>NC_133449.1:204149518-209587018 GCF_048565385.1 Saimiri boliviensis | reverse complement strand
ATTTTTATCATCAAAATTATGCAACCAGTATATTTTAAAAAGTGTATTGTGTGTTTTACCCAAGAAACTTGGAATACAAATGCGTTGGCATTGTAGGCAAGAAATAATCATATTGGCCAGTTTTAATCATTTTACGGCTGTAGTTATTTCAGAGCTATCTTGGACAATTTCTGTAAAACAGAATATGTTAATATTTGAGATATTAACTGATTATGAGGTAAAACTATAAAATTTTGAAAAATGACTAGGTAATGTACGTTTTATTTCTAACAATATCAGACTCTGTCCTTTTCTTATAGACTTTATATTCTTCATATAGATTGTTCTGGCTTAAATCTTGGTGACTTTACTTATCCTCTGCAATCTACCTAGAATTATTAGACACCTAATTATTGTTAACTTTCCAAGTCAACTCAAACATTGCCAGACCTCTGAAACCTTCAATCACTTCCTTTTAGCATTCCTAAGAAATAGTGAATATGTCTTGAACATCATGGCAGAGCATACATATTCCTAAACTGCTATTATGAAAATCATGTAGTTATTATCACTTATAATAATCTGTTTGAAACCTTAGATTGTGAGCATTTTGAAAAATGAAAGACTTGTGTATGTCTCTTTTTTTATTCAAAGGCCTAAGTCAGTGCTTGGCAAAATGTAGAGACTCAGTAAATTTTTGTCAACATACAAGAGAAAAAAAGAAAATGCAAAGAAGAAAAAGTCAAATATGAATGAGAAAGGAAAGGAAAAAAAATAAGTGAGAAAAAAACATTAATTTGATGGCTGTGAAAATTTGATATTTTAAGAAGTTATTTAAAAAGGCTACATAGAAGAAATCTGAAGTTGATTATATGTTTTCATACATTTGAAGGAGAAATCATTGAGAGATCTGAAATTATAAAATATGATTGAGAATGACCCTTTGAACTATTTTAGTAGTTTCAAATTATACTGAGCATTGCTGGAAGGAAGAAGTATACTGGATCCATGGTCTCTACATACATCATGAACAAGAGTAATTGACTTAATCTTCTTTAACTTTGGAGCCTCTAGATAAAATTTTATTTTATAAACAAACTATGATTCTATTTTAGGAATATAAAATTATTAATGACAAATTTCAGTTTTACTAATATGGCAAGAGAGATTCAGAAACATTAATTGGCTTGGACAAAATTGTAAATGTAAAATGCAAACCAACAAAACTTCTACAATATACCAAAGGAAATAATTTAGGTGACTTTGAATTAGGTGATGACTTTTTAGATATGAATCCAAAAGCACAATTTGTGAAATAAATAATAGATATGTTGAACTTCATTAAAAATCAAATATTCTTACCTCAAATGACACTGTTAAAAAAGATAAAAAGCAAGCCACAGAGTAGGAGAAAATATTTGTTAAATATGATGGAAACAAATACTTGAAGCTGCAAAGAAGAATCAGCACTCGGGCAAAAAGTTTTCTCAGCAAGGCAATTTACTTTTGCAGAAGAGTGCTGCATGCATCAATCATGATCACAAGAACACACTGAACAAAGGAGAGAAGGGGTTTTTATCCCTAATGCAGCTCCTGTTCCTGTGTCCTTCCCCTATTGCTTAGGGTTGGACTGCACAATCTAAGCTGATCCTGGTTGGCTAAGGCTTAAACTTTTCTAAATATGGTTAGCGCACAATTTGTAAGAGGAGGGGAGGGGAGGGGGTCTTCCATAATAGTACAAGGCATGTCTGGACATGTCTGGGCATGTTAGTTAGTGTGTGAGTAGAGCAGGAAGGTGGTTGTGGTATGCAGGCTGGAAACAAGAGAGTACAAGAAGGTTAAGCTTGTGGGCAAAGGATAAGAGCATTACCCAATTAAATCTTTTGAAGAGAAATTTATTATTCCTAACAAATATATTTTTAATAAAAGACTGTTATCTAAAATATGCAAATAAGTCTTGAAACTGAAGAATAAGAAAACAAATCAATTCAAAGATGGTCAAAAGGCCTAAAAAAGATACCCTACCAAAGGAAATATACAAATGTAAATTAAGCATATGAAAAAATGCTTAGTATTATACATACTCATGGAAATGTAAACTGCAACATCAAGATAGTATACATGCCTATCGGAATGGCCCAAATTCAGCATACTGACAATACCAAATGCTGGTAAGAATGTGGATCAACAGGAATTCTCACTCATTGCTTCTGGCAAGGCAAAATGGTATATCCACCTGGGACAGTTGACAGTTTCTTCCGAAAGCGAACATACTCTTTCCCAACACAGAAATCATGGTCATTGCTATTTACCAAACTTGGTTGAAAACTGTGTCCACACAAAAACCTGTACACAAATATTTATAAAGCTTTACTCTTAAGTCCAAAAAATAGAAAGCAAGCAAGATTTCCTTCAATAGATACATAGATAAATTTTGATACATCCACATAATGAAATATTATGCAGTGATAAAACAAGAGCTATCATGCCATGAAAAGACATGGAAGAAGCTTGATTGCATATTGCTTAAATGAAGAACCTAATCTGAAAAGTCTATGTATTGTATGATTTCAACTATATTCTGGAAAAGTCAAAACTATAAAGATAGTAAGATGAATGGTTACCAGGGGCTCGTGGAGAGGGAGGAGGGATGAATAGGTGTGGCACAGATTTTTAGGACAGCAAAACTACTCTGAATAACACTGTAGTGGTGGTTACATGTCATTATATATCTGTCAATACAAAGAATAAATCTAAATTTAAACTGTAGTCTTTTTTAACAATAATTTAACAACATGGACTCATAGTGTATTAATTAGGGTTTTCCAAAGTAAGAGAGCCAAGAGGAGAAATACATACACACATATAAAATTGGCTCATGTAATTATAGGATCCAAGAAGTCCCATGATCTGTCATCCACCAGCTGGAGAAACAGTAAAAATGATGGTATAAGTCCAAAGACCCAAGAAGGAGGGAGTATGGTAGACAGTTGTATAAATCCCAAAACCCCAAGAACAAGGAGCTGTGAAGTGATGACAGCAGAAGATGGATCAAGAAAAAATGAATTCACCCTTCTTCCATATTTTGTTCTATACAGGCCATCAGTGGATTGTATAATGTCAAACTAAATTGGTGGGAAGATTTCCTTTACTCAATCTACCAATCCAAATGCTAATTTTCAGAAACACCATCATGGACATATCCAGGAATGTTTTACCAGCTGTCTGGGCATTCCTTAGCCCAGGAAAGTTGATATATAAATTTAACCATCACAGACTGTAAAAAAAGCTCACTCTAATGAATATGTTCATAATAATCAGAATGTGGGGAAAGAGCAGGTGAAGAGCATATGGGAACTAACTCTCTGTACCTTCTGCTCAATTTTACTGCAAACCTAAAACTACTCTAAAAAAAAAAAAAAACATACCAATGGGAAAAAAAAAAACTAGCTATATGTTTTTTAATCATAAGAATTCAGGTTTAAATGATCACAGTATAAAACCATTGAGTAAAAAAAGATGTTAAAATCTTGGATGCGAAAAGTAGTTTCGTAGTTATTTCCAAAATTAGATGAAATTTGTAGAAAATTACACTGTAATAAACCACACAGGATATATAAGAAAGCATTGTTAGTAAAATATACCTGGAATCCAAACCACTTCATAATAGGAAGAATAGTACCCAATATATTAAAAAGGATTGATATTTATCTAAGAACACATGAAACCAAATCTCATAGAAATTAAAATTAGGTATTTTATAATGAATTAATGTCTATATTCTCATTCCTTCCCATCAGCTTTTTAAAATGGTATATATTTAAAGTGTGCAATATGATGTTTTGATGTACACGTACAGAGTGAAATGATCCTAAATCAAGCAAATTAGCATATTCATTGTCTCACATCATTACTTTTGTAGGTGTGTGGTTAGTTCTTTTTCATGTCTTCTCATTGGCTCTCCTTACTCATCCCTAACTGTATAAAAGAGTTATAAACACTCTGCTAGGACTAATAAGTCTATATCATGTCTACTTTTATTTTTGCTTCTCTAATGAAACCCTGAATACAATTTGTGTACAATAAAATACCACAGGAATTTTTAGAGTGAACAAGTTTCTTTTCCATTCCTGTGTGGAGTTGTTGGAAGTTCTGAATGATTATGGAATATTAAAACCTAAAAAAGAGCCTTAAAACTCCAGTTATGATACACTTCTGGTTAATAAAGTTTAATATATATGATGAAACCAAATTTTCACATTTTTGTTTTTTATTAATTTATTTATTTTGAGACGGAGTCTCACTCTGTCCCTCAGGCTGGAGTGCAGTGGTGTGACCTCAGCTTACTGCATCCTCCAACTCTGGGACAATACTCCGGCCTCAGACTCCAGAGTAGCTGGGACTACAGGCACACACCGCCACTCCCAGCTACTATTTTTCTTTTTTGTATTTTTAGTAGAGCCAGGGTTTTACCATGTTGCCCAGGCTGGTCTTGAACTCCTGAGCACAGGCAATCTGCCTGCCTCGGCCTCCAAAGTAATGGGATTACAGGCATGAGTCACTGTGCTGGGCAATTTTCACATTTCTAAAACAAATCTGGGCTGTATTTTATTATTAACTATAAAAGAGATTTCTATGATGAACAGATTGACAAATTTAAAAAGAGGCTGTCAAAAATATTCAACATATATATGGAACAGAATAAATTAAAACACATACTTTATAAAACTGAAGAGTTACTTGGAAAATTGAATGTTATTTGGAAAATAGAATGTTTCTTCAAATAAATTTATAGCACTTGAAAAAATAAAATAAAATTTTATCATGCATATAGTCTAAACTTTTGTGTGCTTTATAAGGATTAAGCATTTATTTTGAGCGTACTACATAGCTTCAATTATTTGGTACACATTTACAAGCACCATAGTAAATTTATACAAAATCATACATAGATACAAGCACAAGTTGTATAATCTGAAATGTGAAATCTTGAGGAACTGGGATTATATTTATTATGTTTCTATGAAGTATCACATATTAAACATGATTTTTAATTAATATTTAATTGACATAAAATTGTATGTATTTATCATGTGCAATGTGAAGCATATATACACATTGCAGAATGACTAAATCTCACTAATTAGCATATGCATTACCACACATTGTTATTTTTAGAGAACATTTAATGTCCACTCAGCATTTTTAAGAACACAATAAATTGTTATTAACTATAGTCACCATGTTATACAATATATCTCTTGAATTCATTCTTCTTATCTGACTGAAATTTTGCATTCTCTAACTAGCATCTCAACAATCACCCTGTCCCCCAACCACCCCAGCCTCTGGTAACCACAATTCTACTCTCTATTTCTATGAGATGAAGTTTTTTAGATTCTTCATATGAGTGAGATAGTGTAGTATTTGTTTTTCTGTGCCTGGCTTACATTACTTAACATAATGCCTTTCAGGTTTATCTACATTGTCAAAAATAACAGGATTTCCCCCACGTTTATGACTGAATAGTTCATCATCATATATACATGTTGAGTATCTCTTATCTAAGATCATAACTCTTATGATCCCAAAGTGTCCCAAAATGCTGGCATTACAGGCATAAGCCGTCACACACAGCCACAATATTTTAGTGAACACAAAAATTGTTTGAAATGATACATTAAAACTTGATTACTCACATACTGAATATTCCCTTTAGGGAATGGTGATAATAGCAATTTATATCTCACTGAATATTACCCTTGTGGCATTTAATAGTTAAAGATATTATCTATTAATTTAATTATTCTAAATGAGGTGACTTGGACATTAGAAAGTATGAATTCACAAAATTCTCAACGTAATTTTTATGACAATGGAGATTACAAAAATTTCCCCAATAGTAAATTGATTTTAGCCAATGAAAATGACCAATCTAGAAAATAAAACTATCCATTTGGTCATTTTAGATATACTTGTAAGAATCAACATAATTAAAATTAATTGTGCAATGCAAACCCTAAAACCAGAAGTGTAGGGTACGATACTGTTCATTTCTTCAAGACTGTCACTTTAATTTTTCTTAAGGGTTTGTTTCAGGTAGATGGTATCCCACTTTTCTCTGATGTGCTCTGCAATCCTTATCATTCTCTCAAGCACAAAGCTTACTATCTTCTCATAATTTACACACTTAGCTTTTTGGAAGATGAAAGCCATTGAAGTGATTTGTTGGTTTCTTGATTGATTTTGTAATGCTAAACTACTTCGTAGTTGCTGCCCTAAGTCAGAATATCTACACTTCCCATTAAGCTCTTGAATCAAAAGGATTAATGTGATAGTGGAAAGAGATGTATTCCAAAGCAGAAATAAATCAAACTAAAATCCCCAAAGCAAAGGGAATGTACTCACATAGAATAAACAAAGAAAATTATAAAATTAATATTATCTCCTTATAAAAAAGGCAGAAAATATTGTCTCAAGGAAGCATAATAACTAATTCTATACAACTGTGTAAATACGTGTTTATGGTACATTACTAAGTTTCTTCATAAATATGTAGTACAAGTCAACCTTGAGTAAATAAGAAAATAATCTGACATAAGTAGTAAATCAATAAAAAGCCAGTTAACAATAGAATAATGACTGAGTTTCATGCTTTCAAAGTGTATAAAATCTATCCAATGTGTTAACTACTATAAAAATTTCATTTCCATCAACTGTTTTTGTGGAACCACTGAAGTCTAATCATTTTGCGAATTCTACTGCTTAGCATGACTATTTGTATAAATAGTAGTAATAAGGTAATTGTTGTGTCATTTGCATTTATATAATAACTTTACATATAATAACTTTTTTTATTGCATTTTAGGTTTTGGGGTACATGTGAAGAACATGCAAGATTGTTGCATAGGTACACACATGGCAGTGTGATTTGCTGCCTTCCTTCCCCTCAGCTGTATCTGTCATTTCTCCCCATGCTATCTTTTCCCACCTCCCCACCCCTCCATCCCTCCCCTATTTCCCCCCAATGGACCCCAGTGTGTAGTGCTCCCCTCCCTGTGTCTATGTGTTCTCATTGTTCAACACCCACCTTTGAGTGAGAACATGTAGTGTTTGATTTTCTGTTCTTGTGTCAGTTTGCTGAGAATGATGGTTTCCAGGTTCATCCATGTCCCTACGAAGGACAAGAACTCATCATTTTTGATGGCTGCATAATATTCCATGGTGCATATGTGCCACATTTTCCCTGCCCAGTCTATCATCGATGGGCATTTGGGTTGGTTCCAGGTCTTTCCTATTGTAAACGGTGCTGCAATGAACATTCGTGTGCATGTGTCCTTATAGTAGAATGATTTATAATCCTTTGGATATATACCCAGTTATGGGATCGCTGGGCCAAATGGGATTTCTATTTTTAGCTCATTGAGGAATCGCCACATTGTCTTCCACAATGGTTGAACTAATTTACACTCCCACCAACAGTGTAAAAGTGTTCCCATTTCTCCACACCCTCTCCAGCATCTGTTGTCTCCAGATTTTTTAATGATCACCATTCTAACTGGTGTGAGATGGTATCTCAATGTAGTTTTGATTTGCATTTCTCTAATGACCAGTGATGATGAGCATTTTTTCTTATGTTTGTTGGCCTCCTGTATGTCTTCTTTTGTAAAGTGTCTTAATAACTTATTTAAAACAAACATTATCCACTGTTGACTGTGCAATAATAGCCAGAATGTATGTGTAGCTATCATCTACATTGAAAGAGAACTGTTTCTTGTTCTGATTATCATTAGAGGTCATGATATCTACATTTTCAGAACTGCCAATTGAAATTATACTCTTAGGCTCATAGTTTGAGCAGATATAATTGATCAATGTAGCATAGAATGGACAGGACCTGCAGACATTCTGCCAGTTGAAGAGCCATAGTATTGTATACTTTTAAGCAGTGTGGCTTTTGAGTAGCAGTTGAAGAATTGTAGGTGTCAAGATAATATTATGAAATAATATTGGTTACATAATGTTGCTTTAAAAGGTTGCAATGGCTATACCCTCACATACTTTGAATTAATGGGACATTATAGAAATTAAGTGCTTAAGCCTTTTAATAATCAAATATCATAAAAGTGTGTTAAACAAAGTCATATAAGTAATCTCACTACAGGACTGCTCCTAGTTAATGTATGAAAATAATCTTAAGCTTTCATATTACGTAGACATCTCCAGAAAATTAAATAATGATATCTGTGGATGTGTGTGTGTGTGTGTGCGCGTGTGTGTGTGTGTGTGTGTGTGTGTGAGAGAGAGAGAGAGAGAGAGAGAGAATTTTTATATACATAGAGAGAAAGAGATAAAGAGGCAGAGACATATTATATAACACTGGTTCACACAATTTTGAAGACTGTCAAGCTCAAATCTGTATCTGTAGCTCAGGCCAGCAGGCTGATGAGCAGGAGACCTAATATTGCAGATGAAGTCTGGAGGCAGTCTGATGGAAAACCTCCTCTTTTCATAGGTTAGTCAGTGTTTTTGTGCTATTCAGACTTTCAACTGATTGGATGAGGCTCACTCATATTATGCTGGGTAATCTGCTTTACTTACAGATTTTTTATTTTTATTTTTTACAATTAAAGAAGCCATGTATCCAGAAACTGGTAAATTGTATAACAAAAAGGACAATATTAAAGTTATGCCCATTTACTCAAAGGCTTTTTAAAAATTATTGTACTTTAGGTTCTGGGGTACATGTGCAGATCATGCACGGTTGTTGCATAGGTACTTATATGTCAAGGTGGTTTGCTGCCTCCATCCCCAGTCACCTATATGTGGCATTTCTGCCCATGTTCACCCTCCCAAACTCCCCACTCCCTGCTGTCCGACCACTATCCCCCCACCAACAGACCCTAGTGCGTGGTGCTTCCCTCCCTGTGTCCATGTGTTCTCATCGTTGAACACCCACCTATGAGTGATACCAAGCAGTGTTTGGTTTTCTGTTCTTGTGTCAGTTTGCTGAGAATGATGGTTTCCAGATTCATCCATGTCCCTACAAAGGACATGAACTCATCATTTTCTATGGCTGCATAGATGCTAATTACATCCAAAAACTCTCTTTCAGAAATATCCAGAAATGTGTTTGACTAAATTTCTGGGCACCTATGGCTCAGTCAAGTTGACATGTAAAATTAACCATCACAATCTTCAAAAGAAAGATATAGCATGCAGTATTTCCAGAACACGTTTGACCAAAGAAATCTTTCTTTGAAGAAACATATAATATATCTGTTTTCAAAAAATGCAAATCTCTGTGTGGAAGATTTCTCTGGTTTTGTTCTGTACAGACTAAACATATGTCTCACCTGTATTAGTTTGCTAGGGCTGCTGTAACAAAGTATCAAAAACTTTTGGCTTAAAACACCAGAAATGTTTACTCTCACAATTTTAAGGGAGATATGTCTCAAGTCAAGGTGTTGGCAGGCCCATGCTCCCTCTGAGAGGCTGAATGGACTCATTTCTTGCTTCTTAGATTCTGTGGTAGCTGTCAATCCTTGGAATTCCTTGGCTTGCAGCTGTATCACTCTAATCTCTGCCTCTGTCAGGAAATATAAATTTCCCCTGTGTTTCTCTATTTTGTGTCTTCTCTCCTTTCTTGTAGAGAGTCATATTGGATTAAAGGCCCATTCTACTCCCATATAATCTTATGTTAATTTACAACTTAATACATCTGCAAACACCTTATTTTCAAATAAGGTCACTTTGATAGGTACTAGGGATTAGAAATTCACCAAATCCTTTTCAGAAATATAATTCAATTCATAGAACCACCCAAGAAGGCATCTTAATATTACTTTAATATATTTTAAAATATAACCATTATAGTCTTTTTCCTATAAAACTAAACTTATAACATGTTTAAATTTTAATAACTTTTATACTGTTTTTAAAATGTAGATAATTTTTTCAGATGAAAACTACTGCTATGCAATGTAGACAGTCAGAAAATTATAAGTTTTAAAGTCTAAATATACTAGGTTTGTCATCAAAAGATCAATGTTTATCACTTTATAACTGGATGTTACTGATTTGATCTAACGGTTGTGGGAAAAGGTGAATTAAGACACAAAAACAGCAAAAACAAACACAAGAGGAGAAAGGATCCAAGATGGCCAATTAGTTGCACCTCAGGATTGCAGCTCCCATTGGAAGCACGAAGGGTGAGTGAATGCCGCATTTCCAGATGAATGTTTATTGCCCACAGACCAGGAGATTCCCAGGCAGAGAAGCCCCATGGGTCACCAGTGTGGCTGGTTTGGCCGGCGTGGCTGGTTTGGCTGGTGTGGCTATTTTGCTGGCAGTTATCCATACAAAATACCTGGGTCTGGGTGTTGTTTTAGCTGGTGATTGGAGCTCCTGGCAGACAGAGGCACCCACTCAACTGATTAAAAAGGGACTGAAATAGGGAGCCAGGCCAGAAAATTCCTGGGCAAAAAAAGTGCCACAAATCTCAGAGTGGCTGTTTCAGAAGTGCAGGAGAAGTGGGTTGCTGCACAGGAAATCACACAGATTCTGGTGCCTTTTCAACAGGTGACTGAAACACCTGGTAGACAGAGTCAACCGTTCAACTAAAAAAAAAAAAAAAAAATAGCTCTGAGGCAGAGAGCGAGGTGATCAGGCTCAGCTGGTCCCACCCCTACAAAAGAACAGTAATGGGAAACGCTCCAGATTGAGAGTTTCATAGCAAGCACAGCTGAACCCGGGATGCTCCACCTTGGTGGGCGAGGGGTGTCTGACATTACTGAGGCACTCCACCACTACGGAGGTAGTTTGCCATTGCTGAGGCAGCCCACTGTTGCTGAGGCAGCCTACCATTAGAGAGAGAGTCTGCCATTATAGAGGTGGGCCGCCATTGCCAAGGCAGTTCTAACTAAACGCGTATAAACAGGACTGCAGGGAAGTTCACACAGCAGCTGGGCAGAGCCCACAGCAGCTTAGCAAAGCCTCTGCAGGGAGACAGTGACTAGGCACCCTTCTTGCTGTGCAGGGCAGCCCTGAAAAAAGGCAACAGCACAACGGAAACTCATAAATAAAGCCCTAACTCCCCAGGACAGAGCACCTGAGAAACAAAAAATAAATAAAAAGGGGTTTATGAGTTCTGCTGCAGCAGACTTAAACGTACCTGCCCAGCAGCTCTGAATGAACAACAGAGTTTAAAGCTCAGCACTTGAGCTCCTATAAAGGACAGATGGTCTCCTCAAGCAGCTCCCTGACCCCCCGTATATCCAAAGAGTCACCTAATAAAGGAGAGCTCAGACTGACATCTGGGGGGTATTCTTCTGGGACAAAGATAGCAGAAGAAGAAACTGGCAGCAACCCTTACTGTTTGAAGAAATAACTTCATCACCAACAAAGTGGATGTCCACTCAGAGACCAAATCTGAAAGTCAACAACTAAAAAGATGACAGGTGGATAAATTCACAAAGATGGAAAGAAACCAGTGCAAAAAGGATGAAAACACCCCAAACCAGAATGCCTCTCCTCCTACAAGGGATCACCACTCCTCACAAGCAAGGGAACAAGGCTGGATGGAGAATGAGTGTGATGAATTGACATAATCAGGCTTCAGAAGGTGGGTAATAAGAAGCTTCTGTGAGCTAAAACACCATATTCTAATCCAATGCAAAGAAATTACGGACGCTGAAAAAAAGATTTAACGAAATGCTAATGAGAATAAACAACTTAGAGAGGAATATAGTGAATTGATGAAGCTGAAAAACACAACACAAAAACTTTACGAAGTATACACAAGATTAAAAAGTCGAAAGGAACAAGCAGAAGAAAGGCTATCAGAGGTAGAAGATCTACTCAATGAGATAAAACAAGAAGGCAAGATTAGAGAAAAAAGGGAAAAAAGGAATTAACAAAGTCTTCAAGAAATATGGGACTATGTGAAAAGACCTACATTTGTTAGGTGTACCTCAATGTGACGGAGAGAATGAATCTAAACTGGAAAATATTCTTCAGGATACTATCCAGAAGAACTTCCCCAATCTATCAAGGCAGGCCAATATACAAGTCCAGGAAATACAGAGAACACCACAAAGATATTCCTCAAGAAGAGCAACCCCAAGGCACATAATTGTGAGCTTCACCAGGGTTGAAATACCCCAATCAAAAGACACAGGCTGGCAAATTGGATAAAAAGCCAAAACCCATGGGTTTTTGTCTTTGGTTCTGCTTACGTGGTAAATTACGTTTATAGACCAAAACCTGGCAGAGACTCAGCAAGAAAAGAAAACTTCAGGCCAATATCCATGATGAACACAGATGCAAAAATCTTCAATAAAATACTGGTAAACCAATTGCAACAGCACATCAAAAAGCTTATCCATTATGATCAAGTAGGCTTCATCTTGGCGATGCAAGGCTGGTTCAACATACACAAGTCTATAAATGTAATTTACCACACAAACAGAACCAAAGACAAAAAACACATGATTATCTCAACTGATGCAAAGAAGGCCTTTGACAAAATTCAACAGCACTTTATGCTAAAAACCCTCAATAAACTAGGTATTGATGGAATGTATCTCAAAATAATAAAAACTATTTATGAAAAACCAACAGCCAATAGAATACTGAATGGGCAAAAAATGGAAGTATTATCTTTGAAATCAGGCAATAGACAAGGATGCCCTCTCTCACCACTCCTATCCCATATAGTATTGGAAGATCTAGCCAGAGCAATCAGGCAATAAAAAGAAATAAAGCGTATTCAAATAGGAAAGGAAGAAGTCAAATTGTCTCTATTTGCTGTCAACATAATTGTATATCTAGAAGAACCCATCATCACAGCCCAAAATCTCCTGAAACTGATAAGCGACTTAAGCAAAGTCTCAGGATACAAAATCAGTGTGTAAAAATCACAAGCATTCCTATACACCAATAACAGACTTAAAGAGAGCCAAATCAAGAATGAACTGCCATTCACAATTGCTACAAAGAGAATAAAATACCTAAGAATACAACTAACAAGGAACATAAAGGACCTTTTCAAGGAGAACTACAAAACCCTGCTCAACAAAATAAGAGAGGACACAAACAGATGGAGAAATATTCCATGCTCATGGTTACGAAGAATCAATATTGTGAAAATGGCCATACTGTCCAAAGTAATTTACAGACCCAAGTAATTTACAGATGGGTAGCTATCCCCATCAAACTACCAATGACCTTCTTCACAGAACTGGAAAAATATCATAAACTTCATATGGAACCAAAAGAGAGCCCACATAGCCAAGTCAATTCTAAACAAAAAGAACAAAGCTGGAGGCATCAGACTAGTGGAATTCAAACTATACTACAAAGCTACAGTACCATCAAAACAGCATGGTACTGGTACCAAAACAGAGATATAAACCAATGGAACAGAACAGAGGCTCTGGAGGCAACACAACACATCTACAACCATCTGATCTTAGGCAAACTTGACAAAAACAAGCAATGTGGAAAGAATTCCTTGTTTAATAAATGGTGTTGGGACAACTGGCTAGTCATGTGCAGAAAGCAGAAACTGGACCCCTTCCAGACACTTTACACTAAAATTAACTCCAGATGGATTAAAGTCTTAAACATAAGACCTAATATCATAAAATCCCTAAGAGAAAATCTAGGCAAAACCATTCAGGACATAGGTGTAGGCAAGGACTTCATGACCAAAACACCAAAAGCATTGGCAACAGAAGCCAAAATAAACAAATGGGACCTAATCAAACTCCACACCTTCTGCACGGCAAAAGGAACAGTCAGTAGAGTGAACTGGCAACCGAAAGAATGGAAAAAATTTTTGCAGTCTACCCATCTGACAAGGGGCTAATCCAGAATCTACAAAGAATGAAAACAGATTTACAAGAAAAAAACAAACAAGCCCATTCAAAAGTGGGTGAAGGATATGAACAGACACTTTAAAAAAGAAGACATAAATGAGGCCAACAAACATGAAAACATGCTCATCATCACCAATCATTCGAGAAATGCAAATCAAAACTATATTGAGATACCATCTCACACCAGTTAGAATGGCGATCATTAAAAAATCTGGAGACAACAGATGCTGGAGAGGATGTGGAGAAATAGGGACACTTTTACAGTGTTGGTGGGAGTGTGAATTAGTTCAACCATTGTGGAAGGCAGTGTGGCGATTCCTCAAGGACCTAGAAATAGAAATTCCATATGACCCAGCAATCCCATTACTGGGTATATATCCAAAGGATTATAAATCATTCTACTATAAGAACACATGCATACGATTGTTCATTGCAGCACAGTTTACAATAGGAAAGACCTGGAAACAACCCAAAGGCCCATTGATGATAGACTGGGCAGGGAAAATGTGGCACATATGCACCATGGAATATCATGCAGCCATCAAAAATGATGAGTTCTTGGCCTTTGTAAGGACATGGATGAACCTGGAAACCATCACTCTCAGCAAACTGACACAAGAACAGAAAATCAAACACTACATGTTCTCACTCAAAGGTGGGTGTTGAACAATGAGAACACATGGACACAGGGAAGGGAGGGAGCATCACACACTGGAGTCTTTTGGGGGAAAATAGGGGAGGGACAGCAAGGGTTGGGGAGTTGGAGAGAGATAGCATGGGGGAAAATGCCAGATATAGGTGATGGGGAGGAAGGCAGCAAATCACACTGCCATGTGGGTACCTATGCAACAATCTTGCATGTCCTTCACATGTACCCCAAAACCCAAAATGCAATTAAAAAAAAGAAAAAGAAAACAATCACAAACAAATGGATATTAGAGGAAACAGTGAACAGCTGTTCCGTATGTATTTTACAAAGGAGAGTTAGATATGTCACTTTAAAAATGACTTAGATAAATGCCATAAAATTGTGAAATTCAATTACTTTCATTTTTAGAGGTGTGTGGTTACATTCACTTGAAAGCAAAAAATTGTCAAATTCTGCTGTTTTTATTAAATGTCAAGGTGGTTTGCTGCCTTCCTGCATGTACATTGATGACATCTGAAAAATGTGAAATTGGTTAGTTGTTCAGTATTCACTATATCTACTCTAAACAAATGACTATGCCACGTGTTTTCTTTCAAACATAATGAGAATTATTTGATTCTTTTAGGGAGTCCTTACTCAGGTAAAGGAGATAGATGAAGTAGAAAATAGCGGAATGCCATCATCATACAATTAAAAATATCACACTGTAGTGCAGAGATACTGCAGAGGGAATATAACATTTGGCCTGAGCTTTGAAGGGGTAACTGCTAGTGTTGTGACTGTGATTGTTGGCAGGAGTCAGAGAAAGAAATGTGTTAAGTGGAAAAAGTTGTTAATGGCAATAACGATAGTGACAAATGAAGGTTGTGTTTGTGTATTTCCAATAACATTCTGAAAACTGGCAGCAAATGGATCACTTTTAAAACCTGCCAGCTTCTTAGTCAAAGTTGTCTACATCAGGAATCAAGACCCGTTTGTTGATGAAAATAATTGAAGATGCTGTTTGTGTGCTATTGGATAAAAAGAAATGAATGGGTTTTAAAGAAACATTGAAAGAAGTAATATACATATCACAACTTGCAATTTTTTTTTAAATTGGCTTCATAAAATTTGGAAAAGGATACATCAATAAAATATGCAAAGAGCCATGATTGCTAATACTTCAGTAAACAAATAAGAGCAAAATGAGGTGCTGGTTGACCAACAGGCCTAATTGAAAATAATCTGAAGTGAAAGATAGATTATATTCTGAAAAGCCCTTGCACCATAAATGAAGTAAATTACTCCAAATTTATTTTAAATGTTATTAGCTTATACAAAGGGTGAATTATAAGCAACATTCTTTAAAATATTAATGAAACATAACATATGCAAAGAATGCAAATAAAAGCAAATTATGGAAATTAGAGTAGTAATTTTGGAATCAGGTGCTATGTACAAATGTCTGCATCAGTGATTTTAAGTTTCAGAGACCCGTGGCCAGTGAAGAAATGGGAGAAGACTCTATTAGGTGGGAAGTTAAAGCAGAAACTCTTACATGATGCTGGGATCCATTAGAGTTTATACCATTAATAAAAAGTGACCTAGATAAACTTTTCTCACTGTCAAGGAAAGCCTATGGAGAAACATCTTTGTCTGCTATAGATCCAGAGGGAAAACATTCATTTGACAAATACTTTCTTAGTGCCTATTATGTGGTATGTATAATTCTAAGTGTTTAAGATACATTAGTGGCCAAATAAATAAATTTTAAAAAAAGATTGCTGCCTCATGATAATTATAATCTGATGGAGGGAGAAAAGTTGTTAGGTGCTATGGTGTACCCTCCCCTTGGAACGTAGGCACTCTCCTTCAGGAGTGTTACCTACTGACTGCTAACAGTTGCAGCCATCTCTAGAAACTGCCCTCCACCAAAGAGAGATTCTTTGGCCAAATGCATGCCCCTTTCCCTCTAGCAGTCTGCATCAAAGAACATTTGTTACAAGGACATAAATATTCTTTTTCCTTGTCTCAGTTAGGACAAAGCTGAAAGACCATATCACCTTCATATCTCATTATATCAACTCAAGACTGTTGAAACTGCATCAAAATTATTTTTTTTTCTCAGTTCTGCTTTTATCTCTCGCTTACATGCGTTGTTACTTCCCAACAGACTTACTTCCCACAAATCTCCATCTCAAAGTTTGTGTCTTGGTAAAGAAGACCTAAAATAGTTCAATGCAAATAAACCTGAAAGAAAGCTGACTCCCAAATAAACATTCATGTTTGATCGACCTGTCAACCAGATGGCAATGGGGAGTCATTTATAAGTTTGTAAGAGACATACACATGTACACTGTCAGTAGAATAATGATTTTTGAATATATGCAATAAAGATAACTACTAAAATTGTATAGGGATAAATTATTGGGAGGAAACATAAAATATTGGTTTATGGCATTTGATGGAAATATAACTTGTCATTTTTATGTTCATTTCTTATTCTTTATTTTAATGAGATGATACATAAACTAAATTAATAAATTAAACCAGCTATTAAATTCAAACAATTATGTTCTCAAATTTATTACTAGCATCACTATTTTTAGCAGGCAATAGACTGCAGTCAACCCTGACAGAACATCACACCCCTGTAAGTTAATCTCTGGAAAATTTCTTAAATTTTAAAAAGCTCTAAAATTAACATTTAATACCACAGTTCTGGATTTTATATGATTCCTTTAAATACATTCATATTTGACAATCCTGTTTCATGTCCAATCATGAAGAATTGTGATAGTATAGGTAAGCTATTTAACCTACTCTCTAATTTAAATGATTGACCGCCTTTATGTCTTTCCTATGCATTTCCACTAGCCATTATGCCATTTTTGTGTGTGACACAATCACTGGCTTAACAGAGCAATTACCCACCAACAATCTTCTTTCATACTCTTCTCTTCATATCACCCTACTCCTCTTATAGCATGTAATTAAATTTGCTGCATTACATATTGTCAACAACCTCTTGAACTGTCGAAAATGTCATCTTCTTTTCTGCCTTTGGATTACCTAATAGAGAGTACTTCATCCTTGCTTGGCCTTCATGGTTGAATTGTTTTGTTTTGTTTTGTTTTTCTTTTGCTGCTGTTGTTCTTCTGTGGGGATTTTGTTTGTCTTACCTTGTTATTTAACAGCCTTCTTCATGCTGTCTTCTAAAAAATCACACCCAACTCTCATATCCAGTCATACTTAATTATACCTTTAAATGACTGCTAATATGTTCTCTCCCTTTCATTCTCATTACCAGTGCTCTAGATAACTAGACTTATCATTTTCCCACAGACTGATTCCATGTTCTCTTATTGTATTTATTTTCCATCCAGCCCTCCACCCACCCAATCATTTACACCTGCAGCTGTTGGACTAACATTTCAAAATCATAGATCAGTTCATATCAGTCACTTCTTCAAATCTTTCACTGGTTTACTTCTGAAATTTGTAGTTCTTTACTATGTGCCCTCAATTTATTTTCTATTACCCTTACACATAACTATATTAAGATGTTGCTGTCTACCTCTTGTTTGCAGAATATTTCAGGTGTTTACATGACTTTGCTCCAATTCTTCAAAATTTGAATTGGCATCTTCCTCCTGTGGGTGAACTCCTCAAGGTTTTTCTTTTCTTTTTTTTTTTTTCTTCTTAAACATTACTTCCCTTATTGTGCATTTCTTGATTCTCTCTGCACACCCATTATGTACATGAATCATTTCTGCCCATTCCCACTAGAAACCTTGCAATTCCTCATCTCCTTCCTGGAGTCATACTCGCCAAGTAAGTTCATGATTGGATTTTGGGGGTATCTATGTCTTGACTCATGTCATTCCCTGACAGATGTTTTCCTTGATATAAACTAGTAAATCTACATAACACTTCTCAGTGTCTAAAATTACCTCTTTGTTATGTATTCACATTTTTTTTTCACTGTCTACTTCCTGTAAGCTAGATGGGAACAGGAGTCCTGTTTTAAAATCTTTTGGGGGTTGTACTCTGGAATTTAGCACAATGTCTTGCTCACAGCAGGTGCTTAATGAGTATTGGCTTGCAATTTTTATTGGTCTTAGATACTTATGTGTTACTTTAATACAATTTTTTTTTTCAGATGGAGTTTCTCTTTTGTTTCCCAGGCTGGAGTGCAGTGGCACAATCTCCGCTAACTAAAACCTCCACCTCTTGGGTTCAAGTGATTCTCCTGCCTCAGCTTCCTGAGTAGCTAGGATTACAGACACTCACCACCATGCCCAGCTAATTTTTTGTATTTTTATTAGAGGCAAATTTTCACCAGATTGGCCAGGCTGGTCTTGAACTCTGACCTTAGGTGATCCTCCCACCTCAGCCTCTCAAATTGCTGGGATTACAGGGGTGAGCCACTTCACCCTGTCCAATACAATTTTTTCAAAATAAAATGTATAACTCTTTTTGTGCCTCTGTCCCATCACATGATTTGGAATATATTAATACTGTTATTTGTGTTTAATGAATCACAATCTTTACCAAAGATTATTAAAATATTTGAGAAACAATGGAACATAGTGAAAAGACGTAACTCAAATATTAGAGTATGTAGGTTTTATACTATTATGTTACAGATGAGGAATCAAGTGATCTTATCAAAATGTCCAGTTTGTGGTAATGGAGCGAATATTTTTATATTGGTATGTCTGAGTACATTCTTCATCTTGTTCTCTACACCTCTTTTTGGAATCAAATGAGATAAAACTCAAGGAACAGCTATGGCTTTCACTTGAAATTTAATTTCCTCATCCTTAAAATGTACACAATAGTTCCCATTTGTTTTTTATTGTGAAGATTAAATGAGGTAATATTTCTCTCTAATGCTTAATTGGCTTAATATATAGTGCTATGAGGCTACACATGGCTGTTGAGAGTTAATGGCAGGTAGTAGCTTAGTTTTTCCAGAGGATGGAATATAGTGTGCCAACTATGGTTATCAATATGCTATTTGAAGGAAATCTTTAGTATGTTTAGCATTTTTAGCTTAAGGCTAAGTTCCAAATAATAGACTAGGTACATTTTATGAACTAAGAAATTGAATCACACAATTAATTATATTTCACTTCATTCTACTATCTTTGTCATTTTCTCCAGTTTACAAATCAATCAAACCAAATGGTATACAAATTACTTATGAAAATAAGAGGATTATGTGTACAGACTCCTATCTGTTTTAGTCATCTTAAAGTGGGTCTATCGCTATTTGCAACCTCTTTTGGGACATTTTAAGGATAATTATTTGTAATATATCAAAAATTTGTAAATATGTATACATATATATGTATGTATAGTAATTGTGCTCTATGTGATTTCAGAATTCACATTTAACATGAAAAAATATACAAACCTGATAGGATTTTTGATGAGGTAGAGTTAATTAATAAAGGAAAAGGGAATAATATTGCTTTAATTTTATCTATATGTTTTATATTTATAAAGGAGCACATTATTTTAGAACATAAATTTAACTATGAGAGAGAGAGATAAATATTAAGATATTAAGATAAATATAACTAGAAATGGTTTACAATAGTTTAAAGAGTGTTATCTAGTGATAAAATCTTGGGACTACTGCCACTTTTTAATAGAAACCTATTTGAAATTATGAAAAAATAGGACTATTTCATTTGAGTAAAATCAAGTTCTATTACTGAGACAATTTCAGTAGAATTTAATGAAAAATCTTGAATAGTCATTAGTCATCTGTTGACAGTAAACATATTCCAACTTCAGTGGAAATTTAGAGATATGGACACAAACACTCAGAATATAGCAAAAATATGTCTAAATTTTAGTTCAATATACAGTAGACCAATATATAATAGACAGGTAAATATTATAAATTTGGAAATCAAACCTATGATACAAAAATATTGAATATTTTACCACATGTATTTCAAGGTTATCATTCATACAGTTCAAGTTCAAAAAAATAATATTTTATTAAAATAATATTTTAATATTTTTATTTTTTGAATTTGTTGAATTTTCAAGTGCATTTCCATTTAGTTTCTTTTAAACCATTAATAACATATATAGCAACAGTTAAAAACAAACAAACACAAAAATTCCCTTCATGGAAAATCACTAGATGGTACCATGCCCTGCTTTCTTGGATATACGGATACTTAAAATAACTGAGTTTTACCAAAGATGCCCGGAAGTTTCTCTAAATATACTAGAGTGGGATCATTCTGACACAATAACATATGCCACAAACTACCAAAGTCTGTAAAATGTGCCACCGATATAAACTGTTTTAAAAACAAATTTGGGGAAGTATTTGGAGAAAAGAAATACTGAAGGGCAGACCTACTAAATCAAAAGGAAGCGATGGGCAATAAATGCCAAGCTACTGAGTTCTTGTAAGATTTACTGTCAGTTCTTACTGTGCAGTAGTCTCATTTTTCTTTCCCAGTGAGGAAAATGAAGTTATTATAAGATATCATGCCAAATCTCATGAAATATCATGAAAAAGTATTAAAAGTGGTTACTTTCTGCATGAAACTCTGAAGATTATTTTGCAATCATCTATAGAAAACCAAAGCTATTTATAGAAAAATTAAAAAAAAAAAACCTTTTCTGAGTAGTTTCATTTTGTTTAGGTTTCTTAATACACAACATTTCATTCTTTTGTATTTCTTAAATGAGCATATATTTGGGACATTAAATTCTGTTACGGTTTGTGGTAACTAGTGTATTGTTTTAAATGAGGAGGACATTATTGACTCCATTCATTAATATTTTCTCACTAATAAAATATTAATATTTACACAGGGCTGACTACTAAATTTATTTTTAAAAATTAACTGCTATTTGTAAAAATGGGGCCCATGGCAATGTTTTTCTAAGTACTGTACTCTAACAACTTAGAAATATTCAGTGACATTCAATAACTCTGTAACTCAATTATCTAGGTCAGACACACCCTTCCATCAACATACTGCTATTCTTCTACAAACCTCTTTTGCTAAATCACTCTAGAATTCTTTCCCAAAAAGTAAACATTGGAATTAACTTTGGATGCTCTCCTTCCTTCTCGAATGTCCCTGCAAAGACATACTTGTTTTCTAGCTGCTAAGAATGCTGTCAATAGATAGTTTTCAGTGTTGGTCCCTTCTTCAGGGTTTGATTTGGCTTCAGAGAGCTGTCTCAGCCAAGATCATACTTTTGGGGATGTGGCCCACAACCAGTGATAAATTGCATGGGGTGTATATAGACTTGCTTCTTTTAGCCCTAGGCAGAGCATCTCTAACCAAGTATTTAAGCAATTCTAGAGACTCCCCGTTTGGTCTGTAGAAGTTGCTTGGACTGTTTCACATCTTGATTTCTCCCATTGCGCATTTCTGCTTTCTCTGTTCCCTTTCTAAACATATTGATATCATGGGTGGTTTTTAATAAACACACTGAACACTAAACTGCCTCACAGTTTTCTTCTCAGATAATTTTATTTGCAATGCTCTCATACATTACCCCTTAAATATTTCCAACTATACCACTAGCTATATCAGAAATACATCTAATTTTATAATTTCTATTGACCTGTTTTATTATAGCCTTAATCATTTCTACAGTAGATCGAAGAAAGACCTCCTAAATGGGGCACACTTTTCTTGTCCTATTTTCTTCAAGCATAATATCTCACACACCAGAAATAACTTTAATGCAAAATAGATTGTGTTACTCTTCTCTTTTTATTCCCTCAGTGATAACCCAACAATTACAGAATAAGCTTTAACCTTTACATCACATACCAAGTCTATTTTTAAGTGGTGGCTTACTTTTCCAGACTCAACACAGTTTATTCAAACTTCTGTGTCCTAGGATTTAGTCTTCCTAACAGGTTATTCTTCACTGAAGGAAAGCGACCATAAACTACCTTTATTTTCTCCACTGAATATAACTGCAGTTACAAGAGAAACATCATCTTGATGTACGTGAGCGTTGATTTGTCCAATAAATTTTGCATTTAACTGAAGATCTTTATAAGTAGACAAATTGTCATAGGATTTTTATCTTTCAAATATTGACCAAAAGAGTGTCAATAAGGTAACATTTTGCCTGACATTTTTGAAAACTACAGAAAGTAGTCCTTTGATAAAACTTTGACATTAATATTTTTTAAAAAAACCTGTAATCTGAAAAGCTTGTTCTCTCTCATAAAATGTAACACATTCAGCAAAGAGCCTACAAAACTGCATATATTGTGTGACAAGCATGCATCAGTTTGTTGAATTAAATGAACTATTGCAAATAATATTATTTGTATAAAATTTCAACCACAAATTACACTTACTTTGATATTTTACATACATATACATAAAATGTATATTTTAATATTCTACAGCTCTAAATTCAGAAAGTACAAATGAAGGACAAACTATAATTTTCCAACTTTATCTTATTTTTTAAAGCTCTTTTTTTCCTATCCATCTTATCTTTACATTAACTTGTAGGGACTAAATCAATATCTTCAGGACCTTTGTTACCTTATCTTGATTTGTCTCTGAACTGATGAAGAAAGTGCAGCTTATATTTAGGTTTACCTTTTCTGTTTGAACCTACTGAAGGGCAGAACTTACATTTCTTCAGGCTACTATTTTCATTTAGACTTAGAAATCATTTTCTGTTAAAATTAGAACATTTTTGCTACGATCATTATTATCGAGAAATTTTTAGCCAATTCTTTCCAGAGTTATCTATCTTCTCTACAGCTTCTCTTTGTATGAATTTTAAATATTCTGTTATTTTCCAGAAACCTCTGGAGGCTCTGTAAATGTTGATCATTTTGACTTTCTGGGATTACTTGTATCAGTCTCACTGAGGGTTAAGAGATTCCTTTTATTTATTCAAAGTCACATATACCTTTAAAGTCTGCCTTTAGAAATAATAATAATAATAATAATAATAATAATAATAATAATAAGGTTTTCTTCATTGGAAGAGTAGACCTTTTGGATTTGGGAAAAATCTGTGTTCCCTTTAAGAATTTTTGAGACTATATATCTCTTTTTAACTGTTCTTCAGATATCATTTAATCTAGATCCTATCCTATTTGGAGAAAACTCTATTCATATTCATTTTTACCTAGGTAATATTAAAAGGTGGCATGCAGAGCTGAGCACTAACATCTCAACAGTCTGATAGTGCAGTTTCAATGGGACTACTATAATTTAGGTTTATGCTAATACAGTCTAAAGTCACTTTAGCCCTTGAACAAATCTTGCTGGAACATGTGATTTATCTGCCCAGGAAGACTTTTGGAAATAAAATATTTCAATCTTTTTCAAACAGTGATAATTTTTTTTCAGTATTTTCCCCTTTGCTGATTCCCCTCTTATGGAATAGTTTAAGTCATAAAAAAGAATGAGATCATGTCCTTTGCAGGGACATGGGTGGAGCTGGAGGCCATTATTATTAGCAAATTAACACAGGAACAGTATGCCAAATACCATATATCCTCACTTATAAGTGGGAGGTAAATAATGAGAACACATAGATACATAAAAGGGACCAACACACAATGGGGCCTGTTGCAGGTGGGGAGTGTGGGAGGAGGGAGAGAATCAGAAAAAAATAAGAGTACTAGCTTTAATACCTAGGTGATGGAATAATCTGTATAACAACAGTACCCCATGACACACGTTTACCTATGTAACAAACATGCACGTGTATCCCTGAATTTAAAATAAAAGTTTAAAAAAGTATAAACTCTTTATTGCACTTTAAACCAAAAATTGAATAAAATCTTCATTCAGAAAGTTAAAAAAATAATAAAATTAAAATTGAAATTTGAAAATTATGTCTATAAATAAAACATTACAATAATAGAAATTATTATAAGGTTGACTCAGAAATTTCACATATACATGTACATACACATATATATATGTGTATGTATTTTTAATGATGAACCATTGGCATGCTGATCATTGAAAACATTTATTTAAAATATCTAGATTTTAAGCAAAGACACTGAGAATTAATTGACTCAAAATTTTGGAGGATCAAAATTTATTTGGATCCAATGAATAAACCAATATAAGTGAACAATTATAAAGACAAAAATATGCATATATCTTAGTTAATATTTTAAATTCAGGTCCAAAATTCAATTAAGTCTTAAAGAACAGATACATATGAGTTTTTCTTTCTTTCTTTTTTTTTTTTTTTTTTTTTTTTTGAGACGGAGTTTCGCTCGTTACCCAGGCTGGAGTGCAATGGCGCGATCTCGGCTCACCGCAACCTCCGCCTCCTGGGTTCAGGCAATTCTCCTGCCTCAGCCTCCTGAGTAGCTGGGATTACAGGCACGAGCCACCATGTCCAGATAATGTTTTGTATTTTTAGTAGAGACGGGGTTTCACCATGTTGACCAGGATGGTCTCGATCTCTCGACCTCCTGATCCACCCGCCTCGGCCTCCCAAAGCGCTGGGATTACAGGCTTGAGCCACCGCGCCCAACACATATGAGTTTTTCTAAGTTTGAGTGCCCCTAAAGGTCAAAAGAAAATTCAGAGACTTCAATCTCAAAATAACAAATTTCTACTTTTTTTACTGTTGCAAATAATGGATATATTAGGAGTGATGTTCCTAATATATCCATTTTACAAAGTTCTTATTAAACTTTATTATAAACTTTTATTGACCAAAAAATGTTTTGCCTAAAATAGATTACATCTTACATTTCATACTCTCCTTAACTCACTGATAAAATTGCTTTGTGTTATTAAGAATATTGTCTCGGCCGGGCGCGGTGGCTCAAGCCTGTAATCCCAGCACTTTGGGAGGCCGAGGCGGGTGGATCACGAGGTCGAGAGATCGAGACCAACCTGGTCAACATGGTGAAACCACGTCTCTACTAAAAATACAAAAAATTAGCTGGGCATGGTGGTGCGTGCCTATAATCCCAGCTACTCAGGAGGCTGAGGCAGGAGAATTGCCTGAACCCAGGAGGCGGAGGTTGCGGTGAGCCGAGATCATGCCATTGTACTCCAGCCTGGGTAACAAGAGCAAAACTCCGTCTCAAAAAAAAAAAAAAAAAAAAAAAAAAGAATATTGTCTCTATTAGACATTTTGTTGTCTATTTTTACATTATTTGTCTCTCTTCCTCATAAATTTGGTTGTAAGAATGCTAGTCCAATTCAATATTTTAATACCTAAAGCCTAGAACACTTTCTGGTTTATCTTAAGAGCATGGTAAATATTTGATTAATGACATCTACCTGGATCATATTCAAGCTGTAGTAATGAGACTTTGCTTTTGTAATTTAAATTTATTCTTCATAAAATTTAACAACAAGAATTAAAAAATATAATGCATAAATCACAATGAAAAAAATAAAGGGTGACAATATCAAGTAAAATGATAACATTATTATACTAAGGTGATATGGTTTGGCTGTGTCCCCACTCAAATCTCATCTTGAATTATAACTCCCACAATTCCACATGTCATGGGAGGAACCCACTGGAAGGTAATTGGGCAATGGGGTTGGGTCTTTCTTGTGATGTTCTCATGATAGTAAATAAGTCTTACAAGATCTAATGGTTTTAAAAAGAGGAGTTTCCCTGCACAAGTTCTCTCTCTTGGCCTGCTGCCATCCATGTAAGTCGTGACTTGCTCCTCCTTGCCTTCTGCCATGATTGTGAGGCCTCCCCAGCCATGTGGAACTGTAAATCCATTAAAGCTCTTTCTTTTGTAAATTTCCCAGTCTTGGGTATGTCCTCATCAGCAGTGTGAAAACAGACTAATACATAATGTGATGGAATTATGTACACTAGTGAAAATGAGTGAACTTTTTCCCAGTCAATGGTATGATTGAATCTCCCAGTCGTACATTTAAATGAAAGCAGACAGATGAATGATGAAAACTGGCAAATCTATAAAATGGTGATAAGAGTCACAATACTGAGTGCTTTAGAAAACAATGATTAATGGCTAGAAAGGCACAAAAAGAGACATGTGGGTACATTAATTTTCTATTTCTTATCAAACTTGTGGCTTCATGGCATATTAATTTTGAGATAATCTATAGAACTGAACATTGTGATTTGTGTACTTTTTCATATGTATGCCATATTTCAATAGCAGTTCACTTTTTAAAAGGGCAGATTTTCTGAGATAGGATAAGAAACTATTTTCATGTTTTATAAGTTGAAAAAGAAGCTATATTGAAATCCTTTTTAGGAGTTAGAATAAGATGACAGTAGGGTCAATTCCTCAACATTGATTCTTAGAAAATCATAATTTTGCTACAGAGAGGAAAAAGAAAAATGAGGTCAAAATTCACATGATTAAAATATGGTCTTTAAAACTATGTTGAAATGCATGTTTAGCAATATATTATTCATTTCTAAATATAAGTGAAAAGTAAATGCACTTGATTGCAGTAACTGTGAAATATATATATATATATATATATATATATATATATATATATATGAAATATGATCTTGATTTGGAACCACATTTACTTAGTCTTTCTTTATTTGTTTGTTTTTGATTTTCCAGTAACTTACAGGGCCTAGGCCACAACTTAGAGTGGGCCACAGAAGTAGGGTTTTTTTCTTATTTCATCAGATCTGAAGTTGATTCAGATTACTGAGTCTCAGGAGAATGTAAAAGGTCAGGAGTACAAAATGCAAGCCAGTGTAGAAGAAAACTGAAATACCCAGGGGTTTCAGCAATTTAAGCAGTGGTGGAAAAAGGCATCCCTACACTCAGGTTTAAATATAAAATTTCAAATTTCCTATAATTTACTGACTTTTGTTTGCTTTATGGCAAATGCTATTAAAATTCTATTTCAACAATTTTGTGACCAGTGAGTTTTCAGAAATCTTTCTTTCAGACATTGCAATGAGTTCAAAAATAGGGGAATAGGATGGACAATAGGCCACCAGAGATGGTATTTTATACAAATTAATCATGAAACTTATGGAGAGACAAGCATTTGGACATTTGGAAATCTCTAAAATGCCTTTTTACACATGAATGCAAAAACAGAATGGTAAGTTTTAAATAAATGATAGTAGCCATCAATTTCATGTTGATATTATCCAATTGATTATCTTTCTAAATTTTTATTTACTTAATTCTATTTTTGGTATGCTATATATGACTTTCATGCAACTGTCCACAGCTCATAAAAGGATAGCAAAAAAATACAGCTGTTAAACATTAGTGAGAGACCATAATCGCAGTTAAAAAACACATATAATTTCTAATATAGAAACACAATTTATGTATAGTTATTTTAAAATTTGTAATATGGAATTACATAGGTTAATGAGATAATATCATTTAATGGACTGCTAATATGTTTCTCTGGTACTGCAGAGTTTACAGATTGTCCAGACTTCCTAGACTAATACAATCAGCTCCTCTTACTATTTCTAAATTCAGCTGTAATGGAAGACAACATAAATTTTCAAGAAACACAGTGTAATTTATTACGACTTGCAATTGGTTCTGGTTTAAAAATTCAGTTCTAGTATTTGGATGTCAACGAAAGAAGCAACATTGTATTGTGATTGAGACTCTGAACTCCACAGCTAAATAGCTTGATTTCATACCCCAGCTGTTTCAGTCACTATCTGTGTGGCCCTGTGTAATTCATTTATTCTCTCTGTATCCCAGTTTCCTCATTTATAAAATGGGCATGCTAAAAATAATTCTATCTCATAGAGTTATATAAAAGTAAAATTGATTCCTCATTGCATAGTTACAAGGTGCTTAGAATCAAGCCTGGCATATCTGAGTATTAGTATTACAGTTACAAATTTTAAAAGTAATTATATAGCTCCATTTCCCACTTTATTTCAATTCTTTCTGGGACAAAATCGTGCCCTGTGGCTGCCTCGTCTCTCTAGAGCTGCAATTATTTTCCTTTAACTTTAAATGGGTAGGCCAGGCTCCACTATGGTGCATGTGATATACACAGTTGGCCACTAAATATTTCTTGGGTCTCTATTACACTCTGTCATCATGTTCTTCCTGTCTTTCAAGAGCCCTATAATTTCTTTTTTAATCTCCCACACGTTATCTGATTTGCATGATTTACTGATCTATTATGTATTTTATGCTGCCAAGTAAATCTATCGATCTATCTACAATCATTTTTTTGAACACTCTCTACATGACAACTACTGAGCTAAGTGATTTATTCTTACTGAATCCTCACACTAGCATTTAGGGGGTAGAACTCATCATTATACCTAGTTTACAACTGAGAAAAGTGAGGCTTAGAGAAGTCAAAAAATGTGCCCAAAGTTATACAGCATGTTTTAGCTAGGCAAAGATGGCCTAAGAACAAATTTAGCAACTATGTGATCAAGATTCCCCTGGAAGAGGAAAGTGATAAGTCTGAAACAGAGGCAAGTACCCTATGGTCTTTGATTCCCCTTACGGAGAAGCCCTCCTTTCAAATCTTCTTGTCCAATCATTACTAGCGTCTCTACACTAATGATGAGAATCTACTGTTGTATTCCTGGGACACAAAAAGGGTGGCAAGAGCTGCTTGAAAAATTCCAAAGAAATATAAAAAGCTATTTTTCTTGTCATAAGTGTGTTTAAGATTGTTGAGTTGTCACTTTTAATAGGTATTTGTTGTATCCCAGGTCTATTTAAAAGTTAAAATTGTCATCAGACTACCAACTAAAGAAGTATGCTAAAACTATTGAATTGATTAGCAATCCAATTTGTTTTCTTAATATCCATGAAGTACATTTCTAAAAATACATGACAATTGCATACAAATTAAGCATTATTCTCTTTTTGGCATTAAGGAGAACATTTTTTAAAATAACTTTTTATTTGCATTTCCCTAATTGAATGTTTTAAAATAGTGTTGACAAAATGGTGCTTTTGCTTGTATATCTAGAGTCCTTACTAGCTAGCTCATGTAAAAAGGAGAAAATTATTGTTGATAGATTGTGGAATATAATGTGTTATTGAGAAAATAGAAGTAAGCTCCTAGTCAGGGTAATAAAGAACAAGGCACTGTATTTCTAAAGCCCTAAAAGGAATGAAATAACAAAGTACTTAGAAGAAAAGAGTACAAGTATAATTTGAAACTCTTAGAGGAAAGAAAGAATTTGAAACCTTCTTACACTTCCCTCTTATATCTGAAAATCGGTTAAAATGTATTATAAATTCACTTCTGTATTCATGCCTGGAAAACAAATTAAATTATAATACATAAACCCAGGTAAATCAGCCCAAGAAGTGAGTAGAAAGTTTGCCATTTGTTGTTTGCTTTCTCAACTCAGAATATGCAGACTCAAATCAAGGTGCATCAAATATCATTCCTCATGGATATTTTATCCAAATATCCATCATTTTGGATTTTTTAAAAAAACTCATAGAAATTAATTGTTCTCTGAAGATTTCAGATAGTTATTTAGGTATGCATAATAAATATACATCTGGCAATAATCTAATGCATAAAAACATAATTCAATTCTTCCAAAACCATTTTATTATAGCAACCTGGCAATGATACAGCCCAAGTCCTTTAGATTTCTCAGGTACCTTTATTGAATATCCCACCATATTTGGCACATGTCATCATATGTTTTTAAAGAAATATTGATGAAATTTGCTTTATTTTTTTCCAGAAGGAATTTTGTATTACTTAGTTTTATTCACATTCAAGGACACTGTACTCTCTTACTTATCTAAATAAAAATTCTAGATTAGGAGGCAGAGCAAGATGGTAGAATAGAAAGCTTTATCAACTGTCCCCATTACCCCCTACAAGAACACCAAGTTAATACCAAACATAAGGTGAGCACTCATAGTACCTGGTTTTAACTTCTTATCACTGAAAGAGGCACTGAAGAGATAGGAAAAAAAAGTCTGGAATCATCTCACTGATGCCACCACCACCCCTACCCACCCTCCACCCCCCAGCAGTAGCAGCAAGGTGCTCAGAGTATCTGGGCACTAGGGGAGAGAGAACCTAACGAAGGCATTGAACTCACTATTGTGCTGTTAGAGTAGGAAGGAAAACCAGATCAAATTTAGCTGAGGTCCGCACACAGAGGGAACATTTAAACCAGCCAAAGCCATAAAGAACTCACTAAACCTACCAGTATCACTCCACCTGTAACAACAGGCTGCACAGCTCACAGAGCCAAGAGAGATCTCATCTTTCCACTTAAGAAGAGGAGAGGGAAGAGTAGGGAGGACTTTGTCTTGCATTTTGGATACTAGCTTATCCACAGTCAGAGTAATGAGGTCTCCACTCTAGCCCTAGCCCCCAGATGACACATCTAGACACACCCTGAGACATAAGAAAAGCTGCTGCCTTGAAGGAAAGGACCCAGTCCTGCCAGCATTCATCACTTACTAACTAAAGAGTCCTTGGTCTCTGAATAACCAGCAGTGATATCCAGCTACTACTTCAACGGCCTTGGGAAAGTCTCTGAGACTTGATGACTTTTCAGGTGAGACTCAGCATATTACCAGCAGTGGTGGCTACGGGGAAAAACTTCTTCTGCTTTAGAAAATCAGGGGTAAAAGTAAAGGGGATTTTTGTCTTGCATCTTAATTAACAATACCATCACAGCGGGGTAGAACACCAAGTGTGTTTTTGGGGTCCCTGATTCTAGGACTCAACTCTTGGATGGGATTTCTGGACATTCCCTGAGCAAGAGAGGAACCCACTGCCCTGAAGGGTGAGTCCCAGGCCAGGAAGCATTCACCACAAGCCAACCTAGGAGACCTTGTACCTTAGGGGAACATGCTGGTAGTCTGACAGTATTCCTTGTGGCCTGGGGTGGCAGTGGCTACAGGGTGAGGCTCCTCTGCCTTTGGCAACAGCAGGGGTAGGGGAAGAGTGGGAAGGATTGAGTCTTGTGGTTTGAGTGCCCACTCAGCCACAACACAGTAGAATACCAAGTAGACTTCTAAGATATTTGACTCTAATCCCTGATTCCCAATTCACACTTCTGGACTCATCTGGGGCTTGTGGGACCTTGCCGCCATGAAGGGAAGACACATGCCTATCTGACTTTGCCACTTGCTGATTGTAGAGCCCTGGGGCCAGGGAGAGGGTACATTGGGCCTTCTGTGAGACCCAGTGCTGTGCTGGCTTCTGGTCTAACCCACTGCAGTCATAGTGGTGGTGACCACAGAGGTGCTTGTGCCACTCCACCCCAGCTTTAGGTGGCTTAGAACAGAGAGAGAGAGAGAGAGAGAGAGAGAGAGAGACTCTGTGTGTTTGAGAGAATGTAAGGGAAGAGAAAGAATCTCTGCCTGGTAATCCAGAGAACTCTCTTGGATACTGTTCAAGGCCATTAAGGTGACACATCTCTGTAAGTCTCCAAGAACAACAGTATTACTGGGTTTGGAGTGCTCTTTAAAACAGAAATAGCTTAGATTACAAAATCCAAGTCCCTGAAAATATCTAGAAAGCCTTTCCAATAAGGACAGCTAAAAATAAGCCCAGAGAATGAACACTACAATAAATACCTAACTATTCAATACCTGCACATGGAAGAACATCTGCTGGTTACAATGTCATCCAGGAAAACATAAACACACCAAATGAACAAATAAGGCACCAGGAAGAAACAGAGGTCCTGAAAATCTCCTTAATAAATAGAAATATGTGATCTTTCAGACAGAGAATTCAAAATAGCTATGATGAGGAAACTCAAAGAAATTCAAGATAACAGAGACAAGGAATTCAGAATTCTCTCAGCTAAGTTTAACAAAGAGGTTAAAAACATTGAAAAGACTCAAGCAGAAATTCTGGAGTTAATAATTGCAATGGGCATACTGTAGAATTCATCAGAGTCTAACAGCAAAATGGATCAGACAGAAGAAAGAATCACTGAGCTTGAAGATAGGCTATTTGGAAATACACAGTCAGAGGATACAGAAGAAAAAATGATAAAACAAAAAAACGAAAAACAAAAACCAAAAACAAAAACTATGAAGCGTGACTACAGGATCTAAAAAAAAAAAAAAAAGTAGCCTCAAAAGAGAAAAGCTAAGAGATTGGCCTTAAAGAGGAGGCAGAGAAAGAGATAGGGGTAGAAAGTTTATTCCAAGCAGTAATAAGAGAACTTCCCAAACCTAGAGAAAGATATTAATATCCCAGTAAAAGAAGGTTACAGAACATTAAGCAGATTTAACCCAAAGAAGAATACGTCAAGGCATTTAATAATCAAAATCCCAAAAGTCAAGGATAAAAAAGGGATCCTAAAAGCAGCAAGAAAAAAGAAACAAATAACATATAATGGAGCTAATGCATCTGGCAGGACACTTTTCAGTGGAAATCTTATGGCCAGGAGACAGTGGCATGAAATGTTTAAAGAGCTGAAGGAAAAAATATCTTTTACCCTAGAATAGTACATATGTCAAAAATATTCGTCAAATATGAAGGAGAAATGAAGACATTCCCAGACCAAAAAAAAAAAAAAAAAATCTAAGGATTTCATCAATACCAGACCCGCCCTACAAGAAATACTAAACAGAGTAAGTACTTCAACCTGAAAGTAAAGGAAATTAATGAGAAATGAATAATCACTTGAAGGTACAAAATCAGTGGTAATAGTAAGTACACAGAACATTACAATGTAATGTTATATTATATTATAACCCCCACCCCACAACTGTGGGCTGTAAACTAGTTTTATCCTAACAGAAAGACTGAATGATGGACTAACCCAAAGTTATAAGTACAACCACTTTTCAAGACATAGTCAGTAGAATAAGATATAAATAGAAACAACAAAAGTTTAAAAAGTCAGGGGACAGAGTTAATGCAAGTTTTTCTTGGTTATCTTTTTGCTTGTTTATATAGTGTTAAAATGTTATCAAGTTAAAATCATTGCTTACAAGATGGCATTTGCAAGCCTGATGATAACCTCAAAACAAAATAACATATAATGGAAACAGTAAACATAAAAAGCAAGGCCAGGTACTGTGGCTTGCATCTATAATCTCAGCACTTTGGAAGGTGGGTGGATCACTTGAGGTCAAGAGTTTAAGACTAGGCTGAACAATATGGTGAATCCCCATCTCTATTAAAAATACAAAAATTAGTCAGGTGTGTGGCACACACCTATTATCCCAGCTACTTGGGAGGCTGAGGTACAAAAATCACTTAAACCTGGGAAGTGAAGTTTGCAGTTAGCTGAGATCACACCAATGCACTCTAGCCTGAGCGACCAAGTGAGGCTCTGCCTCAATAAAAAATAAAATACAGTAAGAAAATAGAAAGCAAGAAACTAAATCATATCACTATAAAAAATCATCTTCAGTAGAGGAAGATAGAAATGAGGGGAAAAAAAAAAACAAAAAAAGAAATAAAAAGAAGACCACAAAACAACCAGAAAACAAATAACAACATGGCAGGAGTAAGTCCATACTTATCAATAATAACATTAAATGAAATGTAATAACCTCTCCAATCAAAACACATAAACTGAATGGATGAAAAAAACAAGAATCATTGATATGTTGCCTGCAAGAAACACATTTCACCTGTAAAGACAAAAATAGAATAAAAATGAAGGAATTGAAAAAGATATTACATGCCAATGGAAACCAAAAATAACCAGGAGTCACTATACTTAAACAAAATCAATTTCAGGATGAATCTATGAGAAACGACAAAGAAAGTTACTCTATAATGAAAAATGGGTCAACTCAGTAAGTGGACATAACTATTTTAAATGTATATGCACCCAACACTGGAGCATCCACATATAGAAATAAAATATTATTAGAGCTAAAGAGATATAAAAGATTCAATACAATAATAGATGGAGGCTTCAAGACCCCATTTTTAGTATTAGACAGGTCTTCTAGACAGAAAATCAACAAACATCACACTTAATCTGCACCATATACCAAAAGGTTCTAATATATATTTACAGAACATTTCATCTGAGAGCTGCAAAATACACATTCTTTTTCTTAGCACATGGATTATTCTTAAGGCTATACCATATGTTAGGTCACAAAAAAAGTCCTAAAACATTTAAAAAATTAAAATAATATCAAGCATGTTCTCCAACTAGAATGGAATAAAACTAGAAATTAATAATAAGAGGAGTTTTGGAAACTATGCAAATACATGAGAACTAAATAATATGCTCCTTAATGACCAGTAAGTCAATGAGGAAATTAAGAAGGAAATTAAAAAATATCTTGGAACAAATGATAATAGAAACATGACATGACAAAACCTGTGAGACACAGCAAATGAAATACTCAAAGGGAAGCTTATGGCTATACACTAAGTACTTACCAAAAATGAAGAAAAACTTCAAATAATCAATCCAACAATGCATCTGTATGAACTAGAAAAGCAAGAGCTAACCAAACCCCAAATTAATAGAAGAAAAGTCATAATAAAGATCATAGCACAAATAAAGTTTCTATAAAGAATAGAAAAGATCAATGAAACAAAATGTTGTTTGAAATTTAAACAAAGCTGGCAAACCTTCAGCAGAATAACTACGAAAAGCAAATAGAAGACCCAAATAAATAAAATCAGAAATGAAGAAGGAGACTTAATAATGAATAATACAGAAATTTGAAGGAACATTAGTGGCTACTATGAGCAACTATATGTGCATAAAATTGGAAAATCTTGACGAAAAACGGACAAATTCCTGGATATATACAAACTACCAAGACTGAACTAGGAAGAAATCCAAAACCTGAACAGGCCAATAAGAGGCAACTTGTTGAAGCTATAACAAAACATCTCCCAGTAAAGACAAGCCCAGGACCTGACAGTTCCACTGCTGAATTCTACCAAACATTTAAAGAAAAACTAATGCCAATCCTACCGAAACTATTCTGAAAAGCAGAGGAGGGAATACTTCCAAACTCATTCTATGAGGCCAAAATTACCCTTATACCAAAACCAGAAAAATACGTTATCAATAAAAAGAAAAACTACAGGTCATTACCTTTGATGAATGATATTGTCTTACCCAAGTTAAGATAGGTTATATCCAAAAGACAGGCAATAACAAATGATGGCAAAAATGTGGACAGAGGGGAATCCTCATACACTGTTGGTGGAAATGTAAATAGGTAAAATCATTATGTAGAACAGTTTGGAGGTTTCTCAAAAAACTAAAAGTTGAGCTACCACATGATCCAGCAATCTCCCTGCTGGACAGTTATCCAAAAAAAGGAAATTAGTATATCGAATAGGTATCTGTACTCCTATGTTTGTTGCAGCACTGTTTACAATAGCTAATATTTGGAAGCAAACTTAGTGTCCAACAGATGAATAAAGAAAATGTGGTACTTACACTATACAGTACTATTCTGAAACTAAAAATAATGAGATTCAGTAATTTTCAATAACATAGATGGAATTAGAGATCATTATGTTAAGTGAGAGAAACCAAGTACAGAAAGACAAACACCACATGTTCTCACTTATTTGTGGGATGTGAAAGTCAAAACAATTGAATTCATGGACATAGAAAGTAAAGGACAGTTACCAGAGGCTGGGAAAGGTAGTGGCATGGCTGGATGGGTGGTAGGGATGGTTAAATGAGTACAAAAAATTAATTAGAAAGAATGAATAAGACCTACTCTTGGATAGCACAATAATGTGACTAGTGAATAATAACTATACATTTTAAAATAAAGAATATAGTTGCTATGTTTGCAACTCAATGAATAAATGTTTGCGGCAACAGATATCCCATGTTTCATGAGGTACTTATTTTGCATTGTATGCCAGTATCAAAACATTTCATGTACCCCATAAATATATATACCTACAATGTACTCCCAAAATTAAAAATAATATGAAAAATTTAAAATGTAGCTGAAAATTTTAAACTAATTATCTTTCAACACATTTTCACAGTTTACAGAATCTTTAGGACACTTGATTTCAAGAAAAGATATTTAGTACATGTATTTTGTAGCAGAATTAGTCACTGTTTAAAACTTTTGCAGCATGTTCAACACTCTGGTTTAAATCCATTTTAGCAATTTTTCCTATAACTCATTTTGTATTTGGTTAGTTTTTTAGGGAAAGTCAGCAAAGATAGCTATTTTCTCCTAATTCCACTACCACTCTACTCTACTATCATCCTACTCATCATTTTAAGGCAGTGGCATCAATTCCATAATTCTATGTTTTTTGTTTTTGTAGATATTTTATCATAGAAAATATATAAGACTTTACTTTTTCCACAGTCCCTAGAGAAAAATCTTTTGTAAGGAAGCCCAGTTCTTTTGTCCTGTTATCCAGGATGTTGTGGAGGTAAAGAAGGTGAAAAAAAAGCTCCACTAGAGGTTTTGAATATCCCGATGCTGATGACCATCACTATTCCTGCACAGCTTAGTTGGGTCCTAGTTCATTTTGGGCTAGTTCTGAACCCCTAGACAGTGTACATAGGTGTGAGGTGTTTTCCCGCTGAGTGGGGGTGGGACTGTTGCCAGTGGCAGCAGCATCAGGTATTTTTATTCTCTGACTTAAGAGAATGCATGCTTTGGCATCCTTTGTCCTGGTGGCAGGCTCCCTGATCTGCTGGGCCATCTATTTCCTGGTGTGAAGGGTGCTGTGTGGCCTCAAGTGCTATTATCAGCCAAGCCAACACTGACTCTGAAGCCCTTTGGGTGGATGTGGGGGATGTTAGTGAGGCCCCCAGGGTATACAGATACAGAAACTATTGGACCCCAGGGAAAACTGAAATAAAGTTTGGCCCTGCTCTAAAAATGGTTCATGCTGTAACAGCTTGGTTTTTGTAGCTAATACACAGCATGAATTTTCTCTCTGGAACAATGTCGTCCCATGTATTCTAGTTAGCTCACTATACTACTAAGTTCAGTGCCTCTGAGGGTCGAGGGCACCTAACTAGGACTGCAGGTGTCTGTGGTGGGAATATGAACTGCTGAGGATCTCTGACTTATATTTTCTCTATAATGGAAGTCCCTGCTGGCTCCATGCCTATCCAGCAAGTTGCCTTAATTCCTTGTGTATGTATGCTGCCATCTCCTGCTTCTGTGCCTCACCTGGTCCCTGTTGCTTCCTTGGTGGTTTCCAGCATTCTCCCCTAGATGCTTTGTTTTTCATATGGTTATCTACTTGGTGTTTTGATTCTTCTCTGTAGAGGGGGCAAGACCTGGACACATGTAGTTAGCGGTCTTGATCTAGAATATCCTGTTTTTATAAGTAATGTATTGCCTATACATTTCTTATTTCTTTCTTTCTTGTTTTTAATTTACAAAGAGGTTTAATTGGCTCACAGTTCCACAGGCTGCACAGTAAGCAGATGCTGGCATCTGCTAGGCTTCTGGGGAGGTGTCAGGAAAGTTAGAATCACAGCAGAAGACAAAGGGGTAATGAGCACCTCATATGGCCAGAGCAGGAGGAATACAGAGAGCACAGGGAGGTACTACACACTTTTTTTTCTTCACTTTTTAAAGTATTTTATTGCACTTTAGGTTCTGAGGTACATGTGCAAAACATGCAGGATTGTTGCATAGGTACATACATAGCAATGTGGTTTGCTGCCTCCATCCCTCCATCACCCATATCTGGCATTTCTCCCCATGTTATCCCTCCCCAACCTCCCTACCCACTGCTGTCCCTCCCTTATTTCTCCACAACAGACGTCAGTGTGTGATGCTCTCCTTCCTGTGTCCATGTGTTCTCATTGTTCAACACCCACCTATGAGTGAGAACATGCAGTGTTTGGTTTTCTGTTCTTGTGTCAGTTTGCTGAGAATGATGGTTTCTAGATAGATCCATGTCCCTACAAAGGACACAAATTCACCGTTTTTTATGGCTGCATAGTATTCCATGGTGTGTATATGTGCCACATTTTCCTTGTCCAGTCTATCATTGATGGACATTTTGGTTGGTTCCAGGTCTTTGCTATTATAAACAGTACTGCAATGAACATGAGTGTGCATGTGTCTTTCTGTAGTCCCAGCTACTCAGAAGGCTGAGGCAGGAGAACTGCTTGAACCTGGAAGGCGGGCATTGCAGTGATCCAAGTTTGTGGCACTGCACTCCAGCCTGGCACCTGGCGAGAGAGTGAGACTCTGTCTCAAAAAAAAAAAAAAAAAAAAAAAAAAAAAAAAAAAAAAGAATGATTTATAATCCTTTGGATATATATCCAGTAATCGGATTGCTGGGTCAAATGGAATTTCTATTTCTAGGTTCTTGAGGAATCATCACACTGTCTTCCAAATGGTTGAACTAATTTACCCTCCCACCAAGAGTGTAAAAATATTATTGTTTCTCCACATCCTCTCAGCGACTGTTGCCTCCTGATTTTTTAATGATTGCCATTCTAACTGGTGTGAAATGGTATCTCAATGTGGTTTTGATTTGCATTTCTCTAATGACCAGTGATGATGAGCATTTTATCATGTTTCTTAGCTTCATAAATGTCTTTTGAAAAGTCTGTTCATGTCCTTTGCCCACTTTTGAATGGGTTTGTTTGTTTGTTTTTCTTGTAAATCTGCTTTAGTTCTTTGTAGATTCTGGATATTAGCCCTTTGTCAGATGGGTAGATTGCAAAAATTTTTTCCCATTCTGTTGGTTGCTGGTTCACTCTAAATGATTGTTTCTTTTGCTGTACAGAGCTCTGGAGTTTAATTAGATCCCATATGTCTATTTTGGCTTTTGTTGCCAATGCTTTTGGTGTTTTAGTCATGAAGTCCTTGCCTATGCCTATATTCTTAACGGTTTTGCCTAGGTTTTCTTCTAGGGTCTTTTTTTTAAAAACATATTTATTATACCAATTAAAAATTGTTCCATCAGTTCTACTAATTTTGTTTAAATTGTTATAAATTTAATGTTGCTTTTCTCATTTATATTTGCATTTCCCAGTTTATTATTATTTTCAACTGAGTTTATTATCAGAAGTAGTATTCTGTTAAACTAGCAATCTTTTTTTTTTTAAAAAAAGTATAATTTGAGGTGTTTTCTAATTTCTATGCTTAAATAACCCATCACCACAGATGTCAGGCAATCATCATCACTCTATTCAGAGTTGGAAAGAGTGGCATAGTCAAGTATGAGAAATGGGTACAAACGAGTTCCATCACACAACCAGATTACATACACTAACACTTAAAGTAGATTGAGAAGGGAGAAGGGTAGGCATGAATTTTGGTATTTGGAGAGGGGGAAGCAATCAGCCTTGGGTGAGAGTCCCTAACTATCACAGGATCCAGTAAAAATCACAGCCCTTTGCTTTTACTCCAGCAGACAGTTTCTCTCTTCAGATAGCCATCATTAAATTCTTAGAAATATGAAGGCTTGAAAGAAAACAGTCACCTTAGTTTGCATTATTATATCCCGAAGATGAAAGGGAGAATACAAATTTATAGAAGGGCAACTCAAGTACAGTTTTATCAGTCAGGTGTAAGAGTCATGTAGTTATTTTAAAAGATAATGATTATATGGGATGCATCCAGAGCTAACCTTCAAAACTTCCCCTTCTCTCAATGCTATCCTCACTGCTGCCCTCAGATGTGTTTCATCCTAGGATGCAACCAGGAATCCTTTCCCCACCTCACCATATACACACACACACACACACATACACACACACACACACACACACACACACACACACACACACACACACATTCACAAGAACATTTCCCTCTCTCTTTCTCTGGTTCAAGATGGAGTTTTGTTCTTGTTGTCCAGACTGGAGTGCAATGGTGTGGTCTCGGCTCACTGCAACCTCTACCTCCCCAGCTCAAGTGATTCTCTTTCCTCAGTCTCCCAAGTAGCTGGGATTACAGGAGCCTGCCACCAACGCCAGGTAATTTTTGTATTTTCTGTAGAGATGAGGTTTCACCATGTTGGCCATGCTGGTCTTGAACTCCTGACCTCAGTTGATACACCTGCCTCAGCTTCCCAAATTGATGGGATGAGAGGTGTGAGCCACCACACTTGGCCCAGAACCTTCATTTTTCAAATGTTTCTAACATTTTGTTGTTTTCATAAATAATTATTATCTTGTATGCTTTTTCTCCCTCATTTACTTAGATTCATCAATGTTGATCCTGAGGGAAGAAACTTGCAAGACTTCAAAACTTCTCCCCAGAGCATCTTACCATGTATATATAGCTAGACTATTGTGAATTCCACTCTGACATGGATTCGACACAGGGTACATCTCTGAACATTATATATAATTTATCTCTCTTATCCACTGATGGTTTTTCACTATATGGATATTAACAGAAGTTTAAAATTCAACTAAAAGACAATTAAATAATTGAATCAAATTCATCTGATTAGAACAAAAAAAAGGATAATCATGATTGCCATAAGTAAGGGAAATAAGGAGAAAATCACCTTTGAATTCTTCTTTAACAGTCTTTGCCTTGAAGTTGCCTGTATGTTGAAAATAAAATAACTTATAAAAGACTCAAATGTAAATCAAAATAAGCATTGCAGAATAGTTTTACCAAAATACCTTGTGAGTAAATCTCTTACTAATTTAACTATGTATCTAGAAATATGTGGCTATTGGAACAACTGAAATTATTTATAAAACTGAAACATCTGAGGAATATAATGATATTGCCCATAGGCATGAAGGTTCATATGGCTTTATCTTTTACCTTAAAGATAATTTACTAGAGCTTCTAAGAATCTTGAGATTAAGGACTAACAATGTGTACAAAATCACATTATGGAAGGTTGGATGTAAGAGCTCTTCTCTGAAATTTCTCACAAATTTGAAAAGTGAATAGTTATCTTATAGGGTAACAAAGTGATTTAACTCCTTGAATAGAGCTGCATGTAAAATTGCTGAAACTCAGACATCTGTATAACAGACTATTTTCTTAATTTTTATGAGAGTAAAAAGTATATTTTAAATATTTTTCCTTGCATAAATCATGTACATACTTTTAAATAAGAAAATAGAAGTATGTGGCATCTAATTCATGATAAATCTCTTATAAATATGAATTAATATGTTTAGTAGAGCAGGAAATAACTATTTAATTATATAGAATTAGGAAAAGTGAAAAATATTCAAGAATCTGAAGATACTCAAAGATGTGTTTACATTATATTGTCTTTGCATCTGTAACACCAGACACATATCCCTAGTAATCAAAAAAAAACAAAAAACAAAAAACTTTAATTTGCAAGTCAGTGATGAAACACGAAGCAGTTCCCTCTAGGTGAAAAAGACTCATTCACTTTTACATTTTCAATTTCTAGTGCAATTGGGTAGAGGGTTAGAGCTAATTAGCTATTTCTTATAAATGTATTTTACACACCTAACACTAAGGGGAAAATGGGTAATTAACAACTTGAAGCCATTACCAAGAAAACTAGCCCATCATTTGTAATTTCCATTCTAAAACCATGTCTGTGTTATCAAAACATAGGTTTAATATTTCTAAAACAAAAGCACTAATTAGCATAATTTTTATTTTGTAAGGATCCAAAAGTTGCCAAATCTATCCACTTAGAAATAATTTTACTTTTAAATCCTCAAAAGTTTAAATACATCAGCTTGCTGAAACACATATAAAGTAGTTAAAAGTGTATTAAATTATTCCTTTGAAAGTATAGGATTTACATTTTTAAAATAATTCATTTGGCCACAGATTACAGTACTTTAAGATTAGTGACTATCACCACATGCATTTCGTAATTCAGTAACTTTCTAATCTTATTAAAACATCATTTTAGACACCATTTCATTCAGGTGTTGCTTCACTTCTCGTCTTCATAATCTAAAGTATAATACTCATGTTAATTTAAAAAAATCTCAATTAAATTTCATGAATTCTAAATATTCATATTTTCATTTGTCATTTTTAGTAAAATAATTATTGCTTGAATGAACTCCACCTATGAAAATAAACTGATTGTTCATGTGGTTTATTTTTAATAGGCACAAAATGGTCAAAATGTCAGATACTATTATATTTTAGTCACATTTTTACATTCAACATAAAATATGTTAGACTAATCAATTCTGTCTTCTACAAAGAAATTTTCCTATATGGAGGATCTACACTTCCTATTGGTGAGTAGAGATCACTTTTTTCACACCAAATAGGAAATAATGTTTTTTAATAAATCAGGCAATTCTTCTTCACAAAGGTGTAGACTTGGTTTACTAGAGTCATCTTCATACACAAAACACATTTTAGAAATACAGAAACATACTCTGTCTAAAAGCAGATTTAAAAAAGCCTGGGCATGGTGGCTCACGCCTGTAATCCCAGCACTTTGGGAGGCCGAGGTGGGAGGATCATGAGGTCAAGAGATCAAGACCATCCTGGTCAACATGGTGAAACCCCATCTCTACTAAAAATACAAAAAATTAGCTGGGCATGGTGGTGCACGCCTGTGGTCCCAAGTACTCCAGAGGCTGAGGCAGGAAAATTGCTTGAACCCGGGAGGAGCAGGTTACAGTGACCTGAGATTGCGCCATTGCACTCCAGCCTGGGTAACAGCGAAACTCCATCTCAAAAACAAAAACAAAAAAAGAGAAAAAAAAATGAAACCAGTAACAATGACAAACAGGCTGATTAACCTTTTCCACAGGCAATGCCCAAACATCCTTCTAGTGCAAGTAAGAACAGTTTATTATTGAATTCACAGCTTCATAGAAATGACAACTTTTAGAGCATGGATAATATCATACAAAGATAACAAAAATTTAATATTCCCCTTTGATTTTTGCTTTCCTCATTCTAGAGATTCTGTTGAGTTTTTATATATTAGATAATGTTTGTGAAATAATGTAAGCTTCATAGGAACAGTATTTTTTCATTGCAACACATTAAGTCATAAATCTTCAAAGTGGTCTAGCCTCTATAGCATTATAGGAAAAGCTTCCTTAGAAAGAATTCTATTCTCCTACTTAGTAGCCAAGAACATCAGCACTTATATGCATGATGTTTCATAAGCACTGATGAATAATTCTGGAATTACTGAAGTCAAATTATAATAATTTCTCAGACTATCAAAAGCTTATGTTATTTGCTTATGTATCATAGACAGTATCACTTGTAAAAACTCTGTATGTTTAATGACCTAAAATATCTATATTTACTTCAGGGTGTTTCAGTGCTTGAAATTTATAACAAACAATTAAGTTTATAATAAGACAAATTTGTTTCAAAATCTAATAGAAAACACATTAGTACAATAGTGGTATGGATTGCAATCAAGAACAACAACACAGTAATTCTTCTATGATTTCAAATGATTAGATAAGCATAGTATAAACATAAGAATCATCATGCTAGTACTCTATAGTGTTAATCTGGAAGTTTTGACTGGTGCCCTAAAATACAGATAAGATATCAAAGTGAGATGAGAGGTAAACAAAATGCAAATATATGAAGGAAATCAATTAGAACCATTTAGGTGGCTCTTGAAATCTCTCATTAACTTTAAACATATGAAAACACTAAAGAGATATTTTGTGCAAGGAAATTTAATGGAAAATATGTTTGTAGAAAGAGTTGCTACTTTGCTGTGAATTCCAACCCTCACAATTAGCCTCTCACCGTAAGACTGATGAAAAAGGCAACAGTGAGACAGCTTAGGATGAGTGATACTTGGCTCCCCCATTTAATGGGATACTTTGGGTTGGCATCTGACACTTGATGCCTGAAGAATCTTTTTGTTTGTTTTTGTTTTGTTTTGAGATGAAGTCTTGCTCTGTGGCCCATGCTGGAGTCCAGTGGCACAATCTTAGCTCACTGCAACCTCTGCCTCCCAGGTTCTTCAAGCAATTCTCTGGCCCAGCCTCCCATGTAACTGGGATTACAGGTATGCACCACCATACCTGGCTGATTTTTGTGCTTTTAGTAGAGACAGGTTTTTGCCATATTGGCCAGGCTGGTCTTGAACTCCTGACCTCAGGTGATACGCCTGCTTCAGCCTCCCATAGTGCTGGCATTACAGGCGTGAGACATTGTGCCCTGGCTAAGCCTGAAGAATCTAAGACTAGTTTCTGCCACCATTGGACTATGGTAATACATGAGATAGAGGTAGAGATGTAAGGGACAGAGAGAGAACAAGAGCAAGGGACAAGAAGAGATAGAGAGAGAGAGAGAGAGAGAGAGAGAGAGAGAGAGAGAGATTTTAGAAAGTCACCATAGCCAGGCTAGATTATCTCAAGATGAATCATGCAGAAAATAATTATATATTTAAAATTTTATGATTAATTCCTGAAGATCTTCAGATAGCAGGAAACAATGAGGAAATTCCTCAGGAACTGAGGAAAGCAGCACCTAGAATATAAAATCTGTATTGTCTGAAATGGATGCTGTGGGTAGAGAAGAACAGTAGAAGATCTCTAAAAAGACATAAAACTTCCTACATGAGAATCAGTTTTAAATCCTTCCTAAGATTACTGTTTAAACTCACATTTTAAATTACTACAAATTAACGAAGTCTCTATTTTCCCCTACTTGATATCCATGTTTTGAACCCTGGAACAGTCAAAAGTCATAGCAGGCCAGAAAAAGCAGGCCAGTAGAAGAAATTATTCACTAACTTCATCATATCTTCCATTAGCATAAATACATCCCACATGAATATGACACATCAGGGAGAGTGAGGAATGTTTAAATCAAAACCAAATTGTAGTTATAATTAATTCATGAAACTGGAGATTTACTTAATTGAGACTTATTTTTGGATTTTAAATGAGAGTAAGCCTATTCATTATTTTAGAGTAACTATAAAAGTCATTATTCCTCCCAGAGATTTTATGCACTGTCATAATGAAAATTCTGTCTACTGAATACATTTTAAATGGTAAGAAGGAAAGAATAATAAAATTGCTTTTTTTATATCCCATGAATCAAGTTTATTGAATGTACTCCTGACAAGAAAATCACATCTGTATTTTGTATGTATCAAAATACACACAAATATTTTTGAAGATAGAAATATTTTTAATAATGCAGTAGTTTTCTCTCCCAACTTTAATTTCTGTTTTTAAAGATTATGGTCAGCAAACATTGATGACAAAGATCCTACATTGTTTCTACTGTACAAGACAACTTAAAATCTGCTAAATACAGCCATACCGTAGGAAAACCTCCAGGCAACAGAAGTGTTCAATATGGAAGCAAAGTATAATTAGAGGGAGATACAATCCACTCAGATGCTCTTCAGAATAATCCATGGGAGTCAAAGTACTTTTTACATTTATATATATATATATATATATGTATATATATATATATATATATATATATTCACATATATATAGAACCATATGTATTCTATATGGCTTCATAGCAGCTACAAGTACTCAGGCTGTATACAATAACGAGTATCACATACAACTGTAAAACCGTAAACTTTATAAGAGCACTGTTGAAGTCTTGTTAATCACTTCTTTTCTATATTGGAGATTGTAAAAACAACCCTACTCTTTTGACATCTCATTTCAAAAACAACAAATTTGTCATTAAAGCAGAGCTACAAAGTCAAGTATGTTGATATCTCTATTGACACCACAGCATGAGAAGCTATAAATATTACATTTTGATATTAACTTGAAAGTCCAACTCATAATAAAGATAAATCACTTTTAGTTCACAGAAAATAATAGACAAGGGAATTATATAACATCCTATATAATTAAAACTTGTATTAAAAACTAAGTTACTTAAATTTCTACATTTCAGCCTTATCAGCTTTCCCCATATTCTAATTTTTTCAGCTAATAAAAATCAATTTATCCCCAATATTCTTCTGAAACTGTTCTTGACAAGATCATTGTTCACCTCCACTGCTCAATTCTTACTTTTTATTGTACTCAAGTTCTGAGTGATATTTATTACAGCTGGCTGTTGCCTAGGTCTTTAAATACCTTCTGCACTTCATCTCCAGGTCACCTCATTGATCTGGTTTTCTATAACACTTTCACTCCTTTTCAGTTTCATTTACTTAATTATTTTCTTCCCAATCTCTTTTCTCAGTATCTTCTCTCATACTTGGTGATCTCATTCATTCCCTAAGTTTAAAAGCCATCTATACTTTGATACCTTCCAGATTACAACTATAACTCTGACCCTCTCCTAAAATCTTGACACACGTATCCTAGTGCCTGCTTGACATTTCCACTTAGATGACTAATTAAGTATTCAAATATTACCTGCTTAAAGTTAAAATACACATTTTTATCTCCAAATACGGTACTTTCTTTTGTCCAGATGCTTGGTCAAAAAAACTCTGTGGCATCTTGAATCATCTCTTTATCTTACATCAAATGCATCATTGGATCCTCTTGCTTTTCAGACACAGGTTCTAGTCAATATCCTTTGCTGCCTATACTACCCTTAGAGTCAATTGACCTGTCTGTTCCCACTTTTACTTTTCCAGGTATAGTATTCTTCTCCATGGAATCTAAATGATCTTTTGAATATGTCAATCTTATTGTATTCCTTCTCCATTTAACTTCTCCAGTTTTTTAATACATGAAAGATAGCATCTGTCCACCTTACAATGGCTACCTTATCATATGAACTAGCAGACAAAAATCTCCTTACTTTATATCTCTATTTTCCTTGCATGATGCCATTTCAGTCAGACTGCATTCTTTACAGTTCTTTGAACACTTTACAAACACCTATTTCTGGTTTCTCAATTCTTTCCCACATACTGACATGGCATGGCACTTCCTTGAACTCCTGACCTTAGGTGATCCACCCACCTCGGCCTCCCAAAGTGCTGGGATTACAGGCGTGAGCCACCGCGCCCAGTGGCATGGCACTTCCTATAGTGTGAATGTATCCCATACAACTCATGTGTCTGAAAATTAATCCCTAATGTAGGTCATGAGGGCTTTGCCCTCACAAATAGAACAATGCTGTTATAAAAAGGACTTACGGGATTGGGTTCCGTTTTATGCCATGTGAGGACACAGCATCAGTCCCATTTTGCTCTTCCACATTTCATCACGTGAGGATGCAGCAAGAAAGCCCTCAGGAGACAGCCAAGTCTGCTGACACCTTGTCTTCATCTTTCCAATCTAGAACAGTAAGAAACATACTTCTGTTCATTATAAATTACCCAGTCTGTGGTATTCTGTTACAGCAGCAGACAAAGCCTGTGCCCATTAACACTTAATTCAGATGTCTTCTAAAATGTCACTTCATAAGAAAATCCTCCTCTGACCTATTTTATTAAAATTCTGCTCATATTACATTCTGTTCTAGTTATCTGCCTTATTTTACTTCTTAGCATTTATCACCATCTAGTATTATATTTTATACGTCCTTGTTTATTGCCTGAGTGCTCCTTCTAAAATGTCAGCTCTGTTAGGGAAAAGACATTGTCTTTTATTCACTGCAATATAGTATCTAGCAGAGAGGTGGTACTAAAAAATGCATTAAGCAAAGGAATGATTACCACATATGGTATCATACTGGAAAAGTGTTAGTGCCGCAATGTGAAGAGGGTTCAAATATTCATCTTTAGAGTGATGTAATGGCAGTGAACCTGTGTCAAAATAATTGAATTAATGGAATAGATAAATAAAATTCCTTCCATTTTAAAAGTTAAAAACATATGTAGATACATAAAAATTAATTGAAGTTGGAAATATATACTAGGTAAGCTATATGTCAAATACACATGAGCTTAACTGAAGTTAAACTGGAAATCTATCTACAAATATATATTTAATGTATATTTCTATTACTGTATATTCTATAAAAAATTATATGTGTGACGATGTAATGAATATTTCCAACTTCAATTAAACTAATACTAAAACATAGAAAATAGTTTTTAAAAATTTCTACAGAAGTCATATATTGAAATATTGCCATATTAAGTACTCAAGAGAATGAGAAAACAGATTTGATGTTTATCTTAATCTCATAGAGAATATATCATAAGTCATACTAAGAGGGCAATGTAAGGACAATAAAATGATATATGAAAAATCCGCAAAAGTCATTATGGTGACTATGATTTTTAACCTACTATCAATAATAATAGCCTATGCTAATAGTATATTGCACTTTGAGATATTTGGCAATCGTTAACACATGTAACCATTTGTAAAGTCACACCTCTACAATTTCAGTAATATTAAAAAAATATAATTCTCATTTCAATATTTGAAAAATTTATTAAATTTCACTATAAATATATATTTGAAAACCTTTTATGATTTCTAATCTAATAATTTTTTTCATTTCAACTACATTCACTAAAATGATACACAGAAAACAATGTAAAAATAAACTAAAATTCAATTATCTGTTAGCAAATGATGTTAAGCTATACATTAAAAAAGACAAATTTAGAAAAATGATGGAAATATTAGAGTCTGATTCAAAAACGAAATGCCCCAAAGTTACAATTTTTAGGTGTTACTAGAAGGAATATTAGTTTGTAAAGATGTACATTCAGTAAGAAATCATATTATTAAAATTAATAGCATGCTTCATGGATAAATGAGGACAATGTAATCATGACTATATTGGTTTATTTCACTGGCATTACAATTATGATAAATTTATCTAGTTTGTACTACCTGTATTGGCCATAATTCACAAATGAAAAGATGTTTTTCCATGTTTTTATGGCTTGATAGCTCACATTTTTATCACTGAATAATGTTCCATTACATGCGTGTACCTGAGTCTATCTATTCACCTATTGGTATCAAAAAAAAAAAAAGGGAAAAAAAGAAACTTTAACTACTACATAGCTCCATAATAAAAATTTATTTGAGATAAATCATAGACACAGAAATAGGAAAACTTAAACTGAAAAAAATCTTCATGACCTAAGCATAGGCAAAGATTTTTTAGAACTCAAAAAATATGAATAACAAAAGGTAATTTTATGAAAATTAAATTTTGATCATCAAAAGACAACATTTATAGTAGTACTTTATTGTGATATATACCACTTACTATATACTTAGCAGCTTAATATCCATTTACTAAGCTACAGTTTTGTCATTCCAAATCTAGCACAAGGTGCTTGGTTCTCTGCTAAGTATATCACAATGCTGAAACAAGGGCATATTCTGTATTAACTTCTTGTCTGTTGACTCTGGGGGTAAAATTGCTTTCATGATCATTATTATTGACAGGATCCAGTTCTGTAACTGTACGACTGAGGTTCCTGATTTCTTGCTGACTGTCAACTCCTAGAAGCCATATGCCTTCCTTACCACATGATGACTTCCATGAGTTTCTGACTTCCACCTCTGTTTCTTACTAAATAACATAATCACAGAGGTTTAAAATGATCAAATTCACAGTCCTGGAAGCTATATATCAAGTAAGAGGGTATAAGCAATCTGTGACCATCTTAGAATTCTGCTAATCCACACTCTGATCCCAAATATTCATGTCCCTTACAAATAAAAAATATAGCCACCCCTTCCCAAGGTTCATAAGGATATTATCCCATTATAGCATAACGTTGACTCCAACATTTTATCCTAATATCTTTGGCTCAAAAGTAAACATTTCTCATCTAAGTTTGGTAAAATGGATGTCCCGAGTATACATTCATTAAGTACAACTCCTGTGGCATATTTTTTCTGAAAGTGTACTTTAAAACTAATTGAATAATTTATTTGTTGCAACACTCCCAGTATACAACAGTGGGATAGCCATATGACAACAATTATAGATATTTAAAATAAAGAGAATAGTTCAAAAAGAGAGAAAGTGGAATGTAAAATGAAGTCACTGTTCCAGAGTAGTTTTGTAATCTGGCTGAGCAAATTAGAGTCATAGTTTCTAAATTAGGGTTGAGTCCTAGAAATAATCTTCTATGGCTGTCATTATTGGCCTCTGGGATTTCAGCCACATCCTTGGTGCTCTGGCTTTCACCCCATGAGTCATATTTTTATTTTCACGAAAGGTGGCAAAAAAATAAAATAAAATAAGTTGAATAGTAGTAACACATTGTAAGTAAAGTTTTGCAGGTTTTATGACCTACTTTCATTTTGTATTCTCTCTGTCTCTCTCTTTGAGATAAGATCTTTCACCATTGCCCAGGCTGGAGTGCAGTGCTGTGGTCTCCGCTCACTGCAACCTTATATTCAGGTACATCCTGACTCTGTTCTCACTGATGGAACCTTGTTGGCCTTATGTGGATTTCACAGGGGATGACTCTTAGACAAAAACCACATCCACAGGTGATTCTGAGATAATCATTTCTCTACCTTTTGCTTCTGCTGACATGGCTAAGGGACAATGCCTGTAAACTTCCTACAGTCTCTCAAGTTAGATTAAGATCTGTGAGACATACTTTGATCTTTTTTATGTCATGCTTTTGCATGCAATTTTAATGCCTTTCACCATCAAGGTAGGCTGAGAATTTCTCAAATTATCAACTTCTGTTCCTTTTTGTTGATTTGTTCTTTTCTATATTGATCTCTTTCCTTTCCGTTTGCTTAAGCAGCAAGAAACCAGGGAATGTCCTCAACACTTTAATTAGAAATCTCCTAAGCTCTATATCCAAATTGTCTTTTACAAGTTCTGCTTTCCACATAATTTCAGGACACATTTGGCCAAAGTTTTGGCAATCACATAAAAATACCTTCTTTTTCTAGTTTCCAATAGCATGCTCTACATTTCTTCTGGGTGGTCTCCACATCATTCCTAAAGTTTAGAATTCTAATAAATGTATGCTAATAGTGATTTAATGCTTCTGTTAGACAATCCAGAATTTTTCTATAAGATTCTCTCTTCCTTCTGACTTTAACCGGCACTATCTGTAATGTCTCTATTTCTACTAGTAGTCTGTTCAAAGCACAATAGGCTTTTAAATAACACTCCTTAAAATTTTCTCAGCATTCTTCCACTGACCAATTCTAAAACCACTCCTACCTTTTATATTTTGTTATAACAATACCCTACTTCTAGTACAAAATAGGCCTATTTAATTATTAGAAACTTTTTAATACTAACATAGAAGCTTTATTTTTCTTATTGCTACACACGTAGCAACTTAAACCAACATCCATTTATTGACTCACACTTACATAGGTCAAAAATTTGACTCTGTGGCTGAGTTCTCTGCTTGATATACACATAGCAGAAATCAAGGATTTGTTGGACATAGTTCTTGCCTGCAGGCTTTGAGGAAAATTCTGCTCCCAAGCTCATTCTTCTTGTTAGCAGAATTCATTCAAATGTGTAAGTAGGACTAATGCTTCCCGGCTGGCTATCAGCTGGGATGGCTCTAAGTAACTATACTGCCTGCATTATTTAACACTAGTAGTCTCCCTCAACTTTCAAGCCAACAATGGAATATCCAATCCTTCTCATTTTTTTTTAACATTTTACTTCCTCTTATTACCATCTTGAGAAAAATTGTGTGCAAAAATTGCTTTTAAAAGACTCGTATGATTAGGTCAAGCAAAGCCAAATTATCTCTCTATCTTAAGTGCCAAATAAGATGGGATTTTACTTCCCCGATGATGTTAATGAGAGTAAAATTTATCAAATTCAGAGTTCTGGAGATTATGCAGGGATTGTACACTAGGGAAAAAGCTATAAAACATCTCAGTGGTCATCACAGAATTTTGCCTAGCAAACAATTTTAGGGAAAATAATAGACAATCCATAGACTGGAAAACTGTGCAGCACATATATATGATAGAAGAGTCATATCTGAAGGGTATAAGGCATTCTAAAAGTCAGGAATAAAAAAATAAACAACTCTCTAAAAATGGGTTGAAAAAAGCTCCAGAAAATAAACATAAAAAACTGCTTAACATATTTAGTTATCAGGACATTGCATATTAAAACTAAACTGAAGTACCATATTATGCTTAATAAAATAACTACAGTTGAAAAGAATTAAACAAATAATATTTAAATTTGGTGAAGATATGCAGCAACTAGACATCACATTATTTATGGGAATATAAAATGATATGTCATTTTGGAAAACTGTTCAATATTTCCTTATGAAGTTAAATATACATGTTCCCTATGACCTATCCAATTCCATGCTTGGTTATATTAACTCAGGAGAAATAAGAATATCTGTTGAGAAAAATACATCCACAAGGATGCCCATAGCAGTATTATTTATATAAGAGAAAAATGGAAATGAGAAATGCCAATCAACAAGGGAATAAATTATAATTATGTAATATAATATTAGGTAGTAATAAAACCTGAATACAATAGCATAAATGAATCTTAGAACATTTTAATAACATTCTAATTACATAACATTCTAATAACAGAAAAGTCGAACACAACAAATGTGAATACCTTATCATTCCATTTATATGAAATCCCCCCAAAACACAGAATTTGTCTACAATGATGTAAATCACAAAGCAGTTACTTCTTGAGAAGTGGAATTGGGTTGGAATTGCCCAGAAAAGAGTATACAGAAACATTCCAGGATAAGATAATTATTCTTTCAGTTGATTCAAATAATGTTAATGAGAAAACAGAAACTTTCACTTAATTTATATTTATATTATTTATTGCACTGAACACTAAGATCTGTGACTTTTAATGTATAATCATTTCACCTCAATAAAATATATAATAAAAATAAAATAGATCTATATTATTGGTACATATTTAGAGCTTAGAACCACATGAAGTGTTATCTAAGAAAGAATAATTTTCTGTAAGATCTGTTTTAAAACTATAGTTTTTAAGAATTATCCATTTAGATGGTATTTATTGTCTCAAGTTTTCAGTTTGTGGATGCAATAGGGAACATACAAATAGAGTATTACTGTTATATACACACTACAGAAGATTTGCTAGTTATATATAAAATATATTTGTGTGCAATCATTTCTTTCAATACTGATACATGTTTTAAAGATAATTTCTCACTTTATAAAACTGTAAAAATATATGAAAGGAGAAAAAAGTGTATATATAATATAGAAGAAAATATATTATATATTACATACGTTATATATAGAAGAAAATATACGTATTATATAGATGTAAAAGTTTTATTCTAAAAGTGTTAAAAACTATTTTTTTTCTGCTTGATAATATCTTTATTATTAGAAGAGTCTCAGTAGTACAATTGTAACAAATCCTAATCATGAAAAATAAATAAACTCTGAGACAGAAATTGGTAGCATGTAGTCTTTGGCACTTTGATGCTAGAGGTTATGATACTCAGGAACAACTTTTATGATGAGAACTAAAACATTTAATGCTTTTTAAAAGAATCATAACAGGTTGGGACAGTTAACTTGGATGATTCAACCAGAATATTTGGAGAGCAACAATTCATCTACCTTCACAAATCTTGGGAATGGACAACACTCAAAAATTCAAGTGCTCAACAGCTACCATATTATTTTTGTGAGTTTCATATAAATGTAATAAATTATGCACTTTATTTGTATTTTACTTTTTTGTCTTTATAATGTTTTAAAATACATTCATACTGTTGTATCAGTGTTTCATTCATTTTTATAACTGAAAAATAATGACTCAATACTATGGAGACAGTAGCCACAATAAATGAATAAGACAAAAAAAAAATAGAGGTAGTTTCCTCAGCTAACATGCTTTTTCTTTCTGATGATGTTCATTATTCAGAGATTCATTTTCAAAAAATTATTATAATGCTAATCTCTCAGTGAAATCCCTCATAAGATGAATTTATATTACCTTCATAATACATATCAATATTTCCAAGATTTCAATTACTTTGTCATATATATGTTGTACATTAGTGTACATTAAACATTATATCTGTTATGCATTATTGTATAAATTAAGCTCATGTTATGTGCTATGGGTTGAATTGTGTCCTGCAAAAAGATAATTTCTAACCTTCAGTCTCTGTGAATACTATATTTGGAAATAGGGTCTTTACAGATGCAATCAAGGTCATACTGGATTAAGATGGACCCTAAATTCACTAACTGCTGTCCCTATAATAAGATTATGACAAACCCACAGCTAATATCATACTAAATAGGCAAAAACTGGAAGCATTCCCTTTAAAAACAGACACAAGACAAGGATGCCGTCTCTTACCACTCCTATGTAATATGTACTGGAAGTTCTAGCCAGGCCAATCAGGCAGGAAAAAGAAATAAAGTGTATTCAATAAGGAAAAGAGAAAGTTAAATTGTCTCTATTTGCATAAGACATGATTATATATATGGAAGATGCATTGTCTCAGCCCAAAATTTCCATAAGCTGATGAGAAACTTCAGAAAAGTCTCAGGTTACAAAATCAATGTGCAAAAATCACAAGCATTCCTACACACCAATAACAGAGAGCCAAATCATGAGTGAACTCCCATTGATAATTGCTAAAAAGAAAATAAAATACCTAGAAATACAACTAAAAAGGGATGTGAACAACCTCTTCAAGGAGAACTAGGAACCCCTGCTCAAGGAAATAAGAGAGGACACAAACAGATGGAAAAATATTCCATGCTCATGGTTAGGAAGAATCAATACCATGCAAATGGCCACACTGCCCAAAGTAATTTATAAAATCCATGCTATCCCCATCAAGCTACTATTGACTTTCCTCACAGAATTTGAAAAAAAAAAAAAACCCTCAAACTTCATATGGAACAACAATAACAAAAAAATAAATGCACAGTGAAGACAATGCTAAGCAAAAAACAAAACAAAACAAAACAAAAAACCCCACAAAGCTGGAGGCATCATGCTACCTGACGTCAAACTATACTATAAGCATACAGTAACAAATACAGGATGATACTGGTCCAAAAACAGAGATATAGACCAATAGAACAGAACAGAGGCCTCAGAAATAATGCCATAAATCTACAACCATTTGATCATGGTGCAAACCACCATGGCACGTGTATACCTATGTAACAAACCTGCACAGTTTGCACATATACCCTAGAACTTAAAGTATAATTTAAAGAAAGAAAGAGAGAGAGAGAGAGAGAGAGAGAGAAAGAGAGAGAGAAAGAGAGAGAGAGAGAGAGAGAGAGAGAGAGAGCTGGAAACAAAAATGTGACAAAAACTAGCAATGGGGAAAGGATTCCCTATTTAATAAATGATGTGGGGAAAACTGGCTAGCCATAAGCAGAAAGCTGAAACTGAATCCCTTCATTACACTTTACACAAAAATTAACTCCAGATGGAGAAAATATTTAAACATAAGACCTAACATCAAAAAACCCTAGAAGAAAACCTAGGCAACACTACTCAGGACATAGGCATGGGCAAGGACTTCATGACTAAAACATCAAAAGCAATGATGACAAAAGTCAAAATAGACAAATAGGATCTCATTAAACTTAAGAGCTTTTGCACGGTAAAAGAAACTATCATTAGAGTAAACCAGCAAACAACAGAATGGGAAAAAAATTTGCAATCCACCCATCTGACAAAGGGCTAATATCCAGAATCTACAAAGAACTTAAACAAATTTATAAGAAAAAAACAAGAAACCCCATCAAAATGTATAAGCAAAGGGTATAAACAGACACTTTTCAAAAGAAGACATTTATGCAGCCAATAAACATATAAAAAAAGCTTATTATCACTGGTCTTTAGAGAAATGCAAATCAAAACCACATTGAGATACCATCTCATGCCAGTTAGAATAGCGATCATTAAAAAATCAAGAGACAACAGATGCTGGAGAGGATGTGGAGAAATAAGAATGATTTTATACTGTTGGTGGGAGTGTAAATTAGTTTACCCATTATGGAAGACAGTGTGGTAATTCCTCAAGGATCTAGAAATAGAAATACCATTTGACCCAGCAATCCCATTATTAGGTATATCCCCAAATGATTATAAATCGTTCTATTATAAAGACACATGCATATGTATATTCATTGTGGCACTGTTCACAATAGCAAAGACTTGGAACCAACACAAACGCCCATCAGTGATAGACTGGATAAAGAAAATGTGACACATATACAACATGTAATACTATGCAGACATATAAAAGGATGAGTTTATGTCCTTTGCAGGGACATGGATGAAGCTGGAAACCATCATTCTCAGCAAACTGACACAAGAACAGAAAACTAAACACTGCATGTTCTCACTCATAAGTGGGTGCTGAATAATGAGAAAACATGGACACAGGGAGGAGAGCATCATACTGGGTCCTGTTGGGATAGGGCACTAGGGGAGGGATAGCAGGGAGTAGGGGTATAGGAGAGGGGTAGCATTAGGATAAATACCTAATGTACATTACGTGGTGATGGATGCAGCAAACCACCATTGCACATGTATACCTATGTAACAAACCTGCACGTTCTGCACATATACCCCAGCACTTAAAGTATAATTTAAGAAAGAGAGAGAGAGAGAGAGAGAGAGAGAGAGAGAGAGAGAGAGAGAGATCTGGAGACACAGAGTTGCAAAGGATAGATGACCATAAGAAGATACAAGCAGAAATTCAAATGATGCTTCTACAAGGCAAGGATCATTGCCTAAAATAATCAGATGGCCTTCAATAACCAGAAGTGAGAAAGCCAAAAAGGAATTGTTATTTAAAACTTTCAGAAGTCATATTGACCTTGCCAAAAACTTGATTTGAGATTTAGCCACTATAAATATAATAGATCAAATTTATGTTGTTTTAAGACACCAATTTGTGTTAATTTGTTAAAGGAACCTTACAATATCTGACTTCAAACTATATTACAAGGCTATTGTAACCATAATAGCATGGTACTGATATAAAGGCACATAAACCAGTGTAATAGCACAGAGGGCCTAGAAATCAGGCTGTACATCTACGACCATGTGATCCTCAACAAAGCTGGCAAAAACAAGCAATGGGGAAAAGACTCCTTATTCAATAGTGCTTGAATAGCTGGTTATCCACATACAAAAGATTGAAACTGGACACCTATTTAACATTATATACAGAAATTAACTCGAGATTGATGGAAGACTTAAATAGTGAACCCAGAACTATGAAAACTTTGCAGGATAACCCAGGAAATATCTTTCCAGGCAGAGGAACTGGCAAAGATTTCATGACAAAGTCATCAAAGGCAGTTGCAACAAAAGCAAAAATTGACACATGGAACCTAATTAAACATAAGAGCTTCTTCGCAGCAAAAGAAACTCTCAACAGAGTAAAAACACAACCTACATAACAAGAGAAAAAAATTGCAAATGATTCATAAGACAAAGGTCTAATTCCAGCATCTATAAGAAACTTAAACAAATTTACAGGAGAAAAATCAAACAACCTCATCAAAAAGTGGGCAAAGGATATGAACAGACGTTTCTTGAAAGAAGACAAATATGCAGCCAAAAGTGATGTGAATAAAAGCTCAATATCACTGATCATTAAAGAAATGCAAATCAAAACCACAATTACACCATTTAGAATGGCTATGATTAAAAAGTCAAGAAATAACAGATGTTGGCGAGCTTGCAGAGAAAAGAGAAAACTTATACACTGTTGGTGGAGTATAAATTAGTTCAATCATTTTGAAAAGCAGTATAGTGATTCCTTAAAGAGCTAAAAGCCTAACTACCATTCAACCCAGCAATCCCATTGCTGGGTGTATACCCAGTGGAATATAAATATTTCTATCATAAAGACACATGCATGTGAATATTCATTGAAGCACTATTCACGATAGCAAAAAAGCAACCTAAATACCCCCCAATGAAAGATTGGATAAAGAAAATATGATACATATACACCTTGGAATACTATGCAACCACAAAAAACAAGATTATGTTCTTTTGCAGAAACATGGATGGAGCTGGAGGCCATTATTCTTAGCAATTTAGCACAGGAACAGAAAACCAAATACAGCATGCTCTGACTTACAAACGGGAGCTAAATGATAAGAACTTATGAACACAGTGAAGCAAACAACAGACACTGAGTTCTACTTGAGGAGGGAGGGTGGGAAGAAGGAGAGGAACAGAAAAGATGAATATTGTATACTGGGCTTAATACCTGGATGATGTTACAACATGCACAACAAACTACCATGACATATGTTTACCTATGTAACAAGCTTTTATACGTATCAGCAAACCTAAAATAAATCTTTAAAAAATAAACTAATATGTATGTTTCTTATAAAAGCTTATTGTTGTCTAAATAATTAGGTGGAAATAACCTATACCTTTTGATGAATAATTTCACTTCTTGTATTTGAGTTTTTTTTCTTACTTTGCCTTACATTTAGCCATTTTGTGTAAAATAGTCTCCAAAGATTATATTACTATCATTAAAATCTAAATTTGAATGAATTTCTACTATTTTTTTCTGTGATTCAAAAATATCACCTATGTGAGGTGGCTTATACCTGCAATCCCTACCACTGGAGAGGCTGAGATGGGGGGGATCCCTGGCACCCAGGAGTTCAAGACTGCAGTGAGCCATGATGAAACCACTGCACTCCAACCTAGTTAACAGATGAGATTCTGTCTCCAAACACAGAAACAAAAAGTAAAATATATGTACATTTATAACTAACATACACTAATCATAGAAATGCTTTTGGGCAACAAAATCTCCTATGTTCATTTTCTGTCACAATTACTTTCCTCACAGAAGTAATTTCACTAAATTTTTATGTGAAAGGTCAGTAACCATTTATTGTAAGACAGGGTTTGCTCTCTGTTGTCTTAGGTAAGTTTCACAGAATTTTATTAACTTGTCAAAATTTGGATTTAAAACAATAATTTAATTGAATTAAAGGCCACAATGAAAAGAGTTAAATGTCTAACAAAATATATACACATATATATGAATATAATATATATTATATAATATAGTGTGTATATATATTATATAATATAGTACATATTATATAATACAGTGTATATATATTATATAATATAGTACATATTATATAATATATACAATACACATACACACACACACACACACACACACACACACACACACACACATTTGAGACAGGGTCTCACTCTGTCACCCAGGCTGGAGTCACTTACTCTTTATAAAATACTAATTATTTTATTAAATATGATTATCCAGTACCCTGTAATATTAATAGGTTATTAAGAAGGTCAGAACAGTCAAGACCATTACTCCAAACTTGTCTTGTTAAACCATAGCTAAATTTAGAGATGATGTTTAGAAACGTGCTTCTTGAGCTTTATATTTTACATGGTTGAATGAAGCAAATTCCTTTGGATGGGTTAATTCCCAGATGATCTAGTTAGCTACCAGGACCACTGTAGTTATAGCTGATAGCTCTAAGTTCAGCAAACCATGTGACCTCTGAACAGATAGATGCTCAAGTAAGAAATGGCTAAATGCAAATCTAAATCTGCACAACTAAAAATCAATGAGCAGTGTGATGGTTAATACTGAGTGTTGGAGAAAAGTAATATCTGTTCATACATCTTTTACATGAAAGGATAGGATCAAAAACTCTCACAACTAAAGAAATATTACTGGGATGTAATCAGCATAAAAATCAGAAATTGTGACAAGTAAATAATTTCCCTGCAATTTATTGATCTAACCATTCTTTATTCATTGCCTTTTTAGAGAATGATTTGTAATATAATTTTAAAGAATCATTTATGCATTTCAATATTTCCTGAACATTTTACCTGTGTGCTTTTCTGCTCCCCAGACCATTTTTTGTACCTGAATTATTGAAACAGAAAATAACGTCTCAGCTACTGAGTACTAGAAATATAAAACATTAATTAAAATTGTCAACTTTATGAAATTAGTTAAGCTTAACTATACAATTATAAGACATTACAATTATCATTGTCATATATTTAAATGGTGTATTTTGATAGTTTTAGTTATTACAATAAAATAATTATATAACTAACAAAGATGAACAAAATTATATGGCCTATACGAGTATACATAAGAAGCCATGGTTTATATATAAATACCAGAACTTGTGTTCTAACTGTAAATAGTAAGCAAAAATGTAAAACAGTTAAATTTTATTCTAAGAATGCATCATTTTTGCCACTCATTCAAAATTCAAAACCTAACCCAACTATACATTACATCACCAAGTAATTTTTAGCAGAGCAATTACTGTATGGCCAGTAGCAGCCTTTCTAACATAACTGATTTAAAAATATATAAGCATGAATAATAATATTAATGAAGATTTAAAACATATTTATAGAATGTGTACAATGAAAAACATACACCTATAAATGCATATGACTTGTATGTGTATAATGGGCTGCAAATATATTACCTTCAAAAGAGAAATGAGCATATTCAGATTACATATTTAATATAAACATTTATTATTGTCTTTAATTACAAAAGCTCATTTAAAATAGTAAAATCATTGGTTGAAATTTTTTTGTTAAAAGATTCTGATTGAAAAGAATTATTTTCCTCTTTTAAAATACTGTAAAAATATCTTCATAATTCACTTTAGTTTTTAAGAGACAGTCACATTTTAGATGTTCAGGTTAGAAGCAGATGAAATAATATTTTTCTCAATCTGACATATGCAATTTAAATTAATCGATGCCTACACCCTATAAATTACTGTTGGTGAAGCACTGTGAAAAGAAAATTGGCCTGAGATATTTATTTAACGACTCAGATAGTAAATACCTGCTGTCATCTATCTCTTTCTCAAGTGTTTTGGCTTAAGTTATCCTCACTAAGATCCAAGACAGTCCTAAGGTTTATTTCAGAAAGCAGTGAACCCAAAAGTTTGCATCAGAAAAATTGAACCAACCCCAATAGGTAAAATAATATTTGAGACTGAAAATTCATCAACCCTCACATTTCACCTACGGCATATTTTAAGATAATTAAATGAGTTAGGCAAAAGCAAACACGAGCAACAAAAGTTGAAACATAAAAACAACATACATTAAATTACGTTTTCCCTTTGCACGAATTTGCCATATAACTTAATTTTATCTCCGTGGAGTCAGATAATATTCCTCTCTTAATCTTCCTTTAGCAATTACAATAACTGAGCTTGCCAATATCACCAAATGAAGTGAACCAAAAAATTGGATTACCTCCACAATAGTTTACTCCTAAAGTAATATCTATTATATTACTATTTGGAAACTGTTATCAGGAAGAGTATAAGCTGCAAAACTTTCACAGTTTGGATAAAGAACTGAATTTAAAAACTAGATGTCCTTAGCTTTTTTCATTTTTTTTCCTATGTGTCTGACATTTATTATGCAGAAAATTGCTTTATCAAATGTCACCTTGAAAAAGTTGCTTAAGTTCTCTGTCCTATATAAGATCAAAGTCAGCCCCTATTTATAACACAGAAGTGTGAGAATGTGCTATTGTGTTAACGCTTTATGTACTTTGAGCTCCAATGACAAAGAGAAACTTGAGTTTATGCGCAGATTTCCAACCATGCTTTTTCAGAAGGACTTAATAAATTCAGTGCTCTATTAAAATGTTTCAGGAAGGAAAATATTACATATGTTGAACCCTGATTATTTTATCTATAGTGCTTTCTTACACTATGTTCTTTATAAAGTGGTAGCCCAGAACACACTGCTTCAAACTAAAGATTAAAAAAATTTCCCTTCTTAGCAATATGATGTACTTCACATATATTGAATCTAGTGTTCTCAGAACTTCCTTTTTAAAACTCAGACAGGAAAATGAGGCAGAATTACTTAAAGTCTTCATGAAACCTAGAAATGCTCATGATACACCTTCCGTCTTTCACAAAATGACTTCTATTACCCTACAAATCATTCTGATTTTCAGCTAAAATGTATAATCAAATCAATGAAAACCTCAAAAAAACAGATGACCTTGAGATTGTAACAAGGAACCAGGAAGTTGTGGGAATTGTCCAAAAATTCCCACATCTGTACTCAAACTTGTTCCTTACCCTGACAAAGAAGATGTCTGTTCTCATCACAAGGGTTGTCCCCTGGAAAAATGTCTGAGGCTTTCAACCGTTTTCAGTTTTCAAGACCTTGCCTGGGGATGTCAACAGTTTTAGTTTACTCACTTCTGAAATGTTCCCAGTGAAAATAATATTTTAAGAGACCAGCTTCCTATAAAACATTTTTTCTTTTTCTTGCAAATGAAGGAAACACTTGATATATGGGCTTCATACAGAACAACATTTCATGGGATGCTTCCTGTGTCTCCCATGAAGTGGATGACACTTCTATTCTTTAATATGTAACGGTGATGTCAGTGGGAAGAGTTACTGTGAAATTCTTTTACAGCAATCCAGCACCAAATGAGACAGGCTACTCATTGGATCCAGTCTGTAAGGAAATGACAGAAAGTTGTACAGTGAATTTCTCAGCAAGGGGCCAGTCAGAAAGCAAGCCTGCAAAGTCACTCTGAAGTCAGTGCCTTCTACTTTATCCCAGAGTGAGCAGTCAGGTACTTGGAGAAGCTGAGAAGGAAGTGTTGAATATCAATCTGTAAGTCTTTTGCAGGTTTCTCTTATAGAGTACTGAAGACTTTTGAAGATGAGGATAAAAAGTATTCTTACTCCTGACTTGGGTGAGCAAGAGAGAGAGCAAGGACATCAAAGTCCCTATTATCATTTGCCTACACAATGTTATAGAAAGGCTCTTAGGAATCTGAGGAGATGGAGCAGGTGAATATGCTACATTAAGATGGTGAGTCCAAAGATGTTTTAGGTCACAGGAAATTCAAGTGAACAGATTCTGTTAACAATCTAAAGTGCTGTAGAGAGCATAGGGAGTGGAAAGTGTCCTTGGTACCAAGATTAATAAACTGAGGCATCTGGCTTAATTTAAGCACTGGCAAAACAGAATCAAAGCATCTATTTAAAATGAAAACCTCGAACAAGCAATGGAGATAGTGAGAAAGAAGTCTTGTAAAGGAAATGAGAAAATGTGAAAGCTTTTCTGCAGGTATATCATTTTAAAGGGCTCTGTGGAAAACTGACCAGCTGAAGAGTCTGTATCTGCATCCGTACTGCTTTTGAGAGGGAACCTATTGGATTCCTATTTTGTTGACTTTGTCATACAGAAACCACTCAACCATTATTATTTCAAGTATTTATTTCGTTCCTTTCTTCTTTTTTCTCCATCTCGTATTCCCATTATATATACATTGCATATTCTTTATTGTTCTGCAATTCTTAGATACTCTGTTCCATTTTTTTCTCTATTTTCTCTTTGCTTTGCAGTTTGGGAAGATTTTATTGACATATCTTCAACCTCTCTGATCCTTTCCTTAGTCATCTTCTATCTACTAACAGGCTTATCAAATATCTTCATGTCTGTTATGCATTATTGATTAACTATAACATTTTCTTTTGATTCTTTCTTAGCATTTCCACATTTCTGCTTATGTTGATCCCTTTTACATTAGAAATCCTAGCATATTAAACACAATCATTTAAAATTCCTGCTCTGATAATTCCAAAATGTATGTCATACGTGCCTCTGGTTCTGATGCTCACTATGTACCCTTAGATGGTGTTTTTAGCTTTTACATGGTTTCTAACTTTTTGTTGAAGCCTGGACATGATGCATCATGTAAAAAGACCTGAGTGTGAAGTTTTATGTTTATCTGAGTAAGAATGATGATGTATTTATTTATTGCTCCAGGTGTCAGAGGCTAAAATGTCTTCTAGTGTCTGAGTTATTCTTTCCCCTGCAAATATATTAAAGTTTTTCCAGGATACAAACATCTGAGTGAAATTTGTAGGCCAAAGAAGATTCACCTATTCAGTTTAGCAGGATAAAATTAAGTATTTTCCAAAGTAAGTGTACTGGTTTAAACTGACACATGTGAGTATCAGGTAACTATTGTCCTAAAATGTGTGTATATTATTTTCTTAGAGTGTGTAAGCAGTAAGACTTCCCAGTGAATCACAACTTCACCAACCCTTGATCTATTTTAATTCTAGCAATATCATTCTTCTTCTTGCCCTGCCCCCTTCAATTACGCCATTTATTACTCTCATTTGTTTGCTCAATCTGCTTGTTTTATTCAGAATTCCCTTAATCCTTCTTCCATTTACACACTCTCAGCCCTCTGTCTCATCTATTTCCTTGGATAACCCCAACATTCTTTAAGACAAGAAAAGCACTTCATCTTTTCCTACAATGTAAATTACCTTCCTCTGAATCTATAACAGCCATGTTTGTCTTGCTCTTGTATCTGCAGGTCTATTCTAAATCTACCTGTATAAACCAAAATACAGATAGAGCTATAGGTTGATATAAGTTTGGGTCAATTTAATAAGTATTTTTTTTCTTCTGTTATTATTAAGAAAGAAGATGGAAGAGGCAGGCTTGTCATAGAAGAATAAAATTGCAAGTAACTTGAAAGATAATCCCTTCAACTTTTCCATTTATTTTAGATCCCCTTCAGCAGCATCCTTACCAAGGGTTACCATTGATTCCCATGGAATGACTATAATCTGTGACTACCCTTCCCATTCTTAGACCACTCTAACAGCAGATTTGTTTTCTTCTCACAGGGTCCTGAAATCTCTCTTGCTGTTTTGTTAACTCATTGATCTCAGATTAAGCCCTTGGGTCATTCATTAACCTATCATCTCTTCCAGACTTATGTAATAATTTCTTACCTGTTCTCTTGGTTGCTTCTTGTATGTTTAACACCCAAACTGATTTTTACTTTCCTTTATCCTTTGAGAAGACTTGATTTGTTTTGTTTGAAAAATTACTTTAAAACAACTTTTGTAAATACAATCTGATAAAAGTATAGTTAGCATTTGAATCACGCAGCTCAGAAATCAACAATCCAAAGGTGAATATTTAAATATTTTAATTGCCATTACTGAAGTCTCTATCAGAGATTTTTTTTTCTTAGTAGAAATGTTAGAAAGTGCTTTTCTTTCTTTCTTTCTTTTTTTTTTTTTTTTAATTGTACTTTAGTTTCTGGTGTCCATGTGAAGATCATGAAGGATTGTTGCATAGGTGCATACACGGCAAGGTGGTTTGCTGCCTTCATCCCCCGCATCACCTATATCTGGTATTTCTCCCCATGTTATCCCTCCCCAACCTTCCAAATCCCCACTGCACCTCCCCTACCCCTCCAACGGACTGCAGTGTGTGATGCTCCTTTCCCTATGTCCACATGTTTTAACCGTTCAACACCTGCCTATGAGTGAGAACATGCGGTGTCTGGTTTTCTGTTCTTGTGTCAGTTTGCTGAGAATGATGGTCTCCAGATTCATCCATGTCCCTATGAAGGACATGAACTCATTGTTTCTTATGGCCGCATAGTATTCCATGGTGTATATGTGCCACATTTTCTTTATCTGTCATTTATGGAAATGTGGGTTGGTTCCAAGACTTTGCTATTGTAAACAGTGCCACAATGAACATACATCTGCATGTGTCTTTATAATGGAACTACTTATAATTCTTTGGTTTTTTACCCATTGATGAGATTGCTGGATCAAATGGAATTTCTATTGCTAGGTCCTTGAGGAATTACCACACTGTCTTCCACAATGGTTGCACTAATTTGCACTCCCACCAACAGTGTAAAAGCATTTCTGATTCTCCACATCCTCTCCAGCATCTATTGTCTCCTCATTTTTTAATGACTGCCATTGTAACTGGTGTGAGATGGTATCTCAATGTGGTTTTGATTTGCATTTCTCTAATGACCAGTGATGATAAGTATTTTTTCATATGTTTGTTGGCCCCATAGATGGTTTCTTTTGTAAAGTGTCTGTTCATATCCTTCATCCACTTTTGAATGAGTTTTTTTTTTTTTTTTCTTGTAAATCTGTTTTAGTTCTTTGTAGATTCTGGATATTAGCCCTTTGTCAGATGGGTAGATTGCAAAAAGTTTTTCCCCATTCTGTTGGTTGCTGGTTCATTCTATGATTGTTTCTTTTGCTGTACAGAAGCTCTGGAGTTTAATTAGATCCCATTTGTCTATTTTGGCTTTTGTTGCCAATGCTTTTGGTGTTTTAGTCCTGAAGTCCTTGCCTATACTTATGTCCTGAATGGTTTTGCCTAGGTTTTCTTCCAGGGTATTTTATGGTGTTAGGTCTTATGTTTCGATCTTTAATCCATCTGGAGTTAATTTTAGTGTAAGGTGTCAGGAATTGGTTCAGTTTCTGCTTTCTGCACATTGCTAGCCAGTTTTCCCAATACCATTTATTAAACCAGGAATCCTTATCCCATTGCTTGTTTTTGTCAGGTTTGTCAAAGAACATATGATTGTAGATGTGTGGTGTTGATTCTGAGGCCTCTCTTCTGTTCCATTGGTCTATGTCTCCGTTTTGGTACTAGTAACCATGCTATTTTGATTACTGTGACCTTGCAGTATAGTTTGAAGTCAGGAGTATGATGTCTCCAGCTTTGTTCATTTAGCTCAGGATTGTTTTGGCTATGCAGGCTCTCTTTTGGTTCCATATGAAATTTGAAGTGGTTTTTTCCAGTTCTGTGAAGAAGGTCATTGGTAGCTTGATGGGGATAGCATTGAATCTATAAATTACTTTGGGCAGTATGGCCATTTTCACAATATTGATTCTTCCTAACTATTAGCATGGAATGTTTTTCCATCTGTTTGTGTCCTCTCTTATTTCCTTGATCAGTGGTTTGTAGTTCTCCTTGAAGAGATTGTTTATATCCCTGTTAGTTGTATTCCTAGATATTTTATTCCCTTTGTCGCAATTGTGAATGGGAGTTCACTTTTGATTTTGCTCTCTGTTTGTCTGTTATTGGTGTATAGAAATACTTGTGATTTCTGCACATTGATTTTGTATCCTGAGACTTTGCTGAAGTTGTTTATCAGTTTAAGGAGATTTTGGGCTGAGACAATGGGGTCTTCTAAATATACAGTCATGTCATCTGCAAATACAGACAATTTGGCTTCCTCTTTTCCTAATTCAATACCTTTATTTCTTTTTCTTGCCTGATTACTCAGCTAGAACTTCCAATACTGTATTGAATAGGAGTGGTGAGAGAGGGCATCCTTATCTGGTGCCAGATTTCAAAGTGAATGCTTCCAGTTTTTGCCTGTTCAGTATGATATTGGCTGTGGGATTGTCATAAATAGCTTTTATTATTTTGTGATACGTTCCATCAATACCTAGTTTATTGTCAGTTTTTAGCATAAAGTGCTGTTGAATTTTGTGGAAGGCCTTCTCTGCATCTATTGAGATAATCATGCGGTTTTTGTCTTTGGTTCTGTTTATACGATGGATTATGTTTACAGACTTGCATATGTTGAACCAGCCTTGCATTCCCATAATGAAGCCTACTTGATCACAATGAATAAGCTTTTTGATTTGCTGTTACATTCTGTTTAACAGTATTTTATTGAAGATTTTTGCATTGATGTTCATCATGGATTTTAGCCTGAAGTTTTCTTTCTTAGTTGTGTCTCTACCAAGTTTTGATATTAGGATGATGCTTGTCTCATAAAATGAGTTGGGAAAGATACCCTCTTTTTGTATTGTTTCAAATAGTTTTAGTAGGAATGGTACCAGCTCCTCTTTGTATGTCTGGTAGAATTTGGCTGTAAACCTGTCTGGTCCTGGGCTTACTTTAGTTGGTGATTTACCAAGCAAATGGAGAGCTAAAAGGAAGCAGGGGTGGCAATCTTAGTCTCTGATAAAACGGACTTTAAACCAACAAAAATCAAAAGAGACAAAGAAGGGCATTACATAAAGGTAAAAGGATCAATGCAAGAAGAAGAGCTAACTATTCTAAACATATATGCCCTCAATACATGAGCACTCAGATACATAAAGCAAGTCCTTAACAATCTACAAAGAGACTTAGACTTCCACACACTAATGGTGGGAGACTTTAACACTCCACTGTCAATATTAGACAGCTCAACAAGACAGAAAATCATCAAGGAAATCCAGGACTTGAACACAGATCCGGACCAAGTGAAGTTAATAGGCATTTACAAAACTCTCCACCCCAAATCCACAGAATATACATTCTTCTCAGCACCACATCATACTTACTCTAAAATCAACCACATAATTGGAAGTAAATCACACCTCGGCAAATGCAAAAGAATGGTAACCATAACCAACAGTCTCACAGACCGCAGTCAAGTTAGAACTCAAGATTAAGAAACTCACTCAAAACCACACAACTTCAGGGAAAATGAAAAGTTGGCTCCTGAATGTCAACTGGATAAACAATGAAATGAAGGCAGACATAAAGATGTTCTTCAAAACCAACAAGAATGAAGAAACAATGTATCAGAATCTCTGGGATACATTTAAAGCAGTGTCTAGGGGGAAATTCATAGCAATAAATGCCCACATGAGAAGCAAGGAAAGATCTAAAATTGGCACCCTATCATCAAAATTGAAAGAGTTAGGGGAGAAAGATTAAAAACAAACAAACAAACAAACAAAAAACATCAAAAGCTAGCAGAAGACAAGAAATAACTAAGATCAGAGCAGAACTGAAGGACATAGAGATGCAAAAAAACCCTTCAAAAAATCAATAAATCCAGGAGCTCGTTTTTTGAAAATATCAACAAAATAGATAGACCGCTAGCCAGATTAATACAAAAGAAAAGAGGAAGAATCAAATAAATGAAATAAAAAGAAAGATAAAGGGGACATCACCACCGATTCCACAGAAATACAAACTACCATCAGAGATTACTACAAACAACTCTATGCACACAAACCAGTAAATCTGGAAGAAATGGATAAATTCCTGGACACATGCACCCTCCCAAGCCTAAACCAGGAAGAAGTTGAAATCCTGAATACAAAGTGCTTTTTACTGGTTAAATGAGTGGCTTTCAAATCAGGTGTTTGCATAGAAAGATTCCATAAGCTCTGCTACAACTATGCAAACTTATTAGAAGAGCATGGCAAGCTCTGGAAAATACTGTTGAGCAACCTGGAATCTTACTGTGTATGTGTCCTTCTACCTCACAGAGCACTCACCTCCAATGACTACAGCATCTTTAGGCCTGGGACTCAGAATTTGTATCTGCATTCTGGAAAGAGTCATTCATGAAGGTGCTAATGAAAGTCTCTAAATACAGATGTGAGACCACCTCTGATCTAAAAAAATGGTCAACTTGTTTGTGCCACATCACTCCTAGTAATCAGACAGTTTTATATGGCAAGATTGCTTTTGTCTGTCTGTTCACACTACTGCATTTTTGTTTGTGTGTACATTTGTTTGCAACAAAACCTGATACTAATTTACAATTCTCCCATGTGTTTTTTTTTCTCTCTTTTTTTTTTAACCTATCTGTTATTACTAAGTAAGCCTTATGATGATCTTAATATCACAAGAACTGAGTAAGGAATAAGTCACTGAATAATTTCAAAAGAATTCTGTCTAATATGCAAGCAGCAGTCAGATGGAGTACTAGAAGTATCTATTTTGAAGCAATCTTACAAATTCGTTTGTTCGTAACCCACCCTTTCTCTAACAAGGCCATTCAATGGCTTTTCTAATCTCAGGGTCCCCAGATTTATGGGTATGATCTAATTGAGGACACATTCATTAATCACAATTATTTAATGTGTACAGAGTTATTATATGGAGCCGCAGATTTGTAGACATGCTTACAGATAGATACACACTAAATGTATTAAGGTAACTAAGCCACTTTCTTTTTTGTGAATTATACTACGGAGTGTTAATAAAAAATAAGTCTACACAAACAAGCAGAAAAATTGCTCACAAAACTTCAGGGACTTTTCTTTCAAGAAATCTTATGTTTGTTTCTATAGTGTTCTACCCCTCCCTCAAGAGAGCTTTACAGCCTAGAACCAGGAGAAAAGCGCTAGATAAGATGGAAATATTTGCAATAGGGAACTGGAGGGGATTTACTATTTTCTCAGCAAGCATACCCTAAAACTGAAGGCAGCTGCATGTAGTGTCATGGCACTGCAGTGGGCAAAGAAGAGAATCTGTGTTTCTAAGGGGTGGAATTCTAGGCTGTTAATTAAGGATTGCCACTTTTATATGGATGTGAATCACAGTTAAATTCAATAAGATTTGTTTTCTAATACCAAAACAATTCAATTCATTTTTAAATAATCTTACAGTAAAGTTCATCCGAAATTCCTATGTGGCCCTTTCAGCCTTCAGACTGCCTAACTCTCCCTTATATCTCTGGGTGTATTTACTTATAATACAGTAATTGCATTTCTTATCTTTAAAATGAGGCAACTGTGGGAGATAAGGTTTATATAAAATGTATTAATCACGCTTGCAGTATTTAGAAACATTTTAGCATTATGTCAAGTCTTGTAAATCCTTTGGGGGTATAAGTATGTCATTATCTTCACATTTTGAATCATTTCCCATTACTTTATTATTTGTTTCTCAAAAACATGGGTCTCATCATATCACAGACTGATCATTTTTATTGTAGTTTATATTTATAAAATATGATGGAAGTAGAGCAAACAACAGCTGATTAACTTAAGGTAGGATGTTCATTGACCTCTGCGGTTTGACCTATACCCCCTCCCCATTTTTGTCTTCTGAAAACACAGACAGATGTTTCTATAGCCCACAGAATGGTGAAAACTTGCAACACAAGATCAGTAACGCAACAAGAGTTACATCTATAGATTGACTGTTTCTTGTTTTTCCAAACTTGTATTTTGAATTTCTAAATAATAAACTCTAACTTAGTGGAATAAAATGTTTTTGTATTTTCATAGCATAAAATGCAGGAAGAAATGACCCCCTAGAATTCTCTTGTGATAGGCACTGGTAGATGACAGTAGTCAGTCACTTTAGGTTGCAGCTCTTCTCTAGGGAATAGCTGTGCCTTGGGGTGGGCTGGGAAGAATCAACATGGAAAGAAAGTGAATTGCAGAGAATTCTGAGAAAGATGCCTCTTTTATTCTTGTCATCGTAGCAATAAATATATTCATGAGCAAATGGTATACATAAGCACTAATTTTTAGGAGGATGTAATCTCCATTGATATGCATTTACAATAAAAAGCAAAGGAGTATTGTTAATTATATAGCCAAAGTAATTTTATAGGTACTGATAATCAGAGGCCAGCAGGTAGGCAAGTAAACATGGCTCTTCTTTTTATAGTTTGATTGTGGGTGTTTGAAACATGGAGGTTATAGTGGGTGGCACTCATGAGAACTAGAGACATAGACGTTTTAGAGGAGGAGTTGACAGCCTATTAATTATCAAAGGTTTATAGCAGGCCAGACAGAGAGAAGCTAGCACCTTCTAGAAATATCCATAAGGTGTTTTCTCCTAGTAAGTGTAAAGGCATGACAAATAGTTTCTACAAATGTTGTTCTCTTTTAACAGGTGTTGTAAATTGTGTGTTTTCATTTACAACACATTTTTCAACCAGAGTGTAAATGGCTTTTGCACTGGGTTTTGGTTTTATATTCTGTTCATTTATTTTCTTTCCTTTTTTAGGGGCTATAAATTCTTTGGTTTTCCTACTTAGGTGCATTAGCTCTCTTTTTAACAAAGCAAAGCCTAAATCAATATTCACATGAATAAAAGCTGATATATGAGAATAATGAATTTGAAACCAAATCAAATGAAATGCTGCGGTTGTAAAAGGGCTTTCCTTTAACAATTGAAAATAAAAAAGCTGAATTGATATTTAACCTTCTATTTCTACTGCTAGTTTGAATATTAATTGCTTTCAGAGCTACAGATTGTGTCTTAATAAATGATTTCCTATTACTGAAAATCACACGGCCAACCTGTTTGAATATTTTTTTTGATAGAAAAAGATTTTCCTCTAGAGTCAAACAAGCTGCAATGAGTATTTTTAGTTGAAAATCACCTGCCATGATGGTTGCAAACGAGGGCACAATGGATAGGAGGCAGTGTCTGATAGAAAACCATTTACAACCAAATGGGCATGACCATCTAGATGGGATTTTCTATATTTATGTCTGAAGTTGCCATGAAGATAATCCTGAAAATTAAGTGAAGTATTAGAATGAGTTATGGTAAGATGAAATTATGCCAAAATTACTAAAATCTAATGAGTGCATCTAATGGTTAAAGCTCTGATTTAGGCAGCATTGCTCAGGAAAAAAAATATATATATATTACTGTGCTTCATTTTAAGTGAGCAAAAAATTAAGTACTCAAGTACTCTCCCTACATCTCTTGATCATTAACAAAATGTTACTCTTTCATATGTCTTTCTCCTACCAGCAGAGCAGGATAGTAAAATGGTTATGATGAACGTATTTTAGTAAACAAAATGATAAAAAGTACATTAAACTGGAATAACAAAGACAAGAACAAAACATCGATGCTGTTCTTTGTTATTGCATTTAATTGCACTGGTTGAAGATGAAAACGGCAGAAAAGGGTTATATTTGATAGACTGAAAAAGTTGACAAAAATCACAGCTGTATAGTACAAGCAAATTCTAACAGCCATAATCTGTTTAGCTTCTCTTCTGAACCATCAGTTTTGAGTGTTCTAATCAATGACATGTGGCCTAAATATTTGCTAAGACATACTGTGCTCAATCTGAGGGTAGTCATAGTTTAAATTATTAATTGGAAAATTTAAAATCTCATTAAAAATCCTAAAAACTCCTAATTTTTAGTTATTCTTAAAGCAGTGGAAAGTTGACACTCAAACCTCAATGTGCCAGGAGATTACTAAAGGATGCCGTATCACTGAAGACATGGAATTTGTTCCCTTGGTTGCCATAATTCCCATATACTTCTATTGTTTCCCATCATTAAGTATACGGGAATTATGACAACCAAGGGAACAAATTCCATGTCTAAATTTTACAGCATCCTTTAGCACACATTATCTTTTTCATACTATTTGCTCCTTTTCTTTTTGTAACAGAAGATTATAAGAGTCTGTATTTGTTTCTTAGGGCTGCTGTAAGAAAGCACTACAAACTGCACTTCTTAAAATAGAAATGCAGTATCTCACAGCATTGGGGGCTAGACGTCTGAAATCAAGGCATTGGAAGGACCATGCTTCTTCTGAAACCTGTAGGGAAATCCTTTCTTGTCTCTTCTGGTTTCTGATGAGTGGCTGGTAATTGGCAGGCTTTGGTTTGCAGCTTCATTGTGCTAACGTTTCTGCCCCTGTCACCACGTGGTGATATCTGCAATAAACCTATTTCCAAATAAAGTCGTATTCTCAGGCTCTGGAAGTTAGAAATTTAACATATATACATACATATGTGTGTGTGTGTGTGTGTGTGTGTGTGTGTGTGTGTGTGTGTACTGTAATCAGGGGGAGGGGAGGGAGTGGGATAATTCAGTCCACAACGGGTAAGCATCTAGCATGCCCCCAACAAAGTTAGATCCTTATCACATGCAAAAGACATTCACTCAACATCTCCAAAAGTCTTAACATTTCAGCTCAACTCTAAATCTCATATAAACATCATCTAAATTAGGTGTGTTTGAGAATCAGCATATGCTGTAACCTGAGACAAACCAGAAAACAAGTTATAGAAATAGGACAGACATTTCCTTCCCAAAAGGGAGAAATTGGAAGGAAAAAAAAAGGAGTGGCTAGTTTAAGCAAGCTAGCAATAGTGTAGGGCAAATTCCATGAAGTTTTTTTTTTTTCCTTCTTCCTCTTTTTTTTTTTCTTTTTTTTTTTTTTTTGATATAAAGTATCACTGTATTGCCCAGGCTGGAGTGAGGTGGTGCAGTCTTGGCTCACTGCAATCTCAGACTCTTGGGTTCAGGCGATTCTCCCGACTCAGCCTCCTGAGTAGCTGGGATTATAGAGATGTGCCACCCACCATGTCCAGCTAATATTTTGTATTTTTAGTACAGATGAGATTTCACCAAGTTGGTCAGACTGATCTCAAACTAGTGATCCACTCGCCTCTGCCTCCCAAAGTGCTGGGATTACAGGTGTGAGCCATTGAACCCTGCGTCCATTCAGTTTTAGGGCTTAAGAATAATTATTCATTGCCTAATGTGCTCTTGTTTGGCCCTGGAAGGACGGCCCTGCCAGCTCAGTTCTAGGCAGCAGCACTACCCTCTACAACCTAGGAAGTATTGGCATCCCAGGCCTTTGAATTGGTAGCTTTGTTTTAGAGTCATTTTTCCTTAATTGTATACCATCTCTGTTCCTTTCAGTCCAAGCTGGCAGTGTTTCTGCTGTTATCAAATTCTCCAAATTTTTGTCAGCCTCTTGTGCAATGCACTAGGGACGAAATCATCAGGCAAGAAGATCCTTCACAGACCTTTCCTGGAAAACCATATCATTGTTCCTGGCTTCTGCTGAGTGGCTGCTTAGATCTGTAAGTCACACACTGGATCTCCGTAGCAAATGCTTTTCTAGTCAAATTCATAGCACTGTTTCCAAACTATACTACCTGGATAGGGTGCAAATTTTCCAAATCAAATTCTGGTTTCTGAACAGTTCCTTCTTCAGTTTCACTATAAGCAGTAAGGAGAAATCAGGCTGTGCCTTCAACACTTGCTTGGAAATTCTCTCAGCTAAATGGTCAAGTTTGACCTGGCATGGTGGTTCACACCTGTGATCCCAGCACTTTGGGAAGCCAAAGCAGGTAGACCACTTGAGTCCAGGAGTTCGAGACCAGCCTGGGCAACATGGTGAAATCCCATATCTCATCAAAGTGCAAAAATCAGCTGAGTGTTGTGATGCACACCTGTAGTTCCAGTTATTCAGAAAGCTGAGGCAGGAAGATCACTTGAGCCCATGAAGCCCAGGCTGCAGTGAGCCAAGATCATGCCACTGTACTCCAGTCTGGGTGACAAAGTGAGACCCTGTCTCAAAAATGAATGAATGAATGAATGAATGAATGAATGAATAAACAAATAAATATTCAAGTTCATTGCTTACAAATTCTGTCACTTTTTGACAATTTTTCTTCTAGTTTCCAATAACATGTTCTTCATTTCCATCCCATCTCTCAGTAGAATTACCTTGAACATATGTAATTCCTCCAACAAATTCTTCAATGCAGTCTAGGCTTTTTCTATTATGAACCTAAAAATTATTCCAGCCTCTACCCATGACCAAATTCCAAAGCCATTTCCACATTTTCTGGTATGTATTATACCATCACTCAGAGTTTAGAAACCTAAAACCAAGGTGTTACATTAGGGGTTTCTTCTCCAAAATTATCACATATTACCTTAACTATCTGATGACACTGTTTCCAAATAAGGGCACATTCTGAGGTACTGGGGTATGTAGGACTTCAACATACCCTTACTAAGGGGATGCAATTCAACTCATAACAGTTTCAACACCTGTATCTTTATCAAAAGTAAAAAAAAAAAAAATTAAAAACCTATGATAGACTGAGACAGCTGGTTTATTTTTCTTGAACACTGTCCAGTTCCCACATTCATATTTCTTGCCTCGTACCTCTAGGGACTCAGTATAGTGGCCTCAAACTGAGGCAGTCTTTTATAATGGGACATAGATTATATTGATATATATAGATGTAAACTCATGTGCATTTTTTCAGACTTATATATAAACAAAAATAATCTATATTCTAATCATAGTTACTTTCCACAATGAAATACTACTACAAACGTTACATATGCATTCTAAGTATTTCTAAAATGCTCAAAAAATTTCAATGCTTATCACAAAATCAGAAATAGGTTCAGGGATAATATGTAATCTTCAGATAAAACAAGACTTTCCTCAACTAAGAAAAATGTAGTATAATACTAAATGCTAAATGATTTTGATATTCTTAATATTATTTCTTAAAAACTAATTTTTTTCCAATTAATATAAAAAGAAGTTTAAACTATCAAAGCAAAAATACCCAAATGTCTATTTAATGCACTTAAAGACTTTTTGTACATAAAAACAAAAACAAAGCATGGAGTGAATTGTACTGGCTTTAAAATTTTATATAAAATAATAATTAAGAAAAACTGTTTATTTGCCATCATGATGTCAGACAAAGTGAAAACAACAAAACATCAGACCTCTGAACAATTTAACTTGTGGAAATTTAATCTTCCTTAAATATAATTGTAATGAGTCTTTTCAGAATCATTTCATGTTCTCCCCAGTATTCTCCTTCTTGCCATGATCACTATTACTATATTTTAATGTTGTGTTAGTTTTCCTCATCATCGAACAGACTGATGATCAGTTAGTATCCAGAATGATATTAACATTGAGGGTCTTCTTATTTTACCTTGAACTCTCCCAAAATGCAAATCAAATGGGTCACGGAAAAATACCTAACCTGGGAAATGCTTGTGCTTTAAAGATATACATAGCTTATGAAGGTGATGATTTCATTTGCACGTTTTTCCTAATAGGTACAAAGGACTTTGTTTACCAGTCTGAACTTCTGGGACTCCTTATTTACTTGTATGGCAAATAACTACATTTTTTTAACAAGTCACAAAAGAACCATTAATATGCAATATTGTAGTATCCCCTGCCAGGATTAAACTTCCAAATAGACCTCAACTACAAATGATTTTATACATATTATTTTTGTTTTCTTCCCCTCATCTCACATTTCATCTTTTTTACTGACATTTTTATCTTAGATTTGGAGTCCAGACTTCTAGACCTGATCTTATACACCAGACTCATTTTACATCATGCTGCAGAGTCCTCAGGTAGTTAACATGATTTTTTCAATGACTTGTCCCTCTCTGATATTTCTCAGACATACTTCCAATAATTCTGAAACAATGTCTGCTCTCTGACCACAAGATTAAAATAATAAAATTATTTTCTGTTGAAATCTCAGAAGCCTATTTTTTTAAAAATAAACTGCCTATTTCTTTAAGAAAGTATGTTTAGAAAACTTCTGAGACATTAAGACGGCCTGCTTTAGGTGTATCAGGTTTTGAAACTTAGAAAATTTGATGTGTCTTCTGTGTAAAAAACAAAAAAGAAGCAAAGTTACAATTGTCAAATTAAGTCCAAAAATTACCATATAAATCAAAATGAATAGCCAATTACAAATTTTGAACACCGGAAACATTTTGATTTCACCAAGTAACTTTCTCATCTACCTTTATAAAACATTTTTCTCATATTTTGTTTCTTTTTTTTCTGATCAACATGTCATCTGATGACAATTTCATAATAGCACTGTCTCTACAAAAATACAAAATATAATTCAGTCTTTCTTCTAGCATGGTTGATTAAAACATTCATTATTAGTTACTATTTAGAAAGTTTTCTTTCAGCTTCAAACTTGTTATTGGAAGTGTTATGTAAATTCTAGGATTCTTTCCAAATTTGTCAAAATTTCTTTTGAGTTTCTTTTAGTATAAACTTTAAGATTTCAAAATTTATTTTCTTTGTACTTACTTTTGCAGTGTCTAGTCTTAAATACTTTTTGGAGTGACCACTATTTGTTGATTAAATCCTTGTTAATATGTTATTGTTTGTTTTATCAACATCATTGTCAGCATTTTGTGGCATTCAAGGAGAAAATAAGGCTCTGGAAAAATAAAATTGGATAATTCATTACAGGATGAAGGAAAAACATAGGTGCTAAGGCATAGCCAAGCAGAGGAAAAGAGGGAGGTTAAAAAGTATGGGGGTGATAGAAGTGGGCAATCAAAATAAAAATATATATGGAGCTAGACAAACTAAGATGGGTTATAGTGACAAATTCTATAAGTGAGTAGGAATCAACATATATATATTAACAGACTCTCACTCTGTCCCTGCTCCAGGCTGGAATGCAGTGACATAATCATAGCTTGCCACATTCTGAAATTTCTGGGCTCAAGCCATCCTGATACATGTATTTAAAAGATGTATAGTAAATATATAGAGATATATGTACATATATGTTTAAAAGAAGACTAGTACAACAATAAAAGAATAAAAGTAATAGTTCACCATAATGAGATCAATGAGGATGGAGAAAAGTTTTCAGAATGTGCAGTCAACAAGATTTGCTGAAAGGTCTTATTGAATTCAATGTAGAAGAATCCAAAATGACGCAAACCTTTTAGGCCAAGATCTTGAAAATATAGAGATGTCACTTACTGAAATGAGGAAGATTTCAGGTGAAACAAGTTTGATTAAGGAGAAGATAAGGGCTTTGATCAGAACCTTTGAAGTTTGAGATATTGCTCTATGCTTCTGTGAAAATGCAGATCAGGCAGCTGGATATAGAAGTTCATGGAAAATATTTGGACTGAATATATAATTCCAAAAGCTATCACCATATAGATGATATCTATGCCACATGCTGATGTGGAATTGCTAAGGTGATTATGCAGACTGATTCTCTGGGTTTTCTATGTCTACCTAAAAGATGAGAAAGAATTAGTAGTGGAATTGTGAAGACAACAAGTGAAAGAAAAAGCAGAAAGTACAGTGTCCTAGAAGTTAAAAAAAAGAAAACATATCTGGGAGGAAACAGGGATCAACAGTGTCAAATTCTGCTAGTATATAGTAAATTTTGAGAATTTACCAAGCATTTAGCAAGTGGAGGTTATTGGTTACATTACCAACAGCAGTTGCAGTAAAATAGTAGGGAAAATTTTTGGTTTGGCAATATTCAAGATAAAATGGAAGAATAGAAATTGGAGACTAAAGGTCTATTTCAAAGTAGTGTGATTTAAAAGTGCAGAATAATGTAGTTGGTCTGAAGCAGGAATATAAGGTCAAGAAAAATTTGTTTGAAAGAAATTACATGTGATGTTGCTGCCTGGGTTGATTCAGTAGAGATTTAAAAAAATAGGTGATCCAGAGAAACATTGAGGAATTTCTGGGAAAGGGATGGAATTTAGTGCATAATCAAGGAGTTAGGCTCCTTCGTAGTAACAAGAGGAAAGGCTGAACATATGGGCTTAGCGGCATGTAGGTGAGTATAAGTAGTTCTTATGTTCTCTTGTAGTTGTCCTATTTGTTTTCAGAGATAGAATAAGAAAAATCATTAACTGAGAGTTAGAATGGAGAGATATTATTGGTGTTTTGTGAGAAAAGAATAAGGTAAGAAATAGTAGATGAGAAAATGAAGCAACAGAAATATTATAAATGAAGCAATATAAATATATTATATTGTCTGCTGGGCTACACTAGAAGACAGTTCAGCACTTACGTATTTATTCAACAAATGAGTATTATGCCTCTTCAAAATTCTAAATGCTCCTGTAGGCAATTGTGATATAAAATTAAACAAAAGGGAGTATTGATGTTATAGAGCCTAGGATCGTTGTTATAAAATTTAAATGAGACCAACTATAATTTTCTTCAGATAGGTTCTGTTTGGTAGGTTTATTCAAGTAGAAGGAACATAGAATTAACCAGAATTGAGATTGTGCTAGACAGTGACATTGAATGAGGGTAAATGGAAAAGAGTGACTTTAATCATGGAATGGAATTTTAGATGTTAGAAAGTGAAGATATTAATTTGTGAGATACAACAAAAATCAGCAGTATTGTTACAGACTCAGATAAAAGTCAAAACATTTCTCAATCTGGAGCATTAGAGAAACTAGGATAGAACAAAGTGGTATTTTTAAAATAATTGGATTGTTAGTTTGAGATTAGAATAGTAACAATAATTGATATGACTAGCAGGGATTCTTGATATTTTGTGAATTATAACAAACTAAAGTAGATCACAAAACCCCAGCATGGGTACTGTGGTTTCATTTTTTTTAGGTGCTCCACAGATGACTCAAATTTACAATCAAAATAGAAAACCTAGTATGGGTATGACCAATGAGAATGAGTGGCTAAAGTAGGATGGCACTCAAATTCATAGGAGGATCTGAGAAACCAGAGAAAGTTTAAGTTACATGTCAATCAGGACTTTAAACATGACAGATTTATAGCAGCACTAGTGTTGGAAAGTGATGGTGATCCAAAAACTCTACAGAAGAAAGACTGATTCAAAGTGGCGATTGAGTGAATACGTAGATGGCATGTGATTCTAACAGGGGTGGTTCTGTTTTTGTTTTTGAGAGAGAATGGCTTTGAGGTATCAATGAGGAATTTAAAGATTCTTTTATCTACTACCAATCCAGAGATTTGAGGGATGTGGGCAGATAAAACAAACAATAATGTAAAAATAACATAAATATATGTCATAAGGAGGCTGCAGGGAAAATAATGCTTGACCTCAAGGAAGAGCTAAAACTTTTTTTTTTTTTTCCATTAAACTGATGACATTTCATAAGTTCTAAAAGGCACTTGGTGGCATTCCAGAATTTAGGAAATGTGAGACTGTGGTCAGAAAGCAAAATGCTCAGAGCTAAATAAAGATGGGGGATGGAATGAGAGTCTAAATCTCTATGGTGACAGATATGTACATGGATAAAAGAGCATAATTGTTCCTGGTGTCTGCCACTTAAGAATATAAATAAACTGCTTTGTTTTGTTTTTAAATAATAGGCATACTCCCTAGAAGATCTGATTTTTATATTAAAGCTTAACAAGCAAATTAAATTAAAATTTAAAGTGATTACTGTAAAGAAATTACATGGAGATTTAGATAGCTAGTGTCCAAAAAATTATGCATTTAAACTATTTTCCCTGAGCTATAACCTCTCAGCCAAGTAATCCAGTGTTTTTTTTAATTGGTTAAAGCCCTAATAGAGACTTCAGGCTCTTTTCTGTTAACAAAGATAATATTATCATTTCTCCTCCATGAGTAAAGCAGCCTTTGTTGTCAGTATTAAACAGTAACTGTGACATATCAACCCTCTCCTGTGCTACACATTGCCTTGAATAGCGATTAGAAGCATGGCTTTCAGAGCCCCAAATACCTGGATTTAAATTCTACCTCTGCTACTCCCTAACCATGTGACCATGAGCAAATGTCTCATTGTCTGGTCTTCACCTTCTTTGTTTATAAAAATGGGTCACCCTGTTGATAATTTTGTTTGTTGTACAGAAGTTCTTAAGTTTAGTTAAATCCCATTTGCCAATTTGTGCCTTTGCTGTGATTGCTTTTGGTATCTTCATCATGAAATATTTGCCTGTGCCTATGTCCAGAATGATACTGTATAGATTGTCTTCCAGGGTTTTTATAGTTTTAGGTTTTGCATTTAAGTCTTTTATCCATCTTGAGTTGATTTTTGTATATGGTGTAAGAAAGGGTCCAGTTTCTGTCTTCTGCATATGGCAAGCTAGTTCTCCCAGCACCATTTATTGAATTGAGAATCCTTCCCCATTACTTATTTGGTCAGTTTTGTCAAAGATGAGATGGTAGTAGGTGTGAGACCTTACTTTGGGGCTCTCTATTCTGCTCCATTGGTCTATGTGTCTGTTTTTGTACCAGTACCATGCTGTTTTGGTTACAGTTGCCATGTAGTATATTTTGGGTAACATGATGCCTCCAACTTTGTTAGTTTTGCTTAGGATTGCCTTGGCTATTTAGGCTCTTTCTGGGTTCCATATAAATTTTAAAATAATTCTTTTTCTAGTTTTGTGACAAATGCTATTGGTAATTTGATAGGAATAGCATTAAATCTATAAATCACTTTGGGCAGTACTTTAATGATATGAATTCTTCCTATCTATGAACATGGCGGGTGTTTCCAATTGTCTGTGTCATCTCTGATTTCTTTGAGCAGTGTTTTATCACTATCATGGTAGAGATCTTTCACCTCTCTGATCACCTATATTCCTAGGTATTTTATGCATTTTGTGGCAACTGTGAATGGGATTGTGTTCTTGATTTGGCTGCTGGCTTGGCTGTTTTGGTATATAAAATTACTAGTAATTTTTGTACACTGATTTTTCCTCCTGAAATTTTGCTGAAGTTGTGTGTCATCTGAAGGAGCTTTGAAGTCAAGACTATGTGGCTTTCTAGGTATAGAATCATGATGTCTGCAAACAGGGATAGTTTCAGCTCCTCTCTTCCTATTTGAATGTCCTTTCTTTCTTTCTCTCAACTGATTGCTCTGGCCAGGACTTCCAAGGCTATGTTGAATAAAAGTGGCATAATTGTCTTGTGCCAGTTTTCATTCAGAATGCTATTGGCTGTCAGTCTGTCATAGATGACTCTCATTGTTTTGAGGTATGTTACTTCAATACCTTGTTATTGAGAGTTTTTAACATGAAGGGGTGTTCAATTTTATTGAAAGTTTTTTTTCTGCATCTATTGAGATAGTAGTATGATTTTTGTCTTTAGTTCCATTTATGTGACAAATTACATATATTGATTTGTGTATGTTGAACCAGACTTACATCCTGGCAATGAAGCCAGGTCATTGACCATGGTGAGCTAGTTTTTTGATGTGCTGTTGGATTCAGTTTGCAAGTATTTTGTTGAGGATTTTTGCATCAATATTCATCAAGAATATTGTCTAGAAGTTTTCTTTTTTGTTGTGTTTCTACCAGGTTTTGGTATCAAGATGATTCTGGCCTCATAAAATGACTTGAGGAGGAGATCATCCTCCTCAAATGTTTGGAATAGTTTCAATAGAAATAGTATACAGACAACCGACAAAATGGGAAAAATATTTGCAAACTTCATTTGACAAAGGTCTAATATCCAGTATCTATAAGGAACTTATATTTACAAGAAAATACAAAGAACCCACTAAAATGTGGGCAATGGATATGAATAGACACTTTTCAAAAGAAGACATACATGTGGCCAATAGGCATATGAAAAAAAAGCTTAATGTTACTTATCATTGGAGTAATGCATATTAAAATCACCATGAGATCCTATCTCACACCAGTAAAAACAGGTATTTTTAAAATTTTTATTTTAAGTTCAGGAGTACCTGTGCAGGTTTGTTATATAAGTAAACTTATGTCATGGGGTATTGTTGTTATACAGATTATTTCATCATCCAGGTATTAAGCCTAGTACTCATAAGTTATTTTTCCTGATTTTCTCCCTCCTCCCTCTCTCCACCCTCTAACAGGCCCCAGCATATATTGTTCCCCTTTATGTGTCCATGTGTCTTATCATTGAGTTCCCACTTGTAAGTGAGAACATGTAGTTTTCTGTTCCTGCATCAGTTTGCTAAGGATAATGGCATCCAGCTCTATTTATGTTCACACACACACACACACACACACACACACACACACAGACACACACACACCATGATCTGATTCTTTGTATGGCTGCACAATATTCCATGTTGTATATGTACCACATTTGCTTTATCCAGTCTATCATTAATGGACAGTTAGGTTAATTCCATGTCTTTGCTAATGCGAATAGTGCTGCAATGAACATACATGTACATGTGTTTTTTTCATAATTCAGTGATTTCTATTTCTTTCTGTATATACCCAGTAATGACATTGCCAGATTGAATCATATTTCTGTCTTTAGGTTTTTGAAGAATTGCCATATTCTCTTCCATAGTGGTCGAACTAATTTATACTCCCACCCACAGTGTATAAGTGTTCATTATTATCTACAATGTCTCCAGCATCTGTTATTTTTTGACTTTTTAATACAGAATGGTCACAGAGGTTGTAGAGAAAAGGGAATGCTTATACACTGTTCATGTGTGTAAATTAGGTCAACCATTGTGGAAAGCAGTGCAATGATTCCTCAAATAGCTAGTAACAGAACTACCATTTGACTCAGCTATCCCACTATTGGGTACATACCCAGGGGAATATAAATCATTCTACCATAAAGACACACAGACATGGCTGGGCGCAGTGGCTCAGGCTTGAAATCCCAGCATTTTGGGAGGCTAAGGAAGGCAGATCACAAAGTCAATATATCAAGACCATCCTGGCCAACATGGTGAAACCCCGTCTCTACTAAAAATACAAAAAAAAAAAAAAAATTAGCTGGGCATGGTAGTGCACACCTATAAGTCTCAGCTACACAGGAGGCTGAGGCAGGAGAATCACTTGAACCCAGGAGGAGGAGGTTGCAGTGATCCAAGATCTTGCCACTGCACTCCAGCCTGGTGACAGAGACTACATCTCATAAAACAAAACAAAACAAAGCAAACAAATAAAAACACATGGACGTGAATGTTCATTGCAGCACTATTCACAATAGCAGAGACATGGAATTAACCTAAAGGCACATCAGTGAAAGAACGAATAAAGAAAACGTGGAACATATACACTATGGAATACCATGCATTCATAAGAAAGACTGAGATTATGTTTATTTTTGGAAACATGGATGGAAAGGGAGGCCATTAGGGTTAGAAAACTAATGCAGAATCAGAAAACTAAAGACAACTTGTTCTCATAAGTGAGAGCTAAATGATGAGAACTCATGGACACAATGAGAGAAACAACAGACACTGGGTCCTACTTGAGGGTGAAGGGTGAGAAGAGGGATAGGAGACAAAAATAAATCTATTGGGTACAAGACTTAGTACCTGGGTGATGAAATAAGCTGTCCAACAAACCCCCATGACACAAGCTTACCTGTATAAAAAAACCTGCACATGTTCTCCTGAACCTAAAATAAAAATAAAACCAAAGTGGGTCACTGTAATACTGAATGCTGAGATTATAAAAATTAAAGAAAAAATCCATGTAAAAGCAAATATTTAGCACACACTACTTATTTAATAAATGGTGTTATCTTTTTTTTATCTCTTTCTCCTCACAATACTCCTGTGATGCAGATGCTATTAGATCTTTATAGACAAAGAAACTGAGGAAATACAGCTAACAAATGACAGGGCCAAGCTGGATCCCTGTCTCTTCACACTGCACTTTAATTATTTTTAGTTAGCACAGTAGCATATTACCTCCTCCCTCAAGATTGACTCACAGGCATTGAGGACAATGAGGGCACTGACCTACAAGTTCTCCAGCAACAGTCCCTTAAAAAATGCTCCTCATCACTGGTCATTAGAGAAATGCAAATCAAAAATACGTTGAGATACCGTCTCACACCAGTTAGAATGGCGATCATTAAAAAATCTGGAGACAACAGATGCTGGAGAGGCTGTGGAGAAATAGGAACACTTTTACACTGTTGGTGGGAGTGTAAATTAGTTCAACCATTGTAGAAGGCAATGTGGCGATTCCTCAAGGACCTAGAAATAGATATTCCATTTGACCCAGCAATCCCATTACTGGGTATATATCCAAAGGATTATAAATCATTCTATTATAATGACACATGCCCACAAATGTTCATTGCAGCACTGTTTACAATAGCAAAGACCTGGAACCAACCCAAATGCCCATCGATGATAGACTGGACAGGGAAAACGTGGCACATATACACCATGGAATACTATGCAGCCATCAAAAATGATGAGTTCATGTCCTTTGCAGGGACATGGATGAACCTGGAAACCATCATTCTCAGCAAACTGACACATTAACAGGAAATTAAACATTGCATATTCTCACTCGTGGGTGGGTGTTGAACAATGAGAGCACATGGACACAGGGAGGGGAGTGTTAAACACTGGGGTCTGTCGGGGGGAAATAGGGGAGGGACAGTGAGGGTGGGAATTTGGGGAGAGATAGCATGGGGGGAAATGCCAGATATAGATGATGGGAAAGAAGGCAGCAAACCACACTGCCATGTGTGTACCTATGCAAGAATCTTACATGTTTTTCACATGTACCCTAAAACCTAAAATGTAATAAAATATATTTAATTTTTTTTTAAAAAGGAACCAAGAGTTAGTGTAAGGCAAGAAACCTCTGTGTTCACCACCAAATCAAGACTTGGCAATAACCCAACATCCCTTTAATCCTCGTTCTTCAGAAAACCCAGAGGCACAGAGGCATACATTCAAATTAATTTCTAGGATAACTATATATATATATATATATATATATATATATATATATATAAAAATACATAAAAATATATAAAATACATAATATATAATACATAAATATATATATATATATATAAACAGTCTCTATATATATGTGTACATATATATATATATAAAGGGACGCTTATCTGCTAAATTCAAATAATCATCCTGGTATGTTCCCTACTAAAAACAAATAACATAGACTGATTTTTTTTTAAGCTGTAGATTCCAAAGATTTTGTAATATGAAGAGTTGCAAAGCAGCTTTGCTGCTATGTTAGAATATTGGATATTTGCTTCAGCAGCAGCTGTTTCATAGAAATCTATCTGGGAGAACAAAATAATAATAAAATTAACTTAATGTCATCCATGTTCAGCCTAGCTTATCTCTTCCTATATTTAATAAACTTATTTTTAAATAAATTGGATAAGTTTCAACAGATACGTTGTGTTACATTTTCCTTTCTAAGCAGCATTCAAATTAATTTTGGGGGGAAAATCTAAATCCTGCATACATTTATTTTTAGAACCAGTTGTAAAGGAATAAACAAAACTAAACAAAAACTGATGTATTCTGATAAATTTTACAGCTTCTCTGAAAGAGAAATATCTTTCTCTCATACATAATGCAAAAATTCAATTGTAATAAGTGTGTGAGTATAATATAATGACTAAGAGCCTGTTGCTGTGATTTGGGACAATCTTAAGTTGAAAGTATGACTCTATCACTAATTTAAAGTCTCTCAGCTTTCATTTCTGCATCTTTAGATGATAATGATATAATTAATTCATAAAGTTGTTGTGATGAGTAAATAGAATAATGTTTTAATATAGCAATTAGCATATGATGACCACTCAATATTATTAACCATGAGCTGTAGGAGGGGTTGAAATGTTTTCATTAACAAATTTCTGGTTTATGGCTCTAGATTGGGAAAGAACGAGTCCCCGAAAAATTGCAGCACAAAATAATTTCAGATCCACCCTCTCAGAAGTCTGAAGCCAGTGTGGCTCACCCTCACTGATCTCAGGGTCTGCATTTGCAATATAAGGTGCATTTTGTTTGTTGTAATGCTGATATTTTGGTCTTTCTTTTTTCTATATTCATTGCTCTGAACAGAAGTAATTAAACAAAAACAAAACAAAAAAATGCAAGTTTGGAGAATGCAAGACAGTTTTTGTTGTAAAAAATGCAGTCTAGAAAGCCATATCCAAAGCATATCTAGTTTAAAAAAAAAAAAGTATGAATACAGGACATGCCTACATCGAAGACACATTTAGTGCTTACAGATTTGGTCAGTGGGAAGGCGTGCTTACACTGCCCTGGGCACATGACTAAGCATTGTGTAACTGCTTACATGTTTTAATGCTAGAGGAAGGTTCTAGTGTCCCCTTAACAAAGAATGAAGATGAGATTCAGAGAGGTCAAGATGAGGAGGACGAAGGTCACACAATGGCTGAGTAAGTAGCCTAAACTGCCTCTTCTTGACACCAGACACCAAGTCCCTTTCTCTGTGCCATGCTACCTGAAAATTTTCTAAAAATGAGAGTTTTCTTTAGATATCTGAATATTCCACCTGAAAGATGAAAAACCTTCACAGCAAAGGACAACACATAGCATGTTTCTCACTGCAATGGTAATATTCCACTTTTTGAAAAATAGAAAAAGAAACTTTAAATTACAATTACTGGGGTTTCTTAAAATAATGGTAAACATCAAGTTTAGCATTTCCTGTAAATGTAAATGTGTATATGAAATTAAATAAACAAAATGTGACATTTTTGTAGGTCAAGTTATCAAACATTGGCAACTATCTATAATTCAGTCAAAAATATATTTGAGAATCACTTTTATTCTTATTACTTTGTAGACATTTAAAAATATTTCCAAAATAAATTACATAGTGGATTAATATCTTCATTATTTTTCATGTGGCATAATTGAAAATGCAATTATATCCCTTTAGCATAAAGAAAATAGGATACTACTTTTCATAGTTAAAGTTCAAGTTCAACTAAAACTTCACCTTTTTATCCAAAGAGGTTATCTATGTGTGTGTGTTTATATATATACATATATATATGTATGTCAGATTTAAGATTGAAGGGGAATTAGCACAAATAAAATAATATTTAAAGAAGGAAGAGAATCAGGAATGTTCAGTGAGAGCTGGCTAGCAGTTATGGGACATAATACAGTGTTTGTGAGCATATGCTGATAAAATTATAATATTAATTATTTTAAGATATTCTCTTTTCCTCAAGTTGTGTTATGTCTTATTATAAATGGAAAAAGTTGGATGTTATCAATATTATCCCACAAAGTTGAAAAATAGAACCTAAGGATAAAGAAATTGTTGAAATTTTTGACCTTAACAAATAAACAATTATTATGCTTACAAGTTTATCAAGAAAAACATCATAAGCTAAAAATATGCCTTCATGTGATCTGCAATAAAGGAAAGGAGATGAAACACATAAGTCCTTTATAGTATACACTTATTACATTATTATAAAAATTATCATAGTATAAATAATTATTATAGTAGCAGTAGGAGTATCATTATTACTACTGTCTTCTAGGCAGTGGGGCGGGAGCAGTATTGATCTACAACCTTGTGTATGTTTTAAATTAAAAGACAATGTAGGATATCTACGTAAATTTATGATGTCTCTTATATTTGTGAATAATCTCAAGACAGGAACATGTTCTGTGGCACATTATCCCATTAATGAATCATTTCTTTTGGCAGCAGAATATGTTCAGTTATCTGCAAACTTGATCTATTTCTGCTAGATAGAACATTGTGTGTGCTGAGAGCTTGATAAGAAATTAAACATGTAAACAATCTATTTGCATTATCTCTTCTTAATCTAATGTGTAATATAACTCTCCTGAAGTCTCTCTTAAAATACTGTTGACTTTCTTAAAGGGCTGGCAATGGAAAGAGAAAAGTCCATGTATCCAACAATTAAATCAAGTGCTGAAGAGCTGTATTCATCTAGTGCCTTTGAAACCTTTCAGTCCATAAAAATCACTTTAGCAAGGGCTTGAGTTACCTTTCTTTACAAAGATTCTCAACTTAAGTATTGATTTCAAATGTAGTAAGACAGAATCCAGGTTAATTCAGTCACAGCCTTATTGTGTCCAGAACTTTGTTTCACAAATCATAATATTTAGATACATAATTATAGATTTTTTAAGAGAGCAGATACAAATAATCAGATCTTTTTATTTTAATACATATTTGAAAACATCTGAGTGTATGACTGTTTTAGCATAAATCAGTATTATACCACTTCACTCATTACTTCCATTAAGTGGATGAAATTAAATGTTGGGAATGAAAATATATTTCTCATATTTATATTAATTATAATGAGAAATACACTTCGTTCATCTGAGCAGCATTTTGTTCTTGATCTCTACAGATAGCTGAGTATATGGCCTCTCATGTTGCTTGGGATCCTCTACTCAGGTACCTTCAGGACCTTCATTGACAAAATTATGAAAGAACATCCCACAAGAGCCATTTACAAAAATGCATAGTGACAAGTTAACTCAGAACTAGCAACTTAACAATATTATTAGTGGACTTTAAAGTATCAGAGAAACATTTATACAATTCAGGATAGAGTAATATGAGTCTGATGTTTGTATGAGAATCCTTAAAATGTTTTATTTAAAATGGAAATTGAGATGATGATATTAATATGAGATCTCCATTCATCTTTAACTGACAGTTATGATAGCATCTAATCAACAGAGATAATTTAATTCGTTGGGGGACATATAGTTTTAAACACAGGCATATAATTCAAATCACAATTGGGTAGAATAATGCAGTATTTCAAATCTCTCAGTATCAATTCAGCTAGTATATGCTATAACTCTAAGAATAAAAATATAAGTAATTCACAAATTTTCATTCCACAAAATGCAGATAATATTTCTTAAATTTTATAAAACAATAATCATCAACTAAATGAATAATTTTAATAAAAGGCAAATACAATATTGTACAAAGGAATATAATCCATCTTCCCAATGGTATGTATTTTTAAACTTTATTACAGTACATAATCATTTGAACATTCAAAAGCAATGTATTGAGTATCTATACTCCAAGCACTATAAATATAGAGATGTATATGTATATTAGAGGAATTCACAGGCCCTAAGAGTGATAAATAAGCCAGACATTATGATATTTCATGATAAGTAGCTCAGCTATTTTATGCATGGATGGTATCAGACCACAACAGTTGGTCATGAAACTCTATCTGAGAAAGAAATAATTCTAGAAGTATATGCTAAAAATGAGTCAGGTCAGATGATTAAGAATAAGGTTTAGAGTAAAAGGAAAATATTCTCGTAACAGAGGGTAGCATACATAATACAATTATTCAAATTCTATGTCTTCTTTTAGTAGAAAATATAGGTCAGAAATTTCATAATTTTTATTTTATTCCTCTGATACAGTAAGATCCTCATGCACAATTAATGTGTCATACAGATAATTCAATGAATTAAATATTACATCAATTGATGCAATTTATTTGCCACTGAATTTGCAAAACTGCATTTGCAAAAACTGCAGATACACACTGAATATGATACAAATTGAAAGCAGGTAAGTTAACAAATAAAGCCTAACATGTGAAAGATAAGAAAACAGAAATAAAGCAATGAAGAATACTGTGCTAAATAAAACTGAGTTTTTAGAAGAGATATTGTATTTCAGAACAAAAGAGTTTGGAGAAACACAGAAAATCATTTGAGTTGAAATAAAATAGAGAGAAAGAGAAGTAAAATTGCCATGTGAGAATAAGGATAATATAAATGTATTTCTGCTATTGGTGACAGTACTGCAGTAGCATCAGACCAATGCTGAGCAATTTAAATGGATATGGAAAAAGACAGGAAGTCTCAGTTGCAAGATAGATCATTGTCATTAACATATTAGAAAATTAACTGGAAAGCTAAAGATTAGAATGAGCTACTCTCCTGAAAAACCACAACATGAGAAATTCATCAACCCAGAGTATAAGTTAAATGCTGTAATGAAAGAAATGACAGAGAAAACATAATTAATTCCTCAGCTCCCATTTAATTTCTGACTATTCTGTCTAGAAGAAAACTCATAAAGCAGTAAAGGAGAGAAAAAAATGGTGTGGGACTCAAGTCCCAAGAATAGAGAGCCCTAAGAAAGAGACACATTGATTTAAATACTCTGACTTGGGCAAATTATATTCCTACACGATTATTATAATGTAGAGATGAGATATCTGAATTGATGCCAATGATCTAAGCAGTGAGTAAGGAATGAGAGAGCTAAATGAAGAAAAATAAACCTGATTAAAACAAAAAGTATATTCAAAATACAAATTTTAGTATTTCCATCATAAAGCATAATTCCTTAGTGGGCAATTTTAAATATTCTTCTCTTTTCAGAGATTTGCCCATATGAAGAGAAGCCAGCTAGATTTTATCCTGAGGTGGTCAGGAAAACAATTGTTTTTTAAACTGTTTTACCCACTCACTTCTCTGATGACCAATGTTTATTGAAGGTTTTCTTCGTGCTGACAAGGGTAAAGAATTTAAAATTTCCCAAAATACAAAATTGTAATTCATGTGAAGTTGTACATTCGTGTTCAATCAACCAACAGTAAGTATAAACAGTTTTCTAGTCTTGGAGGTGAGAGTGGATATACTAAAAAGAAGAGAATTTTGGCAATGCATATTTGTTCAAAGAAAGGCCACTACTACATGGTGAAAATTTTAAACTCAGTTTATATTAGAAATAATAGTTTGAGACTTAGCCCAAAGAAGAAGTCCTCAGGGGAAACATGACAACTCTTCAAAAAAATAGAGGGCTATCATGTGGAAAATGGGGAAACACAAGATCTAGAAACCAAAGGGAAAAAGGACATTTGGTTTGTTTAGAATTGAAAACAATACAGAACTCTTGGTTAAGCAATTAATGCATAAATGGGATTACTTACTGATGATTTTTGTTGGTATCTATGCATGGCGTACTGGTCAAGGTTAAATGATCTCTCACATTATTTTTTAATCTGAAGTTAAAATATTTTTCATATCGTTACAATTTTATAATATTTTTATTGTTCTCATGTTTAAAAAGGTATTTAGAGAAATAGTGACAATAAGTGGAATGATTTCAAAGGTTCTTATTATAGAACATTCATTTAGAATTATATAATATAGGAAAATATAACGAAAAGAGCAAATAATTGTTAGATGGATTGTTCATATTTTGTATGTGACAATGGGTTTAGGTAATATAAAGGTGTATTCTCCTAGAATAAACAGACAAATAGACTCCTACTAATTTTCAATTGCTCCATAAGCTTCAAAAATAAATTGTGACACTTTCATAACAGAGGAATTTTTGTGACAGTAAAGTTTGTCTTTTGGATATTTTAGGAATTCTCATCATCTATGTTTCATATAGTATATGTTATCCACATAGTTTCTTCTTTCATTGCTACGTTCTTTGAAAACTTCTCTTGTGTGTCATTTTACTTTTCATTTCCCAGTGTCACTGGAATAGCTTCTCCTCTGGTAAGTAGTATTTTGCACAATTTAATTTTATGATGGATATTGGTGCTTTGTTGGTTATTTTCTGTTAAATAAACAAAGTCACTAACTGTTATCTTTCTGATGTTAATAATATATGCTGAATTATTTTAATAAATAACGTTTTTATACAGTTATTTAAAGGATTTTTCTAACATATTGCCTATGCTCCCTTTGAGTGCCAGTATTAAATATTATAAATATTATTCTCAAGAATATGAAAGGTATTTTTGTTATGGTATTACAGAACATAAAAATCCTGATATAGGCTTTTATCTTCCTACTCAAATATCCTTGACTAGAAAGAGCAAAAAGAAAAGCCAGGTGATTTTTCTCTCCTTTAAAGTTATTTTTTGAGCTCCAACCAATAATTTCTGCTGACATTACATTGTCAATAATGCATGATGGGTCACCTCCAGCTGCAAAAATTGTTCGGAGATTAGGAAACCTATTTAGACACAGTGTCAGTCCAAAAAAAAAGAAAAAAATGGATAGTATCAGTAAGAAGGAAGAAATAAGTAAGTATTGAGGTGGGGATGAAAAAAAAATAAGTGAGTATTGTATATGAAAAGAAGTGTCTGCCATAAAATTAAGGAACTCAAAATTTCAAAGAAAGCAAGAGTATATGAAGTTAGTTTTTTTAGAGATAGGCCAGAAGAAAATCTTTCCTTGGAAAGTTTTCTTGTATTCAGTATTTATGGTGACTGTAGTAACTGCTCTTTAATTCAAAATATTTTATTCAAGAAGATATAAAGGTATACAATCAATTCAATAATATTAATTCAGCTCTTACATGAATTAAATAATTTTGGGGGAAACTCCTTAAATAATGTTCATTGTTCCCGGTACAGTTCAGCTCAAAAATAAAATTAATACATGTAAAACAAATAATAACATATGTACTTATGTCATAGAAGTACTTATAATATTCTATCAAAATATGAAAGAACAAATAATTTATCATCACTTGTTTGGGGAAAGGCAAGATAAATTGAAAATAATGTAAAATCAAGGAGTGTAAAAATTTTTCAAAGGTGTCAATGTTTTATAAAATTTGATTGGCAGAAACCATTCATTTTTCTAACAGATACATGTAGACATGGTTTGAGAAACTTTTGAACAGAACCTTCATGATGGTAACTTCACAAAATAGATTTTATGTTCAGTGTTCACTGATGCATTAAGTTCCATAGTCTCTCATATCTCCATGACTTAGTTTGCCATAATTAAAATTGAAGACATTTCTGAAAATCTATATTATATTATCATAGTATTGAAATTAATGATGCCATAGAGAAAATTATGGTATAAGACTAGTCAATGATTCAAGGGTTGTGAACTTGCTTAATAGAATAAGTCAACTTTCATATTGGAAAGCATATAACACTAAATGATATCAAATGGACATACGAACTCTCTAGCTGACTTTTCCCTCTTTAAAGATTTTACTATTGTTCACCCTTCATCTTACAAATTGACATCCCTGTAATCAAAGTCCATTATTCATTCAATAATTAATACATTGGGAGCATCAGAGGAAAAATTTTCACTGTATCCTGTGATTGAATTTGATCTCACAGATTTAAAAAAAAAAGACTGTCAATTTGATTATTGAAGATTTTTTTTTCAGGTATTGCCACTTTTTATTTGTATACAAGCAAATAAAAACAAAATAAATAACAGCTATTATAATTCTAAAGATATCCGTAAAGATGCATATTCATTTAAACAGAAAAAAAGCAACAGAGAAAGAAAATGAAGAATAAAAGAGAAAAATTAAAATGTTTTGAATTTTGAAAAGAACAAAAAATAATAAATGTCATAATTATGTAGTATTTTCTCAATATTCAAACTAAGTGACATATACGCCAAATGATGCCTAGGGATTAGATTATTTTTATTCAGCTGTAAGGGATTATTTTCAAATAATACTCTATAATGGAAAGTAATACTACAGTGAGCAAAGAATATGTTACATTAATTAAGGTCTATTTGCACACACCCTTTCAGAGACAAAAAGAAGGAAGCTCACCACAGACCAGAAGAAGCTATACATATAGCTGCTTGACTTGTGAATCTTTCATTACTCAAACTCTTTTAAATTTAATTCAGCTAAAGTTTTCTTTTAACAATTTATAAGCCTGTTTCAAACAAAAATATTTTCCTTGATGAAGGGGTTAGTATGTGTGTGAATAAAAGAAAGTCTAGTGTAGTGAAAAAAAATAAGTTTTAGAATCAGAGGATGGAAGTGCCTGCCCTTAGTAAGTGTAAGATAGCAGGGATAATGTATATCTACTGTGTTATCATCAGTATGTGTAGCTGTGGCCAAGTATGCCTTGTTAACAGTCTCATTACTTTTGTGGTTCAATGGCTACTTAATAGTGCATATCATAGATTCTTCATGTTCACATGGCCTTGCCCTTATTACATATCCTGCTAATGTAGTCTACCAGTACAATGTGGCCTCAATATTTCTTTTGTAAGAAGGAAGCTAACCTTTGTTTGTTGTCCATTTTCTAGAAACCATCCTATGTGCATATATATACATAATGTCTTTTTAAAGTATTTGTATAATGCCATAGTTATTATTAATTCCCTTTTTTTCTTTTTTTTTTTTTTTTTTTTTTTTGAGACAGAGTCTCACTCTGTCGCCAGGTGCCAGGCTGGAGTGCAGTGGTACAATATCAGCTTACTGCAACCTCCACCTCCCGGGTTCAAGCAATTCTCCTGCCTCAGCCTCCCAGGTAGCTGGGACTACAGGCACAGGCCACCATGCCTACCTAACTATTTTTTGTGTTTTTAGTAGAGACGGGGTTGCACCATGTTGGCCAGGATGGTCTTGATCTTTTGACCTTGTGATCCACCTGACTCGGCCTCCCAAAGTGCTTGGATTACAGACTTGAGCCACCGTGCTTGGCCATTCATTCCTATTTTTAGAAAATAAAGTAAGGCTAAGAAAAATTTACTTTTTAAAAATTTCTGTCTCTCTGTCTTTGACACACCTGAGTGCTCACACGCACACACACTTCACACACACACACACACACACACACACACACACAATAGGAAATCTAGTGGAGTTCATCTGATGTTTGCATCATTATCTTGAGCTAAATGCTGATCCTTCACCAGTTTCATAATATGTGCATTTATTGTCATTCTGGTCAAAAATAATATTTAAAATTTTATCATGGATAGTATTTTGCATGTTTTCCAATAGATAAATATTCTTTCCACTGTGTCCATGCATATAAATGATTACTGTTAATGATAAATATATCAAAATGTGAAAAGAGGAAGATAAGAATGCTTTAGCTGAGTCTATGAATATCTTAAAATTTTAAGACTATGTTGGTTATTATATCTGACAATCAGATGGATAATTTAAGTTAAAATATCTATCTACTTTTCTATTTCTCTATTCATCAATTTATATAAAAACATACACACATGCATGCACATATATGTGTAATTATATATGTATATATGAATATGTCATGCATATACACATATGTATAAGCTGTATGTGTGTGCAGGCAGATACACAAATACACACACACAGACACATACAGAAAAAGAGAAGACATAGATTAATTTAGTCCCAATATTAAGTTAAATATCTAGAATAGCAGATTTTACAAGAACTACAAAGAAATAATTTCAGTTTTGTTTTGTAAGGCATCAAAATAAATATGAGAAGACAACAAAATTATCACTATCAAAAAATATTTAAAATGTGCTTGTATTAAGATTCTCCAGAAAAAGAAACCTAATGTGTGTATGTGTTTGTATGTATGTATGTGTGTGTGTATACACATAATAATGTGAGCCAATTCCTTAAATTGACATACATGTACACACGTATATGTGTGTATAATAAAGCACACACACTTATATGTGTGTACATGTATATCAATTTAAGGAATTGGCTCACATTATTATGAGGACAAGCAAGTGCCATGGTTTGCAGTATGAATTGGAAACTGAACAGCAGGAAAACTGTTGTTTTACTTCCACCTGCATGTGAAGATATGTAATCCAAGACAGCCGATCAAGTTTTTCTAGTTACAAGGCCCCAGACTTGAGACCCAGGAAGAGCCAATGTTTCAGTTACATCCAAAGGCAAGAAAAAAAGCCAAAACCCCCATTTGAAGGCCACCAGGCAGGAAGAATTCTTTCTTACTAGACGAAGGATCAGCCTTTTTGTTCTTTTCAGGCCCTAATCCTTACTCTGAAGGCCACTTTTGACTGAAGGACACTTTGATATCAAGAGAACTATCTTACCAACCACAATTGCTTTTCAACATGATCTGGTAGATAGAAAAGCTGGCCACAGTTCTTCAGTCCTTCTTATGTTTATACCCACTTAATGTGGCTTTCGCTTTTTTGCATCAGGTGGTAGGGTTTCTTTTTCCTTCCCTTTAATTTTGGTTGACCATGTGACTGGCTGGCAACAGAATGCAATATAAATGACCATTTGTTAATTCTGAGCCTAGAGCCGCTTCCATTCTTTACTCTGAACTTTGTGCAGTTGATACTTAAAAAAAAAATTTCGCTGGCCTGCTGGAGAGTGAAAAACCACAGACGGCACAAACATCTGCCCAGATAAGGCCAGCCCAATTGCCAAATCACAGAAACATGAGTTAAACAAATGGTTATTGAACCACTAAATTTTGGATTGCTTAGTCATATAGCAAAAGCTAACTGATATACATGGTCAGTATCCTTCTGGCAAAGGAATAGTATTAGTTTATCATGTAGGTAATCTGAATTCACTTATACTCTATATAAAATTAGTTAGATTGAAACTTTATTTCATTATGAGATGAATTTCATTTCATCTGTATCAGACAAGCCACAGGTGTCAAGTCAGTTTTGCCTCTTTAAAGTCTAACTTAACATGAAGATCCATTGTGGTTTTAGTCTTTAGTGAACTCTAGCTTTCTGATGCTGCCATATAAGCACCACAAGACTTTGATTATCCAACTTGCTTTTGAAATAATCACTATAAACCTAACTCCTGTATATATATATATATTTTTTTTACATTAGAATGCAACACAATTGTCTAAGACAGGGGCCAATGGACTGGTACAGATATGTGGACTGTTAGGAACTGGGCCACAGAGCAGGAGGGTGATCAAACCTTATGGCTTGAGCTCTGCTTCCTGTCAGATCAGCAACCACATTAGATTCTCATAGGGGCATGAACCCTATTGTGAACTGTGCATGTGAGGAATCTAGGTTGTGCACTCCTTATAAGAATGTAATGCCTGATGATCCAAGTGATCTGAAGTACAGCAGTTTCAACCTGAAACCACTGCCCCCACCCTAACCCTCACCTCCATGAAAAAAATTGTTATTCACCTTTCAGGAAACTGGTCCCTGATGCCAAAATAGTTGGGGACTGTTGGTCTTAGTGGTCTAAAGGAAGGAAGAAATTCTTCTGCATAAAACATTTGGTATATTTTTAGGTAGACCTAGCGTAAGTCCAGACTGAGAGGTTTTGCAGTGCTTCATATAACTCCCTTTTTTGTCTGTAAATTCATATTTGTGTGAGTATATGGGTTCATCAAATATAATGAATAATAATATAAAACAAATTGCCTTTATTATTGTCTAATGTTAATTAAAACCAAATGTACTTTCCACGATGCAGCTAATGTGCTTTAATTATTCTGTATTGTGCAGATGTGGCAAAAGGGAACATGCAATTATTAAGGGGAAAAAGTACACATTGCACCAATAATTGCCCACAATGTGAAACAGTATTGCTTTTCCCCTGTGAGTAACTTGAATACTTGCCAAATCATCCACTCTATATCATTTAAATAATGTAAATTATTCTTTCACAATAATATGTGCTTAAAGTTACCTTTTCATTGAGTTTAATGAAAACATGTTCATTTCCATTTTCCTTCTTTCCATAGTGTGAAGTAACAAAAAGCCATAACATGTTTTTAATGTTTTCTACTGGTATAAAATTTAATCATAAAAATGGGTGTTAGTATACAGACTAAAGAGCTTTGGAAGTAGTTAGAATTAGATTTGAATGCTAATATTTTTTATTTCAGCTTGAGCAAATCTCTCACCTCACTGAGATTAATTTTCTTGCGGTAAGAATACCTATACCTACAAGGATGTTGGATGTGAAGGGGTTGATGAAGAGATAAAAGGTATAAGGTGGCCAAGTCACAAATAACCTTTCTAAAATGCTTAATGATTAAGAAATAGAAATAAAATCCATTAAGATAAACTCAGATTCTCAGGTATCTGAATTATTTCTCAACTTCTCATGTCTTAAATTATCTTCCTTTGTCTTTACAATTATTTATTTTATCATTGAACCTTTACTTTGCTTCTAAATAGAGAGATTATACAAGAAATACTTGAATAATATTTCTCACTCAACTAAATGCTGACATATCAGAAAGAAACTCTAAATAAAATAGAAGCACTTCCTGAAAGACAGCTGCTATCTCCATTAGACTTTTTTCTCTCCAAAGGAGGAAGCTGATTTTCTCTAAAGGGATGTTGAAAAGGGTAATCGAAAGAAGATCCTGAAACACACACTACTTTTCAGCCCCATTTTGGTGGTAATTTTTCTGCAGCTCTCTGTTCCTTTATCCATTTTTCAGTATCCTGAAAGTCAGGTGTCAACTCTGGAAATGGTTTTTTGATTCTGATGTAATTCTCATGGTGGCTTTGAAGACACAGGCTGTCCTAGTTAATCAATTCATTATTCTTGTGAGAATTATTTGTGGATCCCCAGTTAGAAACTGGTTTATAGCCATTGGTTTACAATTACTTATTCTCATAAATGAATTATTTCCTGTTTAAATACCTAGAATGTTTTCTGTTTTTTGTACTACACCCTGACAGATAAAGTTTCAAAATGTTTTTGAAAAGGCAGTGTGTTTGCCCAACATAGTGGGACTGTAGGAGATAAATAAGGATAGAGAGGTAGGTTGGATTCAAATTAAAGTGACTGTTCAATATGTTGGTAAGGAATTAATTTTAAAAATCGTGACAAGCCACAAAAGGCTATTGAACATAGAGGTAACATGACCAATGTGTGTTTTAGGAAAATGATTCTAGAATCTGCACATGAAGTACATGGAAGGATGCCAGACTGAAATCAAGTGGTCCGATCTGATGGGACCTGTTGAAGCTGGCATCACCTATCGTCAGATCAAAGAAATCTTTTGATATAACATTTCTTTCAGAAACAAGAGGCATAAATTGCTTTCAAAACAGTTACAAAAAAACTTCAAGAAGAATTTTTTTATTTGATACTACAGCCAATAGTTGCCATTTTACTTAACACTTTAAAGAAATATCTATCACAGGTATTTTTAAAGATGCATTATAGGATGATGTTCCAAAGAGAAGAAATAAATTTTCACGCTGCCAACATGGGCTGGAAATATGTAAATAAATGAAGTATAAGATACATATATCAAGTATTCTCTCTGACAGAGAGTTCTTGGCAAATACATCAGTTCTTAAAGCTTCAGCGTATCAGCTGTCTTGAATAAACCAGTAGAGCATTTGCAGAATCAAAAACCATTCAAATATTTCCCAGTAATGAAACCAAGTTCCTGACCTTTTTTAAGTCCTTGGTACACATTGATTTTCTTACTTTCCAGTATCCCTACAATACAGAAAGACTCTCTCTGATATGCCAGGTCAAAGCTAGTCATATTCTGAGGTAGAATGTGTCCATAGGTACAGATATTTTGTCTACGGAGTACCCACAACTATATGACCATTGACCAAGCTGGCATAAGTGTCATAAAAAAAATACTCCATGATACTTCAGGAAAGGGAAGAATTATATAAGTCTAACCAATCCTACTGAAACTCGTCCTAAAACTTAAGAAGGAAAGACTCCTCCCTAACTCATTTACAAAGCCAGCATCATTCTCATAGCAAAAACTGGCAGACACACAGTAAAAAAAGAAAACTTGAGGCCAATATCCCAATGAACACAGATAAAAAAATCCTCAACAAAAACTAGCTAAGTGAATCCAGCAGCATATCAGAAAGATAATTCAGCACAAACACATAAGCTTTATTCCTGTGATGCAAAGTTGGTTCACCATACAGAAATAAATGAGACCCACCATATAAACAGAATCATGAACAAAAACAATATGATCATCTCAACAAATGCAGAAAAAGCTTTTGATAAAATCTAACATCACCTCATGATAAAGATCCTAAGCAGATTAGGCAAAGAAGGAACATCTATTACAAAACAACAGCCTACATTATACTGAACAGGGAAAAGCTAGAAGCAGTCTCCTTGAGCACTAGAACAAGACAAACATGCCCACCATGCCTATTCAATGCACTATTGAAAGTTGTGGCCAGAGCCATCAAGCCAAAGGAAGAAATAAAAGGCATCCAACTGGGAAAACAGGAAGTCATACTATCTTTCTTTGCTAGTGATATAATTCTATACCTAAAAAAATCTACAGACTCTGCCAAAAAGCTCCTGTACCTAACAAAAACTTAAGTAAAGTTTCAGGATACAAAATCAATATGCACAAATTAGTTGTATTTCTACACACTGATAATAATAAAGCTAAGAGCCAAATCAAGAATGCAATCCAACTTACAATAGTCACAGAAAAAATAAGGTACCTAGGAATATGGCTAACAAATGAGATGAAAGATGTCTATAAGAACTACAAAACATTGCTGAAATAAATCAGAGATGATGCAAATAAATGGAAAAATATCCTATGCCCATTGGTTAGAAAAATCAGTATCATTAAAATGATCATATTGTCCAAAGAAATTTACAGATTCAACACTATTCCTAATAAATTACCAATGTCATTTTTCACGGGATTAGAAAAAAAAAAAAAAAAACTATTCTAAAATTCATTTGGAACCATAAAAGAGCCTGAATAGCCACAGTAATCTTAAGCGAAAGGAAAAAATCTGGAGGTATCACATTACCCAACTTCAAACTATATTACCAGGCTACAGTAGCCAAAACAGCATTGCACTGATAGGAAAACAGACACATAGGCCAAAGGAACACAAAATTCAGAAACAAAGTCACATACTTACAGCCACCCAATCTTTGACAAAGTTGACAAAAATAAGCGATGAGGAAAAAAACTCCCTGTTCAATAAGTGGTGCTGGGAAAAGTGGCTATTCATATGTAGAGGAATAAAACTGGACTGTTACATTTTCAACATGTACAAAAATTAAGACAGATTTAAAACTTAAATGTAAGATCTTGAACTATAAAAATCCTAGAAGAAAACCTAGAAAATACTCTTCTCCATATTGGTCTTGGCAAGGAATTTATGGTTAAGTTCTCAAAAGCAGTTGCCACAAAAACAGAAACTGACATATGGGACCTAATTAAACTAGAACTTCTGTGCACAGCAAGAGGAACTATTTAGAACGTAAACAGACAACCTACAGAATGGGAGAAAATATTCACAAATGATGCATCTAAAAAAGGGCTAATATTCAGAAGGAATTTAGGTGAATCAATCCAACAAGCAAAAAACAAATAACTAGCAGGAGGCCGAAGACTTGAACAGACACTTCTCAAAAGGCATACAAGCAGCCAACAAACTTCCCAAAAAAAATTCATCATCCCTAATCATAAGAAAAGATCAGAAAATCGCAAACACAATGAAGTGCCATCTCAAATCTATCATAATGACTTTTGTTAAAAGCCCCCCAAAATAACAAAACTCCTAAAACTCCAGGAGTTTGGTGAGGCTGCAAAGAACAGAGCTAAGTAAATTAGTTCAGGCACTGTGAAGAGATATTTGCAGATTTCTCAAAGAACTAACATTAATTATCATTCTACCCAACAATCCCATTACTATGTATATACCCAAAAGAACATAAGTCGTTCTATGAAGAACAAGTACCCATATGTTCATTGCAGCATTATTCACTATAACAAAGATACTGACTCAACCTAGTTGCCCATCAATAATGTCATGCCTAGTCCCAGGTTGCAGCCATGCTGGGGTTTGATGGGAATGGTGGATGAGTGGCAGACAACTGAAAGAATACTCTGGGATGCCTAGGCAGATGCAGTATGGTTTTATTCAGCATCTCTCTTATCAGCAGCTCATGCACATTAGCTGTCTCATCAGCAGCTCACTTATACACTGACCATCTCTGTCTCGGCCATCTGCTTTTGCTTTGTGGCTTCTGCTGCTCCCACACGTAGCTACACAACTGGCTCTTTCTTACAGGGTCAGCAGCTTCATTCTTTCCCTCTCAGTACACAAGCTGAGCCATGTCCTGGTCCCCCACCGTCTGTCTGCAAGATGGACTGCTCTGGCTCTCTCTTTTTCTCTGGGTGTGCCATGAGCCAACCCTGTACAGTGTCAAAAGGGCAGTTATAGCCTTTACAAACAATAGTGGCTCTGAGATAAGTATAAACTTACACAAGTAGGTTATATAAGAAGTGGAGTTATACGTGTGTGCATCAATCCCACTGAATTATGCAGGATGTTTATCTCAGCCTATTCTTAACTAGAACACATCCACGATTCTTACAAGGTGTATTGAATAAAGAAAATGTGATACATATACATCATAAAATACTACACAGTTATACAGAAGAATGAAATCATTATCCTTTGCAGCAACATGTATGCATCTGGAAACCATTATCCTAAGTAAACTAATGCAGAAAGAGAAAACCAAGTACTTCATGTTCTCACTTATAAGTGGGAGCTAAACATTGGGTACACATGTTCATAACAATGAGAATAATAGGCACTGGAGAATACAAGAGTGGGGAAAAGGCAGGGGGTAAGTTGAAAAAACTATCTATTGAGGATAAGAATTTTGGAAGACGGCAGAATAGAAAACATTCCAGTAAGCAGCTCCCAATGAGACCAATTTAGAAGGCAGGTGATTTCTGCATTTCCAATTGAGGTACCCAGTTCATCTCACTGGGACTGGTTAGGTAGTGGGTACAATGCATGGGGAGTGAGCAGGAGCAAGGTGGGGCATCACGTCACCCAGAATTGTGGAGAGCTGGAAGACTTCCCTCCCTTAGCCAAAGGAAGTGGTGGGGGAGTGTGCTATCCACCCCAGGTACTATGCTTTTCCCACTGATTTTTGCAATCCACACATTAGGGATTTACTTGTGAGCCTACACCACCAGGGACCTGGGTTTCAAGCACAAGGTTGTGCAGCAGTTTGGGCAGGTACTGAGGTGCAGGAGTTTTTTCATATACCAGTGGTACCTGGAACTCCAGTGAGACAGGAGAACCCTCCACTTCCTTGGTAAGAGGTCTTCCATGGAGAAAGTGGTCTTGCTCAACAGGTCCCACTCTCGGGGAGCCCAGCAAGCTAAAAGTCACTAGCTTGAAATTCTCATTGCCAGCACAGCAGTCTGGAGTTGACCTGGAATGATCCAGCTTGGTAGGGGGAGGAGTGACTGCCCTTACTGTGGCTTTAGTAGGTGATTTTCCCCTGACGGTGCTAAGGAAACTAGAAGGTTTGGATTTTGCAAAACAGAAATGCAGCTGTGGCCAGACTGCTTATCTAGAGTCTTCTTCACTGGGCAGGGCATCTCTGCAGGAAATCCAGGAGCTACACTCAGGGACTTACAGACAAATCTCTCATTTCCCTGAAACAGAACACTTTGTGGGAGGGGCAGCTGAGGTCACAACTTCAGGGGACTTAATCTGTCCTGCCTGCCAGCTCTGAAGAGAGGTGCTAATCCTGACAAGGGGGATTCGTCCCAGCAGAGCACACCAGATCTGCTAAAGAAAATACTTCCTCCTCAGGTGGGTTTCTGATGCCTGTGCCTTGTGACTAGGAGAGACCTTCCAAGAGGGGTCAAAAGACACCTCAGTCAGGAAAGCTCTGTCTGGCATCAGGCCAGTACCTCTCTGGGACAAAGCCTACAGAAGAAAAAGCAGGCAGCAATCTTTGCTGGTGATACCCAGGTAAACAGGGCTTGTAGTGGACCTCCAGCAAACTGCAGCAGACCTGTAGACGAGGAGCCTGACTATTAGAAGAAAAATTAACAAACAGACAGCAACAACAACATCAACAAAAAAGACACTCCCACATAATCCCATCCAAAGGTCATCAGCATCAACGATCAAAGGTAGTAAATCCATGAAATGAAGAAAAAAACTGCAAAAACATTGAAAATTCCAAAAACCAGAATGCCTCTTTTCCTCCAAATTTTTACATCTCCTCTCCAGCAAGGGTCTAAAACTGGACAGACAATGAGACTGACAAATTTACAGATGTAAGCTTCAGAATGGGGGCAATAATAAATTCCTTTGATATAAAGGGACATGTTCCAACCCAATGCAAAGAAGCTAAAAACCTTGATAAAAGGTGAGAGGAACTGTTAACTAGAATAACCAGGTCAGAGAGGAACATAAATTACCTGATGGAGGTGGAAAATAGACCACGAGAACTTTGTGAAGCATACACAAGTATCAATAGCCGAATTGCTCAAGCAAAAGAAAGAATATCAGAGTTTGAGACTACCTTGCTGAAATAAGACATGCAGACAAGATTAGAGAGAAAAAAAAATAAAAAGAAACACACAAAGCCTCCAAGAATATGGGATTTTGTGAAAAGACCAAACCTATGATTGTTTGGAGTACCTGAAAGATATGGGGAGAATAGAAACAAGTTGGAAAACACACTTCAGGATATTATTGAGGAGAACTTCCCCAACCCAGCAAGACAGGCCAACATGTAAATTCAGGAAATACAGAGAACACCACTAAGATACTCCATGAGAAGATCAACCCCAACACACGAAATCATCAAATTCTCCAAGGCTGAATGAAGGCAAAAATGTTAAGAGCCATCAGAGAGAAAGGCCAGGACACCTAGAAAGGGAAGCCCATCAGACTAACAGTGGATCTGTCAGCAGAAACCCTAGAAGCTAAAAGAGAGTGGAAGCCAGTATTCAACATTCTTAGATAAAAGAATTTTCAACCAGAATTTTATATACAGGCAAACTAAGCTTCATAAGGGAAGGACAAATAACATCCTCTCCAGACAAGCAAATGCAAAGGGATTTCATTACCAACAGGCCTGCTTTGCAAGAGCTCCTAAAGGAATCACTAAATTTAGAAAGAAAAAACTGGTACCAACCACTGCAAAAACACACTAACATACAAAGATCAGTGACACTATTAAGAAATTGCAGCAACCAATGTGCAAAATAATCCAGGTAGCATCAATGATGACAGGATGAAATTCCCATATATCAATATTAACCTTAATTGTAAATGGACTAAATGTCCCAATTAAGAGAAACAGACTGTCAAATTGGATATAGTCAAGACCCATCTGTGTGCTATATTCAGGAGATCCATCTCACATGCAAAGACACACATAGGCTCAAAATAAAGGGATAGAGGAATATTTATCAAGCAAATGGAAAGCAAGAAAAAAACAAAACAAAACAGGATTGCAATAGTAGTCTCTAATAAAACAGACTGTAAACCAGCAAAGATTAAAAAAAAAAAAAAAAAAAAAAAGGAAGAAGAAGGGCATTACATTATGGTAAAGAGATCAAAGCAACAAGAAGAGATAATTATCCTAAATATGTATGCATCCAACACAGGAGCACCCAGATTCATAAAACAAGTTCATAGAGACTTACAAAGAGACTTAGACTCCCACACAATAATAGCAGGAGACTTTAACACCCCACTGTCAATATTAGACATACCAATGAGACAAAATTAACAAGGATATTCAGGACTTGAACTCACCTCTCAGTCAAGTGGAGTGAATAGATATCTACAGAACTCCCCACCCCAAATCAACAGACTATCTCATTGCCACATGACCCCTTTCTAAAACTGACCACATAACTGGAAGTAAAACACACTTTAGCAAATGCAAAAGAATGAAAATAACAAAAAGTCTCTCAGATCACAGTGCAATCAAATTAGAACTGAGGATTAAAAAACTCACTCAAAACCACACAACTACATGGAAATTGAAGAACCTCCTACTGAATGACCTTGTGTAAATAAAGAATTAACACAGAAATCAAGAAGTTCTTTGAAATCAAGGAGAGCAAAGAGACAATGTACCAGAATCTCTAAGACACAGCTGAAGCAGTGTTAAGAGGGCAATTCATAGCACTAAATGCCCACAGGAGAAAATGGAAAATATCTAAAATCGACAACCTAACATCATAATTAAAAGAACTAGAGAAGCAAGAGCAAATAAATTCAAAAACTAGTAGAAGACAGAAAAAAATAAAGAAATAAAAAGAAAAACAAAGAAAGAAAAAACACTAAGATCAGAGCAGAACTGAAGGAGATGCTCAAAAAACTATTAAAAAAAAATCAATGAATACAGGAGCTGTTTTTGAAAAAATTAACAAAATAAACTGCTAACTAGAATAATAATTAAAAAAAAACAAGAATAATCAAATAGACATCATAAAAAATGATAAAGCAGATATCACCACTGACCCCACAGAAATACAAACTACCATAAGTGAATACTATAAATACCTCTATGCAAATACTAGAAAATGTAGAAGTGGATAAATTCCTAGACATATACAACCTCCCAGAACTAAACCAGAAAAAAAGTTGAATCCCTGAATAGACCAATAAACAATTCTAAAATTGAGGCAGTAATTAATAGCATATCAATCAAAAAAAGTCCAGGAACAGATAGACTCACAGCTGAAATCTACCAGAGGTCCAAAGAAGAATTGGTACCATTCCTTCTGAAACTATTCTGAACAATAGAAAAAAGAGGGGAAACTTCTCCCTTACTCATTTTATGAGGCCAGCACCATCCTGATACAAAAGCCTAACAGAGATACAACAAAGAAAAATTTCAGGCCTGTATCCCTAATGTACATCGATGTCAAAATCCTCAATAAAATACTGGCAAACTGAATCCAGCAGTATATTAAAAAGCTTATGCAACACGATCAAGCTGGTTTCTTCCCTGGGATGCAAGGCTGGTTCAACACACACAAATCCATAAACATAATCCATCACATAAATAGAACCAATTAGGAAAACCACATGATTATCCCAATTGATGTAGAAAAGGTCTTAGATAAAATTCAACACTGCTTCATGCTAAAAACTCTCAATGAACTAGGTATTGATGGAATATATCTCAAAATAATAAGAGCTATTTCTGACAAACCCACAGCCAGTATCATACTGAATGGGCAAAAGCTAGACGTATTCCTTTTGAAAACTGGCACAAGAAAGTGATGCCCTCTCTCAATACTTGTATTCAACATAGTATTAAAAGTTCTGGCCAAGGCAACCAGGCAAGAGGAAAAAAAAAAGCATATTCAAATAGGAAGAGAAGAAGTCAAATGATCTGTTTGAAGATGATATGATTCTTTATTTAGAAAACTCCATCGTCTCAGCCCAAAACTCCTTAAGCAGATGAGCAACTTCAGCAAAGTCTCAGGATACAAAATCAATGGGCAAAAATCACAAGCATTCCTACACACCAATAATAGACAAATAGAGAGCCAAATCATGAGCAAACTCCCATTCACTGTTGCTACAAAGAGAATAAAATACCTAGGAATAGAACTTAAAAAGGGAGTGAAGAACATCTTAAAGGAGAACTACAAAACACTGCTCAACTAAAATAGAGAGGACACAAACAAATGGAGAAGCATTCCAAGCTCATGGATGGGAAGAATCCATATGAAAATGGCCATACTGCCCAAAGTAATTTATTCTCAAGTAAATTATTCTCAAGCTACCATTGACTTACTTCACAGAATTAGTAAAAACTACTCTAAATTTCATATGGAACCAAAAAGAGCCCATGTAGCCAAGACAATCCTAAACAAAAACAACAAAGCAGGAGGCATCATGCTACCTCATCTCAAACTATACTAGAAAGCTACAATAACCAAAATAGCATGATACTGGTACCAAAACAGTATATATAGACCAATGGAACAGAACAGAGGCCTCAGAAATAATGCCACACATCTACAGCCATCTGATCTTTAACAACCTTGACAAAACAATCAATGAGGAAAGGATTCCCTATTTAATAAATGGTGTTGGGAAAACTGGCTAGTCATATGCAGAAAACTGAAACAAGACTCCTTCCTTACATCTTATAAAAAATTAACTAAGGATGGATTAAAGATTTAAATGTAAGACCTAAAAACGGTAAAAACCCTAGAAGAAAACCCAGGCAGTACCTTTCAGGACATAGGCACAGGCAAAGACTTCATGACTAAAACACCAAAAGCAGTTGCAACAAAAGCCAAAATTGACAAATGGAATCTAATTAAACAAAAGAGCTTCTCCACAGCAAAAGGAACTATCATTGGAGTGAACAGGCAACCTACAGAATGGGAGACTATTTTTGCAATCTATTTATCTGATAAAGGACTAATACTCAGAATCTACAAAGAACTTAAACAGACTTACAAGAAAAAAACAGACAACCCCTTCAAAAAAATTAGGCAACTGATATGAACAGACACTTCTCAAAAGATGACATTTATGTGGCCAACAAACATATGATAAATATCTAATCCTTACTGATCATTAGAGAAATGCAAATCAAAACCACAGTGAGATAGCATCTCATGCCAGTCACAACAGTGATTATTAAAAAGTCAAGAAGCAATAGATGCTGGCAAGGCTGTGGAGAAATAGGAATGCTTTTACACTGTTGGTGGGAGTGTAAATTAGTTGGACTATTGTGGAAGACAGTGTTGCAATTCTTTAAGGTCCCAGAACCAGAAATACAATTTGACAGAGCAATTCTATTGCTGGGTATATACCCAAAGGAATATAAATCATTCTACTATAAAGATACATGTACATGTATGGTTTTTGTGCAGCACTATTTACAATAACAAAGACAAGAAACCAATCCAAATGCCTACTGATGATAGACTGAATTAAAAAAAAATGTGATATATATCTATATCACACCAATCCAAACGCCTAGTGATGGATAATGGATAAAGGAAATTGGATAAAGCTGGAAGCCACTATCCTAAGAAAACATGGGAACAGAAAATTAAACATGATATGTTCTCACTTATAAGTGGGAGTTGAACAATAAGAACACATGTACATAGGAAGGGTAACAACACACACCTCTTGGGGGTTGGGAGGGAAAGGGTTAAGACAAACACCTAATGCATGTGAGGCTTAAAACCTAGACGATGGGTTGACAGGTGCAGTAAACCATCATTGCAAATGTATACCTATGTAACAGATGCACATTCTGCACATGTATTCCAGTACTTAAAGTAAAATAAAACACAAACAACAAAAAAACTACCTATTGGGTACCATGCTAACGACTTGGATGACAGATTCATTTGTACTTCAAATGTTGCATCATATCTTTGTAACAAACTTGCACGTATCCCAATTCTAAAATAAAAGTTAAAACAAATCAAGAACATATAAATAATTTAACAAAGTAAATGAAATTTTGAAAATAAAAAAATTATCATAGATTAAGAAAAAAAAAAAAAAACCTTGTAAATAATATAGCATTTGATCTTGGCCTCGAAACAAATAAATGGAAAAGTGAACTTAATGGAATTAGTATGAAGAAAGGCGAGAAAGTAACAGAATACAGAGACAGTGAAGCAAAGATTTAAATATAAGAGGACAAGGAATAGCATGCTAAGAAATCTTTGTTTACTTGGTAGACTATAGAAAATCTTTAAAAAGATTTTTGCAAAGAATCGATCAAATAAATAATTTACAAAAATTTCTGCTGTCTAAACATCATTCCCAGATCGGGCATGGTGGCTCATGCCTGTAATCCCAGCACTTTGGGAAGATGAGTAGGGCTGATCACTTGAGCTCAGGAGTTTGAGACCAGCCTGGGCAACATGATGAAACCCCAACTCTACTAAAAATACAAAAAATTAGCCTGGCGTGGTGGCACCTACCTGTATTCCCAGCTATCCAGGAGGCTGAGGTGGGAAAATCAATTGAATTGAAAATCACATGATCTCAGTTGCAGTGAGCTGAGATCATGCCACTGTACTCCGGGCTGGGTGACGGGCAAGACTCCATCTCAAAAACGTAAATAATTTAAAAAATTTAAATAGCATTATTCCCAAATAAAATTCCTCAGAAAGGTTAGTTTAATTTTGCCTGATTGGGCTGTCCTATGCCACGGTTTTCAAAATTTATTTCTTGCCAAAATTGACACAGTTGGATATACTATAATTATGACTGCCAGATTTCTGGCTTTAAGAAAAATCAGAAGGCATATAAACAGGAAGCATGACAAGAAGCACTGAAAACACAGATGGAGATGGAAGGGAGGCAGCCTGCTTGGCCCTGCCACTTATCTGTTGAATTCAGTCAATCAAACACCTCATGTTCTCACTCATAGGTGGGTGTTGAACAATGAGAACACATGGACACAAGGAGGGGAGCACTACACACTGGGGTCCGTTGCGGGGAAATGGGGGAAGGATGGGGGGTGGGGAGGTGGGAAGAGATAGCATGGGGAGAAATGACAGATACAGGTGAGGGGAAGGAAGGCAGCAAACCACACTGCCATGTGTGTACCTATGCAACAATCTTGCATATTCTTCACATGTACCCCAAAACCTAAAATGCAATAAAAAAAAAAGAATTCAGTCATCTGTCTCAGATGATCTATTCAGAGTGTGATCATCTGCTCAGTATTTTGATTCTTCTTTGTGAGAGAAAGGAATATCAGGTACATCTAGTCAACCATCTTGATGCTCCTCCTTCAAAATAATTACGTTTTTAATATAAGGTAGTTTAGCCAAATGAGTGTTTGTGTCTCTATATAATTTCCCTAAAAGAGTGACTACTTGATTAGGCAAATACCGGTTCTTGATCAAAAATAAGGAGGTTTTGAAAGTTTGGAAGTATATAGCTGAAACATTTAGAATACCATAATTTTGACACTGCTGATCTCATGTGATTACTTCCTGACTAATTCTAAGGTAAAGTCAAGAGAAAGGCAGATATTAAAAGGACTCAGCTGGGCATGATATTCCTGCTGGCTGCAAAATCAATTGCTGGCACCTGAAGTGAGAAAAGACTGAGAAGGGATTTCCATATCTTAGAGATGTGCTTTATCAATCATAAGCTCAAGAAAACACAAGTGAAATAAAAGTGTCTGAATTTTGCAACTTTTAACTTGGTTAACCATTGGTTAACTTGCACCAACTATTTACATAGCTATTGAGTGAGGCATACATGCTTAAGGATAATTATTTACGTGATGAAATAATTTCATACAATAAACCAAACCTTCAGCCAATAAAGTAAAATAATTGTTAAAGTCATTGCACAGTGTGCATGTAAAGTCTGTACAATTAAGATTTTACATTATTTTGGCTGAGAATATCAGGAACATCTCACTTATAATCTCTGATTGCTCTCACTTAAACAAACCTATGCACATACATTAACCTTATACAAAAATTAACTAAAGATGGAATAAAGATTTAAATGTGAGACCTAAAACCATAAAAACTCTAGAAGGTATCTATTCACTCCACTTGACAAGGCAGTGCCCTTCAGGACATAGGCATAGGCAAAGACTTCGTGACTAAAATAGCAACAGCAATGACAGCAAAAGCCAAAATTGACAAATGGGATCTAATTAAACTAAAGAACTTCTGCACAACAAAAGAAACTATCATCAAAATCAACAGGCAACCTATAGAATGAGAGAAAATTTTTGCAATTTATTCATCTGACAAAGGGTTAATATCCAGGATCCACAAGGAATGTAAATTTACAAAAAAAGAAACAACAACCCCACCAAAAAGTGGGCAAATGACATAAACAGGTGCTTTTCAAAAAGAAAACATTTATGCAGCCAACAAACATATGAAAAAAAGCTCATCATCACTGGTCATTAGAGAAATGCAAATCAACCACAACAAGATACTATCTCACGCCATTTAGAATGGTGATCATTAAAGTTAAGAAACAATATCATGAAAATGGCCATACTGCCCAAAGTAATTTACAGATTCAACGCTATCCCCATCAAGCTACCAATGACCTTCTTAACAAAACTAGAAAAAAAACACCTTAAACTTCATATGAAACCAAAAGAGAGCCCACATAGCCAAGTCAATTCTAAGCAAAAAGAACAAAGCTGGAGGCTTCACACTACCTGACTTCAAAGTATATTACAAGGCTACAGTAATTAACACAACATAGTACTGGTACCAAAACAGAGATATAGACTAATGGAACAGAACAGAGGCCTTGGAGGCAATGTCACACATCTACGATCATCTGATCTTTGACAAACCTCATAAAAGCAAGCAATGGGGAAAGGATTCTCTGTTTAATAAATGGTGTTGGGAAAACTGGCTAGCCATGTGCAGAAAGCAGAAACTAGAACCCTTCCTGATACCTTACACTAAAATTAACTCCAGATGGATTAAAGACTTAAACGTAAGTCCTAACATCATAAAAATCCTAGAAGAAAACCTAGGCAAAACCATCCAGAACATAGGCATAAGCAAGGACTTCATGACTAAAACACCAAAAGTATTGGCAACAAAAGCCAAAATAGACAAACGGGATCTAATTAAATTCCAGAGCTTCTGCACAGCAAAAGAAACAATCATTAGAGTGAACTGACAACCAACAGATTGGGAAAAAATTTTCCCAATCTACCCAGCTGACATAGGGCTAATATCCAGAATCTACAAGAAACTAAAACAGATTTAGAAGAAAAAAACAAGCCCATTCCAAAGTGGGCAAAGGATATGAACAGACACTTTTCAAAAGAAGACATATATGAGGCCAACAAACATATAAAAAATTGCTCATCATCACTGATCATTACAGAAATGCAAATCAAAATTACATTGAGATACCATCTCACACCAGTTAGAATGGCAATCATTAAAAAATTTGGAGACAATAGATGCTGGAGAGTATGTGGAGAAATGGGAACACTTTTACACTGTTGGTGGGAGTGTAAATTAGTTCAACCATTGTGGAAGACGGTATGGCAATTCCTCAAGAACCTAGAAATAGAAATTCCATTTGACCCAACAATCCCATTACTGGGTATATATAAAGAGGATTATAAACCGTTCTATTATAAGGACGCATGCACAGAAATGTTCATTTCGGTGCTGTTTACAATAGCAAAGACGTAGAACCAACCCAAATGCCCGTCTATGATAGACTGGACAGGGAAAACGTGGCATATATACACCATGGGATACTATGCAGCGATAAAAAATGATGAGCCCTACACACTGGGGTCTGTGGGGGGGGGAACTAGGGGAGGGACAGTGGGAGGGTGGGAGGTAGGTATTTGGGGAGGGATAACATGGGGAAAAATGTCAGATATGGGTCATGGGGAGGATGGCAGTGAACCACATTGCTACGTATGTACCTATGCAACAATTTTGCATGTTCTTCACATGTACCCCAAAACCTAAAGTGCAACAAAATATATATAAAAAATAAAATCAGGAAACAACAGATTCTGAAAAGGATGTGGAGAAATAGAAATGCTTTTGACATTGTTGGTGGGAGTGCAACTTAGTTCAACCATTGTGAAAGACACTGGTGATTCCTCAAAGATCTAGAACTAGAAATACCATTTGACCTAGCAATCCCATTACTGGGTATATACCCAAAGGATTATAAATAATTCTACTCTATAGACACATGCACATGTAGGTTTATTTGCAGCAGTATGCACAATAGGAAAGACTTGGAACCAACCCGAACGCCCTTCAATGTTAAACTGGATAAAGATAAGATGGCACATATACGACATGGAATACTACGCAGCCATAAAACAGAATGGGTTCATGTCCTTTGCAGAGACATAGATGAAGATGTAACCCATAATTCTTCACAAACTAACACAGAAACAGAAAACCAAACACCAGGTGGTCTCACTCATAAGTGGGAGTTTAACAATGAGAAAATATGGGCACAGGGAGGGGAATATCACACACCCGGGCCTGTTGAGGGGTGGGAAGCAAGGGGAGGGATAGCATTAGGAGAAATACCTAACATAAATGTCGGGTTGGTGGGTGCAGCAAACCAACATAGCAAGTGTATACCTATGTAACAAACCTACATGTTCTTCACAAGTATCCCAGAACTTAAATTTAAAAAAAAGATAAATCGCTTTAGCACAGTGATCTCATCTTCTAAAAAATATAACCCTATGAATCCTTAAGACTCAGGCAATTTTATTAGCTGCTGCTTCTCTCTAAGGAAGTACCAGGAGGGAGATGATGGAGAAAAGGAAGCAGAAATACTATTTTGTCTTCTTTTGGACCTTCTCCCCTCATTTGGCATGTTTCTACTCATTTTATATTTTCTGCTTATGTCTTAAATGATAAAACCAACTTCCTTAGAATAATCAGCACAGAATTTCTATCCAGGTTTAAAATGTGTCCTCTGAGAAAATATTGTTTCTAACACAAAGGAAAACAGAAAAAAATATTTGGAGAAAGGCCCATGGTGACGAGATATAGTATTCTAACATTTCCTCATCTTCTTTGGAGATTCAGTTCTGGACTTTAGGAATCTTAAATTATTTCTCCAAATTACGGACAAAGCAAAGTTCAGTGAGGCAGTATTCCTCATTAAGAAACATTTAACTCAGTAATGGTCTGGGCCAACTGAAGAATGAAGAAAAGTAATTTAAAGGAGCACAGGATCTGTTTTAAGAATAATCATTTGTTCACCATATAAAATGAATAATTTAGATTGCTGTTAGCCACAAATATTATAGGTGGGCAAAGGCAAATAGAAAATTGTACAATTTCATGGATGCTAATTGTAATTTGGTTGAGGAAGAGAAATTCCTGCACTTTCTGAATTAAACTACAATGTTCAGATGCAATTTATTTCATTGCTTTTGAACACATTAGAGTTTTAAATTGCATGTTGATCTATTTTTTCTAACTTTAAAAAATTTTATGGAAATTATGTCAATATACCAAATATTCAGCTTCAGCAAGCCATGGTCAATATTGTTTTATCTAAATCTCCTATTCAGTTATACTAACCACCTCACCCAGATTATTTTGTACAAACCTTATACATTCTATCATTTAATCTGTAAATTTATATATTATCTTTATGTTCATTTTTAATGTCAATTCTTAGTTCTTCTCCTTGTTTCCCCAATAGCAAAAGCAAAGAGAATAACTCAAATTTAGTAATATATAGCCATTCTGCTTTTCTTTCTTATTGCATATATTTAAGGTATATAATATTTTGATACATATTTATATAAAAATTAACTATAGTTAAGCAAATTATTCTATCCATCACCTTCCTTTATAAACACAACATTGTTATTGTTGCAGGAACTTTTTGGTGACATAAAAGTACTGAATATATTTCAGATTATCTCAAATATTTGCAATTATTATTTTGACTTTTTAAATAAAATAACTCAATGCATGTTTGTTGAAAGAGTTAAGACTAATAAGCAGGGTGCAGTGAATTACATCTGTAATCTCAGCACTATGGGAGACCAAGGCAGGTGGATCACCTGAGGTTGGGAATTGAGACCAGCTTGACCAACATGGAGAAACCCAATCTCTACTAAAATACAAAATTAGCTGGGTGTGGTGGTGCATGCCTGTAATCCCAGCTACTCAGGACGCTGAGGCAGGAGAATTGTCTCAGTCTCTAAAAATACAAGACTATATTTTATGCTAATTGCTCTCACAAAATTCATATCTATATCACATGTGACTAATCATTCATAATATGAAAACTATATAACAGTACCTACCACATGGTAGTATAGGAAAATGAGACAGTGCATGTAGAGCATAAAGCACAAGGGCCAATGACAAACTAATATATGAATTTAATGTTAGTGTTGTTGTTTATTATTGAAAGTGATTTTGTAATAGTAACCACAAAGCAATTAGGATCTGCAAACTTTTCTGGGGCAGACTTGCCTGCCTTATTATTTGTGGAGAAAGAATCATCCTAAATTACAAAAATAGGGCTTGGATTGATTTAGTTTTACTTTCTAGTATCCAAACTAGTCTTGATCAATTTTATTTTAAACTATAAAAATACAATCTTTTGTTTTATTTCCTTAGTCTAGGACCTCCAAATACACTGGATAACAACTATGCAGACATTCAAAATGTGATGACTAATAGCTATGGCAATATTCCCTCTGAAAATCTGCCTAGAATCCCATTATTTACAGAGCCAGTAATCTTAAGTTTTTTAAAAGTTCTAAACTTGACATGTAGAAGTATCAGGTTAGGAAAGAAAGAGAAATTGCACAGAGAAGTGTGAGGGTGAATTTAATTTAAGTGTGAGGGTGAATTTAATTTATTATTAAGAAGAGTACATCAATCAATCAAAAATAATTATTGAGACTGTGAAATGTGTAGATATTTCAGTGGCTATGAGGTAGCATAAATCGTTTCTCTTCTGTAAGACACCAGCAATTGAGTTTTTGTTGTTGCTGTTTTTTTTTTTTTTTTTTTTTTTCCCCAAATGCTCTGTGTTTATTTCATTCCCTCTTTGTGCTCTGAGGTAGGACAGACATTTCACAGATACCGAGGCCCTATGATTTGAAGATCACCAGCGTTCAAATCCAGTAACCAAGGTATACTGAACACAGAAGAATCACTAGCACTGAGGGCTTTGTGAGAATCAGAAATCATTCTCCATCTATGAGAAGGAGACAACAGCTTCTAAAGTTCCTCCATCATATGGGTGTGAGTGAGGCAGGTTTCTGTATCTTCAGTTTTTCCACCAGTAACAGTCATCTTCATCAAAAGAATACCAACTACCGTCAATTACCATCCGAGGCTTGAGCAGTTGCACTTCTTCCAGCAGCTTCCTGATTTGCACAGGGTACTGCCATTTCCACAGCCCAATTATTTGTAGATTAGACGTGGGACACGCGAAGGCTGAACAGAGCTTCCTCATTCCTGTAGGAATGAAGTCATTCTGTACCAGGTTTAGGCTGGCCAGCTGCCGGTTGCAGGAAAGGGCCAAGGAGAGTTCCTCACAGCAACCAGAAGTCAATCCACATGCCTTCAACCCAAGTCTCCTTAGAACACTTCTTTGCTTCAGCCCCTCACGCAGCGCAGCGACCCCGACGTCACCCACGGCATTTTCTGCGAGATCCAGGCTCCTCAGGTATCTGCTCCTCGCGATCACATAGGCCAGACTCTCACAGCACGCAGCAGTGAGACGGCAGCTGACCAGCTCCAGGTCCCGGAGATAACAAGATGGTTCTCTCATGACCTCGCACAGAAGCTTCACACCGCTGTCTTCCAAGTGGTTCATACTGAGGCTCAGGTGCATCTGCCGTGCATTGCCCAGAAGCGTAAGTGCGAGAAAGCCACAGCCAGCTGTGTCCAGGTTGCAGTGATTCAGCATCAGCCTCTGCAGACCACAGTGGGGAAGCCTCAAGGTTCGACACAGCAGAGTCACACCTTCATTCCCCAGGTTGTTGTTGGAAAGGCACAGGCACAAAAGAACTCTTGTGGATGGCAGAAGTCTTAAGACAACCATAGTTAAAGACACAGTTGACATGGGAATTTGGTTGTTTCTGTGACATAGAGCAATTTAACATAATTATTATGACAAAATATATTAAGGCACATCAGGATTCTCATACAATCCTGGAACACATGTTAGCACATATTAACAACACAGCTATATTAATAGAATCCAAAGGAAATTAAACACCACCTCAGATTTGATAACGTTTCCTCCATAATTTTAATGTAATGAATGAGACTAATATGTCTCTCTTGGACTTTAGGGAACCCAATATCCAGAAAAGGTTCGTTGAGGTCAAAAGCAGTGAATGTAGAACTTGAAATTGTACACTCAAAAATTTTGCTAACTTTCAATGTTTTAAGACGCTTGATATCATAAAATAGTATCACAAGTTACAATGAAATAGTCATTCATTTAGCCAAAATCATAAAACAAAAATATTTACTTTTTGATAGAGATGAGAATCCATTTACCAAACAGTAATGCCTAATAAAGACAGCATAAGGACAACTAAATTTGTCTTCCCCACTTCCATTTTTCCCCACACTTTACTCAAAAAGGAAACAAAAATATCTTGTCCCATACTAATATTGCAGAATCATTTTGATCAAAGGAGAAAATAAAATGTTACTTTTGTATGTTTTATTTTTAACGTTAAACCTAATTTTAATAAACTTTATAAGCAAATATATCTAATTTTAAACAGATTGACCATAAAGTGAGTTTTCCATAACCCTTTTATAACCTTTTCCAGTTTTCTATTAAAGAGCAGATTAATGTTCCAAGAAAATCCTGGTTTTCTGGTACAGGTGTCCAGACGCTGGTCTTGCATCAGTGTGCTTTTTATATTAATGTTTAATTAATAAGAAAGCTCTGAACTAATTTAATCTCTCAAAATCGGTCCTTAAAATTTCAAATGCCCACATCCTAAGCCATGATAGTCTCTGGGCCTAGAGGGATTGAATGGTTTTCATTTCTGGCCTTGTGTTTCATGAAAAGTTTATTTTGATTGGCACCTTCTTCCAAATCTAAAGATAAGTCTTTGACTGGGGTCAATGTTCAAAAGTTATCAGGAGTAGCTGCCTTTTTCAGAACCAGCAGTCAAAGCCCTGTAACTTAACAGCAGAAGGATTCCTTAATAGGACATTTATACTGCAGAAAGTCTTATCATTCTCTCTTACATGTCACAAATTAAATCACTGTGATTTGAAATCCAGTGGTTACTGCCAGTAGCACTTCAAATGACTGTATTAAAGTGGTTAGTTTACTTCCTGTACATATTTCATTGCTAGCACACTAATAACAGAACTGACCAAAGCATCAAAACGTGATAGGTCCCATGTTAAACTTACAAAAGCAAGACCATTGATGTTTTTCTTCATCATTAAAAAAAATAGTAAATGCAAAAATCAGTTTTGGAAGTTCAGTATCTCCTTTCATTTAAAAACTATACAAAGAAACAAAGAAAAGTGAGAATAAGCACACAGTAATTTCTTTTCAGTTATTTTAAAAGAGCATTATTACAATTTTCCAAGATTGGTTTCAAATACAATACTGGCAACTGATTAGGTAACTTTATCAGAGCAACATTTGCATATATTTGTTTTCAGGTATATAAATAAAGACTCAACAGTGATAGAAGGCTTAGGATAAAAAAAAAAAAAAACTAGAAAGTCTCACATCTTTTTTTTTTTAAAAAAATTACTACTAAATCCAAGTGAATATCACTTAATTTTAATAATGGTAAGCACAACTATGTTAGTTTGAGAGAAATCTGAATCAATCTAATTTCCTTAAGGATAAAATCAATCTTTCCTGAACATTAAAATTTTATACTCATATCACAGTTTTTCCTTGTTAAAGGAAACATTCTGTAGCCTACTGAAATTATTGATTGAATTAAATTACCTTGGAAGTAAACACCATTAAACATTTTTACTTTCACATAACTTTTCCAAATAACAAAATATATAACGTACAATTTCTGTACTGAACTTGTAATAATAAATGTTTATTTATTTTTTGCTAGGAGACTTAAAGCACATATAGCTCTCTAGATCATCACAGGTAAGCAAAACCAAAACCAACCAAATTTTAAATGACTGACCTTCTCTGTCAATTTTTGGAGACTAAATAAAGGTAGCTGAGAATTTTTAGATAAATAGAACAATATAAATTGTTGGAAATGCATAGGAAACAAAAGGACTATTCATAGAACCAAATAAAATACAAACAAAAAAAAATCAAACATCAATGGTATATATATATATGCCTCATAAGGAGAACAAACAGCAAATCAATTCACCTCAGAGGCCACAGTATAACTCAGAGTGTTAAAAAAAAAAAAAAAAAAAGACCAATTAGATTAATTTGTTGACACACGATTTAATGCTGTTAAGCCCACCAAGCCTGCTACACATATTGTCCAATTAAGAAATTCATTTTAGGTATGCGACCAGTAAGTACTTTAGTGGTGCTAATACTATCAATGCAGAATAGCAAATATAGTGTGAAAGCAACACAAGCATGTATGTTAAATTTGGATCCATGCTAAATCTGGCTTCATGCTTACCTCTATTAAAACAGAATTGCCAAGTTGGAGTTTTTAGCATAAAGCACTGTTGAATTATGTTGAAGGCTTTCTCTGCATATTTTGAGATAATCATGTGGTTTTTGTCTTTAGTTCTGTTTATGTGATGAATTACGTTTATGTTATGCATTACGTTTATGTTGAACCAGTCTTGCATCCCAGGGATGAAGACAATTTGATCATGATGGATAAGGTTTTTGATGTGCTGTTGGATTCAGTTTGCCAGTATTTTATTGAGGATTTTTGCATTAATGTTTGTCATAGATATTGGCCTGAATTCTTTTTTTAGTTGTGTCTCTGCCAGGTTTTGATTTCAGGATGATGTTCATCTCACAAAATGAATTAGGGAGGATTCCCTCTTTTTGTATTGTTTGGAATAGTTTCAGAAGGAATAATACCAGCTCCTCTGGTACCATTCCTTGTACGTCTGGTAGATTTCAGTTTTGAACCCATCTGGTACTGGACTTCTTTTGGTTGGTAGGCTATTAATTGCTGCCTCAATTACAGACCTTGTTATTGATATATTCAGGGATTCAATTCTTGGTTTAGTCTTGGGAGAGTGTAAGTTTCTATGAATTTATCCATTTCTTCTATATTTACTAGTTTATTTATATAGATGTGCTTGTAGTAATCTCTGATGGTAGTTTGTATTTCTGTGAAATAGGTGGTGATATTCCCTTTATCATTTTTTATTGCATCTATTTGATTCTTCTCTCTTTTCTTCTTTATTAGTCTGGCTCACTGTCTATCTATTTTGTTGATCTTAAAAAAAAAAAAAGAAAAACAAAAAAACGGCTACTGGATTTATTTATTTATTTTTAGGGTTTTTGTCTATCTCCTTCACCTCTGCTCTGATCTTAGCTATTTCTTGTCTGCTGATAGTTTTTGAATTTGTTTGATCTTGCTCCTCTAGTTCTTTTAATCGTGACTTTAGGGTGTCAATTTTAGATTTTTCCTCAATTCTCTGGTGAGCATTTAGTATTATACATTTCCCTCTAGGCACTGCTTTAAATGGGTCCTAGAGATTCTAGTACATTGTTTCTTCATCCTCACTGTTTTCCAAGAACATCTTGATTTCTGCCTTCATTTCATTATTTATCCAGTAGTCATTCAGGAGCAGGTTGTTTACTTTCCATGTACTTGTGCAGTTTTGAGTGAGTTTCTTAATCCTCAGTTCTAATTTGATTGCACTGTGTTCTAGAGTGTTCATTATAATTTCCATTCTTTTGCATTTACTTACAATTATGTGGTCAATTTTAGAGTAACTGCAACGTGGTGCTGAGAAGAATGTATATTCTGTGAATTTGGTGTAGAGAGTTCTGTAGATTTCTATTAGATCCACTTGTTCAAGATCTGAGTTCAAGTCCTGGATATCCTTGCTAATTTTCTCTCTCATTAATTTGTCTAATATTGACAGTGGGCTGTTAAAGTCTCCCACTATTATTGTGTGGGAGTTTAAGTCTCTTTGTAGGTCATTTAGAACTTGCTTTATGTATCTGGGTGCTGCTATATAGGGTGCATATATATTTAGGATAGTTAGCTCTTCTTGTTGCATTGATCCCTTTACTATTATGTAATAGCCTTCTTTGTCTTTTTTGATGTTTGTTGGTTTAAAGTGTGTTTTATCAGATACTAGGATTGCAACCCCTGCATCTTTTGCTCTCCATTTGCTTGGTAAATATTCCTCCATACCTTTATGTTGAGTATATGTGTGTCTTTGCACGTGAGATGGGTCTCCTGAATACAACATACTGATGGGTCTCCTGAATACAGCACATTTATGGATCTTGACTATTAATCCAATTTGCTAGTTTATGTCTTTTGATTGGGGTATTTAGACCATTTACATTTAAGGATAATATTGTTATATGTGAATCTGATTCTGCCACTTTGATTCCAGCTGATTGTGTTCCCCATTAGTTGATGCAGTGTTTTTCCTATTAAGAAAAGGTTATGATATGGGGATACATATTTATAAAAATTATGGAATGATTTGAATATATAAAATACTATATATGATAGGCAGCTCAGGATTTCTTATTTGTAGGATTTCACTAAAATACACTGTTAATAAGAATAAGAATTCTAGTTAATATATAATTTGGTAGATAAAATGTTCCAAAGAAGATGTGTTTTTATTTAGAAAAAAAAATAATTTTGTCTAATTCAGAAGTTATCTAAATGTTACTTAAAATTATGGACTTGCCAAGGTCTTTATGAAACAAAGTAGGAATAAACCAGTAAGTAGAAGAGAGAGATATTAAGAAAGTTATTGACATGATTTCTGTTACATTTTTGGGAAAATGGTATAGGGAAAACTGGCTAGCCATATGCAGAAAGCTGAAATTTGATCCCTTCCTTACACTTTATACAATAATTACTCCAGATAGATTAAACATTTAAACATAAGACCTAACACCATAAAAACCCTAAAAGAAAACCTAGGCAATACCATTCAGGTCACAGGCATGGGCAAAGACTTCACAACTAAAACACCAAAAACAAGGAAACAAAAGCCAAAATAGACAAATGGGATCTAATTAAACTAAAGAGCTTTTGCACAGCAAAAGAAACTATCATTAGAATGAAGTGGCAAACAACAGAATGGGAAAAAATTTTGTAAGCTACTCATCCATCAAAGGGCTAATATCCAGAATCTACAAAGAACTTAAACAAATTTATAAGCAAAAGCAGCCCCATAAAAAATGGGCAAAGGATATGAATAGACATTTCTCGAAAGAAATTTATGCAACTAATAAACATACAAGAAAAAGATCATTATCACTGGTCATTAGAGAAATACAAATCAAAACCACATTGAGATAGCATCTCATGCCAGTTAGAATGGCAATCATTAAAAAATCTGGAGACAACAGATACCAGAGACGATGTGGAGAAATAGGAATGCTTTTACACTGTTGTTGGGACTGTAAATTAATTCAACCATTGTGGAAGACAGTGTGGTTATTCCCCCAAGGATCTAGAAACAGAAATACCATTTGACCCAGCAATCCCATTACTGGGTATACCCAAAGAATTATAAATCATTCTATTATAAAGACACAGGCATACAAATGTTCATTGTGGCACTGTTTACAATAGCAAAGACTTCGAACCAAACCAAATGCCCATCAATGACTGAATAAAGAAATTGTGGCACATATACATCATGTAATACTATGCAGCCATACAAAAATGATGAGTTCATGTCCTTTGCAGGGACATGGATGATGCTGGAAACCATCATTCTCAGCAAACTGACATAAGAACAGAAAGCCAAACACCGCATCTTCTCACTTATAAGTGGGTATTGAACAGTGAGCTCATATGGATACAGGAGGGTAACATCATACACTGGGGCCTGTCGGGGGGTAAGGGGTTAGGGGAAGGAAAATAGGTGGTGGCGGATGGGGAGGGATAGCAATAGGATAAATACCTAATGTAGATAACAGGGTGATACATACAGCAAACCATTATTGCACGTGTATACCTACGAAGCAAACTTGTACATCCTGCACATATACCCCAGAAATTAAAGTATAATAATAATTTTTAAAATATATAAAAAATAAAAAGAACTGGAAAAAAAGGACCATCAAAAAAGATTATTGTATATTTCTGTAGCACAAACTGAGTAGCAGATAGTATTTTAGGTAGAGAGAAAAATAAAAACTATGCCTCCCAAATTTTAATTGTGTCTGGCAAGTGGCTGAAGATATATGTTACTGACATCAATATGGTTTGGCTGTGTTCCCAACCAAAATTCCATCTTGAATTGTAATCCCCATAATCCCTACATGTCAAGGAAGAGACTAGGTGGAGGTCATTAAATCATGAGAGCAGTTTCCTTCATGCTGTTCTCATGACAGGAGTTTCCTTCATGCTGTTCTCATGACAGGTAATGAGTTCTTTAAAAATCTAATGGTTTTACAAGTGTTAGGTAGTTCCTCCTGCATTCATTCTCCTTGAGGGAAAAGGCACCTTGCTTTTCCTTCATCTTACACCGTGGTGGTAAGTTCCTGTGGTTTCCCCAGTCATGTGGAACTGTGAGTCAATTAAGCCTCTTTCCTTTATAAATTACCCAGGTCTCAAATAGTTTTTACAGCAGTGTGAAAATGGACTAAATACTGTAAATTGGTACTGCAGAATGTTGGGTGCTGCTGTAAAGATACCCAAAAATGTGGAAGTGACTTTAGAACTAGGTAAAAGACAGAAACTGAAACATGTTGGAGGGCTTGGAAGAACACAGAAAATTGTGGGAAACTTTGCAGTTTCCTAGAGACTTGTTTAATGTCTTTGATCAACATGCTGATAGTGATGTGGACAATAAAATCCAGGCTGAGATGGTCTCAGATGGAGATGAAAAACTTGTTGGAAATTGGAATAAAGGTGACTCTTGCTATGTTTTAGCAAAGAGACCAGAGGTGTTTTGCCACTGTGCTAGAGATCTCTGGAAATTTGAACTTGAGAGAAATTATTTAGGGTATCTAGTGGAAGACATTTCTAAGCAGCACTGCTCAAAAGTGACTTAGGTGCTCCAAAGCATTCAGTTTTATGCATTCACAAAGAGATGACTTGCATTTGGAACTTATGTTTAAAAGGAAAGCAGAGATTAAATGTTTGGAAAATTTGCTGCCTGACTTTGTGAGAGAAAACTAAAACCCATTTTCTGAGGAGAAATTCAATCCAGCTGCATAAATGTGTATAATTACCAAGGAGTCAAATGTTTTACCAAGACAATGGGGGAAATGCCTCCAGAGGATGTCAGAGGTATTCATGCTGCCCTGCCCATCACAGGCCTGGAGTCCTAGAGAGAACAAATAATTTCATAGGCCAGCCCCAGGGCCTTGCTACTTTGTGCAGTCTCAGGACTTAGTGCCTTGCATACTAGCAGTGGCTAAAAGGGGCCAACATACAACTCAGTCCTTTACTTCAGAGGGTGTGAGCCCCAAACTATGGTGGTTTACATATGGTGTTGGGCCTGTGGGTTAACAGAAGTCAAGAATTGAGGTTTAGAAACCTCCATCTAGGTTTCAGAGAATGTATGGAAGCACCTGGATGTCCAGATAGAAGTTTGCTGTGAGGGTTGAGCCCTCACAGAGAACCTATGGTAGGGCAATGCAAAAGGGAAATGTGGGGTTGGAGCCCTCCACACGGAGTCCCCACTGGGGCACTTCCTAGTGGAGCTTTGTAAAGGGGGCCACCATCCCCCAGACCACAGAATTTTAGATTTATCGACAGCTAGCACAGTGTACCTAGAAAAGCCACAGATACTCAACCCATGAAAGCAACCAGGAATGGGCATGTGCCCTGCAAAGCCACACATGTTAAGCTTCTCAAGGCCATGGGAACACACTTCTTGCATCAGTGTGACCTGGTTGTGAGACATGGAGTCAAAGGAGATCATTTCTGAGCTTTAAGATTTGACTGTCCAGCTGGATTTTGGACTTGCATGGGACATATAGCCCCTTTATTTTGACCAATTTCTCCAATTTGGAATGGGCGTATTTACTCAATGCCTGTACCCTCATTGTATCTTGGAAGTAACTAACTTGATTTTGATTTTACAGTAAGTTAAGGGACTTGCCCTGTCTTAGATGAGACTTTGGACTTGGGTTAATGCTGAGATGAGTTAAAACTTTGGGAGACTTTTTAACCTGGCCATTGTGAATATTACATGAGCTCTTGGAAAGGTATGTTTGTGTTTTGAAATATGAGAACCTGAGATCTGGGAGGTGCTAGGGGTGGAATGATATGGTTTGGCTGTGTCCCTATCCAAAATCTCATCTTGAATTGTAATCTCCATAATTCACATTATCCCCACATGTCAAGGGAGGAACCAGGTAGACATAATGGTTATCAGGGAGGCAGTTTCTCCCATGACATTCTCAAGAGAGTGAGTGAGTTCTCATGAGATCTGATGATTTTATAAGTGTTTGGTAGTTCCTCCTGCATTCATTTTCCTTCCTGCTGCCTTGTGAAGAAGGTGCCTTGCCTCCCTTTGCCTTTCACCATGATTGTAAGTTTTCAGGGGCCTTCCCAGCCATGTGAAACTGAGCGTCAATTGAACCTCTTTCATTTATAAATTACCCAGTCTCAGGCAGTTCTTTATAGCAGTATGAAAACAAACTAAAACAAACATGAAGAAGAAAGATAGAGGCACAGATTGGAATAAAAAATAATATGTTGCCTTCTTATACTTGAGGTGCCCATGTCATAACAAAGTAAAGATATGATGATGCCACTGGTCATTTCATTACATATTTTGAGCACACTGAAAAAAAAATTGCTAGAAATATAAATGAATATATACAAAGAAATGATGTATGAGAATGTAGACTAAAAACAGGAGCTACACAAATACAAAGTTTTTGTGTGGATAGAAAGCGAAGAAATGTAGCAATTTGGAATAATTAATTGGAATTAGGGTATATTTAAATTTTATATACAAAAGAAATTATGTCCTAAATGACTTTAAGAACTTTCTAACTATCTTTTTATGGTTACTGGTGTCATGTTTCCTTATCAATATAGTTGAAGCAGTACATAACCTGCCTACTAGATAATGTTCATAAGTAACAAAAATTATTTTTTGGCTTGGACAGCCAAGGTTGGCAGATCACCTTAGGTCAGGAGTTCAAGATCAGCCTGGCCAAAGTTGTGAAAGTTCATCTCTACTAAAATACAAAAATTAGCCAGGTGTGGTTACATGTGGATGCAGTAAGCCTAGATCACGCCACTGCACCCCAGCCTGGGCAGCAGAGTAAGACTCCATCTCCAAACTATGTTTGTATATATATATTTCTAATTTTGTTTTCCTACAAATATTGCATGGCTATATAACAGAGTAGCTTAGATTCAAAATACATTTTGAAACTTTTTTTTTCCTCGCTGGTGTTTAACCTTGAAAACATACTTTAAAACATTTTTTTTCCCTTCCCTTCCCAGCAGACACTCCCTTGCATTACCAGTTTATCTAATTTCGTGCTTACTTATATGATCTCAGGTCTAATCTTTAGACAAACCAGTCATGAAGATCCATCTGTGAAATTCCACGGATTACCTCAAAGCAATTAATTTATAACCAGATCATTGTGTATATTACATCAGCTCACACTCCAGGCGGATTGTGACTGAAGATAGTCACCAGAACAAGAAACACAGACCTTTACTCAGCAATAGCCCTGAATGCTTTTTTAATACCCCTCTTACCAGCTTAACATTTAATATGATTCCTTTGAGACTTGAGCTTAGCCCAACTGCTAGCATTTGAGTAAAAGCTGATGTCCCTTTGCCACACCTTACTTGTCCTGCTTTGGCCTCCCAGCAGCAGGCAGCCAAATTTGAGTCAGTTATAATTCTATCAATATTTCAGCTAAAACAAATTATCCTAGATTATCATCTAGGTTTTCCTAAATTTTTACTCTAAATTTTAAGACTCAAGAAATGAAATTGACATTTAGAAATAAAAAAGATGAGTTTCAAATACATATGTTAATTACTTCCTTCTACGTTTAGTATCTGTGACCTAACATCTGCTCAGTTTCATATTATATTTGTATTTATATTTCTGCTTTTAATCAACTCAAAATGCACTTATGATCCTACCTAATTAAACTGTAATACTTTCATTAGTATTATCATTAATACTAAATTTTTGTCCATATGGATTTCATTTGAGTATGATCATAGACATTCCAAAGAAAGTTACGCTTTGAACATGTTTAACTGCATACACTACATTTTTTTCTTCTGTGTAATACATTTAGTGTAACCAGTCATCCTGGTTTTCCTAAGACTGGTTTAAGCACTAAAAGCCCAGTCCAGGGAACCTCTCAATCTGAGGCAAATTGGAACAGTTGATCACCATACTTCGTACAAAGCACATTGATTTTAAAGAGAAAATGCAAGTTGCTAAAAAATATTTTAAATACTGCCTATAAATATTATTAACCTATTCAGTGTAATACAGTGTGCCTAGATTTTGAGAAAAACAGTTTCTGAAGTGTATATTAAGGATAACTTCAAACTTATTTTAGAAAGTACATTTGTTCAAAGAAAGAAATTATTGCTTTGCAACAAAGATGTAAGATGCAATCATATGATTTTATTTTTCTAAGAGTCTCTCTCAGCCTGAGATGAATCAATACTTCTCCATTTACTTTTAACTTTAAGGCTTTTTCAACTAATGTAACAAAAGAGTGCAAACCAGGGAGAAATAACCTTCTGAAGTTTTTTTTTTTTTTTTTTTTTTTTTTTTAATTTGGAGTTTAGAAAAGGGGTATATGGCTGCTTTTCATATAACAAAGGAAAGAATAATATTCCACACAGGTTTCTGAAATGTTGCTTATATTTCTGTTAACAGTATCTATCAATTCTGATGAGATTATAAATGTTTAAGAATTTGCCAATATTCAGAATTGTGTTCTTAATTCTTCCTTCTGACAAAGATCACCTTTCAAAATATAGTAAATTTTAATAAAATCCGAGACATGTCTTGGGAGAGTTTCAGGAAGACAAAAGAAAATAATAGCAAGCAAAAAATTTAAATGTAAACTTTTCCTTAATTTGGTGGGTAATATACAGTACAAAGTATCCTATTTTCAGAGACATAACAAAACTGTTAATGAAAAGAAAAATCTGATAGTTTCAGTTCTCTAGTTGTTGAGAATTGTTTCATCTCTCTGGACAAAGCACATCATCAGACTTGCTACAAGATATTCCAGCTGGGCCCAAATAAAAATTCAAGGCTGTCACTATATATAGACAATCACTATACACAAAACTTAATTATGTAAAGCAATTAATTTAGCCACTGTATCAAGGCACTCTTCGTGGTCATTCTTCTAGAATCACAGTGTGTTAAATTCTGCCTTCATGGATATTACACACCTCCTACTTCTGGTAATAATGCCTTCCACATTCTGGTCCTATTCCAGCCTTCCCTCAATGTCTGCAAACCATCTTGGCATCTCCCTCACCAACTGCATTAAGTGAAATGTTTGAAGATTGTATTATGAGCTGCCTTTTAATTTTAATGCATAGTTCTATAAACATACACACACACACACACACACACACACACACACACATATATATATAAAATATATGAAACCATAATATACTAATAGCGGCCAACTTTGATTGAGTACTTTGTACATGTCAGGCACTGTGCTAAACATTTACATTTATTATTTTATTAAAAACAACATTGCAAGATAGTTTTTATTATATGCTCTATTTTATATATAAGAAAATGGAGATTTAGAGTGGTGAAGCCACTTTGCCTCATTCATGCAACTGACAAGTGGTACATTGGAAGCTATAAGCCATATTTGTCTGTTAGATACAAAAGAAAAAAGCATTCAATACATATTTCTATAGATAATTTTTTTAAAAATCTACTAGGACATTAGAAAGTTTAATGTAACCAAAGAACCAGTCTATGTACTTGTGAGTCCTTTCCATAAGAATGTATTCATTTGGTGGACAAACATTATAGAAAGTGATAAAGCAAAGCAAAATTTAATTTACAAGGTGACTTTACCAGACTTCCCAAATCTTTCCCATAAGTTCCTTAGAGAAAGGGCGTAACAGCATCTCAGCCCATCATAGAACAAATAAGCTTTTCAAATAATAAATGTATATGTACTATATATGTCATATAAATACATATTAAATAAAATTAGAAAAACAATAAGCAGGTAAGTTGGTAATCATTAATAGGCAGATTAAAAAGATAAGTAGCTGAGCACCATGAAAAAGTGGCAGCAATTGTGATATTACAAAGGGTGGGAAAATTGGTCACAAGGCAAATGGCAAAAGAATTAATAAACCATAAGAAAAGAAAAATTGCAGTGTACATTTAGGAAGAACTAAAAACCTAGCACTATTAAAAGCATGCTTAGGTTATTTTTTCTTTTAACTTTCTACTCTTGACCCAATACAGCAATGTAATAAAACTTCAGTTTGTATTCACTAAGGCAATACATTGAGTATAAAATGTATGTATAATATACTTTCTTATATGAAAGCAATATATAGTTTCCATAGAAAGAGTATGTATTTCAGTTCCATCTGCTCACCACCCCTTGAGTATTTCTCAGACAGCTTATATTTTGCCATATTGATACTCCAGTTATTTATATTTCTGTCAAATTTCAGTTACTCTCACAATATTACTCTTACACCAAAGTGCATATGATTCCTAATCTTATATATTTTATTGCCTTTTTTTGCTTTGTATACATGCTCAGTGATAACTGCCTTTCTCAAATTTAGTTTGTTTTCCAGCTCTGACTAGATATACAAGCATTAGTTTGACTGCTAGTGCTGCATTTGCTTTTTGTTTTAGTATGCACACTTTCATAACATTTCTTCTTAATGGCTTTTTATATACAACCCTTTGTCATTTTCATTCTCTGTGTGCGCTTGTCCCTTCTCCCAGGAGTCTTCTCATACTTTACACTCTTGCTCTCTACCAGCTAGTTTTTCTTCAAGGACATTTATTTCCTATCTCTATAGAGTCCATCTATCCCAAAGCAATTTCTAATTCCTTACAAAACTGAAATCCATTCTCTCTCTGCCTCCAGCTAATTTTTAGTTTTATGCTTCTCCATGCCTGGGCCTAAATGAGGCACAAGCAGCGTAATGAACTCTGACCAAATTTCAAGGATGGCTTCTGTGGCTAGGCAAATGAATTAAGCTTCCATTTCACAAGGTGACAGTAGCCAGGAGACTCTTCACTAATATGAAATAAAACAAATGGTGAAAGAGTCATTGGTATCAAAGCATTCCTCATAAAATAGAAAGAGAACTCTGCTGGACATAATTTCCCCTCTCTGAGGAACTATGCTAATTACAAAATATCATAAACACATTTTAAAACCCATTTTCAGAAACTCAAAGACTACAAAACCACCTCCAAAATGGAAATAGCAATGTAGCCATTGCAATTTACGTCTTTCTATTTATTCTTTTTGCTTTCAGTCTCATAACTTACATTTTAATGGTGTTTCATATGTCATGAAGGTATTCTAAACAAGGTTAGAAACACAATTACAAAGATAATCATCAAACTTACTCTATTATTCTTTCTGAAACATACTCACATATAAAAACTGTACCTGAATAAGGTAGTAAGTAGTGAATCACATCCACATTTAATCTCAGTCATGTTTGGAGTAAATACTGATAACTAGACATTTGTATGTAAAATCAGAATCATCACATTATATTATTATTTACCATATAATATCAACATTTGAAATAATTAGTATAATTCTCTAAATATTAAAGTTGCTAAAAAATGGAACCAGTAACCCAGAGTAATCAGAAAAAAGTTATTACGATGAGTTTGCAGAATATTCACACCTTTTAATTAACTGTGTTTACTTAGTATTTGTTCTTTCTCTCTTGTTCTCTATCCTGGTTTTCTAACAATATCTTCATTCTAGGAGGTTCCAGGACAGGCTCATGGAAGATGGCTGAGTGGGTATCTTTTGAAAATAGCATTCTTACTCAGAAATAATAAAGTGCACATGTTAAGTGTTGATTTTCATTATAGAGACTATTCCCGTCTTCATATTTTATAACTTGAAACTCAGGACATAAATTTAAATGTATTATTTGGAATATATCAAGCTATTTTTTGGTAATGCTCCTCTGTCCTTCTTTAACCTTCTTTCTTTAAGTATTGTTTGAGATAAAATATAAGTAGATGATGAAGGATATGGAGAGTATAAAGTAGAATTATTCTGTCTTACAAAGCAAACAAACATTCTTTAAGTGCATTGAAGTATGCATTTATATTCCTCTTTCCCCTCAAATGTTCTTACTTTTTTATGATTGATAAATTCCTAAGATAATTTTTTTTTTCAGAAAGCTATATGCAGGAAAGTTTTACACATAATAGAATAACACAAGTAAATCAAGATTGTTTATCAATAAAAAGTCTGTGCCTGAATTGGATCTCAGCAATCTTGACTTCTAGTCCTTTTTTTAATAAACTGATCCAATGAATTATGAGAAACTCTAAAAGAAAATAACAAAAGGAAAAGGTACAGTATTATAAAAATAAGTTATTCCACAATTTCTGTGGCAGGATTTGTCTCATTTTTCTTTGATAATATATAAAGTTAATGCTTTTGTGTTAATAGATATATTTTCCAGGACTATAGCAGAAATGTTCATATTCCCTTCTATTGTCTATTCTGGCTGAAACAATGATTTAGTAGAGAGCTACTGAGAAATTCATTTTCAAATGAGCCTGCCTGTATAATATAAATCTTATTTAAATAATGCTATTGCTATATATGACTTAATTGCTTGAAGTTAAATAATTATGTTCATTGACATGTCCCTGAGAAATTGTGACATACTCTCTGTTGGCTTTGAGGTGCAACATTTTTCAAAAGCACATTCATTCTTTACAGTCTTCTGGAATAAAATGAAGCATCACAATTTTTACTAAGTTCTACAACTAAGGAATGATATGAAATCTAAAAAATAGCACAAGTTATTTGAAAGCATCCTTTGGGGACTCATTTGAAGATAACAATGCTGCTGAATAATTACAAAATATCTTGAAGCACAATAAAGAAACACTAATATAATCAAACAAGGCTGAACATAGTAATAACTGCAATGCTCTGGGGTAGAAAGGTACTAGTGCTACTCAGTAATCCCCACACATAGTATGGAAACAAAGGACTCACGTGAATTTATATATTTTATTTGAATCTAAAAGTATCTTCTGTTCCACCTTCTCTATGAGATGCAATTCTTTATTAATAATAATAAAAAGTACTATCAAACATAAGTGCAAAGGTAGTCATGGATATGGGATAAGTGAATAAAAAAATAAGAGCCAGGCTTTTCATAAAATAAACTAGGGAAGCAATATGTAGTGGACAGTGTCCCAAAAGGTCATATTAGGAAAATATATATTGTTATGGTTTTCAGCTTTTGCGTTATACTGCAGAAGTTTTTACAGTGAACCTGATGGGACGAAAGAGGATGGCAGTCTAACCTCTTCCATCTTTTGACAAGTAAAGGGTAGAGCATTTTTATTTATAGCCCCTCCAAATATGACCATGATTAGATGGTTTCTCAAAGCAAAACTTACGGTCTTGTTACCAAAGGAACATAAGAGGGGTTGCAGAGTAGATTTTAAAGAAAATAGATGTTCCCATACATTATTCCACCAGTCTAGTTTTTTTTTTTTCTAGAGTGCCATATAAGAGAATAAAATACTTTTATTGAAGATAATATAAGGACCATGACAAGTTATTATCTAAAACATATATTAATTCTAGTCAAAACAACAACAACAAATTATCTATATTTTTGTCTTAGTTTGGGCTTATAAAAGAATATCATGGATTTCATGGCTTAAACAACAGACATTTAATTCTCATAGTTTTGCATGTTGAAAGTCTGAAATCAGGATGTCAGCATAGTCAGGTTCTAGGTGGAGGCTCTTTTCCTGGTTTAAAGACTAGGCTTTCTAGCTGTATCCTCTCATGACAGGGAGGGAGATTTCTCTATTTCTTCTTCTATGGGCATTACAGCTATTAATGAGGTCACCACACTCATTACTGAATTATAGTTCAAAGGTCACATCTCAAAATACCATCATATCTGGAACCAGAATTTAAATATATGAATCTGAGAGGAATGGTGACTATACTAGAAAAGGACAGTTTTTTTTTTTTTTTTGCTTTTTTTGTTTTTTTGTTAGAATAAAAGCAAGGCTTAAATGGTTATGCATTAGTTTCTTTTTGGAATAGATATTATCTAATTTATAAAGTTACACAAAGTATTATCTCTTAAGGTCTCTTTTCAAAAGCTTCACAAAAGAAAGCAAAACATAGCATGTTATTTTCAAAAAAAATAAATTATATTTGACCTTCATACTTTTCTTCTATAGACTTAATAGTTAACTGTTGGAAATATTTTAATGTTTATTTATTGTATATGTATGAAGCAATACTAAAGCCCTAATGGATATAAAGGCTCCAAAATAAATTACTCTAAACGTGGACATAGAATAGTTGACCTAAGCATATAAATTTGGCTCTTTACTCCAATGGGAAAGATAAATCTCTGTTCCATCTGGAAATTTGAAAGGTGCTAGCAAAAGAGTTGTGAAGGAATATGCTGTGTTGACAGGCCTGAAATTTCTGCATCCACATCCTCACTCTAAGGGTTTTTTTCCTTTCTACTCAAATTAGTGCGCTTGGAAGGAAATGCTCCCAAAATGCCAAAATTATCAACCACATCCCTCCTGTTAGAGACTACTATTGAAGGGACATCCCTACTCGCTGTACCCTGGAGAGTTCTACCTGACTATCAAATCCTGAAGCTTCTAGCTGATTTGAAGAATAAGCTCTCTCTAAGGCCATTATTCTTTCTCCCACTGAAGTAGAAAAGACAATTTTATACTGGACTGCAGAAGGCACCACACCATTCAGCACTGGCACATCATTAGAATTCAAGACTGAGCATGACTTACCAGGAAAAATCAAATTTTGATATAAAATACTAATATCAGATAACATATATTTTGATATTTAAATATACTTAGCAGAACAGACAAGGAGAATCAGCAACAGAAAAATAGAGTCATAGAGGAAATGGAGAAAATGCATTGCAGGGAAGGAAAAAAAAATTAAAAAAAATCAAAAAGGAGAATTATTTTAAAATGCATTAGGGAAAGAAAGAGGGAATGCATTAAAAAGTAAATAGGTCAAAATAAATCCAGAATGTCTAAAACTCGATGTGTCACCTAGCATTTCAAATATTGAAAAAAAACAGAAAACCTACTCTGTCTAGTCAAGAAAAAAGAAAAAAATTATAGAAAATGTATTGTTTTATATAAACAAAGGCTTTGCTTCATTCTTTCACCTAGAACTGTATCTGGGGTATAATAGAGGTCAATAAATACTTCTTGGATGGACTGATGGAAAGATGGATGGATGGATGGATAATGAATAAATAAATGGATGGGTCTTTTCAAAAAGAAAATTTTATATGCTCTGATTTTATTCTTTGGAAAATACACTTTTTTAGAATTTTTCTTGCTAACTTAGGTAAAGAATCATAGAATCTGATCCTTGAATGAAATTATACCCAAAACCACTACCATGTTAACAGTTTTGTTTTTTTTTAGTTTAGAAATAAAAACATATTTCTGAATGCTGACAAGTAGTTTAGTACACTTATATAATCAAATATATTTTTGGAACATCACAATGATTTTTTGTTTATTCTGATGGTAAATATTTAATATGCATTCTTCTGGAAAAAATGGAGCAATGAGGGTTGCTTAGTAGTAAGTACTTAAGAGCACTGATGTATCTTTAAATAACCATATTCAGGTATTCACATAATATCACTTTAAACAACAAAATCCAAGTAAGATGAAAGAAGGCTCAGTGGGTTGATTTGTAACAGAACTCTAAGTCTTCTAGCTCAAGGTCACCAGCTCAGATCTACTCTAACTCATTCACTGACAAATTTAAAAATGTATGAAGACAAGATGAAATAATTTATTAACTCAGAAGTTAGTTTTATTAAAAACCAGGGTTCATATGAAAAAAATCTTATAGTTACATTAATTGAAGTAACAAAGAATATTTAGTGACATTCTATGAGTCTATCATTCTGCACCACAAATACTTCAATGCAAAAGTATATCTTACTCATTTACTAAAGGTCTTCATATTTTAATATTTCCCTAAATGCACTTTAATAAAACAATAAATAAAATATATAGCACATTAAATATAGCTGTTAACTATCCCCATTTATATCATCATTTTGTAGTTATCATTTTGTTATCTGTGAGACGTTATTATACCAAGAATTCATGATATAAGTTAAAGAAGAAATTTGAGTGGAAAATGATCCATGTGGTTCCTCTGTTTGAATCTTATTTCATTGCATTAGCTTGCTCTTGCATTGCTATAAAGAAATACCTGAGATGGGCAATTTATAATGAAAAGAGGTTTTGTTCGCTAACGATTTCTCAAGGGGCACAGGAAGCATGATGGTGGCAATCTGCTAGGATTCTATCAGAGTAGTCCTCAGAAAACATAAAATTATTGCAGAAATGGGAACAGGCTCACTGCACATGGCACATGGCTGAAAGGATAGGAGGAGAGGAGGGGGAAGTGTCACACACTTTTAAACAACCAGATCTTGTGAGAACTCCATCTCAAGATCAGAATGAGGGGGATGGTGCCAAACCATTACAAACTGCTCCCATGATGAAATCACCTCCCAACAGGCCCCACTTCTAACACTGGGTACTCCAATTTGACATGAGATAATATCATATATTATCATATATTATCATATATATTATCATATATAATATCATATATTATCTCATGTCAAACTGTATATGAGCAGGGACAGAGATTCAAGCCCTGTCTTTAATATCTTTAATATAAGTCACTCTCCTACTTTTGGGAAAACTTTTAAAGAAAAATTATGTCTCTGACTTGTTTTGAATTCCTATGATTTTAATAAACTTGAAGTTACATTACTCCAGCAGCATGGAACATTTTTTTCAGACCTTTTTATATGTGTTATATATACAGTCCTGGAATATAATCTAATATTTCTTTATGAATACAGAAAAGACTATCATTATAATATGTATGAAACAGTGAACTATCTGAAACTACTAAAATATAACATTGGGAAAACACTCCAGGAAATTGATCTAGGCAAATAATTTTTTGAGTAATACCCCACAAACACAGGCAACTCAAGCAAAAATGGACAAATGAGATTACACTAAGTTTAAAAGACTTCTGCACAGCAAAGTAAATAATCAAGAGATTGAAGAGACAACCTACAGAATGAAACAAATTATTTGGAAACTATCTATCTAACAAGGGATTAATAAACAGTATATATAAAGAGCTCAGACAACTCACTTGGAAAACTGAGACAAACAATTTGGAAACTATCCATCTAACAAGGAAATAATAACCAGGATACATAAGGAGCTCAGACAACTCAATTGAAAAAAAAACAAAAACAAAAACAAAAAAAAAAACCAATAATCTGATTTAAAATGGGGGAAACAGTTGAATAAACATTTCTCTAAAGAAGACATTCAAATGGCAAACAGGTATATGAAAAGGCATTCAACCTCACTGATCATCAGAGACATGTATATCTCACTCCAGTTAAAATAGCTTTTATTCAAAAGATAGGTAATAATGAATGCCAGCAAGGATGTGATAAGAAGGACCTTTGTACACTGTTGGTAGGAATGCAGATTAGCCCTTATGGAGAAGAATATGGAAGTTCCTGAAAAAATTAAAGATAGAACTACCATATGATCCAGCAATCCCACTGCTCATTAAATACCTGAAAGAAAGGAAATCAACTGGTATATTGAAGAGATATCTACACTCCCATGTTTACTGCAGCACTATTCACAATAGTGAAGATTTGGAGTCAAACTATGTATACATAAACAGATGAATGAATTTAAAAAATGTGATACATATATTCAATAGATTATTAGTCGGCCATAATAAAGAATGAGACCCTATCAGTTGCAATGACACGGAAGATACTAAAGGATATTATGTTAAGTGGAATAAGCCCGACACAGAATGATAAACTTCATATGTTCTCACTTATTTCTGGGAGCTAAACATTAAAACAATTGAAACGGAGACAGAGTCTAGAATGATGGATACCAGAAGTTGAGAAAGGTAGTTAGGGTGGCAGGGTGGGAAAAGGGAAATGTGGATAGTTAATGGGTACAAAAATGTAATTATATAGGATAAATAAATCTAACATTTAACAGCACAATGGTTGATTACAATTAACCATAATTTCTTGTAAATTTTAAAATAACTAAAATAATATGATTAGAATATTTGTAACACAAAGAAATAATAAGTGTTTGAGGTGATGTATAATCCAATAACTCTGATGTACTTATTACAAATTGTATGACTATATCAAAATATACCATGAATCTCAAATATATACACCTACTATAAAATATATGTATAAAAATGAAAAATTAAAATTAAAACTATTTTTCTGGTCCTTGGGACTCCCTGAGGCAGGGGCCTCAGTTGGCAGACAAGCTACATCCTTGCCATGCTGGCCCTAATGTGCTTCCTAGGGAAACATCTTCGCACCTGCCTGCAGAATTCAGGTAGAAGCAAATCTGCTAGATTGGAAAAGGCTGCAAAAGGCAGGGGTGGGTGGAGTTGCCTGCACTGCCATCCCAGGGTTTCTAGATCACCAGGAGGCTGTGCTATTCAGCAAATTCAAGCAGAAGTAGGACCACTGGGCTGAAAGCTCTAGCAGGCATGGGTTGCCTAGTTACCAGGGGTGAGGATGGGTAGGGATGTCCACCCTGCTGTCCAAGTGTTCCCAAGGCAACAGGAAGCTGTTCCCTCCAATTGAGTTCCCAAAGAAGTGGGACCACTGGGCCAAAAACCATAGCAGGTGTTGTGTGCCTGCAGGGGTAGTTGGATTTATGGACTCAGTTGTCTAGGTATTTTCTGGAAAAACAGGAAGCTGTGCCCATCAGTGAGTTCATACTGAAGTGAAACTGCTAGGCTGAAAGTTCGAGAGAGTGTCGCCTGCCTGGCTACCAGTGGCCAAGGTGGGTTGGCTCATACGCTCTGCTATCGTGTATTTCCCTGGACCACAGGAAGCTACACCTTTCAGTTAAGTACACACAGATGCAGAACCACTGGCACAGAAACTCTAGCAAGCATTACTCACCTGATTACCAGTGGCGGGAGCTGGTGAGGTTGCACACTCTAACGTATGAATGTTTCCTTCAGGTAAGCTCACACGAAAGTGAGGTTACTGGGCCAGAACCTCTAGCAAGTGTTACCTGCTTGGCTAACAGTAGTGGGGATAGGCAGAGGACCAGCTGCATTTGGGCCTAAACCAGAGTGCTGGGCAGGAAGCTAACAGCAAGCCCAGTCAGGCAAGGTGGGGTTGTGGGGTGGGGAGGATAGAACAATCTTACTGCTTCCAGGCAGTGCAACCGCAGCCACTATTATGGTTATGGCATGAGTGCTGGTCGGCTCTAAGGCCCAAGGCTTGTAGAGGTCCACTAGGACTCAAGTGTTGCCCCTGCAAAATGTCTAGGTAACTCTCTGCTTCAGTCCAGAAGCATGGTGGTGATGTGGGGGTGGGAGTGAGTGGGGTAGGGAGATTCTCCTCTTACCAGTCTTGCACAGGTCTCAGTGAAGAACATGAATTCCTTTGGGGGTTCTCATTCATTCATCATTTTTTGTTTTAGAGAGGTTCTCCTGGCTCCATGTTGAGCCCAGATAGGCTGGTGGCCACCTTTGTTCCTCTCTGATCTCAGTGTTCCTCTGATATCTTGATGGGTCCTTACAGTTTCTCAGATGCTGGCTTTTGGGGTCAGTGTTCACTAGCACCTTTGTTTCTTGTTCATGAGAGTGATGCACATCAGCTGCTTCTAGTCTAATATCTTCCAGGATGTATTGTTATTCAGCTATAAATAAGAATGAAATCCTGTCATGCTTGTATCAAGCACCATTGATGAAACTGGAGGTCATGTTAGGTGAAGTCAGCCAGGCACAGAAAGACAAACATAGCATATTTCACTCATATGTAAGAGCTAGAAAAGCATATCTCGTGGAGATAGAGAATAGATTGATGATTACTAGAGGTTAGGAAGGGAAGGAGGAAGTGGAGGAAGAAAAGTTGATTAATGGGTACAAAAACTGTGTTATATAGAAAGAATATATTGTAATGCTCAATAGTATTATAGGAAAATGATAGTTAACAATGATTTACTGTAAATTTCAAAAGAGCTAAGAGAGAGTTTTAATGTTTCCAACACAAAGGTAAGTATTTGTGGTTAGGGATAGCCCATTACCCTGACTTGATCCATTACCCTTACACATTGTACACATGTATCAAAACATAGCATGTACTCTCAAAATATATACAACTATTATACATCAATAAAAATACAAAAAGAATAATAAATGGAAAAACTTAAAAAGATTGGAACACATTAATCTAGTAATGGAGCTGAGCAGCTTTGAGACTGGTTACCCTTTTGGTAATTATCAGACTACGTCCTGATTCATTCCTATTCCTAAAGTGTTGTCTTTCAGAGCTTTCAGTAAAAATCCTGGAATGTACTTTTCGTTTGTGGAAGAAGACCCTGTAGGAATTTTTGGTCTGCTTTTAAGAATTTTTTTTGGTTCGGCTCTTTAGCTTTAATCTTCTTTCATCTGTAGAATTCAGCCAACATCTCCAGGAGGAAAATGTCCATATATTTAAGGCCTTTCAAATGTGCAATGTTTCCTGTTAGCCAGTCAAAGGAGTCAAACGTTCTGAAGTTTTCTTCGTTCAGAATGTGGGCCCTTTCCCTTGTGATATTCACATTTTCAGATTTTATCCCCTACTTGGAATTAACAAATCTCCTTCAAGTTAAAAGCATCTGCAGATCAACAATGAAAGCTTCTTATTTCTCTTGAATTTGTCACTGCAGTCCTTTCTGATTTTTCAATTCTCTAACTGAAAAGGAGAACTCATCATTTTAATTTCTTTTTTTCAGTTCTACTAAGCTAAAAACTCAATTTTTTTTTCTGTTTTAGTTCTACTAAGTTGAAATGTTAGCTTGCAATTAATTATTCCATTCAGTAGTGGAAATACTTGCCACAATTTAAATATGAATATGTAGCATATCAACAAGAACTTTGAATAGGGGCAGAAATCACGCTCTAAAACAATGCTACTTAATTTAGACAATACATTTTATTATGACTGTAGATTAACTTGATTCAGATCAAAGTATGGGAACAAAATGGAGTAGATAAAGGGAACTAAGTCATGTGAAGAACCAAAAGCTGTTGGATGCTTTTTGTATATACAGCAAAAATATTAAGGCAGGCCATGATAATATAATAATGCAATTTACATATTTAACTGTTTGTCATGTTAAAGACAGATGATGAGAGCAGTGTACATAAGCTGCTCCAAGGTTTTTATTTATTTTGATTCAAAAAATAAATAGAACCCATAAATAGAAATGGCAGAGACAAAGATTTAATCTGAATGTTAGAAAATGTTTCAGTGATGACTTATATGGTAGCAAGTTTCCAAAAACTGGATATAGTCAAGACAATGTCTAAAGATAACTTCCTAGAAATGTCTCTCTACCATTTGGAATGCTCAGCCGGATAATTTCCAAGAATATTTTCAGTTCTAGAATTTTATCATGTAAATAATGATTGATACTAAACAGGAACATCCTCTAAGTATTTAAATAGACAAATTATTGGACACTTAAATACTCTTTCGATAGTTTCCACTGAATCTTTTTATTCTTCTCATTTAAAATAATTGATTTTTTTTTTAGTTTCCTGTGATGTACATGTAATTGAAGATCGAATACAGATATAAAACTCTGAGAATAACAAGCTCATCATAATTAGGAATTAGAACTTTCAAAATGACTTAAAGAGATTTAAAATAAATATTTATTTCCTCATTTCTTCTCTTAAGGAAAATGATTTTATGCATGAGAGCCTTCTTTAATTAAATAAATTTTTATATAAGATTCACAGGCAGAGCATATTTGAATTAACTGTATTAGTTATGGGAAAGTTTGCACTCAAGGCAATCTTTAACTAAAATAAAGAGACTTTAAATATTTTTCGAGCATATACTTTCCTGTTTCTCATTTTCATCATTATTATACTATTTTTTATTTATCTTGCTATTTTTCATCTAGATTTCAGGATATTTTCATCCACTTTCCTTTTTTTCTTTATTTTCCAGTGACATCTTCAGTCTTTTATAATGCTCTCTTGAGCTTTGATGAGATATTAAGAAATTATTGGCCGGGCACAGTAGCTCACACCTGTAATCCCTTTTGGAAGGCCGAGGCAGGTGGATCATTTGAATCCAGGAGTTCAAGACCAGCCTGGCCAGCATGGTGAAACCCCATCTTTACTAAAAATGCAAATTTAGCAGGGTGTGGTGCCACATGCTTGTAGCCCCAGCTACTTGGGAGGCTGAGGCACAAGAATCACTTGAACCTGGGAGGTAGAGGTTGCACTGAGCCAACATCATGCCACTGCAGTCCAGCCTGTGCAATAGAGTGAGACTCTGTCTCAGAAAAAAAAAAGGATAAATTTTCAGTGTAGTGTCCAGCTTGACTCTTCTGTCTTCTGTCTTCACAATTCTTCTGTGCTGTGTTAGTTCATTTTACAGTTATGTAAAAGAATACCTGAGACTGGGTAAGTAATATAAAGAGCAAAGAGGTTTATTTGGCTAATAGATCTGCAGGCTATACAAGCAGCACAGAACCAGCATCTGCTTCCGGTGAGGCCTCTGAGAGCTTTCAATCATGGCAGCAGGAGGAACAGCTATGTCATATGGTTAGAAAGAAAGCAAGAGAGATGTCAGCCTCTTTTAACAACCAGCTCTCACATGAACTAGGAAGAATGAATATTCATTTATTAACATGGGTGAGGGCACCAAGCTATTCACAAGAGATCCACTCTCGTGTTCCAATACTTCCTATCTTGCCCAACTCCAACACTGGAAACCACATTTCAACATGAGATTTAGAGGGGACACACATCTGTACTGTATCAAGTGCTATTGACTTATAAATTTTTGTCTGATAAATGTGCAAATATTTTATTTCCAGGAAAAGAGATAATCCTATAGGTTATATTGTATGGCCATATTGGAAATTAAACAGTTTAGTATTTAACTCAGCAATCTTGTCCTCACTTTACCTACAAATACCTAATTTTTCAAATAGTCTCTGGAGTTATCATAGTATCTTACTGATTCCACATTAATTAATGAATTGGATAGGATATTTGAAACTTTTTGTTGACAAGAAAGTGATAAATTTTAGTTTTAAAAATTGTACATTAACATTGAGATCTTTTTCCATAACGTTAGCTAGTGTCCCTTTATCAGGCCTTAGAGGACAAAATTCTTCCAGGCCTTCAATTACTTGTCCTAATCCATTCATTGGCTTTCATTTTATGGGCATCAAACTAATACACTCCATTGATTTATTTGCTTCACCTATTCAAAAACCTAAGCCAGACATTTAGCAACTTATCCTTAAGCATGTGTGAATTATTAGTTCATTTACTTGCTGGTACTGAAATCTCATTTCTTTTTTCTTTCTTCCTTTATTTTTCTGTAGTTATGTGATCTCTTTGCTGAATTTCTTTATGTATTTTATTTTCCTGAATGATTATTTATGTAAATTTAAAAAATTAATTTCAGATATAGGCTGAAAATATAAATAAGCATATAGCTAGACAGATAGATCTAAACAGATAAAAGGATGAATAAATAGATTGAAGGATGGATATCTGGGCCTTACCCTGGTATTCTTTCATTACATGTATACAACAGAAGTCCATTAAGTTTATTTTAAAACCTTTTATACAGAAAAATAGTGCCATGATCTCCAAAGATAAGAAGAATCTGAAATAAATAACTAACCACATTTCCTTCCTGAATTCAGCCTCCTTAACTCAAAGAACCTTTAAGTGAGTGAGGTAGTGACAAAATTTTAAACTATGCTTCAAGTTTTGATTATTATGTTGAGTTAAAGTTTTAATTTCTAGTTTAATAATGTATTTTACAATGTTAAGCAAGCACAAAACTTTCTATATGCTAAGAATGATCAGTGGTAGCATTGGCCTGACTGAGTTACTTTATTATCATGTTCTGTAAGTCATGCTTGCTCAGAATGGATTACATATTTAAAAAAGTTGTATGTATAAATAGCATCAATATGTCATTTCTATTTTATGTTACTTGTGTTTTAAGAAAAAATTTAAAACTAAACATATATAGTCATTTATTCACACTCTCATCTTTTACACTACTACCAGAGTGAGGGTGATGAGAAGCCCATGTTAATGGAAAACACATTTTTGATTTAGACAACCAAGTCACTCAGTGAGTTTCATGGATTAAGGACTAAGTATATTTATTCCTTCCACAACCTCTGTTTATTTCACTTCTGTTGACCACTTACTTCAGGCCAAAGAGTACAGAAAATAATAGCGAATACGTGAGAAACAATCTAAAAAGATTTTTTTTTTAATTCATTTAGAAAAAGTTTTTTTCATCTAAAATTATCTACAAGTAATATAACCAAATATCAATTGAGATGAATTCATTACATATAGAACTATGACCCAATCTCTTAATAAAATCAGCTATATTTCTCTGGAGAATTATTGTTAACTATACTGTAAAGTATATCATTTTATTAATATGTAAATTGCATATGGGGTGTTAATTACAATCTAGTAAAATAACATTTGCATAGAGAGAAAACCCGTAAGAAAATATGTTAATTTATTTTAACAAGTCTAAAGTATAATTTGTTGCATTTTATCAGCCTCTGACAGAGGGCTTAACTAGCATACAAACTGCTTTAAATAAACCTACAAAGGATTTCTGCTGTGAACATGCTTAACAATTAAGAAACAATTTAACCTTGCTTCTCCTGTCTCATTTTTTTCCCTTTGTGTGTTACAAATATCTTTCTCTTTCTACTTGAAAAATGAATGATGAATAGCCACCAATACTCTTAGGAAATAGTAACCTCGAAGAGGATCACATTTGTTTTTATGTATAAATTTATATTTAAATAATTTAAGGTCTGTGAAGTTACATCAAATACATTTTACTTGAACAGACACTATTTTTATTTGAGGCCTTATTTTTAATGATATTTTGAATCCAGGTTGAAGCTGAATCATGTGAAAATGGGGTATGTTCTATTTACAATTATAACCACTTAGCTTTCATCTGAAATGTTTCAATTTTTCAAAATTAAAATTGACTTTAGTGATTTTCAGCCTTGGATGCAAAGTAGAATAGCCCGGAGGGTTTTTATATAGCCTGATGTGTAGACCATACCTAACATCAATTAAATCAAATCACAGACGTGAAACCCAGACTTGCTAAAATCTCCTCGGATGATTCCAAAACACAGTTAAGATTTGTAAATATCACTTAACTGTGTACTCTTTATATTGTCTTTTACTTTTTAGGTTTACCTTATATACAATGTAACAAGCAAACTAATATTCATATATCTCAAGATGTTGCAATATCCAGGCTAACTGATCACCTATGGCTAAAAGTAGAAGGCTCTAAAAGTATTGAGACATGAACAGCTACTGAGAGATTGCACATTCAGAAAGAAATATATATTTCTGATGTTTTCCATTGACAGTGGGTGATTCTTTTCTATATTCGAGTGTTTCCCCACCTCTTGGAAGAGACAAGGCCAAAATTAATGTATTAAAATTCAATTATCATTTCATTTTTTACTTTTATTTTTTAGAGATAGGATCTTCCTCTTTTACCCAGGCTGGAGTGCAGTGGCATGATCACAGTCTGTATTGAACCCATGGGGTCAAGCAATCCTCCCATCTTCTCATCTCAGCCTCCCAAGTATTTGAGACTACAAACAGGCACCATTATGACCCATTATTAGTATTATTATTGTTATATTCTTTCTTGTAGAGACAGGGATTTGCTATGTTGGCCAGGAAGGTTTCAAACCTTGCTCTCTAAAGTACTGGGATTACAGGCATGAGCTACTGCACCTCTTTTTAGACAAAGGAAAGAAGTATAGCTAAAATGCAAATATCCCTTTTTAGCAGAATTTGAAGAAAGCCTAACTGTTTGAAATGTTCTGTCGTGTATTTTATTTTATCAATAATTGTTTTTAAGAAATTGACCTTTTTGACTGGATGAATGATTCAGTTTTCTAGTTCCTGGAACCTTACAGCTATCCTACTTGTAGTAGGTATAAGTAAAAAAGTTCAGTATGATTTACATTAGTAATTTTTTACTGGCTTCCTAGTCGTGTTTTAAGTGCTATGATTGTATTTTAACTTTCATTAAAAACATTTACTTTTGCTTTCTTTTTATGGTAGAGTTTCAGTCTAGATTGAAATTGTGTGAACAGTAACATTTATAATCAGTACTTAATGGTTACTTTATTAAAATTAGAAATAATTGCACAGAAGAAAGAGACTGACATCAAATGGATAATAGTAACAAAGTAGCCTTAAATTTATGTTAAAAAGCAAAGCTTTTATATGAAACTGTATGTATACAGGTAACGCCATTTTTAAGTACATTCTAATGACTGTGTGTGTTTGTTTTGTTGTTTTTTGCTTTGTCTTTAATAAGTAAAGTTTGATCCTCTCACCACATCAGTTAATGTTGCCTCACAGTGCTTCAAGAGAGGAAGAGGCTGTATCAAAGATGAATCATTTCCATAAAGAAGGAAATAGTTGTAAGTTAATCCTTTATGACCAATGAAACATAAAAAGGCAAAGTTAAATGGATTAAGAGTGAAGGATCAGATATCAAGGACCTCATAAAGGAGTAATCTGGCCACAGAGCTGTCCAAGGATGAGGTTTTGATGCCTGAAGAGATGGCAGGACCTAGAGTCAGCAGCAATACATGCTATACCCAAAGGACAGTGTGGAGTTTTATCACCAGAAGACATGCCAAAAACAATAGTAAGAATGAGACAAATGAGAAGACAATGGGGCTTTGGACACCTCAGCCAGGGTTCTGCTGAAAGGATAAAATGTTGGCTTTATGTCTCTTTTGTATTGCCAGATAAAGACACATTTTCTACTGCACCCAATCTCAGAAAGAAAGGAAGAGAAAGGACAGAGCTGTCAGAAAACTAAATTTTAACTTTACTTTTTGAGAGAACCTGGAGTGAATTATTTCTCTTCTGCTTTTACTCATTTCCTGTAACAGCCCCATGACTCTCTACTCTCCCCTACTCTTTTATATTTCAATCTTCCCTGTCTCTTATATCACTTAAGGACTAGTCCCAATTGTCTCCAAATTTTAGACAACCATATTTAAATAGCCCCCATCCCCATCTCTCTAACCCGCTATCTTCTTCTACAGCTCTATTTCACTTGTAATTGCCTGGTGTTTATAAGTTAGTGTTTATTGTTTGTCTTTTTTCTTTTAGAATATAAACTCAATAAAGCACGAACTTTGTTTTGCACTCAGCTATATCCATGGTTCCTAAAATAGAACCTGTCACATGGTAAGTGCTCAAAAACATGCTCAGAATGAATAAATTAATACTTGAAGACACAGGGAAGTGGTATTGGAACTTTTAAAATCTACCTCTACCTATACCCTTCACTATCTAGTGGAGTAAAACTTTGTAAATAAAATTATATGGTTTATAGAAAATAAATTAACTACAAGTGATTTTCTAAGACAAAATATAATATGTAAATTTGTTATTCACATGACCAAATGCATTCATTTTGTGTACATGTAGAAAGATAAATGAATTAATTGATTCAGAGTATTTCTATATAATATTTTAGTCATAGAAAGTATAGCAAAAAACCACATAATTTGGTGCTATAATCTCTCTGTATGATACAGTCATAATTATAATTTCATTCTTGCTTTTTACCACAGTGCTTTCATGAGGAAACCTTTTTCTTGAAAAACTTATGTAACAGGCAACACTTAAAATAATAAAATTCGTTTAATTATCTATATCTAAAGGGACAATATGTCATTTTGTATACTTACTTAGAACAATATGCTAAGAGAAACTCAGTATGTTAAGAAAAGACATTCTTTGTTAAGCACTATGTATAAAATTTAATATTTTTGAACATTTTATAGTATTGTGGTCAATTGATATTTTGGAAAGAGTAGCTAAGAATGACTCTCATTCATTGATAATAACTGGTGTTTCCAAATAAGAGTTTGGTTGCCTCTTCTACGTCTTAGTTTTCTCATCTGTTGAAAGAGGTATTAATACATGACTCAGTGTTTGCTATTATGAAGCAATGACATTATGCAGGCAAAAGACATTGCATATGCCAAGTAATCAGTAAGAGTTCAGTAAACTGTAGATAATATTTTCTTCTGCAAGTTGAAAGATTTTCAGGACACCTAAGGTCACACTAATGAGCATTTTTTATTCCACCATATCGTATGTCATCCTATTAATCTGCCATAGTGGTTAGATCACCAACATTAATCATTTATCTGGACAAAGCAAAGAAAGTCTCTTTCACCATACAACTGAAATAATGCAAAGGGTCAAATTGTCAAATAATATTCATAAGAATATATTTGCCAGCACTAAACTTCACTAAAAATTAAAATAATACAAAAGAATGTTAGGCACATACAAAGCATGCAGTAATCTGCACTGCCAGTGGCCTTCACTGGGATGTAAGAATAACCCTTGGCTCAGATTTAATATTTAAAAACTCTAGGCTGGATGTGGTGATTCACAGCTGTAATTCCAGCACCTTGGGAGGCCAAGGCAGGCAGATCACAAGGTCAAGAGATGGAGACCATCCTGGCCAAAATGTTGAAACCCCTTCTCTACTAAAAATACAATAATTAGCTGGGTGTGGTGGCCCACACCTGTAGTCCCAGCTACTCCAGCCTGACACTTTTTCAAACAACAACAACAACAACAACTCTAAGTAATACATACAGGGCATCCCTGAAACAAAAAGAACAATCAGTACTGAAATATCTTTGTTTTTGACTTACAAAATTATACAATTGATACTTGCATTTTCCAGGGGTCCAGTTTTTGTTAAACCATTTATTCAAATGAGTTTATCATAAGTAACCTATATATACTTCATTTAAAAATTGCTGGGATAAAGTAATCTTTCCATTAATATTACCTTGTGAAGAACTGATATGTTCAAAAGGAGATTTAACCTCATGATTTATCTTTGGACACCTCCAGGGTAGAGAAGATGAGTTACAAATCAACTGCTATGCCTTTCTTTCCTAGGAACCATAATAAAGTTAAATAAAAAGCTATAAGGTATTATTTTATTCATATATATTTAAAATATATTTTAACATCTTTCTATTCTGATATAAATTATTATTTGTTGTTTTGTTGTTTATTGTGTGTGTTTCAGATGTGAAAGAGTTTTCTTAGTTTAAAACAGACTATATAAAAGTGTACAGTGCATATCCAGATAATTTTATTATCCTATAGCTTATGCTGGGCAAAAAAAAAAAAAAAAAATCTATGTGCATCATGATGAATGTCTTAATAGGGAAAAATCTCATCCTTATTATGTTTACATATTTGTAGGAATAGGACAGAGGAAGGAAATTGGGGGAATATGTAAATATGTGATGATAGACATTTCCTTATTCAGAAAGTGTCCTGGTTAGAATGAGTCAATTTCCAGGACGCAGAGCCTATCCCTCTCTTGAGCTAATTCAGATCTACTAAGCAGGTTCTAAACTAAACTGTCAAAATGAGCTTCCAGAGCCACTCAGATCTTTCCCTTTCCCACTTTCTAAAGTGTGGAGTTTGTTAAATATTATTTCCATGAGTTATATTGACACTAGGTTACTGGGACTTCCAAAATCAATAAGGGGAAATTAACGGATTTTGAGTCACAAAAATTGTAGAAATTTGAGATATCCAATTTATTATGTTATTTTTCAGAGAGAGGTATAATTGTTGTTTTTTCTCTTAAACTCCTTCTGTTTGTTCACAATACTCATTTCCCTAGGAAACCAAGATTCGGTTCAATTTAACAAGCATCAGAATAATTCTCTAAGCAACTTTAAGCCAATTCAGCCCTCTTGGGAGAATTTTGTTATTAAGATTTATATTGTTTAAAAGTCAACAGCATTTTAAATATTGGTAAAGAAATGTTACTATGTTTTAAGAAAATAAATCCTTAAGTTTAACATTTGGCAAGAAGAGATCCATTCTTTTTGGCTCTGGTGTTGACAAGAGTCATCAGAGTTAGGATGTAAAACATGCTTTTAAAAAGCCCAGTGATTAAATTTAAATATGTAAAGTCAACTTAAAATACATACAATTTGAAGTGTTAGAGCTGTCTTAGAACTGGTCTAGCAGATTTTCCAGTTTAATAAATTAAATAAGTAAAATATGATAAAATGCACAGAATTAGAAAATACATATTTAGTTTTACATAAATTAAATTAAGAATCATTACTAAGGATTTTTTTACTTTATTCTTCTACCTTATAATACAATCAAAGGTAAGAAAGGTATAACAAAGATATATAGAAAGATGTCTGAGCCAAATTAACTTGTGTCACAAATACTGAGAATGGAGTAATGAGCATTTTATGTGATAACAATTTAAATGAACAAACCCAGCAATACTGAGTAGGAGAAGCCAGAAAGGCAGGAGCAGAACCAAGAGAGGATTTCAGGAGAAAGATCCAAGATGGCCGACTAGCAGCAGCTCAGGACTGCAGCTCCCAGTGAAGGCTCAGGGAGTGAGTGGATGCCAGACTTCCAGACGAATTTTAGTTGCCCACAGACCAGGAGATTCCCAGTGGAGGAGCCCCACGGGTCACCAGCACAACTCTTTGGCCTGTGCGGCTGTTTTGCCGGCACCCCAGTGCGGCGGTTCTCACTGTGGAGTATGCAGGACTGGGTGCCCTTTTAGTTAGTGTTTGGAGCTCCGGGAAGGCAGAGTCGCCCATTCAGCTGATTAAAATGGGGACTAAAGCCGGGAGCCAGACCGGGAGATTTCCAGGCAGAAAAGCACCATGAATCTCAGTGCTGCTGTTTCAGCCGGCGTGGTCACCACACGGGAAATTGTATAGATCCTGGTGCCTTTTTGGTGGGCTACTAGGGCACCTGGGAGAGAATCAACTGCTCAATTAGGAAAAGAATAAAAGGGGGCTCTGAGGCAGGGAGCCAGGTGATTGGGCTTGGCTAGTCCCACCCCCACAAAAAAAAAAAAAAAAAACAGCAGTTGAAAATGCTGATGGTCAAGAGTTTCACAGCAAGAACAGCTGAACCTGGGAAGGTCCAGCTCTGTAGGTGAGGGGTGTCTGCCAAAGGAAAACAAAGAAACAGAAATATCATCATCAACAAGCTAGACGTCCACTCAGAGACCCAATCTGAAAGTCAGCAATTACAAAGACGACAGGTGGATAAATCCACAAAGATGGGAAGAAACCAGCACAAAAACACTGAGAACATCTGAAATCAGAATGCCTATCCTTCTTCAGGGGATCACAGCTCCTCATCAGCAAGGAAACAAGGCCTGATGGAGAATGAGTGTGATGAATTTTCAGAATTAGGCTTCAGAAGGTGGATAATGAGAAACTTCTGTGAGCTAAAAGAACATGTTCTAACCCAACGCAAAGAATCTAAGAATCTTGAAAAAAGGATTGACAAAATACTAACAAGAATAAACAATTTAGAGAGGAATATAAGTGAATTAATGGAGCTGAAAAACACCATACAGGAACTTCATGAAGTATGCACAAGTTTTAACAGTCAAATTGACTAAGCAGAAGAAAGGATATCAGAGATCGAAGATCAACTCAATGAAATAAAATGAGAAGACAAGATTAGAGAAAAAAGGGTAAAAAGGAATGAGCAAAGTCTCCAAGAAATATGGGACTATGTGAAAAGACCTAATCTACATTTGATAGGTGTACCTGAATGTGATGAAGAGAATGAATCCAAGATGGAAAATATTCTTCAGGATATTATCCAGGAAAATTTTCCAACCTAGCAAGGCAAGACAATATTCAACTCCACGTAATACAGAGAACACCACAAAGATATTCCTCAAGAAGAGCAACCACAAGGCACATAATTGTCAGATTCACCAGGGCTGAAATGAAGGAGAAAATGCTAAGGGCAGCCAGAGAGAAAGGTCAGGTTATCTACAAAGGGAAGCCTATCAGACTGACAGCAGATCTCTCAGCAGAAACCCTACAAGCCAGAAGAGAGTGGGGGCCAATATTCAACATCCTTAAAGAAAAGAACTTTTAACCCAGAATTTCATATCCAGCCAAACTAAGCTTCATAAGTGAAGGAAAAATAAAATCTTTTGTGAACAAACAAGCACTCAGAGATTTCATCACCACCAGGCCTGTTTTGCAAGAGCTTCCGGAAAAAGCACTACACATAGAAACAATCAGTATCAGCCATTCCAAAAAATATACCAAAAGGTAAAGAGCATCAACACAATGAAGAATCTACATCAACTAATGGGCAAAACAGCCAGCTAGCATTAAATGGCAGTATTAAAGTCACATATATTAATATTAATCCTAAATTTAAATCAACTAAATGCCCCAATCAAAAGACACAGACAGGCAAATTAAATAAAAAGCCAAAACCCATTGGTGTGCTGCATCCAGACCCATCTCACATGTGAGGATACACAAAGACTCAAAACAAAGGGATGGAGGAAGATTTACCAACCAAATGGAGAGAAGAAAAAAAAAAAAAAAGCAGGAGTCGCAATTCTCGCCTCTGATAAAATAGACTTTAAAGCAACAAAGATCAAAACAGGCAAAGAAGGACATTACATAATGGTAAAAAGATCAATGCAACAAGAAGAGCTAACAATCCTAAATGTATGTGCACCCAATATAGGAGCACACAGATACATAAGGCAAGTTCTTAATGACTTATAAAAGACTTAGACTCCCACACAATAATAGTGGGAGACTTTAACATCACATTGTCAATATTAGACAGATCGACGAGACAGAAAATTAACAAGGATATCCAGGACTTGAACTCAGACCTGAAACAAGTAAATGTAATAAACATTTATAGAACTCTCCGCCCCAAATCCACAAAACATATATTCTTCTCAGTACCACATCACAACTACACTAAAAGTGACTACATAATTGGAAGTAAATCACTCCTCAGTAATTGCATAGTATTTCACAGGTTTAAATGAAATATTGGTTGGCAGCTTGTTTGTTATTTTCCTTCCTTATTCCTTCCTGTCTCCATCGTTAAGCACAATTACTGGCATAAAAGAGGTTTTTAATCCCATTTTTAGACTGCATTCTAGCCTGGGCAATAGAGCAAGATTCTTGTTCTCTCTCCCTCTTTCTCTTCCTCTTTCATTTTTTTTTCTCTCTTTTTCCTTTCTTTCCCTCTTTCTTTCCTTTCTTTCAAAAAAAAAAAAAAATGAATAAACCAAGCACAGAGTGTTCTCACTTTACCAAAAGATGAGATTATATCCAAAATGACTGCATTTAACTTTTCATGAATTGAGTGTTTAAGAAGGCATTGGAATCTTAATTATGTGTTTATGTCATAATTGTGTAGTAAGAACACCAAAAGGTTTTACAAAATTTAGCTAAGCATTGATTTTCACAAATCAGTTTTCAAATACATTGCAATACCGAATCCATAATACTAGGGTAATGATTTATATTTTTGGCATACCATTTTGTCAATAGAACTTCAAATATTTGGATCACAACTACTAGATAATTTACTAGTGTCTACAAGCAAATAACTTTGGATTCAGAAATTATTTCATGTTATCTCTGATTAAATAGATGAGTGAATTTTTTCTACTTTTCTTATCTAGATAAATAGTAAGTAAAAAGGGAGTCAAAATGACACAATGAAAAGAGCTTAGTTTTAATATACAGTTTACTTTTAACCAAGGCAGATTTGAAATATATGAGTTCACTTACGCATGGATTTTTTCCACCAAACACAGATCAAAAATACAGTATTCTCAGGTTGCAAAATCCACTTATATGGAGGGCCTACTTTACCTAAAGGTGAGTTATGCAGGACTGACTGCTAAACATGAGTCTGTAGATTTTGGCATGGGGGGTGGGATCACTTCTCCATATACACCAAGGAACAGCCTTATTAGATGTCCTGTCAGTAACTGAGTGTACGACTTAGGGCCGAGTTTCTAAAAGGTAAGTTAATGTACATGCACAGATTTCTTTAAAAATACTTCTTATGAACTTTCCTTGTTAATTTAAATCATTACAAATAACATTCATGTGTAAAAATATAGTAAGTAGAGTTTCCTCATGTTTATAGCTCATACAGGTTTAGAAAAAACAAAATACCAATTGAATATGGCCTTAATTTAAATATCAGTAAAATTTAAATTAAAAACATGATTTAATTTGTTGGACAACATAGATTTAGATATGAGATAATGTAGGTTTGCTAAAACTCAGATGTTTTTCCTATGATGGATCATTTTAAAATTTTCTCATTCCAGTTTTTTCTAATTAGACTACTCAAAAATTTCTTTACATAACATGTCACAACATATCACTTGATCTCACCATATTGTAGATGTATATAAATATTTTTCAACTGTTTGTTCTTTTATTCTGAACAATTAAAGAAGTACATCACCATGCCAATGTGATTGTGCATGCAAATTATAAATAGCAGTCCTAACACCATATGGAAGCATGCTTTTATAGTTGTTTTCTATATAATCAGAAAATGTATTAATATAATTTAATAATTATTCATATATTACTAAACATTCACTAAATACACTTAATTTAAGCATCATTTTAGAGGGCGTCACAACTTTTCTGAACCTCTGATTCCTGATATGTGAAATGGGTAATGTGTAGACCAGATGGTTGATTGGGCTTTTAGTTTTGTTTTGTTTTTTTCTTTTTTCTTTGCATTCATAGTTTACATCTATGATATGAGTAACTAATTTCAAGAAATATGCAGGGTCTGAGGTTTTACTTTATTTGAATGCTAGTAAGTTAGCCTCTCATAGTTTCATGTATACTAATAGTGATCTGAGATTCTGGAGACAGAGACAAAGGATTTATATTATTCATGGCACAAAGAATCTGATGAATTTCATCGCTGTATTTTTTTTTCTTCAACGTTAAGTCCCATGGGGACAACATGGAATAGTCCAAGTAGATACCTGACTGCAGTATATTTGAATCATAACTGAGGAGCTTTGGGTTTAGGGTAGACAAACATTTTATAATGGACTGCAAGCAAACTGATCCTTTGCCTGGGAGAGTGATGCTACCTTTACTATTCTGGACAATTGAAAAATATTCTCTTGATCTGGAAGTAGACACAATATCTATCTTCCAATACTTTTTGGTATAAGAACATCATTGAGAACATAGGCTGAAACAAAAGGCTGTCAGATGTACTTGGCACTGCATTGGGCATGTGGAAAACAGACATGAATAATTCATAATCTTTATTCTCAAGGAGCTGACTACTGAAGGAAATAAATACTTAAATTATTGTACTACACTGATAAGCATTAACACAGTGCTATGAATCAATAGATTTATCCTGACGTGGAAAGTGAAGGACTTTAGACAAGAAAGTATTTGGGGCTGGGGTTAGGAATAAAATAGAAGTAAATAGAACAAAAGAGGAAAATGACACAATGCAATGTCTGGCTTACATATATTTTGGATTCTGTCAATAACTGGCTCTATGGCTTGAAATAGTCTAAAATAACAAACACAGAAATCATCAAAAAATCTTTTCTGGCTGGACGTGGTGGCTCATGCCTGTAATTCCAGCACTTTGGGAGGCTGAGGCTGGCGGATCACCTGAGGTTGGGAGTTTGAGACCAGCCTGACCAACATGGAGAAACCCTATCTCTACTAAAAATCCATATTAGCCAGGTATGGTAGCACACACCTGTAATGCCAGCTACTTGGGAGGCTGAGGTAGGAAAATCACTTGAACTCAAGAGACAGAGGTTGCAGTGAGCTGAGATTGCGCCACTGCATTCCAGATTGGGCAACAAGAGCAAAACTCTATCTCAAAAAAAAAAAAAAAAAAAAATTATGTGTAACTTTCCCTATTACTTTAAATTACTGCATTATAATGTAATTTAGAAAAGAAAAATTTTCACACAAAGGTCCAGACTGAAAGTTCTCATTCCTAAATAATCCCCATTCACCTTCAGGATCACATTGTTTCATGGTCAATAAGTTTGCACAATAAGGATGCTGAAACACGTTTGAATCCTGGATAACATCCTAGAATTTTGAACTGGCTTGTCTAATAGAATGGTCCTCATATTTAGCTCAATATTAATTTGTAACAAATATTTAACACTTTTCTTTGTTCAGTTATTGTATCTTAACCATTTTAACTTGATTTGATTTTGAAAAGTAAATTTTACACTTCACTTTACATATGAGATCAATTTGCAATGTGCTAAAACTGCTTTTAAATGTTTAGTGAGTTCTACCATAAAAGTGAGGCAATTTAGTCTTTAATCTTTTGCTGTTTTGTCATTGAAGACACTAGATAAATTTAGGCTACAATTTTTGATATTAATATGTATGCTATGATAAGTGGGAAAAGTGTCATTTTACAAATGTAAATCTGTTGTGATTGAGATTAAGAATGATAATTCAAAATTATAATTCATGACTAATTTCTGTCTGTAAACACACAATTGGAAATTCAAGTCTAATCAGAAAATAGTGTCATCCGTCTCACAAATGATCTGTAGCCTGAGTTGTGATTCGTTTTTCTTTCTTTGCGGTTCTGATCTATTGTTACAGCTTTATTTCCCTTATGACATTTTGATTCCACCTATGGAGATTTTCTCTGAAAAGAAGTGTCAATCCTAATCATACTAAATTCTCAATGGTAACATATTTTGTGTTATTTCTGTGGACAGAGGAGGAAGAATCTCATTTCTAATAAAACAGGCAACTGCCAGTCAGCTACCTTAATATAACTTGACTTTAAACCATGAAGAACTCCCTGTATACATTTTAGAAAATAAAAACGTTTTAGTAGGCAAAATGGTGTTAAAATAATTCTTTTACTAATAGCATATTTAAAACACCTTAAAGGACACATTTACAATGTGGAGACAGGGAGTGTGTGAGTGTGTGTGTGTGTGTGTGTGTGTGTGTTTATGTATGTGTGTAAATATATATCCAGTATATTCAATGAGAATGATTGTCCCTGTACAAGATTCTATTTTGTCCACTGTGTAAAAGATTTGTGCAAATAGATTGCTTATGTTCCCATTTTATTTTTAAGATAAAGGTTCTATGATCTTAAAAAAAAACCTTTAATCATTCAATTGTCCTCTTTTTTTTCTTTTTTTCTTTTTCTTTTTTTTTTTTTTTTTTTTGAGACGGAGTTTCGCTCTTGTTACCCAGGCTGGAGTGCAATGGCGCGATCTCGGCTCACCACAACCTCTGCCTCCTGGGTTCAGGCAATTCTCCTGCCTCAGCCTCCTGAGTAGCTGGGATTACAGGCACGAGCCACCATGCCCAGCTAATTTTTTGTATTTTTAGTAGAGACGGGGTTTCGCCATGTTGACCAGGATGGTCTCAATCTCTCGACCTCGTGATCCACCCGCCTCGGCCTCCCAAAGTGCTGGGATTACAGGCTTGAGCCACCGCGCCCGGCCAATTGTCCTCTTTTTAACTAAAACCATTAAATATACATAAATCAGTTTGAGTACAGAAAGGAGTTTTGACTATGTAAGATGCATTATGACACTTTCTTATTAATTTGGGTCTTAATTTAACTTCATTATATAGACAGTGACACGCTAGGCCAAATATTTAAAACAGGAACACTAAATAAGACAGTCACTCACTCTCATTCTTACAACCTTCTGAGCAAATGTATAAACTCTTTGACAATATAAGCAAATTTTTAAACTATTGGACACATGACTAATGATACATTTTAGTAATTATCAATTGTCTCCCCTTTTTTGAAGAGGCATGTAGCATTGTTTTTTGTATTAGCTACAATGTAAAGTGAGAAATCTATACAATACATATATATATACACAAACAGAGACATAAATAGAGGAAAGTTGTTGTCATCTGTAAGTAAATTATTAGACCCATTTATAATTTTTGATAATAAATGGACAAGTAGTTACAAAGATAGTATGGAGATATCCCATGTAGCTTTTAGCTTGTTTTCTCCAATGGTTAAATCTATGTAATTATAAAAGAATATCAAAACCAGAAAAGTGTGTACTTGTAGTTTTATGATATTTTATTATATGTGTAGATTTGTGTGACTATCACTGTATCAACCAAGATACAGAACTATTTAATCACCATAAGATATGCTTCAGACTATCCCACTAAATCACTCTCACCTCATTCCCCTTGACCATTATTTGCACCCAAAATCTTTGAATGTGAGCTGATTTAGATAAGTTTTTTTTTTTTGTAGTTATAATTAGTTAAAGATCTTGAGATGAAAATATTCTAGAATTAGGATGGGACCTAATCACAGTTACTGGTGTCTTAATACTAAAAGGAAGAACACATAACATCACAGAGAAGGCTGAATGAAGACAGAAGCAGAAATTGGTGCTATAAAGCAATAAGCCAAGGAATGCCAAGGGCTGTCAGCAGCCACCAGAACTAAGAGGAGCATACAACAGATTCTTAGGGCCTTTGGAGAAATTCTGTTGACACCTTGATTTCAGAAATTTAGCCTCTAGAACTGTGCTATAGAAAACTTTTGTTGTTTTAAATCTTCTGATTTTGGGTACTTCATTATAGCAGCCCTAGAAAAGTAAACACACCATCATCCTTAAACCCTGACTACTACCACCATGTTCTCTATCTCTGTAATTTTGTCACTTAGAGAACTTTTTTTTTTTTTGAGACAGAGTCTCACTCTGATGCCTAGGCTGGAGTTCAGTGGAGCCATTTCAGCTAACTGCAACCTCCTCCTCTTGCATTCAAGCAATTCTCCTGCCTCAGCCTCCCAAGTAGAGAAGGGGTTTTACCATCGTGGCCAGGCTGATCTCGAACTCCTCAAGTGATTTGCCCATCTTGGCTTCCCAAACTACTGGAATTACAGGTTTGAGCCATACAGCCCAGCCGAAAATGATTTTATCTGAATAGAACAGCATGGGACTTTTGAGATGAGATTCTTCACTCAAGATAATGCCCTTGAGATTTACCTAAGTTGTTTCATGTGTCAGTATTTCATTCTTTTTTTATTGCTGAGTAGTACTCCTTGGTGTAGATGTAGCAAAGATTGTATTTGCTACAATATGAGACATTTTTACTATTTGCAGGTTTTAGTTAATACAAATTTATTTGTAATAAATATTCATTTGTATGCTTTTATTTTTACAGACTAAATGCCTGACAGCATAATATCTGGGCCACATTGTAATTGCATCCTTAGTTTTGTTTTTTCTTTTTTTTTAACTATTAAATTATTTTCCAAGGTGACTATCTCATGTTATATTCCCACCCGCAGTGCATCATAGATCCAGGTTTTTGTATCCTTTTCCAGAATTTGGTATTGTCACCACTTTTTTAAATGATTTAATAGTTGTGTAGTCATATTTGTGTGTGGTCTTAATTTGCATCTCCCCAATGGTTAGTTAAGTTAAACATCCTTTCACGTGTTTGTTCTCCATCTGTATAGCCTCTTTGAGAAAATGTCCCTTCATGCCTTCTGCCTATTATTTGATTGAATTGCTTTTGTTTTTGTTTTCAATTCTTTTTTTTTTTTCAATTTTTGAGAGTTAAAATACCCTGACATCAAAATATACATCATAGGAAAGGTGCAAATAAAAAAGTCGATTAAGTGGGGATCTCAGATGATGAGGACAGTGATGATTTCTCTGGGTTTTCCTTTTGGCTCATATAATTCAAGTGTATGTATGGATACTGGTGAAGGTGTCAACTCCAAAATGTCAATAGGTACGGTCATAAAAACTCTAAATGCCCCAATAAAATACTGTATCTCTATTCAAAGGACCAGGAAACAGCAGTCCAGCAAGACAAATAACATTCATACAATAACTACTATACTTCAGAAAACCACTAAAGAGAAAACTGCTGAACACCAGACCCCCAGAAAGGCCAAGCAGAGGCACAACTTCCACACTCATTAGGCTGCAATGACTCACTCCATATTTCTGCCAGTATTGTCAGATTATGTGTCTGGGACTATCATCCAAGCTGGGTGGCAATGAACCCCCATTATAATGTCAGTGGGACCATAATGGGAAGGCTCGTCTAGTACTAGGCTTCCACTATCAACAGACAGTAAGGAATCACTCTTCTCCTTCTAAATGTGATCGTTTTGGAGGATGCCTAGGGAAAATCAGAATTTTACAACTTCTCAGCAATATTGAAGTTACCTGCAACTCTCAGACAGGATGATATTAACTGAAATCTAGGGAAGAACATGAATTAATAAATCAGTTCAGCAATCAGTCCAGCCACCTGCCCACCTGTGATGAAGATCCTCTCCTCTGCCAAGCTGGAAAGTAAGAAAGGGCAGTGGAAAACCTAGATTCTAACCACATCTAGCAATAATGAGCAAGTGTCATCATCTACCTCAACATGGGGTAGGGTCAGAGAGGACCTTCTAAAACATAATACTGAAATATTGACAGTGTCATAATACAATGCCCAAAAATGTACAGGTTTCAATAAAAATAATTATTTATTATGCCAAAAGCAAGGGATATCTCAATTACAATAAGGAAAGACAATCGACTAAATTATCTCCCTTAGCCATCATGAAAGTGCTTCAACAAGCAATTATAAATATCTTTGAAACAAATTAAAAACTGGAACATCTCAGCAAAGAAGAGAAGAAATAAGACACACAAGGAAATCTCAGACTGAGAGTTAACAATGGTTAAAATTTTAAAACTCAATGAATGGTGTTGAAATGGAAAAGACAGATAGAAGAATCAAAGAACTTGTCACCGAAAAGTTCCTCAATGTGAACAACAGAAAAAACAGTGAATGAAAAAAAAAGTTAATAGAGACTCAGGGACATAAAAGACTATACAATTCCTAACATTGGAGCTTTGGAAAGATAGGAGAAAGAGATTTGGCCTAAAAAAAGTATTTTAATAAATAATGTCTGAAAATGTTCCAAACTTGGAAAAGACATAAACCTCTAGATTCAATACTTGAGAGAAACCAAAACAGAATACATAAAAATAAATACAAATTAAGATACATCATAGTCAGGCCAGGCGCGGTGGATCAAGCCTGTAATCCCAGCACTTTGGGAGGCCGAGGCGGGTGGATCACATGGTCAAGAGATCAAGACCATCCTGGTCAACATGGTGAAACACCATCTCTACTAAAAATACAAAAAATTAGCTGGGCATGGTGGCGCATGCCTGTAATCCCAGCTACTCAGGAGGCTGAGGCAGGAGAATTGCCTGAACCCAGGAGACGGAGGTTGCAGTGAGCCGAGATCGCGCCATTGCACTCCAGCCTGGATAACAAGAGTGAAACTCCATCTCAAATAAATAAATAAATAAATAAATAAATAAATAAAGATACATCATAGTCAAACATTTGAAAAGTTGTCAATATTTACATCTATTCATACTGTGTACCTTTTAATATAATATAGTTTTTAAAAAAAATTTTTGCTTTTTAACTTTTTGTGGGGAGGGGGACTACTGGTGTGAGCCAGTGCTCCTTGCTGTTGCTTACATTTGACATTTTTTAGACTTTCTGGAGGTTTACAATTTACTTGTAAATAAAAGTGCATAGTCTTTTATTTTCAAAAACTTTGAGTAATGTACTGATTTGTAAAACACATGTGAGTGTATGCATGTGTGTGTGCCTACAAATTCATCTCTTAAAAAATGTATCATGGACAATTAAAGACTGTTGTTTTTTAACTTTTATACTAGAATTAAAAGTAATTTACCCACTACTATTACAGTAATATGGTATTTTCTGTCTATATGTTTGCCTTCAACAATGAGTTTTATACTTTTTTGTTATCCTGTTGCTGTTTTGCATTTTAACTTGAACTCTCTTTAACTAATTTCTTGTAAGACAGATCTATGGATGATAAACTCTCTCAGCTTTTGTTTATCTGGAGAACTATTTGTCCCTCCATTTTTGATAAACAAGTTTGTCAGCTATTGTACTCTTGGCAAGTTGTGTGTATATGTGTGTGTGTGTGTGTGTGTGTATGTGTGTGTGTGTGTGTGTATTCACATGTGTGAGTGTAGATCTTTCTTTTTTGGCACTTAAATATATTATCTCACTCCTTCCACCCTACTTAGTTTCTGCTGAAAATTCAGGTTGCCTTATCTGGGATAAAATTCTGTTTTGCCAGCCTTGGAGCTTTGATGTGTTCAACATGATCTAGTTGCCTGACAGGGAATGGAGGTGGCAGCCTAGACTAGTAGACATCTTTGATTTTTTTGCCTCTGTTCAGTGCAGAGTAAACAGATTAAAAACTCAATTTTTAGCTTCCCCCAGGGGAGGAAAAGAGTTGATACACATATCCAGTACCCCAACATTTCCAAAAATTTCCAAAGATCTGACATCTACCTTGTAAATCCTGCAGCGCTGGTGTATCTTAGCTGCATATACAATAACAGAGACATCAGCTTAGACTGAGAAATACCATAGTTTCTCTACTAGCTCAGCACTGAGTGAGCAGAAAATAACCACAGCTGTCTGCTTCTTCCTGGAAAAGGAGAGGCATGGTAGAGAGCTCTAGAATTTCTGTCTGGGCTGATTGGTTCACTCCTGCACAAGACTAGTTTGTGAAGTCTGTGAGAGATTCCTGCTCTAATATGCTGACATCAACATATAAAACCAAGAAAAATAAAGAAACAGACAAAGAAGGCCCAAATAAATAAAAACAAGATGTATCTTCAGAAAATAACTCTAATGAAATGGAGTTTTATTATTTACATGATGGAGAATTTAAAATAAACATCATAAAGGTGTTTGTGAGATTATGAAGAATGAATGAACAAAGAGTAAACTTTAATTAAAATATAGAAAATATAAAAAATAACAAATATATCATGGAGCTGAAGAACACAGTAACTGAACTAAAAAAATTACTACAAAAGTACTACAGAAGACTAGATTAAGCAGAAAAAGGTATGAACAAATTTCAAGGCAGGCCAATAGGAAAAACAATGAAGGAAAAGGAATGAAGAAAGCTGAGGAGAATTATGAGGTATCATCAAGCAAACCAATATACACATTTTATGAATCACAGAAGAAGAAGAAAAAAAGAGAAAACTTATTTAAAGAAGTAATGGCTGAAAACTTCCAAAAACAGAAAAATAAACTGCACTTCCAGATGCAATAATCTCAACGAGCAACAAATAATATGAAACCAAAATATCTGCATTGAAAAATATTATGATCAAATTATCAAAACTCAAATACAAATAATTTTTAAGCAATAAAAATGGCTTATCATGTAAAAGAGAACCACCAGATAAGACAACAAGACTTTTCAGCAGAAACTAAGTAGGGTGGAAGGAGTGAGATAATATATTTAAATGCTAAAAAAGAAAGATCTATACTCACACATGTGAATACACACACACACACACACACACACACACACACACACACAAAACTTGCTAAGAATAAAATAGCTGACAAACTTGTTCATCGAAAATGGAGAGATAAATACTTCTCCAGAAAAGAAAAGCTGAGAGAGTTTATCATCCATAGACCTGTCTTACAAGAAATGTTAAAGAGAGTTCAAGTTAAAATGCAAAACAGCAACAGGATAGCAAAAAGGATAAAACTCATTGTTGAACGTAAACATATAGACAAGAAATACTGTATTACCGTAATAGTAGTAGGTAAATCACTTTTAATTATAATATAAAAGTTAAAAAACAATGGTCTTTAAATGTCCATGGTACATTTTTTAAGAGATGAATTTGTAGGCACACACACATGCATGCACTCACATGTATTTTACAAATCATTATATTACTCAAAGTTTTTGAAAATAAAAGATTATACAGTTTTATTTACAAGTAAATTGTAAACCTCCAGAAAGTCTAAAAAATGTCAAACGTAAGCAACAGCCAGGAGCACTGGCTCACACCTGTAATCCCTCCAGCCCCCAGAAAAGTTAAAAAGCAAAAGTTTTTTTAAAAAAACATATTATATTAAAAGGCACACAATATGAATAGGTGTAAATATTGACAACAATAAATAAAGTGTGTGAGGGAGAAAGAAAAAGTGAAGAGTTTTGCACATACTTAAACTTGTTTTCAGCTTAAAATGAACTAAAGTATAAGATGTATTGTAGAATTCCCATCGTAATCACAAAATACAGAAATTACACAAAGTACGAAACACAAAGAAGCAAATCATATCAATTCACAAAATTAACAAAACAAAAAAGAAGGTAGCAAGATTGGAAGAAAGGTACGAAAGAACTGCATGGATAGCATGACATGCTTACATCGTAAAAGAGAGTCTCAAATAAAAAAATCTAAGCTAGTCAATAAGCTAGAAGAAAAGAAACATACAAATGCAAAGCAAGCTCAAAGTATAATAACAATAAGAGTGGAAATTAAAAAAAATTGAAAAAAACTAAGACAAAAGAGGAAAATCAATGAAACAGGAAATTCCACTATAGATCCTGCCCACAACAATAGTGTAATAAGGTAATACTACAAATAGTTACTCACTTTTGATAACTTAGATGTAAAAGACTAACTCACAACACAAATTACAATAAATTCACCCAATATAAAATAGATAATTTGAATAGCTCTATAACTATTAAAAAAATTGAGTTGTTAATTTAAACTATGAGAAAAAGAAAAATCCACACCTAGATGGATTCACTAGAAAATTCCAGAAAACATTTAAGGAATAATGAACAACAATTCTACACAATAACTTCCAAAAGTAAAGGAAGAAGAAACACTTGTTTAGTCATTTTATGAAGCCAGTATTATTTGATATCCAAAAAAAAGGGAAACATAGTAGGCAGTAAGGATAGTACAGATAATATTCTTGGTAAAACTAGATGTAAAAATTAGTAATAAACAAAATATTAGTAAATAGAATTGAGAAATATATTAAAAGTCACCATCATGTCCAAGTGGTATTTATTCCAGGTATACAAAACTAGGTCAATATTGAAAAATTAATCAAGTTCATTGGATCAACAGGCTAAAAAAGAAAAGTTGTGCAATAATAGCAATTGATATAGACAAAGTATTTGGACAAAATCAAGACCTACTCATTTTATCATGTTTAATATGCTATTCATTTGATCATAAAGGGGTATAGACTTTGTTAAAGAAAGCACAATTAAAGCTAGATAGGAGGAATAAGTTATCTTGTTCTATACCACAGTAGAATAACCATTGTTAATAATAACATATAGTTTCAAATGGCTAGAAGGAGGATATTGAACATTTTCCAAATAAAGGATAAATGTTTAGATGATGGATATGCTAATTACCCTTAACAGATCACTATACATTATATGTATCAAAATACTCATGAATATCTACAATTATTATGTATCAATTAAAAATAATAATATTTAAAAATGACTCAGAAAATTATAAATATGGGCTAACTTTCTGAAGTTTATAAAGAATACTTGACAAAATTATAGTTAATGTCACACTTGGGAAAGACAAAAATATTTCCACCTATAATCAGAAAGGAAGTAAGGGTTCCCACAATCAACACTGCCATTAAGGCCGGGCGCGGTGGCTCAAGCCTGTAATCCCAGCACTTTGGGAGGCCGAGGAGGGTGGATCACGAGGTCGAGAGATCGAGACCATCCCGGTCAACATAGTGAAACCCCGTCTCTACTAAAAATACAAAAAATTAGCTGGGCATGGTGGCACGTGCCTGTAATCCCAGCTACTCGGGAGGCTGAGGCAGGAGAATTGCCTGAACCCAGGAGGCGGAGGTTGCGGTGAGCCGAGATCACGCCATTGCACTCCAACCTGGGTAACAAGAGCGAAACTCTGTCCCAAAAAAAAAAAAAAAAAAAAAAAAAAACACTGCCATTAAAGTTATTTCTGGAACTTCTAACTAGCACAAAAAGGCAATAAAATAAAATAAAATAAAATAAAAGGCATACAGATTTGAACAATCAAAAAAAGTCTCCCTATTTGTTATAATGGTCTATAGAGAAAACTTCAAGGAATCTATAAAAAAAATCCCTTAAAACTAATGAGCCAATTAAGCAAGTTGTCGGTACACAAGATAAACATGCAAAAGTTGATTCTAGATCCTGGAAATACATATGTGGAACCTGAAACCAAAGGAATGCCATTTATGCTCCTCAAAAAAATTTAATTACTTTTGCATAAATGGAACAAAATACTTAAAAGGCTTAAACACTGAATATAATAAAATACTAATAAAACAAGACAAATAAATTTAGAGCAATGCCATTTAAATTTAGAGCAATGCCATTAACTACATAGAAGTTTCTATGTAATAAAGATTCTGTTCCCCTTAAATTGATATACAAATTTAATGTAATTGATATCAAAATCAAGAGAAGATTATTTTAAAGTGTATATAAAATATAAGGAAACTAGAGTAGCAACACAATTTTTAAAAAGAAAATGATTTGGGAGGATTATTCTATTAAATTTCAAGACTTCTACAGGTAGACTGTAGTATTCACAGAATGTTAAACACAGAGATCAATGGAACAGACTAGAGAATCCAGAAATAGTCTCACATAAGTATGGTCACCTGATTTTTGACAAAGGAGTAAAAGCAATTCAATAAAAAAAGATGTCTTTTCAACAATTGGCACAGGAACAATTAGCTTCCATAGGAAAAAAGAATGTTCCACAAAATGTATCATAGATTTAAACGTATAACATAAAACTACAAAACTGCTAGAAGATATTACAGGAGAATATTTCTGGATCTAGGACTTTGTGAAAATTTCATAGATTCTTCACAAAGAAATGATATATGAAGCTAAAAATATCAATATATTTGATTTAATCAAATTTTTAAAAAACTAACTTTTTTTTCTGTGAAAGATCCTGTTAAGAGAGGAAAAGACAAACTATAGACTTGGATAAAATATTTAACTTGACAGAAGACTCATATCACAAACATAAAAACATAAAAATAATCTTAGAACTTTATTTTTGATATCTTTTAAATAGCTTACTGTATTATAATTCTTAGTTTAAAATAATGAGAAACTGCACAGCTAATTAGCTGATATCTGACATAAATGTACTGTTTTTGTGAGTGAAATGGGTGGTGAACTTCAGAAAAAACTGAAGTCTAGAAAATTGATATTTTGTCTCTTGTTACTAGGAATTCGTCAAAAGAGCCATTTGTTAAACTAAATGTTAAAAATATTTTATGACTAGCCTTTGGACATGCTGTAGTTCAATATCCCTGGAAAATAACCCTGTATAAAGGATCAAACACATTTACTTTTCATTCTGATAAAACCTAGACTAATAGATTGTTTGTCTTCTTTTCTCCATGCTACTCTTAAGCCTTTAAAACAATGACATGGTTGCATATTCTATGACTTTTTTTTATTAGGATTCTAGCTGTCTTTCATTACATGAAGTTTTAGAAGAAGAGACAATTAATGGTGAAAGAAACCAGATCTTTGGTAGCTTAGGGGTACAGTGTGAAAAAGGTTTGACTTGATAAAAGAAATTAGTGAGGTGTCCCTCTTTTTCCATTGTTTGGAATAGTTTCAGAAGGGATGGTAAGAGCCCCTCTTTGTACCTATGGCAGAATTCAGCTGTGAATCAGTCTGGTCCTGGGCTTTTTTTGGTTGGTAAGCTATTAATTACTAACTCAATTTCAGAACTTGTTATTGTTCTATTCAGGGATTCAACTTCTTCCTGATTTAGTCTTGGGACAGCATATGTGTCCAGGAATTTATCCATTTATTCTAGATTTTTTAGTTTATTTGAATAGAGTTATTTATAATATTCTCTGATGGTAGTATGTATTTCTGTAGAATCAGTGGTGATATCCCTTTCATCATTTTTTATTGTGTATATTTGGTTCTTTATTTTCTTCTGTATATTTCTGGCTAGTGGTCTATTTTGTCAATTTAGAAAAAAAAAAGTTCCTGGAATCATTCATTTTTTGAAGGGTCTTTCTGGTCTTTATCTCCTTCATTTTTGCTCTGATCTTAGTTATTCCTTGTGTTTTGCCAGATTTTATCAGGCCAGCATCATCCTGATACCAAAACCTGGCAGGCAGGCAGACACACACACACACACACACACACACACACACACACACACACACACACAATTTCAGGCCAATATCAGTGATGAACATCGATGAGAAAACCCTCAATAGAATACTAACAAAACAAATCCAGCAGCACATCAGAAATCTCATTGACCACTATCAAGACGGATTCATCCCTGGGATATAAGCTGGTTCAACTTACGTAAATCAATAATCATAATCCATCACATAAACAAAATCAATGACAAAAACCACATGATTATCTCAATTGATGTAGAAAAGGTCTTTGATAAAATTTAACACCCCTTCATTCTAAAAACTCTCAATAAACTAGGTATTGATGAAACACATCTCAAAACAATAAGAGCTGTTTATGACAAAACCACAGTCTATATTATACTGAATGAGAAAAAGCTGGAAGCATTCCCTTTGAAAACCTGCACAAGACAAGGATGCCCTCTCTCACCACTTGTACTCAACATAGTATTGGAATTTCTGGCCAGGGCAATCAGGCAAGAGAAAGAAACAAAGGGAATTCAAATAGGAAGAAAGGAAGCCAAATTGTCTCTGATTACAGATGACGATTGTATATGTAGAAAACCATCACCTCAGCCCCAAATCTCCTTAGGCTGATAACCAACTTCAGCAAAGTCTCAGTATTCAAAATCAATGTGCAAAAATCACAAGCATCCCTATACATCAATAATAGACAGAGAGCCAAATCATGAGCAAATGCCCATTCACAATTGCTGCAAAGAGAATAAAATATCAAGGAGTACAACTTACAAAAGATGTAAAGGACAACTTCATGGAGAACTACAAATCACTGCTCAAGTAAACAAATGAATTTAGCATTCCATGCTCATGGATGGGAAGAATCCATATCATAAAAATGGCCATAGTGTCCAAAGTAATTTATAGACTCACTGCTGTTCCCATCAAGCTACCACTGACTTTCTTCACAGAATTAGAGAAACCTACTTTAAATTTCATATGGAACCAAAAAAGGGCCCACATAGCCAAGACAATCCTAAACAAAAAGAACAAAGCTGTAGGCATCATGCTACCTGATCTCAAACTATACTAGAAAGCTACAGTAACCAAAACAGCATAATACTGGTACCAAAACAGATATATAGAGCAATGGAATAGAACAAAGTCCTCAGAAAAAAATGCCACACATATGCAACCATCTGATCTTTGACAAACCTGACAAAAATAAGCAATGGGGAAAAGATTTCCTATTCAATAAATGGTGTTGAGAAAACTGGCTAGCTATATTCAGAAAGCTGAAACTGGACCACTTCCTTACACCTTATAATTAACTCAACATGGATTAAAGACTTAAATCTAAGATCTAAAACCATAGAAACCCTAGTAGAAAATATAGGCAATAGTATTCAGGACATTGGCATGGGCAATGAATTTATGACTAAAAACCAAAAGCAATGGCAACAAAAGCCAAAATAGACAAATAGGATCTAGGTATACTAAAGAACTTCCGAACAGCAAAAGAAAACATCCTCAGGGTGAACAGACAACCTACAGAATGGGAGAACAATTTTGCAATCTATCGATCTGACAAGGAGCTAATATCCAGAATCAACAAAGAACTTAAATAAATTTTAAAAGAAAAAATAACCCCATCAAAAAGTGGGTAAAGGGTATGAAGAGGCATTTCTCAAAAGAAGACATTTATATGGCCAACAACCATATGATATAAAGCTCCTCATCACTGGTCATTAGAGAAATGCAAATCAAAACCACAATGAGATACCATCTCATGCCCATTAGAATGGCAATTATTAAAAAGTGAAAGTAAGATAACAGATGCTAGAGAGGATGTGGACAAACAGAAACCCTTTTACACTATTGGTTGCTATGTAAATCAGTTCAACCATTGGGGAAAACAGTATGGTGATTCCTCAAGGATCTAGAATCAGAAAAATCTTTCAATATAGCAATCCCATTACTGGGTATATATCCAAAGGATTATAAATCATTCTGCTATAAAGACACCTGCACAGTTATGTTTACTGCAGCACTGTTCACAGTAGCAAAGACTTGGAACCAACTCAAATGTCTATCAATGATAGACTGGATAAAGAAAATGTGGCACATATACACAGGAATATTATGCAGCCATAAAAAAAGAATGAGTTCGTAATCGTCTTCAGGGACATGAATGAAGCTGGAAACCATCATTTTCAGCAAACTAATAAGAACAGAAAACTAAACACCACATATTGTCATTCATAAGTGGGAACTGAACAATGAGAACACATGAACACAGGGAAGGGAACATCACACAGCAGGTCCTGTGGGGATTTGGGGGGCTAGGAGAGAAATAGCATTAGGGCAAATACCTAACACAGATGTCCAGTTGATGGGTGCAGCAAACCACCATGACACATGTATACCTACATAACAAATCTTCACATTGTGCACAAGTATCTCAGAACTTAAAGTATACTTTTTAAGAAAAGAAAGAAAAAAATTGATTGTAAAGAGTGATGAAAGAACTTTGGATAACTGAAAGTTTCATACCTTAATTACACTGATTTTTAAATAGGGTTTTGCATGTGTCAACCTTTATCAAGTGTTTAAAGGTAATACCCAATTAAGTTTGAGGTATTCATCATAATTTTGAAGATCCCCTTTGATTTCCCTCAATACTGGAAAACATTAACTTGCATCATTTCTTCCAATGTTCGTTAATCCATCTTCAGTGGAAAGTCACCTACATGTAAAACATTTAAAACAATCTCATCTAGACTTTTTCCTGTGTTCTCATTTCACTTCCAGGCAAAAAACTTGAGGCTAAATCTTCCTCATGTAACTCACTCTTGACCATAGGAAACACATACAATTTAGTCCAACAAATTCTGAATGTAAACAGACTTACCTTTTGTTTTCTTGAGTTTGAGGATCTAGAAACAGCCTCTGGACTTTCAATCTGTCAAGTGTGAATCAGAAGTGATCCTACTGCATCTTTCAAATGCAAGAGGATGAACTCTCTAAGAAGTCCTAATGAAATTTTTCTCTAATTACTTGAAGGATTCTCCCACCATTTTTACATATTCAACAATAGCCTTTAAAGAAATTCTTTTTCTAAGGTATAATCCTTCTCTTGTCTTGATACAGATTATAAAACCAGTTCTTGCTTACCTCTTTTGGAAGTCTTACTTATATAGTTTAGAATTTTATTTTGAAATATGAGATAATTTGGCCTTCTTTCCTGCAGATTTAGACTAAACTTATATCATAAAGATTCATATTTTAATATATCATTTTTAGCAAAAATAAAATATATAATAAAATTGAAATATTAAAAATTATACACAAAAAATATCTTTATCCCATCCCATCCCATTAAGATCTCCTCTTCATATAAAACCACAACTAACAGTTTCTTGTGTGAGAGACATATATCTATAGATAGACAATAGACAGATAGAAAATAGATAGATGAATAGACATATTTGTGAATCAATATACTTGCTGTAAAGATACATATATAAATACATATAATTGCTGTACAAGTATAGATATGCTTGTGTATATATATACACAACTATATTGTGTATATATACACATATGTACAAGTATAAATATACTTGTGTATACATAAACATATATACACAATTATACACAAGTATAGCTATACTTGTACAGCAATTATATATATATACCTTTACAGCAAGTATATTGATACATGTATACATATATACACAAGTATATCTATCTATAATCATACATCAATTATATATATTTGAAAATATTTATATATACACATATATATATATTCTGCCAAATATATATACTTGCAGTACAAGTATAGATGGATATACTTGCATGTGTGTATGTGTGTGTATATATAAACATACTACCAAATATATACACACAGATATATACACAAGTACACACATGAATAAAACATATATAGCAACATAAGTTGTTATAGATTATTTTAAAACTTACATTCTTCAAGCATATATTAAGCAATTTTTATATCAGCAAACAGTGAGTTATCGCTACATTTTTAGCTACATGGTATTTTCTTGTGTGACAATAACCAATCCCCAACTTCAGGGTATTCAATATTTATTCAGCCTTTTGATATTGCAAACACTGTAGTACTGAGGAACTCTTCACATATTTGTAATGCAAATGATAAATGATTTATGTGATGAATATGCCATTTACCCTGATGTAATTATTAAACATTGTATGTCTGTATCAAAATATCCCAGATATCCTATAAATATGTACAACTACTATGTACCCACAAAAAATAAAAACTAAAACTTAAAAACAAGTTGCCCATCCCCAGAAGCATAGGTCGTGTTTTTCTTTCCAGAATTAATCTGATTCTAGACTACATACTGTTTTTTTTAAATATCTAAAAATATTGACTAATAGAGTAAGTCTTCCAATTGTAGATACTGTAATTCTGAAAGCTGTTCATAAATACTTACAGAAATTATTAGAAAGCATTTGAAATTAGTAATGCCAGTGGGCTTCCAGTCTTTATATTACAAATACTTGATGTCTTTTTCTTTTTTACTACATGGCCTATTTTTCAAAAAAAATTCAAATATGCCTTCAACATGGATCATCTTACAATTCCTCAATATTCTCCATATGATGAAATGAAAAACAGCATTTGGAGGTAATTTGAGTTAAATTAATTATTGAGAGTAACTATGGTAGCCCAATAAATATGATACATTTTTGTTAGATGGAAACTATTTACCTTTCAACATTATAGTGTTTAGGGCATATTTACTAATTAAATTTGAACTTGGTGAAAATTCCAATCTATCACTGCTCTGGCACATGACAATTCTACAGCAAGTCAAATCAGTCTAATTCAAAATTGCAGATCAATAATTCAGCTTCTAGAAGAACAGCAAACCCTTGAAATATAAAACCATGTCCAGAATACATAGCATTAAATTAGTAATGCTGAAACAATTCTTAAAAGATTTATATTAAAACCTGGAGTTTCAGTATATATTATAGTTTAAAAAAAAAAAAAAATGGAAGCTGGGCAGGGTGGCTCACACCTGTAATCTCAGCACTTTGGGAGGCCAAGGTGGTTGGATCACAAGGTCAGGACTTCAAGACCAGCTACTTAGGAGGCTCAGGTAGAATTGCTTGAACCAAGACCTGGAAGGCAGAGGTTGCAGTGAGCTAAGATTGTGCCGCTGCATTCCAACCTGGGCTAGAGAGAAAGACTCTGTCAAAAAAAAAAAAAAAAAAAAAAAAAAAGAAAGAAAGAATAGAAAGAAAGAAAGAAAGAGAGAGAGAGAGAGAGAGAGAGAGAGAGAGAGAGAGAGAGAGAGAAAGAGAAAAGAAAGAAAAGAAAAGAGAAAAGAAAAGAAAAGGAATTTTCCTGGTCATTTACACATTTACGACCCTTTAGATTTAATGAAAAAAAGTAAAAACTGAGTCCTCATTCGACATTCCTTTCCATTTTCCTTCCTGGATAAACTTGAGTTTTGTAATTTTTATTTCCAATATAAAGTTGAAGTTCTCCATATATCCTAAGCCACATTGAAAATATTTTGATTTTGGACTATATAATTTTGGATGTCTGCCTTACTTTGTTCTTGCATTTGACTTTTAGGAGATTAAACATTTGCTTACACTGTCAAGTCAAATCATTATGCTTCTGTTCAAAATCATTAATTTGGGAATTCTAATGTTTTAGATACAATTTTATCTCAAAATTGGAAAGTTGGATTCAATATATTAAGTAGAGCAATATCTAAGCATAGCCATTTAGTGGAGATTTGAAACATGGATTAAATAATTACATCTTTTATTGATCTGTCTCTCTTAACAGAGGTAGTTGTCTGATCATTGACATTTTTCTTCTAAGTATTTTAGCTGCTGTATAACAGAAGGTACACACTTATTACAGGTATGGTGACTGCTGCAATTTAAGAACTGTAAGTTGTTAAGTAGTGTCAAATTCAACTCTCTCTGGTCCCTTCATCCTGCCTTTGTTGGTATGTGAATGCATCTCAGGCTTGACTTCTTAGGCAGAACACTACAGGCATTGGGAGCTCCAGACTCAAAGCTGTCACTTGAATTGTAATTTTGTAGTACTTTCTGACATGTAGAAATTCTGAATTTCTTAATAGTCACATTTCCCAATCTCTAATGTTTCCTTCCATTCTTTTATGCTTTGAGGTGATTTCCTCATTCACAGATATGAGCCACCTGAGTATATTGAACATTATGCTTTTATATTTACATAGGGATTTTACATTTCTAAAGAAAACAAATATTTTCTGTCTGTGGAATCCAACCCAGCAAGAAGCCAATCATGTTAAGTTCAAGATATTGTCTATAATGAACATTATGCTTTATAATTCATTTCTTTATGATTAATTATATTCATCTAGATTACAATTTGTATAAGTCAACTAGGGGAATGCTATTTTAGCAAACCAAAAATCACTGCTCTATTTATAGAATAACAGACCTTTTCTTTAAAAGACATTGATGTGAATATGACTAAAATTTTGCCATGCCATTAATTTCTAGGGTATATTTACGTCAGTATTTCTAGATCTCTTATTGTTTCCGAATTTCAGTACAATTAAAATGGTGGTAATAAAGAAATCTTTTGTTGTTATTTTTGGAGATGGAGTCTCACTCTGTCACCCAGGCTGGAGTGAAGTGGTGCAATCTCAGCTCACTGCAACCTCCACCTGCTGGGATCAAGTGATCCCCCTGACTCAGCCTCTCCAGTAGCTGGGATTACAGACACCTGACACAACACCTGACTAATTTTTGTATTTTTAGTAGAGACAGGGTTTTAACTTGTTGGTCAGACTGGTCCTGAACTCCTGACCTCATGTGATCCACCAGCCTTGTCCTTCCAAATTGCTGGGATTATGGGCGTGAGCCACTGTGCCCAGCCAAGAAAGTTTTCTGTTTTGTTTTGTTTTGTTTTGTTTTTTGTTTTTTGTTTTGCAGAATATATTGGCAATGACCTTTAGTTTTCAAAAATATGTAATATATCTATTTTTATTTTATATACATATTACTTTTCATGAAATATTTATATTTTGGTTTGCTATGAACTTTTATTCTATTAGAATTTTGTTAATTTCAGAAATCGTTTTTGAAAATTCATGAAGATGAAATAAAATTTATAACAGATTGCTTTACATTGCTCCATTCATTCTATTCAGTCATACTAGATAAGTCTTAAAAATTTCTGCTAAATTTAATGTGATTTTGTTTAATAATGTGAAATAATAAGATAGGCCATTATTTTTCTTTTAAAACCTTTTTTTTTTTTCTTGTTTTCGTTTAGGCTTCTTCATGTGTGATGGGTAAACTGGAAGACATTCCTACTTTTTCTGTTCTCTAGCAGATAATTTGTGATGAGGCAATATGACACATTAAAGGTTAAAAAAAAAACCTCACTCCTTTGTTTGGTCAAAGGTTCTTTATTTGAACTGTAAAAACTCAATAGTCCAAATTCCAAAGGCCTTCCGTGATGAAATGGATTGAATTTCCCAGCATCACCCTTTTCACCATCCTTCCACCCAGTTCATATACATACATCTCAGTCCTCCGAAAGAAGAGGAAGGGCAAGGGCAGGAGTGTGGTAAAGGACATGCTCTTTGGAACCGCATGCATTTAGGTTTAAAACCTAACTTTCATCTTATGAACCTGATTTTAACTTTCTATGTCCTGGGTCTTTTTAATGTCAAATTAAACAAAAATATCTTGTTAATAGGTTGTAAGAATTAAATTAAATATTGTCCAGTGTAATTATTGAGACAGAGTAGATAATTATTGTTAGGGTTGAAATTTTATGGCATTTATAAAATAGTTCATGCATTTTGAAAGCACACTGTTATATAAAAAGATTTCTACACAGTTTTTACTTTCTTTTTTTTTTTTTGGTCTTTTTCTTTTTTTATTGCATTTTAGGTTTTGTGGTACATGTGAAGAATATGCAAGACTGTTGTATAGGTACACACATGGCAGTGTGATTTGCTGCCTTCCTCCCCCTCACCTATATCTGGCATTTCTCCCCATGATATCTTTCCCAACTCCCCACCCCCACTGTCCCTCCCCTATTTCCCCCCAACAGACCCCAGTGTGTGATGCTCCCCTCCCTGTGTCCATGTGTTCTCATTGTTCAACACCCATCTATGAGTGAGAACATGTGGTATTTGATTTTCTGTTATTTTGTCAGTTTCCTGAGAATGATGGTTTCCAGGTTCATCCATGTCCCTACAGAGGACACAAACTCATAGTTTTTGATTGCTGCATACTATTCCATGATGTATATGTGCCACATTTTCCCTGTTCAGTCCATCATCGATGGGCATTTGGGTTGGTTCCAGGTCTTTGCTATTGTAGACTGTGCTGCAATGAACATTCCTGTGCATATGTCCTTATAGTAGAACAATTTATAATCCTTTGGATATATACCAACTAATGGGATTGCTGGATCAAATGGAATTTCTATTTCTAGGTCCTTGAGGAATGGCCACACTGTCTTCCACAATGGTTGATCTAATTTACACTCCCACCAACAGTGTAAAAGTGTTCCTATTTCTCCATATCCTCTCCAGCATCTGTTGTCTCCAGATTTTTTAATGATCTCCATTCTAACTGGCATGAGATGGTATCTCAATGTGGTTTTGATTTGCATTTCTCTAATGACCAGTGATGATGAGCATTTTTTCATGTTTGTTGGCCTCATGTATGTCTTCTTTTGTAAAGTGTCTGTGCATATCCTTTGCCCACTTTTGAATGGGCTTGTTTGTTTTTTTCTTGTAAATCTGTTTTAGTTTCTTGTAGATTCTGGATATCAGCCCTTTGTCAGATGGGTAGATGGCAAAAAAATTTTCCCATTCTGTTGGTTGCCAATTCACTCTAATGACTGTTTCTTTTGCTGTGCAGAAGCTGTGCAGTTTGATTAGGTCCCATTTGTCTATTTTGGCTTTTGTTGCCAATGCTTTTGGTTCTACACAGTTTTTACCCATCACACAACCTGGTAGGCAATAATGGCCTTTCTTTCCACTAAAATTTCAAACCTATAAGACAAGTGAGAAATAACTTTACCTGCCAACACCCTCATTAGTTGCTACATTTTCAAGCCCATTCTCATTTTTCTCCAGAGAAATGAGGTGGACATTTTCAGGTAGTTCCAGCATATTTAAGCATCCACACCTACACCCATAAAGAAAGAGAATGGATTTGTCTTATTGGTCCAGATAAAGGCTTAGTGGGCATTCCCAATTCTTCAACCCCATTATTTCAGTGGGAGAGACTATTAAGTAACTTCAACTGCCAGAATGCAACAATGATCGTGATTCCATCTCTTTCCTGATCATCATGTAGCAGACAGCATCCAGTCCACAAACACATCATGAAACACCAGCTTCTGGATGATAAGCTACGCAAATGTTCCAACAGTATACAGCAAAACTGTCTATAGTACATAGGAATCTAATTAAATCTTATGAAAACCAACACTGCTTTTTACCTAAGAAATAATTTGTTGGATATTTTGAAGGGCTACAGTGATAAGGGCTATGATAAAGAAAAGGTGAACAAAAATAGACTCAATTTTTTTTAAATTAGTAAAGCAGACATATTACATGATGACATTTATTTAGAAATGTGTAACTCTTACTTTGCTAAATAATTTCAATAATCACTTTAAATTAAATGTTGAAATAAATCTTAATTCAATTAATGTGGGGGAAACATAAATTCATTATCTTTGAGCTAAAAATATATGTCCCTAAATTGATTATTTTTATATCCTTTATTTTAGAGATAATGTCAAAATCTAACAGAATAAATTGTTTTCTGGGAGAAATTTTGGCATTTTTATAAACTGCATTAATCTTTCTGAGCACTGAGTTATCATTTAAAGCCCTGGAGGGATAAATCCTAAAATAGAACTATCCTGGCCTAAAAAAATCAACATACAACATCCTCAAGTAAAATATTATATTCAAACAGTACTTTACATGTCAGGGATTAGGGAAAGTGTGGAGACAAGTCATTTTTGCCATTTGCTATGTAAAATACAAAAAAAACAAACAAAACAAAACAAAACAAAACAAAAAGACTAGCATGCCTCATCCAATTCTTAAAGTAGAATGAGTTTCACATAGTTCTTCAAACAGTTAAATTTTGCTACTTTATAAACTAATATATTTTAAATTCTTGATCCATAAACTTACAAAGGTCTTACGTATTTCTTGATCAAAAGCTATCATTTGTAGCCTGGTTGAAGTTCTCTACTATAATGTATATTACTGCTGTTGCCAAAGAAAAAAAAAATGGGTCTTTTTTTTTTTTTTTTTTCCTCTCTCAACAAAATGGATACAGTACTTTGAAATGAAAAGATACCATGAAAGTTCAATTTGGGAAACTAAAAAAACATTTTCTACTTTGAAAAATAGCAATACAAGTCCCATATTTAAAAAATTAAAGAAAAACAATGGTTTGGAAATTCTGTTACTTAAAGAGATTTTATCCTGACTGTTGGCTATTTGAATATTTGAAGACACAATAAATAGATACTGCCTATCTTGCCTTCAATAAGGCCTTGGAAAAAAATTAGCAATCCAATGATTAATAGAGTAGGTGCTCATTAGCGTACCTTGCAGTTAACAGAATACATGTGGAAAAATTGCTGGGTATGACCATCATCAATTTTTAAGAATGCCCATTAATGCTACTCCATGAGGAACTCTGAGTTGTCTTAACCAGGCAAAATTTTCTTGAAGTTCATAATAGCAAGTCAAATTAAACACTTAATTGCTATTTTAATAACCTTTTGCACTTTGGAGGATAAATCTTAAAGATATAAAATATAGATAATAATGCTTTGTTCAAAGATATTTGATGATAAACCAACTAAACAATTAAATCAATCTATTGATACTAACTATAAGCCCAGTACTTTACTGGGTACTAAAGGAAATTAATTTGTATGCAAAAATATGGCCAGGGCCCATAGGATTTACTGATGAGTCCAATATTGAAACTGTTAGTGTTTCTAAAGACCCAAGATGTAACTATATCAAATAGAAAACAAATTTAGATAGATTTTTAATCTACTTATTTCAGCATGGATAAAGGGAAGCTTTTAATGCTTAATAGGATTACATGTCCAATTTCTCTTTCTGAATAAACAGCATTATACAGCCATGACTCTGTCTGTCATTGATCCATGCCTGATCTCGACAAACCCAATACAATAATCAGCCCTTCACTTATATTTCAGCTCTTTTTTTTTTTTTTTTTTTTTTTTGAGACAGAGTGTCGCTCTTGTTACCCAGGCTGGAGTGCAATGGCGCGATCTCGGCTCACCGCAACCTCCACCTCCTGGGTTCAGGCAATTCTCCTGCCTCAGCCTCCTGAGTAGCTGGGATTACAGGCACGTGCCACCATGCCCAGCTAATTTTTTGTATTTTTAGTAGAGACGGGGTTTCACCACGTTGACCGGGATGGTCTCGATCTCTCGACCTCGTGATCCACCCTCCTCGGCCTCCCAAAGTGCTGGGATTACAGGCTTGAGCCACCGCGCCCGGCTATTTCAGCTCTTATCTCATTTTCAGAGAAAAGGCAGGATCAAAGTCCATTTGAATTTTAGTTTGGCTAGATTAACATTTTGTGATTATTCACTAGGAGCCATAAACTGTTCTAGGTGTTGATGTATTCATTTTTTTCTAAAACCTTGATGAATAAATGATAGGATTTGGCTCTGTTTCTCCACCCAAATCTCATGATGAACTATCATTTCCAGTGTTGAGGGAGGGACCTGATAGACGGTGATTGGATCATGGGGGTGTATTTACCCCTTGCTGTTCCTGTGAAACTGAGCAAGTTCTCATGAGATCTGATGGTTTAAAGGTGTGTGCACATCTCCCTTCACTCTGTCTCTCCTGTCACCATGTGAAGGTGTGCTTGCACCCCTTCACCCTTCCATCATGACTGTAAGCTTCCTAAGGCCTTGCCAGCCATGTCTCCTGTACAGCAGGTGGAACTGTGAGTCAATTAAACCTCTGTTCTTTATAAATTACCCAATCTCCAGTAGTTCTTTATAGAAGTGTAAAATGAACTAATACAATGAACTTATTATAATTATTGGATAGAGGAAAAAAACAAGGCATAACCAGGTTAAATGGCTTTCTCAATACATTTGCACTTACTTTGTCACTCTTTCTTTTTCCCTACCAAAACTTTCCTCTTCTTTAAGAATAAATAAGTCAAGTAGTAAATCAAAGTCTACACACAAAACAGTTAAAAATAACAATAAAGTAAAATGAAATGTTTTTAATGTCTACAGCTTTTATTGTGTTAAAGGTTTTAAAAGAAGCGAGAAATTGATATGGGTTCTAATATTAAGACAAAGTTTCATGGATGTCACTTTAGCTTAAAATTTCAGAAAGAGATTTATATAGTGGAAATTAAGAAATTACTTTTAGATGTTAAAAGCACAGAGGTAGCAATCAGTTACTTGGGATTATACAGAATTCTATTTATAATACAGAATTCTATTTAGTTTAAAAGTAAAGACTGTGTTTGACAGAGGTAGAAATATTTCAAAATATAGATTATTAAAATAAGAGTTATGTTTCTGAAAATAAACCTGTGATAAATGTAATTTTATTTGAGTTATAAAAATAACATAAATTTTAATTTCAAGAACAGAGTTTGTACTTAATTTCACCCATGTAAAATCTACAGCCTATATGGCTAATCTTCCTTGCTTTTGTACATTTATGCTAATTGGTATATAAATAAACAGTCTTTAACATATTTTCTTATCTAAATATGTTGATGACTAGCTCAATATTTTAATTATCAAGTAATTTTTATTAAAAATTTGGCCATGTACTATTGTGGCTCACACCCATAATCCCAGCACTTTGGGAGGCTGAGCCTGGCAGATCACAAAGTCAGTAGATCAAGACCATCCTGCCTAACACCATGAAACTCCATCTCTATTAAATATACAAAAAATTAGCTGGGCATGGTTGCACGTGTAGTCCCAGCTATTTGGGGAGCTGAGGCAGGGTAATCTCTTAAACGCAGGAAGCGGAGGTTGCAGTGAGCTGAAGTTGTGCCATTGCACTCCAGCCTGGGTGACAGATGGGGACTCCATCTCAAAAATAAACAAATAATTAAAAAAAAATAAAAAAATAAAATTTTGTGTTTATAATTTTTTATCTATCATTATGATTTATGCCCTATATCAGGCTTTTAACCTTAATAACAACCAAAACTGAATGTTTTTAAGTATATAATGTATTTATCCATGGTTCATTGTTCAGAGGAATAGCATTTTTTCTTAGAGAAATTCAATAATGATTTCTGCACAACCACAGAAAGAATCAACAAAATGAAACAGCAATCTAAAGATTGAGAAAAAATATTTGCAAACCATATATCTTTAGTTAAAACTGTTATGGATAAATTAGGTATGCGCTTCTTACAAGTTGCACTGGTTGCCTGACAGGCTTTGGTAATTGAAAATAATTCAATCATTAAGTCACATACACTAAAAGTAAGCCTGTTTTAAGAATAGTGACATTAGAACATGATGCATTGTTATTAGATGTCAAGCCTTATCTTTACTCTCCAGAAGCTGTCTTAAAATAAATAGCAAGACCTTATATCAAAATAATAGCTCAATATATTTTAACAATACACAGTAAAAAATATATATGGCTAAAGCTCAAACTTTGGGAAAATCTTCTTATTCCCCCTGCATCTTTTAAAATTCCCAATGTATTACCACATTATCACCTGTCACTGTATGATATTCTTTTGTCTTTTGTAATTTATTGTATCAGCTACATTGCTTCATTACACTTTGAGATTAAATCATCCAAACTATCTGCCAATCATTTAGTAATATTATTTTCCAAAATACTTTTATCATTCTAACCAATTTTTTCATTATTCTTGCCTTTTTAAAACTGAGGTCATTCATCATACAGGAAAGTGATAGATCAGAAGACTGTCTTTTGGTTACATTATTTTTCTTCAAAATTATCTAACACTGATAAAAGTAACATAAGGCTCAATATAAATAAAATTATATGGTTAAAGTAGAAGGCTGGGAAAAAAATAAATATATATTTTGAGACCTTCCTAAAAATAATTATACTAATTTCTGATATTCTTTGTAGATATTTTTACAAAGTTATATTTTAACTGTATAGTATTTTCACAGAATTGTAATATACAAATACCATTTATGAAACGCGTTTGTTAAATCCTTTAATTCATAACACAGATGATGCACAAAAAAGGAGGGGGACATTAAGAACCTTAGAAGTTATAGCATGATAAAATAATTCATATTGAGGCATAATATGTCAGTAATAATTTTTTAGTTACATTTAATAACTTGCAAAAAGTTTTCTCAAGAGTTAGATATATAGCAGCTACACATATCCTTATTTCAATATTTTAATGAAGAGCAAGAGTAATTCTCATTTGAGTTATCTATGCTTGAAAAATTTTGATAGAAAATGACAATGACTCACTTCCATCCACATATTAATTAACAAACAGAAGAAGGCATAAAATGGAGAAAAGAAACCTAGGTGTCTGAATCTTCAATGTGAGGATATGAATCTTCAACCTTTGGAAGCCAATCTAGATATAGAATTGCCCCACAGTTATCCAACCACATTTGACATTGCACAAGCACCTGAAGTCAGAAAGACTGCAAGTAGGGGAATAATTACGAAATATAAAAATCATAAGTAATAAGTCCATATATCTGCCATAATGTGATATAAAAGATACAGGTGCTATTAACACTGCATTATTTGTCTTCTACATTTATAATTGAGTGAAACATTAAATTTCAATAATAGGTTAGTGAAAATAAAGATGGAATATTCTCTCTTAAGTTTAGAAATCTTTGAATTCTATCCATTAGACATAGATTGTGAAACTCTGGTAGATACTAACAAAGTATCTGAAATACTTCTCCAATATGTATCATGTAGTATAACTGAAAAAAAGCATAATAAATGTTGCAATATTTATAGTTTCTCTTTATTTAAAAAGTACTAATAAAGATGGGCTTAAGTAAATAAAGAAAAATTTTGCCAATGAAAGTTGAAGAAAACTGTTCTTGAACTTTTCACATCATCAGTAAGTAATGTGGCTAACAGTAAGGGGTTGTGCTAAGCTGTAAAATAAAAATATGTATCATAATGACTTGTAAGAAGTGAAAAAAGGTCATTGAGAAGAAATATGAGAAGAGATATTTTCATATAATGTTAGTTTAAATGAGAAAGCATAAACATGATCACTAAAAAGACTTTATTAAATTAATATTTAATTATCTTTAATGTATGAGCAGTTTTGTCCCATCATATGAAAAGCAAGTATGCAATAATAAATGTGACATATGAGATACCCTATACTGAAAAAAGAATAATATATAGTAATTAAAATATTAATAAGAATTAACAAACATTCAAAAACATCTCAAAATGAATTCAAAAGAAATATACATATTTCAGAAACAATTTTAGATAAACCTGAAGAATATTTTGTACATTATTCATATATTTTATTCCATTATTATAAGTGTGAAAAAAACCTAACCTTTTATTTAAGTCATTTTATTACATTTTAACTTTTTAAGACATCCTTTGTATGTAAACTGGAGCTGACAGGGAAAAAGAAGGGATATTTATGGTCTACAATGACTTTCCAATAATTTAGGAAGATAACATATTTTTTTATAGGAGATGTTTCAGTTCATCTCAACTTGCCCCACATATTAGGAATTTATATTATTAAAACAACCATTTCATCTCTTTAAGGAATATCATTGAGATGATTTTGGGAAGATGGCTAACTACAGTTACCTGACACTTTTACCACCACCAAAAGAGGCCAAAACGAAAGAATAAACAACTATATTTTGACTGGTGTTACTGCGTAAGTGCACTGGAGAGTACCAAGAGAGCAATAAAATCCCTGTGGAACATGGAATCCCAGGATAGCAGCATCGGGAGGGAAGCAAGACATTCTGACTTTGCCATACTTTCTCTTCACCAAGATCAGCTCAGGGTCGAGGAGTACTTCTTAGTATGAGGAAAATCTAAGCTAGAGATCCCTAGCAGTTTCCATTATTGCCCCAAACACCAGGAATTCTTGTTACAGAAAGGTTTCCCAGTACATCAGTCATCTTCAGTTCGGAAAGTGGGTAGATGTTCATGCACCTTCAATTGCCGCAGAGTAGAAGCCAACCTTGATCACCCATAACCTAAGCTGCTATAGCATGGTTCCATCTTGAAAGTGAACCCACTGCTAGAGTGCATTCTTCCTGGGGACCAGTTGCAACTGACTCTTAATTCCTGAGACCCTATTGTTATTCCATCATGTTCACACAAATAGCTATAGCACCATGACTTCAGCTGCCTGAAGCCTAGGCCAGATGGAACAACCCTGAAACCCAAGTGTCTATACCAGTGTGGTAACCCATATTCCCAGGAAACAGGGGGACCTATACAGTGGGAAATTAACCAAACGCCTGACAAGCCTACCATACCCATGCTCAATCGCACCACACAATTGACTAGATGATCCCAAGTGCATCTGTGACTGGCCTGAGCGCTGCTCCAGAGGTGGCCCACCTCTTCAGACAGACCACTGCCTAGCCTCTCAAAACTGCCAGAGCCACATGTACTCATACCTGGCCTGACAGCTAGTCTGGTGGTGGCCTCACTTCTTAGGAGAGATAGTTGCTCAATCCAACCTTGCCATTGCATGGCCAAGCTCAGTTCAACAGCCATCCTAGTGGCCAATCTCACCTCTCCTACTAGCCTACCAAGAGGCTGTTTCTCCAAAAAAGCCACTTTATAAAATTAGAAAAAGCAACTATTGCACTAGATGCACAGATATTAACATAGGAACACAAGAAACATAAAAAAGCAAGGCAACATACACCCAAAAGAATACAGTAAATTTCCAGGACCAAATCCCAAAGGAAAGAACATTTACAAAATGCCTGAAAAGGAATTCAAAATAATGATGTTAAGGAAACTCATCAGAATACAGAGAAACCATTGAAATCCAAAAAATATATAATCTGAGTGAGAAATTAAACCAAATAATAGGTATTATAATAAAGAACCAAACAGAAATTTGAGGCTGAAGAACTTAATGAATGCAATACAAAATATAATTGAGAGCTTCATCAGACTAGATCAAACAGAAGAAATACTTTCTGAACTTGAAAACCAATCTTTGAAATAACCTAGTCAGAGGAAAAATGAGAAAAAAGGTCTGAAAAATAAAAAGAAACTGACGAAACTTATGTGACATTGTTAATTAAATGAATGTTTGCATTATGGGAATTCTAGAAGAAGACATAGAAAAAGGTACAAAAATGTATTTAATAAAATAATAGCTGAAAAATTTGAAAGTCTTGAGAGAAATATGAACATCAAAATATATATAAAGCTGAAACTATTCCACATAGATTCAACTTAAAGAGGTCCTCTCTGCGGAACATATACAACATTATAATCAAACTATGAAAAGTCAAAGACAAAATTCTAATAGCTCAAGGAAAGAGCATCAAATCACATATAAGAGAATTTTCATTAGACTAAACAGTGCATTTCTCAGCTGAAACTTTCAGGCAAGGAAAAAAATAAGATGATATGTTCAAAATGCTGAAAGAAAAACAAAAGAAACCTGCCAGACAAAAACACTATGCCAACAAACCTGGATTGCAGAAATTAAGGAGAAATAGTGATCTTTCCAGGTAAGCAAAAGCTGAGGGAATTCATGCTGCCAGACAGGCCTCTCAAGAAATCCATGTATATCCAGTTTTCACACTGCTTAAAGATTGCAAAAACTGGAAAAACATGGATAAAAATTGCTATCATGAAAATACAAGAAAGTATAAAACTCATCACTGATCTTCAGGGAAATGCAAATTAAAACTGCAATGAGATACCATCTCTCCAATTGGAATGAATATTATTACAAAGACAAAATAAAACAAGTTTTAACAAGGATGTGAAGAAAATGGAATATTTAGTCACCGTTGTTGGTATTGTACACTATTACAGCCATTGTGGAAAACAGCTGTGGGTGTTCCTAAAAATATTAAAAATAGAACTACCTCATCATCTAGCAATCCCAATACTGGGTCTATTTCCAAAGAAAATCAAAACAGCAGCACTATTTACAATAGCCAAGATATGGAATTATATCCAACAAATGGTGAAAGGATAAAGAAAATGTAGTGTATGTCCACAAGTGAACACTATTCAGTCATGAAAATGAATGACATCCTGTAATTTTTGACAACATGTATGAGCCTGGAGGATATTATATTAAATAAAATAAGCCAAACACAGAAAGATAAATACTCCATCATCTCACTAATATGTGGAATCTAAAACAACAACAAGTTGATTTCATGAAAGCAGAAAGAGAACAGTGGCACCAGAAATCGGGTGAGCTGGGAAGAGGAGAGAAGAGGATAGGAAATGGTTGATCAATGAGTACAAAGTTGCAATTAGATAGAAGGAATAATTCCTGGTGCTCTATAGTACAGGAAGGTGACTACTGTTGATAGTGAAGTATTGCACATTATATAAAAGCTATGAGAGGCTTTTTAATGTTCTTAAAGAAATGATAAATGCATGAGGAAATGAATATGCTAACAGCCCTGAGGATCATTATACAACATATATATATATATGTGTGTATCAAAAACACTGTATTCCATACATATGTACAATTACATGTCAATTAAAAAACAAATATACATTTTTTAAATACAGTTGAAGTTTTCATGTTAAGAGAACTGGTGAAAGTTTTTGGATTTACTAATAATACTAAAAATACACAATGTTAAAAGATGAAGTTCTTTAGAACTTTTTAACTAATGATCAAAATATCTTTCACCTTCCTGCCACTTCTCACCCAACTAAACTTAGGCAGAATAAGAGAAAACTGCTGATCTCTCATCACACTACTTGCCCTACTCTCATTCTTATCTTAGATTTTCATGTGTCTGTAGGTTAGTCTCTTGTTATTTTCCATTCATTTGCTTTGTTATTTTTCAGTAGTTATAATTAAGTATATTTTTAATGCAAAAATTTCTCAGAGGGACAATCAATTCCATATTTTTTTAAAGAAAGCACTTAAAAATCTGTTAATTATCATCTGCATATTTATTATTATACATTTACCCTGACTTATTTTTATCACTAAATCAAATTATTCAGTTAAAGCATCAGTTAAATATTCATGGTAAAAAAATTAGGTTACACACAGTCATCTTTAACTATTATTACAAAGTGTCTTCACTAAAATAAAGCCAATTAAACTACACCAACGAAACCCAGATAAAGAGCAATTTAGTTACATTTAATTACATAAAATATTTAATGATCTGTTTATTATACTGAAAAATAAGTTAAATCACAGCTTGTGTAGAGGACTCATTACAAGAAGTCAAATTTGTCATTATGTAGACCATTATCTTTCATTTTAGAAAAGAAAAATATTTATTTGATATATTAATTGTATATTAATACAATCATTTGAGAAATAGTATAGATTTTTCATGTGAGTATCACCATGTTTATGAATATAAAAGATAATATGATGTAAAGAATGTTGCTATGGAAGTCCAGAAAGCACATTTCAATTATCATCCCTGAAATAAATTAGCTTGATCTTGGGCAAGATGCTCACTTTGTGTTGACATGGTTTTCTTATATGTAAAATGGACTTTTGCCCTAATTAACCTTATAGGTTGGTTGTTCATAAGTAAGAATTCACAGTTCCAATCAGGATCTTTGACCTTGTAATTTGAAGTCATACCTGTTAGAAAATCTTCATTTAGTATCAAGTAGCTAAACAGTTCTCCTTTGAATCAATATGTTCCTTTTTTTTGTTTTGTTTTGTTTTGTTTGGAACTAGAGTACAAAAAGTATTTACATTTTGCATTAAATACGTTTTCAGGTTAGACACTCCTTTAGCTTCTAGTCTGCCTGCTAGTTCTTACTTAGATCAACTCATAACATCTGAGAAGTGGTAAATCTAGTTGCATTAGATAACAAAACACCAAGGCTATTCAATTGTTGGATTTAACTTTATCTTCATAACATTTAAACATTATCATTTAATAAGATATGATAAGGAACATTTTCTCTTGATTTAAAAAAATTCAAAGGAATTAGTGAAGTAGAAAATTACTTATATAAGATAAATATGGTTATTTACAGTATCAGAAAAAGTAAGAAAAAATAAAGCATATGGTAGATTTTCCATTTCTAGAACTCATTTTTTTAAGGGGCTGTGCATTCTCAAACCACTACTTATGAGTCCTCAGAATGACATTTCTATTTCTTTATTTCTTCTTACCATTAATATTCATGATAAACCAAATAATTCTAAAAATGCTCAAAAGCATATATCTCAAATATATGAAACTTTCAATTACATGGTTTTTTTCTGCATATTTAAATGACTCAAGATTATCCAATAAAATCTTTTGGGTCATATTTCTTGTTGATTTATAGTGCATGCATTATATTCCAGAGTTTCTTGAACTTTGTATTCACTTCTTCATTAAAGTTAGCAAAATAACACTATGAGATGATTGCTCTTATTTTTATATGCAATTTAATGAGTTTATGAAAACTATGCAATAGTCTAGGTCAAATAACTAATACATGTTGGAATGTAAACTTTAGAAAAAAATAGAGTTGGAAAGTAAACTTCAGATGAAAATGCTTTTATACACTGTACTGTGCACATAACCTTAACAAACTCAGCTAGACTAATATTATTTTATTGTCAATAACTAATAATAATAACATTTTTACAAATGTATGCTAGTTGGTTCTATATGCATACAAACATTCATTTCATCAGCACTGTATTATAGAATAACTATTAAATTTTCATATTTTTAATCATACATGACAGTCCTTAATATGCTTATAGTAAAATCTTTGCATGTATTTTTAATTATATCATTAAGATAATTTTATAGAAGTAGATATACTTTATAGAAAGTATGGAATCATTAGAGTTTTTACACATTCACACATACACACTCAAATTTACCTGAAGACAAGCTGTGACTAATTACACTGACAACCATTACACTACAATGCCTGTTTTCTCATGACCTTATCAAGTCTGCATATTATATATGCATTTCTGTTTATATAAACATATATGTAATGTTCATACACATGTTGAATATGTAGTGTGTGTGTCTGTGTGTGTGTGTGTGTATGTTTGTGGTGGAAAGGAGACAGAGAGAGAAGGAAAGAGGCAATATATTTATTCAATTAATATTTTGCAGGTTTTATAGGTAAAAATGTATTGACCAAATATTTTCATTCTATTAAATATTAAATATTACATGATGACTCTAAGTGCGGTTAGAGAGGGAACTAACTCTATATTTTAGAGCTGTATAAGAATAGGGTGCCCATACTTCCATAGGTATTCCAGATAATACCTATGGAAGCTGGAAGGGAAATTAGAAATATGTATATTTATGTTCAGTTAAAATAATGTATTACATTTTTTTATTTCAATTTGTTTTCATGTTTTCTGCCACAGGAGGCAGATCTGCATGCTCTCTGGAATGTATACCCTTGTTCTTGATATTTCTAATGGGTATAGCCAATGGGAATCATCAGGAGATCAATAGGAAAAATAAGCACATATGGAGTTTTTGTTTTCCTGTTTTTTTCCATCTGACATTGGTTTAGACTTTAAGTATCACTTAACTAAAATTCACATCATCCCTCTCCATTTTGCATTGGTACATTTTGATAATACATTTAATGTAATCATTGACATATTAGAGAATAAGAATTCAATTTAATTTTTGTTTTCTGTTGGTTCTTCTAGTGTTTTTGTTTTTTTTATTATCCTTGCCTTGCTGTGAGAGAAATTTTCCAGAATTCCACTGTGACTTATCCATACTCTCCTAAGTGTACATCTTTGTAATGGCTTTATATAGCTTTTTGTAACAGATATATATTACATGTATAATATGTATTATGTTTTAAATATGTGTGTATATATATATATTTATTTAAAATATGACTATAATAAAATACATGTGTGGTAAAATATGTACATTTTTACTATCTACCCATGGCATCAATTTATCAATTTAGAGAAGTGTAGAAGTATTAACATTTTTTAAGTTCCTTTACCCTTCTCCATTTTTAATATAAATGTCTAAAATATTTCTCCACATGCTTTGGAATCATATCAGACAGTGTTTTTACTGTTGCTTGAATCATAAAATGTAATTTAGAAAGCTCAAGGTAAAGAAGAAAAACATACTGTATTTATCCTGATTTTTGCTTTCCTGTTTTTCTTCCTCCCTGATATTCTAGGGTTGTCTCTTTATTTTTTCTTTTCTATTTAGACAACTTTTGGGTTAGATCTGGAGTCAGTTTTGCTAAGGACTTCTCCTTCTAAGAGTGACTTTATTTCCATTTCATGCCTAAATAATATTTGTATTGGTCATAGGTTTTTATATTGATAATTATTTTCATTTAGCTCCTGAAAATAGACTGTCACTTCCATCTGGCCTTTCTGATTTCTGCTGTCATTCTAGTTTTTTTCCCTTTTATGAAAGGTGACCTTTACTTTGGTTGCTCTCAAGGGTTTTTCTTTGTCTTTCATTTGCAGAAGTTTAATCATGGCATATCTTGATACATATTTCTTTGGGTTTACCATATTTAATTTTTGCTCAGCTTATGAAACCTATAGATTTATGTGTTTTTCCAAATTTGGACTATTTCTGCTATTATTTTTTCTAATACTTTTTCCAGATCCACCTTGTTTCTCCTTTCTTTGTTTCTCCTGTCCTTCAGAGACTCAGAAACATATTCATGAGGCTCTGTTCAATGTTTTCATCATTTTATTTTTCTCTCTATTCTTTACATTGGGTAACTTTTACTGCTCTGTCTTCCAGCCCACAGATACTTCCCTCTGCCCTCATCATTCTACTTTTGAGCCCAAACACTGAGATTTTTATTTTAGTTGTTATATTTCTTTTTCCAATATTTCCATTTTACTCTTCCTTGTTTCTTTACTAAATTTTTGTTCCTTTTTTCTTTTCTTTTCTTTCTTTCTTTTCTTTTTTTTTTTTTTTTGCTGAGACTTTCTGATTTTTATTTGTTTCAAGTGGGTTTGTAATTTCCTTTTGAAACACTTATATTATGACTCTATTAAAATATTGTTCAGATAAATCTGAAATCTCTGGTATCTCAGTTGTTATATCATCATTGTTTTTGTGTATGTTTCCAGCTTGAGATCATCCTGATCCTTGGGATGATGAGTTAGTTTTTTAATTGAAGTCTAGACATTTTTATGGCTAGTGCCAGATTTCAAAGGGAATGCTTCCAGTTTTTGCCCATGCAGTATAATATTAGCTATGGTTTTGCCATAAAGAGCTTGTATTATTTTGAGATAACTTCCATCAATCCCTAGTTTATTGAGAGTTTCTGGCATAAAGGGCTGTTGAATTTTGTTTAAGGACTTCTGTGCATCTATTTAGATATTCATATGGCTTTTGTCTTTGGTTCTGTTTATGTAGTGGATTACGTATATAGAATTGCATATGTTGAATCAGCCTTGCATCCCTGGGATGAAGCCTACTTGATCATGATGGATAAGATTTTTCATGTGTTGTTGCAGTCAGTTTGCCAGGATTTTATTGAAGATTTTTGGATCTATGTTCATCATGAATATTGGCATGAAATTTTCTTCTTGTTGTTGAGTCTGTGCCAGGTTTTTGTATCAGGTTGATATTGGTCTCATAAAATGATTTTAAAGGATTCTCTCTTTTTTGTATTGTTTGCAATAGTTTCAGATGGAGTCCTACCAGCTCCTCTTCGTACCTCTCCTAGAATTCAGCTGTGAACCCATCTGGACCTGGACTTTATTTGATTGGTAGGGTATTAATTGCTGCCTCAACTTCAGCCCTTGTTATTGGTGTATTCAGGGATTCAACTTCTTCCTGGTTTAGTCTTGGGAGGGTGCATGTGTCCAGGAATTTATCCATTTCTTCCAGGTTTACTGGTTTATGTGCATAGAATTGTTTGTAGTAATCTCTGAAGGTAGTTTGTATTTCTGTGGAATAGGTGGTGATATTCCCTTTATTGTTTTTATAACATCTATTTGATTCTTCTCTCTTTTCTTTTTTGTTAATCTGGCTAGCAGTCTGTCTATTTTGTTGATCTTTTCAAAAAACCACCTCCTGGATTTGTTGATTTTTTGAAGGGTTTTTTATGTCTCTATGTCCTTCAGTTCTGCTCTGATCTTAGTTATTTCTTGTCTTCTGCTAGCTTTTGAGTTATTTATTTATTTATTTATTTGATCTTGCCCCTCTGTATCTTCCAATTTTGATTATAGGGTGTCCATTTTAGATCTTTCCTCACTTCTCATGTGGGCACTTATTGCTATAAATTTCCCTCTAGACACTGCTTTAAATGTGTCCCAGCTATTCTGGTATGCTGTGTCTTCATTCTCATTGGTTTCTAAGAACATCTTTATTTCTGCCTTCATCTCATTGTTTATCCAGGCGACATACAGGAGCCAGTTGTTGAGTTTCCATGAAGTTGTGCAGTTCTGAGTTAGTTTCTTAGTCCTGAGTTCTAATTTTATTGCAGTCTGGTCAGAGAGACTATTTATTATGACTCCATTCTTTTGCAATTGCTAAGGAGTGATTTACTTCCAGTTATGTGGTCAATTTTAGAATAGGTATGATGCAGTGCTGAGAAGAATGTATATTCTGTGGACGTGGAGTTGAGAGTTCTGTAGACGTCTATTAGGTATGCTTGGTCCAGATCTGAGTTCAAGTCCTAGATATCCGTGTTAATTTTCTTTCTCATTGATCTGTCTAATATTGCCAATGGAGTGTTAAAGTCTCCCACTATTATTGTGTGGGAGTCTAAGTCTCTTTTTAGGTCATTAACAACTTGCTTTATGTATCTTGGTGCTCCTGTATTGGGTGGGTATATATTTAAGATCATTAGCTCTTCTTGTTGCATTGATCCTTTTACCATTATATAATGCCTTTCTTTGTCTCTTTTGATCTTTGTTGGTTTAAAGTCCATGTTATCAGAGACTAGGATTGCAACCACTGCTTTTTTGCTCTCCTTTTGCTTGGTAATCCTTCCTCTACCCCTTTATTTTGAGGCTATGTGTGTCCTTGCACATGAAATAGATTTCCTGAACACAGCACACCAATGGGTCTTGACTTTTTATCCAATTTGCCAGTCCGGGTCTTTTGATTAGGGCATTTGGCCAGTTTACATTTAAGGTTAATTTTCTTATATGTGAATTTGATCCTGTAATTTGGATGCTAGCTGGCTGTTTTTCCTGTTAGTTGACACAGTTTCTTCATTGTGTTGATGGCCTTTACCATTTGGTACATTTTTGGAGTGGCTGGTATTGAATATTCCTTTCCATTGTTAGTGCTTCATTCAGGAGCTCTTGTAAGGTAGGCCTGGTGGTGATGAAATCTCTCAACAATTGCTTGTCTGTAAAGGATTTTATTTCTCCTTCACTTATGAAGCTTAGTTTGGCTGCATATGAAATTCTAGGTTGAAAATTATTTTCTTTAAGGATGTTGAATACTGCCCCCACTCTCTTCCGTTTTGGAGGGTTTTTGCTGAGAGATATGTTGTGAGTCTGATGGGCTTCACTTTGTGGGTGGCTCAACCTTTCTCTCGGTCTGTCCTTAGCATTTTTTCCTTCATGTCAACCCTGTTGAATCTCACAATTATGTGCCTTGAGTTGCTCTTCTTGAGGAATATCTTTGTAGTGTTCTCTGTATTTTCTGGACTTGAATATTGGCCTGCCTTGCTAGATTGGGAAAATTCTCCTGGATAATATCCTGAAGAGTGTTTTCCAGCTTGGATTCATTCTCTCCATCACATTCAGGTACACCTATCAAATGTAGATTAGGTCTTTTCACATAATCCCATACTTCCTAGAGGCTTTGTTCAGTTCTTTTCACTCTTTTTTCTCTAATCTTGCCTTCTTGTTTTATTTCATTGATTTGATCTTCAATCTCTGATATCCTTTCTTCTACTTGGTAGATTCAGCTACTGAAACTTGTGTATGCTTTGCGATGTTCTTGTGTTGTTTTTCAGCTCCAACAAGTCATTTATATTCTTCTCTAAGCTGTTTATTCTTGTTAGCATTTCATCTAATCTTTTTTCAAGGTTCTTAGTTTCTTTGTATTGGGTTAGAACATGTTATTTTAGCTCAGTGAAGTTTGTTATTACCCTCCTTCTGAAACCTGTTTCTGTTAATTCATCAGACTCATTCTTCATCCAGCTTTGTTCCCATGCTGGTGAGGAGTTGTCATCCCTTGGAAGAGGAGAAGCATTCTGGTTTTTGGTGTTTTCATCCGTTTTGCACTGGTTTCTTCCCATCTTTGTGAATTTATCTAACTGTGGTCTTTGTAGCTGGTGACTTTCAGATGGGGTCTCTGAGTGGACATCCTTTTTGTTGATTTGAAGCTATTTCTTTGTTTTTTTTTTTTTTTTTTTTGTTTTTGTTTTTGTTTTCCTTCTAACAGTTAGGTCCCTCTGCTTCAGGACTGCTGGAAGTCAACCCCAGACCTCCTGGAGCTGCCTGGGGATCACCTGTAGGGGCTGCAGAACAGTAAGGGTTGCTGCTGGTTTCTTCTTCTGTTATCTTTGTCCCAGAAGGGTACCCACCAGATGTCAGCCTGAGATCTCCTTTATGAGGTGTCTCTTTGGATATATCGGGGCCAGGGAGCTGCTTGTGGAGACAGTCTGTCCCTTACAGGAGCTCAAGTGCTGTGCTGGGAGTTCCATTGTTCTGTTCAGAGTTGCTGGGCAAGTATATTTAAGTCTGCTGCAGTGGAACTCATAACTGCCTCTTTTCCCAGGTGTTTTGTCCTGGGAAGGTGAGGCTTTATTTATACGTTCCTGATGTGCTGCTGCCTTTTTTCAGAGATGCCCTGCCCAGCAGGAGGTAGTCTAGTCACAGTCTGCCAGCAGAGGCATTGCTGAGCTGCCACAGGCTCTGTCCAGCTACTGTGTAAACTTCCTTGTGGTTTTGTTTAGAGAGGTACAGATAGAACTGCCTTGGTAATGGTGGTCTGCCTCGGTAATGGTGGACTGCTTCAGTAATGATGGATTGCCTCAGTAATGATGGATTGCCTTGGTAATGATGGACTGCCTCAGTAATGGTGGAGTGCCTTGGTAGTGGTGGACTACCTTGGTAATGGCAGACCACCCCCCACACCCTGAGCTGGACCATCCCGGGTCCAGCTGCATTTGCTGTGAAACTATCAATCCAGAGTGTTTCAGATTGCTGGTCTTTGTGGGGATGGGACTCGCCAAGCCAGATATCCTGGCTCCCTGTTTCAGCCCCTCTTTTTCAGTTGATTGGGTGGCTCTGTCTCCCAGGCATTCCAGGCACCAGTTGAAATGGCTGCCCAGATTTGTGTGAGTTTTTGTTTGGAAACCCAGGGTGCCAGCTGAAACAGCCATGCTGGAAACTCATGGTGCTTTTTGGCCCAGGAATCTAATGGTCTTGAGCAGTAAAAACTTGTTTAGAAATGCAGTGATCACTCACCCTCTGTGTTGTTCTCGCTGGGAACTGCACCCCAGAGCTTTTCCTATTTGGCCATCTTGGACCAAGAGTCCTGTGCTATTATATTTTGATGTAAAATCTCTGCCCTCAAGGAACTTATCATTTTGTAAAGGATATAGATTAAGGAAACAAGCACATCAAATACACTTTTATGTTTACCATGATGAGATTAGGTATAAGAACAAGAGAAGAAATATGTATTCTAGTTTCTATGATCGAGAAAAAAAAAACTTAGTAAATATATAAAGGATGAAAAGTAGTTAATCTGCTTAAATGGAAAACAAGGAATTTGTCTTCCCAGATGCCCCTCTTTTCCTCACATCTGAAGTATCCCTCCACCAAAAATACCATTTAGATGCCTATTTGTGACTCATACTATGTGTGGGACTCATTACATTGTCACAATTGGTAACACTGATCCAAACTGGGATTTCTTCCTTCTGTTTTTGATATGTCATGAGAAAGCAGTATAAGGAAGTGGTTGGAACTGGATGGGAATATAATATAATATGGCTGTTGGCCATATTTCCTGTCAGGATAAGTAAGCCAGTCTGTAGAGCTGAGGGCAGTGACAATTAAAAACAAAACAAAGCAAACAAACTGAAGCTAAGTCCTCATTGTTACTAATTTCCAGGTTCCAGTTATTCTTAAGGTGTAGCTACTTTCATGGCTCCTTGGTGTCTTGGCTTTATAATTATTTCAAGAATTCAATTTCTAACAAAGACAGAGATATCAACCATAGGAAATCAGTGTGTGGGTATGTGTTTGTGTGTGTATGTGTGGTGAGAAATACGTGGTATTTCATCTTCACAACATGGAAGACTGATGAAAAATTATGCAAAATACTATCAAAAGATCAAGTATGAATGAATATGAGTGAAGCACATTGGGTCATAGAGACAACTATGAGAAAGGACTTTACATGAAGTCTAGTGCAGCTATCCTGGAATTTTACATAGGACAAAGAAGATGTAACCAATAGAAATTTGACCAAGGTGTAAAATCATTTTCCCAGAGCAGCATTAAGTAAGAAAATATTTGGCAGAAGGGAATCAAAGTGCCAAAACTTTTAGCTAAAAGTGAGGATATACATCTTTTTTATAGGAAGAAGCATTAAACAATTGTAGAATCAGGGCTGAAATGTTAAATTAGGGTTAGAAACTGTCCTAGTTTGGCTTTCTGAGTCCCCCATGCACAATGTCACCTATAGGTCTTGGAAAGTACTGTTTTTGGCTTAGGCTATTTTTAACAATCTTCTCTGAAATTTGGTAGCAAGTAAAATAAAATAAATTTTTTCAAGTGGAGAGATATAAAATTATTGGAAAATGTGAGAATAAATAGGCACATAAGAAAAGGGCAGAAGGCTGCCCAAAATTTGTTTGAATACCTCATGGAGAAAAATAGTTTATCCAGCATCAACTTCCAGTCAAACTCCTGACACTTACTAATTCTATATACTTTTTGTTGACTATTGAGCATCTCTTTTTGGGTCTTTGTAAGCTCAATTCAGCTGGTGTGTTAACATATCCTCTCTGGAAACACCTACAATCATTGCCAAATACAAATAATATGCTTTAGATGAGGCTAGTATTAGTTCCTCTGGCAAACTTCATCACATGGATATTCCCAACTGCAACAAAATGTGATGGGCAGAAAAAGGCATACCTTCAGAGCCAAATTTTAACACTAAACTACTAAATCATTTAAGCAGCCAAATTGGCAGCATTAAATTTACTCATGACGATACTTCCCAATTAGAAAATGTGTTTACATGTTGGTGAGAGACATACTTAGGATTTAATTGGAACTGATAACAGCACAGTAGTTGGTAAATTTAATGAAGCCAACTGATCATTTAGGTGACTGTCATTAATTACATAGGCTGATAAAAATCCTTATTTAAAAGAATTGTATTGCATCACTAATTATGGAACAGAGCTGCTCATTTCATGTGGATATATGTGAAATATATTGAAGAAACTCAGGAATCCATTACACCAAATGTTGGCGTTAAGTACACTGACTGAAATGGAAATCCAAATATTTTATTACATAAGTAAAAGAAATTAAAATAATAGTAGATATTTAATGTATGGTTAAAGGGATTTCCTAACCGCTATAGTAACTGAAAAATAAATAAGTTGAAAGATAGAACTGATAGAAATTTCTATTCATAATTGATAATCGGACAACATAGGAGTAATCATGACTTTCGATTAACAGATGTTTAAATTTCTTTACTGTTAATTAAAGTTAATAACTCCAATTGTAAGTACCTACTCAGAGCACAGTATAAATAACTAAATATGTAGAATGTGGTAAATCTCAAAAAGCACTTTTGTATGCATAATCTAATTGTTTTAAAATTTCTAAAATTTTACTGGTGAATAATACTTCTCAAAGCATTTCAGTGACTTGCCCAACTCAAATATAAAACAGTACTAAATCAAAATACAGACGACATGAACTAATGCTGTCTGATTTTATGTTCAGAATTCTGAGTTAATTTTTGTAACAATGCCAATATATAATAAGTACTATGTAAAGGTTATCTATCATACTACTAGGTTAATAAAAGTTTCAGTACTAAAATCAGTACTTACAGCAGTGGCAGCAGATAGTAACAGCAATGCTAGTGTTTCAATGGCACTGCTTTCTCCAATACGTATTGTGATATCTGCAACATAACTTTAATTTAAAAGTTATTTTGTTGTTTGAGTATATACTCAGTAATGGGATTGCCTGATCAAATGGTATTCTGTCTTTAGGTCTTTGAGGAGTGCTGCAGTGTCTTTATCACAGCACTATTTATAATAGCAAAGATATAAAATTAAGCTAAAAGCCAATAAAGATAGACTGGATAAAGAAATGTAGCACATTTACATCATGGGATACTATGCAGCCATAAAAAATAATGAGATCATGTCTACTGTCTGGAAATGGATGGAGCTAGAGGCCATTATCTGTAGCAAATTAACACAGGAACAGAAAAACCAAATACTAAAAGTTCTCACTTATAAGTGGAAGCTGAATGTTGAGAACTCATAGACACATGGAGGGGAATAACACACACTGCAGCCTATTGGAGGGTGGAAGGTGAAAGGAGGAAGATCAGGAAAAATAACTATTGGGTGCTAGGCTTAATACCTGGGTTATGAAATAATCTGTGCAAGAAACCCCCAAGATACTGGCTTACCTTATGTAACAAAGATGCACATAATAAATTTTAAAACATTTATTTTGTTGCATTAAATTTTTCAATGAATGAAAGTACATGGCTATTAATTCTCTTCCAATTATATATTTCTTAATATATCTTTTAGTCATTGATTTCTAATAGATCTGTGGATTCAGCATCACAAAAATTTCTCTTTCACAAATAAATTGATAATTAATTGTAAATACAGAAAATTTCAAGATGACAGAATACAAAAACTATTTTAAAACAGCCAAATTGAGGATATCATTGATCTGTTCACTCTATGCAAATGCCTCTATGTAGTGGAATTAAAAAAAAAATCTAGCTATCATAATGAACATGTATCAATATAAGATAAATAAGAAAGCATTCTGAGTAAATCAATTCCTTATTAAAATTATGAGTGATAGATATAAAAGCAATATTACACTAGACTGTAAACTTGGTTTGTATACCAGCAAATTACTACTGCATGGTTGCAGATGTTTGTTGAGCTGCACAGCAGTTTTCTTTAATCTTTCTCAAAAGAGCAAAGTGCCCAAATAATCAAATGAAGATAAAATTGATTATCTTGACAAAAGTAAATTAAAATTATTGCACAAAATGGCTCATATCTCCTTTGTTTTACGTGCTTGCTTCATTCTTCTCCTTAGAGATTTTCTTTTTCTGTTTCTCCTTGTAGATGTAGCATCATCCAATAAATCCTCCGTTCACTTTTAGTGAGTTTTAAGTATTATGAGCAAATGAACTGGAATCTTTCAATTCCAATTTCAAATTCCTAAGGTAATATTAATATTATAAATGTATTCCAGTTTCTACTAGTGACCAAACAAATTGTCATTGACAAAGGACCACACATTATAAACATGGAAACTATAACTTATATTACTTATGGGTGAGGAAGCAGTTCTCACAGAAAGAGGTGCCTACTTAAACAGTTAACTAACATCAGATGATTTTGAAATCAGTAACTTGACCCCAAATATCAATTTATTCTTCTGTAAAATGATGTTTACAATAAATTGTCCAAAGGGATATTTCAAGAAATAATCTTATGGGTAAAAGTCTTATGTTAGATGATAGGTGATCAACAAATGGCAAACATTGTAGACACAAGTGTTATTATTATAACACCATATGGTGCTTATGTTTTTATTACTCCTATGGGTTTATGTGATATCTTGTTTATAGTCTGCTCTTAATAATTTTTCACTAAACACTTTAAATTACATGCTCTAGCAAGAATAGATAACTGTATATCATCTTCTTCATATACATATATGAAAGTCAGCATGTGAGTCTGACTTCAAAATACTAACCACAACCTTTTAATTCTGTTAGCTCATAAAAGATATTTGTGAATTAAGAAATTTCATAGCTTAATTTTTAAAGCCTCAAAATTCTGAAAAGGGCAACTGTTCTAATATATGGCATTTTTGTTTTCATTCTGGATACACATTCTTCCACAGCAGGATGCAGCAAACAGTGTGCACATCATGGAAAACTGCTTTATTTTCAAGGATTGTAATCAAAATAAGATGAATTTTAATAACACAGATACATGCATACTTGGAGGAAACAATTATACCTACAAGCATAAATATATCAAATGCCTCATTTGTTCTTATGTTGTTTTAAAAAGTACTTTTCAAATGTTTTTGTAGAGCACTCTTTGAACTTTGTCATGTGGCCTAAAAGCAGCAGTTATTTACATAAAAAGGCAGCATTCTTCATGAGCTTTTGGAATTTTTGTTATGTGTATGAATATATCTTTTCTCCCTTTTAAAATAAGTCAGCTAGGGGAACAAACAAAAGTAAAGGACTGTGACTTTTACTGTATGACATATAATTTATATGTTAGTATGTGTATATGCATACCTTTGCATAAATTAATGAGTAAAATTATATGTAGTCATTTGACTAGTATTCATTGAGCACCTAGCTATTATATATCTATGTTTTGATCTACTAGATTCAGTAAATAAAAATCTCTTCCTTCCCAAAATTATATACTTAATACGAAGCCAAAAAATAAACATAATAAATAGGTATAGTATATATCTATTATATATTATAGTGTCTTATAGGTAGGGTAGTAGATAATCAAGATAATATAGTATCTTGGCTAAGGCAAAGTGCTAACAAAAAAAATATGAAGCAAAAATGGAGGAATATGTAAATTGGGCATATTTTAGTGAGGGTGTCAAGGAAAGCTGCCACTGAGAGTGAACTGCAGTATCTACACATGTACTATTTTATTTTCAAATTTGTGAGTTTTTCTAATTATAGATATAATTTAGGTAAATCTACTAAAAAATTAAACACCATAAACATGTGTAACATGGAAGTCCTCTTTGATTCAGATTAAAATATACACAGTAAATATATATGTGTATATTTATTACCTCCCTCCACATAAGACATAAGATCACCCTGTATATATATATTGATCAGTAACTTGCTTTATTTCCTTCACCAATACTATTGACATAGATTTCCATCAATTTTATTAACTAGACAGATGATTTTAACACAAACTAGAGAATGCATTGCAAACAGAGTTTGGATATATGAAGCCACTTTAGTACCACTAAACAAAAAACAGCAGCCCACATACACACTTTTAAAAATCACTTTTAGTTCTTGACAGTCACACACTTTAGTGTGAACCTTTTCATTTATGAAACATGATTTTAGCTTTTCTACCTTCACAGAGTTCCTAAATAATAGTTCATTTTGGATGATAGATTATGAAAAGCTTGTTTATATATCTAAAGCCTGACATTTTAAATCATATCTTTTCATTTTTCAGAAATGAATATGTTTGAAATCTTTCCATGGTAAATAGTATAATCTCCTGCTTTTTTAAAATAAATGCTATCATCCTTTTTTTTTAATGTTAGCCTAGATTTTGAAAAGCAAAAAATAAAAGCATAGCTATTGATGAACATTACATCTAAATGTTTAAATAGAAACTAATATTTAAGTCTTTAATCCATTATTATTTAATTTTTGTATAAGGTGTAAAGAAGGGGTCCATTTTCTGTTTTCTGCATATGGCTAACCAGTTCTCCCAGCATCATTTATTAAATAGGAAACCCTTTCCCCATTGCTTGTCTTTGTGAGGTTTGTCAAACATCAGATGCTTACAGATGTGAAGACAGTGTGGTGATTCCTCAAATATCTAGAACAAGAAATACCATTTGACCCACCAGTCTCATTACTGGGTATATACTCAAAGCAATATAAGCAATGTAAATCATTTTATTATAAATATGCATGCAGAGATATGTTTATTGCAGCACTATTCACAACAGCAAATACATGGAATCAAGCCAAATGCCCATCATAATAAACTGGATAAAGAAAATGTGGTACTTATATACCATGGAATACTACGCAGCCATAAAAAGAGACAAGATACGTCCTTTGCAGAGACGTAGAGTTGAAGTCATTCTCCTCAGTAAACTGACACAGGAAGAGAAAACCAAACACAGTGTGTTCTCACTTGCAAATGGGAGCTAAAGAAAAAGAAGGCATGGACACAGGGAGGGGAACAACACCCACTGGGACCTGCTGGGGGAGTGCAGGGAGAGGGAGAGCATCAGGAAAAATAGCTAATGCATGCTTGGCTTAATACATAGGTGAGGGATTGATAGATGAAACAAACCACCCTGACACACATTTACCTATGTAACAAACCTGCACACCCTGCATAAATATCCCAGAACTTATAAAATAAAATAATATCTTCAGTATGAAATGATTGCAATTATATACATGAATAAACAACTGGATTACGATTTTTATGATAAACTTTAATCATGTTTGTTGAAACCAAATAATGTCATTATTAGAGTCATTGATGTCAACAAGCAGTCATTTGCTTCACTCTCACTAGGATTGTGTGCTTTGGCAACAACTCAGGCATATTAACATTCTCCAAATAGGAGTAAAGTAAACAAGGTGTACTATGTCACAGCAGCTAACAAATTGTGCTTAACAACCAAGATATTATAGGACCATAATAATTACTTTCTCTTTTGTTCTTTCCTGCTGTTAAAAATATTCTGTGCCTTTTTTTTTTTACTAGTAATTGGTTTCGTGATTTTTAGTTGACCTCTTCTTATAATTGGGGTCTTCAGGTACATGAATCATATCCTTAGCAGAGCCTTGTCCTTCTGCAATTAAGTGTATACCTAAGAATAGCTGAGGATGGGCTTAGTGTAAGTTGTGAATCCATTTAGGGCCATTAAAAAAAATTAGAGCAGGTTTTGAAAGTCTTTTATAAATGTAAAAATGCTTTTACCTAAAATAAAATAATCCATTAGAAAGTATTAAGACTTTAAAAGCTTTTCTTTGATGAGACATTAGAAAAAACTAAAAAAACTACGTCATTTTTATTCTCTTGTTGATACACTGTCATATTGAAACAAAAACTATTTTGATTCAAACTTAATGAATATAAACATTTTATTCAATGTTAAAACAACATATATTATTTTTTTCTAGCATAAAATTTAATGTTGTAGAAATATACCTAAGTTAACAGCAAGCGTAGCAGAAAGTAATTTAAGCTTAGATTTATAAGGCTGATAAACTCACTTTTCTTTCACTTTGGCATTACTTTCTTATCTGTAAATGTTAGAGTGTTTTGATTGTGATAGACATATACTTGATGAAAAAGGAAATATCTTCAAAAATAAGTTGTCTGAAGTAGGCAAGTGTTGTGAGAAAAAAATCAAATTTATATAGCATTGCCTTCAAAAATTTGTGACTAAAAATAATTTGTGATTTCAAGCAATACCGCATCCCAGGATGATAATAATTATAATAAAAGTAGATTATTTTTTACAAAAGTAACTAAATCATTTTTAAAGTAATTAACACAAACACTACTTAATATTATCTCTGCAATTTTTATATCCAATGAATGTATGTGATATTCTGTATGGAAGTTAATGGCTAAGGATTTATTTATAAATCTATACTACTGCCCAGTAAATTACTGTTTTCACTACCTTCATATATTTATTGGGATAATTTTTGAAAGTAACTAATGGAGATAGTGTTGGTTAAAGCCTCTCAGCCCAGCAACTTCTTACCCTTTTACTTTTTAGAGCTGCAGTGCTACCAATTGCTAAGCACTTTAGTGTTATCAATTACTACCAGGTATTTTGCGAGATACTGACTGGACATAAAATAAAAGAAACAAATAACTGCCACGTAAACTTCATATCCATGTATGTGGAGGGTTAGGGTGACAACAGGTATGTAAGCAAATAATTTTAAATATGATTAATGCTAAGAGAAGGAACGATAACTCAGCTTGAAGATTCAGAGGAAGGCCTTCTAAATGAGAAGATGTTTTAATTAAATACCAAAGAGTTAGTCAGAGAAATATTGGAAAGGATATACAAAGCAGAGAAAACATTACAGGTAAATATACAGGTATAAAACAATATGATCTGTGAAAAGAATCAAAGTAATTCCATATGGTTTATATTACTATCAAAGATTACAGAAGAGAGAAAAGTGTCTTTAGCTGCTGTAAATAGAAACAAGCTCATAAAAGGTCCTACCTGCTAATCTAAGTGGTGATAATTGTACTTGGGAAGTGGGACATATTGAACACTGTAACCTAGACAGTGATTATTTTATTTTATTTTATTTTATTTTTATTTTATTTTACATAGGTGATTATGCTCTAGAATAGCATGTGGACATTCCATGAAAAAATGTTTGATAAAGAGAGTGAAGGAGGAGTTAGGAGTACTGAAACTGCCAGAGTGAAAATGTGATTTGGAAAAACTGTCCTGATAAGGTGACAATGAAGGTGTTGGTTATGAATAAAATGTTTGGGAGTGAAGAACAGCAGGGATGAGGAACTGAATTGTGCAGTTGAGTCTGAGGTGCTTGTGGGATCAACCAAGTTAATATGCCCAGTGGAAAAGCAATTTCAAACTCAGAGGAGACAACCAGCCTGGACGCTTAACATTGGTATCCATTAGTAAATACGTAGTGAGAAAAAGTGAGTTGGTTGAATCAGGAAACATAAATGGGAAAAGAGAGAAAAACAATGTACCAAAACTAGACATTTAAGGAACAAACCTATCAGCTTTTATGGCAGGTTAAAAGAAAGAAGACTATTAAAGAGGCTGAGAAGTATAACAATAATCCTGAAAGTTAAGTAATTTTATCACCATTTTTTTCAGACAAGGACCCTGAGGTTCAGAAAAAAACAATGAGTAATAGGCCCAGATTTTATAGCTAGGAATTGGCTAATCCAGAATTCGATCTGTAGTATTTTTTACAAGTGTGTTTTTTCCATTATATTATGAAGGCATTACAACAAATTACAGAACTCTTAAAAAGATCGTGCCTTCTACTTTCAAAACATTCCCATAATCCAAGGACATAATTTATACTTTAAAGAAACACTTGATTTTATTCCACAAAAGTTATAATGAAACAAGATAATTGCTCTTTTCTATACCATAACCATATTTACTGTTCAGTTATGCTGCTTTTGTGATAGCTTTTTCATATTACTGATTTGATATTGACAGTGTAAATATATTCTAGATACATTTAATTAAACAAACATTGTAAAAAAGTGGCTATTTCATTCTTTCATTAAAAAACTTTTATTTAAAAATTTTACAAAATTCTAATATACAAAAAACTTTCAGCCATTCATGAAATCAACTCAATCCTTCTTCTACTTGTTAAACACACAGCATGATATTTCAGTAACAGAAATTCCTTATTTACACCTGTTCATCAAATGTTTATATTTTTTCAAGAGACTGTTTTGGGAAAATGTACAAACCTCTTGTTTTATAAATTTGTTATAAATTATCAAGGTGTAACAGTATCTGCCTTTTTCTGCTATGAAGAAATTTTGTTACACCATGCAGAATTACATTAAAACAAAATTCAAATCCAAAGCAAAAATTTGTGTTTGCTGACAATGATAGGAGATGCCGTTTTCATTGCTGTGATATGAGCCCCACATTTAAGAAAACTTAAAAATTAAAAATGCAGAAAGCTAGAGTGACCTTACCACTTCTTCCATTTGTGGATTAATTTTAGATACTCCCTTCTCCTAATTACTTAGAAATATCAATGATCTCAAAGAAAACAACAGTATTATTACAAAGGCATCATGAAATTTTAGAAATATCTATGTTTATCTAATCACATTATAGATTCAAGAAAATCATGGAGTAATTCTCATGTATATATAGAACAAATTATGTAGTATTGTTACCTTGTCATTAAAATAATTTTCTTTTTGAACTATAATTTTCTTAGAAATATAATTTAAGCATTACTCTGTAGCACATATATATTTCTAACTTTCTTGCACGTAAAGAAAAAAGTATTTTCTTTACTGAGAACATGTGAAGTGCCACATGTGATGGTTCTGTAGATAACATGGTAATATTGTTACATTTACCACATTATCACGTAGATAACATGGTAATCTTGATTCAACTTCATATCCCCAAAAGTATCCTTTCTACAAAAGGCAATATTCTCACAAGTTGGATTGTCCAGGTGCAGATACTAAGATGGAATTTGGGGTGCAAGGTGTTTATTAGGGGCCAGGCTTTGTGAAACAAAAAGGAAGTTAACAGGATTTGCAGGGGAAGGAATTGATCTGCAAGTAGAGACCAACTAAAAACATCGCTAACTCAGTAGAGAACACTCCAGTATTGAGCATCAAAGTGTTCCACATGGGGGTGAAATAGGTCTTTATTTTCAGCCTCAGTCAGTCACCAGATGCAAGCTGCTGAAGAAATACTCTTTGTTGTCCCTTTGTTTATTTGTAGCCTACTTCCTTCCAATTATCTGGGTCAATTACCTCTGTAAATATAGTAACTCCTTTTCTTGCCTCTTGATCCCTGAATACAGGAGCTGAAAGTGAATAGGTGACAGCCTTACTCATTCAATGGGATTCTTGCTGCTTTGTCTGGAGAAAGCGTTCTTCTCATGTTTATGGGGTCTAATTTATCATTAACATCACACAGTGAATTACTGAGAGTAAAGGTAGAGGGAACACTGTTATTTTCAGTCCTGGTCCCTGGAACCACATATTCTTCCTATTGGAATCACAGAGCCAAATAACGATTTTCAACTAAATGCCTATACTACATATTGATATAAGACATTCCATAGTTGAAGCATATTGCACCCTGGTTTCCCCTTCAGCTGGGTCTTCAGCAAGCCTTTCAAATGTTCTCTCATGCTGGCAGCTTGGATATTATGATATATGAGGGCTTAAATTCCTAGACCTGCTTCGTGTACAGTGAGTCACCTATGTCACATGAAATTATGTGGGATCCAGTACCAGGTATGCACACTCTGTAAGCCCTCAAATAGTAGTGTTAGCTAAGACCTTGAGGGCAGGAAAGGTAAACATGTACCCAGAATATGTGTCTGCTTTTATGATGAACCACTGACCCTTCTAGAATGCAAAGAGGAAAATATAGTCAACTTGACACCAAATGGTCACTTTGTCTCCTTGAGAGAGGGTCTCTATCGGGGGCTCAGCACTAGTATCTGATGGTGGCTCCTTGTATATCAAACTTAATGGAGTATGTGCTATTTGGTTTATAACATAACAACCATTGTGTCAACATCATGCATGTGTTCATTGTGTTGGTACTAGAATAGTCTATGACATATACAAGTTGATATCATCTAATGAACCTATTTTGTCCACTTTGCTGTGCATGGCCTCTTACACAGTAGATGCTTTCTGGTAGACACTAACTAATATGTAACACAAAGATTCTCTCACATTACATCTGCTCCCATATATCCGTTGATATATGCCTCTAACTCCAGACCTTTTTGTCCTAAATCTAATCTGGTTATCTCTTTTCCTTTATATCACTGTTTTCTCTTTCTTTCTTTCTTTGTTTAAGTAAATAGCTAGGCCTTTAAGTCCTACCACAGACAGTCAACAGACAAACTGCCCAGGAAAAGTTACAACCTCAGGCAAAGTGAATTTCTACAGCTAAGGCAGATCCTGAAGAAGCTCACAAATAAAGGCTACATACTAACACACTCCCTGAAGCTTGACAATAAGTTATTCTTTAAATGGGGACATGCAAAATGTGTCTCTATATCTACCAAAATAAAATGTAATGGCTGCTTCCCTAGAGGGAAACAAGGCATTTGGAGAGATTTTAAAAAGAGGGCCTCATAGATATTCCATGATCAAAATACTTAGTGGGAATCATACATTATCCAGATGCAATAATATAAATTTTCATTTTCTTTCTTGTTGAAAAAAATTACCATTTTTCTTCTTTCTCTATCTATTCCAAGTTCATGAAGGAAGGACTCAAGTTATTTCGCTGTGTATGGAGCAAAGAATAATCAAAAACTTCACAGGAAAAAAAGGGCTGAGCAGATACTTAAAGTCACATAAAAGAACGGAAGCTAAGTGACCGCCAGGGATATAGAAGGGATATTCTAAGATATCAAGGCAGTGGGGAAAGTGTACATGCGAACACCTAAGAAGGAGAGTATGATGATTAGGAGGAGAGCAGGTTACTTATGATAGAACGATAGGTTTTTTTATTAGGAGCAGCATATGAGAGGCAGGAAGTGAATGGAGATATAGTTGGAGAAATAATTAGGGAGCATATTCAAAACTTGTAAACCATGCTGTGGAACTTGAAATTTATGCCAGGGGTGCTAGTACATGGAAATATGAAATCAGAATAGTAGTGATATGCTCATATACATGTGCTACAGAAATATCATTGGAACTGCTGTTTGAAAATAGAGTCAAAGAGTTCCTCTGCTGTCTTCAAATATCAACAATTTCATAGGATCCCTCCTATATTTCCTCCTATATTTCTGAAAGATAACTCTTCATCATCCAAATGTCCAGTTACCTTTGCTTCCAAAACTGCTATAATAGAAACTGACATTGAAAAAATTTTGGTGAGGCCAGCACGTGAAGGAAAATTACTATTATAGCCAAAAGGGTTTTATACTTCAGTCATTACATCTGTGTTCAAAATCAGATTTAATGGCCAAGACCAATTAAAATTTATGATGATATCAATGATACATGCAGATTCTGATTTTATCTATACAGAAGTAAGTGGGAAGGAACAAAAGTGGGTCAAATTCCAAAATTCTAGATAAATATAATAATGTATATAATACAAACAGTGATACAAAACTGACCAAAAGTCATGATCAAATTAAAATATTTTAATGATACTTGGGCAGATTAAAATTTTTAACAGGATAAAGTTTTAACATATAATAATCATGCTACAAAGAATTTTTAAAATGCTTGTTTCTGTTTTCACTATAAATATTGTTGTTCTCAAAAGATAGACCTTGGATTTTTATGTTAGGATAAGCTATAATACGTGGACTTTTTTATTTTATTATTTTTTTTAATACCAGAAGCTATTATTCCATCACTCAAAAACTCCAATCTGATTATCTTACAAAGAAAATTTAACACTTCAGCATGGCTGAAGACTACACTGTAGTTCCAAAGGGAAGGCCTACTGTTTATAGGAATAGATAGAAAAGAGCATTGGAAAAGGAGACAGGTTATGGGATGCAGAATTAAAAGACAAAGAGGATTAAAGAGAAATTGGTTAACGGTCATAAAAATGAAATTATATAGATGGAATAAAGGGGAATTATAGTTAGTAATAATTTATTGTATATTTTTAAATGGCTAGAAAATATAATTATAATGGTACAGTAGAAAAGATATTTGAAGTAATTGATACCCTCATTGCCTTGATTTTTTACATGTTGTATATCCATGTCAAAATATCACAAATATCCCCAAAATATGCACAGCTATGTTAATAAAAATCTAAAAATATCAATAAGGGTGGAGAATATATAAAGTAAAATAAATATTTGAATATATGGATTTCCATCAGGTATAAGCAAAAGCAATAAACTCTATTTACATAATCATTGTAACAAGAGAGAATAGTTTTTTTTATTTATATAACCAGAAATATGCTGTCTTCAGAATATTTATAAAAGAATAGCAGAGATGAGAAAGCATTCAATGTAGGAACACCCATAAGAGGAAAATGAAAAATTTATCCCATCATATATGACCATCTATACGGAAAAATACAACTAGTAAATCTTTATGTATCTGAGACCATTTCGAGGTATGATCTCATTTTCTATTCCACCATGTATTAACTTTTCCCATCCAAATAGAAATTTTCCTATTCCATCAATATTTAATTTTCAATGTCTCATATTTCCCAAAGTATAGGGGTTGCCTCTCCCCTCTTTCTGTAGAATTGAAGGTCTGCTATTATTTTCAACTAAGGAAGCAAAATGCATAAATCTGGAGAGTCACTCAGCGGTAGCAGGAGCACAAGTTCCACTAAAGACCAATGAGCACATTCTTTGAACTGTTTTGTCATTATTATCTTATTTACGTGAGTCAAGGAATAAAATAACAACTTATGAGATCAGCTCTGTAATTTTCCAAAGAGCTAAAAATAAAACCATCAGAAAATTATTTCCCTTTAATTGCTGATTTCTAGCTATTTTTTTCATATGAACTAGATCTCTTTGCGTGTAAAAAGCACTTTTGTAACTGTGACCAGTTTTCATTGTATCATTGTCTCTCAGACTACCTTTTGAAATGATTTGACAGCTTAAGCTTTTTAAAAAAATAAATTTAAATATGTATCAATGCACCTTTTAGTGTGACATAAATTCAGGTTTGGTATGGTACAGATTTATATAGATTCACTCTCTTAGCCATTCCATTTCCCCCAGTATGGATCCTCAATATGAACCATTAAAAAGTACACCAGTTGATCTTAGTGAATAACCAAGCTAGACTGTCCAAACAACCTTTGAAGTAAATAGAATTGATTGCTAAATGTGGTCATTCACCATTTCTGTGAAATTGAATGCTTTTATTTAGCATCCATAGGTTCAAATTTATATTCCATAAATTAATTCATGTTGATTATATTTATATTTCAAATTTTATTTATATTTCAGTACAATATCATGCCAAGAAAACTGAAATTCAGTATGAATGTGTGTGTGTACATAAATATATGTTTATGCCTGTTTTCACAATTTCCTACATGAAGTCAAATTCCTGCAACAATGTTGTCATATTTTTCTTTCATTCTATAAAAATTATGAAAAATTTTGTGCAGCAGAGTCCAACAGATTTGTTGCAATGATAGATGTGTTTTATATCTATGCCTTCCAAAGTGGAAGCCACTAGCCACACATGACTATTGTGTACCAGTGATGTGGCTGGTGCAACTGAGGAAATATATTTTAATTTAATGCAAGTTTAAATAGCACTTTATATTTAAATTTAAATAACTTCTTTGTGTATTTCATGGCTACCACATTGAACGGAACAGATCTATGGCAATTAGAAACAGTTACTGTGCTGACATTTTCACAATAAAGAAAGAAAACCATTAAGTATAATTCTTAAGTACAATCCAACAGTCATAATATTAGACATAAGATGAGTAAAGGAACATTGAAGATGCTCTAATTCACCTTAAAAGAAATGGAGAGGCAGAAAGGAAAGTTCCAAAAGGAAAGAAAACAGTTGTCTTGCCATAGGACTAGGAGTTAGCACCAAGTGGATTCTTTGTTCACATGCAGGGAAAAAAAAAAAAAAAAAAAACACTAAACAATTAAAATCAACTTGACCATGCTCCCCTTGAAAATAGATTATTCTATTCACTGTGATTGGTGGTTGTGGGTTTTTTTCCCAATGTTAACTTATGCATTAAAAAAATGAATCATCAGTGAAATTCCATAGCTTAGTTTAAAGGGTATCTTCCAAATTACCAAATCAGGTCCCACTGGATCCCCTTAAAGAACCTGTAAATATTTTAGAGCTTGGTAATCCATATTATCCAAATGTTGTTTAATATTTTACTCTAAACAATATATAATTATCTATTTTTTATTTCCAGAGGAAAGAAATCATTAATTTTTTTTTTTTTCCTACCTATGTACTTTTAAACCTAACCATTTATAGTAGCACTAGGAGGCAGTATTAGGAAGCTATTACTAAGCCTTGCTTATGACAATGAATTTAAATTCTCTTACTTTCCTGTTCCTCTTGTTCCCACTTCCTGTTGTGTTTCAGTTGAACTTGATCTTGAAATTTTAATATTTTGCTCAATTTGTGGTCCTCTTGTCATCCTTCATCAATGGACTTTCACCTTAGATGCCTGTAATTTCAGCTGCAGTTCAGTACTGAGCTCTTAATCACACTCGTAGCTCCTCCTGCTTCTCACTACTTTGGGACACTATACTTCTCTCATTGCACTCTATAAGTAAGACTTCGGTGCCCACTGACTTGACTGATACTCCAAATGGACTGATCATAGTTAAGTAATTTTATAACTTCTATAGATATAATCAAAGATAGAATTTAGAGCACTATCCACATTTTTTATTTCTTTAAAGAATTTGATTTTAAATTAGAAGTACACAAAGGACAGTAAGAGATATAGACTAAGCATTCTTTTTTTCTGCCCTTTGGATATACCAGATGTGAGAAAGAAAATCACAAATTTATTGATTCCATCCCATCAAGTGTGTGGGCTCTGTGGTTGCTCTAATACAAGGATTGGAGGATTTCTCTCAATCTCTCAATCTCTCTCTCTCTCTCTCTCTCTCTCTCTCTCTCTCTCTCTCTCGTGTGTGTGTGTGTGTGTTTGTGTGTGTATGTGTGTCTGTTTCTGCCTCTAAAACTTTAGAGACTGTTAGCTTCCACTTCATGTTTCTTGGAACACTCACTCTTGGAAGTCAGCCATTATGCTGTTAGAAAGCCATAGCTGCCTCATGGAAGGTAGCCTGGCTAAGAAGCCAATGTTGACTTGCTTCTCCTTGTGAGGAACCTCCTCAACACCTAAACCTGATTTAGATTATGAATCCTGATTTTGAAGCTAATTCTATATTGGGCTAAAATTTCTAGGGTCTTTAGAGGGGGCAAGTGTGTTTTTCATGTGGAAATATTATAAAGAGCTTTTGGCCAGAGGTTTACTATGACAGGTCAAAGATGATCATGGATTCTTTACATTTCTCTCATTGAGAGTTGGAGTCCATACCCACTTTTCTTGAATCTGTGGACTCTATAACTACTTGAGTATAGTATAAGTGACAGATTAAGAGACTGAGAACTTTCAATTCCTGTCTCTTGAAATGCTAACTCTTACGTGCCAGCTACTGCCTTGTGAGGGAGCTGAGGCAAACCCGCATGAGGAAGAATTGAGGCCCCAAGCCGACAGCCAGAGCTAAGATAAAAGCTCTCAACCAGCACCAATTTATCAGATACGTGAATAGATGAGCCACCTTAGCTGATAGCACATAGAGCAAAGACTTGCAAACCATACAGTTCATCCTACATTCTTCATCCACAAGTCAGGAGCAAAATAAAATTTATATTTCAAGCCAATATGTTTTGGCATTATTACTCAGAAATAGATAATTCAAATCCCAGAGTATTTTCACAGTAGAATGTTTCTGCTCTCTTCATGTGGAATTATCTTCATAAAAATCTTTGAAGAGCTAGTTTTGCCCACTATTTAGTACTCACTTAAATTAAATATCACAAGAATGCATACTCAGTCTTAGGTATCTTTATACTCGCAAGCCAATTACATCTTTTGTTTTGTGTTTGTTTTGTTGAGTCTTTATTATCTGTACATACCCACTCCTGCCATAATCAGAACACAAGTACCATAAATGAAGGGAATTTGTTTGACTTGTTATCTGCTATATCACTTTCACTTAGAGTAATATTTCAAAATACATGCTCTTAGTACATATTTATTGAATGAATGAATTACTAATTCTGTTCTAATAACTTTACTATCAAAGAGGATCTGATTATGTGGTAATAGAGACAGAAAACACTAGAATCTTACAGGTCCATCTTCTGTATTCCCAAACCCTTTCTTATTATTTCTCAAATATTGAGTCATCAGATTAAGAAACTAGATTATAAAGGACTCAAATCTTCATAACTGACCAATGACAATGATATCTTACACCTACAAACCAAATATCCAGATAGTTGCAATGTTGGTCAGTTGATCGCAAACCAATGTAATTTGATTTGACCTGGTTAAATGTGTTATGATAATTTAGAAAAATCAACATCAAAATCTTCAGTTCAGTCACACATACAAACACACACATGCACACACACACACAAATCCAATCTGTGACTGCAGTTAGAGTGTCTTTCATGGATTGCAGTTGCACCATCCTCACTCACTGCAACTTTGCCCTCCTAGGCTCAAGAGATTCTCCCAACTCAGCCTACCAAGTACCTACAAATTACAGACATGTGCCACCATGTCTGGCTAATTGTTTTGTTGTTGTTGTTAGCTTGCTTGTTTGTTTGTATTATAGAAATAAGGTCTCACTATGTTGTCCAGGTTGGTTCTGAACTCCTGAGCTCAAGTGATCCTATTGCTTCAGCCTCCCAAAATGCTAGGATTACAGGCATGAGACAACATGCCCTGCCTGCCTCTCTAATCTCACATATTTGAGTTAAATTACAGTTTTATATATATACACACACACACACACTCAAAACACAAATGTTTTCCTCAACTTCTTTTTACCTAATTCAGAGCACTCTTGCTATCACCTTTTCCAATGTGTGGATTTAGTTATTGGAAAATAAAAGATCACAGGTTTTTTTTGTTTGTTTTGTTTTTTTTAATCTAACTTTTAGAGAGAAAATGTCATGCCTATGGGATCTAGAAGACATACTCCTTTCTTCTCTTTGTTCCACTAGTGCCCTGTGTGTCTTTACCAAAACGTTATTAAATAGACATCAGAAAGTTTTTGATTTGCATCTCCTTCTCCTTTTTATTCTGCAAAGTTCCTGACAATATAAATGAAAAACAAAGAAGTCTTAAGGCTCCAGGAATCCCCTCAGGGAGACTAACTTTCAAAATTTTAGGTAAGTGGCTGACTAGCAGATGTATAAAGTAGCATTTTACTTATCTAATGAGCATATAATGTAGCACTCTTATACTGCCCAAGAAAATGGCTAGATGTGCTTAACTAACATTACCTGTGGCTCAGTTGAAGCAATCTAGTTTTTTCTCCTAAAATACAGATTTTATTTATTTCTTTTTACCTATTTATTTATTTTTTGCCAGGGGGGAGATAGTTCTTCAAGAAAATACCCATTAAAATTTGGGTTGTCTCCAACCACCCTGGATGCAGGAAACTACCATGGCATATGTATACCTATGTAACAATCCTGCACGATCTGCACATGTACCCCAGAACTTAAAATATCATTAAAAAATTTGGGTTGTAAAAGTACAATTGATTCAGCTGTTATACCCTTGATTGCAGAAATATAAGAGGCAGAGTCTCTTTGTGATCAACGTATTAGAGCAATCATTATAAAACTGTTAAATCATGAGGAAAACTGACCTTGACAATTAAATATTGAAAGGCAGAATTATTCCTTACATGCTTGTCATGAATTTTAAATTTTCTTACTACTACTTTCCAAATGCTTCAGTTTTCCAGTATATGTTAAAACACTTATTAAATCTTATTTAGTTTGCTCATTTGAAATTTTCTGTTATCTATGAGTTTCTTTTTCTTTGACATAAAAGTGTCCTATGTCAAATTTCAAGGGAACCACACATTATTATCTCCCAGGCCCTTGAGAGAACCAAAGCAATCACACTAGTATTCCCCCAGTTTCCACTCTCAGATGCTTTTGAATCCTGTCATCCAAATCATCATGGTGCTAATACATTCCCAAGCACTGAGGACTCAGAGGAGCATGATGCTTCAATGTGTTTATAGAATACATTTCACATAGACAGGCACAAAAGGAACAGTTTGCATAATCATCTGCCAAAAAGAATCCATCTGTCAGAGAACAGTGGAAGCTGAAATCAAACAAGTTCATATTAAAAAACAAAATCTCAATTCCCATTCTCTGCACTTCATTTCCTTGAGCCTAATTATCAATGCATATAAATGGGGAAAATACTTCCTGGTTACACTTCAAAATTCTAATCCTGGCAAGAAACAACAATAACTGCTCTACCATCATTTTGCAGGGGGCAGTACCATGCAGCTGAGAATATTGGGTCTGAAAATGTCAGGCCAACTGCTGTTGTAGCCAATGTGAAGTTTTACTGCTTGTGACAAATGGGGTGTGTGAACAACAAAAATATTGTCTCATTTTCTTAGTGTTAACTAATTCTGGCTGAACTCCAAAGAAGAACCAACCCAGTTTCCCTGAAAAGTATTCATTTAGTAGTTGCTTTCTGATAAAGTTTTAAAATTTCTGCTCAGTTAACCATGGAAGAAATACCAGTTCTTCAGAGAAAAATAAATGAAAACATACATTTTAGAGACTAAAATAAAATCCAAATGTTCAGTTAAAAATGCAAAATGAAATTGAATTATTTGCTTCATAAAATATATTTAATTTAAAGAAATTATTCATGCATATTCTTTAAGAACTGTACTCTCAAATTTTTAATTTACTTTTGAGTTTTATTTGTATTCATTTAAGGGGTACAAGTATAATTTTGCTACATGAATATATTGCATGGTGGTGAAGTCAGGGCTTTTAGTGTATATATCATACAAATAACTTACTTTGTGCTCTTTAAATAATTCTCCATCATCCACCCCTTACCATCCCTCAACCCTTCTGAGTACCCATTTCCTCTCATTCCATAATCTAAGTTCATCTGTACGTATTATTTATCTCCCACTTATAAATGAAATAATGTGGCATTTGTCTTTCCGTTTCTGAGTTGTTTCATTTAAAATAATGGCCTCCAATTCCATTCATATTGCTGCAAAAGACATGATTTCCCACCTTTTATGACTAAATGGTATCCATTGTATGTGTGTGTGTGTGTGTGTGTGTGTGTGTGTGTGTGTAATCCTGTGTGTGTCTGTGTGTGTGTGTGTATAATCCTGTATGTCTGTGTGTATGTGTGTGTATAATCCTGTGTGTGTGTGTGTGTGTGTGTGTGTGTGTGTGTGTGTGTATGATAGTTTATTTATCCAGTCTGCCATTGATGGACACTTAGGTTGATTCCATACCTTTGCTGTTGTGAATATTGCTATGATAAACATATGAGTTCAGATATCCTTTTGATATAATTTCTTCTTTTGAGTATATACTCAGTAATGGAATTGCTTGGTCAAATGGTAATTCTCCTTTAAGTTCTTTGAGAAATCTCCATACTATTTTCCATAGAGGTTATACTAATTTATATTCCCACAAACACAGTATAAGCATTCTCTTTTCTCCAAGTCTTAACCAACATCTGTTATTTTTGTCTTTTTAATAATAACCATTCTGACTGACATAAGATGATACCTCATTATGGTTTTAATTTGCATTTATCTGATGATTAGCAATGAACATTTTTTCATATGCTTGTTGTCCATTTTTATGTCTTCTTTTTAAATGTGTCTATTCATGTTCTTAATCCACTTTTTAATGGGATTATTCATTTTTTGTTTGCTTACTTCATTAAGCTCATCGCACATTCTGGATATTAATCCCTGTAAGATGCATAGTTTGGAAATACTGCAGTGTCTTAATTTTAATGTGATTTAATTACATGTAGCTTAAAAATATTAGGATCTATAGAGAGGTAAATCTGTACTTTCTGAAATATGAATTAAAAAACCACTGTGCTACAGTTTTTTAAAAACTTCAATATTTGAAAAATATTTAACTGCTAAAGCATAAATTTCTATGCTTTGTGTCGGGCAATGTTTTAAAATTAGGGTTTTAGCAGTAAACAAAACTGAGAACACTTTTTTCCATGGGGCTTGTATTCTAGTGAGTAGATGTTTTTAGAAATTTGATACTGAAAGTAGTTTGTTTTAATGAAAATAGTACATTTTTGAAGGGTTTTTGCATATTTCTTATAAGACATTGATTGTATGTACTTCCTTTCTCTTCTAATAAGTAAGAAAATGTTCTTCTTCATTAACAAAATAAAATACCTGAGTCTTCAGCAACCTCCTAAATATTTCTCTAGATTTGAAGGTAGAATCTCTTGATGAAAACTGATAGAAAGATTTAAATTTCTAACTGCAGTTTACCAATTCTTGTGAATTGCTGCCTCTGGTTCAAATCTTAACTGCCTGGGTAAGGATCATTCTCATTCTTACAAGGTGCTTCTGTGCACTCTCTTTACCAGGTTAAGAGCAGAATGTAGGGTTTGGGATAGGAAGGAGCCTTCTGGCCTCTTTTATTCCTCAGACCTCAACCAACACAAGCCAATTATATCTAGCAGTCTTCTATCAAAAGCTAAAGATACTAGATAATAATTACAGTACAATCCAAACACAACATAAACAACATCAGGCGCTGCCGATGTTGAAGTCCCTTGGCAATCCCTTTCCATATCTGGTCTCCCTGGCCTCAGACTATTGCCAGAATGCTGACACTCTTCCTCTCCCAAGTGACCTTAAGAATATATGTTTATTTCCCTAAGCCCAGGGGCTCAACTCTTTGTCTCTTCAGACTTTCGAAAACTAAACTTTTCACCTAAAAAATGTATAATAAAAACTGATCATTTGTCTCCCATCCTCCTATATGAGTGTAATAGGCACTCTACTATAAAAGAGGTTTTATACTTCAGAAACAGTTTCATAAACCTAAAAAGAAGGACCTGGACTACATTTTCTCACAACACCTACACCATGGTTTGATATTTCTTTTGACTGTCAAATATATTTTTTTTCATTACAATGTTATGGCAGTAGTTTAGCCATAAAAATAAAGATAGTAGTAACTCCAAATACTAGACACTCTGTTAAGCACTATACACAGATTCAATACCTCTTTATCAAAACTCCCACTTTACACATGAGTGAACTGAGGCGCAAAAAAGTTAAATAAACTTGCTCAGTGTCAAGGAATTAATACATGAGAACTTTAAGTATAGGTAGTTGAGCTCCAGAGTCCATACTTAGCACTTTGCTCTATTCTCTCCAATCTTACTCCTTGCAAAGAGAATATCTGGAAACTTCAGGATTTGAATTTTGGCATTTATAACTCTAATTAGACTCCTATTATTGAGTCATGTGGTCTCTACAAAACAGATTTTTCCTTTTTAACAGGTTTCACATGTGTTTCTAAAATTGACTAAAATGTGCCTTATTCACAATGTTCTGTAAAAATGTATCTTTCACTCATCATTATATTTGCTTTATAAAAATAGTCTTATAGAAAGCCTACAAAATACTGAGAAAACTAGAAGTTTATTTTAATGTTGTATTCCCAGATCGTAAAAATAAAAAAGCTGGAGGGATTTAATATTACGTGCTGATAAGAAATAGGAAAACAGGTTCAAAAAATATTTAAATAATCTACCCAAGTAATAAGAGCTAAACTTGTGATAGAGAATTCACATAATTTTAAAAGCTATATTGTTTGCATGAGCTAAAATTTATTATTTATGGGTCAGAGCTTGGGCTTATAAAAAAAGCCTTTGTTTTACTTCAGGTAACAGGAGAAAGAAGTAAGCGGCATGCATTTTATTTTCATTTGCATGAAAGTGTCCTATACAAAATTCTAGATAAAATAAAGTTTTCCATGAAAATCTCTATATTTCTTTCAGTGACCTTCTGTGGCAGTTCCTTCATCATTCAATAATTGCCTAAGGTATCCATGTGCCATCCCACAAAGGACTTCTTTCTCTGGATTAAGCATTATCTTTGAATCCTTCTGAATTCCACTGCTCTCTGTAAATATTTAGGTCTCTTTTAAGAGAACTGATATACCATTTGTGGTAGAATATTATTTTCTACTAATGCATTAATTAATACCTTAATAACTTTTCAATTTCAAAGAATATAATTTCCTTTTAGCAGACGTATACTGAAATAAAAATTTAACCTAAGAAATGATCTTAAAAACAAAGATATAGATTATTGATCAATGATGAAAATTACAAACTTTTGGTAAATCTGTAAGCTCTATACTTTCAATTAGGCAAATATCTTTGATAATTTAACCCACTTGATATACACAGCTGCCAATTCATCTCTGGTTAGGTTTTTCCTTGTACCAGGCAACATAATAACAAACCAGAGGAATGCTTTCCCATTGCCATTGTCCCTGCAAAACTGCAGAAAAACAGTGAGAGAGAAAGGTTCTCTGAAAGTACTATTTTCGCTACAGAGCAGAAATGCTAATTCCATTGTCACAGCTTTCTCAGTTCAATTTCTGTTCTCCATCCTGCTGTTTTGAAGGTAGAACTGATGGCTGACCTAGATGAATTCTCTGAAGGACATAGGAATGAAGGCTTTATGTTACAAAAAGCAGGTCTAGAACCTCACATGAGTAAAATATTATTTTTTCAATGTTTATTAACAGTCTTTGTCATATGTGCTTTATTTTTTAACTGGAATGAATAAAAAGCTTTTAGGTTTGTGATTTATAGTTTCATAGCAGCCTTCTTTTCGAAGACATCAGTCTTACCCTCAGGTTTATCCTGTACTTGCACTGTACATTCTAGTATTCTCGGAACTTTTTAATTGTTTCCCCTAGTTCCTTCATTTTACTGTTTTACGGGTCCTAAAACGTTGTATAGACTCTGTTCCCTCTCCATGCTTACACAGTTATTGCTCTGTTACTAGCATTGATGTTTCTTTATTTATCCACTTGCCTCTTCAATAATAGCTATTCCAATGCTGCTCCTTAAAATTTTTTTGTTGTTTTCCTTTTGCTTTTTTCTTGCCCAGCCTCATAGCAGCTTATACTATAGCTATTCATGTAATAAGCCTAATATTTTTAAACTGGTAACTACATGCTCACATTTTTGCAGTTTATTAAAAAGATTATAAATCAATTTTTGATAGTTATTTAATATTTGAAATATTTTATGTCAACCAAATATGAAATGAGAATGTTGCTATATAGGAAAGAACAAAAGTAAACTTTATACAACACAGCCATCTTTACAATGTGACTAGCATTGTGATTAGCTGCCTAATAATTTGAAAACTTATAAATTATTTCATTTACTACTAAAAGATTGTACATTTTACTATAATTGATTTTTTGTAATTTATTTTGCAATTTATGTTTTCTTGAGGCACATTCAAAATCACAGATCAGATTATTTTATCTTTTAGATATATTTTCTGATGAAATAACCGAGTTAATAATGTTGTATTTCATTTAGTATTCAAGCATTTTTTAAAATTATAAAAACTACATAATGTTTATAAACAGAGTTTTACGTTAATGCAAATCATAAAAACTAGATTTGGGGGCAGACAAACAGAACTGAAGGCAAAATTTTAAGGGCATTAAATATGTGTCAATAAATAGGTACATAGGATTTTATGCCTTGAATTTTCTTTATTGACTAAAATTTTTTCATGATCTTCTGTGAAATTTCAATTTGTGAAAACACTGGAAGGAAAATGAAATATTTATGTGCACTTAATTAGAACCACAATGAAAACAATTCCATTATATTTGTGTAAAGCTTTTCAATATTTATTTTTCATACACTTTTTGTTATGACAGTCTGACGAAACAGGTTTACTTCATTAAGATTCCAACTGTAGGTACAAAGGAGGCAGAAGTTGCAGTGAGTGGAGATTGTGCCACTGCACTCCAGCCTAGCCAGCAGAGTGAGACTTTGTCTCCAAAAAAAAAAAAAAAAAAAAAAAGAAGAAGAAGAAGAAAGAAAAAAAAAATTCTGAATTCAAAATGTCCAAATTCTATAAACTTGAACTTCAATAAAAAAATACAAAAGAACATCCATTATGGCCTAATAGGGACAGTTCTGGATTCCAGTTCCCAGTGAAAACACAGAAGGTGAGTGAGCACTGCATTTCAAAATGAATTTTTACTGCCCACAGACCAGGAGATTCCTGGGCAGAAAAGGGCCATGAGTCTCCAGCATGGAAACAGCCAGCACAGCAGGTCTCCGCACAAAAACTCACACAAATCCAGTCACCATTTCAACTGGTGCCTGGAATGCCTGGGAGACAGAGTAACCAGCTTAACTGAAAAAAAAGGGGGCTGAAACAGGGAGCCAGGTGATCTGGCTCAGCCAGTCTCACCCCAAAAAAGACCAGCAATCTGAAACACTCTGGACTGAGAGTTTCACAGCAAGCACAGCTGAACCCAGGACAGTCCAGCTCTGTGGCGGGAAGGGCATCAGCCATTACCGAGGTAGTCCACCATTACCAAGGCAGTCCACCATCATTGAGATAGTCCACCATCACTGAGGTAGTCCACCATTACAGAGTCAGTCTGCCATTACCCGGGCAGTCTGCGATTACCCAGGCAATCCACCATTGCTGAGGCCGTCCACTATTAAAGAGACAGTCCACCATTACTGAGGCAGACCACCATTACCAAGGCAGTTCTAACTATATCCCTATAAACAAAACTGCAAGGAAGTTCACATAGCAGCTGGGCAGAGCCCATGGCAGCTCAGCAATGCTTCTGCTGGCAGTCTGTTACTAGCTACCTCCTCAATGGACAGGGCATTTTTGAAAATAGGCAACAGCACATCAGGAACTTATAAATAAAGCCCCACCTTCCAGGGACAGAGCACTTGGGAAAAAAAGGTGGTTATGAGTTCTGCTGCAGCAGACTTAAATGTACCTGCCCAACAGCTCTGAAAAGAACAACGGAACTCACAGCTTAGCACTTGAGCTCCTATAAGGCACAGACTGTCTCTTCAAGCAGCTCCCCAATCCCCGCATATCCAAAGAGATACCTCATAAAGGAGAGCTCAGGCTGACATCTAGCAGGTATCCCTCTGGGACAAAGATAACAGAAGAAAAAACGGGCAGCAACCCTTACAGTTCTGCAGCCACTGAAGGTGATCCCTAAGCAAGCAGGGTATGGAGTGGACCTCCAGCAGTCCTAAAGCAGAGGGGCCTGATGGTTAGAAGGAAAACTAAGAAACAACTTCATCATCAACAAAAAAGATGTCCACTCAGAGACCCCTTCTGAAAGTCACCAACTACAAAGACCATAGGTAGATAAATCCACAAAGACGGAAAGAAACCAGTGCAAAAAGGATGAAAACACCCAAAACCAGAACGCCTCTCCTCCTCCAAGGGATCACAAATCCTCAGCAGCAAGAGAACAAGGCTGGATGGGGAATGACTCTGATGAATTGACAGAAACAGACTTCAGAAGGTGGGTAATAACAAACTTCTCTGAACTAAAAGAACAGGTTCTAACTCAATGCAAAGCAATGAAGAACCTTGAAAAGAGGTTTGACAAAATCTTAACTAGAATAAATAACTTAGAGAGAAATATAGATGAATTGATGGAGTGAAAAATACAACACGAAAACTTCATGAAGCATATACAAGTTTCGATAGCTGAATCTACCAAGCAGAAAAAAAGGATATCAGAGATTGAAGATCAACTCAATGAAATAAAATGAGAAGGCATGATTAGAGAAAAAAGAGTAAAAAGAAATGAACAAAACCTTCAAGAAATATGGGATTATTATCAAACCTAATCTACGTTTGATAGGTGTAGCTGAATGTGATGGAGAGAATGAATCCAAGCTGGAAAACACTCTTCAGGATAGTATCCAGGAGAACTTCCCCAACCTATCTAGGCAGGCCAATATTCAAGTCCAGGAAATACAGAGAACATCACAAAGAGATTCCTCAAGAAGAGCAACCACAAAGCACATAATTGTCTGATTCGACAGGGTTGAAATGAAGGAAAAAATGCTAAGGACAGCCAGAGGGAAAGGTCGGGTTACCCAGAGAGGAAAAGGTCAGGTTACCCACAAAGGGAAGCCTATCAGACTCACTACGTATCTCTCAGCAGAAACCCTATAAGCCAGAAGAGAGTGGGGGCCAATATTCAACATCCTTAATGAAAAGAACTTTCAACCTAGAATTTCATATCCAGCCAAACTGAGCTTCATAAGCGAAGGAGAAACAAAACCTTTTATGAACAAGCAATTGCTCAGAGATTTCACCACCACAAGGCCTGCTCTACAAGAGCTCCTGAAAGAAGCACTACACATAGAAAGGATATACCAGAACCAGCCACTTCAAAAACATACCAAATGGTAAAGAGCATCGATATAATGAAGAAATTGCATCAACTAATGGGCAAAACAACCAGCTAGCATCAAAATGGCAGGATCAAATTATTCACACATAACAATATTAACCTTAAATGTAAATGGGCTAAATGTCCCAATCAAAAGACTCAGATGGCAAATTGGATAAAAAGTCAAAACCCATCAATGTGCTGTATCCAGGAAACATTTCTCACATGCAAGGATACACACAGGCTCAAAATAAAGGGATGGAGAAAGATTTACCAAGCAAATGGAGAGGTGGGGGGGGGGGGAAGGAGAAGTTGCAATTCTAGTCTCTGATAAAATAGACTTTAAACCAACAAAGATCAAAAAAGACAAGGAAGGGCATTACATAATGGTAAAAGGATCAATGTAACAAGAAGAACTAACGATCCTAAATATATACATAGCCAATACAGGGGCACCCAGATACATAAAACAAATTCTTAATGATGTACAAAGAGACTTAGACTCCCACACAATAATAGTGGGAGACTGAAACTTCACTATCAATATTAGATCAAGGAGACAGAAAATTAACAAGGATAGCCAGGACTTGAATTGGACCTGGACCAAGCAAACCTAATAGACATTTACAGAACTCTTTACCCCAGATCCACAGAACATACATTCTTCTCAGCACCACATAACGCCTACTCTAAAACTGACCACATAACTGGAAGTAAATCACTCCTCGGCAACTCCAAAAGAATGGGAATCATAACAAACAGTCTCTAAGATCACAGTGCAATCAAATTAGAACTCAGGATTAAGAAACTCACTCAGAACCACAGAGCTTCATGGAAACTGAACAACTCATTCGTGAATGTTGACTGAATAAACAAAAACATGAAGGCAGAAATAAAGATGTTCTTCAAAACCAACAAGAACAAAGACACAACATACCAGAATCTCTGGGACACATTTAAAGTAGTGTCTAGAGAAAAATTTATAGCTATAAATGCCCACATGAGAAGCAAGGAAAGATCTAAAATCGACACCCTATCATCAAAATTAAAAGCATTAGAGAAGGAAGATTTAAAAAAAAAAAAAAGAAAAAACTCAAAAGCTAGCAGAAGACAAGCAATAACTAAGATCAGAGCAGCAGTGAAGGAGATAGAGACATTAAAAAAACCTTCAAAAAAACAATAATTGCAGGACCTGGTTTCTTGAAAAGATCAAAAAAATAGAGCACTAGCTAGATTAATAAAAAAGAAAAGAGAGAATAATCAAATAGATACAATAAAAAAATGATAAAGGCGATACCACCACAGATTCCACAGAAATACAAACCACCATCAGATATTACTACAAACAACTCTATGCACATACACTAGTAAACCTGGAAGAAATGGATAAATTCCTGGACCCTTGCACACTCCCAAGCCTAAACCAGGAAGAAGTCAAAACTCTGAATAGATCAATAACAAGGGCTGAAGTTGAGGAAGAAATTAAGAGCCTACCAACCAAAAAAACCCAGGTCCAGATGGGTGCACAGCTGAATTCTACCACACATACAAAGTGGAGCTGATACCACTCTTTCTGAAACTATTCCAAACAATATAAAAAAAGGGAATCCTTCCTAAATCATTTTATGAGACCAATGTCAACCTGATACCAAAACCCTTCAGAGACTCAACAAGAAAAGAAAACTTGAGTCCAATGAGCACAGATGCAAAAATCTTCAATAAAATACTCCAAAATGATTGCAACAGTACATCACAAAGCTTATCCATCACGATCAAGTAGGCTTCATCCTGGGGATGCAAGGCTGGTTCAACATACGTCACTCACTACATAAACAGAATCAAAGACAAAAACCACACGATTATCTCAATAGATGCAGAGAAGGCCTTGAACAAAATTCAACAGCACTTTAGGCTAAAAACTCTCAATAAACTAGGTACTGATGGAACATATATCAAAATAGTAAAAGCAATTTATGACAAACCCACAGCCAATATCACACTGTATGGGCAAAAATTAGAAGCATTCCCTTTGAAATCTGGCATTACACAAGGATGCCCTCTCTCACCACTCCTATTCAATATAGTATTGGAAGTTCTAGCCAGAGCAATCAGGAAAGAAAAAGAAATAAAGGTTATTCAATTAGGAAAGGAGGAATTCAAATTGTCTCTATTTGCAGACAACATGATTGTATATTTAGAAGACCCCATCATCTCAACCCCAAATCTGAAACTGATAAGCAATTTCAGCAAAGTCACAGGATAGAAAATCAAAGTGCAAAAATCACAAGCATTCTTATACACCAAGAACAGACTTAAAGAGAGCCAATTCAAGAATGAACTGCCATTCACAATTGCTACAAAAAGAATACAATACCTAGGAATGCAACTAATGAATGATGTAAAGGACCTCTTCAAGGAGAACTTCAAACCACTGCTCAAGGAAATAAGAAAAGACAAACACAGATGGAAAACTTTCCATGCTTATGGTTAGGAAGAATTAATATTGTGAAAATGGCCATACTGCCCAAAGTAATTTATAGATTCAACACTATCCCCCTCAAGCTACCTACGACCCTCTTCACAAAACTGGAAAAAAAATATCTTAAACTTCATATGGAATCAAAATAGAGCCCATGCAGTCAAGTCAATCCTAAGTAAAAAGAAGAAAGCTGGAGGCATCATGCTACGTGACTTCAAAGTATACTACAAGGCTACAGAAATCAAAACAGCATGGTACTGGTACCAAAAGAAAGATATAGACCAATGGAATACAACAGAGGCAACATCACACATCTACAACCATCTGATCTTTGATAAACCTGACAAAAACCAGCAATGGGGAAAGGATTCCCTGTTTAATAAATGGTGTTGCGAAAACGGGCTAGCCATGTGCAGAAAGCAGAAACTGGACCCTTCCTGACACCTTACACTAAAATTAACTCCTGATGGAATAAAGACTTAAACATAAAACGTAACATCATAAAACCCCTAGAAGAAAACCTAGGCAAAACCATTCAGGACATAGGCATAGGCAAGGACTTTATGACTAAAACAACAAAAGCATTGGCAACAAAAGCCAAAATAGACAAATGGGATCTAATTAAACTCCAGAGCTTCTTCAGAGCAAAAGAAACAATCATTAGAGTCAACTGGCAATGAATAAAATGGTAAAAATTTTTTGCAATCTACCCATCTGACAAAGGACTTATATCCAGAATTTACTAAGAACTAAAACAGATTTACAAGAAAAACAAACAAACAAATTCATTCAAAAGTGGGCAAAGGATATGAACAGACACTATTCAAAATAAGACATACATGAGGCCAAGAAACATATGAAAAAATGCTCATCATCACTGGTCATTAGAAAAATGCAAATCAAAACCACATTGAGATAGCATCTCACGCCAGTTAGAATGGTGATCATTGAAAAATCTGGAGACAACAGATACTGGAGAGGATGTGGAGAAACAGGAACACTTTTACCCTGTTGGTGAGAGTGTAAATTAGTTCAACCATTGTGGAAGGCAGTGTTGTGCTTTCTCAAAGATCTAGCAATAGAATTTCCATTTGATCCAGCAATCCCATTAATGGATATATATCCAAAGGATTATAAATTGTTCTGTTATAAAGACACATGCACATGTATGTTCATTTCAGCAGTGTTTATAATAGCAAAGACTTGGAACCAACTTAAATGCCCATCATTGGTATACTGGACAAGGCAAATGTGGCATATATGCACCGTGAAATACTACGCAGCCATAAAAAATGATGAGTTCGTGAACTTTGTAGGGACACGGATAAAACTGGAAACCATCATTCTCAGAAAACTAACACAAGAACAGAAAATCAAATGCTGCATGTTTTCACTCAGAGGCAGGTGTTGAACAATGAGACACATGGGCACAGGGGAGGGGAGTATCACACACTGAGGTCTGTGGTGGGGGACAAGGGGAGGGACAGTCAGGGGTAGGAAGGTGGGGAGAGATAACATGGTGAGAAATGCCAGATATAGGTGACGAGGGATGGAGACAGCAAACCAAATTGCCACATATGTACCTATGCAACAATGCTGCATGGTCTTCACACAGTAATTTTTATTTTATTTTATTAAAAAAAAAAAAAAGTAAAAGTTATTAAAAAAAAAGAAAAAAAAAGATTCTGATTGAAGTTGAGATAACTAAACTCCAGTAACTTCAATGATAAGTAATCTATGTTGTCTAACAATGAATTGTGAGTTTCCCATGAAAATCTGTCAGTTACCTTTGCTTTATTCATTGTATTGTCTTTATTAAACTGGAATTTGTCTATTACACAAATTTTAAAAATAAGTACGTGTCACACTTTTCTATACGTGCTAATACTTAAATAGTAAAAAATACATTCTTCTCACTTTAGCCCATCTGTCATCCACCGGACACTGCTCCTCAGATGCTAATGTACATACCAATTATTTCGAGAACTTGGTAAAAATGGAGATTCTTAACAATAATTTTGGGATGTGCCAGATATATGCCTCTCTAACATGTTCCCAGGTAATGCTGATGGACTATGTTAACTTCTCTTCCCAGTTCCAGGAGGAGAGTGGTTTCAAAGGCAATAACTTCCCAGCACCATGCCTCCATCCACCTCCCCAGCACCATGCCTCCATCCACCTCCCCATCTGGGAACCTAGAGTTCTTTGTCTAACTTTCTCTTCTGCTGGCTAGGTAAAAATCCAGGTAAGCTTCTTTTGTTCAGAAAGCCAAAAGTCCTGGAAGGAGGGGTATATCATGGGATCAAGCAACCAATCTGGAACCAGAGTCAAAAATCAATCACTCCAGAGGAAGCTTAAAAGAACTCCTTTCATTGGACAAAAACATGAATGGGGTGGGAATAACTTCAAAGTTAAAACTCCACTGCACCTTAGTCAAGCATATTTTCCTCTCTGGGATCCCCTCCCACAACAATGTGAGAGCTCTCTCTACTTCTCTTTCTCTCTCTGCAAAACTCTTTAGGTCTGATATTTACTAGACTGGTAAGCTCACTGCAGTGCCAGGGACCTCTTCCCCATTCCTGGGGCAAGGGAGGCCAAGAACCCCAGGGCACATCCCATAAGGGAAGGAGCTGAGGCCTGTCTCCTCATGCCACCTGGTTACAATGTCAGTGCTGCTGGTACAAAAGTCACACTTTGAGAAACAAGGCTCTAAGGAAGTGTTTATAAGGAGTGTCATTAAGAGACTAATTCTGCTACCACCAAGGATCTTTCTTTGCATGTTCCAGATAAACTTGTACCTAACAATGTGTGAAGATCTCTTACTCATCTTCTTTCAAGCTATTTAGAATTTTACTTTCTAAAATCTCTTAAAACATGCACTTTATTGCTGAGTTCTGTCTGGAAGGGCTAAGTAAATTGAGAATTTCCCCTTTCTGGGCCACATCTCCTTGTCCCAACTGCATGCAAAGAAACTAATATATATTTACCTCCACTGTTTCTCCATACCAAGAAAATTATACAAAATATTATATTTACTGATGTAAGTATATTTTTAATATATTTATTTGTTTTTTAAAAATGTTATATTACATATACTCTGCTCAGTATCTTACAGTTTTCACCTAATAGAACAAAAGGAAAGAACTTCTGAATGAGTATTCTCTTTAATATCTTCATATTTTCCATAGTTTAAATATTCTATATTTTACTTAATAATTTCTTACAGATTAATATCTATCTTATTTTGTTTTCCACAATACAGTTGCAATAAACATCCTTGCAGGTATATAACTGAGGCTTATAGTTCCATAGGATATATTTACAGAAGACATGTTAAATATACATGTTTATATTTTAATGCATTTCACCAAGGAGATTTCCAGGTACTGTAAAATGTATATTTCCACTAGCAATATATTGTAATGTTATCCTTTGTTCTGTCAACATTAGTTGTTGCTAACAGGAAAAAAAAATTGAACATATCATTTATTGAAATGCAAAAACAAGCTATTTATTTGCCTTAAGTTTTCAGAATGTATGTTCTTGTACTCTTATAGTTATTAACTTAGTTGCAAATAGCAATTCTAATCAATAATAAGTATATTAACTTTGTTTATACTATATTTTGTGAATCAGTATATATTTAGAACTTTAGGCCAGGCTGTGGTGGCTCACCTGTAATCCCAGCACTTTAGGAGGCCAAAGCTGAAGGAATGCTTGAGCCCAGGTGTTTGAGAGCAGACTAGGCAACATAGCATGAAGCCATCTATATGAAACAAGAATATGTCTACTTTTATTTTTTTCATAGCTTCTGGGTTTCCTGACATGGTTATAAGTGTTTTCCAGCTAACAGTGTGTTTGTTTAATCTCTTACATCTTATTTTAACATGCTTAATTTTTACTTGTAGTTTACATTTTACCTAAAAGGTTTTTTTTTTTTTTTTTTTTTATAAGTAGTATGGCATAATCATCTGTATTTTCTCTCACTTGGAATGCTATTTTGGTCAACATATTTGTTCATTCAGTCATGTTTCTACAAAATTAAAATACACCACTGTCAAACATAAAATTTTTACCTATGCATGCGTTAGAATCCATTTGTTTCAATCTTGGATTATTTTATTCCTATAGCAGTGACACTTTAAAATTCTGATGGTTTTGCATTGTTTTAGTGTAAGTCCATTATTCTATAACCATTCTTCTTTGTTATAAGTGCCCTGCATATTCTCAGGCATTTATTTTTCAAATGGAATTTGAGATAATTTTACTCAACCAAAGAAATAACACATGTGATTCCAATGGAAATTACCTTAAATTTATAATATAATTCAGAAAGAACTGACAATTTTATTGTATTAATCTTCCTATCAAAAGCACAGCATGTCATTCTATTATTCATATTTTCTTTTGCATTATTAAGATTAAGCAGTTTTCAATATATGGCATAATTCCAGATATATTTGATTTTAGTTCTATTTTCTTATTCAGTATTTGCTTTCATATATGTCATTGTTATTATAGTTTTTCACTTCCATATTTTGTTGATTTACACCAGATGCTACAAATTACATTTCAATTTTCCCTGTGGGTACTTCTGCTGCCCTTTATGATAGATTACTTGTATTAGACCAACTTATCCTTTCAAGAAGAAATAAAACCACTGTAAGAAACGCCAACGGCTGCTCATTAAATGTGATAGAGTGCAATTAAGAAAGCCTAAATTTTATAGGGCCAGAATCTTGGAGAGCAAGGTATTGACATGAGCCAGACATTCTCTGCCTCTTTTCCTTCTAAGTATTTGTTGATTAATAACAATAGAAAACTTAGTAAACAAGCAGAAACTGTGGTTCAGAATTTATGGTGGTCTCAAGGAGTTAGGGGCTAAATAATTTCAATGCAAGTCTACAAATTATTTTAATACTAGAGGAGAATGACCCTGTGGAAAAGGGAAATGTGGAAAAAAGCCTACCTTTCTGTCCTGTTTTTATCCTTGAGGTGTTAGCAATTTCATACAGTCATGGGGTAAAGGCTAAAAAATTGAGGGAACATATATTCAAGATCTAAATTAGATATCAGCAATTTGGGATATCCAAGTTAAATTCATCCAAACACATGATTTTGCATACAAATTTTATTGGAACAAAGACACAGACATTTATGTATATGCTGTCTGACCTATAAAGCCTAAAATATTAACTAATTGGCTATTTAAAGGAAAAGTGTGCTGACTCCAGTTTCAACCCAACATTTTGATTGTAAAAAGAAATGTCTTCGCAAGTGTGTTAGGAAAAGAGGCATACAGTAGGATTGCCCATCAAAAAGCCAAAAGAAAATTGCCTAACCTTCACAAAGACTGAAATATGTATCCCTGTTTAGACCAAGAAAAGTTTATCTTTCTTCCGAATATAAAGTAAATTTCCAGGAATACCTGAAGATGGAATAGAAATGACAGAAATTAAAAAGAAAAAAAAATCAAAAGAAACAAAGCAGAGATGTTGGAGGTATAAGTATTTTAGACACAAATTTTTAAATTACTGTGATCAATATACTCAAGAGAAAAAGGAAAAAAATGAAGATTCATACCAGAAGACTGGAATCTATAAAAATAGAAAATCTTGGAAATGCTAAGTGTGTGAAATAGAGCTAACTGAAATTAAACATTTAGTGAGTAAATTAAAAGTAGAATAACAAACAGAAGACAAGTGAAGTAGAAGCTAGTAGAGAAATAAGTATCAAATGAAATAAAGAAAATAATAAAAGAGCTAATGGTCTGTCATTCATCTAATCGAATTTGAAATAAAAGGGAAATAATAGAGAAGAACAGTAACTGAACAAACATTGGTTGTGAACTTCTAAAATGTGATCACTTTCATCAAGCCACAGATGTAAATGCTTATTGTTTTTGTTTAAAATACAATTTTTGTAGTTAAATTGAAACTGTTACTCTATTGAAAATATCTGTCTCCTAAGAGCAGTCTTATGTGTGTCTGTCCTCCTTCTTTTGCTTTTTCTATCTGATGGGATGCCTTAGCAACATGAAATTGTCTTTCACTTTCTCATTTAAAGCTCATTCCTAATACTGCAGTGACACTGCAGTGATGTGAGAGAGGTGCAAAACAATGTATTCCTTGCCTAAGAAGAAACAACAGTCAAGTTTTCAGCTCCATGTTACTCTACTTTTTAGGGTACAGAGAACTCAACATGCCAGTGTTTTATCCCACACCTCCTCTGGTACAGAAAACCAGCTAGTCCTCCATGAGGAACTCAAGAAAAAGATGCAGTCTCTCACAGTATGAGGGTTGTGATCCAGGATATCTACAGGCCAGGTTCTCTTTGGAATCCATCTGATTTCTTTAGATTTTCATCATTAATTTCCCTCCGCTTGTTCCAAAGCGATATTAAGCCCAGTGGAGAAAATTAATACACCAGGCTCTCTCATTGAGATTTCCACTTCAATCTGAGGCCTTGCTACCAAACTCTAAGTCTCACTAGCTGTGTAGCATGGGAGAGATAAAGTAGTATAGTGGCAATTAGGATAATGACAGCAGGGCAGTAATTTTTAAAGCTGCTATCACTTTTTATTCTTGTAAACTTGCTTCTTTAAAAATGTATTTAAACAGCACTTTCTTCAGAAATATTTCTTATTCTAAAACCCTTTTTTACACATAACCACGTCTGAAATAAATGTCATGCAACTGAAATAAAAGCCAAAAATAGACAATTATTCTTTTTTGATAGTTAATCAAACAGATCATTAGTGATAATACCACTATAATTTTTTTTTTCTTTTCATGTGCCAAATAATTATGGAAGAAAATTTTACTAATAGTATTTCCTTTTGAATGTACTCCATAAAAATCTATTGTAGAATCCATGCCAAAATAATTATGTATCTGGACACATCAATTTTAATCGGTTATAAAAATATAATCATTTCTTCTTTTAAGCATAGAGTTGTTGATAGATTTTACATATTTTTTTAATTCCTCATGAGAAGATAATAAATGATAGCTATAAATTTGTGAGCCAACTGACTTAATCAGGGAGGTATAACATTTAATATTATATGGGCAATTTCAGAGAGATATGTTCAGTATTCTTTATATTAAAATGTATTTTTCCAATGATTATATCATAAATTAAATAAATATATTATCAAACATTCAGCAGTCAAAAATTCCCCATGGGCCAAATATGTTGAATTAATAGGACGGAAATTCTTTTCTTGTTTTCTGGATTTCAAATGACACTTCACTGGCAGCAAACAAAGCTAAACCAAATTAACACTGAACAATGAAGAAAAATGAGTCTGGCATCTTAGCCCAGGGGATTTTGCCAAAGGAACATAGTTTCTTTCCCGATTTCTAAATGTTTTCTATTTTCAGAGGATAAAATGAATCTCCTATTTCACATTAGTAAAAAAATTAAAATCAAGAAAAATTAAATGATTTTAAGGAGAAATGCTAATTATAATAATCCATATTTATATAAGAAATGTATGTCAGTGTACTATGATTAAAAGTCATAATACTTTTGATTTACCAATATAAAATATGTATGCAAGGTGTCAAGTAATAATCTGATGCAAACTTGCATTTGTAGGTAATATTGCTAGTGGAATTTCAAATACTGATTATCCATGATCATTCAGCTACAGAGATGCACCTCACAGAATTTCCACCAACCAATGAATTATGGCCAGTGTCAGTGATAAAAAAAACTTCGAAGACATACTTCAATAGCTGAATTATTCAAATGAGGGAATGGAAAACAAAACGGATTAAACCACTAACTTTCAGTTACTTCTTGATAGAGTCAGAGATCTCAGGTTTCCAGACTTCTACAGAAGGGAACAGATTATTATATCAATTTAATGACCAGATATCAACTAATATTCAACAGGAACAGCTGGAATTTTCTGATGTCTACTCAAATTTTAGATATATTTCTCACTCAATATTATGATCTTTAAAAAAGATATTATTTAGCAAATTTTCTGGAATAGAAAGAGGGGAATGTATTGTTACAGGAGATAGAAATTATTTGCGTAGACAGGGTAAAGGGAGTCCCTGGTAGAAAACTTTCCTTCTAGCAAAAAGCAGCCCAGAAATAATTTCCTTTCTAGTCTCCTACAGTTCAAAGAAATCATTTTTCTTCTAACAAAGAGCAACCTGTAAGATCAGAATGTAAAAACCCAGATAAATACTCAGGCACAGAAGAAAGTGGGGGGATCTCCTGGGTAATCATCAAACTTCACATTCATACAATGGGCCCCAGTAAAAACAGTGGGCCTTAAGTACATTTCTTTCCCTTTAGGCACACTAAGAGAAGCTAAACAAGGACTAAGAGGATTTGGAGGGGATTCCAGGATATTGCAGATTGTGAGTATCTGGGTGCAGGGAAATGGCTCATTCTTTGCACTACCTCTAAGAGAAACTGAAACAGTTAAAAGTTACCCCACCCCCTTTTTGGGGAATTTAAGGCCCAAAAAGCCTTTAACCAGCTAAAGTAAGCCTCACTTAAAGCACCAGCCCGCAGTCATCCTGAACCAGGAAAGGCCACAAACAAACCTCTCAAACACCAAACTGGGAATTAAGTGGTGATTTATTTGGTCAGGACCTGCAGCAGGCCTGAATGCCCTAATAACAGATCTCCAGGACTAGAAGATTCTGTCCCCTTTTACAGGCTCACAATCTTAGAAATTACATGTGAAAAGGTCTTGATCTGGAAAGATGCCTCCAATATCATGCCTGCTATCTATAGGGGTGGGATTAAGGGTGGGCCAGTCTGCTAGGTTTTACCTCTCCTATTGAAATTCAATGCAGAAGTCTAGGGAGAAGTGGTCTTAGAAGTTTAAAAGGATTAAGGGTGATTTAGGATCTCCTTCCTTAATCCCATAGGAAAAATGTTCAGTCTCTGTCTCAGAAAGCAAAGAAATAGCCCTGGAAGTTTAAACTAAGGCTTGAAGTCTGACTTAACAGCTATTATGTTGCTTGAGCAAAGAACTTAACTTGGTGACTAAAGGATGGTCAGCCTGCCTCCAGGCAGTTACAGTGGTAGCTTTGCTAGTGCCAGAGGCCACTGGGTTAACTGTGGGGAAGAATTTAACTGTTTACATCCCACACAGTATAGCAGGAGTGCTGTGCTCTAAGGAAAGGTTTTGGCTAACAGAAAATTCCCTCCTCAAATATCAATCTTTTCTGCTAAAGGGATCTGCAGTCTGTTGGGAAAAGGTGCAAAGGAGAAAAGACTTACAGAGTGCCTAAATAAGTTGGTTATGAGTAACATATAAACAAGGAACAACAAACTGCAGAAGGCCAAAGGAGACCTCTGAGGAGGAAGGCCTCTCCATGCCTCATGTTCCAGTGCAGGGTGACCTCGGCTCTGTTACCATAAACATGGTGCTCAAGGAAGTAAAACCCCTTTGTAGCACTATGATGGGGCCAGACTTGTAGGCTCCTTGTAAAGACCCCAGTTCCAGCAGCTGTACATAGATAATAAGCTAAAGATAACCATGTGTTCCTGTTTTGTGAAACTCCCAAACGGCCACTGTTATCAACCCTTAAAATGATAAACCACTTCTCACCACCGATTCATTTCTGGCTCACTGATTCACTCCACCATCACTCCACCCCTACCATGTAGATGAAAGTGATTGTAATCAATAAATAGTATGGATGATCAGAGCATGGGGGCCTTCACTGTTTCCTTCAGGGTAATAAAGTGTTGGGCCTCTGGTCCCACTTTTTCTCTTAATCTGCTTTTTTCTCATTCCTTTGTCATCACCGAACTCAGGGTATCCATGGTTGATGTAGGGCTGGCTCCCTACATTGTGGTGCCCAATGTGGAGCTCATGGATCCTTACATTCTGGAGAACCAATGTGTGTGACTCATGGATTTCCTAGACAGTCCACTAGAAAACCTGCCCTTACCGGAGCCCAAACACATTCCTCCAAGAGAGAACTGGAGAACCTGAATATAATTGTGAGCAGGTAGTGGAGCAAATCGGTAAAAGAAATAATAAGAATCACTGTGGCCGGGCGCGATGGCTTACAACTGTAATCCCAGCACTTTGGGAGGCCGAGGCAGGTGGATCACAGGGTCAAGAGATCAAGACCATCCTAGTCAACATGGTGAAATCCCATCTCTACTAAAAATACAAAAAATTAGCTGGGCATAGTGGCACGTGCCTGTAATCCCAGCTACTCAGGAGACTGAGGCAGGAGAATTGCCTGAACCCAGGAGGCGGAGGTTGCGGTGAGCCGAGATGTGCCATTGCACTCCAGCCTGGGTAACAAGAGCAAAACTCTGTCTCAAAAAAAAGAATCACTGTTTGCATTCTCTGTAAAGTTTTAATTAATAAAAAAGGATTTTCTTAAAAAAAAAGAGCACTTTCTTAATTGAAAGTGGATATTCAAACTATGGGTATATTTAAAAGGTGTTCATGGTTTTCTCTTCATAGATCTTGTTTTCCTGGAAAAGGTTTTCTTTCTCAGTCTACTAAATTACTTTCTTCACTGTGTCTTTCCACTCTTGGTGCATGCATTAAAGACCCTAAAATGACTTCTGATGGCCTGGGACTCTGTGGGAAAACATAAAAGACACCACAAATCCTATTTTGGGGAAAATCTGTTTTCCTCATGAAAACCCTGGAATTAGAGGTAAATAATTACCTCTCAAAATCTGTCTTTTTCTTCCCAGCTATGCTTTTTACGAGGCCCTGAAAATTGCAGTCCTAGCCCTGTTTTTAAAGGGTCTCACCAGGAAGCCTAATAATCCAATTGGGAAACTAGACAATGAAAGAAATCTCATAACTACTGAATCTTCTTCTGATTGTCGGAGTGGTTATTTTTATGTGTGTAATGTCTATTAAAGGAGCTCCAATTAATTGGCTTAAGAACAATACACACTTAAATCAATTTTTTTTTTTTTTTTTTTTTTTGAGACGGAGTTTCACTCTTGTTACCCAGGCTGGAGTGCAATGGCGCGATCTTGGCTCACCGCAACCTCCACCTCCTGGGTTCAGGCAATTCTCCTGCCTCAGCCTCCTGAGTAGCTGGGATTACAGGCACGCGCCACCATGCCCAGCTAATTTTTTGTATTTTTAGTCGAGACGGGGTTTCACCATGTTGACCAGGATGATCTCGATCTCTTGACCTCGTGATCCACCCGCCTCGGCCTCCCAAAGTGCTGGGATTACAGGCTTGAGCCACTGCGCCCGGCCTAAATCAAATATTTTTAAGGGAAAGTAAAAGTTGTGGTATCTTGCAGTTCAAATGACTTTAATCTTTACAAATAAAAAGTCTTAGGAATTACTGGAAAAATACAAATGACTTCGAGGTGTAAAAATGTCGTCTAAGTTATGTATGCCAGATATTACCTTTGCTAAATGTTTCAAGGTTGTAAACTTTCCTTTGGCCTTTAAAAACTGTCAACTTGTCCACTTCACAATTGGTAAGGCCTGGGAATATATGAAAGGAACCATGCCCCTAACTATGCTAAAAGGAGTTAAACTTTATCTGCATCTAGCACATAATTAAAACAACTTACCAGATTTTACATTAAAGTTGAAAATTGCTAAGAGTTACCATTATGACATGTAATTGAAATTACTGAAAAATAAATCTACATGCAAGGTGTATAAAAAAAAAACAGTAGGGGGAATGCTGGGAAGATGGCCGCCTAAGAACAGCTCAGGACTTCAGTCCCAGTGAAAGTGCAGAGGGTGAGTGGACGCCGCATTTCCAGATGAACTCTTATTGCCCACAGACCAGGAGATACCCAGGCAGAGGGGTCGCCAGCATCGCAGTCCCAGCAGGTGCGGCTGTTTTGGCCCCCGCGGGGCTGATTCCGCCCGCGCGGCTGCTGTGACCACTCCCTGTTGCTGCGGTTCTCCTTACGAAAGCCAATGGTCTGGGAGCCCTCTTAGCTGGCGAGCAGAGCCCTGAGACGGCAGAGTTGCCCATTCATCTGAAATAGCGAGTCAGGCCAGGAGATTCCTAGGCAAAAAATCCACCAGGAGCAGGCGCCACAGTTCGAGCCGACTCCGTGAGTCGCAGCACAGGAGATCCCGGCGCCTTTTCAACAAGCGACCAGAACGCGGGGTCGTTCAACTTAAAAGACTCTGAGTCAGGGAGCCAGGTGATCAGGCTCGGTTGGTCCCAGCCTTCCACCCCCAACAACAACAAAAACAAAAACAGTAATTGGAAACCCTCTGGGTTGAGCCCTTCAAACCAAGCACAGCTGAACCCAGAAGGTCCTGCTCCGTGGGGGAGGGGCTTCCGCCATTACTGAGACTCTCCACCGCTACGGAGGCAGGCTGCCATTGCCAAGGCAACCTGCCAAAACAGAGAGAGTCCACCATAACAGAGGCGGGGCCACCATTGCCGAGACAGTTCTAACTACGCCCTTATAAAAAGGACTATAGGGAAGAGCTCAGGGCAGCTGGGCGGAGCCCACAGCAGCTCAGCAAAGCCCCTGCGGGCTCCAACTCCCTGGGACAGAGACAGACAACAGGTGGATAAACCCACAAAAATAGGAAGAACCCAGCGCAAAAAGGATGAAAACTCCCGAAACCAGAACACCTCTCCTCCTAAAAGGGATCACAACTCCTCACCAGCAAGGGAACCAGACCGGATGGAGAAGGAGGGTGATGAAATGACAGAATCAGACTTCAGAAGGTGGGTAGTAAGAAACTACAATGAGCTAAAAGAACATGTTCTAACCCATCGCAAAGAAAATAGGAACCTTGAAAAAAGATTGGACGAACTGCTGATGAGAATGGACAGCATAGAGAGGAGTATAAAAGAATTGATGGAGCTGAAAAACGCAACACGAGAACTTCGTGAAGCATGCACAAGCTTCAACAGCCGAATTGACCAAGCAGAAAAAAGGATATCAGAGGTCGAAGATCAACTCAATGAAATAGAAAGAGAAGGCAAGAACAGAGAAAAAAGCGCAAAAAGGAATGAACAAAATCTTCAAGAAATTTGGGACTATGTGAAAAGACCTAATCTATGTCTGATAGGTGTACCTGAATGTGATGAAGAGAATGAATCCAAGCTGGAAAATACTCTTCAGGATATTATCCAGGAAAACTTCCCTAACCTAGCAAGGCAGACCAATATTCAAATCCAGGAAATACAGAGAACACCACAGAGATATTCCTCAAGAAGAGCAACCCCAAGGCACATAATCGTCAGATTCACCAGGGTTGAAATGAAAGAGAAAATGCTAAGGGCAGCCAGAGAGAAAGGTCGGGTTACCCACAAAGGGAAGCCCATTAGACTCACAGCAGATCTCTCAGCAGAAACCCTACAAGCCAGAAGAGATTGGGGGCCAATATTCAACATCCTCAAAGAAAAGAACTTTCAACCCAGAATCTCCTATCAAGCCAAACTAAGCTTCATAAGTGAAGGAAAAATAAAATCCTTTGTGAACAAGCAAGCACTCAGAGATTTCATCACCACCAAACCTGCTCTACAAGAACTCCTGAAAGAGGCTCTACACATGTAAAGGAACAACCAGTACCAGCCACTCCAAAAACACACCAAATGGTAAAAAAGCATCAACACAATCAAGAATCTGCATCAACTAACCAACAAAACAGCCAGGTAGCATCAAAATGACAGCATCAAATTCACACATAACAATACTATCCCTAAATGTAAATGGACTAAATGCCCCAATCAAAAGACACAGACTGGCAAATTGGATAAAAAGCCAAAACCCATCAGTGTGCTGTATCCAGGAAACCCATCTTACATGCAAGGATACACAAAGGCTCAAAATAAAGGGATGGAGGAAGATCTACCAAGCAAATGGAGAGCAAAAAAAGGCAGGAGTAGCAATTCTCATCTCTGATAAAATAGACTTTAAAGCAACAAAGATCAAAAGAGACAAAGAAGGACATTACATAATGGTAAAAGGATCAATGCAACAAGAAGAGCTAACGATCCTAAATATATACGCACCCAATACAGGAGCACCCAGATACATAAGGCAAGTTCTTAATGATTTACAAAGAGACTTAGACTCCCACACAATAATAGTGGGAGACTTTAACACCCCATTGTCAATATTAGACAAATCAACCAGACAGAAAATCAACAAGGATATCCAGGACCTGAATACAGACCTGGAACAAGCAAACCTAATAGACATTTACAGAACTCTCCACCCCAAATCCACAGAATATACATTCTTCTCAGCACCACATCACACCTACTCTAAAATTGACCACATAATTGGCAATAAATCACTCCTCAGCAAATGCAAAAGAACAGAAATCATAACAAACAGTCTCTCAGACTACAGTGCAATCGAGTTAGAACTCAGAATGCAGAAACTAACTCAGAACCGCACAGCTTCATGGAAACTGAACAACTTGCTCTTGAATGTTGACTGGATAAACAATGAAATGAAGGCAGAAATAAAGATGTTCTTCGAAACCAATGAGAACGAAGACACAACATACCAGAATCTCTGGGACACATTTAAAGCAGTCTCTAGAGGAAAATATATAGCAATGAGTGCCCACATGAGAAGAAAGGAGAGATCTAAAATTGACACCCTATCATCAAAATTGAAAGAGCTAGAGGAGCAAGATCAAAAAAACTCAAAACCTAGCAGAAGACAGGAAATAACTAAGATCAGAGCAGAACTGAAGGAAATAGAGACACAAAAAACTCTTCAAAAAATCAATAAATCCAGGAGCTGGTTTTTTGAAAAGATCAACAAAATAGACAGACCACTAGCCAGATTAATAAAAAAGAAAAGAGAGAATAACCAAAATGATGCAATAAAAAACGATAAAGGTGATATCACCACAGATTCCACAGAAATCCAAACCATCATCAGAGATTATTACAAACAACTCTATGCACATAAACTAGTAAACCTGGAAGAAATGGATAAATTCCTGGACACCTGCAACCTCCCAAGCCTAAACCTGGAAGAAGCCGAAACCCTGAATAGACCAATAACATGGTCTGAAGTCGAGGCAGCAATAAAGAGCCTACCACCCAAAAAAAGCCCAGGTCCAGATGGGTTCACAGCTGAATTCTACCAGACATACAAGGAGGAGATGATACCATTCCTTCTGAAACTATTCCAGACAATCCAAAAAGAGGGAATCCTTCCCAAATCATTTTACGAGGCAAACATCATCCTGATACCAAAACCCGGCAGAGACTCTACAAGAAAAGAAAATTTCAGGCCAATATCCATGATGAACATAGATGCAAAAATCTTCAATAAAATACTGGCAAACCAATTGCAACAGCATATCAAAAAGCTCATCCACCATGATCAAGTAGGATTCATCCCGGGGATGCAAGGCTGGTTCAACATACGCAAGTCCATAAACGTAATCCACCACATAAACAGAACCAAAGACAAAAACCACATGATTATCTCGATTGATGCAGAGAAGGCTTTTGACAAAATTCAACAACACTTTATGCTAAAAACCATCAATAAACTAGGTATTGACGGAACGTATCTCAAAACAATAAAAGCTATTTACGACAAACCAACAGCCAATATCATACTGAATGGGCAAAAACTGGAAGCATTCCCTTTGAAATCTGGCACTAGACAAGGGTGCCCTCTCTCACCACTCCTATTCAATATAGTACTGGAAGTTCTAGCCAGAGCAATCAGGCAAGAAAAAGAAATAAAGGGTATCCAAATTGGAAAGGAGGAAATCAAATTGTCTCTATTTGCAGATGATATGATTGTATATCTGGAAGACCCCATCATCTCAGCCCAAAATCTCCTGAAACTGATAAACAACTTCAGCAAAGTCTCAGGATACAAAATCAACGTGCAAAAATCACAAGCATTCCTATACACCAGTAATAGACTTCAAGAGAGCCAAATCAAGAACGAACTGCCATTCACAATTGCTACAAAGAGAATAAAGTACCTAGGAATACAACTAACAAGGAACGTAAAGGACCTCTTCAAAGAGAACTACAAGCCATTGCTCAATGAAATAAGAGAGGATACAAACAGATGGAGAAACATTCCATGTTCATGGTTAGGAAGAATCAACATCGTGAAAATGGCCATACTGCCCAAAGTAATTTACAGATTCAACGCTATTCCCATCAAGCTACCAATGACCTTCTTCACAGAACTGGAAAAAAACACCTTAAACTTCATATGGAACCAAAAGACAGCCTGCATAGCCAAGTCAATTCTAAGCAAAAAGAACAAAGCAGGAGGCATCACACTACCGGACTTCAAACTATACTACAAGGCTACAGTAATCAAAACAGCATGGTACTGGTACCAAAACAGAGATATAGACCAATGGAACAGAACAGAGGCCTCACAGGAAATACAACATACCCACAACCATCTGATCTTCGACAAACCTGACAAAAACAAGCAATGGGGAAAGGATTCCCTGTTTAATAAATGGTGTTGGGAAAACTGGCTAGCCATGTGCAGAAAGCAGAAACAGGACCCCTTCCTGACACTTTACACTAAAATTAACTCCAGATGGACTAAAGACTTAAACATCAGACCTAATACCATAAAAACCTTAGAAGAAAATCTAGGCAAAACCATTCAGGACATAGGTGTAGGCAAGGACTTCATGACCAAAACGCCAAAAGCAATGGCAACAAAAGCCAAAATAGACAAATGGGACCTAATCAAACTCCACAGCTTCTGCACGGCAAAAGAAACAGTCAGTAGAGTGAATCGGCAACCAACAGAATGGGAAAAAAATTTTGCAGCTTACCCATCTGACAAGGGGCTGATATCCAGAATTTACAAAGAACTAAAGCAGATCTACAAGAAAAAAAACAAACAAGCCCATTCAAAAATGGGCAAAGGATATGAACAGATACTTTAAAAAAGAAGACATACGGGAGGCCAACAAACATATGAAAAAATGCTCATCATCACTGGTCATCAGAGAAATGCAAATCAAAACCACATTGAGATACCATCTCACACCAGTTAGAATGGCAATGATTAGAAAATCGGGAAACAACAGATGCTGGAGAGGATGTAGAGAAATAGGAACACTTTTACACTGTTGGTGGGAATGTAAATTAATTCAACCATTGTGGAAGAAAGTGTGGCGATTCCTCAAGGACCTAAAAATAGAAATCCCATTTGACCCAGCAATCCCATTACTGGGTATATATCCAAAGGATTATAAATCATTCTACTACAAGGACACATGCACACGAATGTTCATTGCAGCACTGTTTACAATAGTAAAGACCTGGAACCAACCCAAATGCCCAACGATGATAGACTGGATAGGGAAAATGTGGTACATATACACCATGGAATATTACACAGCCATCAAAAACGATGAGTTCACGTCCTTTGTAGGGACATGGATGAACCTGGAAACCATTATTCTCAGCAAACTGACACAAGAGCAGAAAATCAAACACCGTATATTCTCGCTCATAGGCGGGTGTTGAACAATGAGAACACATGGACACAGGGAGGGGAGCACTACACACTGGGATCCGTTGGGGGGAAATGGGGGAGGGGCGGGGGGTGGGGAGGTGGGAAGAGATAGCATGGGGAGAAATGACAGATACAGGTGAGGGGACGGAAGGAAGCAAAGCACACTGCCATGTGTGTACCTATGCAACAATCTTGCATGTTCATCACATGTACCCCAAAACCTAAAATGCAATAAAAAAAAATAAAATAAAAAAATAAATAAAAACAGTAAAAGTGGTTTTTATTTAAAGATTATAAGAAGGTATGAAAATGTATATTTTGCCTAGAAATAAAGGATTGTCTTAAATTGAATAAAATAAAGTTGAACATTTAAGCAAATTGTGAAAAGATTATAAAAATCTTTCCAAATAAACTCTGTGAAGATTTTAACTAAATTCAAAGGGGTATATATTGTTTTTTTCTGTAAATTAAACACTAAAATAAAAGCAGAACAAGGTTGTCTTAAGATGCGAATCTGCTCTTCAGCAAAATTTGTAGAAGGATATAAAAGGTTCATGAAAATCTCACTTCATGACCAAACTGGTTAAGATTAAGTAGAATTGTCTGTAAGATTTCATTAAAAATTAGGGTTAACATTAATAGCAAACTAATGCATGTATAAAATTTAAATTTCTCTCGAACAAGATTTTCATGGAATGCTGACAAAGATTTTTGCTTTTTCAAATGTTTGCCTCATTCAAAACAAATAACTTATGGTAATCTAAAATTCTACTTATAATATCAAGTGATTTAAATCTGAACATATTTAATAGGCTTCCCAAAATCAAACTTTAGTCTCAGGGTTATCTTTCCTGACCCCTAGCTTTTAGGTGCCACAGAGAGCCCTTGGAGCATCCAGAAGAGAGATAAACAGGATTATTTAACATGTTTAGGCACAATAAATGGCCACTATGGTGTTTAATACTCTCCAGGTTATATTTTAGGGAATAATAGCAACATATTTTCCAAAACTGTGTGGGCTGTCTAAGGTTCTAGTGTCTGAATATGTGCTATTAATCACAATTAAGGTTCTTATGTTGAATTATTATTAGCTATGGGAATAACCAAATTTGTCAATCATGTTCTTGACTGTAATCCTTCTAGACATTTTGTCATTTACAGAAATTTGTCTTGTTTTAATTCTCTTCAAAAGATTTTTTATATTCAAGCTGTGGAACTTTAACAGGTGTTCTTCAATGCAGGTTTCTGATAACAGAAAAATATACAGGATTCATAAAAAGCTAAAATGTTTTTTATGATGGTAAAATACAAATTTATTTTATTATTATTATTATTATATCATTTTACTTTAAGTTCTGGGATACATGTGCAGAATGTGCATGTTTGTTACATAGGAATATATGTGTCATGGTGGTTTGCTGCATCTATCAACCAGTCATCTAGGTTTTAAGCCCCACATGCATTAGGTTTTATACTAATCCTCTCCCTCCCTTTGCCTCCCACCCCCAGCAGGCCCCAGTGTGTGTTGTTGCCCTCTCTGTGTCCATGTGTTTCTATTGTTCAACTCCTACTATGAGTGAGAACTCTGAGACACAAGGAATATTAAGCAGAACAAAAGTTAACAGAATGGACTGAACTAATAGAAAACTAAAGCAATATTCTTAGTTTATGCTTGGAGCACTGCTGATCCTTATTTTGTTTCTCAAAGTGAAGTAAACATTCTTAAACACTTTTAACAAATAAACAAGATGTCCTCCTGTGAACAAGATTTGAAACCTATTTGTTCTCTGTGCCTAGTTCCTCTAGAATCTGAAAATTAGTTGTCAGTATTCTTAAATTACAACTATACAGTTGTTTGCATCAGTACAACAAAAATCCATTTACTTTTGCAACAAGACATAATGGAAAAACAGTTTGTTTTGTGGAGGCTTTCAGTGGAAGTGTGTGTTTCCCTTTAAAGAAGCAAGCTTGACTTGCAAAGCCAATAAAAGCCCCTTAGAAAACTGGCCTCATACCTGTCTACACAGTCTCTGTATGAGATTACTGACCTGTGGTGAGTAAAGAATGTCATTTTCTAATAGGCCTAGGAACCCCATGCTTATACAGCCTCAAGAAGAAAGAAGTTTACCCAACTTACAGGTATTTGAAGTTACAAACCCATTGCTGGGCTTGGCTTTAAAAAGTCCTGTCTGAAATTCCTTGTGGAACACAGAGTTCCATCAAAGCCAATCAAAAAGGCCTATATAGAGGTGATTATTCTTGCTTCACTTTATGTAATTAATCAGGCCAAGTATAAGACTAAAGTTTATTTTGCAAAGAGCTCACTCCTATCATAAGTTGTTTTTAACAAAAATGTGATCTGGAGAGAGAGAGAGAGAGATTATTTTTGAAAGTTTATTATACATCTGTAATTGACTTCTGGTCTCATTAGCCATTTTAAAATTCTTGCCTACATTTTAAACTACCCATGTTTATTCCTGTAAGCCAACCACCAATCTCCAGCTGTGGCTCAAATAAAACAAAAAGGATGAGTAATGTAAAAATCTGGAACAATGTTCTAGTTATGGACAATTACCCTATAAATCCTGCCAGGTAGCCTATAATCCCAAGGTTTTCCTTTTGGGGAAAGTAAGACCAAGAAAGCTGAACAAAGACAAGCTCCATACCCTCACTTAAAACAGCAAACAAACTCTGTTGTCGTGGTTATGGCCTATCGTGCCCCAGCTAACAATCATTGTCTTAATACTCATATTTAAACCCTATATTCTTTTTTTTAATTGCATTTTAGGTTTCGGTGTACATGTGAAGAACATGCAAGATTGTTGGATAGGTACACACATGGCAATGTGATTTGCTGCCTTCCTCCCCATCACCTATATCTGGCATTTCTCACCATGCTATCTCTCCCCAACTCCCCACCCCCTGCTGTCCCTTCCCTATTTCTCCCCAACAGACTCCAGGGTTTGATGCTCCCCTCCTTGTAAACCCTATATCCTAAACCTCCTTAGAAAGTTCATTTATTCTCACCTGGAAACCATCAAGCATCAAATGGTCCTGCAAATGGAGCTGAAAATGAAACTGCCCTTCTACCAGGGAAGCTTAGATTTACCCAGGAGAAGCCCTAGCTGCTATTCCCATAACACATCCTTCTTCAGCAGGAAGTAATCCAAAGAATTTCTTGGCCAATACCTTCAAACGGCAGTTAGGAATTTCATTCCTGAGGGAAGGAGTTTGTTATAGCAAATAGAAATAAATTATTTAGGTAAACAGGGTAAAGAAAATCCTTGGCAGAATACTTTCTTTCTAACAAAAAGCAGCTGAGCATAGCTCCCTTTGTAACCTCATGCAGTTCAAAGAAATCATGTCTCTTCTAAAAACGAGCAACCTGAAAGATCAGACTGTAAAATCTGACTTACAATCTGAAAGATCAGACTGTAAAAATACAGATAAACAACATGGGCACAGAAAGAGTTTGGTGGAGTCTACTGGGTAATCCCCAAACTTCATACTCATAAAACAGGCCCCAGTGCAAACAATGGGCCTTAATAAGCACATTCCTTTCCTTTAGGCACACTAAGATAGGGAAGCTAAAAGCAGACTGGGGGGTTGGAGGGAGGGAATCCTTGCAGCTGCAAGATGTCTGGGAACAGATACAGAAACTTTCGCTTTCAGAGAAGCAAAACAAAACAGCACAGAGCCGTGGAAACTAAGAGTCTGCCTAAGTAATCAAGTAATGGGATGAGAACTGATAGAAAACTGCTCTTTTATTAGAGTAGGTGTGATGTGGTGCTGAGAAGAATACATATTCTGTGGATTTGGGGTGGACTGTAAATGTCTATTAGGTTTGCTTGGTCCAGGTCTGAATTCAGGTCCTGGATATCCTTGTTAATTTTCTGTCTGGTTGATCTGTCTAATATTGACAATGGGGTGTTAAAGTCTCCCACTATTATTGTGTGGGAGTCTAAGTCTCCTTGTAAGTCATTAAGAACTTGCCTTATGTATCTGGGTGCTCCTATATTGGGTGCATATATATTTAGGATCGTTAACTCTACTTGTTGCATTGATTCTTTTCCCATTATGTAATGTCCTTCTTTGTCTCTTTTGATCTTTGTTGCTTTAAAGTCTATTTTATCAGAGATGAGAATTGCAACTCCTGCTTTTTTTTGCTCTCCATTTGCTTGGTAGATCTTCCTCCATCCCTTCATTTTGAGCCTTTGTGTATCCTTGCGTGTAAGATGGGTTTCCTGGATACAGCACACTGATGGGTTTTGGCTTTTTATCCAATTATTCAATATAGCACTGAAAGTTCTAGCCAGAGCAATCAGGCAAGAAAAAAATAAATAAATAAAGGATATTCAAATAGGAAGAGAGGAAGTCAAATTGTCTCTATTTGCAGACGACAGGATTGTATATCTAGAAGACCCCAAAGTCTCAGCCCAAAATCTCCTGAAACTCATTAGCAACTTCAGCAAAGTCTCCGGAAACAAAATCAGTGTGCAAAAATCACAAGCATTCCTATACACCAATAACAGACTTAAAGAGAATCAAATAAAGAACGAACTGTCATCACAATTGCCACAAAGAGAATAAAACACCTAGGAATACAACTAACAAGGAATGTAAAGGACTTCTTCAAGGAGAACTACAAGCCACTGCTCAATGAAATAAGAAACAACACAAACAGATGGAGAAACATTGAATGTTCCTGGTTAGAAAGAATCAATATCGTGAAAATGGCCATACTGCCCAAAGTAATTTACAGATTCAATGCTATCCCCATCAAGCTACCAATGACCTTCTTCACAAAACAGGAAAAAAAAAAAAAAAAAAAAAAAAAAAAAAAAAAAAAAAAAAAAAAAAAAAAACCTTAAACTTCATATGGAACCAAAAGAGAGCCCGCATAGCCAAGTCAATTCTAAGCAAAAAGAACAAAGTGGGAGGCATCACACTACTGGACTTCAAACTATACTACAAAGCTACAGTAATCAAAACAGCATGGGACTGGTACCAAAACAGAGATATAGACCAATGGAACAGAACAGGGGCCTCAGAGGCAACACAATATATCTACAACTACATGATCTTTGACAAACCAGACAAAAACAAGCAATGGGGAAAGGATTCCCTGCTTAATAAATGGTGTTGGGAAAACTGGCTAGCCATGTGCATAAAGTAGAAACTGAATCCCTTCCTGACACCTTACACCAAAATTAACTCCAGATGGATTAAAGACTTAAACATAAGACCTAACACCATAAAAACTCTAGAAGAAAATCTAGGCAAAACTATTCAGGACATAGGTGTAGGCAAGGACTTCATGACCAAAACACCGAAACCATTGGCAGCAAAAGACAAAATAGACAAATGGGACCTAATCAAAATCCACAGCTTCTGCACAGCAAAAGAAACAGTCATTAGAGTGAATCGGCAACCAACAGAATGGGAAAAAAATTTTGCAGTTTACCCATCTGACAAAGGGCTGATATCCAGAATTTACAAAGAACTAAAACAGCTTTACAAGAAAAAACAAGCCCATTCAAAAGTGGGCGAAGGATATGAACAGATACTTTACAAAAGAAGACATATATGAGGCCAACAAACATATGAAAAAATGTTCATCATCACTGGTCATCAGAGAAATGCAAATCAAAACTACATTGAGATACCATCTCACGCCAGTTAGAATGGCGATCATTAAAAATTCTGGAGACAACAGATGCTGAAGAGGATGTGGAGAAATAGGAACACTTTTACACGGTCGGTGGGAGTGTCAATTAGTTCAACCACTGTGGAAGACAGTGTGGCAATTCCTCAAGGACCTAGAAATAGAAATTCCATTTGACCCAGCAATCCCATTACTGGGTATCTATCCAAAGGATTATAAATCATTCTACTATAAGGACACGTGCACGCTGATGTTCATTGCAGCACTGTTTACAATAGCAAAGATCTGGAACCAACCCAAATACCCATCGATGATAGACTGGACAGGGAAAATGTAGCACATATAAACCAAGAAATATTATGCAGCCATCAAAAATGATGAGTTTGTGTCCTTTGTAGGGACATGGATGAACCTGGAAGCCATCACTCTCAGCAAACTGACACAAGAGCAGAAAATCAAACACCACATGTTCTCACTCATAGGCGGGTGTTGAACAATGAGAACACATGGACACAGGGAGGGGAACACTACACACTGGGGTCTGTTGGAGGGAAATAGGGGAGGAACAGCAGGGGGTGGGGAGTTGGGGAGAGGTAGCATGGGGAGAAATGCCAGATATCGGTGATGGGGAGGAAGGCAGCAAACCACACTGCCACGTGTGTACGTATGCAACAATCTTGCATGTTTTTCACATGTACTCCCAAACATAAAATGCAATAAAATTTTTTAAAAAAGAAAAGAAAAAGAAAGAAAACCATGCTCTATGCATGTAACACACCTGGTCCCAACTAAATCTTCAGGCCTTAGGAAAGTAAGACACCCTACCTCACTAGCCCATGTATTAAATCCCTGACTTTTTACTACAACTTGGCAACTCACTCAGGACCCCTCTCTGTGACAAAGAGCTGTTCTTTCCTTTTCCATATTAAACTTCTGCTCCAATCTCACTCTGTGTGTGTGTATCCATGACCTGAATTTCCTTGGCCATTAGACCAAGAACCTTGGTATTTACCTCAGACAATGAGGCTGCTTCAGTATGACTGAAAACTTTCAGGTGTTGGAGAAATGAAAAATTTGCTGTGTAAAAGTAATAACTTGATCTGGGATATGTTAAGTAAAAATGTCAACAAAATAGCATTTATTTGAGTGCACAATGGAGAAGAAAAACAGTCTCAGTGGGATAAAAGCAAAGGATTTAACACCGTTAGTTTAAAGTCTTTAATGTCTTTTGAACAAATATACTCATTTCCCTACATAATACCAAATATACACTAAAAATCTGAGAGTATATGTCAAAAGCTGTGACAGTTTTGTGACATGAAACATAATGTTATTTTTAGGTGAGCAGAAGTTGGTTTTTATTATTTAAAAAATGTATTTTGAAAAGTAGATTGAACAAGATGTGTTATAAATAAACAAAACAACAGTAACACTATTTAAGTTCCACTAAATTCTCACTCTGTAAGGGAGCTTGACATATGCAATGACAATGCAGTAGGCAATTATCAAAGAAGGTTTAAGCTGTACATTGGAATTTCCACAACTATAATGAAATATACAAAACAGTTTCCATATAAAGACAGTGGATACAGTTTTGAAAACAAGTCTATAAACAATTTATAATAGAATGCATTTTGTCTTTTAGAAAACGTGGTAAGCTATTTTTTCAACTATGAACAAAGAATATTAAAATATGAATGATGATAATAACAATTCTTGAACCATACAAATATTTTGCTTTCAATTTTCTTATTTTACATGACTTACAGTTGATATGAAATAAATGTTTTAGCAACATTTGAAACTGACTTTATTTTTTCAAAGTTCATTTATAAATCTATGATTTTGTTGTTGTTGTTGTTGTTTTTGTGTGTGTGTTTTTTTTAATTGCATTTTAGGTTTTGGGGTACATGTGAAGAACATGCAAGATTGTTGCATAGGTACACACATGGCAGTGTGGTTTGCTGCCTTCCTTCCCCTCACCTGTATCTGTCATTTCTCCCTATGTTATCTCTTCCCACCTCCCCACCCCCATCCCTCCCCCATTTCCCCCCAACGGACCCCTGTGTGTAGTGCTCCCCTCCCTGTGTCCATGTGTTCTCATTGTTCAACACTCGCCTATGAGTGAGAACATGCAGTGTTTGATTTTCTGCTCTTGTGTCAGTTTGCTGAGAATGATGGTTTCCAGGTTCATCCATGTCCCTACAAAGGACACAAACTCATCATTTTTGATGGCTGTGTAATATTTCATGGTGTATATGTGCCACATTTTCCCTATCCAGTCTATCATCGATGGGCATTTGGGTTGGTTCCAGGTCTTTGCTATTGTAAACTACTGCAATGAACATTTGTATGCATGTGTCCTTATAGTAGAATGATTTATAATCCTTTGAATATATACCCAGTAATGGGATTGCTGGGTCAAATGGGATTTCTATATTTAGGTCATTGAGAAATTGCCACACTGTCTTCCACAATGGTTGAATTATTTTTAAAAACTACATTTTTGAAATTACTGTCATTTCTGTGAAAAATAAAAGAGACGTATTAGCAATTATCCTTGTCCTCAATAAGTTTACATTCTCATTGGAAAGGCAGAACTTACCAAATTAGTATTTATACTCACTAAATTACTGAAAGACTCCCGATTAAGTAATGGGCTAAATTGAGAGAAATGATCTAGAACCAAATTATTTGAAAAATCACACAAATCAGATGAATTTAAATTTAATGGGATAAGTAACATAAAGATATTATAGGCTTTTGAAGAAAGGATTAAATTATTCTCCCACTACTTGTCAAGATAAAATTAGTTTTGAGAAGATTAATCTAGCAGTAATATGAATGAATAATTAAAAAGAGAAAAAAACTAAGAGAGATGCTTAAGAAACTATTATTATTATCCAGAAATGGAAACAAATAATTATCTCAATTCATGTTCTGCTATTGTGAAAATTCCAGCTGAGAAGAAAAGAGAGACCAAGAGACACAAGAGAATCTCATCATTGGAGCTCTGGCTGATATGGCCTCACTACCCATAATGGCCCCCAGCCCTGAACAAAGAGAATGTATTGCTTTATACAATTTGAGGTGGGAAAACAAGGCAGGAAACAGGTTTCAGACAAAGACAGTTAATGAAGTTTTACAAACTTGGGCTTCCTGGTTATTTGACCTTATAACCTTGTAGCTGAGGTAGGAGGTTGTATAGTTGAGAACACCCAAGGGACCAGAAAATAGGAATTACAGAAGTATGTGCAGACTGCAGACATAAAGATGCTCTGGTGCTCTTATCTAAGTACAGAGGGAGTTGTGCTAGGTCTGCTTTACCTCAGCTTTCTCTAAACACAGGTTTTATGGCTAGTGTGGAATGTGGGCTGTGATATAAGTTTGCAGCTGCAGTTAGTTGGGCTAAGCTGGGGTTACTTACTTTTCTTACTATGATTTTTCTTAATGACCTAGTCCTAATGTTAACTATTACTTATTCTATTTTTGTTCTTTGATTTTATTTTTCTCTTCACTGCTTATGGGAGTTAGATGGAAAATTGTATGTTAGTGATTTCAGATGTTTTAATCACTAATTTCCATGCACTGAGATGTAGAGTCACAATAATATGCAGTCAAAAATGTCTTTAAGGCCAGGCGCAGTGGCTCATGCCTGTAATCCCAGCACTTCAGGAGGCCAAGGCAGGTGGATCACGAGGTCAGGAGTTAGAGACCAACCTGGCCAACATGGTGAAACCCCGTCTCTCCTAAAACTATAAAAATTAGCTGGGCATGGTGGCACGCACTAGTAATCCCAGCTACTGGGGAGGCTGAGGCAGGAGAATTGTTTGAACTCAGGAAATGGAGGTTTCAATGAGCTCTGTCTCAAAAAAAAAAAGCCTTTAAAATTTATAAATTGGAATACTAAAAGGATGACAGTGCCATATAGATTTGAGGGAATTATGAAGGAATATATGTATTAATGAAAGCAATTTTACATTAAGACTATGAAGAAATATCTAATATTAAACATTACAGCATGAAGCAAAGATCACCTACTGTGAGGAATTTGGATGAATAAATTAACAACTTGAAACACTTGTTTGCATCTTCCTGGAGAAATTAAATCCCAAATCCTGCTGTGTATCCATTTACCACCACAGCAAGAAAATAAAGAACGACAGACTATATAAGTGTCAGAATTTCATGTGGCTTGCAACTCACAAGGTGCACTGAATAAGAAGTAAATAAGGAGCCACAATAAATGTTAAAATATAGCATTATTTTAAACTCCAACTGTGCTTATCAATTTCCTCCAGTTTTGCAAGTTGCTAGAGGGTGTTTTACATGTGATCCAAAATCTACTCTTAGGAATAATTCATATGACATCTATTGTTTTCTTTAGTTACTTTGAACTTTTTAAACCACTAAGTCCTCTGAAGGAAACCATTGAAATTTCCATCAGTGTCTGCCGAAGGGGCTGTCTCTACAAAGAGGTTCTGAAAGTATTGATGAGACCTCTAATACTATTAATGACTGTGCCAAGACTGGTAACAATCCGTGAAAAATTGATGCCTATTGGAATATCCCTGACTCCTGTTGCTGCCAAGGTTGCTGGCAATGACACTGCTGATGCTTTGTCCTCACAGTGGGCTCCCCAGTTAAAACTTTCCTTTCTCCCTCCCTCCCTTTTCCCCTTTCTCCCTTCCTTCCTCCCTCCTTCTCTTCTTCCCTTCCTGCCTCCCTTCTTCCCTTCCTTTATTCCTTCTTTTGGTTTTCTTCTGTTTTCTTTTTTTAGCCTTTCCTCATTTATTTATTCATTTTACTTTTTTATTTTTAATATGAAAAATTAATTCATAAACACTAAACTGGGAACAATCTTACTGTTTTGAATCTAAAATAATCTTTCTCTTATCAAGACATCTGGTCCTTGGGCCACATAGGTGGGTTCTCATCCTGTATCTTCAAAGTTTCATAGGATAAATTTCTAACGAAAGTAGGTTATTCAAGCAGAAATAATAAAGCATAAATAAAAGATATCAGAACTGCAGGTGTGAATTTTGGAGTCAAATACCATGCCGTGAAAAGCAGATGCTCTTATGAAACTGTGGAAAAGGTTGTTTCAAGAAGTAAAGTTGAAGAACATGATGGCAGCAGCGGCTGCAATTGGGGCCCCGTTAAGCTGCCAGTCATTAGAAAATCGCCAGCGGTGTACAACACTGTAAATTTCAATCCGTACCAAGAGGCCACATCCACATCCCAGAATATAGAAAACAAAAAAATTATCATTTTAGAGGAGGAAACATATTGCCAATTATAGGGAATCTCTTCTTCCAATTACACAATTTCATTTCCAGGTAAAGAGAATACTCAGAATATCTAGTTAAAGTGAAGCCTGATAACAGGGATAGAGGTAGAATATAAGATACATTAACACAAACTGTACAGAATGATTGCTAACACATTAGAGGGAAAGATAGTGAGAAGAGATTTATAGAATATAGCTGATTTTAAGACAATATGTTCATAAAATTTTGTGTTACAAGCAATCGTTTTAGACATAACTGAAGAAATAATAATTGCAATGTGTTTTGTTGAGCCTAACATATCTCTCATTCAGTTTTTATTGTTTATATTTTAAGGTACATTCCAGATGAAATAATATTCCTGTAAAAAATTTTGTAAATGACGAGTATGAAGAATGAAATTCAAGCTGCTTTTAAGTATTCATTTTAAACAGATATCCTGTCATTCAGCTAAAAAATGAAACATGTTCTTGATTATAACCTTCCAAAAGACTGATTATTTCTAAAATCATGCCATTATCAATAAACTGTAAAATAATACTAATATGATCCCTAAGAACTCTGCAAGTGATACTTGTAACATAGGAATCTTCATGAAAATAAATAAAAAGTTGAGAAGTCCACAAGTGAAAATATTTAAATTGAGAGAGAATAAAAATCTTAAATCCTGGAGTATAGACTTCAGATTGATTAATATCAAATCACAATTATTCAAAGATTTAAGTTCTCAAAAAAGCAAATCTTTATAATATTTTATTAAGTACACATACAATCAACCTAAAGTATAAAACACTTCATTTTGTAATACTGTGCTCTTTTTAACATTTATATGTTATATAAACACTGCATTTAATTTTATATTTTCCTGTTTATAACAAGTTATCGCAACAATTTGCATCAGAGGACACAGAGTCTGAATCCAATTTTCCTTCACTTTCCAAAGGCCAATCTTTCAGAGAGAAGAGAGACTGGTACAAATGGATATACAGAGTTTCTTCCGTTTGTTTCTGGGTCTGTATTTAATTTCTCAATTTCCCTAGAAATCATACCAGTGTAAATACCAGGATTTTAAAATCATACTGGACTTTGAAGGGACTGTTTTTATCTAAATAGCATACATGGAATGCCTACTGTGGATGCTATATTTTGCTTTTAAGTTTGATCATTCATTTATTTATTATTTCCTTCTCTAAACATGAAAGTGGACAAATTTCCATACTAATAATGAAATGTTGTCCACATTAGTTGGTTAGGAAAACTTTTCTGCAACCAGTGAACAAACTCAGATTTATTTTCAGTCTTAAATGCTTATCATGCTTTCCATCATGAACCCATGAGATTCATATATCCAGGTGCAGTAATTTAGCCTGCCACTTACCTAAGAGCTGTGGTGATGCTATGAGTTTTACCTTTCATTGCACCTCTGGTGTCGGTTCATTTCTCATCTTCCATGCCCCATAGAGCTGCTCTGAGTACAGAAAACCCTTTGAAGTCACTTGGAACTTTGTGCTCTGATGAGGCCTGAAGGACATGCAAAGTAAGAAACATGGACATGCTTGCAAATAAGGTGAAAATTCAATCATCTTTACTAAGGGTATACCTAAAGGCATATCTATGTGTGCCTATGTGCAGTAAAAACAGAGCACAGCAAACTTTAATTTTGCAAAAGCAGAATGTTTATGTGGATCTATTACACTTAAGACAACTTATTCCACATATGAAAAAATAGACTAAGTATATTAGTGAAAGTAAATGCCTTTGTGTATCATATAAAAGGCATTTACTTGCATCTTAATATCCAATCTAATATTTAATACACTGTATATTCCTTTTAAAATAATGTGCATTAAGGCAGACTTTGAAGAAAAACAAGGTTCATTGTTCTGATATTCTGATATCCTTAACTACACAGGCCAAAATTTAAATATCAAATTAAAAATTATCCTCATTTTTATTTATAAGCATTTTCTAGTGTGCCAAGAAAGAAGTGTGCAGTTTTGGGATTCCATGCGCAAAAAGACATTTATCCCTTGACCATCAGCATTGCCAGTTAGGCTCTACCAATAGGGAGCTAGAGGGTGACTGCAGGGCTAGAGACTTTCCCTTGAGCATTCTGCCTACTTTCTGTTCCTTTCAGCTTTACTCAGGCCCAGGTTTCTGACATTTGGGAAAAAAATTTGTTCTAATAGCTCCAGCAATTGAGTTGAATTTGCATTTTTCCTAACACTTGCAGAATCAGTTCCATCACAGGCCCTCAGAAGCACTAGCATCTACTGCTCAGCACCCACTCCTCAGAAATTTGATATTCATCGTCATGGGAGCCTTCTCCAAGTCACTAAATTGTAATCACTTCAGTCTCTTCCCTTTGATTATCCAGTCCTAAGGATTTCAGTTGTCACCTGCAATTATTGTCTTTGTGATACCTTGGTTAAAACAGTTTTGTAGTAAATTCTTTCATGTTAAAATGTCTGATTTCATTTCTGATTTCTAAATTGACTCAGAATGGAGCATGTATTTACTTTGCTCCATAATTATTTAAGAATTTATAAACATGACCATAGATTTGGGGTCTAAAAGACAATAGATAGCAATCAGCTGTCCCAGACAAACCATAACATATGGTAATCCTGGATATGAGATTAAATATAATCCTAACTGAAATTCTCTGTAGCAATGTTATTTTCTTAATAGTTAGAATCAAAGTTCTTCTTGGCACTGACCTCACATACCTAGAATCTAAGAATTACTGCCTTTCCTTTTCCTGTTGCTAGTCAGGTTGCAGTATTGAGATCTAAATTTATTTAGATTTCTATCAATTACTAGAAGATCTAAATAAATTTATTTATACTTCTATCAATTACTAGAAGATCTAAATAAATTTATTTATATCTATTATTGAGAAATGAACTCTTAATATGACAGTAGACAGAGGTACTGGTATTGCAAGAATTGGTAACACACTACTGATCTTTTGTAAGAGCACACGATTATATTTCTGCTCTGCTTAAAACCATTCAGTGGTTACCCAATTACAAGGGATAAAGTTGAGATTTACACAGTTGTTTTTGAGAAATCCCAAATAGTGGGTTATATGCTTTCCGAATGAATACTCCCAGAACACTTACCAACCTACAGATATTGTAATATTCACAACTTTATAATTACTTGTTTACTTGTCTGTATCACACTTTAAGTCATAATATCTATGAAACCAGAACCTATGTTGTGTTCATTATTGCTGGTGAAAAACATTGTCTAGAAGACAGGATAATTTCAATGAATATATATTTAATTTATACTGTATATATACAGAAAGAAAAATATTGAAGGTGGTATTAGAATGAGCTCCCACTGTACAGGTTGAGCACCTCAATTTTTTGGATGTTTCATAAGCCTCTTTAAGCAAGAGTATAAATAACTGGGAAAGAAGTAGATACTCCTTTGTCATCTGAAAAAGCAATTTACTCTCAAACAGCAGACAATATGCTAACATCAGCCAGTTATTACAGTTCTTTATCTCTTGTAGTCAAGGGAAATTCTTCCTTAATTCTGACAGTTGTTTGAGTGTAAACCTTTATATGACTTATTTTCATCATTTATTTGTGCCTGCATTGGTATTTTACTAACAAGTTAACAAAGACAAAGGAATACAATGAAGTAAAATGCTATCCTTCCAGCCATCATTCTTATTCTTATAATTATTTCATTTCCAATATGTCAGAGGTGGTATTTTCTTTATCAATACATTTATGATATTTGGATTAAAATATTTTATCTAATGTACAATTATTCAACATCACACTTCTTTTTCATTTACTAAATACACACACTACAGAAAATATTTTACATGTGATGGTGGGTGGTCAGGCAGAAATTCTAGTTATTTTAAATTTTGATGAAGCCATAGTTAGACAAACACAATTATTTGATGTATTATTTTGGTACAAGTCAAAATTCTGCTGAAGAACCAAATTCTAACAGATGTATAAAGAAGAGCTGGTACCATTCCTTCTAAAACTATTCCAAACAATACAAAAAGAGGGAATCTTCTCTCACTCATTTTATGAGACTAACATCATCCTGATACCAAAATCAGGCAGAGACACAACTAAAAAGCAAAATTTCAGACCAATATCCCTGATGAACATTGATGCAAAAATCTTCAATAAAATACTGGCAAACTGAATCGAACAGCACGTCAGAAAGTTTAATCATCACAATCAAGTCGGCTTCATCCCTGGGATGCAAGGCTGGTTCAAAATATGCAAAACTATAAATGTAATCCATCACATAAACAGAACCAAAGACAAAAACCACGATTGTCTCAATAGATGCAGAGAAGGCCTTCGACAAAATTCAACAGCGCTTTATGCTAAAAACTCTTAATAAACTAGGTATTGATCCAAAATAATAAAAGCTATTTATGACAAACTCTCACCCAATATGATACTGATTGAGCAGAAACTGGAAGCATTCTCTTTGAAAACTGGCACAAGACAAGGGTGCCCTCTTTCACCTTCCTTACTCCTATTTGACGTAGTATCAGAAGTTCTGGCCAGAGCAATCAGGCAAGCAAAAGAAATAAAGGGTATTCAATTAGGAAAAGAAATTGTCTCTATTTGCAGGTGACATGATTGTATATTAGAAAACCTCATCATCTCAGCCCGAAAATCTCCTTAAGCTGATAAGCAACTTCAGCAAAGTCTCAGGATACACAATCAATGTGCAAAAATCACAAGCATTCCTATAAACCAATAACAGACAGAAAGTCAAATTATGACTGAACTCCCATTCACAATTGTTACAAAGAGAATAAAATACCTAGGAATACAACCAACAAGGGATGTGAAGGACCTCTTCAATAAGAATTACAAACCACTGCTCAAGGAAATAAGAGAGGACACAAAAAGATTGTGTGCATTTAATTACTCTCAAATATGACTTGTTCTTTTATCCTGTTAAGCATTTATTTTCTTTCATCTGAATCCCCCACCTCCATCCTTATCCCTTCATAGTAAACTACAGACAGTACACAAATCTGAAATATCCTCTGATGCTGTGGGTCCTTGTTTAAAGTTCTTTATGTAAAGACAGAATTTGAAAATGCCCTTTGTATATGAGAAGTCTCTTGGGATTAAGACAAGGAACAGAACAACCAAAAGATCTAGGTTCTAATCTTAATCTGACACTTGGATGAGTTATGTGAAATGTTTGGGCCTCAATTTCCTCATCAGTAAAAACAACTGGAGTTGTACCTTCATGTTTAGCAGTCTATAGTTGCCTTTTGCATCTCTTAGAGGTCATCAAGTATGTTTAAGTTAATGTGTTGTCATCCAGTGGTTTTATTTCAGCAACATTTGCTAAAAATATTCAGTTTGTGAAGTAGAAATAGAAAGACAATGATTATTATTTTACCAGTTATGAGAATTATACATTTACTTTTATAATTTTCTAATATACATAAAATATTTTTAAGATTAGGAATATAATTATATTTGTATTTTGTATGATCTGTGAAACATATTTAACATTTGCTCTTTTATGAATTTTGTACTATTAGTTTTACATTAGTTACATCATTTATGTTATTTTTATTTTATATTATTAGTTTTTCTTTATATCTTGCATTTTTCAGTATCACTACATTTTCTAAATTCAGTGCAACATAAAATTGTTACTTAGAAGAAAAAACAAAATTAAGAAAAGCAGGATAATATATGTTACAGAATACCTGGGATAATTTAAATTATTACAGTTAGGTAAAGAATTTTTATTTGTAAGTTTTCTACTATTGTAGACAGGGAGTATTTTTAGATATATCTTTGTCATCAATATTAAAGCTTGAGTTGGTTATTTTTTATTTGATTCCTCTTCTTCTACATATACCCTCCTATCTGGTCTCCACCCATCTTTGTCTTGCTCTATACATCAGGAAGCTGAAACCAATAGACTGCTTCGTATGAGCTCCCTGACCAACTAGTTCATAGTTAGGGTTAACTACATAGATTCAGCAAAATAAGAAAGGTTAGAATTGGTAACATTTACTTCCAACCCCCTGTTTGTTTAGAGTTATTCCTCTGGCTGGAGTACACTGTGATGTCAGTTTACTTCCTATTAAGTAGCCTCTCACCCTTGGCTCCAGCTCTCACCATTTCCTCATTTTCAGTCTTTGATTCTCAAGAAGTGATATAATGTACTCCTATTTTTTTTTTAATACTGCTACATCTTTAACCAGCTCCATCTTTAAATTACCTTTATTGAAACCATCTGAATGGATTCTATTTTATGTAAAATGCTGCTTGATTCAAAACTTTAAGAAGGATATTTTTAGAGGAAGGTATACATTGAGGAAATTATGTATGTTTTTAATTATACACGTAGCAGCAACAAATATAATTAATAACGTCAACTGTTACTATTGTTTAAATATGTAGAATTGGGTCCAATCACATCATTTGAAATTTAATCTAGAAAACTCGAATGAACACTCTTTTTTTTTTTTTTTTTTTTTTTGAGACGGAGTTTCGCTCCTGTTACCCAGGCTGGAGTGCAATGGCGCGATCTCGGCTCACCGCAACCTCCGCCTCCTGGGTTCAGGCAATTCTCCTGCCTCAGCCTCCTGAGTAGCTGGGATTACAGGCACGCGCCACCATGCCCAGCTAATTTTTTTGTATTTTTAGTAGAGACGGGGTTTCACCGTGTTGACCAGGATGGTCTCGATCTCTTGACCTCGTGATCCACCCGCCTCGGCCTCCCAAAGTGCTGGGATTACAGGCTTGAGCCACCGCGCCCGGCTCGAATGAACACTCTTAAATCTTAACTCAGAAAAAGCCCTAGTGAGTTCATGATGTGACGAAAAAATGGTTTTAAAATCAGAATGACATAGATGTGAATTCCAGCTCTATTATAGACTCACATTAAATTAAGCCTGTTATGTACTATTTCAGTCTCAGTTTTATTTGATGAACTTTTAAGATCATTGTAAAATTAGAAATAAAGAATGTGGGATATAGTATATTCTTAGTGAATGGTAATCTCTTTAAATTTGTTACTGTTTTTCTTTGCAATGGTTATCCTTAATGCAGCAATATAGACTGATATATCTCAGTCTAAAACAGAGGCAGCATTTGTTTGAATACACAAATTCAGAAACGTACATAGGATATGTTGGTAGCTGGAAGAACTCAGTACTATATATGCCAAAAATACAGATGACACTGTTGCCATACGTGATGATTAATTTTATGTGTCACACTCACTGGGTTAAAAGATAGCTAGTAAAACATTATTTCTGAGTGTGTCTGTGAGGTGTTTTTGCAAGAGATTAATCTTTGAATACTCAACAGAATAAAGATCACCTTTCCCAGTGTGGATGGGTATCATCAAATCAATTGAGGGCCCACCTGAATAGGACAAAAAGATTGAGGCAAAACAAAATTACTCTTTTTCTTCTTGAGTTAGGACATCCATCTTCTCCTATCCTTGGACATCAGACCTCCTCATTCTAAGGCTGTTGGATTTGAGGACTTACACTACAAGTATCCCCGATTATCAGGCATTCAGCTCTGGTCTGGAAGTTCAAAAATTGGTTCTTCTGGTTCTCAGACCTTCAGACTATGACTTAATTACATTGACAGTTTCTCTGATTCTCCAGCTTAAAGAGAGAAGACCCAGGGACTTCTCAATTGCCATAATTTCATGAGCCAATTTCCAGCACACATCACTTCCACAATATATCTACATATATTCTATTGATTGTGTTTCTCTGGAGAATACTCACTAATGCATGATACTATTGGGCAAACTTAGGAGCTTGTGTTGAATCGACAGAGATAGACTTTACAGAGATACCATCTTCCCTTTGGCACACATTTCTTTGTCATAACAATTGGACTAATGCTACCATAAATTATTGTACTACATTGATCTCTGATTCAGCGGACCTAAGTTCCTTCTATCTAACTTATTCATTTAGTAGATCTCAAACAGAAAATCCCATGTCTTAGAAGGAAAATCAATTTCCAAAGATTACATTAATTAAGTCAATATATTTATTGAAAGTTAAATATAACATTCACTCTCTGAGGTCATTAAAGTAAAACAGTGTGTGTTTATTCTTAAGGAGAATGATGTTATATAAGGAAGAAAAATGTCAACTTGAGAAGACTTTTATTAGCTAGGTAAAATTCAGTGTAACATGCACAATATTATTATTTCATAGGTATGGTGGATAGAATATTATTGATTATATCAGATTTCATAGCTGGGACAGAGCTATACTCATATCTTTTACTGCCCTATACCTTATCATATATCACATTGGTAAATCATTTTGTTGGGTTTATCTTTCATTTCACTTAACTCTGAAAATTTTAACAGCAGAATTTTGACTTGTACCAAAATAATACATCAAATAATTGTGCTTGTCTAACTATGGCTTCATCAAAATTAAAAATAACTAGAATTTCTGCCTGACCACCCACCATCACATGTAAGATTTAGAAGTTAATGACAAAAGGAGGGAAAAAGATTTCCAAAAGAAAAGGGCTAAAGTCTATAAAAAATTAATAGCTCCTGAAAAATGGTAAGAAAAAGACTGACAGCCAATAGAAAATATGTGAAAAATATAATAAAAGTCATAGAAAATGCAGTACAGGATACAGTCATTATATGTGAAATGCAAATTAATTTTGCCCTGAGGTACCATTTTTTCCACAGCAAGATGACAGAAATCTAAAAGTAGACTATCTGTGGAGAGTAACTACACAGTATTTATAAATATTCAAGCAATTGTAGTTTAGGAAATCAGCCTACAGACATCCTCACATATGTGCAAAATGTATAAGGTTGTTCATAAAGGCACTGTTTATATTAGCAAAGAGTTTGAAACAAACTGAATCTATTAACAAGAGGAAAAAGTTAAATTATAAGACTCTCACATGATGAAAAATAATATATCTGTTAAAAGTGGGGAAAACGTAGCTCTTTATATATTGTTATGAAAGGATTTCTAAAGTATAAAGTGAAAAACAACAACAACAAAAAAAAACATATAGAAAGTGTCCTATTATTTGTGTAAAAAATAATGAAGAAAAATTATATAGATTTCTCCCATTTTGCATACACATAATATTTTGGGGTTTCAGATTCTAATTGTGCTGTGGTATTAAATTATGTCTCTATCAAGATACTTTTAAAGCAGTGGTATATATATATTTTTTTCCCTCAGGATCTGCTGCTGGTGAGACAGCTAACATGGACTTGGCTTTCTCAATAAAAAGAAGAAATTAGTTTATGTCTAAAGAAAAGGTTAAGTATCTTAATAACATGCTTCAATGGCATTTCAGTTAATTTTGTCAAATATATTTTAAAGACAGTCTGATATAACAAGGATTAAAATAATAATTTTTTTAAATTTTTTTAAATACTATTATGCCAAGATTTAACTTGCATCACACTAGAAGGTCCTAAATGTATGTCTTCCCACTGAATTTCTTCTTGGTCCTTCAATGGATAGGAGACAGCTTTGTCAAAGAAATTCCATGAGTTTGAATTACTGAGTATCTTTACGACCACTAACACTGGTGTAGTTTTATTTTCCAATGACATAATGATACAAATGAAAAATAAAATAACATGCAATTACATAAAATGTTTAATGATATTACAAACATTTTACAAATATCAATCAAATCTACGAAAAATGTATCACCAAATTTTGAAACAGTTTGGTCTAAAGAGAATAGCATTCCTTACACCCAAATAGATACCCAGGAAAAACATAAAATTTAAATATTGAGCATTAAATATCAGAAGAATTCCAAATATCCAATACAAAGATCAGGGTCTAACAGAGTGACTGCTGAAAAATATAATATACAATTATATTAATACATATTTTAAATTTCATACACACATATATGAGAAATACATAAATTCTTAGGGAGAATGATACAATTTCATACACATATATCTGAGGAATACATACATACATGTATTTCTCAAAGCTGTAAACTTATCTGCTACATCAGTATATGTATATATATGTATACATACATGCATGAGGAATACACACATACATGTATATCTCAATGTTGTAAACTCATCTGCTAAAGTAAAGCTACAAGTAGATAAGGTTGTGTGTAAAAAAGTTGCTTATTATAGTATTGCTTTCAGTAATGAAAAACAAAGAACAAAAAATATGTAATGACTTTTAATACAGTAATTGTTTAACAATGTTACATTATATCCTTGCCATAAAATATCAACAGCCATTAACAAAAATTAGTGAGAAATATTTCAGCTGACTTGAAAATATTTCACAAAGTATTATTGAGTGAGAAAAGCAAGATTTTGGGTATGTATGTTAGGTGGCCGTAAAGAAGAATAAGAAAGAATATTTTCTAAGTTGGCAACTTGATTTCACTGGTTAACTGAAGGAGATTGGAAAAGATATTGGTTGGAAGAAGAACAAAACAATAAATAAAATAAAATAGAAACTGTCTCCTGTGGAGCAGGCATGTGTAATATAATCATGTTTATCTCTTGCTCATAAATAATTTTGTGCATTCTTATATGTATATGAAAACTTTTAAATATAAACATGCAGTTTTCTGAATCTGTGCTATTCATACAACGCAATATCTAAGTATGCATCACAGATTTAATAATTTATTTGGTCTTGATTACCCTGAGTAAGACTAAGCAATGACTAATGACATTTGCCATTCAAAATTATCAGGGAGAAAGACAAAATTTCAGTCCTATTCAGTTCCCTTCATAGTATCCATTACATTCAGATATGACTGAGAAATTTAAAGGTGTACAGATAGCTGTTTGATACTCATTGGCTGGAGACCTAGATTGGACAGAAAACAGAAAGGGAGGCCACATGCATGTGACCCATGCCTGTAATTCCAGCAGGTTGGAAGGCCAAGCTGGTGGATCACTTGAAGTCAGGAGTTTGAGACAAGCCTGTCCAATATGGTGAAACCTCTACTCTACTAAAAACACAAAAATTATCCAGGTGTGGTGTAATCCTAGCTACTTGAGTAGGTCAAGAGAATCTCTTGGACCCAGGATTCAGAGATTGTAGTGAGCCAAAATTGTGCCACTGCACTGCAGCCTGTATGACAAATCAAGAATCTGTTAAAGGAAGACAGGAAAGTAGGAAGGCAGGAAGAAAAGGCGGCAGGAAGGAAGGACAGGAGGAAGGGAGAGAGAGAAAAGGAGAAAAAAGAGAAAACTAAAAAGCTAAGCAAATGTATCTATTTTGCTCACTAGTTCTAGGGTCTAAATAAATTTTAAAAAGACAACTATTTATAATTAGGTGTTCTTAAATATCGAATATAAGTGTCCAGAGGAATACCAAAATGTAACCTATTTTGTATTGCGTTTTGTGCATCAAAGTTTAAAAAAAATACATAGGTACTAATTTGGTATCCATGCACAGTATATTGCTTCATTACTAGTAACATTTTAAAACAAATATCAGTTGTATATGTCCACATCAGATACAAATATAATTTTGATTTGTTTTAATAGAGCACAGAAGCAAGCCTATGAGACACAGAGAAGTGAACTGCACTGGACTTGGTAAACAGTGTTAAGGTTTCATAGTAGATAAAATACTTGGGCAGGGAATTGTAGTAGGTAGAAGCAGGGAAAATACAGGATCAAATATACATGTTGCTGCCCATAAAGACAAGGACCATAAGAGTTTTACAGTTTACCTCACATCTCCAATCTGGGAGAGTGCCTACTAAATAATCACGTTTAAGAAATGCTTGCTGAATTAATAATTGAGTAAATGACTACATATATCAAAAGGACATTCTAGTCATTCACAACATAGTATTTAGCTAGGTCAGAGGAATCATTAGCAGATATTGATTATTATAAGAATGAATGAGATATGAAAATACGATTTAGTAATGAGAAAGTACTTAGCCTCATTTTACAACCTCTTAACTCTCTTAGCCAAAACAGACCTATGGCAGTTTTACAGAAGAGAATGGAAAAGAAGTTTGGAACTGCTCAAAGGCTACAAATGCCATGCTAGGAAGTTCACTTCATCCATTACAGAGGTAATAAAGATGGAACAACTCTTTTTATATATTTATATTTATACATATTATTTATTGTTTTACTTATTATGTTTATTATATATATTATATATTGTTATATATAATATATTTACATTTATATTTGTTATATATATTTATATATATTATATGCATATATTTAATGTCACAATGTATGAGTAAAATCAGTAAAAAACTATAGTCTAGCCTTTTAATAGAAAAATAAACTCCCCACAAACAACAGTTATTGTCCTGTTTTCTCTGTTATATCTTTGTTGTTTTGTGACTTGCTTCTAATTGATGCACCTAATACAGAAACACCCAGATAAATAAAGCAAGTTCTTAATGACCTACAAAGAGACTTAGACTTCCACACAAAAATAGTGGGAACTTTAACACTCCACTGTCTATGTTAGACAGAAAATTAACAAGGATATCCAGGTCCAGATCTGGACCAAGCAGACCTAATAGACATCTGCAGAACTCCAAATCCACAGACTATACATTCTTCTCACACCACATCACACCTACTCTAAAATTAACCACATAATTGGTAGTAAATCACTCCTCAGCAAATGCAAAAGAACAGAAATCATAGCAAACAGTTTCTCAGACCACAGTGCAATCAAATTAGAACTCAGGATTAAGAAACTCACTCAAAATTACACAACTACATGGAAACTGAACAACCTGCTCCTGAATGACTACTGGATAAATAATGAAATGAAGGCAGAAATAAAAATGTTCTTTGAAACCAATGAGAATGAAGACGCAATGTACCAGAATCTCTAGGCACTCTTCAAGCAGTGTATAGAAGGAAAATTATAGCACTAAATTACAAGAGAAATGAGGAAAGATCTAAAATACACACCCTAATTTTACAATTAAAAGAACCTGAGGAGCAAGATCAAATTCAAAAGCTAACAGAAGACAAAAAATAACTAAGATCAGAGCAGAACTAAAGGAGATAGAGACATAAAAAACCCTTCAAAAAAAAAATCAATGAATCCAGGAGCTTGTTTTTTGAAAAGATCAACAAAATAGATAGACCACTAGCCAGACTACCAAAGAAGAAAAGAGAGAAGAATCAAATAGATGCAATAAAAATGATAAAGGGGATATGATCACCGATCCAACAGGAATATAAACTACCATCAGAGATGTAAATCTATAAGAAATGGATATATTCCTGGACACTTACATCCTCCCAGGACTAAACAAGGAAGAAGTCGAATCCCTGAATAGACCAATAACGAGGTCTGAAATTGAGGCAGCAATTAATAGCCTAGCAACCAAAAAAAGTCCAGGACCAGACAAGTTCACAGCCAAATTCTACCAGACATACAAAGAGGAGCTGATACCATACCTTCTGAAACTACCCCTAGCAATAGGAAAAGAAGGACTCCTCTTTTTATAAGGGCAGCATCATCCTGACACCAAAACCTGGCAGATAAACAACTAAAAAGGAAAATTTCAGGCCAATATCTACGATGAACATAGATGCAGAAATCTTCAATAAAATACTGGCAAACCGAATCCAACAGCACATCAAAAAGCTTAATCATCACGATCAAGTCAGCTTCATCCCTGGGATGTAAGACTGGTTCAAAATATGCAAAGCTATAAACGTAATCCATCATATAGACAGAACCAGAGACAAAAAACACATGATTGCCTCAATAGATGGCAGAGAAGCCTTTTGATAAAATTCAACAGCCCTTTGTGCTAAAAACTCTTAATAAACTAGGTATCGATGATATGTATCTCAAAATAAATAAGAGCTATTTATGACAAACCCACAGCCTATATCATACTGAACGGACAAAAACTGGAAGCATTTTCTTTTAAAACTGACAAAAGACAAGGATGCCTTCTCTCACCACTCCTATTCAGCATAATATTGGAGGTTCTGGCCAAGGCAATCTGGCAAGAAAAAGAAATAAAGGGTATTCAATTAGGAAAAGAGAAAGTCAAATTGTCTCTGTTTGTAGAGGACATGATTACATATTTAGAAGACCCCATCGTCTCAGCCCAAAATCTCCTCAAGTTTATAAGCAACTTCAGCAAAGTCTCAGCATATGGAATCAGTGTGCAAAAATTACAAGCATTCCTATACACCAATAACAGACAGACAGCAAAATCATGAGTGAACTCCCATTCACAATTGCTACAAAGAGAATAAAATACCTGGGAATACAACTAACAATGAACATGAAAGACCTCTTCAAAAAGAACTACAAACCACTGCTCAAGGAAATAAGAGAGGACAGAAACAGATGGAAAAATATTCCATGCTCCTAGTTAGGAAGAATGAGTATCATGAAAAGGGCCATATTGCCCAAAGTAATTTATAAATTCAGTGCTGTCCCTATCAAGCTAAACACTGACTTTTTTTTTTTACAAAATAGGATAATCAGTTAACTTATCTTTAATAAATGTCAAATTAAGAAGCTTTGCAAATATGGATGGGAGTACACATATCCTATGCCCTGTTGCCATGTTAACCATCTTGTAGTTTTCCTTCTCATCAAGTGCTAGGTAGGCATCCCTGATGAAGAGGAGAGGGAACATTCCTGCATTCTAAAGAATTCATTTCAACATAGCTGAAGGGGAAAGGAAACACAGAAAAATGTCATTACTTTTGGAGAATACTACTATGTGATCCTTGGCCTAAATATAAAGAAGGGATGACGTATCAACCTCTGACTTAAATATACCTGCCAGTTACCCCTATCTTTTCATGGCATTTCAAAATGGTAATTGATTTCTGCATATTGTTACATCTTGTGGATTTTTCTTTGTTTAATGAGTTATCCCACCTGGATAACTCAGCTGAGCAGGCATCAGCTGTCAGAGTAGACATTTAAATCAGCAAGACAGAAATAAAAGAGTTCGATTTTCAGTCACCTCCTGCTACGGTATAAGCAAGAGTTTAAAACCAGAGAGAACACTGACTCACTGTTTCATTTTCCCTCATGAAACAGCATACTGGCCCAGCACAGACTTGAGAGTTATCTCAGTTTTCAGGGTGCCCAGAACAAAAGGCCGTGGCCATACCTATGGAATCCGGGATGAAATATGTGGAAAAGGTGGTGAGGGTGAAGGGTGAAGGGTTAGGAGTGATATTGAGTCAGAGTAAAGTGTCTTGATGTTTCCCCCTCCTCCCTCCATGAGGAGACCTAGGCAAAGACATCTGAAGACTCCTCCCCAAGGTCTCAGAAAAAGAGATCTGGGAATGAAGGCTCTTACCAGGCAAGGAATGTAAATATAGGAAGAACGGAAGGAGTAATGGAGGGCTGGGATCTTGAGGGCAACTCTACTCAGAGGCTGCCAAGAACCAGCTGTTCACCCTGTCTGTGTAGGGAGGACAGTTTCTGTGTGTGACCTGGACCTGCCAGGTAAAGACTTTGAAATCATCTATTGTCAGGCCTGAAAAATCACACACACATTTTAACTAGGAGCTGGACTCCTTACCAACTTTATTTTTCTAGAAGAATATACAAACCCATTCTTTCTTTAGTATGAAATAAAGAGGCTATAATTAGTCCAGGCTTTTAAGATGTGTTTAACCGAGCTCAATATATTGACAATTGGATTACACCTTTTTCAGACGGCTAAAGATCACACATCTGGTAGAGTTTCTTAGTTGAAGTTTCTTTTTGTATCAATTAATGTATGGTTATAAACAGACAATAATAAGTCATTTAATCTATTCTAATTTTTTAAGCAATTTATATATCTTATATCTTTTTGAGAAAAAAGTAAAACGTGAATAGATCCAGTAAGGTTCATGCCAATACACGTAGCAGCTTATAAAAAGCTAAAAACTAAGCAATTTACCTCAACCTTTATCTCTGATGGTGGTGATTAATTTTTCCCAATGTATCCTCTTCTCTTGGATTTGGCTATATTACAGTTTTCTTTTAAGAAGTCTTGTTCCACATAGCCAATAATATTTTTGTGTATTAAATACACACACACACACACACACACACACACACACATCATTGTATTATCATTGTGCTGGATGAATTATTTTCATAAATTCAAGAGCTAGATAGACAGGCTATATGTAAATAGATGATTGAATTATAGTGGGAAATGGACAAGAAACAGAGTAATTATTTCTGAGAATGGGTCAGTGAAATTTCTAGAAATAAAATGGCATCTAAACTGGGGTTTGAATAGTATGTTTTTTTAAGAATACAATTTGTAAAGTGTAAAGGGATATTGTATTTTATATGATAGGAAACCAACAATTGTAGATTTTGTCTAAGTAGGAAATAATAGTAAATAATCTAGCAAATAATATTACTTTTCTCAGTTAAGATGTATCCTGTTAGATAACCATATACTTTAAAAGGTTATTAAATTTCTACTCATTGTCTAATGTTATAATTCTACAGTAACTATGTAGATTTATAATAAATATAAAGCGACAATTCATAATTATATCTTTCTTGCAATATGGAATTTTTTATATTGAAGAGGATTACTGTAAATTTTCTCTTCCAGTTATATATAATCTATACAATAAGTATGAAAATTATAATAATAAATGCACTATTAGATATCCTTCAGTACTATATCTTTCCTTACACCAAGGATCATGGATTGTTTCCATTATTTTAAACTATTTTGAGAGTTCTCTAAATATTTTAATGTATTTGAATTATTTGGTCATGAGTAACTACAATTAATTGGGTAAAACTATTTTTACTCTGAATATATCAATAGATAAATTATAGAATAAATTCACAGAGCATATTTAATTGAGTTTCTCTTATCATTTAGTGCTCCATATCTTCTTCATTCTGAAAATGAGAAAGTATTCCTGCAAACTGAACAGATTCTATTTCCACTTCTATGCAAGTGTGGTCCTGGATAAAGACAGCAACCACAATACATATGAATGGGGAGTGACAGTGGTAGCATAGGGTGACCTGATTCCCTTATGTTTATAGACCTGTAAAGTCTAGGATGTAGTTTCTTAGTTCTTTTCATTAGTATAGACAAGACAGAGGAAAAATGATCTTTACTGTGCTGTTTCAGAGCATGAATCACACTTTACAAGCCATTCCTGTCATCCCATAATATAAACTAATCTTCTAATAAGACACTGTGTCCTTCCATATAGTTCAGTGAAGTGCATAGTGATTTCGACCTTAATGGAAAATGATTATCTTTTGCTGAGGTGACCTTTTAACCCAAACTACAATCCAAGTTCATCTCTATATTTTACTAGCATGTCTATTAACATTGTTTTCAGGGAATAGAGCATATTACACAAAGCATTATTGGGCTGAATTTTCATTATAAAGTAACAACAATCTTCACAGTATAAATAGTCTTTGACTGCAAGGAAAGCTAATGTGAATGATTGGGGGTGAGCTAGCATCTATCTCACCCAGAACACCTGTCCATGCAGTATAAATACAAAATGTAAGTTGCTTTCTATTTTTTAAAGGTAAGACCTTAATGGTTTCTTGAAAATGATAACACTACCATTCAGAATATTTGACAAGGAAAATAACTTGTAACTCACATATTTTAATTTTGTCCTTCATGTTTTCACTTAATATAATTTCTTTATAGGTCATAGAGCTTTTCTTATTGGTAGGAAATGTAGATAGAGGTAATATACACGCAAATGTGTGTACTCACATAACACTCAGGCTCAGCTATATATATATATATACACAAAATAGGATATCCAAACACCATATTAGGAACAGTTGAAAATAATTCCTAAATAGCACTGTAATTAAATGCAAATAAGTTTCCCAAAGTACTTGATATAGTTTAGTATCTTAAATATTTCAGTATATTCTCTAAGATTTTATGAGAACTCTTATTGCCATTTACAATTCATTTTAAGCTTCTGCTCCGACTCTTTCTGTTTTACTACAAATTCCTAATTAATAGTGGTTGAATGACCTTCACTGAATTGTCCCACCCCCATGCAGGCTTTTACATTTGATGAAAATGAAGAAAAAATATCATTCTTGCTTACCGATTTCCATCTGTATATCTCACAGAATGTGGCTGGACTCCAGAGAATATATCTGAACTGAAACTGCTGTGTGTCTAATAATGACAAACACTGTGCAAACCCACTTAATTGGCAGAGGCTTTAGTTTAGTATATTTAACCGATTATAAATTAAAAAAATATTATTTTACTAAAATAACACTTTTTTCTGAAAACACTATTTCTTACATACAGTTGTGAAATAGCTTTGAATAGCCTAGATTATTCACTCTATATTCATTTGTTCATTTTAGTCGACATCAAATTCCTGTTACAGCTATACTATGCATCTCTCATAGCATGTTACAGTTGCTTGAGAAACTCAAGCCAAAAAAAAAAAAAAAAAGGGACTCTCTGTGCACAATCCATGCCGATGAGCGATGAGGCTTTGATAATCAGGCCAATCACTTAATTACAAGTTTGTATTTCTATTCCCACTGAGATGTGCCAATTAAAAGAATTTGACTTTAATTCCAAACAACATATTAGTCTAATTACCTGATTCACTGCCTGCTTTGAATTTTGTTTAACTTTGTGTGTGTGTGTTTGTGTGTGTATTTAATACATGATCTGTAAAGTACTGTGAATTACAAGGTATATAGTTTCAAAAATGAATCTGAGTCTACTTTTTCAAAAAGCTTGTATCTTAACCCAGGTAACTTGAATTGCATAAATAACAAAAGTGTGTCATTGGTCTTGAAGGCTTGAAATTATTTAAACTGATTGTCTCATTCCCCCTACGTTAAAAAAAAAAAAAATGTAAAACCTCTTTTTCAGCTCAGGATTGACATCATTTTGTAAAATGAATTTGATCATTTGAAATACTAACAAAGTGATTTATGCACGTTGACTACCTTCATTTTTTAGCATATTGCAAATTAACCCTATCACTGTAGAAACTATGGGCTTTAGTTGCATAGTAAAAACTGGTTGATAAGATATAGTCCTAAGGGACAGCTACACCAATTCAAATTATTATATTTCTAAGGTATTACTTAAAGAAGAACTAACTTTTCAACCCTCCAATGAGTTCAAGGTTTGGGAACTTTTTCCTTTGACTGAGAAATCAGAATATGACAGTGTCAAAAAAGTGAAAACTGTCAATGTTAGAACAGATCAAGTCTCAAGCAAAAACACTGCTGTCTGTCTGAGATCTAGAATCAAAGTGTAAAAATTATTTGCCCATGGGGCAGAGAAGAATAAGCCCCTAATTAAATGAAATAAATGATGGCTCTCGGATATGTGACCTGATGAAAATTATAAAAATCAGAGATGATATTTAGAAGCTAGTTTAAAATAAATTTTTAAAACTTTGCATTTTATTTCTTCCAGATGTAGAATCCAAAAAAAGAACTTTAAACTTGAAGACACCTCCCTCAAATGTACTTAATATTCAGAGTGTAATTAAATTTTGCTCTTTAAAGACATTTGCCTTTTAAAATTCTGAATCTTTTCATGTTCCACACTGTAATAAATATAGTTGAATATTATCTTATGAAGTATTTGACTCAAATTTATAATTTTAAATAAACAGTGCTAAATAAGAAATGCTAGGAACATGAATACATTTAAACAATGATAATCAAAGTAGAATAAAGGAGCATGAATAATATCTTTGTCAAGAAATGCAACAGTAAGAACCAGATTCAGAAAAAAAAAAAAAAAAAAAAAAACTCTTTTTCAGCTAGCTTGTTGTTCATGTATAGAAATAGTACACATTTTCATATGCTGATTTTGTATCCTGCATCTTTGCTGAATTTCTTTTTCAGGTCTAAGGATTTTTAGACAGCATCTTTAGGTTTTTGTACACACAAGCTTCTGTCATCTGCAAACAGATAAATTGACTTCTTTCTTTCTAGTTTGGATTCCTTTTCTTTCTTTCTCTTGCCTAATTGCTCTGGGTAGAACTGCTAGTACTATGATAGAAGTGGGGAGGGTAGGCATTTTTATCTTGTTCCATTTCTTAAAGGAAAAGCTTTCAGCTTTTCCCCCATTTACTAGGTTAGCTGTGGGTTTGTCATATGTGACATTTATTACACTGAGCTACTTTCCTTCTATACCTAATTTATTTAGAGCTTTCATCATGCATCAATGTTAAATTCTATCAATTACTTTTCTACATCTGTTGAACTGATCATTTGCTTTTCGTCCTTCATGTGGTTGATGTGATGTATCACATTTATTTAGTTTATTTATTTGCATATGTTGAAACATCCTTACAACCCTGAGATAAATCCGACTTGATCGCAATGTATTACCTTTTGATATGCTGTTGGATTCAGTTTGGTAATGTTTTGTTGAGAATTTTCACATGTATGTTTATTAGGGATATTGCCTGTAATTTTCCTTTTTGGTGGTGCTTTTATCTGGTTTTGAAATCAGGGTTATGTTGGCCTCATAGAATGAGTTAGAAAGAATTCTCTCTCTTTCAGTGTTTTGGAATAGTTTTAGAAGAGGTTTATATTAATTTGTCTTTAAAAGTTCAGTAGAATTCAGCAGTGAAACTATTTATACCTGGGCTGTTTCTTGGTGAGAGACTTTTTATTACTTATTAAATTAATTACTTGTTATTGGTCTGTTCACAATTTTTATTTCTTCTTGGTTGAATCTTAGTAAGTTGCATTTATCCAAAGCTGTGTCCATTTCCCGTAAGTTTTTTTTTTTTTTTTAATTTATTGGTGGATACTACCAGCAAAAGAAACCAATAAGTCAACTTTATTTATAATAGCTGTAAAAAATATTTAGAAATAAATTTAACCAAATAGATGAAATACTTCTACAAGAAAAACTATAAAACACTGATAAAAAAAAAATTGAAGGGGACACAAACAAATGGAAAGATACACCATGCTAATGATTCAGAAGAATTAAGAAGACAAGCATGCTACCCAAAGAAATCTATGGATTCAATGCAATTTCTATCAACATATCAGTGACATTCTTCATGGAAATAGAATAAATATTCTAAAACTTGTAGGAACCATGACAAAAACTTTTATGGGGAAAGCAATCCTAATTTTAAGAAAACAAAGCTGGAAACATCATGCTATCACATTTCAAAATATATTGCAAAGCTATAGTAACCAAAACAGCATGGTACAGGCATGAAAACAGACATATAGACCAATGGAGCAGAACAAAGAACCCAGAATTAATTCATGCCTCTACAGCCAATGCATTTTTGACAAAGGTGCTAATAGCATTCATCCAGGGAACACAGTCTCTTCAATAAATTTTGCTAAGAAAACTTAAAATATCCATATGCAGAAGAATAAAAGTAAATCCCCACCTCTTACTTCATAGAAAACTAAAAATGGAATAATGACCTAATGTAAGACCAAAAACTATGAAAAAACTGAAAGAAAACATAGAGAAAATGCTTAGGACATTTATTTGGGCAAGATTTTATAAAGAAGACCTCAAAAGCATAGTCAACAAAAACAAAAATAAACAGTTGGGATTTTATCAAACTAAAAAACTTTCGCACAGCAAAGGAAACAATTAACAGTGGATTTACTACTCATAAGTGGATTTACTACTCAATATTTTGCTCACCCCTTTCCTAAAAAATCAGCATCTTACAAAAATTTCTGAAACCAGAAATTTTTAAATTCTGAGAATACCTATGTCATCTACAGAATACACAGTTACATAGCCTTCTATTTTATGAGAGCTCTGTTTTATTACACCTAACTTTATATCTGTGTATACTAATTTTACTAACTCTACTTTTAAAGTTGCACACAAACACATTTGAAAGCAGCTACCAAAACATACTCAGATAAAATATTCCTATATTTTTTTTTCATGGTCACATTATTTTGACACATGCTTCTATCTCATCATAATCATTTCTATGTGCTCTTTTATTTATTGAGGTTTTTTTAATTTGGTGCCAGAAGCTAAGCATAATACAGTGAGTTCATTAAAACAGAAACAGGGATGAGTATAAACTATCTCAATTTACATTACTGCGAGAGTACAGCAAAATAAGCCTTGCCTTACACTTGCAATTAGATAATGTGTATAGTAATGGAACAAAAATGTGACATACTCTTTGTCTTTATAAATTGTTACACGACATGTTTTGAATGTTTGTTGGTTTATAAAATCTCTGTAAATGACAGAGGATGCCCACTTCTCAAATGTGAAAGGAAAGTTGTAGTTGAAGATCATCTCTGTTTATTCTCTCAGCAATGTAAACAACTGATGTATTTGGAGGAAGCTGGAGAAAGTTGTTGTGATCTAACCAGTTTTCTCTGCATCCTGAAGGATGTTGGATAGGAGAAGACAAAATCCACTGCTTGAAAATTTATATATAAGACAGTATAAAGATATTAATTAGCAAAAAGCTGATAGAAACTGTGAATAATATTTTATTATATAATATTATCTTGAATTTCAACACCCATGCTGAAAAACTATTTTTACTGGTACATGTTACTTAGCGTCTTGCAACTTCCATTTACTGATCTGTGAATTAATTGAGTACATAGGAAAAACTGGAAATTGCCTGACATTATAATAAGTCATTTACATGACCTATATTGAGATAATTAACGATGGACTAAAATACCAGAATTATTGTATAAATTCTGGTACTGATAATTATTAGGTTTGATATTTTTCTATGCAGAAAGTCTGATATTTATTTCTATTAAATTTATTTCATTTTATTCTTTCTCTCTCTGTAGTATTTCTGGATTCTGCCTCTGGTATTAAAAAACTATCATGTTAAAATATATATTTTTTTTAATTGCATTTTAGGTTTTGGGGTACATGTGATGAACATGCAAGATTGTTGCATAGGTATACACTTGGCAGTGTGGTTTGCTGCCTTCTGTCCCCTCACCTGTATCTGTCATTTCTCCCCATGCTATCCCTTCCCACCTCCCCACCCCCCCGCCCCTCCCCCATTTCCCCCCAATGGACCCCAGTGTGTAGTGCTCCCCTCCCTGTGTCCATGTGTTCTCATTGTTCAACACCCACCTATGAGTGAGAATATACGGTGCTTGATTTTCTGCTCTTGTGTCAGTTTGCTGAGAATGATGGTTTCCAGGTTCATCCATGTCCCTACAAAGGACGTGAACTCATCGTTTTTGATGGCTGCATAATATTCCATGGTGTGTATGTACCACATTTTCCCTATCCAGTCTATCATCGTTGGGCATTTGGGTTGGTTCCAGGTCTTTGCTATTGTAAACAGTGCTGCAATGAACATTCGTGTGCACGTGTCCTTGTAGTAGAATGATTTATAATCCTTTGGATATATACCCAGTAATGGGATTGCTGGGTCAAATGGGATTTCTATTTTTAGGTCCTTGAGGAATCGCCACACTGTCTTCCACAGTGGTTGAATTAATTTACATTCCCACCAACAGTGTAAAAGTGTTCCTATTTCTCCACATCCTCTCCAGCATCTGTTGTTTCCCGATTTTTTAATGATCGCCATTCTAATTGGTGTGAGATGGTATCTCAATGTGGTTTTGATTTGCATTTCTCTGATGACCAGTGATGATGAGCATTTTTTCATGTTTGTTGGCCTCCTGTATGTCTTCTTTTGTAAAGTATCTGTTCATATCCATTGCCCATTTTTGAATGGGCTTGTTTGTTTTTTTCTTGTAGATCTGCTTTAGTTCTTTGTAAATTCCGGATATCAGCCCCTTGTCAGATGGGTAGGCTGCAAAAATTTTTTCCCATTCTGTTGGTTGCCGATTCACTCTACTGACTGTTTCCTTTGCCGTGCAGAAGCTGTGGAGTTTGATTAGGTCCCATTTGTCTATTTTGGCTTTTGTTGCCATTGCTTTTGGCGTTTTGGTCATGAAGTCCTTGCCTACGCCTATGTCCTGAATGGTTTTGCCTAGATTTTCTTCTAAAATATATTCTAACAAAATTTGATAAGCATGTTTTATAAATCCTCATTCAAATTATTCAGAAAAAATAATGAGTAAGAGTGTAATATATGAAGATTTATACAATTAGAATAATTTTTCCTCAGTAATAAAAGTCAAGAAATTATAGCTATTATTGTATAAGTTATGCATGTAAATGCATCTAGTTGCACTAACATTCATCACATTCAAATATTATCTTCCTAATATAAAAATACCATAAAGTGATTTGTGAAATGAATAAAGTCACACAGTACCATTTACCTATTGAACAAATATTTGTTTAAATATTGAAACTATCAACCTTATTTAAAGAATATTTTGTTACAATAAAAAGAGCTACAGTTTTTACAATGCTTATACACACATCTGTTTTTATAGTAGACATTTATAGATATATAGTAATAAATAGGTTATCTTCTGTATAATCACAAAATATTATCAATATAAAAGCATTAAATTGAGAGGTATAACATATTGATTTTCTCATATTAAAGAAAATTAAATAATTACTCCAGCATAATATATAAAGAGTAAAGAGTTAAGGTCAGATGTCTAGAATCCTTCTTCTGACTGCCAAAATTAATAATTTAGAATGACTGATTATCCTTGGCTTCAGTTCATTCATTGAGACAATAAGAAAACTATATTAGATTATTTCAAATTCTATTCTCTTCCATATATCCCATGTGATTTAAATATATTTAATTTATACATGTGTTGCACTCCCTTCATCTGAAAAAGGGTATTTTGAATGACATTATTACAGTATCATTTATACTTAATATTTTGAATGTAAACCTTGTGTTTTTAAAATATGCTATTGTTTGTTCTGCTGAAAGGTATATCTATTTTATGGTCCTGTATTTTTTTATTTAATATTGTAAAATTCTAATTGGCTTAATTGATTGTCATTTCTTAAAACTTGAATACTCACTATCCACCTGGTTCTACATTTTGTCTTTTTTTATTGGAAATTAACTTGATGATAACTAAATCTTTAAATCTGCTTGGCTGAGAAAATGATATTTATCAGGTATTGAATTTGTTATTCTACCAATAATATCTCAATTGCACAAATGTCACACTATCTTGGCATTCTAAATGAAACAAGATATATTGGCTTTTGCTGAAATCTCTCCTCAAGTAAATGACCCAGAAAAATGCATGAGAATGTGGAATGGTATATGTAACATAATGATGAATTTCTCTCCCTAATCAGCTCTATAGGTTTTGGAAAAATGCAAGCTGACACTACTTGATTCTTGCTCACACTCATGAAGACTCCTTCCTGCCGCAACATTGTGATTTTATTCATCTTTGGTCTTATTTTGTAGGTAGCTTAGTTTCTAACTAACACCATACGGCCTCTAAGAAAACACAAAGTTTCAATCGAATCTGCTTTCTTCCATTTCCTCTGTTTTTCTCTACCTCTACAATATAACCTTTAAATAGTATCTTTAAACGATTCTAAGGTAGTGTCCACTGCTGCAGCTACCTGTAACACTGAATGACTGTCATCCAGAACTAAAAATTTGCATGTTACTCACATAGTGCTTGGGTTGTCATCATTGGCACTGTTTCCTTACTCTCAATGTTTGCTTTCTTCTAAGTGTAACTTTGGAGAACAACAGGAATATTTTTTATTTTAAAATAGATGCATCTTTTAAAGCTCTGCTTACCTCTACTAATATACTATATGGCATTATAGGACTTGATTTTGAAATTTCTATTTCAATTAGACATGCTAATTTTTGAAAGAAAGTAAAAAAGATATTTCAAAGGTGAAATAACTAGAAGGTACTTGCAAAATTAATAGTAATAATACTGTTGCTTTGTTCTTCCTATTTCTCTTGCAATTCTATCAGACTCCAAACTCATTAACATTACCATCATAGCATTAATTATAGGGCACAGAATGCATTTATATCAAAGTCACATCAAAATGATCTTTCACCAGGTGACTCTCATTTCATACAACATTAAAATGGGCATATTAATAGAAGATGAAAATAAATATGTTAAGAACAGTTTTCTCTTGTCTGCCTGAACATACAAGTTACTTAAAATCAATACATTTTGATAAGCTAAAATAAATAATTATTCTATAAACAATCTCACTATATGAACTTTTAGTGTTAATTTTTTCCTATGGCCCAAAAATAGCAAAAACTGATACTTTTATTTCACCCAACTAATCCTTGAATCGTTGAAGAGAACACCTATCCTTGAGATAAAATATGAAGAACTCTGCATATATTCAAAATATTTTCAGTTAAATACATAATAACTTGGAGAGATTAATCATTGTAAATTCACAGTTCTTTACACAATGAAAATGATTATTCCCTACTGTTTTGGAAGAAATAAGGTTGTAAACACATATGCCATGTCATGACAAAATGCTGAACACAGTAAGTAAATAAAATTTTTAAATTGTTTCATTAAGTCTTCTATTCCAAAAGCTAATTCTGTCTTGATCTGAAGTATAAGATATGAAAATAGGTGGAGAAAGTGAAAAATGTGTAATGCAAATCTATACATTTCCATTTGCTTCAAATCCATAATGCCATTACTTTTTTAATGTAGGCTTTGTATAAAAAGTAACATTAAACGAAAACAGGGACAAATTTGAGGTTTTTTTTTAATGTGGATATTAACTGATGTACATATTTGCCAGTGTCTTAGTTTTCTATTGCTGCGTAACAAATGATCAAAAATTTGAAGTTTAAAATAACGTACTTTTGTTATTTCAGAGCTTCTGTGTCCACATACAGCTTATCTGGATCCTCTGCATATGGTCTCACAAGGCTGCATTCAAGATAGTGACCGAAGCTACTTTTTCATCTAGAGGCTTACCTGGAGAATAATCCTCTTACAAGCTAGGACTCAGGGACCTGGATTCTTGCTGTACACTGTCAGCTCCTAGTGGTCATCCACAGTTCCTTGTTATGTGTCCCTTTTCATAGGCAGTTCACAATGGCAAATAACTTAAGGCCAGCAGAAGAATGGGAGCAAGACTGCTAGCAAGACAGAGTCTTACAAAATGCAATGTAATCATGAGAATGACATTCAATTTGCCATAGTCTACAAGTCACAGATGAGGACATTATAAAAGGCATGAATGCCAGAAAGTGGGAAATATTGGGGTCACCTTATGGGTATCTCTGCTACTGAAATTTGCAAAATAATACACATATTATATATACATTTCCAGAATAAAAAGATGTAGATAAAGTAATAATTAGGAAGAAAGAGTCACAATGTAAAAAGTGCTAGCTAAACAGGTTCTATAATATAATGCTGTTCTGTCTACTTCTCTTTGAAATCATGCCACTGGCTTCAGTGAAATGGCCAATCATGAGGCAGAAGTTATACTGCCAATTGTAGGAGCTGATTTTATATGTTTAGTCATTTCATTTATAGGTAGAGAGGTAGAAATAGAGAGAAAAAGAGAGATAGACAAGCTTGCCTCAGACTGACATGTTGTGGTAGACTAGTGCAATAATTGCTGCTAATTTGCTCATGTTTCACTGAATGCCTACCCTTTTGGAAATTTTCATCCTACATGGATTTTATACTTGGCCCTATTAAATACAACTTGCTTTAGCCAATGGAACAGTAGCAAATATGCCCCGTGCAGAGGCTTGAATGGGTAATTAAGCATCAGAGCTTGCTTTCTCTCCACCTTGAAATTTGTCACCACAACTTTAATAAACCTGAACTAGCCTATTGGATAATGAGAGACCCATAGCCCACTTGCAACTATTGTTCCAGCCAATAAGTCCCTTAAATGTGGATCTGTCTACTTAATCAGTAGCTGACTGCAAAAGCAAGAGTAGACCCAGGTTAATCATGAGAACCTTCCTGCTGAGACCAACCAACAATTGATTATACGCAGAATCATGAGCTGAAAAACATGTTTAAATCAATTAGGTTTTGTGGTTGGTTGTTAAGCAGAAAAAGATGGCCAATAAACATACCTACGGATTATATATAATATTTATGGAGATGCATATATGTGCATCTATGCATACATACAAACATGAGCATATGCATAAAATCCAACACCCGTAGATATTACTGAATATTGATTGTATATTAGAATGAAGCTAAAGACAGTTGATATATCCTCATAAATAATCCTTGTATGGCTAAATTGTAACTTCCTTTTTTCTTTTTTAGCAACAAATTAACTATGCCTAGCAAACACTATTCCTGAACAACAACGAAAAAATTTCCAACTGAGTTTTATAAATTATTTCCTGTTTTTGTCAAGAAAAGTATTTGCTGTTGCTTGATTACAGTGAACAAGCCTGTAATCAAATGAATTCTAACAAGAATTACATTACTTCAGTCACTTTTAGTAACCAGAACATTACAGCTCCATTTACGGTTTAAAAGAAAACAAAAATTCAATTAGTTACATTGTAGAAGGGAACACAGATGAAGGTATTTTATGAAGTTGAATGCATCAAAGAAAGAAAAGTTGCTCTGTGTGTGTGTGTGTGTGTGTGTGTGTGTGTGCACATGCGCGTGTGTGTGCGTTTAATGAGAAAAGGACCTAAAATGTCTCTCTGCACTCTGCCAGAAAAGAATTTCTACTTTATTTTTTATGTTAACTAACTAAAAGCAAAGAGGCTAATGGAGCATTTTTGAAGGATATTCTCAAAATATACAAGAGAATTTAGAAAGTTTTGCATATTATAAAAATATTGCTCTATGCTATTTAACTGACATTGGGATTTAAATAAATCTAGACTCATTACATTTAATCTTTTATTGTTATTTTTAAAAAATATTTCACTTTGTATTAATAATTTTAACTACTCTGTGCAGTCATCAATAAAATTTCCAGATTATAAGTGAAAAATTTTATTAACAGTTAAGACATTTAAATGGCAAGCATACAATGAGTACTATATAAATACCTAAAGATATTTTTATTCTAATAATATCAGCTTTCATATTTAAAGATTAATAAGGCACTAGAAACTATAGAGTGATTAAAATATCCCCTACTTTTCAATAATCAACAAGTCCCAAAGTTCCTGCTTCCTCAGTATAGTATTCCTTGAAGCTATTTTTCTTTTCCTTCTCAGGTCTCTGTCACTAAGTTAGTTCTGGTTCTCTTTCCATTTTGCCTGGATCACTGCACTGGCTTTTTAAATTGTCTCCTTTCTTCATCTTTTGTTGTTTTCTAATCTTTGGACATCACAATCTAGCAATATAAACTAGTAGTTACTTGAATACAATATTTTGTCTCATTTTTCTGTGCCTATTTATATATTAAAATGTCCTTTTTATTGTTACTCTCTGTGTGAGTATCTATGATCTTCAAAAACTTGGGACTAGATATTTCCTCCAATTATATTAAGCGGTCTTAATGACTTAATCATTTCTCATGTCTTCCACACATGTATGTCATCCACATTTCTACGTTTGCAACTTGTGCAAATTTTTATTATAATGTTTAGCATTCTACATCAAAATTATTTTATCATTTTTAAATCTTAAACAAATATCTATTATATCTAATACATTATGTGGAATTTATATTTGTCAGAATATAAAGAAACTATATTCTCTGAGAAAAATTTTGTTTTATTTATCTTTTTTCTTAATCTCTAGCACTTAGAACAATATCTAGCTTTAAGAATATAGTCAAAAAAATGTTTGTTACATGGCTTCTGAGAAAACAACAAATTAGCCATTTAATGTGAATATTTTGAAGCTTGTAGATGAAGAATATTTTCATGATGGAAACAACATGAGGTAAATAAGCAACAGAGTTTCATCTGGAAGTATGATACATTGTTTAAAAAACATTTCAAAGTCATTTCTGTGCAAATATAAAACATTGTGTAAAAATTATGTAACATTATGTAACTTTTCCTCAAAAATACAATTCTAATTAATAAAAATATTATATTTTCAAGTGTAAAACAAAGTTCAATGTATCTGTTATTTATTTTATTAATTTTAAAATGATACACAATAGATGTACATATTTTGGGGGTACATGTTATAACTTAATACCCATTTTAATGGGTAGTGAAGCTGTCACATTTAAATATGTTTACGGTCCAAAGTTTTCTTCTATTTTAATAATGAATTTAACCTGTTATTTAAAAAATACTGCTTTTAGATAGTCTTAACAACTTAGAACTTTTGTTCTCTCCTTCCTAGGTTGTTGTATAAAGAAAAAAAATATTTTATTTAAAGAGAATTCTGGGAAAGTGGTGAGCAGGAAACACAGGGAATTTGTCTTCCCATCGTGACAACAATTGAACCGGCAGAATCTGTCTGATAAACTATTTTGGAACTCTGGAGTTTACTGAAGGCTTGCAACTTCTAGGGGAAGCCTTGGATAGCAAATTTAGATTAATTTCAGTCAGTCACAGCTCTTAACACAATAGTGACTACCTCCACCTTCAGCTCCATGACTGGCAGCTGTGCACCTGTTCCCGAAGCAGCTTGCATGTAGTTTGTAGAAGCTAGGGTGAGCAAAATATACCTTTTACATTTACACACCTCAACACAGAGCCAGCCTAAAGCAATAAAAATAACAATAACAAAGAGCAAACCTTGGAGAAAGGGAATACTCTAATTTCCAGAGGTAACCACATTGTAGATTCAAATCTTCAATTTCAAACAAAAAAATCACAAAGCATACTTAGAAACAAAAATTATGGTCCACTCAAACAAACAAACAAAAAAAAAAAACAAAATAAACAAACAAAACAAAAGCAATCCCTGAAGAAAGATCTCATAGCAGATCTACTAGATAATGATTTAAAAAAAAAAAAAAAAAAAAAAAAAAAAAAAAAAAAAAAAAAAACCTTCTTACAGATATTCAAAGTCCTAAATAAAGAAATGGAGAAAATCAAGAATACAGTGTATGGACAAAATGAAATGTCAAAAAAAAAAGATAGAAAACCTAAAAAGATGCACAAAAAAATTCTTCTGAAAAGTACAATAATGGAAATGAAAAAATATTAAAGGTATCTTAAAACAGATTTAAGCAGATAGAAGAAAACAGCAGCAAATCCAGAGACAGAACAAGGGAAATTATCAAGTCTAAGGAACAGAAAGAAAAAAATATTGAGGAAAAGTAAGCAAAGTCAAAAAAACTTACAGAACACCATCAACTTGACCAACATACGTATTGCATGTATAGTAAATGTACAAAAAGAGAGGACATGGGTAAGAGAGAAGATCTGAAGAAATAATGGTTGAAAATTTTCCAGATTTGACACAAGATATGAACATAAACATCCAAGAAGCTTAATGAACTCCAAATAAGATGCACTCAAAGATACACGTATAAAGATATGCTTTAATCAAACTTTCAAGAGACAAAAAAAAAAAAAAGAATCTTCAAAGGAACAAAAGAGAAGCAAGTCATTAAACACTCTTACAATACTAAAGTCATGGAATCAAACTATGTGTCCAACAATGGATGATTGGATCTAAAAATATGGTATATATACATATTTTAAAAGTATAGGCAGTAATTAGATAGTACTGTCTAGTTTAATTCCACTAAGAGAAACCAGATAGTAACTTGAAGTCATATATAGCATAAAGATCTGAGTAAAGAAAATGCACAATAAATACTTAAACACTTTAAAAATCTAGTAATATGATAACAGTTTGTAACTCCATGTTTTGTTCTCTACTCAACAGAAAGTCACTAATATATTTTTTTAATAATTATTAGTTTAAAAGCTAGTGTTATTTTAACTTTTGTTTGTAACTATACATTTTGTTTTCTACATAAGACACTAATGCATTTAAAAAATATTAGTTTATGGCTGGGTGCAGTAGCTCATATCTGTAATCCCAGCACTTTGGGAGGCTGAGACGGGTGGAACACCTGAGGTCAGGAGTTCAGGACCAGCCTGGCTAACATGGCAAAACACTGTCTCCACTAAAAATACAAAAATTAGCCAGGCATAGTGGTGTATGCATGTAATCCAGCTACCCAGGAGGCTGAGGCAGGAGAATCACTGGAACCTGGGGGGCAGAGTCTGAAGTGATCCAAGATTGCACCACCGCACTCCAGCCTGGGCAGCAGAGCAAGACTGTCTTAAAAATTTATAATATATTAGTTTATGTTTTTAAACCAAAAAAAAAAATAGATATAATTTTGTGACATCAGCAAGTGAAAGGAATGGGAACAAAGAAGTTAAAGATCAGTGTTTCTGTATGTCATTAAAATTAAGCTGTGTAAATCTAAATTGGTATATAACTTGAGGATATTAAATATAATCTACAAAATAACTATAGTGAATATAGATATAAAATATACACAAAAGAAACTAAAACAATATAAAAATTATTACAAAAAGAAAATAAACTGAAAAGGAAATAAAAATGTGGAAAATGAGGAACCAAAAATGCTGTAAGGCATATAGAAAACCAATAGCAAACTGACAGAAGTAAATTCTTATTAGTCAACTATAAAAAGGAAGGGGATTTGAAAGAAGAGCTAGATATTATTTTAAGGACCAAAGAGAACCTCTAAAAATGAAAACTTCATTTAAGAAATTAAAATATTTTACTTTAAAAAATTTTTAGTTGGGGCACAGTGGCTCACACCTGTAATGCAAACACTTTGGGAGACCAAGAGGGGCAGATCACTGGGGTCGGGAGTTCGTGACCAGTTTGGCCAATATTGTGAAACCTTATCTCTACTAAAAATAAAAAAAAAATTAGCTGGGTGTGGTGGTGCACGCCTGTGATTCCAGCTACTCAGGGAGCTGAGGTGGGAGAATCCCTTGAACTCAGGAAGCGGAGGTTGCAGTTAGCTGAGATTATGCCACCTCACTCTAGTCTGGGTGATAGAGTGAGACACCATCTCAAAAAACAAATTTAATAATTATAGTCAGATAATAGTTTAATATGCTTTTGGGGTACACATGATATTTTTGTGTAGGCATCCAATGTGTAATGATCAAATCAGAGTAACTGAAGTTTCCATCACCTTAAGCATTTGTCATTTCTTTCTATTAGACACATTGCAATTTCACTCTTCTAGGTTTTTAAAAAAATAGATAATGAATTATTTTTTTCTTTCATTATTATATACTATGTTTCCATAATTTAACTTAATAACAGTGCAGTTCTTTACATGGACTTAATTTTTTAATATTTTCCTACAAATACATAAGTACTTTACCTTTTTGTCTTCACATACTATCATTTTCTCAAAGCTTGAATAAATTCTTTTAGCATTCCCTATAGTTCATGTCTACTAAAAAAAAAAGGTCAATATTTGTCTAAAAATATATTTGCTTTATTGTTGAGAAATATTTTTTGGGTACAGAATTTTAGATTGATAGTTTTTTTTTTTCCTTCTGTTTCTTTAGAATTACTATATTATCTTTTGAGTTTCATCCTTTTTCATAAGAAGATGCTGAAATTCCTATCATTGTTTCTTTTACACAAAGTAGATATTAAAAATAATATTTACCCTCGGAAAAGGAATGCCCTTTCTTCTGTGGTTTACTAGTTTGAGGAGATGATTTTCTCTAACCTGTGGTTAACATTCTGTTCAATAAACTAGGCATATAGCTTTTATTTAATTTAGTTTACTGAATAATTTTAAAATGCTTGTTTTACATTAATAGGGAGAGAGAAAATCTAGAGCAGACATTGGGACAACAGTCTTCTTTAGGGCTCAAAAGCTGAGGAACAACCAGTGAGATGCAGGCCACCTACCCTTTCAGTCACTGAGTCTGTCATACTCCAGGAACTTGCATTCTCCACTCCCTACTATGTTCAGGAAATGAAAGAATTGGATTTTAGAAATTACATTAATGAAAGCTCGGAGAGGATAGTTGGAAGTTGAGTTGTTAGTGGTTAATCTGAGTGAATCAGAGGTGGTATTTTTAGTCTCTCCTTCTGCCTCAATATTCATTGTATCAGTCCTGATGTAACTGTTCCTTTTGCCCACTCTCCATAGTACATCATCTTTAATTTTTTGGACCTCTTATTTCCTTAGAACCCAACTTAAAAGATTCTTTCTCTAGAATATCTTCCACAACTTTAGTGTACTAATGTCTCTTGCTCAACTTTTATTAATTTAACTCTGTAAGTTATAAATATGAGTATATACTATTTGTATCCTATATTATGTATAGGGTCACCCACATCCCTTCTAAAAATTCACTCTGTGATGTTTAATGTCAAATGTTCTATTTAGTTTTCTGTCATTGAGATGGCTCTATAGGAAAGCATAGGTTTGGTGAAAGAGTTTAAGATAAATACGTTTCCTTCTTTCTTTTCTTTAACATTTATTTCTTCTCTTTTTTTGATATGAGTGGTGATGGTAGAGGAGATAGGGGAATATCAAACAAACAAATTAGATAGTTCTATAACATCTCCAATCAAATATATTTCTAAATATTTTAAACTGTGCAAATAAATCAGTTTGTATATTTAAGGAAACCTGCCTTTAAACTTTACACAGATGTATATCAGAGAAACTTTTTATTTAATTGAATCTAAAAACAGATTTGAAGTAAAAACAAACAAACAAAATAATTGCATTAGAATTTCATGCTCTGAGGTCAACATGATCACTTTTCTGCAACAAAAGTACAGACTGGTAAGTAGGCCTTCTTGTGGCCTTGGAATTGATAACAAGGAAACAGAACTGAGTTTCATGTTTTCTAATGAGAGCAGAGAACATATATGAGGCCAAACACTCCTCCAGGATTATTTGAGGAAACTATCACTCTTGTCCTACTATGAACCCAAAGATGCCTTTAATTGTGAAGAGACTTGATCAATATGGTTAAAAGCAGCAACCAGGGAAAAAGTAAAACCATTGCAAGTTCCTAGCCCAAGTTTAGATTTAATAAAATGGTTGCACTAGCATGGAAGTTTTCATGATACTTTTTGAAAAGCCTCTTGTGAAAGTCATGATTCTCAGCAATGCAATGCCATGTACCTACAAGCTAGGATTTCACATCAAGAGTAACTTACATGCAGAATTCCTATTTGGAAATAGAAGCTTTGAAGCTTCTGTCACACATAATGTAGGGAACATAAAAAATGAATTATTAGGCCATGCGTTAGTAGTCACATCTGAAGATTTTAAATATTACTGACATTTTCTTAGATTTTTAGCTATGAAAAATATGCAGTGTTATATGGCTGGGTGTGCTGGCTCACACCTGTAATCCTAGCACTTTGGGAGGCCAACAGGAGTTCAAGACCAACCTGGCCAACTTAGGGAGACCCTATCTCCATTTTGTAAAAAATCAATGTTATAGTACATCACACAAATCTATATCATATAAACTGAACTTATCAATTATATAAATCCATTTAAAGTTTAGCATGATTCAATTTATAATATGATCTGTTTTAATAGGACAAAAACTATTATATTACATCTCTAAGATAGTTTTAAAAAAACTTATCAAAAATGATAGTTTTATTCAGTTTAAGTAAAAAATAGCTTGAGCTCTGTTATGATTATTAAAATATTTTAAAAATTATTTTAGACTAGAGTATATTAGGAAATGATGTGTTCATGTTTCTACTTTAAGCACTAATAAAATTAAGATAATATTTATAGCAAAATTTCAAGATCATTACCAATTTTAATAAATCTGTTATTTTCCAGCTTTCCAGTCAGAATAGTAACTTCCAGTGTGTTATTTAACATTCTATGATTTTCCTACTTCATTATAAGAGTATTCAAAAATTTCAAGTTATTTTATTTTATAAAATCTCTTTTAATTCAGTTAAGTTAAAATTATTCTTACTGAACACTCATGCTATACTGTCTTAAATAATTTGTTATTTAAATATTGAGAAAATAATTACCAGCAACCTGTTAATGTACTTTTTGGAAATTAAGTATTGTATATGCATAAATATCGACAGTAGGACAGTGGTTCTCTTAGAGAGTAGGGCACATAGCAACAACATTACCTGGGCCTTGTTAAAAATGAAAAATCTCAAATACCAGTCCAAACTACTGAATCAGAATTTGGGGAGGTAGGCCTCAGAATCTGTAATTTCATTGAAGTGTGCTATAGTTTAAGCACCCCTACAAGTAGAATATTGCAAATGCAAAAACATTGGAATGGAGTAATAAGAGGAGTTTTTCTCTGTAAACTGAGTCTTCTGCTGAAGTAGCACTTTTAGCCTTGACTACACATTATAGTCACCTGGGTAGCTATAAAAAATTCTGATGTCAGGAACACAACTTTAACCAAGCAAATGAGACTCTCTGAGGAGTGAGCATCAAATATTTAGTAAAGTATCCCAGGTTATTAGAATGCACAACCAAATGTGGGAAGCACTGCATTTATAGAGTGAGCTCTTGGAAGAGAGTACATTTAGAACTCTAACAGATCTAAGGGCTTCATTTGATATCCCCTCAAAAGGTGGGGATATCAAATGAAGGTATTTTAAGGCAAAGAAGTTACAGGACATTGCCTTGAGCATTCCACATCTCTAAAACAAACAGGAATTGTCAAAGTCAATGCATGTCTGAATTTTTATCCATTACCCACAGTTTACAAGAAAAAATTATCAGACATTTGAGGGGCAGACCTATAACAAAAAGACAATGCTCTGCAGCCTAAACAAACAAGAATTAATAATCATAATAAATACATTCAAAAAATGAAGAGACTATCGATAGCATGAAGGGGAAACAAGAATTTATAAAGAATAAAGCAGAAATACTGAACATAAAAATAACTCTTGCCTCCTTCCATTCTCCTTTGCTACAGCCTCCTTTATTTCCCTGAAACATTATTATGAATTACAGTTTTGGTTCTGAGTTGTTCCAGAAATCTTCTTTCTCTCCCTCCTTCCTCTCTTGTATTTTCATCTCTAATGTTTGATGCTTGCTCTATAGACATTAATGGATCAAATTAATTATTCCATTACTTCTCATCTACCTATCTAATGTATTACAGAACAAAATATAAAAACAAAAGACAGTATTTAAATGAAAAATATAAAATAAAATGAGTTAGATATGTCAAACTACAATGGTCACTGCAGAATTCAAACATGATTTAGCTCACTAATCAAAATATAGAAATTATCAATTGGTTATCAAGAAAAACATAAGACCCAACACTTTTGTTCAGGAGACATATGCATAAAATAAGATGTATAAAGTTCAGGCAAAAAAAAAGTGGAAAAGTGTCAGATTAATATGAAGTAAAAGAAATCAGAGTAACAATTTTAAGGACAAACGATATAGAGCTCAAAGTGGAAAACACCTATCTATATATCTGTATCCATATCTGTATATGAACATTATATTTGTTAAAGCAAAAATAGATCAAGAAGACATAACATTTTGGAATGCACATGTTCTCAGTAATAAAGCCTACATGTAGTCAGGTCAGACAACATTTGAAAGACCTACAGAGACAAATTGAAAAAGTCAACAAACGTAGCTGGAAACTGTTCCTCTCACTTCCCATTGCCCTGGTCATAATGCTAGAACTTGTAAACCTTTCTCCCTTGACAGTATAGGGTGCTAAAAGGACACTGCAGAAAGTGGAGGCACATTTTCTTCTTGTGGCAGGAGTGATGGATTATCATGCAGAACTCCAAGTGGTTAATTTAAGGACCTGTAACCAAGGCAAGTTCGGAATATTGAAGCATTTTTGTTTCTCTCCTCACTCTGGTCTAATTAGGATAGGAAATAAGTTGTGCAGCGTCATATACACTTTATCTCCCTACTCCATGAATTGCCATCATTACTAGGAAGATAGATCTCCATATACGGGGATAGGTAAATGTTGATATTTCTTCTTCTCATGATTCCTCTAAGTTGGCCTGTGATTAGAACAATTTAGCAGCATACTGCTTAAATCATTTTTATTACTGTTACTACAGACAATGCATTATGTTGTTATGAGTATTTAAAGGGGTTTTCAAGGAACAAAGATCATTGACTCATTTTTCCATTTATTTAAAGTAAATTGGTTTATTTCAGTTTTGTACACTTTAAAATCAGCTCTAGTAGCATATGCTATTACATATCTTGTAAATATAATATAATATAATGAATATAATAAAAATAATGTATATTATTTAATTTAAAATGATTTGTTCCTTTAAAACTGTGGTCTGATTTTCATCTGTCATTGTATTCCTATTATAATTGCTAATATTCTTTATTTTTTTGTGTTATCATCTCACCCTGGTTAAAATGGCTTATATTCAAAAGACAGGCAGTAATAAATACTGGTGAGTATGTGAAGAAAAGGGAATCCTTGTACACTGTAGATGGGTATATAAATTAGTACAGTCACTATGGAGAACAGTTTGGAGGTTCCTAAAAAATCTGGAGAATTCATTTTGAAAATGTCTTATTTTATATGAATTGTCTAAATATATTTTACTGTGTTGAAGTCGTGATATTGCCTTTATAGTTACCATTTGAAAATACTACTGAGATATTTTTTGTGGCAAAAGATATAACTTCATAACTGATATTTGTAAATTTTAAAAGAATATATATTCATGCAATGGTATAAAATTATAGGAGTATTGAGGATGATATTCAAATCTTGTTATCATTTTTATGGTCTCCATAGCTTATCAAATTCTGAGAAAAATTAACAATTATCTCCTAAAATGAATTGCTTTTCACTGGGAGTGCCTGATAAATAATCACTGTTTCTAATGCTTTATATATTTTTTTCCTTTATAATAGAGGAACTGTATTAATAAATATAAATATTGATTGCTTTTTTGTTTTTTCCTAGTTATATTTACAGCTATAAATTTTGAGAAGTAAAATGCTTTTCTGATCTCCCAACTACTGTATACAATTGATGTTTCTATATCTGAAGTCTGTTAGGCTCTATTCTGTATTTTAAGTGCCCTTAAATGTTACTAGGTAATGCTGTGGTGGGAGTTTTTCATGTGTCATTGTCACATTGTAATTTATTAAAAAGTTAATTATTATGATTATTCTTACTTATATCATTTTTTAGGATCTCAAAACCTTATATATAGATTTTGAACATGTCTCTTGTTTTCTCACTGTGGCTATGAATCAAAAATTTCAACCTCAGCCTTTTGTGCAAGAAGTTTTAGACAATGAGGCCTTTACAGAAAAAAGAGTAAGATGGTGAAAATGAAGACCTGACTTTTCCCAGAAAACCTGTCAGTTTATTTGGAGATAAAGCCATAAGCAACCTATCTGAATATAAATGTACCAGTGATGAAAAGAGATGAAGTGAATTTTCAGTGAGGAAAGAAAATAAGGACAGAAAGAAGATCATGAGCAAAGGAATAAGTGAAGGCATAAAAGTGACTAGTAGGTTCACACACCAATGGTAGGATAAATCTAAAGCCAAATGAGCATGGGGCTGAGTGACAAGGGATAAAACTAGACATTACAACAGATAATGTGAAAGAGAAGATTGGGAGTTTGGACTTTCTCTTGTATACAATGAGAATTTCTAACTAAAAAACTTTATTCAAGGAAATGAAATAAAAAGCCTTGAGTTTCAGAATGATAAGTGAAGTAGGGTGTGGAAGAAGACTTAGAGGATGGATCAGAAAGTCTGTGAACAAAGGTAGTGGAAGAAAAAAAATAAAAGCAGGAAATTTATTTTCATAGTTTTTAGCACCCATTTATCACAACTCAGAAACAAATTGAATAGTGTTGGAGATGGAGTGGTCAGAGATGTATCTTAAATTTCAAGTATAAGTGGTAGGTGGCTGCTAAAGTCATTAACTGAGCTTTAAACAACAACAAAAAAGGTTGTTTTATTGTATATAAAATTACTTTTAGGAAGCAGCAGAGTTTAGCAATCAGATAGATTTGCATTCCAATAATTTTATTTACCCTTATTGGCTTTTTGACATTGTGCACATTACTTAATGAATTCTGATTCTCAGTTTTGTCCATAGTAAAAGACATGGAATAATTTCCTGTCAAGGGGTTTTTATGCAGATTAAAACAAATAATGTCTGTAAACTATATTACTATTTCTTTCATTGCCATTATTATTAATACTACTTCTATCTTGGGACATAATATACTTGAAGTTTCTATTGGATAATACATGAATGATCAGAGTTTCCTACATGGATTAAAATTACTCTTATTTCAGAGGAAAATATAATAGTGGAGAAATAATTTTGTACATTTGTATCATAGAAATAACTGTAGGAAGATCATAACAAGGAAAAAGATGTTGTTCATCTGTGGGTAACAGAGCAGATTAAAAAGCTAATGTTCAATCAGCCAGATAAATAACAGTAGGTGATAAGAAGGAAAATATTATTGCCAGTTAAGCCAAGAAAGGAGAGCATTCAAGGAAGACAGATATCACCTAGGAATATAATTAACAAGGAATGTGAGGACCTTTTCAAGGCGAACTATAAACCACTGCTCAAAGAAATAAGAGAGGACACAAACAGATGGAAAAACATTCCATGCTCATGGTTAGGAAGAATTAATATCATGAAAATGGCCATACTGCCCAAAGTAATTTATAGATTCAACGTTATCTCTATCAAACTACCATTGACTTCTTCACAGAACTGGAAAAAAAAACACCTTAAACTTCATATGGAACCAAAAAAAGAACCAGCATTGCCAAGGCAATCCTAAGCAAAACAAAAAATAAAGCTGGAGGCATCATGCTACCTGACTTCAAACTATACTACAAGGCTACTGTAATCAAAACAGCATGATACTAGTACCAAAACTGTAATATAACCAATAGAAAAGAGCGGAGGCCTTGGAATAAATGCCACATATCTACAACCATCTGATCTTTGACAAATCTGACAAAAACAACCAATGAGGAAAGAATTGCTTGTTTAATAAACAGTGTTGGGAAAACTTGCTAGCCGTATGCAGAAAGCTGAATCTGGACTCCTTCCTTAGACCTTATAAAAGTTAATTCCAGATGGATTAAAGATTTAAACATGAGACCTAACACCATAAAAACCATAGAAGAAAACCTAGGTAATACCATTCAAGACACAGGCACAGGCAAGGACTTCATGACTAAAACACCAAAAGCAATGGTAACAAAAGCCAAAACAGACAAATGGGATCTAATTAAACTAAAGAGTTCTGCAGAGCAAAAGAAAGTATCATTACAGTGAACTGGCAACCAACAGAATAAAAAAAATAGAATGAATTTTTTTCAAGCTACCCATCTGACAAAGGGCTAATATACAGAATCTACAAAGAACTGAAACAAATTTACAAGAAAAAAAACAACCCCATCAAAAAGTGAGTGAAGGATATGAACAGTCAATTTTCAGAATAAGACAATTTATGCAGCCAACAAACATATTTTAAATAGCTAATCATCACTGGTCATTAGAGAAATGCAAATGATAACCACATTGAGATACCATCTCAAGCTAGTTAGAACAGTGATCATTAAAAAGTCTGGAGACAACAGAAGCTGGAGAGGATGTGAAGAAATAGGAATATTTTTACATTGTTGGTGGGAGTGTAACTTAGTTCAACCATTGTGGAAGACAGTGTGGTGATCCCTCAAGGATCTAGAAATAGAAATACCATTTGAACAAGCAATTCCATTACTGGATATATACCCAAATCATTCTATTATAAAGACACATGCACAGATATGCTCATTGCAGCACTGTTTACAATAACAAAGACTTGGAACCAAGTCAAATGCCCATCAATGATACAGTGGATAAAGAAAATGTAGCACATATATGCCATGGAATACTACACAGCCATAAAAAATTATGAGTTCATGTCCTTTGCAGAAACATAGATGAAACTGGAAACCATCATTCTCAGCAAACTGACACAAAAACAGAAAAACAAACACCACATGTTCTCACTCATAAGTACATGTTGAACAATGAGAACACATTGAAACAGGGTGGGGAACATCACACACAGGAGCCTGTTGGGGGGTAGGAAGGTAGGGGAGGGATAGTAGGGGTTGGGGGGAATCGGGGAGGGATAACATTAGTAGAAATACTTAATGTAGATGAATGAGGGGATGGATGCAGCAAACCATCGTGGCATGTGTATACCTATATAATATCTCACAATCTACACAGGTACCCCAAAACATAAAGTATAATAAGAAAAAAAAAAAAACTATGAATGAACCCAAACCAAAAAAAAAAAAAAAAAAAAAACAATAACAAAAAAAAACCTCCTATCTGCTTCTGGTTTAAGTATCATCACAGAACACATAAAAGTGATCTGACGTTCACTACTGGTAAATTTCTCAAAAGTCTTGTGTAAATAAATAGTACTTAGAAAGTATATCCTGTAAATTAAGTAGTCTGTTAATTTTTCTTGCTTGAAGATTATTAAACGTTGAGTAAGGGAAGGTATAACAACACCTTCAAATTGCACATATATTTTATGCATATTAATCTTTATGGACACTGTTATTTTCATCAGGTATTCAAAATGGTCTGTAACTAAGAAATGGTTGGAGAATCATCTCAACTGATATTTTCAAAACTAATTGATTTGGATTAATTTAAAAGTCTATAAAGCTGTGTACTTGAAATTTGTTTTCAAAACTAATTGATTTGGATTAATTTAAAAGTCTATAAAGCTGTGTACTTGAAATTTGTTATTCACAGAATTACATATATAATTTGTGCAAGATAAGTATGTTTATTTACTTATTATTATTATTATTATTATTTTTAAGATGGAGTCTTGCCCTGTCACCCAGGCTGGAGTGCAGTGGTGTGATCTCAGATCACTACAACCTCCACCTCCCAGGTTCAAGCAATTCTCCTGCCTCAGCCTCCTGAGTAGCTGGGATTACAGGTGCATGCCACCACTCCCTGCTAATTTCTGTATTTTTAGTAAAGTTGGGGTGTGACCATGTTGGCCAGGCTGGTCTCAAACACCTGACTACCCAGCTTGGCCTCGCAAAGTGCTGGGATTACAGGCAGCAGCAAAAATATGAAAACCAACACCAACAAAGAGAACACAGATAATGAACTTTGGTCTAGTGAAGATATTTATGTTTGGTGTCTGGATGAGCAGTAAATGTGTCTCTTGAAAAACTGGCCTGTTTTCATATTTTCGAAGCATGGCTCAAGAAACTGTTTTCATGTTTAATCTCTTCTTTCTTGCTTTACTGTTAGTGCAGTGCTGGATCACAGCCTTGAAGCAAGCTATTGTATGCCAGGGCATACCTTTTTTGTTGCTTTTGAATTCATTCTATTGTTCCTACCTTATCTTTGCCACAAGTAAAGTTTCTTGACTTCTTTTTGATATGTATTTTGGTACACTATGTATTTTTATAAGCTTCCCTAAATCATTTCCAAAAGCACTGATTGTACAAATATAAATGAATAAATAAATACTAATAATGACTGAGGCAGAATATAAATGATTTTGTTTGTTTTATACATTTTTTCACATGGCCCACATTTTTAATGCGGTTTCAGGAATAGTTCTTTAATACACACTAAACTTTTGTAATTTTTTATTATAATTATTTTTTATTAAAGTTTAAAAGATACTAATGTAACTTTAATGAAATAATAAGAGAAAATAGCCAACATTAAGAAAATGAATCCAAAGAATTTGAACTCGAATAGGAAAGCAAGAAAGTTCTCTCCTGCCCCGATTTGAGGTTTAAAAACATACTTTAGACATTCCTCTTTTGATAGATGTGCTACATTGCAGTGACTTATTTAGAAAATATAACAAAATTAAATATACCACTCATAATAATGCTTACCCTGTATTCCACTTATAAAAATATAAGTTCCTGCCTTGGAATGTATTTTAATTTACACTATTTTACTTTTTTGTATATGCTTGTTTGTGCTTTTTGTTTCAGTCAAATTCAGTGATTTATATAGTTTGTTTTTCTCTTTTAGTTTTTAACTTGCATTTGTAAAAAGTTAGTAAGTACTACTTCTTCTCTGCTGTTTCATACAAATACCTTGCTGACCATCATCTTACTGTCTTGTTGTAGGATGGACTAATGAATGGAAAGAAAATAAAAAGAAAGAATTTTTTTTTTCTGTTATCTTCTAAGTAGAATTCCCCAATCTGCAGTGCTTTCTACAGAATAATCATTTGAACAGATATTTGCTGGGTAAATGGAAAGTCGAAGTCTTGGGCATAGCATATATAATAAGCAAAGCCTAAGGATCTGCTGTAAACCATTTCTTCCCAGCCACATATGCTGTCTGTTGTAATGGAAACATGAGTCTTAGTCAGAAAAAGAAATGAGTACTTGGTTTATATTACATAAAACTGGCAAATACAAGTTAGGTAAAAATTTTAAAGTACCACTATTTATTTATTGCCTCAATGAAAGCTACCACGTTTATTTTTTAGCCTCAAAAAAAGCTATCCCTTTTGGAGGGTAGCTTATGTGCCCAAAAATATGCTAAATAGTTACACAAATGGAAGCGGCTTTCATACCGTTTGTCTCATTCCAACCTAGGTATAGGCTTAGTTCTGTGACAAGTACATGATAAGTGTTAAGAGAATACTTGTAGCATAATTGATGCCACTGTAAGAGGGGATAAAGGCCCTATAAGTGAACCTGTGACTCAGATATATCTGGCAGGGAGAAAAAATGAAGTGCCCAGTGTGCCAAGAAACAAGCTTGCTGGAAAAGAAGTAAATGACTATCTGGCAACTCCTAGTCAAAAAGCTGTTATCTACTGCTCCCTCACACATTGTGAATAATTTAGTGCTGAGCTAGGTGTGTTCCATTGCTCTACTCAACTTCTACCAAAAAGTATTAGATCCACATTAGCTCTTAAAGTAGAAGAAGAAAATGTGTGCATCACTTCCTTTACAAGCCTAGGTGAATTGCTGCTGTAAAGACTTCATTACACAAAGAGCAAAGTGTGTGACCATCTTTTTTAAGGGCTATTAACATAGACTGAAGAACAAACTCTCCGAGTAGTCACCAAGTAGGCAGGTAAAAGTAAAATGAAGACACTTGAGATTGAAAAGTCTAGTAGGCTTGAGAGTGAACATTTGAAGAAATAGCTACTAGGAGCTATATTCTACCTTAGAAGAAACTCAGTGTTACTGCATAAAATACTCTCTAACCTAAAATAAGGATAGAAATATGCATCCAGAGATGTGAAACCAGCTTCAAGAACATAAAGTAATGCTTTCAGATTCTTCTGCTAGATTCCTTTGCCAATATTTGGGATTAATCTCTTTGATAACTTTGTTGAAGTCTCTACATTACTATTTGTCTGTCAGGATTTGACCCAAGAAGTAAAATCATGATGAGTGATGTAGAATAACTTATGTATTATAGAGACTTTCACTTCACACAATTGGTACAGAGTCTATGCAAGGCTGTTGCATGTGCACCTTGCTCAGACCTCAAGTCTCAGAATGTCAGCTAGGCAAATGTAAAGAAAAATTGTAACCCATGAAGCCAAGCAGGAACTCACATCTGTCTTATATTGCAAAAACAAAACAAACAAAACAAAACAAAACAAAACATGATGCACATAACTTGTAAGAGAAATTTAAATATAAAATCCATGGTTAGTACTTTATCAGCTTACTCCTACAACCCCTACACACACCTCAGCTCTTTACAGAGCAGTAAAAAATTATTTGAAAGATTAAAAAAACGTAAGAAGTCATCATCGAAATTAAACTACAGTTCTCATCAGGAAGCGAGAGATCTTCCAAGAGAACTTTTAGGCTAGAAGGAGTTTTCTTAAAGAATCATTCTGAATATAGTAAAATGGAATCTTTCTCTTACATTTTTAGAATCTGTGCACAACAATGGTAATGTTAAAAGAAGAGTCATTGGTCAGTGTATTAGTAAGTGTTCCTAGAAGGACAGAACTAAATAACTACTACATACACACACACACACACACACACACACACACACACACACATATATATATACACACACATATTTATATATACCATATATACACACTATATATATTTATTCTCTCTATATATTTACCATATATATACATATATATAAAGAGGAGTTTAATATTAATTTACATAATCACAAGGTCTCACAATAGGCTGTCTGCAAGCTTGAGGAGCAACAAGAGCCAGTCCAAGTCTCAAAACTGAAAAACATGGAATCTGATGTTTGAGGGCAGGAAGCATCCAGCAAAGAAGAAAGATGTAGGCTGAGAGGCTAGTTAAGTCTTGCCTATTCACATTTTTCTGCCTGCTTTATGTCATCCATCAGCTGATTAGGTTGTGCCCACCAAATTGAGGGTGGGTCTGCCTTCCCCAGACCACTGACTCAAATGTTAACCTGCTTTGGCAACCCTCTCACTGAAACATCCAGGAACAATACTTTGCATCCTTCAATCCAATCAAGTTGACTGTCAGTATTAACCATCACAGTCAAATAAAAAGGTGAGTCTTTTTGTCCCTGTTCATCCAAAATGAATGTTGTATTTTGTTATTTGTAGCTATAGTTACAAAATAAAGGAATTTATATAACACAATTTACCTAATGAAAAAGAGAATGGAATAAAGAAGTTAATGAACCTACATGCTCACACTTTTAGGTTCAGTTCATATTGATAAAGACATTAAAAGATCAGGTGGTCAATATGAGCCTCAGTGCTGTGGCTCATGCCTATAATCCCAGTACTTTGGGAGGCCAAGGCAAGTGGATCCCCTGAGGTCAGTAGTTCAAGACCACCCTGGTCAACATGGCGAAACCCCATCTCTACTAAAAATTACAAAAATTAGCCAGGTGTGGTTGTGCAACCCTGTCATCTCAGCTGCTAGGGAAGCTGATGAATGAGAAATGCTTGAACCTGAGAGGTGTAGGTTGCAGCGAGCCGAGATTGTGCCACTGCCCTGCAGCCTGGGTGAAGAGGGAGACTCTGCCTCCAAAAATAAAAATAACAAATATAGCAATGAAGCTCCAAGCAAAAGGTTTTATTTGGGCATATACAACGAATAGAATTGTTTTTCAGGACACACACATCAACTGAGTTGACTTCTGCTATGTCCAAAAAACAATGAAGAAGATTGAGATTTTATTGGGAAAGAGAAGAGTTACCTAAGTTGTTTTGAAAGGATGTTCATAGGCACTTGTGGCACTATGCAGGAGCTGGTGAGCTTTGATTGGTGAGCAGTGGCAATTACTTGGTAAAACCAGACTTAAACTTACAGTGGGCCATTTTGCTCTGGAGACAATTCTTGGAGCCCAGGCCTTTGTGACCTGAGTGTTTTTTCTCATTGCCTCCCGTTTCTATTTGCACTGGGTGTAACAGAAATGACTCCCATTTGTATAAGCAATTTTCACATTTTATTGAAGAGCTTTTTATATAAGCATTGCTGACCAATCATCTCTGAAGTTTGGTTAAATTGTCAATTCATGCTTGAATGGGTCTGTCCTGGTTGTCTCCGGTCTCATGTAAGAGAGAAAACATGAAAGTGAATGTCAAGAACCAAGACCACATTTGAGCAACAAAGCAACCAGAAAGTGAAACCCTCTCAGGGAAGCTTCTCTTGGAGTTTAGCATCAAGTTTCATCTTATTAGCACCGCAGACATTAATAATCATCTAGAAGAATTGAGTTAACATTTTCCTGTTGAGGCTAGCTTTACAAACAGGCAACAAGAACAAAGCTTAATGTCACAATGTAAAAAATTACCAGCAAAAATATAACAAATCTAGTTTGCGTAATTGTTCTAAACCATGAACAGATCAAAAACTTCAGATAATTGACTTTTACCACAAATAACTTTGTAACATCCTCCACTGGTTTATTTGAAAAATATTAGTTACCTGAATTATACAGATCTTTCTTCCAAAAACTGACACCTTTCATTATCACATTTGTTAACATCACTGGTGTTCTCATTGGAATATTATCTGAGTATTGGAAAACTGTCACATTCATGGTGGCAGACATGTTTTCAAAAATTCTATTTCCTTGAGAGCTTGAAATTTGTCATTGCAACAAATATTGTCAGTTTTTTTTTCTTGAAATGAGATTCACTTTAACAATTTTTGAGGAAATAATCTGTCAAAGCCTGCCTGAATAATTATAGTATGTTTGTTAGCTGTGTTTTTAAGTAAAAATTGTATTTCACTAAAAAGATGTTTACTATGTTTGCACCTTAACAACTGTGTTTTTATCAGAGGTGGTCATCATGCTTAAGGATACAGCACAAATGATTTATGCATATTTTCCATTTTGTCATAGTAACTATTGAAAAAGTATGTATGGAAGGGTCGAGATTTAAATAAATTAATAGTATTACTACTTCATGAAGAACATTCTCATGCGAAACTCAGTATTTATTTCATTAAACTATTAGTATATGGCAATAAAAATTCAGTGATTATTGGACTATTGGATTACTGATATAATGGTGCTGCTACCTCATTTCATGTTAAGGTAAAAGCAGATTTACTATCATTGTTTTTACAACATCAATCTGCTGTTAACTCAGTTAAAAAAGCAAATTATGTATTAGTTTTATTACGAAAGAGTGTTGACCTCATTGATACCCTCAACGGATCTTAAGGGCTGCCCAGGATCCATAAACTATACTTTGAGAACAACTGAGTCAATAAACAAGTAGGTAAGAGACAAATGTATCAATGTGACACAAATTTCTCTAATTCATTGATGTATGCTAATAAAAAGACTTCTCATCAACATCATCAAAAACAGGGTTTATCAACCACCCACAGCATTAATTCCCCAGACACTGCTGCAATCAAGATATCTTCCATTTGGATGGATGTTGTTGAAATGAGTATGATAGTTGGGAACTATTAAGCTTCTATTCACTGTATGGGTCCGCTGATGTAGGTAAAGACAGAAATCAAAAGGTTGTTGGCTTTCATCAAGTCATCCAACCACCAACCAGAGTGTTTATTAAAGCAGATGCAGGATGTGACCAGGGCTTAATCTTTGTGTTATAACTTCCTTTTCTGCCTGACACTTACATATAAAGATTCACGTAAATGACCACAATTCTCACAGCTGTGTGACTCTGAAACTGAAATAGACAATGGCATATTCGGGATAATTGACTGCACAGACTATGAGAATATTAGATAATACTACAAGGAATACTCCAGGAAATTAACCCAAGGGACATCATATCCTCCTGGTTACCAGTCACATAACAACTTTTCCTTCACGTGAGAATTAGTAGAGAACACTGACACACATAGACAATTGGTTGTAAATAATGTATGCTGAAGACTACTGCAAAGAACACCTGCCTAATATAACACTTTCAGGAATTTCACAGTTCTTTAAAGAGTATGTGTATGCTTACAGAATTCAAAGGTTTAATAGACATCTTTATGTGTAAGTCTGAGTAAATCTGAGTATTTTTTGAATATTGATCTTGGAAAAATATATATCCAATGTCAGCAAATCTTAAAATAGTTTTGAACTAAGGATAGGACACCTCACATAAGGATGTGGCAAGCATGGGAAGCACAAGGAGAATTATTTAGCAACCTTTCTCTTTTGTTCATTATACTGTTTGTCTCACTACATAGCAAATGCATTCTAGAAAGTAGTAACTGGGAGATACAGGTAATTTAGGAGCAAGAAAAAGCAATTGTCACAATAAAAAATAGTAAAATCCTCCAAAGTGTGTAACAGCCTTTTCTGGGTAGTCACTCCTATATGAAGAACTTATTTAAAGAGTTTATATGTAAATCTGGCAGTATCTAAAAGGTAATGGTCTCACACAGAGTATATCCTTTCCTTTTGTGGTCACCTTCTTTCAAGGAACCAATAATATGAAATGTGAAACAAAGGATGCTAATTTTAACTTATGTATTTCAGGGTATGGAACACTGAGAAAAAACTAAACATGCAGAAGATATACTGGGTTGGTGCAAAAGTAATTGCGGTTTTTGCCATTGAAAGTAATGTGAAACTCATTGTTTTTTATTTTGAGTGAGTGATCATTAAAAGTAATGGCAAAAACTACAACTATCTTTTGCACCACCCTAATAAAAACTTCTACATTAATATCGAATTTCAATGATCACTTTACCAGATTTTGTTCCATTAATGTTATTATACAAAAATGGCTTTAAAACATACGTATGGGAAATTTAGAACTATTCCATAAGTGATTCTTTTCTAACTTAAAAAGTAAAAAATCCTTCTACTTCCCATTCACCCACAGTAAAGTGAAGTTTTTGATTGTTTCCCACAGGTGATTAAAGATAAGAAAAAAATTTCAGGTGCTAAAAAGCTACTTTTAAAAAATTAATCTCTGAGCATATAATAAAATGCTATAATGTCATTCTAATTTGTCATATTTTTTATTTAGATGTCAGGTTATTGATGTTTTCTAACAAGTTTATTGAGTCATACAATACAAACCATAAAATGTATCCATTTTAGTGTAAAATTAAGTATTTTTTCATCAATTTTGAGTTGTAGAGCAATCATCACAATCCAGTTTTAGAAAATTTCCATAAATGCAAAAAAAAAATTCCTGTGTTCATTTACAAACAATCCCCATTTCCGCTATTATCACCTAATTGTGGTCAGTACATTTTATATCTAAAATTCTCTTTCTAGACAATTTGTACACATAGGATCCTATAGTTCCATATTTCCTATGAATTCTTTAACTTAACATAATGTTTTTGAGGCGTATCCATGGTTAAGCATGAACCAGTTGTTTGTTCCTTTTGGTTGCTGAACAGCTTTCCATTATATACATATAGTACATTTTATTTGGACATTCACCAGTTGATGGACATTTAATTTCTTTTCCAAATTTTGTCTATTATAAATAATGCTCCTATGAACATTCACATATAAGTTCTTTTATGGACATATTTTTATTTTGGGTAGATATCTAGGGATGGAATCACTAGATTAATGTACATTTCACTTTTTAAGAAACTGCTAAAGTTTCTCAAAGTAGCTGCACCATTTTACATTAATTTCAGCATGGTAGAAAGGTTCCAGTTTTCTACATTTTCACCACCTGTTACTGTATTTTTATTACAGCAATTTTAGTGGGTGTAAAATGACAATCTCACTGTGGTTTAACTTGGCATTTCTCATATGATTAATTTATCTTTGTGTGTGTTTATCAGACATTTGTATCTTTTGTTTAAATGTCCATTCAAAATTTGTTAAGTGACTGCAAGTTGGCAATACAAGACCTTGTTAAATTCAGCTTTTAAAACCTCTTGATGGTGAGCCTGTCAAGCTTTTCCTGAGAACAAATGCTACTTTGCTCTCCAGTGAGATAAGTGAAACTTTTTGATGTTATGATAAGGTACACTCTACTTTGCCTACAATAATTAGGAAGAGAAACTGTTTACCGATTGCCATAATCCTCCACAGAATTCTCACTTTCTTCTGGGCCTGATTACAATTTGTAGACAAAAAAATTATGTATTTACTGCTATAAGTGAAATAGAATAGCACACAGAGTTCAACAGTACATGGTGTGTATGGTGTGTCATTCTTTTTTTTTTTTTTTTTTTTTTGCATTTTAGATTTTGGGGTACATGTGAAGAATATGCAAGATTGTTGCATAGGTACACTTACGGCAGCGTGATTTGCTGTCTTCCTCCCCTTCACCTATATCTAGTATTTCTCCCCATGCTATCTCTCCCAAACTCCCCACCCCCTGCTGTGCCTTCCTTATTTCCCCCCAACAGACCCCAGTCTGTGATGCTGCCCTCCCTGTGTCCATGTGTTCTTATTGTTCAACACCCACCTATGAATGAGAACATGCAGTGTTTGGTTTTCTGTTCTTGTGTCAGTTTGCTGAGAATGATGGTTTCCAGGTTCATCCATGTCCCTACAAAGGACACGAACTCATCGTTTTTGATGACTGCGTAATATTCCATGGTGTATATGTGCCACATTTTCCCTGTCCAGTCTGTCATTGATGGGCATTTGGGTTGGTTCCAGGTCTTTGCTATTGTAAACTGTGCTGCAATGAACATTCGTGGGCATGTGTCCTTATAGTAGAACAATTTATAATCCTTTGGATATATACCCAGTAACAGGATTGCTGGGTCAAATGGAATTTCTATTTCTAGGTCCTTGAGGAATTGCCACACTGTCTTCCACAATGGTTGAACTAATTTACACTCCCAACAGTGTAAAAGTGTTCCTATTTCTCCACATCCTCTCCAGCATCTGTTGTCTCCAGATTTTTCAATGATCACCATTCTAACTGGTGTGAGATGGTATCTCAATGTACTTTTGATCTGCATTTATCCAGTGACCAGTGATGATGAGCATTGTTTCAGATGTTTGTTGGCCTCATGTATGTCTCCTTTTGTAAAGTGTCTGTTCATATCCTTCACCCATTTTTGAATGAGGTTATTTGGTATTTTTTCTTGTAAATCTGTTTTAGTTCTTTGTAAATTTTGGATATCAGCCCCTTTGTCATATGGGTAGATTACAAAATTTTTTTCCCATTCTGTTGGTTGCCGATTCACTCTAATGACTATTTCTTTTGCCGTGCAGAAGCTGTGGAGTTTGATTAGGTCCCATTTGTCTATTTTGGCTTAAAGACTTAAACATAAGACCTAACACCATAAAAACCCTAGAAGAAAATCCAGGCAAAAACATTCAGGACATAGGCATAGGCAAGGAATTCATGACCAAAACAACAAAAGCATTGGCAACAAACGCCATGGTGTGTCTTATATTGATCATTCCTTGGCTTTCTAAAATCTGCACTGAGACTTTTTTATGCATAACCTCTCACCTTGATGTGCTTCTCTGCCTAACTAAGCCCGTGGTATCTATAAGACTTGGACACACAAACTTGAGAACCTGAACCTGTATATTCCTGACTCTTTGCTGTCTAAATTTCTGCACAATGCTTTTATACTGATTATGCCTTAAATAAGGACACATTAATATGCAACTTCATTCTTTTTACATATTCATGATGCCTGTAACTACATATTTCTTAGAAATGTTAACTTGTCTGCAAAAGGAGTTTGTATAATTTGGAGACAATTTTTGGATAATATTTCCAATTTTATCCTCCTGCCGTGGATACTATGATACATATACATTAAGTGTTGGAGCTTCTGCCCTGCTGTGTTACCAACATCTATGTAGTAGAGTACAGTTTTATGACTCACTTTCTACTATCAAAAAGTAACTGCTACTGGACCTAGTCTGTCACCACAAATACCTGCAAAACTGGGAAATACAAGAACTGTCTCCAGACATTGGATAATAGGTGTCACAGGACTACAATCACTGAGAGAAAGTAAACAAAATAGGTTAGCCACATTGTTATACTGGTTTTCTGTGTGAATGCATGCTCCTGACTAGCCAAAGGAAGCCCAAGAGTGGTGTCACTAGCTGAGAAGAAAAAAGATGGGAATTTGAGGTTACTGAGATAGCTGAAATTTTCAGAGCAGTGTACAGGAGAGAATATATGTGTATGAAGAAGGAGTTTAAGAAATCCGCATGAATTGCCTTCAGTCTTTGGCTGAATACCAAGTGGAACATGTGTAAGCTGGCACTCACTCCCAAAGGCTAGAGAATGACTGCTAGAGGAAGCGCAACTACTAGGAAGTCATGAGCTGAACAACTGTTTCAGCTTGCACAGAACAGATGTTTTAATTCTAATTAGCCAGCTATTATTTAGGACAATAGGTAGCAGAGAGGCTACATTTTAGTGGTAGGTCTACTGAAGCCCTCAAGTAAAGCTTTCTCTATTAAGGAAAACAACAAAATCTAAATAATCAAGATGATATTTGTAATGCTCAATATAAAGTAAAAAAAAAAAAACATGCAAAAAGCAGTTAATGAGATCCATAACCAGGAGAAACATTAACCGTTACTAAAAATGACAGATTTGTCAGAATTAGCAGATGTCCTATAACAGCTATTAAAAATTAGTTCAAGTTTTTTAGGCAACTCCTAATCATAAGGACAAAACAATTATAGAATCTCAATAGAGAAATGGTGATTATAACAAAAAAAACTGGAAAAATATGAAACTGAAAAACCATAATATCTAAAACAAATACTGAAGAATCTTTACACTAAATTAAAAACTACAGAGGAAAAGAACAGTGAACCAGGAGTAAAAAGTACAAACTATAGAAACTGAAGCAAAGAAAGACAAAATGCTGAAAAAAATTAGAAGCAGTCTCACTGACCTATATGATAATATTTAAAGGTCAATTATATGTGTAATTGGGGTACCAGAAGAAAATAAAGTTGTGTTACAAAAAAAAATTTTTGAAGAGACATTAGGTATTGGCTGAATATATTAGGTGCATGACATATACAAAAGTACTGAGCAACTCAGTCAACTCCAGGGACAAACACCAATAAAAAAACACGCCAAGGAGTGTCATAAGTAAATTATAACATTAATAATAATAAAATTATAACATTAATACATACAGGAGTAATCCTAGTAGCAAGTTTTCATCATTTGTCAGGGTTCTACTATGCTGTTTAGAATCTGTTTATCTTGGCAATGCTCTTATCTCAATTTTACCCCTCTTTAATGTAAATTTATATTAAATTTATATTGTCACCTTTTTCAGTATTCCCAAGAATCGAGCCTTAATGTCTCTTCCTAGTTTCTCCTAGTACATTTTGAAAAGGTCCTGTATTTTCTTCAGGATGTAATCACATTTTTGTAGGTCAACTTAATTCCAGTGGGGTTGATTATGACCTTTTAATTTTTGTTTATTAAGGTGTAATGCAAATGAAATCATTCGAACATTCTTGGTCTAAAAAATTCTGTAACTTTTGACAAACACATTATTATGGGCTAAACCATGTTTCTCCCAAATTCATACAATTAAGGTTTTACTCCCAGTACCTCAGAATATTTGGAGATAGTTCCTTCATAGAGGTGAGTAAGTTAAACTGAGGCAGTTAGCATGTGCCCCAATCCAATCTAATTTGTGTGCTTATAAGAAGAGAAAATTTAAGCACAAAGAGAGACATCCAGGAACTGGGGCACAGAGGAAAGGCCAAGCAAGGAAAGGGAGAAGGTGGTCCTGGACAAGCCAAGGAGATAGGTCTCAGAAAAAAACACACCTGTAAACATTTAGTTTTTTGCTCCTATAGCTTTGCCTTTCTCAAACATTCTTATAAGTGAAATAATACAGCACGTGGCCTTTTGAATCTGGCTTCTTTCATTTAGCATACTACATCTAAGATTCATCTATATTACTTTGTATATCAACAGTTTGTTTAATTGCTGTGATTATTTCATTACATACAAGTGGGTTGTTTACAGTTTTGTGGTTATGAAAAAAAGCCACTGAAAATATTTATGGTTAGCCTTTAGATTTTTGTGTAAACTTGTGTAAACTTGTTTCATTTACTTGGATAAATATCCAGGAGTTGGGTATCTGGTCACATGTTAACTATATATTGAACTTTATAAGAAAGTGACAAGCTGACATCAAAATAGGCTGTACCAGTATGCATTCTCACCAGCAAAATACACACTTTTCAGCTTTTATAAATATTTATTTGTATATTTATTTTATTGTAACACTCTTAATAGATGTGTAGTAGTATGTCATTGCAATTTTAATTTGCACTTAGGCAATGACTAATGATATTAAACATATTTTCATGTGTTTATTTGCCATATATATTTATTTTTACCTTGATGAAATGTCTGCTAAAATATTTTGCTTCTTTTAAATTTGTTTTTCTTATTTAATGAGTTTTTATATGTACTAATACATGTCCTTTTTTAGTTATATAACATCAAAATATTTTTTCCTTAACAATGACTTCCTCATTCTGTTACATATTTTTCAAAAGGCAAAAGCTGTTAGTGTACATGAAGGCCAAATTTATCTTCTCTTTTTTAATAAGTCACGCTTTTACTGTGATATCTAAGAATTATTTGACTAATCCAAAGTCACAAAGATAGTATTTGATGTTTTCTATAAGACAAGATTCAAAGGAGTTTTACTTCTATAATTCATGTTGAAGTAATTTTTGTGTAAATTAGAAAGTAAGGATTGAGGGTATTTATTTCTTATATGGGTGTATAATTGTTCCAGCACAATTTATTGAAGACTCTCTTTTCTCCATTAAATTGTCTTTGCATCTGTGTTGAAAACCAATGGATCACACATATAGCAAATATATGTGTGTGTGTGTGTGTATGTATATATATATATATATATATATATATATATATATATATATATATACATGTGGTGTTTTATTGGTTTTTATTCCCAAGCTTCTTAATAAAAAGGCATTAGTAATTCATTAATTTTTCACTCTGAGATTTGATTTACACATTTAACCAATATTTATGTTTATAGGTAATATTTGGTGATCTTGAGTTTATTTCAAAAGGTCAGCTTCTATATTACTAAAATTCAAAATACAAGCTTCTTGATAGAGTGTTGATATGTTAGATTAATTCTTGCTTTAACAGTACTTCAATTATTACTGAGAACTTTGTGTTTTGTATTGCACTTGATGTTCTGTAGAAACTGGATAGAGAACATGCTATAGCCCTATGATCATTTAGCTATTTAGGATACATGACATATAGAGAAAGGAGATAATGGTGACATCAAATTGTACATTTATTAAATTACTGAATCAATCTGTATGTGTATGCTAGGATAGAGAAATAACATAAGTGATATTGTTGATTCACTTAGTCGTCTCCCTGATGAGCATGAATTCTAGGTTTGTACAATGTGAGTAGAAAACTGCTGTTCCCTTACTTGCTCTGTTTATTTCATCCTTCTGTCAACATTAATACAACATTGGAATGAAAATTATTCTACATTTGTAGCTTGGCATTTTTCAAAAAGCATGACTTCACAATATTGGCAAATAAAATAAAATGTGATTCGAAGCAATGAAGAGAAATGAAGAAATTTTCAAGGATAATTTTGACCTTAAAATTTAATCTCCCATATAAGATGAAACTTTTCTGAACCACACATTAAATAAGTAAACAGTGAATACAAACAAACATATATACATATGCAAAATATTTACTTTTTGTTGAGAGGGAAATATGAGAACATTATAAGCAGGAGAAACAACAGAGTAGCGGATAGAATGAAAACTAACCTGCTCTACAAGACAGACTATAAAAGAAGTGTGGTGAATTTGAAAGGGTGAAATATGAGGTTAGACAGTTATTAAGGAGCCAGATATATGGATTTTTGCACAAACCTATGAGTTTGATTTGGCTCCAACCGGTAGTAGAGACTAGGCAAAGTCTTGACTTACCCAATTTTTATATATGGTATGTCTGGAGGATTTTACCCTGGGTTAAGAAGTTGCTATCTTTGATACAGGCTAAGAAAGAATATTTCCTGTGTGTACACATAGACTTGTGTGTTTCCACATTGTTAAAATTGAAATAGCTGTACAAGTAAATAAATCTGTCATAGCATATCCTTTGCCTGAGTACAAAACAGATTAAGAAAATATTTTCTTGGTTACTTCTGATGACTAATGTATCCACGAAAGTTGGTGGAGTGACTTCCAACCAAGACTCAGGATCATCTACATCTAGGTCAGTAAATAGTTATCAACTATAAATGAATACAAGCCCTGTCATGAAAACAGTGTCCTATTTTTTTTATTATTCAGATTTTGAGGTACTGCTATCTTTCATATTAATTATAAAGAGTACCAGTAGTTTTGTTCTTGATAGGAATTCTACATTGAAGCATATACTTTACCATTACATTTGTAATAAGCATTTATTTCAGGTCAAAAAATATCTTGATATTTCAAGTTAGCATTTGTAGCTGTTTCCCCATTTGAATCAGGATTTTACCTTTCCTATGCAACCAAAACAAACCAAAAAGACAATATAAAGCAACTGTGATTTGTTTGCAAGTATTTTTATGTAAATTGCTTCAGTCTTCTCATTGACTGAAATATAATAAATAATGTTATCTTACAAATACGTTTACACTCACTAATCACCATGATTATAATTTTATTTACTGAGATTTCATGTGAGATTTCTTTTGGGGAAAAAATCGTTCATTTGTTAACACTTAAACATGCCATTCTGAATTACTGATTGAGGCGGAACCTGAAAAGAGTTGTAGCATTGACAGAGAATTAGGAATGCTGTAAAGGTAGGTCTAGTTTTAGATATTTAGAGTTTAATGCAGTGACATTAACTGACACTGTAAAAGATTTATAAATTCCCAAGTAAGTAATATATATTTGAAAGGTGTCCCAAAGAAGAAGGAAAGAGAATAACAAAGAACCAAATTTAATTGCTAAAGGCATCTCATGAGAGAAAAAGAGGAAATTGCATAATATGTATTAAAAACTTTATTTCATAAAACCCATTTTGAAATACACAGTTTTATTAATATATCTGAATTCATACTTTAAAGTAAATATGATTGCTGCAATCATGGCCTGATTTGAAAACCCTAGTACAATGTGCCATTTCTGCTCTTTCCATTGAGAGGTGGATTGTATTTGTCTACCTCTTTGAATCTGGTCTTGAGTCTTGCTCTCACCAATGGAACATGCCAGAAATGACAATGGGAAACTTCTGAGCTGTAGTCAAAAAACCACACACTCTCTTAGAAATGCAGACATCACATGTGAGGAAGGCCAGACTGATCTAGTCTCCTTCAGAATAAAAAACACATGGAGAGAGGTCCAGACATCTAGGCGTTACAGCTGAACCTCCATCCAACCCCTTAGCTGGACTTAGCAGCATGAAGAAGCACAGGTAAAAACAGAAGAGGAAACATCCAATTAAACTGAAGAGTTGTGAGGCTTAATACGTTGTAAATTGTTTTAAGCTACTATGATTTGGAGTACTGTAGTTGTTTTGGAACAATGCATAACATATGCAAACACACACAGGCTCCTTTCCTTGTTCAACTATTTTCAATTCACAAGTGTCATATTTATACCTATGTGGCTTGATAAATATGGTGATATTATATAGGGTTTCCTTAGTTAAAATTAGCAGAATGATTAATATTTATTTAGTCTTTTGTGTAAAAAAGCACATTATGACATTAATCAGTTTAGGGATCAACTCAATTTCTAGTAGAAAGAACACAGGATTTAGAGATTTAAAAAAAACAATAAAACAATTTAAAGCAACAACCTGAAGACTTTACTAACTAGGTGACTGAGTGATTTTGGGCAAATTATTTTATCTTTCTAGAGCTCTGCTTTCTCATTTAGTTAAAAAGAATTTTAAGAGAGATAATTATCAAGATTTTAAATGCATATACATATGTAATATGCATATATGTATATGCATAGTGCATGTTTTAACTAAAATTCTTTGTAACTAAATAAGAAAATAAGGATCCAAAGAGAGAAAATGAACAAAATCATTCAATGAATATACATATACATATATAACAGGCATTTATTTGTATATGCCTTTAAAACCTTGAGAATTATCTATCCTAAATATATACAATATATAATCGATCTTTTTAAAAATACATTAAAAATGTTTGTGTTGTTGTTTTGTCTAAGTTATAATTCAGAAAGTTCATTAGAATTTGCTTCCAGTTCCCTTATTTAACATAATGTATAGCATATTCTAAAGTACAAATAGATCACTGAAAATATTGCCCCAAATGTTTTACTGAAAAATATTTTAAGATGATTGAAACAATTTTTATAATGTTACTCATTTCAATACTATTTTACATCATAATTTTATTTATATTCATGTTAATAGACTGAAAATTTGAAAAGTGAAACGAATGTATCTCTGTGAATCTGAAATCTACAAAATAAAACATAAATACTGAGTCAACAGATGAAGGCAAACTAAAGAAATTTAAAAATATACTATGCATTTCCATTTGTCAAACAGTATATTCATTGTAGTAAGAAGACTCTGCCACAGACATCTAGGTGTGGCATCTTATCCATTCATTGCTGGCATGCTAGTCAATCATATTTTGACATATTTGACAAGTCAAATGACGTAGAAAAAAGTACTCATAAAGATACTTATTCAAATCTAAGAAGATCTGCTCATGAAGAAATGACATCAGAAACCTTTAATATTGACAATTTGAAGACTTATTATATGTCTATCATAAACTTTGATTTTTCTCCTTGCAGTTATTAATGTGTAATTCCATTTGTATGGCAAAAGCCACTCTGGCATTTACAGATAGTTAAACAGTAAATGTGGTATATTTTAAGTTTCCACGGTAATTTTGAATTTTCACTGAAAAATTAGGGAATAATTTATAACAATGACTTGTGGAATTTGTGGAGTTGATATACACAGTTATAATCTCATCAAACTACTTATGAACATTCTATAAATAATTTAAAAATTAATTAAACTAGGATCATTTATAGTTTGTGTTACTACTTGAGGTATTTGAAGACATTTAAAAATCCTAAAAAATTGTAGTTGTCGACTAAGAGCAAAGAATTAAAAATGAAAGTAATCTTTTGAAATTATCTGTAGAAAGATGGCAGATTGTAGGCATTGTTAGCATGCATCTCTCACTTGGAAAGACAAAATAATTCACACTGCAAACTTTTTTCCAAGAAGCAACAAAGGAACTTAACAGAAAAGTTTCATTGAAAACCACGGAGCCTTTGAAAGAACCTACACCATTCACCAGACAGAAAACTAAGTCTCCAGAGCATGAGATTAGGGACAGACTGCCACTGTGACATACGCTCCCATGGAGGGTCAGGAAATCTACATCACAGAGAAAGGCCATAACCCTACCCAGTGCTGGAGCTGATTTAGTGAGCAGTCTGGACTATATGAGAAGGATGCTTTGTGTGCACTCAGAGACTCCAGTGGGCATGGAGGGAAGTCATTCCTGATCTTACTGCACAGGGGAACTTGTGAGAAAGTCTGCCAGCTAACTCAGGTGGTGGTCATAGATTGAGAGAAGCTCCCAACTTAGATTTGTGATATAACCTGTAGTGGGGATGAACTCCATTGGCCAGAACTGAGAGATGAGCAGGAAATGTGCTATTGTCATGGATGCAGGAGCTGAAAAATCCTGCTTCATGGTGGACTGGGAAAAACATGACCTGAAAGCCACAGTTTCTGTCTCCAGCAAAAAGGTTTGTGGCCTGGGGGCAGTTCTGTGTTCTGAGTGCAGAATGCCTGGGACTCAGCAAGCTGCTCCTAGCAGAACACAATGTGTGAGAGATCTTCCTTGTCAAGTATGTGGCAGTTGAGTGGCGCTCACTGGCAACTGCTAACCTCTCACGCAACATGCAGATTCTTTTGTGTAGCAGAGGCAGCTGTGCTCTTCCCTAGAAAATCACTCCAGCAGACAGGAAACTCTCCCCAATCTTCACTGGAGCTACTGCTTGCACCTGTATATAGGAAGCCAGAGGATGGAACTACCTGACCCAGCCCCCACCCGGCTTTGCCCTACCACCTGTCCTGGTACTGTAACACAAGAGGCCCTGGTAGTATAACAAGGAATAAGGATCTTTGGGAGCTCCATGGCACCTTCCACTACCTGAGGCACCAGGGGACCTCCCCTGAGTAACATAAGGCAAGCACAGATTCCACCACTACCCATGCAGCTGGTGCTCTTTTATAAGTGCCACCTTCTGGCCAGAGGCCAGTTGGCACAGCCCATTACAATATCTGCAGGTACAATAACAGCAATCAGGAAAGAAAACTTTTGCTCAATTTCAGACATCATCACTGCTTGCATCAGCTTGGGTAACCAGGAGCTCCTGAGCCTGTCCATGTGCTCAGTACATTACTACTGCAGCTGACATTTCAAAAAGCCAAAACATCAAAACTGTGTATAACCATAGAAATCTAAGAGTCTATGTCACTCCCCTCCCACTCCCATCAGAGTTGATATTGGTACTGATTGCTGAAAGACTTGAAAAATAGGTCATATCACTGGATTCCTTGCAGACATTTCCTAGACCCAGCCTGGAGTATGGCAGCTCCACTGGGCAACTAGATCCACGGCAGCAGCAGGACTCACAGTAGTTTCCTCAGGGACTTCTATTGAAAGACCAGCTCCCAATATATCAATGTGGATTCAAGATCTCTCAGTGACTGAGTGGTCAGTGAAAAAGAAAAAAAAGACAAAGAAAGTTTTCTTCAAAGCTGGGCCCATGGGAGACACTACATAAAGTCACTCCATGGATGTCTAAAATTAACCTGAAACTTCAGCTTTTATTAGGCTCTTTCAATAGGGGAGGGGAGTGAGGCTACATAACAGTATGGTAATGATCATACAAAAGGAATATATTTGCAAAACTGGTACACAAAGATCACAATGTCAGCATAGAAACCATAAACCTTAGCAAGAATAGAGGTTAAACATAAACTTAAAATCATCAGCAAGAAAAGCATTAGGCTCACAGCTGCAGGGGGAACAGGATCTGACACAAGACAACCAGCCTGACCACAAAACTGCAAGATGGGGGAGATCCCCATGCAGGACTGGAGAAGCAGTGGGAGAAGAAAGGCTTTTACATCCTAGTCTCTACCGCAGAGGTTTTGCCTCATGACTGATGCCCCTCATATGTCCATTTATAGGCTCTCGTTAAGAGTGACATTCCCTTTCCAGGGCCATAATCAATATGCCTTTCCTGGGAAAGGAATCAAGGTAATAAGCCTCTCCATTACACATTCGTTTATAGGCTCTCTGCAACGAGAAGCTTATTACGTACTGTTATCTCTCTCCAGCAGTCAGGTTATGTGGTTTGTCTCTTACACAGAGTTCCTGTTTCTACAAGAACAGCTCAGCAGAGCCAAAGTTACAAGTTACAGCTCAGCAGAGCCACAGTTACAAGTTACAGCTCAGCTTTTCACATTATTCTTCATTTTCTCATATATAATAAACACAGTAAACAACAAGCATCACAAAGCAAATCACTCATTTTAGGGAAACAAAATTCTAAGAGAATTTACAGGTTAAAAATCAACAGCAATTTCTTCTTGTTATATCAGATAGCTCGGATTTTGCCAATTCCTCCAGAAGGTTGGGGTTGCTCAGTTACCAATGTTCCCAGCAGACTTCTACTCATTGGAGAAGAGGGAGTGTTCCACATTAAGGGAGCACCCCATGGAACCTCAAGTCCCTGAGCTTTCCATTTGTGGGAAGTTTCTTTCAGCAGAGGCACAAGTGCAATGCTGGGTCCAGTAGGGAAAGTCTACAGCTCTATCCCAACAGTCAGACAGCCCTGAGGCTCACAAAGATAATTGGAGAAGGAGACTTCTTCCCTTCACTCACCATTGCAGACACAGTTGGGGGTTCTCCCATGGTAACCCACCAAGGGTACATCTGTAGACAGCCTTTCATACTGTATTCTCACAGGAGTCCCCCCAGGTTCATGCTTGGACAAGAGGTAGAGTGACAATCCCGGTCTACACAGAACATCAGCATTCCTGGAGATGAAAAGAGGTGCCTGTCTGATCTGAATAGCTGGAACACTGCATCAGGAGTGTGCCTTGGAGGTGAAACACTTTGTTGCTAGCCTAATGGAAAGTTGTGGTGACTCCCTCCCTTTCTCCTGAAAAGAACTCAGAGGATATTGCTGAGAACTCCCCAGCCACCTCATTTAAGGCTGGGACCTCTTGCCCATGGTTGGAGCATTGCATTTACCTACCTGTTTAGCCATAGTCAGTTTTTATGCATGTGCACCTCCTACTGACTCGATGCCTGAACTCTTCAAAGCAGTGAATAAGATACTAGGGGGAAAAATATTTTTAGGTATACACCACTAGGGAATAAGTTAAGCTTCATTAAACCTCAGCTATTCCAACTCACAAGAGACAGTGAACCTACTCCGGCACTTAGTACACCATTATTAAAACCAGTGTCTGAGAAAGCTAAAGTTTCTCTACAACCAAGGAACTCATACAGTCTTTGCTACTGAAGACACCCAGAGTCAAAGCTAGGTGAAAATAAACAATAATCAATAATGTGCCATCCTCAAGGGGAAAAAATAGGAAATTAAAAAAACAAATAAAAAAAAAAAAGTCAAGGTAGTATGTAGAGGAGGATCCAAGATGGCAGATTAGACACAACTCCAGTGCACAACACCCAGCGAGAGAGACACAGAAACCCAGTGATCTCCTAGCTCAAACTCAGGTACCAAAAGCATTTCAACAGGTCTGGTCCAAGGGTGAGCAAAGCCCACTTAAGGCAGACCGAGGTGAGGAGGGGTGCTGCTTCACCCAGAAAGTAGATCTGACCGGTGAATCAGAGGCTCTACCTCTGGCATTTCAGTCCAGATACAGCGCTTCCCCCAAAGCCTCAGCAATACACAGAATGGGATTTTTGCCAGTCAAGCGCCAGGAATTACAAGTGCAGAGTTGAATAAGAGTCTCAGACTGAGCTATTGCCCCCTCCCCCTGCCCAGAGAGAGAGGGAACTATAAGCCGCAGCAGCTGGGCAGCCCCTACACCATGACTGGAGAGAGAGGAAGCTGAAAGGGGGAGAAGGCCAGGTGCAGCTGGGCAAGTCCGTACCCTCCCCTACAAACACTAGAGGGCTAAAGCTCTGACTCTAGTGGGTTGCATAACCAGTGCCACAGTCTGACATGAAACCTGAATGATCCAGCCCAGTGGATGAAGGGCACAGCCCACCACTACAGGGGTGGGACTGGGCTACATGTTTTAACAAAAAACACAGGAAGCCCATGTAGCAACAAGACAACATTCTTGACAACCCAGAAGCCTACAGGTCAGCAGAAGAAGCGGGCCTAATCTCCCAGCATAAACAAAAAAGACACAGGAAGCTTCCCTACTAACCTGAAGGAGTCCCTAGAAACCCAGTAGGACTCCACAGGCAGACAAGTGACCTCATCAAGCAGCTCTCTGACACCACAGCCAGGTAAATCCACAAAGATGGGAAAAAAAGAGTGCAAAAAAGGTGAAACCATCAAAGATCAGAACATCGCATCTCCTTCAAGGGATCACAACTCCTCAACAACACAGGATCACAACTTAACCAAGAAGGAGTGCGAAGAATTGATGGAAACAGGATTCAGAAGGTGGATAATAACAAACTTTTCAGAACTAAAGGAACACGTTCTAACTCAATGCAAAGAAACCAAAAACCTTGAAAAAAGGTTAGACAAAATGCTAACTAGAATAACCAGCTTAGAGAAGAACATAAACGACTTGATGGAGTTGAAAAACACAGCACGAGAACTACGTGAAGGAAACACAAGTTTTAATAGCCGAATTGATCAAGCAGAAGAAAGGATATGAGAGATTGAAGATCAACTCAATGAAATAAAAAGAGGAAGCAATACAAGAGAAAAAAGAGTGAAAAGAAATGAACAAAGCCTCCAAGAAATATGGAATTATGTGAAAAAACCTAATCTACGCTTGACCGGTGTACCTGAATATGATGGAGAGAATAAATCCAAGCTGGAAAACACACTCCAGGATATTATCCAGGAGAAATTCCCAAGCCTAGCAAGGCAGTCCACATTTCAAATTCAAGAAATACATAGAACTCCACAAAGACATTCCTCAAGAAGAGCAACCCCAAGGCACATAATCGCCAGATTCACCAGGGTCGAAATGAAGGAAAAAATGCTAAGGGCAGCCAGAGAGAAAGGTCAGGTCACCCACAGAGGGAAGCCAATCAGACTCACAGCAGATCTCTTGGCAGAAACCCTACAAGCCAGAAGAGAGTAGGGGCCAATATTCAACATCCTTAAAGAAAACAACTTTCAACCCAGAATCTCATATCCAGCCAAACTAAGCTTCATAAGTGAAGGAGAAATAAAATCCTTTACGGACAAGCAATTACTGAGAGATTTTGTCACCACCAGACCTGCCCTACAAGAGCTCCTGAAAGAAACACTAAGGATGGAAAGGAACAATTACCAGTCACAACAAAAGCAAACCAGTTGGCAGAGACCAAAAATGCAATGAAGAAAATCAGTCAACTAATGAGAAAGAAAACCAGCCAGTAACAAAATGGCAGGATCAAATTCACACATAACAATATTAACCCTAAATGTAAATGGCCTAAATGCCCCAATCAAAAGACAGACTGGCAAACAGGATTAAAAAGTCAGAACCCATCGGTTTGCTGTATTCAAGAAACCCAACTCACATACAAAGACACACATAGACTCAAAATAAAGGGATGGAAGAAGATTTACCAAGCAAATGGAGAACAAAAAAAAAGTAGGGGTTGCAATCCTAGTCTCTGATAAAATGGACTTCAAACCAACAAAGATCAAAAGAGACAACGGAAAGACATTACATAATGGTAAATGGATCAATCCAACAGGAAGAACTAACTATCCTAAATATATACGCCCCCAACACAGTAGCACCTAGATACATAAAGCAAGTTCTTAACAACCTAAAACGAGATTTAGACTCCCACACAGTAATAGTGGGAGACTTCAATACTCCACTGTCGATATTAGACAAATCAACAAGACAGACAATTAATAAGGATATCCAGGACTTGAATGCAGAGTTGGACCAAGCGGATCTAATAGACATATACAGAATGTTCCATCCCAAATCCACAGAATATACATTTTTCTCAGCACCACACTGCACTTACTCTAAAATTGACCACATCATTGGAAGCAAATCACTCCTCAGCAAATGCAAAAGAACAGAAATCATAACAAACAGTCTATCAGACCACAGAACAATCAGACTAGAACTCAGGATCAAGAAACACACTCAAACCCACACAACCACTTAGAAACTGAACAATTTGTTTCTGAATGTTGACTGGATAAACAACGAAATCAAGGTAGAAATAAAGATGTTCTTTGAAACCAACCAGAATGAAGACACAACATACTAGAATCTCTGGGACACCTTTAAAGCAATGTCGAGAGGGAAATTTGTAGCAGTAAATGTGCAACAGAGAAGAGAGAAAAGATTTAAAATCGACACCCTATCATCAAAATTGAAAGAACTAGAGGAGCAAGATCAAAAAAACTCAAAAGCTAGCAGAAGACAAGAGATAACTAAGATCAGAGCAGAACTGAAGGAGACAGAGACACAAAAAACCCTTCAAAAAATCAATAAATCCAGGAGCTGGTTTTTTGAAAAGATGAACAAAATAGACAGACTGCTAGCCAGATTAATAAAAAAGAAAAGGGAGAAGAATCAAATCGATGCAATAAAAAACGATAAAGGGGATATGACCTCTAATCCCACAGAAACACAAACTACCATCAGAGATTACTACAAACAGCTCTATTCACATAAACCAGTAAACCAGGAAGAAATGGATACATTCCTAGGCACTTGTACTATACCAAAACTAAACCAGGAGGAAGCTGAAACCCTGAAGAGACCAATAACAAGGGCTAAAGTAGAGGCAGCAATCAATAGCCTACCAACCAAAAAAAGTCCAGGTCCAAATGGGTTCACAGCCAAATTCTACCAGACATACAAAGAGGAGATGGTTCCATTCCTTCTGAAACTGTATCAAACAATACAAAAGGAGGGAATCCTCTCTAACTCATTTTATGAGACCAACGTCATCCTGATACCAAAACCAGGCAGAGACTCAATCGAAAAAGAAAACTTCAGGCCAATATCCATATAAACATCGACACAAAAATCTTCAATAAAATACTGGCAAACAGACTGCAACAGCACATCAAGAAGCTTATCCATCATGACCAAGTATCCTTCATTCCAGGGATGCAAGGCTGGTTCAACATATGCAAATCCATAAACATAATCCATCACATAAACGGGACCAAAGACAAAATCCATATGATTATCTCAATAGATGCAGAGAAGGCCTGTGATAAAATTCTACAGCCCTTCATGCTAAAAATTCGCAATAAACTAGGTATTGATGGAACATATCATAAAATGATAAAAGCTGTATATGACAAACCTACAGCCAATATCATATTGAATGGACAAAGGCTGGAAGAATTCCCTTTGAAATCAGGCACTAGACAAGGATGCCCTCTCTCACCACTCCTATTCAATATAGTATTGGAAGTTCTAGCCAGAACAATCAGGCAAGAGAAAGAAATAAAGGGTATTTGATTAGGAAAGGAGGAAGTCAAACTGTCTCTATTTGCAGACGACATGATTGTATATCAAGAAGACCTAATAGTCTCAGCCAAAAAACTTCTCAAACTGATAAGCAACTTCAGCAAAGTTTCAGGATAGAAAATCAATGTGCAAAAATCACAAGCATTTCTATATACCAATAACAGACAGAGAGCCAAATCAAGAGTGAACTCCCATTCACAATTGCTACAAAGAGAATAAAATACCTAGGAATACAACTAACAAAAGATGTAAAGGACCTCTTCAAGGAGAACTACAAACCACTGCTCAACAAAATAAGAGAGGACACAAAAAGATGGAGAAACATTCCATGCTCATGGTTAGGAAGAATCAATATTGTGAAAATGGCCATATTGCCAAAGTAATCTATAGATTCAATGCTATCCCCATCAAGCTACCAATGACCTTCATTACAGAACTGGAAAAAACCACTTTAAACTTCACATGGAATCACAGAACACCCCACATAGCCAAGACAATCCTAAGCAAAAAGAACAAAGCTGGAGGCATCACACTGCCGGACTTCAAACTATACTACAAGGCTACAGTAATCAAAACAGCATGGTACTGGTACCAAAACAGAGACATGGTCCAATGGAGCAGAACAGAGACCCCAGAAGAAATACCACCTGTCTACAACCATCTGATCTTTGACAAACCCAGCAAAAACAAGCAATGGGGAAAGGGCTCCATGTTTAATAAATGGTACTGGGGAAACGGCGAGCAATGTGCAGAAAGCAGAAACTGGACCCCTACCTGTCACCTTTCACTAAAATTAACTCCAGATGGATCAAAGATTTAAACATAAAACCTAACACTATAAAAACAGTAGAAGAAAACGTAGGCAAAACCATCCAGGACATAGGCATAGGCAAGGACTTCATGACTAAAAAACCAAAAGCAATGGCAATAAAAGCCAGGATAGACAAATGGGATCTAATTAAACTCCAGAGCTTCCATACAGCAAAAGAAACCATCATTAGAGTCAATCGACAACCAACAGAATGGGAAAAAATTTTTGCAATCTACCCATCTGACAAAGGGCTAATATCCAGAATCTACAAAGAACTAAAACAGATATACAAGAAAAAAACAACCCCATTCAAAACTGGGCAAAGGATATGAATAGAGACTTTTCAAGGGACATATATGAGGCCAACAAACATGAAAAAATGCTCATCATCACTGATCATTAGAGAAATGCAAATCAAAACCACACTGAGATATCATCTCATGCCAGTTAGAATGGCGATCATTAAAAAATCGAGAGACAACAGATGCTGGAGAGGATGCAGAGAAATAGTAAGTAACACTCTTACACAAGTGGTGGGAGTATAAATTAGTTCAACCATTGTGGAAGACAGTGTGGTGATTTCTCAAGGATCTAGAAATAGAAATTATATTTGACCCAGCAATCCCACTATTGGTATATACCCAAAAAACTATAAATCATTCTACTATAAAGACACATGCAAATGTTCATTGCAGCCCTGTGTACAATAGCAAAGACCTGGAACCAACCCAAATGCCCATTGATGATAGACTGGACAAAGAATATGTGGTACATATACACCATGGAATACTATGCAGCCATAAAAAACGATGAGTTCGTGTCCTTTGCAGGGACTTGGATGAATCTGGAAACCATCATTCTCAGCAAACTGACCTAAGAACAGAAAGCCAAGTACTGTATGTTCTCACTCATAGGTGGGTGTTGAACAATGAGAACACGTGGACTCATGGGAGAGGAGCATCACACACAGGGGACAGTTGGGTGGGGTAGGGGAGAGTCAACAGCGGGTGGGGAGGGAGGGGAAAGTGGGGATGGATAACATGGAGAGAAATGTCAGATATAGTATGCACCTAAAGTAAAATTAAAAAAAAAAAAAAACACAGTCAAATCAAAATTAAATTCAAAAGTAATTAAAATAGTCTACACAAATGAAAAAGAATCAGAAAAATAATTCTGGAAATATGAAAAAACAGTTATATAACACCCCCAAAAGATCACACTAACTCTCCAGCAGGGGCTTCAACCCAAGATAAAGTCATTGAAATACCAGATAAGTAATTCAAAGGGTTGATTACAAATTTACTTAAGGACATACAAGAGAATGGTGAAAACAAACATAAAGAATCTTTTTCTAAAAAAAAAAAAACTAATATAAATAAAAAATTTAAAAGAGGTAGCTATACTAAAGAAAAACATTTCATAACTTCTGAAAATAAAAGAAACATTTAGGGAACTACAAAATGCAGCTGAAAGTTTTAACAACAGATAAACCAAGTATTGAATTTCAGAGGTCGAAGACAAGGCTTTCTAATTAACCCAATCAGATTTAAAAAATGAAGATAAAAGAATTAAAATAAATGAACAAAGTCTCCAAGAAATATGGATTTATGTAAAATGGCCAAATTTAATCATTACAGATGTTTCTTTGCAAGAAAAATACAAAATGTTCGGAAAACTTTTTAAGGGAAGAACTTAGAAAAATTTCCCTGGCTTTGCTATAGCTTTTGACTTCCACTTATAAGAAACTTAACTCCTGGGAGACTCATTGCAAAAAGGACAACACCAAGGCATATAGTCATCAGGCTATCTAAAGGCAATGTGAAGGAAAGAAGTCTAAGAGCAGTGAGACAAAAGCATCAAGTAACCTAAAAGCTGCCAAACTAATAGTGGACATCTCAGTAGAAAACATACACATTAGAAGAGATTAAGGTACTACCTTCAGTCTTCTTATTTTAATTAATTTATTTATTTTTTATTATGCTTTAAGTTCTGGGGTACATGTGCAGAATGTGTAGGTTTCTTACACAGGTATACACATGCCATGTTGGTTTGGTATACCCCATCAACCCATCATCTACATTAGTTATTTCTCCTAAGGCTGTCCCTCCCCTAGCCCCATACCTCCTAACAAAATAACTGTCAGCCAACAATTTTGTATCTAGCAAAATTAAATTCCATTAATGAAGAAAACATAAAGTCTTTCTTTGACAAGCAAATGCTAAGGGAATTTGTCACTCAAGGCTAGCCCTACCAAAAAATGCTAAAAGGAGTTCACATTCTTGAAACAAAAGATCAATACACACCAGAATAGATAACTCCTGAAAGTATAAAATTCATAGGACTGATAAAACAGTAACACAATACAGAAAACAAAGTCACTAGGTAACAATCAATATGATGACTGGTACAGTATCTCACATCTCAACATTAATGCTGAATATAAATGGTTTCTGTAACCCACTTAAAAGATACATTGTTGAATAGATTTTTTAAAAATTACAAACCAAATATCTACTGTCTTCTGGAGACTCACCTAACATGTAAGGATCCTTTTAGAGTCAAAGTAAATGGAGGGGAGAAAAATATTTCATGCAGATAGAAACCAAAAGTGAGCAGGAATAGCTATTCTTATATCAGATAAAATGGATTTTAAAGCAATAGTACAGAGACAACAAAGTGTAGGAGGCAAGACTAGCTTGCAGTGCCTACAAGCAGAAGTCTGTGGAGACTTTTTTCCTTTGAAGAAACTGAATCACCACTGCAGGCTCCCTGAGATGCCAAAAAACTGTGAGTCTGCTTGCTTTCTCAACAGGGAGCTCATGGTCTGGGGCAAGTTCTCAGTCTTGGTCATCAACCGCTATAAATACACTTGGTGCTGTTGAGGGGGCACGGTGGGAGTGAGACCGGCCTTTTGGACTGTCTCTTTTGGGGTGTGTGCGAGTGGGATGAAGCCTGTGACTAATTGCTTTCCCCCACTTCCTTGATAACCTGTATGAATCAGCAGAGGCAGCGATAATTCCCCTGGGAATGTAACTCCCTTGGTCTAGAATCCCACCCCCAGCCCCACAGCAGCTGCAGCAAGCCCCATCCAAAGAGCTTATCAGCTCAGACATGCCTATCCCTGTCCCCACCTAATGGTCTTTCTCTAATGGCCCTTGTAGCCAAAGACAATGGTCATAATCTCTTGGGAGCCCTACAGCACTACCCATCACCTGGGAAACCTGATTTCTTAACCACATGTCCCTAGGGCAAGTTTGTATCCTCACTATAGGACCAAAACCAATGCACTTTTGAAAAGCGCCACCTCCTGGCTGGAGCCCAACAAACATAAAGCCAGCACGCTGAACAAAAACACAACCAAGGACCCTCACAGATTCCACTTCATTCCCCTGCTACATTCACTGGAGCATGTGCTGGTTCACGACTGCAAGACCTGAAGATGGATCACATCACAGGACTCTGCCAGCACTCCCCAATACCAACTTGGACCCCAGTAGCTCCACTGGGTGGTTAGGCCCAGAAGAGCAAAAATGATTATGACAGTTCAGCTCTCAGGAAGCCCCATTCCTAGGAAAAGGGAGAGAACACGACATCAAAGGAGCAGTCGGTAGAACAAAATAATCTAAACATCAGCCCTTGAGTCCCACATCTTCCCTCTGACATAGTCTACCCAAATGAGAATGAACCAGAAAAGCAATTCTGGTACTATGACAAAACAAGGTTCTTTAACACACCCAAAAGATTATACCAGCTAACCAGCAACGGATCCAAATCAAGCTAAAATATTTGAAATTGGCAGAAATACAATTCAAAATGTTGGTTATTAAGCTAATCAAAAGCCATCATGGAAAAGTGAAGTTCAACTAAAACAAATCAAAAAGATGATACATGAAAGGAAAGTTCTTCAGTGAGATAGACAGCATTAATAAAAAACAATCACAACTTGCAGAAATCAAGGACGCACTTAGAGAATTGGAAAACTGGAAAATGCAGTGGAATGTCTCAGTAATAGAATGAAACATGTGGAATAAAGAAATTCAGAGCTCAAAGACAAAGCTTTTGAATTAACCCAATCCACCAAAGATAAAGAAAAAATAATAAAAAAATAAGGCATCCAAGAAGTTTGGAACTGTATTAAAAGTCCAAACCTAAAAATAACTAGTGTTCCTGAGGAAGAAGAAAAATCTGAAAGTTTGGAAAACATATTTGAGGGAATAATGAAGGAAAACTTCCCCAGCCTTGCTAGAGAACTAGACATCCAAATACAAGAAGTTCAAAAAACACCTGGAAAATTCATTGCAAAGAGAGTATTGCCTAGGCACACAGTCATCAGGTTATCTAAAGTCAAGACAAAGGAAAGAATATTAAGAGATGTGAAGCAATAGCATTAGGTAACCTATAAAGGAATATCTATCAGATGAACAGCAGATTTCTCAGAAACACCCAACAAACTAGAAGGTATTAGGGTACTATTTTTAGCCTCTTTAAAGAAAACAGTTAACAAGGCAAGAATTTTGTATCCAGTGAAACTAAGCTTCATAAATGAGGGAAAGAACCAGTCTTTTCCAGACAAACAAATGCTGAGAGAATTTGCCACTACCGAGCCAGCAGTACAAGAACTGCTAAAAGGAGCTCTAAATCTTGAAACAAATCCTCAAAAGACACCAAAATAGAACATCCTTAGAGCATAAATCTCACATGACCTATACAACACCACTACAATGAAAAAAAAAAAGTATTTAGGTAAAAAATAGCATGATGAATAGATAGTACCTCACATCTCAAAACTAACATTGAATATAAATGTCCTAAATGCTCCACTTAAAAGATACAGAATGGAAGAATGTTAAGAAATCCCCAAGCAAGTTTATTCCATCTTGAAGAGACTCACCTAACACATAAGGAGTCACATAAACTTAAGGCAAAGGAGTAAAAAAAGATATTCTATGCAATGAACACCAAAAGCGAGCAGGGGTAACTATTCTTATATCAGATAAAACCAACTTTAAAGCAACAGCAGTTAAAAAAGGCAAACATTGTATAATGATAAGAGGACGAGTCCAACAGGAAAATGCCACAATTATAAATATATATGCATTTAACACTAGAGTTACCAAATTTATGAAATAATTACTACTAAACCTAAGTAATGGAATAACCCAAAACACAAAAATAATGGAGAACTTTAATACTCCACTGACAGGACTACACGGGCCATCAAGACAGAAAGTCAACAAAGAAACAACGGACCTAAACTATACCCTACAACAAATGGACTAAATAGATACTTACAGAACATTCTATCAAACAACTGCAGAATATACATTCTATTCATCAGCACATGAAACATTCTCCAAGATAAACCATATGAAAGGCCATAGGTCTCAGTAAATTAAAAAAAAAAAATTGAAATTGTATCAACTACTCTCTCAGACCACAGTGGAATAAAATTAGAAATAAACTCCAAAAGGAACCTTCAAAACCATGCAAATGAATGAAAATTAATAACCTGCTTCTGAATGATCATTGAGTAAATAATAAAATCAAGGTGGAAAGTTAAAAGCTTTGAACTGAATGATAATAGTGGCACAACCTACCAAGACCTCTGGGATACAGTAAAAGCAGTGCTAGAAGGAAAGTTCACAGTATTAAATGCCTACATCAGAAAGTCTGAAACAGCAAAAATAGACAATCTAAGGTTACCATAACAGAACTGAGAAACAAGAATAATCCAAACCCAAATCTAGCAGAACAAAAGAAGTAATAAAGATCAGAGCAGAACTAAATGAAATTGGAACAAACAAGCAAAAACAATACAAAAGATAAATGAAACAAAAAGCTTGTTCTTTGAAAAGATAAACAAAATTGATAAACAATTAGTGAAATTAACCAAGAAAAGAAGAGAGAAGAGCCAAATAAGCTCAGTTAGAAATGAAATGGGACTGTGCGCGGTGCCTCACACCTGTAATCCCAACACTTTGGGAAGCTGAGGCGAGTGGATCACTTGAGGTCAGGAGTTTGACACTAGCCTGACTAACATGGTGAAACCCTGCCTCTACTGAAAAAGCAAACATTAGCTGGCCATGCTGGTGCATACCTATAATCCCAGCTACTCGGGAGATTGACAAAGGAAAATTGCTTAAACCCTGGCAGTGGTAGTTGCACTGAGCCAAGATCACACCACTGCATTCCAGCCTGGTGTGATCTCAACAGAGAGAGACTCTTTCTCAAAAAAATAAAAATAAAATAATAAGAAATGAAATTGGAGATATTACTATTGATAACATAGAAACACAAAAGATTATTCAAGGCTACAAAGAACACCTTTATGTGCATAAAGTGGAAAACCCAGAGGAGAGAGATAAATTCCTGGAAGTATACAACCCTCCCAGATTAAACCAAGAAGACATAGAATCTCTGAAAAAACCTTTAACAAGTGGCAAGACTGAAATGGTAATTTACAAATTGCCAACAAAAAAAAAAAAAGTGCAGGACCAGATGAATTCATACCTGCATTCTATCATTCTATCAGGTGTTCAAACTGTACTACAAGGCAATAGTCAGCAAAACAGCATAGTACCATTTTAAAAATAGGCACATAGACCAATGAAACAAAACATGGAATCCAGAAATAGAGTCAAATACTTAAAGTCAACTGATCTTCAATAAAGAAAAAAAAAAAGTGAGGAGAGGACAGCCTATTCAACAAATGGTGCTGGGATAATTGGCAAGCCACATGAAGAAGAATGAAACTGGACTCTCATCTCTCACCTTATACTAAGTCAACTCAAGAAGGATCAAGGACTTAAATCTAAGACCTGCAACCATAAAAATTCTAGAAGTTGCCGGGCACGGTGGCTCAAGCCTGTAATCCCAGCACTTTGGGAGGCCGAGGCGGGTGGATCACGAGGTCGAGAGTTCGAGACCATCCTGGTCGACATGGTGAAACCCCGTCTCTACTAAAAATACAAAAAATTAGCTGGGCATGGTGGCTCGTGCCTGTAATCCCAGCTACTCAGGAGGCTGAGGCAGGAGAATTGCCTGAACCCAGGAGGCGGAGGTTGCGGTGAGCCGAGATCGCGCCATTGCACTCCAGCCTGGGTAACAAGAGCGAAACTCCATCTCAAAAAAAAAAAAAAAAAAAAAAAAATTCTACAAGTTAACATTGGGAAAAACCCCTCCTAGACATTGACATTGGCTTGGACAAGGACTTCATGACCAAGAACCCAAAAGCAAATGCAACAGAAACAAAGATAAACAGATGAGACTTAATTAAACTAAAAAGTTTCTGCATAGCAAAAGAAATAATCAGCAGAATTAACAGACAACTCACAAAGTGAGAGAAAATCTTCACAATCTGTACATCTGACAAAGGACTAATATCCAGAATCTACAGGAATTCAAACAAATCAGCAAGAAAAAAAAAATCCCATCAAAAAAATAGACTAAGGACATGAATAGACAATTATCAAGAGGAATGAATAAAAAGAATATGAAAACATGCTTAACCTCACTAATTATCAGGGAAATGCAAATCAAAACCACTATGTGATACCACCTCATGCCCGAAAGAATGATCATCATTCAAAAAATAAAAAAAAAAAAATAAGAGGTATTAGCATGGAAACAGTGAAAAGAAAACACTTTTATACTGTTGGTGGGAATAAAATAAATTAGTACAACCAGTATGGAAAACTGTGGAGATTCCTTAAAGAACTAAAAGTAGATCTACCATTTGATCCAGTAATCTTGCTACTTGGTACCTATCCAGAGGAAAAGAAATCATTATATGAAAAAAATACTTGCAATGTATGTTTATAGAAGCATGATGTGCAATTGCAAAAATATGGAAGCAGTCCAAATGCCCATTGATCAATGAGTGGATAAAGAAAATGTGATACACGCACATTTGCTCACACGCATGCGCACACACACACACACACACACACACACACACCATGGAATACTACTCAGCCTAAAGAGAAATGAAAAAATGGCATTTGCAGCAACCTGGAGCAGGAACTGGAGACTATTATTTTAAGTGAAGTAACTCAGGAATAGAAAACCAAGCATTGTATGTTCTCACTAATAAGTGGAACTAAGCTATGAGGATGCAAAGGCAAAAGAAAGATACATTGGACTTTGGAGATGTGGGGGAAAGGGTGCAGGTGGGGAGGCATAAAAGACTACACGTGGGTATAGTGTACACTGCTTGGTTGATGGGTGCACCAAAATCTCAGAAATCACCACTGAAGAACTTATTCATGTAACCGAACACTACCTGTTCCCCAAACACCTATTGAAATAAAAAAAATTTTAAAAAGATTTAATCTAAAAAGACAACAAGTACCATTATATCATGATGAAAGGATCAATTCAACAAGAAGAAATAACAATTCTAAACATATATGCACCTAGGTCTGGAGCTTCCAGATTCATAAAGCAATTACCACTAGATCTAAAAAAAGAGACAGACAGATACATAATATTAGTTGAATACTTCAGCACTCCACAAGCATTGAACAAATCATCAAGGCAGAAAATCAACAAAGAAATAATGAATTTAAATTGCACTCTAGAACAAATGGACCTAACAGATAGTTACAGAACACTCTAACGAAGAGGTGCTGAATATGCATTCTTCTCATCAGCACACAAAACATTCCCCAAGCACATGATGTAGTTTAAATGTTTACCCAGCATCACTGACATGCTTATTCAATCTGCCATAGCTTCTTGGTATACTTCTTGTTTTATCTTTTATTTTTTTGACTTAGATTGAAATTGAAGATACATACACTGCTCTTGGCCAACATCCTAGCCTAATGCCCTAAAACCTCTAGAAAGGGATTTGATTTACAATACCATATTACTAACTATATTCAATCCACTGTGCAATAGAACTTCAGAACTTATTGTTTCTAATTGTAATTTTTAATATCTCTGCAAAGCTAGAAGAAAGGAATTTGAATGCTCCCAACACACAAAAAAGACAAATGTTTGAGGTGATTAATATGCTAATTACCCTGATTTGATCATTACACAATGTATACATGTATCAACACATCGCACTGTACACTACAAAAATGTGAAATTATTGTCAATTAAAAATTTTTAAAAAGAGCTTTGACAAGTTTACGGAATACATATATATAACTATGAATAAAATTGTTATATGTATAATTAGATATATGTAAGAAAATATCACTCAATTAAAGAAAATAAGCTAAGGGAAATAGAACCTGGGAATTCCAGTGTTAATATCTACATTTTTCCAATGTTTTGTTTAACAACATCTCTGTTCATCATGAATGACAAGAGGATACTAATAAATATGCCAATCTTAGAAACATACACTGAACATCCTGTTACATGGTTACTGCATATTCTCTCACAGCAGCAGAATAAAGATGAAAAGCAAACTCTGTAATTTAAAGGCTTCCTGATTAATCTGAAGCCAAGACAAATATATGGGATGGAAAGAAAAAAAGACACATATTCAAGAATGATGCTGATCATAAGACACTATGTTAAAAATTATTTTACTTGTCACCAGAGAAAAAAATAATCCCATTCTAAGAATGCATTATTCTAAGCTTTTTGATAAACATTTTAAAAACATGTTGTGTGTGCTTTGATGTGATCAATTAATTCATTTATTCCTTCTTTCAATGGACCAAATCTGTACTGAGCACTACACGAATATCCCCAGTAACCTCTAAGGGTATTATAGCTGCTTTATACCCATAGTCATAAGGCAGTCTGCCCCACTTTCTGGCCGCATCAGCAAAGCTCTAAGTTGACATCTGAAAATGTCATATGTGTGGGGGATATGTGTGTGTATGCCACCTGAAAATTTGATATGTGTCTGTGGGGGTGTGTGTGTGTGTGTGTGTGTGTGTGCGCGTGCCATAGAATACCACTAAGCCAAAAAATAAAATAAAATAAAATCATGTATTTTGCATCAACAAGAATGGTACCAGAAATCATTATCCTTAGTGAAATCACTCAGATACAGAAAGGAAATAATTGCATGTTCTCACTTACAAGTGGGAGCTAAACAGTGAGTATACAGGTACACACAGAGTGAAATAATAGACATTGAAGACAACAAAAGGTGGAAGAGGAAGGGTGGTGAAGTTTAAAATACTACCTACTGGGTATAATGTACACTACTCAGGTGATGGGTACACTAAAAGCCCAAACTTCACCTCTACACAATACACCTATAGCACACAACCATAGTTGTATCCCTTAATCTATGAAAATAAAAACTTAAAGTAAAAAATATTTTTTAAAAAGATAAAAATTGTGAAATTCAAAGTTTCAGGTCCTTAATATCTTTGATAGTCCTCTGATCCTAGGAGACTGTGAGACAACTGGGATAAATTTTAACTAAACCTATAGCCTGGCACCAAATGCAGCTAAGGTTAGCTTAAGTTAGTCAACCACAGCTTGGCCAAAGACATAAAAGAAATAAATGCTGATTTGCTGTATGCCACTGATATTTCTATGGTTATTGGTTATGCCACATTATTCTAGCAATAGTTGGTTAAGCAGCTAGGATCAAATCATGGAAATACTTAAATAGGAGAATACAGTAATGTGGCAGTTAATAATCTGTCTCTGCAACTAGACTGCCAGAGTTCAATATTCAGTTCTATTGTTAATAATCATGAGAATTTTGGCCAAATTAATTACCCCATGTCTCAGTTTCTTCAAACGTAAAGTAAGAAAAATTATGGGGTATTTTTGAGGCTTAAACAAGTTAATCATTTAATATTTGATAGCACAATATCTGGTACATACTAAGTACTCAACTAGAATTCACGATCATTTTTCAATACAAGAATGAAAAGTTCAGCTTTTACTCGGCAGGCCAATAGTTTTTTATTTTCATGAAACATATTTGTTCTGTCAGCTATGTTACTGCTTTCCTTTAGAATTACGTTGGTCTTTTCCCAGTATGCAGATGAACTTAAGTAACTTGACACAAATTTCTCATTCTAAGAATTTCTTTTCCCTCATATGTTTATCTCTTGTGCTTGGTAACTTGTTTGCAAGCCAACTGATAAGAAGTAAATGAACAAGTATATTAAAATTAAGAGAAAAATTCATAAAAAATCAACTTTACTTAGTTTGAAAGATATTTTAAATGGATATTTGAGCTCAAAATTGTACTTTTTATCACAGAAGCAAAACAGAGTATTTTCTCCTAGGAAAATTTTTCATCATTCCTATGACAGGTTTCAATATGTCATCATATAATGATGTTTTACAAATAATATGGTATTCTAAAAAGAGCAAAATAACTTCCAGGTATGTTATCTGCTTAAGACCACTTTTGTTGAGAATTCAGTATCTCTGAAAAATCTGTTCATTTCTTGTTGTTGTTGTTTAGTTGGTTGGTTGCTATAGCAAGAGATATCTGCACTTAAAACGTTTACCTTGGCAGTAATACAGACAGTTTAAGTGAAGGCAGAAAGCGCTGGGCATCAAACAGTTTAGTATGTCGCCCTAAGAGCTCTAGAAGCCTATAGGAATGGATTAATGGGAAAAAAAGTTAGGGAAATGGACAGGATACGAAAATATCTGCAAGCAGGTAGTAAGGAAAAGGAAATAGATTCTTAAATTTCAGTGTACCTGAAAAATCACTCCAAGAGTTTGTTAAAAATGCATATATAGTCGATGTCCCCACTTCCAAAAATTCCGTCTAGAATTTCTGAAATAGTGATACAAAATATTAATTTTAACAAATTCCTTTTCTCATTTTGCTTTGGGTTGAAAGCTACATTTTGAGAAACATTAGAACATGCCTTTCCCTAACCATCTGGAAACATTAGTTTTACTCTAAGATTTCAGAATCATTTAGCACTTTGCATGTCCAAGTTACTGCCAAGGACTCCTGCAGATGGGAATTTGGGGTAATGATTGATACCTAGGCTTTATGCCTGCACATCTGGGAGAATAATGCCATTAATCACGATGAATAACACATGACAAAATCAGATTTTGGAAAGAAGGAAAGATAATGCACGTTTTCTTTTTTTCCTTTCCTTTTTTTTTTTTTTTTTTTTTTTTTTTTGACAAGTTGGATGTTGCACATTTTGGGGAGGTGGCATTAAATACTAACTTTATTCCATTTGGGGAGGGGGGTGGGGAGAAGCATTAAATACTAACTCTATTCCATTTGTAATGTGGAATGAAGTTCTGAGTAAGCAAGATGGGAAATCACCAGGGCTACTTTATTACTGATAAATGCCATTTGGAAGGTGACATTAGGTAGGGTGTACTACAAATGAGCTTCTTTACACTGAAACTCAACATTAAGATTCTTAATCCTTGCAATTCTGCCAGACAGAAGCAACCACTTCACCCTGCTCCCTGAAAGCAGCTAAAACCTGTCCACTCTACCTAAAAGAGCACTTTTCAAGATTTGTAGTATAGATGTTGTATGTTTCATTTTAAAAACACAATTCAGATTTCAAAATTAGTGTGATTATTATCACCACTTGAACCTAAGTTCTATGAAGCAAGGATCAGCCACATTTGTTCATTACTCAGTAATCAGAATGTAATCCCAGCACTTTGGAAGGCGGAGGCAGACAGATCACTAGAGGTCACGAGTTTCAGACCAGCCTGGCCAACATGGTAAAACCCAGTCTCCACTAAAATATAAAAATTAGTTGGGCGTGGTGGTGCATGCCTGTAATCCCAACTACTAAGGAGGCGGAGGCAGGAGAATCACTTGAACCCGGAAGGCAGAGGCTGCAGTGAGCCGAGATTGCGTCACTGCTCTCCAGCCTTGGTGACATAGCGAGATTCCATCTCTAAATAAATAAGAGTAGGAACTCTAAACAATTTGTTGAATAAAAACATTTTAATAAATTGGCAAATATTAATTTCTGATCTTGTTCAGATTTTTCGTTTTTTATCCACACAAATCGAAGTTCCACATTACCTAAGTCAAACAGACAAGGAAGACATTATTGAAGATTACTGGCAGTCGAGAAAGGGGATAGAACTCTTCTAAGCTCAATATTAAAAAAAAAAAAAAAAAAAAAAAAACAGTAGTGGAGAGTTTTTAAGAACTATGTTGGGAAGATCATGGGCTACCTGAGTTTGCTGATTGACGTTACCAAAAGGAAAAGTAAATTTTCTCCTCCACGAGAGGAGGTGATTTTACGATTTGAAGGGAGAAGCCCACAGCGGTTAGGCTCCTATCCTCCCACACAAAAGAGATGGCTCACTATCTTCCTTGCTGATTATATTTCAAAGGCACGGCTTCCATAACCTTGAGATAGTTTTCAACTACAAAACTGGCCACAACTTTTTAAAAACATTTACATCTGAAAAGGAGAGCGGGAAAAAAATTACAATGGTAAAGTTTACTAAAGTAAACCCTCTTTAGAAAGGGAGGTGAGGGACCCACACGCCTAAGGCTGGTAATCAAGCTGAGGAAACTAAGCCCCTACGGCTTACTGCTTAAATGTGTTATTGCAGTCTGACACCAATGAATTCAGATTATGAGCTCCCATTCTCCCAAGGTTCCTGCAGGAGAGAGTTGCTATACATGTTACACAATCTTTTTTTGTCTACTTACTTTGCTAATACGCATTCTCGACCGCTCCTCACTAACAGTGAAAAGAGCAAAGCTTCCAGAAGACAAACTCTTGCGCTTTCCACAAATGCGCGTGCGCACTCGGCGCTGGGCCTCTGACGTCACCGAGTGCACCCCTACAAGTTAGCAACCGAAGGCGTCCTTAGCAGCAGTGGCCGCTGAGATGTACGAACTTCCGGTTCTCCCGGTAGCTGCAGCTGCAAGAGCCTCTGCCACCTGCCACGACCGGGCCTCTCCCTGCCGTTTGGTCACCTCTTCTTCATTTTCCTCTGCGCCTATGGTCCCTCTTGGAGCCAGCGTGGCGGGCCCAGCGCCCCCCGGGTGGTGAGAGAGCAGTCTGGGAACGATGAAGGCCTCGCACTGCTGCTGCTGTCTCAGCCACCTCTTGGCTTCCGTCCTCCTCCTGCTGCTGCTGCCTGAGCTAAGCGCGCCCCTGGCAGTGCTGCTACAGGCAGCCGAAGCCGAGCCAGGTCCTGGGCCTCCTGACCCTAGACCACGGACATTGCCGCCGCTGCCACCGGGCCCTACCGCTGCCCAGCAGCCGGGCCGTGGTCTGGCTGAAGCTGCGGGGCCGCGGGGCTCCGAGGGCGGCAATGGCAGCAGCCCTGGGGCCGGGCTTGAGGCGGAGGATCACAGAGGGAAGGCCGGGGAAGGCTCGGTGGGTGGCGGCCTTGCTGTGAGCCCCAATCCTGGCGACAAGCCCATGACCCAGCGGGCCCTGACAGTGCTGATGGTGGTGAGCGGCGCGGTGCTGGTGTACTTCGTGGTCAGGACGGTCAGGTGAGGCAAAGCCTCGGTGGGGCTCCGTGGGCCTGAGCTGCTCAGGCCAGTGATGTCCTCCAGCAAGGCTGACTTCTGTCACCCTTTCCCTGTTCCCCAACATCAGGGGTTCCTGCCTAAGAATGTCACTTGACTGTCTTAAAGGCTTGTTACCTTTGGGGCAGTTTAAACCTACAACTAATTGCTGCCTTTTGTTTATAAATTAGCGCCCTACCTCCAAATCTCTTCATCTGACCTAGGACCCACGACCCACGTCAGCCTCAAAGGGCACCCTTTCTCTGAAGGAAAGATAATCTTTATTCCCTTGAATTTCGACAACTCTGTCTTGTAAAATACTTCTACTTTTCTACTCTACATTTTGCCAATGGTCAAAATTTTGCCAATCAGAATGCAAAGTCTTTAAAAACAGGCTATCTAGTAGGTTTGTGAGTCTTATAAATTCTTGTACAGTGCTGCCACTTAATAGGAAATTAATATGTATTTGAGTGGATTGATAGAAGTGTAGAGGTGCCTTATTATGGATATTTTATTTTTATAAAATTCGGGAGAAGAAAAGTTCTTCCTTACCATCAGTGTTTCCTAGTATTAGCCTTTAATCTGCCACGTAGGTAATTCGCTTATACCTAATTACTTGAGAATCGCCTTCCTGAAGAGTTGACAAAAAGAGCCAAGACCTCGGCCGGGCGCGGTGGCTCAAGCCTGTAATCCCAGCACTTTGGGAGGCCGAGGCGGGTGGATCACGAGGTCAACAGATCGAGACCATCCTGGTCAACATGGTGAAACCCCGTCTCTACTAAAAATACAAAAACTAGCTGGGCGTGGTGGCACATGCCTGTAATCCCAGCTACTCAGGAGGCTGAGGCAGGAGAATTGCCTGAGCCCAGGAGGCGGAGGTTGTGGTGAGCCGAGACCGCGCCATTGCACTCCAGCCTGGGTAACAAGAGCGAAACTCCGTCTCAAAAAAAAAAAAAAAAAGAGCCAAGACCTCACAATTAGGAGATGCCAGCAAAGAATCAAGGTGAAGGAAAGCTGTTTAGCAGTTTCCTTCATTGTAAAATAAATGTAGAGGGTAAGTTTGCAGATTGTGCTGTTTTTTTTGTTTTCCAAATTACTTCACATTTTTCCCATAATTACGTTCTGTATTATAATTTAAAGTATTTCTTTTAACTGATTATTTAAAGCAAAAGTTTCCCTTTAAACAAGTCATTATTATCATGAATGGAAAACCAACATCACTTGGCTGGTTACAAAATAGTGTAAGCCAGAGGTCCTTGACATGTGGGCCAGGGAACCACAGAGGTGGGAGTTTCACTTAGACCTCTTAGACCTCTTCAGGGTATCTACAATATTAAAATTGTTTTCAAAATAATACATGCTGTTAAAGGCCTTACAAATAGTTGATAGATATTGTTTCGGATTCCACATTGCAACTAACTTTTAAGAAACTGCTCGTCAAGTTTTGGTGTAGTAGTATGAAAAAGAAATAACCAGTAGTATATAAAAAGGCTATTAAAACGTTTCCTTCTATTAAAAGTTTATATCCGTGTGAAGATGGAATTACTTTGTATGTTTCAACCGAACAACACATTGCAAAGGATTTAATGGAGAAGTAAATATAAAAATCTGTTTCCTATTTTTGTTTCTACTTTTTACCAACTTCTATCACCTTAAGCCAGATATTAAAGGGATTTGGAAATAAAAATCTAAATGTCATTCTTTTTACATTTTTTTCTCTTTTGAAAATATAGTTACTTTTCATGGGAGTTATGTTAACCTGTAATGTGTTTACTCATATTATTTTAAATCAGTTGATATGTATAGGTTTTCTCCAGTTTAATTAATATATTAAAAGTTGATATGTGTAATTCACATCATTGTAAGTTCTTTCAGAGTCCTGAGTAATTTTAAGAATGTAAAGAAATCCAAAACATTTGAGAACCACGGGTATAAGCAATATTATTCAAGCTAGATAATGTTGGTTTACAAGGCTAGCAAATCTGTGCTCACACTCTGTTAAAGAAGTTAGAAAATGTTCTGGAAGTGTTTAAAACATATTACCACCAAATTGAGATTTTCTTCTTGATATAAAAAAAGATTAAAAGAATATTAAAACAAATTATTTTCTTCGCTATATAACTAATGTTTAATGCTGTCTGTATATAGTTCCTATAGAATGGATATTTAATGCTGTCTGTATATAGTTCCTATAAAAATGCATGGCCTCTTTAGTGTTGTATCTCTTCAACATATAAATTATGAGTATAATGATAATTTGGTGGAGAAATTCCTTGCTTGTTTTTCCTTTTGCTTCCCCTTTTTAATAATTTTAAATACACATATTTATTGCCGTTGATTTTCTGTCATTACTGTTGTAAAACTTGGACAGATATAGTCTTTCCAATCAGATTTTATTTGATGACTCAGAAACATGATATGTGTTAACAGCCAAATTCTGAACTGTGGCTAATAAAAACTACTTTCTTTAACCAGCATGTAACACATTCATGCAGTCCGAGTCCTACATTTAGATGGCTGCCTGGCATCCAAGGCTTGATTGATGCCAACAGTGTCTGGGCATTGTTTAGAACTCATACTTTTTGCTTCCAGATTATCATTTTCTTCATTATTTTGGTGAATGCTCATTTTGGCTCCCATTTCAAAACTATGTGTGACAGTGCAGTGAAATTAGTTATTTGTGCCAAGGGAAAAGAATGGGCCAAAATCATTATTTTCTTAACTGATTTGAGGTGATGCGGAAAATATTTTACTTGTAAAATGTTATTACATTGAACTCTAGGAGACTTTCAAATTGTTTTGTTTTCAGCTTAATTCAGTTATAATGAATATGTGGGTAGCAGTAACTTCCTTTTGGAGTAAACATTCCAAAGAACAGTCAGATTCTCCCTGTAAAATATATACACGTACAAGGAACACAGTAGGGACAAAGTAGATTTCCTAAAATGAACACAACCTCTATGAGAAAAGATTTGTCTGTTTTAATCTCCCTTTTATCCTCAGTGCCAAACATCATGTGCAGCATATGGTGGGCACTGAATAAGTGAATGAGCACTCTTCCTCCATTATATTGCTGAACAGGTAGGTGGTAAGGATTTGGAAATTTAAGAATAATTGCTACTTACTGATTGAACAAAGAAATGTGAAGATCTAAATTAATACTTATATTTCCTTCCTCTCAGTAGGACATTCTCCCCACAGTTTTGTATAAGGCTGGGGGTAAGGGGAAATCACTCTAGATGGTTGTTAGTTTGAGCATGTATGATAATTATATAAAAGCAATTTTTGTCATAATTGAATAATGATTCTTACCTTAAAAGCAGGGAATTATTTCCTTTTTCATGCCATGCCACTGATGATTTTTCACTATTTATTCAGTTTGGTATATTGGAAGGAAATCAAGGCTTAGAGTTTACCCCTCTACTTAAAAAAAAAAAAAAAAAAAAAAAAAAAAAAAAAAAAAAAAAAAAAAAAAAACACCTCTATGCTCTTTAGCAAGTGTCTTTCCAATTTCAAGAAAATATGATGCTCATGCTCATGTGATGGAGATGAGCATGAAATTTATCATGGTAGTCTTTATTTAAGCAGTGGATATTTATTCAGCTGACCAGTACTGGACACTGGGAATACAGTTTTGAGCAAAACAAGCATTTCGGCTTCCACAACCTATAATAGAGAAGCAGAGGGGTGTTAATCAAATAATCACTAAGATAAGTACATAAAGGGTGCTATGAAAAGGTATTAAAATGCAGATCCTACTAATACATAGTGTATAGGAAATACACATTATTAAGTTACTTTGAATGCTTAACCCACTCTATAAGCTAAGACACAACATTAGGTTTTTTCAAAGAACCATACTTTGTAACTGAAAGATTATTTTTGAGGTTTTACTTACCATCCTAATAGCTGATAGTTATTAATTGATAATTTATATGTCAGATATAATGTCACATACTTTATGTGCATTTTCAAATTCTTGGAAAAACCTTCAAAGTAAGTAATATTATTCTTGCTAAGGAAATTTAGGCTGAGCAGGGTTAAATAATTTGCCCGAGGGTGTGCGTGTAGGACCTGCTGGAATTTACCTAACATGCTCACCCATCATGCCACTTCTTGTAATCTTTTAAAGTAACCAATTTAAAGTGATATTGCACATAAAGATGGCTAGCTTATTTATGGAGAAAAATAACGTGTATAGTATGTGCCCAGTGCCTTTTGGTTTAAAACATATGATTTTGTTGGATGTTAAACCTCCAAATTTTACTTTTTAAAAAAAATCAGTTAACATTTATTGATTATCATGTTTGTACCAAGGTGAAATAATTTAGTTTCCTACCTCAACTCCTTATATTCCTTCCCTCATCCAAAGATTTTCCTGATTTGCTAGACATAGTCAGGGAATGGTAATATTTTAAAGAAACATCTGTTAATATGGTCACACATATTTCCACCTTAGTGAAGCAAGTCACTAATGATTTATGCATATGAGTTTAATAACCATTTCTCTTTTTCTGGTTACTTCAGCATATGCGTTAAGTTTTTTTTTCCTCCTACAAGTCCTATGTTCTAGCCCTATTTTCAAAATTATAAAACATCCCTGGAAATCACTTAAGTTAAGCAAAACCAGGAGTACTTTTGACTAACCATTTGTGTATTTAATGACTGTCACTAATTGAGTAAATATTATTTACCACCTATTATGTGCCAGTACTAAGCTCTGTGATGAGGATTAGTAGTGCACAAGGAAAATCCCTGCCTTCATGGAACTTCAATTATAATTGTTTATATATCCTTAGAAAGTGGAGTTTTCCTAACATGTAAATTGTCCTGGTTTGCCAATATTTATTTAGCCAAGCAGTTTATGTTAAATGTTTTGCATATAAAGAGACCCAGAAACTTGGAAATGTATTTAACAAGTACAAGTTCTCAAGTCATGGATTTTTTTTTGCAGTGATGAAACTTCCTTTCACAAAATGTTTACTCATACACTTAAAATATTGTGAAGTATCAAGTTAGTTGTGTGTCAACTGCCAAAATACCAAGATGATGACATGACTGACATAGGGATCAGTGTAAAGTGATAACACAGTGCTCTGTTTTTAAGTGATATTTGTTATGTGTGCAGTTCTAGGAGGTAAAAGTGAAGATGTGCTAATTTGTTGGGGGTGTTGAGGCCAGAGCAGTGCTCCCTAACCTTCCTCATATAATGCCACACATAGAGATCTTTATTGGGTAAATGTATGAGACTACCTACCCTGATATCCACCTGTGACCCTGCCTAGTGCTCTCAAGAGCTAAGGAGATCTTTGTCTCACTATATCAATAACCATTTGCTTGTATGGCACCTTGGCTGGGGAGATTTGTAGGGCAATACTGAATGTGGACTATGTAAAGTAGTTTGATAAGTTATCATATACGAACTACCTTTAAACCCACAGAAATCTGTTTCTGATAAATTTGAATGTTATATCTCTCAAACTGTTCTGAACATTAGGACTTCAAAGATAATAAAGACATCATGTTTATGTTCAAGGAGCTTATCTAGTGGAGGAGCACCACTGCTTTTTTTGGTAATAAACTGAACTTTTGAGAATATGGCAGCAAGAGATCAAGCTATTTGGAGAAGGCTGCTCTTGAATCTCATTCCCATTGGACAAGGCTAGTTGAAAAGTCACTTATGGCATAGCAAAAACTATTATATTCGTATAGAAGTCTGAAATCTTTAACTCTAGTCAGCATGAATCTTTTACGAACTTGCCCTGATAACCGAATCTGTTTTCAGTTGACCTTTACTTATTGGATATATTTCATTTCACTCTTAACTGTGTGGCCAGGGAGAAGTATTAGATGAGAGCTATAGAAAGGGGCACATTTAAGAATGGACTATCCAGTTTTGTTTAAATGCCAGTAATGGGGAAAGAGCCAGGACAGAAGGAAATATTGAAGATATGGGAAAGGAAGATTGAGAAGACAGGAATCAATAAAGCTCTTGCCATAGGACCGGAGAGAGGTTCTCCATTGAAATGTTTCTAGTTCCATACCTTTCATTCTCTCTTAATATTTTTTGCAGTTTGGCTTCTAATTTTAGCACTCTAGAATTACTCATGCAGAAGATGATTAATAACCACATTGTCTCAGTTTCATGGATATTTTCCCCTCTTTTCTGTAGCACTCAGTGTACTAGTTCTTACTTTGGCTTCTGAGACATCTCTTCAGATTTTCTTCTTACCTCCTTGAGTATTTCATCCCCAGCTTCTTCGTGAATTTCTTATTCCATGAACTCTTCTTCCTAATTAGGACTCTCTTACAACACTAATGTCTAGAGAGTAGGGTCTCTATCTTACTCATCTTTGGCCCCTAAAGGCCCAGTCTAGTTCCTAGAATACACAGAGATCCATTGAATTTTTGTGGAAGAGAAAGACTTTCACCTCCCAACTGTCAGTGTTTTCTGGGCCCTTTCTTAAACTTTTTCTGCTTTCACTGTCCATGTTCCCTGGGTGATCCGTCAAAAATTCTTTTCCTTGATGGCTACCACTAAGCTGTTAATTGCTTTCTGAATTACTGATATGTATAGCCAACCAACTTCTTACTGGATAGATGATTCAGACTTGTTTTCAAGTTTAAGCTTGAAACAATCATTTTTATCCCTGGACAAATCTTGTTGCATGCTCTTTATAAGGTGAATAACACCATCATCTACACAGTTTCTCAAATGAGAAACCTGAGCCATCCCATGTCTCTCTTTTGCTTACGATTTACATACAGTCATCCAATTTCAATTGTTAACAATTTCTTGACTACATAACTGCTTTGTGAGCTCAACTAACCTTCTATTAGTTTAGATTCACATCACTAGATTTTTGTGCAATTGTTTCTAACTTTTCTCCACTTTAACTGTCTCTTTTTCAATTTATCATCCACACTGAACAGATGGTGTTCCCTCTGAGATGTAAATCTGTCATGCTATGTGTGTGCTTATAATCCTTTATTGCTATACTGTCCAATGTGGTAGCCACTAGGTACAGGTGGCTATTTAAAAACTTACATTAGTTGGGTACAGTGGCTTATGTTTTCAATCCCAACACTTTGTGAGACCAAGGTGGGAGAACCTCTTGAGTGCAGGAGTTTGAGACCAGCTTGGGCAACATAGTGAAACCCTATCAAAAAAATAAATTAATTAAAAAAAATATATATATATATATGAGAACACTTGTGTATGTATACATGTATATATGTGTATGTGTAAAAAGTATATATGTGTGTGTATGTGTGTGTGTGTGTGTGTGTGTGTGTGTGTATGTTAACTGGGTATGGTGGTGCAGGCCTGTAAGTTCCAGCTGCTTGGGAGACTGAAGTGGGAGGATCATTCAACCCTAGGATATCAAGACTGCAGTGTGTCATGATCACACTGCGCTACTGCACTCTACCCTTAGTGACAGAGTAAGACCTTGTCTAAAACAAACAAACAAAACCCAAGTTGATGAAAAATAAAATGTAAAATTCCAGTTCATTAGATACACTAGCTACATTTTTTTTATTTATTTATGTATTTAGAGATAAGGTCTGGCTCAGCTCACTGTAATCTCTGTCTTCCAGGTTCAAGCCATTCACCCACCTCAACCTCCCAAGCAGGTGGGACTACAGGTGCATACCATCACACCTGGCTAATTAATGTATTTTTTATAGAGATTTGGTTTTGCCATGTTGCCCAAGCTAGTCTTGAACTAGTGAGCTGAAGTGGTCTGCCTACCTTGGCTTCCTAAAGTGCTGGGATTACATGTGTGACCCACTTCACCTGGCCGACTGGCCACATTTTAAGAACTAAATAATCACGTGTTGTTAGTGGCAACTATATTGGACAGAACAATGCAGAATATGTCCATCATTGCAGAAAGTTCTGTTGGGCAGCACAGTTCTATGGCATTTCGTGGGATAATGTTCATACTCTTTAGTTTAGTATTTAATTCTCTCCTTAATCAGATTCTTTCTCATCATTTTTTTTGTTTTATATTGTGTTCCAGCCTCTAGTGCACTACATTTTTATGGAAGTACATTTTTCAAGGAGTGGAATTCTTTGCATTCATTCTTTTTTTCTTCTCTTGTTTAACTCCTGGTTGTCTTTGAAGATGAAATGGAACATGTACTCTACTGGGAAATCCCTGTGATACCAGACCATTTTGAGAATACCTGTTATGACATTATTTCCAGTGGACTATAATAGTTGGTTCTGTTACACTGTTTGTTTTTTATGCCTTATTTAGAAAATAGTAGAATTTCACATTTTCTGAATTAATATCAAAAGGAAATTAGAAATAATGTATCAGGTTGGGCGTGGCAGCTTACACCTGTAATTCCAGCATTTTGAGATTCCAAGGCAAGAGAACTGCTTGAGTGCAGGGGTCAAGACCAGCAACATAGCAAGACCTCATCTCTGCTAAAATAATACAAAAAATAATAATAACTGTGGTGACCTGTGGTCCCAACTCAGGAGACTGAAGTGAATTACTGGAGCCTAGGAGATCAAGGCTGCAGTGAGCCCTGTTCGCACCACTGCATTCCAGCCTAGGAAACAGATGAGATCCTGTCAAAAAAAAAAAGAGAGAAGGAAGGAGAAGGAAGAAAGAGAAAGGAGAGGAATAAAAACCAAAATAATATATAAGAAATCAAAAGCAAAACATGTAAATAAAGATTAGAAATATGAGGTAGCTATGTGAGAGAGGTGTTAATATCAATCCTGCAGTAATGTAGTCATTTTAACTCATTCCAATTCCATACTGAAAACTCGTGATACATGGTTGTGCATGAAAGTCAATTGTTTGTTTTTTTTTTAATGGGTGTATATTACTTGCATGTATTTACCCAAGATAATGTGCAGATAATTCACCAGTGTATATATAACATGAATGCAGTCCTCAGGTTATTAGAGTACAACCAGAAAATGCATTCCCCTGTAATTGATAGAGGTTGGATTTAGGACAAAATGGAGAACCTATATTGAGATGCTTCTGGTTAGTTATTATAAAGATTTTTTGAAAACAAAATCATCAGCATTTGAACATTGCTATCAACTGGTAGCAGTGCTCAGGTGGTAGTGCTCTGTGAATGCACTCCACCAGTGTATCTGGACCGATTGCTACAGAAAGCATCTATTCTGACTAGATGGTCTTTATGCCATGCTAGTTGTTAAATAGCTAATGAGTATCACCTCTGCTCCTACTTTTCAAAGTTCTTAAGTTCTTTTGTCATGATCTCCAGTGCCCATTGTAGTATTTTTCTTCTATATTATTGCATTTGATCTTACCTTTGTTGAAGACTACATTGAAAAAATAACTCATGTTTGATCTTTTCTAAAATAAGAGAAATACAGTAAAATTTTGAAATTGGGTTGAAAGATATCTTGGTAATTTGCATTGTTCAGTATGATATAAAAGATCTAGAGAAATATTTCAGTCATAAATTGAGAATCTTATAGTAACTTAAATTATTTTCTTAAGAAATCAGTTTTTCCTTGGTGTTTTTGGAGAAATTTTTATTGCTATATTCCTTAATACTCCTTTTTTTTCTGGAAGAAGAAATTGGTATAGAGTTAACAATTCATAGAATAACATGAAAATATTGATGATTATAAGATTTTGGTTGCCACGTAATGTCAATTCTTTCTGTGTAGCCAAACTGTATTATGTTTTTGTAATATAAAAGTGGTAACATATAGTACGGTTTGATTGCAGTTATATTGTAATTTTATGTATCCATCAGTCATCTCAATAGTAAAGCAAAACATGCAAATGATAAAATTGTCTCTATGTTTCTGTGCTAATTATATATATGTGTGTAATTTTTCACACACACTTTTATTCCTCTAGTTAGTATGATAGTTTTAGTTTTAACTTTCTTTTATTACTAGAATATATAGAACATTCACATTGTTACATGTTAATAAAAATAACATAAGTATATGTTACATGTTAATAAAATGACATAAGTATAACCTTGTGTTATTGCTTATAATTCTTGTTTAAAGGAACTATTATTTTTCCTGTCATTAGGTATACTGTAGACACCTTAAATTTATATAGATGTATACAGAAAACTTTATAAAATTATTTGATAAAACTTATCTTATTTCATTTGAGATATTATCTCACTCTGAGGTGAACAGATAACTTTTCAAATTTGGAAACTGATATGAGAAGCTAAGTATTTTAATCAGGATAGTACAAGCTACAGTTGAACAAACTACTTCAATCTGAATGGCTTTAAAATAAAATTTTATTTTTCCTTTAAGAAAATTTAGCTGCATATTTGGGCTATCCTCCAAGACAGTTGTCCTCCATGTGGTATCAGCAATTTAGCTGCCTTTAATGTTTGGTTTTGCCATGTCAACATATGTTCTTCACAGTTGTTGGAGCTTGGTGAGAGACACTAGAGAATGCACAGGAGCTTTCAAATGCCTTAACCCAGAAATGACACAGTTACTTCTGTTCATGTTTTATTGACCAGTCCTAGTGATGAGCCTACTATGAGAAGTAAGTAGGTACTAAGTGGGGGAGGGAGGTCAAGATTTAAGGAAAACTAATAATATCTACCATATGAAGTGATAGACCAAAGGTCATACTGCTGAAAGAGTGCCGAAACTACTGCAGAACTCAGAGTTTGAATTCTACTTTTGCCATTTCTTCTATATTATTCAGTGAGTTATTGAAGTGATTGATTGATTATATTTTACTCTTTCATTGGTATAAATTTGCATCTTACAAAATAGTAAAACAAATTTCTGTTGATCCTGGAAATAATACACACTTAATACTTTTACCATTAGCTTGATCTGCACAATCTCCCTGTGTTTTCCTATAAATTATATGTACTATGCCAGATACACGTTGATACCCATTGCAAAACTATACTAATTCTTCAAAAAGTGATGCTGCCACAGATAATGAACAAAATTCATCTGCTCTTTAATTGCCTGTTCTTATTTTCTTCTCACTGTCCACTGCTTACTATGTATATTTTTTTCTATTCCATAGCTTCTGGCTTCTCTGAGTTTTTGCTTTCTTGTGATCTATGACTCATCATTCTTTTTATTCTATGTACTATCATTTTGACTCCTTTAGTCTTTATCACCCATTAAAACTGCCTCATGTTTATGTGTGCATATATATATATGCATATTTTCTTCCATATTGACTTCCTAAACTTGATATTCCAGTTGGGTTATTTTATCTTTATAGGCTAGGCCACATCATCCATCCTTCACAATCTAGCCTAGGGATTGACAGTTCTAGTTTAGAAAGGTGCTCATCCCAGGCTTATATTAGTTACTAGTGGGCATAAGCAATTTTTCATGGTAGAAAATATGATTAACCATTGCTGCGCATTCATAAAAAAGTATGAGTGGAGCAGTTTTTCTGAGAACTAGGGGCAGTGGATATGACAGATTCCGTGATGTTATGTCTTGTGCATTGTTTTAATAATTTTTCCATATTTTTTGATGGAATCCTAATGTATAAGCTAACTAAAAGCAACATTGCACTGATTGGCTACACCTCCACAGAAACCTAGGACACCAAAGAGCCCAGTTTGAAAACAGTCATGTTCTTCAATCTGGGCTGCCAAATCTCCGAGGAAAGAATGTGGTGGAAAGGATATGATGATCTACAAGGAGATAAGAAAACTGTGCTAGGCTGAGAAAATCAGTATAAAATGAAGCTATGAAAAATTAGTGGGCTTTTTTGTGTCAGTGTTATTTTAGACTGAAAATTGCTAAGAAAACATTTGATTAGCTTATTCAAAGTGGAGGGATTGCTAATAGAACCTGCCTGAAAGATTCTTAAAGAGTGTCACAAGGAAACACATCTAGGTGACATACGATAGTAATGTGGCTCAGAGAAACTAAGATGTTAATTGTCCTTATAGATTATGAGGTATTTAGCTATAAATAATATAATTTCCAGTTAAAAGTGAGTTAAACACAAGGAAATATTTTGTTATTGTCATTTACTTATCATGTGTATGAACAGGTCCAGGTGTGGTTCAGTGGCTTTGAGAGATGATTAAGAATTCCATATTTTGGTGGGGCGCAGGGGCTCACACCTGTAATCTTAGCACTTTGGGAGGCCAAGGCAGGTGGATCACCTAAGGTCAGGAGTTTGAGACCAGCCTGGCCAACATGGTGAAAACCCATCTCTACTAAAAATACAAAAATTATTCCGATGAGAGTTGCTTGAACCTAGGAGGCAGGGGTTGCAGTGAGCTAAGATCATGCCACTGCACTCCAGCCTGGGCAACAGAGTGAGGCTTTGTCTTAAAAAAATAATAATAATTCTGTGTTTTTCTATCTTTGCTTTTCTATAGGATGGCTACCTCTGCTCTAAATAATATATTCTCACACAATAGTATCTTAAGCAGGAAGGAGGGAAAGGACCATGAAAAGAGGCCTTCTCTATGCTTTTGTTTTGTTTTGTTTTTTAATCAGGGAGAAAAATCTTTCCTGTAAACCCCACCACCAGAGACATCCACTTCTATCTCATTTGTCTGAACTGCTTCATCTGCTTACTCCTAGACAATGACTAGCAAAAGGAAAATTATATTTTTATGACTGGTTTGAATTGATTATTATGTACTCCTTAGGGCTGGGCTCAATTACTCTCTAAACAAAATCATGTTTCTGTTAAGCCAGAAGAAAGTTGCCTCTAAACAAAGCAGATTCTATTACTCTGATCAAAATTAAGAGAGAGACTCATCAGAACAACTAATCAAAACAACATAATTGTACTTGTTAATGCAAGTAGCTGCCAAGTTATTATTTTTTACTACATAAGGATGAACTAGACAATATAGCTCAACTAAAACAATTATCTAGTCTGGTATAATGTAAGATAGTTGTTTTGAGGATCAGCAGACTGTTTTGTCAACTAATTTTGTGACCTTGATTAAAATTACTTAGATTCCTTAGGAATACCTTTTGTCTCAGTGTTTTAAAACTTAGACTCAGTAGTCAAATTACTTATGTATGAATTTTAGCTCTACCATTCACTGTCCCAAATGTAATTTTCTGTAGTTTCCACCTTTCTATGGATGAAATGAAGCTACTTAACATGCGGGATTGTTGTGAGGATCAGATAGTGTTTATGAGCTCTTTAGCTCAATGCCTGGCATATGTGCATACACAGAAAACATCAGTTCTTCATAATCAGATGTTTTTGTATCTAGAATTGCAATTCTAATTTATCTGGAGAGTTTTATTATAATGTTTTTAATAACTCCATCTCATAAATCATTGCTATTATTATTACTATTTTTATTTTTGTACTTTAATTTTCTCTTATAAAATAGAAGCTTTAAATATATATACAAATAATGTTATGCATTATTTTTATGTGAATACTTGTATTATTTATATCTTAAATCTCTATGTATTTTTATATATGTATATTTATCTATATGTATACCTGTGTGGCACCTGACTGCTAAAGCTATAATTAGCAAGATGGTAGATCTGATGGGGCTGTAGACAGCATCAGTATCAGGGGAATAAAAGGAGATTATAGGATAATTCGGAAAGCATTGGTTATAGAACCAGTGAGAGGCCGCAAAGGATGAATCTTGGGGGTACTGAACATGTAGATAGGACTTTAATGTTGATTGTGAAATAAATCCATGCAGAACTTTTAGAAATGGATGTCAGAAGAATTATCAGGACTCACATGCTGAGCTTTACGGCCTAAAAGGGAAAACAAATCCATGTCAAGACAAAGAGGAGAGATGACAAGGAAACTGTGCTACATACTCTCATATGGAATACTTCAAAGCCAAACTATGTAACAATGATTTAGGGTTTACTTTACCTGGGATTGTTTGCCAGCATGCCATCAAACAGGAGACAAATCTAAGCACAGGAACTGATTGTATGTACTGAATTACAAGGAGTTGGGAGAGAAAAGGTATCCATCAAGGAAAACAAGGTTGCAGTGTTCTGAACATGCATGAACATGCTTTTGATTTTTTTTTTTTTTTTTACTTTTGGGTTTTAGCAGTGAGCACTTTACTAGAACTCAGCAGTAGCAGGGTATCTCATTGGAGGGACCCTCTACTTAATGATGCACGTGGTCAAGATTGTGGTAGGGGACAGAGCTTGATAACTGTCAGGCTAATAGAAAGGGCTTTAAAAAATAATGAAAAAATGCTAAAGGAATTCAAAATACAGTAGTTTGTGAACTGCAACATAGAGTCACATACATTTTAATAGTTCCCGAGAGTTTACATCAAGGTCACTAATTATAATGATCCGGAGAGATTAAAAAGAGACTTTAAAAAAAATTTCATTATCTTCTGTATAGGAAGGGAGGAATATCTTTAGCATTAAATATGGCTCCATGTAGAGTGCTGAGTAGTTAAAATTAGAACAAAAATCCAGTTTGGCTTTTGAAAGGATAGATTTCAGTTATTCGTAGTGTTTATGAAGGAAAACTGTGTTTTTAGAATATGGTAAATTTACATACCCAAAGGACAAATATAAAACTACTCAGCATAGTATAAAAGCTAAATATTAGTGATTCTAGTTAGGGTAGATTATGACCATACCTAAAACATTCTAAATGGAATCTTGGAACTCCTGATGTGAGTACATGTTTAATATATTTAAATATTCTAGTACTTTTTTTTTTTTTTTTGTCCTGAGTCAGAAAACTGTTGACCTCCAAAGGTCTATATTAGGATTTAAAATTTGGCTAGCTGCTTTAGATTTTGTTGTGGTATGTATCTGGAAATATTCTTTCAAGCGTCTTTTATTCAAGATGATGATTTATATATACAATTTTAGACATCTTTTTGATGCAGAGAAAATAGAAGATATATTGTGAATATATATATTTTAGTCAATTTATTTAGCAGTATTTATCAGTCATCAACTTTATGGCAGAAGTTGTGTGCTGTGGCTGCTGTGGTGAATAAGAACAGATATAGCTCCTACTCTCACAAAACCAGATGTCTAGTAGGGATGACAAATAGTTACTTAAATAAATATACAAGTGAACTTTTCATAAGCACTTTAAAGGACATGTACATAGGTTCAGTGGAAGCCTGTGACCTAGCTAGATAGAACTAGATAGAACACAAAAGGGTTTCCAAGGAAGTTGTATTTAAACTGACAGCTGAAAGATGAACAGGCATTCACACAGCAGTATTGTGGTAGGTGGGAGAAGAGTGTGAGGCCAAGGACAGAGCAAGCATGGACATCATGAGGGACTGAGAGAAGGCTGTGTGGCTGAAGTAGAGAACCTGGAGTGGAATGTGGAGTGAAGAGCAAGGTGAGGCTACAGATGAAAGTATGAGCCATCCTGTGCGCATCTTTGTAGGCCATATATTACAGACTCATTACTTGAATAATAGGAAACCACTGAAGGTTTTAGAGGATGAAGGGAATGTTAGTGGGTGATCAGAGTAGGTAGAGATCGTGATTTAGGAAACTATTTTAGTTGGCAGAGGAAGACATGATAGGATAGCAGTGGTATGGTGAAGCAATATAAATGAATATAATTGTTTCTTAGGAAGTACAATCAGTAGTTCCTTGTGATTATGGCAGCCATGGAGATACATGGATCAGACCTCCTTTCAAGAGAACATCCTACAGGAAATAAAGTTGGTTGACATCCTCCTGCTGTCACAGATTTGGGTCCATCATAGCATTCATGCCAGGGTAGTAACTCCTAAGCTTGTCCCTAGCCGATGACTGAGTAGAGCAGAGCCTGGCCATCTTCACTAACAGGGAACTCCTCTAATGGGCAACCTTTGCTTACAGGCATGCCACTGGCCTGGTCAAGACTCTTTCAGAAGTGCTCTGCAAGCTGCAGCTCTTTCTAGCTGGTCATCCTTCCTTTCCATTTTTTCACAGGTGTCAGACCTATATCACCCTTTGTGGGATCTCCTCACCTTCCCTTTTGTCTCTTTATCCTCCACAGGCCCTTCCCTAATACATCTCTTCTATTCTGTATTAATTTGTTAGAGCTATTGCAAGAAAGGACCACAGGTAGGGTGGCTTAAACAACAGAAATTTATTGTCTCACAGTTCTGGAGGGAAGAAATCCAAAATCAAAGTACAGCCAGGGCTGGTTCCTTCTGAAGTCTGTGAGGGAAAGATCTCTTCTGGGCCTCTCTTGACATTTTCATATTCACATGGCATTCTGCCTGTGTTCATGTCTATCTCCAAAATTTTCCTTTTTATAAGTATATCTTGGTTGAGGGCCTGCCTTAGTGATCTCATTTTAACTCGATTACCTCTATAAAGTCTATTACCTCAAAATAGACCCTATTTCTAAATAAGGTCAGGACTTCAACATATGAATTTTTGGAGTACATAATTCAACCTGTAACATGCAAACACATCCCTTATTAGTAACTGATTCTTGAAGAAATCATTCTGACAGCTGATGGATTGGGTGGTGGAAATGGGGAATAAAGATGAGATTGATGTCAAATTCATCAAAAGAATTTTTACTATGTGTCATATATTCAATTGGGTTGAATTTCCTGATGAATAGTATAGACAACTACAATTGTGATTCACTAATATTTATTCATTTATATTTCAATGGTAAAAAAAGAAGTTTCACATTTATTTTTGGTCACTAGTTCACTTTTTTCTAAAACTAGTCAAGACAAAAATTTTGTTTTAGTTATAGATTATTATTTACTGTGTTTCATTGTTATGTCTAACCATGCAGGGTAGTGTATGTGTCTGTATAGTAAAGAACATATTCCTCAGTCTAGTTTTAAGTGTGCTAAAAAAGAAAATAAGAATTATATTACCCTACAGATGCTCAGTTTAAAAAAAAACAGAAGGGAAAAAATAAAATCAGGTAGATATAACAAGTTACAACAAACTTAGATCAAACTAGATGGATATATCAAGTTACAGCAACTTATATTGATTGGTGTTCACCATTTCATAGAGCAGTGAAATGAAATGGAATTTTATTCTGTTTTCTTTATGTGTCATCATATATTTTTACATAAAATTTTATAAAACTTACTTTTGTGGTTTAGTTTTATTTTGATACTCTAACTTATATATATGTTATTGGAAGAGAAATAGTTTTTACCAACCTGGGTATGTTGGAACATTAAGGAATCAGCATCTATATTAAGGCAGCTATTTGAATATTAACTTGAATACCTAGAAAGTGTCTGACCAGGATAATTTATCTGAGCATACCATATGATGAGTGAATGTAATTTTATGTGAATAATCATATAGATATTTTCTTTTGCCTGCTCAGGCTTTTATACTTTCCTCTGTAAACACTTGTAGATAAAGTCCCTATTTTTGTTTTCATTAGAAGCTGGCAAAATTTGTTTCTGTATTTCCAAATGCATTTACTATGTCTAGTAGAAAAGTGTGCATATCTATATCTGTATCTACATGTGTGTGTATATATTTGTAATTGTCAGCACACATATAGATGAGTTTGGGTATCACAAGCTTAATAAAGACATTAATTTGTAAGAAAAGAACTGTTATTAAAATTGCATAAGTGTTAAAGCTCTTTTTCTTTTGTTAAAAAATCATATACAATGCATATTAAAAGACAGTCACTTAAAAAAGTCAAATTTTTACTTAAAATTTTGGTGTATTTTAATATGTATTTTATTTTACACTTAGTGTTTGTTAGTATGTTCAGTAGTGTTTGTTGAATCACCCAAATTATTCTAAAGCTTTATTATTGTTTTTTCCTTCCTTGAGTTAAATCACCCCTATAATATAGTAATATGGTATGTATTATATTATATTTGATATTTTTATGTGGCCATGTAGCTATATGACCTCATAGTTATGACTGCCTATATCTTTGGACTGAGGAAAGACATTTTCAGAGAAATTACATTTCAAGTTTAAATTTTATTTAATAATATACAATATTCTTGACTCATTTTTAGATGAGTCAGTACATATACTAAAACAGCAAATTTGTTTAAATTTGAACTGCATCACCCATTTACTTGATGCCTAACAATATTCTGTTTTTGTATATGGAATAGATTCTAAACAACAATCCAAACTTGTTTCTAAATAGTTTGGATTCATTTTTAGAAGACAGTATTTACATACAAAATTAAATTAAAGAACAGTATAAGCTAGAATAAAATAAAAGGTCCAAACCACTGCAGTCAAATGTTTAGGCTATACATGGATAGGGAAAATAGTATTATTAGGCAAACTAGTTTGACCACTCATTGAAAGATTGGAAATCACTGAAGGTATGGTAAAAACTTTGAATGTAGAGAAGAACATCAGATGAGCTAAATGTTGAAGTCCTTAAGCTCTTTGTTCATCATTTTTTGTTTTAAGACTTGCCAACATGTCCTGTGACTAACAATGACAGGTTAATATATTGACTCTTTGATATATGACCTGGGAGGATCTGGTTTATTTCCAAAAATAATTTCACATGGCATTAACTTCTTTTTCATTGACTAAAATTGTCAGAATGTTTGGAACCCATATGGGTTTGAAGACTTAGCAAAAGACTGACAAAAGGAAAGAGAAATTATAACTCTCAATATCCTTAACTTATGTTGCCAACTAGTTTCACTCTTATGTAATCATTTTTAAAATCAAATGATTGCGTGCAGGTATCATTAAATCATATGGTTCAAAAGCACAATAGTGAACTAACTTCCCTATATTTTTCTATTTCTTCTTTTTTTTTGAGACAGAGTCTTCACTCTGTCACCCAGGCTGGAGTGCAGTGGCACCATCTCAGCTCACTGCAGCCTGTGCCTCCCGAGTTCAAGCGATTCTCTTACCTCAGCCTCCCAAGTAGCTGGGATTAATGGTGCACACCACCATGCCTGGCGGATTTTTGTATTTTTACTAGACACAGGATTTCACCATGTTGGCCAGACTGGTCATGAACTCTTGACCTCAGGTAATCTGCCCACCTCAGCCTTCCAAAATGCTGGGATTACAGGCATGAGCCACCATACCCGGCCTATTTTTCTAGTTCTACTTTCCATAGACAATGATTTTATTATTTTTTTCTTTGTTTGCTAATTACTTTTATGAGTCTAAATCAGAGGTTGGCAAAGTATAGCCCACAGGCCAAATTCCTTCTGCTAATGTTTTTGTAAGACCTAAGAGCTAAGAATGTCTATCTATCTAGATATCTATCTATCAATCTATCTATCTATCATCTATCTATAGATTTTTAAGGATGGTAAACAAAATGAAAATTTAAATGAATACATAGCAGAATGTGTCCTACAGATTGTCAGATACTATATAATTTTTTTTTTTTTTTTTGAGACAGAGTTTCACTCTTGTTACCCAGGCTGGAGTGCAATGGCATGATCTCGGCTCACCGCAACCTCTACCTCCTGGGTTCAGGCAATTCTCCTGCCTCAGCCACCTGAGTAGCTGGGATTACAGGCACGCCCTACCATGCCCAGCTAATTTTTTGTATTTTTAGTAGAGACAGGGTTTTACCATGTTGACCAGGATGGTCTCGATCTCTTGACCTCGTGATCCACCCGCCTCGGCCTCCCAAAGTGCTGGGATTACAGGCTTGAGCCACTGCACCCGACCTACTATATAATTTTTTACAGAGGAAGTTTAGACCTCTGGTCTACATGGTGTGTGTGAATGTGTGTTCACACATACACACATATACTTAATGTAACAACCTAAACATTAATTTCTCACTATAAAAGAACGAGTACTTTTTACTTCATGCTGCTTCATTTTTGCTAGTACTGATATTTATTGACTCTTCTATTGGGTACATTTGTAACTTTAAATACTATGCTTAATTCTATTTCCTGTTCCATCACTTTGTATGTGTATACATATAGCTCTATAGGTAATGACTGATAGAAATTTTCTTGGTTTGTGTTCATTCACACTTAGTAACATTTTATAAATTTTAACACTGAGACCAGGCAGTTTATACGCAGAAGCTAATACCATACCTGATGCTTAGTAAGACTCAAGTATTTGTTCAAGGTACTTTCCCCCCAGGGGCTTCACTGTCATGTTTGAAGAGGCTCACGTTGCTCTTTACAGTTGATATTATAGCTTGAGTATTTCTTATCCCACTTACTATGTCATGCAAAGTAAATCAGAATTTATGTAAACTGATTTCATTTGTGATAACTTGCTGAAATATTTTCTGTTTTGTTTTTAAACTCCAATGGACACTTGTGAAACACATTTTCCTGTGTGTGGAGTTGAAGTTACTGCATTGGAGATGATTTAGGCATTCCTTGCAGGGTCATGATTTTGGATTGCCACAGTAGAAGTCACTCAGACCCTCAATAATTAATTGAGGAACATCTTAATTGATACATCACTGTACTAGAAAGTGGTTATATAGTGGTGAATAAAGCAGTTTTGGTTGCTGCTCATATAGCACTTAGTGGGAGAGACAGGTGAATAAACACCACATAGATATATACATCGGCATGTAGGAATGCAAATTAAGGTAAATGATTTGAAGGAAAAGAATCAGTTATTTGAGACACAAACTGGAAGTAGGGCTCTAAATCATGAGATTTCGAAAACATAGGTAATAATAATGAATGTTAAGCACCCTTGAATCTTTTCACTTCTAAGGCAGTGGTTCTCAAACTTGAGTATGCATCAAAAGCATAAGAAATGTTTGTTAAAACACAAGTTTCTGGGCTGCATCTTCAAAGTTTGTTATTCACTAAGTCTGGGCTAGCCGTGAAGATTTGCGTTTCTTATAAGTTCCTAGGTGACTGTTATTCTGCTGATCCAGAGAGCCACACTGCAAGGGCCACTGATCTGAGATAGTGGTCTTATATCACACTGGAATCACATTTAGAACCTCAACAAAATATTGATATGTAATTCTTTTTGCTCTGCTTTTTGATTCAGTTATGGCCTAAACATGGGGCTCTAAAAAAACACCCCCAGGTAGTTCCGGTGTATGGCTAGAGTTGTGAGCTGTCAGTCTAGTCTGTGAACATGGATATGCATACAGTTTCTTAGAGGGGCATCTACACAGGGTTAGGAAAGCATGGAGGACACGGGGAAAAGGCTGGAACAGGAGGTTTCAGTAAAGAAGTACCTGACCTAAGCCTTTAAAAATTGAGGCTTGAATTATGGTACCTGAACTAAGGCTTAAAAGTTATTTGTCAAGACCATCAGTTGACACAGGGAGAAGAGAGTATGTCAAACAGAAGAAACAGGTGATGGCACATAAACATATAGGAGTAGGTTTTGTTTCATGAAGTTTAATCCTAGATGGTAAATTTCTTGCGTATCTGAAATGTAATCATTCTGATATTGAGTGCTTTCTATGTCAGAAACAGAATGAGAATTTATTTTAACTTACAAATAAATATAAACTAAGGATCATCTATGCCATATTAAATAATTTTTATTCATTAATTTATTGTATTTAATAGGATGAGAAGAAGAAACCGAAAGACTAGGCGATACGGAGTTTTGGACACTAACATAGAAAACATGGAATTGACTCCTTTAGAACAAGATGATGAGGATGATGATAACACATTGTTTGATGCCAATCATCCTCGAAGGTAAGTATTCCAATAGTTTAATTCCAGGAATCTGGAAGCAAGACTTGCAAAGTAAACTGAAGAAGTAAAGTAGACTTTCATTTAACAGTTTATATTCCAACACAGATTTTCTTCAATTCTGTTTAATGAAGTTATTTTTCCTGTCTACCCCATAGCTCACATTCACATTGTTTTGCTGAAATAGATACCAACTCAAAGTAATTCTTAAATTTTTTTCCCCTTTTTTTAACTTTTAAGTTCAGGGGTACAAATGCAGGGTTGTTACATAGGTAAACTTGTGTCATGGGGTTTTGTCATACAGATTATTTCATCACCCAGGTATTAACCTTAGGACCCGTTAACTTCTTCATTCTTGCAATTTGTATTAACTTGGGTGTGTATGTATGTGTCTGTGTGTCTGTGTGTGTCTGTGTGTGTGATACTTGGTAAACTTAGTTTCCTTTTTGTATTCTGAAGATACTTTGTTTTTAGTTTGGGTTCCAGTGTTGTGTAAATAGTGTTGCCTTACAGAATTGGGGGACTAATTGTTTATGGTCTGATCATATAGCTGCAATATCTATACTGAGATCTATTCTCACTAGGTGTTAAGACCTTTCCTAAGAGGTTTGGATAAATAAAATGTCATGAATGTAAAATAAATGCCAATGCAAATAGAATGGGGAAAAAAGGGCAACAAAGATTCAACCTAATAAGGAAAAACATATTGGAATACAGAGGGATTACTTGGGTGAAAGAGAATTAGAGTCCAGAGTCAGGTACAAATGCAGAGAAAACAGAAATCTTGGGAATACAGAAAGGATGATGACTCAACAAAAATTGGACTATTATATCCTGTATATCTATATCTATATCTACATCTGTCTATTTATCTATATAGCTAAGCTGTTTACACACACACACACACACACACAGGAACTTTTAGTAATGCTGGTCATTTATTCATTTAATAAAAATATGTTCATCAGTTATACATTTTAATAGTATTACAGTCTGGATAGGCAAACATGAATAAAACAATTGTATCTGTTCATTAAGAACTCATTCTCAATTTAAAGACACATGTAAGATGAAAGAAAAGGGACAGAAAAGGATAGTCCATGCAAATGGTAACCAAAGCAAAGCAGAGGTTGCTCAATTTATATGAAACAAAATAGATTTTAAGTCAAAAACTATCTCTTGAGACAAAAAAAGATCATTACGTAATAAAAGAGTAAATTCAACAGGATGATATGACAATTAGTATGACTATATCAGAGCACCTAAATTATAAAGCAAATATTGACAGATGTGAAGCAAGAAATTGACAGCCATAAAATAATTTAGGGGACTTTAATATTCCACTTAGAATAATGAATAGAATATCTAGGCAGAAAATCCATAAAGAAACCACTGACTTAAACACTATAGACTAAATGGACCTGACAGACACATACACAACTTTGCACCCAACAGCGGAAAAATTCACTTTTTTTTTTTTTTTTTTTTTGAGACGGAGTTTCGCTCGTTACCCAGGCTGGAGTGCAATGGCACGATCTCGGCTCACCGCAACCTCCGCCTCCTGGGTTCAGGCAATTCTCCTGCCTCAGCCTCCTGAGTAGTTGGGATTACAGGCATGTACCACCATGCCCAGCTAATGTTTTGTATTTTTAGTAGAGACGGGGTTTCACCGTGTTGACCAGGATGGTCTCGATCTCTTGACCTCGTGATCCACCCGTCTCGGCCTCCCTACGTGCTGGGATTACAGGCTTGAGCCACCACACCCGGCCAAAAATTCACATTCTTAAGTGCTCATGGGATGCATTGTGAGATAAATCATATTAGGTCACAAAAAAAGTCTTAGCAACTTTAAGATGACTGAAATTATTCCAGGTATCTTTTTCAAACTCCATAGAATAGAAATAGAATTCAATAACATCAGGAAAACAGAAAAATGTATAAATATGTAGAAACTAAAAAATATAGTTTGAATATAACTGCAGGCCAAATCCCATGTCAATTGTAACCCTCCATGCTGGAAGTGAAGCCTGGTGAGAGATGCCTGGGTCATGGAGACTCATGGTTTGGTACTGTTCTCATGATAGTGAGTTCTCATGAAATCTGGTTATTTTAAGTATGTAGTACCTGCTCCTCCTTGCTCCTGTTTTTGCCATTTGAAGTACCTGATCCGATTTCATCTTGTACCATGAGTAAAAGCTCCCTGGTACCTCCTTGGAAGCCAAACAGATGTCGGCACCATGCTTTTATAGTCTGCAGAACCATGAGCCAATTAAACCTCTTTTTGTTATAAATCGCCCAGTCTCAGATATGTTTTTACAGCAATGAAAGAATGGACTAATACACTGAACAACACACTCTTGAGCAATCATGGGGTCAAATAGGAAATCAAAGGGAATTTTAAAAGCTATTTTGAGACCAAAAATACATGGCATAACAAAACTTACAGGATGCAACAAAAGCAGTGCTAGGAAATAAGTTTATAGCAGTAAAAGCCTGTGTTATGAAAGAAGAAAGACTTCAAATAAACAACCTAGCTTTGCCCTTTAACAAAGTGGCAAAATAAAAATAACCCTAAAACAAGGAAAATAATTAAGATTATAGTAGAAATACATTAAATGGAGTTGAGAAAAATAATGAAAAAAAAATAAATTAAGATTTTGTTTTTAGAAAAGATAAATAAAAAAAATAAAATCAATAAACCTTTAGCTAGACTAAGAAAAAAGGAAAAGGCTCAAATAAATAAAATCAGAAATAAAAGAGAAGAAATTACAATGGATGCCTCAGAAATAAAAAATAAATGGCATGAGACTATTATGAACAATTATATGCCAACAAATTTGATAACCTAGAAAAATGAATAAATTCCTAGGAACATACAATCTACAAAACCTGAGTCAAGAAGAAATTCAAAGTCCAAACACACCAGTAACAAATAAGGACATTGAATCAGTAGTCAAAAACATTCCAACAAAGAAATGTTCAGGACTATATGACTTCATGGGTAAATCATACCAAACATTTATAGAAGAATTAATACCAGTCCTTCTCAAATTATTCTGAAAAATAGAAGAAGAAACACTTTAAAACTTATTTTATGAGGCTAGTATTTCCCTAAGCCAGACGAAGATGCCATAAGGCAAGCAAACTGCAGGTGAATATTTCTAATGAACATAGATACAAAAATCCTCAATAAATGCTAGTTAACTAAATTCAGCAGCATATTAAAATGATGATACACCATGACTAAGTGGGATTTGTCCCTGGAATGCAAAGATCTTTCAACACATGAAAATCAATGCAATACAACACAGTAATAGGTTGAAAGAAAAAACTACAAGATCATATCAGTAGACACAGAAAAAGCATTTGACAGTGCTACCTACAGAGACAAATGAGGTTACATCAAACTAAAAAGCTTCTGCACAGCCAAGGAGATGATCATCAAAGTGAAAAGAAGCTTAAAAAGTGGGACAAAATATTTATATTATTATAAATATATATATGTATGTATGTATGACTTAATATCTAACATTTATAAAGAATGCATATATATGTATGTATGTATGAGTTAATATCTAAAATTTATAAGGAATGCATATAGCTTAGTAGCCAAAAATCTCAAATAATCCAATTTTAAAATGGGCACGTGACCTGGGAATGTAAGTTGGCACAGCTGTTAGGGAAAACAGTATAGAAATTCCTCAATAAATTACGATTTAGCAGTTTTACTGCTAGATATCTATCCAAAGGAAATCAGTATTGCATAGAGAGATCTGCACACCATGTTCACTGCAGCATTATTCACATTAGCCAAGTTGTGGAAATAACCTAAATGTGCACTGACAGATGTATTTGTCCACCTTCATACTGCTTTGAAGAAATATTCAAGACTGGGAAATATATAAAGAAAAAGAGGTTTATTGGACTCACAGTTCTGCGTGGCTGGGGAGGCCTCACAATCATGGCAGAGGCAAAGGAGGAGCAAAGGCATGTCTTACATCACAGCAGGCAAGGCAGCATGTGCAGGGTAACTGCCCTTTATGAAACAGATCTCGTGAGACTTATTCAATATCACAAGAACAGCATGCGAAAAACTCGCCCCCATGTCTTAGTTTTCTCCCACCAGGTTCCTCCCATGATACATGAGGATTATGGGAGGTACAATTCAAGATGAGATTTGGGGGGGGCCACAGCCAACCCATATCAACAGATAAATTTGAAAAGTATGATATGTATATGTATATATATAATTATATGTATAATACACTGCTAAATATTATTCAGACTTTAAAAAAAGAAGAAAATCTGGACATTTGCAACAACATGGATGAACCTGGAGGAATTTACGCTTTGTGAAACAATCCAGACATAGAAAGACAAATATTGCATTATCTCATTTACATGTGGTATCTAAATAGTCAAGCTTATAGTAGTGAATAGAAATAGGGGTTGCTAAGGGGCTACAGAGAAGGGAAAATAGGAAGATGTTAGTCAGGGGGTCCAAAGTTTTAGTTGTGCAAAATGAGTAAGTTCATTTATGCAAGATGAGTAAGTTATGCAAGATGAGTAACTGCTTAATGTACAACAATGTGAATATAGTTTACAATACAATATGCTATTGTATACTTTTAAGTTTTCTAGGAAAGTAGATGTTAAGTGTTCTTGCTACACACAGAAATATGGTAATCGCATGAGGTGATGGATATGTTGATTGGTGTGATTGCAATGATTGTTTCACATAGTATATGTATATCATAAAATCAAGGTAAACACCTTAAGCATACCCAATTTTTATTTGACAATTGTACCTCCGTAAAGATGGAAAAATAAAAAGTTCATGAAGCAATTGTAATCTATGCTAATCATCAGTTCTATAGGTCATAAAAAGTCATTTTAAAAATTTTAGCACAAGGGAAACTTTCATTACAAAGTTGTGTTTTGAAGATTACTCTGACTTGCATGGGTTGAAGGAGACCAAGATGAAGAGTAAAGTGACAAGGATTAAAAGTAGTTAGATGGTGCAGATGCATGGGATGACTCGCATTACAGTTACAGCAGGAAAGGCAGAGAGGGGTGAATTATTTAGGCAGCTTTGGAAGGTATTAAATTACCTTCCTTAATTACCATCTTAAGCAAGATATAGGTGTCCTGTTTTAAGAGTGAAAGAGTGAGAACTGGTTATAATAATGGTAAAGCATGTTTCAGGGATAAGAATGAAGTCATCTTGAGTTTTTTAATAATCTGACCCAATTTACTTAATAAGAAAAAACTTTAATATATATCTAAATAAACTGACAGGAACAGTGCATTTCTATTTACCTATTCATTCATTTATCCAACAAATGAATGATGTAGCAGCTATTTGTTTGCCAAGCACTGGTCTAGGTGTTTGATATAAAATCGAGAGCAGAACAAAACCAAACAAAAAAAAAATTCTGACTTTGTGAAGTTTGGCTGTGAAAAGATGAGTTAGAGAGGTTAACAATTCATTTTTCATCTTCAGTTTTCCTTCTATACCTATCTGATATTTTTCTTCAAAGAGCATATATTCATGCATTACTTTTTAAAAAATCCTTTTTGTGTGGAAATAATTTTAAACCTACAGAAAGTTTACAAGAATAAAAACAGTACAAAATATTATATGCTTGTTTTTCAGATTTACTAGTTCTTAGCATTTTATGCTATTCTCTTAAGTGTTCTTTTTTCTGTCATAATATGTATACAGAAGAATTCATACCTCTCCTTTTGTGTTTATCTGATGTTCTGATGTTTCCTCATAATTAGATTCAGGTTCCTCATTCTTAGTTGAAATACTTCTTAGTTCATGCTGTCTCTTAAAGGTATCATATCTGGAAACACAGATGTCCATTTGTACTTCATCTGTTTAAGCTTTGTCCAATTTCTCCACTCTGTTAATGATTTTTCCCCTCCATAACTAATAAGGAAACATTTTACAATCATGGAAATATCCTATTTCTCATCTAAATTTCTCCCTATGTTTAACATCTATTCATCACAATTCTTGCCTAATCTAGTCTTCATTATGAAACTTAGAACATAATTAATTGAAACTTAATTGTTTCTCTTCTGTTTACCAATCAGCATTGACATTCTCCTATAAGCAAAAACCTTCCCTTCTTCCTTGTTTATCATCAAAATGTAATGATAATTTTCTCTTTGTAAGTTGTTCATAATTCATTGCTGTACTTAATTTAGTGCACATTTGGTTCCAGATGTGGTCAGTGGAAGCTTCTTCAAAATGGTTTCTGTCCTTGTAACTTGGTCTCATTTTTTTTTAAGTACCTTACTTTCCAGCCTCAAAAGATAATGTAGGCACTTTTGGACTCAGCCTTGAAATGAGGCATTTCTCCATGGAGCCCTGGTTTCTTTGAATGGACACTAGGTAAAGCCTTTGGAACTGGGTTGACTTTGTTTCTGGGCCTTTCAGCACACAGTTCCATTAAATGTATGTATATATACATAAAATATACCTGTGTCCATCTGCTTTCGTATACATACATATGTGCATACTTTAGATACTATTACTTCATACCTCCCATCCCAGTTTATCTCTGCCAGGTTCTTGCTTGCCTTCTTCCTTTCTATAATTGTGTTTTTCTACTGTCATGAGATCTCTGGCTTCAATACTTTTACTAATTCATTCAGTCTTATAATAAAACTGAATTAGTTTCTGAGTTTCTTTGCTTATTAAAGAATTTCTTTGCTTAAAAAAAACTTTGGTCTAAAAAAATGTATGAAAGTTTGCAGTTTTCTCCTCACAGTCCCATCATGTCCAGTACTGAGGGTATGTAGTCAGATACTGTGTTCATAAATAATTTGGCTTAGGTATTTCCCACACCCCTCTTCAGTGTGCTCATAGTAGTCATTTGAAAAATAATTTAATTTATTTTAGTTTGCTTTCTGTTTTAGGTTTCCACTTCCTTTCCTATTTTTATTTTCTATATGAAAAATGCTAGCATGCTTCCAAAAGTTAATACCATACAGAAAATTTAAACACATACAAATATATACAGGCACACAAAAAAGTTCCAGTCTCTCGTGTACCTTCTACTCTCCACTCCATTCATCCTACCTCATCCTTTGTAGCTAATCAACTTCATTATTTTCTGGTTTATTTTCCCTGTATTTTTTTTTTATTTTGGTAAAAGTTGACAGAAATATGTGTTTCTTATGTTTCCCTCATTTCTTACATAATATGTAATATGCTATATATGCTCTATTATACTTTTTTGTTGTATTTGATATTTTCTGTAAGTCATACCATATATGTATGCATTATACTCACTATAGAGTAATATGTAGCTATAAGTCATGCCATATACTATGCCATATATATATGAACATATATGATACTATTTGGAGCTACATATTACTCTACAGGGTTATATATATATATATATATATATATATATATATATATATATATATATATAAAGTTACAGCTCCATATTACTCCAAGGTGGTTATAGCATAATAACCATGGTTTATTCAATCACCTATGGTTTGACATTTAGGTAGTTTTTAGTCATTTTGTAATTATAAATAGTACTGCAATGAATAACTTTATGCAAATGTAATTTTGTGTTGTTGGAGGCATCTTTTAAGGGTAAATTTCTGGGAACAGAATAATGGATCAGATAATGTGAACTCAGTTCTAATGATGAGGAATTGAAGGTACCTGTAAGATGATATCCCACTGGGCAGAGCAAATTGGATAGATTCATTCTTTCATTAACAGCACTGATTAACTATCTACCCTGTGCCCCAGGCACTCTACTAAGCTCTGGCATGCATGCAGTAGTGCACGAAAATGAACAAAATGCTGAGTCTCATGCATTTAAAAATCTAATGGGTATATATAGGCCCACAATACAGAACAAAGGAGTCTTAGATACAGAGTTGGGGTTCACAGTTTTTGGTTTTGGACTAACTCAAGAATAATGCTCTTCTCTAGATCAGATTCACTTTTCTTGTTTAAAAATGAACAATAAGGATGGATATTTCAGGACACAAAGAAGCAAAGAATGGTCATACCGTTTTTCTATTTTCCTTTTATTCTCTTCTTGAAACAATATGAAACATCATTTAAATTACACTCATACTAATTCTAGACCTCTGCTATTTTTTTCAAGGTCTAAGCACAGAGGTCTGGAATCAGTGTGAGTGTAATTTGGGGAAGGCGGCCACATTTCTAGCATGTAACAGCATTTTTAAAGAGGTGTGAGAAGAGGTGTGGTTATTCGTATTACCTTCTGTGGCTTAGAATTTATTTTCTTTAATGAGATATACATTCCAAACACCATTACTTTATTCGAAGAAGGACCCTATCTGACTTTTTAATTTAATGAGAAGAACCCTATCTGATTTTTTAATGTAGATATTAGAGATTAAACATGCATTAAACTATCAATTCATTAAACATTTTATATTTATCTTGTGTGAAAGCTGCACATTGATCTTACTGTGGCTCATTTTAGTAACAAATGATACTCATGGTTAATACCATTCTCCCCACCCCCAGTAAATTGAAAAAAAAATTCTATACTTATGTGAATATATATTATAAGATCTTTTTCAGCCCTGAAAGAGGAACTTGACCAAAGATTTCCCAGAACAGCCATATAATGCCAACATCCTAATTCCTTAGATCCTATAAATCAGTTAAGTTACATGACAAAGATGATCAAAGATTGCAGAGGGAATTAAAATTGCTAATAGGTGGATTTTAAAATAGTTGGACATCCTGGATTATATGCATATTATATATCCAGTTATTTTGATTGCCATAGCATTATAGGAAGTAAATATCAGATAGGGCTAGCCCCAATATTAAGTAGAAGGTTAGCTGTCTGTTTTTGTGGCGATATTGCTTGTCAGCATAAACGAATTTCCTACTATTTCTAGATTGTTAAGAGTATTTATCATAAATGGTGTTGAATTTTGTCACATACTTTTTCTGCATGTACTGAAAGGGATTGTTTTTTGCCTTTTAGTCAATAAATATGCTGAATTTCATTGACTCTTGAATGTTAAACCAAAATAATATTCCTGAGACCAGTCTTCCTTTGTCGCGCGCGCGCGCGTGTGTGTGTGTGTGTGTGTGTGTGTGTGTGTATTTTGTAGCATCTTTGTCATATTTTGATATTGGGGTTTGCCTTTCTCATAAAATGTGTTGGGAAGTGATCCCGTTGCAACTATGTCTTAAAAATTTGTGTAACACTGCCGTCATTTCTGCCTTCAGTATTTGATAGAACAAATGACTGACATTGTTAAAGGAATGAACTTTTTTATTAGATGGGAAAAGTTCTTTGGTAGACATAGAGCTATTTCGATTTTCTGTTACTTCTTAATGTAATTGTAAATTGTTTTATCAAGAAATTTGTCCATAAAATACTGGATTTTAGAAAACAAGTGGTAAATTATATGCATAATTTTCACATAACTGATTTTCCTTGTGATTAAATCCTTAAGTATATACATATATATTCCAGTAAATACAAATATATAAAAATATTTATTTAAACATATGTTTATGATTATATATTACTTCAATATATAAAGTATATTCTTATGTATGTGTGTGTGTGTGTATGCACAATTACTTTACTGTTACTTTATCATAAAGTAATAGAAAAGTCGAGAAATGTGGCATCTTTTACCGTTGTTATTGTTATAAATGAATCTACTTTCAATTGCAAAGATTGCTGTAAATATTCTGCAACGGATAGAGTAGGTTTTACAACCATTTTAACAGCAAAGTCTGGTGGCTATGGTTACATGTGTTATATGTTGCTGTACTGATTATATTAGTCACATATTTTGTTAACCCAAGCAAATTAAAGTCTGCCATCAAAGAATATCAGGAAACATAAAAGTGTTGCAGTTTGGATTTTACCATTGAACTGAAAGGATGATTCCCTTACTGACTCTGATATTCCTGATTGATATTTTTTAGAACTGTTGAAAGTTTTATCGAAGTACTTTAAAATATCATTGTTAATACACCCAAGCCCCAGTATGATTTAATAAATAAATCAGTTTAGTAGTATTCCTGCTGTTGGAAGTTATATTAATCTGTCTAATTAAAGGTAGTAAAGTTGATTCAAGTTAAGTTTTTTCTTAATAGAATGTGACATTTCCTATTAAAACAACACTTGAGCCAGTTTAAAACTCTCTGAAAACATCCTAAGCACATGGTTAAGACAGTCATGTGTAAAACAATGATTATTTTTATTTGGTTAATGAACTCTATATATGAGCACAATGTACTACTGAACTGAATTCTAAAGGACAAAGAAACATACAGTTCCTCAGATTTCCAGACTTAACAGTTTTTCAGTGCAAACTTCATCTCCCAAGTTCAAGCAATTCTCATGCCTCAGCCTCCTGAGTAGCTGGGATTACAGAGGTGTGCCACAAAACATGGCTAATTTTTGCATTTTTAATAGAGACAGGGTTTCACCATGTTGGCCAGGCTGGTCAGGAACTCCTGGCCTCAGGTGACCCACGTTCTTCAGCCTCCCAAAGTGCTCAGATTACATGCCTGACCTCAGACTTATGATGACTTGGTCCAACATTCACTCTTGGAGTAAATATTTTATTGAAATTACCAAGTCATATTTCATCTATCTTGTTTAGCAATAAAGTTTTTAGCTTTACTTCTATTCCTGTTTACTTCTCTCTTTTTAAAATTCTTCACCCAAATTTGACTCTTATTGAATAAAAATTAGCAAAGAACCTATATTCTACTGGGGAGAGTGGGGATAATATTCAAATAACTAAAAGAGCAGAAAAGAATATCTAAGTAAATGGTGTAGTTTTTCATAAAAGAGAACTTTTATTTCTGTCCTGAACAGAGTCAAGTAACAGAACTGCAAAAGAGTGATTGTGACAGCTGCTTGTTAATAAATAGCTACATTAGTGCAGGATGTATCAGACATTATGCTAGGATCCAAATGCACTATGAAATCATTAAAAACATTCCTTGCAGAGTAGTTCCCATTGCTGTCATTGGAAAGATAGGAAAACTGAGGCTTAGTTCAAGTGACTTCATCATCTGCAGTATCCTGCAATTAATCTCATTCCATTTGTTTAATATTTGTTTGATTTATACCTAAAGAGGATAATTCTAAATTCTGTTCATTCTGTCTTCTATACTACTACTTATATTACTGTTGATTTTTGAAATACAGACTCCTAAAGTAAAGCATATAAGTAGTATGATTTGTCTGCCTTTTCAATTATAGTACAGAATCTAATTAGTCTAGTATAACTTTTAATAATTGTTGTTAGATCATCCCTTACTGGTGCTGTCTTCATTGTTTAAGTGTTTTTAAAATTAGTTCCTCTTCATGTTCTGAATTCTATCCATGAAATAACAGGAAGCAAGTCATTTCCAGAGAGGCAAATGAATTTCCTTGCTTACAGTTTTACAAAACTAGCTTTTTGTAGTCAGCTTTTTTTGAGAGGGGTGTTTTTACTGTGGCCTTAAATACATCAGAATAGATTGTTATTGGTCATTAAGATGTGTGGGGTAATTATTTTCTCTGTTTCTTCATATTAGATTGAACCATATGAAATGCCAATATATGGTTTAATATAAATTTCCTAAAGGACGTGTATTTTGTCATGTAACAGAATGTCACAGATAGGGGCCTCTCCAGGCACGGAACCTCAGGGCTCTTGCGTCTCTCCTCTCTGATTCCCGTGGTTCTGCTAGTTGTTCTGTGTTGGTTTTATTCTTAGGCTGATAAGAGGATCATGCTGACAATTCCTATAATTACAAACAGATGTTGACTTTAACTGGAAGTTAGGGACACGCTCTTCTATGTCTCTTCCTTAAGAATGAGAAAGGTTTCCCCAGGGTCCTCCAACACAGTCGTTTTTTTATTTTTATTTTTTCACATCATTGTCCAGGATTAAGTTATGAGATCATTCATAAACTAAGCAACTTAGACCTGGGGAGGAAAATGGAAGTAGCATGATTAGCTCAGTCTTATCAGTTCAGGTGGAGCAGATACCGAGTAGCTAACCACCATTCCACCAACTATGACTTGCATGTTAACCGCTGAGGTTCAATACAATCAAATGAGGAAAAAATTGTAGGTATCAGAGAAAAAAAGTTTGTGCTGCTTGATTAATATAACTTTTCTTGAATGTGCTATTATTATCCTAATTTTGTTAATGATGAGGCATTTTTTTTTGTTTAGTTGCTCAATCATTTTACACAAAAGAATTATAAAACTGAAAAACAAATCTCAGTTCTTGAACTGTTAGTAGAGTTTTCAGCTTTCCAGACAGAAAAACTGACGAGGAATCAGAGGCCACATATGCTGACTAAAAATTATTTCTTTTCTCAAAGCAAAATGGAAATTATTATAACCAGTCTCAAGAAACACAGTTTAAAAGAATGCTTTACAGCATAAAACAATAATTGGAAACAATCTCTTCTTGCTATTTTGTTTGATTTAGTGAAATTATTTTTAAATTACCCTAATTTGTTTATTACACATTGTATGCTTGTATCAAGATATCACATGTACCTTATAAATATGTACAACTATTATATATCCATAATAATTATAAATAAAAATTAAGTTTTAAAATTATTTTATAATTAGTTTATTATTTTATAATGATATAAACTAGAGGACATTTTGACAATCTTGGTAACAGCTTCTGAAAGCTAATACGTCTGTCATTTCATGTTATTGTTGTAATTTCTGCCAAGTATGTAATTTAAAAAGCCCTAAATCTGATTTTTGGCTACTGCTGTTATGCTTCATTAAATATACTATTGTATCGTATGTGTTGATTACATTTTGTGCTCAATGTGGTACTTGGCCATAAAATATTTTCTGGTTGTTAACATGAGTATATCAGAACCAGATTGCAGATTCGATATAAGTGTTTAGTGAGAAACCCTCATTAAGGTCTTATTCAAATAGTTATCAATTTGAAAATACTATAGTTCTAATTTCTAAAACATTGCCTTAACGGTTGGGTATAGCATAGTATCAGAATAAGCACTAATCTTCATCAAAGTAAATAGAATATAATACTGTATTAAAGTGCTCATATTTACTTTAGAAATTTCTATTTTAGTTTGTCCACTGGTGTGTTACTAGTAGGATAATTCTTATATATTCTCTTAAAGGGAACTTTGCTGTGTTTGTCATTAAACAGGTAGCAAAAAACTTTCATATAAATTTTTTCTGTGAGTTTTACTTTTCTGTGGACGTTGAGCCACAGGAGAAAATTTGCCTTGCTCCATTAACAATTAGACATCACAATGTGCTAATTTGCTAGCTAGTTACCATATGTGGCTTTTGAGCCTTTGAAATGCTGCTAGTACAGCTGGATAACTGAATTTTTAATTTTATTTTAGCTAATTGAAATTTTAATTCAAATTACCAGATGTGGCTAGTAGCTATTGTGTTGGACACTCACAGTTCTAGAGCAAATGTTTGGTTGATCTAGTTTAAATGAATTCTATTAAATGAATGCTCTTACAGAACAAATGTATCACAGGTTTTTACTCATATAGTAGTTGACTTATTTAATAAAATGGTTGCTACTTTAGTTTCAGATTTCAATTCTTTGGTAATTATTTGGATTGCAGAATTTTTTTATTTTTAAAATTTACTTTGATTAAAAAATCCTAATTATGAGGTACAGGTTGATGTTTTCCTATACACATATGACATGGAATGATGAAATAACTAACATATTCATCATCTCACTTAACTGTCATTTTTTATGGCAAGACACTTGAAAATTTGCCTTATTTATTTTCAAATATGCATTATTATTGACCATAGTCACCCTGCTGTGTAATGTATCTCAAAATCTATTCTTCCTATGTATCTGAAACTTTGCACCCTTTAATAACAATTCCCCATTCCCTTCCTCCCAAACACAGCAGCCTCTGGTGACTATCATATATCACTCCACTTCTATGAATTCAACTTTATTAGATTCCACGTGTAAGTGATAAGCTGAATTAGTCTTTTCTCTCTCTCTCTCTCTCTGTTTTTTTTTTTTTTTTTTTTTTTTAATTTTGGATTGCAGAAACTTTAAGGTGTAAAGTGGAAGGGATGGACATAGGAGGGAGAATATTACCAACCGTAGATGGGGTTGAAGGACAACATGAAAACCAGGACCTCAAGTTTATGGGAAGAAAAAGTCCTAAATGCGATTATTAGGTGTTAACTTTTCCCAGCACTCTCGAACAGTGTTTATTATCTAAAATGGAAAGACATTATATCTTATTTAAAAAGACCTGGGAAGAATAAAACTCCAAGAGTCTAATATTTGCAAATTCATTTAAATGAACAAAAAGTGATGATACCCTTGACTGCACTAGAACAGTTTGTCTATTCAAACTGAATTTGTATTTATAGACATTTTGATACTTTATCTGCATTAGCTTTAAATTATCCTTAAATATCTGTTATGTTTTTAATTGTGTCATGTGATATATAGAGGTAGAACATTCTTGATTCTTGGGAAATAGTCAAACTGAGGTTTTCATGAAATATATTAATACCATTTGCTTGCTATGCCTCATAGAGAAAGATTTTATGTGGTAGGATGGGATGATGTTCTTTTACTACAAGTAATAGTAAACCCTGTGTTACAGAGACTTAAAAGTTTTTCTCTTATCATAAGAAGTCTGCAGAGATTGGCTCCTGGTATTAATTCAATGACCCTTTGATTACAGGATCTAAATTTTCTCAAACCTTTCGTTATGTTTGTCTTTTGCTGGTTATAAGGCTGATGTAGTTTCAGCCATCACATCTGTGTTTTAGGCAACAAGAGGTTGGAAAACAAGAATCCACACATCTACCTCTATATCTGGAAATCAGAATTTCCAATCCTTCATACACATGCACGCACACAGACACATACATACACACACACACACACACACACACACACACAAACACACGAACATTTTTATTAGTGAACAAAAGAAAGAAAATAAATATTTAGTAGATAACTTATAGTGTGTCACTATTTGACTCTTCAAAATAGTTTTTGAAGGTTAAATTTGTCCACTGATAAAAGAGAAATATTTGGGATTGGAGTCACTGAATGAAGGCATGAATTCTAAGGCATTATTATTCATGACTAGCAGTTTTGTAAAGAAAGAGGAGGTATCCAGGACAACAAGTAAGCAGGATAGAGTATAGCCCATACTAGTAGAATGTCTTGGTTTTTTATTATTTTATAGTCTGTTTGCTTGTAGAAGAAATAGGAATTTATTGCTATAACCAGAGTAGCATTTTTTTTTTTTTTTTAGTACAGTGGAAGTTCTGTAAATGATAGAAAACTGAGTATTTGACATAGGATCTAATCTTCAGATTTCAATGACTAAACCATCCAGAACTGAGAAGTATTATGATAAAATAAGGAGTAACAGAGCATAATCATATACACTTAAGTGCTTCTTGTGTGCCTATTATTGACTGAATGCCCTTAGACCAATCTCTTGAATCTTGATTCCTCCTCCTTACCAAGTTGCCTGCCAAATAATGTATTGGACTGCACTTTTAAATCTTTCCCAGTTTTTAGTCTCTGTAATTGGCTGTTTTAATCTTGAAGACTACCCTAAAAAGACAATCCTGAATCTTAATTGAAAACTATTTAGTTTATCCAAAACCTCAACAAAAATCCAAAAAACGTGAGAATGTCCAGCAATAACTGATCAAGATGACTCTAGAATTCAGGCTTCCCTTCTAGGCCAGAGTTTTTTATCCTCTGAATTATTTCCAACATTTATTTGTAGTTTTGCAGTAATAAAGAAGGAGATTATGTTTTTCTTTTTAAAAAATGTATTTTTTCTATTTGTTGATCCTCATCATCTCATTCAGTACCAAGCAATATTTCTCACCCTTAATAAAAACTCAACACATGTTTAGTGATTAAAAGAATGAATGTAATTTAAAAAATATTTGTACCTATTAAACTTAGCAGCATGCATAGCCCAATGTGTTGCATACCTATTTTAAATATGTTGAAAGCCATCAAGGTATTAAATGTTGTGGTTACCTGTGTTTGTTTTCATGCAAGACTATATATTTTAAATAGATTTATGTATACTCATAATCCATTTCACTGCCATAGAATGTAGTTAAGCAAGAATATAACATTCTTAGTCTTCATTTTATATTATAATGATGGAAAACTGAAAATTTCCTGTTCAGTTATTTTCCACTTAAGTTTTGTCAATTCAGGATGTAAATATTATTAGTAAAAGATTCTACTCCTTTTTTCTCCCCTCTCTTCACTTGAAATTGATCCAAGTTCTGTAAAGACATACTTCATTATTCATTTAATCTAAGACACCATTAATTTTAAGTACATCATTAAGAAAGAAAAGGAATAGCTGTCAATTAAATTGTAAAATAACCTGGCAAGATTTTTAAATTATACAAGAATCATGCACACTAGCCTCTCAGTACTTTTTCATTGTGCTTTCCTTCTACAGAATTTGGCTGTTTATATTTGCAGTTGCATTGCTTGGTATATAATAGTTTCTCAAAACGGAAACTAGCAGAGTTTTCATTTATCTGGGGTATCTTTTATCTTAAGAGATATTTGTTTCTTGGCAAGAATGTATGGGATTCATGCCATTGTTCAGTGCTAGAGTTTACTAGTCTCTTTTATGTCATTCTATGTATTAAAAAAAAAAAAAAACTTGCTTCAGTGGTGATTCATGAAATAAACTTTTTGAAGGTATTTTAAACCTCATTAAATTCATCCTTTATAATACCAACAATGCATGTAATTCCCTCAAAATGACAACAATGCAAAAAGCTTTGATCCACACATACAGGCAATGGCAAGTGTGTAAGAACTGTCAGCTGTCTGACAACTACTGAAAGATGCCATCAATTGAAAGATACATCTGAAGTTCAGAGATGTTAAAATGTGAAAAATATGTGTCTGCTAAACTGTGAAATATAGTACTGTTCATAGAAGAGGTCATACTTGCGGTATTAGGGTTCTCTAGAGGGACAAACAAATGGATTACACGCACACACACACACACACACACACACACACACGGAAATTTATTAAGTATTAACTCATGCAATCACAAGGTCCCACAATAGGCCATCTGTAGGCTGAGGAGCAAGGAGAGCCAGTCTGAGTTTCAAAACTAAAAACCTGGAGTCCGATGTTTGAGGGCATGAAGCATCCAGCATGGGAGAAAGATGCAGGCTGGAAGGCTAGGCCAGTCTCTCACACTTTTCTGTCTACTTATATTCTTGCCATGCTGGCAGCTGATTAGATTGTGCCAACCCAGATTAAGTGTGGGTCTGCTTTTTCCAGCCCACTGATTCAAATGTTAATCTCCTTTGGCAACACCCTTACAGATATACCCAGGATCAATACTTCGTATCCTTCAGTCCAATCAAGTTGATAATCAGTATCAACCATCACACTTACAGTCTTCTATCTTTGCTGGCCACAGGTGAGGGATGGCTTGTTCTGCTTGATTTTGGAGAACAGCCTCTATCCCTGCTATTCTTGCCAAAAGAGCCTCCTGTTAACAGACCAACTAGGATTATACTTTGCACTTCTGGTTCTGTCTGCAGAGTCTTTTGTTTGTTTTTGTTGTTTATTTGTTTTGAGATAGATTTTGGCTGTTGCCCAGGCTAGAGTGCAATGGCATGATCTCAGCTTACTGCAACCTCCGCCTCCTAGGTTCAAGCAATTCTCCTGCCTCAGCCTCCTGAGTAGCTGGGATTACAGGTGCCCACCACCAAACCCAACTAGTTTTTTGTATTTTTAATAGAGGCGGGGTTTCACCAAGTTGGCCAGGCTGGTCTCAAACTCCCAACCTCAGGTAATCTACCCATCTTGACCTCCCAAAGTGCTGGGATTACAGCCATGAGCCACTGCACCTGGCCTGCAGCATTTTTTTTGAGTCAACAGTCTACCTTCTACACTTGTATATCACCTCCCCAGAGAATAGGAATCCTTAGCTATTTTTCTCATACCATGTTAAATGCTCCACTTTTTTCAAATTGCTTTGGGATTCCTGAGAAAGAACAACTGAGGGACAGCGAAACAGATTTTACTTGAGTAGGTGACAGTTGAGTTACAGTTATTTTTTAAAAGCTACGTTAATCAAATAAGAGCCTATGAAGGCCCGGCATGGTGGCTCACGCCTGTAATCCCAACACTTTGGAAGGCTGAGGTTGGTGGATCACTTGAGGTTAGGAATTCAAGACTAGCCTGGCCAACATGGTAAAATCCCATCTCTACTAAAAATATGAAAATTAGCTGGGCGTGGTGGCAGGCGCCTGTAATTCCAGCTACTTGGGAGGCTGAGGCAGGAAAAATGCTTGAACCCAGGAGGTGGAGGTTGCAGTGAGCCAAGATCATGCCACTGCACTCCAGCCTGGGCAATAGGGTGAGACTCTATCTCAAAAATAAAAACAAAGAAAGAAAGAAAAGAAAAAGAAAATAGCCTATGAAACAGGAGAAAGTTGCCTGTCAAGCGAGTTGAAAATATAAGCCATGGAACAGCCCTGTTGGGGAATATGCAACTAAAGAGTGCAGGATATATGGTGGAAGCATACATAATTTGTGCACTGTGCACTGCACTCCAGCCTGGGCGACAGGGTAAGACTCCGTCTCCAAAAAGAAACAAAGAAAAAGAAAAGAATAGGCCTGTGAAAAGAGAGAAAGTTGCCTGTCAAGGTGAGTTGAAAATATGATCCATGGGATGGCCATGTTTGCGAATGTGTGCATACTTTCTCTATAGTGTAGTGTATATGGTGGGGTCATAAATAAACTGTTAGAGTTGGGGCAAAATCAGGAAGATCATATTTAAAAAAACAAAAACAACAAAACAAAACCTTCCTAAGTGTTTGGGTTTCATCCGTTGTAAAAATGCTTATAGATCATCAAATGCTTTAAGTGAAATTGTCACATTTATATTCTAGAAGATGATACTGGTAACCTTGTGAAAGATGAGTTAAAGTTTGGGGGAAAAAAATGAAGGTCCAGTATTTTGAGGTCATTTCAGTTGTTCAGGTGACAGGTGTCAAAGCTGAGGCAGAGGCTAGTTTAGCAATGTAAGGAATTGAAAAACCTTGACAAGACAATGCTACTATGCAATACTCAGGACATGAAAAGTAAAGATGACCTCACTAATCCTATTGGAGTGGTGACTAAATGGATAACATTATCATTATTTGAGTTAAGAGTATACTGCTTAAGGCTGGAAAAGAATTGGATTAATTCTTGATGAGTTTAAAATATTTTCAGTTGGGCATATAAATAAGAATGCCTTCTTCAGTATTACATTTGGTTTGTGGTTGAGTCATACCAGGGAGGGAGTGGGGAGTGGTAGTTCCTGTAGTAGATGTTGAACAGCATGAAAACATCTAGAATGGAATTCTGAGGAAATTCCCACTCAAGGAATGTAATACTCTAAATGAGAGAACTGGTCATACGGTCTTATAAATATAAACAGGTTCAAGAAAATGTTGCGCACATGTATTATGATCAGTAGATCATAATAGACAGTTATGCTTATTTGCATATGTTTTAAGGTTAATTATGAGTCTCAAAATGCCTTTCTGAAACCATACCTTAAGAGACTCTATGTGGTAGGTACCTTTCTATTCGAAAAAAATCTTGTAGATATTCCTTAGGGTCAAGTTCAAAAGGCTATTTAGTGATAGAATTTGGCTTAGGTCCTAGTCATTTTGAGTTATTTTCCTAAGTTATGAAACTACAAGTTTGATTTTACAGATTGACTTTTTTTCCCATAGTCCACAAATTTATTATCAATATTATCGGTTTTAAGCATTAAAAGGACAAGAGCTGTGCAAAAGAATTCTAAGTGTTATTTTTTAAATAACCTTCAGTATATTTTTTAAAGGATTAAATTTACTTTTAAAGTAAAACTATATTAGACCCTCAGTTGCTTATACTAATTATTCAGAGAAATATTACAGATTGCTGACTAAAGATTTAGATAAGACAAGATGAAAAAGAGCATTATTTGTTTTCAGATGTTTTTCCAATGAAGTTCTAAATGTAATGGAAGATTATAACGGAATATTTGTTAAGTTTGCAAAATCTGTACACTTTGGGTTTTTTTTAATTTGGTTTGGTTGAATGCTTTTCTTTATGATAGCTCTTACTAGCAGGAATTTTTTTGGAAGCCAGGATTTAGATTAGTAGTAAAGTAAGTTGTATAATTAGAATTAAAATCTATAAAAATATGTGTGTTTAAAATATATCTCAAAGCTGAATTAGAAACATTGTATTTGGAGGCAAGGGGAACACTTCAATACCTTCACTGTTGAATTCATGAGTTTTTTTGAGGCCAAAGGCATTGCCCAATATTAAGAGAACTTTAAAGTCAGTCCCTTACTAGCAATGTACTTCCTAACTTCAGGAACAAAGCATCAGTGGAACCAGTCCAAAAAAAAAGGGTTTTCATTATCTAGGTCTTCTTGTGGTACAACTGAAAGATTGGCAGCTGGTGTTTATCTTTTCCCTTCAAGGCTTAGTGGTTAGCAGCTTTGTATGCAAGGGCAATCCTGATCAGAAACTCTACTGCATTTGCACAAAACAGCACTGTTGGTCTATCCCGTCGGTCTTAAATCATACTGCTCACTTCTCTTACTTACTAATAAGTGTCATTTGTGGCATTTTTTCTTTCCAGAATAGGGCACTTTCATCTGTATTAAAAACTGTTTAGGCAGATGTCCTTTCTCTTCAATGATTTTCTCAGTGATTTCTGGGAACTCTTGTCTGTTGCCTCTTGGTCAGCAGAAGCTGCTTCTCCTTTTATCTTGATATATTTTTTTAAGCCAAACCCATTTCTGAAATTAGTAAACTATCTTTTGTTGGCATTAAATCTTCCAGCTTTAGATCTTTCACCTTCCTTTTGCTTTATATTATAGTATAATGATTTTGCTTTTTCTCAAGTTATATTAGAGTCTGTAGGTTTGTCTTTCTTACAGCAATCATACAACCATGTAAAAGCTGAATTTTTAATATGATATAAAAAGTTATTTGACAAAAAGTGCAGAGATGTTGTGCCTTCTGATGAAGCTGCAGTGACAGTTTCACAACTTTTTCTTTTCCTTTTTTATAGTGATCCTCAGGCTGGATTCATTTTTCTTGAAATGACAGGCAACCCCTGCTGCAGACTTTCATCTACAATACATATGAAGCCATCTAACTTTTTTTTTTTTGTAATATCATGACTTCTGCTTCGAGCAGATGCAGTTCCTGCATCACTAGTGTCATTTTGTATGGGTACCATCATGTTATTCAAGATTTATGATATTGCACTAAATGCAATAGAAACTATGCAAGAATCATGAGAGATCACTTTTACTGCAGTACACAATTTACTGGAGATACAAATTGCCCATGTGGAGATGATTAGTGTCACATGGTATTTTAAGTAAATATCAACAACACTTGAGCTCACCATAACAATAACTAGAGGGGACTGTGAAATGACTACAGTAGTATACTATGTACTACAGTTAATTTTATGCAGTTATAATACTGCATCCTTACATTTACTTACATATCTCGACTACAAATAGCACCATGTACAATCTGTGCTTATGTGCATAAATTTTGATAAATTTTAACAGTTTATAGATTTTTATATATATATATATATGTTATGATTATGAGTAATAAAATAGACCAGCATCTATCTTTATTTTATCAATTTATGGCATACCTCTTTCTTAATTGTTTAAAATATTTCTTTCTTTGAGACGGAGTCTTGCTGTGTTCTCCAGGCTGGAGTACAGTGCTAATTGCAGCCTCCACTTCCCAAGTTCAAGTGATTCTCCTGCCTCAACCTCCTGAGTAGCTGGGATTATAGGCGTGCACCATCTCACCTGGCTAATTTTTGTATTTTTAGTAGAGATGGGCTTTCACCATGTTGGCCAGGCTGGTCTTGAACTACTGACCTCAAATGATTTGCCTACCTTGGCCTCCCAAAGTGCTGGGTTACAGGTCTGAGACACTGTGCTTAGCCTTTTTTGATAGTTCTAAACTATGTAGTTTATTGTGATATTTTTCAAATTCTCTAAAATCTCAAAAGAACTTTAGAATGTATTTATTGAAAAAAAATCTGCACATAAGTGGTACCACGCAGTTCAAACCCATGTCATTCAACGGTCAACTTTATTGTATAGTTAAGTCAACTAAAGTCATTTATGCATATTATATGAGGGTAAACTTTATTGTGAATATAAGATAATCTTTACTCACAATAGTTAAATATAAAATTTCTTTAAAAAGTTAGAATTTCAATTTAAAAGATAATTTCTGAAATAATCTAGACAATTCATGCATGTGTTTTATTGGTGTTCTTTTTAATAATTTTTTAAGACTGAATAATTTGATTATACTCTTTCTTCCTCTCTAAATCTTTCTGAATATTTTTAAATGTTTTTAAAGTGTTCCAGAAAGGGCGTTTATTTATTTTTTTTTCTTTTTCTTCCAGATAAGAATGTGCCTTTTGATGAAAGGACTTTATCTTTCTACAGCGAAGAGTGGAATTTCTATGTTTAAGGAATAAGAAGCCACTATATCAATATTGGGGCGGGTATTTAAGTTTCATACATTATGACAACCTTTAATTTGTTGTTGCAATAAATACTGTATTCTTTTATTATATCTTTATATGTATAGAAATACTCTATTAATAAGCTCAGAGATGTTGGGGATAAACTATACCGTAATAGTTTATCAGTTTGACAATTACTATACAATGGTGTTTTCTGATCAGTTTTTGTTTATTGCTTACCATATGATTGTAAACTGTTTTCTTTTATGTATTAATTAGTTAATGCTAATTATTTTTTGCTGGTGTCATATGTTAATAAGCTGTAAATTCCAACAACCAACCGGTGTGTAAAAATCATTTAAAATTTCCTTTACTGAAAGATATTTCCCATTTTTTGTGGGGAAAAGCCAAATTTATTACTTTGTGTTGGGGTTTTTAAAATATTAAGAAATGTCTAAGTTATTGTTTGCAAAACAATAAATATGATTTAAAATTCTCTTAAAATGGTCCAAATAATGTGTTTATAAAATAAACTTAAAGACTATAGAATTGAAAATTAATATATATCTTTGTAACTGATTTATTGAAAAATCTATGAAAATGTTCTTCTGTTTTAGCAACTACTATGTGAAAGTAATGTATGTACTTTGATTAGATATTTCAGAAATCTGTGAATTTCAAAGCCATATTATATCTTTATTGTACAGTAAGAGGTAGATATGGAAATAATGGCATATTTCAAATACTTGACTGTTTTATGCAACAAGAGATTGAGGAATTAAAGTAAACACATAGACATTGGAGTCAGATCTATATGTAGAGACCAACATCATGATCTCTGAACAATTATTTAACCGCATTGAGATTCAGTTTTTCACATTCTAGAAGTTAGAGGAGAATTTATAGGAAAAGCTGGGTCATGACTTTTGTTGCTTGCTAGGACCATGGAACTAATTTAAATATGCATGTAAGTCAGGATAGGCTAGGTCAGAGAGAGTTAACATATGGTTCCAAATCACAATGGGTTGCAACAAGGATTTATTTCTCACTTCTACTACGTGTTTGTTATGAACTCTGATTCTGCTCTTTGTAGTCTTTTCTCTAGGACCAAAGACGTTGGGAAAACCTCTGCCCCAGATATCGGCTCATAACTAAGCATCCAGACATAATGCACCGCATGCTAGTTTATTAGGTTCTGCCTCAAGGTGATAAATTTCAATTTCACCCATATTTTATTGGCCAAAACAAACCTTAAAGCTACATCCAAGTTCTACAAGGCAAGGATAGATAATCCTCTAGCAAGGAAGTAAATTGGAGTATTTGGCCATCCACAATGCAAAGTTACTTTTACCTGTGTGCCAACTGGCTTTACATGGTGAATCAAGTCAACATGATGGCAATGTATATATGTATAATGTATGAGCAGGGACTAAAGTGGAAGGTATTTCTTCTTCTAAAGGAATTGGCCTCTCTTCAGATCCCACTAATAGTTACCATGAGAAAATACTTGCCTGTGTTGTTAACTCTTAGTTTTTAATTTTCAAGAGAAGTCAAGCCTCTAGATATTGTATATGAAATCTTCCTATTTTAAAAGGTTATTAGCACAGAACACATGTTTGGATTAAATATGGCCCCATACCTCATATTTTGTGACGTGGAAAAAATCTTATAGTATCTTGGAAATAATTCATTTAATAACTGCTGTCATTTATAAGCTAGCTTTTTCATTAACACTAATTAGAAGTAAGAATCAAAGAATAAGAATTCTGATAAGGCAACTTAAAGGAATATTTTCATAAATGCTCTCCAATTTGCTTTTAAAGGGGATGTTGTCAAAATGTTTTCATCACTGGCACCAACTGAATTAGAAATATACAGTTTCTCTAGATGACTACTTTGAAAAGGATATCCTTCAACTGGACATGGAAATTTTGTCATGTTTGTTAAAAATTCCTTTATTATTTTCATATAGTGATTCCTATACTGTAAATCTAGTTATAATTATCATAATAAGCCACATTTTTATTAAAGACTCAGATAATACACCTACAAAATCACTTACAAAGCTGTTAGGCTGAATTTTAGCTTCTTTAGATACATAATAAGCATGCTGATGAAATTGTTAGGATTTTTGCCTAAAACCTTAAAACTCTATATGTACCTTTAAAAATAACTGGTGATACCTGAGATAAAACAAAAACATGTTGTTATTCTCCTTTCCCATTTGGTACCTCCTTTTAGTGGTGTTACTGCTTTTAGCCAAACCTAGGAGTTAAGAGATTGGTAGAACTGGTATAGTTGAGTCTATAGCTCAGCAGGAGAAAAATGGGAAGAAAGAATAAGTTTTGGAATAACTTACGGGTGTTATTTTATGCTTGAAGCTTCTGACCAACCCACTGTTTGTGGAGGTAGAAAATTAAGTAGCGTCTTTCTGCCCACTTTAATTATTAGGTGGATACCCACTGCTATGGAAACAAATCCTTGGGTTGCCTTGGCTGAGTGGTCATCCTGCACCTCATCAGACTCTAGTTGGTGTTTGAGTTTCATTATTTTACAAAGGATATAGCTCACTGTCCTTTATCACCTATCCTCTGTCTTTTTTTCTTAATGTTTTTTCTTTGGTACTTTAGTTTGAATTATATTCGTTTTAATTTACTCATTATAGTCTTATCATTTTTACCTTATTTACTTTTCTATTTTCTAAAATTATCTAATGACTTCCATTATGTGAAGCAATAAAGAAAATATAGTTTGTTTTCTCTTATGTGGGGAGGTGAAAAATAGCTTATAAGGAAATAAATGAAGGGATGAAGGCAGTGGAATGATCTATTCCATAAAAATGGGCAATTAGAGTTATTATTTCCCTAAATACCCCTTTGGCTATCCCATCATTTTCAAAGATTTTTTTAAAATAAACAGCTTTATATTCTGTGCCTTAGAAGAATCAAGCAAAAAGTATTCTCAATACCAATTTTGCTAAGATGTATGTTATTTCCATTAGTTCTCACCATTTCTTACATTAGAAGTTGAATATTTTAAATTCATTGTCTTTAACATATTTTATCTGTCTATGCCAGTCACATGTTACATGTCAAGAGGTAAAGGTAGAAGAGAGGGAATTTGGGGAGGAACTGTCTCTAAAACGTTCATGTCTGACTGGTAAGAAACTATGGCTGCTGCATCTCTCATTGAAAGATCCCATTGTAGATCCACAGTATAGGATCTGTATCCTGGTTTTCTGGCTCCATTTTTGCATCAGATTCTAGTATATGTGTTCATATTTGCACTTCATTCTTACTATGCACATTCTTACAGTACCCACGTCGTATCATCAGGAATATGTTGAAATTACTCAGGTGTTGTTTCTTAAATAGGCTTTTTGAAGCAAAGTAAGCAAAATAGCTCTGATAGTTAACTTCTCTTAATCTGTCAGGGTTCTTTTTAGGTGAAACTGGGCCCACAGGTATTACTATTTACCTAAAGAGGAATGGAAGTTTATTTTATCCTCTGACTCTTCTCAGTCCTTTACTGGAAAAAAGTTCTTGACATAGCATGAAGCTTTGGCTGACAGCTGACTTTTTCTAATTCTTTGTCTCCAAAGCAAGAAGTATGTGAATGTTTTAACATCCAGACTTTGGTTCTTATTCCCTTGTTTTATGTATTTTGCTTACTGAATATATTTTTACTCATCTGTGCATGATTGAATATATTGTTATTCATCCATTCAGGGCCCAAGCCCCCTTCCTAAAATACAAAGTTTGAGACCAGCCTGACTAACATGATGAAACCCTGTCTCTACTAAAAATACAAAAATTAGCCAGACATAATGGCAAGCACCTGTATTCTCAGCTACTTGGGAGGCTGAGGCAGGAGAATCCCTTGAACCCGGGAGGCAGAGATTGCAGTGAGCCGAGATCGCACCATTGCATTCCAGCCTTGGCAACAGAGGGAGACTCCCTACTCCAGTTATTGTTTGTTTGTTTGTTTGCTTGTTTGTAACAGGATAGATTGTGCCCTTTCAGCCAGCCTCATAAATAAATGCACCTTTCCTCCTTCTAACTGGACCCTCAGACACATTTTCTAACTCTGTTTTCCCAGTACTAGGAAACTTATCATGAGCCAATAGTTTCTCACAGATAAATAAGCTAATGTTTAGGTAGACTGTTCCCAGTGCAGTCAGAAAGGGCAGGAAGTCTGCAGATTTACCTGTTTCCAAGCAACAGATGTGACTTTTGATTAGTTGTCCTTGGCTTGTCAGATCTGCAATACAGTATACCTACAGCTATGGATTTAACAAATCCTAAATCCTAAGGTAAAATCAATAGGTATAATCTTTCAGAAAAGACAAACTCTGCATCATTTCTGCTGATAATTATTTTATTGTTAGACTTCAGCTAGATTAGCTGGAAAATAAGCAGTCCAGTTATTTGACTTGTATTGTCTAATGAATTTTAGTATCCCATTTTCAAGATATGTGAATTATTTTAAAATACCACATACTTTTATTATTTTAACTTTCTACAGGTGAACTAGCCTTTTGTGATTAAGGTACCTTCATCAATTTTATTTCTTGCATCCACAGGAATACTTATTGCTTCTGTTTTAGTTGATAGGCACTGAACATTATTCCTAACAAAGGCACCTGCCATGCACATCTGTGCACAGTTTATTTACCTTTACCTCTTTTTTGCTGTCTTTGTATAAAATTATATCTAAGAACCTGAAAGCCAAAAAACTGTTAGCTGAACCAAAGGGACTATTCATAGGAGTGCTGCAGAGCAAGACAACTTGTGTAGGAGAAATGTGATGGAACCTAGCCTATGATATATATATTTTCTTAATAGATGTGTACTGGTCCAATCCTTACGGATTCATGTTATATTGCCATAAGGAGCGGCCTAAATACCTATAACAATTAGAAAGCTCCATGAGTGATTCTATTGTAACTCCAAATGGAGAACTTTTTATTAGTGTGTAGATAATCACACTGTGATCTAAAGCAGAGTTCAGAGGTGACCATACCTTATATTAGATTCTGGCTCCGTTGTTTTTCCAATCTTCCTTATCTTCATTGTTTCTTTTTCCACAGCCCACTGTTTTCCACATACAATTAATAGTTAAGACTATTGAATACTAGTGTGTTCAATGTTTTAGATTTGTTAATTCATTCAATCCTCACAGTAACTTTGAGGCAGGGACAGTTATCCCTATTTTTGCAAATAAGGATACTAAATCTCAGAAAAATTGCAGAATTTGCTCCAAATCAAACAGCTAAAAAGTAGCAAATGGCCTGCTAAATGAGTTCAGAAAATTTATTTTTGCCAATGGAAAAGTCTCAGTTTGTTTCCAAAGAAAGGAAAAGTTTGTTTGTAAATGCATGTAAAATAAAAAAGAATCAATTTGAGGAGGTGAGGATATTGAGGCTCAAGGAAACAAAAAGTAGGAAAATTAGGTCACAGCATAATTGCATGGTCTCAAATCTGTAAGTTGCTGAAAATGTGGCATAAATTTCACTCAAGAGAGAGGCAAAAGCTGTTCAGTTACTGCTAGTGAAGAAACCAGAGGAAATTTGTTTTCCAAGGTTCTCAAGGAGTCATGTAAGGAGATTCTATGGTACAAAGTAGTGAACACTTTCCTCAATATATCTATAGTAACTCCAGAAAACTATCATGCACATCTTTCTTATAATGTCTTTTAACACAGACTAGTGTGTCTTATACTAGATGTACTTACACTACAATATAATCCAGTAAAATTCATTTCAGAGAAGTAACATAATCTTGTTTGTATACAACCATTGAATAGTTTATATTAACTGAAGGATAAATTTTAGTGCTATCTAAGGCAGCCTTTCCCAAAATACAGTCTGAAACAACCTATAAAACAATCACTATCTTTCCTTAGTTTCTCTGATATCCTCCTTTTTCATTTTTTTTTCTTTCTCTTTTTGTTTGTATCTCTGTATCTCTGCATACTTATGTATCTGTCTTTTATGTTTCTCCTAGATCTTCTCATCTTCACACTCATCTTTCCCGGGTCATAACCACCCATTACTTCAGTTATGATATTAATCCAGTTTCAAATAAAACATTGCACCAAAGTTAAACAGGCAAGGAAGACTTTATTCAAGGCTGCTGCAACGGTGAGATGCCAGAACTAAATCTAAACTGAATGTCTCTGGAACAAAAGGCAGGAATGGCTTTTAAGCACCGGGATGCCTGGTCAGAATGTACTGGAGAATCATAGGGCATCTGTGTTTGTTTGCTAATTGGCTTTACCCAATGGAAAACTAAACTTCTTACATCTTTATGATAGAGGATAGTTTTGCAACTTGGCTTCAAGAAGATAGGAGCCAAGTTGAAAAACTACAATCTGTCATAAAGTGTCATAAACTCTATCATAGAAACTGTTGGTGCTACCTCCCTTGACATTTATTTAGACTTGGAAAAGGCAACTTTTTGGTCCTTGAGTAAAATATGCCTGTGTCCTAAATTTGTCAAGAGGCTTTAAAAAATATTTACATCTGAAATGCACAAATAGTAAATTTATAATTATGTTGTCTAAGGCATATACTCAAAAAAAAAGTAGGTAAGTGGCCACAAGTTAGATAGAAGCCTGTCTAAAGTTCAGTCAAGCTGAAGGGAACATTAATGCTGTTTTGGACAGCAGATTAATCAGAAATGTGGATTTTCTTAAATTTTATCTGATATTTAAGAGCGATGTTTTCAAGAAGATATATATACATACACACACATGTATATATACACATACACAAACACACACACACGCACACACACACACACACACATATACCTTCCAACCCACATGGATGGCCCAGAGATACTTCAAATTGATGGTGATTATCATCCTCATACAAAGTCTCTGTATTACTAATCTCAGTGAAGGGCACCAACAATCATTCAAGTGCACAAGCCAGAAGTCAGGCAATCATCCCTTAGCATCTCCATCACATCCCATACCCCAAGCAATACCTTGTTCATATATGCATACAATCAAACAGGGAAATTATCAATACCCAATTAATTTTTTCAAGTTAAAATTATTGGACATATATTCTATAGGCCAGACCACTAACATCTCAGTTTTCTGTGTCTTTTGTTGTGTGGTGAAATGAACAGAAATGTTCTATGAGAAAAGTCCTTACTCTTCTACTGGGTACCATCTGAGCCAATTTCCAGATTGAATTGGGGCCTTCCATCCAGGCATTTACACTAATTAGGCTCTCCATTTTCCATTAGAGAATTTGAACTCTATCTCCATCTAAGCATTTGAGTCCATCCTTAATCACACGTAATGTTTGCACTGCAAGATTTTAGCAGCTTCATTTATCCAAAGCTTACTAGCAAGAGATTTTTATAAAGACTGGCAGCAGAAATCACTGACCCCCAATTTCTCTACATTCTTAATTTTATCCATGGGTTAATTCAGACTGCTACCAGCTGTACAAGTCGACTACATTGTTTTCCTCTTGTAGAATTTCCTTTAACTATCTGTTATTATGCCGCTGCTGAACAGATATGCTATCAAATATATAGCTGTAAACAATAAGGTTATATTTAACGTATTAGTAATGGGTAAGTTGTACAATATATCACAGCATATATGTTTTATAAGGGATTTTGAGCAATATTTTACTTCAGTATCAAAAATTTTGGGGTTTCCTTGAGCAGCTAGTTTTATTTTTAAGTTACATACTCTGAGGAGTTTGCAATTATATGGCTGGTTCTTTCTTTTTGTCCACAAAACTCGGGAGATGACCCAAAACCCCTGTTTATCAAAGTACACGACTGTATAATATCATTCTATGTATTCACTTTACCCCTGGAGTATCAGTTTGGTTATGTGGCTACATGTAACCAAAAACCCAAATAGGAGATTCTGTTTTCTTATATCTTAAATTCAGGGCATCTGTGGTTCTAGTGCTTCTTTATAGCTCAGGTGATCCAGGCTCAAGGGTCTCTAAAAATGCTTTGCTATTTTCTTTGTGATCTTAAGATAACTGTTCCAGCTCAACCGTCCTGCCTTTGTTTGCAAAAGTCGGGAGGAAAGACCGAAAGAAATATGGTTGGCCCTTTGAACAGCTGTTTCAGGTTTCTATTATTTCACATAAAACCCTTCAAAACTTAGTAGCTAAAAATATTTATCATCGTCTTTTCTTCTGTGGATCGATAAAGCTTAACTAGCTTTTCTCACTTGAGGTCTTTCCTCTGATTACAGTCAGATTGTGTCTGGGACTGGAATCAGCTAAATACTCAGCTGAGGTGGAAGTCCAAGATGACTCACTCGTGAGGCTGGGAGTTGATACTGGCACTTGGCTGGGAGCTCAGCTGAAATGCCTGCACACAGCTTTGGCTTCTCATAGCGTGGCAGCTGGGTTCTGAGAGGAAGCCTCCCAGTAGCAAGCATTTAAAATGTAAGTGGTAAGTCTTCTTATAATCTGGTTTCACTTGTTTGAGAATATTGCCTCTATCACATTCTATTGGTCAAGCAAATCTATAAGGTGAGGTCAAACTCACAGAAAGGATATTAGATCCCACCTCATCATATGAAAAATAGCGTATGTGGGCACAGAGAAAGGATTCAATGGTGACTATTTTTGGAAACTATCCACCACTGTCTGCTCTCTGGCTACCAATAGTCATGTTCTTCCCACATGCAAAATCAACTAATGTTTGAAGTCCAGGATTCATCATTCAAATAAAGTTCAAGGGGAATGAGGGTCCAACTTCTCGGGTGCAATTCCTAAAGCATAGTTTGTTTTCAACAGAAGAATTTTGAAGCAAAGAGACAAATTACCTGCTCAGTAGCACAATAAGTTATCTTCTCAACTGAATGCTCCATATTACAATGGTGATACAAGGCCAGTAAACTGGCAGAAAAAAAAAATCAATTTAGAAAAGACTGTGCTCTGGCAGGAGACAGATAGCAGTCACTCAGGGATGGCAATTTTGAAGTCTAACTGAGCACATGTCACCAGTTCCTTGACTGGGGCCCAGTCCTGCCCCAGAGAATGTGTCTCTATGCCACTTGGCTCTGCCTTACAGGCACTTGTCTTTGTGCCCTACACTTCCGTTCTTTTCCGTTAGCAACGACCTGTGTTTGCTGTTAAATATCTTTCTCAGCCTACTTTCTCCTACAAAAAGTTTGAGTCCCCACCGGCTCTTTTTTTAAAAAAAATTCTGAACTGCCTCTCTGACTTTTAATTCAGTCTTAATGAGGTTCACACCATTAGACAAATGCTAGCCCCACAATTTATTCATCAGACAGGGTCCTCTTCATTTTAGAATTAGAGTCTTGATACTGTGAATTCACAGCCTTAAGATTCCTAGGAGCCCTGTTGTCTAGTTGAGAGAGTCTTTAAAATACCCCTTCTTATTCACAGATGCCTTTTTTCTTGTTGCAGCCCTGCCATACATGTTTTTGAGATGTCAGTAAAGGGCCCTCCAGTTGCTCAATTGAAATGAATTCTACCCTGATGTCATGTGTTACTGAAAACACTTTGGGATTGAGTTTTACTCTGAGGATATTTCTTATTTTGAGAAAAATGTTGCTGATTGGAGGACCTAGCAATGATAAATAATTGTATTTTGAACACAGTAAGTCTTAAATCTTTTTTCCCTTAATTTTTCTAAAAAACACTGAATATTGTCTTTTGAAAAATCTCATTCTCTCTGTAAGTACCTAATGCTATGCATCCAACAGAAACCAACAGATACTTTCAACATTCTGCCTGGAAATCTCCTTAACCTGATATAGAATTCATTAGGACCATTTTCTATTTACTGCATTACTGCAGCATGTTATAAATTCTGACTGCTGTGAAAATAAACTTTTTCGTCACTGAAAGGCTTTATGAGACCTAGTCTCAGAAGTTCCTGAATGTAACTTCTGCTGTATTCCATCAGCCAAATTAGTCACTAAGGCCTTCTCAGGTTCATGAAAAGATAAATTAAACTTCACCTCCTGGTATATGATGGAGCATTTATGTAAAGAAAGGGAGGCAATTTATGGTGGGTTATTGTCAGAGATTATTTAATGCGCTAAAGCAAAAACTTCCCAGAAATTCTCAGCACTCTTTAACCTTTTCTCATTGAAAAGAATTGTTTCCTATTTCAGAAAGCGAGCAGCAAAGTACTGGAAAATATGGCTTTCTGTGTGTATGTGTGTTTGTGTGTGTGAGAGGGGGGTTGTTCATTGCCAAATCACAAACAAAATAAATGAGGAGTTCTCTTAGTGAGAAAGATGAAAATGGATATTTGATAGGAATCTAACAAAATTTTCTGTAGCTCATACATTGGCTGACTAATCCTTAACATTCTTTAAACAGTCTTCTTTTAAATGATGTAATATAATTACCTCTTTTCCAGTAGAGACATCTCAAACTGTCTTCTAGTTATGCCATCCAACTCAGAGTTCAAAGTGTGTGATCTTGGTGATATTTAATCTCAACAGTAGAACAACTAGTAGTTCCTACTTGTCTGGCATTGTATTACCTAAAAGATAAAGTATCTATTCTCAAAACATGTACAATGTTTGAGAAGAAATAGATTCGCTACTTTGAGAAATGTCATCCAGTAAAAGAAGGAATTAAGCAAATATAGAGAGGTTACTGATCTCACATCTCTCAAATCCTGCTGATCAGGAACGACACAGACTCCGTGGACCATCATCAGAGTAAGCTCTTGGTCAGTCAGTCTTTTACTTCTTCATTCAGTTTCTGTGTTCCCTGGCTCTGCCTTCTGAGATGTTGTACAGATCTGATACTTCAAAAGCCTGAAGAACTCTTGTACAGCCCCTAGTAACTAGTGTCTGTGGTTGTGTGTTGGAAGAGTGTGGTGATTCTTTGGTAAATTTTTAAGTGGGTCAATGACAGTCATGAAAGTTTGCAGTCCAGACAGGGTGTTTGGTCACTATACAGTTCTGTTAGAGCATTTGTAGCTTACTTGTATCTAGTCAGTATCCTGTAGGAGTAACTGTAGCTAAAGATCTTACCTCGTCAAAATATTTTACATGGAATATTCTTGCTTTATGATTGGGCCTTTATGTCCATTGTTTTGGGATAATTGAAAAATAATATACCTGGGAAGAGGCTAAACTCTTACTCTCATTTTTGCCTTCAGATGAACTGCATTTTCCTGGCTGCCTATGAGTTTATCTCTTGCTAAGTCTGTTGCTTTGCTATCTTTGCAATGGCTTCTATTTAAAGTATTAAAATTGCTTTTATTCTTCCTTTTTCTATGTCTTCAAATTATAGGATTCTCTGGCAATATAAATGTCAGGCTGTGGGCAGAGAGTGCTTCCTTATCTAAGTGGCATTTCGCTCCGTCTGTGCTTGCAGGCTATTTACTTCTCACTTGGGTCCATCTTGCTCTTGCAGAATTTTCCTAATGGTGGCAATAGGAGCCAGCACTAGCCAACATTCTAATCAGTCCCTACTCTTTCAAATAATATACCTTCGGTCAGCATGTATTTTGCTTTACAAAGTACATCAAGTGACAATTTAATCCAAATATATTCCATTGTATATAAAGTCTGTTCAGCTTTCTTGTGTCTGGTGTCCAAAACCGGAATTTTCATCTCTCCACTTTCTCCATTAAACTCTAATTTAGTTTCTGTTTCTTATAGCAATGTATTTCTAGTAACAATTACTAAATCAATTGAGGTACTTAATGCAACAAGAATGCATTCTAGCTAATTTAAGTGACAACTGTTATCTCTTAAAATCCGTAGGTTGGCCAGGGACAGAATTGTCTAAAGCAGGCATCCCCAAACTTTTTACACAGGGGGCCAGTTCACTGTCCCTCAGACCGTTGGAGGGCCGCCACATACTGTGCTCCTCTCACTGACCACCAATGAAAGAGGTGCCCCTTCCTGAAGTGCGGCGGGGGGCCCGATAAATGGCCTCGGGGGCCGCATGCGCGCGGGCCATAGTTTGGGGATGCCTGGTCTAAAGGGACACATCTCTGCTGCCACACTTGTCACTTAACATTTGTGGCATTAGGAACTGGATAAGGGAACTGCTATAGCTGCCCCTGAAAAAATAGACCTCTGTGATTAAAGGTGCCAAAGGTTCAGATCTCCCTGCCAGAGGCTGCCTCATTTTGCTCCATCAAACTTCTGTTTGGTATCACAAAGCAGTCTAGGGATTGCTGTTTTTAGCTTCTCAGACTCAACTTTACAGAAAGACAAGCTAAAAAAGATGCAAGAATGGATGTTGAATAAGTGGATATGTAGAATTTGCCATATCTGGCTTCATTGTATTTTCTCTCCTTGTTGAAAAACAACGTAACAGTGACAAATACAGCATAATAGGTTCAGCACACAGACTTCAGTGACAGCCGTACTTCGCTAGCTGTATAGCTTTCAGTATTACTTAATTTTTATAAACCTGAGTATCCTTCTTTTGAAAAACTTGGATGAATCACCTATATTATAAGTTTAATTGGGAAGATAATAAAGGATAGCATGAAGAGTTATTAGTATAATATCTATATGAAGTAAATTCTCACTGAATGATAGTTACCGATACATTATTTCCTCTTTGAGGCAATCTCCTTTGATTTTTCTCAGTATGAAATTTTCTTGATATTTGTTTTGTAAAGGTACTTCAGATATTTTGAAATTTCTTTTTAGAATAAGACATGGTTTAAATAAACATAAGTAATCCTTAGTATTAGAATATTGACAGGTAGCAAGAAAAGTTAAGAGCTAGAAATAAGAGTATCTCAGGGTATTAAATGAGAGGTGGTATCTCAGGGTACTCAGGGAGAGCTATAAGAGGCTTTTTCCTAAAAGGTGTATCACTTCATGTTTCTCTTTGAATCACAGATAAGGTAAGTGAGTCTTAGTCACTAATTTCACAAGTTTTCATTAAGCACCTTCCATGTGCTAGTCATTCACACAGAGGGGAAAGACTGACAAGACCTCCAACCACATGAAGCTTCTATTCTAGTAAGGAAAACAGACAATAAAGCAGTGTTTACTTTATTGTACTGTTTGTACAGTAAAGCAGTGTACACACGCAGGTAAAATCCGTAGATTATGATAAGTACTCTGAATAAAATACTGAGTTGCTTTGCCTGAAAAGTTTTGGCAGGTGAGGTTAAGCTACTTAATATTGAAAAAAAGAAAAGCTTTTCAAAAAACCCTTCTCAAAGAGGGTACATTTAAAATGAGACCTGTGGGAATAAGAAGAGACAGACATGTAAAAAATTAGTGAGAAAGCATTCCAAGGAATTGCAATATCAATATTCCCTAGATGGTAAGTAATTCGAACTGTTACAGAAACTTAGAGAACATGAGGGTGCCTGGGGTTTAGTGAGCTGTTGGAGGAAGTCTGGTACAAAACTAAAAGGCAATACAAGCCAGATTATGCAGGGTTATAAAGGTCTAGCAAAAACTTTTGCTTTCATTATAACTGAAATGTGAAGAGGAAGCAATGGAAAGACCTAGGGTAGGGTAATGGTGTAATTCAATTTAGGTTTAAAAGGTTGCCTTTGGCTTTGGCTAATGTGTATATATATATATATATATATATATACGTATATATATATATATACGTATATATATATATACGTATATATATATATATTAGACTGAAGTAAGTGGAGAAAATTGGAGAAACTATAACTAGTTAGGAGGTTTTTGAAATATATAGGTGATGTATGGGACTAGGGTGGTGACACATGAAATGGATTTAAGCAAATGATGCCTGATATGATTTTGACATACAACCAACCAGCTGGACCTATTAATAGATTGTGTGGGAAAGACAAAGAAAAGGGAGGAGTCAAAATGACTGCCAGTAGTTTTACTGCAGTAATTAGCTAAGTTGTAGTATACCCAGCTGAACAGGGAAGATTAACTAAAGATTAGGTTTGAGATAAATATTTTCCCAATTTCCAGATTTTCGCTTTAATCATGTTAAATGTAAGATTTTTGCTGGGCATAGTGACTCATGCCTATAATCTCAGTACTTTTGTAGGTCGAGGCAAAATGGCAAAACCCTGTCTCTACAAAGAAAGCAAAATTAGCTGCTTGTTGTGGTGCATGCCTATAGTCCCAGCTACTTAGGAAGTTGATGTGGGAGGATTGCTTGTTACTGGGAGGCAAAGGCTGTATTGAGACAGAGATTGCAGTAAGCCAAAATTGCAACACTGTATTCCAGCCTGAGCAATAGAGCAAGACCCTGTTTCAAAAAAAAAAAAAAAAAAAAAAAAAAGAGATTTGGATAAGATGGCCAAGTGAGTATATCAAGTAGACAATTGGGTATGGATCAGGAACTCAGAGATATTGAAATATGCTTTGAATATTGTCAAAATACCATAGTATTTACATCCATGGCTCTTGACTAGAGTTTTTTTTTAATGTGCATTATCAACATAATGACAATATTGATCATGGGTAGAAAAGGAAATAACCTAGGGAGATTATATAGATTTAGTTGTAGAAAAGAAAACTTATAAGATCTTTTTTGGAGAAACCTCATCTAGAGATTGTGAATAATTCTTTATTACATGTTTTTGACTAAGTAGGCTACAAATTGCAGAAAAAGAACTATGTATGTGTCTGTGTGAGTAGCATGTGATTTAGGGGGAAAAAGTTATGAGAATGCATGAGATCACCTCTTACCTAGGGAATGTACATAGATTTACAGTGGTAGAAGGCCCAGAATGAGCTCCAAGAAATTTCTGTTTTCAAAGGCATAGTGGAGGAAGATACACAGATACACAGAAGAATCTTTTAAAATTACTACTGACATAGGAAAATTAACATAAGGGTAGTGATACTATGGGAGAAAGGAACATTTTTAAGGAAAGATAGAGTAGTCAACTGTATCAGAGATGGCTGAAAATTTCAATAACGACATAAAACTATGTATTGAGTTTAGAAATATGAAGGTTATCACTGGACTTATTAGAGTAATATCAATGATGAGGACATAAGCCAGATAAAGGTAATTTGAAGACTGCATTTGACATGATAGAGGGACAATATAGAAATGCTTATTCGTTTCCATAAATGCTGGTGAAGAAATGAGACTCAGAAAAGAAATCAAAGTCCTTTAGAAAGCATGAGTGATGGGGATCTAGAATTCAAGTGGAGGGTTTGGGATTTTATATGAGCACAAACTTTTCTTAAGATGTAACAAGAGAGAAGTAGCTGGAGGCAGATACTGATAAGACTAAAAATGGTAATGTAAAAGTGAGAGATTTTGATGAGACTATCAGTAGAGTGAGTGGAGCCATGAAAATGATCATCATTTTAAAAACAGATGGATAAAATAGCAACTTGAGCCAATAGGAAAGTAAAATTACCAGAAGAATGTGGGATAGTGAATAGTGCCTATCCAAAGATATTGATCATAATTTGAAACAGAAACCAGGTATGTGATTCCTTGCTGATTAATATCTTGGGTTTCTCGGGATACTTTTGGCCACACATAAGACAAAATTCCAAACAACTTAAGCAGTAAGGGAGATTTATTTTCTCAAACAAAACCAAGTCCCAACATTGTATTGTACCAGGGTTAGTTAAGTCAGTGATTCATAGTAACCTAAGTTCACACGGCTTTTTCCTGGTGTTGACTTTTCTATGACTAGCTCCCCTCATAGTTGCAAAATGGCTGCCACAGTTTTAGGAGCCACATGCATTCAGCGTTTAGATAAAGAAGAGGGATGATAACACTGTTGTCTCTGTAAGTGTGAAGAAATTGCTTTCAGAAGCCACATAGAAAATGTTCTTTCATTAGTCAAAACAGTCGTATTTTCATGTTTCAACCTCTTCCCAGTCACTGGATTAGGAAAATATGATTAGCTTAGCCTAATTAGGACCTATTTCTGGGACTGAGTCAGCTTTGCCTAAATCACCTGGATACAATGAATGATATGACTATAAAGAAAAAAAATGGAGTTCTCTTTTACAGGAAATGAGTAATGACTATTGTGCAGGCAATACACTATTTCTGTTAGAGTTGGTTAAAGTACGCTGATGTTTTGTCAAGTGAGTGTGAAAGAAAAAAAAAGACAAAGCATTTGTGAGTATTTGCAAGTGATAATAAAATGACTAGAATGTTTCTTTATAATAGAATGATTTATATTCCTTGGGGTATATACCCAGTAACGGCATTACTGGGACAAATTGTATTTCTGTAATTAAGTTTTCGAGGAATCACCACACCATCTTAAACAATGGTTGAACTAATTTCCACTTCCACCAACAGTATATAAGCTTTCCTTTTCCTCCATACCTCATCAGCATCTGTTATTTTTTGACTTTTTAATAGTAGCCATTTTGACTAGTGTGAGATGATATCTCATTGTGGTTTTGATTTGCATTTCTCTAATGATCAGTGATGTCGAGATTTTTTTCATATAGTGATTGCCCACATACATTTTTTTAAATGTCCTTTGACCACTTTTTTTGTGGTTGGTTGTTTTTCTTGTAAGTTTTTTGAAGTTCCTTATAGATGCTGGATATTAGACCTTTGCTGAATGCATGCTTATGTTCATTGAAACACTATAGCAATAGCAAAGACATCGAATTAACCTAAATGCCCATCAGTGGTAGACTGGATAAAGAAAATATGGTAGATATTCACTACAGAATACTATGCAGCCATAAAAAAGATGAGATCATGTCCTTTGCAGGGACATGGATGGAGCTGAAGGCTGTTATCCTTAGCAAACTAATTCATGAACAGAAAACCAAACATTGTACATTCTCACTTATAAGCGGGAGCTAAATTATGAGAACACATGAACACATAGAGGGGAACAACAAACACTGAGGCCTTTCAGAGGGTAGAGAGTAGGAGAAGGGAGAGGATTTGGAAAAATGACTAGTGGGTACTAGGCTTAATATTTGGAAGATGAAATGGTCTGTACAACAAACCCCCATAACACAAGCTTACTTATGAAGCAAATCTGCTCATGTACCTCTAAACTTAAAAGTTAAAAAAAATGAACATTTTCTATAGAAAATGACTAGAAATGGAATCTAAGCTGTAGAGAAAAAGAAATGAAAAAATGATAGTTGTGATGGGCAGTGAAAGTAGAGAGATCAATGGGTTGCTCATCATTTTTTCATTTCTTAAGGAAATCAAAGTATTATGCACTTGATGGGAATGTTACTAAAGTGAGGCTTTTGAATGGAAAATAACTTGAGGTTGTGAGGTATTTGAAACTGAGCTTGCAAGAATAGCCATCTTAATAGATGTAATATAATCGTAGTTTTGATTTTCATTCCCCTGATGATTAGTGATTTTAAACATTTTTTTTTCATACACCTGTTGGCCTCTCTGGAGAAATACGTATTAAACTATTTGCTTGATTTTTAATTGGGTTATTAGTTTTTCTATTATCAAAAAACAAAAGACAACAAGTGTTGGCAAGGATGAGGGGAAATCAGAACTTTGTTCACTGTATAATTGTAAAATTGTGCAGTTACCATGGAAAACAGTAGGGAAGTTCCTAAAATAAATTAAAAACAGAACTACTGGCCGCATTAGATGGCTCACATCTGTAGTCCCAGAACTTTGGGAGGCTGAGGCAGGTGGATCACAAGGTCAGGAGTTTGAGACCAGCCTGGCCAACATAGTGAAACCCTGTGTCTACCAAAGATACAAAAAAATTATCTGAGTGTGGTGGTGCAGGCTTGTAATTCTACCTACTCCGAAGGCTGAGGCAGAAGAATCCCTTGAATAGGAGAGGCAGAGGTTGCAGTGAGCTAATATAGTGCCATTGCACTCCAGTGTCAGCGACAGGGTAAGATTCCATCTTAAAAATAAAAAATAAAAAATAAAAAAATTTAAAAAAAGGAAAAAATAGAACTACCTTATGATTCAACAGTCCCACTTCTGGGTATTTATTCACAGAAATTGAAATCAGGGTCTTTAAGAGATAGAACTCCCATGTTCCTTATGGTGCTATTCACAATAACCAAGATGCAGAAACAAACTAAATGTCTATGGATGGACAAATTGATTTTTTAAAGTGGTATATACATACAATAGAAAATTATTCAGTCTTAAAGAAGGAAATTCTGTAGTAGGCAACAACATGGATGAACCTTGAGGGACATTATGATAAACGAAATAAGCCAGCCACAGAAGGGCAAATAATGCATTATTCCACTTTTATACAATATTTCAAATACTCAAAATTACAGACTCAAAGAACAGAATGGTGGCTTCCAGGACCTGGGGCACTGGTGGAAAGGGACAGCATAAAATGTCATTTGTGGAAGTGAATAAATTCTAGAGATCTGTTGTACAACACTGTGCCTATGGATAACAACACTGTATTGTATATTTAGAAATTGTTAAAAGCATAGATCTCCTGTTAAGTGTTCTTATCACAATAAAACAATATTAAAAAAATACTGAGGTTATGAGGATGGTAGATTTTCTTTTATTTATTCTAGTTTATTTAATACTCCACTGATGGTTACCTCGGTTAATTCCATGTCTTTGCTGTTGTGAATACTGTAGAGATGAACACACAAATGCATGTGACTTTTTGGTAGAATTATTTATTTTCTGTTGAACATACACAGTAATAAGATTGCTGGGTTACATGGTAGCTCTGTTTTAAGTTCTCTGAGAAATCTCCAAACTGCTTTCTACAGTGGCTGATCTAATTTACATTCCCTCTAACGGTGTATAAGCTTTCACTTTTCTCCACAGCCTCACCAGCATCTGTTTTTTTGTGTTTTTTTGTTTTTTGTTTTTTGTTTTTGATATTCTAATAAAAGACATTCTGACTGTTGTGAGATGATATCTTATTTTGGTTTTGATTTGCACTTCTCTGATGATTAGTGATGATGAACATTTTTTCATATTTTTGTTACCTACTCATGTGTCTTCTTTTAAGAAGTGTGCATTCTTTGATTCTTTCATGCACTTTTAAGAAGTGTGTGCCTATATATTAAAAGTTGCTTGTTGATTTGTTTAAGTTTTTTATAGATTCTACATAAGTGGGAGCTAAGCATTTAGTGGACATGAACACAAAGACTAGAATAATGGGGACTAATGGGTGGGGAGGGAGGGAATATTGGTTGAAAAACTACCTACTGATTACTATGCTCACCATGTGGGTGACAATATCGATATTCCAAACCTCCACATCATGCAATATACCCATGTAACAAATCTGCAGGTATACTCCCACATCTAAAATAGAAGTGGAAATTAAAAATGAATAATGAAAATAAATTCTAATTAATCTTTTAATATGTGTTGTGTTCTCATGAAATGTGGTTTTAAAAAGTGAATTATAGGGCCCATGATTATTTGTGTTTTCTATGGATTATGAAAATTGGTTGTAGACACAGTTTCAAATTTTGAAGAATTAAATAACTACTATAATGCATTTTATTAAGATTTTATAGGCAACTCAGGTAATAATAGTATGAAATAGATAGTTGTGGGAGAATATTATAAATAAAAAGATACAGAACATATAATGTGTAGACTGTTTGCAAAATATATACCTTATGAAATCATAAATAAATATGATATATTATAAAGAAATCACCATGTACTTAAGTGACCTATTCTATAGTTTGATACCAATATATTGTCTTTAAAAACTGAATGTCATTATCAAAAATTCTTAATTAATTACAAGAATTAGGAATAAAGAGGAATGGTATTTGATGTGACACGTATCATGAAGGGAATTTCAATAAGTTCTGTTTGTTCCATGGTGGGGATTTGTTTTCTGTTTATTTCTTTATTTCATCTTTGTACCCTAGCTGCATGCCTTTGGTTCTTAACATGCTCCCTTGCAGAGTGAATACTTACATATATTAATGGAAGCAGCATAAAAGCTGTCAAGGCTGTTGTTACAGTCAGGCTCTACATTACAGCTGTGTCTCACCATCAAAGCTGGCTGGCAACACGATTTAGGTTTACGTTTCCATGGTTAGCAGGCCTTGCTTTATGCAAAAATATCTACTGGCCGAGCATTAGGGTTCATAAACATAGCTACCCTCTAGTTGGATGCTGCTTTTTTTTTTCTTTTTTTCTCTTCATTGGAAAAGTTTAAAGCTATTTTTGCCTTAAAAGAATAGGGATACATCAGCCTTGCAGAGTAGGCCAATTCTTGGGTTCATAAGTAAAATTCTATGCCAATGTACTAATACACCTTATTTTTAGTTTTTAAGTGCTTCACTTTGAAAAGAAAATTCACTTCTACTACCAGTTCTTTTTGTTTGTTTGTTTTACTTTTAGTTCCGGGATACATGTGCAGAACATGCAGGTTTATTATATAGGTATATGTGTGCCATGGTAAGTTTGCTGTCCCTATTGTCCTGTCATCTAGGTTCTCTCTCTTCACCCACTAGACCCAACTAGCCCCAGTGTGTGTTGTTCCCCTCTCTGTGCCTATGTGTTTTCATTGTTCAACTCTCACTTATAAGTGGGAACATGTGGTGTTTGCTTTTCTGTTCCTGTGTTAGTTTGCTGAGGATGATGGCTTCCAGCTTCATCCATGTCCCTGGAAAAGACATAATCTCATTCCTTTTTATGGTTGCATAGTATTCCATGATGTATATATACCACATGTTCTTTATCCAGTCTATCACTGATGGGCATTTGGGTTGATTCCATGTCTTTGCTATTGTAAATAGTGCTACAGTAAATATACACGTGCATGTGTCTTTATAGTAGAATGATTTATATTCCTTTGGGTATAACCAGTAATGGGATTGCTGTGTCAAGTGGTATTTCTGTTTCTTGTTTCTTGAGGAATCACCATACTGTCTTCCACAATGGTTGAACTAATTTATATTCCCATCAGCAGTGTAGAGCATTCTTATTTCCCTACAGCCTCACCAGCATCTATTGTTTTATGACTTTTTAACAGTTGCCATCTGACTGACATGCTACTCCCAATTCTTAAACTAGAAATGGTAATAAATAAGTATATGGCACAGGAAAAATTAAAACAAAGATAAATCTTGTAAAATCCAAATAGTTTTAAAGACAGTTTCTATAAGACAAATACAAATTAAAGGTCAAAATATTTATATCCAATAAAGTTAGGTATTCTAAGTTAACGTTTATTATTTTTCACATGTATTTAATTGTTTTTACTATTTTTTACTTCTGGAAAATTCAATAAATTTTATTTAATTTGGCAATGACTTAGTGATCACATACTACATGGAGATTACTAGACTGACGAATTAGGAACTAAAAGTGAGAATTATTTTCCCAGCCGTTAAGGAGCTTAGATTATATATAGTGATTTAAAATAAATCTAACCCAGTATTTTCTTTAGTTGTGTAAAAATCATTTCCATTGTGTTTCAAATATGTCTCCTTAAGACATAGATCAAAACACAATTTTCTATATTAATTTTCTCCTAATCATACATGTGACCAAAAAAATATCTGATGATGATTCCAAACTAATTGTTTACTAATACTTTTTTCCTCCACTTTCACTTATTATTTCTCTTAGAATTTTCCAAGGAATGTATGTTTATATGGCAAATTTTCTTCTACTGCTTTATTGAACAATTTGTTACTTTCTTTTGTAGTCATTGAATTTTTCACATTGCTTCCAACTTAATATACTTTACATATTTCACTGATTTACATATTAATATCTATTGGGTAATTAATTAAACCATGAAGAAGTTGGCAAGTAATTTATTGCTTTGCTTGTAAGAGCCCTTATTTTTTGGCTTTTGGGGCATAATGGAAGAACCATCTGTTTCTCACATATATGCCAGATGAACCAGCACGCTCAGTATCCTAGATTTTAGGCCTGGAGTGTTGTAAGAAAGCATATGTATTGGTTTTGTTTGTTTGTTTTGCCAGAAACAGTAGAATGAACAGCTCACAAGCTAAACAATGTCTTAATCATAAGTTATTAAGTATATTGCCAGTTATTACCAACTCTATTTTCACTGTGAAAGTCTGTCATTACCATTGAAAATTCACATTTTATCATGTTTTCTGAGATTAAAAATATTTATCATACAAATTTTGGAAATGGCAATTTAAGAGAAAACAAATGTAAAACAACTTTATATCATTTTTGTATACATATGTACAAAAGCTTATAAATATATAAATATATATGAACTGTAGTATAAACAGACATTTTTTAAGTTTTAAAATTAAAATATGTCTTTGCTATTGTGAATACTGCTCCAATGAGCATACTTGTGCATATGTATTTAGGGCAGAACAATTTATATTCCTTTGGGTTTATACTCATGACTGGAATTGCTGGGTCAAATGGTAGTTCTGTTTTTAGCTCTTTAAGGAATTGCCACTCTGCTTTCCATAATGGTTAAATTATGGAAATGGTTAAACTAACTTACAGGCACAGGAATAGTATATAAGCATTCCTTTTTATCCACAACCAGCATCTGTTATTTTTTGACTTTTTGATATATAGCCATTTTGACCAGGGTCAGATGATATCTCATTGGGGTTTCAATTTGCAGCTCTCTAATGACAGTTATGTTGATCTTTTCATATGCTTGTTGGCAGCATGTATGTCTTCTTTTGAAAAGTGTCTGTTCATGTACTTTGCCCACTTTTTAATGGTCTCGTTTGTTTTTTGCTTGTTAACTTATTTAAGTCCCTTACAGATTCTGGATATGAAGCCTCTGTCAGATGCAGAGTTTGCAAATATTTTCTCCCACTCTGTAGGTTGTCTGTTTACTCTGTTGATAGTTTCTTTTGCTGTGCAGAAGCTCTTAAATTTAATTAGGTCCCATTTGTCAATTTATATTTATGTTACAATTGCTTTTGTTAGGATTATCCTGAAATCTTTGTCAGGTTGTAGGTCAAGAACAAAATTTCCTAGTTTATCTTACAGAGTTTTCATAGTTTTGGGCTTAACATTTAGGTCTTCGAATAATCTTGAGTTGATTTTTGTATATGGTGTAAGAAAGAGGTACAGTTTCAATCTTCTGCATATGGCTAGCTAGTTATCCCAGAACCATCTATTGAATAAGATGTTCTTTCTCTATTGCTTATTTTTCAGCTTTGTTGAAGAACAGATGGTTATAGGTGTGGAGCCTTATTTTTAGACTCTCTATTCTGTTCCATTGTGCATGTTTGTGTACCAGTGCCATGCTGTTTTTTTCACTGTAGCTCTTTAGCATAGTTTGAAATCTGGTAATGTGATGCCTCCAGCTTTGTTCTTTTTGGATATTCAAGCTCTTTTTTGGTTCCTTATGAATTTTAAATAGCATTGTTTTCTACTTCTGTGAAGAATGTCATTGGTAGTTTAATAAGAATAGCATTGAATCTGTAAATTGTTTTGGGCAGTATGGCCATTTAACAGTATTAATTCTTCTAATGTTTTCTATTTGCTTGTATACTCATCGTTTTTTTGAGCAGTGTTTTTTTAATTCTCATTGTAGAGATTTTCCCTTCTCTGGTTAGCTGTATTGCTAGGTATTTTATTCTTTTTGTGGCAAATGTGAATGAGGTTGTGTTCCTGACTTGGCTTTCAGTGTCAAATGTGAATGAGATTGTGTTGCTGACTTGGTTGTCAGTTTGGCTGTTGTTTGTATATAGGAATGCTAGTGATTTTTGTATATTGATTTTGTACCCTGAAACTTTGCTGATGTTGTTTATCAGCACTAGGAGCTCTGGGGCTGCGACTTTAGGGTTTTCTAGGTATAGGATCATGCCATTTGCAAACAGGCATACTTTGGCTTCTTTTCTTTCTATTTAGAATGCCTTCTATTCTTTCTCTTGCCTGATTGCTCTGGCAAGGACTTGCAATACTATGTTGAATAGGAATAGTAAGAGATGGCATCCATGTCTTTAGGTTGGTTTCCAAAGGGAATGCTTATAGCTTTTGCACATTAAGTATGATGTTTGATGTGGATTTTTCATAGATGACTCATTATTTCCAGGTATACTCCTTCAATACCTAGTTTATTGACAATTTTTAACATAAAAGCATAAAAGAATGTTGAATGTTATTGAAAGTCTTTCCTGCATTCATCAAAATAATCATGTGATTTTTGGTTTTAGTTCTGCTTATGTGATGAATCATGTTTATTGATTTGCTTGTGTAGAACCAACCTTACTTCCAGGGATAAAGCCTACTGATTGTGTTGGATTAGCTTTTTGATGTGCTCACAAATTCCGTTTGCTACTATTTTGTGGAGGATTTCTGCATCAATGTTCACCAAAAATATTGACCTGAGGCTTTTTAGTGTGTGTGTGTGTGTGTGTGTGTGTGTGTGTGTGTGTTAGGTTTGGGTATTAGGATGATGCTGGCTTTATAGAATGGGTTAGAGAATAGTCCCTCCTCCTCAAATTTTTGGAAAAGTTTTAGTAGGAATGGTATCAGCTTTTCTTTGTAGAATTTGCCTGTGAATCCATCTGGTCCTGAGCTTTTATGGTTGGTAGGCTATTTATTACTGATTCAATTTCAGAGTTTATTATTGATTTGTTTAGAAATTTAATTTCCCTAATTAAGTCTAGGGAGTGTATTTAGAAATTTATCCATTTCTTCTAGATTTTCCAATTTGTGTGCAGAGAAGTGTTTTTCTGAGGCTAACAGTATCCCCTTTGCTGTCTCTAATTGTGCAACCTAGAATTTTCTATTCATATCATCTTTTATTAAAAGTAGATATAAAATAAACACATGTATAGGCAAAACATGATTAAGAGTTTCACAGATGTGAGTAGTTTAAGGAAAAAATATTAAAAGATGCACTTCAACAAGAAATAAAATGAATCCAGAAGAACAGAGTGGAAAGCAGGAAGAAATGATTAAAAAGTTACTTGGTAAACTATGTTGTTTAATACAAATAAGTTTAGAAAAAGAAGAATATGGGAAAATAAACAGGAAAGAAGGTAAAATGTATTTCTGTGCTGGCTTTGAAATTTGTCAGAAAACTTTGAAAGTAAATAAGTCTGTTTTATATTTAAGATTAATCAGTAAGATTAAAAGTAGAATTATAAGTTAATTATGAGTAATAGGAAAAGGGAGGAGCTTATAAATTCAATGAAAGGTAAAAAGAAAATAATGTACCAAAGGTAGCATGAACCATAAACAAAATTGCAAAAGGATAAAGTACACATTAATATTAACATTCACAATAAGAAAAAGTAAACTTGTCTTTTATAACAAACTCTGAAGTTGAAATTATAAAAATATAACTCTATTAAAAGTACACCCATTGTAAAACAAAGTAAAGTGACTGAAAATAAAAGAATGAAAAAATATTCATTAGACAAAGATTCCAGATTCACAAGAAAAGTGACATTATCTAAAAAATATAATTTAACACAAAATAATTAAATAGAACATAAGGAGTTTACTTAATTTTAAAAGGAAAATAATACCAATCATACACTTGTATGTACCTGAAAACATAGCCTACAGAAAATAAGGTAAAACCGGTGGTAATTATTTAAGGGAAAAACAAATTAACAACCATGGCATATTTTTAATACCCATTTTTGAAAATAAAACTAAAATATAAGAAATATTATTTTCCCCCTTGTCCAATATTACTCTAGATTGTTGATATAAAAAACCCTCTAACTTTAAAACCATTAGATCGTAGACATGACACACATTTTGAAGCAATGCTGTTCTCATACGAAGTAGCAGTGGTCTTCAAGGATAACTCCTCCTCAAATAGGTAAGCATGCAACAAAACATGAAGTCGTGCTAGAGATGCTGGCATCAGTAAAGGCAAAATCAATATCAGTACTATAAAGACTATCTGAATACTGAACAATGGGCCAAAAGCAAGATGTAGGAACTATGACTGGGACTTCTTAGTGAGAATATTCACTTGGGGAAAAAAAACAAGCAAAAGATTAAAGAGAATCTCCATCTAATTGTTACTTACCAGCTACCAGAAGTAGCTGGTGGGTTTCTACAGGAAAGATTTCCTAATTTACACCGACAGGACTTCCACAAATTAAAATGAAGTCACTAGCTCACACTCAAAGATAACAAAACACAGTAGTTTTCAAGGAGACATCAGTAATAGTAAAAATAAAGTATCATATTTGTAATACTAAGGGTTAAACTAAGAGTAGTTTACAGCAGGGACCTCCAACCGCTAGGCCACAGACCAGTACTGGTCCATGGAATTAGGAACTAGGTTGGGCTGCACAGCAGGAGTTGACTGGCTGGTGGGAGAGTGAAGCTTCATCATCAGTATTTACAGCAGCCCCCTATTGCTTGCATACTGCCTGAGCTCTGTGTCATATTAGCAGAGGCATTAGAGTCTCATAGGAGCATGGGCCCTATTGTGAACTGTGCATGTGAGGGATCTAGATTGCATGCTCCTTATGAGACTCTAACACCTGATGATCTTGCACTGTCTTCTATCACCCCAGATGGGATAGTCCAGTTGCAGGAAAACAAGTGTAGAACTCTCACTGATTCTACATTATGGTGAGTTGTGTAATTATTTCATTATATAACACAATGTATTTAATAATAGTAATAGAAATATAGTGCACAATAAATGTAATAATGCGCTTGGCCCATCTCAAAACCACCCCCACTCGCCCCTCCCCTTACCTGTGGAAAAAATGTCTTCCACCAAACCAGTACCAGGTGCCAAAAGGTTGGGAGATCACTGGTTGAGGGGATTTATGAGGCTTTGCATAAAATATTATTAAGTACAATAATTATAAAAAGGAATTAGATAATCTTTCTACAGGATTATAAAGAAGAAATAGACAATTACAAAGATAAGGAAGAAATAAAGATTAATAGAAATGTATAGGCAAATTTGAATGATAAATGAAACTGATAGACATTGAAAGAACACAATATTAGAACAAGAAAATCAACAATATACTAAAATCATAGAATATATATAGTGGAAACTAGAAAATATATTTGAAGAAATTACTCTGTTATGAAGTAACCTATTTTGGACATATTTGGAAAGTATATCTAACAAGATTTGCTCATGAATTGGAGACAGTTTATAAAAGAAAGAGAAGAGTCAAGAATAACTCCAAATTGTTTTGATTTAGCAAATGGCAGGATGAAATTGCATTTAAAATGAAGTGGGTTTGGAAGAGGGCTACCAATATTTCACTTCAAGGCATGTTAATTTTGGTATATCTGTTAGACACTGCTGTTATCAAATAAGCAATTAGGAATATAAATCTGAAGATCAGAGAGAGAGTCAGACTGGAGATATGTCTTTAGGATATGTTTAGTCATCAGCTTATAGGTGATTATTTAAATCATGAGCTGAAACATGAATGCAAAGGTTATACTTGTAGCACAGATAGGTGAAAGAGAAGTGTCAAAGATCAAGTCCTGGGACACTCCAACATTGAAAGGTGATTGATAAAAGGGGAAGAAAAGAAATTGGAATGTTTTGAATAGGATGTGATTACATGTATAGAAATATTTACTGCCAAGAAGAGTAATCTGGTAGTAGGAAAACCTGAGTTTAAATTTAAGCTTTATTCTAATGGAGTAGTTGGCTATGGGCAAGTTACTTAGTCTAAGGGAACTCATTACTGGTTTTTCACATAGCTAGTCAGATCCAGTTATCTTTTAGGGTCAATTTAAATGTCCCTTCTCCAAAAACATCTCCCCTGTGGATTTTTAACCATCATCTAGCCAAGTTATTCCCTAATACCACTCTTGTTTATTTAATTTGCTGTATGTAATTCCAGTATAAAATTAGCCTATATGTTTACTTATTTAATTTAATTATATGTCTTCTCTCTTACCATAAGCACAGAAATGTGTACTCCATGTAGGTAAGCTTTTTGCATCATTCATTATTTTTCCTCAATTTCTAGTGTAGTATCTAGCATAGAACTGCATCAATATATTATGAAGATGTAAATTAATAAATTTCCCAAGAATGAGAAACACTGAACTGAAAACTTGCTTTTGTACCAGAAGACATGCCACCAGCTAAGCAAATTAATTCATATTCTTGGGCATTAAATATTTAGCATGCTGCTTAACAATTCTCCTCAATTTTCTGAAAGCCCTTTATGTTTTTGGAAGTGCCCTTTTCTGATTATTTGTGTCTTTTCTTCTGTCTGCTTATACCCATTGAGTCCAGGCATTTTAAAACATTGGTCAAAAATTTTTATATTATCTACACAGGAGAAACAATAGTTCCAGAGAGGTTACTAGAGGAATTCTTCCCCACACAATGCATAAGTATGCAAGTATGCTTGCACACGCACACACACACACACACACACACACACACACCCTTAAACGTTGTTCTTTGCATTCTGAAGCATGTCACAGACTGATAGGTTTGGATTACTGGATTACTTTTTTTTATGTTTTACCTGTGAAGGCTTTCCACATACCTTTAGAACTGAAATGTTATTACATGCAGCATTATATCTAAATTCCGAAGGGAAATGCTTTGAATTATCCCTATCTCCTGTTCCCTTTGCCACATATATTTAGAATTACCAAGTATTTGCTTTCATTTGGCAGATAACCATAACAAAGAAACTCTTTCTGTCATCTCTTCTGTTTTTGCTAATCAGACTCTAAATACATGGAGAAGCAACAGTAATAACTTTTGAATAATGAGATGTCATGAATTTACACATATATGCATTTGGTTTTATGAGAACTTACAGAAACAGGAATTTTATCAAACTCTCATAAGCAGAAAGCACAAAGTTATTTAAAAAAAGAAAGACAATTCTCACTGGAAGTCAAATAATTCTCATGGAGAAACTATGCAGATTCTTAGTAAGGATAGTAAATGGCATATTTGCAGCTCCCTAAGTGACAACCCAGTCACATAAATTATTTAAAGACTACTATTGTGACTTTTACAGCTAAATAAAAACTGTGGACATTTGCTCTCTTTTGTCAGTGCCCTGAATTAATGATCTCTTCATATTTATCCTCCTGAATAAAGGAGATTTTTAATTATCCTGTGAATTGATAGATCTCTGCTTGTATTTATTAGAAATAAACAATTGCAAGATCGAAGAATCTTCTTTGAGAATTTCTTTCTAGATTTGCTATTGACAGATGTATGACATATTCATTTTTAAAAATTGTATCTCTATTGTGATAAAAATATTGATTTTTCTTATTTTTACATTAAATAATTCAAGTTGTTATAATTATAAAAAAGACTTTATAATAGTATTATAAATATTAATACATATGTTAAATATATTTTTATTTAAGAGTATATAATTTTCATTGAAAATATTTCGCAATTCATATATGTTTATCTTCCTATAGTAATGAGTTTTTAGAAACCAGGATTTGTACCAGTAGGAAATATACAAGTAATTTTGAATTTATCCTGTAATTAAGTGTTAAACATTGTGTAATGTACATATTAAAGTTTATGACCTTCCATTTTGTGGCAAAGTAAAAATTATTACAAGTGAAACCTCTCATATTTACCAGGAAATTGATTAATGTATCTTAGAAATCACTTATTTTCTGAATATAGGCAATACAATGATTTGCATTTATTGAACATTTATATAGTAATATGTTTATGTTTGCAATCTATTCTGTTGTATAAATGTAAATATTTTTATCATTTTTTAGTGATACTATGGATTCATAGATTTTTGTGTATCATTGTTTCATCTTGTCACTTATGATGCTTTGATTATCCAAAATGTGGCCAGCAGGAACCTTTGTAAGCTGATTTTGTGTCCTTTTGATAACCTTCTCCATTAGGCTCCCTGGTTTTCTTATACAGCAGAAATTCCAGGTTTATGTTGTGTTTTCTTTGATATACTTTTGGAATGTGTCCAAAGTTTATTTTAGTAGACCATATGGAGACCAAACTTTGGGTATGTAAGTTATAGGAGTACTCACTACTACTAGATGGTTACAGACTTTCTTCTTAAATTCTTTGATTTTATAATTGCACCTTTTTTCACTTGACATGAAAAATCTTAGTAACTATTAACAATAATATGACTGGGTGCAGTGACTCATGCCTATAATCACGGCATTTTGGGAGACTGAGGTAAGATGATTGGTTGATCCCAGGATTCCAAAATCAGCCCAAGCAACATTGGGAGAATCCATCTTTACAATGATTTTTTAATTAGCCAGGTGTAGTGGTGTGTACCTATAGTCCTAGCTACTTGGAAGGCTGATGCAGGAACATTGTTTGAACTCAGGAATTTGAGGCTTCATTGAGCCATGATCATGCCACTACCCTCCAGCTTGGGTGACAGGGTGAGACTCTGTCTTAAAACAAGAAAACATAAAATGTACAAAAAAGAATATGTTTGTTTATTTGGTTTGGCCAGCAATTTGAATATACAATTGTTATAAAATTACACTGCATATACATTTCTATTTACTTTCCAATACTTTCATTAACAATAAAGCTACTGAGAGAAATGTAAGATTTATAAGATTTCTTTGAAATTATATTTTATTCTTAAGGAATAATTCACTAATAATGTATAGTCAGAATTGTGCTTAAAAACCACTTGAATTTTTTTCCTGTGTGGTTATGATAGTAATTTGATATACAGTTAAATTTAATTAAAATCATTCCCACTCCACTCTTTAACCTTCCCACATTTCCTTAGTGTCCATCTCCAGTGTATGTTGCTGATAACCAGTATGAATAATCTTTATTATATGAATAATGTCTTCTCTCCTCCTATGTGTCCACTGAGGGTTATTGAGGGAATAATGTAACTTCCTGGCTAAAGTAAATACATATTGATATTTGTGACTTGAGCTGACTCCTTACTTGTGTTTTGTAATTCCTTTTATTCATTTCTGGTAGATTTTCTGTTCTAACTCTCAAGAGTCTCTCTTAACTCCTAATATTTTCTTTTTTATGGCTCCAATAAACATATTTACACCAATCAAGATACATCTGTTTGATCAATATTTAAATTTTTTATTTGAGAATTTAAAATTATTTTCTCTAAATTAAATATCTTTTTTATGAATGGTAGAGATTTTAATTGTTTTGTCTTGTTTTCTCAAGACATAGCTGTTTGAGTAATATTTAAATTTTTATTTTGAGAATTTAAAATTATTTTTCTAAATTAAATATCTATTTTCTGAATGTTTAGAGATTATAACAGCATCTGCCAGCTTAAAGTGAAAGCAACAGGGCTAATTGGGATCTCCTGGGTCAACCGATGAGTTCTTTCCTAGTGACGGGAGGTACACAGTATAGTAATATGCTTTACACTTCAGAGATGATGTCTTGACATTCCTCAAACAAATGGATAACTAAAATCTTCACCAATAGCAGGTTTCTGAATTTTTAGATTTTGTCTCTCACTTTTTGAACATACATATATCTTTTTAAAGTATTAAGGATACTTTTCAGGAATGTTGTTGCCAGTGGACTGAAAACACATTGGCCCCTCCAGTGCAGTAGGTGCTTAACCTCGAGGTTAACAACAAGGCAACTTGTCTGGTACAAGCCCCCTAGATTTAGAGCATGCAGCCAAGGAGTGCTGAACTGACCCTCGGCCCCATGAAATCTTCCAGACATGAAGATGAAGACATGAAGCCAGTTGACTGAACCCACATTATACCACAATCAAATCCACAAGGGCACCAAGAAGATAAAAGCAAAATGTCCCATCAAAAAGATAGCTCTTTTAAAGATTAAAGGAATATCAGCCCACTAAGATGAGAAAGAACCAGTGCAAAAACTCTGGCAATTCAAAAACCAGAGAGTCTTTCTACCACCAACTGACCACACTAGTTCACCAAAAATTATTCTTAACTAGGCTCACATGACTGAAATGACAGAGGTAGAATTCAGAATCTAGATAGGAACAAAGATCAACGAGATTCAGGGGAAGGTCAAAACCCAAACCAAGAAATCTATGGAATCCAGCAAAATGACACAAGGCCTGAAAGTCAAAATAGACATTTTAAGAAAGAAACAAATGGAACTGACAGAGCTGAAAAACTCACTACAATAATTTCACAATACAATTGGAAGTATTATCAGCAGTAAGACCAAGTTTAGGAAGGCATTGCAGAGCAGGACGATTGGTTTTCTGAATTCAGACAGAAGAATATAAAGAAAAAGGAACAAACAATAATAAACAAACACTCTTAGAAATATGGGATTAGCAAAAGAGTCCTGGACTAGATAAATTCACAGCTGAATTCTACCAGATATATAAAGAAGAGCTGCTACCCATCCTACTGAAACTATTCAAAAAAAATTGAGAAGGATGGGCTCTTTCCTAACTCATAGAGACCAGCATCATTCTGATACCAAATCTGGCAGAGAAACCATACAAAAAGAAAACTTCAAGCCAAATATCTCTGATGAACATAGATGCCAAAGTCCTCAATCAAATAGTAGCAAACTAAATCCAGCAGCACATCAAAAAGTTAATCCTTCATGATCAGTAGGCTTTATTTATTAGGTACAAGGTTATATTAACATATGCAAATCAATAAATGTGATTCATCATACAAACAGAACTAGAAACAAAAATCACATGATCATCTCAATAGATGCAGAAAAGGCTTTTGATAAAATTCAACATCCTTTCATGTTAAATACCCTCAACAAACTATGCATTGAAGGAACAGACCTGAAATTAATGAGTCATGTATGATAACACCCCAGCCAACATCATATTGAATGGATAAATCTAGGAAGCCTTCCCCTTGAAAACCAGGACATGACAAGAATGCCGACTCTTCCAACTCCTATTCAACATAGTACTAGAAGTTCTGGCCAGAGCAATCAGGCAAGCGAAAGAAATACAGGACACTGAGGGCCAGGCACAGTGGATCAAGCCTGTAATCCCAGCATTTTGGGAGGCCGAGGCAGGCAGATCACGAGGTCAAGAGATCGAGACCATCCTGGCCAACATAGTGAAACCCCGTCTCTGCTAAAAATACAAAAAATAGCTGGGCGTGGTGGCATGCGCCCGTAGTCCCAGCTACTTGGGAGGCTGAGGCAGGAGAATTGCTTGAACCTGGGAGGCAGAGGTTGCAGTGAGCCGAGACTGTGCCACTCCACGCCAACCTAGCACCTGGCAACAGAGTAAGATTCTGTCTCAAAAAAAAGTAAATAAATAAATAAATAAAATAAAAAGAAATACAGGACACTGAAATAGGAAGAGAGGAAGTCAAACTACCTCTCTTTGCAGATAATAGGATTCTATACCCAGAAAATCCATAGTCTAAGTTCCAAAACTCCTAAATCCAATAAACAACTTCAGCAAAGATTCAGGACACAAAATTAACATAAAGAATCATTAGGATTTTTATACACCGATAATATCTAAGCTAAGAGCCAAATCAAGAATGCAATCCCTTTCACAGTAACCACAAAAGATAGACCTAGTAATACAGCTAACCAAAGAGTTGAAAATTCTCTGTAATAAGGATTATAAAACACTGCTGAAAGAAATCAGAGATGACATAAACAAATGGAAAAATGTTCCATGCTAATTTATAAGAAGTATCAGTATCATTAAAATGACCATACTTCCCAAAGCAATTTACAGATTCAATGCCATTCCTATCAAACTACCAATGACATTTTCCCAAAATTAGAAGAAAAAAAAAACTATTCTAAAATTTATGTAGAACCAAAAGAGTCCAAATAGCCAAAGTGATTCTAAGCACAAAGAACACAGCCAGGGGCTTTACATTACCCAACTGCAAACTGTATTACAGAGCTACAGAAAACAAAACAGCATGGTACTGGCACAAAAACATACACATATACCAATGGAGCAGGTTAGATTTCCCAGAAGTCTCACACCTAAAATCATGTGATCTTTGACAGAGTCAACAAAAACAAGCAATGGGAAAAAGACTCCTTATTCATTAATGGTGCTGGGATAGCTGCTGGACACTTGTAGAAGACTAAAACTGACTCCTACCTTTCACGTTATACAAAAATCAACTCAAGATGGATTAAAGATTTAAATGTAAAACAGAAAATGGGTAAACCCTAGAAGAAAAGTTAGGAATTACCATTTTGGACATAGATCCTGCCTAAGATCTCACGATAAAGATGTGAAAACCAATTGGAACAAAAGCATTGACAAATGATACCTAATTAAACTAAGGAGATTGTGCACAGCAAAGGAAACTATTAAACAGACAATCTACAGGATTGGAGAAAACCTAATTCAACAGCGCATTGATATTTACAAACTATGCATCCAACAAAGGTCTAACATTCAGAATCTATAAGGAACTTAAGCAAATTGACATACCCAAACCAAACACCACCACTGAAACATGGGCAAATGACATGAACAAATATTTTTCGAAAGAAGACATACAGATGGTCAATAAGCATATGAAAAAATGCTCAATATCACTAATCATTAGAGAAGAAATGCAAATCAAAACTACGGTGAGATACCATTTCACATCTATCAGAATGGTCATTATTAAAAATTCAAAAAATAACGGATGCAGTCTAGGTTGCAGAGAAAAGGGAAGTCATACACTGCTGGTGGGATATAAAATAATTCAGCCACTGTGGAAAACAGTTTGGAGATTTCTGAAAGAACTGAAAACAAAACAACCATTTGACCTAGAAATCTCAATACTGTGTGCATACCAAAAGCAATATGAATCATTCAACTGTAAAGATATGTGTATGTATATATTCATTATGGTATTGTTGGTAATAGCAAAGACATGAAATCAACCTAGATTCCCATCAACAGTGAATTAGAAAATGTGGTACATATACACCATGAGATACCAGGTGATTATTAAAATAATGGGATTTTTTTTTTTTGCAAACATACATTCTATTAAAGATATGACATTCCTCCCAGTAGCTGATATTGGGCTACCACTGTTTAACTTCATGCTCCACTGTGTTCTGCCAAATTCATCTGATATTTTGTGGACACAAGATTTGTGGGTTTTTTGAAAAAGGATAAGATGGGCCCCGCCAACATAATCTTGGAATTAGTCTTCTTTATTTTACTTGGGATTTACAATTCCTTCTGGATTTTTATCTCAGTAGGTGAGATGGTGGCTTCATAGTCTTCCTCTTGGCATTTCTTGTAATTAAAGCCCTTATTCAACAGTCAGGAAACAAAACAAGGATTCAGCAGTTACTAAGTATATATACCTAAATTATGTGCTCAGAGTCTGATAAAATGACCACAGGGTGCATTCATGGGTGTGAAATCTACTTTGAGTTATACTTGTGCCATTATTCCACTTAGTTTTTAGTCTCTGTCTGCTGTTATGTGGATAGGAGAACTATGATGATTAGACTCCAACGTTCTTCAATTATTGAAACTCAAACCACTGAGATTCCATTATTTTGCAATCATTGAGACTCCAATATTAGTTTCAGCTCAGATTCTTAATTTAACTGTCCTTAAAAACACTTTGTATTCCTGTTCATCAGTGTACTAGTACTTGGGTACTGTTACTTATGTAAACTAACTTAGTTCACTTTAGGGATATCTTGAGGAAATCCTTACAAAACACACTTGTCATGAAGTTTCAGAGTTCTTTCCTCCATAGTATCTAGGTAAAGAGAGGCTAAAATCTTCTATAAAGGGTATGGGACAGCTCTGCATGGTCATAGGGTTGAATAGAACAGAAGATATCCTTCCCAACTCTCAGTGTCTCACTAATCCCATGCTAGGACCCTGAATTTAGCCTAGGAGACTTGCTGAGTCTTAGATTAAGACTACTTTGTAATTCTAGTACTGTAATAATTTGGGCTCATTTTCTGCCTAATCTACCTTCCCACTGTAAATCATGAGTCTCTTTATAGGCTTTTTGGCTTTTACACCATGCCCAGATTTAGCATTCACTAGGTTGCACTTGCTACTGTAATTCTTTAATAACCATTCAGTTCTGCAATCATTGAGGTCACTGTTGTCTTCATTTTGCCTCAATACTGGAGATATTACATAAATCAGTGTTTCCCTTTTTAACTACATCACATCTCAGTTCACCACAGTAATAATGATACTATAGCATGCCAGTGATATCTTTCCACACCCAACTTACAATCAGCTATGGGATTCCTGTTGCCATCTTACCGATTTGTGCCTCTATTTTATAACATTATCCTAAGGTTCAGAATTATAGGAAATTTCTTGTACCAAGTATCTTAGATTGGGATTCCCCAGGGGTTTGAGTGTAATAGTTTATTTGGGAAATTCAGAAACCATTGGTAGGATTTAAGAAAGTGATTCAAATAATGATAAACAGTTAATATGCATTTCAAGATGAAGCTACTTGAGTTTAACATCACAAGGAATTGTGGGAAAGAACAAACAAGATGAGTGGCTTCCAGGACCTCCTACAAATAGAACTCTGGTTTACTTAACCAATTTCCCAGTTGTACTAATACATAATCTGGATGTAAGACCTAGGTTGAAATATGAATTAGTATATTTCCTTGTTTATATTCACTTTTTTTCTAAAAAGAAAAGTGGTTTCACATTGTAATTTCTTTACCATATTGGTAAGCACATTTATTAATACATACTTTTAAATAGGTACATAATGCAAAAATGACTTCTCTCAGATGAATTTGTTTATGACACAATTCTTGGTAAAATTATGTTCAGAGTATTTTATCCTGCAATGACAAAAGAACATTTGATATATAATCCTGCAATAATATGTAAATTTAATTTAATTTAATAGATTTTTGAGTCATTTTCAGATAACATGTTTGCATACTCAATATTTTGTGTGTTTGTAGTCACTTAATATCTGTGTTAAAACAAAGGTCAGAAAACCTGTGTGTGAGTGTGTCTTTTTTATTTGAAATATGAGGTTGCTTACTTCATAATACATATATTTTTAAGGCTAATTCTTTTACTATTCATAAAACATGACAGGCCAACTCAATTGGATTATGTAGGATAAAAGGGTCACTTGCCTAACATTGAACAGATTTGCAGTAATATCACATTTGGTAGCATAGTTTAATAATAGAGCTTTTTAAGCCATTAAGATATTGTTTTAAATCTCAGTGACATTACTTAAACTGAGCCTCCATTTATTAAGCTGCAAAATTGAAAAGCTTTTGTCTACACTTTTAGACTCTTGTAGAATGAAATGAGATTTTACATGTTTTTATATTTAACTAACTCTTTACTTATCTTCACCTTCTTTCCACATATGCTCTTTAGAACGTTACTTCCTTCCTTCTCCTTCATTGAGTGAGTGAATTCTGAATGAAAGAATAGATGAATGAATAAAATATTTAGCAGGAAATCTTTCAGGGATAATATCAAAAGACAACTCATAGACTGGGAAAATATTGCAATGCACCTGACACTGCAAGGATTACTTTCCTTAGTATTCAAAATGTTCATACAAATTGAAAACAAACAAATAGACATTATTATTAGGAAAATGGGGAAATAATATAAAAAGGCAATTCTTAGAGAAGAAAATACGTATTATCTCCTCTATGGAATATATAATGGAACATATTTGATATCACCAAAAGAAAATTTAAATAACTTCTTACCATTCACTAGTTGCTATTGATTACTATCGATTATCCCTCCTAGATTATCTGTATAGGCCCAATGTAATCACAAAAGCTACAGAGGCAGAGTGAAAAAAGTTTTGTAGACACATTATTTTGTGTGTATAAGAATGAAAAAAGTGTGTGAGAGAGAGAGGTTTGGAGATATTATGCTGCTGGCTCTGAAGATGGAGAAAAGGGCCACCAGCCAAAAACTGCAGTGCCCTTTAGAAGCTGTAAAAGGCAAGGATTCTCTGCTAGAGTCTCTAGAAGAAATGCAACTCTGCTAACACATTGATGTTATTCCTGTAAAATTCATTTTTAACTTCTGACCTTCAGATTTGTAAGATTATAAGTTTGCATAGGCTTATGTCACTAAGTTTGTAGCAGTTTTTAAGGCAGCAATTTAAATCTAATACAAACATCTTTATATTTCAGGCTTTTGAGACTAAAGTTAAGGGATGATTTCAAGTGCTCTGAGAGTATAGCAAATAAAGAAATATCCAGAGCATTGACAGTAGTGGAGTGATTTGCTTTTACCTGATTTATTTGGAGACTGGAGCTACAACCTGTACTCATCAGTGTGGCTGAGAGTCCCCAGGTAGGGATTTCAGCTGCAGGTCTCTCTTGAATCTGACTCATTTTCACAAGAACAAAACAAATTAAACACAAAGAAATAAATCATGTGAGGGTAATTACATTTTAATTTTTTGTGTGCTAAAAATCAATGTTAAAAAAAATTTACAGTTGTACTCTAAATGAATTTACCCTCTGGTCTTGGTCAAAAAAGGACTTCTCAAGATGACACTCTATTTTTTCTTATTTTCTTACCATCTGTGTCTTACAGAGCAAATATGACCATTCTACAGGCCAAAACAAGATATTTTTTTCTGACAGTGTTAAAGTTCAATCTTCACTTTAAAAATTAAGTGGTTATTTCTGCTTCACATCTAGTACAACTGATAAAAATTATTAAAATATTATATTAGATATCAGGTGTGCCCTGCTAATTTAGCTGATAGATGGAACTAAAAAAATATGTTGTTTGTCTCTTCCACACATAGTCTAATTTTACTGTGACAAGATAACAATCAGATAGTTCAAGGCTTATAAATAGCTTGAATATGTTCTAGGAAGTTTTTTAGGAATAGCTAAGAAAATAAAAAGTTTTGAAGTTATAATAAAATATTATTAATTCATGCCTCTGTGAGGTTAGCAACAATTGTTAGGAAAAAGTAAAATCTTTACTAATTTAAAATAAATATCAATTTGCTCTTCTAGAGCATGTGCCATAATTCAAACCAACCTAACAAAGTATTACTTTAGGAATCTTTAACCATGTAATTTAATAATTGTATGGTACATAAGATCATATAATGGCTTTAGTAAGTTTATTACTATTGCACTTATGTAATTTGATGTTTCTAGAGAATTTCAAATTTCTAGTTCATTTATAATGTTCTTTAAAAATTGTCTCTATTCTTAGTCATTAAGTTGTGCTACCTACTAAAATGAAGTCAGTTAACCCCAGGTAAACTTCAAACCAGTCCACTGAAAATTTTGAGTTATAGCTCAAGGTCTCAAGTAAGATGGTTTATTCACACTATTACTATATATTTGTGTGTGTGTGTGTGTATGTGTGTGTATATATTCTATATAGCAATGGTGTCTATGTAAATTATGTATATATGTGTGTATACTATACACACATATATAGGTATTACATATAAATAATGCATATATTTTAGGTATTAATATTACATGTATAATATATGCATATGAATTATATATTATATGTATACATAGTATATATACATACATAGTATTATACATGCACACATATATACATAATTATAATTTATGTATATATACACATAAATACATGTGTATTACACAATATTACACACAGTATATATATAATATATATGTGTGTTTATTACTAATTATTTATGTGTGTATATTATTTATATGTGTGTACATTACTATACATAGTAATGATGGATATGTAAATTATATATATATGTGTATATAATACACACACATACAAAATTTACATATTCACCATTAGTATATATGTTTATACTGTATATGTACATATATACACACACATATCTATCTATCTATCTCTCTATATATAATTTAAATTCTGGGCAACATTTTGAAGCCACAGGAAAACATATGTACAAATATATATAACTTACATGTATATGTGTATATATATGTTTTATATATAAGCATGTATACACACACATATGTATGTATATGTACATATGTTTTCCTGTGGCTTCAAAAGAACTTCACACATGTTACCTAAAATTTTGAAATATGGAGAAACTGTTTGAGAAGAAAATATTTTTAAACATGAGAAAAGGGGGGAGTAAATGTCAATAGAGATTATGAGTGTGATCACAGCTTTAAGAAATCTGATAATCACTTTTGTAGATTTAATGTTTGCATTTCTTCTGCTTCAGCTTTTATCCTTAAAATGTATTTGGCAGTCAGCACTGTCTCCTGTAAACAGACAAATAAACAAACCAATAGAAGAGGCTCCCTCTAGCCTTGCTGAAAGGCAGCCTGTCTGTTACACCTGAGCTGGACTCCTCTTTCTCTCTGCATGATAGCTAATAGCTAACAGCAGTGCTTACATAATGAAGATTATAGTATTGAGAAATTATGCTCATGGCAAGTAGAAAAATGATGCTAAAGCTAAGACACTTGAGAGACCATCCAGTGTGGTGCTGTGGACCTTTTTAAATGTCTCCTTTATGCCTGCATCCTGCATACACGGTCCTTCCCAGTGACTGCAAGCATCTTGGTCTGCTGTATGTCGCATCTGATAGGCACTGAACATGCTGGTTTTATCATCGCAAACAAAAGCTATAAAAGTACAGATTCACATTCTCTTATTGTTCGTTCTTTTTTTTTCCTTTCTGCTCCACAATTTACTATTTCTGCCTTCAAGCACTCCTCTTTGTGTAAAGGTTATTATCACCTCTTTCAGCATCCTTCACTGTTTCAAATTAGGACAAGAGAAAATATTGCTGTTTGTTTTTCCACTTTATCCCTGAACTTTGCACCCTCAGCAGTAGCTATGCAGTATCTCTCTTTTTACATTGTATTATGAGTGCTATGATCTATATCTATGTCTGTGACACTATTCTGGACTCTAAACTTTGTGAGGAATAGTATAACACTTGATTGGTCATTTTAAGCCCAATGCCAAACATGAATAGGTGTTCATGAAAAGTGGTTTGAAGTAGGCTTAATTGATTATTACCCATTGATATCTATTTCTTCATGGTCTTATCAAAAGTATATTATACTACAGACACTGGTATTATTTTAAAATTACACTTCTTCTTCCTGGATTGGGAGAATAAATATTATCAGATTCTGAGATCAAAACTCAAAATTTCAGTAACAAGTCTGGAACTTTCGTTGCAGTCACTAAGATGGAGCCCTTTAGCATGCCTACCTATTTTAGAATGTTGTGAGAAATGACTGTGCAGTCAAGATTTCAGTTGTTAACAATAGCAGTAAGACTAATGGTAGCAACAGAAGAATTTGTCACAAAGTTATTTATTGGAAGGTATTTAAGGAGCTTTGGATGTTCAAGGAGAATACTGGGAAGCTTACAAAGACTCTCATCTCAACAAGATGAGAGCAACCAAAATCCCTCCACAGTAAGATATGTCCATGATTCTGCCACTGCTACTACCAGCATTGAGTACTTGCAGCCACACCTGAATATTTTCACCTCCACAGAACCTCTGCAAAAGAATCAGAATCTTGCTTCTTCCTTGGAATTATTCAAAGATTCAAAGTTCAAAAAGAATTGTCAAAAGCACAAGCAGCAAAAGCAAAAATAGACAACTAGACTTGCACCAAACTAAAAGCTTCTGCACAGCAAATGAAACAGTGGCAGAGTGAAGATTCAGCCTGCAGAATGGGATAAAATATTTGCAAACCATATATCAGATAAAGTATTAATATTCAAAATATATGAGGAACTCAATCCAATAATAAGAAAACAAACAATCCGATTAAAAATGAGCAAATAACCTGAGTAAAAAATTTTCCAAAGAACACATACAATGACCAACAGGTATGTGAAAAGTGTTCAACATCACTATTCATTATGAAAATGCAAATCCTAACCACAGTGGAAAATCACCTCACAGCTGTTAGGGTGGCTATTATAAAAAAGACAAAATAATATTTTCATATTCAGAATTAAGCCAAGCTACTCAACAACACAATTTGACATTTCAAGAATGTTTTCTGGGAAAAGCTGGTTTAAAAGAGAAAGATAAGGGCATATGGATGACTTTTGTGGAAAAAGAAGAGAAAGATTTTCCATTTTCCTCAGAAAGAAGCTTAGTAGAGGGAGGAAGTAACAATGGAAAGATGGAGATAAAGATATACGCATATGTAGATCACTAGAACTAAGACATAAAATATAGTGAAGGGAAAGTGGAGAGAAGTAAGACACATCAGTATGAAGTAAGCAGAGAAAGCTGCTACTTTAAACCACTAGGAGTCACAACAGACCCAGAACTATTTTTGATAGAGGCGATAGAAGCAAAGGTGAGAAATTAATTCTTCAAAGGAAGCGCAGGATGATCATAATCCAGAGGAATTTTCTAAACTAGATGTATGTCAATCAGACATTGAGGTTTGTATGTATGATTATGTTGGCATTATTTTCTGAGCATAATTAATGATCATTAAGAAACAAAGCAGTTAAGAAAAATATTAGCTGACTAACCCATTAAAATGTAAGATTACTCCAAAAATGTTACCAAGTGCCCTCATGTAACAAATTAAAACTAGTGCCTATTTGTTGCTTCTCTTGTAGATTAATAATAAAACATATTTAAGATGAATATTAGTATTCTGGAAAAAAGAAAAAAATCACCTAAAGTTTTAAGATTAACAATTTTGTTTGCACATCAATGTAGGATTCTCTTGATTGTTATTCATGCTAGGAGAAGGATATTTGAGATTTTTTTCTTAATTGAGAAGTCCAGTTGATCCTCTTTTAAAAATTATTTTATGAGTATTACCACATTAACCTTTAAGACAACTTGATAAATATTTTTAAAATCATTCCTCTTGAAAAATCTCATCTTCTGAATGGCACAAATGCTGAAATTTTGTCCTTTCTTATGCTCCTCAGTTGTGTATTTTTGAACAGTGCACAACCTGTATAACCATATGTGGCTACTGTCTAAGTGCTTTATAGACTATTCCAAGGAAAGCGTTATTTCCCCAACTCAATTGTATTAATCCTAATATATTAATTTGAACATAAGTGAAGATTATCATGTACTATTCATATAATTATGGCACATTTGTGCATATTTTAAAAGCTCAACACTCTGGATGTCTTGTTTTATAAAGAAATAATAACAGCTTTTTCAAACACTTTCTTTGTAGCAGGCATTGTGGCTGCACTAAACACACATACACACGACGCGTGTCATTTTGTGCATATATACTGCATATATTATATACATATATATTGCAAATTGTATATGATAAGTAATTATATATTTATAAATGCATTATATATAGTGATTGTTATTCATGCCAGGAGAAGTGTATTTGAGATTTTGTCTTAACGTGGGAAGTCCAGATGTTAAAATTTTAAAATTATTTTTATAATTATTACCACACATTTATATAGATAATTTATTTCTCAAAAAAATCCTCTGAGAATGGTAAACTTTCACTGCTTGCAAAAGGAAATTGTGTATATTCTTTTCTCCCTCAAGGACATAGTTGTTCTGCAAAAGGACATTTAGAGGTATTCAGAGATTTCTAGTTATCCACATCTCTAATTGTGACCTATATTTTGATTCAATTTCTAAACTGCTATTTGAGGCATGAGTGTATACTGCCATTTCACCCTATTTCTGAAAATCTGTGTATCTGTGTCAAGGAGACCGTCCCAGATTGTGAATGCCTGAAACTGGAGAATGTGTGTGTGTGTGTGTGTGTGTGTGTGTGTGTGTGTGTGTGTATGTGCATGTGTCTGCATATGTGTATGTATATATATTTAATGTGCATATATAATCATATGCATGTATGTATACATACACGTGTGCACACACACACATGTAATTCGTCATTCTAGGCATTTAGCTGTCTTGCTTATGCAATTCCTCCATTGTGTCTACTTACAAATTATATTTCCAAAAACATACTGATGGACAAGCAAACCATCTTATTACTCGTTGATCATAGAAGCATATTAGTTTCTGGGATTTAGACAAACATTTATTTCCTCTTGGGTTCTGAACAGGTTCAAGACCAGGCTCCAAGTACAACTTTTGTTCTGCTTGTTTCCTTCTCCATATTCTCCTACTGTTTTCTATTTTTTGCCCTTCCTTTCTTTCATTCCTGATCCTGTGTCCTGATGCTATCTTGGTAGCAATGTGGAAAGTATAACCCAGGAATATTTTTTGGTAGCAACCTCTCAAAATATTTTCTTGCTAATATGAACAGATTTTAGTATATAATTATTCTAAACAACAGCAATAATGAAAAACGTTTTTCAATCACAGGTGAGAAGAATAAAAACACAGTAGTTGATGGGCACAGAAAGCTCTGTTCTATTTATCGAATATAATTTTTAAAATCCTAAAAATTTGAATTCTCACACATAGCCTGTATAGAGTAATTTTTTTTATATGTAACCATAATTCTTCATGACCACTAGCAACATTGAAATTTCTATTCTCTTGAATGGAGTACATTACTTGAAAAGTAATATCCTGATCAGAAAAGTTTCCTTTCAAACTTGAAATAGCACGTTTTCACTGCACATTTATTCAGCCTGGTAGGCCTTAAAAATAGGGTCTGCTTATTTCACAGAAGAGAAAACAATCGCACCATTATCATCAATGCTGAGCTGTGAACTTTCAAAAAGCAAGTTGGATTTTATTCTACCTAATGCAGTGTCAAAATGCTGCCAGTAACATCCTGATCTCAGTATTTTTATTGTTGGTGATGATGTATAAAGTGGAAAGCACATGGACTGATTTTAAAATAGGTGGTTAAGCTTGCACTACTGCCTGCCTTATCCAAAAAAACTTAGTTACAACTGAGTGAATATGATAGCAAAGTCACTGATGGGAAAGGAAATGAGCATAAGATGTGGCAGCTTTACAGATGGGACCATCTTTGGAAATACTCTACTTTAATTTCTTACAGGGAGGCTATGTAAGATTTTTGTAGGAAGGCACTATTACTTTTAAATAAATGCAGTACTCTAAAGTTGCTTCCAATGGAAGGTATTCGATATGATTAAACAAGTAAGGGACCAAAAAGCATAAATCTCCATGGCAGTAAAACATAATTAGGCTCCAATCTTAACAACTTTTTTTAGTAATAAGCTACACAGGATGGAGAAATATAAAAATTAGAAAATTTATGCTTATCTCAAAATAATTTTATAAAAAATAATTTTCCAAATAGCATATACTTAAATTTATATATAACAAATTATATAATAAGCAAAATTTTATGTTCTGAACCTTTTAAAGCCTCATCATCAGTTCCTGGATTAATAGAACAACCAGACATAAGCAAAGTAGGTTAGACAAATGTAGGTGAATCTAGTCACCATTTGATTTTTACAAAGTCTCTTAAGAATAGCAATTTATGTTGGATTAGTGTCTACTGTGTGTGTATGTGTTTATATATATCTATGTGTATATATATATATATATATACAGCATATAGATAACATATATGTATATATACAGCTTATACAATATAAATACACACACATATATCTATATGTAGCTTATATAATCCTGATTATACAGCTTGTATAATTCTGCTTTATTATCATAATGTTTATTATAATATTAATTCTTTTAGCCTGTTCTACATTAAAAGTATCACTCCACATATTTTAAGGAATGTACTTATGTCTTCTCTTACATATTTACTTTTTCCCTGTAGGAAATTGCTGCACAATGATTACACATCATCAAGCCCAAATCAAGACAGCAAAGGCAACAGTATCCCTCTTTAATTGTTTTTCACTAGTTTATCCTAAAATCTCATGTTATACATCTGTCTTGGATTGGCTTTCTCTCCTGCTGGTACCCAGGCTGATGATGCAGCCCAGTTTAAGACATACCGGGTGTGTGGCAGGGCAAGAGAAGCATGGTGGAACCATCTGATAACTCTTAATGATTCTGCTTGGATAGCTTGCCTCATTTCCACTCACATGTTATTGGCCAAAGCAAGTTGCATGGGCAATCATGTCTATGAGATCCGCCCAATTTGAGTCTGGTAAGGAAGCACTTGAATACTTGGCTGATAATGGAGATCATCCCAACATTCAACAACAAGTATTCAAACAGTACTGCCTTCATCCACTAATCTAGCATTTACATTAGGACTTTCTTCTCTTACCTCAATACTAAGACTGTTCTTGCTCAGAGAATCTCTAGGATGACATAGTTAATGGGCACTTTAATGTACTGATATTTTTGTTCTTTCAAAAACATTCAAGTTTCCTACTCCTTTTTTTTTTTTTTTTTTTTTTTTGAGATGGAGTTTCACTCTTGTTGCCCAGGCTGGAGTACAATGGCTCAATTTTGACTCACCACAATCTCCGCCTCCTGAGTTCAAGCAATTCTCCTGCCTCAGTCTCCCAAGTTGCTGGGACTACAGGTATGCACCAGCACTCCCAGCTAATTTTTGTATTATTAGTAGAGATGTGGTTTCACCATGTTGGCCAGGATGATCTTGATCTCTTGACCTCGTGATCCACCCGTCTCTGCCTCCAAAAATGCTGGAATTACAGGCTTGAGCCACCGTGCCTGGCCTCCTCTCTTTTTCTTTTGACATCCAAAATTCCACACTCTAGTTTTATCACTCCTAATTATCGTACTCCATTTTTCTTCAGTCTCCCTTGCTAGCTCCTTCTCTTTTGTCTTTGAATGTTAGAATAATTCAGGATTCAGTCTTAAAGTCTGTTATTTGTTACTTTTATTACTACTTTCTAATTTCTCCCTAGTTGTTCTCCTCTGGGCTCATGACTTCATATTCAATATGCATTCGGGACACTCTTGAGTGGGTATCTTCAACCTTGACCTTTTCTCTGAGTGTTATCTGCTTGAACATATCACAAGCATGTGAAATGTAATATCTGTAAATATAAACACATGATCCGTCCTCATCCAAAATATGCTTCGTATTTCATCATGTTATTTGAGGATACCCATATCCCTTCAGATTATTCAAGCCAGAGATCAGGAATTTATTTTTTATTTTTATTTTTTGTTAAACTTTAAATTCTGGGATACATGTGCAGAACCTGCAGGCTTGTTATATAGGAATACATATGCCATGGTGGTTTGTTGCACCTATCAACCCATCACCTACATTAGATATTTCTCCTAGTGATATCCTTCCCGTAGCCCCCTGGCCCCTGACATGTCCCAGTGTATGATGTTCCCCCTGTGTCCATGTGTTCTCATTGTTCAACTCCCATTTATGAGTGAAAACATGCAGTGTTCGGTTTTCTGTTCCTGTGTTAGTTTGCTGAAAATAAGGGCTTCCAGCTTTATGGATGTTCCTATAAAGGACATGAACTCATCCTTTTTTATGGTTGCAGAGTATTCCATGGTGCATATGTGCCACAATTTCTTAATACAGTCTATCATTGATGAGCATTTGGGTTGGTTCCAATTCTTTGCTATTGCAAACAGTGCTGCAATAAACACGTGTGCATGTCTCTTTATAATAGAATGATTTATAATCCTTTGGGTATATACCCAGTAATGGCATTGCTGGGTCAAATGGTATTTTTGGTTCTAGATTCTTGAGGAATTGTCAGACTGTTTTCCACAATGGTTGAACTAATATACACTCCCACCAACAGTGTAAAAGTGTTCCTATTTCTCCACATCCTCTCCAGCATTTGTTGCCTCCTAGTTTTTAACAATCACCATTCTAACTGACATGAGATGGTATCTCATTGTGGGATTTTTTTTTTTTCTCATTGTGGTTTTGATTTGCATTTCTCTAATGACCAGTGATTGTGACATTTTTTTTCATATGTTTGTTGGCCACACAATTGTCTTTTTTTGAGAAGTGTCTGTTCATATCCTTTGCCCACTTTTTGATGGGATTGTTTTCTTCTTGTAAATTTGTTTCTTGTAGATTCTGAATATTAGCCCTTTGTCAGATGGATAGACTGAAAAATTTTTTCCCATTCTGTAGGCTGCCTGTTCGCTCTTATGATAGTTTCTTTTGCTGGGCAGAAACTCTTAAGTTTAATTAAATCCCATTTGTCAATTTGGCCTTTGTTGTCATTGTTTTTGGTATTTTAATCATGAAGTCTTTGAAGTCATGAACTCTATATCCCGAATGATATTGTGTAGGTTTTCTTCTAGAGTTTTTATGGTTTTAGGTCTCACATTTAAGTCTTTAATCCAACTTTAGTTAACTTTTGTGTAAGTTTAAAGAAGGGGTCCAGTTTCAGTTTTCTGCATATGGGAGTCAGTTTTCCCAACAGCATTTATTAAATAGGAAATATTTTCCTCATTGCTTGTTTTTGTCAGGTTTGTCAAAGATCAGATAGTTTCAGATGTGTGGCATTATTTCTGAGGCCTCAGTTCTGTTCCATTGGTCTATATATCTGTTTTGGTACTAGAACATGCTGTTTTGGTTACTGTATTCTTGTAGTGTAGTTTGAAGTCAGTATCATACTGAATGGGCAAAACCTGGAAGCATTCCTTTGGAAAACTGGTACAAGACAAGGATGCCCTCTCTCACTGCTCTGATTCAACAAAGTATTGGAAGTTCTGGCCAGGGCAATCATGCAAAAGATAGAAATAAAAGATATTCAAATAGGAAGAGAGGAAATCAAATTGTCTGTTTGCAGATGGCATGATTTCTATTTCTAAATAACGTATATTTAGAAAATCTCATTCTCTCAGCCCAAAATCTCCTTAGGCTGATAAGCAACTTCAGCCAAATCTCAGGATACAAAATCAATGTGCAAAAATCACAGGCATTTCTGTACACTAAAAATAGACAAACAGAGAGCCAAATCATGAGTGAATGCCCATTCACAGTTGCTACAAAGAGAATAAAATACCTAGAAATACAATTTATAAGGGATGTGAAGGACCTCTTCATGGAGAACTACAAACCACTGTCCAAAGAAATCAGAGAGGACACAAACAAATGGAAAAGCAGTCCATGCTCATGGATAGGAAGTATCAATATTGTGAAAATGGTCATACTGCCTAAAGTAATTTATAGATTGAATACTATCCCCATCAAGCTATCACTGACTTTCTTCACAGAATTAGAAAAAAACTACTTTAAATTTCATATGGAAACAATAAAGAACTTACATAGTCAAGACAATCCTAAGCAAAAAGAACAAAATTGGAGGATTTTTAAAAATAACTTATTTATCCTCAGCATTTACACCAATCAATCATAAAATTTTCTTGATTCGATTAGCAATATATATCTGGAAGCCATTCATGTTTTGTCATCTCCAATGTAATTTCATGAGCTATCATTCTGTCATCCAAACTGTTGCAATGCCTTCTGAAATGTCTCCATAACTCTGCACTTGCCCCCCGCCGTTCATTTTTAACAGAACAGAATAATAATTTAAAAATTTTTGCAATGTCCTGTTTAAAATTTTTCAAGCATTGTTTCTTTAGTTTGGAGAAAAATAAATGTGTCTTAATTTGGTCTACATGGCCCTGCCTGATCTTGTGTCTGCCTATTTCAATTATCATCCACTAAAAACAACTTTTTGAGTTACTTGAGGTTGACAAGTTCTTGGAGGATTCAGAGCTATCATAGAGTCATGTTCATACACTCACTTTTGCTAGAATTCTCTTTAAACCACCTTATGTCTAATGTCTACATCCATTTGGTCTTAGAATAATAATTACTTCCTTAAAGAGCCCTTCTTTAACACTCTAGCCAAAATTTATACCTAATCTATGCTTTATATTTCTCTTTTTTAAAATAGTACCCTGATTTTTAAAATAATTTTAGGGCAACTACTGCTGTCCTAAGCTGCACATTCATCTTTAAGATAAAAAAATCTTTGGATCCAATGAATTTTTATTCCTTCATCCTTTAACCACATTCTGAATGTTTGAGTTCAGATATCCCCTGACACAGCAGCAGTGAACCTGCTTACAGAGCTTCAATATGGCCTGGAGTAATGTTGGAGCTGGAGAGTGGGAAGGTAATAGTGGGAGGTCAGCAACTTCCATTCGTGCTCTTACCCTGGGTCTTGTAAATATGAAGAGCAGGTTAGTCCATTGTCTCCCTTTAAAAATCAAAGTTTTAATGACCTCAGGAAGGTATTTAGGTTCTGTTCCTCAGAGAAGAAAAAAAAAAAACTGGTCATAAAAAAATGAGAACAAATTCAGCCTTTCAGTTTTCCAGAGCCCCCACATCAACTACACACATCTTTCTCTATTTTGTTGTTACTTCTTTAGCTCAGGAGATTTTACAAAACAGTTAAACTTCCTAAATGGTAGATTATATCTGGTTAATTTTAGTTAATAGTTTTAGGGAATTTTGGCATGAAATGTAGTTCATAGAACATTTTCTTACCAGAATTTGTTGGGCTTTCCTTTTGAAATAATATATAACATTTATATAAATATTCCTTGGGTCCTGAAAAATATATTTGATATTCATTGGTTAAAATATTTAATTACTACTTGGTTTTGTATATGCTACATTTATTAATTTCTGTATCCATTCAATGATTACAATTGTATATTTTTATGCCACTTAACATGATGAAAATGTAACATAGTGGAGTACTGAAAAGGATTTAGACATTGCTTTCATAGTCCCTAGTTTTGAAAAACTCATATTTTAGTAGAGCAAATGATAATTAAACAAATAATTACAATGGGATTGCTGTCTTGGTAGGTGCTATAAAAGCACATAAGGGAAATAAAAGGCAAGGAATGGAGGTCACTGCCTTTATATCTGAAATAAATGTAAAAGCTAAGAGTTAGCTAGACAAAGACAGAGGGAGTGTTACTGGAGTGGAGTCCAGCACATGTGAAGCAGCGTAATCCTTTAAGATGACACATTTCTGCAGAATTGAAAAAGAGTTAGGATGTACAGTATTGTTAGAAGAGTGTGAAGTGTGTAGTAAAGAATACTTTCAGAGAAATAACCTTATATTGGGTTTACTAGTTACTCATGAATGAATTTTAAATAGGGTGTTGAGATCATCAAATTTACTTAAATAAAAATAACCTAGGTCACAAGTCAGAAACTAGTTTAAATGAAGCAAAACTAGAAAAAAATACAGAAAAAGCATGTGAAAGTTATTATAATAAGGAGAGAGATGAAGGTGCACAGAATGAAATTATTGACAATAGGAGTGGATGAAACAGGACCAAATTGAGTTGGCAACACAAAATAAAAGTTCCTTCAAACTCTGTCTTTTCTAGAATATATGAAACACCACACTGGAGGGTTTCCTTTTAAAGGCATGAGGATATGGGATATATTGTAGTAATTTATACTTTTTCAGTTCTCTTAAATAAATATATTTTCTCATACTTTATAACTCTGTGTTGATATCAGATATTTCTATTCACAATAGGTTTCTATTAACTGTCTGAATGACTTCTCCTCTTCAACTTTTGTCATTCTGCCTTTAGTTTCCAACATGCTGCTATTGTACCTCAAGAAGACTTGTTAAACAGCACATACACCAGTTTATTTATAAAATTAGAGAGTCCTATTCATTAGACTCTAGTTCAGAAAATGACGGTAGTCTTTTCTTCTATGAATCTATGTTCTTAAACCCATTTGCCTATGAGAATCTTGCTTACTAGTCTGTAGCTATACAGATGTATTTTGGAAATTTGAGGTTGTCAGAAATATGAGCTCTAAGTCTGCTTATTATTATACATTATTTATATGTTTAAATTTATTTTTCATATTATATCAGGAAAACCCTTGCATTTCAAAGTATAGCTTTGTGTGTGGTAGATAGAATTGAAAAACCTACATTTTTGACCAAAGTGAATATTAATGAAGAGATAAGAAAGGCATGACTATGTTTATTTGAATTAGTTAACATTAACTGATTCATTTTTACAAGAATTGCAAGAATCAAGTAAATAAGACAGTTTTATAAAATTGGACTTTCTAATGTTTTTTAAAATTTGAATCTTTTGGTAAGCCTTTAATTGACTAGCTAGATTGTACTAATTTAAATTGTCATTTCAATACAATCCTTTTAGATGACACTTATAGCTATCATGCCTTTACTCTCATAAGATTTACCACCACTGTTTATAGGTTTCCATTCAATTAATAAGCCATATTACGTAAATACTATCTCTACCCTTGTTATATTTTTAAATTCGAGTATGAAAATTAGTAACATCTCTCTACTATTTTCTACTATTTACCTAGCTATAACCTCTAGCAATATTAAAGAAAAAAACAAAACAAAACAAAAACAAAAACAAAAAAAACCCTTCATTCCAGGTCTTGTTTTCCTGCTAAGACTGTTTCTAGTTAATACAATAACCAAATCTGTAGTACAATAACCAAATCTACTGCAGTAACTTTTTCTGACCCAGGAACTCTGAAGAAATTCATAGAGTTAAACAAATTCTTTTTGTGACTTGGGATGCTGAGCAAGTTAAACTATACTTTCTTCATTTCCTGCCACCCAGATTCCCAAAGGGCTGTACTCTCAAAGGGAGTTATCAACACAGATTGTCTTTGAACAGAATTGGCCTGGAGAACGTTGGCACTGTTCCAAAGCCTCGGCCTCCTGTTTCCTGATCGTTTGACTGCAGGTCATTTATAAACAAGTAATGAATCAATTAATTAAATGCCTTTCTCTTTCAGGAAAGAATCTGCATGAGCACCTATTATAATCTCAGACTTCTGGGGAAGATCATAATACCAGGCTTCTGAAATTCAGGGATACCAGAGTCCAGAATTCTCTCTGTGTCAGCCAAGGTGCTGAGGTCACTTGTAGACAGTGGGCATGCATAACGGCTGATAAACTTTTCATCAGTATTCCTTACATAAGAAAATCTATTTTATATTTTAATTATTTATATTCTGAGATTTCTGGAGTAAGTTATCAAAGGGGAAAGCAATTTTTTCATAGATGCATATTTTCATTTCCAACAATTATAGTTTTAGTTTATCGTTGTTTTCACCTAGTTACTGATACTTGAAAAACATGTTGATATTTGTTGAATTTTCCAAAATGCTTTTCTTCTAAAGGGCATAACGTACCATTAAACATTTTTAATGTGAAGGAATATTCAGCTCAATATTACAGATGAATAATTGATAGCACAGAGGGGTTAATTGCTCATTCAAGGTCACACAGTTGATTAATTTTTATTCAGAAAATAAAGTCATTATTCCAAGAGCCCAGTGGTAAGGCTTTACAATTCCCATAATAATTCCAGTTTAAGTTTTTATATGTTTTCTTCATGGGAAAAAAGAGCAAATATTTTCTTGTATAGGACATTCTAAATAATTTTTGAGGCTCTATTACCTTCTGTTCTAAGTTTATATTTGTCTACCTTTATACACATTTAAACATTTTATGGGCTTAGCATAAGAAAATACTTTTAGAGAATGAATTATAGAGAAAGTTGCTGAAAATGTTTATACTCTATCATGAGACTTCAACATTGTGGTCAAAACTTAAAATTCCAAGCTTATAACATATATGCATATGCAAATAAGTAGTCAAGAATAGATTTTTGAAATGTTTCATCTGACACACAGGGGCTAACTGAGCTATGAAATGTGAAATCTGCAAAATATGAAACTGAGGAGAAAAATTAAACATACCCAGGGCAATAAACAAGATGTATATGGTTTTTTTGTTTGTTTGTTTCTGGTGTTTGTTTTTGTTTCTAGCTGACTAATGTGTATCTTCAGTGATGAATGATATGACAAAATAATCTTTACTAAACTCAACAATATGAATCTTGAGTAAATTAGACATGAGGAAGCTTATGAAAATTTCATGTGATTTGCTAATGGCTTGCTTTGCTTTGGCGATTTTCTCTGTCCTTGTTGTCTAGTAATGTTCAAATCCTTCTTGTCCATTAGTTATGGAATTTTTAAGGGAAGGTACTATGTTTTAATCTAGTTTTTCAATTCCAGGCTTAACCTAACTTCAGATCCTTTCTTAATAATCTTCTTCATTGACTCTACCACTTCTGTCCTCATCTTAATGGAACAGAAGTGAAAAGGGGGAGGATAAATATTTTAGCTTTTAGTAAACTAAATGAATCAAAAAATAAGAATATCTTCAAAAAATAGAGGTGACATTTTTGAAATGGAGCTTAAAAAATAAATAGAATTTTGACAGCACAGATTGTAGCGCTCAGATCGAAAGGAAAAACCAAGACGTGGTAGCATAACATTGAACGTGTGAAGCAATGGCAATTGATTTGACTGAAGACCAGGGCAGGTGTATAGGAAGACTTGTACAAATTTAGGCCACAACCTTGGAATTCAGGGAACTGAGTTTACCCGAATTTGTTAGACATAAAAATCTACTATGTTTTTAAGGGTCATCTTTTTATATATACTTTATTTTTATTTGACTGGATTCGATGTTCAGCCTCTATGTAGATAGTATTTTCAACAACAGGAATCTTTTCCCCATTCACTATTAACTGGGCAGCAAATGATTCTCATTATTCAGTTCTTCCTTTAGACTCTTCTGTTTAAAAAGCAATGTTTTCCTGCAGTGACAGTTACTAGGGGGGCTGAGGTGGGAGGATCACTTGAGCCTACTTGTTCGAGGCTGCAATGAACTGTGATCATTCAGTGAGACCCTGTCTCTAAAAAAATAATTAATCGAATAAACAATATTTCTGAATGTATTTTAAAGGAGAAATTATTCTCATTGCCCTCTGATTAAACTAGTTGCCTCCCCTCTCTCTGGGTGAATAAATGTGCTTTTGTTTCACCACCTGACTTCTTAAAAGTCAGAGCCATTTTCATACTTTAAACATCACATTTAATATAGAAAATAAATTAAGAATTTTCTTTATACCTCTAAATACTAAATTTATTTGATCCAGTTATAGAGATTCAGAGACATAGTATACTGAGATAGAAATTTGTTCCAGTAGTTTTATAGAGTCTCAAAATAATTTTTGGTATATTATTTTTTAATTTTATAGGCTCAAAGGAGCCAAGACCCATTCTTCTTAGGGCTTGTAATAGTCCTTTGGGTTGTATTTTTAAAAATCCCTGTCTTATACCTCTCCGAAAGACCTCTGTATGAGGAATAAAACTGTTGGGTCAATTCCAAACCACTCTAACATGGAATTAAACTGAGGCTTCTTTCTCAGACCAAGGTGAGCCAGAATAAGGTCATCTCTGAAACATGTGATTAAGTGCCATTACTCTCAACATTATTCTATAGACCAATTTTTAAAACATGGGTAGAGAATTAAAAGAAAAAAAAAAAAGGTAGTTTTCCAGTCTTATAATCATATTGTTCTCATCACTTGTGTAGTTGTAGCAAAACCTGAAGATCTTACAGAACAAACAATATGCAAACATCCTAAGAAAATTGTACAATAACGGCAAGGCTATTTCAATTTACCGTTTTGAAATGTTAAGTATCTCATTTCTTTTGTTCTCCTTTTCAGTCTGCATTTTCTCTGTACTTGACTACTTGATGCTGATCCTCTGATGAGGTCTACAGCTGACCCAGACAATGCAAGCTCTGGTCTTAACCCTTTGCCCATCAGCCATTTCCCTCCTCCTCTGACATCAGCTTTCATCTTCTGTGCAGCCAGAGTTTACCAGGCATGAAAAAGTGACTCTCTTCTCAGATATGACAGGCAGAAAAGCTGCCACTTACACTGAGTGCACCTTGGGTCCTTAGAGGAAAGTAAGGGGAATTCAAGTGAGGGGAAGCCCTTCACATAGCTTCGCAGCTAACTAACTTTGATGACTGTTTATCTTTCATCTTCACAGCCGGTTTTTGAAACAAATAGATTTAAGAAAACTTGTAAACTAGATCCTAAAGGTTAAAATACCTTTCCTTCTTGTAGTCTGCGCTTTCTTTTTCCTTGTCTATTAAGTTTAAGATAAATTTACTGTGAAAATAAAGTGGATCTCTGACAATACCCTGAAGTTTGAATTTTTTATTATTATTGTATTTTCTTTTTCATTAGGTCTGACTGCTGTGTAACTGTGCCTGCAGGGAAGGAGATACTGCCCAAGCAGGCACTGTTATTATTTGGTATTATAATATATTCCTTTTATAGGTTATTTTGCATTTCTTTCCTGGAGATAATAGCAGCATAATTTTGAAATATTCTTTAGTAGAAGCTTCTATTATTATACATGGTAGAAAAAATTAGACTTGCACTGGTCACTGTACTATATTTGTAGTTACATATATTCAGCAACTATTTATAGCAATGTTGGCTTCATTTACTGATATGTTTCCTTAATGATTTAGATAAAAATAATCATAAGCATTAAATATAGAAGGAAAGTTGGTTTGGGGCTACCCAGATGACTGTGAGATTTTGTGGCATTTTGGACTGACTTGTCCTTAACATGCTTCAGCATAGAAGAAACTGTAATAGAAAACTTCACATGATTTTTACTTCCAGGTATCCCACAATTATTCCCATAGACAAGAGATTTCATTTCTTCATACTTCAGATTCTTATCTGTAAAGTTAATAAAGAGCTTGGCTATTTTCAAAGCCTTTCTCAGAAATATAGTTTTCCTCAAGCATAAGAAACATTTAAGATTTAAATTGTAACAAGTCCTCAGGAGTATGAATGGTTGTGATGGGGTTCAGGACACCATACCCCAAATTATGGCACTATGGCATACTGAGTATTTTAACGGAAAGGAATTTCAGAAAACAATAGAAGCAGGAAGGACTCTCGGACTTTCCTTCACAATTCTCCCCTGAAACAGACCATAAAAGAATTATCTGACTTCTTCAAAAGTCATAAAACTCTCACTCCAGAGGGTTCTCTCTCTACTCTGAAGAAAGGAATGAAGACACAGAGACAGAGAAGAATCTGAACAAACAGGACCCACTTAGTTTTCCAGTTTATTACTATTAAATCGTACCCTTTTGTTCTCCAATCACACCTCTCCATGATTGTCCGTAAAAATACAGTTTTCCCTGTTTCTATGGGTCTTCGGTTCTGAAGGCTCCCATGTCTTGATCATAAACTTGCAATGGATGAGGAAAAGATATTACTCTTTCCCCTACAAATAAATGCAAAGGACAGGTTAAATAACTTGAGCCGTGATTTATTTTTTTTTATTTTTTATTTATTTATTTTTTTTGAGACGGAGTTTCGCTCTCGTTACCCAGGCTGGAGTGCAATGGTGCGATCTCGGCTCACCGCAACCTCCGCCTCCTGGGTTCAGGCAATTCTCCTGCCTCAGCCTCCTGAGTAGCTGGGATTACAGGCGCACGCCACCATGCCCTGCTAGTTTTTTGTATTTTTAGTAGAGACAGGGTTTCACCATTTTAACCAGGATGGTCTCGATCTCTTGACCTCGTGATCCACCCGCCTCGGCCTCCCAAAGTCCTGGGAGAGCCGTGATTTTATATATCTCTAAAAAATATAAGGACTCATAGTTTCGAGACAGTCAGGTGGGACTGGGTCCCTGGGAAAGTTCAACCATCCTGCTCACTGGGGTGAAGCAACAGAAGTTCCCACCCTTTGCAGCGCGGAGAAGTTGGGCCCCTCCTCTTCCTGTGTGGAACCTGAGATTCGAATACCAGATGGGAAGTGCTCTAGCAGGGACTCTGGCCTTGCAAGAGGCCGTTTCCCCCTTTTTTCCATTTTCACCCAATAAAACCCAGCTTTACTTACCCTTTAAGCTCTCCATGTGCCTACATTTTCATGGCTGTGGGATGGACAAGAACCCTGTCTTTAGCTGAACTAAGAAAAAGTCCTGCAACATTTTTGGCATGCAAAGTAGGGGCTGCAGAAGCCGTGAGTGAAATCAGGACTCAAAACCTCTGACTGTTACTCCTAAGCCTTTCATTCTCCGACTTCTTAGGGTGGGGGAAACCACGCCTCTAACCCCCCAATGCTCCTGAGCCTTTGCATGGCCTTTTCTTCCCTTTCTTGAGACCCATCAGTGAGCAGCAGCTCCCCGCCACTTCCTCCTCCCTGCTGGACTGGAACATATGTCACAAAGGTCCTGCATACTCAGTGGCCAGTTACCAGCCAGACACTGCTGCAGCCTTCTTCTTTCCTGGCCAAGGGATTCAGCTCCATTGGGCAATAATTAAGCTTTTATTCTGGTGGAGGAACCACTTTCCTGAGAATCAGAGGTTCTTCCCCAGAAATTTTTAAACGGTTTCTTTTTCTTTGCCCTTCCCTACCCCATAAGCAAGTTAACTTAATTTTTTTTCTTTTAGAATATGTTTTACACACCCCCACTGCTGACGAAATATCACGGTATTTTCTGCAAAGTTTTGGTTGTGAAATCAAGTTTCCATCTTGCTTTAAATCCTGGGGGCATGGCTGGTAACTGCTTGGCAAGGCTTTGTTTAGTAATGCTGCCTTGGGGGATGAGCCCCCTCTGGTTTAATATCTGCATGTTTTCCGAGCTCTGTCTGTTAAAGGACCCCACCCAGAGTCTACGTTTTCCTCTGCCTGTCTGTGTATGTACTGTGTATGATGTCTGTAAAACGAGCTCTAATTTGGCCTAAAGAAAGACAAGTGCTTGAATCAAGTATTTTTTTAAGGGTAGTTAAATGCTGTGGTATCTTTCAGTTCACATGACTTTAAGAAATAAATAGAGTCGTAAACACTATTGGTAAAAGCAGGTCAGATGCAAGGTTTGCTAAGTGTTTGAAGTTACAAACTGCTTTTTTTGTTTTTGAGAATTATATGACTTGTCAGCTTCGCAATTGAGCCTGGACCTGGGAAACTAACCATGCCCTTAACTAAGAAGACAAACATTGGCTCCAGTTAGCACACAATTAAAGCAATATACCAAGTTTTACCTTAAAGTTAAAAATTGCTAGGAATTAATTGAACTACTAGAAATAGATTTACATGCAAGGTGTGTAAGAACATTAAAATGTGTTTTTTAGTAAAAGTTTATAAAAAGGTATGGAAATGTAAACTTTTGCTTAGGTTAAAGAATTGTTTTAAGTTAAATTCAGAAAAAGCTGAAGGTTCAAAGAAGTGGTGGAGCAATTGTGGAAATTAATTTTGCAGAGGAGGTTCTCTGTGTGAATATGTTGACTAAATTTAAAAAAGGGTATTATGTGGTTTTTCTGTAAATTGATTATTGAAATAAAGGTATAACAAGGTTTTCCTAAGGCACTAATCTGCTTTTTGGCAAAATTTGTAAAGAATTATAGGTTTTTGCTTCTTTAAAATTTTGAGTCATTATTTTGGCAAAATAAATAACTAAGGGTAATCTAGAATTCAATTTCATAACATCAAGTGTTTTAAACCTTGAACATTTAACAGCCTTACCAAAATCAAATTTCCTTTTCAAAATTGTCTTTTCTGGCACCTGGCTTTTCGAATACTTCAGAGGGCCCCTGATGTGTCCAGAAAAGAGAGGTAAACAGAATTATTCTGCCAAAATGATGTTCAATCTTCTTTAGGTTATATCTTAGTGTATAATGCTTATATATGTACGTGTGTGTGTGTGTGTGTGTGTGTGTGTGTGTGTGTGTGCGTGTGTATGCTGGTTCTGTTTCTCTGGAGAAATAATACTGTAGTTAAGGATCACATACACAAATAAAAAAGAAGGTACTCATATATTTCTAAAATTCCTCTAAGATTTATGAGACACAGAAAGAACAGAGTGTTGGTACATCTGACTGTGGCTTTTCCTTGATTTCTTTTGGGAAACTTTTAGGCTTGCTTTATTTCTTCACAACCAAGAAAGACAGCAAATCATTCCCTCACACAGGCAATGTTGAGCCATTGCTGTTGTCACTGTTCAATTTAACTATTGTGTTATGACAAAAGGACAATGCAGACTGATTACGCCATTATCCCCCACCGGGTCTCCAAGCTGAATGGCCAATTTGGTATGACTGCTCAGATTGTCTTTAACATTTAATGTGTTACATGGCTTTACTAGGAAACACAATTGCACATGTGAATGAGAATGAGTCAGAGGATGTGAGTGGGAATATGTTTATCACTTCACTTTAAGAAATCCTTAAAGGTGTTCTGAAAACATTAACTGTTCTCAGCCTTTTTTTTTCTCTGAAATATATGAAGAAATCAGGTTGGGAGACTAAGGGGTGAGGGAAAGGTAGTAAGAGGGAAAATATATTTTATAATATTTGCTATACAATATTATGGAGTAAATCTTCAGTTGTAGAATAAGAAGCAACATTAGACTTTTCTTCATTGCTTCTATGCTGGGTGCTAAAAGGGCTGCAGGGTGGAAGGAAATAGTTTATAAGCCACGAATTCACTATATTGACAGCAAACTTGTTTTAAAATTGCTATCAGTGGACACTTTAAAATTTTTGAAGATGACAAAGCCATGTTTTCTCATCTTAAATGATAGCTTTAAACTGGAACCGAATTAGTATATTAGACAAAATAAGCTTTCCTACACTATAAGGAATGTCAAACCAGACAAGAAGGATGTGTGAAACATTCAGGTAAATGTGATCCCAGCTGTCCTGACAACGCTGGGCAGCTGGTGCACTTTGGAAACATGCTGTGACACTGTCACCAGGAATTCAATAAGTGTTGCAGAAGTATTTCCTGGAAAATGTGGATGCACACAATTTAGCAGAAAGGAGCAGATTCAGCCCAAGAGCAATGTAGAAACCTGGAACTAATGACCAATTACGTGAAAACTTGGATCTGGCCACTATTACACTGATCACATGGTACAGTTTGTCAGCCATGCATGGCTGACTCTGGCACAGGAACCTCCATGCCAAGTCAGTAAATCTCAACACTGTCAAGACAGGCGCCACCTGAGCTGTGATCATTTTATTACAGGAAAACACACATGGTTCTACTTTATAATTTGGATTTTTAAAGAATCATTCTTTCTTGTCTAGCTTACTTAATGAGTTATTCATTAGTACTTAATATGTAGAATACAATGAGTATTTAAGTATTCATTGAGAAATTCTAATTATAAAAATCAGTGCAAGGATACTTACATAGTTTTAAAGTATTACTTCCCCACCCCCACCCCCCCACCAATCCTCACAGATTACTCATCAATTACAAAGGGGAAGCCTAGGATAACACTCAGGCAAATAACAAGGTGATACAATTTCACATTGTGATCAATGAGACAGAAAAGCAAACTGACTTTACATCACATTATGTTTGCAATTACATCACATTATCTTTACAATAATGTGATGTAATGGACAAATTCCATCGTCATTCATATGGTATTCTTACCAAAGGGTTTACAATTAAACATGAGAAAACAACCAGCAAATAGAGATTGTTAACTATCCTACAATATAATTGTCCTAAATAATCATACAAATCTAGAATGAAGAATATCCTACAATGCAGTTTAAACTTTTCAAAAATATTAGTATTATGAAAGAAAATAAAAGATGCAAAGGCTCTTGGAGATTAATGAGAAGTAAAAGAATATTACAATGAGTTAAAATGCACAGTCTTGTTTGCTCGAGTCCTTAACAGAGGTCAAAAAATGCTATAAAGATATTTGAGGGATAACTGGATATATTTGACTATGGATATTAGAATATATTTTTGCACAATGTTAAATTTATGGGGTGTGGAACAAGATAATATGTAAAAGACTGAGCGGTGATGCAATCAGAAGAAGGATCATTATAGTGGCTGATGGTGAAGCACATTATGGCTATAGACCTCACTCATGCGGAATACTCTGTGACCAGTTTCTGCTGTGATTGGAATAGCTTCTCCTGCCACAGGTTGGAGGACAAATCAGAGAGGTTTTCTCCTTCAAAGAGAGAAAGACCAAATCTACACTATTTGGGCCTGAAGCTTATACAATTTTGAGAGCTCCCTTTAAGAACAAAGACACAAAATTATAAATAAAAAATAGATAAAATATTTAATATTTCCTTAGAATGAGAAAAACTCTTAACAAATTACAAACTAAAACAAATAAAATATACCATTGTCTTAAATAAAATTACATTGAATGAGATTGTGTAGAAAAATGTTGGAGGAGTAGAGTTAGGAATGACATCTGTGAAGGAGGAAAGGAAGCAGGATAAGAGAGAAAGACAGATTGACCTGTGGTACAGAAGCAGTACAGGCATGGTCCAATCCCCTGGGAACTCTAGAACCGAAATGGTGTATCAGCCCTGTGCTCCTGGCAGGCAAGAAAAGCAGGCCTTTGTACCTGACTAGTGACCTGGTTTGGAGGTGGGCTGCACTCAGAATGGAGTGTAATCTTGGGCAAGGCAGCTGCTATCAGGCTGGGCAATTCCTGGAAGGTGCTGCAGCTATGAGCAAAAAACAGCCACCACTTTCAGCCACTAGAAGAATGAAAGCCTCTGTTCTGAAAGATGAATCTGGGGATTGCACCCCTATACATGCTACAACCCAGGCAGCCCAAAATTTTGGGGACATCATAAATTTTGGTTACAAACTGTGAGAAACACATTCACTCTGTCCAAACCCAAAGAAAGGACTCAGAGACACAGAGAACAGCAGAAGTGAGACTTTTAACAATGGTCTTGTAAGATTAGGTGTCTGGTAGACAGGCATAGCCGGGGCAGTGACAGCAGGTAATTTACCTCATAGCACACAAGAACCTCCCCTACTTCCTCATTGGGGTTAACTCTGGGGTTACCATCTTGCCAGATGTCACCTAAGTTTCATTATCTCCCTTGTAAGGTTATACCCCAGTCCTTTCTCCACTTTTTTGATTTTTCCAGTAATAAAACTTTCTTCCCTTTTATGGGCTGACCCCTCCTCTGCATTCTGGTTGCTTATTGTGACCTTCTAGATGAATGAGCTGTGTGCTTTGTCATATCTGCAGGCTGGCTGCCAGTATGTAGATTTATTATGCCTTGAAAATAAACCATTTAAAATGTTTCTTCAAACACACTTTTTGATTATTTGTTTATTTGCCCACAATTTATGATATTATTTTCCTTAGAGAAAATAGAAGGATAAGCTAGCCTTGCCTTTAAGAAAGCTGTTCAGAGTTATATCTGCACTACTGTAAATATGTTTTTCCCCTAAATTTGAAAACTTATTTTAAAATTTGGACAAATCTCTATGAACTTTCTTTTATATATGAACTGTAAGATTTCAGATTCTTTGAGTTGTCTTCAACAGTGACTAAGTTTAAATGCTGTTTGTAATGGTGATAGTCATTCATCTATCAGTATTCAAATATTCCTTGTAGTGAGAGTTATGAGTTTTATGTTGAGTCCTGCTGCTTCATTTCAGAACACAAGGGAATTGGCACAGTAGTGGTAGGCATATTCTAGAAGACATTTTGACAGTGTGACAAGCAAAACCTTACCTATAAATGGAAATAACTGTAAAGCACACATATACACATCTTACTAAACCCAAATTAAATGTATCTGTAGCTTAGTTGAATTCCCATAATGCCTGCAGCCAGTGAGACCAGCCCACACAAAGGGGCTGGTGCAAGTGAGATACTGAAGCTGAAGTCTCAGTAGCTTCAAAATAAATCTGCCTCCACCCCCAGTGCTAATAACTTTCTAAGCTTTTGTTTCATTCATTATCCCTCTACCCTATGGTGCTTGCTGCTGCATTTCACACACAGTCAACCAACACAATGAACAAATTCCTAACGTGCAACAGAATCTTAGGTTACAAACTCAGTGAATATAAGGAAAATATGGGGATATAAAGCTTCAGTTTCTCAGGTTACGCTGACCTTAGCGTGAGGATTACATAGTGTCAGTCAGACACTGCCTGCTCTTGGCTGTGTGTTCAGCAACTCTTATAAACTGAAATTCCTTTCATGTGTCCGTTTTTTATTATTATACTTTAAGTTCTGGGTACATGTGCAGAACACGCAAGTTTGTTACATAGTTATACACTTGCCATGGTGGTTTGCTGCGTGCATCAACCCGTCATCTACATTAAGCATTTTTCCTAATGCCATCCCTCCCCTAGCTCCAACACCCAATAGGCCGGATGTGTGATGTTCCCCTCCCTGAGTCCATGTGCTCTCATTGTTCAACTCCCAATTATGAGTGAGAATATATGGTGTTTGGCTTTCTGTTCTTATGTATGTTTGCTGAGAATGATGGTGTCCCTGTCCGTGTCCCTGCAAAGGACATAAACTTCATCCATGTCCCTGCAAAGGACAAAAACTCATCCTTTTTATGACTGCATAGTATTCCATGGTGTATATGTGCCACATTTTCTTTATCCAGTCTATTATTGATGGGCATTTGGGTTGATTCCAAGTCTTTGCTATTGTGAACAGTGCCACAATAAACACATGTGTGCCTGTGTCTTTATAATAGAATGATTTATAATCTTTTGGGTATATACCCAGTAATGTGATTGCTGGGTCAAATGGTATTTCTAGTTCTAGATCCTTGAGGAATTGCCACACTGTATTCTACAATGGTCAAACTAATTTACATTCCCACCAACAGTGTAGAAGCATTCCTATGTCTCCACATCCTCTCCAGCATCTGTTGTCTCCTGACTTTAAGAATTGACATTCTAACTGGCATGAGATGGTATCTCACTGTGGTTTTGACTTGCATTTCTTTAATGACCAGTGATGATGACTTTCCTTATATGTCTGTTAGCTCCATAAAAGTATCCCTTTGAGAAGTGTCTATTGATATCCTTTACCCACTTTTTGATGTTTTTTTCTTATAAATTTAAGTTCTTTGTAGATTCTAGATATTAGCCATTTGTCAGATAGATAGATTGCAAAAATTTTCTCTCAGTCTATTGGTTGCCTATTCACTCTAATGATAGTTTATTTTGTTGTGCAGAAACTCTTTTGTTTAATTATATCCCATTTGTCAATTTTGGCTTTTGCTGCCATTGCTTTTGGTGTTTTAGTCATGAAGTCCTTGACCATGCCTATGTCGTGAACGGTAGCACCTAGATTTTCTTCCAGGGTTTTTATGGGTTTAGGTCTTACATTTAAGTCTTTAATTTTCTTGAGTTAATTTTTGTATAAGGTGTAAGGAAAGGATCCAGTTTCAGCTTACTGCACATGGATAGCCAGTTTTCCCAACACCGTTTATTAAATAGGGAATCCTTTCCCCACTGCTTGTTTTTGTCAGGCTTGTTAAAGATCAGATGGTTGTAGATGTGTGGTGTTGTTTCTGAGGCCTCTGCTCCATTCCGTTGGTCTATGTCTCTGTTTTGGTACCTGTACAATGCTGTTTTGATTACTGTAGCCTTGTAGTATTTTTGAAGTCTGGTACTGTGATATGTCCAGTTTTGTTGTTTTTGCTTAGGATATCTTGGCTATGCAGGCTCTTTTTCAGTTCCATATGAAACTTAATTTGCTTTTTTCCAATTCTGTGAAGAAAGACAATGGTAGCTTGATGGGGATAGCATTGTATCTGTAAATTATTTTGGGCAGTGTGGCCATTTTCATGATGTTGATTCTTCCTAATCATGAGCATGGAAATTTTTTTTATTTGTTTGTGTCCTCTGTTATTTTTTTCAGCAATAGTTTGTAGGTCTCCTTAAAAAGTCCTTCATCACTTGTAATTTGTATTCCTGGGTATTTTACTCTCTTTGTAACAATTGTGAATGGGAATTTACTCATAATTTGACTCTCAGTTTCTCTGTTATTTGTGTATAGGAACGCTTGTGATTTTTACACATTGATTTTGTATCCTGAGACTGCTGAAGTTGCTTATCGTCTTAAGGAGATTTTAGGCTGAGACGATTGGGGTCTTCTAAATATACAATCATGTCATCTGAAAACAGTGACAATTTGACTTCCTCTTTTCCTTATTGAATACCCTTTATTTCTTTTTGTTGCCTGATTGTCCTGGCCACAAATTCCAGTGCTAGGGTGAATAGGAGTGGTGAGAGATGGCATTCTTGTCTTGTTCTGGTTTTCAAAGTAAATGCTTCCAGTTTTTGCCCATTCAGTATGATATTGGCTGTGGGTTTGTCATAGATAGCTCTTACTATTTTGAGATATATTCCATCAATATCTAGTTTATTGAGAGTTTCTCGCGTAAAGCACTGTTAAACTTTGTTGAAAGCCTTCTCTGCATCTATTGAGATAATCATGCAGTTTTTGTCTTTTGTTCTGTTTATGTGATGGATTACATTTATTGATTTGTGTATGGTGAACCAGCCTTGCAATCTAGGGGTGAAGCCAACTTGATTGTGATAGGCAAGCTTTTTGATGTGCTGTTGGATTCAGTTTGTGAGGATTTTCACATTGATGTTCATCAGGGATGTTGGCATGAAAATTCCTTTTTTAGTTGTATCTCTGCCAAGTTTTTGTATTAGGAAGATGTTGGCATCATACAGTGAATTAAGGAGGATTCCCTCTTTTTCTATTGTTGGAATGGTTTTAGAAGGATTGGTACCAGTTCTTGTACTTCTGGTAGATTTCAGCTGTGAAACTATCTTGTCCTGAACTTTTTTTGGTTGATTTAGGCTATTAACTGCTGCCTCAATTTCAGAACTTGTTATTGGTTTATTTGGGGATTTGACTTCTTCCTAGTTTGGTCTTGAGAGGATGTAAATGTTCAGGAATTTATCCATTTCTTCTAGAGTTTTTGGTTTATTTACATGGTAGTATTCTCTAGTGATAGTTTGTAGTTCTCTGGGATCAGTTGTGATATCCCCTTTATTATTATTTATTGCAGCTACTTAATTTTTCTCTCAGTTTTTCTTTATTAGTCTGGCTAGCAGTCTATCTATTTGGTTGATCTTTTCAAAAAACCAACTCTGGGATTCATTGATTTTTTTGAAAGGTTTTTTGTTTCTCTATCTCCGTCAGTTCTGCTCTGATCTTAGTTATTTCTTGTCTTCTGCTAGCTTTTGAATTTGTTTGCTCTTGCTTCTTTAGTCATTTTAATTCTGACATTAGGGTGTTGATTTTAGATCTTTCCTGTGGACATTTAGTGCTATAAATTTCCCTCTACACACTTCTTTAAATGTATTGCTGAGATTCTGGTACATTGTGTTTTTGTTCTCATTGGTTTCAAAGAACATTTTTGTTTCTGCCTTCATTTTGTTATTTATTCAGTAGTCATTCAGAAGCAGGTTGTTCAGTTTCCACGAACTTGTGCAGTTTTGAGTGTGCAGTTTTAAGCTCCCTGAAAATTTAATAAATAATAAATTTATTAGTGTTAATAGATTAATAAAACTAATTTATTAATCCAATTAGTTTTAATTTGATTGCAGTGTGGTCTGAAAGACGGTTTGTTATGATTTCCATTTTTTTGCACTTGCTAAAGAGTGTTTTCCTTCCAATTATGTGTTTTTTTTAGAATACGTGCAATGTGGTGCTGAGAAGAATGTATATTCTGTGGATTTGTGATGGAGTGTTCTGTAGATGTCCATTCAGTCTGCTTGGTACAGAGCTGAGTTAAAGTTCTGGATATCATTGTTAATTATCTTTCTCACTGATCTGTCTAATATTGACAGTGGGGTGTTAAAGTCTCCTGCTCTTATTGTGTGGGAGTCTAAGTCTCTTTGTAGGTCTTTAAGAACTTGCTTTATGAATCTGGGTGCTCCTGTATTGGGTGCATATATATTTATGATAGCACTTCTTGCTGCATTGATCCCTTTACCCTTATGTAATGCCCTTCTTTGTCTCTTTCGATCTTTGTTGGTTTAAAGTCTGTTTTGTCAGAGACTATGATTGCAACCCCTGCTTCATTTTTTTTTGCTATCTATTTGCTTAGTAAATGTTGCTTCATCCTTTTATTTTGAGTCTATGAGTGTCTTTACACATAAGATGGGTCACCTAAGTACAGCAAACTGAGGGGTCTTGACTCTTTATCCAATTTGCCAGTCTGTGTCTTAATTCGGGGATTTGCCTCATTTACATTTAAGATTAATGTTGTTATGTGTAAATATGATCCTTCCATTGTGATGCTAACTGGTTATTTTGCCCTTTCGTTGATGCAGTTTCTTCATAGCATTGATGGTCTTTACAATTTGGTATATTTTTGCAGTGGGTGATAGTGGTTTTTCCTTTCCATGTTTAGTGCTTCCTTTAGGAGCTCTTGTAGGGCAGGCGTGGTAGTGACAAAATCTCTCAGCAGCTGCTTATCCATAAATGACTGTATTTCTCCTCTGCTTATGACACTGGGTTTGGCTGGAAATGAAATTCTGGATTAAAAACTTTTATCTTTAACAATGTTGAATACTGGCCCCCACTTTCTGGTGGCTTGTAAGGTTTCTGCTAAGATATCTGCTGTTATGTAATGGGCTTCCTTTTGTGGGTATCCTGACCTTTTTCTCTGTCTGCCCTTAGCACTTTTTTTCTGCATTTCAACCCTGGTAAATCTGACAATTATGTGTCTTGGGGTTGCTCTTCTTGAGGAGTATCTTTGTGATGTTGTCTTATTTCCTGAATTTGAATGTTGGCCTGCCTTGCTAGGTTTGGGGAAGTTCTCCTGGATAACATCCTGAAGAGTGTTTTCCAACTTGGTTTCATTCTCCCCTTCACTTTCAGGTATACCTGTCAAACGTAGATTTGGTCTTTTCACATAATCCCATATTTATTGGAGGCTTTGCTCATTTCTTTCCTCTTTTTTTTCTCTAATCTTGTCTTCTTGCTTTATTTCATTGAATTGACCTTCAATCTCTGATATTCATTCTTCCACTTGGTCAGTTCAGCTATTGAAACTTGTATATGTTTCATGAAGTTCTCGTGCTGTGTTTTTCAGCTTCGTGGGGTTATTTTTGTTCTTCTCTAAATTGGTTATTCTAGTTCACCTTTTTCAAGGTTCTTAGTTTCCTTGCATTGGGTTAGAACATGCTTCTTTAGCTGGGAGAAGTTTGTTATTACCCACCTTCTGAAGCCTGCCTCTGTCAATTTGTCAAACTCATTCTCCATCCAGTTTTGTTCTCTTGCTGGCGTGGAGCTGTGATTCCTTGGAGGAGAAGAGGCTTTTTGGTTTTTGGAATTTTCATTCTTTTTGTGCTTTGGTCTTTGAAGTCGGTGAACTTTGAGTGGGGTCTCTGAGTGGACGTTATTTCTGTTGATGTAGAAACTATTTCTTTCTGTTTGTTATTTTTTTTTCTAACAGTCAGGCCCCTCTGCTGCAGGTCCGCTGGAGTTTGCTTGAGGTCCTCTCCAGATTCTGCTTGCCTGAGAATCACCAGCAGAGGCTGCATAACAGCAAAGACTGCTGCCTGTTCCTTCCTCTGGTTGTTTCATCCCAAAAGGTTACCTGCCAGATGCCAGCCATACACCTCTCCTGTATGAGGTGTCTGTCGGCCCCTACTGGGAGGTGTCTACCAGTCAGGATACACTGGGGTCAGGGATGCACTTGAGGAGGCAGTCTTTCCCTTATCAGAGCTCAAATGCTGTGCTGGGAGATCTGCTGCTCACTTCAGAGCTGCCTGGCAGGGAAGTTTAAGTATGCTGAAGCTGTATCCTCAACCAACCCTTTTCCCAGGTGCTCTGTCCCAGAAAGATGGGGGCTTTATTTATAAGTCCCCAACAGGCTGCTGTCTTTTTTCAGAGATGCCCTGCCCAGTGAGGAGGGAATGTCACAGCCTGCCTGCAGAGGCCTTGCTGAGCTGCCATGGTCTCCGCCCAGTGTGAACTTCCTCGCAATTTTGTTTACACTGCGATGTTAAAATTACCTATGCAAGCCTCTGCAATGGCACATTCCTCTGCCAGCACTGAGTTTGAATGTCCCAAGAGGAGCTCAGACTGCACACTGGCTGCAAGAATTTCACTGGTCATGGGGGTGGGGCCTGCTGAGCCACATTACTTGGCTCCCTGGCTTCAACCCCCCTTTTCAGGGTAGTGAATGGTTCTGTCTCACTGGTGTTCCAGACACCACTGAGGTATGAAAAAACAACAACAACAACAACAAAAAAAAAAAAAAACACTGCTACAGTAGCTTGGCGTCTTTCCAAACAGCTGCCCAGTTTTGTGCTGGAAACCCAGGGCCCTAATGTCATAGACACCGGAGGGAATCTCCTGGTCTGAGGGTTGTGAAGATTGTGGGAAAAGCACAGTATCCGGGCTGGAATGCAGGGTAAACACCTTAATGGCTTCCATTGGCTAGGAGTGGGAGTTCCCGGCTCCTTGTATTTTCCGGTGAGGCAACCCCCTACTCTGCTTCTGCTCACCCCACCTTGGGCTGCACCCATGGTCCAGCCAGTCCCAGTGAGATAAACCAGGTACATCAGTTGGAAATGAGGAGATCACCTGCCTTCTGTGTCCCTCTCACTGGGAGCTGCACACTGGAGCTAATCCTATTTGACCATCTTGCCAGGAATCTCATATGTCCATTTGAGGTAGATTATAACTTCTTCCAAGACTGTTGCTGTTTCTTTGGATTCAGTTATTGCCTAAGGAACCACAATATTTTCTGCCTGTAACCTCTGCCTATACCCTCTGCCTGTACCCTCTCAAATGTCTCTGGATTTCTGTTTTTCTCAAAGTCATCTGAACTTTCACTGCATAGTAGTACACTCCTCACAGAATTCTCAGAACTGGCTGTTTTTTCAGGGAACACAGCATCTCCTGCTTACTCCCTTGCATTTCATCTGCATATACAAGCAATCTTTCTCTTTAGTCAGCTTTTCTAAAAGTCCCAAACACTTTTAGAACTCTGATTTTTAAAGTCCATTAAAGATAACTATAATAAATCCTGTAAGAATCAATATCTAAGATCCCAAGGTAGAAGCTAAGAGTTGCTGCAAGCAAAGATCTGATTATAACATACATCTTTTTAGAATTATGCTTAGAGTTAGATAGCTTTAAGAAATCTAACAAGTTACATTTCTGAAAATTATAACAGAAGAAAGTACCTATCAAATTTGAAATCTGTATCAGACATTTAATGTGATGACACTTTCAATGATAATGTTTATCAGGGTGCAGGAGTTCGATATATTTCTTTTGCTCACTGAGAATCCTATTAATTAACTTTTAAAACTTTTCTCATTTTGAGTCAACAAATATGGAAGATATAAATATTATTAATGGATGAGATTATTAATTGACTCATTTCTTCCTCCTCTTGAATTCTTTGAGGTTACTAATATTTTTACTCAATTCCATTTCACGAACTTCTCAGATTCTTCATATGTAAACATCAGGCAGCTGCATATAAGCTGTTTTCAATAAAGGTCATTTAGCTCTGTAATGTCTTTCCTGCTGTGACATTGTAAAGTCTCATATTCCCCACCTTTCTTAAAGCGGCACATAATGACCATATTTTTCATTTGGCTATTAGATATAGATGACAAATGAAGGGAAATTTTTAAAAACCTATTTTGTGCTAATATAATCACAAATATAAATTTCTGGATTAATATTATGTTAATTTTAGTACTGTTATCCTGAGGCATTTTGTGGAAAAGATGAAAATCTGAAAATGAAATAAATAAAAAGAGTATTAATTATCTAGTCATTTAATAATTTTGTTCTATTTTTACTTTTCTCTAACACATATGGGTACATTAAAATAATGATCAAATTTTTCAGCACATATTAGCCTCATTGACATAAAATGTTTCTACAGTCCTCTAATTATTAAAAAAATTCTCAATATGTCAAAGTAGAGGCTGTTTTAGCAAATCTACTCCTATGTTCATTATTAAGTTATTGACTTAACAATCAATTAATAAATTAAAGTCTCCTCTATTCTCTTTTCATCTAACTCCAAAATCTACATGTAGAGACAATTAAGCTTCTAATTTAAAGGCAAACTCAAAGAGGCACGAAAAACTGCTTAGTTAGCCTGAGTTCATCACCTAGTGGGAGGGCAATGGTAGAATAAGAGGACATTGTCATTTTCCTTTACTCTTCTCAGCATCTATCATTGGTTAAGACTTCTCAAAGGCAAGAACACTTAATGGGCTTCAGTATATAATTTGTTGGTCTGTCTCTTCTCAGAATTCAGTATATTCACATTATTTCTTCTGTCACTGAGTTTCAGAGGTAAAGCAAGAAATGCTTCTTTTGATAGCTTTTCACTTTGAGAATCACATCACTGTGAGATTCATGATTAGTTTTAGTTTCAAAGGCAGAAAAAGCCTGGCATTTTTCCTTGTCCACATGTTTAATATTGGTTTCATTTGACTTTTACTTGCAGCCAGAATTTACAAGGGTTTGACTAGTAGTATGATGATAAAGTCGTAATGACTGGCAAACTTGTATCCGCCCTGAATCCCTCTCTCCATCCTAAGAGCGAGCCTATATCAGTAGTGTTTACTAATTTCCATAATGTATTTACTCTCACCATGACTGATTTTGGGCTGTAATGTAATGCTACTGAGTCTGGAGTTGGGAAGGGGTGGGCATGATCAGCCCTCCTTTGCCAGGATACATTAGGTCTAGCACACGACCATGTTTGGTCGTTGGGGAGAAAGACGAAAGGAAACTCCTTAGGTCTGCCTACAGCCTGGATCAAAGGATTCAATGATGAAGTTCTGTATATCCAACTGAGTCTCTTATTACAGATGTCTTCTTGGAAATTGACATCATGTATCACAAAGGAAATACACACTCTAAACAATAGTTGAACTGTGAGTTTTAGTCGAATAAATACATAAAATATATCTAATTGATTGTCTTTTAAAATTCTGGTTGTGCCTCCTTAGAAGTAACATCACTTACTCAAAAAGGAAGGTATGTGTGGTATGATTGAAGGAAAATTCTACTGTCTTGAAAGATGGATTATATCCAAGATGGCTGATCACTAACAGCTCGGGATTGTAGCTCCCACTGAAAGCGCAAAGAATGAGAGGACGCCACACCTTCACATGAATTCTTGTTGCTCACGCACCAGGAGATTCCCAGCGGAGGAGCCCCACGGGTCGCAAGCGCGACTCTTGTGACCGGTGAGGCGGTTTTGCCGGCGCCTTGGAGCGACGGTTCTTGGTGCAGAGTCGGAAAAGCACCATCAGTCTTAACGCCGCTGATTTGGTCGGTGCAGTGGTTTGCTCAGATTTCGGCGCTGAGAATCAGTAAGTTGGACATCCACTCAAACCTAATTACAAAGATGGTGAATTCAAAGAGCACAGATGGATAAATTTATAACGAAGGGAGGAAAACGGCCAAAAAAGGCTGAGAATGCCCAAGACCAGAACGCCTCTCCCTCAGCGGGGGATCACAGTTCCTCATCAGCAACGGAACAAGGCTTGATGGAGAACGAGTGTGTTCCAATTACAGAAGCAGGCTTCAAAATGTGGATAATGAGAAACTTCTGTGAATTAAAAGAACTTGTTTTAACCCAATCTAAAGCACCTAAGAACTTTGAAAAAAGATTCGATGAAATGTTAACAAGAATACACAATTTAGAGAGGAATATAAGTGAATTGATGGAGCTGAAAAACACAATAGGAGAACTTCGTGAAGTATGCACAAGTTTTAACAGCCGAATTGATCAAGCAGAAGAAAGGATATCAGAGGTCGAAGACCAACTCAATGAAATAAAACAAGAAGACAAGATTAGAGAAAAAAGGATAAAAAGGAACGAGCAAAGTCTCCAAGAAATATGGGACTATGTGAAAAGACCTAATCTACGCTTGATAGGTGTACCTGAATGTGATGAAGAGAATGAATCCAAGCTGGAAAATACGCTTCAGGACATTATTCAGGAAAATTTTCCCAGCCTAGTAAGGCAGGATAATATTCAACTCCAGGTAATACAGAGAACACCACAGAGATATTCCTCAAGAAGAGCAACTCCAAGGCACATAATCGTCAGATTCACCAGGGTTGAAATGAAGGAGAAAATACTAAGGGCAGCCAGAGAGAAAGGTCAGGTTACCCACAAAGGGAAGCCTATCAGACTTACAGCAGATCTCTCAGCAGAAACCCTACAAGCCAGAAGAGAGTGGGGGCCAATATTCAACATCCTTAAAGAAAAGAACTTTCAACCCAGAATTTCACATCCAGCCAAACTAAGCTTCATAAGTGAAGGAAAAATAAAGTTTTTTGTGAATAAGCAAGCACTCAGAGATTTCATCACCACCAGGCCTGCTTTACAAGAGCTTCTGAAAGAACCACTACACATATGAAAGGAACAAACAGTATCAGCCTTTCTAAAAAAATTATCAAAAAGAGCATCAATATAATGAAGAATTTACATCAACTAATTGACAAAATAGCCAGCTAATGGCAGTATTAAACTCACATATATTATTATTAATTCTAAATTTAAATTGACTAAATCCCCCAATCCAAAGACAGGCAATTTGAATAAAAAACTAAAACCCATCAGTATGCTGCATCCAGATCCATCTCACATTCAAGGATACACAAAGACTCCAAACAAGGGATGGAGAAAGATTTACCAACCAAACAGAGAGCTAAAATAAATAAATAAAAAGCAGAAGTTACAATTAAGCAACAAAGATCAAAAGAAGCAAAGAAGGACATTATATAATGATAAAAGGATCAATGCAACAACAAGAAGAGCTAAAGATCCTAAATATATACGCACCCAATACAGGAATATGCAGACATACAAGACTTATAAAGAGACTTAGACTCCCACATAATAATATTGGGAGACTTCAACATTAATATTAGACAGATCAATGAGACAGAAAATTAACGATATTCAGGACTTGAACTCAGATCTGGAACAAATAAATGTAATTAATATTTATAGAACTCTCCATTTTAAATATACAAAATATACACTCTAATCAGTACCACATCATATCAACTTAGAAGTTTAAAAGAAATCTTGGTTGGCTCCTTGTTTGCTATTCTCTTCCCTCATTTTCTTTCATGTCTCCATTATTAAGGACAATTATAGGCATACCCATATTTAGACTGCATTCTAGCCCAGGCAATAAAGCAATACCCCCATCCTCTCTCCCTCTTCCTCTTTCTCTTTCTTCCTCTTCTTTAAAAAAAAAAAAAAAAAAAAAGGATTGTAATTCATTGGCATAGGAGGTATGAAGCAGAGGTGAAATTATCTATAAAATAGTTTATGTTGTGCATATAACAAAGAAGTCCTGGAAAATAGATTAGTCAATTGGTGCCATTTGTTCTAGGTAGGTAGATCAAAAAATTATGAGAATCAGGTAGTATAATTTTATTTAAGAAACAAGAGGTGAAATCAAATCATAAGGCAAAGTTTGTTATTTTCAACGAAAAAAAAAAAAAAAAGAATTAAGATTATAACCACTCTTAATTCTTTCCTGCTGTACCTGAAAGAGCTTCAGGTTTTTCTTCATAGCAATTGTAGAAATGACACCATTGGTTCAGAAAAGAATGTAGGGACATTTTTATTCTAAGTAGTCATCAAGAATTACAGAAATGACTGCAAAGTGTCAAGAAACTTTTTCTTTTTCCCAACTCAGGTGCTAATGGTTTACATGTATTAAAAATCTCAGCTAGTCCGAAGTGCCCACATTTATTGCCTAACATTCTTTTGGAAAGCAGGTAAGGGAATATAAGTAAGTAATTTAAAAATAAATAAATAAAAAAAAAGAAAGATGGATTATAAAAGAAGATATTCCCATTTTTCCTTCCCAAGTTCCTCAAAGGTTTCACATTAAATACCTTAGTTAATTAGAATCCTCATGCTTAAAGCTTTATTTCATAGAGCCTACACCTGGAAGAGACCTTAGGTAATGAGGCAATGTTACATAAAACACTTTGAAAACTCTACAACTATTATAGTTGTACAGCTAGTATGTTTTATTATTTGTTAGTATAATAGATGGCTCAACCAAATAATTTTACAAGGATGTTAAATAATTTTCCATAATTATTATTAGAAGTTAAGGCTAGAACACACATCTTTGAAATTTCATGGTAAGAGTATTCATGTAATATCAGATTGCCTGCCTTACTCTTCCTCTTTTAAATATTGGAATGAAACAAAATTTAAATATTATGTGTATTTAAAAGAGGGCTTGTATTAGCTCATTTTTACACTGCTGTAAAGAAATACCTGAGACTTGCTAATACATAAAATGAAGAAGTTTAATTGATTCAGAGTTCCACATGGCTGGGGAAACTTACCATCATGGCGGAAGTCAAATGGGAAGCAAGGCATAACCTTTCCATGGCAGAGCAGGAGAAGGTGTGCAAAGCGTGAAGGGCCACATAGTTTTAAACCAAAATCTCACTCACTGTCATTAGAACAGAAAAGGGGCTCTTCAGATCATCCACCTCCATGATCCAATCACCTCCCACCAGACCCCCCGCCTCTTTGATATGAGATTTGAGCAGAGACACAATTCCAACCCATATCAGTGCTCTACAAACTCAAGTTCTCTAACTTAGGCCATATCTCAAATCACTATTAGATTTTATTACTATTTTACAGTCACTTATCTTATTATGTCACTGCCTGCTTAGAAATTTTACATTGCTTAATTTTGGTATGGCATCTAGCATTCCTAGATAAGGCACATCAAGGAAAAGGATAGATGTAATTTTTTGTTATTTGTTTAATGGCCAGGCATGGTGGCTCACACCTGTAATCTTAGCACTTTGAGAGACCAAGGTGGGCAGATCATTTGAGGCCAAGAGTTTGAAACCAACCTGGCCACCATGGTGAAACCTTGTCTCTACTAAAGATACAAAAATATATATATAAATAAATAATTAGCCAAGCTTAGGCCAGGCGCCTGCAATCCCAGCTACTTGGGAGGCTGAGGCAGGAGAATTGCTTGAAACCAGGAGGCAGAGGTTGCAGTGAACCAACATCATGCTACTGCACTGCAGACTGGGCAACAGAGCAAGACTCCATCTCAAGAAAAAAAGAAAGAAAGAAAGAAATGAAAATTATGTGGTTTACTATATGCATATATGGTCAATTCCTTTCTTTTTAGATCTTTGATCTGCATTGCTGTTATATTTAGTAATTCTTATTGATTATTAAGGTGACCAAAGTCAACAGATTATCTGTATTTTTTACCATTATTTTACACATGTATTAACCTGCATGATATTGCATATGGACATATTATGTGTGTGAGTAAATGGGTAATTCTAGACTAAAAAATTGAGAGTTGTCACTAAGATTCTGATGATATCTTTAGAGTTATTATAATCAATTTTATAATATACTTGGTGACTTTAGTTTTAAGACTATTGTGTCACAATTTTATAGATTATTTTTATGACATAAAAATAGTAAAAATTTTTGCAGATATTTCTCATAAAGGAATATTAAAACTTTGCCAAAGAAACATTACTAAGTTGGTTGTAAAGTCCTAACTGCCACATTATAGTTTTAAATGTATATTTAGCTACTTTCCAAGGCTCTCTCTCTCCTTCCATCTGTCTTCTGAAGCAGTTATCAGAATTTGAAAGGTGTTGACATCATTTGTGTAATTCCTTTTTATTGTATTTAGTAAATATTTGAGTGATCATAAAAATTTGAGAGTTTATTATGGATCATCTTTTTCCAACCATTTTTCATTTTTTCCCCAGATCCTAAGCCAGTCTTCTACAGACGTTAGTTTTATAATAAAGTTGTCTAAAGCATTTCTCATTCTAAATTGCTAACATCAAAATATACTTGAAGGAGAGAAGACTATTTTTGCTTGAGATTTGGGCAGCATGATCTTTCACTTGATAAAAATGCATTTGATATTTAATACATGTGTGCAGCAAAAAGATTTTGAGTTCTTACATTTTAGAATACACATACACTTTCCAAAGTGTTTCATATCCAGTATCATGTTAAGCTTTTGCAGAAAAAGCTTAAAGTAGGTAGACTATTCTTGTAAATATTTCATATGAACACTAAGATAAATTAATGTTGAAATGTGGAAAACTACAAGAAATCCAGAAAATATTTAGTTAAAAAAAAACCTCTAAGTTGTAACTAAATGTGGTGAGTACATTTTAGAGTATACACGGTATTTAGAACTTGCAAATCATCACTCTACTGATCTCCATAGATATCATCCACAATTATAAAATGGATTTTAAATTGCATGAAAGGAGTTAGGTCCACAAAAACGTGGAGTAAGAAACTCCAGAAATTGTCCCTTCTATAAAAGCAGTGAGAAAACTGGCAGAAATTGTCAGAATCAACTTTTTCAGAATTCTCAATACTAACTGAAAATTTATTTTTGGACTCTGGTCTGGTTTATATACATTTCTTAACTTTCTATCCATTCCAGAGTTATTTCATTGTTAAAACTCTACAGTATATTTTGACTACTGGAATGGCTTTTCTTACCTTATTATTATTTTCCAAATGTTCTTGGATTTTTGTGAGATTTCATTAAATGCATAGCTTATTCTCAATGTAATTAATATCTTTGCAGTCTTAGGTCTTTCTCACTCAAAAACAGTATATTACTTCACATTTACTTTGATCTTATTGAAACTTTCTGTAATATTTCATAACTTTCTTTAGACAGGTTTACATAGTTTTTGCTCTATTTATTATTTTATTTTACATATTCTGTAATTTAAAAGGATATGTATTATTTGTGTAATATTTAATGTTTGTTATTGCTAATATATGGAAAAACTCTTATTTGCTTATTTACTTTATGGCTTATACATAGATTTTACATGTCTTTTTTGATTTTTTAATTATGCAAATATTGTGTCTGAAGATATTTATTGTGCTTTTCTCCTAACAATCATACCTTTTCTTGTGTAATCACACTAGTTAAAATCTACAGATTGGTTTTGTAACTATGGTGACTATAGCATTCTTGTTTGATGCATTTAACTCAATTTATTCATAGAATGATAAAGAAGTGTAAGTTTTTGCAGCCTGTAGAAAACATGTAATCTGGTTTTTAAAATTTCTGCATGTAAGAATAGAGACCAGAGTACTAAAATAATTTGCTTAAATTTCTATAGTTCATTTATGCCACAACTTCTACTGAAATTCCCCCTTGACTTGCATTCAAGCTCTTTAGTACTCTAACCCAATTTTCTTTACAGGACAATCAGTGAGTCCAATAGTCTCACTCCGCCTTGTCAAAATACTATTATCTGATTCACACTCTGCTCAAGCTTGCCAGCTGCACATACACACATAGTGGAGTGCTCACGCTTCACCATTAAACTCAGTGCTCCTCATAACTAGAAAAAGAAAGGAAGAAAGAACAACATCTCTTTATGCTGGTAAGCTATGTATTATGCATATTTATTTATTACATATATCAGACTACATAGATAGACTTTAGTTTACTAAAATACAGATTATATAAATATATCAAATGAAGTCTCTTTCTCTGGCAGACGTTCAGTTTAAACCTCAAATTTAAATACATTGATTCCCATTAGTATAGTTTTGTCTGCAAGTCCAGTTTGGTCTATATGCTGTGGCCATTCCTTTCCTGGAAACAGGTTATTTGATTGCAAGGGTTCTTTTTATAAAGATGCATCTAATGATTTTTGAAGTTCCATAAGACAGTATTCTGTGCACCTGTGTGAATGTCTTGTCAGGATCAATTTAAAAATATGTAATTATATGGATATTGACTCATTAATGCAAAACCCAGTGGGACTGCCAGAGAGTTTAAACGCATTCTCTCTTGCATATGAGGACAATTTCTCTGATGGGTGAAGTTTCATTAAGCTAACAAAGCCAATCACTTGAAGTGTTTTAGGTAGATTTGTGCGATACTTCTACATTATGAGCAGTGAGTAAAACACTGTTCCATGCCATGAGACTCACATTTCATTATGGCTGAGAACATGTGCTTCAAGGTCCTCAGATGTTTCTTTCAGTACAGTTATGCATCACAAGACCCTTTTGTCAAGGTGGCTACATTTTCATTCTATTGGACGTCTTTATTGAAAGGATTTATTCTTGTCATCATGGGTCAGTAGCATGACAAAATCTACTAAGGGTAATTGTATTTTAATGGTTCCAAGTACTAGAGACCATGTATTATTTCCTAGGGTAGAGTTAGGAACTGCAAACAAGACAATGAACAATATATTTTTTTTCCCATTTATCTTCCTATATGCCATTTTCTAATTAATGAAGACCTAAAGATTTATGATGCTATCTCACTAAACATTTCACGGGAGGGAGCAGAAAAATTTTCTAAGTGTGCCATTTACCACTTACTTTATTATCAAGACTCAACCTATAGTCTTTGATAAGAAGCAGGTGCTGTTATCACACAAACACCAAAAAAGACAGAGGACAATATTGTAGCAAGTGTTAAGCCAGGAACAGAGTCCTCAAGTCATGTCTTTATAGATATCTTCTAAAACTTCTCCCTTTCTATCTCTGAAAAAAAGTGTGCAGGTTATTGGGAATTTAGTGCTTTCCCTAAATCTGTATGGAATGGCTGACTTTATGAAGAAGTATAGAACATACTTGGGGCACAAGAATTCCTTTTGTTTAATCCATATCAGCTTTTGTAACAGAAAAATAGGCCTTTGGGGCAGTTTTCGTGCTACTGAACAGAGGTCTAGAAAAATATGACCAAGAAAAACCATTACCAATTCATTTACCCAAACTCTAAGAATTGATTTATCTTTTTCTAACAGCTGTATAGTATTCCAAGAGTAAGAGATCTCAAAAAAGAAACCAAACAAGGTCGTTGTTATGGAAAATATTTCTACTGCACACACATAAACATTTAAAAATTGCTTGTGCTAGTGAAAGTGTCTCTACTAGCATCATAGTTCATAATATTGGCCTGACTTCTTATCTCTCCCAGGACTTCTTGAGTGGATTTTAAGAGTAGGGACTGGACCTTGAGAATGGAGTGCATCTGTGGCTCAACTGTGGCACTAAAAGTTACCAGCAGCCAGATTTCCAAGAATAAGGTAGGAAGGTTGGCTGATTAAAGGCAGAACTGAATTACTCATAAATTTCTGCTCTTTCCTCAGTTTAGCTCTTTGTGCATTCTTTTTTAGCAATGTTCATCCATGGAATTTCCGGGCACTATATCCTCTGGTGGAGAAGGAAATACTTCTTTCTTATTCCTTTCTACCATTCGGATGCATGACATGGTTTCCTACATATCCTAAATCTGGAAAAAACTGTATGGAGTATAAACTTCATACAATACCAGAGTGGTAAACATGTGGTTTTATGAGTAGTGTATTTAAAATAAGTAAATATTGTTCAGTATAATTTTATGAATATTTAATTCCCTTCTCTCTCCCTCTGTGTGTGTATGTATATATATTTATATATATATAAATATATATACATATACGTACACATATATATTTTAATTCATGTTTAATATTAATTGCAACAGCCAACTGAAACTATGCTAATTTTTGTTACATGCTATGAAATTTGGTGAAATTTTGCTGCCTATAAGGAATATAGTGAATAATCACAGTGGAATTCACATCTGGAATATGACTTACCTATACTTTAACACTACACCAACTAAAATAAGGAGAAGGCATGATTCCATCCTAAAGGTAGCACTAGGAAACAAACTTTAGATTCATTTTCTCTTAAGCCCCTCATAGCTGCACATTCCTTGCTCCTCTTACTTCTCTTCTTTGGCTTAGATAAGAGTATTTTGAGCTGTCAAAAATTGAAATTATTATGAATTACTCCTGATTTAACTTTATAGATAGTACATTATATGCAAAAGAAAGTTAATTTTAGTTTTAGATTCTAGGTGTGTTATTGCTCCTCATTTTATGTCTTTTACCCAGCACAGGGCCTAGAATATAAAAGGTCCTCAATTAGTATTTGTGAAATAAATAAGGAAATGAATAGAGGAATGTTGAGTAAAGACATTGAAGTAAACTAGAATTTCCTGGCTATCTTGGTGAATGTTTGAATAGGAACTCTGAGGCAAGGGTTAAGAGCATTGTTCCTAATATTGTGGAGGTTAGAATGTCTATCAGTTAACATCTTTATCAGCATTATTACCTTTTAACCTTAATAATTTTCCTGAAAGACGACCTTTAGTACCATTGAATTGTACTGCATTAAAGTGCAAAGATTGCCCTTGATTATACTAATTATTACCTACTGAAAGTATTAGGTCAGCTAGACCTGTGGAAATAAGTCATTCTATACTTTTATTCATGCCAGCTTGCTAATCATATCATATTATTTAATATTAATTTTAGGTTTCTCCAAAAATATTACCTTTTGAAGACATATACAGACACCTATTTGGCACATGCTATATGCCTGAACAATTCCCGACTGATTTAAATTTAAATGAAATGGAAGGCTTTCAAGGGCTTTTGTTACAACTAAACCAGTGGCTTTTTCAAATTTATTGAGTAATGCTCATTTTTTTTAGTTCTATTTATATTTCAAGATAGAAGCAAAAGTATTCCAGAAAATGTCATACCCAAGAAGTTGCATGAGAGAATGATGGTGATTACATGAATTCTTTGGAAATGTTTATGCTCATTGTATTTACCTGTCTACACACGTTTAACTGCCTTTCAGGTATTCATTTCAGGGGGCAATGCAATGGTTCTCAGCCTCTTAAAGCATTGTTAGTTCTAGCTCTCTGGTTACCTAAAGAATTTGTGATTTAATGTAATTGTCACTCATTCTGTTTGATAAAGGTTACTAACCTATAGTATTAGAAATTAGGTGGGAAGAACCTCTCTTTTGACTGTATAGGAAAGCCTAGCTGTTTAACTAGAGTTGACACCCTGTATGAATAGGTCAGTAAATCCAGTAAATCTAGATCTACCTGCTATCACCGCAGAGTGGAAAGGCTGAGAGACAGGCTTAAATCCCACTTCATAAGTTTAAAGTAGGAGTTTACATAGAAATCTACTCAGGCCACCATATATATTCACGCAAGTCATGCACTTTATTTATAAGCTTGCCATAATGGTTCCCTCAGCAATGAGCAGCACAAAACTTGCACCATCCTATAAAGAAGTCACAGGTCCAGCTACTTTCCCTCAAAATGAGAACTCCAGGGCATTTGTTTCTTACAGACACAACTGTCATTTTAAAAGCAAGACCCCTTGTATTCTACTTTCACAATCTCAGATAGAGAGAGAAGGCAAGCTATGGGTTTCTACACTTAGATTTGCTATCTCAAGTACCAACTCTCTTTTTATGCATTCCTTTTTCATTTGTAACTTTCTCTAGATATCTTACCAATGGAAACACAGTAATGGTCTCTTAGAAACATCTAGATTAAGACTAGAAATCGAACCAGCCTACTGTGTATGTTGACATGGTGCTGATGACAGAAGTTTTTAGGATTACAATTGATTCTTAGATCATACTTCCTTTTTTATTATTTTGTGACTATCTGTTTAACCCACCAGACTGAAGCACCATGTGGTTAAGAACTCTGTCTGTTTTATTCACGTTGTCTCTAAAATCTACCACAAAGAGCTTGCTCAAAATGCTTTGTAGAATGTATCCGTAGGATGCATTTTAAAAAGCCTTCCAGTATATGTAAGCTGTACAATAAAAATATGAATGATTTAACAGAACATCCAGCAAGTTATGACACCTGAAACCAGAAAGATAGTACTTAAAGTATCAAATTTAAGTGGATGAAGAAAAACTGACCTTTATTGTATCGTTTGTTTTGTGTGCATATTATCCATTTCCAGGATATTCCTTTTATTCAATGCAATTCAACTGCAATCCCCTCCTTAGGTCATGGCCTGGAAATGGTCTCTGAGAACTAAGCTGGAATAATTATAAGAGTCATCTCATTTGCTTCCTGACTGAGGGAAAATTCATTTCTATTGCCTAACGTCCAGTGTCTTAGACACCATTGTTTCATAAATTTGGTTTATCCTTATGTTGCTCAAGAACTGAATCAATCAGTTCCCACTATATCTTGGTCAGATGCAAAACTTTCTTCAGAGAATTCACTTAGACTCTAGAGTACAGTTGAAAGAAATCATCATGATTTTATTTTTTCTAACTAATAATATTTATTTTACTCTATAAGACTGTCTTGTTCCAATAATTAAAAATAGGTAGGAGAACTTGCTTAAGAAGGAGAGTAAATAAGGGAGAAAATAATAGCTGATAATTTAAAAACAAAGAAGCTAGGAAAACTGAATTTGACAAATTGCTGAGTTATAATTGGACATAGTAATAGTAATGGTAACCTGAGATATCAGAAAAACTTGCAACTGTAGTCAATATCCTTTGTTTATAAATTAGTGTATGAGATAATCTGTTGTTTAAAAATGTAAAATTAAATTGGCTAAATAGAATCTTTAAAACTTTATCATGACAGTGTATACTTAAGCTACCTGAATTATTTTATATGAAATAACTCACTCTGCTGGGATGCAGTGTGAGTAAACAGTAAGGCCTGGCCTCTGAGGCAGCAGCAGCCTCTCCATTTGTATCCATGAAGCAGGTCTTTCGCTTTGGCTCTTTAATAACATGCACAAGAGAATTTCAGTAGTTTATATTTTACTGATTTTGATATTTTGTTCTTTAATCAGGGCTTCTGACCACAGAGACCCAGGATGTGCTATGTAATGTGTCTCTTCAGAAAATAAATAAGAAAACTTGCCTAAAAGAAATGTCATGCTGTGATCAGTCATGTCTCAATCAGCACACACCAGAATATACTTTTATAATGCCCACGAACTAAAATGGTTGAATTACTTTCTCACGGCAGTACATTAATGTAGGAGGATATTACAATTGCCGCTCATTGTTTAAGAGCTCTACGAATAAAAAATAACTTTGAAAACAGTTTGTATTCCTCATTAAAAAGAAGAGTAAAGGCACAAATTTAAAAGTACAGATACAAATTACTTAAAGAATCCAATTTATTTTTTAACCTGATGGTTAAAATGTTTTCAGTTTTGTTTTCTAATCTTTCCTATCTCTCCCTTGCAGAATTAAAAACACGGTTCATGTAAAGTGTCCTATCTGTCCAATAAAAGGTGGGCTTTTGTTCTTTGAGGTTACCATAAAGCAGTTAGGCCAGGTGCGGTGGCTCACGCCTGTAATCCCAATACTTTGGGAGGCCAAGGCGGGCAGATAACGAGGTCAAGAAATCCAGACCATCCTGACCAACATGGTGAAATCCTGTCTGTACAAAAATACAAAACTTAGCTGGGCATGGTGGTGCACGCCTGTAGTCCCAGCTACTTGGGAAACTGAGGCAGGAGAATCTCTGGAATCCCGGGACGCAGGTATTGCAAGGAGCCACTGCACTCCAGCCTCACAACAGGAGACTCAGTCTCAAAAAAAAAAAAAAAAAAAAAAAAAAAAAAAAAAAGATAAAGCAATTAGTCATCTGAGTCTAACTTAACATCAAAAATCTCAATAATACAGCCACACTATCCTACCTAGAAGATTCTGGTTTGATGCAATTGGTTAATATCATCTACATTTTAGATTCAGTTTTTATCTTTAATTTACTTTCATGAAGTCATCTGGAAATGAATGTATACTAATTTAGCTCATTAGTAGAGGTAAGCACGAAATATGCAAAGGTTGCCGTTGCCATGTTGCTTTTCATTCATTTTCAGTAGCTGCAATAAGTATATCTGCTTCATCATAGTTTTTAGACATCTTCATAAGACTTCATCTTCATTAGACTCATCTTGTTTGGTGACATTATTTTAAGTGATTAAAGAAACTGCCACTTAATCTATGGTAGTCATAGAAAACAGCTACAGTAACCAATAATCGACAAAGAACAATTCTTATGGTGAGGGGAGACAATTAATTAGAAAAGAGAATTAATTAAATCATCCAACCAATCCCTAGTGAGAAGGTTTATAGAGAGTGGATCCTAAGCTAAAATATATTATCTTAGGCTGGAGCAATTCTAAGTTATTAGCTACTAAAAGGAATAATTGTAATCTAAGATTAAACAATTATTTTATCTTTTTCTACGAATCTGCAAAGAACACATCCAGAACTGCTAACTACAACAATGATAGTTGTTTGAGTCTGGAATTAAATTATACTAGTTGCTGATACTTTTCATCTCTCAAAAGATTTGTGGCAACGCATACTGGGGCCATTTTTCTCCTTTCAAAATTGCTTTTATGCTTAGCCAGCGAATAAATGAGGCTGAAAATTAATTCACATGGCATTTTAACCAATAGTCAGTAATTTCTGTTCCACAAGCAAGAAGCAGCCCAATGCATTTAGGAATAATTGTTTCCAAAAGCCGCTCTGTTAGCTGCTACTCTGAAGGGAACCAATCCATTTCCATTTCAAATGTTTTCACCAAATGAAACTCTTGTTTTTATTAAGGTGCTAGTGTCTAAGCTGCATTTTATTCAATATAGAGGCCACTTATCTTTAATTTTGACCAACCTGCATCTGAACTTCTTCCAATATTTGAGGATCCCTTCACTTCATAAATTTAGTTAGCAAATCTGCCTTGTGTTATTGAAACTAAAAAGGCAGACAAATGCGTACTCAGCCTTCCTGTCTGTTAGAGCAGGAGATTGGTTACACCAATCAGATGCACCAAGCCCAGAAATTTAAGGTCTATGGTAAACTGTCATTTTCTAGTTGCAAGATGGAATCCAGAGCAAGCTCTAGGGTCTAGTGACTTGCAGCACATTACAAGAAGATCAACAGACAGATCTGTGGTATGATTTATGCCACTCCCCGCCCCACCCCCCCAGCCTTCACTCCACCAAATCTGCTTCTCCAGTTTAGGATAGCACTATTTTCCAGAAAGCAGCATATCCCTTGGACTGGTCTATTAAAAGGAACAAGACCTATGCAGGAAGATACATACAGATTTTGACCTTGTATTAATTTGTCCTCATGCGGCTAATAAAGACACACCCAAGACTGCGTAATTTATAAAGGAAAGAGATTTCATTGACTCACAGTTCAGCATGGCTGGGGAGGCCTCAGGAAACTTACAATCATGGTGGAAGAAGAAACAAACATAATCCTTCTTCACGTGGTGGCAGCAGAGAGAAGTGCTAAGCAAAAGGGGGGAAAGCTCCTTATAAAACCATCAGCTCTTGTGAGAATTCACTCACTTTCATGAGAACAGCAGCATAGGCGTAACCACCCCCATGATTGAATTATGTCGCACCGGATCCCTCCCACAACACTTGGGGATTATGGGAACTGCAATTCAAGATGACATTTGGGTGAGAATACAGCCAAACCATATCAGATCTCATCTTATTTAGTTCTTTAAGTCATATTATTGGACTTTAGCAAATCTGAGGCCAAGTTTTCTCTTCTTAAAATTGGATTGTGATGTAAACCAGATAAGTTAATATATGTAAAACATGTGGCTACATCAAGATAATTTGCTGAGATATTAATTACTATTTTGTTTTTATTACAGTTGAAAAATTAAAATAAATTGCTATTTACATTTTGCAATCTGGATATTTCCCCACTCTTTCTGTTATTTTAGCTAGACCTTTTTCCTTTTGTACCTCAGAGGAATTTTTTAGGCTGAGAAGTTGCCTCAAGGTGTTTCCCTCTTGTCTTTAGTTTTTATAAGGTTGAGTTCATTAAAAAGGTTATTGTAAAAGAGCAAATAGAAGCAAGTGAAAATAACAACATGTTTTCCCGAACAGGAAAAGAAGTCTGATTAAATTTCTGAGACTGGCATGAACTCTTACTCATACCCTAGGAAGATAAAATAGCTTTGAGAAGGTCTGTCTACCCTGCTCACCCAAGGAGATTGAAATCTCTCCCATGGTCTCTCACCCTCCACTTTAAACCACCTGCCTGCCTGAAACCATATAAGCAATCTAAAAAATATTTTCCAGGATTCCTTACTTTTCCTTTTTGTTTTTTGTTTTTCACAAGTAGGCCTCCTGTATGTATACATGTTCCTGTTAAGGATAAAGACCTCACCACAAACACATGAGTGAGCATGAAATTTCCTGGTAATCTTACAGAATGAGGGTTCAGTGTCACCTTAATTTTCTTGGAAGAAAATTATATAAAAACACAGGTGTTTTTCCTGCCTTTGTGGAATATGAACTTTTAGGCCATAGGAACACAACAGAACTTCAGAATATGTCAGTTCTACTCCTATATTGTCAGAGTAGAATATGTGTGCAGTAAATATTAGTTCTATGCTTCTGTTACAGTTGATAAATCTTACACTTTTGAAACCATTTCTAGACCTAATACATTGTACATGGGCTTGAAAAATTAGTGGTTTGAAGCAAATTCAAAATGCCTAATCTGGCAATTTTAAGAATATTTCAATATTGACTTTTTAAAGGGTGACATGGGGGCAATCATGTTCATCACAGGCTCTGCTTATTCTTATGATACTGTACTTGGTCCCATTCATCACCCTTTGTTTCCTCCTTGTGTTAGTCTATTCTTGCATATCTATTAAAAAATGCCTGAGACTGGGTAATTTATAAGAAAAGAAGTTTAATTGGTTCATGATTCTACAGGGTGTACAGGAAGCATAGAGGCATCTGCTTCTAGGGAGGCCTTAGGAAGCTTCTAGTCACAGTAGAAGGCAGAGAGATAGCAGGCATGTCACAAGGGGAAAGCAGGAACAAGAGAGCCGGTGGGGAGGTGCTGCACACTTTTAAACAACCAGAACTCATTCAGTAATGTGAGGACAGTACCAACCAGATGATGCCAAGCCATTCATGAGACACCTACCACCATGACCCAGTCACCTCCTGTGAGGCCCCACCTCCAACACTAGGGATTACATTTCAATATAAAAGAATGAAGGTGGTGACACATATCCAAACTAGGTCATTTGCCCCCGGCCCCTCCAAAGTCTTATGTCCTTCTCATATTTCAAAATCCAGTCATGCCTTCCCAACAATCCTCCAAAATCTTAACTCATTCCAGTGTTAACTCGACAGTTCAAAGTTTCCTCTGAGATAAGGCCAGTCCCTTCCACCTATGAGCCTGTAAAATGAAAAATAAGTTAGTTATTTCCAGGATATAGGAGAAAACAAGCATTGGATAAACATTCCCCTTCCAAAAGGTATACATTAGCCAAAACAAAGGGACTATAGGCTCAATGAATGTTCAAAACCCAGCATGGCAGTCATTCAAAAAGCTTCCAAATAACCTCCTTTGATTCTATGTCTTACATCCAGGGAACAACAATGCAAGGGGTAAGCTCCTAAAGCCTCAGGCAGCTCCAGCCCTGTTGCTTTGCAGGGTTCAGCCCCAGAGGCTGCCATCACAGGTAGTTGAGTGCCTGCAGATTTTCTGTGCTGAAGGTGTAAGCTGCTAGTGAATCTACCATTCTGAGGCCTGGGAGACAGTGGTGCTCCTCTCACAGCTCCATTAGGTGGTTCCCAGTGGAGACGTTGTGTGGGGCCTCCAACCCATATCTTCTCTCTGCACTGCTCTAGCATAGGTTCTCCGCAAGGGCTCTGACCCTGCAGCAGGCCTCTGTTTTGACACTCGGGCTTTTCCAGGCATTTGCTGAAGTCTAGGTGTAGGCTCCCAAGCCTCAACTCTTGCACTCTGTGCACCTGCAGGCTTAAAAGCAAGCGGAAGTCTCCAGGGCTTAAGGCTTGCACCCTCCGAAGCAGCAGCTAGAGCTGTGCCTGAGCCTCTGTGAGCTAGGGCTGGAGTGGTCAGGATGCAGCTGCTTTTCTTTTCCTTTTTTTTTTTTTTTTTGTGAGATGGAGTCTTGCTATGCTATCAGGCTGGAGTGCAGTGGCGTGATCTCAGCTTACTGGAACCTTTGCCTCCTGGGCTCAAGCAATTCTCCTGCCCCAGCCCCCTGAGTAGATGAGACTACAGACATATGGCACCACACCCAGTTAATTTTTGTATTTTTTTTTTTTAAGTAGAGACTGAGTTTCACCATGTTGGCCAGGATGGTCTCAATCTCTTGACCTCGTGATCCGCCCACCTCCACCTCCTAAAATGCTGGAATTATAGGCATGAGCCATGGCACCAGGCCGGGATGCAACCGCTTTTAAACAACCAGATCTCGTGAGAACTCACTCACTATCCTGAGGACAACCACGAAGATGGTGCTCAGCTATGCATGAGAAATCTGCCCCCGTGATCCATTCACCTCCCTCCAGGCCCTACCTCTAACATTGGGGACAGCAATTCAATATGAGATTTGGGCAGGGACACACATGCAAATCTGAATCATTCCTCTAGGCCAACCTTATTTATTTCATCTATCCTCTTTATTCTGAGCAGTAAATAACAAAATTCTTGTCACTTGATTGAAAGGTTAGACAAATAAATGCATTTTGTCAACAAAATAATCCAACAAACAGGGGATGAGGATAGAATAATTATATTTGATTTTGAACAGCATAAATAATACAATGTAAAAACAAAAGGAATAAATGGAAACTAAGGGTTTTTTTTACAAAGAGAAAGATTGAATCAAAACCTAACAATATTGCCTGTATATATGCACTTTATTAATAACTAACATGGCCAAAATTTTTAGAGCTAATATTTTTCAATGTTATCCCTGACTGTATAATCTAGCTGTTTTTCTAAATATTTTTTATGTTTTAGCTAATTTAAGCTTTACCTAAGTTACAAAATCTGTCCAATTGTAATTCATTTGAAAAATAAGGACATGGTCACAGAGAAATAGACACTTAATAACGGTTACCCATTTAGTTAAAACAGAGTGAATATTTGAAGCCAGCAATTTGACATGTGAGCCCATCTTATGTTGATTCCTATAGATTAAAAATACATATATTGATTTGCTAACCTGAAAAAGAAAGTTGATTTTTACAGCCAATTAGCAAAGTTCTGAGTGACAAGATAAAAAATAAATGAATAGTACAAAAATAGGCTTTCATTTGAAAATAGATTAATAGGAAGAACTTTGCAAAGACACTATGAGGAAGAAAGGATTAGAATTTATTTGTAAGATATTTTTCTTATGAAAGCATTTCTAAGTACTGCTGTTGTTGCAGAGGAAAAGCTAGTGTCTTTTATATCTTAGACTTTATCTATGAGACCCAAGTGTTCTTACAGTTAGGAAATAACAATACCACATTCTCAAGAATGGGGATTCAATGTGAAGTTTGTCCTCATACATCAAGATCTGTTCTCATTGCAGCTTAGCTAGATATGTTTGGCTTTGTTTTGAAATTGGAAAAGAAGGAAGGAAGAGCACTTCATGCATGGCAATCAGTTGTCCAATTGTAGATGGCAGACAATATGTCCATATAACCTAAGAAATAGAGATGCAATTGATGTGACATCTGTATCTACTGCTTGAAAACTCATAACAGCAGCACGGAGAGCCCCACAATTAAACACACAGAAAACAGTAATGGAGAGAGAGTTGTGCAAGAAAATGAGGAGCTACAAATAATAGCTGGCCTGGTGATCGAAAGAATTTCCACATTAGAAAGGATACATTGGTATTGTGTCACTCATTTAAGCATGACTCAGGATGTGGTTGGCTATTATGAAATCTGTATTTCAGTTTTCAGAAACAGCCTTGAGTGTTTGTGTTATTTTGTTTTATCAATGCTGAAAGTAACTGGATTGTAAAAAACAACTCCAAATGTTTATAGAGATGTGAATTAAAGTAAAATTTTTGAAGAAAATGGAAACAAATGGTGATTTATGTTTTATGTTTAATAGGTTCCTAAGGTTTTTCTTTCAATATATTTCACTTAGAAAACAATGTTTTTTTTTTTTCTGTTTTTTTTTTTTTTTTTTTTTTTTTTTTTTTTTTTTTTGTACAACAAATACCGTAGTTAACTCTGAGATAGGAATAATTCCATCAAAGCCTCATTAATTTTTTCTGTGCCAGGAATTTACATTTCAGGTAAGCCATGTAATTTAGAGCCATAGAATTTTGACTTCAGTTTACTTAAAAGGAGAATGAAAAATATTAGGGTCATGCATGGGGGCTCACACCTGTAATCCCAGCACTTTGGGAGGCCAAGGCAGAAAGATCACTTGAGCCCAGAAGTTTGAGACCAGACTGTGCAACATAGTGAGACAATCATCTCTACAAAAAAAAATGAAAAAAAAAAAAAAAAAAGAAGAAGAAGAAGTTGATGTGGTGGAGTGTGCCTCCAGTTCCAGCTACTGGAGAAACTGAGGATGGAAGATCACTTGAGCCTGGGATGTCAAGGCTACAGTGAACTGTGATCATGCCACTGCACTCCCAACTTGGTGACAGAGTAAAATTTGACCTCTGAAAAGAAAGGAAAAAGGGGGAGAAAAAGAAAATATAAATATAGCTTGTGCATGATTGTAATCTTTCTTATCTTCATTTTTCTCTAAAAAGAAAAGTTGAAATTTTAACTACTTCATAGGAATCTTAGAGGGATTAAATAATGTGATTTACAGTGGAAAGTCACTTATCTTACATTGCTGAAACAGGTAGTTGATTGGTTCATTGAAAATCAGTGAAAACAGAAATATATAGTATACCAAATGCCATGGAAATAGAATATGAGTAACACAGGAATTGGGGAGTGATGTGTACTTCTAATATTTAGTTCAGTGGAGATTAGTGATAAGATTTTCTTCTGTGTATGAGGTCTCACTAGGAGCCTAGAACCTGGCTGAACTTGTATTAGCTTTCCTCTCTTCTGTCTCCTTACTCTTAAGGCAATGGGATAATTGAGAAATCTAAAGGTTCAACATTTATTGTTTGAATGGAAATATTTTTAATTTTTTCTGGTTTAAAATATATTTATAATGAAATAATACATAGCAAATAGAAGATGGCTTAAACAATAAAACAATTTCATTCTCAAAAATCTATTCAATAAATAGTGTAGACAAGTCATCCATAACTAAAAAAATAAGGTCTTATTTCATATTTTTGTAACTCTAGGATATGGAATACATTATTATTATTATTATTTTTATTGCATTTTAGGTTTTGGGGTACATGTGATGAACATGCAAGATTGTTGCATAGGTACACACATGGCAGTGTGCTTTGCTTCCTTCCGTCCCCTCACCTGTATCTGTCATTTCTCCCCATGCTATCTCTTCCCACCTCCCCTCCCCGCCCCTCCCCCATTTCCCCCCAACGGATCCCAGTGTGTAGTGCTCCCCTCCCTGTGTCCATGTGTTCTCATTGTTCAACACCCGCCTATGAGCGAGAATATACGGTGTTTGATTTTCTGCTCTTGTGTCAGTTTGCTGAGAATAATGGTTTCCAGGTTCATCCATGTCCCTACAAAGGACGTGAACTCATCGTTTTTGATGGCTGCATAATATTCCATGGTGTATATGTACCACATATTAATGAAATGAAACTATAAAGGAAATTAAATTTTAAGGAAAAAGAACAATTCATTTGATTTCATTAAAATTTAAAGTTTCTCCAGTAATAGAAGACATTCTTTTACTGTAAGTCAGAAAACAGCTAAGGCTAGTGCAATGGCAATATGTAGAGAAACCAAGGGTCTGCATCTTCTGACCCAACAATTCCACATCACAAGCGTACCTTAGAAAAATGACTGAGCAAATGCACACAGAGACATCCTCAAAGATACATTATTAGCAACAGAATACTGCACAGTGTGCAATGGTTAAAAAAAAACTTAGAAATATCTAAAGATTCAACAAAATATGATGAATACATTTTATATAATGGAATATGATACAGGTCATGTCTTTAACAGACTCTTTTAAATTACCGCATGTCATATGCTGCTCCAGGTAACTTACAAATATTAGCATACTTAGTACTTACCACAAGTCTGTCAAATAAAGACTATTAAATAATTTTATAGGTGAGGAAAATGAGATACAGTGAGGTTAAGTACCATATAAAAGGTAGCACACAGATAATAAGTAGGAAAGCTAGGATTTTTATTTTATTTTATTTTTTTGAGTTGGAGTCTTGCTCTGTAGTCCAGGCTGGAATACAGTAGCGCTATCTTGGCTCACTGCAACCTCTTCCTCCCAGGTCCCAGTTCAAGCAATTCTCTTACCTCAGCTTCCCAAGTAGCTGGGATTACAGACATGAGCCACCATGCCCAGCTACTTTTTGTATTTTTAGTAGAGACAGGGTTTCACCATGTTGGCCAATCTGGTCTTGAACTCCTGACCTCGTGATCCACCCACATCAGCCTTAGGAAGTGCTGGGATTACAAGCATGAGGCACCATGCCCAACCAAACCTAGGATTTTAAACTACTCTGTCTTCAGGCTTTAATCTTAACCACTTTGCTTTCTTGCATCTCTGGTGCTGAATGAACTAGAATCCCATAAATAAAGTTGACATATCTCAGTAACATAATTTTGAATAGGAAAAATATGTTGAAAATGATTAATCCAATATGACATCTAATAATGAATGATTAAAAACAAGCCAAAAGATGTTACATATTGTCAAGTAATTTATTGTTATATACATGACATTACATATTGTCTCATATATATATATATATATATATATATGTAGCAAAAGTTTTACAATAGTATGCAGCCATAAAAAAGGATGAGTTCATGTCCTTTGCAGGGACATGGATGAAGCTGGAAAGCATCATTCTCAGCAAACTGACACAAGAACAGAAAACCAAACACCTCAAGTTCTCACTCATAAGTGAGTGTTGAACAATGAAAACACATGGACACAGGGAGGGGAGCATCACATACAGGGTTCTGTTTTGGGGTCGGGGAGCTAGGGGAGGTATAGCCAGGGGTGGGGGAATTGAGGAGGGATAACATTAGGAGAAATACCTAACGTAGCTGAAGGGAGGAATTGATGCAGCAAACCACCATGGCATGTGTATACCTATGTAACAATCCTGCACGATCTGCACATGTACCCCAGAACTTAAAATAGAATAAAAAGAAGAATTGAACAAAAAATAAAAGTTAAATTCAGTATAGAGACTACTTACAAAGAAAGAAAAAATAAAATAATTGTTTTTAAAAAGGGAAGGTACTCTAAATGTACAGAAAGATTTTATCAGTGTAAAAACAAACCTGAAGCCAGTGTGGCAGAGCATTAAGATAAATTAAAACTGGGTGGCAGATACATAGGTGTTTATTATACTACTATTTTTAATTACTGCAAATATGAAAAACTATTATAATTATTTATTCTTCTTACTCAAAAGAATATTAATCTTTTTAAAGATTTTAAAAATTATTTTATGAATACAGATATGCATAATTTCTAGAATCACACACTTACTGCTCATGAGCTCCTAAACTGATTTGTTACCAACTTTAGGAGATTATCAATAGGCAGTTTATGCAAAGTCAATAAATACCAAGTCTTTAGCATGAGTTTAAGCATTGGTATTGCCTTCTATTTTACTGCAGTCATTATTTTTTATTGATATATAATAGTTGTATGTATTTTGGGGGCACATATGACATTTTGTTATGTTTTTACAATGTGTGATGATGAAATTGGGGTAATGGGAATAGCCATCTCCTCAAACATTTATTTTTTTTGTATGTGTTGGGAGCACCACAGGTCATCTCTTCTAGCTATTCTGACATATACAATAAATCATTGTTATTTATAATTTTTCCACTTTACTATCAAATATTAAAATTTATACCTCCTAAGTGTGTTTTTGCATGCCTTAACCAAATCTTTTGACAGCCATTATGTTATTCAACGTTTTCACTATGGTAGGCATTGCTGCAATTTGTATACTTTTATAAGCGTTTGAATTAGTCCAAATTTTTCTAAATGGAAAAAAGCAGTGTTCATATAAACCCTTTGTTATTCAGTATTGTGATTCAAAAAAATGTTTCTTGTTTGCTAAAAGTAAAATGAGTGCAAAAAGGGTGTGCCAAAGTAAAATGAGTCAAATAACATCTAAACATAGTTGTTTCTACTATTATAATATTACTAGTATTTTGAGTTGGAAAAGGCAAGGTCCTATGGGAATTTTTTTTTTTTTAATATCAGTGTTTTTTATTTATTTATTTTTTTTTATTGCATTTTAGGTTTTGGGGTACATGTGATGAACATGCAAGATTGTTGCATAGGTACACACATGGCAGTGTGTTTTGCTGCCCCCCATCCCCTCACCTGTATCTGTCATTTCTCCCCATGCTATCTCCTCCCACCTCCCCACCCCCCCGCCCCTCCCCCATTTCCCCCCAACCGACCCCAGTGTGTAGTGCTCCCCTCCCTGTGTCCATGTGTTCTCATTGTTCAACACCCGCCTATAAGCGAGAATATACGGTGCTTGATTTTCTGCTCTTGTGTCAGTTTGTTGAGAATGATGGTTTCCAGGTTCATCCATGTCCCTACAAAGGACGTGAACTCATCGTTTTTGATGGCTGCGTAATATTCCATGGTGTATATGTACCACATTTTCCCTATCCAGTCTATCATCGTTGGGCATTTGGGTTGGTTCCAGGTCTTTGCTATTGTAAACAGTGCTGCAATGAACATTCGTGTGCACGTGTCCTTGTAGTAGAATGATTTATAATCCTTTGGATATATACCCAGTAATGGGATTGCTGGGTCAAATGGGATTTCTATTTTTAGGTCCTTGAGGAATCGCCACACTGTCTTCCACAATGGTTGAATTAATTTACATTCCCACCAACAGTGTAAAAGTGTTCCTATTTCTCCACATCCTCTCCAGCGTCTGTTGTTTCCCGATTTTTTAATGATCGCCATTCTAACTGGTGTGAGATGGTATCTCAATGTGGTTTTGATTTGCATTTCTCTGATGACCAGTGATGATGAGCATTTTTTCATATGTTTGTTGGCCTCCTGTATGTCTTCTTTTGTAAAGTATCTGTTCATATCCTTTGCCCATTTTTGAATGGGCTTGTTTGTTTTTTTCTTGTAGATCTGCTTTAGTTCTTTGTAAATTCTGGATATCAGCCCCTTGTCAGATGGGTAGACTGCAAAAATTTTTTCCCATTCTGTTGGTTGCCGATTCACTCTACTGACTGTTTCTTTTGCCGTGCAGAAGCTGTGGAGTTTGATTAGGTCCCATTTGTCTATTTTGGCTTTTGTTGCCATTGCTTTTGGCGTTTTGGTCATGAAGTCCTTGCCTACACCTATGTCCTGAATGGTTTTGCCTAGATTTTCTTCTAAGGTTTTTATGGTATTAGGTCTGATGTTTAAGTCTTTAATCCATCTGGAGTTAATTTTGGTGTAAGGTGTCAGGAAGGGGTCCTGTTTCTGCTTTCTGCACATGGCTAGCCAGTTTTCCCAACACCATTTATTAAACAGGGAGTCCTTTCCCCATTGCCTGTTTTTGTCAGGTTTGTCGAAGATCAGATGGTTGTGGGTATGTTGTATTTCCTCTGAGGCCTCTGTTCTGTTCCATTGGTCTATATCTCTGTTTTGGTACCAGTACCATGCTGTTTTGATTACTGTAGCCTTGTAGTATAGTTTGAAGTCCGGTAGTGTGATGCCTCCTGCTTTGTTCTTTTTGCTTAGAATTGACTTGACTATGCGGGCTCTCTTTTGGTTCCATATGAAGTTTAAGGTGTTTTTTTTCCAGTTCTGTGAAGAAGGTCATTGGTAGCTTGATGGGAATAGCGTTGAATCTGTAAATTACTTTGGGCAGTATGTCCATTTTCACGATGTTGATTCTTCCTAACCAGGAACATGGAATGTTTCTCCATCTGTTTGTATCCTCTCTTATTTCGTTGTTATTGGAGAGTTAGTTATGGTGATACACACTTTTCCTGTGGATAAAATCAACTGGAAAATCACAGTTAGAAATCAAACCATTAATTCAAATTTCATCTTTCATATATACACACACACATATCTATGTACATATACATTTTCTATATATATGAAACATCTCTAAGGAAGATAAATCATGTTTCAGACTTTTGAACCGATTTTCTCAGCTGACGCCATGATAACTTTGGTCCTTATTATCCCTCTCACTAATAGGACAGTACTGGCCAAGGGTATCTTTGGAAGTGAATGGAAAATATACTTTCCCACTTTCCTCCTTTAGGAAACTCTTGAGTCAGATTTTTCTCAAGAATATGGTATTGAAGAAGTATCCTCTAGTGTTGTGGCTTCCTTCAACCAATGATTTATTTGTGAACTGATATATATTGATGTGGACAAACCACATCAAATTTCATTTCTCTTAAAACATATATATATATATATATATATATATATATATAGCTTTCTTTTTTCACCTGGCATTTCAGGTCAAAAATTGGCAAAGGAGACTAACCGATCAATCCAGGATTTTGATTTATTAAGAATATTGTCATAATTTATCCACACATCCTTGTACACTTCTTAAAATAAGTGGTCTGTATTCTAAAAACAGTTGTAGGGGGTCTTTGCAGAACAATCTTCCTCTTTACCTCTGTGCTCCTTGTTTTTTTTTTTTTCAGACCTTGTCATCCCTCTTGCCCTTACTAAAGTAACCAGTTCTTTCTGGATAGAACTTACCTAGTTTACCCTCTTTCAAGAAAGAAATTTCTATAGCTTTGTTTTTATCTATACTTTACCTCCTCTTAACGAATTTTTCTTATTTTTATCCAGTTTTCTGACATTCATATTCTCCATTCTATCTTATCTCTTCTGTTGGTATTTCCTTGGGATTTTTGGCCTAGTGATGTATCATTTTTGTGTACAGACACTTCTCAACTAAAGCTTCAAACACTGGATCACTCTCAGACGGTTCACGGAGGAAAATTGAAAACACTGTGAATTGTATTTTTATATCTTTATGTTTTTGCTCAAATATTTTACCCATCAAGTAAGTTTTGTCTCTATTCCTGACAAAAATAATCAAAATGTATATTTTATTTAAAATGCAATTTAATTTGTGCAGTTTGGAGACCATTCCTGCTGGAGTAAGAGTGAACATATCTCCTTATCATATAAGATTTCACATTTATTGAGCATGTGTTATAAGGCAATTATTTTTAAACAATGTACATATACCATATTATTTAACTTTCATTAAAATTCTGAGTCTGTGAATCTTAGTGATTTCAAACCCAGTGCTCTCTTTGCAAAACATCTGTTTGACAATGACTTCTGTACTATCCTGAAATTAAATTGACAGGCAACCTATTTAAGCACTGAATTTTTTTTTAATCAATATAACTTTCTCTTATCAAAAGATAAGTAAAAGGAAAGAATTGCAATTACATGTATTTTAATGTTTAAATATTTAAGCATGACTACAGTAGAAAGCTTAATGAAGTATTCAGATTCATTCTACTATGGAAAATAATTAAGTTTGAATTTCATTCATTCTCCTTTTTACAATAATTAAGTTTGAGAAGGAAAGATTAGAAGCCATTGTGTACATGAGCTATAAAAAAAATCACTGAGAAGAGATTCTGTTACATATTAACACAAAAATAAGCATTAAATTGGATACACAGGGACATAAAGATGGGCACAACAGACACTGGGGTTGACAAGAAATGAAGGGAGGGAGAGGGACAAGGGTTGGAAAGCTAGGTATTGAGTGCTATGCTCCTAACTGGGTAACAGGTTCAATCATTCCCAAAAGCTGGACGTCATGCAAGATGCTGTTATAATAAACCTGTACTTGAACCCCTGAATCTAAAATAAATTTGAAAAAGAAAAAAAAAATGTTAAGACAGATATTTATGGAACAGTCAGATTTTTGTATAATAAGAAACAGAAAAATGGGAAATAATCTTAATTGAATAAATAAACTGGCCAAAACAATTACAAACTGCTGAATTGGAGAAAATATTCGATCACTTTCATTGTAAAATTGTCATTTAACTTTGGCTTTTTTTTTTTTTTTAGATAGTGTCTCACTCTGTTACCTAGGCTGGAGTGTAGTGTCTCACTCTGTTACCTAGGCTGGAGTGTAGTGTCTCACTCTGTTACCTAGGCTGGAGTGTAGTGGCTCAATCTTGGCTCCCTGCATTCTCTGCCTCCAAGGCTCAAGCAAGCCTCCCATTTCAGTAGGTGGGACCATAGGCTGGTGTCCCCAGGCCAGGGTAATTTTTTAATGTATTTTTGGTAGAGATAGGGTTTCACCATATTTGTCAGGCTGCTCTTGAACTCCTGAGTTCGAGTGATCTGCCTGCCTTAGCCTCCCAAAGTGTTAGAATTACAGGCATGAGCCACTGCACCTGAACTGTTTGTCTACTTTACTTCATCAGGAAAACAAAATTCTTGGCTAAAGGGCTGTAAATTTAATTTATAGGACGCACTATAGAGCATAATATCAAAAATTCAAATAATTGTTGGGTTTTTTATACTACTGGTCACTTCCAAATACAAATCTATGTGTGTGTGCACCCACATGCTTATCCTGTGAATGAGAGAAACACAAATGCAGAATGATAGAAGTGTATGATTTTGGCAGCTCTAATACTGGTATTTCCTTTGGGGTTTTTTGTTTCTGAGAAGGTGAACCTGTCTTGATAAAGTTCAGGAAATAAGAGTACAGTAATTTCTTAATTCATATATTAAAGTAGAACATTCAATAGAAACTAAATCTATCTGAATTGTGTACATATGTAAACAGAGGTTCAGACTTATGTAATTCTAAATGGATGTTAAAACTACATTTCCAGTCGGACATTCAACAATTTGCAGGGATGCGGGATTTTCTCCGAACTGAAAAATCATTTGCATCACTTCTCTCCCTTAAACACTAGCAGTGGCTTCAATTACTACAGCAATCACTGTTATATTTTCAGTGTCCAGCACTTGTTTACTAACTGGAATGCAAATTGAGAGACATGGTAGTCAGTCAGTATCTTTGTACGCCCTTAAAGTGCCTAGCAAAATATCTTGCATGTGATGGAGTTATAAATAATAATATTCCAGTTAGCTGAAAATTTAATTCATCTCTTCATGGAACAGCTGGCTTACAATGAATAAGAGACCTTAAATAAATCAAACAATGTGCATATGGCACAACTTTATTTCAAATGTAGGCCCCAGTCATATCTAAATATATCAGCTATCTGATTATGTTAACTCTTGAAAAATAGTTAAATTGTGAAACCTCAAGAATATTTCAAAAAGTATCATCTCTCTATAGAGTATAATAAAATAAAATGTGTTCAGGTACCTTTTATCACACCTAAGAAAATAAGAAAATAAAAAAGCATCAGATCTGCCAAGCACCCCAGCCAACTGTGACCCATTTTGTTCTAATTGTATGTTTTTCTGTTATGTGAAAGCCTTTGACAAGTCCCCTCCCATTTTGCTCCTGGATTATATATCTAATTAAATAAATTTAAAAGTATTGTATAAGACAAAACTGTTTAACATCAGGGAAGCTTTATATATGTATTACATAAATGTATATATACACAAATGTGTAAATATATATATATATATATATATAAATGTGTACATACACATTCTTTCTCTCTATCTCTCTCTCTTTCTCTATCCATCTATCTATCTATCTATCTATCTATCTATCTATCTATCTATATATATATATATATATATATATATAGAGAGAGAGAGAGAGAGAGAGAGAGAAATTAACCCAAGAGGCTTTTATGCTGATGATAGGGATAGAATGGGAAAATGGAATTAAGACACAATGAATCCATGGCTAAGGAATGAAGGCAAAGCCTTCTCTGATCTACACAGATACACAAATTCTGTACAGTCTAGTAGACCTTGTGTTGTTCAGACATTGGCAAAAACACAGCCACAGATTTTCTTCTGAGGCTCCTATGGTAACTGTAGCTTAGTTTAGTCTTCAGTGTGGGTTGCAACATGTTGAATAGAATGCTTTTCTTGCCAACTTTTGACCAAATAAAAGTCACTTAACTATACCCCCAATCCCTTCAAGTACATTAAGTCTAATCTACAATTGTGGCCATAAAAACTGACAGGTTTTACTCTTTTTCCCAAATTTAAGTTTCCATCATGAATCCCACAAAGCATATCCTGTCTAGTCCAGTGGCTAAGCATTTGTGGTAATTTCATTTGAAATGTGTAGAAGATTTATAGGTTTTCATTAATGCTAACAGTTCATCTGAGTGAAAAGTGTATTCAATCAAGTGCTCCTTAAAATGGGGTTTCTAGAGCTAACACAAACACAGCTGGTTTCAAGGCAGAGTAAAGCAAAGCTTATCCCTGCCAAAGTATACATGCTTTCTACAACTTAAGGAGGGATATTTAAAGCACTGACTCACTTGCCAAAAATCAGATGTGTTATTTATTTTGCTTTTGTGCATGTAGTAATTGGCAGACTAGAAATGATAGAGAATTATTCAGTCATCATCTCTCTCCTTTCTGGCTTGGCACTCAACGCAGTAGCTAATGAATGCAGTGGTGGGAGGTTATCTGTCATCTTGCAGCTACTGGGGCTACTTGGCACTAGTTTTCATAGACACCTAATTGTTGTTGCTGTTCTGCCTCCTCGGCCAAATACGATCTCAGTGGCTCATCTAAAGACAATATTAGTTCAAGTATTAGTTTACAGCAGTTAAATCAGCTCTATTTGACAGGCTATAAATTTGTATTTACTTCTAGATATGATATCGGATACAAATGTTCCTGAGGCTAAAGGTGAGAAACCGCAATAAGGAAACCTAACTTGTCTTCAGCTTTCAGCCAAAAAATCATAATCCTGTTTGTAGCTAGTATAAATTAAGACTTGTCATGTTGTAAGTTCCAAAATAAATTCTTAAACTGTTTTGGGCACAAAGGAAACATTCTGGTTGAAATATCATAAAAGTCTAAAAGTAGAACTGACTTTATGACAGGCTGGCTCTATAGTCTCAAACAATGTTACTAAGATCTGATTTTTCTTCATCTCTTGGCTTGTTCTACCTTAGCTATAATTCTTAAGAATGCTCCCCTTTGGGGAGAAATATTTTTGCCACCATTCTAGTCTCATGTTTAGTTGTTCCAAATCCACACACAAACAACACACACACAAAAATAGAATAAAGAGAGTGCGAGAGTGCGTGGGACAGTGAGACCGAGAGCAAGAGGAGAGAGAGAGAGAGAGAGAGAGAGAGAGAGAGAGAGAGAGAGAGAGAGAGAGGGAGGGAGGGAGAGACTATAAAATGTTCCTTTTGTTCAATAATATGAGAAAATATTCTCATAATGTATGTTACTAGCTCTTCGTAACTCATGTATTCTTCCCTGAACCAATCACTCTAACTAGAGGCATGCATGATGTGATTGGACAGATCTAAACCCACGTTCACTACTAGATTGAGGATGGAGTTAATAACACCGTAATTTTTGGGTTTTAAAAAAATCACGTTGATTTACCTGCACAAGGATGAATTAATAAATATTTCAACCCCTACTCCAGGTCTCTGCCTTATCAGAAGAAACAAAATAGATTAAAAAACTCAGGCCAGGCGCGGTGGCTCACGACTGTAATCCCAGCACTTTGGGAGGCTGAGGCGGGCAGATTAGGAGGTCAAGAGATCGAACCCATCCTAACCAACATGGTGAAACTGCATCTCTACTAAAAGTATCAAAAATTAGCCAGCTGTGGTGGTGCGCGCCTGTTGTCCCAGCTACTCGGGAGGCTGAGGCGGGAGAACTGCTTGAAACCGGAAGTTGCAGTGAGCTGGGATGGTGCCACCACACTCCAGCCTGGAGATAGAGCCAGACTCTGTCTCAAAAAAAAGGAAAAAAAGTATCTCTATACTGTTTAAGATTATACCATAATCATTTTTTAATCTATTTGGTGGCCTTTAGGTTTCATCTAAAGGTGGAGCTTGGTGCTACAGGAAATATGAGGGTTCAGAGACACTTCAGGAAACCACTCTGTATTCTGAGAGGAGCGCATGAGATTCTTGTTATGTTCTAGCTCCACAGAGAGAAACTATTGGACCTATGGATGTAATTGAAAATTGGAAGATGGAAGAAGACAACAAGCAGCCTTTATCATAATTACTACCTTTTGAGATGATCTGTAGTATCCAAGGGCTCCAGAGCCACTTTACAGTTTGGGTCTCAGACAGAACTCTCTGGTTTGCCCTAGTTGTGGATGCAATATAAACCTTGAAATTTTGTCACTATTACTATGGAGTTAAATATCCATAACAAAGCTTTAAAAAGGAACATACCTAGGCTAAGGTAAAAAAAAATATTTTTTTTATAACTCTGGGTGAGAAATGGTAAATAAAAGAAGTACATTGTAAGCTCTACAGATTTTTAAAATTATTTTAATTGGCACATTAACAATTGTATCTATCTATGGGATAGCATTTGATGTTTTGATACATGTCTGTGTTGTATACTGACCCAATCAGGGCAGTTACTGTATACACCATCCCACATGTTTATTACTTCTTTTGTGATAAGGATACTCCCTTCCTTCTAGCTGTTTTGTAATGTATAGTATTTTACTATCAACCATAGTCACCCTACTGGGCAATACAATACCAGAATGTATTCCTCCTTTCTAATCGTAACTTTGCACCCATTGATTAACCCCTCTCCACTCTTCCTTCCACAGTCTGTCATATCTAGTGTCTACTAGGTGACAGTTATTCTACACTGCTTCTATGGTAGCAACTCTTGGGAGAGGGTTGGGTGGTTCCTGGATTTTACATACACATGAGATCAAACTGTATGTGTCTGACTTATTTCACTTAACATCATGGTCTACAGGTTCATTCATGTTGTCAAAAATGCCAAGATTTTATTATTTTTCATGACTGAATATTATTTCATTCCATACATGCAGCATATTTTCTTTATCCATTTATCTATTCTTAAAGACTTAGTATGATTTCATATCTTGGCTATGGCTATCTTTTCAATATATTGGTGTCATTTCCTTTGGCTTTAAATTCAGCAGTGAGATTACTGGATTGTATTGTAGTTCTACTTTGAATGTTTTGAGGAACCTACATCTTATTTTTCATAATGCTTCTGCTAATTTACATTTCTGCCAATAGTCTGTCTTTCATTTTTTTTATTTTCTCAGCAATAATTGTTTTCTTTCTTTTTTTTTTGATAATAGCCACTCTAAAGTAGTATCTCATTGTAGTTTTGATTTGCATTTCCTTGATTATTAGTAATGTTGAGAATTTTCCCTCATATGTCTTAGCCATTTGTTTTTCTTCTTTTAAGAAATATCTATTAAGGCATTTTTGTGGGTTTTTTTTTTTTTTGGCTGTCATTAAATGATGATCATGATGATGGTTTTTTTTTTTTTTTTTTTTTTTTTTTGGACAGAGTTTCCCTCTTGTCACTCAGGGTGGAGTGCAATGGCAGGATATCAGCTCACCGCAAACTCCCTCCACTTACCAGGTTCAAGTGATTCTCCTGCCTCAGCCTCCTGAGTAGCTGGGATTACAGGTGCCTGCCACCACACCCAGCTAATTTTTTTGGTATTTCTTAATAGAGATGGCGTTTCACCATTTTGGCCAGGCTGGTCTTGAACTCTTGATTGACCTCAGGTGATCCACCTGCCTTGGCCTCCAAAAGTGCTGGGATTACAGGCATGAACCACCATGCCTGGCCTAGATTGTTTATATATTCTGAATATTAACCCCTTGTAGAGTATATTGTTTACAACTATCTTCTCCTATTCTGTGCCATATCTATTATTGCTTTTGTTGCCTGCGCTTTTGAGGTCTCATTTAAAAAATTCTTGCCTATTCTAATGTCATGAAGCATTTCCCCTTTGTTTTCTTCTAGTAGTTTTGTAGTTTTGCATTTTACATTTAAGTCTTTAATCCATTTTCATTTAATTTTTGTATATGGTAAGAGGTAGGAATCTAGCCTCACTCTCTTCATGTGGACATCCCAATTCTCACAATACCGTTTAATGAAGATAATGTCTTTATCCAATGTGTGCTCTTGACACCTTTGTCAAAATTAGTTGGCTATAGGTACAAACATTTCTTTCTGGGCTCTTATTATATTACATTGGTCTGTGGGTCAATTTTTATGCCATGCTGTTTTGTTTTCTATAGCTTTATATTTTGAAGTCAGGTAATATGATGCTGCCAGCTTTTTTTCTTCTTGTTGTGGATTGCTTTGGCTATTTGGAAGCTTTGTGGTTTTATACGGATTTTCGGATTTTTTTTTCTATTTATGTGAAGAATGTCATGGGTATTTTGGTAGAAACTGTATTAAATCTGTAGTTTGTTTGGATAGTGTGGCCATTTTAACAATATTAATTCTACCAGTTCGTGAAAAGAAGATATCTTTCCACCTATTTATGTCTTCAGTTTTTTTCATCAGTCTTATAATTTTCAGTGTGCAGATATTTCACCTTCTTGGTTAAGTTTATTCCTATGTATCTTATTTTTTGTAGCTATAATAAATGAAGTTAATTTATGATTTATTTTTGAGATAATTCACTATTTGCATATAGAAATATTACTAGATATTATTTGTTGATTTCATACCATGCGCCTTTACTGAATTTGTTTATTAGTTTTAATAGTTTCCTAATGTAGTCTTTAGAATTGTCTATATACAGGAATATCTTGAAGATATTGTGGGTTCATTTCCAGATGACTGCAATAAAGTGAATATCAAAATAAAGTGAGTCATACAAATTGTTCATTTTCTAAGTGCATATTATATTTCTGTTTTCACTATAGAGTCTATTAAGGGTGCAATAGCATGTCTGCAAAACAATGTATATACTTTAATCTAATACAGTTTATTGCTAAAAATTGCTGACACAGAGACATAAGGTGACCATATCCTTTTGGAAAAATTGTGTCAATAGATGTGCTGAATGCACAGTTGCCACAAACCTTCAAATTGTAAAAAATGCAGTATCTGCAAAGCACAATAAAACAAGGTATGCCTTTATAAGATCATGCTATTTGCAAATAGGAATAATTTGACTTTCTCATTTCCAGTTAGGATGGCTTTTATATCTTTATCTTAACTAATTGCTCTGGTTAGGACTTCCAGTATTATGTTCAATAGCAGTATTGAAAGCAAGCATTCTTGTTTTGCTCCTAATCTTAGAGGAAACATTTACAGCTTTTTTTCATGCAATGTAATATTGGTAGTGGGTTTGTTATATATGGTTTTTATTAGGTATCTTCCATACCTTATTTGTAGAGAGTTTTAAATCATAAAGAGATGTTGACTTTTCTCAAGAGCTTTTCTGTATTGAAATGATCATTTTTTTTGTCTTTCTGCTAATATCCTGTATGACATCTATTTATTTGCAAATCTTTAAACAAACTTACATTCCTAGGTTGAATTCCATTTTATCACGATGAACTTTTTAATGTTCTGTTGAATTCACTTTACTAGCATCTTAAGAATTTTTGTATCTATGTTCAGCAGGGATATTAGCCTGTAGGTTTTTTGCTTGTTTGTTCGTTGTTGTGTCCTTGCTTGGTTTTGGAGTCTGGGAAATGTTGACCTCATAAAATGAATTTGTAAGTTTTCCCTTCTCTTCAAATTTCTGAAATAGTTTAAGGAAAATTGGTATTAATTATTTGTTTGGCAGAATCCAGCAATGAATCTTTCAGGTCCTGGGTTTTCTTTGATGGAAGGCTATTTACTGATTCAATTTCTTCACTCATTAACGATATGGTCAGATTTTCAATTTCTTTATAATTTAAACTTAGAAGGTGATATGTGCTCCAATATATATATATATTTCTTTTATATTTTTATATTTGTTGTCATGTAATGGCTCCTGGTAGCCTCTTATGACTCTTTTTCTGTGGTATCAGTTGTAATGTGTCCTTTTTCATCTCTGATCTTATCTTTTTGAATATTCTATTTTTTAGTCCAGCAAACATCTCAAAATTTTGTTTGTTTTTTCAAGAAAATATCTCTTCATTTAGTTAAATTTTGATTGTTTTGTTTTAGTCCCTATTTTGTTTATTTATACTCTGAATTTTATTATTTCTTTCCTTCTAACAATTTCATATTTAGTTTCTGTTTTTCTAGTTCTTTGAAGTGTATTATTAGGCTGCTTATTAGAAATCTTTCTTCTTTTTTTGATATAAACATTTATTTCTATTAGCTTCCCTCTTAGAACTGCTTTTTCTGTGTACACCAGGATTTGGTATAATGTGTTTTTATCTTCTTATTTGTCTCGAGGAACATTGAAATTTCTCTTTTAAGTTCTTCATTATAGCATCAGTTGTTTAAGAACATGTTGATTTGTTTCCAGGTATTTGAATAGTTTCAGAAGTTCTTATTGTTGTTGTTTCCCAATTTCAAATCATAGTATTCAGAAAAGATGCTTGATTAATCTCTTTCTTTAAAAAACATGTTTTGTGGCCTAACATGTGATCTATCTTGGAGAATGTTCCATGTGTAGTTCAGAAAAATATGTATCTGCAGCTGTACTGTAAATGTCTATTAGGTCCACTTTGAATCTATATAGGGTGTTTTGTGGTGCATACATACTTACAATTGTTATATCATTTGTTGAATTGATTCTTTATCATTTTTCTTAAAGTCTATTTTATCTAAATATGACTAATCCTGTCTTGCATTTTTATCAATTTTTTATTCAATATATTTTAATTGGATAGTTTATTTATATTCAAAGCTGTCTGTCATTGATATATCAGGACTTCTTATCTATCCATGTCGTGCTTACTTCTGATATATTTATGCCTTTTTGTTCATTATTTTCTGGTTCTTTTGTAGATCCTTAGTGAGTTATTTTTCCTTCTATTTTTTTTATCTCTGTAGTTTGGTGGTTTTCTGTGAAACTAAGCTTTGTTTCCTTTCTCTTTCTCATTTTGTTATCTGTTGTGATGTTTTTCCTTTTGGTTACCATGGGGCTAACATAAAGAGACTTCTAGTCATAATATGCTATTTAAAGCTGGTAGCAACTTAATTTTGGTCACGTAAAAAAAGACTATTTTCACTTTCTCTACAATTTATATTTTTGTTGCCCTAATTTACTTTTTTAAAAATATATTATGTGTTACTGTTTTTGACATTTTTGGCTTTATATCTTCATAGTAAAAGATGAAGAGATTTATATAGTACCATTACATCATCAGGCTATTCTGAATTTCATTAATAAATTTGCCTCAATTGGTAAGGTTTATATTTTCATGTGTTGTTATGGTAGTAGTTATTGTTATTTTGTTTCCAGTTGTACCACCCCATTAAGCATTTCTTTTAAGGCTTGTCTACTGGTGATAAAGTTCCTCATGTTTTGCTTTTCTGGGGAGGTCTTCATTTTTTTCTTGATTTCTGATGGACAGACTTGCTAAACCTAGCATTCTTGGCTGACAATTGCTTTTTGCTTTTAGCACTTTGAATATATTAACTCATTATCTCCTGCTCTGCAAAGTTGTTGCTGGAAAATCTACTGATAGTCTAATGGAGATTCCTTTATATGTGAGTTGACAATTTTCTCTTAAAGTTTTTAAAATTACCTCTTTTTCTGTCTTTTGACAGTTTTATTATAATTTGATAATGTTTTGTGGTTTAATCAAATTGAGAATCTGTGAGCTTTCTCAATATAGATGTTTCATCTTTCATTTTGTTAAATAGGTGTGTGCCTTCTTTCATGGGTTCTTCCTTTCGTTATCCTATAACATGAAAAGTTGTTCAGTTAATGAGATCCCATAAGTCCTGTGGGCTTTATTCATTGTGTTATACTCTTATTTCCATTCTTTCCTCTGACTGGATTATTTTTAAAGCCTGATTTTAAGTTCCAAAATTATTCTTTCTCTTGAACTAGTAAATTGTTGAGGCACTCAAATACAGTTTTTATTTCATACATTGAATTCTTAAGTTTCAATATTTCTGTTTGTTTCTTTGTATGACATCTAGTCCTTAGTTGAATTTCTCATTCTGTTAATGAATTGTTTTTCTGATTTTACTGACTTGTTTGTCTGAGTTTCCTTTTATCCTCTGAGTTTCCTTATGATCATTATTTTCTATTTATTTTCAGACATTTCATAAAATTCTTTTATTTGTGGTCTGTTTCTGGAGACTTATTGTGTTCCTTTGTGAGGGGGTGCTTTTATGTTTCCCTGCTTTTTCATCATTTTTGCATTTCTACATTGATATCTGTGCATCTTGTACAATACTTGTATTTTCCGATTTTATGGAAGAGCTTTTGTTGGAGACTTTTTTTTTTCTGTAGATGGATCCCAGAGCAGGGTGTTGGTTATATATGGTGCAGTGCATTGGCTTTGCTTCTGGATAGGCTTAGTAGCATAATCTCTGTGCAATTTTTTTTTAGCTATAATTCTTAATTCTTGTCAGCATTGTCTGTGATTGCCTCAGTAGCCTAGGCTATGGGAGTTGTTTTTTTTTTTTTTTTTTTTTAACTGAGTCTTGCTCTGTCACCATGCTGGAGTGCAGTGACATGATCTTGGCTCACTGCAAACTCTGTCTCCTGTGTTCAAGTGATTCTCCTGCCTCAGCCTCCCAAGTAGCTGGGACTACAGGTGTGTGCCACCACACCCAGCATTTTTTTTTTTTTAGTAGAGAAGGGTTTCACCATGTTGATCTGGAATCTGGATTGGTTCAGTCTCTTGACCCTGTGATCCACCTGCCTTGGCCTCCCAAAGTGCTGGAATTTCAGGCATGAGCTGCTGTGCCCAGCTGGAGTTTTTAATCAGTGTGCAATTTGGCTGGGGTGGAAGTGGGGGTATGTGTAGGAAGGGCAAGGCAGACACCAGTTGATTGTCAGGCAGGACACATGTGGGCTCAGAGGGGTTACAGTCTGACTGGCATGCTCTCCAGGGAGGTGGTAGCCACCATCAGACCAGCTTTGGGGCCTAGCATGGGTGTGTGTGGCTACAACAGGACCAGGTGGCTTTCTGGCAAATTGTCTGAGGGAGTAGGGCTTCTGCCAGATCAGCTGTCAAGTTTGGTTCAGATGCATGCATATGCAGTGAGGCCAGGTGGCTCAATAGTGGTCTGTCTTGGGGGTAGGGCTACCATAGGACTGGCTATAAGATTGCTGTGGACATGTGTGGGTGAGAAAATTGGAAAACAGTGTGGCATGGGTATGTGAAGGCAAGGTGGCAAGCTGACTATTCAATGACTTTACCACCGAGCAGGTTTAATTGTTCCCAGGAGGGTGGTGTACCACCTGGGTCACATGCCAGGATCTCAGTTGTTCCATGTGGCCTAGGCTCTGAACAGCCAGGCCCATGATGCTATAGTCATCTGTGTGAACATGGTAGAATAACAGTGGGGCATCAGGGATGGATAGTCAGTTGCTACTGGATCTGCACTCTATAGCAGTGGGTCCACTTATAAGATGGCACTGAGTCATAGCAGCTTATGTACCGATGGTATGGGATGCTCAGTGTGGACTTCTACCTGAAACAATACAGCTTTGTGAACTTCTATCTACTCTCCAAACTGAATGTGGGACTGTAAAGATGTGGAGCTGCTCCTTTAGGAAGGATTGCTGATGTTTGTGTCAGCAATAGGGGCTACTGGAAATATTCACTTTACCTTTTTCCCATAAGAGCCACACCTCCCTCAACTTTGAGGTGATCCCAGTAGGATGGACAATGTAGCAGAAACAGGATGACTCATTCTCTTCTCTATGGTGCTATCTTGGGCTGCTGTGCTCCACAAGGATTTTGCAGCTACCCTGGTGCTCTTTGTCTTATTTCTTTGGTCAATCTAGTAGAAATACAATTGCCTATTTGTTGTTGTGGTTCTATCTTCTAATGTAACAGGTAACTCTAGCTGGTCATCAGGTAGCAGGTAACTCTAGCTGGTCATCTTGCTTGTGTCACTTTGGGTTTTACAGATTTTATTCATTCAGGAATATATAACACAGTAGTGCATAGTAATCATAGATTGTGGACCTGATATATTAATGTGTACATGTGTAGTATGTATGTGTGTATATATATATGTATATATATATATGCATTTGTGTGCATGTGCATATATGTATATGTGTGTCTATGTATACATACACACACATGCACACACACAAACACACATATTTGAATAACAGAGTGAGTCCATGTCTCAAATATATATATTAGGCTGAAGTTATTCAGGCTGAAGTTCAGTGGTACAATTAGGGCCACTGCAGTTTCAAACTCTTAGGCTCCAGTGATCCTCCCACTTCAACATCCCAAGTAACTGAGACTACAGGTACACACTACTATGCCCATGTATTTATTTGTTTATTTCATTTTTTTGTATAGGTGGGATTGGTCTTTGTTGCTCAGGCTGCTCTTAAACTCCTGGCTCAAGCAATCCTCCTGCCTCAGTCTCCCAAAGTGCTAGGTTAATAGGCATGGGCTACTGTGCCCTGCCAAATTTTTAAATGAGACCATAACATGAAAGGCATGAAAGTTACTCCTTTAGACTCCAAGAGTTTCTGCTGAAGTTGCACACAGAGCTAGCTCTAGGGTAGGGAAGAGTACTGAACAGCCAGTCACCAACTATATCTGCTATCATAGCTAGGAGTATGGCAGCTAGGTATATCATGAAGACACTTTTGAAACTTCTCATGGTGTTTGAAGATCCAGACTGAAGAAAGGCATTGAGAAGCAAAGTTGTAAGTCTATCTTTTATACATAAAAATATCTTATAGATTAGTTTATCACACAAATTGATCAATTATTAATAATTCTTATAGAAAAGAAAATTTACTCTCCACGTAAATTTAAACTTTAATTAGAGAGCTACTTAAATGTCCTCAGAAATAACAACTCTGTGATATGTCAATATGTATTCAAAATGTTGAATACATATTCAAAATATTGAATTTAACAGTTTTGATTGTTTCATTAAAAATAGATATTTTTTATCTCTCATGAAGGAGTATTATTTTGAACAACATGTTGCCTCAGACTAAATATGCTATCTGAGCTGAAGGTGGACAATATTTTCAACTCTGTAGGAAGTCACAGTTGTCAAGAAAAGATTTCAAACTGGCAGGTCAATTAGGAGAACGGAACCCCTGCTTTTAGGCAAATTTCCATGTTGATTGTGATCAGTATGTCAGCAGCTCTGCCTTGTTGGTGAGATATGTGACCTTACCAAATGTACATTTTATTTCCAGAAAAGAAAGAAATGTACTGGAGGATATTACAATTCATTTCTGGAATATAACTGTGACTTCATAAATCAAACTAGTACCAAAATTTAAAAATGGGATCAAATTATTATATTTAATAAAAGTGATTTTGAAGTATTTAATAATTTTTCTTCTGAAGGTCTTTACAAATATTTTATAAATTAGAAATAGAGTTCATATTTATTTAATAATAAATTGGTGAACCAATTTATTATTGTCTTGTTTAACATGTAGTAAATTGTCATTTCAACTTCCCTTGACTTAACCAGTCAGAAAAACAGCATATAGATAAAGACCACATTTCCCCAGCTCAAAGGTATGGTTGGCCCAAGGCTGTTTTGTCTAGCAATAGACTAGTGCATTTTTGGAGACTGTATTTTTTTATTCTTCAAATTTCTAGAAGGCAAACTAAAAGAACACAACACTTAATTTTAACAAATTACATGCCAAGTACATTTTTTAAGTAAAATCTTAATAAACAATAAGAGCAAACTATTTTCAAATCAGCTCCAGAGTGAATTATTTAGTCAAGTAAATAATCATTTTGTAATACGTTCCTCAGTTTGGTTCACTCATTAATATGGAACGGAAACTCAGTGAAAATGCCACACATAAGGGGTTATGTAGTTATGAAGGAACATATGGAGAGCAACAGTAACAGCAGGGTTATCAAATGAGACGTGGAATTGCTGTCACAGAAAGTGGAATGGAAGCATTTAGGAATGGAGGCATTCTAGACTTGGCTACTTGTTATATACCTTTCTTTCTTTTTCTTTTTTCTGTGCCTTTCTGTTTTTATTTGCTTGTTTTTTTCCATCTTTCCTCTTCTACTTTCTTTCTTTCTTTCTTTTTTTTTTTTTTTTGAGACGGAGTTTCACTCTTGTTACCCAGGCTGGAGTGCAATGGCACAATTTCGGCTCACCGCAACCTCCACCTCCTGTGCTCAGGCAATTCTCCTGCCTCAGCCTCCTAAGTAGCTGGGATTACAGGCACGCACCACCACGCCCAGCTAGTTTTTTGTATTTTTAGTAGAGATGGGGTTTCACTATGTTGACCAGGATGGTCTCGATCTCTTGACCTCGTGATCCACCCGCCTCGGCCTCCCAAAATGCTGGGATTACAGGCTTGAGCCACCACGCCTGGCCTCTACTTTCTTATCTACTCTCACTAAGAATAGCCATCTTCCGTTTTTAACCTGTGTGAATTCTCTGTCTCACAACTTCTTATTCCTCACAACTTTGGCTTCCTGTGAGACCAGCACATTCTTCCAGCCTCAGCTCCGACAGTTAACTGTATCTCAACACTGAAGATGAGAGTATGATTGTTTTCCTGAGTGTTTTATAGACTATGGATTTGCTGCTTTAGGGTGAGTCAGCCATAAGATCCATCAACTGCAGAGGGCATGTTATATGGTATAAAAAATAACTAAATGGCCAGGCATGGTGGCTCACACCTGTAATCCCAACACTTAAGGAGGCTGAAGCGGGCAGCTCACAAGGTCAGAAGATGGAGACAATCCTGGCCAACATGGTGAAACCCTGTTTCTATAAAAAGAACAAAAAATAGCTTGGCATGGTAGTGCACGCCTGTAGTCCTATCTACTCGGGAGGCTGAGGCAGGAGAATCGCTTGACCCCAGAAGACAGAGGTTGTAGTGAGACAAGAAATAACTAAAATCAGAGCAGAACTGAAGGAGATAGAGACACAAAATCCCTTTTAAAAATCAGTAAATCGAGGAGCTGATTTTTTAAAAAGATCAACAAAATAGACAGACTGCTAGCTGGGCTAATAGAAAAGAAAAGAGAAGAATTGAATAGACACAATAAAAAATGATAAAGGGAACATCATCACTGATTCCACAGAAATAAAAACTATCATCAGATATTACTGCAAACAGCTTTATGCACATAAACCAGTAAACTCGGAAGAAATGGATACATTCCTGATACTTACACCTTCCCAAGACTAAACTAGGAAGAAGTGGAATCCCTGAATAGACCAATAACAAGGGCTGAAGTTGAGGCAGCAATTGTTTGCATACCAACCAAAAAATTTTAATTCCAGATAGGTTGACAGCTGAATTCTACCAGACTTACAAAGAGAAGTTGGTACTAATCCTTCTGAAATCATTCCAAACAACACAAAAAGAGGAAATCTTCCGTAACTCATTTTATGAGACCAACATTATCCTGATACCCAAACTTGGCAAAGACACAACTATAAAAGAAAACTTCAGGCCAATATCCATGATGAACATCAATGCAAATATCTACAGCAAAATACTGACTAACTGAACACAATGGCACATCAAAAGCTTATCCATCACCATCGAGTAGGCTTCCTTGCATCCCAGGGATGCAAGACAGGTTCAACATACATAAATCCATAAACATAATGCATCACATAAACAGAACTGAAGAAAAAAACCATGTGATCATCTCAACAGATGCAGAGAAGGCCTTCATCAAAATTCAACAGCCTTTTATGCTAAAAACTCTCAATAAGCTAGGTATCGATGGAACGTATCTCAAAATAATAAAAGCTATTTATGACAAACCCACAGCCAATATCATACTGCATGAGCAAAAACTGGAATCATTCCTTTTGAAATCTGGCACTAGACAAGGATGCCCTCTCTCACCACTCCTATTCAATATATTATTGAAATTTCTAGCCAGAGCAATCAGGTAAGCAAAAGAAATAAATGGTATTCGATTAGGAAAAGAGGAAGTCAAATTGTCTCTATTTGCAGATGACATGATTGTATATTTAGGAGACCCCATTGTGTCAGCCCAAAATCTCCTTAAGATGATAAGCAACTTCAGCAAAGTCTCAGGATACAAAATCAATGTGCAGAAATCACAAGCATTCCCATACACCAATAACAGACTAATAGAGAACCAAATCAAGAGCAAACTCCCATTCACAATTGCTACAAGAGAATAAAATACCTGTGAATACAACTAACAAGGTATGGGAAGAACCTCTTCAAGGAGAACTGTAAACCATTGCTCAAGGAAATAAGAGAGAACACAAAGAGATGGAAAAACATTCCATGCTCATGGTTAGGAATAATCAATATCGTAAAAATCACCATACTGCCCAAAGTAATTTATATCTATATAATGCTATCCCCATCAGGCTACCAAAGACCTTCTTAAGAGAAATGGAAAAAAACACCTTAAACTTCATGTGGAGAGCCCACATAGCCAAGACAATCCTAAGCAAAAAGAACAAACCTGGAGGCCTCACGCTACCTGACTTGAAACTATACTACAAGGCTACAGTAATCAAAACAGCATGATACTGCTACCAAAACAGAGATATACACCAATGGAACAGAACAGAGGCCTTGGAGGCAACGCCATATGTCTAAAACCATCTGATTTTTGACAAACCTGACACAAACAAGCAATGGGGAAAGGATTACCTGTTTAATAAATGGTGTTGAGAAAACTGGCTAGCCATGTGCAGAAAGCAGAAACTGGACCTCTTCCTGACATCTTACACTAAAATTAACTCCAGATGAGTTAAAGATTTAAACATAAGAAAACCTAGGCAAAACTGTCCAGGATATAGGCATAGGCAAGGACTTCATGACTAAAACACCAAAAGCATTGGCAGCAAAATCCAAAATAGATAAATGGTATCTAACTAAACTCCAGGGTTTCTGTACAGCCAAAAGAAACAATCATTAGAGTGAACCGTCAATCAATAGAATGGGAAAAAAGTTTTGCAATCTACACATCTGACAAAGGGCTAATATTAAGAATCTACAGAGAACTAAAATAGATTCATAAGAAAACAAAAAAACAAACAAACCCATTCAAAAGTGGGTGAAGGACCTGAACAGACACTTTTCAAAAGAAGACATATATGAGACCAACAAACATAAAAAATTCTCATCATCACTGGTCGTTAGAGAAATGCAAATCAAAACCACACTGAGATACCATCTCATGCCAGTTAGAATGGTGATCATCAAAAATCTGGAGACAACAGATGCTGGAGAGGATGTGGACAAATAGGAACACTTTTACACTGTTGGTGGGAGTGTAAATTAGTTTAGCCATTGTGGAAGACAGTGTGGCGATTCCTCAAGGATGTAGCAATAGAAATTCCATTTGACCCAGCAATCCCATTACTTGGTATATACTCAATGGATTATAAATCATTCTATTATAAAGACACGTGCACATGTATGCTTATTACAGCACTGTTTACAATAGCAAACACCTGGAACCAATCCAACTGCCCACTGATGATAGACTGGATGAGGAAAATGTGGCACATAGACACCGTGGAATATTATGCAGCCATCAAAAATGATCAGTTCATGTCCTTTATAGGGATACTGATAAATCTGGAAGCCATCATTCTCAGCAAACTCACACAAGATCAAAAAATCAGACACTGCATATTGTCACTCATAGACAGGTGTTGAATAATGAGGACACATGGACACAGGGAGGGGAGCAGCATACACGGGGGTCTGTCAGGGGGTGTAGGGAAGAGACAGTGGGAGATGGGGAGATTGGGGAGAGATAACATAAGTAGTAATGCCAGATATAGGTGATGGGGGAATGGAGGCAGCAAACCACCTTGCCATGTATGTACCTATGTAACCATCTTGCATGATCTGCCCATGTATCCCAGAACCTAAAGTACAAAAAAAAAAAAAAAAAAGGAAGCTGTGCAACTAATAAAATATTTTTCTTAGATTAAACTTTATTGAATGAAGGGTTTAGACTTTCAATAAGTATTAGCTCTACACAAAATAATATATTTAATATAGGTAACATACAGTAAACTGTGTTTCCTTAAGGAGTAAAAGTGAGTGGAAAGGGATTCCAGAAAAGTTGGAAAAGCAGTAGTACTAGGTGAGAGGCTAAAGTCAGTCATCATGAGTTCTATTCAGCCTGTGGCAAAATATAAGCTCCATATAATACAGAGAAAGAACATTTTTTGTCAGCTTGTTACAATAGATCTTTTTACAGCTATTGTACTGTATGAGGATACTAATTATGGGTTACGTTTTTGGTTGTAGTTGTTCCTCTAGAGGCTGTTTTGCTTGTTTGCAGCTTAAGCATCTATGAATTTGTGGAAGATTACAAAAGAGCTTGTTTTTTTTAACGTCCTCTTAGAATGAAATGCTCTTTCTCATGCAGACCTCAAATTCAGCTCTGGTTAGATATGGTGGTGGAAGTGGGGTGGGGGAGCAGTGCTTCCCAGACTCTGTGCTCCTAACCATAGCCTGAGTACAGTTGTAGACTGCTGTGAACTCTAGGAGAATGTGTTAGACTGGGACATGTGGGTCCTTAGCAGAGGACAAGGGAGCACATTTCAGGAAGATGACCAGAGCAGAGGCCAATCAGATGAATCACATGTGTGGCTCATCCCTCTGAAGAGCTGGACTAACTCCAAGGCAGTGACCACATTTGGGCTGGCAAAACTGGAGAGTGGAGTACCAGACAGAAGGAAATCTTTCATGCAGAATCTTTAAAATCAGGAAATGAAATTTTGAAGGGCAGCACTTGCAGAAAAACGTATTACCTATTAAAGCTAGAGGAAGCTTATAGACAAGCATCTCCCAATATATGTTGTTTGGAGTAGTGTTTCTTTGGTTTTCTAATAGAAATTATGTAAAAAAAGTGTATGAAGGAATTTTTCAAAACAATATAAGACATTTTCTTACTGCCAAGTTACTCAGTCTCGTTAAATATGCACGGTTAATCTATTGATTGAGCATGTACTCTCTCTAAACTTCCTTAGACCCTCTCCTTTTTTTGTTCGTTTCCTTTCCTTTCATTTCTTTCTTTTCCTTTTCCTTCTTCCCTCCTTTCTTTCTTTCTTCCTTTCTTTCTTTCTTCCTTCCTTCCTTTCTTTCCTTCTTTCTTTCTTTTTCTCTTTCTTTCTTTCTTTCTTCCTTTCTTTCTTTCTTCCTTCCTTCCTTCCTTTCTTTCCTTCTTTCTTTCTTTTTCTCTTTCTTTCTTTCTTTCTTTCTTCTTTCTTTCCTTCTTTCTTTCTTTCTTTCTTTCTTTCTTTTCTTTCTTTTTCTTTCTTTTCTTTCTTTCTTTCTTATTTTTCTTTCTTGTTTGCTTACTTTCCTTTTTTCATAGATCATTTCATGTCTGTAGGGATTATTGAACATATTTTGAAAAGTGTTAATTGAGCTTAATCACAGAATGCCACATACCAAGAGCCTAAATACTAGAGAAAAAAAAGTGGCATGGCTGGCTCACACAAAGTGTGAGTTAGAGATACTTAAAATTCAAATCTATACCCCCAAGCTTGACTTTTTCTATACCCCCTGACAATTTTCTTCTTCTATAATATCTAACATACATTGGTTTATTGGTTTTCATTTTCTTTACAAAATGTTTCTCTTTCATTCACATTGCTTGGTAAATCTTTAAATGGAGGAGTTAATAATTGTTTACTAGGCAGACACATCTCACATTTCTGGAAGGTGGACCCAAGTCCACCTGCTTGATCCCTCTAAATGATGTGAACCATTTCTGTCACAGAACTTTCTAACATGATGGTTATAGTACTTTCTAAAAGTACCGAATCATCGTTAAAAGATCTAAATGCTATATAAATAGGAGTTTGTGAGGATATCTATTTTATAGAATTTCTTACTGCAGTGGAAGTACTTGTATTCATATTAACGTAGCCATTGTTAAGAAGAAAATGTTATTCAAGACTTGAAAACTAGATAGATTCAACGTCTATATGTTTTCCTAAATTCAGTCTTGACTATAGAAGAAGAATGTCAAAATTGTATGGGCAGATTGCCTTACATTGTAATTTTTAAGAAGTAGTATAAAATACTGTACAAATCCTCCATAGCTATCTATCTTCTTATCTCTCTGAAACTTTTAGAATGATCTCATGGTGAGCAGGCAGATTGGAATATCAGATTATATCAGTAAATGTTGTAAAATACATTTCAAATAGTTGAGTAGGTTTTCATAGTTCAGTGAAGTGTGATGCAAAAAATGATGGAATATATGACAAGTTGTTTAGTCAGTGAATGGGAGAATATGAAAACTTGTAATTTTTAGTATGCATAATCATAAAGTGTGATTCTAAAAAACTAATTAAATGAAAACTAAATAAGGACAATGACAACCCTGAATTTTAAATGGGAATGTTTCACTTAAACATTTATATAAAATGTTTTCATTTTATATAAAATACATAAAATAATATATATAATAATTTTAATTAATTGTAAAGTGTTAAAAATGCATAGAATAAAGTTTAATTGGGTACATTATATTGTATTACATATAAATGGAAAAATAAAATTACTCAGGTAATAAAATATAGAATTGTATATTAATTATGATGCCACAATAGACTGAAATCATAAAAGATCAGTTTCAGCATAGATTGACTAAGACAATGTCATTTTCCCAAGGGAAAGATAGAGGCAGTCTGTTGGGAGATGATCCTATTGCATGATCCTGGCTAAAGACTGGATCTGGGCAAGAGCATTCAGTGTATTAACTATTACCTGCAAAGAAAGGTTGCTGTAAACACAATTTAGCTACTAGGACCATGAAAGATTAAACAGAATTGGAGGAAGAGAGAGAAATGTGGGCTTATAGAAGCAGAACAAGAAACATCAACATTCTACTAAATTCAGATAGTCAGAGGGCAATTACATGGAGAGATGAGGAGAAGTCTGTAATGCATATCAGAGACCCTCTTATGAAGCTGATATGATGTTTACATCTGAGAAGCTTAGAGAGTTAACTATGTCTAGACTGGGAAGTGGCGTTCTCTTCTTCCACAACCTCTGAACCCCAGGATATTTTGGCTCTTTTTATTCTGGGGCTTGAAGCCACCCTGTTCATATGGCTTTACTATCAATATATGATACTTTAGTCTTCAAGGTTTTTGAAGACATATTTAAAATAATTTCCAATAAAGACCTATATAAAGTGATACTTTTCACTCAAACTTAGAGAATGAATTTCTCTGCAATAGTATGTTCTGTTCTGAATATCTGAATACCTTTGTTTTGCAACCTAATAGATGCAAGTACTGCTTAACCTATTCATTATAGAAACATTCCTGTAGAAAGAAGAGAGAAGAATAATGATAATACACACACATTTTTAAAAACTCATAGTTCATTTGCTGCTACCAAATGAAGATTTACTGTGGAGCTAATGATGCGTAAATTGCTGAAACCTCACTTGGATAAATCCCTTCTAAGAACTTACAAGGAGCCCTTGCAAGAAGTCACATGATTGCAGGTTTATGTAAAATTTGTAAAAGCACTACATTTTGTTGTATTTATTCTTAACAGAGCCTCCACAAAATCTGGAACTGTCCCTTACTGCTTCTCTGATATGCAAAGAAAATCTGACGTTTATGTATGTCATATCCAAATTTGAACTTAACAACAACAAAACCCTTGTCAAATAGTATTACCTCAATGCTTTCTGAAATACACATCTCCTTTTCAATTAAACTTTGTCTCTAGAGTAAAAGTTCAGCTTTCAGTGTTCTGCTCCCACCTCCGACTTCTCCAAGAAGGAAATCTTTCTCGTCCCGAACAAATACAGGATGATGTAATAGATTTGTTGTACATGTGTGAGAGGGGAAGGTAAAACAATTAAGCTTGTGTATTGTTTTTATAGTCTTTGTTAGTCTCTACTTCAGCTTTTTAACTGGTCTCTTCCATGAGCTAGAGATCAAGTACATTGTTTTTCATGCAGCCAGTGCTTGATAATTCTTCCTGAATCACTTATCAATGCTGCACACCTCTGTATGTATTAGCAACATCACATCATTCTTGTTTGGCTTTTTAGCCCAGCTTCTGCAGATTGCTTCTTGCTATGCAGAATGCATGTCAGAATGCATGTCAGTTCTCAAGAATGATCAAGATTATCACTAACTTGTCTCTCATAGGGCATACAGAACTTTCTGACCAGATTGACCTCACTACACATGGGCACAGTGAGAGATAAATATTCTAACCAAGTTTCCTCTTATAGCTTCCTACTGGTCATTGGACTTCGTTGGCTGTCACCCTTCACATTATGAATAAGAGTTAGGCCAAGCCCTCTTGATTTTTTATTTTTCAGTTACCATATCCAGTACTTCCATTATAGAATGTTGCCATGAACAGGTGTGGACATTATACAAATTCCCCGAATTCTTTATCCCTCCATGTATTTACACCCCTCTCATTGTGAATTTGCAATTCTGCCTTTCAAGAGATAGTATCTATTTTCCTATTACTTCAACTTGGGCTAGCCTAGTTATTTGCTTTGATCAATAAGATGAGGCAGCTGAAGTAACACTGTGAATATTCCCGTCTAGTTTATAGTTTCACGCTGAAGACAGAGGACCAAATAGACAGAACTAAACTATAAAGGGCCAGGAATTAGCACTTTACAGTTTAGTTCTATGTATTTGGTCCTCTGTCTTCACCATAAAAGCATGCCTGAGATAAAATGCTGGAAGATGAAAAACCATGGGAAGAGGAAGAACACAAGCTGCTGAGATCAGCATAATGCAGTTCGTATCTCAGAGTCACAGGAAATAATAATCAATAACCAATAAGTTTTGGTATTGTCTGTTACATAGCAATGGCTGATACATGAGTTGTTCTCTTTCTTCTCATGAAAGTAGTATAGCTCTGTTTTACTTACCCCACAGAATATACCGTGTTTTTTTATGCCCACTCTTATTACAAGATTGGATGTACTGATACTCAGCTTTATTTTGGCAGTGCAGAAGAAAATTACATAGAGTTTAAAAATCCCTTTCACCCATTTTACAAGTTCTTTCCTTCAAGATCATTGTTTCACAGGATCTCAATAACTAATCTTTAAGATTAAAGCAGATCAGGGATCACTTTGCTCCAATTGTAGCCAACTCTTGTAAGAGCTGGCTGCCATTCACAGATTGTATGGTGAGCCACAAGGCAATCTGATTAAGAGGACATGAAAAAATCACTGATAATTTTCAATATAATTTTTGCTATTGCATATTTATTCCAGGGATAGATATGATATTTAAATAGAAATCTGAAGACCTCTTCAAGGTAATTTTTACTTTTAAGCATAGCTAACTGTGAGCAAAATTTTTGCAGGTTTTGAAACTTAATGATTAATAATAAAAAGTAATATGTATGAAGCTTTCTACATTTTCAAAATACCATGATCAACATATCCCACTTAAATACTTAGAAAACCTCTATAAGGCCATTTTATAAGGCCAGCAAGCCATGAATTATAATATTTACTTTACATAAAAAGAAATTAAGCTTTAGAAATATTAAAGTGGCACACCTGGATCTATTTCAATTTCTCTGACTTCCAATCCATTATTCTTTGCAGTATGAGGTAAGTGAAGTGGGAGAGATAACATGCACATATCCAGATACAATACAAGGTAGAACATGCTAAAATAAAGGGTAAATATAGTTCTGTAGCAATTTAGAGGAGAGAGAAATACATTGCTTTTGGAGGACTGCTCAAAAGTGGTATTTGAATTGGGCTTTACAAAAAGCAAGGTTAGCTCAGGAACATAACAATGAATCAACATCACAAATATTCATTAATGAAACATACATGCTGCACTGACTGAATGGATTATAAAAACACTTGAGAATTTCAATTAATACAGACAAGCAATTGTTTAAATTCAATACCAATTTAGAAAATAACAGCAAAGTAAAAATATAAAGGACTTTTCTTAAATAATGAGTACCTTTCAAAAACCTATAGCAAACGTTATTCTAAATGGAAAAATTTCAAAAGCATTTCAATTAAATCAGAACATGACACAAATGTCTTCCAGAGCTGGAACTAAGGTGAAGCCATTAAAAAGACAAGGTCAACATTTGCACAACTCTGAAAGTGAGTGACCCTTTAAAATTTGCACCCTAAGTCTCACTGGCCTCTTGCTAGATATTCTAGAAAATGGAATTGAAGACATATATCAATAAGATGACTGTGAATAAAGCACATAAATAGAAAAGGAGACAAAATAATTTTTGTTTGCTATGTAATGTTTGTTTCACAAACACCAAATGTATCTCAGCCTAGGTTTTTTTGATGTATCATCATGAACCTAAGATAAATGTTTCATTTGTAAAAGTAAAATCAATAAATAGTTTTGGTATTCTCCTAGCCAGGGTCTTATAATTTTTATAATTTGAATAAATTTAAAAAAAAGCAATCTTCCCTTGTCATACAGCTACTCACTTTTATCAGAAATATTTTCTTTTTCAAAACATCTCCTAGCTTTGAAAGAAGACCCTGGTTGATAGTCTGCTACCAGATGAACGCGAAGTAGTTTCTATCACCTACATTTGTGCCTGCCGATTTCCTCTCCCCACTCTTTTGCTCTCACTCCATTTAACAAAACCCACTATACATATTCAAGAAGCTGTATCATCAGTGCAATAGTTGAGTGTCCTGTTTGGGGGATCTGCTTTTTGTGCCAAGGGGTCCTGTGAAACTCCAAAGTAGTTTTTGCACCAATGTTGCCACTGACATAAATGTCTGCTGCTACCAAATAACAGGCACTAGACACTTCTCCCCTTGAGGTCCCTGACACTGAATGCAGGACCAGTCCTCACACCTGGGCACTGGATCTTGTTGCTGCCAGTGTAGGTGTGTTCCCTCAATATGTCAAACCAACCATTTACACCCAGAGATCATCTGGAGCAGTCAGCACACTAACATTGTGTTCATAAACATAGTATACTCTTTTCACTGTGTATGATATCTTGCATCTTCAGTATGCTATTGATCTCTTAGGGAATATCTTTTACCAGGCTTTATATATACTTCAGCCCAGCTTTCTCTGGAAATCAATCCTAGTCTCAAAACAGATGAGTTAGAGGGCAAATCTGAGTGAGAGGCATCTCACTATAATGGTCCACCCCTTTCACAGCTCCAGAGAAGCTTTCTCCTTGTGCAGAATTGTGTGGTGTCCTCTAAGGGTAAATTTTTTCCCTGGAGGGTTCTTTGCACCTCATACAAAAACACTTAGGTCTTGTCCCTCCCAATCAATCTATCAGACATGCCCAATTATGCCATGGTTAGACATATCTTAAACTCAATTGAAAAACTATAAATCATTGTCTTACAGGAGGTTTTTTTGATAAATAATTATTCAACTTGACAATGAAGGCATATAAATAGTTAAAACTAATAAAATTGAGAATAAATTCTCTAACTCTTAAAGTGAAAAAGATATAAAAGAGGTTTTGGCTTTCTTACCATTTCACCTAGTCACCTATATTCAGAAAGTAAATATCAAATATTAATAATATACACTAGTTAAAATTCTCTAAAAAGAAACAGCAATATCTGGAATATTAAATACCTTGTACCAGTGTTCAATATCAATAGTATGAGCTTTGCTAAAAAGGTATGATTGGGAAAATTCTCAAATGAGATTTTTTTTTTTAAGGAAAAATACCAGTGGAGAGAAGACTTCGTATATTTTGCAGTCCATGAATTTCAGATCGAAAGCATGGGCTTTATAAAGAGAGAGGCTTGAGTTTGAAGCCTTTTTGTCCTCATACTAACTGTGATCATAGGCAATTACTTAAATGCTCTGTGTTTCAGTTTAATTTACTACAAAATATAAGTTAAATATATGTATTTTTTGAGGCAGAGTCTTTCTCTGTCACCCAGGCTGGAGTGTAGTGGTGCAATCTCAGCTCACTACAACCTCCACCTCCTGGGTTCAAGCAATTATCCTTCCTCAGCTTTCCAAGTAGCTAGGATTGCAGGCACATGCCACCACCCCCACCTAATTTTTTGAATTTTTAGTAGAGATGGGGTTTTGCCGTGTTGGCCAGGGTGGTCACAAACTCCTGACCTAAAGTAATCCGCCTTCCTTGGCTTCCCAAAAATATTGGGATTACAGGCATTAACCACTGTACCTGGAGAGGAGTTATAATTTGAGAGGATTTTTATGAAAATTATAAAATAATTTATGTTCTTACTGTAGTCACTAGCATGTAGAGACCACTCAATGGTCACTGTTGTTATTTTAAAAATTTATTCAAATAGCTCCTCTAAACCTTAGAACTTTCATGGTTTCTACTCTGTTACCTGTGCAAGGATGAATTATATGAATTGTCACAGACTTTAGGCTACAATTACCCGTTCTTCTATTCATTTCTATGATTTACATACAATTAAATTTGTTGAAAGTGAGCATCCCAAAACAAGATGAAATATTTTCAAATTTTCCTAGATTCCTTGGATTATAAACACTCATATATGTGTTTAATATATGCAAGGTGAAGTGATAAAATGCAGCCTTAATTCAATGAGAAGCAATATGAAAAAGTCATAAGTTTTTACAATGAGACACAGAAGTCCCACATTTTTTATTTTTCAGCTCTGGGTAGAATGGTAAGCTCATCGTACTTTCTAAGTCAGCAGTGCAGCTAACTAAGGCTGGGGCGTTATAATTAGATAATAAAATGAGAACAGTATCAATTTTTTTCCTACTTTTAATGTGCCTGACAATCTTACAAAAAGCAGATTTATCTCAAGACAAAACTGGCATGGACGTCTGGGCTTGGCAAACCACTGGAGCATGAAAAGGATGCTTTTAAGAACAGCTGAAATCAATGCTTTTTATCGGCATCCAGCCCAAAGAAACACGTTCTCTAGAGTTGGATTCCAGAGCTCAGAGATTGCTTTGGCTGTGTTAAAAAATGAAGACTAAGACCATCCACATCAATTTCACTTAATTAGCTTTTTACATGACTTCATTTCTGTTAAGTTAGCTAATTAATAACAGTACCGAATTTCAACTCTCCTACTCCTTTCTTTTGAATTCCCAGGCATTTTTCACTCTCATGCTCACTAAAATCAGCTCACTAAAATCTGTTCACTTCTTCTGGAATGATTCAGGCTTGAGGGTAGTTCCCCATTGAGATACAGTAGCTATACTATTAATTTTGCTGTATACTTTTCTCTCTCTCCGGGAAACAAACTATTTAATTCCTAAGAAACCTCTGAGGCCATGTGTTTATGTTGTTGAGCAGATTTATGTAGTGCCTGTATTGAACAACTGAGTATGTCGACTGGAAATTATTATACTTGCCACACATATAAATTTTAAATAATTTTTTGCAAAGTCTATTAAGTAAATGAAGAGAGCCCTTTGCATTACCGAAATGAATACTAGCTTGTGTTTCCATATTAAATTTTCTTAAAGGGAGTTGCAATTATATCTTCATAGTAAAATATTTCCATTTTCTTAAAGAGAGTTGCGATTATATCTTCATAGTGAATCCTTGGTCATTGTTGAACATATCTGATACTTTTGACTGGGATTACAGGTGTGCACCACCATATCCACGTATTTTTTTAAATTTTTAGGAGAGATGGGATTTTCGCCATGTTGATGAAACTACAATATGAGGAAACATCTAAATAATTCCCAGGACACATTGAAATTTATAATCAGTTAACTCAGCCATATCAGTCAGTTCTTTGTAAGAACAATTCATGTTTCTCTCTGTTAACCCCAGAGTTTGATCCTTAGTTCTGCATACACTTACATCAATACTTAATCTTTCTGCACATAATTGAGCAGTGTTTAAATTATTCAACTTGGAGAAAAATAAACAATGTAAACTTCAAGGATCTGGAACCAGTATGTTCCTCTTAATTTGGACTTAACCACACTAAGTTTGTCATGATTTAATGGTTTAGTAAATGTTTGGTATTTTATCACAATGCAATAGATTTGACCTGTGGGCTATACAATTTCAAGTACTAAGTATTATTCTTGGTGGATAAGTGCCAGACACAGTGTAGACTCACCAGCACTATAAGGAAATTGGAATAGTTCCAATAAAATTTCCTATTGCAACTTGCCTAACTTCTGCAGGCTATACACACACACACACACACACACACACAGAGAGAGAGAGAGAGAGAGAGAGAGAGAGAGAGAGAGATACACGTAGTCAGGTGTATATACTGCAGAAATATATATTACAGAAAATAATATTTTACTTATACATATAACTTGTATTAATATATGTTAAATGACAGTGAAAAGTCATTATTATCTTTTACTGGCCTACATATTGTTTCACTTGTCTTTATATATATTAAATAACAGTGAATATCATTATTAATGTTTTAAATGGATTACTCATCAGAAAAATGTCACTAAAAATAAATTAGGTCATATAAATTTGACAATAGAGCATCTGCTTGGGTCATATTGATAATCAATACATTTAAATTTAAATAATATTTTGCATAGAAATGAAATAATTTCTTTATAGTATACTGATCATGGTTTTGTGAGTGAAATTTGAGACTCTCAGCAGGTAGTGCATTAGCTGACCTTAGTGGTGGCATTAATGCATATGGGAGAGGTGGATGTTGAAACAATCTTGATTCATGCCTTGATTTTTAGCAAAACTAAAAACCTTAGTAATCTGAAATGAAGTTAGATGCCAGGTCAGAACATATAATAGAAGCTTTATGTGCAAATATACAGAATGTTTCAATTTTGATATACAATTTTTATTATTTGTGATTCAATAAGCCCATGTCTCTAACCAGAGAAAAGGGAATAGCTTCAAATAGCATTTAATACAATACACATTCTTTACAAATGTCTTCTATTTCAGCCAGGTCATACTATTGGTAAAGACCAGCATTATCCAGATAACTCATGGTAAAATCCTGGATATGATTAAAATAATAAATTTTGGAATCTTAACAGCGTTTCAAATCCCAGCTCTGTTGCTTACTAATATGTCTTTGTAGGGGAGATATATTACCTCTTAGAATTGGTTTTTATTATTGTAGAATAGGAATAATAGTAGTATTTCAAGAGTTATTAAGGATTAATAAGGTAATTTTTTGCAAAGAGCTTAGCTCAGTTTCAGGAAGAGAGAAAACACTAAATAAATTTTTGCCATTACAGGTGAATTGTAATATTGCTGAAGGCGAATATCATGTCTTAGGTTTCTTCTGTATCCTACACAGGGTTTATCACATTGTTTGGCAAACCATAGACTTTTCTCTGGATATACATGTATTTTATAATGTATTGATAGATTCCTGATGTGCTATTGGGATGTATCTTCACACATACTGTTGACTACATGTAACTACACAGAAAATGCAGATTTATCCTTATAAGCTTAGTTCTGTGTGTTTTTCTATTACAAAATTAAATGGAAGTTTGGCTTGTAGACAATTCAAGAAAGAATTGAGATTTCTTTTCTCTCCACTTAAGGAAGGCCAACTGCACATTGAAAAACAGAATTGGGTTCAGTGCCAGCTACACAAGTGCAGTTTCCTCTTCTTGAGGATAATATTTATTTTGAGTTGATGGCTTTTAAGAATGCAAACTATTACCCAATTTCCTTCCTCCTTTAGCAAGTTTGTAAATGGCTATCCGTGGAAAACATTGTGAAATCTTGTTTTCAAACGATCTTTTACTCATGTGGGCATTTAATAATACACATCCTACCCACAATTGAGAAAGCAACACTAAAAGTTTATTGTGATCTGAATTCTACAAAGATACACATTATGTTTCCATAAGATGCTCATACAGTGTTTACCTCTGTGCTTATGGCAGTTTTTTTTTTTCAAAGCAGAATGAGCTGTAGAGACAGGGAAAGATTATTGTTTTACTAAGTACATCTCATTTACAAGAAGGTACAAATTTGCTGTTGAATTTCTAATCCTGGTTGTCAGTGCGCTTTCTGTCATGGTTTCTGGAAAAGAAATATAGAGATGTATGACAGCCAAATCATTGGCCTCTCTGTTTATCTGATGACAAACCAGTGATAACAGTCACATTTATAGATGATGTAAAATTCTGTGAATAACTTTGAAACCCATCCTCTGAGTTCCTCCATGTCACTTGTGTCTGCATAACTGAATAATATAAACATGGTGTTCTTAAAAGATTGTTTCAAGGACAAAATATTTTATTAAGCCACTTCAGAATTACTCATAAACTTACTACATTTTCAGAATAATAACATATGAGAAATACAGAAAATTATTAAAAGTGTAAAATTATGCATATACCCATTCTCAGAGAAAACCTCTGTTGAAATTATCTTACAGTTAATTCTCAAGTATTGAGTTAATAGGTGTAACAGCATAAATTTATTTTCTCCTTGAAATTATGCCCACACTGAAAATACAATTTGGAAATTTTTCTCCAAATAATAATTTCATATAACTTTTGAAGTATTTTTGTTTTCACTTAATAAAATATGGCTATGTTTCTAAGACATTATATAATGTTGCAAAGAAGGTTTATAAAAGCTAGAGAATTCCAGCCTACAAATACACCACAAATGTTTTAATTTTACTTTTTGTGCACTTTGATTATTTTTGTTTATTAGACTTTCATTAATCACAACAGCCTCATTTTGTTTATGTAATGTGGATTCATATTATTTCATTAGAACAAGTTAGTTAAAGTGGAAACATTAGGTAGGAGATGATGGAAATATTTCAGACATTTGATATGTGGCCACCAAACCTACTTCCACAATGATATACTGATTTTTAATCCTAATGGTGACATATAAAAGATATGTTTCACTTACTTCGCTCTACTCATCCATAAAATAATTTATAGGCAAAACCAATACTACACAGGCTGTGCTGTGCACATGCTGCTGCAGGAGCAGCCAGGCAGGGACCTTGGGAGGGGCTGGTGAACAGGAAGGACTACAGAACAGATGTGCCTTAGGCCTGCAGAAAAGTTGGCCCTACTTTCTCTTGGCCTAGCACTTAGCCAGGGTTAGAGATGCTTGGAGAAAGACGGGGAGGCTTGAGGGGTGGGTACCCATGGTTGTATTCTACTGCAGCTACCTTGCATGAAAAAGCCCCTGGGCTCCATGCAGGCTGGAGCTCTGTCTCTGCCTACTCTCCAGGCTGATCCCCCTGCCAGTTCAAATGTCCATGGGGGTTGTGGGATCTTTTATAGCTAGGATCTCAGAGGTCTGTAGTGAGAGTAGTTGATCCCACAATTCCTTCACTCATCCCTTTCTTTAGGAACCATTCAGGGCTTGCAGTTGGCCTGAGCATTCAGCAACCCCACACAACCACAGTGTCTTTATGTTGTCTCTCTGTTGACCCTTGTTTTTTTCTCTCTAAAGATTTGTCTAAAATATGTTGGTTTACTTGAGACTCTGGTCTCTCTCAGTTGGAGCTGTGCTTCCTGATTGTATGTAGTCAGATATTTTCTATATGTTTTAAGCCCCACACAAAGGCAGAAATTGTTATCCAATGAGTCTGCACACCCCAAGGAGGAAAAAATGCTCCAAAGTCTCTGGGAACCACCTGGGTGAGCACCAGTTAGGTCAAGTAGGGCACTAAGATAATTCCAAAAATGTCCTCCCAGCCAGTACTGCCATGTTTTTCTAAATAACTATTATTTCTAAAATAATAATTAATTTGTTACTTTTAGGGCTTTTGTTGTCATGTATTGGTATCAAGATTTATTATAGCTTTATTTAATAAATTAATTTTCAAAATGTTTATTATATATTATATATTTATTATATTTTAATTTTCTACTCAGTTAAAAATCAACCTCTGTTTTCAAACATGTTTTACCATATAAGGTCTGCTCCAATTTTACTGAATATTTCTGCCAGTACAAGGGCTTCCCATAGCAAACTATATTTCAGAACTACCTGAGAACTATTTTTAAAATATTAGGGGGAAGATGTCTGAGAATTTGTGTGTGTGTGTGTTTTTGTTTGTTATTTTTGTTTGTTTTTTCAAGTTTTCTGCTTTATTCTCATGTGCAGCAACTCTGTGGACCTTAGCTTTGGAAGCACTGAACGCTTTATATTATCATTTTTTAAAGTGCTTTTCTGTGTGTGTATGTGTATTTAGAAGTTGTTACTAAAATATTCTTGGGCATTCTCAGGGCTTTTTTTTTTTTCCTTAGGTGGCAAAATCTGATACTGATGGAGTTTCCTTGTGTCCTTCTTGTCTGCAAAATCCAGAGACCAATCTAAGACCTAATCATGGAAAGATTGTTTACTGTTTGTCTGACTTCTTTTTCCTTAACCTTGATGCTATACAAGTTCTTACAGTAATGTTATCTTCACATACATACTGTACTACTTTATTTTAACTATTTTTATAACTTATTCTAAAATATAAAAGTGAGTAAATACTAGCTTCTAAGCTCCATGAAGATAGATCTTTTTTTTTCTGTGTTATTCCCTGCCATATTCCCAACACATTGAACAGAATTTTTTCATTTTTTATTATTTTGAAATGAAGTTTCTTTCTTGTTGCCCAGGCTGGAGTGCAGTGGCATGATCTCTGCTGACTGCTACCTCTGCCTCCCAGGTTCAAGTGATTCTCCTGCCTCATCCTCCCTACTAGCTGGGGTTGCAGGTATTTGCCTAGCTATTTTTTGTATTTTTAGTAGAGATGGGGTTTCAGGTTGGCCAGGCTGGTCTTGAACTCCTGACCTCAACTGATCCACCCACTACGTTCTCCCAAAGTGCTAGGATTACAGGGATGAGCCAACATGGCCACATTTGAGCAGATTTATGCTTTAATGCATATATTGGTGCTCAGAATACATGTGCTGAATAAAGAAGAGAATAAATTAATGATTGTGAAATTAAGTGGAAAATTAATAAAAATGTACAATGGTATTTTTAAAATTAATAACAGTAATAACTATTGCTTTGTGCTTGGTTACTATGTAATTCTCTCATCCTCTCCGCTTCTATTTCTAAAATTCTTGTAATTGTGGTCATTTGTTGGTGTTCATCTTCTATCTCTTGAAGACACCAAAGATGAGGCTGTATTATTTGTATTTATAAAAACCACTTTAAAATTATGTGCTTAAATGATCTATTGAAATTGCTTTCGGTCACATTGCAACCACTCTAAGACTAATAATTTCATCTTGAACAATGTCTTCTTTATTACCTTTTTGTATATACTATAACTCAGGCTTTCTCTGGCACGAAATGAAATGTTTTCTTAAATATTTAGGATAAAATATGAATGTAAAGAAGTAATGACAGCATAATTTATGGTCCTAACTACTACACTTCTGAGAGTAAACTGGCAAACTATTAAAAATTAAGCTGGAACAACAGGCATAAAACTAGGATGACTCAGGGCGGACTGAAAGGTGAGATCACTCCTATCTGAAAGTAAATTAAATCACTGCGATCTTTCTTTATGTGAAAAGCTTTTGTCTGTGTCCTCAAGCCTCTGAGATATGAATTAATGTTCTTCTGCATAAGGGCATATTAGCGAAAATATTTATGAATATGTTGTGATGAGGATGTTTCTAAAAAGCAAAATAGAAACCCTTGTTCTTTTTGCCTAAGTTACTCATATCTGTCATTTAAGCCAAACATCTCAATTCAAGTTCTCCTGTTGTTCTAGCCATTTATTCACAGAACTGGCCAAACCTCAATTCTGTATTCATTAATTATATAATTAACACGTCCTCGCTGAAAATATGTATACTGTGAAGGCCAACACCATGGTTTTGTTCGTTTAGTTTTTGTTTGTTTGTTTCCTCACTAATGAATGCCCTACACCCATTTTGGTCTGTGACACAAAGAAGGTATTAAAAAATGTTTAACAAATGAGTAAGCCAGTGACAAATGTCTTCCATCTTACCTTCATCCAAAATTTTGAAAACTACGAAACATTTGAAGAACAAAGTGGAATTTATTCTTCCCTTCTTCATACCATTTTTCTATCTGGAAGCTCTAGTTTCTCAGAGAATTCTTACACTCTTGCTTTCGTGCTTATTTCTCCAATGGATTTTGAGTGGCATATAGGAAATCAGAGAGTAATTAAGAGGTAATAAAAATAAGATTTGCAAACTAAAAGTAGGCTTTAATTTTGTTGTTGTTTATGCACAGGCTACTTTTGGCTAATGGTAACCACTCTATTTTGGATACATTTAAATATAAATGATTTTTGACTTTTATTCAGGACACTAGAAAAATAAATGTAGATAAAGAAAAAATATAATGTATGGTGAAAAATAATTCCCCAAACTGCATTTTTGAGTGTATTTTTTCATTTTGTGTAAGAAAATGATATTCTAAAAAATATCTAACATTCTAGAGTCAAGTTAGTTATCATTAGAAACATTTAAAGTAATTCCAAAAACAAACCAAAAAACACCTATTTTTGTCTATATGTAAAGCATAGATCTTATTTTAATAGTTTGTATACAAGTTAGGGGGATTTTGCTGCAATGCATGTGAAGAACTCAAGCCAGAACACAGAAATTCATAAACCATTAATTCTTAATATATTTCTAAATGATTTTTAGTTTGGGCAGAATCTATAAAAAGTAAAAGTAGCTGTTTTTGCATTTTGATTCAATTCCATTTGTTTCAACAAACATTACCAGGCATTGTTTGAGAGTATGGAATCTAAAAGATGAATTTTAGCCTTTAAGAAGTTAGTAATCAAGTAGGGGAGACAAATATAAAGAAAACCTGATTTGTGATAGATTTCAACTATCCTGCATGAGTATGTTACTATGCCTCTAATCTTTGGTTAGAATATCTTTAGATCACTCTAATTAAAAATAAAATTACATTTTTGTATCCTTGTGTTTAATACAACTAAAATATTATTAAGGATGCATTAAGACATCAGGTAATTATTAACTACTGTTATGTTGGTGAAGATATCTTAACCTAAAAACAAGGAGAACAAAAGGGAAATGGGAAGGGCAAGTGAGAGCACCTTGTAAGAAGGGCTAATCATTATTTTCTTCAGACTATGCTATCCAAGAGAGAATCCTGTTCAATCTTCACTATCAACGAGCCCATGATGACAATATATATGAATCTGTAAATATATGTTCAATCAATTAATTCATGGATACATACATGAAGAGATTATAAAACGTGATTTCTGGTGGTAGTTTGAGGGCACTGTGATCCACATGAGTGACAGGACAAAGGTATAAAAGGGGCATACCTGAAAATAATTGCCTGTTTATTCAATGAAAATTTGGAGCAGCTACTGGGAGTAAATTTTTTTCTCTACATCATTGCTCAGCAGCAGCAACACCAAATTTCTTGTTTTGTGTTGACTTTATGATTATATTTTGCAGATTTCGAAAAGAATGACGAAAACATTAGTTGGTAAGAAAGAAAATTTATTTGCACAGTAGTCCTATATGTGATATTGTGATACTAATCCTCCATATCTGATTAGACAAGTATGACCCAATTAGGCCTCCCTGGCATCTCATCCTGAGACAGGGCTTGCATACAGATTGGTGCACTACCAATAGGAATATATCTCTGAAAGACCTCATGCTTGCAACCACTGCCATTTTCTAAATTTGCTTCAGTTCAGTCAATTTTGTGATTTTGGGCTTCTGTTTACAGCCATGAAACTGCTTACTAAATTTCATCTGTTCCCCTACTAGAGTTTTTTGGATAGAGAAGATAAATTGGGGAGATTCAATAACTATAATTACCGACATGTTTTAAAAGGTGTGATAAGGAAGCCTGCAATTTTTATGGTATTTAAAATGCTCTCCAATTCAGTTTTTGCTTTTCCTTCAGCACATTCCTTAAGGAACTATAGTCATTATTTGAGTTTATTAAATTGTTATTTTTTCAGTTATACAAGAATAAAAAGAAATTATAAATTATTAAAAACAATTTTCATAGAAATGTATTTGAGAAAGTGATATACTTGGGTATGACCGACTATTTTCTTATTGTTATTTTAATCTAAGTGGCCATGGTAAAATGGTATCATGGAATTATTACCAAATCTAAACACATTACTCTTTAAAATAAAGATTATCTCATATTCGTCAAAGAAAAGTGGTCAGCAATTAGGCTTTTGCCACTTTAGTAATACAAAGTCTTGGATAAGATAAAGGAGACAAGAGTCATCTCCTGAGTAAACATTGCCTTTGTATTAAATTCTGAATAAAATTGAAGAAAGCTTTGAGGGCATATCTCTTTTTTTTAACTTTTATTAAAGTTCAGAGGTACAAGTACAGGTATGTTACATAGGTAAACTTGTGTCATGGGGGTTTGTTGTACAGATTATTTCATTCCCTCCCCTCCCCACATTAAGCCTAATACCCATTAGTTATTTTTCCTGATCCTCTCCCTCTTCCTGACCTCTTCCCTCTGAAAGGCACCGGGTGTGTGTTGCTTCCTTCTATGTGTCCATGTGTTCTTCTCATTTTGCTCCCACTTATAAGTAAGACCATGAAGTATTTAGTTTTCTGTTCCTGTGTTAGTTTGCTAAGGATAATGCCCTCCAGCTCCATCCATGCGCCTGCAAATGACATGATCTCATCCTTTTTACAGCTGCATAGATTTCCAGGTGTATATGTACCACATTTTCTTTATCCAGTCTATTGTTGATGGGCATTTAAGTTGATTCCATGTCTTTGCTATTGTGAATAGTGTTGCAATGAACTTACATGTGCATGTATCTTTACAACAGAATGATGTATATTCCTTTGGGTATATATCCAGTGATGAGATTGCTTGGCCAAATGGTATTTCTGTCTTTAGGTCTTTGAGAAATTGCCACATTGTCTTCCACAATAGACAAATTAATTTACACTCCCACCAACAGTGTATAACCATTCCTTTTTCTCTACAACATCACCAGCATCTGTTGTTGTTTTTTGTTTTTGTTTTTGTTTTTGTTTTTTGACTTTTTAATAATAACCATTCTGACTGGTGTTAGATGGTATCTTGAGGTTTTGATTTGCATTTCTGTAATGATCAGTGATGTTGAGAGTTTTTTTTCTTATGACTGCTGGCTGCATGCATGCCTTCTTTTGAAAAGTGTCTGTTCATTTCATTTGCCTACTTTCTTATGGAGTGTTTTTTTTTTTCCTTGTAAATCTGTTTAATTTCCTTATAGATGTTGGATATTAGACCGTTGTCAGATGCATAGTTTGCAAACGTTTTCTCCCATTCTGTAAGTTGTCTGTTTACTCTGTTCATAGTTTATTTGGATGTGCAGAAGCTCTTCAGTTTAATTAGATCCCTTTTGTCAATTTTTGCTTTGGTTATAATTGCTTCTGGCAACTTTCTCATTAAAATTTTGCCCATGCCTATGTTCTGAATGGTACTACTTAGGTTGCCTTCCAAGGTTTTTGTAGTTTTGGGTTTTACATTTAAGTCTTTAAATAATTTCTAGTTAATTTTTGTGTATGGTGTAAGAAAGGGGTCCAGTTTCAACCTGCTGCATGTGGCTAGTCAGTTATCCCAGCATCATTTGTTGAATAGTGAACCTTTCCCTATTGCTTGTTATTATTTTCAGGTTTGTCAAAGATCAAATAGTTTTATGTGTACAGTCTCACTTCTGAGTCCTCTATTCTGTTCTATTGGTCTATGTGTCTGTTTTTGTACCAGTACCATGCTATTTTGGTTACTGTAGCTCTGTAGCATAGTTTGAAGTCAGGTAGCATGATGCTTCCAGCTTTGTTCTTTTTGCTTAAGATTGTGTTGAATGTATCAACTCATTGTGCTCCTGTGAATTTTAAGTAGCTTTTTTCTAGTTCTGTGAAGAATGTCAATGGCAGTTTAATAGGAATAGCACTGAATCTATAAATTGCTTCTGGCTCTATGGCTATTTTAACAATATTGATTCTTCCTATCCCTCAGCATGGAATGATTTTCCATTTGCCAGTGTCATCTCTGATTTGTTTCAGCAGTGGCTTGCAGATCTCCTCGTAGAGATCTTTCACCTCTACAGTCAGCTCTATTTCTGGTATTTTGTTCTTTTTGTGGCAATTGTGAATGGGAGTTTGTTTCTGACTTGTCTCTTGGCTTGACAGCTGTTGGTGTACAGGAATGCTGGTGATTTTTTCACATTTATTTTGTATCCTGAGATTTTGCTGCAGTGTTTACTAGCTTAAGAAGCTTTAAGGCTCACACTATGGGTGTTTCTAAATATAGGATCATGTCACCTGCAAGGAGAGATAGTTTGACTACCTGTCTTCCTATGTGAATACAGTACCTTTATTTCTTTCTCTTGCCTGATTGCTCTGACCAGAACTTTCACTACTATGTTGAATAGGAGTGGTGAGAGAGGGCATCCTTGTCTTGTGCTGGTTTTCAAGAGGAATGCTTCCAGCTTTTGCCCTTTCAGTACGATGTTGGCTATAGGTTTGTCATAGATGACTCTTACAATTTTGACTTATGTTACTTCAATACCTAGTTTATTGAGAGTTTTTAACATGAATGGATGTTGAATTTTATCAAAATCCTTTTCTGCATCTATTGAGATAATCATGTGGTTTTTGTCTTTAGTGCTATTTATGTGACGAATCACATTTTTTGATTTGTGTATGTTATACCAACCTTGCATCTTGGGATGAAGCCTACCTGATGGATATGGTAGGATAAGCTATTTCATGTACTGCTGGATTCAGTTTGCTAGTATTTTGTTGAGGATTTTTACATTGACATTCATCAAGGATATTGGCCTGAAGTTTTTTTTTTTTTTTATTTTGTTGTATCCCTGCCAGGTTTTGGTATCAAGAAGATGCTGGCCTCATAGAATAAGTTAGGGAGGACTCCTTCCTTTTCAATATTTTGGAACAGTTTCAGCATAAATGCTACTAGCTCCTCTTTGTACATATAATAGAATTAAGTTGTGAGTCCATTCAGTCCTGGATTTTGTTGTGGTTGTTTTTTTGGTTAGTAGGCTTTTTTTTTACTGCCACAGTTTTAGAACTCATTATTGGTCTGTTCAGAGACTGAATTTCTTCCAAAATAAATTGGCATCTATTAACTTCCAGTTTGATGCTTTCTTGGTTTTAAGACATTTATGTTCTTAGGTTAAAATTAGTTTTATTAGGTGTCGCTGGTTACTTTTGTTTTCTGACATAAACTTTTTTACATGTAAAGTGATGGCAGAATAATAGCCATAACAAAACTTACTTGTTTTAATATATTACATTAAAAATTCTATTTAAAAGGATAAAAAACTGCACAATTAAGAGATATCATTATTTTGCAATGGATTTTATATACAGAACCCTACATGTACCCAAGCATACACTCACTACCTTTTCTTTTGCTAACTTTTGCTTTCACAAAATGGTTTATTGATTCTTATTCTAGATATTGTTTTATTCCACTTTTGAAAATAGATGTCACAGGCTATAGAGTAATTCAGGGTCTTTATTTTCTTTTAATTTAAACAGAACTGCATCTGGTCTTCTGGCAGAAAATTCAACTTTGTTGGCAGCTACAGGGTTATCCCTTGGTGAGCCTATTAATGGATGGTTGCGTTTAGTTGCATTCTTAGCCATCATTACCCTGTGGTGTATGATATTCATTCCATGTATTTTCTATGTTGGGTATACATATTGGATTTTTAAAAATTATTTCTACATCTGCATAAAAAACCTTTATGGGTCATATTTTAGGGCTGGCTAAGTAAATTGTTTTATTCTAACTTAATAAAATATCTTAATTTATTGTTGACTATTTTTGATATGCTAGCATTTCTTTTGCAATTTTAAACATTTAAATTTTCTCATATTACTAATTAACCTTTTACTATTAGTATTTCTTAATGTTCTTCAGTATTTCTAATTTAACTATAAAAAAGCAATTCCTCATGAAATTTGCAGAAAAAAGTATTATGCAGTGATAATGTGGACTCTTATGGAGGACACTTCCAGATTATTATTGTTATCAACATGATTATTTTATAATACACAAAATTGTTTACATATATATTGAGGAAATTAAATTATTCTGTCAATTACAAGATCTTATCTGAAAGTATACTAAGTCAGTGCTTTTGTATATGTTCTGTTGCTTTTAACAGAATACCTAAAGTCGGGTAATTTATTTAAAAAGTAATTTATATACTTCTGGAAGCTGAAAGGCTCAAGGTCAAGAGGTCTGTAGGGTGAGAGCCTTTCTGTTGGTGGTTGCTCTCTGCAAAGTCCCAAAGTAGTGCCTAGCATTACAAGGTGAGGGATATGAGCCTACTACTGTGCAAGCTCAGGTGTCTCTTTTTATTATTACAACACCACCACTCCTGCTCTCATATTAACCCATTAATCCATTAATCCATGAATAGATCAATTCATTCATGATGGCTTATTACTCCAATCACCTCCTAAAAACCCTATCTTTCAATATTGCTGCCTTGATAATTGGGTTTTTTCATGAGTTTCAGAGGGGACAAATATTCAAACCATAGCAGTCAGCATGGGGGAAATAAATTGAAAGTGGGAAACTTCCAATCCCAAGGTAAGGTCTATTAAGAAAAGAACAAAGAAATTTAATGATTATTTCCTAGGAAGTTGTTTTGGGACCTAATTCCATTTCTGAATATCTGGGGCCTTATACAATTTACTGTCATATTCACACTAATTGGACCAGTCAGATATGATTATAATAAATCATATGCATGATAGCTAAATAGATGGAATAAAATCTGTAACTATAATAATAGTTTTAAAATATTTAATAATAAAAATACATTTATTCAACTTATAACAACTTGGTGAGAGACATAAGAAAAAATCCTTTATAGATCTCTTGACTTTATTTGGTTATTGGAATTAGAGGTTATAAGTGCCTTTTTATTTGTGATTATCTTTTTAAAAGTGTTTGTGTAAGGAACATCCTCGGAAGACAGATACTGTCTTCTTCTGGAGCAAAAAGCTGACTTGTTTTTTGTCCCGTAAAATAAAGATTATGTCTCCTTTCAGGAAAAAAGATTCAGGTAGGTTTGCTTGCAGCTTATTAGAAAAGACTGGGCTTTCCTGTCCTCAGGGATCCTCAGCTGTAACACAAATTCACCATATGTGTAGCATCCATCTGAAACTCTCTATGTTGCTCTGATGGGACTTTGAGGGAAAGAAGAAATGGCATATGCTATGAGTAATTAAGTACTTTGTCTCTGACCCAGGAGGCTTTTGTCTTCTACCAGCATTCATGAAACTATAACAGGATAATTTGTTAGCTTGAGACAATAAACTTTCAGACTATTCACCTTCTTGACAAAGCCCTGTTAAATCGTTTCTAATATTATTTTCTTTTCCTTCCTCCTTCCTTCCTTTCTCTCTCTCTTTCCCTTTCTTACTTTGTTTCTTTCTTTGTTTCTTTCTTTCTTCCTTCCTTCCTTCCTTTTTCTTTCTTTCTTTCTTTCTTGTTCTTTCTTTCATTCTCTCTTTCTTTCTTTCATTTTCTTTCTTTCTTTTTCTTTCCTTCTTTTTTTCTTTTTTTGATGGAGTCTCAGTCTGTCACCCAATCGCTCACTGCAACCCCTGCCTCCCAGGTTCAAGTAATTCTGCCTCAGCTTTTCAGGTAGCTTGGATAAAAAGCACATGCCACCATGCCCAGCTAATTTTTGCATTTTTAGTAGAGATGGGATTTCACCATGTTGCCCAGTGTGGTCTTGAATTCGTGACCTCAGGTGATCCACCTGCCTTGACCTCCCAAAGTGCTGGTGTTACAGGTGTGAGCCACAACGCCCAGCTATATACATTTTAAATGAGTAAACGAAGGGACACAGAGCATGTATACCTTTCCTAAGGTCACACAGACAGCAAAGAGAAAATGTAGGACTCAAATCAGACAATTTGGCCCCAGAACTGTTGCTTTCAAATATGTCACTATAATGCTGGTTACATTCATTAAAATACTTCCAGTTTCCTTAGTGCTATAAGATGCTGGACGAACTAAATACTTACTTACTGAATTTAACTGTAACCTGAAGTTTCCTCATGCCTGAAATTTAAACTGTTCTTTCTGAGGGATGATGAAAACAGGTTTGCTTCTGTGTTTTCTTATTATTTTATCAACTTTACTCTTCTGACATCTTATCAAGCATCTTGCAAGTAACGGGCAGTCCTCACTCTTCAGGATAATATCCTCTAAGATTAATTTTAAGGAGGATGTGGTGCCTTCTTATGTTTCTTGCATTTCTCTGAAACACTTCATTCCATTCTCTAAAAAGCCATGTCAGTGCTGTACCTTTTTCTATGGTGGACATTTATCAATTTTTGTCTTCCCAGCATTGGTTATCCCTTCTTTATGTAACTGCTCATTACTTTGCCTTTTTGCTCCTATGATTTGGTAAGCCTCATCCCACTTTCTACCACCTGCATTGGTCCCTTCATCCATAGTTGGTAGTGAGATTCCCGCATTCCCCTGTCCATAGTGATTGGTTCAGAAGTGTGAACTAAGTTTAAACAATACAAGCAAATGGACATCAGTCTTGAGGCTTTTGCCTGAATTACTGATAAAAGCCAAACTCTGCTTTAGGTTGCTAGATTTTGAAAATTAGTCTGTCAGTGGCCATTTTGGCACTTGGATATTTCCTTTCTGAGAATGAAGCCAACTTAGATGGTAGCAAGGCCAAGAGATGGAGGGGAAAACATTTTCTGTCAATATTATTTGAGCACTGGATCCAGATATGCTATAATTAAAGATCAAAACATTTCTTGACATTCATTTTGTGATGCAATAATGTCCATATCATGCTTTATTTTTTCTTAAGCCATTTTGATTTAGACAATTACTACTTTCAATAAGCTTCAAATTTTGTGCATTCCTAGTTTCATTATTTCTAAAATTGTGTATTTTAATTTTATTCTCAATTGATCTCCTCTTTTACAATGTTACAGTACTGTGATTTTTTTAATGCCCTAATTTTAAAACATCTCTAAAAATGGTCTCCCTTGAAACAAGAAATATCTTGTTGTACTTATTTATTATTTACTAATCAATTGCAGTTGAGTTACAACAATGCATATTAGATAAATAAAAATATAAGAATAAATATGTGGAACAGTGAACTGATCAAGAATAGCTCCTAGCTTTGGAATCTAGAAACACTGATCTCACAGAAGTAGAAAGGAAAAGGGCAGTAGAATGGTAGTTAACAGAGGTTGGGGTGGTTAGTGGGGGATAAGGAGTTGGGGAGATTTTAGTCAAAAGCTACATATATATAGTTATTTAGGAGGAATAAGTTCAAGGTCTACTGTACAGTATGGTAACCATAGTTAACGATGATATATTGTACTTTTTTTTAAATGCTAAGAAAGTGGATGTTATGTGTTCTCACCACAGAACAGATAACTATTTGAAGTAATTAATTTGTTAATTAGATTGCACCATTCTATAATGTATATATACTTCAAAACATCATATTGTACATAGTAAATACATGTACTTTTATATGGTATTTAAAAAAATAATAAATTTCAAAAAAGAATAGTCCTTGGTTGAAATATTGATGAGTATGGTGAAATACTCTATTGATTCAACATTTACCTATTTGCTTTAAATAATATAGTCCTATGTTATTGTTTACAAAACAATATCATAGGTGTATTGGTTGTATACTATTTTTCATTAACAAACACCTATGCCAAAATGTCAACAATTTATAGGATTATTTATCTAATTCAATCCAACTTGAAAAAAAAAAAGATTGGAAAACTCTATTTCTAAATCCACATATGTTGGGTTTTTTTTTTGTTCTTATAATGACAAGAATTATTCACCCAGATTATGTGATTCTTATTTATTCCAAAAAGTAAAACCTCTCACATCTGGATAACACAGCATCTTTGGAAGGTCTGAAAGATCGTATCTTTACTGTCTTTGGTTTATATCACTATTAGGTAAAATAGGTAGGAAAGACATTAAGATTTCCATTTTGTATATGAAATAAATAGGCCATGTATTCAAATACCATCTGGAATCAAGGTATTTTGTTTTTTAATTCAACACACCTCTAACTGCAATACAAAGAAAACATTTGTTTGACACTGGTAAAACAAATAGAAATATCCTCACAGAAACACTGAATCTAACCCATTCAATGTCTATCATCTGATCTTCAAGCTATATAGCCCAGGGCAGGGTCAGAAGCTGCCATGCTGTGTTACATAACAGGAATAAATAATACAGAAAACTTATTCATTTATTTAACCTTCAAATATTTATAGAGAGCATATTACAGCATGCCAGCCACTATTTTGAAATTTCGGTGCCTTGGTAAAGAAGTCTGTTTTTAAAGAGGAGCTGCTTCTTTCATATTTCTCTATTACTACTATATCAACTGGAAAAGGGTCTGTTTTGTTATTTAATTATTCTTTGTATGTGAGCCTAATTCAAAGGCTTAGTTAACAAGGAAACCAAAGGAACCACAGAAGGCCTTGAATAATATATGAATGAGTTTTAGAGTGAAATTAAACTATAAAATTACTGTATCATCTTGTCTGAGTCACAATGATATCAGGAAAAAAAATACACCCACAAACATTTTTAGCCTGGGTTTCTTCCCAAGTAAACATACTGTTAAGTCTCTCAGATGAAGCTTTTGAAGATTTGAGGCTGCTTTTTGAAGTTGAGATAGGCACAATCTTTCTGCTTAATAATTAGATTAGGAACAAAGTATGGATAAGTGCAGCAAGATGTTAAACCAAAATGTCATTTTTTTAGATACAGAGAACTTGATACAACCTTAGGCACTCACCCTTCCAAATGATGCCAATTATGTTCACCCACCCCGCTGTGCTCTTAAAAGGAGAAGCACTAGGGGGATCAAAATTCAAACACTTAATTATTTTATGTTTTAAATGTGAACTATCTGTAAAAAACAGCAGGCAAATCTTTTTTGCTATCCACTTGACATAAGTCCCTTTGGACCCTGGACAGTTCCACTAATCATTTGAGTTTAAATACTTTTCAACTGCCTTACATTCTCACTACAAATGTCTTCACCTTCTCTTGGAAGGGGGCTGCATCCTTGGTTACTATTCAACCACTTATCTATTGACGTTACTGTCTGAGAATTAAAGCTCCCTGGAGTTGGCTGATGAGCTTTCACATAGAGTAAGTATTCCAACAATTCTGCAAATCAGGGCTAAGAGGAAATAGAGGCTAGAATCAGTTTCCAAAGTCATTTCTTAGAATTTGCAGAATTGCCATTATAGGAGGAATTATATTCAGTAGAGTCAAATTTATATTTAACAACATTAAAATTCTTCTGAAATCTTGATTATCCCAATGTCATTAGCAGAAAATGCCAAGGCATGTAAATAGACTATGATAACTATAGAGAATCTCCTGATTTAGAAAAACATCCAAATAATTCTGTAGATTTTAAATTTATTTATTTCAATTGTTTTGTATTCTCTTATATTTTTTGGCTAAAATTATACAAACTTTTTTTGTTTTCTGAGCATTTTGACATCCATTTAAAAGTGTTTTTACACTTACAATAACGCCTTGAGTCAGGAAACAGTAATTATCTCAGTTTTACAAATAAAGCAAAAGCATAAAAGTCATCTTGGCCTGCAGATGAGGGCACACAATTAAGTAATGCAGAACTGAAACTAGAACACGGATAACAAGTGTTATCCCAGACTAAGACTTTTTTTTTTTTACTAGAGTGTGTGACTTGTACATTTATTCTATGGTCATCACAGAAATATATATGCAGTACAAATACATAAAAGTGACTTCTAGTTGCTGAGGTTGGGGGAAGACTAATTAGATGATCTGGTAAGAGTTTTATAAAGACGGAAATTTATTGTGATTAGAAAAAATATAGGTACAAGTTGAGACGTAATAACCAATTATCATAATTGCCAATAAAACACAGTATATAGATGAGCGGAATCTAGGTTAGCTAGGAAGGTGAGAAAAAAGTGGAATGGTGGGGAAGCGTGGGAGACAATGTGCTTCTATAGACATCAGAACTTACTTTCTTCTCCAAATAGTTTCTGACCTTTGCAATTTGTGATGGTGAAGGGTCAGCAACAAAGCATCAAAGATCACAGCCCAAAGGTGAAATGATTCATCCTGCTTTTTAATCCTTATTACAGATCTCTAAGATCTTCTAACTAAAGAACCAAGATAGGCATCGACTCGACCCTCACTTTGACATCATCGTATTTAAAGCAATTCAACTCTTACTCCCACACTTAGGTTAATTTTTGCTAGAAGAAATAATGTTGACAGTTTCAAAAAGTCAAGTTAAGCTTATATAAGGAAAAAAGGGTAAAATGTTCTTCTTTTAGTGATGGATGTGTCCTCCAAGATATGATTTCCCAAGAGTTCTAGGACTTGCTTAGTTGGGCCAGAGCATACGGCACAGTGGGGGTTTCAGGACACAAGCTTGAAGTCAGAAATGTATACCTAGCCCCTCTTCCAACCCTTATACCACTAATTGGCTGTGTGATTTGGGGAAAGGCACTTAAACATCTCTAAGACATGGGTGCATTCTTCAATAAAGTTAAAATAATAGTAGTACTTAAAATTTAGATTGTTACTGGTAGTGGGCTAAATGATGTTCCTTAAAGAGACTATTCTTGTTTTAATCCTTAGAACCTGTGGATGATATCTTATTTTGGAAAAAGCGACATTTGCATTTGAAGTTAATTTAAGGATATTAAGATGAGAAAATTATCCTGGACTAACTGGATGGACCTTAAATCTAATATGAGTATCCTTACAAGAGACACACAGAAGAGAGTCATGCAGAAGAGGAGCAAATAATGTGACTACGGACGCAGAGATTGACTTGATGTGGCCACAAGGAAGGGAACACCTGGAGCCACCATAACATAAAAGAGGTCAGGAATGGATTCTCTCTTCAAGCCTTCAGAGCGAGTATAGCTCTGCTGATACCTTGATATTGGACTCATGGCTTCCAGAATTATGAAATAACTTGTATTTTAAGCCAAGATTGTGGAAACTTAACATAGCAACCACATAAAAACAATATATCATTCAATGGGATAATTGTGAAGAATATGTGTAATACATGGACTAGAACATACATGATATTGATAAGTAGAAATTATTATTTATACAAAACCCAGGCAGTGCTAAAGGATATATTATATATACAAATATATATATATATACACACAAATATATATATATATATATATATATATATATATATATATATACACACAAAACCTGAGCAGACCTATGCTAAAGGATATTTGTACTCAGAGAATGGGTTTCCAATTCATCAATTACTTTCTATGAGCCAATTATTCTACTGGGTGTTATGCATGCATTATATAGTTTCTACTTCCAGTTATAACAAAAGTAAACACTATGATTTCTCTTAACAGACATGGGGACTGCAACTCAAAAAAGTAAAATCACTTACTCAAGACTTTATAATTAGTAAAAGAATCAAGACTCAAACTCAGATCTGTCTGTGGGAAATGTATTTACTCTCTTTTTTTCATGCTACTTCTGCAAGGTACAGTGAGGTATTGGGGAAGATTAATCCACAGCCAGCAGCTCTGTGTAATAGTTTGTCAGTTTTAAGGGTCTTGGCACAGTAAAAATTCAAGAAATGAAGCAATGGAATAGATAAAAGTGAGAGAGTTAGAAGAAATAATATAATAAGAAAATTAGAAACATTTCCTAAATAAATGACAATCTTGGTAATTGGAGGAATAATCAGGGAAAGGTAAACAGTATAGGTTATTAAAATAGCTTGGACACTATGGCAGGCAGAATTGTAAAATGAACCTCAGGATTCAGCCTCTTGTGGTACATACCCATGCCCTGTATAATGCCTCTCTGGAGTATGGTGAAAACTGTGAATATGATGGGATGTCACTCCTGTCATATACATGGCAAAAATAAAAGGATTTTGTAGATGAAATTAAGGTTTATTTTAGTTAAATAAGATCAGGTGATTTTTGATTAAGCAAAAGAAGGATCATTTTTGTGGGCCTAATTATTCAAATTAATGACCTTAAAGGAGCAAATGCACTCTTCTTGAGATTAGAGAGATTCTTCTGGTCTTGAAAAGGCCACATGGCATAGGATTGTGGGTAACTTCTGTGGGCTAAGAGTCACCTCAGCCAAGAGCCAGCTAGAAAATGGCCGACTGAATCTTACAATGTTAAGGAGATACATTTTACCAACAATCTGAATGAACGTGGAAGCAAATTCTTCCCTAATGAAGCTGTTGATGTCGAAGCAGCCTGGCAGAGATCCAGAATGCAGCCTTGTGAAACTCTGAGCAGAGGACCCAGCTAAGCTGTACCTGGACTTCCGAGGCACAGAAACAGTGATGTATAAATGTGTGCTGTTTTAAGATGCTGAATGTGGTAATTTCTAACATAGCGATAGGAAACAAATAGACAACTCCCAAAATCAATTTTTTAAAAATATATAATTCCCATGAGAGAATCAGCACTGTGCTACAAACTAGTTTAGATCTTGCAGGGTTTACTAGTAATTATAGATACTTAGGTTTCACCACTCTCTGCTTTATTTTAAGAAATATTCATACTCTGACTTCATGTAGTCACCATACTTTCTTTCACCCACTCTATATGCCTTTAGCACCTTCATCTGCAAGCTGAGAAATCTGGAAGCCACTTTTGCACATATTTGCATGGGCACAATCATATTAAACACATGTGGACACATGCATGTACACACATAGGTATTAAAACATATACAGAATTTAGCACATGCATTTAGCACATGCACACTACGTAAACACAAACTATCATTCCAGGCAGATAGCACATAGTGTGCTTCTTCTTTTTTTTTTTTTTAACCTTTATAAAAGCTTCCATGTTCCTTACTTAATTCCTCTTTCTCTTCACTACTTAAAATACACTTATGGCCAAATATACATCTGTAGTTACATAGCAATGTACTTTTAACAATTTTATCACATCATAAACTAGCATAGTGACAGTATTTTAATGTTCAACTGCTGCATTATTAATAGAAGAGGTTTTGCCTTTCCAGAAACATCCTGAATTTGTTGTGATCCACAGTCATTATAGCCCAATAAATATGATGTGGGTCAGATCAGAAATGCAAAGAATTTGGTGAACTCTGAATGTATTAGATGCACTTTGAACCATTTAATGCCACAAATACAATGATGCTATTTCAAAAGAAGCATATTAGTAATTGAAAGTAACTCTTTTTAGGACTATAAATTGTTACTCTGTCTTGCAGTAAAAACAACAGATTTATTGGCAAAATTTGTACCTCGTTAATTTTATAGTTTAATTTTCCAAACTCTGATAGCTGAATACAGATTGAAATAGCTTAAGCATAAATTAATGATTAGAATTTTAGCATGTAAATGCAATCCAGATAGTTTATTTACAGCTCAGACATATTGATTTGTCAAGTTGGATTCAAAATTTTTATCTGGATCAAATTATTATTTTCATATATTTTTATATAATAGGTTTACATATTGCTGAATACAGATGGCAGCTTAATTTTGATTTGCAAAAATCTTTTAAACAAGTAATTTACAAAGTATGAAACATAAATACATAAATGCTATGCATTAAAATAATACAAGTAAACTATTGGTACAAAAATCCTCTAATTAATACATGAAAGAATATTTAGTTATGCTATTAACAAAAGCAAAATTGAAGTGAGTGTACATAAGCCATCATTTATTTGCTGTCAAATTAGAACATATTTTAAGAATTATAATAATCAGTTTTGTTATAGAAATGATGAAATAGGCAACCTGGCTAGAAAGTATGTATCAAAACATTTCAAAATCCTGGAAAATATGTAAACTTTTGACTCTGGTATTTCAACTTTTCACTGAAATAATAATTTCCAGAAGATGTTGCAGCAAAGTTATAAAATCAAATAGACCAAAAATACATGGGCAAGACAAATCTGTGGGCAATCAGTTAGAAAAACAATCTCTTTGCTTTAAATAAGGCATAATTTAATATATACTATATTATTCTTGACAAAGTAGTGTACATATACAGCTATGTGCATATTTAAATATAAACACATATGAGAATATTTGGCTCTATGATTTTATGTTTATTTCAATTCTACATTTTAATTTTTATTAACACCTATCTTTATTTTATGTAAGTAGAAATACAATGTCTGTTAGCTGTAGAAAATATTGAAAATACAGCATCAGAGAGAAAATGTACCAAAGAAAATATAAAACTTGCTCTTTTAATTTTAAGTGAGCTTTGTACTATGAAATATATATATATAATTTCCTAATGATTTGGGAATATTTTATTTGGAATTCCAACCTTGGGTTTGTTATATGAAAATGACTTTTGGATGTCTCTAAATGGTATCTCACAGAGTCTGTTTAGATAGATAACATTCAAATATTTTCCTACATCTTGATCTGCTTGGGTAGATATTTGACTGATATATGAATATAGACATTTTTATCTACAATTTAGTGACTGAGTCTTCTTCAAACTGTTTAAATAGTTTAGTGGTGGACTGAAAGTAGAATGAGACCTCATGTGCATGTTTGTCTTCAGAAGTCTCACCACAGTATATTTCAGGGAAATGATATTTTTATAAATTTTAGTTTCTTCTATTGTCAAACCATTCTATCTGTAAATTCAACTTACCTAAAAATAGAGAATTTCATGCAAAACAGATTTTAATAGAAGTATTCAATGTGAAATTTGTCTTCCTCACTTCTTTTCTTCTTCTTTCCTTCCTATCCCTTTCTTCTCTCTCTATTTCTCTCCCTCCCTCTTCCCTTTTGCATGCATTCATCTAGCATATAGTAAACATACACCATGCACCAAGTATTGTGATAGACACAAGGGGTATAAATATGAGCAATGGAGTTTTGATCTGTCCTCCCAAACTTAGAATCAAGATGTTTAATTTTAAAACAAACATTTACATTAAGTGATACAATAAAGAAAGAACACAGTGTTAAGGAAATACCTAGCAGTGTCTCTTAATACAGTTGAAAGTAAGGAATAGTACTCAAGGAAGAATGTCTACAAAAAGTGGCATTAAGTCTAAAAGTCAAAGAATCATTACAAGTTAGGCAGATTGTACTGATACTCAACAAGAATGGAGTCAGTTGTTTATCTAGGTTTTTACCCCATGATGTTGCTGGCTCCTCTTTGCATGCTCAGTACCTACCAAAGTATCTGGCATACAGATGTTGTTGAATAAATGTTTGATTAATTAAAGCAGAAATATAAAAATGAATACTATCTTGATAAAGCACTATTTGATATATTTGTGACACAATGAAGAAAACCACATGGATTTCAAGAAAAATTAATATATCATCTATATTTCAATGCTTATCTTAGGTTCTCCACTTTCTATTTTTTTGTTATTTCTTCCCCTTTTAAATTTTTAATATTTTGTCCCTACTATTGGATTCAAATCAGCATATATTTGATTTTAACCTTCTGACTTAATATAATTTATAAAGCTTCAATACCTCTTCAAATTTGAATGACTTATTTTTGTGTATAATTATGTAAAACTACAAATTTGTAAAATCTTCTGAGTTAACACTGGCCATTTACTTTTGAATATAAAGAAATTAGTCCAGTGAAAGTCAATAACAGCATATAAAGAAATTGCCAATATGCTTGAATATTAAATAACTACCTTGGGTATTTGCTTGCTTAAGAAAAACCTGCATTCTCAATTCAGCATCCATATGGAATATATGCAAATTTATCTTGTTTTCAGTAGAGACCATTTAATTAAAGGAGAATGAAAATAATTTAAAAACTTATTCAAAATTCATCTGTTAATATGAGGATATATACATATGAAATCATTAGACTGATAAATTCGTAAGTAAAGAATAATAAGCAAGCTAGAAAACAACAGTGCTAATTGATATAAAGCACCAAGGCAACGGAGTATTTAAAATGTCATTCAAAGTTGTCAGAATATGGTTAAGAAAATGAGCTTCAAGATCTAATTAAGAACTAATCCCAGCATGATCCCATAAGTATTTTTATGCTTGAGATGAATATTGGAAATTTGTTTATATTAGTTCAAATGGTTTAGTATCTCATTTCCATGTTATTTCATGTTCTCAATTATCTGAGAGCTTAAATGTAGGAAAAGGAAGAGTAAAACGTGTCAAAGGTGGAATTAGGACATAATTTAATAAATACTTTCAAACATTATCTTCCAAATCAAGTTAATTATTGGAAACTTCAAAGGCAAAAATCTATACTTTGTATCAAACTTTGAAAAGAAGGAATCTAGTTTGCTTCAAAAAACAGGACTGATTTTGCAAAATAAATCAATTTATTTTTAGGAAACAGAATACGTAGCATGCACAAAAACACACACACAATAGGTGGCACATCATATTTTGGAAAATTAAAATATGTACAAAATTAGCCTTTTGTGAAATCAGCTCCTTCATAAAACTTGGAATTTTCAGAAAGAGGGTTTTTTTTTTGGATTTTAATATTTACTTGTTTTAAATTTTGTGCTCTTTTCATTTTAATGGGATACTGAACTATAAAAGTTCAATTTAAAATGCAAATTAATACCTTAAGCAATAAATAGTATATTAATTACAAGGCAGATATTCTCATATAAACCAACTATCTTAACATTCTCATCTAATTTGTATTATTTGGTAAAATTTATGAAACATGGTAACCTAAATAAAAATGCGAAGGAGAAAAAAGATACATAGAGATATATTATAATTTATAAGAAAAGTTGATAATACTTTTTTTTTAACCTAAAATGTGCTTAACTTTAATTATTCTTGCCACTATGTGGCCGACATATAGTGTGGATTAGAAGAAACAGTGTAGAAAAAGAGGTAATAAAAACAGGTTTTGGAAGGAAAAGTTGGAATAGTCTTCCAAATCTTCACTATCAAATGTATTGCCAGAGCTTCTCTCTAAAGGAAATAGACATAAGATCATGTTCTTCAAGTACATGGACTCCTAGCACGGCCATCCTAGAATGGAGAGTCAAGTAGTCACATAGCGTAGAATTTGTGCACTGATGAGAGAATACAGGGACAGGAAGAAGAAAGAGCGGCCTTTCTAACTGATCTGGCTGTTATGTGGTTCAACTATGCTTAAACCGAAAGTGCAAAGTAAACAGGATTTTTGTGGTTTCTCTTTGATGGAGAGTCCCTCTTTTCTACTTCTGCTAAAATTCTCAATCTGTCGAGTAGAAAATCACTGGTTTCTGTGGAAGTAGTTAAAAATGCATTACAGAGCTGAACACACAAACTGAAGCAAAAGTAATGGAATATCACAGTACTCATAAATACAAAATAACTATTTCTACACAGTATCAATGGAAGTTATATTAAAAATGTTATTTAAAGTAACATGAAAATTATGAATTATGCAAAATACATATTTTAAAAGATGTAAGATGACCACACATTGAAAACCATTAACAAACACTGAGAAAAAAGTGTAAAGCCCTGCATAAATGGAGAAATATATTATGTTCACAGGTTGAAGATTCAATATTGTTAAGCTATCGATTGCTTTCAAATAGAATTATAGATTTAGTACACAATCCCAAGTGAAAAAACAGCAAAAGTTTCTAGTAGAAATTTATAAGATTGAACTAAAATTTATATAAAAATTCAAAGAACCTAAAATTACCAAAAAAGACTATGTAAAAAAGTAATTAAATTGGAAGAGGAACTGTGACTGATTTTAAGAATTATTATAGAAGTATAACCAACAAGACAATTTTGTAGTGAGATAATGAATGAAATCTCAATTATTGGAACAAAATACAATGTACAGAAAAGGAACCAAGAAATTGGCAACTTATTTTCAACAAAAGTACAAAGACAATTTAGTGAAAAAAGATAGTCTTTCAATAAATATTACTGAATCGTTGGAAATCCGTAAGTAAAAATAACCGAACTTAAATCCATAACTCTACCATATACGAACATTGACTCAAAGTACATCATAGACTTGAAGATAAAACTTAAAATTATAAGATTTCTAGAAGAAAACAAAGGACATTTTTAAAGATCCAGGGATAGGCAAATATTTCTTGGATATGATACCAAAAGCATTTTCTGTAAAATAAAATATTGATAAATTTAAATTCTTTAAAATTTAAAAAAATGTTCCTTTAAGAATGCCATTAAGAGAATATATTAATAAAGGCAGATGTGAAGGCAATCTGGCTGCGACATCTGTCACCCCATTCATCGTCTGAGTTGATTCCGCTGATCTAGCTGGCTAGGCGTGTGTCCCCTTCCTCCCTCACTGCTTCATGTGCATCCTTCCTGAAGCTACACACTTGGTCAAAGAAGACAACCATCCTTGGTAGAGGAAGATGTGTCTTCGGTCAAGGATATATGAGCAGCTGTGCTCCCCTGCTAGAAACTCCAAACAAGCTCTCAAGGTCTATTTGTAGGAGAATATGGGTAGTCAGGCTTCCAAGACTACAGACCAACCAAATGAGGGACTGGATGAGGCAGCAGTCTGCCTTTGTGTGTGTGTGTATATATATACACACACATATACATAAACACATATATGCAGGAAAGCCATTAAGAAAAATACTTTAAATGATATGTATGAAAAGGGATTTATATCTAGAATAAAGAGCTTTCAAAATTCAATAATACTACACAACTAAGTGACAAAATATTTTAATAGATTTTTCATCAAAGAAGATACGTGGATGGAAAATAAGCACAAGAATAAATTTTCAATATCATTAGTTATGCAAATTAAAACAACAGTGATGTATAACTGTGCACCTGTGAGAATTGCTGAATTTAGAAAGAAGAGACATGATGAATGTTGACAGTGACGCAGAGGATCTAGAACTTTCACATACCACTGGTGCAATGTAAAGTGCTAAACAACTTTGGAAATAATTTGGCATTTGGCCTTTTCTTAAAAAGTTAAACATAAATCTTATATATGATCCAGCCATTATGCTCTAATGTATTTAACCAGAGAAGTGACAGCACATGTCCAAAACTGCTGTGAACATTCATGTAGAAGAAGTTTACATGAATGTTTATAGCAGAATGTTCATACACGTAATAGCCTTAAATGAAGAACAACTTTAATAGTCATAAACAAGATACACTTTCACAGAAAAAAAATAATAATTACCACTTTTAAAATGGGCTGTATCTTTTGTGTGTTTCACCACCTAAAACAATAACTACATTAGGATTTATGTATGGCTGCCACTTCAAATCTGTAATTCCAAGTATATTGGTCTTTCCATTTGATCATGATGCTACCTCCATACTATAAACTAGAACTTGAGAAATTGGTGATATTAGTTATTCCAGAAAATTAGGGAAAAATATATCTGAAGCCTAAGAATAGGTAAATGCAAATCTTGTTTGTCAAATACAACAAAGAGAGATCCTGAAGAGTGAATTTGAACCAATTTTCTGATCAACATCAGTAAATCTCAAAACATCAGGAAAATGTTTAAGTTTTTATGGAAGTCTCCATCTAATTATTCTCTCATTAATTTATTCAACATATATTTATTGAGGGTCTATATATGCCAACTACTAAGTAAGTACTGGGGACACAGCAGTGACTCAAACTGACAAATATACCTCTCCTGTGATGCTACCTGGTTAGGGAAAGTGATGGTAAACAGACAAAGAGGGTATAGAGTTTATAAGAGTTCAGTGGAGAAATATAAAGCAGGGAAAGGTAAAAAGGAATGTTGTGTACTCAGAGGAGTATCCACCTGTGCAGTGAAGCTATGAGTAAAAAGATCAAGCCCAGCTTCAGAAGCGGGTGGAGCCAACATGCAGAGTAAGACAGACAAGAGGAGATAAACAAGACAGATTAACCAGTTGCTCGCTGCCTGGGACTTGGAAGGGCAGGTTTTATCGTCCTCAGTAGAATTTCTTTAAATAACTCAGGATCCTAAAATAGGCCCCCATTTTGATTAAAGCCAAATTTTGTAGACAGGAATCTTATTGAGAGGATGAAATTCTTCTCTATGTATCACTTGCTAAAATACTCTCCTTCACATTCCTTAAGAACCTTATATATTTTCCTGTCAGTCTTATCGCAGAGCACAGTAATATCCTGTATGTAAATTAGCATCCTCCATTAGGCTGCATTTAGCCATTTGCATCCCTCAGAGACCTTTTTTACACTACAGTAGTTTCTAAAGAGTTACTAGTGCCCTGAGGTCTTATTTCAAAATCCACTAATAATAGTGAAGTTTCACTGTCAAATGGAAAGAATGTCGTAGATGGAATCAGATAAATCAAATTTGAGTCCATACTGCTATTTACTAGCTTCCTCAACCTTGCTTAACTTCTCTGAGCCACACTATCTTCATCTATAAAAAGGGGTAATAATTTACATTACACCTTTTTATAGATGAAAAATTTCACTGATGTTCACTTTCTTTGAGATTTAAATGGAAATATGTATATCGCCAGCCCTAGAGAGGTAATTTAACCAGTCTGATCCAGGATCTGAGCTTCAGAACTTGAAAAATACAGTGATCTCTGAGTAAGTCAAATTAGAGCTGGAATAGCAAACCTCTGGCCAATTTAATTAGATAGCACAGAAAACCACCTAATTTATTCATTATATTTTATATTCTATGTTAAACAGCTTAGTCTTTCTATTCCTTACACAAGGTTTAAAGTAAAAAGAAATGAATGACCTGTGTTCCTCTATTACACTCTATAGGCTATTAATTTAAAAGTTAACAGAAAATTAGAAAGATGATGAATTTGATTGTATTCTTTTTTCATTATACTCTTCTCTTTTTTGTAATTGTCCTATAGTGATTATACTCTAGTATACTTTTCATAACTTAAAAAGGCTTTGTTATCATTATTAATTTTTCCTTATTTTTACATATTGTATGATAAACATTTTAATTCTATAATCCACATGCTTTTATCTTTTGCAATACCTCTGAGAACTCTTTAATATCATGGCCAGATAATGTTTTATAATTTTTAATTTAAGGGATATTTTCCCTCAGCTTAGTTGTTATGAATTATTTTAAAAGTATTTCTAAAAGTCCACATCTGGTACTATTATTACCTTTTTCTCAACCCTAGTTTTTTCATTCTTTATCTTCTTTATTAAATAACTGTCATGCACCATGTTCTATATGGTCTTATATTCTGAGCTATTATTATTTCTTAGAATAATATTTCCATTTTTTCTGCCTAAGAAATGTTGCACTTCCTTTGATCTGTACCCCAAACAAAACAGCAAAGAAAGCAGAAATCAAGCCAAACTTAGCATCATGAAATCGTTAATGGCAAATCTCAGTCCCCAATTTTTTTTAATCCCAAAACATAATTAACACTCTAGACTGAACTATATATTCTCAGTTTATGTTATATACAATTATATTTCCATCTGTTATTCTTAAGGAAAAGGCATAGAATTATTTTACATTCTGAGAGTTACCCAATTTAGCTGGGTGGGAAATGCACCCTTCAGTTACTGACTGACTCAATGCCCATTTGGTTCTGCAGCTGGATATTCAGCTATACAACATATATTGCTAGATGTCATATCCCTTGCAAACTAAATACATCTGAAGAGTTTCTTCTGTAAGCTTTATGCTGTGATACATTACTATTAACTAGAGTCTACGGTTTACATTAAGGTTCACTCTTTGTGTTATATGTTTCAATCGGTTTTGCCAAAAGCATGATATTTTGAATTTACTATTTCAGTGAATATTATACATGACAGTTTCTCTGCCCCTAAAATCCCTCATGTACCAAGTATTCATCCCTCCCTATCTCTCTCTAAAATCTTGGTAATTGCTAATATTTTAAACTGCCACCATATTTTTGTCTAGGATGCCATACAGTTAAACTCATACAGTGTGTAGACCTTTCAAACTGGCTTCTTTCATTTAGCAATATGCATTTGAGGTTCTTCTGTGTCTCTTTAGAGCTTGATAGCTGCTTTCTCTTTACTGGTGAATAATTCACCTGTTGTATGTGTGCACCATAGTTTGTATTCATACTAGTTGCTTCCAATTCAGAACAATTATGAATGAAGCTGCTATAAACAATTGTAGGCAACTGTTGTGTGGACATCTTTTCAACTCATTTGAATAAATACTAAGGAAACCAGCTGCTAGTAAAATTGATAGTAACATTATGCTTAGCTTTGTAAGAAACCCAGGCTGTCTTCTAAGAACATGTAACATTTTGCTTTTCTATCTGCTATAAATGAGAGTTCTTGTTGCTTTACATTCTCTCCACCACTTGGTAATGTCAGTGCTTTGGATTTTTACCATTCTAGTAAGTTTGTAATAGTATCTTACTGTTGTTTCAAATTGCAATTCTATAATGATATATGATGTTGAACATCTTTGTATACATTTATACAGCATCCATGTATTTTCCTTGGTGAAATATGTGTTCACATTTTTGACCACTTATTTAATTGGCCTGTTTACTTATTTTTGTATTTCAAGAGTTCTTTTTATATTTTGAGATATCTTTTTAAAAATATGTGTTTTACAAATTTCTTTTCTTTATCTGTGCTTTTCTTTCTGTTATCTTAATACTGTCTTTTGCAAAGGAGGGATTTTTGTTTTAATTTTAATAAAGTCTAACTTACTATTTTTAGCATCAGGGATTGTGCTTTTAATATTCTGTCAAAAAAGTCATTGCCAAATCAAAGACTCCAAGACCACTTAAATTTTCTCCTATATTATCTTCAAGAAGTTTTATAGTTTTACATTTAAGCTTAGTTCTACGATACATTTTGGGTTAATTTTTGTGAAAGGTGTAAATTCTGTGCCTACATTTGTCTAATTGCATGTCAATATCCAGTTGATCTAGCACCATATGTTGAAAAGACTATTGGGTCTCCATTAGACTATGTTTACTTCCTTTTTATATATAAATTTCATGTATTTATGTTGTTATATTTCTGTGCTCTTTATTTTGCTCCATTGATCAATTTATCTTTTCCTTTACTAATACTACACTATCTTGATTATTGTAGCTCTGTAGTAAGACTTGAAGTTTGGTGGTGCTAGTCCTTTAACTTGGTTTTTCTCTTTCCCTAATATTATCTTGGTTCCTCTGAGACTTTTGTCCTTACATATAAAATTAGGAATCAAATTGCCACTTTCCACTAAATAACTTGCTCGAATTTTAATGGATATAATATTCAATCTTTATATCAAGTTGGGAAGAACTTACATTTTGACAATATTGAGTCTTTCTATCCAAGAACCTAGAATATCATTTCATTTATTTAGATCATCTTTGATTTCTGTCATCTATGTTTTGTAATTTTTTCATATAGATCTTGCATGTATTTTGTTAGTTTTATACTTTAGTATTTCAATGTCTTATGCTGATATAAATGATGTGGTTTTAATTTCAAATTCCACTTGTTAATTGGTAGTACATAGGAAAGTGATCGACTTTGGCATATTAAACTTGTATCCTGCTACATGAATATACAAACTAAAATTTTAAAAAATATATTTAAATCCTGGTCTGAAAATGTATAAGGAACAGTCACCATCCTCTGGGAATTCACACATACAAGGAAAATAAAACAAATAAGACAGTAATTAAAATTCAAAGTGTTATGTTTGAGATGTGAAAAATGTACTGAGAGCACTGAGGAAGAAATAATTCTTACTACAGGTTGATGAGAAAGAAGCTTCAGAAGAAAAAATTTTGAGCAGGGCGTTAATTTTTAAAAAGAAAAGAAGAATGAAATCGTGTCCTTTGCAGCAACATGGATGGAGGTGGAGGCCATAATCTTAAATGAATTAATACAGGAACAGAAAACTGAATTCTGCCTTCCAACTTATAAGTGAGAGCTTAAACATTCAGCATACATGGACATAAATATAATAAAATAGTCACTGCAGACTACTGGAGGAAAGGGACAGATTGGGGTCATGGGTTGAAACACTACCTACTGGGTACTATGCTTACTGTCTGGGTCCAATATAACCATGTAACAACCCTACATATGTGTCTCCTGTGTCTAAAATAAAAATGGATTTTTTTTTTTTTTTTTAAAGAAGCTTTTAGCTGGGTGCAGTGGCTCACACTTGTAATCCCAGCACTTTGGGAAACCTAGGTGGATGGATTACTTGAAGTCAAGAGTTCAAGATCAGCGTGACAACATGGTGAAACCCTGTCTCTACTAAAGAAATGCAAAATTAGCTGGGTGTGGAGCACACCTGTAATCTCAGCTACTTGGGAGGCTGAGGCAGGAGAATGGCTTGAACTTGGGAGGCAGAGGTTGCAGTGAGCCAAGATCATGCCATTGAACTCCAGCCTGGGCAACAAGGGCAAAACTCTGTCTAAAAAAAAAAAAAAAAAAAAAAAAAAAGAAAACTTTAACCAATCTAATTAATAAATATGAATACAAAAGCATAAATAAAATAGCAAATAATAAAAAAACTAGCAAAAAGTCACTTCAGATAAAATAAAGTAATATCATATTTAACAAAAAAAATCAGAGTTTGCTATATACAGCTGGATAAATTAGGCTGTACATGAATAGCCTGGATTGTTACAGATCACACAAAACTTAGTATACTATTTTGACAAGCTAATTATTCTTTCATTTCAAAATAGCTTCATTATCCATCTTTATACCTTAGACATGAGATTTAACTCATGTTTCTATTCCTGTCATTGTGTTAACATATATCACTCTGATGTAATTGCCTTATGGTGGACTGTTATGAGAAGAAACCAATGTATTAAGTTACTATATTGTACATAAAGGGATTTTACACTGGAATTTAATTTAGACCTATTTTTGGCATGCTTTGTAACCCTATGTATTTTATACATTTAAAAATATTTTTCTGAGAAAGAACCTATAGTTTTTTTCCCAAACTGTCAATGCTGTCCATGTCTCAAAAAATTTAAAGATCCTTTTTGTCATTCTTATTGTTTCAACAGCATTATGTCAACATGATTACATAAAAGGAAAACACTTTAAAAAAAATAACAGGTTGTTTTCTAACATTTTTGGCCTCTGTTGACAAATGTCGTGTTTAATTGTAAAACAATTACATTGTATTATTTTGTTAATTTGTTTTTTAAAATGATGGTGTTCTCATTTCACTCAAGGATATAAAAAGGTATGCTCCATATATGAATTATAGTCTTGAATTTACAGATTAATAAAATAATAATTAAGCAAACGATTATTTTTTAATATTACATGGCAGTAAAGAATTGGGATATTAGCTAAGGAGAAAATAATTGAACACCAAGTTAATTTATGTGTTGACTAAGTTGTTTCTTCCTATTTCTAATACAAAAATAATTCTTCTATTTCTGATTCTGTGCAATGAATATGTTTGAAGCAATATCTGCCTCATTGTTATATTGAGAGTAATATAGAGTTATTCATGAGCTCTTTTTCTGTAAATTTGTATCAGGAGAAAATGAAGATGATTATTAATATGCAAAGATTTTACAATGATTCAACAAATGAAATCACTGAAGAACTGGTTTGTACTACCACCATGACAGTGGGTACAATTGCGGCAAAACACTGGTTAAAGGTTAAAGACTAAACAATAGAAAGTGAACATTTATATTCTAATTTCTTTTGATAGATTTTTATATTATGAAATATATCCATAAAGCGTGACATGAAAAGCAGAAACTTGTTCTTTAGCCACAGAGAAAAGACTGGTACTTGGAGATTTCAATGAACCTCCTTTCATAATACGTAATGTAATGCACTTTCAACAAATTGAAGTAAGTACATTTTAAGACTTTAATTTGTCAGTCCCAGCAATTTATAATACTTAGTAGCAAAGTTCCAGTCATTGATATACATAATAACTATCCTTTTGATATCAAGGGAAGGGGCTGATATTCTTGGTAGGAGTAATTTTGGCATAATGGAGAGATCAAATTACAAAGATAACCTTGAATTACAGGTGATTCAGCAAGACAATGGAGCTGGTGTCCCTATAAAGGAAGTATGTGATAGGCAGATGCTACTGATGCTGGTGTTAAACAACTAGGTAACTTTATAGTTTTATAAAAAAGAAATAATTGTGAACTTTATTATAGTCAATCAAATTTGGTATTTCCTTTGTAGTTGCAGATTTAAGCCAAAGAAATTAAGATATTTTATTTATTAAATATTTTATTAGGTGTATATTTGAATATGGCTAATGAACTAATCTCACAAATTGTTGAAAATTAAATTTTACCGTAATCTAGCTTTTGAAAATTGGGAGCAATTATAAACTTTTCTCTCATTTTTCTGACACACAGTGTACTCACAAGTGAAATATGGCCATTTTCTCGTATTCTATTATAATTTGGATAGTAAGATAATTTATCTTTTAATAAAGGACACACTTGAAAGTAAATAAGAACTACTAATAAGTATACTAAGATATCAGACGTGCACCAGAATTATCTCAGGCCCTCACTTAGGCCACTCTGATCATTATAGACCTATGATATAGTTTTATAAGAGCTTTTCATGATGGACTTAGAAAAAGCACCATAAAAAATAAAACTTTTATGTGACTGTAAGGGTTAGTTTTACTTTGATTTTGAAGTAAAACTAAATTTATTTTAAAAATGGCATCTTGAAAATATCTCTAGTTTTCAATTTATGGATACTATATTTAGTTTTCTATTGATCTCAATAATTAAACCTCATTCTATTTTTTAATGTTAAAAAGTATCAGTTTGATTAATGACTATACATAAATATTTTAAGATCTTAATGATATGTACTTTTTGGTACTCAATAGAAAATTTTAATATGTCAACAAAGTAATGATTTGGAATATCATTTGCTGAATTTGGGGTCATTAAAGTTGAGAAGATATTGAGTAAAGTCAATATTTAACTATATTATTTAAATGGTATAGATACTTTTATTTGTGGTAAAGGATTATAATAATTTAAGTTATAAATTCTGCATTTCTATAGCAACTCATGTCAAATTAGTCAAGAAATTTTAACGAAGTCATGCTTTCAAAGAAATAATATCTTCCTATCTAGTCTGCTTTAATTAGAAATGGTGATGCTGAAGTTAATAAATTACTGAGAAAAAGCTAAAACATTTACTTTTTAGAAGTAGATTTTTTAAAAAATCTACTTCTAAATAATGATTCAATAAAACATGAGGAAATAGAAACACCAGTGTAGTATTTAATAAACAGTCCTAAAGCCTGAAATTATGTACTTTAGCTGTTTTATAGTCATCAAACATAAACTTTCATAAATATAAATCTATATTCATAGACATCTTGATTTGACATTATAACTAAGGAATGAATCTATTTTAAAATTTTCTATTTTAAATTATAATGGGAACATAAGAGTTGTATATATTTATAGGATACATGTGATGATTTCTAAACAGAAAATATGTAATGCTCAAATCAGGAGAATTAGTGTATCCATCACCTCCAGCCTATATTGTTTCTTCATGTTAGGAACATTCAAATTCTACTCTTTTAGTTTTAAGAAATATACAGTAAATTATTGTTAACTATCATTGTCTCATTGTGCTAGATCTCACTGTGCTAGAATACTAAATCTTATACATTCCATATTTTTGTGACCATTAATCATCCCCACTTTATCTTTATGGCCCCTCTTCCTGCTATACTTCTCAGCCTCTGGTAACATTATTCTACTCTCTCTTTATGAGTTCATTTTTTTTCCCTCCTGCATATGAGAACCTAAGATATTTGTCTTTCTAAGATATTTGCCTGGGTTATTTCACTTAACAAAATGTCCTTCAGTCCTATCCATGTTGTTACAAATGATAGAATCTCATTCTTTTTTATGGCTGAATAGTACTCTGTTGTGAATATATATCACATTTTCTTTATCCATTCATCCATTGATGGACACCTAGGTTGATTCAATATCTTGGCTATTGTGAATAGTGCTAGAATAAATATGAGAGTACAGATACCTGTTTGAAACACTGATTTCCTTTCTTTCTTTTAAATATATACCCAGCAGAGGAATTGCTGGATCATGTGGCAGTTATACTTTTAGGTTTTTAAGGAAGTGCTATGCTGTTCTTCACAGTGCTCATACTAATTTACATTCCCATCAACAGTGTGTGAGAATTCCCCTTTCTTCATATCCTTGCTGGCATTTGTTTGTCTTTTGGATAAAAACTATTTTGACTGGAGTAAAATGATGTCACATTATAGTTTCAATTTGTATTTATCTGGTGATTAGTGATGTTGAACTTTTTTATGCAGCTGTTTGTCATTTGTATGTCTTCTTTTGATAAATGTCAATTCAGATATTTTATTCTTTTGAAAATTAGATTATTTGTTCTTTTCCTGTTGAGCTGTTGGAACTCCTTCCACATAAGACAGACTTGAAAATTCTCTTTCCATTCCCCATAGGTTATGGGAGAGTATGTGTCAGGCTACGTTAGGTAATCTGGCCTCTGAAGATAAGATTATGCTCTATTCTAGTGCTCAACCTGTTGCATGGCAACTATCTGTTTATATGTCCAATTCCACCACTTGAACGAGTATTTCGCTTGAGTCAGGGTATAATGTCTTACACATCTTTGTTCTCAAGTGTACACTGTTAGCATATATATGTATATATTGATATACACATGCATATAACTATATATATATATTGAGAGCAATGAGGAAGTGCATGTGTATAAAAGTATATATTTATACACACATATATATGTATATATATATATATTCATACACAAATGTATATAAACATATACACACAAATATATACATGTATATACGCATATACCTACTTATTTCTTTATTAAAGGAGTGAATGAAAATTACAGGAGCTTATGATCCTCTCTAGGCAAGTTGCTTTGACCTTATATAAAAATCTGTCTGTAATATTTATTCAGAGAGCTGATTGACTTTTCAGACATACCTTGAAAAAAGCCTGTTGGAGTTTCTGTGCTATATTGCTCCTAAAAAAGAAACGAAGTTTTGACTTCTCTTTTGACTCTTTATAGTGTCTGGTACATATAAAACCCTCCACAAGAGCCATCATGCTATCTGACTTCAAAATATACTACAAGGCTACAGTAATCAAAACAGCATGGTACTGGTACCAAAACAGACATATAGACCAATGGAACAGAACAGAGGCCTCAGAAGTAATACCACACATCTACAGCCATCTGATCTTTGGCAAACCTGACAAAAACAAGCAATGGGGAAAGGATTCGCTGTTTAATAAATGGTGGTGGGAAAACTGGCTAGCCCTGTGCAGAAAGCTGCACCTAAACCCCTTCCTTACACTTTATTGAAAAATTAACTACAGGTGGATTAAAGACAAACATAAGACCTAACACCATAAAAACCCTAGAAAGCAAGCTAGGCAATACCATTCAGGACATAGGCATAGGCAAGGACCTCATGACTAAAACACCAAATGCAATGGTAAAAAAAGCCAAAATAGACCAATGAGATCTAATTAAACTTAGAGCTTCTGCACAGCAAAAGAAGCAATTGTCAGAGTGAACCAGCAACCAACAGAATGGGGAAAAAATTTTTGCAAGCTACCCATCTGACAAAGGGCTAATATCCAGAATCTACAAAGAACTAAAACAAATTTACAAGAAAAAAACAAACAACTGCCTCAAAAAGTGGGTGAAGTATATGAACAGACACTTTTCAAAAGAAGACATTTATGCAAACAACAAACATATGAAAAAATGTTCATCATCACTGGTCATTAGAAAAATGCAAATCAAAACCATATTGAGATACCATCTCACGCCACTTAGAATGATGATCATTAAAAAATCTGGAGACAACAGAAGCTGGAGAGGATGTGGAGAAATAGGAACACTTTTACACTATTGGTGGGAGTGTAAATTAGTTCAACCATTGTGGAAGACAGTGTGGTCATTCCTCAAGGATCTAGAAATGGAAATATCATTTGCCCCAGCAATCCCATTACTGGGTATATACCCAAAGGATTATAAATAGTTCTATTATAAAGACATATGCACATGTATGTTCATTGTGGCACTGTTTACAATAGCAAACACTTGGAACCAACCCAAATGCCCATCAATAATAGACTGGATAAAGTAAATGTGGCACATATAAACAATGGAATACTATGCAGCCATAAAAACAGATGAGTTCATGTCCTTTGCAGGGACATGGATGAAAAGCAATTTTATGTGGTATAAGTGGTCAAGGCTAAAAAACAGAAAAATATGGTTCACATAGATTATTAACCAAACAAAATGTCACACAGATTTTGTTTCCATATGTGTTTAATACAGTGATAGTTTGACAAATGTTTGACAACTGGTTCTCAGGTTTAAAAAAAAAAAGGCCCTAATTTGTACCTGTTAATTTCAGTGTTGTAAATACTCCTACATGGTAATCCCAAGCTATCAAGGTGATGTCTTTAAACATGGAGTTAGGAGGAGAGGCTTCAATCTACTCTGTGATCCAGTCTGGTGGTCTGAGATGGTTCTAAACATTGTAATGCACCTGGAGTAACGTAAACTATAGGTCAGCAAATGTTTTCTCCAAAGAGCCGGATTGTTGTATTGTAAGCTTTGCTAGCCATACATTGTTGCAACAATTCAATTCTGACATTATTGTAGTGCCAAAGAAATCATAGGTATAGGCAAATGGGTGTTGACTGTGTAGAGAATTCTGAATTTCACATAATATTCAAATGTCACAAAAATGTTCTTTTGATTTTTATTCAATTCTTAAAAATGGTAAAAAGTTCGTGTCCTTTGTAGGGACACGGATGAACCTAGAAACCATCATTCTCAGCACACTGACACAAGAGTAGAAAATCAAACACTGCACATTCTCACTCATAGGCAGCTGTTGAGCAATGAGAACACATGGACACAGGGAGGGGAGCATCACACACTGGGGTCTGTGTTGGGGAAATAGTGGAGGGACAGTGGGGGGTGGGAAGTTGGAGAGGGATAGCATGGGGATAAATGCCAGTTATAGGTGAAGGGGAGGAAGGCAGCAAACCACACTGCCATGTGTGTACCTATGCAACAATCTTGCATGTTCTTCACATGTACCCCAAAACCTGAAATGCAATAAAAAATAAAATAAAATAAAATAAAATGGTAAAAAGTAATCTTAGCTTTTGAGATATATATAAAATAATTTGCAGACTCCTGATCTAAACTGTAGAAAATTGCCTGAGTTGGGGAAGACTGGATTGAGTTGCATTCCTAACTAATCCAAGGATCTTACATCACACACCAGTGTCTAGTCCCTATGTCATACCTGACTCTTCTGAGGCTTATCCGTGTCCACGATTCTTTTGACCCTAAATAGTTACAGACTTCAAAGAAACCTATTATTTCAGTTCCTTACTTCTTCTTGTCTGCCTCCATCAACATTTCTTAAGCTGTTGGCATAAAATTCACTGCATTCATTGGTTTTAAAAATTTAGGATCCAGAAACAATAGACTTTACATCCTAAATATAAACACAAAAACACACACATGAAGTAACTGAAACAAACATTGTGCAGATCAGATTGTATCCAAACCACCTGAGTCTTCTATTCATTTTTCGTTCTATTTTATGTTAAAAAATTGCTCATGGAGACTCATTAGTGGGTCAACATCTACAACTGGTAAAACCCCTATTTAATTAAAATGATTGATACCAAGCTGTGAATATTCTATAAAATAGCTTCTCTCTCACCCTAGGCTATTTGTGGTTGCTAAAAGGAGCCATTAGCCAAATTAATCACAAGTTATAGAAAGTATGGGAGAGGTTTTTCTGAACAGGGATTTCTGAAACTCCATGCTTATTCAACGACTTGTGGGTCTCTTCTTTCTCTGGACAGTCACTTAAGATTGACTTGCTACAAACAAATCTGCATCCTATGAACTTGTAATGTCATTTTGTTGTTGTCAACACAATTCTGAAATGGAAAATACTATTCTGATTTACAGAAGAATCTAGTACTATATTTCTAAATTAACGCTTTTTTCTGTTCATATTTAGTTTTCTGTGAGTTTTTTGTTTCTACACTATTATGCAATAAAATCATATAAATAAAATTAAAGAGGGGGCACTGTATGGATTATCAATCTACCAACATAACCATATTCTTTTATATTTTATTGAAAACATGTATTTCTTAATCCTTCCACAGGAATTGCTAATTATTACCATAAAACTAAACCAAATCAGCATAAATCCAGCTTGAAACTATCACTTCAAACCACATGTTGTACCAAAATATTCTATGATTCCATCACATTGTCTCACCCTCTTCCCCAACCCTTTCTGGTATAAGTTATAGTCTCCCTAATGGCAGGCATTATGAAAATGTAACTTCTGATTCAAACTGAGAAAGAGCTTAAAGAACTTAAGGAAATTGTTTATAATCTGATGGAAATTTCAAATTGTGATAGAGAAAATGATTCCAACTTGAGACCAGGAAACCTGTGTTCAAATCACCACTTAGCATAACAATGTGGCTTTCTGCAAATTTACAAAAACATCCTTGTAGAACTAGTTTCTTTTTCTGTAAAATCCAGATAATACCCCTCTACTTATCTCACAGACATTTATGAGGCAGTGGATTACTAATACACGTAAATTTCTTTGCAAACGTAGAAGCATCCTTACAAAGAGTAGATGTCCTATATATGGAGAACTATTTAATTATCTTTGTCGCTTTTCGTTTCGCTTTGATCTGGAAGTCACATTTACAACTCCCTCCTTCCTCAGATATGTGACAGCAACACAGCCTCTGTGTATTTCCCTGCATGGAGGATGTAGGGTTGCAGCAGGCAATGTGTCCATGTGTCTGGTTTTCTGAGTATATCGTTGATTACTTGTGGTGGCTCCAATGCAGTAATAGCACAGTACTTTGACAGTTGATGGAGGAAGAAATCTCAGCAATAATAATAACTTGACTATATAGGCAAAATTTTAAACATTATCCTCACTTACTGCTAGAAGACGCTGAATAAATGCATTAGACACACATCAGCACTTTTAATTACCATTTTAAAGCTTCACTAGTTCTTTTATCCTTTATGTTTAAAAAGCTATTATAGCAGTTTCATATTATCTTCGAATTAAACGTTTCTTCCGTTAAAAAATAAAACCTTTAAAAGTGATTGAAATATTTTAGTACATAGTTGGAAACTGTTTCAAAGTGAAGAATCCAGATATAATTCTCTTTTGCTGTTCTTTCGTATATGTATGCACATCCTAAGCTGGAAGAAACTCCTTAGAAACATCTGCATTTTATAGGCAAAAACTTGAGGCTTTCTATGTGGTGATAATGAAATTGAATACCTTCCTAGGAGATCTGAGCAAAGGATATGGGTTAATAACAGCTAAAATGTATAGAACCACATGTAATAGTATGTCCTCAGTCTCTAGGTCTCCTGAAAACAAAATATAACTATGTTGCTTTGTTATTTTATTTTCTGTATCTCAGATGCATTGGCTGAATTAATTATGCTATTTCATTTCATGACACTGATCCATGCAATGATCAAAGATCCATACAAAGCCCTTTTTTTGTTTTTGTTTTTCCTTATTCTTGTATTCTATTCATCATTGCTTATCAAATATTTAAATTAACATGTTTAATGTATATTTTGAATGCATATGTTTTAGCAAATGTAAATCATTGTGTGCATATGTATTTTAATGTACTTAAATGATATTGTGTTACATATGATTGATATCCTACAAATATCTGTATGTTCTAAGAACATTAATGGTTATCTGTGTACCTCTAATTCATTGTTTCAACACTGCAGAGTATTTCATGGTATACGTGTACTTTGTTTTCTTTTCTACCCTTCTAGCAAAGTATTTTTAGGCTTCCTCAAAAATTTTAACTGCTGCAATGAATGTTTGTATACATATTTGTCTGGTGACTTGTGTGATAAATTTTTAGAAATGTACACCAAGAGGTAGAATTACTGGACCATAAGGTATATATATATATATATATATATATATATATATATATATATAGGAAATGATGGTATCCCTTTAGAGATGCTAATCTGCATTCTCAGCAGCAGCACATGGAAATCATAGATCTCATATCTATGCCAACATTTTGTATTATCAGCTTTCTAATTGTTTTGCAACTTAATAGGTGAAACATGTTATCTCATTGACTTTAGATGTAGAATTAGCTGTTTGCTAATGATTTTGAGCACCTCCTTATATGTTTCTTAGCTTTTTCTTATTTTTCCACTGTAAAATTATTTTTCACATCCTTTGACATTTTTTCAATTGTGGCTGGTTTGTTGATTTTTCATTAGCTTTGATTGCCCTACTATTTGTATGCTTCAAATTTTTTTTCCCCATTCTGTTACATAAGTTCTAATTTTGTTCCAAGTCCTTTATAAACATCCATTATTAATTTTTTACAATACAATTAAATGAGATTTTTGCTTTAGGATTTGGGCTTTAGAAATTTTAATTTCTTCCTTATCACAAGGATACTTTCTGACATTCATTCTATTATTTTCACAGTGTTATCTTTAACATTTTGTATTTAATTCTTTTGCAATCCTCTTTTTTATGTATTGCCAGTAGTGATCCAATATTATTTTTCTCCTTATAATGTGCTAGTTTTTCTAATACTATAGAATAAAAGTTTACCATTTATTTGTTGATCTGTGGAAACTCATTATTGTAAATTTAGGTTCTATAGCTTCTTGTTTCTGTGTCTGAGCTTCCTTTTTTATGTCACTGAACCATTGTCTGTTTTTGTCTTATACTATACCATGTTTATTATTTGACTTTGTTATCTCTAATTATCTAGTTGATTAGTTTTTTAGATATGAAGAAACAATAATGTTATTTAGTCCAAATTTCCATATAGTACCCAAATATCTCTTAACAATAAGCTGGACAGGTCATCTTCTGTGTCATCTTTACACAGCCTTGTTAATAGTTTTCCAGGTAACCTATCACAATGTTGATTAGGTTTCTTTACCCATGATCATTTTACTTTGAAATAAAACCTATCCTCTTGTAACTTTTACCTTTTCCCTATAACTAGGCCTTCTGAAACAAAATTTTAAAAAGGTTAATTTCATCTTGTACTCAATAATTCTTCAGCTGTCATTGTCATCCCTATAGCATTTTTTTCTTTAGGTTTAATATCCCCAGCTACATTATCTGCCCTCATGAGCCATGATAGTCAGACGTGTCTCAATTATAGATATCCTCCCTGCACAATACATTTGATCTTTGATCCTTTCAAAATATTGCATGTGTAACTGAAAAACCAGTAAATCAGATGTGGTCTGATAAAGATTGACTGCAGTGAAATCATAGCCCCTCTTCACGGGGGCACTAAAACATGATTTTTGGGTTCTCTTTCCATGACTTACATAATGTAACTTTTTAAAACGTAGCACACTTTGAAAAACAAACAAAAATTACCCAAGTCTACTAACTATCACCACTGGCATGAATCTAAATCTCCTTAAACTAAAACAAATAAAACAGTATTTTTGAGTACAGTTAAATTTATGATATTCAAAATCTTTTTTTCTATGGACTAAGAGACTCTTGGCTTGTTACTTGTCAAGATACACCCTTATATAGATTGGTCATTTCCAAAGTGCAGTAAATGTGCTATTGTAGCTTATTTCACAGGAGATCTGGTTTCCTTGGACCAATCTAAGTCAAATTGGCCATAATAATATCCTGACACATTTTTCCTATTTCTAGGCAAGATTTTCTCACACATCATTCTGGTCTCAGCATGAAAATATCTGGAAAAATATTAGAAGGCTGATTTGCCCCCTTTAGGCAAGAAGAGAGAGAAGCTTAAAAACCAGTTACAAGTTCCATGTGAGGAGAACCCAAAGTGTGCCAAATCCTGTCAATCATATGACACACTGCTACAGGCCTGTCAGCTCACCTTCACTGTGCTATTAAAGGATCAGTTGCATCACAGCCTCCTCACAGATTTCAGCTGTGTGCTCTGAAATCCAAGGAAAAGGCCCACTGTGGTATATGGTGCTCATTGAAGTTCACTAATATGAATTTTCTTAGCTCTCCCCTCACTCATAAATTCCTTCTTACACTGCTTGAAAAATAAATACTTTTGCTGCTTCGAGCTTCAACATATTTCTCTAAGCAATCTCTATTTTGATAAGCTGTCTTTAGATTGTGTTTGGATACTCTAAGCAATTTAGATGAATGCGTTTAGAATCAGCTTAGAAATCTGTTGAGCTTTGCCTAATTGTATACTAGTATAATTTATCTCAGCCTCCAAAATCTGAGTTGAAGATCTTCTCCTCGGTGATGTATTTCTCTTTGCTGGAATTAATGTTTTGCCTTTTTATGCTCTCTTCAAAGACAGTTTGTGATTATAATATTCGTTTATTGATTCATTAAATATTTGAGTGCCCATTACAAATCAAACTCTGTGTTAGGTACTAAGGGCACAGAATTCAACAAAAGTTGACCTTTGGCTTTAAAGAAGCTTAAGATTTAATTCTGGAGACAGAAATGTAAATATGATTGTTACTCAGCATGGTAAGTACAGTGCCAGGTATGCTCAATAGATGATGTCTTTGCAGGGGGATGATCAAATTGCCTTGGATTTGGATAAGCTAAGGATTGATAGATGAGACATTTGACTGAAACAGTGAAGGGAGATTCTCCTGCAATGTAGTTGTCTTGTATGTGTTGACTTCCACTAGAGTGTTAATGCTGGCTGGTCTAGAAAACGTTAGTTCTTTTTCTCTGAATTACCTCTCCTGGCAAGGAAACGTGTGGCAAGTGCTCAAAAATATTGAGTATAAGTGTGTATTTTTGTGCCAGTGACTATATTTACTCTAATCATAAACACTAAATATCTTGCCTTCAATAAAATATTACTCCTAATTAACCACGTAGATTATAAAACACAGATGATTTTTTTTAAACCTACTAAAATATAAAAGGGGAAAGTAAGAAAAATGCTTTGAAGTGGGAAGATGTACTGTTTAGGATCAAGACCTCTCGTAAGGCTTGTTTTCTAACAATCTGTCTCTGCGCTCCCTGATCCTTCATCCTCAGTGGAATTCTAAGTCATATAGAGTTCATTCAGGTTTTTCATATGAATTTGGTCAAACTGGACAGCAAAATCTAAACACAGAAAATTCTTTTTTCTTCATCACAGCTTGCCCCTCATTTTTCCTGGGGCTTTACTCTGTGTACCGTGACAGCTAATTCATTCAAGAGACTAACGGAATCATAATGGTTTAATGTGTTATACCACTCACACAATTCCCCTGGAATTACAGAAGTATCTGCTACAATTGACTCAAAATACTGGCCTCACAGGTGAGATTTTTCAGACATCATATTAGCTCGGGGGAATATTATGGTAGAACATGAGGACTTCTTGATGCAAACAAAAATTGTGAAAAGCCAAGTCTGACTGTGGTCATTGATTCAAACCAACTTTGTGAGTGTTCAAAGAAAGATGAAGAAGAGGAATATGATGGTAAATGTGCCTCTAAGCTGACAACAGCCAAGTTTGTCCTCTCTAGTTCATCTTCAATTGCCCTTTAACATGGCCACATATTTTTTCTAAGGGTTTGATCTTTTATATTTTTAGATTCCACGAAAGATACTTTTGTGAGGCTCATGTCACTGTAATGATTATTAAGCTTTAAAATAATCGTCATATACCAGACACTATTGCTAGTCATTTCAGTCATCTCATTTATGAAATATAAAACTCCCGAAGTGTGTGCATTCTCTGTATTACAGAAGCACAGCAAGCAGACACTTGAAACTGTTCTACTTTTTTTTTTTTTTTGTGAGACAGGGTCTCACACTGTCACCCAGGCTGGAGTGCAGTGGCACGATCTTGGCTCACTCTAACCTTTGCCTCTCGGGTTGAAGTGATTCCCCTGTCTCAGCAAATGAGTAGCTGGGACTACAGGTGTGCGCCACCATGCTTGGCTAATTTTTTGTATTTTTAGTAGGGACGGGGCTCTAGAGATGTTGGCTATGATCGTCTCTGACTCCTGACCTCGTGATGCATCTGCCTGTGTCTCCCAAACTTCTTGGATTACAGGCATGAGTCACCGCACCAGGCTGAAATTAGTCTGTTTAAGTCTGAAGTCTTAGCTCATTTCATTAAATGGCTCCGACTTCCCAATACATTTTTACAAACCTGTTCTACTAATTAAATAGCTTCTTGACAATCATGAACCAGATATAGGGAAAGTAAAATTTAATAATATTTAGAGTGAGGAGGAAGAAAGCCAATAGATAAGGTGAAAGTCAGACTCTTGCCAGTGCTAGTGTGTTGGGAAGACTGGGAATATAAAGGTGTTGTTTATAAAGACAAGTTGTTCTAGCAATCAGCAACAGTTAAGATACAGTCTCCTGAGGAACCAAGACAGACAAAGGAGGGCAGACTGACAGTGGAGAGCAAGTTAGGGAGATGTAGGTACAGAAATAAGTAAGATGAGGCAGTTGGTAACAGAAACAGCTCAAGCCTGGCTTTTTCGATCATCTTAAGAATGGTAGTTTACCTAAGCAATTTTATTTTTCAATTAATTTGTGCCCATTGAGCAGTAGGGAATAGAATCTAGTTCAGGGATAATTTGTCTTCTTTGAGGTTCAGTATAGTTCCCTGACTATGGCAAACAAGGCCTTTGCTGTGACTTTGGGTTGCAGTTTTGGAAATTTTCTGTCTCCCAGTGCTATCATCTTAGACATGGTGGAGGTGAAGAAAACAGTGCTGTTTCCTTACCCAGAAGCTGAACTGGAAACATGTGTGGGCTCTGAACCCATTTTTCCCCTTCTAGGAGTTCTCTGATTCTCTGTCTATCAGACCAGTGGAGTAAAACATATGCGCCAATGTATTTCAGGATTTGTGCATAGGAGACCATGTTGCTCCTTGACCCGGCTGGGGTTCCAAGAATGAGGCCTAGATATGTATCACTCTTTCTCCTCAGCATGACATTACTTTTGCTGACTTGTTTGCAATTAGGGTACCAGAATGATGCTGACACAATGATTTGAGGGTGATTCTCATTCACTTTACACAAAGTATAAAGATATCTCATAAGCACTGATTGAACAAAAACTAAATAAGTACCATTTCTATATCTATTATTCTAGATTTCATTGATAAATCACTATACTCCCTATGAGTCAGTCAATTTATAATACATTTAAAAATTATATTATTGGTAAATTCCTAGATGCTGCAAAAACTATTCACCTGGGGATAGCACAGCTGGGGACCACAATAAAATGTTGGTGCAATGAGAGCAGTTGCATAACTCTCAGAGGTTGAGGAGCATTTTTCTGAGTCAGAAACTGTTTTTAAATACTTTGTGATGGAGTAAAAGTTAACCACAGTGGTACAACAACAAATTAAGTATCTACTAATATATCTCAAAAAGTTTTTTTTTCTATAAAGATATGATTTTTGATGCTAATTTTTTAATAGAAATTGCAATTAAAGGCCAGGCATGGTGGCTCATGCCTGTAATCCTAGCACTTGGGAAGGCTGAGGCAGGAAAATCCCTTAAGCCCAGGAGTTCATGACCAACCTGGGCAACATAGGGAGGTCCTGCCCCTATTTTTAAGAAAATACAATAAAATAAAAAGAGAAAAGAAAGAAATTACAATTAAATAAAAGACAAGCTTGGTGTTGCCCGAAAATAAGTTTCAAGGTTACTATGAGTATTCTTTTTATGTATGCATTTTTTAAATTTTATCATTTGCTACTTGTATCTTGTCTGGTAAGAACGTTTACAGTACTTTGATTTTTTTTTTTCTTCCTGGAAAAAAATAAAGATTTGAGTATACATATTTAGATAAACAGAAAAAGAATCTGAGGGCAAGACTGATGTAGTGGACAGTAAGATCAAGATCCTTAAAGGCTGCACACTAAGACTCCTGTGGACCAAAGTGATGATGTGCACCTGGGAATCTTTCCACAGGTTCTATATAGTGAACTTATTGTGGATGCTGCAATGTATTCTATAAGATGGAACTCAGTACCTGGAGAGTTGAAGCATTAGTATACATCAGTCAAAACCACGTACTCTTTTAGCCTTAGGAGTGAACAGAGCTCATTTCTGTTATGTAAAATTTCAAGAATCAAGTGATGCAAGAGTCCTGTCGTATAATCATAAAGCCTCGACAGTGGGCTAGTTCTGTTCTAGTCCAGGCCAGAATTCCACATGGACAATTTTTTGAGGAAATTCTGAAATAGTTGTTACGAGCTTGGCATAAGTTTTTCTCATCCAAATCTGTACAAATCCATTGCTCACAGAAAAAAAGGACATTATTTCAAAAATTTTAGGTTATAATTTGCAGAATAATATTAATTCCATTTTGGATTATATGGCTCCCTGAAAATACAATTTAACACATACAAATATTCATCTTATACCTGCATTTGGCATTAATTGTATTTGCCTGGATCCTATAAAAATTTACATTTGTGACAACTGTCAAAACAAGGTCAGCTATGTAAAGAAGTCAAACTAATGTGACGTTCAAGTACAAGTGTTAGGGAGCGAATGCTTAGTACTCCAAAACACAGGGATAGCTACTGGCAGAATGAATGAAATGCAGAGTTAAATATATGGGTAATTTAGTTGTATTGACACCACATTCTCAGAAATGCTGAACATAGGGCACGTTAAACGTTGAAATATTAAACTTATCATATATTTCCACACATTGAACTCTTAATTATCTTAAATAAAAGATATTTTTTCTAATACATCAGAAAGTATCATTGTCATGTAGCAAAATGGTAAAAAAAAAAAACCTGATTTTAAAAGCACAACTAAGCAAAATTGTACTGTAGTTAGAATCACAAAATGGGAGATGTAGAACACATATTAGGTTGTGAAGGAAGGGGAAAGTTTCCATAATTTTTCATGTAAGGCAGCCAATTAAATTAAATATCACTTAAAGGGCTTTATCTGAGACCACCTTCTTTATCTTTAACCTGACCTTCTCCCTGACTTTGTATAAACTGCTTATTGATACTATGGATGATAAAGGTCACAGCCAGCAAATACGCTCTACTTCATAGTATACATCATGCAGGTTTAATGTTTCTAACCAAATCCCAAAGGGATGAATGTTAGTCACAGACCTCAGCATTAAGAAAATAATTGGATTTGTCTGGCTATGCAGTATAAAATGATTTGAAGGACAAAGAGGACTAATAGTTTGAAAGGCTGAGTTGAAAAGAAAAGAGTGTTCTGAGAGTTGCCCTCTGCTTCTCAGACATGCCTGTCTCTGTAACGTCATGTGGAATACCTAGGCAAAGATCTTAAACCAACTAAAAGAAAATCTTTATGGTTTGTCTTTATTTTTGGATATTTTAGAAAAATTCATTTCATATGTAGAAAGGAGGAAGAATAAAACAGTCATTCTCCTTAAATAAATGAGCTAAATATATATCTGTTCATTTTATTTTGTAAGTAGTATACCATTACTTCTGTGTTGTAGTCCTGTCAAGAGGATTAAAAAAGACCCATCCTATTACGACAAAATTGAGTTAGGACTGTGTGCCTTCGTGCAAAAATGGACATATGCTTGCAAACTTACCAGAATAAAACAGGAGAACCATGTGAATTTCTAGGATGCTATAAACCTGAGCCATTTTTATCAGCATCTAAAATGTTTTGCGTATGTGTTACGTTCCAATCACAATTCTAAGTGCCTGATATGTACTCACTTAGTCTGTCCATTAACTCAATAAGGGAAGTGTAATTATCTTCCTATTTTATGGTGGAGACACTGAGATGCAGGATCTAAGTTACTTGCCAAGATCACATTTCCGGTGGTAGGCACAAAATTTGATTCCAGGAGTTGAATTGAGAGCCTCAACCTGACTGCTTTTCTCAATTGGTTTCTGACCTCCATCTTTAGTACTGCCGTCATTTCCCTTTGTTTCATCTAGAATACCCTTCCCTTCTCAGAACTCATGTAATAATATTGCTAGAGATGGAGAATCCATCATTTGTTTTGCCAATAGAGAAATAGATCCCCAAACTCACGGTCTTACACTGAAGTGTCAGAAAAAGAAGTAGGATCCAACCCATGTCCTTGGATCTTCAGTGGTCTCTACACTATTATCAACTGATATTTCTTGATTGTTTACTATTTCCCAGGAACCATGCCAATATAATTTGCCGTTTCATCACGTCCTCTCAACATATTATGGATATCTTCAGACAAACCTTATGCACTATGATACTTTATTAGAAATCTTCTCTTAATTAAATTGTAGGAGCCATATTTTTAGACTTGCCTTTTTTATAGCAGTCATCAGAGTGGGTGCACAGTAAATGTAGGAGGACTGAGTGATAAGTCATTTGAAAGAGGCATTTGAGGTAGTCTGAAAACACACACGTATCTTTGCTCTTACCTTTCTCTGAAGAGCTGTGGTCATTTGGCTGAGATTCAACATGAGCTTCCTGCTTTAACCTTTCTTTTTACCTTCTTTCCACTCTGACCCCATTTCTTTGAAAACAGTGTGATTTATCCAGGGTGACTTTTTAATGTTTTAAATATTTTTTAAAACAGCCTTAGTAATATAATCACCTTAGGGGCCCTAATTTGCCATTAATTCTTTACTGTCAGAATATTATGTAACTTCTCACACCCTCTACTACAATAGAAACTCTCCAAAAACTACTGTGAGCACATTATAGTATTTTATAAATATATTTATTGATTGAAAAGCTTAGATAAACTCACAGGTCTTCCTTGACTGTAAAACATCTATTGGCACTATTGACTTTTCCTTAACTTGTTTGTACTGATAGAAATAATGGTCTGAAAGCTAGAGCTCAAGTGCATTTATTTTGTTAACCAGTGATGCACTCTGACCTTAAAATATAAAACAATAACAATATGAAGAAAGCATATTGACACAATGAAAAAATTATATTGATGTAGACATTAAAATGTAAAGCACATTTTTTCACAAGATTTTTTTTAAAGATCAACATTTTGAAAACAATCTTAAAAAGTGCCCTTTGGATTTTCTTTCTTCCTTTTACAAGGTTCTTTCAGAAAGTACCAATTTTACGTTAAAGTTTTAATCAGCATTTCACACCGTGAAATCTTTTTCTTTGACACAATGAGTTATCAAAGCATTTTTTCTTCCCTAGGCAGTAGCTTTGAGCTGCGAATGACAATTGATCCTGTGGATGCTGTCAGTGTCAAGATTAGATCAGACACCATGGGGATTCCTTTCCATGTGTATAACTCTTAAATCAGCATACGCGATACACAAATTCCTCCGTTCTAAAGGTGAGTTTTTCCTCAGTGGAATAACTTGCTGATCTTATTTGATTTGTATTACTTCAGAAAAAAAACATATAGCTGTGCAATTGGAAACTACCCAGATATGTTTATCTGACATTTTTTCTTTGAAAGTAGTTATAGTCAAAAGCCACAGTGAATTTTTCTTCCTAATATATTTTCTGCAGTTCAAATGGCACATGTAATTAAATATTTCATGTAGGTAATTAGTCCTGTTTCAACACAAATTTCTTATATTAAAAAAGAAGAAGAAGAAGAAAGAATTACTAGGTATGCTGGATGCAGAACGGCACCTTGGGGTTGGATTTAAATCTGAGCATAATTTCTCTTGCTCTTGCTCTTTCTATATATTTTGTTAGTTTTTGTTTTCCAGTGAGATTTGTGCCAGTAAGTGTCTTAGTGGAGAAAGACACTGAAAAGAGTTACCAGCTGCGTGCAGTCTGGCAGCAGATCTCTGTGATCTTGAGTCTTGTCTGCAACTTAGTAGCTGTGTCGTGTTGGAAAAATCACTTAAGTTCTCTGTGTCACCTTTTACTTACATATAATAGTGCCTGACTCATTGGCAGAGTGGAAGGACTTCATGAATTATTTCATATAAGCACTTACCACTGCGCCTGATGCATAATGGATGTTTAATGTATGTTAGCATCTGTCTCAGTCTGTTTTATGTTGCTATAAAGAAATACCTGGGGCTGGGTAGTTGATAAAAAGGAGTGGTTTATTTGGCTCATGGTTCTGCAGACTGTACAGAAGCACAGCACCAGCATCTGCTTCTGATGAGGGCCTCAGGCTGCTTCCACTCACTGTGGAAGGTGAAGGGAAGCCAGTGTGTGCATAGATCACATGGCGAGAAGGGAACAGAGAGAGAGAAGGAGGTGATGCCAGGCTCTTTTGAACAATCAGCTCTAGTGGGAACTAACAGTGTAAGAAGGAGATCATCACTTAGAGGGAAGGTATTAATCTCTTCACAAGAGACATGCTTCTGTGATCCAAACACTTCCTCTTAGGCTCCTCCTTCAATAATGTGAATCAAATTTCAACGTGAGGTTTGGAGAGGATAAAAATTCGAACTGAGGGCCAGGCGCGGTGGCTCACGCCTGTAATCTCAGCACTTTGGGAGACCGAGGCGGGTGTATCATGAGGTCAAGAGATCAAGACCATTCTGGTCAACATGGTGAAACTCCGTCTCTGCTAAAAATACAAAAAATTAGCTGGGCATGGTGGCACGTGCCTGTAATCCCAGCTACTCTGGAGGCTGAGGCAGGAGAATTGCCTGAACCCAGGAGGCGGAGGTTGCGGTGAGCCGAGATCACGCCATTGCACTCCAGCCTGGGTAACAAGAGCGAAACTCTGTTTCAAAAAAAAAAAAAAAAATTCAAACTGTAGCAGCATCAATTTTGTATTTAGGTAGTAAATCTGGTGTGTGCAGAGACAAAAACCCTTGCCTGAAAATGACCCATACTTATTTACAAAAGAAAGAATTTGTTTTCACCACGTTTGTCCTCAATTTATGTCTGAGCATTTTATTAGTTTTCTCAAAGATGTCTAAGAGGTAAAATAATGTCATTTCCTAAGAGTAGAAAGTGGTTAGGATGTAACTAATATGACTTTCTAGGGGTAACATCTTACATATGAATTTTAGGGTTTTTAAAAAATATTAAGGAGCTCCAGATTTTTATGATTTCAATGTTCTGTGACTAGCCAACTACAAGAATACATAAGGAAAAATGTCACCAATAGTAGAATCCAAGAAAAATGTACAATTGGGGTGTGAGGGAAATTGACTTCTGATTCACCTAATATAGTATAGGCTTTCTTAAGAGAGGTAATGGCTGTCTTGGTTATTGATGGCTATCTGGTTACCTCCCTGTTTTAGATGAATTGGGCAAGTAGAAGATGAAGTCATGTTCTTTTCTTTTTCTTTTTTTTTTTTTTTTTGAGACAGAGTCTTGCTCCATCGCCAGGCACCAGGCTTGAGTCCAATGGCGCGGTCTCGGCTCATCGCAACCTCCGCCTCCTGGGTTCAGGCAATTCTCCTGCCTCAGCCTCCCGAGTAGCTGGGATTACAGGCATGCGCCACCATGCCCAGCTAATTTTTGTGTTTTTTAGTAGATACAGGGTTTCACCATGTTGGCCAGGATGGTCTCGATCTCCTGATCTTGTGATCCACCCACCTCGGCCTCCCAAAGTGCTGGGATTACAGGCGTGAGCCACCGCGCCCGGCCGAAGTCATGTTTTAAGTCTTGCCTATAGTCCTGCATTCCATTCACTCCGACCATTCAGATGGCAGGCACACACGAGCAAGAAATGAAGTGTGATGCGGACATAAAAAATGGGGTCAATGAAACATGAAGATGCACAATACAAACAAAATCATTTCAGCAAAGCAGAATTTGCGTCTTTTGCTCTGCAAACAAAGAGTATGTACACTACAAATTAGCCAGCTTTTAAAATTTTAATTAATTTGAAATGTTAAGTGAATTTATTTCCCTGTTGAATGCTTAAGGGATGTTAATTATCAACACAATACCTGGGATTTTTCTGCATCCAGAAAGTTGTCACACATGGAAAAGCTTCATAAATTATTTTACTACTTTTAACTAAGGTCTAAATCGTTCATTTATACACATCTTATATTAAGCCATTCATGTCGTGATTTCCTTTACAACAAGTCAGAAAATAATCAGAAGAGCTATTGGTATCCTAACTGTATGGATTTCAGGAAAAACAATTAAAGATGAAATTATGTAATAATTATTCAAAGAATTAGATGCTTAAGGGGAAGGACTGAAAGGGCATTTTAAGTGGGATTCTTTTCTTCTCCTTGGCTGGAATTATTCCCAGAATTTTCTCTTCTGTGGCTTTTTCCTGGGATACATAATCACCTATAGGGGAAAAACAGCCACTTATTTCAGTAGGTTCATCCAGACCATCTTCACACAAAGAAAAATTTCCTGCTGTTCTTAATGAGATTATTGACAAATTAGCTTCCAGGCCAGTGGTAATTAGAAATTAGAATTTTAAAACATCTCAGCTGTTTTGTTTGTATCCCTATAGCTCATCTGCTAGACAGTATGTTTCTGATTTGCACAGCCTAAGGTGAACCAGGTGATGTCCTCTCATGGGGACCACATTCAAGCCAATGCCACAGGAGAAAGTGCCTTCAAAGGTGAACAATTGCCCTCACTCTGTGGTGTTAAAATGTAACTGCCACTACCCATCTGTCACTCTTCTGTCTCTCTGTGGTGCCTGTTCTCAGAAAAATGTTACTAAAGCTTGGAGCATAACTGCCTGTAGTAGAGTTGCCCTGGAATAAGCTGAAAAGCTTTTTATTCTCCTCACTGGCAAGCATATCACATTTCCTTCGTTTATGAATAACGTTTTCAACCACAGTCCACCAGATCCTAAAAATAAAAAACAAATTAACAATATTACCTATGAATACAGCTTATGTTATGAATCATGGTGCTAACAGTACAAGATACTTCTTCAGGCCAAAGACTATTTAAAATCTATTTGGGATAAATTGCTGAAGAATCTAAAAAGGTGCAAAATCACTGAATCTTCTTTTTGAAAGAGTATTATAATTTTATCTTTGAAAGATAGGAAAGATTCAGAAATGAAACAGTATCTGATAGGAGAAATTTGCTGTGTGTGGTCTTTAGAGATTTATAAATATATTGGACATACTAACAACTCCTCTGAGTACACATATGATGACATTGCTATTGATGTCAGATCTGCTTGCTATAGTTTTGCAAAGTCATGCTTTGTGTCTTTGTGAATTAAATCATTACTCAAAAATCCAGTGATTGCTTTTTTGTATATGTGCATGAAACTATCTGATGTCTTATTATATTAAAGGAATCTTGTCTCTTAAATAACACTTAGTAATTACATATGGAAGATTCAAGTGTATAATACATGTAAAACCTAGTATCTTCTTTTTCTTAATATTTTTAAGACATGGGCACTCCTGGGTGGTTATACTAATTCCCTTAAGTTTAAATATGTTAAAATTTATTCAAAGTGCTAATATTTATTAACTGAAGAGTCCGGATAATTAAAACCAGTTTGGAGATGCTGAACTTTTTTAGCTATTTTGTCTGAAAACTATGATTGAAGTGTATTTCTTCTTTCCTGGGTCACTTCTTGCTTCACTCAAAATTTTTCTCATATCCCTCTGCTGGAGGACATATTTCTTTGTATATTGTCTACTTTCAGATGTTCAATTATCATTTAGAAACACATACTGTTTTGCCACTCTGTTCACTATAAGGGCAGGGATTATGTCTCTCATATTTATCAGTGTATATTCTAGAGATGAACATAGTTCCTGGCCAAACTAGGTGCTTAAAGCCTGTTTTTGAGTGAATGAGAGAATAAGTGAGTGCCATCTCAGCCACTGAATCCTGAGAGGCCTGTGTGCCCACCGGATTCTGAAGTGGCCATTGGAATAAATGCATTGCTAGCCCTGCATCAGCCTCATCTGCCCTGAGTCATTTTCTTCGGTTGCCATCTGAGACTGAATCTCTGTATTGTCTTTCTTCTCCCACATTTTTGCCAATGCAGATGTGCTGTCCCTTTAGTATGACCCATCCTTTATCAGCTTTCCTGCTTCCAAACATTCTTCTATGACATCTGAAATCTATGTTCTGTTATTGACAAATACCATATCATCACAGTCACTTTCTATTCAAAGAACATTATCTTTAGTTCTTTATTTTATCTGGGAATGGCTCTCCTTAAGCCACTATTTCCCCTTTCAGAGGGACATACATTTTCCCACAACGAATTTTTCGCAGTGTTGGAATGTGGCTTTGACATTCTCCTCATTTTCCACGTCCTGATAAGAACTCCATTCTCTTGAAAAAACCTTGCTTCTGTGATTATAGACACGCTAGAAGAGATTATGTAAGCATACTAATAATAGTAATTTCCATGTGATCAGATTTTAATTTCTTTTTCTCTGTAATTTTCTTCATTGTTTGAATTTGTAATGATAATGATACATTATTTTACCAAAAACCCCCTATTTTCATATAAAACAATTCTCAGCTTATATGAGACATGCTATTCCACTCCTCTAGTTACATGTTCTCTACCTTGCCTTGCCACTCAGCTACCTGCACTTCCTTGAAATTCTAGATTTCACCATCTTTTTGCTCCCTCTCTCTCTAACATTATAGTAGGTAATCCAGTGGCTATATCGATGACATAGTCAATATTCTATTTTTGCAATCTCGTAATCTCCAGTGACATTAATCTCCTTTGTACTCCAATCACCCATTTGTTATTGCCCGAGCCTAGATCTTATCACCTCAACTTCATCTCTAAAATCCTAATTTCAAATATTACATTGCCTAATACAAACTCCTTTTTTTTTTCTATTTTTATTACTCAGTGTCTCTTATTGTAACTGATCTTTGAGGCCATCAAGACATGGGGACAAGTTATCTCCCTATTTGTCTGGTCAGTCTTCTCTAGAACACAAAGTCTGAAACCAGATTATCTAAGTTCGGGTTCTAGATCTTCTGTGGATCTTGTATTATAATTACAATTAGTGTTATGTTTACACTGTTAAATTTATTGTGCAATACTTCAACTTTTCTTTTCCCAGTATGCTCAGTTCTTTCACCTTATTTTTCTCCTGTACATAGCCTTAAAAACCTCGATCCTGAATCAGTCCTAATCATGACTTCCTTTTTTTTCCACAAAAGAAGCTATTTAAAGCTGCTGAAGAAATTGCGCTAGCAAGATGAGTGTCAATATAAATTATGATCTCTACATTACCTGGGATTCAACAATGCTAAGAAATTCTACTCAGCTTTTTCTGACATTCTCTGCAGAGACTGTTTCAATAATAGTATCTTTGTATAAACTGTAATCCTCTTCCATCTGAATATTATGTAGTGTCTCCATTTGTGTGAATTTATGTGCTAAGTGCTAGCATTTGTGAGTTTATGTATGATTTGTGTTTATATGAATGTCTGTGTACTGGTCTGTATGTGTGTAGCTCAGTTTATGTATTTGTGAGCTTGCTTCTGTGTATGTGTCTCTAAGACATAGTCTTAAAATTTAAAGATAAATAGAATTTATCAACTTATTGCCATCAAGCTTATAAACCAGGTAGCATTGAAACTCGTTCCTTTCATCTTGTCACACTGGGACAATTCATCCTACTTTTAAAATGAATCCCCTTATGTGAGCACAGAATCCCATTATTTTCTCTCCCTAAGCTAGGAACCCAGTCTTTCCACAAAGTTCCAAAACAGGAATTCTATTTATTTAGATGTTCTTCGATGAAATTAGTTTGAGAAAACTTGGGATACACAAAATCATACAGATTTACTACTAAATTCACAGAGGCTTGCTTTTTAAAAATGTCATTATGTATTAAGTGTGTCCCAAAGGGAAATAGATTATGTAGCATTACCCAAATTTAAAATTTGAATTGGGGAACATTGCCACAAGAATCTTACCATCCCTTCCCTGCTTTTCAGCTTCACCATCTCTACTGCCTCCTTCCATGTGAATATGCCTTAGCCTCTTTAATACAAAAGAACAGTCTATGTTTCATGTCTTCTTGCCAGCCATCTTTTCTCTTTCCACTTACAGTCAAATTCCAGAAAACGGCTGGTACCTTCGCTGTTTCCATTTCGTAGTGCTGTTCCATGAACCCTCCTCAATCTGCTTGAATGTCCGCTACTCTGGTCCACACTGACACTGTTATTACCATGGTTATGGTCTTGTTGCTTCTGAATGTAGTGCCTCTTTTCAGGTCCATATTTACTTCATCTCCAGTAGATTAAGATGCTGTTGAACATTCCCTGCTTTCAGAAACATTCCCTCCTCTTAAATTTTTTGCCTGTCCTCCATTGCTAATAATCTGTAGTGAATCTTCTGTTTTTACACTTACACAGTGGTGATTTTAGTAGTTATATCACAGATAAGCTTTCTTCTGCCAATGAGAGTCTTTCTGATTTAGATCACTCATATTTTTCCCAGGGCTTTATGGGACATCAGGTGTATTGATTTCCTAACTTGTCTTCAACACAGATTGTTTTTCTGAGCTCTAGTTCTACATAGGCATATATTTAGCTACCTACTAACTACTCCCACGTGAATGACTCTTAGAAACCTAACATCCAAAAATTACAAAATTTAAATCATTTCTTCTTGCTCCAAACCAGCTTTTTCCTCTAGTTTTACTCTGACATGTTTAGCAGTCCTGAAGTCAGCTACTAGTATATTATTCTTGATTTCTCAACCTTTCTTCTCTCTTTATTCTGTTAAATCAATTTCAAATGCCTGTTGAATCTACTTCTAATTTATTTGTTAAATTCATTATGCCTTTCAGTTCTTGCTATCAATTCTTTCATCCAAACCATTGTTACTATCTACATCACGTAGATTGCTGCACAGCCTATATTTGGCTCGGCTTCCTCTGACTTGGACCTCTTTAATTTATTCTTAACTTCAGTTTTCTGATTAAAACCCCTAAATGACTTCTCATTGTCATTGGAAAGTAGTGGTCCTAAGATGCTGGAAATTAGTCTTATATTCACTACAGTTAAAATTTAGACCACCTAAACTATTTATTTTTATCATAAAGAATAAAGAGGCTGGGTGCGGTGGCTCATGTCTATAATCCCAGCACTTTGGGAGCCCAAGGCAGGTGGATCACGAGGTCAGGAGTTCAAAATCAGCCTGACCAACATGGTGAAACCCCATCTCTATTAAAAATACAAAAAGTAGCTGGGCGTGGTGCTGCGTACCTGTAATCCCAGCTACTCGCGAGGCTGAGGCAGGAGAATCACTTGAACCCAGGAGGCAGAGGTTGTGAACCAAGATCGTGCCATTGCATTGCAGCCTGGGTGACAGAGTGAGATTCCATCTCAAAATAAACAAACAAACAAAAAAGCAAAAAACTAAAGAAAGCACACATTTTTATTCCTATAGATGTTTTAAAAATAATTACAATTAAATAAGGTAGTGTTTAGCCGAGATGCAGTACTGAGGCAAAGATAGTGTGGTAGTAATACTCTTCAATAATGGGAGCGAGAAGCATAGTAACATGCAGCTGTCATAGAGAGCAGTCTTATAGAGGAGAGAACTGCTCACTTTCTTCCTTTGCACAGGAAGAGAATACATAATTACTGGCTTTTCTAAGGAATCACAGCAGGTTAACGAAAAAACTAGAATCTCTGAAGTGTCTGGCTATTTATATTTGCCTGCAATGGACAAATGGCCACCATCTGAACCAAATAGAGAAAGATATGTAAGTTATAATTTCTTAAAAACATAGCCAGTTATTTATTGAGCAGACGGCCTCTTGAAACTTTACTCATTGTATTTTACAAATGACTTTATTGTTCAACGACTCATTTTCAGCTGATGACAATTTTTAGAGCTTTCAATAACCCAGGCAGCAGTTGTGTCAAAATCTACTCAATTTAGTAATATGGATAAAGATTAAAATGTTTCTTTATGTGTGGACTCATTAGCTCTAAGTGAAGTTTTAGATCTCTGTATGAACTTTTAGGCAGTGTAAGAAAGACTCCCACAATCTGTGGTCTTGTTTAAAGTAACTTGCAAAATTATGATTTTTTTTTCACTCTCTTTCCATAAAGGGTTCCAAAAGAAGTAGAAGAGGGAACTACACATTGCAGCTCAAGACTCAGCTACTCTGTCACAGTTCCCTGATGACCTCCCCTAAAGAGGCACTTACACCTCCCACTGAACAACCCTTCCTTATAATTCCCTTGGTTGTGTTTTGCTTGTTCTTTAATCACAGGACTGAAATTACTTAGTTAAGTTACTTTATTAGCATATGATCTTCTTGAAGAGGGATAGTCTTCACAAGAATAAAGGTGATGCATTATTCATATTTGTGTCTTTATAATCTAGCACAGAAAATGACCAAAAGAGACACAAAATGATGCTTTATGACTAAATAATTATGCAGAAGTTGCATAAGAATTATTACCATCTCCAATGTTAAAATATTACTTGTTAACAATGTTTTGTTGAACTATTGGACATTTTCTTTTTGAAGTAGAAACTTTCTGGAGTTTACCAAATTATTTAAACTTGTACCTACTATTTTGTGAGTGAAAGGTAATACCTAGGGTTCATTCATCCAAAACTCTGTGTAGATTTAAAGATCACCTGCACTGTGGCAGCAGCTGTTCTAGGTACTGGGGATCCCGTGACGAACACAACTGATAAAGGTCCTGATTTCATGTAGGTTACCTTCTGACAGAAAATAGATAATAAACAAATAAATTAAAATATGCAAAATAATGTCAGGTAATTATAAGTGGGAGGAAGAATAATACATAAAGGCAATGGAATATACAGGGTGCTATTATGTATTAGGATGACCAGAAAAGGTGTTCTGTGATAGAGCAGACAGATTCTTAATAAGGTTGTTCAGAAATAGTAAATACATAGGAAAGACTGATAGGTGAGTAGAGTTAAAACGGAGTAGAAAAAATGCTGATACAACTTTTATTTTTGTAGCCTTTAGGACAATCGTGGACAAACACATAAACATAGTCTTCCCCCTCCAAATAAAAGACACATATGATGGACATTATATTGTTTTGTTTTATATAACAATTTAGACATTGATGAGAACAGGTAAAGTGGGTGTAATTGTTTATATAGCCTTTCAATAGTCTCTGGTTTGCAGCACACATCTGCAAAAACTAATGTCCTGTCTGATAAAGAGACTATTACATTTCAAGATTTCTCTTGCCTACCACCACTACCAAATACCTCATGTCATTTGAAATTCCCATTGTGATTATAATTTGCATTAAAATGAATTTCTATATTCTAAAATGGCAGCATATATTTGAACTTCTGATTAACCAAAAGAGGTGCATATTAGTTCATTGGCAGTAACTCTAAATTACATTTTAGCTTTTGTATTCAAACAGCATGGGCAAAATAACAGAAACAGAAACCAGAAAAGAAACTCTTTGTAATACAGAAAGTGATATAATGGGAACTGTTTGACTTATTTTCTTTAATATAGATTATATTTTGGATTTAGAAAGGCTTATTACTTATTTTTTCAGATAATTTAGAAAGTGATTTCCTGTAAATCATTGGAAAACATAAAAAATGAATGCTATAACTATAGCTTCTATCCATGCCATTGTATCACCTATGTGCCTACGGAAGCAATAACTGATTAGGACTCCTCAAGTTAAGCAGAAGGCATATGCCTAGGAAAGTCATTTAATATTTATTCTGAAAAAAAAAACATTTTCTTAATGCATAGTAAAATCTAGACAACACAATGAGAGCAATTTTGACTTTTGTATTATCAAAAGGGTGGGGAGCCAACACTTAAGAGCTGTCATTTTAGATTTTTTAAGCCCATGGTTATTCAGCAATAGTCTTCACAATAATTATTAAATAGAAAGAGAAATCTATTTGCTCTAACAAAAAGATAGGCTAAATCCAAAATAATTTTACAAACACAATTTACCTTAAGTCCCAAAAGAACAAAGGCAATTTTGTTAGATATACTATCCTTTCTCTTAGGATTTTTTTTAATTGCTTCTTGTTTGACAGATAAATAGGGTCAAGTGAAAAATAAAAAACAAAAACTGTTTGATTCGTTTGACATTCTCGTAACTGCAAAACAATAATACATGCTTAAAAAGGAAGCTGAATCACATCAGTTGTATTAAAGGTCAATATATCTTTAGAATGGAAAGTTTTTAACTAGGTTCCTAGGACATATTTATTTATTTTAATCATTTTATATAAAACCTTTTTAGCATAAAGCTAGTCAATTCAGTTCAAGTCAAAGAAATAAGTCCGTATTAAGTAATTAGTTTCTACAAAGCACAGTGCTAGATGAAACGGGAGATAGGGAGAGAGTAAAACTTGACAGCTAGCCTCCAAGGGATCACGGTCTAGTGTGGGAGAAAGAAGTTTAAAGCAATTAACTATAAAGTAAGACATCATGTATTATGTTCTGTAATATAGATATAAGGTGACAGGAGAATAGAACAAAAGGAAGAATTACTTCTGGCTGGAGAAGGAAAAAGGTTCCTGAGAGTAGGTTTTGAACAAGTTGTTTTGCAAAGTTCACATTGTGATAGGGAGAGGATGGAAGGAATCTGTGAGACATGAAGGAGTTAATGCCTGGTGAGGCTTGCGGAGCAGGTGGTATTAGAGGCTAGAACACTGGGAGTGAGGGAGAATAAGGCAGGAACTGAGGCTGGAATCGGGGGTCGAAGTTAATTCATGAAGGTCACTGCAGAGTTTTTAGTTTATTCTCTAAGTAATAGGATTCCATAACAGGTTTCCAAGCAGGGAATGGCACAATCTGACCTGTGTTTGAGAAGTAAGTTTGGTAGCAAAGAAAGGAATAGATTGCAGCAACCAACACTTCAAATTAAAGGGATCATTTCACAAATTATTAACGCGAAAGAAGAGGACATGTAGTGTGGAGCCACAGCTGTAACAAAGAAAATATAAAGGAAGGAACATAGCAGTGAGATTTCATGAGTGACGGAATGTAGGAGATGAAGTAAAAAGGGTCAAAAATGTCTTTGGATAACAGAAAGATAATGAGGAGATTAAGGACGATGTAGACAGAGAAGACTTGGAAAAGTCAAGATCAGTAGTTCTTGGGTTTTTTCTGAAAAGTAAAAAAATATTTTGACATGTAGCAAGTTTTTTTAATTATCCTAAAAAATTTCTAAAAGTTAACATTTCCATGTTCTAAGAGATTATAAAGCTCATTGAATCCAGCGGTTCTTGACTGGCTGAACATTAAAAACAATTGAGCAGGAATAGTTTAAAAAGACAGGTATCTGTAGTCAGTTGCATGACGTTTGGATTTAAGTAGACTGACCAGATATTCTTGATTTGATTTGATTTGATTTGATTTGACTGTTTTTAAGTTCCCCAAGTGATGTGAAAATATAGCCAGGTTGGAAACCTCTAAAAATAATCTATATCCTTTAATCTGAATATTATTCTGAAATTCAGTGAGATCTTGATACCTTTGAGAGGTTTTCATTTTTTGACAGATTATGCTTCCAGTTCTTCTCCAATGTTTCTGACTTCCTTCCCTCTCTCTCTAGCCACTCTTTTCACGTATTTGTCCAATGGGTTGTCTAATCAGTGAAGTGTCAGGTATTGTTAAAGAAATTGGAAATAAAAAAGTAACTGGAAAATGACTGCTATTTATATTAAGTGCCTTTTCAGTTATCATTTTTCATGACTTTAACCATCACATCGCTATGCTTAACACTTAAAATGATGTTCCTAGTCTGGCTCTCTCTCCTAATACCACATTGCAAACTTGCTTCCTCGGTATCTTATCCTAGAGGACTTGCTGTCACACAAACTCAGTATTTCTAAATTAAAACTTACCTTTCTTCCAAAACTTCAGCACTAGTTCTACAAATATATAAGGAAAACCTAACATACATCTTCTTCATGCAAAATCATTTATCTTGTGATTCACATTTAAATGAATTTGAGCCATCTCTGCTTGTCACCTCTGATGTGAGACTCTCGTAGGCAATCTGTGGTCCCAAGCACAACACAGGTTATTACCAATTAACAATTGCTTTGGTTTTTCTAAGGAAGCAATAGACTCAACCCAGGACCACTTTCATCTTTTTTGCCCTTTACCTTTAATTTTTAGCCATCACACATGCACAGATATCTAAAGTGGGAGAGTTTTTCTTTAGCCAGGGGTTGAGGTTAGAAGGTTGCAGATGGAAAGGCATTTTCTTTCTTTAAAATTTTGATTTTTTTTTCCCTGAAAGTCATTATTTCTACTGTGATATTTACCTCAAACACTGTATTAATAAATTCAGGTTTGGGGCATGCAAAAGCCAGAGACTGGCTATTTCTTTGCTTTACTAAAATCTCATCCTACAACGATGATGAATACACTGCTTGGTTGGGAAAATTAAGGTGGAAATAACAAAAGAAAAAACTTCTGCTAATAATACAGTATTCTTTTTAGCTGTATTTTAACCTCTTTGTGTTTTACTTTCTCAATAATAATATTTTTATTTTATCCTCAATAATAATATTTTTATTTAAAAATAATTGTACCCATCTGTCATGGTTATTATAAAGATTAAATAACAATAACAACAGTCATTAAGTACTCTCATTATTATTTCATCTAAATGTCATAGACTTCACCTTTAACATCCAGTCAACTAATAGCTGTTTGTCACAAAAAGAATGGAGCAGAGAATACACATGTTTAGGAAGAAAAATATCAGTTATGAGTAGAGTTGCCACAGGATTATTATCAAGATGCATTTTCTGCAATATTAGTGAAACATTACTCTCTTAGGGGCTGTGGAAAGGTTGCGGGTGATGCTGGGCAGCTAGATGTTCTAAGGCAATCCTAGAATACTTGTCAGATGTCTTGATTAATTGCTGTTTTTGAAGCAGAAGTAAGAGCATCACATAACCGTGAACAAACACTAGACATCCAAATAAGCTCCCATCCAATACAGCTCCACACCAGCCAAGGTACTCAGCTGTAAACTGGAGGTACTTGCTTGCCTTCTAAAGTCATCAATGAGCTTAGCCAACCAGGAAATGGTAACAATAAACAGCTAACCACGCATGAAATAAGAAATCAGAATTTTATACTTGTATGCACTCTTAAGCTAGGAGAGATGCCAGTCATTGAGCTTTTTTTTAAAGAAAGAAAGTCTGAGCCAAAAATGAGATGGCTATTTGGAATCTTCAAGACCTAGGGAAATGTACCCAGTGTCTTCCTAGCTCCTCCAGATTCTGCATGTAGTGGGAGGAAACTGTGACTCCTAGAAGCCCCAGGAAATAAGCTACCTGCAATATGCAGAACAATTAACCTAAAGTCGATTCTGGCTGGTAAATGTGGAAGAAGTGCCTAATTTGGTCAGGCAGAGACCTCCCTGATGTGCTCCTGTTAAGATTTTTCACATATATTTGGATTGCCGGCGTTCAGCTGCTCCCTTGGCAGAAGTATTCTAAAGGCCTCACTTCTGTCACTCAGAATGAGTAGCTGAGTTGAGAGGACTAAGAGGATCTGAGAGGATTTATGTGGAGACGCAACTGAAGAGATTCCCCAACCTGGGGAGTGGGGATAGGGCGTGTCTCTTCGTAGGTCCTCCGGATTCTGCATTTTGCTCAAAGTTCAATTATTTACTGAAAGTGCGTAACAAAATCATGTGTTTAGGCCCTTGATTAAAGAGAGGATAATGTTTTGTTAGTTAAGTCAGCTGCAGAAATTCAGTCTGAATGTGGCTGCTGCCACCACAGAAAACTTTTGATTTGGCTAATCACAGAGAACTTTCTCAAACACTAAGGATTCCAAGCAGACCAAATTCATTCCTGATCAAGTCTTGCAGCTGACAACGTGGAATAATTTGAATCACAAACCTGTAAAATTTGAACAGATGGAATTAAACAACTCCCCTGAAGTGATTTGGCAAGCTATTTTAACCAAGGTACTAAGCTGACTCTGGGTAGCTAACGGAGGGCCATTTTTATCTGTAATTTTGCTCAGAATTCTGCTTCCAGAAGGAATTCTGAGGCTCCTACCATACAGCTTGTATTTGCTTACCTGAACTCAAACTTGAAGATATGGCACAATACTCACTCACATGCTCCATCCAATACCATTTATGGCTCCATCATTTACAAAAGTGCCAGACCTCTCTGGGATCGATCCATTTATATTAGGACCATATCTCGGGGGATGATGGTACATTTACATGTATTGCCATCTGCACGTAAAATAATTTATTTTTATTTCTCCTGCACTTTATAGCTCATACGTTTTAAAGAGTATAAAATACTCCACATAGATGGAGGGAAGATCGGAAGTTAGCGTAAGACCATTAGCCCAACCTTGAACTACACTGGCCCCAAGGTAGAAATTCCCTTTCAGTGGAATCTTAATGAAATATATTGAGTTATTCACTTTTGTTTTCATAGTTTACTAGTCAGGCAATATTAGCTGGGCCTTTTAAGGACAGGGTAGATGAGAGCATAGAGTTTAAGCGGCAATAGAGATTCCTCAAGTTCTACTCTAGATGCTGTATCATGGTGATATAAGACTGTCCTTTATCTTTTCAAGAAAATGTCAAAAATCATTATTAAACAGTTTTACCACAAAAAAGGTGAAACATCTAAAAAAACTTATTTTTAAATGTTATGATATTCTGCTTTCCTTCTTAGATACTAGGCAAAAGGAAGGAAACTTTCTGATGATGATACGTAGGACACACTCATCAAATTTTAGAAGGTGTATGTGGTGATGGGTTGAAGGGTCAAACTGCAGCTGATTACAAAAGAAAAGAAGATATAAAAAATGAGTATCTAAAATGGATAAAGATAAAATTATTGAATTTTAAAGAAGGAAAGTGAGTAGGAGGTCTAAGAGAATGATAAAATGAAGATGATCCACAAAATGAAGTATAAAAATTGCTCCATTTTTGGAGCAATTTTTACTGATAGACCTTAAATGTTACTGATGCTTGGTGACGAGAAATATTATTGCTGGAGCAAGGGGTCAAACAAATCGCTGGCTTTTCATAGCAATGAACAGGGTCTCACTTCAAGTTACCTATCCAGTGGCATTACTTCTTTGTGTTTTCTGAGGCACACAGAGCGACATTGTGGGTAGAGGCCAGAGAGTACAAAAGCCTGAAAGTGTGATATCTGCCTACAAATACACATAAAAATGCATGTACTTAAGGCTTACAACAGTCTAAATTCAAATAGAATTCTTAAACTAAGCTTTGCTCTTCAAAGTATTGCAAAAAATTCCCAGGGTGGAAGGAGGTCCACTTTTGTGTTTTCAATAAACAGTAATCCATTCTGATAATATGCACCAAGAAAAGGAAATTAGGTCAACTACTGTGACGCATTTTCTTTAACATAGATCATTTAGTTCCTTTTTTTTTTTTTTTTTGAAAATGCAGTGGCATAGATAAAGAAACACAAACTTTTACCTACCAAAACTCTATCCTAAAGCTTAAAATATTTTTAAATGTCTCTGATGCATATACTTAAAAACATGTATTATTTATATTTTAAGTCACCTAGTCTATGGTATTCTGTCACAGCAGCCTGAACCAAGACATGATTATACTTCACAAATCACAGTATTTCTTTGCTATAGTTACATATATTATATACACTTCCTTCACAAACCGTTGTTTGTGAAATATAAGGCTTGTAGGAGAGATGCTGATTGAAGAAGTGTGTATTGCTGAGTCACATAACAGCAGAAAAATATGGTCTTCTCTAATGACTTCTAGAGTCCACATTAATTTAAGGGAGAGAAGAATGCTTTTAATAAGTTCGGAAGCATTTATTTACTTGTGGTTTATAGTGGCAAAATGTTGGTATCATTCCCCAATTTATATGTTAAAATTCTTACCTGTAATGTGATGGAATTCGGAGATGAGGCCTTTGGAGGGTGATTAGGTCGTATGGGTGGAGCCCTCGCAAGTGGAAATTGTCCCCTATAGAAGAGACCCTGAGAGTTTTTTCCCTCTCTCTTCAGTATGTGAGGATGCTGCAGGAAATCAGTCATCTGAAAATCAGCAAGAAGGGCTTCACTAGACACAAAATTTACTAGCACCTTGATCTTGGACCTCCCAGCCTCTGAACAGTGAGAAATAAATATTTGTTGTTTAAACCACCCAGTTTATGGTATTCTGTTGTATCAGCCTGAACTGAGACCTGATTATTCTTAATAAATCAAAATTTAATATACATACTTGTAACATACTGTTACGCATATACATTATTATGGCAAATGTTAAAAGAGAATATTTTGTTTTCCTGATATTCTCATGTTGATCCCGGAGATCAAGATATATTGTTTAGTAGACAGAATTTGGATTTTTGGGAAAACAACCGGTAAAGATTTTGAGAAATATCTATAGACTTCTTCACACATTATTTACAAATTGACTATAGACTCCATCAAGTCTTCATGTATTTATTGCTAATTTCATGGGGTAGCTCTCAGATTTTTTCTTTGACTTCTCTGAGGACTTTTTAAATGTCCATTGGGTCTATCTTAAAACTACCTCCCTTTGATTCTTCTCATGTTGCATTTTAAAGGTTTTCTCCCAGTGACTCATGCTTTCTTCATTTCCTGTTTCAGTTTCTCTTCCCGCTTCTGTTCCCATAAATTGGGCCCTCTGCCAAGTTTCTGTTCCCTTTCTATGCTCTTTCTTTTATACATTGTATATACTTCTATGGCTTTAAATGTTGCTACTAAGTTAAAGGTTTCTCCATTCATTTATTTGGCAGCAGATCTCTTTTGGTTCTGGTTAAACTTCCTGCTCCCCATCCGTAAGCTTAAAAGTTCACGCCGGGCACGGTGGCTCAAGTCTGTAATCCCAGCACTTTGGGAGGCTGAGGCGGGTGGATCACAAAGTCAAGAGATCGAGACCATCCTGGTCAACATGGTGAAACCCCGTCTCTACTAAAGATACAAAAAAATTAGCTGGGCGTGGTGGCACGTGCCTGTAATCCCAGCTACTCAGGAGGCTGAGGCAGAAGAATTGCTTGAACCCAGGAGGTGGAGGTTGCGGTGAGCCAAGATCGCGCCATTGCACTCCAGCCTGGGTAACAAGAGTGAAACTCCACCTCAAAAAAAAAAAAAAAAAAAAAAAAAAAGTTCATCCTAGGTAATATTTCTGGCTTCCAGCCTGTTGTGATAATGCTGGCTGAGTTTGGGGAATATCTTTTCCTTGATACCTTTGCTGCCAGATTCTACCCACTGAATAACAGCCGCCTCTCTAATCATTCAAACCTCTAGGCTCCAGATCAGTACATTTAATTTTCAACTGATTCTTTAATAATTACATAGTAACATGAAAAAGTTATAGCAGTTCAACTTAACCATACACAGTATTCTTGATTTACTACTCTTCAATCTGATTCTTTTCTGGGGTCCTTTGCCTCAGTGAATTATATCACTCTCTATATTGTTTCACAAATTAGAAACATCGGTGTTATCTTTGACTTATCCACATATGCAATACACTGCAAACATCACCACTAAGTCCATCAAAGCTACCTTCACCCTTCCCCATTTTATTACATAGCTTCTTAACAATTCTCTTCACATAAACACTTCTTTTTTTTTCTTCTCTACCCTGCTTTCTTTATTGCAACTAGAGTCAGTCTCCATTTCCTTTGTCTTCATTTATCAGAAATTCTACTCATTCTTAAAATCTCAGTTTATGGTCCAATTCTTCAAACGTTTTCATGATTTCTACTGGCCCTCAAATTTTATTTTAATTTATAAAGTAGTAATATTTTGGAAAGTAATATGCTTTCCTTTTTACCCATTCCACAGATGGGAAAGTTAAGGCTCCCAAAGAGATGTCATATGCCTGAAGTCCCCTAGCTACTCAGTAACCGAGCAGGGGTTTGAAACCAAGTTTATGTGGCTTAAAACTCAGCTGTGTCTGCAACATTACCTCCCACAACGTTCAATCTTTTCTCTGACATTTTAGTGTTACTAGTATGGTACCATTTTTCTGATTTTATTGTTTCATATTCTCATACAGACTAGAAACTTCTAGAGAGAGGAACTGTTGATTCATTTAACCGTTTAACAATGCTTTTGTCTATTACATACCTGACATTACACTAAGACCTAGGAATACAGAGCTAACATGTCAAATTCAGCAATAACTGTCTCCAGGATAAAAGATACTGTTTGGTAGATCTAAATAATTACTAATAAACGCCTAACATGCTCTTTTTTAATGTTGACAATTAAAAATCTGCATGAGATATGGCTTCTTATGAATCCAGTTATAGAAATCTTGAAAAAGTAACTTATAGCTGTCCATGATGTAATTTCAGTTTGGAAGATATAAATAAATTATTATTAAAAATACCCTGATGAAATACTCAGTGATGCAGTCAATTTTTATATACCGTTCAATATATTATGTAATGTTCAACATGGATGACATGTTTAACAGTACATGTTATAGAAATTCACAGACTGAGTTAAAGTGATTAAATAGATATCAATATTTGTGACATAAGGCATAGCTTTCTTTTAAGTGATAGATGGGTAGTGGGCTCAATGACTGAAATGTTCAGTAAAAACCACTACTGTTAAATCTAGTAAAAACATGAAGGTGTAATACGGCCTGCTGGGAATTCTGAATGACCAAGCGCCTCCTCCTTAACTTGTTGCCCATGGGATACTGAGACAGAACAGATGGAGTCCATCTAAGTATTAGGATGCAGTAAGGGCTGTAAATGCATCCAGACTAGTTGATATTTCCAGCGCTGTGAATCTGTCTGGGAAGTTCAGTGTATTCTCAACGGCCAAATCATCCATGTTTCATGAATTTTCATTATGTTAAAAAAATAAGTAGTCTGTACATTCAGAGGTGTTAGTGTTTCTATGCTGTTGCTCTGTCATTAGTGGGCAGCCTATCTAGGGGTGATCTGCCTGCCTAGGCCACAAGTGAGTTGATCATGCCCTATGTGTTAAACTATTAGCGCATATATATATATATATATCTAAATCAGTCAAGGTGGTTGGGAGATGTTTTGCCTGGAGTCATCAGCAAGTTCTGGCTTGACCTGGTGCTGTTTATGCCTTTGTATTTTGTTGTTGTTGGGAGAGGTAGCTTGAGGGAGGCCATTTCCTGATTGAAGGTGCATGTCAGGACGGAGGTGAGGGTGAGTGAACTTGCTGGTGTCTACTAGGGATTTACTTTTGCCACATAAGCAATGTCTGTTACACTGGGCTACTCTGGTCATGTTGAAAAATTGCTCAATTTCTGTGACATGAAAGGGATCTGCACACTTACAGCCAGTCTCTACTCCAGAATATCTGAAGGTAGAAATGAGAGGTGAGGTCCACCTCAGCGATTAGCTACCACAAAAATTTTTTCAGGCTGCACTCACTCTGAGCTCTTGGTGATCTACTGAGTGGGGATTATCTTCACTGTCTTCTTTGTTTGTTTGTTTATTTGCAGACTCAATTTCCTACAACTCTTCCTTTTTCTGATTGACTCCTGACTTTTCAATCACAACTATCCTTTCCTATCTCTGTGCTATTTTGTGGAAAGACTGTGAGTGAGCACAGCTAATCTGTGAGCCTAGAGTAACCTTAGGAGTCAAACTTTCTGCCTTTAAGTTCCTGTTTCACTTTTCACAAATGTAGCCTCAGATCTTTCAGAAGTGAAATGAAATGATACTAGTACATGCTATAAGGACCAATTAAAGTGCATGCAAAGCACTTAGCATTACACATAGAAGAGTGAGCTCCCAGTATTGAAAGAAATTATGTTCTTTTTGTTATTTAGAAGAAACCCTTAAGATGTTTTGAAAGTATGATTTGGGTGTGATTTTCACACAAACAGGATTTTGTGATCATTACCTATACATCATCTTGCTAAACAAAACACCCTAGAGGTTGACAAAGTACTCTAGGAAGAAATGGAAAGTATTACAAAGAGAGTGATATTTAGACTGAATCTTGAGTGGTGAACAAGAATATGGCATATTAAAAAGATAGGGGAGGAACATAGAAAAATAATAAATTTAAGAGATAAGGCAGAAACATAGAAAAAATAATAAATAGCATGTGGAGGTAAGAGTGAATTTGGTTCTGTCTAGGAACTAAATCTTAGAAATGTAGGAATCGATTTATGAATGAAAGAACAAACTGAGGTGGGAAAGATATTGCCCCATCTCAGTTGGGAGTCAGATAATGGAGGATTTTTCAAGACAAATCAAGTAGGGCTAATTTGTCAGAAGATGGATGGTTGTTAAAAGCAAAGCATAGCAGTATAATCAGCTTTGTCTTTGTATCTGCCTTTATGGAGAATAGATTGTGGGGTCAGGGAGACCATCACCAAAAAATCGTGTCATTTTTCAGGTGAAAGATTATAGCATCATGAACTATTACAGTGGCAAAGTGACTATAGAAAAAATCTATACTTTTAGGAGGTATTAAGAAATTTCGTGAATGGTATTTTGTTATTTGTAAGTATTGAAGAAAATAGATGGCTCTAAATTTCAGTTAGATGGATGATTATACCATTTAAAATAGAAACATTAAAAGAAGGAAAGGGACAGAAATGGGGTAAAATATTTAGCTTTGAATATGTTACATTTTCCAATAGGCAGTTGTTTCTATGAGTCTTGAAGTGAGGAGACTGGTCTGGGCTGAACGATCAGATCATAAAGATGTAGGCTTAAAGAGGCCACCATGAAAACCGCGCAAATGGAAGAGATTACCAATAGAGAATAAGTAGCATGGGAAGAAGTGAAAGAGAGTGGCTTACCTGGAATTAGGAGCAGTGATCCCTGTATATAGTTGATATTCATCAAGTCCAAAATTAAAATTTAATGAAAAATGAATAAATTCCTTTGATTTTTAAGGGTCTTCTCAGAGCAAAGATGGAGTTTTGTATATTAAAATGTTTAGTTTGGTGTCAGCTTCTGATTTGATTTTGTCTATCCCTGCAATGTAGCAATTGGCTCATGATGGCCTGACTCTTTGTGATGGCTTAAAGGGAAGGGCACTGAGACATTTTCCTTGTAAGTTGGGCCTCAAGATTCTGACAACAGATACCACTAGGAGTTGTCATTCAGAGAAAAAGAAAAAGTCCTATTAAAAATATAGATTTACCCAATGAGAACACATGGACACAGGAAGGGGAGCATCACACACTGGGGTCTGTTGGGGGGAAATAGGGGAGGGAGAGTGGTGGGTGGGGAGTTGGGGAGAGAGCATGGGGAGAAATGCCAGATATAGGTGAAGGGGCGGAAGGCAGCAAATCACATGGCCATGTGTGTACCTATGCAACAATCTTGCACGTTCTTCACATGTACCCCAAAACCTAAAATGCAATAATATATATATGTATATATATGTATGTGTGTATATATATATATATATACATTATATATATGTATATATATTCACCTTGGAGATGTTGTGGGTTTGGCTTCAAACCACCACAATAAAGTGAGTCACACAAATTTTCTGGATTTCTAGTGCATATAAAAGTTATGTCTACACTACTTTTACTTAAAAGACTATCGTGAGTTTCAGGGATCCCCAGCCCCTGAGCCCCTGATTGATACCAGTCAGTGGTCCGTTAGGAACTGGTCTGCTTATCAGGAGGTGACTGACAGGCAAGTAAGCCATCTGGGCTCTGTCTCCTGTCAGAGCATTAAGGGCATTAGGTTCTCACAGGAGCATAAACCCTGTTGTGAACTGTGCATTTGAGGGATCTAGGTTGTGCGCTCCTTATGATAATCTAATGCCTGATAACCTGAGGTGAAACAGTTTCATCTTCGCCCTACCATCCACCACTCCCCACACCTGTCCACGGAAAAAATGTCTTCCATGAAACTAGTCCCTGGTGCCAGAAAGTCCCTGGCACCAGTCCCTGGTGTGATTTCTATAGTCTATTATGTGTGCAATAGCATTACGTCTTTTAAAATGTACATACCTTGATTTAAAAATACTTTGCTAAAAATGCTAATGACTATCTGAGCCTTCAGCAAGTCCTAGTCTTTTACTTGGTGTGGAGGCCAGGGGGAGGTCTTGTCTGTGTGTTAATGACTTCTGATCAATCAGTGTGGTGGGTGCTGAAGGTTGATGTGGCTGTGGCAATTTTTGAAAATAAGATAACAATAAAGTTTGCCAATTTGACTCTTTCTTTCATGAAATATTTCTCATTAGCATGTAATGTTGCTTAATGGCATTTTACCCAATAGTAGAACTCCTAAATTGAAAATTTAGAGTTAATTCTCTCTAAAACTTCCACTGCTTTATTGGCTAAGTTTAAATAATCATCAAATCCTTTGTTGTCATTTCAACAATGTTCCCAGCATGTTCACTAAGAGTAGATTGCACCTTTGCTCTCTTTGCTCATCCATAATAAGCAACTTCTCTTCTGTTAAAATATTATCAGGAGAGTGTAACAATTCCTGTCACATCTTCAGGCCCCACTTTAACTCTATTTGTCTTGCTGTTTTCTTCACATTTGCATTACTTCCTCCACTGAAGCCTTGAACCCCTCAAAATCATTAATGGAAGTTGAAATCAACTTCTTTCAAACTCCTCTTAATGCTGATAATTTGACCTCCTATGAATCATGAATGTTCTTCATGACATCTAGAATGGTGAATCCTTTCCAGAAAGTTTTCAATTTACTTTGCCCAAAGCCATCAGAGAAATCACTATGGCAGCTATAGGTTTACAAAATGTATTTCTTAAATAACAAAACTTGAAAGTCAAAATTACTCTTTGATTCACAGGCTGTGGAACAGCTGTTGTATTAACAGCATGAAAACATTCATCTTGTACATCTCCATCAGAGCTGTTTGGTAACTAGATGAATTGTTAATGAGCAGTAATATATATAATTTTTGAGATAGGGTCATGCTCTGTTGCCCAGGTTGGAATACAATGGTATGATTACAACTCACTGCAGCCTTAAACTCCTGGGCTCAAGCCATCCTCCTATCTCATCCTACCAAGTAGTTGGAACTACAGGCATGTGCCACTATGTCTGGCTAATTTTAAAAAGTTTTCCTGTAGAGATGGAGTCTCATTATGTTGCTCTGGCCAGTCTTGAACTCCTGGGCTTAAGTGATTCTCCCATGTCAGCCTCTCAAACTGCTAGGATTACAGGTGTGAGTAGTAATATTTTGAAAAAATTTCCTCCCCCCTCCCCGCCACCCCAAGCCATAGGTCTCAATAGTGGACTTAAAATATTTTACAAACTGGCTGGACACAGTGGTTCATACCTGTAATCCCAGTAATTTGGGAGGAGGCTGAGACAAGCAGATTGCTTGAACCCAGGAGTTCGAGCCTGGGCAACATGGTGAAACCTCATGTCTACAAAAATTAGCTGGCTATGGTGATATGTGCCTATAGTCCCAGCTACAACTGAAGGCTGAGGTGGGAGGATTGCTTGAACCTAGAAAACAGAGGTTGCAGTGAGCAAAGACAACACAACTGTACTCTACCCTGGGCAACAGAGCAAGACTTTGTCTCAAAAAAATAAAAAAAAATTAGTGAACCGTGCTGTAAACAGATGTGCTGTCAACTGCTCCTCCATTTTTGGAACACAGAGTAGATTTAGCATCATTCTTAAGGGCGCCAGGATTTTTAGAATGGTAAATAAGCACTGACTTCCACTTTAAGTCATCAGCTGCCTTTGATCCTAACAAGAAAGCTTCTTTTTTCAAACTTTGAAGCCAGGCATTAATTTCTCCTCTCTAGCTATGAAAGTCCTAGATAGCAACTTCTATCAATAGAATACTATTATTCTACATTGTAAAGTGATTATTTAGTGTGGCTTTCTTCATCAATTATCAAAGTGAGGGCTGCTGGATAACTTGCTGCAGCTTGTACATCTGTACTTATTACTTCATCTTGCACTTGGGTGTTAAAGAGATGGGTTTTTTCCTTAAACCAACCTCTGCTACCTTCCATCTTTCCTTCCGCAGCTTCCTCACCTCTGTCCACATTTATAGAGTTGAAGAGAGTTAGGGCCTTGTGTTGGATTAGGCTTTGACGTAAGAGAATGTTGTGGCTGGTTTGATCGTCTATCCAGACCACACAAACTTTCTCCCTATAATCAATAAAGCTGTTTTGTTTTCTTATCATTCATGCACTCACTGGAGTAGCACTTTTAATTTCCTTGAATAACTTTTCCTTTGCAATCACAGCTTGGCTAATTGTTTGGTGTATGAGACCTAGCTTTTAGGTTATCCCCTTCCTTACTCACTTTAATCATTTGTAGCTTTTGATCTAGAGTGAAAGACCTGAACCTCTTCCTTTCATTTAAACATTCAGAAGTCATTGTAGGGTTATTAACTGGCCTAATTTCAATATTGTTGTGGCTCAGGAAGTAGTGAAGCCAGAGGAGAGGGACAAAAGCTGGGAAACAACCAGTAAGTGGAGCAGTAAGAATGCATACACTATCACAACATTTATCAGCTAAGCTTGCTATCTTACATGGTGCAGTTTTTGGTGCCCCCACAACAATTATAATAGTCACCTCAAAGATCACTGATCACAAATCACAATAACAAATATAATGAGAAGTTTGAAATATTTCAAGAATTACAAAAATTTGACATAGAAACATGAAATGAGTGTATACTACTAGAAAAATGGTGTCCACAGATTTATTCCATACAGGGTTGTCAGGCACCTTCAATGTGTAAAAACTTCAGTATCTCATAGTGCAATAAAATGAAGTGCAGCAAAATCCGATAGGCCTGTAATAAGCCTATAATTGACTTATTATAAACCTTTATAAGTGCTTAAGAAGTATATGGGTGCATGAGAAAGCCTTTTTAAAAAGAATACTAGAATTGGTATAGAAAAAAGTAGAAAGAAGAAAGAATTCAAAAATTAATGAAATAGAAGAAAATTAAAGTATGCAAGACAGAGATGAAAGGTAAATAGATGCCTTAGACCTGAAACAAATGTTAATGATTGCATTTGAGGCAATTCCTTTTTTAGTGTTACTTATACCATTATCATAACAACAAACCTTTCTTTAGTTCAAATCCAGTGCTTTATTGTACATTCATTTTAATCACCATTCGTATTTCTTATGGATTAAAGTATTTTAAAATATTAGAAATTAATTCATTTTAAAATGCTGTCAGGTTTTATGTGTCATTCCAGGAAATGTGTGGCCTCTTGGATATCCCATCAGAGATAATCACACCCTTCTCATATGACTGTATCTTTTCTGACTTGACTCCAAGCAGCAAAAGATCTTCTGCAAGAAACAGTCTAACCGTAAAGCATGGAAAAGCAGTGGGTTCTAAGATACATCGCCCACTAAAGGTAGGTTTTGTTCACTAAAATCACCTATTCAGGATCTCTCAGACTCTCAGACGCTCTGAAGTACAGCTTTAAAATGGTAGGTGACATTCTGTTGCTCACTGTGTTTTCACACAATGCAGCTCTCGATCATGTTGTCACTTCACACGAACAGACTCAGATGGACAGTACGTTGACTTTTGAGGTGTTCTCAGAAATGAACAAAGACACTCACTCTGGGAGAGTCAGATCTTGAATTTTCTAACTGGATTGAGCAATATTTTACTTAGCTGCAAAGCTACCATATGCTACACACTTTCCAATTGCCTTTAGAGTTGCTAAATGCATTTATAGAGTAGATTGAGCACTAAAAAAAAATATGGTAGATGAAATGAAATCTTTCTCACAATGACCCTTTTATTATTGTGTTACGAAAATCCCAGTCTCAAAATAGATTGAGGTAGATTTATCTTTTAATGAAAATCGCCAGGAGGTTTGAAGTCAAATATTCCTATCTTATTCTCGTGCTTCAGTGCAAGACTCCTGTGCAGAGCTGACCTTGCAGTACCGTCCTAGAGGGAGCTATAATGATTACTGTGGACTGATTTCCTTCACTTCAAAAGGAACACTTAAAAGAGACAATAAAGTCAGCATGCCTCCTTTAAGGCTCCATTGTCCGAAGTTGTGCCTGTCAGCTTTTCCAGAGAGGAAAGTACAGAAAAGTTCAGGGGCATTGTATGCAGCAGAAAAGAGCAAGTTCTTAGGACATTACAGAAAGCTGCCCTCAACTGCTCAAGGGGCCACCCGTAGCACTTAGGTGGCAGCTTCAGTGGTTATGTTAATTGAAGGTTGGAGGGTAGGTTGGTCTGTATCTGAGACCTCAGACCACATTCCAGTTGCCAGGGCACTAAATTAGAACCCTGATGCCACAGCTGCCAGGGCTCAGTATTACAGAGCACTGCAAATGCCTCTTCCTGCTGTCACTGCAGCCTCACCACATCTAAAATGGGCTCTTAGAAACCTATTTAGTATGACAGTGATTTTACTGATTGCTTTTTGTCTTTGTTTTGCTTCCTACATAAACCAGTGGGGAAGTGATAATTTTATGCTACTTTTCATTTTTAATTCTTTCCTAATATTCAGTTTCAAAGGTCATGACAGATAAGAGGGTGGTGTTAGTGTTGGGAGGAATGAACATCAAGGTAAGAAAAAAAAAGTAGACAAGGGAATAGTGTTTAAGAAAATATTGTTGTCAGTCAGCATTTCCACAAATATCTGTAAAAAGATCACAGAGGGGAAATACAATAATGGGAATTTAATGTCAAAATAATTGTAATTTTATGCCTAAATAGACTCAACATGACAAAAGATCCTCTTAATCTTAATTGGAAATAGGTGGGGGCATTTCAGTTTTACCTCACAAGCTATATAGCTCCTGGCATAATCAGTTTCCAAAACAATAGATAATAGAAAAACAGGACTGCTGCATCATATGTTGTGAGGAACATAAATAGCATTGCGCTGATTTCTTAACTCCCTGAACTGGAGCAGCATCTCAATCTAGTTGGCAGTAATTAAAATTCTATCTATTGGAATGGAAGATTTTACTTTTTATGTGTGTCATTGTATAATCACCTTACTGTGAATGAATTCCAAGTGCAAATGGAAAAGTAAGCTTAAAGAACTGATTTCTACAAGTGCATTTTATCCATACTTTTAAGTGAAAGTCTTAATGAAATTGTATGCTGCTTAGCATTTTAAAGATTTTTGTGAATTGGTGAAACAAATATATCTGCAATATAGATAGACTTATCTAGGACTTACTTATTGTAACAAAATCTAACCCCGTCTCTACTGCTACCTTCCTTCTTTTAATGATTTACATAACCACTTATAATCAGCCAGGGATGCCTGAATACACTTGATTAAATTTTAACTGTTCTTCACTCACCAGAAACTTTGTCAGACTCTCCTTCAAAACCCGTTGGAGGCTTCCTGAAAGTGAGTCCTGTCTGAACACTAATTTTCTCAGAAAGCATTAGAAAGAAATTTTCATTTCTCTTTCTTACCTTTTATTTTTCCTTACTCCAAGACACCACTCTAACTTAAATTCAATTGTACCATGGAGACTATGTTCATAACTAGACCTGATGGAAAATGTTGACATGTGTCCATGTCACATGAAAACACGGGGAGAGTTTTAATAGTAAACATTTAAAACCCATTATAATACAATTAAAATTATAAAAGAAAGCAGCCAAAACCATCAGTGTGGACACTGGCTTGTATACATGTGTAAGCTGTGAAATGCAGCACACTTTCTGCCAAGCTGAGAATCATACTTCTCTTCTATCCTTTAGTAGAATGCCTGGTAAAAAAAAAAAAGTTGGAAGACTCCTATGTCTAAAATATTCTTAGGGAAACATATCTGACATGAAAGAAGAGAAAATAGACTCTACTCAGATAATGAATTTTCATTTTGTCTTATTTGTGGGGTGAAGTTCTGAAACCTAAGACCAGAAAGTCTATATTTGTTATTTATTGTTTTGTTTTATAAGGTGATTCATGATAAGTCAAACTGACTAGTTGGTACCATGAGGCCATTAAAAATCTTTAACACAGATGAGTCATTTCACATCCTTATGTTAAAAGAATGAACAAGTGAATAAATTAATGATTCTTTAAATTTAATTTATGGTTGTAATCACAGTGTCAGAAATTTTTGAAAATACAAAGGATTAATCCAATATTTTTTAATTAAAAGCATTAGATACTTTTGGAATGAATGTTGCACTGAATTTCATTGTATAAAATTAAAAATTTTAGTAATAGAGAACAGGCTTGTTGAATTAGATATGTTTTCCACTTTAATCCTTTCATCAGCTATCAAAATCATGGACCTGAATATCATGGTTGTCCTGAGTCTTAAAATGTTTTGAAAATATTTCTTTCTCTCAAAAACTATATTTTGAGCACCTATTATATATCAGACAATGTTTAAAATGCCAAGGATAATATGGACACTAAGATCAAGACTTCCTGTCTTCTCAAAGCTAACATTCCAGTAAAGGAAATTAGCCAATGAATAAGAAGTAAGTAATATATATATATATATATATATATATATATATATATATATATATCCAATAGTGATGAATGCTAGGAGAAAAAATAAAGTAAGAAAGAGGGGTGGGTTTAAGTTTAGTTTAATGTAGTTAGGAAAGCCCTCTAAGAATGTGAAATATGGAGGAGGAAGATGAAGAAGAAGTGAGCCCTGAGATATCCACAAGTAGAAGGAACACTGAAGAGAGTGTGCAGCAGGACGAAGGCTCTGAGACAGGACCATGGCTTATGTGTCACAACAGCATGGAAGCCAGTGGACTGGAGGGGAAGGAGGAAGAGCAACATGTCAGTGGATCAGAGCATGTGAGTGAGTCACAGTGCAGCAGATCCTGTTGGGCCATTGTTAGGGCTGAATTTATGTCTGAGTGAGATGACAGAGGGGGTACGTTTATCTTAAAAATTTTCACTACTCTGACATATACATTTTCTTTCAATATCAAGATTCATTTGACAGCTACTCTTTTGAGCATTTCAAAACAAGTCTAATCCCTGTAACTTCAGCTTCCTCCATGAGCCAAGAAAGAGGAGTTTTATTGTATTTTGTCACATAACTGTACAGACTGTCAAGATGCATTTAGAAATATGAACATTTTGTGAAGACCATGGGAATGAAAGCAATGTAGTGAAGTCTAAATGGACTCAGAAGACCTAGATGTGTTTCTCATCTTGACAATCATTCTGAAAATTTCTAGGTGGGTTCATCTGTGTAGTAGGCTGATGACAAGCATAGGGTAAAGAAGAGTGTGAAGACCAATATCTGTGTGTCCATCCAGGTACTTTTTTTCCCACAGCCAGAACTGGGGTTTGTCAACTGGAGTCTGATTCTTGAGGAAAATCCAGAGAACAAGATTTGTAGCTTGCTTAGCAGCAACAGCTCAGAACAAGACCAGCATTTCCTGCCCACTGAGCCCTGTAAGTCTGGATTTTATAACAAGGCACTGGTGGGGTCCCTGTGTTCTTGTGCAGCTACAAGGTCGGTATAGACACGTGATGGCCGTGGCCCATCAGGAGCAGCCAGTTGCATTAGGGGAGGTACAGCCAAGGCTGTGTGCTCCATGGAGTCAACAAGTCTGGGAAGAAGCAGGAGCATTGCCTCCTACTGAGTTGGGTGGGTGGGAGCTCTACATTTCCTAGTGCAGCTGTAGCCACCCAGAGGCAGCTCTAAACCTGGGCATCCCTGTGCTTTCCAGGTCCTGGAAAGCCCCTATCCCCGACAGTCTTGGAAGTGTCTGCATCGACTCTTCCCTGCTCCTGCTCTAATTTCAGAGCAAAGTTGAGGCTGAGCCCAGGTGCTGTCACCATCCAGCCAGGTGTGTACACACTCAGGGTGACCATGACACTCCATGTCCCTGCTGCTTCAGTCTGATCTGGGCTTTGGGTGCCAATGAGCATGGAAGGGAGGCCAAAGGAACACAGAAGGCAGCTATGCATGGGCCTGCAGGCACCTCTTGGCATGAACAGCCTGGGCACCAGGAATGGCATGTTGATGGAAGCAGGTAGAAGACAGTATCCTAGGCAGAAAGGGACAGGCCCCTGGTGAAACCCTACAGTCAAACCAGGGATGGCCTGAAGCCTAGGGGCTGGGCTGCCAGTTGTGGGTGGAGTCCACCACCAGAGTGAGAACTTAGGGTATTTTTCCAGGCCCACACATGGCCGCCCACAGAACAATCGGCAGGTACATTCTCCTTTCTGAACCCATAAAACCCCCAGACTCAGCCAGACTCCAACCAATTGGCTACTAGCTATGGGAAAGAGCTACCCACTTCAGGTCTCTTAGATTCATTGGAATGACCTGCCTGCAGAAAGGAGCTACCCGGTGCTGGTCTTCTGAGAGAAGTTCTGTCACTCAATGAAGCTCCTCTCCACCTTGCTCATACTGCAGTTGTCAGCATACTTCATTCTTTCTGGACATAGGACAAGAACTTGGGACCTACTGAATGGTGGGATTGAAAGAGCTATAAAACAAACAGGGCTGAAACACCACCAACAACACCCCTCCTCACTGGCCCCCTGCAACTTTCTATGCTTCAGGCAACAAGGAGAGAGGAGCTGAGGTCCCTCTGGGAGTCCAGAATTCTGGGCTCCCTGAGCTAAGGCTGTGACACACAGTAACACCCTCCTTGGGGGCTCTGCATTTTCTTCTGGTGGCTCTGAGATTTTGGGCACCACTGTGTTCCCCTTGTCTAGATGCTGGTGGCCACAGCAGAAGCCTCTTGTGGTACGTCTAGTCTAGCTGTAGCTTGCACAGAGCCAATACCTATGCCAGTACCTGGAGCTGCCTGCCTTGCCGCAGCCACCAGGCCTGGCTGTGCACAGTGGCCAGGCCCTGCGTTTTTTCACACACCCCCTCGCCACTTTGCACCTGGCTAGCCCTTGGCAGGTGTGTTATCCAGACCGACAGTGCAAGCCAAGTGCAGCCTGTAAGACCAAGCAGATAGGATTGGCCACAGAGGTTTCTGGCTGGAAAAGTGACACCCTAATGATCCTGAGACATAAGTAGCACTCTGACTTTAGAGATGTTAAAATATGTGTGCTTTGAAATCAACTGATACACAGTAAGTAAATAATTCATCCATCTAATATTATCAAGGACCTACTATGTGCTAGGTACTTTGAGACCTGTAGTCATAACAGGTTTAACTGATAAAACAAAATCTGTCTCCATTATTTCGATAATTTTATGAAATCAATAGATAAATAAACAAGTAATAATAAAGTTTGGATGGTGCTCTGATGGGGGCATATAGATGGATAATTGAACTGAGACCCAAGTAATATAGATACTAACCAGATAATAGGTAGTGAAAATGTATCATATACTCTAACTGAAACAAATAAACCAGAGGTAATAGAGAGAGGGCAGTGCACATAGAAAACTAACTAAATATGGTACAGATAGAATATTCTGTTTGGCCCTGATGGGCCCCAGGACATGCTACCCCAAAATATGGCATATTGGCATTTGAAAATATAGAAGCAGCAGGAAGATCACTCTGACCTTCCCATTGAACTTCTTCCCTGAAGCTGACCACAAAATCTCAAAAGGCCATTCTCTTTCTCCCACCATTTCCCCTGTAGCAGGTTTTAAAACCTTTACTTAAAAAGTACCCTCCTATATCTGAAAATAAGGAGCATTCTTATCTCTGAAGACAGAAAAACACAGGTAAGAGTCCAAATAGTACTTTCTAAGATTCCCCCAGTTTAACACTACTGGTTCATACCCCATTTGTCCTATCATCCTCCCCCATCACTGCCCACTCTTCATCAAACCTAAGCATAAAAGCATACAGGTTGCCATGTTTCTTTCTGGCTTCATTTTCTTATGAAGCCTCCTGTGTCATGTGAAACATATATTAAAGAAATTAATATGCTTTTCTCTTGTTTATCTTCCTTTCGTTAAAGAGGTCTCAGCCATGACCTAATGATGGGTAAGAAAAATAATTATTTTTTCCCTACAGCCCATGAAGTTAAGCATTAAGAAATGTGATTGAAGAGACAAAAAATGTTCTTGAAGGGTTGATGAGCAAAGATTAACAGAAAACTACATTTAGATCCATAATCGCGATCATTTAATACAGTAAGAGTTCAAATCACCCTGAGTGCACCTTCTCCTTGAGATAGTCTGCTTCCTTTGGAGAAAATGGAATTAAATGTTTGTGGTGAGAGAAAATGTTTAACTAGAGAATCAACCTGTGATTAACATAACTTTTTGACTTGAGACATACAGGTGTGCACATGGAGTGCATCTTGACCCATGCAGAGAAACTGGCTTTACATCAGGAAAGCTGAGGGCAGGATATTGTCAAATGATTCTTCCATTTGAGTATCCCAACCAAAATCATTTTAAAATTTATATTCATAAAACACAATACAAAATAGTAGTGACAATGTAACAAATAGTGCTATATGTATCGACATCAATATAGCAGACAAAGATCCACTTTTGTTGAGCTTAAAGCCATGCAGAATGAACTGCATGTCATTTAGTAATGTAAGCATGTGGTAAAATTATTATGGAAACCCAAGTATTCTGTATTCCGTTATCAGTATATGTTAATGTATATGTTAAGTTTTCTGTATTCTATTTGTGATGAGAAACTAGTTCCTTTACACCATTCCCAATACCTAGTACACTCAGCACATCACACAATTCTTCTCACTGCTAAGATTATTTTCTGTTAATCATGGCGTCTTAACATATCAACTGTCAGACTCTATGAGGCTATTACTACTCTCTCCAGGTAACAGACGACGAAAATCAGAAATTTCACAGCAAATGAGTAAAGGAGCTAGGACCAGACTAGGCCTGTAGCCCTGGGGCCCTTTCCTGCATAGATGTAACCTGATTGTTGACTGTGAAGGTCCATCGACAATTTATCAAAGAAGGAATGTTCTGGGCTGTCCTGTCCAAGTCAATAGTCATTAGTCCTATGTTGCACTTGAACACATTAAATGTGGCCCAGAGGAATCCAGAAATTCAATAAGTTGAGAAGCATCAACCTATGTGTTAGACTGATATTTTTTCCCAACCAGGGTCCTGATTTTGACATAACAATGTCCTTTGGCTTGGAGTTTTACTTTCACTGGAGAAGGGCTACTCTGCCATTATGATAATTAGGTTTTGGGCCTGTCTGCGTCTTCGAATTGCAAAAGGAGAATGTTTGTGTGCGCTCTCAGAGAATCTTTTTATCTTTCCTATTACTTTTCAACTGCCTATTAATTGGAAGTAGTTTTTATTATCTTTTCCTAGAGCATAAATTATTGTGCTTAAAAAGAGTCACTTAATCTTATTCTTATTATAATCACTATTTTCCCTATGCCTGTTATGACACCACTATATCATCTAAATTCACTGCATGAGAATTGTAACACTTAAACATCAATATATGCAAGCAGGTACCTGTGCTTTACCTACCAACAGTGATAAAATGAATACCTAATTGTCACCTAAGTGGCATCTTATTGCTTGATTTCTCTGCCACCTCTAACACCAATTGTCACAGACTGAATTCTCTTGGAGCAGACATTGAGATGGAGTTTTATATGTTGCATATTTATCAGGAATGATTATCTGTGAACTAGGGAGAGAGAATATTTTGGCAGTAGAAGACATCAAACTCCACTGCAGACCCACAGACAGCCCCATAAGCGTGGGGGCAGGTCCCATAAATGTATGGAATTTCTCATTGATTATGTTTATTTATATTGTCTGTTTCCTCAGACATAGAAAGAGGCATATTGCTCAGAGGGACACTGGATTTTGAATGCAGCATACAATGCACTAGGAAAAATTACTCTGACCCATATGACAGAAGACAGAGGATTCTGTGGGAGTTCTAGGCTGCAGTGGAAGCTGACCATACTACTTTGGCCTTATGATCAGATAAAATGATGCTTGACATTTTTGTAGTACCTAAGTTTTCTGTGTTGATTTCCTGGAATACTCCAGTTGGAATATCACACCATAAATCCCTAGTGTTGTGGAGTCAGAGTCATGTCTTCTTTGGGAGATAACTACTTGCAGTTTGAGAAGCAACTCTGGGAATACTAATGGACTCTGGTAAAGACTGAATGGCTGTGCTTGGGGTTTCGAGGGATTATGTAGCTAACATTGCCCACCTTATCTGGGTATTATCAGATACTCTGAGTCATAAGATCATATAAGTGTAACTAAATGTGGAATGAAAATCAGGATACAAACCACGTTAGTCTATTTGGGCTGTTGTAACAAAATATCATAAACTTGGTGGCTTATGAAAAAAAGAGATTTATTTCTCACAGTTCTGAGGCTGGGAATTCCAAGATCAAGGTTTTGGTAAAATTGATGTGGTAAGGGCTCACTAACTGAATCATGGAGAGCCCCTTTTTGCTATGTACTCATAAGGAGCGAAGAAACCTTTTTTGGCTTCTTTTACAAGGGCACTGATCCCATTAATGTGCATTGCTCTCATGACCCAAATACTTCCAAAATACCCTACCTCATAATAACATCACCTGGAAGGTTAAAGTTTTAGCCTATGAATTTTGAGAAACACAAATACTCAAACTATAGCAGGACCTAATTTGATCTAGGGTGTATATACCTAAGTTACACAAATAGTTGGCCCAGAATTCCATGTAAACTATTTCAATAGAACCATTTTTTATCCCTTAGTTCATTTCTATGGCCTTCTAGGGAGTTCCCTATGACTAAGTTGTAGTGATGGAAAATTTGGGTCTGGTTCTCAGATGGGTCAGCTCAGTAGATGATGTGAGCTACATATGTACTGCTATTATACTTAAGCTAATCCCAAGTGTTCTCTCATAGGACAGTGGTGAGGGGATATCCTCCCAGTGAGCAGAGTTAAGAGGAATATACTTGATCATTCATCTTGGTATCAAAATGACAAATGACTTCTACTAGTTGAACTAGGAGTTAAACAGACAAAAATTAGGAATAAAATAAAGTTGGGAATATTATAAGCAGATGAATATGGGGATGGGGTACAAAGTTTGTGAATTACTGTGTGTTTCATTGATGTCTAAAAGAGAGCTTCTATCATAGCGGAGAATCTAAACCAGTAAGTGAATAGGATGGCTTGTCCTACTGATGTCATTTGGCTTGTTTCTCAGCTGCCACAGTGTTTGTACAATGGGCCCATACACATTTATGGTGGTAGAAATGGAACTATGTATGCGCCCAACAGTATGGGTTCCTTCTCACCAAGGCTGGTTAGCTACTGACATTGCTAACTGGACAAAATGTCAAATACAGTAACCAATATGGACCCATAAAATGTTATCAACTCAAGTTGAATAATTTAGAGGCATGCTGAAATGAGACAGGTACAATATTGTTGGACTCTTTAAACCCTGGAAGAGGCAATGATTTAATTTTACCAAATTGATATAATTAAATCTGGTTATGGATTTACTTTCTTGTATACAGTATATCTGCAAACATTACCATCCAGCCTCTTACAAAATCACTGATTTATCAGAATGGGATGCTGGACAATGATTTGTTTTTTTTTCAGACTAGCAATTTCCTAGCAAACAAGGTGAGGTGATAAGTGCATTACCATAGAATCCACTTCTCTCAGTACATAGCTTTTCATCACAAACTGCCAACATCATACAATGGGATGACTTGTTAAATGTTTTGCAGAATGACAGCTCGGGGCCATGACACGATGCAGGTTTGGGAGGCTGTCCTTTAAACTTTGTTATAGAAATTAAACTAATGGCTAATATATAATGCTGTGTCCCTAATATCTAGAATCCCACTTTCATAAACAAGAGGTGAAAGTACAATTACTTCTGTTAATCCATTTTGGAACTTCAAATTTTCTATATTTATAATTCAGTGTGTGGTACATCAGAAGTCCTGGTTTCTAATGGAGGAATGTTTCTTCCAAGAGATACAATGAAGTTCCCACTCAACTTGAAGCTAAAACAACTACGTTATGAAATTGGGCTCCTCATCACAGTGAACAAATAGGCAAGGAAAAGAGTTACTATGCTGGAAGGAGTGGTTGACATTCATTATGACAAAGAGTTAGAGTTACCTGCTATACAATGTAGGTAGAGGAGAGTGTGTTTGGGACCTGGAAGAGTCACCAAGTGTCTCTTGGTGCTTCAGTGCCCATAAATAAATATGAATGGAAAATTTTAGCAATCAAGTCCACCAAATAAAAGTCAATTAAATGCTCAGACTCCTTGGAGTAAAAGTTTGGGTCATCCCTTAGTTAACAAACACACATCAACTGAAATGAGGGTGTTCTAAAATGGGTAATGGAAGGAGTTGACAAATATCAATCATGCTGAAATGATTTACAGGTAGATGAGCTACAGTTTCCAAACTAACTCTCTTATATAAAGTCTTCCATAAATTTGGCGGCCTTCTAACAATTTGGAGAGTTGTCTATGAACTGGAATTAATGGAGTGCATGAGCCTATGCAAGTGATGCACTAGGAAGACCGTGATCTAATACACTATATCACTTCCTCTCTGCTTCACCCATGATTTTTGTCACTAATTCAGCAAAAGATATTTTGCATACAGTGCCTCATGTTAAGCTCTACCTCCCTTGATACTGAAAGTTTTTTCTGGCATATGCTATGAGTAACTTGTGGGAGCTAGCTTAGAATTCACAAGCACAACACAGAATTTCAGGAAGTTAATCACTCATAGAGAAACTCTCCATAGGTGATGGGGGTCTCATGGACAATTACTTCTTTCATCTCTTGAATCCTCAGATCCTTATTTAAGGCCCTTCAGAGAGTCCAAGTAGGATTGAGCACCCATTATTCACAGAAACAGCCTATTTGAATACATCTTTTATAGGCTTTCACTCTTTTTCTGTTACACTTGTCTTGGTTCTTCACTTCTGCTTCCTAGGAACATTTGCCCAATAAACCATTCGCATTAAAATTCCCTTGAGCTATGTTTTAAGGGGACCTAGACTAAGACATGCATATGGACATTGCTCTATGAATAGATTCCTTGTTTTTATTATTATCTCCTGGGTGTCTATATATCTGCTAAATATATCAGAATAGATAAGCTCTCTAGAAGTGTAGAGATTTTTTAAAAAGACCAAAATATCTTCCCCGAAACACAATATTTTAGAGGAGGACATAAAAGAGAGGCCTACAGTGGAGAGAGGACTAGTCATTGAGTAAAACGTAATATTAGAAGTTTCAAATTGTATATCATGAGAATTTTGGCAGGTAGATTTTTTAGATCCTGGGATCACTCAGAAGTCAAACTTTACAATTAGGATAATTTGGAATCATATATTAAAGTCATTAAAATAATTTTAATTCATTATTTAGAATCAAGTCAGAGACATTTTCTTTTATGAATCATTCCTTCAAGGTAGAAACACAAACTATTAACAGTAATATTTGCAAGTGAAGGGTGTCATAAAATAAATAATTTCAGAAAGTCTGCAGTTACTTGGTATTGGTAGTAAGTCATGCTTCCGTTTTATTCAAACTTGTAGTTTAACAGTTAATCTGGACAAATATGATCAGGATGGGGGGCGCTCAGAGAATTTTAACTTTCCAATGCAGGTATTGTTAGATATTTCAATTTTCTAGGTCAATCATTAGCTTCTTTCAAACTCTAATGTTTAAAGTTCTAAAAACAAACAAGAAAAACCAGCTGCCTTTTGTTATTTTGGTCTTCTGCCTTAATCAAATATTGTTTGTCTATTAATGAAGTATCCCTTGTCTTGATTTTACAAAGACTGCAAACCATGTCCAACTTTGCCTTTGTCCTCTGCTCAGGACATTTCAAGTTTGCAGAGGATGTGCAAGGGCAATTTATTTAAAAAGAGTGGTGTTCTTCCAACAGGCTCACATCTTTCTTGAAATTCTTCTGCTTTGTGTCCTGCCTAATCAACTGCTGCACTCATGAATGATCAGAGTTCCTGTGTTGCTTGTCATATTAGTGTGTTCTCATGCTGCAATAAGGACACACCCAAGACTGGCTAATTTATAAAGGAGGAAGGATTAGTTGATGCACAGTTCACTGTTGCCAGGGAAGGAGGCCTCAGGAAACTTACAGTCATGGTAGAATCAGAAGCAAATATGTCCTTCTTCACATGGCAGCAGCAAGGAGAAACATGGGAGCTGAGCAAAGGGGGAAGTTTCTTAAAAAGCATCATAACTTGAGAGAACTTAATCACTCTCATGAGAATAGCATGGGAGAAACCACTCCCATGATTCAATTATCCCCAACCAGATCTCTCCCATGACACATAGGGATTTTCAGAACTACAATTCAAGATGAAATTTGAGTGAGGACACAGTCAAATCATATGACTTGTCATTCAAATAACTGAAATAAAGCCACACAGATATAAAAATTACTAGCTCTTTGTAGGTGCATGTTCTCAACACTCAATAATGGTTGTCTAACTGAATTAAAGATGTCCTTTAACACTCAGTTTAATAGCCACTAGTCAGAAGATGCTTTCTTGAACATTCATTTCTATAGGCCACGATCAATGTCCCTCATCCAGAAACCTCCTTGAGGCTTCCCTAACTCTTTGGGCACACGATGAGTAGAGTACTTAACAAGAAAATGATATCATTTATTTTCTTCTATGCTGCTTCTATTTAAATCTTGATAATTTTAGAGAAAGGTATTCCTCCATGTTTAACAGAGTGACAAGTAGTTACTATTACTTTATAAATGCTGAATAAGTGTAAAAATTTTATAAGATGAAGTATTTCTAGATTTTTATATGCCATCAAGGTTTACAAATACATACATATTAAATGAGTTTATAAACTCATATAAAAATGTGCTTTCAAGGTCTGCAGTATTAAATAACATTTACCACAAATGAATGCTGAGTATTCCAATAAAAATGCAGGACTAGAGCTATTAATGCAGATAATGATTAGAACACTAACTTAAATTATACCAGTGACCATAGAAAAGCAGAAAAGCTCCTTATTTTTCTTCCCCTAAACTTTATTTTTTACCATTGAAGAGCTCAGTAAATGAGATCTTAAAGTAAAACAAGTCTCATTTAAATAAGAAGAAAAATCTTGACCCATTAGGAGAGCATTTAACAGCATTTCTACGTATATGAACATGGTAATTATAAAACCGTTGAGCCTTAATCTATTGTGTTATTGCTCTATACCTGGGAGACAAATGATCTATTTGAATAGAATGGCCTTATGTCCAACCATGGAGATCAGCTAAGGGAATCCAAAGCAGAACAACTCCAGTGGCAGTGATCTTTCCTGGAAAACATCTGCTGCCAGCTGAGTGTGTTTACATTTTGGCAGCAGTGGCAGATGTGCTCATAGTCAGCCCATCTGTGTGGTGCCCAGAGGCTGGAGCCAAGGAAGCTGGGCTGGACAGACAGCAGAGAATGAGCTTATTATAATATCCTGTCTTGTTCTAGAAAATGCAAACTAGTGCATCATAGCACTTGTTTCTTCTGTTCTACAAACAAGGCCTGAAAGTTAACTGATTTGTATGTATGGCCTAGAATGAGCAGTAGCTTTTAGTTGTTCAACTGCTCTTAGGAATGGAGCCATGTAGGTGTGTGATCAATATTTTTAAAAAGAGAGTAATACTTTCTGTAAAAAATAATTTAAAAAAATGTTGAGAGAATATCACTTTAAACATTTTTCATATTTGAAAATACTATTTAAAATATTTAGTAGGTACGTAAACACTGAATAAGTATCAGCTTTCACATGTGAAACACTTATTTTTTCTCCTTTCTTGTATTGTTTATTACATTTGTTACATTCAGAAGTGTTATCCAAAGTATGTTCTTCAGAAGATAATTTCATAGCCAAAAGAAGTACTTATAAAATTATATATGACTTTTTTTTTTTTTTTGAGATGGAGTTTCGCTCTTGTTACCCAGGCTGGAGTGCAATGGCGCGATCTCGGCTCACCGCAACCTCCGCCTCCTGGGTTCAGGCAATTCTCCTGCCTCAGCCTCCTGAGTAGCTGGGATTACAGGCATGCGCCACCATGCCCAGCTAATTTTTTGTATTTTTAGTAGAGACGGGGTTTCACCATGTTGACCAGGTTGGTCTCGATCTCTCGACCTCGTGATCCACCCACCTCGGCCTCCCAAAGTGCTGGGATTACAGGCTTGAGCCACCGCGCCCAGCATGACTTTTTAAACAATATAATTTTCTTTCTTTATTGTAGGTTCTCACCTCTTTTACTGTGTTAATCTATTTTCTAAATCTCCAAATGGGAAATGCTTGGAGTTGTCACACATCCTGGGCTAAAATTCTTTTGTGTTTACATGAGAAATCTTACTCTGATGATTGAATCAGAAATCAGCAACCCGGAAGCAAAAAGTAAATAGAGTTATTTTGGTATTGGTATTCACTTTCTTACATAATTTGTTTATTGAGATTCTAAAAATTAAGCAATTAAGTGACTGAAATAGTTTATCCTTTAAAAATTGGTTAAGTTAGTTTGATACTTATATCTGATATTTTTTCTTCTCATGGGCTTATGCACAATGAAGCTAGTTTATAGAGCAAACCATTAAGCTGCCACCTTAATTTGGAGATTATGTGACTCCTATCCCCAGGAAGAGAGAAAAATTAATAAACAGAATGAAAACGATGTCAAATGGGTGAGCTTAGCTATCTGCAGAAGTTCAACTTTAAGAGATTTCTATAAACAGTTGCTAATGGAGATGAATAAAACACATTCAATCAAAACGTTTATGTAGGAAGTTCATATTTAGACTTTTAAATAGCTGTAATGTAATAAATTCTGTGATACATAGAGTCAGATTCGAACCTAAAGGTAACCCAGCTTCCATGAAAAAAATATAACAAGAAGAGTCAGGAGCAAGAATTTGCAGTTTTTATCCAGCACCAATCAGGGGAAAGACACTGACCTAGAAGTAAAGATATTCTTATTATTAGGAATGATTGTCCTATGTCGGGGCAGGAATCAGTAATTAGACCTTCCCAAAGTCTAAATTACATATTATTTTTATATATGTACCTATATTTTTGATCTGTACTCATTAAATATTCATCTGTTTTGCAAACTGTTTCCCAGAGAACTTCTTGGCTGCTAAAAAAGGCAGTATCAAAATGTGATGGTTAAGGACATGGACACTGAAGTCAGTGAGTTCGAGGCCTTGTTCTCTCATTTTTGAGCTGCATGATTTTGAGCACATCACATGACCTCTCCCTTAATCTTATCTATGAAATTATAATATTTGCAGAATCTATCTCATAGACTTATTAGTATTAAATCAGTTAATACACATAGGATATTAAAAACTATGTTTGGCTCAGAGTAAGAACAATTTAAGTCTTGATAACATATGATAGGGGAGATTCAAATGGCCTGGTACATTTTTGGGTTACTATGAGTACATATTCAATTTATTTTATACTAACATTATAGGCCCTGGTGAATTGGATTGCTTTGATACGGTAATCCATAGCTAATAAAGCTTGCTCAAAAACTTAGAGAAATGTACATTTTAATAAACTATCTGGAAAGGCCCTACCTAATCAAAATGTTCATCTTGACACTTGTATTTTAAATTGTAGCATGTAATATAAGGAAAAGGCATGAATAAGGCAATTTATATTTAAATCATAAATTGTGTAGAACATTACAGATATTTAAGCATAAGGCAAATAAAAATGTATGCCAAAATTTTAATTCTAGAAAAGGTTTGTAAAAAATAGTGTATTTGGCATTTCTTAAAATAAGTATTAAAGGTGCAAAAATTTGCTACATTTTGAAATTCTCGGTTAGGAAAATTTAAATCATTTCCTTTATTTGAAGACTTCCTAGTTTGTAATTTAATACCGTTCCTGATTAATTCCAGGGAGCATTGCAGAATTATGCGAGAATGTATCATTCCTTTGCAGAGCATGTTAAATAGCAATGTTTCTCAGAATATATTTTGAAAAGGATTGGGCTGTAACATAAAATAATAAGAGTAAAGAGAGGGAAAACCATACATAAACCAAAAAGCATTTAAATAATATTTGACAGTAGGAATAAATTATTTTTAAATATTGCCTTTTAGAAAATTGCTTCGGGTATCAAAACTCATATTACAATCTGAAAGCTCTTCCATAACATCAAAAATTGAGTTCTACATGATGAGATCTGATTATAACCCCCCAAAATAGCTAGGAATAACCTATTGTATTTGAATCTTTAAAAAATAAAGTAATCATGCTAATATAAATAGCATCTATATTTATTAATTATTGTCAATGCTTCATTGTTGGCCTCCAGTAAATGTTTCAAAATTGCAGAATGCTACAGTGGCTTCTAAAAATTACAGTTAAACATTTCTGCACAAATCAGTACAGAGTCTGAAAACAGACTTGCAAGTAATAGAAAGCCATGGAAGAAGATTTAAGCACGGAGTTTTTTGGAATCATCTCTGGGAAGGCAAATTGCAAACAGTATTAAGTGAATTAAACAGCAGTTGAAATACTAAATCAAACATCTGCCATGGAATGTATGGTGTGTATTACTCCATTGTAGCTAAAATGACCCACTAACATTAGTCAGTGGGAGCATAAATTAGATATTAATGACTGTCACTTGTGAAATACTTTATCCTCTCAACCACAAACAAATGTACTACACAAAAATCATTAAGGATTCCCTAACAGTCATGGGGTTTTTCATATTGTTCATATTCCCATGCATCCACTTAAAAATGAATGGTTTGCCTAATTGCCAACCATTAGGGCTAAGGGGAGTGGAAAAACAAAAGCACCGACAAAACCTTCTTAGAAGTGATCACCTGATGTTGACATACAAAGTATAATTAAGAATTTGGATATAAGAGAGAAAAGAAACAGTGAAAAAAATGATTTAATTTATTTTACAATTTTACAAATGATAAAACAATAATACCCGGTTGCTATACACAAACAATAAGAAAACAGTGTTGAACAGAATGAACTTGACAGAATAAACCTCATCTTTCAATTCCACAAATTGTATAAGAAATACTCAGTAGCAATTATTCTGTGCAGCAATGCTATCTCTGTAAACTCTTTTTTTTTTTCCTGCTATTTACATTTGAAACACTTGTGCTTTTGCCAAATACAAATAAAGAAACGATATTTATTAAAAGGTGCTACTTAAATGAGAAACACAAGGCCTGGAGCCACAATCTGAAAACTGTAATTCGAATACATTGCTAGCTTGAAGCCTTTACTTTTCTTCTTTATTATTACTTTTAAGATTTGGACATACTAGACCCTCACTATAACTCTACATATGAACGACATAAGATTCAGTTATAAACTAGATACCTCTGAAAGCAGGTTAGTAACTGAAGTCTCAAAAGAACTTCTTTATTCTAAAGTGGCCTTACTTATCTCCAGGGGAGTTCACAGTGCAGACCCTGAAGATGTTAGCATAACACAAATCTAGTGTGTACATATTACAGACTTAGTGTGTATACACACATATACACATATATAACATTGTATATATGCATCACACATGTCTATTTGTACTATATAGATATATCTATAGCACATATATAATAAAATATCTATTTCTAGGTGGGCCTTATTTGAATTTTCTTTCATCAAATACAAATAATAACCCTCATTCAATTTTTAAAACATTGGGATATTGTTAATGTTTGATGGGAAAACTTTCAAACTGGTAGAGATGACAACTAACTATTCACAACTCTTCCCATGCCCCTTCCACAATTATATATACTCCCTACAATAACCACATGAAAACAACTCTTTTATGAATCAAATATCACATTATATGCATTATGTCTAACTGGCTCAATTAGAAATAAATTAATTTGTTCATCCTTTTTCTGTATAGTAACTGAATAACTAATTGGTATGTACACTACCTCTAGCATTACTTAAATAAATTGCTTTTGTAAGCATAAATATAGAAATTCCCATTAGCAATTGATATACAATTCATATGATATACAATACATGAAGACATTTGAATGCCCAGCACCTTCTTTCAGATAGAAAAACTTCCACAGTAGTTTCATCAGTCCTGTGAGCTGAATCATTAGATTTGCCCAGAAAATCTATTACTTGCTAACTTTTTATTTTTTTGCAACTTAACATTAATTAAAGCACAGGCTGAGTAATAATGATGAAAATGTTTCCATGGCCTATTCATGTCAACAGCACAATAAAAACCATGTTCTGTAAAGGACAGGAATATTTCACAATCAGCTACCTGAGCATTGCCAGGTACAGGGTTAAATAGTGAAAAATAAATTAAAATATTAAAACTGAGTATATGATATTTTCAAAATTAAAAAAAGAAAAAAACTCCAGATATTTCAAGTATGCTTTTATAGTATGATTTTGTTATAATTCTTTATGCTCCCCTATTGGTTAAATCTCAACTCTTTTTCTTACTCTTTAGCCTTCATTGATCTTGCCCTGTTCCTAGAAGGAGGCCACAGTAGACAGTGAAAGCCAGAGGACAGACGGAAAGGTATACAACAAGGAATAAAATGGGCTCGTACTGCTTGTCTTCTTTGAACCCTAAATACCTTTAACTTAATTCATTCTTGACTATTGAAAGTTCCCTGAGATGAACAAAAGTAGTCTCAGTCGATACTGAAGCCCTTTTCTCATGCTGAGCGTTTTTGGAAGTGGGCAATGTATTTAGGGAACACAAAGGATAAGGTGACAAAGCAATGCGAAAAAGCTAAAAAGGCACTACTCAATGCATCTACGAGACAAACATCAATGCACAGAACAATGAATGGCTGAGATACGTGTGCTGTGGCCTTAACATTGTTTAAATGTATTTATTGAAAATATACTAAAAATGGGAAGATGCGATGGCTCATGCCTGTAATCCCAGCACTCTGAGAGACTGAGGAGGGTGGACAACCTGAGGCCAGGAGTTCAAGACCAGCCTGGCCAACATGGTGAAACTTTGTCTTTTCTAAAAAATACAAAATTAGCTGGGTGTGGTGGTGGGTGCCTGTAATCCCAGCTACTTGGGAGGCTGAGGCACAAGAATCACTTGAACCCAGGAGGTGGAGGTTGCAGTGAGCCGAGATCACCTCACTACACTCCAGCATGGTGACAGAGTGCGACTGCATGTCAAAAAAAAAAAAAAAAAAAAAAGAAGAAGAAAAGAAAAGAAGAGAAGAAAATATACTAAAAATGGCAAGGTACCTTGCTACTGCTTTTTAAAAACATACTTGAATGAGTGCCTGGATGGATTTTACCTATAAGAAATTTGCTTGTGACTTCTAGATTTTTGTTGGACTTAAATTAAAGGCAACTTGAACAACTTATTTGCAAATAGTCCAAATTTAGATTTTATAAATCACTTTCAATTTGTTAAGTAAACCTGACTTTTCAACTTTACATGTGTCTAATTCTCTTACAATATCCAATAGATAAGAGGTTTAATTATAAAAGTACATCAACATTCCATTCATTTTTAGCTATCAGTCTCCTATATGCATTATATTTTACTCACTTATAGACACATACGTTCTCAAAAGATGTAATATTCCATATCCCAAGGTTTTATTATATTTAAAAAAATACTACATGTAATTTAAAATATTGAGAATTGTACTACTGTGAATATCCTTTTCCCTGGACAAACACATGCACACACACACACACACTATGGTTTTTATTCATTTCTCAGATTGTTTTCCCTAAGAAACAAAACATATATATTCTCCATGCCATTTCTTCTTTCTTCAAACTGTCTCCCCAAGAAATAAAAAATCAAAGTAGAAGTGAGAATGCAGTGCTTCTGCTTTCTAAACAAACAATCTACTATCATAGTATAAGTTACCAGAAAACTGGCCCATTGGTCAACTCTGTTATACATTAAATTTTTAAAATTACTTTGTTAATAATTTCATGTGTTTCCTGAAAAACACATGTGATATTGTGACTAAGTTTAACTACAGAATATATTGGTCAATTAAATTCATTTTAAGTGCAAAATATTGACACAATTTTCTTGTTAAACCTCTTGAAATTAAACATCTTTGTTTTGAAAACAATACTCTGTTAAAATTGATATTTCTGCACTAAGAAATTTAACAGTAATGTATACAGCATTCCCATATTTCCATTTGAATAACAAGGGAAATATCAAAGAACTGGAAGTCACATTTCTCTATATCAATCAAATATTTATTCTAAAGGGCAAAATGCTTCCACAAAATTATTTTGTAATGTAAAACATGTGAAAGACATTTCAAATGAAAATAAAGTATGAGTTTGGAAATTTAAAAATATTTAGAGACAACTTTCACATTCATAGCAAAATAATATATTCATGTTAATTATATATTATTTTCATTAAAGAAAAATTGTTTGCTTTAATCTTTGTAGAAACACAAGTATAATCTTTGGTACCAAAGATCTTTTTTCTTCTGCCTATTTTACCATCTCAGATGACATGGAACATCTTTTCTTTAGAATGGCCTAATATTACATAGTGGCACAGTTTAGCTGGTACCTTCTACACCATTGCAAAATAATATGGAGGTTTAGAGTTGTGCAAAATAAAACATTTGTTTAAAAAAGTCTTTGTGTGATAGATTTCCAAAAAATATAAGAAATTTAAAAATAATTACTTAAAGTTTATTTTCCTCATTCATATGTATCTCAGAAAGGATTTCTAAGCACCCCAATACCCAAACCAAAAGAGATTCCAGAAGACAAAAACATAAATTTAAACATAAAATTTATAATCAGACTCAGAGTCCTGACTGAAGGCATTTACTTGAGTTGTTTAATCTTATGGATTTCATTGCTCAAATCGCTTCCATCTTGATTTCTGATGACAAGGATGGTTTAGTTTCACAAGGACTGAGTTGTGTTCCTGGGGTTTCTCTTCCAATGTGCTTGGAGTTGCTGTGGGCAGCCTGACAGTGATGAACATATTTACTTTGCTAACTAATGATGAGTGCACTGTTGGATCTTGTAAACACTACTGATTATACATTCAAACTGTATTCTTAGTGGAAGTGGCACTTACTAGGACCCTTGAAGTCAAAATATTTAATTTTTAGAGCACTTTGCAGGTATTTCATCAGCTGGTAGTAAGTTTCTCATGAACGTCCTTTATCAACCTTTCAGTTAATTGGTGGATGCTGAAACCCAGCCATGTTTTGGATCCTATTTTCAAATCTTCGGAAGCATCTTCAGAAAAGAAGTCCATATTGTCTTTATGTTTTAAAATGTGCTTTATTGCTTTACACACTTTCCTGTTGTCAGTTTTAGAGCTCCTCTATTATGTAGCACATTTAATGTTTTGAATTCTAATGGCATTCTGTGAGGGCTTGCATTAGAAAAGTACCTATATTTTAAGTCATCATAGTAATGATATTTGACAGCTTTTCCATTCAAATCCTTAGGAAATGGCCAGAATCCATACAGGTGAATTTCATCACAGAATCTTGTGGCAAGTGTATACATGAGGAGACCTGTGCTGGGTCTTTTGATAGGAACTTTGTTGGTCAGCCAGTAGCTGGAAAAACAAAACAAAACAAAACAAAATCAAGAAGAGAAGAATTTAGAGAAATATAGAGTATATCCTATAACAATTACATGATGTAGAAAACTTAAAAGGTATCTTTATGAATAATATTTTAAAGGATAACTGAAGAATTATTTTTAAACATTTAGAAAATTTGATGCTTTTATTTAATTTTTTCTTTATCCCTTATTTTCTTTCTTATTCTTGAGGTTATATAAATACCCAGGGGACCTGGGATGTAGGTAAATATTACTCTAGAATCTCAAGTTTGAAATGAACCAATAGCAAACATTTTTATAATATATAGAGTAACATTTTCTCAGAAGAATTAAGTATGACTGCACAAGTCATGATAATTGGGTACAGATTAAGTAATCCTCCTAAAAAAAAATAGATGGAAACTATGACTACAGATTTTCAAAATGTTGATAATACAATTAAAAATCAAGGAAAAAAGACTTTACCTATGTTATATCAGCTGATTTATTCAGCTCTATTTTCCAAATTACATTTTACTAAAGCAAATTAGAAGACTTACTTCTATTCACATAAGAACAAAAACAATAAAAAAGTTGTAGAATAATTGATAGTTTACCACTTATACCATTTAACATTTTATTAAATAGGTAAAATATATTTCAATGATTGTAAGTATTTTATAGGCAATAAAGTACTTCAAAATGTTTAAATCCATCATTGCTATCAAACATTGTTGTGAAAAGCATGCAAACTCACAAATTAATCATCACCTCTGTAAGAAAGGGGGCTTCCAATATTTCTTGGCATATTCATTTCCTTAAGGATAATGATCTTTTTTGAAAGCAGCTGAGAGAGTGTGGATTTTTTTCTTATTTTTAAAGTAGTCTAATTATAAACACAAAAACTTAATATGTTTCTAAAATTATTTAGATTTTACTATTGTCTTCTATTTGGAGAGATACGTATTCTGCCATCCAAATTCAAGGGGAATATTATGTTAGATTCGGATGGTTGCTGTATTTAATAAACTTGCTTTAGATTTAACATAATATTATTTTTTTCTTTTCTCTCTTTTTTAAAACTTTTATAGTGCTTTCCAGGAGAGATAAAATACATCTAGAGTACTGAGTATGAAAAAAACGTAAAGTGATATGTTACTTCATTTCCTTAAATAAATTTATGCTTTTAAACTTCACTGGAAACATCCAAAACAGGAAAAATATACCTGGCCATTATAATTCTATATTTTGTCTTTCATCTTCTCCCTTCTCCCAGTCAGGATTGGCCTTACATATTTTCTCTTTTCCTTTTTTTTTATTTTATTTTATTTTATTTTATTTTATTTTCTCTTTTTCTTATTTAGTGAAGGCTGTGGGCTAAATATTTTGAGCTGTATGAAATGTGTTATGAACCCTTTGATATCACAGTTGTTTTAAGACTGTCTATTATCCATAAAGAAAATTTTATAAGGAATTTTCAGAGAAGAACATCTAGGAATTTTCTCATAACTCACAGGAACTGAATGAGCAAAACCATAACCTATACACTATTGACATAATGTGGAATCCATAGACATTGATTCTAAGCCAGGAGCATACTCAAACTTCTGGGAAGACTTTGAAGAAACTATGATGTGACCTGAAGCTCTCTGGGCTTTGAGAAAACAAATATTTTTTTAATTTTAATTTTAATTTTTATTTTTTTATTTTAACATGAAATAATGATTATGGAAAAGTGTTGTGAATGTGATCTGTGTATGGTTACAGATGTTAGGTGATTAAGTTGATTAGTTAAAAAATGTATCTGTTTATAAATGTTTAAAGTAAGCCAAGAAAATTCAAATTCAGTAAAAAAAGAAGAGTATTTCCACTGGCAAAGTCAATGATTAGAACAATTTGGCAGTATGAGGGTCATGCTGAGTTATTTCTAAAGTGAGAAAAATGCTGCTATACTACTTGTATGAAACTCCAAGTTCTAAATATCAATGAATGCTTTCTATTTTCTAATTTTGGAGAGATTTCTTAGAGGTTTATATAACTACAACTGCTCATAGACAAATACCAAAGCAATTTCTATACGCAATACAAATAAGTAACTACAATGTCAGAAATGCTGAAGGCAAAATTATTGGCTTACATGCTTTAAAACAGTGTCAGAGATGTACAATAAACCTTTTTTGATACAGGGCATCTTATGAGGTATCACAAATAAAATATCACTGAAGTGCCTTGAAAATGAAACTGATTGCAAAGCATCTTATTTGAAAATAATGAGTAGAGTGGCTTTAGAAACTTTTTGGGTCTTATTCTAAATAAATAACTATATGCAATTAAAATATTGAATTAATTTAGCTTTAGAAATGTTAACAGAAAAATTAGTTTGATGATATTTGATCTGCAATACTTTGAATAATTTCAAAGAAAAATATGCCATCAATATTTCAGGACATTTTTGAAGAAACAATACAAAATAAAAGCCACTTATCCTATTGATTTCTAAAAAGTGTCACAGAAAAATACACCTTAATAAATGTCATCAATATGTAACAGATAAGTTGAAAATGCCTTAAATAAGTCAGGCCATAAGTAATAATAACATTCTAAAAATTTAAAAACACAGACCTGATCAAATGCAGTCTATAAGACTATATTTTGTGTTTATTATCAACCTAATGTTGTGCCTGAAATTGTATAGGCCAATCTAAATTATTGCAATTCAGTATTTGCTCAGTAACAAATTCTACATGTAAAAAGAACAAGAATAGACATTCTTTTTAATTCTGTTAGCGTAATTGGTTAGATAATATTAAAAGGTAGAGCCCAGACTGCAATTTTGAAATCCATACCTAAATGTATCCACGTTTATACAATTTGATATTTTAAAACTGCAAATTTTTATGTAGTATATAAAAAATAGAATATTAAGTTGTTTTTCATCCTCATTGGAACAAATATTAAACTGAAAATAATGCATTGATAAAATCATGGAATATTCACACTGTTTCAGTATAATATGTTCCAATTTTTACTTCAAATGTACGTTATAGTTTAAAATTTAGCAAAATTTTAAATTCAATAATTGAGCTGCATACATGTATTTCTTTTTATGTAAATTGATTTCTTTTTGAGTCACGAAATCAATGTAAGCTCCATGTATAAAATTTGAAGGGAAAAAAATCTGAGTAAGAAAAACCTTTACCTATAATCCAACCACATAAAGATAATTACTGCTACTGCTACAACATGTGGCATCCTTTTTCTTCTCTGGCTGATTTGGATCTTAATATATGTTACATTCATACATAGACATATACAAATTATTTTTTATCAGAAGAGTCTATGTTTTATTTTTAATATTGTTAATTTCCTCTGTTCTTCCTTCCTTTCTTTCTTCTTTCCTTACTTCCCTCCTTTCTTCCTTCTTTCCTTACCTTTTGTTTTATTATTATACCTTCTTCTGTTGTATGAAACATTCACTCTTGACTATATGTGTAAATAGAACATTTATAACTTTTTAACACATTTGATAGCCTCTGTAGATCTTACTTCTCTCAGCGTGAAAGCTCTGTTTTGACCAAGTGAGGTGTCTTATATACTCTAGCTCCAACATATTAGTTTCATTTCTTACTTCAAACAAACTCAAAATATGAAAAATATGAAATGTCTCTACCCACCAAACCAGTGTGCTATAGAAGGCTATATTTATAGTCAGAAGATAAAGCTTTGAATTTGTGATATGTTTATTGATACTTAAGAAAGCTGTGTCACTTCCTTGGAGCTCAGTTAACAATATTTAACATAAAAAGTTGTGATTCTGCAAAAGAGAAAGTAAAGGTAAAAGATCCTAAAGCTTGATATATAATAAGTAATACTACTTGACTTTCAACATATCCCAAAATAATCATTCTTCAATCCTACATCTCTCTTGGAAACTTCTGTGACTACATATTGGCTGGACAATTGTGGTCATGTCATGCAACCTCAGTGGAAATGTTTCCTTAATTGTGAAACAAACATTTAATTCTATGGCTTTGGGGTTTCCTCTATAACATTATAGTGCAGTTTCAATCTTCTCTCTCCATGAAATTGTGTGACTCATGCTTACTCCTTGTCTACTTCCTCCTCACCATTTTATTCTCTTTCCTTCCTTCAGGTTGTAATACATTGCAAAGAAAATAAGGTGCCTAATAAATACTTATTGATTTTAAATCCAGTATGATTTTATATTTTATATCATAATAAAAGCAGATAATAATCAACTGATGAGTCACAATACTTGATTATTTCAAGCAATCAGGGTTTTAGAAAAAAAGTTATATTTAACAATATTGATACTAAGGAGAGCTCACATTCAACATACTGACAGACACAAAGTATTCGTTTGTATTTATATTTAAATAAAAATGTCTAAAAGTTTAGAAGTATTACATGGTGCAAAAGTAGTTACGGTTTTTGCTATTGAAAGTAATGGCAAAAACAAAAAACAACAACAAAAAAAAAAAACTGTGGTTTTTGCTACTGGAAGCAATGGCAAAAACTGCAATTAATTTTGTACCAAACTGATAATCATATTTTTCCTCTGAAAATGTTATTCTTCTTCCAAGAATAAAATGTGACAATTTCTAGAAGAATTTGAATATAGAGAATAGAATCTCACTATACCAATAGTTGTAATTTAATGTTATATTATAAGCAAAGTTTTCATTAATGAGCCCAGAAATTCTTCTATCTGGAATGTGACATGAAGTGTATAACAAAATATATCTTTATACTCTTAATTCATGAGTCTCCTCTATTTCTCCTCTCATATTTATCTTCTGATAACTGAGATTTGTGCTTGATACCCCTGGAAGACTACGTCAAGTGTAAAAATATGGCTTTTGATCTTCCAGTCTAAAGTAATTTGAGATATTATAAAATAATTGGCTTTCTATAAGGAATCTTTGCAGGAAATGTCTGCACAACCCCAACTCTACAGTCACCCCAGAAAGCTAACAGAGACCATTTATGATGATATTATTTTTCCACCAAAAATCACAGCATGGAGCAAGAATAAATATATGTGTTTTGAGAGTCCATCAGTCACATTTATCAATATGTCTGTTTATTCTTATGAGAAGTATATGTGTATCAGCTATATAACATGGAACTTAAAGCAGTCATCCCTGGACATATTGAAATGGAATATCCCTGCTGTTTTCTTCCCAACTGGTAAAATAGTCCTTTCATTGTATTCTAGTCTGCAATATATTATGTAAAACACAAATAAGTGAATTTTGTTTTGAAATTATTTTGGTACAGTTCAGGATACCTTTTAAGATTATGAAATAGCTTGTGCTGCCAGATAAAGTAGGGTCGACAGTAAATTCTTCAAATAAAAATGGAACTTCCAGCACTATATTGCTGAGAATAATTCACTCTGCTATGAATTAATTCTTATAGTATGCCAGAAAGACAGTAAGTGATAGATCTTAAATTATCTTCTAATGCATGTAAATAAAGGGACAGAGAGGTATAATTAACACGATTTGGCAAGCTGAGAATAAACATAGGGGTAAAAGGACAAGCAGTTATCAATAAGTAATAATAAGAATAATTTACTGAGTATATATAATGGGCCAGAGACAGTATAAAGAATTCTATATATTGTGCTTTTTCATTTAATCCTGACCAAAAACCTGTGAGTAGATGTTATGTCATAGATGAGGACATTGAGGTTTGGTGGTGATGGGAAAGGAAGGTTAAATAATCAATGTAAAGTCACAGAAGTTGTAGGTAACAGGACCAAGATTTAAGCTCACTTATACGTGGCCATAACTATTTTAATTTTAACAAAAAAAAATGTATCCTTAGTCACTTAAGAACATTCAGCTTGGAATAGAGAGACCTTAGGATCATGTTCAACACAGAGTTAATTGGTGGAAAAAAGTAAATAATGATCTACATGGTGTTACAGTGATTAACAGGCCAGTATCAATAATGATTTTTTTTTCTATGTGTGAAGATTTTGGGGAATGTTTTTAAAGGTAAATAAGAGATGACCAGTATAAAAGGCCCACTTATCACATGTAATGTACACTCCCAAAAGTGCTTGAAGTTAGAAAACAATTTTGTGCTTTCAGTATACACATATATTCTTTAACCACATTGCAAATGACAAAGGCAATGACATTGTACCAAAGGGTAAGAATTTCCATGCAAAGTTGCATGATGCTTCTGAAGGTATTTTGAAGTGTCATTAAAGTGAAAGCAGAAGTTTGTAACTTTAAGAGGTCAATTGTTAATATTTTTTCTATGTGCCCTTTGTATTCAGAGCTCTGTGTCAAGTAGCTGAGAAGAAAGTAGAAAATCTTTCCTACAGAAGCCCTTCAGAGTATATATACAAAAAATGCTTTATCAAACTTTATAAGCTTAATTCTTCAGAGGCATAAAGGACTCATGCCATGAAGAAAGGAATAGGAATACTGCTTTATGCTCAGTTATCACTATATTCTATTCAGTACCAATGTATGTTATCTGAGGTCTATCACAGAAACAAGGCTTCGCCCTTAACTCTGAGTTTCATCCCTCTTCTTTTTATCTGGCTATGCACATTGTTACATCAATTGTGGATACAATGTTAAGAAATTCTAGATCTGCCTATTCAAGTTGGTTTTGACAACTGACTCATATTTAGTGAATACACAACTCTCATTATTGTGGTATTAGTAATTTTACTTCATATAGTTTCAAACCACTTTCACATGATCCTCATAAAATATTACAATATATGCTACAGAATATAGTATCATCCCTACTTCATGGAGGATGCAGCTGTGGCTAAAGAAGTAAAACAGCTTGCCCAGTTTTTCTCAGCCAACAAGCTGTACATTGGTATGCTGGTGAATGCTTAAAGCAGACACTGGATGTGGGGAGACAGTGCTACTGATATATATAACATTCGGCAATTTCTGTGGTGTAAATGTTACCATCATGGCTGATTTCAAGCTACAAACCTGACATCAGTGAACACTGAATTAAGAAGAGATGACCCAATCAGATATTGCAAGACAGTACATGCCAGCTCCAGTACACTGCAGACTGCAGAAGAGACAGAAAATATTCCTCCTGACCTGTAGCTTAATAAGTTTTGAACAAGAAAAGTCTATTTAAAAAGTTACTTAGAAACATTTTCAGGTATTAGTTGTTTATTCCATTTGTAAAGAGAGAAAATAGAGTATTATTATTATCTAATAAAATTAGAAACAGAAGTGATAAATGATGTTTTTATTTTGAACTCATATTTATCACAATCCTGGATACACAGTTGGTACTTAAAATGCTTATTTAATTTGTTATTGCTGGTATTTTAGAGATTTGTAGTGTTAATTAAATGGAACATTCTCACAATTTGCCAATCCTTGAGTGACAATATTCAATAGTGAGAAAGTATTGGGAAAAGCTGAAGTCTGGTCTTGCTTTACCTTTGTTAATGATGTAATCTTGGACAAACCATTTAAACATATTCAGACACGGTTTACTTACCAACAAAATGAAGATCTTAATATGTTTTCACTATATCTAAAACTTTCGTTTCTATTTGACCAAAAGTAATATGAATTCAGAATAAAGAATGTGAGAGTCCATCCAACAATAGCAGTAGTCTAATCTTCACATCTTGCTGGCAGATACTAACTACCCCTGCTTTATCTGCCATAACATGCAGTGTTTCTCTTAAACTGTATTACAGAGCTATTTGATAAGATCATCCCTACTAAAAAACTCACAACATAATTTCTACTTTCCTATAATACTTGTTACTAGGGGTCATATAATGTATTCTCCTGACAAATCATAATTAATGTATTTTTTCAAATTTATTTATTTTAATTGACATATAAAATTACATAATTGGTTATTAAAAACATGATGTTTTGATAATGTTTGATTATCTGAAAGTTATAAAATGACCCATTACAATTTCAAACCTAAAGCTAATGTAAGAGAATGAAGTCACAGGAAAATGGGATCTTGCTGAAAAGTGAGAAAAGTTGAACAAAAATAAGCAGATAAAATACTCTAGACTTTATTTAACCATGTCAGATTGTTGAATGGAATTAAGTAGATGTCTCCTGAACTACATGAGTGATTCAAGTCATCATATGTGGGCTAGATTTTGGTGAAGGGGAATTTTAAAAATAAGCATCATATAATAGATGGATTATAACTGCATTTAGTAAAATTTCTTTTGGGAGTTGTCAAAGATCATGTTTAAAATCTTCAGCTGGTAAATTTGAGGCAAAACAAAAATGAAACAGATGCCAAACCACAGATGTTAAAGGCCTTTTCTTTTAATCCATTACCATTTTTAATGACCTTCACTTTTAATCCTTCTGAGAAAAAAACTGAAACTCATAATCTAAACTGCCAGAATGAAGAAGTGGTGACGTATAAAAAGTGAAATACTAGAAAAACAGAAGAGAGATGGTCTTCTGAAGCGTGATAAAGGAGTTAGATTAACACTTAAGTGCTCTTATGATATCAGATTACTTTTGGAAAATAGAAAACCATGGAAACTACATTTTTCTTACTAATATTGAAAGAAAACCATGAAATCATTAATCACAGGACATGGAGTCCTATGAAGAAAAAAAAATTATTAAAAAACAAGGGGTGGTAGTGATGTAGGTAATCCTAAAGCTTAGTAAAAATGGATTAGACAGGAAAGATGAGCATGATCTAGGTGCTCATCCATGCAGATTTTTGCTTTATATTAACATGGAGTTCAAGGAGGCACTTAGAGACTTTACTTCCATATTCCCCAGCCTATATGAAGTTAGCTTCCCAATGAAAGTTAAGTTTAATATGACAACAAAATACAAACAAGTCTTCTAATGGTCTGATGCTCTTATTTTAGCTTGATTTGGACTATTTGCAAATGGATATTCTCAGTTTACATCAATAAGTCAGGTTACATTAACCTCCCACATACGAGTTGTGCTAAAATCAATTCCAAGAAAACTAAGAACCAACAAATGTGATCTATATTCCTTTGAATAATGTAAAATTCTTTCTATCAAAGTACACTAGCTAAACATCAGTCAAAGAGCAGAGTTCTCAAAGCCCAGCAAATGACTAGAATTAAGATAGCCATAAGCAAATTCTAAGTGGTTCCTAAAAGCATTCCCAGCAAGTATCAAACTAATAGCATTTGGGGAGACAGGTCAAACATAAACCTTTATTCTCTATTTTTATTCCTGCCATAAATGGGGCAGATACTGTAGGGGCACTGCCCATTTAGACAATTGACTTGTCCCTGGCACAAATTGAAGACTCAAAAAAGGCTTTTCATGAGCATATAAAAAGGAATTTTCCAGCTGTGGAAAACCTCCATGAAGGAATAATGCTCAGACAATGTCAAGGATGCAGGCTTTAGATTTTCAATTACATTCCAAAGCCACTGTTTTAATTCTGCTCCAAAATATTAGAGGAAAACTTTCAACTTTTAGTCCTGAAACTTTAAAGGGCCAAAAGATGATAGGAAATATTTTTCATTAGTCAAATATTTTTAAATACTTGGATTGTTTTTTCCTCTCTACATGTCAATCTCTGTTTGGTGAAATGTCAATCTTTTCAAACCGTTGCTAATCCTTTACTTTTTATTAGAGTCAGTGATGATACCTTCAATACATTTTAGGCAGAATCACTTAATTTATAAACTGCATTTATAAAATGGTTGCCGAATTCAAGAACATTAATATAGAAAAGGTTTCTAAATAATGTTAATGTTCCTAACGAATAACTTTGGTACAGTGAAAAATCCTAGGACTTTGAATGACGTCAGCCTTTAGAGTGCAATGCTAAGTCTTGGCTAGTCCTTGTCACGTCTGTGTTTCAGATTCCTGATCTCTAAATTTGGGCAAAAACATCTTCCCTTTAGGAATGCTGAAGCAATTGAATGATACTATACAAATAATAATTCACTGTAAATTATGAATCAACACATAAATGAAATGTAATATATCATGTTGAAGCAACCACATTAACAAAGTCCAGTCACACTCCCTATCTATCTGTGTCAGAGGAATTTGAACCAAAGCAACTCCATCACGAATAGGAGCTGAGTTAACTACTGGGCTACATTCCCAGACAATTAAGCATTCTAAGTCACAGGATGAGATAAAAGGACAGCACAAGATACAGGTCATAAAGACCTTGCTGATAAAATAGTTTGCAGTAAAGAAACCAGCCAAATCCCACCAAATCCAAGATGGTGATAAGACTGACCTCTGATCATCCTCACTGCTACACTCCCACAGTGCCATGAGAGTTTACAAATGCCATGGCAATGTCAGGAATTCACTCTACAAAATCTAAAAAGGGATGGTATGAATAATCCACTCATTGTTTAGTAGATAATCAAGAAATACACATAAAAAAGAGCAACCAACAGCCCTTGGGGCTGCTCTGTCTATGGAGTAGCCATTCTTGTATCCCTTTATGTTCTTAATAAACTTGCTTTCACTTTACTCTATGGACTCATCCTGAATTCTTTCTTGTCTGAGATACTAGAACTGTTGCTTGGGGTCTAGATTGGGTCCCCTTTCCGGTAACACAAGCTCATATAGCATTCAACCCAACTAACAAATTTAAGGTCAGTTTCATTTAACTCTTGTTTTTATTTAAATGATTTAATGAATTAGTGCCTGAATTATACAACTAGGACTTGAAATCATCTAGTAAAACAAAACAAAACAAATGAAGAAACAAAAAATTCAATAGTTGCTTTTTCAGGACTTGAAAAGGAGAGAAAAATGATCATGTGGTATCTATCTAGAATGTGAACTATACAATTCAACTCAATGTAGCAGTCATGAAATTCACTTAAATTTATAGGTACTGCCTAAGACAAATATTTATTCCATACAATTTGTTTTCTTTTTGTTACACTGGTATAATAGAAATTCAAAAATGAGAGTCACAAACTTTTTTACTGACACTTTGAATAAGAATATAAGCTGATAGAGATAATTAACTCAGATTTTATAACAATAAACTTAAAGAGGGTGAAACATAACTTTCTTTAAAATGAAAATGTGATTGAAATGGCTTTTTGTTGTTGTTATTGTTCAAGAGGAATATTTCCATAATAAAGCCTCTCAAATCACTTGTTTGATGATTGGTTCTAGTTGGGCAAAAAAAATCTGAAGAAAGACCATCTGTGGGAGTTAGTTTACAAAAAAGTGTGTAGTATTCTTGACCATCTGCTTCTCTTTTAGTACATTCATGTAATATTGTTTTGTATAATGTCTCAAATTTCGTGCATAAACTGCAAAAATGCATATACTACAGGTAGAGTGCAGAAGGCAAGAGAAGGATCTAGGGTATACACAGGTTCAAAAAGAAAGTATAGACTGCTAGAGGATAAACTGCATTAAAATTTGGGAAATATTAAGTTTAAAATATTAAGAAATCTCATATTGCATCTCTAATGGGGTTACTTAAAAAAAAAAAAAAAAACCTCTGAATTATCTCAGTTGCTATCTTAATATTATTATTTGGAAGAAAGCTGCAAAGCCTTAAAATTTATGAGAACTCCTTAAAGGATATCCAGAGGATTCCAGATTTTGTACAGATAAGGAAAAAACGGGCCTTTTATTTTGGCCCTAACAATTGTGTATTAAAGCAAACTCAGGAACTCAGGGACTCTGTTACATAGCTAAGGATTTTTACATTACAGAATCTAAAAAGAAAAAAAGTCGGGGGGCAAGGTAAGCCATCCCATTCAGTTTCTTTCTTTCTTTTTTTTTTTTTTTATTATACTTTAGGTTCTGGGGTACATGTGCAGAACATGCAGGATTGTTGCATAGGTACACACATGGCAATGTGGTTTGCTGCCTCCATCCCCCTGTCACCTATATCTAGCATTTCTCCCCATGTTCTCTCTCCCCAATCTCCCCATTCCCCACTGTCCCTGCCCTAGTTCCCCACAACAGATCTCAGTGTGCGATACTCCCCTCCTGTGCCCATGTGTTCTCACTGTTCAACACCCAACTATGGGTGAGAACACATGGTGTTTGATTTTCTGTTCTTGTTTCAGTTTGCTGAGAATGATGGTTTCTAGATTCATCCATGTCCCTACAAAGGACACAAACTCATCATTTCTTATGGTTGCATGGTATTCCATGGTGTATATGTGCCACATTTGCCTTGTCTAGTCTATCATTGATGGGCATTTGGGTTGATTCCAGGTCTTTGCTATTGTAAACAGTGCCACAATAAACATATGTGTGCATGTGTCATTATAATAGAATGATTTATAATACTTTGGGTATATACCCAGTAATGGGATTGCTGGGTCAAATAGAATTTCTATTTCTAGGAATTTCTTAAGTAAATAAGAAAATACACCTAATGGGTAGCTGCCTACACAAAAGACTTAGCAAATAAGATCCTTAGGCCAGGCACAGTGGCTCATACCTGCAATCCCATCACTTTCGGAGGTCAAGGTGGGAGGGTCCTTGAGGCCCAAGGTGTGAGACCAGCCTGGGCGATATAGCAGGACCCTGTCTCTACAAAATGAAAAAAAAAAAAAAAAAAAAAAAAAAATAGCCAGTAGTAGTGGCATACACCTGTAGTCTTAGTTATTGGAGAGGCTGAGGTGGGAGAATTACTTTAGCCCAGGAGTTTGGGGTTACAGTGAGCTATGATCATGCCACTACACTCCAGGCTGGGTGACAGTATGAGACATTGTCTTTATAAAAGGAATAAAAATAATATATTTTATCAGATTATTAGAACCTGTAATTATTCACTATCAGAGAAACATAGATTCTCAGAGTGGGATAGAAGAAGTAGCAAGATAAATATAGTTGTTTTGATTGGGTTCAAATCATATCATTTAATTTATTTTGCAATTCAAAATATTACTACAGAAAGATATAAATTTCATGGTTTTTTTAAAGGAGGCAAGGGTTAAATAAACTTTGAGGATGGTCTATGTATTCTACTGAATTATACTTTATATATTAACATTAAACTTTCTGTATTAGTGATGATTGAAATTAAGTAATGAGCACAGAAATAAGTGCATTAGTATTTGTCTTGGATAGCTTACATTTTTTGTTATCAAATTCTATCTGTAGCAATATGAAGTTCTCAGATTTTCAAGTATTCGGTTATTCACATTTATTCTAGACCAACTGCCAATCAAACTGCTCTCACAGATTTTAAAGAAAGCTGAGGATACTCACTATAACTGGTCTTTCCACTGCAAGAATTATTAGGTCAGAAACAGGTTTTGAAAGCGCAGGACCATGATTGAACTCTGGATATTGAGTGGCGTTTTAGGTCTAGCCACTGGCTATTGTAAGGAAATTATATTATTTACGAATAGGATATCGATGTATAAACAAATGTGCCTTTTTTAGCCATAGAATTAAGATCTTTCTTAGGTAGATATTTTTGTCATTATTCAAAATGAATAATCTCTTGTAGAGAGATTATTTGCCTAATTTATAGCTTGTAGAGAGCTTATCCTAACAATGCATTGCCAGTAAGGCTCAATTTGACTGCTTATGTTAGAGTCAAAAATATAATTATAATTTGTATAACTAGATAAAATACCATTCAGCAGAACAAACACCTCCTTGTCAAAGGGACAGCTCATTTCCTTCTCTCTTAACATTTCACCAACACTTACTGTATTTCCAGAATTCTAGTTATTTTGAAGAATATTCTTACTGGATAGAAACACAGACAACCTGACGAACTTTTGGTTGGTTTGAAGCAACTTAAAACTTTTTTTAAATATGTGGTTCTATAGCATAAAGAAATTGGAATTATATGGCAATGCTAATAAATGATCTTCTTGTTTTCTCGCCACACTCCCTGGCCAGTTCCCCTATTCGTTGTTTCTCGTCTATATTTAAGAGCTGACTACATACTCCAATGTGGGAAAACATTGCTCTTTTTCAAACAGAAGTTCTACTTAAGTTTCAATTTCCAGTTGATTCATCAAAACAAAGCTGGTTCAGAAAGGGGAAAAATTACAAATTGCTTACATCTGTTCAGTGTAAAACATTATTCATAATCTGCCAGTGATGATGGCTAAGCCATCTGGGGAATATGATAGGTACTTGGGGCAAAAATAAATAAATAAAATCTGTCACAGTGCAATGAAGAAGTGACAAGTGTGAAGGTCTGAAGGTTACTCTGTAGTTCAGTTATGGCTTTCAAGTATTTTGGGATATATAAGTTCTAAATTTATATGCAAACAAGCTAGAAACACTTATCTACTGAATATTTTTTACATAACAAGCATGAATATACTTGTTAAATTAATGAATTATTAGAATCAAGAATTTCTGAGATAAACAAGTGAAACAAATTGTTATAGGTATCGTTTGGTAATAGATCATTTCATTCTAATTAATAAAGTAAATATCCATGTGAGTATCCTATTTAGTATATAACATGTATAGTTATATGTTGTATACTACATTTATATATACAATTATATATAATACATTAATACATGGAATCATATCTGTAAACATATATAACACATGTAACTTTATATCTCCAGTTTGCTATTCAGATATATAATACATATATGTGTGTGTGTGTGTGTGTGTGTGTGTATGTGTATATATATATACATGCACACACACACGCACACACATACACCCCCACAGGAAGGAAATTTCCTCCCTCAATTTTTATTACCACTTATTTGGCACAACTGTGGGTTGATGTATGTTAATTTCCTATTAGAAAAATGCTTTATCAAATCACTAATTATAATCACTGGGTTTCTCCTGACACTATAAGTTAGTAGTTTTGAAGTGGTATTATAAATGTGTTGCTAACACTATACATTTGTCAGAAGTTGAAGAAAATAAGTTCAATATCAAGAAATAAGTATAAAATGAATCTAGGCTGTGAAAACTTCTCTTTTTCAGATGTGTCATTGATGTAGCTTGGATAATCTATAACAATTTTGTCTTCATTGAGGAAGAAGGAAAACTGCATATCTTAACTCTGTACGGTTTTAAAATGTTCCTTGCCCCTCTCAGATATAAACTAAGATAAATATGCCTTCAGAAAATGCTCAGCAATCAGAGACGAAAAGAGGTACTGGGGTCACTAGCACACATCTGCATATTTAGTATAAACCATCCTGTTAAAAAAAAAACTCACATTCAAATATGACTAGAGTGCTATGCATTTGTATTCATTCCACCATGGAAACAGTTTGAATGCTTTTCTCTGAGACTTATGTATCTCAGTGACAGCTGCAATGCCACAATATGCTGAAGTGGCTCATCTTGACAGGTCATATCCTGGATTTCACATTCTGAATGGCAGCTGGGATGCCACAGTGTTTTCTCACAGTGGGTGGGCCCTGTATTTAATCAGGCCCTTCCTGGCTTCAGAGACAAGCTGCACGTGTGTCCACAGGCAACTCTAAGATATCCAGGATGTACCTTTGTCACTCTAGTTCCTCCCTAAATAGCATTGGCATTCACAGGAGCAATCTGCAACTCTGCAAGAAAAGAGCAAAGTGCCTTTTAAGATCACAGATGTCCTATGTTTTATTGTAGCACTTTGCCCTGATGCCCCGTGCAACATCAGTACTGTACAATGTGGATAAACACTGGTTAAGTGAGGCAAATTTCAAACTGAAAACGATCTCCATATCCAGTTAGCTATACATATACAGATGTATATACTGAAGCAAATATAAAACACTCTAATTTACAGTTCTGGGACATCTGACTAATCAGAGCAAACCTGTGATTACAACTACAAAACTTGAGTCCACTCCCATTCACTGGAAAGCAGATTACCTGTCCTAGGAGAGCCCGGGGTTCTGGGGGAGTTTTTACTTCTTGGGTTCATTACACACTGGGGCCTACATAAACCAACCACCATGTAAAACCCTAATGATCTGATGAGTAATAAATTGATACGTGCTGAAATGAGGAACATTTCTGTCAGCCTTTCAGAATTCCTCTTTTGTGCCAGGCAAGCAGCTTTCGAAAACATTCACCCACAGCACCTTGAGAAAGCAACTTTCCAGTACCCCTTAGGGTCAGTGTGTTTTTTGCTGGTTCCAAGCTTCATTTTTCCCTCTCAAAAACTTCAAAAAGAAATACCTCTTTGAAAAACCCTGAAAATGGCTCATTGTGGATCAAAAGCTTTTCCATTAGACGGAAACATATGTTGGGTTTAAGATTTCTAGTCACATCTTTGCCAAAAGGCTCCTCTCAGTCCAAAAGTTTATTTTGCCCTGGATTCCTCACTCTTGGGACCCCATAGACATCTCGAGGGCATTTCCCTTGCCTAAACCTACACTTTGCCTGTAGAAAATCTAGGTAGAGAAGCTTTAGAATTCTAGAAAATGATCAGCAGTTTGTGTGGCATGTGGAAGATCCTTAGTCCACAGGCACTAGTTCAAGTCAAAAGAGGTAAACTACTAATCCTTAGATAAGCAAGGTAAGAATTACATTTTTTCAAAGGCCCATATTCCTGAGAAATTTTCTTAGCAGGTCTGAGACTCAGAAGAATTTTCATTAGCTTAATTATGACAGCCAGGAAAAGAACAAAGCCTTGTCAAGTGACTCACTATGAAACGGCTATGAATTCTGATGCAGGCAATATTTGAGCTCAAAACACAGCCCAGTGACCTATAAAAGTAGTGTGGGAATAGTCATTTGTAGGTGTGAGGATATTCCCAAGTCACACATTTTTACCTCTAAACTGTGAATATTCTACACATAGGAGCATCAGTGTGTATTCACGCTTGCTCTCACCTTACAGCCATGCTCTGGCATTTTTGGGCTAATTGCCAAGAGATCCCAGTGAACAGCACCTGGTGAGCCCCTAACAGCAGTGTAAGCCAAGCAGTCATCCCCAGCACGCTCTCCCTTCGAAACAATTATCTATTAACTTGACCCCTAAAGATTCTTTGTCGTTTTGTCTCTCATGGATTAGAAATTTAAACTCAATCCTTTTTCAAATACAAGCACTTATATCTTCTTTAATCTATTTTTTCCTTTACTTCTCCCAGCTATTGCCTAAATGCTTTCATAAATCTTTTCATTTACATGGACTTTCTTTCTTTACATGAATTCTATTTTAGAGTAATAAAGAAAAGCTTGAAAAAATAGTATATTGACAATGATATATCTATAATAGAGGAAAGGAAAGTCGTAAGTTAAAGAGAAAGTAGACAATAATAAATTACTTGTTGTATATAACGTCTAAAATTCTTGAACATACTCAGATCGTTTGGAATTACTACGACATTTCTACCTAGCAATATATTCTTCTGCAAGGAAAAATGATCTTTCCAAAGCACAATTAAACAGATAAAGAGATAAGAAGTCTTTATTTATTATTTATGTTTCATTTTTAAGAGTGTAGTCATGGTATTTTTGCAATCTTTGGCCACAAATGTGCCACACTGAAGATAAAGGACTTAAATGGTTCACTCTAAGCCTTTAACAATCATTTATAAAACTGTTAAGAACTGTTACAAGGGGCAAGCAAGTGTAAGAAGACACACTGTGTGATAATTATGGATGCAGACTCTGGAGCCAGACTGATGAGTTTCAAAGACTAGTGCTACCACTTACTATGTGAGCTTGCATAAGATATTTGACTTCACTGTGCTATGTTTCATCGTCAATAAAATGAGAATAATATTTACCTTATAGAGTTGTTAACGAGACCAAATAAGGTAAACATTTTGAAGTGCTTTGAGTAACGCCTAGCACATAATTAGCACTGTAGTGTTTATTGCTGAATAAAACAACCAATAGTTTCCTATTTGGGCTTCAAATTTTTAAAGCCCAATTCATTTCTAGATTAGGAACTTCCATTTGCAACAACTATTCATATACATCAAATATTTTATTCTGAATTCAAGATACATATATAAACTTAATATTTTTAGATGGTAATATATTTTAATAACTTCATGAGTTCAGGCAAGCAGGCAAGAACGCATCATCAAGAATGGTATGGCAGCTGATTACTGTTTAACTTAGACAAAGATATTCTTTTGAATGGTTGCATTATGTCTATGTATGTGCATAAATGTACAAATATGCAAAAAAAGTGTGCAAGTACAACTAAAATTAATTTTTGAAGAAACAAGCAAATAATTTCTACAGGAGATTAAGTAATTATATCTTTGTGTAACTATACTTGCATATGACTTCAAATATAAATATTATGTTTTATTATGTTTATTTAGAACTGCTAAAGCACAGTATAACCAATGCATTCTTAAAATTAAGCCTATAGCGTCCCAAAATAAATTGCATTACATATACATATAAGACTTACAATAAATGTTCACTGACAACTCTCTTTGATAGTATTAATTGAAATTGAGATAGCTGGTTTGTTAGAGGTAATTAGTCGAATTATATAACTATATTTATCTACCTAAATTAACTTTTTGAATGATTTCTTTTTCATGTATTTCTCCATCAACCACTTAATTTTGAGGAAGTACTATTCTCCAGGTACTTGGCTGGTGAACAAGCCCAGATGAGAAAAGACATAGTCCCTGCCCTGAGGTAACTGACAGTCTCTAGCCCATAACTGAGGCTCAGTGAGCTGTTTACCAACCCACAAAAGGACTGTATAAAATGCCTTGCAGGTGCCAGATCAAGATAATCTCCAAAATACAACTATAAAAATGCTAAAATTATATCTTAAGATATAAAATATTTATCTAAAACTTTCCATCTGGATTCTTAACAAGTTTCTTTTTTTTATTCTTTCTGAAGCACAATTCTTTTCATCTTAAAAAAAGACTCATAAACCTACTCATGATAATTCAATGATAAATGTTCAATAAATGGAATTATTATTATTACCATTGTTTTTCTTTCATGCAGAGACACAACTCTTCCTCAGCATATTTTCTCATCTCTATCCTGTTTCATGATATTCATTTTTCTTTCATTCTCCACTATCACTGCTCCGCTGAAGTTGGTGTCCATCAGGTCCAATGCATAGAGCTAAAATGTCCCTGTATGAGTTGAGTCTGATTATCTCTGAGGGGTCAGGGATCCCAAAACAAAACAATTTTTAAAAAAATTTCTTACCTAACTCTTGAACTAACTTTTCTATAGTTGGTTTGCGTTGTGAGGAGAGGGGCTAGAAAGGTGACAGAGGAGTTGAGAAATGACGGGAATCTACATAGTGTATGCAAGTCAAAAATACTTGAGTATACTCCCAGAATATAGAACCATATGCTATTTAAAATATTGGTTCTGGGGAGTACTTAGAAGGGAGTAACTTACCTACAAGTTCTAAAGAGAATCTAGTTTAGTTTAAACGGAATTTTTAATTTTTAATGATCAATACTAAATATCAATAAGAGAGACTTCATATATGGATGAATTAAATGTGCTCAGCTCATTGATTCTTAAAGCAGGAGCTTTCATACATATCAGTTCACACTTTTGGTTTATTTAATTAATTATTTATATCTATTTTAGTTAAATCCATATGAGTTAGTTTTTCTTTTGGAGCCTCTATTGGGGCACTGCAGTGTTTGCAGTTATAACTGAGATGTGATACTGTATATCTGGGACATATGCCTGAGGGAAGCCTTCTCAATTCCCCCCCAAAAAATGAAGATATTTTTGTATCACAGATGTTTGGCTATTGAAGATATTTCAGGATCACAGATGTTTCATTTTCAAACATGATTTGGACTACAGAAACTGCAATAAGAAGAAGAGAGATTTGCTATTCCCATAAACGAAATGAAGGAGATTGCTCTTATTTTCAAAGTGTGACTCTCCCTTTTTCAGTTAATGTTGGTTACTGCAAAAAGTATTGCAGCGTTCTAAAAACATGATCTTAATACATCCCTAGCTAACTTCCACCTATATCTCTTTCTTTTTCTTCTTGCTTTCATTAGTCTGCCTTAGACCATCATTAATTTGCACAGTTTAACAAATTGACTTCTAAAATATTCTTATTGCCTCCTGTTCCATCATTTGAGGCCATCTGGGGACTTACACCAATACAACTCAGGACATTGTCTCATTGTTCTTATTCGGTTCTTATTCTTTTCCACTCTATTGCTTTTGCTCCTCTTCCCCTCTGTGTTGTCAAGCTTCATCTACCTTACTACTCTACTACCTTCCATTAAAAAAAATCCAGTCCACTCTTACAGACCCTGAATGCCTCCTTTTAACAAAGCATCTCATGATTTACCTCAAGGAAAATAATTCTTCCTTTTATAGCATGTTGTGTTCATTCATTCATTCTATCTTTAGTCAGGTAACAGACATTGTGCTATGAATTCAAAGGTGCATCAGGCAAACTCTTTGCCCTCATATCACATGTAGGTGTCTGCTTGGTTGTATTTGGCATAAGTTTTATAAATTTCTAATGGTTAACATATTATTTTCCAAGTAAACTTGTGAAGTCTTTGAGGGCAGAGATTAAACCAACTGATCTTTACATCCCTGGCACCTAGCACAGAGCTTTGCATAGAGAGAAAGGCAATAAATCTTTGTTGAAGTGAAGTAAATTCCTAGCCTTCTTGCTGAGTTCAAATTCATGATTGATGACACACAGGGATTTTGTATCATATCAACAATTGTTAGTTGATCTCTAAAATCATTTTCCTGAATTGACTGGGCTGCAAAATGAATGCTTAGCATAATAAATTAAAACTTTTGTGCATGTTTATTGTAAAAGGCAGTATGGAATTAAGAGGAAGCAGCAAATGTACAGATGATGAAACCAAGCTACTTGGATCCCAGCCTTGAATTTTACTGGTTACATAACTAGGGTAAGTTACTTAACTAATTCATTCCTCAGTTTTCTCAAGAGGAAAATAGGAGTAATAACAAAACTACATCAAAAGGGTTGTTTGCATAGTGTGAAAATCACTTACAGTAATGATTGGCACATAGTGTTACATGGTGTTAGCGAATATCACACAACAAAAAGGCATCTGGTTTTACACATGTAATTTTCTCTGCTCGAAACATAGTTCCCTATTCTTGGCATTAACTAGAACATCAATTTCATCAGCAGGCCTTTTTCTGTTAATCAGTCCCTTAACTCAGTTTTGCTAGAAGGGATTCTCCAAGAGCATCCACTCCTCACTCATCTTGCGCTTATCATATCATACTATAATTACCTAGTACCAATATAATTAATCCAAGTAAGGTAAGAACTGTATCTATTTATTATTATTATTTTTTGAGATGGAGTCTCACTATGTGGCCCAAGCTGGAGTGCAGTGGTGTAATCTCAGCTCACTGCAACCTTCGCCTCCAGGATTCAAGTGATTCTCCTGCCCAGCCTCCCAAGTAGCTGGGACTACAGGTGAGTGCCACCACGCCCAGCTAATTTTTTGTGTTTTTAGTAGAGACGGGGTTTCACCATGTTAGCCAGGATGGTCTCCATCCCCTGACCTCATGATCTGCCTGCCTCAGCCTCCCAAAGTGTTGAGATTATAGGACTGAGCCACCATGCCTGGCCAGAAGTGTATCTGTTTAATCCAAGTTGGCACCCCAGATGTAGCAAAATGCCTGGCATGTACAATATGTTCAATAAGTATTTGTTGGATAAGTAAATGAAATAATTAAAGGATATTGAAGATATTAGGATATCATTTTAATCAAATGAGTGCTAATATAGTAATCAAAAGAGATTATTTCTATAAAATTCAATCTAAATAGATATACATTTATATGTACACACACATATAATGTATATGTATATGTACTACCGAGGTCTATCTTTAATAGAATTAGACAGGTAGAAGAATAAAAGAATAATAAAATATGGAATGCTTTGGTGACAAAAGGAACAATTGTTAGTTGCAGGGCATAGAGACCAGAATGCTTAGAAGTGAGCATTTATTAAAACTTTAAATATTAAACAGAGTGACCTCATAGCTATTTAGCCACATTAAAAAGAAATGTTTTTAATCTATGAAAATGCTTATAATTTTGTATCGAATGGGGTCATTAAAATATAATTGCTAAAATGTATTATTATGGCATTTATTTTATGTTGACAATTTTGAGTTTGTAAATGCTTTAATATTGTTTCTTCACTTATTGTTTATTGTTTTTTTTTTTCTCTTTCTTAAGTTGTCACCACTGATCAAATTGATTTGCTGATATAATTTGGATCTGTGTCCCTGGAAAATATCATGTTGAGATGTAATCCTTAATATTGGATGTGGGGCCTGGTGAGAGGTGATTGGGTTATGCGGGTGAATCCCTCACGGCTTGGTGCTGTCCTCGAGATAGTGAGTGGGTTCTTACAGGATGTGTTGTTTGAAAGTGTGTGTCATCTCCCAGCTCTTTCTCTTGCTCCTGCTCTCACCCTGTGAGAGCCTGCCCCCTCTTTGCCTTTTGCCGTGATTTTAAGCTTGCCGAGGCCTCCCCAAGAGCTGAGCTCATGCTGGTACCATGATTCCTATACAGCCTGCAGAACCATGAACCAATTAAATCCCTTTTATTTGTAAATTACCTAGCCTCAGTTATCTCCTTACAGCAACACAAGAATGGTCTAACACATCCAGCTTTCTTGGATTTTTTTTTTTTTTTCTAAAACATAAAACATGGGTGAAATGGAAAAACAAGGAATTAGGGCTGAGATATATTCTAGTTCATATTCTTGTTATTATAGATATAGCATTTTTATTATATATATATATATATATATATATATATATATATTTTGAGACAGAGTCTCAGTCTTTAGCCCAGGCTGGAGTATAGTGGCTAGTGGCATGATTTCAGCTCACTGCAACCTCCACCCACCAGGTTCAAGTGATTCTCCTCCCTCAGCCTTCCCAGAAGTTGAGACAACAGGCATCTGCCACCATGCCAGGCTAATTTTTGTATTTTTAGTAGAGACTAGGTTTCACCATGTTGGCCAGGTTGGTCTTGAACTCCCGACCTCAGGTGATGCACTCACCTTGGTCTCCCAAAGTGCTAGGATTACAAATGTGAGCCACCGCGCCTGGCCAGATGTAGCATTTTTATGTCCCAGAAAAGACGTTAATTTGTTCTTTTTCTGCTTGTACACAAAATTTTCAGTCACAAATGCTAAAGATATCCACAGGTTCAGATCTATTAGTAATGTCACATCATTAGCTATACAGTGACACTTATCTGTTGAATTATCATATGGAGAGTTGTTTTTTTATGAAATTGTGAGATATTCTGACAACCATGAATGATTCTCTACTTATTTTGAAAGAGGTTGTCATTTTTTCAAACATAAACAAATTAAGTTTGACTCACATGAAAGCAGGCAAATGAGTAGGAAAATGCATGAGAAAAACCATTAAATCTTTAAAAATCTTTTTTTTAGCCAAAGTAAATGTGGCTACTTGCAATTTGAAAATGTGCAGTGCTATTCAAGATAAACATTGGAAAGTTAACTTCATACAGTATTGCTATTACTGGTGGTTAAAATAAAGTTTTCCACTAATTCATATTCATTCATACCAAATTTTTGATCTGAGGTTGTACTTGTTACTTCTGTGAAAAGTTTAAGATGAAGTTTAAAATAAAAGTCATTGCAGATGCTGTGGATGCCAATTATTGTTTCAGAAATAATGTAGCAAAATCAATAGATATTTACCCAAAATTAACGTACAGCTTTCAATTGCCAAGTTTGGAATGGACCTATCCTCACCTTGGGGGATACATTGGACATTGAATGTCATTATTGATATCCACCAGAATAGAACAAATAACCATCAGTCGACTTCAATCTAATTGAGAGAGATATAGAAGTAAAAAGGATGATAAACTCAGACATTTCGAGCAGAGTACTTTCCGAAATCAAGGTAAGGCAAAATAAGATGTTATCACTGAGTCTCCTATTTGTTTTTCTAACCAAAATTCATTTATTTTTTGCAATATTCTTTATTAGAACAACTGTGATTAATTTAAATAAACCTGAAGAAAAGGGAGACGTGTCTGGAAAGAGAGAAATACCTTGAGAGAGAAATGAGCTTTACTTAATTACCCAAAGGAGAATTTACTGTATCTATTTTTCAGTGTGTATTAATTAGAGATAAGCCTTGTTTAGCACTTACGATGTGCCAGGCACTATTCTAAGCGCTTTACATATAATTCAAATGATCTCTCCTTAGCCCTATGATGTCGGCCCTCTTAATAATCTTAATAATCTTATTTTACAGATGAGGAAGCTGCATTATCATGATAATAACTAACTGGCACAAAGTCATGCAACTAGTAAAATGTGGAACTGGGAATTAAGAAGTAATCTGGCTCCAGAATCTGTGTCCCTAAAGACCAGTTGAGCTGGATCTCTAGTATTACTATTACTTTGGCCATGCTGTTTTTACATGGATTACATTAATTTAAAATTAAAAAATTAAAGTGTCAAAAGCATAAGATGTGACAGCGGGTTGAATGCTGCATTTTTTTTTGCATTATTCTGAGATTTGTCATTAGGTATGTTAGACTACTAATGGATAAAAATACATAGAAAAGAAGAAACCTAAAATTGAATGTAGAAAGGAAGGTTAACACACTTTCTCAGCTAAATATATGGTACTCCTTGCTAAGTGTAACCTAGAAATAAATAACTTTCACTTTTCTACAGCAAATGTTAAATCCCACGTTGACTTCTCCAACTTGGCAAATTAAAGTTATCATTTCATAACTCTCAGATGGACAAATGGTTTTTTAAAATAAAACCAAATTTAAACAATTAACTGGAACTATTCGTAATTTTTTAAATTCTAAAAGCATTGTTTATTTTATCATCTCCAGATTGAATTTTTTACTTAGATTTGGTAAAAAAACACTGACTGATGCTTGGAAAAAACAAAATCCATCAGAGAAAATTGTTACTGTTCTGTACTGACATTAAAATGTAATACTTTGGAGACTCACTTTCCAATTTCCAGGTTAAAATAAGCTCGCATCACTTATTACTACTATTGACTTTACTCATAGGAACTCTAAAGGAAGCCTAGGGAATTTTCTCATTGGTCCTAAAACACACACACACACACACACACAGCATAATACCTGAGGGAAATAAGATACCAATGTAATCATTAACTCTACTTTCCACTTGCAAAACCTGAGTCATCAATAAGTGTCACAAGTGCTTCAGGGAGCCAGTGTTGAACTGGTTTACCAGAGAGAGAGAAGAAAGAGAATAAATAGTAGATGGTTGGGTAGATAGCTAAATAATAAAGACATCTAGAAATTGATAGTCTACTGCAGCTTAAATTTCCATATCATATTTTCTCATTAAATTTGTGAAAGAACATATAAGAAAATAATAAGACATTTTAAATCTCAGTCGCATGTAATCATTTCTGCTCCAAATTCTTTCTCAAGAATAATTCCAGAATACTTGAACACAGGCTATTTTACTCTTTTTTTATGTCCTTTCTATTTTCATACACAGGCCACTTCAAGTTCAAAGTTCTGTCTCCAAATCGTTGGGCAAAATGATGATTTCCTTTATATTATAGGTGAGGAAATATAAACTGCAGAGGACAGATTTCAACAACTGTTCCAAGTTATTTTCTCAACGCACATGCACACACTTACCCATTTTGCCAGTCTTTTCACAGACAATAAATAAAATAATTGAGGTGCATAAGTTCTGTGAGCAGCAGAAATCTTTTACTAGTATTTAAAAATATTGGAATATTTTTCAGCAAATTTTATCTTTATTTGCTTTCTTTAAGTCAATGTTACATGTATCTGTCATTTTATGGATTTTTTTTTTCATCCAGGCAGAACAGTTAATGGAAACAAATGATGCAGATTCTCTATCTGTAACATTTAATAGTTCTAAAGCACTGGGCAAGTCTCCTTCAGCAAGAGGGGTAAAATATTTTAGACGCGGTGGTTGCAAAGGGATGACATTCAACCATAAGAATGAATTTAAGAGGTTTTAAATGAAACATCTGCTATTTTATTTTGCCAGTATAGCACCACAAAATCATAGTCTTTTGAGAAAACCATTATGCTCAATATGAAATTTAAAATGCTAGAAATAAAGATAACCTGTATAATCTTAAGTACTTCTGCAAAATATTCAGTTGTAATTCTCTTTAGTGGTGAGATTCCTTTTATTATGGAATGAGGGAGAAATAATATTTTAATTCTTAACTTAAAAGCTCTGTAAGTCAATTACTGAGAGGTACCGTAAAACATCATATGTGAAATGGTTTTTATCCCTTAAAAAGTTAAGTATACATTTTACCCAAACACCTTATTTCTACTTAGAAATCAATCATAATCTTTATTAATAATTAGAGTAATAAAATTCTGCATTCGGATTCTGGAATTAGTAATAGAACTGAATGCATAATAACTGGAATATATATAGTAAGTGGAATATATATACACATACAACTATACACATACATACATATACACACACATACTCAAATGTGTATATATATACACATACGTATGTGTATATATATATATTAAAATACCATAAAGATTGCATATACATATATGTATGTGTATATATACACATACATATATGTATGTACACACATATATATATATATTTTAATCATGTATTATCAAGAATTAAATCTTTTTTCTGTTTCTTGTATAAAACTTTTATCACAAATTACTTTTTTCTTATATATTTAGGTATGACTAATGGAAATTATATAATTTTACTTTATCAAATAAGCAGCAATCACTTTACTAATATCATCTCATTTTCAGGCTAAGTAGTTAAGAAATCAGTTTTTTCCAATTATGTGAGTAAACGTATTTCTTACCTGTGAGAATCAATATCATAACTACCAAGTTTCCAATGTAAAATGAAAATATTTAAGTATTGTCAAAATGCTTTCAAGCATATAAAATAGAGAAATTAGAATATATGTACTGTGCCATGCCATTACTATTATTATTAGAATCTTTTACATTTTAGACAAAATATTAAAAGTTAGAAAAATAATAAAAGTTTTAGAGTATATGTCCATTTCTGACACACACCATAATCTGAATGCTATTCAGAAGCATTTAGCCAGGCCAACTTCAATAGCAGGATGAAGAATTTAAATACTTTCTCTTTAGTCATAAATGCTTAGAGACTCCACTTCAGGGATTATTATATAAAACATCCATTTACACATGTTGATATTTGATTAGTATAATAATAAACTAGAAGAGATGAAGTCTATAAAAGCTATTGACTTTGTGCTTACAGAAATCACTGTTGCTAGTGCAATTGCATTCGCCAATCTAAACTATGATAACAGGTAAAATTTAAAGAAAATATTCTAATACATGAGACAGACATTTCTGATAGAGTTGCCATTGTGACAGAAAGGATTTCTTTTAATAATCCTGTATGTTAATAGCTTCAGTTTTCTTCGCCCAATTTACACGGGAATCTCCTTGACCCATACGTCTATTCTGGTGTGCTGGAGCTGGCCCTTATTGACTCACAGAGCCACAGTGAATTACTGTTTTTGGAATTTTGTGAGCTGTTTGTCATCTCCTCATTAGTTTGGAATTGAATATGGTGTGATTATTTATATTATGAAAATCAGCAAATGCTATAAATCAAATTTGTTTGTTTTCCCAGAGTGGTGTTTGTTAAATATTTACTAGCACACACTGCCTGAAAGGAATCTTTACTGGTGAAATGTTACTTACTTTTTTGCAACTATTTCACACTTGGTTTCTTAAACTTGTGTCAAAAGACGTACATTTGAGACCAAGCTACCGTATATGTCGTCTTAGTAAGTTACTTAATGTGCCCAAAAATGGCTTAATGTCAATAGTTTCAAGTGAGATTTTCATTGGAAAATAGGCAAAGTTTTCTCTACTTCTCATAGTGTCTGAATCAATTACCATACATGTTTATACTTCATTCCACGTTGATAAGGCAGAATAATAAATGGTTAGAGAGCTGAATAAAGACAGAAGCCGGGATGAATGAATCAGGTTTGTTTTCAGGATGGAAGAGAGAAAGAGTTACATAGGACTGTGAAGGACAGGATTTTCAGTGACCAGAATATAGAAGACAGAACAGTTTAGCTCTGCCTCACCAGAATCATGAAGAAATAAAGATCTAGGACTCCCAGATATTCTGATTTTTAAAAGAATCACCGGAAATCGAAATGTCTGTTGAAAATCTCATGATACTTAGAGGATGACAACTAACATCATTTTTAAATATCGGTTTTATGAAGCAGGTTAGTAAGCCAAATCAAACTGTGAGTTATGAGTCTGCTACCCCTCTTCTATGACCAGAAGAAGGAATAGAAGTTACAGTAGTGTGTTTCTATAAGATAAATAAAAGAAATTCGAGATTTTAATGAAGACTAACATTACATTACTTAAACTGCCAGTAAATATACAGCAAACAATAACATAACCAAAATACATCTTGACCAGAAGTGATATATAAATTATATTTTTTCCATTAGTCAAACATTAGTAACTGATTAAATTTGGAGCACTAGAGAAAAAAGAACCTGTTAAATTAAGTATTAAATTAAAAGCCACAGTATTACAAGTGTTTACTTATTTATATATAAGAATACAATTAATTAATCTGAATTTAAAATGAAAATGTTTTTTTGTGAATTCCAGAGACTCACTGTTAAGTCATCAACATTGTAGATACTTAGATCATATTATCTGGCAGTTTCTTCTGCTATAGCTTCATGAATATTTGCTTTGAATGGACTAGCAAATATGTATAACAGAAAATAAAATTGCTACTGGGTAATTTCAGCAAATCGGAAAATGGTGGTGTTCAGTTTCTAACACTATGACATCCTCATTATAAACTTCCCAACAAAATTATTTAAACCATGGTGACAAAACTTGCACTGAAAACAGAACATCATTAACATTTTTCTTTTTTATAGAGATGAGGGCTTGCTATGTTGACAAGTCTGATTTCGAACTTCTAGCCTCAAGCAATCCTCCTACTTTGACCTCTGAAAGTGTTGGAATTACAGGCATGAGTCACCACACCTACACTTTTAAATATTTTTCTATAACCTTTTGTTAACTAAGAATATCTAAAAAATTGTATTTAATTATGATATGAATTTCACTTGTTTTCTGGCTAAATATATATTGCAAGGTTTTATGTTTTGTTTCAAACTTCATTTAAACTAAAATATTTCAAATGTATATAGTTTGAGTCTCATAAATAATATGGCACACTATCAATCAATTTGCCAGAAAATATCTGGATTTTGCCCTGCAGATGTCAGCTGAAAGCCTGAGCAGATAAACGAACTTAAATTTAATGAAATGCTTCAGAACTCAGCTATAGAATTCATGCTCTCTTTGTTAAAATTGAAAAAATAACCATTGAAATTCTATTTTAGATTTATTTAAAAAGTTGGGTCCAAAGTTGGAACTCTAAATCCTTAGCTACGAAGACAGTTAATTTAGTTGTTTCCTCTTCTTTCTATGACAAATAATCTTCCTTTATCTCTGCCAAGGAAACACAAGGCAGAAACAGCTCAAGATCTTTGATAACTTATATAGAGAGAACACTCCGTTTCTGAATATTATTTTGGCAATGCATGCAAGGGTCTATAAATCAATAAGTTTTATTATACTGAGAAATCATACATCAAAATGAAATGATGAAATGGCACAAATATTGCTATACCATCATAAAGTTACACTGTTCTGCAGCAAGCTGGTGTAAAGAGCGCTGCTCCTGGAATCAGCAACTCTAACTGTGCCACTGAGTGTCTATTCTTGAGCAAATGAAACTCTAGACCACAACAGTCTCCTTTATAAAATAAGGAATTTACCTGGCTTATGCCAAAAAAAATGAACATTTTTTCTATATGTAAACGTTAAGTATATATAACGTATGCATATATTTCAATACAAATATATACTTTTAATATTTTCAATTCATCCAGTCTTTTTAAAACTATTACTGATCCCAAACTTTTATACCATGTCATATCTTATTTGGTCTTCTCAGTGAGACACAGCAATATAGTCTGATATCTGAAATGAGAATTTTCAAATGTGTTTAGGTTTCTCCAAGTTCTTAAAAATTTCCTTTCACCTTTTTCTTTTAACATTTTAGAGTATTTTTTACTTATTTTAAGGAGGTTTGTAGTGCTATTTTTAAAGAAACGCAAAGCAGAGAATACAGTTGTTTGATGAAATAAGTGTTTGTGTATATCTGTTTATACATATGTATGTGTATATGCATATCTATACACATGGCAATTTTAGAGTTTTCTTTAGGGTACAAGTTAGGGAATTTTCAAGGAGACTTGAAATGAAACTCATTTTCAATGTATTGTACTAATGGACTAAAAAACAAGCTATGAAAATGTTCCCTAATATCATCATCAGGTTGGTTAGAAAATCCCCAATCATAGCTAAATATTAAAAGGGTCAGAACATTGAGAGAGCTGCAAAATTCCCCCAAAGCAGTTCATTTCATCATGAGTCACATGCTTGAATAAGGCAAAGTCATTTCTTAATACACAAGTTACTGGAGAGGAAGATGAATGCCTGTATTATCTCCTGACTAGCTTGGGCAACATCACATTTTAGGAGTTTTTTTTGTCTTCCACAGAGTCTCTTTTCCAGTCAGCCTAGATTGTCTCTTGTAACATTATTGTCTCTGGGTTACTTAATAATATAAGAAAGATAGATTTCTTATATTCTTATATTTCTATGGACAGACACAATAAAAACAAAATAGTCACCAAAGTTTTCTATTACATATATTCCAAACAATAAAAGCAAATGAAGATAGTTAAAAAAAAAAAAAAAACCAACAACAACAAATTGTTTGTGTTTTATTCCCTAGTGGGTACTCCTTTCCCTGGCCCCCACCTAATCCGTTTGCAATCACACTATGCCTCATCATTATCACCCTCAGTGTCACAGCGAGACATCCAAAAACTTATTTCCCGTGCACACCAAGTTAAATGAGAAAAACAGAATAAGGGCAATGCAAAACCTATTGTACATCATGATGGAGAAAGAAGAGAGGTTCATAAGTCTATTGGGAACATATTTTTGTTGTCATGTTAGATAATTTCTAAACAGGTTACTGATTTCAATAGTTGCATAGCTGTTTACTCTTACGGCCTTCCATGACCCTCCAGAATAAAGTTTAGTATGTAAAATTATGGTCGAGAACCTGATGCTTTTTGTAAACTGGAACTTTTGTAAATTGGGATTAAGACAAATTTTTATTCAAGCCATAGGTTTTGGAGTCATTATGTTTAGTTCTTTCGAAAAAGGACAATTATGCAGTATATAGCTGATGCAGAAGAATAGGATCTGGAGGCAGAGCACCTAAGGCCAATTCACTCTAACCTCTTAAAACTAGATCAGATGGAAACACTTCAGTGATGACAAGAAATACCCTCTCCATTTACATAGGGTGTACACCAAGTAACCAGCGGAAACCTCTGGAGGGTATTTAAACACCAGAAAATTTTGTAACCTGGTTCTTGGGTCCTTATGCTTGTGCCTGCTCCTGTCCTGTGGAGTGTACTTTCATTTACAATAAATCACTGCTTTTGTTGCTCCATTCATTCCTTGCTTTGTTTGTGGGTTTTGTCCAATTATTTGTTCAAGACACCAAGAACCTAGACACCCTCCACTGGTGACATAGTTCTGACAAAATTTGTGGATGGGCATAACTGTAAATTCTTAGTCTATTCTTTTAGCTGATCTTTAATACTATTTGGAATCTCTTCTGTGAATCTCTAAACAGTGACAAATTACACATCCCATCCACCAGAGGTATTCCAAGCATTTGCCAAATCCCTTGATTTTGCATTCCTAAACTACCTTGTCACTTCCCTATGTAAACCTCTTGGTTACCAAGCTGGTTTTGTTGCTTCAGGAAGCCCCTGCTTTGTTTTCTTCTTTGCAGCTTCAGACCTACCCAGTATAGCACTTTAAAGATGTTTACGGAAGGAATGAATGTGCTATAGCAGAAACACTTCTATTCATATTTTTAAAATGTTGTGAAAGTATGTGATTTCAAATGCTTTGCTACTTCAATAGAAACTTTTTAATGAAAAATATCTGTATTTCACTTTTTGTTCAGTCTGATAGGAATTCACACTTTGTACATTACTAAAATACTTGTATTTATATATTCTGTGTAATTTCTTATAAAATAATTAGCTTTTTAATTTTGAAACTGACAGCAATTCTGTTGTATGCATCTGTTCCAGAGAAAACAGAAAGAGAGGAAGTATTTGTGAGCTGAGTAAACTATAAAATTCTAGCAGCATTGATTCTTCCTGGTAGTGAATTTTATTAATGGAGACCTGCTGATGGATTATTTGACTATAGGACAGATGGATTCCAAAAAGTATCAAGTTAAATATATTGACTATTAAGAAGTAAAAACAAAGATGAAAATTTTGATAAAGTGCCCATATCACACTCCAACACGGTCCTCAATTTTTCTTATTTTCAGATAGGGGCTATTAACATTTATAATGACTATACAATTTTCTCAAGCATTATTGAGAAACATATTTTCATGTAAGATTAGCTAGCCATATTGTAAAGATTTTCTATGCACCTATAAAATAGTATTTGCAAAAAGCTCACTGAATTCTACTGAGAGGAATAAGATCATCACTTGAATAAAATGAGCAATCAGAACTTTAGCTGCAAGTAATTATTTTACTTTAATTATGATTCATTGGTGAAAAGAAAAAAGTTAGTTTCTATTAGATCACATTATCAAACATATTAATAGTGTAAAGTAGAATCTGTGCCATGCTAGATTATGTTAAGATATATCCAGTTGTCACATGATTTTTTTACCTATTCAATTTTATCCAAGTTGGTAACTGGTAAAAATATCATTGAGTTTCTAAAACAAGGAAACTCTAAAGCTGACCTCAGTTGCTTGATGCTACAGCCTAATGAATATTGTCAAAGTTTGCTGAAATTTTTATAAAGGCCAAGGAATCTCCTATTACAAAGGCCAATAATTTATTAAGGAAAATCCACATAAGCTATGTACCTAAGAATTCCTAATTACTTTATTATATCGTCCCTTTATTATTGTGTTTATATTACACAAGAACAACAGTTTTCTGCTGATTTTACTATCTCAGGAGTGACATCAAAGGGCAATATTTTCTTTAGGAATATACTTTAAATGACTAATTAGAGGATGGGACAAGCAACATAGACCACACTTTCATTATGAAAATAACTTGATGTTGACAATGAATCTTTATACTGTCTGAAACAAAATCGGTTTATTCTTAGTTAGAAATATGGAAGCAACTGCCAGCACAGTCTCCCTCTGCAACATACTCCATTCAGCTATCAACATGGTCACTGGAAGATGGTTTGGAGAATGAAAGTGGAAGCAGGTAAGAATTGAGTGTTTGCAATTGAGTTCTTAAGATGCTAGCATTTGACTTGTTTTCTCACCAGGAAAACTTAACCAGAGGATACAGCTAAACAATATAATTGCTGAAGAAATGAAACCTCGTGTTGAAAACTCATGTAAAAATTAAAAAAAAAAAAGCAGCAGGCATTTACACAATATAGAGCAATGATTTGTCATCTACAACTTTTTTATTACTGAGCTTAATTATGATGCCTAACCATGATCCACCTGAATGAAGATGCAGTGTATGCATTATCATGAGGAATGGAAGTCAGCCGTACTGCTGGTCCTGCACAGTTTCCACTTCTTGCTCTGCAAATTCCTGAAGTATGCTCATAGGGTCACTATAAATTACTTCTTTTAATCTCAACAACTTATTTGCCCTTAAGAATGAATTAGCTGTCAGTTATTTGTATCTTACTTGGTATTTAAGCATTTTATTTTCTGTCTCCAATATCTGAAGTTTAGGTGGTGTTCACTGAGAGAGACTTAAATCCTTTCAAGCTATACTGAAGTAAGTCCTTAAGAGGAATAAGAATTCTTCATATAATGTACAAAAATGGTACCATCTAGATGGTTCCCTAATTTGCCAACAAATGGTACAATTTTATCCTAGAGGGCCACAGCTCTTAAGATATGATAGCTAGTATCCTTCCTTAAGAAGTGAGGAAATACTTTACGAATTTGTGTTTACTTATGCCCCTCAGGTGACAGTCCCAACATAAGATTACATAGAGGAAATAGTTGTGTAAGAATTTGCATCTTATATAATGTGATTTGATTAATCTGAAAAGAATCTATTGAACATTTCCCACATACGTCAATCACCAGGTATGATATTTAAATATAATCTTTGGAAAACCATACTCAATCATAAATGTTCTATCTTGAAGGGAGAGTGCATTCACTTACTGACACATAAACAAGAAATCTTATTCAACATAGTAGTGAGGAGCACAGAATAACCTTGGCTATCTGAGATGCACATTGATGAGGGAAGCCTGCCAGTTATCAGAATCAGGACACTGCAATTTGATTTTACTTCCTGCACTGAATACTGGTCTTCACTAGGGTTCTAATCTGTGATTCTTCTCTTGTAGGTATGAACATTCTTTTTGACTTATTTCATCCATGGAATGTGAAAAAGCAAATGCATTATTTCTGAGAAGTCAGTCATAGGTGTTAGGCTCAAACTGGAAACTGTAAAAAACAAGGCTTCCAGCTTACCTCTGGTGAATGTGGCTCCAATACTTGGCTTTATGAAATCAAATACCTGAAAAGATTGTTAAAGTCACTTTAAAAATATTTTTATAGCTAAAGTCTTTAAACTTATTCTGCTACAATATATTTATTCATCCAGATTTTTAAATGATTTTGGGGGTAAGATTTTAGAGCAAAGAGAAAAAGGAGAAGCAGAAATTAATCTTCCTTTGATCTCTTACCAATAGGAATCTGGTGTGGCATGCTGGTCTCTAAAAAGGTTGGTAGAATGTATTAGTATCTTGTTTCTTACATGGCAATTCTAGTGGTCAAACCCCAAATCTTTTGCCTTATTGTCTAACTTATTACTTGTATGTTGAGCTAGCTTGACAAATAGCTATAGCCACAATTTGGAAGTTGTGGCCTGAGGCTGTGATTATATGATCAACCACATGAGAAACTAGAATTAGTTGACCATGATCAATCACATAGAAACAAAAGAACTGATCTAAACTATTACACTGAAGCTAAAGTATGCTTGGATCATTTCAAGAAGATACGGACCTGTAACATTTTCAAAGATTTGCGGGAAACTTGATTCAGTAACTTTTCTCCACAAACTCAGAAGTAGCTAGTCATGTTCACTGTCTAAAACTTTAGATTTGTATTTTACTTTAAATTTCCAACTATTTAATATTTAATAATTAATTAAAATATATTAAATATTTTACTATACATAAGAAATCTCTGTTAAATTAGAATAGATTAATGCAAATTAACTCAGCATATATTTTGCATATTGATCAATGTTCTTTTCTTCTGAAAAGTCAGAGAAACAAGGAAATTCTGATTTCTTATGTTATTTGTGCACTTTCTATCACTCATTAAAAGACTGAATCTTGAAAGTGAAAGGCAATAGAACAAATTATTGAGTTATCCCTATAGTTTGTGAATATAGCAGTATAGTGCTTTTTTCTGATTATGAAATTTCAGTCTTAGAATTTATAAAATAATGAAGATTTCTTGCCTGGCTAAAATGTGTTTAATAACCATTTTTCCTCTGGAGAGCACCTTAATAAATTAATATTAAAATTAATGGATTGATATCTTCATATAGATTTTCAAAGATAATACCTAAGTTACTAAATTATAGATCTAGGGTACTTTTAACAGGTGGCCAGGATAAATTTATAGATGGTCAGTCTGGATGCTCCCATTTGTTATGCCCCATTATTATGATTCATCTACTTTTTATATTAGAACTTGCTCTTTTATTTTTATCCTAGCAACACCATAGGCAGGTAAAATTTAGTAAGCATTAATTTCACAGTTTAGTAGACTCAGGGCACAAGTCGATACATACTTTGATTAATAATAAATTGCAGGAAGAGAAACTATCCATGTTACTTCCTCACTATTTGGAATTCAAGCGTTCCTCCTTAAAAGTTTCCCTCTTATTCACCAGAATACTGCCTGGTGAAAATAATTTCTAGTGCTACCCAGATTGAATCTCTTCCTCAATTCTGCTTGGTTCCCTGCTCGTTTGGATTGCTCTAGAGAACTAACTGAACCAAACTGCAATGTCTAACTTCAGCACAACTTTGCCCATTTTTTTTTTTTTTTTTTTTTTTTTTGGTCCAACCCTTTGCACATGATCCCTGACCTCCACCATAACATGTACTGGAAATTCATGCTTATTAGTTCTAGAGATGAATAAGTCAATCACTGCAATTATAAAATTTAAAATAAACCTGCAGAATTAAAAATAAACAAGAGTCATATATTTTGAAGAATGTTCTAAAAGAGAAATACATCCCTTGAGAAGAGAATACAGAGAGCAGGAACCAAAGTCATACTACCAAAGGGAACAACAGTGGGGAATAATGCCTAATTGAAACTTAACTTAAAATTGAGACTTGAAGGAGTAAAAAATGATCTATGTGAAGGAGAGAGAAAAATACATACCAAGAAGGAAGGCCAAAATATACACATGTCACAGGGGTGCTATGAAAGCTTAACTACTCTTCCAAAGAAACTCTAGATGTTTTGCAAAGCCTTTTAGTTTCAATGAGAGAAAACCAAAACTGGGAAGCATATTGCTTAGGGGCAGAATGAAAGCTGTTTTCTAGTTTGAGCCACACAATTGTGAATATCTTCTCAGATACAAACTATTTACATTTCCACATTCCACAACACAATGTGAATATGGGACCTGATAGGAAATAACACTGTGACTGAAGGGTAACCAGATTAAAATATCAGGAAACACTGAAGTTCCAGAAGTGTGCATATCAGAGTCCACTAGTAAGGAAAGAAATATCCTTTCATGGAAATCTTTGGTTTAAAATACCTAATGCGTAGTGTCTAGCTACTCAAAAACATTAAACTAGGACTTATGTTTTGTCAGGAAATATTACAGCTGTGTTGCTCATAGGTCAAAATAGAAACCATATGGAAATATTTTTAGCATAAGACTAATTTTAAAACAAGTAAGCCATTTTCAGAAAGCACTTAGAGTGAATATTTCTCTTTACAAAGTTGTTTTTAAAATTGCTTTTCCTTATGTGACTTGAGTTGATTGAATGCTCCAAAACAATCTATTTGAATGACTAATAAACTCAATTTCCTGAGATCTACTGAGGATGTATTTTAGCCTACAGTTTTGCTAAAGACTGTTGGGAGCCTGGCTTGATTCAAATTCTTCTGCAAACCCATGACATTCATATGAAGTCAGCCTGCAGAAGATCATGTACATTCTATATAGACATTTACATTCACATTAATTTAAATGGAATTTTACATCTGAAAGATGAGTGTGACAGCTAATACCTGAGAAACAGTATTTTTGTGTTAGTGTTAACACTGAAGAAAAGTTGATCAATGATGTGTGAACATAGAATTTGTTTGTTAGAAAAAATAAGAAAATATATTCTACGAAAGCAACTAGTGGGTGCTTTCTCTTTTAATAACTATTAAATATTTTTCAACAGAGAGAAAACTACCCAGATGAGAATTTAGCTAGATATGTAACTTGATTTTATATCTATAAGACATATTTTTCCCTCTTACATTTAGCTAGGAATCATGGTATTGGTCATTGTGCTATAAAGTAAGGACAGAGGTACTTTAGGAAGGTATGTCAAAATAAAATATCAATGTTCCAGCAAAACCTTGGGAACCCTGGGAGGGTACATTAAGTGATATCCTCTTGTTCACTGTAATTTTATTTAATAAAAACAATGAAGCAAAAAAGACACTGCATATAAAGTATGTAAACGAATTGTACTATTATATTATGAGTGAGGAAATAATTCAAAAGTTATTTAGTCACTAAAAGTAAAATGTAAAACAGTACCAATTTACCAAACAGGAAATGAAATTACTAAAAACAAATTCGTGTCACAGCAACCTCAGCTTCTCTGGGTTCAAGTGATTCTCCTGCCTCAGCCTCCCGAGTAACAAGGACTACAGATGTGCACACCACACCTGGCTGATTTTTGTATTTTTAGTAGAGACAAGGTTTTGTCATGTGGGTCAGGCTGGTCTCGAACTCTTGACTTCAGGTGATCCACCCACCCTTGGCCTCCCAAAGTGTTGGGATTACAGGCATAAGCCACTGCACAGGGCCAAAAATTGCTCCATTCTTTATTTAAAAAAAATACAAAATGATAATTTGAAAAATGCAGACCATTTGGGGCTTCTGAAAAAATACCAACAAAAAAGTGGCAACACACCAATTTTATCCTTTCATGTATTTTCTTAAACTTGTTACTTGTATATTTGATTTGTTCCCATTACTCTTTTACTATTTTGCAAGATTCTTTTTAAACTATGAATCTACCTGTATATTTTTTTCTTCTGTTTCACTGAATATGGTGTCAGAAGGATGACAATACATTAAAACAATACCTAACAGTATTGGAATTTTTTGACTGGTGGTTTCATTTTTAGAGCTTTTAAAAAAATCCAAAATTCAATAGGCTTTTAAAGTTCATAAGGAATCACAATTTTTAGAGGGGAAAATGTTTAAGTAATGAAGTCTGACCGTATGAAAACTATCTAATTGATCCTCATTGGGTTCAGGAATCTTGTTTTACAAATCACTTAAACTTTCTATTTGTAACTGCAGTACTTGGAAGAGCCTTCACATTTTAACATTATGATTGTACCCACCCTAAAATCTGTGTCTTGGATGTTTTAATAGTATTTGAGAGTCAACAAACTCCAATAATCAACAGAGGACATGAAACATCTTATTTTGCTGAACTGTATTAACTACGGGGTTTCAGAGAGGTAAGTCAAAGGAGATGTAAAACAGTTTCCTAAAGAATAATTCTTTGGGGAGTTTGCCCTTGCTTTTATATAACATAAATTATTTTTGTTTCATCAGTGCTCACACTTCCTTATTTTTATTTAGAGTTCTAGCAGCAAGTACACACATTATGTCAAAATGCTATATTGCATGCGTCAATGTGTTAGTTTCAATAAAATCCGTAAATGAAGTTTCCTTTCGCACATACCACCTGTATGAATTTCCATTCTATTTAAAAAGTGGCAAGCCTCTCTAGAGCTACTTTTATTATCCTTGGCCACAGTTTAGAACTCGATATCTTAACACTTTAAATGGGTGTATGTAGCTGTATGAGGAGGAAGATGGAGAGGGAAGTTATTTCTACAGAATTCAAAATCAGTTTAGCACATATATCTAATTCACAGTAACTAAAAAAAGCACACCATTCCTTTCACCAGTGGTCAGAAGTTGGGCCTTGTTGCTCTTTGGAATAAAATGCTTAGGAAGTAGTGAAGTAGTCTACATTTATAATGGTTATAAAATAAAAGTGAATAGGACAAAACATACAAGTCTTATTAAATTATGAAAATTATCTGCAATTTTTATGTTTAAAATATCTGTAAAAACCCATGTGTATTCACTGCTAGTCATATATAATGCTATCTGGATTCTAACTAGTTGAAAATGCACTGTTACAGTCCCTCCTTTTATTTCATGCATTGGTTTTGGTATTGGATTGAGAAATATAAACCAAAATCTAGGAAACAAAGATATTAATTCAGAGTAATCTTAAATTTTCTCATTATTTTTCCATAGTCAGGAAGTACTTACTTCAGAGTATTTCTTTCTAAAGTTTAATCTGCTATCACTGGAGAGAGAGAGAGAGAGAGAGAGAGAGAGAGAGAGAGAGAGTGTGTGTGTGTGTAAGATGGAAAAGTTATCTTTTTAAGATATTTTTTAGAATAAGATGATACCCAAACAGACAGAAACAGACATGTTCTTAACACAATGCACTATAAAGTTACACTTTCTTAATTTTTTTAACAGTCAAATTGTAATTACTAGGGATATCTGTAACTTAAAACAGACAGACACCCAGACAAAAACAGACATATTCTTAACACAATACACTGTAAAAGTTACTCTTTCTTAAGATTGTTTTTTTTAACAGTCAAATTGTAATTAGCAGGGATATCTGTAACTTAAAAAAAATAGTTGCTTATCCTCCAAATGCATGTATTTTTATCTTATTTTGCCGAAACTTCCTGTCAAACACCAAGAGAATGTGTGTGGAATAACCATGATCTAATTATAAGAACATAATTTAATTGTGTGCAGAATAATACAATACAGAAAACTATCTGGATATCTAAACAGGAAATGGTAAATCCTTGCAGGAAATATCTCAGGAACAAAACAAAAACACCTTAGTCCAGCTCTTATTACAGTACACGAAACTATTTTTAAGTCTGGGCCTGGAAACCTTTTTTTTTTTTTTTTTTCAGGACTTGTAACCACTGTATTTAATTGGCCCCCTGAACTTGCCCTTCCTTCTCAAGTCCACTGCTTCTGTCCTACATCCTTATTATCATATGAATAAATTAATCAAAAGCCTAATTGGTTTTTATGCTTCTAGCAGTTTCTTGTCCTTGTAAAATGTCTGCAGTTACAAGATTTGTTCTTAAATTCAGACATCTAACCGTGCTTCATACAGCATAAACTCAGTTCCCTTGTCAATCACATCCCAAGTTACTTTTCCAACTTCGTATTCCAGGTTCCACAACAGATTCCATTATTCCATACTTTTACTGTGCACTTCATCATTTCCTTGCCCTGGCACCCTCTCATAATGCAACAGCACTTCCTTCCCTTTGGTTTTCTTATTCTCTTTCTTTTGTCCCCTGGCGATTGCTATTCTGTTTTTAAAGTCCAGTTCAAATGTTTGGTCCACTTTCCAAGTTTCTTTGGGATCCTAAGGGACAAATTATACACCCCTGACAATATATTTCTCGATTATGCCACTAGTGAATTGTATATGCCTCTGTTTCTACCATAAAGCCTATGCATTTTTTTAAAGGTAGTGATCAGCTCTTTATTTTTGTAGCTACAGTATCTGACACTCAGTACACTTCCAGTAAAAATACATAATCGCTCATCTTTGATTTATCTACTTTATACACTTACATGTGTGCATGAGTTAATTTAATCTTTTGGTCATTTTCTACTTTTAAGCAAGTGTTTGTATCTTATTTTTTTTTCCCTAGCTTGTGTTAATAAAAGGGAACTACTGGCTTAATTCATTAAAAGTGTCCGTGACTTTGGGGGGAAGCATTAAGACATTTTTATCTCAGCCGGACTCCTCTCTCACTGTAGGCCTCTTGGCTACAGATGGGACTTAATTGCTTCTTAAATATATCTAACATTTATGCTTACACAATATTGCCCACTAGCCATTCAGCACTTCTGTTGTAGTTCTTTACCCAAAACTCATTAATTTTACTATGAACTCTTATTACTTTTTAGTGCAAAAATATAAAAATTAGTAGTCTGGTCATGAGCAGACATAAATAGGTACCAAGTTCAACCATTTGCTTTTTCAAAAAAGAGAACGAGTTAAAATCACATTGTACATAAACAACCTTCAAGTTTGTAAATAGAGTAACCATTATAAAATAGTGGAAACATATATCCATTTGGAGATTTTACTGAAGTTTTTCCTGTCCAGGGAAAATGTTTAGTTATATGTGATCCACTGTGTCAAGGACAGACTGGTCCTTTCCAGTCACTTACCCTCTGACAGCATGAATAAGTCTCAATGATGGATAGGCAGTTCGCACTTTCAGTTTATTCTTAAGGATTAATGCATTAACCCACTCCACGTGCTTCTCTCCTCCTTTAACCATGAAAGCAGGAATCCAAAGGACACTGTCATTCAGCATGGAAAGTCTATGCACAAATTTCTCTCTGTCACTCTCATTTCGAAAGCCTCCAAATGCTCTTTGTACAACTGATGGATTCATGGTAATAAAATCTGATTTAGTTCCCACATCTGCAGCAAACTCCACCACAGGAGCTAGATTGCACCTAAAGAGGAAAAAATTAATGGGACAAATGAAAAAAAAAAAAAAAAGAAATATTCACTAGTAAAATGGTGTTCTTGAAAAGAAGAATGGGAAATGAGCATTTTTTTTTTTAACTAGATGAAAAGAAAACCAAAAGGTCATCTACTTGGTAAGATTACATTTTCAAATGGTCTCCACATGTGCAGGAATACGGCTTGCAACAAAAATGTACACTCCCAGTACAGGGCTCAAAATGCCACTTATATGAATTCATCCTGTTGTGTAAGAATACCCTTTGCGTAAGAATACCCTTACTATCTATTATCATAAAACCACACAATATGAATTTGTAATCAGCGAATTTATGATAGTTAATTCACAAGGGTTCTTTTTGCCATTCAGTAGGCAATTTAAACCACATGCTGCCCTATAAGTAAGTAAAACACATTGGACTGGACATTCTAATCCGCACCACTTGTAAAGATTAAGTCATTTCAACAACTTTGTAAGTGTAAGGAAATAAAGTTGGCTTTACTTATACTCTGAGGTTAGGGGAAAAGTGCATTTCCTTATAGTGTTTTACACAAATATATTTACAATTGCTTTCTATAGGTGTGAAAGGAGAAGAAAAAGAAGAAAAGTGGAGATATCATATTTAATATGACTTTCTGAGATTTTAAGTAATACTGAAAAGCACTTACTAGAAGATCAAATGTCACCCTTTCTGTTTATTTTGAGGACATACTCAAAATATCTGTTTTCCCTTTTCAGACATATGCATCCCTGGAGAATTGTATATGTAGAGAAGGAACAGAATATGTTGTCCTGTTTTCTCCACTGGAGTCATAAGGTCTTGAAAAGAACTGGGGCCTGATTTTATTCATCTAACCTGATTCCATTCTTATAGTAGAAGAAAGCTTTGGAAAGCACCTTGAATTTGGTCTTGAACCAATTTCTGATGCTTCTTTGATTCTATCACATAGACCTTTTAAAACTTGATTTAAAAAATAGCCTTTTTCTTTTTTTTTTTTTTTTTAAAGAAACTACTTTAACTTGCTTTTAAAAAGGTAGGTTTTAATCAGTTGATAAAAGAAAAATTAGATTTTGATAAACAAGAGTTTACTGTATTGGAAAAAGTTGTTTGAAGCTATTCAATCTAACCCTTGATGAAAATATGAAACTATTTTTAATACTTTCATCAACATTTCAAGGGAAGGGAAGATACATAGATTTTCTTTTTCTGCATTTTTGCATGTTTGGCTACTTTATGAAAGTTCCCTAGATTTCTCTTTGTTGTGTATTTTGTCACATTAAATTATTAAACAAGTTACATTTTAATTAAAAAGTAAAGTGTGTTCTGATGTTAAAAATACTGTACTATATATCATTCCTTATCTTTCTTAATTAATATATCTTATTACTTCCTAGATCTCTGACAATATTTAGCTATAACAACAAATATACTTCATCTCAAACTCTATGTTATCTAGGGTGAGCTACTGAGTGAAAAATATTAACATAATAATATTATTTAGAAAGTGTAGATTAAGGATTATCATCTTTTCAATTTAGGTATCTTTAATTATACCCACTATGTTATATGACAGAGTATTTTATTTGTTTCTACTCATGATTCATAGCATTAATTATGATTAGATATTATTCATTGTGATTACGGTAAGAATATTACAAACAGGACAACCCAGAAAAAGATTTGCTGCCTGTGAATACTTGTAAAGGTGAACATCTTCTTGTGGAACTCATGACAGATCAAGACATTGATCGTTTTAAAATGTGCTCTATACAAATATTAAAAGTAATCTAAAATCCTAAGGTAGCTAATTGTAACTTGAATATGGATACTGTGAGGAAAAGTGTCTTCTGGACATCATTATTACTAACGTTTCTTTCAGAAAAGTAGAGAGAACACCTGTACCATTGTAGTTAACATGTTCCTCTTGGGGCAACGGCTTCGGATATATTTTTCCGTTACAACAAATCCTCAGTAATTTCTTTTTAGATAATTCCCATTGTAGAAAAACAAGGTTTATACTTTATTTTCACTATAAAAACCAACCCAATAAAAGGGAATCAAAATGATACATTCTGCTGAATTATCCCTTCAGGAAAAAATATCACTCAATTACTCTACACTGTTTCTTGCCACATATTTAAACGCCCCTCCCCATATCCGTATTTGCCAATACCCACTCTCGATTTTCTGGCCATGAATCTCTCAAGTGGTGGTATGATGCTCATCAATTAAAGCTGAAGGTGGAAAGATGAATACTTTTCACTTTGACAGTAAAAGGAAGCTAATGGAATAAGAATATTTCTGGAGAATAGGATTGAGCTAGGAAACAAACCAACATATTTTATTTAATTAATGAAGGCTAAATGATTATGGTGCTAACTAAAAGAGTAACTGGAGATCACAGAGTAACAAATCCACATGCAGAGCCCAATCAGACTTTGTCAGGGATAGTAACTTAGATACTGAAAATAGCAAGACAGAAGACGCTTCATAAAATATAACCCTTTCTGGCTTTAGGAGTCCAGCTTGTTCATTTTCCTGGGGAAGACTACATGTACTATTTCCCTGGAAAGAATAGTAATACCATGTCCACATGTTGCTGGTAAATTAATGACTCTGTGGTTGAGTCAGATTTTTAGTCATATAATTAGCTGAATGCCACATCTTTAAAAGAAAGTGTTAAAAAATAAAAAATAACCAATAAGCTATGTTGCACTCCTGCAATTCAGTAGACTTTGTTGTGAGGATCTGAACATTACTAGCAGCAAAACTGCTGACTGAAAAAGATTATGAAAATATTTGCAATCACAAAGTTTCATCTTTTTCAAAAAAAATTTCTTAGAGATTATAATATTCAAAATTAGCCAGAATGTGTCTCAAGTAATTATGAGTAATACATGATACTTGTGTTATTCTTAATCTCATAAAATAGAGGAATGATCAGTTTTAAATTTGTGGATTTTTTTGTGAGTCAAAACTGCTGAGTGCATGTAAATATTTAGTAGAGTCAAACAATATTATCTTTGGCCAAATTAAATTTTTTTTGCACATTTTACTTTTGACATGTTGAAAACATATTCCCTGAATTAGCTGTATTAACAGAATTCTTTATTTACTCTAAACTTTCCAGTTCTCAACTTATTTGTGTCTATTCTACAATCTTGATTGAACACCTATAGGATTGCAGCTAGCTCCACTGTATTCTAGGCCTCTGAATTTTCTTCAATAATTTCACAGTGCATATGATAGCTTCTTATCCCTGTATGCAGAATTGAAGGTACTTTCAGGTTAATTTAAAACCTATATAAGATGCTTAATTTAGAATTTGAAAGGAATAAATGTTTATTTCATGTACGAGCACTTCGGGATTACAGAATTTCCTAGCAAAAAGTATCTCTTGGGTTGGCCATTATTTTCTGCATTCCCCTTAAATTAGAGTTCAACAATATATGCAACTAGGAGATCCCACTTTCATTTACTCAACAGGCATTTATTGAGAGTTTGTTTTGTAAACACTACTCTAGAAGTTCAGAATTTTTTTCCAGCTATTTAACTACTTGTGTTATTTAATAATGATATAATCTGTCCAAAATGTATTTTGACAGATATTATAAGTAATATCAATAAGTTAATTCTCATTCACTTAGCTAAATATTTTTTAATTCTATGACGTATATGTCTGTGCTAGATATAGAACTCATCATCCAAGATACTGAAGTAAATCATGGTTTTCTGTGACAATTGGAGGTTGTCACTTACATCCTTTCACACACAGCAGATTAAATAAGAATAAAACAATTGTAGGTATGTTATACACCAAATTTTTCCTGCCTTTGTTGATATTCAGACAAATTCCAAATACATAATTATCATCCTTTTTCTTCTTTAGCCAATCCCACTGCGTTGCTTCCTCAGCCAAAACATTATTACCTATGGAAACACCTTTGTCAATCCACTGTGAAATAGGAGTGAATGTCTTCTCTTTTCTGCCCCTAGAGGAAGCTTGTTGATCCTGTCTGTTCCCATCTTGCTTCTCAGCTTGAGGAGCAAATGGAACAGCTACAAAAATCTGTTAGCTGTCTTTTTTTAGACTTTGTGATTACTTTCTCAACATTTCTAGGGAAAGCTGGCATGTGCAGCCTGTCAGTCTCTTTGCCTTTCCTGTCATGAAGGTTGTGGGCACCACATAGACCTGAAAGCAATCATTTTGCTTTGAGGTAAAAAGTAGTATTAACTCCACTTTCAGGTGAGAAACCAAGGTTAAAGCGGTTAAGAAACATGTCCAAGGGCATACAGACTGCAAAGAAAAAGCACCATCTAGTTTGGAATAATTCCAGGACAGGAGTTTTAACTGACACTATTTATACATATGATTTGATTCAGAAATATGATGTCTATAAACTCATCCTTCACACAAACCTTCCTGTAGAAGAAAGAGTGTTTTATCATTGAACCCTAACTTTTCATCTCAGATTCCTAAGACTCAGGTATATTATTCAAGGCCATTCAGCCGTGATGTTTCCAAAACTTTGAGCAGTTATTAAACAAAAGGTTTTAAATATCTAAAACATAAACACAATATCTATACCTCAAATCTCTCGATAGACAGGATTTCAAAATGCTAGTAGAAAGTATTAAATAACTAACTTATAAGACTTTTGAAATATTAACTATAGGATTAAAAGTTGACATATGTGGTATACCATAATGTAGTAAACAAAATATAATAAAGTGGAAATATCATTGAATATTTGCATGTTCAGTATGCTGAATAGGCAAACAAAAATACGCACATATACACACACACCACATTTTATGCTTGCTGTCAAAATACCAATTGATGAAATCTTCAACTACATAGAAATACAAACAACACACATCACGAAAATAATGAAGTGACTAAACAGAAGAGGAAATTTTTCCCAAACCCGGATTTGTTTACATTAGTGGCAAGGGGGAAGAATAGTGTCATACTCTCCAGAGAAATTCACAGAATGAAAATATAATCAAACTCATTCTAGAAAACAAAGATCTAAATACCAAGAAATATGTTAGACTGTGTCATTCCCATACTTCAGAGAAAACAAAAGTCGAATCATTGGTGAAATTTCCTATAACTGCACAGATATTATAAAAGAGCTTAAATTTTTGAGGGGACAAAAAGGGGAAGCATGCCAAGGAAAAGCATTGTTTTAGTTAAATAAAAATGTCATATACCTCATATTTATCCAAATTTGGCTTAAACTTTAAGAAATAAAAGATATTTAGCTTTATCTCTATTCTTAGCCGTATGACCACAGTAACCATGTGGGCACTGGAGTTCATATCAAGCAAGTTACTTAACTTCTCTAAGCTTATGGTTCTTCTTTTTTTTCTGTTTCCTTTATTGAAGTATAGGTGACAAATAAAAATATTTCAGAGATTCAAATTTTTCTATGAATCAGGCTAACAATGATGGAAACTATACTGAGAAAATTGAATTAAACGAAGTATTTGGAATTTCTCTCAAAATTCCTTGCCCTTAGTGGATAAAAATACTAAATTATGCTAATTTCTTTAACATGCTCTTTCCTTTTACAGTCTATTATGATCATAAATCTTTTGACATGTATGCAGGTAAGTTAAAGACATGTCAAATAAAATATTTCTGAGCAACAGCATAAGGAAGCCCAAACTTTATTTATAGCACATTTTAGTAAGCCACTTTGGCTGAAATTTAGTTTTTGTCCCCTAGGAATTGGAGTTTGAATGACTTGATGGGGCCAGACAGCAAACATATTAAATATTAGATGAAACAAATTTGACTCCATAGGCAGTGTGGAAACTTCAAAAGTCATAGACATGGTCAATTTTACTTAAAAAGAGGAATGTGACTCAAGTATTAAGGAGAATAAGGCCTCCCAGTTAGAATTGCATAACATAATTCACATGACGCAATCTCGCCTCCAGGGTTTAAGTGATTCTCCTGCCTCAGCAGCTGGGATTACTGGTGCCTGCCACTATGCTCAGCTAACGTTTTTGTATTTTTAGTAGGGACGGGGTTTCACTATGTTTGTGAGGCTGGTCTCAAACTCCTGACCTTGTGATCAGCCTGCCTCAGCCTCCCAAGTAGCTGAGATTACAGGCATGAGCCACCAGGCCTGGATGAATACTCAAGTTTTATTGAACCTAGGGTATTTGTGATGTGCCTGGGAGTATTCTCTGTGCTTTGCATGTAATATATTTGACTCTCACAATAAGCCAATGAGACAGGCACTATTGCTATGTTTTCCATTGATGAGGAAATTGAGTTGCAGGAAATTTGTCCAAGATGACATAGTCTGTAAGTAGTAAAGGTAGGTTTTGAGCTCATGCTCTTAAACATTGCAAACCACTTAATCCCTAAGATTGGAAAGGAAGCAAAAAATAAATACAAAGAACATGGTCATAAGTTCAGTTGCATATGTGAAGGTGATACGGCTGTGACTTCTATCACCCTGTTGAACTTCATGTTTGGTCTGAATGTCTGATAGGCTAAAGTGAAGTTTTCATCTTCCCTCAGTCTTCTGTAAACACTCTTTCCCCAAGTTGGGGTCATGGATGGGGCTGGATGATAATGCCAGCATGCGGAAAGTCATTCCCAGGTAGGAATATACAGATGGTTGTGTTCCTCTGAAAAGCCATCAAAGAAAACAGGCATAGGAAAGAATGTGAAGGAAAAGAAAAGGTTGATTCTGATATTTCCTGCTACGGAAATGTGGAAAAAGGTTAGGTAATTAAAAGTAGATGCACACACACCAAAGAAGGCAGGGAGGAAAGAAGCAAGAAAGAAAAGAGAAAAATGACCTACTTCTGAGGTGCCATTTAAAAGTACAGTACTAAAAATCAGAGCTCATGAATTCAAATCAGGACCCTTTACAATAAAACCAGTGGCTTATATTCTCTTTCTTAAAATAAAAAGTTGTTCTAGGTGAAAATGAAAAGTAAAATCCACTCATTGAGTTTAATTTTAAAACAAATATATTGAAATGTGTAAATCTGTGTTTTCTTTCTCTTCAGGAGATTTATATCGTATAAGAAGTGTGCACAGTATGAAAAACTACACATAAGCAAATGTTTTTGCTGAGAAGACAAATTTTCTTTAGCATTGGAACTTAAGTCTTAAAATAAATAAGAGGATACTGAAAGCATTATCTCAAAACATTATGAGGTCATTAAAAGACTATTAACATCTTTAATTTATTTAAATGTAATATAAAATACAATTATCTTCTCTGATAAAAAGCAATGGATTAAAATGAGACCTAAAATTAGAGAGCTTTCCCAAGACTTAAGCCAAGGACAAACAGTAAGGACAGCTCTGTCTTACACTGTCTCTGTTAACTTCAGCATAGCAACAGAAAAGAACCTGGAACATCAGGAAAGGTGCTTATAGTCAGCATGCTTCCTTGTGAATCCACATTTTAAATCAAACTAAAACGTTGCATTTATCAGCTTTCTCCTTGGAGATTTGCGTTGTATGACTAATTACAAGTTAGCACTTTTTTCAAGAAAGGATAAAAAAAATAGAGCATAGGGTAAAATGAACCAAAAAATGAATAAAATAAAATGATAATACATCACAGGTACAACAATTTGCAAATACTTTTTCAATTAAAAATAAAGACTAACAGCATCTGGTTGTCATTGCATGGTTATTTGTAATAAACAATATGGAGGGTAGAGCGTTAACTGCTGTTTTTTATCTGAGACTTCACAATATGTTTATAGAAAGCAATAGCAAATTCTGAAATGGCAACAAAATTCAGGTTCTCCTAATGCTGGGAGCAAACTTGCCTGGTTTATTACTTATTCCCACTGCCAACCTATCTCATAGTAAGGGCTCAGCAATCATTTTGTAAAGTTATCTCATTTATTAAAGGTAGTACAAAGCTCATAGCAATATCAATGAGACATAACATACACATAACTGAATACTATATCTTCAAAATTTTATCCCAGAAAACTACCAATTATTATAATGTCTGTTATTTAATTGGACTTCTTGTGACATTTGCATGGTGTTTCTTAAATTTCAGTGACGTCTTATTTCCTTTGTTTCTGTTCTTATCTTGTCTATACCCAACACACGGAAAACAACTCTGACTTAGAAAAAAAGTGATTTATTGGAAAGCTGGTTGAACCACAGAAGCCACTAAAAAGATCATAGCCCCCAAACAATGGGTTAGGTCCCTGTCAGGGACACCTCAGTCATTTCTCACTATCAGGGAACTCTGAATTTTCAGTAAATCCAGTTTTCTGACCTCACATTTCACTAAGCCAAAGTCATAATTAGGAAAATGTGGTTAGAGTGGTTTTGACCGTATTTCTGTTCCCTTGCTGCTAGGCAGAGATAAATGGAAATATTATTCAATTTTTGCATTTGTAGTGGACAAAAGGGCCCCTTTCTCCATATTTACAGATTCTTTTTAAATAACAAGAAATTGTCAGATACTAAATAGTTAAAAAGTAAGGCAAAAAGTATCCTTATTAATTAATGGTCACTCCTTATTAATTTTTCCTTGTTGGCATTTTCTAGATTTTTGTTACTAGCCGTCTTCTCTCTCAATTCACACCTCACCTCTTGTAAGAGCTCAGCTACTCCCAGCCTTCAGTTAGCGTGGTTAAGTAAATCTTCATCTCCAACTCTAACTCCTGCCTGAGTTTCAATCGGTTGCTGAACTCTTCGGTTATTATCCCAATGATACTTTAAATGAGCATGTTCAAATTGAAACCCATTACCTGTAGTGTTCTCTTTTCTCTTCCATAAACTTATTTTTTTTCTTTATTTTCTAATACTATGTCACTATTACTTCTACTGTCAACAAAATACAAACAGCTCAGAGACTTCTTACACCTTATTCCCTATTGTATTCCCCATATCTTATTGGTCATCAAATTCTGCCTCATAGATACCCTTCTTGCTACCCCAAATATAACCCTTCCTATTTACTCTTCTTGCCACAGTCCAATTTTAGTTACACCTTGCTTAAAGTTTTTATAATTTAAATATATATAATAAATATGATAAAATGTAATTTGTTACAATTCTTACAATCTTTAGTCTCATACTCCTCCAATCATCCATGCACATTTACTGATTATGAGAATTTTATTTGATAAAACTTCCAGTGAATGAAAATTAAAATCTGGTGTTCTGGAATCTCCATCTGCTTTAGAAAGCATAACCTTGTCCCTTAAGTTTGAGGACACATGGGCATGGCCAATAGTAATTCCCTATGCCTTCAGAATTAAGTACCGAACCTTAGATTATATTATTTTAACCCTGGTTTTACTAAGTGCTGTCTTGTCTTCATTGACATAATGTTAACATAGCGTCTGTTTGTCTCTCACTGAATTTATCACGCTGTGTATTAATTATATAGTTATGTTAGTTTCTTCTACTAGACTATGGATTCCTTAGACATATCTATTTTCTCTTTATGTTTCCAGTGTCTATCAGTCAAAGCCCAATATACAGCAGCAATAAGATATGTAAAATATTTGCTAAAATGAATGGAAATATTTGAAGTTAAACATGCTATACATGCTGTATCTTGATCAATTGTTTAATTTAATTTCCACATTTTTCCATTACATATAGCACATATTTTCTTTTGAAGAGTAAACTGAAAGATATTGGTATAAGTAAAAATAATGTTTATGCAAAAAATTTTCTTCAATATAGTATTACAAAGACATCTTTGTTTTTATTTTTACACTAGCAAAGGACTTTTAAAATGCCAGGACCTCTTCAAAACTGCACACACACACACACACACACACACACACACACACACAAATGCACTACATATATATAATTATAATACATATTATATGTAATATAATATATAATATATAATTATATTATATATAATATATATTATATTACATATAATATATTATATATATATATAATGTTTACACATACATAGATAAACTTACACATTTAAGCCTCATAACAACATATTGAAGGACTACTATAACTATATCTATTTTACAGATTAGTAAACTGAAGCACAAACACAGAGGATGGGTGACCAGGCTAAGATCATCGGTTTGTAACTGCTAGAGCTGGGGTTGAAAACCAAGCAGTCTAATTCCTGATTCTATACTCACACTTTTGTTTTAACACCTGGGCTAAATAAACACATACATATATGTAAAAAATACATCATTAAACTTCATGAGCATTGTTAGGAACTTGCTGTTACACTACATGAATTGTCAAAGTAATTTAAATATGACAATTTAATTTTACCATTTATCACAGACCATTAAGAATTAGCATGTAGGGCCGGGCGCGGTGGCTCACGCCTGTAATCCCAGCACTTTGGGAGGCTGAGGCGGGTGGATCACGAGGTCGAGAGATCGAGACCATCCTGGTCAACATGGTGAAACCCCGTCTCTACTAAAAATACGAAAAATTAGCTGGGCATGGTGGCGCGTGCCTGTAATCCCAGCTACTCAGGAGGCTGAGGCAGGAGAATTGCCTGAACCCAGGAGGCGGAGGTTGCTGTGAGCCGAGATCGCGCTATTGCACTCCAGCCTGGGTAACAAGAGCAAAACTCCGTCTCAAAAAAAAAAAAAAGAATTAGCATGTAATTGTTTTCTTTTTCATAAAAGTGAATATGGATGCAACTAATATATATTTAGTCAACTAATATATATGTAGTCAACTAATATATATTTGAATCATAAATATCATGTTCCTTAAAATTGCACATAGAATTAATACTAGGTATAATCTCTAAATTCTGTCTCTGTAATTAAAAATAGGTGTAATTTTTATTTGCCTGAAGGAATGCAGGGAGAAAAACATGGCAGTTGTTGAATAATTCCCTGTGTATTGCCAAATAAAATTTTGAGTAGAAGTTTGTAATTGGGATATTTAAGATTAGCGTTTGGGGAACCAAGTGAGAAATCTCAGGATATATGTATCATGGCACACTCTTGCCATAAGCATCAGGGAAACTGACTACCTCATTGGTCTGTGGTTGCTGAGCAGTTACTACTGTTGTACAGAAGAAAGAACTGATTCAGCATAGTGCCTCACTCCTTAAAAAATATACTGTACACTAAAAGAAGGAAACAACATTTATCAAATATTATGGCTGATGTTTTAATCACCCATAATAAGAAACAAACGTAGAAAAACTGTAATTTTCCGTTTGCAATTTATGTTGTTAATAAAGTACATACAACTGTTACATTAGAGGGGTTGTAGGAAAAATATCTAATTCTTAGTGATTATACCATCGAATTGCCACAGAAATGTCACTTAAGCATTTAACTTTCTTGTTTAAAAAGGCAGAATCTTAATATTATATTCCATTGCCATTCCTGTAAATATCTTTTTAAAAGTATAACCCAAGGTTGAAAAATGATTTTTAACTTTATATATATTATTTATTCAATACAGAGTCCCAGAAAGACAGTTGATGTGATGCTCAAAAGATTTAGGCATTCTAATATCAACCAAGCATTGGAAACAATGCTCCGAGTGTGTGAAAATGAATGTTTCAATTTCTGATATAAGGTGGGCAAAGGCAATTCACATTTATTACACCATATTTATTCTAAGGGGATCATTCTTAAACTCTGTTTTAACAAATTCATACTTTGACTTAGCTGTAACACCTCATCCCCATAATGTTCTTATCCTCAACATCTGATTCATTACAAAGCCCTAAAAATTCCTCTCAGAATTTCCCCTGAGTATATTAACTCTTCTATGTTCCTGTTGATACTTTCTCAGCTGAGGCACCACCAGCTGAGAATAATGTCCTTATTATTTTTCAAACAATTATCTAGACCCATTGGTAGATCCTGAATTAATTGTGCACTCATTGATCACCAATTTCGAAAGGATAAAAAAGAATAGAGTAGATTATAACAGAAAATGACAGTGTTCCTTACACATCATTTTAAGAAAATTTGTTGTAGTCTTCCATATATGTGTAATGTGCAGTAACAGTAGCCATGGAAAACACTAGGAGTAGATCGTGATATAAAATGTATTTCTATTACTAATCATCTTTGTGAAAAGATATTAAAAGACACTGGTCTAACCAGTTGCTTGCTACAAGGATTGTCAACTTTATCAATTGTTTCAGAGATGGCGTTTTGTTGTTTAAAATGTACATTGATCATGTTACGATCCTAACCAAACATATTCAGTAGTTTCAGTCAAGATTCCTAATTGGGGCTTTCATAACTAGTCCTTCCCCTACCCAGAATTTTTGTTTTATACATCCTTTGCCTGTCTTAGATTCAAATATTATCAGACTACCTATGTCTTTGTTTATTTGTGCTCCTTTATGCTGATGTATCTGCCTGAAATTATCTCCCTTCCTAAGACATCCTAGTCCTCAACCTGAAAAAGTCATTGTTATTAAAACCCAATGATTAATATCCATTTCAATGCTTTACATGATTTCCCAGGCAAAACTGATTGTTTCCACTGGCCTGGTGTAAAAGTACTTACTCTTATGTGTATTCTACTATATATTAAACTCTGGCATATTTTGTTACTTGTACAGGGGTTGACATCTTTAATAAATTAGTAAAGCTACACATAATAATGATGAAAGCTTTTGTTCTCTCTTTGCCTCATCATCAGTGTCTAGCTCTATAAGTACCTCTAATAAAGCAATTTGCACATTGTTAGTGTATCAATTTACTTCCTTTACTAGAGTGTGATTACCTCAAAAGTAGACAATTGCTCTCTATATTTGTATCTGAACTTCTGGTAAAGCACTAGAATGAAGAAGTGGAAAACAATTATAAGAAAGATGAAAGTTACGATTACACATAACTTGAAACAATAAGAACTGACAAGTTTATTTGTGTTTGGCTTTGGAGTACATTTTTTTAACCTATGTCTTATTTAAAGATAAATACAATCCTTGAAAACTAACAAATGCTTTAAACCAAAAATTATAGCCATGTTTTGAAAATCTATGGAAGGATAGATCTACTGACCATTTGCTAAATGTTCATTTCATGTCAAAGAGGGATAATATTGATAACATTTCACATTAATATGAATCACATCATCTACACTAGGTATTATCATCTTACTTTTTGCTATGATCTGAATGTCATCACTTTTTTCCTCCTCCACTATCTTCCTCATTTAGACCACGTTTTCTATCTTTTATTTATCTCTTTATTATTATGGACTTTCCAACTGTGTGAATATGCTCATGCTTCTTTATTTCTCAGTATGTTTCTCTTCAACAACAAAAGCTAAACAAGAAAAAACTAAACAACATACTAACAAACTCTAAGGGTCCGTCATGGACTATAAGATTCCATGCAAATTCTTAACATGGTATAATTATCCTTCATAATCTAAATTCAGCATATCTTGGAATTTCCCCTTCAATGTTTTTTATTATGAACCCAACAGTAAGGTGGTCTCAAATTCTGTCTTAACACTATGGAATGTATTTATGTGCTTGCTGGTCCCATTGCCTCAGATTCCTCTTCACGTGTTGAATAACTAATCCTTCAGACATACAATGATTTAATTTAATTTATAAGGCTTTTTGGAGACATCATCAACTTGATTTTTGGAAAAACTGTATCAGTTTACATTTCCAAATGCACTTTATGGGTGTGTCAACATCAGTGCAACTTTTCACTGAATAGTAAACATTTAAAAAATCTTTGTTAGACTGACATATGAAAAATTGTTTACAATATTTGTCTTAGAAAATGGGTGAAAATTTTAAAATATTTTAAAATTTTAGACAGTTTATTGTTATTGTCATTTCTATTTTTTTTTTAATTTTTACTTGATAATTTTTGTTTAAGGAGCAACATCATTAAAAATAAAGAGCTGTAGCTCTCATCACAATTTAAATTTCCTATTTCATGTGTAGTTTTAAGTTAAATTTTAAAAATCATAATCATAATAAAATATAAATCATTGCATTTTTTTGGTAAGGATTAAATAATATAATGTTTGTCAAGTGCGGAGCGCAGTACCTGGCACAAGGCAAGTACATAATGATATGTACATTATCAGAGCACAGAGCAGGTGCTAGCAGCACTTCTTATTTTTTTTTTAATTGCATTTTAGGTTTTGGGGTACATGAATATAAATCATTTCTACATATAACATGAATTTTGCAGTTAAAATCAATAAACAAAAATTATAATTTAGTTTTCTAAAAATTATAAAATTTCATTGATCAAAAATGTGAATAAAATATTACATCAAAGTACTGGAGAAAATATATGTAGCAAATATTAGATAAGCAATGTTACTATTCATCAACTGCAATTAGTTATTTGTTTTAATAGCAAATTTTCAATGATCATTCTAGTGCCCTAGACCTGGCTCTCTACCATGAACTTAGTGGTTTGCTCTTTGCTGTTTGAGTTTAGGAAATACAGATCTTCTGTGAGAGTAGAAAGATAAAGTCTTAAGGCCATACATTGTGAACATGTCGAAAAAAAATCAGATATGTTTTTCTGTTCCAGAAAAGTTTATTTTGTTATAAAAGAGTTAGCATTCAAAGAAGGTCAAGAAGAAGATTTAAAACTTGCTGTACATTATCTACCAGTGGAGAATAAAAAATTGACTGAGTTATTAAATACATTGTACCAGCCAAGGGAAGTCAATTCCTCCATGTTGCTTCTTTGTGAAAAATATCATCCCTGCTTTTAGGAATATATATTTACCATGTTACTTTAGTTTCCTGAAGACATCTATGTCTTCAATATATTTGTATCTAATTTTACATAATCAAATTTTGTAGACGCTCCTATTTGAGTGGTGTTGTTTTGTCTTTGCATATCACATTGCCTAATATATTATTCAATTTCAGTTATGTCCAATTATTGAGTGTCAACTTTACATGTTTGATAAATTTGGGGAAAGTTTTTTTTCTTATTCATACCAGACAATGAGAATTTACATCTCTAGTCAACAGGCTTCCCCTTTAGCCATGGCTATTAGAAAATGCAGTGCCTATTTTAACTTTTACCTATGACAATGAACTCAAACAAGATGTCCTTTAGCATCATTCATTATTAGTTTCACTTTACAATTTGTGCTTTTCTTTACTATGTTCTCATCTGATAACTCATCTCATCATTCTGCTATTAATAGGCCTATTATTATTGACCTCACTGAACAGTGAAAATAATGATGATTGTCAAATGTTACATTCACAGTAATTAAGTGAAACCCAGGTTATCAGATCCCTAATCTTTAAAACATTTCACTGTACCACTCTTCATAGTTCCGTGTTTTCTTGCAATGGTTTAAATTCTCTTTATATAGGACTTCTCTTATGTACTAATTTTGAAAATTGGTACATAAGAGAAGTCCTATATAAAGAGAATTTAAACCATTAAACTAAAAATTCTGACAGCAGATACATGAATATAAACCAAAATTTTCTCAACTTCTACATTAATTTTCTCATTTATTTATCCATTCAATAAATAAATTCTGTATACCTCAATGTATCAGTGTTTTCTTGGCAGTTATTCTTTTTTAAAAAAAACTTACTCTATTTTTCTTGGTTTATAATTGACACATAATAGTCATACATACATATGGGGTTACAGTGTGATGTTTTAGTGCATGTGTAGATTTTGTAATGATCAAATCATAATTACCATAGTCATCACTTTAAACATTTTTTTTTCTTTCTGGTGATAACATAGCTGTCTTGAAATATACAATACATTGTAACTTTCTATAGTTATCCTATTGTTTAATAGACACCAGAATTTACCCTTCCTCTCTGATACAATTTAGCTGTGTCTCCACCCAAATCTCGTCTTGAATTGTATTTCTCATAGTCACCATGTGTCATGAGCAGGACCAGATGGAGGTAATTGAATCATGGAGGGAGTTTCCCCCATCCTGTTCTTGTGATAGTGAATGACTTCTCAAGAGATTTGATGGTTTTATAACGGGCTTCCCCCTTTGCTGGACACTCATTCTCTTTCCTGTCACCCTGTGAAGAGGTGCTTTCTGACATTATTTTAAATTTCCTGAGGCCGTTCCAGCCATATGGAATTGTGAGTCACTTTAACCTCTTTTCTTTATAAATTACCCAGTCTGGGTTATGTCTTTATTAGCAACATGAGAATGGACTAATATACTGTCTAACTGTAAATTTTTACCTGTTGACCAACCTCGGTGTACCAGTCTTGGTGCTAGGTCCTAAATATATAGGCTAAAAAAAATCAGACATAGTGGGAGCTCTAGCTTGCCTAGGGCATATTGTTTAGGCCCGCACATCTCAAACCTCAAAGAACCTAAGAATCACCTGGGCACTGAATCAAATATATATTCTGACTCAGCAGACCAGGTGCAAGTTCTGACATTCTGTAGTTCCAACAAGCTTCCAGGTGATAATGCTGGTCATCTAAGACCACACTTTGAGTAGCAAGGATTTACTTACATAAATACATACACATTTAAGTGGCTCTCTTAATTGATATCTCATTGCTGTTTTTGATTTTTAAGGAAAAAAAAAATTACGCACCAAGAGGAAATTATGAGGAAGGCAGTCAAGTAGAGAAAAAGACACAGGGCAGGGACTGAAGATGTTGCTTAAGAAATTAAAATGAGTAAATGGAAGATAGAGATTTAAGCTAGAAAGAAGATAGGAAGAAGACAGAATGGAGAACAGGTGAGTAGAAAGAAAGAAGTAAATAAACTTAAGTTAGAAATTTCAACTAATTAACCAAAAGTGACAAAAGAAAGTGTTTTGTAACTCCTAGTTCCTTTCTGACTCTTAAGTAGGACTCGTTATCTCTAGTATCTTTGTTCAAGTAAAGTAAGGAGTGGTATTTGATGGTTAAAGAATACTAGGGGTCTACTGCAATTTTTAATCATTGGCTGCCCCAGAATATACCATGTAACACCAAAGACACTACAGGGTCAGATTTTCTTGTTACTAAGGGGGAAACAAGGTTTCTTTTCTATAAGGAGCCAGCACTGAAGTACTGCTTGAGAGTTTCTACAATCCTCAGCCAGCTCGGAGAAAGGAAATAATTTACCACCACTTTTCCAACAAAGTTGGGGAAGAGGAGACTAGGAGTGACGGAATGAAACTTTGCTCTCTGCCATCATTCAACATCACTATTGGGAAATATCCAAATAAATATTTTTATTGAAAATCACTGTTGTGAAATTATTGCATTAGCTAGTACAAATATTAGAATATGCTTTTTTTGTAGCTATTAGAGCAGATTATCTAAAAACTTGAAAGATAACTACAGCAAAATTTAAAAGCACTTTAAAGATTGCTTTGCAAAATTCAAAACAATTTTCACAATCAACAAATTACATTATTTAATATAAAATGTGCACTATAACAATAATTTCAAAACTACAAAAAGAATAAGAACTTAAAATAAGATTTCAAAAGACCCTTTATACAGATTGTATGAGGGAATCTTTCTTTCTAAATCTGTTTTCTTTACCTGTGATGATATATAAATGATATATGCAATCTTTCAAACTTTCAATTCTTGAAATTTTATGGGACATTTTTAGATAAGTAAATATATATGGTGGGGGTAAACTTGAGGCAAGGATTTTGTAGGAACAATTCTATCACTCTGTGGTCTCTGTGAATAGGTAAATTGTAAAATTCCAGGCAGAGAGAAAGTACATATATTAATCTCAGTTTATAAATTATTAAATTAAATATAACAAAGCTAAAAACTTCATCCAGTATCACCTACAATAAACTCTGATTGGACTCAGACTATACATTGAGTGATGCTTTTCAGTGCAGCACAAATATGAATCAATTTGATTCATAGTTTTATATTTCCTCTGTGTGTCTTTTCCTTTCTCTCCTTCTCCCCTCTTCCCTCTCTCTCTCTTTCTCTACATGCAATCTCTTTTTCCTTCTTCTTCTTTTTTTTTTTTTTTTTGTGAGACAGGGTCTTGCCCTTGCTCTTTTATGCAGGCCGGAGTCTAGTGACACCATTATGGCTCACTGCAACCTTAACCTCCCGGGGTCAAGTGATCTTCTCATGTCAGTCTTCTGAGTATCTGGGACTACATGTACACATAAATACACTTGGCTAATTTTTTAATTTTTTGTAGAGATGAAGTTTCATCCTGTTGCCCTAGCTGGTCTCAAACTCCTGGAATCAAGCAATCTTCCCTCCTAGACCCTGCAAAGTGCTGGGATCACAGGTATGAGCCACTGTGCCCAGTTTCTGTCATCTCTGTTTATCATCTATCTATCTCTATGTTTATGTGATATTTAGCACATCAGACAATCCAAGTCCAAAATTAAAAAAAAATTAATTACACAATTTCTCTTATCCTTACTAGCTTTTATTTAACTTAATAAACATTCTAGTCTTATCATTATTCCACTACATGTGGCATTAAAAAGGGTTATTTAAGTTAAATTCAGCTTGGATATGGTAATATTTAGACTACCCCATGAACTGTATGTAAAGTCTAAAAGTGGGTCAAAGTATTCTGCAACACAGGTATAGTAGAAATCACCGTGCTTTTTAGTCAGCTGAATATTGTTCAGCACCTTATAATGGTGACTGAATCTGTTGATAGTTAATTATATAAGGTGTGTAGATGTTGGCTGTGTTCTGGTTGGTGTATGGCAGAATGTCAGACAGCTTATGGAATTTAACTAAAACTTTAAAGTGACCAGTGATATCTTCTTAAAATTTATTGTGTGTGATATTTAAAGATTAGTAATCTAAATAGTTATCTTGAAATACCTCAAAGACTTCAGGTAAAATTCTGAGTGTGAACCCTTCATTCAGCATTGGAAGCATATCTTAATCTCTCTTTCAAACATTCTATAGTCCCTCTGCATTATTGAAAAGAATAAACCTGGCCATAGACAAATATTTTAAATGTGCTATATGTTTTTGGAGACTCTGAATTGTAGTGATTATTCCTCACCCCACACAGTGCCAGTTGTCCTTTACGAATGAATGTAGATGTTTATTTCTGTAATTGGGCACTGCTCATGACTGGCTCTTGGATGGTATTCATGAAGGCTTATGTGTAAATAAAATAATGTAACAAGTGTTGGTGCCTTTGATAAAATAAATGTAATGTTTATCTTTTAACAGGTAATTTTCTTTTTAAACATTTACAGGAAAAATATTAAACCAATGTATTTCAGTTGATGGAATTTTCATTAATATGGACCCTGGTTGAGACAAATTTTAGGAAACTAGTTTTCAAAGTTCCTAAATTATTAATGTTAAAAGTACTGATATCAAGTAGTGTTTTACAATTTTTAAAATCACATATATTTTACTTTCTTCTGCCCACATTGTTACTATTGATATTAGAAGTGTTGCATTAGTCAACTGAATATTTGGAATTTTTCTTTTATTAATTAATAAAACAAAGTGATAAAGCCTAAAACTATACTCCTCTGTGCTTAACAATACCAGAAATATAGGTGTTATTTGAAGGATAAAAGAAATTATCCCAGAGATGGAAAAGAGAAGATCAGAGATCAAATTATATGTGTAACCGAACATTCTTTTATACAGAATTTCATAGGGGGAAATCATCATTTTCTGCAGTTTTAAGATAGCACATCGAGAGTATTCAAAATTCCTATCAATCTTTGAAGAGATAGGTCTAAGAAGTAATACCAAAATAATATTTTCTCTTACGTTCCCATTTGCTTTTCTTCTCAAGCAGGTGAGAAATGATATATAAATGGCACATCAATGTCTAACCAGATTTGTAAAAAATTTGCTTGTCGGTAATCATATGACAGAATCTTAATATTACAAGGTTGTTATCATTTTTTATAAGCCTTCCTTATCAGAGAGGACTGCAAGACAAGAAGTAAGATATCTTTAACCTAATCAGTGACTGGCTTCTTCTGTTTTCTATCTTAGCCAATCTTCTTTCCCTGAAACACGGCATTTGCTATTTAAGGAACCTTGTAAAAATACTAGGTATTTATAGGGTTGCACATATTAAAACGTTGATCATAGTATATTTAAAATTATTACTTAAATTATGTTTTTAGACATTTTTGTTAAGAAATAAGAATTTTACTCTTATGATTATTTTCTGTTATTTAGGGATACATCAAACCTAAATTTTAGAAATCAGTTCTATATTGAGTCACTCAGTAAGAAATCAAAATTGGGCTTTAATTTTTTTATCTGATTTTTTTTCACTTTTAGCATCGTGTTAAACTCTCTTTTTTTGAAACTCCAGTAAAACCATCATTCAATATAATTGATTAATGAATGATATGAACAGCCACTAAGTAACAAGACAGGAAAATATGGGGAAGTTTGGAACTTCTTAGAGACTTGAATGCTTTGGCCCAAATTGCTGATAGCAATATGGAAAATAAAGTCCAGGCTGATGTGGTCTCAGGTAGAGATGAACTTTCTGGGTACTGGAGCAAAGGTGACTCTTGTTATGATTCAGCAAAGAGATTGGTGGCATTTTAACCCTGCCAAAGATTTGTGGAACGTAGAACTTAGAGAGATGATTTAGGGGATCTGGTAGAATAAATTTCTTAGCAGCCAAGCATTCAAGATGTGACTTGGGTGCTGTTAGAGGCATTCAGTTTTATAAGGGAAACTGAATAAAATAAAAGTTTGGAATATTTGCAGTCTGACAATGTGATAGAAAAGAAAAACCCATTTTCTGAGGAGAAATTCTAGTTGACTGCAGAATGTTTCATACATAACGAGAAGCTGAGTGTTAATCTCTAAGACAATGGGAAAAATGTCTGATGGCATGTTAGAGGTCTTCAGGGCAGCCCCCTCCCATCACAGTCCTGGAGTCCTAGGAGAAAATAGTTTCCTGGGCTGGACCCAGGGTCCCTGTATGCAGCCTAAGGACTTGGTGCCCTGTGTTCTAGCTGTTCCAGCCATGGCTGAAAGGGGCCAATGTAGAGCTCAGGCTGTGGCATCAGAGGGTTTAAGCTTGAAGGCTTTGTGGCTTTCACATGGTGTTGAGTCTGTGAGTGCACAAAGTCAAGAATATCTGAAGATGTATAGAAATGCCTGGATGCCCAGGCAGAAGTTTGCTGTAGGGGTGGTGTGCTCATGGAACCTCTGCGGGCAGCGTGGAAGGGAAATGAGGTTGGAGCCCCCCACACAGTCTCTACTGGGGCACTGCCTAGCGGAGCTGTGAGAAGAGGGCCACCATCCTCCACACCCCAGAATGGTAGTTCCACTGAGAGCTTGCACCATTTACCTGGAAAAGCTGCACTCAATACTGGCCTGTGAAAAAAGCTGGACAGGAGGTTGTATCCTGCAAAGACACAGGGGCAGAGCTGCTCAAGACAATGAGAACCCACTTCTTGCATCAGAGTGACCTGGATGTGAGACCTGGAGCTTTAAAATTTGACTGCCTTGCTGGATTTTGGTCTTGTGTGGGCCCTGTAACCTTTTTGTTTTGGCCAATTTCTCCCATTTAGAATGGCTGTATTTACCCAATACCTGTACTCCCATTGTGCCTAGGAAGTAACTAGCTTGCTTTTGATTTTACACGCTCAAAGGCAGAAGGGCTTGCCTTGTCTCAGATGGAACTTTGGACTAGGGACTCTAGGGTTAATTTTGAAATGAGTCAAGACTTTGGTGGACTATTGGGAAGGCATGATTGGTTTTAAAATGTGAGGACATGAGATGCAGAGGGGCTAAGAGTGGAATGATACAATTTGGTGATGTCCCCAGCTAAATCTCATCTTGAATTGTACTCCCATAATTCCCATGTGTTCTGGGAGGGACTGGTGGGAGACCATTTGAATCATGGGGGCAGTTTTTCCCATGCTGTTCTCATGGTAGTGAATAAGTCTTACAAGATCTGATGGTTTTATCAGGGATTTCTGCTTTTGCATATCCCTCTTTTTCTCTTGCCACTGCCATGTAAGAAGTACCTTTCACCTCCCACCATGATTCAGAGGCTTCTCAGCAATGTGGAACTGTAAGTCCAATTAAAACCGTTTTTCTTCCCAGTCTCAGGTATGTCCTTATTAGCACTATGAATGTAGACTAATACATCACTTAAAGAAGTGCCAAGGATATTCTGCTAAAACATTGGATCTTTTGATTAACAATAGTGGACAAGAAACTAAGAACAAACATTCAAATCCATCTGAAAGTTAGCAATAAGGTAGATTAAGAGTCCAGGAGCCACAGAATATGGAATAAAAGCAGGTAAAGCAGTTTACTGAACTTCACTGGAGTTGGGTTACTATAGGAATGATCAAAGAATATTCCAAAATTGAAGTTGGAATTTGTTAATAAATGACAAATTAGGTGCCTAAAACATAAAAGGAAGAGAAAGTATATGAACAATATCAAGTTCTAGGCATTTTGCTGGAGTAGCCCCAGAGTAGCTTAGTAGTGATCGAAATGATCAGTAGTCCATAGTAGAACTATGAAGGTAATACTATCAGGCAGCCAGTTGCTGCTTGGCCAGTGAAAGAGAAAACTGTCTTCAATTTTAGAATAAAAGGTGGATAGAACGATTTTTGGGGATCAGAGTTTTATTCACAGATTGACTACATCTCAGAAATCTGGAAACCTATAGGCTGATCAAAGCCAATTACAGGGAAGTGAGATATAGTGCAGGCTGTGTAACTTCTAGAAATTGAAGGCCGGAAAAGTGAAAATGAGAGGTGGTAATATAAAGCAGAGTTGACCACCAGTCACTCTTAAGACAGAGAAAGAGTATAGGAATCACTTATTGGACACACAATTCCGTGTTGCATAAGAACTCAGTAGTTTGGGAACTGGAATAATTCAAAATCTCAGTTATTAGAAACTGGAGTAACAAAGCCAGATCAGGAAGCAATAAGGAAATGACATAAACATGGGGGACTACTGCCATCAAGCCTCTCCCATTACGCACGTGTAAAAGCAGCCTTAATTTCAGAGTCACAGGTGGGACCAAACCTAACAACTTAGGCCCCAGTGCCAAAGTTCAGAGCAATGCAGAAATATACTTTGTTTTACTCCAGTATTAATTACCTTTTAAAATTCCCTATTGCAATTGTTACAATCCTTACATTGCAACAATTTTGACTATGCTTTGACAGCTTTACTTTCTTATTTTACCTGCCTTATGATTTGGTCATATCAGAAATTCTAGAGGCCTTAACATTTTTCCACAGTTATACTTCTCACAGACCTCAATGTTTGAAGCTCCTGATTCCACTTCCTTGGACATTCCCTCATCAAATACTTTTACATCCTCTTTCTATACAATTTTGTCATTATATGTATCTACTTGTTCACAAGGTTTTTCTCTTACTCTAATTCGTTTAAGAGTTCAGGTTTTAAAAGGCTCAATTGGTTTCAAATTAATCTCTGACCCTCCACCCAAGAGAGAAAAGGAAAGATAATAAGGTAAAAATGTTCGCAGTTGTATTTGCTCTTGTGAATTTTCTTCACTTGTTAATGCTTGAGTGTGAATTTTCATGACCTTTTTTAAAAAAGTAGTTGCCTATTTATGATTAATACATACGTAATTAATTATCTTTCCTTTTACGACATTATTTCAAAGAGACTTTTTCAAGATCTATACTTTCACAGACTGTACTCTAGCATAGCTTCAAGAGACTGTAGGTGTTTTTCAACATGTCAACTTGGCATACTTTTCTATCCATCTTTATGTTGTGCTATTTCGCATTTCCATATCCATGTTTCATTCATCTACCTAATTTTTCCAAGTAACTGAAACAAGCCAAAAAACTGTATAGATATAACAATTGCCCGTTAAAAACTGCTTATATTTATGATGTGATTACAATTCTACTTCTACTGTTGAGTTTTTTCAGTTAATAAGTTAATCAAACACACAATTCATCAAACGTCTCTTGACCATTAATAAAAAACAAGCAGGCATGCTTAATTATGTAAGAAAACTATAAAATTCAAATACACTAACATACGCAAGTACCATATATAAAGATAAATTAAAGAAATGTGGCTCGGGATATCAAACACAAACTTGCTAAACTACACTCTTACTATCTTCTAGATAATTATTAATAAAAAGCAAAATTAACATAAATCTGTTACATCATTCCATAGTAATATTCATAATCTTTATACAACAAATAAAATCACACAAAACTAATGAGCATAAAGAATGGTAAGAAAAAAATTTTTGTGTGAATATTAAACTTACTAAAATTGCCATTTGCCTCCTCTATCACCAAAAAAGCTGTGTGAATCTTGTTGCTACGATGAGATCACTTTTTATTTCAACTATGCAATAATTATAATATTCTATTCCAGAATAAATGTAATTTAAATGTTACACAGCAAAGGATATCATAGACAAATATTTGTTTGAGCTTTTAGTAATACTATAAAATTATCTGTCAGTTTTCCATCCCTAAGTAAAATGTCTTTGAAAAACTTCCAGTCTCAAAGAAAAGAAGAATGCTTACCTTATTACAAAATTGTGACTGTCAATCTCCTTTCCACATTCACTATCTAGCAAAATGCCAGAATTTCCAACAACTGCACAGGTCTTAAACCTGCGATTCTTCATTGGTGAAACTTCAGGTAGGAGGCTATGTAGATCATGAGAAATATTTAGTGTCCGGCGCCTGTCAAGCACATAGTGTATGACATCACCAGGCTTAAAACTGCTCTTGACCACTGAGACATCTCGTTCTGCATCTAAGAAACGAAGTATATTCTTCCTGTATTTGAAATACAAGCAAAGTTTTACGTTAAGTTTAAGGACAGCATATCCAAGAACTGGTGATGTCATTTACAAAATAACATAAGACAAAATACGAATTAGTAAACTACTAATCTTAGATTACCAAATTGGTAAACTAGGAAGCTTAGATGGCAATCAAATGAATTAAGTTGATTTTATAGGAGATAAAAATTTTAAAAATTCTTTGTACAGCTTCTTAATGACTGTGTTCATATATACCGTATATACATGTATTTGTGGAGTAAAAAAAAAAAAACACTCCAATTATCAAAATATATAGAAAAATTGGTTTCTTAAGTAAAACATAGTTGACATAATTTGACTTTGAATAGTTATTCTGCTAGCTTCAGCCTATTTTGATAATTATATATGTTGTTCAATATTGTCTAGTTAAGGTGGATAGAAATAATTTGAAATTGTTTTCGACCGTATCACAGTTAATGCTATTAAAAGGAATGAACTTCTCAAACTTATATACATTTATACAGATGATGATATATACATTTATACAGATGATATATATATATATTATAATTATCTAAAGACAAATTAAAACTATAGCAATAAATGTATATGAAACTTTTTCTCTAAGATCAAGAGTCCAGGAAGTAAGATGGATACATAAAAGACAAGATGAGTCAATAGAACATTGGACTGTGAGGCAGAGTTACCTAATTGTTCCTTAGCTCCATTTCTTCTCTTCTTCCTTCTAGTATTTGAACCTTCTAAGTTTTACTTGAGCATATGGATGCTCAGCTAGAATATTTGCAAGTCTCAAAACCCAAGTAGAGTTCAGTTAGGTCATGTAAGTTAGTTTTCTTAAATAGGATATGAGTGGATCATGTGAGTTTATGTGAGAAATAAAGACATTTTCTACTTGTTTGGTCACTAAATTTTACAGTTGATTTTTGGTGGATCCTTAGCCTAATACATAAATTGATAACAGATGTGAGAGGCTATATGAACATAAATGTATGCATATGCTAAATAGGTAGATGATGGAAAATGATAAAATATATATAGCTGGCTGGAAACTGATGACCTTTGGCATGATACAGAAAAGCACCTGATACAAATGCTGTCTGCAATAATTTGGAAGTTGTGCTATATATCTGATAAATACGTTGTTCTTGAACAATTGTCTAAAACGTGTTCGTATGTTGGTTTATGTTAGCCTCTTCTTTAGGAAGGCACTGAAAGGGGTAAAGTCAGGCATGAAATAACCAACTAACTTGCAGGCTGAGCTGAAAGGGAATACCTATCTAGCAATGTCTGTAATATAAGCTGTGTGAGAGTCTATTGATTGGGATCTTTTAAATGTTTCTGTAACCCCAGTCAGCAAAAGATACCACTATAAATTGGAGCCATTCCAGAAGCAAAAGGGATATTGCCTTTCCATACAGGTCCACAGATTTCCATATAGGTCCATAGATAGGAGGGAGGGATAGGTCAGAGTAATTAGAGGAGAGTTTGAAGGCTTAAGAACTCTGAGCAGAAGACATCATTGGAGGAGGTTATTTACACCTGGAACTAACAAGAAGAGAAGAGTCTGGGACCCTGGTAGGTTTTGAGGAAAAAAAAAAAAATATATATATATATATATATATATATTTTTTTTTATATATATATATATTTTTTTTTTTTTTTCTAGCATGGTGACAAAATGAGACTCCGTCATAAAAAAAAAAAAAAAAAAAAAAAAAAAAAAAAAAAAAAGTGTTATCAGGATTAGGCCAGGCACAGTGGCTCATGCCTTGAAGGCCAAGGCAGGAGGATCGCTTGAGCCCAGGAGCTCAAGAACAGTCGGGGCAACAAAGACAGTTGAAATCTCCACAAAAAATCAAAAAATTATGACCAGGCATGATGGCTCATGCCTGTAATACCAGCACCTTGGGAGGCCAAGACAGGGGGATCACTTGAGGTCAGGAGTTCGAGACCAGACTGGCCAACATGGTGAAACCCCATCTCTACTAAAAGTACAAAAATTAGCCAGGCATGGTGGTGCACACCTGTAGTCCCAGCTACTCAGGAGGCTGAGGCAGAATGATTGCTTGAACCCGGGAGACAGAGTGGGCCATAAGCCAAGATGGTGCCATTGCACTCCAGCCGAGAGAACAGAGCAAGACTCCACCTTAAAAAAAATAAAAAGTTGGCTGGGTGTGGTCGTATGCCCCTGTAGTCCCAGCTACATAGGAGGCTGAGGCAGGAGGATCTCTTGAGCCAAGGAGGTTGAGGCTACAGAAGTAGAGCCTCTGTATAGGCGTATTCATTTAGAGACAGGTTCTGGCTCTGTCACCCAGGCTAATGTTTGGAAATTTTGTATAGCAATGGGGGTCTCACTTTGTTGCCCAGGATGGTCTGGAACTCCTAGGCTCAAGCAATCCGCCCACCTTGGCCTCTCAAAGTTCTGAGATTATAGGCATGAGTCACTGTGCTCAGCCAAGCCCATTTTTTAAAGAGTTTCGCATTAATATTTGTTTCTGATTTTTATTCTGGGAGGGATGGGAAGCCTTAGGAAAAAGGGGATAACAGGACCTGATTTTATGTTGTGACAAAATCTCTCTAGGTTCTTCATTCAGCAGAGACAGTGGGGACAGGAGAGGAAGCAGGGAGCTGTCACGTGGCTATCATGGCAGCCCAGATATTAAAGCCTGATATACATATATATATATATATATGTATATCAGGCTTTAATATCTGCCCTCTAGAGAAACATGAATCAACAAAAGCTAATGCTTAATATGCATGCTTTACCAGTATGTGGTCAAGTTATTACCTGATATTCAAAGCAGAGGGTTATGTTTTCTGTGCATGACTCAAACTATGTACCTGGCCCACAAAAGTCTGGAATTGTTTGATTCTAGGGGTATCCAACATAATACCAGCAAGAAGCAATCTGGGAAACTACATCTAGGTTGGATATTGGATATTATTTACTTAAGTGTTCTTATTGCAAGTATTTTCAAAGCAATAAAAACAATGTCATTATTAAAAAATTTAAGACGTGATGGACACATTTTTCCTCTAGTGCTCTTCTGTTTAAGCTCATAACAACTGGTAAATTTTATTACTGAGAGCAGAATATAACCTCATCCCTTTACTCCTTCAAAAGAGTAATTCTCTAACTCATAAGGCAGAAGCGTGATTATTAAAGAAGGGTGGAAAGTAACTCATATCTTTCCTTTTGTCGTCTATTTTTATTTGCTCTAAATATGTTCCAGTTTAATATTTGTTCTAGTTAGAAAACCAAGTGATTGAAAAACTCTGTTATGATTTTATACTCAAGAAATATGTCTGCCAACTCTTTGAAAAAAATAATTTTATGTAATTTTTTCTCAAATATTCTGAATATCAGATTCATAAGCAGTAGAAGTTGTATAGGAAAGCCTATATAAATAGTCTACACATGAAATCACAAAAATTGATAGAAATACCACTGAGACACCATAACAGTTTGTCTTAACAAAGTACAGGTTATATAAGAAGAGAATTATATTTGAAATAAGTAACCCTAGAGCCTATACATTATAGAAACTAGAAAAGTGTTTATGTCAAGCACTAAATGAGGCTTCACAAAAGATAACAACTAGCACTAAAAGTGTCAATACACAGAAACTTTTGTACACATTTATTGACTACCACTTACTTTGGTGAATAATTAATATCTGACAGAGGTACTTCAACAGAAATTTCTCATTTCCTGTGAAAATGACAAGGCTGACTCTAAAATAGAGACTACACGGATGTGGTTAAATCATCAAACTAGATGGTGTTATCATTTTTCTTTGAATATAATTTAAATGGGTTGCTGTAGATGTATTTGAAGATGCACACTCCCAAGAAGTGGCATGCTTGCAAGCTTGCACTGAGTAGATTATTGGCCCAGATTTGAAAAAAATCTTTTGTAGCTTAGAAATTCAAAACAGAAAATCTTTTATTTGGTCAAAAAAGTTAACACACGCTAGTCAACTAACGTCAAAAGGGACTTTCCGATAACAGTACCTTTGCTATGTTATAGACAGTCTCAAAAATAACTTAAAACATGTCTTTTAAGTTCCTGAGTATAATTAAACCTCTTTGCTAATCATGCTTCTGCCTTCTGAGTACTCTTTTGATGGAGTCAAGGGATGAGGTTATATTCTGCTCTTAGTAATAAAATTTACTGATTGTGATGAGCTTAAACAATAAGAGCACTAGAGGAAAAATGTGTCTGTCATATTTTAAATATGTCTTTAAGTTCCTGAGTATAATTAAACCTTGATTTTTCTTTTAGAGAAAAATGCTTTTTAAAAGAAAACTGTAAGAGTTAAGCAAAGTTTTAAAAGACATCATGTTGTCTAACTCTTAGAAGAAACTAATGCTTAATAAGGTAAATAATTACTAAGTGCAGATTGTAATTATGTGGTCTTCCATTGCTGTTGTAGGCTCAGCAGTATTTTTTTTTTCAGTTGAAGCAGTAAAAATAGTAAAATTGATTTAAAAACTGTAAAAACTACCAACTCACATAGACTAATCAAAACATAAAAACATGAAAAACTTAAGCAAAACTCGGAGTTTGCTATTTTACAAAGTAAAAAGAAAAAGAGGTAAACTTGAGTGACTCTGGTGTGTGGTTACATTTGTTTTTTTTTTTTTTTTCTTTTTTCTTTCTTTTTTTTTTTTTTTTTTTCTTACTCCTGAAACAAAGTTTTAGTTTCTGTTTTAATTTTACATCTACATATGGAAAATTATCTGAGTTAAAATTCCTTTTGTAGGATCCAAGAAAGACTGAAAGTAATTACTATGAGTGAATAATATTATGACTTAAGTGTTTAGTAATTTTTGGAAACAGTAAGAACAGGTTAATTTTTTATCCCCTAGTGAAAACAGATTTTAGATTGTAGATGTAATGGAGAATTAAAAGCTTTGTGTATTTGCTAAGTCTAGTTGTTGTTCAGACTATAAATATGAAATAAAAAAATACTCAAATATAATTAGCTAAATGTTATTGGAAGCATAGAAACTCCTAAACTTACACTGAACTGAAACAACAGTACATCACCATGAAGAACATATATGCTTTTGCTCAGAAGATAATTGTTAGGAATTTTTGTTTAACAGTAGGTCAAACAAAATTATTTTGGAAATAAGAGCAGTAGAAAGAAAACGGCTTGAATATCTGCACTCCAGATAAACATGAATCAGAAAAAAACTAATGCTTAATATGCATGCTTTACCAGTACAAGTTTTCCTAGGACATGGGTCAAGTTACTACCTGATATTCAAAGTAGGGGTTTGTGCTTTCTGTGCATGACTCAAAAGAACAAGCAAACAAAAAAGACCCCTCATAGGTCTTTAACTGTCATTTCATAATCATAATACAATTTTTGAAACCTCATTAGATAAGCAAACACCTAAATTCAGCAACTATTTTAACGTAAAAGATAACTGACGGAATCTGAAAATACGTTTCATTTTCAGTGAAACTAAATATCTTAGTCATAACAACTATTTTTTGTTAGATTATATCAACCTTAAACGGGAAGGTTGGTTTAGACTGTTAAACTGACAAGTAAATTCTACACAGAGAGTATTAACTGAATTTTCAACTGGAACTTCCCTTTCGACATCACCTATCACTTGAAATAGCAACTGCAGAATCCCAGAAAATGAATTTACCAAACATTGTTTAGCAACATTGTTTTCATTTGTGAAATGTTAAATATAGCTAACCTATCACCAGGTGCCACTCTTTCTTCTCTATAGGTTTCTTGGCAGTAATAAACACACAGCTGCAACTAAAATTTAATCTAAATGATACTGTTAACTCCATGAGAAAGTACTGTGTGACAAATCTTATAGATGGAATGTATCAGAAGTTGAGAAGCAAATTAGGCTATGATACATATATTAGGATCAGTTTTTGCAAACTTTAAACACTGACTACAGACCAAAAAAAAAAAAAAATCACTGTATAAATTAAGTCAGTACTGACACAATTCACTGAAAGAAAATAAGAAGTAAAACTAAGAAATGCCAAGTGTTCATTATGCCTACAAAAAAACAGAGAGAACACATTTTTTGTTTGTTTCAAAATATTATTTTTGCAAGGCAGCTTGCCTTAAAGCTCTGAAAGAATAAGACTTTCACCTGCACCTTGTTTAGGATTTCTAAGTCCTAGCAGTTATAGGAAAGACATCTTATTATCAAAAAAATTTTAAACACAACAAATGAAAAGGCAAAATTGTCCCACAACTTGATGAAGAACATTTTTAGTTTAATTTACATCCTAGAGTACCATTTGATATTTGATCCCGAATTTGGTAATGGTGAATAAAGAATATCTTTTGTTATTTTAGAGGAAAGAGAATCATTTATTCCATAATGATAATTTTTAATAATATACATTTGGCTACTAAAATATATTCTTAAAAAAATTTATTGTATAAGGCTTTGGTTCCTCAGTCAGGTGGTTTGGGTTTGAATCTTGACACACCTCTAATAAGCTTTATGACACAAGATTAGCTCTATTGCTAACTTACTAATCAAAGCAAGTGGAAAATGGTATAAAAACTGTATGTAGACCTTTTCATAAAGTAAATCCATGTATGCAATAGGAAATTCTTCTTCTCAGTTAAGCATATATAAATTTGCAATTATGTTTAGTTAGCCTTCAAGTTTTATATATTTCAGAACTCTGATGTATCATGATACTGAGAGCTGAAATATTTTTTCTAATTATGATGTAATAAAGCTATCCTGATAGTAGCTGAGCTTGTACATTTCTATACATCTATACTTGATGTTTGCACTCTTGGGGTTTCTAGTCAACGTATAAAAATAAGAAAAAAAAAAACAAATAATCTAAATATGGAAAGAAGTCAAGTTGCAAATATTGAACGTGACTACGCAATCTCTCAGTACAGTGTTAACTGATTTATTCACAACATCGAATGCATCTTAAATCTGTCATTACTTAACTTATAATAGGAAAGAACAAACTTTTGCCAAAAATATCAAGCCTTAAAACTAAGATAATTATTTTGAGTGCAAAGTTAGCTGTAGAATGCATGAACTCCATATATCTTGAATCCTCAAAGTACACTGAAGTAACGCATGGAACCATCTCTTGTAGACAGCTCCCCAGAAGTACAGTTGTTTGATGAATATATATGAACTGATTCTTGGTGTGCTTATGAAAATAACATAACACATACAAGAATAAAGGAATTAGTAATAGGAAAGAAAATTATGTCTACAAATGTAAAAAAAAATGATCTCAGGAACTGTTTTCACATTTTAATACATGGACAATTATTAGGAATGTAATAAGAACATTATAAGTTTAATAAGATTTTTAAATGTAAAAGATTTATATTCATAATTAAATCATGTAAGATAAAAAATGTTTGCCTGTAATGTCTTAATGTTTTCACTCATAAGTGGGAGTTGAACAATGACAACACATGGACACAGTGAGGGGAACATCACACACCTGGGCCTGACAGGGGTGGTGAACAAGTGAAGGGAGAGCATTAGGACAAATACCTTATGCATGCAGGGCTTAAAAACCAGATGATGGGTTGAATAGGTGCAGCAAACCACCATGACACGTGTATACCTATGCAACAAACCTGCAGGTTCTACACATGTATCCTGGAACTTAAAGTAAAATAAAAAAATAAATAAAAATAAAAGCAAGAGAATTGCTTGAACTGGAATCCAGGAAGCAGAGATTGCAGTGAGCGGAGATCATGCCACTGCATTCCAACCTGGGCTACAAAGCGAGACTCTGTCTCAAAAAATAAAAATAAAAATAAAAATAAAAATAAAAATAAATAAAAACTTAAAAGTAGAAATTTGGAAACACTTTTAAAATTTACCGACACCCAGTCACTGATTCAATGTGATATGTAACTTCTTAAATTCCAGAAAAGTGAGGAAGAAAGAAAATAATAATAATAAATAATAATCCATATTTAGTTTCCAATGTCTTCCAAAAAAATTTGCAAAATCTAAGCCAACAATCAGATATTTTCATATTCTTAAGTTTTATTACAGGTATAAAACTGATTAATACTCACTATTCATTTCTGCCATAGCCAATTCTATTTTTTATGAACTCTTTACACATTGTACAATAATGGTTTTACAAATTATTCTTTTCTTTCAAGGAAGTGACAAATTTGTATGCACTATTCAACATTTGTTTATTTGTTTTATTGTTATTTCTTTAACCTGTTAAGGGAAACCATAAAAAATAGTACTAACATTTCATTTATATTATCAGTTATTATAATTAAAAATAGATCACCCTCAAATATATGAATGCAATTCTCATTGATTTGTAAAATTGTAATATGAATCTTTTGGGTCAACTTAGGTTCATTATGCTTTTTTGAATATGTTATTAATAGCAAAATGTATATAGCCTCATGCATATTTATGGTATTTGATTTTTATAAAGATATGAGGAAAGGCATGACCAGATATAATAATTGAACAAGTGGCAATTACTTATTTAATTTACTTATTAGATTTTTTGTTATTAGACATATTATTTAGCATGGCTAGATATATTAATTAAACTACTACAATATCTAATTTTACTTTCTTCTCTCAGGTTTCTTTACCAGATCTCTATAGTTTTAATTGGCTCCTTTCTCGCTAAACCATGCTATTTGAAAGTTCTCTTTCTGCTTACAGATCAAACTGTTGCTATTTAATCACCTGTATATCTCTCTCTCCAATATACCTTCAAGAAATATGAATCATTACTCCATTCTAAACCATAGTATATCTATATTTATGACCCCATATCATCTCACATCTTGTGCCTTTTTCCTCATAATTACCTCACCTCTCACAGGGCTTCTAAATTCAAATATGAGGATGGGGATATGAGACAAGAAAATGCACTAGATAGGTATCATGAAAGATGTGAGCTCCAGGTTGAAAATGTCAAACTTGAGGAACATGGCTAGGGTTAGCTTTAACCAGCTAAATCTTAGAAAGAGTACAGATCCAAAGCTGTCAAATTTCAATTTCTCAAGAGTTTATGGAAATCTGTACTTTTATTTAAATCCTCCTGATTTTAATACTGGCTTTAAGGATTTTTTTCTTTGTTTCTTTATCCAGTGAAAATAAATTTTACTTGCTGGCCATATTCTACCCAGAAGTCATAGATTTATGAGCTCTGTCATCAGACTCTACTCATTTCCTCATTCTTGCAGGAGGCTGGTGAATATAGAAAGCTCCCACTAAACTAAAAGCAAACAAACATACACCGCTTGACATTGCCATGATTTGATTCCTGTTTTCCTTTCCAGTCAATTTTAAGCCTTTAAACCAAAGTAGTAATACTATTGCTACATCACCCTGATGCCCAATTTTTAAAAATTTCTAGACATTCATTCAAGTAAATTTCAACATGCAGTGATTATCTTTGCTTCAACACATTGTATGAAGTTTCTGTGCATACTCTAAAGATGAATGTAGTTAGACTAATAGACATTTCTTTAAAATTTCTTATAATCCACATTAAAGGTAGGTATATTCCAATAAGTGAATAGATAGAAACCCAGGAAAATTAATCAACCCCTTATCTGTTAGTCACTAAATATTCCTATAAAATCTCTATGTTAATATCTAGTCAATGAATAGTTAGTATTTTGGTCACTATTCATTGACTTTGATATTATTTTATTATATAAAGAATGTGTTCTTTCACACTTTTAGTGAGTTCTCATTTACTGATATGCTCTGATTCAAATGTACCAACCCATATAGTAATGCAATGTAACTATAAAGAAAAAACAGTCTTCCTGTTTCCTCCATAATTAAGAATGTTTGACTTTAACTTTCTTATCAGTAACAGGTTTATTTCAGAAGAAAATTACATACTGGATATATGTAGGTATAGAGTATGATTTAAGATTGGGTTTCAGCTAAAATGATTAGTCTTACAAAAAAGAAGTCAGTAATCTAGAAAGCTTATTTTCTGATTTGTATCCAATTTTTAAACATGAGCCCACACAGAAATACTCATTAACAGGATAAGGCTAATTTACTTATAATTGTCAGCACAGTAGAACTGTATAGGCTCTATTTTCAGCTAGCTGTGAAAACCCAAAAGCAGAATGAAGACTCAGTAGGGAAGAAGTTAAAGATAATTCTTAAAATATATGTCCATTCTGAGTAATTGAGTGAAGTATGTTAAATGTTAGTACTCTGCTGAATATTTTATTCCATTAGTATAAAGACACTATATTCAAAATTCACATATTCATTCTTAAATCTCTGACTATGTAATGATTTCAGTTTTATGGCTTCATATTCTTCAGTGAGCAACATTAAATAGAGCTGGTTCACTCTTTTATTTAAGTATTCATACTTAAACCATAAATCAGGTGTTTAATATAAGTTTGCCAAGCCCAACATATTTGAGGACAGGATGTGAAATGTATTATTTCTTAGTAGAGAAACTCACCTTATCTCTAGGACCAAAGAGGAATTGATTTTCCAACCTTCTACATTGTGCTGAAAGATTGAAGAGCCAGCCTTTCGAATGATTTTATCAGAGCTATTGACAAGTGACCGACTCAAAGACAATTCACCCTCTCTGAAACAAAACAAAAATTACAGCTTTGTGAAAGTAAGAAACATTTTGTCTAAACAGCACAATACATAATTTGAATTAATTACTAATGAAGATTGTTAGATACATGTTCCCCTACAAGTTAGAAGGAATTATATAAGCATGATGAAAGGTGTTATGAGGATTAAGTGAATATAACTATCAGGACAAGAATCTACATGTGATGTTTTTGAAATAAAACAATTTCTGAATAAAAAAAATCTCTATAGTACTTAAATTTAAAAAAATCACCCAATATGAAGACAGAATTATGTAACTCAGCAATCTCTCCTCTGGGCATATACCCAAAGGAACTGAAATCAGTATGTCAAAGAGATGCTTACATTCCCATGTCCACTGCAGCATTATTCACAGTAGCCCAGATATAGAAATAATCTATGTGTCCATCCACAGAGAAATAAAGACAATGTTATATATATATACTCAGTGGAGTACTATTCAGCAATTAAGAAAGAACAAAATCCTGCCATTTGTGACAACATGAATGAACCTAGAGGATATTAAGGTAAGTGAATCAGTCTACACAGAGAGACAAATACCTTGTAATCTCACTTATATATTGATTCTAAAACAGTGGAAATCATAGAAGTAGAGAACAGAATATTGGGAAGAGGGAGTGAATGGGGAATGGGGAGAAACTGGTCAATAGTACAGAATTTCGCATTTAGATGGGAGGAATAAGTTCTGTTGCACAACGCAGTGACTACCATTAATAATATTGTATTGTATATTTTTAAGTAGCTGCAAGAGATTTTAAATGTACTCACCACAAAGAAATGACATATATTTGAGGTGATGGATATGCTAATTAGCCTGATCTTATCAATACACAATGTATACTTATACGGAAACCTCACATTGTATCCCATAAATATACACAATTATTATTTGGTAATTAAAATGAGATAAAACAAATAAAAAGCTCTGTTTCCTATTAGCCTCTCACTAACTCTATTCAGACAATAGAGGCAGAATGTTTTTTCAGTATTCCTCCTTCTGTATAATTGCGACTTCTAAGATTGTAATTTCATTTTTACAGAAGGCATATATGCATAATAGAAGGGGCTCTTGTTTTGAAGCAAGGATAACTTGGAATATCAGGTGATCTGGGCATGTTTGTGATTCTACGACTTGCTTGTATTCCTGGACTGTATTCTCTTTCCAAGCCACAGTGGCCTTACTCTACCTTGAAAATTGCAATGAAATTATCTAATGTGCAATGGCTTTGTGAGGATCAAGTCAGGCTCTACATGTAAAATTAATTTTTCAAAAATTGCATTGATTTCAAAACATTTCAACAATAAGTCACTGCCCTAACAGGTGATGGAGAGACAGAGATTATAGTAAGAAGAAAATTTATTCAGTAGCCATTATTACTGATATTTTATCTTATATTTAAAAAACTACCCTCTGCAATCAATAGTGTCAAGCTAGTATGTCATGCGGCATGGTACTAGCTGGGGTGCTGGAGGGAGTCATGATGCTGGCAGATACCTGTAATAGCATGCATACCATTAGAACATTTATATCTGAATGAATTTATTATTCCATAGACCATCTTCTTGTACTTTATCAATGTAAACCCAGACTCAGAAAATCAAAAAGCCACTTCTTATAGAATACCAACAATAACCACAGCCCTTTGAATATTTGTATTTATTTCTTTACATCACATTTTACTTCTTAGAATGTCAGAAATATAGTTGAAATGTAACATGAATTCACTCCATAACAAACTCTAAATCTGTGTTTTTTACGCAGGCAATCCTCTCCTAGTATCAATGGGAACATTACCAGTATAACAGTTGTTGGTTGAATTCTGTATTTGAAGCCTTATAGTTTGGTATTTTGGTGTGCATTTTTTTAAACATGTAGTTTAAATTTGAAGCTGCTCAAAGCATCATAAACTGCTATTCCCTGTGAAATTCAGAATTCTATAAAAAATAACTTAATCTATCCTACTGATGAAAATGATACATTTGCATGGCTATTCATGGCAAATAATGATTGCTTTACAGGGGGCCATTTAGGATGCAAGGAGACAAGGGGTGCACTTTACTAACCATTGGACCAGAAGTCAATTTTTATATTATATTTCTAATGATAATAACTAATTATGAATAAAAATGTGGCTATACACAGAAGCTAACCTTCACACTTTGGGAGATATGACTTCATGTGTTCAGGTGCAAATTATCACTATTTCTAGGGGTAAGGGATATTTCTAATCATCACCCTATTAATTGATGTATCAATGTTATCTTTAATCACAGATTGCTATCATTATAATAATTATTTTCACCATCAATAAACTTTCATAGAAGAAGTGAAAATATGCATGGGCTTGCACTTTCTAAAATGTGTGGAAGAGCTGGGCATGGTGGGCAGTGCCTATAGTCCTCACTACTCAGGAGGCTGTGGTGGAAGTATTACTTGAGACTAGGAGTTAGAGACCAGCCTGAGTAACATCACAAGACTCTGTCTCTAAAACCTAATTAATTAAATGAATAATCTATGGATCATTGCTTCATTGACATGTAGATACAAATACATATCACATGACAGAATGTTGGCTGTGATGTTTTTAGATGGCCCAACCCTTTTTAAAATCTCCAAGATTTAAAAAGTTTAAATCAGTGTTCTAAGAATCAAATGTGACCATTTTACTCTGCTGTTTGAATTGCTGTCATTGAGCTGGTGATAAGCCAAATTTCAGACTTTTATCACTGGAAAGAATTTTGAATAAAAATATCTGCAACTAGTCACACTCCTAATAGTCATTGTGGGAGAAGGCCAAACTCAGTACAATCTGAAGCTCTAGAGTAAATTTCTCTGTACAATGTTAAATGGGTCCCATGAGATGTTTCACACATGACCTTGGTAGCATTCTGTCTTAGAAAAGGCTCTTCCTTCCCATGAATGCAAAGCTCGAAGGATGTTGCCACCCCCCTATTTATTTCTCACTCTAGATCAGACATGACTTTTGAACAGCTGCACTGAAAATATTTATTGCATAGGGTCATCTACAGGAAGATTCACTATGTATTTTTAAAAGGCAAATGGCAAAACACAAGCAAAACACATCTGCAAGAAGATTCAGTATGTACTTTTAAAAGGAAAATAGCAAAACACATCAAAACATATCAAGAAATCACTCTGCATAAATCAACATAGCACAAAGTGTCTTTGCTTAGAAGGAGCAAAAAAAAAAAAAAAAAAAAAAAATCCACTAAGATCATTATCTGTGTGATACCAGTGGCAGGAATTAATCATTTGTTAGGTAACCTAGTGCCTACAAATATTTTTCTCTTTGAAATACAAGTTTCCAGGTTTCATTAGAATTTATTAGTTTTGTAGTGTGTAACTCATATGATTAATATCACTTCACAGCATTAGTTCTCAAAAGCCCCATATTCAACACCACTGAAACTCTTCATGACTTGGCTTTTGAATGAATTTGTTCCCTTTGGACTAGGTTAAACTTACTCTTTATTACACAAATTTTAAGAAAATAACTTGCATTAAACTAAGGCTGAACACACACAGCAGACCATTTTGTATTTTCATCACTTAAGTGACAAACAACTAAAAATAAAAATGAGAGGTTCTACATTAATTTATTGCTTATGAGTTTTAGTAGAATTGTGAAATTTGAAATGTGAAGTGCAAATTCTGAATTTCTGCATTCACAAAGTTGTGCTTCATCCTAAACCAAACTGGAGCTAACTTTGCTGAAAATATAATACTCTAAGTGAAAATACTTATCTCCACTGTCAATTTTAGCATAGGTTTCATAATTAATATTGTTTATCATTTAGTAACATAACCTAAAGTATATAGTCAAATTATAATGGAGATTCCTGCATAATAAGAAAAGTAAGTTAGTCTCATTTGTGGTCAACCAGAAAAATAGTGTGTAGCAAGATTTAAGGACTAACAAAACAAATATTTATATGACATTTTATATTACATTTTCAAATATATTATCTCATTAAATGACGATGCTTACATATTTTACCTATGGGAACTTTATATGAACACATTTCCAATTATACCCAAAGTGCACACAGAGCTAGCTAAGTCATAAGCCAACTGTGAGGTCTACTAAGAAAAAAAGGTAGTCAAGAACACACCACTTAATGCCTTCACTGCCTTTTGACTTAAACTTTATTAACTAATAGGCAGGAAATATGAATTTTAGTTGTTCAATAATCATTACTTGACCTATTCTGTAATAATCACTTAAAAAAAAAAAAACATGCCGCAGGTGTTCCTCTGGAGATATGAGAATATGGGTCGTTGGTGAGAAGGTTGTGCTGGTTCTCTATTTTTCCATCTGTGTGAAACGATTGCTTAATATTGTGTCATATAGAAGAGTAATGCTATACCAAGTACAGATGGGACCTCCAGTTGCGGGAAGAGTAGAAGGGATAAAGGAATTGACTGCGTATGTAAAAAATGGTAGCAGAAAAGCTAAATATGAATCTGGGATGGTGGTGCAAGATTCAATGACTATGGAAGGCCCTTCTTTGAAACTGCCGCCACGCCACAAGGCTCGCAGTGCCCCCCAAAGGCCAGAGACTGCCTTGGTTACCTCACTTCAATACTGGACAAGGATCTGGAGGCAAACCTCCATTCCAGTTTACTGAAAACTCAAAACTGGCCTCTCCCCGTGGCTTGGGTAGAAAGAGTCAATGAGATGATTAGATCCTTTGATGAGTCAACTGCTCCACCAGAAGCGCTATTTGGGAGTTGAAACGAAACCACGAGCTCAGATCACAAGCTTTTCCACTGAACCTTTCATCCTGGAGAAAAAGGAAACAGTGCTCAGGGAACCTAGCTGTCCTCGCATTGCTCTGGCAGCTCCAACTCCATCCACAGTCTCGGTCCCTCAGGAAGAGCCAAGGCAGCCAGGACGCTGCAGGGCACTGGTGTAAGCGCGACGCTCGCGGCCAGCCCTCTGCCTCGCCCCATCGGACTGTAATTGTGGCTTATAATTAAGAAGGAGGAGCCAGTTGCCAACTGAGCAGTGAAAGTGACTTTGGAAGGAGTCGGGGGGGTGGGGGTGGACGAAAGGGGCCTGAGTCCTGCAATAAAGGCTCCCCAGTCTTCTCACTCATTCTTTCCCCCCTGCCGCCTGCGCCCTCGGAACAGGGGACAGCCCCGGTGCGCGCCTCTCTTCCTGTTTGGTTAACTCTAGCGCCCGCCCCAACGCCTTCTCAGCTAAGCTGGGAAGAAACTGCCTCAGCTTGAAAAGGATGCGGGCAGAAGCCCAGCCGGGGTAGCTCAACCGCCGCGCCGGTGCCCGCCTCCTCTTCCTCAGCGCCCAGGGCTGCGCCCACCAACCGGCGATATCTAGGAAAGGGCCACAGGAGAAATGACACCAATGCAATGTGGAGTGTCCTGGCTCCACTTCCCCTGCAGGGACTCGAGAAGCGCTCCTTTTCCTGGCCGTAGCTTAGGGAGGCTCGGAGAGGGACACCTCAGCAGTGTCTGGCGACTCCTCTCCTCACTGGCCCCGCCCACTCCTGCTCACCAGAGTCCGAGCCAAGGGCCCGAACCCTCGGAGTCCTGGGGAGGCCTGGCCGCTTTGTCTGGGCTCAGGCTTATCCTCTTAGCCCACCGCCCGGGAGGGAACAAAGAGCCTCGATCCTCACGCTCCAGCCTCTGCCTCTCATAGGAGCCCCACGCGCCCATTCATCACCTTTCTAAAGACCCCTTTGTCTGCCTGGCAAGCACAGGTCTGGCAGGGATGCCCACGCCCCTGCCCAAAGTCCTTTTTTTCTGACAATTGAGCTAGATTGGATTTTCAAGCCACCCACTCCTGTGTAAACGAACTCATATCCGTCTTTTTTACCCCCTCAGAATAGACCACGTATAGATTCGTTGATGCATAACTACCATTCCAGCCCATTCCTTGCTACCTTTTTCAGTCTCTTCCAGTCCCCTTTGACTGTGCTGCAGAAGAGAAAGTCTTTCTGTAAGGATAAACCTGCATCTTGGTCACTTAAATAAATGCTTATTACCTAGGGAGCAGGAGTATTAAGAAATGAAGTGCATGAAGTTTAAGAACATGTGTGTGTTTTAGCAGTCCCAGCACCCCAACACACACACACGCACACACACACACACACACACACGCACACACACACGGCTTTTTTCTTTGTTTAAATCAATGTCAGAGAAAATATACACTGGGTAGGCATCTCTGCTGGTATGGAGTTTCTGATAGAGGACGCCTCCAGACCGGAACAGGGAGGATTTCCGAAACAGGACTTTGAACAGAGTTGACAATCGGGTTCACATCCTCAGAAAAACGCTTCCAAGCTATGTCAGAAACACAAAGTTGCACCACCTCCTGGGTAAACTTCAAAGGCACAGAGGCCAGCGGGAGGGTGGAAGGAAGTGTGATATTTACAGAACTTAATGGGGCGGGGGAGAGTCTGAATTCATCTAGACAAACTAAAAAAATAGCAGAAATATAATCTGTGTGAAGCTACAGTACCCAGTTTCTTTCTAAAACTGTAACCATGACGCCCATGCGTTTTAACCGTAGAAGAACAAATAAGGAAGTATCCTTAGTGGTACTGGAGTTTCTAATTCAAATTATAATACATAGATCTATCCAACGTCAAAAATGAAAGAAAAAAAAATGTAGAGAAACAGAGGATACCTATTTCCTGCTTTCTGAGCTTTAACTTCAGCCTTTCAAGAAATCATCTATCTCCAGTGTCTCCTTAGGTGATAGGACAGCGAAAACAGGCAACCGTTTGGTGAACAATGACATCTCTCTTGAATTCCGCCACAGATTAAAAGGACAAGGGCACACGTTCTTTGTTGACACTTCTGCAGTGACTTCTCCTTTGCGTGAGAGCACCCAGAGCCAACACAATTGTCACCATAACGGCACAGGGCAAGTTGAACTCAAACTGGGAACAGCTTAGAGAAGCACGCACATCTCAACAACAGCCTTTGTTATTTAATTCCTGACACCAACCACACGCGAGCTCAAACAAACACACATGCCATCCTAAGCATCACTCTACCCTCTATATTCACATTTCATTTATGGCTTGACTTTTTGTCATATCCTGAAATGAAGCTTTGCATTTACCCGATGAGTTGCGTCTCCTGGTGCTCCTCAGTTCTTGCTATTTCTTTTGTCTTATAAAATATCAGGAGCAGACTTATTGTGCAGATCGTCCACCTCTTCCTAATGGAGCGCATCTTGGGTGCCCGGGAAAGTCCTGGTTGCTCCAGCTCCCGCACCTTCTTTTGATGTAAAGGCTCCGTTTTGGGGAGATAGTCGCCGGGGGGAAACCTGTAAAATGCGAGGAGAGCCTGGAGCTGGGATCCCAGGATCAGGTCGCTGGGGTCTTCTGTGGCCGAGCTCCCTCTTGTACTCGAGCGCTGCCCAGCGCCCTCTCGCCCGGTTCGCGCCAGCTCTGCCACGGTCGTCCGCGCCGCCTCCCTGGGGCTCAGGTTTCTTTTCAGATGAGACACCTTGTGCTTTGGAGGTGGCGGCCGCTTCTGCAGCTGGCTTGGGGGCGTCACTGGCCCTTCCCTCTTCTAGCAAGGGAAGGCTGCGCAAAGCCAGCCAATCATCGGGCTGAGGGGGCGGAGGCTGCTTGAAGAGTAACGTCCCCGGCTCTGCCTGCTCTGCGCCGGGAGAGGAAGCTCACAGTTGCCACGCGCTTAGCGAGCTCGCGCACATACACACACACAGAAGCACACTCACTCATACACACAGGGACCCTCACACGCTCTCCTGGGACACCAAAACATCAGCTCTCGGGGCCTGGGAGCGCCAAGATGTCTATCGGCATCTCGGTGAGAGGGCACCTCGCCTGGGGACAGATTACAAAAGCGTCCTGCCGGAGGACTGCTTCAGGAAGAGCTGAGGGTGGATTATAAGAGGAACACCTTCTTCCAATCGCTATTGCTTAATATACACTCTCACACGCAAAAAAAAAAAAAAAAAAAAAACCCTTCCAAGGTGGAGTGAAACGGGGTGGGGGTGGGGGGCGGCGGTGGAAGGAAGAGGACTTTTGTTATTCCATGCACAGCTCAATCTGGAAAGTACAAATACACACATGAACCTGTTAGCCGATCGCCCACTCAGCATGGGTGGTGGAAAACGACCCTGGCTCAGGATGCTGCTGGAAACGAGTGATGACAGAAGTGTCATTAGGAACTTTATGGATATTTAAACGCCTCCCTTTCATTGTTATATGGAAACTCCTTACGCAGAAGTCAAGGAAACTCCAATCCCACTTAAACTTCATTGCGGAGAAACAGGATTCTGAGAAAGAAAACAAAACAAACAAACAAACAAAAAAACTACCAGGGACTTCTCTTTTAAACGCAAGTACACCCACACGCACATTCAGACACCGAGGAAGGAAGGAAAGAAAGAAGGAAAGGAAAGGGAGGGGAGAAAGGAAGAGCAACTTTCTCTCTAAAAAAGGAAGAGAAAAGTTCTCTCCAAAAGTCTCAAAATATATAGGGCGTCTGATTGTCACCTGTCCTTCATCCTACCATTTTTCGTACTTGAATTGGGTGGCAGGGACACTCTTCAGGAGTCCTGTGTTCGAGTGTTCACTCAAGAGTACTTCCCTGCCATCCTCTCGTCCTCATCCTCATTGGGAGAGATACTTGCTGCTCTGCTAGTTCCGCTCTTTACGGTGGGCTGGCACGTCGGGGGGCACCTCTCGTAGAAGATGGTATGTGGGAGCCAGGATTTCCCTCATCTATATGCGCACGTCCGCAGCTCCCTGGTCGCCAGTTTCTCTCCACTTGAAATCCTTGTTCCTTCAGGTCAAACAGTAGCGTCAGCCGTCTTTCACTCTTGGTCGTTGCGTTTAGGCGTCCCCATGCTCAGAAAGGAGAAGGCCCAATTCCAATCTTCCCTCCCGCGGGAAGTAAGAAGGGGAATTCTGAGTTGCTTATCCCCTGACAGCTTAAAATAGCAACGAAAACAGCCTTCATCTTTGCTTAAAAACCCGAGGTTCCCGCTAATGCTTACCATGCTTCCTCTAGAGTTTAGGAAGTTAAGAACTTCCGAGATCTTGAGTTTCCTCTTTGCAGCACAGCGAACGGGTTCAGGTATAAAAATGCTCCAAGGAGCAAGTAATTACGAATCTTTATTGACACTACAAGCGGCCCGCAGGGAGCCTTTCGAGTTTATTGATGTCTAGGCAAATCCAGCCTGCATTAATGCATTTCTGTTAGACTGACTTCTGTTAGACTGAAGTTTATTCCGGCAAAAACTGCCAGAATAAAACAGCTTCTTATTTAAGTGAAAAGGGAGCGGGGGCTGAGGGCAGGGGTGGGGTGTGGTAAGTATGTATGGTTAAGATGCTAATTTCTCAAGGGTAAACTTTGATTTTTAAACAGTAGACAACTATGTATTAGATTATAAGTAAAACACTACTCTCTGACAGTGATAGGGTAGTATACATCATTTCATTCAACTCATTATTTCTTAAGCAATTGTTATGGGCCAGGCAATGTGTGAGGGGATGAGAACACAAAGATGAATAAAACGTAGCATCTAGTCAGACAAAAAGCCTACTCACTCAAAGGGGGACATGTTTTAAAATAATGATTTACAGTATGGCATCATGAATCAGAAGCCTCATTTGAAATATATATGGTATCTGAGTAAGCTCCTGGGTTGAAGCAGATGGAGTGTTTAAGCCTTTTCAAGCCCCAAAGTTGAGTTTCCTGGTGAAAGGGACACGTAGACTCCTGTTTTCAAAGCTGACAAGGGAGGGAGGATGGAACATTGCAAGTGGAAAAAGGAGAATGCCACACTCCAGAGAGGAATAAAACGCTGGTACTTTGGGGTAACTTTGAAGTGGTTTAACTGTTAGATGGGAAAGTGGTTAAGGGAGAGCGCTGGGTCATAAGTTTAAGTGTGCTCATAATATTCTTTGGCTCAAGAGTGTGTAACTGTCTTTTCTAATGAGAAAGCCATAAAAAAATTCGTCAAGAGGAAAGTGGGTTTAATTTATGTATTAAGCTTTAAATTACATTAGGGGAAAGTATTTACTCAGCCCAAACAGGGGGAAAACAAACAAACAAACAAACAAACAAACAAAAAAAAAACAAAAAAACCCAAAAGCGAAACTAAAGCAACCAAGAACTAGTTATGAGATCACATAAAATAAATTTAAATGTCCAGAAGAAAAATAAGTGAACTCCCCAATTGTATAATGCTGCTATTTCTGAATTTTTCAAGTACAGAACTTTTTATATTAAGGTGAGCAATTCTGAATAGCTGATAACGGTTCAGCTAGACTCCAGGAATTCTTCTTTCCAAATTAAAACAATTTAGTGTTCGAAGTATAATTGAATGCTATTTGTTTAATATTGTTAGATTCATTAAATATATAGCCATTATAGTCTGCCAATTAAAAGGAAGCTATTTAGGCCAACACTTAGACCAAAGTGAGGACATTCTGATTTTTCTCAATATGTAAGTAGGTGCAAGAACTCTAAATGTTGGATAAAAAGTGTTGTCCACACAAGAAGTCTTTTGGAATTAACTTCTTCTATTAGAATGCTTAGTTTGATGTTCATGAGCAAATAAGATTGTTTCTAAATTTTCATTTGATCTTCGGATTGTAAGCTATTCAATAAAGAGAATATATTTGTCTTTATTCAGCACAATTCTGGAATTATACATTAGCCTATAAATAAATAATGTAAGTAATGGCAGCTGGTTTTAAAATGCTACTTTATCCTTTGACTTAATGTAAATTCATGTTTGCATTCCTGGCTGTACTTTCAAATCTAGCTGGCAAGAAATAGATAGATACTTGCAGTCTCATGGTGGGGTTTTTAATGACCCATAACATTTTTAATAGACTACATGTTTTCAGAAAAGATTTGGTTTATAAAAAAATTGAACAGAAAATACAGAGATTCTCCATATAGCATACTCACAGCCTCCCTATCATTATTCCTCATCAAAACCGTACTTTTTTTTTTTTTTTTTTTTTTTTACATTCAATGAACCTACATGGACATATCATTATCACCTACAGTACATAGTTTACATTAGGATTCATTCTTGGTGTTGCACATTTTATGGGTTTTGCAAAATATATACTGAACATATATTCACCATTAGAGTTTAATACAAATTGGTTTTAATACAAATTGACCTAAAAATCTTCTGTGATCTGATTATTCATGCTTCTTTCTCACTCCCCATCACCCCAGGCTCTAATATCCCCAATACTTTTACTGTCTCCATAGCTTTGCCTTTATAAGTGTTATAAGTTGAAATCATGTAGTATGTAGCCTTTTCTGATTGGATTCTTCAGCTTAGTAATATACTCCATATTTTTTCATGACTTGAAAAACGGATATTTTTTTCATGGCTTCAAAGTTCATTTTATGTAAGCACTAATAAAATTCATTATATGGATATACCAAAGTTTTATTCATCCACTTATAGAAGGACATCTTTATTGCTTCCAAGTTTGGGCAATTATGAATAAGGCTTCTATAAACATGTGTGTACTGTTTTCCATGTAGATGTAAAACTTTATACTCATTTGGGTAAATAGAAAGAAACAAGATTGTTGGACTTCATGGTAAAAATGTGTCTAGGTTTGTAAGACACTGCCAAGTGTCTTCCAAGGTGGCTGTACCATTTTTCATTCCCATCAGCAATGAATGAGACTCCTTGTTGCTTCATATTCTTGTCAACATTTGCTGTTGTATCGGTTTAGATTCTGACCATTCTATTAGATGTGTAGTAGTGGTATCTTACTGTTGTTTTAATTTGCAATTTCCTGATATTATATAATGTTGAGCAATTTACACATGTTTATCTTCTTTGGTGAGGTGTCTGTTCTGAAGTTTTCTCAGAGTTTTAACTTGGTTGTTCATTTTCTTATTGTTGAGTTTTAAGGGTTCTTTCTATATTGTGGATAACAGTTCTTTGTCACATATATATATTTTTTTTTTTTGAAAATACATTCTCTCAGTTTGTGACTTGTCTTCTTGTTCTCTTGACAGTTTCTTTCACAGAGGAGAGGGTTTTAATTTTAGTGAAGTCCAGCATATTAATTGGGTATTTTATTGATGATTCCTTTGATTTTGTATTTAAAATCTAAACCTAAGGTAATCTGGATTTTTAAGACATGTTATCTTTTAGGCATTTCATCATTTTCTGTTTTAGTCTATAATCTGTTTTGAGTTAAGTTTTGTGAATTATGCAAATTTTGTGTCTAAATTATTGTTTTTTATCATGGGGATGTCTAATCGTTTCAGCACCATTTGTTGAAAAAGCTGTCTTCTCTCCATTGTATTACATTTGCTTTTTTTTTTTTTTTTTTTTTAAACAAAGAAGCAATGCTTAAATATATTTGGGTGGGTCTATTCTGGGCTTTCTATTCTGTTCCATTGGTCTATTTGTCTATTCTTTTACCAATACCACACTATCTTGACTGCTGAAGCTTTACAGTAAGACTTAAAGTAGTGTAGCATCAGTCTTCCAACTTTATTCTTTTTCTTCAATATTTTGTTAGCTGTTCTGGATCTTTTGCCTCTCTGTATAAACTTTGAAATGGGTTTGTTGATACCTAAAAAATATCTTATTGGGATTATGATTGAGCTTGCACTGAATCTATGTATCATACTGGGAAGAAATGATACCTTCACAGTATTGAGTATTTCTAGCCATGAAGATGGACTATCTTTCCATTTATTTAGTTCTTCTTTAATTTATTTCATTAGAGTTTTTTTTTCAACTTTTCCTAATGTATATTTGATACATATTTAATTAGTTTTATACCCGAATATTTTATTGTTTGGGGAGTTAATGTAACGAATACTGTGTTTCATTTCAAATTTCAATTGTCATTTGCAGGAACTCATGGCATTTTTAGTAACGGAAATTGAAAATAGTGTATATAATTCAGAGTTTTTTCAGAGAAAAAGAACCAATAATATTTGTATGTATAGTGAAAATGAGATTTATTTTAAGGAATAGAACTCATGATATGTGGGCTGGCAATACCAAAACCTGCGGAGTAAGCTGGCAGGTTGGAGACCTAGGGAAGAGCTATTTTCAAGTCTAAAGACAGCCTAGAGGGAGAGTTCCCTCGTACTTAGGGGACATCAATCTGTTTTTAACTATGACCATCAGCTGACTGATTTGGGCCCACCAACATTATGGAGGTTAATCTACTTTACTGATAGTTTTAACGTATTTAAAAGTATTTTTATTTAAAAAATACTTTCACAGAAACATCTGGACTGGTGTTTGACCACATATCTGAATACCATGGCCTAGCTAAGTTGACACAAAAAGTTAAAAGGTTGAAATTTTTATTTGTGATTATATGATATAGTGAGGATTATTAATGCTTAGCTTTTTACTTATGAATCAGGAAAAGCATATAAATGAGAAAACTGCTGTTAACTAGTGGACAATTATTTCTGTTTCATTTCTTTCTGGACAAAACATCTAGTTTAAGTATTTTTTTTCTAAATTAATTTTCTCCACATGAATCCCTATAAAATATTAATGTTTTTTTTCTGTATGTGTATTCATCGTCCTGTTACTTTTTTTTCTTCCATAGTAACCAGGTAATAAGTTTACAACAGAAAGATGATCTTGTCATTAGGTAGAAGAAACAATCATGAAGTATAATTTTTGGAAGAACAGAAAAATTTCATCATTGTCCTTATCAATTCATCCTCATTGTTTAACTCGTGTACTTACAGCATTATCCTTTGCATGTAGCACTCTGATCTCTCTTTAAACATGAATGTCCTTGCAAGCGGGAATTCTCAGGTAACATTAGTCCAATAGTCTTCACTGTGTAATATCCATTTGGAATGTCCTTTGAAAGACATCTTTTAACTACTGTTGATCAAATATACCCAATTTTTAATAAGTGCTTCATTTGCTCACAGTCCATATTTTAATTGTTTATCTACCTTCATCTCCTTCAGTTATATAGTCCAGGTTAGTATTGTTTTATTTTCTACTGTACAGACCCCTAAAATGTTGGTAATACACAAATACACTATTCCACACTTGTTTTGGGAAGTTCCAGATGTCCTGTTGTAATACCTAACGACATATTTTCTTTTCTTTGTTTTCTTTTTGCTGTGTTTTTCTGATCAAATGTGATAAGAGGAACTGTCTGGTAGAACAGAGTAATCAGTAAACAAAATATCCCTCCAAATTGCTCTCTTATTGAAATGTGATCATTTACTAGGTAATTTTCTGTGTCACTATCTCTAGGAAGTTTATTGTTTGGAGTTGTAATTTCTTCAACATTTGTGAGCTTTTACAAATTCTCATTTGTATCTGGTTTAGCCAACTTGTTTCACCTGTCATAGGACCTTTCCTCTCTCATATTGTCCAATCCAATATTTTCAACTCTTCATATTAAAAGCAAAAGAAGAAATAATAGCACATTTTGTGCAAGCCTAAAAATGTATTTGTGTAAGTTTATCGCTTTTGAGATATACACATCTGCATAACTGCTTTTATAGTTCGAATAAAAACTGAGTATCACTAAAATATATTGCATCAAAGTACATATTATTACATGGAGCAGTTCTATGTACACTGCATTTTGTAAAGTAAATGATATTTTAAATACTATGTTAATATTTATTGTTTGAATGTTATAAAAATAATAATACTGAAGTCATTATTAACTGACAAAGTGATGGATATAGCCTGCAGAAGACTGGTTTCTTTGTAAAGTGGATTGAAATTAAACACATAGACACACACCATACACACATACATACCACACACACACACACACACACACACACACATACACACACTTACTGCCAGTACTTCAGATTGCTTTCCAAAATATCATATGATTTGTTAATGCCAGACTTACCTACTCTAACAGTAAATATTAGATGGAGTTAAGTAACACTTGTGTTATCTTAATTTATCTTAAATTTTTGTTTATTCTAAAAATTTTATTCTTTGGTATTGTTCACTTGGACCCCACATGAATTTGAGTTTGCAGTCTTTAAGGTGAATAATTCTATTATGATATACACATTTCATTACTGATGTGCTTGATAGTTTAAAATTTTAATAATCTCAGCATTTAAGAATAGTTAAGGAAATAACTAAATAAAACTTGTATAAACTAAAGTTTGATGCTAACTATATGGATGCTTACTCAGTCAGCAGGATAAAGTTGTTCTAGGAGAATGAATCAATAGATACTTATTGGAGGGAGCCTGTGGGAATACAAGAAAAATAATGAGTCTTATTCACATCTGGCCTGTGCCTACCCAACATAATATAAATAATTGATCTCTCTTCTGTATTTCCACAATTATAATTGCCTGCATTTCACCAGAAAACTTTATGTCAATACCTATAAATAGCATAGATATTGTGGTTAAGCACATGATGCTTACAAATATCAAAGTTTGTGCAAACTGTGACAGCTTATATTAGTTGCTATCTGATTGCAATCCTATCATTAGAAAAAAAAGAAATACATATTAAACTCTACAACAAGATTCAAGCAATCAGGATTTTTAACAACTCTTGTATGACCTACATGTAAAGATATTTGTGACTACCTCTTACATGGGAATATGAGGAAGGTGGCAGAGTAGATTTATCCACTTATGTTTTGGGCAGATGAATAAATTTAAAGTGAGTTGTCAGGAATGAATTGATTATTGTAACTTTTTTTAATGTGTAAAATTCTTGTACAGACTAACCTAGAACCCATAAATATTTTGAATGTGTGTGGTTAGTGTTACAGAGAGCTACTATATTTCTAATAAGGTGAGCAGAGATGTTTGGACAATTGACTATTCTTGTTTATGGATGCTAAGATCTCTTTGAAGATGCAGTCACCTGTAGGAAGAATCAAAAATAGCCTCATATCAGGAAATCTTTTATGACAAATGGTAGAACCAGCCCAAATAGACACATCAAACTAACAGTTGATTCAACTACCCACCTAATCATGTGGCATAGTTGTTTACAATTTGTAGTCAAAAGGTTAAAGATGGGACTAAAATCCAAAAGGCGATCTTGGAAATCATGTATGTTTACCTGCTCACTTTACATATAAAAACTGAATAAGTGTTAACAAGTGATTTGCATGTGGTATTAATTCATTCATTAATCAAAAACTATTTCCTGTGTACATGCTCTTTGCCAGGCATTATACTAGACACTAAGGATATAGCAGAATACAAAACAGAAAAGCATCCTCCTCTTGAAGACTTTAATTTTTAGATATAAGAAGGTATAATAAAAGAAAAAAAATGGAGATAATTATTGTGATTAGTGCTATGAGGGAACCAGCAGGGCAATGTAACTGAGAGTGATAAAGGAGCTTTTCTTTGAATAGGGTTTCCATCCAAGGGCTTTCCAAGGAGATGACATTTGAGTTGAGACCTTCCGAATAAGAGTTAGCTATGAACAGAAGGGAAAAAGCCTTATAGTCTGAACGAATGGAAAGTGCAAAGATCAGGAAGTGGAAATCATCTAGACAGAAATACCAGGAAATAAAGAATGCAATTGAAGAAATTATACCGAGCACAACAAATTAAGAAAGATAAAATTATATATAGGAATGTATTTATTGAAAGAAAATTTCTGAAATAATTATACCAAATTGTAAAAAAGCAAACTAATTTAAGACATATAATATTTTTGGGCAGTGATAAATTTAAAGAGAGTCTTGTCAATATGGCTTTATGACTATTTTCAGCCCAGTTCAGTTATTCAGATTTTAGACACAGAAAATGTATGCAGTTGAGTTCCAGCAGTAAAGAGAAAACAAGAGTTGTAAGTGCTTAAAAACTCATGATAATAAACATGAACTACCAAATCTAAGAGGGTAATAAGAAGAGTGAAAACACAAAGAGAATGATGCATAAAGAAAATCTACAGCTCCTTGTGATTAAATCTCAATTCTGAGGGACTGCTAGAGAAGTTGAGCTGAAAAGATGAGAGATATTTAATAATACTGAGAAAGTGAGATGGTTACAACCTGGATTTCTGGGGGAAAATAAGTTACTGATATACCAGAGTGTTTCCATGGGGACAGAAGATGAAAGCAAGGTGAAACCAGATTTTGCTAGATGTGAGGGAGTGAAAAGACAGAGAGAGACTAAGGTTTTGAAGAGCTCATCAATAAAATTTAACTCACTAAGCATGATAATAATCATGGATTCAATGATCTGTGCATGGCTTTAATTTCTGGGGAAGAAGAGGTGATCTGTAGATGACAGCATGCGTAGTAGTAGAGAAAAATATGGCTGGTGGTATAACCTCCACAGGACTTGAAGAGGTGTTTTGTGTATGTAATGGAGAACCAAAAAAGATACCTTTCCCATTCCTGTCCATGACTTAGATGACCTATCAAAGAAAAGCAGCCTTCACTTTGTAAGGGTTTGCTGAAGTAGGAGAGATCTCTCCTCAAATGCTCAGGAGTGATATTAAGTGATTAGACTACTAGTTTATTTAATCACATATTATTAAGACCAAAAGGTACAGAAATAATTTTTTTAGTAACTTGAGATTTCAGAGTATTGTATTCTTATTAATATGAATTTTAATAACTTTAACATTTTTAGTTTTGCTCAAGAAGCAAACATTTTTACTCTTGACATGTCATTTAAATTGGGTTAGTGGCCAGGTGCAGTGGCTCATGCCTGTAATCCCAACACTTTGGGAGGCCAAAGGGGGCAGATCACGAGGTCAAGAGATCACTACCTCCCTGGCCAACTTGGTAAAACCCTGCTCTATTAAAAATACAAAAGTTAGTTGGGTGTGGTGGCTCACTCCTGTAGTCCCAGCAACTTGGGATGCTGAGACAGGAGAATCACTTGAGCCCATGAGGCAGAGGTTGCGGTGAGCTGAGATTGCGTCACTGTACTCCAGCCTGGGGACAGAGTGGGACTCTTTCTCAAAAAATAAAAAAGATGGATTCAGATTTGCAATTCAAATTTATTGTTAAAATATTTCACCTTCACCGTCTCTACTAAAAATACAAAAAAATCAGCTGGGTATGGTGGTGAGTTCCTGAAGTCCCAGCTACTAGGGAGGCTGAGGCAGGAGAATTGCTTAAACCCAGGAGGCGGAGGTTGCATTAAGCCAAGATCACGCCATTGCACTCCAGTCTGGGTAACAACAGCGAAAAACTCTGTCTCAAAAGAAAAAAAAAAGTTTCACCTTGATTGTTTTCCAATCTAGTATATAAATTTTATTAGTTGGCTTTATTAATAACAAACAACCCCCCACATGACAGTGGCTATAATTGACATTGATTTATTGCTCTGGATAGATATCCATGGCTGTGGGTCAACTTCTGTTGCTCTTTTCCATTTTTCTTCTCACACCAGATTCCAGCCTCTTCGGTGGTCCTTATTTGGGACATCAAGCAAGAGAAATCTGTCAGAAAAACTTGATGCCTTCTTAAGTGTTTTTCTTCTCAGGTGTTTCCATAGGTTATATTCACTCACCTTCCATCAACTAAAGCTTATATGTGACCAGGCTCTAAATCAATGGGACAATAATGTAGTATCTCTTTAAGGAGGGCCCTATATGCCACATGTCAATAAATAACACAGGATAAAGCCCTTACTAGAAAGAGAACAGAGCAAAAATTTAGCAGCGAAAGTAAGATCTACCACTGTTAGGTGGTACTGATCCCTCACACAAGTTAGGAAAATATGGATTCGTGGCTGGGTGCTGTGGCTCATGCCTGTAATCCCAACACTTTGGGAGGCTGAGCGGGGTGGATCTTGAATTTAAGAGATCAAGACCACCCTGGCCAACTTAGTGAAACTCTGCTCTACTAAAAATACCAAAGTTAGCTGGACATGATAAATCATTGAGAGACTAATAAATCATTGAGAGATAAATTCACACTAGTTGAAGAGACATGTATCTGTCGTGAATAAGTCCAAATGCTGGCAGAATCCGCCGAGTCCAACACAATAGAGGATTTAATAAAATAATATATGTGAGGAATATTTTTTTTCTGAAAAATTCTGGAAAATAAAAACAATTGAAACAATGGGAATAACACTGTTAGAAAAAGAAAGTGAGTTAGTTAATATCTCTAAAACCCTCATAAGTTACAACTCTTTTATGGTAAAATTTTCATGATTCAATGTATGTTCACCAAATTTACTAAGGTACATGATTCTATCATCACTCCACAAGTGTTCCATATGTCAAAGGGCAGACACATATTATTAAATCCATGAAGCAAAGAGCATGTTTTATTCATCTCAGTATAGAGGTGGTTCTGCCTGATGTCTAAGTGTATTTGAAGGTTGATGGCCAAAGCTCTTTTTCCATAAAAAGGTGGTGAACTAGTAGCTGCCAAAACTCGTATCTTCAAATTTCTTTTCTATAGGATTTCTGATATAATCTTAATAATTTCTCATGGACCCATTTATTGTTTAGCTTTCTTAATCCATATAGTCAGCTTATATTTGTATATTCACAGCATGTGGCTATCCTATCTCATATAACATTGTATCTCTGCTCTTTAATTTAAAAATTTCTCACTCAAAAAGCAACCATTATCGCCTAGTGCAGTGGCTCACGCCTGTAATCCCAGCACTTTGGGAGGTTGAGGTCGGCAGATCACGAGGTCATGAGATCAAGACCATCCTGGCCAACATGGTGAAACCCTGTCTCCACTAAAATACAAATAAATAAATAAATAAATAAAAATAAAAATGTAAAAAAAAATTAGACCAGAGTGGTGTCACATGCCTGCAGACCCAGCTACTTTTGGGAGGCTAAGGCAGGGAAATTGTGTGAACCTGGGAGACAGAGGTTGCAGTGAGCTGAGATTGCACCACTGCAATTTTTTAGCAAGTGAACTACCAACAAACACAACGTTAAAAACTCTCAAAACAGATGTGAAAGAGTAGATGCTGCATACATCAATTTTATGGAGACCAATAAAATGTAAACATTTATGGTGAGATAAATAATAGAGAATAATTGTCTATGATAGATGGGAATTTACCACAGAAAGGGAAAAAAGGTCATTCTGGGATGATGGAAATACTCTATGCTCTGGTAAAAGTGTTAGTTATTTCTTACAGGTTTTGCCAAAATTATCACACTGACCACTTAAGATTAGTACATTTCACTGACTGTAAGTTATTATGTAAAAGAAAAATGATTCTGGCTAAAGTCTAGAGTGGACAACGAGAAAGGATAGCCAAAGTCTTTATCATACCTTTGTGAACCCTTTATGCTCATAGTTCATTCCTCTCTAAGTTTTTCTGCCTCACCTGTCTTTATCAGTGAGATATTTTGGATTATTAATGTGATATTCAAGATTTTTTGAAGTCTATATCTCAAATATAAGCATTATTGATTGATTGAGGTAATGTAACTAAGGGGAAGTTTTCTCCAAGTTTAAGATTCAGGCATGTATACACCTGAATAAATATTTGACCATTAATTTCTTGTTGATGGATTGTTGGGGTAATTTTCAGTTTGAGGCTTTTGTAAATAAAGTTAGAACATTTGTTTGCAAGTATTTTTGTGGAAAAAGATTTCCATTTCTCTTGGAAAATATTTTTATTTTTTAGAGGTAAAAATTTTGGTCTTTGAATAAGGATGTGTTTCACTCCCGCTATCATTGTATGAAAGTTCTAGCTATTCCACATTATCACCAACGTTACATATTTTCAGTCATTTGCCCAATTTTATACCTTCTATTGAGTGTGAAGTACTAACTCATTATGTTCTTGGCGATTTTTGAAATTTCTGTTCAGGAGCTGAACATTTTTATTGTGTATGTTTTCTTTTTTATTGAGTTATAGGAGCTCTTTATACAAAACGGACAAAATATTGAGTTGCAAAAGTAATCCGATTTTAATGGCATTACTTCTAATGGCAAAAACCACAGAAACTTTTGCATCAACCAAATACTTCTTCAAATATACTTATTGTAAATATTTTTCCCTAATCTAAATATTTCCTTCTCATTTTCTGAGAGCTGCTTAAGAATGAGCAGATGTCTTAAATTTGGTAAAGTGCAATTTATCAGCTTTTCTTCTATGGTTAATGTTTTTGTGTTCTGTCTAAAAACTGCTTTCCAGAGGGTTGCGTGTGTGTGTGTGTGTATTATATATGTATATATAATACACACACACACACACACATATATATATATTCTACTTTAGAATTTTAGGTTCAATACCAAGGCCTGTGATCCTTTTCAAATTAATTTTTGTATGTTATATATTACTGGTTAAGATATACTTTGTCCATATAAACATTGAGTTATTTTAGAATTATTTATGCAAAATACATTCTGCTCTCCTTCAAATTGTTTTGGCATTTTCACTAAAACCCAGTTGGCCAAGAGTAAAACTATTTCCAGAATTTGTGTTTTATTTTATTAATATATCTATTAATTGTTACACAAGCATAATACTACCTTGATTAATGTAGCTTAATTGTAAGTTTTAAAGTCAGTAGAATGAATCCTTTATATATTTTATTTTCCAAAAAGTTTTGTTTTTTTCCTAGGTTTTTTTTTGCATTTATATGCACATTTTAGAATCAGTTTGTCAATTTCTAAAAACAAACAAACAAACAAAAAAATCTGTTATTTTGATTGGGATTGCAATGAATATATAAATCCGTTTGTGGAGAAAAGACATTTTGACAACATCAAGTTTTCTAATCCTTAAATGTGGTGTATTTTTCCATTTATTTAGGTTTTAATTTATCTCAAGTATGTTTTAAACATTTTAATAAATATGTCTTCTACATTTTATGTAAAATTTATTTCTAAATGCTTCTAAATACTACTTTGAATGGTAATTTTAAGACATCATTTTTCAATTCTTTGTTGCTATTAAATAGAAATATAACTTTTTAAAAGACATTAACCTTGCATCCAATAATAAACCTAAAATTATTTATTAGTTTCTTTATCCACAGTTTCTTTATACCCTTATTGATTGATGAACATTTGGGTTGGTTCCACATTTTCACAATTGTGAATTGTGTTACTATTATATTTGTGCAAGCATCTTTTTCATATAATGATTTCTTTTCCTCTGGACAGATACCTAGCAGTGGAATTGTTGGATCAAATGGTAGTTCTACTTTTAGCTATTTAAGAAATCTCCACACTGTTTTCCATAGTGGTTGTACTAGTTTACATTCCCACCAGCAGTGTAGAAGTGTTCCTTGTTCACTGCATCTTTGCCAACAGCTCTTCTCTTTTTACTTTTTTTGTTATGGTCATTCTTGCAGGAGTAAAGTGGTATAGCATTGTGGTTTTAATTAATATTTCCCTAATCATTAGTGATATTGAGCATTTTTTCATGTTTGCATATCTTCTTTTGAGAATTGTGTATGTGTATCTTTAGTCTATGTTTTGATGCGATTGTTTCTTTTTTTTCTTGCTAGTTTGTTTGAGTTCATTGTAGATTCTGGATATTAGTCCTTTGTCAGATGGATAGATTGTGAAGATTTTCTCCCACTCTGTGAGTTTTCTATTTACTCTACTGACTGTTCCTTTTGCCATGCAATTGCTCTTTTGCTTAACTAAATTCCAGCTATTTATCTTTGTTTTTATTGCATTTGTTTTTGGGTTCTTAGTCATGGAACCTTTGCCTAAGCCTATGCCTAGATGGGTTTTTCTGATGTTATCTTCTAGAATTTTTATAGTTCCAGGTCTTAGATTGAAATCTTTGATCCATTTTGAGTTGATTTTTGTATAAGGTGAGAGATGAGGATCCCGTTTCATTCTCCTACGTGTTGCTTGCCAATGATTCCAGCACCATTTGTTGAATGGTCTATCACTTTTATTTATCTTTACAAAGAACCAGATTTTTTTCCCCATCTAACTTTTGTATTTTGTGTGTGTGCTTGTGTGCTTTTGTTTGTTTTAATTTCATTTACTTCTGCTCTGATTGGTTATTTCCTTTCTTCTGCTGGGTTTCGGTTTGGTTTGTTCTTGTTTTTCTAGTTTCTTGAGGCATGACTTAGATGGTCTGTTTGTGCTCTTTCAGACATTTTGATGTAGGCATTTAAAACTATGAACATTTTTCTTAGATTGCCTTTGATGTATCCCAGAGTTTTTGATAGGTTTTGTCACTATTGTAATTCAAATTGAATAATTTTTTAAATTTTCATCTTAATTTCATTGTTGACCCAATGATCATTCAGGAGCAGATTATTTAATGTCCATGTATTTGCATGGTTTTGAGGGTTCCTTTTGGAGTTGATTTCCAATTTCATTTCTCTGTGGTCTGAAAGAGTACTAGCCTCGCATCTCTTAAGATTTTTTCCTTTATCTTGACTTTAAATAACCTGATGATAATGTTCCTAGCTGATGATTTTGTGATAAATTTCCCAGGTGTTCTTTGAGCTTCTTGTATTGGGATGTCTAGGTCTCTAGCAAGCCTGAGAAAGTTTTCCTCGACTATTCCCCCAAATATGTTTTCCGAACATTTGGATTTCTCTTCTTCCTCAGGAACACCAGTTATTCTTGTTTTGTTGCTTAATATAATCCCAAACTTCTTGGAGGCTTTGTTCATTTTTTTCTTATTCTCTCTCTCTCTTTTTTTGTCTTTGGATTGGGCTAATTCAAAAAATTTTGTATCGAAGTTCTTTCTTCTGCTTGTTCAATTCTATTGCTGAGACTTTCCAGAACATTTTGCATTTGTGTTCTTTATTTCCTGAAGTTGTAATTATTTTCTATTTATGCTATCTATTTCACTGAAGATTTTGACCCTCATTTCTTGTATTTTTATTTTTTGACTTCCTTAAATTGGACTTCCTCTTTCTCTGGTACCTCCTTCATTACCTTAATAATTATTCTCCTGAATTCTTTTTCAGGTAATCAGGGATTTCTTCTTGGTTTGAATCCATTGCTGGTGAGCTAGTGTAATTTGCTGGGTGGTGGTGGGGGGGGCGGGTGTTAAAGAACCTTGTTTTGTCATATCACCAGAATTGTGTTTTTGTTTCCTTCTCATTTGGGTCGGCTATGTCAGAGGGAAGATCTAGGGCTTGAGGCTACTGTTTGGTTTCTTTTGTCCCACAGAAGTTTCCCTTGATGTAGTACCCTTCCCCCTTTCTAGGGAGGTGACTTCCAGAAAGCAGAGCTGTAGTGATTGTTATCTCTTCTCAATCTAGCAACCCAGCAGGTCTACCTGGTTCCATGCTGATACTGGGGTTTATCTGCGCAGTGTCCTATGATGTGAATCATCTATAGATCTCTTAGCCATGGAGATCAGCATCTGCTCTGGTGGAAGTCACAGAGGGGTGAAATCGACTCTGTGAAGGTCCTTAGTTTTGGTTGGTTAATGTACTATTTTTTTGTGCTGGTTGGCCTCCTGCCAGGAGTTGGGCTTTCAAGAGAGCATCACCTGTGATAGTGCCCTATCTTAATGTCTTTCTCGAAGACAACATGAAATAATGCAAATAGTACCAAGAGTAGTTCAATACAACAGTATAGAAGTTACAGGCACCATGAACAATATATACAAAACAAAAAGCATCCTGAATTCTTGAGTGGCAAATTCTTTGAGCTGGTGTTATGAACTGAACATTTGCATCCCCCAAACTCATGTGCTAAAATCCTAACTCCCCAATAAGATGATATTTGGAAGTGGGGCCTTTGGAAAGTCATAATGGTGTAGCCCACATGAACGGGATTAGCACCCTTACAAAAGAGACCCGTAGAGCTCTCTAGTTTCTTCTGCCATGTTAGAACACAGCAAGAGGATAGCTATATATGAACCAGAAAGTAGACCTTCACCAGACATGAAATCTGCTGGTGCCTTGATATTGAAATCCCCAGTCTTCAGAACTGGAGAAATAAATGTTCGTTGTTTAAGCTACCCAATCTATGATCTATGTTCTTTTGCTATAGCAATACAAACAGATCAAGATAACTGGGAATTATATTCCTGTTCTTGGAGGACTATGAATGCATGTCTGGGATTGGGGAAAGGCAAGAAATATGTCACAATATAGACTATTGTGAGAGGAAATGGCATTACCCTGGAGAAGTATAGTGTCCAACAAATATTTTAGTGTGCCAGAAATCATCCTTTATCTTTAATTGTGATCACCGTGGTCCATCATAAATAAAGTACTCCAGATATCCAGGAGAGATTGCCAGAGACAATGGCTTTTTGCTGGATCAGAACTCTAGCTTCAATTCTTTATTACTAATACTGTACTAGAAATATCCATGTTTTTCTAGATTTAAACAAGTTTGTACCATCCTGTTGACCAATTAAGGCCTACACATTGGAATGAACTGAAATCAATTATTATACTAATATGTTGGCTGATAAAGATACTCTGATATTTTGTAAGGATTATGCATTATATTTGGTGTGGGAAACAGACTATGAGATGAAGACTTGCGTGAAGAAATTTGATTTACCATTGCCCTTGATAGTAACATCTGTATTGGAGTGAAGGAAGGAAATTTGGGCAGAGATAAGGCAACCTGTGATTCAGTCTTAACAAAAGCGTCAGCATATCCATAGGGAACTCTGAATCTGAGATGGTCTTTTACTGTTATCCAACCTTGAACACAGGGATGAGATTTTGATATCCTTGTATTGACCAGTCATGAATATGGGCTTCTTCAGGGTAGAATATTACCTTGAACAGGCAGCTGTCTTTAAGGCAATTCATGGAGAGGCACTCAGCAGGGAGTCATTGGTGAGAGATCTGAAGATCTCTGTATTGTGCACCACAGTATCCACTATGGTCCACCCCTTGTGCTATCTTAATCCATTCCACCCTATCATAAATTTTATACTTTTTTCATGTGACTTTTATAGGTCTGTAACCCAAGAGAAACTTAGAAAAAGAAGGGAAGTGGGATAAATTGTCACCTCTTCTTCTCCAATTGGTCTTAAAGTGAACCTTTTTTACTTTCAGGACTACTACTGACTAGGGCTGTAGTGCAGCAGCTGATTAAGCTCAACTTCCGTAAGTTGGATGAGACAAATTCTTATATTGTTATAAATGTAGGCAGAGAGAGAGGGACTGGTATACCAGTGGTGGGTGTAACAAGGGTCTGGATCACTGCACATTCCTGATTTTAGATGTATTTCCATGCTATAACGTATTTCTACTAGGCCTGCCTTGCTTATGGTAGGAAAGATCTGACAGAACTCAGCTTATGATTTGCAGGGCAAATGACCACTTAATTTCTTATGGTTAGGTATTTCTTCTATGCCAGGGACAAGTAACATGCTAGAAACAGAGTTTTTGTTTTTGTTTTTTGTTTTTTGTTTTTAAATGTTGCATAATTCTCCACTATTATAAATAACAAAGAATCACTCCCCATTACCCAAACCTCTGTATAAGAGAATCAGCGAGGTTGGTACAGCTTGTACATTTTCTAGCTTTTCTCTACTGCAGAACACTTTCCTGGTCTGGACATACTCAGCAGCGTATGCATGTCACTTTGTGAATTGTAACAATATTCTTAAGTGTGGGAGATGCTACTTCTCTTTTTCTTTCCCCCCACAGCCTCCTCTCTCCTTCCTTATCTCAATGGGCTCCATATATGAAAACTGGCTTAAGTTCAGAAACTGCGTCAGAAACAATGGCATCCATTCATCCATTGCATTTTATTGGAGATGTTCCCCTCAGTCTACTGACCATCCATACTTAATTTCTTTTGATTGCCCATATGGAGACACCTTTGTCAGATGCCCACCTGAGGATGCTACTATCTATTAACCACCTCCATAACTCTCTGAGAGTCACGGCCTGTAGGTTGCCGTTCTGATTTTGCCACTAGTTATGGCAATTGGTTCCATCCTGTTTCTGATGATTAAATACTGCCATTGATCTGCACATTTTCAAGATTCTATTACCCTTCATGTCATCAGGGAACCCAATTCTGTAACAGTATTTATTACTCATAAGTCCTCTCAGTTGAGGTCAGGTGACATTGAGTTTCTCCAGGACGACGGTATATCTCTCACCAGGACATCACATACTACTTTGGTAAACAGGGAGCCTTTCAGGCTTTTCCTCAGAATATGGTTAAATGGTGAATTTTCTGGCCTTACATAGTATATTCAGTAGCTTGGACACTTTTGTAAATGTTTAAACTCTTTTTTGTAACATCTGGCAGTTTTGGTATTTATACTTTGCCTACTACACACTACCATTTTTTCAGAACTTCTAAGAAATTAATAGTAGTTAACACTGTTTTCTGAAGTTTTCATGAAAGTATCAAATCCTTTTGGGAAAGTTTTCCTTTACTAATAACCTGGCCACCTCTTATTTATCTCACATTCTACCTTCTTTGACACAGGATCCTTGGGATATAGACCCAATCACACTCTTCTAACTCCTTCCAATATACAGTCAACCCTGGTATCCATGGGAGATTTGTTCCAGGATCTCCCCTGGATACCCACATCTGCAGATGCTCAAATCCTTTATGTAAAATGGCATAGCATTTGCATATAATATATGGACATCATCCTGTATACTTTATATCATCCCTAGATTACTTGTAATACCTAACACAATACAATTGCTGCATAAATAGTTGTTATACTATTTTTAAAATTTGTACAGTATTATTTTTTATTGTATTTTTGTCATATTTTCCATCTGCAGTTAGTTGAATCTGTGGATGGGGAACTTGTGAATACAAAGGACTAATTGTATATTGACTAGGTTTCGCTGAACTCATTAGAAGTTTGTTGAGAGGTGTCTTTGGGTCCCTTTGGGATATAGTTGCTTATCTTTCTTAAAATGCCTGGCACTTCCCCAGTGTGTAAGCTAAAAAATGAGCTGAGTTTAGATGCTTAAGAGTGTTCAAGACACCATGTGAGGTGGAAATTACTTTATCAGTTTCAGACAATGGGAGCATTCTAGTCTTTATTAGGAAGAAATGGGCATCTTCTTCAAGCCCAGAGTATTCAGGGGATCTGAGTTTAATGATTTTTAGTTCATCAACGAATATATCTCCAACTCAAGACTTAGGGTACCAATCTTTTCCAACCAGAAATCTATCATTGACATTAACATAACCCTTGTTGGTTATGAATTCAACCTCCTCTGGAAAGCTTTTTGCTACTGTAATAATTATAATAGTATAATTGATTCTTGGGACTGATTCGCAGTTTTTTTTTTTCCTGCTCTCTATCTTTAGGGAATAAGAGTCTCTTTTTAACCTGCCAAGGAGGCCCTCTGAATTTTACAGTTGACTTTCATTGGTGATTAGTCACCCACACCATTCTATTGGTCTTCTCTGATGCATCAATGTCGCTTAGCTAAAACATATCATTCAATTTCCTTCTAACACTTTCTTAGCCACTCAAAAGCCCGAGATACTGAAATTTGGAGTGCATTAACTTGTACCAGCACACCATCCCAATTTATCAAAGGTGAGAGTTTTAACAATTGCACTGCTATAATTGCAGTACTCCATCTCCTGCTAATAATGATGTTGTCCTTGCCCGCTGGCTGATAGAGGAACCAGCTTAAATATCTCAGATTAAAATATGTTTACTTAGACTTGATTATGCCAGTTGTCTTAAGTCAGGATTCCTTGAATAGAAACGGAGACGGATTTTGCATGTGGGAACTGCGTTGGGCAGCACCTTCAATATCAACATTTTAAACATGTAAAGTCTCTAGAATTGGGCAGAGGAAGAAGGTAAAACTTCAATGCAGTCACAGGATTGCCTCATATAGTTTCAGGAGAAGTGCTTGAGCTGGAATGACCCTTCAGAGTCATCTTGCCTTGAGACAAAGGAGCCACGACTTTACACTTTTACACTGACAATGAATAGGTTTACACGTTGGAAGAGGTCATAACCTGAACACAAATGTGTCTAGCTAAAAGAAAGTTGTAAAGAGACATGTAGCTGCTCACTTTTTCAGAAGGTGCTGGAATGAGCTTCTCAGTCCTGCTGGAGTAGTCTGGGTGGTACATCATATTATACATTACAGAAAGTGATTGCAAATGACATTGTGTTATTCACTCCTTCTTGATTTCACATTCATAAGCACTTGAGGGCCTTTTCCCCTCCGCTTCTACTCTAACTTCTGGGAGTGGTAAGAATCTTGATTCAGGTTCCCTATGTTTACTCTCTACTGTCAATGTTGACACGTATTATGGCTATTTTAAGTGAGACATGTTATTTGTTATTTAACGTATTTATGGGAATTAGAATGCATTTTCTTTTTCATGAAACCCAGGATTTTACAGCAAAAAGACAGTTAATTCCTGACACGTTTCCCAAAAGCTAACTTCAGCAAAAGGAAGATGCCCATTCCTTCCTAATAAAGACTAGAATGCCCCCAATATCTCTGTAGACTAGATAAATAGAGCTGTTTCAGAAATTTTAGGAGGCCTAAAGGAAAATAAAAAGAAGTAAAGAAAACAATAATTGCCACCTACAGTTTTAAGTAAATTTTGTTCATCTTGCTGTTAGTTTTGGGAATCTTTTACAATATTTAACTTTTGGATCCCTTTTAATGCCACTGATTTACTATCTAAATAAAACAATCAAAATAAGAGACAGTCATGCAAGTAGCAAACACCTCTACCCTACTATCTCTTTGCAGTGGGATAATAAAGCTTAGGTCCATCGATCCAGGCACCACTGTGTAAGAGCATCACATGGCTCATAGCACCAAATCCCAAATACAATATGCAGAGAATTACACTCTAATATAATATTTAAAAGCCCTGTAGTAAGTTAATGTATAACATTATGGTTTGAAGAAAGAGGATTTTTGTGAGAGACTGCACATTCAAACATACTGAATACTCAATGTGGCATTTACTTGGATGGGCAATGAAAAAATTATATAACTGTTTCTGAATAATCACATGGTTGCACTTAATGTTCAATAACACTTAACTGAATGTTTTCATATTGCTATGAGATACATTCATATACAAAGCCTGAAATCACACATTCGTATGTATGACAGATGATACATTCAAACGTGTGATTTCAGGCTTTGTAAATTATCAATATACAAATTGACATCTATTTGTTATTGTTCTAGCCTCATTGACTCTCTCTAGTGTTTATATAGTTCTTTGTATTGTTTTCAAATAAAATAATAAATTGCAATATTAGAGCTTTAAAAATATTTTACTGGTTATTCCAAAAGAATTAGGAAATAACACAAATGAGTTAGAAGCCATTTTAGTATTTTTCATAGTTTAATGAAATATAATGAGAGATATTTTCCCAAGGAATGTTTTAGAAGCTTGTAAAAATGGATGTGGCTTATCTACCATTTCACTACCGGCAGTGTGATGAGTGTCGTGTTTGATGCAAAAGAACAGGATTCTACTTCTTTACTCTCCCAGTTTCACTCAGTGTAGTTGCATAGCTGAACCAAAATATTCATAATTACTGAATAACTGAATAAAGCACTTAGCTTTAGGGTGGTGGGTTAGAATCAAGGGAGCATAGGAATTTTATACGTTCTAAGTATCCTGAAGGAAAAGATAAAAATAAAACGAGGTAGCTGGGAAGAATTTCTTACAGATCACTGAATAACACGCTAATTCATTTCTTTCAGCTTTATTCAGGTACAATTGACAAATCAAAGTTGTATATATTTAAGGAGTATGTCTTGATGTTTTGACACATGTATTATAGTGTAAAGTAATCACCACAATCAAGCTAATTAACATGCATCCCCTCACACAATTTCATTTATTTTTATTTTTGATGAAAACACTTAAGATCTACCATGTTAGCAAATTTTAAATATATGTCATTACTGTTAATGGGTGTACAGGAGGCCGTTAGAACATATTATTTTGTGTAACTAAAACTTTGTAACCCTTAACATCTCCCCATTTTCATTTCCTCAGCTCTGACAACCACCACTCGAACTCTCCGCTTCTGAGTTTGACGATTTTAGATTCCACATATAAGTCACATATAAGTCAGTTCATACAGTATTTGACCTTTTGTGTCTGGTTTATTTTACTTAGTGTAATGTCCTCCAGTTCATCCATGTTGTCATAAATATCAGGATTTTCTTCTTTATTAAAGCCAAATAATATTCCATTTTGTCTACCTACCTTCCTACCTCCCTACCTAGGTATCTTGCATTTTCTTTTTCCATTCATCTATCAGTGGGAATGGAAATGGTGAATAATGCTGCAATATAAACATGGGAGTGCAAATATTAATTTACCTCATTATACCATTATTATATCACTTCTTAGATATACACCAGAAGTGGAATTGCTGGATCTTCTAAGAGCTGTATTTTTAACTTTTTGATGAATTTCTATACTGTTTTCTATAAAAAGTGTACCAATTTACATTCCCACCAACAGCATACACGTGTTATCTTTCCACCAGATTCTTGTCAGTATGTGTTGCATTTTGTCTTTTTGATAATGGCCATTTTAACTAAAGTGATGTGATATCTAATTGTAATTTTTACTTGGATTTTTCCAATCAATAGTGATATCGAACACCTTTTCCTACAGCTTTTGGTTATTTGTATGTCTTCTTTTGAAAAATGTCTATTCAGGTTCTCTGCCCTTTTCTGACTTCAAAACATATTACAAAGCTATAGTAAACAAAACAGCATGGTACTGGGATGAAAACAGACATATAAGGCAAAGGAACAAAGTAGAGAGCCCAGAAATCCATGCTTGTATGGTCAACTGATCTTTAACAAGGATGCCAAGAACACATAATGGAGAAGGGATAGTATTTTCAATAAATAGTATTAGGAAAACTGGGTATCTACACATATAAGAATGAAGTTAAACCTTTGCACTACATACAAAAATCAACTGAAAATCTATTAAAGTCTTAGACATAAGACTTGAAACCATAAAACTACTTGAAAAAACTACAGGAAAAAGCTTCTTGACATTGGTTTGGGCAAAGATTTTTGGATATGATACTAAACACACAAACAACAAAAGCAAAAATTGATAAATTTAGAAAAAATAGTAGAATTTTATTAAACTGCAGCGCTTCTGCACCACAAATAATCAACAGTATGAAAACACAATCCACAGATTGAGAAGAAATATTTGTAAACCATATATCTGATAAGAGGATAGTATGCAAAATATGTAAGAAATTTATGCAATTTAATAGCAAACAAGCAAGAAAAAAGGGAACCCAGTTAAGAAAAGGAACATGCTCATTTTTTTGACTCTTACTTTAAGGCTGATAAAAGAGCTTCAGAAAAAAAGCTCTAAATAAAAAATATACAAACATAAATACATAAATAAATCTAATTTCTGTATGTTGGTAGGTAAAACAGGAACTCCCTTTAACAAAGTTTAATTATTTAATTATTGTGTGTATAATATTTCTTTCTCTTTGTTGTACGACTTTCACGTATTATTCTTTGAGGTATCTGAAGTCATTAGTGCTCATGAGTTTTCACAGCTCTCTTTATGTGAGGCCTTTGGGATTATAGAAGACACTGTAGAGATTTAATAATAGATTACAAACAACATACTGCTGTTTACCATTGTCTCAATTTCCTGAGTGTTCCCCATTTTAATGCATTTTCTTTAATCTCCTTTTTCCCCTCCCAATGATACTACCTCTCTATTATGTTCTATAAAACTTGGCATTTCTTTGTTAGTTTATCAGTTATTTCAATTTGAAATTGTTTCTCTTTTTCTTGGCATTTTAATAAGGCCTAAGGAAAGAACATAAATGTTATTGTGATGGTTAATTTTATGTGTCAATCTGTAGGGTATTTTTGGATGAGATTAATATTTAAATTGTTTAACTTTAGGTAAAGCAGATTATCTTCCATAATGTTGGTGAGTCTCATCCAAATTGTTAAATACTTGAATAGAAGAAAATTTCCAGCCTCTGGGAGCATGAAGAAGTTTTCTAGCAGACTGCCATTTGACTTTGCCTGCACCATTAGCTTTCCAGAGTCTCGATCCTGCCAGCATTTAGACTGGAACTATGTCATTGGCCCTCCTGGCTCTTAACCCACCTGGCCGGTGTTACAAGTTTTGAACTTGTCAACCTTTGAAATGATGTGAGCCAATTCCTTATAATAAATCTCTTTCTAGATATTAAACAAGACATCCTATTGGTTTTTTTCCCCACCTCTGGAGAACCTAATACAGCTATCATGCAAAATCTGAATATTTAAATTAGACAAAAGTATATTTCAGAAATGTACCAAGATCACACTGTTGACTTCTCTCTATGGCTACGTCCTGAGTCCTTAGGTACTCTCTGCTTAAATAGTAGGGTTTGCTTAGTGGAGAGATTATATCTCTAACTGCACTGCCAAACAGGTTTTTGACTACATACCAGTCATCTTTCTCAAGAAAGTGATAATAATAGAATTTTTTTTTTCATATTTGGAATCCTAGAGTACAACAGTAGCAAATGGAAAATTAAAAATGAGGGAATAAATAGTGACTAACAATATTAAGGTTACTTGTTTCAGGAAAAAGTAAAAATAAGTAGATAAAGAATGACTAGATGAGAAACAATTTTCTTTATTTTCTTTTTTTTTTTTTTTGAGAAACAATTTTCTAAAGTCACTATTAAAACTTAAATTTTCTTCTTAAATTCTCCTGCTGAACACCTTTCTATATGGAAAAAAAGAGTAGGAATATTAAAAACAATTTTAAACTTTTAGAAATGTAATTGTAGTTTTAATTCTCTGACAGATAACATACAAAATTCATGTGTAAGGGCATTTTTTACTACAGCAGTGGTTTCCAACATATACTTCAAAAGTAGGGTTCTACCATCCTAAAACACTAGAAAACTTTTACAAGAGCTTTGATCTCTTGTAGACTATTTTGAAAACAGTAATCTATCTATTCTGTATTTTTTTCACAATTATCCAAATTTTTTCCTCGGGGGAAAAATATACAGGTAATGAGATTCTTGAAAAAATGTTTCTTTTTAAAAAGTGCATATATGACTTCTACTATCAGGAAAGGTCTTGCTTCTCTCCACAAATACTTAAAAAAAGATAAAAGATGTTTTTAGATACTAGACAACTGTCAATACTATGAGCTAAAGAAATAAAAGAGGTAACTGTCTAAAATTCTTTCTACCTTCAGGTTATTTATAAATTCTGGGACAGAGAGAGCCAACCCAATAGAGCTGTAGCTAACATTTTATTATTTTTTTTTTTATTTGAGGAGGTGGTGTTTGTAGTATAAATCTGAGACTGCTGGAATATTTTGGGACAGATTACCAATGAAGAAAGAGTTACACAGTGAAAGAGCTCCAGAAATCTGCAGAAGGAATCAATGAAGTCTTTAGTTGAATGCCAATCTGCATGTTAAGGTGAGACTCCCTAAGGATAGGCAAAGAAAAATTTCTGAGAAAAGAATAATTTCCAGGTACATATAAGTCAAAATAATTTCTGTATGACAAACAGTATCATTATTCTTTCCAAATCCTAGCAAGCAAAGTAAAGTAACATAATTGAATACATAGGCATTTAGTAGAAATGTAAGACAGGCCATATTTTAGTAATTGAACTAAATTAGTCCCATAAAATAGATTACTGTGGACCAGGGATCAGCAAATTAAGGACCAATCTGAACTACTACCTTCTAGTAACTAAAATTTTATTGCAAAATGGCTTTTTACTTGTTTACATGTTACCTACAGAGACTTCAGTATTACCATAATGGAGTGGTAGAAATCAAATGTTCTGCAAAGCTTGAGATAATGTCTGGCTCTTGACAGAAAAAAAAAGAAATCCCTGCCGATTCTTCCTCTAGACTTGCCCAAATCAAAGGACTTTTATGCAACTCAATAGCCTATCAGAACAAAGTTCAACATTGTTAAAAGTCTGTCAGCAAAATCCAGTAATCAAATATTTAGCATTTGCAATGTCTGTCATCCAATCCAGAATTACCATACATACAAAGAAAGAGGTTAAAACACTTCTACACTCAGGTAAAACAAATCAAGAAATAACATAGATGATGAGATAAGTGGAAAACATTTCTTAAAATATGTGTAATAACCATGCCCAGCATGCTCAAATATTTTTAAAAATGAACATAATGAGAAGAGTAATAGGGATATGAAAAAAGAACCAAAGGGAAATTCTAAATATAAAATTATGATACCAAAATTAAATTATTCTAATTGGTAGATATAAGCCCGGAAATAGAAAGTTGGTGAAATTGAAAACATAGCGACAAAAATTAAAATATGAAATAAATATAAATAAATGAACAAAGGGAAAAAATATTGATAGCCTCAATATTAACATGAGACAATATCAATTCGAACAAAATGCATGGGGTAGAATACTAAAAAGAAGGAGAAAGAGATAAGCAGTGTGAAGCAATTCTTTTTTTTTTTTTTTTTTTTTTTTTTTTTTGCGACAGAGTTTTTCTCTGTCACCCAGGCTGGAGTGCAGTGGCATGAAGCATGAACTTGGCTCACTGCAACCTCCACCTCCTGGGTTTAAGCAATTCTCTTGTCTCAGCCTCCCAAGTAGCTAGAATTACAGCCTCTTGTCACCACACCCAGCTAGTTTTTATTTTATTTCATTATTTTTTATTTTTTATTTTAGTAGAGATGGGGTTTCACCATGTTGGCTATGCTGGTCTCATACTCCTAACTTCAGGTGATCCACCCACCTCGGGATTATAGACATGAGCCACCGTACCTCGCCCATATTTTAAAAATATCTATATTTTATACCAAGTCATCCCACTCTTGAGAATATATCTTATTGAAGTAAAACACAGTAATGATATATTTAAAGAATGAGTATTGAAGATTTGCTCACAAAATTAAAAAAACCTGAGAATGTTGAGTAACATATTCATATTAAAAATAATATTCAGTCTTAAAACAAATAGTTAAAGCAACAAAACCAGTTGTAATAGGCAGATTTCCAAAAAATGATTATGTAAGAAAACAAGATACAAACATTGTAATATCATTTCATGTTTTCAATATAAATTATTTAAAAATTGCTAAATGTATATGTATGTTACCAAACTATGTGAGTGCTGAGAAAAATATGAAAGGATGCATGCTTGATTGTTATATCCCATGGGGCATGTAATGGGAATCATGAAGAAGATAAATGGGGTGGTATAAAAATATAAAACCATTATACACTAAAATGTAATAAGAATGTTATACTTTACATTTGTTTAAAATTACATATGTGATATGTACAATTAAAGTGCTCTAAAAATTAGAAGCAAAGTTCAATGAGAAGGAATAGATTAAATGTTCATACATATACCCACAGAATAGTGAAAATATGTGGATACACTTACACATACACACACATATATAATGTATATGTTCACAAAATTGTCATATGTCACTTAACTATGGAGATAAATTTTGATAAATGTGCTGTCAGGTAATTTTGTCCTTGTGCGAATATCATAGAATGTACTTACACAAACCTAAATCACACTTTGGCTATCTGGTATAGCCTATTGCTCCCAGGCAGCAAATCTGTACAACATGCTACTGTTTCAAATATTGTAAGCAATTGTAACACAATGTTAAGTATTTGTGCATCTTAATGTATCTAAATATAGAAAAGATACATATAAAAATACAGTATAATCTTATGAGACCAGGGTCACACATGTGGTCCATCACTGACTGAAGTATGCATTATGCATTTCCTGACTGTATACCTACAACATCCATATACTTAAATACATGCATATATGTTATATTTGTATGGGGCATGCACATAAGTAATATGTATTTTCATCCACATTACAATTTTGCTGCTTGAATTTATTTTCTTAGAAAAAAATAAATAAGATAGTATAGATTTAAGAATATATGCATAAAATAATTCAAAGCAATAGTACTTTTGTAGTGAATAACATAATATAGTATAAATGTACAAATACAATAATGTATTACACATATTTTTTATATTGTACAGTATAAAAGTGATCTCCTTAAAAGAGCTTTAGAAACAAATTCAGTAAGTGAAAGAACAAAATATTTTTATAACAAATTATTGTGCCAAATTTATACATTACTGCTGCTGGTACTGTATGAGATTATTCATGTTACCACTGCAAACATTGTCATTATAATTCAAAAAATTGTATTTACTAATTTTGTAGCAAAATATTATTTCGTTGAGTTAATTTACATTTTTAAGAATAGTATAAAATGTCACTATAAGGACACATGCACACGAATGTTCTTGCAGCACTGTTTACAATAGCAAAAACCTGGAACCAACCCAAATGCCCATCGATGATAGACTGGACAGGGAAAATGTGGCACATATACACCATGGAATATTATGCAGCCATCAAAAAAGATGAGTTTGTGTTCTTTGTAGGGACATGGATGAACCTGGAAAAAATCATTCTTAGCAAACTGACACAAGAACAGAAAATCAAACGCCATATGTTCTCACTCATGGGCAGTTGTTGAACAATGAGAACACATGGACACAGGGAGGGGAGCATCACACACTGGGGTCTGTCTGGGGAATAGGGGAGGGACAGTGGGGAGTGGGGAGTTGGGGAGAGATAGCATGGGGAGAAATGCCAGATATAGGTGAAGGGGCGGAAGGCAGCAAATCACACTGCCATATGTGTACCTATGCAACAATCTTGCATGTTCTTCACAGGTATCCCAAAACCTAAAATGCAATTAAGGAAAAAAAAAAGAAAAAGAAATACATGGATAAGTTCAAAATGTGAAAATATTTATATCTTTAAATAAATAAGACTGACCAAAAACAAACAAAAAAGAATAATATAAAATGTCTAAAATGATGGCATTAAATTATTTGATTAATTTTTTGACTCCACTAAACCACCGAGCTTCTATTAATTATTTTATGGAATTATGTGGGCTTTTCTATCAAGTTACAGTCTGAAACAGTTGCTCATAATTTAATACAGCTTTCTTTTTCTCTTAATTTTAATTAAGGATTCTGACATACAGTATTTGTAAATTATATAATATTAAATCAATTTTTATTATGATTTTTTTCTTATTGTAATAAAGCTCTTGAACAAGCTTCCTGTATCTAGCTTGTATTAAATTAATCCTGATGGACTTTAAGGCTCCATAGCAAATGAAGGATTCCTGAAATCCAACTGAATATCAAGTATTTTCTGATTATATCAAAGTAAAAGTTTGTGTACTTTTAATTGTGTGAAACGTTTTAAGCTTAATAAGCCTAGTATGTATTAAAAATAATAAAGTTTTAGATAATGTATGCAATTGTTGAATTGATCCAACAACAGATATCAAAAGATGTATATCTATAATGTAGGGAGTTGAAATTTATTTGGACACAGTAACTTCTTTATTTTTATTTTTTTATGTTTTTGAGATGGAGTCTTACTCTGTCACACAGTCTGGAGTGCAGTGGCACCGTCTTGGCTCACTGCAACCTCTGCCTCCTGGGTTCAAGTGATTCTTGTGCCTCAGCCTCCCAAATAGGTAGGATCACAGATGTGTGCCACCACACCCAGCTAATTTTTGTATTTTAGTAGAGTTGGTTTTTCTCCATGTTGGCCAGGCTAGTCTCAAACTCCTGACCCAGATGATCCACCGGCCTCAGCCTCCCAAAGTGCTGGGATTACAGGTGTGAGCCACTGCACCCAACTCTTCATTTTAATTTCTACTTTGTAAGCACTGTTTACTGTAAAATTATCTGTTCGTGTTTTGAAATTATTTATTAAACTCTAAGAGGCAAATGTTTCTTTATTTAAAACCTCCCAATCATTTTCCATTTTCCCAAATGTACTTGAGTCAATTGTCAAGGAAAAAATATCCTGTTCGTTAAGAGTTTAAATGTTTTAGTATAAAATGATGACCAGGTCTATGGTCAAACAATGGTTATTTACCAAAGGTTACACGTTCCCAGCTGTGTATTATTGTGAAAGCTTAGGTTATGTCAACCATCAATAGAATTTCTTCATTTGATATCCTTAAAATATTTTTTCCAGATACAGATATATTATGTTTATGTTTTAACTTTAGATTTCAGGGTTTTTGTGATATTTGTTCTTATATGGTCATGAGTGGTTTTAATAGAAGGTGGAAGACAGAGAATAAGATACTCTTAGTAATCTGCCTTATAAGTGAGAAATTCACTGTTTTTTGACATTTGTTTTATTAGAATCATCATCACTTTAAATTCCATAGCTATAGTGCTGTATTTATCCTACTGAGAACTGTTCTCAAGTTAATTAATGAGGTCTTGTATGTTGAATATTTCATTCCTTTTAGGATTCCTCCCATCGTCCCAGGGCATACTAGAAGACAAATTTGTGTGCTTTTGCTGAATACTATTATAATTATATCTTTGGATAGTTTAATATACTAAAATGATTAGTTGTTCTGAGTTTATGTTTTAATATAACAGTCCATTTTTATATTTTTACTGTATTATGCAAGTCAGGAACACTTATCTGAACATTTTAGCCACTTATATATAAACCTCTATTATGATTTTACAAACTATGCTGTCTTTAAAAAGTCCATGGCATTTATCAGGATAAGATATTTTAAAAATCAATTTCTAGCAGTTTGAGCTATGAGAATGCAAATTACAACATTGTACTACAGTTCTGGATGTACTAAAAAATTAAGAAGAGGCATAACACTAATTATAACAGGTGGTATATTTCATTTGTAATGATACAGCTTATTTCTATACAAAATACCTCCACTATAAAATAATGTGAAGAATTACTGTAAAATGCATTGCTGATTTCTTTAACTACTCTCATTAATGTGTCTTTAATAACTACCCAGAATTAAATATTTAAAAGATATTATGTATTTTTTATTAAAGGGGATATTTAAATAAAGCAAAATAAATTTCATATCTGTTATCTTCAGTTATAGGAATAAAGATAGAAGCAGTGTATACTTAACTTATGGAAGTTGCTAGTAATTACTAAATTTGTTTAACAATGCAAAATTGGATTCACCAAAACATAAACAATATAAATAATCATATGTTTAAGTGGTTTTACATTTTAAAGTGTTAATTATCTTCTAAGATATATTCTGCCTCAAAGCCTCCTTACATGCTGAGAAACATATTGAGGAATTATAAACATGTTGTGTAAAACATGTTGTCATATATTCTCTAGCAACTGTGTTTCAGTAAAATCTGCCCAAGGCTTAACAAGAATAAAGTTTAAAGTATTATCTGTCTACATCAAGAGTAGCATTTTATCAGTTAAATAAATTATGATAACCTTGTGAAATACAGTAATTAATGTGCTTCTGTGCAATAGAATAATGTATAACCAGTAGAATACTACTTTACAAGAACGTTTAAAGTTATTAAAATGTTCATAACATGTTAAATAAAGTGCACTTGTTATTGAACAATATATACATTATGATGAAAATTTTGTGAGTGAATGATAAATATTTTGTTTTGTATATATGTAAATATTTAATGTGTATAGAAAATGAGAGAGACAGACAGAGAAGGTAAGACCAGGTAAGCACTTTAAAATAATTATAACCCAAAGAATTATAATAATCACCACCTGGGTAGTGAAATTAGGTGTTCTTATTTTTCTGCATATGCTTTAAAATGTATTTTAAAGTGTGTCGTTATGAATATATATGACTATTTTAATAAAATTAATTGTACCAAGTATTTATTAATAATTACAAATAGAATATATTTATTATTTAGCATATACTGTACTTATAAATACTTATTTCAACAGAACTACTTTGTTTTTCAATGATCAGACAGTAATATTAACCAAATTATATCTTCTAGATTCATCTGCTCCATTTATACCCACTCTTAAATTTACCTCCAAGAAAGCAATACTGTTCTTCCTTGCACTTCTAATTTCTTTCCACCATATCATTTCTTGTTAATTCTGTAAATGAGTATGAAGTTTGTAGTGCATGTTTTGTGTGGCTCTAGGATACAATCTATTAGAAACAGGAAGTATTGCATGAAGATCCTGGCAGCTGAGTCCTTTAGAAATGCCTTTTGCTGAAGGGAATTGAACCATCAAAGATGTGATGATACATACATGAGAGAGGTCAGGTTCCAATGACGGTTTAATGTGAGGTTAGAGATGCCCAGACGCCTTACATAATCAGAACTTCTCTGAAGGGCCATCTTCATTTCATATGCTCTGTGTAACTGGCTGAAGTTTCTGTTCCTGCTGCAAACAACTCCTCTCTTCTCTTTTTCCAATCCAGCTTCTTCTTTTTCCTCATACTGTGATGGAAAATGACCCAATGCCCTTCCTGCATACAAATCTCTGTCTCTTGGTCTACCTTGCAGGCAAAATGACAAAGTAATTATTCAAAGGCGCCTCCAGCTGGTGTCGCAAGGAAATATTTATCGGTATTATACACAAAAAAAATTAAGTTTCTGTATGAGAAGAGGAGCCCATTTTCAGTTCAAATCTTAAATGAACTTAATGTATTTATTTCTTTATTTTCCTCTCACACTTAATATGGCAAAAGACAAAGAAGGATGAAAATTTCAGTAGAGAAAACTGTAGTCTAAGCAGACAGACATTGGCTATTTTTATGGAAAGCGAGTGAAGCTGTCAGTCAGCAGTTGCAGAACATATTGAGGAACATCTCAGAGGGAAGCAATGTCCCTCTGGACGTCAGTTGTTGTAGATTTACTTCAAGTAAACTGTGTAATTCTTTTATGACTTCAAAGGCTAAGTATTTAGTGGTTATGGCTCTTAAAACTATCATCAGAAGGAAGAGGATCAGCAGAATTGGGACAATCAAATTAAATTAAGTATACACTAAATTTTTCCTGTATTTCCTAACATTGTTCTAGATGCTACAGATACAGCAGCAAAGCAAATGGAATTTAAAAAAAAAAAACTGTTTTATTACTGTTGATAAACATTAAGAAGAAAAATAAGACAGGAAAGGAATAGGAAACGCTGGGTGTAATTTGAGATTTAAGGCCTGGCACAGTGGCTCACACCTGTAATCCCAGCACTTTGGGAGGCTGACATGGGCAAATCACCTGAGGTCTGGAATTCGAGACCAGCCTGGCCAGCATGGTGAAACCCTGTCTCTATTAAAAATACAAAAATTATTGGGCCCCTATTATCCCAGCTACTTGGGAGGCTGAGGCAGGAGAACTGCCTGAACCCAAGAGGCTGGGGCTACAGTGAGCCAAGATCGTCCCACTGTACTCCAGCCTGGGTGACAGAGCTAGACTCTGTCTCAAAATATTAAAAAAAAAAAAAAAATAAAAAAGAAAGAAAAAAAAAAAGGAGAGAGAGATTTAAATAGGATGCAAAAAAAAAAGGAAAAGGTGTAGATGTTATTTGAGTCAACACTTGCATGAGTAGATGGAATGATCCATCCAGATATCTGGTTATAAAAATGAAAGTTAAGCTTTAGAAAATGTTGTAATAGAGATTTTATGGAGGGTAATATGATTAACATTTCTCTACTTCCTTAGTGAGGCAAAATCAAGAGTTTCTTACCCACCCATTCTCTATCGACCTCCCAGTTTTTGGATCCTTCACTTGTTTACGTCCTATCTAGCACTCTGCCAGTCCTGTTTTAGATCCCTATCATTCTTGAACCTTGATAGGTAAACTTAAACATCATGTAGTCTACATCCAATCCAGGCTCATTCTCTCTGTGAATTACGTAACAGCATCTATGACTCTTTCAGTATAGGGCAGATGAAAGAATTATAAACACAACCTCACATTCTAAGTCTTCCATCCACTGAGAAACAGGAATTTCTCAATTTACACTGTATACTGTGGCCAAGGACTGATTTATTATTATGTGAGTAATTCACACCAGGTATTCATAGCCAGGTAAATCTACCCTCCTCATAATTCCATGGTTTCCCTGTTGTTTGAAATAGTCTTTAAAGTTGTTTATTCTTCCCTGTGTTTTATCTTTTTATTCAATTACTTATCCATCCTATTTTTCTTTCCCCTCCTACCACAAATTCTGACAACTACTGATCTGTTTATCATTCCTATAGTTTCTCCTTTTCCAGAATGTCAAATAAATACAATCTTAAAATATGTAACCTTTGAGACTGGCTTCTATTACAGCACAACACATTTGCAATTCATCTATGTTGTTGTGTGTGTCAGTAGTTGATCACATTTCATTGTTCAGTAATATTCCCTAGTTTGTGTAGGCTAAATTTGTCTATTCCATCACCTATGCACTTGAATTAATGCCAATTTGCATTTTTCTGGTATAAGCATTCTTATGTAGATTTTGGGGTAAAAGTAATTTTTGATTTCTCTAAACACGTAGAAATGGGATTGTTGGGTCAGATGGTAATTACATGTTTAACTTTTGAGACACAGTTTTGCCATGTAGCCAGTCTGGAGTGCAGTGGTGCAATCTCGGCTCAGTGCAACCTCTGCCTCCTGTATTCAAGTGACTCCCCTGCCTCAGCCTCCTGAGTAGCTGGGACTACAGGCACACACCACCATGCCTGGCTAATTTTTCATATTTTAGTAGATACAGAGAGTCACCATGTTGGCCAGGATGGTCTCTGTCTCCTGACCTCGTGATCTGTCTGCCTCAGCTTCCCAAAGTGCTGGGATTACAGGCATGAGCCACTGAGCCTGGCATACATGTTTAACTTATAAGGAAATAGACTGTCTTTGATTCTTTAGTGTTGTTGTAATAGAATATCGTAGACTAGATAATTTTAAGGAGAGAAAATTATTTCTTATAGTTCTGGAGACTGGGAAGTCCAAGATCAAATGGCACACATCTGGCTAAGGCCTTCTTGTTGCATCATTTCATGGCTGGAAGCATAAAGGCAAGAAAACATAGAAGTGTGGTCACTTTATTGCCTGTTAGCTCTACTTTTAAATTTTTGTAGCACTTCCATAATGTCTGTATTGGTTCATTTTGCATTGCTGGGAAATTTATAAAGAAAATAATTTTATGGAGAATGCTGGGAAGATGGCCACCTAAGAACAGCTCAGAACTTCAGCTCCCAGTGAAAGTGCAGAGGGTGAGTGGATGCCGCATTTCCAGACGAATTTTTATTGCCCACAGACCAGGAGATACCCAGGCAGAGGGGTCAACAGCGCTGCAGTCCCGGCCAGTGCGGCTGTTTTGGCCCCTGCGGGGCTGATTTGGCCTGAGCGGCTGCTGTGACCACGCCCTGTTGCGGTGGTTCTCCGTACAAAAGCCACTGGTCTGGGAGCCCTCTTAGCTGGTGATCAGAGCCCTGAGGCGGCGGAGTTGCCCATTCATCTGAAATAGCGAGCCAGGCCAGGAGATTCCTAGGCAAAATATCCGCCAGGAGCCGGCGCCGCTGTTTGAGCTGACTCAGTGAGCCGCAGCAGGGGAGATCCTGGCGCCTTTCCAACAAGCGACTGGAACGCGGGGTTGTTCAACTTAAAAAATAAAAAAGACTCTGAGTCAGGGAGCCAGGTGATCAGGCTCGGTTGGTCCCACCCCCCCCCGCCCCCAACAACAACGAAAACAAAAACAGTAATTGAAAACCCTCTAGGTTGAGCCCTTCACACCAAGCACAGTTGAATCCCGGAGGGTTCAGCTCGGTGGGGGAGGGGTCTACCCATCTGACAAGGGGCTGATATCCAGAATTTACAAAGAACTAAAACAGATCTACAGGAAAAAACAAACAAGCCCATTCGAAAATGGGCGAAGGATATGAACAGATAATTTACAAAAGAGGACCTACAGGAGGCCAACAAACATATGAAAAAATGCTCATCATCACTGGTCATTAGAGAAATGCAGATCAAAACCACATTGAGATACCATCTCACGCCAGTTAGAATGGTGATCATTAAAAAATCTGGAAACAACAGATGCTGGAGAGGATGTGGAGAAATAGGAACACTTTTACACTGTTGGTGGGAATGTAAATTAATTCAACCATTGTGGAAGACAGTGTGACGATTCCTCAACGACCTAAAAATAGAAATCCCATTTGACCCAGCAATCCCATTACTGGGTATATATCCAAAGGATTATAAATCATTCTACTATAAGGACACATGCACACAAATGTTCATTGCAGCACGGTTCACAATAGCAAAGATCTGGAACCAACCCAAATGCCCAACGATGATAGACCGGATAGGGAAAATGTGGTACATATACACCGTGGAATATTATGCAGCCATCAAAAACGATGAGTTCACGTGCTTTGTAGGGACATGGATGAACCTGGAAACCATCATTCTCAGCAAACTGACACAAGAGCAGAAAATCAAACACCACATATTCTCACTCATAGGCGGGTGTTGATCAATGAGAACACAGGGACACAGGGAGGGGAGCACTACACACTGGGGTCCGTTGGGGGGAAATGGAGGAGGGATGGGGGGTGGGAAGGTGGGAAGAGATAGCATGGGGAGAAATGACAGATACAGGCGAGGGGACGGAAGGCAGAAAACCACACTGCCATGTGTGTACCTATGCAACAATCTTGCATGTTCTTCACATGTACCCCAAAACCTAAAATGCAATTAAAAAAAAAAAAAACTATTTGGCTCATCGTTCTGCGTGTGCTATAGAATCATGGCACCAGTATCTGCCTGGCTTCTTGTGAGGCCTCAGGAAGCTTTTACTCAAAGCCGAAGGGAAGGGAATCAGTATGTCATATGGTGAGGGAGGGAAAAAGCAACAAAGAAAAAAGTGCCAAGCTCTTTTAAACAACCAGCTCTCTCAGGAGTTAATAAACCACTCACTTACTATTCTGAAGACAGCATCAAGTCATTTATGAGGGATCCACCTCTATGACCCAAATATCTCCCATTAAGCCCACCTGAAACATTGGCAGTCATATTGCAACAGAATATTTGGATGGGACAAAATGTCCAAACCATATCAGTGATTTTCACAATGGCTATATTATTGCTGAATTTTAGGAGTTCTTTCTATATGCCTTTCTGAATACAAGTCGTTCATCAATGTTATTCTTGACAAATACAATCACAGTCAGTTAACAGTGTGGTTACATTCTAACAATTGCATCATTAGGTAATTTTGTTGTTGTGCAAACATAATAGGGTGTACTTACACAAACCTAGATGAGATAGGCTTGTACATACCTAGGCTATACAATGTAGCTATTCCTCCTAAGCTACAAACCTGTGCAGCCTGTTACTATGCTGAATACTGTAGACAACTGAAACACAATGGTAATTATTTGTGTATGTAAACATATCTATACAAAGAAAAGATACAGTAAATATCTGATATAAAATTTAATAGATGGTACGCCTGTATAGGGCACTTACTACGAATGGAGCTTGCTGGACTGGAAGTTGCTCTAGGTGAGTAGGTGAGTGGTGCGTTAATTTAAAAGCCTAGGACATTGCTGTACATTGCTGTGGATTTTATAAACCTGTAGATAAGAGAAAAATAGTGGAAGAGAACGCTACAGCAGTCATCCCCTGTGGGAACACCTAATTGAACAACTATCCACATAAGAAAACACATTCGCACGAATTAAATTATCAAGTGAGAGTTTACAGTACCTGGTTTTAGCATAATAACAAGAAAGAAAATGCACATTGAAGAGGGTAGGAAGGACAGTTTCATATTTCCTAAAGCATTTCTTCTCCAAGTCAAGGAGGGAGAGTGAATTTGTGTGCTTGCGGATAGAGGGAAAAGTGCATACGGAACTTTGTACTGAATTTTAGTACTAGCCACACCAAAGGAAAACAGCATCAAATAGAAATCCATCATCCTTACTTCCAGGCTAGTTCTTATGGAGGGAGCATTTAGACCTGCCCCATGCCAGAAGGGCATATACCACCCTAGAAAGAGAAACCCTACTCCCAGCTTTCTTCACTACCTGCTGATTAAACTAGCTGCAGATGATCTCCCCCAAAATTTTAATGGCAGGCAGCCATAGTTACCACAGTTCTTGATTAAGCCCCAGTGCTACAGTGCTTGGGGAAATTGTGGGTTTGGCGTGTGACTCCTTGTGATATCAGCTGCAAGGGCTATAGGAATGCCTGCATCACTCCTCCCCCAAACCAGGCAGTGCAGTATGGAGAGAGATTCTTTTTGCTGGAGGGAATGAAAGGAGAGAGTGCAGGAGATTAGGGCCTTACTACCAGCCCTGCCACCGTGATACACAGCAATGGGCACAACCTGGTTTTCTTTGATTCCAGACGGATACTCATAGTAGGTGCCCTAGACTCACTGAAATCCTGGCAGAATGAATCCAGCTCTCAGCCAGCTTCACCACTGACTGACTAACGTGGCATTGGATCCTGAATACATATCAGCAGCAGTCGGGTTGTATCATCCTCCCGCCTTGGGTGAGCCTTGGTGATGTGCTGGTTTGGGAAGCCATGGGCTTAGGGTATGATATGGCATAGTGCCAGCTGTAGTGGCCATGACAGTGCCCATGACACCCCTCCCCCAACAGCAGAGCAATACACAGAAAATCCTCCCACTTGGGGGAAAGAAAGGTAAGTAAGCTAGAGACTACCTGGAAACCCAGGGAACACACCCTGATAGTCCCAGACCTAGGAATACGCAAGATTGCATAGTTGGGCTCAGGACACCCTCTAGTGCTGAAAAGACTGAAGTAACCACAGGCTTAGAAAACTAAACAATCATTACCCTTTGAATTCCTAGAAGACCCTCTTAAGAAGAATGAGTGCAAACAAAGCCTGAGGCAAAGACTAGAGTAAATACCTAATTGCTTGATGAACAGACATAAGAATGTTCACAAACATCAAGAATATGAAAGGCATTATGACTTCATGAAGCAAAATAAATAAGGTGCCAGAGACCAACTTTAAATAGAGGGATATGTGTGACCTCTAAGACAGAGAATTCAAAATCACTGGCTTTAGGAAGCACAGAAAACTTTAAGAAAATCCGGGGAAGGAATTAAAATTTTACCGAAGAGATTTGAAAAAGAGGTTAAAAAAATATCAAACAGAAGTTCTGGAGGTAAAGATGCATTTGAGATTCTTAACAGCAAAATTGATCAAGCAGAAGAAAAAAAAAAACAGTGAGCTCAAAGACAGGTATTTAGAAATATCAAAAAGTCAGAGAAGAAAAAAGGAAAAAATAAAAAAATAAAAATCATGAAATATAGAAAAAAGCCTCAAAAGTACAAACCTAAGAGTCATTGACCTTCAAAAGAGAATTGAGAAAAAGTAAAGGGTGGAAAAAAATAAAAAGAGAAAACTTTTCAAGCCTACAATAAATATATAGATATCCAAGTAAAGGAGGGTCAAAGACCACCAAATAGATTTAACTCAAATAAGACTACTTCAAGGCAAGTAATATTCAAACTCTAAAAAATGAAGATTATAGAAAAGATTCTAAAAGCAGCAAGGAAAAATAAGCAAATAGATAATGAAGGTCCTCAATGTGTTGAAGCAGACTTCTCAGCAGAAACCACACAGTCAGGAAGGAGTGAGTGACACGTTTAAAGTGCTGAAGAACAAAAACTAAAGCCCAAATAAAAAACTGCCAATGTGGAATGATAGATCCAGCAAAACTATCCTCAAAAATAGAGCAGCAATAAAGCTTTTTGCCAGGAAAACAAAAGCTGAGGGAATGTATGACCACCAGATCTGTCTTAGAAGAAGCGCTAAATAAAATACTGCAATCTAAATGAAAAGGACAGTAACATTTAGCAACAAAATTTAAAGGCAGAAAACTCAATAAGAAAAGTACATATCAGACAAATTCAGAATACTCCAAATGATGTGACTGGTTTGTAAACCTCTCATATCTTTAACATGAAGACTAAGAGACAAAATTACTAACAATAGTAAATATAAAAATTTGTTGAGATAAACCATATAAAATATGTAAATTGAGACATCCATAAGTAAAAAGTATTTATGCATGTGGGGGGGGGTGCAGAGAATGGAGTTAAAATGTAGAGTTTCTGTAATTTAGAGTTTCTTGCTTTAGAGTTTTCACTCTCCATTCTTATACTGTGATCGAAGTTAAGGGATCATCAGTTTAAAATAACCTGTTGTAATTATAAGATGTTTTTGTAAGTCTCATGGAAACCCCAAAACAAAAAATAGATGTGGTAAAATTAAAAAGTAAAATATTAAAACATACTATCAGAGAAAATTACTTCACCACAAAGTAAGACAATAAAAAGAAAAGAAATAAAAATAAGAATTATAAAAAATATATATACAAAATATATATCAATCATATTCTTACCTATCACAACCTCAAATATAAGTGGATTTAATTCTCTAACTTAAAGACATAAAGTTACTGAATAAATTTAGAAAAAAAAAAAGAAGAATCAACCATATGCTGTCCACAAGAAACTCACTTTACCTGTACAGATATACATAGAGTGACAGCCAATGAATGTAAAATAATATTCCATGAAAATAGAAACCAAGTGAACAAGTATAGCTATACTTACATGGGAGAAATTAGGCTTCAAGGAAAAAACAATAAAAAAAGCAAAGAATACTATTTTAGGTATATAAAGGGTTCAATACAGCAAGATAATATAACAATTCTGAATATATATGTACCCAACACTGGAGAACCAAAATATATAAAACAAATACTAATAAATCTAAAGAGAGAGATTAAATACAATACAATAACATTAGGACACTTGACCACCTCACTTTCAGCAATAGACAAATCATCCAGATAAAAAATCAAACTGAAGCAGATAGATCACTTGAGCCCAGGCATTTGAGACCAGCATGGGCAACATGGCAGAACACTAGCTCTGCAAAAAAATACAAAAATTATCAATTAGCCTGGCATGAGATGTGTGCCTGTAGTCCCAGATATTCAGGAGGCTTAGGTGGGAGGATTGTTTGAGTCCAGGACGTCGAGGCTGTAGTGCACCATGACGATGCCACTGCACTCCAGCCTTGATGACAGAGTGAGATTCTATCTCAAGGCAAAAAGAAAAAAAAAAAAAAAAAGGAAAATCAAATCAAGACATAAACATCCGAGTTAAGCTGAACACTAGTTCTTTAGCACAAATGAATGTAATAGATATTTACAGAATATTCTACTTCAAATCTGCAGCATTCAAATTCTTAACAGCACATAGGCATTCTTTAGAATAGAACATGTGCTAGGCCACAAAGCAAGTTTTAATATATTCTAAAAAATTAAATTAAACATATATAAAGTATTTATCTTGACCACCATGCAATAGAAGTAGAAATCAATAATAAGAAGAAATTTTGAAACTGCCGAAATACATCAAAAGAAACAAAATGCTCATTCACAACTGGCAGGCCAATGAAGACATTTAAAAGAAAATGGAAAAAAATACTGGAAACAAATGAAAATAAAAAGACAGTATACCTAAACCTGGGATGCAGCAACAACAATGCTAAGAGGGAAAATTATAGCAATAAAAACCTACATAAATAGGTAGGAAGATCTCAAATAAACAACCTAATATTATGCCTCCAGGAACCAGAAAAATAAATATAATCCAAACACAAAATACGTAGAAAGAAAAAATTAAAATCACAGAAGAAATAAACAAAATAGAGACAAAATACATACAAAAGATCAACAAAGCAAAGGTTTTTTTTGTTTTGTTTTGTTTGTTTGTTTTTTTTAAATGATAAACGGAAGCAACAAAATTAGCTAGATTAAGGAAAAAAGGAGAGGGGACTTGGAGCAAGATGGCAGAATAGAAAGCTCCACGAATCGTTTGCCCCTTCAAACTTCTGCAAGCACACTAAGTTAACTACTCTGTATGCAGAAAAAGAAAAAGAAAAAAAAAAAACCTTCATAAGAACAGAAAATCAGGTGAGTATGCGTAAGACTTGGTTCAAACTTCATATTGCTAAAAGAGGCACTGAAGAGATAAAAGAAAAGTCTTGAATCATGAACACCACCACTGTCTCAGTCTCTAGCAGCAGAGGTGTGGTGCAGAGGTGTCTGTGGGTGCTGCAGAAGGGAGAAAACAGCAATTGTGAGGCACTGAACTCCAGTGCTATCCTGTTAGAGCAGAAAGAAAAACTAGACCAAACTCAGCTGTGTCCACAGAGAGAGTATTAAACCCGCCCCAGCCAGAAGGGAATTTCCCATTCCAGGGGTTGGCTTAGTAGTTCCCATTAACATTGCCACTGCAGGCTACAGCGTTCTGTGTCACCACGTAACTTGAAAATCAGTCTAAGCCAGACGTGTCCAATCTTTTGGCTTCCTTGTGTCACACTGGAAGAAGAATTGTCTTGTTCCACAAGTAAAAACACTAATACTAATGGTAGCTGATGGCCTAAAAAAAAAGTCACAAAAAATCTCGTAGCACTTTAAGAAAGTTTACAAATTCATGTTGGGTCACATTCAAAGCCATCATGGGTAGCATACAGCAGCTCATGGGCCATGGGTTGGACAAGTTTGGTCTAGGCCATGAGGACTGTAACTGTTACATGAGCCTTAGTGCTAAACTCAGCCCAGAGACAATGACTTGGGGGCCCATGACATACTGAGGTCCAGCTAGGTCAGCCAAGCGAGTGCTGCCATCACCCCTTCCTTAAGCCCATGCTGCACAGCTCACTGTTCTAAAAGTGACCCCTTCCTTCTGCTTGAGGAAGGAAGAAGGAAAAGTGGGAAGGACTTTGTCTTGCGTCTAGAATATCAGCTCAGCCACAACAGCACAGAGCACCGGTCAGAGTCATGAGGCCCCTGTTGCAGGTTCTAGCTCCTGGATAAAATTTCTAGACACATCCTGGGCCAGAAGAGAATTTGCTACCTTGAAGGAAAGGACTCAGTCTTAGCAGCATTCAACATCTGCTAACTGAAGAGCCCTTGGGCCCGAAATAACAAGCAGCAATACTCAGGTACTACATAAAAGGCCTTGAAGAGCCTCTGATACTTGCTAACTTCAGGTGAGACTCACCAGCAGTGTTGTGAATACGTGGTGAAACTCCTGCTTGAGAAAAGCAGAGGGAGAAGTAGAGGAGACTTCGTCTTGCACCTTAGATACCAGCATGGGTACAGGGGGACAGAGCACCAAGTAGGCTCCTGGAGCTTCTAATCCAATAAATTGACTCTTAAATAGCATTTCTGGACATGCCCTGGGCCAGAGGAGAACCCATTGCCCCTGAGGGGTGGGTCCCATGCAAAACAATGTTCATGACAAGCTAACCAAGAGACCTTAGGCTTTAAAGGAACATTGGAAGTAGTCTAGGAGTAACCCTCATGGCCTGTGATGGAAGTGGCTAGGAGGTGAGGCCCCTCTGCTTTCAAAAAGGGGAGGGAAGAGTGGGAAGGCCTACATCTTGGATTTGAGTGCCAGCTCAGCTGCAATACAATAGAATACCAGGTAAAATTCTAAGGTTTTTGACTGAAGTCCCTAATTCCTGAATGGCATTTCTGGACCCATCCAGGGCCTAGGGGCCTCACTGCCCTGAAGGGAAGGACACAGACCTGGCTAGCTTTGCCACCTCCTGACTGTAGAGCACCAGGACCTTGAGGGAACACAGGCAGTACCCAGAGAGTAGATAAAACCGGCCTTGGGTAAGACCCAGGACTGTGTTGGCTTCAGATGTGAGCCAATGCAGACACAGTAGTAGTGGCCATAGGGGTTTTTGTGTCATTCCAATCCCAGCTTTAGGAGACTTGGGGGGGTGGGGGGGAGAGAGAGAGAGGGGGGAGAGAGAGAGAGAGAGAGAGAGAGAGAGAGATTGAGAGAGAGAGAGAGAGGGAAAGAAAGAGAAGAGAACAAGTCTCTGCCTGGTAATCCAAAGAATTCTTCTAGATTTTATCCAAGACCAGTTAAGCAGTACCTCCGTGTCTGCAAGAACTATAACATTGCTATTCTTGGGGTGGCCCTAAAGCAGATACAATTTACTTCACAATGCCCAAGGTCTTTCAAATATCTGAAAAGCATTCCCAAGAAGGATGACTACAAATAAACCCAGATGGTGAGGACTACAATAAATACCAAACTCTTCAATGGCCAGACACCAAAGAACATCTACTAGTATAAAAAACCATCCAGAAAATCATGACCTCACCAAATAAACTAGGCCCAGGTATCAATCCTGGAGAAACAGAGATATATGACTTTTCAGAAAAAGAATTCAAAATAACTGTGTTGAGGGAACTCAGAGAAATTCTAAAGGCCAGCATGGTGGCTCATGCCTGTAATCCCAGCACTTCAGGATACCAAAGCAGGCAGATCACCTGAAGTCAGGAGTTTGAGACCACCCCGGCCAACAGGGCAAAACCCTCTCTCTACTAAAAGTACAAAAATTAACTGGGCATGGTGACGGCTGTTTATAATCTCAGCTACTTGGGAGGCTGAGGTGGGAGAATTGCTTAAAATTGGGAGGTGGAGGTTGCAGTGAGATATGATTGTGTTCCTGCACTCCAGCCTGAGTTACACAATGAGACCGCATCTCAAAAGAAAAAAAAAATTCTAGATAAACACAAGAAGGAATTCAGAATTCTGTTAGATAAACAACAGGAGAGTTGAAATAATTAAGCAGAAACAAATAGACATTCTGGAACTGAAAATTTCAACTGGAATACTGAAGAATGCATCCAAGTCTTTTAATAGCAGAACTGATCAGAAAAAAGAATTAGAGATCTTGAAGACAGGCTATTTGAAAATACAATATTTGAGGATACAAAATAAAAAAAAAAAAACAATAAAGCACATCTACAGAATCTAGAAAATAGCCCCAAAAGGGCAAATGTAAGAGTTATTGTTCTTGAAGAGGAGGTACAGAAAGAAATAGAAGTAGAAAGTTTATTCAGAGATAATAAGAGAACTTGCCAAACATAGGGAAAGATACCAATATCCAACTACAAGAAAGTAATAGAACAACAAACAGATTTAACCCAAATAAGACTACTTTAAGGCATTTAATATTCAAATTCCCAAAGAACAAGGATTAAAAAAATGGATTCTAAAACTGGCAAGAGAAAAGAAAAAAATAACATGCAATGGAGCTTCAGTAGGGCTTGCAGTACACTTTTCAGTGGAAATCTTACAGACCAGGAGAGAGTGGCATGACAATGTATTTAAATTACTGAAGAAAAAACTCTTTCCCTAGAACAGTATATCTGGCAAAAATGTCCTTCAAACATGAAGAAAAAATAAAGACTCCCAGGCAAACAGAAGCTGGGATATTTTATCAACACTAGATTTTTCCTACAAGAAATGCTAAAGGGTGTATTTCAATCAGAAAGAAAAAACACTTTAATGAGCAATGAGATATCGTCTGATGAGAACACAGGGAAACTGGGAAGGGAACATCACACACCAGGGCCGGTTGGGGGTTAGGGGAAGGACAGCAAGGGGTGGAAGAATTGGGGAGGAATAACATTAAGAGAAATACCTAATGTAGATGGCGGGGGCATGGATACAGCAAAGCACCATGGCATGTGTATACCTATGCAATAAACCTGCACATTCTGCACATGTACCCTAGAACTTATAGTATAATAAAAAGAAATTTAAGGCCAGGCGCGGTGGCTCAAGCCTGTAATCCCAGTACTTTGGGAGGCCAAGGCGGGTGGATCATGATGTCGAGAGATCGAGACCATCCTGGTCAACATGGTGAAACCCTGTCTCTACTAAAAATATAAAACATTAGCTGGGCGTGGTGGCTCGTGCCTGTAATCCCAGCTACTCAGAAGGCTGAGGCAGGAGAATTGCCTGAACCCAGGAGGCGGAGGTTGCGGTGAGCCGAGATCAAGCCATTGCACTCCAGCCTGGGTTAACAAGAGCGAAACTCCGTCTCAAAAAAAAGAAAAGAAAAAAAAGAAAAGAAAAGAAATTTAAAAATAAAGAAATTATCTGAAGGCACAAAACTCAATGGTAATAGTACATACACAGAAAAACATAAAATATCATAACAATGTAACTGTGGTATGTAAATTACTCTTATCATAATTTAAAAGACTAAATGATGACTTAATCAAAAGTAATAATTACAACAAATTTTTTAGACATAGTTAATGCAATAAGATATATATAGAAACAACAAAAAGTTAAAAAGCAGAAGGAATAGAGTTTTTAATATTATTCTTTTTGCTTGTTTGTTTACAGAAAAACTGTTAGGTGGTTGTCTGATTAAAATAATGGGTTACAAGAAAGGATTTGCAAGCCTCATGGTAACCTAAAGCCAAAAAACAGAATAAATACACACACAAAAAAAAACAAAAAGCAAGGAACTGAATTATGTCACAAGAGAAAATCACCTTCACCAGAGGAAGATAGAAAGGAAAGAAAGAAGGAAGAGAAAACCATAAAACAACTAGAAAACAAATAACAAATGGGCAGGAGTAAGTCCTTATCAATAATAACATGAAATGCAAATGGAGTAAAGTCTCCAATCAAAATACATCAACTGGCTGAATGGATAAAAAAGCAAAATTCATTGATCTACTGCCTATAAGAAACACGTTTCACCTACAAAGACACATATGGACTGAAAACAAAGGGATGAAAAAAGATATGTCATGCCAATGGAAACTGAAAAAGAGGAGGAGTCACTACACTTATATCAGACAAAATAGGTACCAAGACAAAAACTGTAAGAAGTGACAAAAGAGGTCATTATATAACAATAAAGGAGTCAATTCAGCAGGAGAATATAACAATTTTAAATATATACATACCCAACTCTGGAACACTCAGATGTATAAAAAAATATATTGGAGCTAAAGAAAGATGTAGGTCCCAGAACAATAATAGATGGAGCAAAACCTCACTTTCAGCATTGGACAGATCATCTGGACAGAAAATCAACAAAGAAATATTAGACTTAATCTGCACTATAGACCAAATGAATCTGATATATATTTAAAGAACATTTCATCCAAGAGCTACAGAATACACATTCTTTCCCTCAGCACATGGATTATTCTCAAGGATAAACCATATGTTAGTCCACAAAATAAGCCTAAAAACATTCAAAAAATTGAAATACTATCAAGTATCTTCTCTGACCAAAATGAAAAAAAAAAAACTAGAAATTAATAACAAAAGTAATCTTGAAAATGGTACAAATACATGAAAATTCAGCAATATATTCCTGAATGATCAATGAGTCAATAAAGAAATTAAGAAGGAAATTAAAAAATTTCTTGAAACAATTGATAATGGAAGCACAACATACCAAAATGTATGGGATACAACAAAAGTAGTACTAAGAGGAAAACAGCAAATGAATAATCTACATATGCATCTAAAAGAACTAAAAAAGCTAGAGAAAACCAAACCCAAAATTAGTAGAAGAAAATAACAAATATCAGAGCAAAAATAAATAAAATTTAAATTTAAAAATAGAAAAGATCAATAAACCATGTTTATTTTTTGAAAATTTAAAGAAAATTGAGAAAACATTAGCCAGACTAAGTAAAAAAGAAAATCCAAATAAATAAAGTCAGAAATGTAAAAGAGATAACTGATATTGCAGAAATTTAAAAGACTATTAATGACTACTGTGAGTAATTACATGCCAATAAATTGGAAAATCTAGAGAAAAGAGATACATTTCTAGAAACATACAACCTAACAAAATTGAACTATGAATACATCCAGAACTTGATAAGGCCAATAAGTAATGAGATGAAGTTGTAGTAAAACATCTCTTAATAAAAATTTAAGACTTGATGGCTTCACCACTAAATTCTACCAAACATCCAAAGAAGACATAATACCAGTACTATTCAAACTATTCTGAAAAGTAGAGGAGAGAATACTTCCAAACAGTTGCAGCACTGTTTAAAATAGCTAAGATTCGGAAGCAACCTAAGTGTCCATCAACAGATAATAGATAAAGAAAATGTGATACATATACACAATGGAGTACTATTCACCCATAAAAAAGAATTGAGATCCAGTAATTTACAACGATGTGGATGGAACTGGAGATCATTATGTTAAGTGAAATAAGCCAGACGCAGAAAGATAATCATAAAAAGTTTCACTTATCTGTGGGATCTAAAAGTCAAAACCTTTGAACTCATGGACATAGAGAATAGAAAGATGGTTAGCAGAGGTTGGGAAGGGTAGCAGGGAGCTCCAGGGGAAGGTGGGGATGGTTAATGGTTATAAAAAATAAAATAAAATCAAAACAGAGAGCATAAGACCTACTCTTTGATAACAAAATAGTGTGACTATAGATAGTAATAACTTGATAGTACATTTTAAGAAAACTTAAAGAATATAACTGGATTGTTTGTAATTCAAAGGATAAATGCTTGAGGGAATGGATACCCGCATTATCTATGATTTGCTTGTTTCACGTTGCATGCCTGTGGCAAAACATCACATGCACCTTATAACTATACACTCCTACTATGGACCGTACAAGAATTTTTTTAAGGAAACAAACACAGACATGCACACACACACACACACACACACACACACACACACACACACACACACAAAGGAGAGATGGCCCAAATAAAATCAGAAACAAAAAAGAAGACAATATAACTGACACCAAAGAAAAAGAAAGGATAAAATATGCAGCTATGAAGAACCATAAGCCAGCAAATTGGAAAACCTAGAAGAAATGGATAAATTTCTGCACTCACACAACTTGCCAATATTGAGTCATGAAGAAATAGAAAACCTAAACAGATCAGTAACAAGTAACAAAATCGAAGGAGTAATAAAATTCTCCCATAAAAGAAAGGCCCAAAACCTGACAGCTTCACTGCTAAATTCTATCAAACATTTGAAGAACTAAGACCTGTTCTACCCAAACTATTCCAAAAGTTGAATGTGGGTGGGGAATACTTCCAAACTCATTTTATAGGATCAGCATTACTCTGATGCTGAAATCACATAAGGGGATAGCAACAACACAAAATAGAAAACTGCAGGCCAATATCACTAATGAACATAAAGGCAAAAATTCTCAACAAAATCCTAATAAACAAAATTCAACAATACATTAAGAAGATCATTCAGCATGATCAAGTATGATGCATCTCAGGTAATCAAGAATGATTCAAAATATACAAATCAATACATGCGATACATCAAAATAACAGAATGAATAATAAAACCAACTTGATCATTTCAATGGATGCAAAACAAAAAATTGATAAAACTAAACATTTGTTAATGATAAAAACTTTCAACAAAATTATTATAAAAAGAAGGTACCACAACACAATGAATGTGACATATGACAAACAACTAGCTAAGATTATACTGAATGGAGGAAAGCTGAAATCTTGTCTCTAAGATCAGCAATAAGGCAAAGTGGCTCACTTTCACACTTCTATTCAACATTGAATTGGAAGTCCTAGCTACAGCAATCTGGCAAGATAAATAAATAAAAGGCATCAAATTGGAAAGGAAGATGTTAAATTGTCCCTGTTTGCAGACAACATAATTTTATATAGGGAAAAATCTCAAGTATTGGTTTATATACATTGAAATATCCCTGAACCTCAGGGTTAAATCCAACTGGATCATGCTGAATGGTCTTTTTAACGTGCTTTTGAGTTCAGTTTGCTAGTATTTTGTTGACAGCATTTATGTTCATCAGCCATATTGGTCTTTAGTTTTCTTTTCTCATAATTCCCTTGTATGGTTTTCGTGTAAGGATAATGCTGGTCTTTCAAAAAATGAGTTTGGATATATTTTCTTCTGTAATTCTTAGAAGTAACTTGAGAAACATAGGTATTATTTCCTTTTTAAATATTTAATGAAATTCAGAGTAAACTTATCAGGTCTTAAGCTTTTCTTTGATAAACATCATTTTATTACTTATTCAGTCTCCTTACTTTTTATTTGTCTGTTTAGATTTTCACTTTCTTCATAACTCAATCTTGGTAGCCTGAATGAGTCTAGAAATTTGTCCATTTTATCTAGCTTATCCAATTTGGTGGCATACAATTCCTCATAGTAGTCTAATATGATTCTTCTTCTTTTTCTTCCTTTTTTTTCCCCCTGTGGTTTCAATTGTAATATCTTCTTAATCTCTGAATTTATTTATTTGAGTCCATAAAAATTTTTTAGAAGATGAATGAGTTCAGCAATGATGCAGGATGCAAAACCAACATACAAAAACAAAAAACAAACAAACAAAAAGAGCATTTCTATACTAACATTCAACAACCTGCAAAAAAATCAAGAAAATAATTTCATTTACAAAAACTTTATAATAACTGTAAAATAAGTAGTTCAGCATAATTTTAACCAAGGAGTTACAGAAAATCTGTATATTGAAAACTATAAAATATTTACTAAAGGAATTGGAAAATATGACAAAAAAGTGAAAGCATATCCTGTGTTTAAGGATTGGAAGACAATATTGTTAAAATGTCCATGTTATCCAAGGTGACATACAGATTCAATGCAATCAAAATTCTAGTATTATGTTTCACAGAAATAGAAAAAAAAAAAAACCTAAAATTTGTATGAAGCTACAAAAGCCCTGAATAGCCAAAGCAATTCTATGCAAAAAGACCAAAGCTAGAGGAGTCATACTACTTGACTTTAAAATATATTACAAAGCTTTAGTAACTCAATCATCAAGGTAGCATAAAAATAGATATTGAGAACAATAGAATGGAATAAAAATCTGAGAAATAAATCCACAATTTATAGCCAACTGATTTTTTTGATAAAGGTCTCAGGAACACACATTGTGGAAAGGACAGAATCTTCAATAAATTATGTTGGTAAAACTGGATATTCATATGCAAGAATGAAATTATGCTCCTATCTCTTATAATATATTAAATCAACTCAAAATGGATTAAAGACCTAATCCTAAGATACAAAATTTTGAGACTTCTATAAGAAATCATAGGGAGAAGTTCTACAACATTGGGTTGAGCAACAACTTTTTGGATAGGACAAAAATCACAGACAACAAAAGCAAAAATAGACAAATTGGATTCCATCAAATTAAAAAGCTTCTCCATAGCAAAGGAGAAAACCAACAAAATGAAGAGAGAATCCACAGGATAGAATAAAATATCTGCAAACTACTCATGTGATAAATGGTTAATATCCAGAATATGTAAGAAACTTAAACAACTCAATAGCAAGAAAACAAATAATCTGACTTTTAAGATGGACAACAGACGTAAATACATGTTTTAAAAAGAAAACTTTAAAAATATCTCTCAGGTATATAAAAATCACTATCAAGGAAATGTAAATCAAATCCACAGGGAGATATCACCTCAATTCTGTTTGAATAGTTTTTAATCAAAAACACCAGAGTTAGAAAAGTTGTAAAGAAAAGGAGCCTGACATACTGTTAATGGGAATGTAATGCTGTTATGTACAGCCATTATGAAAAACAGTATGTAGTTTTTTCAAAACATTAAAAATAGAACTCCCATATTATCCAGAAATTTCACTACTGGGTACATATTCAAAGGAAGTGAAATCAGTATGTAGAAGAAACATCTATAATCCCATGGTCATTGTAGCATTATTCACAATAGTGAAGATATGGAAGCAACCAAGTGACCCTCTAGGGATGAACGGATGAAGAAAATGTGGTGTACATACAATATTTACCCTTAAAAACAAGAAAGTCTCATAATTTCTGATAACATGAATGACCCAGGAGACTATTACGTCAAGTAAAAGAGCAAAAATGCTGTATAATCTCACTCATATATTGATCTTAAAAAATTGATCTTAGAAGTAGAGAGTAGAATCATATTAGATTTTACCTGGCTGGGGTTGAATTGGAAAGGAGGTTTGGTGAGATGTTGGTCATAAAATATATAATAACAGGAGGAATATGGTCAAGTGATTTATTGCACAGCATGATGGCTTTTGTGAATGACAATATGTTGTATTTTTCAAAAATGCTGAGTGAATACTGAGTTCTTATCACAAGGAAATGAAATGCATATAGATTCCATTTATATTATATTATATTATATTATATTATATTATATTATGTTATATTATGGTAATGTATTTGTTAATTAGCTAACCATTCCACAATGTTTATATGCTTTCAACCCTTATGTTGTATATGATAAATATATAGAGTTGTATTTTTTAAATTTCTTTATTTTTAAGTGATTTTTTAAAAAGGAAACAGAGAAGCTCTTTGACTAGAAATAGTGACTCTCCTATGTCTAAATCTACAAACCAGTTGCATCTGCAGTAAACCCTCCTTTTGAGCTCCAGAATTCCCTGTCCTGCTTTCTCTGAAGAAAACTTAAATTATTAATTAGTAATTATATTCTTGTACACAGTATCTATGGATTCTTTCCTACAGTTCTTTAAAAATCCTCTTTTCTCTCTGCTTCACAAACACAAAAGTTCTGCTTGATTATTCTTCCCTGTTTTGCCACATCTATAACTTATTTTTTTCCCAGAAATAAGCTCCCATAAGGCATTATCTAGACTACTTGTCTAATTTTTTTCACTACTTACACATTTCTCAACCCACTGAAATCTGGCTTTTATTGTCCTCACTTCTTTCAACTGCTCTCATAAAGGGTACTGATATCCCACCTATTGTTAAATCTGATGTATTTTTACTTCCTATTTTACATATGTCTCAGAAGGATCTGACACACCTGAGACTATTACATCTTTAAAAATTCTTTCCATTGATTTTTATGATATAATTTTGATTCTTTCTTTCTATTTGAGGTATATTAACTTTTATTTTCCCTTGCTATATCTTTCTCACTGCCATTCTTTCAATGCTTTCCAATGATGATGCCTAAACTCCCTTCTCTTCTTACATGAGTTCTCTCTGTTATATAATTATACTTACATGAATTCCATTGCCTTGTACATGGCAATGAATTCCTAATGAAGATTAATCTGTATTCCCTTTCTGAGTGCCAAACACAACTCTCTTCTAGCCATTTTTTGTGAAATATTTTTTAAACACCTCACACACATGTTAAATATTAAATTAATTATACTGACTCAGTGTTCCACTTTAAACACATCTTCTTCAGTGTTCAATGTAGTGAAAATATCCCCATTATCTACTCACTTATCAGACTAGTTATATCTTCCTTTATTTTCCCCTACATGTAATCAATATTGAATTCCTGCCTAATGTACTTCTCAGCTCTTGATCTTACCCTCCTCTTTTCATGTCCACTGATATACTTTAAATTCCAAGTTGAAATTTAATAAATTTCTCTCATCTGCAGTCTCCATAAAATACATGTAGCCAGTTCTGTGAAGAAGGTCAATGGTAGCTTAATGGGGATAGCACTGAATCTATAAATTACTTTGGGCGGTAAGGCCATTTTCACAATATTGATTCTTCCTAACCATGCTCATGGAATGTTTTTCCATATGTTTGTGTCCTCTCTTATCTCCTTCAGCATTGGTTTGTAGTTCTCCTTGAAGAGGTCCTTTACACCCTTTGTTAGTTGTATTGCTAGGTATTTTATTCTCTTTGTAGCAATTGTGAATGAGAGTTTGTTCATGATTTGACTCTCTATTTGTCTGTTATTTGTGTATAGGAATGCTTGTAATTTTTGCAAATTGATTTAGTATCTTGAGATTTTGCAGAAGTTGCTTATCATCTTAAGGAGATTTGGGGCTTATACGAGGGGATCTTCTAAATAGACAATCATGTCATCTGCAAATAGAGACAATTTGGCTTCCTCTTTTCCTAATTAAATATCCTTTATTTCTTTTTCTTGCCTGATTGCTCTGGCTAGAACTTCCAATACTATATTGAATAGGAGTGGTGAGGGAGGGCACATTTGCCTAGGGCTGGTTTTCAAAGGGAATGCTTCCAGTATTTGCCCATTCAGTATGATATCAGCTGTGGGTTTGTCAAAAATAGCTTTTATTATTTTGAGATATGTTCCATCAATACCTAGTTTATTAAGAATTTTTAGCATGAAGGACTGCTGAATTTTTTTGAAGGCCTTCTCTGCATCTATTGAGATAATGATGTGGTTTTTGTCTTTGGTTCTGTTTATGTGATGGATTATGTTTTTAGATTTGCAGATGTTGAACCAGCCTTGCATCCCAGGGATGAAGCTGACTTTTTCATGATGGATAAGATTTTTGATGTGCTGTTGCATTTGGTTTGCCGGTATTTTATTGAAGATTTTCACATCAATTATCCTCACGGATATTGCCCTGAACTTTTCATTTTTAGTTGTGTCTCTGCCAGGTTTTGATATCAGGATGATGTTGGTCTCATAAAATGAATTAGGGAGGATTCCCTCTTTTTGTATTACTTGGAATAGTTTTAGAAAGAATGATACCAGCTCCTCTTTGTACCCCTGGTAGAATTCAGCTGTGAGCACATCTGGTCCTGGGTATTTTTTGGTTGGTAGGCTCTTAATTGCTACCTCAACTTTATACCTTGTTATTGGACTATTCAAGGATTCAACTTCTTCCTGGTTTAGTCTTGGGAGGGTGTGAGTGTTCAGGAATTCATCCATTTCTTCTAGATTTACTGGTGTATGTGCATAGAGATGTTTGTAGTAATCTCTGATGGTAGTTTGTATTTCTGTGGAATCAGTAGTGATATCCCCTTTAGCATTTTTTTTAATTGAGTCTATTTGATTCTTCTCTCATTTCTTTTTCATTTGTCTTGCTAGCAGTCTATTTTGCTGATCTTTTCACAAAACCAGCTCCTGGATTCATTGATTTCTTCTGAAGGGTTTTTTGTGTCTCTATCGCCTTCAGTTCTGCTCTGAGCTTAGTTATGTCTTGTCTTTTGTTTGCTTTTGAATTTGTTTGATCTTGCTCCTCTTCTTTTAATTGTGACAATAGGGTGTGGATTTTAGATATTTTCTCGCTTCTCATGTGAGCATTTAGTGCTATAAATTAAACTTCATATGGAACCAAAAAAGAGTCCACATAGCCAAGACAATCCTAAGCAAAACAACCCACCAATCAATGAACCAACCAAACAAACTAAACAAAGCTGGAAACATCAGGCTACCTGACTTCAAATTATACTATAAGGCTAGAGTAATGAAAACAGCATGGTACTGGTACTAAAACAGAGATATAGACCAATGGAACGGAACAGAGGCCTAGAGAACAGAGGCCTCGGAAGTAATGCCACACATCTGCAACCATCTGATCTTTGACAAACTTGACAAAAACAAGCAATGGGGAAAGGATTCTCTGTTTAATAAATTGTTTTGGGAACACTGGCTAGCAATGTGCAGAAAGCTGACACTAGACCCCTTCCTTACTCCTTATTCAAAAATTAACTCCAGATTGATTAAAGATTTAAACATAAGACCTAACACCATAAAAACTCTAGAAGAAAGCCTAGGCAAAACCATTCAGGACATAGGCATAGCAAGGACTTCATGGCTAAAACACCAAAAACAATGGCAACAAAAGCCAGAATAGGCAAATGGGATCTAATGAAACTTAAAAGCTTCTGCACAGCAAAAGGAAACAATCTTCAGAGTGAATCAGCAACCAACATGATGGGAAAAAATTTTTGCAAACTACCCATCTGACAAAGGGCTAATATCCAGAATCTACAAAGAAACATATTTACAAAAAAAATCCCCAACTCCATGAAAAAGTGGGCAAAGCATATGAACAGACACTTCTCAAAAGAAGACATTTATGCAGCCAATAAACATATGAAAAAATGTTCATCATCACTGGTCATTAGAGAAATGCAAACAAAAACCACATTGAGATACCATCGCGCACCAGTTAGAATGGCGATCATTAAAAAATCTGGAGAGGCTGGGCACTGTGGCTCATGCCTGTAGTCCCAGCACTTTCAGAGGCCAAGGCGGGTGGATCATGAGGTCAAGAGATTAAGACCAACCTGGCCAACATGGTGAAACCCCGACTCTACTAAAAATACAAAAAAATTAGCTGGGCATGGTGGCATGCGCCTGTAGTCCCAGCTACTCGGGAGGCTGAGAGGAGAATTGCTCGAACCCGGAAGGTGGAGATTGCAGCGAGCCCAGGTCGTGCCACTGCACTCCAGCCTGGCACCTGGTGAAGGAGTGAGATGCTATCTCAAACAAACAAACAAACAAACAAACAATCTGGAGACAACAGAGGCTGGAGAGGATGTGGAGAAATAGGATCACTTTAACACTTTTACACTGTTGGTGGGGTGTAAATTAGTTCAATCATTTCTGAAGACAGTGTGGCAATTCCTCAAGGATCTAGAAATAGAAATACCATTTGACCCAGCAATTTCATTACTGGGTATATACCCAAAGGATTGTAAATCGTTCAAATGTGGCATATATACACCATGGAATACTATGCTGCCATAAAAAAGATGAGTTTGTTGTAGGGACATGGATGAAGCTGGAAACTATCATTCTCAGAAAAGTGACACAAGAACTGAAAACCAAACACCACATGTTCTGGGTGTTGAAAAAGGAGAACACATGGACATAAGGAGGGGAACATCACACATCAGGGCCTCTTGTGGAGTGTAGGGCCTAGGGGATGTATAGCAGGGGATGAGGGGATTGGGAAGGAATCCTGCATGATCTGCACATGTACCCCAGAACATAAAGTATAATAATAACAAAAAAAAGATATGTGTATCACTCTAATCATTTGGTACTCTTAATAGATTTTGAGTAATCTAAAAAAAAATGCTGTCAGCTAGGTTAGAACTTTTTAGGTTCCTGTTACCTTTATGTTAAAGTCTCTATGTTGAACTCTAATTCCTTCACATGACTTAACAATTCTCTTCAGTATCTAGGCCTCTCTTCCTAGTCCGTCTTGCCTTGTCAAAACTGCTATCATTTTGTAAGACATACATATTCTGAACTGCTCTCGTCTCTCAGAATGCATTGTGTTACTTTTCCCCATTTGTCTTTGAGGATGCTTTTGCCAGGTCTGAAATCTTTCTCCCCTTTTACCTAACTGATGCCCACTCACCTTTGGGTTGCAGGATAAACCACACATGCCTTGAGACATATTCTGGACCTAAGAATAAGTTAGTTTCCAGTGACAAGTGTGTCTAAGCATCCAAAATTTTTAATTCTATTTAATTTAATTACTCTTTTAGACAGGGTTTATTTAAAAAAACACACACAAGGCTCACATAACATAGTTTATTTAATATAGATTTTGGAAGAGATGAAAAGCCAAACTGGATAACAAGGCTACCCAAATTTAAGCAACAATTAGAATCTATAGGAATAAAGAGAAAAAGCGGTGGTATGAGAACCCCAAATCCAGGGTGGCCAGATGTGAGTCGAAACCATCCAAAGGACTTTCTAGTGAGATGTGGGGCCACTGGCTGGCTGGTCATCTGGAGGAATGGAGAAACACCGAAAAGCTTCAGCCACTGTTAGAAATAGTGATGGGAAGTAGAGTAACAGAAAGTAATACTGTAGATTTTCTCGTCTCTCTGGTTCTACCTCTGACCTCTCACTAGTATGTTTATGTGGCAGAACCCAGACTGAAGCCTAGTGACATGGGAGTCAAGGAAATCCTATCTAGGAACATCAGCCACACAGACAGTCAGGGGAAGATAAGTAGGGGACACATACGACCAGCACTGATAGTATGTTTTGAATGACTATAGAAAGAAGACTGTGCTTTTCCTATTTACTATTTTAAGAATATGGCCTTTGCCTAGTGCATACTAGGTTTTCATAAGTATTTATTTGATGGGTTAATGGTACCAGTGTCTCCAAATATGTATTCATATTATGTCATATATATATATATATATATATATATATATATATAAACAAATACACACACACACACACACACACATATATACACACACGTTTTGTTTCCAGAATTATTCTTAGTTAAGCTTTTGTCTTGATAACATTGTGATTACACAAATTTCTTAAGACACTGTTCTTTAGTTTCCTGTGCTATACCTGAAACATACTTACCTAATAAATTAAAAAATCAGATATCTGAAATAGATTAAACTAGATATGCACTATTCTTCATGTATGCCATCCTAATTCTAGTTGTTTCTGCTTTAGTGTCTTACAACTCTACTGTTTGCTTCCCCTCATAATGTATCCTTCACTGTCTCATTCCCTCTTTTTTCATTTCTTTGGGTGGATTTTGCTTCCTTAGTAAACACCATTCTTGACAGTTTCCTTCATAAGTGTCAAGTTAGCTTGTGGCTCAGGAGACAGACAGTTATAATGCATTTTCTAATATACATTAAAATCTCTGAATTACATTCTGATACCAAAGAACCATAGAATTATGCAATGACAGTTATGAATTGTACTTTGATAAATTATCTAGTTTAATTCCCTTCCTTCTAAAAGGTTAAGAATGGCAGTGTAGATAGTGGCTATCTCACACATTTTTTTCACCCTTCCTTTTACTTAAGCCTACAATAAATGGCATTACCACCATCAGGCATATTACTCTATTCCAATATTTAAAAGAATATTTACAGAGAAGTTCCTTCTATCTCCTTTTTCTCTTCCTCCTTCTATTCCTCCTCCTTTTACTCCTGCTTCTTCTCTTTGTGGTCATTTTTTCTTGGAATCTTTCCTTGCTCAAACATTCTGAAACATGAAGAGTAACCTTTTTACATATAATGGCACAAATTTTATGTTAGAAGATGGTTATAACTATGCTGAGATGGTCCTCACTGGTGGATCATGTACAAAGTTTATAGTCTGCAAACATGAACTGCAAAATAGAACTTTATCTTTTGTAAATAGACTTAGGTCTTGAGTCCCATTTATGTTGTTATTAAAAAATTGATGGCAAACAGTTCTTTCCATCTCTTTTATCCCAGTAGTTAATTAGTCGATTCAGTATTTTATCTCATCTTTCACTATTTTTTTCTTTCTTTCCTTGGTTTAGAAGTAGTGAAGTAGGCAGAAACTTATATGCCAACAACTGAATTACTCTCATTTTGTTTTCTAGTTACCGTGTCAGTACAGTCACCTTTACCCAACAGATAATTCTTTTCACATTTACTTTTCTATTCTCAATCACATCTCCTGGGGATGTAGAATGCATGGGAATATTCTTTCATGCTACTTCAGATTCAAATAAAAATATTGGTGGTACAAGCAAAAAAACAAACAAACCCATTCAAAAGTGGGCGAAGGACATGAACGGACACTTTTCAAAAGAAGACATATATGAGATCAGCAAACATGAAAAAATGCTCATCATCACTGGTCATTAGAGAAATGGAAATCAAAACCACATTGAGATACCGCTTCATGCCAGTTAGAATGGTGATCATTAAGAAAATCTGGAGACAACAGATGCTGGAGAGAATGTGGAGAAATAGGAACAGTTTTACACTGTTGGTGGGAGTGTATATTAGTTCAACCATTGTGGAAGACAGTGTGGCAATTCCTTAAGGAACTAGAAATAAATATAGAAATAAAAATTCCATTTGACCCAGCAATTTCTTTACTGGATATGTATCCAAAGGATTATAAATTGTTCTATTATAAAGACACATGCACATGTATGTTCACTGAGACACTATTTACAAGAGGGAAGACCTGGAACCAACCCAAATACCCATTGATGATAGACTGGACAAGGAAAATGTGGCACATATACACCATGGAATACTATGCAGCCATAAAAAATGATGAGTTTGAGTCCTTTGTAGAGATGTGGATGAATCTGGAAACCATCATTCTCAGCAAACTAACACAAGAACAGAAAAATCAAACACTGCAGGCTCTCACTCGTAGGTGGTTGTTGAAAAAGGAGAATACATGGACACAGAGAGGGGAGCATCACATACTGGGGTCTGTTATGGGGGAATAGGGAGGGAAAGCTGGGGTAGGGAGGTTGGGGAGGTTTAACATTGGGAGAAATGCCAGATATAGGTGACAGGGGGATGGAGGCAGCAAACCACATTGCCATGTAAGTACCTATGCAACAATTCTGCTTGTTCTGCACATGTACACCAGAACCTAAAGTGCAATAAAATATATATATATGTGTGTGTATATATATATATATATATAATATATATATATACATAAAAAAAGAAAAATGGTGGTGGTGGTGGTATTGAGAGTGAATTTTGTTGTTGCTGTATTTATTTTAGCTTTGTTTCTTTAACTTTCACACGGTGTATAAGACACAGATTTTCTTTTTCATGAAATTCTTAAAAATCTTCTGCGATTACCCCCTGACACCTACTTCCCCCTGAACTTTAATAGGAAGAGGAGAGACAAGGTTTCTTTTGTATACACATCTGCTTTGGTTCTCAATATTTTATCATGTATCAAACTTTTCTATTTTAGGATTGGAAAAATGGCTCACACCATCATAATTCTATGTCAGTCTGTGGTTTCTACTGAGGAATTTTAATGCTGAGCCAATCAGATTTGAGGGGAATGTGGTACTGGCAAAGGCTCTGTTCTCATGGGCTCCACATGGGTCCAGTGTCTGGTTCTGAGAGCTCAAAGCCACATTTTATGTCTGCTGTATGACTATGGATTCTTCCCCAAGCCTTGTGATGGAGTCCAGTTTCTTTCCTCAAAGTAAGTACTTTCCCTCCAAATTTACCTAAAGTCTCCAAACTTACAGTCTGAAGTGGTTATTTTAGAATTAGTATTAATGTCTAATAAGAAGTTCCATTATCTATTCAGACTTTCAGATAGAAATTAAACATTGCTAAGATACAATATAAGTCACATCTTTGTATAGTTTTGTCTGTTATGCTTTTGGTGACAATACACAGAATGAGTCTTTTGAAACCTAAATATTTCCTTTATATTTCATAATGTATTACACTAGAACAAATACAGAAAAAAAAAGTGTTGTAGTCAGTATTTCTATATAACTAAAGTAGCTCCAAACTCTCTAATTTCCCTGGAAAGAAGACACTTAATCGTGTAATTTCCAAGCAAGCATTGTCATTTTGAAAATGAAACTAAATCTCAGAAACTTCTTTTTAAAATTTTTGTTCTCCTTGTTTTACTATGTAAAAATTATCTTTTGTTGTTAACTTTTTTATTTTACAGTATTGAATACGTTTGTATATTAGGTCCATCTCTCTGCCTTGAGTACGTGTGAATGCATGCATCTGTATCAGAGTTATAAAGATGTGACTACTTTGATTCAGTCTACAGTAGTATTTGGGTCAAAAGAATGCAGTCTTGTAATTCACAGTCATTTCATAAAACTTACTTTTTTGAATTATGTTCCTTAAACATCTTAAATGTGAAATATTGTTTATAGTATGTTTACTGTTCTCCCTCCAAAGCTGTTCTTGTTCCTCATTCTTCCTTCTTTTTTTCCCTTCCAAAAAACAAAGAAATTCCTCAGAAACTCCAACCTCAGCCTTCATAGCTCAAATTGAGGCAGTTTAGCTCTTTAGTTTGTGATCTTAGTATAACATTATACTGTTGTACGTATTTCAACCTGTTACGTATTGATACACAGAGTAGTGTATTTTAATGAAAAAGTTCAATCAATGCAATACATTTTCTCTTCTGACGAAGTGAGAGAAAGGCTATCGTATGAATAGTCTCTAAAGTAAAACTTTCATTTAAAAATAATATAGCATATATTTAAGCAGATTACTGAATAATGTCAGTCACAAAGCATCTGGTTTAGATTTTTTTTTCAATTGGAAAATTATTCTGGATTGTTTATGTTATTTTTCATATGTGAGGAGCAGACATGATTAGTGGTGGTGACGTTTTAAATATTAGTGAGAATTTTATATAGCCTTTTTATCTTGCAGATAATCGAGACACACACACACACAGATCCTATGTTAAAATTTTGAAATAGAAAAGAAAAACATATTTTTTCTTAGATCATTTAAGTTAGTCTCTTTAATTAGATTGGTGACATCAGCTTGTCTACGATGGAGCAAAAACACTGTTAGGATTCTGGTTTTTATCAACAAATTTCTTGTGAACATTGCCTGAAAGAAGTATGTGTGAGTGTTTGTGTGTGCAAGTGTATGTGTGTGTGCATGTGTGTGTATGTGTTAGTGTGTGGTGTGTGTGTTGTTCCCCCTTCATTGGTATTGATAAAAACTGGTGTTTTCTTTTTTCTTTCCTTGCACACTATGAAACTGCTCTTTTTTATACTTCAGTATGGCTTCAGATATATTTGGAAGACTGGGAATTTTGCCAGTTTATTTTAATTTTTATTTCTGGTAGAGCTTCACAGACTGTATTGAAATATATATTACTAACTATCCTTCTAATTTAGTTTAATATTAATTTGTATTCAAAAATATTGCTGGACAGCTCTTGCAGCTCCAGGTGCTCCTGGAAAATAGTTTTACTTATCTTTTAGATTCGTACTTTAAAAAAAATCCCCCTATAAAAACAACTTTGCTACATCTCACAGATTTTGACTCCTCTCACCCTCCCCATCTATCAACTTTGCCACTCTAAATGGATTGCCTGATTGTGTGATTCAGATAACCTTATCCACAGCTGTCTGAGACACTGACATTCTTTGGCCAAGCTTGTCACACTTATCCACTTACTGTCAAAACTGGGCAAGTAGGTAGAAGAATGTATTGTGAAACATTCTTTTCTTCCTTTCTGTGTAGTAGCTATCCTACCTCCTGACCATGAAGAACAATATCTCCTGCCAAGATAGGGGCTCTTTTTCTTGCCTGCTGGTCTGTACACACAGGATCCTGAAGTAGTCAACATAGCTCAAGCTTTATGAGAATCTTGCTGTGTCCTCTGTTTACAATGTTTCCCCTCTAGGAAATGACACTACCAACCATAGAAGCCAGAGATTCAGCAGTAGGAAGCACAGGGAATCAGGGGTGGTGATGGTAAGCAGGGTGCGGTAGGCAGGATTTTGATCACCAGGATTTCCACCTTTGCGTTATGTCTGTGAATATGTTACTTTCAAAGCAAAAGAAATTACAGTTGCAGACATAAATGAGTTTCCTAATCTAACAATCTTGAAATAAGAAGATTATCCTGGGTGATTCTGGTGGGTTTAATGTAATCATAAAGTCCTTACAAGTAAAAGAAGGAGGTGGAATAGTTAGTCAGAGAGATGTGTTGATGGAAACAGATGGAACAGAAAAGTGAAGGCTGAGAGGAACCCAACACGTTGTTGCTGGGTTTGAAGATGAAAGAAGGAGAGTATAAGGTAAGGAATAGTTGTAGCATCCAAAACCTTGCTGACAGCAGACAAGAAAACAAGGACCTTAGTCCTGTAATTACAGAACTGAATTCTGCTGATAAAATAAATGACAAAATAAATAAATTATTTTTTATAGTTTCCAGAAAGAAAAGTCTTAAAAAATGATCTCTGATACCCAGAGATCTTTTTTTCACACAAAACAACTGTATTATGTTACAACCTTACAATTTTACAATGCCAGTGTATCATCTTACGTGTGTGTGTGTGTGTGTGTGTGTGTGTGTGTGTGTGTGTGTGTGGTTAAGGGAGAGGGGCAGAACAAGAGAGCCAAATAGAAGTCTCCTCTGATCATCTCCCTTGCAAGGGCACCAACTTAGCGACTAGCTACACAGAAAAACAACTTCATAAGAACCAAAAATCAGGTGAGGACTCACAGTACCTGGTTTTAACTTTATATTGCTGAAAAAAGCACTGAAGAGGGTAGGAAAGACAGTCTTGAATCACTGACGGCACCCCTTCCCCATCCCTGGCAAGGGCTGCATGACATGCAGAGAGAATCTATGCACTTGAGAGAGAAAGAGTGAAGCAATTGTGAGACGGTGCATTGAACTCAACACCTCCCTGTCACAGAAGAGAGTAAAACCAGGCTCAACTCAGCTGATGACCATGATGGAGGGAGTATTTAAACAGCCCTAGCAAAAAGGGAATTGCTCAGTCCAGTGGTTGGAACTTCAGTTCCTATAAGCATTGCCACTAAAAACTGAAGTGTTCCGAGGCCCCAAATAAACTTGAAAGAGCATCTAGGCCACAAGGACTGTAACACCTAGGCAAGTCTTAGTGTTGAACTGGGCTCAGAGTCAGTGGAATTTGGGGGCGTGGGACCTACTGAGACACCAGCCTTGGGCCGGGGGAGTAATGACATGCTTGAATCAACCCTTCCCCAACTCCAGGCTACACATCTCATGGCTCTGAAAGAAACCCTTTCTCTCTGCTTCAGTAAAGAAGAAGAAAGAGTAAAGAAAACTTTTGCATTGCATCTTGGATATCAACTCAGCTACAGTAAGATAGGGCACCAGTCAGAGTTGTGAGGTCCCATTTCAAAATCCTAGCTCCTGGGACATTTCTAGACACACCGTAGGCCAGAGAGCATGCGCTCTCTTGAAGGGAAGAATCCAATTCTGAGGAGATTGATTCATCACCTGCTGACTAAAGAGCACTTGAACTTTGAATAACCAGTGGCAATATCCAGGTAATATATCAAGAGCTTTAGGTGGTACCTAGACTTGCTGGCCTCAGGTGAGACTCAGCACATTCCCAACTGTGGTGATTATGGGGAGAAACTCATTCTGTTAGAGAAACATGGAAGAAAATGTAAAGAGGACTTTGCCTTGCACTTTAGGTGCCATCTCAGCCAGTATGGTTCTTTCATAGCTCAAGAAAATAACATTGAAGAAAATTAAGCAATTGTAAAGAAAACTCACCAATAATCAGTATTAAAACTAAAAAGTTCTTATTATATGTTAGTCAATATTTTTTATGTAGGCATGCCTTTGGTAGAAGAAAGGTAATATTTTAAAGAATACAGTGAGCTTACTATAATTAGTAATGAAGCACCACATTCTAATGTATTATGCCATTGAATCCGGAATTTGCTTCATTAGCCATCGTGGTAGGTCTGCCTTCTCTGATTCTTCTGTGATTACTCCTGGTTTGATTGAGTTTGTAACTTAACCTTCTACAGTAAAAAATAAATGTTAGACTGTAGAAGTTAAAATAAAAATTTCAACCACATGCATCATTTGTTGAGCTAGAATTAAAAATTATTAGGTTATTAAATTAAAACAAAAATAACAGTACAAAAGAACTTATTTAACATATATATGCTATAAATTGAGAAAATAAACTTTGATATAAAAACAATCACTTTTAAATTTCATGTGTTTAGGTCATCAACATTTAATTGTTTAGAACTGCCTCACATGTGAAACAACGTATCTCCACATACATGTTCATTGTTGTTCATTACAACATTCTGTGAAAATAATCTTTATTTGAGTGAGCACTCCATTACATTATCAAAAAATTTAACTTTAATATTAATTTTTTCCCACAAGATTAAAATTTTATTTAATGCACACAGATATTAGTGTAGATATTACAGTGAGCTTACTATAATTAGAATAAATAAAAGGCAGACTCATGATATTATTTATTTTACATATAATGAGATTTTGCACTTAATGGAACTTAAAAAATTTTAATTTATAATCAAAATTGAGAACTGTTCTGTCTCTTGGCCTCTATGTAGACAATACTGGAGGCTTATTTCGACTTAGCATTAACTCAAAGAGACCATTTAACAACTGAACATAAATATAAATATGATTTATGACAGCTAGGGCTGGCTAACCTTTGTGAACACATTAAAAATCAGAAGTTCCAAAGCCAAAGGATAGATTTCAGGAGAGAATAGTCATTCTTTTCCCTATCTCCAAAGTGTAGTATACAGCAAAAGTAAAAAATTTTAACATATACAGTCACACCAGCTATTGTTTAGGAACTGTGGTTGGCAGATATGTAGAAAATGTTATTTAACACATTTTCAAAATGCCACAAAAAGCCTTTTAGACAGTATTGTGTACGTGTGTGTTTCTGTGTTTCTGTGTATGTGTGCAAGTGTGTGTGAAAAAGAGAGATTGATTTTCCTTCATATTTAAAATGCTTTATTGGAACTGTAGCAAAATTGTTAAAAATGGGCTCTGGTATTTTAAGTAAGAAGAATTGGATTTTAAAACAAATGATTTATATTTATCAGTTACTCTCTTTTATCCTAAATTTAAAACCCACATGTGTATATAAGAGTTACATGATTAAGCCAGGCATGGTGGCTCATACCTGTAATCCCAGCACTTTGGGAGTCTGAGGCAGGTGGATCACCTGAGATTGGGAATTCAAGACCAGGCTGGCCAACTTACTGAAAACCTGTCTGGACTAAAATTACAAAGAAACAGCTGTAATCACAGTTACTAGGGAGGCTGAGCCAGGAGAGATTCACTTGAATCCTAGAGGCAGAAATTGCAGTAAGCCGAGATCACACCATTGTACTCCAGCCTGGGCAACAAGAGTGAAACTCTATCTCAAAAAAAAAAAAAAAAAAAAAAAAAAAAAAAAAAAAAAAAAAAAATAGAATTAATTGGTTAAAGACAAAAATAGAGTTAATTGGTTAAAGACAAAATAATTACTGAAGAAAACAGACAAAGAGATATTGCTGCTATAATTTGGTATTTGCTAAGTCATCTGCTTACTATATAGGAGTTTTCTGGACATATTTTTCTTTTCTCTACTTCATACCATTCTGAAATATTAAAAACTTATGATGGGCAAGTCTAACAGGAGCTCCTGCAAAACATGACTTCTTTAAACTTAAGTCTAAAGATATGACTTTGTCAGTTAGACTTTCAGAACAGGCAGATTTTCTCATGCTTTACAAAGGACTGAACAGAGAATAGACAGCTATAGTGACAGACTGCTCTTTACTATTTATTTTTCAGTAATTGTACACAAATAAAAAGTTGCAAATATATCACAGAATATTACACACCTTCACCCAGCTTCCCTTGTGTAAAACCTGCATAATTGTAGAATATTATCAACATTAGGAGATTAAGATTGCCACACCACTATTAATTAAGCATACATGGTAAATCTCAGCATGCCTGAGAAAACTTTCTGCAACTTCTGAGTGACTTGGAGTCACAGTGCTAACCATTGATCAAACCTGAAAGAAATGTATTATCAAAAGATTAATATATTCCTGTATCAAAGACAACTTCCACTATCTTTTCAGAATATTTCTGGTGAAAAATAAGTAAATTGTTATTAATATATTCCTGTATCAAAGTCAACTTGCACTATCTTGTCAGTATTTTTTTGGTGAAATATAAATGTATTGTTTTGTATCTAGTTTGTTTTATGTTTTCATACTTGTTGCTATTTAGCCTTATCGTGCAACCTGGTTTTACTTACATGTCCAGAAGAATATTAAAAAAAAAAGTCTCAGTATGAAACTGTAGCTTCCTGGAAGCTAAAGTGTTTGAGATGCATCTGCTATTTATTTTTATTATAATTTAAGTTCTGGGGTACATATGCAGAATGTACAGGTTTGATATATAGGTATACATGTGCCATGGTGGCTTGTTGCATCCATCCCCTCATCATCTACATTAGGTATTTCTCCTAATATTAGCCCTCCCCAATTTCCCCAGACCATGCTAACCCTCCCTTAGTTCCCCTCACCCCCTGACAGGCCCTAGTGTGTGATGTTCCCCTTCCTGTGTCCATGTGCTCTCATTGTTCAACACCCACTTACGAAGAGAACATGTGGTGTTTTGTTTTCTGTTCTTGTGTCAGTTTACTGAAAACAATAGTTTTCAGATTCATCCATGTTCCTGCAAAGGACGTGAACTGATCCTTTTTTATGGCTGCATAGTATTCTATGGTGTATATGTGCCATATTTTCTTTATCCAGTCTATCATTGATGGTCATTTATTTGCTTCCAAGTCTTTGCTATTGTAAAAAGTGCCACAATGAACATACATGTGCAAGTGTCTTTATAATAGAACAATTTATAATCCTCTGGGTATATACCCTGTAATGGGATTGCTGGGTCAAATGATATTTCTATTTCTAGATCCTTGAGGAATCACCACACTGTCTTCCATGATGGTTGAACTAATTTATACTTGCACCAGGAGTGTAAAAGTGTTCCTCTTTCTCCACATCCTCTCCAGCATCTGTTGTCTCCTGATTTTTAACAATGGCCATTCTAACTGGAGTGAGATGGTGTCTCAATGTTGTTTTGATTTGCATTTCTCTAATGACCAGTGATGATGAGCTTTTTTTCATGTTTTCTGGCTGCATAAATATCTTCTCTTGAAAAGTGTCTGTTCATATCCTTTGCCCACTTTTGAATGGGTTTGTTTGTTTTTTTCTTGTAAATCTGTTTTAGTTCTTTGTAGATTCTGGATATTAGCCATTTGTCAGATGAGTAGATTGCAAAACTTTTTTCCCATTCTGTCAGTTGCTGATTCATTCTAATGATAGTTTCTTTTGCTGTGCAGACTCTCTTAAGTTTCATTAGGTCCCATTTGTCTATTTTGGCTTTTGCTGCCATTACTTTGGCGTTTCAGTTGTGAAGTCCTTGCCTATACCTATGTCCTGAAAGGTATTGCCTATGTTTTCTTCCATGGTTTCTAAGGTATTAGGTCTTATGTTTGAATCTTTAATCAATCTGGGGTTAATTTTTGTATAAGATGTAAGAAACAGATCCAGTTTTGGCTTTCTGCTTATGTCTAGTCAGCTTTCAAAACACCATTTATTAAATAGGGAATCCTTTCACCATTGCTTGTTTTTGTCAGGTTTGTCAAAGATCAGATGGTTGTAGATGTGTGGCATTATGTCTGAGGCCTCTCTTCTGTGCCATTGGTCTATAACTCTGTTTTGGTACCAGTACCATGCTGTTTTGATTACTGTAGTCTTGTAGTATAGTTTGAAGTCAGGTCAGTTAGGCAAGAAAGAGAAATAAAGGGTATTCAATTAGGAAAAAAGAAGTCAAATTGTCTCTATTTGCAGATGACATGATTGTATATTTAGAAGACCCCATCATCTCAGCCCCAAATCTCCATAAGCTGATAAGCAACTTAAGCAAATCACAGGATACAAAATCAATGTGCAGAAATCACAAACATTCCTATAAACCAATAACAGACAAACAGAGAGCCAAATCATGAGTGAACTTCCATTTACAATTGCTAGAAGGAATAAAATACCTAGGAATACAACTAACAAAGGATGTAAAGGACCTCTTCAAGGAGAACTACAACTCACTGCTCAAGGAAATAAGAGGGAATACAAACAGATGGAAAAACATTCCATTCTCATGGTTAGGAAGAATCAATATTGTGAAAATGACCATACTGCCCACAGTAATTTATAGAGTCAATGCTATCCTCATGAAGCTACCACTGACTTTCTTCATTGAATTTGAAAGAATTGCCTTAAACTTCATACAGAACCAAAAAAGAGCCTGCATAGTCAAGACAATCCTAAGGAAAAACAATAAACAAACAAACAAAGAAAACAAACAAAAAAATGCAATTTTAAAATCAGAAAAAGAAGCTGCCTTGTGCAACTGAGAGTGGAACATGAGAGCTGCAATCTGTAACTCCAGATGGGTTAAAGATTTAAACATAAGACCTAACACCATAAAAACCCTAGAAGAAAAGGTAGGCAATACTGTTCAGGACATAGGCACAGACAAGGACTTCATGACTAAAACATCAAAAGCACTGGCAACAATAGCCAAAATAGACAAATGGGATCTAATGAAACTTAAGAGCTTGTGCACAGCAAAAGTAGCTATCATGAGAGTAAGTTGGCAACCAACACAATAGGAAAAAATTTTTGCAAGCTACCCATCAGACAAAGGGCTAATATCTGTAATCTACAAAAAACTAAAACGATTATACAAGAATAAAACCCAGCAACCCCTGTAGGGAATTCACGAGTCCCACACACTGGGTTCCAGAATGCAAGGATCCATTAGCCCCATGTCGGGCACCAGAATGTAGGGACCTAGCCATACATTACCTGAGTTTGGTGGCGACGAAGAAATAAAAAAAAGACAGATTAAGAGAGACAGTGAGATCAGGGGGCCATCACTTATTACTTTGGAGGAAACAGTGAAGGCCCCAAGCTCTGATCATTTACACTATTTATTTATTACAATCACCTTGATCTATAGGGTAGGGGTGGAGTGATGGTGGAGTGAATCAGTAAGCCAGAACTGGTGTGTTATCCTAGCAGGCTTCCCCAAGCTATGGCCCGAGGGCCACATGAGGTCCCCTGAGGCCATTTATCCAGCCCCCTGCCCAACTTCAGGAAGGGACACCTCTTTCATTGGTGGTCAGTGAGAGGAGCACAGTATGTGGCGGCCCTCCAATGGTCTGAGGGACAGTGAACTGGCCCCCTGTGTAAAAAGTTTGGGGACACCTGTCCTAAGAATTGATAACAGTGGCAGATTGGAAGTCTCACAAAACAAGAACATGTGGTTACTTTTGCTTATTGTCTATGTACAGCTGATGAAACTCAGGCCTTACAAGGAGCCTACAAGTCTGGCTACTTGTCATAGTGCTACAAAGGGGTTTTAAATCCTTGAGCCCAATGTTTATGGTAATAGAGCCTAGATCACCCTGTACTGGAACATGAGGCATGGAGAGGCCTTCCTCCTCAGAGCTCCCCTGCAGCCTTCCAGTTTGTTGTTCCTTGTTTATGTTACTCATAACCAATTTATGTAGGCACTCTGTAAGTCCTTTCTCCTTTGCTGTTTTTCCCAACAAAGCCCATCAAAAAGTGGGCAAAAGATATGAACAGACACTTTACAAAAGAAGACATATATGAGGCCAACAAACATATGAAAAAATGCTCATCATCACTGGTCATCAGAGAAATGCAAATAAAAACTACATTGAGATACCATCTCACACCAGTTAGAATGGCGATCATTAAAAAATCTGGAAACAACAGATGCTGGAGAGGATGTGGAGAAATAGGAACACTTTTACACTGTTTGTGGGAGTGTAAATTAGTTCAATTATTGTGGAAGACAGTGTGGCGATTCCTCAAGGACCTGGAAATAGAAATTCCATTTGACCCAGCAATCCCATTACTGGGTATATATCCAAAGGATTATAAATCTTTCTATTATAAGGACATATGCACACAAATGTTCACTGCAGCACTGTTTACAATAGCAAAGACTTGGAACCAACCTAAATGCCCATCAATGATAGACTGGACAGGGAAAATGTGGCACATATACACCATGAAATACTATGCAGCCCTAAAAAACAATGAGTTTGTGTCCTTTGTAGGGACATGGATGAACCTGGAAACCATCATTCTCAGCAAACTGACACAAGAAGAGAAAATCAAACACCACATGTTCTCACTCATAGGCGGGTGTTGAACAATGAGAACACATGGACACAGAAAGGGGAGCATCACACACTGGGGTTTGTTGGGGGGGGAACTAGGGGAGTGACAGTGGGGGTTGGGGAGTTGGGTAGGGATAACAGGGGGAGAAATGCTAGATATAGGTGACGTGGAGGAAGGCAGCAAACCACATTGCCATATATGTGCCTATGCAACAATCCTGCATGTTCTTCACATGTATTCCAAAACCTAAAACACAATAAAATATATATTAAAAAAAACTTGAAAGCAACACACAGTGTATGTGTTAGTCTCTTTATGTCATATTGCACAAATGTTAAATTTTAAACCATTTATTTCAACACAATTGCTTGAACACCCAGTAGCTACCAGAATTCACCTGTGTTCACTTTCCTCTAGGACTGTGAAAGTCACCTAAGAAGACATGTAATGTATTGTACTTAATAAGGACCATTATTATTCAGCATCCTCATCTACTTCTGTGTTTTCCTAGATATCATCCAGTATACAAAACTAGAAATTTTATTTCTCAAATTATTTTCTAGGTTCTGATTGTCACTTAGTTTCTGCCAGTGAGATTAATTCTTTTAGAGCTGGAAGTGTAAACTGACAAGCAAAGTCAGATCTGACCATTGGCAGTGGCTCATTTCCATTTCCAGAGTCTAGTCAACAACTCTATGAGTGTGTAGAAGTTGTGATGGTTGTAATAATAATGATGACATCAGCAGCAATTTTCTTATGCTAATTTGCATAAGAAATTGGTCTTGAACATTGCTACTAAATCTAAATGCCATTTTTTTTTCTGGTATGTCCAGTGATTTTGTAAGATTTAATTATTTTTCCTAAGTTACCTCTTATTGAAACACCTGGAGTAATTTGTTTCTTGAGCTGAATGCTAATTGGCATAGATTGTCTATATGATACAAATAATGCATTCTCTGGTATGTGTGTGTATGTATACTGGTCTCTGTGTGTATATAGTGTCAGAGAAACCTAGAATTACCTTTTTGATTTACTACACACTTCCCATTTAAACTTGTCGAATCTAATTTCCTTAACTTATAATGTTTAGAAAATGCTTATTATGCCATATTATTGTAAGGATAAAATTGTGGAATATGTATGGAATATCTGCAACAAGTAACAGCAGTAAGTAAATTGTGACCAGTAGAGAGGAGGGGTTATTAAAATGACATGATAATTAAAATGATGCCTTATTTTGATATCTTGCTTTCTTTAAAAATTAATTATTTGTTTGTCCTACATATTTTGCTCAATCTTCTAACATTTAGGATATACAGTAAATAACAATAAAAATACAAAACAGTTGTGTGATTTACATGAGTTCCGAGATATCATTATGATAGGTAATAAATAAACTAATATGTAAGCAGAGAAATATACTTTAGTAAGTAAACAGAGTTTTGTAAATGTGTCCACAAATGGCTTGTGTTGCTAGAATGTAAACCATATTCATCTTGGATGTAACAATTTAAATGAACATGCACAGAATTCATGGAAATCAGAATAGTTTTAGAAAAATTATTTCATTTTCGTTAGAATCTAATCAAGGCATAGGTGCAATGCTGACTAAATTAAAATAAAATTAGTTTAAATATTCAGTTTATTTGTAAATGTGCATTTGAAAAATGTCAAGATTTTCCTTAATTTTCACAAATCTTTTCATTAGAAAAAATGTTTTTCTCTATTTATATAATCTACATTTTCCTTTACTTTCTCTGTTGAGTTTGAAAGCACAGCTGGATGAGTAAATTCCTTTGAATTGATTTTAATACAAATATATTATAATTTATAGAAAGCTTTACTTTTTCTTTTAATCATTTGTCTTTCTTTGACAAACCAAATAAATAAAAATAAGATGACAACTCAAAAACGAATTCAATGTCATTGAAAGTAAATATGAATGTACTACCTACAACGCAAAGAACTGTTATGCGGTGACTTTAGAACAAAGTAATTTTGAAGATACTGAGTTTTTAAGTAATCCATAAAATTTACAAGTTTAGCTGGAAGATAATAAAATAAAGAGGGCACAATTTTAATTAAAATAATTTTAATTTAAACTTTTTCCTTAATACTTTTAATATTGGATTTTCCGACAATTTCTTCAAATTATGGCAGGCTTTTAGAGAATGCAGGCTCTTCAGTCATCTACTTTATGAAATAGTAATTTCTTAAAAATTTACCATTCACTTACTGTGATTATATTCCTTTTCTTTTTCTTTTTTGTTTTTTTTTTTGTTTCTGAGACAAGAGTCTTGCACTGGAATGCAGTGGCATGATCTCAGCTCACTGCAATCTCTCCAGGTTCAAGTGATTCTCATGCCTCAGCCTCCTGAGTAGCTGGGATTACAGGTACTGACCATTATGTCCAGCTAATTTTTGTATTTTTATAGAGACAGGCTTTCACCATGTTGGCTAGGCTGGTCTTGAACTCCCAAGCTCAATTGATCCACACACCTTGGCTTCCCAAAGTGCTGGGATTAAAGGCGTGAACCACTGCACCTAATCACTGTGACTGTATTTGTAGTGCATTTCTTCATCCCTTTCATTCTATTTCTCAAATATTGTAAGGAAGAAAATAATGTATGGTATTTTTCCAAAGAGATTATTGTGCAAAGTTCAACAGAAACTGCTTTAGAGTAGGAAGGTTGATTTAAGAGGTGGTAAAAGTAGCTCCCCTAAACAGCTGCCTCCAAAGTTGTGACCTACATGCATGTCTAGAGTGGTCTGTAAACCCATGGCTTATGGTGACCAGGTTTTCATCTGGGAGTTTCTAGGAAGAAGAGGAATAACTCAGGGAAACTAAAGATGAAGAAGACAAATTTTACCAGTGATCAAAAACAACAACATACTCTGAGCTGATCTTTTTTTTTTTTTTTTAACAGATATGGCTTAATAAACATAAAATCTCAATATATATTTTAACTCACGTTTCCAGAAATTATTTATTTATTTATTTATTTATTTATTTATTTATTTATTTATTTTTGAGACAGAGTCTCACTCCGTCACCAGGTGCCAGGCTGGAGTACAGTGGCATGATCTTGCTCTCCGCCTCCCCGGTTCAAGCAATTCTTCTGCCTCAGCCTCCCGAGTAGCTGGGATTACAGGCGCACCAACACACCCAGCTAATTTTTGTATTTTCAGTAGAGTCAGGGTTTCACCATGTTGGCTAGGATGGTCTTGATCTCTTGACCTTGCGATCTGCCTGCCTCAGCCTCCTAAAATGCTGGGATTACAGGCGTGAGCCACTGTGCCTGGCCCAGAAATTTATTTTTGTTTTTTTTTTTTGTATTGTTTTGTTATTTTCTAGACAAACAAGATTAAGTGACATTTTATTTTGCATATTTTATTTCTGTTATGATTAATTTTGGTTAAGAAAAGAGAGACAATGATAGAAATGAGAGAAAGAGAATATAAACAGGATGGATAAGAAAATCTTTAGATGAATAAATGCATTATAAGAAAAATGTATAGGTACTATATATCTCTGACTATGAAAAAACTAGTGTCTTGTTTATAATAATAAAGAGAAAACTTGTATAAAGATAAGCAATATATTTCAAGATATTTACAACTATTTTTGTAAAACTTTGTAGTATGTATAATTTTATTTACTATTTTCCCAACAATCTTGTTCCTTTTGACTAAAATGTTAAAATTAGAAATATTACACAGCTCAGGAGTTATTGGGTATTCTCTGAATATTAGTATTATTATATTTATTTAAAACTCCAACATTTTATAACCCTGTGTTTCATTATTGGACACAAATTCATGTTAATTTTAGCTAACATCTGCATTTATTCACTGTGTTTCCAGTTTCTAGAGAGGGCAATTATTTGAGTTGGCTTAGTTTGAGTTACTTTCTGGTAGTTTAACATGTGAACTCACTTCACATATACATAGTCATAATTAGGCATATAAAACTGGTTTTGCATTTTTACCAAAATGCCATAAGCTTGTAGGTACAGACATTTTAGCTCACGCCCTTGTAAAGTTTTCAAGAAATAACGTATATATTGCCTAATTGCTCCTTTATTTCAATAGTGATTTTTATTTTGGGTAAATAATGTAAGCATATATACACAAACCTACACACTGGAGAAAATATAAGCAAAACAAATGATTCAAAATCTAAACGTGAACACAAATATATGTATATATATCACAGTAAAGAAATTATTTTATAAGCCTGAGACCATGACATAAATTCACTTCAGAAAGCAAAGTCTACTTTCTTGTTTCTATCAACCCCAATAAAGATAAACAAAATCAGTTTAACTGATTAATTTAAGTGAATAATGAGTAATTAAGCCAGAAATAGACACTAGGGAAATAGAAATGCATATTGCAGTCAAATAAAACAATCTGAAAAGGCTGCCAACTCTATGTTTCCAACTATCTGATACACTAGGAAAAGAAAAAATAATGACAGCAATACACACACACACACACACACACATATATATATATATATATATATGTATATATACATATATACATATATATATATTGCCATAGGTTAGGGTGAATGGAGAAAAGGATGAACAGGTATAGGACAACAGACACAGAGTTTTTAGAGCAGTAAATCTTTTATTCTTTATGATATTGAAAAGACATACACACACACACACACACATACATATCTCATTATATATTTGTGAAACATAGTTTGAACAGCACAAGTTTGTGTAACACAAAGAGTGAAACCTAATGTAAAATATAGACTTTAGCTAATAATGATATGTCAATATTGGCTCCTCAGTTAAAACAAAGGTACCACATTAATATAAAATTGAGGTATATGAAAACTCTTGTACTTGCCATTAATTTATTTCTGTAAAGCCCCAACTACTCAAATCTATTTATTAAAAAATACTCAAGCAACAATAAACTTCAGGTAAATGTTTGCTCACAACAAGATTGATTATTAGATGGCTATCGTGTTAAAGTATATACAAAATTCATGGGCTGTCGATGAGAAAATAGTTGCATTTTTCTTTCCCAAATGTCTTGAATAGAAAAAATATATGGAATATCAATAGAAAACAAATAGGCATGCCAAAATTTCATTGCATTTTTTAGATCAATAACATCATATTACATTTGGAAGGAAAAAAAAATAAAGCATTAACTAAAAAAAAATCCTCTTACATTTGTCCTAAAGATGTAATTAACAGTGTGGAAATCTCCTAAAGGAATGTGTCAGCCAATTTTCAGTTACAAAAACTTGCTCATACATTCCTTGAGCTCAGGAGTTTGAGACTGCAGTAAGCCATACACCTGGGCAATAAAGCAAGACCTCATCTCTTAAAATAAAAAAAAAAATAAAAAAAGCAAAAGAAAAGAAAACACAAACCCTTCTAGGTATTTTAATCAGAGTGTATTTAATGCAAAAAATTGATCACATAGGTGATTGAATAGATAACTTATTTGGGAAGTGGAACAAGATAGCCAAATAGAAACTTCCAGCTCATCCTTCATTCTCTCCACTCAAGAACGCCAACTTGAACAGCTATCCCTGCAAGAAAACACCTTCATAAGAACAAATAAATCAGGAGAGCCACCACAGTACCCAGTTTAAATATAATATCAAAAAAATGGTGTTAAAGATGATGGGAAAGACAGTCATATTTTCTACACCTCCCCTCCACCAACCCAAGGCAGAACAGTATGGAAAGAGAAATAATGTGCTTGGGAAGACAGAGCGAAGTGAGTGTGGGTCTTTGCATTGGAACTTAGTACTGCCCTGTAACAGCAATGCACAACACAGGGCAGATTTCTGCTCATATTCATGGAAGGAGCTTTTAGACCAGATCTTCCCAGAAGAGAATTCCCCACACCAGTGGGAGGAAATTGAGTCCTGGGTAGATAGCTTCACCACCAGCTAATTCAGGTGGCCTATGATCCAGAATAAATTTAAGTGACAGCCAGGCCACAGTAAGAGGAGTTTTTGGACAAATACTCATACTGCACTGATCTTGGAGCCATTAGACTCGGGATGTACATGATCCAGTGCAATACCAGCTGTGGCAACAAGAGGGAGTGCCCATGTCAACCCTCACCCAACTTAAGGCATTGCAACTCCAGGAAAGATTTCTTTAACTTGAAGGAAAGAAAGGGAAGAGCACAGGGAATTTTGTCTTGCAACTTGGGTACCATCTTAGCCACAGTAAAATAAAGCACCAGGTAGATTCCTGAAGCTCTTGATTCTAGGTCTTTGCTCCTAGGCAGCATTTCTAGACCCATCCTGGGCTTTAGGAAATCTGCTGTCTTGAAGGGCTAGACCTAGTTCTTGCAGGATTTACTAGCTTCTGACTGAAATAATCCTGGACCTTGAATAAAAATTAGTATCAGCCAGACAGTAGTGGCCGTGGGTCTTGGTCAAACCCCAGTACAGTTCTGGCTAAAAGCCTTCAGGTATGATCCTATATAATGTTAGCTCTGGTAGCCATGGTCAAGTCCATGTCATCACTCCCCTAACTCCAGGCAGCCCAGTATGGATAGAGACTCTCGTTTAGGGAAAAAAGAAGAAAGAGAGAGACTTTTAGTGGTAACCCAGGAAATTCTTACTTTACTCAAGTTCACCAAGCCTGTATTTTGAATAGTCTGCAAGAAATGCGGCATTCCTGGGCTTAGGGTGACCTTAGTGCTGAAATAGCTGCTGTAATCACAGGATTTAGTAACAACACTCAATCCCCTTTAAATTTGTGAAAACTCTTATCAAAGAAATGGGTACAAACAAGTCTAGACTGCAAAAATATGAATCAGCACCCAACTTTTCAATGCTTAGACATAGACAAATATACAAAGCATGATGAACATCCAGAAAAACATTACCTCATCAAAGTGACCAATCTTAGAGTGACAGAAATATCTGACCTTTCATATAGGAAATTCAAAATAGGTGTTTAGAAGAAGTTCAGCAAAGTTCAAGATAATAGAGAAGTAATTCAGATTTCTATCACAGAAATTTAACAAAGCAATTGAAGAAATAGAGAAAAACAAACATTCTGGAGATTAAAAAACAATTTGACAAACTGAAAAATGCTTCAGAATCTCTCAACTGCAGAATTGATCAGGCAAAGGGATAATTAGGGAATTCGAAGACAGGGTCTACAAAGTAGAAGAAAGGAGAAGAAAGAAGAAAGGATTGAAAATGAAGCACACACACATGATGTAGAAAATAGTATCTAAAGGAAAAATCTAGGAGTTATTTGCATTAAAAGGGATGTAGAGAGAGAGATGAGAGTAGAAAGTTTATTCAAAGTAATAAGTACAAAGAACTTTGCAAACTTTGAGAAAGATGACAATATCCAGGTACAAAGAACAGAAAACAGATTCAACCCAAATAAGACTACATGAAGGCGTACAAAAATCACTCAAAAGTCAATGATAAAGAACTGACCCAAAAAGTAGCAGAAGCAAAGAAACAGAAAAAAAAAAAACATATAAAGGAGCTATGATACATCTGGAAGCAGATTTCTCACCAGAAACTCTATAGATTTGAAGAAAATAAGATGACATATTTGAAGTGCTATAGAAAAATAACTTTCAGTGCAGAATATTATATCCAGCAAAATTATACTTCAAACATAAATGAGAAATAAACATGCTCCTAGAAAAATAAACACTGAGATCAGATTTATCTTACAAAAAATCATAAAGAGAGTTTTTCAATCTGAATTAAAGGCTATTAATGAGCAACAGGAAATCACCTGAAAGTATAAAACTCAGCATTAATAGTAAGAATACAGAAAAATATAAAATAACACCTTAATTGCAGTATTTAAGACATTCATATTGTTAGTGGGAAGAATAAAAGACAAACTTATCAAAATAATAACTAAAACAGATTTTTAAAATTACGCTTTAAGTTCTGGGTTACATGCACATAACATGCAGGTTTGTTGCATAGGTATACATGCACCATGTTGGTTTGCTGCACCCATCAACCTGTTACCTTCATTAGGTATTTCTCTTAATGCTATTCTTCCCTCAGCCCTCCAACCCATGACAGGCCTTGGTGTATGATGTTCCCCTCTCTGTATCCATGTGTTCTCATTGTTCAACTCCTAGTGTTCTCATTGTTCAACTCCCACTTAAGAGTGACAACATGTGGTATCGGGTTTTCTGTTCTTGTTTTAGTTTTCTGATCTTGTTTTACTTTTCTGATCTTGTTTTAGTTCTAGTTTTAGATTTTTAAGAGATAGCATAAAAAGATGTAAATATACACAACAAAATGTCAAAAGGCAGATTTGAAGGGGGTTAGGATTAAAGAGTAGAGGTTTTTAGTTTTTTATCTTTGCTTGTTTTTTCTTTTCTTTGTAATCTGAGTTAAGTTGCCATTAGTTTAAAATAATGGCTTTTAAATTATTATTTGCAACACTTATCGCAAATACAACACAAAAAGCAAGAAATTAAACATAATACCAGAGAAAATTACTTTTACTCAAAGAACAAAGAAAACAAGGAGAAAACAAAGAACCAATAAAATAACCAGAAAAATACTAAAATGCCCATTTTCACCACTTATGGTACTTGAAGACCTAGCAATCAGACAATAGAAAGAAATAAAGGGCATTCAATTACAAAGTAAGAAGTCAAATTATCCTTGTTTAAAGTAAACCTGATCTTATATCTCAATTTAGAAAAGTCTAAAGACTTCACCAAATATTCTTAGAACTGATAGACAAATTCGATAAAGTTGCAGGATACAGAATCAACATACAAAAATCAGCAGTATTTTAAAATACCAACAGCAAATAATGTGAACAAGAATTTAAGTAAATAATTCTGTTTACAATACCTATATTAATATAAAATACCAAGGCATAAACTAAAGCAAAGAAGTGAAATATCTCTTTAATAAAAATTCTAAAACAATGATGAAATAAGTTGAAGAGGACACAAACAAATGCAAGATATTCCATGTTCATGAAGTTGAAGAATGAACGTTAAAATATCCATACTACCTAAGAAAGTAGAGATTTAATGGAATATCTATCAAAATACCAATGACATTTTTCACAGAAATAGAAAAAAAATCCTACAATTTTTATGGTACCACACACATAAAACAAAATAGGCAAAGTAATCCTGAGCAAAACTCATAAAGCTGGAGGGATCATATTACCTTACTTCAAATTATACTAGAGATATAGTGTATCTAAGAGAGTGAGGGAGACAGAGAGAGAGAGAGAGAGAGAGAGAGAGAGAGAGAAAGAGAGAGAGAGAGAGACTGATTTTTCTTTCTTTTACCAGTGCTTTTCATTGGCTGGGTCTGAATTAGTCATAAACTATATGCCAGTCTGTAAAGAAATTTATAAATCTATTTTGAAGAATAAAGGTGAGATAACAGAATGAAAATGCAAATTACATTCAAGAATTACATCAAATTTTATACATTTTGCTTTGAACACTTGTATTTGTAGTGGACAACACTAAATTTATTAACATAGTCTAAAAGAATATTGAAATTTAGCTCTAGTTTGGTTGAAAGAGTATTTTCCTACTTCTCTTGATAAGTACAACTTCATACACTGAAAATTAATTCAAAAACAATATAAGGGGATTCTAAAAGGTGGAGAAAAAAGGAAGGGTAGAAAGCCTGAGACCTGACAACTGACGTTATAGTCAGTTTCCTGGGTGTTGTTTTTGCCTTGTATATCGCAAACTTGGAGCTGAAGAATCTGGCAACCCAGAAGTTTAGGTATAGATGACACATATGTTTGTGTGAAAAATTTTAAAGGAGTGCCAATTAAAAAAAAATGCAATGAGCAATTATGAGTATGTCTGAATCAAATGGGAAATAAAATCCTGCCAAAGAAATAGAAAATGTCAGCAAATAAATATAAAATAAGAGCTAAAATTAAAAAGTTTAAAATAATTAAAAAACAAAAACAAAATAATTTGTATTGTTGAGCTCCATGAATGGGTTTAATGGCAGTATAGAGAAGACAGTATAGAAAGACAGATGAAAGAATCATTGAATTAGAACATTAAAAATATAGAAGTAACCCAATCTGAAAACTGTTAAAATTAGGCTGAATAGGAAATTAAGAGCTGCAAATACCTATAGGACTGTAACAGAAATTCTAACATTTGTATAATAAGAGTCCAAAAGGAAAAGAGAATTGAGACAGTTGTGCAAATATACTAGAGAAAAATACTCAGAACTTTCCAAATTTAGAAATACACATCAATCTATAGATAAAGCCAAAGAGATCTTTGAATAAAAACAAAGAAATCCATGTTAAATCAACTGTTATTAAATTTTGAAAACTAAACACAAAGAAGAAAATCTGGAAAGTCACTGAAGTAAAAGATAGCTTACATATGGAGAAAACACAATTAGAATGAAAGTGGATTATTATCAGAAACCATAAGAAAGTGCCACAATATTTTAAAAGTGCTTAAAGAAAAGAACTACTAACCTAAGATTTTGTATGCAGCAAAATGGAAAGAAAGAAAGAAAAGAAAGAAAGAAAGGAAAGAAGAAAGGAAGGAAGGAAGGAAAGAAAGAAAGAGAGAGAAAGAAAGAAAGAAATCTACCTGGAATTAAAGAGAAATTAAGACATTCTGAGATGTAGTGAAACTAAGATCATTAATTGTGAACAGACCTATCTTAACATAATGCCTAAAAACATTATCTAATATAACAGTAAAAGAAGATAGTAAAGAGACATAAAAGATTAATTTTTAATATTTTATTTAAACATAAAATATGCCAGTGAACTGTACATATAATGTAATTATATAAATGTCTATACAATGTAATTTTTAGAGCAACCATTTAAGAAGTTATGCAAATATACATGCAGTAACAGCATAGAGAAACCAAAATGGAATTTTAAAATATGTTCAAGTAACTCACAAGAAGGGAGGAAAAATGCAAACAAAAACTAAAAACTACTTACAGGCAAAACCAAAAATAAAATGACAGATTAAAGCCTTAACATATTAATAAATATAAATAACCTAAATACACAAATTTAAAGATTTATTTTTGCACAATAGAGTAAAAAATATGGAAACAAACTCTATGTTGTCTATAAAGAAACACATTAAAAATAATTATGTAGTCAGGTAAAAAGTAAAGTAATAGTGAAGCAGACAAATATGAATGAAGGTAAAACAGAAATGGCTGTATTATTGTGAGAACAAAAGTAGATTTCAGATCAATGAAAATCAACAGAGAAAGAGGATAATATATAATGATATTATATACTCATGAGGTATATTATATGCTCATGAGGTATACAAAATAATTATGTACTATGATTAAGGTTTTTTTCCCACAGGGATGAAAGCCTAGTACATGTCTGAAACTGAATACACCATATTATCAAGTTCAAGAAGGAAAAAAAAAAAAAAACATGATCACTATTAATCAATACAGGAAAAGCTTCTTACAATATCACACTCCATCATAATAAAAACTTTCAGAAAAATAGAAATAGAAACAACTTCATCTAGATGGAGTATATTTCCAAGTATCCTAAAGCTAATATCCATTTCTTAATTGACGAAGGAATATATAAAAAATATATACAAAATAAAGAATATGTAAAAAAAAAAAAACTCTTAGAACTCAACAGCAGGAAAATAAAAACCTTATTAGAAAATGAGCAATAGACATAGACTTACATTTCACTGAAGAGTATATAGAGTTTTGTAAGCAAATGAAAATATTTGTCCTTTCATTATCCATTAGAGCAATCAGATTTAAGCCTCAATGAGATATTGCTAAACACTTATCAGAATCGCTAAATGTTTTACGTGATAACAACAAATGTGGACAAGGATTTGGAGAAACTGGATTATGTACAAAATATTGGTGGGAATTTGAATATAAAATGGTACTATCATTCTGAAAAACAGTTTGATATTTTCTAAGACAAACTGAACATTCAACTACCATGTAATTCACCAATTGCAGTCTTGAGCATTTACCCAGGAGAAACAAAGACATGTGGGTGGGGTGCAGTGGCTCAACCCTGTAATCACAGCACTTTAGAGGCTGAGGCAGGCATTTCACAAAGTCAATTGATCGAGGCCATCCTGGCCTACATCGTGAAACCCCGTCTCTACTAAAAATACAAAAATTAGCTGGGTGTGGTGGCGAGCACCTGTAGTCCCAGCTACTAGGAAGCTGAGGCAGGAGAATCACTTGAACTCGGGAGGTGGAGGTTGCAATGAGCCAAAATCTTCCCAATGCACTCCCGACTGGTGACAGAGCAAGACTCCGTCTCAAAAACAAAAAAATAAAAATAAAAAAGTCACGTGTTCCACACAAAAACCTATGGAGGATGCACATAGCAACCTTGTTTATGGTAGCTAAGAACAGGAAACTATGCAGATGTATTTTAATGCACGAACTGTTAAACTGTTTTGCATTTCTACCACTGAATACCACACATCAATAAAAAGGAATTAATTATTGATGTGTAAAACAATTTACCTGAATCTCCAGAAAATTATTCTTAGTGAAAAAACGAATTTCCCAAAAATTACGTACTGTATGATTCCATTAACGTAACATTATTGATATGAAAAATGTATAGAAAAGGACAGATAATGGTTACCAAGGACTAAGGAGGGGGTAAGGCTAAAGGAAAGTAGGTGTGGCTATTATAGGTCAATTGAGGGAAACTTCCGGTGACATAAATGTTTTGTGTTTTAACTGTATCAATGTCAGTAATCTGGTTGCAATATCATACTATAGTTTTGGACGACTTTAGCATTTGTGTGAAATGGTTGAAAATTCATAGGCTCTGTCTGTGTCATATCTTACAACTGCATGTGACTATAATTATCTCAAAATTAGAAATTTAATTTAAAATATATTGAATAATATTTAGAAATAGATTATTGTTTTGGAATTTCAAACATATTTTAATGAATTACTTCTGCCATTGAGACTGGGAATTTGTTCTGTTTTGTTTGCTTTTGTACTCATAGCAGAACATGGAAATCAGTGGATGTTGAGTATTAACAGAATTATAGCTAGGCTTGTCTAAACTACATAAAGTATAGATTGAACATTAATCAATGAAAAGCTCATTTTAAATTATATTGCAGTAGCTATAATGAATTTGTTAAATTTCAAAACTAAGACATCAGCTTTGGAATACGTCACTTTGCCTAGGCTGAACTACATTTCCCAGGCTCAATTTCTTATATGATGTCATTTTAGGGGTGGACACAGGAGAGATTCTAGATTTGGTGGGCACAAGAGAGCAGTAGTCATTTTACAGTGCATGTATGAACATGCACACACACACACACACACACACACACACACACACACATCTCGTGTTTGCTCTTTTACTTTGTTAACATAAAGCATCAGCTGGGTCTGGAATTCTTTTATCTTGCCTTAGATCTTCCTTCAGCATTTCTTACTACAGGGCAAGACATTAATGTGCCTTTATTGCCTTGGTGAGGATCTGGCAGAGGACATTGGTTTCTGCAGCTTAATCTGTCACCAAATGCAACAATAGCGGATGTGCATTTCATTCCATCCTTTTCATTCCCAACAATTGCTTGTAAGTTCCAGCCTATTCATTGATCTTTCTTTTCTGATTGCCTCCCCTGTGAATTTCAATCTTCAGCATTAGATGCCAAGACAATAATAACCTTACAAAGACTACTTAACCAGCCCCATGATAGTGTAAACCAATTGCTTGCTCCGAATCTCTGCTGTATCTCCTGCTGTTCTCTGGTTGAACACTGACTGATACAATCGTGGTGTGTGTTATCTGAGATAAACAGAGCCAGCCATGGGTTAAAGTAGTAAGGAAAGATTTTAATCAGGATAATTGAGAACAGAGTCCAGTGTGAACTGAACTGAACTTTGATTTGTGCAGAGGTTCCTGGGTGTCTAAATGGGAAAATGATGGGTGAGCAAAGACTCAGTAGACTCTAGGAAGTGAAAAATTACAAGAGGGAAAGGAAAATCTGTCCAGGTGAAACTGCCAGGGTTTGCTAATAGGTGCTTATGAAAGTCAAGCTCCTATCTTCTCACATAGACTAGACAGGAGCTTCCTTTAGATGTTGGCTAAAATAAACAGTAAATTCATTTGGCAGTCTTGACTTTTTTTTTCAAGCAAGCACTTTCAGGAGTTTAAGGTCATCCTAGGAACATCGCTTTATGCTATTAGAAACTGTTAGTGTCTTGTTCAAGTCCTTATAGAAAAAGATTGAAACATAGTTGGGAAAAGAGCTTAGAAAAGTCTGGCTAGTGTTTTGTCAAGGAGAGATTTTTGTAAGTGCAAAAAAATTTAAAATAGTTATTACTTATTCAAATTTACTTTAGAAATATGAGAAATATGTAAGTATATACTCTATGTCATCATGCACTAAGATATATGACATTATTACTTTACTAATATATAATGCTTCATTGTGATATAATTTAAATATATTGAGAAACTATAAAATAAACACTTAAGGAGTTAGAAATATATGTAGTAAAAATTTAAGTTGGAAATCATTCTGTAATTTTATTATTCATGTATTCAATTCTTTCATTTTAAGATATGAGTTATATTTAATGAAAAGAATAATTTAGTATGTGCAGACTATAATAAGATGTTGATTGTGTTTTGAATATGCAAACCATAACAATATTAACAAGATTCCAACTCTAAATTTGTAAAATGCATTGACAGCCAAATTCAATGATATTAATTTTGGAAACCTTCCTGTAGAACTTCAAAGGAAGACTTTTTGTTTGTTTGTTTGTTTCATAGGAATGTTAAAATTCCAAAATTGACATTGATCATCCCTAGATTCTTTTATCTCTGCCCTGGGCCATTATCTAAAAGTTCAAATAATAAATATCTGAGTATTATAAACAGTATATAATTTAAATATGTAAAAAGTATACTAGACTTTTGCAAGGTCCTGCATATTTGGTGTATCAATAATTCTGATTGCTAACATAAAAATTGTCTAACTTTAATTTTCACTCAGCGTGTGTGTGTGTGTGTGTGTGTGTGTGTGTGTGTGTGGCTTTGATTTTTTAATAATCTTCATGTGAAATTTGGACAATTCCAAATAACAAATAACAAATGATACATAGCTAAATAACAAATGATACATAGCTAAATCTTAAACTTCACTTACAGTTTCATAGACTTGTACCATGGGCTATACCTCCTTGTGTGACCAGAAAGAAAGTTCACATTTTTGTTGTATTTTTATTAATATTAATTGAACAAACGAATGGCCATTGTTTTGCTTCAAGCTACGGAGAAGTACGTACACATAATTTATCCAAACTGTGCCAAACTGCTCAGAATACAGGCCAGAATACACAGGAACATTTAAAGTGCTCTTGCAATGCTGTTTTTTCTTTTTTCTTCTTTACCTCTAGAATACCATAATTACCAATTTCTCCACTCCCAACAAATACATTTTTAAAACACATTGGTTTTAAAGATGGTACACTCCCTTATAAGATAGCAGCACCTTTGATGGCAGGGACCTATACTTGTCTCTTTGAATCTTTAATAACCAGCAAGATGGTTGGCACTGTAGATTTAAAAGGAGTTGTGCAAGGAGAGAATAACGTAAATGAACAAATAGATGAGATTTTTGTCCTCTGATTAGCTGGAAATTATCCCCTCACTTTTTGCAATCTCCACTATTTCATCTGTGGTAATTTTTTTTTTTGAACAACCTCAACAGTTTTAGGAGATCACATTCACGTACTCTTGAAGCTGTGGACATCATATAAAATGTATGTGCATTTATGTAGCAGTAAATGTAAAGAGTTGAGAACTCTTTCAAGATCAGTCTCCTAAATTCTTTTATTAACATTTCGTTCTGGTTGACTACATTATTAGGACTAATAAAGCCTGCCTTCAGTAAGCTTATATTCTGTATAATAAATTAGAAAAAAGGTGATCAAATTACACAAAGCTAGTAGTAATTTGTACTACAACAGTACAAAAATGCTAGAGATAATATAACCAGAATGGGAGCACAAATAATTTTGAGACAGAGAAGTAGTGATATTGAACTAAAGGGCAAAAGCTGTATATTAAAATAACTGACAGACTGAACTTTGGTAAACTTTATTGTTCATATCTAATATTTCAAACAAAAGTTGAGGAAAAGCATTTAAATTGTATATTAGTGACCTGGTAATTGTTCAATTGCAGATTTTGATCCAGTAGATCTGAGGTCAGCATTCTGCATTTTCAAAATTCAGGTATTTCCAATGCTGCTTTATTTGATCTATTCAGTGATTATGAATGTCATTACACTAAGTTATTTTTATGTGCTCAATAAAAATGTAATTAAAAAATTTTAATATACACTTAATTTACCTCTACATGTGCATATATCTAAGAAATATTATATATGTGTGTATTATTATACATCTACAAAAATGGTTATATATTCACTTAATGTTAATAGAAATAGCATGCATAACCCAATATTCAATATTAGATTCAATGTTTATTTTGTGTATTTATTAATTTTCTGCTTATATTATATTTAGCTTTTAGAATGCTATGTTATGTTTTTCAGAATAGATTTTCCACTGGAGTAGAGGAGTATAAAAACACTAATATAGGAATATAGGAATGCTTATGATTTCTGCACATTGATTTTGTATCCTGAGACTTTGCTGAAGCTGCTTATCCATTTGAGAAGATTTTGGGCTGAGACGATGGGGTCTTCTAGATATACAATCATGTCATCTGCAAATACAGACAGTTTGACTTCTTCCTTTCCTAATTGAATACCCTTTATTGCTTTTTCTTGCCTGATTGCTCTGGCTAGAACTTCCAATACTATGTTGAATAGGAGTGGTGAGAGAGTATCCTTGTCTAGTGCCTGATTTCAAAGGGAATTCTTCCAGCTTTTGCCCATTCAGTATGATATTGGCTGTAGGTTTGTCATATATAACTTTTATCATTTTTTGGTATGTTCCGTCAATACATAGTTTATTGAGAGTCTTTAGCACGAAGGCTGTTGAATTTTATCAAAGGCCTTCTCTGCATCTATTGAGATAATCATGTGGTTTGTGTCTTTGGTTCTGTTTATGTGATGGATTACATTTATAGATTTGCATATGTTGAACCAGTCTTGTATCTCTGAGATGAAGCCTACTTGATCATGATGGATAAGCTTCTTAATGTGCTGTTGCAATCTGTTTGCCAGTATTTTATTGAAGATTTTTGTGTCGATGTTCATCATTGATATTGGTCTGAAGTTTTCTCTTTTAGTTGAATCTCTGCCTGGTTTTGGTATCAGGATGATATTGGTCTCATAAAATGATTTGGGGAGGATTCCCTCCTTTTGTATTCCCTCCTTTTGAAACTTTGACACAGTTTCATAAAGAATGGAATCAGCTCCTCTTTGTACATCTGGTAGAATTCGGCTGTGAACCTGTCTGGACCTGGACTTTTTTGGTTGGTAGGCTATTGATGGCTGCCTCTACTGCAGCCCTTGTTATTGGTCTATTCAGTGTTTCAGCTTCCTCCTGGTTTAGTCTAAGTAGAGTACAAGTGTCTAGGAATTTATCCATTTCTTCCTGGTATACTGGTTTATGTCAGTAGAGCTGTTTGTAGTAATCTCTGATGGTAGTTTGTATTTCTGTGGGATCAGTGGTGATATCCCCTTTATCATTTTGTATTGCATCTATTTGATTCTTCCCCCCCACTTTTTTTTTTAATTAATCTGGCTAGTAGTCTGTCTATTTTGTTGATCTTTTCAAAAAACCAGCTCCTGGATTTGTTGATTTTTTGAAGGGTTTTTTTCTGTCTCTATCTCTTTCAGTTCTGTTCTGATCTTAGTTATTTCTTGTCTTCTGCTAGCTGTTGAGATTTTTTGATACCGCTCCTCTAGCTCTTTCAATTTTGATGAAAGGGTATCAATTTTAGATCTTTCTTCTCTTCTCTGGTGGACATTTATTGCTATAAATTTTCCTCTTGACATTGCTTTAAAGATGTCCCAGAGATTCTGGTATGTTGTGTCTTTGTCATTTTTGGTTTTGAAGACATCTTTATTTCTGCTTTCATTTCATTGTTTGTCCAGAGATTCTGGTATATTGTGTCTTTGTCATTTTTGGTTTTGAAGACATCTTTATTTCTGCTTTCATTTCATTGTTTGTCCAGTCAACACTCAGAAGCAAGTTGTTCAGTTTCCAAGTGGTTGTGCGGGTTTGAGTGTGTTTCTTGATCCTGAATTCCAGTCTGATTGCTCTGTGGTCTCATAGTCCATTTGTTATGATTTCTGTTCTTTTGCATTTGCTGAAGAGTGATTTGATTCCAATGATGTGGTAAAGTTTAGAGTAAGTGCAAGGTGGTGCTGAGAAAAATGTATATTCTGTGGATTTGGGGTGGAATGTTCTGTATATGTCTATTAGGTCTGCTTGGTCCAGCTCTGCATTCAAGTCCTGGATATCCCTGTTAATTTTCTGTCTCGTTGATGTGTCTAATATTGACAGTGGAGTGTTGAAGTCTCCCACTATTATTGTCTGGGAGTGTAAATCTCATTTTAGGTCATGAAGAACTTGCTTTATGTATCTGGATGCTCCTATGTTGGGAGTGTATATATTTAGGATCGTTAGCTCTTCCTGTTGGATTGATTCTTTTACCATTATGTAGCGTCCTTCTTTGTCTCTTTTGATCTTTGTGGTTTGAAGTCCATTTTATCAGAGACTAGGATTGTAACCCCTGCTTTTGTTTTTGTTCTCCATTTTCTTGGTAAATCTTCTTCCATCCCTTTAGAGTCTATGCGTGTCTTTGCATGTGAGATGGGTTTCCTGAATACAGCGCACTGATGGGTTCTGACTTTTTATCCAGTTTGCCAGTCTGTGTCTTTTGATTCAGGCATATAGGCCATTTACATTCAATGTTAATATTGTTATGTGTAAATTTGAACCTGCTATTTTTTTACTGGCTGGTTTTCTTTCCTGTTAGTTGACTCATTTTCTTCATTTCATTTTTAATCTTTGCCAACTGGTTTGCTTTTGCAGTTTCTGGTACTTGTTCCTTTCCGTGCTTAGTGTTTCTTTCAGGAGTTCTTGTGGGACAGGTCTGGTGATGACAAAAATCTCTCAATAATTGCTTGTCCGTAAAGGATTTTATTTCTCCTTCACTTATGAAGCTTAGTTTGGCTGGATATGAGACTCTGAGTTGAAAGTTCTTTTCTTTAAAGATGTTGAATATTGGCCCCCACTCTCTTCTGGCTTGTAGGATTTCTGCCAAGATATTTGCTGTTAGTCTGATTGGTTTCCCTCTGTGGGTGACCTGACTTTTCTCTCTGGCTGCTCTTGGCATTTTTTCCTTCCTTTCAACCCTGGTGAATCTGATGATTATGTGCCTTGGGGTTGCTCTTCTTGAGGAATATTTTTGTGGTGTTCTCTGTATTTCTTGAATTTGAAATTTGGACTGCCTTGCTAGGCTTGGGAAGTTCTCCTGGATAATATCCTGGAGTGTGTTTTCCAGCTTGGATTCATTCTCCACATTATATCAGGTACACTGATCAAGCATAGATTAGGCCTTATCACATAATCCCATATTTCTTGGGGGCTTTGTTCATTTCTTTTCACTTTTTTTCTCTTGTTTTGCCTTCTCTTTTTATTTCATTGAATTGGTCTTCAATCTCTGATATCCTTTCTTCTGCTTGACGACATGGCTATTAAAACTTGTGTTTGCTTCACGTAGTTCTCGTGCTATGTTTTTCAACTACATCAAGTTGTTTATGTTCTCTAAGCTGGTTATTCTAGTTAACATTTTGTCTAACCTTTTTTCAAGGTTTTTGGTTTCTTTGCATTGAGTTAGAACATGTTTCTTTAGCTCAGAAAAAGATTGTTATTATCCACCTTCTGAAGCCTCTTTCTGTCAATTCATCGCACTCCTTGGTCAAGTTGTGATCCTGTGTTGTTGAAGAGTTGTGATCCCTTGAAGGAGAAGAGATGTTCTGGTCTTTGATGGTTTCATCTTTTTGCCATTACTGGGTATATACCCAAAGAACTATAAATTGTTCTACTATAAAGACACATGCACATGTATGTTCATTGCAGCCCTGTGTACAACAGCAAAGACCGGGAACCAACCCAAATGCCCATCAGTGATAAACTGGACAATGAAAATGTGGTATATATACACCATAGAATACTACGCAGCCATAAAAAAGATGAATTTGTGTCCTTTGTAGGGACTTGGATGAATCTGGAAATCATCATTCTCAGCAAACTGACACAAGAACAGAAAGCTAAACACAGTATGTTCTCACTCATAAGTGGGTGTTGAACAATGAGAACACATGGACTCAGGGAGAGGCACATCACAAACTGGGGTAGTTGGGGTGGAGTAGGGGAGAGATAGTGAGGAGTGGGGAAGGAGCGAAGGGTGAGGAGGGATAACCTGGGGAGAAATGCCAGATGTAGTAGGCACCTAAAGTTAAATAAATAAATTTTAAAAAATAAATTTTATTAATTAAATTCCCTTAAATATTTTAAGTATAATTACAAATTTACTATGATTGATTCTTCTGAATATATCAAGCATGTTAAATAGCAATTCATGTACAAAAACGAGTACAAAACTTAATTCCTTTACATTAAAGCCAGTAATCAAAGTCTAAAATACGTTTAACTTTTAAATTATTTTTGGGCTTATTTTGACACATTGCTAGTGCTCCCATTTTTAGATGTTCTTGGAGTTCTGTTCATCTTGCCAGACCCAGAGGAAAGTAATGGTCTCACACAAGTCAAGGGTGCACATTCTGAGTTATTGGCTACATGACCCGGAGTCTGTATCTTGGGTGTGATTATAAAATCTATGGTGATTCAAAAAGATGACACTGATAATCACTGGATGAATCCCTTTATATAATAATTTTTTTTTTGCTTTCAAAAAGAAAAACACTAATAAGATATTCATATCATCCGTTTCTCTGAGAAAATTCTTGTAGAAAAATACAGAAGAAAAATATAGTAGAGATACATCTGTAATAATCAGGTGCATGTAGCAGTGATATAACTATAAGAAAATGTTAATACCTTAGCGTTTAGATCATCTTCTCTTCACACCTCCCTTCATCCTGGTGATTTTTCCTCCTTCTTAGTGTCCCCCACAAATTGGATAGTAATAGGCGATTCCTGCCTCTGCAGGAAACCAGTGCTCCACCTAAGGGTAGAGTTTTAGGCTGAGATCTAGAAAGTAAATTTTGAAGCCTATATATTTCATGTAATTTACAAATTAAAAATATTTAGGAAATATTAAATTGCATATGAAAAATCATATTTTACCATATTTTTCTATACTTTTATATCAAAATATGCAACCACTTTTGTAATATATCTTTACTTTTAAAATCTTCATGATGTTAAATCTTTTCAAGAGACAAATTACTTTCAAGATAATTAAAAGAAGGCAGTGAACTCACTAAACACATACAATTATTAGTGAATATTAAGTAGTACCATAAAAGTTAAAATTGGGGATCAGATGCTATCATTTCAAATTGAAATAATGTTGTTTAAAATTTCTTTAAGTTTAAAATCATTTGAGGGGTTTCAAATATCAAACAGTTCCTACCTGGTCAGGCGTAGAATAGCAGATCCATTGGGTTGGCCTTAGTCTTGCACTACTATTGCCAATGTTTTGGCCTTCTCTGAGGCTGACGTTTCTCAGAGAAATGCTAGTGTTTCCTCCCACAGAGTAGGCTTTACCATGCATATGTTTTACTTTTTTACTCAAACAACTAACTAACGATTGATATTTATTTTACTTTATATGGCCAGATGTTAGCCCTACAAATATGATAAACAGGCATTTGGATCTGCTTGGGGTAATCTCAGCTTACACTGTTTTCTCTTTCTTAATATTAACATAACTCTGTTTTATCACAAAAGTGTTCTGTTTGGGTACTATACTATATCATCTATGGTCTAGTGGTTAAGAAAACAGGCCCAAAGCAAACTGCCTTCAATTAAAACCCAGCTACACTATTTATTAGCTGGTGATGTGAAAAGAAAAATAAAAAAATACTTTATATTTGAGGAACAGTATCATCAGCATTTGATGCTTGGTTTTAAAACGAGAGATGGAAACAGTAGGACAGGAGACAGGAAAACTTGTTAGTTTGAGGAACTTATCTCTGTTTTCCCATATACTGAAAAAGTATACAAAACTTCATGTGGGCAGTGAGATGAGGAAATGGAATCAGAAAATGAGTTACATTTTGAACATGTTAAAATCTTTTGTATTTTTACAGAAATAGACATTTAGAAAAGAGTTGGATGTATAGATCTGGAGTCATACTCTACTAATTGACTTGGATAATTGTCATAGGCAAAGAGGGCTATGAGGCAACCTCTTTCTCTCTCTCTCTCTCTCTCTCTCTCTCTCTCTCTCTCTCATCTTCTTCCCGCACGATTCAAATATATTTTAGTTTTTTTTTTCTATCGAAACTAACAACCAACTAGTCTTTGACCCTTCATTTTTCTCACATATACCTAGCTTCTTATTGATTTATGTTGCCAGATAAGTTGTATATATTTACCAGGCACAACATGATATTTAGAAGTATATAAGCAGTCAGTATCACTTAGCAATGAGGAAAATTTTGAGAAATGTGTCCTTGAGTGATAATGTACTTGTGAAAACATCATAGAATGTATAATACTAACACAAACCTAGATGATACGACCTACCACACTCCTAGGCTACATTGGATAGCCTATTGATTGCAGGCTAAAAACCTGTACAGCATGTTATGGTACTAAATGCTGTAGGCAATTAAGTATTTGTATATTTAACATAGAAAAGACACAGTAAACATATGATATTATAAATTGATTGGACCACTATAGAATATGCAGTGCATTGTGGATCAAAGAGCTATTATTTGGCATGTGATTGTACATTAGAGAATGACTAAATATAGCTAATTAATATATGCATTATTTCACACAGATGTAATTTTCCTGGTGAAAATTTTTAACTTTTTTGCATCCACTCTTAGCATTTTTCAAGAATATCATAGATTACTGATTATAGTCATCATCTTGTACAAAAGATCTACTGAACATTTTACTCCTATCTGAATGAAATTTTGCATACTTTGACAAACATATCCTCACCCCAATAACTCCAGCTCCTGGTACCCATCATTCAGTCTCTACTTCTATAAGTTAAACTATTTTAAATTCAATCTATAAAATTATGTGATATTTGTCTTTCTGTGCTTGACTTACTTCACTTAACATAGTGTTCTCCAAGTTCATCTAGCTTGTCACCAATGACAGAATTTTCTTCTTTTTGTGGCTTAATAGTATTCTATTTGACATATACAACACTTTTTAAGTGAGTTCCTCTATTGATTGCTACACAGGTTGATTTCATATGTTGGCTATTGTGAATAATAATGCAATAAACATGGGAGAGCAGATATTTCTTCCATATACTTATTTCATTTCCTTTGGATATCTGCACAGTAATGAAATGACTACATTATATAGTATTTCTACTTTTATTTTTTTGAGGAAACTCCATACTGTTTTCTATAACGGCTGTACTGATATATATTTCCACTAACACTGTGCAGGGGTTCCTTCTCCACATCCTCTCCAATACTTTTTCTCTTTTATCCTTTTGGTAGTAGCCATTCTAATTTGTGTGGGCTGATAGTTCACTATGGTTTTGATTTGCATTTCTCTGATAATTGGTGATGCTGAGTGCTTTTTCCATATACCTTTTGGACAATTGTATGTTTCTTTTGAGAAATATATATTCAGTTCCTCTGTTTATTTTTAAACCACACTGTTTTGTTTGACATTAAGTTGTTTGAGTTCCTTATATATTTTGGAAAATAATCCCTAATTAGATATATAGTTTACAAATATTTTCTCCAATTCTGTAGGCTGTGTTTTCATTCTGTTAATTGTTTCATTTGATGTGTGGAAGCTTTTTAGTTTGATGTAATCTCATTTGTCTCTTTTTGTTTTGGTTGTCTGTACTTTTGAAATTATATTCAAATTTTAAATCTTAGACTAATATCATGGGCTTTTTTCCTTATGTTTTTCCCCAGGAGTTTCATAGTATCAAGTGTAAATTTTAAGTCTCTAATTCACTTTGAGTTGTTTATTGTATATGGCCTGAGATAGATAAGGTCCTAATTTCATTCTTCTACATTGGAATATTCAGTTTTTGCAACACAATTTATTGAAGATTCTACCCTTTGCCCATTGTGTATTTTTGTTGCTTTTGTTGAATTTGGTTTGCTGTAAAGGTATGAATTATTTATGAGCTGTTATATCTCTTTCATTGGTCTGTGTATCTGTTTTTTATGTTGGTACCATGTTGTTTTGAATATCATAGCTTTGCAGTATGTTTTTCAATTATGTAATGTGATTTTTTTTGTTGTTGTTGTTCATTTTGCTCAAGACTGCTTTAGTTTATTCAGGGTATTTTATGCCTTTGTATTTTATGCTTTCGTTATTCATGGTATTTTATGCATTCAATTTTAGACCTGATTTTTCCATTTCTGTGAAGAATGTCACTGAAATTTTGATAGGAATTGCATTCAAACTGTAGACCACTTTGGGTTTTATAGACATTTTAACAAGAGTAATTATTCCAATCCATCAACATGGAATATCTTTCATCTTCAGGACTCAGTCCTACAGTCCTTTTAAAAAATTATTTCTATATATTGTCCCCCTAGTAAGACATAACCACTCCCATGGATTTAAATTCAATTTCTATTCAATTTTCTATATATTGATATTTTCAAATTTACTTCTCTAGTCCTGATCTTTTAGATGATCTTCATATTTATAAATGTCAATAGTTTTTGACAGGTTCAAAACATGCAAATGTAAATTCTGGATCATCTTATATAAAACTGAATTACCTTTATAATTTGCCACTAATTATTTTGAACATAAACATCCTTCATCAATAATTATGTCTCTATAACTTCTCACATTTTATCATTACCAGTTCTGTCAAACAAGCTTCAAAATATCATCAGATTTTCTCCATCTTTACTGCTATCACTCCTGCTCTACCCACAATCTGTTAAACAATTTGCCATGATTATTTATATTATCTTGAAGAAGTTAAAAATTCTCTGAAGAAAATAAGGAGCAATTGCTAAGCTTTATTAAAAACTGTCCTGGCTACTGTAAAGTTCTCTGTAGCATTGGTTAACTTCAATTAATTACTACATTTTTCTATAGAACTTATTTTGTTTTATACATACTGTTTTCTTCTGAGCAAAAAATAATCAGAGAGCAAAGTGATTTCATTCTGTTAGCTGAGTGTGAGGACCAACAATAACCACAAATAGCTTGTCTGAAAACCTTACGACCAGCCTTCTCAATACTGGGTTGAACTACACAAGAAATTCCAGTGAATGATTTACATACCAGCATGCTACATCTTTTCTTGGAGAGCACCTTGCTTATACTATAAACTCGAAGATATCTGGAATTAGAAAATCTGTTCAACTTTTTAAAATGCATATTTTATAAACTTATTTAACAAAGGAATTCATAATTCATCACATCTATCAATGTTCTTAAGAAATTGTGTATATTACATAAAATTTGAAAATCCTGAAGTTAAAAAAAATAGAAGCCATTAAATAATAAAGTAGGGGACTTTCAAGATGGCCGCCTAAGAACAGCTCAGGACTTCAGCTCCCAGTGAAAGTGCAGAGGGTGAGTGGACGCCGCATTTCCAGACCAACTCTTATTGCCCACAGACCAGGAGATACCCAGGCAGAGGGGTCGCCAGCGTCGCAGTCCCAGCCGGTGCGGCTGTTTTGGCCCCCGCGGGGCTGATTCCGCCCGCGCGGCTGCTGTGACCCCTCCCTGTTGCTGCGGTTCTCCGTACAAAAGCCACTGGTCTGGGAGCCCTCTTAGCTGGCGAGCAGAGCCTTGAGACGGCAGAATAGCCCATTCATCTGAAATAGCGAGCCAGGCCAGGAGATTCCTAGGCAAAAAATTCGCCAGGAGCCGGCGCCGCGGTTCGAGCCGACTCCGTGAGTCGCAGCACGGGAGATCCCGGCGCCTTTTCAACAAGCGACCGGAACGCGGGGTCGTTCAACTTAAAAGAAAAGACTCTGAGTCAGGGAGCCAGGTGATCAGGTTCGGTTGGTCCCACCCCTCCACCCCCAACAACAACGAAAACAAAAACAGTAATTGGAAACCCCCTGGGTTGAGCCCTTCAAACCAAGCACAGCTGAACCGGGACGGTCCGGCTCCGTGGGGGAGGGGCTTCCGCCATTACTGAGACTCTCCACCGCTAGGGAGGCAGGCTGCCGTTGCCGAGGCAACCCGCCGTTGCCGAGGCAACCTGCCACAACAGAGAGAGTCCGCCATAACAGAGGCGGGGCCACCATTGCCCAGACAGTTCTAACTACACCCATATAAAAAGGACTACAGGGAAGAGCTCAGGGCAGCTGGGCGGAGCCCACAGCAGCTCAGCAAAGCCCCTGCGGGCAGGCAGTGGCTAGGCCTGCTGCTAGCTGGGCGGGTCCGACCTGAAAAAAAAAAAAAAAAAATCAAAAAAGGCAGTAGTGCAACGGAAACTCATAAAGCTCCAACTCCCTGGGACAGAGACAGACAACAGGTGGATAAACCCACAAAAATGGGTAGAAACCAGCGTAAAAAGGATGAAAACTCCCGAAACCAGAACACCTCTCCTCCTAAAAGTGATCACAACTCCTCACCAGCAAGGGAACCAGACCGGATGGAGAAGGAGGGTGATGAAATGACAGAATCAGACTTCAGAAGATGGGTAGTAAGAAACTACAATGAGCTAAAAGAACATGTTCTAACCCATCGCAAAGAAAATAGGAACCTTGAAAAAAGATTGGACGAACTGCTGACGAGAATGGACAGCATAGAGAGGAGAATAAGTGAATTGATGGAGCTGAAAAACGCAACACGAGAACTTCGTGAAGCATGCACAAGCTTCAACAGCCGAATTGACCAAGCAGAAGAAAGGATATCAGAGGTCGAAGACCAACTCAATGAAATAAAAAGAGAAGGCAAGAACAGAGAAAAAAGCGCAAAAAGGAATGAACAAAATCTTCAAGAAATGTGGGACTATGTGAAAAGACCTAATCTACGTCTGATAGGTGTACCTGAATGTGATGAAGAGAATGAATCCAAGCTGGAAAATACTCTTCAGGATATTATCCAGGAAAACTTCCCCAACCTAGCAAGGCAGACCAATATTCAAATCCAGGAAATACAGAGAACACCACAGAGATATTCCTCAAGAAGAGCAACCCCAAGGCACATAATCGTCAGATTCACCAGGGTTGAAATGAAAGAGAAAATGCTAAGGGCAGCCAGAGAGAAAGGTCGGGTTACCCACAAAGGGAAGCCCATTAGACTCACAGCAGATCTCTCAGCAGAAACCCTACAAGCCAGAAGAGACTGGGGGCCAATATTCAACATCCTTAAAGAAAAGAACTTTCAACCCAGAATCTCCTATCCAGCCAAACTCAGCTTCATAAGTGAAGGAAAAATAAAATCCTTTGTGAACAAGCAAGCACTCAGAGATTTCATCACCACCAAACCTGCTCTACAAGAACTCCTGAAAGAGGCTCTACACATATAAAGGAACAACCAGTACCAGCCACTCCAAAAACACACCAAATGGTAAAAAAGCAGCAACACAATCAAGAATCTGCATCAACTAACCAACAAAACAGCCAGGTAGCATCAAAATGACAGCATCAAATTCACACATAACAATACTATCCCTAAATGTCAATGGACTAAATGCCCCAATCAAAAGACACAGACTGGCAAATTGGATAAAAAGCCAAAACCCATCAGTGTGCTGTATCCAGGAAACCCATCTTACATGCAAGGATACACAAAGGCTCAAAATAAAGGGATGGAGGAAGATCTACCAAGCAAATGGAGAGCAAAAAAAGGCAGGAGTTGCAATTCTCATCTCTGATAAAATAGACTTTAAAGCAACAAAGATCAAAAGAGACAAAGAAGGACATTACATAATGGTAAAAGGATCACTGCAACAAGAAGAGCTAACGATCCTAAATATATATGCACCCAATACAGGAGCACCCAGATACATAAGGCAAGTTCTTAATGACTTACAAAGAGACTTAGACTCCCACACAATAATAGTGGGAGACTTTAACACCCCATTGTCAATATTAGACAGATCAACCAGACAGAAAATCAACAAGGATATCCAGGACCTGAACACAGACCTGGAACGAGCAAACCTAATAGACATTTACAGAACTCTCCACCCCAAATCCACAGAATATACATTCTTCTCAGCACCACATCACACCTACTCTAAAATTGACCACATAATTGGCAATAAATCACTCCTCAGCAAATGCAAAAGAACAGAAATCATAACAAACAGTCTCTCAGACCACAGTGCAATCGAGTTAGAACTCAGAATGCAGAAACTAACTCAGAACCGCACAGCTTCATGGAAACTGAACAACTTGCTCTTGAATGTTGACTGGATAAACAATGAAATGAAGGCAGAAATAAAGATGTTCTTCGAAACCAATGAGAACGAAGACACAACATACCAGAATCTCTGGGACACATTTAAAGCAGTCTCTAGAGGAAAATATATAGCAATGAGTGCCCACATGAGAAGAAAGGAGAGATCTAAAATTGACACCCTATCATCAAAATTGAAAGAGCTAGAGGAGCAAGATCAAAAAAACTCAAAACCTAGCAGAAGACAGGAAATAACTAAGATCAGAGCAGAACTGAAGGAAATAGAGACACAAAAAACTCTTCAAAAAATCAATAAATCCAGGAGCTGGTTTTTTGAAAAGATCAACAAAATAGACAGACCACTAGCCAGATTAATAAAAAAGAAAAGAGAGAATAACCAAATTGATGCAATAAAAAACGATAAAGGGGATATCACCACAGATTCCACAGAAATCCAAACCATCATCAGAGATTATTACAAACAACTCTATGCACATAAACTAGTAAACCTGGAAGAAATGGATAAATTCCTGGACACCTGCAACCTCCCAAGCCTAAACCTGGAAGAAGCCGAAACCCTGAATAGACCAATAACATGGTCTGAAGTCGAGGCAGCAATAAAGAGCCTACCACCCAAAAAAAGCCCAGGTCCAGATGGGTTCACAGCTGAATTCTACCAGACATACAAGGAGGAGCTGATACCATTCCTTCTGAAACTATTCCAGACAATCCAAAAAGAGGGAATCCTTCCCAAATCATTTTACGAGACAAACATCATCCTGATACCAAAACCCGGCAGAGACTCAACAAGAAAAGAAAATTTCAGGCCAATATCCATGATGAACATAGATGCAAAAATCTTCAATAAAATACTGGCAAACCGATTGCAACAGCATATCAAAAAGCTCATCCACCATGATCAAGTAGGATTCATCCCGGGGATGCAAGGCTGGTTCAACATACGCAAGTCCATAAACGTAATTCACCACATAAACAGAACCAAAGACAAAAACCACATGATTATCTCGATTGATGCAGAGAAGGCTTTTGACAAAATTCAACAACCCTTTATGCTAAAAACCCTCAATAAACTAGGTATTGACGGAACGTATCTCAAAACAATAAAAGCTATTTACGACAAACCAACAGCCAATATCATACTGAATGGGCAAAAACTGGAAGCATTCCCTTTGAAATCTGGCACTAGACAAGGATGCCCTCTCTCACCACTCCTATTCAATATAGTACTGGAAGTTCTAGCCAGAGCAATCAGGCAAGAAAAAGAAATAAAGGGTATCCAAATTGGAAAGGAGGAAATCAAATTGTCTCTATTTGCAGATGACATGATTGTATATCTGGAAGACCCCATCATCTCAGCCCCAAATCTCCTGAAACTGATAAACAACTTCAGCAAAGTCTCAGGATACAAAATCAACGTGCAAAAATCACAAGCATTCCTATACACCAGTAATAGACTTCAAGAGAGCCAAATCAAGAACGAACTGCCATTCACAATTGCTACAAAGAGAATAAAGTACCTAGGAATACAACTAACAAGGAACGTAAAGGACCTCTTCAAGGAGAACTACAAGCCATTGCTCAACGAAATAAGAGAGGATACAAACAGATGGAGAAACATTCCATGTTCATGGTTAGGAAGAATCAACATCGTGAAAATGGCCATACTGCCCAAAGTAATTTACAGATTCAACGCTATTCCCATCAAGCTACCAATGACCTTCTTCACAGAACTGGAAAAAAACACCTTAAACTTCATATGGAACCAAAAGAGAGCCCGCATAGCCAAGTCAATTCTAAGCAAAAAGAACAAAGCGGGAGGCATCACACTACCAGACTTCAAACTATACTACAAGGCTACAGTAATCAAAACAGCATGGTACTGGTACCAAAACAGAGATATAGACCAATGGAACAGAACAGAGGCCTCACAGGAAATACAACATACCCACAACCATCTGATCTTCGACAAACCTGACAAAAACAAGCAATGGGGAAAGGACTCCCTGTTTAATAAATGGTGTTGGGAAAACTGGCTAGCCATGTGCAGAAAGCAGAAACAGGACCCCTTCCTGACACCTTACACCAAAATTAACTCCAGATGGATTAAAGACTTAAACATCAGACCTAATACCATAAAAACCTTAGAAGAAAATCTAGGCAAAACCATTCAGGACATAGGTGTAGGCAAGGACTTCATGACCAAAACGCCAAAAGCAATGGCAACAAAAGCCAAAATAGACAAATGGGACCTAATCAAACTCCACAGCTTCTGCACGGCAAAAGAAACAGTCAGTAGAGTGAATCGGCAACCAACAGAATGGGAAAAAATTTTTGCAGTCTACCCATCTGACAAGGGGCTGATATCCAGAATTTACAAAGAACTAAAGCAGATCTACAAGAAAAAAACAAACAAGCCCATTCAAAAATGGGCAAAGGATATGAACAGATACTTTACAAAAGAAGACATACAGGAGGCCAACAAACATATGAAAAAATGCTCATCATCACTGGTCATCAGAGAAATGCAAATCAAAACCACATTGAGATACCATCTCATACCAGTTAGAATGGCGATCATTAAAAAATCGGGAAACAACAGATGCTGGAGAGGATGTGGAGAAATAGGAACACTTTTACACTGTTGGTGGGAATGTAAATTAATTCAACCATTGTGGAAGACAGTGTGGCGATTCCTCAAGGACCTAAAAATAGAAATCCCATTTGACCCAGCAATCCCATTACTGGGTATATATCCAAAGGATTATAAATCATTCTACTACAAGGACACGTGCACACGAATGTTCATTGCAGCACTGTTTACAATAGCAAAGACCTGGAACCAACCCAAATGCCCAACGATGATAGACTGGATAGGGAAAATGTGGTACATATACACCATGGAATATTATGCAGCCATCAAAAACGATGAGTTCACGTCCTTTATAGGGACATGGATGAACCTGGAAACCATCATTCTCAGCAAACTGACACAAGAGCAGAAAATCAAACACCGTATATTCTCGCTCATAGGCGGGTGTTGAACAATGAGAACACATGGACACAGGGAGGGGAGCACTACACACTGGGGTCTGTTGGGGGGAAATGGGGGAGGGGCGGGGGGTGGGGAGGTGGGAAGAGACAGCATGGGGAGAAATGACAGATACAGGTGAGGGGACGGAAGGCAGCAAAGCACACTGCCATGTGTGTACCTATGCAACAATCTTGCATGTTCATCACATGTACCCCAAAACCTAAAATGCAATAAAAAAATAATAATAATAATAATAAAGTAAGAGATAGATTATTATAAATGTATGGAAAATAAAGTGGTTTTGGGAGTACTCTTTGACCGTGTCACATAGCTTTATATGCCCAGAGAGTAAGAGCAAATTACGGATTATAAAATAGTTATCAAAAATACAAAAAAAGGGGTTTATTTTTAAATGCTTTTGTTTCATCACTAATTCTCAAGTTAGAGTTCTAAAAATTTCCACGCTCTACCACTGAAAGCAAATTGTAAGGTACTGTATCTGTGATGAAGAAAAGGAAACTGAGAAAGAAGTTCAAAGTTATTCTAATTTCTTTGGACAGACACAGAATTGGGTAATGTAATATTATTTAATATTATTATCTTTGAGTATGAGACATTCAAGTGTATATTGGTAATGCTCTATTTTAGGGTATGACTATAAATTGTAGTTTTCAATATATTACAAAGATTCAACTTTGATAATATGTTACTATCAAGAAATAATATTTTATTAAGAGTATGTCCTACCATATTTCTAAGAAAGGTAGAAATTTGGGAGCATACACTGTCACCAAAGTTCTAAATCTTCCCAGGTGCAATTTCACATATAACTACATATTTTCCCAACGTACAACTGTGTGCATTTTTGAAAATATACACTCACATTTCACTTAGCCCAAATAGATTTTTTTTAGTTTTTGTAAAAAATATTTTATAGCACACAGCTTTTTTCATGCAAATAATATCTATCATCTTATGCTAGTGAGGACACTTTTTTGAGGTATGAAACATCTGGGAAAATTCATGAAAAATAAATTTATTAAGAATATTAATGAGAATGATTATTTGCCTGGTCCTCTGAAGAATGCTAAAAAAGAAACTTCCCTTTTTACTGTCTCATGATTCACTGCTAAGTAGCTAATCAGAGCTCTCCTTACTTGCCCCCAGTTCCCATGCTTGACTTGCTTTAGGCTTAGTCTGTTGAGGGGTTGCCAAGAGGAGAACCACTTTCATCAAGCATCTTTGTACTATTTAAAAGTATGAGAAAACTCCAACACTCACAAACATATTCAAAAGCCTAAGGAACCCAAGGGGCTCTCACAATTTTTCCCACCTTTCCACCCCAGCCAAAACCACACATATTTATAGACAATGTATGTGTACAGTTTTCTCTGTTGAACATAGTTATTATTTCTGTTCAAATTTATGTGACTCTGATAAAAGAAACAAAAGGAAGAAAAGGGTGTGTAAGCTTAGTGATCTTAAAACGGCTAATGTTCAAATCATTGTTTTCTCTTAGTTCTTTGTTAGTATCCTGGAACAGTTAACTGACTTTGAATGCCCAAAATAGCTGTTTTTCTGAGACAAATGTCAAGGGAACTCTTTAAATCACAGTAGTTAAAGACAAAAGAGCATGAATTTATATCTGCTAATTGTACTGTATTTTATTTTTTATCTTCAATTGCCAATTTTATTTTCATTTATCTTGTCTTTCTAGTTCTTGTTTCTTTCTTCTCTACTTTATACTGAATTTGAGCACTTAAATGGTGTATCTCTCTAGTTATATTGTTCTTAGCCAATATTCTTCTTCCATTTATTTAGGTAAAGATGGCAAAGTAGTAACGTGATTTGAATATATTAATAAAATGAATTCTTTGAATAGGTCATGGTATCAAATAAAATTATGCTGAGCTAAGTTTTACATAGGCAGTTAAATATTTCTGTGTTAACAGTGACAAAATCATATTAAATGTATAATTTTTTGGTCTTTACTCTCACTAAAATTAATGCAAAACCATAGAAAGTAAAACTTACATGATCAAGTGGAATATTTCTATTTTAAACCTTAGCCAATGTTGTTATTTATGTACACAGTCAAGTACTGTCCATATATTTGTGGCAAAATTAATAGAATAATGATAAAAAAGAGAAACATTTGTTGTGGATTTTGTTCAACATAAAAAAGGAACTAATAATAATTTCCCACACATATTCACAAAATTTGTTTAAATTAATGCATGCTTATGCAACACGTAAACTCTGAAATAGTATACAACTGTTCCTTATCAAAATATGAAAACTTATAGGAGTGAAGTGCGTGATCAGATGGACATAAAGAGACAATTTTGAAACTGCAGAGCAGAACACAGACAGACTGAGTAGAACTGTAATTTATATCTTACTCATATAGGAAAGTTTAGTTTGGCAGATGGTTAAGAGTCTTAGCCCTAGGTCATCAATCATGACCAAGCTGGGTAGGAAAGCCTAAGTATCACTACCCTGTGTGGTAGCAAAACAAGGAATGTATGTACCCATCTTTCTGATAATCTGAATTTGTATTGGGGACTAACATTTTATCTATAATTTTATCTTTTTACTTCTTTCGTCTTTTTAAAGCTTGCTTTAACAAATGCTTAGGTTTGTTTATTAAATTTACTGGTAAAGAAAACAGCAATGTTGACCCATTAGTCAAAGATGATGAAATAGGAACACAGTATTGCCAGCATATTGAATCTTTTCTTAAATTTTAACATTTTAGCTCTACAAAATGGCTGTCTAGAGAAGGTCTACTCTGCTCTCAGGATTACTGGCTTAATTTTAGAGAGACAATAAAACATTATAAGAATATTTGTTCTAAAAATGTAAGTCATAAACTAATGTAAGAGTGTCTTTCATTGTTTACTTCAGATTTTCTAAAGTCTCTTGGCCTAGAAGCAGAATATGCCTGAGGTTGCCATATTTACCCACTGCTCAGTCAGTAAAAACACAATATCAATCATCAAGATATATAATATTACTGATCAAATTGATGTGTGGCCACCTCATTTTTCAAATTACTAATTAAATATGGCATTACTTTTTAAATCTTTCTACAGCAGTATATTCTTCTTATACGTTCTTTAAAGTTTGTCTTCTTTATGAACTGAAAATGGACCATTGGATAAGTTTCCAAGGTATAGTAGATTTAAATGTTCCCTATCCAATACAGGTATATATAAACCAAATGAGGTGATTTTGGTCATACATGACAAGTTACAAATAGAAACACGATGTAAAAATTCAGGTACATGAGTAAAAACATGATTTTGGCCAAGCGTGGTGGCTCACGCCTGTAATCCCAGAACTTTGAGAGGCCGAGGCAGGTGGATCACGAGGTCAAGAGATCGAGACCATCCTGGTCAACATGGTGAAACCCTGTCTCTACTAAAAATACAAAAAATTAGCTGGGCATGGTGGTGCATGCCTGTAATCCCAACTACTCAGGAGGCTGAGGCAGGATAATTGCCTGAACCCAGGAGGAAGAGGTCACGGTGAGCCGAGACTGTGCCATTGCACTCCAGCCTGGGTAACAAGAGTGAAACTCCGTCTCAAAAAAAAAAAAAAAAAAAAAAAAAAAAAAAAAAAAAGATTTCATTTTACAAGAATTTCATAACACAATTGCAAGTATTAACAGCAGAATAGACCAAGCTGAGGGAAGAATCTCGGAGCTCAGAGGCTGGATCTTTTAACTAACTCAGTCAGACAAAGTAAAGAAAAAATAATTTTTTAAAAAATGAAGAAAAGATCCAAGAAATACGGGATGTAAAGAGATTGAATTTATGACTCATTGGTGTCCCTGAGAGAGAGGGGGAGAAAAAAGCAACTTATTTCAGAATATTATCCATTATCTCTAACCTTGCTGGAGACCAATATTAGAATTCAGAAAATTCAGAGAACCCCTGTGAAACTACACAAATGATTATCCCAAATAAATACAGTCATCAGATTCTCCAAGGTTGATACAAAAGAATAAATTGTTAGAGGCAGCTAGGGAGAAGGGGCAGGTCACTACAAAGGACAAAAGCCAGACAAGATTGGGAGCGTATATTCAGAATTAATAACGAAAATAAATTCCAATCAAGACTCTTATATCATGCCAAACTAAGCTTTATAAGTGAAGGAGATAAGATTTCTCCCTATTTCTTATTGCTTATGTGATAAACAAATGCTAAGAGAATTCATTACCACCAAACTTGCCTTACAGGATGTCCTGAAAAAAAATGCTAAATATGGAAAGGAAATGACTGCTACTGGTCACTACAAAAACACATATCAGTATATAGACCATTGCCACTATAAAGCAACCCCACAAACAAGTCTGCATAATAACCCACTGATGACATGATGATAGTGTCAAATCCACACATATCAACAGTAACCTTTAATATACATGGGCTAGATACTCTAATCAGATGGCACAGAGTTGCAAGTTGGATAACGAAGCACGACCCAATATTATGCTATCTTCAAAAGATCTGTCTTATATGCAATGACACCCACAGGCTCAAAGTAAAGGTGATGGAGAAAAATCTTCCAAGCAAATGAAAAACATAAAAAGCAGGGGTTGTCTTTTGAATTTCAGACAAAGACAACTTGAAACGTACAACAATCAAAGAAGACAAATAAGGGCATTATATAATTGTCAAGGGTTCAATTCAACAGGGAAACCTAACTATTCCAAATATGCATGCACCCAACACAGAACAACCTAGATTCGTAAAGCAAGTTCTTAGAGACCTGTGAAGAGACTTAGATAACCACGCAATAATGTTGGGAGACTTCAACACCCCACTGACAGTATTATACAGATTATCAAGGCAGAAAATTAACAGATATTCTAGGACCTGAACTTGACATTTCATCAAATGGAACTAATAGATACCTACAAAACTCTCTACCCTAAACAACAGAAGATACATTCTTCTCTTCTGCACATGGTATATATTCTAAACTCAGTTGTACATTCATCCGTAAAACAATCCTCAGCAAATTAAAAAAAAACACCCTGAAATCATACTAAACATACAATTACATGGAAATTAAGCTAACTTCTCTGAATAACCTTTAGGTAAACAATAAAATTAAGGTGGAAATCAAGAAATTCTTTGAAACTAATAGAACAAAGGTACAATGTACCAGAATCTCTGGGACACAGCTAAAGCAGTGTAAAAGGAGAAGTTTATAGCATTAAAACTCACATCAAAATGTTAGAAACATCTCAAATTAAAAACCTAACATTATACCGAAAGGAACCAGAAAACAAGAATAAACCAATTCCAAAGCTAACAAAAGACAAAAAATAAGTAAAATCAGAACTGAACTGAATGAAATTGATACATGAAATCCCATTTGAAAAATGATTGAATCCAGGACTTCTCTGAAATAATACATAAGACAGATAGGCTGCTACACTAATGAAAATGAGTAAGAAGAGAGTAAGAAGATCCAAGTAAATACAATCAGAAATGACAAAGGGAACATTATCCCCGATCCCACTGAACTTCAAAACACCTTCAGAGACTATTATGAACACCTCTCTCCACACAAATTAACAAGCAAAAACAAACAACCTTATTAAAAAGTGAGCAAAGGACATGAACAGACACTTTTCAAAAGAAGACACACATGTGGCCAAGAAGTATAGGAAAAAAATGCTCAATATCACAATCAAACCCACAATGAGATACCAGCTCACACCACTCAGAATGGCTATTACAAAAAGTCAAAAACTAACCAATTCTGGCAAGGTTTCAGAGGAAAGGAAATGCTAATACATTCTTAGTGGGAATGTTAACTATTTCAGCCATTGTGGAAAGGAGTTTGAGGATTACTTTGTCAAAGACCTTAAAACAGAACAACCATTGGACCTAGCAATCTTGTTACTGGGTATATACCAAAAGGAATACAAATTGTTCTACCATAAAGACACATGCACATGTATGATCATCACAGCACAATTTACAGTTGCTAAGACAGAATCAACCTAAATTCCCATAAACTGCAGACTGGATAAAGAAAATGTGAAATATATACATCATGAGATACTAAGTAGCTATAAAAAAGAATGAGATTATGCCTTTTGCAGCAACATGAATGGAACTTGAGGCCATATCATAAGTGAACTAACACAGAAACAGAAAACCAAATACCACATATTCTCACTTATAAGTGTGAGCTGAACTTTGAGAACACATGAACACAAAGAAGAAAACAACAAGCACTTGGACCTTCTATGCATGTTACCAGGGTGATGAAATAATCAGTACACCATACCCCCTGACATATGACTTATCTATATAAGAAACCTGCACATGTATACATAAAAGTTACAAAAAAGGTATTCTGTTCAATTACAAAACCTCTGTGGGCACTGGGACATAGCTCTTCTGTGGTGAAAAGAAAATAGGTATCCCTAAAAGAAAACCAATGAATTGGAAGTAGAAATTATAAATGCTCTAATTACTGTACATAAAGAGCCAAGACTGTGTTTATCTTTGACCATTAAAATTAGAACACTTCAGATTTTTCAGATACATAATGTCCTTGGAAAGAATTATGGTCATAATGTGTCAAACTACATTCAGATAAAAAATGATTTTTTATTGTGGGAAAATAAGACCCAAATTGAAATTTATTGAAGAATCAAGGGGTTTTATGGTGAACTTAACATACATTTTGTAACATGTCTGGAGGAGGCAAGATATAATACAGCATTGGCAAGGCTAAGCATAGTTGAATGAAGACTGCTGATAAAAGGGTAGATAAAATTAAGTATGAGACTTATTACTATGAAATACTTTGTTACTGTGGTAAAGGTGGTACAAATGTAAGTAGGAATTTTATTTCAAAAACATTTTATAAAGCAGTATTTTTAGGGTATTTATCATGGAAAGTGAACTGTGTCAAGCACTATAGCTTTTAATTATTTCTTCTTTATGGAATCTTGTGTTGAGAAGACATCTCTTGGTTGGGTGCAGTTGCTCATGCCTGTTATTCCAGCACCTTGGGTGGCCAAGGCAGGCAAATCACCTGAAGTCAGGAGTTCAAGACCAGCCTGGCCAAGGTGGTGAAACCCAGCCTCTACTAAAAATACAAAAATTAGCTAGGCATGGTGGGGGTATCTGTAATCCCAGCTTCTTGGGAGGCTGAGGAAGGAGAATTGCTTGAACCCAGGAGGCAGAGGTTGCAGTGAGCCAAGATCATACCACTGCACTCCAGTCTGGGTGTCAGAGCAAGACTTTGTCTCCAAATGAATGAATGAATGAATGAATACATCTGTTCTTCTTTACACTGAAAACTTCATAGGGTGCTTCATTATTAGTGGTGCCTACTGAATGGGAATAGCTAGGATTTTTAATCCGGTGACCTACCACTACAAATTTCCCAGATTATTGAAACAAGAGAAAGGGCTACCAAATGCAAACTCCATTCCAAACTTGGTTTTTGATACAAAATCATTATCTACTCTATTATTCTGGGAAGTCTGTCTAAATCGTATGTGAGGCCTGGACAATATGAGAGTGGCTTACCTTTGAGATAACATAATGAAATTCTATAAATGCACATATGGGGAATCCTTGTCTGATATTCTTATTAATAGTAAGAGATGGGCAATATATAATAATATTTATAAAGAAAAAGGGTAGAAACTACAGTGTCAGTAAATTAATTCAGTGATTTTAAAAAATGTAGATAACACTTTAAAAGAAGTCCACTTCCCCAATGGAGACATTATTAAATTATAGACTTTAGGAGATAGTTTAGGTTTATAAGGTTAAATTATTTTTTGATACTGGCAAGGTATAATTATGTTTAAGTTCAATTCTTTAGGATTCAAATATGTATAAACACAAAGCTCATGAGGTACTATGTGCTTACTGATTAATTTCCTAAGACGTTTAGAAGATTTACAGATGGGGTGGAAAATGTTTATGCGGATATATAGATTTCTAGATAAACATGTGATTCTGGGTTTTCTATTTCTCCCACACAGGTGAGTTTTCTTTTTCTCATTTTTAGTATTTAGAATTTAATGTTACAGTTTTAATCAATAAAGAGAACAATTAAAACTGAATGCAAATGAAAAATTCTCTTCAAAGCTGTTTCCAACTTGCACTGAGAAGTAATTAGAGGACGCTTAAAGAATGTACTTTCTTCCATATGCTTCTTTTTCAAAGCATTGCTTTTTTTTTCATTGTGTATTTTGTTTTAGTGTTTGAAAGGGCATTTTTGAAACAATTTCTCTGATTTGAAAAAGAATGAACTACAGGCAATCATAATTGAGTGGTATTTGTTTTATGTTTAATACCACAAAATGGGACATAAAATCTATGTAAGATACAATTGTTCTTTCAAACACTTTACAGTATAACAGAGATGGTAATATACTAACACTTTATTTAGCTAAACAGCATAGTATAAATATTAATAAATGAAAAATAAATAAATTCAATATAGCATCACTTTGCTAGGCTATAATATTAGAAGTCATTGGCCAGCTTTTCAATCCAATTTAGGTAAGAATGCATAAGAAAAAGTAAATTAAAAATGAATTTTCATTGAACTCAATATGGATCATAAACTTAAATGTATAACTTCTAGAGGAATATGTGGGAGAAAAAAACAAGAAATCTTGAATTTGGCAATAAATTTTTAGAAAGCACACAAAAAGCACAATTCGTGAAAGAAAAAGTAAGTGGAACTTCATTAAAATAAAGAATATAGACAGACAGAAAGAAACGAAGTATCTACTCTGTGAGAGATACTTTTAAGAGAATCAAAGGCAAACTGTTGCCTGGGAGAAATATTTGCAAAATATATATAAGATAAAGGACTTGTATCTAGAATATGGAATAAAGACTTTAAAATTCAACAAGAAAGCAAAAAAAAATGATTAAAAATTGATCTGAAAGATACTTCAACAAGAAAGATATACAGATGGCAAATTAGCATATGAAAAATTGCTCAACATTATTATTTGTCATTAGAGGATTATGAACTAAAACAATGAGATACCAATATACACCAATTAGAATAGCTGAAAGCAGCTCTCTCTTATTCTCTCTAAAAATAAAGAGAAATCAAAATTAAAACCTTATGATGCCAATTGGTTGCAAAGATGCAGAGCAATAGAAACCCTCATTCATTGTTTGTTGGAGTAAAAAGTTATACAGCCATTTTGAAGACATTAGGTAATTTTTTTACAAAGCTAAACATAGTCTTTTCATGTGAACACTCCATCATGCTCCTAGGTATTTACCAAAGTGACTTGAAAATTCATGTGCTACCAAAATCTGCCCTTGAATGATGATATTAATATTATTTAAAATTTTCCAAACTGGAAGCAAACAAAATATTCTTCCATATATGAATGGAGAAATATGCTGTGGTAGAAGCATATAATGAATTTTTATTCAATAATACAAAAAAATGAACTGTGACGTCACAAAAAGGCATGAATTAATCTTACATGCATATTTGAGTGAAAAAAATCTGGCTTTATTACTGTAAAATTCCATTTCTGAAAAAGCCAAAACTATGGCAACTGAAAAATAATTGCTAGAGGTTTGAGGAATGGAGAAAGGGTTGACTATGTGAAACAGTGTTTATTTTAGGATGGTAAAACTATTCTGTATGATACTGTAATGATGACACTGGACACTATTTACTTAGTAAAATTCTCAGAATTTTACAGCAAAAGATATAAACTTTAATATATGCAAATTAAAAAAAATTAGGAATCCAGGAGTTCCCATGATGAAATGCAGAATGTGACAACTAACTTTATTACCAATATATAAAACAAGTTTACTGAAGCAGGGGAGGGAAAAGGTGCTGACCAAAGTACCTTGTGAAATGAATAGAGTTTGTAGGACTAAAGGTAAAAGCAATTGCCTATATGCACTGTATTTCATTTGGTAAACTTCTCCATCACTCCACCATGAGGATACAGGTTAACAATTCTGACACATATATACATGTATATTGGAACTGAACTATTAAATACATGGATAGCAGATGATAGAAGTCAAGTTTCTCATTATTAGAGAAGTTACAAATGAACGAGGAGGGGAAGATGGAATGATACTGTGGTAATGAACTAAAGTCTGAGACATTAGTATGACTTTAATCTCAGCTCACCATGAATTCATATGATTACTCTAGAGAAATATTTATAGATATATGTACATCTACAAATTACTATACTTCCTCTGCTGTCAGCTGAGAGGGTCTAGATACGACAACATACAATACCCGATAGCATGTCTAAGATCTACATCTTTCTTCTAATATTATTTGATATGGTTTGGCTGTGTCTCCACTCAAATTTCTTCATGAATTATAGCTCCCACAATGTCCACATGTTGTGGGAGGGAACTGATGGGAGGTAATTTCATCATGGAGGTGTCTTTCCCATGCTATTCTTGGGATAGTAACTAAGTCTCATGAGATCTGTTGGCTTTACAAAGGGGAGTTACCCTGCACAAGCTCTCTTTCTCTTGTCTGCCTCTGGGTGAAATGTGCCTTTCACTTTCTGACATGATTGTGATGCCCCCTCAGCCACATGGAACTGTGAGCCCATTAAACCTCTTTCCTTCTTAAATTACCCAGTCTTAGGGGTAGGTATTTATCAGCAGTGTGAAGATGGACGAATACACATGGATATACACTTTTTGTTAGAGAATGTTCTAACGAAAAGAACTATGATCTCTCAGAGAAGTGGCTGATTCTAATACTAGGACAAAATTATTCAAAGTGTACCTGGAGTATCTTGCAGTATCAGAAAGTAAGAAAGTCCCAAATCTCCATAACCCCAGTCTAATCTTAAGAAAAACATTAGATAAAACTTAATTTTGAGACATTCTATAAAATTACTGATCAATAATTCTCAAAGGTGTCAAAATTACCAAAAACAAAGAAAGTATGGGAAACTATCACAGCCAAGACAAACGCAAGGAGACATGAGGGCTACATTTAATATGGTATCTTAGATGGGATATTGGAACAAAAAAAAAAAGTCAGGTAAAAACTAAAGACATGTGAATAAATATGCATTTTAGTTAATAAAAATGTATCAGTATTGGTTTATTAAATATAACAACTGTATTATGTCAAGAAAAATATTAATAATATTAAAAATTGGTTTGATTCTATAGTAACCCCTTGTACTATTTTTTGTAATTTTCCTGAAAATCTAAAAGTGTTTGAAAAATAATTAAAAAATAGAATTGGGAAAAATAGCAGAATGTAATATAATGAAGATAGACTAGAGAAAGAAAGGATAATAAAAATTAACTGAGCTATAGTAGGAATTTCACAATTGGTTCTTAATGATCACATTTAGCAAAAAATGAAAATGATGTAATAAAATTAAATGGAAAAAATAAACCTTAGAATGCTTGATTTTCATTAATACACTTTTGTTGTGCAAGAAAATATTTTAACATGTCTACCTTCCTTTCCAAAAGCTCTATTGTCTAGTCCCCAGAATTTCTGCTGTAACAATTCATATATAAACCTTGATGTTGAGAAAAGTAATCTAGAAGGGTTATTTTATGATAATACCCATGGATATGAAATAAGAGTAACACTTTTGGTAAATTTAGGGACACACGAAAATCAGTAATTTTAAGTTAGGTAACAAATAAACAAGGCAGTTTGCATAGTTATTATGCTCCAAGTAATATGAAATGATTACATAGACTAGCAGAGTTACCAGACAGGATATTAATTTTGCATGTTTAAAGAAAATCTAACCAAAAACAAGATGTTGACTGAAAGATGAGAAGTAGTCACTCCCATGAAGAAATCTATTTATTCTATTTCTTCAACAGGTTAATATCAATGATATATGCATAGGACACAACAATTGAATGGCAAAATATTTTCTTATTAAGAAACAGAAAGATCCTGGGTAGTTGTCAATGGTGATGAACAAGGAAACAGCATGGTATGGGATGAGGCTTGAGAATGTGACACGTATCAGCACATATGGGGCTTAATAGACTACAATGAGAAACAGGGATTCAAGTTTACTTTCAAAGAGGAGCCAGCAGAGAATTTACTGGTAAATTATTTCATGTTTTCCCTATACTATTTTAACATGATAACGATTTATAATTTAAGCAAACATTTATCATTTTGTTTACCAAAATTTGGGAGTAAGCAAGGCTGTACACTTGAAACACTATCATTAAAACTATTCTGAACTTGCTCTATAATTATACACAGAAATTATAGGAAAAACTCAGAAAAATAAAACCAACATTTTATCTATTGTTTGAAATTTTATTTAGAATTAACTAAAGCTTATAAAGAGGTTGATTCGATATAGCTGATTAAAACCAGCTATTATAAAAATGATTAGTTTTTCCAGGTATTAGCAAAATATAGAATTTATACTAGTTAAAATCTTAGTTGCAAAGAATATATATAATAACTAAAATGACTCTAATATAAAATTCTGAAAACTCTATATGAGAAAATAATATTTCAGTATATAAAAACAATTTCAATAATCACAGAATAGTAACATGCTTCCAGATGCCAAGAGTTTGTGGATTCAAATTGTTTAAATTGTTTAATTTATAGATTAACAAAACCTTAATGTATAGCATTTTAACAAAATAATGTCATCTTTTATTAGAAAGAATATTATTATAAAGATAACTTTTGAGTGCGTTAAAGAAGCCAGGCTTTCGCTTCATCAGTAGAATCTGTACTTCAATTCTCATAGGATTATTACAGTAGCTTTATTAAAATCATTTTATTTTCTCTACTGGAGACTACACAAAAGGGAAGGATAGGAAAATCTAAAAACAGTATTTCCAGCATTATAAAGAAAGAGAAATCCCAAACCACCTTGCGTATGAGAGTTGGCAAGGTAACAAAGTACCGGAGAACCAAACTGGAAATCCGGGCACGAGGTCTTGACGGTGCAATAGGAAAGAATGGGTAATGCACAAAGTCCTTGCATGGAAATAGCAGATCTTAGAATTCACTCTATAAAATTCACTTTCAGAAACAGAACTTGGTTTGAGAAAGATCTACTAAGAGCTGAGATGAGAAGCAGCATTCCAGCATTGAGGAAGAAGAGAGAAGGCTTGCAAAATCCTCGCTGTGTCAGAGGTGGAAGATCTCAGAATACACCAGCAAATTGTATTTTCTAAATGTGAGTACCTAATCTTAGAATATTGTGTCTATTACTAACTGATTCCTGTGAAAGGACTAGGAAATACATAGTTTGCCATATGAAGCCTCTTGAGGGTCCTCATTTCAAGGGACACAAACGAGGGAACAGAAAGGAAGCCACAATATAATTTATAACCTAATCTTGGAAGTTACACACTCTCATTTTTATCACATTATGTTCGTTATACATGAGTAGTAGAACTAAGCTACATCTTTGGAGACAGGAGTGCCAGAGAACTGGTGGAAATGTTTTAAAACCACTATAACTTCCATCTATGTCAACTATTTCTCCTACATTTACAGTTTGGCTATTCAGATATTTAGTTTGTAAAGGAAAGGCAGAAAAACTTTTTTTAAAAAAAAAATCACTTCTTAATATGGTTCAGGATAACGAACGGTTCCCCAAGTATCCAAAGGTAATCAATTAGCTTTTATTATCATCATAAATGCATGAATTTTTGTATATTTGATATGTTTTAACAAACTAGAGCAATTTTCTTTTGGACATTTATTGTCCCAATTTTTTTTCATCAAAACTTTAAAAAGTTGATGCTGAGTCCTTTTTCAGAAATAGTCTTTAGCATAACTCCTTGGCTTTATAGTGTCATGAAATATTATTCGTTTACCTGGTTGGTTGCCCCAGATAGGATAATTGACTATTTCTCCAAAGATTCCTGATTGTTTACAGAGAGAAATGGCAAATAGGACTATTTGGCTTCTAGGATTCTTATTACTACTGGGTTAGGTACATTTTAAAATATTTTTAGCAGACAAATCTAAGGGATAATATATATGGACAAATATATCAAAAATTTTTTCTGACACTTTGTGCATAACTTTTTAAATTTTATATTTGCATTTTTGTTCACTTACGTTGACAATCACTCATTATATGTATACATATATTTTCAAAATACATGTTTCTAAATTATTACTAAAAACATTATTATTAAAAATAGTTTAATATTTTTGTGGCAGTTCTTTTGCTCTCTTAATGGCAAAAACTGCAATCGGTTTTGTGCAAACATAATACCATATATTTTTAAATCACTTCAGAGTATTTCCTTTGAACTTAAAACACTGAATTGACAGGTGGCAATCTTATTCCGATCAATTTGGTTTTAAATCAACAGTGGCTCTTCCTTACTTAATTTAATATTGTTTTATAATTATGTCAACTGATTATATAATATCACAAGACAAGTGATATTTAAAAACAACTATTTCTCCGTAACATTCCTATTTTCACTGATCCATGAACACTTTCCCCAAAAGGTACCTAATTTATTTTTCCAGTTAGTGATTTTTAGTTTTATTTTGTAATATAGACAAACATGCATATATATGTATGCTATACTCCTTAGAAAAATGTATTAAACCATGTATTAAATATTATTTTCTTCACTTTTTATCATTTTGTTAAAATATACATCATGTTGTATACCTTATTTACAATAAAATTTACTTTAAAAATTCATGTTAGAGTATACTGTACATAAGAAGATAGACACAGTTTTTACCTTTTCCCTATAGTTACATAGCGCTTCATTGCATATTTGTATGGAATATGGAGCCAACTTCTGGCTGCTAGGAGTACTCTTTGCTTTGGGGTTGATTCTCGAATTTTTATATTTTCAGTAGACAGAAATGGGGCACAATAATTAAGAGAAATAGCTAATTGTGCCATGTTAATGGAACTCTGGCTCCACATTATCTTTTAATATTATACATAGGGTTGCAACATTCTATGTATTATTATACATAGTTTTCCAGTACTTCTTTGCAAACTATCTTAAATGTGAGTTGTCAGATTAATGAGTATACTAAATTTAATTTTTCTGAATAGTATCTGTCTTAGTCCATTTGTGTTGCTATGAAGGAATAATGGAGGCTGAGTAATTTAGAAAGGTAGTATAGTTTGCTCATGGTTCTACAGGCTGTACAAAAAGCATGGTGCCAGCATCTGCTTCTGGTGAAAGCCTCAGATTGCTTCTATTCATGCAGAAGGTAAAAAAGGGGGCCTGTGTTTGCAGAGATCACATGTCCAGAAAGGAAGCAAAGGGGGCTGTGTCATTCTGTTTTAAACAGCCAGCTCTCTTGAGAACTAATAGAGTGAGTGCTCCCCCAGACTACACCCCACACAGCAAAAACATTAATCTACTCAAGAGGAATCCACCCCCATGATCAAACTATAGCACTGCCAAATTCCCATCCACAGGTGTAATGACAATTTGAAACATTACCAAAAATGATGAATCTGTTTTTAAACAACTACACCAAAAAATATGTTATCAAATTTCTGATGTCTGCCAATGTAGCAGGAAACACATCTTAATGCTATCTAATGTGCATGTCACTTACTATAAGATTCTGAGCATATTTTCATATCTTAAGGGGTATTTATATGTGTTTTTCTAATCACTAGTTATTCAAATCTATTTTCCACCTTGTTTTCTGTAGATTTGTTGGATTTTTCTCCTTTTAAGATAATAATTATTAAGCTATATAACTTCCCAGTATTTTCTCATTTTTAAATTGTTTTATTTCCCCTTTCATCATATGTTATTTTTATTTTTGTATTGTCAAAAGTGACCTTTTTTCTTTTTTATTTCTACATTATAATTTTATTAGAAAAGGTTTTCTCACTCTATGTTATAAAATATCACTTATTTCATTCTGGTACATCTATGATTTTATATCTTATCTTCAAATATATTATCCATATGGGTCTGATATGTTAAGATTTCTTAGAAATTTTATTTATTTAAAAAGACCATCAAAGGTATGGAGTCATATTGAATTTCCATATACATCTTAACATATTTCTAAATTCTCTTTCTATTCCATTTTTCTCTCGAATTGTGGACTAATACTAAAATCTTTTAATTTGTTTAAAATGTTTATTATTTGTTTAGGCTAAATATTACTTTGTGCTCTATTTTTTTCAGAATTTTCACAATTATTCTTTTTTCACATTTCTTCAAATAAACTTTATATTCAACTTCTGCATCTCAAGAAAAAAAAATATTAGAGAGGCTTTTATTAGGATACTGCTAACATAACCTAGGAAAATGGGTTAATAACAATAGGGAAAGTTGATAGCTTTTATATTGACCAGTGTTATACAAGGTCATAATTAATTCAGCTTCTATTTGTTCAATTTTTGTGTGTATTTTAATAGCTTTTGTTTGTTTTAGATTTTCCCTCATGTCTCTTAAGAATGTTCTCTTTCAGTTCTTTTCTTTTTATTTTTACTTAATACAGAAAAATGTTATTGAAAATAAAAAACTCCTTTATAAATGGAATGACATGCCATCATCATAGACTAGAAGGCTTAATATTTTTAATATGGCAATACGACTCAGAGCAAACTTCGGATTCAACACAGTTCCAGCCAATATTCCAACAGCCTTATGCTGCAGAAATGCAAATGCCAGTCTTCAAATTTATGTGGAACCGAAAGGGCCCTGAAATCCTAAAACAATCTTGAGAAAAATTAAGGAGTCATACTTTTTCATTTCAAAAATTACTTAAAAACTACAGTAATCATGATATTGTGGTACTAGAATATAGACATATAAACAAATGGCATACAATTGAGAACTTTTTTGAAAAGAAAAAAAGTTGCTTCTTTGAAAAGATCAGCAAAGAAATATTTCAAATTACTAAAATAAGGAACTAAACATGCTCAGAAATTGAACCCATACATCTAAGTTCAATTGATTTTCAGTAAGGGTTCCAAGACCATTCAGTGCAGGTAAGAATGGTCTCTTCAATAAGTGGTTCTAGGCCAACCAGTTATTCACATGTAAAAGAATGAAATTATAGTGCTACGTTACACTGTATGCAAAAGCTAATTCAGAATGTACTAAAGACCTAAATGCCAAGAACTAAAAGCATAGAATTCCTTTTTTTTTTTTTTTTTTGGTTTATTTTCTAATATTTCTTTCCTCCATTTGCAATTACATATGAGTTCTTCACTTCTATTATAACTTCAAATTTTTGTTGTTATGCACTATCATTGCTTTTTCTGTTACATGTCTCTTTAATACATTTTCTAATTATGTTGGCTTCTAATGCTTATTTGTAAATAATCATGTATTTTAAATATAAAGATTATTTTATCTTCTGAATTATAATTAATCTAACTTTTACTTTTATCCCTTATCTCAGTACATTGTCTGACACTTCCAAAACAATTTTAGAAAGCAGTAAAAACATTGTGTATTATTGTTTTGATCTTCTAGTTAACATGAAAGTCTCAAGCTTATTTCCACTAAGAAAAAAGCTGACTTCTGAACTGACATAAAGCATCATGTATTGTTGAAAAGTATTTTTAAATGAGTATTTTTAACACAAATGTATATTGAATTAGTAAAATATGTTTTCTACATAAAGATGTTTATATTTCTCCTGAAGTTGGATAACATGATAAATTATTTTCCTAATATCGAACTACTCTTCCTTTGTTGGAATAGATTTCACTTGGCCATAGGTAGTTCTTTTTAATGTTGAAAATGTGAAGTTTAAGTGGATAGATTATGATCTTCTGTCTTCAGTTACTCCATGGAAAGGAGGGCAGCAGGAGGACTCTAATGTGAAAGAAAAGAAGTAGTTTATTTTATCTAATCTCTTTTGAATTTATTAATAATGCACCTCTCCACAATAAAACTAATTTGTTTTTGTTAGCAGAAAAGTCCTTATCTATAATATGCTTTCATGGAATGTACCTAGTTGTCTAGCATGCTATAGCAAGTAAGCCTGGAATAAATGTATCATTGTGATTTAGTTCACTGAAGAATATCACATAAATTTTGCAACTATCTGATTCAAAGATAGAGACATTTGATGGCTAAGGTACCTCAAATTTAAAATTCTCATTTATCCATCTAACACAATGTTTGATCTAGGAAGAAAGGATATTATGTACCATCATGCTATGTGTTACAAATCTCCCCAGCTCTCTTTGTGCCTCTTGAATGATTGTGTCTTTAAAATTCTTATCGAAACCTGGTACTGAGTCACAGCTTTAATCATTTTATTCCGATTTGCTAACATTCTGACCTTGTGTGTTATTACAGATTGGTACAATGAGGATTGTTTTGCAGACCCATTATTCATAATATTACAGTAAGGCACTTTTGGGAAGAAAAAAACGACGGTTGGAAAAAATTCGAAGATGATAACTTCAGACTTGAATCTTGCTGAATCATCTTTAATATAAAATGGTGAAAATTTTAAGCCAGATTATACTATATCAGTTTTACCAATGGAAATTGAAGAAAACAGACTTTGGATGGGAGGCAACTGATTAATGAATTAATAGGGAGCACAAGCCAAAGATAATTAAACAAAATTTTCTGTTGACTTGAAGTTCCTCTCAGTGTAGTAAGATTCTTTTCTTTAGCATAAGAATTCAGAATTTTGTGAGGTTAGACAGCCATCCCTGAATCCATTGGGATGTTTTGACTTTCAGTATTTATACAAGGATGTTATATAGAAATAATTTCTGAAAATATTTTAAAATTGTTGCTTCTTCTCACTTTTTCTCTTTCTTCATCTTATTTTTTCTCATCAGTTCTTGATTTATCCTCCACCTCTGTTATCCTTCTCCCAATTTTTATAATTTTATACATGTACTCGACTATTGTTAAAATGAATTTTATGTGATATTTTAAGCCAGTAAATCAAGTCTAAATGCTGAGCAGTGCCTCCTTCAGCTTATCCACTGAGATTTTAAATTGGAAAAGTATCTGTTTGAGATTTAGAAAACGTGTGCGTCTGTTTGAAGTTGTGTGGGTGTGGATATTTCTTGTTGGTACCTAAACAGCTAAATATCTTAAGAATGCCTTTATTAGTTATAAAGATTTTATCAGTTTTTTTTTATCATTTTAATTTTGCTAGTATACTTTCTTCTTATTAAAACTAACTGGCTACTGGGTCTCTCTAGCAATTAATTTTCAGTTGGCTCATTGTGACTCAGCTCACCTGGTGAGACAATTTCAAAGTTAAGGACTTTCACCTTGGTTTACTCCTGGACTCAGCTGCTTACTAACTCAGTAACCTTTCTCATATGGCTTAATATCTATCTATGTCAGGTTGTTTATCAGTAAAAAATAAAAATAATGATATATGTTATATGAATTTATTGTTTTATATGTACATAATAAATTTATATAACGGCATTGACATCTAGAATTTTTTTGTATTTCATTAAAAGCACAGATTAGTAGAAATGTTGGCAAAATGAAATGAAAAAATACTATATTATTAAGAGTAAGTTATGTCTCTGACAAGATTGCAATTAATTCTAATTACTTTTTACTCCTGCAATGAATTTTCCACATTTTCCTATGAAGATATTTTACTTTACAATCACATAAAAGGAAAAAGAAAATAGTTGATATTAAAACCCACTTCACCACTGTCCTATAGATAGCATGTTGCTACAAATACTATAATTGTACACATATGAGAATTATTTTCTTATAACCATAAACCCATGTTGTTTATTTTTTTCTTTCAAACTTTTAGAAAATTTAGGCATTGCTAATTATTTTATATTCATATGTTTGAAATTTTCTTGTCTATCACCCTAGATAAGGGAAGATATGCAGTCTCTGAGAGGTGACAAATTCTTCAACTTTGTTGCACTTTTTTTTAAAACCTCAAAACAAATATGTAGTCAGTTCAGCTTAAGTAATACATTTAGATTATGGTTTAATAATGTTAAACTTTAGCAATCAGAAGAAAATTATGATTGAATATTTGTAAAATGAGTGAATGAAATTAAGACAATGGAGAAATCACATGCTGAGGCATAAAGATTAGGCACTGTTTCCTCTAAGACTTGCAGAATGCTCACCACTCCAGACATTTACAGCTATTTTGCATGAGGAAACAGAAGCGAGGCTTTGCTATTTTGGTTTTATTGTATTTTTCTCTTCTTTTTAGCTTGGAATATAATATCATTAAAAATAGTAACTTACGGGAAAACCCATAAGCAAAACTCCGTCTCAAAAAAAAAAGTTATTTCATATCATGTATTTATCTACTATAAAACTACAGACACTTCTTTAATTATACTAAATATAAGGCAAGTAATTGCACAGGAATATTTTCATGTTAAACTTACTTTTATATCATTATTCTGGAAAGAAATTCGATCTTGCTGCCTTAAATAGATATAGACATTAATTTAAAAGATGTCATTTTGTAAAACTTTATAAAACAAACCTTAAGAATATATAAGACAAAATTTTGTAGATGGTGTGTTACTCTAACACAACATGAAGCCATCTCTGGAAAATATATTCTGGGAAAGTAGTAAGAATGTGTATATCTATTTTTTTCTGGTAGATTTAAACTAATATCTGCAGTACTGACTGTAAAATCCTGAACCTTTTTGTATGTATTATGTGAAAAAAAATCTAAGGACAGTGCATTCATTCATTAAGAGAAACACATTTCCAAGAGAACCCTGCCACCTTCTGTTCTTAATGTTTCTTACTATTTTCTTGCTTCAAAGTCAAATCAGTAGAATAAAATCGCTTATTTAAATACATCATAGGATTAATAGTTTAATCAAATACAAACAATAGCTTTATTCCTAAACCACAATTAACTTTCATTTCTCTATGTTTATGAATTTAGATATACAGAATAATGTTTTTTCATTGGCATATTCTTGTCTTTTTTTCAAAAAGTTCATATATAGATTTTACAAGATACTTCGTAGAGTTTGCGTAAATATAACTTCCTCTCGTACTAAACTATTTCATATTTGATTTTCTTTTAATGATTTGCTTTTATGGTACATGTAAATAAACCTTTATACTAAAATATAAAACAAGTATCAATGGCACAAGGAATATTTTCATGTTAACCTTATTTTGATATTGGTATTCTGGAAAGAAATTCAACTTCTTGACGCCTCAAATAAATATAGACATTAATTTAAAAGACGTCATTTTGCCAGAGTTCATAAAATGGCAGGGAGTAGAATTCTTAACACATAAAATTAAAATTTCAGAAAATTTTAATAGTACAAACTTGGAATCCACATAAAAATTAGATAAGATAGCAAATGATTAAAGTTTTATTAGTATTGTTTAAAATAGAAACTCCCACCTACTCCTTTTTAAGTGCCTCATGGCGTATTTAACTTACTAAAACTTATGTCTAGAAAAATACTTCAGGTCTATACTCATGGGCACATTATTAAGGAAGAAATACAGTAACATGAAGTAATATAAAATTGTTCCTATAAAGTAAAACAGGACCCAAACCCACCCCTGTAAAGATATTCATACTCTTGTAATGTTTTGATATTGTGATTTTGATATTTGAAAAGCAGTCATAAAAATTGATGTTGACAGTGGTAGACACTCAGCTACCATGCTCACATTATTGCCGGGACCATACACCGTAAAGGTAGCTGAAGAACCAAAAAAGCTTAAAATACCAACTATTTATTCTAGGATAAAGGTAGTAAGATCATTAACCCTTGATACACCCTGTGAAATGTAATCCTTATTTTTCTCCAAAAGTATTTTATGTTATATGGTTTTTTCCTAAATATTTTGAAAATGACACTATTTGGAAGGCTGCTTTGTCATAGGGACCAAATACTGTATATTTGACTGACAATCTCTTTTTCTGAATATAAATAGGCATATATTGACACCAATTGTATTTTTATGATATGTACACCATAATTGTGAATGTATATGCTGCAATAATCTTCAAGAATCTACTTATTTACTTTATTGTTCCCACTCATTTAAAATGAAATGTTCTAAAGAACTCTTGAGAAATGGGTGTTGATGGAGATAAAATAAGTCTGAAAAGAAGCCTGCGTAAGTTAAACATAATCAGTGCTACTTAAGACTTTTAATAAAGCTCTTCATAGGCATCTGAGATGGTTTCCATGTGGTTTTGAGGCAGAAGAATAGGGAATTAGAGTAACTAAAGGCTAAGGCAGTAGCAAAAGAACAGCAGGTGCAGCCGGTTCTACACAAGATTAGGCAGCATACAGGCCACATCCTTGCCTGCAGTACAAGACAGAAGTTTCCACTTCAGCATCTGATTGACTGCAGGCGAAGCCTCTACTTTAGCATCTGATTGGTTACAGGTCAATCCTTCATAGGGTGTTACCAATTGGAGGCCTCTAAAGGGCACCTAGGGGTGCTGCCAAGTTATTTTAGCTTTATAAAACTCTGCGGAGCATTGCATTAGAGAGGCTTTTGAGCTGCTTGCTCAAGTCTGTTCCCGCTCTGTGAATTGTACTTTTGCTCCTTTAATGAATCTGTTCCTTTGTTACCCTATTCTTCTGCTGTTTGTCTTTCATTGCTACTTCTTTTTGTTTGTGTGTTTTGTTCAATTCTTTGTTCAACCTACCCAGAACCTGGACATCTCCCAGTCAAGACCTTCTGTCCAGTACTGCATTTTGGTGAGACAGCCAGGAGGTAAGCCCAAATTTTGCGACTTCTTTATATACCTTCTCTCAGAGTGGGACAAGGAAATCCTGTTTTATGTATGAATTATTTTTACATAAGAACCCAGAATTTCTGTCAACACAAACCTATTACTTCATTAGTAGTTTTAAGGTATATTGCAAGGTCCCTTGTTTAACGAGGGTTACAGGCTGAATAAACTTATTTCACTTGGTCTGATGCAAAAAGCTGAGCATTACATCCCTGCACTGAAGGAATCATGGTAGACCATTCCATTGCCTATGGTGGGAAAACATTCAAAACAGCACTGATATCCACTCTCAGGTGAGAGATGCTTGGCACCCTAAGGTCCGGAATGCTGCCTGATACCCTAAGGTCAGAGACATATGCAACAAAAAGGCCCTCCCTGGGGCAGACTACTATGGGAAACACCTTTCAGAATCCTTCAATCTGTAGAGTTTCTAAGACAGTCCCTCAAAAAGAAAGTCCTAAGACTGAGCTGAAGATGGTGGTTGGATCCCTCCTACAAAGACCGCTTGTCTCTCAGGAGGAACTACAGTACAGCTGCTCCCGTATAACCCAAATGCTCTAACCATGTAAGGCCAGGCACAGGAGGAAAAATTTATCCTAAGTCCCCAACACACCCAAAGTGGAATACTCTACTCAGAAGCTCCCCCAGTACTGTTGCCTCTCAGGGAAATAGCAGGAGTAAAAGGGCCAGTTTGAGTGCGAGTCTCATTTTCCATAACTGATAGCCAACAATGTAAGGACAATTGGGAAGGTACTCTGACGACGCTGGCAGGTTTGCAGATGGGTTCCAGACTTTGTCTCTGGTTTTCAATTTATCATGGAGCTATGTCCAATTCATTCTGGCAACTCGTTTCACCTCTATGGAAAAGAAAACGATTTTTGAGGTTGCTCACCATGAGGTGGACCATAATGTTTGTTCCAAACCCCAGGGCAATCACCTGGGCCCAGACATGGTGCCCACAACCAACCCTAATTGGGTTTATAATACCCCTGCGGGAATGAACAAGCAAGCAGTTTCTTGAGGCACTCCTTGGGAGAAGGAAAAAGGGGTTAACCAAGGCCCTAAATTATCATAATGTCAGGGAAGTCACACAAGGGAAGGAAGAAAATCCAGCTATGTTCCATGGCAGGTTTTTTTCATGGCAGGTTAGAAGAGGCCTGCAGTTTGTCGTGGTCTGTTGTTCCCAGTTTATATGTCACTCGTAACCATTTAATGTAGGCACTCTAAGTTCTTTCTCCTTTGCCGCTCCCCCCAACACTGTGTTTTAAAAGCCAATGTAAGTAGGGCTTTTAGATTAATAACAGTAATAAAAAATAAAAGTAGCTTAATGTTGCTGTCAAAATGTACTGAGGAGATGATGGATAGAATTGATATTACTGAGACTAGGTGTTACAAATAAATCAGGAGTGATAAAGTATAGATTAAAAATATGAATAATGAAATAAACAAATTTTCTAAGTGATGCAAGATGATGTTATGACTGGTTTGAGGTAGGTTAGAGAAAGAGAGACACAATATAAAATATGTCTGGATTTTGAACCTCTGTGATTCAGAGAATGGTAGATATGTTAGCTTGAGTATCCTACAGGCAGGGTCTGAGTCAAGGATTCAGGAACATGTGATTTACCAAAGCAATGCTCTTCAGGAAAATGTGGAACAGAATGAGGTAAACAGGATACAGAAGAAGGAGACCCACAATGACATAATGTCAAATAAACTATGTCTGTGTCCTGATTGGCAGCAGGGTTTGGGTTCTCAGAAACACAATTCTTGCTGTAGAGTTATTCCATAAGAGCAGTTCTCTAGAGAAGATATGCATCTGTGATCTAGCAGCAAAGACCCACATTGACAGAGAGATGGGTACGTGAACCAGGCAAAGATCTAGGTAGTGCATCAACAGCATCTTACTGCAGTAGAGCATTAGTTCATGAGGAATATTCAGTTTAATGTATAGTTATTAATCTAAGTTAGAAATATCTATTGCATTCACAAAAGTTTGAAAGTAGAAACACCTAGTGTATTCATAAAAATTTGGAAAGGCATTCGGACTATTTTAGATACTGAATATAAATGGAATCATTTAGTGTTTATCTTTCTGTAATTGGCTTATTTCACTGGAGGCATAATGTCCTCCAGGTTCATAATTTTCTTATTTTTTTGAAGTCTAAATAATATGCCATTATATGTATATACTGCATTTCTTTCTTTATAAGTGGCATGTTGTTTCTATGTATTGGTCATTTTGAAAATATCTGCAATGAACATGGGTGTAGAGATACTTATTCAACAAGCTGATTTCATTTCCTTTGGATATATACCCAGAAGTGTGATTGTGGGATTGTCTGACAGTTAATTTTTAATTTTTAGAATAAACTCTGTGCTGTTTTCCGTCTTAGCTACACCAGTTTTTGTTCCCCAAAACAGTGTATAAAGGATCCCAATTTATCTACATCCTTGCCAACACTTGTTCAATTTTCTTATATTTTTTGATAATAGCTATGTAAATTGGTATGAGGTAATATCACATTGTGATTTTGTTATATAATTCTGTAATAGGTAATTATTTTGAATATTCTTTAGCCCTCTTTTGATCATTTATTTGTATGTCTTCTTTGGATGGTAGTTTACAGGGGTTAAGGGGAAGAAGAAATGTGGAATTGTTAGTGGGTATAAAATTGTGTTAATGCAAGATGAATAAATTCTAGAGATCTTCTGTAAACATAGTACCTACTCTTATCAATACATTATGTTGCACCTTAAAATATGTGAAGCAGGTAGAACCCACATTAAGTTTTCTTAATGTGAGAACACAAGAAAATTTTTGAAGTTGATGGACATGTTTATAACTTTGATTATGATGATGTTATTACAGATGTATACACATGTTCAAATGCATCACAATGTATATATTAAATGTATGCAAAATTTATATATCAATTATACATCAGTAAAACTTAAAAATGTTTACGATAAAAACAGAAAAAATGAAAGGATGAAGGAGAAAAGGGGAAAAGAAAAACACACACATTAAGAACATTTTAAAATTATAATTAAAGATTTAATATTAATGCATTTATTTTTTTATTCAAACAGTATCATGAAAGTACTAGGCAGGAGCTTTCAGAGAAGACCGATAACAGTAAGGTCATTTAAAAACATTGATTGGCTATGGACACTCTTTTACAGGCTGCAGCCTAATTATATTAACTTAATTTTTTTTAAGATGTTTTGGGAAAAATTACTTTTGATTTTTTGGTTAAAATTTATGCTGTGTTTAGGGAAGACAACAGGATCATGTAAACATAACTGGAAAATTTTGAAATATTTTAACATAAGCCAAAAAAACTGAAGTGAACCAAGCTCTCTGACATTTCCTTAAATATTTTTTGCAATACTGAGATATCCACTGGTGCCTTGCTAAGTTACATAAATAAACACCTAAAGGGACCTTATAAATTATTAACCAAACCATGAGAGTAAAGTAAGGAGCTGCAAGTAATTGCAGTGAAACAAGTTCTCATAAGTGACTATCAGTCTCTACTGCCTTTACAACTGGGTAAATATTTAAAATGATGTGGAATATTGTTGAGTCCCATTATAATGTAACTTACCATGATAAGAATAGAAAAATGCTTGAAATTTGTCAATCAACAACAAAAAAACTTTCTTAATTCTGATTTGATATTTACTTAATATCATTTTGGCGTACAAATGTTTTCTGCCTGAGAAAATTGATTATATCTATGTAAATGCCAACATAAGCATATTTGTTAGTAAGCCAGCTCACTTACTGTGGCATCCTGTTATAAAACAAGTTACTGCCCTTAAAGAGTCGTGAGTAGAAAACTTTGAATCCTGAATATATTTTGCATAAACTCATTTACTCTGAAAAGGTTAAATAATGAAGTTGATTGGAAATGTATTTTAAAATTGTCTTCTTGAACCCTTTCAAAGCTTATTATCTAAATTAGTTATTGATTATAGAGTCAAAAATCAGTTGCTAATAAATTATATATATCTAAATAGTACTGCTGGTTTTTGATTTATGATGGTTTCACATAGAGATTTTTTGCCTTTACAGTTGTGCAAATGCAGTATGTCTTAAGTAGAAGTCGTTCTTAAAATTTTGAATTATGATCTTTTCCTGGGATTTTGTTATGTGGTGCAGTACTGTCTTATGGTTCCGGGCAGTGGCAGCAAACCACAACTCAGACAGCCACACAATCACAAGAGTAACAAAAATAGCTGAGTGTGGTGCATGTGCTGTGGTCCCAGGTACACAGGAGGCTGAGGTAGGAGGACAGATTGACCCCCGGAGGTCAAGGCTGCAGTGAGTTTTGTTCATGCCATTGCACTCCAGCCTGAGTGACAGAGGGAGACTGTTTCCAAAAAAAAAAAAAAAAAAAAAAAAAAAACTTAATTTAAAAATTAAAAGAAAAATAATTACTTTAAATTACTTTTATGGTTTAGTTTTCAGAAGAAATGTGTTTGATTTTCAGTAAGAGGTTACTCTTGAACGAATTGACACACAGCATATGAGTAGTCTTAGATCTTGTTAACTAATGAAACACAGCTGATTTATAGTAAGAGTATGATATGATGGATCTCTAATTTAACAACTCGATAATGTTCCACAATATAATCAAGGGGAAAATAGATGTTTCAAATTCTTTATAGTATTTATGTTATTAAAAAGAAGTGGTATTTGTGGCCAATAAAATATATATAAGTTAAATGTGAGAATAAGTTCATTGCCATGCATTATTTTAAAAAACAAATTTTTTTTTTATGTATAGACTGAATTTTGGATATCAGACTTTCAAGGGAAACACAGTGCCGTAATCCATGTGAGAGTGGCCATAATTCTTCAGATATGATTGTATAGGCAAGTAGATTTTAAAAGCATAATCAGAATTATAAGTTTTATGTTTGTTTCCATGCCATATAATTAAATACCTTTAAATAATGTACAATAAAATGAATATTTCTCATTACTGAAGGATCAAATTTGTTCTTTCAAAATATTCATATTTTTACAAATCTAGTGTATTGTTTTGTAAAGTATGTTCCAATGGCTACTGAGAATACTTGAAATCTTAGGAGACCATGAAGTCAAATATTTTTGTGTTAATCCTAAAACATCATTTGTTTTTTAACTCTTCCTGCTGACAATTTAATTGAGATTGCAATAAATTTACAGATCATCTGAAGAATTGATATCTTAGTCAACCGATTCCTCAATATATAAATATTTTATATCCCTCTATTTTGATTTTCAAAGTGCTTTCTAATATTTAACAATATATATTAGACATATTCTGTTAGACTTATAACTGATAATAATACCCTGAGAATGTATTTTGTAGTAATGCTTTACTATTCTTTTTTAGAAAACATCCAATGTGTAGCTATTCAAGTATAAGGAAATGCAATTGGTTTCTGTAAATTGACCTTACGTCCTGCAAACTTGCTAAACTCTTTGTAATTATTTATAGTTGCTTCTTTGTATATGTCTTTGGATTTTTTACATAAACAATTATGACATATGTTAACAGAGGCATAATGAAATGGGCCTTTTCAATATGTATGCTTTTTATTTCTTTTCCCTACTTATGATTAGAACCTCCAGTTCAATTTTGAATAAGAACAGTGAGAAAGGACATCCTAACTTGTTCCAAACTTAGGATAAAAATGTTTAGTCTTTCATCAAGTTTAACATATATTTAATGTATAATTTTATTGATGTCTTTTAATAGGGTTAAATAAGTTATATTCTGTCCTTATTTTACTGAAAGTTATTTTTAAATTATAAAATATTTTTTCTATACCTATTAGGATGATCCTAAATTTCTTCTTTAGTCTATTGATAGGGTGAATTACATTGATTAATTCAAATGTTGAACCAGCTTTGCATTCCCAGGCTGAACTCCACTTGGTAATGACATTCTGTTGTTTGTATATGTTATAAGATTCAATTTACTAAACACTTGTTGATGATTTTTCTATCTATGCTTGTGAAGAACATTGGTCTATAGTTTGCTTTTCTTTTAATGCTTGCTTCTGATTAATGTAACAGGGTAATAATATTCATCTCTTAAAATACAGAAGCATTCTCTCTCATTAGATTTTCTGAAATAATGCATATATTTGACAATATTTATGTAGTAAAGCCATTTGAACTGAAAATTTTTTAGTTGAAAGTTATTTAATCACTAATTTATTTTTTAATAGATACAGGAAAACTCATGCTATTTATTTCTATTTGCTCAGTTTTGTAGTTGGTGTCTTATAGAAATTGGCATATTTAATGTAATTTTAAATGTGGGCACAATGTAGTTCATAATATTCCCTTTTTAATGTTTATAAATATTGATAATTTTTGTCATCTTTAAAAAAATCCCTTTCATGGTCAATCTGACTAGATGTTATATATTTTATTAAAATTTTAAAATCAGCTCTTGTTTATATTTATTTTCTCCTTTGATTTTAAAGTATTTCATTTATTTATGTTCCTGATCCTATTTTGGGGTCAATTTTTATTTCTTTAATAATTTTATTTGTGATAGCTTAGATCTTTGATTTGAAACTTGCTTTCTAAAGGATGTAAGAAATGAATTCACATGTAGAATATGCTCTCTAGTGCTTTAGCTTCATCCAAGAAGATACATGTTGCTTTTTTCATTTTCATTCAAGTAAAAATATTTTTTAATTTTACATTATATTTCCTATGCAACCTTGGAGTTTTTTAGAGACTTGGTGTTTAATTTCTAATTACTAGGGATATCATCCAGATATTTTTCTGTTATTGATTTGCAGTTTGATTCTATTGTGATCCAAAAACATACTGGCTGTTTTCATTTGCTGATTTTGTTGGAGTGTTTCATAAAACATGATATGATCTATTGAGATCAATGTTCCACGTGCACTTGAAAATGTGTACTTTTCTGTTAAGTGAAATGTACCATAAATGTCAGTTAGGTCAAGTTAATTGATACGTTGTTCCAGTTTTCTATATCCTTCTAATTTTCTCTCTATTTTATTGATTATTGAAAGAGGAATGTTGAGTCTCCAACAGTCAGTGAATTTGTCTGTTTCTTCCTTCAATTCCTTAGATTTCTTCCAATTATTTTGAAGCTCTATTGTGAGGTGCATACAAATGTAAAATTGTCATGTCTGCTAGGTAATTATATTTTTTATTATGCAAAGCCCTTTTTTAATTCTTCTGATTTTTTTATTCTGAAGTCTGTTTAACATAGGCATATCATCTTTCTTTAGTGTTTGCATGACATAACTTTTATAAATATTTTTGCATTTTAATTGAATTTTACTTATGATAATTAGAGTTACATGCAATTGTAAGGCATAATACAGAGAAAGCTCATGTATATTTTATTCACTCTCTCACAGTGTTAATGTTTTGAACAAACCTAGTACAATATCACAACCTATATAGTGACATTGATACCATATAATGATATTTAGATTTCCACAGTTATATATCTACTTATTTGCATGTGTGTATAGTCAATTCTACTTTATATTACACATGTAGGTTTCGTATTCACCACAGTAAGATATGGAACAGTTTCTTCACCACAAGGATCCTTTTATTTGTGACTATGTATGCCACCTTCCCATTGCCTAACCTTTATCCCTGACTTTAGCCAATAGCTAATCTGTTCTCAATTTCTAAATATTTATCATGTGTAATATGTTAAATAAGTAGAGTTTCACAATATAAATGCTTTAGGGATTGTTCTTTATTCAACACAGATTTCTGGAGAGTCATTCAATTGATAATTTGTATGAAGTCTATTTCTTTATATTTCTGAGTAGTCCTCAGTGATGTGGATATACAGTTTGTATAGCCGTTTGCCTGTTTAAGGGCATCTGTGCTGTTTTTTGTCTTAATCTAATAGAAATATAGCTGCTATGAACTTTTTTTGTAGAGGTTATTGTGTGAACATAGGTTTTCATATTTCTGGTGTAAATGTCAAGGAAAGAAATTGCTAGCTTTTATGGTAGTTGCATGTTGAGTGTTACAGGAAATGACCTAACTATATTTCAAAATGGCTGTTCATTTTACCTTCTCATCAATAATGTATAAATTATCCAGTTTTTCTACATTTTAATCATCATTTTATATTGTCACTATTTTGTTATTTTAGCCATTTTGATATGTATGTAATTATCATATCATGGTTTTAATTTGTATTTCTCTGCTGTCCAATAATATTAAATATCTACTTATGTAATTTTTGTTATCATATCTTCTCTGGTAAAATGTCTGTTCATATGGTTTTGCTCATTTTTAATTAGATTGTTTTGTTACTGTTGAGTTTTGAGAAGTCTTCATATAGTCTGAAATACTTGTTCTTTGCCAGATATGCAGATTAGAAATATTTTCTCCCTATTTGCAGCTTTTATTTTTATTCTTTTAACTTAGGCTTTCACAAAATATAAGTTATTTGTTTTGATGAGGTAGAATATAGTAACATTTTATTTTATGAATTATCTTATTGGTATTGAATATAAGAACTCTTGATGATATGATTTGGCTATGTCCCCACCCAAATCTCATCTTGAATTGTAGTGCCTAGAATCAACATGTGTTGTGGGAGGTAACTGAATCATGTGGTCAGTACTACAGTACTGTTGTCATGGTAGTGAGTGAGTTCTCAGGAGATCTGATGGTTTTATAAGGGGCTTGTCCTTTTGCTCATTCTTCTCCTTCCTGCCATCATGTGAAGAAGAGTGTGTTTGTTTCCCCTTCCACCATGATGGTAAGTTTCTTGAGGCTTCCCCAGCAATGCTGAACTGTGACTCAATTAAACCTCTTTCCTTTATAAATTACCCAGTCTTTCGTAGCAGTGTGAGAATGGACTAATGCACCTGCCTATCTCTAGAATGCACACTTTTCCCGTTCCCGTTTTTTTTTTTTTTTTTTTTTTTTTTGCTAAATCTTTCATAGTTTTGCATTTTACATGTAAGTTCATAATTCATTTTGAGTTACTTTTTATTAGAGGGACGATTGCTCCTACATTTAATTGTTTTTGTGCCTATGCCAAAAATGAGTTCAGTGTCTTTTTGAAATTTTATTCCATTGAGCTATGTATTTATGCCTGTGCTAATACTGCAGTGTTGATTATCATAGCTATGTAGTAATCCGTATCCCATTTATGCTTAGTGTTCCATTACTGGAACACTAAGCTTGTGGGTGTTATTTATATCTTACTGCTCAAGGTCCTTGACACAATCTGGTTTTCTCACAAAATTTGCAACCTCCAGCATAAATAGGTTAAAGAGTTGCCCTTTGGTATCTGTAGGGAATTTGTTCCAGGATGTCCGACAAATACCAAAATTCATGGATACTCAAGCCTTTATGTACAAAATGATGTCATATTTACATATAATCTATTCATTTTCTTTTGTATACTTTGTTATTTCTAGCAGGGTGGGGCCTAGATGTCCAACTAGAAGTAGTTGTGATGAGAGGCTCCCATCAAAAATAAAACAGCTAAAAAATCCTACACAAGCAACTGAAGTATTCAGGTTCTGTTATTAGGTCTGAATAGGTGGCTGTCCTGATCCACGGAGAGGAAGGAAGAGCAATGTGGTGTGACAGCCCCCCTGAACACCATACAGGGCAGGGGAGTCCTGAAACCCAGCCAAGAGAGGCAATGAGTGAGCTTGGTACCCAGCCTGGAAAACTGCATTTTCCACAGAAATGTATAACCCATGGATCACAAGTTTTTACATGGGAGCCCACACCACCAAGGCCTCTGGTCTCAATCACAGAGCAAGCAGATTCTCAACAGCCGCTGGGCTATAATCAGCCTTAGCCTGCCGAGTTCCTGGAGGGAGGGGCGGCCATTACCATTGCTTCAGATGCCTGCAGTCTAAGCCCTCTGAGCTCTTTGAGGATGGGCAACAGCCAGCACTGTAGCTGCAGGGTCTTTCTGCAGAAACTCCAACCCCAGCCAGGGATTCAGGGACAGAACTCTGATCTCCCTGGGCCTGAGCCACTCAAGAAAAGGGTGGTCTTAGTCTCTGCCAACCAGCAGACTTAGCTTTTCCTCCTGCTAGCTTTGAGGAATCCTGGCAACCCAGACGAATGGGATTCACCCCAGCACAGCACACTTCCTCCATAACTGAAGAGCCAAAGTGCCTCGTTAAAGGAGTTCTACTTCCTGTGTCACCAAACTGAGTCAGACCCACCCAACAGGGGTTGTCAGGCACTATTCAGGAACATTCCTACTGGCCTTAGGTCAGTTCCCTTTGAGGTCAGAGATCCCAGAGCAATGAGCAGGTACCCATTTTGCTGTTCTCTAGCCTCTTGGAGTGACATCCTCAGCCACAGGAGTGACCCAGATGAATACTGCCTGAAGTGCGCCTCCAGCAAACCACAGCAGTCTTACAGAAGAGGGACCTGACTATTGAAATAAAAACAAAGCAACAACAACAGCATCAGTAACAAAAAGTCCCCCAAAAAACCTCATCTAAGTGTCAGCACTTCAAAGACTGAAACTAGACAAACTCATGATGGTGAAAAAGAATCAAGAAAAAACATGTTGAAAACCCAAAATGCTAGAGTGCATACTGTAGCATTACCGTCATTGCTCTCCAGCAAGGGTGCAGAACTGGATGGAGGAGGAGAATGATGAATTGACACAAGTAGGCTTCAGAAGGTGGGTAATAACAAACTTTGCTGAGGTAAAGGAGCCTGTTCTAATCCAATGCCAATAAGCTGAGAATCTTGATTAAAGATTAAAGGAACTGCTAACTAGAAAAACCAGTTCAGAGAGGAACACAAATGACCTGATGGAGCTGAAAAATGCAACATGAGAACTTTCTGAAGCATACATAAGTATCAATAACAGAATAGGTCAAGTGGAAGGAAGAATATCAGAGATGGAAGATGGCCTTGCTGATATAAGGGAGACAGACAAAATTAAAAAAAAAAAAGTAGGAAGAGATACAAACAAAACTAGATTTCAAGGAAATAAGAGAAAACACAAATAATGGAAAAATATTTCCTCCTAATAGGTAGAATCAGCATCATGAAAATGGCCATAAAGGCCAAAGGAATTTATAAATTCAGTGCCATTCCCATCAACTAAGTTGTTGGGATGAAGACCATAAAGACCATAAATTCAATGCTATTCCCATCAAACTAATTTCTAATTCTACACAGAATTAGAAAAAAAAAAACTACTTCAAAATTCATAACGAAGCAAAAAAGAGCTCACATAGCCAAGACAATCCTAAGCAAAAGGTATAAAGCTGGAGGCATCATGCTACCTTACTTCAAATTGTACTACAAGTCTACAGTAACCAAAATGGCATGATACTTGCACCAAAACAAACATATAGACCAATGGAACAGAATACAGACTTCAGAAATGAGACCACACATCTACAACTATGTGACATGTGACAAACCTGACAAAAAAAAGCAATGGAGAAAGGATTCCCTATTTAATAAAGGGTGCTGGGAAAACTGGCTAGTCATATGAAGAAAACAGAAACTAGACTCCCTTCTTACATCTTATACAGAAATTAAGTGAAGATAGATTAAAGACTTGAATGTAAAATACAAAACCGTAGGACCCTAGAAGAAAACCTAGGCATTACCATTCAAGACATAGGCATGGACAAATATTTTATGAGGAAATTGCCAGAAGCAATTGCAATGAAAGCTAAAATTGACAAATAAGATCTAATCAAACTAACGCACTTCTGCACAGCAAAAGAAACTATCATCAGAGCAAACAGACAACTTACAGAATGGGAGAACATTTTTGCAATCTACCCATCTGACAAAGGTTTAATATCCAGAATTTACAAAGAATTTAAACAAATTTACAAGAAACAAAGAAACCCATCAAAAAGTGGCAAAGGATATGAAAAGATACTTCTCAAAATAAGACATTTATATGGCCAATAGACATATGAAAATGTCAAATTCGCTGATCATTAGAGAAATGCACATCAAAACCACAATGAGATACCACGTCACACGAGTCAGTATGATGACTGTTAAAATGTCAAAAAACTATAGATACTGGCATGGCTGTGGAGAAATAGGAACACTTTTACATTGTTGGTTGGAATGTGTATTAGTTCAACCATTATGGAAGACAGTGTGGCAATTCAAGGACCAAAAACCAGAAATACCATTTGACCCAGCAATTCCATTACTGAGTACATACCCAAAGTAATAGGAATCATTCTATTATAGCAATACATGAACACATATGTTTATTGCAGCACTAGTCACAATAGAAAAGACTTGGAACCAACCCAAATGCCCATCAATTATAGAATGGATAAAGAAAATTCGGTAGATCTGTATACATCATGGAATACTATGTAGCCACAAAAGGAGAAGACCATGTTCTTTGCAGGAACACGAATGAAGCTGGAAGCCACCATTCTCAGAAAACTGACAGTGGAACACAAAACCAAACACCGTGTGTTCTCACTTATAAGTGGAAGTTGAACAATGAGAACACATGGACACAGAGAGGGGAACAACACACTTTGGGGCCCATCAGTGTCAACTAAGGGGAGGGAGAGCGTCAGGAAAAATAGCTAATGAATGAGGGACTTAAAACCTATGTGATGGGTTGATAGGTGCAGCAAACCACCTATCAACATATACCTATGGCCCAAATCCACACATTCTTCATATGTATCCCGGAACTTAAATATATATGTAAATGTAAAAGAATAAGTCATTTCTAAATTACTTATAATATCTAATACAATGTAAATATATGTTATACCTTTTAAAATTTGTATTTTTATTGTTGCATTGCTGTTTTTTATTTTCTAAATATTTTTGATTCATCGTTGGTTGAAACATGGATGCTAAATCTGTGGATATGAAGGGCCAACCATATTGGGGAAAATTATTCCAAGCAATTTATTAAGATATTTAGCTATTCACTTTCGTGTAAAATTTAGCCTTTTTATATCAAATACTGTGGTAGTGAGGGAATGTGTTCTCTTTCTGGGTCCATGAGGGGTCATAGTTTTAAGGGAAAGAATTTCCCAGTGCCATGTTCCCCTCCCATCTCTCTCCATCTGGGAGATTTAACGGTTTATGTTTGAATTTCTGGGGTGCAGGGAGAAACTAAAAGTCAATCACTCCAGTGGAAGTTCTAAGGAATTCCCTTCATTGGCCAGGGGCCTTAGAGAAGGTGGGAGTCCCTCCCAGGTTAAAAGTCCCCTTCTTCCACACCCCTTTTGGTCCTCTTCCAGGAACACTCCCTTCATGGAAGCTATCTTTCTCTTTCTTGGATTTCCCCTCTGGAGTCCCCTTCCACACTCTCTCGTGGAAGGCTGTCTTCTCGTCCTAAATGTCATCTCTCTCTATTCCCTAACACTCTCATGGAAGCTGCTTTCATCTCCTGGATTCAATCTTTCTGGATTATCTCACTCAGTGTGAGAGTTAGCTGTTTCCTTCTCTATTCTTTTCCTTTTTCTCTCTCTCTTTAAATAAATCACTTTCTACAAACTCTTTTGAGTCCAGCATTTACTGCGCACTGTGCCATGGTCCCTTTCTCATTCTTGAGAGGGCAGGAGACCAAGAACCTGGAGAAATGTCCTCTCAGGGGAGCTGAGGGCACCCTGAAACCCTGAAACCCAATATTACATTAGCATTTGATAGAAATTTTATTAAATTTATAAATCAAACTGAGAAGAATTAATGTTGATATTATGTTGAGTCTTCCAAAGCATAATTCTGATATGTCTCCATTTGTTTAGAACTTCTTAAATTTTATTAAAATCAGCATTATGTCACTCAACATACAGATTCTAGCATGTTATATTAAGTCTGTAAGTAAGAATTTCATTTTGTTTGAATTGACTGCAAATGATAATGTTTTTAAATTGATATGTAACTCATGTGAAATTAAATTTAGTCTTTTAAAGTATATAATTTGTTTTTAGTATATTCACAAAGTTGTATAACCATCACTATTTTTTTCTAGAACCTTCTCATTACTCTCAAAATAAACCCCACTTCTATTAGCAGCCACTCTCCATCTTCCCTACCCCTAACCACTTGGCAAACTCTAAGTTACTTTTTCTCTGTGAATTTGTCTATTCTAGACGTTTCATATAAATGAACTGTACAATGTCAACTTACGTTCCTGACTTAGTTAACTTAGCATAATGATTTCTAGGTTTATCCCATTTGTAACATATTAGAAGTTCCAATATTTTTATGACTGAATAAAATTATGCTTCCTCGATATACCACAATTTCTTTATTCATCAGCTTATGGACATTTGAATTATTTTCAATTGGCCATTTATTAATAATTCTAACATTTACATATAATTTTTTGTGTTGAAAATATATTTTCAGCTATCAGGTTATATATCTAAGAGTAGAATCACTGGATCATATAATAACTGTATTTAATCACATGAAGAACTTTGACTATAAGCCAAAAGAGAGTGGGGGCCAATATTCAACATCCATAAGGAAAAGAACTTTCAACCCAGAATTTCACATCCAGCCAAACTAAGCTTCATAACAGAAGGAAAAATAATTTTTTTTGTGTGAACAAGCAAGGACTCATCACCACCAGGCCTGTTTTACAAACACTTCTGAAAGAACCACTACACATAGAAAGGAGCAACCAGCATCAGCCTTTCTAAAAAATACCAAAAATACCAAAAGGTAAAGAGCATCAACATAATGAAAAATTTACATCAACTAATGGGCAAAACAGCCAGCTAACATTAAATGGCAGTATTAAACTCACATATATTATTAAGTTTCCCAATAATAGTGGAAGACTTCAACATCAATATTAGACAGATCAATGAGACAGAAAATTAACGACACCCAGGACTTGAACTCAGATCCGGAACAAGTAAACTTAACATTTATAGAACTCTCCACTTTAAATACACAAAACACACACTTATCAGTACCACCTTACACCTACTTACAGGTTTAAATGAAATATTGGTTGGCTGCTTGTTTGTTATTGTCTTCCCTCATTTTTTAAGCACAGTTATAGGAATATCCATTTTTATACTGCATTCTAGCCCAGGCAATAAAGCAACACCCCCGTTCTCTCTCCCTCTTCCTCTTCCTCTTTCTTCCTCGCCTTCATTCTTTTTTATTATTATTATTCATTTTCTTTCTTTCTTTTTCTAAAAAAAAGAAAGTTGAGACTGCTTTCCAAAGTGACTGCACCATTTTACATTCTGTAGAGCCATGTTTCAGGGTACTAATTACTCCCCATTCTCCCCTACACTTGTTATTTCTGTATTTTTAAAATTCTAGTCATCCTAGTCAGTGTAAAGTATAATCTCATTGATTATACTTTTATTGTTCATTTTATTTTATTTATTTTAATGTTCATCTCTCTGATAACTAATAATGTTGATTTTTTAATGCCCTCATGGGGCATATCTTCTGTGCAGAATGTCTATTCAAAACCCTGGCCTACTATATTATGGAATATTTTGTCCTTTTATTGTTGAATTGAATCTTTTTATGTATTCTAGATAAGGTTCCTTAAATATATAATCTGAAAACATTCTTTCATTATGGAGGAAGCCTTTTTTGTTTGTTGGCAGTGAGTGTCCTTTGAAGCAAAAAACACTTAGTTTTGAATAAAGTAAAACTTTATATTCATTTGGTTGCTTGTGACTTAGGTGTCATAACCAAGATACCTTGTCAAATTCAGGACCAGGAAGATTTACACCCATGATAAGTTTTGATACAATTTGGGTTAAATTTTGTATAAGATGTGAGGTACTTTTTTTTTTTTTTAGACATATATTTGTATGAGGTAGGGGCCCAAGTATATCCATCTATACATAGAGATATCTGCAATTTCCCAACACCATTTGTTGAAAAGACTATTCTTAGTTGAATTGTCTTGACACCATTGTCAAAAGTTAAGATAAATGTATAGGATTATTTTGCTATTAACAATTCTATTCCATTGATCTACATGTCTATCTGTATACTAGTATCACTCTCTTGAGTTAATTACTGTTGCTTGTCTTATAAATTTTGAAATCAGGAAGTGCAAAATGTCTAAATTCAATTTTTTTCTTTTCAAGAGTGTTTGGCCTGATCTAGGTCCCTTGTCTTTCCATAAGAATGTAAAGATCAGCTTGTCAGTTTTAGCCAGAAACCAGCTGAGATTTTGATAGGAATTATTTTGAATCTGTGGAACAATTTGGGGAGTATTGCCATCTAAACAATATTTGAGTGTTCTAAGCCATAAACACAGAAAGAACAGATTGGACTCCCTATGATTTCATCTCTACCCAAATCAATCACAGCAAGCACCTGTTACCTGGCCACCCCCACCCCTTCCCCCAAACTGCCTTTGAAAACCTCCTAACCTATGAGCTTTGGAGGTGGTGATTTGAGTACAATCATGTGGTGTAGCCAGCCTCCTGTCTATTAAACTCTTTCTTTACTACAATGCTGTGGTCTTTATGCAGCAGACAGAAAGAACCTTTCAGGTGGTTACAACATAAGATATTTTTCTGGGTAGTGAATTACTCTTCTCACCAAAGTAGCTTGGAGTTCTTTTTTATGCGACTCAACTTTTATTTTACATTCAGGTGGTACATATGCAGATTTGTTCCATGGAGTTATGTACCTTCGATGCCTAGTTGGTTGAGTTTTCATCATGAAGGGATGTTGGACTTTATTGAAGCTTTTTCTGCATCTATTGAGATGATCATAAGGTTTTTGTATTTTATTCTGTTTATGTGATGAATTGCATTTATTGGTTTACAAATGTTAAACAGATCTTACATCCCAGGAATGAAGCCTACTTGATCACAGTGAATTTTAAACTGAATTATGAAAGTAAAGAAACTTATATAGCTTATCAAAAATGTATTTATTAGTTTGCCAAGCAAATAAAATACTATTTTTAGAGATGTCTTAAATAATGGATTATCTTTTCTCCTCATAGAGGTTTATATAGAGAATATTAGCAGTCAATTAACAATTTGCTTTCCCTGAAATTTTAGTATCAGTGGCTTTAGATTAACTGTGCTAATTTAAGTGTTCAAAAAATTATTATACTTATTTAATAGGATACCATTTATCTAATGACAACACTGTCCATTCCAGTCCCACAGTTGTGTTTACCATCTAGATAATCATTGTGGCTTCCTAGTCACAGATGACTTTACTTATAAAAATATTTTATTTCTCAAACAAGGGTTTCCTTTCCTGGTTAGTGAATTTGGATGCCTTTTAACAGTGATGATAATAATAGAAAAAGGTGATATTAAAGAATAATGAGATAAATGGTATGTTTTGTTGTTGATACATGTAAAAACACATTCCCATAATAGTTTTTCAGAGTATTTATAGATTTGGGGATATCATAGTATATACAAATATGATAGAAAAAGAAAAGGGAGAAATGATAAAAAAAGGAACCAAAAAGAAACCTTAAAGTTAAATTTTTGGTTCAAAAAAAGAAAGACAAATTTCTATACTGGCTGTTCTGTCTTTTACAGACAGCTCATGATTTCAGCAAGCTCAACTGCAAAGTTCAACCTGTCTGCTAATATCTCAACTCTGAGCAGGAAATGATAATTTTATGATGTTTTCTTTTCTTCTGTAGGACAATGACAATCACTACATTAAATAAAGCCAAATAGACATATTACATATAAGTGTTCAAATATTTTGCCAGAGAGTAGAATTGTACATTGAAAAGAACTATTACTCAACAATAAATTTTGGTGACTTAAGAGGATTTCAGTTACAAGATAGCATACATAAACTTAAACCATAGTTCTCATGCACTTATTTTTCTGGCAACTAAAAAATTAAAAGCTCTCTTAAATATTGTGTCCATAGAAAACCTAGAAGATGAGCAGTGAAAAATGTGTCAGAACTCCATTTTACCCAGTCACTGTTGTTTCTCGATCTTCTGTGTTAGAACAGATTCATTTCTACAGATGCTGATTTTAGATTTACATCATATCTACAGAATAACTTCCGCCCGTTCTTAAGGTGACAACTACAGAGACATTGAATTCTGCATATTCTGACTCAGCCCTGCATAATCGTCTAGATGAAACACAATAGTATAAAAACTTTCAGGCAATTTTGTAAGGCAGAGTACTGTGGATGACCAAATTTCTGAAAGGCACAGTAGATGAGCAAAGTGAACATCTTGTTTTTAGTCCTGACTCTTCTATTAATTCACCATAACCATGAGCAAGGTGGTTATCCTTTCAATGCTTTGTTTTTCTTAAATGAGAGTTGATAAGATAGATTAATATCTAAGTTTATTCCAGCTTTAAAAGATTTATTTATTATAATTTCCTTAAATATGCTATTCTTTAAGAGTTTAGACGAGTTGGAAAAATATGCCCATGTTCACACTATGTCCGAATTATTACCTGTAAATAACATAGACATCTCTCTATAGTCTTAAGCCCAGAATCTGTGGACATACTTAATTTTGCATTTGTTTTCAAATAACTCTTCCCTAGTTGCTAGGAGCCAAATCTGTAGCAATTTCAAATTAGCTATTTTCCAGATCTTAGGTGCAATTAGGGTATCTAGGATTGTTTTGAGTAGTAGAAGGGATCATCTCATATATTCAGATAACACAGGCCAAAGACTCTTTCTCCAATTTTTTTGAGATGTTGCCTTACCTTTGGACTCCCCAAGATTACTTAATTTAAGGTTTCAATTTTATCACTTAGAATATTGGAGTAGATACATAGCTCAGTTTGTGACTTAATAACTTAAAGCCTGTATGGACGTCAACATGATGCACTTTTAAATCTAAGTCTTCTCATAATACAGTTTGTTTTCAGGAGTAAATGTATAATGCATATGGAAATGGTTTATGAATATAATTTTTAGGTTACAAGAAATAAACTTTTTATTCTTTCCCATTGCCATACTTCTTAAATTTTCTTTATTTTTAATTATTTGTACATAATAGTTGTACATATTTATGGGAAGTGTAATGCTTTGATATAAGAATACGATGTGTAATAATCAAAACAGGTAATTGAGATACCCACCCCATCAAATCTTAATCATGTCTTTGTGTTAGGAACATTCCAATTCCACTCTTTTGGTTATTTTGAAACATATAATAAATTATTGATAACTATAGTCGCCCTGTTGTGATTCAAAATACAAGTCATTATTTATTCTATCTAACTATATTTTTGTACCCATTAACTACCCCACCTTCATCTCTTTTTCTGCACCTCCCTTCTCAGTCTCTGGTAACCATCATTCTATGGTCTGTCTTCATAAGTTCAACTCTTTCCATGTATGATATTTGTTTTTCTGTGCCTGGCTTATTTCACTTAACATAACGTCCTCTGCTTCCATTTATATTGTTGCTAATCACAAAATTTCCCTCTTTCACAGTTGAATAAGCATGTAGACAGCTCTTGATTTCAGCAGGTTCAAGTTCAAAGTTCCACCTGTTTGCAAATAGCTCAACTCTGAGAAGGAAATGATAACTTTATGATGTTCTCTTCTGCAGAAGAACAATGACTGCATTAAATTACATTAAGCGAAATAGACATACTACATATAAATGTTTAAATAATTGCCATATAGTAGAATAGTATGTTAAGAACTGTGACTCAATAAATAAAAACACTCCATTGTGTATATGAACCACATTTTCTTTAGCAATTCATTTATTGATGGGCATTTTTTTTTTTTTTTTTTTTTTTTTTTTTTTTTTTTTTTGAGACGGAGTTTCGCTCTTGTTACCCAGGCTGGAGTGCAATGGCGCAATCTCGGCTCACCGCAACCTCCGCCTCCTGGGTTCAGGCAATTCTCCTGCCTCAGCCTCCTGAGCAGCTGGGATTACAGGCACGCGCCACCATGCCCAGCTAATTTTTTGTATTTTTAGTAGAGACGGGGTTTCACCATGTCGACCAGGATGGTCTCGAACTCTCGACCTCGTGATCCACCCGCCTCGGCCTCCCAAAGTGCTGGGATTACAGGCTTGAGCCACCGTGCCCGGCCTATTGATGGGCATTTACATTGCTTTCACATCTTGGCTATTTTGAATAGTGCTGCAGTAAATATGGGAATGCAGATTTCTTTTTTTGTGGATATAAACCCAGCAGTGAGGTTCCTGTATAATATAGTAGTTCTATTTTTAGTTTTTAAGAAACCTTCCTACTATTCTTTATAGTGACTGTACTAATACACATTCCCACAAACAGTGTACATGGATTTCTCTTTCTCCGTATCCTCACCCAGCATTCATTATCGCCACCTTTTGGATAAAAGACACTTTAACTAGGGGAGATGTTACCTCAGTGTAGTTTTGATTTGCATTATTCTGATGATTAGTTTACATTGAACGTATATGCCTATAACTGTTGTCCATTTGTATGTCTTCTTTTGTAAAATGTCTATTCATTTCTTTTGTCCATTTTTAAATCTGGTTGTGAGTTTTCTTTGTTTTTTGTTTTTTTTCTATTTAGTGTTTGAGCTCCTTACGTATTCTGGTTATCAATCCCTTAGAAGGTTAGTTTGCAAATATTTTCTCCCATTCCGCAGTTGTATCCTCACTTTGCCTATTGTTTTCTTTGCTGTGCAGAAGCTTTTTAGCTTGATGTGATTCCATTTGTTCATTTTTGATTTGGCTGCCTATGCATTTGAGGTCTTACTCAATAAATCTGTGCCTAGTAAAATATCACAAAGTATTTCCCCAATATTTTGTTCTAATAGTTTCATAGTTTTAGAATAAAGTTTCTAATTCATTTTGATTTGATTTCTCTATATGGCAAGAGATAAGGGTCTAGTTTCATATTCCCTTTAGTATTTCTTGTAAAACAACTCTGATGTTGACAAAATCTTTCAGGTTTGTTTAGAAATGTCTTTATTTCTTTAGTTTGAAGGATAATTTAAAAAAATGTAATATTATAGTTTCAAAATTGGTAGGTTTAAAAAAATTATTTTCTATACCACTTTGAATATGTCATCCTGCTTTCTCTTGACCTGTAAGTTTTCTGCTGCCAAACATATTGGAACTCCATTATATGTTATTTGCTCCTTTTCTCTTGTTTATTTTAGGTTTGTTTTAAAATCTTTTAACTTTGAGAGTTTGATTATTATATGCCTTGGAATATTCTTTTTAGAGTTGTATGTTCTATGACTTTCTTGTATCTGAATACTCATATCTTCCACTAGATTTGAAAAGTTCTATGTTATTTATTTTTGAATACACTTTATACTGTGATTTCTTTACAACCTCTTTAAGGCCAATAACTCTGAAATTTGCCATTTTAAGTCTATTTTTTAAATATTGTAGTCATGATTCATTCTTTTTTATTTTTTCTCCTCTAACAGTGTATGTTCATATCACCTGTCTCCCTGCTCATTACTTTTGCATGTTTGATGAATTCTGCTATGAAGAGACTCCGATATATTTTTCAGATTATTAATTGAATTTTTCAGCTCCAGAATTTTTGCTTAATTTTTCTTGTTTCAATATCTTTGTTAAATTTCTCTGACAGAATTCTGAATTCTTTCTCTGTGTTATCTTAAAGTTTATTAAACTTCCTCAAGATACTATTTTGAATAATCTGTTTGAAAGCTTACATATCTATATTTACTGAGACTGATCATTTCTGCCCAATTTAGTTTGTTTTGGGAGGTCATCATGTTTTCTTGAATAACATGTGGACGTTCATGAATGTCTGGGCATTGGAGATTTAGGTGTATATACTGATCTTTCCAGTTTGGAATTGTTTGTACTTACTGTTCTTGAGAAGGCTGTCTCCATAGCCAAAGAGAATTGGATTTTGTGATCTAAGCCTGTGGTCACTGCAGCTGTATTAAACCTCACTGCACTTTTAAACTCCTCTGAATAATTTTTTATTTCCATCTATGGATAAATTATTGAGCAGAACACAGAGCTTTTTTTTGCAATATTTCAAAATATTAACAAATAATTACATAGTGCTAAATCTTAATTGTCAAATACATTCTAATATACGATTTATATTATATGTTGTTTAATCTTTCTCAGTAAAATTTAAGTTTTGTAAATAGGGATTATCATTTATTACAAGTGACAACCTTTAACATTTTTGCAACTTTTGTTACTTCCAGAAGAAAAGAATGTAGTAGAGAAATAAGCACTACAGTGAAGAGGAATGTGACAAAACAGTTGGAATACGGTGCTAAATGATTGAGGGGATGGATACTCTGTTCTCCATGATTCCTTCTAGTTTTAATGTGTATTAGCTGTGTCATGATCAACAATAACTTAATGAATCTTTATATTTCACATTTGTATTTTGTACCTATGATAGCATTAGCCTTATACAGTCTTAATTAGAATATAATTATTTTAAGTAAAGCACTGAAAACAACCAATGGCACTTAATAAACACTAAATAATTATTATTTTATCATGATTACTATGTTAATTGAGTTTGAGTATGGACTCTGCAGAGCATTTTGTTTTTCTTTTGAAATTTAATTTGCATGAAAATATGAGCTACAATGATAATTATACATATTTTAATAGGAAAACTGAGGAATTAGGTGACATGTACTTTGCAGGCAACCATCAAATTATATGTAAATTATATTTATTTCAATGTAAATCTGCTTTAACTTATGCTATATCTACTAATTTTCTTATAATATGCACTTTGTATACGTCTAAGAAGTATCATCTTAATAAATAAAAAATTCATGATTAGAATGCTTTATTTTAGTAAATTTACTGGCAGTCAAGGACTTACAAGGCCTGAATTCAGTCATTTGCCTACCAGTTTGTTATATCTGATTGTGTGAACTGTGACAGATAAAAGAATAATTTAAGAAAATAGAACCACTGTCTCAAGACATATAGTTTAATTTGTTTCTTTAAGCTTTCAAGCTGATAAAGAAAATAGTCTTTCATCAAGGACATAAATCCAAGGTGAAGATAGAGAAAGAAAGTTGTTCTAAAAGCACTCTTGTTTAGACTGCAAGGGTAGTATTAAAAGGTTGGTCTTCTCAGAATATTCCCAATATAAAAAGAGAAATGTGGCTTTAGAAGGTTGTTGTAATGATGCTGATATTATTGATTCTCTTTCTGTCTCTTGCTTACACACACACGTGTGCACACACACACACTTTATTTTTTTTAATACATTTATCCAATTCTTTATCTTTTACCAATAAGGTTTTTTTAATGGGTTGACAAAATCTGTTAATGTCACTGCTACTATGAAGTCACAAATGTCAATATATTTTGGGTTTTCTGGATGGGCCCAATATCAGCATTGCTTATAGAACCAAGCTTCTTTCATTAATGTGGCCAGATATTCCCAGGGCACAATCTCTACCATTACTCCCTTTTGCTACAAATTTACAATTTGTAGAATTTGAGAATCATTAAAGAAAGTACTAGTTATAAAATGCGCCAATTAAACTTGTGAAACTCTTAGATAGATTGCCTATGTCAGACTTACAAGGACAAACAGAAAAGGAATTCTTATGGAGGCACCTATTCCTGTGTTTTTGGCTGATCATTAAGATACTTCTTGTATTTGCACTTGTGCATTTCAAGAAATATTCTTTGCCTTCTTGGGGGACTTATTTCTTAACCAAAGATATATTTTAATTCTATAAAAGTTGTCAAAAAAGATATATCTTTCTTCTCAGCTCATTAGCTCAGATTGGTCACTGTGTTTCAATGGTTAATGACAATGTTGTATAATTTGTGACATCTAGAGTAACACATTCCTTCTCTGTTATAAATAAAAAGCTTCTTCTTGTCCTGGTAGTGTCATTTTCTATGAACTATTGCACTGATGTGCTGCTTTGGTATATAAATATCAGTGTCATGTATCTGATATCAGAATACACTATTTTAAAACCAGGTTTCTATTCTTTTTATCTGTATCCTGCTCAACATGATGCAATGTTTTGATTTGCAGTCAATTTATAAGCATCTAAAATCTGACACTTGAAATGTTCAAAGCAACCACATTAATGGGGATTTTGTATGAACAGAAACACATTAATACAGCAGGGAAGCAGAGTTTGAGCCAGTTTGTTACATAAAAGACATCATTTCCATGAAAACAAATGGGGTATTAAGTTCAGCTGCCATCACAGTGACAGTACAAACAACTAAAAGACAGAATTATTGCTAAGAGTTTCCCTTTGCTTGATAATGGTTGAAAGAAAATTCACTCTGATATCACGTGGAAATGTAGGTTTTTAGAATTTTTATTTTTCTAAAAGGAACAGCTACGTAAAGCAGAGAAGTACACTCATTTTTCAGTTGTATTTATTTTAAAAGGTAGTAAAATAAATGGTAATAATTTTAAATTCATTCTTCATTTTATTCATAAGTCAACTTGGAGAAAATTCTGGAGATGCAAAGGTCAAATATTTGAGTTTTGTTTTGTTTTGTTTTTACCACACAATAGAAGAAAGGCTTAAAAAATCACTTTTCTGGCCATATGCTTTTTTGTCCTTTATTCAGCCTCTTGAGATGAGACGGGAGGTCAAAAAATGTGACATGATTGAGCAATATGCATTAGAGTGGTAGTATTTCCTGGATTTCTTCTGAATATGGTGGTCAATGTATAAAAGCCTGTTTATATAACATTCTTTTTTTTTTTGGGGGGGGGGGGGAGAGGGACGGAGTTTCGCTCTTGTTACCCAGGCTGGAGTGCAATGGCGCGATCTCGGCTCACTGCAGCCTCCATCTCCTGGGTTCAGGCAATTCTCCGGCCTCAGCCTCCTGAGTAGCTGGGATTACAGGCACGCGCCACCATGCCCAACTAATTTTTTGTGTTTTTAGTAGAGACGGGGTTTCACCATGTTGACCAGGATGATCTCAATCTCTTGACCTTATGATCCACCTGCCTCGGCCTCCCAAAGTGCTGGGATTACAGGCTTGAGCCACCGCACCCGGCACATTCTTTTTTTTTTTACCATATGTTTTGAAATACAATGATTTTCATTTGTTTCTTGCCATTGATATTTTAATGTGGAATATTTCTAAATTTCTTCACAATATTTTGTCTCAGTATTTAATTCTCTTGAATCAAAGTTATTGTATCTGGGATACTTAGACAAACATTACTGTGTACATGCTTATGATAACACATATGTGTGTACCCACCCAGAGTAAGCCAAGTGAATGAAGAATATTGTTCAGAAAGTTAGTCCATCATTTGGAGACTACAGTGTTAAATACCTGCAAAGGTTAATTTATGCTTCGGGTAATGCAACTTAACTATTTAAAATTCAGAAGGTAAATCTGGAATAAATGGCCTTTTTCCTGTATCCAATATAAATATATATGTATATGTATATATATATAATATATATATACAAATGAATATAAGTATATATGTAGTTATATAGTTATAGATATATTTACAACAATATGCAGTTTGCATTGTGTATATATACCGATAAAATGTTTTGTGTGTGTATGTGTATATATACCCTCACACAACATTTTTGTACATATCACTTCACCAAGTATAAATTTACTGTCTTATATAGTTAAGTACATCATTTTTTTTTAAGAGAGGCTTGCTAAAGAGTATTTGTAAAACAGTTTCTTTACTTTAAGTTCTAGGGTACATGTGTAGACCATGCAGGATTGTTACATAGATATACACATGCCATAGTGGTTTGCTGCATTCATCCCCTGTCATCTACATTAAGTATTTCTCCTAATGTTATCTCCCCCCAATACCCACAACCACCTGCTGTTCCTCCTCTAGCTCCCCCACTCCCCAGCATGCCTCAGTGTGTGATGTCCCACACCCTGGGTTCATGTGTTCTCATTGTTCAACACCCACTTGTGAGTGAGAACATGTGGTGTTTGGTTATCTGCTCTTATGTCAACTTGCTGAGAATGATGGTTTCCAGATTCATCCATGTCCTTTTCATGGACATGAACTCATCCCTTTTTATGGCTGCATAGTATTCCATGGTGTGTATATGCCACATTTTCTTTACCCAGTCTATCATTGATGGGCACTTGGGTTGGTTTCAAGTCTTTGCTACTGTAAACAGTGCCTCAATGAACATACATGTGCATGTATCTTTATAATAGAACAATTTATAATCCTTTGGGTATATATCCAGTAATGGGATTGCTGGGTCAAATGGTATTTCTAGTTCTAGATCCTTGAGGAATTGCCACACTGTCTTCCACAATGGTTGAACTAACTTTCACTCCCACTAAAAGTGTAAAAGTGTTCCTATTTCTCATTTTCTCCAGCATCTGTCTCCAAATTTTTTAATGATCACCATTCTAACTGGCGTGAGATTGTATCTCAATGTGGCATTTCTCTAATGACCAGTGATGATGAGTATTTTTTCATATGTTGGCCACATAAAGTCTTCTTTTGGAAAGTGTCTGTTCATATCCTTTGCCCACTTTTGGATGGGGTTGTTTTTATTCTCATATATTTGTTTAAGTTCTTTGTAGATTCTGGATATTAGCCCTTTGTCAGATGTGTAGCTTGCAAAAATTTTTCCCCATTCTATTGGTTGCTGGTTAACTCTAATGAATGTTTATTTTGCTGTGCAGAAGCATTTAAGTTTCATTAGGCCCCATTTGTTTTGTTTTGCTTTTGTTGCTATTGCTTTTGGTGTTTTAGTCATGAAGTCCTTGTCTATGCCTATGTCCTGAATAGTATTGCCTAGATTTTCTTGTAGGGTTTTTATGGTGTTAGGTCTTATGTTTAAACCTTTAATCTATCTGGAGGTAATTTTTGTATAAGACATAAGTTAGGGCTCCAGTTTCAACTTTCTGCACATGGCTAGCCAGTTTTCCCAACACCATTTGTTAAATAGGTAATCCTTTCCCCATTGCTTGTTTTTGTCAGATTTGTCAAAGATCAGATGGTGGTTGGTGTGTGACATTATTTCTGAGGCCTCTATTCCATTCCATTGGCCTATATCTCTGTTTGGTATTGCTATCATGCTGCTTTCAGTACTGTAGCCTTGCAGTATAGTTTGCAGTCAGGTAGCATGATGCCTCCAGCTTTGTTCTTTTTGTTTAGAATTGTTTTGGCGATGTGGCCTCTTTTTTGGTTCCATATGAAGTTTAGAGTGTTTTTTTTCCAGTTCTGTGAAGAAGGTCAATGGTAGATTGCCTAATCAATTATGGCAAATAAATGTTACATATGATTCTGAATTTGGAAAACTAATATGCACATGTATCCATTGAAATCAATTTTTACCTAATAAGCACAAATGCTCTTCTTAGAGAGTCCACCCAATCTGTTATTAAACATCCTTAAACTTTTGTGTTTATGCAGCTGCCCACAAAAATTAAAACTGATAATGGTCCAGCTTATGCCAGCTCACAATTTCCACAAGTTTGTCACACATGGAACGTCTGACATTTCATAGGTATCCCTTAAAGACCGGCCATAGTAGATTGTGTCTACTCCAGCCTTAAAAATATGCTCAAAAACCAAAAAAATGGGGAATATGAGTAAGGACCCTGTGACACTATTGGCACAAGCCTTATTTATCATTGATTTTTAAAGTGCAGATGATAAATTTTAATCAGCCATAGAAAATGATTTTGCAAAATCCCCTTAAAACATAAAACCTGTGGTTTTATGGAAAGATGTAAATAGTAATGTATGGTGTGGTCCAAATGATTTGCTAACATGGAGAAGAGGATATGTTTGTGTTCACACCCCCTCAGGCCCTCTTTGGATTCCAGTACAACACATCAAACAATACTATGGTATGGCTAATACCCAACCTAGTATCAGAAATGAAGGAGATGACCTTGCAAGACCCTGCAGCCCCGGATGATGTGGCTTCTTCAAATGACACAAGCCCCAAACATCACCGGGGGATGTTAAAGAAGATAATTCAGGAGGCTGAGCTGAAACCTGCTCTGGACTCAGATACCATTCACTCTAGACTATTTGTTCTTTGCTATGCTCTCTGTTGTACATTACAACTCTTGTAGGGTATTAACCTTTCTTATTCTCTCACTCTGCCTGGAATCTGCACCTGCTAATCTCTACTGGGTCCACCTTCTGGATCCCCCTTTCTTCTGCCCTGTTACTAGGGTAGACACACTCTTCCCAGCCTCTAATGTGACTGCTTGGCTAGGAGGGATTATCTTACCCCAAGAGTGAAACCCCATCTCAAAAAAAGAAAAAAGATGTATTGACTTTATATTAATATTTGAGTAATACTATTTTTATATCACAGTATTTAAGTTATAGAATATCAGGAGAAGGGTTAACATTATTTCAAGACTTTTGAAGAACAGTTAACATCATTCAAAGATGCTCCTTTTTTGGGAGAGCATTAGTGCATTTTTGATCGTATAAAAATTGTATCATGTTAGGTAGAGTTATGTCTTTGTTGTTATTTGGAGGTTAAGCATGGTTTAAATAGATGTATAGGGGCACCAAGGTAAAAAGGGGTGAGCTTCTGATGATTAGTTTTATGTGTCAGCTTGACTGGGCTAAAGGATGTCCAGATAGCCAGTAAGTTTTAATGTGCCTGTGAAATAATGTCCAAAAGAGATTAGCATTTGAATTGGTAAACTGTGTAAAGAAGGTTACTCTCATCAATGAAAATGGGCATCATTCAACCTGTTGAGGTTCAGCATAGAACAAAATAAAGGCAAATTTTCTCTCTGTTACATCTGAAACATACATCTTCTCCTGCCTTTGAACATTGCCACTCCTGGTTCTCTGAACTTCAAACTCAAACCTGGACCTTCATTATCACACACCTACCCTTAACCCTTGTTCTCAGGCCTTGAGACTCTGAATTATACCATTGGCTTTTGTGGTTCTCCAACTTGCAGAATACAGATGGTGGGATTACTCAGCCTCAAATCAGCCTCCATTATTATGTGATCCAGAATTTTTATATACATATATAGCTGAACCATATCTATACACATAGATAGATAAGTATATAGCTATATCTATATATAGAGATCTATGTATACACATACATAGAGATTGTTTTGCTATGCATATATATAAATTATATAATTATATAAAAATATAAATTTTATTTATAAAAATATATAAAATATATATATAGAGAGAGAGAGAAAGAGATGGTTCTGTTTCTTTGTTGAATCTTGATTAACATACGCCTACTTGTAGAGTTTACCTAGAAGTTCATTCTTTATTCACCAAAATTTAAACTTACATGTGGTGAATTATGCGTAAGTTAGTATCAACTGTTTCCAGCAATGTCTAGCAAAACTATTGGCAATTTATGTATAGTATTTTATTTCTTTATGCTTTCTGTGTTTTAAATGCCAATATATTAAAATACTTGACTGTAGATAACAGTAGACACTTAAGTAAACTTTTTCTAAGATTGTTCAATATTTTAACAGAAAACAACTAAAGGCTAGAATGTGGTTTTCTAGGAAATGCAATTAATAATATGACTATAAAACCCTCCCTTATTTGTAATAAAAGGAAATAGTAGAAAATCTGTATTTGTTAAGTGGTAATCAAAAACAAAAGAACTTAAAAAGAGGATTTATTTTGTAAGGTTTTTTTTCACTCTTGCACAGGTTATGAGTCACATACTGTATTATTTTATTTTAATTTTGAAATAAAACTATTTTAAACAATAAGTAATCCTGTCAGAAGAGTATGTTTACTTAACTATTATTAAATTACAACCTCCTAGATTTTGTGAAAAGCTCTATATATTTTTTTCTCTATTGATCTAATTACAAAACAGCATTATTTCCAAATGACATTGTATTAGTTTTCCAAGGCTATTGCAACAAACTTCTGCAGACTGGGCAGCTTAAACAACAGAACTCTATTGTCTCAGAGCTTTGGAGACTAGAAGTTCAACATTAAGATGTCAGCAGGATTGGTTCCCCACAAAGCATGTAAGGGGAAGATCTGTTTCAGGCCTTTATCCTTGTCTTGTAGTTCTTGTAGATCACCATCTTCTCCCTATGACCTCAAGGACCTCACTTTCACTGTAATATCTCTATAAAGATCTTATCTCAAAATAATGCCACATTCTGAGATACTTGCAGTCAGGACATTAACACATACATATTTTTGTGGGGGCACAATCCAATGTATAACTCATTGCTCTTACACTATCAAAGCTTTCCCCTAATTCCTAGCTTATTCACAGTCACACACTCAGTAAATATGTGTGTATGCTGTGTTTGTATATATGCGTGCATGTGTATATATACATGTATATATAAATATATATACACACACATATATGTATATATATCGTGTGTGTATTTATGTGTGTATATATGTGTGTGTGTGTGTATATGTGTGTGTGTGTGTGTGTGTGTGTGTGTGTGTGTGTGTGTATGCTGAGAGACAGAGACAGAGAAAGACAGATTCTTCTCAGGAGAGAACAGTAAGTGAGCTCATACTAGAACCAAAACATTTAAGTATCTTCCTCAGGCATTTCCATGCTTAAAAGTTGCTTTTAGTAAATCATCAAACTGATAAGCTACTTTTAAAAACTTTAAAAAGTTTCAAAACGCATAGACCTAAAGGCAACAGAAGTCTGGGATATAGAAGAATCATTCTTTGATTACATCATTAGATTTAACCAAAGACAAATTCGGCCTCAAAAATGTCCCACTTTCTATTCTGGCAGTGACTCGGCACATTATCCTACTAATTCCATAGATTGTAACTGACCCTCCAAATCAAAAACCAATGTTTGTCTTCTGATTTTTAATAATAAAAATGCATTTCCATCTGCACAAGCCCCAGCAAGGCAGATACTTCACTGTTTTTATGCTGTTACGACAGGCAGTACTGTGCTAGAAATCAATGGATAATACAAGACAAAGTACCATATGATTAGCATATATTTCACAGATTGAAATGTTAATTTCAGGCCAACAGAAAGGAAGAAAGTTTGGAAAAAAATGCAGGAAAGGAAATGTGTGTGTGTGTGTTCATGCACGTACACACACACACACACACACACACACACACTGAATACTATTGCATTTAAAATATTCTGCACATCTGTTATTAATCTTCCTCTACTATGCAGCAAATAGTTACATTAGCTACTGAAACATCAGAAAAAATAGCAACCAAAGAGGATGTTGTAATATTCCATAAATATTCAGCAAACTAGGTCAGTTTCACAGGCTTTGGGAAATGCAAGGGTAAGTTTGGTGATCTTAGCTGTGTGAGGTGACCTGGAAGTGGGGTGAGTTAAAATAAAAAGTGAAAACAGCATGATGTGTAAGTCATTTATAATTCTAAGTTCCTGGCTACTGTATGTTCATGTCCCAGGGAAATTTCCCCAAAATTAATAATATAATTTTCCCTGCACCCAAAGTATCTGAGATATTAAAGGAGACAAATCTCTGCTTCATGGAGAATATATTTAGTGTTGGTTGCTATCAGGGATACATGTCTTATATTACAAAAAAATAAGCTATAAGGTAGTGGATAATACAATTCTGATAACAAAACCTAATGCTTGAAAATTATTTTAATTTTGGAGTGCTTGTACTCCAAGTATCTAGTAGAAAGTCTATTGATAAATAGATAATATACATACTGCACTTTTTCAGTTCTGAATTCTAAGTGAAATCTTCATGCCTTTTTAGGAACTTCTAATATCAGCATTACCTTTACACTGTAACATCACTGAAATGTATAACCTGATTCTTTGTGGACACAGAAGGACATGCTGAATGAATTCTGCACTATGTGATTTGGCAGGTGCAAATTCATTGAGAATTTTTTGCTCGCAAAAGAAAAATGAGAAAATCATGGAGCTACAAATATCCTCAAATTTAAAGTCGCTTGATTTGGATTTTATTTTTTCTTTAAAGAAGCTTCTTGCTTCTGGGAAGATTGTACACTTCATGGATGCCATTTATAAGAAGCTTCCCTCCCTCCCTTCCTTTCTTCCTTTCTTCCTTCCTTCTTTCCTTCCCTTTTTATTCCTATGTGATACTTTTTTTTTTTCTTTTTGGCCACAGAGTGGGTGTGAGAGAAGAGAACAGTTCTAAAGTGATGTAGTAGGTGTATCTCATCATGAGACTGTTATTAATAGAGGAAGACGTCATCTAAGGAACTGGATTGTACTAAAATTATGGGGTCAGAATCTGATGAACATAATCTAAAGCATATTACTACAGAGAAAAAGAGCTTCTGTAAATTTTCAGATTGATCTTGAAGTTATTCATCTAATATAAAAAGTAACAAAAATTAAATTTATAGTTTCTTTATATACAGTTTTGCCAAATTCCAAGGTTAAATGCTTCTCTAGAAAATTAGAATAAAAATTATAAAAACCTACAAATACTATATGGTGAAGTTATTTAATACCTTTAAAAATTTGGACAGGGAAAAGATTTCAGAAGTCATCTATTAATCCCAATCTCCTGTTGAAACAACAAGGAAAATCAATTATTTCATATATTCATTAAACAATTACTGTTTGATGTATAAGATACAAAATGTATATTATAAATATTAAACCATGTGATTAATCAGAAGTATTATAGATCATAATATAAGTGGAAACAATAAAATACAAACACAATTAAGGCAATTTTCACCAAGATACAGTGTATGATGGCTATCAAATAATAAGACAGAAAATACTGAATAATTCAATGGAAGGAGAAGTGCTTGGGTCAAGCTTGTTAGGGAAGCAGGGGTATAGCTCAAGTTAGAATTTTAAGACTTGTCAAGATTGTTTTGCATAGTAAAATTAAAACATACTTTAGGCAAATTAAGAGCATTATTACATTCTGTTCCATGGTATAAAACAGCAAACTACATGCTCCCTCATGACCACCATCAGTACCTTTATATGTGCGTAATGGTAGAGAAAGTAGGGATATCTTCCCCTATTATTCAGACCTTCCTCCCAAAAACAATGATATTTTGACCTTATATATTCATTATCTCTATCATTTCTCTTATCCCAATAAACTGTTTTCTCAAGGCAATCTAGAGTGTTTAGGCTTTGTCATTGTTTCACTGTTTATCTGTAACAACTGGGTTCTGTATTTATGTAGATCTTCTTTATCATATTCCAGGCTATTTCAAGTTAGGTTACAAAATAAGAAAATAAATCTTAGAATTATGAAAAATATGCTGAGTTATTTTTATAAAATATAGGTTAATTTTTACTTCATTAGTTTGAGAGGACTCATCCAGCCATGATACTTCTATTTATTTAGATATCCTTAAATTTGATGTGCTTTTCTTTATAATATTCTTTTTATGATACCTTTGAGGATAAGAATATATCAATAGATAAATTTATATTTCTATATAGCAGACCAATATGTTTTAATATGGGATCGATATTTATAATATCATCTGTCACTAAAAACAATGTATATTTGATAGATATTCAGCATTTAACACATGTCTGATGAGCAAACCTTTTGAATATCCTCTTTGAAATCATCAAAGAAATGAAAAAAATCTATTCCTTTCCACTGGTTGCTTAGTTATCTGCTGAATATTTCACATGAATCCCCCAAAATTATGCTACTTGGGTCCTAAACAATGTAGAATAGTTTTACAAAACATATTAAGAAATATATAGTGAAGGTTATATTTTGAACCTTAAATTTGCTAAGCATCACTGTCATAATTGGTTCCACATTTTTATTTCTTTCAGTTTTGTAATGGGAGATTCAAACTTTCATCTCTAATCTCTCAATCACTCTCATTTACTTGAAAAATTCATCGGAAGCTCACCACATTTAACAAAACCAAACTTAATTGAGCTTTAAAACTTGAAAGAAGGGGCAGGCTATGTCTTTAACAACATCAATAATATCATAATTCTAAAAAAGCAAAATGCCTTCAACTGATAGAGCAAGATTAAATTGTGTATTTACTCTAGGTTCTGGCCATAGAAAAGTCAATGGGCTGTTTGAAATCATCTTTATTAGCCGTGTTATAAAGATGCCATCCAGTACCATGTTTTGTTGATGTTTTTATTGTTCTCTTTTCATACTGAGCAATCACAGTAGTATTAAATTTCCTGCCCGTTTCCTGGTCATCTTGAAGTCCTATGGGATGACATAGAAAACTCCAAGAAGATTTTTAACTTAAACATTATATACTGGAATGTAACCTTTAGATACTGAGCTAATACAGTTCTCCTGTTGATTTACTGAGAGAAAGCTGGTGGAAGATTAGTAGTAAATAGGTGCTCAGGGTGTATTACTTTATATTTCCTATCACTTTATTTTTTCTTCATCATTTTATTACTGAATTGGGTGGCAAAAAGTAAAAAGCCCATGAGCCCATATCAGCAATTCTATACCTACTCAACGTACATGTCGTCCTGCCAATATTTTATTTTAAATTGTAATATTTTTTAGTTTCTGAAATAAGCTTGAAGTTATCTTACTGTTGATCATTAAAAGTAGTTGAATCTTCCTGGGAAGAAGTATCCTAGAATCATGAAGGCCAAATCGCAGAACATACAAAGAAGCAAGAGTTTACCAGGGCATTCATAATTTATTACTTTGAAAAGCGTCACTTCTTATTTAGACTATTGTGGCTAAAGATTTGAGAAACATACTACAGCTGGTTTAACCAAAAAAGTGGAAAAAGTATTATGTGCTCTGAGAGGTAGCTCCTAGAGTATAAGGGCAGAGATGAGCCATCCCTTAAGGTACACTGAATCTAAGTAGAAATTTATTAGAAATGTTCTTTATGCTTTATCTCTACTTTCTTGGCTTTTTTCTTTCCAAATACTCTCATGGCATACTGCTTTTTTTTTTTCCTGCTTCTTGGAGACCTTAGCAAAACTCCTCCACACCATTCCTTAGTTACTTTAGTTCCAGACATGCAGGCAGACCAACTGGCTGACTCTGAATCCTCTTTTCAAATCTAGCAATACAAGAGGCCTCCTTTATAACTACATTCACCTTTTCAAAATCATCAGGTTTAACTTATTTTAAGACATATTTTGTGCTTTTGCATTTATGTACAAGAATTCTATATTTTCTATATTTTCTTTTTTTCCCTCTTTTTTTAAATTGTATTTTAGGTTCTTGGGTACACGTGCAAATCGTGCAGGATTGTTGCATAGGTACATACACAGCAAGATTGTTTGCTGCCTTCATCCCCCCAACTCCTCTATCTGGTATTTCTCCCCTCGTTATCCCTCCAACCCTCCCCAATCCCTGCTGTCCCTCTCCTAGCTCCCCACAACTGACCGCAGTGTGTGATGCTCCCCTCCCTGTGTGCACGTATTCCGATGAATCTGGAAACCATCATTCTTGGCAAACTGACACAAGAACAGAAAACCAAACACCACATGTTATCACTCATAGGCGGGTGTTGAATTCTATATTTTCATTTACGTAATTTAAAAATAGTGAAACAATGGTAAAGAAAATGTGATGAAAATATTTGAATTGGTTCTAGTGGTCAGCAATGTTTTCAAATAATGTGTGTATTTAATACGCTTGTTTATTTGCATACTAATTCCTACATTTGCATATGTTTACATGCTTATATGTATAGAAAAACATATAAATAATATATATTGGCCATATAAATAAATTTCAATCTATGAAAAACTGGATTAAGAAAAAATAAAGGCATGTTGAGTTTGTTTTGTGAGAATGCAAGACCAGTAATCTCTTCAGAAACACTGTATTGAAATCACCTTTATTAATAGGACATTTGTTTGTTACATTGACTGCTATGTACCTCTCATGATATCTATCCTAATGCAATTCTACACATTTGAAAAGAGAGAGCCATTCCACCAATGTTAGCACAATTCACATAATTTTCAAATGTTGTGTAATTAATACTTTTACAGTCCCAAGCTTGTACAGGTCCCAAAGCAGAAGCTTCGGTCATTCTTCTCATGGAGCATAGAGTTTACCCTTCATCGACAAGTGTTGGGACTGTGTGTAGCTAGTTTTAATTTTATTTTTTATTATTTTCAGTATCAATATGTGTGTTTTCATTTTCATTTTTGTATGTGCTGATGCATATATTTAAATGTTACATATTTCTTTGTATATTTGGAAATATACACATCTATGCATGTTTATACACATATACATAAATGTGTATAACCCCAAATGTATCTAGATATAACCTGCCAGTCTGGCATTTAATGCATGCAGGGAACAAGTAAAAATATATCACAGCACAAAATGGGCACTAGCTTGTTAAACGGCATCATCCACTCACCTGGGCTAGTAGTGTTCAACAGTGTGTCTTGTACCCAGGTTTTCTTTCTTGCCACCTACTTTGGATTTCTGAAGAGTTTGTGACACCAGACACATTTTTTCCATGCTCCTCATACTTGTCCAAGAGGCCTCAGACACCTAATATCCCAGCTGTTTTTAACTGGGTAACCTTCAGCATCTGATACCACTATTGCAGCACTCAGAAAGACCCCAGTGGTCCTCAGGGCAGCCCTGCTATGCCCTGCATATTCTACATCCTTTGTACTATATCGCACAAACCAAACATGTGTCACCCTTAACCTCTCCTGAAGACTCAAATATAGCCTTGCTGCCTCTAATAGAAAGCCTCTTCTCCACCCATTGCAAATGCACCAATCCTGATTTAAAGGTCAATGAAAAGTGTACAGAATTCGTTCTGAGGGTATTAGAACTATTGCTGGGTCTGATAAAATTGCTGGCCTGGTTTTTGCCACAGGGGTGTAGAACCATGGAAATAGCAAGAAAAGCCTCTAATGGCCCTTTGGTGTCCGTTTTTCGACAATAGGTTGGAAAAGGGCCCTCTGACCCCTAGCGTAAATGTAGATATATCTGTATGTGTGACTCTATTTGGGTGCTTCTGTGTATTTTTGTTGGATTATATTTATTTTATACATATGCATTTATTTTTCTACATGCTTCTGTATATATTTGTATAAAAACGTGTGATTATATATCATATCTATTTTTATTTAATTTTATCACTTACCTTTTTTATTTGTACATATATATCACACTTCTCTTTGTGGCTATGTAGATAAGATATACATATATATTTTTGTGGCTAAGTAGTATTCACATCTTCAAAATCATCAGGTTTAACTTAAGTGTGTGTGTGTGTATATATATATATATACACACACATACATACATATCTGTGTATATGTATATGTGTATGTATATATTTGCATGTGTGTATGCATATATATGTATGTGTGTATGTGTGTGTGTGTGTATGTATGTATGTATATACACACACACATACTGGTTATCTAATGACTATCTACCTAATGTAGTTTGACTGTGTCCCCACACAAATGTCACCTTTAATTTTAGTTCTCATAATCCCCTTGTATCATGGGAAGGACCTGGTGAGAGGTAACTGAATCATGAGGGTCGCTACCTTCATGCTGTTCTCACAACAGTGAGTGTCTGTTCACAAGATCTGACAGTTTTATAAAGGGCAGTTCCCCCACACACGTTCTTTTGCCTGCCACCATGTAAAATATGACTTTGCTCCTCCTTTACCTTCCACCATGATTGTGAGGCCTCTCCAGCCATGTGAAACTATGAGCCCATTAACCCTCTTTTTATTTCTAAACTACCTAGTCTCAGGTATACCCTTATAGCTGTGCGAGAATGACTAATATACTACCCAAAGGAGAAGAAATCATGATACCAAAAATTAATTATGGATAATTGAATAATGACAATGTGGTACATATACATACAATAATATACTTCTTAGTCACAAAAAGAATAGAATTTTTATTTTTGCTTAGGATTGCTTTGGTAATTCAAGCTTTTTTATGGAATTCAATGATCTGTAATTAAATAAGAAAATGTGTACACACACACACACACACACACACATGTACGCTGCTTCCACATTTTCTTTTTGATATAATGATTTTGTTTTCCGTTTGGGTAAATAACCAGTAGTGGGATTGCCAGATTGAATGGCTGTTCTATTTTTATTTCTTTGAGAAATATCCACACAGTCCTCCATAGTGGCTGTACTGACTTACATTCCCATCAACAGTGTCTAAGCATCTCCTTTTCTCCACATCCTCTCCAAAATCAGTTAATTTTTGTCATTTTACTCATAGCCATTCTGAAGGTAAAATAATATCTCAGTGTGGTTTAAATTACATTTTTCTGGTGATTGCTGATGTTGAGAATTTTTCATTTGCTTGTTGGACACTTGAATGTCTTCTTTTGAGAAATGTCTATTCATGTCCCTTGCCCACTTGTTAATGGAGTTATTTGTGGATTTCCTTGTTGGGTTGTTGAATTTCTTATAAATTCCCGATATTAGTCCCTTGTCACATGCATAGTTTGCAAATATTTCTTCCCATTCTATAGGTTGTTTACTCTGTTGATTATTTGTTGTGCCGTGCAGAAGCTTTTTAGTTTACTTAAACACTGTTTTATTTTCTTCTTTCCGTTTTTGTTGCTTGTGCTTTAGGGTCTTAGTCATGGATTCTTTGCCTAGACCACTGTCCAGAAGAGGCTTTTCTGGGATTTCTTATTTTTATAGTTTCAGGTCTTAAATTTATGTCTGTAATCTCTTTTGAGTTGATTTTTGTATGTGGTGAGAGATAAGAGTCCAGTTTTATTCTTCTGCATGTGGCTATCCAATATTTCCAGCACAGTTTACTGAAAAGAGTACACTCCATTGTATCCTTTCATTGAATTTGCCAATGATCACTTGGCCCTCAGAATATGTCTGTATTTATTGTTTCTCTAGTCGTCTACTAATCTATGTGTCCGTTTTTATAGAAGCAACATGTTAATATGGTGTTATAGCCTTGCAGTATAATGTTATGTTGGGTAATGTGATGGATCCAACTTTGTTCTTTTTGTTCAGGATTGCTTTGGTAATTTGGCCTCTTTTTTAGTTTCATATGGATTTTAAGAATTTTTTTTTAATTCTGTAAAAAATGATGTTACTATTTTTATAGAGATTGCATTGAATCTGTACATTGCTTGGGGCAATGTGGTCATTTTAATGATACTAACTTTTTCAATCCATGAGTGTGGAATGTTTTTTCAATTGTTTGTGTCCTCTTAATTTCTTTCATCACTGTTTTGTAGGGCTTTTTAGTCATCCTCATTGCTGTTGTAACATCTTTCAACTTCTTGGTTACATATATTCCTGGGTACATTTTTTTGAGTGATTATACATAGAATTGCCTTTTTGATTTGGTTCTCTGCTACATTATTCTTGTTGTATAGAAACATTACTTATTTTGTACATTTATTTTGTATCTGGAATCTTTACTTAATTTATCAAATCTAAGAGTTCCTTGGTGGACTTTTTAAGGTTTTCTAAATATAAGATTATATCATCAGTTAACCAGAGTAATTTAAATTTTTACCTCTTTTTTTTTTTCTTTTTAATTGTACTTTAGGTTCTGAGGTACATGTGAAGATTATGAAGGATTGTTGCATAGGTACATACATGACAATGTGATTGCTTCCTCCATCCCCCCGTCACCTACATCTGGCATTTCTCCCCATGATATCCCTTCCTGACCTCCCCCCAACAGACCTCAGTGTGTGATACTCCCCTCCCTGTGTCCATGTGCTCTCATTGTTCAACACTCGCCTGTGAGTGAGAACATGCAGTGTTTGATTTTCTGTTCTTGTGTCAGTTTGCTGAGAATGATGGTGTCCAGATTCATCCATGTCCCTACAAAGGACATGAACTCATCATTTTTTATGGCTGCATAGTATTCCAAGTTGTATATGTGCCACATTTTTCTAAACTATTTTAAAATTCATGTGAAACAGAAAAAGGGCCTGAATAGCCAATGCAATCCTAATAAAAAAGAACAAAGGGGGAGGCATGCTACCTAACTTCAAACGATACTACAAGGTAATAGTAACCAAAACAGTATGGTACTGGTACAAAGACAGATACATAGTACAATGAAACAGAACAGATAACTCAGAAATAAGACCACACATCTATAGCCATTTGATCTTTGACAAACCTGACCAAAACAAGCAATAGAGAATGGATTCACTATTTAACAAATCGTGCCAGTATAAACATATGATGCAGAAAATCGAAACCGGACCCTTTCCTGAAATCTTATACAAAAATTAACTTGAGATAGATTAAATACTTAAATGTAAAACTGAAAACTTTAAATACGATAGAAGAGAATGCAGATATGGGAAAAAAATTCATGATGCAAATGTCAAAAGCAATTGCAACAAAAGCAAAAATTGACAATTGGAAGCTAAACTAAAGAGCTTCTGTACAGAAAAAGAAACTATCGTTAGAGTGACAGACAACCTACACAGAATGGGAAAAATTTTTTGCAATACATCCATCTAACAAACATCTAATACCCAGAATCTACAAGGAACTTAAAGAAATTTACAAGGAGAAAAACGAAAAACCCCATTAAAAAATGGGCAAAGGACATGAATGGACACTTTTCAAAAGTAGACATACATGTAGTTAAAATAAGCTCAACATCATTGATTATTAGAGAAATGCAAATCAAAACCAATATGAGATAGTATCTAACACCAGTCAGAATGGCAATTATTGAAGTCAAGAAACAACAAATGCTAGCAAGGCTTTGGAGAAATAGAAACACTTTTACAATGTTGGTGGAAATATAAATTAGTTAAACCATTGTGGAAGACAGGGTGGTGATTCCTCAAAGATCTAGAACCAGAAATACCACTTGACCCAGCAATCCTATTACTGGTTATATGGTCTGTCTGTGTCACCACTCAAATCTCATCTTGAACTTCCACATGTAATGGGAGAGACCCAGTTAGAGGTAATTGAATCATGGTGTAAAGTATTTTATATGCTGTTCTCATGAGACTGAAAAAGTCTCACAAGATCTGATGGTTTTAAAAAGAGGAGTTTCCTTACACAAGCTCTCCTCTCTTGTCTGCCACCACGTGATATGTGCGTTTCATCTTCTACCATGATTGTGAGGCCTTCCCAGCTTCTCATTCACACAAACATCAGGGATTGACAGTATGGATTTTATTTTTAATGATCCAACTGTATACTATATACAAGAGACTCACTTTAGGTCTAAAGATACTATTTGAAAGTGAAAGTTTAGAAAAATTAATTTCTTCTAAATAGCAAAAGAAAGCTTGGGTGACTACAGTAATAACATACAAAATAAACTTGGAGGCAAAAACAGTTACGCAAGGCATAGAGGGATATGGCATATTGATAAAAGGGTCAATTTATCAAGAAGACATTAACATTATAAACATAGACACATCAAACAACAGAACTCCAAAATATATAAAGCAAACATTTACAGAATCAAACGGAGAAATAGTCAATTAGAGCCGGAGACTTCAATATTACACTTTTAATAATTGATAAAATATTCAGAAAGAAGATCAATAAAGAAAAAGCAACCTAGAAATTGAACCACAAAAATATAGTCAGCTGATCTTTGCTACAGGAGCAAAGGCATTCTGCTCAACAGTGGTGCTGCAACAGTTGGACATCCAGAGCTAAAACAAACAAAAAAAACCTTCTGAAAATTAAGAGAATGTGAATCGCATACCTAAATGTAAAATATGAAACTATAAAGTCTCAGAAAATAACACAGGAGCAATTTAGATGAACTTTGTGTGTAGCAATGACATTTACAAAAAGCATGATCCAGGAACGAAATAATTAATAAACTAGATTTCATTAAAATTAAAAACTTACGCTCTTCAAAGCACAATGTCAAGACAATGAGAAGACAAATGATGACACTGGAGAAAATGCTTGCAAAACATGCATCTGGTAAAAAAATATACAAAGATATAAATATGTGCAAAGATATTAAGAATATATACAAAGAACTCTTATAATTCAACAATAATGAAAGAACTACCAGATTAAAATATAGACAAGACTCAAACAGACACACCATCAAAAGAAATACAGTGAGAGGTGAAAAATAAGCATATGAAGATGAAGCTCAACATCATATATCATTAAGGAATTACAAATTTCAAATTAAAATAACAAGTGAAATATTACTATGCATCTATTAGAATGGTCAAAATCCAAAGCTCTGGCACCACCAAATGCTGATGAGGATTTGGAGCAACAGGAAATCTCCTTGATTGTTGATGGAGTTGAAAAATGGTATCGCTGTTTTGGAAATTAGACAGTTTTATACAAAACCAAACACAGTCTTTTCTTATAACTCAGAAATAATTTTCTTTAGTATTTACCCAAATTAGTTGAAAATTTATGACCACTCAAAAACTTACACATGAATATGTAGAGCAACTTTATTCATATTTGTGAAGCAATCAAGATGCCCTTCAGTAGTTGAATGTATAAATAAGCTGTGTTATATCCAGGCAATAAAATATTATTCAGAGCCAAAAAAAAAAATGAGCTATCAAGTGATAAAAGAACATGAAGGAACATTAAATGTGTATTATTTAGTGAATGAAGCCAATCTGAAAAGGTTACACTCTTAGGTACATAAGTGTGATTTCAACTGGATGAAATTCTGAAAAAGGAAAAACTATGGAGTCGGTAAAAGAATTAGAGGTTGCCAGGGGTTAAGGAGAGGGAGAGATAAATAGGTGGAGCAGAAAGAATTTTTAGGGCAATGAAACTACGCTGCATGATATAGTATAATAGAAAATTGTTATTATACAAATGTCCAAACACCAAGAGGTAATCATAATGAACTATGGACTTTGAGTGACTGTGATGTATCAATTTCGTTTTGTTGATTACAAAAATATGTACCACTCTGGTGAGGGATTTTGATTGCAGAGAAGACTGTACACATGTGGGACCAGGGAGTATATGGGAACTCTCTGTACTTTCTCCTTAATTGTGCTGTGTCCTAAAAAAGAAGTCTATTGAAACTGCTACATAAAGTGAAAACAAGGTTTTACGGTTTTGTTTTTTTTTTTTTTTTGAGACGGAGTTTCGCCCTTGTTACCCAGGCTGGAGTGCAATGGCGCGATCTCGGCTCACCGCAACCTCCGCCTCCTGGGGTCAGGCAATTCTCCTGCCTCAGCCTCCTGAGTAGCTGGGATTACAGGCACGCACCACCATGCCCAGCTAATTTTTTGTATTTTTGGTAGAGACGGGGTTTCACCATGTTGACCAGGATGGTCTCGATCTCTCGACCTCGTGATCCACCCGCCTCGGCCTCCCAAAGTGCTGGGATTACAGGCTTGAGCCACCGCGCCCGGCGGTTTTACGGTTTTTAAAATTAAACTTTTTCATATCTTATTTACAGTTTCTTTTACTCTGTGTGTGTATGTGTGTGTGTGTGTGCCTGTGAGTAAGAGACTTCATGGTGTTCATGGTGGGTTGAGGGTAGAAGAGTTGGAGAAAACATGCAGAGCAAATGAAGACCTTTCACAGAAAGTAATGATTATTTAAAGTTATTAGGGGAACAGAGCAAAAGGCTTGATGCACCTTCCCTACGTTCAACTGTGAATGCCAAACATAGATATCCTAGTGTGAGAGAAATGAAACAATCTTGTCCTTCACTGCTGTGAGCATTCTTTCTATAAAACCAACACCAAGTTGAAATCAGAAATGTATTAGGTTGAAAGATTTTGAGAACTGGGACCCCTCTTCCATACAACACAAGTACATTGTTCTTACATAGTCTACCTTGGGAACTAATATAGTTTCAACAAGCACCAAAGTGCATCTTTGTCCTTCTAACTGTCGAAATTATTTGTAAGAAGCTAAGAAGAAATTAAATAAACCAGAGATAAATTATTTTGTCAAACCATCTCAGAATGGTATGATTTGAAGATTTAACCTTTGGTAATTTACCCAGTAATTTATTTTCTAGATACAAATGTCTACTGGGTCCTCATAACAACACCAAGCTTAAGAAAATGTGGAAATATGTAATTAAGGAAAAAGCTGACACTAATGTTTCTCTTAGATTTATCCAGCTGGTTCTTGGAGCAGCAGTAGACCTCTTACATCAATATGAAGTTGATTTCAATCAACATTGATTGCCCAGTCTGGACCATTAAGTGCATAAGCTGATTTCAGAGAAATGAAATATGATGGATGTAGAAATCAGTGTAGGAAAGCTAAAGAACAACAGGAAGAAATTTAGGGTCTTGAAGTAAATAAACTCATTCCTCACTCTTTGCTAATTAGTTTTTTTTTTCTGCTTTTAAGTTTAGCAATTTTGTTGATTGTTCTTTTCTTCTGCAAAGTGTCTGAATCTGGAGTATCTGAAACACAGTGAATCCAAAGAATGATAAAATGGTAAATAAATCCATCCTAGTGCCATTTCCCAAATTAATGACAGCTTTACATACACAGGGAAGTAGAAAAAGTAAGTACAGGGAAGCTGAAGTTGTTCGAGAACACAGAGGTGAATGTAGAGGTGAAGACACATTTAGAGATTTGAATGTAATGAAATTCTGTTCACTTTATCATAATACTTCCATTTTACTTATAGTTGGAAATCTGAATGTCCTTTTAAAAGTAGCTAAGTTTCTTTACTCCTGATACAGTTGTTTTATTTAAACAATAAAAGCTCAACTGTTTAGAGAATTCTGAAACTCATCACTTTTATTAACAACCAAAAACTGCATATAAATTTTCCAGAAAAGGAAGGCATTAGAAGGTTAGAACTTTGTGAATGTCCTATGAGATTAAATGTACACAAGTTATTTGGGTTATATTATATATTTTGTTGTGCTCTTTAACAACCTTAAGACAGTAATAAAACAGAAGAATCAGGGACCATAAACTAGATAAGAGCAAGAGAGAAAGAAACACAGAGATGAAAAAAGAGAGAATTTTTATAAATATATTCATATTTCCTTTGAACTGAAAATGGCATTATGTTTTAATACATACAAAATGTAGATAACTTTATCTTTTGCCACCTTTTTAAAAATTCCTTCAAGGAGCTTGCATGCTCTTTAATGATTTACAAGAAGCCCTCTTCAGTATTTTTCTTTCTCTGGGTTACAGAGTCGAACATCCATCTGGATATTTCTCTCAATTAATTCAAAGAGATAATTTTTTAATTTCCCATGCTAATACGCAGTTCTTAATGTCCTGCTTGCACTTTTTAGATTATAAATGTCCTTAGCCTTTGATTATTTATTTATGTAATATGGAGCATACATATTTAACTAAAGTTATAACTTTAAACTTTAGGGTGCATAATTACAGTTAGATTTTAAGCTACAGTTTAAGGAACCATAACATCTCAAATAGCATGAGGTATAGGCATATTTTTGCAAAATATATTTGTGAATCTTCATTGAACATTTAAGTATGGATTCAAAAATTGTTGTGCAATTGCAGCTCTATTAAAATGAACCAGATATATTGAAACATTTTTTCTCTCCCAGAGCTAAGCTGATCTCTTTTTAACCATTAAAAGAGCTCCACTTTAGGAAAAAAAATGTCCTTGCCACTTTACTCTTTTAATTCAGATATTACTCTTTCACTATAAATAGTCCATTTTGATGACTAGGTATGGGGTCCATTTGTCGGAGCTTCACTTCCATTCCTCCAAAATGGCAGCCAGGAATATGAAGGGAATCACAGGACTGATGATTGATATTGGCTATTGACTCTGAACTTAAATAAAGGGAATGACAGACAAAACACCCACATCTGGCCTCTACATTTCCTTATCTTCATTAAAGCATCATGCCTGGGGCTGGGCATCATGGCTCATGCCTAAAATCCTAGCACTTTGTGAGGCCAAGACAGGTGGATCATCTGCGATCAGGAGTTTGAGACCAGCCTGACCAACATGGTGAAACCCCATCTCAACTAAAAATACAAAAATAGCTGGGCACAGTGATGGGCACCTGTAATCCCAACTTCTTGGGAAGCTGAGGCAGGAGAACCACTTGAACTGGGGAGGTGGAGGTTGCAGTGAGTCAAAATGGCACCACTTGACTCCAGTCTGGGCAACAGAGCCAGACTCGGTCTCAGAAAACAAAAACAAAAACAAAACCAAACAAACCCACAATCAAACAACCAAAAAACAACAACAAAAAAAAACCCTTTATATTCTAAAGGAGATAAACTAGAATTCATTATTTGATGGAAAAAGTGTCAAAAAATCTCCAGATATATTTTTAAATTACTATGATCTGCTAAGTTCAATTTAGGTTCAAGTGTTGGTGAATCTTCTCAGATAGAGTTCCTTCCTTGTAGCTCCTTGAGCAAAATTCCTCTGTATCTGAAGCCCTATGAACTTCACAGACAGATTATCCACACACACACACACACGGACCCATAGGCAAATAAACTCCAACTAGGCAGTGGTGAGACTGGCCCTGGATAACTGCTGTAGACCCGCTCATTCAAAAAGGGAAAAATGGTTACACAAGAATCATATATTTATATCAAATTTGAAATCCAGCCCAGAACATTCTGCCAGCTTCTTGATTAGACTTAATCCTGCTACCGAAGGAGGATTCTTCATGACCCTTGTGCATTTACCTTCAAGGTTCTTGATTTTACTGACAGTTATCATTTATTTTCCATTACAGATGAATAGTATTTACAGTGGATTTTCCTAGCATGCACCTTGCCTACACTAGTTCAAGGTTTCAATAGACTTTTAATTCTGTTCTGCCTCTGTCCCTCTTAGTCCAATCTCACCAAGTTTCTGCCAATGTGTTCTTTTAAAATTTTAACAGAATCTCCATGAGGAATTTGTCCACTAGACAAAGGCTCCACTCACAAATCTCATAAAAATAAATCAATCTCCTTGGCTTCCTGTAAAGTTGATGAGGAGAAGGTCCTCAGGCCCTTGAGATGTCTCATTCTTTAATGAAGAAGAGTTATGAGGCATGCCATTCTGATGGCTAGAAAAACTGTTGTTTGTTTGAAATACCCTAATATTTCCATGGTCTTAACAGAAAGTTGTATAGACATATCCTTAGTGCCTCTTTTAGACTATATTTTTCTGACAATACCCTAATTTTGATCTCTTCTTAGAAAACATTTTTAATTTTCAGAATCACTTTCTAACTGAAGAAGATGTTGATGAAAAAATTGGCTTTAATTTGATAACATATTTGACAATAAATAAACATATATAACACATAAATTTAAGACAATTCTGTTTATATACTAAATAAGTAAATGTTTTCTTTATCTTATTTCTTTAATGTTCTGACATTAGCCATTAAAGGAAGCCAGGTGGCAATTTTAACACTCTGTCTGGAATATTCTTGAGTAGATCATCAAGTTTCTTTTTCTTTTTTTTCACGTTAATAAAGGTGACAGCATCACTAAATTTCCACATACCAATAACATTTTTTCTTTCTTTTAGCATACCACCATCGAAGTACTATTAAGCTACTAACATGCTCTGAGGCTTTTTCTTGGGGTTCACTTGGGGTAGCTGGCAAAATGTTAGGAAAATATTAGGGAAAGTTATAGATTAGTTTCCACCTCAAGTGTACCCCAAAATGTCCCCATTTTTTCTGTCAACAAAATTGGATTCTGTTGTCTGCCCACCACTGATGCGTTCAGCCATAGATCTTTCAGGTGAGGTGGTCCTTGCTTTTATTCCAGCTTTGCATACTAGGATTAACAAATAACATAAGACACTTATGAATACAGTTAGTAATATTCTTTTCCAGTCAAAGAGTGACTCCCAGAAATGGAGGTCTAACCAGGTGAGATGATTCTCCACCCCTTTCCATATGGCTGTTTGTTGGGTGTGTAGATCTACAGTGAGAAGGAATTCTAGAATTTTAGTTATAAGTTGCTTTACATCTGCTGTTAAATTTTCTTGAATATCTATAAGGGCAGCTGTTTGTACTAACTCAGGAATAGATGCCACTGCAATGTTGGCAGTTGCCAGGATGACAATGGCTAAGACTATAAAATCTATAAGCTTAACTATGAATGTTTTGTGTCAGACCTGGGACAAGGCACGTTCTAAAGTGGCAAGGGAAAGAGGAACCTTGCCAATCACATGTTAAAATTTCTGGCAGGAATCCTACAGATGGTCTCCGTAATACCATGGCCCTAGTACCTTTAAACACCATTAATGGTGTTTACTCTGGGCCCCAGAACCTAAAGCTTTTATCCTTTGTAAAATCACTCTTTTAACCATGTTAATTTTCCACAAACATGTTGACTTAGAACCTCTGGTATGAAACCTTTAAGGAATAAATGTGAGGGTGTACAGGGGGTCCTGGGTGTTTGGCTGCATTTGCCCTCTGAAAGTGGCCAACAATCTCTAGCCCACTTGAATAACAAATAGATGTGAGAGTGCATTTATTCACCTGTTGTTGAGTCAGGGTCTGCAGGACAGACCTCCGCAGGTGATGTTCGACTACTGAGACCAGCTTGGTCATAGAGACCCCCACCCAGGTGGCACTGAAAGCATTAAGCAGCAGACACCCAGATATAACAGCAAAGTGGGACTATCCAGGGGCTAGCAACATTCTGAGCGGAGAGCCTCAGGGGGCTGATAGCATCCTGGGCTGAGAGACTCGAGCAGACTCTGAACCATGTATTTATTCTCTCTGAACAGGTGATTATGATTAACAAACAGTTGTTTGGTATTCTCACAAGCTTGGGAATATTTCAATGGAAAATTTCAAAACTGAAAAGTAAAGAAAAAATATATTTTAAAAAAGAATAGAATATCAAAAAGCTGTGGGGAAACTATTACACAAAAGGTATAATATATACATAAAGAATAGGAAAAGATGTAGAGAAAGAAACACAAAAATGTATGTATATATACAGAGCTTATTGAATGCATTGATTTTATTATTTTAAAGGATCTGATATCTATTAGATCAGTTTTAAGAATAAAATAATTATTTACCTTCACTTTTTATTTCTCTGATGATCTTTCATATATAGACTGAGTTGCTGATTTACAGCATTTTTATTTCTCTGGAGAACTTCTTTAACATTTCTTGCAAGGCAGGTCTATTAGCAAATTCTTTCCATTTGTATTTGGTTCAGAAAATCCTTATTTCTCTTATGCTTTTGAAAGATAATTGTGCAGAGTACAAATATCGAGGATGTTAGCTTTTAATTTTTTCTCTCAACTCTCTTTCACTCTACTCTCTTCTTGCCTGAATGGTTTCTGAGGAGGAGATGGGTTTAGTTGTTATATTTCATCCTCTATATGTAAGGTACTCCCCCTCAACATCGTTTGGTTTCTTTATAATGTTTCTGTTTATGATTTTGTGCAGTTTTATTCTGATATATCTAGTTGTAGTTTTGTGGTTATTTTTGTATTTATCCTGTTTGGTGTTTTCTGAGCTTTCTGAGTTCATGGCTTGTTGTCTATAATTAATTTGGGGAAGTTCTCATTCATTATTGCTTCAAATATTTCTTTTCTCTTCCTTCTCATATTCCATTTGCATATATTAGGCTGTTTATAATTTTCCCATAGTTCATAGGTATTCCATTCTCTGTTTTATTTTTTCAGTAATTTTCCTCTAAGGGTTTATTGAGGTATCCTTAAGTTTAGTTATTTTTTTCTCAGCCATATCCACTATACTAAGGAGTACATCAAAAGCAGTATTCATTTCTGTTGCTGTGTCTTTGATCAATAATATTTTCTTTTTATTTTTTCTTTCAGGATTTTCACCTCTCTGCTCACATTTCTCATGTTTTGCATGCTTTCTACCTTATTCTTTAGAATTTGTTGCACAGTTTTGAATTTCCTATTTCATAGTTCCAACATACCTGCAATATCTGAGTCTGTTTCTGATGCTTTCTCTATCTCTTCAAACTATGTTTCTTGACTGTTAGTATGCCTTGCAATGTTTTTCTTGGTAGCATGACGTGTTGTTCTGCATAAGGAAGCTGCAGAAGGCCTTTATTAACGGGGGGCTAAGGTATGGCAGTAGGAAGAGTCTCAGTTTTTTAGTGAGCCTATATCTTTAGATTGTGAACTTCACAGCACTTCTCAGTTTCCATACCCACCCCCTTTACCTAGAACAGCCTGGCTGGAGTGCACCAGTGTTGGTTATTTTTCTTTCTGCATATGACATGCTAGAGCTAGCTGCAGCAGGGTATTCACCTTCTCCCATGTCAGTTGCCCTCTGCAACAGTAGCAGCTAGTTTTAGCTCTGGTAAAATAATTTTTCTTAGGGGCAGTCCTTTTTAAGAAAAACGTAATGCTTAGAATAATAGCCTGTAGCTGCATCCATGTTGCTGCCCCCGAACCTAAAATAAAAATTGAAGAAGAAAGAAGAAGAAAGAAAAAAGAAGAAGAAGAGAAGAATGGATGAAGGGAAGAGGGAAGGGGAGAGGAGAAGGGAGAGGAGGAAGACAAAGAGGAAGAGGAAGAGGAAGAGGAAGAACAACAACAACAACAAAATGCTGCAGTATATTAGTTTCAAAATGGTTACTTTCTCCTCTCTCTGCTGGCAGCATGAAGGGGTTTTTCAGATATTTACTGTGAGAACCTGGTCAAGGTCCTGCAGGTTAAACTCAGAAAAGTGTGGGGGTCAGTGCCACGTTTGAGAATATTCACGGTGAGCCTCCAGCAATTCAACTCCTGTTTAGGTTTGCCTGTTCCCCAGCACTGGTCCCCACAGAGGTTTCTGCTCCTGGTTTTCTGCTCCAGTAAGTTTTGATTTTCTACTTCTGTCTGTCTCTCTAATATTGAGAGCACCAGTTTATCTGTGACCTCATTTCTCTTACAAATCTATGAAGAGTTATTGACTTAATTTTCTTCAGTTTTAAGGTTTTTTTGTTAGGACAAGTGACAGATTCCTAGCTCCTTGAATTTCAAATCAGAAAGCTTTTTTCTTTGGTAATATTTTTATTGATACCTCTAAATAAAATTAAATAAATAGCAGTATTTTTCTTTCTGATCTCCTCACACAGTAAAAAAAAATTGTTACATCGTTTGCAAGTGTCCAGTTGAATTTATTTACCTTTTAGTTTTTAAAGATTTATTTCTTCTGGCTAAAACCAACATACTATCTATATCGCACAATAGCCAAACTCTTTGGTTATAACAATTTGAGAAAAGTATTTATCACTAAAAATAATTAATTGTATGATATAAAGCATTACAGTTTAACTTCTATAAAATTATTAATGGTAATCTTGGTTTACATTATGGCAATGGTAATATTCTGGCAATGGTAATATACGGATCATAAATGCATACAACTCTGTAAAAAGTCTCAGTACTATTTTCCTTTCAAATATTCTTTGCACATATTGTCCAATCTACTCAATCTGGTCTCCAACCGCCTCTGCAGCCTTTGGCACTACCTGCTTGACCCTGCATGCCGTTGCTCCTTAATAGAGGCTGTTTTTTCCCTCTCCTATGCTCTCATTCTGAGTCATCACTACCACATAGGCTGTCCTTGGGACAGACTCTGGCAAAATCATATTTCCCTCAATTAGATTAAATCCTACTCATAAGCTAAAGCACTCTTCTTCAAAGAAGACATCTTGAACAAAGAAAAATAAAATTTCCTTTCTGCCAATGTCTCCTTATATAATGGTCCTAAATATTTCATGTGTTTGTAATATATCATCAAATACTAAACCATCTCAATTATATAACTGTAGATTTCATAGAGAACTTTCAAAAGTGTTTTTTATGCATTTCTGACAGTAATTCTATAGTTTGTTGAGTTTCTACTCCAATAGATGTAGAAACTGAGCATGCGAAATATAGGGTAACCTACTTTGGATTACAAAGCTTTATAAAACTAGAAACTAAATATAGTCCCTGTCTTCTGATGATCTGACCTCTGTAGATATCTCTTTCTGTCTTCTTCATGTTATATACATTAGGACCTATTTTCATTCAACTTGATACATTAATGTTTTCATGGAATGTAAGAGGAAATCCTTGGGAAAACTCCGGCACCTTAAATGTATTCTACCACTCATCACTAGAACTCATTCCATCCCTGGGAAATGTACAATTGAGTAGATAACTGACTATCTCAGAAATGCCTTGTTCAATCACTTTGCAATGAATTCTCATGAACATAGTTGCTATATTTAGTTGACATTGACTATTTACTAATGAGAGACTGGGTTAGAGGATATGCATGTTATGATAGACAAGAAGAAGGTTAGGTCAGGATATTGGGATACCACTATCAGTGGCACAAAGTGAAGTTTTGTGCAAGTGGCATCTAGAAAATATCAAGTCTTGGTTGTTAGGAGAAATAATAAATCAAAGCTATGGGAGAGGATGTTAAGGATATAATATACAGATGTTAAAATTTTATTAGGATTAGCCTTGGGTTAGCATGTACCCACAAACACACATTATGTATGCAATATTTACAAGTGATTGATGTATTAATATATACTTACTAAATATATTTACATGCAATTATATGTCATACGTTTTACATATTATATGAGAATCAAAGGGACAAGATTTAGTCTGTAGTAGAATTTTAAGCAAATATTTTGAAATAAGTAAGAGTAAAAAACGGAGCTGAAAGAAATTCTAAAGGGTTTATTTAGTTCTCATTATTTTCCAGAAAAGGGCACAGGCACAGGTCTGCCAAATTAAGCTAAGTACCTTTAAAAAATAAAATCAGAGACAGAATAAGAAGCAAGGGTTATAATATTTCCATTTATACTGTATATGTTAGCCACATTGAATGACTTGCAGTTCATTATTTGTTTCATGCTTTTCACATTTCTCTGCCTTTGCACTTGCCTCACCCTTAACTAGATAGTGGTTCCTATTTCTCGTTTATCTATACTTTCCTATTTGCTTTTCTGTTTTTCTAGCTTGATTGAATTATGTAAGAAATGAAACTGTGTCCCTTTCATTTTCATATCCCTCAGTGACAACGGATGCTTAATAAATATTTGTTTTAAAAATTGAACAGATATCTACTAGAACTGTCATTTTATACACTGTAGTTTTTCTCCCATTATTTATTTTTAATTGTAAAAATTTCTTTTATATGAATTGTGAAATTTAGATTATATTATTTTGTCTATAAATGCCGTATTTTAAATGCCTTAATAGATACCACCATTTCCCATATTGGGCTCAGTGATTTTTCTCTTGATCATCTGTTATGAAGTAAATTTCATAACTACATTTTATTATTGTTCCTATTTCACAACTTTTGTAGTACCTACTTTCATGCTCAGTAAAGTCTCCAAAATGGGGCAAATATATTCACAAGGAGGTACTGTTCTTTCCGTATGTCACACTGAATTCCTTTATTTCAATAGCTAAATAGTGTCCAACCATCGATTTTAACAGCTTCAGTTAAACAGAGTATTTCTGGCTTCATCTATTATTCTTTTATGTCTTATAGGTGACTCTGAAAATTAAAAGTACATCAAGAAAATTAGATGTTCTGTGTTGTTTTAACTGTTTTTCATCGAACAAAAATGTGGTAATCAAATTTCAACAGACCTTTTAGGAGGTATAATGGAGCAATATTCGACTATGCAGGAAAAAAATGAATAACCAAATTTCATGTGGAAAGAAACATTTTATAAAAGCTGTTCCCAAGAGCATTTACAAAGAAGATATAGCAGTGTGTGATGGCATTTTCACTTTCTCTCTTAACTACCTTATACAACTAATTGCATTTGGCTACTCTACTTTTGTTTTCGGTATTTGAATAATGTTCAGTAATTTTATTGGAACATACTAAAAACCTACTTAAACATTGAGAAAAACTTTTTCCACATTCTCATTATAATGCATTCTATCTTGTAAAATCATTATCTATTTCCAATCAAATTTATGTTGTTTCATTTATTCAGAGACACAATTTCAGCTTCTATTCATTTGCATCTCTATCATTTTTAAGAAAATGCTCATAAGTGTCTAGATTTACATATATTCGTTTGTATTTAATGATATAGCATATATCGAATATATAAATCTCTCTTGCCTTTCACATAAGCAAATTTTCTCTTGGGACGAAACAAGGCTATAAGTATCCCTGTTTACTCTTAATTCAAGGGGTCAACTTGAGCTAATTAAATTGAGGGTTGCTAGGCATAAATCACGACAGACTGAGCATCTGGGAATTAGAGGATCAGAACTTGTAGGAGTGTATCATGGATCAGAATGTTAACAAGTAGCACTAAAAAATTAAAATATATACATATTTATATATATAAAATTTGAAAGTGTTTCACTAGAGTGAAGTGTAGGTCAGGCAAGCAAGATGACAACAGTAAGAGGCCATAACAAGTACTGAATAAGAAAAACAATCTCAAAGTAAAAAGAATAGTCAACAGAATTGAATGATAAATTAGAAAAATAGAAAAGGAACTTATTATGAATGCAAATACTCCCATTTATTCAGTGGCTTTCTAACACTTTCTTCTATGATACAAACCAACTTGACAGGAAGGTAGCTTTAGCTAGTAAGTAGTCTTATTGTAGCACAGCATATTTAAGTAGTTTTCTGCAGAAGTCTGTTTATGACCTTGGATAGAGGAAAGAAAGAAAAAAGAGATAAATGAAGGACATGCAAAAGTAGTAATAAAAACTAAGTAGTAATCTGCGGTGTGCAAGGGAGAAAACCAATAGAAAGAGAAATATTAATATTGCTGACTACATAAACATATAATTATTTCTATTTCTACTTCATCTCTGTCTATATTATTTATAGGACATGGTAGGAAGTAGATACCCTGAGGAGTGAGAGGTGGGTAATGGTGGGGGGTGATTTAAATATTTATGTGCTTTATAAAATGTATTATTTGGCCAGTGAAACCCTGTAGTTAGGAATAAAAATTTAACTTGTGAAAATTGCCTCTGGTATCATGTTACTTTTTAAAAACAACAACAGTCTTTACTATATTAATCTCTAGTGCAAAGCCTATTTGGGTTCATCATGTACTTGTTAATGTTTTTGTTCGATAACTTCATATTAAGGTAATGTCACATTAATAAATTACTTGATAGTAAAAATCATTTAATGTGCTTTAAATGAGCATGTTACTATCATAAACTATTTGCGTATAAGCAACTTAACATATTCTTGACTTCTCAGACATTTTTTATAAACATCTTATGAAATAAAAGAGCAAGAAAATATTTAATTTTATTAATTGTTTGTTGTTATGTTTTAATGCATAATTTCACCAGTAAATTTCTTGTTCATCCGACTATGCTTAAGAGACCGAGGAATAATGTAAAATAACAAAATTTATCAGAAATGCTAGAATTAATTGGAACTTAAACACTGAACATATTGATCCATTTTAAGTTTAGAAAATTATTCAAAAATAAAATCCCATATAGAGTATCATTTATATTTAGGCTATCTTACTTGAAAGTTGAAACTACAACATATTATATCTGACATTTTCTATGCTGATTTCCTTTTTAAAAATAATCACACCAGATAGCTGGCAAATGTAAGTTTTCAGGTTCAACATTATTATATAAATGAAATGAGAAAACATTAATAATAAGTTAACTTCAATCTTAGGGAAAAAAAGCAACTAGGTGATTATGAACCAACATTCCTCATTGAATTAATGGGTTTACCTAATTCTATGTCTGCTATGTGCAGCTCATTAAGCTTTACACTCTTTCACATTTATTATAGTAACGTCTTGTGAATTTTGTGTCATTTTTCTTTATAATCATCTTATAAATAATGTGATCGTTGAGAAAGCTTAATCTACTTTGCTAAGGATAAAAATATCTTCAAATCACTGGTTCAACAATATAATCTTGAAAATAGTCTCTGTTAGAGCCTAGATGATTTGCATGGACTTAAGGTAATATATCGGTTAGCCTGGACTACCAGAATAAAATACCACAGACTGGAGCTTAAACAGAGATTTGTTTTTTCACAGTTCTAGAGGCTGGAAGTCCAAGATCAGAGTGCCAGCATGGCTGGATTCTAAGGAAGGGTCTCTTGCTGGTTTGCAGATAGCTATCTTCTTGCAATGTTCTCACATGATTCTGCCTCAATCTGTGTGCATGAAAAGAGAAAGAGTGCGAGTTGTCTGGTGTCTCTTTTGACATGGACCATAACTATATCAGATTAGGATGTCATGCTTGTGATCTCACTTAAACTTAATCACATACAAAAAGACCCCATGCCCATTACAGTCACATGAAGGGTTAGGGTTTCAATATATGAATTGTGGGGTAAGCAATTAAATTTGTAGCATTATGCCCCTGGCTCTCCCAAATCTGTGTCCTTGTCATGGGCAAAATATATTTTTTTCATCCCAACAATCCCAAAATGTTTTTACTGATTTCATCATAAATGCTAAATTTTAAAGTTCATGGCATCATCTAAATAGCATCAAATCAAATAAAGGGAAGACTCAAACTATGATTTATTCTGATGTAAATTTCTTTCTTGCTATAAAAGTGTAAAACCAGACAAAGTATGTGTTTCCAAAGTGCAGTGGTGGGGCAGGCAGAGGATTGATATTCGTGTTCCAAAAAGCAAAAATAAGGAGAAAAAAAGTGTGGGCGAAGGGTTTCAAACGACTCAGAAATCTAGCTAGACGAATTTCCATAGATCTTAAGGCTTTAATAATACTCTTTGGTTTAATATTATGCTCCAGGTGTACTGGAGACAGAGTCACCCCTAGCTGTACAAGGAAGTCTTGTTTCTTCAGTCCTCTGTGAGAAACCTAGCCACATGGCTTCCTATGGGGCAGCTCCACTCCTTAAGCCCTGGATGTGGTCCTGGTATCCTACAGAAACAAGGGAGCCTGTTCCTGCCCTTTGAAACAGTGGAGGCAACAGCCTTTCCCCCTAAGCCTGTGGCAGGAGTGATATCTCTGATGATCTCAGAATTACCTTTGGGATTACTTTTCCTTTCTTTGAAGAACAGTCTACATTACCAGCTAAATAGCTTCAAGATTTACTGCGGTAGTACCCAAAAAGTCTTGACAGCTTTTCTTTATTCTGCCCCATGTTCTCCAACTCCTTTCAAACTGGCAGCACTTGCCGATGTAATCTTATTTCTATTCCTGGCTTCTGCTGAAATGGTTAACTCCATGAGTTGAACTGTAATGTCTTTATCAAATGATTGTTCAGCCACACCTCTTCAGAACAAGATTTCTCATTTCGTCGATACAGATACGCTGAAACAGTCCCATTTATGTTCTGTTGTTGTTGTTGTTGTTGTTGTTGTTGTTGTCATTGTTAACAATTTTTTCTTCAATTCATCTCTCTCATTTTGCATTTTACTGTTAGTATTCAGAAGGAACCAAGTTACTCCTTCAACACTTTCTTACAAATCTCCATAGCTAACTTCCCCACTTCATTGCTTGCTATTTCCACTTACACAGGGGTGGGGGGTTGCGGAGGGATAACTTTAGGAGAAATACCTAATGTAGATGATGGGGGGATGGATGCAGCAAACAACCATGGCATGTGTATACCTATGTAACAATCCTGCGCGATCTACACATGTAACCCAGAGCTTAAAATATAATAAATAATAATAATAAACTAGAACGGTTCAGTCAAGTTCCGTGCCACTTTATAACAAGGATTGCCTTTTCTCTAGTTTTCAATGAGCTATTCTTCATTTTCATCTGAGACATCACCGGAATCACCATTAACATCCATATTTCTGGCATATACTTCAAAAACTCTTCTAAGCCTCTACCCATTATCCAGTTCAAAGGCTGCTTCCACAGCAGTAACCCATTTCTCAGTACCAAAACCTATCTGGGTTAGTTCAGACTGCTATCATAAAACACCGTAGACTTGTGTCATAAACAATAGAAATTCATTATCTTATAGTCTGGAGATTGGAAGTTCCAAGATTATTGTGACAACTTGGTCAAGTTCCAGTGAAAGTTTTCATTCTTGCTTTCAGATCACAGCCATCTATTGTATACATATTTGTGCATATGAGGAGTGATAGCAGGTTCATCTCTTCTGATAAGGACACTCTTTATGTTAGATGAAGTTTTCACCTTTATGATGTTATCTAATGTTAATCACCTTTTTAAAGGCTCTGTCTCCAATGTAGTCACAAGGGTGATATTGAAGCTTCAACATATGAATTTGTCTATTCAGTCTATCGCAGATAACCATGTGACAATGTGTCACATAATGACTGAGAAATCATCCTAGATGTCTCTTTCTAGGCATTCAATAAATAATGACCTCATATTATTAATTAAACAAAGAATTGTTGTTCCAGGTACTGTGTTGGGGCCAGATATAAGTGAACATATAAGAGCTAAATGTTGCTCACTTATATTTGGTATAATAAATAGGAATAAATGAAAAACTCCCAATGTAAGAAAAAAAAATGTGGGATTAGCAAAGAGTTCACTGAGAAAATTAAAGGTAAATTGAAATTTAAATGCAGAATTGAAGTCTTGGAAGAGTTCCAGGAAAGAACAGCTCTGATAGTAATCAGCATGTGCAAAGGTGACAAAGACTAGAGCATATTAAATGACGTGAAAGAAGACTGAATTAGAAATGACTAATTTGATTTTTAAATTCATGACTTTGGCTTTTCAAGGAAAAATAGTTTGGAATGGGATGGTAAAAGCAAAGAAACAATTTAGGAAACTGTCTCCTAGGCCAGGAGAGAAGGTATGGTCACTCAAAATGGGGGAACAGAAAGATCGAGGATATAATAAAAGCGTAGTATTATATTATGTGGTAATAAATTGAATATTTATGACATAATAGAAGTAATATGATTAGTGACTTCCAGATTAGTGGTACGCAAAACGTGTGCATGGAGTGGTGATTTACTGTACCTAAGAGGTGCAGATTTGAAAATTTTCAGTTTAATTTTGGATAGTTAAATTTAAATCACACATAAGAATATCCAATAAAGATGGTATATATGCACATACACATAGAGAGAGTGTCTTATGTTGCTTAACGATGGAAAGACATTCTGAGAAATGTGTCGTTAGGCAATTTCATCATTGTTTAAACATCATAGAGTGTACTTATTCAAACCCAGAGAATATTGCCTACTACACACCTAGACTAAATAATATGATCTATTGCTCCTATGCTAAAAACCTGTACAGCATGTTACTATACTAAATTCTGTAGGCAATTGTAATACAACAGTAAGTATTTGTGTATCTAAACAAATCTAAGCATATAAAATGTACAATTTGATAAAAAGTAAAAATATGATATTATAATCTTATAAGCTTATAAGAGTACCATTGTGTATGCAGTTCATTGCTGATTGTAATGTCATTATGCAGGACATCACTGCATAAATAAAATAGAACATATAGAAGAGAATTCTATAATTCTATTCCAAATATGCAAATTTTGGCATGTTCAGATTGCAAATAGTATTCTAAGCGATGGGATAGATGAGATCTTGAGGAGCATGTGGGACATTAGATGAGAAAGAAAATAAAGTTTTGAAAAAAAAAAAATAAAACCAAAAATACTCCAACCTATAGAAATCAACTAGAGGAGAAACAACCGAAAAGTCAAGAGAAGTATGATTTAGATGAAAATGCTACAATACTGAATTGATGTTTAAAAATATTCACTATATGTTAAGCTCAAGATACAGAGTAAAATGTTATATCTTTAATAGTTATTATTTTTAAATATGTACATGTATTTACATAATAAATTTCAAAAAATAGTAGCGTGGATACATGTAGGTGTTGAATTGTGTGACTTTTTTTTGGTTTGGGGGTTTTTTTGTTAAGCTTATTTTCTTTATGAAAAGAGGAAAGGCAAATATTGTAAGCTACTAAGAAATGTATAATTTAGTAAACTTTAAATAAATTAAGGTCTCTCTAACTATATTAATAAGTTGGTGATATACTCAGTATCTTTCTAGGCCATAATGTATATTTGTATATTTACTATTGTTTATTTGAAAGAAAATATGTTTTAACTAAAAATAATTAATTGTTTGCTGTCCAGTAGTTTGTTTTTGATCTCCTAGAGCAAGGAATATCAGTTTTGAAATGTGTAAGTATAAGTCATTCTTGTGCCTATGTAAATTTTCATTTAAACGGATCAAAGCTGACAGTAGAGGATCAGAAATTTCAATTCCTAACTGACATAACTGCAAATGATTCATTAGAATTACAAAGATTAAAATGCATATGCTTGTGGATATCTCCTTGATAGACATGACTTAAAAATTATTGCCTATTGTAACAAAAATTTGTGCTGATGTTGCAAATATTTCTACAATTTATAAATGTGATTTTGTTCTATTCTTTCATATTTTGAAAATGAAAGGTGATGGGTAAAAATTTACTTGTGATTGACAGCATAGGGAAAATGGAAGAAAGAAAGGCTAAATGATTCCAAGGTTAAATGGTTAGTGCCAGACCTGAAACTGTATCTATGCTACATTTTCTGTAATTTTCCCTGAATATACATTAAGACTGACAATAATGTCAAACTTATAAATATCATGAGCTTCTGACACAGGCTATAAATATCCATAATTTTTATATCCAATTTGCAATTATGTTCTCCCTAAAGTTATATACATACTTTTTTGCCTAAATATTTATTTTAAAGTTATTTTTTTTCTGGACTTTTCTTCCTGTCATCAATGAGTCTTTTTGAGTATTTACCAAGGGAGAATTTAGACTTCATTTTATATCCAGCATTAATAAATAAAACGAACTTTCAAAATTTACTGAAATTCTTCATAACTCATTTTGAAATTAACTTCTTTTGGATTTCTTATATTTCAATATTTATGTTGAATTATAAAACACTTAGTGACTTTGGTCCTTACCTAATCACTGTAACAGATCCTTGGTTTATTTATTGTATAAAGTTCCATGTCAGTGTCTCAACTCTATTAAGTGAAACATGTTTATCATTAATATATTCACTTGTATAAAGTTACTAGAAACTGATTCAAGATAATCTCAAAAATAATAATTTAGTGTAAAAGAAAAAATAGAATGCCTATGTTTTCATTTTTGTAAAAGACCATCTTTAATATGAGCAATAGACATGTTATCTTCCCAGTGAGTGATAAAGCCATTCTCTCTGCATAAGACAATCTTTATTTTTAGTTTAATGAATATTTGTTGTTTCATTTTTGTAAACCTTGCATACTTTTTACTTTCCATAACAGTATTTTGAATTCTTAAGAACATCCCATCATTTATTTATTTATTATTGTAAGAGTGCCCAACCCAATTCCCCAGATCCAAGAGTGAATCCTTGACCTAGGCTTGGAGATTAATATTTTAAATTTTATCCCTTACAAAAATATTTATGGAGGCCTACAATATGAAAAGCAGTGTTTTAAGATGTTTAGAATACAGTGATATAAAAAGATATGACCACTGATTTCATGAAGATTGTGTTGTATTGTAATAGATGTGCATTACACTCTTTTACCTCTTCCCAACCCTAGCTGTAGATTCCAGAACAAGCATGTGATTCAAGCTAGACAAATAAGATGAAGCCCTGGAATTTCTGTTGGAAACATGGAAGAATGAGATGACCTTGGTCATCTCATTTTTTGTTTACATGACAGAACATAAGCCAGTGTTCTTTCTGATGCATAGTAAGAGGCTGGCTAAATGGAGATGACTAGAAAATAGTCAACTGCATCTGGCTTTTCCTGAATCCTAAAATTCAGTTCTGTTGTCTAAGACATTGTCTCTTTCTCCTCCTCCTTTATTCTTTTTAGGCAAAAAACAGTTGAATTAAACTATTTTTACTTGAAACTGACACATTTGGAGAGCATAAAAGCAGAGCAAAATGATTTAGTGAGATAATTTCAGTGTGGAATGATCCCAAATACAACAACTAAATGCGCCCAGTCTTAGAGTCTTGCTTTTTGCAAATGCCCAGTGCACAGACTCTCGTCTGTACACTAAGAAAGCAAATGCTATTATTTTTCTTTCCACACCTGCCTTTTCTATGCTTTTTTCCATGACCAAATCCTTTCTATTCCCAGACAACTTAATCTTCATTAAGATATAAAAATCATTTCATATTAAATTTAAAGTTACTTAAAGTTTTATATATTTTTTTGTTTTATTCCCCCATACTACACAGATGTATTAATATTTTAAAGTTTCGTATTATAATGTGATTTTGCACTTCATCCTCTGATTTCTATTGTACTTATTTCTTAGTTTAACTCATCAATTACTTATATTTGTTTCCAGAGTTTGTAAGCCTTTCCAAGGGATGACGTTTTCTGTAACTCTTACAGCAACATCAATGCTCTTTATTTTCCAGCTTTACTGTGGTATTATAGACAAATTAAAATCATATATAAGATTCGAAGCATGATGGTTTCATATACATCTACATTGTGAAATGATAACCACAATCACGATAACATAACCAGCTTATCTAGTTTTTTACTTAACTCAGAGACTTTGGTTTAAAAGAAATTAATCAGTGATTCACATGTAGAGATACAAGCAAGCATCTAGAGAGTAATATTTAATTAAATTTCTTCATATAAATTCTGAATATTTAGAATAACTAGTAAAAGATAAATCTTAAGAGACATTTGTGAGCAGTTATGGGAGAAAAACAATACCAACTCTTTTGCATCTTGTATAAAGAGATAAAAATAGGGAAAAAATATACCAACTCTTCTCCATCTTGTATTTATCTTTAAGAACTGTGTACTACTAAGGATGTCTCTTTTTCTTCCCTTAGTAAAGGAGTATATTTCCTCAAATTGGAGATGATGATGTACATATGACTGAACTCAATTTGATTAGGTAGAGTTTTTAGAGATAATAATACTGAGATTCTAAATAAATAATTCCCCTTTGTTTTTATAAAGTGGCCATTTTCACTAAGATTAAGGGAAAAATTGTACACAGTGAAGTTATTTTATTATACAGAATGCAGAATTTAATTATATTAGAAATAGTAATTTTTATTTACTAAATAAAATATGAGCTTAAATATTATCGATTTAATTAAAATGTAAAAATTGAAATACATTATATATCATTAGTAGAGAAAAATGAACTAAAACTGTTGAAATTCATTTTCCTGAATTTAATATATAGGTTTCCCTAAATCAATGAAGAGTAAACTCTAGTTACCTATTTATCTTAGTAGTTTGTAGCTAGTAAATATTGGCATGGACATATTCTTTCTCTTGAATGTACAAAACTTATTATTGGGAGGGCCATATCTAGCTGCTATATACATATAATTTCAGTGAGCAAATTTCTTTTAAAAATTACAAATTCTGTTGTTAGGTCTTTGAGGAGTCATCACACTGTCTTTCACAATGGTTGAAGTAATTTATACTCCCACCAACAGAGTGTTAAGAGTCCCTTTTTCTCCACAACCTCATGATTTTTTAATAATAACCATTCTGACTGGGGTTAGATCATATCTTATTTTGGTTTTGATTTGCATTTCTCTAATGATCAGTCATGTTGAACTTTCTTTCATATGATTTTTGGCTGCAGGTATGTCTTCTTTTGAGAAGTGACTGTTCATGTTCTTTCCCACTTTTTAATGGGGTTAATTTTTTTCTTGTAAATTTGTTTAAATTCCCTTTAGATTGTGGATATTAGACCTCTGTCAGATGTTATAGTTATCCTATTACTGGGAAGATACCCAAGAAAATATAAATCATTCAATTATAAAGACACATCCAAACATATATTAATTGCAGCACTATTAACAATAGCAAAGACATAGAATCTACCAAAATTCCAATCAGTGATAGGGTGATAAATAAAACATGGAACACAGACACCATGGGATACTATGCAATTATAAAACAGAATGCTATCAAGTTCTTTGCAGAGCATGGATGGTACTGAAGGCAATTATTTTTAGCAAATTAACACAGGGACAGTAAACCACATACTGCATGTCCTTACTTACAAATGGGAGATAAATGATGAGAACACATGGACATATAGAAGGATACAACACACACTGAGGCCTATCAGAGAGTAGAGGATTGGAGGAGAGAGTATCAGAAAAAAATAACTAATGGGTACTAGGCTTAATACCTGGGTGATGAAATATTAATCTGCACAACAAATTCCTCTGACACAAATTTGCATATGTAACAAACCTGCACATATATCCCTGAACATCAAATACAAGTTAAAAAAAAAAAAAAAGAACTGAAAATTTTACTATTTTAAAGGTCTATTGGGTAATTTAAAATTCAGGTGTGTAAAGGCAGATTTTCATTTTGTTTGTGTTTTAGAAGTACTCAAAAGCAAGCATGTCAACACTTCAGATTTTTCTAGTGGCTAGGGAATATATAAACACTTCATTTTGGTATCACTGTTGAGAAAAATAAAAACAAAACCAAAATATTGTTATCACATTTCTAAATAAAGAGAACTATTTTGTCATTTGTTAGGATTTATTTTAACTTGACTAATTTTCTCTTAATTCTATCTAATTTGAATTACTGGGATCTATTCAGCACTTGATGAAGTGTAATAATAAGAGTCTCTGCTTATAAGAATGTTATTTTAGGCCGGGAGCGGTGGCTTACGCCTGTAATCCCAGCACTTTGGGAGGCTGAGGAGAGCAGATCAAGAGGTCAAGAGATAGAGACCATCCTGGCCAACATGGTGAAACCCCGTCTCTACTAAAAAATACAAAAATTAGCTGGGTGTGATGCCGTGCGCCTGTAGTCCCAGCTACTCCGGAGGCTGAGGCAGGAGAATTGCTTGAACCCAGGAGGCAGAGATTGCAGTGAGCCAAGATTGCACCACTGCACTCCAGCCTGGTGCCTGGCGACAGAGCAAGACTCTATCTCAAAACAAAACAAAACAAAATGTTATTTTAGGTTTATAATTTGATTTGTAAAATGCATTTATTTTCTACTAAATTTAACTTATCGCTATCTGTTGTTTTAGCAATTTCCACATTTATTCGCTCCTGCTGTTTATATTTTTCTTCATAGTATTTTATTTGAAAAGTCAACTATCTACTTGAAATTGATCAAATGAATACACATATTTATGTGTACTTCCTTCCACTGTCACCTATGTTTTTCTTCAGTACTTTTGTAGGTAAAAAACAGGTTAAGAAAGCTATTCATCTGGAAACATGGGTCATTTCTTTCTGAAAATGAAGAATTACTCGGAGATCAAGCTGATCATCTTGAGGAACAATTCCCTGGTGACAGAGCTGAGATTGAAAAAAAGAAACAAAAAACTGATGACTGCTTTTCAGAATCCTTATGAACCTACAGCTACAAGCCCTCATTGTCTGCCATTTTGAATGGAAATACATATATATTTGTTCTTGTCACTAACTCAGCATTATATTTTTTATTTCTAGAGAGGAAATTAATTTTCTTCTAAGTTCACTGGCCATTAAGTTGAAAGAATCTGTGCTTGAGGAACTTTGTTGGATACTTGGACTTGATTTAGATGATATCACAGGACTTAGGTTGCTGGGATTACAGGCTTGAGCCACTGCACCCGGCTTAAATTCTTTTTCTTTATTTATTTCCATCTATCTATTTGGTAGATAATAGAGAATATTGCAGACAATTGTTTTTCACCAAAACATAAGAAACAATTGGTAGTCTATCCTCTATCACTCATTTATGACTTACAAATTATCTTACTTCTGACATACACAGATGCACACACACACTAATATAGATAATATATGGATATGTATTTTTGAAAATTAAATGTCTGATATTTTAAAAATAAATTTAATTATTTGTTAATTCAGTGGCAACTATATAGTTACACAGTTAGGATGCTAGGATATTTTCATGAAATAAGAAATGACATTTGGAAGAATATACAAGTGACAAACGTAATCGGTTTTGCTACTTAAGAGTCAACACTTGTATTTATGCAAAGTGGTTTGTTGGGAATAATTTGTCACCAATATTTTCCAAAATAAAACATCACATTACAGATTCATAGAGTTGACAGAGGACTTTGAGAATCCTCATACATATCTGCGCTTTTTTGAAGAACTATATATAACCTCTCCACCTTCTGACAACCTAGGCAATTAAAATCCTTCAATAATGGCATTCTATAGAAGCTTACTGAATATTAATTTAAAATGATTGTATTATTAATGGGTATTTGAATATATATACCATATGTAAAAATAAAAATGTGAATATTTTATTCACATAATACAGATGAATATGGCAATATACTTTTTCAAGGCAAGACATTGAAATAAAGAATTTAATTCTATGTAATCTTATACCTTATTTGCCCAAATCCTCTCTAAATGATGTTTCATTATTAATTATTAGATTACTTAGGCTTATTAGATTGTGAAATGATAGTATCCTTCAACTAAATCAAATATGCATAGTGAATATTCATTGAAAATATCTTTCTACAATAAGATTGAATAAAACTACATGTCCATTAAATAAATCCACCATAGGGCAATGTCTCATTTAAACTGCAGCTGTAGGTATCTGAGAAACAAGTATTTTTTCAGCAAGTCTTTATATTTGTTTTCAAATATGCAATTTTGTGTTTTCCTTTTTTTCATTTTTTAATATATTTTTATTTGTTCATATTTGGGGGGACATGTGCAGGTTTGTTACATGGATATACTGTGTAGTGGTGGGGTTTAACATGGATATACTGTGTAGTGGTGGGGTTTGGGCTTCCAGTGTACCCATCACCTGAATAGTAAACATTGTACCCAACAGATATTTTTCAACTCTCACGTTTCCAACTCTGTTCCCTTTTAAGTCCCCAGTGTCTTTTATTTTCATCTTGATGTCCTTGTGTACTCACTGTTTAGCTCTGACTTATAAGTGAGAATATGAAGTATTTCATTTTCTACTTCTAAGACTCTAAACATAAAAATATGATAAGTTTTTATAAACATGTTTTCTGAATTTATTTTGGTGACCAAAAGATTTCCCCCATTTTTATTTTAATTTATGACTTCTGTTCAAGCTTTGAATATTAAATTATCCTTACATTATTTGAGTAATCCCAACTTGGCTGATATGTACTGTTCTTTTTTGATATATTATCAGGTATGATTTGCTATATTTAGTTTGGGAGGTTTTTTTTTTTTTTTAAATTTTGTTCAACAAAGAGCTCTGGCATGGAAAGTCACAAAAGAAATTGACATTCATTTTTCTTTCTTATAAGGTCTTTGTCATAATACATCGAAAGATTAAATTTTCAATAGAGATCCCAGAAATAAACTCTAGCATATACAGTCAAGTGATTTTTCAACAAGGGCATCAAGAAGACACAATGGAGATAGAACAGTCTTTTTATTTAATTGGGTTGAGAAGAGAGAATATCCACATGCAGAAGAATGAAATTAGACCATTAGATTTCTATATTACATCATACACAAACATCAACTTAAAATAGACTAAAGATTTAAACCTAAGACCTGAAACAATAAAGCTTCTAAAAGAAAATATAGGGAGAAGCACATTGATATGGGCCTTAGTACTGATTTATTTTTAGATATCACACTAAAATCTTAGGCAGAAATAAATAAGTGGGACTACAGCAAACAAAAAACTTCTACACAGCAAAGGAAACAATAACAAAATTAAAAGGCAGCCCATGGATTCAGAAAAAAATGTTTGTGAACCATATATACAGAGATCAATATCCAAATTATACTAGGAAATCACACAACTCTATTGCAAAAGATAAATAAACTGATGAAAAATTGTCAAAAGACCTAAGTAGACATTTTTCTAACGAAGACACAAAGATGTTCAACTGGTGTATGAAAGGTGGATGTGTCTTCATTAGAGAAATGTCATTATTAATCATAAGAGAAATGCAAATCAAAACCACATTGAGATATCACCTCACACTGTTAGGATGACTACTATAAAAATAAGATATAACAATGTTGGCAAGGATGTGGGGCAAAAGTAATCCTTGTACACTGTTGGTGTGTATGTAAACTAGCATAGTCATTATGGAAAACAGTATGGAGGTTCCTTAAAAAATCAAAATGAAACTATCCTATGATCCACAATTTCCTCTTCTAAGTTTAAGCAAAGGAAATTAAATCAGCAGCTCAGAGACATTTCTGTACTCCCATGTTCCTGGCAGCATTATTCATAATAGCCAAAGATACAAAAGGTAATCTAGTCATTTGCCAACAACGTGGATGAATCTGGAGTATGCTATGCTTAGTGAAAGAAACCCAGCTAAGAGAGACAAATACCGCTTAATTTCACATAAATGTAGAATTAAAAAAATTGAACTCAGAGAAGCACAGAGTAGGTGATGATTTCCAGGGCCTGGAGGTGAAGAATGGGGATATTGGGAAGATGTTGGTTAAAAAGTACAGCTTACTCTTTAAGAATTACATGGGATGAATAAATTCCAGAAGTCTATTATACAGCATGCTGACTATGGTTTTAAAAAAATAATGTGTTGTATATTTGAAAAATGCTAAGAGAAGTGTGAAGTGTTCTCTTCACAAAAAATGATAAGTATAAGAGGTTATGGATATATTAATAAGCTTGGTTTATCGCACAATATATACATAGACAAAATGTCACATTATTAACCATAAATATATAAAATACAAATAAAATACAATTTTTTATTTGTCATTTAAAATAATATATTTAAGTGGTAACTATGTGTGATGATTGATATGTTAATTTGCTTGGCTGTAGTTGACTTTTTTTACATATATTAAAACATCATGTTATACACATTATATATAAATGATAAAAGAAATTTTCACATCAGTCTATTACTTTTATCATATTATTTTCTCTTTACTTAGTTATTGAATACTAAACTATTTTTGAATTTATAGAATAAGTACCACATGGTCATGGTATATTCACTTGTTATAACTTTATTAATATTTTATCTACTATTGTTACTTTTATCTTCATGAATGCTGTTATTTACTTCCTGATAAAAGTCCTTATTATAATATTTCATAATATAATTTGGGAAGGTCACTTCTTTTGATATTCTCTGAAGAAATTTATTGAAAATTGGTGGCATTTCTTAAATCTTTTCAATATTGTATATAGTTTACAAGAGAGAACATTTTGTCCTAAATACTTTAGATTATTTTTTTCAAAATCACAGTCATAGTTTCTATTTTACTTAACAGACTGTTCAAAGTATTCACCTCTTTTTTCAATTTTGTTGAATTACATTTTTCTTAGATCTTGGGATTGCTGCTTTTCTGTGGGAAGCACAATTTTCTATGTAGATTTGCTTTTCTATGTAGATTTTGGCAGATTTGTTATATAATTTGTCTAGTTTCTTTGCTTTTTGTTTGCTATTTTTTTTCTGAATTTGTGTGTACATACTTTTATGATTCATTTTTAAGGCTTTCTCCTTTTCTAGGATTTGCTTATGATGATACAAATTTAGCTGTGAAGATTTAGCCACATTGCACACATTTGATATGCCATTTTTACATTTAGTTGAATTTATTATTATTATTTTCCACTTATATTTCTTATTTGCCCTACATGTTAGTCTGTTTTCACACTGCTATAAAGAACTGCCTGAGACTGGGTAATTCATAAGAGAAAGAGATTTAATTGACATCAGCATGGTTGGGGAGGCCTCAGGAAACACAATCATGGCAAAAAGCAAAGGGGAAGTAAAGCATCTTCTTCACAAGGCAGCAGGAAGGAGAAGGACCACAGGAGGAACTATCAAACACTTATAAAACCATCAGATTTCATGATAACTCACTCACTATCATCAGAATAGCATGGGGAAAACCACCCCCATAATCCAACTGCCTCCACCTGATCTTCCGTAACATGAAGGGATTATAGGGATTATGAGGATTATAATTCAAAATGAGATTTAGATGGAAACACAAAGCCTAATCACATCACCCTGCCATTCATTTGGAAATGTGTTATTTAATTGCCATGGTCATCATCTGGCTGAGTGATGAGATGTGAGGGTTAAAAGAAGTGACACATGTACCACAGAAAGGGACCAAAAAGAAGGAAGTAATTTTTTTGAGGTTTATCTTGCCAGGGTCCTGGGTTGATTTTGAAGGTTGCTCAAAAAATCATATTAACTGAGACCTCTGATCAGTTTTAAGTAGCTAATAGAACAACATGTTTAGAGTTTTACTTACACCGAAAAAGACATACATGTAAAGATTATCACATAATAGTTTGAAGGCACTCCCCTAATACCTTTACAGTTAGCTGATTAGTTTCAATTTTTGAAAAGCTGTGTAATAAATATTACTGTCAACTTGTTCGTAGATGCTGAATTAACAAGAGCAACAGAAAGCTGTTCATCATCAAATTACTGAGTTTGAAATATTTGCTTCTAACACAAGCCTATGTTTAGTATGAATAATCTTTTTCCTATATGATGATTTAAGTAATTTCTAATTTGCTTTGCAATTTACTGGCTCATCCTAATTCAAACTTCCAGCCTTTTTAATTTTAATTTTTATTTTTATTTTTAATTTTTTTTAGTATGGCTTCTTTTTTAAATTAAAGTTTTGCTTTATATATCAGGGGAAATTTCTAGGACTTTTATAGTTGCATATTATTTAAAATTTATTTTATGTTAGAATAAATAATACATAAACACAGCTCCCTTTTTAACATTTTTAAATGATATGAAAATGTCTGTATTTAGGAGATCAAAAACCATAATGAATATTTATCCATTTTCATCATTACTTTTTAAATACATCAAAGTATTGAATGGCATGTGAAAAACACTGAGCAGGATTTATCGTTACCATCTTTCTATTTTATGAATAACTTAGCAAGAGAATTATTCAAATTTAGTTTCATGAATTATTATCAAAGAACTAGTCTGTTGCTAACAATAGGTTAGTAAATTACAGAGTAGGGTACAAAGGCGTTGCTTTTAAATAATTGATATCATATATGGTATATTTAGATGCAGGACTTTATTCTGTTAATATACTTCCTTGCAAATTTACTAAATCAGATGTAAGAATTGTGGTCATATCGCTTTCTGTTGCATTATAAAATTTTTCCATTTAAATAATTTCTAAAATATGCACATATGGTAAACTACTATTAATGAGTTATTAGTTGTCATCAGTTAGCAAAATAAAATATATTAAATGTGGTAAAATATGGGTAAAACAGCAAAAGATCTCTGAAAAAAGGACATAAACAACTGTGATTCTAAAAGCTCTAAATTATAGGATAATTGAAAAAGTACTTTCTTAATGCAATTGTATTTACCAGTAAATATCATATGCTTTATTTATGATATGTAACCTCCTAAAGTATTTGGACTTTGTTATTGTCCTGAGTGGTTTAATAAATGTTAATCTAAAGTGTGTTATTTGTTAAGCAAACGTTCTAAATACGTAGAGTAAATTCTGATATCAATCAGCCTTTAAATATTCTGTGATAGTTTTCTGGAGGCTGAATTGATGCTGTTTTACTATTTTTGCATTGTTTAATTAATCTGTATGAACGATATTCTCTTAAAGTTGCTTTGGTTGTCAAACTTATTTCTAAAGGATTATATATTTGCAATTTTGAGCTGTCCAATTTTTCGCAGGTACTTATTATTGAAACATAGAACAGATGAATTGGATGATTACTCTGGTAGTACAGTGTCCAAGAACCTAAATTGCTTGCTGATACGTAGAAAACAGTGCACCAGGGCTGCTCTGTCTATGGAGTGACTATTCTTTTGTTTCTTTACTTTTCCAATAAATTTGCTTTCCCTCTAAAAAAAAAAAAAAAAAAAAAAAAAAGAGAGAGAGAGAGAGAGAGAGAAAATAAAGAAAACAGTGCACTAGAAATATTACACTAGATGTCTCCCTGGACTTTCATTTCCTTATAAAAGAGCCTCAGAGAGTTTAGGAAATGTCACTCAAAGTCCAATGTGTGACCCATCACTATCACTAAAATTAGTTTACATTTTCTTTATTTTTAAACAATTTCTTTATTTTTAAACAATTAAACAAGCAAAAGGAATAAAATGCTTTGAAATTGGAAAGGAAAAAAAAATGTCTGTAATCTGATAATTTGAGCTTATATAATAAAAAAAACTCTGCAGAATCCAAAAAGGATTTGAGTTAAAAATAAAAAATAATAATAAATATTATAACACAAAAACAGCACACAAAACCTGGTTGTGGTTCTCTAATACAGCAATGAGCAATTCAAACAAAAAAATCAAATCAATTTACAGATTCAACACACTATCAAAATTTCAAAAGCCTTTCTTTGCAGAAACAGGAAAGCCAAGTCTCAATTCATATAGAATTGCAAGGATCCCCTCAGGGACATGACAATTTTGAAAAACAGAAAAAGTTCAGACACATATTTACTATTGTGGAAAGTTACTACAAAGCTGCTATAATCAAAACAGTCCAGTACTTGCAGAAGAATAAACATATGGGCCAATGGAATAGAATTAAGACTTCAGAAACAAACCATGTATTTATGACCAACTGATTTTTGAGAAGGGTGCCAAGTTCATCAACAGTGAAAAAAATAGTGTATCAGAATGGATGACGCTGAAACAATTGAATTTCCACATGCAAAAGAATACAGTTAGACCACTTAATTAAAAACATAATTGACCTAAATATAAGAGCTAAAATTATAAAATGTCTCAAACGGAAGATGAATAAACCTTTATATTCATGGCTTTGGCAACAGATTCTCAGATACACTAAAAGCAACAACAAAAAAAATAAAAACAAAGGGAAAATTAACAAGTTGTATTTTTCCAAAATAAAACCTTTTTTGCCATAAAGGACATTGTCACAAAAGGAAGAGAAAAAAAAAAAAAAAAAAAAAAAAAAAAAAAAAAAAAGAAAAAGAAAACAAAAAAACCCTACAGAATATAAAAAATATTTGCAAATCATATATCTGAGAAAGGCTTTTCAGAATATATTTTTAAAAACTCATACTATGTAGCCATAATAAAGGATGAGTTCATGTCTTTTGCAGAGGCATGAATGAAACTGGAAACCTTCATTCTCAGCAAACTAACATAAAAGCAGAAAACCAAACAACTCATGTTCTTAGTCGTAAGTAGTAGTTGAATAATGGGAAGACATGGAGACAGGAAGGGGAACATCACACATCAGGGCCTATCGGGGGTGTGGGACTAGGGAAGGGAGAGCATTAGGAGAAATACCTAATGTAGATTATGGGTTGATGGGTGCGGCAAACCACTACGGCACATGTATACCTATGTAACAAAGCTACAAATTCTGCACATGTATCCCATAACTTAAAATATCATAATATTAATAAAATAAAGAAAAAAGAAATAGAAAATTGTAATGAAATAGTTAAATGTATCTTCCTAATAACTTGAAATTAATTAAACAAATAATAGCCCTATCATGTTTATATAACCTTATAACTCATTTGCGCTCTGCCATTTTTCTCTGTTCCTTTTCTTTTCACTGCCCTTGAAATGTTAGTCTCTTTGTACTGATTTCTGAAGAGTTCATTTATAATTAAAGATGTTAATATTTTGTCTAAAAATAAAAGAACTACACTCAACAACAAAAATAACAACACAATTTAAAAATGGGCAAAGTAATTGGATAAATTTTCTTCAGTGAAGATATAAAAGTGAGGTATACATACATGAAAAGACTTTCAAATATTCACTAATCAAAGGAGAAATGCACATGAACATTACTAATCACTAGGGAAATGCAAATCAAAACCAGGAGATGTCACTTCATGCCCATTATTAAAAACAAAATTATGTGTTAGTGAAGATGTAGGAAATTGACATTCTTTCACATTGCTGATAGAAATGTAAAATAAAGCAACCACTGTGGAAAACTGTTTGGCATTCTTTCAAAAACTTAAACATGTAATTACTATATAACTCAGCAATTCCACTTTTAGATATATACCTAAAATAATTGAAAACAGATTTAAACAGACATTTCCATGCCAATGTTAATTGCAGCAGTATTAACAGTAACTAAAAGAAGCAGACAACTCACTGTCCACTAAAAAATAAATAAAAAAATGTGGTATATTCATACAATGGGATATGTATTCAGCCATAACAAAAAATAAAATTTGTGTACATGCTACAATGATTGATCCTTGAAAGTACTATGGTAAGAGAAATAACACAGACACAAATGAGCAAACATTGTATATTCCAATCCATCTGAAACATCTAAATTAGGTAAATGTATAAAGAAAGAAAGTAATTTAGAGGTTACCAGGAGTTGAGGGAAAGGGAAATTGGAACTTTGTGCTTATTCCTTACAGAGAGTCTGTTTGGAGTGTTAAAAAGGTTTTGAAAATAGATAATAGCATGGTTGAACAACATTGGAATTACACTGTGAATATAATTAGTGCCACTTAATAATACACTTAAAATAATTAAAATGGCAGAATTTATATGTATTTTACTACAATGAAGAAAGAAAAAGCAGTTTATATTAATTTGATAGAAATCCCTAAAATTCTCATTAAACATTTTATGAAGTACTAATTTGCCCTGTGATGCATCTAGTCAGTAGTGCATTGCTGTTGAATTCTTGAGCTATCTGTATCTTCATTTAAATATCTTCATTAAATATTTAAATGTAAGATTGGGATATACAGCCATATCTCACACTTGCTAGCACATTACTGAACACATTCAGAAAATAATTTTAAATTTGGGTATTTGCTTAAATCTCAAAATGGAAAAATATTAAGTCATTGTATATAACCAGTTACTCATAATCATTCTTTACATAATATAAATTATGTATATATACATTTTATCATGATTATATGCATATGTAATAATTATTAATTTACTCAACACATGATACTACATTAGTTTATAAAACTGATTGTCTTGACTCCACCCTGTATTTTCTAAAAGTTTCTAAAGAATGGGCAAGAAATATCCAGCTCACTATTTTCTTTTGCTGAGTATATTCACATAGTATTAGAAATAAAACACTCAAAAAAAAAAAAAAAGAATAAATCCCTCATGATTTGTAATATATAGTTTAAAGAAAAATTCTAATAAGAAAAATTAAATGTTTTCATGTTGAAAAACATAGAAATCAAGTATAAATGCTTGTTTCTTTTTGAAGACAGAGGGAAAGAGAACAGAAAACAATTACTTTTGCTCATCCACATCACTTCACAAAAATGAAACATTTCTTTTCATCTATCTAATCTCTAGTGGTACTTGAAGGCTCAAGCTCAGTGTTATTTGAGGGCAGCTGTATTACTTCATTCACATTGAATTCACTTTTCTTAAAGAGTCTTCAACTTGGCAGTTAATTTAAACAACTTTATGTATTACAAATATAATAATGACAAACAGTTACAGGTCATCTACTATGCATCATTCTCTGTTCCAAGTGTTTTACATACATAAATTTATGAAATTGCTAAGCAACTTTATAAAATAGGTAAAATCATTAGTTGTATTTTACAGATAAAGGTATTAGTCTTGGAAAAATTAAGAATCTTGCTCAAGGTCATATAGCTAAAAAGTGTCAGACTGAGAAAGAATATATATTTTAAACATCTCAATTACTCTAGGTCTTTCAAAACAAATGACTATGCTATGCTATACCACGCCATGCCATGCTATGCTCTGCTTTACTTACCCCATTAGTGTCTGTTGTAGGTTGAACTGTGTCCTTCCAGAAGATATGCTGAAGTCCTAACTCCTCATATTTGTAATGTTACTTTATTGAGAATCAAGCTCTTTGTAGATGTAACCAAGCTAAGATAAAGTGATATTACATTAAGCTGGGTTCTAACCAATAGGACTCATGTCCTTATAAGAAGAGTTCACTATATGCAGGCTCACAGAGGGAAGAATGTGAGTCTGTGAAGATGGAGTCTGAGATTGAATTTAGGAAGCTACAATCCCAGGAATGGTAAGAATTACTGGCAACCAGCAGAGCTAGGAAGTTGCAAGAAACGATTCTTACCTAAGAACTTTAGAGGAATACTAGGCCTACAGATACCTTAATTTTATATGTCTCACTTTCAGAACTCTGAGATAATAAATTTCTATTTAGCCACATAGTTTGTGGTAGTACTTGGTTATGGCAATTCTAGGAAAGTAACAAAATATCTCAGAGTGTTTTATCAATTTAGGACTTGAAAATTGCTTTAGTTCACACATTTTTAATGTTTAATTTTATACATTAGTAGCATTACTTTAAAATCAACAGGCACCTTAATGTTAAAGCAAACAAACAAACAAGGAGACCCTCTTGAGGAGCTTCTGCTCAGCCTTCTAGTGCACCCTCTGTGTCTTAGAGTTTTTGATGCACAGTTGTGCAAAATAACCAATCCAATTTAAAGTTGTCATTTAATTGGTAGGAAAATTGAAGCTTAAAGAACTTTATTCTCTAGTATAAAGTCATCCAGATAGGTGATGGCAGACCTCTCACTTTGGTAGACATTGTTCTTTTATTGCGTTATTAATTTTCTTCACTATGCTAGGTTTCAATTTAAAGACTGACTTTGAAAAACAGCTGTTATTGATTTTCTCATCATAAAACATTACTTTTTGTCTTATAAAATTTATTACGTAAAAACAGTAAAATGAAGAAATGAAAAGCCTAACATTCTATAAAAGAGCTCTAAACATTTGTTAGATTTACCTATAACAACTTAACTCTGAATTTAGAACCTAGAATCTCTATTGCCTAGTCAGAAAGCAATCTTACAGTCAAATCCACCAGCCAAAGATATTTACACAGAAGTAATACTTTATTACTACTTGTAATTCACAACCCTTTGAAAACCCTCTTCCTCTGCTTTTTCTCATTCCACAATTTATTTGACATTCTGTAATCATTATTCCCATCCTTTACTCTCAACAATACACACATTTCCTTTCATCAGAAAACTCACCCTTTTTTTTCCAACCTGTCCTTTCATCTCTCTTCCATTATCCAGATTCTTTTTAAAAAGTCCAAGAAACTTTCTCACAGAAAATCTACATGAAAACATAGAAATAACCTAGGTAGACATATTTTTTCTGTTCTTGTCCTTGGGCACATACACATGAACTAGTTCGCATCATACTTTAGTCAGAAACACTATCATCACTCAGAGTTCTCTTAAAATATTTATTCTATTTATTGTTTTAAACTACTTTTTTATTGTAAATCAATAAATATAGATTAATGTACCTCAATTTTTACAAAGAATCAAGTAATACATTTATGATAGGTATATATTTTTAAATATAATAGGCTATTTTAATATCATATATACTATTGTTAAAATTCTAAACTAAATTTATGGACTAAACTATGCAAGAGTGAGTAAATAAAACTCCTGTCTTCATCTCTAGATGTTGAGAAGTTTAAGATACTTCAATTCTATATTTAGCATCAAATAAAATTCAACAAACTCTAACTTCATGACCAGTTTTGAACCTATTATAAAGCTAAGTTGACACAGCAACTGTGATATTGTGAAATACATATATTTGGTCTTCAGTCCCAATTTATTGACATAAAACTTGTTAAATACTTCAAATGTTCAAAGTTACAAAATTGTGTATGCTGGTGAGTTGACCGATGGCTGACACTTCAAGGTAGCCACAGGATTAGGCTGGTCACTCAAAAGATCAAGGCAGGATTAGAGGGCTGAGACTTTCAGTTCCACTCCTAAACCTCTGGCATGGGAGAGAGGGGCTGAAAGTTCAGTTGACCACCAATGGCGAATGGTTTAATCAATCATGCCTATGCAATAAACCCTCAATAAAACCCCTCAAAAATCAGGATTCAGAATGCTTCTGTATCACTGAACATGTGAAGGTTTTTGAAGAGTGGTATGTATGAGGAGAGTATGAAGGCTTCATACGTCTTTGCCAACACATTGCTCTATGCATCACTTTATTTGTACCCTTTGTATTATTCTTTATAATAAACTGGTAATCTTGAATTACATTTTCCTTGAGTTCTGTGAACCACTACAGCAAATGAATTGAACCCAGAGACATGCTGTAAAAATTCCAATTTATAGTGGGTCAATCATAAGCACAGGTAAAAGAACCTTGGGCTTATGGTTGACATCATAAGTGGAGGACAATTTTGTGGGACTGAGCCCTCAACCTGTGGGATCAGATGCTATCTCAAGGGAGACATATATTTGGTTTTCAGTCCCCATTTTTTGACATGGAACTCATGAAATCCTTGGAATGTCCAAAGTTATAAAATTATGTATGCTATTGAGTTGACTGGCGGCTGAGTAGCATACACAAGTATATGTATTTCACAATACAAATATATGTATTTCACAGTTGCAGACCTGATTGCTTTCTTGACATGTTGGGGAAGACATACCTACACATTTAATCACAGAAGTCTTCTGTGTTGATTGTGGAGTAAAAATTTAGGAAAAACAGTTTGTATGTTTTTTCACTCAGATCAACCCACTGCTCCAAAATTTCATTAGACATAGCAAGCTGCAGGGAGAGCAGAGAAACCTGGAGGGAGAGAAAAGGGATGAGCAGTGGCTTACTTGTTGAAGACATATATGGGTACTTGCAACAGGAGCTCGGCATAAATAATGCTCAGCATAGATAACAAATAATTGTTGAAGGCTACATTTGAGTTTGTGGGAGTTGCAATGCCCTGGGAGGTCTCAGATATTGAGGTATTTTACACTCTGTGGAATGTGTTTATTAACAAATCTGAGTATTCCCTAAAACTATCAAAATGAGTCCTAAGAAAGTTTTCAGTGTAGATCAAACGTTGAACAGAGCAATGGCAGTTCTAGTAGATGAGGAAGACTCCCACTTGAGCCCTTCTCCTCTATACGTACTATGGAACAAAAGCCTTAATTTATGCAGAGGTGGACAACATACACCACTACCTTTAGGCTGCTGGAGAAAATTTTTTGCATCTAGAGTAAAACATGGGAAACATATCCACTCCTGAGCCAGGTGAAGATCTACAAACTGGACTCTGAATAAGCTAATGGAGGGGAAGAGAAGTAAGTATGAGCCATTCCCCAAACCTAGGATATTGTGACTGCCTAAGGCTTAAAGCTTGATCAAGCCATTTAAGAATGTTTTTCAAGTCCTGCGAGCCAAACTGCCAAACTTTAAATAACAAGTAGTGATTGAGAACTGCAGAGAGAAGGATAAGAAAAAAATAAGAGCATGCAAAAAATAACACTCTCTGAGGCACAATGTAAAAAGGCCAAAACTCAGGGTCAAGTAGACATTGATCTGTTAAACCAATCTATACACTAAACACATGGTACTGCTACAGAACGTGCATTCTATTGTCCATTGATAATAACTATAACAACAGTATACTTATTCTCAGAATTCACTAATTAATGCTAATTAGTCACCTACATTAATTAATTAATTAATTAATTAGCTTAGACTCCTTCACTGAAGGCATTAAATAGAAAAGATATAACCATTTTCAACATTAAAAACCTGTTTATTTCAGTCTATATCATCCAACAGAGATTGCAGGTGGCTTTCAACAAAAACTATGAGACACACAAAAGTATCTGAGATAGCACACATGTAAGAGACCAAGTAATAAACAAAACCATATTTTAAATGAAACATATTAGAATTTATGCTAGGGCATTTAAAATAGCTATAATTGATATGTTAAAACATCCCATGGAAAAGGTGTAAAATATGCAGGATTATATTGGGAAGTTCAATAGAAAAATTTATACCAATAAAAAAGTACATTATTGATAGTATACTGGTATAGGTTACAAATCAAACAAAAGAAAGAAATGAAAAAAAATCTAGAAATTAAAACCATAGTAACTGAGAGATAAAGAATGTCTTTGTAGACTTGGCATACCTGAGGGAACAATCAACTCAAATCAGAAAATCAGACAATAAAAATTATGCCAATTGAAAAACATAAAGAAAAACATAAAACACTCAAGAGCTGTTTGGCAATACCATATGGTCTAAATTATGTGTAATTAGAATTATAGAGGGAATAAAAGAGAATAGGGCAGGAAAAATTGTTTTTAAAAGAATGGCTGAGAACTTTTCAGAATTAATGACAACCATCAAACTACAAAAACACAAATTTCAGGAAAAAATCAATTAGTGTCTTTTAAAGAAAAATATGCACATTATCTTCAAACTGGTGAAAACATTAGACAAAGAATAATAAAGCAAACCTGGCAAAATGATAGATTAAACACAGGTAAACAAATGCATAAATTATGGTCTGGAATCATACAAGCCAAAACATAATCAATCTAATAAAATAAGAAAAGAAACTACTTATGGTAGAAACCGAATGAGATGGTTTGGCTCTGTGTCCCCACTCAAATCTCATCTTGAATGTACTCGCATAATTCCCATGTGTTGTGGAAGGGACACAGTGGGAGACAAATTGAATCATGTGGGCAAATTCTCCCATGCTGTTTTCAGGATAGTGAACAACTCTTATAAGATCTGATGATTTTATCAGGGGTTTCCATTTTACATCTTTCTCATTTTTTCTCTTGTCACTGCCATGTAAAAATTCCCTTTTGCCTATCATGATGCTGAGGACTCCCCAGACATGTGGAAACATAAGTACAATTAAACCTCTTTTTCTTCCCCATCTCAGGTATGTCTTCATCAGCAGTGTGAAAACAGACTAATACAGTAAATTGGTACCAGGAATAGGGTGTTACTAAAAAGATACTCAAAAGGTGGAAGCTACTTTGGAACTGGGTAACAGGCAGAGGTAGGAACAGTGTAGTGGGCACAGGAGAAGACAGGAAAGGGGAAGGTTTGAAATATCCTAGAGACTTGTTGAATGGCTTAAACAAAAATGCTGATAGTGACATGGACAACAAGATCCAGGCTGATATGGTCTCAGATGGAGATGAAGAACTTGTTGGGAACTGGAGCAAAGGTGACACTTATTATGTTTTAGCAAAGAGATTGGTAGCATTTTATCCTTACCCTAGAAATTTGTGGAACTTTGAACTTGAGAGAGATGATTTAGTATATCTGGCAGAATAAATGTCTAAGTAATAAAGCATTCCAGAGGTGACTTGGATCCTTTTAAAAGCACTCTGTATTAAAAGGAAAACAGAGCATAAAATTTCAGAAAATTTGCAGCCTGACATGTAGTAGAAAAGAAAACCCTTTTTTTTTTTTTTTGAGGAAAAACTCAAGCTGGCTGCAGAAATTTCCATAAGTTACAAGAAGCCAAATGTTAAACTTCAAGACAATGGGAAAAATATATCCAGGCATGTCATAGGTCTTCATGGCAGCCCCTCACATCACAGACCTGGAAGCCTAGGAAAAAAAATAAAAAAAAGGTCTCATGGACCAGGTCCAGGGTCCTCAGGCTGTGTGTAGTCTAGGTCTGGGTGTCCTGCATCCCAGCTGCTCTAGCCATTGCTAAAAGTGGCCAAGGTACAGCTTAGCCAATGGTTTTAGAGGATGCAAGCCCAAACCTTGGCAGTGTGGGTGTTGAGCCTGTAGGCACACAGAAGTCAGGAGTTGAGGTTTAGGAACCTCCACCTAGATTTCAAAACATGTATGGAAATATCTAGATGCCCAGGCAAAAATGTGCTTTAGAGGCAGGGCCCTCAAGGGGAATCTCTGCTAGGGCAGTGCAGAAGAAAAATGTGGGACTGGAGCCCCCAGAGTCCCTACTGGGGCCCTGTCTAGTGAAGCTATGAGAAGAAGGCCCCCAACTTCCAGGCTCCAGAATGGTTGATCCATTGACAGCTTGAACCATGTGCCTGAAAAAGCCACAGACACTCAATGCCAGCCTATAAAAGCAGCCAGGATGGGGGCTATACCCTGCAAAGACACAGGGGAGAGCTTCCCAAGACTATAGGAAACTATCTCTTGGGTCAGGGTGACCTGAATGTGAGTCATGTAGTCAAAGGAGATTATTTTGAAGCTTTAAAATTTGATTGTCCTGCTGAATTTTGGACTAGCATGGGGCCTGTAGCCCTCTTGTTTTGCAAATTTCTCCCACTAACAACTGTATTTATCCAATACCTGTATCCTATTGTATTTAGGAAGTAACTAGCTTGAATTTAATTTTACAGACTCATAGGTGGAAGGAAATTGTTTTGTTTAAGATGAGACTTTGGACTGTGAACTTTGGTGTTAATGCCGAAATGAGTTAAGACTTTGGGGGACTGTTGGGAAGGGCTGAATGGTTTTGAAATATGAGGACATGAGATTTGGAAAGGCCAGGATCAAAATCATAACGTTTGGCTCTGTGTCCCCAACCAAATCACATCTTGTATTGTGCTCCCATAATTCCTCTGTGTTATGGGAGGGACTTGGTGGGAGATAATTTGAATCATGGGGGTAATTTTCCCCATACTGTTCTCGTGGTAGTGAATAATTCTTATGAGATCTGATGATTTTATCAGGAGTCTCCACTTTTGCATCTTTCTCATTTTTAAATTTGCTTTCATCAAGTAAGTAGTGGCTTGTACCTCTCCCTATGATTCTGAGGTGTCCCAAGCCATGTGCAACTGTAAGTACAATTAAGTCCTTTTTCTCCCCAGTCTTGAGTATGTCTTTATCAGCTGCATGAAAACAGAATAATATACTGAATGAGTCCTAAATTAATGAAGAGATATATGTGCTTATGAATTGAAAGACTCAATATTGTAAGGATATCAGTTCTTCCCCAAATAATCCACTGATTAAATGGAATCCCAAACAAAACTCTCTCAGTATTTTTTGTAGATATCAATAATGTTATACTCAAATTTATATAGGAAAGCTAAGGAACTAAAATAAGTAAAATACTTGAAAAAAAGAAATTTCCAGGATCCTACTGATACGAATAACTGAATATAAAAGTAAATGGAGGATAGGAACATGCCTCTTCACTACAGAATAATTCTAAGTAACAAATATAGAATTAATGATGAAATTAGAAAATCAGTGTTAAAACCCCACATTAATAATTTTCACAAGGAATATTCATTGGGAGAATGCTAAAGTTAGTGAGCAAAGTTTAAGCAGGAAGGGATATTTTGTAGCTTTAACTGTCCCTTTCAAAATATTAAATGGTTACAAGAGGAGAATACAGTAACAATGCAGAGCCATTGCAGACAGTATCTTAACCAATGATCAAGTTAACATCACCAGTAACACATATCTTCATCAAGAACTACCTGACACAAGAGAGTAAGAAGGACATATCAGAGTTATGGTATTGCATCCAATAATATATAAGATAACCTATTAATGGAGACACTTCAGAAGAAAACAAATAATGTAACTGAACAGAATTCTTCAAAGGTTTCTAGGTGATATGGTATGGTTGTGTCCCCAGTCAAATTCCATCTTGAATTCCCATGTGTTGTGGGAGGGGCTTGGTGGGAAGTAATTGAATTATAGGGGTGGCTCTTTCCCATGATATTCTCCTAATGAGAACATCATGAATATATGAATATGTCTCTTGAGATATGATGGTTTTAAAAGGCAGAGTTTCCCTGCAAAATCTATCTCTTTACTACTGGCATCCATGTAAAACATGACTTGCTCCTCCTTGCTTTCCACCATGATTGTAAAGCCTTCCCAGCCACGTGGAGCTGTAAATCTATTAAACCCCTTTTTCTTCGTAAATTACCCAGTTTTGCGTATGTCTTTATTAGCAGTATGAAAACAGACTAATACAGTAAATTGGTACCAGGACAGTGGGGTGTGGCTATAGATCCCCAAAAATGTGGAATCGACTTTGGAAGTGGGTAACAGGCAGGGGTTGGAATAGTTCAGAGGGTTCAGAAGACAGAAAAATTTGGGAAAGTCTGAAACTTATAACATGCCATGTATCTTCTAGTAGTTCTTTCTGGGAGCCTTAGTTACAAATGAACAAAGACCAGGTATTAAATTATCACTAAATGAAAGGACCACAGGAAGTGAGTACAAAAAGCTAGAGAGAGAGAGAGACCCAATAACTCCACTTGTTTTAGTGTCCAGATATTTGAATTTTTTCATTCTAGTGCGAAACATGTGAGGGAAGGAGCCTTCAGGAAAACTGCACACATATCCTGATATGACTGCATGAATTAACAAATGAGAATTGCACAGTTGAGTGTAGGCAATTCCAGATTAATGAGCAAAATAAATGATAGCTGGTGTTTTAAATCACTGTTTTGGTATAGCTTGTTTTACATCCATAGATAACTGAAAAAGGACAATTATTTAGAATCATCTACAGGACTGGCTGCATTTGGATACATCACATTTTGTTACAATTAGTAGCCTTAAATATGAAAATCCTGAAAGCAAAAGTATGTCTGTGATCATCTCTGTCTTTTATTCTGAGGTAATCTTTCTGTACCTCAAAGTCTTTATTATCAACAGCTGAATTTGTCAAAACTCTTACCTTGCCTCGTGTACTTAATTGAGTTGTTTATATTAATGAAAGAGTTTTGCATAAATTATCTTTCTGAAGGCTTTCATTTAAGCAGTTTCCTGGGAACTTCCTTTATTGTTTGGGTGCTTTTTGATAGAAAAAAATTGAGCTGTGATATGTGAGTCAATATTGTATTCTCCATATTTTAAATAAGAAAACTACTCAAATGCCTAGATAACTGCAGACCATTATCTTCATTTCTGGATTATGTTTTTCCTTTTGAAACCTGAGGGAAGATTTGCAGTATCTATATGTTTCAAACCAGAGAGACATTGGAGCCCAGATTTTCAAATTCTATTTTTCAACCTTACCATGGATTCACTGTAAGAAACTATAAAATTTGCCTGAATTTGGAGATGACATAATAACACATCTAGAAAATACTATCCTCATTTACATCGTGTTCTTATTTCTTTACTATTAGCTTCTTGGTGCACTTGATAAAATGCTTTTAGAGATGCCTAAAAATTGATATGCAGCAACTTCAAATCTCAAAAGCTAAAATAGCAGTGAGCAATTGAAGGGAAAAGTTTTTAAAGTATCAATTGCACATGGAAGTAATTGAGAGGTGTTATAAAAAGAGGAAGTAAGTATTAAACTTAGCTCTTTTTCACCTCTGTGGTGACTTGATACTCAGAATAATTACCCTTACAAGATTTTTTTTTTAACTCTCTCCTGGGTTCTGACATCACAGATTACAGCGAAAAGGATGAAGAATACTTCAGTAATGGTGTCAATAAATGGTATTAAATTGTTCTCTAATATCTGTGTGTCATACACTTAGTCAAGTAGAAGCTGTATTCAAATTTTAATATAATATTTCCTCTTATTCCCATGCTCTTAATTGATGTTAGTGGCATTAATATGATGTTAGTACTTTAAGACTTTGCACATTACTTAACTCATTTGTTTTCAACCCTTTAGTCAATATATTAGTTACCAATTTTTACCAATGTGCTATCTGAACACTGTAGAAACTACAAATAAGATGATAGTGACTATTTCCATCAAATTGTGCTATTAGAATTTTAAATAAATAAGAAATAAATATCAACAGTCATGACAACTTCTAATTTATTCTCAATGGATGATGCTGTTTAACATTTTTTAACTTTGGAAAATTACAAATGGCGTAGAGATAAACCAATTCTGACTTGATAACTGTTCAAACTCCCAGACATTATGATGTAATCATCAACTGAATGTCACTACATAAATGCACATTTATATGAAGCAATATTTATCCCATAATAAGTAAAAAAGGCTTTAAAAAAACAATAAATTGCACATGTCCTAGAGTAAGAGAGACTAAATTTCACGTCCAATCTTAAAATTAAAAAGAAAAAGAAAAAGTGTGCACAAAAAATATGAAAGTACAGTCTTCAGACAGTAAACAATAAGAAGCAAAATCTTTTACATCAAAGAGAAATGCTTACAGGTATGCTTAGAAATGATTAAACTGATTTTGGTGTAAGGTTTCAGAAAGGAATCCAGTTTCTGTTTTCTGCACATGGCTAGCCAGTTATCCGAACACCATTTTTTAAGCAGAGAATCCTTTCCCCATTGCTTGATTTTATAAGGTTTGTCAAATATCACATGGTGGTACATGTGTGGCATTGCTTCAAAGACCTCTGTTCTGTTCCATTGGTCTATAACTCTGTTTTGGTACCAGTACAATGCTATTTTGATTACTGTAGCCTTGCACAGTTTACAATAGCAAAGACCTGGAACCAAGCCAAATGCCATCCATGATAGACTGGACAAGGAAAGTCTGGCACATATACAACATGGAATACTATGCAGCATAAAAATTATGAGTGTGTGTCCTTTGTAGGGACATGGATGAATCTGGAAACCACCATTCTCAGCAAACTGACACAAGAGCAGAAAATCAAACACCACATGTTCTCACTCATAGGCGGCTGTTGAACAATGAGAACACATGGACACAGGGAGGGGAGCACTACAGACTGGGGTCTGTTGGGGGGAAATAGGGGAAAGACTGCATCCCAGAATAAAGCTAGTAGTATTTACTGGAATACAAAAATTTGCAGTAAAGATGAAATTCCTCATGTTTGTTTTTGATGAAAAATTACAGTCATAGAAAGAAGCTGAAAAGTACAGCCCACAATAAAATGAAAATCAACTGATAGAAAAATACCCCCAAAAGACACAGAGAGAGTATTATAAATGAATGTTTTATCTGGTAGTATTACAGTATTCTATATGTTTAAGAAGCTACAGGAAAGGTCGAACATGCGATATAGAATTAGGGAAGATATAAAAAAGACTCAACTTCCATACATCCAACCATGACTACTCTTGAAAGTGCACTCAGGTTGCATGTGGAGTTTAGGAAACAGTAGCAGCTGAAAATTTATCAGTGCCATTATACCAATAAAACCCTCTTCAATAAAACCATGGAGGATGTGGGAAACACTTTGCTTCACTCAGCAGGTTGAAAGGAAGAGAAAGGGTCAGAGGGCTCTGTGTGTCAGACAAGACTTCTGAGGCAAAACCATGGACAGAGCTTCTTGAAATGTGAGAAACACCCAAAGAGACAATATCACATGAAGCATGAGAGAAAACATGTGAAATATGTCTCTGAAAACATTCAAATGTAAAGATTGTCTCAAGCAACACATGAAAACACATGTCTCCAAAAGAAATGTATGCTGATGGCCAAGAGAAAGCTGTGGTTAAAACTTCACAGCTGTTTGAACTCCAGAATCATATTTTCTCTTTTCATGAAGCAGAACATTCACTTATGTGTGAACATGCTGGTGGTGGCAAAGGTATGCAATGAAACAAACTCTCAGTAATCAGGCATGTGTATGGTTCTAACAGGAAAAATAAAATGGTCAAAATAAAGCAATCTTGTGGAAAATAGTTTTGCCTCTCATCTCATCGTATATATCCCTCCTAAACAAAAACAAGAACACTTAACTTTGCCCACAAATGGAGAGTCACTGAATTGTACTGAAGACAAGGTGCTCTGCACAGTTGTGATACTTACCCCCATTTAAATCACAGATTGCTTTGTTTAAAGAACTGTAGACTGATGAGCTTAGCTATTTTCTTTAAAAAGAATGGTTTTTTTTTCTTTATTAAAACCACTATTGCAGTGGCTCACACCTAAACCCAGGTACTTGGGAGGCTGAGATGGGAAGATCCCTTGAGCCCAGAAGTTTGAGGAACACTGAGCAATAATTCTGCCACTCTACTCCAGCCTGAGTGGCAGAGTGACATCTGCCCCTGCTCTGCACTCCATCACTAAAAAATAAATTAATAAATTAATAAATTAATTAAATTATAAAAATCACTGATGCAGAAAACAAAACTCAAAGGAAATTTCTAGAAATTCTTAAAAATTTCTGAAATTCAGAATACATAGCAGAAGATTCCATATGATTAGATATTGCAGAATAAATTATTAGTAAATTAATAAATTTTATGCATAAATAATTAAAAATATCCAATGTGAAACACAGACAAAAAAAGACTGAAAAAATAAAAGGGCATCAGTGGACTGTGGAACAACTCTACAGGACTGAGAACATGTAAAATTAAGCTATTAATATATTTTGAATTTTTAAAACTCTTAGCTATTACTGATTATTTTTGAAATTTGATATAAACTATAAACTCAAAGAAACAAGAAACTCAAAGAACCTCAAGCACAAGTCTGAAATCAAAACTAAACAAAACATGAAGACACTCATAAAGCAAATTTCTTAAAGGAGTAATGAAAAAAAATCTTAAAAGCAACTAAAGGCTACCATAAAAAAAAAAAATGATTTCTTTTCAGAAGCAATAAAACAGATATGTTCCTTAAAGAGTTGAGAGAAAAAAACAGATAAACCTAATATTATGTCTACCGTAAAAATTCATTTTAAAATGAAAGGCAAAATAAAGATTTTTCAGACATACAAATGCTTAAAGACTGTATTACCAACAGATCTAGGTTACCTAAAATGTAAAAGACTTTAAGACAGATACAAATGATAACAGGTGAGATTCCAGATCCACAGAAAAGAATGAAAAACACCACAAATTGAAACTATATAGATAAATATAAAGATATTTTTCTTGTTATATGAAAATTTAAAAATACAATTAATTGAAACAGAATAATAATCTGTCATGGAATTTAAACCTATGGAAAAGTAACATACAGAAATTAACTATGGCTCTGTGTGCTAGCTATGAACAATTAGAAATTAAAATGTCTATATGTGTGTGTATATGTGTGTACATATACATATGTAGACATTTTAATTTCTTTATATAGGCAAAAGCATCAAAAAATGCAATACTTAGAGATGAAGCTTACAAAATATTTGAAAAGCTTAAACACTAAAAACCGAAAAATGTTTTAGAGAGAACTTTGAAGAAAAATAAATGAAGAACTATATGTGTCTCTGGATTGGATGACTTTTATTTAGATCTCGATTTTCCCAAATTAATCTATAAGTTAAAAGCAATTGTATTCAACATTGCAGCAGATATTTAATAAAATAATGCTAATTTTAAAATTCATGTGGAAATGACAAGGAAATTGAATATTTAAAGCCAATTTTGGGGAAAAAAAGGAAGCAAATGAGAAATTACATTGTCTGATTCAATACTTACTCTAAAGCTTCTCTACGAAAGAGGAGATAAGTATGTGTGTTCAATCAGACAAATAAGTCAAAGGAACAAAACAGAGTCTGGAAATAGACACAACCATGTAAGTCTATTTTCTGGAGCTGCAAGTGCAATTTAGTGGAGTAAGGATAGTTTTTCCAAAAAATTTTGCGGAAAATCTGGATATCCATATTCAAAATATTTAGCTGGTCCCAAAGTTGTAGCATGTACAATAATGAGCCTAAAATGCATTAGAGACTTAAAAGCAAAGCAAAAACTAAAACTCCCCAACTTTTAGAGTAAAACAGGAGAACATATTTATGACCTTAGGCTTTGTATGTAAACCTTAGACATCATAAGTTCACTTCCACAACTGATTTAAATTGAATACATTTCTATTGATATACATTTAATAAATTAAACATAAAAATAGACCACTTAGACTTCATAAAAACTAAGAACTCTGCTTGTCAGAAGGCACTGTTTAAAAATAAAAAAGTAAGTCATTGAATAGGAGAAACTATTTGCAAATCACATGTTTTAGAAAAGGATTTGTATCCAAATATAAAGAACTCAGTCAAAATTCAAGAATAAGAAAACAAAAATTCAAATAAATATAGGAAAGCAAATATGAGAAACAACACACACAAATAGTGACCATTCCAATATCAGCAGAAATCAGAGCATTAAATTAGTCCTAACACAGGAAGACATATATATATATATATATATATATATATATATATATATATATATACATATACATACAGACATACACATAAATTTGCTGTATAAATAAGAATTTCTCTGGTCAGAGAGAATCAGGTTGTAGAAATCTCATTTATTGCCTTCCAATTTACTACAGTTCTTTCTTTTTCTTATAGTTCCCTTTCCCCTTGATAAAGTTGACAAGATGTGGAAAGTTATGACAGAAAATTTTACTGGATAATTAAAGGTATTTTTTACAGTTAGAGAAAATCAGAAGAAATGTATAGAATGTGTATTCCTTAATTTAGATTATGTTTTAAACTTACAATAGAATAAATATAAGGGCTCCCATAGATAAGAACCTTCAATTTTATTTTCATTACAATCCTTTTGAATTTTTTATGACATAGTTATTAATCAGCTTTTCTAACTGATTTTGATGAATCCCATCTTCTCCCTCTAAATTGGTGCGTATTAGCATTTAGATCTCATATTTTCAGTAATCCTGAGATTTAAAGGCAGAGCCGCCATTCCTAAAAATAAGTATTCAACATGTGCTCTCTCTAATACTCAATAGTGGATATTATGTTTCTAATTTTCTTGTGTGTTTTTCCTCCTTACTAAAATTTATTGTTTCCCAAATAAAAAATGCTGTAATTTCTATTCCCCGGCAAGTCAACCCTAACAATGCAGTGATGATTAGACATGTTGCTACCTAGGAGTATTACAATCCCTCCTTCTCTCTCTTCCTCATTTGCCCTTTAATTCCCTTCCTCAGCAGTGGGGCATTTAGTATCAACATGTCATATAACATTTATTACTTTGAAGTACCTAAGGCATAGCATTAAGAACAATACATGTTTAATTGAACCAAGGACACATGGACAAGTGAACTATGCCTCTCCTCTAGGAGAGGACTCTATGGATCTCACACATATTTCTAGGTGGCCGGGGGGCAGTATAAAAGTATTTAATTTCTGAGAGAGGAAGTGCGCTGAGAAGACTCAAAAAAGCAAGGTATGGGCCCTAAAGAAAACTGCTTTTGAATGCCTAATTACCCTAAGCTTATCCCCATGTTCAAATAATTTTGAAATATCTGAAAGAATTGAGGAGCTCTTAGTAGCTGAAACATAAAGACATAAATATAAGACCTGTATTAAAAGAAAGTATATTCTTCATGTGGCACTGAGACATTGATACCTGCACAGCCTTTTAATGGAGTTTTGACAGCAGATAATTTAAGTTAAAGAGTTTTTGTTAGTAGGTTACTGATTTACAGCAAGACCAAAAGTGGTTTTTGTGTACATTAAAAAATTGTGTAGGATGGGGATGAAGTTTCAAGTAGTGATTTAAAAATAGACTAGCCAATAAATGGTGTGAATAAAATTGAATATTCATTTGAAAAGTTAGAAATCTTTCTCAAACCACATTTAAAAACATGAATTTCAAGCAATAAATGCAAGAAGAGCTGTATTTTCGAAGAATTAAATGAAAATAAAAGAATACTTCAAGAACTTCAAGATTTGAAAAGACATTTTAATTTAAAAAACTTGAAGTCAAATGCAATGCTATCAAAAAAAGATGGTGGAATAAAACAACATACACATATACTGCAGAATGCCTTTCAAGATTTTAAAAGAAAGAAGCAAATGTAAACATACTGACACAAGGAAATCTCCAAGTCATATTGTTATCAAATGCAATTCAGAGAAAATTACATATGATCTATTAAAAACAGGGTAACAAAAAGTTTATGTGTGTGTGGTGTTTGTAAATCAATACACTAAGGTCTGGACATGTATAAACTAAGCTCTTACCAGTGGTTATTTCTAGGGAGGAAAACAGGATTATATGAAGGTACAATGGTGTTTTCACTTTATTGGAAAGGTTTGACATTTTCCAACATTGTATTCCTCTATTATTTGAGTAATTATAGAAACATTTAAAATAAAACCACATTTTAAACATTACTTTTTCTTATAATTTCATTCATTTGGAAATGCATTTAAGAAAGACAGGATGAGATTTTTTATCAATTTCACAGATGAAAAAGAAAAAAAAAAATACTACTGCAGAGAAGGTAGTATTCCTGGAAGTATTTTACATGTTGTGTTACTTTTCTTATATGCTCTAAGTCACAGTTAACCTATTATGATTGTTTCTTAAATAGATTTTTATGTTTTATTTTGATTGTATTTTTATCTCAATGAAATGTAAAAATGAAGCACAATGAGACAAAAGAAAAATATGAATGAATGTATATTGATATAGCTCAGGTATATTAATGAGTTATTACTCACCATTTTCCCAGATTTCTACTTAGAGCTTACAGGCAACACCTTTGCAGCATTAGTACTAAGCATTTTCCTTTCTTTCTTTCTTTCTTTCTTTCTTTCTTTTTTTTTTTTTTCATAGGTAACAATTTATTTTGCAAAGAATTAAGAAAGGGCACTGTACAATTTCACTTGAGTGAGGAAAGAGTAAAGTTTGGGGAAAGTCTACCCTACTGTAGTAGGTAGAAAAAATGGCTCCCAAAGATGTCCATGTCCATTTAATTCCTGGAACCTGTGAATATGTTACTATACTTGGCAAAGGGGAATTAAGGTTGGAGATGGAATTAAGGATGATAACCAGCATATCTTAAAATAAAGGGATTATTCTGGATTGTCAGGGTGGGCCCTATGTAATCAAGTGTTCTTAAAAATAGAAGAGGAAGATGTAGCTATGGAAAAGAGAAATAAAGAGATGGCATTTTAAGAAGGACTCTATCTGCTGTTTCTGGCCTTGTAAATGAAGAAAAGAGTCACACACCTAGGAATGTAGGAAAGCCTCTAGATGCTGGAAAAGGTGAGGTCGATTTATGACAGATTTTATAGAATCTGTCATAGAGCCTCCACTAGGAACACAGCACACTGATACCTTGATTTTAGCCCAGTGAGATCCAAGTTGGACTTCAAACCTAAGAGTGAGAACATGTGGTATTTGGCTTTCTGTTCTCCTGTCAGTTTGCTGAGAATGATGATTTCCAGATTCATCCAAGCCCCTGCAAAGGACACAAACTCATCGTTTTTTATGGCTGCATAGTATTTCATGGTGTATATGTACCACATTTTCTTTGTCCAGTCTATCATGAATAGGCATTTGGGTTGGTTCCAGGTCTTTGCTATTGTACACAGGGCTGCAATGAACATACGTGTGCATGTGTTTCTTTTTCATGATTCCAGGAAAACATGCCTAAAACAAATTTGCACTTCTAAACTTGATTTCTTCAATTCATGGCTGAATCATATATCATTGTAATCAAAGTATTGCTATGAATTTTTAAGGAATTGTATAAAATTGGATAAAAAGATTTTTACCAATTGGAATTCTTGAGACCTCCCTCACTAGATAAGTGACATACGGCAAAATCCCTTGATATAAAAGTATATAAGAGAGTTAAGAAATACAGACTCGCCGGGCGCGGTGGCTCAAGCCTGTAATCCCAGCACTTTGGGAGGCCGAGGCGGGTGGATCACGAGGTCAAGAGATCGAGACCATCCTGGTCAACATGGTGAAACCCCGTCTCTACTAAAAATACAAAAAACTAGCTGGGCGTGGTGGCGCATGCCTGTAATCCCAGCTACTCAGGAGGCTGAGGCAGGAGAATTGCCTGAGCCCAGGAGGCGGAGGTTGCGGTGAGCCGAGATCGCGCCATTGCACTCCAGCCTGGGTAACAAGAGCGAAACTCCGTCTCAAAAAAAAAAAAAAAAAAAAAAAAAAAGAAATACAGACTCATCTTAATATCACAAATAAGAATTTAAAGGAATGCATTTTTTTACTTCACTGTTGTGCTAACTTCAGTTCTGGTAAGTTTTGAGTATCTAAAGCACTTTTAACTGTGTTCAACTTTAATGTATGACAAGTATTTGATTTTGTTATTCATCTTGCTGTATAAGAACTATGCCTGAAGGCTATAAAATGCACTCTATTTTAGAGTCTGAAATATCAGTCATAAACTTAACTTATTAAAACTCAAAGAGATAAAAGTTTCTATATAAAGTATTATAATACAAAGGGAAATAATTCCATAGCCTGGTTGGAAGATAAGCCCTGCATTTGGGAATAGGCTTAGAGGGTTTAGCAACATTGATGCATTTTACATTGCCCCTCACAGAGGAGAGTTGCCATAGAAAGCCTCAGGAAAGAGAATGAGATATATGCTGCCTTCAAACAATTAAGAAAGTCTAATTTAAAGATTTTTTAAGTGTTAATTTTAATTAATAGTGAAGCAGACATTTTCTATTTTTTTTTAATTTCCTTCTATGATTTCAGTCTGCTGCCTGTTTCCTAGAAAAAAATAAAATTTAGTAAAATATTCTTATTTTAGGGAAAGACATAGGTTCATACAATGTGGTTCATATAATGTTTTTCCAAAAGGGATCTTAGAACTTTGTTTTCTTATTTTACAGATTGTAAATTAAAGAATTATTTTAGGCCAGGAGCAGTGGCTCATATCTTTAATTCCAGCACTTTGGGAGACCAAGGTTGGTGAATCACTAGAGCCTGGTAGTTTGAGACCAGTCTAGGCAACAAGGTGAAAATTTTCTTCTACAAAAAAATTATCTAGGTGTGCTGTCACATGCCTGTAGTCCCAGGGTCACAAGAGGCTGAGGTGAGAGGATAACCTGAGCCCAAAGGGTCAAGGGTGTAGTGATCCATGCCAGGGCAAGAGAGTGAGACCCTGTCTCAAAAGAAATTAAAATAAAAATAAAGAATTATTTTTTGCAAAATGAAATAAGTTCTTGTTTCTACATAACCATTATGCAGGAAAGCTTGGTTAACTGCAAAACAGCATGCCATTTTCTTAGTTATGTATATAGGTGACTCATTTATCAGTCATGAAGCAAACATCCATCGGTGGGAGGATTTGCAGAGCTGGGAAACCTGAGACTACAATTCAATGCAGAAAATGTCTCTCCTTTTTCTTCCGGGAACAGGTTACAAAAGATCCAGAAAAACAGCAATAACAAAAATTCCTAGAGAAGCAATTAAAAAAAAAAAAGACAAAATGAGTACTATTCCCACAAATAATCCTTAATAATCAGTACTCTATTGTTCACTAAGAAAAAAATATATTACAGTGGAACATAATATTATATGTAGTTTTGAATATTGTCACCATTTCTATTTATTTTATTTTTTTGAATTAAGTTCTTTTTACTGTTGCACCATATAATCTTAGCTTCTATGGTAACAGATATTTCTGTTCAAGAATGTCATTTTGACAAAACAATGTAGCAGTTGAAGATGTTTTCAGGTGATGCTGAGAATTCTCAAGTATTACATAAACTGAATCAAGCAAACATTGAGAGACATTATTAATGAGCCATCTGAGCAGCTTTGAGACCCTCAGAAAGTTCTCTGTTAAGACAAAGCCATGCTGTGTTGAAGTTGACGAAATGAAATAAGGGCAAGGTAAAGGTGCTATGTAGCATAACTACAACTCAATTGCTAGCCAACCTCCTACACAATGTACAGTCACAACCGGTGAGCCTCTATTAATATAACACAGAGACAGCCTTGCATAAAGTATGAAGGGAAAATCTTTTCTAAAAAGGAGCATAATGGAACGGTGTGCTGTTGTCAAGACAAAAACCTCATGGTAGTATGAAATACAAAAGATCTAATTAGAATGTGCAGTCTAACTTCTTACTGACTTTAGATGCAGTTCCCAGGGAGGGGACTTAATCCCTAATTTTAGTCAAAGGGCAAATGTACAATTAAGCTAACACAAATGCCTCAGCCAATATTTTAGAAAAATTCTCTTAGCCCTGGACTCCCTAACCTACCATGGCTTAATAAGAAGTTCCTACTGCACCAAATGGCTGTTTGTCAGGCCGAGAAGAGCACAGCCCACTAAACTGCTCTATATCCGCTGACACTTTGGTCTGAACCAAATATGAGTATAAAATAGAGTACAGCATGTGTAGTTGCTGGATTGAAAATAAACTTTCTTTTATGCACATGAAAAGTACCTCCCTTATTTCTAATCCAAAAATATCTCTTCCAGCCATTGTTGGAACATAGTTTTGAGGCTTTGGCCACCAAACTAATTTGAAAATAAAAAATACATATGAAATAAGCTTTACTGAAAAGATGTTGTGAGAATAAGAAAATGAATAATTATGGGAATATTTGTGCCGGTAACAGCACTGGCCCAAGTCTCCTTACGTGTTAATCAACAGTCCATAAAGCTGTTGGTGGGTTGAGTAGGGTTGGTTCACACAGTGTGCTCCTGTAAATAAGCAGTGTCATCATTTTTGAGAAGAAGGTTTGTCTTTTGACTGCTCAGGGTTCATTAGCTCCTCTCTTTATCTTGCAGAAAGGAAAAAAGGGGAATAATAAGGGAATTTTGGAAACAAATTTGATCTGAGAAAATAGTCTGACCATAGCTAACAGTAGAATGTGGTCCTTTCTCTCAACCAATATCCATTTAAACGTCAATATACTCAATTATGCTTATCCATTTTTTTTTCTTCTGAAATATAAGATTGATGTCACCAAGATTTCAGGGAATATAGAGGAAAGTAAAACACAGACTCTACACTCAAACTTCCAGTTTATAAGTAAAAATTAAAAGTTCACAAATAAATATCACTCAAAGAAAAATATAAAAGCTATGAAGTAGTACAAATAAAATGTAGAGGGAAATAAGAAAAAGTTTAAAGCCACCCAGTCATTCAGAGCAGCCTCAAACAACTTGGATAGAAAAGGAAAATCAATCCCTTCCTCAAAACACCCTACTGTCACTTACTTAAAACTTGTCACACAAATTTTAAAAACTTCCATGAGAAAAAGTGTGAGGAGTGCCCCTAGAGTTGCATTTGTATATCATAGAAATGGATTTTATTTTTTTTCTTTTAGCACCATTTGTTCCATTGTACTTTAAGTTCTGGGATACATGTGCAGATCTTGCAGGATTGTTGCCTAGGTACACGCATGCCTTGGTGATTTGCTGTCTCCATCCTCCCATCACTTACAGCAGGAATTTCTCCCGATGTTATCCCTCCCCAACTGCCCCTAGCCTCCACTAACCCTCCCCTAGCCCACCTCCCCCAACAGACCCCAGTTTGTGACATTTACCTCCCTGTGCCCATATGTTCTCATTATTCAACACCTGCCTTGAGTGAGAACACGCAGTGTGTGGTTTTCTGTTCTTGTGTCAGTTTGCTGAGAATGATGGTTTCCAGATTCATCCATGTCCCTACAAAGGACATGAACTCATCCTTTTTTGTGGCTGCATAGTATTCCATGATTTATATGTGCCACATTTTCCTTGTTCAGTCTGTCATTGATGAGCATTTCGGTTGGTTGCAGGTCTTTCCTATTGTAAACGGTGCCACAATGAACATATATATGCATGTGTCTTTATAATAGAATGATTTATAATCCTTTGGGTATACCCAATAATGGGATTGCTGGGTCAAATGGAATTTCTATTTCCAGATCCTTGAGGAATAGCCACACTGTCTTCTATTCATTCAATGGTTGAATGAATTTACAGTACCGCCAACAGTGTAAAAGTGTTCCTGTTTCTCCACATCCTCTTTAGCATCAGTTGTCTCCAGATTTTTTAATGATCACCATTCTAACTGGCATGAAATGGTATCTCAATATGGTTTTGATTTGCATTTCTGTAATGATTAGTGATGACGAACATTTTTTCATATGTTTGTTGACCTCGTACATGTCTTCTTTTGAAAAATGTCTGTTCATAACTTTCACTTACTTTTGAAAGGGTTTGTTTCTTTCTTGTAGATCTCCTTTAGTTCTTTCTAGATTCTGGGTATTAGCCCTTTGTCAGATGGGTAGATTGCAAATTTTTTTTTCCCATTCTGTTGGTTGGCAGTTCACTCTGATGATCGTTTCTTTTGCTGTGCAGAAGCTCTTAAGTTTAATAACATCCCATTTGTCTGTTTTGGCTTTTGTTGCCAATACTTTTGGTGTTTTAATCATGAAGTCCTTGCCTATTGTGTATGTCCTGAATGGTTTTGCCCATTCTTCTAGGATTTTTATGATGTTAGGTCTAATGTTTAAATCTTTAATTCATCTGGAGTTAATTTTAGTGTAAGGTGTAAGGAAGGGGTCCATTTTCAGCTTTTTCCACATGGCTAGCCAGTTTTCCCAACACCATTTATTAAACAGGAAATTATTTCCCCATTGGTTGTTTTTGTCAGGTTTGTCAAAGATCAGATCATTGTAGATGTATGGCATTACTTCTGATGCCTTTGTTCTGCTCCATTTGTCTATATCTCTCTTTTTAAAGAAAGTATTTCAGGTGTCACTATTGGCAGATGATATAATAATTTCCTTTAAAAAAACTAAATACTAATGAAGATCACTGACAAACTACTGGAATTATTCAGTGAGTTCTGTAAGATGGTGGTTTCTAGATCTGCACTCTGCATTAGTGAGAGAGCTATACCTGGAAAAAACTTCTGGATACACAAGATAAAATATTTTGTGTTACTTACTTAGCAAAATCTCATGAGTACATTAGATTACGGTGGTTACTTAATACTTAACTACTTACCAAGTGGTTACTGAATGTTTGTTTTGTCTTGGTGCCTTTGCAGAACAGCAAGTAATAAATAAGCAGAAATTAGTCACCAATGTCAAAAGTCAAAGATTAGCTGCCATTATGCATAGATATATGCTCTAAAGTCGAAATGGAACTAGTTTTATTATGTATGTGTTTGTGCATGTCTCTGTGTTTTATAGTCATTGAGAACAGCTCATGTTATACATTTTCAAATTAGAAACTGAGAAAAAAAGTGAAAGGGGATGAATTTGTTCTCTCTTTTAAAGTATCTATCAAGGACAGTCAAAGTGATATTATATATCTGGGGAAAAATACTGTATTTTTAATATCTTTCCATTGTAAATTTGTTTTAAAAATAGAAATTATTTTAGGGGGTTTAAAAAATTGTTCTAAAGTAATACCTATTATGGACATTTTCTATGTGAGTCTCAACATTCTATGCATCAAAATTCAACTTCTCAAATTATTTAAGTTTGGACTTCACAGAAACAACCAAATAATTAATATAAATTAGTCTTTTATTAACATAATACATGTATAGTTATTTTTATCACAGACTAAGTATTGCTCAGTGATTTGTGTCAATTTCTTTCCTTTTACCTTTTTTGGCATAGGATTTCACTGTGTTGCCAAAGCCGGTCTCCAACTCCTGGGCTCAAGTCATCGTGCCACTTCTGCTTCCCAAGTAGTATATATCAATTTTTAATTCCATTCTTCTAGGCATGAAATCAGATATGGTTATAATCGTTATTTATCTGGGTTATATTTATTTTATTGTACCATTCAGACTAAGTTTGCTTTGCCTTTCCTTTAGGTTTTGAGTTCCTTTTTACGTATTAGTCTAATGTAAAAAATAGATGTTGTTGTTTTTGCAGGACCATTATTACTAATCACAGCATTATTTTTAAAATCTTGTGTGCATTAAGACTTCGTGTTCTTAATTACTTTTAATCAATTATATTTTTACAAAGGATTTGCTCTCTCAGTTAACCTGTTCAACATCTACCATGTCTTGCTATCTTGGTTCTATTCTTTATGAGGAAAATATTCTATTTTTCTTTGTGGTTAACCTGCTACTATCTCTATAGTTACCAGAATCTTACCTTTTCCTCGCTGCTTTGGAGTTCTGTCTCTCTATTCCCTTGCTATACTATATAGCACGCATATTTGTGAGGGGTGTCATAAGGACAAAGAGCACTGTGCTATTGTGGATTACTCTGGTTTATCCTGGTTCTGAGAAGAAAATATAAATAGATCTAGAATGTGTTCACAATGAATACAAATCTCTGTATTAGTCAGCATTCTCCAAAGAGATTAAACCATTAGGATATAGAGAGATACAAAAAGAAGATCTATTACAGGAATTGGCTCACACAAATTATGGAGCCCAAGAAGTTCCACGATATCCCCTCTGCAAACTGGAGAAATAAAGAAGTCAATATTTAATTCAGTCTGAGTCCAATGACCTGAGAACCAAGGGAACCAATGGCATTACTTACAGTAGGGAGCGTGTGTGCTGATATAAATCCTGGTCCCAGGGCAAAGTTCCATAAACCAGGACCACCAGGGCAGAAAAGGATGAATGTTCTGGCATAAGGAAGTGGGGAACTGGTTCTTCCTCATCCTTTTTGTTTATTCAGGCAGGACTTCCATGGACTGGATGGAGTTTGCCCACAACGGGAAGGGCAGATTTCCTTTACTCAGTCTACTAATCCAAATGCTAATCTCCATCAGAAATACCCTCACAGACACAACCAGGAATAATGTTTTACCAGGTATCTTGCCATCCCTTCACTCACTCAAGTTGACAGATAAAATTAACCATCATATCTCTGATCTGGCAGAAATGAAAACATCATAATACTTTTTAGTGTCACAGTATGTACTTAATCACTGGCTACGGTGGCTCAAGAATTTACGTTTAGCACATAATGGTAATTATGAAAGCTTGGAGAATTTAATCATTTATTAATTCTCTCCCTCAGGCTTATGCTACAACAAAATATAAAAGGATCAAAGAATGGCATCTGTTTTATTAGTGGTCATACTGTGCCTATTACCTTGCAAATAAAAAGATTTTGGTATACTTTGTTAGAAGTACTATCTAACACCAAAATGCGGTTGTCAAAATGAATTTGTCTACATAATCGTTTGGAAAATCTTAGTTTACTTCACTGACCTGGCATCGGAAAGCTGCATTCTGACTTTTGTTACCCATAGGCACTTTAACTTCCTTAGAATCTGTCTTATACACATACTAGAAATTATGTTTTATGATTATTTTGTATAAATATGGATATACTAAATACATAAAACACTTTCTTCAACCTAAAGGTGTATTACATTTTATCCCTTTTCATTCATTTATGGGCCAATATTACCATTTTTTAACTGGGAATGACTAAACTTAGGCAAAAATCCTCTGACCTTTAAGTTTATCTCAATGAGTCAAAGGTTCTATCTTTTTTCCTACTTAAGATACTTTTCATTATTGTGACTATATACTTTGAAAGTATATTTTTAGAATACTTATTTACATATTTATTCATTAATTCAATAAATATTTATTAGGGACTTTCTCCTTGTATAGTAAATAAGACTGAGGATCCTTTACTGTGGAATTAAAAATAATGAAAACATCTACAATGAACACAATTCACTGACAGTTATGGATCCTGAGAAATGGAATGCTGCATCATACATATTTTAACCAGATTACTCACAGAGCATTATAACAACAATAATAGTTGCTTTATATATTGTTGATCATTTTCAGGGCATAACTTTATTTAATTATTATGACAACCATTTAATAGACTAGAAGTCCCAAACTCTGAGAAAGTGACTTGCCAAAACTCACAGTGTCAGGAAATAGCAATGCTGAACTCAGACCAATTCTGAGACCAAATGCTTAATTCATGCAATATATATGGTCTAGGTATTTTCATGGATAGATAGTTGAGCAATGTAAGCTCTACTTTATATTTCCATTAAGACTGTGCTGATGGAATAATCAGGTGAAGAGAAAATTTTATAAAATGTAAACAAATTGATTACTGCTTGGTAGAGCCCATTTTTCTGTGAGATTATAATATTTTAGATTATAGAATCTAAAAATGTTAAAGTTAAAGAAATAAATGTCAAATAAGATGCCTTTGGGTAATTAAAATGTTAATTTAATTCCAACTAGTGATTTCTTTATTCCAAGTTGCATATCTAATTATCAAAAAAGAATTTATAAAATATTCATTTTATTTATTCTAATGCTATCTCTCCCCTAGTTCCCCACCCCTTGACAGGCCCTGGTGTGTGATGTTCCCTTCCTGTGTCCATGTGTTCTCATTGTTCACCTCCCACTTATGATTAAGAACATGCAGTGTTCGGTTTTCTGTTTCTATGTTAGTTTGCTGAGAATGATGGTTTCCAGCTTCATCCATGTCCTTACAAAGGACATGAGCTCATCCTTTTTTATGGCTGAATAGTACTACATGGTGTATATGTGGCACATTTTTTTTATCCAGTCTGTCATTGATGGGCATGTAGATTGGTTCCAAGTCTTTGCTATTATGAATACTGCCACAATAAACATACATGTGCATGTGTCTTTATAGTAGAATGATTTACAATCGTTTGGGTCTAAAGTAGAAAAAAATATTTTATGAAGCCTCGTGAATACTGAAAGTCAAATCAATCAACAAGGTGATTTTTTTTTACCAAGATTTCTTACATTTTATTTTTGCTTTGCTATCACAAAAACTAAAATATTTTTAAATAGAAATTATTATTATCTTAGCGAATTAAGAAGCGAATTAAGAAGCATCCAAAGGTAGTAGTAACCTTTGGATGAAATTTCTCACCTATTAAAAATAGTATTTTAATTTTAGAATGTTTACTCTTAAGTCAGAAGAAGAAATAATGGTTAAAATACTACCAAGAAGCTTGCTTTCTTCTACAAGCATTTCAAAACAAAAATAACCTCAATTTCGAATGATAAAATTCTTCAAATTTTTGACATTTAAAATGGAATTCTGTATAACCTAAATCACCATTTCACCCTCTGGACTATTGCTCCTGAACATTTAATTGTGACACAAATAAATGCTGTAACATTGTAGAAACCATTTTATTTCGAATAATAACAGCAATAAAGTTCAGGTGACTTGAGACTATTCACAATATACTGCATTCAATTAAATAGTGGTATCCTTGAAGGCCTTTTCTTTAGGGAGCAGGATGAAAGTTATTTATTAGTCATATATAGCCTATTCTAAAAACAGGATGCCAGACCATTGCATAATACATTCACTGTCTTATTTCTATTTGAAAATAAGTATTTTGAGCATCAGTACAGTGACAAAGAAAAGCATTTGTAAGTAGGCTTCAGGAATCTTGGGACCAAATGGACATAAAATAGATATATTGTATCTTTAAAACATTATCTTGTATTTTTAACACAGTTCTCATTGTTAGTAACCCTATTAATATTGTATGATTACTGTCCTCCGCACAGTTCAAGGAGAAAATCATATGGCACCACTAAGACACTGCTGTGCAGCAACTTAAAAAGAAATCCCTAGAGACAGACACTAACAAAAGGGGATACAAATGGGCATTCAAGGCAGACCTTTCCAGAAAAGCTAGCTCAAGTCATTCTTGGTCATAAAGATAGAAAAAAAAAAAAAAAAAAAAAAAAAAGCAACGTGTACACATAGAAATCTTTTAAAATCTCTCTGTACAGTTCCTGATTCTTAATAATTTTTATGCACAGATTCAAGAGCATCAAAACTAAACTGAAAATCTCTGGCATTGTAGCTTGAATCCTCATTCACAGAATAATAAACATAAGCTTTATCATATTTGTTGATTGTGCAAGGTGATTTATATCCTGGGAAAGTCCATGGAAGTAGGTATGTATATGAATTCTCTACAGTATTAGTTACTTTAAAATATAATAATAAATAAAAATGTGACAACTTTTAATAGTTCAAGTATGTGTAGATATTTCAAGGTGATGTTTTACCTTTTTATCATCTAGAATTTAAATAAATTATATTAAAATTTAAAATATAAATCATATAAAGCAAAAGTTTCATATGGTGATAAAATTTTAATTTCAGTTATTAATTATTGGCCATATCAGAGTATTGACTGCCAGCCATTACAATCCTTCAAATATATATTAGCTCACTTAACAACATTGATATACAGGGAATATGACAAATCCTGGAAGAAAGTTTGCCATTCAAATTTTGCCAAAAAAAACCCATAGTTTTTCTTTGTCATTCATTCAAGGTAAACTTTCTTATATTAATGTGACTTTTTGTTCAGATAGAGTAAATAGGAAATCAAAGATGTATTAGATGTAAAATCTTGTAAAAGCATAAAATAAAGATATCATTTCTTCTTACAGAGATATTTAATTATAAGTTTAAGAAGAAAGGAAATTATATACGTACCATAGAATTATTGTTAAAAAATACTAAAGTTATGGACAATAGCATAGAGAGTAGAGGGGAAACATATACTAAAAAAAAATACTAAAATATTGTTGAAAAATACTAAAGTTATGGACAATAGCATAGAGAGCAGAGGGGAAACTCATGAAGGATGTGAGGGCAATGGGGGTGGTGGTGGTGGTTGTTGTTGTCGGTGGTGGTGGTGTGGTGAGCTGCGTCCAAAGGAATCAGCAAGATACATGTACATAGAGGGTAAGGAAATGATATTACAGACTGGAGGCACTTTATAAGCAAGTGCTGAGAAATCAAAGTGGATTTTACATATATAGAAATCTACAAATAGATCTTACTGAATGTATTGATTGGAACATTCAAGTAGGAAACAAAAGAGAGAATTCAAAAATTTTGGAAACCTGTTAAAAGTTATCTTGAATATTAATCTGAGTAATATTACCTTTCCTGTCAAAATATTGAACTGCTATTCGTGTGTATGTGTGTGTGTGTGTGTGAGAGAGAGAGAGAGAGAGAGAGAGAGAGAGAGAGAGCAAGAAAGGGGGAGAGAGAGAGTGAGAGAACAGAGAGACAGGGAGAGAGAGGATGAAATGTGGAAAGTAATGTTTTATTATGGTTTAATCTGTCTCCGAAGTGCAGGATTTCAGTGAATGAATAAACTACTTTAGTGGTTAGAATGGAAATTATAGGTCCTGCACCACAGTGGTTTCCAAGTGGATAAAAAGAAAATTTTAGATATAGATTATATTATGAAAAGGGAACATAAAACACTTCATGATTGATCAGTTATATAGAAGGAAACAGATGTATAAATATTATGTAAATATTGTAAATTTACATGACTTGATATATAATCTTTCATGGCTTGGTTTTGTTTAAGGTCATGCATTCAGCTTTATTTTGAGCTTGAAATAGAAATGTGATTATATTACCATCTTGGGATGGTTTTCTTTGCAGTTATGTTTGTTGCTTTACTTTTGAACAACCTACTGCTCAGCATGGTTTCCTAGCCCAGACATTGTCTTGATTCACCATTTTTTCTTATAATTAATGAAGTGATAGATGTTAGGATATATAAATGTAAGTTTCCTGAAGAGAAAATTACTGGTAAAAGAAAACCAGCTATTACAGTTCATCGTGATATAAGAAAGCAACAGTTTCTATTCAAACGATATTTCAAGTGTTGAATATGATGATAGTGTAACAGTGCAGGATCCTCCAGCAGATCTCTATTGCACTTCCAGCCTAGAGAGGAGTTAGGAGTGAAAATTTACATACTACTTTGTAGATGCAAGTGTGAGAATTTTTATTAGGCCTTACAACAAACATTTTACGTATCAGGAGTCTACAAAAATGCCACTTTTTTGTTAAATACTTTTTGTATGAAAAATTATATAAAATGTTTAAAATCAAAAGAATTCAAGCATACTCCTCTGGAGGTCCCTAAATACTGGGGATATATAAATGGCTCTGTCTTGGGAGACACTGTTTCATATGCCAGGTAGGAGAAAACATCAAGTGAGATAGTAGTTAGCTTATCAAGAGAAAAAAAGAAGTATCAGTTTCTGGAGCTTGCAGTGTAGACCCTGAAGATAAGATGTAAATAAAAAAGAAACCAGTCTGGATTGGAGAAGGTGGAACATGAGCTAGGCCCAAAAGGACAAGTAAAATTAAAAGATGCATGAGAGATGATATGCTGGATGTGAAGCACAGAGGCACATACATGCAAGGCATTAGCAGTGACTAGTAAATACACCAATTTGAATAAAACACATAGTCCATGCAAAGAAAATAATAGTTAATAGGGAAGTACAGAGAAGCCAGATAATACGCAGTCTTTAAAGTATAGTGAAGGAATGTAGCCTTATTTAGATGAAATAAAAGGCACAAAAGATGTTTGAGAAATACATTTGTGTTTAACCATTTTAAGAGATATTAAATTGTATTTTGGTGGTAATAAGTAAGGAATTTTGGAGAAAAAAGTGGCTAGATCTGGAATATATCATTTAGGAAGTTCATAAATAAGTATAAACTTTGGAGCCTAATTATCTTTGGAATCGGAGACATCTGGATTATACATCTATTTTCTAAAATTAATAACTTTGAGATCTTGAGCAAGTTACTTATTCGTCCTGAATTGAGATAATGTTGTATGGTTGGAGATAAAATTATGTAAGTGTTTTCATGCATTTTATATGTACACACATAAACACAAATATATATATATATATATATATATATATATACAGTGTCTAATATAACAGTGCCTGAAAAAGTTCTCAATTAAAATGTTTGCATACCCATTTATGTTAGTTTTCATTTAGTATCCATATATAAGTTTCTTCATTTTATCTTATTTCTCTCAATATATTTTCTTTAGCAAAGTGTTTAAAGTGCCTATAAAGTTCTTAAACAAGAAAATAATTTGTAACTATGTATTAGGTTAGTGCAAACGTAATAGTGGTTTTTTTTTTTTTCATTAAAGTAATGTAAAATAAAAGTTAAAAAAAAACACAATTACGTTTGCACCAACCTAATAGAAACCATAAAATAAAGTGGTTCAGTGATGAGAAGACAGTTATGCCAAAAGAGATGTATGATGATAAAAGGCCAAAGTTTTCTCATGTTAGGAAATAACTTTATTTTTTTCATTGGGGACTCTAGAATTACTTTTAAAGTTTCTTAGAATATCAAATTTTTATGTCTCATTTTAAGAAAATATTATTTCAAATGTGCAGAACGTATGAAAACAATATTTGGTATGTTTTATACAGTAGTTTTCAAGACATTTTATGAATTTTAAAACACTCTTTAAGACCATATAAAGAGTGATTTAAAGAGTTATTTAAGAGTACGCTTAACAGAGCACTTTTTCCTGCTGTCAACAGCAAAAAGTATTCCTTTATCATCTCATCATTTCTGAGGTATAGAGCCTTTGCTCTCTGTTCCCTACTCATTAGCAGCAAGTCCAAAGAGTCAAAATACCCGTATTTACTCAAAATGAGGTACTTTTCTTATACTTTTAAGAGAATTTAAACCACTGGCTCAGAGGTTTAACTATAGTATGTTAGAAAAGGCATTGTATTTCTGGATTCTTGATTCTGTCACATTGGTCCATGTGCCTATTTTCATACCAGTACCATGCTGTTTCGGTGACTATGGTCTTGTAGGATACTTTGAAGTCAGGAAATGTGGTGCCTCCAGATTTGTTCTTTTTGCTTAATCTTACTTTGGCTATACAGGTTCTTTTTCGGTTCCATATGAATTTTTGATTTTTTTTTTTTTAGTTCTGTGAAGAATAATAGCGGTATTTTGATAGGAATTGCACTTAATTTGTAGATTGATTTTGACAGTATGGTCATTTTCACAATATTAATTCTACTCATCCATGAGCATAGGATGTATTTCCATCTGTTTGTGTTGTCTATAATTTATTTCAGCAGTGTTTTGTAGTTTTCCTTGTAGAGATCTTTCACTTCCTTGGTTAGATATCTAAGTATTTTATTTTATTTTATATTTGCAGCCATTGCAAAAGGGGCTGAGTTCTTGATTTCATTCTCAGCTTGGTTGCTGTTGGTGTATAGCAGAGCTACTGATTTGTGTACACTAATTCTGTATCCAGAAACTTTGTTGAATTGATTTAACAGTTATACAAGCTTTTTGAGTGACTCTTTAGGATTTTCTAAATATACAGTCATATCATCAGCAAACAGAGTTTCATTTCCCTTTACCTATTTGGATGCCCTTTATTTTTTTCTCTTATCTGATTCTTCTGGCTAGGACTTCCAGTATTATGTTGAACAGAAATGGTGAAAATGGGCATCATTGTCTTGTTCCAGTTCTCAGGGGGAATGCTTTCAACTTTTTCCCATTCAGGATAATGCTGGTTGTAGGTTTGTCATAGAAGGCTTTTATTTCCTTAAGGTGTGTCCCTTCTATGGAGATTTTGCTGAGGGTTTTCATCATAAAGGGATGCTAGATTTCATCAAATACTTTTTATGTGTCTATTGAAATGATGATGTGATTTTTGTTTTTAATTTTTTTATGTGTTGTATCACATTTATTGATTTACATATGTTAAACCACCTCTGCATCCATAATATGAAACCCACTTGATCATGGTGGAATATCTTTTAGATATGTTGTTAGATTTGGTTTGACAGTATTTTGTTGAGGATTTTTGCATCAGTGTTCATCAGGAATATTGGTGTACTTTCCTTTTTTGTTATATCCTTCCCTAGTTTTCATATTAGGTTAATACTGACTTTATAGAAAGATTTAGGGATGATTGCCTCTTTATCTTTTTGAATAGGGTCAATAAGATTGGTACCAATTTTTCTTTGAATGTCTAATAGAATTCAGCTATAAATCCACCTGATCCTGGCCTATTATTTCTTGCCAACTTTTGATTACCCTTTCAGTCTCACTGCTTGTTATTGGTCTACAGTCAACCGATCTTCTAAAAAGCAAACAAAAATATAAAGTGAGAAAATGATGTCCTATTCAATAAATGGTGCTGGGATAATTATGAAACTGCATGTAGAATGAATCCTTATCTCTCATCTTATATAAAAACCAACTCAAGAGAGATCAAAGACTTAAATGTAAGACCTGAAAACATAAGAATTATAGAACATAACATTGGAAAATCACTTCTAGACATTGGCTTAGGCAAAGACATCATGAGAAAAACCCAAAGCAAATGCAGCAAAAACAATGGCAAATAGACGAGACTTAATTAAACTAAAAACCTACTGCACAGCAAAAGAAATAACCAATAGAATTAACAGACAACCCACAGAGTAGGAGAAGATTTTCACAATTTGTACCTTCAACAAAGCACTAATATCCAGAATCTACAAATAACTCAAACAAATCAGCAAAACAACCACACAACCCCCCCAAAAAAGGACATGAATAGACAATTCTCAAAAGTAGATATGCAAATGGCCAACTGGAATATGGAAAAAGGCTCAACATTATGAAGGAAATGCAAATTGAAACCACAATGCAATACCACCTCACTGCTGCAAGAATAGCCATAATCTAAAAATTAAAAAATAATAGATATTTGTGTGGATGTGGTGAAAAGGGAAAACTTTTACACTGTTGAGAATGCAAACTAGTACAACCACTAGGGAAACAGTGTGGAGTGTCCTCAAATAACTAATGTAGATCTACCATTTCATCCAGCAATCTCACTACTGGTACCTACCCAGAGAAAAAGAAGTCATTATATGAAAAAGATACTTGCACATGCATATTTACAGAAACATGATTTGGAATTGCAAAAATATGGAAGCAACCCAAATCCCCATCAATCAACAAGTGGATAAAGAAGGTATGGTACATATATGTATACATGGACTACTACTCAGCCATAAAAATGAATGAAATAATGGCATTTGCAGCAACCTGGATGGAATTAGAGACTGTTATTCTAAATAAAGTAACTCAGTAATGGAAAACCAAACATCTGTTTTTCTCACTCATAAATGGTAGCTAAGATATGAGGATGCAAAGGCATAAGAATAATACATGGACTTTGGGGAACCTAGGGGAAATGGTGGGGAGAGTGAGAGATAAAAGACTACAAACACTGGATACAGAATACACTGCTCAAGTGATGAGTAATCCAAAATCTCAAAAAAACATCCTTAAATAACTTATTTATGTAACCAAACACCACCTGCTTCCTTGAAATCTGTTGAAATTAATATTTGTTTAAAAGTCATTGTAGGCCAGGCGCGGTGGCTCACACCTGTAATCCCAGCACTTTGGGAGGCCGAGGCAGGTGGATCACAAGGTCAAGAGATCGAGACCATCCTGGTCAACATGGTGAAATCCCGTCCCTACTAAAAATACAAAAATTAGCTGAGCATGGTGGTGCGTGCCTGTAGTCCCAGCTACTCAGTAGGCTGAGGCAGGAGAATTGCCTGAACCCAGGAGGCGGAGGTTGCGGTGAGCCGAGATCGCGCCATTGCACTCCAGCCTGGGTAACAAGAGTGAAACTCCCTCTCAAAAAAAAAAAAAAAAAAAAAAGTCATTGTAATAAATTATAAATGCCTTTGGTTCAATGTGAGTATAAGATGGGAACATTCTTACACACCCCACTCCCCAAGAAAAGTGCCTCTACTCCTTCCTAGTTTTCATTGATTTCAATGATTTATTCTGAACTCAGAGCCTTTCCCTGGTAGTCTAACCTTTAAATATCTCTTCCATTTTGCTAGCTATGTAACCTAAGCCAAGTTACTTAAACTCATCTAGAATACTAAGTACTAATGCTTCCTTAAACATGGTGCATCTAACAATCCTTCTAAAATAATTATTGTTTTTAGACAAGGCAAAAGGAGCAGATCTTCCATGACCACAATTTTACATGATTTATGGATGCCCACAGGCTTCCTTGTTCATAACAGTAAGAGTAATGATTAATACTAGTTACATCTTAGGATTCTACCCGCAAAAATTCAGTTCTGACAACAAATTTGGACAAATCTGAAGGTTGGATACTATTATCAACTTCTATCCACAAGTAAGGAAATTAGGAGCTGAGAACTTGTGAGTTGTATAATGTCAAGCACCAGACTTAATGGCACTATTTATGACTTCATTTGCATGACCAGCCTCTGAGCATGGCACTAGCATCTCTACTGTGTTGTCTGAGCTTTAGAATTAGCCACAATTTTGAAGTGAGTATCTTATTCTGTTGAGGTTAGTTCATTTCAGTCAGAGAAGATTTGATGCAAAGGTAGGTTGTGAAGTATAACAAGAGCAGCTGAAGTCCATCAGCTTGAAGTTATAGTTGCTCAACAATCTTCCATAATGACCAGGTAGCACATTTTCCCATCTATGTGTTTTGTCTCTTGGCCATATTTCAATATGTATAATTTATCCAACCTACTCTGCTCGTTATCCCTCAGTACCCTGGGTTGTAAGTGTATTATGTTATACAGGGAGCTCTTGCATGTAGTGTACCTGGTAGCTCTTGATCTATTTTTTGCTGAGTTATGTCATTTGTCCACTAAAATATGACTTCTTCTTTCAATTTACTATTGCTAAATTATTGTTCTCTCCTTTGTAAATAATATGTTTCATAAAGTCTTATTCCTTGACCTAAAATTTATATCTACATTACCTTGGAAACGCCATAATTGTACTGATTAAATTGTACATTCTCCTTGAAGAGAATACTCAAAATCCCTTTTCTTCAACTCTGCTAATTAAAAAACTGTTACTTTAGTTCTCAATTATTTCCATTCTTTACACCCATAAAATTCTTTGTAAAAATGCAAATACAGACACTTGGGATATAAATAATTATATATCCAGAGAAAGTGCATAATTTCCTTCGATCTTTGAATAGTTACAAGGGTGAAAACATAAGTGTGATTTGAATGCTGGAAAAGTTTGGGTTCAGAGGTATATGTGACAGATATTACTTTTCTAACTTATGAGCTATTCGATTATGAAAACTGTATCAAAAAAGCTTTCTTAATTTCACCCAGGCTATATTAATCTCTTACATGATGTCAAATTTCCACAACAATCAATTTACTTCCAAAACAACAAAACAAAACAAAAAACAGAAATCCGGAAGACATTAAGTGATAATAGCAAAATATGAAAACATTCCACATAAATCATTTGAACCTACATTTATCCAAACATTTCAATCACAATTATAAACATTTCTTTCTGTCGGAAATGTGCTGTTTAATGCATGTGGCTGACCCCATCATGCATCTACACTGTTGAAATTAAGCAGGATCATATCAGCTAACTTTTCTAGGTAGGTGCCTATGCTCCTCATAAAGCATCTCGCAGTTTCATAACATGTGATGACTTTGAAAACCCACCGCATGGAGGGTTTCTCAGGACACTGTACATTTGCTGCATTTTGATTTTTAATGTTGCAGTCTTCAAAGTAATTTAGTTATACTATCACATAATAGCGTAAGTTAAGAGTAAGGGTTGCCTGAAAACAGCAAGTTCTCCTCTTAACTGCACAGAGCAAATTATCTTCCCATATGGAATTTTTCTCATTCAAAAATATAATAAATTTGAGTTGTTGGTCATGAAAGTTAATAGCACATAGTTTGGACTCAGGCAAATCATGATTTAAATCCCAACGCAAATTTTATTACCTAATAATTCAGCTAATTTTTTCAGGCCCAATTATTTCACCTATAAAATGGAAAGAATTGCCTTAAATCTAAGGTTCTTTGAATTTAGTAAATAAATGAACATATCTGAGACAATTGGCATACCTAGTATATAGAAAAATTAATAAATATGAACAATAAGTTATTGTTATCATTATAACATTTGCCTTGAATGTACACATTGATTCAAATTTCTATTGTACCACTAATTTCATGACCTAAGTTAACTTGTCTGATGCCCATTTAATAATTCACATTTCTATGCTTGTTATTTCAATAATATAGTTTTTGTTAAGTTATAAGAAAATCAACGCATGGGATATGGTAAATACTTTTAAAGGTTTTCTACTTTCTTATTTATATATTTTTATAGCATATGTAGATTGTTATACACATTGTATGGCTTTAGTAATGAAGTAATAAGCAGATGAATGTTTAGCTAAATGAGAAATCATTAAAATAATATAATAAATTTAAAAATATGCATTATTTCAAAGACATCCCTGGAAAAAAATGTAATGAAATTTTTTTCTTGTAGAAAGAATTTTTTGATATAACAATCCATGTTTTATATTTTAGAGTTTATACAATTCAGATATAAAATAATTCTACCACAGAGCTGCTACTTCTTTCTGTTTGTTTTTTGTTTTTTTGCTGTCCTCAGGACTCTTGTGACCATTAACGGATCATCAGCATTGATGGGAGTTCCTAAGACGTATTGAAAGTATGCACTCAGCTACCAACTCCCTTCCTTTTAACATGACAAATAAGCAAAAATAAAATTACAGCTGATGCATTTAAAGACATGTTTGGTTTCCATATCATTAAAATGGTGTAGCACTCCCTAATATGCTTAACACTACTTTTTGAAAAAATAATAATACTCCATGGATTTTGGCTTTTTTGATCTTTTTTTTAGCTGGAAGAGAGATATGCAATAGGATTCCGTGTTGCTTTAGTTTCTTGAACAGCATGTATAGAATGACAATAAGAAAAATGTTAAAATTTATGTAACAAATATGTGAAAGGTAATAGAATTAGAAATAAAAAATAGTATAAATTTAACTTCCAATATTGATATCCTATTGCTAAACAACTCAGAATTCATGCAAATATTAAAATTTTATATTGACAACATTTGCAATTATGTGAGCCAGTTAATTTTAGTTTAAGAGTCATTGTTTTTCTAACTATTCTGCATATTTGGAAACAAAACATGTAATATAAAATATAACCATTAGCATTGCACAGAGAAAAAGCAATTCAGCATAACTGGTAAGTATAATTCTTTGTAGACAATGAGAGTGTTTCTGGAATCAAAGTGGAAAAACATGCATCTCTCAATGTAAAATGTATTATAAAATATTGTACATATTTTAATGCATACATAAAATGAATAGTTTTTATTAATATATGGATAAATAACATATATACAATGCATATTTAAATTATGGTGTATATTCTAATTACAATGTTTTCTTTTTATCTTTTAGAGGTATACTATATCATACATTACAATATTATGTGTAGATTGTGAAAGCAACAAATTCAATATGATTGATGCTGACTTGTAATCCAATTGAAGACAATATTGTGACACAAAATGTCATCTTTTGTTTCAAGCAGATAATCAGCATTTAATGTGTTTGTATTAGTTAAGTGGGAATTGGGATAGAAAAATTCACTTAAAATGTTATTAGTCAAAAGATTTAAAAAGTTGAGCTTTGAAAGTTCAAAGGAGAAATCAAGGTGACTATCACAATAAGCAATTCACTTTTAACATGTAAGTTCAATGCCATTCAGAAACAATTAGAAAGTAAAGGACTTCAAAGGTCTCATAAGCATAAAGATGTCACAGAAGGTCAATCTTGAAACAGCTGCTGAAGGGGATCAGAGAGATAAAACTTAAACCTCATAATTATTATTAGAAAATTAAAGGAATAAAAGTGGCCAACATGAAATCAAAAACTCTCGAAGTGGTAGAGAAGATTCTTTTGAAACAGCAATAAAATCCATCCAGACATAAGTGTTCAGAATTCATATTAAAACATGATTAATGGAAAAATAGACTTCCACTTATTTATCAATATATTATCAAAAACGACTCTAGAAATCATTCAGAGTAAGGAATAAATGACAAAAAAAATAAAAACAGAAAAAATGATATTTCTTTGAGTCATGGAGAACTTAAAACCTTGAGGCAAAGAAATAAAATACTAAATTTGAAATCTGATAGGACACAGGCCAAAGATGAGCTATTGAATCAGTAAATCAATTAAGGCATCTCTGATTCTATGGCCCATGGACTATAGAGACTAAGTAGATCATAGAGATTTTAATTTGAGTCCCTCGTGATAGGAAACTATTGCATATTACTCAACATACCACTCTGGGCAATCAAGTATGGAATTCATGAACCTATATAAGTTTTTCTAATTTATGATTAAATTCTATCAGAAAATATCCATATTCACAGCAACTCAGTCATACACAATGATTATCTCAGCAGCATGAGTCCATACTTACATAAATCAATTATTGAATAAATAAATAAATGGGTGAGAAAACACACATCTTCTCTGAGAAAAACTTCAAATAATTTATTTAGATATTTTTATTCAAGAATGTAAGGCAGAACCCTCTCTCCATTAAGTGTGGCCTGAGCATAGTGACTTCCTTCCAAAGAGAAGAGTATCAAATGGACAAAAAAGAAAAGTAATGTCGCATGGGAGAAATGTGAAAAACATTACTTTAGTCAGACAATTGAATTCAACATCATCAATGATCAGTCATGTTAATTGTATGTGCCCTTGATAGGATATGATGAGAATGACATTTTACGTACACAGGTTTCCTCCTAAAAACTCATAATCATACTATAATCCTGGAAAAAAATATTAGACAAGTTTCAGTTGTGGTGTGTGCATTCCATAAAATACCAGACAAGTGCTTCTCAAACTGCCATGACTATCCAAAACAAGAAAAGTCTAAGAAGCTGTCAAAACTAAGATGAGCCTAAGGAGATGCTGACAACTACATGTAATGTACTGTCTTGGATTTGATACAAGCAAAAAAAAAAAGGCTGTAAGGTAAAAATTATGGAATTCTGAACAAAGAATGAACTTTAGGTAATTTTTAAAAACTTATCAGGATAATATTAAAATTATATTAAGTACCTTAAATATTTTTAAAAACTATTCACATAAAAGAATTACTATGTACAACTGATAAAATTTAAGCGATTCCCAAAAGTTGGCATTGTAGGTGGAGCTGCACAGCCTTCTCTGATCCTGCAGTTATTCATCCGTTTAGATTGCTTGCCAATTATTACATTACCTAATGATAATAAAGCACATCACTAGAATCATAACCTGATAGAAACAGAGATTCAAAAATAGAGAGTTCAAAGTACCATGAGTTATAAGCACACAAATTTCATCACTTGTCCTGGATTTATTAAAAAGATTTAAACATTTTCAAATGATAATTCACTAATGTATAATAGCAATGGGCATTTTCACTTATTGATAATAATCTTAAAACTGAAATACAGAAGACATGTTGACTTTTAATGTAAAATGTACTTAGTATAATTGTCAAAGCCCTCTAAGGGCCTTCCAGAAAAAAACTATGAAGCTATACACACACATACACATCATAAGCACATGAATACATACATATATTTATATATACATGAATATTTTGTCATCAGCTTTTTTATTATTATTATGTTCTTGGGTAAGCATGTAGAAGGTGCAGGTTTATTACATAGGTATATACGTGCCATGGTGGTTTGCTGCATCCATCACCCCGTCATCTACATTAGATATTTCTCCTAGTATTATCCCTCCCCTAGACTCCCACTGCTGGACAGGCCCCAAGGCATGATGTTCCCCTTCCTGCGTCCATGTGTCTGATTTTCCAACACCCACTTATGAGTGAGAACATGTGGTGCTTGGTTTTCTGTTCTTGTGTCAGTTTCCTGAGAATGATGGTTTCCAGTTTCATCCATGTCCCTGCAAAAGACATGAATTCATCTTTTTTATGGCTACATAATATTACATGGTGTATATGTGCCACATTTATTTATCCATTTTATCACTGATGGGCATTTGGGTTGGTTCCAAGTCTTTGCCATTATAAACAGTGCCACAATAAACATATGTTTTCACATGTCTTTATAATAGAATGATATATAAACCTCTGGGTATATACTCAGTAATGAGATTGCTGGATCAAATGGTATTTGTATTTCTAGATCCACTGTCTTCCACAATAGTTGAACTAATTTACACTCCCACCAACAGTGTAAAAGCATTCCTATTTCTCCACATCCTCTCCAGCATCTGTTGTCTCCTGATTTTTTAATGATTGCCATTCTATTTGGCTTGAGATGGTATCTCAGTGTAATTTAATTTGTGTTTCTCTAATGACCAGTGACGATGAACTTTTTTTCATGTTTGTTGGCTGCATTAATGTCTTCTTATTGAAAAGTGTCTGTTCATATCCTTTGCCCATTTTTGATGGGGTTCTTTACTTTTTTCTTGTAAATTTGTTCAAGCTCTTTGTAGATTATGGATATTAGCTCATTGTCAGATGGGTAGCTTGCAAAAATTTTTTCCCATTCTGTTGGTTGCTGGTTCACTATAATGATAGTTTTGTTTGCTGGGCAGAATTTCTTAAGTTTAATTAGATCCCATTTGTCTGTTTTGGCTTTTGCTGACATTTTTTTTGGTGTTTTAGCCATGAAGTCCTTGCCTATGCCTATGTCCTGAATGGTATTCCTAGGATTCTTCCAGGATGTTTATGGTGCTAAGTTTTATGTTTAAATCTTTAATCCATCTGGAGTGAATTTTTGGGTAAAGTGTAAGAAAGGGGTCCAGTTTCATCTTTTGCATATGGCTAGCCAGTTTTCTCAACATCATTTATTAAATAGAGAATCCTTTCCTCATTACTTGTTTTTGTCTGGTTTGTCAAAGATCAGAAAGTTGTATTTGTGTGGCATGATTTCTGAAGCCTCTGTTTGTTCTGTTGGTCTATATCTCTGTTTTTGCTAACAGTACCATGCTGTTTTGATTACTGTGGCCTTGTAGCATAGTTTGAAGTCAGCTAGCATGATGCCTCCAACGTTATTTTGTTTTGCTTAGGATTGTCTTGGCTATGTGAGCTCTTTCTTGGCTCCATGTGAGGTATAAGATTTTTTTTCCAATTCTGCGACGAAAGTCAATGGTAACTTGATGGGGATAGCATTGAATCTATAAATTGCTTTGGGCAGTATGGCCATTTTCACAATATTGATTCTTCCTAACCATGAGCATAGAATGTTTTTCCATCTGTTTGTGTCCTCTCTTATTTCCTTGAGCAGTGGTTTGTAGTTCTCCTTGAAGAGGTCCTTTACATCCCTTGTTAGTTGTATTCCTAGGTATTTTACTCTGTAGAAATTGAGACTGGAAGTTCACTCTTCATTTGGCTCTCTTTTAGTCTGTTATTGGTGTATAAGAATGCTTGTGATTTCTGCACATTGATTTTGTATCCTGCAATTTTGCTGAAGTTGCTTATCAGTTTAACAAAATTTCGGGCTGAGATGATGGGGTCTTCTAAATATACAATCATGTTGTCTGCAAATTGAGACAATTTGACTTTCTCCTTTTCTAACTGAATACATTTTATTTCTTTGTCTTGCCTGACTGCTCTGGCTAGACCTTCCAATACTATATTGAATAGGAATGGTGAGAGAGGGCATCCTTGTCTAGTGCCAGATTTCAAAAGGAATGCTTCCAGTTTTTGCCCATTCAATATAATACTGGCTGTGGGTTGGTCATAAATAGCTTTTATTATTTTGAGATATGTTCCACTGATACCTAGTCTATTGAGAGTTTTAAGTATAAAATAGCTGTTGAATTTTGTCAAAGGACTCTGTGTCTACTGAGATAATCATGTGCTTTTTGTCTTTGGTTCTGTTTATGTGGTGGATTACATTTATAGACTTATGTATGTTGAACCGGCCTTGCATCCCCAGGACGAAGCAGACTTGATCGTGATGAATAAGCTTTTTGATGTTCTGTTGCAATCAGTTTGCCAGTATTTTATTCAAAATTTTTGCATCACTTTTCATCACGGAGATTGGCCTGATGCTTTTTGTTGTTGTTGTTAAGTATCTGCCAGGTTTTGGTATCAGGATGATATTGGTCTCATGAAATGATTTGGGAAGAATTTCCTCTTTTTAGTTTGTTTACAATAGTTTCAGAAGGAGTGGTACCAGCTTCTCTTTGTACATCTGTTAGAATTCGGCTGTGAATCCATTCAGACCTGGGCTTTTCTTGGTTGGTAAGCTATTAATTGCTGCCTCAACTTCAGCCCTTAATATTGGTCTATTCAGAGTTTCAGCTCCTTCCTGGTTTAGGCTTGGGAGGGTACAAGTGTCTAGGAATTTATCCATTTCCTCCGGTTTACTGGTTTATGTGCATAGAGTTGTTTGTAGTAATCTCTGATGGTAGTTTGTATTTCTGTGGAATCAGTGGTGATATCTCCTTTATCATTTTATTTTTTTTTCTAAATACCTATGCTTTTTATGACTATTGTTTTTAATATGTGTAGAATTGTATATTTACTTCAGAAAATCCATTTTTAAAGCATTATCCATTTAGCCCTTAAATAAATCAATTCCAGCTTCATAAACTTTTACATTAGCAAATTGTAATAACTATCAACTACAGAAATAAATATATTTTCAAAAATGATACAGTAGGCCGGGCGCGGTGGCTCAAGCCTGTAATCCCAGCACTTTGGGAGGCCGAGGCAGGTGGATCACGAGGTCGAGAGGTCGAGACCATCCTGGTTAACATGGTGAAACCTCATCTCTACTAAAAATACAAAAAATTAGCTGGGCATGGTGGCACATGCCTGTAATCCCAGCTACTCAGGAGGCTGAGGCAGGAGAATTGCCTGAACCCAGGAGGCGGAGGTTGCGGTGAGCCGAGATCGCGCCATTGCACTCCAGCCTGGGTAACAAGAGCGAAAACTCCGTCTCAAAAAAAAAAAAAAAAAAAAAAAAAAAAAAAAAAAAAGATACAGTAAGGTTAAGTAACTATTATCACCAATTTTTTTTTTTAACAGATTTTTGTTGGTCTATAAGCACACAGTGGTTTCTAACATCTGAACCTTTGCACTGATTATTTGTTTTATATTTACCTACTCAGTATGTACTCGTTTGAAGCGATATAGTGAAAGGAAACAATTATCTGATAATTCAATTCAGTATTTTGCTTAAGTCATTCAATAAATCATCAATAAAATGATTTTGAAAAATTGTTATTTTTTTAATTGCATTGTAGGTTTTGGGGTACATGTGAAGAACATGCAAGATTGTTGCATAGGTACACACATGGCAGTGTGATTTGCTGCCTTCCTCCCCTTCACCTATATCTGGCATTTCTCCCCATGCTATATCTCCTCACCTCCCCACCCCCCCATTCCTCCCCCATTTCCCCCCAACGGACCCCAGTGTGTAGTGCTCCCCTCCCTGTATCCGTGTGTTCTCATTGTTCAACACCCACCTATGAGTGCAGAAAAAAACACCTGAAACTTCATATGGAACCAAAAGAGCCCGCATAGCCAAGTCAATCATAAGCAAAAAGAAGAAAGCAGGAGGCATCACACCACCAGACTTCAAACTATGCTACAAGTCTACAGTAATCAAAACAACATAATATTGGTACCAAAACAGAGATATAGACCAATGGAACAGAACAGAGGCCTTGGATGCAATACAACTTATCTACAACCATCCGATCTTTGACAAACCTGACAAAAACAAGCAATGGGGAAAGGATTCCCTGTTTTATAAATGGTGTTGGAAAAACTGGCTAGCCATGTGCAGAAAACAGAAACGACCATTTCCTGACACCTTACACTAAAATTAACTTAAGATGGATTAAAGACTTAAACATAGACCTAACACTGTAAAAACCCTAGAAGAAAATCTAGGCAAAACCATTCAGGACATAGGTGTAGTCAAGGACTTCATAACCAAAACACCAAAAGCATTGGCAACAAAAGCCAAAATAGACAAATGGGACCTAATAAAACTTTACAGCTTCTGCACAGCAAAAGAAACAGTCATTAGAGTTAATTGGCAACCAACAGAATGGGAGAAAATTTTTGCAGTCTACCCATCTGACAAGGGGCTGATATCCAGAATTTACAAAGAACTAAAACAGATCTACAAAAAAAAAAAAAAAACAAGCCCATTCAAAAGTGGGTGAAAGATATGAACAGATAGTTTACAAAAGAAGACATACAGGAGGCCAACAAACATATGAAAAAATGCTCTTCATCACTGGTCATTAGAGAAATGCAAATCAAAACTACATTGAGATACCATCTCATGCCAGTTAGAATGGCAATCATTAAAATATCTGGAGACAACAGATGCTGGAGAGGATGTGGAGAAATAGGAACACTCTTACAGTGTTGGTGGGTGGGTAAATTAGTTCAACCATTTCGGAAGACAGTGTGGCGATTCCTCAAGGACCTAGAAATAGAAATTCCATTTGACCCATCGATCCAATTACTGGGTATATATCCAAAGGATTATAAATCGTTCTACTATAAAAACACATGCTCACGAATGTTCATTGCAGTACTATTTACAATAGCAAAGACCTGGAACCAACCCAAATGCCCATCGATGATAGACTGGACAGGGAAAAGGTGGTACATATATGCCATGGAATATTATGCAGCCATCAAAAATGATGAGTTCGTGTCCTTAGTAGGGACATGGATGAACCTGGAAACCATCATTCTCAGTAAACTGACACAAGAGCAGAAAATCAAACATTTTATTTATTTTTTTTTTATTGCATCTATTGGATTCTTCTCTCTTTTCTTTTTTATTAGTCTGGCTAGTAGTCTCTTTTGCTGATCTTTTCAAAAAACCAGTACCTGATTTATTGATTTTTTGAAGGTTTTTTTGTGTGTCTCTATCTCCTTCCATTCTGCTCTGATCTTAGTTATTTCTTGTCTTCTGCTAGTTTTTGAGTTTTTTTTTTTTTTTTTTTTTTTTTTTTTTTTTTTTTTTTTTTTTTTTTTTGATCTTGCTCCTCTAGCTCTTTCAATTTGGATGATAGGGTGTTGATTTTAGATCTTTCCTTGCTTCTTATGTGGATATTTATTGCTATAAATTTCCCTCTAGACACTACTTTAAATGTGTCCCAGAGATTCTGTTATGTTGTGTCTTCATTCTTGTTGAATTCAAAGAACATCTTTATTTCTGCTTTCATTTCATTGTTTATCCAGTCAATGTTCAAGAATCAGTTGTTCAGTTTCCATGATCTTGTGCAATTCTGGGTTACTTTATTAATTCTGAGTTCTAATTTGACTGCACTGTGGTCTGACAGACTGTCATGATTTCCATTCTTTTGCATGTGCTGAGGAGTGACTTACTTCCAATTATGTGGTCAGTTTTAGGATAGGTGTGATGTGGTGCTGAGCAGAATGTATATTCTGTGAATTTGGGGTGGGGAGTTCTGTAAATGTCTATTAGGTTTGCTTGGTCCAGATCTGAGTTCAAGTCCTGGCTATCCTTGTTAATTTTCTGTCTCATTGATCTGTCTAATGTTGACTGTGGGGTGTTTAAGTCTCCCACTATTATTGTGTGGGAGTCTAAGTCTCTTTGTAGGTCATTAATAACTTGCTTTATGTATCTGGTGCTCCTGTACTGTAATATTAGGACATAAATATCTACCTAAAAGGTTTTGGTGAGGTTAAACATAAATAGTTTATGTAAATCACTATGTACAGTACATAACAAGGCTGTAAGTAGTTGATTGTTCATTCTTTTGCATTTGTTATTATTACAGTTATTATTGATTGTATTAATCCCAAGAAGGACTCCCAGATGTTCAGGTGGAGAACTCTGAAAATCTTGATATTTCTGATACAAAAAATGTCATGATAACTTTTCCCAGGATTAAGCTCAAAAAGGATTGCTTTCTTCCGAAGGATATATTAAGTGTGAAATAAGTCCAGTTGGCATTTTACAATATTTTTACGCTTTTCAAAGAAATAATATATGTTTTCCTTTCTTCATTTAGGGCATCATGGAAAAGTATGGACCAAAGAAATCAAAAGGATGTGGACTGACTGTAAAATGACACTTTCAAATGTTATATCTTTTTCAAATAGAAGTCTGTTACAGAGAAGAGGATGATGTAAGTACAGGAAATGATCATAAAGCAATTTGAAAACTTCTTAAAATAATACCATTTCAAAACCTGCTATTTTCTTGTTTTCTGAAATGGGCTTTAGAAGAGATGAACCCATCAAATGCATTTTAATGCATTAAGTGCTATTTTAGTTTTACAAGGATACTCGTCTAAGAGTTTGGAAGTTCTGTGATGGGGCAGGGTTCAGTCTCCTGGAAAATAGAAAGTGTCATCTCTTTACTATTAGCAACATAAAGTCACAGGCTTCATTTTACACGTTTCAGACATTGGTGCTTTTTTCAGACCACCATCATGGCTTTTCTGAAATCAAGTTTACATAAGTTTAAGCAATAGATGCATACTTGAAAAAATGGCTTTAAATTGATTATATACTATAAATCATAATGTATTTTTAAGGTCTGTAAGATAACTTACTGTATACAGAAACACTTCAGTACATATTGTGAGGAACTGAGAAATAGCTTGAGACTTTATATAGTCACATCCTAACTGACTTGTTTTGTACCTTTGGAAAATCACATTGTTCTACTGTATACAATTGGAGAATATCTGGTAAGCCTCAGATAGACTTAAAACTAGACAACACTTAAAATTTTATTGTGATTACATCACTAATAAAATTAAACAAATACTTGATATCTATTTCCCAAATGGCGACACCAATTCTTATTAGTATTCTGTTGAGCAAAGCACACCAAGTTAAAAAAGAGATGCAGTATTAATAAGATTTATATTTTCATTTTTACATATTATATATCAGAATCTTCATGGTTTTTAACTGGGTGTCAGAATGAACATACAGTTGAATTTTCACATAACTTCAAATATAGACATGAATACAGAAGTTCATTTTCCAACTTTGCCAGTTACTATTTTCTGTGGTAGAAGCAAATGATGTACAGAGATTATAAACATGGACATTAGAGTCAGACTACTACTTAGCCTCTTCTCACACATGAAATCCTGCAAAAAAATTACTTGTGTTGGAAGCCTGAGTTTATACATGTGATTATTGGAGGACAATAATAATATCAGACTCATAGAAGTTTTGTGAGGATTTAGATATGTTCATGTAGGTGCTTTTTATCAAACCTTGCATATATCAAATAATATAAAATGGTAATTGCTAGTATTATTTTATATGGCCTCATGAAATACATGATTATAACAACCATAAGCTTGAAAACTCATGACTGGCATCTTATTATGATCAACATTATTTTAGTTGCTAAATATATTAAGCTTTATTATTTGTCTATTTAAACTACAGAAATCTACATATATTTTTTCATTCCATAGACACATATATTTTATATGTCATATTACAATTTTGAGAGGATAGTTTTTAAAAAATTTTATTTCATATTTATATTTTAAGATAAGGCAGATAAATAAGTCATGTAAAATGACTTCTATTTATACATTTTAAAGGATGATAATTTCTAGTCTTTATATAGTAGAAGTCTTTGTATTTTGAGTAGCTTTACTGTGATTATAAGACTTTATAATTCAAGTAACATATGTAAATGAACTTAACTGATATTTGCATACCAACTCATTTAATTATAATATTCATAATCAAGTAAAATAATTTCAGGTAACTGTAGCTTTAATGAGTGTAGTGAATTAGCTCTAATTTGCAAATGAGTGCTTTTAAATAATGCTTTTAAAATTTGACTTGATTTAGAAAAAACATTGATCATTCTAAGCTTAAAGAAATATCGAAGCTGCTGACAAGTTAAGTTCAACTACATTCCTTCATTTCTGAATAAAAAATTTTAAAATGCCTTATTGACCTATTTTATAATAATGATATAATAAATAATAACAGTAGAGTCTATGCTAATTATTCAAATGAATGACTGACTAGGTCTTTTAAATGATAACATTCCAATTTCTAGTTAGTAACCATCTCATCTATAAAAGCATATCTGAGGGCCAGGTGCGGTGGCTCAAGCCTATAATCCCAGCACTTTGGGAGGCCAAGGTGGGTGGATCACGAGGTCAAGAGATCGAGACCATCCTGGTCAACATGGTGAAACCCCGTCTCTATTAATAATACAAAAAAAATTAGCTGGGCATGGTGGCGTGTTCCTGTAATCCCAGCTACTCAGGAGGCTGAGGCAGGAGAATTGCCTGAACCCAGGAGGCGGAGGTTGTGGTGAGCCGAGATTGTGCCTTTGCACTCCAGCCTGGGTAACAAGAGTGAAACTCCGTCAAAAAAAAAAAAAAAAAAAAAAAAAAAGAAGCATATCTGAAAAATAAATTATGAGTTACTGTACAATTTAAATTTCCTAGAAACTGGATCCAATATAAGTATGAATGTAATTTTACTGGCTTCTTGCATCCAATGTATAAAGGAATTAAAAATCACCCAATAGTTCCTAATTGTTTTTGAAAAGTAATCACCTATTAAAGTGGAAGTAAGATAATTTTTAAGACTGTAGATGTCTGAGTAAAGTCAAGTCTTTTTCTCAATCCGGGATCAGTTTCTCTGTAATAACAGACAAATTATTTAATTTATCTAATACTCACTTTTCACATCTTTAATTTAGCAATAATAACCATATCTGACTTCTGTATTTATTGAATTATGTAATCTTATTCCAGGCAATCATTAAGAAAATAGAAATGCTCAGTAAAATTTAACTATTATCTTTATCACTATTATTATTTGCTGAAAGAAAAAATAGGATCTTTACAAATATACTCCTTGAGTAACACCCTCACTATTATAAAATTTATTCCTGCTTAAGGGAAACATTACAGGTTATGGCAGACCTATAGCAACCAAGAGTGTAAGTAATCTGTAGACACTCAGAACAGTCACATGAACCTTGTGGCTTTCCAAGCATGAGACTGACATAAAATATTTTTGGTCTGACCTAAGTATCACTATAGAAGCTTGGAGTACTTATGTAATAAGCATGTATCCTGTAAAACTTGTGTGACTCTTATCACCCTCTCACTTTCTCACTGTAAAACATAATGTCAATACATCTTGTCTATAGTAACCTTGCTCCGATTTTCCTCTACACCACTGTTGAACCCGTTCTGCAATTAAGCATAACTGTAGAGGAAAAATCTAGATTTCTGTACTCAGGAGAGAAGTTAAAAGTGATTTATAACCTAATCAAATGCCCCCAAATTTGTTCAATGCCAAAATTATAAGGAGCTGAAGTATATTCTCATTTGAGAGTGATTTACTGCCAGGCAAGAACACTTAAATTATGATAATATTTTCTTGTCCTATTTTAAAAATGTATCCCATAAAAAAATATTTTAACAACTATTGTTAGCAAACACAGAAATTTTAAAACTTAAAGGTTTTCTAAAAGTTTAACATGAAACTTTTATAGTCCCTCTCCCATAAACATTGTCAAAGAAACAGGGCTAATTATAAGTTCCACTTGTACAAAGTGAGCTTTTTGAGGCATAGTTTGCATACAGAGAGTAAAGGTGACCCAGCTCTGATGAACAATGGACCTATGTTGTATAAAAAAATAATAAAGAAAGAGAGAAATTACTCGGGGTCTATGCTGCTTTCGTCTTCTGTGTCAGGGAGGGTATTTTCAGAGATTAAACTCGCTGGATATCAGTTCCTTGAATCTGATGCATTATATACATGAACACGTACAGTAAATTTAGAAGATATCTTACAGATACTGACACAAAGCTACTGACAGAATGACAAAGCTACCAAAAACAAACAAACAAAACAAAACAAAAACTACAAGGATTTTATATTCAAACTGACACTGGCTTCCTTAGTTTTAGTCTTTAAACCTGTAATAACTATCCTAGATCGTTTTCTGAACATATTCTGAAAGTACTCAACCATAGAGATCACTCTTAAAGAGAAATGTTAAATTCTGGTTTTAGAGAAGAATAGAGCCATCGCTGGATAGTTTGTCATGTGGCTGAGAAATTATGACTCATAAATAAGGGCAGATGGTCATAGCAATTGACATGAAATATGTGGAGCCACATGCACAGGCTCAAATATAACTCCACCATTGACAAATGCCAGGACACTGGATAAATTACTTAGCCCCTCTGTGCCTAGGTTTCTATAGTGGAATACTGAGAGAACCTATCACAATTTTTAAGATGAGAAACAATTGAGTCGACTATTTCAAAGTACTTAGAATATTGTCTTGGACACAACAGAAGCTATGAAACTATAAATTTAAAAAAATCACATAACTTATTATCTGTATATAGAGAGAAGGAATCTTAGAAGATAGTATGATTGTTTCAAAAGCTAAATTCCTTTCCACAGAGAAATCCTTGGTATTAATGTAATAAAAACAAAACCCAAACAAAAAAAACACAATACTAACCACAGTTAAGAAGAAACTACTGAGTCTGTTTCTCTATACCACACTCTCATTTGACCCTGACATAGGCTATTACTTTAATGTGTTTAATGAATACTTTTTGCAAAATTGATAACATTGCTTTGTATGTTTTAAATTTACAAAAATGCTATAGTATTATATACAAGTTTTGTACTTTCTTCAATAATTACTGTACTATTAATATTTGCCAATATTGCTATCTATATCTGTAATCCATTTTCTCTACCCATTTAGTCATATACTTCATGGTGTAGATTCAGTTTATTTTACCCATTTAACTCTCCAAGTACAGACAGAGTTTGGCCAACATTTTTATAGATAGTGCTCATGGTTCATAGGGACTGAAAGCCACAGAACATGTATAAACTGCTTAAGGACAGACTGGAAAGTATTCTGGAAAGAAACTTTACACCATTTATTCAGATTAATAGATCATTGTTTTAATCTACCATTGTTTTAATCTGCGTGTTTCTCATAAATGTTGCTTTTGTATTTACTTTACACATGTGCTTGTTAGATTTTTGGTTCTCTTTTTCTAAAAAAGTTTACCCTTGTATTTTGTACATTTTTTTCTGCTAGTTTTCTCCTTTCTAAAATATTTTACATATTAAAATTTTAGACATTGAAATATCTTTTCCCATTCAATCATCTATTTCTTAACTTGTTCTATAGTATCCTTGGTTTAAAAACTTAGATTTTAACCTTTAATTTTATACTCACAGAAAAAGGTGCTATAGTACCAAAATCTGTATCATATGCCATGTACCCAGATTTATCTGTTGGTTTGAATTTTTCTTCATTTGATTATGCTTAATTTTATATATTAAAAACATACATATAAACAGATAAATCATATATAGACTATTTGTATTTGTTTATGAAGCAGTTAAGGGCAGGGTACAGACATTTTATTGCTGTACTTTTAAATATTTCACTATATTTTCTAAGAGCAAAGATTTATACTAATACAGTAAACTCTTCAAAATCAGAAAATATAATTTATTTAATTATATTTTCTAATGAAAAATTGATATTTAAATGTTGTTGGTTATCCTAATCAAGTTATTTAAACATCCCACCTTCTAGGCTTGGCTCATAAATTGAATTTTGTTTTTATGTCTATTCTTTAATATAAAACATTTCCCCAATTATTTTGCTTTTTGACCTTGATATTTTTAGAGAACAAGCTAGTTGTTTTATAGAATGTCCCTCAATTTGGATTTGATCAAATTTTCCCCAGATTAGAGTTAAATTATGCATTTTGGAGACAAATAATACAGATGTATTGTGCCCTATTAATACACCATATCAGGACACACAATATTGTTCCAATATTGGTTATGTTAAATTTATTTTTCACTTAAGTAACAAGGTCTCAGCTCAAATCATCCACTATAGAGTTATCTTTATTTTACACTTAAAAAGTATTTTTTGTAGGTATATTTTGAATTACATCATGGTGTTCTGAATCAGTATTTTTCTTACTGGTTTTAGCATCTATTATAATTTTGTATTATCATCTGTGTTTAAGGTGGGCAACATAATATTTTTATATTCTTATAGATAGTGAACTGGTTGCTATCATAAAGTAAGTTAATATATCCATCAGCTCACATAGGTTATATTTTTTTGTTTGTGTGTGGTGACAAGAGCACCTAAAACAAAACAAAACAATATTTCCAGTATGCAACACCATAAGATTCACTATAATCCTCATACTGTACATTAAATATGTAGACTTATTCATCCCACATAACTGACATAACTGCAACCTTATGTTTGGCTAATTTCACTTACCATAATGTTCTCCAGGGTCACCCATGTTAGTGCAACTGACAGGATTTCCATTTTTAAGGATAAATATTATTCTACTGTAGATTATTTTTTAAACTACACAATTATTTATTAGCATTCATGTAAAGAAGAGCTTACTTTTATTTCCTCATGATTTATCACATTTGTTGATATCTGTGTGAAATCATGGGATTTTATTCTATTCAATGGATTGTAATACATTATTTATTTTGATGCTCAAATTATTTTAGATTTGACCCACAGGGGACCACTTAAGTAGACTTTATGACCCTAAAATATGTTCTATCATTTTTTTTAGCACTTCCTTATTTCCTGGCACAACAAAATATTCCAGGCTTATCTTGAAATTTTCCTTACCTCTTCATTCCTCTAAGGAGCCCTTAGATTCTTGTGGTTGAAAATGATATTTAGAAATGAAGATTTGTTAACTAACTCTGCTCATTGCTATTGACATGTCATTGTAACTATTTATCTACTTATATCTCTCTCCCCCTCTCTCTTTATATATACATATACACACACACATATATATACATACACACACATACATATATGCATATATACATGGTGTGTGTGTGTATATATACATGGTGTGTGTGTATATACATATATATGGCAGATGTGTATATATACACACAATATGTAGATATGGTATATATACACATATGATGTATATATATATGATATAGATACACACATGTATGTATATGGTATATATATGGTGTGTGTGTATATATAGGTGTGTGTGTGTGTGTGTATACACATCTTTATTACTGTTACATAAATAAGTTTGTAATACAAAATGAGAAAAACAAAGTAGATGGGTGGGACTAGAGATAGCAATGATAATTCATAGTTTTGTAAACATTTTAATGACAGATATACAAATAGAAAAAAATAAAAATGTACTTAAACACTCAAATATATATATATATATATATATATATATATATATATATATACTTACATGTAGTTGTAATTGTTTTTATATATTTCCATTGATGCAATAAGTGCAATTAATAGCATTTTAGTATTTGGTACAAGTTCCTCCCACTTTATAATCTTTCGTTTTGGATCACTTAACTATTTTCAGATCTTATTCACTCCAACTAAATACTAGGGTAAGTTCATTGTGTTTCTCAACATATCTAATAGGAATTTTGATTGGGATACTCGTGTGTTTTTATAACTTGAATATAGAGTTATCTGTTTTGAGACAAGTAGTCAGCAGATCTGGATTGGAATGCTGGCTATATAATTAGCTAGATAAATTGTCAAGGACAGTTTAAATTCTAAATAAGCCTTACTGTGCTCATCTGTAAAATGGGTGTAGTAATGGCTACTATAAAATATTTTCAAAATAAATAAATAAATCATAAATTATAAAAATTATTTTACAAATGCATTTTTCTCCTCCCTTATACTTGGTTTCCTAATTATTTTCTAAATATTACAGAATATTACAGAAAGGCAATTCCTAATAAACTATAATAAACAAAACCTTAGTTGTTAAATAAACACATTAATGGGATGGTGATTTCATTGGCTTTGATTATTATTATAACTGATTATTATTATAACGGATCTTGCATAGCTATACTAAACTATAAAGTGACCTAATTTTAATTCAATTATTTTCAGCATCTTCAAATTATATTTATATCATGAATTTCACCTATAAAATTGTGCTTTATATCTCTATACAAATTGAATTAGCTGGATATGTCTTAATTTTAACTTTTTAAAATTATAACAAGGGGAAAGTGACAGAAGAGACCAATGGAACCAGTGAACATAAAGTAACAAAATTATTTCTAAAGTGTTCCCAGAAATTGTTTTTTAACATTTCTATTGCCTAAGAAATATTCTCCTTGACACTGCAAATTCTTTTTGTTATGCTAATGAATGCATTTAGTCCTCACATTACAAAAAGAATATATACTATATTCTTTTATAATAAGATTTATTTTTATTATGTAAGTTCTTTGTTAATTTTAATTAGAATATGGTACTCATTCAAATGACATTGTAGCAAAATTTAGGAGGGCCTACTTCACAAAGCACTGTCTGCTATGTTTTCCATCAACGGGGTTTTTGAAACTGTTCAACTTGTTAGGCATTTGCTATGGAAAATTCATCCATCTATGAAAACGAGATGGAGGGAAATGCAGTCCTGATTTTCTCCAGTACTCAGTTGTTCAAAGGACTGTAGCAATTTCAAGTGGTGCTAAAATATGCATGCATAAGGCTTGATCATGCTAACAATGAAGAAGTATAATGAGTAGTTATTATTTGAAGAGTTTCAAATGGATGTAAATTAGTATCTTATATAAAGGGATAGAAATACCCCATCAAGTTAGAGCAACTTTTCAGATTCTAAGCTTATTATAAGCAGTTAAAAACAACCAGTATTTACTACACTTGCTGAGAGTATACTGTGTTAGTACACTTTTCCAGTGGGAGAACTCTTCAAAGCTATCAAGGACTTTTTCAACTCATAATAAAGTAAACATGTGAGGGAGGGGGTGATGATGTGAAATGTCATTTGAGAAAACAGAATATAAATTTAAGAGCAAGATGAATTTCATATCTATCTGCATTAGTTTTCTATTGCTGTGTAACAAATCACCACAAACTCACTTGCTTAAAAATACTTTTTTATTCTGATCCAGTTCTGTAGCTGAAAAGTCAGAGCAAGCTTAGCTTGACTTTCTGCTGAGGGAATTTTAAGTCCAAAGTCAAGATGTTACATGGGCTGGACTTACCTGAAGGTTCTTGGGAAGATTCATTTCCAAGCTCATTCTAGTCGATGGCATAATTCAGTTTCTTGCTGCTACAGGACTGAGGAGGAAAATAAGTCTCCACTTCTCTCTAATAAGAAAAGGTGGATATTCCTTCTTCCTCCCTCATTCTTCCATTCTAACATTCTTTCCCTCAGCTATTCCTACAAGAGAAACTGAAGGAATGACACTCAAAATCTTTTCATTGTCAGAGGAACTAGACCAGAAGCCCACATTCCAGTCCAAGTGTCTACACAACGCTGTGCTTAGGTATGCATGTTTTTACTGCTGAAATGCCTGGTGCTCCAGGCATTTCTGTTTTTAGTTTTACCACCCAAACATGATTTTGGGAGTTGATAAAAAATAAATAATTTTCTTCAATGTTACTGTCAGCATTTTGTGCTACCATAAAAAAAAAAAAAAGGGCATTAATTAGCTTGCGAAATCAGGGACAGCTTTTTGTCTTTTCTCTAAACTACAGGATCATTGAAAATCCAGTCTTTATTATCATTCTTGTTGTAAGGTTTTTATATATAGAAATATGAACCACTACCAAAGTCATTTTGCAAAGCCCAAATATTCACAAATTATTAAATACATGTATTTACATTGTAAGCATTTTTAAAGTATTTATTTCAGATAAGAAAATTTTTCACTTTTGCTACACCATCACAGAAAAGAGTTCTATAAGCAAGTCTTTAGTTTTCTATAAATATTTCACATCAATAAAAACCTTTCCTGAAAATGTAAATAATTAAAAACATTACAGTTTCCAAGGGGAATGACTCAAATTTACATTTTGAGTTTCCTCCAAGTGCTAAACCTGGATAGCAGAGAACTCAGACGTCTCATAATTATTTGATTTTTACAAATAATTGTCCAAAGGTGTTCTCAAAATGTGCTTCTTTGATGAGACAAGAACATTGCTTCAGGACATAAATCATTGCTAAATAAGTCATACCCTACTTAGAATATATAATCAATAGTATTTTCCAATGTTCAAACTATATTATAGGTATTGAAAAATTGTTTTAATATTTGAGGGAGACAAGGCCCAATTGTAAGGTCATTATCCCTGGTATCACAAAACGGTTGGCTCAAAAACTACTAGTTGAACCAAGCAAAAGTAATAATTATATATATATTTATATATTTATATATTTTTTTACAAATACACTAAATCAATGCTCTCATAATCATTCTATATGTATATAAATCATAATAATTATTGTTTGTTAACAAAATATAGTAGAAACAGAAATATTCTGATTATATTAAAGCTTAATTGCTTCTATAATTTAATAGCTTCATGACATTATTTTGAAGACCTGGAGAAGAAATTACTTTAAAATTTTATGAGTTACTTTACACACACACGCACACACATACACACTAAAATTCCATATATATCTTGATCAAAGGAAGAATGTAGGAGAAAATTAAAAAATAGGCAACTAGTTCTGTTTTTATAAGATACTATTGCTGCTCTTTTCTACTGAGCATGACAGTATAAGTGATAGGCACCATCTGTCTTAACAGAAAGAACATTTACGTTTTAGTACTTAAAATAGAAGAAAGACTATTTCCAGCTGGTTAAATATTCCCTTGGGTCAAATTGGCCCTAATTAGTAAATTAATTCCCCATCAGTGTTACTTAAATGAAGAGAATAGATAGATAGATAGATAGACAGACAGATAGATAGATATACATACTTATATCTATCTATACATACTCATATCTTTCTAGCTATATATATCCATTTGTGTCCATATCTATATCTATATAGATACATGTGCATACACATATCCATTTGTATATATATGTATATCAATTTGTGTATATATATATTTATGTGTGTCCACATCTATATCCATATAGATAGGTGTGTATATATATTTTTTTCATATATATGTACATATATATTAATTTGTATGTATATATATCCATTTGTATACATATCTATATCTGTACAGTTATATATGTTTGTGTGTGTACATATATATTAGATATATATGTATGTGTATGTGCTTTCTATATAGATATACCTCATATTATATACATTCACTTATTTATCCCCAAATCATTAATGCCAGATTAGAGTCTTCCTACTTTTCTACTCTGATCTAACTTAAACGTGACTGCATTGTCCTGAAAGAAATAAGCACTAAAAAAGAATTATTCAAGAAGTAAGTGATTGCTGATTTTAAACTTTTTATTCTGATACTCCCTAGAGCTGACTTATTTCAAAGTTTAGAAGCCCTGCTCTACTAAACCCAAGGTCTCGTGGAACCCCAGAGGCACCTTAACTGTATTTTTTTTTTCCTGTCTAGATTTCCATTTTCTTTTCATCTTCTGGTTGGTCTCATCTTAGGGCCAAACTGAGGAGGTGGGTCAAAGGGGTACGTATGTCACATTACACACTTCAGGAGCCCATCACCTTCAGCATTAAGAAGTCCCCTTCCTTCAACATTCTGAAACCTCTATGCTCAAAAGCAAGAGATTTTTCTTCTTTCTGGTGTGAAATAAGTTTTTATATTTTTCCCCAGAGTAGTAGATGCAGTGATGGATCTCAACCTTCTGAGAAAAACCAGCTCCCTGTACACAGAGTCTTTATCTTCATAACCCTGCAACAATCACTTTATTTTAATCAGAAAGACATTGGGTCACAGATTTTCTTGAGCCCAACTCACAATGGAACTGATTAGGAAATAACTAAATTGCCTATGGATGAAAACAGATCAGTTAATATGAGCTCCATTTGACTAGGAGATAGGAAATATTCTTGAAAGAGTTTAGAAATCTACTTTCTTAAATGCTTGTGAATCTTTGGCCAATTCTCCAAGCTTCAGCTCTGCCTTATTTGCTAATCTGGTCTTGCCTCTCTTGAGGACACAACCTCCAAGTTTTTTTCAGATGTCCTGCTGCCCTAAGAAGTGAATTCAGGATAACATGATCTTGCCAGGATTCTCTGCCTGGTCACCCATGATCAGACCACATTTGTCTCCTCAGGTTTTTTCCTTGCAGGATAATAACCCTTGACCAAACCCACCATTTTCATATCAGAGAAGGGAAAATTAGAAGTCATTATGCTATAACAATTTATCACTGACAGGTCATTTAAAATATAAAGACATTTTTGAGGGAGGGAATTGTAGAAATGCCAATTATAGCCACACTCACAGAGCTCTTAATAAAAAAAAAAAAAAAAAAGGTTGATTAAATATAGCCACAGTTTGGAATCACAAAAGGCATGTACAGAGCCTAATAATTCTGACAATTTTTGAAGACAGAGCACAAAGGCTTAGCAGGAGAAATCTGAGAACTAATCTGTCTCTGGATTGAGAGCACTTTGAATATGGTACAGCACACAAAAGCCTAATTCACAGGGTCAGGAAGTGTTACATCACAGAATGAGCACTGAAAACAATCTAGGAAATGTTTAGACGATAAAGGGCTTCAGGCAGAACACATGCTTTAAAATGGATAGCATCTGAAAGAAATGTTACTCAGATAGTGATCTAAATTTAGACAATGTCACTGTTAATGACTGAGGACAAGGAATATGACATGAGATAACATATGCAATAATAGGAAATTCAGGCTACTGCTAAGTCCATAAAAATGTAAAAATAGAATATACTGAATTATTTGACTAGATTAAAAAACATTAGGAGAAAGCTTAGTTATAATTATTTTAAATAAATATGTAGCACACAAAAATTGTCAGGTAATATGATACAAATGAGGATAAGCAGAGAAATAAATACAAATATTGCTTATACATTCAGGCAAAGATGTTAATAGAGAGCAGAAAAGTTATTAGGAGTTGGATGTTAAGACTTTGTTAATAATAACTAACTGATAATAAAACAAAATATTAAAATGTGAATACTAACCAAAATAATTTCAAGTGGCACAGACCATATTTTTGAGCAAGAACACTATTGCCTATTATTCAAAATTGATGTTACATTATTTTGGACCTATAATTGATATATTTTAAAGACTTTTGTTATTTCTTTACTTTTTATTCTCGGCCTCAGCAAGTCTGATGTTAAACATACATGACTTCTCTGCTTCTTCCTCTCAGCTCTCCCCCAACACATACTTAAATATGCCCTAGAATATCTGAATCCAATTATAGGTAAATTAGCATAGTCAAGTGTACAGTGTTGTATTCTGCAAACATTAGAACACATATCCTCATTATTCCTTCCTGAATTTGTATATTGTAAGTCATTGATGATCCCCATTACAAAGAAGCCCTTTACTAAGGTCTTGCTTTACATGTGAAACTTCTTATTAAAGTTTTACACATAACTATATTTCTCACTAGCTGTGCCATAAGAACAAGTGAATGAATTTAACAGTGAATAGCCTATAATGGCATAGTAGGAGATTTCATCAGAACATTTGTATGGCATTATATTGAAGATTCCTGTAGCTAAGATTGCTGCTATTTTTGAGTGTCTGTGATGTACAGAGATACTCTTCTGATGCTTTACACAAATTATCAAATGTAATGCTAGCACAAGAAGCTATTAGATAGAAATTATTTTCCTATTTTATAGTTTGATATTTGAGTGACAGAGAAATAGCTATCACAAATACAATGTTCAATAATTTATTTTCGTCCCAGTCAGGATTTTAGCCTTATTTTATCTTTCTTTAAATTTATACTTGGAATCACTTTGATACCTGTGCACAGAGAACTAGGACAGCAGCAAAGTAAATGGCTCACAACACAATTTTACCTGAGGTCATTTCTCTCCTACTAGGATGTTAGTTGAAGGTAAGATATAGATCATTACTGAAAAAGAACTGTAAAATGTTCTAATCTTGATATGCTTCAGAAATAAAAGGACTGTAGGATGTTTGGTAAGAGAGACAGTTGTCTCTTGCCAGTAAAATATCATTCTTTCAAAACAGTGTCTAAAGCTTCTCAACAGAACTGGCTTCATTTACATCAAATGAGGCTTTAAGATAGGGTATTACAAGATATTAATGATATTTAATCCACAGTACCTGGAACTAATGAAAGAAACATGCAAATTTTGAACACTGCAAGGCCACTGAAAATAACAGTCCCTATCTTACATTAATTTTCTGTGTGAATTTAAGACAGATTAAGAAAAGGTAGGCCGGTTTCGGTGGTTCCTGCCTGTAATCCCAGCACTTTGGGAGGCTGAGGCAAGCAGACTACTTGAGGTCAGCAGTTTGAGACCAGCCTGGCAAACACGGTGAAACCCTGTCTCTACTAAAAACACAAAATTAGCCAGATGTGGTGGTTGCCCGTAATCCAGCTACTAGAGAGGCTGAGGCAGGAGAATAACTTGAACCGGGGAGGCAGAGGTTGCAGTGAGTGAGATTGTGCCATTGAACGCCAGCCTGGGTGACAGAGCAAGACTCCATCTAAAAAAAGAGGTATATTATTACTCCATTGAAATATCTCATAATAATAATAATCCAATATATGAATAAATTCTATACTTGTTGCATTGCATGATAAAAATAAATTGTGGCTGATTAAATAATAGAGACAAAGGGATATGAAAGGATAAGCACTAACAGAAAAATTAAGAAGGAAAAAATGAAGAAAAATATATCACTTACAAAATAACAATACCAAAAAAGAAATTAACATAACAGTTCTCTGAAGGAAAAACATCAGGAAATATTAAATGCTAGAAAGGTGGCATTCATAATAATCTTAATTAACAATTTAAACTACTTTAGGTAGCACAAAATGAATCACTGATCTGTATACATTTGATTTAAGAACACCCCATTGTTCATTGGAAAGCAATTCAGTTCAGGCCAGCAATAATTTTCCAGATGATGTCACTCAGAACTAATTAAAATTAAACACAATTTTAAGAATTAAAAAAAAAAATTAAATAGCTTTAGATTTTTTTTTACTACTAACAGCAGCAAAAAATTTTAGGGTTATAACAGAACCCAATCCCAGTTTTCCCTATTAAAGTTTTATATTAGTATGATACACTTCTCATAATAAACCAATATTAATATTATTGCTAAATAAAGTTGATACTGTATCCAGATTTCCTTAGTTGTTATCTAATGTTCTTTCCTTTCCCAGGATCCTATCCAGATAGCCATATTACAGTTAGTGGTCGTGTCTCCTTAGGCTTCTTTTGGCCATGACAATTTCTCAGACATTCCTTGTTTTGAATGATCTTAACAGTTTTGAGGCATCCTGGTCCTCAAAACTGAGGCATAATTGGTATTTTGTAGAATGTCCCTCAGTTTTGATTTGTTTGACAATTTTCTTAGACTAGGGCAAAGGGTTTTGGGGAAGGACACCACATAAGTAAAGTGCCATTCTCACACATCACATCATATTAAGGAAACATAATATAACATACTATAATGTGACTTGTTACTGTTGAAGTTAATTTCAATCACCTAGCTCAGGTAGTCTTTATCAAATTTCTCCACTGTAAAATTACTGTTCTTTATTTTTTTCTTCAATTTCATACACTACTTTTTAGAGAGTAGCCTATGTAAATCAAAACCAAGATTGTATGTCCCCAAAAGACTGAATGGATACCCAACTTGACAGAAGGGGGTCACAAAGAAACTTCAGCAACTAGCTGAGGCCATGGCAGGAAGGTAGTCCGGGTCTGCCTCAATGTAACTCCTATCCTTGGGGGTGTAGACACAACTGACCAGCATTAACATTAAAATACAGATCATGAGACTGTCAAAAGAGACTCTTCTTATCAATAATATACCAAATTCTAAACTGACTGTGATATAGCATCACATGACAGATAACAGGCTCTGAAGAAAATCAAGGTATTTTACCGCAAAATATATTTATTTGACATATTTTGAAATGGCCTTGCACAGCTACCTCTTGTAGCAAAAATTTGCCTTCTGTAGAGACTCTCCTTCCCTTTCTGGGTCTTTCCAATGGCCAAGAGAGGTATGTCAAAGAGTCTGAAACCTCTCAAAGTCTTAAGGTCCAAAAAGGGACATTTATGTTATATTCCCTCTGAAACCTGCTACTTAAAGTCTTCATCTACACAACAAGAACCTTGACTTCCACAAACCCCTTTGTTAAAACACAAACATTTCCTTTTTTTTTTTTTTATGAGTCTTGCTCTGTCCTCCAGGCTGGAGCGCGGTGGTGTAATCTTGGCTCATTGCAACCTCCACCTCCCGGGTTCAAGCAATTCTCCTGCCTCAGCCTTTGGAGCAGCTGGAACTACAGGTGCATGCCACCCACACCCAGCTAATTCTTTGTATTTTTAGTAGAGACAGGGTTTCACCATATTGGCCAGGCTGATCTTGAACTCCTGACTTCATTAAACATTCAGCTCAGCCTCTAAAAGTGTTGCGATTACAGGGGTGGGCCACTGTGCCCAGCCACTGAACCCAAACATTTATTTCTGCTGACTTCAACTCTTTAGGCAAAGTTTAACTCTTTCAACCAATTGTCAATCAGAAAATCTTTAAACTCACCTACTACTTGTAAGCCACAAAATCTTACTTTGAGATGTCCTGCCCTTCCAGGCTGAATCAAAGTATATTTTACATGTACTGATTTATGTCTTTGCCTGTAACTTCATCTCTCTAAAATGTACGAAACAAAACTATAACTCAACCACCTTGGACACATGTTCTCAAGACCTCTTAGGACTGTGCCCTGGGCCATAGTCACTTATATTCTGCTCAGAATAAATGTCTTTAAATATTTTACAGAGTTTGACATTTTTGTTAACACCTCCAAGCCACTCATTTTTAAAGATTAAGAAAATATGAAAAAAACTCTTTTGTATTTGTGTTTGTGTGCACATGTGTGTGTGTTTAGGGTTTCCTTAACTTTCTGCTTCAGTCCTAGAATCAGCCATTTGTCATTGGATTCCTGTTTTGTGTCATTTTTCTCCTAGAGAATATAAAAATATCTAAAAATATATAGAGAAATATATAATAGATAATATAATAAAATACACATATGCACATATAACTTCTATATACCCTGTATATGGAACATATATATCTATATATCAATATATATAGTGTGTATATATATGTATATGAAATGGAAGCTGGACAGGAAGTGTACATGTTGTTACATTGTTACCAGGGTTTGCTACTTCTAGACCCTTTTAGTTGTCAGAACAAGAAAAAATACATGTGTATTCTGACATATATGACACATGCACACATATATTTATAAATATTTTATATGTGTCTGTATCTATATAAAGTTAAACATGAGTTTATACTGTTGTTTCAAAATCTGATATATTACCCCATGGGTCATTCTAGCCTGTTTCTCTTGTTTATTCATAATTTATTTAATTAATTGTTCATTTCCAATAGACATGCATAGTGGATTCTTAATTATTAACCCATACCCCTAAGGAAAATAACTTTGTCAACTAAATCACAGTACTTAAATACAGCTCTTTTTTTCTTTGATCATATGGATGCCACTCCTTTCCAAAGTTACTTAGACCAGTACTTTTTTCCCTACCCAATTAAGTGATATTATTTTGTCCATTTTAATGCTATTAAATTGTTTCGTCACATTCTACTTTTTGTTCTGTGAACAAGTATCCTCCTAAATGCTTGTTGTTGTTGTTGTTGTTGTTGTTGTTGTTGTTGTTGCTGTTGTTTAATTAATACACATTACATTTCTCTCTTCCACTGTATAATTCTATAGGTTTTAATTAATGTGTAATGTCATGTGTCAACCAGTATTGAATCTTACTGAATAGATTTCCCACCCTAAAAATTTTCTGTGCATCACATACTCAGCTCCCATTCCCCCCACCCCGAACCCTTGCAACAACTGGACTCTTTATAGTCTCTGTTGTTTTGCTTTCCCAGAATGTCACATAATTGAAATCATACAATACGTAGCCTTTTCAGGCTGGCTTCTTCTTTCACTTAGCAATATGCATTTAGATTCATCCAAGTCTTTGCAGAGATTTATAGATAATTCCTTTCAACCTCTAAATATACTTCCATTTATTGATGCACTACAATTTATTCATTCACTTATTGAAGGACATTTTGGCTAATAATAGGGTTTTCCTAATTATGAATAAAACTACCATAAATATTTGTATGCAAGGTTTTGTGAGAACATCACTTTCAAATCAATTGGATAAATATGTAGGAGAATGATTGCTGAACTATATGGTAAAACAATGTTTTGTTTGTTTTAAAAAAATTGCAAATAGTTTTTCTTTTTAAGTGACCATACCATTTTTCTTTCACATCAGTACATAAGGAAAGATTCTGATGCAATTTGTGTTTTCTATCATACCACCATACCATGAAGTACTTAGCAATAAAAAGTAACAAATTCTTGATACATACAACAACCAGGATGAATCACCAGAGAATATTCTGAGTGAAAAGCACAAGAAATCAATGGTAAAGATTACATATTGTATAATTCCATCTATATAGCATTCTTAAAATTAAAAAAAAAAAAGACAACGAGGGACAGATTTGTGATTACTGGAATTTAAAGAAAAGATACAGAGGTAGATGTGGGTGTAGCTTATATATGTAGCATGAAGAAAACTTATAGTGATGGAAAATATTTTATTGTAATTTTATTAATGTCGATATCTTGGCTGCATGTTTTGTAAAATATTACCATTGAAGATAGAACTGGAGCTGTTATCCTAAGTGAAACAACTGAGAAACAGAAAGTCAATACAGCATCTTCTCATGTTCTTCTCACCTATAAATGGGAACTAAACAGGGTACATCTGGATATATAGAGTGGAATAATAGACATTGGAGACTAGAAAAGGTGAAAGGATGGGAGGGGGTGAGGGTTGAAAAACTACCTATTGGGTACAATGTTTACTATTCAGGGGATGGGTACACTAAAAGCCCAGAATCTACTACTACACAATATATGCATGTGAGAAATCTTCATAAGTATCTGTAATCTATAAAAATAAAAAAATAATAATACTGGAGAGAATTTGATAAAGTGGTCATGGAACCTCTGTAATATTTCTTACACTTATATATAAATATACAATTATCTCAAAATTAAAGTTTAAACATAAAAGTAAAATAGCTTTAAAAAGCTACTGACTGAAATAGCAGAATATGGAGCAGGGTTAAGAAGAATGAAAATTCATCAGACTTGTGTTCTGACTTTGGAAAAGTAAGTCCATGGATATTTTGTCCTTAGGGGACAGCTGTGGCAGGTTCGTGTTTAGCCTTCACAGTACAAAATTTGGGGGAAGCCTTACTCAGTTGGAATCACATTTGCCAGCTTCCCGCAAGCTGGCAAAATAGGACTGTGTGACTCATTCTAGCCCATAAAATGGTAGCAGAGTGAAATATATAAATTTCAAACCAGAATTTAAGAAGAAAATGTGACTTCACACTTTCTGATTTCAGACTGAATATCAAAACCCAGGGCAATTTTGGAAGTTGTTTTTCTCCATATGGCACATCGTTTGCAGTCTGGAACTCCAAAGACTATGTGGAACAGAATTCTGCTTGCCTATTTTGGGAATGTCACCTAAGAAATTGTGTTTTTTAAATACTGATTTCAGCCATTTATTTTATTACATACATGTTATACTTCATACCATAACCATAACAAATATAATAATCTACTACCTATAGCTTCCCATAAGAGCTGGAGGGAAAGGAGGGAAAGACCACATAAACCCTCAGGACATGACAGACAACTTCAACAAGCAAAACAATAACACTACCTTAAAATGTGGATGTATTTGGGTTTGTCATTTGAAGGGAAAGTAATATTTCTTGCTATCCATGTGTAACTAGAATCTAATTGGTTATATAATGTTGCAACTATTTCACTTAATTAACTCAAGCATTTTGAGAAACTGCAGGTGAAAAACTTCCTCTCTTTAAGTAAATAATAAAGAATGCATTATTATCTGGATGCACAGTGCTTTGGTCATGTAATCCTCATTAACAGAAATGAGGACAAGTATGTAATAAATTATTTCTCACTAAAGGAAAACTGCATTTTAGCATTTTTAGTGTTATATCAAAATAACATTTACCCTGAACTGACAATTAAAGTTGGCTTACCTGATTTTCAAGTAACTGGAAAAGATTATCTCCAATACACACACACACATATACAGATATACACTTTTTTTTTAATTCTAGGAAATAAAAACAATTATGGAGGATAATTCTTCATACATTCTCACATTTTAATAAATAATTCATCAGATAAAACAAAAGGTTAAAACTATATGCAAATTACACAAAGTAACTCTAGTGCATCAAGGCATAACTGGATACAAAGTATGAAAATCAAATTATAGGTAAATTTTAAAATAGTTACTAAAAGAAGTATATACGATCCACAAATTTTAGAACACAAGAACCCCAAATATGCAGTTCTTCATGAGCCCTATTATCATTTGACAAGTTCTCCTAAATATTGTTATTTAGCAATCAGATACACCTGAGTTCAAATTTATATTTTAATTCAAATTCATATTATATTATAATAAAACAAATAATTGCCTTGGGAAGTTCTATTAATGAATTTGGGTTGATTTTCAGCCTAGCACTTATCGGTAAATCACATTGGAGCATGCTAGGTAAGAATATTATTACACTAAATTCTACTTCATGAGTACTTATTTGTGAATAGGTTTATGGACAGAACTAGAATAAACCTCCTTTATTCAAGTAATACAGAAGAATGATAATATTAAACAGAAGAAAATAGTAATGTTAATTTTTATTTAAAAAAAAACTGTGTCAATAATTGTATTGACTTTAATTTTTTTTCCTTATTTAGTTTAAAAATTGGGATAGGTAACCAATATTATTATATTAAAATTTAGAGCTGAGATTTGAATCCATGTCTTTCTAATTCCATGTTCTTTAACAAGTTTTGGCACTGAATTCCAACTATTTTCTCTCCTTTTTAGCCTTCTGAGAAATCATGACTGCCATAGTTGAAGGTCTTTTTTAACTGTTCTCTCTTTCCTTCACTATATATATATATATATATATATATATATATATATATATATATATTTCTCTGAGTGCTGAACTTCTGTTTTACTTATGTTTCTGTGGTCGATGTTACAGTTTAGATCACCATAATTACTAGACAACATAGAAGATGTTTGTGATGGTACCTAAGAAAATCCAATGATTTTGAGATAAGAGCAAAAGGACTGTCTCTATGAACTGCAGTATAATCTCAGTAAAAACATAATCAAGATTGTCAAGAAGGCTAGAATAAGGTAAGAAGTTTTAATTGGGGGCATTAGTTTCCTGTGGTTTCTGTGATGAATCACTACAAACTGGGTGGCAAAAATCAACAGAATTTCTTTTTTTCTCATAGTACTGAAAGTCATAAATCTAAAATCTAACCCTCATTCTCTGTGAAGAATCAAGGGAAGGATGCCTCCTTGTCTGTTCCCACTTCTGGTGGTTGTCAGCATTCCTTGACTTTCTTACCTTGTGGCTACCTCATCCCAATCTCTGCCCTGATCTTTGTATAGTCTGCTCTAGACCCCCTGAAAGTCCCTCCTGTCCCTTCTCAGTCAGTAGTTACCAAAAAGAACTATTTTTGTCATGTCTCTCCTAAGATTAGTTTGAATCATAGACTCAAATAGTGAAATAATTCACAAATTTAATTTATAGAAATCCATGCATTTCATACAGATAGCATTTATTTAAATGGAACCATAGAAAAACTATTCACCAAGCTCAAAGAAATATCTCTTTAGTGATGGATGTGAGGAGGTTGGTTGGATCATTGAACCTCAATGGGATCATTAAAATTATGCAGTGTAGGTATTCACCCTTTGAAAACACTAGTAAGGTGGAGAGGGAAGCCAACCTGGCTGACTATGTGCAGCCAGGATAAACATCTCCCACTGAGAGACAGGAACATTGGGAACATTGGCACACTCTGAGCAGATTTGAGAGAAGGCATTGAGAGTACATTAAGAGAACACACAGATACTGGACTGAAGGAGAAAACTGGGAACACTGCATAAGGCTGCCTAAAACTGGGACTTATGGCTGACACCCAGAGACTCCTAGGAAAGTCATGAGTTGAACAGGTAAGGAGTAGCCTGCTGTTAACATGGATATCCAGAATTCTAGTAGCAGAAAACCTATGATCCCCATGAACACTAGAGATGCCATAGTGAGCTGCTAAGAGAGGTTGCAGGGAAAGGATTCTAGCCTTTGCAGAGACCAGAGTGTTTGGCACCAGAATGGCTACTGTAAAACATGACCAAGGACATCTAGCCTTGAAGGCTTCCTGTGCTCCTTCAGGAGGTTTTAGGTTTCAGGTGACTGATCTGAACAAGGCACAGCAGTCTTGATGTGGATGACGCCAGTCCAGTATGAGCATTCCCCATATTTTCCAGCCTCTCCTGGGGTCCTAGCCATGCCCATGGGCATGGCAGGCTTTCCTGAAGTCCCTAATTGTAGCTCCTTTGCAGGCAGATGGTGCCTGGCCACTGAGCTCGAGCAGACTGGCCTCCACTAATGCACACAACCCACCTGCAGCTCTGCACCTGCCAGGGTCATGCTGCCAATCTGCCTGCAGAGACCCTGACTCAACTGACTGGCCTTCACCCTGTCACAACACCAGGGCTACTGGCACCCATGCATAAGCATGTATCCTGCTGCTATGTCAATGTAGCACATTGACCAGTATGACCAATCGGAGTGCTGTGGTTAGCAGACCAGGAATACCTTGGCCCCTCCAATGCAGCATGTTTCTAACTTCGTGGGGCCTGAGTGCAATGCCAGACCAGTACCAGAACCTGAGGGAGTAGGAAGCCCAGATTTACTGAGCTGAGCCATGGCCCCCTAATAAATCCAGTAAACTGAACACATCTTATACCACAATCAAACCTACAAGGGCATCAAAGAAGATAAAAGCAAAAATTTCATCCAAAAGACAGCAGCCTCAAAGATTAAATGAGCATCAGCCACACACATGAGAAAGAACCAGTTCAACAGCTCTTGCAAATTGAAAAGCTAGAGGGTCTTCTTACCTTCAAATGACTATGCTAGTTCCCTAGTAATGATTCTTAACAAGGCCTAAAATTAAGCCTACATTACAGAATTCAAAAGATGGCTAGGAACAAACATCATCAAGATTCAGAGAAAAACCAAATTTAATCCAAAACCAAAGTTAAGAAATCTAAGGAATACAGTAAAATGATACAGGAACTGAAAGATAAAATGGCAATTTTAAGAAAGAACCAAAGTAATCTGACAGAGTTGAAAAACTCACCACAAGAATTGTATAATACAATCACAAGTATTAACAGCATAATACATCATGCCGAGGAAAGAATTGTAGAACTTGAAGACTAGTTTTCTGAGCTAACTCAGATGAAAGTAAAGAAGAAAACACCTCTATGCATGCAAACTGGAAAACCTGCAGCAAAAAGAAATGAATAAGTTCATGGAAACATACAGCCTCAGAAGATTGAACCAGGAAGAAATGGAAACCCTGAATAGGCTAATAATGAGTTCTGAAATAGTATCAGTAATAAAAAGTCTACCAAGCTGAAAAAGCCCAGAAGCAGATGGATATGGATATATAGCCTAATTCTACTATACATTTAAAGAAGTGCTGATATCATTTTTAAAGTATTCCAAAAAATTGAGGAGGAGGGACTCTTCCCTAGACCATTCTATGAGATGAACAGCATTCTGATATCAAAAGCTGTCAGACACACACACACACACACACACACACACACACACACTTCAGACCAATATTCTTGATGAACATAAATACAAAAATCCTCAACAAATACCAGTAAACTGAATCCAGCAGCACATTAAAAAGCTAATTCAGGGCCGGGCGCGGTGGCTCAAGCCTGTAATCCCAGCACTTTGGGAGGCCGAGGCGGGTGGATCACGAGGTCAAGAGATCGAGACCATCCTGGTCAACATGGTGAAACCCCGTCTCTACTAAAAATACAAAAAATTAGCTGGGCATGGTGGCGCGTGCCTGTAATCCCAGCTACTCAGGAGGCCGAGACAGGAGAATTGCCTGAGCCCAGGAGGCAGAGGTTGCGGTGAGCCGAGATCGCACCATTGCACTCCAGCCTGGGTAACAAGAGCGAAACTCCGTCTCAAAAAAAAAAAAAAAAAAAAAAAAAGCTAATTCAACACAATAAGCTAGACTTTATCCTTGGGATGCAAGATCAGTTGAAAATGTGCAAATCAAAAAATGTGACTCATTACATAAACAGACATATAAGCAGAAACCTCATGATCATCTCAATAGATGAAAAAAAAAAAAGGCTTTCTTAAAAATTCAGCCTCCCTTCATGATAAAATCCCTCAACAAACTACTTATTGAAGGACTATACCTCAAAATAATAAAAGCCACCATGACAAACCCACAACCAACATCATATTGAATGGGCAAAAGCTGGAAGCATTCCTCTTAAGTAACAGAACAAGATAAGAATGCTTTCTCTCACCACTCCTATTCAACATAATACTGGAAGTCCTAGACAGAGTAATCAGCCAAGAGAAATAAATAAAAGCTATCCAAATAGTAAGAAAGATAGTCAAATTATCTCTGTTTGCAGACAATATAATTCTATACACAGAAAACCCTATAGTCTCTGACCAAAAGCTACTAGGTTTGATAAACAACGTCAGCAAAGTTTCAGGATACAAAATCATTCTACAAAAATCAGTAGCATTTCTTTGCACCAAGTATGTTCAAGCTGAGAGCAAAATCAATAATGGAATCCCGTTCTCATTACCCACAAAAAGAATAAAATTTCTAGGCATACAGTTAACCAAGGAGGTGAAAGATCTTTACAGTGAGAATTAGAAAACACTGCTTAAGGAAATTAGAGATGACACAAACAAATGAAAATACATTCCATGCTCAAAGATAAAATCAATACTGTTTAAATGGCCATGTCTCCCAAAGCAATTTAGATTCAACTCTATTCCTATTAGATTACCAAGACGTTCTTCACAGAATTAGGAACAGCATTCCAAAAGTTACATGAAACAAACAAACAAACAACAACAACAACAAAAAGAACTCAAATAGTCAAAGCAATTCTAAGCAAAGAGAACAAAGCCAGAGGTATCACATTACTCAAATTCAAACTATACTACAAGGCTTCAGAAACCAAAACAGGCTGGTAATGGTTCAAAAACAGACACACAGACTAATGGAACAGGATAAAGAACACAGAAATCAATCCACACGCCTGCAACAATCAGATCTTCAACAACATTGTAAAAAATAAGCAATAGGGAATTAATCCATATTAAATAACTGGTGCTGTAATAACTGGTTAGCCATATGCAAAGCATTGAAACTGGACCCTTTCCTTACATCATATACAAAAATCAACTCAAGATAAAATAAAGACAAAGCTGTAAAACCTAAAACTATAAAACCCTTGAAAAAAACCTAGGAAATGCCACTCTGGATATAGGTGCTGGTGAATATTTCAATACAAAGGTGCCAAAAGCAATTGCAGCAAAACCAACAACTGATAAGTGGGACCTAATTGAACAAAGTGCATCTGCACAGCAAGAAACAAACTATAGACAGAGCAAAGAGAAAACCTACATAATGGGAGAAAATATTTGTAAGCTATGCATCTGACAATGGTGTAATATCCAGCATCTATAAGGATCTACAAATTAACAAAGCAAAAAACAAACAACCTCGTTAAAAAGTGGGCAAAAGACATGAAAAGACATTTTTAAAGACAAGACGTACAAGCAGCCAACAAGCATATGAAAATATGCTCAACATTACTAAGCAATAGAGAAATGCAAATCAAAACCATATGGGACAACATCTCACACCAATCAGAATGGCTATTAAAAAGTCAAAAATAACTGATGCTGGTGACATTGCAGAGAAAGAGGAACATTTCAACACTACTAGTGGAAATGTAAATTAGTTCAGCCATTGTGAAACACAGCTATATGTTTGACCCAGCAATCCCTCTATTGATTACATAGCCAAAGGAAAACAAATTGTTCTACCATAAAGACACATGCATGCATATGGTCATCACAATACTATTCACAAGAGTAAAGACATGGAATCCACTTAAATGCCCATCAATGGTAGGTTGGATACGCAAAATGTGATACATATACGCCGCAGAATACTACACAACCATAAAAATGGTGAGATCATGCTGTTTGCAACAACATGGATAGAGTTGGAGGTCATTATCCTTAGCAAAGCAATGCAGGAACAGAAAACCAAGCACTGCATGTTCTCACTTATAAGTGGGAAGAGCTAAATGAGGAGAACACATACACACACAGAGAGGAACAACAGACACTGGGATCTTCTTGAGGGTGGAATGGGGGAGGAGATAGAGGATCAGAAAAGTGACTATTGGGTATTATGCTTAGTACTTGAGTGGCAAAATAATCTGTACACCAAAACCCTGTGACATGAGTTTACCTATATAACAAACCTGCAGATGTATTCCTGAACCTAAAATTGGAAGAATAAAATAAACAACTAGTAAGGTAGACAGGAGTCATTCAATTGCCACTTACACATTTTATGAGCAAAGTGGAATTTGTCATAAAACTGTGGGAATGTATTCTGTTTCCTGGTCCACAAGGGGGCGTGGTTTCAAAGGCAAGAACTTTGCAGTGCCATACCTCCACCTACCTCTCCATCCGGGAGCTTAGAGGTCTTCGTTAAACTTTCGTGTATGCAGGAAGATAGATCGCCCAGAAATCAAAGGTCAATCACTCCAGCAGAAGTTAAAGGAATTCCTTTCATAGGCCAGAAAACTTAAATGTGGCAGGAATAATTCCCAGGTTCAAAGTCCCCTTCTCTCATATGTTCAGACTCCATCTCTGGATCCCCTCTCATGATAGCTCGCTCGCTCTCTCTCTCTCTCTCTCTCTCTCTTTCTCGCTAAATAAATCACTTTCTGCAAAACACTTTGGGGTCTGATATTTACTTAAACGAGCCCACTGCACCTGGCAGGGTCCCCTCTCCCATTCTCGGATGAGTGAGCAATCAAGGGCCTGGAAGAACACATCCTATCAGGGAGCTAAGCTCATCATCCGCAATTCGGTCTCATCTTTGGCAAGCCAGGCAGGAGGTGCAAACATTGGAGTGGTAATTTATATTAGACACCTCTCACTTGCTAAAATCTGTCCTATCACTCTAAAGAGAAAGTGCAGGCTCAGAGCCAGCCAGACCTGTGTGGGACCACGGAGGTCCCGGAGGTGTCTGCAGGAATCCCTGGCCAAAGTAAAAAGGATTCTGTGCTTGGCTTCTTCCAAACACTCTCTGCCTGCTCTCTGCTCCCTCTCTATCCCTCTGCTTTATCTCTGGGCCAAGTTGTGAGTGGGAGCAGATGGGCAGGAAGCGGGTATGGACCGGGCCTGCTTGAGGCCAGTGGCCAAGAGCACTCAGGGAATGCTCCATGGCTTGTAGTCCTGGCTCCCTGGGAGTGCAGCCCGGGAGGCCAAATTTTAAAAGTGCACATGCCCTGAGCCAACCAGGGAGCACAGCGGCCTAGCGTACAGCCAGGCAAGCAGCGGTGCAGGGAGGGGGACCAATGCACACATGGTCCTGGCACTATGGTAGACCGGAACACCACAAGGGCAGGGTGAGCTTTCCCCTCCGGGGCATAGCAGAGGCTACAGGTGCTGGCTATGTGAGACACACCTGGCAACCCTCTAGCGCAGATTGCCTGTTAGCACAGGGGTTAAGGCATGGGGCCAGCAGTTGTGAGGTCAGCAAATCAAATCCCCTGTGAGGTCAGGCTTGAATGGGGGAATCCTTTGGGGAATCCAGAAGCTGAAGGCTATGAAACATTGTGTTTTGTGTCACCCATACATTTTCTAATGCAACTGAATAATGCCAGAATCTAATAATGTCCAATTTGTCTTGCTTAGGATTGACTCTCCCTATGGCAGAAATTCTCCATCTAGAAGACCATCATCAAACCGGATTCTAGGCCCAAATAGTTAATTGCAGACCCCATAACCCTAAGGGCATTTTCCTATAATGGAAAATGGAATGGAAGGAGGCCTGGGTCCTGAGGCCATTGTTCCAGCCTCAGCCACATGGCTCTGCCTTCTTTGGATTAATATGCATAAAGATCCCTCCCTAGAAGTTTACCCTCCTAGAGCAGTTTTATCATCAGACCTATATTAATTGGACTTTGCTAGGAAATATTAGTATCTATCTCCCAAGCCTCACTGTCCTGGTTCAGGGACCCGCTGGTACAAACCACCCATCCTAGCAGTCTACATGTCTTTATGGCAGTCACTAAAGGCATGCAAACAGTGAGCGTGAGTACCCATGGCACTAGTAGTGTGACTAAGTTCACTACATGTGAAGTCCTGCAAGGATGATCACATACCTTGGACATACAGAAATTATGAGGTACCATGACTTAGGAATGCCCCAGATCTGGTAGCATGACTGAGGGACGCCCCAGTGATAGTGATCGCAAATTAACAGCCAGGGATTAATTCCTCTGTAAGCATTCCTGTGTTTGACTCCAGATGGGTGCTACTATTCCCAAAACAAGGTCCCCATTAAAATGTATCCTGGATACTTGGGTCCCATTTGACACATGGTCTTTGAAGACTCACTTTTCTCTGCCAAACAGCATGGCTGAAATACCCCCTGCTGAGGGGAAAATACTGGCCTCCTAAGAGAAGTATAGATTATGACGCTATTCTGCATTTAGACCTGTTTTGTAAAAGCGAGGGTAAATGGTTTGAGGTCCCCTGTGTGCAACTTTTCTTTTCTCTAAGAAATAAGCCTCAGCTCTGTCAGGCCTGTTCCCCATACCCTACTCAGTCCTCCTCAGGACTACCTTCACATTTGAGACTCCCTGTGGCATTTACCTCCACCAGTGCCAACCAGGGCTCCTCAGCCCCTATATGCCAACAGGAGACAGGGAAGGCTCAGATGGCCAAGGCATCTCAAGCTGCTAGGATGCCCAGACTCTGCCCCCTGCAGGCAGTAGGGGGAGAATTTGACCCAACCAAGGTGCACAACCTTCTCACTTTCTGACTTAAAGCAAATTAAGGTGGACTTAGGAAAGTTTTCAGATAACCTGGACAAGTACATAGATGTTCTGCAGGGCCTGGGTCAGTCCTTCAAATTAGACTGGAAAGATATAACGCTATTGCTTAATAAACCCTAACCAGCAATGAGAGAGAGGCTGCTCTAGCAGCATTTCAAGATTTGGGAACACCTGGTACCTTAGTGAAGTACACGACCTAATGATGCCAGAGGAAAGAGATAGATTTCCTACCTATTCAGGTAGACAAGTAGTCCCTAGCACAGACCCTCGCTGGGATCCTGACTCAGAACAGGGGGACTGGAGCTGTAGGCATTTCTTGACTTGCATACTTGAGGGATTAGGGGAAACTAGGAAGAAGCCCATGAACTATGCAATGTTATCCACCATAACTCAGAGAAAAGAAGAAAACCCAACAGCTTTCCTTGAGTGATTGTGGGAAGCCTTAAGAAAATATATTCCCCTGTCGCCAGACTCCATAGAGGATCAGTTAATACTAAAGGACAAGTTTATTACACAGTCAGCAGCAGATATTAGAAGGACATTCCAGAAGCTGGCCTTGGGACCAGAACAGAGTCTAGAATCATTACTGAACCAGGCAAGCTTGGTGTTTTATAATAGAGACCAGGAGGAACAGGCTGAAAGCAATGGGAAAGATCAGAGAAAAGCCATAGCCCTAGTCATGGCCCTCAGGCAAGCAGACTCCAGGGGCTCAAATGAAAGAAATGCTCACGTCAGCCTCCAGTCTGGCAGAGTTTGTTACCAGTTCGGTCTGAAGGGACATTTTATAAGAAAGTGTCCCCAGAGGAATAGACCACCACCTCATCCTTGCCGGCTGGGCCAAGGGGATCACTGGAAATCACACTGTCCCAGGGGATGAAGGTTCTCAGGGCCTGAGGTGTCTAACAAGATAACCCAACAGCAGGACTGAGGGTGCCCGGGACAAGTGCCAGCACAAGCCCTCACCCTCACAGAGCCCTGGGTAAAGCTGACCATAGAGAACCAGGAAGTTAAATTTCTAAACACTGGTGCCACCTTCTCCATTTTACTCTCCTGCTCTGGACAGTTGTCCTCCAAGTCTGTAACTGTTCGAGGAGTCCTAGGATGAGCAGTCTCACAATATTTCTTCCATCCCCTAAGCTGTAACTGGGGAGATATACTCTTCTCTACGTCTTCCTCAACATGCCAGAAAGTCCCACTCCCTTACTAAGGCGCGACCTGCTAGCCAGAGCAGGAACCATTATTTATATGAACCTCATCAGGGAGTAAATCCCTCTCTGCTGCCCTTTATTTCAAGAAGGGATTAATCTCAAGGTTTAGGCAATGGACAGACAATTTGGACAGGCAACGAATGCAGGCTCAATTGAAATAAGGTTAAAGTATCCCACCTCTTTTTCTTACCAAATACGGTACCCCACAAGACCAGAAGCAAAATAGGGGCTACAGGTTATTGCAAAGGACTTAAAAGCTCAGGGTCTAGTGAAGTCCTGTAATAGCCCATGCAATACTCCAATTTTAGGAGTGCAGAAACCTAATGGACAATGGAAGCTGGTGCAGGATCTCAGACTTACTAATGAAGCTGTGATTCCTTTATACCTGGCTGTACCTAATCCTTACACCTTGCTCACTCAAATTCCAGGAGAGGTACAATGGTTTACAGTCCTGGACCTTAAGGATGCCTTTTTCTGTGTACCACTACATCCTGAATCTCAGTTTCTGTTTGCCTTTTAAGACCCTGTAGCCCAGAGTTCTCAGCTCACTTGGACAGTGTTACCCCAGGGCTTTCGTGATAGCCTCCACCTGTGTGGCCAGGTTCTAGTCCAGGACCTTTGTCATTTTTCTCATCCAGGTACTCTGATGCTTCAATATCTGGACGACTTACTTTTAACTGCAAACTCAGAAACCCAGTGTCAGCAGGCCACTAAGGACCTCCTAAACTTTCTTGCCACCTGTGGATATAAAGTTTCCAAATCAAAAGCCCAACTTTGTAGGCAAGACATAAAATACCTAGGCCTGGTCTTATCTTAGGGCACTCAGGCCCCAAATAAGGGATGTCTTCAACCCATACTGGCCTTCCTTCATCCAAAGCCATTAAAACAGTTAGGGGGATTCTTGGGAATAACTGGTCTTTGTTGATTATGGATTCCCAGATATAGTGAAATAACAAAACCTCTGTACACTATGGTTAAGAAAACCCAGAAAGCTAACACCCATCTATTACAATGGGACCCTATCGCTGAGGCAGCCTTTCAGACCCTGAAGCAGGCACTACTGCAGGCTCCAGCTCTAAGCCTTCCTACAGGGAACAACTTCTCCCTACTTGTTACAGAGAAGTCAGGAGAGGCACTAGGGGTTCTCACCCAGACTCAGGGGAGCATGCCACAACCAGTGGCATGCCTAAGTAAGAAAATTGATGCAGTAGCAGACAGCTGGATGCACTGTTTTTGGTTCATAGCCACAGTGGCTATACTGGGCTCAGAAGCAGTTAACATAGTGCAAGGGAAAGATCTAACTGTATGAACTTCACAGGACGTAGCTAGAATTCTGGCCTCTAAAGGAGGCTTATGGCTGTCTGACAGTTGCCTACTCAAATATCAAGCCTTAGTTACCAAAGGGCCTGTACTTCACCTGCACTCATGTGCAGCCCTAAACTCAGCTACTTTTCTTACTGAGGAAGGAGCAGACACAGAACATGACTGTCAGCAGGTTATAGCCCAACACTGTGTGGCTCAAGAGGATCTCTTAGATACTCCTCTAGCCAATCCTGATCTTAAACTATACACTGACGGAAGTTCCTTTATGGAAAATGGAATTTGAAAAGCAGGATATGCAGTCATCAGTAATCAAACAGTGCTCGAAAGGAATTCCTTCTGGGACTAGTGCCCAGCTGGTGGAACTAGTAGCCCTCACTCAAGCCCAAATATAGAAAAAGGAAAGAGAGCAAAACATACACACAGATTCCAAATATGCTTACCTGGTTCTGCATGCTTATGCTGCCGTGGAAGGAAAGAGAGTTCCTAACCTCAGCAGGAACTCCCATTAAATATCATAAGGAAATTTTAGACTTATTACAAGCTGTTCAAGGACCAAAAGAGGTAGCAGTCTTACACTGCCAGGGTCACTAGAAAGGAGATGAGAAGGTAGCGGAGGGCAATCGCCGAGCTGACCTAGAGTCAAAAAGGGCAGCTAAACAAGAATTTATAAAAGGACCTTTAATATGGGAAAACCCACTCAAGGAAACTAGACCTCAATACTCATCAGAAGACGTAGAGTAGGCAATCTCCCAGAGACATAATCTTTCTCCTTCAGGATGGCTAGCTACTGAGGAAGGAAAAGTGCTCCCATCTGCTGCCAGCTGGTGGAAAGTACTTAAAACTCTGCATCAAACTTCCATATGGGTATAGAGAATACACATCGGATGGCCAAATCTATATTTACAGACAAAGATTTCTTCAAGGCTGTCCAACCAATAGTCAAAGGATGTGAAATATGCCAGAAAGATAACTCTTTGGCACATCCTGAACCTCCTTCTGGGGAATAGTGAGCTGGTCATTATCCAGGTGAGGACTGGCAAATGGACTTTACCCATATGCCTAAGTCTCAGGGATATCAATATCTGCTAATATGTGTAGATACTTATACAAACTGGGTTGAGGCTTTCCCCTGTAGAACAGAGAAAGCCCAAGAGGTAATAAAAGTCCTGATTAATGAAATAATCCCTAGAGTCTTCAAAGCCATAATGGTCCTGCCTTTGAAGCTGCGGTGACCCAAGGAATTTCCAGGACGTTAGGAATACAGTATCATCTCCACTGTGCTTGGAGGTCTCAGTACTCAGGGAAAGTAGAAAAGATGAATGAAATTCTAAAAGACACATAAAGAAACCGGCACAGGAAACCCACCTCCCGTGGCCTTCTCTATTACCAGTAGCACTCTTAAGGGCTTGAAACTCTCCTCAGAAAATAGGACACAGCCCTATGAGATGTTTTATGGACAGCCCTTTCTGACTCATGATCTTCTATTAGACAAAGAAACAGCAGATCTAATAAAAGATATAACCTACTTGGCTAAGTATCGACCAACTCTTAAAACTTTACCTGAAGGATACCCTAGGGAAAAAGGGAAAGAGTTGTTCTGCCCTGGGGACTTGCTGCTTGTTAAGTCTCTCCTCTCAGACTCTCCCTCTCTAAGCCCAGCTTGGGAAGGACAATTTTCGGTTATTCTGCCTACCCCAGTGGCAGTTAAGGTGGTGGGAATTGACTCATGGATTCATCATACTCCACTGAAACCTTGGACATCTCCTGAAGAAAGTCATAAACCCTCCACTCTGCAGCCTGAAGTTCCAGGAGATGACCCTTTGTACACCTACAAGCTGTTAGAGATTCTACGTCTGCTCTTCCTACAAAATTCCCAGGAAAGTAACTACTTATGAGTTTAATTTACATCCTGGCATTAACAGGACTATAACTTTTAACTTTACTGTCTCTCAAACTCCAATTATCCCTTTCAGAGTGGGGGTTGGGGGGAAGTTGAAAAAATAGAAAAACTTGGTGCTGGCATTAGAAAAGTCACTACCTCTATTCAGTTACAATAAGCTATCTCAAGAGTTAAATAACTGAAAAAGGTTGCTAATTTTCTCTGAAAGGGCAGCTCACGCTGTAAAAACAGCTTAACTCTTTATCTGCCATTGCTCTTCAAAGTAAAAAGGCCCTAAATCTGCTAACAACAGAGAGAGAGGGAACCTGTTTCTTTCCAGAAAAAAATACCACTACTTTGTAAATCAATTAAGTGTTGTCTTAAACAAAGTTAAAGAATGCAGGAATCACTCTAACACAGGGCTAAAACCCTTCAAGAAATAGTATCATGGAGCTTGTTTAACAACTGGCTGTCCTGGCTATATCCTCTAGGCCTGTTTGTAACCATTTTATATTTGTTGACCACTGGGCTTTTCATCTTTAACCTTTCTGTCACATTCATTTCTTCTAGAACCATAAGGCCACAAATAATCCTGCAACTGGAACGCCAAATGTCCTTGGCTCATGAGCTCTATCATGGACCTCAGGATCAACCTGCAGCCCTGAAAGTCTCCCCTCTGGAGGAAACCTCAACTCTAGGGCCGCTTCTATGCCTCATTTCAGCAGGAAGTAGCTAAAGAGAAATCCAAGCCTGTGACCCAACAGCAGTTGGACTTTCCTGTTCAGAGCGGAGACTTAGGGAATGTCAGTCCCGGGCCCACAAGGGGGCATGATTTCAAAGGGAAGAACTTTGCAGCACCATACCTCCACCTACCTCTCCATCCCGGAGCTTAGAGGTCTTTGTTTAGCTTTTGCATATGCAGGAAGATAGACTGCCCAGAAATCAAAGGTCAATCACTCCAGCAGAAGTTTAAAGAAATTCCTTTCATAGGACAGAAAACTTAAATGTAGGGGGGTATAACTCCCAGGTTTAAAGTCTTCTCTCTTGTCTGTTCAGTCTCCATCTCTGGATACCTTCTCATGACAGCGTGAGAGCTCGTTCTCTCTAGATCTATTTCTTCCTCCTTTTTTTCTCTCTCTCTGTCTAAATAAATCATTTTCTGCAAAACTCTTTGGGGCCCAATATTTACTTAAACAAGCCAGCAGCACCCGGTGAGGTTCCCTCTCCCATTCTTGGCTGAGTGAGGAACCAAGGACCTGGAAGAACACATCCTATCAAGAAGCTGAGCCCATAGTCTGCAATTCAGTATCAAAACTATCTCCTTGGCAAATTTAATAAACAGTGACTGACAGCATATTTACCTAAATATTAAATTTTATATTTTTCTGAATAAATTTTTACATTTAAATTATTAAGTAAAAAATTTTATTTCATTTCATGGAAAAATACGTATCATTTCTTATAGAAATTAATACATATAAATTTATGCATATATTCTTTATTTTTCAAAGTAAAATTAGAGCCAAAATTTCCAAATTTTGCTTTTAGCATAATTTACATTAAAATTCTCAAGAATATAATATCCTTTGGAAGTTCTGGAAACCTGAAAAACTTCTTGCCTTCTTTCACAGTATAGCACATCTACCGGTTCTGCAAGACAGAAATTACATTGTTACCCACAGTTGCCTATTGTGAAAATTTGACATTGTTTACTTTGGACCAAACTCTTTGGATTTAAATTCTGGCTTACCATTTAATGGCCCAAAGACCTTCGGCAGCTGTATTTACTCTCTCATGTCTTAGAGTCATCAAACGTAAATAGGAATAACATTTGTAAATATTTTGTAGAAAGGATGTGAACATTCACTTAGTTTAAAACACAAGTGTTCAAAAAAGTGCTTAAAACGTTGTATTTAACAAAACTCAAATTGAATGAATGAGTGAATGGGTGATGATTATGATGATTTTAATCTGCTGCCCAAACTTTGTATACTATCACACACACATTGTGGCAAGGGGCTGAAAATTAGGTTTAATAATAGTATTTGCACAGATAATTACAGAAGCTAGAGTTAGGAGTGTAAAGATGATATGTTCCACCATATGTTAACAGGTAATAAAAAACTTAATGATAAAATATTAGAAACAACATGAGAAGAACAAGAGTTAACCATATAGTATACATGAAGGAGATATATATGATATGAAATAAGGCGAATGATAATCAATTGTACATACATGTACACCCTATAATCTCTAATGTATAGGGTATTATTTTTCTAAAAATTATTTAATTTTGTTGATTTTCATGGATTAGACAACTTTTTAATTCATATGTTTAATTCTAGGAGCACAGTTTCATGTCTTCTAGATTTATACCACATGCATTTAATTATATCTCAACTCTAGGCCTATATGCTTTAGTAAGTTGATAAATCCTACAATTTTCATAATATTTAGCTAAGATTTATATTAGATGAAAATTTTATTCACGACTCTGAGAACCTTACGAAAATATTCCTTGATAAATTACCATAAACTTTTAACTAAAGTTGATAGAAATTCTATTCATATTGCAATAATTAGAGATGGGAATGTGTTGACCCCTAAGCTTTGCATGATCTTCTTAAACTTAGACCTATCTATTTTTTAAAAAATTAATCAGATTACTGGGAGCAAAGCATTAAATCTCTAGAGAATATTTTGAGCTGGAAAGAATGGTAAAATACACAATTCCATGAGTAAAAGAGAAAGAGATTCCTCGCTGAATTGTCTCAAAAGCAACTACATAAAACATGTTTTTGAAAAGGATATCAGCAAATAATAAAATAGGCAGTAGAATACAATGAATAGGTAGAAGTGTAATAGGAAAAAATAATATCATGTTATGACCAACTAATGCTGTAGTTGCTGAGATCTAATTAACAAAGCTGTCTCATTCTAGTCTCACTGCTCTCCAGTTCCAGTGCAATCACTACAAGTAAAGAATAGAAAATCAGAGAGTGAACATTGGCACATGATTTAAAAGTAAAAATAGGTTAGTGAATTTTTACAACATTTTATGGTTTCACCTAAACCCAAAAGATAACTAACACCCATACAGCATTTCGTATATGAAAGGTATCATTCTAATTTTGTAAACACTGTACATACTCACTAATTTAATTTTCTCAATAACTGGGGTACTGCTATGCATTCTTATACTACAGATGAAGAGATGAGGCACACAGAAAGTAAGTGACTTGCTTCTGGGGAATCAGATAGTAGAATCTGATCACTGATCTGTTCATAGTGATTCATGGTTATTTTCCTTTTCACACTCTGCCACAAATTTAAATAGACAGACAAATACAGCAAGAACCTTACATTAGACTGATAAGAAGCCTAGAGGAAATAAGGCTCTTGAGAAAACAGAACAGCTAATGAGTCAACTGTGAATAAACAGTTTTTAAAAGAAACTAGAATTTCTTTTTTTAGTATCTTTCTCAATCTGGTATCTTTCACAACTACTAAATAAATTTTCAAAAACAACAAACATTAGACATAATGAGGCCAAATGTTTGCCTTGTAAGCTGTAGCTATAACTGTACACATCTATACTTGAGAGACTAAACTTATTCTAGCCAACAAGGATGAGAAATTCTCAAAATGTTATGAAAGCCCTGCAAATACCTACACTGTGTAGCACCATTGTACTGTCTCCTACAGCATACCCATTGAGACATTGTATTGATTGGCCAGAGAGCCCCTGATGACCAGCGTGCACCATAATACTTAAATTTATGTAGTTCTACATAGGTGTAATGTCAGTTTAGTTCTGGAGTGAAAATATTCTTATTGCACTCTATACAAGACAGTAATTTTTCCTCAGAAAAACTGACAAACCAATGTGAATATAGTAGAGACATATGTTACAGTCACTACTTAATGAGCTAGCAGTAAACATTATAAGCTTTCCAAGACACTGATCATAGCCTGTGTTGCAACACAGACACACATTCATTTGTGCACACACATGACTTATAAAGAAATGACAATTTTTTACTATTATGTAGAATGTTATTGTATTAGTCCTTTCTTGCATTGCAATAAATAAATACCTGAGACAGGGGAATTTGTTTTTTTAAAAGAGGTTTAATTACCTCACTTTCCTCCAGGCTGTACAGGAATCCTAGGGGCTCTTCTTCCAGGGAGGCCTGAGGAAACTTGCATTCATGGAGGAAGGCCAAAGTGAAGCAGGCACGTCTTACACGCCTGGAGCAGGAGGAAGAAAGAGGCAGAAGGGAGGTGCTACACACTTTTAAGCAACCAGATCTCCTGAGAACTCACTCACTATCAAGAGACCAGCACCAAGATACTGGAGCTAAATCAGTCATTAAGGATCCACCCCCATGATCCAATCACCTCTTCCTGCAAGGTTGCACTTCCAACTTTGAGAATTATAATCGAATGTGAGATTTGATTGGAGACACAGATCCAAACCACATATCTAAACCAATAAACACTTATTATGTTCTTTAGATTTTGGGTTTTATTGTCAGATAGCACTAGACTCTGATATCTGTACCTGTGTACCTTAAGATAAATTATGTAAATGTATATGTTTCTTGTGTGTTTTTTTTAAAGAAATTTAAAAATAATACAACTTTGGTGGAAGATTAATGGAAGTAAAATATGTTAGCACTAGCATATCTTACTCTACCAGTAATTATTAGCTGTCATTATTAGTACGTTTGTTACATAATTACATCTCATGTGACCTTTGAGGTAGCTGAGAATTACTTTAATTTTAAATATAATTAATATACTCAGAAAATCCAATTTACTGAAATTCCTACCTGTAGTAAATGAAAGATTCACGGTTTGCCAATAAGTATAGTCTTGAAAGACAAACTGGTTTAGGAGTCGATTGTTTTTGATACTTGACCCTGAGCCAATTGCATTTTGGTCATTGTTTTGTATTTTTAAAGATATTATAGCTAAGCTAGCATTTCTCATATTGTCTCCCTCTGGAATGTAGTTTGCATGCATCCTTCTTAATAAATACAAAGGATTAGAAATTTCCAGTATACACTAAAAAATAAAGGGCTTGGGAGTCATTTTTGTTCTCATAATAGGAAAAAAAAATCAGAGCAAACTTAAAATCAACAACTCATCTTAGATCCTTCAGAAGATTGAGATCATAGGGCAAACTTCTACCTGGAAAACTGAAGAAACAGTAGAATACGTTGAATACATTTTATGGTGTAGAAACTGCTGGAGCAAGTCACTGTTAGGAACACTTAAAGGTTAATTGCTAAATTGCTGGGACCTAATTACAGAGGTAAAATCTGTTAAGGACCCAATCCTAGGTATCCCTGACACTATCGTGAAATTTACCTGCAGAAGCCTCACTATACTCTTACAATAAAGATTGAGTTGTGCTTAGGTCAGTGGGAGAAGAAAAGTAACCCGTTTTAAAATATAGGCATAACTTTCTGTTTATCATAACAAAGGCTTGCTTTGAAGGAAAGCAAGTTTAACAGAACCTTATCTGATTTAGGGAAAAAGGAATAAAACAAATGAGTTTCTTCTAGATTTCTTGTATTTCCCAAGCAAGTGGGAAAAAAAAAAAAAAGAAGGTTAGGAAACTTTTCTGAAGGCCACAGCCAAAGACACTGGCTCACTAAAAACAGGTAAGATAATAATGATAATATTAATGACAAAATTATAGATTACTTTCTTTTCTAAATACTTCATCACATCTACAGGGAATTATAGATTACTTTCTTTTCTAAATACTTTATCACATCTACAGGGTTTCAGTATAATAGCAATGGTTTACAATGAAAGAAAACTGCAAGTCATAGTTTCTAATTAAGATGGAGTTTCTAGGGAAATCCAAAGGTCAGACAAAATAAGAATGCCAGACAAAACTGAAATCTCTAACACCTATAGTTCCAGTAAACATTAAACATAGCCTACCTTCAGACAGATAAGCAGAAATCCACACACTAGTGGCTAACTTACTTAACTATATATTAACTGATACATCATATCTGAATTTCCACAGCAATAACAAAATGGCTTGCTAAAAGGCAAGAAAAATAAAATTGCATTCCAAGAATGTAAAGCAAACATCAAAACTAGACTAGATCAAAATATGGCAGAGACAAAACAGATGGGAACTTGAAGCAGGGAGACAGAAATTCTATGAAAGAATGTAAAAATGATAGAAGTTTTTAAAACAATGTAACATAAATTTAAAGTGCCTTAATGGGTTAATTAGTAGAGTATATGACTACTAAAAATTGAATAAAAGAAGTTGAGGACACATCAATGAAACCTTTCCAAACTGAAAACCAAAGAGAAAACAAGCAAAAGAAAAAGAGAATACCCAAAAACTGTGGATCAACTAATAAAGATGTAACATACATATAAAGGAATAGCAGAATGAGAATAAAGAGAAAAATATGCAGAATATATATTTTAAATACTAATTGATGAGGGTTTTTTAAAATTAAGAATATACAAAAAAAAAAAAAAAAAAACTACAGAACCAGGGAGCTGAGAGAACACCAACTAAAATAAATATCAAAATATTTACAACTAGGAATATCATATTCAAACTGCAGAGAACCAAAGATAAACACAAAATCTAGACAGAAATCAGGTATGCAGAACACACTATAGATGAATAAGGATATAAATGAGATCAAACTACTCCTTAAAACTATACAAACAAGAAAAGAATGTGTTATAATATTTGAATTGCTGAAAGAAAAATAAAGTAATATTCCCTATTCAGAATAATTATATTTCAAAAGTGAAGGGTAAGAAAAACATTTATCAGACAAACAAAAATGAGGAAATATGTCACCAGCACAATTACCACGTCAGAAATTTTGAAAGAAGTTTTACAGAAAAAAAAAAAATATTTTTAAATTTCATATCCATGGCTGGGGGCAGTGAAGAAGAATGGAAAGAATCAGGTGACCTACTATAGCTGGTATGACTTTAGTAGCTTAAAGAAAGGTGCAAGACCTAAGGAATCATCCCCAGAAATGAAATATAGGATTGGAGCATGCTTCAAATATCCTCAGGATTTTGTTGCTCTGCCCAAAGGTCTGGATGTTTTACCTCAGCTAGGGTGCTAAAATAATCTTCATAGTTTGTTCAGGCAGCTAAGAAAAGAGAATAGGTGGTGAGCAATTTATTGCATACAGTATGGCTCAGGGAGATTGGGAGAAGGCATACAGCTCAATGCTTCTCTGAAGAGAAAGAGCAAGAACAGTGAAACATTTCTTTAAACTCTGGCAGCATTATAAAAGTCAAAAACTATGGAGAACAAGAGATATGAACTTAAAAAAAAAGTGAAAGAGGGAAGGAAGGAAGGGAGGGAGAAAGGGAGGGACAGAGGGAAGGAGGGAAGGAAGGAAGGAGGGAAGGAAGAGAGGGAGGGAGGGAGGAAGGGAGAGAGGGAGTGAGGAAGGGAGAGAAAGAAGAAAGAAAAAAGAGAAAGAAAGAAAGGAGACCACCTGTAAATAATTAGAAATATAGAAATACAGAGACACAATTCTAGAGTAGATACGTCCATTGAAAAGGTTTGAGAAGTTTCCACCTTTCCTAGCAAGGTTTATTGGTGAAGGTTTTCCTCTGATGAGGCCATTTGATAAGGACTGAAAAGTTGGCTGTTTCTTCAAATGTGATAAAGAATGTAGATAATTGGGAAACATGACATAATCAAAGAAACACAATAAATCTCTGGTAGCCAATCCCAAAGAAATTATTATCTATACATTACCTGACAGATAGATAAAAATAATTATCTTAAAGAAATACAGTATATTATATAAGAACAGACAACTAAACAAAATCAGGAAAATAATACATGACCAAAGTGAGAATATAAAAAACTAGAAACTATTAAAAAAGAATCAAACAGAAATATTAGAGTTGAGGTATACAATAAGCAGAAATAAAAAATTCATAGGGTGGCTTCAACACTAGATTTCATAAAAGCAGAAGAAGAAATAAACAGCTCAGTCAAAAACAGGGAATTTTAAATTACACAGAGGAACACAAAGAAAAAAAGGATAAAGACTATTGAAGAAAGCCTACAAAATTTGGGAGATACCATCAAGTCTACCAATATATGCATTATGGAACTTCGAGAAGGAGAAAAAAAAGGGAAAGAAAGCTTATTTGAAAAGTGCTGTTTGTAAACTTCCCAAATCTGGAGAGGAAATGGACATCCACGTTCATTGAAGCCTACTTGGCAACAATTAGGATAAACTCGCAGAGGTTTGTCCCTTGAAACATAATCAAACTGTCAAAAGTCCAAGACAAAAATAATTCTGAAAGCAGCAAGGAAAAAGTAACTTAGCAGATACAAGGGAAACTTTATAAGAAGTATTAGGCAAACAGAAAAAAAATTAACAAACCAACAAGAGTAGTTTTTAACTATCAATAATTCCTTTAAACAAAATGTATTAAAATCCCCCCAAAAATAGAACCAGGTATCGGTAAGGAAACAAAAACTAGAAATCCACATATATAAATGGAAAGTAAACAAAACACTTATGGACAAACAATGAATCAAACAAACCAAAAGTAAAATTATAAACTGTCTTGAGACAAACTAAAACATACCAAAACTTATGGTACACAACAAAAGCCGTACTAAGAGAGAAGTTGATAACAATAAACACACATATTTTTAAAAAAGTGAAAATCTAAAGTGTTTAACTAAACAACGTTTAATTGAGCTATTTCTGTTGGTGTCCTGCAAAATTTTTAGGCTTTCTTTACTCATCTTTATTCTTTTATTCTTTTGTTCCTTTGGATAACTTCAAATTCCCTTTTTTTAATTTTGTTTTTGGTTTTTGTATACCTCAACTCTAATGTTAAAGATGTATACTCTGGGAAGTAGAAAAAGAATATATCAAGCCTACACAAAGGAAGAAAATAACAAAATCTAGTGTAGAAATACATAAAACTAAACTAAAAAAATAGAGAATACCCGAATAAACTCAGAAATAAAAGAGGAGGCATTATATCTGATGTCATAGATGTAAGAGTCTGCTACGGTAAGAACAACCACACACCAACAAATTGGATAACTTAGGAGAACATAGTGAAAAATCTTCATGACATTTGCCTTGGTGATAATTTTCTGACTATGGCACTAAAAGTACAAATAAGAAAAGCAAAATATGCAAATAAAACTACATTAAATTAAATAAGCTATGCACATCCAAGAAAATAGTCAACAAAGTGAACAGACAACCTATGGAATAAGAAAAAAAATTCCCTAAATCTATATTTTATAGATTTTCTCTAAATCTATATTTAAAATATACAAGTAAATCTTACTACTTAAGATCAAAAATAAATAAAAACAAAAATACCTGAATTTTAAATGGCCAAAGATGTGAACATACATTTCTACAAAGAAAATATCCTAATAGTTAATAAGCATATGAAAATATGTTCAACATTACTAATCACCAAGGAAATTCATTGAGATATCTTCAAAAATGATATATCCTTGTATCTGTAAGGATGGCTATTATATTTTTAAAAGTTAATTGCTGGCAAGGATATAGAGAAAATAAAACTCCTGTACACTGTAGGAGGGAATGTAAAATGGTGCATTCACTATAATAAACAGTATGGAGGTTCCTCAAAGTATTAAAAATAATACTGCTATATGAAATAGCATTCTTACTTATGATTATATATGAAAAATATTGATGTTAGGATATGAAAGAGAAATTAACATTCTCATGTTTATTAAAGCATTGTCACAATAGCCAGGATGTAGAAGCAATGCGCATCAACATAATAATGGGCAAAGAAAATATGGCAAATTCATACAATAAATTATTATTCAGCTTTAAAAAGGAAAATTCTCCCATATATAACAACATATGGCAGAATTATAACATGTAAAATTTGCCATCCACAGATGGACAAATACGTGCTTCCACTTATAGGAGGTATCTAATCAGACTCACAGAAAGAGGATATTGAATGGTAATTGCCAGAAGCTGAGGAAAGAGAAAAACAGAGTTGCTCTTCAATGGGTACAAACTTTCAGTTACAACAAACGAATATAGTTTAGAGGTCGGTTGCAAATATTGTGCCTATATTTAACTATATTATACTATCCACTTAAAAGTGTGTTATAAGGGTAAATTTTAAGTGCTCTTGATACAATAACTAAAAAAAAAAATCTATACTTAAAAAGGATATATTTTATTCTTCAAATTTTTAAGTGTTGATTTTAAGCATTTTTACCACATACAACAAAAAAGGTAAATGTTTAGTAGCACATATATTAATTAGCTAGATTTAGCCACTCTACAATCTATATATATTAAATGTTTCAAAAAATATATATTGTACATATAAAATATACAATTTTTATTTGTCTATTTTAATTAAAAAAACCTTAGATCTACATAAAGAAAGAATGATAGAGTAGGATTAAATGAAGATAAAATTATTTATTTTCTTATTCTGTATTGATCTAAGAAATAACTATTCAAAGTAATAATTGAATACAGCATTGCATTAGTTATCTTTTACAAAGAAAAAAAATGAATGACAGTGTTATTATAAGGAATAATAAAGAGGAATTAAAAATATTTTAAGTTACCTGAACTACCTCTGAAAAACCTTTGTTTTATTAAAATGGAATTAGATTAGTTGTTAATGTATTTAGTGTAGGGCAACCACTAAAAAAAAAAAAGTATAATTGATAAGGTAAGAAATGAGACAAAATAATATTATTTAAAATACTGAATTAAAACCAGAGAAGGAAGAAAATAATAACAACAACACTCAATTCCAATGGATAGGAAACAATTAAAAATGTATTAGATATTAGTGTGAGTTGAATGTATTCTTCAAAAGATATGTTGAAGCTGTAATCCCCTGTACCAGTGAATGTTACCTTATTTAGAAATAGCATCTGCAGATGTGAATAAGCAAGTTAGTTCAAGCTATTAAAGTGGATCCTAATCCAATGAAACTTATATCCTTATAGGATGAGAGAAATTTGGATGGAGACAGAGAGTAGACTATCACGTAGATAGAAACAGATAGAAGATGAGCATAGGAAGGTAAAGGAAGATTGAAGTTATGCTGCTACGTCCCAAGGGGAGTGCTTGAGGTTTCCGAAAGCTAAAGGAAACAAGGAAGCATTCTGCCTTATACGAATTAGTGGGGGCATAGTCCTGCCAACACTTTGGTTCCAGAACTGTGAGACAATAAATATTCATTTTTCTAAGCCACACAATTTGTGTGCACTTTGATCCTGTATCCCTAGAAAATAAATATGGGTTTTGGTATTGGAAAGTGGATTGCTGCTGCAACAAATACCTAGAATTCTGTAACTGGCTGTCGAATTGGGTCATGGGTAGAAGCTAGAAAAATTTTGAGACACATGTTATGAAACTACTAGATTTAGGCAGAGACTGTAGGTAGAATTACGGGTGTTAAACTTGATTCTGGTTAGGGTCAAAAAATTGAGCCCTGCAGAGAAAGCTTCTAGTCATAGAGAATACATAAATTGTTTTGACAGAATCTTGCTAGAAATATGAACATTAGGATTCTTCTGGTGAGGTCTGAGGCAAAAACATTCAATTGGAAGTTGAAGGGAAAGTGATCCTTGTTAAGAAATGCCACAGAACTTGGCTGAATTGTGTTTTTGAGTTGAGTGGAAAATAGAAATAGTGAGTGATGAAGTTGGATGTTTAATTTAGGATATTCCTAGGCAAAGTGTTGAGGACATGGCCTGGTTTCTCTTGGCTTCTTACAGCAAAATGTGAGGAAAAGAGTGCATAATTAAGCAAAAAGAAACAACACTTGTTAATTTAGAAAAATCCAGATAATCTGCATGGAAAATGAGGCCAAGGGTGTGGCCAGATAACCTTAAGCTAAAGAGATTATGTGTATGATGCTTGGAGCCAAACAACCATCTCAGCAGAAGTCAGAAATAGAGAGGGACATACCAAAAATTGTGAGAAAATAAATGTGTTTTAAACCAACTAGTATGTGGTAATTTGTTATGGTAGCCATAGGAAGTGACTGCAGTATATTAACCAACAATAGAAATAAGGAACATTTTCTACCTTATTTCATGAAGCCAGCCCTATTATAATACAAAACTAGTGAAGACTTCACGAAGAAAGCAAACTAAAAAACAATATTTCTTATAAGCATAGACCCCAAAATTCTCAATAAAATATTTGCAAATAAAATCCAAAATTTTACAAATAGAGTGGTATACCGTGACCAACTAATATTTATTTCAGGGAAGCAAGGAAGGCTTCACATTCAACAACAATAAAATCAATCAGTATAATGTATCACGTTAATTGTCTTGAAAGACAATCACATAATCACCTCAATAGATGCAGCAGTATTTGACAAAACCCAGTGCCAATCTGTAATTAAAACTCTTAGCAAACTAAGAATAAAAGGAAATCCTCTCCTTTGATAAAGAATGTCTATAAACACCTAGGGGTAACACAATTGTTAGTGTTGAGAAAATAGATGTTTTCCCTCAGGATCAAAAACAAGGCAGGGATGTTATCTCTCACCATTTCTATTTGCCATTTTATTATAAGTATCAGCTAGTCTGTTAGGACCAAAAATAAATAAGTAAATAAGTAAGCAAGGTACACACGTCAAAATATAAATAAACAAAACTACCTTATTTTCAGAGATAGCAATTGTCTATGTAGAAAGCTCAAATAATCTATCAAACCTCTCTTGGATTTTAGTTAAAGATGGCTGACTACAAGCAGTTCCTTGGTGCATCTCTTACGGAGGGAAATCAAAATAGCAAGTAAATATAAACATTTTGAGTTGATCTGTTAAGACAGCATGCTGGAATTCAGGAATTGTGAAAGGCAAAGGAGAGTGAAGCCTGGTAGCCTGCTGAGCTAGAAACAGCATGAAGCTGGGGAAGGCTCCCTAATGCAGGGAAAGGGAGAGTAAATGAGATTCCTGGGGTTCCATAATTCCACCATGGACCATATAATCCTAGCCACAGGAGAACTACCTGGACAGCACACCCAACCCCACCCCAGGCCTCCATAGTAACAGCAGGAGTTGCTTAGAGGCTGTGCTCCTCAGTACCTGGACTCTCACAGGCTTTTGGTACCTGAGCAGCCCAGTTCCAGCTACCACCACACAGTTATCAAAGAGCTCAGAGGCCAGGCACTTTCACATACTCCAAAAACAGATACCATAACTGTGGAAATAAAGGAGTGGGAATCCTATGTACTGCATGACGACTTGCCTTCACTGCTTCCTGCTGAACAAGGTATGTCTTCAGCATCCCACGAGCACCCAACCACAAGTGGGGTGCAGCCACCACACTGCAACGTGAGCACTGCAGCTGCAACCCAGCATTCTTCTGAACAACCAGCCCATGGAGACTGACGATCTGCCTTTCAGCTCCTCAGCAGTTGCCAGCACCACCACCTGCTCCTGCCATCTGGGCCAAGAAGAGAGTGAGTAAAAACGGCGCCTTTGCACACACCCAGCATTGAACTCCATGACCACTTCCATGGGAGGAAAGTGCAAGCAGGCCATGTGGCCCTCAGCTGTCAACCTCCATCACTCCAGTTGAGGATGAAAGAGGATTTGAGGATGCCTTCCCTGATGAAAGACCATAAGCATAGCCACCCTGCTCAGGCCTGACAATTTCATCTGTGGAACAGAGCCTTTCTGAGAACTCAGCCCTCATAGGCCTATGATCTACCCTTAGGCTCATACCACCTTAATATTCTGCCTACTCCCATGTGAAAGTTCCACCAGTGACCTGTGGAACGACCACTTCTTCCTGCCACAGCCAGCACCTGAATGCTAAGATCTTGAGACCAAATCTGCTGACCTGCTCATAGTCTAGTTTCCTCAGGATTCATATATGCCATCTAGTGGGCCATCTAGGGACCTACAGATTGGGGAATTGCCTAGTTCACTTCTATACTGCTGGCACTTGATGACTCCCCCCAGGGTCTGACGTTGGGCTGGGATGAAGTGGGAGGAGAAATGAATAAGTGAAGTACAAGGAAAGTTTAGGGCAATGAAACTACTCTGTATGATATTGTAATGGTGGATATATGACATTGCCCATTTGTCAAAACCTATAGAAGTGTAAAACACAAAGAGCGATTTTTTAACACAAACTATGGACTTTAGGTAATAGTAAGTATTAAGATCAGTTCATTAATTGTAGCAAATGCACTCCCACTAATGCAAGATATTAATCAAATAGAAAGAGGAACAAAGGTTATATATGGAAACTCTGTTCTATCCAATTTTTCAGTAAATATAAAACTGTTCTAAAAAATAAAGTTCATTAATAACAAAAAAAGTTAGGGAAAGTGTGCTATCTCATATTCCAAATGTTTTATTGAACATTCACTTGTTAACGACTCTGAGATATCTTTCAATAAACACTTTATTTACCCCAAAGTATCCCCAACTTCTTGGACACTAATATCTTTCTTTTAAAAGAATATCCATTTCTATCAGGGATGTTATTGTACAACAGAACACCTATGTCACTATATTGCTGCTCATTCCTAGGTGAAACCACCAGGCTCACAAATACATAATTATGGTTAATATCTTTTTTATTTCCATGTAGGCGTCTTACTGAGTGTGAAGTATATTCGCATGGGCAATTACACTTTCAGTGGTTACTGACATTTCAGGGTCACCAGCTGTCCCAAGACCTATGAGTTCATAACTCTTCCTCCTCTGTCTACAAATGTTTAGCTTACAAAAGTATCACATTGATTTACTGTTTATTGATTGTCTTTTGTTTCTATTTTTTAATCTAGTTTGCTTTATCTTATAATAAATGCAGTAGTATCAACATCCCTGAAAATCTTCACGTCATCAGCAATGATATGAGTTGACAGATAAACCCACTTGAGTCTAAAGGTATTGCCCTATGCACACTTATCTTCAGCTCTGCCAAGACCTTACCAACAGGTAACTTGTATAACACTTATTCTGTGTATAACTTCTAAGCTCATGCTAGTAATCTGTTAAATGCGTACGTATGTCTTTCACTTTACCTCTAAACCATTGTTTACTTGCAAAAGGCCTGCTGCAAATTAATGAAATTTCTTTCTCACATTGTATTTTCACAGCATCAGAAACTTCTTCCAGTAAGCTTAGTAAGGCATTCTATCACCCTTGCATAAATGAGTCACTTATACCATGGCCTCTATCCTGGGGCAGCCATGTGTATTTTGGCACAAGCAATATTCATTAGATTTTCTTGTATTTGGAAGTCAAAATTTATTGATCAAGGAAAACTGAGAGAACTTCTAAAGTAACTAGCAGAACCATAGAGTGCAATCAACATTAAGATTCAAACCAACCTCAGTTATTATAATTACAGTACTCCACTCCTCAGTGAGCATGTTATCATATTGCCATTGCTTTCAAACTTAATTGAATGGTTTCTCCAATATTTTAAGACTGCATACTAAGTTGATCTTTAACAACTGAGATATTAAAAATAAAAGAAGAAAAAATAAAGAAAGAACTACTCTACCTTCATTCTAATGAACGCATTTAAATTATTTGGGGAAACAGCCTGGTGATTGGAAAAAGAAATTGACTAACCAAATACCTGAATTGGGAATATGAAGGGATATGCATAATTAACAAAAACAAGAGCAGCAATATGGTTCAAAACTACCTGATATGCAACATAATTATTCCCAGTCCTATTCTGCATGTGTCTAATACAAAATTTCACCCTTTCCTATTATTTAGTTTGCATAAATATGTGTAAGGAATAGCTAATTAAGTTCAGGCAGAAAAAGCCTTCTTGAAGCAGTCAGTTGCATAACGGTTTTGTTTTATCACATGGGTTGCTCACATCAAAAATAAATGGATACACATCCATGGATATAAAAGAAAAAATATAATAGTTGTGTGGTAAAAGCACTTAAATAATGATTTAAATTTTGATATCTTCTAATACTTCCAAAATAATGACTTTTCAGTCTAAGCAGGATTTCCTTAGTTTAACTTTAAAGTCATCTTGCAAATATTCTTTTTCACCAGCATCATTCATAAAATTAACTTTTAAGAGTGGATGCTAAGAATAGTAATTTTCCCAAATACTGTATTTATTTCACCGTCATAATTAACTCCAACAGACTTGCCCGACATGTTTTATTAAATTTCTATTTTTATAAACTATAGTGGCTGATGTGTTGTGAATATGTGAAATATTTTGAGATAAAAGTATCACAGTCTTGAAAACAGCTGTATTATCTTCAAATGTCTTTGAAAAGGCACACAGAGATTGCTTTCATTTTTAAGACTGCTCAGCACAACTTTAGAAATGTACACTTGGCAGAACCAAACTAGGAAGTAGTCATGGTCAAATAGTAACAATAATCTCATGATATGCTTATATATTTTGTCTACATTCTCAGTATTTTTATTTCTGTTTTCGCCATCCATCTTCTTTATCTTCATGATAACACAAAGAATATAGAGATACATTAGGATCAAGAAAATTTTTTTCATGAGCACACATAATTAATAGCAGAGTAAGCATTAAAAAAACAGATGTTTGTTTCTTTCACAATTATAAACACACATTCAAAAAGTAGATAGTAACGTTTATTTTATTGGAAATCACAATTTTCCAAAATGTAATTAAAAAGACAGTGATAAATAGGTCACAAGACTACAAAGGATAAATGTTACCATGTCCACAATATGAACATACTATCTAGATTTTAAGAAAACCTACCTAATTACATATTGGTCAGAGGCACTGTTTGCAAATCAGAGAAAACGGATTCATAACTTTAAATTTATTAAATAACTTAGTGGGCCAGGAGCAGTGGCTCATACTTGCAATCCCAGCACTTTGGGAGGCCAAGACGAGCAGATCACTTGAGGTCAGGAGTTCAAGCCCAGACAGGCCAACGTGGTGAGATATCATCTCTACTAGAAATTTTAAAAAAAACCAATTAGCCAGGTATGGTGGCTAGTGCATGTAGTCCCAGCTACTCAGGAAGCTGAGGCAGGAGAAGAGCTTGAACCCAGGAGGTAGAGGTTTCAGTGAGCTGAGATTGTACCACTGGACTCCAACCTGGATGACAGAGACTTCACCTCAAAATAATAATAATAATGAAATAACTTCTTGATTACTCAGGTAATATAATAGAAATTTATAATTATATTGTTTTAATACAATTTACTTTTATAATATATCAGCTTAATAATTTCTTTCATGTTGTTTGTTTTGGCCTTTTTTTATGACTATATCTTTTTCTTGGTGTAATACAAGAAAAAAAGTTATTTATACATTTGGAACTTTCAAAATACATTTATTTTTATTAAACAGAAGTTTCATTTAATTAGAAGAAATTTTACATTTAGAATTACCATAACAAGACACATATTTATGGCACCATTCTGGGTTCAATATAAATATTACCTTAATTATTTAAGTTAGGCCTGTAAAGGTCCCATTATATTGCTATATCATAGGTACCTGTATTATAGATTGATGCTAATGAATGGTAATTAATCATATGCTTAACAGTAAAACATGGTGTTTGAGAAAAAAGTGACTCTAAAATGACTTTTTCTAGTTCATCTCAAACTCTTCTTTCTGTAAGGGGGAGCTCTACTATGTTAGCTGTGACTGCTCTAGACCCCATTAAAATGCCTATAATTGGATTGTATTGTGCTATGAAACCAGTCAAATTCAATTTTCTGTTGTCTGCTTTCCTTTCTCTGGACTTACATCCAACTCTATCAATGCTTCATAGCTATCCTGTGCCTAAGCTGCTACCTCTGACCTATTGTTCAGACTTTCCTTTATGTTCTCTCTTGCTTTGCATCACCAGGTCTTCTACGTTTATTTATGATGGCCTTCTACAGTTAGATCTGTTTTTGTTAAGGCCAAATCCCATCATGCATCCACATAAGTTATTTAGAGATACTTACTATTATAATAATACAGTCATTGGAGAAATCATTTTAGCCCATGTATTCAGTTTTGAAGAATAGGCCAACATTAGGAAAACATTTCACTTTGGTGTCAGAAAAAAATGTATTTCACTTTGACAGAGTACAATTAAAAACACCACCATGTATTCCTGAGAATGACTGAAACAGTTTGGGAAAAGAAAACTACTATCTGCATCTCAATTCCATGATCTTTCTCTTTTTTTTTTCTAAATTTCTTCACCTGTAACGTGACACTGACAATCTAAATCTTGCCTGTGGAGATCTTGTGAGGTATAACTAATGTTGCTAAATCATGCTGCTAAAAAACAGCTAAAAAAACAGCTGTTTTTTGTTGCTAAAAAACAAAACAAAACAAAACAAAAACCTCACAAAGTTTTACATTTAGTATAAGTTGTGAAAGTAAGACAAAGGCAAAAGCAAAGCCTTTGTTTTTGAGCAAAATCATACATTTGCACTTTAATGTTTTGGATAATTACATACCTCTCTTTGGACTTCCATAGAATCTGCCGAGAAGAGGGTGACTGGAGCATTAGCTTGTGCCCCTATGTTAACCATGTTAAAGTTTATCTTGTTTTTCAGTTTCACACTGGGGGGGGAAGCATTTCTTTTATTCATTAATTTAAAAAAAGGACTACAAAAGTTCAATTACTTGACAGATGAGGGAAAAATTTCAGGTCACTTTGCAGAAGTCAATATAAAATATTTGGCACAATGTTATTTCCTGTTAATACAAATGATAGAATTGGAGAAGACCAAAATTAAACAGAAAGGGTTATTAAGAAAAATTAGAGACCTTTAGGTTAAATACTTGATGGAAAAATAAAATTGTGAAAAGATTATTTGAATTTTTCAACACATGTAAAGGAAATGCTGTTTACATGGAAAATGTTCATTTTATTTTCATTAGCAAGAAGAGACAGCAGATGCTTACAAAAATGGAACTATGGAATTTATAAGCATAAAGCAGTTAATTTTTATTCTACAGAAAAGGCCTTTTATTATTCTGGATCTAGAGCAAAGTGATTTATGCCTTAACATTCCCTCAAGGACTTTTAGGAAATCAGAATAATAGTATACATTTATGCTGCTTTTAAAAAAGTTACCTATCAGGTTATTTTTTCATCTTGGCAGCTCCTTTCAATTTTAACTTTGTCTTATCTTGTAGTTTCCAATTTCTCTATGCAAAATAGAAATTTTAAATTTTTTAAATTCTATAATCTTTCAGATGTCAATATTAAATATTTATACTGACTGATCACATAATAATTATTATAACTCAAGTTAGCCAAGTGATATGACAAAACCAAACACATAAACAATAAATAAACAGAAACTTCTAAGAATTAATGAATATATAAGTTTAAAAGCCAACATTTTCTAACATTATGCATAGGGATATCAGGTTGAATTTCAAATATTTTATTTTATATTAATATTCTTAGTCCATTATATTATCTATCTGTCTATCTATCTATCTATCTATCTATCTATCTATCTATCTATCTAATCCATGTATTTTCAGAGCATGATTCAAAGAAAAAAATACTATGGTAAAATTGTGTGTATAGGCTGTTTGGGGAGAAGAGATCAGAGAGTGCAAAAGAGTAGATTAGATAGAGAAAAACTATTTTATATTTTTGTGAGGTCATTTATTTGCACGTGACTAAAAATATGGAAACACCAATGTCACTATCATAAGAGCAACAGAGATGTTATGTGAATAAGCACAAATATCATGGTATGTTTTATTTTTAGGTCAGAAATACAGAAAGAACCCATCTTTATTTCTTATCATATACCTTATGTGCCATTTTTAGAGATAAGATTTAGGCAAATTTATTTCTTCATTCCATTTTGCTATTTACTTTGAGTATACATTGTATGTGTTGCCTGAATTCCATAGATCCTTAGAGTATTTTATAGATTCTCCTTTATAAAGTTCACATTCTCTTAATATGCCAAAATGTAAATAAACCGAAACACAAAACTCACAAATCAAAAGATTTTTAACTATTTGCTCAAAATAAATGAGGGCGTTTTTATTAAAAGTGCTTTATTATGTTATTTTTAGAGATATTTTTGAATTAATTTTCCAGGACTACTCTAATAAAATACCAGAAAATGAATGACTTAGAACAACAGAAATTTATTTTCTCACAGTTCTGGAGAATAGAGCTCTAAAATTGAGGTTTCAGCATGATCATGTTCCATTTGAAGGCATAGGGAAGGATTCTTTTATGTCTCTTCCTGTTTCAGCTAGTGTTAAATGTTACTTGGCTTATGACAGTATAACTCCAATCTTCACATGGCATTCTTTCAAGACTCTTTACGTAATTTTTCTTCTGTGTACATCTGTCTTTGTGACCAAATTACCTTTTTTTATAGGTAGACAGTCATATTGGATTAGGGCCCACTTTACTGACTTCACATTATCCTGATCATCTGCACAGACTCTGTTTTCAAATAAGGTCGGGGTAACAGGTCCTGGATATTAGGCATTCGACATCTTTTGAGGAATACAATTCTACTAATAATAACTCCTAAAGCTGGAATTGCAAGCTCCCTTCCTCAGGGCTATCTACTTATGTTCATTTATTTAGTTCTTCATTCAGATTAACACATGATTTTTAAGTCAAGTAGTCTTAGAAATTGCTCATGTTTTAATTGCTAGTTACTTCTGAAAGACAGTTAATATAGTTTTTTGCAAAATCAGGGCAATACTTAAAATGCTATAATCTTTTCTTGGCTGATAGCTTTTCTAATTTACAAGCTTCTTTCTTTTAAACATCAAGATATACATACCACTTTGAATGACTAAATATAGATAGAAATGTCATGTTAATAAGTGTGGGCTATGTTTCTCCTTACATCTGGCCTTCTTTCTTCCACAACACATGCTAACACTGCTGACAGCATCTGCAGTCCCCTCTGTTGGCTACCCCTAAATACTTCATGTTCACACTTGCTGTGCTTTGGATGTGTCTCCAGAATTTCACATATAGGAAACTTAATGCAACGGTTTTGAGAGGTAAGACCTATGAAGAAATGATTAGGTAATGACTTCCTAATGACTTGCAAATGATTAGGTATAAAAACATACACACACACACACACACACACACACACACACAGACTGTGCGTGCAGCCCACAGAGCCCACAGAGGGTGAGGTAAACCAAGGTAGAGCATCACCTCACCCGGGAAGTACCAGGGGTTGGGGAACTCCTTCTGCTAGCCAAGGGAAGCCCTGAGGGACTGTGCCTGGAGAAACTGTGCACTCTGGCCCAGATACTGCACTTTTACCATGGTCTTCACAACCTGCAGACCAGGAGATTCCCTCTAGTGCCTGTGCCACCAGGGCCCTGGATTTCAAGCACAAAACTGGGCAGCCATTTGGGCAGACACCTAGCTAGCTGCAGTAGTTTTTTTCATATCCCAGTGGCACCTGGAGCACCAGTGAGACAAAACAGTCTCACTGAAAAGGGGGATGAAGCCAGGAAGCCAAGTGGCCTTGCTCAGCAAATCCCACCTCCATGGAGCTCAGCAAGCTAAGATCCATTGGCTTGAAATTCTTGCTGCCAGCACAGCAGTCTGAAGCCGACCTGGGACACTGGAGCTTGATTCAGGGAGGGGCATCTGCCATTACTGAGTCTTGAGTAGGTGGATTTCCCCTCGTAGTGTAAATAAAGCTGCTGGGAAGTTCAAACTGGGCAGAGCCCACTGTAGCTTGACAAAGCCACTGTAGCCAGACTGCCTCTCTAGATTCCTCCCCTCCAGGAAGGGCATCTCTGAAATAAAGGCAGCAGTTCCAATCAGGGTCTTATAGATCAAACTCTCATCTCCCTGGGACAGAGTATGTGGGGAAAGGGATGGCTGTGGATGCAGCTTCAGCAGACTTAAACGTTCCTGCCAACTGGCTCTGAAGAGAGCAGTAGATCTCCTAGAATAAAGCTTAAGCTCTGCTAAGGGACAGACTGCCACCTCAAGTGAGTCCCTGACCCTAGTCCCTGATCCTAACTGGGAGGCACTTCCCAGCAGTGTTAGACAGACACCTCATATAAGAGAGCTCTGGCTGGCATCTGGTAGGTGCCCCTCTGGGATGAAGTTTTCTGCTGTTCTGAAGCCTCCACGGGTTATACAGCCAACAGGGTCTGGAGTGGACATCCAGCAAACTCCAGCAGGCATGCAGCAGAGGGGCTTGACTGTTAGAAGGAAAACTTACAAACAGAAAGAAATAGCATTATCATCAACCAAAAGTACATCCACACAGAAACTCCATCCATTGAAAGCTCACCAACATCAAACACTAAAGGTAGATAAATCCATGAAGATGAGAAAAAACAAACAAACAAACAAACAAAAAAAAAAAAAAAAAAAACGTGCAAAAAGGCTGAAAATTTCAAAAAACAGAATGCCTCTTCTCCTCCACAGGAACATAACTCCTCACCAACAAGGGAACAAAACTGCACAGAGGATGAGTTTGATGAGTTGACAGAAGTAGGCTTCAGAAGGTCGATAATAACAAACTGCTCCCAGCTAAGGAAGCATGTCCTAACCCAAAGCAAGGAAACTGAGAACCTTGAAAAAAGGTTAGAGAAATTGCTAACTAGAATAACCAGTTTAGAGAAGAACATAAATGACCTGATGGAACTGAAAAACACAGCACAAGAACTTAGTGAAGCATACACAAGTATTGATAGCTGAATTGATCAAGTGGAAGAAAGGATATCAGTGACTGAAGATTAACTTAATGAAATAAATCATGAAAACCGGATTAGAAAAAAAGCAATAAAAAGAAACAAACAAAGCCTCCAAGAAATATGGGAATATGTGAAAAGACCAAATCTACATTTGATTGGTGTACCAGAAAGTGTTGGGGAGAATGGAATCAAGTTGGAAAACACAAGTCAGGGTATTATCCAAGAGAACTTTCCCAACCTAGCAAGAGAGGCCAACATTCAAATTCAGGAAACAGAGAACACCACAAAGATACTCCTCGAGACTAGCAACTCCAAGACACACGACCATCAAATTCACCAAGGCTGAAATGAAGAAAAACATGCTAAGGCCAAAGAGAAATGTTAGTTTACATACAAAGGGAAGCCCATTAGACTAATAGTACATTTGTCTGCAAAAATCCTACAAGCCAGAAGAGAGTGGGGGCTGATATTCAACACTCTTAAAGAAAAGAATTTTCAACCCAGAATTTCATATCCAGCCAAACTAAGCTTCATAAGTGAAGGAGAAATAAAATCCTTTACATACAAGCAAATACTGAGAGAAATAAAGAGTATTCAAATAGAAAAAGAGGAAAGTCAAATTTTCTGTATTTGCAGATGACATAATTGCATATTTAGAAAACCTTATTGTCTCAGCCCCAAATCTCCTTAAGCTGGTAAGCAACTTCAGCAAAGTCTCAGGATGCAAAAATCAATGTGCAAAAATCACAAACATCCCTATACACCAATAACAGACAAACAGAGAGACAAATCATGACTGAAATCCCATTCATAATTGCTACAAAAAGAATAAAATACCTAAGAATACAACCTATAAGGGATGTGAAGGACTTCTTCAAGGAGACCTACAAACCACTGCTCAAAGAAATAAGAGAGGTAACAAACATTAAAAAAAAGATTCCATACTCATTGATAGGAATAATCAGTTTCATGAAAATGGCCATTCTGCCAAAAGTAATTTATAGATTCAATGCTATCCCTATCAAGCTACATTGACTTTCTTCACAGAATTAGAAAAAAAAATACTTTAAATTTCATATGGAACCAAAAAAGAGCCCGTATAGCCAAGTCAATCCTAAGCAAAAGCAACAAAGCTAGAAGCATCACCCTACCTGATTTCAAACTATACTACAAGGCTACAGTAACCAAAACAACATGGTACTGGTTCCAAAACAGAGATATAAACCAATGGAACAGAACAGAGGCCTTAGAAATACTGTAACACATCTACAATTTTCTGATCTTTCACAAACCTGACAAAAACAAGCAATGAAGACAGGATTTCCTATTGAATAAATGGTGTTGAAAAAAACTGTCTAGCCATAGGCAGAAAACCAAAAATGAGCCCCTTCCTTACACCTTATACAAAAATTAACTCAAGATAAATTAAAGACTTAAATGTAAGACCTAAAACCATAAAAACCCTTGAAGAAAACCTAGGCAATACCATTCAGGACATAGGCATGGGCAAAGATTTCATGAGTAAAACACCAAAACCAATGGCAAGAAAAGCCAAAATTGACAAATGGGACCAATTAAGCTAAAGAGCTTCTGCACAGCAAAAGAAACTATCATCAGAGTAAACAGGCAACCTACAGAATGGGAGAAAATTTTTGCAATCTATCCATGTGACTAAGGGCTAATATCAAGAATCTACAAATAACTTAAACAAATTTGCAAGAAAAAAAAAAACAATCTCATTAAAAAATATGTGAAGGATATGAACAGGCACTTCTCAAAATAAGACATTTATGTGGCCAACAACCATGTGAAAAAAAGCTCATCATCACAGGTCATTAGCAAAATGGAAATGAAAACCACAATGAGATACCATCTCATACCAGTTAGAATGGCGATCATTAAACACTCAGGAAAACAGATGGTAGAGAGTGTATGGAGAAAGAGGAATGCTTTTACATTGCTGGTGGGAGCGTAAATTAGTTTAACCCTTGTGGAAGACAATGTAGCAATTCCTGAAGGATCTAGAACCAGAAATACCATTTGACTGAGCAATCCCATTACTTTGTGTATATACCCAAAGGATTATAAATCATTCTACTATAAAGACACATGCACACGTATATTTATTTACTGTGGCACTGTTCACAATAGCAAAAACTTGGAACCAACCCAAATGCCCATCAATGATAGACTGAATAAAGGAAATGTGGCATAGATACACCATGAAATACTTTGTAGCCTTAAAAAGGATGAGTTCATGTCCTTTGCAGGGACATGGATGAAGCTGGAAACCATCATTCTCAGAAAACTAACACAAGAACAGAAAACCAAACACCACATGTTCTCATTCATAAGTGGGAGTTGAACAATGAGAACATATGGACACAGGAAGGGAAACATCACACACTGAGACATATAGGGGGTGGGGGGCTAGGGGATAGATAGCATTCGGAGAAATACCTAATGTAGATGACAGGTTGATGGGTGCAGTAAACCATCATGGCACATGTATACCTATGTAACAAACCTGCACATTCTGCACATGTATCTCAGAACTTAAAGGATAATAATAATAAAATGAAATAAAAATAAATATAGGTATAAAATAGTTGAATAAGTGTATCTTCCTGATACCTTGAAACAAATTAAACAAATAATGCCTTGTTTTTCTGTCATCTTTATCTCTCTAAATTTGCCTCAACATTTTGTTTTAGGGCAGTATCTAATTGTTCCTGTGTAGCTTTCAGACACATTTCCATGATGCTTATTTCCTATCAGAAAGCATCTAAGATAGGATAATTGGGTTTACCTACCTAAACAGTTTTAGCTAACGAAAAACAAAAGAAAAAAAGTACTGCTCATCTAAATAATTCAGAGTTCTCCTGAGTTTAAAACAAAAATTGTATATAGTATGCACATTTGTTTTAGATATAGTTATAGATATAAACTTTTTTAAACATTTGTTTCCATTTTAACTTACCCTAAAAAAGCTAGGAAAGCTGACCTCATAACCCCTTACTTGAGGATTCCTCATTATTAGCTAGTTATGATTTACATCTTCATAGGAGAGTCACACTTCATGGGCATTTTTCTTTTACTCACTATAGTTCCTTATTTCTAAAAATGTGCACTATTATTTTTCCCTGAGCAATTCTTTACATATCATTAGGAATAGAGAAATAAAGGGTATTCAAATATTCTAAATATAACAAAGGCACATTTAATCTAAACGACTTTAAATAAATATAGCAGCAAATTTTCTTAATTTGAAAACTTCACAATTTAGGTCAACATCATTTTATTCTGGGAACTAAAAGTTAATCACAGGGTTAAGGATGAAACAATCAAAGAGTTAAAAGTAATTAAGAAAAAATGTGCTTTTAAAGGCATCATTATGGAGACCATGCTTTAGCTTTCAATTAACAAAAGTCAAAAATAATGATAATCCTGAAAGCAAATAAACATTTAGCTTAGTTTTCAATGAGTAATAATGCAAGGTTTTAGAAGAAGTTATGAAAGAATTTTGCCATATATTTCAAAAGCATTAAATGTATTTGTATACTCACCTTAAAATATTATAAGTAGTTACCACTAGGTAGTAATCACTTTATATTCTTTCTATTATTTTTATTTTGTTCTGATTTTCCTGTAATGGACACATATTAATGACATTATTAGAGATTATTGCAATATTAAGGAGAAACAATGTTATAAAACATTTTTTTTTTAAGATGGAGTTTCGCTTATGTTGCTCAGGCTGGAGTGCAATGGCACAATCTTGGCCCAGGTTCAAGTGATTCTCCTGTCTCAGCCCACCAGGTAGCTGGGATTACAGGCATGCGCCGCCATGGCAGGCTAATTTTGTATTTTCAGTAGAGATGGGGTTTCTCTATGTTGATCAGGCCGGTCTCAAACTTCCAACCTTAGGTGATCTGCCTACTTCAGCCTCCCAAAGTGCTGTGATTACAAGCATGAGCCACTCAGCCTGGCCTATAAAATATTTAAAAATTTTTAAATAAAATTTATCTGTTGATTCTTTTTTTGACGATTATCTTATGAGTCCAAAAGAATGAAAATAATTCACGCATGAAGATATTTGCCTAAGATTATTTAAAATGGGAATAGTGTTAGGAGGAACCTAATGCCATATATTAATGAAATGCTTAAGTAAATTGTAGTACTCTGTTTGGAACAAGATCAAGATTTAGAAGAAAATATGTAAAGTATGATTTATGAATTTCTAATAGTGATGTATATGTAATAATTATGTCTAATTTTTTCTAATGCATTTCTCTTTAAATAGATAAAATAAATATTTTATGTGTGCATTTAAAATTTTAAATTTCTCTTCCAAATAGCATACTCTTACAAAATGACTAGAATCCACCCTCCTTTTCAGCTACACTCTCTAGTGCTACTCAGAGCTGCAAGATCAAGTTCTAAAAATTTGATTTCAGAGTTCAAAATGAATTGACTAGCTATCACATTAAAAAAATTATCTAGTACATATAGTTCATGTCAGTTATGTAAATGTATAGTTCCTTATACAATCAGAATGGGGAAGAACATTAACTCATAATTAGCTACTGGTAGATATATTCTTTAGCTAGGTAGGCCTTAACAGTTACAAAACAAAACGTTTAGCTAAAGATAATTATCCTAAAAGGAAAGTGCGTATGACTGTAGTGTTCATCCCCAACAATATAAATACATGTTTTCAAATTAAATGTGACTTCCTAGATTGTACTTTCTACATAAGAAATATAAATGCTATGATAACCTGATATGTTCTGTGTAAAAAATGTTTTTGATAGTTGTCAGAGCATGGTAAAAATTAAGGACAGCAGCAACAACAAAAGTTGAAGGGAAAAGTGCCTTATTTCAACAAACCAATTATTTAGTAAAGAAATACTAAAGGAAGGGTAAAGCATGTCAAACAGCCAGCCCTGACCTCTAGAAGCTGAGGCACATGATTGCCTGCACCGTGGCACAACAGAACTAGAAAGACACCTTGTGCTTCCTGAAAACCCATTTGAAATTCAAGGCCAGACAAGCGTCTTTTCTAAAGAGGCTGCCAAGGAGATCCTGAGGTCATTTTGGTCAAAATACATAGTATGTGAGCAAAGGTCAGATGAATCCAGGATAAATATTCAATCCTCCTGACATCTACCATCTCATCCTATTAGTCTGTAGAGGAACAAGAGCTTCAGCATGAATGTTGCAATCAGAATGAAAGGAACTTGGTCTGAATAAAAAAGAAAAATAAATTGTTTCATTTTTGTGAAATCAATGATAGCTTTGAATTGTTTAAAAATTTAATATTTTTCATTCATTTTTGTTTTTTTAAGTGTCAGTCTCTCAGGAATTTTTTTGAATACATACACAATGCCAAAGAATCCAAAAAAATGATTTATTTTAATTCCAAAATCTTTTATTAGGTAGATAGTATGGAGGAAACAGATTCTGAAAGAGATAAATTCTTCACCTAAGATCATTACAAATCAGTTAGGTATTGGTGTGATCAAGACAGGAATTATAGCCACGTATCACATAATGATATTTTGGTTAACAAAGAACCACATATACGAGAAAGGTCCCATAAGATAATACCATATATTTACTGTACCTTTTCTAATATAGATATGTTTAGATACACACATCCTTAACATTGTTTTCCAGTTACCTACAATATTCAGGGCAGTAGCAGGTGTTACTCAATACTGGAAAACAATGCTAAGTATGTGTGTATCTAAACACTTGTATATTATACACATATTACACACTTGTATGTATAATACATATATTACAGATATGCTTAGATATTACATGACATGAAGTTTTGTAGCCTAGGAGCAGCAGGCTATACTATATAGCCTAAGTGTGAAGCAGGCTATGGCATCTGGGTTTGTGTAAGTACACTGTGATGTTCACACGATGCTGACATCACCTAATGACACATTTCTCAGAATACATCCTGGTCATTAGGCGATGCTTCACCATACATGTGCTAAAACAGCTACTGCTTCCTGTTACACTACATTGCTTCATTTACTGAAAACTTTCTTTAACATAAAAATCTACCACATCAATTTTTGTTGTTGTTGTAAGTCTAATTGTAGGCAGGTGGGACAAATAGTTAACACAGCAGGGCAATTTTACTCAGTTCCCCTTAGTTCTGTACATGGCAATAGCCCTTAGCCAAACATTTAATATTAATCCCTCAGGATCTCTCATTGTGGTCATGTACTATGATGGATCAACATGAAATAAACTGTTGAATATTTCAGGAAAACATAAAGATTAATGATAAATCTGGTTCTTGGCTTGAAGTTTGCATCTTTAAGAATTCTGAACCCCAGTACTTGGGTGGATCTACTTGGGTGGCAATATCTTACAAGAGAAAATTACATTTTATGCTAAGCTCACAGAGAGAGAGAGAGAGAACTTGGAAGCCTATGTGTGACGTCTCTAGCTTTGGTCAATGTGTGCTTACTACAGTTAATGCACTGTGTATTCTGCTATAATAAATGTTTAGCTAATTATAACTTTATGTTGAAGTGTATTAATCCTTCCAACCAATAACCAAATTAGTTATGGGACCCTCCCTTACCAAATAATAGTCAATAAAATGTAAGGCAATGAAGCAAGCAAATTACACCCTTAGCTATTTTGCATAACAAAACACCTTCATGCTTATTGGTTTTGCAGCTAAATATTCAAGTTTAGAAATGTGGCTGTTCCAGATTTTCAAATCATCACCAAGTTAGGAAAGCCTTTCCAATTTCAGATCTCAAGCTTAGTTTCAATTGCATACATTGATGCCTGTGAATCTCTTGAATTTTGGAAATTTGACTCACTCTTTCACTATTTATCAGCACAGAATCTGGTATTAGATAAGAGTTAGAAAAAGAATTTTTTCCAGGTGGAAAATAAATCAACTTATGAGCCTTATTTAACATGAAAATTAAGAATAATTAATTAAAAGTAAGTAATGAAAGATCTTATTATTGTAGGGGATCAAAATATGCCTTCCAAAAATATGCCAGTCTGGCATAAGGATTGAGCTCAAGGCAATTAAGAAAAAACAGGCATAGGGCAAGTTTCTGCCCTTCTTCATCTGCCTGAAAACAAGGCATACATTTTCCCTATGAAGGTGCTTCCTTCTTCCCATCAAGGAAGAAGAGAACAACCCTTATCACCAGAGATGAAGATGGCTTCAGAAGATTCGACAGAAACAAACCTTACAGACAAGCCCTTCTTTTAAAATTTGGGTTTTTTAAAATAATTTATGTTCTGGGGTTACATATGTTCTGGGTGCAGACTAGCCCTTTAATAATACTAGCGTTTCCCAGATATCTACCTTTCCATAATTTGTTGTCCCTAAGAAGTCTAGAAACCTCCTTCTTTTGTCTTACTTCTCTATAAATGTATTACCCCTTATTCAGACGACATGAAAGTCTCAAAGACGAGCTGCTGCTTTGAATTTTTTCTTCATGAGTGACCCCTCCCTCGATGCCATGGAAAAGTTGTAACATCAAATACAATTTGTAAGCTTGTCTCTTGTTAATCTGCTTTTGTCAGTTAATTTTGAAGACACTGAATTTTTTTTCAATTTTTTGTCCTCCTTGTATATAGTGTAAACAAGGACATAGAAAATAATTTTACCTGAGGCCCAGTGTCCAGAGGACAGAAAAGATGGTCACAGGGCAGCAAAGCAATCTTATGCTAAAGGGACACACCATCAAGGGCTTCACTAAGCCTTGTATGAGGTACAAGATAATCAGTGAAATTTGGAGTTAGAAATCTTGATTGTCTCCCAGCACTTTGGAAGGCCCAGGCTGGTGGATCATGAGGTCAAGAGATCAAGACCATCCTGGTCAACATGGTGAAACCCCGTCTCTACCAAAAATACAAAAAATCAGCTGGGCATGGTGGTGCGTGCCTGTAATCCCAGCTACTCAGGAGGCTGACGCAGGAGAATTGCCTGAACCCAGGAGGCGGAGGTTGCGGTGAGCCGAGATCGCGCCATTGCACTCCAGCCTGGGTAACAAGAGCGAAACTCCGTCTCAAAAAAAAAAAAAAAAAAAATCTTGATTGTCTGTTTCCTGTCATAAAACTTCTGGTACATTTCTCTAAAATCATTGAATTATTTTCTACACACAATTTTCATGTTTGAAGTACAATTTTATACCCATAAGAAAAATATATCTATTTCACAGTTATAATTATTATTATGTGTCTTTCTCAAGGTTTCCAAGCCTTTAAAAGAGAAATTTATGAAAATACCATATACATACTGCCTCTGGCTCTCAATTTAGGAGTATTCTCCCTAAAGTCATCTTGTGACTGTCTTTAATGAATGTAGTTTCAGATGATGTCTTTAAAATTGTCTCACAAGTACTGATGTAAATATTGCATGTTAAGAAAAGCACGCTTTGTTTGCATTTATTTTATCCAATGTCAGAATTATTTAACATTTGTATTAAATAATAAAGTTTGTCTTCTATTATATTTAATGATTATGTGATAGATTTAGAACTCCTTGCTCTTTAAAGTACTCCAATGGTAAATCCGTTTGATTTAATTTTTATTATAGCGTATGTTGCTTTTAGCATTAAGTACTTTATGAATAGTTTGTTCATTTTATTTTAATAAACAGTAGATATTTATGCAAATCAAAAGCCTAGAATATGATTCAAGAAGAAATAATGTCAGATTAAAAATGAAATAAACTGAAGCCTACACTTTTTTGATCTATTCCTTTGTTTTTTTTTTTTTTTTTTTTTTTTGTTTGTTTGTTTGTTTGTTTGTTTGTTTTGAGACGGAGTTTCGCTCTTGTTACCCAGGCTGGAGTGCAACGGCGTGATCTCGGCTCACCGCAACCCCCGCCTCCTGGGTTCAGGCAATTCTCCAGCCTCAGCCTTTTGAGTAGCTGGGATTACAGGCACGCCCCGCCATGCCCACCTAATTTTTTGTATTTTTTTTAGTAGAGACGGGGTTTCACCATGTTGACCAAGATGGTCTCAATCTCTTGACCTCATGATCCACCCCCCTCGGTCTCCCAAAGTGCTGGGATTACAGGCTTGAGCCACCGCGCCCGGCCACTCTTTTGATATATTCTTAATCTGTAATGTTTCTAACCACTGAGAAATCCATATAGTAATGCTTAATGCAGAGTATGGTGGTATTTGAGTCAGAGTCACTAATCTGGATGGTTTTGAAAACTTAATTTTCTGGAGAGTATAGAAAACATGATACTTAAGTCTCATGTAGTTTTGGTATTGGATAAACGATTAAAAATCTGTATCTGCATCTGAAAATATGGTTAACTTCCCATTAATATCTAATACTGCTTTTATTATTTTTTTCTCTTTAGGCACACCGTCTTCAGTTTTGAGGAGTAATGGTTCTGTACTTACTGTATACATGAAGATGTTCTTAGGCTATCTTTTATGAGGTTAAAAATATCCTATGATTCATGCTACAATTCTCTGAAGTTTTAGGCTTTTATTAAAACCTATGGATTAGTAATCATAAGTAGAAACAAATGCCATTTTATGAAATTCTCTCTTGAGAAAAAATGCACCCAATTATTCAGTACCCATTATGCTCATTTGCTATTTGAAATAAATATTTTGAATAATATTTGATACATTATGTAGTGTCTAAATGAACTGTTCTGCCTATACACAAGATAAATACACATATGTTTGTGTGTGTGTGTGTGTGTGTGTATATATATATATATATATGTATATATATATATATTTGTATGCATGAATATATGCAGTTCAAAATTATCAGGAATGTCCCTTTAAAATTTAATTCACATCCTAAGTGAAGAATAATTATTGCATAACAACTTGTTGATTTCCTTGGTCATTCTTTGTTAATGATCATTCTTCATTAATGGGTGATTTTTAAATTTTTAACTAAAATATTAATACCTCAATTATTTTCTATTGACTATATTTTCTGTTTTTAGGTATATGATACCAATATTTTTTGGTTATTGGACACTGATTTAATATTATAATTTGTATAAATATTGTAAAACAATGTTAATTATCATATTATAATAGTATAAATTATTAGTAAATGTATACAACCTATTGTTAACAGTTATTATTGACAATTCAAAGTCACTGCTTTGTTTAGAAAGTGTTCCTAGAAGTGTATAAAATCCTTGACAAAATATTTTCCTAGTTTTTGTAATTATTTATACTTGTCAAAAGTTTTCAATGTCTTTTAGTCTTATTCAGTAATTTAGAACTTTGAATCTATGAAAATGTATATGCTTATCTTAAATTCACATTAATCTATAAGAAAATGCCTATTAATTTAATATACATTTTTCCACACAAATTTTAGGCTTAAATAAAAATAGAAAATTTGATTGGATATTTACTCATGAATCACTCTATTTGTGTGTATTTGAGTATGCACATAAATTCCCTAATACCTTTTTTAGGGGTCTATTATTTCTTGTTTGCATTAATATTTCTAAATTTTTAAATTATTATTATACTTTAAGTTCTGGGGTACATGTACAGAACCTGCAAGTTTGTTATATAGGTATACGTGTGCCATGGTGGTTTGCTGCATCCATACCCTGTCATCTACATTAGGTATTTCTCCCAATGTTATGCCTCCCCAGTCCCCCCACCTCCTGCTATCCCTCTCCTAACCTCCCACCTGCCTCACAGGCCCAGGTGTGTGATGTTCTCCTCCCTGTGTCCATGTGTTCTCATTGTTCAACACCCACTTATGAGTGAGAACATGTGGTGTTTAGTTTGCTGTTCTTGTGTCAGTTTGCTCAGAATGATGGTTTCCAGGTTCATCCATGTCCCTGCAAAAGACATGAACTCAACCTTTTTTATGGCTGCATAGTACTCCATGGTTTATATGTGCCACATTATCTTTATCCAGTCTATATTTGATGGGGGTTGGTTCCAAGTCTTTGCTATTGTGAACAGTACAGCAATAAACATACGTTATTCATGCATCTTTATAGTTAAATTTTTATAATCCTTTGGGTATATACCCAGTAATAGGATCGCTGGGTTAAATGGATGGACAGATACTTCTCAAAAGAAGACATTTATGCTTGCTGGGTAGGGCATCCCTGAAAAAAGGCAGCAGCACATTAAAAAAAAAAAAAAGACATGTATGTAGCCAACAAACATGTGAAGAAAAGCTTATCATCACTGATCCTCAGAGAAATGAAAATCAAAACCACATGGTAATACCATCTCACACCAGTTAGAATGGTGATTATTGAAAAATCAGGAGACAACAGATGCTGGAGAGGATGTGGAAGAAGAGGAATGCTTTTACACTGTTGGTTGAACTGTAAATTAGTTCAGCCATTGTGGATGACAGTGTGGTGATTCCTCAAGGATCTGGAACTAGAAATACTAAGTTTTTAAAACCTATTCATACCCAAGAATTTCCAATCCGCATACTTTAACTTTGTTTTTTTATTCACATTATCATTTTTAAAATGCATTTATCATTATTTTTATTGCAACTATTGAAATTGTGGTTTTATCATGTATGCATCACTTTTTATGTTATTACAAAATATTTTTGCAAGTATATGAAAAGGTTAATAGATAAATCCTGAAGACTAGACTTTTGAACAAAACTGTAAGAGTCAAGAAAGAATTCATGCATCTGAAATTTTTAATCTCTAATATTCTCATTAGGCCTTGTGCTTGTCTATTGCTTCTTTACTTTCATATCCATTGCCAGAGGTACTCTTATACTACACATTCCACAGACCCTCCTAAATGACTTTCAGCTAGGTTTAGCTAATGAAACACTGGAAGAATTTTGAAGGGCAGAGGGGAAATGTCAGAGATTTCTTTCTTTCTTTATTTCCAGTACAGCTGCAGCAGCACCATATTTCAATGTTCTCTAAAGTTCCAGCTCCCGTGGGAGTTTTTGATCTCAGCATGTCCTCCTGGTTAAAAGTTTCTTTCTTATACTCTTTTCTTCCTGTCTCTCTTTAGCACTAGGGATAGTATCTAATTGTGTCTGTTAATTTTTTTTGGTTGGCTCACAGTACACTATTTGCACTTTTAGTTCTTCCTGACATTTTACCAACTAGTCCCCTATGTTAAATTCTCTCAATTGAGCTACCAAGTTCTGTATCCAAACTGGTTCTTAACTATTCAGGGATATCCACATTCTTCAATACATATGTTAAATTACATTTTAACTAACCTTTTGTGAAAATATACTGCACACAATTCAAAGCTGTAGCCACTAAGATTTTTTTTCTTCTTATTGATTATACCAAGCTCTTCCCATCTAAGTAGTCTTTTGCATACTGCACATGTACCCAAAACCTGTACCTTCTTTTGGTCTTATGTACGTACCTCTATTCCCATTGCTGGTCTTTCTCCTTTATTCACATCAGGCTAAAAATCATATTTTTAGAGGTGCTACTCTTGACTACTTTATCTAATATACATGGTTAATTTGTTATTTTCTTTCAAGGCATTTTTTTATTTCCATAATTATTTATAATAATTTTTATCCCTAACTATACTGTACATTCCAGGGTAAAGACTACTCTTCATTTGTTCATAAGTGAATATTTAGCAATTTTCATAATGCTACTGCATACTGTAGAATTATATAAATAATGTACAAAGAAGATGAGAATGTCAAAAAGGAAAATGAATAAAATATAATTATTTTCCTTTGGGGATTTAGAATCTTAAAAAGCAGATACATATTATGAATTAAAATACAGGAGAATATGAAAAACGCTCACATTATAAAGTTAGTGACTGTGAGTACCATGGAAAAAAATTATTCATTGACAAAGAGAAAAAACTTCAGAGAAGACATAACATGTTATCTAGGAATTAACAGATGGTAATATGTATGGTATTAGTTATTTGACAAGGGGAAATAACATTCTTGGGACTAAGAACTACATAAGTAGGACAAGAGGGAAGATTGTACCTGATACATCTGTTAAATGGTAAATAGTCCAAAAAGAGATGAAATTTGGAAGTAGAGAAAGAGGAGAATAAAAAGACATACTGAGATCTGCTACTAGGTCAACTTGAATTAATCAATAGAAGTTTGATATTAATGCTATGTTGGAAACATGAAGAGTCTGCTATAAATGAGAGAAGAGAGGTATACAAAGTTATCATAGGATAAAATAGAAATAGGAGGCAGAAAAAAAAAGAATTTATGATTGGACATGTTGAATTTGAGTTGTCACAAAAACATCCAGCCATTAGGAAATTTGAAATAGAGCTCAGGAGAAAAACGAAAGCTAGAATACAGATTTAAATGTCATTGATTTTGTCAAAGCAAAAATTGCACTGAGCAAAATTAAATATACCAAGGAGACTTTATTCCAGACTATTAAAAAAGGGTAGAGGCTGGAATTCGGTCTGCATTCACGTTTGATGAAACAAGTATCAGTAGGGTTTATATAAGAGCTGGAGTCAGAGAGAAATGTTGAGCCATCTGTGTTTGCTAATCAGTTTTACCCAATGCAAAAGTAAACTTCCACTTATCTTCTTGGCAGAAGATAGTTTTATATCTTGGAGCAAGGTGCCTATGGAAGTTAGGCTCCTACTCTCTCGCAAATAAGATACTAGGGCACTATCTTACTTAATGTTTACATTTCAAAGAGATGGCCCCCAGGTCCCTTAGAAGGAAGTTCCTGGGTTATAACATTGACAAAAAAAAAAAAAAAGAAAGAAAAGAAAAAAAGAAAAAAAAAAAAAGAAACAAACAAAAGGCTTTCAGAAAGATTTCTATCACAGAGTACAGAGAGAGACATTTCCTAAAGTAAGTGTTCTAAAAAAGAGACAGCAAGGCTTCAAGTCAGGAATCGACTTGTTTAGAGGATAGTAAATCTATCTAAGGGGAAAGTTAAGACCTTCTTATTCAATGTAAAGCTAGTTGTTTAAGCCATACAAGTAAATTAAATTACATGGAATTAAACGAGGAAGGAAAATAATCAAAGAGGCCTACCATTTAAGTAGCATAGTCAAAGGAAATAAAAGGCAAGGAGAGGCAAAGCAAAGAGAATGAGAAGCCCTATATTAAGAAAACCAGGAGAATCAGGGATGACAATTTGGAAACTAACAGGATATCTTGAGAAAAGATACTTTTGAGAAGTCAAATGAGGAGATATATTACGTAAATGTTGACGGTATCTTCTTCAATATTGGTAGGGTTAGCAGAGAGATACAAATGGAAGTACAAAGAGGAAAGGTTTAATTTATAATGAGAAAATTTGAACAAATTTGTTGCTCTAGGAGAAAAGAATCAATGAAAAACCATATTGAATATGCACAAACAGAGGTTTGAGATTGTTTATTGTTTATTATTAAAGTTATAAGCTAAAGTGCTACAATACAGAGACGCAATTATAGTGGCTTAAATAAAAAAGAACTTTATTTCTCTTTCCCAAAATAGACTATAGGTAGGCAGCTCTGCTATACTCAATATGCAGCTTCCATTTATGGGTCCCAGGTAGCTACTGTAACACTTGTAATCTCCCAGTCAATGAGTGAGATGTCCATCACCATCTGTGGAGGTCTGTCTTGCAGACCCTGACTCAACGACGGATGAATAAAGGTAGTCTCACACCTGATTCAGTGATTCAAGTGGGCTAGAGATGGCCTCAGCTGCTTTCAGAGAGCAACTGATGCCAATTGACCAAGACCCCGTGTCCCATCCTCACATTGATTCAGTAAAGATTTCATGGCCGGGCGCGGTGGCTCAAGCCTGTAATCCCAGCACTTTGGGAGGCCGAGGCGGGTGGATCACGAGGTCGAGAGATCGAGACCATCCTGGTCAACATGGTGAAACCCCGTCTCTACTAAAAATACAAAAAATTAGCTGGGCATGGTGGTGCGTGCCTGTAATCCCAGCTACTCAGGAGGCTGAGGCAGGAGAATTGCCTGAACCCAGGAGGCGGAGGTTGCGGTGAGCCGAGATCGCGCCATTGCACTCCAGCCTGGGTAACAAGAGTGAAACTCCATCTCAAAAAAAAAAAAAAAAAAAAAAAAAAAAGATTTCATAACAGAGGTTCTATGTCAACACACTTGTGGATCATTAATGTGATTAAAAGAGTGGTTTTATAAATGATAAAATCTTTAGGTTCCAAGGCCAACAGTATACACTGTTAATGGGTAATTCCCCTTGGATCTGTCCCTGAAAGGGCCATCCAGCACACAGCTAACATGAGTAAACAGTTAGAGTAGAGACAAAGAGATGCTGGGTAAATAGACTTAACCAGAAAAGCCTCTGATTGTCCCTATCTTTTCCCTAATCTAATGTAAATGAACCAGCTGCCTTAAGCCTGTTCCAATAAAGCCTTTCAGCAGGCTTCCAAAAGGTTTGAGACTGTAATCTATAAGTTTTCCTAATATTTCCCTAATATTTTGCCAACCACCTTGAGTGAATTTCAACAAATGAGGAAGAAGAGCCAAAACTGAAACAATTTCTGAGCAAAACCCAGAAATGGCACATATCACTTTTATTCACGTCTTATCATACAACTTCTGAGGAGTAGCAAAATTAAAGTATTATGATTTGTGCAATACTTGATCATACTTTTTCTAAATAGTGAGAATCTGTGACTCCGAAGTACAGTCATTATGATTCTGGCAGTCCACCCATCTGCCAGGTTATCCAGTACCTTTAAGGGCCCATCCTGGACAGACACCCTCATGGCTCCAGGTAGAGCCATCCATTTAAGTCCACTTTAGATACTTGAATGCTTTCTTTGATTACAGGAGAAACAGTGCATCCGTCCGCTCTACTCAGCTGGCCTTAGCCAGTATAGCGGCAACCTTCCAACCAGGTCTTATGCTCCTTAAATTCCAGAGAATGGATATTCCCAGTAGTCTCCTGAGGGGCTGTAGTTGCTTTCCAATTTTCAAATCAGCTTAGGAAATCTAACTCTGTAATTAGAAACGGGGCTGTTACTTGGAACTTTTTAAATTTAGTATTACAGATAAAATTGAAATAGAAATAATCTTATTTTGCATCCTTTTGAGATAGTATATATTAAATAACTAAATAAGATTGATGCTAGTTATGCGACTTAAGAGTGGCAAAGTGTGAGAAAGTTAAAGGACATATGAAGTATGAAACTTCCCCAACTTTATATATTAGAGATAAAATAGCAAAACAGTGCCTAAAGTAATTATGCTTATAAGATTAAATTATATTAGTAAACTTCAATGAGAGCACTAGGTAAATTTAAAATTGAATGCATGCCTTTCAAATAACTGATTAGTATTAGGTCTTCTAGTTTATAGATGAAGAAATTAAGCTTAGAGAGAATAATAGTTTATTCAAAGACATCTGACAAGCAGAAAATATTTAAACTCCCATATTCAACAAAAAGATTAAATAATTTCATTGTGTGATTGTGAGGTAAGCAGCCATATAATATTTAAATATAAATTACCATAAAAATTCAAAGAAAAAGCAAGATTTTGTCAATTTTTCAATAAACAATTGTATAAATTAAAATAAAATTCAATTAAAAAGATACCAAGTAGTTTATTTTAGCTTTAAATAAAAAATGATTCTCATTGAGACTTATCTTTCAGGCTGATAAGTCTCAATCAGATCAATTTATTGTCTCAATCAAATAGAAAATGAAAAAAAATACATACTGTCAATATTTGAGTAGTAAAATACATAAACATAGATGTTTATACTCATAACTTATTTATATATGTTTGTATGTATTTTATATAAAGACTCAATATTGTATGTGTTTCCATTAAAATTTTATATATGTTATGACCAGAACATAAAATAGGCTTTTTAAACTGTACAGAAAGCATAATTCCCATAAGCCTCCTTCTCTGGGTACAGTGAAATAATAATGTTGCTTATTAATAAGGACTAACAAAAGAAGAGAAAGAAACAAACAAATCAAACACTTTATTTTAAACACTTCTAAATAATTATTTGGTCAAAGAGGAATTAAAAGGTACAATTAAATAATCTAGAAAATAATAAATCTTGGAATTCTAAGAAAATTAAACCTGAATTAAGCAAGATTTAACCTAACAATAATCCTGTAAGAAAATTTTAGTAAATATAAGGAACAAGGAATCAAAAAGAGACAGAGAAACAATAACAAAGAAGGCAAAGTGAAAAACAAAAGAAAAATTCTTAAATATTATTATGGCTGTTAATTAACATTTCCTAGTGAATCTTAGCAAATAGGCACGTCATAAAAGAGGTATACTTATTAAAACTGATAAAACTTAGGAAACGTTATGGCTGACAAATGATGTAACATATTAGAAATAAAAAGCAGAGAACTAATTAACTACAAATAATCAAATAGTTCAATATATACAAAGACACAAAATCAAACTCTAGCAACCAAAAAAACCTGTTTATTTAAAACAAAGAAATACTTAAATGCTTCACACATCTCCTAAATATTTCACACTTTTTTAAAGAATGGAATGTTTTCAGATTATATTGCTTTTGCTACTTATTTGGTTCTCTCAAAGAAAACTATGTATGTATGTGTGCATGTGTGTGTATATGTGTGTGTGTGTGTATATATATATATATATATATATATATGTTTGTAATAATTTTAAGCACTCTATGAAAAAAACTTTAACATTTTAGTAAGGTGATTAGAAGAATACATGAATATAATTGAAAGTCGCATTATGCTCCTGCACTTTAAAAATAAATTTTCAAAACACAGGTTTCTTTAAATTAATTGATGGGATCATTTTAATTTATATTTTAGTTTTCCAAGTTATCAAGTACATCAGATTAAAACAAACATGAAGTTCTCACTGTTATATGGGAGCTAAGCTATGAGAACACAAAGGCATAAGAATGATACGATGCTGTTAGGGGACTTGAGGGGAAGGATGGGAGGGCTAGAGGGATAAAAGACAACAAACTTGGTGCAGCGTATACTGCTCGGGTGATGGGTGCACCAAGTTCTCACAAATCTCCATTAAAGAACTTACTCATGAAACCAAATACCACCTGTACCCTTATACATTATGGAAAAATGAAATTTAAAAATTTTTCTATAAATGTTTTGAAGAAATTTAAGGAATGATTATCCTATACGTTACCAGATATTGCTATGCAGAGCTACAAATTCAAATTGAAAAATACTAAGGCCATAATATGTTCAATATCATAAAAATAAATAATAGTGTATGTAATAATATGTAATACAATGAATGTGTCATCACAATTTTTGCTGGGGGGAATTTAGAATTATGCATAAGCCGATGTGTCACAATTAATTATCTATTTATTGTTCATATCACTATCAACATTTTGGGCAAAGCCATTCAACACGTCTCTAGGAAGTTCCAAACCTTCCCACATTTTTCTCTTCTATTCTGAGCCCTCCAGGCTGTTCCAACTTCCACTTGTTACCCAGTTCCAAAGTTGCTTCCACATTTTTTTGGTATCTTTTCAGCAGTGCCCCACTCTACTGGTACCAATTTAATATATTAGTCTGTTTTCACACTGTTGATAAAGACATACCCAAGATTGAGCAATTTACAAAAGAAAGAGGTTTAATGGACTCACAGTTCCATGTGGCTGGGGAGGCCTCATAATCATAGTGAAAGGCAAAAGGCACATCTCACGTGACAGCAGAGAAGAGAAGAGAATGAAAACCAAGCAAAAGGGGTTTGTCCTTATAAAACCATCAGATCTTGTGACTCAGTACCTCGAGAACAGTATGGGGGAAATCATCTTCATGATTCAATTATCTCTCACTGGGTTCCTCCTACTACATGAGGGAATTATGGCAGCTACAATTAAAGATGAGTTTTGGGTGGGGACACAGCCAAACCATATCAAATTTAAAGTGGCAGAGCTAAATGAATCTACTGTAGTTGATACCTACATGCAATTATATCAAGTTTTGAAGTAGCTTTCCTTTTTCTTTCACCCAATTAAGTCAGTAAAATTTGCATGTGGATTTTGAGGAACCAAGCATTTGGCTTGACATTTGGAAATACTATTTTTTTAATCAAAAAATTCACAATTTTTATAGGAGAGAAAGTACTTCCTCATCTGTGGTTACCATTTTAAGTGAATAGTAGCAACAACAACAATAACAAAAGTTTCATTTTGTGCTTTACTTACTTATGTGAATTGAAACAAAATGTATACACTGTCACATGCCATCTTTACCACCTAGGAAAACCTACTCCTCTTCCCGCAGATAGAATGGAATGCTAAAATTAATACAGCCTCAAGGAAGAACAGGTGGTTGAAACAAATGTCAATGCACTTCATTAAACAGGGATTAATTATTCAATTTACATATCACGATACAAGTGACAAACATTATTATTTTTTCCCTAAAACCCAAAGTATGATTATAATACAATTATTAAAATGACATTGAAGAGCGAACTAAACTAAATCTAAAGAGATGAATTTATCCTCATTTTTCACTTCTTAGCAATGTTTTAAGCAACGGAACAGAAAGGGATATGCTGTCAAAGTTCTAAACCAGGGCTTTTGGGCTTTCTGAGGTGTTAGATTATTCTCATTAAGAGTGGGACAAAACATGTTAAAATAACCTATTTGATCAAGATCCAGAGAGCTGATGCTAAAATGAAGTTGGTAGTCAGATAAAAAGCATAGAAAGTATAGAAGTGATATCAGTAAAACAGATAATTTGGTGGGTTGAAGGAATGTACAATTAGAGAGGCAATATAAAGCAGTTAGGAGTAGTCTTGTGTTTTTGCATGCTTACTGGTGAGAGTATAAAATAGCCGTAGTATCTTGGATATTATGAAAAATCTGAAAAACCTGACATATATATTCACATACTGGCACAAATACATATGTAAAGGATACTCATTTTATGATTAATAGTGGAAGCAAATAAACCAGAAATTGTCAAAGCTATCCATCGACTTACCTATATGAGACTGGTTGAAAAAGTCATGTTATATCCATATGTAACAGAAAATATTATGCCATCATTAAAATGTGAAACTGCTCTATTTGCACTATGATAGGCTTAATTTCAAATTACACTGTTAAGAATAAAAATATGAATTTAATAAAAGAATCAAAATGGGGACTATTATTTATATAATAATATTATATTTGCATATGCATTGAAGATCTCTTGGAAGACACATTAAAATGATACAAGTGGTTATGGTGGAAGGGAACTGAGGAATGAGAAGCAGAATGAAAGCGGGACTTTTTACCAGATTCCACTTAGAATAGAATAAATTTTTTGTTTTGTGTGTGTGTGTGTGTGTGTGTGTGTGTGTGTGTTTCACTTTGATAATAGTTAATTAAAAAACTAATGTATAACAACGATTTGCAGGCAGTTTTCAGGATAGGGTTACATATGGGTATGCACATCAAAGTTTTATATTTGCAGAGGGGCACGTAATACTGAAAAATTTTAGTAAGCGACTTGTGGTCATTCTGCTAATGGGTATGCGGTGGAAGAATTTGGAATATTTTCTCTCTCTTCTGATGCAGATAAGCAAAGTATTACTGAAAATGAGCAACATAAACCCCACTCATCCACTCTCATTCCCATATGGTCAATGATTTGTCTCACAGGTCAAATATTTACACAGCTGACAATCCAGATTTTTTAAAAACCGACAAAAAGAAACAAATGCCAAGTGGTCCACCTCCCTCGCTACACATGGTGCTGTTTAGTAACACTTGGCTCCATGAACCACACAGAGAAAAGCCTCCATCTTGGCTTTATTCTGCTTTGTTATCAGTCCCAAACAACACTGAGCAGTGAGTGATACAGCAATCTACACCCCTTGTCACGATGAGAACCCTGGAGTTTCAATCTTATGGCTTTCCAAGGCACCCAAATGTTTTTCTTTATTGTTAAATTGGTCTTCTCCTCTTCTGTCTCTTACTGTTTCACTCTGTATTTGGAGAGTTTTAAATCAAAAACAGGAAAAGACATCAATTTGAGACTCTGACTTGATGTTTGTGCTATCAGTCAATTTCTTATATTGTTTATCTGTAGGTAAATTTGGTATTTTATCCTGTATTCAGCTGACTATGGATAAGAAATTTCTATTGAACTATGGGTGAAAACTAAATACAGCTTCTCAGAGTTTACAAATTTTATTAAACCAAGTAAATTGGCTCAAAAAGCCTAGAAAAGACTTAACATTTTACAAATTATTTACAAATAATTTATCCATAGTTTTTTGAAAATACTTCTTTTCCTTACTCCCGATTTTAACACATAAAATAATGCATAATAACATTAAAAGTCTAGTTTTAATATTGCTTTTGAATAACTATAAAAAGATTTCCAAGTCTGTTAATGATAATTAAGGATGAAATTGAGATTATTTTTTCCAGGGCCACAAAACTTATTCACTGGAATTTCAATTTTACCTGGCCAAGTCAACTTAAGCTATTACAAGTAAATGTCATCTACCAGCCTGCTATATATTTTCTGAAAAGTTTTGAATTAAGCTCATCTGTTATGCTTCAAGTCAAAAGAATTGTCATCAAAGATATATGAGTCCTGAAATGAGTTTCTCCGGAAGAGTTGGCAGACTTGAAAGCAGAGCAAATGTATGGGGCTAGTCCCTGCTCCATGACAAAAAGCATTTAGGTGCTCCCAGATCAGAGAATAAAGAGTCTAACCTTTCCTAAAGACATTTATTTCATTTCAACCTCCCCTAAATCATAATCTGAGTTACAGCTATCTCTGCTCTTACCTGCTTCACCAAAACATTCTGACAATTCTAAGCCTTTCAAGCCTCTCTCCATTCTTAATTCTTTAAATTTATATTGCACATAATCTTATGTCACACAATTTGGCAATTTGTAGGTACTCTTAGTTTTCTGGATTGCTTCTCAGTATCTTGAACATAGTGCTTCTTTTGGGAACAGGAGCCATAACTTTGGTTTGTATGGTACCCTTAAAACTCTAGCATAGTGCTTGTCTCTAAAACACAAACAGAAACAAAAAAAAAAAAAAAACAATATAAAGTCTGACCGTTTGATGGTAAAATAGTGATTGAAGAAAGGATGACTCAATTTTTAAGACCTAAATGGATCATGGTTCAAATATTATTTAAAACATTCAATTTGACTTATTAAATTACATATATTATCTTCTGACTCTCACGTGAACTTTGTATTAAATTTCTACTTTTGTAAAAAGTTCAGAAGAGGCTGTTGGAAACAAGTTTGTGCTTAGTTGTCGTGAGAAATGTTTATCATTTTCAAACAACAAAATATACTTTTCCAATGAACACAGACTTTTGAAAAACATCTTTCAAAAAATGTTTTTATGAAGCTGTTTTATCCCCCAAGAGAAACAGTGTTCAAGTAGAAACTCGTATGTCATACTTGCTCCCTATAGGCAGCACTCCACCTAAATACGTTCACTTGCCTCCTTCAAATGGATAAAAACTGAACTCATAATCTGAAGAAAACTGTATAATTTAAGTGAATAATTTTCTTTCAGCTTATATATTGATATTTCACATTACGAATAAGAAAATATTTTCAAGACACTTTAAAAACGTATTCTTGATAGTTGCAAGAAACATACTGCCCACTTTCACTTACATGACTTCTCTCCAAATTATTATAGATGTACGCAGTTCTATGGTAAATTTAAGAAACCAAAAGAGGTTAATTTGATGAATTTACTTGTATTTATATACTGATTTGGGGAGTCTCTGTATTACACATTTTCAGTAAGCTCTATTTTTAAGTTCCATTTATAATACTTGGAATAAATATTTTTCTGTAGATTTTTATTTAATGGATATTTTTCTAGCCAGTCTCCACCTAGGTACAGCCTATACTTGTTTTTCTACATCTGTATCCTCCGTGGTTAAAAGTTACTTGCAAATAAAGGTGCTATAATATTTGTTAAAAGATAATGAACAGACAAGGAAAAAATATATGATATATTTTCTATGGCTTTTACTTTACAAATTAGAATTTCTTAGAAAAGGTTTAGTTCCAGACTAACAATTATTAGACTTAGCCTTCTGCTCCAACTAACTACAGCAGCTAGACAAAATATTGTTAACAATTCTTTGCAGGTATTAGCACCCAACACAGGGAGGCATTTATTCTCCTTTGCTGTTTCCTTAGGGACATTTCCAAAATCATAATCTAGGGAACTAGATCCCAATCAGAAATTAGCAAGTGGAAAAATATGTGCTTATGGGTTACAGAAGTTATTGGGATTTGGAAGTAGAATGGTGAGAATAAACATATAGAGAAGAAACATCAATAATCTGAATGAATGCTCAGTTTGAATCCTGGACCAACTTCTAAACCGTTAACAAGCAAAGTGTGTCTCTGGAAGTCCTAGCAGAGAACAGTGCTGAGATGCTGAAAGCAGAAAAATGTCTCAGAACATTGGGGAGACATTGAAGTTCCAAATAAAGAAAGTTTTGTGAACATTACTAGGTTTAAGATGAGTTTCCAGAAAGACCATGCCCTAAGCATAAGGTTAACCCCTTGAGATATATTCTGTACCCACCAATAAGAACAAAGTTCATATGGACCCACCCTGATGAAACCTAACACCAAGTCTATGACAGAATCAGAATAAAGTACTAGTAACCAGAAATGACCGGAAACTAATCTCTGTTTTATGAAAGTTAGAATAATAGTTACCTCTGAGGGGTACTGACTGGGAAAGGGGACTAGGAAAACACTTGAGGAGATGTAAACATTTAGGTTTTTATTTGAAGTATGTGATTTAACTTAAGTGTATTATACTCTTATTTTTAAAATGCATAGTATTAAAAAGTCTCTGTGGGTGAAGAAGTAAATTCAATATCATTTAGTATATTCATGGTTTAATAGATATTTATTTTTCAGTAACATTCCATTTTCTAAGGTCATTTTGCGGGAACAATTTGTAGAGAAATTTCATCTTTACCTTGGAAAGAGAATCTTTACATTCCAGCTCCAAGCCTCGTAAGTGACTAACTGGAAAACACAATCACTGAATGGTATCCTCTATATCTAGTTGGAGGGGGTGGGGGTGGGTAGGAAAAAAATAAGAAACTTCAAAAATATATGAGAAAATCACTCAGTGTCGTATGTAGTAAGAAAAATGAGTAGGGTAGTATGAGAGAAAGAGTGAACTACTTAAAATAGACTTGTTAATGAATGGCTCTCTGAGAGTTTAAAATGTGAGACTGGAAAAAAATTTAAAAAGAAGTCATATGCTGAATTATATAATGCTTTGTGAAAGGAACATGAGTGAGGACTCTACCTTATATAATATGCTTACTCCACTGGCTTGCCATGAACTCAACTTCCTTTATACTAGAAGGCTTTAATTGTCCCTGTGTCCGAATCCATTACTCTTCTCCTCATTTACTCACTTACTTGGTCTTTCATTAGAGATTTAGTTACGGAATGTCTACCACAGGCATCAGGTGGAGCCAATGAAGCTCCAATTCTAACTCAGTTGATTATGAAACAGGAAATATGTCAGTCACTTTGGGCTGTTATAACAGAATACCACAGAATGTGTGGCTTAAACAAAACAAACAAACAAACAAACAAAATTTATTTCTCACAGTTCTGGAGGTTGGGAATCTATGATACTAGGATTCAGGCACGGGTCAGGTTCTGTAAGGCCCCTCTTCCTGGTTAGGTCGTCCTCTTTTCATAAAGACATTCATTAATTCTGCCAACAGGGCCCCATCTAGCACTATTTACCTGCCGAAGGTCCCACCTCCACATGTCATCACACTGAGGATTAGGTTGTTGACATATGCATTTGGGGGGGACATGAACATTTAGTTCACTGCAGAAGGTTTTCACAGACACTGAAGAAAAGTGAGCTATATATTTTTTTTTACATAATAATGCTATAGCAAGATTTCCAAACATTTCTCATTCATTTTGGTTTATGAGACATCTAAACGTTTAAGGTATTTCTCTACACAATTCATTTTAACTCTGTTTTTATCTTATCAGTATGGCTCTCAGGATCAGAACCGTATTTAAAATATTGGAGATATTATCATTGTCCCTCCCATGTTCTCATTTTGTTTTCCAAACAAACACTTAAATATTTTTAGCTGAAGAAATACACCTCACCTCACAATTAATGTAAATTGCCAAAGTTCCATATCAGAACTTAGGTTTAACAAGCTTTATCTTCTTTTCTCTTCACGGGTCCAAATAATGCCTATTCTTCAAAACTTTACATTTTCAAATATGAAGTACATTTTAGGAAAACTTCATACTTTTTATATTATAGCCTAAAATTATATGTAAGCTTTTCCTATATCATTGTAAAAATCATTATATTTGATTTGAGTGAGACCAGAGATTACTCTGGCCAATATACACATGTAAAAACGGGGAAATTTTAAAAAGTGTTTCAAGAAACACAGCAAATTAATGACACATTAGAATAAAGAGTCGTGCCCTTAATTTATCACAGAGGGTTCTACATATCTAACCACATTTACCAAGAAGAGCTCCAATTCAATACACAAGCAAATGTTTCCTGATAATACTAGTTTGGTTTTTCACTTGTCCTATATTATGTCTTAATTTAGATTGTAGATTCTGTCATGACAGATAGCATGGCTTAAACTTCCTTTTTAATCCTTCTTATTAGCTAAATGCATAGGCCATTACAAATAGAAATGCTGAAGGTAGTCCATGCATTTCTTATTTATTTTTCCACTGGCACAATGTATAACCATGTGCAGAAAAAGGTAAATTTATGTATTTAGAAAGGATGGAGAGAGGAAAAATGACCTAGGGAAAAACAGCCACAGCCAAGCAGGTCACCATGGTAACACAAGGTTCCAAATTGTCATTCTCCTAGTGTTTGACATTTCTCATGTTCAGGATGCATGGCACCATCTAGTGGTTGCATTCAAATTCCAAATGTTCCATTTCTTTCCAAGCCGAAGTTCTAAACAAACAACAACTCAATCTATCTATCTATCTACCTATCTATCTATCTATCTATCTGTCTGTCTGTCTGTCTGTCTGTCTATCTATCTATCATCTATCTATATATATATTTAATTACATGCAAACATATATATGTGTGTATATATACATATTTAGGTTGCACCCTTTGGTTTTCAAAATGTGCAGATCAAAGATTACATATCTTTGTAATTTTTTTAGTGAAATATCACTTGTTTCTTGATTTAAAAAACGTATGTACCATATATCATTGCTAAGATGAGAAGGTAGATTTGTTTAATATCTATATTTCTGAAAACGTGAACTGAAATGATTTTTAAATTATAAATGAGGTGTTTTTACAAAATGGAAAGTTACTACTAACACTGCACTCAGGATTAAGAGTCCCAGAGAACTAGTCCCAAGTTTATAATTTAAATGTTCACTTAAAATATGAGCTTAAATTTTTCCACATATTTAATAAATAAATTTGGGAGTAGTTATTAATGATAGAGTGAATTAATATGCTGTAAAATCTATTAAAAACTAATACTTCTTTAGCACTTTTTAAAGCTGTAATTAATTTAGTTCAACAATCTATTTCAATCTAGTTCGACAGAGAACTAACATAAAAAATAATGACACCATTTCATTCTAGAAAGAGCTAAACTACAACAATTATGCTATATGTGTCAATCAGCCGTAGCAATGCTGATGTATTTGGTAGTTTTATTATAAAAATTAGAAACCATAAAATGCTGTCTTTCAGATCATGCTAAGAATTTTATTTAAAAATCACAGAGATAAATCCTAGGGAGAATAAATACTATTGTTACATTGTAGTCCACATATATTAGAGTATAATATTATATTATTAATATTTATTTTTCATATATGTATATCCATATGTATATTATATATCTATATCTATAGATATAGATATAGATATAGATGTAAGCATAAGTCCTAGAAAGAGTAGATAATTTTACAAGGTCACATGTACAACACATTCATTCATGAATAAATCATTATTGAGAAATTACTGTGCACGAGTACTTTTACAGGACTGAGGAAATAGTAGTGGTCAAGATACAAAAGGTACTTGTTATGATGAAGCTTACTTAATGATTTCAAAGGAGATAAAAAAAGGGAAATATATTTTAGGTTTTGAAATACACCAACACAGAAATACCAGATGGTGATAAGATCTGTAAATAATGAAAACAAACTAATTGACATTTTAACATAGCCTTAAGCATAGAATTAAAATGTGAAACTCTTAGAAATCATTTAATAAAATATCTGTAAGACTTGTACACTCAGAACCATGAAAGAATTGAACTTTAATAAAAATTATAAGACCCAAATAAATGAAGATATATACCATGTTCCTCGATCAGAAGACTCAATATTGCTAAGATGTCAATTCCACCCAACTTGATTTATAGATATAATAAAATTCCAATCCAAAACACAAAAAGTGTTTTCATAAAAATTTACAAGCTGTATTAAATATTTATATGGAAGTGTAAAGGGTCTAGAATAGCAAAAATAAATTTAGAAAATAAGTACTAAAATGAAGGCACACAATATGTGCTTTTGAGACTCACTATTAAAGTATATAATAAAGAAAAGATAAACATGTAGAGCAATGAATGGAACACAGAATCTGGAAATAGACCTGCACATTTATGGATAAGTATTTCTTCATAATGGTAGCAAGGTAATTTATTGGTGAAAGGCCAGGCACAGTGGTTCACACCTGTAATCCCAGCACTTTGGGAGGCAAAGGTGGGCGGATCACAAGGTCAAGAGATAGAGACCATCCTGGCCAACATGGTAATTCATTGGTTAAAAAAAAAGGGTATTTCCAAAATATGAGTTCTCATATCTTTATAGGAAATAATATATCTGGACAGTTTTCACATACCATGTAAAAATTTTAACATGAAATAGAATATATGACATATTGGCAGATTCTTTCAAAGCTACATACACATTTAATCACACAACTCAGCAGTTCCTGATGGGAATACAAAGTTGTGTCACATGACAGTAAGTAATTATAGCAATTTCAATCGTAATAGCCCAAAACAGAAAACAAGTAAAACAACCATCACCTTGTGAATGAATAAACAAAATGGTGATATATTCATACAATACATGGAAAGCAACAAACTAAAATATACTCTACTTTTATTTCCACATGATAGATGAACACCTAAAAAATAATTAAATATAAAAGAAGCTAGACACAAAAGACAAAATATTGTATAATTTCATATATTTGAAGGCATATCAGTGATTGCTATCGACTCAAGGTAGGAGAAGTTTTAAAAACTGTTTTAGTTTATTTTTTGTTATTTTTGTTATTCAGATTTTAATTGGCAAATAAATATATTTATGAAGTATAATGTGATGTTTGGATATGGATATACTTTTTGACTTTGCGGAATAATTAAATGAAGCAAATCCCCAGAGAAAAGAATAAAAAGTCGAAATGACTGAGTCACCTTGCATGAAGAAAGGGAAGGCCAACATCTCTGGTGTGAGCCAAGGGTGAAGATAATTCAGATGAAATCAGGAGAACAGACACGGTCCAGGTCACCTAGATCTCCATAATTCAGAACCAAATCTTTAATTTTTGTTTTAATTGTGAAGATGGAGAGAGGCATTATAAAAGTGGACTGAAATGTATAATTTTGTTTAAAAAAATCATTGCATTATAGACAGCAGATTGTGTGAAAGCAATGGTTTGAACGTGGAGAATCATTGGGAGCTAATCGTAGTTGACAAAGATGTGATAAAAGTGTCGGATCAAAGTTGTAGTAACGATTGTTTAGGAGGTAAACTAATAGGACTCATGATGGACTGAATGTATAGAGCAAAATAAATTAAAGACGCTGCCAAACATTTTTTCGTGAGTGATTGGGTAGATATAGCTGCTAATTGTTGAGGTGAGAACACTAGGAGTGGGGAAGGACTTTAAACGGAAGGCGGTACAACAGTTAAGACCTTAGACCTGAGCACTTATCCTCTTACTTACATAGGAAATCATACTACTCTACGTCAGAAGAAAGGCCTCTTTATTGATGGCATTCTGTAACTTAGATATATCCTTGCTCACAATTTATATTGCCTATTTCTCTTTCCTCCTATTTGTTTCCACTTAAATACAGAAATAACTAGTAAAGGAAATCATTCAAAATAAATAATTTATTTTATAATTTATCATTTTTATCTAAATAAAAGGAAGGCAAAATAAAAGAAAAAGGACAAAAAGAATATCTGAAAATCCCCACAGGATAAACCTGAAAGTCTATTTTAAAGATTAACTTAACAGGAAAATATCTAAAAAATGTTTTTTAAAATATATGGTAAAACTAAAGAGAAGGAAATAATTCACCTGCTCATTGATAAACCTTTGTCAATACTATACATTTAACTAATACATATTACAGTGTGTGACCTTAAATTCAACAACATAATACAAATCCTAAAGAAAAGAGAAAAAATTGTATTGCCACCCCCAAAGAAAGAATCTCGTCCTTCCTCCTATACATACTTAGTACATAATAGGTATTCAATTTGTGTCGCTCTTAACTATATCCTTTGTTAACAGCATTACTGTCATTATCAGCATCATCAAAACAAGTATTTACTGAGTACTTAAAGATTTAAGTCACTGATTTTAAACCCTATAAAAGTTACATTAGATTCTGCAGATAGAATTGGAGACATTTCAAGGAAAGAAGGGACAAGTCTATTGCTTCAGCCTCCCTGTGGCCACAAGGACTCACTTTAGTGTTTACAAAACATTCCTCTACAACAGGGATTAACAGTTGTTTTTTTTTTTTTTTTCTGGAAAAGGCCAGAGGTAAGGTTTTAAACTTTGTAAACTATATAGTTTCTGCTGCAACTACTCAAATCCATTGTAGCTCAAAAGCAGTCAAGGGAAATACATAAAAAATAGAACTTGGCTGTTTTACAAACTATTTACAAACCACCAATCTACCTTTATCTTTATGAGATATATTTTTAAGCTCCCTCATATGAATGAAAACACATAATATTTGTCTTTCTATGCTTGACTTATTTCATTTGGCATAATAACCTCCAGTTATATACATGTTGCTACAAATGACATGATTTTATTCTTCTTTAAGATTGAATAGTATTTCACTGTGTATATATACCAATTTACTTCATTCATGCATTGATAAGCACTGAGGTTGATTCCATATTCTGGCTATGGTGAATAGTGTTTTAATAAACATGAGAATACAGACACCTTTTTGATGTATTGATTTCTTTTCTTTTATGTATACTAAGTAATGAAATTGATGGATGATTTGGTAGTTCTACTTTTATTCTTTTGAAGAACCACCTTACTGTTTTTCGTAGTGGCTGTGCTAATGGACATACCCATCTACAGTTTTCAAGGGTTTCCTTTTCTCCACATTCTCACCAGCACTCATTATTCCTTTTTATTTATTTTTAATTATGACCATTTAAACTAGGGTGAGGTGCTATCTCATTGTAGTTTTGGTTTTCATTTATCTGATGATACTGATTTTGAGCATTTCTTCATATAACTGTTAGCCATTTTTATATCTTCTTTGGTGAAATGTCTATTCAGATCTTTGGCCCATTATCTAATTAAATCATTTGCTTGTTTTTCACTATTGACTGTCTTAGTGTCTTATATATTATGGTTATTAATCCCTTATGAGACAGATAGTTTAAAAAAAGTTCTCCCAATCTGCATGTTAGGTCTTCTTTTATTTTTTAAAAAGAATAGAATCATTCTATTCTTCATTTGCTGTGCAGTTTTTCAGCTTAATATGGTCCCATGTGCCTATTTTTACTTTTATGGCCTGTGCTTTTGAGGTCTACACAAAAATTATTTGCCAAGACAAATATCCTAAAGCATTCTAGCATTTTCATAGTTTCAGGACTTAGATTTAAGTCTTCAATACAGCATCAGATTGGCTGGCTGAATTTGGTCTGTAGGTTGTAGTCTGCCAAACCCTGCTCTGAGACAAAAATTTTATTTTTATCTAAATCTTGCTTCTCTAGGTTTGCTGTCTCAGTCTTGAAGCTGATGTAATGTACTGTTGACTAGAAAATTACATGAAAATATTGGCCTTTCAGTAATACTCATTAATCTTGTAGATTTGCACTCTAATATAGCAAGAGCAATAAAGAATATTCTGCAATAAAATGACTGTATAATTAAATTTAAATATTTTAATAGTCCTTCATATGTGATCAGTTTATCTGATTCTTAAAAACTAAAATTAAAAATCCACCGTGGAAGACAAAACAAAACCAATAAAATGAGTATGGGTGTATGAATATATGAGAGATAGATAAGCAGGTGGGAAATTGCTTAAGATTACTTTTTTTTAACATTTATGACTGGGGTTTGAGTATCTTTAGAACTGTATATATAAAAATATATATTTCTTAGATATTTATATATGTTAAATATATATTTTAAATATATAAAATATATATTTTATATTTATATAATTTTATATATAAATATAAATTATATAAATATATAATATTATATATATGTATGTCAGAGCTCATTGTGTATAATACAAATATTTTTTGTTTCTTGACCACAAGAACTGAGGACTAAAGCTTGGTTATAATATGGAACAGAGAAATCCACAAAAGGAGGCATAGGGCTGATAGACATTAAACCAGTGTTTCTTAACCTTGGCACTATTGACATTTTGGGCTAGATAATTTTTTGCTGTGCATATTTATTTGGTGCATTATAGAATATCTGGCAGCATTTCTCACGTCTTCTCATTAAATGCCAGTAGCACCATCCACTTGTGACCACAAATTATGTCCACAGATATTGCCAGTTCTTATCTAGGGCACTGCTGCTGGTAGAGAATCATTGGCCTAAAGAATAAAAGAAGACCTAACTCTTGACACTTTTCCTCCACCTCAAGCAGAAATTACACTTATACTTTCTTGTTCTTTGCAATCGTGATATCTTCTCCCTTTGCATAAAGAATAAACCAAAATGTATAACGGAATGTGCATTCCGTTTTGTTTGTTTCCGTTTTAGAGATGTGGTCTCACTATGTTGCCCAGGCTGCCCTTAAACTCTAGGGCTTATGTAAGCCTCCCCGCTCAGCCTTACAAGTAGCTACAACTACAGGCATGTACAGTAAGGTCTAATTCTATGCAATCTTGAGTAAAGTATCATGTAAAACCTTTTGTTGCAAACAACACTAACATTACTATAGATTTTCAAAGTTCTGAATATTTTAATGAATTTTGAACTATTAAATTCCTCATATATCTCCATAAAAATTCTATGCAATTACTTATATTTATGGAGCATTTAAAATGTGTTAGGATTAAGGATAAATGAAAGAGTGAGAAGTAAAAGTTGATAATTAAAGATCACACTAATTTAAATATTGGCCCAAAACTCAATTAAAACGTTGCCCAGAATTCAATAGTGAGTCAGATTTTCCGGGAAATGTTTGAGCAGTAGTCAGCTCTCTAATGCATGGCTGTGCATGGCCATCATCCATGCCAGAAAGATTTGATATTCTCATTTTGTTTTTCATTATCAGAATCCATCTTTACCGTAGAAGTTTAAAACTTTATGATATAATACTTAGCATATAACACAAACATCTAAACTGTGCTCAACAAGGTAGAAGCGGCACTTATTATATAAGACATTCAATATGATACAAATCATATATTCTTGTTCTTTTGAGCAAGGTATTTTAGTATATACAAACATAACTGAAATATACTGTACCTTAAGCTGCATAACTGAAATACACTCTACTTTAACCACTTGCTAGGCATAATGGTCAAAATCAAGATACATTCACGCATACTTTTATTACATGGAGGTTCATCCATAGTATGTATTAGAGACACATAATGCCATCAAATTCACCAGAGGGAGAAAAAGTTATCCAAGGAGACACTGATGTTTCACACTACAGGTGTCTTTATATAGGACATCATAAATCCTGACATGCAAGGCTGAAAAGAAGCATGAACACATGTTGTTAAAAATACAAAACTAAATAAAGACAAATTGATTGTCCATTAGAAGAACAGTTAAAGTAGTTACCATACAGCTATTAAAACGCTGATGGATATGTTCACTAACTGACATGAGAAGATTGGCCTATGACAGACTGTTAAGGAGGAAGGCTACAGACAGCGTAACCGCACGGGAGTCAATCTCATTTTTATAATTACATGCCATACATGAGAATGCCCGCAAAGAAAGAAGGGTACAACTCTGTATACCAAAATTAGAGAGGAATAAAAAGTTAATTTAAGTCTGTGTTCAAACAATTGGAATAGGACAAAAGGAGTCGAAAGTTGACTGTGGATAAATTCAGTTCTTAGAGAAATTGTTAACTTTTTCCATGTTCTCTAATCCCTCCCCTCAAAAAATTTGGTTTTTCCTCATCTGCTTTTTTTTTTTTTTTTTTCTTTTTTCTTTCTTTCTTTTTTTTTTTTTTTTTCATTCCTGAGATGGAGTTTCTCTCTTCTTACCCAGGCTGGAGTGCAATGGCGCGATCTCGGCTCATCCCAACCTCAACCTCCGCCTACTGGGTCCAAGCAATTCTCCTGCCTCAGCCTCCCGAGTCGCTGGGACTACAGGCGTGCGCCACCGTGCCCAGCTAATTTTGTATTTTTAGTAGAGACGGGGTTTCACCATGTTGACCAGGACGGTCTGGATCTCTTGAGCTGTGATCCACCCGCCTCGGCCTCCAAAAGGGCTGGGATTATAGGCGTGAACCACCGCCCTGGCCTCTCAGCTGGTTTTAACATCTCCTTTCCTCAAAAAGAGAGGCTTCATATTTCTCTACAGAATCTCTCATCTTCCTCCTCTTTTTGAAAACCTTGCTTCAGAGAATTTACCCAATAAATAATGAATCCTGAAGTGTAAAACACAAAAACAATTCTGACATGTTTAAACAAGAGGCAGAAATATACACTTGAATCAAAAAAACCAAATGGGTTTACTGTAGCTAGAGTGTAGCTGTATGAGTGGGTGCAATTTTAGCAGGCCAAAAAACTAGAAGAGCTAATGACTATTTTAAACCAAACGGTTGAAAGTTTCAAAAATTGTGCTAGTGAGCATGAGACCCCTCTGCAGGAAATGAGAAGTAAAAGAGGTCTCTCTGCACAGTGCATACCCAATGCCACAAAAGATGTTCACCTTTACTAAGTCCATTTTTAGGAACAGATAAGGAAGAATAAAAGAAAGATTTAGAGAAATTGATAATCTTAAGCACATTGTTTATAGTGTCGAAAAATTATAAATATTTTATAAGCTTACCAATAGGAAATATTTCAATAAATTATGGTCCATCCAGTAATGGAATATTATGTTGCTAGTATAATAACGAATTTTAAGTAAACATAATTTTCAAATGGAAAGATTGTGGTTCATCTTAATTAGGTAACCACAAAAAATGGGAAGAGATCATTTTGGAAGAATAATTAATGTAATGAAACATATTTACAAGACATTGAAATCTAGCTTAAACAAAATACATACAATGATTTATTTTTTGTAAATTATATGCATTATGTGAATATTAAATATTATATTACATATTATATAAACACTTAATTTTATATATATACACTTAATTTGTTTAATATGTCAAATATATTTTAATTATAAACTAAAACTAGTTTTAGTTTATAATTATATTAAAAAAACTAGTTTTTAATTTTAATTAAAAACTAAAGTAATGCAATCTACTTGCATTACTTCATTAATCATGATTTCATAAACACCAAAATGTAGAGGAAAAGAGAATAAAAGGTAGCAGTGATTTTCATGAACAGAGAGACATGTTAGTCAAAACTTTGGGTTGCAGGTGACAAAGCCTAACTCAATGAGGGCTGAGCACCAAAAGGGAATTTGCTTGTACCAGGACTAGAAAATACAGAACAGAATTGTCTACAGGTACCTGAACCAAACACTCAAAGAATGTTGACTGATTGGATTCCATCTTCCACACTCCATTCTCCATCATTTCTCCTTCCCTCATATTTTACTTCATTTCTCTCAGTGTTTCTTTTCTTTTTTTTTTTTTTTTTAAATTGCATTTTAGGTTTTGGTGTTCATGTGAAGAACATGTAAGATGGTTGCGTAGGTACACACATGGCAATGTGGTTTGCTGCCTTCCTCCCCATCACCAATATCTGGCATTTCTCCCCATATCATCCCTCCCCAACTTCCTGCTCCCCACTGTCCCTCCCCTATTTTCTCCCAACAGACCTCAGTGTGTGTTACTCCCCTCCCTGTTTCCATGTGTTCTCATTGTTCAACACCTGCCTATGAGTGAGAATATGCAGTGTTCGATTTTCTGTTCTTGGGTCAATTTGCTGAGAATGATGGTTTCCAGTTTCATCCATGTCCCTATAAAGGACACAAACTCATCATTTTTAATGGCTGCATAGTATTCCATAGTATATATTTTTATATATTAACTTAATTTTTAGACTTATCAACATTTCTTAATTTTTTTTTAATGAATACATGATACTTTTATAAGAAAAGAGTCTACTGAAAATATTTGTTAAATTAAAGAGAATTTCCCAAAAGTGAATGAAATAATTGATACAAATTATTAGGAAAGATGTCTAGGGTAACAAAAAGGAAACAGAGGTCTCAAAGATGATGTTACAATTTGAAGTGTAAGATGTAGGCATGTTGGTGAAGTCATTATCTGGGACTGACAAAAAATGAGAACATTTTGAAGAAAATAATTAATTTGGTTTGGTTAATTAATTGGGTTCTAGATTGAAATTTTATATGGAAATGTCAGTAATGAACTAAAGATGCTGTTTTAGAGCTCAATACAGAATGAGGTTTGCTGGAAAGTGCTCAAGTAATAGACAGCTTGCAGATGCATGAGTGCACAGAATGAGTTATGCCAAAGCTTGTTTTAGTAAACTCAATCTGTTACTCTCATTTGGAATCTTTATTTCTTTTGTGGAAAGCACTGAAATGTGATCATCCAAAATAAAATTCTTAGAGATGTGATTTAAAAAATCCAAAATAATATTTGAAAGTCTCTGCTGCTTTAAGTACTATAATCACTAAACTCAAGTGAAAGTGATGTCTTCTAATCTCTGTGGTTTTATAATCAAAATGTAATACCTTTTTAGTACAAAAGTGAACCAATTCACTACACGTAGGGAAAAATAAAAGCTAGATTGTAACTTTTTTATTAATTAAATCATGCGATCTGTTCTTATCATTTTACAATTAAATATTGTTAAAATTTTAGCAGTTGGTTTTTAAGATAAAACATTTTAACTGTTGTATATGTTAAAAGTTTACATTTTAAAATATCAATATTTATTATATTACTACTAATATCTATCTTGACTACTACAAATAGCTCAAAGCATAATAATCAATAATAATTCTGTTTACTTTATGAAACAGACCTAAGGGAGAGAAGATAATAGGATAAAAAAGAAACAAGGGTACTAGAGTGTGCAAAAATTCAATTTATATTTTAACTAAAATACTACTGCCCATTATCTGTTGTACAAATTATGGCCTACAGTTATTAAAGGAGCAGTTACTGTCTTGATACTTCTTAATTAACCATTTTTGATAATCAATACCTGTTCTGAATGCTAGGTTGTATTGGCACATCAAAGAAAATATGTTGTGAGTTTTAAGGAAGATACTGTGTTTTAGTTCTGCATTAATATTCTGCAGATTGCTTCTCTTGTTGGTCCAATGTCATTTATAAAATTATCACCAGCCTCTTATTACTTAGACATAGAAACTTCAACATCAATTTTGACTCTCCGCTTACCCTCCATGTTTTTGGCTGCTAAGAAACACTACTTTTTTTCTTTCTCAATTTAATATTTATTTATTTTTTGTTTCCTGTGGTAATTTCTTCCCAAAGTTTTAATTTCTTAGTACTGAATTATTGAAGAATATTTTCTTGGATAGACTTTGTGTTTTTTTTTTATTATTATTGCATTTTAAGTTTTGGGGTACATGTGAAGAACATGCAAGATTGTTGCATAGGTACACACACGGCAGTGTGGTTTGCTGCCTTCCTTCCCCTCACTTGTATCTGTCATTTCTCCCTATGCTCTCTCTTCCCACCTCCCCACCCCCCATCCATCCCCCATTTCCCCCCAACGGACCCCAGTGTGTATGCTCCCCTCCCTGTGTCCATGTGTTCTCATTGTTCAACACCTACCTATGAGTGAGAACATGCAGTGTTTGATTTTCTGCTCTTGTGTCAGTTTGCTGAGAATGATGGTTTCCAGGTTCATCCATGTCCCTACAAAGGACACGAACTCATCATATTTGATGGCTGCATAATATTCCATGGTGTATATGTACCACATTTTCCCTATCCAGTCTATCATTGATAGGCATTTGGCTTGGTTCCAGGATACACACGCATGTTCATAGACTTTGTCTTTATTAACTACTTGGGTTATCATATCTGATTTCTTGGTTTTAAAAATAATTCATCTGCTGCTGATTATAAAATTATGTTTTCATTGTATCCACTATGTTGAAAAACCACTCATGAGCTTGTTACCTTACCTGGCATCTCCACTGGGTGATGCATAGGCAACTCACACGTCACATGTTTTCAAAGAAATATTTTATGCCACACTCCCCATCCCACAAATTCTCTTTATATGCTGATTTTTTGCTCATTTCATAATTGCAACTCCTTTTTTTGAGATATTCAGGGCAAAATTATTGAAGAAATTTTTTCCTTGTCTCCACATCTAATTCATCAAGCAATATTTTAAAAAATAATACAGTTAAATCTCAATATTATCATGAATGTCAATGGCCTAAATTCACCACTTAAAAGGTAGAGAATGGCAGAATGGATTTAAAAAAACATCAACTAACTATCTGCTGTCTATAAGAGACTCACCTAATATCTAAGGATTCATATAAACACCAAGTTAAAGGGTGAAAAAATATATTCCATCCAAACAGAAACTAAAGGAAGCAAGAGTCACTATTCTTAGATTAGGCAAAACAGACTTTGAAGCTTTAAAGGAAAAAAGACAAAGAAGGCATTACATAATGATGAAAGGATCAGTCCAACAAGAGGATGTTACAATCCTAAACTTATATGCACTTAACACTGTATCTGCCAGATTTATAAAACAATTTCTACTAGACTTAAGGGATGAGATAGCAATACAATAATAATGGATAACTTCAATACTCCACTGACAGCACTAGACAGATAATCAAGACATAAACTCAACGAAGAAATTAATGTACTTAAACTATACCCTATAACAAATGGACTTAACACATATTTACAGAACATTTTTCTCAACAACTTTGGAATACACATTTTTCTCATCAGCACATAGAACATTCTCCAAGATAGACAATATGATAGACCATGAAACAAGTCTCAACGAATTTAATAAAATCAACCTTGTATCAACTAATTTCTCAGGCCACAGTGGAATAAAACTGGAAATCACTCCAAAGGGAACCCTCAAACATATACGAATACATGGAAATTAAATAATCTGTTCTTGAATTACTTTTGCATTAACAATAAAATCAAGATGGAAATTTAAAATTCTTTAAAGTTCTATAAAATAATAGTGACACAATGTATCAAAACCTCTGAGATATATCAAAAGCAGTGCTAAGAGGAAAGTTCATAGCATTAAATGTCTCCATTAAAAGGTATGAAAAGCACAAACTGACAGCCTAATGTCATACCTCAAAAAACTAGAGAAATGGGAACAAACTAAACCCAAAGCTAGAAGAATAAGAAATAGCAAGAATCAGAGTAGAACTAAATTAAATAGAAACAAAAAATAGAAAAGGTAAATGAAACAAAGAGCTTTTTATTTGAAAAGACCAAAAAAAAAAAAAAATTGATAGGTCCTTAGTGAGATTAACCAGAAAAGGAAGAGAGAGGATCCAAACAAATTTGACCAAAATGAAACTGGAACTATTACACCCAATCCCACAGAAATACAAAAGGTCGTTCAAGGCTACTGTGAACACTTTTACATCCATAAACTAGAAAACCTAGAGGAAATGGATAAATTCCTGGAAATATATTACCCTCCTAGATTAAATCAGGAAGAAACAGAAACTCTGACCAGACCACAAACAAGCAGTGAGATTGAATTAATTATTAAAAAATATATATATACCAACAAAAAAAGCCCAGGACCAGATGGACTCACAGCTAATTTCTACCTGACATTAAAAGAATTGGTCCCAATCCTACTGAAATTATTCCAAAAGATATAGAGAGGAATTTCTCCCTAAATCATTCAATGAAGCTAGTATCACTTTAATATTGAAAGCAGAAAGGGCATAATAAAAAAAGAAAAGAAGACTAAAGACCAAAACCCCAGATGAACACAAATGCACAAATCCTCAAGAAAATACTACTTAACGGAATCCAACAGCACAGCAAAAAGATAGTGTGTCATAACACAGCACATCAACAAAATTAAAGCAGAAACTATATGATCATCTCAGTAGACACAGAAAAAGCATTTGATAAAATACAGAGTCCTTTTATGATTAAAAAACCCTCAACAAAACAGGCATAGAAAGGACTTAACTTATAGTGAAAAAAAGAAAGCCAAACATGACAAGCCAACAGCTAACATCATACTGAAGGGGGTGGGGGGAGTTCAAAGCATTCCCTCTGAGAACTGGAGTAAGAGAAGAATGCCCACTTTCACCAGTTCTACTCAACATAGTACTGGAAGACCTAGCCAGAGCAATCAGGCAAGAGAAATAAATAGAGGACATCCAAATTGGAAAAGAGGAAGTCAAAGTGTGACTTTTCACTGATGTTATAATCAATACCTAGAAAACCCTAAAGATTCATCCAAAGGGATCCTAGATTTGTTAAATAAATTCAGTAAACTCTCAGTTTACAAAATCAATATACACAAATCAGTAGTATTGCTATATACCTACATCAATCAAGTTAATCTAATCAATAACTCAATCTATTTTACAACAGCTGGAAAAAACATCCAGGAATTTATTTAGCAAGTAGCATAAAGATTTTGATAAGAAAAAATACAAAATATTGCTGAAAGAAATCATAGATGACACAAACAAATGAAAACTCATCCCATGCCCATGAATGAAAAGAATAAGTATTGTAAAAATGATCAAACTTCCCAAAGCAATCTACAGATTCAATGCAATTGCCATCAAAATACCATCATTTTTTATTAGAACTAGAAAAAAACCATAAAATTCATGTGGAACCAAAAGAGTCCATATAGCTTAAGCAATATATAGTCTATATAGCTTAAGCAATATTAAGCATAAAGAACATATCTGGAGGCATCACATTACCAGATTTTAAATTATACTACAAGGCTATGGTTACCAAAACACCATGGTACTATTATAGAATAAGCACTTAGAACAGACAACACAGAAATAAAGCCAAATACTTATAGCCAAATGATCTTCAACAAAGCATACAAAAATGTAAATTGGAAAAAGACAATCTAGTCAATAAATGGTGCTTGGAAAACTGGCAAGCCACATGTAGAAGAATGAAACTGGATCCCTGTCTCTCAGCTTATACAAAAATCAACTCAAGATGGATCAAAGACTGAAATCTAAGACCTGAAACCATAAACATTCTGGAAAATAACGTTGGAAAATCTCTTCTGGACGTAGGCATAGGCAAAGAATTCATATGAAAAATCTCTTCTGGACATAGGCATAGGCAAATAATTCATAACTAAGATTCCAAAAGCAAATGCAATGAAATAAATAAATGAATGAATGAATGAGACCCTGTTAAACCAAAAATCTTCTGCACAGAAAAATAAATAATCACCAGAGTAAACAGACAACCCACAGAGTCAGAGAAAATATTCACAAATTATGCATTGAACAAAGGACTAGTATCTAGAATATACAAGAAACTCAAACAAATCAGTAAGCAAAAAGCAAATAATCCCATCAAAAAATAGGCAAAGGGGAAGGATAGAGATTTCTCAAAAGATGTACAAACAGTCAACAAACATATAAACAATGCTCAAATTTTTTGTAGATTCTGGATATCAGCCCCTTGTTGGATGGGTAGATTGCAAAAATATTCTCCTATTCCATAGGTTGCTTGTTCACACTAAAGATAGTTTCTTTGACTGTGCAAAAGTTCTTTAGTTTAATTAGATTCCATTTGTCTATTTTGGCTTTTGTTGCCATTGGTTTGGTTTTTTAGTCATGAAGTCCTTGACCATGCCTATGTTCTGAATGGCATTGCTATGTTCCTTATGCTTAGAATTGTCTTTGCTAGGCAGGCTCTTTTTCGGTTCCATATGAAATTTAAAACATTTTTTTCCAATTCTGTGAAGAAAGTTAATGGTAGCTTGACGGAGATAGCATTGAATATACACGGTACCACAATGAGATACCATCTCATGCCAGTTAGAATGGTGATCATTAAACAGTCAGGAGGCAACAGATGCTGGAGAAGATGTGGAGAAATAGGAAGGTTTTTACACTGTTGATGGGAGAGTAAATTAGTTCAACCACTGTGGAAGACAGTGTGGCAATTCCTCAAGGATCTAGAAATAGAAATACCATTTGACCCAGCAATTCCATTACTGAATATATGTCTAAAGGATTATAAATCGTTATATTATGATACATGCACATGTATGTTTGTTTATTGTGTCACTGTTCACAATAGCAAAGACTTGGAACCAACTCACATGCCCATCAATGATAGACTAGATAAAGAAAATATGGCACATATACAGCATGGAACACTATGCAGCCCTAAAAATGAGGAATTCATGTCCTTTGCCAGGGACATGAATGAAGCTAAAACCCATCATTCTCAGCAAACTAACACAAGAACAGAAAAACAAACACCACATGTTCACACTCATAAATGGGAGTTAAACAATGAGAACACATGGACACAGCAAGGGCAACATCACACACTGGGGCCTGTCAGGGGATGGGAAGCTAGGGTGAAATATAGCATTAGGAGAAATACCTAATGTAGATGACAGGGTGATGGATGCAGCAAACCACTATGTCACATGTATAACTATGTAACAAACCTGCACATTCTGCACATGTATCCCAGAACTTAAAATATAATTTAAAAAATTAGTATGACCTCTATGGAAAACAGTATGTAAGTTCCCTAAAGAACTAAAACTAGGTATATCAATTCATTCCAGCAATCCCACTACTACATATCTACCCAAAGGAAAATAAGTCATTATATGAAAAAGACACATGGACGTGCATGTTTATAGCAGCATACTTGGAAGTTGCAAGGATATGGAGTCAACCTAGGTGCTCATCCAGAAAGGAGTGGCGGAAGAAAATATGGTACAGAATACTACTCAGCTATAAAAAGAAGAAAAATTAATGTCTTTTGCAGCAACTTGGATGGAGCTGGAGGCCATTATACTAAGTGAAGTAACTCAAGAATGGAAAAACAAATATTGTATGTTCTCATTATAAGTGGAGGCTAAGGTACGAGGATACAAAAAGATACAGAGTGATGTAATGGACGTTGGGAACTTGCTGTGGTGATTGGCAGTGTACATATTGGGTATGGTGCACAGTGCTCACTCGACAGGTGCACTAAAACCTCAGAATTCATCACTGAATAACTCATTCATGTAACCAAAAAACACCTGTACCCCAAAAACTATAGAAATAAGAACCCAAACATTTTCACAAGCCTCCACTTTAACCATTTTCACGTGAGCCAGCATAATGTCTAGTGTGAGGTTATTTCAATATTCTTATAACAGGTCTCCCTCCTTCCTCCCTTGCACTTCTGTAGGCTATTTTCTACCCATTTATCAAAGAAATGCTTCCAAAAATCTATCTAAGTTAAAATATCGACATTTGTCCCACGTTTTCCATTGGCTTTATATCTCACCCAGAAAAATAAAAATTAATTACTGTGTAAACTGGTCTCCTGTAACATCCCTAACTTTGTGACCTTCTTCTCTACCGTCCTACTCACCTAGCTCTAGCCACACTGACCTGCTTGTTGTTCTGCAATTATTCTTGAAAGGTCCTGTTTTACAGCTTTTACTCTTGTGTTTGAAATGTGCTTCCTCCTGTAGCCACATGATGCCAACCCTCATTTCTTTCAGGTCACTATGCAAAGTAGCTTCATCAGGAGTAACCTAAACCCTATTTGGCATTTGTTTTTGTTTTAGTATTATATATGAATCTCCTCCTATAGATATGCAGTCAATTAATTGTTTAATGCCTACATTTTTCTAACTAGAATGCAAACTATTTGTACAGGGTGTTTTTGGAGAGTTGTTACCATATATATCTCACTTCTAGAACTGAGACATGTGCTTAACAAGTGTTTTCCAGTGGGCAAATAACTGAATAAATTTTCTCGATATTAAATATATGCATGATCCTCTGTTTTTTTTTCCATAAAGCCTTTTTGAACAAAACGATATATTGAATTAATGTATTCAAAAATAAAAGAACAGCATTTTTAAATACCAAGAATGTAAATGCCTTTTGAATTTATCAAACATATCACATTTTAGACATTGACATGAAAGTTACATTTTAGGCAGGCATTTTTTAGCACAGATTTTTATTTTTCAACATAATGTAATATTCAGAATAAGGTTAAAATGTCACTATTTTTCATGGGTATTGTCCTATTTTATTATTTTATTATTTTCAGGTACAGTATTTTTCTCAAATATCAGCTTTTACTTTCTTTTTTAAAATTTTACTAAATAAGAGAGAACTGCAAAGAAAAATTCAAGAACATATTGAATGCATTTCAATACAATTACACAAAGACAAAGATGCTGATGCTGCTGGAGCAGAATTCTTGCCTAATAAGCAACTTCATTATGTAATAACTTTTTTTTTTTTTTTTTTTTTTTTTTTTGAGACAGAGTTTCGCTCTTGTTACCTAGGCTGGAGTGCAATGACTTGATCTCGGCTCACTGCGCAACCTCCGCCTCCTGGGTTCAAGCAATTCTCTTGCCTTAGCCTGCCGAGTAGCTGGGACTACAGGTGCGCACCACCACGCCCAGCTAATATTTGTATTTTAGTAGAGATGGGGTTTCACCATGTTGACCAGGATGGTCTCAATCTCTTGACCTCGTGATCCACCCACCTCCGCTTCCCAAAGTGCTGGGGTTACAGGCGTGAGCCACTGCATCCGGCCCATGTAATAACTTTTAATTTTCTTCTGTTGATGTAGAAAAGACCAAATTTGGTTTCTAATAAACAGATCTTTAGTAGCAGTGTATGAGAATGTGGGCTGCATAAAATTTGAAGGTAACGTTCCAATAGAACTGGGCAATACAGCCAAATGAGGCACCTCTAAGATCTAAGTCAATAAAATAAGAATTTCATTAAGAGTGCATAATAATAATTAACATTCCTAGATACTGAGTCACTTTATTCACAATAGACAAGAAACTTACATGCTCCTGCTATATGATGTCTGAGACTTTAGGAAAAACATCATATGTGAGAAAAAAAATACAATAATGCATATATTTTTGGTTTCCGATTGTCATAGTGCATTACTGATATTCCATTTTCACTGGTGCTTCAAGCTTATTGACATGATTCAAATACTTTTGCTTCATCATTGAACTGGAACTTCTTCAAAGATATCCACTTCCTCAGCTTTATCTCCTTAATCTTTTTGAAATGAGGAGCATGAATAATCTTTTGCCTTTATACTTATTTTTGGAAGGTGTAGATAATAGGAATTTGTCTAGCACTGATTTTTCTTAGCCTCAGGCTACTCAGTACCAACTTATAACTATTCCTTCCATTAATGTGTCAGTTTCTTTCCATCTCATGGAAAAGACCCAGATGAGGGCTGCAGAGGATGTGTTTTCTTTGAAAATGAAACACCTACAGCAGTTAAAATATGGGAAAAATATTGTCTTGGCAGGACTAAAATACTATTTCAAGTTCAATGTTAAATAAAAGTTCTCTGTAGCTGGAAGTTTTAATATAATTAGCTGAAGCTCAACTTATGCTATATTATAATAAAAATGTTATTTTTCAAGGCAGAAAAAAATCAATCAGAGTCATTCCTCTGGAGACTGCATGTGAAGCATTAATATTTCACCAGCTACTTTGTATACATCTCTTTGTTTTAGTATTCTTCCACTTAAAAGTGAGATCTTACCAAACAAGTTCATATGTTTTAGAAATAAATAACTGAACTCAGAATATTCCATATGACAGAATTTTTAATTTATAATAGTTTAAGTAGGATGAAACTTAAATCCACTAGTAAGCCAATTTATTTGCTAATCAACATTAATATTTATATTTTTTATTTATTTGATGTCTTAATATAATGTGTGTGTGTGTGTGCATGTGTGTGTATGTTATTTTTCCTTTGTTTTGTTTTCTCTGAATAGAGACAGAGTCTTGCTATGTTGTCCAGGCTGATCTTTAATCCCTGGCCTCAAGAAATCCTTCCGCCTTGGCGTCTCAAATGTTAGAATTAAAGGGATGAGCCACCATGCCCACCTGGATTTTCTTTCTTTTTTTTTTTTTTTTTTCATATGACTTCAGTAACAATGTATCATAAGAGGCGTTGGAAATTTTGCTTACTTGATGATAATTAACACAATGAAAGTAAGATCAATAAGATTAAAACAACACAAAACAAGGACAGAGGTATGAAGTTGTAAATATCAGTAATTTAAAGCTGTTAGTGAGGACTTTTGTTTGTAAACCAATAGCACAACTCTATTTAAATTGGTTTATGAAAAGAAAGTTTGTTTAATTAAGAAGCCCAAGCATAGCTGGGTTGTTCTTCATTTTTATACAAGTTATTATCACCTCCTAGAGAAAGCTGGCTGCAGCTAATTTTTTATATCCTATTTTTATCTTATTTATATCCTGTTTTTCCAGCAATCCTGTGAAACAGTTATTTTTCTTTACCAAAAGTTTCAGTGCAATGGTGAGTCTGATAACATGTGGCCCAAACTCGGTCATGCACTGTATTAGTCTGTTTTTATGCTGCTGGTAAAGGCATACCTGAGACTCGGCAATCTACAAAAGAAAGAGGTTTTTTGGACTTACAGCTCCATGTGGCTGGTGAGGCCTCACAGTCATGGTGGAAAGCAAGGAGGAGGAAGTCATGTCTTACTTGGATGGCAGCAGGCAAAGAGAGAACTTGTGCAGGCCAGCTCCCTATTATAAAGCCATCAGATCTCAGAAGACTTATTCATTATCAGGAGAACAGCAGGGGGAAGACTTGACAGGATGATTCAATTCCCTCTACTGGGTCCCTCCAACCACAAGCGAGAATTTAAGATGAGATTTGGGTGGGGAAACGGGCAAACTACATCATGCACCAATTCATGAATCAGGACAATATGGATAAGCCATTGGTCCAGATCTGGCTCTTGATCCCAAACTTGGAGGTGAAGTTGAAGTCAATGTCATGTCTACAAGCAACACTGGACCCTGAGTGGGGAGGATGGTTTCCCTGAACTATGATAGGTTTTTTTTTTTTTTTTTTTTTTTAAAGGTGAAATGGAAACTGAATAGGAAAACAGACATCCAGTACTATGAAAACGGTTCCAGCCTTGGTCTAAATTTAGAAAATACACGATTAATTTACTCTTTGTTTTTAATCAGTTTACAAATGATATGACTTCAACTCCTTCCCACAATCTGTTGCTTGCTATATAAAACAGCTGAATGGCAGCTAGCTTTGTACACTAATACAGGCTATTCTGAAAGAAAGAAGTGAGAGAAAGGGTGAGAGAGATACGCTACCTTATAATTCTGTTTACATTTTTATCTTGTTTTAATTATAGTCATTTAAAAAAATATTTTTTTCAAAGCATCATTATTAACCCATAGCAGTGCTACAGTCCTATCCCCAAAGATATTTTCAGCTCAAAGCAATGGCTTCTGTCTGCAATCCAAATGCTTTTGGTGGCCAAGGTGGGAGGGCCAATTGAGGCCACAAATTTGAAACTAGGCGGGCCAACATAAGGAGATCTTGTCTCTCTGAAAAAGAAAACCATACTAAATTAGCCAGGTGTTGTGGTACACCTGTAGTCTCAGCTCCTCAGGTGGCTGAGTAGGGAGGATCACTTGAGCTCAGTAATAAAGGCTGTAGTGAGCTATAGCCTCACCAGCCTGGGCTACAGAGCAAGACCTGGTCAGAAAGGAAAAAAAATAAAAAATCCAACACTTTCAGAACTAGAGTGACTGCTTTATTTATTTATTTATTTATTTATTTATTTATTTATTTTTGCCTACTCTGGAAAGAAAATTAAGCTTAACTTGTTTTTGATGAACAAAATCTCTAATGTAAACTTCTCCGTAATTACAAAAACCATTTTACTATTTTTTTCTTATTATTTATAATCCTCATTTTCTATTTTCTTACCAATAGTGCATTTCTACTAACATTAACTCTTCCATAACAGCAAACCAATAAATTTTGGAGAACATGTTGTACAAAAAAAAAAAAATAAAATGCTTAGATTTGTTAGTATACTCAGGCTCTCCTATTATGGAGACATTCATTGTCTTGATCGAGTGTAGTTACAATGGACTGGAGAGAAATTGGGAAATTAGACTATCAATAAATTCAATTAGAGAAAGAAAAAATAATTAATTTCAATATTTATATTTCATCAAGACTTATGGGGCTAGACAATGATGCAAATCTATCAATTAAATGGGGTCTTAGAATTACATGTATTAAACAAAAATTACCCAGGCGTGTTGGCATGTTCCTGTAGTCCCAGCTACTTGGAAGGCTGAGGCAGGAGAATTGCTTGAACCCAGGCGGCAGAGGTTGCAGCCGAGACCACACAACTGCACTCCAGCCTGGGCAATAGAGGGAGACTCGTGTCTCAAAAAAAAAAAAAAAAAGAATCACATGTGTTAAAAATTGGCCAAGAATTTTTTTCAAAGAACACAAATATCTTACTGTAGTGACCAAAATCCTTCTTGTCCTTATGTGTTGAGCATACCATTGAATATTCAAATAAGGGAAAAACAGAAAATTCCTCTAGTTTAAACCCTTTTCTCTTATAAATATGTCATTAATGTACATAGAGAGTAAATGTCTTGCCGAATGGCAACAGCTACACCCTAACATGAAAATAAAACTAAGACCTCAGAGTCAAAGACCAGTGGTCTATCAAGTATTTCATAGTTTATGAGCATGTAATGCCTTAACCCTAAATCTACTATAGTGTCGTTTGCTAAACTGTTATTATTGTCAATACTGGCTCAATATATAAAAATATCTAAACTTTATAACACTAAGAGGATAACACAGAGATACATGTTGAAAGAGTTGGATAAAAGGATCAAGATAGTATTATCCTTTAGGGTTTTATTTAATATATATCTCCTGCCATTTGTTATTTAATATTTGTCATTTTATTATAATTGCAATTAAATGATCAGCATTATTTTCTTTGTTTTTACTCTAACATTTCAAGGTTAAGTCTACTTTCAGTTTCAGAATTGTTGAATCCAAACTCTTCATGTCAGTACAAATAACAAGAACAAAACGGTACACATGCATACAAATTTATTTTTCGCAATCTCATGTGTTCAATTACTCACTAATCAATAAAAAACATAGCAATTGTGATTTATTTCTGTAGAGTTAACACTGCATGGGAAATTACAGAGAAAAATATTATAGTCCCTGCTCAGAAAGCTCTATAAAGGTGGATCAGAGAAAAAAGACTTCCATTGTGATACCATCTCAGAAAATTACAGAGCAGTGTATAATGAAGGAATAAACACAGTAATTCAAACTTAAGTATCATAAACATTCTCATAAATTTGAGAAAGGTAGAAAGATTCAACAATTCAGTTTTATAACATTTGCCTATCATCTCTTGATCAATTTTTCCTGCCTACTCCTTCAGCTGTATTTTCTAGTCCATACATTATAATACAATGCATTACAGCTTCAAAACCACAAGAAAAAGCTCCATGTGGGAGGAAACTCAAATTTCTTGACATGGCATGTAAAGGATCACTGTTTGATCTTTGCTAAACTAAAATAAACTACACCCTTTTTCACATTATATGTGACTGCTATACTGAATGACTTGAGTTCTTTAATGTGACAAATTATTTATAGCCTCAAGAATGCCATTGCTTCAACCATTCCATATTTTTTACTCCATCTCTACATTTTTCTAATATACCCCTCCTTTGCTTTATCACTTCTGCAAGTATAACTTCCAAGAAGTCTACTTATTCTACTCGCTGCATGTTAATAAGATATGTCTCTTCTGTTTGTCTTTAGTGAATCAATGTAGGTTTCTATCATATTGTCTGTGGTACCCTTGAGAAGAAACAAAAGAGCGGTCTCTGACATCTGAAAACTCATCTGATGCTTATAACTGCAAATGTTATTGCAAACTGGTCTTGTGCTTATGGCTAAACAAAGTCGTTCTTTTTTAAAAAAAATACAATAGGAAAACAACAGAAAGAAAATGAAACAAATTCAAAGCTGATTATTTGAAAAAATTAATATAATTAAATTAGCTAGGAAAAAAAGATGATAGCCTAAGTGGCTTCGGAAATGAGTGACGTCTGTAATACTAAATGTAAAATGAACTAAACATAAACAACATAGTGGACAAAGTTGTCTCCAATGGAGATATAGCTTAAAAATTCTAATATTGCTACCCATGTATAGTAGAACTGAAAAACTAGTAAATGGATGTCAAATACTGGTAACCGGGTTTTCCAGTGTTACAGTGGGCATTAACAAGTATTCAAGGGGAGAGAGCTGAAATGATTCATGTGATAGCACACTAGAGTTGGAGACCTCAGTATGAGCTAATATTTAACTTAATATAGGTACAGATGCTTACATATAGAGATATGTATCAAGAAGTATATGTATATACATAGGTTAATATACACACTTTTACTTTAGTGTCTGACTTAGTCTGTTCATGCTGCTACAACTAAATAGCAAAAACTGAGTTCCTTTTAGATAACAGAAATTTCTTTCTTACTATTCTGGGTGCTAGAAAATCCAAAGTCAAGGGACTGTCAGATTTGGTGTGTGGTGAAGGCTTTCTGGTTCATAAATGGCACCTTCTTGCTGTGTCTTCACATGGTGTGATGGGCAAGAAAGCTCTGTCGTCATGACCTAATCACAACCCCAAAGCCTCCACCTTCTAATACCATTACCTTGGTGATGAGGTTTCAGCATATACATGTGGGAGGGATACAAACATTTAGACCATAGCCGTGTTTCAGGTGAGGGGCTCTAGAAACAATGATATCCAAGAGCAACAAGCACATTTTAGGGCCAGGATACTGATTTCAAACATTATTCTCCAGTAAAAGAAACCAAAGCTCCTTGCAGTTTTTACTACGGAGGCAGAAAATATACCAGATGATCCTGACACATCTTATAGAACTAGAAGTTAAGAAAATGCTAAAAATAAAAAAATCCTCACAAAATAATGAGGATCTTCTAAAGGACAAAGGAACTCACCAAAAGGATACTCCATAGTCAAGCTTGGTCAACTGAAGCAACAAACTAAATCAAGTTTTATTGGATCATAACTCAACATATAAAATAAATATTCATGAGTTAATACTGATATAAATAAATCATTTAATAAATAATTAAGGATGGAAGAATGAATGAATCTCCCATGCAGAAGAATTCCAAATAATTTAGGTGGCTATGCCATCCTTATGGGCTGTCAGTAGTTTTTTCCATATCAGTGAAGTATGAAAAAGAGAAAAAAAACATGAATAACCACAGTACAAAAATTTGACAAACACTACCTTAGCCAGGTCACCAAAGTTAATATTCTCAGAATTAAGTAACATTGATAATATATACCCATGGTATTACATAATGAAAATGGTACTTTACCTTTCAAATGGCTTTCCTTTCAAAAGCAAATTCCCCAGTCTAATAACGAGAAAAAAAAATCAGACACATCCCTCTTGAGGGATGTTCCACAAAATACATGGCCATGACTCTTTAAAGTGGTTAAGGCTCTTAGAACAAGAAAAATGAGAACCTGCCACGCCAACAACTAAATGTAATGGAGTATCCTGAGTGGGATCCTGGAACACAGAAAGAACAGTAGAGAAAACTGAAGAAATGTGACTAAGTTATGTATTTTAATTAATAGTAATGTATTAACATTTGTTCATTAATTATGAAATTTACAATAGGAGAAATTAGGGGTCACATAAGGTCTCTGTGCCTTTGTTGCAATGCTTCTATGATTCTAAACTACTGGAAGAAATATTTTGCTACCAATACAACCATTAAAGGTATTCTTTATTTCTGTCAAAATGATTTCAATTTCTGGTGTTTTCTTTTGTTTCTTTTTTAGAGTTTCTCTCTGTTTACACTGCCCATCTATTCTTGTTTGTGTTCTCCATTTTCCTTTAGTTCCCTTAACATTGTTCATTAATCAGGGTCATTTTCAACTCGTGATTTGATTCTTCTGTGTCTGATAATTGGATTGTGTCTTTATAGTACGTGTTTTCTTGTCTCTTGGCATGTCTTGCCATTTTTGCTTAAAGCTGAATATGTTGGATCAGGTAATAAGAAATGAGGTAAAGCATCCTAACATGTGTATGTGTTTAGTGTATGTTAATATCTCTAGAAGTTAGCTGTGTTTAATGTTTGTTGTAGCTAGAGTTGCCAAAGGCTTCACTTTGTCCTCATGTCCTTGTTTTTTTCCCTCCTCTTATGCTTTGGACTTCCTTACTTTTCCTTGGAGAATCTGACATGCAGTTATTTAAGCAGTAATTCACTGTTAACGTATTAGAGACTTGATAGAGTGGTAAGCTGTGGAGGAAAGGAATATTCTATTATCTTAAGATTGAATCCTGCTGTTTCAATGGGTCTGTGTTTCTGGAATGTGACCTTCTTCAGTGTTTTTTCAGGGTTACAGCATTATTTTCTCTCAACTTTTTTTTTTTTTTTCAGCATTTCCAGTTATGTCCTTGAAACTCTATTCTTGACAACGTTGTATTTACTTACTTACTTTATTTATTTATTTTTAAAATTTTGACACGAAGGCCAGGTGGGACTGAATCAAAAGAAATTCACTCCCCTCTTTGGGATTTTTTGAGCTACTTTTGTCTACTTGTTTGTTAGGATTTTATTTGACAAAACATTTTCTTTCATTTTTATCGAAATATAATTGACAAAACATATTTATGCATTTTAGGTATACTACTTAATGTTTTAATAGATTTTTACATCGTGAAATAATCACCACAATTAGGCTGACTAACATATCTAACACCTAACATAATGTGTGTGGAGAACATTTAATAACTACCTTCTAAGAAAATCTGAATTAGATAATACATTATTGTTGATTATATTCACATTGCTCTATCTTAGATCTCCAGAATTTACTCATCTTCATCACTGAAACTCCAGTATTGAACACTCTTTCTGTCTCTTTCTTTTCTCTTCTTCTCTATTATTTCAATTGGATATGTTTCCTTGCTTGTAATTTTTCCTACAATATCTGAGGCTCTATTTTTCTCAATTTTCTTTTCATCTATTCTTCATATTGAATAGTTTCTATCAATATAACTTATTATTTATTAGTTATTACTTTGGACATCTTTGGTATTCTGTGGAATCCATCTAGTGATGTTTTTATTTCAGACATTGGAAGTTTAAGCCCTAGAATTTCTGTTACTGTTTTCATTTTTTGTAGTTATTTTGTGTTTAGTAACAAAATAGCATGTTTTTTTCTTAATATTTGAGAAATAATAATTTTCTTAATATTTGAGAAATAATAATAATAAACATTAAGAAAAAAGTCAATTAAATACAGAATCCGGAGACTCTAAAGATAGATAGTTTCTATTGTTCACCTATTTTTATTAAATATAGGTCACAGGTTTCTGTTTTTTTTTGTTGTTGTTGTTGTTCTTTGGATGTAAATAATTTTTGGTTGAAAACTGGGCAGTTTACATAATAAAATGTAGTGACTCTGATATATTCATTTGAGGATGTTTCAAATTTTAATTCTATTAATAGTTGAAATTTAACTTTCTTGAACTCAAATGTAATCTTTATTTCCTTTATAGTGTGCTACAGCTTATATCAAAATTCTGTTATCATGGACTCTACTGTTGCATTTTTAGCTTGGCCACCTGGCAGTTTCCCTAATTCTATGTAATAAGCTGACTCAAACTTATTTTGAGAGTCTCTTTTTATACTCTTTGATGAGGAGTTCAGATTAGGTTGATCTATGAAAAATGAGGTAGACTAAATCAAGATAATGTCTTCTATAAAAAGATTAATCTTTTTTTTCTGCCACGGTATCACATGTGCTAACACCCTTAGCCTAATTTAGCACTCTTCTACATTTGCTAGATGTTGTAGGTCCAAAATGGAAAATTCATTATGCTACTTGAAACACTGATTCTCATTTTACCTCTAGGTTAATGCTAATGTTTGCTCGGTTCCACAGCTTCTTACTCTGTTTACCACACAAACATTCAAGCCATCATATGCTATCAAGACTGTATATGTGTGTATATATTTTATATATACAGTATATATATGTATATATGTATACACATGCATATATATACACACACATTGTGTGTGTGTGTATATAGTCTTGATGACATATGACTGCCTAAGTGTGTGTACACACACACATATGTAATACTTATATATGTGTGTATATGAACATCTAATTTTAATTTTTGAATTAACTCTGTTGCAAAAATATATGTGTGTATGTTTGTATGAACTACATGAATATATTGTTATTCTATCTTGCACCAGCTATTTCCAGAATTTCCTGTGGGACAGTGGAAAGAGGAGAGGAAACTCATCTTTCTCCATCTGTTCTGCTATTGACACAAATTGCTTTCCACATATACAGCTAACCTGTAAAATTGTTTATATAACTACCATATTTTCTTCCTTGAATCTAATTGCATATGCCTTGTTCACTGTTCACTTTAGGACTGCTATCTAGTGTTTAAACAAGACACAATTTTTTTTCTTCATGATGAGTCTTTATTATTTATGAATTTTGTTTTTTCTGGCACTTTATAATATCTGATAAGTGTTAGACCCTCTCACTACCACTTATATTTATTCTCTTTATTGTTTTTCTATACAGACTCTGCTGACCTGAGTTGCTTTGGTGAACATAACACATCTTCTACATCATGATTATTAAATATAGGTTTAGTTTCCTTGGAATACATTTTTTATTTTTTCTTTAATTCTTTTTGTGACAATTTGATAATTTATGAGAGGAAACGAAGAAAAATCCTGACACTCAGCAATGTTCAAAACTGAATCCATTATCAGTCTTAAATATTACTTGGGAGTTTCTTCTTAAATCATTTCATCCCCAAGAATTTTGACACTGTTTTTTACTGTTCTTTCTTCTTTTTTGGTGTTTCTTTGATTTATACCATCTCAAATTTTTTCGTAAAATCTTTCAGAGCCCATGATTTTATCCTTGTTTACATGGGACAAACTGGGTAACTTCTCCAAGTTCCAAAGAAAAGTGACTTGGAACAAATTATCTTACTGTCCTTCTATCTGTTGTACAGACAGAACGTTGTTATACAGATAGAAGGTTGGTTTGACCTAACAAAGACAAAGTTAATTTTTGATTTTTATAAATTTAATGTATTTACCACATATATGAACTAGAGTTAATATTATTCCAAGATTAAAAATGTGTATAATGTCCTTCAATTAGGGTTTTTATGGGTTTTTTTCTTATCACTATATAGATATTTTCTGTCTTGGGGGATGGAGACCACAGCAGTAAAATTTCTTTTTTATCACGTATTATGGGTAAATAATATCAGCATGTCTTATTACCATTGTCGTTAACCTTGATCACCTAGCTAAGGTAGTGTTTGTCAGGTTTCTCCACTGAAAAGATGCATCTTTTTTCCCTTTTCCATTGTTCCTTTTGAGCAGAAGTCACTATGCGCATATGTAGCTATTCCAGCCTTCAAGAGGATATATGTTATATATGTAGCTCTTCCAGCCTTCAAGAGGATGGGATATAACGTCCTATATTTAGGTTGGAAGGGCTACCTATATAACAGAATTACTCTGCTTGCAGCTATGTCTGAAGCTTTATTTATTTATGTATTCAATAATTTATGTAAATATGGAATTCTGGAAATATATTTGTACTTTGTGTAAGAAAGATGATATTCAACTTCCTAACACGTGAGAAATACACCCAAAGAATTTGCATAAATTATGATATTTAAAAGTTACATGGATATTACTATCATTGAAGAAATTTTATCTTAAGTATTACATATAGTTGAATATATCAATAAAAAACTATAAATTCAACTTCTAATGAGAAATTTTAGAATAAACATAAAATATCAAGAGCCAGGTCTCTGACTGTATTCTTTCTCCAAGAGCTAGAAGGAGAAACTAAGAATTCATGTGCTAGAGTTAAGTCTGCTTGTTTCTATGCCACTCTCTATTCGCCATTAGAAATGTTAAACTTGATGAGATAAATTTGAAAGGGAAAGGAAAACAGCCAAATGATTTTTTGGGAGTGGTACATACCAATGCAAAATTGCTTCTTTCTCATTTCCATGACATAATTTGGGGGAATTTCAAGTGAATTATTGAGGCTCTTTATGTACAAGATATCCAAACAGATAAATTGAAAAGTAAACTCTTTGTATCTTATGCTCAAGGCAGGGTACAAGTGGGATCAGAATTTTTCTGCCTATCCTAGAGTAGGATACAGATGGTCTTAGAACACCAATAGAGTGGAAAGGATTACAGTGGAGCTGAGAAAGCCACATAGTAACAAGACCTCAATTACAGGGACAAGCGATGTTAGTATGTTATGCAAGCAAAACATCCAAGGGGACAATTTAACCAGAAAACTTTTAGTAGATTTGTACAGAAAGCCCAGTGGATAGATGAAAGAAGCTAAAAGTAGGTCACGGCTAAGGATAGTCAGGCACACCTAGTCTAATACTCTGAAGCATATAAGACATTTAAGACTTGTTATTGCTGAAAGCAAAAAGAAAAATAATTTGAGGAAGACCTGAAAAAATATGTATTTATATTAGATATAATTAATTAATATGGTAGTAGACTAAAATTGGATATTGAAAATTACAGTAATTCTGAGGTAGCAAAATTGGGAGTTTCTCTTCATCAACAGGATTAAGAAATATCAGCAATTTAATTAAATAAAAATAATCTAAATATATTATAAACTGGGATTTTCGTAATTGAAGTTAGATGACTAGGAACAACTGGACCATCTAAGATTAAATGATATACCCACCAAACGAAATAATGAGTCAGGTGATATTAATCCTAGGGCTTAAGTTGTTCTGAGGCACTCCTGGGTCTATATAGCCATGACTGATGCTAAAAGTCACTCTTACCCACTTCCATGTGTTAGCATCAGTAAAATTAATGTTCATGAGATTATTCAGCAATGTGTAACAATAAAAAATGTTTTTATTAGAGAATCCCTGTGACTGAGGGGAATTATCATAGAACTACATTAGCTAGATTGCTTAGCATCACTAGGAGATAGTACATATATTGACCACCTGGGTGACACCATGGCTACTTTTAGGGAATGTGGTAAGTGAAGAGTCTTGTTCAGAAAAATCAATAACATGGCCCAGACTTTTCTTTATAGGATGCCATGATCTTCGCATAGTATTTTGAAGTACACTCAGAGAAGAGGTAGAAGCAATAAAGACCAGGATGTGAAGCCATCTAAAAGTTAGTCATGAAGTTTTATTTCAGAGGGTGCCTTTGTGATGATCTGACTTTCCTGGCAGGTGGCCACTGGCAGAGATAAAGTGAATATACAATTTATATTCAAATGTGAGAAAACCAGGACATTATTTGAGATAATTTTGAGATTGATATCTAAAGACATGATAAGACTTTCTAATCACTTTGCAGGACATGGAGACCTATTTTGTAATCACAAACAGGTATATTTAAATAGATATATTGTATAGATACTCAACATTTGCAACTTTAACAGAATCAATAAATTCTAGTTACCTGTCCTCATTACAAAATTCTTTACTCATTTTTTTTCCAGCAACCAGACAACCTTATTATTCTGAAGGTGTAAAAACTATAAAGAGAGAATTCAGGAAAGAAAATGAATCATTAAACTCCTACAAATCAACTTTACAAGCTAACAATTTTACAAGTTAAACAGATATTTACAAAATTTTAAGATTTTGTATTTTGTGTTCTTTATGAAACTATATAATTATCATCAGATAATCTTTCTCTTAGGCTATGCCTCACCTATTCTGGCATCTTTTATTCTTTATTAATCTTATTAGCGTGAAAATAAAAATTGAATTTCTTAACGTAACTGTGGGGAGTGTATTCTCCTAAGCCTGTAAAAATAATAATAGTACCCTTATTTTGTGATAGGCAGATAATGCAGTAAGCAGTAATCTGAATCATTCACATACACACACACACTCACAATAGTTTTATCAAGTGGGTGCTACTCTAAATCAATTACTCTGGCCAAGTTTAAAGGACACATACCTATATCCAAATGCTAAATGAAATTGTTAATAAATACTGCATAGAACAATTTCTCCTAGAGTTATGTTTACAAATGACTGGAAAAAGAAAGTAACATTTATTACATTGATTATCAAGGTACTTTCCTTTAACAGTGTTTTTGAAATATCTGACTAATGTGTTTCATATGTGAAGTACTTTTTTATAAGTACTCTTAAGTCTTGTTTTAAAACTGAGTAATGCCAATAAGTGGTCATATGGTTAACTCCGGGAACAAGAGCTATTTATTCAGAGTAGAAACATGATATATAGTGAGTCAGGAATTCCAAGAAATCAAGTGGGTGGTAATAGCTTAAGAAAAAAAAAAAAACTTCTATTTAAAATAACATTAACATTTTGGAAATCAACATTATATATTGCTCTGCCTTACCTACTAATCTTCAATTCATCAAAATTTAAAAAAGTTTCTGTCTCCAGGAAAGTTTATGGATATACTAAATTAGGCATCTGTTTATGAGATTTGCTTTTAAGGGCATCAAGAATTTCCCTGAATTATTTCCCTAGCCCAATTTCCCTCACCAATGCACATCCAATGTTTAATTTTTTTCCATCATAAGTCAATTATTTTATGTACTGAAAAAGGAAGTTTTAGTACCAAGATACAAATGCCCAGTAAAAAATACTATCAAATAGTTTATTCATGGCAAAAATAGCAGAAACAGTGAATATTAATCAAGAAATAGTGTTTGTATACAAATCTCTGTGTTGAAGTAGGAAGTGGGATGGAACTCTATTCTTTGTAAATGCCAACTACTCCCAGCTGTCATCATGTTCAATTACCTAAACTCTTCTGAATTTCTGGTTGAACATGTGACACAATTCTAAAAAATGCTATATAAAGGAAGATTTCTGGGAAAGCATTTACTTCAAAATGAAAACAGTGGGAAAAGGGAAGAGATTGTTCATGATTGCCATTGCCCTTTCTGCCTTGCAGACCCCTGGGAAAATCAGTCCTGACAATCCTCTCTGTCCCTCTGCCAAAATTCTTTGAATTATAACACTAGTCCTCATAACCCAAAATAATGTCATCATTTTAACACTAAAATGTGCTGTTTATCCTTATGCTCTGCATTTTGAAGGAGAAAATGTCCCACTGGAAAAAAAGTGGCCATAAATATAGACTCTCTTCGTTGCAATGTCTTGCTCTTTGGGACTGTAACAATTGAAGATTTGGGTACCCCAGAAAAAAAACACTCTCTTTAAAATGGATATTTGTATTTAATACAAATTTAATTGTTATTCTCAAAGAGTGGGTGAATATGACTTCAGCTACCTAAGTTCCATTGCAACTCAAAGAAAAATTCAAAAACATATTGTTCAATCATATGCATTGTTTTGAGTGTTTTATTATTTTATTACATTTACTTAATGAATATGGTTTTAAGACATAGTATATGAATGTGTAATAAGTATTTGATCATTTTCCTTCTGTCAGGAATTTTTGTGTTTTTTCTTTTGGTAAAATTATGATTAAAGTTATAGTAAATATAATTTTCATAAGCATGTCTATTCTCATGAAGAATATTTTTAGTATGTGCATAACCTAAGGTTTCTTATATTTATAAAATTGCTTTATTGTTACAAATATTTTTTAAAGTTTTTTTTTTTTTTTAATGCTGGTTAGTGGCCATGAAGCAATTCTCCAGATTATTGCTAGATTTTTCTTTCTTTTCTTTTCTTTTCTTTTTTTCTTTCTTTTTTTTAAAACTACCAAATCCTAATAAATTGAATGAAGAGAAAGAATGGTTAGAGGAATAAAGTTTTGCCTCCTGAGCAAACTTCTCAAAGTTAAGGAATTGTCTGTGCTTCCCCCATTGACTGCATGTTAGATCCAAGAGCTAAAAAAACAGGAAACTCTGTTAATTCTCTCTGAGATTTGGTAGTGATTTATACAAAATGGATTTATACAGAAAGGAAAGATGTTCCTGCCCCATCCCTGTTTTAACTAGTCCTCAATTTGGTCCAGTGACTGAGTCCAGCCTCTGGAGTTGAATCCTGCCTCCTAGCTCACTTAGTTGTAATAAAATGCACCTAGTCAATTCTCTGCTTAGGGCTTTATCTTGAGTGCAACACAATCACACACACATACACACACACATATACACATACACACACAAATAAGCAGGTAGGCAGAGTTTTCCTAGAGTTTTACTTGACATGGAAGAAATAATAGGAATTCCTATACACCCTCTCAACTATTAACTGTTAATGTTAAAACCCCTGGTTTGCTAATGGCACATTCAAGTTTTTAATAGCTTCACTTCACTTAAAATGTATTGCCTTTCTCATTACAAATTATTTAAAGGGTTTCAATGCATAAAAATTATTTTCATAATGACCAAAAACATAGTAAGCTATTTATAATGATTAGAGAGTTACAATAGATAACCCCCTTTTCAAACTGGATGTGATATAATTTTTAGCAGAAACAGATAATAATTTGCAAAAGTAAATAAGGAATCATATTTTTAGAAAGTAAAAATTTACTTTTATCATAATGGATCAGAATAATAGTTTTTATGTTATTAAATAAAACTTCTAATTCATGGTGTTTTGTATCAAGCATAAAAATAATACTAATTTATCAGGTAATAAGTTTACAGTTAAAAGTCTGAGTATTTTGAAGATTAATTTTCATCATCATTGTGTATCAATCTGAAACAATTCTTATGAAGATTTGTTATCCTTTTCTAGTGGTGGTGAAACTTTTGTAGTGAAACTACATGAATACTTATAAATTACATGTATAAAATTTGACATTTTTTGTAAAATATAATGTCCTTATAACTGTTAAACCACTTTGCAATAAGGGGAAAATTTAACTTCAATGTGTCCTCTTGATGTCAGATATTTTGCTCTGCGTGTATGTATTTACAAAAACGTTACTGTAGCTCTGTCACATTTTTTAAGAGAAGAATTTGAGTGTCACAATATAAAAACTCTTGATTTCACAGGGTCTGTTAATGGTAGAATGCTTAATATTATTAAAAAGTTCAAGCATTTGTAATTTCCTATAAAAAGTGGCAAACAATGATTTACTTTACTTCTTTACTTTCTCTTCAACTTTGTCTGAAAAAAAAAAAACTCTTCTACAAACTACATTAAATTGATCAAAAGTAGTATGAAATTAATAAGTAAGTCAAGAATCAGTGCATTTCCTGGAGTTGGCTTGGTAGGAATTCAATAGAAGAATTAATGAAAAATGCCTAAAACAGTATTATAACATAACAAACAATAGCCTGAGCTATCGTTTTTATTATTGATATTGGAATGAATAGATTTACTTCCAAATATACAGCTTTTTAACCAAGAATCAAAGAGTTACATCCTTGAAAGGCATAGGGATGCTCAGAGTCATAAAAATGGATTTTCCAGAGTCCTTTAATTGTGAGAACACTTTCATTGCCTTTCACTGTGTGATAATAAAAAACTTGAATGGGATTATATGATAGATACAATATTTTCGATGCATGGGAAATAGATTATGTTTTTCACTCAATGGCCTAAAATAATGCAATAGTTTTCTATTTAAGAGATGTAGGCAGTTTGTCTTTGTCAACAGGACTTTCCTAAGCGATGTGCACAGATTACAAAGAGAAGTGGGAAATGTATGGCAGAGGCTGGAAATGATGGATGTACTAGCCAAAACTAGTAGAGTGTAAAAGAAAAAAAAGTGAAATAATAATAATAATAAAAGAGAAACAAAGAAAGAGAAACTTTGTCAACTAAAAATGCAGAACTGAAACCTTTTACGTGGATTGTGGGAACAAGGTCAGCTGTATAATTACCTCTGTTAACATGAGTGATATCACAGTGTAGGTTTGATAGAAATGCTTAGTTGATATAAAAAGTAATAAATACAAAAATCAAATTTTATCATTCCTCAATGAAATCTAATTTCCACTTTCATTCTTATATTCCAAGGATTTGTGTTTTATTCTATTAATTGTTTAAAAAGAAAGGTATGTGATTAATCATTGTAAGATGAGCATAGTAGACAATTCTAATTAATAAATACATACTAATGTGTTTAATAATTAAAATAAGTAATAAACAGCAAGATAGTTTTATGTCTGGAACATAAGAAAATCTAGCTTACATAATAGAATATTTTTAAGATAGAAGCTATTTTTGTAAATTTTATGACAAGGACATAAATCTAGTTACTGGAATTCAATCAGTATTTAGGGGAATGGCTAGGATTAGAACCTTGGTGATTCTTTTTAAATATGTGTGCATTTCTGTGTGTGTGTGTGTGTGTGTGTGTGTCACAGAGAGATAGAGAAAAGAGAGAAAAACACAGAGGGAGACAAAGACTCCTAAAGCCTACTTTACTGTTTTGCATTTGCTTTAAAAATGTATCTTTTCAGAGCCAATGTTTGATATGTTCAGATGACAGCCAGACTCTTTCATTTAAATTGCCAATGAGCTCCAATTACCCCATTTAAACTAGTTTCTAAGAGACATTAATAATAGTTAATATAGATTGGTTGTATACAGGTAAACTCATATTATGGAGGTTTGTTGTACAGATTATTTTCTCATCCAGGTGCTAAGCCTAGTAACCAATAGTTTATAACTGTACAACAGTTTATTATAACTAAATACAATCTGTTGTACAGATTAATATTAATCTATCAGGTTAGTATTTATTTATTCTTTATTTAGTTATAATCTGTACAACAAACCTCCATAACACAAGCTTACCTATATACAACTAGTCTATATTTACTATTATTAATGTCCCTTAGAAACCAGTTTGCTGACCAATTCGTTAAACTATAACTATGTATTAGATAACTGCTGTAAATGTATCAGTGGAATATATATTGTGATTTGTTTTATATTTTAAGGGAAATATCTAACCACTCATTCTTTAACATAGTATGATCCAATTATAAAACCACTTGAAATTTTCTTATTTACTTCACAGACTTTCTTGCCTCCAGATCTCTACTAAATGCCATTTCCTCTACTGCTTTTAAATTCTTGCTAAGTTTAATAGATGATTAAGATGTTAGTGTATATTTTGCTTTTCAGACACTCAAGTTTGGGCTAAGCATGTCCTCTTATATGGATCAATAGTATACTGTACAACCCCTTTATTAAAATTGTCTATGCACTTACTTGTCTCTTGTCAGGCTGTGAGTTTTTTCTAGAAAAGGTACATTTTCTCCAATGTCATAGTTCCACTGTCTAGTAATACAGAACCCATTACAAAACAAGTGTTCAATAGATAAATGTTATATAAATGAATTGATGAAGAGATGAAACAGATATGTATGTGGCACATAGATTAATGTCAGGAATAGAAAATATTATTTATATTAGTACCACATATTTATCAAACAATTTTATATTCTTTATTCTATTAAATTGTCTCAACATTTTACAAATGAACTTCAGAGAGATTAACTCCCCTTATATTTAGCTAGGATATTGAGATTGACACATAAATAAAACAGAACAGTAAATGTTGAGTGTAAGCATGTGTAAAATTCATCTTCTAATCAAATTATATATATGTATGTGTGTGTGTATATGTGTGTGTATGTGTGTACATGTGTGTGTGTGTGTGTATGAGTATATATATATATATATATATATATATATATATACAAAAACAGATGTGAGAGAGAAGATTGGATTTGAAGATAGAGTGGGAGGTAAGATGGATTTCAAATGTGTTGCTTAGGGAGAGAAATCTTAATATCACTGATCATTAGAGAAATGCAAATTAAAACCACATTGAGAGACCATCTCTCACTAGTCAGAATGGTTATTACTGTAAAACAAACAACAAAAAGAAACAGATGTTGGTGCAGTTGCCGAAAAAGGAGAACACTTATATGCTGTTGGTGGGTTTAGAAATTAGTTCAACAGTTGTGGAAAGCAGTGTGACAATTCCTCAAAGAGCTAAAATAAGAACTACCATTTAACCCAGCAACCCCATTTCTGGGTATGTACCTAAAGAAAAATAAATCATTCTACCATAAAGACATGTGCATAAATGTTCCTTGCAGCACCATTCACAATAGCAGAGACATGGAATCAACCTAAATGCCCATCAATGATAGACTGTATTAAAAAAAAATGTGGTACATATACACCATGGAATACTATGCAGCCATAAAAAAGAACCAGATAATGTCTTATTTGGTAACATGGATGGAAGAGGGGCCATTATCCTTAGCAAACTAACACAGGAACAGAAAACCAACTGCTGTGTGTTCTCACTTATAAGTAGGAGCTAAATGATGAGAACTCATGGACAGAAAGAAAGGAACAACAGACACTGGGGCCTCCTTGAGGGTGGAGGGTGGAAGGAAGGAGAGGAACAGAAAAAATAACTATTGCTTACTAGGCTTAGCACCTGGTTGAGAAAATAATCTGTACAACAAACTTCCATAACACAAGTTTACCTATATAACAAACCTGCAAATGTATGTCTGAACCTAAAATAATAATTAAAAAAAAAGAAAAAAAGATGGAATGATGTAACATCAAGATTGAGTAGTAAAATAATGTAGCCATTAGACTTAACAAACTAGAACAGGGGTGAGCAAATATTTTGTAAAAGGCCACACAGTAAATAATATGACAGTAGCCATAGACAACATGAAAGTAAATGTTTTGCATTCCAACAAAACATTTTTAAAACAAAAGCAGGCAACGAGCTGAATTCCGCCTGCACGCTGTAATTTGCAGACACCTGGACTAGAGGAAACTGCATAAATAGTGGTACTCTCTATGAAAAAGGAGAGATTCTACATGATTTCTCAAGGATTAGATAAACCAACATCAGATGGTAATTAACTAGCTCCATCTGGTTTCTAAAGAGAACTATCATCTGGCCACCTCTCCTCCTGACCCGTCTAATGAAATATAATTTTTATATAAGTCTGTAAGAACATTTACCGTACTCATAGACATTTATAAAACTACTAAACAAACCTCTCAAAATCCCATGACAACGTAAGAACTGGGAAATAGGTATTTATACACTGTATGGTACTATTGTATGATTTTAATTATGACTGTAAAAATGAATATTTAATAGATCCCTTGCATTTCTGAGAGAAATTAGATAAATCTATTTTATTCCTGGTCTTTCAGAATTTTGTTTCAATTTCCCTATGGAGAACATAGAAATAACTGTATTTTATGAAATTTTATCTCAGCCTCCTTAAAAGAATTGTAAAATTATATGCTTTATATACTTTCACAATCTCCATTAACTATCAAAACCCAGTGTATTAATAAATAATAACACAGTGACAAACTGTTTTCATGTAATTTATTTTATATATTTTAATAATATACTTTAAAATATTATGATATAGAATTATAAGTAATAAAACATACCTAAATCAGTATGGGCCATCACTAAACACTTAATCCTAAGTTTGCTTTCCTAATAGCTGATAAAATAATTATCTTTGTTATGAAACCAAAATTGAAAAGTGATAAAATTCTAAAGATTGATATAAATTATGAAATACACATATATAATCTAACTGAATAAAATGAATAAGGGAAATTTTGATTTCCATCATCAGCCTGACATCTTAATATCTGATGCTTAAAGAATTTTCTACCTGTTAACCAGATATATACAATATCCTATGAAAATAAAGTCTGAAAACATCAAGGAAGCCTCCAAACTACTGCAATACTTACCAGTTAAATGATAAAATACATAAAAACTTATGGTCCTAAACAGACTTATGTTTAAATAATTATACAGTCATAAAGATATCATTTTAATATCATAATTTTATTCTGGTGAAATTCTCATCATTTTATTGTATCAGCAATTAAATTTTAAATAAAATGTTTAAAAATAACTGTTAACTTTAAACAATCTGTTGATGTAAGCTAGATGTCACTAAGTTTTTCTTGTTTCACAATTTATTAGGCTGGATTAAAAGAAACCCTAAACAAGTTTATTAAGTAGATATGTATATATCAACCAAAATAATAGTGGACATTAATTAAAAAACACATATATTTCATTTTAAATAAATTATAGCATCTATTCTAAACTGCACCCTAATCATCATGGGAATCTGGAATCCAAGAAATTGAAGATAAATTACATTAATTCATATACATCCTCTGTATTCGGGATGTAAACATCCAAAATATTGGCATACAATCTTTTATTTCTGGAGAAAACTGGTCTCGCTATTGTTAGGAACTAGGATCTTTCCCCCACTCCTCAGTATGCTCCTAAAATACCATCCAATGGAAATTAAGACTCCTCTAAACACAAAGCTGACTTGCAGTATAGCTGCAGAATGGCAAATTGGATAATCGATAAATTCTTGTCAATGGGCTAATGAATATAAATATTGTGAACTTAATTAAATTAATGCCCAAGATATTCCGTTACTAAAGTAACTGTCCCAGGCTACAGTCCTCCTGTCACAGCAACCCTGTGTGATGTTCTGGGTCCTGTGAACAATGGATAAAGAGGTAATTTTTGCAGATAACTTCTTTGACACTGTCTGACCTGGATCATAATGATTATTGGTGTCTGCATCTTCAGAGGACATATTTCTAGATAATTTCTAATCACTTTATCTGTGTTCTTCTTCATATACTGTGATTTGATGTACTAATTCAGTTTCCTGTGTATCACTGCATAATTTTACAGGAAGCACAGCATGAAAATAAAATCTTATTTTTGTAGTATTGCTCTAAAATAAAAAAGAATATCACCTTTATTTGAAAAAAAGTTATTGAAAACAAGGAATCCTAACTATGGGCTTTTTATAATCTGATGATAATTGGCTATAATTTGTCATTAATTTATATGTATCTACCATCTTGAACAAGTCACTCTACGTGTGACCATGAGCAAATGGCAGTGCCATCACCTGGGAACCTTTTAGGAACAGCAGAGTCTCAGGCTACACCCCAAAACTACCACTTCTCTAGAATATTTTACTGCTACCCACAAGCTATTCACATTTCCTCAGCAACAACCCTATTTCATACCCTGTGCTAAATTATGGGAACAAGATAAATTATCTCTGGGGCCTGCAACTGAAGAAGCTCATAGCCCAGTGAAAAAGACAGCAGGCACTTAGGGTGATGTTTGATGAACAAAATGTGAAATAAGGAGTAAAGGGGAATCACATTCGTTCCCTTCCAGTGGTCAGAAAACCAGAGATAATGTGTCACCTTATTGTTCTTCAAACAGGGTGCATCTTTATGAGATTACAGTAACGTATTCATTAAAACTCCTTTCTTTCAGGGAAAGTACACCAGATTTGAGATTTCATTTCTCAGAAAAATGAACACAATTTCTTTACTGGATGACATATCACCACAATAATTTCCTACAGCTTTTGATTGATCAATATGTTCAATTTTATGTATTTATATATTTTTGTCTTTTTAAACTTTCTATTTTAAAATTATTTTAAACACAAAGAAAAGTTAAACTTTGTCAAATACTAACAGTTGTTCTACTTTTCCATGCTTTTTCCTTCTTGTTTTGTGTGTATGTGTATTTGTGTATTTTTGATATTTGTTATTATTTGCAAAGCCATTTAAAAATAAGCTGCAGACATGCTTAAGAACTTCAATACGGTCAGAGAGATTTCTTAAGGGAAAAAAAATCGTAAAATCACTGTACAATTATCAAAATAAGGCACATTGTAGAGCTATAAAATATTAATGTCTGATATGTAGATAACATTGCAATTTTGACAACTATATCTCTGTAAAGTCCTTTACACCTGTCTTGCTGAGCTCCAGGTCCTATTATCTAGGATCACACATTGTGTTTGGTTGTCTTATCTCTTTATTTGTCCTTGTCTTTAAAGTCATTGAAGTTCCGAAAGAACAAACACAATTTAAAGTGTAGAATGTAACCTAATGTGATTTTATTTTATATTTCATCATAAAACATCCAGGTTATAAATTTTGGTCAGGAATAAGACATATGTAATGTGCCTTCTCGGGAGGCATATAACGCCTGTCTGTCCCATTGTTACTGAGGCTAACTTTGACTTTTGGCTATAGATGTGTCCACCAAGCTTTTGCCATTATGAAGCCACTTTTTTTCTCTTTGTAATGAGGAATTGGTAGTTGATAAGGGCATTCATGTAGATTTCTTGGGATAAATACTAACAGAATTTATTTATAAGAAAATTCAATATAATTATTAAATAATCTCTTTAGCCTATTTTTTTTTTTTTTTTTTTTTTGAGACGGAGTTTCGCTCTTGTTACCCAGGCTGGAGTGCAATGGCGCGATCTCGGCTCACCGCAACCTCCGCCTCCTGGGTTCAGGCAATTCTCCTGCCTCAGCTTCCTGAGTAGCTGGGATTACAGGCACGTGCCACCATGCCCAGCTAATTTTTTGTATTTTTAGTAGAGACGGGGTTTCACTATGTTGACCAGGATGGTCTCGATCTCTTTACCTCGTGATCCACCCGCCTCAGCCTCCCAAAGTGCTGGGATTACAGGCTTGAGCCCCGCGCCCGGCTAGCCTATTGTTATCTAGTCTGAGTTGATTAAACAAAACTATTCTGTAGATGTATATATGTTATTTGGAAATTTTTACTATTACTACATTTTTATAACTTGTAAAAATTTCAGAAATCAAAGATTTATGCTATTTGTTATCATAGAATAACCAAAAATCATGAGTAGCCCTAGGTAATTTTGCATTAAGAAAAGATAATTTATAAACATACCAAATAACCTAATCTGAAAAGACTTGAGATCAATTTATTTATGTCAATTATATTTCTATGACTTCATTATTTTCATAACCATATAAAATATAAGCATTAGAATTCTTAGGGTTTGAAAAGTATCAATTAAAATTTCATTGACAATAAATATACTAAAAAGTAAAAATAGATACTTGGAAATTTATGTTTATCAAAACATTAAAAAAACTATATTGGAAAATAATAACTTGCATTTCCTTATTCTTTAAGTGAATTATTTCAACTTGGAAAAAAAAAAAGAATCTTTTCACTTGTGCAATTTTACCTTTAGTTTAAAAAGTTTCTGAGGCTATGGCTAATTCCAGCTTATTATAAGACAGAGATGAGTGCAAAAATTTAGCCAGAATTCACTGGTAAAACTCTATGTTGTTTCATTACAATTTAGGAAATCACTGAGCTTTGTATCACTTTGAATAGACTGTCATTCTTCCTTCCTAACAGTGCATGAACAGGAATAATGATTTATAATAAGTGGGCCATTCTTCAATAAAAGATTTCTCTGATGGGGGGTAGGATAGAGAGCTCTGCTCCACTGAAGCAATCACAACTGTCCTTGGATGTCCTCAGCACTCAGCACACAGTCTCAGTAGAAAGAGCAGAGGAATTACATTGATCAAATTTCAATTTTTTATCTATTTCCTGTTAAGCAAGGCAGGAAAATATTATTAACCCTCCAGTATCACTTATTAAGCAGCTTATGGTATTCCTGTTGAAGAGACATTTCTCTCTTTATATACCTAAACATTTCATTTTATGCACATGAATCTTCTAATATCAAATTAATAACTTCTCAACAGTTCCATTCTTGCTTTCCTATATATGTACCAACAAAAAAAGCTAAGATAAAGTTTCAGGTCATATACTGAATAAGCATTACTTACTAAAGGCTAATCTTATCAGCTTTTCAAAATTAGAAAATATAACGGAATCAAAATAATATTTCTATCAATGTTAAACTTTTATCACATGTAAACTTAATTTCAATCCTAATTTCTCAACCATTGTGATAATAAATTTACTAATGTTTCTCCATTCATCTTTAGACATATTGAAACTTATTTTAAAGCTTAAAACTAGATTCTTCTCCATTTTCTTTTTGTTCCTTTGCTATCTTAGTGTTTGCTCAGAAGAGTCAGGAATGCTATATTCAAATTTCTATTTCTTAGTTAGAGTTAATTAGCAAGTGCTTGCGTCAGTATTATAATGCACACAGACAAGACAGGGTCAGGATCTAGAGTCATTCACTTTACTACCTGATTATGCAGCCTTCTTTTTTTTTAATTTTATTTATTTTTATTTTTTATTTTTTTGGTAGAGGGATGGAGTCTCTCTCTGTTGCCAGGCTGGCCTGCAGGGCCGAAGTCTCGTCTCACTGCAAACTCCGACTTCCCGTTCAAGCTGCCTCAGCTTCCTTAGTAGCTGGAAGTACAGGGACGTGTCACCACGCCCAGCTAGTTCCTGTATTTTTTTAGTTGAGACGGGGTTTCACCATGTTGGCCAGGATGGTTTCCATCTTCTAACCTTGTGATCTGCCCACCCAGGCTTCCCAAAATGCTGGGATTATAGACGTGAGCCACCGTGCTTGGCTGCAGCCTTCTTACTTGACAGCTCTAGAGAAAAAATATTCTCAAACTTTTTGAGGAATTAACACACAAGACTAAGATAAGTGGATATTTCTGAGCTATTTATTATTATAATATAGCAAAATATTTTCAATTGTTTTATTTTGTTTTTTCCTCATTAAGCTTTATATTTTAGTTTTCATTTTCATGAGTTTAACATTCTAGCTAATAATTTTACCTATTTTTAATTTTAATTTGACATAAATAGTTTAGTGAGAGAGAGCAAGTATTTTGAAAAATTAGGACTCCATCCTACAAATTCTCACTATGATTGTTTAATAGAATGAAGATCAATTTTCTGCATTTCAAATCTTTCTTCAGTTTACAAAATTGCACACAAACATAGGTGATTTAGTCACAGTGCAATTATGAATGAATATTTAATTTAAATAGTGTCAGATAATTTTGTTACCCATGTATTGATAATTCTTCAACTATTGCCTGTGAAACATAAATTTATATATATATATAAATATATAAAAATATATATATATATATATAAATAGGAAACAGATATTTGGTGATGTACATATATGTGTAGATAGATAGTTGTACACAGTTTTTCCATGTTAAATATATTGCTAAATATTGTACACTTTTGAAACACTTACTAGTGTTGTTTCAGTTACCTATCGATTGATGATTAACAAAATACCTTTAGATTCAATGGAAGAAAAAGAACCAACCTTTATCACCTCCTGAATCATAAGGCAATAATTGAGATGAGTTCAACTGATCCTTCTAGTGTTCACAGATCTACCTTACAACTGTCTACATCTGTCATTAGCAGCTAGTACTTTGATCTGTTTCTGGACGTTGGCTAGCTGTGAGCTGGGGTATAGTTTCTCACCTTCTTATAGGCTAGCCTAAGGTTTTTTTTTTTTTTTTTTTTTTTTTTTTTTTTTTTTTTTTTTTCCTTATGAAAGAGACTGGGTTCAAAGAGAAGAAATGAAACCACAAAATGTTTAGAATTTAAACTGACTAATGTTAGCCTTATGGTGCTCATTTGTTGAGAGTGGTTCACATAGCCAGAAGAGATTTAGGAAGTGAGAAAATAGTGCAGACTGCTGCAGGTCCTCTTTTTGGGAGAACCTACGAAGGCAAATTGTAAATGAGTACAAACCATTGATCCTGATAAATGCTGCAATTAATCTACCACAAAAGTGGTATTTACTAATTTCATTTTTAAATGGCTGTTGTAAAAATGACACCTTATGACAGTATTTTATTTAATTTTTATTTATTAAAGTTGTATTAACTGACAGTTACAAATTATAACTATTGATGTGTAACAGGATGTTTTGAAATATATATATATATATAAATATATATATATGTATATACACACACACATTGTGAATGGCTGAATCAAGCTATTTAATATATGCCTCACCTCACATACTTATCATGTTTTTGTGTTGAACACTTAACTTTATTCATCATCATGTACAGGAGATCTCTTGAACTTATTTCCTTCTGTCTAACCAAAATTTTATGCCCTTTTAACAACATTTTCCACATTACCTTCCCTCATCAACCTGACCCCAGCCTCTGCTAAGCACCATTTTACTCTGTTTCTATGAGTTTCACTTTTTAAAGTTACACATATGTAAGTGAGATCACAGGGTGTTTGACTTACAGTGCCTGTCTTATTTCACTTAACATAATGTCCTTCAGGTTCATTAATGTTGTTGCACATGACACAGTTCCCTTCTTTATAAAGGCAGAATGACATTCTATTGTATATATGTATCAGATTTTATTTACCTATTCGTTCATTGATGGACACTTAGTGTGGTTCCGTGTCTTGGCTATTGTGAATAATGTTTCAATAAACGTAGCAGTACAGATATCTGTTCTTTATACTAATCATGTCCTTTAGATATACACCCAGTAGAAGAATTGCTGTATCTTACTATTCTTTATTTAATTTTTGCAGAGCTTTTATAATTTTATATTAGGCTTTAGATACGTTTGAATATATCATCTAGAAATGTACATAAAAATGTACATAGTATTTTTTAATAGTCTACTTTTAATGTTTTTTTTTCTGTCACAAAAGCCAGAAGTTGCAAAATAATATTGAAAAACAATGGTTGCAGCGTGTTTCCTAAAGTATTCCTTAGGAATTCCAAGGAATAAATGGCAAATATGTGTTATTTGGATTGTATTTGCTGTCTGTCTAATTCCCAAGTAACAAAAATCAACTTAATAACAAAGATGATTACGTGTACATTATGAACATGATTATTTCAATGTGCTGAAAATAGTTCTTTTTTTCTTTCAAATAGTGTTTGAATAATGTACTTTATTATACAGGGTTCCAACAGGAGACAAAATACACTCTGAATCAGCATAATTCAAAGAGTAGTACAAAAATAAACCACAAAAGACTACAGAAACCTTGGACTACCAGCAGGCAAACACTCACTACTACTCTTAAGCCTGTAGTGAAAAGGCTATCCATAGCAATATCTGGGGGTCCTGAAGATGCTTTCATATGGTTTGGCTCTGTGTTCCCACCCAAATATCATGTCAAATTCTAATTCTGTGTGTTGGAGGAGGGGCATGGTTGGGGATGGCTGGATCAGGGGGTGGTTGCTATTGGTTTAACATCATCCTCCTAGTGCTGTCTTGTGATGGAATTAACAGAAAACCAAACACCGCATGTTCTCACTCATAAGTGGGTATTGAACAATGAGGACACATGGACACAGGGAGAGGAACATCACACATTGGGGTCTGTTGGGGGGTTGGGGACTAGGGGAGAGACAGCAGGAGGTGAGGAGATTGGGGAGGTATAACATTAGGTGAAATACCTAATCGGGATGGGGGGATGGAGGCAGCAAACCACCATGGCATGTGTATACCTATGTAACAATCTTGCAAGATCTGTACATGTACTCCAGAACTTAAAGTAAAATAAAATTTAAAAAAGAAAATGTGTAGCACCTTCCCTTTCACTCTCTCTCTGGCTATCATATGAAGATGTGCTTGCTTCCTTTTCCACCTTCCACCATGATTCTAAGTTTTCTGAGGCCTCCCAGCCATGCTTCTTGTACAGACTGCATAAGTGGAACTGTGAGTCAGTTAAACCTCTTGTCTTCATAAAATACCCGGTCTTAAATAGTTATTTATAAAACCGTGAGAAGAGACTAACAACACTTCTAGCATCTCCTCACTCCCTAATTAAAAGATTCTCTTTTCTATCTTAAAAGTGGCCAGCACCTGGCCTCCAACAATAAAATGGAATAAAGTGATGCTTCAATATTTCTGAGGCTAGGTTATAAAAGGCACTGGGGCTTCTGTCTAGTGTCTATCTCTATTTGTCTCTGCGTGTGTGTGTATCTATCTTTCTCTCTCTTTCAGTGAGAGCATTCACATTAGAATCCAGGAACCATGATATGAGAAAGTTCAGGCTATTTGGAGGGTTTCATGAAGGTATTCTTGTGTTAAGTGAAAGTTTCTGCTGACAGCCAGCATCAAACATCAGAGTAAAAAAGCTTTCAGATAATTTCAGACACTGGTGATTTACTGTTTTACTATTCCCGAGTTTTATAATGTTCCATCAGAGCGTTAGATATCACGGATCAGAGACAACCTAAACCTGCTCTGCCGTGTCTGGATCAATGGCTCCCAGGAGCTGCAAACCTAGTAAATGATTATTTTATTCCAGTAAGTATTGAAGCAATTCAATATGCAACTAATGGAGACCAAGGGAAAAGGAGAGGGATTGTTTTTAGAACTAGAGTGAAAAAGAGTCAATTACATAGGGTCTTCCACATTGAGAGAAAGGTAACAGCCAACCCATGACAAATGTGTTGGGAGAGAGTCAAGGTAATCAACACTCTGATCTCACTCTGGTATCTCTTCCAATTTCTGATGGGGATCAACATCATTTTAACCTAGATAGAAGACACAGGCCATCAGAAACTTGTTGATGTAGTTCATACAGCTCAGCTTCTTGGACAGAAGGCAAGGTGGAGAAGTATGCAAAATATATCTTGAGGCACAAATTAATGATTCCAAACACATTTACCACATACAACTTTTCAAATGAATGGTCTCTGAAGAAAAGCAGTCTAAAAGGCTAACACAATAGTAGAGACAAATACTGTTTATTGTGAATGAAAACCTTAATTCTATGCCACATTGATATTTATGCTGGCATTCTAAGATCAGCTGGCATTTCAAGGACAAATTGGAATGTGTTCTGTGACCATGAGAATGAGAAACTCCTTACTAGCAAAGGTAATGATGCAATTTATAATTGTCTAACATCAAAAAATGACTATTTTACACTTCAAATTTTACTAGTTTATGAAGAATATTAAAAAAATAATTTTAATTTATATGTATCTATTGATACTGTGAACAACAGGCAAATACGGTTAGAAATTAGAGGCAGTATTATTTGTATGGCAGTATCAGTGCCACATTATGAGTCACATGGAATTGTTACATTAGAAATGTTTTTCAAAGCTTTATAAGCTGTGCTACGGATCAGTAATGTATCCTAGGAAAAAGAATGTTATCTATAGCTACCACCTCATCTTTTATGGCCTTTTATTCTCTCTAGAATTTGCAATAGTATAAAGAGATCATTCCTGCAGTGCAAATGATTCAACACTCTGTACTGGTTGGTTAAATAGCAAGGAACGGAAGCACGCTATTTCTGTTCTCATTGGTCCAAAATAGTAAAATATGGTAATCTTTGTTTTTGTTTTGTTAGAAGATGGCCATCTTTGTTTTATTTTGTTTACTTTGTTTTAATTTCAAATAGCACAAGTCTACTTGCCTTTATAGCTTTTTATGTCTGTTTAGATCCTTTCTGCCTCTCTTTCATGCACAGATAACCCTGCATACACACACACCCAGAAAAGCCTATGCCCTAATAGCACTCTTTGGCTGTTTCTTCTCATAATACATTTACAAGTTTAAAAAAATTAAAAAGAAAGGCGTATGTGAAAAACAAAAGACTTTTTCCACTACATTCAAAATTATTAGCCACAAACGTAGTCATTGTTAATTTTATGTTGCAAACATTGTCACTTTTGTCCATATTTGTATGTATCTGTCAGGTTATTTTTCTTACACAAGAGAAATAATGCTATACATATATTCTACTGTAATTTGCTTTCTTCAATTTTGTAATATATCTGAAATATCACCTAATAGTTAAAAACTCATTTCTTAAAATGACTAAGTATTATCTAGTTTAAGGGTATGTCATAATGTAGTAGACCTCTAACTCTTTGCTTAATATGTTAATGAGAAATGATCTGCATCAAAATGTAATATGTATTGTTGAAATATAAAACGCAGACGCATAAAATTTATATTTAGCATCAAAAACTGAGAATTAAAACAATGTCTATTAAGATACTAGATTAAAACATAAACTGTCTTTGCAACTGTGGGATAGGCAAAGGTTTTTTAGAACATATAAAGGAGGAATCCCATTACTGGGTATATAAACAAAGGAAAACAAATCCGTTTACTATAAATACACATGCACACATATGTTCATTGCAGCACTATTCAAAATAGCGAAGATATACAATCAACCTAAATGCCCATCAATGGTAGACTGGACACAGGCAATGTGGTACATATACACCACGGAATACTATACAATTATTGAAAAAAAAAAACGAGATCATATCCTTTGCAGCAACATGGATGGAGCTAGAGGCCATTACCCTTAGCAAACTAACACGGAAACAGAAAACCAAACATGCATGTTCTCACTTTTAAGTGGGGGCTAAATAATGAGAACCCATAGACACAAACAGGGGAGCAACAGACACTGGGGCTTACTTGAGGGTAGAGGGTATTGTGCACTTGAGAGGTGGAGGGAGGAAGGAGAATATCAGAAAAAATAACTATGGGATATTTTTTGCTTAGTACCTGGGTGGCAAACTAATCTGTGCACCAGAAGCCATGACACGAGTTTACCTATATAAGAAACTAGCACATGTAGCCATGAATCTGAAATAAAAGTTTTTTAAAAATAGTGATTCAAACGTCCTCGTGCTTTGATTACAGACCTCATCACTGTCTGTAACCCATAAGTGGAGCAATGCACAGCACACAGCACATTCTAATTGTTCAACTCAGTTTATTTTGTTGCCAACAGTATGTTATGATTGTCACTATTTTTAAAGTGATTTAAATATCAAAAAGAAAACTACTTTGCTGCCACTTAATACTCCTGGCAGACAGAGCAAGTAACTTACTCAAAAATTCTGAAGCTGAAAGAGGTATAAAACAATCGAATTGACATACTTTCCACTTTTCTCTGATTGTTAATATAGTCCCTGCTTTTTAATGTATAATAATATTGTTTTTATATTTTTCAATTAAGAATGAAGGGAAGCCTTTGTTTTACATAGTTGACGCTCTGATTTTGTCTTTTGCTAATCACAAATGATACCAGCTAGGTTTTTTTAGAAGCAAATAGGGTGCAAGCAGGATGGTTACACATTTTGTCACAGCCAGAATAATAGTGTTCCAGGCCTCCCCTGGTGTGTAACTGAGCTTTTAATGTCTATACTAAAACACTAAACTTCTGGGGGCAGAGGGTGAAATGGGGCTTTAGCTTTGATCTCAGATGACTTTCTGAGTTTCATGTTGGAGATTGGTTTCTACCTTAAGATTAAAATGTGGTCAGAAAAAATAAGAGTGCACCAAAATGCTTCACATAATAAAATCAACTTCTTTTTTGTCATGAAGGAGGTAAGAAATAAGATATTGCATGAACACAGAGACTGTATCTATGCTTACCCACTCATCCTAAACTACCAGAAACACTGAAATGTTTCCCTCTTTGTTCTTCTTCCTTATATAATGTAACAATTCATAACAATATGTTTTTGATTTATTTTATACGTAATAAAATACTTAATGTGAACATATCCTAAATTACTCTTCTTTTAGATAGTAAAAAAAAGTGCAGATTCTACTTATAACAAGGAAAGGTATTTTGGAATCTGAGATATACATAGATACTTGCATTTCAAAAGCTTGTATTCCAGTTCTGGCTTTACCAGTTCATAGCTATGTACATTTTCATTTAGGTATTCTGAGGTTTAGTTTTCTCACATGTAATTTATCAGGTAATAATAATGTTGATAACGTATAAAAACATCTACTATATAAAGTACCAGTCTTAGAGTCATCCAAAGTTGTGTACAAATGTTTCAAATTGTTACAGCCATTATGAAAAACTGGATGGAGGTTCCTCACAAAAGTAAAAATAAAACTACTGTTTGATCCAGCATCTCCACTGCCACCCAAGGGAAATAAAATCATTATTTCAAAGAGATAACTGAATTCCCATGCCCACTGCAGTGTTAGTCATAATTACAAAGATATGGAAACAACCTAAGTGTCTACTGATGAATGAAGGGATAAGGAAAATGTGATACACACACACACACACACACACACACACACACACACACGAATATTCAGATAATTCTTTTGCTTTTTGCACTATATTAACTCATGCTATGTCTTCTGAACAGAAGATAGTGTTAGAAAATTGCACTTTATGGTGAGTATATGGATTTGAAATGATGATGACACAATTTGTTATTATTTTTGCTTGCCTTTCTTGAATTTCTTCTCCTGGGAAAGCAAAAAGGGAAATGTAATAAGAAGGAGACGAGTGCTCATTAGTCAAAATTTATTTTTAAATAGTTAAACAAAAATTTAAATTTTCAGGTTTCAACTTAGGTACTGAGATTGAAAATATATTTTATTTTATATTTTCCCATATTAGTTCACTGTTGATAAGAATCAAAATAGACTAACATCATCCAGAACAGGTGCATTCAAATACTGATGTAGAAAAATGATTACCTGTCATTATCTATGCACCTCTATTCATCTTCCTGCTGTACTATACTCTACTTGTCAATTAGGGTGCAGACATGTCATTTGTTCCTTGGATTTGTTTGTCAAAAATGGCACTATCATTCATTTCTGGTTTGAAAGTTTGTTTCAGTCAGCAACTTTCCTGTGGCAAACTTTAGTTTTTATTATTCAGTGTAATGTATCTATATTCCTGTTTAAAGTGGCTGCAAACTTCATATAGAATTTAGGTTAGCATAAAAATCAGAAAGAAAGAAGTAAAATCATCTCTGTCTGCAGATGATATGATTTTCTCTGCAGAAAACACTAAAGACTCCACCAAAACCTGCTAGAGAGAATAAAGTCAGTAAAGTTACAGAATACAAAATCAACAAACAAAAATAAGTTGCATTTCTATATTAACAATGAACTATCTAAAAAAATAAAAAATCTCATTCACAAGAGCATAAAAGAATATTATAAAATATTCATATTACACAAAGTTATCTATAGATTCAATGCAATCAAAATTCCAATATCATTTTCACAAAAATATAGAAAATCTTAAAATTTGTATGGGATCATAAGAGATTCTGAATAGTAAAGCAATTTTGAGCAAGAAAAACATAGCTGAGGGTCTCCAAGTACCTGATTTTAAATTATGTTACAAAGCTATAGTAGTCAGAACAGTATGATACTGACCTGAAAGAAGAAACATACACTCTATTGATGGAACAGGATAGAAAGCTAAGACATAAACCTATGCGTATGCAGTCAGCTTACCTTCTCAGAGACATCAATAATATATGCTGGGAAAAACATAATCTCTTATAAATGCTTTTGAGAAAACTGTTTATCCACATGCAAAAGAATAAAATTGGATTCTTATCTTAAATCATGCTTGAAAGACGACTCAAAATAGGCTTAAATGTAAGATCTGAAATCTAAAAACACTATAAAAACACATAGGTGAAAACCCTTTAATACTGAAATTGGCCATAATATATTCTGATATTATGCTAAAAGCACAGGCAACAAAAGTAAAAATAATAAGTGGTATTACATCAAACTACAAAGTGCCTATACATCAAAGAACATGATCAGCAAAATAAAGAGGCATGAGAGAAAATATTTGCCAAACATATATCTTACAGGAGCAAAAATCCAAAATATATAGAGAATGCATACAACTCAATAGCAAAAAAAGCAAAATAGCCAGATTTAAAAATGGGCAAAGGACTTGACTATACCTTTTCCCAAAGAAGCCATAAAAATGACCAACAGATATATGAAAAGGGACTTAACATCACTAATCATCATGGATATGCAAATCAAAATCACAATGAGATATCATCTCCCACCTATTAAAATGACTATTATCAAAAAGACAAAGCAGGACAAGTCACGATGAGAATGTGGAAAAATAGGGAATCCTTGTACATTGTTGATGGGATTGTAAATTTCTACAGCCATTATGAAAAACTATATGGAGTTTCCTCACAAAAGTAAAAATAAAACTACTGTTTGATCCAGCATCCCCACTACTACCCAAGGGAAATAAAATCATTATTTCAAAAACATAGCTGCATTCCCATGCTCACTGCAGCATTAGTCATAATTACGAAGATACGGAAACAACCTTAAGTGTCTGCTAATGAATGAATAGATAAGGAAAATGTGATACACACACACACACACACACACACGCACACGGATATTATTCAGCCTTAAAAAGAAGGAAATCCTGTCATTTGTGACAACATGGATGAATCTAGAGGACATTATTTTAAGTGTAATAGACCAGATATAGGATACTACAGCATGATCTCATTTTGATGCAAAATCTAAAAAGGTCAAATTCATATAAACAGGAAGCAGAATAGTGGTTGCCAGGGTTGCCAGATCCTGGAGGGTGGGGAAATGGAGTACAGTGAGTCAATGAGTGCAAACCTTCAGTTATAAGGTGATTAAATTCTGCAGGTCAAATGTAAAGCATGGTGACTACAGTTAAAAATAATGTATTCTAAATTGAAATTCAGTGAGAGATGAAGTCTTCGGTGTTCTCACCAAATAAATAAATATGTACCTATATGCATACATACATATGTAAGTTAATTAGCTTAATAGGTAAGTCATTTTACAAGTATGCCCTTCAAAACACCCTGGGTGTTGTAGTGAGAACACATGGACTCAGGGAGGGGAAACTCATACATCGGAGTCTGTTGAGGGCTGAGGAATAAGGGGAGGGCGAGCACCACGACAAATACCTAATGCGTGCAGGGCTTAAAATCTAGATGATGGGTTGATGGGTGCAACAAACTACCATAGTACGTGAATACCTATGTAACAAACCTGTGCGTTCTGCACATGTATCCCAGAACTTAAAGTAAAATAAAAATTAAAAAGAAAAATAAACATCCTATTGTATACCATAAATATATACAATGTTTGTCAATTATACCTTTAAAAAGCTGGAAAAAAAAAAAAAAAAAAAAAAAAAAAAAAAAAAACTAAAGACCACAGGAAGAAGAAAAGGAAGGTATACACTTTCATACAGTATTGAATAAACAAGTTAGTGTCTTTCCTAATACTGTGGTGGGATGATTAGATTCTCTGACTTCCTAAGAAATTGTAAGAAGAAAAAAAGTATATTTCAACAAAGAAATTTGAATGCTTAATATAAAATCTGACTTCTCTCTTTTTTTTTTTAAATTTCCAACAAGTTAATTTTTTTTCCGGGTCTCAATTTTTTCATATGTGCATTAAGGATTACAATAATATAATAATAAGACTTCCTTTTTAAAGATATGCTCAGGATCATTAAACATTATGATACTCCCTCTTTTTTGTGCATGTAATTAGAAAATTTTTCATATGTTTGTTGGCCTCATGTATGTCTTCTTTTGAAAAATGTCTGTTCATATCCTTCATCCAGTTTTGAATGGGTTTTTTTTTTTTTTTTTCTTGTAAATCTGCTTTAGTTCTTTGTAGATTCTGGATATTAGCCCTTTGTCAGATGGGTAGCTTGCAAAAATTTTTTTTCCCATTTTATTGGTTTCCGGTTCACTCTAATGATTCTTTTGCTTTGCAGAAGCTCTTAAGTTTAATTAAATCTCATTTGTCTATTTTGGCTTTTGTTGCCATTGCTTTTGGTGTTTTAGTCATGAAGTCCTTGCCTATGCCTATGTCCCGAGTGATTTCCTTCTAAGTTTTTTATGGTATTAGGTCTTATGTTTAAATCTTTAATCCATCTAATTTTTGTGTAATGTGAAAGGAAGGGGTCCAGTTTCAGCTTTCTACACATGGCTAGCCAGTTTTCCCAACACCATTTATTAAACAGGAAATTCTTTCCACATTGCTTGTTTTTGTCAGGTTTATCAAAGATTAGATCGTTGTAGATGTGTGGCACTAATTCTGAGGCCTCTGTTCTGTTCCATTGGTCTATATCTCTGTTTTGGTACCAGTATCATGCTGTTTTGATTACTGTAGCATTGAAGTATAGTTTGAAGTCAGGTAACATGATGCCTCCAACTTTGTTCTTTTTGCTTAGGAATGTCTTGGCTATGTGGGATTTTATTCGGTTCCACTTGAAGTTTAAGGTGGTTTTTTCCAGAACTGTGAAGAAGGTCAATGGTAGCTTGGTGGGGATAGCATTGAATCTATAAATTATTTTGTAGAATATGGGCATTTTCACGATACTGATTCATCCTAAACATAAGCCTGAAATGTTTTTCATCTGTTTTTCTCCTCCTTTATTTCCTTGAACAGTGGTTTGGAGTTCTCCTTGAAGAGTTCCTTTACATCAATTGTTAGTTGTATTCCTAGGTATTTTATTTTCTTTGTGGTAATTGTGAATAGGAGTTCTCTCATGATTTGGCTCTCTGTTAGTCTGTTATTGGTGTATAGGAATGCTTGTGATTTTTACACATTGATTTTGTATTCTGAGACGTTGCTGAAGTTGCTTATCATCTTAAGGAGATTTTTGTCCTGAGACGATGGGATCTTCTAAATATACAGTCATGTTGTCTATAAACAGAGACAATTTTGACTTCCTCTTTTCCCAAATAAATACCTTTTATTTCTTTTTCTCAAATGTTTTCTCTGGCTAGAACTCCCAATACTATGTTGAATAAGAATGGTGAGAGAGGACACCATAGTCTAGTGCTAGTTTTCAAAGGGAATGCTCCCAGATTTGCCTATTCAGTATTATATTGGCTGTGGGTTTATCATAAATAGCTTTTATTATTTTGTGATAAATTCCATCAATACCTAGTTTATTGAGAGTTTTTAGCATAAAAGGCTGTCAAATTTTGTTGAAAGCCTCTGCATCTATTGAGATGATCATGTGGTTTTTGTCTTTGGTTCTGTTTATGTGATAGATTATGAATTTGCATATGTTGAACCAGGCTTGCATCCCCAAGATGAAGCTTACTTGATCATGATGGATAAGCTTTTTGATGTGCTATTGCATTCAGTTTGCCAGTATTTTATTGAAGATTTTTGCATCCATGTTCATCATGGAGATTGGCCTGAAGTTTTCTTTTTTAGTTGTGTCTCTGCCAGGTTTTGGTATCAGGATGATGTTGGTCTCATATAATGAGTTAGGGAGGATTCTCTCTTTTTTCTATTGTTTAAAATAGTTTCAGAAGGAATGGCACTTGCTCCTCTTTATATGTCTGTCAGAAGTCAGCTGTGATCCCTTATGGACCTGGATGTTTTTTGGTGGTAGGCTATTAATTGCTGCCTAAACTTAAGACCTTGTTATTGGTCTATTCAGGGATTCAACTTCTTTTTGGTTTAGTCTTGAGAGAATGTAAGTGTATAGGAATTCATCCATTTCTTCTAGATTTATTGGTTGATGTGCCTAGAGTTTGTAGTAATTTCTTTTTTTTTTAATTGCATTTTAGGTTTTGGGGTACATGTGAAGAACATGATGTGATGTGATGTGTCTGTAGTAATTTCTGATGGTAGTTTGTATTTCTGTGCAATTGGTGGTTATATCCACTTCATCATTTTTTTTGTTGCATCTATTCCATTATCTCTTTTCTTTTTTATTAGTCTGGCTAGTGGTCTGTCTTTTGTTGATCTTTTCAAAAAACCAGGTCCTGGATTTATTGATTTCTTTAAGGGTTTTTGATGCCTCTATCTCCTTCAGTTCTGCTCTAATCTTATTTATTTCTTGTCTTCTGCTAGCTTTTCAATTTATTTGATCTTGAGGACTAGCTCTTTCAATTTAGATGATAGGGGGTCAATTTTGGATCTTTCCTTGCTTCTCATGTGGGCATTTAATGCTATTAATTTCCCTCTAGACACTGCTTTAAATGTGTCCCAGAGATTCTGGTATGTTGTGTCCTTGATCTAATTTGTTTCTAAGAACATCTTTATTTCTGCCTTCATTGCATTGTTTATCCAGTCGCTGTTTAGGAGCAAGTTGTTCAGTTTCCTTGTACTTGTGCAATTTTGAGTGAGTTTCTTAATTCTGAGTTCTAATTTGATTTCATTGTTGCCTGAGAGATTATTGGTTTATGATTTCCATTCTTTTGCATTGGCTAAGGAGTGATTTACTTCCAATTATATGATCAATTTTAGAGTAAGTGTAATGTGGTGCTGAGAAGAATGCACATTCTGTGGATTTGTGGTGGAGAGTTCTGTAGATGTCTATTAGATCCACTTGGTCCAGATCTGAATTCAAGTCCTGGATATCCTTGTTAATTTTCTGTCTCATTGATCAGTCTAATATTGACAGTGGAGTGTTAAAGTCTCCCACTATTATTGTGTGGGAGTCCAAGTCTCATTGTAGATTATTAAGGCCATGATTTATATATCTGGGTGCTCCCATATTGGGTTCATAAATATTTAGGATCATTAGCTCTTCTTGTTGCATTGATCCTTTTACCATTATGTAATGCCCTTCTTTGCCTCTTTTGATTTTTGTTGGTTTAAAATCCGTTTTATCAGAGGCTAGGATTGCAATCCCTGCTTTTTTTGCTCTCCATTTGCTTGATAAGTCTTCTTCCATCCCTTTATTTTGATTCTATATGTGTTTTGCAGAAGAGGTGGGTCTCCTGAATACAGCACACCAATGGGTCTTGACTTTTTATCCAATTTGCCACTCTATGTCTTTCGATTGGGGTATTTAGGTTGTTTACATTCAATGTTAGTATTGTTATGTGTGAATTTGATTCTGCCAATTTGATAGTAGCTGGCTGTTTTGCCCGTTAGTTGATGCAGTTTCTTCATTGTGTCAATGACCTTTACCAATTTGTACATTTTTGCAGTGGCTGGTACTGGTTGTTCCTTTCCATGTTTAGTGCTTCCTTTAGGAACTCTTGTAAGGCAGGTCTGGTGGTGATGAAATTTCTCAGCAATTGCTCATTCATAAAGAATTTTATATCTCCTTCATTTATGAAGCTTAGTTTGGATGGGTATGAAATTCTGGGCTGAAAATTCTTTCCTTTAAGGATGTTGAATATTGGCTTTCCACTCTCTTCTGGCTTGTAGGGTTTCTGCGAAGAGATCCAGTGTGAGTTGATGGGCTTCCCTTTGTGGGGGACCCAATATTTCTCTTTGGCTGCCCTTAGCATTTTTTCTTTCATTTTAACCCTGGTGAACCTGGCGAATATGTGCCTTGGGGTTGCTCTTTTTGAGAAATATCTTTGCGGTGTTCTCTGTATTTCCTGGACTTGAATGTTGGCCTGCCTTGCTAGGTTGGGGAAGTTCTCCTGGATAATATCCTGAAGGGTGTTTTCCAGCTTGGATTCAATCTCCCCGTCACATTCAGGTACACTTATGAAACCTAGATTAGGTTTTTTCACATAATCCCACATTTCTTGGAGGCTTTGTTCATTTCTTTTCACTCTTTTTTCTCTAATATTGCCTCCTCATTTTATTTCATTGAGTTGATCTTCAATGTCTGATATCCTTTCTTCTGCTTGATTGATTCAGCTATTGAAACTTGTGTATGCTTCAAGAAGTTCTCATGCTGTGTTTTTCAGTTCCATAAAGTCATTTATGTTCTTTGCTAAGCTTGTTATTCTAGTTAGCATTACATCTAACTTTTTTTCAAAAGTTTCAGTTTCTTTGCATTGGGTTAGAACATGTTTCTTTAGCTCAGAGAAGTTTGTTATTACCCACCTTCTGCAGCCTGCTTCTGTCAATTCATCTAACTCATTTTCTATCCTGCTTTGTTCCTTTGCTGGTGAGGAACTGTGATCCCTTGGAGGAGAAGAGGCATTCTGGTCTTTGGTGATTTTATTCCTTTTGCACTGGTTTCTTCCCATCTTCATGGATTTATCTAACTTTGGTCTTTTAAGTTGTTGACTTCAGATGGGGTCCTTGAGTGGATGTCCTTTCTGTTGATGTTGAAGCTATTTCTTTTTGTTTTTTAGTTTTCCTTCAAACAGTCAGGCCCCTCTGCTCTAGGACTGCTGGAAGTCCACTCCAGACCTTGTTTCCCTGGGAATCACCCAGGGAGACTGCAGAACAGCAAGGATTGCTGCCTGTTCTCTTCTGGTAACTTCATCCCAGATGGGTACCCACCAGATGTCAGCCAGAGCTCTCCTGTATGAGGCGTCTTTTTGGTTACACAGGGGTCAGGAAACTGCTTGAGGAGGCAGTCTATCCCTTATTGGAGCTAAAGTGCTGTTCTGGGAGCTCCATTGCTCCCCTTAGGGCTGCTGGACAGAAACACTGAAGTCTGCTGCAGTGGAACTCATGATCACCTCTTTTCCCAGGTGCTCTGTCCTGGTAAGTTTGAGTTTTATTTATAAGTTCCTGATGTGTTGCTGCCTTTTTTTCAGACAGGCCCTGTTCAGCAAGATAGGAGTCTAGTCACAGTCTGCCTGTGGAGGAGGTGCTGCTGGGCTGCATGGGCTCAGTCCAGCTGCTGTGTGAGCTTTCTCTGACTTTTGTTTACACAGGTAAGATTAGAACTGCCTTGGCAATGGCAGACATCCTTCCCCTCACTGGGGAAGGATGGAGCTTCAACTGATATGCTGGCTGCAAAACTCTAAAGCCAGAGGGTTTCAGTTGGCTGGTCTTTGTGGAGGTGGGATCCATCAAGCCATATCACTTGCCTTTCTGCTTTCAGCTCCCCCTCTTTCTTGGGAGCAGGAAGCTCTGTCTCGTAGGTACTCCAGGCGCCAGCCAAAACGTCCACCCATATTTGTGCTGACATCCCAAGGCACCAGCCATAGTGGCCACTCAGATCTGTGCTGGCAACTTGCAGCACTTGTCAGCCCAGTGGGGATCTCCTGGTCTGTGGTTGTAAAGACCTTGGAAGAAGCATAGTATCTGAACTAAAGTGCTGGATCCCCTCCTGCCTCAGTTTTCCCTCCTTGGGCTACACCCACTGTCCAGTCAGTCCCATTGTGATGAACCTGGTACATTGGTTGGAAGTGCAGAGATCACTCGCCTTCTGCATCACTCTCACTGGGAACCGTGCTCCAGAGCTGGTATTGATATTTATCCTGTTATACTCAAGGGGAAAAAAAAAAAAAGAAAGAAAAAAAAAAGAAAGATTGAAATTGCCCAGAATAGCATCTTTACCAAGCCCTCACCAAGAACATGAGCAAGGTAACAGTTTGCATCAACTATAAGTTGGTCAAATCCATGGTGGTTACCAAAAGCTTAGCTTGTTTCTTATTTCTTCTGTGTGTGTGTGTGTGTGTGAGAATGTGTGTGTGTGTCCCTGTGTGTCTGCATGCAGCTTCACCAGAATCTTGCAAATAAAAGACCATAGTTGGATTTATGTTTTTGCCATAATCTAATACATTTATTGATATTGAAAACTCCCCATGAGTTGTGTTAATAATTTTATGAATTGGTTATTTAGGATAAACTAGCATAGTAAAATTTTGTCACACATTATTTCGGTTTGTTACTTTTAATTGTATCTCTGACCCATTTGAGAACATGTTCCAGGATATTTTAGTTTGAAAGCATTAAATTGTTTTCCTTTTCTATATTTGAATGTTTCTAAAACCTGTTTCTTGGAATGTACATATATATATGTATGTATAAGAGTGTGTACCTGTGTATGTGTACAGATGTCTTTGCTAAATGGTAGTACAAATGGCAAGAATCATGTGTTACCCAAGCTGCCTGAAGTTTTCTAGGTAGAAATTAACTAAAATTTCTGAACTTTTAGGAAAATCATTATTACAAAATTATCTGTTAATTTGCATTTGCTGGCTATTCTTGTATTTTTCACATCCCTTAGTGAATCTAAAAGACAAGTAAAACTTTTTCTGTGATGTAAGTTTTCTAAATTTAGTGAATTAGAAATAAGAATGTAAAACCCAATTAAGCTATATTTAGAAAAATGTAATTTGACCAGCATGTGATGAGGAGTGACTAAGTTACTAGTAAGAAAGACTGTATTACTATTCATTCCTAAAGTTAACTACTTGGTTGAACAAACTAGTTTATTCTTAATCCCAATTACAAAAATTTGACAGTTTTCATTTGTCTGGTGAGTGATGATGACAATAATAATAATAACGTAATTTTAAAGCTAGCTTCACTAGTCTCTCTCTGTAATAACTGTTATATCTTCTCTTTCTCTTACTAATCCAACTACTAATAGTTTTACTATAATTATTGTGATTATGAATGGCACCCACTGTTTTGACTATAACTAGATCTTATACATGCTCACATATTTTTTCCTATGCTGTTTTTAACTGTAGTCCTTAAAATAAAAATATCTATTTCAGCTTTCTACTGAGGCTGTCAACCTAAAGCAGGTTTATTTATTCTTTATCTAAGTTTAACAATAAAATTCTGTATGACCTTAAAAAAAATAAACCCACCTCTTGGCTGCCCATATTACATACTACTATACCCAAGATTGGTTAACTATTTTTCAATGATTCCCTTAGGAACCAGCAAAATTTTTCTATTTTGTGATTAACTAGTAGCTTTCTTTGAATTACATTTATAAAATGTAGGCTCAAAAATAAATGATCCCCAGCACTTTGGGAGGCCGAGGCGGGTGGATCACGAGGTCGAGAGATCGAGACCATCCTGGTCAACGTGGTGAAACCCCGTCTCTACTAAAAGTGCAAAAAATTAGCTGGGCATGGTGGCACGTGCCTGTAATCCCAGCTACTCAGGAGGCTGAGGCAAGAGAATTGCCTGAGCCCAGGAGGCGGAGGTTGCGGTGAGCCGAGATCGCGCCATTGCACTCCAGCCTGGGTAACAAGAGCGAAACTCCGTCTCAAAAAAAAAAAAAATAAAATAAAATAAAAAATAAATGATCCAGTTTTTATTTCAGCAAATTTATGAGGAATAAAAATATAAACATTTGATATCTGGAGGATAAATATATGTAGACATGAATATGAACATAAGACATCAAAGACAGGTTTTTAACAGATGTCGATTAAAACAGGGACAGTTTAATCTGCTTATATAATTGCTTTGAAGTTCAGTAAAACATTATTTCAAATAGTTCTGATATGCATTTTCTTAATGATCAAAGGACAACAACATAATGGTAAAATGTAAAATATTTCTAACAAAGTGACTTTATATTTAATAGTATGTAATATTAATATTTAATAATGTATCATTGATATAAATGGAAGGAATAAAAGAAATCACTAATCAATAAAATTATTCAGTAATAATAAGTAAATAATGTTGTTCATTTATATTTTAAAAAACTTTTTAATGACTGCTGATTTTACAGTTCAATGCCTTATTTTGGAGGAACCATAAGCACAGAGGAAAGATAAATGTTTGCCAATAAGCTTAAACTGGATCATATACCAGATAAAATACAAAACAATATATTTAAAAGTTAATGTTAAAATAATTATACAAGTTCTCTAGAGTAGCTGTGAGACCTGTGATTTAAGGAGGAAGGAAAAGTAAAAGCAAGCTTATTTCATTTTTTTACAGACTTATATATTGGCCTGCAGGTCCATTTAATAAATAAAGTTGTAAGAAAAGAATCATACTAAGGCTTTAGGGACTCATGTGTCTCTTTGGAGATTTTAACAGCCATCTTTCTGCAAAAAGTTGCTAGATATATCTGTTAAGTGCCATAGGGTACACATATTCTTTAAGTATGGTTGCTATCCTAAAGTATTTACAATCTGGTTGAACAGATAAGACTTGTACAGACAAAACTACAATTCAGGGAAGGATAAGATAAGTGTCAGTGTCGGGTGAGAAATGTTTCTACAGAAATTCAAAGGGAAAAATAACTTCCGATTCATTTTACTAAAAACCTCCATGCACTCTCAAAGAAAAGAATAATGATGAAATGTTCTGATTCTGGTTAAAGTAATATTGTTTTCTTATAAATGTTAATTTGATATTGCAAGATCAGGGCCTGCAAAGGTCTTGTGTACAATCTAAAAAATAATGTTAGATAGATACATTTAAAGTGATGAAAATGACTCAATAGCAATGAGCATAATGTTTTCTAGTGTGTATCCACTTGGATAATTTTATATTATATATTAGGATGCATACCTCAGATTTTATAAATGCAAATTCAGAGAAAGTAATGGTGAGTTTTATGTGTATAATCAAGGCACTTCGGTTTACTGAAGAGAGAGAAAAAAAGGAAAAGAAAGAAAAAAATGAGAAAGAGTTTCCATGAATGATAGGCCACTTTCATTACTTAAATTCCAATAGTAATTATTTTCATGTATGGGTTAAAATAAGTAACAGAAATCAGTGACTTAACCCAATAAAGACTGATTCCTGATTGCATGAGAGTCAGGTGCTGTTTGTATAGTTTTCTTAAGTGTTTAAGTTAGGATGCATCTTCTTCCATTATTTGTATCTGTTGTCTCCTAGTCTTTCACTTTCAACTCTTTTTATAAGGAAGAAAGACAGATGGTCAATTGTGGTAGATACTTTTGTATTCAGACCTCGAATGTTTGATGTTTTTACTCACATTCCAGTATTTGGTAGTATTTTGATGCAAAGTAGGGAGTAGATGCTCAACAATATAGTATCCTTATGTGTCCAGGAAAAAAATGAAACACACAGCACTTCCTGTGTTAAATTTTATTTTCAATAAATGTCAACAGTGAATATTTTTGTTTTGATATCCCTGTGTTCATTTCTCCTTCTAATATCACCTTTTTTTTTTTTAAGGTGGAGTACTGCATCCAATTTGTTGCCCATCATCTTTGTAGGATGATAAATCAAAGTGTTCCATTTTGCCAGCATAAAACTCCAAAGCCTGACAGATAGTCCCACTATTAAATCCTTCTTATCCTGCCATGTTGGAGTGAAAAGTTGGATGTGGTTATCAAAATTCTGCCAACTGAATTATTTTATGTTTTTTAAATTATAAGAAGAATTGTTTAAGATGACCTGTGATTTATATACTTATCTTAGTAATAATACCAGGAATTAATGGTTAATTATCATTTGCTCTCTAGATGCTTTAAATTGGCTGATTCCTATCTTGATTGCCGTGTTTGTTTCTAGCCAAAATATCCTGACACAGTAATCCATTATGTTAGCAACCCAATATTGTATACATTTCCTCTTTTTTTCTCTTAAGTAAACCATAGTTGTTTTTTATTTCTTGCAATTGACAAACCCTAGCTAGTATGTCAATTCTTCCATTTAAAAATAAAAGAATATAATTGCTGTTGGCCATGAAAATATTTAATAATAAATTTTAAAATGAATAACAGAAAACAGTGACTTAACTCAATAAAGACTGGTTCCTGATTGCATGACAGTCGGGTGCTGGTCGAGGAGTTTTCTTAAGTGTTTAAGTTAGGATGCATCTTCTTCCATTATTTATATCTGTTATCTCCTGGTCTTTCACTCCCAACTCCTTGGGTTATGATCTAAATTTGAAAGAGTCTGGCTTTCATGATTTAATTTAATGAAAGAAAAAAATTTAGCCAAAGATGGAAAATAATAAATCAGCATATATCAGCATCTTCTGCTGACTTTTGCTCCTATTTTATAAAATGATGATTTGTTAATTCAGTTAAAAAACCAATTTACTGAAATGATGGGGTTTTATTATTTCTCAGTAAATGGGTTCAGCCTTATGAGATGCAAATATACTTAAAATTTTCAACATTATGCAAATGAATGCAAAAGACGAATAAATATAAGTTTTACAGCAAATAATTAGTTTTTTAAATGTAATAATCCAATTCAAAGATAGCAAAGTCCTGTAACAGGTGATATATCTTCAGCTTTTGGGAGTCACATGTCACTGTTAAACCTACTCAACTTTGTGTTGTGACATAAAAGCAGTTTTGATAATACATGTATGAATGAGTGTGATGGTGTACCAATAAAACTGTATAATAACTGGTGGACCTTGAGATTTGATAAGTAAACCCCTGTTCTAATTTGTCAAAAATTTCCTTTTTATATTTTCATAATGAAATACATTTGTAATAATAATGTAATCATCTCATGCAAATAGCCATCAGAACAGGTAACTGAAATAAATAATTTCTGCTTTTCTGTCTATATTCATAATTGCAAATAATCATAATACTAAAACAATGGTTAAAGGAGTCCCATATGTGCATATACAATATTAACAATTTGAATCTCCTGTCTCTCTGGTTGTCCTTTAGAAATAACATTCATTTTAATTGCATTCAAAGTTTCAATGTATCAAATCTATTACAACTTGAATATTTGTAATTTTAATATTTTCTCATACATTGTGAGAAAAAATTTTCAAAGTGCTTGCTTCTGTTCATATACTAGATTACATGTAGCATAAATAATTTAGAAAAATAATTTGATATAATTTATCACTTTATTCATCATGTTTAATTTTTTAAAATGAGAATAGCTTTGTAAAAGGAAAATAATAAGAAATCAAGATAAGCAAAATATCTAGAGAGCTCATATATTTCAAAAATAAACAATAACTCATTCAGTTTTCATTGCTTACTAATTATAATCTCTTTTAGTGAGTACATGTGAATACCGGCATGCATATAAGATAAAAACTAAATTGATAAGATATTAGTAAAACAAGTAATAAAATATGGATTATATAGATAATACCACAAACTGGGGAAAACAAAGATTAAGAAGGGAAAAATTCTAATTTCAAAGAAAACAGTCACAATTTTACCTAATAAACCATAGCATATCCAAGACAATTCATACCAAATTTTTAAAATATGCGACAAGTGTGCTGCCGTTTTAACTAATTCCTTGAAGGGCAAGTAGAATCCTCAACTTATTTTCATGTAAGAGTGAAACTTTTGAAATATTGGTGTGCTATTTTACGAAGACTACAGGAAAAGAAAAAAAAAAGTGCTTGTAATCCCAGCACTTTGGGAGGCTGAGGTGGGAAGATAACTTGAGGTCAACACTTGGCTAACATGGAGAAACCTCGTCTCTATTAAAAATGCAAAATTTAGCTGAGCATGGTGGCCAGTTCCTATAAATCCCAGACACTTGGGAGGCTGACACAGGAGAATCAGTTGAACCTGGGAGATAAGTTTGCATTGAGCTGAAATTGCACTACTCCACTCCAGTCTGGGTGATAGAGTGAGACTGTCTCAAAAAAATTTAAAAAATAAAAAAAAATAAAAAAAAGAAAAGAAAAGAGAAAGAAGAAAACATACACAAACACCTCAAAGAAAGAAAAGGAAAAAAGAAAAGCAAAAACAAAACAAAAATTCTCTGGTAGAGAACACACTTGAGCAAACCAACAATATTGAAAGATTTTTTTGGTACCTTGCCACTCCTAACCTTTTAAAAAAATAAATAGATGTCTTCTTTCAACTATTGACAACAATTAGAAAGGAACACAGAGTCTATACGTATATTTGGAGAGGAAAAAGAACAAAAGTTAATACAAAATGTAATTTTTATTATATTTTAATAAAATATAAGGAAAACCCAATCACTTAAATGTAGGTTTCAAAAAAATTCTAAAATAAAAAAAAAAAATAGAAGTCAAAATATCTTTAAATAATTATAAACATTGAAGCAAATTGTAAGAAAATCAAAAGAGGTAAAAAGTGAAGCTGCTAATTTTCTTTCTTTATTATTATTATTTTTTGAGACGGAGTTTCACTTTTGTTACCCAGGCTGGAGTGCAATTGCGCGATCTCGGCTCATCCCAACCTCCGCCTTCTGGGTTCAAGGGATTCTCCTGCCTCAGACCCCCAAGTAGCTGGGACTACAGGCACAGACCACCATGCCCAACTAATTTTTTATTTTTAGTAGAGATAGGGTTTCACCATGTTGACCAGGATGGTTTCGATCTCTTGACCTCGTGAGGTCTTGGCCTCCCAAAGTGCTGGTATTATAGGCGTGAGCCACTGCACCCAACCAGAAGCTGCTAATTTTAATAAGCAAAAATCACTCTCTATATATGTGAATTACAGAAATAAAGCCCACTTTGAAAGAAATAATAACAAAAGGACTTAAAATGACCAACATGAGAAGTCCAGACAACATAAGACAAAATTGAGTAGAAAAGGATATTTATTTTTCCTTAATGTACTTAGTTGGTGGGAAAAATATTTTCCAATATATTTATAATTTTTCTTGAAAAGTTAGCATAATAAACAGAAAAATATTTGAAGAAATGCTTCTAAAATCCTGAACTAGCTCTACATTTCTCAGATTAATTTTTTAAAAAATAACTAACATAATGCATTTTCTAGAAAAGTTACTAAACTTTGTGAATAACAACAGAAATAATGTGTTTACACAAGCAAACTACCACAAACGGATGGTGAATATAGAAATCATTTATTTGGAAATAGAAAATAATATATTGGCCGGGCGCGGTGGCTCAAGCCTGTAATCCCAGCACTTTGGGAGGCCGAGGCGGGTGGATCACAAGGTCAAGAGATCGAGACCATCCTGGTCAACATGGTGAAACCCCGTCTCTACTAAAAATACAAAAAAAATTAGCTGGGCATGGTGGCACGTGCCTGTAATCCCAGCTACTCAGGAGGCTGAGGCAGGAGAATTGCCTGAACCCAGGAGGCGGAGGTTGCGGTGAGCCGAGATCGCGCCATTGCACTCCAGCCTGGGTAACAAGAGCGAAACTCCGTCTCAAAAAAAAAAAAAAAATAAAAAAAAATAATATATTACACACTTTGGCAATACAAAAGTGATATTTAACTTATTAAAGGAGATGAGGAAGGATAAATAGGAGAACATGAAATGTTACCTCTACAATCTTCTATGTTCCCTTAAATAAAATTTATAGATGTAGCTACATTTTTAACATATAACACTTTGAGAAATCAAATGTCTTATTATTTTTACCTTTTTACACTTTTTAGAGGTGTATTGTATGTATACACATTTGTTGGTTAAAAAAACAACTTGTTAATTTCATCAATTTCTACAAATTTCATTTTGTTTCATAAAGGAATATGATGTATTTTAAAATTTTTAACTTTTTATAAAGAAATATAATCCAATTGTATTTTATTATATTGCATCTAGTTCTGGGGTACATACGCAGATTGTGCAGGTTTGTTACATAGGTATACACATGCCGTGGTGGTTTGCTGCATCCATTCCCATCACCTACATTAGGTATTTCTCCTAACGTTGTCCTTCCCCAATCCCCACTCCCTGCTATCCTTCCCCTAGCCCTCCCATGCCCTGGCAGGCCCCTGTGTGTGATGTTCCTCTCCCTGTGTCCATGTGTTCTCATGGCTTAACACCCACTTATGAGTGAGAATATGAGGTGTTTGGTTTTCTGTTCTTGTGTCAGTTTGCTGAGAATGATGGTTTCCAGCTTCATCCATGTCCTTGCAAAGGACATGAACTCTTCCTATTTTATGGTTGCATAGTATTCCATGGTGTATATGTGCCACGTTTTCTCTATCTAGTTATAATTTCTTTTGCTGTGCTTAAGTTTAATTAGATCCTACTGACAATTTTTGCTTTTGTTATGATTGCTTTTGGCACGTTCATCATGAGCTCTTCGCCCATGCCTATTTCCAGAATGTCATTGCCTGGGGTGTCTTCCACGGTTTTTATAGTTTTGGGTTTTGTATTTACATCTTTAATCCAGCTTGAGTTGATTCTGTAAGGAAGAGGTCCAGTTTCAATTTTCTGCATATGGCTAGCCAGTTATCCCAGCACCGCTTATTAAATAGGGATTCCTTTCCTCATTGCTTGTTTTAGTCAACTTTGTTGAACATAAGATGGTTATGGATGTGTAACCTTGATTCTGGGCTCTTTATTCTATTCCATTGGTGTATGTGTTTGTTTTTGCACCAGTATTGTGCTCTTTTGGTTACTGTAGCCCTGTGGCATAGTTTGAAGTTAGGTAACATGATACCTCCAGATTCGTTCCCTTTGCCTATGATGTCCTTGGCTATTAGGGCTATTTTTGGTTCCATATGAATTTCAAAGTAGTTTTTTCTAGTTCTGAGAAGAGTTTCAATGGTAGTTTAATAAGAATAGCATTGAATCTATAAATTGTTTGTGGCAATACAGGCATTTGAAAAATATTGATTCTTCCAATGCATGAGCATAGCATGTTTTTATGTTTGTTTGTGTCATCACTGATTTCTTTGAGTAGCTTTTTGTAATTGCCATTGTAGAGATGTTTCACCTCCCTGCTTAGCTATATTCCTAGGTATTTTCTTCTTTTTGTGAATCTTTGTGAATAAGATTGATTCTTGCCTTGGATCTCAGCTTGGCTGTTGTCGGTATGTAGGAATGCTAGTAAGTTTCACACATTGATTTTGTACCTGAGACTTTACTGAATATATTTATCAGTTGAAGGAGCTTTTGGACCAAGACTGTGGGGTTTTCTAATCATGTTGTCTGCAAACAGTAATAATTTGACTTCCTTTCTTCCTATTTAAATTCCCTTTATTTCTCTTTAAATGACACATGTTATCTAAATGACACATAATTTTATTTAAAAATAAAAATAATCCTCTTTTGAAAAACTAAGTGTTCAATGAATATATAAAAGTACTTTCATACAAGGTAAAATTTTGAAAATATTAGGCCAAAATTTTTGCATGTATGTCCTTGATATAATTTTAATGCTGTTTACAAGAACAAGCAAAACCTACTTTAAAAATTATTTAACTCACATTGAATAAAAGCCCATATATAATTTGAATATAATTAAATTCAAATTATTATCATCAACAATATTGCCTCTAAAAGTGTTTTTTTCTTGTTACTTTGGTGGACTTGTGTATTATTTTTCACATACTTCTCTGCTATTTTATGAGAAAAGAAGAAAAGATCAGAAATAACTTAATTTCTGGGACTTGAGTATTGTAATTGTAGAAATTACAACTAGTCCTTTTAAAACTTCAAAACATTAAATGATGAATCTTTTAAAACTACAAAGCATGCTGGGACAGAAACGAATATCCTATTTCAAATCAATTGTATGTTTCCTCATATTATCCGACCAGCATGAATAATTAAGCATATGAAACAAAAACATGTATTGAGTCACTATTAATATCACAAACTTCTGGCTTGAACTCCATAAAGCACAGTCATACATATAATTAATTATAACACATTTTACCTGCTTCAGAGCATAATTTCAACATATAAAGATGTACAGATTCATTGAAATTAAATTTAGGTTGTTACGAATGAACTGACGAAGGATTAATGGATCATAATTTTACAACTGATTGAGATTTGTGATATATAGAATACAAAATTTAAAAATAACCTAATGTGTGAAAGGCTGAGGAAGGAAGGAGGGAGGGAGCGAGGAAGGGAGGAAAGGAGAAAGGAAGGAAGGAAGGGAAGGAGGGAGGAAGGAAGGAAGGGAGGAAAGGAGGGAAGGATGAGAGGGAAGGAGGGAGGAAGGGAAGAAAAGAAAGAAAAGAAGATTAACACAGATGCAATGCAAAATGTGTTTAGTATGAAAAGAGCAATAACACAGTGACTGTCTGGAGGGCAAATCTCAACTGCTGTAATAAACATCAAGGTAAGAAGCCAAGATGAATTTGAACAATTTTCTTTCTCTAGCAAAGGAATTGAAAAAGAAAGTTGTTAATCACAACTGGTCACCTTCCCTGCTGTTACATGGAATTGCTCTAAAGACCTTCTGGTAAAAAAGCTATTGTAGTTTGAGATTTATGTAATGTGTAAATTGGAATACAGGCAGACATATTCTCCAAAGGTGTTTTGTGGTAATCTCTGAAGAAAGGAATTTTGTAAATTGTATGAGTATTTTAGCTTTTTAGCTCAGATTGAGTCTAACATATACCTTTCATCTTCCATTAAGCTAATCAAGAAGCAAATTTGAAAGAAATTTATTATTAAAGATGAAGATAGTTATTGATGATTGCTACTTGATTTGAAGCCAGTAGTCTGCTAATTACAGAAGTGAAAAAGCATTTCACGTAAGAGTAATAAATGGAAGGTCTAGAGAAGAGGGGAAGGAAAGAAAAAATAATGGTCTCAAATGAGATATGAGAATACCTTTTTTCTCTTTTTTCCTTTAGATATTTGGATGCCCTCATTTGGTCCCTTCACTGAAATCAAGACAAGCAGCCTCAAAGCTAATAGAAAACCAACCCCAAAGGCATGGTGTTATGTTGCTCCTGTATTTCAATCATCTAGCTTTTCATATAACATAAAATAAGGGGTGGTATGAAGGGGATTCCATTTTACAGTATCAGAATTATTTGAAGTTTTTTACAAGAACACTTTTTAGAACTTGTCTTGCACAAATACTTTACATTTCAAATACTGCATTAAATTTAAAACCTATTCAGCAACTAGCATTTTCCCATTTTATTAACTTGCTTCCTTTTCACTTTCCAATACAGGTGATCTTGTTCTATAACCAGATTGACTTGTACATGACATCTTGGTTGTTAAGGAAATAGAAGAATCACAGAGTGCAGATTTCCTGCCCTTAAGTTTAAAGCATCTGCTTTAAAAATGACTCTTCAATGGTGCTTCGATTTGTATTCTTAAGTTTCAGTTTGTAAGAATCAGTCTATCATTCGTGGGCATTTAGGTTGATTCATGTCTTTGTCATGACACATTTACCTGTTGTATTAGTATGTTCTTGCACTGCTATAAAGAACTGCCTGAGACCAGGTAATTTATAAAGAAAAGAGGTTTAATTTTCTCATTTCTGCCAGATGTACAGAGAGCTTGGCTGGGGAGGCTTCAGAAAACTTACAATCATGGCAAAAGGCAAAGAGGAAGGAGGACATCTTCACATGTCCAGAGTAATAGAAAGAGAGAGAGAATAGAGGTGCTGCACACTTTTAAACAACCAGATCTTGTGATAACTCTATCACAAAACATCACTGGGGGATGTCTAAGCCATTAGAAACCACCCCCCATATCACCACCCACTAGGCCCCTCCTCCAACACTGGGGATTCTGATTCAATATGAGATTTGGGTGCGAACACAAATCCAAACCGTATCAGCTATGTAACAAATCTACACATGTAACCCTGAATTTAAAATATAAGTTAAATCAAACATTGAATAAAATATATATATATATATATATGTATACACACACACACACACATGCACATATGATACCTATAACACAAGACAGAAGGGGAATATGGATCTAAAAATTTGCATTTTTCCATTAGAAGTATTATTATGGTTAAACCGTCAATATTACTCAAATCCCAATCAGAATTCAGAAAGAATTATTTTGGGTAGAAATTCACAGGTTGATTCAATACTTATATGAAAATGTAAAGATGCTAGAATAACAAAAAATGACTTTAAAAAGAACAACGGAGTACTCAAACTACTATATTAAAAGCATTACTGCAAAACTACAATAATCACACAGTATGTGACTGACATTAAGGATAGAACTAGACATCAGTGGAAGAGTATAGGAAGATTAGAAACAGAGTTATGCATATATGGTCATTCATTTCTAACAAGGGTGCCAAAACAATTCAATGGAAAAACTAGATGTTTACACAAAAATAACACTGAGACAAGCAGATGTCTTAGGGAGAAAAAAATAACCCATATGCAAAAATGTTTTTTAAAATATTAACCAAACAACAAAATCAAGATCTGTTAATATATTTAAGAGTCAAAACTTTGAAATTGCCAGACAATAATTATGATAAAATATGGATACCCCTGGTTTAGGCAAATATATCTTAGCAGAACATTAAACTTAATCAAGAATCATATAAAAATTAGATACCTGAGCTTCAACAAAATTAAAATGTCTCTGAAAGAGACTGTGAGGAAAATGAAAGCTAAGGAAATAGAGTAAGTTATTTGCAAAACATATATCTAATAAAAGATGTGCATTTGTAAAGAATTCTTTAAACTCAATCATGAGAAGCCAAAAGAATGAATCTAAGAAGCCTCTGTAGTTAAGCAGGCACTTTATTGGAAAAGTTATACAAATATACACATAGAAGATTAAAATTATTAGGCAAATGCAAACAAAAACCACAATGAGGTACAAATGGATTTTTATAAAAATATCTAAAACTAAAACTACTAATAATCCTAAATGTTGAAAAGAATGTATATCAATTAGACCTTTAATACATCACTGATATATACTAAAAAAATGCAAACATGTTCTAAAACAAAAATGTATAAGCAAATATTCTACATTATTCATAATAGACAAAAATTGGAAGCAAACCAAATGTTTATTAATCATAGATAAATATAAAAAGGGTGTTATGTAAATACTGCAAAATATTACTCCACAACAAAACATAACAAATCACTGATACCACCACTATCACCAATAAATCTCAAACACACTCTGTTGAGATAAAGTAGTCAGACACAAAGTACAATTGTATGACTGTATTTTTAAGATTCTCTTAAAAATGCAAACCTATAGCTCCAGAAAGTAGACCATTGGTTGCATGACACTAGAGGTAGGAGGAAGGTATTATTATCTACAAGATACGATGGAAATTTGGGAAGAGATGAATCACTCTATATCTTGATTTTGGTGATAATTATACAAAAGCATATATTTTTAAAAGCACTTCAAACTCTAAAGTTACAATAGTTGAACTTTATTTTATGTAAATCATATCTTAAGGAAGTTTATTAACTAATAAATCAATACTATAATCTTTAAAACTAAGAATATGAATTTAAGCAATCTGATAAAGTGTCTCATGTTTTTTTCCGTTTTACTATAAATCTGGTTATTATAGGGTGTTTTATAGAACAATAGTCCTCAGTCTTGATTGGTCATCAGAAAAACTGTGAGATTCTAAAGAATTGCATATTCTCAAGCTCTTCTCCAAATTCAATGGCTCAGAATCTCCAGAAACGAAGCTCAGGAATTAATGTATTTAAAAGATTTTCCATGATTTACTTAGCTACCTATTGCTTGCTAAGTAAAACCATCAAACTGACAAACAACAAAAACAACAAAACCTTCTTCTTTTTGGAAGGGTCACTATATAGAAAATAAGACAATTTAGAGACTAGAGAAAATATTTACAAACCATATATATCACAAAGAATTTGTATCCTAAATATATATATTTATATATAATGTCATATAATTAAAATCCCACGAAACTGAATTTTAAGAAAACAAAATACCCAATTTTTTAAGTGCAAATATTTGAAGAGGTTCTACCAGAAAAGATATGTGAATGGCAAATAAGTATAGGAAAAGATGCTCAATATCAATAATTATTAGAAAAATGCAAATAAAAACCAAAATAAGATAACACTACACACCCTAAACATCAATTAAAATAGCTGAAACCAAAGAGACTGACAATAAAAGAGATTTGGAGATTATATGGAGAAACTGGAAATTTCACAGCTAATCATGAGAATGTAAAATATTCCTACTATTTTGCAAATTAATTTGCCAGTTTCTAAAATGTAAATATACATCTCTCATAATCCAGCCATTGTACTCCTGAGCATTTATCCTAGGGAAATGAAAGCATTGATCCACACAAAGACTTTTACATAGAGGTACAGAGCACTTTTATTTGTAATAGCCCAAACTGTTCACATAAAAGTGAATAGATGAACAAACTGAAGTACAGCAGCATAATGTTATACTAGCTGGCAATAAAAAAAGATGTATTATTCTTACGTAGTCCAACATAGAGGAATCTCAAAATAATTATCCTGAGTGAAAAAAATAATACATACTGTATTGTTTACCTTAAGTAAAATTTTAGAAAATGCAAACTAAACACAAATCTCCAGTGCATGGGGAAGGAAAGTTCGGGAGGGGACAAAAAGAAGGCTTTACAATGTGGCACCAGTACACTTCTGAGGGAGATAGATATATTCTGTATGTTGATTGTGGTAATGGTTTTATGCAAATATACATACGTAAAAGTTTATCAACTTGTACACTTTAAATATGTGCAATTTGTTGTGAATCAGTCATATCTCAATAAAAATATTTTAATATGCAAGAGAAAAAGTTCCAAGTTTTCTGATTGTTTGATGATTTAGAAACCAATGAGGCAGTAGTAGTCTAATCTGTTAGATTCTCTTTTTAAAAATAATAATTATTTTAAAATAGTTTATTTCCTCCACATATTCCCAGCATGTCACTCATATCTAATTATTTTTATAGCTATGAATTCAGTTGAAATTGCTTTGGAAAAGAAATAAATTGGTTTCAAAAGCAATCAGCGATTCATTAGCAGGCAATGACTTTTAGTATCTGATATTTTTCTTAAAATTCTATAGAAATAGTGATGTCAAGTTATTAAAGTTTGCACATTTAAAATGTTAACCAATACAATCATTATCTGAACTATATATCTATGTTAACTGCCATAACACCAAAGCATTTTAAGGTCCTGACCTATAAAATGAATAGTCTGCTATTCTGAGTCCTGAAAATGTATGGTCTTTATCTGTTATCTGTCCCCAAGAACATATATTATTTTATTGTTACCTTTGGGGGGAATAGAACTTTTCATTTTGCCATCATATTTTCTCTTTAAATCTTATTTCTAATTTTCAGTATGCCTTTTAAAGTCACTTAAATTTGCCATTTTTGAGATATAATTTTCCTCTCAACTACATATGAAAATGAAGTTTAAATTTAGAAAAAACAGCAGACAGGCAGAAAAAGTAAATTTTAATAATCTATGTTTTAAGAACATATTCTGGTTTTTAGGCTTCAAGATTTCTACTAATATCTCACATCAAATAATAATAGGTTTGGTCTTTTGTGGTTGTGAGAAGAGCAAAATTAAAAGATAGCTTACCATAACTTGACATATTATGAATTTATTATATTTCTGTAAACATATTAGTTATTTCAAAGCAATGGCAATTGATAGCAGAAACTTACTTCTAAATCGTTATATAAATAAAAGAGAACTAAAGATGAATTCTCATAAAAGATAAAAATGTATATGTGCAATGACCATATCTTCATTCATTGTCTGCCTGGAATCAGGTTTTGTGTGTCTGTAATATAACCAGGGAAGAGATTGTGATAAACTGAAAGAGGCACATGTACCTTTCTACTTTATCAGGAAACCACCTGCAATGCATTGACAAAACAATTGCTAAAGAAATTTCCACATTTCCTATACACATTCCCTGGGTTGAATTTTGTCAACATAGGTATGAATAATTTCTCCAAATTATTGTATTCTTCAATCACATCACGTTTTATCTCTGTACCTCATCCAATTTCTTTTGAGGGTTAAGCATTTTAGAGAATCAGAAAGACTGTGTTGCAAGTGGTTGCTGTTAAAGTCTTGTTTGCAAATCTGCCACAACAGCCAATGCTGAAAATCTCCTCATCTGTGAAGACTGCTGTGTTGCTAGTGGAATCCACAATCCTACACTCTCTCTGAATTTTGGCATTAATTGGAGATGCTGTCCGCAATGCAATCCTAGTTCTTTCCTGTTTATCACTATCCAGATCAATTCCTCTTTAACAGAGGTATCCTAACAAATGAAAGTTGAATTGCATTGCAGGCTTTACATATAACACAGTAACTCTTCTAACTGTACCTAGTTGCAAGAGGCACATGAATATGTGGCAACATAAAGGGGGAAAAAGCTATAAATAAAAATAAAACCACCTAGATAAATATATGCTGGAAATATACTCATTATGGAAGAAGAAAATATTTTAATTTTCCCAATAATGTTATGAAAAACATTCTAATTTATTGATGGAAATTTATATTTGGAGTCTGAATGTTTTATCAGGTTTGGTTAAAATTGTTCTCTTGATGGGCCATAAGCATGAAAACTGTTTTATAATACTAATTTGTATGCATCTTCTACATCTTTATTTTTTGCCTGTTTTATATAAAATTGACTGTAAATATAACCAGAAACTTAAGCAAACAGCCAAAAACATGATTTTATAAGAAATTTTTTGATCTTGTTTATGATTATCATTCAGCCAAATTGTTTAATACCAAATTATATGATAATTATCAATTATTAATTATGAATCATCTTCTAGGTCACTGCTACATTCAATCACATGGAGGTAGCTTTTATTTATTATTTCTTTTCTGGACTGTTGATCAAAGTATTAAAATACCATATGGAATGCAATCTAGCCTGCCCCCACCACCCACCATTTGATAAAATAGCTTCAATAATTTTCTATGTAATTCTGTATCAGGCACAACAATATGAACTGCAGAAGAGTGAAAATAGCATTTATTTAACAGAAATGACAAACTAAACAAATGCTATGTATATGAGGAACTTCACATGTATCTATTTCTCTTTTACCCCTTTCTTATATGAGGGAAATTGGTAGAGTCATCCATACTTCTTCAGCTTTCTAAATTAATTCCTCATGTGATTATTAGCCCTATTTTATTTCTCCCATGTGTATACCCCAATCAATCATTTAAAATTACAACCATTTAACCACTTTGAACAGATATTGTATTGTCCTACTGCTGAAGGGGGATTTAAGTTCCATGAAGAGAGCCATAGGAATGTTTATTTTCTGGAAATTGATTTTTATATTGTATTATAGTATAGATAATTTTTCATTATTTGTATCTTTAAAGGGAGAAACATATATGTATATAAACAATATGTCAGAACTTCACTTGTAAATTCAATGTAACTTAGTTACAGTTCATATATAAAAGTACTGAAGGGAGTTTTATGTGCCTACATGAAATTCTTTTAGTCTATTCTTTTAAGAAGCTTCCTCCAACCACCTCCTCAAAAGTAAGTTTTCACAATTTTAACAGTACATTTTTTTTTATTTGCTTGAATCACAGTAACAATTTATTTTCTTCAAAATGCATCTGCTTAGTTTATTATCTGTTTCTTCTTCTAAGAAGTATAAGCTTTTTCATAAAGGATAAGATATTTTCTTTTTTATTTACACCATAAACCCAAGGCTAAAATCTACATCTAGTACATATTTATTAATAAATGAATTAATAAATAATGTGAATTTATAATTTTTCTTCATATAAATACCTTAGAATACAGTGATCATATACACAGGTTATACATTTACCATTCTCTTAGCCTACTATCATTCATTTTTTGATAAATATGCCATCAAATCCATCTTTTCAATATGTTACCCAATTATGTATAATAGGCAAGAAAAAGAAATAAAGGGTATTCAATTAGGAAAAGAGGAAGTAAAATTGTCTCTATTTGCAGATAGCATGATTGTATATTTAGAAGACCTCATCATCGCGGCCCAAAATCTCCTTAAGCTGGTAAGAAACTTCAGCAAAGTCTCAGGGTACAAAATCAGTGTGCAGAAATCACAAGCATTCCTATACGGCAATAACAGACTAACAGAGAGCCAAATCGAGAGCAAACTGCCATTCACAATTGCTACAAAGAGAATAAAATATCTAAAAATACAACTAACAAAGAATGTAAAGGACCTCTTCAAGGAGAACTACAAAGCACTGCTCAAGGAAATTAGGGAGGACACAAACAGATAGAAAAACATTCCATGTTCTTGGTTAGGAAGAATCAATATTGTGAAAATAGCCATACTGCCCAAAGTAATTTATAGATTCAATGCTATCCTTGTCAGGCTACCAATCACCTTTTTCAAAGAACTGGAAAAAAACCACCTTAAACTTCATATGGAACCAAAAGAGAGTCCACATAGCAAAGACAATCCTAAGCAAAAAGAACAAAACTTGAGGCATCACACAGCCTGACTTCAAACCATACTACAAGACTACAGTAATCATCTCATCTTTGACAAACCTGACAAAAACAAGCAATGGGAAAAGGACTTTCTCTTTAATAAATGGTGTTGGGAAAAATGGCTAGCCATGTGCAGAAAGCAGAAACTGGACCCCTTCCTGACACCTTACACTAAAATTAACTCCAGATTTATTAAAGACTTAAACATAAGACCTAATACCATAAAAACCTCAGAAGAAAACCTAGGCAAAACCATTCAGGATATAGGCATAGGCAAGGACTTCATGACTAAAACAACAAATGCCAAACTAGACAAAAGGGATCTAATTAAACTCCAGAGCTTCTGTACAGCAAAAGAAACAATCATTAGAGTTAACCAGCAACCAACAGAATGGAAAAAAGTTTTTGCAAGCTACCCATCTGACAAAGGGCTAATATCCAGAATCAACAAAGAACTAAAGTAGATTTACAGGAAAAAAACAAACTCTTTCAAAAGTGGGTGAATAATATGAACAGACACTTTTCAAAAGAAGACACATATGTGGTCAACAAACATGAAAAACTGCTCATCATCACTGGCCATTAGAGAAATGTAAATCAAAACCACATTGAGATACCATCTCATGCCAGTTAGAAAGGCAATTGTTAAAAAATCTGGAGACCACAGATGCTGGAGAGGATGTGGAGAAACAGGAAAGCTTTTACACTGTTGGTGGGAGTGTACATTAGTTCAGTCATTGTGGAAGACACTGTGGGGATTCCTCAAGGATCTAGAAATGGAAATACCATTTGATCCAGCAATCCCATTACTGTGAATATACCCAAAGGATTATAAATCATTCTATTATAAAGACACATGCACTCATATGTTCATTGCAGGACTGTTTACAATAGCAAAGACCTGGAACCAACCCAAATGCCCATTGATGATAGACTGGACAAGGAAAATGTGGCACATATACACCATGGAATACCATGCAGCCATAAAAAAGATGAGTTTGTGTCCTTTGTAGAGACATGGATGAATCTGGAAACCATCATTCTCAGCAAGCTGACACAAGAACAGAAAATCAAACACCACATGTACTCACTCACAGGTGGGTGTTGAACAATGAGAACACATGGACACAGTGAGGGAAGCATCACACACTGGAGTCTGCTGGGGATTAGAGGAGGGACAGCAGGGGAGTGGGGAGGTTGGAGAGAAATAACATGGAGAGAAATGCCAGATATAGGTGATGGGGGGCTGGTGGGAGCAAACCACCTTGCCATGTATGTACCTATGCAACAATCCTGCATGATCTGCACATGTACCCCAGAACCTAAGGTACAATTAGAAAAGAAAATCTAGATATCACATATTAACTCGTGAAATATGAGATGATAATGGCAATGATAACTTATCAAAAATAGAGAAATGCATATAAATTTGACTACTTTAAAAAAGTTGTAATTTTATTGAAATCTGTATTATGACCTGATTTTCTAATTTTATAAAAGAAAAAATAGCATTATCTCATGATCAGAACTTCCAGCACATTCAACATATAATCATATTCTTAATCATCAGAAAATGTCTTCCTTACATTGTGATACATTCTTCTATTCATCTTCAAATTGTCAGAACTAAAAATATGCAACCATTATAATAAGGTGCAGAAGATATAATTATAAACAATATTGTTACATTGTATGTTTGTAGAGAGAAATTTTTTAAAATAAATATTTTAAAGGGGATGGGCCTATGGTTATGGGATTAGGTAGTATCATGATCAGGTAGTAACATGTATTGTACCATTCCTAAGCTGCCAACCTGTTGGAAGTACAGGTGAAGCACTGGTCCAGAAGCTGTTGATTGTGTGAGGATGGAGAATCACTTTGCAAGATGCAATATATGTGATAAATCAAATAATTTTTTTTTTTGAGGTAGAATCTTGCTCTGTCATCTAGGCTGGAGTGCACTGTTGCATCTTGGTTCAATGTAACCTCCACCACCTGGGTTGAAGCGATTCTCCTGCCTCAGCCTTCTGAGTAGCTGGGATGACAGGAACATCCCACCACACCCAGCTAATTTTTGTATTTTTAGTAAAGACAGGCTTTCACTATGTTGGTCAGGCTGGTCTCAAACTCCTGACCTCATGATCTACCACCTCAACCTCCCAAAATGCTGGGATAAGAATACTTGCAGTCAAGATGCTAGGGGTGGTAGCAAGAGTGGCCATACATATCATTACCTCCAAAAAACCACTCATACATTCTGGGCTTCATGTTCTCATAATCCTGGCCTCTAAAGACAGGAACTGGATATCAAAGAGGCTATATTTTTTATTAAGAATGAACCCCTTTAAATTTTAATGTGTTTCTCTTGGCATCCTATGTTCAGGGACAAGAAGAAAAATTGTATTACTATGCTAGCAGTGATAATTGACCCTAATCATCTGGAACCGACAGAGCATTAATACACAGTGAGGGCAAGGAGAAAAATGTGAGGAACCCAGGTGATTTATTTGGATACTTCTCAGTATTTCTTTGCTTAACTATGATGACTGTAAATGAATGGGTACATTACCTCTGGATTGTGAGGTGACAAGGCCATGCCTCTAACAAAGTTCACTTAGGTCATGTAGTAGTCAAGGGAGTGGAGCAGAGAGTGCATAAGATTCAATTAAGCTCTAGTCCAGCTGCAAAGCAGGATCTGTTGTTTGTTCCACTAGCCACCTCTAATTTCTCTTCAGAAAGAAAGGTTCATAAGAATTTTACAGTAGCTGCTTTCAGAGCATGTAAGAGGATTCGGAAAACATCAAAAGTGAACTGTGAGAGAGAGAGAGAGGTCAGCCCACATCCCAGTGAAAAACGGACTGGCTGCTCAGAAGAGGGAAGCGCAGACAGCAGACACGCTTTTAGTTGCCAGCCGCTTCAAGGTCTGCTTCAGCTATAGAGGCCAAAATCATGCTCTCACAGGAGCAACTCCAATGTGGGTCCACAACAGTGAGAAAAGAATGGCCGTTTCAGATTATTTCAGGAAAATGCAGATAAGCAGTAGTCCTTCCATATGTTTTCACTGGGTTGGTCAAGGCTTCATGTGGTATGAATAGCTTTCCTTTCAAACAGGCACTACTGAAATTTCTAGAGAACTTAAAAAAAATCTTGGTACCTAAGATATGGTGATGTGGGTTAAACTGACTTCAGAATATATTCTGCCCTTAGAAATAGAGATTACTTCCGTATCTCAAAGAATTCAGAATATGAACAGGGCTCTTGGTCTTGTACCTTTTAAACTTTTTCTGCTAGGATAACATGCAAAATTGTTTGTCCGGACATCAGTGAGAAATGGGTAGATCAATCTTGCTCTCTCTCTCTTCCCCACTTATTCATATCTTTCTTCCCAGACATACACATTTCCCAGATATGTAAAAATGATCCTGAGAGCCACAACATTCTAGACTATAACAAAGAAAAAAATCTATTTCCTTCTAACCACGCTATAATTTGCAAATTGCTTCACTTACAAGGAACATAGCACTTTACATTATTTTGCAAAACAATGTTAGTTCATTTTCCTCATGGGAACCATTCACTCCACTATTTTTTTAATGAATGTTCCTCACAGCAATTAAAAAAAAAAAATGAGAGACTTCTAAGTAAAATATTTTTTCTCCACAGATACTTCTTTTGCTGTAAGAAGACCTGATCCAAGCAAGGAAATGACTACTTGTTTTGGTCTGCTTAATTATTCAGTTACACATAGTGCCTCTCCTCAGCTTTTAAGTCATGGGTGTGAGAACTGGAAGGGAGGTGGCTAAAGTTTCAGGCTGATGAGATGTTTGGAGATGATACTTGGTATCTAAAATATGTAGAATGCCATATTTTTTTATTCAATTCAGCAGCAATTTAGAAGACCAAAAATTGTTTTTGCAAGGAAAGCATGACATACCGAAGTGTGCTTTAGAAATATTTATTGAAGATAAACGTGTGTGCATGTGTGTATATATTTGTGTACATGACCTGAGAGTGATTAGAGGTAGGAAAGACAGTTGAAAGTTATTGGCAGTTACACAGACTGTAAGGAAAGAGGTGCAACCTCAGCGGAATAGATTTGTAGAATTTCATTATGTGATTTATAAATAAAGAAAATAAGACAAAGAGAAAAAGTAGTGTTTTGCATTTATCCAGATATTTACCATTTCCAACTCACCTTACTCTTTTCTGGGAATTTGAGTTTCCATTATCTATAGCTTCCCTTTAGCCCAAAGAATTGTCCTTAGTATTTTTTTTAAGTGCAGATTGGCTTGCAAATAATTAAATTTGCTATTATTTAAAACTATCTTTGATTACCTTCATGTTTAAAAGGCATTTTTGATGATAATATAATTCTGAATTGACATATAAATATATAGGTTCACTGTCTTCTGACCTTTAGTTTTCTGAGAAACAAATTGCTAATGGAATTGTTGCTTTTTATGTGAAATATGTTGTTTTTCTATTGTTTACAAGATTTGCTTTTCATGTTTGGCTTTTAACCACTTAACTACTATGTGCTGCTACAGTTTGGATATTTATTTCTGCTGAATCTCATGTTGATCCTCATTGCTGGAGGCGGGACCTACTGGGAGATGTTTGGTTCATGGGGTGGATCCCTATTGAATGGCTTGGCATAGTCCGAGTGCTAGTGAGTTCTCAGTGTAGTAGTTCCTGAAAGAGTTGGTTGCTAAAAACAGCCCGGCATCTTGGCATTCTCTCCCTTGCTTTCTCTCTTGCTATCTGGACACAACAGCTCACCACTTTCTGCCATGAATGGAAGTAGGTTGTGGCCCTTGTTAGATGCAAATGCTCAATCGGAGTCTTTTCCAGACCTCAGAATTGTGAGCCAAATAATCATCTTCTCTTTAGAAATCATGCAGACTTGGATATTCCTTTACAGCAATACAAAACAATTAAGACATGTGTCTTGACATAAACGTTGTGTGTGTGTGTGTGTGTGTGTGTGTGTGTGTGTGTGTGTGTGTTTAGTCCACCGGGTTTTTCTCAGCATCCTGTATCTGAAAACTTCTGGATTTCATTAAATTTGGGAAATTTGGGATCATTATTTTTTCAAATATATTGATTCATATTTTCTCCTGTTTTCGATTTTGCCAACGAAATGTAATTTGGCTTTCAGTTTTCATCGAACAGGCCCTAATACTGTATTCTTGGTTTATAAATAATTTTTCCTTTTCATTCTGTATCTTGAATTTCTGTTGTCCTACATTCAAGTGCATACACTCTTACACTCTGTCATCTCCATTCAGTGGCTCAATCTATCCAGTTAATTTTTTGTTTCAGAAATTTATTTTCAGTTTTTGGAATTTCTATTTGTTGTTCTTTTATTCTTTCTATTTATTTGATACACTTTCTATTTTTCTGCTGAAATTTTCTCCCACTGTAAGCACACTTTTTTTCTCCTTTTTAAAAGCTAAATAATATTCCATCATTCTTATTATTACTGTTGGTGAGAATGTAAGTTGGTATAGCCTTTATGAGAAACAGTATGGCAGTTCCTCAAAAAAATTAGAAAATAACCACCACATGATGCAGCAAGATTAGAAAATAACCATCATGTTATACCGCAATTCCACTGCTGGGTATCAAAGAAGGATTGAAATCACTATATCAAAAGAGTTATCTGCATTGTCATGTTCATTGCGTCATTACTCACAACACCTAAAATATAAAATGCAATTTTAATTTTGCCTATTCTTCCTTAATAGTTACTATAAACCTTCCATGTTTCTGGTGTTGTCTTCAAAGTTATAAATTCAATACTTAAATAAAAATTTTCTCAGAGCTCTCTAACTCATCTAAATATGTTCTTGAACTTTTTAATTTTAGATTTCATGATTCTTCATTATAATTATACACTAGATTGAATTAAAGGATGCCCAGATATCTGGTGAAAATTATTTCTGTGTGTGTTGGTGAAGATGTTATTGGAATAAGTTAGCATTTAAATCAGTAGACTGAGCAAAGAAGATCTGCCATTACCAGCGTGGGCGGACATCAGCCAATATATTGTGGGCCACATAGAACTTAAAGGAAGAGGAGGAGTAAATTCTCTTTCTGTGTTTTTGTGCCGAAATATTCATCTTCTCCTGCTCTAGAACATCCGGGATCCTGTTTCTCTGAGCTTCAGACTCAGATTAAATTACACCAGCTGTCTTCCTGCTGTTTCAGCTTGCAGAAGGCACACAGTGAGACTTTTCAGCCTTCATAATTGTGTGAGTCAATTCCTATAATAAATTATCTATCTATCTATCTATCATCTAGCTAGCTATCTCTGATTTATCTAGCTATCTGTCTTATTTGGTCTGTTTTTCTGGACATTCCTCACTCATATAAATTGTTTCAGAAGTTATCATTTTATATAAAGTACAAATAAGTGTATTTATGCATATACTTTTCTTTATATATTTGTTTTGAAGACACTAGCTTATTTTATGATTAATTCCAAATAATAGAGTCAGGCAATAATGATTCAGGGTAAATAGTAAAATTCTGTTGTCTATATCTAATAGTAGTTTATAGAATTATTATCAGTTACATATAATCACACCAGTTGCATCACAATTGAGCTATGTATTATGTTTTTCTTTATTAAGTACCTGCACAATGTGAAGCACTAAAAACATTTTAAAATATATTACGCATCGCTTTTTGATGGCTGCGTAATATTCCATGGTGTATATGTACCACATTTTCCCTATCCAGTCTGTCATCGCAGCCATCAAAAACGATGAGTTCATGTCCTTTGTAGGGACATGGATGAACCTGGAAACCATCATTCTCAGCAAACTGACACAAGAGCAGAAAATCAAACACTGCATGTTCTCACTCATAGGCGGGTGTTGAACAATGAGAACACATGGACACAGGGAGGGGAGCACTACACACTGGGGAGCACTACACACTGGGGAAATGGAGGAGGGACGGGGGGGTGGGGAGGTGGGAAGAGATAGCACGGGAGAAATGACAGATACAGGTGATGGGAAGGAAGGCAGCAAACCACACTGCCATGTGTGTACCTATGCAACAATCTTGCATGTTCTTCTCATGTACCCCAAAATCTAAAATGCAATAAAAATAAAATAAAATAAAATAAAATAAATTACACATCAAATCCAGTGTCCATTGTATAGATTTAAAAATGCCAAGTTGCAATTCTAGAGCTTTATTATTTTAATTTATTACATGCTGTTAAGATGATAATTTTAATCAAAATAGACTTATAGGAGGAATTTTCTCTTCCAAAAGAAGACACAACTTTTAGTGGAAAATCCAAAGTTGAAACAGGAGAGTTAAATAGAAATGAAAGCCTGTAGTATACTTTTCACTACAACTTTTCATTATAGGAGTCACTCAAGATCCCTATAATGAAAAAAAAAAAATGTAAAATTGAATTTTTGAAAATTGGGTTAAATATACTGTATTAATTTCCTCAGGCTGCTATAACAAAATAACACAAATTTAGTGGCTTAAAACGACAGAAGTTTATTCTGTAACAGTTTTGGGGTCTAAAAGTCCAAAATCAAGGTGCCACCAGAATTATGTTCCCTCTGAAGGCACTAAAGAAAAAATCTTCAGGCTGGGTGTGGTGGCTTATCCCTGAAATCCCAGCACTTTGGGAGGCCGAGTCGGGTGGATCATGAGGTCAGCAGTTCAAGACCATCTGGCCAACATAGTGAAATCCTGCTTCTACTAAAAATACAAAAATTGTCTGGGCATGGTTGCGGGCACCTGCAATCCCAGCTACTCGGGAGGCTGAGGCAGGAGAATCGCTTGAACCTGGGAGGCAGTGAGTGGAGATTGTGCCACTGCACTCCAGCCTGATGACAGAGACTTTATTTCAAAAAAAAAAAAAAAAAAGAAAGAAAAAGAAAAAGAAAAGAAAAAGAAAAGAAAAGAAAAATTCTTCCTTGCCTCTTCCTATGTTCTGGTGGTTGCCAGTATTTTCTGGCATTCTTTGGCATGTAGCCGTATCATTTTATTCTCCACCTCCATCTTCACATGGGCTTTCTCTGTGTTCCCTTTTCAATCTATAAGGATACCAGTCATTTAATTTAGGGCCTGCTCTAATCCAACACCATATCACCTGAACTTAATTACATCTGCAAAGGCCGTATTTCCGTATCAGTCACATTCTGTGGTTCCAAGTAGACATTCATTTTGGGGCACAATAGAAAATGCAAAAAATATATTGAAGAAGTAGAATGTTATAATTAGCAATCATTCCAATTATATTTAGTCAGTTCAAATGACATATCTAGGATAAATACGATTAGTGCTTGCAACAATCTGGCTCTCCTTTGGGGCTCACAGAGAAATCTAACTACCTTTTCATTAAGATAGAGAATTATGGTTTGCTCTTAAAATAGTGATATGGGCAGAGTGATGTACCTCTCTTCTAAGCTAAATCATTTAATTGTGAAACTTTTTATGTCTTCACCTGCTTCAAAGAGACCTCAACTTTACAGAGAGCAAGTTAACATAAAAGACAATGGAGCCTCCATTATCTGGGGCCCCTCTGAATTTTGCAAAGCTGAGCTAACCAAAACATAAACTGGATACTGACTGAATGAGAAAAAATTAGTGATTTTGTAGAATTAATCCAACGTGTCTTGTTTGTTTCTGCATCATACCCTTTCCTATCATTACCATCACTGTCTCCCTAGATACTTCCTGTTCTCGGCTCCAATTTACCCATTATTAATCACACACTACGGTATTTAATTATCTCAGTCATCTGCTTTTTGGTGGCATAAACATCCAATTATCAAGTGTTCTATGTTGTTCAAGATATAAATTATAGTGAATCTGTCCATGTACAGTGGCTCATGCCTCTAATCCCAGCACTTTGGGAGACTGAGGTAGGTGGATCACCTGAGGGCAGAAGTCTGAGATCAGCCTGGCCAACATGGTGAAACCCAATCTCTATGAAAATACAAAAATTAGCCAGATGTGGTGGTGTACCCCTGTAATCCCAGCTACTCAGGAGGCTGAGGCAGGAGAATCCTTGAACCTCAGAGGTGAAGCTTGCAGTGAGCCAAGATACCGCCATTGCCCTCCAGCCTGGGTGACAGAATGAGACTCCATCTCAATAAATAAATAAATACATAAATAAATAATACTGAATCTGATACATTGTACATACCTAAACTTCAAGAATATTTTTTTCTCATTTATGGTCCCCCTGGAAGGGAGCAAACATTCTCTTTCAGAAATTTTAGTTCCTTAAAACCATTATATTTAGAAATGTAAAATAATTCAAAGTATATATGTATGAATGTAAAAATGTATAAATGTCTCAAGAAATTAAAGTTATTACAAATTGGGTCCTCTTTCTATTTGAATATGTACCATACTTTTATAGTGTTTGTAATAAAAATGGGTCAAAAATCATAAGAAAGTGTGCTAAAATGTTTTATTAGTTTATAATCAAAGTTATTTCCTTTATATGACACTATTTTAGTGGCATTGAACAAATGAGTTGATGTTGTAACACACCATATATTCTTCAGTGAAGAATTTCCAGGGTAACAGATTTCAAAGAGACTCCAAGACAGAGATATGTGTCAATAACATATAAATTACAAGTACATTACCTGTAGAAATTAATTTATGTCTGATAATTTAAGGATATAAATTTATAAAATGTACTTCTTTCAATTTCAACTTCCATAACAGAAGATATTCAATTGCAGCATGTTCCAAATGAGAAAGCTAATTAGCTGCTCCAAACTGGAATCTTTGTGATGCAAATTATGATATTTCATATCTCAACTTTTAAAATTTCAAGTGCTTTAATTTACGGTCAGGTGAAATACGTCTATACCTATGTATATGTTTTTCCATGTGTGTTAGTACTTGTGTATACACACATATTGTTCCCTAAATAATTCTTTAATTATCCCATTAAGACTACATTTTGTTAGATCAACCAACCAACCAAACAAACAAATACTTAGTTTCACAGGAGTAGTAAAGTATACAAAAGGACATTATCTTCTGCGACTCCAAATAATTTTTCAGAGAGAAACTTTCTCACCTGATTTATAGAACAATTATATTTGATGTGTTTCCTAATTGTTTATGCCCAGTCACAATATTAAAGAATATTGTATTTTACAGAAAATTGATTGTATAATTAAACATGCCATGAAAGAAAAGCAAAAAATAAAACACACATGCTGCTATAGGAATGAGTGAAAAGGAAGACAATGAGTAAAAGGATGTGTCTATCTGCTTCACTGCTAATGTAAAAATTATTAATGCCAAGAAAGCATATCTAATAGAATATGAAAGCATAAATATTCCATTCATGGCAACAAGGAATTATTGGACAATGGTTGAGTCATATTAAATATCAGCTAATAAATGCAAGATAACAACTGATGAAGATCTACTGAAATCTTTATAAAACAAGTTATTTATGATGACAGAAATTGTACTGAAAAATCTTATGTTTATTTTATTAATTGACAAATTATAATTATACATATAGTTTTAAATAATGAGATAACATAATTATAGTTGGACTTGCTAATTATTTTCACACACACTTATGATAAATTCAACTTTTTATAAATAAGTTAACTATAAACTTGTAAATCACATATAACCCCCTTTTGAAAAAATGTATTTAAGGCATTGGCATGCATATTTATACACATGTCAAATATATATACATAGTGTTGATAATATATTGTATTTTAATTAATGTAGATTCACCTTTTATGACATAGCATAACATGGATCTGAAAATATGATTGTCCTTTATACTTAAACACCTGGCAATTCTCTTGTGGAAAAAACTAGTTATTCAACTCATATTATATCACTTAATATATGCCAGACTCTATATCAAAAAGAAGCTTCTGTTTTTTTGTTAAGTTGGGTGGATAAAATAAATACAGTTATTGTTTCAGATAAGTGAAATCTTCCCAGTTAAAAACAGTGTCATTGTATCACTCTCAAATCTCTTCAGGAAAGAATATCATCAATAATAACAATACAAATATTAGAAGAGGGAGAAAGAAAAATTATTTAATTAGAAAGACCCATAGTTATTTGTGCTTTCTGATTATAGAGCTAATACATATCTAGACTTAGGATTTTTTAAAGATGTTAAAATACACACTACTCATCTTTTGTTCATATTCTTTAAATTAAACAAAACTGACAAGGAAGTAGGCTGAACTTAGAAGTCTGTTTTTCACAGGCTGTTTCCAAGTCATGAAATAAGGTTCTCATAGGCGGGTGTTGAACAATGAGAACACATGGACACAGGGAGGGGAGCACTACACACTGGGGTCCGTTGGGGGGAAACGGGGGAGGGGCGGGGGAGTGGGGAGGTGGGAAGAGATAGCATGGGGAGAAATGACAGATACAGGTGAGGGGACGGAAGGCAGCAAACCACACTGCCAAGTGTGTACCTATGCAACAATCTTGCATGTTCATCACATGTACCCCAAAACCTAAAATGCAATAAAAAAATAAAAATAAATAAATAAAAATAAAAAATAAAAAAAAAGAAAATAATTTCTTAAATCTTCCAGTTTTAAGATCATAGCACATAATGATAACCCTGAAGCTTTGCAATATTCTGAAGTGACTTACGAATTAATGAAGACTCTGGCATATACTTGGCACAAATTTTGTGTTCCTCTTTTCCCCTTGGCAATTGATACTTCATCGGCATAAGCAATGAAGCAAAACATTCTCAGTCACATAGTAGGCACTCTACCTCATACTAAGTACTAATTTATAAAATCTAAACTTTGTGTGTAAGACTATAAACAGATACAGGTATTGTTTTCAAAACAATCTTTTCAAGTTGTGGACTCCAGTTAAATATGTTCTTTGTGGGAATTCCCATAATCTTAACTAGCAAATATTTATATGGTAATTACACAGAGAGATGTTTAGGTACAATATTTTCCAATGTTATTTGATCATGAGTAACGTCTTTATAAGATAAGAGTTACCATGCCATTGAACTAGGGTTGCATATAATTCTATTTCTGAAGAATCGTTCAAGCTAAAACCACAGCTTTGTCAATGAAATTCTTGCTTCTTACTTACTTTCATTCTACTACTGATCAAGTTCAGTCAATCTTGTATGGTACCCTTCCTCTTTGCCGTTGTCCTTCATTTTGACTGTTACCATTTGGATTCTCAAAGTTTGTTCAATCCATTCTCACTATACTCTATCCTTCACACTATGGTGATTGTGCACTCTCTTTAACATGGGTAGGTGGCTCATATACCTTTGTAGCTACATCCCGTTTTTGCAGATCCAGCTCAGATACTACATCCATGGAACCTTATGAAACAATCCTACTCAAAACAATTTTTCTACTATTCCAGTTGCTCTTAAGTCTATTATTGCAATGATTACATATGTCTATTTTCACAATGTATACATCATTGTCAAATCTGAAATTTTAGTGTTTTTCTTTTCTTAAAGACAGGTAGATATTAATACAACTTAGCAAATACTTCTAATTTTCCTTATGGGTGCATGTTGGAATATCTCTTCATTGACCCTTAGAATTAAGTGTGGCCATTTGACTTAGTCAATTAAACATGAGTAGAAGATATATTTATTCCTTTGGGGTAAAACCTTAAGAGTCAATGCATGACTTACCATGTTGTCTCTCTTTTCTTTGTCAATAAAAGCTGATGATATTTCAGGCAGACAGCCTAATCCAAGGGTCTGAACAGTAGAGCAATGAGTCCCAAAAGACAGGCAATGATGATGCCGGATGAGAGGAAAATATATTTCTATTGAGATTATGGGTTTGTTTGCTACCATAACATAATGAAGCTTATTCTATTGCTACACACTCTAAATGTAAAATATCCCAAATTATAAATGTTTAATAGAGACAGACATGTTCCTTAAAATTATCAATGTTTAGTTAAATAATGACCTCAAGTTAACAAAAATTTTTCTGCTTATCAGTTTTCAGAAATAGAATAGAAACATCAATTCAATTAATTTTAGCTAAAAAAAAATTCTTAAAAAAAAGTTTTATTATATCACATTCCTATTCAGTTTCCCAAACTATTGTCTACAATTTGTTGGCCTGTATTCAGTGACTGTTCATGGCACAACCATCCCAGACTTTAAAATGTGAGCATCAAAAGACCGAATCAGGTGTCCCCAAACTATGGCCCGTGCGCTGCATGCGGCCCCCTGAGGCCATTTATCCGGCCCCCCACCGCACTTCAGGAAGGGGCACCTCTTTCATTGGTGGTCAGTGAGAGGAGCACAGTATGTGGCGGCCCTCCAATGGTCTGAGGGACAGTGAACTGGCAACCTGTGTAAAAAGTCTGGGGATGCCTGGACCAAATATATCTAGCATAGTACTGAAGGAGAAGAACAAATTTGGAGAACCGTCACTACCTGACTGCAAGATTTTTGATAAAGTTACAATGATAATGACAGCGTGTTACTAGAGAAAAAAAATTGTATATACACACACACACACACACACACACACACACACACATATATATATATATGGACCAACAGATCAATGGGACAGAGTAGAGAGCCTAGAAATAGACATACATACATATAACCAGCTTATCTTTGACAAAGAAGCAAAGGCAATAGAAAAATAATCTTCTAAATAAACAATGAGGGAATAAACACCTACATGCAAAAAAAAAAAAGAATCTTGCATATATCTTACATCCTTCAAAAATTAACTCAAAATAAATTACAGACATAAACATAAAATGCAAAACTATAAAACTTGTAAAAGATAACATGAGAGAAAAACCTAGATGAACTTGAGTATAGTGATGGCTTTCTGCTCTATGGAATAAGAGGACATAAACAGATGGAAAAATATTCCATGCTTACGGTTAGGAAGAATCAATATTGTGAAAATGGCCATGCTGCCCAAAGTAATTTATAGATTCAATGCTATCCCCATCAAACTACCATTGACTTCATAGAATTGGGGGGAAAAAAACACCTTAACCCTCATATGGAACTAAAAGAGGGGGGTCCATCATAGCCAAAATAATCCTAAGCAAAAAGAATGAAGTTGGAAGCATCATGCTACCTGACTTCAAACTATACTACAATGCTACAGTAATCAAATCAGCATGATACTAGTACCAAAACAGAGATATAGACTAAGGTAACAGAACTGATGCTTCAAAAGTAATGCCACACATCTATAGTCATCTGATCTTTGACAAACCTGACAAAAACAAGTAATAGGGAAAGGATTCCCTGTTTAATAAATGGTGTTGGGAAAACTGGCTAGCCATATGCAGAAAGCTGAAAGTGATGGCTTTCTAATTACAATACCAATGGCACAATGTATAAAAGAAATAATAAATAAGCTGGACTTTATTAAAATTTAAAAAAATTCTGTTCAGCAAAAGAGAACATCAGGAGACAAAGACAAACCACAGTCTGAGAGAAAATGTATGCAAGAGACACATCTGATAAAGGTATTATTCAAAATATACAAAGAATTCAAAACTCAACAATAAGAAAACGTGATTAAAAAATGGACCAAAGACTTTAGACACTTCACCAAAGAAGATGCAGACACAGCAAATAAGCATGAGAAAAGATGCTCCATATCACATATCATCAGGAAAATGTAAACTAAAACCACAGTGGGAAGCCACTACATACCTACTATGATGGCAAAAAATCAGAACTCTAACAACATCAAATATTAGTGAAGATGTGGAGTGATATGGTTTAGCTCTGTGTCCCCAGCCAAATCCCATGTTGAAATGTGATTCCGATTCCATGTGTTGGAGGTGGATCCTGGTAGGAGGTGATTGGATCATGGGGGTGGTTTTTAATGATTAGCACTATTCCCTCAGTGTTGTCTTATGATAGAGTTCTCATGAGATCTGGTTGTTTAAAAGTATGTAGCACCTCCTCTCTCTCTCTCTCTCTCTCTCTCTCTCTCTCTCTCTCTCTCTCTCTTTCTTTCTTTCTCTCTCCCTTGTTCCACCATAGTAAAACGTGCTTGCTTCCCCTTCATGTTTCACCATGATTTTAAGTTTCCTCACACTCCCCAGTCAGACTTACTGTATATCCTGCAGAATTGTGAATCAATTAAATCTGTTTTCTTCATAAATTACCCAGTCTCAGGTAGTTTTTTTTATGGCAGTGTGAGAACAGACTAATACTTTGAACAACAGAAACCTTCATTTATGTCTGTAGAAGTGCAAAACTGTACAGCCATTTTTAGAGGATAGTTTTGTAGTTTCTTACAAAACTAAGTACACACTTACCTTTCAATCCAGCAGTCATGCCTCTTGGTATTTATCCAAAGGATTCAAAAGCTTATAACTGATCAAAAATCTTCACACAGATGTCTATAACAGCTTTAGTCATTACTGTCAAAACTTGAAATGTACTTTAGCAGGTGTATGGATAAACAAACAGTGGTACATCCAGACAGTGGAATATTATTCAGCACTATAAAGAAATGAGCTATCAAGGTATCACGAGATATGGAGGAAACTGAAATTCATATTGATAAGTGAATAAAGCCCATATAGAAAGTCTATATATTTTATGATTCCAGAAGTGAGACATTCTAGAAAGATCAAAACTATGGAGGCAGTAAAAAGGTTAGTGGTTTCCAAGGACTGGGTGAAGAAATGAAGGAATAATAGGAGCACTGAAGATTTTCAGGGTGGGAAAAAGTTCTTTGTGTTTCTATAATAATGGATACATGCCATCTCAAATTGGTCCAAACTTGTGAAATGTATACCAAGAATAAACTCTAATGTAAATTATAGACTGGTGATATTAATCTATCAATATAGGCTCATCTATTATTACAATTGTTGCACTCTGGTGGGGATGTTGATAATGATTAAGGTGTATGTATAAGAACAGAGTGTGTATGAAAAACCTCTATACTGTTCTCTCAATTTTACTGTGAATGTAAAATTACTCTAAAAAGTTAGTCTTTTCAAAAACAAGTAAATAAGCATTCATTACGGTTTCCATACTCTTTATTAATCTCTCTGTTACCACACTTAAGGAAAGCCATAAAATTCCAAAGAAATAATACTAAATTTTGGTATCAGGATGATGTTGGTGTCATAAAATCAATTAGGGAGGATTCCATCTTTTTGTATTGTTCGGAATAGTTTCAGAAGGAATTGTACCAGCTCCTCTTTGTACCTCTGGTAGAATTCAGCTGTGAATCCATCTGGCCTAGACTTTTATTGGTTGGTAGGCTATTAATTGCTTCCTCAACTTCAAACCTTGTTATTGGTTTATTCAGGGATTCAACATTTTCCTGGTTTACTCTTGGGAGGGTGTAACTGTCCAAGAATATATCCATTTCTTCTTGATTTACCAGTTTATGTGCATAGAGGTGTTTGCAGTAATCACCGACAGTAGTTTGTATTTCAATGGAATCAGTGATGATGTCCCCTTTATCATATTTTATTGCATCTATTTGATTGTCCTCTCTTTTATTTTTTATTAGTCTGGCTAGTGGGCTATTTTGTTGATCTTTTCAAAAATGTAGCTTCTGAATTTATTGATTTTTAAGGGGTTTTTGTGTTTCTATCTCCTTCAGTTCTGCTCTGATCTTAGTTATTTCTTGTCTTCTACTTGCTTTTGATGTTGTTTTGATCTTGCTCTTCTAGTTCTTTTAATAGTGATGTTAGAGTGTCAATTTTAGATCTTTCTTTGCTTCTCATGTGGGCGTTTGGTGCTATAAATTTCCCTGTAGATATTGCTTTAAATGTGTCCAAGAGATTCTGGCAAGTTGTGTCTTTGTTCTCATTGGTTTTGAAGAACATCTTTATTTCTGCTTTTATTTCATTATTTATTCAGTAGTCATTCAGGAGAAAGTCGTTCAGCTTTCATGTAGTTGTTTGGTTTTGAGTGAGTTTCTTAACTTGGTTTTGAGTGAGTTTCTTAATTTTCATGTAGTTGTTTGGTTTTGAGTGAGTTTCTGAATTACAATTTGATTGCACTGTGGTCTGAGAGACTATTATGATTACCATTATATTGCATTTGCTGAGGAGTGATTTACTTCCAATTATGTGGTCAATTTTAGAATAAGTGTGATGTGGTACTGAGAAGAATGTGTATTTTGTGGATTTGGGGTGGAGAGTTCTGTAGATGTCTATTAGGTCTGCTTGGTCCAGATCTGAGTTCAAGTCCTATATTTCCTTGTTAAATTTGCTGTCTTATTGATATGTCTAATATTGACAGTGGAAAGTTAAAATCTGCCACTATTATTGTGTTGGAGTCTAAGTCTCTTTGTAGGTCATTAAGAATTTTCTTTGTGTATCTGGCTGCTCCTGTATTGGGTGCACGTATATTTAATAGTTAGCTCTTCCTGTTGCATTGATCCCTTTACTATTATGTAATGTCCTTCTTTGTCTCATTTGATCTTTTTTGGTTTAAAGTCTGTTTCATCAATGACTAGGATTGCAACTCTTGCTTTTTTTGCTCTACGCCTGCTTGGTAAATTTTCTCCATCCCTTTATTTTGAGTCTATGTGTATCTCTGCACAGGAGATGGGTCTCTTGAATACAGCACACTGATGGGTCTTCACTCTTTATCCAATTTGTCAGTCTCTGTCTTTTAATTAATATGAAAACCTGGCAGAGACACAACTATAAAATAAAATTTCAGGCCAATATCCATGACGAACATTGATGCAAATATGCTCAACAAAATACTGACATATCAAATCCAACAGCACATCAAAAAGCTTATTCAAAATCTATAAACATAATCCACCATATAAACATAACCAAAGACAAAAACCACACAATTATCTCAACAGATGCAGAGAAGGCCTTTGACAAAATTCAGCAGCTCTTTATGCTAAAAGCTCTTAATAAACTAGGTATCAATGGAATGTATCACAAAATAAAAGCTATTTATGACAAACAAACTGCCAATATCACACTGAATGGGCAAAAACTGGAAGCATTCCCTTTGAAAACTGGCACAAGACAAGGATGACCTCTCTTACCACTCCTATTCAACATAGTATTGGAAGTTCTGGCTATGGTAGTCAGGCAAGAAAAAGAAATAAAGGGTATTCAATTAGGAAAACAGAAGTCAACTTGTCTCTATTTGCAGGTGGCATGATTGTATACTTAGAAGACCACATCATCTCAGCCTAAAATCTCCTTAAGCTGATAAGAAACTTCAGCAAAATGTCAGAATACAAAATCAGTGTGCAAAAATCACAAGCATTCCTATACAACAATAACAGACAGAGAGCCAAATCATGAGTGAACTCCAATTCACACTTGCAACAAAGAGAATAAGATATCTAAGAAAACAACTAACAAGGGATGTGAAGCCCCTCTTCAAGGATAACTACAAATCACTGCTCAAAGAAATGAGAGGACACACACAGATGGAAAACGATTCCATGTTCATGGTTAAGAAGAATCAATATTGTGAAAATAGCCACACTGCCCAAAATAACTTATAGATTCAATGCTATCTCCATCAAGCTACATTGAGTTTCTTCACAGAATTGGAAAAACAATTTAAAAACACGTTAAACTTCATATAGAACCAAAAGATAGCCCACATAGCCAAGACAATCCTAAGAAAAAAAATCCACAAAAAACAAACAAACAAAAAACAAAGCTGGAGGCATTATGCTACCTGACTTCAAACTGTACTACAAAGCTACAGTAATCAAAACAGCATGGTACTGGTACCAAAACAGAGATACAGATCAATGGAACACAACAGAGGCCTCCAAAGTAATGCGACTCATCTACAACCATCTGATCTTTGACAAACCTGATGAATATAAGCAATGGGGAAAGAATTCCCTATTTAATAAATGGTGTTGGGATAACTGGTTAGTCATACGCAGAAAGATGAAACTGGATCCCTTCCTTACACTTTATATAAAAATTAACTCCAGATGGCTTAAAGATTTAAACATAAGACCTAACACCATAAAAACGCTAGAAAAAAACCTAGGCAATACCATTCAGGACATAGGCATAGGTAAGGTCTTCATGACTAAAATACCAAAAACAATGGGAACAAAACCCAAAATAGACAAATGGGATATAATTACACTTAAGAGCTTCTGCACAGCAAAAGAAACTATCATGAGAGTGAACAGACAACCAACAGAATGGGAACAAATTTTTGCAATCTACTCATCTGACAAAGGGCTCATAACCTGAATCTACAAAGGACTTAAACAAATTTACAAGCAAAAATCAAACAACCCCATCCAAAAGCGGGCAAAGGATACTTCTCAAAAGAAGACATTTATACAGGCAACACACATATGAAAAAAAAGCTCATTGTCACTGGTCATTAGGGAAATGCAAGTCAAAACTACATTGAGATACCATCTCATGCCAGTTAGAATGGCAATCACTAAAATATCAGGAGACAACAGATGCTGGAGAGGATGTGGAGAAAAAGGAATGCGTTTACACTGTTGGTGGGAGTGTAAATTAATTCAACCATTGTGGAAGATAGTACAGCAATTTCTCAAGGATCTAGAACTAGAAATACCAATTAACACTAGCAATCAAATTACTGGGTGTACTTCTAAAGGATTATAAAGTATTCAGTTATAAGGACACATGCACATATATGTTTATTGTGGCACTGTTCACAATAGTAAAGACTTGCAACCAACCCAAATGTCCATCAGTGATAGACTGGATAAAGAAAATGTGGCACATATATACCATGGAATACTATCCAACCACAAAAAAGGATGAGTTCATGTCCTTTACAGGGACATGGATGAAGCTGGAAACCATCATTGGCAGCAAACTGACACAAGAACAGAAAATGAAACACTACACATTCTCACTCATAAGTGGGTGTTGAACAATGAGAACACGTGGACACAGGGAGGGGAATGTCACACACTAGGGCCTGTCAGGGGATGGGAAGGCTTTTGGAGGGATAGCAGGGGGTGGGGGGGATTGAGGAGGGCTAACATTAGGAGAAATATTTAATGTAGATGACGTGGGGGATGGATGCAGTAACCACTATGGCACGTGAATACCTATATAACAAACCTGCACTATCTGCATATGTACCCTAATTCTTACAGTATTATTTAAAAAAGAAATGATACTACATTTTAAGGTGCTTAGTATTGTAATTCTAAAACATAATATAACCTGATTACAGCATTTGATACATGTGTAATTTGTCATGTACTTTTTAACAGGTATTTCACCATTGATATTTCTACAAATAGTGGATAATGAATTAAAATAACCCAAACAGGTTGTTTCCCTATCAAAGTCTTTTATTCCTTCTTGTGAAAGAACAATACAACATGAATCTCACAGTTTGTGAATTTTCTTGGATTTCGTGAGTTCCTAGAGTCAGTAAACAAAGATGTATATGTTTAGGATTTTCTGGTGTTTGGAGTCTGTTGCTGGATAAATGCTGTTTCTCTATTATCACTCTATTACCTTATATATCATAATGCAGTGAGTTATGTCACTCAGTGGATAATCCATAATTTTACAAACAGAAGTTGTGACCTATTTGTACTTTATGAAATCAATTTATAGGGTTATAAGCAGCATTTAAATAAATTAGAATGTGAAAATTGTTATCTGAAAAATTAATTTTAGCAGCATATGTTTGTGGTGTGTACATATGTGCCTAATTGTTTATGATATAAATAGTTGTTTTTGCTTGATAAGATTTCTCATCAAATAAGTTTGAATGCCACTCAGCTAGCCAATGTAAATGATGTTACTTTCTTGCTAGAGATTCATTTAGACAGAGACAGACCTGAACCAGTCACTGCTTATTAATCTTGTAATTACATAAATTAGTATGCTGGACTCTGATAGATGGTTTACTGGGGGTCTCGCCTTCTTTCTCTTGTAACGTGCTTTAGAAGCTTTCCCTCTCCCTTTTCTTGGAAAGTGAATGTGAATACACATGACCTAGGAGAGCTGTAGTGTTATAGATGTCAGTCTGAAGATGAAATTCATGTGAAGGGTACCTCAGAGCAACACAGGCAGAGCATTGATGAATCCAGTCTGATTGCTTATCTTCCTCTTGATTTTGCAATCTACCCATCTGACAAAGGGCTAATAACCAGAATTTTGACTTCCTCAATTGTATGGACCAAAAAGTCACTGTAATGTCTAAGCTAGGCTAACCAACAATGACTACAACAGTCAAAATATTCAAAGCAAAATGCATCATAAATCATGCTGAACCAGTGCAATAACAGTGGTAAAATCTGCCATAGTAGTGAAGGACTAAGTTGACACTAAATGGCTTTATATGTTACTTTTTAGCTTTTTCTAACTCCTGACCTCATAATCTTCCTGCCTCGGCCTTGCAAAGTTTTGGGATTACAGTTGTGAGCCACCACACCCAGCCGAACCCACCGTTTAAGGTCAATCTTAATCCCCATTTCCCATAAGTTACCCAAGCATATAGTAAAAACTAATCTTATGATCCTTGGATTTCTTATCTCATTGACTTTACCGGACCAGTAGCATTTGTTACCTTAGCCCCAAACTGTGATGAAAGGGTTTGTTTCCTTCATGAGAATGCACCTACTGGAAGGAAAAAGCTGTGCCTTATGCATGTATGAATTCTTAACAGGTCTTTGCTCATAGTTAGCTTTCAAAGCTTGATAACTTTACCATTCTTTTCACACCTTCTTTGGAAGCAATAAATTAAATGAACTTTCAATCTAGCTTTTTAAACTTATTCCCTGGCCCTGGTCAAGAAGTGAATTAGTTCTCTGGAAGAGAAACAACAGTAGTTTTATTGCACAGACTATAAGCAGGTATCTTGTTGCTTCAAGTCATCAGTTTTCCTGGGGTGGGGAGGGGGGGATGTATTCCTTAAGAAATATATATTAAATGGAAAAGTCCATCTTCTTAATGACCTTTTTTTATCTATCTACTTCTATTCCAACTAAGAGATAGCTTTGGACATTTCAGCACACTTGAACTGCCTGCACTCATTTCTCTGGAATCCACATTATAGGAAAGTCCAGCTATAATAAATCTATACTTGTGCTAAATTTCCTTTTGGCTTAATGTTCCATTTTGTGTTAGACAAGAACCAAGCAGAGATGAGATACAGAATTCTGATTTTGCTGTGTTATGCCTTATAGCAAGCCAACTGCCAAAATAGGGCAATAAAACTGAAGTGTGTATATCATGAAACAAACATGACTAACAGGTAGATATTTGCCTTAAATACTCAGAAGGTTTTATGATGATAAACAACATACTGTGGATAGAAGAGGCTTACAGTTCCTCAAACTCCTGAGCCAAACAATTCCAACCACTTTCTAGCTTCTGTTTATCTTCAGGAAACATAGTGAGGTTAATGGCAAATAAGTAAAATGTTTATTTAAAATAATTAAGGACTTGATTCAGTATGGATTTATTATAAAATAATATATCCTATTTCAATCATTTGTTTGGGTTATTGTGAACATTTTAAGATTGAAAGGGGAATTATAGTGTTCCATGGAAGGCTTTAATGTCTTTTGTAAACGATAGTAAAGATTTATCTCATGTATATACTAGCATACGTAAGAAAGTTTGGAAGCTCAACTCATTAATTATAAAAGGCCTTTTTTGCTACCCTATTTTAACTATGAATAAAGTATTCTACAAGGTATTCTACTAGATTTACTAAAATATTGACATGCTAAAATAACTATGAGGTCATAAAATTTAACAAGTAAGTGAACCATAGAGATGTGGTACAAACCTCTATTGATTTCTCATTTTATTTTGACTTAAAAGAAGATTTAAGGTGTTATTCCAATTATATAATGATATTTCTGTCTTGGGCATTTATAAGATATAGAATCAGAATTAAATAATTGGTTTTTTTCTGTCATTGCTCGGATTTTATCAGAAGTATATTATCTCACTCCCTTGTTTTATTCTTACCAATCTTTACTGACATAAAGAGTGTCTTCTACATGCAAGTTATTTTGCTCGACACCAGGTTACAAATGTAAGAAAGACAGAAAGAGCCCCTTCCCTTAAGGAACTTGATACATCCATTTTAAACCTACAGACGCAAAATTCAATGTATATAGGTATACATGTATATATGTAATAATTGAAAGTTAATTCATAAATTTAATAACATATGTTATTTTGTGGCAAATATGCTAAATAATTCGCATATATTGAGCAGTACAAATTACTAGCAGAAATAAACAAAGTTGTCATGTACAGTTGACTGTTTAATGACTGGTTTGACCTGGATGGGTAGACTTATATGAAACTTTTTTCAATAAATATTTTGAAAAATATGTTTAAACTATGTGAAATTTAAAATTTAAAATTTCACAGATGAATCACATAGACTATAAATATTTTAAAAACCAAGAAAAAGTTATGTCAAAAATACATAATATACATAGATAATAATCTATTTTATTATTTACTACCATAAATACCATATATGTGTCTATTAAAATAATAATCTATTTTATTATTTACTACCATATAAACTCTATATGTGTCTATTATAAAACGTTAGAATGTATCAGAACATATGCACAGAAAACTTACAGACCATACATAGTCCCATTTGCAGTTGCGGAAAATGTAAACAAATGTAAAGATGCAGTGTTAAATCATAATTGCAAAAAATTAACTTAGTAGATGCTTCACTATTCTAATAATTTCAGTCACCTCCAGTTGCTATTGTGGTGAGCTCGAGTCTTGTATGTATCTGCTTAAAACATCCTATGATGCTAATCATCTACCAGTTAGCAGTTCGTCTCTCCATTAAGTTGCATATTGCATTAAAAATGATCTCTTAGAGTCCTTGAGTATTTTTACCATGTTTTGTGCAATATCATAAACCTTGAATAACACTATCTGACCCATATACACTGTAACTAGTGATGCTGAAAGTGCTTCCAAAAAGCAAAGAAATGGGTCTGGTGTGATGGCTTACACCTGTAATCCCAGCACTTAGGGAGGCCAAGGCGGGTGGATCACCTGAGGTCAGGAGTTCAAGACCAGGCCTGTCAACCTGATGAAACCCCATCTCTACAAAAAATACAAATATTACCTGCGCATAGTAGTGTACTCCTGTAATCCCAGCTATTCAGAGGTTGAGGCAGGAGAATCTCTTGAACCTGGGAAGCAGAGTTTGCAGTGAGGTGAGATTATGCCATTGCACTCCAGCCTGGGTGACAGTGCGACTCAGTCTCAAACAAAAACAAAAACAAAAACAGAAAACATCATGACATTACAAGAGGAAGTTGAATTGCTTGATATGTACCATAGATTGAAGTATGCAGCTGAGGCTGTCCACTATTTCATGATAAATAAAATTTGTGAAGCCATTGCTACATCTATGCCAATAGGCAGGAAGCACGAAAACTTCATTAATTTTTGCAAAATAATCTATTTTTCTTGTATTAACAATGCAGATTTTGTTTGGTTACAGTACTGCTACAAGAAAGGCACACTTATTGACTTCAATATAATTTGAGAAAAAGCAAAGTAATTATATGACAACTTAAAGATATGGGAAGGTGAAGGATCTCATGCTTCCAAAAAAGGGGGGTTGATAATTTTAGAAAGAGGTTTGGCTTAAAAAGTGTCAAGAAAACAAGAGAAGCAGCTTCTGCTGACCAAGGGAGAGCAGACAAGTTCCCAGACACCATTAAGAAAATCACTGAGGGCTGGGTACAGTGGCTCACACCTGAAATCCCAGGTCTTCGGAGGGCCAAGGCTGGCGGATCACCTGACTCAGGAGTTTGAGACCAGCCCAGCTGCCTGACCAATGTGGTGAAACCCCCTCTCTACTAATACAAAAAAAAAAAAAAAAAAAAAAAAAAAAAGCTGGGTGTGGTGGCATGTGCCTGTAATCTCAGTACTCCGGAGGCTGAGAAAGGAGAATCACTTGAACACAGGAGGTGGAGGTTGCGGTAAGCCAAGATAATGCCACTGCACTCCAGTTTGGGCAAGAGACCAAGACTCGGTCTCCAAAAAGAAAAAGAAAATAAAAGAAAAATTATTGAGGAGAATGTATAGCCTGAATAGGTTTTTAATGTAGACTAAAATGCTCTATTCTGAAAAAAAATCAAGGTCACAAACGATATTTATTAGTAAGAAACAGAAGGAAGCACCAGGATCTAAGGCAGGAAGGGATAGGCTAACTCAACAGCTCTGTGAAAATGCAGTAGGATTTCTGATCAAGACTACCTTTATCTATAAAGCTGCTAATTCTTGAGTGTTGAGGGGAAAATACACTCAATTGTACAAGAGGATGGTTTGTATAATCAGAAGCCCTTTTCTGAATTGGTTCCATCTATGTTTTGCCCTGAAGTTAGGAAGCACCTTACCAGTAATGTACTAACTTGTAGAGTTCTTTTGATATTGGACAGTATCCCTGGCCACCCAGAACGCAAGAGTTCAACACCAAAGGTGTCAAAATGGTTTATTTGCCCCCCAAACCATGTCTGTAATTCAGTCTCCATATCAAAAAGTCATCAGGACATTAAGGCTCATTAGACATGGTACTCTACGGAAATAATGCTATGGAAAACAATATCAATAGAGAGAACATCATGAAAGTCTGAAAGGATTACACCATTGAAGATGAAATGACCGTTACAGAAAAAGCCTTGGGAGCTATCAAACCTGAGACACCAAATTCTTGCTGGAACAACTGTGTCCAGATGTTGTAAATAGCTTTATAGGATTTATGACAGAGCCAACCATAGAGATTAGGAAAGACATTGTGGACTGGCAAAAAATGTGGGGGGCCAAGGTTTTCATCATATAGAACTTGAAGGAATTCAAAGCTTAATAGACACTTTATATGGTTTGAATACTTGTCTCCTCTCAATCTTATAATGAATGCAATCACTGGTGTTGGAGGTGGAACCTGGGTGGAAGGTAATTTGATCATAGGGGCAGATCCATCATGAGTGACTTAACACAATCCTCTTGGTTATGAGTGATTTCTCGCTCTGATTTCTATGAGATCAGGTTGTTTAAAGGTGTATGGCACCTCCTCCCTCTTTCTCTTGCTCCTGTTCTCACCTTTTGAGATGCCAACTCCCCTTTTGCCTTCCATCATGATTTTAAACTGTCAGATGCATCACCAGATGCCAAGCAGATACCAGCACTATGCTTCCTGTACAGCCTGCAGAACCATGAGCCAAGTAAATCTCTTTATGTCATAAATTACCCAGCCTCAGGTATTTTTTTTTAACATCAATTCAATAACAGCCTAATACAGAAAACTGCTGCTGAGGAGTAGAGCATTGCTGTAAAGACATGTGAAGATGTGGAAGTGGCTTTGGAACTGGGTAATGGGCAGAGGTTGGAAGAGTTTAGAGAGCACAGAAGAAGATAGAAAAATGAGGAGAAGACAGGAACTTCATAGAGATTGTCTACCTAATTGTGAACAAAATGCTGATAGAGATATGGAAAATGAAGGTCAGGCTGATGAGGTCTCAGATAGAAATGAGCAAATTATTGGTAACTAAAGCAATTAAATCACCAGTGTTAGGCCCTATTAAAGAACTGGCTGTATTGTATTCATGTTCTAGGCATCTGTGGAAGTTTGGAATTAAGAATGATGACTTAGGGTATCTGTCAGAAAAAAAAAATCAAAACAGAAAAGTGTTCAAGATGTGGCATGGCTGCTTCAAATAGCCTGTAGTCAGACACAAGTACAAAGCAACGACTTAAAGTTGGAACTTGTACTTAAAAGGGAAGCAGAGCATAAAAGTTTGAAAATTTTGCAGACGGGCAATGTGGCAGAGAAAGAAAATGCATTTTTAGGTGAGGAATTCAAGTAGACTATGAAGCAACAACTCGCTAAAGAGGTTAGCATGATTAAAAGGAAACCAAGTTATACAAAACAATTTTTAAAAAGGCCCCAAAGGCAATTCACAGATCTTGAAAACTTCCCCTCTTATCACAGGCCCAGAGGCCTAGCAGGAAATAAAATATAGTTTCAGGGGGTCAAGTCTGAGGTGCCAACGCATTGTGCCACCTTAGGACATTACTCATCACAACCTGGCTGCTTGGCTCCAGCGGTTATTCAAAAGGCCCCAAGTATAGCTCAGACTGCCACTTTGGATAGTGCAAGATTTCATAGCATTGGCAACTTTATTGTGGTGTTAAGGTCATAGGCACACAGAATGCAAGAGTGAAAAAGATTTGGAAGGTACCACCTAGATTTCAGAGAATGTATGGAAAAGCCTTGGTGCCCAAGTAAAAGCCTCCCACAGATAAATTTTTAAGGCAGTCCAATGGGAAATGTGGAATTGGAGTCCCCATACAGATTCTCCACTAGGACACCTCACTATTGGGAAGAAGGCTACTGCCCTCCAGACTCAAGAGTGGTAGAGACAGTAGCAGGTTGCATCCTCAGCCTGGATAACCTATAGGTGCTGGACTTCAACCTATCAAAGCAGCCACATGGGCTGCATCCAATAAACCCACAAGGACGGAGCTGCCAGGCATTGGGAATCCACCCCTCACATTAGTGTGTCTTGGATGTGAAACACGGAGTCAAAGTGGATTATTTTGGAGCTTTGAGATTTAATGACTGTCCTGGCAGGTTTCAGACTTGTGTGTGGTCTATCGCTCCTTTCTTTTGGCCAATTGGTACCACTATTGTATATTGCAAGTAAATAACCTGTTTTTATTTCCAAGCTCCTAGGTGGAAGGAGATGGGACTTAGAACTTTGGACTTGATGCTAAAATGAGTTAAATCTTTGGGGAGCTATTGAGAAGGGATGATTGTATTTGAAAGGTGAAAAGAATATGATATTTAGTGGGGAGGAAACAGGATGATATGGTTTGGATATTTATTCCCTCCATATCTCGATAAAATGCAATCCCCAATGTTTGAGGTGGAGCCTGGTGGAAGATGACTGGATTATGGGGACAGATCCCTTGTGAATGGCTCAAGACCAGCCTCCTGGTGATGAATGAGTTCTTGCTCTGAGTTCACATGAAATCTGATTGCTTAAAAGTGTCTGACATCTCCCCATTCTCTCTCTTGCTATTGCTGTCACCTAGTGATACCCTGGCTTCCCCTTTGCCTTCCGCCATGATTATAGACTTCCTCTGACCTCACTGGAAACCAAGCAGATGCAAACACCTTGATTCCTGTACAGCCTGCAGAACTATGAACCGATTAAACTTGTTTTCTTTACAAATTACTCAGCCTCACGTATTTTTTAATAGCAATACTAGAACTCCATAACATAATACCACACCAGAGGTATTAATAGAAGATGACTTGAGAGAAGTGACTGCTTCAAAACCAGTGCCAGACCATCAGGAGAAGACATAGACTAAAAAGCCTCAGAAACCAAATTCACATTAGTTAAACTCAAAGAAGGGTGCCCATTACTCCAGACTGCTTTTGAGTACTTTTAAGACATGAACTCTTCTATAATATAGGCATTGAAACGAAAATAAATGGTGAAAGAAGAATTGGTATCATATAGAAACATTTTTAGAGAAAATTAAAAAGTTAAAAAAAGTCTGACAGAAATTTCAAGGTATTTCTGTAAAGTTACACCACGTGTGCCTGCTTCACCTGCCTCCCCTTCCACCTCCTTCTCCCCTTTAGCCTCTGACAATGCCAAGTCAGCAAGAGCAGCCCCACCTCAGCCTACTCAATGTGAAGATGAAGAGGATAAAAAGCTTTATGATGACCTATTTCCAATTAAGGGATAGTAAATATATTTTTTCTTCCTCATGATGTTCTTATAGTATGTAATACAGACAGCATACAAAATACGTGTTTAATTGATTATTTATGTTATCAGTAAGGCTTCCTGTCAAGATTAGGTTATTAGCAGTTAATTTTTGGGGGAATCAAAAGTTATCTGTGGGCTGGGCACAGAGACTCACACCTATAGTTCTAGTCCCTTTGGAGGCCAAGGCAACAGGATCACTTGAGACCAGGAGTTTAAGCCCACAACAGCCAATATAGTAAAAGTTTATCTCTGTAAAAAAATAAAGAAATTAGCCAGGCTTGGTGGTGTGTGGAGGCTGAGGAGGGAAGATCACTTGAGCCCAGGAGTTTGAGGCCACAGTGAACTATGATGACATCACTGATTTCCATCTTGGGTAGCACAGACTCTGTCTCAAATAAATACATATATAAATAAATAAGTCATATGTGGAATTTTGATTGTTTGGTGAGTTGGCATCCCAATTCCCTCATCGTTCAGGTACCAATTGTAAGTAGAAAATGTAATGTTCAAAGAAAATATGTAATAAAATAGAGATTTTATATTAATTATTTTGCATTTCTTGTATCTAAGTGCTAATTTATATGACACATTAACAAATTAAATGTCTCTTTGCTTAAAAATTTATAAAACAATATATTGTATTTTTATGTTTAAGTACACTTAAAATATATTTAGCCATTTGTGTAGCACTAGAAAATTTACAGAATAGTCAACATTTCTCTTGTTTATATGTGCTCAACCAAATTTTAGAGAACCACTATTAAGTATAATTTCATGTATTATTTAGGGGGAAAAATAGTTTTCACTCATAACGTTTTACTCTCTTATTCAGAGACTGTGTCTTCATGTCTGTGTGTCTGTGTGTGTGTGTGTGTGTGTGTGTGTGTGTGTGCATGTTTTGTAATGGAAACGGAGTTACTTAAATTTGTTTTTAGTAACTTTTTCAGTAAGTCTTTTTTAGTAACTGGATATTGTAACATGAGTTTAGGAACACATAACTGATACTTTTGAATTCCAAAAAACTCAATTTTGTAACTTTTAGTAAATAAAAATATTAAATTATCATTATTGGGACACAGACTACCCATTCAACAAAAAGTTTTCTCTAAGTAGAAGTTATTAATTTTCAACTCCTTTCTTGCAATTTGCTTATCTATTTTTAAAACACGTTCTTGTTTTAGAGTTTCTTCTTCCACTTTTTTAAATTAAAAAAATAATTCCAACAGTTTCCACCCCCTGATGAATATGGTGAGGATTTTATCCATGGTGTCGACAATCACTTCACAGGGTTTTCTCTATGTGCTTATTGCTTTCTCACTTTGTCCCATAACACTATTTACTACTTAACCACTGAAAACCAATAATATTTGAAATCCATGTAGAATATCCAAAAATGCCATTAAATAAATTTTATAATTCATGTTTCTGTCAAAGAAATTAACAAAATAATAAAGTAGGAAACTTACGTAGAGAGAAAAATAGGCAGTAATTTTAAAGTAAAACATGATTTGCCTAATAATCCGGTGGGATTCTTCTCCACATTTATGGCATCAATTGGTCCCTCTGAAGTCAAACCACTTCTCTCTGATGACCAGCCACAGTCTCCAGCATCCAGCTGCTTTTCCTCTCTGCCAGCTGAGTCTAAGTTCTTTATAGGCAGAGGATGAGGTGGGACAGAGCAATGGGTGGTTTAGGAAAAGGCAACATTTGAGCAGGAAAACAGAGATATAAATTCTCTCTTTGGGCCAAATTCTCAGGCTTTTTGTCTTAAGGGTCGGGCATAACCAGGGACTCGTCTTTGTCTGCCTAGAATTTTTCTGCCCTATCCCCATCATATTTAAGATTAGTGCACTAAAATACTTGCTGAAAGCTATGAGTAGTACTTATGGGGATTGTTGATAGAAAACTGGCTGAGAAATTTTAATGAAAGACTCATAACATTCCCTAAAACATTATTTAAAATTTTCTTATGGTATGACAATTACCTGAGGAAGTGGAGGAAGCTAGGAATCCAGGCCTTAGAAATACAACCAATTACAGCATATGTTGCTTAATGATGGGGACATATTCTGAGAAATGTGTCATTAGGTAATTTTGTCATGAGAACATCATAGAGTATATTCACACAACCTAGATGATATATACACATATGCTATATATATAGTCTATTGCTCCTAGGCTACAAACCTGTATATAATGTTACTATACTGAATACAGTAAGCAACTAAATATGCAGTCTAAAAGATAAAAAACAGGACACCTGTAGAGGGCACTCACCATGAATGGAGCTTACAAGGCTGGAAGATGACTAGGTAAGTCAGTGAGTGAGTGGTAAGTGAATGTGACGGCCTAGGATATTACTGTGCAGTACTGTAGAATTTATAAACACTGTATCCTTAGGCTAAATTTATTTCTAAAAATCATTTATTTAATAAAAAATAATCCTAGCTTACTGATAAAAATCCTTTATAAACCGTACTTTTTTTTTTAACTTTTTAACCTTTTTTACTCTTTTGTAATAACACTTGGCTTAAAACACAAACATATTGTACAGCACTACTCCTTTATATCCTCATCTAAAAGCTTTTTTCTACTTTGAAAATTTATAATTTTTTTAACTTATTAAATTTATTTGTTAAAAACTAAGATTCAAAAATACACACTAGCCTAGGCCTACGCCACACCAGGATTATCAATATTACTGCTTTCCTCCTCCACATCTTGTCCCACTGGAAGTCTTCTGAGACAATAAGATGCATGGAACTGTTATCTCCTATGATAACAATGCCTTCTTCTGGAATATCTCTTGAAGGACCTACCTGAGGCTGTTTTACAGCTAACTGTTGTTTTTATAAGTAGGTGTACACTCTAAGGTAACAATACAAAGTATAGTAAATATATAAAGCAATAATAGTGTTTTATTATCATGATTATTATCAAGTATTCTGTACTGCACATGTACATATACTATATTTTCATACATCTGGCAGGGCAGTAGGTTTCTTTACACTGGCGTCACCACAAACATGTGTTTAGTGATTGCATTAGGACGTTACTACGGCTACCATGTCACTAGGAAATAGGCATTTTTCAGCTCCATGTGGTTCCCTGTTGAACAAAATGTTATGCAATGAATGCCTACACGGAATCTCTACATTTTCTGCACAGTTTTCCCTTTCCCAACCATTCCTGGTGGCCAATAATCTTCCGTTTTATTTTCTTTGTAGATCACAGCTTCAATATATACTATGGTGAGGAAGAAAAGTCACAGGCTTTGTGGAAAGGGAGAAAATGCAAAGTAGTTATAGCTTCTTAAACAAACTTTCTACTAGTCTTATTTAGTTTAGCCTTGCCTACATCTCATAACTGCCAAGGTACCTGTTGGTGTCAATTTTCCCGCCTTGAAGGAATTCTGGTGGGAAACAAACAAAATCCCACAGCATGGGATTTTAAAAATCTCTCTGATCCAAATCTTTTACCACTTGACCATCTCCTCTTCAGTTTCCGACATTCTTTCTCATTCTCTGTTCTATCTTTGTAGAAATTTACTTGTAGAACAATCTCTTTAACTACTTTTTAAACATTTTGTTTGTATGTGATTTCACCAAGAATAAACCACATTTGGGAGCATTTGTCTAATCTTTTCTATTTAACATAAGCATTTCTTTGATGTTTATCCATTACACAAAATATCTTCATGGCAGAAAGCTGGCCTAATACATATATACTCAGAATGCCTGAGGAGTTTTGAGAGTCTGAACTCAATGACATTTGATGAGTAAGTGAAAATAAATATGATTAAACAGACATCAAAGTGGGGTTTTAGACGCTAAAACAAATTTTGCCTCCAATGAAAAAGTTTCTTTTTTGTCCCATTGCTGAGATAATTTTTATGTAAAATTGGCTGTCCATATCTCTACTCCTTACTCAGGAATTTTTGTGCTGTCATCCATACAAACCAAATTATATTTTTATACTAATCATATAAAATCAGCCTAGAGAGAACCCCAGTTGGAAAAATAAATTCTTGGGAATATGCTTAATCAATAAACCATTTTGAACATAAATGTTATTATTATCATATATTTATCTCAGTCTCATTCCCCCATACTTGCACTTTCCTTTCTCAAAATTCCCAATTTCCCAAACCCTAATTTCTTTCTATTACATCACTCCCTTCTTAGCCCACTCTTCAAAATTCCTATCCCTAATCCAAGGGGACAGGAAGTTATTAGAGAAGATAACATGGCTTTACAGATTAGTTCTTAATCTTACGTTAACAATGTCTTATTTGCATAATAGTTTGTGTTCTTGATATTCATTGTACACCTTCTTAATGCCAGGTACCAACCTTATCTTCATGAGGCTTATATTCTAGAAGAGGTAGACAGATAAGTTAACTTTTAAAATGAGATCATTCCAGGTAGTAATAACTGCAACTAAAAAATACCATAGAAATACGGAATAGAGAATTATATGTCAGGCTACTTTAGTTTGGGTCATTATATCAAAGCTCCTTAAAAATACATGTTAACAGAAAAAAGGAATGAACATGAATTAGCAGGCGTTGAAAGAGCATTCTAAGCATATGGAACAACCCTTTGCAAAATAACTCCATTTTGCACTGTATATTTGTTATATTGTGATGATTCATGCTGAGGGCCGAAGACTTTCCAATGAGTTTAGACTTCAGTTTGTTTTTAAAATATTAACTTAGATACTATGTGTAGAACGGACTGTTTTGAAAATGTGTAGAATATATCAATAGTTCTCATGAGAAATTATGGTGACTTGAACTAGGATCATGACAACACCAATAAAGAAAAGCTATTGGACGTATAATTGAAATGATTTGAGAGATCAATGTCTAGGGGTTGAGGAAGAGAAGAAATGCCTACATTTAGGACATCTGGTAGATGGTGTGGCATTTACTGAAATGAGAAAAATCTCATGGTAGGGGTAGTTTTAGAAGAAAAGTAAAGAATCTTTTATCTCTGGGTGTTTCCTTCTAGAAATTCCATTACCAAATGTTCTAAACCAGAGGTCCCCAAACTTTTTACACAGGGGGCCAGTTCACTGTCCCTCAGATCGTTGGACGGCTGGACTATGCAAGGTGTGACACCCTTCACAGCCAGCGCTGCTGCCTCCACTATCCCAGACAGCGGTATACAGTGTCACAGGTCCAGCACCACCTCCAGTGCTGTACACAGGGATGGTGGTGATCAGCCTGTGACACTGTGTATACAGCGTCCTGGACACCTGCAGCAGCGGTGGGCCTCTTCTGTGGGAAGCCCACTGCTGCATGTTTCCCCTATTATAAGACACCTCCTAAAAATAAGACAGCCCCTGTCTTTTGGGGGTAAAATTAATATAAGACAGGGTCTTATAATAGAGGAAACACAGTGTGTAGTAATGTGGGGGGAGACTTTTGGGCAAAGGGAGGTTATAGGGGCCATTATGTTGTTGCACATTTTGGGGAGTCTGGGGGGGGCATTGTACTGTGTAGTAATGGTTATAGTGCTTTGCCTTTCTTCCTACTTCTGCTGTTATTTCACACTGTTTCTGGTGATGTGGGGCACCGCAGCCACAGACCAGATGTGCGTAATAGGTGTCCCGCATCACCGGAAGTAGTACTGTACGTGAGCGACGCTGCGCTTTGTGGCACCGCCACATACAGTACTCCAGGAGCACAGGATGCATCTGCATCCTCTCACTGACCACCAGTGAAAGAGGTGCCCCTTCCTGAAGTGCAGCGAGGGCCGGATAAATGGCCTCAGGGGGCCGCATGTGGCTGTAGTTTGGGGACCCCTGTTCTAAACATTTACTATTTAATTCTATCTTTTATGTGTTTTCTCCCTTTTCTGCTACCTTTCTCTATCATTTGGACCACAAGCTTAGTGGTACAAAATAACACAAATTGATTATTTTTAAGTTCTGAAGCTAAGTTCACCATGGGTCCCACTGGCCAGGATGCATTCATTTCTGGAGACTCAAGGATCCATTTTCTTGCCTTTCCATTTTCTAGAAGCTGTTTATATTGCTTCACTTATGGTCCTTTTCCTTCTTTCAGGCTTTCACATTATTGACGCTGACACCTCTGCCTCTCTGTTTTACAAATACCCATTAATAAAAGATAATATCTTTAATTTAAGGTTGACTAATTAACAACTTTCATTCTCCATGCTACCCCAATCCCTCTTTGCTATGTAACGTAACATATTCAATTATGTTGTGTATATCTTTTAGTACCACTATTCTGCTTATCACAATCTCATTTCAAATTTGCTTATAATTTCATCATGAAATGACATGGACATTTATCCAAAGCTTTTTCTGCATCTTTTGAGAGCTATATGAATATTATCTATTACTTTGTTAAAGTGGTAAGTTATATCGATTTACTGTATTTGTTGCATTGAAATGTATTCTACTCTGATATGTATTGTATTCCATTCATATTGGTAGTCTGAATAGCACTTTGACATGAGATGTCATTTTCTTCGTATTATTACATTTCATTTGTTTTTACTTTTAACTTTACTCATAATGTATAATCCTGACAATTTCAGATTTCATAGTTACAATAATGTCAATTACCCAGCTTAATGATTCATTCTATGCTGGATTAACCCATGTCTAAAGCAATATGTTTTTATAGTGTCTTCCTACATGTGAATGGAGGCTCATGCCAGCATGTTCTTAAATTATATCTTAATTGTCTAAATCATTTAAGATTGCTAAGGAGAAATATCTTTCCTTAGCACAGACTGAGTCCATAAGAGTAAAAGAAGTTCACTATAGAATGGTTGTATTTCCCCAATGATGGGCAAAATATCTACAGAGAGTCCAATAATTTATATTAAGAAGTATATCTGTTAATCCCTCAGTCTTAGTAATGTGCACTCAATGTGTTTAATTGCAAATGTAAGCTATAGATATATTTTAATTAGTTGCACAACTAACAGGTTTACTAGTGGTGATTTTTGTAAAACAAGCAGTAATGAATGTCAATACCAATTCAGATAAAAAGGAATAAAAATGCTGATTTTAGTTTCAAATTTACACCAAATCTATCCATCAAGTGTTGCTTCAGATAATGCTCTACTACTCATCTGAGTTTTTGTTTCTCTTTTTACTTGGGTTTAGAACAAAAAATAAAGAGAATTATGGTTATCATTTCTCCAAAATCATTAGGAATTTAGGGGAATTCTGGAAAAGAGCTATAAATCTCAATATGAGGATCAAATAAATGAGATTAACTAAAGGGTCAAGTAATTAACCTAAAACTACTAAATTTAAGATAACTATTTGAAATGAAAAATCTGCCTTTGCTCTGCTTTGTTTCCGAAATAACTACAAGATGATCCTCATCTTCAAGTCAGTTATTGGGTACCATAATAACCAAACATCTAGTTTAGCCAAGAGCATTCAAGGAAATTATATAGCCACCTACAATAATCCTTACGGAAGAGAGGTCAAAAATTAAAGACATACTTTACTTATTTTGATCCTAAGCATCAGATACAGTAAGGCATGTTATCATTTCAGAAGATTTGAAAATAAGCAAAGAATTATTATTAATGAATACATCCACAGTAACTTTGATCCAACCATCCAGTGCAGAGCTGAATTTGTAACTGCTCAGTTCGAGGAACAAAGTCACAGTCCCTGCCCTCTTACCATACAATGTGTACACAACATCATCCTAAACTGCCCACTACATTGGTTATGGAACAGAGCCTAGAGGAAAGAAAATAGAAAACTCCAACCAAGTATTCTTACTTTTTATTCTCTACTACTTTCAAAAGTAAATAGAGATTTTCTACAGGAACTTAGATTTGTGATGAAATCCTAATAGCTTCATAGACCAGAGAGCCTGAGGGGAATGTGATAACCTGTTTTAAAGTCTTCACATTCAGCCTAACATGAGTACTCCATTGAGTCCCCATAGCCATAGTTTTGAATATAGCTGGGCTAGATGTGACCATTAGAACACATACAACTCTCCATGTATCACAATGCCTTATGAATAGATGAAGGTAAAGAAAATATGAGAATTATTATGCATTGAATTGTGTCCCCCCAAAAATACATATTGAAGTCCTAAATCCCAGTATCTCAGAACATGAACCTACTTGGAAATAGCATCGTAGCTAATATAATTAGCTAATATGACATCATCATGGACTAGTGGTCCCTTGATAATCAATATGACTGCAGTCTTCGTAAGAGGGAAATTTAGACACAGACACAGAGGGGAGAATATCACATGATGATAGAGGCAGGGAGAGCAAAGTGCTGCAGTTTTAAGCTAAGGAATGCCGAGGACTTCTGGCAAATCACCAGAAGCTAAGAATATGTAAGAAAATATTTTTTGTTCAAGGGTTCATAACCCCACTGACAACTAGATTTTGCATTTTTAGTCTCCTGAACAGGGAGACAGTAAATCTCTGTTGTTTTAAGCCTCACAGTTTGTGGTACTTTGTTATGCAATCCTAGCAAACTAGTACAAGAATCCTTCTCCAAAATTTAATGGGCATAAAGATTAATTAAAAAAAAAAAAGACTAAAATTAAAACAGAGAAACTTTTCTTTAACGGTCAAGTTTAGATAATTCTACATACTATCTCCAGCCATCAGCAAGAATAACTCTTCATAAAAATAGAAGAACCTGATGTGATAAATAAAAAATGCAAATATGCTGTGTTTTTTACCTAAAATTGTACTGTGTATAATTTGCAAACCATCTACAAAATATAGGTGTCTCCCAAATAGCCCTTACTTCTAGCACAACTGTAAATTTGATGATCCCCAGACCACCTGCAGGTTTAGTAATTTGCTAGATTGACTGACATTATTCACTGAAAGCTGTTTTACTCAAAGTTACAGTTTATTACCATGATATTATATGGATTAAAATAAGAAAAGGAAGAGGCATATGAAGTGGGAACCAGAAAGTTTCCCATGTGGAGCTTTACATTGTCTTCTGCCAGTGGGGTTGTGCACACAGAATTTACTTCTCTCAGAAATTATGTGAGACAATATGCATGGATGGTTGCCAGTTTGTGAAGATTACCTGGTGCCAGAGTTTTTGTTAGTTACGTAATATAAACATGGTTGACTGCTCACATGGCTGACATTAGTTTCCAGGCCCTCCAAAGGTTCCAGACTGTCCAAGGCCCCATCATAAATTACACTGTTTGCATAGACCACATGGCAAAGATCAAGACCCCCGACAGGTAAAAAGAGTTAGTCTTAACAGGCAAGATTTTACAAAGGTTATAAGATTAGTTCCCAGATGCTAAGGGCAAAATGCCAAACCTTTGGTTAAGGTTAAACCCTTAGTGCACAACATCATATATTTGAATTATTAAAACACACTATGCTACATTCCTGCCTGGGAGGAACTGCTCTTTTTTTTTTGGGGGGGGGGGGTGCTGAATAGTATATATTTTAATTTTTTAATATATATTTTTTATTGCATTTTAGGTTCTTGGGTACATGTAAAGAATATGCAGGATTGTTGTATAGGTACATACATGGCAATGTGGTTTGATGCCTCCATTCCCATCACCTATATCTGGTATTCCTCCCCATTTTATCCCTGCCCAACTCCCTACCCCCACTGTCACTCCCCTAGTCCCCCCACAACAGACCTCAGTGTATGATGCTCCCCTCCCTGTGTCCATGTGTTCTCATTGTTCAACACCCATCTATGAGTGAGAACATGCAGTGCTTGATTTTCTGTTCCTGTGTCAGTTTGCTGAGAATGATGGATTCCAGCATCATCCATGTCCCTACAAAGGACAGGAACTCATTGTTTTTTATGGCTGCAAAGTATTCCATGGTGTATATGTGCCACATTTTCCCTGTCCAGTCTATCATCGATGGGCATTTGGGTTGGTTCCAAGTCTTTGCTATTGTAAAGAGTCCTGCAATTAACATATGTGTGCATGTGTCCTTATAATAGAATGATTTATAACCATTTGGATATATACCTAGTAATGGGATTGTTGGGTCAAATGGAATTTCTATTTCTAGATCCTTGAGGAATCGTCACACTGTCTTCCACAATGGTTGAACTAATTTTTGCTCCCACCAAGAATGTAAAACTGTTCCTATTTCTCTACATCCTCTCCAGCATCTGTTGTGTGCAGATTTTTTAATGATTACCATTTTAACTGGCAGGAGATGATATCTCAGTGTAGTTTTGATTTCCATTTCTCTAATGACCAGTGATGATGAGCATTTTTTTATATGTTTGCTGGCCTCATATATGTCTTCTTTTGAAAAGTGTCTGTTCATATCCTTTGTCCACTTTTGAATGGGTTTGTGTGTTTGTTTCTTGTAAATCTGTTTTAGATCTTTGTAGATTTTGGATATAACTCCTTAGTCACATGGTATATTGCAAAATTTTTTTCCCATTCTGTTGGTTGCCAGTTTGTCTAATGATTGTTTCTTTTGCTGTGCAGAAGCTCTGGAGTTTAATTAGATCCCATTTGTCTATTTTGGCTTTTGTTGCCAATGCTTTTGGTGTTTTAATCATGAAGATATTGCCTATGCTTATGTCCTGAATGGTTTTGCCTAGGTTTTCTTCTAAGTTTTTTATGGTGCTAGGTCTTATGTTTAAGTCTTTAATCCATCTGAAGTTAATTTTATTGTAAGATGTCAGGAAGGGGTCCAATTTCTGTTTTCTGCACATGGCTAGCCAGTTTTCCCAACACATTTATTAAACAAGGAATCCTTTCCACATTGTTGTTTTTGTCAGGTTTGTCAAAGATCAGATGGTTGTAGACGTGTGGCATTGCGTCCAAGGCCTCTGTTCTCTTCCATTGGTCTATATCTCTGTTTTGGTAACAGTACCATGCTGTTTTGATTACTGTAGCCTTGTAGTATAGTTTGAAGTCAGGTAGCATGATGCCTCCAGCTTTGTTCTTTTAGCTTATAATTGACTTGGCTATGCAGGCTCTCTTTTGGTTCCATATGAAGTTTAAGATGGTTCTGTGAAAAAGGTAATCGGTAGCCTGATGGGTAGAGTGTTGAATCTATAAATTACTATAGGCATTATGGCCATTTTCACAATATTGATTCTTCCTAACCATGAGCATAGAATGTTTCTCCATCTGTTTGTGTACTCTCTTATTTCATTGAGCAGTGGTTTGTAGTTCTCCTTGAAGAGGTACTTTACATCCTTTGTTAGTTGTATTCCTAGGTACTTTATTCTCTTTGTAGCAATTGTGAATGGCAGTTCATTCTTGATTTGGCTCTGTTTAAGTCTGTTATTGGCGTATAGGAATGCTTGTGATTTTTGCACATTGATTTTGTATCCGGAGACTTTGCTGAAGTTGCTTAGCAGTTTAAGGAGACTTTGGGCTCAGATGATAGGGTCTTCTACATGTACAATCGTGTCGTCTGCAAATAGAGACAATTTGACTTCCTCCTTTCCTAACTGAATATCTTTTATTTCTTTTTCTTGCCTGATTGCTCTGGCTAGAACTTTCAATACTTCATTGCATAGGAGCGATGAGAGAGGGCATCCTTGTCTAACACCAGATTTAAAAAGGAATGCTTCCAGTTTTTCACCATTCAGTATGACATTGGCAGTGGGTTTGTCATAAATAGCTTTTATTATTTTGAGATACATTCTGTTGATACCTAGTTTATTGAGAGTTTTTAACATAAACAGCTGTTGAATTTTGTTAAAGGCCTTCTCTGAATCTATTGAGATAATTGTGTGGTTTTTGTCTTTGGTTCTGTTTAAGTGGTGAATTACGTGTATAGACTTGTGTAAGTTGAATCAGCCTTGCATCCCTGGTATGAAGCCTACTTGATTCTGTTGAATAAGCTTTTCGATGTGCTGTTTCAATCAGTTTGCTAGTATTTTACTGAAGAATTTTGCATCTATGTTCATCAGGATATTGGCCTTAAGTTTTCTTTTCTTGCTGAGTCTCTGCCAGGTTTTGTTATCAGGATGATGTTGGTCTCATAAAACGATGTGGGGAGGATTCCTTCTTTTTGAACTGTTTGGAATAGTTTCAGAAGGAGTGGTACCAGCTCCTCTTTGTATGTCTGGTAGAATTCGGCTGTGAACTGATCTGAAACGGGGATTTTTTTGGTTGGTAAACTATTAATTGGTGCCTCAACTTCAGCACTTGTTATTGGTCTATTCAGGGTTTCAACTTCTTCCTGTTTTAGGCTTGGGAGAGTGTAAGTGTCCAGGAATTTATCCATTTCTTCCGGGTTTACCTGTTTATGTGCATAGAGATGTTTTTAGTAATCTCTGATGATGGTTTGTATTTCTGTGGAATCTGTGGTGATATCCCCTTTATCATTTTTTATTGCATCTATTTGATTATTCTCTGTTTTCTTTTTTATTAATCTGGCTAGTAGTCTGTCTATTTTGTTGATCTTTTCAAAAAACCAGCTCCTGGATTTATTGATTTTTTTAAGGGGTTTTTGTGTCTCCATCTCTTTCAGGTTTGCTCTTAGTTATTTCTTGTCTTTTGCTAGCTTTTGAGGTTTTTAAAAATCTTGCTCCTCTAGCCCTTTCAATTTTGATGATAGGGTGTCGATTTTAGATCTTTCCTTACTTCTCATGTGAGCATTTGATGCAATAAATTTTCTTCTAGACATGGCTTTAAATGTGTCCCAGAGATTCTGGTATGTTGTGTCTTCATTCTCATGGTTTGGAAGAACATCTTTATTTCTGCCTTCATTTCATTGTTTATCCAGTCAACATTCAAGAGCCAGTTGTTCAGTTTGCATGAAATTATGTGGTTCTGAGTTAGTTTCTGAATTCTGAGTTCTATTTTGATTGCACTGTGGTCTGAGAGACTGTTTGTTATGATTTCCGTTCTTTTGCATTTGCTGAGGAGTGATTTACTTCCGATTATGTGATCAATTTTAGAGTAAGTGTGATATGATGCTGAGAAAAATATATATTCTGTGGATTTGAGGTGGAGAGTCCTGTAAATGTCTATTAGGTTTGCTTGGTCCAAGTCTGAGTTCAAGTCCTGGATATCCTTGTTAATTTTCTCTCTTGCTGATCTTTCTAACATGGACAGTGGAATGTTAAAATCTCCCACTATTATGGTGTGGGAGTCTATGTCTCTTTGTAGGTCATTAAGAACTTGCTTTATGTATCTGGGTGCTCCTATATTGGGCACGTATATATTTAGGATCATTAGCTCTTCTTGTTGCATTGGTCCTTTTACCATTATGTAATGTCTTTCTTTGTCTCTTTGGATCTTTGTTGGTTTAAAGTCTATTTTATTAGAGACTTGAATTGCAACTCCTGCTCTTTTTTTTTCTCTCCATTTGCTTGATAGATCTTCCCACATCCCTTTATTTTGAGCCTATGTGTATCCTTGCATGTGAGATGGGTTTCCTGGATAGAGCACACCAATGAGTTTTGACTTTGTATCCCATTTGCCAGTCTGTGTTTTTTTGATTGGGGCATTTAGCCCATTTACATTTAAGGTTAATATTGTTATGTGTGAATTTGATCCTACTATTTTGATACTTGCTGGTTGTTTTGCCTATTAGTTAATGCAGTTTCTTCATTGTGTCAATGCTCTGTACCATTTGGTACATTTTTGGAGTGGCTTTTACTGGTTGCTCCTTTCTATGTTTAGTGCTTCTTTCAGGAACTCTTGTAAAGCAGGCCTGGTGGTGATGAAATCTCTGAGCAATTGCTTGTTCATAAAGGATTTGATTTCTCTTTTGCTTATGAAGCTTAGTTTGGCTGGATATGAAATTCTAGGTTGAAAGTTATTTTCTTTAAGGATGTTGAATATTGGCCCCCACTCTCTTCTGGCTTGCAGGGTTTCTGCTGAGAGATCCCCTGTGAGTCTGATGGGCTTCCCTTTGTGGGTAACCTAACCTTTCTGTCTGGCTGCCCTTTGCATTTTTTCCTTCATTTCAACCCTGGTGAATCTGAGGATTATGTGCCTTGGGGTTGCTCTTCTTGAGGAATATCTCTGTAGTGTTCTCTGTATTTCCTGGACTTGAATGTTGGCCTGCCTTGCTATGTTGGTGAAGTTCTCCTGGAAAATATCCTGGAGAGTGTTTTCCAACTTGGATTCATTCTCTCCATCACATTCAGTTACACCTATCAAACATAGATTAGGTCTTTTCACATAATCCCATATTTCTTGGAGGCTTTGTTCATTTATTTTCACTCTTTTTTCTTTAATCTTGCCTTCTCATTTTATTTCATTGAGTTGATTTTCAATCTCTGATATCCTTTCTTCTGCTTGGTGAATTTGGCTATTGAAACTTGTCTATGCTTCACGAAGTTCTTGTGTTGTGTTTTTCAGCTCCATCAATTCATTCATATTTCTCTCTATTTATTCTCGTTAGCATTTAATCAAACCTTTTCTCAAGGTTCTTAGTTCATTGGGTTAGAACATGATCTGTTAGCTCAAAGAAGTTTATTATTACCGACCTTCTGAAGCCTGTTTCTGACAATTCATCAGACTGTTTCTCCATCCAGCCTTATTCCCTTGCTGGTGAGCAGTTGTGATCCCTTGGAGGAGGAGAGGCATTCTGGTTTTGGATACTTTCATCCTTTTTGCGCTGATTTCTTCCCATCTTTGTGGATTTATCTAACTGTGGTCTTTGTGGTTGGTGACTTTCAGATGGGATCTCTGAGTGGAAGTCCTTTTTGTTGCTGATAAAGTTATTTCTTTCTGTTTCTTAGTTTTCCTTCTAACAGTAAATCACCCCCCCTGCTGTGGGACTACTGGAGGTACACTCTAGACCCTGCTTTCCTGGGGATCACCTGCAGTGGCTGCAGAACAGTAAGGGTTGCTGCCAGTTTCTTCTTGTGTTATCTTTGTCCCAGAAGGATACCTGCCAGTTGTCAGCCTGAGCTCTCCTTTATGATGTGTCTCTTTTTAATTAATCCTTATTGATTCCTCAGGTCTATGTTACTCCTTAGAAATGCTTTTCCTAACCTAATTAAGTTTAGGTTAATTAGAATTTATTTAGAGGTTAGGTCAGACTTTACTTAGTATTTCAATGATATCATCAACCCATTCTTTCTTCTCCACTCTCTTCAAATTGTTGGCTTGTCATCTTTGTCTTTTATTATCACTAAGAGGTGGTTGCCACAGTTACACATTACATCTTCTTACTCCAGCAACTTAGTAGAAAGAAAGGGCTGGAGCAATGTCTTCTCCTTGAGAGGCCATGATTATTTCGTCAAAGAAACAATGCTTCACAAAAGTGTCCTTGTCCATAACTGGGTTATGTGGCTGCTTATAGCTGCAAGGGAAGTAGGAAAAGTATGTAGCCACCAAAGTGTAGTGTTATTATGGCTCCAGGAAAACATTCCCTGGAGCTGCCTCAAATGAAATTGGTTTTCTGTTAGCAATAGAAAATGAAAAGAGAGCTCCTGAAAAGGTGCTTATGGTAACTGTCACACACATTTTTCACTTAGCTCAGAGCTAAATATTTGGTTAGTCTTCAGCAAACAGTCAATGTATGAATAAATGGAAGGATTAGGTGATAAAGGAAAGAGAGTCAACTTTGGTGTCTTTATTAATAGAACAACTCTTCTTCTTTTGCTTATTAATTTTAATGATTTGGGTCAAACTGTTTAATTTGAGCCTAATTTAGCCTCATCTGTAAAATGATAATATTCTTTGGAGCATAGCAGGAGTTAAAAGATAATACCAACGTGTGACAGTGTTGTTTACATATATGGTATATAGTTGATCTCTTACAATAAGAAGAAAAAATGGGCCCAGCCCAGTGGCTCAATTCTGTAGTCCAGCACTTTGGGAGGCCTAGGCAGGCAGATCACGAGGTCAAGAGATCAAGACCATCCTGGCCAACATGGTGAAACCCCGTCTCTACTAAAAATATTTTAAAAATTAGCAGGATGTGGAGGTGCATGCCTGTAGTCCCAGCAACTAGGGAGGCTGAGGCAGAAGAATTGCTTGAAACCGGAAAAAGGAAGTTGCAGTGAGCCAGGATCACGCCACTGCATGCCAGCCTGGCAATAGAGTGAGACTCCTTCTCAAAAAAAAAATAAAAATAAAAATAAAAAAAAGGAAAAGAAAAAATGTAGAACTCATGCTCTTCAATGTACAGCAGCTAAATAAGCAGTGTACAAACAAACATGCCTGGGCAGGGCCTGTGCGCTCTCTGTTTAGCTGTTAGCTTGCTTTCTGGCATATACAGATAGGGACAGCCAATCCCACACTAAGGGCAAAGCTGCAGGTGCTGGCAGAAGAGTGCTACACTCACCATCTGGAACTTCATCACTGTTTTAGCTCTTCCTGTCCTTGAACTAATTTAGGTTTAGTAAATCCACTCAGACTATTCCATTTAAAAAATACATTATACTGATGATAGAAAAATGGGGCAGACAAGAGCCAAATTTTACCCCACCCACACTGTTGCCACTTTTATCTTCCTTTTATCCAAGATAAACATCTATTCAGAACCATCTTTGGTTAACATATATGACAGCACTGTGCTGCGCCAATAATGGGTGATTTTCTCAGGGCAACTATTATATTCGAAATATAAAGGAACTTCACAAAAGTGCTTTATAAAATATTAGACATAATGTTAGCAATGACTCAGTGTGGTGGGCCACCAGCAAAGTGTTGCTTGAAAAGTCCTTACCTTAGAAACCTATGTATGTGAGGAATTCTATGTAATGTACAAGAGTTTACATTAAGTTGAAAATTAAAAGACATGTGCCATGGTTATAAATCTAACACCAGGAGCACATAAATGAGGTCTCTAGAATATGGTTTCACTGTTATGGAGAGCCACATGATATACCTTACTGCATTAAAGTACTGAGGGCAAGCTGATTCAGTTTTCCTGACAGAGTATGATGCCCACACTGAAATGTCCATAAGCCCATAAAACTAGACGTAATCAAGAAGTTAAAGATGTCACAGAAGAGTTTTTACTACTGTTATGTCTTTTGGCCTATCTTTCTATATTTATTATTTTACTTTAGATAACTAGATGTTTGCTATCATGGTGAATTCAGGTTGGAACACCTGATTCTTGCTGACTCATTAATCTCCTGAAAGTTACTAGGCAGATAATAAAAGCTACCTTTATTATAACCACAATAACAAAACACAGACTCCCAGCTCATATTCAAATGCTTCAAAAACAAATTTTCTATGAAAACACACCATGTTTTCATTTACATGAAATCCTTCTTCTCACAAACTTGTTGTGTAAACTTGATGCCCTTATAATTACACCCTGAGTATTTGAAGTATTCAGATGAAAAACATTACGGAATTGCAAATCCACAACAAGTACTACTTTTTGCTTTTAGGAGAAAATGTTACTTCCCTTTAATGTAACTTCCAATTAGATTCCCAATGCTATTATAATGTATTTCTAGAAAAAGTCTTCATTTTGGCACATTTAGAAATCCTAGTCTGGCATAATATAAAATATGCTTTTAGAACAAGCTTTTTTTTTACTCTTACAGACTTCAAGTAAATCATAAATCAGAAGAGAAATTACTTATTCTTTATTAGCTATTCTAAAATGCACTTTGGAGGATAAAGCGAATATTAGTACTAAATGCTGTATTAGAAAAAAAAAAAAAAAACAAAAACAGGTAAAAGGCATTGTACCCAGTTTCTCTTCTTATTAAAAATTTCCTTTAAAATGTTCTTAAGTAAACTATTAGAGCCAGGGCAATGCCAATGCAATCTTAGAAGCATCATGATCACTCCACACACAAAACTTCCTTTCAATCTCAGAAATGGCAGAAAGATAAGTTGCAAAGTGTGTTATTAATCTGATTCTTAGAATACTGTGCCTTTTGTGCAATAAATGAAAACAATTTTCTAAAGTGCATTTTGAAAAAATGTAGCTCCTCAAGATGCTCAAAGTAGATAATTTCAAATATGTTTAAAATACTACGAATAAGAATGAGGATGTCAGAGTCCTCACCAGCCTAAAAAGATTTTTATCACTTACTAAAATCTTTGAGTGATAAAAACTCTAGAAAATGGATGAGAAAAATGATGGTTTTGAAGAGCAAAACATTTGGTAGCACATGAAATGGGCCTTGGAATACATCCCAGGCTTGTCTGCAGTTGACCTTTGATAAAGTGCACTCGAGATCATGAAAAATGTCATCACAGACTGGACATTAAGAAACCAGAGGAGAACCACATGTGGTCTTTCTTTAGCAGGGATGATGATGTGAATAATGAAGACTTTCCTTTGTGAATACTAATGGGAATAAATTGTCAGCATGTAAGTAAATAAATAAGTGAAAAAAGTTGGATAACTACTATTAAAGCTGAAAAATAGGTGCTAAAGACACACACGGATTCACACAAACAGGAAGATAAATATCAACCAAAATTTAGACAAAAACCCATGGCACTATGATATATAAAAACCCAATTAATCTAAAATCATGACCAAATATCCTACAATGTTAGATGAAGAGGAAAGATTTTATTTTACTGATAAATACTTAACTTGGATAATATTCATTATTACTAAGATTAGGCTAATCTGAATATTGAAAAAACCCATAAATTCACATAGTGATAATAATGTGTTGAATTTATGTAATAGTTTGAAATTGCATATTTTACAAACAGATAATCAAGCTTTTTCAAATGCATAAGGTTATTAAAATATACCATTAAATCTCTTGCATATGAATGCAACTTTTTCTACAACCATGATCACTGACAATTTTGTTTGTTTCTAATTACTTCTCATGTTGACAAATTATTCCTAAAATACAATTTTCTTAGTTCCATATATCTTTTCCTTGGAAATAATTCTAAATGTTTATACAGTATTAAATATTGTTTTTGATTTGTTAGCTTTTAATTGTGTCACCACATTTGTTTCAAAAGGAGAGATATTTTAAAACTTGATTATTTTTCCTATAAAACCTCTGTAAATAATTGAAACTAATAGCCAGTTTTATTTCAAAGCAAAATGTTTTCATTTCCAATATTGTAACCCATATTGATTTAGAAAAAAAGCATATACTTTGAATGAAGTAAAACCAGGAAGATATTATCTAGATACAGACAAGATTTTGGCACTTTAATTTTATTTGGAGAAAAACGTGTCATTCAGGAAAGCTTTAATAAGTGGAGTAAACATATTATGGGAAATTAGAAAATGCTGGCAAGAAAATAATGTACTAAAAATAGTATTTTCATATTGACCTGACTATGAAATAACAGATGTTTTCCTGAGAAGAAGAGCTAGTTCCAAGATGATGTAATCACACTTTTGAATAAAACACCAGATATATTTAAAGGGGAAAGTAACACATTTGTAATAAAATAAAAATCTGATCTTTCAATTTGAAAGGGAAAACAGCACAGTGCAATGAGGGGGAAGCCTTCCTGAGTAGTGATATTCAGATCTAAATTTTGAAAATGAAAGGAAATTCAGGGAATGGTTTTCACCATCACTTTGCAAGCTGTGATTTATGTACTAGATATCAAAATGTAATGGTATGTTGATTTTATCCTCTTCAGTATTAATTTGTATTAGTTGTGTGGCTAGTCTTACTCCTAGAAGATGTTTATTTCCACACACTCCTTTGATTTTAATGAATCTTCAGAATGTGTTCTAAGTGCTTAATTTAGAGGTGGGTAGGCTCTTCTTTCAAGATGGTAGTTTTTGAAGCTATTACAACAGCTGTTTTTACTGAAAGACTTTAAAAATTATGTTTTCAACACCTATCATATTGAAGCTTTAGTGAGTAAAGTTTGGGAGAAATAAAATAACTACTTCTTGGCAAAGTGAGACCTCACAAAATGGATTTGATCTGAGAGATAATGCCAACCTAAGATAAAATACTAAAAAAAAGAGGATGAATTTATGAATCAGAGTCAAAGCATGACATCAAAAAGTACCAGGGCATTTATGAGGGCACTTGTACCTGAATTTTGCTGTTGAATAGACTACATATAAGGTCAGAGTATGGGAATAGAAAATAAACAGTAACAAAAACGGCTTTCTTTAAGCATTAATTGTGTCAAATGATGAGCAGGCACATAAGGCATATTTCACAGATAGAAAAACTGGTCTTAAGGAATGTAGGTAACTTGGCCAAAGAGCAAAGTGGTTGAGGCAGTAAAAAAGAAGTTTGTAACCTCTTAGGTGGCATGATTTCCACAAAATATGATTAATTTTATACCTCATTAAATTTTGAAAGTAGGATAGGAATTTTCAGATTTTCTTCACATTATCTCCATGTTATTGAGATGGCTGCAAGAATTTCATGATCTGTCCTATAGCATATGCCTTTCTTAATAGGTCTTTCTGTTCAAAGTCACAGAGTATTCCCCAGAAACAAATAGCTTGTTGTACTCTTAAAAAAAAAAAATGACACTGAGAATGATAGTCCTTCCCTTCTGAAACCACACAGCCAGAGACGTAACTATGCTGATAATATCAGTCTATCTTGTACTACCATGTGTTGACTTTTATGTGTCATGAATTATGCTAATGATAAATATATTATACATCCTTTTAATCTTAAAAGTGACCATGAAAAAAGGCATGCTTCTAGTTTTTAATGAAGAAATTGAGGTTGAGAAAAGTAACACTTTCAAAGTCACATGGTAAATCAATGGTAGAGCTATCGTGATTTATCCACAAGCTGGGAAAGAAAAAGAAATAATAAAGTAAACTGGTTGTATTAGTCCATTTTCACACTGCTATAAATAACTACCCAAGACTGGTTAATTTATAAGTAAAAGAGGTTTAATTGACTCACAGTTCTGCAGGCTTAACAGGAAGCATGGTTTGAGGTTTCGGAAAACTTACAATTATGGCAGAAGGCGAAGGGGAAGCATGTCATGTCTTCTCAAGGAGGCTGGTGACAGAGTGAAGGGGGAAGTGCCATACAATTTCAAAACAATCAGATCTTCTGAGAACTCACTACCACGAGAAGAACAAATGGAAGTCTGTCCCATGATTCAATCACCTCCCACCAAGCCCTTCCTCCAACATGTGGGTTTTACAATTTGAGATGAGATTTTGTCGGGGACACAGAGCCAAACCGTATCACTAGCATTATTCCTTTTTTGAATAAAAAATTGGTTTAATTATGCTCTATGTAATAGCTTCTGGGTTTTTTTTTTTTTGTTTCGATAAGAACTACAACCCATGTTCTTAAAATCATTGTGCAATTCTCAGTTGATCAATTAAAATATGCTTATCACAGCAACTTCTGTAAAATATTTTCTTTTTGCTTTAATTATTCACTCATATAAAAGCATCTTTAAAATAGTATCCACTTCCACATCCCTGGATATGTCTTAGATTGATATACTTTTACTCTGTATTTAAATAATATGGATTATACATGAAATATATATTTACATAATAGATGTTTATATTTTTACATACAGTATTTAAATAACTTTCTAGATGATCAGACTGAATTATTGCGATTTTCAGTTAGGAGATTTATCTGGTAAAATATGGCAATTTTGATGATGGGTTGAATTCTGTCCCCTCCAAATTCAGAAATTGAAGTCCTAACATCCAATACACCAGAATGTGAATTTAATTGGAAACAGGATGATGGCAGATGTAATTAGTTAAGTTATGATGAGGTCATACCAAAGTGAGTGGGCTCCAAATCACCAGGGTTGACATCCTTACACAAAGGGTAAACTTAGACACAGAAAAATGCACAAGGGAGAATGACGTGTGAACATGAAAGCAGAGATGAGGTGATGAATCTACAAGACAAAGAGTATTAAAGGTTGCCGGCAAAATATCAGAGACTAAGAAAGAAGCATGGAACAGATTCTCCTTGACAGCCTCAGAAAGAACCAACTCTGTCAAACCATTGATCTTGAACTTCTAGCCTTCAGAAATGTGAAACAATAAATTTCTTTTTTTAAGCCATGCGAGTTCTGATATTTTGTTATGGCAGCCTTGGAAAACTAACACAGTAAGACTTACTCTAAGATATGTTGCTGACTGTTAAAGTCTGGCCTTTTCAGTTTTCAATGATATTAAAGAGGTATTGAGCAGGTCACAAGGTAATCCACTATAGTCCTTCCACTCTAAAATTTGTTCCTCTCTCTATCCTTGACCAGTCACATTCTGGTAACACAAATGGTCTCACCCTGCAAATGTGCAGCCCAGATTTTAGTCATATTTCTTAAAATGTAACTGTATTTGACACCATATGGTATTACCACATTATTGTAAGATCTTAAAATATATATATTTTAAGTTATGATACACTGAACAGAACTGCAAAAACAAACAAACAAACAAACAAAAACCTAGGAGGCTACTTTGGGATTGGGAATTGCCTTTTTTCCCTCTGGCAGGGGATGTGTATGAATCAAGCTTCCCTTAGTGCACTTAGTGTCTTCCCATTGACAAAAGGAATTGTCCCCGCTTATAGGCCCCAAAGTCTCAAGGTACTATGCAACTAAGTATTCTAAGCAACTACTTCAAAGAGTATACATCGAAACAAGATGACCTGGTCCTTCAATCATCTGTTTGAATTGGCATCAGTGATGTTTTACTGATTATTTACGATTTTCTTGTGATAATAGACAGATTAACATTGACTCCCACTGACATGTACACTCACACTGTGTTTTCAAAAATTGTGCAGACCTTAGCCTGCTTCCTAAGGATGACAGAATAGAGGAATATAAGCTATTTTGTTCTTGCTAACTCTCATTTTGTAAGAATTTTCATAAAGCCTGTTCTGAGACAAATACTATGTGAAGTTGTGATGTTCTTCCCAAGGCATCTTGAAAGAAAATGAACAAGAAAAATAAATTATACTGATTAGTTAGAAATTTAAGATTTATAACTGATGAGACACAGATTATCAGCAAATAACTGTTTCACTTTCAATTGCAAATCCATCTTTGTATGTATACTTTTGTCAGATATTATTGCCTCAACGTTAATAAAGGAAACAAAATAATTTTTATTTTAATTTCGTGGGTCAAATAAGAAGATAGTTTCTATTTCCAGAAATTTAGTTCACATATCTATTCTTTATAAAGAGAGAAAAAAAGTCAGTCTTTCATTACAAATTAAAATTCCTTTTACTCTCAACATAAAATTACTTATTCCTCTCCCTCTGTAATGAAATGGGTTTTAAAACTTACACTCTTAATCATTTTACTCTATTCAGTCACACCAAGTTTTGTGAGCAATATATCTAGAAGTTCCCAGAAGACATTTGTATAGCATCTAGGTATGAAGTTACTTTGTTAATATCTAGCACTACCTGGTGAACATCTCTCTGATAGTCATATGGTCTTCTCCAAGCTCCAAGATTTTAGTACTCACCTCATATAAACTAGCTGTATATTATCTTTGCCATTTCCAAAGTCTGGAACCACTGTAAATCCCAGAAACAGAAGTAAGGACCAGGATACATAGGAAATTGTGGAGGTTGTTTTGGAAAATCTTCTAAAACCGTATTCAGTAGTAGGCTAAAGTGATACAGTGGTTTGCATTTATCTTCTTTGTAGAAGTTCTTTGTCTGTTCCTCTGTTTTAGAGCCTTAACTCTTAAAGCAGCAAGATTGTTACATGCCTTGCCAAATAATGACCAAATATTTTAGATTACTGGGTAAAAGATGTATCTTTACCTAACTTTCAATAATTTTTTTCTAGCACTTCAGTTAAAAAATTAATAATTATAATTATTAATGTAGATAAGCACCTTAAAAATAGGAAACAAGAGGAAACAGATTGGACAATTAAGTAGAATAGATTCTATTCAGTTAAAAATAAGTATTTGTACTTTATTTGAAATAGCAAAATGTTGAATTCAGGTGCATGTGACAGATGTCATTCAGAACTATTTTACACGCACTTTATGACATTAGAAATACAAGATACACATTTAAAGATGCTATTTATTCAGGCAGAAGTAAGAGTTTACAAACAGAGTAGAAAATCTATATATTTTAGTCTTTTTTTTTGTTTTGATGATATTTGAGATCTTGAAATTTTAATCCTGAATGATTAAAAGAGCCTTGAGAAAATATCGCCAGGGATTATGTTCACTAATAAGATGTTTATTGTAGGAAACTTCAAGGTTTGTCTTCTAGGTAGTGCTGGTATTGGCCATTTTATAAATATTATAATAATTCTGAGTTTTGATAAATGTGAGTTTTGAGTGAAGAAATATAACAATGAATTTTAAAAATGCATATTAAATATAAAATCCATAATTTTTAAATAGATATTATTTTAACTATCTTGATAAAGAGTATATGTAATAAAGAGGAGATTTCTCCTTTTGTTTCCTCAAGTATATTTTTCTGGTAATATTTGCTAAACACCTGTCAGGTACTGTTGTTCACATATTTATTCACCAAATACTTACTGGACACTAGTTGAAAGTAGTATGCTATTATAGGATAGACATTAACTCAAGATATGCTTCCTCCCAACAAAAATCTTAACAAAGTAGTTGAGTGGAGAGACAAATAAAGCAATAATAATGAATATTAAAATGTTTTAGACTTTATTAAATGATACATTAAGATGTTACAGTTTACAATGTTTTATGGAAGTAGACAGGAAACAGAAGGACTCAGATAAGAGCTTATTCTAATTTAGAAGGATGGATTTGTATGAATTAGATAAAGAACATATAAGAAGTTCACTACTGATAGAAAGGCATTGCACACATGGATATATGTTTGAACATAATGCATGGCTACTTCAAAGGATAAATGTGGAGAACTAGTAAACGATGAGGACAGTCAGGAAATAAATGTTCAAGGTCCTTCAGTGAAACAGTGATACTCATTTTAGATTAAGGCAAAGGAAGAAAAGGATCAAATTGGATTTTAGAAAGAACATCCTGGCTTGTGATGCCAGCAAATTAGGAGTCTTAGGTAATTATCCTTATCTATTGTGTGTAGAATGACAACAGGTTGAATTTCCAAGCTGGTTCTAAATATTATATTCCCAAAACTAATAGGTTTAAAGTCTCTTAAAGGGAATTTGTATGCTCTATGTATTTATTTAATTCAAGAAAAAGAAAACTGTTTATGATAGAATTTTGAACTATCTCAAATTGTACATTTGTATTACGAATGGGTAATTTTTCATGTCATTACTTAAACTAAAAACATTTTCATATTTCATTTGAAAGAGAAAACCAATCCTTTCAAAGCAAAGTTGAGAACATTTGGAAGCAAAATTATTAATAAAATATTAAATATATATCTTCTGTGTAATACTAAAAGACAGAAAAAAACAAACACAAAGCATAGGCCCTGGTGTAAACATCTGGTGCACTCTCACTAGGCCTAATAGTCTACTTAAATGCAAAGGAAATCTTAACCTTAGTCAATCTGTCAATTTGGCCTGAAATTAAATGAATTAACTTGCCTTGGAAAATGACAACACACATGTAAATATTATCAGATGTTTAAAATAATTACCCTTTTTTCACATTTAAAATAAATTTTCAAAATGTGAGCTGGATTATAATACCTGGCAGATATATGATCTCTGTAATAATTCTCAAACATAAAGAACTGGGCATAAAATATAGTAATTTCTCATATAACAAACAAATAGGTTTAACATGAAACAAACTAACAGGGAGGACTAGAGTAATGTCACGTAATTAGACACATCAAAATAGACTGAACCCATCTTGGGCCAATAGGTCTACTTCATGAGCAGGCAATGGCACTTCTACAATTAAGGGTATCAACAGGCAGTGCCATGTGTCATTCATTGTATGTCTTGGTGGAAATTAAGGTGAGAAATGTAATTTTAATGAATAAAAATATCAGTTTGATAAATGTAATCTCCTTTAATTGAAATGTATGGGGACCAAACATTAAGATAATTTATTTAACAGCAAAAGCAATAATATTACTATATTTTTCAAAATGGTTTTTAAAATATTTTTCTTTGATGCCCTAGTAATATTCAATCACTATAAAATCATTTATTTTAAAATATTCAAATAAAATCAAAATTTTCTGATAAATTTGCTTGAAATTATAATTTCTCAATTCCCCAAATTTGGGTTATTACCATTTCTGAATCCAAATTATGAACTCTCGCTTAGGAATTTTCTGTGTAATCATATCAATATAGAAAACTTTGTAGTGTATTAAAAATAAAGTAGCACTGCCAGGCACTGAGATCTTTCAGCTTCTTGGTACTACTGTCTGTTTGATCTAAAGCCTAATCATTAACCTCTATACCAGTGGTACTCTAATTGTCATAAGAATCAACTAAAGTGTCCTTTTAAAATGAAGATTACCAGGTTCTAACTCAGAATAGTATAATTCAGTAGGCCAAGATCAGGATATAAGTAAGATCAGGATATAAGTGAGATAATAATGGCCAAGATCAGAATATAAGTGAGATAATGATGGACTGATTTTTTTTTTTTTTTTGGTATTATTTCAGTAACCACTTGTTTTGTTAGTGTTGTCATTTACCAACACTTCAACAAAAAAAAATCTGCAAAGAACAAAGGAAATATATTAAAACTACCACAATTGATATGCTCCATAGTCTTATGGATGTGAGAATAAACATTAATGTGATGTGGTGAGAAGCTTTTTAGCTTAATTAGATCCCATTTGTCAATTTTGGCTTTTGCTGCCATTGCTTTTGGTGTTACAGTTATGAAGACTTTGCCCATGCCTATGTCTGGAATGGTATCACCTAGGTTTTCTTCCAGGGTTTTTATGGTTTTAGGTCTTATGTTTAAGTTTTTAATCCAACGTCAGTTAATTTTTGTATAAGGTATAAGAAAGGGGTCCAGTTTCCAGCTAAGCATTGGAATCTATTATATTACTTTGTCTGGTTCTGTTTTTTTTTTTTTTTTTTTTTTTGATACTAGGCTATTAATTATTGTCTCAACTTCAGAAGTTGTTATTGGTCTATTTAGGGATTTAGGGATTCTACGTCTTCCTAGTTTAGTCTTCATAGGGTGTGTATGTCCAGAAATTTATCCATTTCTTCTATATTTTCTAGTTTATTTGCATAGAGGTGTTTATAGCATCTCTGATGGTAGTTTGTATTTCTGTGGGATCAGTGGTGATATCCCCTTTATCATTTTTTTATTGTGTCTATTTGGATCTTCTATCTTTTCTTCTTTATTAGTCTGGTTAGTGATCTATCTATTTTGTTGATCTTTTCCAAAAGTCTAGCTCCTGAATTTGCTGCTTTTTGAAGGATATTTAATGCCTCCATCTGCTTCAGTTCTGCTCTGATCTTAGTTATTTCTTGTATTTATGCCAGTTTTTGAATTTGTTTTCTCTTGCTTCTCTAGTTCTTTGAATTGTGATGTTGAGGTGTCAATTTTAGATCTTTCCTTCTTTCTCCTGTGAACATTCAGTGCTATAAATTTCCCTTTAAACACTGCCTTAGCTGTGTCCCAGAGATTCTGGTGCATGTGTCTTTGTTCTCATTGGTTTCAAATACCTTATTTATTTCTGCTTTAATTTCGTTATTTACCCAGTAGTCATTCAGGAGCAGGTTGTTCAGTTTCCATGTAGTTGTGTGGTTTTGGTTGAATATCTTAATCCTGAGGTTCTAATTTGAGTATACTGTGGCCTGAGAGATTGTTTATTATGATTTCTGTTCTTTTGCATTTGCTGAGGACTGTTTTACTTCCAATTATGTGGTCAATTTTAGAATAAGTGTGATGTGGTGCTGATAATTATGTATATTCTGCTGATTTGGTGTGGGAAGTTCTGTAGATGTCTATTAGGTTCACTTGGCCCAGAGCTCAGTTCAAGTCCTGAATATCCTTGTTAATTTTCTATCTTGTTGATGTGTCTCATATAGACAGTAGGGTGTTAAAGTCTCCCACTATTATTGTGTGGGAGTCTAAGCCTCTTTGTAAGTCTCTAACAACTTGCTTTATGAATCTGGGTGCTCCTATATTGGGTGCATATATATTTAGGATAGTTTGCTAGCTCGATCTCTACCCAAATGGCTGCCTAGTTTTGTGCTAGAAACCCAGGGCCCTGGTGGTGTAGATACCTGAGGAAATCTCCTGGCATGCACGTTGTAAAGACCTTGGGGAAAGTGTAGTATCTGGGCAGGAATGCACTGTCCCTCATGGCTTCCCTTGACTAGGAGAGGGAGTGTCTTGACCCCTTGTGCTTCCTGGGTAAAGCGATGCCCCACCCTATTTCGGCTCAGCCTCCGTGGGCTGCATCCACTGTCTAACCACTCTCAATGAGATGAGCCAGGTACCTCAACTGGAAATGCAGAAATCACCCACCTTCTGCATTGATCTTGCTGGATGCTGCAGATCGGAGCTGTTCCCATTCAACCATCTTTCCAGCTACTATGTCTTCTTAGAAGTTTCAGAGGCTAATCTTAAGACAGACAGAAGTCTGAAGACACAGTGACCAAATTTCAGAGGCCAATTGAAGACAGCTAATTAACCACCCAGCCATCGTTGAGTTAAAGTCAGCTTGGGGTTCAGGTGGACTGGGAGCCAAGACAGCCACCAGAACAAGATTCAAAGGCATTGTCTTCAGCCTGAGATCCAGGCAGACTGGAACCCAAGATAGCCACTAGAACAAGACACATGGATTTGTACTCAGCTCAATTCTTAGATGTCTTCCTTATCAAGTTTTCCATATTGAAACCCATACTTCCCTCCCCACCCCATGGAAATTCAAGCAGTTAATTTGGGTAAGAATCTGGTTGTTTACCTATTTACTAGCTTTAGTTAATAAATTCACTTTCTTTCTACCAGACCTTGTTTCTGTTAATTGTACTTTCCAGGTGGTGAGCATCTAGACCTGTGTTCAGTTACAAGACCAGTGTTTTAGTAAAAATTACCATAAATTTTTCTGGGAGCAAATTTTTTCCAGATAAGTCAGTTAGCTTAGATGATATTATTTCAAAATGTGAGTTAAAGACTCTGATGCAGCTTGTATTCCTTTCTATTTAGAGAGTAGGTGATATAGTATTCACGACATAGATGATTATTTTGATTTGTTCTAAATTGTTCTGACACTATTTTCTCTAGCCACCTCTACAAGCAGGCAACTCACTTCACACAGAACCAACCACTTGATGATATCATCTTGCCCTTGGGTATGGAGGATGAAGAGGAACTTTCAGTTTATTCCTGTACTTTTTATCCTACCTCTTTTTTTCCAGGCTTTGTCTTACAGTCACACTTTTTATTTCCATATCATAAAAGTCCCAAGATATATTGTATCCATTTTGTTTATGATCTTTTGATAAATTATAGCCAACTAGCCTACAAACGAAGTAATGTGTAAACACTTCGGTAAAGAAGACATGTTAATTGCAAAATAGCATGTGGTCAATATCATAAGGCATTAGAGAAATGAAATTTAAAATGAAATTAGGTACTACTACATACTTAAGAGACTGTCTTAAATTAAAAATTCTAATTATATCAATTGTTGGCAAGGATTCAGAACAATTGGATTTCTCATATACTACTGATGGCAATATAAAATTATACAACCACTTTGAAAACCTGTATGATAGTTTCTTAAAAAGTTAAACATACGCCTACTATACAACCTACTCACTTCACACTTATGTATTTGATCCAAAGAAATAAAAGCATACGTCTACACAAAGATGTGCATATAAATGTCTATAGTAGCTCTATTATAATAACCACAAACTTAAGAAAAACCCGGATGTCACACAACCACAGGTGAATGGATAAGCAAACTGTGGTATGTCTACACAATGGGAAATTACTCAGCAATTTAGAGGAATTGTGTAGTGAGGCATGCAACAACATGAATCCGTCTCAAAACAATTATGCTGAGTGAAAGAAAGCAGATATAAAATAGCATATCCTTTATAGTTTTACTTATAGAAATTTTTAGAAAATGCACAAAAATATTTGAAGACAGAAGATAAGTGGTTGTCTGTGGATGGAATGCTCTATAGGTAGGAAGAAGAGTTTACAAAAGAAGTTAAGGAAACAGTGACATTTTGGGGAATGATTCATATGTACATTATCTTATTGTAGTATATTATATATGTTTATGTATATGTGCATATTAGTGTATGTGTGTATCTATCACCTGGCCTGAGATCCCTTGGGAAAAAGAGAGTAAAAAAGTGAGTGAAATACATAAATAACATCAGAATGAGAAAAAAAGCAAAGAGTTGCTCTAGTCAGCAACCACCACTTAAATCTAGTAGAGACTCAAAAAGTGGGGAAGCTTTAAATATATAAATTAAACATAATAAAAAATAATCTATAAAAATTATATATAATATATAAATCTTGCACCTAGTGAGGCATATAAATTGAGAGAGAAATAAATAGTGAAAGATACAGATAAAAATAACTCATTTTAATTTATTTTAGATTGGCATTATACTTTAAAACTTTCTGTCACAAGATACAATTTTCCTCAAAATATTGTCTCATAAATTAGAAAATTTTTAAAAGTGTAGTGTTTTCTAATATTCTTCGAAGTAATCTTTTAACTCTAGGCTCTTAACTTTTAAACTCAAAACAGCATTTGAGTTTCTGACAATTGCTCTGAATGCATCCATCCATATGCTTTTAAACCTTTTGCTGTTGTTATTAAACACATTGTGCTTTTAAAGTTATATTTGCTCTTTGTTTCATTTCTATGGGATACTGAAAGATATATAAGAAGGTTAATGAAGTGGGAAGAGATAGCATGGGGAGAAATGACAGATACAGGCAAAGGGATGGAAGGCAGAACACCACACTGCCATGTGTGTACCTATGCAACAATCTTGCATGTTCTTCACATGTACCCAAAACCTAAAATGCAATTTAAAAAAAAAAAAAAGCTTATGGTTTCTAAATTTAAATGAAATTTAAAAAGGCAGTGGAAAAGATAACTGGGTTTTTAACACAAAGATTGGAGGCAATAAATAATGATAGAAGTAAAAGTCACAGGATATTTGTACTGGACATTTGGGAATGAGTTAGGGGTTGGGAATAAACTGCATATTCAGAGAATATTTCAAAGAATTCTTAGCTTTCATGGTTACCATTAACATGCTGTGAAGTAAAATACATGTGCAGAATTTGTGTGATAGAATGACATAATATATAACAGGGTAGGTCAAAAGACTCAAATCTTTCTTTTAAAAAATGTATTTTTTATGATTTTTGCACATCTGGAAAAAAGCCAGTTAGATGAATAATAATACAAACAACAGCTACCTGAAAAAGTAGATAATGAGCAGTTAAGAATTCCTGATTTTCAAATATTTATGAATTTAACATATAAATTTTCTTCAGACAATGATATTAAGTATATGCCATTTATTTTCTACTATTAAATAAACAATGTAAAGTGTTAAAAATATATGAACCCCAAATTAGCATAAATCTTTAAATTTTGAATGAAATAAAAGACATATTGATTGGCTGGAACAACAAAGACTATTTATTTGAACAAACGTATTTTGTTTCACAATAGAATGAACGATATAGCTAAGATGTTTCTGAAAATCTCTATTTGGTCTATCAATGGAAAACAGTTCACCAGCAGTGAGGGAGAGCAGAAGAATCAAGAACTCTGGTTTTAAAATCATATTCATATGTGTTAAAATCCCAATAATCTATTGCCTGTGTGCTCATGGAAACATTCTTTAAAGTAGTGCTTATTTTCTTCATCCATAAAATGTGATAATAATAACAATTTTACCATTTCAATAGCAGCATTTGTAGCATTTATAAAGGGCTTACTAGGTGTTAGACCCTTAAGTATTTCATATGACTTATCACAGTTTATTCTCACAGCTGCCCTATACGAATAGATACAAAAATTATCCTCATTCTGATTTTATGAACAAGAAAATGGAGTCACAGAAAGGTGAAGTGGTTCCCTAAGTGTCACACAGCTGGTGAGGGTGAGAAAGAGGCTGTGAACTCAGGCAATCTGCTTTTCTTATCTTGGCTTGGTACTTTTGTGAAGATTATATGAGATAATGCATGTTTCATTCTTTATATAATTTACTAAATATGAACTCAGAAAAGATAATATTAGAGATGATTATGAAAAGAAAATATTCCATATTAGATGAGCATCCATAAACATAAAATGAAGTTTTTACTTTTCATTAACCAACTTTTAGGGAATTGATTCAAATATAATGAAGAAAAGTAAGATTGAATTTTGCATACAGTGTCTTTCTGATTGATTGAAGTAGTATATATATTTTATTTGTAACATACTTTAGTCATTTGAGCTTTAAATATTTAAAATTTTTTCTTTGGAATCCTTTATTTGCTAACATAATTGTTATATAATATCTGTTTAGAAAAAAAATAATAACCCAGAAAACATTCTGAGGGCCATATATCATTTGTCTGAACCTATCAGACCAAATAACTTGGTAATTGCCAAATATGTACTTTGCATTGTATCAGCATTGTTGTCACTGTAACTTTAGGGAATGCTAATAAGCATGAAGCGAAAAAAATCAGAGTTTCATGGGAACAAGAAAACCATGATTTTCCACACAAACTGTTTCTACTTCACTTTTTGAAAAATGTTGAGGACATTCTTTGATCTCTGGGAAATATCTGAAGTCTTAGAATTAAGACTGTTGAAAATGCAGTAAAAATGGCTAGTTCCTTTAGAAGAATACTAATTACATAGTAATAAAGGAGCAGATTTTGCTAAAATTATGGCCACTGATTCCAGGTGGAACTGAAAACTTTTTCACTGATATTTGTAGTTGTAGCTTACAATTCAATAATGAATATCTTGGAAACCATAGTTCATAAGATTAGAACGAGACCCAAGCCCGAGACCTGTAAAAAGTCAGTATTATTGATTGAAGCAAAGATGCATTTTAAAAGATCTCAAAACCAAATCAGTAACATTGGAGTAATGCATCCAGCTTCTTATACAATGTCTAGAGCTGATGAGAGAGATACTTTTTAATAAACTATTGTATGAAGACTAGAAATTTCACAAATATTTCAAAAGATATAGAGTAATAGCCTATATTCATTCCCTGTTGTTTCCTGCTACCTCCTTCTAAGCACCGCCACAGAGACCAGGTTCAAAGAGCATTTGAAGATGAAATGAGGCTGTAGACATGGGAACACAGCTGACAACTTTTTCTGAGAATAAGAAAAAAAAGTAACACTCAAAGACTTAGAAAATAGTGCTCTTTTGTTCACTCTTATGCATAAATATCACAAAGTAAATAGATAACAGATATATAGCAAAATTTGTGTATTGAAAGACCAAGTAAACTTTGCTTTTATTGATGGTTACAAAACTCTGAAAACTAGTGATTGTGATAACTAGTTATAGACAATTTTTCACTTTAAAAAATTAGAAATTTACCATAAAATCAGAGCCAAATAATCCTATGGCCATAATTTAAAAATAAATAATCTGTGTGTTTAGAAGACCATTATTTTGATAGCAATAAGAATCTAAAGCACCATCAATTTTAAGACGAAAAAATAATGGGCTTTTGTGTTGTTGTTTTGATTTGCGTGTGTGTGTATATTCATTTTTAAATCTTTGGCTACTTGACATGAAAATGTGTGACCATTCTTTGACTTTAAACAGGAATTATGTTTTGAGAATAGGCCAAGGTGAATTCTTCTCTATAATGGCATCTCCATGGAGGTGGCAGACTAAACTCATGTGGCCCTTCTCAGCTGCAGAGAGCTGCCTAGGCACTAGAGCTAGGTTTTAGAATTACTTTAGAGTACTTATTTCACTTTGACTACAATTACCATGATAGCTGTTAATAATGACTAATTGAGAGTAGGAAAAAAAATTCACTTATAGAGGAAAAGCAGTAAACAAATCTTTGGCTAAAAATTTGAATAGAGAGAGAAAAAATGAGAAAGAAGGTGGTTTGGGACAGGGCCCCAGGGATATTAAACTACTCTGTTTTGAGTTGAGCTGGAATGGCTAGATAGAAGAAGATTGAAAAAGAAAGCTTGGAAGTTTGTCCTGTGAAGGCATTAGAACCTCCTGGCAGCTGACAAAATATATCTCGATACAGATGTCTCCACGATGTTAGTGCCAAGGCTCCAGGGAACGCTCGACTGCATCAGCCATTGGCTTGAATGCCTGCTGCTGACTCCTCTGGACACCATCAGAGATCTTAGAACTCATCTCTTTAATATGGGCTCTGTGCCCAGGACCAGGACTCTGACTTGTTTATAAACTTCTAGTGCTGTGATGCTTCAGCAACCCTCAGCTAACAGAAGCATGAAAGGGTTCAAGCAGAACCAAACCCAGATTTGGTAAGTAACATGGGGATTTTTCAGAAGTCTACCTAACTAGAATAGATAAAATTACCACAGGAATCTTACATTTCACCCTATTTTTAAAGCAACATATATTACCTTAACAGTTTATATTTTAAAAGCACTTTCCATCTATATTACGTAATCTTTAAAACAACCGTATAAACTCTGTATTGTAAAAAAGCTTATCTTGAAAATATGAATTTACAGCATCTCAAACAAGATGACAAAGATAGTGAGGGCTGGGGCAGGGACTCAAATCCTGACCCTGATTACATATTTTATGTTTCTTCCCCGGAAATATTGTGGTTTGACTGTAAAATATAAGTAGTACTTTAAACAAGTGCTGAGCCAGAAAAAGACCAAGAATATAAACAATCATGAAAACGAAACATAAACAATGTATTTTGTAACACCAAAGTAAATATTTCAATGTTTATTTTTAAATTACTTTTATTATGTCTGTTCCCAATATCATTTTGTCTTCCAGTAACTCCTCTCCATCACGAATCTGGCAACCTCTCTGGTAGGATAATCTCACTTTAAGCTTTCATCCTTCCTTTCTTCCCTGTCCTGTATCCAATCCCCTGTTGATCTCAAATGATCTTTGTTTGCCTTATCAACTGCATTTTCCCCCATTTATTCCATCTTTTGATTCAATATATCTCCCAAACTGCTCGTGTAAAAGGGTTATATATAGATGTAGAACAGGAGTGCTTTATCTGGATGTTTTAGAATTGATGGCAGTCATGAGCTCACATATTTCCCAATGGAATTTTAGCATTAGGGGGTAAAGACCTAAGACTGCTAGCATAATTCCCTTCCATTACCTTTTAGAAACACTCAGAACCTCATCCCCATGCCAGCCCACTCATTTCCATTATCCAGTTTTCAGTAAGGGCATCGATAGGAAGACAAATTTTCCCAAATAAAACCAGAGAATTTTCTAGTTCTAGCATTTTGACTCACTCTCTCTACCAAGAAGATGCACTTCAGAAAAAGAAAAAGGGATTTAATTTTCCTGTGCTGAACTTTCCAGGCTTTATTTAAAAGAAATGACTGCTATTTGGAAAGCAGTGGTCTTACAAGCAAAGGCAAGAAATACATATAATAAAGCAACATCAGTTTTTGTGGAAAATAACAGTGGGAATTTCAGCCATCAGCACAATTGCTGATGGTTATAAATACTATGTATGGAAGGGAGGCGAAGATGAACTAGTTTTCTAGGTGTACTAGAAACACTGAATTCCTTATGTATCATGAAAAGAGATTGTTAGGCCAGGAAAATGGAGCTACTGGAATGAAATTAAGTGAGATCTAATGTGGAGAATGTGATTAGAGCACATGTGGCATTCACTAAATTGATTCTTTATGTTTTGATCTCAGAAAGCATTTTAAAGTTCTTTGTTATTTTGACTGATGTGTTGTTTCTACTTATGGCAACATTCAGGCATTTTATAAACATTGATGCTTATCTTTGGTTTCTTAAACATTACTGCTAAAAGAGTATTAGGTCACTACGTTAGAACTTGATTCTTGCCATTTTTATTCAATTGGATCAAAATACTGATTTGAGGATGAAAGAAATAGTTAACTTTATGAATCTAGACTTAATTGTGTCTGGTTCTTTAACAAACAACTTAGTACACTAATTTCTTCCATTTGCCAAAGTACCATTTAGTTGATATCTGGAGGTGTGAGGAAGCCAGGCGGAAGGGGCAGTCCTATAATTGTTTGATTCTGCTGCCCTCTTCCTTTCTTGCCGAAAATCAAGTAGTAGAATAGGTCTCCTCTCGTCTCCCTCTCTCCTACAGAACACAAGCCACTTAAAGGAGATGCCCTATGTCTGGATGTGGCTTGTGACCAATGAATATAGAAGCCATCAGTTCTTGTTACACTCACTCCTCCCATCAACATGTAATGGATTACTAAAGAAATATGTCTCTAAGTAGTATCTGCAAGTACGAATCCTGGTTTTTACTTAAGGAAAATTAACTGTGCAGCCCCCATTAAGAAGCAAAGCAACAATAGCAAAATAAAATTTATCACATACCAGCTACTCTTCTATGCATTTTACATATACTACATCCTTTAATTCTCACAATATCAGACATTATCCCCTTTTCATGAATGAGAACAACTGAGAAAAGGATAATTTAAATAACTTTCCTAAGCTTCTCGTGACTTTCCTGTGGTCTTCAGGCTGTCTAGCTCCAGAAGCAGTGGTGTTCACTGTTGCATTAAATGATCTTAAATATTGAGCTATTAAATGTGAGGGTATATTAGGAGAGTTCTTAGGAAAATTTTTATAATGTTCTAAAATGTAAATTTTATTGTATTCTATTCTGTAGTTGGTAAGAATATAGATTCCATGGGGTATAAATGACTAATAAACCAGATGAATACACACACTGAGATATTTAAATTTTTAAAAAGAAACTTACTAAGCCAAATTGGTCAGTGTTTAAGCAGTGTAATTAAATTAAGACTATCTCAAGCAGAAACATTTTCCTAAAAGGTTGCATTCTCTCAGTTTCTCAAGATATTCATCATGGGAAGCAGCCAATGCTAAAGATAGATTTAGATCCTACTTAGTTTAAATGTGGTTTTACTTAAAAATGAAAACCTAGTCTCTCCATAGCCCTTTCTAAATTGGATATGCCTTCCAAAATTGTTTTTAAAATATGTAGAAAGAATCATTTTAGAAGATTTTTATTTAATGTAAAAGTGGTGAAACACTTGATAATATTACCACATTACCACATGTACAGGATGTGCTCCTGCATCATGAAATCCTTTTGTTCATGACACCAGAAAATACAAAATGCTACTAGAGCACTAAGTATATCAATCACATCAGTCATCTAATGGGTAGGAGAGGACAATTTATGGAAGTGCTTTATGAATTTGTTACTTTATACTTCAGCCAGATTATTTCAGTTCTCATATCTATGCAATGATACAGAAAGGGGTTAAGAACCAGATGGTTAGGAGAATCTGAGAAATTCTATGAAAAGTGAGAATCTCTTTTTTTTTTTTTCCCAAAGGATACTAAAACAGGTTTTCTTTATTGATGAGAAGAGCAGCAATATGACATTGCAACAGACATGAAAATAAGGGAATGGATGCCATTAGTCTAACAATCTACTTCACTGAGTCCCTGAGTTCCAGAAACAGCACCTCTCTCCTAAACACAGTTTATGCTATTCCCAATCTCTGGATTGTTTACCATTTCACCATTTGTCTCTCCTTCTCCCTTGTCACCTGTTTAACTGACTCCTTGCATTAGATTGCTTCTGGTTTCCTAGTTTGCACATTTACAGTCAAACTAGGAAATAAGAATCTCAACTAGTTTCATGTTAGTCAAACGTTTATGTTAAATTATGAATGAGTAATTAGATGCATGGAACGAGGCCAATTTTTATCTGATTATACAAACATATTAGTGAGATGAAAAACTTAGTTCTACAACAAATGCAAATGAAATACAAATTATATACAAACAGATAATTATATTTTCTATTGTCTCACAAAGTAATAGTTTTATTTTAGCTACTCAACTGTATTAGTAAATTTTTGGTCTATTTATATTCAAAATTCTGTGACTTCTTAGCAGAGATAGCAGATTCCCAGGCTTCTGTCAAATTAAAAAAAAATTACATTGCTTTTTGCCAGAAGCTCACAATTTGCTAATTTTTATACGTCCAACATACCTCTTGAATGTACTTATTTGTAGGTTAAATTGAACTGTATGATTTAGAGGGGTAGAAGATGTATAAGAGTGTTTCTCATATATGAGTTAACTGAGGGGCTTTATAAAGAAATAAAAACCAAAGTTAAATTACAAACTATTAAAAATGAAAATTTTAAAAGCTTCATAGAGGTGGAAAGAGTACGATATATTTCCTTTCCATTATAAGAATCACAGCTAACGTTCTTAAAACAAAAGACAGGTTAACAAAAAAGCATAATATGTTGATCTGATGAAAGTTTTATATGACACAGGAGCCTTAAGAAATGAAGATCTAAAGACTCAAGGGAAGATTGTGAACTTCTATGCTTGGATTTAATAATGAGGGAACAGCCACAGAGACATGTGATCAGACAAAAAGGAAATAATGTAATAGATTGAGTGGGGAAACCCAGCAAGGCCTTTCTGATCAGATTCTTCTTGGCCTCTTTGTGTGACATTCCTTCTTCCAAAGTATAAGGCTGGACCCTTTCTGGAATGAGGGCATTATGATCAGCTCTCAGACGAAGCTACTCAGTTTCTTTACGGCAATATCTTACACAGAAAAGCGAAGGAAGGTGAAGTAATATGTCTGAGGTTCATGGCTGACTTTGGAGTAGAGGGTTTCTAGTTTCTATGATCCATGTTGGGGAAGAGGAATTCTAGATTCTATGACTTGCCTTAGCAGTGAAAGAGGAGCAAGGAGAAAGGAGGGCAGGAGAAGGTCAGAAAGCCTTTGCTTCTGAGTCTTCTCTAACATCTTTTAGTTCAAAGTACTTAGCATACCCAAGTGCCAAATTTTAAGGTATCATTTTCAGAGTTCCAACAGCTTCAAAATTAATAAAATTCAAGCTAACATCTTTAATGTAATATGAGTATTGCTTTGCTACAGTGTACTGGAGTTTATGACACAGGCTGTGTTGAGTTTAAATAATAGTGTGCTATTATTTAAAGCTAACATTGATTGTTCTGCACATGTACCCTAGAACTTAAAGAATAATCATAATACAAAATTATGATTCAGGTACTGTTTTACATGATTTGTGTTTATAGAGGTTTTTAAAAATTATTACAACAATCCTATAAGGAAATAAGTTTGTTTACATATTTAGAAAAACTGTAAGGTAAGATAATTTATCAAAATCAGGCAGTTAGTAAGTGATGGAGTAAGTTTAAAAGCTGGCAGTCTGACAGCAAAATTATCTTCAATAGTACATGACATTGTCTCTAAAATAAAATTTTCAAACGCTATTCCTCTCCACAATTGAGTGCTCAAAAGAATCATATAGGGAAATAATGTTATTGGGATTTAAAATGTAAAATATGATATTTCCAACATGTCTACCCTTTGAGGTTATGTAGCTGGAAACTGTGAATTAAACTAAAAAGACATTAAAAAGAGAAAGGTATACAATTTTTATTTAATGTTAATATTTAAAAATTTCATGTGCAGGGAAGTAGTCACAGAATAGAAGTCAAGATCCAAAGAGGTGATTAAATTTGTATTACTTATATATAATCTTAGCAGAGCATGACAAATTGTGAAGATGTGATTAAAAAAGAAAAAGAAAAAGAAAAATGTCCATGCTTCTACGGGCAGTAAATTGTGGCAGGCAAGAATATAGGGGTGGAAGGTAAGAGCGATCTAGTAAGACTTTGTTTATGCAGATTCATCTTAGGACTGGTCCATGTGCATTAATAATTGCTGCTCCTTCCTTCCTGGTATGAAAGAGGAAGATAGCTTGATATGGCTTGAATCTGTGTCCCCATTCAAATCTCATGCTTAATTACAATCCCCAATGTTGGAGGTGGGGCACAGAGGGAGGTGATTAGATCATGGAGGCTCTTTCTCATGAATGGATCAGGATCATCCCCCTTTGTACTGTCTTTGCCATAGTCAGTGATCTTCTTGAGATCTGGTCATGTAAACATGTGTGGCACTTCCTCCCTTTCTCTCTTTCTCTTGCTTCTGCTCTTGCAGAAAGCCACCTGCTCCTGTCACAAGTAAAATCTCCCTGATGCCTTCCCAGAAGCTGATGTCACTATGACTATGCTTCCTGTACAGCCTGAAGAACCATAAGCCAGTTAAACACTTTTTCTTTATAAATTACCCAGTTTCAGATATTTCTTTATAGCAATGTGATAACGAACTAATACATATCTTCACAAGGAAAAGTTATGACCTGCTGTTAGGCAGACAGGAGAAAATAGAGAGCTTTTTCTCAATTGCCTTTAGCTTAAATAATTCTTATGTCAAAGCAGCATATTTTGGAGGGGCATATTCTGATACCCTTCAAATGGAAAAAAAAGAGTTGCTTATCAGTAGTTAAAAATGTCTGAGTCATTCTTAGCCATGTAGAAACATAAAAAGTCCTAGTTTCTAAGAGTTCTTTTCTGCTCTTCTGAGTGTATTACAAGCCTTGATGCAAAGAGAAAAAGAATAGGTTACTGGATATTATTATTATTTAGGATTATGATTATAATATGAGTAAGACAGGATAAAGAGGAAACCATCTGGACATAATAACATACAACTGAAACATTTAAGTGCACAAAAATTTCGTACTAAAGAGGAGTAATAAAACCTACAACACCAGTCACAATTATAGCTCCAACATCTGGAAGAACAGTTGGTACAGAAAATATTCCAACCCACAAGCATTAGTCAGAACTAGCTTCACATTGCATTCAGAATGTGGCTCATGGTATGTGCATTTGTTAGAGGTGGCACAAGTGGTGGTAGGAAAGAGAGCTATTCCAAGTCCTTTGTGAGGAGTAGCAGTCATTTCCCGGACTGTCATTCTTAGGGCATAAGAAGTGAATGCAAAACGAAGGCAATAAATGGTTTTACCTATATCTAGTTAACTGACTTTCGGGTTTAATCAGTACTCCCTAGGCCAATGTCTATGGAACTATCTGCCCAACAGTGGGATTGCACATCTCAAACATCAGTAATTTTTTTCTTCCAAAACCTGTTTATGTCATTTTTGTTATTAGTTACTTTAATTAAGTTTAATGCTGTCAACATTATATACAAAGTTTTAGATTAAATGTGAGATGACTGAGAGATTGGAGAAACTGATAAAATTAAAATTTGTTGCTCATAGTACTTTTAAATATAAGTTCATATTATAATTTATATAAATCCAAACTGAAAACATAGATGCCCTGTGACTACAGGTTACATTAAAAAAAGAAAGAAAGAAAAAAAAAAAAAAAAAAACTTGCTAGGCATGGTGATGTGTCCTTATACTCCCAGCTACTTGGGAGACCGAGGAGGCAGGACCATTGCTTGAGTCCAGGTGTTCTGGGATATAGGACACTATGCTGATCCAATATTCACATTAAGTTTAGCATCAATATGGTGACTTCCTGGGAGTCGGGAACCACCAGGTTGCTGAAGGAGGAGTGAAACTGCCCAGATCAGAAACAGAGTAGATTAAAACTCCCGTGCTGATCAGGAGTGGGATTGAGCCTATAAATAGCCACCACACTTGCCATTGCACTCCAGCCTGGGCAGCTTAGGAATACCCCAACTCTAAATATATATATATATATATATATATATATATATATATATATATATATATATTCACATCCTGAATATAAGTGATTTTCCTGCCCCAGCCTCCTGAGTAGCTGGGATTACAGGTGCCTGCCACCATGCCCAGCTATTTTTTTATATTTTTTAGTAGAGATGGGGTTTCACTATGTTGGCCAGGCTGCTCTTGAACTCCTGACCTCGTGATCCACCCACCTCAGCCTCCCAAAGTGTTGGGATTACAGGCATGAGCCACTGCGCTCAGCCAAATAAATTTTTTAAATAAATAAATAAATATTTTTTAAAAGATTGAAATTAAAGCAGACTTGAGCATGCACTGGTATTTTAGCAAATAAACATTGTATGTTTTAGGTTAAATATGTATCTTACAAGTGTATGTATATATTTAATTTAAAATGTGTAATGTTTATACATTATAAGATAATGTTGGAAAGCATTAATAGGTTAATCATTTTGAGTTACTGTTGTGTCTGTAAACTTAATTTAGTAAAATAAATGCAGTAAATACACCTATCATGTGACTTGCATGTTTTAAATTTCAAGTAACAAATCACAAAATGCCCTTCTGTACAAGCTTACAATGTTCCTTTTTTTTTAGAAAAATTAATATTTACTTATTTATTTATTGAGACAGAGTTTCACTCTGTCACTCTCGCTTGAGTGCAGTGGCACAATATGGGCTCACTGCAAACTCCACCTCCCAGGTTCAAGCGACTCTTGTGTCTTTCAAAACTCATAGTGTTTTCAGACAGTTTATGAATTTGCGTTGGGCCTCATTCAAAGCTATCCTGGGCTACCTTGCTCACAGGCTGTAGGCTGAACAAGTTTGGTTACAGTCTACCACATTTATTTTCATTTATTTTTAGACCTAGAAAAGAAAGACAGTGATTCTGTTACATTAAACTGTCAGAATTTGCAAAGCAGATTTCTAATAAGTCCACAAATTATTCTTTATCTTTTGAAATGAAAGAAAACAAGTATTTTTCTCAAAAAATTGAGATATTTGGTATTATTTGGTATAAGAAGTGAAAATAATAATGCCAGGACACAGCTCAGTGTTAAACTTCTCTTTTTAATTTTTATTTTAGGTTCAGGGGTATATGTGCATGTTTGTTATACAGGTAAAGTCATGTTTTAGGGACTTGTTGTACAGATTATTTTATCGCTAAGCCTATACCCATGACTTACTTTTTTTGATCCTCTATTTCCTTTCAGCCTCCATCCTCACATAGACCCCAGTGTCTATTGTTTACATTTTTGTGTGACACAAAATAGTCTTTTTCAAATATACACAGGTAACATTTCCAGGCGAATTATTCTTTCAAACTGGAAGATATGTACAGGCTTTGTCATCTGAGAGCACAGGTTCAAATTCTGTGCCTTGTCTCTCACTAGCAACTCATTCCAAAAAGATTACATAACCTCTCTAGTTCTCATCATAAAAATGTAATTTGTACATCTTAAAGCTTTTATAGGCTGAAAGTGCAATAGTATATTTGAGATTGCCTATTCTGGTATGTAACAGACATTAATGATTCAAGAACTTTTTTGTATTGTTTCCTTTCTCAACCACTTTATCTTCATCCTTGTGTGTAAGATTGCATTACAAATTATAGTTTTTATTTTCCAAGCCTTACTTATGTTACTATTGCTGCCATGGATTTTTTCTTTTATCTCCAGTAACAATTCATCTCACTTAAAAAACTGAGACTATAGGTTTAAAAGAAGTTATCTATTTCAGAATTTTCTTTCTCTGCCACATCAGTGGGGTACTAATATCCACATCAGAATACAAGAGGACCAAAAGACAGGACTGAACCTGGAAAATAAAATCTTCTACCTACCCAGGTTTCCAAGTGAGAATCTGATATTTTTATTATAACCTGCAAGAGATTGTTGGAAAACATTCCCTCTTTAATTCCTTTCAATAGTTACCAAACATAAAAAATTTAAGTATGTATATTTTAAATATATATATTTTATTATACATATATATATATATATACACACACACACACAGATGTACACATATACTTCTAGCACATATAGAGATCAAATGTTTTTTTTTTTTTTTTTGAGACGGAGTTTCACTCTTGTTACCCAGGCTGGAGTGCAATGGCGCAATCTTGGCTCACCGCAACCTCCGCCTCCCGGGTTCAGGCAATTCTCCTGCCTCAGCCTCCTGAGTAGCTGGGATTACAGGCACGCGCCACCATGCCCAGCTAATTTTTTGTGTTTTTAGTAGAGATGGGGTTTCACCATGTTGACCAGGATGGTCTCGATCTCTTGACCTCGTAATCCACTCGCCTCGGCCTGGGATTACAGGGGTTTCACCATGTTGACCAGGATGGTCTCGATCTCTTGACCTCGTGATCCACTCGCCTCGGCCTGGGATTACAGGCTTGAGCCACCGCGCCCGGCCTGAGATCAAATGTTTTTAAAGGTTATTTTGCATGCTAGATGTTTTTGGTGTTATATTATTCTTATTATCATATTTTTCATTTGTTATGTTTAAAGTACAGAAAACTATTTTATTGTAATTTTTAAAAACTAAGACACTTGGTAAAGACACTTGGTAAAGAGCCACTATTTGGTCAGTTCCCAGGATTTGTTATTCTACATAAATTTTTAACACCTTTACCTACTAAACAATGTAGCTCTCTTATACTTTTTATTCAATTGAAGTTCTCCCCTAGTGTACAATTATAGACCAACAAAATAAAATGAAATTTTAATGAGTTGAGGTTGCCAAAATGTATATATATATTAATGACCAAATATTGAAACTAAGTTTTTACTGAACATGATAAGTTCATCTCCTCTCAAAGTGATCCTATGGTGCCCATGATAGCAAGAGGTAGCAAAGGAATTTTAAAAAATTAAACAGATAATTGAGAACTGACTGTTTCCATAGATACTGTGATTAATTACTGGGTACATTTCACTGTTCTACTTTCCTAAATGTGGTACATATACACCATGGAATACTATGCAGCCATAAAAAAGGGTAAGTTCATATCATGGAATAGTATGCAACTGTAAAAAAGGATGAGTTCGTGTCCTTTGCAGGGACATGGATGAAGCTGTAAGCCATCCTTCTCAGCAAACTGACACAAGAACAGAAAACCAAACCCCACATGTTCTCACTCCTAAGTGAGTGTTGAACAATGAGAACACATGGACACAGGGAGAGGAGCATTACACACCGGCTCCTGTCAGGGGGGCATGGGCTAGGGGAGGGATAGCAGGGGATAGGGGTATAGGGGTGAAACAGCATTAGGAGAAATATCTAATGTAGATAACAGGGTGATGGAGGCAGCAAACCATCATGGCACATGTATACCTATGTAATAAACCTGTATGTTCTACACATGTAGCCCAAACTTGAAATATAATTTTCAAAAGGAGAAAAAAAAAAGATTTGACTACCCCATTAGATTTCAGACTTACCTAGGCCCTGTAGACCCTTTGTTTTGGACAATTTATCCAATTTGGAATGATTGTATTTATCCAATGTCTGTATCCACATTGCGTCCAGGAAATAACTAGCTTGCTTTTGATTTTACAGCCTCATAGAAGGAAGGGACTTGCCTTGTCTCAGATGAGAGTTTGGACTTTGGACTTTTCAGTTAATGCTGAAATGAATTACGACTTTGGGGGACTGCTGAGACAGCATGACTGATTTTGAAATGTGAGGACATGATATTTGTCAGGGGCCAGGGGTGGAATGATATGGCTTGGCTCTGTGTTCCCACCCAAATTTCATCTTGAATTGTACTCCCATAATTTCTATATTTTGTGGTAGGGACCTGCTGGGAGATAATCGAATCAGGGGGTTGGTTTCCCATGATTCTTGTGGTAGTGAATAAGTCTCATCAGATCTAATTGTTTTATCAGGGATTTCTGCTTTTGCATCTTCCTCATTGTCTCTTTGCCTGCTGCCACCCATGTAAGACATGATTGTGAGACTTCCCCAGCCACATGGAACTGTAAGTCTAATTAAATCTATTTCTTTTATAAAATGTTCAATCTTGGATATGTGAACTAATATTATTTCCATCATATTTCTCCATAGATATAAGGGCATACTCTCATAGACTGGTTAACAATGAAACACATGGACACAGGAAGGGGAGCATCACACACTGCAGTCTGTGGGGGGTGGGAACTAGGGTAGGGACAGCAGGGGGTGGGGAGTTGGGGAGGGATAACATAGGGAGAAATGCCAGATATGGGTGATAAGGAGGAAGGCAACAAACCACATTGCCATGTATGTACCTATGCAAATATTTTGCATGTCCTTCACATGTACCCCAAAACTTAAAACGCAATATATATATATATATATATATATATATATATATATACACACATATACGTCTATCTATCTATCTATCTAGACAGATAGATAGATAGATAGATGTAAAAGAGAACTATATAAGTTAGCATATCCTGACCTGAATGAATGTAGGCAATATCACAAGAGAGTTTAAACATTGTTTCAAATTAATAGAACAACAACAAAACATACTTATGATTCCAGACAGGTACTTCTGGAAATGTAAGTAATTCTTCCAAATTTACTTTTAAATGCCCTTCTCCAGAATCTTCTTGCTAAGGCCAATTAAAATCCGGGGACATAATATATAAAACAAACATACAAGTCCCTGCAAGGTGAAGAGAAGGCAGACCAGCAAGAAACTCTGGTAACATAGTAGCACTTTTACTGGGTTTTCATTTAGGCTCATATGTCCTAGAGCTGGAACCCAAAGAAGGCTGCAATCCAGAAACACGACAGCAAACAAAATAATTTCTCAACAAATACTGATCTCACTAGCCAAGGAACTGATCACTCTTCCAAAGTTAACAACCTAGGAAGTTAGAAACTGTCTTAGTCCATTTTCACATGCTGTATAGAACTGCCTGAGACTGCATAATTTATAAAGGAAAGAGGTTTAATTGATTCACAGTTCAGTGTGGGGACTGGGAAGGTCACAGGAAACTGTACAATCATGGCATGAGTTGAAGGGGAAGGCACATTTTTCACAGGTAGTAAGAAGGAAAATGAATGCAGGAAGAACTACCAAACACTTACAAAACCATCAGGTCTCATGAGAACTCACTCACTATCATTAGAACAGCATGGAGGAAACCACTGGATTGACTCAATTACCTCCACCTGGTCTATCCCTTGACACGTAGCGATTATGGGGATTATGAAGATTACAATTCAAGATGAGATTCTGGATGGAGGACACAGCCAAACCATATCAGAAACCATTTAGAAAATTACCACTCTACTCCTGCCAAACACAAAAGAAAAGAATTGTGGCCCAACCCACCCCCCATGCCAAAAAAGGATGAACAGGTTTCCATGCCCACAAGGCTACAATGAGACTTGTAATTGCAGTACCTGGTTGACGTCCAAGAACGAAGCTTACATTTTCATCCACAGTGGGGCATAATAACCCCCTCCTTATGGTCTCAGTGGAAACCACCTGTGGAGCTGGAACTTCCAACCCCACCTGGTGGTGACAACAATAGTGTCAAAATTGGCTATATGGAAAGTCAAAATTTTCAAAATGTTCCTGTGGTTATGAGATAATTCCTTTTCTCTGTTGTGTTCATTAAAGCCACTTGGGAAGAAATAATGAAGCAGCACTAGGTATCCTAGCCAAGAGTATCAGAAAGGCTTATTGTAGAGCCAGAACTCTCAACCTAGCTCAACTATGAAGAGCTCCCACTTTTAGTAGGTGTAAATGGAGGCCTACTGAAAAAGCTGGACTTCTGTCCTCACCTGAAAATAATTAGACAATTCCCTCCATCACATCTAAGTGAGATTGTAGTGGGGTCAGAGAGAGCCAAGTAAAATGGAAGGTTTAAGTATAATCCAGTCTCAAAACATAATGCCCATAATGTCTAGGTTTTAATTTTTAGCAAATTACTCCTCCTAAAAAGAATCAGGAAAATCCCAAACTGAATGAGGGAAAAAAGGTAATCACATGCCAAAACAGATATGGGAGATGCTAGAATTATTTAACAAAGATTTTACCACTGCCATTATCAAAATACTTCAATATACACTTACTAACATATTTTCAGAAATGAAAAAAAGCAGCAAAGACATAGAAGATATGAATAAGAAACAAAGGAAAATGTTTGAACTTAAAAATTCAATAGCCGAAAAAAGCTCCACAGAAGGCTCAGCAGCAGGGTAGAGAGAACAGGGAAAGAATCAATGAACTAGAAGATAGAACAACAGAAATCGCCAATCTAAAACCCAGTAAATACTGAAAAAATAAAATAAGCAGAGTTTCAGGCACTTTTGGGACTATAGCAAAAAAAAAAAAAAAAAAAAAAAAAAAAAAAAAAAAAAAAAAAAAAAAAAGTCTAACATTCACCTCATTGGAATCTTAACAGGAGAAGATAAAAGGAGCAGAAGAAAAATGTACCGAAAAATTCCCAAATTTTGCAAAAGGCATAAACCTACAGATTTAAGAAGCTAAATGAACTCAAAACAAGATAATCCTAAAGAAGTTCATGGAAAGTTATATCATATTCAAACTTCTGTAAACTAAGGGAAAAAAAATCTTGAAATTTATAGAGAGAATGGCACCTTGTCTATGATAGCAAACAATTTGAGGGACTAAATTACTTAATGATGAAAGCCAAAAAAAGTGTAATAGTCTTTTAAGTCCTGAAAAGAAACAACAACAATCATGTTCATCCACAATTCTACATCTACCAACAATATTCTTCAGGATCAAAAAGGAAAATAAGATATTCTTAGATTAAGAAAAAGTCTCTTTCCTTATGGATTGTAGCAAAGATCCTTTTGCCATATAATTTAACTATATTCTTAGGTTTTTTAAAAAAACAGCTAAAGGAGAATGTCTCTAAACAAAAATAAAATTGTATAATGAGAGATCTTGTAACATTAGAAAGAACAGAAGAACATATTAGGCAAAAAATATGGATAAATGCAATGGAGTTTTATTCTTTTTGAGTTTTCTAAATTATATTTGACATTTGAAGTCAAAATTATAACACTGATGTTATTCAAAATGTAAATACGAGAAATATTTAAAACAGTTGTAAATGGAAAAGTAATTTTTCTAGATGTCACCAAAACATGTAAAATTATGTCACTAGTAGAAAAACTATATAAACATAATGCAATACCTAATCAACCCTTAAAATAAGTTATTAAAAAAAATTTTTAAAACATTACAGATAGAACCTACCACCTCTACAATAGAATTTCATGAGGAGTTTCACAGTCCTTGTATTCAGAAAAACAATCACAATTGGTGAATATTATTTTTTGAAAAAAATTAAAATCTTTAAAATTGTTTTGAATGCATACAACAAATAATCAAATTTTTAAAGAAAATCTAAATTATATAAAGAAAAGAAAGACCTAGGCACGGTGGCTCATGCCTTTAATGGCAGTGCTTTTGGAGGTTGAAGCAGAAGGATTGTTTGAAACCAGAAGTTTAAAAGCAGCCTGGGCAGCATAACAAAACCCCATAAAACAAAAAAAAAAAATGTCCAGAATTGGTGGTACATGCTTGTAGTTCCATCTACTTAGGAGACTGAGGTGGGAAGATTGCTTGAGCCCAGGATTTTGAACATACATGAGCTTTGATCATGCCATTGCACTTCAGCCTGAGCAGCAGAGTGAAAACCTATCTCCAAAAAGTAAACATACAAAAAAAAAAAAAAAAAAGTAAAAGTCCTTGACATGGGTGTAATTACTCAATCTTTTCTACTTCTCTAGCTCTACATAATAAACATTTTAGGCCACACAGGTAGAATGAAGAAGGCATGGTTTCCTCTTTCACCTGCTACTAGGTTTGGGCTATAGTTTCTTCCCAGAAAAAGCTGGTCATTAGTGTTTCTCATCTACCACCAGCCCCTGTCACATATACCAGTTCAGTTCTCCCGAAGTTTCATTCCAGGTAGGAGTAGCTAAGAGTAACAGCTTCTATTCCTTCCTTTGAGTATCCTCTCATACAGTGGAATATAGACCCTATGTGCAGCAGGACAAAAACACTGAGCCCCATTTGCATGGTCCTCGATTGTTCAAAGGTGAAACTTGTAAGCAGAAGAGACTAGATGGGAAGACCAGTTGTCAGCACCATGCTCAGTGCACTATTCTGAAAGCAAAAGTGTTATAGTAAGAATATGCTGTCTACTTAAGACCAATAAGAGGACAATAATATTTACTGTTGCCACTTTTTAAAAACATTGTCCTAGAACCAAAAAAATAAAAAACCAGTTATTACAAATCAAAATAGCTGAGAGAGGGCTCAAGGGCCCATTAAAAAATCTGCAGCAACACAGTGGAGAAAAAAAAAGATGGAGAATATCCACATAGAAAAGAATCTCTAGTGATATTAACATACGTAAGGCACCAGATGATGGCTAAGTGCAAAGAAGAAAGATGGAAGCTATTGGTATCAGCCATGTGGTTTGAGTCAACACGCTCCCCAGCAACCTGCTACACAGAGGACACTGGCATCTCTTGCCACCGAGGTAACCAAAAGCTAATCCTGCCAGGAAATCCCAGAGAGAAAAGCATAACTGCATACCCTTGTTCCCCACAGAAAAGCATCTACCAGGGAAAGGAGCCACTATCTAGCTAGACTCTGAATGTACCCCAACCCTGTAAACATGGCTGCTCTTTGAGGCTCCAAAGTACAGACACAGGCTCAGTGGTAGCACCAGATGGGTCCACATCTCAGTTATTAGAGCCAATAGCACAGCAAGCTAGTTTTCACTCTGGATCCTGGAGCCAAGCACTTGCTGTGGGCACCAGCTCTGCTGCTGTGGAGAGCTGGGCACCATACATGCCCATGTTCTGGGCACAACTCTACTGCTATGGAGGGTTGGAACATGCCCAATCCCAGAGTCACTCTACTCTGTGCATTCCTGTGCTTTCATGCTTGGTTCCATAGATAATTCATAAGAATCTTCACCTTGAATACTGTTATCAAAATGGCAGCAGGGGTGACTTCATCATGAGCACCAGTTCCCCAAATCTCAGAGCTATAGTCCCTTTGTGTGTGCCCATGCTTCAGGCCTTAGCTCCATGGTCACTCCCTAAGCACCATCCATGAAATCTCAGTGCTACAACCACTGCAAACAAGCCTACAAGCCATATCAGTGCTAAGAAAGATTTCTTCAACAATTTTTCTGGTTGGAGATAGAGACATTGGGGAGATCTTTGCTAACAAAGAACCAATGACTGTTGCCACCACTGTAGATATCCACAGCATTGGAACACTGAAGATCCATATAATCTTCATCAACATGGACCTCACCTTACAAAGCAACACAGATAATAGAAAGCTGGCACTATCACTGATTCTGGAATCACTATGTCCCAACAAGCAAGCAACCTTGCACTCCTTAAAGTCTTTTCACAATGAACCTAGCCAATAAAGTTGGCAAGAGGTGACTACTCTGAATGCACAAATATTAATGTAAAACAAGAAGAAACATTTAAAAAAAAGAACACATAGTACCACCAAAAATACAAAATAATCTCTTCATAGCTGACAGCAAAGCAATGAAGACATACAAATTCCCTATCAAAGAATTCAAAATACTTGTTTTAAGGAAGCTTAGTGAAATTGAAGAAAATACAGAGAATTTCATTGAATTCTCCTTTCAACGCATGGAAGGAGAAATTTATCAGAGACATTGGAAATTAAAAACAAAAATTCTTCAGTTGAAAAATATAATTAATGAAATGGAAAATACAATAGAGGACATCAAGAGCAGAACTGATCAATCATTCAACTTGAGGACAGGTTATTTGAAAATACATAGGAGACAAAAAAGAAAAAAAGAATAAAAAGGAATAAAGGAATTTCACAGAATCCACAGAACAGTATCAAAAGAGTAAATATTTGAGCTACAGAAAGTAATAAAAGAGAAAAGAGAGACAATGGAATAGCAAGTTTATTTAAAGAAGTTAATAGCAGAATCCTTTTCAAATCTGAGGAAACATATAAATGTCCACGTACAGGAAGGTTAAAGGTGTCTAACCAAATTCAATCCAGACAAGACTACATTGCCATAATCAAACTTTCAAAAAATAAAATACAAAGTGCGGATCCTGAAAGCAGCAATAAAATAGAAGAAATCATATATAAGGGAATTTCAGAAGGCTATCAAGATTTCTCAGCAGAAAGCTTACAGGCCAAGAGACAGCAAGTTGATATATTCAACATGCTGAAAAACAAACTAGCAACCAATAATTTTGTAACCAGAAAAGCTATCCCTCAGAAATTAAAGATAGATAAAGCAAAAGCTGAAGGAGTTCATTACCAGCAGATTTGTCTTCCAAAAAACACTAACGGAAATTATTCAAGCTTAAAGAAAAGGTGGCTAATTAGTAACAGAAAAACATTTGGAAGTCTAAAACTTACTGGTAAAAGAAAGTACACTATCAAATTTACAACACCCTAACACAGTAATGGTGGTGTGAAAATCACTTATCTCTTTAGTATAAAGGTTAAAAGATAAAACTATTAAAAATAATAATTTGTAATTTCACAATACAAAGATAAGATAAATGTTTGAGGGGATGGATATACTGATCATCCCTCCACCATTTGAAGACATGGCAACAAGGTGCCATCTTTAAAGCAGAGAGTAAAACCTTACTGGAAACAAATTTCTGCTATGTCTTCACCTTGGACTTCCCAGCTTCAATAACTATGAAAAAATACATTTATGTTGTTTCTAAAATACCCAATCTAAGGTATTTTCTTGTACTAGCCCAAAAGGACTAAGAAGGGAATGCGGAGTAAAAATATATCATGCAATCAAAATTAAGTTATTATCAGCTTAAAATAGCCTGTTATAAGATATTTTATTCAAGCCACATGGTTACTGCAAAACCAAAACCTACACTAAACACAAAAGATAAAGAATAAAGAATCAATGCATCTCACTAGAGAAAACAATCTAATCACAAAGAAAAGCACCAAGAAGGAAAGAAACAAAGGTCCTGCAAAACAACCAGAAAACATTTAACAAAGTATCAGTTGTAGGTCTTTAACTATCAAATATTACCTTGAATGTTAATGGATTAAAATTTCCAGCTGAATAAATGGAACAAAAAGCTAAAGCAAAGCAAAACAAAATAAAAGAAGAGATTCATTTGTTGCCTATAAGAGACTCACTTCACCTTTACGGACACACAAAGACTCAAGTGAAAGAATGCAAAATGGTATTCGATGTAAATTAAAACCAAAAAAGAACATGGCTAGCTACAGTTAGACAAAATGGACTTTACATCAGTAACTGTACAAAAGGAAAAAGGAGGCCAATATATAATGATAACAAAACAAATTCTTTGAAATATATATAACAAATATAAATACATATGCACTCAACATTGGAGGATTTCAATACATAAAGTAGATGTTAATAGAACTGAAGAAAGAGATAAAGATAGACCGTGATGAAATAATAGTATGGGGCTTCAAAACTTCACTTCCAATAGTGGACAGATAATGCACAGAAAAAATTAGCAAGAAAACATTTGAATTGAACTGCACTCTAGGCCAAATGGGCTTAATAGAAATATACAGAACATATCATCCAATAGCAGCAAAATAAACATTCTTCTCAAGCACATATGGAACAATCTCCAAGGCAGATCATATATTAGGCTACAAAATAAATCTTAACAAATTTAAGAAGACTAATATCATATTAAATAGTTTTTGATAACCTATATGAAACTAGAAATCAATAATAGAAGAAAATCTGAAAAACTCACAAATGTAGAAATTAAGCATGCCTTTAAACAACCAATAAGTCAAAAAGGAAATTAAAGAGAAATTTAAAAATACCTCAAGATAAGTGAAAATGGAAACAGCAACACTTACGGAATGCTGCAAAAGCACTCTAAAGACAGAACTTTACAACAATAAATTTCTAAATAAAAAGAAAGGTCCCAAATAAAATCCTAATATTATTCCTCAAGAAGGTAGAAACTGGAAAAAATAATATAGTAAGCTAAAAGTTAATAGAAGAAAAGAAATAATAAAGTTCAGAGTGCTGAAGAAATAAAACAGACACAGAAAAACAATAGAGAAAATTAAGAAAATGAAAAGTTGGGGTTTTCCTGAAAAGGTAAGTAAAATCTCCCTAACTTTAGCTAGATTAAGAAGAAAAGAAAAAATACTCAAATAAAACAAAGGAAAGAGAACACATTATAACGAACATAATTGAAATAAAATAATAAGAGACTACTATGAATAATTATATGCCAATGAACTGTTTAACCTGGAATAGTTAAAATTTTAAATGCACACAATCTAACAAGACTAAGTCAAGAATACATTTAAAAATCTGAACAGATCAATAACAAAGACATTGAAGCACTAATCAAATATCTCCCAGCAAAGAAAAGTCTAGTACTAGACAGTTTCACTGCTGAATTTTTCCAAACATTTAAAATGAATTAAAGACAATTATTTTCACTCTTGCAAAAAAATTAGAGGAGAGAACATTTCTAAATTCATATTATGAGGCCAGCGTTACTCTAGTATCAAAACCATAAAAGGATGCTACAAGCAAAGTACAGGCAAATATTCCTGATGAACAAAAATGAAAAAAATCCTCAACAACAAAAATAAGAAAATTAGCAAACTGAATTCAGCAGCTCAGTAAAAACATCATACATAATGATCAAGTGGAATTTATCTCTGTGATAGAGAATTTTTAAAGATACACAAATCTATAAAATATCATATGCCATATTAACAGAATCAAAGATAAACATTATGACAATCTCAATATATGCAGAAAATTCCACATTATTTTATTAAAAACTCACAACCAATTAGAACTAGAAGAATGGATTTGAATATGATAAAGTCTGTATACATCCATCCCATAGCTACCATATTCACCAGTGAAAAATAAAGTTTTTAATTTAAGATCAAGATAAAGATGCCAACTCACTGTTTCTTTTTTTTTTTTTTTTTTTTTTTTTTTTTTTTTTTTTTTATAGGGGGTCTTTTGAAACCAATGTCTTAGTGTATCAAACTAGATCCTCTTCAGACATTGAATAACGAGTCGGTATGAGTTTATTTTCGTGCAAATTTTTTTTTTTTTTTTTTTTTTATTGCATTTTAGGTTTTGGGGTACATGTGATGATCATGCAAGATTGTTGCATAGGTACACACATGGCAGTGTGCTTTGCTGCCTTCCGTCCCCTCACCTGTATCTGTCATTTCTCCCCATGCTATCTCTTCCCACCTCCCCACCCCCCGCCCCTCCCCCATTTCCCCCCAACAGACCCCAGTGTGTAGTGCTCCCCTCCCTGTGTCCATGTGTTCTCATTGTTCAACACCCGCCTATGAGCGAGAATATACGGTATTTGATTTTCTGCTCTTGTGTCAGTTTGCTGAGAATAATGGTTTCCAGGTTCATCCATGTCCCTATAAAGGACGTGAACTCATCGTTTTTGATGGCTGCATAATATTCCATGGTGTATATGTACCACATTTTCCCTATCCAGTCTATCATCGTTGGGCATTTGGGTTGGTTCCAGGTCTTTGCTATTGTAAACAGTGCTGCAATGAACATTCGTGTGCACGTGTCCTTGTAGTAGAATGATTTATAATCCTTTGGATATATACCCAGTAATGGGATTGCTGGGTCAAATGGGATTTCTATTTTTAGGTCCTTGAGGAATCGCCACACTGTCTTCCACAATGGTTGAATTAATTTACATTCCCACCAACAGTGTAAAAGTGTTCCTATTTCTCCACATCCTCTCCAGCATCTGTTGTTTCCCGATTTTTTAATGATCGCCATTCTAACTGGTGTGAGATGGTATCTCAATGTGGTTTTGATTTGCATTTCTCTGATGACCAGTGATGATGAGCATTTTTTCATATGTTTGTTGGCCTCCTGTATGTCTTCTTTTGTAAAGTATCTGTTCATATCCTTTGCCCATTTTTGAATGGGCTTGTTTGTTTTTTTCTTGTAGATCTGCTTTAGTTCTTTGTAAATTCTGGATATCAGCCCCTTGTCAGATGGGTAGACTGCAAAAATTTTTTCCCATTCTGTTGGTTGCCGATTCACTCTACTGACTGTTTCTTTTGCCGTGCAGAAGCTGTGGAGTTTGATTAGGTCCCATTTGTCTATTTTGGCTTTTGTTGCCATTGCTTTTGGCGTTTTGGTCATGAAGTCCTTGCCTACACCTATGTCCTGAATGGTTTTGCCTAGATTTTCTTCTAAGGTTTTTATGGTATTAGGTCTGATGTTTAAGTCTTTAATCCATCTGGAGTTAATTTTGGTGTAAGGTGTCAGGAAGGGGTCCTGTTTCTGCTTTCTGCACATGGCTAGCCAGTTTTCCCAACACCATTTATTAAACAGGGAGTCCTTTCCCCATTGCTTGTTTTTGTCAGGTTTGTCGAAGATCAGATGGTTGTGGGTATGTTGTATTTCCTGTGAGGCCTCTGTTCTGTTCCATTGGTCTATATCTCTGTTTTGGTACCAGTACCATGCTGTTTTGATTACTGTAGCCTTGTAGTATAGTTTGAAGTCCGGTAGTGTGATGCCTCCCACTTTGTTCTTTTTGCTTAGAATTGACTTGGCTATGCGGGCTCTCTTTTGGTTCCATATGAAGTTTAAGGTGTTTTTTTCCAGTTCTGTGAAGAAGGTCATTGGTAGCTTGATGGGAATAGCATTGAATCTGTAAATTACTTTGGGCAGTATGGCCATTTTCACGATGTTGATTCTTCCTAACCATGAACATGGAATGTTTCTCCATCTGTTTGTATCCTCTCTTATTTCATTGAGCAATGGCTTGTAGTTCTCCTTGAAGAGGTCCTTTACGTTCCTTGCTAGTTGTATTCCTAGGTACTTTATTCTCTTTGTAGCAATTGTAAATGGCAGTTCGTTCTTGATTTGGCTCTCTTGAAGTCTATTACTGGTGTATAGGAATGCTTGTGATTTTTGCACGTTGATTTTGTATCCTGAGACTTTGCTGAAGTTGTTTATCAGTTTCAGGAGATTTTGGGCTGAGATGATGGGGTCTTCCAGATATACAATCATGTCATCTGCAAATAGAGACAATTTGATTTCCTCCTTTCCAATTTGGATACCCTTTATTTCTTTTTCTTGCCTGATTGCTCTGGCTAGAACTTCCAGTACTATATTGAATAGGAGTGGTGAGAGAGGGCATCCTTGTCTAGTGCCAGATTTCAAAGGGAATGCTTCCAGTTTTTGCCCATTCAGTATGATATTGGCTGTTGGTTTGTCGTAACTAGCTTTTATTGTTTTGAGATACGTTCCGTCAATACCTAGTTTATTGAGGGTTTTTAGCATAAAGGGTTGTTGAATTTTGTCAAAAGCCTTCTCTGCATCAATCGAGATAATCATGTGGTTTTTGTCTTTGGTTCTGTTTATGTGGTGAATTATGTTTATGGACTTGCGTATGTTAAACCAGCCTTGCATCCCCGGGATGAATCCTACTTGATCATGGTGGATGAGCTTTTTGATATGCTGTTGCAATCGGTTTGCCAGTATTTTATTGAAGATTTTTGCATCTATGTTCATCATGGATATTGGCCTGAAATTTTCTTTTCTTGTTGAGTCTCTGCCGGGTTTTGGTATCAGGATGATGTTTGTCTCGTAAAATGATTTGGGAAGGATTCCCTCTTTTTGGATTGTCTGGAATAGTTTCAGAAGGAATGGTATCAGCTCCTCCTTGTATGTCTGGTAGAATTCAGCTGTGAACCCATCTGGACCTGGGCTTTTTTTGGGTGGTAGGCTCTTTATTGCTGCCTCGACTTCAGACCATGTTATTGGTCTATTCAGGGTTTCGGCTTCTTCCAGGTTTAGGCTTGGGAGGATGCAGGTGTCCAGGAATTTATCCATTTCTTCCAGGTTTACTAGTTTATGTGCATAGAGTTGTTTGTAATAATCTCTGATGATGGTTTGGATTTCTGTGGAATCTGTGGTGATATCCCCTTTATCGTTTTTTATTGCATCAATTTGGTTATTCTCTCTTTTCTTTTTTATTAATCTGGCTAGTGGTCTGTCTATTTTGTTGATCTTTTCAAAAAACCAGCTCCTGGATTTATTGATTTTTTGAAGAGTTTTTTGTGTCTCTATTTCCTTCAGTTCTGCTCTGATCTTAGTTATTTCCTGTCTTCAGCTAGGTTTTGAGTTTTTTTGATCTTGCTCCTCTAGCTCTTTCAATTTTGATGATAGGGTGTCAATTTTAGATCTCTCCTTTCTTCTCATGTGGGCACTCATTGCTATATATTTTCCTCTAGAGACTGCTTTAAATGTGTCCCAGAGATTCTGGTATGTTGTGTCTTCGTTCTCATTGGTTTCGAAGAACATCTTTATTTCTGCCTTCATTTCATTGTTTATCCAGTCAACATTCAAGAGCAAGTTGTTCAGTTTCCATGAAGCTGTGCGGTTCTGAGTTAGTTTCTGCATTCTGAGTTCTAACTCGATTGCACTGTGGTCTGAGAGACTGTTTGTTATGATTTCTGTTCTTTTGCATTTGCTGAGGAGTGATTTATTGCCAATTATGTGGTCAATTTTAGAGTAGGTGTGATGTGGTGCTGAGAAGAATGTATATTCTGTGGATTTGGGGTGGAGAGTTCTGTAAATGTCTATTAGGTTTGCTCGTTCCAGGTCTGTGTTCAGGTCCTGGATATCCTTGTTGATTTTCTGTCTGGTTGATCTGTCTAATATTGACAATGGGGTGTTAAAGTCTCCCACTATTATTGTGTGGGAGTCTAAGTCTCTTTGTAAGTCATTAAGAACTTGCCTTATGTATCTGGGTGCTCCTGTATTGGGTGCATATATATTTAGGATCGTTAGCTCTTCTTGTTGCAGTGATCCTTTTACCATTATGTAATGTCCTTCTTTGTCTCTTTTGATCTTTGTTGCTTTAAAGTCTATTTTATCAGAGATGAGAATTGCAACTCCTGCCTTTTTTTGCTCTCCATTTGCTTGGTAGATCTTCCTCCATCCCTTTATTTTGAGCCTTTGTGTATCCTTGCATGTAAGATGGGTTTCCTGGATACAGCACACTGATGGGTTTTGGCTTTTTATCCAATTTGCCAGTCTGTGTCTTTTGATTGGGGCATTTAGTCCATTGACATTTAGGGATAGTATTGTTATGTGTGAATTTGATGCTGTCATTTTGATGCTACCTGGCTGTTTTGTTGGTTAGTTGATGCAGATTCTTGATTGTGTTGCTGCTTTTTTACCATTTGGTGTGTTTTTGGAGTGGCTGGTACTGGTTGTTCCTTTATATGTGTAGAGCCTCTTTCAGGAGTTCTTGTAGAGCAGGTTTGGTGGTGATGAAATCTCTGAGTGCTTGCTTGTTCACAAAGGATTTTATTTTTCCTTCACTTATGAAGCTGAGTTTGGCTGGATAGGAGATTCTGGGTTGAAAGTTCTTTTCTTTAAGGATGTTGAATATTGGCCCCCAATCTCTTCTGGCTTGTAGGGTTTCTGCTGAGAGATCTGCTGTGAGTCTAATGGGCTTCCCTTTGTGGGTAACCCGACCTTTCTCTCTGGCTGCCCTTAGCATTTTCTCTTTCATTTCAACCCTGGTGAATCTGACGATTATGTGCCTTGGGGTTGCTCTTCTTGAGGAATATCTCTGTGGTGTTCTCTGTATTTCCTGGATTTGAATATTGGTCTGCCTTGCTAGGTTGGGGAAGTTTTCCTGGATAATATCCTGAAGAGTATTTTCCAGCTTGGATTCATTCTCTTCATCACATTCAGGTACACCTATCAGACGTAGATTAGGTATTTTCACATAGTCCCACATTTCTTGAAGATTTTGTTCATTCCTTTTTGTGCTTTTTTCTCTGTTCTTGCCTTCTCTTTTTATTTCATTGAGTTGGTCTTCGACCTCTGATATCCTTTCTTCTGCTTGGTCAATTCGGCTGTTGAAGCTTGTGCATGCTTCACGAAGTTCTCGTGTTGCGTTTTTCAGCTCCATCAATTCACTTATTCTCCTCTCTATGCTGTCCATTCTCGTCAGCAGTTCGTCCAATCTTTTTTCAAGGTTCCTATTTTCTTTGCGATGGGTTAGAACATGTTCTTTTAGCTCATTGTAGTTTCTTACTACCCATCTTCTGAAGTCTGATTCTGTCATTTCATCACCCTCCTTCTCCATCCGGTCTGGTTCCCTTGCTGGTGAGGAGTTGTGATCACTTTTAGGAGGAGAGGTGTTCTGGTTTCGGGAGTTTTCATCCTTTTTACGCTGGTTTCTACCCATTTTTGTGGGTTTATCCACCTGTTGTCTGTCTCTGTCCCAGGGAGTTGGAGCTTTATGAGTTTCCCTTGCACTACTGCCTTTTTTGATTTTTTTTTTTTCAGGTCGGACCCGCCCAGCTAGCAGCACGCCTAGCCTCTGCCTGCCCGCAGGGGCTTTGCTGAGCTGCTGTGGGCTCCGCCCAGCTGCCCTGAGCTCTTCCCTGTAGTCCTTTTTATATGGGCGTAGTTAGAACTGTCTGGGCAATGGTGGCCCCGCCTCTGTTATCGCCAACTCACTGTTTCTATTCACCATAGTACTTGAATTGCTAGCCAGAGTAATTAAGCAAGAGAAAGAAAGAAAAGGCATCTAAATCATAAAAACAAAAGAAGTTAAATTGTATCTGTTTGGCAGAGCTAAAATCACATTTGTAGAAATGCTAAAGACTCTACCAAAACTCATTAAAATTAACAGACAAATTCAGTAAATTTGCAGAATACAAAATCAAGAGGAAAATCAGTAATATTATAATAAACTAACAATGAACTGACAAAAAGAATCAGTAATCAATTCTCAAAAAGTACAAAAATATAAAATAGTTAGAAATATACTCACTTAAGGAAGTGAAACTTATATACATGGAAAATGATAAAACATTGATAAAAGAAATTGAAGACACAGATAAATGGAAAGCTCTTCCATGTCCGTAGATTAGAAAAAATTGTGTTGTTAAAATGTCCATACTACCCAAGGTCGTTCACAGGTTCAGTTCAGTCCTTACCAAAATGCCAATGACATTTTTCACTGAAACAGAAAACAAAAACAAAAACAAAGCTAAAATTCATATGGAACCACAAAAGGCCTGGAATAGATAAAGCAATCTTGTGCCAAAGAACAAGGCTGGGGGTATCACATTATATGATTTGATGACCTACTTATGAAACTATAGTCGTCAAAACCTAGGTGTAGCATAAAAACGGACATTAAGACCAATAAAACAGAATAGAGGTCCAGAAATAAATCCATGCATTTGTGGTCCATAATTTTTGACAGAGATGCCAAGAACATACTAGGGGGGAAGGAAAATCTCTTTAGTAGAGAGTGCTGGAAAAAGTGAATGTAGAAGAATGAAATTAGATGCTAATATCAGACTATATGCCAAAATCAAATCTAAATGAATTAAAACCTTAAACATAAAACGTGAAACTCTGAAATTACTGAAAGAAAACATAGTGGAGGAGCTCCATGACATTGTTCTGGGCCATAAGCTTTTGTTTTTAGAGAGAAATCCAAAAGCACAGACAATAAAATCAAAAATAAACAAATGGGATTACTTCAAACTAAAAAGGCTTTGCATAGCAGAGGAAACAGTCAATAGAATGAAGAGACAATATATAGAATAGTAGAATGTATTTGCAAACCATACATCTGATAATGGAAAATATATAAAGATTTCAAAAACAAATAAAAATAAATAAATAAATAAATAAAAATAAATAAATGAACAACAACAACAAAAAGATTTCAAACAATTCAATACTTAGAAAACAAGTAACCCAATTAAAAAATAGTCAAAAACCTGTATACGGCCGGGCGTGGTGGGTCACACCTATAATCACAGCACCTTGGGAGGCTGAGGCAGGTGGATCACTTTCGGTCAGGAGGTCAAAAAACCTGTATAGACGTTTCTCAAAAGAAGACATGCAAATTGCCAGCAAGCATTTGCCAACAAGTATTTGACAAGTATGCACACAAAACCACAAGGAGATATTTCTCATACATATAAGAATGTCTATTTTCAAAAAGAAAAGATGATAACAAGCAAGTTTGGAAAGAAATGTTTAGAAAGGGTAACACTTCTACACTGTTGGAGGGAAAATAAATTAGTATAGCCATTATGAAAAACAGTATGTAGCTTCCTCAGAAAATTAAAAATAGAACCACTATATGATTCAGCAATCCTACTACTAAGTACATATTCAAAGGAAATGATTTCTATATATCAAAGAGACATCTGCACTTGTGAAAACATGCAGATGTTCACTGTAGCATTATTCATAACAGTCAAACATGAAATCAACTTCAGTCTCCAGCGATGGATGAAGATAAAGAGAAAATGTCATATATATAAACAGTGGAAAACTAGTCAGTCTGAAAAAAAGAAGAAAATTTTTTCATTTGTAAGAACATAGATAAACCTGGAGAAAATTATGCTAAGCAAAATAATAAGGCACAGAAAGACAAATACTACATAATCTCATTTATATAGAAAACATAAAAAATTCAAACTCATAAGAACAGAGAGTAAGATTAAATTACCATAGTCTGTCTTGTGGAGAAAATAAGTAGATGATGGTTAAAGGACACAAATTCGGGTTAAACAGGAAAAATTAGTTCAAGAGATGTTTTATAGGTGATAGTAACTGTAGTCGATAATATACTGTATATCTGAAAATGGCTTACAAAGTAGATTTTATTTTATTATTATTTATTTACTTAATTATTTAGAGACAGGGCCTCTCTCTGTCACCCAGGTGGAAACACAGTGGCGTGATCACAGCTCAAGTGATCCTCTCACTTCAGCCTACTGAGTAGTTGGGACTGCAAGCACATGCCACCACACCCAGTTAATTTTTTAAAAAATTCTTTTTTACAGATGAGGTCTTGCTATGCTGCCCAGGCTGGTCTCAAACCCCTGGGCACAAGCAATCCTCCTGCCTCAACATCCCAAAGTGCTGGAATTACAGACATGAGCCACTGTACCCTGCCCAGAGTGAATTTTAAATGTTTTCACCACATACAAAAATGATAAGTACCTAATGATAGGTAATACATATCTTTAATGTCTTGATTTAGCCATTCCAGTTTTAGTTATATTTCAAAACATCATCTTGTACATGAAAAATATATATAACTTTTACCTATCAAAAATAAATAAGAAAAAAATCATAAAAATCTAAATTTATAGATTAATACTTTCTGATTTCAAAACTTAATACAAGTTTTCTGCAATAAATACAGTGTGATATTGGCAATAGGAAAGATCTAAAGATTAATAGGGCAAACATTCAAGGTTTATAAATAAACGGTTACATTTATGTTCCGTTAACGTTTTATAAATAGGGCTGGAACAATTTGATATCCACATGCAAAATAATACATTGTCACTTTTCTCACTCTCCATATAAACATGGATTCTAAATAAATCTAAACCAAAATACTAAAGCAAAATATATAAAAATTTAAAAGTAAATATAATGTCTCTGTGACATATCAAACAAACGCCTCCTAGATATTAAATCCAAAGCACAAGTAGCAAAAAATGAAAATAGATAAATTGGGCTTAATTGAAATTAAAAACTTTTATGCTACAAACAATTCCAACAACAATTTGAAAATATAATTCACAGAATTTGCAATTCATATCAGAGATTTATTTCCAGAATGTATAAAGAATACTTACGCTGAATTTTAAGAATTCAAATAATGCAATTACAAAATGGACCAGGGATCTTCATAGAATTCTTAACAAGTATATATATATATATATATATATATATATATATATATAGCCAGTAAACACATATAAAAGTGCTGAACACTATTATTCATTAGAGAAATGCAAATCAAAACCACCAGTAGATGCAATTCTGGTTCATTATTCAAAATCAATTAATACACTTCAACATATAAACAATAAAAACCCAAATGATCATATAAAAAGACACAGAAAAACCATTTAACAAAATTAAACATTGATTCTTGATAAATGTTTTCAAAAATATAAACAGAGGTGTCTAATAAAGGAAATCTACCAAGAAAACCTTATAGCTAACATTTTCTTGAGAAAGCCTGAATGCTTTCCCTTAAGGTTGGAAATAAAGCAATCTGTTCTCTTACTCTTATTCAATATATTATTGGAATTTCTAACCAGTGCAATATGGAGAGAAAAGGTAACAATATCATATACCTCAGAAGGAAATGTAACCATCCTTACTTGCATATGACATGATAATCTACATAAAAAAGGCCAAAGAATCAAACAAAACATCCTAAAAGTATTAAGTGAGCTCAGCAAGTTTGAGGGATAAGAGATAACAAAAAATATGTCAATTTTTTATACTAACAATGAACAAACAAGGAATAAAATTTAAAATACAACATCATTTATAATTACACAAAAGATGGAATACTTAAGTTTAAAGCTAAAAAAGAAGATTTCTGGTTTGCATGCTGAAAAACATAAAATAAATCAAGAATTATTTTAACGACAAGCCATAAAATGGACTACAAATCCCAATATAGTACATAATTCCATTCTTCTCCATTAATACACAGACTAAGCAAAATTCCCAACTCAACAAAAATATTTGCAAATATAGAAAATATTATTCTAAAATTTGTATGAAATGCAATAGAGCTAAAATAGCTAAAACAATGCTTTTACAAATGAAGAATAATGTGAACGAATCATTCTAGTTTTGAGACTTAACATATAGCCATATTGGCTTCAAAATTTAACATATAGCCACATTAATCAAGTCTGTGTGGTATTAGCAGAGGAATAAATATATAGAACAATACAGGAAATAGATAACCAAGAAACCAACCCACACAAATAATGTGGAACTGATACTTGGCAAAATTGACAAAGCAATGCAGTGGAAAAAAAAGATACATTTTCCAAAAATGGTTATCGAGCAATTAGACTCCCATAATAAATTTAAAAATATTAAAATTAACCACAATTTAAGTCTCACACCATAAAATTCAACTCAGAATAGATCACAGACTTAAATGTAAAACGTAAAGTAATAATTTTTAAATAAATTACACATGGAATAGAATATTTAGGATCGATGATTAAGCCAAAAAATATGATTCATAAAAGAATGATAAACTGGATTTCACAAAAATTAAAAAAAAATACTCTCTGAAATACCTTGTTAACAATGAATTAGAAGGAAAACTACACACTGGGAAAAAAATTTTACAATTGTGTAAGCATAGAACTGGTATCTGAAATATATAAAGAAATTTCAAAACTCAACAGTATAAAACAAACAAACAACTAAAAAATCCAGTTGGAAAATCACCAAAAGACATGAGCAGATGTTTCACTGGAGAGGATATATAGATGGGAAATAAGCACATTAAAAAATGTTCAACAACATCAGGACATCATTAGCCAAAAGGTGAATAGAAATTAAAACCACAATACAATATCACTACATATCTATCAGAATGACCAAATAAAAAGACCAATTGATGATAGATAATTGATAGATGTAGATACAGACAATGATAATATTTGTAATACTATGATACAATAATAGACATGTATTTGTTTTTTATCCCTAGTTCCTGGCACAGAGCTTCTAAAATCCTTGGAATTTCTGAGTAATAGGTATAAGAAAAACATATATTGTTATTCACTGTAACCCCTTTTCAGATATTCTTGACCTTACACAAATAAAATGACTCTTGATGGGCCTCTAGATAGCTTCAAGATGAGGCCTGGTTGCCAGAGGAAGAAACAACGTGATAGAGAGTTGGAAATTTCAGCTCCATTCCTCTAACATCTGAGGAGAGAGGGACTGGAGATTGAACTAATCACCAATAGTCAATGATTCAATCAATAATGCCTACATAAACTAATCTTCATTAAAACTTTAGACAAGGTTTACAAAGCTTCCATATTGGTGAATGCATCCCTTTGCCTGGTAAATTTAGTAGTAAATCCTAACTCCACGGGGACAGAAGCTTCTGTGCTCAGGACCCTCTGATACCCCATCCTATGTATTTCTTCATTTGGCTGCTCATTAGTAATTCTTATTATGCTCTTTATAATAAACCACTAAACATGAATAAATGTTTCCTGAGTTTTGCAAGCTATTCTAGGAAATTATCAAGCCTGTGGAAGGGATTTTGTGACTACCCAAATATATGCTTGGTTGGTCAGACATGTAGATCAACTCGGCTTTCAATTGGAATGTTTACTGAGGGAAGTCTTGAGGGTCTGAGTCCTTAACCTGCGGAGCCTGTGTTAATTCTGTGCAGGCAGTTTAAAACTGAATTGAATTATTGGACTCAGTTGAATCACCCAGTTGCTATCTCAGAAGCTGGAGAATTGGTTGCAGTTGAGGAAAAAACACACACACTTTTGATTCAGAAGTATTGGAAAAGAGGTAGAGGAACTGCTTTTTTTAACATCAAATGTTGGCAAGGATGCAGAGAAGCTTGCTCATTCATACTTTTCTAGTGGCAAATAAAATGGTATGGCCAATCTGGAAAATAGTTTGGTATTAAAAAAATAAAATAAAACTAAACAAAATATGAAATGACTCAACAGTTGCAACCTTGTGCATTTAACCCAAAGAAAGGAACATATCTTTACATGCACACAAACACACACACTCTCACAAACTATATGGGAATATTCATAGCAGCTTTATTTGTAATAGCAAAAAAAAAAAGGTGAAAAAAATGCCTTTAAATAGGTGAATGATTAAACTGTGATGATTTACATTTATACCACAGGATATCAGTAAGAAATTTTTAAAAATATAACTAGAGGCATATGCAATAATCTGCTTGAAACTTCAGAAAATTTTGGTGAATGAAATTAATTCCACTGGCTATATACTATATGATTACATTTGTATGACATTCTGTCCATTGATTTTTATAAGAATAGATTGAAAGAGCATGATATTCTTCTGTTCATTTTATCATGATCTCTGTTTACAGATAGTACTGTCTTGAGGGGAACATGGTTACCTAGCCATCCTCCAAATCACCGAGGGTCTGATGTTGTTTGGGAAAAAATGATCACAGAGAAGTAAGTGAAACAGTAGTCAGCTCAGTCATTTAGATCAGACAGAACAAGAGTTTAAGTTTCTGCTTTTCACTGGCCTCCACTATTGCCAGCACCCCCATTTCACATGAGCACGCACACACACACACACACACACACACACGCACGCATGCATGCACACACACTCCCCTTTCATATCTATTATGCTTAATAGGAGATACTCTTCTGGTTGATACAACTCATATATGAAAAGGTACTTGTAGTGAGTTTTTATAATTTTATGTTGTCTTGGCTTCAATTTAAATATGTTTGGCTTTCTCATGCCAGAAGCAGGTTCAGTCATGCTTCACATAGTTTTCAGTTCTATACTCCCTCCACTTCCTCAGCATGGTCAATCCAGATATCTACCTTATACAACTTCCTCCTGGTGACCAATTGACTGCAGGACAACTGCATATAGCCGACTTCACCGGTTCCAGTGGCTCTCACACTCTGTATAGACTATACAGATAGCCACAGTAACTAACTCTCAGCATGATCCACTGGACCTCATGGCTGCTTGCTTTAAACCACCAATTAAAACTCCCTATGGGAAATTTGTTTGGATAACACCCTTTACCCAATAAAGGGTCCCTTTCTTTCTCTGCATATTCCCTGACCTCTGTGTGTTTGTGGCCTCCTGAGATGGTGTGCAGCTACTGGAATTTGGAAGTAATCAAATCTTTATTTCCATCTTCTGTTTCTTCTATTCATAGGAGGGATGTTCTCCATCTTAAAAATCCTAAATCAAAACTATATAATCAAACAAGGTGTTCACTTAAAAATTCAATTATGAAAATGGCTCAAAAACCAAGTGCATGTTTCTTCAAGGTAAAGTCTTCTCTTAAACTTAGAATAATTTTTCTTGAAGTCCACTTAATATAAGCCTATCTAATACATTGTTTGTGTTAAAAGGTTTATTGAAGAAAATACTGACATAGAACTTAATGTTTCTGTCAATCTGCTAAGCATTTTAAAAATGTTATTCTCATACCAACTCCATGAGAGAGGCCCTATTTTTATCCTCATTTTATAAATGAGAAAATTGATGCAGAGAGAAGTTAAGTAACCTATCCAAGTGATTTAAGTAATAAGATGTAGAAATGAGATTTTAACCAGGTTTTCAGGCTTCATTCTCTGTGCCTTACAACACTTCATTAAATTGACTAGAAATTCACTGTGGGTAATAAGGAGACTAATATTAATACATCTGTCCTTTTTATATTTATCTGCTTTAAATTTAAAAATTCTAAAAACAATATCCACCAAAGAATAATTTATTAGATTCCAAAATACTGTTACATGTTACACACAATGGCTCACATTTTGGCTTAAAGATTGTCCTCCTTATAATTTTATACCAATAATAACAGCACAGCAACAGTTCAAGTTCATCACTGAGTATCTATTACATGCAATACATGTTCTAGACACATCACATGCATTATCTCTTTAATCTCCATCATAAATGCATGAGATAATTATTAATATCTCTAGTTTATCTTTTAGAACATTGAGAGGAAATAAGGGTATCTGGAAATTAAACTCAATGCTACTCAATTTCAAAGCTCATGTGCTTTCTTTTACAACACATGCATTAAACCTTCTACAAGCAATGATTCTGATCATTCTACTTTGTTATTTGAAAAACTAGAAGCAGAAAATATCCACACGCATTTTTCGTTTTTGAATAATCTCTTAATATCTTATTTGAATAAGGCTTACCATTAGTTCTTGCACTGAAATCTATGTACTTCTGATCAGAAAAAATATATATATTTCATTTGTTACCGTGTGGAAGCAAAAGTAACTCCATCTTGTATGTTAATCTACAGTGTTTATTTCTGATGAATCTCAGTCCTGGGATTGCCTCCTAATTGCCCCTAGTGCAAGCACATGTAGTTACCATAAATCTTGCCCTTAGAGTATAGCAACTGTGATGTTATCACACGAATTAAAGTGACATACATAGCATTCTTGCCTGTTCTGGAGAGTTGCCTTGAATTGTCTCTTTAAAAAAAAATACACATTCTTTCCCTATGGTATATAAGTCCTGGGTCTAGATAACAGTGGTGCAGAAATCTATCTGGCTAACTGCTACCTAAGACTATATGTCTTTCTATAAGTTCCTCAATAAATCACCATCTACTGAAAAGCTAAATTTGTCTGCCTCATTCTGTGATTTCTCAGCTCCTTCTGTGTTTGGGTGTCATTTTGAATATATTGCATTTTCATGGGTGCGTTGGTGAGCCAGTCAGAAGGAATCTAAGAACCGAAATATGGGCAAGGGGAAGAATACATTAGCAGGGAAAGTCCTGAGGTGGCCCTCCTTATCCATGTGGGGTGGTCTTTTCTACCTGCTACATGCTTGTGGATCACCACACAAGTATAGTGGAAAGTTGTATGACCCACTGAGGTAAGGAAGGTCACCAAGTTGTGGCAACTGTGGGTCGGCCACTGTTATGTGCTGTGGGAGTGACTGCAGAAGCATAGTTTGTTGCTCAATGATATGAAAACTAGTAGAAGAATTACAGTTAGAAAAGGATATAAGGACCTCTATGTCTGTATTGGTATCTAGTCTTAAGGATAACCTCAAAACTCAGGAGATGCAATTAGAAACCCTTGCCTGGTACTCCACTTTGTATATCCTGGAGAAAGGAAACTGCTGGCTGAAAGTGTGAGCTATCCTTGCTAAACTGACCTGGGATGCTAAGATGTGAAATCTTTGGGAATCAACTGTGAGTCGAATGAAGAAGAAGTTATGTTGCAGGAGCAGGATAATTATCCCCGTTTTTGAGAGCAAGACCACTCAGCGGAAAACAAAATCCCAGCAACATGCAGCTGGGCAATAGTAGAAGGCCTTTTCAGGAAACCTTAACTATTCACGAGAACCTCAGTAGAATTTTTATCGGACACAGCGAAAACTTTTCAACAGCTGCTGAGAGGAATCTTAGCCACACTGTTGGTGGTCTGTGTGACATTGAGGAGAATGACATTTCCCCAGCAACGAGTGAAGCTGAATAAACTGAGTAATATGACCACTCATCCTGCTTTGAGACAGTGTTTGCATCATTCTAAAACTCTCTACGAAAATCATAGTCTTATGGACTTGATTTTACTGGTAATGAGAAAAGTTTGACCTAAGAAAGGGAAATTATTCCATCAGATGGTGGCATGACAATCTCTGGAGGAAGCACGGAGTGATTCAGGGAGTTAGATATGTTTCAGGCCATTGATGCCCAATAAGTTGCAGAATGAGATAAGGCTGTGCTTATCATGGGCATGGAAAATAAAGTGTTGCAAAGTGCTCACCGGCAGTGGCATGGCCCTCTCCTATTCCACCCGAGCCCTTTCCTGGGATGAGATGTGTAGGACATGGGAGAAACTATAGCTAATCTTGGAGAAACTAAAAAGGGAAGAGTTAAAGTCTGATGGGTTACTAAAGGAATAGGAGCAAAGGAGAAAAGTGTCTGCCAGAGTAAGAAAAGAAAGTCTAAATGTCTCGGGTAGGACTTCCAGGAAACAAGTGTGGTATTATCTGATCTCAGCTGGGGCGGACAAAGAAAAGATAGATTGCGAACCCTATGCTTTATTAGTGGGCCTTTGAAAGACCTTATTCCTGATCAAGAGTTCAGATCCCTTCCCAGGACCCTGCCAGATGAGGGAAAAGAAGAAAAAGAAACTCCTCATAAAAGAATCCCAATTGCTATGCCTTAGGAGTTGATGATTCCCCAGCCTAGAGACTATAAGCGTGATCAAGACTGCCTTCCATATGAATAATAAGGAGTTACCAGAGGCCCTATATGGAGCTCATGATCTATTAGCATCCAAAAATGAAGCAGAGAACCTTAGTTTTAGTGGACACGGGAGCAGAATGTACTTTAATTCACAGAAATTCAGAAGACACCCTGGTAAGTAAGCAGCTATGGATTATCCAGAGTCAAAAATCCAAGTGAAGCAAACTCATCTCCTCCTCAGTATTGCGCAGAGTGCCCCCCTAGTTCCCACCCTGCTTACTATATTGTCTTTATTTAACCTATTCAGGAAAATATTGTGGGTATGTATGTCCTTTAGTATGCACAGCACAAACATCTGTGGGGAAATTCTATCTATAAGATTGTGCTGTGAAATGTATTTTAAGAAGGGAAGCAAAATGGAACTCCCTCCTCCACAACATTTTATTAGTGTGAAACAATTCCATCTTTCTGGTGGGATAGAAGAAATTACAACCATTAAATAGCAACTGACCAAAGTAAATTTTATTTGGCCAGCCCAGAGCCATTTCAATAGCCCTTTATGGAGGGAGGAAAAATCAAGTGCTACTTGGGACATGACAATGAACTACTGAGAACTAAATAATGTGGTTCCTGAGATAGATGCCATTGTGCCTAATATAACTCAAGTGATAGAACAAATAATAAAGGATATAGGAACTTACCATGCAGTGTTAGATTTGCCTAATGCCTCCCTCAGTACTCCTTTGCACCTTGACTGACAAAGGGAATTTGCTTTTATTTGGAATGGCCAATAATGAGCATTCCAAGTGTTGTCCCAGGATTATCTACATAGTCCCACTATTTGTCATGAGATAATTGCTAAATATTTAATTTTATGTCCAATGCTACCTGCTGATAAACAATTTCATAACATTGATGATTTTGTCCTCACCTCTGAAGGCTTGTCATTGCTACAGCCGCAGCTCAATGCATTGTGTACCCCATTTCAATCTAGAAAATGGGCCATCAACCCATAAAAAATATAAGGACAACACCTGGCTATAATTTTCCTAGGGGTTACTTGGTTGGGTAAGATAGATTGACATACGATTCTTTGGTGCTGCTTCTCCAGCTGGAAATCACCACAGCTGGCAATGCCTCTGTTTGGGTTTCCTTCAGCTCTGGGCTCGCCACTGGGCTTGCTCGGCCCACTTGGTCCAGCAGGCTGCACTCAGCTTGTGCTACCAGTCCAGATCCTACATGTATTAGCCCATTCTCATGCTGCTAATAAAAACATACACAAGACTAGGTAATTTATAAAGGAAAGAAGTTTAATTGACTCACAGTTCAGCATGGCTGGGGAAGCCTCAGGAAACACAATCATGGTGGACGGGGAAGCAAACATGTTCTTCACATGGTGGCAGCATGGAGAAATGCTGAGAAAAGTGAAGAAAAAGCCCTTTATAAAACCATCAGGTCTTGTGAGAACTTACTCACTATCACAAGAACAGCATGGAATTAACCACCCCCATGATTCAGTTACCTCCCATTGGGTCTCTCCCATATGTCGGGATTATGGAAACTACAATTCAGAATGAGATTAGGGTGCTGATGCAGCCAAACCATATCACTACTCATGCACAGGGACTCCACACTCAGCACATGGCTGAGCCTGGAGTGCCACAGTTTTTGCATTGGTAGCTGGAGTCTGGACAAGTAGGAGGCAGCAGTGCCCCAAAACTTGGAGATGTCAGCGGCCAAGGAGCCCCAGGGGGTGTTACGACTCTTGCACTCTTGCCGGGGGATTCAAAGTTTTGAGCCCTGAGGAAGCATTACAGCTTATTTTTGTTGCAGCTCATTCATGTTACAGCTCATTTGTGTTACAGCTCATTTGCTCCTGCTGTCCTCATGCTTCAGCAAACAATGGCGTGTCACAGCTTGTTTGGTCCTTTCGCCCTGCTCTGGGCTGTGGCTCCTGGGCTGGCCTGGCCCTGCTGCTGCTTTTCATCACGTGAGGCAGCCACCCAGCACAAGCAGAAGGTGGAAAGGTTACAGTGTTATAACTCTTTTCACCACCCCTCCCCATTTGCTGGGTTCTACGTTCTTGTCCTGCATCCAAGAGGAATGAGGCACATGGACACTGGAGAGTGAGCAAGGCAAAGAAGGGTTTTACTGAGCAACAGAAAAGCTCTCGATATGAGAGGGGACCTAAAGTGGGTAGCCCTCTGTGTGAGAGAGGGCCCAAAAGCAGGTAGTCCAAATGTGTGGCTGAGTCCAGGATTTTTATGGCCTCAAAATGTAGGAGTGTGGGTTGATTTGTCCACGGGTGGGCCTGGAAAAAGCCCCATTTCATTGGCTAAAAGGCACTGAGGAAGTTCTCCCTCCAGTCATGGACTCATCCAGAATTAGCAGTACAGTTTTCAGACTTTAAGGTGTCTTTGACTTGAAGCTTGGGTTTCACCACAGACCGTCCCTATCTGCATAGAAATTTGTCTGTCTCTTGCCCCTATCAATACCTTATCCTAGAAGCAGTTATTGAGAAAATACAGTTTTTCATGTTTAAAATAATTAAACAGGCCAGGCATGGTGGCTCATGTCTGTAATCTCAGCACTTTGGGAGGCCGAGGTAGGTTGATCATTTGAAGTCAGGAGTTCAGAACAGCCTGGCCAACATGGTGAAACCTCACCTCTACTAAAAATAGAAAAATTAGCCAGGGGTGGTACCAGGCACCTGTAGTCTCAGCTACTTGGGAGGCCAAGGCAGGAGAATCTAACCTGGGAGGCAGAGGTTGCAGTGAGCCAACATCGTGCCACTACACTCCAGCTTGGGTGACAGAGTGAGACTCTAAATAAATAAAATAAAATAAAACAGTTAAACAGTTACAGAGTTTCCTAGATGTTTTGGAATATTGGCAGGCCATTATTCCATATTTAGCTCAATGTTTATATCCCGTATACCAACTGATAAAGAAGGAATCTAGTTGGTGCTTGGATGAAGAACAAGAGAAAACCTTTGAGAAGGCTAAAATACGAGCAACTTAGACAGACCTAGGTTTCCCTCTTCCTGGGATATCAATGTCTTTGGATGTGATCATAAGCTCTTAGGAAACCAGTTGGGACCTCTGGCAAGTCCAGCATAGGAAAGCAGTTCACCTTTCACTACTTGCTGGTGCTAAAACCTACCATTTTCCAATTGAGCAATGGCTCCTGGGACTATACAAGTTTTGCAGCAAGTTGAAACCATAACTGATGTTTTCCTGGTCACAGTGAGAACAGGCCTCCTTATTAAAGGCTGGATAAAAGAGTTGTTTATCAGGCCAATATTAGGTATTTCCCAGACCTCCAGTTTACAAGAGTGTCATGCATACATACAACATCATAGCACCCTTTCCATGAGTCCCTTGAGAGATGAACTGCATGCTACCTTAGGGCCAGTACTCTATGAGACCAGTGCTGCTTCTATTGTGGAAACCCCACCAAAGATGCCTCTAATGATACATGAAGGCACAGCCTCCATTCTTGTAAACACACAATTCTGAGATGGATTGAGCTGAGATAATCCTGGCATATGGATGGCAGTAGCTGCACAACCTCAGACAGATACTGTATTGTTTGAAATGAGAATGCAACAGAGCAGTTAATGGGCAGAATTCTGAACTTGCATGGTCTGTTTATGCCTGTACATAATAGTCTACAGTTTTCTGTACAGTCAGTTGGGCAACATTTGCCCAGTGGATTCAAGATGATGGGTATGTGCTTAAAAATCCCTAATGGAGAGCTGCCATTTGGAAAGACATTTGGAAGAGACTATAAGAACCCATTGTAAGCTTGCTTGTGTATCATGTTTTAATACACTGATCAGATTCACCTCCCAGTAATATGAAGGAAATACCTTGCAAAAATTAGAACACTACCTCCCTCCAAATCATCTGAGCTAGCTGATATGGTACATAAACATAGTGGGCATGGGACATGATTGATCTGGCAAATAACAAAAAGCATAGGACTGCCCCTCCACTATACAGATTTAGGGGCAGCAATAGCCAACTGCTTAGTTTGCTCCCTCATGTGTCCTGCCACATCACAAACACACCAGAAGACATATTTATTAGCCACCTCCATGGGAGACTGGCAAAGAGACTACATCAAACCCCTGTCAGTAAGCTTTGGGTAAAAGTGTACACTAGCATGCATTGATACTGCCATGAAAATGTTGCAGGCCTTCTTTTGAAAAAGGGCAAACCAAACAGCTACCATTAAGGGGTTGTAGCAACTCGGTGTCATATGTGGATATCCTCAGCAATCAAGGCACATACTTCAGTGGACGTGATACCCAAGATCGGGCACATGAAAAATATATAGACTGGAGATTTCGCTTGCCACATAATCCCCAAGTGGCAGGGTTGATTGGGAAAAACAAATGGCATTTTGAAGGCACAGTTGCAAACACTTTACAATCTAATACCTTGCATGTGTGGGCAAAGCTTTTGTCTCAAGCCATTAGGAACTTCAATTCAATTGAAATGAATATGGGAATGGCACCATACTAATGAGATAGGACCATCGTAGAGGAGGGTCTAGTCATCATAATTGTAGAAAGAGTTCACCCAGATGCATTTCTACTGGAACTAATCACAGGCCAATGGCAAATGTTATTTAGGACTCCCCAAGACCTTGAGTCATGGGAAGGAACACCTAAATGGAGGTTGGACTGGCAACTTCTCCAGGTTAAATAGGGTATTAATTGCCAGAAAGCAAGGAATTCTCTGGCCATCGGATGTGGTCTCTGTTGATTCTTTTGGAGTCTGAACTAAGATGCTCCATGTACCAACAAACTGAAATATAGCCCCTATTAAAGGACTCTCTAGTTGCCCATTTAACATGGTCCTCTGTTATATCTATAACCTTACAGATAACAGCTCAGGCACCTTTGCCCCTCAGGCAACATGTTTGGCATGCATGCCCAGCCCATACTCCTCTGGCTTCCTGTGTCCTAACTAAAGTGAAGCTACCATAGTCATTTTGCTTGACGGTGAAGAGCTGCCTCACCAAGTACCTATTAATCCCTTGTATTTCTGCCTATAGTCTTCTATTCGTATTGCTGTTCTCCTCTATACCTCTTGATTTGGATCCTGGGGAATGGTGGCAAAAGGCATCATTAATTCTGTGTTTTATACTTGGCATACATATCATTGCCTGCTGTTGTCTGTAATGTTGCTATCGCCTCTGCTTTTAAGTAGAAAGCAAATTGGAGCAGCTTGTCACCCACATTGGCCCCCTCACTAGAGGCTCAGGAAACAATGCAGAAGAGGTGGGTGCGTGAGATTTTCAGAACCAAATTAGAGGAGTAGAATGTGGAGGCCAGACCATTTTGATTAATTTCAGTCCTGGGAATGCCTTCCAATTTCTACTTTATTTACTATCCTCGGTGTAAGAACACATACATACCACAGATCTTGTCCTTATATCAAGTAACCTTGATGTTATTTCACAAATTATGGGCTGTAACACATACAGCATTCTTGCCTGTTCTGGAGGCTTGCTTTTAATTGTCTCCATAGGGCATATACCCTCTTTCTCTATGGTATGCAAGCCCTGGGGAGTAATAGTACAGAGATCTACCTGTTTTGCTGCCACCCAAGATTATGCTACTGTCTGTAAGCTCCCCAGTGAATTACCCTCTACCACCAAAATAGATTTGTCTATCTCATTCTTTGGTTTCATGGCTCCTTCTGCATTTGGGGTTCATTTTGCATATAGGATCCTTTCACAAAACATATTGGTATTTTTCTTGCTAGTAAAACCTGTTTATATAAGTTAGTAAATGCACAATAAATTACAGCACCAGGAGCAAGAGCTGGCAGAAAATTTTTTAAAAATCTAACCATCCAAACACAGAAATTATCAGGCATAGAGTAAAAACTAAATAATGTATTTCAAAAAGAAAAGAGCTTAAATATGAAAGGAAAAACTATTTGACAAAGGAGAACCAAGCAAAACTACCAGAAATAAAGATACAGCAATGGAAATTTAAACTTTCTGTATTCCTTTTAACAAAGTATTGTTAATATTTACTCTTGAAGAGAAAATTAATGAGAAGATAGACTGAAAAAGCAGTTATCTAAAAGTTACTCTAGAGAGATAAACACATATGCATACAATGAGAAGGTAAAAGATATAGAGGGTAAAGTGAGAAAATCTGATTGAAGTTTCAAAAAAAAGGTAAGGCAAAGTTGTAAGAGATCATAAAAAAGGCTTTCCCAGTACCAGTTAAGACACTATCCACATTTTATAGAAACCCACAAACAGCAAAGCAAGGCTAGACACAGTGAAAGTGCAGAACACCATCCTGGGTGGGACGCCTTGTATACTGATTGTTCAGTCCTTGTGTGATTTCATTGATAAATGTTTTAAATATCATCCCTGAGCACAATGGTAATAATCTTATGAAACAGGCTCAGGAAACATTCTAGTCATTGCAATGAATTTGTGCTATGTTGAAGGTTATTCAGCCACAACACTAAATGTGGCAGTCTTAAAATATGTCCACTAATTCTTTGACACTGTTATTTTCAAAATGTAAAGCCAAATTTCCTATCCCTTGACTGTTGGTTGTTAGATGTTGGGACTAAAAATAATTCATGGCCAAGGTAATTTTATGTGACCTCTGAGACTAGTTCATAAATTAGGTATACCTTTTGCTTGGCAGTTTCTGGCTCAGATTGCTTGCTCTGAAGAAGACAGGCTGCTGTATTGTGAAGATATCCAAATAGCCCTGTGAAAAGTGTGGGAAGTGAAATTGAGACATTTTGCCAACTTGCTAACACCAACTTGCCTGCCAGAGAATGAGCCACCTTGGAAGTGGATCTTCTATCCCCAGTCCAATATTCAAATTGACATCCCTGTGGAAGTTTTAATTGCAACCTCATCAGAGGGGATTAGATATCACTTCTCAGCAAATTACTCTCCACAGAGACTGTGAGGGATAATAAATATTTATTATGGTTTTGAAACACTAGGTTTTAGTAAGTTGTTACATAGCAATAGCTAATCAATATAATAAAGTATATGACTCTATGAAAGAAGCTGGTTAAAAAGAATTGTCTTAGTCTATCCAACAAAACAGAGTGAAGGGTTGAGGAAAAGGCTTTTAAAAGAAAGGGAAAAATAATGATTATGAACACTATGAGTAAAATATTAACAGTAAATTTTGTTTTAAAAATCTTTAGAGATCCCTAGGAACTGAGAAAAGAGAAGAAGTTCTGATTGACTGTCATGTTTAGATATAAATCATTGTCCAAGTTAGTATCATCACAGTTCATACAGAACCTATTTTAGGAAACAAGGTTATTAATTAGTTGCCTTGTATCTATTCAATCTCTTTAACCAAAGAATAAACAAAGAAAGAAGGTAACCCAATCTAGCCTCCTTCTCATGAAGAGATCAGTGATATTTTCTAGAAGCAACAATCTTTACATCTGAAATGGTCTTAGGAAGATGTACTTGGCTAAAGATTTATTTATAATAATAAATAAAATATATGGCTTCTAAGGCACAGCTCCCTGGAAAATGTCAGATGATCTGGAGGATACAATGAGAAATTTTCATAATTGAATCCCCTACTGTGAAGTTTTTAGCAGTTTCTCACTTTGTAATCTCACCTATTGTTCTGGACCAGATTGCTGGTGCCCAATAAGAGAAAAAAAAAAAGACCTGAATAACTATGCGTGATTTTTTAGATGTGCTTTGTATCAGCAGCTTGATTATCTGTATTTTGCAATTATTAGCAAAGCTTAATATTGACTACTGTTTATAATTTTTGTGATTCCGAATCTAGAGTGCATTTATTTATGCTGCTTCAGCCTAGAAACCAATTATCATATGTCCTGTGTATTTAGGGGTCCCCAAGGCCACCCTCAGTTCATTGACTTGCTAGAAGAATTTTGTGAACTAAGGAAAATTGTTATAATCACAATTATTTTTTATTGCAGTGAAAAGATAACAGACTAAAATCAGCAATGGGAAAGTCACACAGGGCAGGAAAGACCAGACACAAGATTCCAATTATCTTCATACAATGAAATCATGTAGAAAATGTCTCATCCTCTCATCAAAAAAAGATGACAACATGAAAGGAGTATTGCCAATCAGGGATATTTGAGGCTCGGTGTCCAGGGATTTTTACTGGGGGTTTGTCACATAGGCATGGCTGACCAGATGAGTGGCTAACCTTTAGTCTCCATCCTTTCTAGAGGGAAAGCTGATACTGCATGGCCCAAGGACCATCCCATAAGTCACATGGTTAGCATAAGCCATATGGTGTGGCTCGAGGACTCGGGTAAATAAACACATTCTTTACAGGCAGGATATTCCAAGGCCTTACTGGTTCCCTCTCCATGTTTGGAATATGCAACTTTAGACAAACAAGACCTACTGAGTTTAATTCCTTCCTCTATACCTTGTACGTAATATAATCATTGTTTCTTATTTACTGAGTTGGAAATATTATAATTGATAAAATAATAGGTGCATAGATAGATAGTGTTAAAGAAGAGAGACATATGTATACATAGAGGGAGTCTAAAATCAACAGAGCAGAACATCAACAGAGAAATACCTAAATGTTTTTATTCTAGTAGAAAAAAATCACATCTGGAAGATTTGCAATACAAAAAAAGGAAAAGACAAAAATACACTCAGGCATATTTAAACAAGTGACTATAGCAAATAAGAGTTATAAATATTTTGGAGTTAAATGAGTGAGAACCAAAATATATGACAATAATAGTTTAAGGGTTTGAGATGATAGAAACATGAGTGTTCTATGCCCTCAAATTTTCTTTTTTGGAGGAAACAAGAATAGCCATCATTTTTTGTTTAAAAAATATCTGGGATTAATAAATGTGTAAACATATCAATTAAAATGTACCCTAATATAAAGGAATCAATCAATTTCAAAGAAATAAAAAAGAAGGAAAGATAATAGAATAGACAGATCTCTTACTCTCATTCTCTTATACTCCTTTTTTCTCTTTGGACAGCTGATGTGCAAAATTGGATTAATCATTATTATTTGTTTTGACACATCATTTTCATTACAGGTTTCTAAATTCTTCACTTTTAATCATTCACATAGCCATCTTAAACTCTAAAAGTGCCAAAATCTGAGACACACAGAGCAATCAATGAATAATGGCATGATTCTCACCTCACCTCCACCCCGCTACCTGAAACGAAAGAACTACTTTCCTAAACTTCTTAATATTTTCCTGTTTTCTTTCCTATTTTCCCTTATACTGCTTAAAAATAATCTCCACAATTTGTTTGTAAACTTATTTATGCTCCAGAACATACTCTCTTTATAAATAGGAATCTGCCAATCTTGTTCACTTCTGATGGATTAGCACCTAGAGCAACACCAGGTACGTCATGAATTTATTTATTTTTATTGCTAAACAAATGATGGATAAATGTATAGTTCATTTTTAAATTTCCAGTATTTAACTCAATGCTTATTAGATGTATTGTAAATGTTTGCTAAAATAAACACGAAGATATGCATTAAATCATGAACCTTTATCTTACAGTATATTAAAACTCCTACATGCCAGTGAGTAAATGCCACATTTTTCTTCTGTTAGCACATCATATTGTACAGATAGATCAATACCCTACACAGAGTAGTTGTTGAATAATAAAAATAATAAGAGGAAAAATGGCTCATTTTGAAAACAAGAGTGATGTTGGTATTTTAAAAACATCAAATATCTTTAAAATATACATAAAGAAGTGGCCTATTTAGAGCACTGCTTATAGATTTATTTCATCGTAAACTGCTCATTTCTGTTCCACTCTCTAGTAAGAGCCAATCAGTTCTTTCCATCTTCCTGTCCCCTTCTAAAGCAAGTGGTACAGCTGGTATAGCTCCAAAAAAAGATAATAACTTGTATTTTATGATTTAGCTTTGTTGTATACAAATGTGCTATACAATTGCATCTTAGCTAGCCCATGCAGAAGTCATTTTCATTCATTTACCTCTAGGTACTTATTATTACTGAATTTAAAATGAATATATGCTATTCACATTTTGTAGATAGAATCTCTAGAAAATATCTGATGATACTCACAATACGCCTTCTCTTAGGAGGAATCCATGTAATGGTCTTTTGGGCTATTTTTATACACAGACTTCTAAAAAATTTTTAAAAGCACTTACTAGAAGTTTTGTCATGTGAATGAACAAAAATTAATAATCTTAGTAGCTTATAAATGTAAGCCACCACTCGTAAATACTTCAGAGCATAAGGCACGCCAAAGACTCAGGATCAGGCCTCAAGGAGGTTTTAGGAAGACTGTACTGTACGTACAGAAGGATTATAGCAAAGTTGCTAATTTCACAGGTTCTACAGTCAGCAGATGAGAATTAACCTCAGGACCCAGCTTCATCCTATTATTTGTTGAGTAGGATGATCTTTTCACTGCCAATACTCTTAATTTCACATTACCCTCACTAACCACCTTAAGTTCTGCAGTCCATCATTATCACTATTCTCTTACATACAACCTGAACCGCCAGGCCTATTTTTGTTTGTTTGTTTGTTTGTGATACTAGCATGGCAAACCCCATTCTGCGTTCAGCCAATTGTCCCCCATAACACAGATCTACAACTGGTCCTTGCTTGAGAAAAACACACAACTGCTAATGTCGTCTTATATCTTCATCTCTTTAAATACATCTCTACTCACTTCAAGTGTGACTCCAGTGCTACATAGAAATCACATCTCCTTTCTATGGTCCATTCTTACTTCTTACCAACTCCAAGACATTTACCCCGGCCCACATCCTCAACTGATCTCCTTGCTTTCTATTTCATAGAAAAAACAAAAATGGAAGCAATCAGAGGATTGCTTTCATACCTCCACATATACCTATATCCCACAAATTTAGTGCATACAGCATACATTTACCAGGAATAATTCTTTTCATACAGTGGTTATGCAGCTGATTTGTAATTCACTTAGGTTATGTAGCTTTAGTTTGTTCTCAACATTTAAGAACTCTATTGTAGGTTTTATAAAGTTTTTTCAGTACATATTTATTTTTGGATAGAGTAATTGTGGATTCATATGCAATTGTAAAAAATACTACTAAAACATCCCATGGACCTATCATCTAGTTTCCCACAATGAATGGTAACAGCTTACAAATCTATACTACAATTTTATGGATATTAATAGAGTCAAGATGCAAAACCGTTTCTTGACTAGTTTCTTGTGTTGGTATTTTGTAACCACACACACCCTTCCCTGGTAACAAACAATTTATTCTACATTTCAATCAGCATAATTTCCCAGTGATTCATTCAATTTGTGTGTGTACAGTAATTTGTTCCTTTTGATTCCTTGCTGTAGATGTATCTGTTTTTTCAGTAATTAAATGCATTATTTGCAAGAAAACATCCAAAAAGATATTTTTAAAAATATCTAGATTTTAATGTGCTTTTAACATGGGAACATAGATCCTTTTAAAATAAACAAGAAAATTAGAATAGTTTAGATTTATAGAAAGCTTAAAAATATAGAATGAGAATAACTATATATTGCACATCTAGTCTCCCCATTAGTAATGTGAATTAATATGGTGTATCTGTAACAGTTAAGGAAACAATATTAATCTATTACTATTAACTAAAATCTATACTTTGTTCATATTTCTTTAGTTTTTATCTCATTCTTTTATGGTTCCAGGATTCCATCCAGGATGCTACATTACATTTAGTTGTGATAGCTCCTGATGCTTCTCTAGACTGACAGTTTCTTAGACTCTCCTTGTTTTGATGTCCTTGACAATTTTGAAGGTATTGATTAGATGGAACATTGACCAATATCTGCAGAAGTCTGGTCTGCAGACCCTGACTCAATGAGGATGAATAAATGCACTCTTACACCATTACAGTGATTCAAGTAGGTTAGGGATCATCGCCAGCTGCTTTCAGAGAGTGAAATACAGCCAATCAACCAAGACTCTCTCTCCATCATTAATTTATTCAGTCAGATTTTACAACTAAGGTTCTAACTTAATAGGCTTGTGGATAATTAACATGGTTAAAAGTGTGGTTTTACGAATGATAAAAGCTTTAGGTTCTGGGCCCAGAGTAAACAGTATTAACAGGTAATTCTCCTTTGATTTCCCCCTAAGAGGACCATCCAGCACAAAATTTAAATGAGTAAACAGTTAGAGTAGAGACAAAGGGATGTGGAGGAAACAGACTTAAACTAGGAAAGCATTTTATCATCTCTCTCTCTTCCTCCTGTGCTAATGTAAATGAGGTGAGGCAGCTGCCTTCAGCCTGTCCCAATAAAACCTTTTGGCCTTCCAAAAGATTTGAGACTAATCTATAACTTTCCCTAATATTTCTTTAGTATTTTGCCAGGCACCCTGAGTGAATCTCAACAATTTGATATTTTGTAGAATGTCTCTTAATTGAAATTTGCCTGATGCTTTCTTCATGATCCCACCAGAGATATGTGCTTTTAGGAGGAAGACCACAGAACATGCCATTCTTACCACATCATGTCTGGGGTACATGCAATCAATATGATTTACCACTGTTGATGCTTATGTTGATCACCTAGTTGAGAGTATTCTCCACTGTAAAATTACTCTTTCACTAAATCTCTTAACCCTGTTTAATAATGCACTCTTTGAAAAGAAGTCTGTATGAGCAGTTTACACTTAAAGAGTGAGACATAAGAGTCTACTTACTTGAGGGGGGAATATCTACACAAATTACTTCAATTTTGTGGGGAAAATTTGTCTTTTTTCTCTACTTATTTTCCAGTTATTTATGTCAGTATAGGCTTTTGAATGTGGATTATATAATTTGGGTTATAAACCAATATTTATTTATTTTGTGGTTCAAAATGTTACAGCATTGGGTTTCTCTGTTTGTTTTTGCATACAAACTTGTTAACTAAGTCCTTTTTGTCACTGAATGGTATTCCATAACAGATTAATCATGTGTTAACCTTTTGAAGGACATCTTCTTGTCTGGCAATTGTTAATAAATCTTCTTTAAACACATTCTTGTCCAAGATTGTGTTTAAACATAGCTTATCCAGTAATTTTGGAAAATTTTTAAGGATTGTGATTGCTGGATTGTATGGTGAGATTATATTTAGTTTTGTAAAAAACTGAGTTTTGAAGTGGTTACACCTTTTGTATTCCTTCCAGCAACAAACGAAAAGTTTCTGTTGCTCCACATTCTCACCATCTATTAGCTTTTTTAGGTTTTTGTTTATTTAATTCTAATCATTGTACTATCTAGGTAGTAGTATCTCATTGTTGTTCTAATTTGCCTTTCTCTAATAATAAACAAAGGTGAGCATTTTTTCATTTGTTTGTTTGCCATCTGAAAAACCTTCCTTAGTGAGGTATATGCTTATATACTTGACTCATTTTTAAATTAAGTTGTTTGTTTTGCGATTAAGTGTACTTTGTTCATTTTGGATATAAGTCTTCTATCAAATATGTAATTTAGAAATATTTCCTCCAGGTCTGAGGCTTTTGTTTCTACTAACTTAACATTGTCAGAGCAAAGGGTATTAATTCTAATAGAGCCCAGCTTATCATTTTTATTGAAGGATACTACTCTTAATCATATCTAACAATCGAATCCACAAAATCAAAGGCATGTAGATTTTACCCCTATGCTTCTTTTCTTTTAGATGCTTTAGTTTTGCATTTTACATTTAGGTGTATAATGTACTTTTGAGTTAACATTTGCATAAGATGCAAAATCTTTATCTAAGTTCATTTGTTTGCAGGTAAACATCCAATTGCTTCAATTCCATTTGTTGAACCAAAAACTATACATTTTCCATTGAAGTGTATTTGCACCTATGTTAAAAAATTAGTAGATTATATTTCTGTTGGTTTTGCCTCTCTATGTTTCACTGATCTATATATCTATTCTTACGTCAATATCAAACTGTCTTAATTACTGAAGTATTTACCAAGTCTTGAAATAATATTTCTATTGGTTTTGGCTGTTTCACTGTATCTATGAATCTATTCTTACATCAGTATCAAACTGTGTTAATTACTGAAGTATTTACCAAGTCTCGAAATGCAATAGCATAATTCCTTCTACTTTGTTGTTGTCTTTTTTTTTTCTCACTCTTCTTCAATATTTTGTTGGATAATATATTTTCTTTGCTTTTACATTTAAACTATAGAATCTGTAAGTTACTAAACATAAAATATCTTGCTGGTATTTTGTTTGAGATTGTATTAAATCTATCAGTTGGGTTAGAAATCACTGAAATCTTTACAATACTGTCTTCCAATCCATGAATATAAATTATCCCTTCATTTATTTATATCTTTCTTGATTTATTCATCACTGTTTTATAGTTATTCCCATACAGATCCTGTATATATATATATATATATATATATATACACACACACACACACATATATATATATATATAAAATAAAATTTATATTTAATTATCTAAATTTCTGGTATATATTAAGTAATATTTTAAGTAATATCAAATTCCAAATTTGTATTGTTCGCATACATAAAAGCAATTGATTTTTGTCTAATAACCTTGTATTCTGTGATGTTGTTCTACTTGATTATAAGTTTCAGGATTTCTTTGTGTGGGGGGAGTTTCTTTGAAGTTTTGTACAAAGAATAGCATGTCATTTGTGAACAAAAAGTTTTTTTTTCCAGTCTTTACTTTTTTTTAAATTTTTCTTATTAGAAAGGATATGTTTGCTGTCTTCATAATCTTAGAAAGTGACTGCATTTAGTCACTTTCCATTAAGTATGATGTTAGCAGGAGAATTTCCATATTTATGATTTATTAGATTAAGAATATTCCCTTTTATTTCGTAGGGCTTTTTGGTGAGTTTTATCATATATAGGTTTTTAATTTTGTAACTTTTTCTGAATCCATTGATATTATATATACATATGTATGCTTATTCAGTCTATTAATATGATAAAACTCATTCACTGTTTAATGTTGAATCAGCCTTGCATTTGTCTTGTGAAGCCCAATTGGTCAGCATGTATTTTCCTTTTTATATATTGCCAAATTGATTTTTAAATATTTGCCAACTATGTTTGCAATTATGGTCATAAGACATATTTATCTATAGTTTTTTTAATGATAACTGTATGAGGTTTTCATATTATGCTAATTTTGGCCTCATAAAATAGGGGCATCTTCTTTCTATTTCCATTACCTGGCATAGAGTGAGGAGAATTAGTATTACTTCATTTTAAAACTTTGATAGAATTTACCATTTGGGCCTGGTGCTTTCTTGTTTGGAAGATTAAATACTGATTCAGTTTCTTTAACAGACATAAGACTATTCAGGTTACTCTATTTCTTATTGAGTCAGTGGGCAGCTTGCATCTTTCAAAGATCTGGACCATTTCATCTACATTACGGAATTTATGAGTATAGAGTTGTTTGTATTATTTACTTATCTGTTTCCATGTCTGTTGATGACATTATTGATGACTCCCCTTTCATTACTAATACTGGTAATCTGTGTAGTCGCTCTTTTTATTTGGTTAGCCTTGATATAGGTTGATCAATTTTATTGATCTTTTTGAAGAACTAGCTTTTGATTTAGTTGATTTTTCTCTATTATTTTCCTATTTTACTCTGTCACTATCTGTTCCAATTTTATTATTTCTACTAGCACTATTTCTCTTTTTTCTCTATTTTCCTAAGGTAGAAGCTAAGATTACTAATTTTAGATCTTCTTTATGTTAAAACATATACATTTAATGATATAAATATCCATCTAACCACAGTTTTAGCTAGATAACAAAAATTTTGATGAGCTCTATTTTAATACTGATCTAATTCAAAATTCTTAAAATTACTCTACATATTTCTGACCAGGCATGTTGGCTCATGCCTGTAATCCCAGTGCTTCGGAAAGCAGAGGCAGGAGAGTAACTTGAACCCAGGAATTTGAGACCTGACTGAACAATATACCATTCTCCACAAAAAGAGAAAAAAAAGTATAACTGCAGATTTCTTCTTTAAACCATAGTCATTTAGAAATGTTTTGTTTAATGTCTAAGTACCAATTTTCTGTTACTAATGTATCTAGTTTAATTTTACTTTGGTCTGAGAATATACTTTGTGTGATTTCTAGTCATTTTGTCAAGTTTTGTTTTATGGTAAGGAATATAGTACTTCACCATAAATTTTTATTGTGATTTGGATGAGAATATGGTTTCTGTTGTTAAAATCAGTATTTTAGCAATATCAATTAAATTCAGGTTGAGCAACAGTGCTGTTTTGCTTGCTTTCTCTAATCATTGCTGACAATGTGATGTTGAAATATCCAAACTGAATAGCATATGTATCTGTTTTTCTCATCCTCCCAGTGGGCCACAGAAAGAACTTGAAGGACACCTAAAAACGGGCTCTGGAAAGTGTAGATGCACACAGCAGTTCATCACAATAACAAGGAAGTGGTTTTTTTCTTTTTCTTTTTTCAATTTGTGTCTCCAGCAACTTTTGTTCTAAATAAGCAGATCCTGGTTTCTGTGTCCCTCTGTGTCTTTTTCCAGATTTTCAGGTGGTTGTTTGTCCTTAAACTATCTTTTTAGTTCACTGATTTTCCATTTCCCAGCCTTTCTTAGTTTTAAGAAAATGAATGGTGACAAGTTATTTACATATTGGATCTGAATATACTTTATGTTTGAACTTCCAAATAGTTTAATATTGTGCTAAGTATCACACCACTTCAAAAACTTGCCATAGGTTTTCCCTATATGAATATTCTATAGTTCCCACTGTACTTGCATCCAGCAAGTTTCTATACAGAAAGAGTGAAAAATTTTAAAAAGTAATGACTTCACTGTTTGTTATTTATGGATGGGAATAATGTCAACTATTACCTTTTAGAATCATGCAATTTTCTAATCAAAAACTGATTTGAAGATAATCTAATCTAACTACCTTGCTTTATAAATAAACTTTAACCCGTAAAGAAAATGCCTGTGTCCTTAGTACTATTTTCCGTATCTTGGAAAATAATTTATTAAATTGGCTATGGTGGCAGATTAATTGTTTTATCTTCAAAATATGAACACATATGTTTCCCTAAGTTTACCTATACAATGAAACTCAACCCTATTTGTTAAATTCTGCAGAAAAACAAACAAACAAACAAAAAAAAAACCTCTGATACTTTCTAAACTTTCTACGTATATTGTCACTATCATAACATGTTTTTCAAGAAGCACTTCAAGTAGTATAATTAATCAGAAAACTACATGCACATAAAATGGTAAACAACAGAAGCCTTAGCACTCTTAGGTAAGTGTGTCTGGAAATCACAGGACATTTTAGAATGTTTTGGGTTCTGAAATCCTGTTATACTTGGTCTCCAACTGTGTCATGCAAGAGCCTGCTTTTCATAGTAAGTTGTTCACAACAGGAAGGCTAGCCAAGGAAGGAATTAATGAGCAAAAATGGCCTAACATTTAAGGAAGTAATGTTCTGCAAGCATTACAAACAATCACTGCTTCTACCCTAGGTTTTCTGTTTATTTTTAGAATTTTAAACATTTGTTAAATGACAATTGAGCCATTGATGATTATTTCTAGTCAATCAGAAAGCACACAGCTTTAGCTTGTAAAGCAAGCCTTTTCTCACACAAGCTCCAGCTTTTGCCTACCTTGAGAGTAGTGATAGATATTCAGATTAATATTAGCTGTGTACACTGTGACAAATGGTTTTAGATATTAGCAATTTTGTTTCTTACCCTGCTTACTTTAGTCTATAATTTTAAAAAATACCTTTTTTGGGATCTGTTATTTAACATATCTGAAAGGATCTTTGTGTAGAAAAGAAATGTGAGTGCCATCTCTATGCCTATAAAACGCATTGAGAAACAAAGTCAAAATTAAACACATTTTATATTACAAATAAGAATATATTTTGAAGTTTTGGAGAAATCTAGCTAATCACATATAAGACAAATTTATAAGTGGCAACTGACATTCTTTTCTCCAAATTTACATACCTCCAAATTTTCACGGGTGAGAAACAGTATTTTAACACTAACCTTTCATTAATAAAATGCATCTTAAATATAGTATAGCTTGCTATCCTTACCTTAGCTTTTTAAAACTTTAAATCAATATAGTTTTTCCCCTTGATCAATATGCTCTTAATAAAAAGTAAGCATTTGCATTAAAAATGAAAAATATCTTCACAGAACATTCCACAGTAGAATGCAAGAATGTTGGTACTAAACTTTTATTATTAAATAGCTAACAACATTATTTTTTAACTAAGATTTGGAAACTTTAAAAAATGCTAAACACCAATTGATACCTATATAACTCCAAATGTTCTAACCATGCAACAAAACAAAGTCTCTAAATAGAAGCACGTGTTCAAATAAAAACAAAACATTTCCTGATTTAAAATATAAGGTTAACATTGCCCTCTTCTGGCTTCTTACTCAAATAAGAATACCTACCATGATGTCAAATATCACATTCCGTGCCATAAAGGAGCAAGTACGAAATTGGAAAACAATTATAATACTACATGCAGGCAGGTATAGGATGATGACATATTTCACCTGAGGGAGCTGCTGGGTCAGTTAGAGAGAACTTGACTAGTATTTGGCTCACAAAAACAAGTTAATGAAGGCCTAATGCTCAAGAAGAATATATAATAGTAAGATTATTAACACATAATTTATTTCTAGCTACTTCCTTTTTATCTCCCTGTCTGACAACCCTTTTCTCTTGCATAAACACACATCTTCTTAAGGAACTCAAGAAAAGAGCAAATTTAACCATGTTCTTTGGAAAAATAAACTCTCACCATGCAGAGTAGAAGAAAGGTTTTTCAGAGATGTTCTACCACTGCTGCTTTCCTACACCTACTTGGTCATGGTCCCTAGAACATTCAGCCAAGGCCAGATCAGGCAGATGAACCCAGGGACCAAGACATAAGTTCATCTTTGGATGTTCAGAGGTTTGACACTAGGTTAGCTTTCATGTACTGCTCATCAAACAGTAGAAAACACACACACACTGGTGGCTCACACCTGTAATCCCAGCATTTTGGGAAGCCGAGGCAGGTGGATAGCTTGAGGTCAGGAGTTCGAGACCAGCCTGCACAACATGGTGAAACCTTGTCTCTACTAAATGCACAAAAAATTAGCTGGGTATGGTGATATAGGATTGTAGTCCTAGCTATTCAGGAGGCGGAGGCAGGAGACTCACTTGAACCTGGGAGGTGGAGGTTGCAGTGAGTAGAGATTGCACCACTGCACTCCAGCCTGGGAGAGAGTTAGAATCTGTCTCAAAAAATAATAATAATAAAATTAAAAATAAAAACAACAAAAAAGGACACACACACACACACACACACACACACACACACACACACATCTATTTGGGTAAATCTTACAAAATTTTAACAGACTTATAACATTCTATTCCTGTGGTCTCTCAATTCCTGGAAGAGAACTCAGAATTGTTCTCACTTCTTAAATTTCTCCTCTCTCTACATATATTTATAAACAAATTATAGGTTCATCATTAAATACTACTTCTGGGATTCGTTCTAGTAGGGCTGAGGTATAACAATCACAATATAAATATGTCAGTCTAGTCCTTTTTCATACTCTAAGATAAATAAGGTCAATCTGAACATTGTATATGTGTGTTTTATTTATTGCTAATCTAGCATCTTAGAACAGCATAAGTTTGGCCACCGGAGAGTCTCTCTTCACCCCAAAGAAGAGAACTTGCTGCAAGATTGTATTCCTGTAACAACTACATCAGTATCTGAAAGTGGCTTCTATCCTGGAATAACACTGGTGAACCTCTGTTAAGGTCATGAGAACATCACATCCTGTGTGAGGAGAGCTTATTTCCCATCTGGTTCTCAAAATAGTATTAGGGAGATAGGTAGAAATTAGTGAGATACCAATCATTGTTTTTTCTCTCTCTCCTCCTCCTACCCCATGTTCTCTCTCTCCCCTCTTTTAGTAAAAGAAACTTGACCCCAATACTCCTCAAAAATAAATAGAATTTATCCACCTATAGGTAAGGTTAATTTGCGGCAACCAGACATTTTAGAGGTTACTGGATGGTACACTGTCAAATTTTAAAGGCTAATTTAAGTTACTGACTGACACACTACGAAAAGTTCAGTCTCTGTTTTTATCTCTTTGAGGCATTAAAATAATTTAAAAAGTCATTCAGCCAGGAGCAGTGGTTCACCCCTGTAATCCTAGCACTTTGAGAGGCCAAGGCATGAGGATCATTTGAGTCAGGAGTTTGAGACCAGCCTGGCCAATATGGTGAAACCCCATCTCTGCTAAAACACAAAATTAGCTGGGTGTGGTGGCATGTGTCTGTAATCCCAACTACTCAGGAGGCTGAAGCACATGAATTGTATGAACCCAGGAAGCAGCGGCTGCAGTTAGTGAGATCGCACCACTGCACTCCAGCCTGGGTGACAGAGCAAGACTCTATCTCAAAAAAGCAAACAAACAAAAACTCAAACAAGGAAACAAACAAAAGAGTATCTTGCATATATTCTGATCATGTGTTACTAGAACATACCTTCCACCTTACAGTACACATGCTGTGAACTATTGTTAACTGGTAGTTTCATTATAATCCCTTGGCCTTGAAGGTATAAGCTGCTTCTAGCAGGTAAAATTTATCTTTGCTTTGCTGTTGTTAGGGAAAGAGAGCAGTGTTAGACTCCCCTTGTCTTGATCAGCATTCCGCATCATCAGTCTTGACAGTAGGAAATGCACCACTCTCTCTTGATTTCCTGGTAGGCGTTTCACTAAATGCTCAGCATGAGGGTTCCTGGAACTCTTAAAACACATTTAGAATTCCCTAACCAGGCAGGCATGGACAGGACTCATTCTGCCAGCTTCAAGATAAGAACAGAAATAATCAAAAGCAAGGGATAGTCACTATTTAGAATGTATACTCAAACCTGTAAAACACATTTCCCTTTTCTAACACCTGACACATTTAACATTGGGGGGTTCCTGGGTATAAAGTCCGGGAACATATCACTTAGAGTGATACCTTATATGTAAATACAAGCTTTTTAAAAAGAGGATTCTGATAAGGTGTTTACTCTGATGAGCAGTAAATCTAGCCTGTATATAGAATGACAGACAACAATTAGCTTTTGAGAATTCTAGAGAGTTTGCTGAATGAGAAATTATTTGGAGTTTCTTGACAATCTCTGTGCAATAAAATCTGTATGAAAAGGGAGACAGACAACAGAGTCACCTGCATTTCACAGACTCAGAGCAATAGAAACTGATGGCTTTAGGGAAAGAAGAACAGCAGTGTGTCATCAATCACAATATTTCTCTGAAGCAAAGGGCTTGAGAATTAAATAGAATACCATGCTTTCTTTTTGCTAAGAAAATACATTCTCTTATACAATGTCTTATATAAAAAAAAATAGATAGAAGGATTCAGAAACTGTAAACCCTGCACTTCTCTTCACCCAGCAGAGAGACACTGAAATACCTAATTGCAATGTGAATTAAATTTCTGAGAGCTTCAGCTTTCTGCATGCAATTTCATTTGTCATAAAGCAATCAGAAATACCAGCTGACCTCCGTGACAACCAGTAAATCCTATGACATCATCATCTTTTGCTCATGAAATAATTAAGGAAATAGAACACATGCAGGAATATTTGCTGACCTTGATATAACAGCTACTACATGTTTATGACAGTTATTCATATATTTTGTATCACAGATTTCTTCAAAAATATTCATAAACAAAACTAGTTTCCAAAGTATCATTTTCTGTAATAGCAATAAGAAAATAGAAGGAAACTTTATAGATGACAATTAAACTGTCTTTAAATCTCTGAAAAGTATAAATATAAAATAAAATAAGAAGGTAATAACTTCATTTTATTTCTTATCGACATAGTCCGAGAACAAACATTATCATCTATGTGGAATATTCTAGAGAGTCAAAAGTATAGGTCCCCGGGATTAAGTCAACTTGTACCCTCTAAACCTAAGCTTTAGAGAGTTCTTGGATTTCCAAATGAGAAGAATGGGCTCAGGTACATTAAGTACAACATTCTGATTTGTGTACAGTTTTGGTTCCTCCTCATATGTTTGCTCATTATTGTAATGGCTTAAATTTACACCATTCAAAGTTCTTTCAAAGATGGGACACTATGCATATTAAAGAAACAATCACAGAATATGCCAAAGACCCATGTACCATGATCCCAGTGCTATTACAAAAATGGCATTACATGCAATTACAAGAATTGGGACCTGACCAGAGGTCAGAACATCTAGGAGCTATAACTAATTCTAGTGAGCTTTCTAATGGTCTTAGCCAAATAACTTAATATGGGTTTTATTTATCTATAGTGGAGAGATTAGACAGATTACTCTTTGAGTTTCTCATCTATTGTTTTTGATTATCCATTTTATTATTTGATAATTGTCTCTTTTGTGGTGGAAGAAACCATCTTTCCCTCATCCTTATTTCATGTAGGTTTGGCAGGGACAGTGCAGACATCCCCAACTCTCTCAACACAATCCCCACCTTGTAGTAGACACAAAGCTCTGGTCTGACCAGACAGTATCTCTACACTTTGGGTTGAAACAATTATCCTAGGGATGGAAAACATAACCCAAGTCATCCCAGTAAGAGTCAATCTCAAGAATTTAGTAGTATTATTCAATATAAGTCACTTACTTTCTGTGAGTTGTTAGACAGTGGAATGCTAAAACGAAACTTTTGATGACAGTATCAGACACCAAATGAAGTGAGCTATATTGGTGAGAACAATATATTGGAACAGAAGGAGAATAAAAGAAAAGTAGAGCTACGAAATGAAAAGAGATCATATTGTTATTTGAAATACTGAATCCAGATTGACCAAAGCTAGCTAGACTGAAAATTATGAACTCTGTAGTTACATAAGCTGCCCAAATTCCAACTGAAAATTAGCATTTTTTATATGTAGTATACTAGCCCTAAATAAAATAATCAAAAGAAGTACAAACACTGGATTGTTGTGGATAATTCAATTCCATTGATATATTTGCTAATTAGTTGACAGAAAAATACTACTACTAACTTGTAATTCAAATATTTTATAAAGGGCTATATGATAAACATGAAATTATATTCATATTCTAAAAGTATACTTGTTAAATTCATTTTTTGTTTGTATTTACATTTGATCTTGCAATAATTCACCTCATCTAAATCACTCTACTATATTTAGTAATGATTATCATACAACTAAGTTTTTAAATACCAGTTTTTCAGAAACTAAAAGAACTTAGCATCTTTCTCTTAATTTCTAACTTTCTCAATTAACTTATATGCAAATTGTTCTCACTTATTAATATTTGTTCTAATTATTTGTTAGAGATTTTTTATGCATTCAAGAAGCGAGTACTGTGCACTAAGTTCAAATCCTAATCTACATCTAAGAGAACTCACATTCGTTAGACAAAGAATTATAAACCATTTTTTAAATTTGTTTTTAATGGGCTAAACATAAAAAGGTTTCTAAGAGAAAGGGATATAACTTAAATGAGCTGAAGATATAAAAAGTAGATTTGGAGAGGTGAAAGTTTTGGGACAGTAAAATAAAGCATATAGGAGCACCTATAGGAAGTGGAAAAAATATTTAAACAGAAAAAAAAAATAAAAGAATGCTTCATTCACTTTGAGGGACATCAAACTGTCTACTCAAACATCTTTAGAATACTTTCATCACCTTAGTTAGAATTGACTAACAGTGCTTTCAAAATATCTATGGGGAAGCACACACCGCATTTTTAAAATCAGCTTCAAGATAATACAGCATGGAGCCATTTCTCCCTAGCATTGGGTTTGTAAATTAAAGTTTCCAAATAGAAGACAGAAGAATAATGTTCTTATGTATGCCCATTCTCAAATCAAGAAGAGCTGAGCCATTTGCTACAATTTCTAGAAATATAAACTTTACAATTAACCTTAACTTAAAAAAAAAATCGGAAGTCTACAACTCCGTTTTGTCTAGATTAGTGTTTTTCCCAATATTTCAAATAAATTACTCAGAAAATGTGAAAATTTCAGACAGGACATTTTCTACTGTCTAAAGGATTTGCCTGAGGACCCAATGCTCCGCACAATGGGGGATGACTTATTTCACACAGAAGTGTACCCCTTCAAGGCTTACTAAGAGGTATCACAAAATAGTCCCGACGCCAATATACAGTCTAAATAAAAGGCCATAGATTCACTCAGGAGAAAAAAAATAATCATTTAAGGGAATTTGCAAGAGTAGAGGGAACTGGGGAATATTCCTTCATCCACTTCCACCCAAGTAAAATGAGCAGCAAGTGAATTCCTTGGAGAGACTATGGCAGTGATAGTGGAATAGGATTGGTTTCTAGAGAGGAGACCAAAACTTTGTTTCTAGATGTATTGTTGTTAATCTGTAAAACAGATATAGCCCTGCTCTGACATTATCACTGATCATGATGAAAGAATATTTACAAAACTTAGCATAGTGCTCTGGAGTTATGGTAGGACATAATGATTTGAACTTGACTGTCCCCTGAATTCTCAAGCAGAGAAGTTGACTGTAGCTGCAAATGGATTAGGACAAGGAAAGGGGATAATGATGAGTGAGGTCTGTGGCTCCAGTCTGCTGCAATAACACTGAACAAATCCTAATGGCTTTATGCTCTCTGACATTTGAATTTACCTTAAAGAGATTTGGCCCAGGATTTCTGCCTTCCAGCTGCAGCTATTCTAGTACAGCAGTTCCAAACCATTTTGGCACCAGGAACTGGTTTAGTGGAAGATGGGGAATAATCTGAAGAAGAAACTGCACCATTTCATATCATCAGATATTAGTTAGATTCTCATAAGGACTGTGCAACCTGGATCCTCACATGGTGCAGTTCTCAATAGGGTTCAGGCTTTTAATACACCACGGCTGATCTGACCAGAGGCAGAGCTCAGCCCGCCACTCACCTCCTATTGTGCAGCCTGGTTCCCAACAGGCAATGAACGGGAACCAGTCTTGGACCCCAGGGTTGGGACCCGTTGTTCTAGCAGAAATGCTAATGGACAGGAATTTGGGAGGCTATAAAAGAAGATATTTAAGCCAGGCGCGGTTGCTCGCGCCTGTAATCCCAGCACTCTGGGAGGCTGAGGCAGGCGAATCACTAGGTCAAAATATGGAGACCATCCTGGCCAACACGGTGAAACCCCGTCTCTACTAAAAACATACAAAAATTAGCCGGGCATGGTGGCGCACGCCTGTAATCCCAGCTACTCGGGAGGCTGAGGCAGAATTGCTTGAACCCGGGAGGCGGAGGTTGCAGTGAGTGGAGATCGCGCCACTGCACTCCAGCCTGGCGCCTGGAGATTTTAAAGCGAGACTCTGTCTCAAAAAAAAAAAAAAAAAAAAAAAAAAAAAAGGAAGAGGGAAGAAGAAGGAAGAAAGAGAAGAAGAAGAAGGAAGAAAGAGAAGAAGAAGAAGAAGAAGAAGAAGAAGAAGAAGAAGAAGAAGAAGAAGAAGAAGAAGAAGAAGAAATTTAGATAGAGCATTACCTGAAACAGGTAATAGTTCAGTGCAGCGGCCCTCAGAGAAAGCATTTCAAAAAATAAAAGAGTTTCATGCAGGAGATAGAATTTGATCATATACCATACAGTGCCAAATTACATTAGCTGGAAACAAAGAGGAATTTAATTTATCCTGACTCTAGCCTCTGCGTCTGATCCCTTTCTGGAGGTGCCAGAAACAGCAGAGCAAATACGGAAGTAAGAATAATAGAAAAAAAAAATTACAGAGCATGGTCTCTCTCTTATTGCTGTTATGAAAATTCTAAAGGTGGCCCGAGTTGCTAAGTGTAGTAAGCTTGAATTGAATGAGAGTTTAATGTATTGATTCAAATTTATTAGGACTTTATAATAACTGAAATAAAACTGTTCTAATAGCCAAAAATAGATAGAAAACTTTGGGAATATGCTTGATGTTGAGAAAGAACAGAGAAGAGGAATTGGGAAAAGTGGGTTTGAAGTAATAGAGGAAACAAACAAAGCTATTTCCATATTGTATCCTACTGAGAGTAGCAAAATAGATATTTCCTGATCACTAAGGCTGTAACGTGATTTTAAACTATTAATCTGAGTGAGGTGATTCCAGTCCCATCTGCAGACCAGAGTCAGTCACTAATAAGTTTTCTTGTCCATAAGAGAATAATAAAAATAAGAAAAACGTAGCAAGTATATTCGATTTACTTTATTCAACTTAGTAACAACTCTTTATTTTAAAATTGTGTACTTCCTACTTCACATTTAAATATTCTGTATGCTAAAAGAAAATGAGAAGATATAGTGGCAGTATTTCCTTTTATTACATATCCTTCCTTGGAAAACATTAAAGGTTGCCAACCTTATGTTCACATCCATATTATTTCTTAGCATTCATAGACTGCATTGATATAGAACATATGATTTAATATGAAATTATCTAGATAATTTTTTTTTCTAATTGACTTCACTGACTCAAAAACAACTGAAAAAAATTGGTTTCACATTTTTTCAAAAAGGAGGCATAGATCTATTTAGGAATATATGTGGTACAATAAAAAGCTAATGCTTAAAGATGAACCTGAGGTTTTAATCTCACCTGAAGTATAGAACTCTTCTATCCTGAATTGATTCTCGTGTCTCATTATATTGTCTAATGTTACTTTCTTTTCCTCTGAAGAAGCAACTGAAGTAGACAGTATATTGTACCGTATTTGGAGTGGTCACTCCAGAAAAAAACATTTTGCATTACGGAAAAATTCTCACTGAAAATGCCTACATCATTGTTCTAGTGCCCATTGCATTTTGTCATTATTTCTCAGATATAAAGATTTTTTTATTCTTTGAATGTGCAGAAGTATTCAAGCCATGCAACCAATCATTGGAGAGTAAGAAAACAAAATCATACAGAGTTGAATGAGTCATTTTCAAGAATAAACTCCAAATAGCTACTTTCTTTATTTTGTTTCCACCAGCAATTTACTTAACAATACAGTGATTTTTTTTTTTTTTTTTTTTTTTTTTTGCCAAAATATCTTTTTGGGTTGTGCTATGAAGAGGATGAGGGGACTCAAAAAGCAATTTTGAATTGAATTAAATTCTGCCAAAGTGTACTCTTTATTCAAATTCTGTCTTATGAGCACATTGTGTTCCCTGCTGTGTTTCATGTATTTTCCTAAATGAGGATTCTTTCTCCACCATCCCCACTACCTTTAAAAACAATAATGAAATGCTGTCCCATCTTCAATGGTCAGCTCAAACTACCTACCAGAAAAGCTTTTACTGATCAATCTAGTGTTCACCGACCTCCTTCTTCCATATGACCTCCTTCTTCCATAAAGATCTGTACTTATCATTTATTGTTGTGTATTTTGAGGTTATTATCACAAAGGATCTAAGATTTACATTTTACTTAATCTCACTGATAGACTTAAGAATATGGATTAGAACATAGGTTTTAAATTCAGTTGGCCTCCATTTGGGACCGTGGCACCACATATTGGGAGAAGTGACTCAACCTTTCTCTCTTCAATTTTTTCTAAAAATTAAATTGGGGATAAACCTGGTTTCTATTTCATATGTTAGTGAGAGATTTAAATGTAGTAACTGGTATTTAACAGAGAGCTTGGCAAATAGAAAGCAACAATAAATGCTGTTTGTTGCTGCTGCTGTGGTTGTCAAATAGTTTCCATGTCTAAATAATATTATTTGCTAGACACTTAATAGACAATTGTCACTTTTATTAAAATTTTAAAGATTCTTTCATTTATTCAATCTGTTTCCCTATCAGAGCTACTAACATTTTTACATAGCCATATATTTGAAAATATTCATTCATTAATGTAGCCCTCTTAGTACAGAGCTCTGAGGACTTTGTTCACTCCTTCAAACACTTTTATAAAATCACATTAAAAATTTTTATCTGGTTACATATTTTATATCTATATGTGTGCTTTTTCAATAATATAAACTCATTAAGAATAGGCATTAAAAGACCACATTGACTGTGCTGGGTAAATTAACAAATTTCAAAAATGTTTGCATATGAGCCATAATGCCAGATCTTAAAAAGAAAATGATAGACAGCACATAATTGAATTTTTACATTTGTATAGCTTCTTCAGTCTTAGGATGCAGGCATCCCTCTTCTCCTGTAGTTTATTTATCTTTTTAACAATAAGATGAACTCAAATAAATAACTCTAATTAATATATTTTTAAACAGCATTTTAAAATAAAAAGATGTTACATTTGTACATTCTGAACAATAAGAACTAGCGAAAGCAGCTCATGTTAAACAAGGACATTAGCTCTCAAGGGCAAAACAGGTTTTTTTTATTTTCTAAGGATTCATAGTCCTAGAGATGGAAAACACAGACAAAACATGAAAATCAGGTCTCATTTTCTCAGCAAGATAACTTCTACCTGGTGCTCAGAGACTCTCTTTTATCTGGCTTCCTTGCACGTCTTTCTTCTTCTCCAATTTATTTGAACACACTTTCAAATAGTTTTTCTCACCCTAACAGGGATAATGCAACCAACTTTTCTGAAGCTCACACTCCTGCTCTGAAATAAGAATAAAAGAAAACAATGTGTATATATTTATTTCTTTCTCTTTTTGTGCATGTGGATTAAAAGAACAGAAGGCTTATAGTGTGGGAGATATTTCCCCCCTATTTCCATGCATCATTTGCCACATGAGCTCTGCTAGATGGTTTCCAGGATGAGCATGGCACCCACTGCCCTGACACAATGCAGTCATCCTTCTTCTGCTGCACACTCCCCCTAAGTCCCATGAAACTGCCAAGCACCTGCTGTCAGGGGCAGATGCTCCTAAGGTTAGTAAACATAAGGCTAAAGTACAAACTGGCTGGTCCTGTCTTCCTTGGAGGAAGTGCATTTCTTATTTATTTTATTTTCAGAAACAGAACAAATCCAGTGAATACATAATAAGCTATCTAGTCTGTGAGTATAAGGGCACATGAAGTCCTATTTTTAAAGATAAAGTTACCAATTGATTTCATTGTAACATCTGTACAAATTATTCTCAGTGATTACTTTGTGTTTCTACGTAGTTTTAAATATTCACAGATGATTTTTTTATTGCAATGGTAAGAGATTTCTATTGTCCCATTTTTAAGGGAGAAAACACACACAGACACACAAAGTGGGAAATATCAGCAGCATATGACCTTTAATAATAAATCTGTTCACGTATTATCAGCTTCAAACTTTAAATCTTTTTTATTATCTCTGAACATAGAAAAGTATGACTTTAAAAATCCTCCGTTTTAATGACTCACAAGAAAATAAGAACATAAGCACTGCACTGATATTAAAAACAAAAGAGAGTAAAAAACACTGAAGAAGCCTTTCTGACTACTGCAAACAAAAGCTTTCAGTGAAGTGAATAACAACAGAAATGTACCTGATAAAAACCATCATCATAAGTGTACGGTTCCCACTCCTCTTGAGGATATGGTAACTGCCAGAGCAAAAACTTTATCCAACAAGCCTAAAAACAATTTACCTTATTCTCCAGCATGGTTAGTGCTAAAAACTCTGAAATAAATATTGAAGACATTAATGAAACTATAGGCACTAAATCAGTTGTCAAACCTATGTATAATCTAACAATGAGACTATTGTATTAAAAATATACCATAAGTAGAATTAAATTTCCTCAACTACAAAGCAGCCGTCACATACACTGACATTGCAGTACCAGTAAAATCCTCCCAACCTACAAACCACACCCACAGATTATATACACTTTTTATTTTAATAGACTAATTCAAATATATTATACAAATCCTCTATTTCATACAGATACTAATGCCAAGCTAAAAATACAAATAGTTCTTGCATTTGAAGAGCAAAGATGTCTTTAATGAATAGTTTTGCCAGAAAACATGAAATTAAATTTGAACAGAAGCCTAAATTCATAAACATCAGCTGAATAACACAAACTGTACATTATCAAATTTTAGTATACTGATCTTTTATTGTTATTTCTTCTCTTTCTTGCATTTTGAAAGCAGAGCTCTTACTGTGAATATTCATTCATTAAAAATTTTTCTGGACTATTATATGTCCTCATTGAATCCTGCCAAAAAATACAATTTTAATTCAGGTTTCTTATTATTCAGGCTCAAAGTAAATGTGATGTCTACAAATGTGATGGTTGTGAGTGAGCCATCCATCAGAACTAAATGCTGTTTCAGCAACATGCATTTATTTACCAAACTTTTAAGAAGCACCTACTGTGTGCCAGGTTGCATGACTATGCAGTCATGACACAGAAATAAATACACCACTCTTTATCCTTAAGGAAACGCAGACCAGTGGAGTCAATAGATGTGTAAAGAGATAATTGTAATATATCATGGTAATGCTACTATAGAGAGGCGCATGTTTGCAAAGATGACTCAAAGAAGGTGCAGCAAATCAATGGAGGAGAAAAAACTGGGCTTCAGTGCATAATCAAAATATCACCAAATAAAAGTGTCCTAGGCACAGGGGTCAACAAATATAAAAGATGTGATGATGTGTACATCTTAGGAAACTGCCAAAAATGTGGCAGGTCAGGGATGTAGTAGGAGAGGTGAGAAGATAGATATTTAGAAAAGCAGAAGCAGGTAGGGTTCAGATTGTAGAGATTATAAAGAAAGCAAAGAATAAAAAAGAAGTGTCCCTTTTTTACAGGCACCAAAAGTAGTGGCATAATCACATGCAGAGAGGGGACATAATCAGATGATCTCATCAGCATTTTAGAAAGATATTTTAGATGAGATATTTTTAGTAGAATGAGGAGGACAAGGAAGCCACTTAGGAGATCACTGTGATAATGCATGTGCAAGATGCTAAATGCTTAAAGTAGGAAAGTTAGAGTTGATATCAAAAGTGGCAACTAATTCAAAACACACTGGCCTGAACTAAACTTGACCTTTATTTCTTCACCCAGGTCTTTAATTACATAGAATAAAATTTTAGGATATATTAATTCATAATGTATCCTAAAAACATTAGATGTATGACCTAGAGGAAAGTAAGAGTAAAACAAACAAACTCACAAACAAAGAACACTTCCTGATAATTCATATATTCAATATTTTAAGTACACAGTAATCTACTGTCTCATAAAGTTTGTGAAGGCTTACAATGTAAGCTAAAATTAGGAGAGTAATGTAATCTTGCTCCTATGACAATTTTTCTTAAGTTCCTTGAATAGTAATAACAGAATTATAAATAAAAATCTCTTGTATGCCTGTAGTAAGATAACTTCCATTGGGTAAACTCTGCTGTCAATTTGTTGGTAGGAAAAAGAAGAACATAATGCAGACATAAAAGTTATTAATTTTTTAAGTCATTTAAAGTAATAATGATTATTAATCTACATTTCTGAAAGTATTACTCTTTGAGCAAATGTTTTGATAAAGAGCAAAAAAGGTACCATACATACTTGCCTGTGTATTGTGTGATAAATACATGTTGCATTGAGCATCATCTTATATTTTTTAAAAAGTCAACTTTTGAAATGTTTATATTTTCATAATTGTTTTTAGTGGCTAAGTTGCTTAAAGTTTTTATATGTGCAGATATTTCAAAATCCTCTACTGTTACATTAAAACAATTGCATTTTAATTTTTAAATAATTAAAATATTATTCTCCCATTTCCACTGCTTACCACCACCATCATCAGCACCATCATGTTTCTCTTACAGCGGTAAAAATGCTGTTGATATTTTGAGGTAGGCAATTGAGTCTGATTGAAAATACTAAAGGTGATCCTAAATTATCTTTTAAATGCAACTCATGAGGTCGAATTTTGAGTTTTTTTCAATTCAATTAGCATGTAAGTGAGCATTTCATAAGTTAGACCGGGTATACTTTACTTTTAACATGTAGTCTATATTATCAAATATTCACATACATTTAGTTTTTAAAGAGCTACATTTGGCACTTTTCTGAATTAATATCAAGGCTTTGTGAAAGTTCTGGTATGTGTCCTCTACATACTTAATCTGTCCCAGTACACAAGAATTAATAATCAGTTTTTAATCTTCATACATTTGTACAGAGTAGTCAATTTTTAGGTTTCTCTAGTGTGAAAAAATGGAGACTTCCATCCCTTTTATATCAAGGTATAAATATAGGGATTTAAGATAAAATTTGTAGTTGGTGACAAATGTCATCTACTGCAAATTACTAAAAAGCATTTGCATCTAATGTGGAGACCTATGTAGTGAGAATCTTCTAATCAGAGTATCAGCTCATTCTCAGTACAATGATACCAGGCTGGATTTTCACAAGGAACAAGGATAAGCTATGTTAATAAAATGAATCTATTTACATCGTTGTAACTCAGCTGGCCTTATTCCTGAAGAACAGTAATCTGTTTAAAGTGAATGTTTTTGTTTGCCCCTGGAGAATGAGGAAAACAACTTGTTATGTCAGCATTTTCAAGATGAAAAGAGGGACAAAGAGTAGGAGGTTCTTTGTCTTGGGATAAGGAGGAAAGCCTCCTGAGAAAGAGTAGTGGGACATAAAAAGGCTGGTGGGAGTTGAACAAGACAAATTAAAGAGATTAGAATGGTTAGAATCAAATGGTAGCAGTAATCAAATGATACAACCCTCAAAAGTAGGAATCTTGAGGCTTTCTGCCTGCTCTTCTCTGCCCCTATATTTCTTACAAGGAAACATTTGTTGGTTAAAGTTTCAATTCTCAGTCTACCTACTCTTAACGCTTTAGGTTGCTTGCTGACCATTTAATAAAGAACTTTCTGATTTTAAAGAAGGAAAGAATCCAAATGAATGGAGCCCAAGACACGAAATGATGATTTGAAGGATAGCTACTCAACTAGGAATATCTGTGATGGATAATTAAATAAGCAAATAAAATAAAATTTTATCGTCAGGTTCCTTAATTTATGGAATAGATTATTATGGGAACTAGCTTACTTTAACAAAAACAGTGGTTAAAATTATATATACTTAAATTGTATGCATATAAATATATATCATAGTCTATATAATATATATCATATGTAATATATAGATTTGTTAAAATAAAAGTTAATCTTATAACTAATAGCATCCATAGTGGCTTCCAATGATTCAATTTAATTTTTATTGCATCTAACATTGATATTATCTTGTAGACTGCTAAAGTGAAAATAAGAATACTGCCCATTGTAGTTTTAATATTAAGCCACAAAACCAGAATTCTAGAAAAACACTGAAACAAAATGGTAAATACCTTCAACTATTTTTTACCAAACATAAGATTGGTATTATGAAATAAAGTATTTCAAAAGTCTTGGAAATCAGGCACCTTTATTTATTCTATTTTAATGTCTGATGTACAATACCAAGAGCTATTATATAATTTATCCCTATAAATACTGCTTTACCTTTGCTTGTTTATTTTTGAAATTATTTTGAGAATCATTTGAAATGCCCAAGGAGAAATTGATGCCAAATACCAAAACTGCATAATTTTCAAAACTAGAAAGTTGGCTTGCCTCCCAAAATTGTGGACTTGAAAAAACACTGTTGTATCCTTGAAGCATAGCTGCTGAATGATATGTGGACATATTTGATGTGTTCTTGAACATTTGTTTGTTTCTTTTATATTGACTTTATAATCAAAGCAGTTTGACTTAAAAATTTAAAGCATACATTTAATTTAGCAAAACTGAGTTGTTATACTTCATTTTTATAGAATCCATATTGCAGCACAAATTGTAACAAAGTTTAAGAGAATCTGTTCATAAGCTTTATCACAGATCTTGGAAATAAATGTTGCAATTATTTTCTGTTGGGGTATGTGATATTGTTCACCTCCCTTGGGCTTATTCATTCCTGATTGCGGCTCAACTGTCATAAGTTTCTTGAAAGAAGAAATAGTGAGTTGTTCCTTATGAGCAATTACCAGTCACATCTAAAAAAGCAAATCTTAGAAATCAAACTCATTTGTAATGTATTTCTAACTTTGCATTAATGTGAATTTGTTTATACAAATAACCCATCAATTATGTTGTTTTCCAAATCCACAGAATTACACTAAATCTTTTAAAACATCAAAGATGCACAGAGAAAAAGGAAATAGGAAATCTAAAGGGTATAATTTGTTTAAGAAAAATTCAATGGCTCAACCCCAAGGAGTATCCATACCCATGATTTATTCCTTATCCTTGATCCTCAATTTCTATCTGTAGGAATCTCATTATGGTAAAATAATATTTTTCTAACTTCAGAAAATGTTGCATTTTGCTCATGTATCTATTTATGTTTTCAAAAATAATTTTAGCTTTTCAAAATGAGGCAGCAAATATGAGAAGGAGCAATATATCTGAAAATACTACTGAGAAGGGTTTGTAATGCAGGCATTGAGAAGAATTTTATTTATACTGTGGCCAAGTGTTGCAAAGCAAAATATGAGTAACTTTCAAAGCTGAGTGTGATACGATACAGAAACCTGATGAGTGGAATGGAAATGGTGGGGTGGTCAGCAATGGGAAAGGAAGCCCCTGTCCTTGAGGCTGACTCAGAGGACATTTGCTCTCTTACTCGTCCTGACTGTGCCACTAACAGGCTTAGTCATTGCTCACCAGGACACCGCTGCATTTTTTTGTACACTACCCCCACATAAACACAGATGTACCCAAACAAGTTTTTTTTTTTTTTTTTTTTTTGGAGAGGAAGTCTCACTCTGTTACCCAGGCTGGAGTGCAGTCTCGGCTCACTGCAACCTCCACTTCCTGGGTTCAAGAGATTCTACTGCCTCAGACTTTCAAGTAGCTGGGTTACAGGCGCCTGCCACCACTCTCCGGTAATTTCTATATTTTCAGTAGAGATGGGGTTTTGCCATGCTTGTGAGGCTAGTCTCTAATTCCTGACCTCAGGTGATCTGCCCTCCTCGGCCTCCCAAAATCCGGGATTATAGGCGTGAGACACCGCGCCTGGCTTCACACAACTTTTTGCTAAACATGTAATGCATCTCCAGGTTCCATCTCTCCCCTAAAGAGCACATTTTTTCAACTTTGAGAAATTGGACATATCATAAGAAGAGGCTGTGAGACTAGTTAAGTGACCCTGGAACCACTCCTGTTTTAAAATTTTAGGGTTGGCATGTGCACGGTGTGAGTGTGACGGATGGGCTGTGCAGCAAAAAATGTGAGGAACACTGAAATTGGTTACTAGATATGAATTCTAGTTTCAGTGCTGCCACTCACTAGCCAATCCAGACATGAGCCTCCCCATCTACAATACAGAGATGCTGCTCTTCTACCAGGCACAAGGGTGGTAGTGCACCTAAAATGGGGAGATGTTATTGCTTTATAATGTGGAAAGTACAAGAGACACGTAAACAAATTGTAATGGTTGTGACCATATAATAGGAAAGAATGGTGAACTTGGAAGTGTAAAAGTAGACTTTTCTTGGCAATGAAATATTTATAGCAAGATAATTTTAAAAAGGGGTGAGGACTGAAAGAAAAAAAAAAAAAAAAAAAAAAAAAAAAAAAAAAAACTGTGTCTTTATACATCTCCCAAGCCTCACATTGCCAATTTTGTAACTGTGTTAAAGAATTTTTGCTGGAGAAACAGGCTCAGGCTTAATAAAAAAAGTCCTACAATTTTTTTGACTCATTCATACATTAAATTTATGTATTCAAGAGAAAGAAAAAGGCAGAGAATGACAAAGAGTAGCAGAGAACAACTTAAACCATACATGACACTTGATCAACTGGAAAATATGGAAGGTTTTTTTCAACAAGCCTTTTGTACTTTATACCCTAAACCATTTGATAATCTCAGGATATCAATACCTCACACAGTTTTATTTCATAATTCATACTTAAAGTAGAGATATTTTAAAATAACACCATTTTAAACATAGCTACAATACACTGCACATAAAAACCATTTTGTTAATGAAGCTACTTTTTTTCATCTAATTGACTGTTCCAATGGCCTCTTTGATTAGAACACATATTACGATTTTGATCCAATAGCTGTTTATCTAGAAAACATGAAACGAGGAAACTAGAATTTAAATTGGTTATATATTTACACATTGTGTTACATGAGAGAAGTTCTAAAGTTACCACGGTAAGAAAAATATAATTAGGAGGAAAATAATGTTAATAAACTGTAAGCTATATTATTGTTCAACAGCAAAAACATTAAGCATGTGTCAGTATTGCATTACTGTGCCTGTGAATCAGTCTACTATAGATAGTCATTTAGCATTCCTTATTATTTGTCCTTACAAACTAAATGCCTAGAGGCCATGGAAGCAGAAGAGGAGAGTGGGACACGGTCACAAATTTATAGTGACTCTTCTAACCTTTTAGTCACTGTTTTATTACTAAAAGCTCTGTAGGACGTGCTTATAGGATATGCAAAAAGCATTTAGGATCTTTTTAAAGCAAAAAAGCATGCATATTTTCAAGGCATAAACAATATTCAAGCAACCCAATTTCAAATGAGAACATGCCCATGCATAACATAGCTACAGTAGTACATCATAAAAATAATTTATGTGACAACAAGTTATTTTATGTTCTAATTGTCCCCATTTAAATGCTGATTGTTTCCCTAAATCACAGCTGTTAGCAACAATTCTAAAAACCACTGTAAGTATGTTTACTGGCTTTATGATATTACATGAAAAATGTAAATTCTCATTGGTTTAGAAGATATTTCTGTAGGAATGAAATAGAAATTTGGTAACAAACTACTAAATAAGTTATCCAAGCATAGCTATGTTCCTGAAATTGCTCATTCTTACCTTTATCTCACATTCTTGATCACTTCTTAGTGGATTACTCTAAGTCCCAACCACCAAAATTGTGTTTCAAACACCTCCATAGGTACCAAATCATAAATAAGTACATAAATAAGTCCATTCTAATCACCAAGCCTTGATGGTATCTAAGGGTTTCACCAGTGTCTTTGGTCATATATTACTTATAATTCCTACAGAAGACTGAAATATTATAGGCACTTTGCTCAAGTCTCCCATATAAGTGTATAAATATAGTTTATTAGTCATGGTTCTGATATGGTTCTTACATGCAGAGATTGCCACATCAGTGATTCAACCATCAAAAGAGCTTGGAATTTCAAATATTCTGTCTTTTGGTCCTTCATAAAAAAGAGATAAGCCATGTTCCACAGAGAATTTACTTTTGAGAAATCGTTATCTGCCAGTCTCTCTAATAAAAATATGATTTAATTTTTTATAAAGGCCATAACTATAGGATTTAAATAAATTCACAAAATGTTTTCAATCTATATGCTATTAATCCAAGAAAGTGAGCCAGTGAAAAAAACAAACAGCAAAACCTGAAATAGGAGGGTGTTTTGTTGGTTATTTGTTTTGTTATTGTTTTTAAATTTTAGTTTAATGTTGCTTGTTTTTTAACAGAGAATTAGAATGTGATTTTTTCTTGTCCACAGACTGACAGGATAAAGCTAGCACAGAGATTCTCCCTACATAATTGTATACATATCAATTTCAAGCAAATAAACAAACCAATGATGCCCTCCAGTATCAAATCTACCTTGAAGGCTAACAGACATGTCAGGGATCAGGGCATCTGCATATACAGATGTTTGTTCAATAATCTTCTCTTCTCTGAACTAGTCTGAAAGCAGAGAAGGAAATATGGACTATTCTTTAGTATGTTCGGATATTTATTTTAGAGTTAAAGGCATACTTTTCCTTTTTTTTTAAGTGCATACGGAACACTTCAGAGTATTATCAGGATACAATCAGGAATTAAAGTGGTGAATATTAATCACACAAAGAAAAATTTTGTTATAAAACTTTTTAAACATAATGTTTCAAACTAACATGGCAATTATAAATTAAATATTAATACTAACATGTAATTATTAGCATATTATTAATAGTTAATTTTTTTATTGCATTTTAGGTTTTGGGGTACATGTGATGAACATGCAAGATTGTTGCATAGGTACACACATGGCAGTGTGGTTTGCTGCCTTCTGTCCCCTCACCTGTATCTGTCATTTCTCCCCATGCTATCTCTTCCCACCTCCCCACCCCGCCGCCCCTCCCCCATTTCCCCCCAACGGACCCCAGTGTGTAGTGCTCCCCTCCCTGTGTCCATGTGTTCTCATTGTTCAACACCCGCCTATGAGTGAGAATATACGGTGTTTGATTTTCTGCTCTTGTGTCAGTTTGCTGAGAATGATGGTTTCCAGGTTCATCCATGTCCCTACAAAGGACGTGAACTCATCGTTTTTGATGGCTGCGTAATATTCCATGGTGTATATGTACCACATTTTCCCTATCCAGTCTATCATCGTTGGGCATTTGGGTTGGTTCCAGGTCTTTGCTATTGTAAACAGTGCTGCAAATAACAAAATAAATATTAACATTTAATTCATAATCACCAACAAATATCAAGAATATACACAGCATGGTCTATTTTGTGCCATTCCCACAGCTCCTTAGAATTAGAAAAAATGCCTGATGGAATACATATTAAAATAAAACAATAAGTTAGAAAAAATGGTGATTTATGTTTACTTTGCTACCATGAATAGAATTTATCTTTTCCCTAGACCTTTTAAGCTAGGTACATTTTAAAAATTTAGAATTTATCTTTGCCATAGACCTTTTAAACATTTTAGAAATTAAATTATCAACTTCATTTCATAAAGTATTTTCTAATTCTCTGTTGAAAAGTAGTCATTTCTCCTTATTATCTATAATATCACTTAGTCTGTCACAACTATTTCTGAACATTCTTATTATAATACAGACACTTTTTTCCCCACTTACTAAACGGAAGTAGTGCATAGCAGGGGCCACATGGTATTTCATTTCTGTACACATGGCACTAAGTGTATTGCTTAGATTGAAGTAAGAGTTTGATAGATGTTTACTGAACAGAACAGACCATCTTTTCTCATCTTATTCTCTCTAAAACATGACTAAATGTAACTACCCCAAATTGCTGATAACTGAGGAATATAATGAGTTTTGGGAATAAAGACTGAGCAGAAATGGGAAAACATCTATTTCTAGACATGACATATAAATATTTATTTTTAATTATATTAGAAATTAAATAGTCAAGATGTGTTCTGTATGTTTATTTCCAATGACAGTTTTTATTCTTAGCCACTTAGCCAAACTCACACAGGCAGGCTTTCTTCTTTCTTTCCTGAAGTTTAAACGAAGAAAGAAAATGTGTTTGTTGCCCATAGGAAAAAGCTAATGCTTCTAAAAATATTAAATATTGGTATTAAAATATCTTAAACTCAAATTTGCAATATATGCAGCATTTCTTAATGATGCTAATCCATATGTACGTGGATATGTTTAAGAATTTTCCATATATATATACAGATCTGTATAAGAGTTTGCTTCTATTGCAATGAAGGCAGAATCTCAACATGCAAAGCTTTAGCTTATAGTAAATTCTAAAACAAGATCTCCCAACTATAAACAAAACCTAAGAGTTTTTCATGTCTTCATATATACTGACAAAAATTGTTTTCCAAAAGGAAAGGCATATAAATAATTTCTGCTGTATCTCAAAATGCTAACACTTTCAATAGAATATTTCATGAAGTATTTGTAGAGCACTGCTGCAGACTCTAGCGAATTGTAAATCATGATACACTTTAGTACAAGATTCAAAATAAGCTCCATGATTTCAGAAACACATCTAATAGATCACCTCTAGGTTTCTCTGCCTAGGATTTGTCACTTGTTTGTATACACATGCACAGCAATAAATACACACCTAAGATCTTGTGGTTCATGATAAATTTTTTCCAATGTGTCCTATATAAAATATATGTTAGTGTTGAAACCATTAAATTACTATGACAATGTAAAAAGAGCTAAGATAACTAATCTAATTTAAAAACAAAAAAGTGAACTTAGTATTTTCTCTCCAGATCATCCTTGCAAATTTTTAAATGATTCCTGCTGTACTTCCCTGCTAGGGGCTGAAGACATATGTGGGACTGTTTCTAACATGTTCCTGGAGAAAGAAGAAGTTTGAAAAGAATGGGAGAGAAAGAGCTAAAAGAAGGGAGAGAAAATATATAAATACACAGAAACTAAAAAGAGTAAGCTTATAGTGACCTTTCCCATTAGGAGCTCACAGCAGTACACTTCATGCATTTATCAAGTCAGGAAAAGGTAATCAAAGATCTGTGTACGTGTGAAGATCCAATGAAGGAAGTCCTTGCTAAGTAAGATCAAGTAAAATTTACTTAGTTCCTAAATATGTCGACTTGTTAGATGAGTATCTGAATGACTGAGTCAAACAGACAGAGTAAATTTTCTGAATACAATTTCCACCCTCCTTCATCTCAATCTACTGGATTATAAACCCTGCAGTAAAATACTGTAGAATTTGATTTGTTTCCACTTTTCTAAATATATGACATTTCTGACCTGTAGGAAGTTTAACATTAATATAAATGTGTTTTGACTTTACACATAAACTGTTACCTATTATTGAAAGTAATATTGTAAATTTGTCTAAATATTATTTTAGGAATCATTCATATTATGTCAGCTTTCAAATATAATGTAATTTTACATATTAAGAAAACAACTATGAGAAGTAAGAAATTTGTAACAATAACCTTTAATAATTCTGGTGAAGTGAATTAACAATATCTGGGAATTAAACCTTGGGAAATACTTTTACTGGATAAAGGCTGAACTTTACTTATCACAGAGTGGTGGCTCAAAGCACAGTCTCAAGACTGTGATCTTTAGAAAATCGTGCAACCACTTTTTTATTCTTTCCTCTATTAAGAGAAAAACTTCAGTTGAATTAAATTTAAAGGAGTTCAACTGAGCAATGAACGATTTGCAAATTGGGCAGCCCCCAGTATCACAGCAGATTCAGAGACACCAGCGCAGCCACACCGTGGAAGACAATTTATAGACAAAAAAAAAATGAGAAGTGACATACAGAAATCGGAATTGAGGTACAGAAAAAACTGAATTAGTTACAACTCAGTGTTTGCCTTATTTGAACAGTTTGAATACTCAACAGTGTACGAATGGTTGAAGTACAGCTGCTGGGATTGGCCAAGACCCAGCCACTATTACAGGCACACACTCCCAGTTAGGTTCTCATTCTTGTCTACCTATTAAGTTAGGTTGCAGTTCATCCACAAGGACTCAAATATACAGGTACTGAGTCTTCAGGTCATATTTAGTTTGCTTTAACACCTCATATAGGCAATGACACTATTTGACCATATGTGTATTGTGAACATTGTATTAATATATAACAATTTATATTGCTATACTGTCTTTTCATTCAACCAACTAAAGTGATGATGCTTTAGTATTTTTTGATGGGATAATAGAAGTCTACTCCAATATTTTTTCTTTCTGCATATTTAGATTAATGACAGGAAAAGAGGAAGACAACTACAAATTTAGTGTTATGTCTAAATAGATCTATGCAAATATCTGTATAGCTTTATTATGGAGGATGAAGAGTGAAGTGTTTTTGAAACAAAAAAGGAAAAATAATTACTTGACAGATGTAGAGCTGAAAAGTGTTGTAAGAACAGAAACGGTTACAGGAAAAACCATAATATATGAAAACAGCAGGGAAATTGCCTTAGATTAAATAAAAATGTTTATGTGAGTAAATTTTTTAAATCACCACAATTCTTGGTATATAACTTAAAAATATATCAACTTAGAATCAAAATATCTGTCAGAAGCACTCTTAGCTGTAATCCAATCCAATTCAATCTCGTAAAATTTAATTAGCAAGCAACAAGTAAAAAATGGACCAACATATACTAATGAAAAAAATACTGAAAGTCTTTTAAATGAAAACTTGTGCTATTCAGTCTCATGTATAAAATCAGGCAGGGACCTTGAAAAATAGCTTTATAGTAAAATTCAGTGAGTCTGTTGCTTTTCGAAGTGATGGTGAAACAATTATAGTTACTGAAATTGGAATCAAATCTGGATAATAATTAAGAAATACCACACTGTTCTTTTGTAAAAGAATATTTCAATATTAAAAATGTAACTAGAACTACAGATATGTCAAAATAATGCAGTCTGGTAATATTAATTAAAACTACATCCACTTCATTGCATTCAGGTAACCAATGAAAGATTTGTGATTCTAACATGACCTACAAAAGCAGATGTGATTATCAAGAGGCCTTCAGTATAACACCTTACTATTTTTTTAAGTTTTATCTGCTACTGATAAGACTTCCATTATGGAACAATTATTGAGTAAATTAATAAATAGTGGCAAATACCAAACTTATAAGACTCATTGATGGATACAGAGAAAGATTATTTGAAACTGAAGTTATTTCTTTTTAAAATCTAGGATAGATAGTATTCACATTTGTTGAAAGCATCTATATGCACGTATTTCTATGAAATAAAATATTATTCTATTATAAAGTCATAAAGAACTTAAATATAAAATCACATATTTAACTTATATGATTAAGCTGCATAAGATTAAGTATGCTTCTACTCAAAATAGCTATACAATTAATGTACCTGTAGAAATATTGCTTTAACTAAATGTTCTGATTTTATTGAGATAGGAACATGCCACCTTGTTTCTCTTCACTTTTTAGCACAAAAAATTTGCTGCATATTATATTATTTTTGTTGACTAAGAAAAAAATTTGGTTAAAAATTAAATTATTTCAAATTTCCCTGGAGTATGCTTTTATTATATATATTGTATATAAAGTATATATCATGATATTATATTACTTGGTTTATAATATTTACTAGAACAGAACAACATTTAACCAGTTGTTTTTCAATATGAGACAGCAATGACTTAGTTTATCCTATTTTGTAAGTAATAGTGACCATACTAACTTCTGTCCCTTTCTGTCAAATACAGTCCTGTCTTCAAAGGTAAATGACATTGCCTAAAATCTATTGTAAAATAACTCCCATTTAACTTTTCAAAAGCAATAAGCAGGGCTGGGCACGGTAGCTCACACCTGTAATCTCAACACTTTGAGAGGCCAAGGTGGGTGGATCACCTGAGGTCAGGAGTTCAAGATCAGCCTGATCAATATGATGAAACCTTGTCTCTACTAAAATACAAAAATTAGCCAGTATGGGGGCAGATGCCTGTAATCTCAGCTACTCAGGAGGTTGAGGCAGGAGAATTGCTTGAACCCTGGAGACGGAGGTTGCAGTGAGCCAAGACTGCACCATTGTGCTCCAGCCTGGGCAACAGGAGGAAAACTTATATCTCAACAACAACAACAACAACAACAAAAACAACAAGCAAATCTTGTTATAATGGGTAATCCGTACACAACTCTATTACTCACACCATTCTGGCTCATTTCCCATTTCCCAAGGCAATTCAGGTCAGATTTGGATATATGTCAAACAATTCTTTGTCTGAAGAAGACATCTGCCACACTCTTCATCATTTCCTCAAATTTTCAAGAGTACTAATAAAGATACCCATTTTCTATATATAATATTATGCAGTGCTATCTCATTAATAGTAATATCTAGCTGATGTGTGGTAATTCATTCAAAGACAGAGATTTAAATAGCAGCTATTTATATGTTAATTTAAAAGTGACATGCAGAGCCCTGTGATTAGAACATGCACATAGGCTATTGAGCATATTGCTATTTTCAATTTTTCACACACATGAAGATGAAGAGCTGCCCTCTTTAGCTCCCTTTTACTATGGTTATGCAAATGAGCTGTCTCTATAATCTTATTAATGAGGAGTATCCTCATCATTAAGAATGATTTTTAATAAAAAATAGCATCTGCTTGTATATCATCATATTGAGCATCTTTTGTGAAGATTTTGACAGGGTTTACTAGAATCTTCCTTTACCACAAAGCCACCCTTAGAATTAGATTTAGAATTAGATTGCTAGAGAAGGAGAGAATGAATAATTTAAAATTAACAGAGGGCCAATCTAAAGGTGAAATATTTTTCCAAGTCATCAACGAAGACAATTTGGTACCTGGAAATATGACTCCATTATCAAACCAAATACTTTGGGCTAATTATAACTGATTTTTTCTCACTAAATACATATTGAAGATCTACTGTGAGTAAGCGTTTTGCATGTAATAAATAGTAAAATAAAGATGATATGGAAATGTGACAGTTTGCAGCATTTTTAATATGAATTACAACCAGCAACAGATTACCTGGGAATAATTACTTGATTATTATATTACAAACCACTCAATAATTTAGTGCTCAATACAACAACTATTTATTTAGATCAAAATTGTGTCTATAGGTCACTAATTTCACTTGGTCCTAGCTATGCTAATCTGCTGGTATTAGCTAAGTTCACTTATGCTTCTATGTTCAGCTGCTGCTTCTGTTTCTAGGTTGCTTTTATTTCTGAGGTTTGACTGCTTGTCAAGTGAAATGATGACGGTGATTTGGTCCCATGTCTCCCTCATCTAGTAGGCTATCTCAGACATCTCTACAAGGTGAAAATTTAGAGGGTCAAAAAATCCCAATAGGCAAACTCTTTTCACTTATTTGTTAATATCAAGCAGACTAGCTATTGTACTATTGGCCAAAATAAATTATATGGCTAAGTCAAGATTCATTGTTGAGAGACACCACATGAGTACATGAATATGCAAAGCGTGAATAAGTGAGAAGCCATAACTTTAACAATATTCACCACAATGTGCCCTGAGACCCAATGACTCACTTCCTTGATGCTACAAACCACATTCATTTCTTAGCAAGATCTCCAGAAATCTCATGAATAACCTCAGTGCCAACCTCAAAATCTAAGACTATGTAATCCACAATCAAATTTAATGGGATCTTTTGATATACTTATTCTTCATTAAGAAACCTATAAAATAAAACCTCAAGTTTATCTGTCCTTTTCACACTCAACACTCAATAGTGATATTGGACGAGGATAATCACAAAAGATTCTCCAATTCAAAAGGCAGAAAAACAGGAGACATATGAAGTCCGTTGCCATAGAAATTTTCTGAAGTCTAGAATGGTGTCTGTTGCCAAGCCATTTACAATGGGGACAGGGAAAGTTTTCCATAACGTTTAAGGAGCAGAACTTAACCACCTTTTTTTTTTTTTTTTTTTTTTTTTTTTTTTTGAGACGGAGTTTCGCTCTTGTTACCCAGGCTGGAGTGCAATGGTGCGATCTCGGCTCACCGCAACCTCCGCCTCCTGGGTTCAGGCAATTCTCCTGCCTCAGCCTCCTGAGTAGCTGGGATTACAGGCACACGCCACCATGCCCAGCTAATTTTTTGTATTTTTAGTAGAGATGGGGTTTCACCATGTTGACCAGGATGGTCTCGATCTTTTGACCTCGTGATCCACCCACCTCGGCCTCCCAAAGTGCTGGGATTACAGGCTTGAGCCACCGTGCCCAGCTTTAACCACTTTTTTAAGGTTGTGACTCCCCAAACCATTACTTTCCATTGCTCTCTGCTCTTTCCTCTGCTTTTCTCTCTCTGCTCATTTTGGATTCACTGACTCACATATTTTTCCTTTTATGAAAAAGATGATCTGTGTTTGTAGCATGATGGCTTTCTTAATCCAGAAGTCTATTTGCAACTGAAGCAATCTCAATCCCTAATTTGGTGTGGCCATTTGTTAAATACAACCTCCTTAAAAATGTGTTGAATTTCTGTGTGTCAGATTATGGTCACTCTATTCAATAAAAGATACACCAACAGGTTTTTTGTTGTTGTTTTTTGTTTTTTGTTTTTTTGTTTTTTGTTTTTTATTTGAGCTTCTGTGAACAATGTTATTGTTCTAAAGATTTAGAACTCATTTTATTGGACACAGTGGTTTTCAACTGAGGGTGACTTTGCCTTTCAGGAGACACTGATAATGCCTGAAGGCATTTTGAGTTGGAATGGGTGTGGTGTTTGGCGTCTTGTGGGTGAAGGATAAAGATGCCCCTAAACATCTTTCAACACACAAGACACTCCCTACAACTAGAACTTCTCTGGTTCCCAATGGTAACAAACCTGGGTCTCATTTATAATGTCTACTAGACATGGCCTTAAATATTTTAGATGTTTTTACTGAAGTTTATGGCACTCAGAGATATCCTGCACCTAGAAATATCTCTCCAAATGTCATTTTCTTCTAAATCATTTACAGGCTGGGGAGAATGAAATTGAGAGCCAGTTTTTCTTTTTAACCCAGTAAGTCCTGTTCCTTTGTCTACCTGCTAAATTTCTTGTAAGCATTAAATGATTCCCTCTTTAACTCAACTACCTGCTGTAGTATCTTACTTTATGTGGTTAGGATTACCTCATAAACGTTTTCAACATTCTTTCTAGCCATATCCAAAAAGTTTCTGGCACTATTTCAAAATACCACAGGTGACAGTTTTGCCAATTCTTTGTGACAGCCTAATACAAGTAGCCACTTCCAATCCTCTAACAACAATTTCCTCCACAAATTTTTTTCAGGCTTTATTAAATTTTCTCACTACTTTTTTGGATTTTGTGAACACTTTCCTCATTGCCACTACCTGCCACATGGTCCCAAAGCCAATGCTATGTCTTTTTTGTAGCAGGGCTTCATTTCTGGTACCAATTTCTACATGAGTTAGATATGTTTCTTCTCCATAATAAACCATATTATAACTTTTAGTGGCAGAAAAAAAGCCCAAACATATTTAGCTCACAATTCTATGAGTCATGAATTTGGCTGGACTACAGAAAGTGATCTTTCTGCTGGTATTGGATGTGCTGTCTCATGCATCTGTAGTCAGATGCTGGTCATCTGGGCAGCTCTTCTTCTCAGGGATGGCTGCCTGTCAGCTTGGACAAGGGACCTGACTGGGCCATGTCTCTCTATACGCAGCAGGCTACACAGGGAGCAGCATTAGAGAAGTGCTTTTCAAATCTCTGCTCCTTTGTCATGTTTGATATCAACTCATTGTCCAAAATGCTAAAACAAACTACACAGCCAAGTCTAGATACAATTAAGGAAGGGAATATTCAAGGTAATGGTCACAGGAATGCATAAGTAAATTTGGTTCATTACATCGTAATCAACCACAGGGATTTAGAAATTTTACTTTTTAATATAGGTCCTTGGTAGTAAAAAAAACAAAGACAATAAGACATTACATTAATTACTACAGTGGTGAAGACAATTATTTCTATATACTGCACAAAGTACCTTATGTTTATTCAATAAATTATCATGCTAGCCATGAAAATGGTAGGCACATTAAATAGTATACCAATATATTATCTATGACACCATGGTACAATCAATTTATATTATGATTATGCAAAATAAAAAGTCTAGACATATCAGCTCTAAATGTAATTTTGAAAACAGATTTGGATCAGAATTCATTAGCTTATTTCCTGAATTCTGGTACTAGTCCATAATGATTATGCATTGGTGTAGTGACCTCTAGGGAGTAGTGAAAGTGAAATTAGGATTCTCTACTGATAAATATCCTAGAAAGAGACACCAAGAGCTGAAACAGCTTCCTTCACTGCAGAAGACACACCTTTAAAAAAAAATCTTATTGTTTCAGGAGAAAATCTTGGATTTTAGTTCTTTTTATTCTCTTTTAATCTTTTAGCACTTTAAGATTCACACACAACAAGTATTTTCACAATAAACAGCCTACGTGTTTTGAAATGGTCTTTATTCTACAGATGGTGAAACAAGACTCCCAAGAGGCTTTTTTGTCAATTGTACTGGATATCAAAACTCAGGAAAAAAGTAGACACTGAACTACCCACTGTAATATATGACCAACTCAGTCATCTATGGAAAAAACAAATAATTTAGTTCTATTCAAATATTAAATTCTAATAATATGTGACAAGTTAAGAAATAATAAAAACCTTAAATTTGGCTTCCATAATTAGTAAAGCAAAAGCAACTAAATAAAACCTAACAAATTTGATTTTAAAAGACATTGTTTTGACCACCACATCAAATCTGCATGTATCTATTTCCAAAGTTTTTGTGACACGATGCAGTTGAGAGAGAGAGAGAGAAAGAGAGAAAGAATAAAAAGAGAGAGACTCTCCAAATCAACACTCTTGATCATAGAGAAATGAACACAAAAATCCCTTCAGCAGATTGCAGTTGTTCTAGGTGTAGTGATGTCTTGAAACATGTACATACCATGTAACTCACTTGTATAGGTTTCTGGTACACAGATTCTAAATGTTAAGAGATCAGGTTCATTCACATTGTTTTATGACAATCACAATGATTAAGAAACTTTATACCATGGAATACTATGCAGTCATAAAAAACGATGAGTTTGTGTCCTTTGTAGGGACATGGATGAACCTGAAAACCATCATTCTCAGCAAACTGACACAAGAACAGAAAATCAAACACCACATGTTTTCACTCGTAGTTGAGTGTTAAACAATGAGAACACATGGACACAAAGAAGGGAGCATCACACACTGGGGTCCATTGAGGGGGGCTACAGGAGGGAAGGTGAGGGAGGGATAACATGGAGAAAAATGTCAGGTAGCGGTGATGGGGGAATGGTGGCAACAAACCACCTTGCCATGAATGTACCTATGCAGTAATCTTGCATGATCTGCATATGGACCCCAGAATCTAAAGTACAATAAAAAAAAACCTTTTATCTTTAGTCCTTCATTTTGTAGCTTTTGCTTTTGACTAATTCATATTTAAAAATAATAAACACAAAAGTCATGTACTGATAATGTTTACTTATTTCTTTTCTGGATGATTAACAAATTAAGATTTATAGATTTATATAATATTTGGTGGGGAAAAGGGAAATTAATATTATAGTAAATCCTTAAATATATTTAAAATCTATGACCATTACTTTTGATCTGCATAAATATCAAAGGTTCTTTAATTCTTTTTCTTGTAACTGAAATAAAATAAAAATATCCTGAGCCTTCAAAACTAGATTACTCTTCTACATTTCTTTGGCAGCTGAAGTATTAAGATTTAATGAAGTTAGAGTTCTTACCTTATTAATAAAAATGTTAATTTTGTTACTAAACTTACAGGTGAAATACCAGTTGAGTCAATAGTTGAACATGTGAAGTAATAGATTTAACCCCCACATAATACAACCAGTAAGAACTGAGTGCATAATTTTATAACTCATAATGACAACACAATAGCAAAATGATCACATCATTAAATAAGCTAAGATGTAAATATAATAAATATTTTCTAAACACATATCAGCAATCTTAGCCAAAATTGGTATATGGTTGTAGCAAATACATTAATTAATCCTCCCTATGCAACAAATCCACAGAATAGCAGATACACTAAATAAGTCAGGTAAGAAATTTTTAGTGATTCATAGAACTCATGGTATAATGTGGCACAGCTAAGTTAAAAATTAACTCTGAATGTGATGTTTAAATCATCAAATGCTGGTTTATAAAACAGTAATATAAATATCTAAAGATATATACTATTCTCTCAGACACAGTCATGATGCAAGTCTAAGTCAATATAGTATAATGTCATCTCTTTTTGTGTTCTAGCTCATTAAACAGACAATTATTGAAGTATCTATTTAACATTTAAAACATTACTAGGTATTGAAAGCCTATAAAGTCTTTTTACTTAGGAAAATTTATCTTTAAACTTCATTTGTCTTTTTGATTTTGTAGCTTTAACTGTGCCATTTACTTACCCAGATTCAGTCTGACACAGATGTTTTCAACAGTGCTTTGTGCCTTATTTACTTTATTCAGTAGAGAATTCACAGGTAATTATTTTGCATAATAATTAATAGCCCCCTCAACTAGCTTTGTGTAAACTCCTTTTCTCAGAATTTATCTTCACCCAGATTAAACAGAAGTTGTTACTTCTTGCTTTGCAGGTTATTGTGACATATTCCAGAAGTTCCTCAAATTAGAATAGTAGATCTGTCACATTCAAAACTGTGGCAACTGCACTGAGGTAAACCATGGCAAATAAAACATATCATAGTTATTTAAACACTCTTTAGGAGGAGATGTGGATGGTATTATGACATTTAATTGTAATTTTTCTTGACTTTTGGGAACTTGCTGCCCCTTATTCCCTAGTTAATGCACAGAAACACCACATGTACAAACTGATTGCAAGGAACCAAAAGCATAAGCAATTCAAGCCAATCACCCTTATTCTCACATCTTGTGCTTCTATCCTTTGGCTGTTTATGAGTATGTAGATTGGGAACTTATGTTGGTGATTTTTATGAAGCATACACAGAACTTACTCTTATTTACAAACAATTGCAAATATCCAGTTGCCATATGTATTCAAGTAATAAGCCTTTCATGACATTGGACACAGACCTTCCTGACTTTCAGAAAATCTCATCTGAACAAACCTGCAAGCTTCGACCAGGTGCTGCATAATCATACAGTTCAACATTTGTCACTTCCTCAAGTAAGAAAAAACACCCTCAGAGTAGAATCAGAGAACAAAAAAGAGACAAAGCACCAGTGCAAATCCACTGCCAAAATGCTGAGTTCAAGACACTCAAAACTGGGGTACTTACCAAACATGATATGGAAAAACAAATACATTTATGACCTGTTGTATTTCAAAAGTCACTTCATTAAAAAGGAAACTATTGATGAGGAGTTAATATGATCTCCTGCTAGGACTAATATACAAGATACTACCATCAAAGCTACATCTAAGAAAGCACTGATTGTAACTTGTTATCTCATACATATGTCCATGCCAGCTCCACATTCATTGCATTTTTATGGAAATTTCAGTATTTCCCAATGGTAGAATGCTTCCAATAATGAGCATGGATATGCAAGCATATTTTTCATTATCATCAAATGCTGAAGACCAGGAGTGCTTCCTGGGTGCTAAAGAATTGTACAAATGATCACTAGATTCTTAAAATGATACCAGTTCAGCAAAATCTCTTTAAAGCTGCTATATTTACAGTGTGTGTGTATTCATCTATGTGTCTGTCTGACACATTATTTTCTTCTCAGTCTGTGCCAGGCAATCTTATCTCATTATGAGCAGTTCTGGTCAGAAAGCATCCTTGGAAATTTTATTCAGTAATACATTTTCCCTACATAGGAAATGTTTCATCAACAAAACTCCTAGAGCATCATAGGAAGGGAAAATTGTAGTATCATTATTTTTTTTTTAAATTCTCACTTCATAATGTGTTAAATGCAAAAGGCTTCCAAAAGATTATGGAAGTAGAGAAGATGATAAATTATGGTAGTTATACTTGAGAGATAATATCAGAAATAACATCACAAGAGGGGTTTGAATGACTTCAGAAATCAGACTCCAAATTTTATGGGCATTATTTGCAGCATGCACCAAGAAGTTACATCACACTAAGACTTTGAGGTAAGAGAGATTATGAAAACCATCAGTGTAAATCTGCTTCATGGTGCAGATATTAAGGTAACAAACTACCTTGTTGCTTGAACAATGATTTCACATTATTATTTTTTTATTTTTTGGTGAAGGGGATGAAGTTTCACTTTTGTTGCCCAGGCAGTAGTGCAATGGGGTGATCTCCACTCACTGCCTCCTGGGTTCAAGCGATTCTCCTGCCTCAGCCTCTTGAGTAACTTGGATCACAGGCATGCACCACTACACCCAGCTAATTTTGTATTTTTAGTAGAGACGGGTTTCACCATGTTGGTCCGGCTGGTCTTGAACCGCTGACCTCAGGTGATCCACCCTCCTGGGCCTCTCAAAGTGCTAGGATTACAGGCGTGAGCCACCACACCCGGCCCTCAATTTTACATTATTTTCTACAGCATAGATACATTGATATATCCCTGCCAATGCTTTCAGAACTCTACCATCTTAATCGTACGTTTGGATTATCATCAGAAAAAAAATTAATAGATTGAATTCAAAAGTTTAAAAAGCTAAAGAAATCAGGAGTTTTAGTTTTTTTAACCATTATCACATTAAGAAGCTCTGTGTACAATAACAAAACTTTACTCTGTTACCAGATAAAACTGGCCAATCATTTCATTAAGATCTGAATGGGTATCAGTTGTGAGGGTTCTACATAAACAAGTCCCTTTACCTCCCATTCCCATTCCCACTCACGTCCCATTACCAGCCCACTTCCTGCTCCAGCCAGAGCAAAAGAATTTCCGTTCCTGACTGCTCCTCATTATTTCTTGCACAATTGCTTGCATTCGTTCTTTCATGTATTCAGATCATATTAAAAGCTCACTTGGGCAATGAAAAGTGCTAAGTACTAGGACAAAAGTGATGGAGCCAGAAATGGATCCACCCTCATTGAGCCTAAAGCCTATTTCAATGTTTTGATGTCTCTGCATATCTTTTTTTCTCTTTCCAGAATATCTTCCTGTCTTCTTTTCTGTGTGATAATCTCATTTGCATATCTTGAAATGCAGGCCAGGAATATCCCTTATTTGAACTTTTTATATCATCCTTTAAAAAAATAAATTTATATCTATGTATTCTTATTAACTTTTGCACATGCTTCTTCTATAGTTTTCCCCCTATTATAGAGAAAATATTTATCTGTGTTCAAACTGTATCTGCACCAGACTACAACCTCTCAAACACAAGAATTGTGCCTTATTCATCACATGCTTTGTATACAGCTGATGCTGAGGTCAATAGTTTTTCTTAATGAATAATTGAAAGAATGAATTAATCAATTGGAAACATAGAGCTTATTTAATTGACCTATTTCCTAGTGAATATTCGGCATTCAATCTGAACTTGAACACACGTCATTATTAGAAAACTATTTAATGATCTTTATATGGGCAGAGTTTCCTATGGAATTTAAACAGTGGAAAAGTCACACGAAAATAGATCTGATTAGATGAAAACTGTATTAGTTATCTATTGCTGTATAATAAATCATCACCAGCAACTTAGTACAATATCCATTTATAATCTCAGTTTTCACTGTTTAGGAGTCCAGGCATAAAGCAACTCCTCTGTTCAGAGTCTCACAAGGCTGCAATCAGGTTGTCATATTGGCTGTGTTCTGGAGCTCATAGTCCTCTTCCAAGACCAAACAGTTGCTAGCTGAATTTAGTTCCAGTTGATTGTAGGACATAAGTTCCCAATTTCTTGGGGGCTGTTAGGCAGAGTTCACTCTCAGCTTCCACATGCCAGTAGAAATTCCTTCCCAAGTGTTCCTCTACGAGGCTCTCTTACAACATGGCAGCTTACTTCAAAGCGAAAGAGAAGCTCTCACTCCAATTTGCTAAGAGGATGTCTTATATAATGCAATATATTTCCACTACCTTTGTCATATTCTATTAGGAGGGAATTTTATAAAAGCCTGATTCAGTAAAGTTCACCTTAAGGTATGGCACTGCAAAATTTTTAAATCAAACTTTTTAAGTAAAAATCATCACAAATAAAAGAAAAAAACATAATGATTGGAGAAAATACCAATACGATACTCTAAATATCTGACTTGACCTCATTACCAATTTTTAACAAAAGAATGACAGCTAAATCAATCACTCTATCTTCTGAATTGGTAACTTTTATTTAATTTTAATCCTAAGGTAGTACTCAGTACTTTCGAGAGGAGAATAACAAGATGGGCACTTCCACATACCATTTGTAGAAGTGCTTGCTTTATAGAAAACAGGCAAAAATATCAGTCACTATTTGTCTTCTCCATTGCCCTATCAGAGCTGTCCCTGCAATGTACTTGTAGTAGGAAAACCATGTGGAAATTCTTAGGTCTATAAATTGGTGTTACAGTCTGTTCAGCTCTTCAACAATCTGCAAGGCTATTATTATAACCAGTAATTATCAAAAGGGAGCTTTCTATCTCCAAGAAATGGAAAGTAAATGCTTTTCATGAATTTGTAAGTGTGACAGAATCTGAGCTCTGCATTTGCCAGCTGCAGTGAGCTAGAGGGAAATACTGTAGTTCAACATGCAGGGCCTTGGAACACTCAAGTCACCTTGAATTAGGACCTGATGGCTACACGCCGGAGTAGGAGAGACTCTGACACAGTCCTCATCCAACAATCACCAAGTCTTGAAGATTGCATTTGCTCTGTATTTCTTGAAACCTTCCATTATTTCTTGCACACCACCAGATTTTCATGACCTCATTTTTGGATTATAGCAGCCACGACTTGTTAGTCTTCTCGTCTCCAATTTTATTCATCCAGAATGCCAGCAGAATAACCTCTGGGTGTCCTCCCCAACTGATCTCACCATCTGAATTATTCGTGTGCCTATAGTAATTTAGTCCTATGAATAATTCTTCAGGTCTTCTTCCACCATTCTCCTTCCTTCACTTCCTTTCCTATCTTCTAACTTTTTCATTTATTATTCTTCGAATAGACAATGGTTTTTTGCCACTAGGCTTTTGACATGCTCAGCCATCTACATGGCATTATCTCTTCTCTCCACTCATCACCTCGGTATCTCTTGTTCTTCCTTCTCATCCGGCTTTGACATGCATCTCTCATGACTTCCACCAAGTCTCTCCTAACCACCTATGAACGTACCAGACTATTTGTATCCATTATAATTGCCTCAATATATTATTAATGTTCTTTGCTGTGAGCTGTCCTGACAGCTCTGTGTGAAACAACACTGTTTTTTCATTGACTTTATTTTTCCAACCGAATGTTTAGCACTTGGCATATTTTAATAAATATCCAGTAAATGAATAAAAGGGATCTAAATATTTAGATGTCATACTTTATATCTTAGCATTCCAAGGGCCAGCCTATAATTGTTCATAAAATAAGTGATTCCAGATCTCAGAATGCAGAATAGATGTCCCCTCTCAAGCCCATCACTGGCTACTTAGGTCGACAGATTTAAAGTAGGCACTAAAACTTCTAGGGCAGGCATCCCCAAACTTTTTACACAGGGGGCCAGTTTACTGTCCCTCAGACCGTTGGAGGGCCGCCACATACTGTGCTCCTCTCACTGACCACCAATGAAAGAGGTGCCCCTTCCTGAAGTGCGGAGGGGGCCGGATAAATGGCCTCAGGGGGCCGCAGGCGGTCCGCGGGCAGTAGTTTGGGGACGCCTGTTCTAGGGCATCCTCAACTAGAGAGCTGGGAAGAAAAAGAAAAACCTGGGACATATCTCAGCCTTGATTTTATGGCTCACTCCATCACAGACAGCCTGGGAAGGCACACCCGAACGTGTTCCTGCTGCAGTTCTTTTCATCCGTAAAATCATCATCCTACCTTTGGGGCCATCTCCCCAGGGAAGGCCCTGTAAGGATTCACGCACTCATTTTCGCAAAACTATGTGCTGGTATTCTTTGAATGAAGATATTCTACGAATACAAAATGGTTTTTGTCATTAGTCCATATGCCCTATTACAGTCCAACCTATTTGATTCTGTGCTACCAAACAGCTGCCGGCACCCACCAAGAGCATCTGGCTCCATTTCCTGTTGGCAAGGGCCTTATTAGCAGTAAAATAGCTAATGCTGTTTAGATGGCCTCATGATTACAGCTTTTATTGGTACCCTAGGTAATTGAGTTAATAAATTTAATTGCCAGCGCTGACACTTCTTCCCACCTGCCTCTACTCCTTTCCTAGCTCCTCTTTGTCTCCTCTCAAAAAAAAAAAAAAAAAAAAAAAAAAAAAAAAGTAAAACCATTAATAAGAATATGCATCTAATAAGACAGGTGACCTCACAAAACACTTCTGAATGACTTCAAAATGTCACTGGGCCCACCCCAGTTTGTTTATAGCAGCATGCGGTACCATGACTCACATTTACTACCCTTTTCCTTTCAAGCTAATTTATAGAACTGTCCACACTACATCGAGCAATACCCAGAGTATATAGTGAATTGTCACAGAGATTTCCAAGGCAGTATTTATAGTTGCATAGGAGAATATGGGTACAGGTTTCTGGATCTCTCAACTAATAATTCACATACTACATTGTAAATCATGATGAAATATTACATATTATACGATAAAACAACAGAGAAAAGACAATTGAAAACTGAAATCTTCTCTTGAGAGACATTTTTAAGATCTTGCTGAAAGACTAACAGATCCTGAATTGCAAAATGTATTTCTCTCAGGAAGACAGTCTACTGGATGGCTCTGGGTATTTTGTTGTTGTTGTTAGTATTCTTAGACATTTGCCAGGATCACCACTGGCTAATGTTATATGCCCAAATTGCTCTTTGTGTTCCTAAATTAAGTATTTTGCCCCCTTATATAAAAATACATTACCCTCATGTCTGCCTAATTAAGAGAGGATGATGGAGACGTGAGGGATTCAGATGTTCAGTGTCACAGTATAATATATGCCAACAAACATATATTATTAAAATTGCTTTCCTGCCTAACTCCTGCTCAATGACCCCTTTAAATCCCTTCTAATGATCATCAGGCTTTTGGATCCTGTCTTACTTCTCTGTGTGGTTTAATTCTCAGCATTCAAAATACAAATTCAAATCGGAGGTGGATACAGTATCCAAGAGACCATAAGTACTTAGTTATTTCCATATATTGAGTACTTCACAAATATTATCATATTTAATACATTCTATAAAGTAGGAGTTGTGGAGCAGGGGTAATTTAACCTCCAAGGGCATATTTAGCAATGTCTGGACACATGTTTGTTCATCATAACTGGAGAGGAACTACTGGCATCCAGTGGGGAGAGGCTAGTGATGCTTCCAAAACGTTATAAACTACAGAACAGCCCCATGATAAAGAAAAGTATCCAGCCCAAGATGTCAATAGTGGTCAAGAAACCCTATTTTCAGGCATTGTTTTCATTTAACAGAAGAGGAAACAAAGGTTTAGAAGCAATAAAGAGCTTGCCTAGTATTGCTCAGATTATAAAGGGCAGAGCACAAATTCAATCCTAGATTTAGCTAATTTGTCCAGTCTCTTTCCACAGGACAATGTCACTTCCTGTAGCTTCTGGAAACCAGTAAGGAAACACGGAAGTTAAAGCAAGTATTTCTTTAACTGCTAAACACACAAAATCACATTATGTCAAGAGGATGGTTTTCCTATTCATCATCCAATACGAAAACAACATTACTGTAATCGTTGCAGAAGTCCACCGCAATCTGCCACGTGAGTGGGTGTGTGCTGCTTCCGGCTACAGATTTCTACATGGGGATGCCATGGAGGCTGATCTACAAAATGCAGATGTGTCAACAGAAGGCATAACTGATGGATACAAATGACTCTTCAATGGAAATTTTATGTCATAAAAATGGCAAAAATGAAAGTGATACATCAGGGTATAAGCTGAAAGCACAATAGAAGATGCCAAGCCATAACGAGAACCAGAAGATGTGGAGGGAATAATTCCAAAGAACTTGCCAGGGGTTTCGATAGAGAATCCTGGTGATGACTGATTTTGTTCGTATCATCAAGGCTTCCCAGTAAATTCACATTACATATATATTTTATTATTTCTTAATGATTTTTGCCATTCTTAGGAAAAAGAGAATGCATTGCAAAACCTAATTTAGGACATAAAAATTAATAAATTGTTTAAGTTCAAATATTTGTTTTATGAAGTGTTTTTTTTCTCTTTTCAGTTAAACCCAGATGTTTTCAGTGCATGCCAAATGCTTCTTCATGCTTTCTTTAACTAATTTGCATAATTTATGTTAAACAAAAAGACTTTCCAGAGTTCTTATGTTTTTCATTTTTTTCCCATGATTTGTATTCTATAGCCGTTCTGTGTACCTACAACTAAAAAACAAACAAGCAATTTTTGTCTGCATTGTTCTCCTTTAGAGTTAAGATACCTATACTCTGGTAATTTGCTTGGATTGGGAAGAGCATTGTGGAAGTGGAAGAAGGACAAGATTAAACCAGTCCTGAGACAGGTCTCCATCAGGGAACAAAGGAAAAGAGATAACAAACTAAAGCACACCTGGATCAAACACCAAGGATAATCCAGAGGCTGGTGTAGCAAGGTGAGGGGCAGGAAACAACAAGCTATATGAAAACCTCAAACCTGAAATGGAGGCTGAGGACCAAATCCACAAAATCAGGTGAATGCAGCTAAAGACAGAGGAGGATTTAACATCCAGTGGTAGTCAGGACTGGGAGAACTGTAAAATACCAGCGCTTGAAAAACCTTTGAGCTGCCTTCATTCTAAATTCGAAAACTGAGGCCCAGTGTTTCCCCCATGTTGCACTATAATGAGTGGCAAAGGTAGAGCTTGAATCCAGATCTCCTTTCTAGTCCAGTGTCTTAAAAACGGAAGAAATTTTCTCTGAAACATTCAAGCTTTCTAAGCTACCTACCCAGAGACCTGTGTTGGTCCCTTAATTGCTCATGATGGCTAAAAGATTCTGCATTCCAACCCCCTTCAGTACCATAGCTGTGTACAAGTCATGATGTGGGGCTCGAGTCTCTTCTGCCAGACTCGGGATTAGTGTCAGTTCCTCAGAGTCCTTAGCTGTCCTCTTGGCTTCCACAGATTATGGCTGTGGTCTCAGACCCTTTCATTGAAATCCGGAATTCCCTCCTGGTCGCAAACCGCAGACCTCCAGCAATCCTGGAGTGCTCTGCTGCCACCTAGGGGCAAAATGCAGTACTACCTTAGCTGCTTTGGGACGCTGTACTGCACAGTAATTAATACTGTAGATATTTATGAAATCTTTTACTTCCCAACCAATTTTTTCTCATATTTAAAGCAAAAAAAAAAGTCCATCACTTTTTATGGACACTATTGGCCGTTATTAAAGATGGACTTTGATCCTCTACCAAACTTTCAGTTCCCAAAGAATCCTGGGATTTCTGTTTTAGCAAAGGTATTGTCAAAACCATAAAACCCCCATATTTCATATGATATAAGTGCAAAACAGTTTGCGTGTTCTCTGTTTACAGCCAGAATTAAAGGGTATTTGAAAGAAAAGAAAGCTACAACGCCAAAGCTAGCGTGTTAATAAAATAATAAAGAGAAAAGAAAATGGCACCAGACTTAACACTGTCACCTTTATACTAATGCAAAATATTACAAATATTACCTTCCTGGTAATTAAAGCAGGTAGTTAAGGTTGTAGGTAAAAATATAGAGTGCATCTTTCTCATTCTCTCTGTGCATGTACATATACATAAAAATCTGCATAAATGTATTTTTAAAGCAGTGCATATATGGTTGGTGAGAGAACATAATTCAATTGCTCTGACATATATATCCCCATATCTACTTCTATTTTTTGAACTATGGCAGTGGCAATAGTAGAAAAAAATATTGTGAGGTTTTCAAAGTACTGAAAATAACAGTATCATTTTTTAAGAGCTACCCTATCTAAAAATCAAATACGTGAATCAGGTAAGAGCTTAGATTAATTCCTAACTTCCACTCTATCCAGACCTCTGAGGAGTTCTCTGGAGCTGTGGGAATACCTCAAAGCACAGATGGCAGCCACTGATGGGGTGGAAAGCCCAGGCTCTAAAGACAGACAAACCTGGGGATGAGTCCAAGTTATTATGTGACTTTGTGGAGGTCGTCTCTGTGAGAATAATCCATTAAAAACAGCTAGAAAGACCCAGTCTTCATGTTACAGCTTACATTAAGCTCTTGTTGAGACAGACTTCCCTTGCCAGAGTTCCCAATGCCTATATGTCTCAGTCCTAAGACTTTCCAAAACTCATATACGCAGGAAACATGTAGAGTCTGGTATGTAAGATCAGCTGCCCAGACCCATCCCTTATCTTAGGGAGAGTTAGAGAATATACCATAGGCAGATGGCTTAAACAGTTGTTTGTAATACAGCCTCAAGCCTTTGGTCCTGAGTACAGTTGCTGATGCATTACTCCCTTGGTCACTACCATTCTTTTGCAGGGTTCTTAACAAACCCAAGAACCTCGCTCATATTGGGTTGAAAATCCCATGTGTTTTCTGTTGATAATTGTATCACAATATCAGGCCGTGTAGAATCAGGTGGCCATAGGAAAAAGAGTCCAAGCACCAAATAAGCCAAGACACATACTTTCTAACAAAGACTTCAAACTGTGTGAGCTCTACTATTCTACAAGTGCAACACTATGCAAAACTAATATAATAACTTCTCAGTAAGGATGGGAAGAAAAGGTAATTTTATGTGTCTACCAGTAACAACTCCTCAGTGTAGTGGGATGATCTCCACTCACTGCAACCCCCACCTCCCAGGCTCCAGCAATTCTACTGCCTCGGCCTCCCACGTATTTGGAAGCATGCCCACACTACAGGCATGCTCCACCCAGCCAGCTAATTTTTTAAAATATTTTTAGTATAAACAGCATTTCACCATGTTGGTCAGGCTTGAACTCTGGATCTCAAGTGATCTGCTCATCGTGGTCTCCCAAGGTGCTGGGATTACAGGCATGAACCACTGTGCCGGGCCTCTTCATAGGTAGTTCTTTGGCTAGTTCCCATTCTTGTCTTTAGAAGGTCTTGATAATACATTCCGTTTTGATTTGAAATCTTATCTGTGTACTCCACAAACAAGCCAAGCTTTAAAGAGAGAAGTAGAGGAGAAATATCTTGGCTCATTTTAATTTCTGACTTCTTGGCCAGCTCCTCACTGAGTCATTGGTATAGAAAGAAATGTGTATTGCTATTTACAGAAAAACATATTTTTCTTTGACTAAAATATAAGTTATTTCCATGGATGGTTTCAAAAGCCTTTCTAACTAGCTGGATTCTAAGAAAATACAGCAATTTTATTTTTTTGTGTGTGTAATAATAAAGAGGATAAGAGGCATCTTTCCCCACATTTACTCTTAGTAGGTCTCTACAGTACTTTAGAGGCTAACAAATAAAACAGTATCAACTTTGTGGAAGATTTGGTTTAGGATCAGATTGGTATGCTACAGAGCTTTTGGATATTCATAAAACAAATCAATTCTACTAAAATATATTACTGAGGATTGTTAATGTTTGCATTCTTTCTGCTAGTGGAAATTATAGTTTGTTCAAATGTGCCCCCCCACACACACACACACTTATACAACCTTTAAGTACTTCTCTCTTTTACCAGCAGAAATACAATTTCTTTCACTGCAAGCAACATTTACCTATCCCCACCCATATCAATCTTTTTTTCACATACAAAATACTATAAAGCACAGAAAACTCAATTTCATTTAAAACGTCCAAATATACTAAGGTTGAGTACAACCTTAGTACTGGCATATGTAGCTGAAAATATCATCCCTATGACAACATAAAATATGTCAAGAGTTACCAAGTGGATCATCCCTTTGATTTATTATACCCTCTAGGTATAAAACTATCAAGTTTCTTGATATAAAGCCCAGTGGTTAACAAAAACTACACATATATTCTTCCTCATTTTTAAAAAAATGAAATAGCACAATATATATTAGAGTAAGTAAAATGCAAAGACACAGTATGTAGCTCGGGTTTGAAGCCTCCAGAAAAACAACAGACCCATATGGACTGCTGGAGAGTTGTGCCATGTTTTAGTGAAAAGACCTGGCGTTATAAATAACTCATTTTACTGATGAATAAACTAAGACCCCAAAGGTCATAATGCTAGTAAATGGCAGAACTGGGCATGAATTAAAATCTGACTTTTACCCCAATGTCTTCCTCTGATCCTTCAACAATTACTTGTGCCCATAGAGATTACTTTTTTCTTTATTGTCATGAACTTATGAGATTACAGATTGTGAAATTATAACTCATTTTCCTTAGGTTCTTGAGTGAGTTAGATTGAAGTTAAAACCCCTGCAGAAGAGAAAAAACAAGTGATTCTGAATGCTCAAGGAAATTGTAAACACCACATATCTTATCAACCTTCCCAGTTCCCAGACACAGCTATATCTAACAGAGCACTTGGAGAAGGGGAAAGGAAGAAGGGAAAGGCACAGGCAGGATGAAAAGGGCCATCATCTCATGCCATCTATCCATCCTGTGCTGTTCCATTTGTCCTGTCCATAGAGATGTTTTGGGGCCAGTGCGCCAAATGCCAGTGCTGAGGACATAGGCATGCCAGCTGAAGTAGCTTTATCAGATCATTTATCAGGCCATCTGTGGCCAGAGCCAAGACCATCCTACTGACCTTGTAATATACTTTGAATGTCCACATGCCAGGGCCCCTGGGATTCCAGGATAGGCTATTGGGTGTGGGCAATTGCCTTAGATTCCCAGATTAAGAATTTCATCAGCAAGACAAGGCTTTGATACTAATCAAACCATAAGGCATTGGTTGTTTACTTAAGACACTATTGAGATATGGGAGGCCCCAAGGTATTTTCAGAACCAAGACTATTTGGTTCTTTTTCACTGTTCCTCTTACTGGTGATGAACTATCTTTCATCTTATCATGGAAAGAGGGGAGCTCAGGTGAAAGCATCATGACTTCACATCACAGCATCTACACCAGGAACTGAGAACATTATCTTGGAAAGAAAATATTTTCCAGAAGTTTTTGAGAAGACATCTTTTTGTATTTCATTAACCCCTTGCCAAAGGCTGCTGGACCCATCCTGGGCAATCATAAAAAATAGTAACATGAATTAACATGATACACTTTGACCAAGCAGGTTTACCTCAGGAAGTGGGACCTTGGCTATCTGGAGAAAATTGGTGTTTGGTTAGCAAGGAAGAAGGGGAATGAATTGTTTCCCAAATTGGGTTATTTCTTCATCACTGCCGGTAGCAGGCAACATCCCTCAGGAATACTCTACCCTCAGTCTAGGTTTAGCACGCAGCAGCTGAAGATCATTGAAGATACCAGATTCTCATAGTTCCAACAAGAGTCCACTAGGAACTTCTTTAACCTGGGAGTGTTCTTCACCTGCAGGTACCCCAGAAGCCCCACAGAACCACCATCTTGTTCTGGGAGTCACTATACTACCAGCATTTCAGCAGCTGCTATTCACAGCATTCATCAGCAAGTCCCTGATCCCACCTTCACTGTGTGTGCAAATCTCACTATCTCAGGAAAAAACTGAAATTGATGAGTTCCATGTTTCCAGATAAAAAATTGGGCCATATTTCACATTTTTGTGCTTGTTTGACAGCTGCCGGGCCACTTCTTGACAACCCCCAATTCCTTCTAGGAGGTATTGAAAAAGTATTTTGGGGTCCCATCTATAAGGCATGTTGGAAAACGCCATTAAAAAGCCTCAGCAGAAGGGCAATGCAGTGGCTCACACCCAGTAGTCCCAGTGCTTTAGCACGCCAAGGCAAAAGGATTATCTGAGCCCAGGAGTTCAAAGTTACAGTGAGCTATCATCATGCACTGCACCCCAGCCTGAGTGACAGGGCGAGACGGAGTTTCGCTCTTGTTACCCAGGCTGGAGTGCAATGGCGCGATCTCGGCTCACCGCAACCTCCGCCTCCTGGGTTCAGGCAATTCTCCTGCCTCAGCCTCCTGAGTAGCTGGGATTACAGGCACGCGCCACCACGCCCAGCTAATTTTTTGTATTCTTAGTAGAGACGGGGTTTCACCATGTTGACCAGGATGGTCTCGATCTCTTGACCTCGTGATCCACCCACCTCAGCCTCCCAAAGTGCTGGGATTACAGGCTTGAGCCACGGCGCCCGGCAGTGTTTCTAAAAAAAAAAAAAGCAAAACAAAATTTGAAAAGCCTCAGGGGGAGCAGAGCTTATAGCCATGGAGTTCTCATTTCTCACTCAGTGATGTTTATCTCCAGGGAAAAAAATTAGGCACGGCCTGATGAACTAGCCTATACTACTTAACCCTTCCAATTATTAAAAGTGAAAAAATACTATCTTCACCCAAATAAAAGAGACATACAAAATGACCACCCATTCAAACCTCTTCAGGACTTTTCCAGTGTGTCCCCACCACAACTAGGGAAGCAGGGAACACCCTGTTGCTGTACATATTGCTGTAGCGAATGGAGATACTCTACTAATGGATGCTGGTTTTCAGAGATGTTACCCCCCCTACAGGGATACATCCTAGCTCCTCCACCACAAGGGCACTCTCCTTTTAGGTCTTGAAAAAGGTACAGAATTCCATATTGCAAATATATGGTAAAGAGCAGGAACAAATCTTCTCATTAATGGTTTTCAGATCATCATGTACATAATCCTTACAGAGTTCATCACATTTGTCAATGTAAATTTGTTATAAAAACAAATTTAATTTGTTTTCAATCCTATTTTTTATTTTGGATTTAGGGGGTGGTCATGTGGGGTTGTTACACTGGTATATTGAATGAAGCTGAGGTTTGGAATATGGATGGTCCGGTCAGCCAGGAGGTTAGCATAGTACGCAAGCAGGTTTTGAGCCCACATCCCCCTACCTGCCTCTCTCCCTCATCTAGTACTAACTACTCAGCATCTATTGTTCCCTTTTTATATCTATGTGGTTTCAGTGTTAAATCTCATAAGTGAGAAGTGAGAAAATGTGGCATTTGGTTTTCTGTTCTTGCATGAATTCACTTAGGATAATGGCCTCCAGCTGCATCCATGCTGCTGTGTAGTATTCCATGGTGTATATGTACCATATTTTCTTTATCCAGTCCACAATTGCTGGACACCTAGGTTAATTCCATGTGTTTGCTATTGTGAATAGTGTTGCAATGAACGTAAAAGTGCATGTGCCTTTTTGACAGAATGAATTATGAAGGTGTTTAGCACAATACATTTTCCTATTGACACTGCTTTATCTGCATTCCAGAGATTTTTGTAAATGATGTCTCTATTTTCATTAATTTTATTTTTTATTTTATTTTATTTTATTTTTTTGAGACGGAGTTTCGCTCTTGTTACCCAGGCTGGAGTGCAATGGCACGATCTCGGCTCACCGCAACCTCCGCCTCCCGGGTTCAGGCAATTCTCCTGCCTCAGCCTCCTGAGTAGCTGGGATTACAGGCCTCGATCTCTTGACCTCGTGATCCACCCGCCTCGGGCTCCCAAAGTGCTGGGATTACAGGCTTGAGCCACCGCACCCGGCCTTTTCATTAATTTTAAAGAAGTTTCTTTTATTCTGCTTTAATTTTATTCTTCACCCAAGAGTTATTCAGGAGCATAACTGCTCAGGAGTGCTCTCAGGACTCGCATCACTCAAGTGGGCTAAAGTCACCCACAGGTATGCTCCTCAGGGCAAGGCAAACCTACCTGAAAGGCTGTCTCAGCCTACTGACAACTGAAGTTCACTTCCCGTTCAGGGAACCAAATAAATGTAGCAGGAAAGGCTGCAAAACCAATCTCTCAAACACCAAACTGAGAGAGAGGCGGTAATTGGCTGGGAGCAGTGGCAGCATAGTTGCCTAACAGCTGAGCTCTCCCACAAAGAATATCTTTGCCCTTTTAAAGGCTTACAACTCTAGAAATTCCATGTGAAAGGCTCTTGGGCTTACACCTCTAGAAATTACATGTGAAAGGGTCTTGATCTATGAAGTAGGAGTAGGGTACGTGACTTAGGTCGGGGTTTGATCGTGTTTAAGTACAAACAATGCCTTCTGGAAAGATTCTTCCATACCATGCCGGTGATCAATAGAAGTGCAATTAAGGTGGCATCTGGGTCTGTCAGCCTTTACTTCTCCTTTTGAAATGCAGTATAGAAGTCTAGGTGGAAGCACTTTAGAAGCTTAAGAGGATTAAGGGGTCTCCTTCCTCAGCAGAAAGGTTAGTTCCTGCCTGCCAACTAAGGTCATGATGGTCTTGAGAACACTGCATCACTTCACAGGCCAAGCTCTGGTCAGTTGGCCCAAGGAGTCAAGGTTGTGCTGCTGACTACCTATGCACAACCCTTACTATGTGACCAATGGTATCTGAAACTATTCATATTCTGCTTATACAGTTTGTGGGAACAGGATGGAAAGTTATATGTGCATACTGTTAAGATGCTTTTGTTTTAATTATCTACCCAGTCTAATCTGGAAGTTCATTACCCAGTAATCTCTCAGGAAACCCAAAAACTTTGATCATATCAGCCTGCTGCTACTAGCACTACTTATCTCACAGAGAAAACTAATGATGACTTTTTCTCAGCATACTGAATGATTTTCCTGAAATCAAGAGGTAAAATCTCATCGCCTTTTCCTTGAATATGGCCTGCCCAAAATGTGACTTGTTTTTCATATAAAACATGGCAGATGTGACTTTATAGGATATATAGGATTCTTAAGTGACTTTATAAGAATTTTCACAATTTCTGCCTATGTCTTTTATGACTTTTGCTTTTGCAAAACTTATTCTAGGATAAGCAAACCAGTGCTAAGAAATTTGACTTCTCTTGGATTGCCATACTGTTAGGAATTCTGAAGGAGACATGAAGAGAAACTGGAGAGAGTTAGATATCCAACCACCCTCCAAGTGTGGCAGCCAGTCCTGCAGAAGTGCCAAATATAGAAATGAAGAGCTCGTCTTTGGTTTTTAGCCTAGTTGAACCTCCAGATTATTCCTGTTTTAGCCATCATCCAATATAAAAGCATGAGAGACATCAAATGAGAATTGCCCAGCTGAGCCTGGCTGACCCACAATACTGAGAGATAATAATAAGCTGTGATTTAAAGCCACAAAGTTTTCGGGTGATCAGTCATGCAACCTTAGTTAACACAAAGCACCAAACAAAAGTATTACTTTAAAGAATTTATTTTCAACACAAGGTGAAGAATCTGCCCTATCATGACCAATCTAAATATATACAGCTAGGATTTGTTTCCTAGGAACCATGTGCTTCAAAGCAGATCTATAAACTCTCCATGTCTGCCATAAGATCCACAGTAGTCCAGAGAGATCAACTTGTCAGGCATTTATCAAAGCTTCCTCTTCCACTGTGAAAAACATAGTATTCCTCATATAGAAAAAAAAAGTTCGCTCCTCTTTTTGCATTTTTGTGAGCTCAGTGCAGCTGTAAGTCAAGATAAAAACTAATATCCAGTGTTCCCCAAATCTTAAAGTATGGTTCTTTTAAAAATCATATCTCTATGGTGCCTACGTCCTCATACATTTTCAGAAAGATAAGTGCCCCCAATTGTCAGCAACACTACATTCCACCAGCAATTTAGCCTCATGTAGTGCATGTGCTGTGATGTCCCTGCCAGTCAGACAATCACAACAACTCAAAATGCTGGAGGGATCTACACATATTTTTGGCAGAGCAATATTTTAATACTTTCCAATACCTATACTTCCATGATATCACCCACCTGGCCTTACTTTCTTACATATTTTACTTGCATTGATATATTGATATCCTTTATTCCATGCATTTGCCACCTCCCACCCACAACAGCTCCTGCCACTCAATTTGTCTATATGTGCTTTGCTTTTCCACTTCTGTGGATTGTCAAGACTAATTTTTTTTTTTTTTTTGACAGAGTCTCCCCCTGTTTCCCAGGCTGGAGTACACTCACTGCCACCTCTCCCTCCCTGGTTCAAGCAATGCTCAAGCCTCATTGTTTTTAATGCAGATGCCAGGTTTTAGGATGTTCTTCAAGGCTCTACAATTTCAAATTCATCTGTGTAATGCATACACTGCCCAACTTTTAGTTTTGGATTACATAAAATGGGAGTCACCCTAAAGAACAGCCACACACAATTTCTGTCAGTGTCACAACCAACTCACTTTATTTGCCAATACAGAATTCAGTTGTGTCAAGTAATTATACTGTCCTCCTAGAATTCCATAATTCACAGGAAGTATGGAAAAACACATCTCACTAGCTTTTCAAAAAAACTCTAGGTCAGGATGCCCAGTTATTCAGCAAACATCTAGAGAGCATTTGCTTTATTTGCAGGGGCAGATTTGGAGCCTGGAAGAGCCACAGCAAAGAGGCAAGCTAAGTTGCTTGGAAAAATCCAAAAATAGAATACCAGAAAGAAAGAAAGAAATCTCAAAAGTATATATAGTGATTTCGGGGTAGAATTAAAATAAAGGCCCAGAACAAAGTGTGTATGGATATGCATTTGTCCCATTGACCACTACTGGTTTCATGATGTACTTTAAAAACAATAAAAGCATCATATAAAATTAAAGGCATTCTATAAAATCACTTCTGCTATGTTTTACAAAAATAAGACAAAAACAAACAAACAAAAAACGAGTCACTATAGCTTGGCCATATTCAAAGAGAAAGGATGACATTTCACCTATTTATTTTAGAAGCACCATTCAGTACAGAGAGGAAAGGGATTGATGGCTTCCTGTGTGGTATAATCAGTGCTAGTAGAAACAGGCTGATATGATCAGAGTGTCTGGTCTTCCTTGCAATATTGGAAGTGTACAAAATATTAGTAATATTAGTATAAAAGCACCTCTATATAGTATTCCATGAAATTAATAAATAAAAATCAAATTTTTGAATTCAAAATGAAAAATGAAATTGTTTCGTGATATTTTGTAGTCTATTTTAAACTCATTTAAGAAAGAAAAGTTTTCTTTAAAGTTTATTGGATGAAGTTAGAAGTTTATTGTTGTCCTGATCTTTTGCACTCAAATAATTTTCACTATTTGTCTCAACAAAAACATTACTTTTACATGGATCCATTTGATTTGACAGCATAATCCTTCTCACCATAACAATCAAGCTGGAGCTTGATTTCACCACCTAAGTGAAAATTGGTTTTCTAATGGAAAAATACATCATAATTATGTCAATAAAATTCCTGAGCAAACCTACTTAACAATACAAGAGTCAATACTAACTCTTCACTCTGTAGAATACCTATGCAAATTGCTTCCCAGGAAACCAACTCTTTTATTGTTTTGTTTTTTTTTCTTATGCAAGGTCTTTTCTTATTACTCAATTTTTATAAACTGGCTATTTCATTCAACAACTAACAAGAATTAGTCCTTAATAATACCACTGAGAATGCCAATGACTGATTTTTAATCCTCCTTTTGAGAGTATAACTATATCTTCTTCTAATACATGTAAAACATTATCTCTAGCTAAACCACACAAGTGGTAAACCAATGCAAAGCTTATTCATATTTCCTAAGAGTACTCAGGGGAAACATTTTTCTGTCTCTTTCCCTTTTAAACATTAACCCCTTTGTTATACTCCATATATCAGTTATTTGACAGCTCAAACAGTAAATGAAAAGCACTGCACCATCAAATACATTGCATTATATAGTCTCCTAATCTCAAATCACATTAGATATGCATATGTCCTTCATCTTAATTGTCACTAGAAATATTGAAGATAAACACTTCTCATTAATCAACTAAGAACTTAAGTATTACTAAGCCATATTGAAACAAGTTAAAATGTTTTTCAGAAACAGTAAAGTATCTAGATTATCACTGCAAAATAAATATAATGTGAGCAAAACAGGGAAGCCATATATGTAACTTTCCATTATCCTATCTAGTAGCTGCATTTGAAATGTGAGATGTAACAGTTGAAATTATTTTTAATAATAAATGACAAATAAAATGCAAACTGTTATCAATGCATAAGCAAATGTAAAACTCATTCAAAATGTATTTTACTTTTTACAAATTAATTTTCAAAATCCAGCATATATTTTGCATTTATAGCATATTTCAATCTGAACTCACATTTCAAGAGCTTTTAATAGCCTCATGACTAGTGGCTACCATATTGATCAGTGAGTTTTCAAGGGTAAAGGATCAAGATCTATCTTAACAGAGACTCATTGCCCTAGGACTTCTTAAGAGAGATCAGAACTCTTTAATAAAGTTTCATAAAGCTCAGTCATTTCCAAAAGGCTAAGCAATTCATGGAAAAAATATATATTTTAGGGAACTTCCATAAGTCATGAGAGATGACTCAATGAGAGGCTTGAACATTCACATTATGCCCTTCCATCTCTGTTTATGTACCCCTAATTTTATGGGTAGCTAAGAATAGCTTATATCAAAAGAAATTTCCTTTAATTACTATGCTTTAAGAAGACTATTATCTAATTCACTTTTCTCTCATTTCACTTGTCTAGTATATACCAAGCATTTGGTATTTCCTTTCTTGCTGCTTCCCTTGAACCCAGATTAAAGTATGATTCAGAATGGAATCTATCCTCACAAACAGTATTGTTTATATTTTTTTCAGCTTTATTGAGGTACCATAAATTGTACAAATAATTGCATATATTCAAGGTGCACAATGTGATGCTTTGACATATATTTAAATATAGTGATTATTACCACAATAAAGCTAATTAACATATCTATCATCTCACATTGTTACCTTTCTGTGTGTGTACGTGTAGTGAGGATAAGATTTATTCTGCTAGCAAATATCAATCATACAGTATATTATTATCAACTACAGTCACCATGCTGTACATTTAATCTTTAGAAATTACTCATATTTTAACTAGAAATTTGTATATTTTGACCAAAATTTCTCCATTTTCTTCACTGCCCCCCTCTGATAATTGCCTTTATACTCCCTATTTCTAGTGTTCAGCTTTTTTAGATTCTACATATGAAATCATGCGGGATTTGTCTTTCTGTGTTTGTTTATTTCACTTTCCATGAAGGTGTCCAGGTAAATCTTTGTTTCACAAATGGCAGGATTTCTTTCTTTTTAAAGGCAGAATAATATTCCATTATATATTTTTCATTTAAATATATAATATTTTACTATATTTCCACTATATATATATAATATTTTATTACATTTTTAAAAAAGTATAATTATGACTGGTTAGTGTTCTAAAACCTGATAAGCTATTTTCTATTTTGCCAAGGAAAATGTATTCTAAGCTTATTCGTTCTGCCTGTATTTCCTCATGACCATAAAAACTAAAATGAACTCCAAGCAGAGATGAGATAATGTTTTCATGACTGTGCATGTTTGTCTGGTCTTCATATTGTGCCACAAGGTAGTTATACTAATATCATAAGAGCAGAAATTAATGTTATCCCATAGAATGAGACACAGGTTGGAGACCTACACATGGCAGGTATAATGATTTCTTCATTATGTAAAAGGATGTATTAAAATGTATACAATAGTCATATTAAATTTTGAGCCTTTCAGAAGCATCTCATTTCACTTTACTTCAAAGATGTATGACAGTTTCCATGTGATTCTGCTGTTGTTGCCGTTTCTCTTGAAGTAGTCTGATTGTTAGGAAAGTGAAGGTGATTGTAAATGAACATTAAATTTCCATGTTAAACTTTTTGATGCTAAATGTCAACTTTCTGTTTTCTAACAACAAAAATTCTATGTGGGTGAATAGGCTATTTTTGGTTTTCAAAAAGGTCATATTTTAGAAAAATATCTTCCAGGAAAGAAGAGTCAAGAAGCAAGAAGATCGGTAGAAAATGGGAGTAGTTAAGCTTTAGAAATATAAATAAAGTGAGTAATTACTATTCACTTAAAGTTAAGAAACAAATAAATATCACATTTAGTGAAAAATTGGCTGAAGTGTATTTTGGTAAACTTACAGGTAAGAAATGCCAAAATCACTTTAACCTTGTGATTACAGCTGAGTGACAAGGCATTCCAGGGCATGTGATTAAGCTGCCATGGAAAAATGCAGTGAAAGTTTTAGTGACAGACAAAATGAAAACTTTCTAACTGTAATGTCACATTAACACAGAGCGCGTGCAGTAGCACAGCAATGAGACCAAGGAAGAGAGAGAACAATGAATGTGTTTGACAATCCCTGTCTGGGTATTTGGGATTATACAGACAATAGCAGAGAAAATAATTGCCAAAGAATTGATTTAAACAAGGTCTGAGTAAAGACTGAACATCTGATAATCCTTCTAAATTTGTATCTGTATACACTATAAAATAATCTAATGCAAAGCGAAAAAAATGAGTAAAATAAAAAAGAGTTGAGTTAAAATTTATCTAGAAAAAGGAATTAATATGCATTTGTAATCCCATGAACAAACTAACTTGTCACCAAGTGTCACTTTGCATGAGGATTATTTCTACTATTTTGAAATATGAGAGTGTGAGGAGAAAGATGTCAGGCATTCTGGGACCTTTGTGCCATTAAGCTGGGGATATGGGTAGGAAAAAGATTAATATAAAATGGTAAAAGGCAGTATTGGAAAGATTGGATACGAATATAATTCTCTGTGAAAGCGTCAATGAATGCTATTCAAAATTTAGTATGAATACAAATCACCTGGGAATCTTTTTAGGATGCCGATTCTAACTCAGTAGGCATAAAGTTGCATAGCAATTCTGCATTTGCACAGAGCTCCCAGGTGATATTGACACTGCTCCTTTAATCACCACCTATTATTGGCTTGGATATATGTAACCACCAAATCTTACATTAAATTGTAATCCTCAACATTGGGGTCGCCCAGTGGGAGGTGATTAGGTCATGGGGCAGATCCTTCTTGGCTTGATGCTGTCTTTGCCATAGTGAGAGAGTTTACTTCACATGAGATGTGGTTATTTAAAGTTTGTGGCATCTCTCTGCCACCACCCTTGCTCTTTCTGTGGCCATGTGATGTGCCTGCTCCTGCTTCACCTTTTGCCATAAATAAAAGCTCCCCGAGCCTTCCCCAGAAGCCAAGAAGATGCCAGTGCTATGCTTCCTGTACAGCCTGCAAAACTATGAACGAATTAAACCTCTTTTCTTTATAAATTGCTCCACCTCGGGTATTTCTTCATAGTAATGCAAAAATGGCCTAATACACCACCTTTGAGAAAGAGGATGTAATAAACTGTTATAGCTATATTTCTCATCTATCCATCATGCAGTTTGCTTCCCTTTTTTGGTCCCTTTTCTTAGAAAAAGCAGTTTGTGTCTGTGTATGATTATAACCTGCTCTCTCCTGAACCCTTCACCTATATAATGATTGAAACATTACCAATTAGAGCCCTCATTCAACCATCAGCAGAATTCAGGGCCATGTTGGTGGCTCTCATAAAATCACAGATTCAAAAGATATGGCTGATTGTTTAGATATCTATCTTTTGCATCATTGCTTCTTTTCATATTTATACTTTTGTCTTCTTTCCGTCATATTTACTTGACTTACTAGTGGTATGTATTTCTTACAACTCTATAGCTAATAACACTTTTAGCAATTATGTCTAATATATTAAATATTCAATATAAATTTAATATTTTCTGCATTTATTCATTTTCTGCTTCTTGAAGAAATACTTTCATTTCACTTATTTAATATGGAGAAAAGAAATAATAACCTAGTATGCAATCAGAACTTTTCCAACCACAAAACTCAGCAGGTGTCATGCAGAGATGGCATCGTTGTCATTCAGCATTTACTTTGCTCTTTATATTCATAGCATGCCATAATTCTCTTTACTTTCAGTAAGTTAATGCATGTTTTATCTGATGTGATAAGAGTTCAACAAGGTCTCTTTCTAAAAGCAAAATCATTTCAAAGTCAATTAGTGCCTAAGATGCTCATCAGAGAATTAAATTATACATTGCTCTGAGTTTGAAAGCCTTTCTTCTGTAAGCAGCTTATTAAAAAAAAAAAATACAAATGCTAGTTTCAATTCTGGGCATCATTTTACTAGAAGATAATTATTAGCATTATGAAATTATTTTTAATTTAAATTTCTTACATTCAGAAATAAATGGTTCATCCTACATCTGCCATAGGTAAAGACACTGGAAAATTCTTCATGAGTTTTCATTCTCATCATGGGAGGATGTGTTGCCCCAGTAATTCCCAGGGTCAACATGTGGCTTTAAAAATGTTTCCATGAAGACACACAATTTAGGGAAGGATGGTCAACACAATAGGCTATGGAATCTTAGTACCATCAGATGAAGTCAAAATACTAACCAGTTTTTTTAGCGTGACACCTCTGGCTTCTCACTAACTCTGTATTGCTAAATTGTTACTCACTTTTGGCATTTATTTCTCTTTTACTTCTCCCCCATTTCATCCCTCCCCTTGCCCAATACCCAGTACTCTCAAGCTGTTTCTTCACTTTTGAGAATTATCCATAGAGGTGTAAAACTTTAAACTTTTTATCATCTACTCCAAATTAAAGTCTGTTTTTTTATTTAAAGTAAAAAAAAAAAAAAAAAAAAAAAAAAAAAGAGTTATCTTGGATTCTTGATTTGTGACCATTGGTAAGGTCCCTGTCAGGAATATATCTCCAGTGTTCTGTCTCTTGGTCTGAAAATGTTATCAAAACCACTATCTTCTCTTTGCTCAAATCTACTAACCTAAATTAATTATTTCTAACAAATTATTGACAATTAGTGACTATATATTAGCTTTGCTATGTGAGGCATTTTATATTTTCACACAACCTTTAAGAACCAAAATAACTTTTAAAATTACCATTTACTACTACTTCAATAGATATGATACAAAATCCAAATCTCTAAATAACAACAACAACAACAACAACAAAACCTAAGCAGAATTAATCTGAGATTCTTTGTAGGTAGCTTTGTTTCATTATGTTTTTGTCTGTTTGTTTGTTTTTGCTCCTGTGATTGCTTAACATCTAGCATAGTGCCCGGTACTCAGTAGGTACTTAGTAAATTACTGATAAACATAAACTAAAAGATAGATTTGTACTGGGCTCCTTTTTTGGTTTTACTCAAGCTACTTGTGCCTAGGTTGGGAGCCGCCTGTATGGGACTGCTTCAGACAAATCATTATTTGGCGATTATATCAATCATTCTTCAGATTTTTTTATGAAACAATCTGTTGGATACCCACAAACCTTGAATCTCCTCATAACAGCTGCTGAAAATTTTAATCTCTTCACTCAAGTTAAAGTTGCTCAATCACCAATGACTTTAATATCAAATTTAAATCAACTGTTTCTAAATGTGGCCTCAATGGAATCCTAGTCATTAAATGAGGTGGAGAACAAAGAATACTCATCTAAATTGCCCCTACAGGATTTATGGAAAATATTGTTTAGTCAAGCCTATGTAAATAATATGAACTGACTATGATTTAGACAGGTTTCTACAAAAGCTAGCACTGACTCAGGTTCAAGTCATCTTAGGAAAAATACAGTGTTTACTGACAAAATCCATGATGACAAGACAAAAAAAAAAGTGTCAAAAATTGTGAAGACACTCCTTTTTCAGAGCCTCAATAGCATCTTCTCTTCCTGTGCTTGGTTCTCTTTCCTCTATAAGCCAGCTTCTTCTGGTTACTGATGGGTCTGCTCCCTCATCACGTATGCTTGCTCACAATCCTAAATCTTAGTTTCCATTGCATTCCTAAATCAAGAAATTTTTAAGTTAGACCAGCTTCTGGACACAATACCAGACCTATTCATATATGTCATAAGCTACTAGCCAATGATATACTGACATTGCCATATACCTCTACTTTAATTCCTCATTATAAATAATAGGTGGTCAATATGGCAAATTAGATAGCAGGATCTATGCACAGAAATTTACCCCAAAGTGAACGTGACTTAGGATAGACATAAACTAAAATCACTAACAAAATAATTTATAAGACTGTTGAGGATTTTTCCATATACAATGAGAATAAAAACCTTAAGTTCGAAAAGTTCAAATCTTCAGGTTATTAGCACTTGAGAATTATCAGCTTTATAAAAGCAAAGAGTTCTCATTTGCTATCCTGCCACTTGTAAGCAAATGACCTTATTATTCTTGTTCTCTTTCTTTGTGGTTTGTGCATGACATGAAGGCATTTTAATCATTTAAAATATTTTTCTACCAGAAAATTAGATATAGATAATAGGAAAGAAAGAAAGAGAAATCAGCCTTTCACTCACAGAAAATTTAACATGTAATGCAAGAGAACATGTTCATTTGCAATGAGTGTGAAAGATGGTGTATGATTTCAGAGATGCACTGAGTATCTTTCTATTCTTAAGATCTATTTGCAACAAAGAAGAAATTCTGGGCCAGGTGCAGTGGCTCACACTTGTAATTCCAGCACTTTGGGAGGTAGAGGCAAAAAAATAACTTGAAGTTAGGAGTTCAAGATCAACCTGGCCAAGATGGTAAAATTCTCTCTCTCCTAACAGATACAAAAATTAGCTTGGCATGGTGGTTTGCGCGTTTTGTTCCAGCTACTCTGAAGACTGAGGCATGAAAGTAATTTGAACCCGGGAGGCAGAGGTTGCAGTGAGCCGATATCATGCCACTGCACTCCAGCCTGGGTGACCAAATGCGACTCTTTCTCAAAAAAAAGAAAAAAGAAAGAAAAAAAAATTCTGAAAGTAATCCAGGAGCCACACAAAGCAGGAAGAAATTTCTGAAGAAATTAATGATTTAGGTTATTAATGACATAAGTAAAAGATTCTGTATATAGAATGGTTATATTTATGTATTACATTAAGATGTAAATTTGTTTACATTACATTTAAAAACAGCAATTTTATAATTCTGTTTGGATTTCTTCATGATTAACATGTTACAAACCTAAAATGTTGGTAATTTTTCTAGATCTCTCTCAGCTTCTTTTTAATGTTAGGACTCATGTATGTTCTTCACCTTACTCCCTGGCTCTGTTTGTTTGTTTGTTTGTTTCTTTGTTTGTTTCTTTGTTTTTGAGGTCTTGCTCTGTCACCGAGGCTGAAGTGCAGTGGTAGTCACCACTCACTGCAGCCTCAATCTCCTGGGCTCAAGCAATCCACCCACTTTAGCCTCCTGAAAAGGAGCTGACACTACAGGCATATGCTTTGATGCCCAGCTAATTTTTGTATTTTTGTAGAAATGTGGGCCTATGTTGCCCAGGCTAGTTTCAAACTCTTGGCCTCAAATAATCTTCCTGTCTTGACTTCTCAAAGAGCTGGGATTATAGGCATTAGATGCTGTGCTCAGCCTACTCCCTGGCTCTTTAGATCTTAAACTATCTTCAGATTTACATGAAGTTATGAAAGAAAATATCTGTTTTTCTTATTGGTTCACAGTTTTAGAAGGGGAGCTTCAGTCCCTGAAAGAAGCTTAAAGGAGCTGATCTATAACCACAGATGTAGCTGCCTCTCCAGTACTAACTTTTGGTAACTTAGACCACTGTACTTAGAGATTTTGTCATCTTCTAAAGTTCTGTTAAATGCCTTCTCTCAACATAGCACATCTCTGGAACAGGGATATTTGTCTTCAAAAGCATTCTATCCAATCACTTATAAAGAAGAAAATCTTTCATATTTTGATGTAATTTGCTATTATAAATTTTATTGACTTTTTATGAGTAATGAATTGGATATAAAATGGCATTACTTTTAGTTAGCTGAACTATTCATTTCCATGAAAACCACTAATGCAAATGAAAAATATTTTATCACTGCTAAGGTTGCCAACATCATGTTAAGATGAGGCCTTTCATCACCCTCCCTTTATAATGCATTCCATATCTATAAATTCCAGATCCTTTTACTTGAGACAAATAGTGCCACAGGAAACTGTTCAGTCATCTACTATTGCCAACTGCTAGATTTTGTCTTTCTCAAGTGATCATAACTGCTTATAAATGTAATGATCATACCTTTCCATTATAATTGAGGGAAGATTTGACTAAAAAGTAAAAAAAAAAAAAACGTTAGCGACTAAGAAAAAGGGATCTTCTTGAAACAGCTTCTGATACTTCCAAGACACATTTGATACATTTTTCTTTGTGTACTTATTATATAGACCTCTAGCCAGACCAATAAAAAAGGAAACAGAGAAGAATTGAATAGATACAATAAAAAATGATAATGGGGATATCACCACTGATACCATAGAAATATAAACTACCAACAGAGAATACTACAAACATATCTATGCACATAAACTAATAAATCTAGAAGAAATAGATAAAATTCCTGGACATTTACACCTTCCCAAGACTAAACAAGGAAGAAGTTGAATGCCTGAATACATCAATAACAAAGTTTGAAGTTGAGGCAGCAATTAATAGCCTAACAACCAAAAAAAGTCCAGGTTGGCAGGTATCCCTACATATACTGCCTCTACAGATATTTCAAGAAGCTTCCAATTATAGTGGAAGCTAAGGGGGAGCAGTCATATCTCATGATGAGAATGAACTGAAGCAAGAGAGAGAGAGTGAGGGTGGGGAAGTGCCACACACTTCTGAATGACCAGATGGCTAAAGAATTCACTATCAGGAAGACAGCATCAAGTCATGAGGGATCTGCCCCCATGAAACAAAAGCCTCCTACCAAGCCCCACCTCCAACATTGGAGATTACAGTCAACATCAGATTTAAGCAGGGATAAATATGCAAAGTATGTAAGTTGCCATTAATATAATTATACAGTTTTCAAATAATCTGCAATGAAATACAAATATATATATATATATATATATATATATATATATATATGAGCATTTGCTTATAGATACACATTTTTAAATTGCTTTATAAGGCATAAGAATATTTAACTTGAAGAATATTATAGGAATAACAGATAATCTGTAAATTGCTATGCACAAAAACTGGCACATGCTATATGCTCAGTAATTGTCAGGTCAATGGATGCCCCATAAAAGCCATAATTCCTAAGTTCTTCCTCTTCCTCCTTCACCTCTTCCCCTCTCCTCCTCCTCCTCCTCTTTTCCTTCCTCTTCCTCTTCTTCTTCTTTCCTCTTGTTCTTCCTCTTCTTTCTTCCTCTTCTTTTTTCTTTTTTTAACCTGAGATGGAGTCTCACTCTTGTTGCCCAGGCTGGAGTGCAGTGGTGTGATCTCCGCTCACTGCAACCTCCACCTCCCAGGTTCAAGTGATTCTCCTTCCTCAGCCTCCCAAGTAGCTGGGATTATAGGCATGAGCCATCAAGCCTGGTTAATTTTGCATTTTTAATAGAGACATTTTTTTCTCTGTGTAGGTCAGGCTGATCTCAAACTCCTGACCTCATGTGATCCACCTGCCTCGGCCTCCCAAAGTGCTGGGATTACAGGCATGAATCACCATGTCCGACCTTCTCAGTTCTTCTTAACACTCATCTTTGTAGTAACATATGGTAAATGCAGCTCATACCTTTTTATCTCTTAATCTAAAATTATCATAATTGTTTGACTTTATAGTCAGTGAGCTAAGTTGTCTTCACTACATGTTGTATGAAAATGTGTCTCTGGGAGATTTTAGTGGTCAATAATGTAATTCCCAAGTTGATAATATATAGATCTCATGAATAAGGAAATGGTAAAATCCAATAGAATAAATTTGACAGGAAAGTATTTTTGGCTGAAGGGTATATGATTGACTAATTGCCTACGTTACTAGAACAGTCTGTTATATTAAAAAGGGTTTTAACCTTTCTCAAAGCAAAAATAGCAAATCAAACTAGAGCAGGAGCAAGTTGCATAGAATTCAATGTATTGGCATGTGATTTTATTTTATTTTTTAATTATTTTAACTTTTACTTTAAGTTCAGGGAGACATGTGCAAGTTTGTTTCATAGGTAAACTTGTGTCTTGGGGGTTTGTTGTACATATTACTTCATCACCCAGGTATTAAGCCTAGTACCCACTGATTATTTTTCCTGTTCCTCTCCTGCCTCCCACCTGAAAACTCCAAAGGCCACAATGTGTATTGCTCCCCTCTGTCCATGTGTACTCATCATTTAGCTCCCAGTTATAAGTGAGAACATATAATATTTGATTTCTGTTCCTGTGCTAGTTTGCTAAGGATAATGGCCTCCAGCTCTATCCATGTCCCTGCAAATAACATGATCTCATTCTTTTTTTTTTATGGTTGGATTGTATTCCATGGCATATCTCTACCACATTTTCTTTATCCAGTCTATCATGGATGAGCATTTAGGTTAATTCCATGTCTTAGTTATTGTGAATAGTGCAACAATGAACACGTGTGCATGTGTCTTTATAACACAATGATTTATAGTCCTTTGGGCATGTATCCACTAATGAGATTGCTGGTTTGAATGGTATTTCTGTCTTTAGGTCTGCGAGGAATTGCTACACTGTCTTTTACGATTGAACTAATTTACACTCCCACCAACAGTGTATAAGTGTTCCTTTTCCTCACAACCTTGTCAGCATCCATTATTGTTTGACTTTTTAATAATAGTCATTCTGACTGTTGTGAGAGGGTATCTCCTTGTGGTTTTGATTTGCATTTCTCTAATAACCAATGATACTGAGCTTATTTTCATGATTGTTGGCCACATGTATGTCTTTTAAAAAGTGTCTGTTCATGTGCTTTGCCAGCTTTTTAATGGGACTGTTTTTTCTGTGAATTTGTTTATGTTTCTTGTAGTTGTTGCATATGAGATCTTCGTTGAATGTGTACTTTGCAAACATTTTCTTCATTCTGTTGGTTGCCTGCTACTCTGTTGGTAGTTTCTTTTGCTGTGCAGAAGCTCATTAGTTTAATTGGATCCCATTTCTCAATTTTGTTTCTGTTGCAATTTATTTTGTCATCTTTGTCATGAAATCTTTGCCTGTGCCTGTGTCCTGAATGGTATTGCCTAGGTTGTCTTCCATGATTTATACAGTCTTGATTTTTACATTTAATCTATCTTGAGTTAATTTTTATACATGGTGTATGGAAGGTGTCCAATTTTAATCTTCTGCATATGGCTAGCCAGTTATCCCATCACCATTTATTGAATAGGGAATGCTTCCCCATTGCTTATTTTTGTAAGATTTGTTGAAGATGACACAGTTATAGATGTGCAGTCTGACTTCTGTGCTCACTATTCCATTCCATTGGTCTATGTGTCTGTTCTAGAACCAGTGCCATGTTGCTTTGATTAGCCCTATAGTATAGTTTGAGGAAGGGAAACATGATGCCTCCAGCTTTGTGCTTTTTGGTTAGGATTACCTTCGCTATTTGGGATCCTTTTTAGTTCCATCTGAATTTTAAAATAGTTTTTTCCTAGTTCTGTGAAAAATCTTAATGGTAGTTTAATAGGAATAGCATTGAATCTATTAATTGCTTTGGATAGTATGACCATTTTAACAATGCTGATTCTTCCTATCCATGAGCACTGAATATTTTTCCATTTGTTTGTGCCATCTTTCATTTCTGTGAAAAGTGGTTTGTAATTCTTCTGATAGAGATCTTTCACCTCCCTAGTTAGCTGCATTTTTAAATTTCTTATTCTTTTGTGGCAACTGTGAATAAAATTTCATCCTTGATCAGATTCTTGGCTTGATCATTGTTATATTAGAACGCTAGTGATTTTTGCCCATTGATTTTGTATTCTGAGACTTGCTGAAGTTCTTTATCAGCTTAAGAAGGTTTTGAGCTGAAACTAGGGGTTTTCTAGGTATAAAATAATGCTGTCTGTATATGGATAACTTAACTTTCTCTCTTCTTATTTGAAAGCTTTTTATCTTTTTCTTTTACCAGATTGACTTGGTTAGGACTTCCAATACTATGTTGAATGGGAATGGTGAGAATGGGCATTCTTGTCTTGGGTCGGTTTTTAAAGGGAATGCTTCCAGGTTTTGCCCAAATCATTATGTTGTTAGCTGTGTATTTGTCATATATGGCTCTTATTATTTTGAAGTATGTTCCTTCAGTGCCTAGTTTATTGAGCGCTTTTAACATAAATCAATGTTTAAGTTCATTGAAAACCTTTTCTTCATCTATTAAGATAATTATGTGGTTTTTGTTTTTAGTTCTGTTTATATGATGAATCACATTTATTGATTTACTCATGTTGAGCCAATCTTGACACCTACTTGATCTTTGAGAATAAGTTTTTTGATTGGGCTGCTGGATTCAGTTTGCCAGGATTTTGTTGAGGATTTTATCATCCATGTCCATCAAGGATATTGGCCTGAACTTTTTGTTGTTGTTGTTGTATCTCTGCCAGGTTTTGGTATCAGGAGGAACCTGGCCTCATAGAATAAGTCAGACAGGAGTCCCTCCTCCTAAATTTTTTGAAATAGTTTCAGTAGGAATTGTACCAGCTCTTCTTTATACATCTGGTAGAATACACCCGTGAATCCATCTGGTCCTGGACTTATTTTGGTTGGTAGGCTATTTATTACTGCCTCCACTTCAGAGTTCATTATTGGTCTGTTGAGAGACTCAGTTTCTTCCTGGTTCAGACTTGGGAGGGTGCATGTGTACAGGAATCTAACCATTTCTTCTAGATTTCCTTGTTTATGTTTATATAGGTGTTCAATATATTCCAATTTTCTTTTGTATTTTTGTGGGGTCAGTGGTAATATCACCTTTGTAGTTTCTGATTGTGTTTATTTGAATCTTCTGTCTTTTCTTCTTTATTAGTTTAGCTAGTGGTCTATTTTATTAGTTTTTTTTTTTTTTTTCAAAACAACTACAGTTTGTATATTAGTGATCTTTTGAATGGATTTTCATGTCTTAATATCCTTCAGTTCAGATCTGATTTTGGATGTTCCTTGTTTCCTGCTAAGAGTGACTTTGAAGTCTAATATCTTTCGGGATTTAAGCTGCCATTTTCAGATTTTGTTTTATTTAATGTTATTTTACCTTGCATTTATTGTGCCATCTTCCCAGCTACTCCAGCCATTCATATTATTAAAGAAAAAGCATTTAATTATGTCATTTTAATGAGTAATTTAAAAAATACTAAATATATATATATTATAATTAATTTTAAGGTATTAGTTATACTAGCATGATTCTATTATATCTTTTGGTTTAATTTTTCCTACACAAATGAACACTTTACCAGTTGGATTATATGTCTATGGGAAAAAAGAATTTGATAAAAAGAATCTTTTACTTTAAGGGATAATTAAAGGAATACATTAATGTGAGCTGCTTTTCTAATTGGCCTGGGAGACATATTAACTTTGTGTTCAATATCAGTGTTTGACAGAGAATTTGAGTCCAATGACAGTAACAGCTGGCCCCTTACTGAGAAGAATGGTGACAGCTGCCATGCCACTGGGATCAATAATTTCCACAGAAGATGGCCAGGATGCCAATCTACAATTTGATTACTTTGGTGAAAATAATACATTAGTTTTCCTCAGTTCTTCAAAAAGGCAGTTTATGAAAACTGGTCCTGTATTGATTTCATTGCAGAGAGACCCATAACCCCATATGCAAGTGACAAAAAGCTTTGGCTTTCACAGTTGAAAATAATCCCTTCTCTAATTAATACTAGACTATTTCATCCGTTTTAAAAAAAACTATTTAATCCTCTACTTAACTACATTTTCCTCAGGGTTTTCTAGCTGATCATATTACTTATAATGATGCAACTCTGCTATAAACTTTCATAATGGAGTTCAATAAAGTTGTGAGTGAACACACAATCATAACCATATATCAGTGATGCCTATACAAACTCATTGTGGTAATCAAAACACCAGTGGGCCATTTTTTCACCATGATCTCCTGTGGTTAACATCATTGTGGAATGTTGGTTGTTACACAGCCATTGAGAAAACAAATTAATTTGCAGTTTTGTTTCTTTTTCAATTATCAGAGCAATCTAGATTTGCATGAAGTACTATGTTTTAAAACTTTGCCTGAAAATAAGTTGAAATTCACCCTAGTACCAAGTCTTCTTCCTATAAAACTATAAGTACAATTTTTCCTGGATGTATCTGAATCTAAAGAATAACTAGAGTTATAGTAGGTCTACTCTGAAATTTTGCTTGCCACAATGATGAATGTTATGGTACCCTTTAAACTGGAAAATAGAAATAGCAAAATGTATTTACTTAATGTGAAAAGGATCAATTGCTATAATTTCAAGAGAAAGAGTCTGAACTGTAAGATAGCATATTTTAAGTAAGCTAAGGGAAAAAAAAAAAACAACAACAACAGCAGGGGTTCCAGTGTTGGCCCCCATTCTAGCAATATTAACATCTCTTAGCAACTTCTTAGAAATGTAGATTATCAGGCCCCTCATAGACCAATTAAATAAGAAACCTCATGCTAGAATCTGGCAGCCTGTGTTTTAAAAAGTCTTATTGTGGTGCAAACTAAAATTTGAGAACCACTGGCTTAGAGATTTTCTTTCAACCCATGGCTGGTGGCTTTAAACATATAAGGCAGGAGTGCATGAGTCTTTGGCAATCCACATGTATTCTAACCTAAGTTCTGAGAAAAAGAAGAGGGTTCATGTGATCATTGTCAAGGAATCTGAAAGATGAGGTCAGTTTGATCAACCTCACACCAGAGAATGTCAGGATATGGTAAAATCCCAATCCATCTCCAGTTACCATTTTAATAAGCGGTTGGGGAATCATTATTGAGCCTGTATCAGACTTGGAAGTTTTCTCCATGTCCTTTATTTAATTTCATTTTATTATATTTTGTTTTATTTTTACTTTAGTGTATCATTTTTCTCACTGAATCTTTTTCTTTTAGTAACTGTCACTAAATATCCTCTGGAAAATTACTTGTCACCTTTTGCAGGCTTGGCGTAGAGAGACTACCTAAAACAGAACACATGCTAGCTGACCAAGAGGAGAGATCAGGGTAAATGCCCAGGGTGTGGGACAAAGGGTGAGAGCCAAGCGAGCCATCATACAGCTGCACAATAAAAGAGCCACAGTAGAACACCTAAGGATTAGCCCCTTTAATTAGACAAAACGTCGTTACATATGACATTTTGTTGTTCTCCTAGCCTGAATCAAAATGGTAGAGTAGAATATGAAACTAAATGCTTAGCTGGAAGGCCCTTGACATCACCAATCCAAATTGAGGAAAGCCGAGCCAAAAGAAAATAACTTGCTAATGGCATATAAATAGATATCTGTTGCCTTGAGCAAAACAACACAATGATACACAAACAGGCCTAAATATGAAATTGCCTGCTTTTCCATCATGCCGTACTATGTATTAAAAATCCTTAGGTGAGTCACTGGTTTTCTGCTACTTAAATTATCTTATCAATAAAATGAGGATAATAGCATAGCAATTTAATTAGTACAAGGCTCAAATGTGATAAATAAAAAGGGCTTAGAACAATGTTTGGAACACATAAGTGCTCAGAAAAAGTGGCATTGCAGTCAGTATGCTGCGATAACAGTCATCTCCCAGCTCTTTGTATCAGTTTCTATTGTTGCCAAACAACAAAAAACTCAGTAGCTCACAAGCTTATGGGTCACCTGGGCAGCTGTACAAGAGTTAAGCATTCTCAGAGGGGATTGCTCACTCATCTGTAGTCAGTGGTGGTAACCGAGTGGTAGAGTTTCTGCTTATGTCTGGGCTTCCTTACCTGCTTGGAACCATGCAACCACACTGAAAACATGCTCATGAATCAGACCTGCTTCAGTCCCGTTCATAATAACAGCTGAGAAACTGAAAATTTGCAATGAATCCTGAAGGCAGAAAATTAGACATATTTGGGGAACACCACCAAAATTTCTCACAATTGTTTTCTTTTAGTTGTTATTTTAGGGGTTACGTCACATAAAGTAAGATTTATATCGATATCATGCCACCACTTATTTAACATACTCTTCATATGATCCCTGTGTCACTCTAAAAAACTCAGTGCCAATATCCTTGCCTGAGTTGCAAGGAGTATCTCAGTAAACCATATTACTTAAGGCTGACTTTATTGAGTTGAATCTAGGTTTTTCCTCTACCTACTTATTTTTTACTAAGTTCACTCAAAAAGAAAACCTCTCATAACTTTATTAACATCAATCTGTTAATAATGATCAAAGTGTTCAGCATTCAAAACATAGTCACATAATTATGTTAATGAGAGATACTTCTGAATCCACTGTAACAAATCTCCAGTAATGGACATTTTAACATGAATAATTTACTGAGAGTATGTTTTTTAGAACATGAAAATTCCTGAAGTCCCTTTAATCACACTGGTTAGAAGAAATGCAGGTCAATGTAGAGAGAGATACATACACACCCAACATTCCCTCTGTACCCCACAAACCAAGCTCTTTCTCCATTTGTGTGAAGCCATCTTTATTAGGATGAATAGATTGTGGAATAGATAGTTAGGACTAACAGAAAGCAGAAGAGTCTGTACCTGTATCACCATCCACCTCTTTTTTTTGCTCTGATAATACAAGATCATCTGATACTAGATAAAATGTGAACAAACAACCTATTTACATGACTGTCTAAATGACTGTGTAAAACAAAGCTCCTCACCAATCAACAATGTTCAGGTAGCATGAGCTTATTGTGGGGTGGGTGGCTAGGGGAGGGACAGCAGGGGGTATAGGGAGGGATAGCATTAGGAGAAATACCTAATGTAGATGACAGGGTGATGGATACAGCAAACCACCCTGGCACGTGTATACCTTTGTAACAGAACTGCATGTTCTGGACATGTATCCCAGAACTTAAAGTATAATTTAAAAAAAAAGAAAAATATATTTCATTCTACTAAACCACATACTTGGGGATTGTTTAAAGCAGCATAGCCTAGGCTATTTGACTAGTCTTTTGACATATATAGTTGATTTTCTCATAGATTCTTTTTCCTTCTATCAAAGGTATTATTGTAGCAGAGACTGCATGTACAGCACACAGTTAAGTATAACAACATTGGGCATAGAATAAAATTTCAAGTTTTTGTAGCTTGGAAAGAGAATAATTAATGCTAAGTAGACACATACAGGCCTCAAATTATCCTATTTCATCAAATCTAAGCCACCATAATTGTAAGCTAAATATTAACATATATCATTTATAAAGAAAAAATATGCTGCCAATTACAAACATAACCTACTATTTGTTATGAGATTATTCTTGATTTATAAAATATAAAAAATAAGCATTTTAGCATTATCAACATATAGTAATATTTAAATCTCCATTACTTTTCATCTTTCCTGCTTAAAAAAAAAGGAAGGTCTCTTGAATCAGCATAAATGTATTTTTGTTTTTGTGGGAAAAAGTTATAAAAAAAAATATGGCATTAAAGATGGCTGCAATGTCTTTGTCATTTTTCCTGAGAGTTTGAATCTATTTTGTTTTCCTTAGAATCTGAGTTTATATTGCAAATTGTTTTCACCAATACAATGAGGCAGAAATTACACTGTGTAACTTCTGAAGATGGGCCTTAAGAGTTCAGCAGCTTCAAACTTTGAATTTTGGAAGATTCGTTCTTGGAGTTCAGCAGCTATGCTGAGAACTCCAAGCACTGTTGAGAAACTACCTATAGGAGAATCAAAGCACACTGGCTGAGCCCAAACTGAAATCCGAAAATAAATCCAGCAATAATCGCCAGCTGTGTGCATGGGCCTCATTGAAAATCCCTACGCAATGGAGTTTGCAATGATCTCATCCCTGATAACACTACATGAAGTGTAAGAACCACTCAGTTGAACTCAGTTAAGCCAAAGAATAATGAGATATAAGAAATTTTTGTTGCTTCTACAGTTTTAAATCAAGTTTTTGGCAGTTGGCTTTGTAATACCGCACAACTTTAAAAAATGATAGTAGTACTAAAAGGGCCTAAATTCATTCAAGCGTATTAACATAAGAAAGGATAGCACGGTACTTGGAACATAAAGGACCTCATTGCATGTAGCAAAAGTAGATGAGAAAGTAGATGGGAAAGCTAACACAGGTAGAGTTTTATGAGAGAGAAAAAAATAAAGCTTCAATTTTGAAGGAAAATAGTTAAAAAACAGTTATGAGCAGTAAGTGTGAGACATCAAGGAGATAGAGAAGGTTAAAGAAATTCCAGGGTATTTTTTTTATGTCAGTTCTAGTGGAATTTCTTACGTGATCTCTTAGGGTTAAGAAGTAAACTGAGGTACAATAAAATTTTAATGGGTTTATTTGGTCAAACAGCAATTTATAAACCATGCAGTTCCAAATTAGAAGTGGTTCCGAGGTTCCACAGGAGAACACAAAGGGAGAACTTTTACAGAATTAACATAGAAGTTAAGCAAAGAAAGTATCTGGTTACAGTTACACAGTTGTCTTATTTGGTCAGTCCTCCTGGAAAGTCCTTAGTTGTGTAACTATGATAACTTCTGATTGGTTAGCCTTAAGTTTCATTTTCTTTAATATTGGCATTTACAAGAAATGGCCCACCCAAGTTAAGTTTTGTTTATGTTTGCAAATCAAGCAAAGTTAAGGTTACTTATGAGGCATAATTGGCTTTGTCTGCTCAGGGATTCTTCCTGACTGATCCCCGTTTTAATTTACTTTAATACTGTCATATTTACGCATTTAAATTACTTTTCAATGTATTTATACCTCTGCTTACTTATTTTGTCACACTTTCTTTTGAATGAGTCATGATGCTAATAGCTGTCAAAAATTAACTCATTTTTGCATTTCTTGGAATACAGTTAAACAGAGCGTAATCGAAGTCTGACTTCATTTTTGATGATTGAGTGTTGACTTTTTTTAAACCTCAATTCTGTTCTTGTACTTGGTCCTACATCTGAACAGACTGATGGGAAAGCCTGTTAGGTCACATTCTCCTTTAGTGCCAGTGGGGAATTTAAACTTCCTACCAGTGAGAACATTCCTCAGTCCCATAGCTCCACCCTAGTCACTAAGTAGTCCCAACCACTCACTCCTTCTACTAAGCCCAGGCCAACTTGGATTTTCTTGTGCTCACCCAGGTTTCCCCAGGAACTCTTTCTGTGAGTATTTAATTTTTTTTAAGTATATGTGTTCGAAAAGCTATTTTTTGCAAAGAAAGAGCTCTGGCAACCTCAAAAATAAAGGTAAATATAAAAGTCAAGTTTTCTTATATTTTAACAATTCTATTACTGTGTGTGGTTCAATATAGTATACTTTAACCAAATGCAACTATTTAAATTTAAACAAATTAAAGATAAATAAAATTTAAAGTTCAGTTTCTCATGTGTACTAGCCATGTTTTAATGTGCAATGGTAGAATCCTCCACATATCAACAGAAAAATATACATCTTTTTCCAGGGCAAATAGAACATCTGCCTAGGTAGACTATATTGTTAGCAAAATAAAATACCCAAAATTGCAAAAGAATTTAAATTATACAAATCAAATGTTCTAACCAAAATTAAATTAAATTAAAATTTAACAGCAAAAAGAGATCCTAAAATTTTGAAAATTAAAAATATACAGACAAAGATCTAAGTAATTCATGGGTAAAACACTAAGTCAGAAGAAAAAATATGAAATATTTTGAATTGAATAAACATTAAAGCACATAATATCAAAATGTATGGGAGGCAGATAAGCAGTAATTATCTTCTCTGTAGAGAAATTTATAGCATTAAATGTTTATAGTAGAAAATAGGAAAGCCCTTAAATCAATAATCTATGAGACCTTTGTAAGAAACAAGAAAAATAGGAATAGATAAAATTGACAGGAACCTTTAGAATGGAAATAATGAAGTGAAGAGTTGAAATTCAGAATGGGGGAGACAAGACTCAACTATATGCCGTCTACAGACACCTGCTTTAAATGCAATGATGTAACTATCATTTAAAAGTAAAAATTCCATTAAACGTTAATGGATGGGTTTTGGAGGTATGATAAAAATGTTCTAAAATTATATTGTAGTGACGAATGCAGAGCTCAGTGAATATTCTAAAAAACTACTTATCTTAAATAGTTGGAGTTTTATGACATGTTAATTATATCTCAATAAAGATATTTAAAAAAATAAAAGATGGAAAATGATATTCCATGCAAATATATAAAAAAAGAGAGCTGAAACCACTGAAATTGAAAACAAACACAAATAGAGAAAATCAGTATTGCCCGAATCTGTTTTAATTTTTATTTTTATATTGTACATTGATGGATTATAGTTCTATATATGTATGTGGTACAAAGTGATAGTATTCTTTATGAATACCATGTGAAATAATTCATAGAAGGAAAAAGAAATTGACATACCTCCAGCCGATCTAATGTAAGAAAAATAAAGGCAGAAATTCCTAGTATTAGGAATGGAAAAAGGTACATCACTGAAGTTTCAACTAACATTAAAAGGATAATAATGTAATGTTATGAGCAACTTTGTGGCAATAAATTCTATTGCTTGGCCTGAAGATAAGCATTTTTAATAATACAGACTACCAAAGTTCATTCAGGGGCAACAGATAACTTACATTGTAAACCTACGACTCTTAACTAGGTTGAATTCATATATAAAAACCATTCCACAAATAAAATTTCAGTTCCAGAAGGATTTACTGGTAAACTCTATCAACTAAGGAAAAAATATTACCAACTGTACAAAATACCTTACATAAAACTTTTGTTAACTTTTTCATTTTCTTTTTTAAGGTCAGCATTACCATGATGCCAAAACTATGCAAAAAAAATAGATAAAAATGAAACTATGAAAATAAAAAAATGAATCAATATCCCTCAGGCACATGAAAATATTAGAAAATAAAATGTTGCAATACATACAATGGCTTTCATGTATGTATTGCATATATGAAATTCTATCTTACATATTTTTCATTTTCATATTATCACGGATATTATCATAAGGTATTATCAGAGATATGCCAGGGTGGTTTAATTGGAAAATCAATCAACTTAATTTACTGCCTTAGTAGATTTAAAGAGAAAAATAATAAAGTTTATGTGTATCTTACATTCTTTGGACCAGTAAGTAACTGAGACATACTTTTCTCATAGAAAACAGAAATTTAATTGGCCAACCCCAACAGCAGAAGCAGATTTTAGCTCACAACACAATTGTAAACAACCCATTGATCAGTGCAAATGCTACAACCAAACGTAATGTCAGTAGGGTAGAAAAGTGTACTCCACTTACTTGGGACAGTGAAGCAAGAAAGTGTAAATATTTCCTGAGCAATAATCCAAACTATATCACTTGGTATATTGTCCTCTCCATAAAGCAACACCTTAGGCAGATACTGTTGTATTACATATCATACAAGCAGAATAAATATTACAGTATGATAGATAAGAGAAATGCAGGTTTTGTTACAGATAAATGACTTTTCATTTTGTGATTAACTGTATCAACAATTTTCAGTAAAAACCCATCTAAAAGTAACAGAGCAGATGCTCAATAAACTCTTTATGTGTACATTAGTTGAAAGGACATAAAGTCTGATAGACGTTATTTTTATATCTTCTTCCTTCACTTGCTAGCCCAAGTAAACCTGAGCAAGTTTTTTTTTTTCATTTGAACTTCAATTTTCTATTTAGTGAAATAATTCTCTTATTTTTTTTAGAATTATTACTATATATGTATATATATAGTAAATATATATCTACAGCTACGATACCATTTCATAATAGCTTCTGTATACGGTAGCTCAATGTCAGGTCTACAATACAATAAGTATTCTCATTCATTTTTGCTAGCTATTATGACATAATGAAAGGATTATGTAGTTAATATGATGAAGGAGTAGTTAGGTCTCCACAGCGAAGGAAAATGAAAGACTAAGACAATTAGCCTGACAACTATTTTTCAAAAAAGATCCCAACTTAAACACATGAATTGTATGCAAAGCAGGATGTTGTGGTAAGTCTAGTGATAGAGTCTTCATTATTTTTATATTTGTATTTCACCTGTAGCTAACTTTCTTTCAACTGGAATATTTTTCCACAGGAAACAAGCAACCCTGCTGGAACTGTTCAACTCTCAACTTAATTGGAGAGCTAAAGACAACAGGTGTCACAGGCTCTGAAAAAGAACATGCCCTATGAGTGAGCAGTTCTATTTATGGAAGATTGTTTGTGAAGGAAACTAGTAGAGAAAAGCTTAATAGCACCAGAGTTTGTAACATAAAAATCTGGAACAATTTCAAAGTTCAGAACATAATGAGTGCTTTAAAAACTGCGATCTTGTTACAGTAGGAAGACTTCATAGTTGTTACTCAAAGAATGATATGGTTTAATACTGACATGTAAATACACTTGTGGAATATTAATTAAAAAGAAAAGTTGTAACAACATAGACTTTATGCCATGAGCCAATTTTCATTAAATTCATTCAAATATTCTCTGGGTATTAATACATCCGGGCATTTTTTTAGGCACTGGTACTTCAATAGTAAATGAGGGAATCAACGTGCTGACCTTAGTGGAATTTACTGTTTATTACATCTAATAGAAGCCTGAGAGTATAGCCATCAACATATTAATAACCATTATCTCAGGTTTGTTTAAGTGCATAATTTTGTTTCATAGTGAATTTGTATTATTTGTGTAAGTAACCATTTCAGAAGTCTGAAATTAAAAAAAAAAAAAAACCTGCTTTACATATGATCATCATGATACATTCTATTTGCACAGCACATGTGTTTTTCTCCCAAATGTTTCTATATACATGGATGTCCCCAACTGAAAACTGAACCACCTTCTTCCAGGAAGTAGCCTTTATCCCCTTTCCCTATGCATAGAAACTGGTATCCAGATTATACCAAAACTCAAAGCCAAGAACTAAAGCCAAAGTTTTTCTCCAATATATCACCACATTCTAGTGTTTCTATTTTCCAAAACCTCACCATAGTTCATGGTTTATTAATTTTCCTGATTCTCTCATGTAAATAAGGGATGCTAAGTATGAAGATGCAATTGTCCCACAGACATCAACACATTCCAAACAAGGTAAAAGATTCGATTTTTAAATTTACTTGAATAGATTATCAGGCTCAGAATACTTTTCCTTTTGGCAAAATAGTGTTTATTTTCCATTTCAATATATCTGGAAATAGGTTTATAGCTTTATCTAACAGAATTAAAACTGACCCTTAAGAAGTTTACCTTGATCTCAAGGAGATTTCCTTTTTGAAAAGACCATAAGTAAATATGCTTTATGTACATAAATTTATTCTCTTATTGATTTTACTTTCTTACTTTTAACAGACAAGAAAAAAAGGTATATCAATTTAATGCTGAATAATGCTTTTGAAATTGTCATTAGCAGAAGCTGTCATTGTCACTTAGGTCGTAGAAAGTAATAAAGGCAGTCAACTTTACAGAACTGACACTGTACAGCCTAACAGTGCAGAGATCTGTAGAAACAGGTAGAGAAATACAAGTGCCATTTTACACTACATTCAATACATATTGACAAATACCATATATCTTTGCATATCTGATTTGTTTACATTCAAACTGTTAATATAAATACTGGGAAAAAGTTATCCCTGAGTTTACTGCATTTCTACATGGTCTGGCCATTCTAAGCAAAGGAAATGGTTGAATAATAAAACACCTTGGAAGCTAGAGACAGTGTATCTCTAGATATAGACTTGTACCTCCCTGAAAACATCCCTGGATATTGAAGAGAAATTCTGGAAGCATTTGCTTAGTTTCCAGTGTAATAAATGTAGAGATGCCTTTCCCCTCTCTGGAGATTTGCTTACACACTAAAGTAATGAGTACTCTCTCACTCTAGAGGGCAGGATGAGCAGATGTGCCAGTATTCCTACGAAATCTCAGTATTTTAACAATTTGTGATTCCTTTCTTACAATGCAATCCCACTGCACAGGCAGCCCCTCATCAAGTTAACCTGTGAGGAACTGATACAAAATGCTCATCTGGCTGCTGTCAAGAGAATAAAATAGATTAAGCAAAACAGGACAAGTTCAGAGGTAAGATAAAGCATTGTATATACGGAGATGGAAATTGATTCAGCATTTTTAATCTGTTTTATGAGTGGGATTTTAAGAGAAGAGTCCGAAGGAGGTGGACATTAGTGATAGCATCTTGTATTTCTTATTGCAAAGATTGTAGTATATCTAGAAGACTGTGGAGACATGAAAAGGATGTTAAGCTTAGGAAAAGAATAACATGGTCAGATTTGCATATTAAAGAAATCGCCTGGTTGCTCTGTTAGGAAAAGATTAGAGAATCCAAAAGTGGACGCAAAGATTACAACTGAAGCTTTTGCAAGAGTCGAGGTGAAATGTTGGAGGCCTACTTCAGAGACCAGCTACAATCAACCTTAAAATCCCCAAATGACAATAATCAAACAATAACAAAAACGAAGCAGCTGGTGCTTTTGCCTTATATGGGAGTTTTTACTTTTACATTTCTTCTTCGTTCATATATTCATTCACAAATCCAATGTTTACTCCCTGTTTATGTTCAGCCTTATTCCAGGCACTCAGTGTGCGGTAGTGAATGGAATAGCTTTTAGTCTGTACTCATGTGTAATAGGATTTTAGCAAAAAATGCACAACATGCTCAGATTTGAAACAAAAACAAAGGTAACTTAAACCAAAAAAAAAAAAAAAAAGCTGTTTACATAAATGTGGGCAAAATATTTGTAAAATATAGGTTATTGTGTAAACTCAGGGTAAATAATAACTACTACTAAGCTGAAGCTTAAAAGAGTAAGGTAAGACAGTGGTGTCCAGAATTAGAAGAAAACTCTGTGGAAAAGGACAACTCTGAAGAAAGCAGGAACCTCTATAAGTAAGACATAGACAATCAAAAGGAATCACACAGGTGGAAGATAGATATACAAATAGTTCATCCTTGCTTTCCTGCCTACCTTTATTCTCTTGCCAGGAGTCTCTGATGGCTGAATCCATTTGAAAGCTGAGAACATGGGAGCCCTGTGAAGTAGTCCTTTTTGGTTATCTTCTCTGAGAAGAAAAACAGAGTAGAGAAGAGATTTGAGTAGAGAATGGATCTAGACAAGTAAACAGAAGACATCTGGCACATGGTTTTGCCAGACTATTTTATACATTTGTCTTTCCTTTTTTAGATTGTGCTTAGTATTTATTTTAACCTGATTTCAGCCATATAGAGCACTGGGGAGATGGGGTTTGGTTTAAAAGGTGTTGACTTTCCCTCAGTGAGTTCTTTTTCCTCTTTACAGATCTCTATTAGAAACAAGCAGATATTTGTTGTTAAATCCAATCTGAAATGGGGGTGAGAATTCATTCTTCCTGAAAATTAACAAATTATTTTGCACAGACCACAGTGGAAATACATACGTACACACAGAGACACACACACTTGAATCTCCTTACATTTTTAAATTATTTATTACTTCCTTGATAATTGAAAATGATGGCTTTTATTGATTATAAAAATATATTTTACACTTTTAGAGGCTTAAGCAAGTGGATCCCTTAAGCTCAGGAGTTTGAGACCAGCCTGGACAACATGGTGAAACCCCATCTCTATAAAAACATACAAAAATCAGCCAGGCATGATGGCAAATGCCTACAATCTGAGCTATTCAGGAGGCTGAGGAGGGAGGATTGATTGACCCCAGGAGCTGATGGTTGCTGTGAGTCAAGATGATGCCACTGTACTGCAGCCTAGGTGACAAAGCAAGATCTTGTCTCAAAAAACAAAACAGAAAAAAGAGAAAATTTATTTTAATTTTTTCTAACAATCTATGCTGTTGCTTAAACAAAATTCTGTCATTTGGGATAACATGGCTGAATCTAGAGTATATTACTCTAAGTTAAATAAACTAGGCACAGAAAGACAAATACCACGCAATCATATTTGTATGTAGAATCTGAAAAATGTTGAATTCATTGAAGTAGAAAGTAAAATGATTACCCAAAGTGGGGTTGGGGTGGGGAGGTGAGGGAATGGGGAATTGCTGATCAAAGGAACAAAATTAAACTAGACAGGAGAAATAAATTTGAGGACTCTTGTACAGCAAGGTGACTTCAATCAATAATGTATATTTTAAAATAACTAAGACAGTAAATTTAAAAGATATTACAACGAAAAATGGTGAGTTAATGAATACGATAACTAGCTTGATTTCATCATTCCACATTTGTATACATTTGAAAACATATCACATTATATTCTGTAAATATAATACAACTATAATTTATCAATTAAAAATAACATTAATTTTAAAAAGTATTGGACATCAGATTATCTTATCTAATTAAAGTTTTAACAATGACATGCTTTTAGAAATAGAAGAAACAAATAATTGATATAATTAAAATAATATGATTTTCTATATTTTATCACTATATCTTTATCTGTTGCCCAATAATTTGAACCCTCATGTATATATTTTATTTCAATAATATTTTATACATTTATTAAGCTTTTGTATGACTTAATATGTAATGACTATTGTTTTGGTAAATAGTTTTTGAGTCCAATACATAAACTGTGATATGCATCTACTGATTTGTTCAATACTTAGAACACTTTAATTAAATAGATTCAACAAGTATTGACTTAGGGTCTTCCACACATCAGGCATATTTTCACTTAATTTTTTTCTGCCTGGTCAGTAATAGACTCAATGTTATTTTTTGACTGCCAATATCTGTGTTTTATCATATTAGGTTTATATAAGTAATTATTGTTTAGAATTCTGATTTTATATTATTCAGCACTATGAATTCCATTTGTGACTACACAATGATTATCTTATCTCATCTTACGCTTTTTCATTCATGCTTTCAGAATTTCGTCCGATTAACCTTGAAACCTTGAATTCAATTCATTATGTATTTCATTGTTAGATTATTTTTCTTTTTCTTTTTTTTTTTTTTTTTTTTTTTTTTTTTTTTTTTTTTTGAGACGGAGTTTTGCTCTTGTTACCCAAGCTGGAATGCAATGGCGCGATCTAGGCTCACCACAACCGCCGCCTCCTGGGTTCAGGCAATTCTCCTGCCTCAAACTCCTGAGTAGCAGGAATTACTGGCAGGCGCCACCAGGCCCAGCTAATTTTTTTTTTTTTTTTTTTTTTTTGTCCTGAGGGGGAGGCTACAGCTGAGAAAGAGACGGGAGTCAGGAATGCCAAGGACAGAAGATGCACCCGCACACGAGCCGCTTTCCATGCTTTAGAAGAACAGCGATTCACCTCTCCAAAAGAAAGTTAGGAAGATGAATTTAAATACAAAGAACATTGCTGATACTCATGACAGATGCTTTTTAAAGCCTGGGATGGAATAGAAGAAAGAACTTTTCACAAAGAAAAAAGATATAATGGCAATGGAGGTTGTCCAGAGCTGACTGTGCACCCTGTAATCCCAGAGCAGCAGGCACAGCCAGAGCTGGTCCTTCTCCATCTCCCAGAAAATATCCCATTGTTTCCTGAGATCACCCAGCCCTGGTTCAAACCAATTCAAGCTAACGGTATTTAGCTTTGAAAAGGTGCCAGAGTCTCCTGTTCTGTATAGTTAGGGGAGGCTAACAAGAGGTACATCTGTTTGTCTAGTAAGCCTGAGTTCCACAAGGATGTAATGTATTAGTTTCCTGGTGCTGCCTTAATGAGGCACCCACAACTGGGTGGTGTAAACAATAGATATTCATGAATATTGTTTCCCAGTTCAGTTCTGGAGGCCAGAGTCCAAGCTAAAGACGTTACCAGGGTTGGTTCCTTCTGAGGCGGTGAGGGAGAATCCGGTCTCTGCCTCTCAGCTTCTGCTGGTTTCCAGGTGATCTTCTCTGTTCTCTGACTTGTAGAAAAATCACATCTCTGCCTTCATGTTCACTTAGTGTTCTCCTTGTGGATTTCTCTGTCTTTTTGTACAAATACCCAACCTCCCCCTCCCCGTCCTTCTTTTCTTTTTAGAAGTGGAGTCTCACTCTGTCATCCAGGCTAGAGTGCAGGGGAATAATCCTAGTGATTATCTCACTGCAGTCTTGAACTCCTGGGCTCAAGTGGTCTTCTCTTACAGTGGTCCACACTGGACCACTAAGAAAAAGAGCTGCTTGTATCTGAGGTTGTGGTTTTTTTTTTTTTTTTTTTTTTTTTTTTTTTTTTTTTTTTTTAATAAGAAAAAGAATAAAGAAGAGGAAGAAAGAGAAAGAGGAAAAGGGAGAGAGGATGGGGGTATTGCTTTATTGCCCGGGCTAGAATGCAATCTAAATATGGGTATGCCTATAATTGTCCTTAATAATGAAGATATAAAAGAAAATGAGGGAAGAGAATAACAAACAAGGAGCCAACCAAGATTTCGTTTAAACTTCTAAGTTGATATGATGTGGTACTGATAAGAGTATATATTTTGTATATTTAAAGTGGAGAGTTCTATAAATGTTAATTACATTTACTTGTTCCAGATCTGAGTTCAAGTCCTGGATATAGTTGTTAATTTTCTGTCTCACTGATTTGTCTAATGTTAATGTTGAAGTCTCCCACTATTATTATGTGGGTGTCTAAGTCTCTTTATAAGTCTTGTATGTCTGCATATTCCTGTATTGGGTGCGTATATATTTAGGATCTTTAGCTCTTCTTGTTGTTGCATTGATCCTTTTATCACTATATAATGTCCTTCTTTGCTTCTTTTAATCTTTGTTGCTTAATTGTAACTTCTGCTTTTTATTTATTTATTTTAGCTCTCTGGTTGGTAAATCCTTCTCCATCCCTTGTTTTGAGTCTTTGTGTATCCTTGAATGCGAGATGGGTCTGGATGCAGCATACTGATGGGTTTTAGTTTTTTATTCAAATTGCCTGTCTGTCTTTGGATTGGGTGATTTAGTCAATTTAAATTTAGAATTAATAATAATATATGTGAGTTTAATACTGCCATTTAATATTAGCTGGCTATTTTGCCCATTAGTTGATGTAAATTCTTCATTATATTGATGCTCTTTTTGATAATTTTTTAAGAAAGGCTGATACTGTTTGTTCCTTTCTATGTGTAGTGGTTCTTTCAGAAGCTCTTGTAAAGCAGGCCTGGTAGTGATGAAATCTCTGAGTGCTTGCTTATTCACAAAAAAACTTTATTTTTCCTTCACTTGTGAAGCTTAGTTTGGCTGGATGTGAAATTCTGGGTTGAAAGTTCTTTTCTTTAAGGATGTTGAATATTGGTCCCCACTCTCTTCTGGCTTGTAGGGTTTCTGCTGAGAGATCTGCTGTAAGTCTGATAGGCTTCCCTTTTTGGGTAACCTGACCTTTCTCTCTGGCTGCCCTTAGTATTTTCTCCTTCATTTCAACCCTGGTGAATCTGACGATTATGTGCCTTGGAGTTGCTCTTCTTGAGGAATATCTCTGTGGTGTTCTCTGTATTACCTGGAGTTGAATATTATCCTGCCTTACTAGGTTGGGAAAATTTTCCTGAATAATGTCCTGAAGCGTATTTTCCAGCTTGGATTCATTCTCTTCGTCACATTCAGGTACACCTATCAAGCGTAGATTAGGTCTTTTCACATAGTCCCATATTTCTTGGAGACTTTGCTCGTTCCTTTGTATCCTTTTTTCTCTAATCTTGTCTTCTTGTTTTATTTCATTGAGTTGGTCTTCGACCTCTGATATCCTTTCTTCCTCTTGATCATTTCGGCTGTTAAAACTTGTGCATACTTCACGAAGTTCTTGTATTGTGTTTTTCAGCTCCATCAATTCACTTATATTCCTCTCTAAATTGTGTGTTCTTGTTAACATTTCGTCAAATCTTTTTTCAAAGTTCTTAGTTACTTTAGATTGGGTTAAAACAAGTTCTTTTAATTCACAGAAGTTTCTCATTATCCACATTTTGAAGCCTGCTTCTGTAAATGGAACACACTCGTTCTCCATCAAGCTTTGTTCCATTGCTGATGAGGAACTATGATCCCCTGCTGAGGGAGAGGCATTCTGATCTTGGGTATTCTCAGCCTTTTTTGGCTGTTTTCTTCCCTTCGTTATAAATTTATCCATCTGTGGTCTTTGTATTTACCGTCTTTGTAATCAGGTTTCTGAGTAGACGTCCAACTTACTGATTCTCAGTGCCGAAATCTGAGCAACCCACTGCACCGACTAAATCAGCGGCGTTAAGGTTGATGGTGCTTTTCTGACTGCACCAAGAACCGTCGCTCCAAGGCGCCGGCAAAACCGCCTCGCTGATCACAAGAGTCGCGCTGGCGACCCGTGGGGCTCCTCCGCTGGGAATCTCCTGGTGCGTGAGCAACAAGAATTCATGTGAAGGTGTGGCGTCCTCTCGTTCTTTGAGCTTTTACTGGGACCTACAATCCCGAGCTGCTAGTGATAAACCATCTTGGATCTCTCTCCTCAAGTGGTCTTCTGTATTTTTTTTAGTAGAGACAGGATTTCACCATATTGACCGGGATGGTCTTGATCTCTTGACCTCGTGATCCACCTGCCTCGGCCTCCCAAAGTGCTGGGATTACAGGTGTGAGCCACCGCACCCGGCTATTTTTCTTAAATGCAGATCTTGCAAATAGCATATTGTAGAATTGTTTTTATATTTAAATGTGAGACTATCATCTTTTGATAGAAAAAAAAAATTGGGCCACATAATTTCATTACTATAATTACCACACTAGGTTGGGCTTCAGTTTTTCTAATTAATGACTTTTACTTTTAATATTTTCTTGCTCTTTGTTTTTTTTTTCTATTGTGTTCTCAATATATGATAAATCTTTATTCTGTTTATTCGTGTTATAATTTGTAAGACAAACATCACGGTTTTAATTTTTAGAAGAGGTGATTTAAAAACACACGTCACAAATATACTTAGTATATGCATTTACCAGAATCTTATAAGAAATACAATTATCTTACTTTCATTAGAGGCTAATCAAAATAATTAAGACATTTTGCTATATAATACAAGAAAGATGTTATAAGAAATACTGAATTGAATTAAAGTTTCCTGGACTCTTAACTCTCCTACAAATGACTTTGTATAAATGACTCAATTGCTGATCTCTACCACTCAAAAAATATCTCATCATAATAAGAAAATTGTCAACATACAGCATCAGAACATCTCTACCATCCTTCCTTCATCCTCCTATAATGCTGGTAAACATGTAAGTTTTTATAATCCCTATTGATAGTTCTTGGATACTACTGACTAAACTATAACCTATGAATATTCTAAGAGCCAATAATTCAACCTTTTTAGAAAAACACAAGTATTATGTGAGCAAACCCCATCAGCCATTAACCAAGAAATAATCGGTTCAGACTGTCAGACTTGAGGACTTAGAATGTAAATTGATCAGCCTCAGGAAACCAATGTCTATTCTAGATTTAAATTGCTGGAATAAAAAGGATAAAAATATAAAAAAAATTAGATATTTAAAATCATCTTTCTGCAAAAAAAATTACAAGTAAAAACTACAGTATTTCTATATAAATAATTTGTGACTTTATTTCAAAAAGCCATCACGAGACAAGAATTTCCATAGTCTGTTATGAGAAAATTCATTTTATAGGAATAAAAACTGTTCACATTGGCTACCATAAAAGCTTGTTTTTACGATATTCCTAAGAAACCCATTGACAGGTAGAAATTGAATCAACTAAATAAAGTCTGATGTGATCTTTGGCTGTTTGTTGTTTTTTATTTTATTTTTATTTCTCTTATTTGAATGAGAGTAATTATTTTCAGTTTCTATACAGCAAATTTTTAGAGCTCCCTAAAATAAGTTCTATAGGCTAATTTTCTTTCTTGTAATTCTAATTCTCTTAGAGCCCAGAGTATTAAATTTCCTCAGCACTCTGCTCTTCATAGCTAGGAAATGTATAAACTGTGTTGAGTTTTAGTTGAATTCAGGCACGTTTCTCTGTACATTACCACACAATTATAAGATAAGGAGCATTCTCAATTATATCCAGCCAGGTAGCAATATTGAGAAAAAATGTTGGTAAAATCTTATTCTTATCCTTTCAAGTATGCCGGACTTTCCATCTAATGCTGTGTCTCTCAAAGTAATGTTATAACCCTTCAGGAAGACATGGTTTTCACCAAACTGCAGAGTGAAAAACAGTTTGGAGCAACCCCATCTGGAATTTATCACTATTTCAAACTTTTCTGGTCTACTTTTTGCCTTATTTCTGCCACAATTCTCTTATTCAGTTTGGTCTATCATTCTTTATTCCTTTGCGGTGCTGCAGTTTCTCCTTGCTATTCTTCCCTCACTGGTTAGCACCTCCTTCTACCATTTCATTCTACTCTCACTCTCTCATCCCTTCCCTCCTTTTTCCCTACTTTATTCATTCCTTTCTCTTTGCTTCACACACACTAACACTCTCATCTCCACTCAAACATATTTTCCCACACTAGCCAGTAAACAGTACCAAACTTATAATAAGATAGGGTGTTTCTACCTATGTAGGTAATTTAAGGGACAAAAGAAAGTTACTACCAATCAAATGACACTGTGGTGGCAGTGGTTCCCATTACCCTGACTACGTAGAGTAGACACATGATCTGGGCTAGATGAATAATATATGTCACTTCTATGTCTGTAGAAGTTTGCCAAGAGGTAGGCAAGAGACTAAAGCCACACTCAGTCTGGCCTTTCTTATTTTTCTTCTTCAGTTGATAGCCCCAGAATCTCTTTTCCTACACCTGAATTGCAGACACTAGAATAAGAACCTAGAAATTATAATAGACAAATTTCCTTTCTGGGAAGAAGCTCAAGGAAGTGAATCTGGCACTCTGAGAAATGAAGAGATTAGATCAAAAAGAGAATTCTAGTTGCACAATGTTTCTGATACCCTGGGGACCACAGAGATACCTTACTTACAGCATATATTTATTTAATTCAGTGAGGCCCTTCAACTCATTTCAATAAATCCCTTTGTTTCATGTATTTCTTTTATTATTCTTGTTTATTTGTCCTCAAGATGAGTTTCAGTAATTTCCAATAAGAACATTCCTGCTCATATATTTCTCCACCCTTACCACTATCTACCCAACAGATTCACTGTTTAGAAACTGACATGCAAAATTCTGTTTTTAGGGTTTAAAGTGAGAGGAAATTAGGCAAACACATATACTATTTGCAGTGCTTAAATAGTTATCATACCTATAGAAAATTGATATATGTTAAACTTAAGAGTTTCTGCACAGCAAAATAAACAAGCATTAGAGTGAACCGGCAACCAATAAATGGGAAAATTTTTTTCCAAGCTATCCATCTGGCAAAGGGCTAATATTCAGAATCTACAAAGAACTGAAACAAATTTACAAGACAAAAACAACCCCATCAAAAAGTGGGCAAAGGATATGAACAGATACTTTTTAAAAGAAAACATTTATGAAGCCAACAAATATATGAAAAAATGCTCATCACTGATCATCAGAGAAATGCAAATCAAAACCACATTGAGATACCATCTCATGCCAGTTAGAATGGCAGTCATTAAAAAATATGAAGACAACAGATATTGGAGAGGATCTGGAGAAACAGGGAAGCTTTTACACTGTTGGTGGGAGTCTAAATTAGTCCAACCATTTTGGAAAACAGTGTGGTGATTCATCAAGGATCTAGAACTAGAAATATCATTTGACCCAGCAATCCCATTACTGGGTATATACCCAAAGGATTATAAATTGTTCTACTATAAAGATACATCCACACATATGATTGTCGTGGCACTGTTTACAATAGCAAAGGCCTGGAACCAACCCAAATGCCCAACGATGATAGACCAGATAAAGAAAATGTGGCACATATACACCATGGAATACTATGCAACCATAAGAAAAGATGAGTTCATGTCCTTTGCAGGGACGTGGATGAATCTGGAAACCATCATTCTCAGCAAACTGACACAAGAACAGAAAACCAAACACTTCATCTTCTCACTCATAGGTGGGTGTTGAACAATGAGAACATATGAACACAGGGAGAAGAGCATCACATGCTGGGGTCCTTTGGGGGATGGGGGGTGGGGGGTGAGAGGAAGTATAGGAGGGGGTGGGGAGATTGGGGAGGGATAACATTGGGAGAAATACCTAATGTAGGTGATGGGGGGATGGAGGCAGCAAACCATCTTGGCACGTGTATACCTATGCAACAGTCCTACAAAATCTGCACTTGTACCCTAGAACTTAAAGTACAACCAAAAAAAGTACAAAATTAGCTGCACATGGTGGTGCATGCCTGTAATCCCAGCTACTCAGGAGGCTGAAGGAGGAGAATCACTTGAACCTGGGAGGCGGAGGTTGCAGTGAGCCGAGATCACGCCATAGCACTCTAGCCTGGGCAACAATAGTGAAACTCTGTCTCAAAAAAAAAAGAATCATGGAATCATTTTGTGCCCTGGTTTATGAGCAGGTCACCAGGAAAGATATCTGGGAGCTCTGTTACTCATTTCTAACAGTGCCACAAATAAAACTAAGAACAGCAAAGAAAAAGAAAGAAGGAGAGAAAGAGAGAGAGAGAGAGAAAGAAAGGAAAGAAAGAAAGAAAGAGAGAGAAAGAAAGAAAGAAAGAGAAAGAAAGAAAGGAAGGAAGGAGAAAGAAAAAAAGAAAATTGGTATATGTATTAAAATTTGAAGTATACCCTTTTTTTTGACCCAACAATTTAACTTCTATAAATTTATATTATTTGTGTTTTGTTCTTCTATGAAATAACACATATGTTATATATCAGCTACCATGTGGTTAGTAACACAGACTAAAAATAAAAAAATGATATTCAAAATATCAATTAAATGTATTATAGTATATCCTTACCATAGATTTCTGTATAGTCCTATATGTAGTGTTACTACATATTACTCAGATAAATAAAGAAAAATAAACAAGGTGTAAGCTAGGGGCATAAGATTCAACTGCTTGTGTAATGTACACATACATACACACACACGCACGCATACACACCCCTTCAATACATCTAAAATACCATAAGAAGAGTCATTATTTTATATAACACTAAAAAGAAAAAAAGTTACTGTCAATTAACCTATGACATAATGCTTTCTTATCTTTTGGAAATTTTACTTAACACATACTAAAACAGATTTTTGATACATTAGGCATGAATTTTGATTATATATTACTATTGTGTATACAGAAATAATTATGTTAAAACTAACATTAAAGAACTATTTTTCTAAGTCACTTTTGCTTCAGAAACATTGATTCTGTGTCTTTTCACATACTCAAGGACATAGATGATGCTAAATTTCCTTAACTCTTAAGTTCAGGGGCACATGTGCAATTTTGTTATACAGGTAAACTTGGGGATTTGTTGTACACGTTATTTCATCACCCAGGTATTAAGTCTAGTACCGATTAATTGTTTTTCTTGATCTTCTCCTTCCTCCCAACCTCCACCCTTAAATAGGCCCCAGTGTGTGCTGTTCCCCACTATGTGTCCATGTGTTCTCATCATTTACCTCCCACTTTTAAGTGAGAACATGCAGTATCTGGTTTTCTGTTCTTGCTCTAGTTTGCTAAGGACAATAACCTCCAGCTCCATCTATGTTCTTGCAAAGGACATGACCTCGTTCCTTTTTTTTGGCTGCATGGTATTCTATGGTGTATCTCTATAACATTTTCTTTAGGCAGTCTACAATTGATGGGCATTTAGGTTGATTCAATGTCTTTGCTATTGTGAACAGAGTTGCAGTAACATACACATGCATCTTTATAATAGAACAATTTATATCCTTTTGGGTATACCCTGGTCAACAGGGTTTGTAATAATTCTGTAATGGGATTGTTGGGTCAAATGGTATTTCTGTTTCTAAGTCTTTGAGGAATCACCACACTGTCTTTCACAATGTCTGAACTAATTTACACTCCCATCAATAGTGTATAAGCATTCCTTTTTCTCCACAGCTTGACAGCATCTGTTATTTTTTTGACTTTTTAACGATAACCATTCTGAATGGTGTGAGATGGTATCTCACTGCGGTTTGATTTGCATTTCTCTAATGATCAATGATGTTGAGCTTTTCCCAATATGATGCTGGCCACATATATGTACTCTTTTAAAAACTAAGTAAAAAAGACTCTGAATAGCCAAGGCAATCCTAAGCAAAAAGAACAAACCTGGAGGCATCAAATTACTCAACTTCACACTAAACTGGAGGGCTACAGTAACGCAAACAGCATGGTACTAGTACAAAAACAGACACACAGACCAATGGAACTGAATAGACACCCCAGAAATAAGGCAGCAAACCTACAACTATCTGATCTTCAACAAACCTGAAAAAAAAAAAAAGCAAGCAACGAAGAAAGCCTTTACTATTCAATAAATGGTACTGAGACGACTGGCTAGCCATTTGCAAAGGATTGAACCTGGACCCCTTACTTCTACCATATACAAAAATTTACTCAAAATGGATTAAAGACTTTAATGTAACACCCAAAACTATAAAAATCCTGCAAGACAACCTAGGGGATACCATGCTGGACAAAGAATGGGCAAAGATTTCATGATGAAGTTGCCAAAAGCAATTGCAACAAAATAAAAAAATTAAATGGAATCTAATTAAACTTAAGTGCTCCTGGAGAGCAAATCAGCAGAATGAATAGACAATCTACAGAATGCAAGAAAGTTTTTGCAAACTATGTATCTGTCAAAGGTCTAATATCTAGCATCTACAATAAACTTAAACAAATTTACAAGAAGAAAAATAAACAACCCCATTAAAAAGTGAGCAGATATTCTGAATTTCTTAAATGTAGGTCCATTCTCTCTCTAAAACTTCCCTCTGGCTACTGACATCCATTCTACACATTTTGATGCTTTGTATTTTATTGTACAGGTGAAAGGATGTCTTAGAATGATTTTAGGTCACAACCAGAACTCATATTATTTCAATTTGTTGGTTAAAAATAAAAACATTTGATAGATCGTCCAAGAGGAATGAAATTCAAGTTTATGTATGCACAAGCAATACAATCATATCATGTAACACCTGGTCAATAGGGTTTGCAAGATGTCACTGCTAATAAAATTCTTTCCAGTTTTAGACACATTAAAATGTAGAATAAAACTGTATAGCTTAGAATAATTAAAATGCAATGAAGATTTGGCATACATACACATTGGATTATATAAATATAAAAGGCCACTGGAGTTATGCATGATAAACTAGTAACAGTGGTTGTCTTAGGACAATCTAGGGACAGAAAGGAGAGATTTATTTTTTACTTTCTACCCTTTTGTACCTTCTGAATTATATGTTACAATCATCTACTTCTTGTTCTGTGAGGATGAAATAATTATTTGTTTCCAGTATAATAGATTTGTTCCTTATTATTAAACCCATATTTCAAAATAAATAGCGTATCTACAACTGAGAGAACATACATATTTTTTTTTTAAGATGGGGTTTCACCATGATGACCAGGCTGGTCTTGAACCCTTGACCTCAGATGATCCACCCACCTCAGCCTCCCAAAGTGCTAGGATTACAGGCGTGAGCCACTGCACCCAGCTTGAAAACATATTATTTTAGGTGATATATAGACTTTTTTTAAACAATTCTATATATACACATTTATTTTAATATACATTAAAAGAATAGATTATCTAGCCTATTATTTTCATAATCAAAATTTTTATTTTTCATTGAAGTAAGAAATGATGTACTAAGTTTAGAATTAGGATCAGGGAGAGTCTGTTGAGTCCAAGGTATATAGAGAAAACAGAAAATCCCTGGAGAGTGGAAGAGTCTATTTAGTTTTGCTAGATAGTACCAAAGGCCCAGTGAAAACAATCTCTGTTTATAAATTTGAAGTTAGAGAGTTAAGGAGAACGCTGTGTTCTTTTTTATTTTTACTAGTCATGTTTAGGTGGTTGAGTGCAACTAGTGAGAAGACAGAAAAGTGGACTTAATAAGGTGTGGTACTTTTCTAGGGAGACCATCTGATAAACAGAGGGGTGGGATTTCTTTGGACATCTGTTTTTCGACCTTTTAGATGCTCAACACTCCAATGTCTTGCTCTGGTTGACACCACCTCGGCAAATTCACCGAATGTAACCATTCTGAATTCAGAGATTTGTCTATGCAGAGGTCATGAGAATGCTCATAAGTTTGCTACACACTTACCACCCTTGTTATTGTGTACAAGTCACTTAAAAGTTTTAAAACTCCATCCTGGAGCTGATTTCTCACACAAGAGACAAGACTGACATTTGGCTGATGAACTAAGCCAGTCTTTAATCAACCCATGAAAATTCTGGGAATCAAGTAGCGAATATTGTCCAAATAAATACAAACAATAAGCTGCTATTAAATAAGCAATGATACAAAATGTGATTGAGCCCTCCCTCTATTAATAAAGAACTGAATTCAGCAGCAAACTTATTTTCAAAGAAAGAAAATTTAAATGAATCTATTTTAATGAAAGTAAACACATTTTGGAGTTTTAAATATTAACTCTATACATCTTCTTTTCATTCTACAGTAGAGTGACTGATCTATCACCACAGGTAGCTATTTGTTACCTCATTGTTGTATAAAATTACTCAGTAAATAAGTGCAAATTACAGCTACGGGGAAAGCTTACTAACACAAATGTTTCATGCCAAAGACAAGAACAGCAGTCATAAAATATTTCTACTCTCCTGTTTTGAGAGTTTATTATTTCATAATGACACTGATGGAATTTGAAAAGCCATATCAAATATGTTTTCTTCTAACAGTATACAATGTAGTGAAATGATGGTAATGATGATAATGATCTGATGATGGTGATAATGATGATGATTATTATTATTTAAAATACAACAGCCTAGCTACATTCATTTTAAGTGACGGAAACAAAAGAGCTGGTATAACTCCATGAAATCAGGCACTCCACTTTGATGTTGTTAACATCAAAGTATTTTTCTTAAATTATTTCTTCACTTTGCTTTTCTCTTACCTGGACCGTATATGACCATTATATTTTGCTTCCCATAACTCATTTAGTTATTTCAGAAAATATATGTATATACAGATAATAACAGATATTTTAATATTACAGTAACAAAATAATGACATACAGTTTAAAATGCCTATTTATTGACATTTATTTAAAAATATATATAAGGAAAAATGATTTGTACAAACCAGAAATAGTATTTTTTAGATATCCCTTAATGTATGTTCTCTTAGCTGGAAGAGAGTTTATCCTTTGCTCTTTCCTACCTGCAATTGGGCCTCAGGAAAAAAAAAAAGATGGAGTGAACGTCATCTTAGAAAGGAGAAAGATGATATAGAAAAGCTCTCTTCTTCAAAAGGGCACAGAAGATTCACCCACTAAGGGAGGGAAATAATGCATTTAAATGTGGTGGTAAACTTTAAACATCCCTGTCCATATATTTATTCTACGGAAATGCCCACTTAGTAAAAGTAGATCTTGAGAACACAAGAGGTAGTGGTTGGAGACATGATTATCTAGAAGTTTGAGAAGGCTGCAGGCCACCAGGATGTGGCCATATTTAGTATAGCATATAAGACATCATGTGGCACTAGATGAGAGTGGTTCAAAATATTAGCCTGAAGTAGCCCCTAGATCCCTACTACTTCTGAAAGGTGTACATAGGATTCAAAACAATTATGTTTTTTTCCTGGAAAAGGCTTGCAGTGAATCATTTTACACCTAGATTGGGATGAAGTGTTTGAAACTATATACTACATAAAAGATGTCCGCAAAGTGTTAAACGAACCAACGAGCTCAGCTGGACTTCAGTGGTAATGAGTAAAAGGAAAAGAAAGGACCTGCCACAATTCAGAAGAGACTAGGAATGATGCAGAGAAAATTATTTCTTGCCTACTGTCTCCTGACACTACTGCGAGGTCATATGCACACAAAATCTATTTTGGGAAGAGCGAGTGGAATGAGAAGAACCCTGTGCTGATGACATCATCATTTGAAACAGATGGGTAAACATAAAGACATAGTTTAAATCTCTGGATATGAATGAATTCACTGGATTGTTCTGAATGTACACATGAGGCTATGGTTGTTATTTCGTTCAACAGGCTTCTGACAAAGAAGTTGTAGAAAACAAAAATAGTTATATTTTCTTTGAACATCTGAGTATGTATTAACCAAAATACAACTCATTAGACATAATTTTAATTATTGTGTGAAATAATGAAAGCCCAGTACTTAGCCACTTAAGGCCACTAAAGGCTGCAACATTCTTAATTATAAAAATAGAAATAATGATTTTGGAGGTATTGTTTATTGTTGTTGGGCTTTGCTGAACAACAACAATAAATAAAACCTTTAAAACCATGACAATATACATCATGCCCATAAGAAAGAAAAAAAATAACAAAAACAAACATGAAAAACCTATTAAGTTGTTTCCAACATTCTTAATCAATACTGTTGTTTAAATATTTGGAAATGAAAAAGGTGGTTTTAAAAAAAGTTATATTGTTGACATTACAATAAAACCAAATATTTAAATACGTTTTTGAATTGTGTGAAACTGAATAATACGTTCAAGTTGCTTTTTGAAAATTGCTACTTGTCATCCATGTCACACATCTAGGTGACAGTTGCATTAGGGATTATTATTAGACTAGAGAAAAGCATTATCTAAACTTCTAAGGGTATTTCATTGTTTTGTTTATGTTTCTGGAAATATATAAGAGAACAGTCATCCTTCAATTCACAGATTGACAAAACATTTTTCTAAGTTATTAGAAAATTATAAAAATGTAAGAAGCAGAAACCCCCCTGTAGCCCTAAGCTTACCTATAACTCAGAATATATGACAACTTGAGGTCTGAGATTCAAAACAGAGATCTGATTTACATGTTATTTATAAATAATTTTAATATACAGTATAAATATTCTATCTCTAGAATGTTATTTCAATTGGAGATCAGAGTGGTGTATTAGTCCATTCGCACACTCCTATATAAAACTGCCTGAGACTGGGTAATTTTTTTTTTTTAAATGTGGTAGTTGACTCATAGTTCCACATGGCTGAGAATGTTTCTGCACAGAAAATGAAACAACAAAATAAAAAGCAACTCATGGTATAGGAGAAAATATTTTCAAACCACATATCCTCTAAGGGGTTAATTTCCAAAATATACGACGGGCTCACATGATTCAATAGCAAATAAACAAATAAACATATTAAAATGGATATGGGATCTGAATAGACATTTATCCAAGGAAGATATACCAATAGCTAACAGGCATATGAAAAGGTACTAGACATCATTAATCATCAAGGAAAGGCAAATAATCAAAACAACAATGACATCAGCTCGTATCCGTTAGAATGGTTAATTATCAAAAAGATGAAAGATAAAAAGTGTTGGAGAGATTGCGAAGAAAAAGAAACCATTACATATTGCTGCTGGGAAGTATGAACTGGTGTAGTTTCTAGGGAAAACATTATGGAGGTTATTCAAAAAATTAAAACTAGAAATACCATATAATTCAGCAAGTCGACTTCTGGGTGTATATTCACAGGATATAAAATCAGTACCTCAAAGAGATATCTGCACTCCCATGTTCATTGCAGCGTGATTCACAATAGCCAAGTCATGGAAAGAACCAACGTATTCATCAGTGGATAAATGGATGAAGAAAATGTGGCATATTTACACAATGGAATACTACTCAGTCTTAAAACAGATGAAAATTTGATCATTTGTAACAAGACAGATGAACCTAGAAGACATTTTGCTAAGTGAAATAACCCAGATACAGAAAGAAAAATATGATGTGATTGCACTTATGTGTAGAATGTAAAAAAAAAAAAAAAAAAATGAATTCATAGAAATAGAGTTCAAAGGTTGTTACCAGGGGTTTGGTATGGGGGAAATCGTAAAGAGTTGGTCAAGATGCACAAACTTGCAATTATAATTTTTGTTTTAAAAAATAATTCATTCTTATTTTTGTGGATAAAGGATAGTAGTTTATTTTAGTAAAGAACTTCGTTTTTCTAAAAGAGCGTATTAAAGTTCAAAAAATAACATCCTAGTTTAAATCTTTATTTTTCAATATTTCTTCCTTAAGTTTTTATTTCTGCAGAATATCTATTGCAGGTCAGGTTTGTCTGTTTATGAGAAATTTAATAGAATTGATGGTGTCATAAAATACCTTTTTTTTTTTTTTTTTGAGAAGGAGTTTCTCTCTTGTTACCCAGGCTGGAGTGCAATGGCACAATCTCGGCTCACCGCAACCTCCGCCTCCTGGGTTCAAGGCAATTCTCCTGTCTCAGCCTCCTGAGTAGCTGGGATTACAGGCACGCACCACCATGCCCAGCTAATTTTTTGTATTTTTAGTAGAGACGGGGTTTCACCTTGTTGACCAGGATGGTCTCGATCTCCTGACCTTGTGATCTACCCTCCTCGGCCTCCCAAAGTGCTAGGATTACAGGCTTGAGCCACTGCGCCCGGCCCATAAAATACCTTTTATACAAAAATAATTTTATTTTTTCTTCCAGGATTAGGATTAGAATTTCCAAATACATTTGCCTCAGGATAAAGAAATAAAATTATGTGTTTTTCTTATATTTTTTTCCTTCTCTTCCCTCTCTTCACCCTCCATTTCATTCAGGCGGCAAAACCCTTGCCAGTTTTCTCCTTACAAGATTAAAATAAACACAAAATCTGTTTGAAGATGAGCCTTTAAAAAGTTTGATAAAAATTTAAGTTTACTGAAGACATTATGTCAAGACATTGAGGCCGGCATGCTGTTGGGGAAAGTGTGGATATTAAAAAACACCACAAGTGCACGCACACACACACACCCCAAACACACACACACACACACACACACACACACACACACACGCAGCAACTTTAAGTGGTAGTGAGAGAGAAAGAAGAAATAGAATGTGAATTAGGAGTAAGAGGAAACAACAGATGCCATTTTTCTCTTTCTCTGCCGGTCAGGAAAACCATGATGCACAAGTGTGAAAACATTTTCTCTATCTTTTTTCTCTTCCCATTATACTGCTGGTGAAGAACGCTGAGAAAATAGATTGGGTGAGACAGTGCACAAGAGGAACCTGGAATTGCAACAGATGAAGATGGCCTGGACACAAATTTACACTACAATTTCTGAAATCCTGGGAACTGTCATATTGTTCACCGTAGGGTAAGTCCATAATGAAATGTCACTGTTCACAGGTGACACAAAAGGCAGAAGCACAATTTTACTAAGTTGATGATAGAAACTATCGGCTAAAAAGTTTCTCTGCGAGGCAGTAGAGTGAAGTTTGACAAGCAGACCAGAAAAATGTTCACACTTATTTTTCTAGGATCATGTGCTCTTAATTATTAACCATAAGCTTGAAACATGTTATTAAAAATAGTTTTAAAAAAATGTAATGACAAAATAGTGGTTGATTCTGATTTAAAAGGTCAAATAAACATTATTTTTGAAATGGTATTAGACCTATATAGCCCAATTTCTTTTAAGCCTTGAGCTAGTAGGTTAACACCAGTCTGCATGATGGTATGTTGGGTAGTTAGGTTGAATCCATCTTGGGAAAATTTACAAACTATATTTTACTGCCATTTTTATATACTTTATTATTATATTTCTTGTTAGTACAGCTTAAGGGAAACTTGAAGAAATCTGCCAAAATGCTATTAAGTAATTGTTTCCTTTTACCTAAGTTTTCTTTTTCAGTTTTTGATAACTTGAGAAAAAAGTTTGTGTGCGTAGTTTTATTATCCTTCACAATTTATTATTTGCTTATAGTAAACAACTGTGATTATCTTATACAAGTTTTCGATGATTTGGGGAAGTATGCAGAATCCGTATTTTGTAAGGCAGGTACTGATTTATGAAAGCATCGAGGAGAAACTTTCAAAAAAATCTAATAAGAAAATAAAAGAAATACCAAGGTGTTCCTAAAGTGCCCTCATAAAAATACATTTTCTTCATTGTATAGCATGCTTTATTTTAAAAAGATGTAGGAATTCTTGTCTTAAATAAATCATAAAAATTACATCCCTTGTCACACAAATCATGTGACTAGGTACCCTATCCACCTAGTTTTTGAACTGGATATCAATAGTAAGTCATTTTGTTCTGTGGCATATTTATTGCAGAACTGCTACATTCATTGTGGCTAATCTATGCTCTGCTAGTAATTTTGCCCTGTAAAGTACAGATAAGGTCACAACTTGGCTGACAGTGGTAAGCTATGTGTTGGAAGGAAAAGACGACTGCGTGACTGAGCCTGGACATTTTACACAGAACACTGCCCCAGACAAAGCTGAGTCTCCATATCCAGGAGTCGCTGCTGATACTGCTGAGGATTAGTTCTGTAAGAACTCCCAGCTCTTCCTAGAAAGTCTCCCAGTGGGGCCCAGGCAAAATATGAAAGAAATCTTCCTCAAACCACTGTCAGAAAGGAATGCTAGAATGTATCAAGTTTATTGGGTTGTGTTTTCAGTTTTGCTACTGATGTAAGTCAGGAAAATGCTTGAATATTTCACATGGTGAGTTCCTTTAGAGCAGGATACTATTGACATTTGAACCCAATAATTATTTGTTGGGACTATTTTGTGCTTTGTATGATGTTAAGCAGCATCCCTGGCTTTAACCCAAAAGATGCAAGAAGCATGAGTAATACCTCCCTTCACAGTTGTTACGACCAAAATTCTTCCAGACATTGACACATGGTTTCTGGGAGATAATATTGCCCTGGGATGAGAGCCACTGCTTAAGAGTAGTGAATATGGCATATATTATTTATCTTTCCATTAACTCAACTCATCTTCCCAATATCATTGCATAAGTAATCAATGAAACTTACATTTATTGACAATCAATTATAAGCTGGAAACTGCATTAAGTGTCTCCACCTATATTAATGTAACTATTCCCAAAACAAAGTGAGCTAGGAATTACAGATGGGAAAATGTAGAGTTAGAAAGGTTAACTAACTCTAGGATTCAAAGTTAGTTTGTGACAGCAAGCAATATGAAATGGAGAAAATAAGAAATTTTATAGCTGTTGTTGGCATAGTAATATCTCATAAGGTGTCTAGTATCAGACTGGCTTTGGAGCCACTCATAAATTGTCAAGTCACCTTTGTATTAGTGTTGGTCCTATAGAACTGAGTTTGGGCCAGTAAATGAGTTACAGCATTTGAAAGAAAATCATATGCATTGTAACATTTGCTTTGTTCCAAAGAACATACTAATTAGGATCAAAATCATAGGGGATTATTTAGATTACTGTAAAACATTTGATCCCATATTCTTATAAATTATAAAGCAACTCCATAAGGCATGACAATTGTAATCACTCTATTCTAAAACTTTTACTTCTCTTCACCAAGGCACATAGCCAACCATTGCCACTGGAAAGTAAATTTCTTTGCTATGGATTTTAGAATGGAGAATGGTAACGCAAATATGTCTGAATCAAATCCATCTTTCTTGCTAGATGTTTCATAGGGGCTCTTATACTAATAAATTAATCTTTTTTCCTAATTAGCTGAGTATGGCTATTAAAATTGGTCAAAAAAGGGTTTGTTTGGTTTTTTTTTTTTTTTTGCTTTTATTGAAAATTTTGTATTATTTTCTCCTTTATTCCTGCAAATGTGGTGAATTGCATTGACTTAACTCTATTCCTGGGATAAACCCCACTTGATTATGTGTATTATTTATCTTCTCTATATATTAGATGATTTAATTCACTAATATTTTGATCACAATTTTGTTCCTATGAAATAATGCTCTATTGTTTTTGATTTTTGTTTATTTTTGTAATGTATTCGTCAAATTTTGGTATTAGTGTTATGTTCTCATCATTTAATGAGTTAGGAAATATTTCCTCTTCTATTATTTCTTTAAAAGAGAAGCTGGGCTTGGGGAGAGACTGGGCATGGTTGCTCATATCTGTAATTCTAGCACTTTGGGAAGTTGAGTGGGGGGATTGCTTGAGATCAGGGGTTCAAGACCATCCTGGCCAATATAGAGAGACCCTGTCTGTATTTTTTAAGGCTTTTATGAGATATTAATTTTTTTCTTAAGTGTTTCATAGGTTCATCAGTTAAACTTTATGAGCTTGGATATTCTTTGTGGGAAGGATTTTATAATACATTCAATTTCAGTAGATTAAGATTATTTTTCACTATGTACCAATTTTTGTTAAGTTGTACTTTTCAAAAAGTTACCTTTTTCGTGTATGTGACAGAACTTTTTGGCTTACAATTTATTATAATGTGCGTTTATTATTATCACAATGAAAGACATAATGCAAATGCCTAAAAATGAAGCCAGAGAAAAGATTTTGTCTTTATAAATTCTCAGTGACTAAAAGCAAACATAATGTTAAAAGCTAGTTTGCAATAAATATCATAATAAGATAACCAGATGAACAAAAATGACATAACTTTGTCATGCTTCTGTCTAACATGATCTTGGTATTTAATTTATCTTAAATCAGAACGAACAAAAGTGTTAATAGCATTGCACAGTGAGACATTGTTAGGTATTGAACACTACTCTCCCAATTAAATCAGACTGCTGAAATATGATGCCATAAAGCATGTCTCAAATCCATTTACTAGAGGAGGCAGAAAATGTCTTATATTTTAGAAACTCCTCAACATGAGTTACTCTTGGGGATGTTCCTTAGGCTCATTTGTGTTCCTATATTATCTCAGAAAACATAATTAACTTTTTTCCCTTACGAATCTAGGGTTTAAACTTCTGTGTCTTCAGATACTAAGTGACCTCAGTGATAATTTAGCAAGTGAAGAAAATTGCTTTACTGTTACCTCCTGCCAGATATTTGATTAATAAAGACAAGCACTGTTGGAGTCACCACTTGTGGAGGTCTGTCTTGCAGACCCTGACTCAAGAACAGATGAATAAAGCATACTGACACACAGATATTTCATGCTTTAACAGTTCGACTAAGGGTCCATGGCCACTTACAGACTCCCTGGAGAGTGCTGTAAACAGTTGCAACCTCCGGCCCTCCCTAGCCAGTGACACTCACATTTATTTAGTAAAGTTTAATTGCCTCCCTAGCCAGTGACACTCACATTTATTTAGTAAAGTTTAATTGACAAAGGTTTGAGTCAACACCACTATAGGTTGATTAAAGGACAGGTTTTGATGCCCAAAGCAAACACCATTAGAGGGTAATCTCCCTGGTTGACCTCCTCCCAAGAGGGCCATCTGGGTCAAAGGTTAGTTTTAGGTCCACATGAGTAAATAAGTTAGTTAGGGAAACCACCCCACATACCCTAGCTATTTGCTTTACTTATTAACTAAATGTGAAGGGGATTTAGGCTGCTTTCAGCCAAGAACTATGGAAAAAATCCTTAGGCCTTTCAAACGGGCTTGAGACTATATTCCATAACTTTTTCTAATATTTTTCCCTTAATATTTTGCCACCACTCTGAGTAAATTCTCACAAAGCACTTCATGTAATTCTCAATACAAAATTCTGAAATGTCTCAATGTGAAGATACCAGTGCAATAATCTTTCTGACAAAGTTCTGATTATTTTAAACATCATTTACTTTTAACCTAAAATTTAAGATTGTTCTCTTGAGTCTAAAAAAATGAACTCTTCTGCTCCCATGTTCCACTATTTCTGAGACTCAGTATATTAAATATTTTCCTTTCGAAACTTAGAATCTAGCTACTTCTATGAGATGCACATGTATATAAGGTGATTGTCAACATTGTGAAGCGTATCAATAAAAGTTATTTAAAACATTTACATCCCAAGTGTCTTTTTGTATAAATATTAAACAAGAAGAATTAGATAATTATGAGGCTGCATTCTATAACTTGGAAAAACTGGCATTGAGTCAAAACATTTAGTAGTTACTATATTAATACTTACTTTACCTGTTTATTACGTCATTATGTAGAGTATTGTGTCATTATGTAGAGTATTGTGTCATTATGTAGAGTATCTAGACACATCTTTAGCAGGTGTTCTAACTTTTTAAAAATATAAAGAATATCAGAACATTGGTAATTTTACCCTTGGGATTTAGACAATTTTCAAAATTCATGCATCACCTTGAGATTTATGTGAGAAATGGTGAGAAAGGAGGTTATACCTTGAGAGGGTCATTAAATGTTAGACAAATATAAATAAAAGATTTTAAAAATTTTATTAAATAAATAACAAGTTCTGTCTATGTTAACTTATTCTTCCACAAAAATAATTATACTGCATTAATGAATCAGGAGATTAATTAAATAGTATATATACATAATTTCATAAATCTAAATTGTGCTAAAGGCTTATTAAAATTAATATTAGCAACCTACTCCCTACACCCATAGTTAACTACTTTCAATTCTAATATCTGTTTCTTCCTGTTTTCACATCCATGTTCTTTAAACAGTGTATGCTAATGTTAACTATTCATTCATCAATTTTAGCTGTTGTCTATTGGCTTTTATGTGGGCAGATGTAGATACCTTCCCTTTCCTCTATCCTCTCATTAGAGCAATATAATTTTTGGTTAATTCCATATTCAGTGTTCTATTATTTTAATGATAATTTGCTTCTGATCCAAGTAGCACATATAATTATTTCCTTTCTGGTGCAACTTCTTATTTTCCTGAAATCAATAGCTCTTAAATTTGTTTTAAATTTAGTTGTCTTCCTTTGTATGTAAGGCTGTTTTCTTTCATGGTATCAGTCAAGATTTATTGAGGCAAAGACAAAATTCTGCCTTATAGTTCAAACAATGGCAATTTACTAAAATTGAGATCCAACAAGCAAAAAGTGAGGTAACCTACCAGAAACCTAAGAATTAACGATAGCACAAAGTCGCTGCTATCCCTAAAGTCAGGCTAGAGTGACTTGACTAGGAAGAGGTATTATCACAAACTGGGGCCTCAGGCAGAAGTAAGACTTGCAGTGGGACAGCTTAACCTAAACTGAAACTAAAGAAGTGTAACTGTACAACCAATAGGAATCACAGAGGAGTTGTAGCTGCTGTTAGAGATGCCATTGGAACTCAGAAACTAGAATCCTTAGAAAATATATTTCCTATTTTATAGAAAAAGCCAACAGAAGGGCATGAAATGGATTTGAATTATCATAACACACATGGCATCAGTTTTCTATTGCTGTGTAAAAAATACCAACCCAAATGCCCATCAGTGATAGACTGGATAAAGAAAATGTGGCATATGTACACCATGGAATACTGTGCAGCCATAAAAAAGAATGAGTTCATGTCCTTTGCAGGGACTGGATGAAGCTGGAAACCACTATGCTCAGCAAACTAACACAGGAACAAAAAACCAAACACCAAACACCACATGTTCTCATTTATTAGTAGTAGTTGAACAATGAGAACAAATGGACAGAGGAAGGGGAACACAACTGGCATCCATCAGGGAGTTGGGGGAGAAGAAGAAAGAGGGTATTAGAACAAATACCTAATGCATGCATGGCTTAAAACCCAGATGACAGGTTGACAGGTGCAGCAAACCACCATGACACAAGTATACCGATTTAACGAACCTGCACATTCTGCATATGTATCCCAGCACTTAAAGTAAAAAAAAAAAAAAATTACTACAAAAAGTTAGTGACTTAAAACAATAGCCATTCATTATTTCATAGCTTTCAGGAGTCAGGAGTTAGGGCACAGCTTAATCGGGTCTTCTGCTCATCATCTCAAAGGGCTATGACAAAGGATTCAGCCTGGAATAGGATCTCAACTGAGGCTTGGGGTTCTCTTTCAAGCTCACTTGGTTGTTGCAATTCTTATGGTTGAAGGACTGAGGTTCTCAGCACCTAGAGCTCACTCCTCTCAAAAATCAGCTACAAACGTGACATTTTTCCTCTTCAAAGCCTATAGGAGGTTTTTTTCTCCAGACTGCTACTGCTCTTTCTTTATAATCCCATCATAGTGACATATCCTAGACAAACTGAAAGGAGGAGTGGATTATAAAAGATGTATACACTAGGAGGCAGGAATATTTGGGGCTATCTTAGGATTCTGCCTGCCACAACATATGTGTAGTTTTCCCCATAGTGAAGATGCAGGGTTATCAGTCAGTTTTATGTTTTTCCCAGTAAACCCCATTATAAAGCCCATCTGAGATTATTGCTTTCTACACCTGCTAGAAAACTGATGGCCTGAAAATGTCCTTTATTCTTTCCTATTGACATTCTCTAGCTTTTAGATTCTGTCTTTATCTTGTTTACTCCAACATTACATAATTCATAGCTTCTTATGGGGTGCATGAAGATAAACTTTAGAATCCTTGCATGACTCAAAACATTGTGTCTTACTATCATTTTTTAATTGTTATCATATTTATAGTAAATATATATCTTTTAAATTATATTTCACAAAACTACCTGCTCTTTTTAATTTTAAAACCTCTTTTAGTAAAATGTTATTTAATATTGTAATGTGCCTAAAACTGCACTCAGCTAAAACCAAAAATATTTCAATGAAAAGAATTTTGAAAATATACTTGAAATTACTGTTACTGATTCACATTTTGGGAAATTTTTTAAAAGGCAATATGTCAGCTAAGACATACAGTGTTATCAGTGACATGCCAATAATTTTCATACATTTTAGGGGAAACAGGCAATTCAATGTGATATGAAAACTCACGAAATATCAGATCCAAATGGCCAAATACACCTATAGTGTGCTCAAACATGATATTATGGAAATTTAAAATAAATTAACACTATTTTTAATCTATTTAATTGAAAAAAAATGCCATAATATAAAAAAACTATGCTTTTATTTTTTGTTAATGGAAATAAGTTTATATCCTTTTTGGACACAATTTGATGATTAAAATGAAAAAATATATGGCTATAAGTAACAGAAATCTAATACAGCAGTGGCAAAATAAAATGCAGTTGTGCTTCACTTAATGATGGGACATGTTCTGAGAAATGTATCATTAGGTGATTTTGTTTTTGTGTGAATATCACAGAGTGTACTTACACAAACCTAGATGGTATAGCCTACTACATACCTAGACTGTGTGGTGGCTCCTACACTAAAATCCTGCACGGTATATTATTGTACTTAATACTATAGTCAATGTAACACAATGGTAGGTATTCGTGTATCTAAATATATCTAATCATGAAGAAGGCACAATGAAAATATGGTATAAAAGATATGGTGCACCTGCATAAGACACTTACCCCAGAATGGAACTTGCAGGAGTAGAAGTTGCTCTGAGTAAGCCAGTGAGTGAGTTTTGAGTGAATATGAAGAGTTAGGACATGATGGTACACTATCATAGACTGTATGAACAGTGCACTTAGGCTACATTAAATTTATTGAAATATTTATTCTTCAATAATAAATTAACACCATGTACGATAAAATTACTTCATAAACTTTCAAATTCTTTAAACTTTTTGACTCTTGCAATAACATTTAGTTTAAAATACAAACACATTGTACAACTGTACAAAAAATTATTTCTTCAGATTCATACTCTATAAGCATTTCTCTTTTTTTACTTTTTAAATTTTATTTGGTTAAAAAGTAAAACAAGGACACACATCAGCCTAGCCCTACACGGGATCTCTTCCTCAGCTTGCAGGAACTGTTGTGAATTTGTCTTGTAATGGTGTGAGCCAGTTCTCCCTAACAAACTGCTCTCTCATCTAACTATCTATCTATGTATCTATCTATCTAATAACTAATATCCTATTAATTCTGTCCCTTTGGAGAACTTGACTAATGTAACACTCCATATAGTAATTAAGGTCCTGTCCACAGCTACCACCTTAACCCCCAGGTTACATCTCATGACTCAAGATGGGTACTTCTGTTCCAGCCATCACATCTAAATTTCAGTTGGTATATGAAGAGAAAGGCATAAAAGGGCTCATTGTTTCTTTTCAACAGAATTTTCTATAAATTGTGTTTACATTACTTAATTACATAGCCACTTCTATCTATAACAAAAATATATGCTCAGCTAATATTTAGGGTGTATATTGCTAAGAAAGAAGATAAAAATGGTTAAGAGATAAGTCATACATCCTTTGATAGGACCAAATAAAAAAATAAAGGCATACGAAAATATATGATCAGGAATATTTATTGCAGTATTATTTACAGTGGAAGAAAATAGGAAACTAAATAAATGTATATTAATAGCATGTTAAATACCTTAGGATGCGTTTATGTCACGTAATACTTTGATGCCACTGAAATATATTAATCAAAAGTAAATAAATGTCTTAGAAGTATTTTCACAAATTGCTTTCAAATATGAGAAAAAAAGTCATGTCTACATATACATACCTACAATTATTATCTTGTGGTAATGAAATGCACTGAAAACTCTGAAGATGCACTGAAACATAAAGAGTGCAATAGAAATGGAAGGGATCTCTGTGATACACCCATAGTATAAAACTACAAATACTAGAATAACACATTCAAAACATATTTTTAACTCTAGTGTTTTCTCTGTTCTGCATTAGCTGAAAATCTAAACATTTCTTTTCCAGATTCTCTTAAATCTGAAGTTCTAAATGTGACTTAGGTTCACCAATCAGAGGCATTCTGAAACTAAAATTAAGAAGTGAGTAAAGCAGGAAGAGTACCAGTGAGGTGCCACTTCACTGGTATGAATGATGGCAGAGACAGCAATGCCTCAGAATGGAGCTGAGCATCAGATTTCTTACTCAAAAGATACTGTTTTTGCCTATACCTATGTCCTGAACAATTTTGCCTAGGTTTTCTTCTAGGATTTTTATACTGTTAGGTCCTATGTTTAAATCTTTAATCCATCTGGAATTAATTTTCATGTAAGGTGTGAGGAAAGGGCCCAGTTTCAGCTTTCTGGACATGGCTAGCCAATTTTCCCAACACCATTTATTAAACAGAAAATCCTTTCCCCATTGCTTGTTTTTGTCAAGTTTGTCAAAGATCAGATGGTTGTAGATGCGTGGCATTAATTCTGAGGCCTCTGTTCTGTTCCATTGGTCTATATCTCTGTTTTGGTACTAGTACCATGCTGTTTTGATTACTATAGCCTTGTAGTATAGTTTGATGTCAGGTGGCATGATGCCTCCAGCTTTGTTCTTTTTGCTTAGGATTGTCTTGGCTATCTGGGCTCTCTTTTGGTTCCATATGAAGTTTAAACTGTTTTTTTCCAGTTCTACGAAGAAGGTCAAAGGTAGTTTGATGGGGATAGCATTGAATCTATAAATTACTTTGGACAGTATGGCCATTGTCACAGTGTTGATTCTTCCTAATCAGGAGCATGGAATGTTTTTCCATCTGTTTGTGTCCTCTCTTATTTTCTTAAGTAGCGGTATGTAGTTCTCCTTGAAGAGGCCCTTCACATCCTTTGTTAGCTGTATTCCTAGGTATTTTATGCTCTTTGTAGCAATTGTGAATGGGAGTAGCAAAGACCTGGAACCAACCCAAATGCCCATCAGTGATAGACTAGACAAAGAAAATGTGGCACGTATACACCATGGAATACTATGCAGCCAAAAAAAAGGATACATTCATGTTCTTTGTAGGGACATGGATGAATCTGGCAGCCATCACTCTCAGCAAACTGACATAAGAACAGAAAACCAAACATCTCAGGTTCTCACTCATAGACAGGTATTGAACAATGAGAACACATGGGCACAAGGAGGGGAACATTACACACTCGGGTCTGTTGGGAGGTGAAAGGCTAGGGGTGGGACAGCAGGGGTGGGAACATTTGGGAGGGATAGCATTGGGAGAAATGCCTGATGTGGGTGACAAGGGATGGAGACAGCAAACCACCATGGCATGTGTGTACATATACAACAATCCTGCAAGATCTTCACATGTACCCCAGAAATTAAAGTACTATTTAAAAAAAAAAGATACTGTTCTCATTGTGGGCTCCCTTGGCTCCTCAAGTCTATGATGTGACCTAATAGTTTATTTCTGATGCTCAGTCTGATGTCTATTTTATCAACTTGCCTAATACTTCTTTAAATAATTCAACATTTACTGTGTAACAGTAATCCTTTTCTGTTTAAAACAGCAAGAATGTATGTTTTTCTGGGATAGTAAACCCTCTCCATTGTAACACTGTTGCTAAATTGATCTCAAAGCATTGTAAAACATCTCCGTATTTCTATAATTAGTGGTCTTAGAACAGAATCCTAAAATATATAATTTACCATACTTATAAATTTTTAAGCTTTATTATTTTGCTAAAATGACTGAGTCATATCATTGCATATTAGATTAAAAACTATTTGACCTGAGTCTAATCTCTGTGAAAGTAAAATGTTAAACTGTCTCACTGGATTAATTTCCTAGTCTTTTTTTTTTTTTTGGTCTTACTTTTCCCAATTAAAAAAGTTATGAGATTTTACCTGTCTCTCCATTCCTCTTTAACAGTCAAGTACATATTCATTAAAATGCTGTGGATATTACCATAAGCCTCTTACCCAAGGGTAAAGTACACAATGCAAGTTGTTGCCCACCACCTTACTTTCCATTTTTCCACCCACCCATATGGTCCATTACAACCCTTTCACAGGGATAACAAGACATATTATTTATATTTATTAGAATATTATAATAAGATTTTTAAAATGACTTTAAACCAATATAGAAATATCCAGCCAATTGAGGGCCAGACCTTCTGAGACTAGCAATCCAATACAAGCTGGAAAAATGTCCTCTGACAGCACATCCTTTTATCAAGTGAAGAATTATTAATATATATGCCCAGCAGTTTTGTGACTGATGAAGGGGATATGACATTGGGAAAATCCTGCCTTCAGCTAGATAAGCATAGCCCACAGCATCCTGCTTTTTGACACATCCATATAATTTTCTGCCCTGTATCTAATTATCTTTGCAATGAAAGGAGGGATAAGAGAAGAGGCGGGCCTGGGAGGACAAAAAAGATTTGTCCTTTATGCCATCAACCTGTATGCCATCAGCTACTGAACAAGTCTCTTCTTTCATAAATATGAAATTCAGAATCATTGCCAGTGAAGGTCATTCAGTTTAATCAGAATAAAAAACAATAGCAAGGTAATTTTCTTAATCTTCTGTATGAATTTCTTTCCATGTATTACATTTTCATCCCTCATTTCTTTTGTTTCACTGCATGTCTTCTATTATAGTGGCTTTAATATGCTTACTCCCCAATCTCTTACTGGTCCTGCTTCAAATAACTTACTATAGGTAATTAGCTTTGGTGTGTCTGAGCCTGTCTTATCTCAGCCTATTCTGTTCACAGCAGAGTCTTTTATGAGTTCCCTTCTTCATTTAGAATGCAAAAAAGTCAGCGCAGAATCAGTGCATGCTGAAGACTTTGTGGTTTAGTTTGCTTAAAATTTCGAGCAACTAATTGCTCTGTCGTATTCTTGATTAAAAAACACAAATCCAGCAGTATATACACTTCTAATTAAAAAATAACAAGTGAAGTCAATCTAAAATTAAAGAGAGTATGGGGCTGCCATGTAGCTGAATCATTAAATGCAAAATGAAATGTGAAGCAACTACAGGAATATACTGTATAAAAGATGCTAAGAGAGACTTTAAGGCAGACTGAAACCGGAATTTTTCCCTCTACCAATATCAAATAAAATGATAATAATTACAGACAGCCCTTTATATCCATAAGTTTCACATCCATGGATTCAACCAATTTCAGATTGATATTAAGATATTTTAAAAATTGTGTCCTGATATTAAGATATTTTAAAAATTGTGTCGATACTGAATATGTAGAGATATTTTCATGTCATTATTCCCTAAAGATTACACTGTAACAATTATTTACATAGTATTTACACTGTATTAGGTATTAAAAGTAATCTAGAGGGAATTTAAAGTATACAGAAAGATGTCCACAGGTTATACGTAAATACAGCATCTTTTTAAATCAGGGATTTGCGCATACATGGATTTTGGTATCTGAGAGAGGTTGTGAGACCAGTCCCCACCAGAAACCAACGGAAGACTGCATATACCAGATTTTTTTTTTTAACCAGAAGCAATTTAGCATAAAAAGAGACACAACATTTTGCCATAGAATCTGAAAACTAAGGGTATAAAGGAAGCCACATGAACATTCTTACATGTTTGTGTACTGATTCAGTCTTTCCCAAGAAAATATGCAGAGGGCAGAAAATGTGTTCAGAAAATTCTGCGAATGTTAGCAGCACTCACAAATGCAGGATATGGCACAATGAAGGAATGAGCCTACATCTAGAAAAAATTAGAAAGGAAACCATCAAAGTGGGGTTTCAGATTAAGCAAAACATTCCAGGAGACAGCTTCATCTATTTTATCTATTCAGGATGAAAGAAATGTAAATCAAAGAAATAAAATCATAGGTCTGTCATAGGTCTGTCTAGATAATTATTGTAAGCAATAAATAAGAAGCATGGAAACAAGGAGACTTTCTAAGAAAGTGGACTTCTGGGAGTGAGGGCTGAGAAGTGCTCAATGCCACTTATTCTTCACCCATGACTCCACAGAAATCTTTCTTACTTTTACTTTTCTTCTTTTGCTGAGTAGGGGAGTGGTATTAGCTACTAGGAAGAGACAATCTGATGAAGTAGACCAAACAGTCAGAGGTCTAGGCCGCTAATTCAGTTTTCCAACCAAGGAAAGAGGCCTCAAGAGAAAACAAACCTGACAACACTTTCATCTTATACTTCCAACCTCCAGAACTATAAGAAATAAAGTTTTATTGTTTAACCCACTGAGTCTGTGGTGTTTGATTATGGCGGCCCTAGCAAACTAATATACTGGTTCATAAGAACTTATATGATCTACATCTAAATAATTCTCTTTTGATTAACTGTGTCCCTCTGTTTTCTTCTTTCTTTTCCCCCCTAAAACATTCCAACCGCTCCTCCAAGATCAGCCCCTGAGCCCTTATTTTTCTTCCCAAAATCGTCATATGGCTGACTCATTTTTATCATCCTAGTTCCAGCTCAAATGACACATAATAAAAGATACTTTCTCTGATCATCCACTGTGTCTTACATAATTTGCACCTAGAACACTGGGACATAGCTAGTGCTTGATAAATATTCACTGAACGAATGAAAAAGACAACAAGGGAGACAAGAATAATTCACCCAAAATATATGACAGATAAAAAGTCAGAGTTGAAACTTTCAAGCATGAGAAAGAAGGAGAGAAATGGCATAATACCTATGCAATAATTGTGTTGCTCTAAGTAAAAACAGGAGGTAGCAAATGAGGGGTAGAATAAACACAAAAAAGACGAAGAATTTGGCTTAAAAGAAAACAAATAAAACAGCAGGAAAAGCTATCCTCTGAGTACCTCTCACTAACAAAGCACCTAAGGTAAACCTAAATCCACTTCAAACAAAATTGCACAAAAAGATAAGATGTTAAATCAACACAATGAGATGAAAAGACATATACTGATCTAAGAAAACAAATAAGTAACCAGACACCACATATTCTCACTCATAGGTGAGTGTTGAACAATGAGAACACATGGGCACAGGGAGGGGAACATCACACACTGGAAGCTGGGGAGGAATAGCAGAGGGTGGGGAGGTTAAGGAGGGATAATATTGGGAGAAATGCCTGATATAGGTGCTGGGGAATGGAAGCAGCAAACCACCATGGCATGTGTGTACCTATGCAACCATCCTGCAAGTTCTGCACATGTACCCAAGAACTTAAAGTATAATAATAATAAAAAAGAAACAAGAAAGTATTAAACAACACAATAAAAGGCATGACAAGTACATTAGAAACAATATGCATCAGAAATGATAGAGGAAAGTAATCAAACTTCTGGCATGGAGTAAAGACTTGAGACTGGCACTGTGCATACACCAAAATACTTTTTTCACCAAGAGCAATTCATCAGGAAAAGAGATACAGTACCTTGTCACAAAATTTGAAAAGTAATAGTGCATGGCCAAAAAGTAAAGCAATTAGAATGAACAGAATAGACAATAGGATGTAAGACATACCATTTTCATTCTTGTTTCATTATAAAGATTATTTTCTATCGAAAAAGTCTGTCTTTATCACTGATAGCAACAGAAGACAGACAATCTCCTAGGCAGACAGAAATGGGTCCCCAGTAAAACCTTCAAGTCAAAGACAGTTTAAAGCCTGAATACAGAGCTGCCAGTTCCAGGCAGAGTCCACAACTGGAGTGAGAACTTTCTCAATGCCTTTTAACTAATCAAATAGTGCTTTTTCCAAGCCCACCCATAGCCCATTCAGCACACAGTCCCCCATTCTAAGCCCATAAAAATTCTGAACACAACCTCACAGATGACTACCCACCTCAGGCCCTCTCTCATACAAAAGGCTACCCACCTCAGGTCCCCCTCATTGTCGAGAGCTTTTCTGTCACTCAGTAAAATTGTTCTGTGCCTTGCTCACTCTCTAGTGTACCTCATTCCTCTTGGTCGTGGTACAAGAACCTAGAACCTGATGAATGGCAGGTACAAAAAGAGCTGTGATGCTCTTGGCTGACTTGCCGAGCTCAGGGGGCAGGAATAAAAGAGCTGTGACACTCCTGGCAGACTCTCAGAGCTGTGGCCAATGAGAATAAAAGAACAGTGACATACACCTGCTCAGTGAGCTATGGGAATAAAGAGCTGCAATATTCCTTGTGTGTTCAGACTTCCAGACTCCCTGAGTAAGAGCTATAATACCCCTTAGGGCTCTGCAGTGATTGGCCTCTCCAAGTTTTGGGGCACTACTGGATTCACCTAATCTAAGCACTGGTGCCCAACATGAAAGTCACTCACAGCATGCCTGGTTCAGCTGTGGGCTGTGTGTGGATCCTGTGGTGGGTATGGGACCCAGGCCGAGGCAGAAGCGGAATGTAGCCCGCCAGGAAGAACAGGCAGAGTAAGCACCATGTGAGGCCCCAGGCAGAAGTTGTGGCGGCCACAGAGATTACAGGGTGGTGAAGCAGTCCTGAAAGAATTCTGTAACATCACTACTGTTTCCTGGCTTCCCAATCAAAGAAAGAATGATTTATCTGATTAGTAAATGAAATCCTAATGTCCCTGTGCTTACTTGCTATGTAGGATCTATGTGTTAAATCCTGCTACTCTCTGGTGCTTTCTCTTGGTTTCAGTAGGTGTGTAGCAGTCATCACACTTCATGAAACCACTTCAGTACCTGCTTGGCAGAACCCTACTAGAAATCAGTTCAGGATACTGAACCACCTGATATGGTTTAGATATGTGTCCCCACCCAAATCTCATGTCTAATTGTAATCCCCAATTCTGGAGGATGGGCCTGGTGGGAGGTAATTGGATCATGGGAGCTGACTTCCCCTTGCTGTTCTTGTGATAATGAGTTCGCACAATATCTGGTTGTTTAAAGTGTGTAGTACCTACTTCTTAACTCTCTTCCTCCTACTCCAGCCAGGTAAGACATGCTTGTTTCCCCTTCACTTTCTGCCGTGATTGTAAGGTTCCTGAGACCTCCCCAGCCATGCTTCCTGTACAGGCTGTGGAATTATGAGCCAATCTAAACTCTTTTCTTTATAAATTACTGAGTCTCAGGTAGTTCCTTATAGCGATGTGGGAACAGACTAATACACCACCTATTAGTTACACAGACAGGAGAATAACTGGATGTTTTATAGTCCTTGTCCATCTATCAGTTCAGAGGGCAGTGGTATAGTTATTCAAAGTACTTCCAACTCAGTACGTGAAGTACAAATATCAGGATTTTAATATTTGTCTGTATTAATTTTATCATAAATGTGGACATAAGCTCTTCTAGATCATAGATAAGTAATCAACTACTTCACAGTTGCTAATAAGTATATTTGCCTACTCTTAGTCCAGGTCTTATCTGTAAAATAACATGATCAAAGAAAGGTCAAATATGTCATTAAAAGTAACCTGACAATCCAAAGATGAGGGAAAAGAAAAAAATTATTTAATTTTCTCTCACTAAAAAGAAGAAGGAGGAAGCTGATGCCTTTCCTCCTACACTCTAACCATTTGATATGATAATAAAATCTCTCCAAGAGCTAGAAGGCTTTGCTTGACCTTTAATGACCTAAACAATCTTCAATTACTGGAGTTTTATCCAGTCTTCCTTCTAGGGAGATAATGTTTTAATCTCCTTCTCACCCTGGGGCCTAACCTAAGGATCTAATTAGGGCTATAACCATTTGGCCCTCAGGGATCAGAACAATTAAATGGAGGAATGACTACAAATTTAATCCTTACGGTATGTGAAGAAGATTAGGAGCTCTTATAAGAGTACTGAAAAATACAGGAAAGTTTCATTTCCCAAAAAAAAATAAATATGATTTTTTTAGGGATCACCTGTATGCAAAAAGGTAACATACAATTAAAGAACAATTCCTCAGAATTAAGTTTTGAATCTAGAAAACTAAAGTGCACATTCTATTTAAAGAAAATTCATTCCAATATTCTTACCTGAAAAATTTATCTTGGATAAGTAATTGGATATTAAAGACAAAAAGATAAAATGTTTTTAAGCATTCAGACTGAAAAATCAAGTCACCTACAAAAAAAGTTAAACTGTCCTCAAACTTCTCTATAGCATTGTTGTATCCAGACATAAAATAGTCTCTGAAATTTAGAAAAAAATGTGACTCGGGATATTAGACCCAGGTAACTTGTCTTTCATTTCAGTATGTAACAGACAGCATCCTCATACTTGCAGAAGTCCTTCCTAGAAAATGAAACAAAAACAAACACCAAGCTACTAGATAAAATTTAGCCAAGATAATGTAAATGGTAAAAATATGTAAATAATTAATTTAATATGTATTTCAAAAAACAAAGCAATGTCTCTGAGTCCTGGGTGAAACTGCATAAAACTCAATAATTTTATATTCCATGAAACACTTATTTGAGTATACAGAGAAGAACTATCAAATAAGGAAGAAATTAAAGAATAAATCATCAATGAGACTTCCTGGAAATTACAACTTGCTAGTGGATTAGGAGATATATAACATATTAGACATTGTGAATGTTGGAAATGATTCAGGATAATGGGGACTTTCATATTTTGTTTTGAGTGGAAGTGTAAATTATTAAACGTGTTACAGGTCACAATTTGAAAATCAATAGATTTGAATGTTCATAATATCTATTCCAATAACTCACTTCAAGGAATTTATCCCAAGGAAATTATTTTATAAAGATATCTGATGAAAGGCAGTTATGACAGCATAAGTTGTGAAATTATAAAATTCATAACTTTCTAAATATTATTATTATTTTATTGTACTTTAGGTTCTGGGGTACATGTGCAGATAATGCAGGATTGTTACATAGGTACACACATGGCAATGTGGTTTGCTGCCTCCATTCCCCCATCACCTACATCTGGCATTGACTGATATGCCACCATTTAAAAAATAATGCCATGTAAGAATGTATAAATGCTAAGAAAAAAAGCTACAATATGTTATTATTGTCATAAACTAATTATAAAAATAATGCAATGTAAAATCTTTATTTAGCATATAAATAGAATATTATAATCCAAAGCTTTTTAATTGTATGTTTGATTTTGTAGTTTTTTTAACTGACAGCAAAAATTATATATATTTATGGTATAAAAATCATTTTTTGATATATATATACACATTACAAAATGACTAAATCAAGCTTATTAATATACACCTTTCTTCATATACTATTTTTTGTGGTAAGAAAAATTAAAATCTATTTTTAGCAATTTTCAAATTATGATAATTTAAGGCTATATTTTAACTTAACTAAAAGAATATAATTGGATTGTTTGTAACACAAAGGATAAATGCTTGGTATGATGGATACACCATTTACCCATCCATTTACCCTGATGTGATTATTACACATTACACACCTGTATCAAAATACCTCATGTAACCAATAAACATATACACCTCTTATTTACCCACAAAAATTTAAAAAATAATGAAAATATAATATGTTACTATTAAGTACACTACTATGATGGGTAATAGATATCTTGAATTTATTCCTTTTGTCTAACTGAAATTTTGTGCCCTTTGACCAATACCTCCCCCAATTCCATCCCCAGATAACCACCATTTTACCTTCTGTTTATATAATTTTGACTTGTAGATTCCACATAATTAAGATCATGTGGCATTTGCCTTCCTGTGTCTAGTTTATTTCACCTGCAAAAGGTCCTCTAGATTCATCCATGTTGTCACGAATTACAAAATTTTCTTTTTTAAGACTAATGGTATTTTATTGTGTGTATATAACACATTTTCTTTATTCATCCATTGATGTGCACTTAGATTGTTTCCATATCTTGCCTATTATGACTAACGCTGCAGTGAACATGGATGTCAGGTTGTAACCCAAGCTGGGGTCCAATGGGAGCTGGTGGATGGGTGACAGGTAGCTGAAAGGACACTAGAGAGACTGTAGGCAGTTGGGACATGGCTTCATTCTCTCTTCCATCCTGCAGAGTTAGCACTGCAGTTATATTTTTCACAGACAACAGTGGCTCAAAGCCAGGTATGATCTTAGACAAACAGGCTACATCAAATGACTACATAAATGTGATTACGTGGTGCATGGGATTGTATGCCTGCACTCCAAACCCACTGTGTCATACTGTACCAGATGCCTGCCTCAGCCTACTTCTGACTGAAGCACAGTCATTTTCCTTACACTCCACACCCTAGGCCAAGGGAGATCTCCTAGTTGGGGGATGTGCCTATAGGGCAGAACTCTGGAGCCAGAGGCCACAGCAGTAATACAGGGAGCAACAACTCACTATTAATATTCCCACTATACTGCCCATAATTATTAAGAGTCCAGCATAAGCCAGAGCCCAGAGACACCCACCACATCTGAAGGGATTGTCAGTAAAGCTCTCAACTGCCTTGATTTCCTGGGAAACTTCTTGCAAAGCTGCTGTTATGTTTTGTTGATTGTCAGAGATGAAGATACAACATTGCATTTCCAAAAGTGTACAGCTGCCGCCTTGGGCAGCAGTCTCTGTCTGGGATATGCCTGTGTACATGCTGGACACTCTGGCAGGCCTCCCAGATATCTTGCATGGCCACAGACAGACCCCCAATGCTCATTGATCTATTGCATTAATTTATCGCCCCCCCACAACCAAAACACACACGCACGGCCCAATTTTAGATGCAGCCATAGGACTATATCTCCTGTAGGTGCTGACTTCGACCACCGGACCTTGGCCAAGACATTTGTTTCATTATTGCCAGGGGCAGCCAAAGGCATATGGCCTGACATATGATAAATAGTTACATTATTTTGGTGGCCCATTTTCCATACGTCTTGCCATATGGCTTGGCTCCAAATGGGTCAGTGGCCATCCCTCTAATCAACTCTGTAACTTCTAGGTAGTTAAGCACAAGACAGGCCTTGATAAACTGCCCAACTATTGGTGCAGATCACTATAGGTGTTTCTTCCTTGGTGATCACTATCCACACAGCACTGAGTTTAACCCATTGACTACTTTGATTATATCATGGTCCTGGCAGCAGTAGCACCCAGTTGGACCCATCTGTACATCATGCCCCATCGGGAATGGGGTCATGTCCTTCTTTAAAAGGTGATAGTTCAGGGCTTAACAGTGCCTCAGGCAGACCCATGCCTTATCTTGCATTACAACTACTGATCCTAAGACTTCTTGTAATTCTGCTGCTAAGGGGCTTGTACTCCGGGTACACTGCTGTTATAAGTAGGTGCCCCATTTTGCAAAGGTGGATGTCTTTGCCATCTCAGTCTGTGGAGCTGTTACCTATGAATGTATCCACCCCATTATTGGGTAATTTGACCATATGACAACTGTAGCCCATCCTGTCATGCTCTCACAAGCCTGAAGGGTTGCATATGCAGCTGCTAATTGCTTTTCTATCAATGAATATCAGAGCACAGCTCCCTTCCAAAGTTGGAAACAAAAGCCTACTGGTGTTCTAAAGTGCTTCATGCACTGCCATAGGCCCCAGCCAAAACCATCTGTAGTCACATGCACATCAAGTTCAAATAGGCGCCCCAGATCAGTTACTCATAGGACTTGTGCTTTCTGTATGGCTTACTTGGCTGCCAGAAAAGTCACCTCAGCCTCATCATTCTAATCCCAGGTTACATCAAATGACTACATAAATGTGATTACATGGTGCCTGGGATTGTGCCCCATGCTCCAAACCTGTTGTGTCATGCTATACCTATGTCTGCCTCAGCCTACTTCTGACTGAAGCACAGCCATTTTCCTTACAATGGGAATGAACACATCTCTTAACATACTTATTTCACTTATCTCAAAAGTAGATGTGTGTTTTCCATGGACAAATACATCTTTTATGAATACATCAAACTGCTGGTTTACAAATTGAAAATTTTTATTAACTACAAAATGAGATTCTCAAGGACAATAGAAAAATAATTTCCACAATGGGAAAATATATAGGAAACTTACTGAATGAAAAATATTTTTAATGAATTTAAGATACTGTAAGTAGTTACATATTTGCCTAAAGATAAATCAAAAATAAATTTTCTATGAATGAACATCAATCATTTCAATAATACAAACATCTGCTAAATACACATTATATATTGTTTTATGTGTACCTATGTTACTTTGAAATATTTATTGCAATCTGTCTCATTACTTTATTCTATAAAGTCATATTTTTTCTATCTTTTAATAAGCAGATTGACAAAAAATTCATCTGATTTAAGGTAAATAAGTATAAAATTCTGAACTCAATTCTGAATCTGAAGTAAATACTTTTGAGTAACAATTCTTAGCAAATATTTGGTTAAAGTTGTAAAATATGTATTGATTCATTCAAGAATTAGTAAGTACATTATTTCCTTTATTGTTTGTTTTTGAAAACATATTTAAAATGTAACTTATTATTTGTGTTATTTTTAGCGAAATTAGCTATTAATACAAAAAATGCAAAAGGGGTATTTATGTGCTGGGATAAGAGAGAAAAAGGCATTGTATTTCAAGATTTGCTTAAAAGTATTTTTTAAAATATTACACTGATAATTTTGATAAAGACGGCTAAGCTGATTTTTCAGAAACAAATTTTAAAGGACATTTTCCTATTCCATATTTACAAGCACCATATATATGTATATACGTTATATGTATATTTAGGAATATATATATATACATATAATATAGAATATATATATTTAGGACAGTGTACATATATAATATATATATAATTATAAGTTCTTTAAACTTTTTAGGCACAAATCTAATGATGATTATGGCTCTTATACTGAAAGATTTACATTTGTCAAAATATGTGAAAAGATAAAATTTGCCTATTTAACGATAGGAAAGCACAGATTAGAATTTGGTACTTGTGTTTTCAATTTGTTTAAAGTAGGGCTTTCAATTTATTAAATTATTGCCCTAAAGTATTGTTTTTAATGCTCCAAGAAGCATTTTGCTTTCAAGATAGAAAAAGCAATAGAAGGAAAAAATGAGAAAAATGGAAAGATTTTTTTAAACATACATATTGCAATAAATGATGAACATATTACAATATTTTACATATAATATGTAAAATACATAATATAGTGTATTGTTATAAAATGACTTGCATATTTCTAGAAGTATGAATTCAATGCATTGAGAATAATTATAGCTTCTAAGTATGCTTTTTGCAAGAATAGCGTATTTGTTATTTAAACTACTGGTAAGGCTTCAGACCAATGATAGGCTATTAGTAGCTAGGTCTTTAGAAAGTCAAAAGCTACATGCAGATATTCAGCTGTGCAGAGGATTAGCACTTCAACCTTTGCATTGTTCAAGGGTAAACTGTACGTACAAATCAAATATATAAGCTGAGGAGCTAGCTTTTAGGCAAAAATTTTACATAAAAATTTTATTCTCTCATGACCTACAACATGGTAAGGTGAAAAGAACACTAAGCTTAGAGCTAGATCACCAATATTTGTGGAATGGGTAAATCATTTGTCCTCTCAAGACATGAATTTGCTTATTTGAAATATGAAGATGTTATAGTAGATCAATTATACTGCCTAGTTTCTATTTAAATAAACTATGATGGTACTATGTTTCATCTCTTATTGTTATTTTTCTTAAGATATGGAATCTTATATTTTATTACGTAGTTCTCTCTTCCTTCAAAGTTACCCAGCACCAATCTTTATGCTGTCCTTAATTTATAACAAAACATTTAAATCACTATTTTTCATTGCTATTACAATATTGATATAAAGACTAAGTATTAATGATATATCAATGTTCATTATATTTGAAATATATTTATTAAAATAGAGAAAAAATATAATTTGAGACCTTTAATGGGCTCTGTGAACATAAATCCATTCATCATATTTAACATTATATTTTATATAAAAGCAACCTGCTAGGATATATCTACAAGAGGGTTAAAAAAAAAAAAGTTAACCTGTCAGCTAGGTCAAAATAGAGCCTATTATTTTCTTATGTGACATATAATCCAAACTACATCTTGAAAATTGAAAAGCAGCTCTCTTTAACGATAATTAGGTAGCGTCCTTCTAAGTTTAAATCAGTATTTTCTTAGCACAAACCAGAAAGTAATAACATAGTAAGCTAAATTAATAAAGACAGTCAACAGTTCTAAAATTTTTTTTAATGATATAACTCCTATCTAGATTAACACAGACTTCTTTGCCAAGGCAAATGAACATTGCCTGAAATTAATATATGTGGAAATATTAAACGCAAATTGGATAAAAGGATGTGGAAATATAATACATTCACCCTTTGACCAAATCCATTGTTTTCATACTACCTTAGCTTTTCTCTGTTAATGTTATTTATATGATTTGAAATAAATAAAATATTTGTAAGAATTTATACTCACTTCAGTCTGAGTACAGATAAAGAAAAACAAATACTATCTTAACTAAAATTTAATAAAAGTCATTAGCTTTTACGAATATCAGCAAAAAGTAAAAAAGAAAAAAATCATGAGATAAAAGATCATTGAGAAACAAAAATTTTATAAATACCTTGATCAGGTAGTGACTCCTTTCATTTACAGCCAATTCAATAATAATAGTGTTGATATTCTTTTTCTAAATTTAATACATATGTATTTGAGTTCATGTAAACTTACTGTGGAGATTCAATTGAATGCAAAGATGATTTTTTTTTAGTAATAACTATGAGCAAATCACCTTAGTAAGTGTTTGGGAGGCAAAGATGACCAAATTTTAGTCTCCGCATTCAGAAAATCAGATGAATGATAAAGAGTGTAAATTTTTTTTTTAATCATCTGTAGATCAGTCTCAACAAAACAAGTAAGTAATTGAAACTTGACCTTAGCTAATTTTTCAGAAACAAATTTTAAAGGACATTTTCCTATTCCATAAGTATTTACAAGCACCATATATATATATATATATATATATATATATATATACATATGTGTGTGTGTGTGTGTGTGTGTGTGTGTGTATATACATAAAAATATATTTATGTAGATATAATACATATAGAATATATATATTTATATTATATACATATAATATAAATATATATATTTAGGATAGTGTACATATATAATGTATATATATATATATAATTAAAGTTCTTTAAACTTTTTAGGCACAAATCTAATGATGATTATGGCTCTTATACTGAAAGATTTACATTTGTCAAAATATGTGAAAAAATAAAATTTGCCTCTTTAACGATAGGAAAGCACAGATTAGAATTTGGTACTTGTGTTTTCAATTTGTTTAAAGTAGGGCTTTCAATTTATTAAATTATTGCCCTAAAGTATTGTTTTTAAATCTACAAGGAGCATAGTTTTATATTCATTCTTTGCAGTTTTAATATAGAGATGTATATATACAGAATGTTACCTAATTGAGTGTAAATATTCTTATCTATATGTATCTATAAATTACAACTTAAGGAAGTCTTCTTTTTGGAATCATAAGGTCATGAGACAAGTCCTCCTGCCCAATTGCTGGTAGTAAGAACTCTATTTATTTATTTATTTACTTTTATTTTCGTTTTTGAGGTACATGTGCAGGTTGGTTCTATGAATACATTACATGTCACTGGGATTTGATGTACATATCATTTTATCATCCACGTAATAAGCATCGTATCCAATATGTGGTTTTTCAATCCTCACCCTCCTCCCACCCTCCACCCTCAAGTAGGCCTCAGTGCCTATTGTTCCCTTTTATGTGTTCATGTATACCCAATATTTAGCTCCCATTTATAAGTGATAGCATGTGGTATTTGGTTTTCTGTTCCTGTGTTTGTTTGCTTATGATAACGGTCTCCAGGTTCATTCATATTGCTGCAAAGTACATAATGTCATTTTTATGACTATATAGTATTCCATGTTGAGTATGTACAATATTTTTATTACCCAGTCCACAGTTGATAGGTATTGAGGTTGATTTTACGTCTTTGCTAATACGATTAGTGCTGCAATAAGCATATACGAAAATCAACTCAAGATGAATTAAAGACTTTAAAGTAAAACCAAAAACTGCAAAACATTCTTCATGAGAACCTATAATTTGTAAAGAAAAGTAGAGGTTGGCTGATGAGCATATCAAAGGGCAGAAAAAAAACATTTTTTAAAGTGTTATCTAATGGCCTACTGGAAGAAGTGAAACTCATCATCAATCTAATTCAAAACAAAAGACACTGGGGAAGAACTTGGTGAACAGCCAGCTGCTTATGTGTTAGTGCAGTTCATGGGGAACATATTCAATAAAATGGAGCCTTCTGATGTACCTTCAGAACAAATAATAGCAATACTAAAATAGAGCCTCATATAAAAGCTTAAATGTTCCCTTATTACTCTTAAATATGATAATGCATGCTATATCCACCAGTAACAACTTTCTAGCTTTCAACTGAAGCATCATGAAAGAAAGAGACAATAATTTTAAGTCTGAATGAAGAAGGTACTATCAAGACAATTCAAATACATCATTCAGATTGAATATTCCTTATACAAAATGCTTCAGACTGGAAGTATTTGAGATTTCATTTTTTTTTTTTTAATTTTGGAAGATTTGTCTATACATAATGATATATTTTGGGGATGAAACACAAATCTAAGAACAAAATTCATTTGTGTTCCATATATACCTTACACACATAATCTGAAGGTAATTTTATACAAAATTTGAATAATTTTGTGAATAAAACAGTTTTTACTGTGTTTGAGTGTGAACTATCATATGATATCACTTGTGTAATTTTCTACTTGTGGTGGTGTATCAGTATGTACTCACATTGTGAATAAAGACATACCTGAGACTGGATAATTTATACAGAAAAGAGATTTAATTGACTTGCAGTTCCCCCAAATCTATAATAAAAGTTGAAATTATAAATTGTATAAAAGAACTAAAGAAATATATAACTGACAACACAGAATTGTTAGCCAAATGCTGGTGGCATGACCAGTGAACTTAAGAATGAAAACGAGATCAAAAGAAACGACAGTGCTTACACACTAGAAGTTTAATAAGATGAGATGTGTGGGATCAAGGAATGAATGTGTATGTTTGTTTTAGATGAAAGAAAATTTTTCTAATTACTGGAGAGCAATGAATTTTCCAATTTCCATTCTGATTGTATAAATTAAATAGCTAGTTTAACAATAACAATCTCTGTTTGCAGATAACTTATATTTAGAGATAGACAAATAAATATACCTGTGCAGATAAATCAATATTCTCTATTTAGGAATTTTTGTGCTAAAATCTTTCCATGTGTAGTTATTGTATTGATTAGTAGATAATTGTTGTGTGTATACTAACTGCAAGACAATATACTAGGTGCTTAGAAATAAAGACATCCAGTTCATATTTTGTATTTTCAAAGAACTGTCAATTTAGCTTGCATTTTTTACAAAGATTTATTTCATTAATTCATGGGGAAACTATATTATTAGAAAAATAATAAATATATACATATACAAATGTATTTTAGTGATTGAATTTAAGTGTGGCACATAATAGAAACAAAACATTAATTATTTCTGAACTATTGTTTATTCTATAATTATGCCTAGATTTTCACAAAAGATTTTCCTAAACTCTTGCAGTATTTCAGTATATGTGACAATAAAACTTTAGCTATATGGTGGGACCAAAATAATATTATGCCAAGTTATGATATTTTACAATTACTGGAAGGGTCTAACTATAAAGAATAAAATCACCTTTACTACTTCTAACTACAAAAATAAACCCTCAAAATAATTGATAATTAATGAGTTTATAAAACTGCACTTAGAAAATGACCTTTATTTCAAAACGATGCCATGCCTAATAGCAAGAATGTAATAAAATCTGAATGAATATAGATATTAATATATATTGCCTAATATGACAATTATAAATGAATAATCTTAATGTTTCAGGGTACCTTGATAAACAGGGCATAAAACTGGGCTTATTATTAAGTCTTCTGTTAGTTATGGCTCCAAAAACTTTGTTTACCTACCTGCATTCAAATGGCTTTGTATACCTCGACTAGAAATTGTATATCTTCACAACCTCCTTTCAACCAAGCCCAAAAGAATTATGTCCCAAGGTCTTTAGTCTTTTCCTCTTTATACATACCATTTCCCATACATAGACCATTTTGATTAAACTGTCCATGCTATAGGCATTTTGATATCCAGAGCAAGTATGTCAAAATTAAAAAATTTTGTTCCTAAGGTTGGAGACTGTGAGAAATGCAACAGAGTAATTTTTACTTCTTGATATTTAAAGTAAAAGAAAAATACGGACTTTTATCTTTTCTTTTCTTTTTTTTTTTTTTTTAACATCAATTAGCATTAAGGAAACTACATTAAGGCCAGGAATAGGCATTTCTCCTTTCCCTGGTCTCCATATTTTTTAGTGACCAGCACTAACTGCCCCCTCCCCAATGCACTGCCAAATGGCTTTAAGTCATCACTTTCCTCTTTCCTTAGGGTAGGGACAGCTGTCTGCCAAATGGTTTTCCACAAGATTATTTGCATATCAGGGTCATGTGCTATTAATTATTTTGATAGTGATTCTTTCTGCTCTCTTATTAGAGCATACAGGGAAGTCTTACTGGGAAGTATTAGGCTGAAGTCATGAGAGTGAAAGCCAGGTGTGCACAACTTATTTCTTCCACTTAGTTTCAATACTTTTTGACATTTTTCTTCTATTTTCTGACACATAAAGTTCTATTCAAACTGGTTTCTGAACAATGTCTTCATTTTCTTAGCACGTTCTCTATGTGCTTTCCCCTTCTCTCCAGTTTGAATATGTCAAAATTCTATTTATTCGTAGAGAGTAATTCAGATTTTATTTTCTCTATTAGATAAGGTACATTCTTCTGGAGTAATGAAATAGTAAACTGTTCTTCCTTTTAATCCCATTGCATTTTTATTTATTCTAGTGCTTAGTATCATTAACTGTTTTATTTTCCAATTACTCCATTTAATAGGGATTTTGTCAAAGAGGGCTATACATAGTCAATAGTCATCAATAAATATTTCATCATTGTAGAAGGACATAAACATAAGCAGCATTTAATCTACATTAAAAATAAACTAATACATACTTTAAAGCATTATCTTAAGATTGTTTTATTTTCATTTTAATTCAATATTTTATCCAGCTTATTACAAGAATATTTCCCATCAGAAAGCATATTTTCTTAAAATTTATTTCAATTTAGTTCTCCATCCAGTTTGTTATAAGAACATGTTCCCATCAGAAGACATCTCTTTTGTTTTTTAAACAATAGGAACATATAAATTTAGATACTCCTGGAAGACCAGTAAGTACAGAAATAATAAGATGCTAAATATAATTACTGTAGTAAGCATATTAACATATCTGTGTGAAGACAATGTATTTGAAACCCACAAGCTGATCCCTTAACATGCCAATGTTTATGAATTTACATCATTCACTGACCATTGCTAAACTGAGCTTGTGCTTTTACTAAAATATCCATATATAAAGTATAAATCAGTGTACAATATGTTCCTCAAGCAAACGCATCCCATAACATGATGCAAAGTTATGCAATTTTCTAAAGTGCTAAAAGATTAAAGAACTATTAATGAATGATTAGTTCTCATCTGTGAAATGGAGCACACCAAAAATGCCATCTCCATTAAAATAAAACTAATCTTAAGTAGCATAATACATCATTTTATTAATAATAAATTATAAATGCTATTTGTTGTACATATTTTTAAGGATAGAAGATGAACAGAACAAAGAAAGTATGAAGGATGAGGGGCATTTATTTACATTAGGACAAACGCCTACACCTTTACTTTTTGGAATGTCAACTTTCTCATATAAAGAAAGAATTTATAGAAATGGACTATTAAATCAGTTTATACCAGGTTCACATTCTTAGAAATAGTTCCAACCTATTTCCACACAACAAAATTATAGCCACTTCCTGGCAAATCTCAAAATCACCGAGGTGATGTTTATTAAACTAAAAACCCCACCTGGGCAAACACAAAGGAAGTTCATTAGGTAAGTCGATGTATACAATAATCAGTTTCTACATGCACACTCAAGTCTACAAAAATCTTTATTCCAAGGTAAGGTAAATAATGTGGTTTCCTTGATAGTACTGTCGTTTCTGATTCAATAAATAAATCTACTGTAGCCAAGGAAAAGGTGAGAAATGGAGAAGGAAGGCATCCCTGATTTCTGAGCTTTAACTTAAGCCTTTGGGAAACCAGCTATCTCTAGCATCTTTTTAGGGCAATGGGACAGAGAAAACAGGATGATGAACAGAGACATCGTACTTAGGGTCTGCCCACCGATTAAAGGAACAAAGGTACAGGTTTTTGTTGACTCTTCTGCAGTGGCTGTTTTTTGTCATGGGAGCCTTCAGTGCCAGTACAACTGTCAACACCTCTGCACTTGAGAAATTTGAGCTTGTACTGGGAAGGGCTTAAAGAAGCACACACAGCACAACGGCCTTTGTTGTTTAATTAATGAAACTGAACACACAAAAGCTCACATCATCACACACACTGTCCTTATCCTCACTCTGTCTATAGAATCTCTCATTTCATTCATGTCTTAACTTTTTGTCCTATCTCTAATTATCCCATAAGTTGCATTTCTCTCTGTCCCTCTCTCCTTGCTATTTCTTTTGGCTTAAACTCAGGAGCAGACTTGTGCACATCATCCACCTCTTTCTGATGCAGCGCATGTTGGGTGCCTGGTAACGTCCTGTAAGCACCAACTTCAGCACCTTCTGTTGACAGAAAGAGAGGTGGAGATGCAGCAAGGGAAGAAATAAGTCAGTAAAGTGCATGAATTGCGTGGAGCAGACATCCCCAGAGCAGGTCTGGAGGGCCCGTGATTAGTGCCTGCCTGCCCCTGCCAGGGTCGCTCTGCGCCGCCTCCCCGAGGCTCCGGTTTCTTTTTAGATGATCCCCCTAGCGCACTGAATAGGACAACCGCCTTTGTAAAAATTGGGCTTAAGGATGTCATTGGTCCTTCCCCCTTCCTCACGGAGAAATGAGGGAAGAAAAACAAAAACAGCCAATCGCTGGACTAAAGGTGTGGAGGCTGTGGACGTATACTGTTGCAGGTGCTGCCTGCCCAGTGCTGGGAGAAAAAGAAACAGTTGCCAAAGCGCACGCGCAAACTCGCAGGCACCTGGGGCTCTCAGTCCACCAGGGTGTCAGCCCTGAGACTGCATTTGCCTTGGAGAGGGCACCTCCACTGGAGACAGATTAGAGACGTTTCCCACCCGAGGAATGCTTCAGAGAGCTAGGAGTGGGTTTGCAAGAAGGGTACTGTTTTTCAAGCGTCTTGGCTCAGCACACACGCTCACACTCAGTCTCATGCCCTCTTAGGTGCAGTGAAACGGGAGGGCGGGGGAAGGAAGAGGGCGTTTATTATTCAGTGCGCAGCTCAGTCTGGGAAGTACAAATACACAAGTGAACTAACAGGTTCATGCTGATCGCCATTCAGCATGGGTGGTGGACGACAACCCTAGCTCATGATCATTCCGGAAACACGTGTTGACCGAAGTGCCATTAGGAACCATTTATCTATCGCACTCTTTCCTGGCCTTTATGAATTCTCCTCCTAAGGAAGTGAAGGAAACTGTTCTCACGAAAGTTTCCCAAAGGAGAAACAATTCTGAATAAAAACAGCCACTGAGGCCCTCCCTTTTAAACTCACAGCACACGCTCACATTCCTGACTCAAAGTGGGTGGGAGAAAGAGATCCAAAGTTCTCCACAATCAGTTCTCTGCTATTTTTCTTTGTAAAAGCTGATTCTATTCCTGAGGGAAACTTGCTGTCCCATATCCCCCTTGGTCTGGTGCCATCTTTTATCTATGCCTTGGTGGTCCTGGAAATGGGGAAAGGCCCTCATCATCTCAGGATCCTCCTGTCTCCACAGAAACTCCCCCTGGACTTCCTTGTCTTCTCTGGCTAGGCAGTGGTTGTAGCTATCAGGCAGCCCTAGCCTTCGGGTTTACAGGGCCTCTAGCTCAACAAATACTAGGTGCAACTGGTAATCCTCCACCTTAAGGGAGGCTATCATGCCCACCTAAAGATTTAAGAAATAAGAACCTCTGAATCTAGAACTTGCTGAAGAGTCAGCTGTGTGGTTGGGTAAAAATCTCTCTAAGAATCCAATAATTATGAACTAACTTTCACATTTCAGTGTATCTCAGAGAGCATTTCTCCACTATGGAACCTTGGCAAATATGCTGTCACTAATATACTTTTGTTTCTCTTGACTATTTCTCAATCAGCAAAAACTGCAAAATTAAAGAGAAGTTGGCATCTGTTGTTGTGATGTTGCTTAGGATTTCAAATCCTCCACATTATTTTTAAAATTTTTAAATCAGTAAATAAGTATAATTCAGAATTAAAACACCAATAGTGGGCACCTATGGAGAAATAGTCAACATTTCATTAAATTCATCCAGCCTTATTTGATCAACTCCCATGGGCAGGCCATGTGTGAGAGTGAGAACGTAGACATGAATATATGTCACCCCTGATCAGACAAGGAGGTTATTATTTCAGAGGAGCATCACATTTTAAAAGAAATAAATTGCAATATTGTGCAGCTCCCTAACAGCAGCTTGGAAGTATATATCTGGGTAAGCTCCTAGAATGGCAAGGTGGGTAGAAGAAAGGAGGACAGCTTCTTGGAGGAGGAAACTTCAAGCATGAGCAAACAGATAAAAGAGAACATCCCAAACAGAGCAGGGTATGTACAGTCACAAGTGTAAAAAGAATGGTGCTTCAGGGAATATCAGACTGTTAGTAAAGTTAGAGCACTAAGTGGTAGGGAGACTCTCAAAAGATAAGACTGAACATTTAAATAACTATGTTTTATTGTAGAAATGTTTGTACATGGAACTGTAGCAGGAACTCTCAATAGAAATGTTGGTTAGATAATGAACTCTAGATAGAAATAAAAACAAAAACAAAATACAATCTCCTCACTAGGAAAAAATATACATTCAAACAAGAACTTATGTAACAATCATCATATAAAAATTAAAAGTCACAAAGAGAAAAAAATGAAACTTTGCAATTATAATGCTCTTCTAAAGATTTTATAGAATATTGTGTGTTTATTGAAAATACAGGAATTTTTCATTGCATATCAGGATAATTTAGTGACTAGAGAAGTGTTTTCTAATTTGTTACTATAATAGGTACATTAAATACATGCCCCATCAATTTGCCAATTAAAAAAAATAAAAGGAAGGTCTTACAAACAGGCCAGTTGAAGACCGTTTGGCGCTACTTAACATGCTACTAGATTCAAGATTACATAGATTGAGTAAGCAGTACTCTCTATAAAATGAATTTTAAATTTTTTTCACCTGAAACTATACAAATCAAACATTGTAAAGTAGATATTTTTTATTTTTTTTATTTTTTAATTTTATTTATTTATTTATTTATTTTTGAGACAGAGTTTCGCTCTTGTTACCCAGGCTGGAGTGCAATGGTGCGATCTCGGCTCACCGCAACCTCCGCCTCCTGGGTTCAGGCAATTCTCCGGCCTCTGCCTCCTGAGTAGCTGGGATTATAGGCACGAGCCACCATGCCCAGCTAATTTTTTGTATTTTTAGTAGAGACGGGGTTTCACCATGTTGACCAGGATGGTCTCGATCTCTCGACCTCGTGATCCACCCGCCTCGGCCTCCCAAAGTGCTGGGATTACAGGCTTGAGCCACCGCGCCCGGCCAAAGCAGATATTTTTAAATGTTTCTTGAGAGCTTCCCATTCAGATAGATTTTGTAATACAAAGGTCTTCACTTATGGGCAGCCTGGGGATGTTTATAACTTACAGAAATGTGTTTCCCAGGACAATACTGTAAAATTTTGCAATGATTTGCCAAGATTTCAAACCCACGAATTTTTTTATGAAACAACTAATATTTCAAGGTTCTCTTCAAAAAGAAAAGCAAACCTGTAACATTGGACTAACCTTCCCACATAATAACAATGGTAGTTGAAAAGCTGTCTCTTTCAAATGGAGATCTTCCTACATTTTGTAACTATTCCATTTGGGGTACTAAATCTAGAAAATTTTCTATTTAACATCTTACTTTCTGAGTTATTTTTCCTATATATGCTTTTCTTTTTTCACATAATTTAGCTACCAGTTCTCTCTCTGCATTTAAATGTAAAACTTTGTCAAGCAAGAATCTCATCTGATTGGTAATATGAGAAAATAATGTATGTACTGATATTCTCAATTATTTTAAAGATGGTTTATAGCTGAGGGGAAGGAAGGCGCAAATCACACTGCCATGTGTGTATCTATGCAACAATCTTGCATGTTCTTCACATGTACCCCAAAACGTAAAATGCAATTTAAAAAAAAAAAAAAAAGATGTTTTATAACTGGTACCATTCTGTATACATAGGAGAGAAATTAATTCACCACATCCAATAGATGTCTTAGAGCCTCAGGGTTTAATTCTCTCACGGACCTCATCTCAGAAAGGCATGGATAAGCATGCTTCGATTTTCCAGTTTTCTAAATAAAACTTTTCATAAACTTCATTTACTTATGATAAATACTCTAGAGAAATAACTAAATAAAGCATTTTTTACTTGAAAATGTGAATGCAGGGTTTAGGGGAATTCACACATTGAGAATGATCTAATGAATACTTACTGATGAGGGCCTATGGCGATACAGAAAATTAATGAGTATAATTTACATCTGACCTGCTTCTGCCCAAAGTTATATAAATAACTGATCTGTAATTGGTACTGTCACATGCTTTCTTCACATTCCTTTCAAAGCTTTTCGTCAATACATATGGATAACTTAGACCAAATTGTGCTTTCACAATAATACAGTGTACCCAAATTGAATGTTAGTTACAATTGTGAACTATAATTAGAAGAGTCAAGAAAATGCATTTTAAAATTTTCTCAGAAAATGTAAAAATGTATCTGATCATTTCTTTCAGTGAAACTTAAACTATAATAATCACATTTTGTATGCATGACTAGGTAAATAAAAAAGATATTGTAGTAAAGTAATAATATTAAAAGTAGGGTGACTTCATTTACTTAGAAGATACACACACACACATATGCACATATATACACACACACGAGATATATGAAATTATGTATATCCATTTGCTTATAAGATATGTTTTATTTTTCATATATTTGATATGTTATACATAATGTACATTTATTTTTGAGAGATATGTAATTTGTGTGTCTATTAGATTTATATGGCATATAAATGATATAAATATTTATATGATAAATATAAACATATACATATGATGTATAATATAATATGTATGTATATAACATAAGTAAACATTCGTTCACCATACTTATAGCCTTAGGCCTCCACCACAATGTTGATATCATTTAGCTCTGTGTCCCCACCAAACCTCTTGTCAAATTGTAATTCCCAGTGTTGGGGGAGAACCTAATGGGAGGTGGTTGGCTCATGGGGGTGGATTTCCCCTTTGCTGTTCTCAGGATAGTGAGTGCTCACAAGATCTGGTTCTTTAAAACTGTGTAGCAACACTCTCTTTGCTCTGATTCTCTTGCTCCTCCACGGTAAAACATGCTTGCTTCCCCTTTGCCTTCTGCCATGGTTGTAAGCTTCCTGAGGCCTCTAAGCCATGCTTCCTGGAACTGTTAGTCAATTAAACCTCAATTCTTCATTAATTATCCAGTCTCAAGTAGTTCTTAATAGCAGTGTGAAAACAAACTAATATAAATGTCTTTTGCCTCTATCCAGGCACATAGCTAAAAGTTAAATATTTATACTTTAGGTTTCAGTGTAGGTAATAAACAGATACATATTGAATTTTCCTGAATTTTGAAATGCATTTTCCTAACACAGATACAAACATACACACATACATACATGTATATGTATACATACACATACACATATAAGGAAACAAATGTACAAAGAGACAGAGAGAAAAGTTTTCAGGAGTCAGTATGTCAATGAAACATTTAGGATGGGTGGAATTCCTGTAAAGAGAGGCATAGAATCCAGGAGAGGCTTGGTTGCTCATTTAGCAAACTACAGACACTTGTTTCTGCTAGAATGACTTTCTGCAAAGAGGGTGCTTGGACTGCTGATTATTGCCTGCTTCTTAACAGACAGTTGTATTAAAGCAACTAACCAGTAAATAGGTGTAGCACCTCAAGATCCCTTGAAGCATCTATTATCTGAGAAAATAATAGCACAACAAGGTCACATAGGCACATCAGAGCACTGGCAAATGTAACTTCCTAATACCAGGGAAAGAATTATTTAGACAGTTGTCAAAAAGTTGCAGATGTAACTAGAATCACTAAAGAAACATCGTATGTTATGTAGTTCAACCATGTCATTTTACAGTTGTGAAACCTAAAGTAGTTTTAAGTGACTTTTATAATGTATCATTCATTTCTTCACTCATTCTTGTGTCCATTCAGATAGTATTTATTGCATACCTCTTGTATGTCAGGCATTGTCTCAGGCTCTGGCAATAAAGCAGAGAATAAAATAGATTTTATCCTCTTCTTCCTTTCAAAGATGGAGACAAATGTACAAATAAAAATACTTGCATTAATTATTTTATATGCACCGAAAGGAGAGGGTACAATAGGGTGGTCAGTGAAGGTCTTTTTGAGAGGATGACATTGATTTAATGCCTAAAAGTAAGAAGGAGCTGGTTTTACAAATGAATAGTGAGAACAGTGAATTTAAGGCTAGAAACCATTAAATACCTTGGCTAAAATGGCTGAAAATGAACGTAAAAGAGGCCATTATGGCGAGTGAAGTACACTGGATAGCAGTGAGGATTTGGAAATACATTAAAAATAAACATATAATATGATTATATTGGAATCTAAACTATCTATGAGATTACCAAAGACATTGTTTCTATTCAGTTTGAAAAGATGAATTTAAAGAAATATTTTTCATATCATATATTTTACCTATTCAGGTCTAAGCACAGAGAATATATAGGTATTTGATTAAAATCTACAAAAATTGGAAATTTTAGGCAACATGAACATAAGGAGTGAAAGAAAAGAGTGAATTTTGAAGGTGGTTTACACATCATGCTTCTAATAACAAATAAACGAAAGCTGCAAAGTAAAAACAGAAGAGTGATGGTAGATATCGAGGAGTCAAAAACTCAGTTAAACGAAAACTGTGGTGTTATATGTTGTTTTTTGTCTCAAGTTCCTGGTTCATAACTCCCATAGCTTTGCTGCATTCTTCTGTTACAACGTTCGGGGTGTTAGGCCTCGCAGGCAGGCCTCGGGAAACAGAAACAGGCCTCCTGCTCTCCTTTCACCTGTCCCAAGGCAGGGCTCTCATCTTCCCCCATCTCTCTGACTGGGGGTCTTAAGACCTTCCCCAGAGAGATCACGCCCTAAATGCTGCGGAAAGGAGCACTGACATCGTGAAGCCTTCCTTAAAAACCCAAGAGGACTGGGTTTGGGAGCACTCGGATAGCTGAGTATGTGGAGGTTCCAGGAGGGTAACATGCCCAAGGAGGGCATATGTAAAAATATTTTTCTGTTTGTACTATAGAAAACAAATGTAGGTAAAGCAATGTGGTGATTAATTTATCCTAAATAAACTTAGTTATTTGTCAAGATATTATGTCTTACGGCCGGGCGCGGTGGCTCAAGCCTGTAATTCCAGCACTTTGGGAGGCCAAGGCGGGTGGATCACGAGGTCAAGAGATCGAGACCATCCTGGTCAACATGGTGAAACCCCGTCTCTACTAAAAATACAAAAAAATTAGCTGGGCATGGTGGCGCGTGCCTGTAATCCCAGCTACTCAGGAGGCTGAGGCAGGAGAATTGCCTGAACCCGGGAGGCGGAGGTTGCGGTGAGCCGAGATGGCGCCATTGCACTCCAGCCTGGTAACAAGAGCGAAACTCCGTCTCAAAAAAAAAAAAAAAAAAAAAGATATTATGTCTTACAATATAGATGTTATCTATAAGATTTTTTTCTTTTAATTTTTATTTAAGGCTCAGGGGTACACAGGTGGGTGTTTAATGTAGGTAAACTTATGTCATGTGGGTTTGGTGTACAGGTTATTTTATTGCCCAGGTACTAAGCACAGTATCCAAGAGTTATTTTTTTGTGATCCTTTCCTTCCTCCCAAACCCCACCCCTCAAGTAGGCCCCAGGGTCTCTTGTTCCCCTCTTTGTGTCCATGTGCTCTCCTTGTATACCTCATAGTTACAAGTAAGAATGTGTTGTATTTGAGTTTCTGTTCCTGCATTAGTTTGCTTAAGATAATCATCTACAGGTCCATCCATGGTGCTGCAAAGGACATAATCTTATTCTTTCATTCTTTTTTATAGCTGCATAGTATTCCATGATGTATATGGACTACATTTTCTTTATCCAGTCTACCATTGATGGGCATTTAGGTTTATTCCATGCCTTTGCTATTGTGAATAGTGCTGCAATGAACATAGACATGAATGTCTTTATAGGAAAACAATTTATGTCCTTTTGTGTATATAACCAATAATGGAGTTGCTGAGTTAAATGGTAATTCTGTTTTCACTTCTTTGAGGAATCATCACAATGTTTTCCACAATGGCTGAACTAAATTACACTCCCACCACCAACATATAAGCGTTCCATTTTCTCTACAATTATGCCAGCATCTCTTACTTTTTGATTTTTAATAATAGCCGTTCTGAATGTTTTGAGATGATATCTCATTGTCATTTTTATTTGTATTTCCCTAATAATTTATAATGTTAAGCAATTTTTCATATGCTTCTTGGCAGCATGTTTAACTTCTTCTGAAAAGTGTTCATGTTCATTTCTCACTTTAACGGAGTGCTTGTTTTCTTCTTGTTTTGTTGTTCAAGTTCCTTATAGATTCTGGAGATTAGGCCTTTGTCAGATGCAGAGTTTGCAAATATTTTCTCCCATTGTGTAGGTGGTCTGTTTACTGTTTTCTCTTGCTGCATAGAAGCTGTTTAATTACATTCCATTTGTTAACATTTGCTTTTGTTAAAATTGCTTTTGGCATTTTTATCATAAAATCCATGCTAGTTCCTATCTCCAGAATGGTATATTCTAGGGTGTGTGTGTGTGTGTGTGTGTGTGTGTGTGTGTGTGTACTTTTAGGTTTTACATTTAAGTTTTTAATTCATCTTCACTGGATTTTTGTATACGGTGTAAAGAAAGGGTCCAGTTCCAATTTTCTACATATGGCTAGCCAGTTATTATAGTAGCATTTATTGAATAGGGAGTCCTTTCTGTTGCTTGCTTTTGTCAGCTTTGTCAAATAAAAGATGATTGGAAATGTGTGGCATTATTTCTGGGCTTTCTGTTCTGTTCTATTAGTCCATGTATTTGTTTTGGGGCCAGTACCATGTTGTTTTGGTTACTGTAGCCCTGTTGTAGTTTGAAGTCAGGTAATGTGACATCTCGAGCTTTGTTCATTTGGCTTAGGACTCCCTTGGCTATTCAGGCTCTTTTATGGTTCCATATAAATTTCAAAATAGTTTTTTCTAGTTTTATGAAGAATGTCATTAGTAGTTTGACAGGAATAGCATTAAATCTGTAATTTGCTTTGGGTAATGTGGCCATTTTAACAATATTGCTTCTTTCCATTTATGAGCATTGAATGTTTTTCCATTTGTTTGTATCATTCCTGATTTCTTTGAGCAGTGTGTGTGTGTGTGTGTGTGTGTGTGTGTGTGTGTGTTTTAATTCTTGTTGCAGGTATCTTTCATCTCACTGATTAAATGCATTCTTAGGTATTTTATTATTTTGGTGGCAATATGAATGGGATTGTATCTTGGCTTGGATGTTTGTTGGTGGTGTATAAAAATGCTACTGATTTTTTTTACATTGATTTTGTATCTAAAACTTTGTTGTTTATCAACTCAAGGAGCTTCTGAGAAGACGCAATGGGGTTTTCTAGATATAGAAATTATGTTGCCTGCAAACAGGGATCGTTTGACTTCTTCTCTTCATATTTGGATGCCCTTTATTTCTTTCTCTTGCATGATTGGTCAGGACTTTCAGTACTATGTTGAACAGGAGTGGTGAACAGGAGTGGTGAGAGAGGACATTGTCTTTTTTTTTTTTTTTTTTTTTTTTTTGCAGGGGGGCTTTCAAGGGGAATTCTTCCAGCTTTTGCTTATTCAGTATGAGGTTAACTGTGGGTTTGACATAGATGTTGTTTATTATTTTGAAGTGTGTTCCTTCAATGCCTGGTTTATTGAGGGATTTTAACATGGGGGATTTAAAATTTTGTTTTAAGCCTTTTCTGCATCTATTGAGATAATCATGTGGTTTATGTTTATGTGATGAATTATTTTTATTGATTTGCTTCCCAAGAAAACAGCCTATTGAAAATGGTGAGTTACTTTTTTTTTTTAATTTAATTCATACAATCATCTTGTGAGGCAGGTAGCAACATTCTACCCATTTTGCAGATTAGGAATCTATGACTCAGATTAATTATAGATTTCCCTAAGATTATATTCCCCATACAGGCAAAGACATAACTAGAACTAGACCTTCTGACTCGAGGTTCACTGTTTTCATAAAAAGTGTTCTCTGCAGTGGTCAAGACAGGTAAAAAACAATAATAAGCATAGACTGTTTCATACACCAGAAAACTTTCACTCTAAACTCTTGGGTTTATTTTTAGAAGACAAAGTACTGGCTTTACCTTAATAAACTACATATATTTTTATTTCTTCTAATAACCAATTATATTTACATGTGACATCACAGAATTCAGGTAATACTTTGTGCATATGATGTGCTTCAGAAGTACTGTCAGGAATATCTTTGGTGAATATTTAAATGTGTACATTTTTATTTTACAAACATTTATTAATATTCTAAAGGGCCTGATAACTCACAGAACATGCATATTTCTTACACATACCCCAATATAAACTCTGAGCACAGGAGACAGGTAGAATGAATGAAGGCCAGGAAGGTGACTAGAGTGACTAAGTCAACACAAACTAGAGCCAGAAGGGGGAGAAAAAAGTCTTATATAAAATTTAAAGGAGGAAGGAGACATAATTTGAGGAAGAAAGTGACCATTTTAAGTTATAACTCATATTGTCAGTTTTAAGGAAAAGGAAGAGGGATGTCAACTGGATTCCTCAAATGAAATAAAGTATGGTTGCCATATAAACTAGAAAATGCTTCAGAAGTCTAGAAATAATAAAGCAATGTCATAATTACATAAAAACACTCTCAAACTAATTCTGCCTAGTAGAATGGGATAATTTATTTCTAGGTTTAATATATACTAGGAAAACCTTTTGACAGGCAAAATAAGTTTGTGTTTTGTTTTAGTTTGGTTTGGTTTAGAAAATTTGTGAAAGAATTTATGAAGAAAACAGTGATAATAAAATGTGCCCAATAATAATTTCAAAAGACTTTTTTGGAATTTTGTCCTAGTCCATTTCTTTGCTGTTAAAACAGAGCATCGCAGACTGAGTAATTTATAAAGAAAAGAAATTTATTTTTCATTATTCTGGAGACTGGGATCTCCAAAAGCACAGGTGCCAGTATCTGGTGATGGTCATTCCACAGTGGAATGATGAAAGGTAGAAGTGAGTGCAAGAGACAAAGAGGAAAAAGGAGGCAAACTCGTGATAACTAAGTCAGCCCCGTGATTACTGCATTAATGTATTTATGAGGGCAGAGCCCTCATGACCTAATCACTTCTAAAAGGCCTCTTCTCTCCTTTCTCTGTGCCCCCTCCCCACCGCCCCTTTTGGAAACAAGGTCTAGCTCTGTTGCCTAGGCTGGAGTGCAGTGGCATGCTCATGGCTCACTGCAGCCTCAAACTCCTGGGTTCAAGTGATCCTCTCACCTCAGTGTCCCAAATGGCTAGGACCACAGGTGTAGACCACCATGCCAAGTAATTTCTTTTGTTTTTTTGTAGCTCTGTTGCCCAGGCCAGTATTGAACTCTCGAGCTCAAACAATCCTCCTGCCTTGGCTTCCCAAAATGCTGGAATTAGAGACATGAGCCACCATGCCTGGCTAAGGCCTCACCTTTTTAATACAGTTATAATGGCAATTAAATTTCAATATAAGTTTTGAATGAGGATATTCAAACTTCAGGATTCTACCCCCAGACCCCAAAACATGTCATTCTCACATACAAAATATATTCATTCATTCCCAATAGCTCCAGAGTCTTAACTTGTTTCAGCATCAACTCAAAAGTCCAAAGTTCAGAGTCTCATCTAAATAAGATATGGGTGGGACTCAAGGCACAATTCCTTTTGAGGCAAATACCCTCTAGCTGTGAAATCAAAACAGGTATCTACTTCCAAAATACAATGATAGGACACGGATAGAATAGATAAACCCATTCCAAAAGAAAGACATAAGCAAAAAAAGACATGGAATTGATACCAAGTAAGTCCAAAACCCAACAGGGGAAACAACATTAAATATCAAAGCTGAAGAATAATTTTTTGACTTCATGTCCCACTTTCTGCACACACTGGGTTTGAGTCCCAAGGCCTCAGACAGCCCCACTCCTCTTGGTTTTGCTGGGCTCAGTCTATGCTTCAGTTCCCTCAGGTCAGTGTTGCATGCTGGTGCCACTCTACAATTCTGGGATCTCAGGTGCTTCCCACACCCACAGCTCCAGTAGACATTGCCCCAGTTTCATTGCATCAGGTTTCTGCCTGGGCTTCCAGGGGGTCTGTGGCATCTTTTGAAATCTAAGTGCAGAAAGCCACAGCCTCCATAGCTCTTGCATAATGCATATCTGCAGACTAAACATCAGATTGATGCTGCCAAGGTATACGGTCTGTACTTTGCAGAACAGTGGATCTGGCCACATCTGGGTCTCCTGACTCACAGCGGAGGCATCCAGGGAGCACTGTGTAGGAATGCCAGGAGGAGGAGACCCAAGGTGATTTTGACTAGCAAAAGCATGGAGGGTGCCCCTGGTCCATAATTTCAAACCATTTACCCTTCTAGAGCACTGGACTTGTGATGAAAGGGGAAGCCTGGAAGATCTCTGAAATGCCTTTGGGGTCCTTCTTTCTCTCATTATCTTGATAAATAGCACCTGGATTCTTTTACCCATCGTTATCTTATTAGCCAGTGGTCTTTTACTGACACCGTTAGTATGGTCTGCTGAACAGGAACTTTTTACTCTTTGCATGGCCAAGCTGTAAATTTTCCAAGCCTTTCCACTCTGCTTTCCTTTTAATTATAAATTTCAACTTTTAAGTTATTTTTTCTGCTCTCCTGTCTCACTGTATGCCATTAAAAGTAGCTAAAAAGCAGACTAAATGCTTTGCTGCTTAGATGATTTTTTTGGGTAGTTCTTTGTTCATAACTCTTAAGTTCTGCATTCCAAAAAGCCCTAGGACACACCGTAATTTTGCCAAGTTCTTTGCTACTTTATAATAATATTGACTTTTAACTCCAGTTTTTTATACCTTGTTTCTCATTTCCATCTTAGACCTTATCAAAATGGCCTTCCACTCTCCAGATTTTTCCTAATATACTGGTCATGGCCACTTAGGTAATCTCTAAGAAAATTCAGACTTTCTCTACAGCTCTGGTCACCTGAGCTCTCACCAGAATCACCAGTAAATGTCTATCATTGACAATAAACCATTTACCAGGCTGTTCCTCCAAATTCATCCAGCCTCAACCCATTATTCAGTTCCAAAGCCACTTACATATTTTAGCTGTTTTTGCAACAGCCCCACTCCTTGGCACCAATTTACTGTTTTAGTCTGCCTCTTGCTGCTGTAACAGAATGATACAAACTGAATAATTTATTTAAAAAATATTTTTCACAGTTCTGGAGGCTAGGAATTCTAAGAGCATGGTGCCAGCAGCTGGCAAGGGTAATCCCATGGTGAAAGAGCAGAAGGTAGAAGTGCACACATGAGACAGAGAAAAGAAGGGGCCAAACTACCAGCACAGCTAATCCACTTCTACAATAAAGGCATTAAACCATTCACAATGGTGAAAACTTTATTACCTAGTCACCTCCAAGTCTTTAATCAACTTGAGTTAAGTTTTGTATAAGGCATAAGGAAAAGGTCCAGTTTCAATTTTCTGCATAGGGCTATCCAGTTATCCCAACATCATTTAGTAAAGAGGGGAATCCTTTCCCCATTGCTTGTTTTTGTCAGATTTGCTGAAGATCACATGGTTGTTGACATGTGGTCTTATTTCTGAGTTCTCTATTCTCTTCCATTGGTCTATGTTTATGTTTTTGTACCAGTACCATGCTGTTTTGATTACTATATCCTTGTAGCATAGTTTGAAGTTGGGTGGTATTATGCCTTCAGCTTTGTCCTTTTTGCTTAGAATTGTCTTGGCTATTCAGGCTCTTATTTGTTTCATATGGACTTAAATTTTTTTTCCAACTTTGTGAAGAACGTAAATGATAGTTTAATAGAAATAGCACTGAATGGATAAATTACTCTGGGCACTATGGCCATTTTAACAATATTGAATCTTCCTATTGATGAGCATGGAATTTTTTTTCCATGTGTTTGTATCCTCTCTGATTTCCTTGAGCAGTGGTTTATAATACTCCAAACAGAAGTCCTTCACTTCTCGTCAGCTGTATTGCTAGGCATTTTAGTTTTTTGTAAAAATTGTAAATTGAAGTTCATTCATGATTTGGTTATCTGCTTGCCTGCTGTTGGTATATAAAAATGCTAGTGATTTTTACACATTGATTTTTGTATCCAGAGACTTTGCTAAAGTTGCTTATCAGCTTAAGAAGCTTTTGGGCTGAGACAACAGGCTTTTCTAGACATAGGATCATGTCATCTGCAAACAAAGATAATTTGACTTTCTCTCTTTCTATTTGAAAAACCTTTATTTCTTTCTCTTGCCTCACTGCCTTGGCCAGAACTTGCAATACTATGTTGAACAGGAGTAGTGGAGAGAGACAAATCCTTGTTTTTTGTCAGTTCTCAGGGAGAATGCTTGACATTCCAGCTTTTGGCCATTCAGTGTGATATTAGCTGTGGGTCTGTCATAAATAGCTCTTATTATTTTGAGGTATGTTTCTTCAATACATTTATTGATTTGTGTATGTTGAACCAACGATGAAGCCAACTTCATTGTGGTGGATAAACTTTTTGATGTGCTTCTGGATTCAGTTTGCTGGTATTTTATTGAGGATTTTTGCATCAATGTTCATCAGATATATAGACCTGAAGTTTTCTTTTTTGCTTATATCTCTGCCAGGTTTTGGTATCAGGCTAATGTTTATTTCTACTTCTAGTAATTACAGGGTAATTTAGAAAGGAAAAGAGGTTTAATTGACTCAAAATTCAGCATGGCTGGGGAGACCTCAGAAAACTGCCAATCATGAAAGAAGACAAAAGGAAAGCAAGGCACCTTCTTCACAGGACAGCAGGAAGAAGTGCCGAGTGAAGGGGGAAGAGCCCATTATAAAACTACCAGATCTTGTGAAGACTCACTCACTAGCATGAGGCAAACCAGCCCCATGATTCAATTACCTACACCTGGTCTCTCCTTTGACATGTGGTGATTATGGAGATTATTACAATTCAGGATGAGATTTGAGTGGGAACACAAAGCTTAATAATATCACCTACCAAGCAAAAAAAGTGAAGTACCAGACAGATGTACAGTACCACTCCTACTGAAATTATTCCAAACAACTGAAAAAAAGGGACTCCTCCCTAACTTATTTTATGAGGCCAAAAAATTTTAAAATAATTGTTAACTTAGCCCTATTTCAACTTTAGAAATATGTAAGTACATATATGGTTTATCAGTAGGTAACATAAGTCTCCATTATACTCATGTAAATACTGCCTTACTTGATGAGACTTTAAACACGTAGTTGGGTTATAAAAATAAAATAAAAACAACAATAAAAGATTTGGAAATGTATTAGGTAATAATTTAATTGTAAAATCATTCTGAAATTTTATTTTTATACATGCAATTACTTTATCTTAAAGTATAAGTATGGTTTAATAAAATATTTAATACAGATTGTAGTATGCTAATTGCATTTTAAATAAGTACATAAGGAGTATATATATGTTTTTCAAACTACATTTGTGAAGTTTATTATCTTCAATAATTCTTTTTCCAGTAATTTCAGTTTTGGAATGTTTACAAGAATACTTTCATAATTCATAGGCATGCTAAATTTCTTGATTACTGCTACCCAGATAATCCAGAAAAATGATTATGTAACAAGCCATTTGTATTATTTATATATTTAGGTTCCTCTTTCCCTTTTGCAAATCTATCTGAAATTTTGAGTTGGACAAGCAATCATCATAATGCCTATTTGGACCAGAGAATGGCTCAGAATTTATGCTTTATAAATAATCTTCCACACTTTGCTTTTGTTCTAATGTTATGTTCCAGAGCCATTATATGAAGACTGGAGTACTTTTAAATCTTTCTGGATGCCAGAAGAGAGACAGCTATATTTTTTTCTTCCCAATTAACAGTTGTGAATTAGATTAATTTGCTATGCCCCTGCTTTTTTATAATTAAAGATTTTGTGTAATTAACATTGAACAACTAAAGGTCAAGTATTCTATTTCAAGATTTATGGAAGTACTGACATTCAACTGATCCATACTTGACCAAAATGTTCAGAAAACTGAATCTGAGCATTTGAAAATATTTATAATCATGTCTGTCTGTTTTTTTCTCTTCAGTTACTTAAAATATCTTTATAGAATATTCTTCCTTGTGTCCCTCCATTCCTACCACTTACATCACTGCATGATTTTTGAATATGGTATACTTTCCTATAGTTCTATTGTACAAAATGGTGACTATAATTAAAACAATTTATTGCATACTTGAAAAATGTTAACAGAATAAATTTTAAGTGTTCTCACCACAGACAAATAAATATGTGAGGTAATGCATATGTGAAGTAGCTTGATTTAGCCATTTTACAATGTATACATATTTCACAATATCATGTTGTTCATCATAAATATATACAATTTTAATTTATCAATTACTATGAAATAAGTCATTAACAATGGCATACATTCTTTGTCTTGTACATTTGGCTTATTGAAAGGTATTTGAATCTGTGTACTTAAAAATAGCTGTTGAATGATTATATAATGAATGCAAAATAAAATGAAATCATTCCTTGAACTAGTCACAATTTATCTTCTCTTCTCTGAAATCCCTCTACAGTCTTCTTTGCTGGGGTGTGGTGTGTGTGTGAGTGTGTGTGTGTGTGTGTGTGTGTGAACAACGTTGACCAATTTACCTACTCCTAAGACTGTAGGCACAGATGTGTACTTGGATGTGTAGCTCAAGGACTCTCTCCAGGCCCAGCCTCATAACTACTCTGAATTCTAGTTTTGGTGGGGTATTTTGTTACTCTTCTTTGTTACCCTCAAATTCTGTCATTCTTCTTAGCCCAGTTATTTTTTTTTTTCCTGGTTGCTGCATCTTGGATAAATCTTTTCTCATGATATCTGTCTATAACTAAAGTCTACTTTAAACAGCTGCAATACATTTTTTCCTGTATATCCATACATTTTACTTTTCTAAACAGTTTATAAATTGAACTTTCTGATAGTGTGTTCTCTCTTAGGAAGAAAAATCTTTATTCAGAGTGGTTCACAAAAGATACTTTGTACTTTATTTTCAAGTGATATAGATAATTAGAAATTACATAAATGCAAAATCACAAAATAGTATTATTTTTACAGGTACAATTTAAACACACATATTCATACCCAATACACAAATTTATACACTTAAAAAATGTGTTAAAAATTTTTAATTTTGACATCTTACTTTTAAAATTTATTTTTGAATCAAACAAAGCAATCGTCATAAAGAGTACATATTTTGAACACAATATAAAATTGTAACAGAAGTTGAACTTAGAAATGGCCCTGCACACAATTCATAATAAGCTGTTTATTTTTTTATAATACAGTTCTTTTGAGTCAATAATATATATCCTGTAGACCTAGTCAAGCACATTCTTTTAATAGACTGTGAAGCAGCTGAAAATTTGGCTAAAAAAAAAATCTAATGAATGAAACATATTAATGAGCTTTATATTCTTGGTCATTGGAGAAGGCTAAGCAGAAAATCCCTCCCTTCTACCACCAGATTTTTTTTTCTATAATGTAGAAACCCAGTCTCCTGTATAACCATGCACATGCCTAACTGTGAAGGGTAACCAAGACTGAAATAGCATTCATCTGGTCACTCTCTGAAACTATTAGTATAGTTCTTCAACATACACACATATTGTGTCAACATACATATTCACAACACTACGCTATCCAGAGCATCCCAACCACTGTTTGCATCTATCTCCTTGTGCCATAAATACAAACTTTTATATTCAGCATGCATATTGACAATTTTCTCTTGAGTCTGGAGTCGTTCCTATTCAAATTTATGTAGGTTCTAAGAAGAGGGTAACATGGGAAAAGGGACTATATAATAAACTCTTCCTTTTGTGTTTTGTTTTTGCCCTGGAAAATTCAGCTAACAGTTTGTCCAAAATACCTAGTCTTTAAAGACCACTGTCAAAGGACCTTTGTTATTCCTAATGATTAATAACAAAAATGCAGTTTGATATGCTAATTTAATTTTATAACAGATTTTATTTTTAAAGCAGTTTTAGGTTCAGAGAGAAATTGAGAAGGTACAACAATTTCCCATATACCTCAGTCTCCCACACAAGCAAAGCTTCCCTCATTATTAACAGCTCCCACCAGAAAGATGCATTTGTTATAACTGATGAACCTATATTGATATATCTTTATTACTCACTTTCTATAATTTACACTAGGGTTCGCTCTTGTTGTCCTACATTCTATGAGTTTGTACAAAAGTATAATGACTTGTATGTTGTATATTATAATACAGAACAGTTAAATTGCCCTAAAAATCCTCTGTGCTCCATCTACTCACCGGTCTTTCCCCTTACCCCTGACAACCACTGAATCTTTTTACTGTTTTGCCTTTTCCAGAATGTCATATAGTTGGAATCATATAGTACATGGCATTTTCAAATTGACTTCTTTCCTTAAACATGCATTTAAAGTTTTTCATTTAATATGACTTCTTTCATTTAATATGCATTTAAACTTCAATATGCATTTAAACTTCCTCCATGCCTTTGTATGACTTAATTACTTGTTTTAGCATTAAACAATATTCTATTGTCTGGATGCACCACAGTTTATTAATCTGTTCTACTATTGATGGACATCTTAGTTGTTTCCAATTTGGAGCAATTATTAATAAAGCTGAAGATTTTTGTGTGGACATAAATTTTTAATTTTTCAATGATCTTGGCTAAATATCAAGAAATGGCATAGTAAGAGTATGTTTAGTTTTGCAAGAAACCACCAAACTGTCTTCCAAAGTGACTGCACCATTTTGTATTCCCACCAGCAACAGATGAGAGTTCCTGTGCTCCACATCCTCGTCATCCTCATCAGCATTTAATACTGTCAGTGTTCTGAATTTTGGTCATTCTAACAGGAATGCAGTGAATTTTAATTTGCATTTCCTTGATGAAGTAGGATGGGGAGCCTCTTTTCATATCCATATTCTGGATATTTTCTTTGGTGAGGTGTCTGTCAATGTCTTTAGCAAATTTTTAATTTTTTTTTCTTATTACTGAATTTTAAGACTCTTTTGTGTACTGGGGGTATGAGTCCTTTATCTGATTAGCCTTTTGAAAATATATTCTTTCAGTCTGTGTCTTTCCTTTTTATTCTCTTTCTCAGAGCAGAATTTTTTTATTTTAACAAAGTAGAGATTATCAGTTCTGTTTTTCATACATCATATCTTTGGTGTTATATTTAAATGTCATTGTCAAACCCAAAGCGATCTAGCTTTTTCCCTGTATTACCTTCTAGGAGGTGCATAGTTGTTGGTTTGACCTTGAGGTCTATGATCAATTTTGAATTAATTTTCTTGAAGATATATGGTCTGTATCTAGATTAATAATTTTGCATGCAGATATGTAGATGCCCAGTTGTTTGAGCACCATTCATTAAAAAATAAATAAATAAATAATCCAGCAACTCTTATTTGTTGTACTGAATTTGCTCCATTTTCAAATATTGGTTTACTGTTTTTATGTTGGTTTTTTTCTGGGCTATCTATTCTGTTCCATTAATCTATTTGACTTTTATGTAACTGATGTCACACTATCTCAATTACTGTAGCTTTACAGTAAGTCTTGAAGTCAAGTACTGTCAGTCATTTAGTTTTTTTCTTATCTTTCAATGTTGCATTGGCTACATTGTGTCTTTTACCTCTCTATATAAACTCTACAATCAGGTTGTTGATATCTACAAAATAACTTGCTAGGAGTTTGATTGGGATTATGTTGAATTTGTAGATTTGGGAAGAATTGAAAACTTCACAATATAAAATTTTCTATGCATTAACATGGAGTATCTCTTATTTAGTTATGCTTTGATTTTTTATTTGAATTTTGTAGTTTTTCTCATCTATGATATATACATATTTTGTTAAATTTTTTACCTAAACATTTTATTTCAGGAAAGCTAATGTAAGTGATATTAAGTTTTTATTTTCAGATTCTTCTTGTTCATTACTAGTATATAAAAAACCAACTGACTTCTGTGTATTACTGCTGTGTCATTCAACCCTACTATAAATACTTGTTCCAAGTGGGGTTTTTTGTTGTTGTTGTTGTTGATTGTCTTGGATTTTCTGCATAGATGATTAAGTTTTCTGGGAACAAAGAGTTTTATTCCTTCCTTTCTACCATTTTATTTTATTTTGCAGTCTTATTTCACTAAGACAAGACTTTGGGTATGCTTTTAAGATAAATGGTTAGAGGGGACATCTTTGTCTTGTTCCTGTTCTTAAAGGCAAAGCTTTGGGTTTCTCAACATTAAGTTATAGGACTTTTTTTAGATATTATTTATCATGTTGAGGAATTTCTCCCTTACTGGTAGTGCTAATTGAATTTCATTTCTAGTTTTTCATCAGCTTTAACTATCAATATTGTTTTCAATTATATTGTTTTCAGGTGATTTTTCTCTCTCCTAACAAATGTCATCTGAGCACTTCTTCAGGTTTGTGATATTTTGACTACAGCATTCCCCACAAATATGCTTTCTCAATTTAGCTAAATTGACGTAGCAAAGTGATAAGATTTTGAATACATTAGTAAAGTGGACTTCTTCAAACAGGCCTATTCCTATGTCTCTGAATAGAAACTAAATGCTGCAATGTTACTTTTCTCAACAATAATTTGAATATTTCATAATATATACATATATTGAAACATCATGTTGTATTCCATAAATGCATGCAATTATTTGCCAATTAAAAATAAAATTTCAAATGCCAGAGCCTTACAATATTGTTTTTCGTTGTCAGATTTTGGAAAACAATATGTATTTTCATTTTAAAAAATCCCTGAACTGAAATTGTAAAGGTAAAAATGAACTTTATATAGAACTGGGAATACATTAAAATAATATACCGCTGCTTGCTTAATGCTGAGTTTCAAATAACTTTCAATTATTTGAAAATAAACATACAAAAAAGTATGTCACCTGTATATCCACATAATTACTATTATTATTCAGGGTATATATACCGTTTGATTATGTCATCTAAATATATCACTCATTACTAAACACCTTGAAGAGGCTGAGTATAGGAACTACACAGTTCAATTTTGATTGTGAATTTTGAGGGATTTATAGTTGGATTGCCTCTCCTTCAAACATACAAGGGAAAAACTTCAATACTCTTCACTACTGTCTCAGAACAAAATGTTGTAAATATATTAAGTTGCTACCTTCTAACAGCTAGAAGGTGCTAATTCAATTTTTTTTTTTTTTAGATGGAGTCTCACCCTATCACCAGGCTGGTGTGCACTGGTGTGATCCTGGCTCACTGTAACCTCCACTTCCCAGGTTCAAGCGATTCTCCTATCTCAGCTTCCCCAGTAGCTGGGATTACAGAGATGCACCACCACACATGACTAATTTTTGTATTTTAGTAGAGACCAGGTTTCACCCTGTTGGCCAGGATGGTCTCAAACTCCAGACCTCAACTGATCTGCTTGCCTTGGCCTCTCAAATTTCTGGGATTAAAGGCATCAGCCACTATGCCTGCTGATAATTCAACTTTTATAACCTGTGCTATGAGGTACTTCACACTTACGTCACAGCAGTAGAAAGTAAAGTATAACTAATAAATGACAGTATGGAAAGTAAACTGACAAATTACAATATAATTATTGTTGAAATGTAAGTTCCCAATTCCCCCCACGCTAGTCCACAAGTGACCACCAAAATCATGGCCTCTATTAAAACTGAGTTTCTGAAATTCATATGAAAATAACAAATTAAATCAGTGTGCCGAGTTTGTTCACAGACTCCTAAACTAAGGATACATTCATGAAGTTTAATGATGATCCCTAACTCATGGGAAAGAGGAAAAAGGGAAGATAAAAATAGGTGAGAAAAGAGGAAGATGGAAAATAAAAGAAGGAGAATTATATACTTCATGTTGTTCAGACATTAACTGTAGAGTTTTTTATTTTTTATTTTTTATTTTTTTTTGAGAGGGCAAGATCTAATTCTATATCCCATGCTGAAGTGCAGTGGCATGTTCACAGCTCACTGCAGCACGGATCTCCTGGTCTCAAGTGATACTCCCAGCTCAGTTCCTCCCCAACTCCCCCAGTAGCTGGAATTACAGGCATGCACCACTGTGCCCAGCCTGGAGCTTTAAAGTGAAATGAAAGTGTAAAAGCAATTCAATGTAAATATAACATGAAGAATGAAATAAAAACCTATCTATGAAATAATAAAATCTATTTACAACAAACCCACAGCCGATATCATACTGAATGGGCAAAAACTGGAAGCATTTCCTTTGAAATCTGGCACTTAAGGATGGCCTCCCCTACCACTCCTATTCATATAGTATTGGAAGTTCTAGCCAGAGCAATCAGGAAAGAAAAAGAAATAAAGGGTATTCAATTAGGGAAGGAGGAAGTCAAATTGCCTCTATTTGCAGACAACATGATTGTATATTTAGAAGACCCCACTGTCTCAGCCCAAAATCTCCTGAAACTGATAAGCAACTTCAGCAAAGTCTCAGGATACAAAATCAATGTGCAAAAATCAAAAGCATTTCTATATACCAATAACAGACTTAAAGAGAGCCAAATCAAAGACGAACTGCCATTCACAATTGCTACAAAGATAGTAAAATACCTAGGAATACAACTAACAAAGGATGTAAAGGACCTCTTCGAGGAGAACTACACACTGCTGCACAAAATAAGAGAGTACACAAACAGATGGAGAAATAGTTCATGCTCATGGTTAGGAAGAATCAATATGAAAATGGTGATACTGCCCAAAGGAATTTACAGATTCAACACTATCCCCATCAAGCTACCAATGACCTTCTTCACAGAACTGGAAAGAAACACCTTAAACTTCATATGGAACCAAAAGAGAGCCCACGTAGCCAAGCCAATTCTAAGCGAAAAGAACAAAGCTGGAGGCATCACACTACCTGACTTCAAACTATACTACAAGGCTGCAGTAATCAAAACAGCATGGTACTATACTGGTACCAAAACAGAGATATAGACCAATGGAAGAGAACAAAGGCCTTGGAGGCAACACCACACATCTACAACCATCTGATCTTTGACAAACCTGAAAAAAATAAGCAGTGGGGAAAGGATTCCTTGTTTAAATGATGTTGAGAAAACTGGCTAGCCATGTGCAGAAAGCAGAAACTGGACCCCTTCCCGACACCTTACCCTAAAATTAACTCCAGATAGATTAAAGACTTAAATGTAAGCCCTAACACCATAAAAACCTTAGAAGAAAATCTAGGCAAAGCCATTCAGAACATAGGCATAGGCAAGGACTTTAGGTGTAAAACACCAAAAGCAATGGCAACAAAAGCCAAAAGAGACAAATGGGACCTAATTAAACTCCAGAGCTTCTGCACAGCAAAAGAAACAATCATTAGAGTGAGTCAGCAACCAACAGAATGGGAAAAAAATTTTGCAATTTACCCATCTGACAAAGGGCTAATATCCAGAATCTACGAAGAACTAAAACAGATTTACAATAAAAAAACAAACACACAAGCCCATTCAAAAGTGGGTTAAAGAAAAGAACACACACTTTTTCAAAAGAAGACATATATGAGGCCAAGAAACATAAGAAATAATGCTCATCATCTCTTGTCATTAGAGAAATGCAAATCAAAACTACATTGCGATACCATCTCACACCAGTTAGAATGGTGATCATTTAAAAATCCAGAGACAACAGATGCTGGAGAGGATGTGGAGAAACAGGAACACTTTTACACTGTTGGTGGGAGTGTCAATTAGTTCGAGCATTGTGGAAGACAGTGTGGCAATTCCTCAAGGACATAGAAACAGAAATTCCATTTGACCCAGGAATCCCATTAATGGGTATATATCCAAAGGATCATAAATCGTTCTATTATAAGGACATATGCACATGTATGTTCACTGCAGCACTGTTTACAACAGCAAAGACTTGGAACCAACCCAAATACCCATCGATGATAGACTGGACAGGGAAAATGTGGCATATATACACCATGGAACACTATGTAGCCATAAAAAACGATGAGTTTGTGTCCTTTGTAGGGACATGGATGAACCTGGAAACCATCATTCTCAGCAAACTGACACAAGAACAGAAAATCACATACTGCATGTTCTCCCTCATAGGCAGGTGTTGAACAATGAGAACACATGGACACAGGGTGGGGAGCATCACACACCAGGGTCTGTGTGGGGGAACTAGGGGAGGGACAGTGGGGGTTGGGGAATTGGGGAGGGATAAAATGGGGAGAAATGCCAGATATAGGTGCTGGAGAGGAAGGCAGCAAACCACATTGCTATGTATGTACCTATGCAAAAACCTTGCATGTTCTTCAAATGTACCCCAAAACCTAAAATGCAATTTTATATATATATATATATATATATATATATATATATATATATATGACCTATCTATGTATCTATCTCTATTTACTGAATTTTCCACACACAAAAAAAACAAGGGTTGGTAGGATAAAGAGCACTGAATATGCAATCAGAATATTTCATTTGGAGTTTGTGAGGCTACGGGGATGCTGTTTTTCTGAAGCTTTCTTGACATCTCTGTAATAATAAATAAAATTAGCATAAAGAAGCCTGTGAAAATGTTTGTACATTTTGAAGAACTATCCAAATCTGAAGTATTATTATTGTATCGTATTTGTACCAGATTTCAATACAGAAAAGTTAAGAGTATCAACTAACAATTTAGTTGATAAAAGTAAGAGCCTTTACCTTTTTTTTTTTTTTTTTTGAGAAGGAGTTTCGCTCTTGTTACCCAGGCTGGAGTGCAATGGCGCGATCTCGGCTCACCGCAACCTCCGCCTCCTGGGTTCAGGCAATTCTCCTGCCTCAGCCTCCTGAGTAGCTGGGATTACAGGCACGAGCCACCATGCCCAGCTAATTTTTTTTTGTATTTTTAGTAGAGACGGGGTTTCACCATGTTGACCAGGATGGTCTCAATCTCTTGACCTCGTGATCCACCCGCCTCGGCCTCCCAAAGTGCTGGGATTACAGGCTTGAGCCACCGCGCCCGGCTGAGCCTTTACCTTTTTTTTTTTTTTTTTTTTAAAAAAAAAGGACTGAAAAGGATAAAAGAGCTTTACTTGTATAGGAATTCACAAATGATAAATTAGTTTACAAAAGTAATAAGATATTTTATTCAATCATAGAGCTATGTCGTGGGTAGAAATAGCCATGAAAGAAAAATGCAATAAAATCACTGAAATTTAAGGTTGAAGTTACAAAATATTTTAACTGCTGTGATTAAAAAGCCAGTCTGTGTTCAACATTAAAGCAAACTAGTTTGTCTACAACACAAAATAATGTCCTTGCAAAAAGTAATGTCATATGTGTTAATGTAAATTCATAAATTAGTAGTTCATAGAAAAAATAAGTCCAGAGGAATAGTAATGCATGGAGGAACAAGGCCTAGTGTTGAAAAACTGATAAGCCATTTCAAATCATATTTGGGACAATCAAAAGAAAACTGAGTCTTGACAAAACTAAGAATAGAGGATGGAAGGATTCTAATTTAGATGATAAAGCCTAGACAAGACTCATTATTAGCCATAACAGGTCATTGTTAGTGGTAGAGTCAGGACAAAAACATGCTGGCATTGTAGTTGAGATGTACTTCATTCAACTTTCACTTTCTTGAGCCAATGTTATAGTATAGTAGCCATAATATAAATACAGATCTTTTTTTTTTTTTTTTTTTTTTTTATTTTTTTATTGCATTTTAGGTTTTGGGGTACATGTGATGAACATGCAAGATTGTTGCATAGGTACACACATGGCAGTGTGCTTTGCTTCCTTCCGTCCCCTCACCTGTATCTGTCATTTCTCCCCATGCTATCTCTTCCCACCTCCCCACCCCCCCGCCCCTCCCCCATTTCCCCCCAATGGATCCCAGTGTGTAGTGCTCCCCTCCCTGTGTCCATGTGTTCTCATTGTTCAACACCCGCCTATGAGAGAGAATATACGGTGTTTGATTTTCTGCTCTTGTGTCAGTTTGCTGAGAATAATGGTTTCCAGGTTCATCCATGTCCCTACAAAGGACGTGAACTCATCGTTTTTGATGGCTGCATAATATTCCATGGTGTATATGTACCACATTTTCCCTATCCAGTCTATCATCGTTGGGCATTTGGGTTGGTTCCAGGTCTTTGCTATTGTAAACAGTGCTGCAATGAACATTCGTGTGCATGTGTCCTTGTAGTAGAATGACAGATCTTTTACATGAATTAGTAGTTACAGATTCCTATGTCTAGAAGTTTGTGGTTTGGTGGAGGCTCCATTTGGTGCTTTTTAGTAGAGTCTGTTGAGAAAAGAGGGCTAGTATTTGATGATGTATCTATAGTGACACAGGCAGAGCAGAAGGCATGGAAAATACTTAATACATCCCAATAGGGTTTTCAGTGTAAACTTCCTAGCTGACCTCCTATTCGAGTTATACAGATAGATCATATATCTGACTGGCTGGCTATAAGAGAGCCTAATTTCTGAGATAGTATTGCAAGGTGAATACATATTTTCATGCTCTTTGGCTAATGTTTCTTAAAGATAAAGTTCTAAAATTACTGTTCCAATAGGTCAATATGTATATCATTTTGCTAGATATCACCAAATACTCCACTATAAGGGTTGTACTATTCTGTGTCCCCACCGGCAAGATGCTGGATAGCCTGTTGTGGTCCTGCCAACAGAGTATATTATCGAATATTTGGAATATTTGGTAAGAAATGGTGGCTCCCTGTAGTTTTTCTCAGTGAAGTTTTAACTCATATTTGCCTTGTTATGAATGCACCAGGACATTATTACATTTTCTAAGGGGACATTACATTTGCTAAAGGTCTTTTGCATTTATTTCTTTCTATAAGCTACTTTTTAAATATCTCTTGCCTATTTACCTATGAATGTGCTAGACTTCTAATTTCTATTATTTGTTATTTAATTTCTATTATTTATTATGTATTATTTACCCATTTCTCATGACATATTTTGTAAGTATTAATATTTCACTTAATCTGTAATTTGTCAGTTTACTTTCCTTAATGTTTTGATGTGCAAAAGATTTTCATTTTTTTATGGTCATTATTAATTGACAATACAAAATGGATCAGTATTTTCCTTATTTGCTATTAAATTTTGAGTCATAGTTCTGAAAATTTTTCCTCTATTCCAAGTTGCTAAAAAATCATTCATGCTATGCTTTCTTGTAATATTTGTGTGGTTTACAATCGGGTTTTTAATCTCTAGCCCATACAAAACTTATTCTGGAGCATGGTATAAAAAAATGGATTCATTTGTATATATTTCTGTATGTCAAATTTTTTTCCAACACTTAGTAAAAATTCAGTTTTTTTCCCACTAATTTTTCGTGCTGCACTTATTTTATCTTATATTTCCATATGAAATAGATTGTATTTCTGGTTTTCCACTTTGTCTCACTGGCTCCATACATTTTGATAAATGTTTAAAGTTATGTAATTACTCTCATAATTCAGATATAAATTGTTCATTCAACTTAAACTCCTCCCTAGCCACAGTCACTACTTTTTCCTTTTCCAGAAGTTCATATTGAGTTCAGATAGAGTTATGCGGCATTATAGTATGGCTTAAGACCATAAAGTTTTTGTCATATCATGAAAAATATCTACCACTATTTGTTTAATTTTTGCTCATTTACATCTTCCTTTTTCTCTATTCATAACTCCTATTATTAAAAACGTTAGTATTTTTGCCTCTATTCTCCAACTCTGTTTTCTTATGACTTCTACCATAATTTTGTGTTTGTTTTCTGTTCTTTATTTATATTTATTTGAAATACTGGGCCATTGACCTATGTCCTGGGGAAAGTATTTTTGCCTTTAATAAATTATTCAGTTTTAACATTAGGTAGTCATCATGTTATCTTTAGGAAACTTTTAATACTTAAGTGTCTTTAAGTGATCCTATTATATTTTATTCAAGTTTTTAATCTGGATTTCCTAGAGTTTCAATTTCATTTAGCACTTCTCTAATTATTGTCCTAGTAATAATTCGACTCTCTCAGGTGGTTGGGCACTTTTCAGAGGTGTATTGTTGTTGTGTGGTTGACATGTCCTTGACACATGGCAATTCAGTCCTGGTGTTAGAGTACCATAAATAGCAGGAATCCCACCTTGGTTCAAACACTGGCCTAACCACTTACTTACTGCCTGTGTAAGTGCAGTTTAGACATGTCACCTCAATGTGCTCTTTTTAAAGTAAGTGTTATGATTGAATATATTTACCATATCTCTGCTTTGTGTATTTACTGATTATATCACACCAGTTTTTTTTTTTTTTTTTTTTTGAGATGGAGTTTCGCTCTTGTTACCCAAGCTGGAGTGCAGTGGCGCGATCTCGGCTCACCACAACCTCCGCCTCCTGGGTTCAGGCAATTATCCTGCCTCAGCCTCCTGAGTAGCTGGGATTACAGGCACACGCCACCATGCCCAGCTAATGTTTTGTATTTTTTTTAGTAGAGACGGGGTTTCACCATGTTGACCAGGACGGTCTGGATCTCTTGACTGTGTGATCCACCGGCCTCGGCCTCCCAAAGTGCTGGGATTACAGGCTTGAGCCACCGCGCCCGGCCTTTTATCACACCAGTTTTAAGATAAAGGTTAATATACATATTGATAAATGAGTGGCAGAAAAGCACTAAAACATTGGTAGATATTCTTTGTTAGTAGGATTATAAGTACATTTTATTTTATTTTCATGCTTTTTCAAATTTTACAAATATTCTGTATTGAAGATATTTTACTCTCATAATCACTAAAAGCTTAATAATAAAACATTTTATTTTTATTTCATTTTATTTTATTTTTTATTTTTTGCGACTGGTGGATCCCAGAGGGCACCTCGCAGGGCGCAGCCGGGACCCCCCACCATAATAAAACATTTTAAAGGCCCAAAGAACATCAACCAGTATCAGCCTTTTTTGACAAAGGATTTAAATGTATGTAAATGAGAAATATTTCTTCACACACTTAAAGCAGTGATATTTAAATTTTATTTCACTCAAAATCAGACTTTTTGAACACTGACATTAACTTTGAATCATTATAATTGCAGTCCATGATTGATTATCTGCTGTTGGATAAAGGACATATATATAGTTCTTGGCAGGTAATGTCACCACTTGCGCACTACACTAGCTGACATCACATAAATTTGCACAATTAGTTCACTTTAAATCATTTGGACAAGCAAAGAAAGTATTCAGTAGTAAAGAGAAGAACTATTGATTGCTGAATATTTGTAAAGCTACCAAAATTAAGTCAGGAAGAAGTTACACATAGAGACCATGTTCAGCTAAATTAAATACAAGACTTGTGGTTTTCCATTTGCAATAGACACTGATGCCATTATAGGTTAAAAGCAATTTGAGGGAAAACTGGTCCTTTCAATAACATTTAGGGAGCTAACACTGGGATATTTGACTTTTAAAGCTATCATCATAGAAAAGTGAAGTGACTGTCAGAAAAGTGGCTTGTAATCAGCTTATCAAAAATAATTACATAATAACTTGTAAATCATTTTCCATTTTGTTTTCTTTGGTTAGAATAGAATTGAATATCTAATCAGAATGATATCCATATTCTTCCCTTGCTTTACACACACACAGACACACACACACACACACACACACACACACACAGTGAGAGAAATGGCTAGTTCTAATTAGCTTTTGTTGAAAGCATTTCATACGAACAAGTTAGCTGTTAGAATACCCACATCTTGTATTTTATTATGATGCTAAATTATAAGTTAAATCTAAGTGGAATAAGAAGTTATTAAAATAATATACAATTTATACCTTTTGTCCCTAAAAGAAAGACAACATATCATTACACAAATAAATAAGTATGCATTTACAAAGTCAATACTCTGACTTCAGATGATTACAAGCATGTTGTTATCTCTGGCAAATATTTTTACTTTTTGAAATTTGTATTACTTTCAAGTGCTCAAAACATAAAAATGATAGTTCTAATAAGGAAATAATCTATGGTTACATTGTTAGAATTAATTTGCTGTCATTACAGTGTTATTCTTTAGCACTAATTAAATATCAGAATATGTTGATATACCTTGCGGAAAAAAAAATCCAAGTGTAAAGAATGATTCTAAAATTCATTTAAGCTATCTTCTGTTTTAGAGATTTCTTACAATTCTCCTACTTTAATGTAAATAATATTAAAACCATTTTAAACAAATGATAGACATTGATTTAATTAAACACATATAGCTTTATTTGCTTCATGGAGGGGGTCACTGTTGTCTTTCATTTACTTACGCTCTTTAATTCAGACTAATTTGGTTTTTAATAGCCTACTTTGAATTCTACCCCAGTTATTTACATTCATACCTGTAGATATGGTTATACAATGACAATGAGCTTGGAAATGCCAGCCCTTCTCCCTACATTCAGAAAGCAGAGAGGAGTAAAGGCGCATTGAGAAAGAAGTAGTGTATTTTTCTAGCAAGAGACGGCTCCTTCGATAGGCGTCTGGCAGACAGCTGTGCTAGCAAGGGTATAAACAGCCTTGTCAGCAGAGAGCCACAGCTTAAGTACTGGCCGATGGAGTTGAAACCCTTGGCTGGGAAGGGGAAGTCCGCGGCAGCACATGGCAGGAAACGTCAGCCAGCTGCCGGCTGCTGGAGCGCCTTGAGCTATGCATCCAAGCCCTGGCAGGGATGGCAGAGTGGCAGGGAGCTGCTGCTCGCTGGTCCACCCCGAAAAGGAAAGGAAAAGGCCATGAAAAGGCTCAGGAGCGACACGGGGTGGGGACATGGTTTACCCCACCCTCAGAAGTCCGAGGATGAAAAGAAGCAACAGTGAGTGGTTTTGAGTCCGCATTTTACTCACCGTTTCTTGAGCCCCCACGTTGCACGTGCCAAAAGTGTTGCAGGACTTTTCCTTCGTTCCGCTAAAGACAGGGTCCTTGTTCATCCCACAGACAAGAAAATTTAAGTCAGGACATCTACACCATCCTGGCCAACATGGTGAAACCCCGTCTCTACTAAACTACAAAAATTAGCAGAGCGTGGTGGTGCGTGCCTGTAGTCCCAGCTACTCGGGAGGCTGAGGCACAGCGGCTTGAACCCTGGAGGCCGGGCTGCAGTGAGCCTAGAGCTGCCCCGTCCTCCAGCCTGGGCGACAGCGCCAGACTCGGTCTCAGGGAAATAAAAAAAAAAGAAAATGTAGGCTTGCAGACGATTTGAAGAGCGAGTAAAGCAGGGTTTTACTGGGTGAAAAGGTCAAAAAGAGGGGAAACGGCGGGACTGTGGCCTAGCTTCTTGCCCGCCATTCCAATCCCAGGTTCCACACGGAAACAGGAGCGGCCAGGCTCCTCCCCACGGCGAAGGGCGTGACCTTCCGGAAGCTCCGCCCCCGTGCGCTCGGGCTGGAGTTTCTCCGGGGACCCCTCCCACCGGGCCGCCTCGTCACCACCGCCTGAATGCGCACTGAGACGGCGGACATCCGTGCGAGGAACCGACTCTGCCTCGGAGATGCCGTGACCACGCTCCCCACAGCCATTCTATTGAAATGAAATGCCAGCCAACTGAAAACTAGCCATAAGATTGATATGATTTAAAAATATTTCAATGATATATTCTAGGCGAAAAGCAAAAAATAAATTTCATTAGTCCTTATTTATTTATTTAGTTTGAGATAGAGTTTCACTCTTGTTGCCCAGGCTGGAGTGCATGGCATGATCTCGGCTCACTGCAACCTCCACCTCCTGGGTGCAGGTGATGCTCCTGTCTCAGCCTCCCAAGTAGCTGGGATTACAGGAATGCTCCACCACGCCCGACTAATTTTGCATTTTTTGTAGAGACAGGGTTTCTCCATGTTGGTCAGGCTATTCTGGAACTCTCAACCCAGATGATCTGCCCACTTCAGCCTCCCAAAGTGCTGAGATTGCAGGTGTAAGCCACCCCACCCAGCCAGTCCTTGATAATCTTTGTCTAAAATAACTGTTTTCTGTTAATAATTTCTCCAACTACTGTGAATTTGTATGATGGTTAATAGAAGTTACTTGAAAATACATTTGGAAAGATAGTTTGAGACTGTTGCTTTTCTAGGATAAGAAGTCATTAAAATATCTGCCTATAAGAATAATCACGGCCGGGCGCGGTGGCTCAAGCCTGTAATCCCAGCACTGTGGGAGGCCGAGGCGGGTGGATCACGAGGTCAAGATATCGAGACCATCCTGGTCAACATGGTGAAACCCCATCTCTACTGAAAATACAAAAAATCAGCTGGGCATGGTGGCGCATGCCTGTAATCCCAGCTACTTGGAAGGCTGAGACAGAAGAATTGCCTGAACCCAGGAGGCGGAGGTTGCGGTGAGCCAAGATCGCGCCATTGCACTCCAGCCTGGGTAACAAGAGCGAAATTCCATCTCAAAAAAAACAAAAAAAAAGAATAATCACATAAATGAACGTCTTTTTTTTTTTTTTTTTTTTTTTTTAGTCTAGAATTGCTTAAAGGACAAATTGGAAGAAAAACAGATAGGAGAAGCAAATATTTAAAAGGGTATCAAAATTATACATCATAGTGGCCATACCTCATAATGAAACAAATTTCAGTTGGATGTGGTAACTAAAAAACAGAAATAGAAATTTAAGAAATACTGACAATGTCATATTAACAGAATTTGATGTTCATTTGATTCATAAAATGAACTGAAGAAATGGTAATCAAAAATGAACACCAAAAAGGACACATCAGACACTGGGGTCTATTTGAAGGTGGAGAAGGGGAGGAGAGAAAGGAGTAAAAAAGATAAGTATTGGGTACTGGGCTTAATTCCTAGGTGATAAAATAATCTGTACAACAAACCCCAGCAGCATGTGTTTACCTATGTGACAAACCTTCACATGTACCCCTGAACTTAAAATAAAAGTAAATAAAAAATATATTTTAAAAAAATTTCTCTAGATTTTAAACTGAATGACCCAGAGAGTGATAATTTGAAAAGTGAGTAGGAGATAAATTTTATACTAAGAATAGTAGGATTAATGCCCTATTAGTATTTAATTGCAATAGTGATCTAAAAAAAAAAAAAAAAAAAAAAAAAAAAAAAAAAAAAAAAAAAAAAAAAGATTTAGGAAGCAGTTGAAAATCTAGAGCTAACATTGAGGAAACTTACAAAAGGTATAGGTAAAAATTATGAGATCGGGTGCTCCTTTAAATAGTATTCATGAGTATCACTGTGATTAAAAACTACAAAGAAGATGATAAAAACTAGAAAGAACACAATTTTAAAGCAAATATCAAACATTAAAACATGTTTTCCTAAAAATTTGGAAAATGTGTTCATAATATGTCTACAATTTTAGCAGTGAGATAGTCAAGAGAGTTTGATGAAAAAGGGATATTTAGAAGGACTTAAAAGAAATAAAGAAAATCAAGGAGGAGCTATCTTGGTGACAATTCTTTGGAAGAATTTGGCACTGCCAACGCAATAGACGTTAGACCTTCTCCACCACCATGGCAATGAACTCCTTTGGTCCTTTTCTAAATTATATAGAAGTACAATTAGAGTTACTACATACCTTATTGTCAAGCCATGAAAATAAAAGTACAAACTGGAACATTCCTGGTCAAACTAGGCCATGTGACAACCTAGCCTATAATCTTTGTTATTTAAGTACAAATATTATTCACTATAAATAATATTCTGATAACATAAGCCATTTACTTTGGTTCAGTCTGAGTTCAAATGTAAATGATGATAAGAATTTATGACAGCTTTACCTTATGTTTAAAATATTACCCCTGAAAATAATTAAATAATTGCTTTAAATTCATAGATCACTAGAAAGTCCTTTTAATTCTGCCTTGATCACTTTACTATGATTTGTTCTATCTCATGTCATTTCAACATGCTGAATTACTCTCTTCTGCTAAATGGTTTATATCCATGTAAATATCCACATTACAGTTCTTGTTATTAGGTCAGATCTGCTCACCTGGTCCTACTTTAGGAAGGCCATTGCCTTTAATAAAGAATCAGAATACTTACATATGATAAGAAAGCATATAATTTTCATATAGCTACATGAATACCTAACTGATTTGATAAGTATTTAAAAATAAAGGCTATTCAAATATTATCCAAAATTGTACATCATAAGATTCTTCATAAGTCTGTTATCTATAAATATGACAACCTCAATTATTGAGTCTAAAATAGGTACTAATTAATCATATAGTGTGTTTAATATGAAATCTGTTTAATTTAAATAGTTACATAGTACCTTTAGTTTTTAAAAATCCTATTAGTAGCTTCTTTACCTATTAAAAAACATAATTATAAGGGATACATTTACATAAAGAAAATATATACAAAATGTTATATATGTGTATATAATTAATCACCTTCATATATGCTAATTTTCTAAATATCTTCATTATAAGTGGAATAAATCCTTCAATTCTTATTAAGTATCCACATAGAGACCATCAACTATACCATGTTATTTCGTTTTCTCTCCTTTAAAGCTAATTACAATAAATCACAAAGGTTTCAATCTTGGTTAGCATCCCTTGTAACTAGAAATTGGCAAGTCCTTTTATTATGAGAAATAAATCAGTGGAGGGGATAGGGAAAAAGACAATAAAAATGGCCTGGCTGTATTGTTCTGATAAATCCAAATTGTCTGTGAATAATTCTTTTTTAAATTCCTTTTCCAATAGTTTGAAAATTATCCACTAAAAATCACTCCAAATGATAATTGGCATGAAATCCTAAGGCAGGCATCCCCAAACTATGGCCCACGAGCCACATGTGGCCCCCTGAGGCCATTTATCCGGCCTCCCGCTGCACTTCAGGAAGGGGCACCTCTTTCACTAGTCAGTGAGAGGAGCACAGTATGTGGCGGCCCTCCAACGGTCTGAGGGACAGTGAACTGGCCCCCTGTGTAAAAAGTTTGGGGACGCCTGTCCTAAGGAGTATAGCAATTTGTTCTAATTAAAAGTTTACAAAATAAATGCATTTGGTTGATTTTTAGTAACATATTTATTAAGAAACAAATGACAAATAAGCATGCAAGTAGTCTAGTAGCAAAAAAAAAAAAATTAATTTTAATGACATACTGCTGATTGATCCTCACACTATCAAGAGAAGGCATATGGCCTTGTTTTTCTGATCTCATTGTGATTAAGACCACTCCAGATCTCTTAGAAGTTTTATATTATTATGAAAAAATCAATTTCTTTTTTTTTTTTTTTTTTTTTTTTTTTTTTTTTTTTTTTTTTTTTTTTTTTGAGACGGAGTTTCGCCCTTGTTACCCAGGCTGGAGTGCAATGGCGCGATCTCGGCTCACCGCAACCTCCGCCTCCTGGGCTCAGGCAATTCTCCTGCCTCAGCCTCCTGAGTAGCTGGGATTACAGGCACGTGCCACCATGCCCAGCTAATTTTTTGCACTTTTAGTAGAGACGGGGTTTCACCATGTTGACCAGGATGGTCTCGATCTCTCGACCTTGTGATCCACCCGCCTCGGCCTCCCAACGTGCTGGGATTACAGGCTTGAGCCACCGCGCCCGGCGCGAAAAAATCAATTTCTTATTAATAAGCAATTCTGTTTCTTCAAGCTAAGTACAAAGTCAATGGCATTCATTATTTTAATAAATTTTTTATTGTCATATAATGAATTTTAGAATCCCAGCTATTAGAGGGATACATAGTATATGAAACACATGAGACTGTTTATAAATATAACCTTCACTCCCCCTTTTGAGATATTTGAAACAAAGTTAAAAAGAATAATTAAATTAATGTAACTTCAATTTTTATTTCACAGTATTCAATAAACTAATGCATTTTAAAGTATGTATACTATAGTGATATCAATACACAAAGTTAACTTTAAATTTAGTTTTTAGAAATATTTTTACAATCATTTATCTAAAATATGTCTACAAAGAATCAATTGAAGCAGGAATCTAGGACTTATTCTATGCATTTATTCAAAGCATATAATCTTCAATTTGTTAACTAATGCATTGAACAATCTGCCTTATGTTCTCTTACATTCATTAAATATAGTTGTTCACAACAATATTTCATCTTTGAAATCACTAATAACTCCTTATCACTGACAATTACTGGGAAAAACGTTAGCATAGAGGACAAGATTATTGGATCCTGCATCTTAAGTCTCCCCAGCACTGATTCCTAAGGTCACACAGATTACAGGACTTTCTTGTCCTTCCACCTATTTTATACACACATACCACTATGCTTTTCCTCACTAACTCTATTATTGTCTACTCATCATGAAATATTCAGCTCAAATATAACCTCAACTCTACAGACAATAGTCCCTTAATTGTGTTTTCAGAACACTTTCTATAAAATTCCTTATGCAATGTATTACCTTGTATTTCAATTATTTGTTTGTCTTTCTGTTTCCCCTCTTATGATAAAAGTTCTTGAAAGCAATAATTATGCTTATTATATCTTTTAGTATGAAAATTTGGTTTGAATAGAACTAGCATTATATATGACAAGTAAAGCCAAAATGAGGGAGAGAAAACGGAAAGGGTGGGGAAGAAAATTCTTTAAGATCAGAAAAGAGAAAATCAACAAACTGGCTAGATATGTTTAAAATTAAATCAGGTAAATATATTAAATATGAACATTTAAAATAGCTAGAAGAGAAGAATTATAATGTTCCCAACACAAAGAAAAGATAAATGTTTGAGGTGATGGATATCCCAGTATACATGCATCAAACTATCACATGTACACCCAAAATATGTGCAACTATGATGTAACATTAAGAAAACTCTGCCCAGAAAACCAGGTAATATTTTGGCAATAATTGTAACTCAAATAATAATAACAAATCATGATGATTTAAAGATTATCCATTACAATGAAGTGAATATAAACATTTACCAAAGTTCTCAGATATTTATATAAACAAGATTAAGCAAATCAAAATGAATTGAATGGCATTAAATAACTGATAATGTTAAGCATTTTACAACTTTTATTTTGAACATTGTATCTTTAAATATTTTGTCTTCCAAATTTAAGGAAATTTTTTCTCTTAAGCTGGCTATAGTTTATAATAATTTGATAAAGTATGCTTTTATGAACAAAAGTGAGGGCATTTGTTTTTCCTCCCTACTTGAACCCTTCAAAATCTGGAAACTATTTGTGACTATTCTTATGTTTATAGCAATATAATTATTTCAATAAGTTTAATAAAAATTTTCTCTCTCTTTATAACAGGATACAATTGAAAACATTTGTTATATTACCAGCACTTTAACTGGAATATCATTGATGTGGTTTGGCTGTGTCCCCACCCAAGTCTCAATTTGAGTTGTATCTCCCAGAATTCCCATGTACATTGTGGGAGGGACCCAGGGGGAGGTAACTGAATCATAGGGCCAGTCTTACCTGTGCTATACTCATGATAGTGAGTAAGTCTCACAAGATCTGATGGGTTCATCAGGGCTTTCTACTTGTGCTTCTTCCTCATTTTCTCTTGCTGCCACGATGTAAGAAGTGCCTTTTGCCTCCTGCCATAATTCTGAGCCTCCCCAGCCATGTGGATCTGTATATTCAATTAAGGCCTTTTTATTCCCAGTCTCAGGTATGTCTTTATCCACAGCATTAAAATGGACTAATATAATTATATTTGAAAAATATGCATAGAATTCCTGGCTTCAAGGGTTTCCAGCTTTACAGTGAATGAATAAAAATCATCATTTCCTGGCAGGTCCAGGAACCTTAAAGACTGATGGAGTCTGAAGTCTGCCTTGGTTTGGCTTTCTAGTGTCAAGAGGGTTTAAAATAGGAGAGTCCTATGTAATTGATCACTATCCTTGCTGCACTTATATAAATCATTAGGCAAAAAACTGATGAATAAACTTATTTTACAAATAAATTTTTATTACTCTATCTTTGGTGGCAATAAAAATGATGACACAGAAAAATTATGCTTTAAAAAAAAGTGTAAGACACCTGTTATTATATTTCAATGCTATGGAATCTTTTTGAGCTTTTGTTATCTACCTATACACTAGACAAGAGCCTGAATTCTTTTAAGTTCCTACAATCCAACTTTTTTCCAAGGAATTACTAAAAATAGGAACTGCTTTTTTCCCAAAGCTTCATAAGGTGAGAATTGATAAATTTTCAGGAATAAGTCTTGTGCCTGATATATAGGTCACATAGAAATTTTACCAAACTGCCTGATGCTATAACCAGAGACATTAAACTGCAAGCCAGGATGAGAAGTTGGTGGCTTCACAATATAGACAGCTTTTCCCAAGATGCAGGAACAAGATTCCATATTATAATGAGACCTTCACCCCTCTTAGTGCCTACATGTTATACTTAGCAGGATAATGGTGTAATTGGAGTTTCACAATCAGTAGCTTCTGCTGGTAACTTGACAGAAACTGACTTAGGAGATCATTTAGTCTACCTAGTGGGTAGCTTGGTAACGTCCCTGACACAACTATTGCTCAAATGTTGCTTTAATTCAACTCATTCATTGGGTATACTAGGTGATAAAATTACGGCATACAATCTATTAGATAAATAAGAATTTGTCTGTGCTATTGCTAATATTACATGCTCTTCTTGGATAAATTTATCTGGGAAAGATGAAACCCATATGCACAAAATTAACAAACAAAAAAAGGTCACATGGTTACAACAGGTATCAATTAATTCCCTAAGGTCATTTGATTTATTTAATTAGTTGTCTTTAAACCTCAGTTTATGACTTAAAGGATCACACAAATTAAGATTGCATTTGTATTATTTTTCTTTTTAAACTTTGTACCTATTATTTATTAAGTTGCTACAGGAGTACAACTCCTAACAGAATAATGTTGGCCCAGCACTTTGAGATGATAGCCAACATCTGCAGAGCAGACAGTTTAACTTAATAATGGACTTGAATAGACAGTCTAAGAGCCACTCCCTCTAAACCTCCCTCTTTACTCAAATGCGCCTAAAATAATGTTTATGCTGAATCCTTGTCACCAATCACTACCTTCAATTTGGGACCAAACAGCCTAGGACAGTTTCATCTTTGCACCAAGGGACAACAAAAGCCTAACTAAAAGATTATTGACCAATGATGGTTTTGGAGAAAGACCTTGATCAAAAGGAGAAATTTTGAAAATTCCCAAAATCAAAATTAAGTTACTTGTGTTAAAACCCATTACAAATAAACCCAGGGAAGCCCATGAAGTGAAAATTCTCATACACAAATGCCTGATAACAAGAACTATCACAGTATGCTGCAAAAACCACAACTTTGCATAAAGATCGTCATTACTTCACCTCAAAAAATACTTCGGAAAGGTCATTAGCCCAGCAACTGTCTAATCTTAGACTGATGGCACCCTTGTTATCTATCTTTGTAGCCGCGTATAATTATCTCAAAACAGTTATGTGATCCTCTTCATTTTTTCCCTTTAAAAGCCTTTGTCATCCTTTGCCTCGGAATACACACATAGTGTACTATGAACACATATTCCCGTTGTAATGCCCATTCCCAAATAAACATCACTTTCTATTAGACAGCCTCTTTCTGTTATTTAGGTTGACTCACTATATGTTATCTGAGGTCCTTTTCAGTATTTTTATGACATTAATTGCTTTAGATTAGCTGCATTTTAAGCCTTTGTAGTTAAACTTTTTAAATTATAAGAATGTAAGCTCCTTTGTGTTCAATTGAACTCCTTTCCTCAACCAATCAGGCACACACTCTCTTTTCTCTCACCAAATGTTTAAGTGCAAAGGACTGATACATCTCTTGTCAGTCTTAGGTCTTGAACATATGAAGATACCTTAACGTCTGTACTTAGTTTTCAAATGTTTTTCCCAATGTTGCCAGGAGGCCTTACTGAATAGAATGAGGATCTATACTTTACTAATACAAAACTAGTCATTTACCAAATAAGAAGGAATTAGGCTTTTCAAGACTATCCTAAGATATGGTTATCGCTTGTTTCCTATAGTCAGGCATGCAATGTTACTTATCTTTGCTTTAAATTTTTTTGAAAATCTGTTTCTCCCTAATTAATGTGACTTTAAAAAAAAATCATCCAGGTTTTTAGCATAGATGTCTTGTTCTGCAGCTTTTCTTAGTGTCAGCTTTTTCTGACTCTATGTTATCCAAACAGGATTCTTAAAGCACAGTTATGATCATGTATTGCTAATTAAAGAGACTCCTATTTCTTTTAGGAGACTGCATGACATAGTCTTTCTTGTACATGTATAGTGGTATAACAATGTAATTTTAATTTTAACTTTTGTGATGAAAACTGAGGTTGAGCAATTTTATATATTTATGTTGTATTTATATAACCTTCTCTGTGAAGTTTCTGTTCAAATTTTTAAAGATTTTCCTAGCTTTTTATATTTATCTGTTAATATTTTTCTTAAAAGTCTGTTTTAGTCTATTTTGGTCTTTTTCACTCTCTTAATGGTGTCTTCAGAGAAATAAAAGTTCTGCAAAATGGGAAGCAACATGCTACATTACTTAAACTATACCATAGGGCTACAGCAACCAAAACAGTGGGGTACTGGTACAAAAACAGACACATAGAACAATGGAACAGAATAGAGAACCCAGAAACAAGGTCCCACACCTGCAGCTATCTGACCCACGACAAATCTGACAAAAATGAGCAATGGGGAAAGGATAACCTATTCAATAAATGGTACTAGGATAACTGGCCAATCGTATTCAGAAAATTAAAACTGGACCCCCCAACACTAGTTAGAATGGTGATCATTCAAAAATCTGGAGACAACAGATGCCAGAGAGGATGTGGAGAAATAGGAACACTTTCACACTGTTGGTGGGAGTGTAAAAGCCATTGTGGAAGACAGTGTGGCAATTCCTCAAGGATCTAGAAATAGAAATTCCATGTGACCCAGCAATCCCATTACTGGGTATATATCCAAGGGATTATAAATCATTCTGTTATAAAGACACATGCACATGTATGTTCATTGTGGCACTGTTCACAATAGCAAAGACCTGGAACCAACCCAAATGCCCATCGATGATAGACTGGACAGGGAAAATGTGGCACATATACACCACAAAATACTATGAAGCCATCAAAAACGATGAGTTTGTGTCCTTTGTAGGGACATGGATGAATCTGGAACCCATCATTCTCAGCAAACTGATGCAAGAACAGAAAATCCAACACTGCATGTTCTCACTCATAGGTGGGTGTTGAACAATGAGAATACATGGACACAGGGAGAGTAGCATCACACACTGGGGTCTGTTGGGGGGAAATAGGGGAAGGACAGCAGGCGGTAGGGAGGTTGAGGAGGGATAACATGGGGAGAAATGTGAGATATAGGTGATGGGGAGATGGAGGCAGCCAACCACATTGCCATGTATGTACCTATGCAAAATCCTGCATGATCTGTACGTGTACCCCAGAACCTAGAGTACAACAAAAAATATAAAATAAATAAATAAACAAAACTGGATGTGCTTTTTTACACTATATTCAAAATTTAACTCAAAATGGATTAAAGACTTAAATGTAAAACCCTACATTGTAAACACCCTGGAAGATGACCTAGGCAATACCATTCAGGATGTACGCACGGGCAAAGATTTCATAGCGAAGCTATCAAAAGCAATTGCAACAAAAGCCAAAATCGACAAATGGAATTTAATTAAACCAAAGAACTTCTACACAGCAAAAGAAACTATCAACAGATTGAACAGGCAACCTACAGAGTGGAAGAAAAATTTTGCAAACTATGCATTTGACAACAATCTACCATCCAGCATCTACAAGTGATATGGTTTGGCTGTGTCCCCACCCAAATATCATCATGAATTATATCTCCCAAAATTCCCATGTGTTGTGGGAGGGACCCAGTGGGAGGTAATTGAATTATGGTGGTGGGTCTTTCCCATGCTATTCTTGTGATAGTGAATAAGTCTTATAAGATCTGATAGTTTTATAAAGGGGAGTTTCCCTACACAAGTTCTCTGCTTTTGTCTGCTGCTATGTGAGACATGCCTTTCACCTTTCACCATGATTGTGAGGCCTCTCCAACCACATGGAACTGTGAGTACATTAAACCTCTTTGTTTTGTAAATTGCTCGATCTTGGATATGGCTTTATCAGCTGTGTGAAAATGGACTAATAAGGAACTTAGACAAATTTACAAATGAAAAACAAATCACCCAATTAAAAAGTAAGCAAAATACCTGAACAGGCACATTTCAAAAGACATACTCTCAGCCAAAAATCATATATTAAAAAAAAAGCTCAACGTCAATGGTGATTAGAGAAATGCAAATAAAAATCACAATGAGATATCATCTCACACAAGTCAAAATAGTTATGATTAAAAGACTTTCTCTACCATAAAGTCATGAAGACAATCTACTATTTTATCAACTTAATTATTTTCATATTTTACTTTCCACATTGAGATCTGTGCATTTTAGAACCAATTACTTAGTATGGTTTGTAACATATATCAAGGTTCTTTTTTTAATCATACTGATATTCAATTTTCTATCACTTATTGAAAATGACATTTTTTTCCTTCTATGAAGTATAACCAATTCCTAGGGATGTCACATAAAATACAAGGCTCCCAGTTACGTTTAAATTTCAGATAGACAACAATATTTTTTAGTAGAAGCATATATCAAACCCTTGAACTGAAATATTGCATGAGACATATTATATTGCACTAAAAATTGCTATATTTAATTTTTGTATATATAAAAAAATTGTACTAAAAATTGCTATATTTAATTTTTGTTACATAAAAAATAAATGTTATATCTGACATTGAAATGTGACTTGGTGAACTATCTTGTGCTTTTTCACTAACTCTGGAACACTCCCAATTCCAAAACTTCACATAAAGATAAATAGAACCAGCATTTAGGGACACAATTTTATTTATCTGTTTACACATTCAAGTTACTAAGGAAAAACTCTGTCATCACAATGGGAGAGGGGAAAGGTGGTTATACCACAGTTGTTATGGGGGTTAGTGTCAGATTTATGAACCATGATCTAGGCCAAGGTTCTTTAATAGAAATATAGGCCGGGCGCGGTGGCTCACGCCTGTCATCCCAGCACTTTGGGAGGCCGAGGCGGGTGGATCACGAGGTCAAGAGATCGAGACCATCCTGGTCAACATGGTGAAACCCCGTCTCTACTAAAAATACTAAAAATTAGCTGGGCATGGTGGCAGGTGCCTGTAATCCCAGCTACTCAGGAGGCTGAGGCAGGAGAATTGCCTGAACCCAGGAGGCGGAGGTTGCAGTGAGCCGAGATCGCGCCATTGCACTCCAGCCTGGGCAACAAGAGTGAAACTCCGTCTCAAAAAAAAAAAAAGAAAAAGAAATATATTGTAGGCTACATATGTAATTTTAAATTTTCAATTAGTCATATTCAAAAAGTACAAAGAATCAGATGCTATAAATGTTAACACTGCAGTATATTTTATTTAAATAAATATATCCTAAATATTACTTGAAATGTATTAAATATTATTATATATAGTAATGAGATATTTCATAATATTTCATGTGAAATACTTGAAATATAATGTATATTTGAATGCAGATGCTGCATTTCATCAGAAATACTTAACCTCAAATTAAATATAAAACAAATTTAGTTTAAAAAGTAGAGTCCTATAGGCAAATGTTTCAGTTACTTAAAAGTTTTGTCATAATCATAATAAATATGTCTCTAAATTTAATAATGAGATAATTTCATAATTTTTATATGAAATACTTGAAATATAATGTATATTTGAATGCAAATGCTTCTTTCATCAAAAAGGCTTAACCTCTAATTAAATATAAAATAAATTTAGTTTAAAAAGTAGATTCCTATATGCAAGTGTTTCAAAGTTACTTAAACATTTTGTGATAATTGCAAAAAAAAGTCTTTAAATTTAAATTTATATTGAAGGAAATTAAATATTCAAATTACTAGTAGCCATAGTCATATTTAAAATGCTCAGCAGCCAGAATTTCTGAGTGACTACTCTAGGGGACAGCACAGCTCTAAGGGCACCAATGGAATATTCAAAAATATGCTCACATTTGAAAAGTAAAAATAAAAATATTAACTAAAGAGAGTTGTTGAGATGCTGCTGACACCACACTCGGTCGTATATAATATTCTAAAGCTGTAGTTCGTACAACTTACTTTCTTCACTAATAAGATTGTGGGCCTAAGAGCCACTTTATGTCATTGTTGTGATATACAAAGGTATTTTTTTTTCTTTCACCTCTGAGCCTGTTGAGGATATGCAAGATGGGCCAGTTTTTGTCCCTTGCTTAGAGTAAAACTACAGTGCAGTGTCCCTAGCATCATTTATAAACCCAGCCAATTTTTTTTCAGGGCAGGTAGTCATCCACCACTCCGGGCTTCCCGGAGCAACTTCCCGATTGGTTGAACCAGCATACCTTTAAAGAGCTCTTCCTTGTTACAAACCAATGATTCAAATTCAACAATACACTTTAATGTATTTAATATATTCTGCCTAAGAAAACTAGACAAAAATTTGTCATGAAACTCCCCATGTCTATGCTTTTTAGATGAATATTAATATATTTGGTTTCAGGCTTTGGATGCTCATTTTGGAAATTCTGAATAGGTTGTTTCCTTAGACAAAGGTGTATTTGAATTTTTCTAGGCAAGTAGCCAAATAAAATATATCATGTAACATTCCAGTACTTCAGGCTGAGAATAAAACAAACACAGTTACTGATAATAAATATTATCTAGCATCTGAAGAGGTGTATTACTTTTCCGAGGTTAACATCCATCCCCTCACCAGGGTTATTGTTTCACCTGAACTTTCCCAGTGATACAATGATGGCAGTTATGGCCCCTCTGGAGCGACCACTGCTAAGATGCTGGCTGCAGTGGAGAAGGCACAGTTGGGCTGCCTGCTCCACAGAGCCCGAGGGAAGAGACGAGAGAAGAGCTATGGCACTTTGGAGAGCACAGACCTAGTATCTCCCAGAGCTAGGGCTGTGACATCCTCTTTGAAGCGCTGCGGTTCCTGGCATCTCTAAGCTTCCAAGTGCCACCACTTTCCCCATTGCCAGCCATGGAAGCTGCTTGAATTACACCTGGTCCAACCACAGCTTTGTAGGAAGCCGGCCTCTGTGCTGGTAACTGCCTGCCTAGCTGTGTGCAGTGGCTGGCTGCATGCTCACTAGCTCACGCATCCCCCGCTGGTCAGTGCCTGGCTTACTGGCCTGCTGGTACCCCTCAGCACAAACAGCCTGGGTGCCAGGAAGGGCAGGTTGATGGCAGAGAAAGCCTCCTGGGCAGAAGGAGGCAGGTCCCCATTGAAAGCTCCACTTTCAGGCCTGGGATGGTCAGTGTGGCTGCCAGTTCCATGAACCAGAGTGAGAATTGATGGTGCTTTTCCTGGGTCTACCCATGTTCACCCATGGACCAATTAGCACTAATTTTAAAAAGAAGTGAACTATGCACTAGAAATTGTAGGTTCATGGATTGCTCAGAAAAGAAAGAACAGAAAATTTAAAATTATGCATCTACATTTTTCAGTTACTTTTAAAAAATGTTTTAAATATTTAAAAAATGAAATTATTTCAAAAATATTTTTGTCTCCACAGTCTTTCTTATACCACTGTTAAAGTTCAGAAAACAGATATAAACTACTTTTTAACTCACACATGCAGCTAAAGAAACCATGTAAAGATAACTATCCTGAACACGTGCTTGCTTGCTTTCCACCTAGTAGCAAACTCAAGGAGCAGAAATCATGTCAAAAAAAGGTGGCATGTTCAAGTAAAATTTAGTAGAACAATAAATTATTCTGCACTTTTATGAAGACAGTGTTCAATGAACAAGTGTTATCAGATTGCTATATTGTTCATAATTTTTAGAACATGTTTCAAAAGAAACCATTTTTAAATTTGCTTCTTTATAGTACTTTAATATTTCTTCTTGTTTTGGAGGGTTTTGGCTCAGTCTCTATCCTAATCAATCAGTTTTCGAACCTGGAATATCTATGGAAAAGGGTTTGTTGGCATGCATACATACCTGTCTGCATTCACAAGCACAGAGAACAAAGTGAAGGAAAGTATCATTCAGATATCTCATCTGAACATGGATTAGAGAAACCAAACTAGAATCTTGAAGAGTAATGCAATTTAAATATATAGGTGTCTGAAATGCAAAAGAAGAACTAATAACAGTTGGACTATAACTGCATTACATTGCAGTCTGTCAGCTTTTCAGAGAGTCACATTAGGGTGATACTTGATAGTTATTTTAGCAAATTTGTAGGTTAAAGAGAGTATCTCCCAACCTCAAGAAATAAATCATTAAATTCAAGCAACTATCACAAATGGATGGTATATTTTTACAGTGGTTCTCTTGAGAGTCTACAACATTGTTTGATGTGGAGAGTTAGTTTAGTTTTGTTTAGTTTTGTTTTCTGCTATGAGGCCAACCCAGCAGATACGATCTAACATTTCCCTTCCATAGTTCCAGCTTTCCTACCTCCTGTGTCAGCTTAGGTGGATGTTTCTTGAGTGTCAACAGACAGAACACTTACCTGGGAAGTGTGTTTAAAACATAAATGGTAGGTCTCAAATGAGTCTTCACCCTCAACCAATAATTTAGAATCAACGAACTAGGATCCTATGGCAGATAGGTCACAAACCCTGTGATCAAAGATGTTTTATGAATAGGGAGTTTAAAACTGCTTTCTTTTTTACTTTCAAAATTTTCAGGTACTTTACTGGGATATGACTTTTGAAACTTTAAAAGTATAGAATTCAGAACCCTTTTTTTTAATAGAATGTCTATCAACATATTTCAAATTATAAGTTTCCAATTAGCTTTATGTTTATCAATATTTTATACAGTTTTTCCTTCAAGCAAAATAAATAACAAAACTTTTTGTCTTAAGATGAGTTTGCATTTCATATCTCATATTTTGCTAGCAGATTATGCTCAAAACCCTAAAGTATATTTTGGAATGCTCCTGACTCTTGAATATTTTCAGTTTTGTTAAAAACATTTCTATTTATATTCTGGTTTTTTTTTTTTTTAAATTAACTGCTGTTTTGTGAATTGGCTAATTACAGGTATTGAGACAATGAAAATATATATAAATTTCTGGCATGTTTAACATCTGATAGTTAGACATAAACATATGGATCAAGTACAGATGTTTTCAGATATGTGGCTAAGTTCCACTGGGAATCATAAATCATGGTTACAACTAAATGCTGAATCGCTAAAATAAGGAAATAACTAAACAAACAAACAAATGACAACTTGATGTAAAGTTTGTTGGTTTTTTTCAGCAGAGAGAAGGATTTGGGATTTTTTAAAAACTACACTAGTTCTCCATCTATCTGTGTCCCTAGTTTTTGTTGTTGCTGTTTCTTCTTATACCACTAATATTTTCTACTAAGATTATAAGAGAGTACAAACAAGATATCGCATCTCAAATTCTGTTGCTGTTAAGTTATCCCTACACAGGATTATGTACCCTGATGCACGTAAGAGCTAGTGCTTACTCAAGGCTTACTTAGTACCAAGGACTTCTCTAAGGGCTTATCATATATTAACATACTTACACTCAAATCCTCCTCATAGCTTATCTTATAATCATCCTTATTTTCAAAGAAATAATTGAGAAACAGATTGTCTGAGACGACAACTTCACATGCTGGTGGGATCCAGGTCCAGATCCAAGATGTCTGAGTCCAGAGTCTACAGCGTGAATACATACTATTGTGCGTAATTATGTGGATACACTTGAATAGGCTACATTATCCAGTTAATAAAAAAACACTAACCTAGGTGTTGCGGGAGAGTATTTTGTAGTTGTGCCTAACATCTACAACCAGTTGATTTAAGTTAAGGAGACACCTCTGACAATGTGATGATCCTCATGCAATTAGTTGAAAGGATTTAAGAATGAAAACAGTATTCCAGGAGAAGAAATTCTGCCTCAGGATTGAAGCATCATCCGCTGTCTGAGTTTTCAGAATGCCAGCATGTACTAAAACTTTAGGACTTGCCTGTACTAGGGATTTCAAACTTGTCAGCTCCCAGTCACATGAACCAATTCCTTAACATAAATCACTTAATACATTTTCTTTCTTTAGAGAATGCTGACTGATAAATATACTATGCTATAAAATGCCAAGATAAATAATTTTCTCTTCATTAATAAAAATGTGCCCTTACTGGCATAAGCTAGCTACTAAATGCTTAAAAAAAAAAATCTGTTCTTTTCACTGAGTAGTTTATTATCAAAGAAACCTGGTATGCTGAGGTAAATTAATGCCTAAGTTATGTTCCAAGAACAAATTCTAATATAATAGTCTGATATTCATCTTATGAGATAGAGAATGAGTTACACTTATTGATGGCTCTTTATGCTCTTTTCATGTGCTAAAATTCCACTTCTCTTTCAAGATCTGGCTTAGCCACATGAAAGCCCTGCTTAATTAACCAAGTAACATGTACTTTTCTCTCCCTTGAAATAACAGAATACTTATTCTACACTTTTTATCTTGCCCTCTAATTATTTATGACTGCATATCATTATTCTACATCAGATTCTGAGTTCCTAAACCACATCTCGCTAATATCCATAATGGATTTTAGCAGGTGATCCACTAAACAAGTATTCCGAAAGTACGTTGGTTTGTCAATTTGACTTGTAGTAACTCACAATAAGGCTGTTTTTAGAAATACACATTTTATGAGAATATAGATTTGCTGTCCCTAAGCAATCGTGTTGTATTCAACTGACCATAAAAACCCAAAACAGAGTATGGCATATTCATAGAGACAGAACAAAGGATGACCTTAGACCACACACTAAGCAGTAGCCCAAGAATGTGTCAAAGTTTAAGATTTTCCACTGTATACAGGTTTCATGTTATACATTATATAGAAGTAATTTTTAACCGATGAGGATTTCTGGTAATCCTTACATTGCCCTTTTTACACAGCTAATTGCTATAAACATTTATTATCTTAATAACATTTTTACATAATTTCTTCTTTAAAATTCTATCATCACTCTGTCATAAATGACTTTCACATAAAATTTTATATTTATAATTTATTTAGTGATATCAAGATATGTGGCAATATGAGCGTTTCTGCATGGCTAGCACTAAATAAATTTTCTTTAAAGACAAACATTTTTCTTTCATTAACTATAATCCTCATTTTATTATATTACAACTGACTAACTAAAGAAATGGCCTACCTGTCTTATAAAATTCTGAGGATAGTGACAAACTTTATCCATATTATTATTGTAGATTCAACTTTACTTTTAAGGCCTATCCTCTGATTCATGGCCCACTATGTGTGAGAGTCTCATATAAATTCACTTTTTGTGTCCCAATTCCTTTACTATCATCGTAGGTGTCATTAGTCTATAAAAGATAATACTACTATTGAAGTCTCCTGGTGCTTCAGAAGATAAAGAACACTTGCATAATGACATATTTGGATACATCACCTACACTAATGACTTTAAAATTCATCATTTAAAAAATATTCTTACTGAATTACTTGCTTCTATTTTCCCATTCTTATCACTAACAACTTCAGTTAGGGAGGAGTTGATATGGTGGTTTCATAGTAACATGGTTAGTCTGAAGGTGCTAAATAGTTTATTTAGCACTTATTTTGCTTCAATTAATAGCCTATGTTTTCAATAACAAGGAAGCTTAAAATGAAGATGTAATTCCACTGATCATTAAGATGTTAAAATACAGAAATGGAAAAGTGACACTAGCTGAATAGAATAGCGCCAACATTTAGCATATCATGTTGCCTGGCCTGGTGTGACAGTGGCCGAGGAGGAATTGATTAATTCATGAATGAAACAAGCTACAAGAAAACCCACTGTGTTAATTGTGCTTATAAATGAAAAACAAAGACTTTTTAGTTCCCATGATCATTGTACCTGGACACTTCATGTGTGAGAATAATATGTGAATTCACATGTAGTGCCACATACCATCCATAGAGCAACATTTTCAGCCCTTAGTACCTTAAACAATGCAGAATTGGTTCTGGACTGCAGTAACCTTTTTGAAAAATGAAATAGAAATATTCACATACACCAAACATTGTGAGTAAGAGGTTTTGAGTGATTTTATTTTCTTTCATCCGCTAATAAAATTTAAGAATGTGAGCCTGCCATTTCCAATTTCATGCTTGCATGCTGATTTTTCTAACCACTTACCATTCTGCTGCAGACAAAGGAATAATAGGAGGAACTAAAGTGTAGGAAATTTGTCTTTTCCTAACTAAAATTGCTGCATCTCATATATACACCACATACAACACATGAGCAAAACTTTTAAGAAGGTTTTTATTTTTCAAAAGAACAGAGTGACCAAGAAGAAATGTATAGCTTCTGGAGTCAAAGACTCAGCTTCATGATTCATGAACCAATGAACTTTAAGTCATATAACCTGTCTGAGCTTCATTTGGCTTTTCTTTTAAAGAAGCAGAATAACAAAATACTTCTTGGAATTACAGGAAACAAAAGTAGATACACAGATAAAGGTTATAAATGCCAATCTAAGTTATATATACTACAAATTACTATCATCTTACTGTTTTCTCACCTGAACCCTCTGGATTTCTCTCAGCACTCCATCCAAGCATGCTAAGTGTCAACACTTGGAATTCATGTTGACTGTGATCATGTCTACTAGAAAAAAAAATACAAATGAAGAGGTTATTCTTTTTCAATTCATTCTCCATAATAGCAAAATAAAGCTATATCACATACAATCAAGTTTAACCTAAGAGATATTAAATAAACATGTATTGCTAAGTTGTTTCTGGATTAGGAACTAATTTAAAACAAGAAAAAACAACAATGATAACTGCAATATTGAAAAAAAATACAATGTCAGGGTCCTCAAAATAGACAGCAACCTCTCACATATATATTTGTCGCATAAGAAGAAACATGTATATGTAAACTGACTTTATTTACAAACATCATTTCACATCTCTCATAGATACCACCTTTATTTTATTTTTTAAAAACAATAATAGCTATAACTTATTGAGATACTGCTGCGCATAAAGATATTTTTTAATCTTACAAAGAGGTTAATAGCAATCATCATGTTTAAAAAATAAATAAAGCTTCGGGAGTTAACTGTTACATGACCAGAAGCATAAGGTGACAGAGTAAAGGTTGTTTGGGTAGAAAATCCATGACCTAATAACAATTTATTAAGTGACACATATATATCAGTTAGAGTGAAGAAAGTATGGGGATTATCAAGGAAAGGACATAACTGTTTAGTTATTTTGGAAAGCTCATACAAAACAATAATTGGTTTATGCTTTTAGATTTAAATAGGAGAATTAGAACCAGTGAGTAGAAAATTAAAAGGACAGATTTCTGCTAAATTAGAAGAAATCTGAATAAGACTACATTTAAAATGGAATTGGACTACCACTTGGATGAGTGGAAATGTCTTTGCTCTGTGCCTTGATGTTTACCAACATCTTTTGGACCGTGGTGAAGATAAAACAAATGGCAGCCATGGACAAGTTGGAGAGGAAGAATTGCATGGGGTTGTGGAGGTGGGAGTTAGAACTGATGGGCACGATAGTGAACAAGTCCAAGCACTGTGACCAGGTACATGAATAGAGACAGCCCAAGAAGAGGCTGCAGTTCTGGATCTCCTGAGAGGCTCAAAAATATATATATAATAAGGGTGGTATCATAGTCTTTATATATATACACCCTGTATTATCACTTTTGTCTAAGTCATACTATTACTAAGTGCTGGATCTGAGCTACCAGATAGACTTTCTCATCACACAAAACCACCAAAACCAAAATGAACACAGAAAGGAAACTCACATTCAGTGGCTTTTAGCAAAAAAACTTCTAAGAAGTTTTTTCTGGCACAGTGGCAAATTGCCTATCTGCTCAGATTACACAGAGGGCTAGAATAACATTTAGGAGGGTCCAAGCATGAAAGAGAGTGAGAATATGTGAAGCAAAAAACACCATCTGTGTATTAAGGTAATTTACTCTAGCTGTCCTAGTGACTTAACTATAAAAGTATATTTGTCACTCTTTGTAGTCTCATGAAGGTCAGACATCTTAGTCTCAAGGTCTAGTTAAGTCAACTACAAAACATGGTTCCATGGATACAGAGCAGGGAAGTGAGGTGTGAAGGAAACACACCAGCTACTACATGCTTGGATCTCAAAGTTACATATTCATTTCATTTCAAAAATAGCAACATGGGAATATCTTATTTAAAGGTAGGCTGAAATTACAGGTAAGGTATTGCTGTCATTCAACAGTGGGGAGACAAACCACCTGACCCCAAATTTGATTTGGATATACAGACTGGTGACGCCACACATGCACCAAGAAGGCATAAAATGATTTCTTATTCATATAACAAGATTTTGAGGAAAGAATGTGGGAAAGTCTCTCACATAATTCCAAATAAGTGCAGATGGAGCCAAAGTATCAGAGAAGAGTGACTAGGTTGGGGTTTTATGGCAGTGAAGGAATAAGGCTGTGCCAAAAAGTCCCTCACAAGAGCAAGGTTTCAACTTCCTGCCAGCACTTAAGTAAGAGAGTATCTAGGCTTTCTTATCAGCATTCCAAGCTGTAGGAAAGAAGGGAAAAATGGGGCTTGAAAAATATCAGAAGTCAATCATCAAAATTAGAGTCAAATACTTTATTATAATTTACCTTTGATGTTTGAGTGATTATTGAAATATCTTGCTTCATTTATTGGCATTTGAAATTGTTTAGATAAATGATTATGATATTCTATGATGCCTTTAGCCTCAGGCTGATAAAGAAGGCAGAAGTTCCATTGAACGCCTTGTTCAAAAGCCAAGCATTATATATTTTGAGTAATAAAATGAATGCTTTGGCCATTCATTTTAATAATGCCTAAGGATTAATTATGTAATTTGAACAGTATTACTCAAAATAGTAATGATCAACTCTGAAGGGGAAAGGAGCACCTTTTTCAGGACTAATATTGTAGCTTTAGAATGTGTAGACATGTGTGGCTTTGATTTATGGTACATATGTTCAAAATATGTGCAGTGTGAGACTCCAGAATTATTTGCCCTAAAGTAAGATAGTTGAATAAGAAATTGTGGTTTCTATTGGCTATATCAGACAGTCAAATAAATGGTCATGGCACAAGAGTCTGTAAAAAGTGTTCTGATGGGGCTTATTATTTTCAAAAAAATTTAATTTTAAGATGACTTCTTGAAGTTCAGGTAATTGTGCTAACCCTTGGGCCTCATCATTTACCAGGTATTTCACTTAAAGTATGAAAAACAGTAGCTCTTCAGCAAGCTTCATCACATGTAATGGTGGCACTGTCATCCATAAGTGTACAATTTCCCTTTGATATTCACAGGAAATTCCCCAAGTAGTCAAGAGATCCAAGAAATGAGTGACCTTCTGTAGCATCATGACATTTGACAAGGAACTGAAGACAGAAAAAAGCACATCTTTCTGCAGGCATGATACACCAAACGGTCCAGTCCTGCTTATAGACAATCCTATAGGTACAATTTTCATTTCAACAACAAGGCTTGTGGCTGTGCCTAGCCACAGAATATAGCTTCTATGGGCCAAGGCATACTGGACCTCTGGAAATTGAGGGTTACAGTCTAAGGGCCTGTGAGAGATTCTATTTCTAGGAGATCAAAATATGTGATCACCAATTGCCACTCTAATGGCAGATAGTGTGAAATTAAAGAAGGTAATTTTTTGCTCAGAACCAATGGACCATTTATGGTCATCATGGGTGCCCCAGAGACTACGGGAGGAATAATGGAAAATTGCTAAGTTCTTTACAATAAAGGGGAGCCTTGTGAGTAGTAAAAAGAGTGCCCACCATATTGCAATTTGGATTCCAAGGCCTTTTTAGTAGGAGTTTTATTTTAGTCTAAGTTGTTTTTAGTCTAAGTTGTAACAGCATAAATGAGCTTAAGTAAAATTTAAATAAGGAATTAGTTGCAACTAGAACACAAAAAGGCAGAACAAATACTGGGCTTATTTTAATACTGTGGTTTCTAAGAGAGTAAATAGATGTCCTGACAGTGTCAGGAATGGAGTGGTCCTCAGATAACCAAATAATTTTCAGGAATGAATTGAGGTGGTGCAGCCTTGTAGTATGTGTGGGGCTATGTCTATATCCTCTTTGCTAGCTCTTCTCTGACCATTTTCGTGTCCTGAATGAGTATGAAAAATAAATCTTGAAGGAGGAGGATATTATCAGGGTGATGTCAACCTGTGCTCCTAGCAAAAGTTGGATGCAATTAAAACGTGAATAATATTGTATTATTTGTAGTAATCTCAGTTTAGTATCTGGCAACCGAAAAAAATACACACTTCAATTCACGGAGTCCTTTCACGAGTCACATTTTCCTTCAAATAATCTCTCCTGATGCCCCACACGACCCTCAAAATTTTCTCTCTGTTCCCCAAAGTTGTAACCTCCACCTCATCCACTTCCCACCACTTCCTGTATGCTCTGCAGCTCAGTAAAGCAGAGTTTATTTTTCTTTAGATTCACTCCTTCTAATCTGTATTTTTTCACTTATTACTGTCCCTGTGACAGAGTCTGGCAGATTCCACTGCTCCCAACTATGTTATATGCCCTAAAGGTACACTTCTTCCAAGAAAACTTCTTGGCTTGAGGTGAAGCCTTAATAGCCTTTTAACCATAGTCTCTCAAGTAACTCTTTTGTCATTATTAAATGGATTTTTGTTATTACTGAGAAAAAAATGTTATTATTTTTCCTTACCTATTGACTTCAGAAAGAGCTTTCAAATGTATTTCTTCATTGGATTATTACGATAGAATCAAGGGTAGTTATGTTCTACATGCTAAAAGAGAGAACTAAAAATCTGGAAGGTAAAATGGATTACTTAGAGACACTGCTGCTAAGTAGAAGAAAAACAGCACAAACCAAGTCTTCTAATTATCTGGCTTATTTTCATCTGTCTTTTTTATGTTTAAACCCAGAACCCACAGAGTTTTGTGTGCACCTTGCTAATGATCAGGACATAAGGATTTTACCTATGCCCAGGTAGGTAGAAGAATGCTTCGTAGAAGCTATTCAAAGGTTCTAACCACCCAATTTTTTCCACTATCTATTACTGTGTCCTCACTCCACCATCTACAATGTATATATCTGGATTAAAACAAGGCTCATTCCAGGAATAACTGCAAAATACAATTGGAAAAGAAATTCTATTCAAGATGATTGATTGATTGATTGATTGATTTGTTTATTATGAATTAATTGTTGCAATGCTTAGTGAAAACATATAAATATAGTTTATTGAACAAATAACTTTACTAGGCAAGAAAGAATACTAGAATGAATACAGAATTTAGATTTCCTGCTTTTAGTGGATATGTCAAATAAAGTTTCACAAAATGGTTTTTTGACAACACAGTTTAGGCTTCAGGAATTAAGTTGAGTAAAGATATGAGAAAGCTGACAAAATTATATTCACTGGTCTTAAAATTTTGTGTATGTTTATTAACTTCACAGATAATACAATATTGACAGCATTTTGGAAAAAATTTTCACTCTACAGTAGAATTTCAAGCAAATGTTTTGAAATCCATAGAAAATAATTATAATTTGAATAAAATATAAAGAACTTGTTTACCTAAATTATTTTTTAGATGAGGACATGAGGACACTAGGTAAAGCAAGTAACTTGTTAAAAGAAAGAGACAATATTTGGACCAGGGTTGATTTTATGGCCATCTGTACTCCATGGTGTCACTACAATGACCTACTTGCAGTTCTCAAATTTGAATTTATATGTCTTTTAATTTTTCTTTTCTTTGCCTATAAATTGTCATGGCCCTCTACTGTATTATGTTCACATGGGCCTTACTTTCCCTATAAGGCTGACTTCAGGATAGCTCTATTAGCTTATTCTGGTTTAGGACCTCAGTCTTCATCCATTTTGTGCTGCCAGCACAGAATATAGTATGAATTGCAGACTGGGTCATTTATAAAGAACAGAGATTGATTCCTCACAGTTCTGAAGGCTGGGAAGTACAAGATCAAGGGTCTGGATCTGACAAGGGCCTTCTTGCTGCATCAGAAGACAATGGAAAGCATCAAATGGTGAGGCAGTACATTCAAGAGAGCAAGAGGGGACCTAGCTCATTCTATTTCTATTTTTTTTAGAGATAGGTTCTTCCTAAATTGTCAAGGCTGGCCTCAAACCCTTGAGAACAAGAGAATTTCCTGCCTCAGCCTCCTGAGTAGCTGAGACAATAGGCATGACCACTATACTTGACTTCAATTCACTTTCATAAGGAACCCATTCCTGCAATAACTACATTAATCAATTCATGAGAGCAGAACCTTCATGCCCTAATTATCTCAAAGGTTCTATTTACTAATACTGTTGCAATGGGGATTAAGTTTGCAGCACTAACTTTGGGGGACACATTCAAACCACAGTAGCCTTTCTCAGTGTGTCTTTTATGCCATATAAGATTAATATTATCTAGTACTTATTACATAGAAGATACTTAAATATTAACTTATCTACCCTTCAGACTCCATATATATATATCCTAATATTTTAAATTCTATTCTTCTTTGTAACTTTCCTGGTAATTACTATCTCTAATTACTATCCCTAATCCCTCAGGAGCTGGCAAAAAGTGAATGCCAAATAAATGCTGAAAGCAAAAAAAAATGAATGGATTGTTATAAACACTTTCATTTTATACAATATAATTTTTCTCCTATTTCTACATTACTATAATATAAAATCTCCTTCTATGTAACACGAAATTTAAGATAGACCCCTTTTTTCTACCAGACCATTATTTACAACATTATAATGGCTACTAGTAACTATCTTTTCAAGTTTAATAATATCTCTTCATCATGGGTTAATGAATTTATTATATAACTTTAAATCACTGTTATTTCTCAAACTTATTCTAGTTCTGCCATTTCATTTTTCAGTAAGGTCTCCAATACAGAACAAATCTGTTTGGAAGGATGCATTACAATTTTCAGTTGTCATCTTTCCATTCATTTATTCTACATATCCGACAGACGTTTACTTCTATATTTTGACAGTTTCACTTTCACTGAAATATTCATAATGTTCTCAGCCACCAGCAGTATTTTCTTTAGAAGCTTCTGTAAATTCATATCACATCAGGAGGATACGGCATTTTTTATTTCAACTATTTTTCATTGAATACAAATATATTCATCAAATTAAAGGGACATTGTCAGAGGCGCAATAGAGCATTGGGGATCTCCACAGAAAAAAAGTAACTAATTTTGCACATGTGGAGAAACATTTTATGAAAGTTTTGTCATAATTATTTTCCAAGTAGGAAAGAAAAGTATATATTTTATCCAAGTATATGACAACTGTGTTGATTTTCTAATATGCTCAATTACGCTTTGCAGAAAATTTCCTTTAGTCTTTCTAATTCCATTTTATTTGAGATGTTTTAAACATATTCAACAAGTGTGGTATAAAAATTATACATTACATGGCCGGGCGCCGTGGCTCAAGCCTGTAATCCCAGCACTTTGGGAGGCCGAGGCGGGTGGATCACGAGGTCGAGAGATCGAGACCATCCTGGTCACCATGGTGAAACCCCGTGTCTACTAAAAATACAAAAAACTAGCTGGGCGTGGTGGCGCGTGCCTGTAATCCCAGCTACTCAGGAGGCTGAGGCAGGAGAATTGCCTGAACCCAGGAGGCGGAGGTTGCGGTGAGCCGAGATCGTGCCATTGCACTCCAGCCTGGGTAGCAAGAGTGAAACTCCGTCTCAAAAAAAAAGGAAAAAAAAAAATTATACATTACATACTTCCTCAATCATGTATTATAAGACCATTATAAATTCAAATTAATGTCTTCATTTTTAGAAGACATATTTCAGTATCCATTTACTGTTATTTTAGGAATGTAGTTTAATGATGTCTACCATAGTAGAAAATTATGTTTTATACTTAATTATAAAATCTATAAAGTATAGGTTATATCAAGAACTGCAAACATCTGAGATTTTATAATACCTACAAACGAACAAGTTAGCTTGTAACAATGTCATGAATACTACAAGAAAACAAAATATATTTGGATCATAGACAAAGGACAGTAATTCTTTATCAAAATAGCTATAACGAGAGTACCATCATTTTCCTACATTTATTGCCTGAGCCTCAGTTGCCACAGGAAGACATGACCATTCTGCAATTATCAGGTGAGGCTTGCACCTGCAATGAATTGTGTTACAGAATAGGAAACTTAAGTGTAGAGACCTTGAGTCTTTTATATGGATCTGTAAGTTAACTTTCTCCTTTTCCTGGAGCTAGGCAAATTATTGTTAGTAAAGCACCAGGTGTTTGGGCTAGGTCCTGCTGCTTGTTGCCCGGTTTGCTGGACAGAAAGTCACTCACTGGAAAAATTAGTATTGTCAAGGAAGAAGGCTTTAATCTGGTGCTGCAGCTGAAGAGATGAGAGATCAGTCTCAAATCTGTCTTCGTGACCAATTAAAATTAGGAGATTATATTCTGGGAAATAAATGCAACCATGCATAGGGGAACAGGAATTAGGGAAGGATAAGAAAAGAGTTGGCCAACAGAAAGCAGGTGGTCATTTGCATAAAATCTTCTTAGGAAGCTTCATAAAATTCTAACTTTTGAGGCCCAACCCCAGATTCACTGGATCAGTGTCTCTAGTGTTGTGATCTGGAAAGTGAATATTTTTAACAAGCCCTATAGGTAATTTTGTGTGCATTTAAGTTTTAGAACAGCAGGTAAAAGATAAATAGATATTTAAGGTGATTTCAGAGTAAACTTAAAAGCACTAGATGATAAAAATATTTTAAATAAAGAGGAAAATCAATACCTGGGAAATACAATCTAGAAATTGCTGAAAGTTTTGGCTCATTTGATGATGACTTATATACCTTTTTCTGGAATGTGAGCCACTCTCAAAGGAGTGCAGAAATTGCAACAGTCCTTACTCCAACACATGAAATTTTGCAAGTCACATCTGAAGCTTGTGTAGGGTAATTGCCAAAGCAAAGAATGTATAATTTGGTAACAAAAGAAATTGAAATGTTTCTATACACTACTGTTATTTAGTTTTCCAAACCGTGCTAATGTACCTTTCCCCAAAACCTTGCTAATGCCTGACATAATATCAAATAAGTATTTGCCAACACATGTAACTCTATTTATGTCTAAATCTATCTACATCTTTCTAGAGTACTAAAAAGCAAATAATTGAATGTAAAAAGTGAGAAAGAGTAAAAGTAGTATATATATATATATATATTGAAATTAATGTTTATGGAATGTGTCTCCATATCATTGTTTCAGTCAAAGGCAGGAGTTGCTAATCAAAACCCATTTTGTGAAAATTGCTTCAATTTAATGACCTTTACAAAGAGAAATATGGAAGCTCTTCTGTTACACTATAGCATCCTACATGGTCTGTTGATGGCCAAGTTATGTTTACTAGTTATTTTCAATAATTGAATTTTCTAATCATTTAGCAATAGGAAAAGTTACAAAAATAACACTACAGAATTTCCTAGTGCTGATGATCATAACTCCATTCAGCCCTGTGAAACAGCATTAGAGACTTTCTTCCTTTAGCATTTCTGTAAGGTACATTTTGTTCTCCCTTCACTTTCTTTCAGAGCTGGAATGTGCTTCTCAAATAATCCAAAGTAGCTAAGTAATTTACATTATATGTAATATAAACTCTATATGTAATATATATTTAACATATTATATATTTATTTGGAAAATACATAATAATAAAGACAAGATACTATTTTGCCATGGTCTGAGATAAAGGAACAACACTATTTTAGTCAATGTACTTTTACTTATTGATTATGCTTCCGATTTTATGCAAACTACAAGTCACAGGCTAAATTTTACCTACCACCTATTTTTGTAAATAAAATTCTAATCAAATTATAAACCTGGCCCACAATCAAAGAAGGTCAGAAGTCTCAGAATAAAACAAACAATACTACTGGAAAAGGTATAGTAAGAATATGTTCTAAAAAGTTAAAAGTTACTAACATTATCCTAAACTATGGAAGTGCTGCAGTATTATTAATTTTCTTGCATGAAATTAAATCATTTCATGTCATTTGAAAACTATCTAGCTAAACTATTACAATAATATAACTTTGCATTTCCCTTTTATTTAATAAATATTCAAACTTTTTTGTAACAGTGAATTGAGAAAGGAGAATGAAGAATTATTTAATTCTAGTAATTACATTTCTCTATATTTTAACTATCACATATCTTGCATTTATTTCTCATTATGATTCAATAGAGAGGACAAAATAATATAATGTAGTAACATAAATTGTCAGAAATACCCAAATTCACTGGCGTTTCACATGGAAAGCTTTTATGTCTTTAATTATTAAAAATCATTCAAATAAAAATTCCTTTATTAAAGATCACTTATCTTTGGATAAGGTACTTGAAATTATAGAATGGTCAACTTGATATTTTCTATGTCAATAAAATTTTAAAATAAATCATTCTAGATACAAATAGATATAAATTTTAGTCAAATTTTGACTGTTCTATGCTTAAAACGAGAAAATTCTTCTTCATTAAGAAAAGTAAAGGTAATGAAGAGATTGGGAATGAAAGTCTCCCATTAAATTAATGACTTTACCTAATTCTTCTGTCTGCTAAAAGGTAGTTCATTATATTTAATCCTCTTTTAAAACAATTTTATTGAAGTATAATTTACATAGCGTATATTTTAACGATTACAAGCACACAATTCAATGATTTTTTTAAAACTTTTGGAATTGTGTAATCATTTTCACAATCCAGTTTTAGAACATTTTGTGACCCCAAATGAAAGATTGTACCTATTTACAGTTACTTCCTTATCCTACCACCAGGTCCAAAAGGCCAATGTTATTCTTTTAGTTTCTATAAATCTACTTGTTCTGGATATTACACATAAGTTGAACCATACAATAGGTCATCTTTTGCATCTTTCTTCTTCCACTCGGCATTTTTGAAGGTTAATCTGTGTTGCAACACATATTATTGTTAGTGTGTAATATATATTAGAAAATTATTCCTTTTTATTGAAAAATACAGTTGATGGACATCTGAATTTTTTTTCGGTTGTTATGAATAATGTTACTAGAAACATTCTCATGTATACTTTCACGTGTATATAAAATTTTTTTGGAGAATATGTAGGATTTGAATTTGTGGATTCTATAGCCAATTTATGTTTAACTTGTAAGAAACTGTTAAATCATTTCCAAAATAGCTATACTATTTTATGTCCTCACAAGCAATATTGAGTGACATAGTTTTCTATATTCTAGTAAATATGGCATTTTCTGCTAGCTATTCCAGTGTTCATGTAGTGGCATCTCACTGTGATTTTAATTGCATTTCCCTGATGTCTATCTAATTAAGCTGAGCATCATTTCATATGCTTATTAGTAATTCATATTTCATTAGCAAAATGTCTATTCACATCTCTTACTAAAATTTTAATTGGGTTGTTTGTCTTATCATTGAGTTTTAACTTGATAAAAACGAGATATTCTGGATAAAAGGTTTTGATCAGATATAAGATTTACAAACATTTGTTTCTATCTGCAACTGCTTTATTTTCTTAAATTTGTTTTGTTAAAGTGCAAATATTTTTGATTTTTATTAGATCTTTTCAATGAATTGGACTTTTAATGTATTTATCTCTTTTTCCAATCCTAAAACATAAAGATTTATTTGCTGTGTTGCAATCTAGAAGATTTACAGTGTTAAGTATTAAATTTAGGTCTGTGATTCATTTTTTGGTTAATTTTTCAGTAGGGATCTTAGATTTTATAATGTGACTATTCAGTTTATTTGCTGAAAAATGTGATTTTCCTTTAAAATTGTTTTGGCATCAATGTTAAAATGTTCTATTGATCTATAAGCCTGTTTTTATGCCCAAAACATACTATTTAATTGATTACTATAGCTTTACTGTAAGCTTTGAAATTGGATTAAGTCCTATTTGATTGATTACTATAGCTTTATTGTAAGTTTTGAAATTGGATTAAGTCCTTCAATATCACTCCCTTTTTTCAAAATTGTTTTGGCTATTCTAAGTCATTTGAATTATAACAATAATTCAAATAACACATAAAATATATATGTTAGGATATCAGTTTCTACAAAATAAAAAGACTGCTAGTAATTTAAAAGGAATTGTGTAACTCTATTGATCAATTTGAGAATGAGGAAAATCCTGACAATATTGAGTCTTCTAATTCAACTATATGCATTGTCTTTTATTTTATGTAAATCTTCATTCATTCATTTATTTCTTCTTTGCTCAACAATAAATTACAGTTTTCAGCAAAGAAGTCTTTCACTTCTCTTGTTAAATAATTTCTAATATGCTATTGTTTTGATGCTCTTTTAAATGAAAATAAGTTCTCTTTTTGCTATTTTATTTTAAATGGACAGATAAGATTATATATGATGTTTTGAAGTATATATGTTGTGAAATAATTAAATCCAGCTAATTAGCATATACATTATCTCATATAATTGTCACCTTTGTGGTGAGAACACTTTAGATACATCCCGTTAGTATTTTTCAAGAATACAATATATTAACTATAGTCACCATTCAGTACAATAGATATGCTTATTCCTTTTATCTAACTACAATTTTGTATCCTTTAACAAACATTTGCTCAACCACCTCCCCAACAATCTCAGCTCCTGGTAACCACCATTCTACTATCTACTTCTAAAAAATCAAACTTTCTAGATTCCATATATGTGAGATCATGAGAGATTTGTCTTTCTGTGCCTGCCTATGTCACTAAACATATGTCCTCCAGGTTCATTCATGCTGTCACAAATAACAGGGTTTTATTATGTCTTATGATTGAATAATATTTCATTTTTGTATGTATACTACATTTTTATTAGGTTTATTCCATATCTTGGCTATTGTGAATAGTTCCATAATAAACATAAAAGTGCAGCTATCTCTTCAACATATTAATTTTATTTCATTCAGACATATATATACATGCGATTGCTGGCATATATTATAGTTTTAATTTTAGTTTTTTTTTTTTTGAGAAACATTCAAATTTGCAGCCCACCAACAGTACAAAAGGGTTCATTCTTTTTTTACACACTCACCAACACTTGTTAACTAACAAGAATGATGTGATACTTCCATGATTTAAATTTACATTTTTCTGATAATTATTGATGTAGAATATTTTTTATATTTGTTTTGGTCATTTTTATGTCTCCTTTTTAGAAATATCCTTTCTTTTCCTTTGCCCATCTTTTAATAAGCTTATTTGTTTTCCTGTTATTGAGTAGTTTGTGTTCCTTGTCTACTTTGGATATTAACCCATTAGCCAATGTATGATTTGCAACTATGTTCTCCCAATCTGTAGGTAGTTTCCTTACTATGTTTATTGTTTCCTTGGCTTTGCAGAAGGTTTGTAGTTTGATATAATTCCACTTGTCTATTTTTTTTCTTTCATTGCTTGTGGCTTGTGAGTAATCTCCAAAAAAATCATTGCCCAGACCAATATCATGAAGCTTTGCCCTATTTTTTCTTTAGCAGTTTTGTAGTTTCAGGTCTTGCATTTGAGTATCAAATTCATTTTTAGTTTAGTTTTTGCATATAGTGTGAGATAAGGATCTAATTTTATTCTTCTGCTTATGGATATCCAGTTTTCCCAACACCATTTGTTTAAGAGACTGTCCTCTTTGTAAAAAATTGTGCGTTTTTGGCATCTTTCCCAAAAATTAGTTCACTGTACATGTTTGGGTTTATTTCTGAGCTCAACTCTATTCCATTGATGTATATGTCTGTTTTTATGACAGTACCCATACTGTTTTTATTACTGCAACTTTGTAGTATGTCTTAAAGTCAGGTAATGTGATGCCTCCAGCTTTGTCTTTTTTGCTCGAACTTGCTTTGGCTTTAGGATCTTTTGTGATTATGTACAAAGTTTAGAATTGTGTATTCCATTTCTGTGAAGAATGTTATTGTTATTTCAGTAAGATCGTGTTAAAGCTATAGGCCACTTTGAAATGAACATTGTTACAATGTTAATTCTTCTCATCCAGAAACATCAATTTTTTAAAAATTCATTTGTGTCTCCTTCAATTTCTTTTTTTTTTTTTAATTTGCTTTTCTTAAAAAAAATTTACTTTAAATTCTGGGATACATGGGCAGAACATGCAGGTTTATTATGTAGGTATACATGTGCCATGGTGGTTTGCTACACCTATCAACTGGTCATGTAGGTTTTAAGCCTTACATGCATTAAGTATTTGTTCCAATACTGTCTCTCCCTCCACTCCCTGACAGGCTCTGGTATGTTATTTTCCCCTCCCTGTGTCCATCTGCTCTCACTGGTCGACTCCCACTTATGAGTGAGGACATGTGGTGTTTGGTTTTTCTGCTCCTGCATTAGTTTGCTGAGAATGGTAGCTTCCAGTGTCATCTATGTGTCTGCAAAGGACTCGAACTCATCCTTTTTTGTGGCTGCTTAGTATTACACAGTGTATATGTGCCACATTTTATTTATCCATTCTATCATTGATGGGCATTTGGGTTTGTTCCAAGTCTTCGCTCTTGCGAACAGTGCCACAATAAACATACATGTGTATGTGTCTTTATAGTAGAATGATTTATAATCCTTTGGGTTTATCCCAGTAATAGGATTGCTGGGTCAAATTGTATTTCTGGTTCTAGATCCTTGAGGAATCACCACACTGTCTCCCACAATGGTTGAACTAATTTATACTCCCACCAAAAGTGTAAGAGTGTTCCTATTTCTCCACATACTCTCCAGCATCTCATTTCCTGACTTTTTAATAATTGCCATTCTAGCTGGGGTGAGCTGGTATCTCACTGTGGTTTTGATTTGCATTTCTCTAATGACCAGTAATTTTTTTCAACAATGTTCCATACTTTTAGTGTAGGTATCTTTGACATCTTAAGTTAAATTTATTCCTATTTTATTTTTGTAGCTTTTATCAATAAAATTCTTTTTTTGATTTTTTTCAGGTAAGTTGTTAGTGTATAGAAACAATTTATGAGTGTTGATTATGTTGAAAATTTGCTGAATTCATTTATTATTTTTAACAGCTGTTTGGTGGATTTCTTAGCGTTTTTTGTGTATAATATCATGTTGCCTGCAAAGAGGAACAATTTAGCTTCTTTCTTTTCAATTTGAATGCTTTTTATTCCTTTCTCTTGCCTATTTCTCTGGTTAGGACTTCCATTACTGTGTTGTATCCTTTTCTGAATCTTAGGAAAAGAGCTTTCAGCTTTTCACAGTTGACTAAAATGTTAGTTGTAGGCTTGTCGTATATAGAATTTATTGTGTTAAGACACATTTGATGCCTAATTATTAAGAGGTTTTTATTATAAAATGATGTTAAATTGTGTTGAATGATATTCTGCACTTATTAAAGTGATCACATAGTTTTGTTCTTCATTCTGTTAATGTGATATATGATATGATATTTATTGATTTACATTTTTTGAACCATTCTTGTATTCTCAGAATGAAGCTCATTTGATCATAGAGGATGAGCATTTTAATGTGCTTTTGGGTTTACTTTGCTAATATTTTGTTGAGAATTTTTGTACCAATGTTCATCAGGTATATTGTCCTATACTTTTCTTCTATATGTCTTTATCTGGCTTTGGAATTGGTAAATTTGGTATTGGATGATGCTGGCTTTGTAAAATGAGGTTGAAAGAATTCCCTCCTCTTCCATTTTTCAGAAGAATTTGATAATTGGCCTTCATTATTTAAATGTTTGATAGAGTTCAGCAGGGATGCCATCAAATCTTGGGCTATTCTTTGATGGGAGACTTTACTTTTTATAATTGATTCAATTTTCCTATTATTGGTGTTAAAGTTTTCCATTTCTTCATAATTAAATATTGGTAGAGTGCATGCAACAAGAAATTTTCCCATTACTTCTAGTTTGTCCAATTTGTTGGTGTATATTTTTCAAAGTTGGTATTGTGATCCTTTGTATTTCTGTTGCTTCAGTTGCTAGTCTCCTTTTTTATTTTTTATTTTATTTGAGTCTTCTTTTCTGTTCTTTGTTAGTCCAAGTACGAGCCTCTCAATTTTTTTCATACAGTCAATTCTTTGTTTTTTATTTTATTCTTTTGTTTTTCTAGTCTCTATTTTATTTACTTCTGCTCTGATCTTTACTAATTTCTTACATCTGCTAACTTTGAGTTTGGTTTGCTTTTGTTCTTCCAGTTCCTTGAGGTACAACCTTAGGGGATGGTGCTGTGGACATTGTTAAAATGACAACAAAGGATTAAAAATGTGAGATAAACATAGATGATAAAGCAGTGTTAGGTTTTGAGAGGATTTACTCAAATTTCAAAAGAAGTTCTACTGTGGGTACAATGGTACCAAACAGTATTGCATGGCATAGAGACATTGTGCAGGAAAATAAAAGTGATTTTTTTTTTCTTGTAAATCTGTTGTAGTTCTTTGTAAATTCTGGATATCAGCACTTTGACAGATGGGTAGCCTGCAAAAATTTTTTACCATTCTGTTGGTTGCTGATTCACTCTAATGACTGTTTCTTTTGCCGTACAGAAGCTGTGGAGTTTGATTAGGTCCCATTTGTCTATTTTGGCTTTTGTTGCCAATGCTTTTGGTGTTTTGGTCATGAAGTCCTCGCCTATGCCTATGTCCTGAATGGTTTTACCTAGATTTTCTTCTAGGGTTTTTATGGTGTTAGGTCTTATGTTTAAGTCTTTAATACATCTGGAGTTAATTTTAGGGTAAGGTGTCAGGAACGGGCCCATTCAAAAGTGGGTGAAGGATTTGAACAGACACTTTACAAAAGAAGACAAACATGAGGTCAACAAACATATGAAAAAAATGCTCATCATTACTGGTCATTAGAGAAATGCAAATCAAAACTACATTGAGATACCGTCTCATGCCAGTTAGAATGGAAATCATTAAAAAATCTGGAGACAACAGATGCTGGAGAGGATGTGGAGAAATAAGAACACTTTTACACTGTTGGTGGGGGTGTCAATTTGTTCAAGCATTGTGGAAGACAGTGTGGTGATTCCTCAAGGACCTAGAAATAGAAATTCCATTTGACCCAGCAATCCCATTACTGAGTATATATCCGAAGGATTATAAATTGCTCTAGTGTAAAGCCACATGCACACATATGTTCATTGTGGCACTGTTTACAATAGCAAAGATTTGGAACCAACCCAAATGCCCATCAACGATAGGCTGGATCATGAAAATGTGGCACATACACACCATTGAATACTATGCAGCCATAAAAAAGGATGAGTTCATGTCCGTTGCAGGGACATGGATGAAGCTGGAAACCATCATTCTCAGCAAACTAACACAGGAAGAGAAAACCAATCACCCCATATTTTCACTTATAAGTGGGAGTTGAACAATGAGAACACATGGACACATGGAGGGGAACATCACACACCAGGGCCTGTAACGGGATGGGGGGCAAAGAGAAGGATAGCATTAGGAAAATAACTAATGCAGACGACAGATTGATGGGTCAAGCAAACTACCATGGCATGTGTATACCTATGTAACAAACCTGCACGTTCTGCACATGTATCCCAGAACTTAAAGTATAATTAAAATATAAATAAATAAATAAATAAATTTTATAAAGAAATATCTGTTGTATCCAAAATGACTCAATGAATAAATCATGTACTGACTTGTGCATTACTTTAAATTTAATGTTTGCTAGACAAGGATATGAAATTACTAAGCAGTATAGAATTACTGAATTTTGCCTTTTTGAGGAAATCAAGAAATATTGTTTCCTTATTGTTTATTTCATCATTCTGTAAAAAGATATTTTATTATTACAGTTGTCAATTTTGAAAAGTAGATTCAAAATTTTCTTATACCCCAGCATTTATCAGAGTCATTTATTGTTTGTTTTATAAGTGAGAATATACAACCCTGACAGTTATGTATCTTTACGGAGAATATGCCATTTAAGCAGTACAGTCTAGTATGTCATGAAGTAACAATATCATCTGCTTTTTAAGAGAAAACATTTAGATCATCTTATGCAATTTAAAGTTTTCAATATGTTATCATTATCAAGCATGAAGGGTATTGTTTAGAAATGTTTATTTTCAGCCAAATAGAATCAAACTAAATGCAGATATTTTAGACTCCGTAAAGTAATTTAGGAAATCACTTAGCAAACACATTTTCCTCAATGTTACAATTCAAACCATTTCATGGCATTTGCATTTGCAATTCAATTTTCATAAAAACAGCCTACAAAACCACAAATCATTGGTCCACTAAGCAGTACCTGGATATGGGAATAGTAACACTTAATGTATTCTGCAGATTGCTGGACTGCCGGAAGCCAAGTACTCCTTTGTACCTCAGACTCTGCAAATTATAGGATTATAATTGTATTTGGCTGTTCGTATTTTATTAAGAGTGTCAGAAGGAAAGAGTATGAGAAAAAGAAAAAGATGGAATTTCCCAAGTCCATATGAATTAAAGAGAAATATATTTTAAAAAATTTAAAATGAAGCTATGTGTCCATCATGTTACTAAGACTATTCTACTAGACTTTCCTCTAGTCTCTCTCAGAAGTGCCAACAAAATGATCTCATGCTTTCCCACTCAAAGGTACATATTATTCTTTCTAAACTCTTTCTTTACTTAACACTTTGCATCACTTCACTCCATAATTATTATCTGCCCTCATTAGGACACTGTAAGACTGAGAGAAAAATCTGAGTGGGAGTATTTCTACCAGTGCCTTCTTGGAATGGACCAATCGCAGGCTTACAAATACAAAAAGTAAATTAATCAATCATAATCATATTTGCTGAGCACTATTGTTTGCAGAACATTAAATGTTCAAAATGAAATGCCATTTTGAAATATCTGTTGCTAAGTTTGAGATTAAATTTTAACAATGATAAGTTAACTTTTTCCCTAATAATAAAGTATTCTAGTTATTGGGCTATTATTTAAACCAGTCTTAGTGCATAATATTTTACTGGCCAGAAAGGATTAATGCTCACAAGGCAATTATCCAACTCTAGTGATAATTAGCAAACTAGGGGAATAAGATTTCTATTTAAGGTATAATTTGTTCTATTTCACTTCACTCTGGGGGTCATGACAGTAGCTTTTTATGTACCTACAAGCTAGCCTACCAGCTTTACTCGCTAAATTTCTCTACCATGCATTCTGCACATTTCTTTTTTTCTTTAGCTATTTCGTGTTGATTTGGTTTCTCATAAGCCATTAAGCAGAACTGCATAGTATAAACCTGTCACAATTTTGGACTATATGTTATGCAGAGAGTTTCTAAAAAATTTCTCATAAAAATACTTATTTCAACTTGTGCTTTCAACAAGAGATATTACCCTTCATCTCCAGTGGCAAAATTATTTGAAGCTGATGAGTCATATAATAGTTCTCAACTCCCCAAAGCACCTTTATTATGGGAAACTACTTTTATACTGTCATTTAGTTTGTGAAATATGAAATGCTGCTATGTGTTTTTTTTTCTCCAAATACCTAAGAGAAGAAAATATAGATGCCAATTGCTCACTAGATAGAAATCTTAAAAGGTTGAACCTATACTGTTCATGCTAGATTTTTCAAGAGTGCTCTCCCTTGAATTTAAAGCATGCAACTGTCTGTTAATATTTCACTATTACCTTCAAAAATATACTTATTAGAAATTAAATATGGCTTTAAAAATTCTTCTCTATCCCTTTAATTTATAAACTGAGTCTCACAGAAAGCAACTAAAATAATAGGACATAGAGGAAAAAAAGACCCTAATAATGGTGTCAATATACCTTATTTGGTTACTAATAGAAGGACAGTGTGGAAGCTTGATAAATTTTCCCATTTACTCAACACCCACACTGGTGGCAGGAAGGTGTTAAATAAACATAATGAAATAAGAGAGAAACAAATTAAAGATGAATAAACAGACCATTCTGTACACAATGTAACATAATTTAATATCTGTCATACTGTCTGTTTTTGTATGTCAAAAACAGATAGTACAACAGATTAGAATGTTACTATCAGGATTCTACAAGGTTATTAATGTTGTGTTGATGTAAGAGGTGAAAAAAGATTTTAAAGTATAAAAGCAAACGTCAATTTTAAACAATATTGATGTATCCAGAAAATATAACATTAGCTTAGAATACAATGTTTTATTTTCTGGATACATCAATATTGTTTAAAATTGATGTTTGCTTTTATACTTTAATAGATACTAAAACTTTTCTTACTGTATTAATGCATTTCTTATGTTTCATCTACACTTGGCCTAGGATTTGTGTTGATGTAAGAGGTGGAAAAATTAAAAAAGCCTCAATATGAACATTTAATAACTTAATGGCATAATAGTTCTGCTAAGGGCAGTGTATTAGTCAGTTCTTATGCTGCTATGAAGAAACACTCCAAACTGTGTTTCTTACAAAGAAAAGAGGTTTAATTGACCTGCAGTTAGGGCTCAGGAAATTTACAATCAGGGCAGAAAGCAAAAGGGAAGCAAGGCACATTTTACATAGCAGCAGGAGAGAGAGAAAGAGAAGTGTGAGGGGACTGCAGAAACACTTTTAAACCATTAGATCTTATAAGAATTCACTCACTATCACAAGAACAGCAAGGGGGAAACCGCCTCCATGATTCAAGTATCTCCCACCGGATCCCTCCCATGACACATGAGGATTATGGAGATTACAATTAAAGATGAGATTTGAGTGGGACTACACACAAATCATATCAGACAGTTAAGAGAGAGAGAAGGAGAAATACAGAAGGCTCAGTTTGAAGAGATGGTATTTGCAAATTTGAGTAGTAGCTGTAATGTCACATAAGGTAGTGGTAGCTCAGCCAGAAAATAACACTAAAGTAGTCAAGTTGTTTCATGAGTGTAATTTTCCTTGCCACTTCTTGGTATAATTCAGAAAAGATTTGTAATAATTTTCAATGACTTTGGATGATTAACAGGTTTATTAACTAAATGTAACAATGTAACATTTTGCTGATCTTGTCTGCTAGTCAGATTAGATTTATGTCCACTACATATGTTATAGTACAAATCCCTTTTAGAAACATGAGAAGATGTACAAAAATCAGATAGGATGACAGATTAGAATATTACTATCAGGATTCCATAAGGTTATTAAAATCTCATGCCTCTGTGAATCTACACACATAGAGTTAAAAACGATACTATTTTATTCCAGAAAATGAATTGCCATTGTTTTAATAAGAGACAGAGAGACCAAAAGTTAGGGATTTGTGGAACAAAAAAACCGCTTTCTTTAACTTTTAATAGTTCAGAATAATTTAAAATCTGCAATTTTGATCTGTCTAAAAATATATAATACTTTTTCTAGGATTCATAGATAATTAAAGTTTTATTTTGATTTGTTTGCTTGATTTTGCTTTTTCTTTAATGACACGTTCAAAGTGGATTCACTATTAGTTGCTTTTGTAAAGAAACATCGACTCAAATCTTTAAGTGTAAGTTATGCTTTGATGCATTTTAAAATAACGAAGTAGAAGATTTGATACAATTCTCATTGATTAATATATGTTATACCAAAGTAACAGACAATCCTGTAATTATTTATATTTTGCTCATGCCGCCAGTCCCTCACAGATGATTAGGTGGGGTGGAAGGTGGGGATGTTCTCCTTGTAGTCACTCAGGAACCTAGGCTGATGTAGTTTTCATTTTGGCACATTCATCCATGATTACCAAGGCAAAGAAGTAAGACATGGCGAATTTTGCATCTGAGCACTCCTAATTCTATGTGCATGTGGTTGTAATCATTCATACTTTATTGTCCGAAACAAGTCAAATGGCAACGCTTACATCGAAAAGGACTGGTAGTTGAAAACCTGTATAATACCTGGATGTGGGCAAAAACAGGAATATTTGGTGAGCTACATGAATCATTTACATATCCCGTAAAAGGATTTCTACATAACTGTGTGATAGCCTATAAAGCTACAAGTCAATAAAAACAATAAAATGAAAGTGGTCGGGGAGAGGGCAAGGTGGCCGACTAGACCCAGCCAGGCGGTGCAGCTGCCGCTGAGGAACTAAGACGACCGGCACACTCCTACCAGATCTTCAGAGAGAGGCACCGAGAGCGGAGGAAGGGAAGGCACAGAGGCCTGGTTGAAAGGAGAGGAAGCTGGGAACCCTGCAGAGGGATACCGTGCAGTGAGACTCGTTCCGGGCTCCCAGTGACTCGGGCATACCGGGTCAGTTTGAACTGACAAAAAATAACCCATTCTCGCCATGGGACTCCAGAATGCCAACAGGAGGAGACCCCTTGACCACTACAAACACTTGAGTTGGCAAGAGAGAGCTGTTTAGAGAAGTGGCAGGGGCCTCAGGTCAGCTGATGTGGAGTCCAGAGGATTTGGTGCCAGATTATCTGCAGCAGAGCACAGCCAGGAAGGCCATTCTCCTAGGCTTGACTTGCTCCCGTAGGGGACTTCAGCCATAAGAAATCTGGGACCTGAACTCTGAAGGGTGGTCTTTCACATCAGATGGGGCCAGTTCGACGTGAGCAACTATTGGTCTATGGCCTCTCTGGGGTGCCAGCCTGGCCACATCAGCTTGCAGGGCAGCCTCAGGTGCCTCGGGAGCATGCATCATAGCTCCAGCACCAGTGAATGTGCCTAACTTGAAGAGAGCTCTAGCAGGGTAGCCCCCGTGGCCACACACCCACATAGCTGCTGCCTCCCCACACTGCAGCTTACCCCCACCCACAGCAGCCCTCCACATTGTTTTGTCAGTCCGTGAAGGTAAGTTGGCGAGTTTTGCCTTCCTTGCTATACCAGCACAAGTGTGTGCATCCACCCTGCCCTGCCACAGCTGTGGCGGGAGTGCAGTTGGCCCCTATCCCCTGACAAGACCACCATTGTGTTGCTGTCAGATCCACAAAGCCAGCCAGCCCCATCCCTGCCAGCACCCTGCCTGTGCACCAACACTGCCATGGGAGTGAAACTGGGCACAGAGAACAGTGGACCCTCACCTGCCCTGAGCAACCACTCCTGCCTGCGGTGCACAAAGAGGACACAGACCTGTGCCCTTCAGCTCTCTGGCCCTGTGCTAACATTACTACTAGCAAAACGCATATACAGTTTTCAGCAAGGGCCCCCACTCCCACAGCCATGCTGCCTCCACCACTGTAGTATAATCCTACCTGGAAGCAGGCACCCTGGCACCCACTAGGATCTGCAGCAGCTGAGTATGCACCCTCCTGGACTGCTGCCACTGCAGCCCATACTTGCAGAAAAGGAAGGATTCAACTGCCATCCACTACAAGATGCTTTGGGTGGCACCACTCATCGGAGTTTAGTGACAAGCAGTCCAGGAGCACCTCTGCCCAGTCAGTGCAGTGGATTCTTAACCTCTAGGAGCTAGAAAACAAAGTCAGGGCAGAATATATGGTCTCCACAGTTAGAGCACGCAATATAGGAGTTGGGAGCTGACGTGCTGGCCCCCTATAATATTCCAGAAATCCAGCCAATTGGCTGAATTCACCTTATAGCACAGTTAAACCATCAAGGTCATCAAATAGGATAAACAAAACAACAACAACGGCGACAAACAGCAACTTCAAAGATTGAAGAAGCATCAGTCCATAAAGATCAGAAAGGGCTGGGCACAGCGGTGACTCACACCTGTAATCCCAACACTTTGGGAGGCCGAGGGGGGCAGATAGTGAGGTCAAGAAATCGAGACCATCCCCGCCAACATAGTGAAACCCGTCTCTACTAAAACATAAAAATTAACTGGGTTTGGTGGTGTGTATCTGTAGTCCCAGCTACTCAGGAGGCTGAGGCAGGAGAATTGATTGAATCCAGGAGACAGAGGTTGCAGTAAGCCGAGATCATGCCACTGCACTCCAGCCTGGTGCCTGGCAACACAGCAAGACTCTGTCTCAGGGGAAAAAAAAAAAAAAAAATCAGAAAGAACCAACACAAGAACTCAAACAACTCAAAAAGCCAGAGTGTCTTCCTTCCTCCAAATAACCATAACCACATCACCCCTCCAGCAAGGGTTCTTGACCAGACTAAGAAGGCTGAATTAACAGAATTAGAATTCAGTATATGGATAGGAATCAAGATCATTGAGATGCAGCGGTATGTTGAAACTCAATGTAAGATAGCTCAGAATCACAATAAAATGATCCAAGAGCTGCCAGACAAAATAGCCACTATAGAAAATAACATAACTGACCTGATAGAATTGAAAAATACACGACAAGTTTTTTATGATGTATAAACTTATGTATGAACTTATGAAGCAATCTTAAGAATTAACAGCAGAATAGACCAAGCTGAGGAAAGAATCTCAGAGCTTGAGGACTGGCTGTCTGGGAGACAAAAAGTCAGCTAAGAATACATAAAACAGAATGAAAAGGAATAAACAAAATCTCTGAGAAGTATGGGATTATGTAAACAGACCAAATCTATGAATCACTGGTGTCCCTGCAAAGGGAGAGTGTAAGCAACTTGGAAAACACATCTCAGGATATCACCATAAGTACTTCCCCAATCTAGCTAGAGAGGAAAATATTCAAATTCAGGAAATGCAGAGAACCCCAGTAAGATACTTAACAAGATCTTCCCTAACACATACAGTCATCGTATTGTCCATGGTAAAAATCAAACAAACAAACAAACAAAAGTTGAAGGCAGCTATAGAGAAAGGTCAGGTCACCTACAAAAGGAAGCCCATCAGTCTAACTGGGCCTCTCAACAGAAACTGTATATGCCAGAAGACATTGAGAGACAATATTCAACATTCTTAAGGTAAAGAAATTCTAACACAGAATTTTATATCTGGTCAAACCAAAATTCATAAGCAAAGTAGAAATAAGATCCTTTTAAGACAAGCAAGGCAATTCATTACCACCAGAGCTACTTACCAGAGCTGCTGAAGGAAACATTAAATGTGGAAAGGAAAGATCATTACCAGCCACTATATAAATTCACTTAATTATACAAGTCAGTGACACTATAAAGCAACCACACAAACAAGTCTGCATAATAATTAGCTTACATCATGATGACAGTATCAAATTTACATATATCAACACTAACCTTAAATGTAAGTGGGCTAAATGACCCAATGAAAAGATACAGAGTAACAAGCTGGAAAAAGAACCAAACCCAATGCGGGAGAACCCAGATGTATAAAGCAAATTCTTAGAGGCTTTCAAAGAGACTTAGACTCCCACACAATAATAGTGGGAGACTTCAACACCCCACTGTTAGTATTAGATAGCTAATCAAGGCAAAAAATTAGCAAAGATATTCCAGACCTGAACTCAGCACTGTATCAAAAGACCTAACAGAGTTCTTTTACATCCTATCCACAGAACTCTCCACCCAAACACAACAGAATAAACATTCTTATCATTGCCACATTACATACACTCTTAAGTCAATCACACAACAGAAAATAAAATAATCTTCAGCAAATACAAAAAAATAAAGATCATAACGACCACTCTCTTAGACCACAGCACAATAAAACTAGAAATCAAGACTAAGAAATTCACCCAAAACCATACAAATACATGGAAATTAAATAACCTTCTCCTCACCAACTTTTGGGTAAATAATGAAATTAAGGCAGAAATCAAGAAGTTCTTTGAAAATGAGAACAACTATGTAACATACTAGAATTTCTGAGATACAGCTATGGCAGACATAAGAACTGTATAGCACTAAATGCCCACATCAAACAGTTAAAAAAGTCTACTTAACAACCTAACATCACAACTAAGAGATCTAGAGAACCAAGAATAAAACCAGATCCCAAAGCCAGCAAAAGACAAAAAACAACCCAAATCAGAGATTAACAGAATAAAATTGAAACATAAAAAAATACAAAAGACTAATGAATGCAAGAGTTTGTTTTTTGAAACAATAAATGATATAGATAGACCAATAGCTAGACTAATAAAAAAAAGGATAAGATCTAAATAAACACAATCAGAATTGGCAATATGGATGTTACTGCCAATCCCACAGAAAACTACAAAAAAAAAAAAAAAAAAAAAAAAAAAGCTTTTATAGAGACTACTAAGAACAACTCTATGCATACAAACTAGAATCTAGAATTGGATAAATTCCTGGGAAACTACAACCCCCCGCCCCAAGATTAAAACAGGAAGAAATTGAATCCCTGAACAGATCAATAATGACTTCCAAAATTGAAGTAGTAATAAAAAGCCTGCCAACCAGAAAAAGATCAGGACTACATGGATTCAGAGCCAAATTCTACCAGATGTACAGAGAAGAGCTGGTACTATTTTTACTGAAACTATCCAAGAAGTTAAGTAGGAAGGACTCCTCTCTAACTTGTTTTATGAGGCCAGCATTATCAAACCAAAGTCTGGAAAAAACACAGCCAAAATAGGAAATATCATGCCAATACCCTGATGAACATGAATGTAAAACTCTCAACAAAATACTGGCCAATTGAATCCAGCAGTACATCAAAAAGCTAACCTGCCACAATCAAGTGGGCTTTATCTCTGGGATGCAAGGTTGGTTCAACACACATCAATAAATGTGATGCAGCATATAAACAGAACTGCAGACAAAAACCAAATTAATTATCTCAAGTGAGAAAAAAAGCTTTTGATAAAATTATATTAAAAACTCATTCATATTAAAAACTCCCAATAAACTAGATATTGAAGGAACATACCTCAAAATACTAAAGCTATCTATAAAAATACTGCAACCAATATTATACTGAATGAGCAAAAGCTAGAAGCACTTCCCTTTAAAAGGAGCCCAAGACAAGGATACCTTTCTCTCACTACTCCTATCCAACACAGTGTTGGGAATCCTAGCCAGAACAATCAGGCAAGAGAAAGGAAAAAAGGACACCCAAACGATACAAACAATGTTAAACTATCCCTGCTTGCAGATGACATGAATCTATACGTAGAAAACCCGATAGCCTCATCCCAAAAGCTCCTTAAGCTGATAAACAACATCAGCAAAGTCTCAGGATACAGAGTCAACATACAAAAATGAACAGCATTCTTATACACCAACAGTCAAGCCAAGAGCCAAATTAGATATGCAATCCCATTCACAATTGTCACAAAAAGAATAAAATACCTAGGAATACAGCAAACCATAGAGGTAAAAGATCTCTACAAGGAGAACTACAAAACACTGTTCAAAGAAACCAGAGATGATACAAACACGGAAAAAAAAAAAATCCCATTTTCATGAATGGGAAGAATCAATGCAGTTAAAAAGGTCATATTGCCCAAGGCACTTTATAGATTTAATGTTATTCCTATTGAACTATCAGTGGTATTTTTTATAGAACTAGAAAAACATATTTTAAAATTTATATGGAACCAAAAAAGAGTCCAAATCATAAGCAATCATAAGCAAGAAGAATAAAGCTCTAGGTATCACACTACCTGACTTCAAACTGGTAAACACACATACATACACTCACCCCCCATGGAATAGAATAGAAAACCTACACCTAAATGATTTTCAACAAAGCTGACGAAAACAAGCAACTGGGAAAGGACTTCCTATTTAACAAACAGTGCTGTGGTAACTGGCTAGCCATATTCAGAAGATTGAAACCGGACCCCTTTCTTCACCATATACAACAATTAACTCAAGATGGATAAAAGACTTAAATATAAATCCTAAAACTACAAAAACCCTGGAAGACAATTTGCCTGTGCCACTCTGGACATAGAAACAGGCAAAGATTTTAAGACAAAAATGCCAAAAGCAACTGCAACGAAAGCAAAAATTGACAAATGGGATCTAATTCAACTAAATGCCCATGAATAGTAGACTAGATAAAGAAAATCTGGTGTATTCAGTAACATTACAAATGTTCAAATCCACACAGCATAGGTGGGATCCTTTGAGCACCGTTATTTAGATGTTATTAATTGTCCTATGGAAGAGAAAGAGGAGGAATTCTTAAATGACATTTAAAATTTTTTCAGTTGAATGCTATGTAGTGATAAAAAAGAAGATATGTTCTTTGCTAGAACATGAATGAAGCTGGAAGCCATTATTTAGGAAACTAACACGGGCACAGAAGTTCAAATACCTCATGGTCTCTCTTATAAGTGGGAGCTAAATGATGAGAATGCACGGACTCATAGAGTACACTGCGGAATATCAAGCGGTGGAGGGTGGGAGGAGAGGAAGGATCGGGAAAAATAATGAATGGATACTAGGCTCAATACTTAAACGATGAAACAATCTGTCCAATAAACTCCTAGGATACAACTTTACCTATATAACAAAGCTGAGCATGGAACACTGAACTTAAAAGTTGAAAAGAAACCATCTGAATTTTAGTAAAAAAATTTTAGAAATTTGAATAGCATGAAAAACAGGTGGAAATGACTAAATTACAAATGATATTTTAAAATTCCTCCTCTTTCTCTTTCTTAGGGAAGTTAATAGCATCTAAAAGGTGGTGCTCAAAGGATCTCATACATGCTTGTGGATTTGAACATTTGCAATGTTACTGATAAAATTTATAGGTCACTAAAATTTGGCTTAATAATTGATGTTTATTTGGGAATACATATGACATAGTAATTCAAACCAAATTTTATCTAGTGATGTATAACTAAATTAGCATTTCATTTTATTTTGCATTCTTACCTATCTGTATTTTTCTATCTGTTTTTTTTTTTTTTTTTTCAGGAGTGTCACACATTTCTCAGCAGTGACCTGTTTTCATTCTTATTACATACCTATTCCCATGAAGCCCTGGAGATATTTTCAGAAGCATCTTAAGGATTCTCTTCTTTTCCTTCAGACTTTTCTTTTCACCATACTTATTTACTCCAGGTTTTATTACACTATTATGTCCATGTGACCTTATAAGCAATATTTACCCATTATCTCCTGATTCTCTTGTTAAATATCCCATTAATATTTGCCTCCCACAAAGATCTTGCGTATTCCATCTACTCCGTGTTTCCATTGATGATGGCTGCCATTATTCTATTTTTTATTTTCATGTTCTTATCTGTGCCTTGGCTTCTAATGTTTGCATTAATTGAAAAATTCTGTATTAGAAAGGGTGCATCTAGAATTCTCTTTCTTGTATTATTTTCTGCACTGACAAAGCAATTATGTACTTGCTGTCAATGAAAGGACCAATTTCCCGAAAGTGCCACCCTGAGAATTATTTCCTAGACAATAAAACAATCACTATGGCACAACACACATTATATACATTAGTTCTTTCTATATGCTATGGGAAGAAGTCCTGGACATCAGCTGGAAGTGTCTTAAATGAGTCTTTATAGAAAGCCTGAGACATATATAACACCTAACTAAACATTCAATGTGTTCAGAAATTTATTCTTCTACCAAAGTTAATTAAACAGAGGAGAGATACCTGAGTAAAGGAGATCAATCCTGATAACCATGGTTTTCTTGTGCTGCCTAAGCATAGACAAATGAGACTCTAGTGAAGAATTTAAATAACTTGTTGCCCAAATGAAGGGAAAGCAAACAAAACGACAAGTTATTTCATGTACATATGGAAAAACAGATATCAGAGAGTCATCTGAACTATATGGTGAAAGAGTTGGAGAATAGCTCAATGATCCATAGAGCCAACATGTTCACTGTTCATTGAGTAAAGAAAAACAAGACTTAGAGTTAAAAATAATGTGGAAATTTCATTCTTAGCTGTATTAGTGTATATGGCTGGCATATCCAAGTACCACAAAGAGAGTGGCTTAAAAAAACAAAAATTTATTGGCTTATGGGTCGAGACTAGAAGGTCTCAGGTCCTTGCAACCTACACTTCTCAGGTTCAAGCAATTCTCCTGCCTCAGCCTCCTGAATAGCTGGTATTGCAGCTGTGCACCACCACACTCAGCTAATTTTTGTATTTTTAGTAGAGACATGATTTCGCCATGTTAGACAGGCTAGTCTCGAACTCCTGACCTCAGGTGATCCACTCGCCTTGGCTTCTAAAATGCTGTGATTACAGGAGAATTGCTTGAACCTGAGAGGTGTAGGTTGCAGTGACCCGAGACATGCCTCCACACTCCAGTCTGGGTAACAGACTGAGACTCTGTCTCAAAAAAAAAAAAAAAAAAAAAAAAAAAAAGGTACATAAATACATAAATAAATTAGGAGTTAGACTCATTTCAAAAAACTAGTCATTATTAGAATTAGATGAGCGACCTTTAGAAGTACATATCACCATGCCCTGCTCTCAGAAATTGTTGTTCGGGTGGTCACCAGCGGGACTTGAGTGTGGGTATATTTTTTAAATTTGCTGAATTATTCTTAAATGCAGGAGATATAAGAACCATCAGGTTAAAGAAATATGAACTATTTTAATACCAAAGTATCTGTTAGTTTAACATTCTATTATCTCTAACCTGATGCTATTTTCCTGTTTGAAAGTTTTAAGTTCAAAGCTGCACCACATATTCTGTTGAATGTGGCTAATTCTTTTAAGTTTACTGAATTTACAATGTTATTTTTTTCTTTATCTTTCTCCAAATTCCTTGACTCTGCTATTTGTTTAATTTATTTACATTTTACTGTGGATGGCATTCAAAATATTCATTAGTTGGTACAGCGGAGGTACTGACACATCAGAATAGACACCAGGCTGATCAGAAAAAGTCATAAACCCTGAGAAGGCAGTTCAACATGTGCCAGGTGAACGTCAATTCTGTGAGTGTGTTGTCTCTGCCTGAGACTGGCACTGGTTTCTCGTATTACCGATTTATTGATTTTTGAGGGAAAATATTTCTGGGCCACAAAACCAAGTAAGACGCCATTTGGCAGTTTCTGCTCCAAATCTTGATGCACCACCCTAAAGAAATTGTATTTTTCACAAGCCATGTTTATCTAATTCAAAACTCTTAGGGAAATCTAGTTATTAAAAATAGTTTTAGTCAAAATAGTTCATTTATTTTCAATGGGTGAAGCAGGCTACCCATGCCCCACACTGTGCTCTACTTCATAGATCCTCCTCTTTATATTCACTGTATAATTCAGTGGCCTGAATGACAGGAGTGAATGATTTAATGGCTAAGGAATATGGAAACCATTTGTAGTTACAGCTCTATCATTAGGCGCAACAGTTTGAAAATTGCTTCAATTCCCTCCATTTTCATTGATATAAATCAAATGACAATTCCAGTTACTCTTTATAAAGTTCTTAGCTAAATTAGATAGGCAGGAGTAGTCTTACAAAAACTATAAAATGTGCTAAGCTTTTCTCTTCTATTCATGAGCAGAATTCTTTTTTCTTTTACTAGCTCATGAAGATATATTAAAACTATTTTTAATAAGGTGAATTTGAATGATGTACATGTTAGTATAAGCCCAAAAGATTTTGAGAAGCTACATTTTATTGGGAAAATTATGATTCTCTGACCATGAAATCTCTTCAGAGTGTTGAACATGGAAATGGAGCAATCTTTCTTTAAAATAGGTATCAAGAGTAAGGAAAGGTGAAATAATACATTCTCTACCAATTCTCCAGGAAAATGTAGACGTACTTTATGTATAAATTCAGCTCAAGGGAATAGTTTAGTGCTATTTCTACAATCGCAGTCTGTCACAAAGATCATCAAATCTGAAGGAACCTAGCTAAAATCTCTGAAACTAGGTGCCTTATTGTAGTCTAAAAATGCATTATCATGGATATAAGAATCAAAAATTTCCTTCTGCAGTGTACTGTCCCAAAAGGTATCATTATGGTCCTAGTGACATTTAATACTTAGGAAAACTTAATAATTTTTATAATTCATAATATGCCTGCATCATGAATTAATTCATTCTAAGTAATGATGTTTTCCTGAATCTTTGCCTAGTATGTATGCAACATTGCAGGTATGTCATATAGTTTTGAGTAAATTACCTCTGTCAAATCAGAAAATAATCTGTATTAGTCAGTTCTGACTGATACAACAAAATATCCATAGATTGGGTAGCTTAAAAAGCAAACACATTTCTTACAATGGAAGTTCAAGGTCAGGATGCCAGCATGATCCAGTTTTCTCTTTCATAAAAATTCAACTTTTATTTTAGATTAGGGAGTACATGTGAAGTTTTGTTATGCAGGTATATTGTCTCATGCTGAAGTTTGGGCTTCCATGGATACCATGACCCAGGTACTGAACATAGTACCCAACAGATAACTTTTCAATCCTTGGTGCCCTTCTTCCCTCCCCATTCTAGTAATCTTTAGTGTCTATTGTCCCCCTCTTTATGTCAAATGTATATCCAATATATAGCTCTCTCTTCTAGGTGGGAACATGTGAGATTTGGTTTTCTGTTCCTGTGTTAATGTGCTTAGAAAAAATGGCCTCCAGCTTCATCCATGTTGCCGCAAAGGACATGATTTTGTTCGTTTTTATGACCTACATAGTCTCTATGTGTATTTTGTATAGTCTATATGTATATTTTCTTTACTGAATCCAACATTGATGGGCACCTAGGTTGGTTCTGTCTTTGCTATTGTGAATAGTAGTACAATGAACATAGAAGCGCATCCCTCTTTTCGGTAGAATGATTTATTTTCCCTTTGCTGTATACCCAGAAATTGGACTGATGAGTTGAATAGTAGCTCTGTTTTATGTTCTTTGAGAATTTTCCATATTGCTTTCCACAGTGGCTGAACTAATTTACATTTCCACCAGCAGTGTATAAGCATGTATAAGTATTTCTCTTTCTCTGCAGTCTTGCCTGTAATTTATATATTCATACTTTATTTCAGAAATAATTAAGTTACATGAAAAGGAAGTAAATATTTCCAACTTTAGCAGGTAGCCTGATATTTTGTCCCAATAGCTGTTACCTAATTCCTGCCAAGTGACTCATAGTGCCCACTATTATGCATTATGATGTATGAAGGGTCACCTTATTTATACATTTCCACTTTTGCTCTTTCAACAAACAACACTTCCTCTGTGCTAACAAGGCTGCAGTAAATTGCTGTTAAAACAAATTCAGCCTCTTAGTTGCCACCATCTTGCCATTAGGTAAAGTCCCAGGTACTGTATCTTTGATTTTCTATTGGTCACTGAACTTTTTTGGATATCTTTCCTGGATCTACTTTCCAGTACTTTAATTGCATTTTGCTGAGCTAAATTGGGTAACTATTGTGTAGGAAAGTTTTCTTTTTTTTGCTCTCTCTCTCTGTTCAGTGTCTTGGCATTTAACTTTTGGTTTTTCCTTCTTAGTGTTCAATATTTACTTTACAGTTTAGTAAAACTATAAAGTTTTAGTTGTGTGTGTGTGTGTGTGTGTGTGTGCATGTGTGTGTGTGTCTGTGCATGTGTGTGTGTCTGTGCATGTGTGTGTGTGTGTGTGTGTGTGTGTATGTTTGAATGACCTTAAGCCACACCTGATCTTTTTTTAATTCCAGTTTTTGAGAGCTTGACCTAAACCAAGATCTTATGTCTTGCTTGGCTAAGAGGTTGTTAAAGGCTAAGATGAGCTAGAGTCAGCTAACCTAGACATGTGAAAACCAAATGTGCACATTTTGTTTAATATTTTTATTGTTTCATAATATTTATACATATTTATAGCGTATGTGTGATATTTTGTTGGATGCATAGAATGGCTAATGATTAAGTCAGGGTATACCTCTAATATTTATCACTTTTATAAGTTTAGAACATTCCAAGTCCTCTCTTCTAGCTATTTTAAAATATACAATATATTGTTACTGACTATAGGCACTCTGCTCTCCTATTAAACTTATTTCTTCTATCTGTTTGTTTACACCCATTAATCAACCTCTCTGTTTCTCTCACCCCCATGACACACCCTTCCCAGCCTCTGATATCTCTCATTCTACTCTATATCTCTATGAGATCAACTTTTTATTTCCTGCATGTGGGTAAGTACATGCAATATTTGTCTTTTTGTGCCTGGCTTATTTTGCTTAACATAATGACCTCCAGTTCATTCCAAGTTGCTGTAAATGAAATGACTTTCATTCCTTTTTCATGGTCAAATATTGATAGAAATGTAATTAATATAGGCACTATGGAAAACAGTATGAAGATTTCTCAAAAGCTAAAAATAGAACTAATATGCGATCCAGCAACCCGCCTACTGCATATTTATTCAAAGAAAGAGAAATTATATAAAAGGAATATTTGCACCCCCATCTGTATGGCAGCACTATTCACAATAGCAAAGGTATAAAATCAACCTAAAAGACAAATGGATTAAGAAAATATATTATAGGCCGGGCACGGTGGCTCAAGCCTGTAATCCCAGCACTTTGGGAGGCCGAGGCGGGTGGATCATGAGGTCAAGAGATCGAGACCATCCTGGTCAACATGGTGAAACCCCATCTCTACTAAAGGTGCAAAAAATTAGCTGGGCATGGTGGCGCGTGCCTGTAATCCCAGCTACTCCGGAGGCTGACGCAGGAGAATTGCCTGAACCCAGGAGGCGGAGGTTGCGGTGAGCCGAGATGGCGCCATTGCACTCCAGCCTGTGTAACAAGAGCAAAACTCCGTCTCAAACAAAAAAAAAAAAAAAGAAAAGAAAAAGAAAAAAGAAAATATATTATATATAAACAATGGAATGCAATATTCTTCATCCGAATATGTACTATTTTTGTTTTCAAAATTTGTTCAATGACTTCATTTTGGTAGCTTGGAACTGCCTATGATGGAAGTACTTAAATAAGGCATATTGGTGATCAATGAAGATCAGAGCTTTTTCCCTTATGGAGAGCTATTGTGGTTATGCGGCTTCAACCATGAGGTCGAGGGTCTACGTTTACACATATTTTTGATTTGAGAGTCAAGAATGGCAATGCTAGTGCCTTATCATCCTGTAGCCCTGTCTTCCCTAAAAGCCTAGGATATTATGAATATACTTCTATTATATCAAGTGCATTTGTACTATAAATTCTGGTAAAATGTGTTACTTGGTAGAAAGCTATCTGCAATAAACATTTTGATTTTGATAGATAATTGCCCTGTAAAGATTTTGTACTTCTACTAACAGTACAGGAAAACGTACATTTATTTCTCAACATTCTCATAAGGGTTTGGTGTTTCCAAGTATTTAACCATTCTGGGAAGTGAAAAAAAAATATTCTTTAGGTTTGCATTTCTTTCATTACAAATTATGGTGAATTACCTTATGTGTTTATTGACCATTTTATATTTGTTTCTGTTTTGATGCCTAGCACTTTCTTTTGATTCTTTCTCAGAGTTTCCATCTCTCTGCTTACATTATTCATGTGCATGTGGTACTCTTTTTCTTTTAGAACCCTTGCCACATTGACCATACTTATTTTAAATTCTCATTCTGATACTCCCAAGATTTCTGTCGCATCTGAGTCTAGTTCTAATGCTTGCTTCGTTTTTCAGACTGTAATTTTTGTCTTTTAGCATGCTGGTAAGCCAAACATTATATAGCAGATAAAAGCAAGTGAGGTAAATAGTTCTTCTGTAAGGTTTTACGATTATCTGACTAGGAGTTAGGCTATATTTACTATTCACTGTAGCTATCGGCATGAGAAGCTAAATTTCCTCAATGTTATTTTTTCTATGCTGTTGTTTTTAGGTTTTTCTATAGACTTCTTCTTAAATAGGACTGAACCTTACCGTTCTTTCAGCTGTAATTCCTTGTTTGTATACGGAATTCCAATTAATGTGATAGTACGTGTTAAGAAGAAAGGAATCATCCTAAAATCCTGTAATGAGATCTAATTTTTTAGTGGGCCTCTACCCCCTTGTTGGGAACTTTACAAATACTCTTGATTTTTCTTCTCACGTAGACAAAACACGAAGTCTAGAGGGGGCTGGTGTTTGGTATTTCCTTTCCTGAAAGGTCAGTTAAGTTCTGAAAAAATCCAAATTACTTAGGCTCTGGTAAAATAGTTTTTTTTTTTTGAAGGACCGACTTTTATTAAGAACAGAATCTTTGGGTGTGTTTCAAAGATGAGTATAGGTCCGCTCGTCCTGCCATAAGCAGATTTTTTTCCAGTTTTCTTAATGAGACGCTGGTGAAGCTGGTTGAAGTAAAACTCGTGAAAATGTGGTGGCAGCCCATCTAAGACGGGACATGCAGGAGTGTTTATCTCCCAAGCTAGCTCATGCTCAGTCTTCAGCAATTGGTCATTCACCTGTTGTTTTTATTTGCACTGGCTCCAGATGTGGGCTTCTGCACCTTGAATAAGTAGTTATTCTCTTTATTTGCCTACTTCTCCATTTTTTAGGGTACAGTTTGCCCTGTCACCTATATTCTCTGACAGATTAGAGTGTTGTTGATTTTTCAGTTTGGCCTTTTTCTTGTTCTCAGGATGAGGGTGATGACTTCTAAACTTTTTCCATGTTGAGCAGAGTATGAAATATTTATTCTTTCAGGAAACTGATTTTTATCTCTTTTAAAAGTATCCTAACTGCTCTAAAACGGTTCTAAATTCTATTTCATGTATCCAGTGGGAAAGAAGTTTTAATGTGCAAATAAGAAGCTTAGAAGTTAGTTTTAAATACATCCTAATTAGGAAGAACTCAGAGACATAATTGGTCAATGTTTGCATCAGTTCCTCTTCTATAAAATAATAGTAATAACAATTTGTCTATTAGCTAAAGTTGATTACATGTTCTTTTGCTTGATAAATACTAGGTATCAGGATTGAACACTAGTTAGCAAACTAAGGCTTTTAGCCAAATTCAGCTCACCTCCTGTTTTGGCAATTAAAGTTTTATTAAAACATAAGCCTCCATATTAATCTGTTTATTATCCATGGCTCATTTGTGCTACAATGGCAGAAATTGATAGTTGTGAGAGACCGTATGGAACAGTGTCTAAAATACTTATCGCCTACACTATCTGGTCTTTTTCCAAAAAAATATTGCTGATTACTGGTCTAGGTCGTATTGAACTTCTTCCACCACCATGTATGTCAATGGTTCTCAGGCTTTATCTGAGAGTAATAAAGAGTGTATCTTCTTAGAGCACAAATTGCTAGACCCTAACTCCAGAATTTCTGATGAAGTAGATTTTGGATGGGGTTTGATCATTTGCATTTCTAAAATATTATCTGGTGATGCTGTTGCTGCTGGTCTAGGAACCATACTTGGACAACTACTGACCTAAAATATTTTATAAAAGAACTACAAATATCCTAAGAAGCTGAAATTTATATGTAGCTATTTTCTCTGAGCTTACATTAACTTGTTTGTTTTTTCTGAATTCAATTCCTCACGGAAAAAAAAACAAACAAAAAACCCTCTAAACTCAGGGACAGAGCTGGAAGTACTAAAAAGACTAAACATGTTTCAGATGAAATCTTTCTAATTCATTCTATCTTCAACAGCTGAAGCCAGCATACGTCTTTCTCCAACTCCACTTTCAGAGTTGTCAGCCAGGCAATATTTCCAGCAGGGTACAGCCTCCTAGAATTAGATGTGGATTAGTCTGTTCTTGCACTGCTATAAAGAAATACATGAAAGTAGGCAATTTATATAGAAGGGGTTCAACTGGCTCATGGTTCTGCAAGCTGTACAGAAAGCATAGCAGCTTCTTCCTCCAGGGAGACCTCAGGGAGTTTCCAATCATGGTGGAAAGCCAAGGGAAAGTGAAGCACTTCACATGGCCATAGCAGGAGGAAGAAAGAGAGTGAAGGGGGAGGTGTTGCACAATTTTAAACAACCAGATCTCAAGAGAACTCACTATAATGATCCAAGGGGGGATGGTACTGAATCATTCATGAGAACTCTGCCCCTATGATCCAGTCACCTCCCACCAGCCCCCACTTCAAATGCATGGGGATTAAAATTTGACAGGAGTTTTAGTGATGACACAGATGAAAACTGTGTCAACTTCTACCCTCACTCTTTCCAAATCTCATTCCTTCTAATACAAAAACAATCATGCCTTCCAAGTAGTTACTTAGAGTCTTAACTCATTCTAGCATTAACTTAAAATTTTGAAGGCCAAAATCTCATCTGAGACAAAGCAAGAACCTCTGCCTGTGGGCTTGTCAAATAAAAAACAAATTCGTTATTTCCAAGATACAGAGGAGGTATAGGCATTGGGTAATACCCCTGTTCCAAAAGGGAGAAATCAGACAAAATAACGAGGTTACAGGCCTTAGGCAACTCCAGAACCCAGAAGGGCAGCAATTAAATCTTAAAGCTACAAAATAATTTCCTTCGACTCCATATCTCACATCCAGTGCTCAATCGTGCAAGAGGTGGATTCCCAAGGCCTTGGAATTCTGCACCCCAGTGCCTTTCCAGGGTTCAATCCCCACAGTTTCTGTCAAGGGCTGGCATTAAGTGCCTGCAACTATTCCAGGTGCATGGTGCAAGCTGTCAGTGGATCTAGTATTCTGGGGTCTGAAGAATAGTGCCCCTCTTCTCACAGCTCCACTAGGCAGTGGCCCAGTGGAAACTCTGTGTGGGAGCTCCAACCCCATATTTCCCCTCTGCGCTGACCTAGTACAGGTCCTCTATGAGCGCTCCACCCCAGCAGCAGGTTTTTGCTGGGACATCCAGGCTTTTCCATGCATCCATTTAAGTCTAGGCAGAGGCTCCTAATCCTTAACTCTAACACCATGTAAAAGCCACCAAGACTTATGGTTTGCACCCTCTGAAGCAGTATCCTGACCTGAGCCCCTTTTAGCCAAGGATAGAGCTGGAGCAACTGGGATGTGGGGAGAAGCACCCCAAGGCTGACCAGGGCAGTGGGGCCCCATACATGGCTCAGAAAACTATTCTTCTCTCCTAGGCCTCAGCACCCGTGAAGAGAGGGGCTGCTACAGAGGTCTCTGATATGTCTTCAAGGTGTCCCCATCATCTTGGCTATTAACATTTGGCTCCTCTTTACTTATACAAATTTCTGCAGCCTGCTTGAATTCCTTTTTAGAAAATGTGTTTTTCTTTCAACCATGTGACCAGGCTTCAAATTTTCAAACTTTGATGCTCTGCTTCCTTTTTAAATTGTTACAGTTTCAGATCATTTTTTTGCTCATGCATTTGAGCATAGATAATTAGAAGCAGCCCAGTCGTTTTCTAAACACTTTGCTGCTTAGACATTTATTGGACAAGACATCTAAAATCATCACTCTCAAGTTCAAAGTTCCACAGATTCCTAGAGTAGGGACAAAATGTCACCAGTCTGTTTGCTTAAGTGTAGCAAAAGTGACTTTTACTCTAGCTCCCAGTAAGTTCTCATTTCTATCTGAGACGTCCTCAGCCTGGACTTTATTATTCATATCACTATCGGCATTTTGGTCACAACAATTTAACAAGTCTCTTGGAATTTCCAAACATTCCCTCATCTTCCTCTCTTCTTTTGAGCCCTCCACATTGCTCCAGCCTCTGCCCGTTACCCAGTTCCAAAGTGGCTACCACATTATTAGGTATCTTTTTTGCAATACCCAACTCTTGGTACCAACATTCTATATTAGTTCATTCTCTCACTGCTATAAAGAACTATTTGACATCGAGTAATTTGTAAAGAAGAAAGGTTGAATTGGCGCGTGGTTCTGCAGGCTGTGCAGGAAGCATTGTGGCTTCTGCTTCTCAGAAGGTCTCAAGAAGCTTCCAAATATTAACAGAATACAGAAAGTGAGTAAGACACTTCATACGGCCAGAGAAGTAGAAAGAGAGAGAGAGTAAAGGGGGAGGTGCCGCTCAGTTTTTAACAACCAGATCTCATGAGAACTCACCAAATGGGGGACGATACAAAACCATTCATGAGAACTCTGCACCCATAACCCAATTATCTCCCACCAACAACACTGGGGATTATAATTAAGCATGACATATGTGTGGGGACACAGATCTAAACCTTATCAAGATGCTTTTACAGTCTTCTCATTGTGGTAAGAGCAAATCATCTTTAAGCCTGACTTAGAAATCTGTGGATAATAAAGGAAAACTAGAGGAGCTCTGCTTCTGAAGGTAGAAGATAGACAGTTTTTTACTTGGAATTCTTTCCTTTTTTCAATATCAAAATTATCATACTATGCATTACATATCTATTGTAATTGGGTTGACTACATTTTATGATTATATTTTGTGTCCTATGGCAAACCTTAAAGAAAAAAATTATTCTAAGATCATGTACAAAATTCATAGAACATTTACTATTGTAGATGCATGATCAGGAGAATAAGACGAAAGGAAAAATCCACAGGAATAATTAGAGGAACGTCACATAAAATGATACCTCTTTCTGAATAACTGTTGTATGGATTTCACAGCTCTTTCTCCGCATTTTTCACAGCTCTTTTTCCTAATGTTTTTTCAAACCTATCTTAATCAAACAAACTAACTAATTGCCTTAAATAGTTGTTGGGAGGCTCCACTTTGGGAGAAAGTGCTCAAGTTAGAAAATTAGTTTTGGTAACAATTAGTTTTGCTGAGCCAAAATAACTGTACGAAAGTTTGAAAATTCAAATATCACATTTGATTTCAATAAAATTATTTTGTAATGTCTTTCTAAATAATTAACCTAATTTGCATGTCAACATCAATCCCTACTATACTGGAATGGTTAATTATCATATCTTATTTCTTCATAAAATTTTTTAACACAAAAATTTTTCAATTGTCATGCATAATCTATAGAATACATCCTCAATTTTTCAGGGATTGGGATGTAAGTCTGTATATAGATTTTCAAGCTCCCTTCCTTGTAATCCAACACAAATAGATATCAATATATACATATTATTCATTCACAAATTTTAGGTGCCCAATGTGAAAATTATTAGTAGTGAAAATTTTGTGCAGTTGTGCAAGCATCACCACAATCTAATCTTAGAAATTTTCCATTACACTGAAGATTTTCATATGCTTTTTTGTGTGTGTGATTAAATTCCTCATTTATCCCTGGCCCCAAGCAATCATTTATCTAGTTTCTGTCTCTATAGCTCTGCCTTTTTTAGAAATTTCATGTAATATACCATGTCATACATAGGTTTTTTTTCTGACCATCTTCTTTTGCTTAACATGACTTGCACAAGATCTATTCTTACTAAATAGGAAGTCCTTTCCTAGTGGTTTGAATTTTTTCAGCTTTGTCACAGATCAGGGGGGTGTAGATGTGTGGCCTTATTTCTGGGCTCTCTATTCTGTTCCATAGACAGATATGGTTGGTTGATATGTCTGTTCTATAGATAGATATGATCGGTTGATAGGTCTTTTTTTGTACTAGTACCATGCTGTTTTGGTTACTGCAGCCCTGTACTGTAGTTTGAAGTTGGGTAATGTGATACCTCCTGTTTTGTGCTTTTTAGTCAGAATTATCTTGGCTACTTGGGCTCTTGTTTCCATATGAAAGTTTTCTAGTTCTGTAAAGAATGCCATTGGGAGTTTGATAGGAAGAGCTTGAATAAGTTGTTCTGGGAAGTATGACCATTTAATTATATTAATTTTTTAAACCCATTATCATGAAATGTTTTTCCATTTGTTTGTGCCATCTCTGATTTCTTTGAGCAGTGTTTTATAGTTTTTATTGCAGACTCCTTTCATCTCCCTGGTTAGCTGTATTCTTAGGTATTTTATTCTTTTTGTGGCAATTGTGAATGGAATTGTGCTCCCAATTTGGCTCTTGGATTGATAAATGGAAAAATTCTCGCACACTGCTATGTGTGTACCTATGCAACAATCTTGCATGTTCATCACATGTACCCCAAAACCTAAAATGCAATAAAAAAAAAAGAAAAAGAAAAATTCTCAACAAAATAGTGGCCAACCAAATCATGCAGTACATCAAAAACTTATCCAAGAGGCTCAAGCAGGCTTTATCCCTTGGGTACAAGGTTGGTTCAACATACTTAGATCAGTAAACATGATTTATTACATAAACAGAACTAAAGACAAAAGACACATGGTTATCTCAATAGATACAGAAAATGCTTTTGATGAAATTTAACATCCATTCATGTTAAAAAAAAAAAAACTTTCGGCTGGGCGCGGTGGCTCAAGCCTGTAATCCCAGCACTTTGGGAGGCCAAGGCAGGTGGATCACGAGGTCAAGAGATCGAGACCATCCTGGTCAACATGGTGAAACCTCGTCTGTACTAAAAATACAAAACATTAGCTGGGCATGGTGGCATGTGCCTGTAATCCCAGCTACTCAGGAGGCTGAGGCAGGAGAATTGCCTGAACCCAGGAGGCGGAGGTTTCAGTGAGCCGAGATAGCGCCATTGCTCTCCAGCCTGGGTAACAAGAGCGAAACTCCGCAAAAGAAAAAACAAAAAACAACAACAACAAAAAAAAAAACCTTTCAATAAACTAGATATCGAAGGAACATAACTCAAAATAATGAGTCATTTATGACACACCCACAGTCAACATCATACTGAATAAGCAAAAGCTGGACACACTCCCCATGAAAACCAGCACAAAACAAGGATGCCCTCTCTCACCACTCCTATTAAGCATAGTATTGGAAGTCCTGGCCATAGCAATCAAGCAAAAGAAAGAAATAAAGGGCATCTAAATAGCAAAAGAAGAAGTCAGACTATCCCTCTTTGCAGACAGCATGATTCTATATCCCCATAGTCTTGGTCCAAAAAGCTCCTTCAGCTGATAAACTTCAGTGACGTCTCAGCACACAAAATGAATATCCAGATATCACTAGCATTCCTATGCACCAATAACATTGATACCTCTTAATATTATTAAAATGATTTTCTATGATGACTAATGAGGCTGAGCCATTTGTATATCTCCTTTAACGGAGCACTTGCTCAAATATTTTGCTAATTTTATTCTAGATATTTATCAACTTCTTATTAAATAACAGAGTTTTATACATTGGGGATAAAAGCTGTTGTCAAATATATACTCTGAATATATTTTTACCATTTTCTTTGCAGTGTGTTTGAAGATCAAACATTTTGAATTTAATAAAATTTAATAATTTAAAAAAATTATTGATTGTGCTTTCCACATTATATTAAAAGAATATTTGCCTACCCAAACATCACTTAAAGTTTCTCCTATGTTTTTCTTTATATGTTCCTAGACCTCTAATCCATATTGAGTTCATTTTTGTAAACTATAAACTAAGGATGAAGTATTTTTAAATGGATATCCAATTTTTCCAGCACCATTTTTTGAAACACTATTTTTTCCTTCACTCAAACATCCTGTCTACTTTGTCAAGATAAATTGGCTACACAAGCAAGAATCCATTTCTAAATTCTTTATATTTTTGATCCATCTGAATGATTTCATGCCAGTAAGATACTCTTTTCATTATTCTGCTTTATAATAAGGTTTAAAATGAAGTGAAAGCCCACTGACTCTATCCTTTTTCAAATCGTTCAGGTATTCACTAGATATTTTGCATTTTTATTTACATTTATAATCAGTTTATAAATTTTTACAAGTATGCCTGCTGGTATTTTGATAGATGTTTTATTTTATACATGTATATTAGGGGAGAATTATGATATTAACAATAATGTTCTAATATGTGAATTAATTGTATGTATTTGAGTCTTTTTTGTTAAATTTATTCCTAAAAATTTTATTATTTTTAATATTATTGTGAATGAAGCTGTATTCTTAATTTTATTTTTTGTTGCTAGTTAGTGCATGGAAATGTAAATGATTATTGTACATAGTGGTCAATTTCTGTATTTATTGGGATGAACTTGTAAATTTTATGTTATATGTACATATTAATTAATATATTAATTAATGGATTTTCAGTTAGCAAACTGCCTTTGCAATACTGAGTTAAATACTGCTTAGTATTAATTTATGCTAATTTTTGTATGTTGCTAGATTTGATGTGCTTATATTTTTTAAGGGCTTTTATGTTTAGGTTCATGAGAAATATTGATTTAAAATTTACTTTCCTGAGATTTTCTTTTTTGTTCCAAATTTAGTATAAAAACATACTGGAGTAATAGAAAAAATTGGAAACTGTGCTCTTGTCCTTTACTTCTGAAAAAAGGATTTTGTAGGATTAGTACCATTTTTAAAAAATATTAAACACTAAAGTTTTCTGAACTTGGGCTTTAATTTGTGGATAGAAGTTTACTTAAATATTTTTATTTGTTATTGGTGTATTCAGGTTATCTATTATATTTTTATTTCAATATAATAAATTTGTGTCTAAGAATTTGTTCATTTTATATATATTGTACAGTTTTTGCACGAAGTTTTATTTTCATAATTCCATATATTTATTTTAATTTCTGTAGATCAACAGTGATATAACACTTTTTGCTCAGTGTGATTGTATATTATTTCTCTCTTTTTTTTTTCTTGGCCAATCTAGGTAATGCTATATCAGTTTTGATGTTACTTACCAATAACCAACTTTTGGTTCCCCTCATTTTCTCTGTTGTTTTTTCTGTTTATATTTCATTGATGTCTACTTCGATTTTATTGTTTCCTTTATCTTCTTTCTTTTGGTTCAATTCGATCTGTTTAGTTATTGATGTATGTGCTTATTTTAGTATTTTAAAGTTGAGAATTTGATTATTAATTTGAGAACTTTCTTTTTTTAAAGCTCGAAGTTTCTCTCTGAACACTGCTCTACCTGAATGCCATAAATTTTTATATGTTGTATTTTCATTTTTATTCAGTTCAAAATGTATTCTGTTATCCCTATTGACTTCTTTGACACATGGGTTATTTAGAACTGAGTAAGTTTCTGAATACTTGGAGATTTCCCAAAATTTCCTTTATTATTGATTCCTAATTTAATTAATTGTGATTAGAGAACATATAGTAAATGATTTCAGTTCTTTTAATTTCATTAAGGTATTTTTAGAGCCATGCATAGTTCTATACTGCAAAATATTCCTTTGTGCTTTTAAAGTATATAGCTCTGTTTTTATGTGGAATTTTCTACAAATAACAGTTGAGTTATTTTGATAGTGTTATTCATGCCTGTTATAAAACCACTGATATTCTGTCAATTATTAAAAATGGTGTATTAACTTTTTCAACTCTGTGTTACTTTCCTATCTTGATTCTGTCAATTTTTGCATTCTGTATTTTAGGACTTGGATTTTGTTTGTGCACATCTATAATTTTGTAACTTTTTGATTCATCGACACCGGTACATTGTAAAATATATCTCTGTGAACAGTGCTTCAATGGACATGGATTAAACCTAAATGCCCATAAATGACAGATTGAATAAAGAAAATTTGGTATATAAGCACCATGAAATACTATGCAGCCGTAAGAAAGATAGGACTCTATTATCCTCAACAAACTAACACAGAAACAGAAAGCTGAATGCTGCATGGCCTCACTTATAAATAAGAGCTAAATTATGAGAACTTATGAACACAAATAAGGAAGCAACAGACACTGAGGGTCTTAAACATACACTTAAGTGTGGAGGATGGGAGGAGGGAGAGGAGCAGAAAAGAACTCTACTGACTACTGGGGTTAATTCCTGGGTGATGAAATAATTTGTACAACAACCCCCCAAAACATGAGTTTAACTATGTAACAAACTACCACAAATACCCCTGAACCTAAAATGAAAGTTCAAAAACAGGAATATGCAAATTATCAAGGGGATAAAATGATAATATTAATTTTTAATGAAAGTTGAGAACAAAGTATTTTTATGACACGGATGATGTCAATAGAATCCACTTTTGTTATTTCTAAATAAAAATCTGTTTGTATCCAAGAATACTCCCTGTTCCAAAATACGTTTTGTTCATTAAAATAATTGTTCCAGCTCTCCTAAGGCTACTGTTTGTATCATATAACCTTTACCATAGCTAGTTATTTTTATCATCTTGATTTCCACAAACACTCTGTTCTTCACCTTTAACAGTTTGGCTATGTTGTGTCTATGTCTTTAAATTTATTCTATGTTAGAATTGCTCATGTTCTTAATATATAGATTTAAGTTTCTCATCAAACTTGGATTTTTTGAATTATTTATTTACATTTTTTTACCTCTCTTTCCTCTCCTTCTTGGGTCCTCATTTAGTATACAGGTATACTTAATGTTGTCTCACAGGATATTTTCTCTGGCATAGAAGTTACCTGTGTCACCTTCTTATATAAAAGGTCGCTGCTCAACTATTTTCTCCTCTTTCTTAGAATGTCTCTGATTTTTTTTTTTTATTTTAGAAACTTAGACTTTAAGATCATATAGTTTTATAATTCTTAATTGTAATATTTTAGAGTGTTTTAATTTTCTTTTTTATGCTACTGATACTTTAAAATATAATAACTTGCAAGATCTGTTGAATTTAATTTCCTCGCAATGTGCAGCTGTTTTTACATTCTTTTTATTTTCATCTTAGATTCCTAGGGGATGTACATGTGTTTGCATAGGTTAGTATTCAGTCACAGGTTTGGCAGAGGTTATCTTTCAATATCTTAATTTAGACATGTTTCCTTTCTCTATCAAAGGATCTCACAGTGGGTTGGAGAGTGTATTCAAGAATTAGGCATTTTCCAAGTTCATCCTGGATGTTATTTTAAATGGGCTTTCTTCATCTCATTTGTGTGTGTGTGTGTGTGTGTGTGTGTGTGTGTGTGTGCGCAACTTCCTAATAAGCCACGAATGTGTGCAGAAATAGTCCCACACGTAATGGATCACCTGATATTTGAGACTAATACCAAGTAATTCATTGAGGGTAAAGAACAAAATTTGACTGACACTTTACAAAAGAGAGTTAGAAATGCCCAGTATGCATATGAAAATATGGTTAATATTTTAGTCTTCTGGAAGATGTAAGTTACAATCTGAATAAGATAACACTATCCATCACTTGAAGGAATAAAGTGAAAAAAGTCTAAAATCACTAAGTGTTGATGAGGATAGTGAATAACTTCAACTCTCATACATTGCTAATATCCATTTTAAATATAAAACACCATGGAAAAGTGAGTTTCTACAAAAAAAAATTAAAGAGCACTTGCCATTCAATCCCAACATTCCACTCCTAGGTATTTATTTTAGATAAAAAAAAAATCACAAAAGCTAGTATACAAATGTTCATGGTGGCTTTATTCACAGTAGCAGAAATAAAACCAGATATCTACCAAACATAATATTGTACATATACATGGTAGAATGCTATTCAGTAAGAGAAATAAATATGTATATATTAGAAAATAGTTGATACCTCAAACATAGATTGATATGAAAATCAAAATTCTAAGTGAAGGAAGCCAGACTCAAAAACTTACTTTATGATTCCAGTTATATAAAGCTATAGAGATTAAAAATGAATCTATAAATAACAAAAAGGCAATCAGTGATTGCCTGTGGCTAGGGGCAGCAGAAAAGATGGACTGTAAATGGCCATGGAGACAATTTTGTACAGGATGGAAATACTCTGTATCTTGATCACAGCAGTAGTTTCATTTGATGAGACAAACTCAGGGAATTATAGATTTTATATAGTTTTTGTATATCTGTGTGCATGTATGTATATATATATATATATATATATATATATATACACACACACACACACACACATATATATGGTCTCCTTCTCTTCATAAACCTGCTTATAAATTACAGTTGTCCCTCTGTATACTTGAAGAATCGATTCCAGGACCCCTACATATTCCAAATTCTAAACATGCTCAAGTCTTGCAGTGTGCCCCGCAGAACCTGCACATATGAAAAGCTGGTCCTCCATATACATGGGTTTTGTATACTGTGAATATTGTATTTTTCATCCAAGTTTGGTTGCAAAAAATTCACATATTAGTGGACTGGCACAGGTCAAAGGTCAATGGTAAAGATAGATGAATACTTTCCATGGGTGGCAAAGAAAGCAATATAAGGACAATAGGGTCACCTATGTTTTAAGACTTTACAATGCAAAGTGTTAGTCCTTCTACGCACAAATAATAAACTTAATCCAGATTTGAAAAATTTAAGTAAGTTTGGCTAAAATATATTATATATCATATTCTAAGTATTTTAATTTAATTTATGCTTCATCAATGATCATTAAAACCAATTATATATATATTAGTATAAGGATGAATCAAAAAGCAAACAATAAACTTCTACCTAGTTACAGAGCACTGTGGGACTATAAATAATCAAAAAGTTACATATTATTATTGAGTTGATTATCTAAGACAAAAATCTAAGTCTTTGCTTTATTTTATTTTTGCCAAGAAATCATTTTTTTAAAGAATAATTGAGGGAAAAAAACTATGAATATGTCATTTTCAAAGATGCAAAATTTATTTATCATTACCCAAGTTTTTGACAACCATCATTACCTGAGTTTTTCACCCACTATTTCAAGCACTGGAATACAGACAAATGAGTCTGTTATGATTCTTGGTCTCACTAAAGTTAAAATTCAGTAGGGTAAAGAAGACAATGAAAAATCAACTATATAAAAACTTAAAAATCACATTTTTCTAAGTGCTCTAAACAGAATATAAATGTGAGAAAGAATGGTGGTAATTGTGAAGTTGAGGGTGGCTACCTAAAGTTAAGTAGGTACATACTTTGAAAAGGGACTGCTTCTCTAAGGAGTATGAGAGAGGATTACCTGTGTGACTGTCTCCAAGAAGATTATTCAAACTTAAGTCATAAATAGCTAGCACAAAGTGCTGCAGGCCATCATGGGCTACATATACTTTGTGTAAAGAAGGGAGTCAGATTGGGGTGGGGAGGGAAGTTGAGTGAAAAGAGTTGACACATTAATTAAATTGATTTGTCAAACAGTTATTTTTCCCTAACTAAAATTCCTCAAATTCTAGTTCTCCTGAACTATTTTTTTAGGTTTAAAGATAATCATGATGTATTGAATAGACATTATAAATATACCAAATAAATAAAAGCTAACATAAAATTGGAGTTATTGCAAATTGTTTTCTACAAATAATACAAAAATCTGCAATTGTAAAACACACAAATACTTTATGTTTAATATTTGCCAGTTTGATTATTTAAATGTCAAAAATTGGAGATGTCCACTGCATTAATTCAAGATGAGATTGAAAGAATTGAATTATATCTTGGTAATCTGAAACAATGATGTTATGTATACATTGGTAATTCACACCCTAGGTTATCTGGAGCACAAGCAATTTAGCAATCTACAATGTAAGAGACTGTTTTTACTTCAGGCAGAAATTGCTCTTTAGATTTAATTTAAATCTCTCAATAATTTTCTAGAATTTGAGCAAATGTATGTCTAATAAAAGATGCATATGTAAATATAAAGTTTAATTTCATATTCACTGCTCAATTGACTTTGAACTGCTCATATGTTCACCTGCTCAGAAATTTCTGGTTGGCTGATTTGAAAGCTTTAACCTTTGGAATTTATTAAATAAAAATTTCATCCTATGGCACCAAATACCAGATTTAATTAATCATTTAAAAATATTCATTGCCTCAGCTACATTTATAATTTAACTCAGATACTCAACTTCTTTAAGAAGTCAGCTTCTAAGTGCTTAGAGGCCTAATACTGAAGCAGGAGTTCATGTAATGCTTGATTAGTGATCTTTAACCAGCAGCTGTCTCCTTTCTTCCATTTGCTTTTCATGTTTTAGACCTTTGGAATTTCTTACAAAATACAAATTCACTTAATAAGTCATATTCTAAAATACATGGATTTTTATTGCTATATCCATTTTATGGGAGAACAAATAAGTTTATTAAGTAAATAATTGAATATATAATCATGTATAAGTATATAGGAATTGGTAACTAACAAAAAGAAACAATGCAGGGAAAGAGTTGATGCTGTCTTTGAGTTAAGTAGTACATACTAGGCATGGAGCTAGGTGCTAAATATGCATTGTCTTTAAAACTAAGAGTTGTTACACATATATGTTGTTACCACATCACATATAAAAAGCAGAGATACATAAAAATTTGGTTAAGCTAAATGAACAACAAAGACAGAGAAACCTGATTCAAAACCTAGTGCTTATGACCCCAGGGGTCTGCTTTTGTCTTTGGGCCATTTGCCATTAGGTGATTTAATGTCAAAAGCTATGAATTAATTGATATCTTATTAGTATTAATCTGCTTTGGTTTCATGTACTAATGGATATTAAAAGTTATAATAGCATTGTTCATAAGAACAGTAACCTAGCACTTGCCTTATGCAGAATGGGGGAAGGGAACATATGTATCTATGGGTCCCAAAGGGTTTCTTTATAGGGCCCTTTACTTGACCACAATCATCATATAATTATCTTCATTTTACTCATAACTAACTCTATTGAGCAACAGTTTAAAAAAACAATGCCACACATCTACAACCATCTGATCTTTGACAAACCTGACAAAAATGAGCAATGGGAAAAGGATTCCCTATTTAATAAATGCTGTTGAGATAACTGGCTCGCCATGTGCAGAAAACAGAAACTGGACCCTTTCCTGACATCTTACACTAAAATTAACTCCAGATGGATTAAAGTCTTAAACATAAAACCTAACACCATAAAAACCCTAGAAGAAAACTGAGGCAAAACTATTCAGGGCATAGGCATAGGCAAGGACTTCATGACTAAAACGCCAAAAGCATTGGCAACAAAAGCCAAAATAGACAAATGGATCTAATGAAACTCCAGAGCTTCTGTACAGCAAAAGAAATAATCATTAGAGTGAACTGGCAACCAACAGAATGGGCAAAAATTTTGACAAAGGGCTAATATCCAGAATCTACAAAGAACTAAAACAGATTTACAAGAAAAAACAAACTCATTCAAAAGTGGGCAAAGGATATGAACAGACACTTTTCAAAAGAAGACATATATGAGGCCAACAAACATGTGAAGAAATGCTCATCGTCACTGGTCATTAGAGAAATGCAAATCAAAACCGCATTGAGATATCATCTCACACTGGTTAGAATGGCGATCATTAAAACATCTGGAGACAACAGATGGTGGAGAGGATGTGAAGAAAAAAGGAACACTTTTACACTGCTGGTGGAAGTGTAAATTAGTTCAACCATTGTGGAAGACAGTGTGGTGATTCCTCAAGGATCTAGAAATAGAAATTCCATTTCACTCAGCAATCCCATTACTGGGTATATACCCAAAGGATTATAAATCACTCTATTATAAAGACACATGCACACGTATGTTCGTTGCAGCACTGTTTATGATAGCAAAGACCTGGAACCAACCCAAATGCCCATCAGTGATAAACTGGACAAAGAAAATGTGGCACATATACACCATGGAATATTATGCAGCCATAAAAAATGACGAGTTCATGTCCTTTGTAGAGACATGGATGAAGCTGGATACCATCATGTGCAGCAAACTGACACAAGAACAGAAAACCAAACACTGCATGTTTTCTCTCATAGGCAGGTGATGAACAATGAGAAAACTTGGGCACAGGGAAAAGAACAATTCTCACTGGACTAGGTGTGGGGGTGGAGAAGAGGGGAGGGGAGGGAAAGTGGGGGTGGAGGTGGGGAGGATGGGGAGGGATAATACCCGGAGAAATGCCTGATATAGGCGAAGGGGAGGTGCAGGGAGCAGGGAGTTGGAGACAGTAAACCACCGTAGCATGTATGTACCTATGAAATAATCCTGCAGGATGCAGGATGCAGGATGTGTACATGTACACTAGAGCCCAAAATAAAGTTTTAAAAAATAATTTAAAAAAACATATCAGTAGGGATACATAATTTTACATGTATTTCTTTTTTGCCCTTTCCTCGTCTCTCATCTGTATCATCTAAATGTAGTTCTGCCATTTTTACTTAGTGTTTACTCACCCTAACCTTCTTAGAAGGATCCTGTCATCAGGAATTTTTGGGGTAAGATTTGGAGAAACTAGAATAGAAGCAATAAAACGAATTTAGTGTATTCTAGATACAGATACTGTGCGATCAAAAGAAGTGTAAAAGTTCTGGGCTCATAGAAAGGTAAGAGAGGAGGGAGTGGGCTGGGATGGGGTAAGATTAAAGCACCGAGAGACCCATGAGCACCCAGTATTCAAGGGATTTTTTTTTTCTGGCTTGGATGGTGAAAATCTTTGGGATTTGAGAAGTATGTGGGGAATTGATGAGTTGATAAAGGGGAATTTTAGGAAGTTTCACAGGTGCTCTAGATTATTGCATGACACTCTTGGAAAGGCCACATACCACTAGCTGTATAGCAATGCTTATATGCTTACTTATCTGTGTGTATATATACACACACAAAGAGAGAGACTGGAAAGCTGTTGCAGAGAGAGCCTAGTACAGTGAGGCTATGTTGTAATATCTCTTAACAAGATCTGTGCTTTAAATAGGAAAGGAAAATTTGCAACTGTTTATTATTACTGTGGAAGGCCTTAGATACAAAAGACTAAGGCAATTTCTATCTCATAGAGAAAGAAAGAGTGATAAGATCTATTTGTCTGTCCTAAATTTGGATTAGAAATGCTCAAACTTTTAAAGCTATTTAGAAAGAATAATCTCAGGAGATTCATTATATTATAATGACCTACTCTCATTTTAAACATAATTCGAGGTGGTTTGTTAAAATACCTTTCTGTCTATGAGAGCTGCATATTTAAACCACAATTTTGTATAAAGATCTTATTAAATAATTTATAGCCTAACAAGATGGGAATCTCTTACTATCTTTAAAAAAACCTGTTCCTAATGCAATACCCTTTAATCTTTTAAATACATTATAATAAATGAATTGATCAATTTCAAAATCATTGCATGATCTTGGATTATGTTCTCTTGAAATAAACCCAGCAACAAAGCTGAATCCTGCAGATTTTGTTCACGATGTTTATAAAAAGATAAAGAGATGAGGGCAATGAGTGACCAGACTACTGAGAAGGGAAAGCAGGGTTAAGTGAAAGTAGGAATGATGTTATATGGAAAAATATTGAGCAGACTTAACCAGTGAACTTATTTCTCACAACAGAAAAAGATAATAAAACTTCAACTGATCAGAAAATACTATAGTAAGTTATACATTTATTGGATTATTTTCTTTTTTCAAACATATCAAGCAGATGTAAGTATATTAGGATATCACATTTGAAATCAAAGTTACCTCTGGGGTCTTATTTCACAACTATACTCAGAAAACACGGCTTTGAGGAATCATGGCTTTTGTGATTCCTTTCTCAGGAATCACACAAGCAATCAGATGAGACCAGAGATATATATTTCTTTTATCTCAGCCAGTTTGGTCCATTCATTCACAGCCATATAAATCATTTCCAAACAACATATTCTTCAATTCAGTGGAGACATGCAAAAACAGATTGTGAATAACTCAATAAAACAGATACAGTGATATAAGCCTAAGTTTAAGACTGGCTTGAAAAATACCTAATAAAATGTTATTATGTAAATAATTATTAATATTTTTTCAACAGATATAGAAAATGCAATACAGAGAGCTACATGATTAGTGTATTAAAATAGCATGGATCTTCTGATACTTATATGTAAAGTACTTTAACAAAGTGACTTAGGCCTATTCTAGAATCTGAAATTATCATTTCCAAATTGCTTTGTGAAAAAATACTTTAATACAGGTTCAAAAATAAAACCATGGGTGGAATGTTTTAGTTATAAGTTTCAATATAAAACTAAACACATTTGAAGTAAATGCACACAAAACGGAATAGGGGGAATCCTCAATATCTGGTTCTAGATTTCTTGCTTTTCTATCTTCCTCTCTGAAGCCACGCAATACTTAATAGAGACACCATTCTTGGAAGGTGCGTGTCATGCTTAAAATTCTTAACTATCATGGGGAAAACAAGTGGGAATTCCACTGGCAAAGGCTGAGGAGCTAGCAGCACAAGGCAGGCTGGCATTTCTTAGATACACGTAGGAAGATTAGTGAATTTCAAGGTGACCTGAGCCCAAATTGCTGGTTTATTTCATCAGAGAAGAATTGTAAGTACCAGCACGCTATTTATACTCTTCAAAAGCTTTGCCTGCTGACATTTTGTGCTGGAATAAAATAAAAATCTCCATCATGTTGAGAAGGAGATGCCTGCTCCACATTCCTCCTGATGGGTTTTAGAGCAGAGATGTGCCCTTGCAGAGATAGTAAATCTGCCAACTCATTAGCTACTGGCTCACTGAAAGAATGGAAAACAAAATGAAATACAGAAACGAGACAAAATAACAATAAAAGAAACTATTTTCTGCTGCCTTTGATTTATCAAATAGTGGTACAAAAGAGAAAGAATAATCAGAAAGCAAAAGAGAAAAGTGACATAATGCCCTTCAAAAGGGGCAAGAATAAAACTTTCAGGTAACTTTCAACTTAAACAATTAAAAACAGAAAACAATGTAATTAAATAAACTACCAAGCAACATAAAATTGTATAACCAGTGCTCTGGGCTGAGTTGTGTCACCCACAAAATCCATATTAAAGCCCTAACCCCTAACGTGACTATATTAAAAATAGAGACTATGAGGAGGTAACTATTGTTAAAGGAGATTATAAGGCTGAGGTCCTAACAGGATTAGTTTACTTACAAGAAAAATATCAGAGAGGGTTCTTTTTCTCTTTCTCTTTCCCTCATGTGCAAAGAAGTCATGTGAGCACACAGCACAATGTGACAGCAGACACCTGTGAGGATGAGAAAAGGCCTCCCATGAAACCTACCTATCTGGCACATTGATCTTGGACTTCCTGGTCTCTAAAACCAGGAAGACATTTCTTCTTTAAATCACCCAGTCGGTGGTATTTTGTTATTGCAGCCCAAGAAGACTAATAACCAGCGAACTGGTCTCTCCAAATGAAACAAGATGAAGGCATTTTGAAAAAATAAAAACTTGAATTTTTCACTGACAACCGTATTTAAAAGGTATTATTTAGGGAATAATGAAAGGAGACCAGTTTAGTAATAAGGTAAACAGTGATTTTAAGAATTAACATGAGAAATCTAAATTACTATTGTCTATGTTAAATAATGTAACAAAATTATGTGGATTGAATCTATGTGGAATTAAAACAGTAGATATGTGCTAGAAATCGCTTAGCTATTCATGCCCCTCTACTTTGGATATACTGCGAATCTCAAAAGACATTTTTCATATGGAAATGTCATGTTTATTTTTCTCATACTTATTCAATACTTTCATAAATTCATCAAAATGCATAATTTTTAAAATACACTTTTATTTTTGAATCGTTTTGGATTTACAGAAGTGAACCTAGTACAGAAGATTCCTATATATCCTACTACCAGATTACCCTATTGTTAACATTAATATGCTACATTTGTCACAAGTAATAAATCAGTACTGACACATTATTATTAAGTAAGGTATATAATTTACTCCAATTTCCTTATTTTTTAACCTAATGCTTTCTTTTCTGTTCTAGGGTCCCAATCAGGATATCACATTATATTTACTAAGGATGTCTCCTCAGACCCCTACTGGCTGCAACAGATTCTCAGTCTTTTGTTTTCGATGACCTTGCAGTTTGGAGGAGTACTAGTGAGGTTTTTTTTGTAAAATGTTTTTCATTTGAGTTCGTGTGATACTTTTCTCATGGTTACAAATGGGTTAGAGGTTTTGGGGAGGAAGACCACAGATTTCTGTTAAGATTCCTGCATTTGCTCAAGATATTTTTTTCTTTGTGAGTGTGGTGTTCATTGCAATCTTTGGAACATAAAATGATACATTTCAAGAATGATAAATGTTCAGTTAAAACTTTTGACTCACTACGAAAAGTATGGTATTAGCATAATTCTTTATGAGGAACAAGTGAACACGTTGCGGTGAGTAACTGCCAGTGAAGACCAAGTTGGATGTATTTATTTCTAGTTATCTTTCCTTAGGGACAAAACAAGCTTGTGTGAATAAACTTTTGCTAGGTTTTTAAAAACCTGTTAAGCATTGGAATAGTGAATACCATTATTTGAAAGATCAATGCTTTCCCAGGAAAACTGAGCACAAAGCCATGTTCCAACAACTTTGTCGACCATTATTCACAAAATAGAATATACAGACATGGCAGGGCCATCATGAAGGTCCAGATATAGGCTATTCTGTTTAAAATAAATCAGAATTTTTGAAAGATCATTTGTTTCTTGATTCTCTTTGGACATTAATAATGGAGGTTCTCGTTTTATTCGAATCAATTAAATTTTCACTAATGGAACTACCAAATGAATAGCCATTTACTGAGCTCTCATTGTGTGCCTCACACTGTGGTAGTCAGTTCTGTGTATCATAAAAAATGAGAATATGATTTCTATATTCAATAAAAAGAATATTTGGAGAGATTCCTTTGATATAGAAAATAAGTACAAAATGAGATTAGAGAATGAATAATGGGAAGAGGCTTCTGAGTCTAGACTCGTCAGAAAGTTTTGATGAAGAAAGCAGAACACTTGCTGGATCTCGCTTATATGCCTTGGATCACAGAGCAAAAAGGAGAGGATATTATTCAGGGCAAGCATCATTCTGTATCAAGGGTAGAATGAGATAAATCATCTTGGAGACCATTAGTCTAAGACCTAGGAGGACCTGAATGGTCTGTGTCAAAGAGCAGAGATTAGCTCCAAGATTTTATTTTGCTTCCTGGGCTAAAAACTACTCACAGGAGACACATGTAGGAACTCATGAATCATTTTTGACACATAATAGGTCAGTGTAATATAAAACATTACAGAAAACAATGGCCTGAATGATCAATGGCATTACTTGGGATGTTTTAGATTTATATGTTTAAGTGAAACATAATAGTCCAAAGAGTAAAGTTTGGTATTCCTGGAAACATAAAATTTTATCTCATCTTTAATCATAACAGATAGCCCTAAATTGTGTGTGTGTGTGTGTGTGTGTGTGTGTGTGTGTGTGTGTGTGTGTCTGGTTTTACTGAAAACGAAGTATCATCACAAGTGGCTGATTATAATTATACATTTCATTGTGGGAAATATTCAAAAAAGGAACAGCATTTCCTAAAACCCTACATTAAACATTATTGGTAAATGATTTGTATAACATAATGTTTTGTAATATTTCCTTAGTCTCATTGGTTTAAGTGATTATGTAAAATAAGAGAGGATTTGTACTTTATCTCTTCCAGAGTGCTGTAGACATTTGTTAATCATGATTATTTGAGCACATGGTAAGGTAATCACAGAATTGCACTAATAACTATAGAAATACAACTTAGGAAACTGAATAATAACACAAACATCCAACTGAGATTCCCACAATGATTTCTTTCTTGTTCATTTGGCACAGTCTATGAGCAAAGAGTAAAACAAAAATTCATGCTGAGAGAGGAAAGAGGAGATCAACCTGCTAATAGAAAAGGATGCTTTGGTACTTCATGAAAGAGAAGATTAAAACTCCAGCTTTCTCATGGGTGACAAGGAGTGAAGACTGCTGCAACACCCACTGCTCATGTTGTTTGGGGGCTGATTAGAAAGCAGAATAAAGCCAGTGTGGAGGCTTTTCTCTTTATGTCTCACAGAACCAGGTGTGACTAAACAGGATTGTGAGCTGGCAATGGAGCAGGGCCATTTGGAGCTTGTTTCTGTAAGTTTTCTTTATTTCTCAGTTTTTGGCTGAGCAAACCTTTGTGTGAGATAATCCATTTATCATGCAAAGAAGCATGGTATAATGGGCTTGCTTTGCTTACTGTTAGCCAAAATGTGCTTATTTTTTACCAGAGTGGGCATAAAAATATCCCACACGGTCTTCTAGAGGACTAGCCAGCAGTAGATCTCAGTTCGATTTTTTGATGGTGGTAGTGAGGGGGTACTCTTGTCTTTCCAGATTTTGTCCAAGAGTTTGACCAAGAAAGCCTTTACTTTTCTCTCAGCTTTATTAAACTTTCCACAAGCTTATTCTTGCCACTAGGCCACTAATCTTCCTCTCCTTAGACCATTTACTTTAGAAAATTTGCATATTCTTTCTCTTCCTCTTTGAGGGCATAAATCTTTCTAAAAGTCTCTGGCCACTGGTAATCACCATTCCATTCTCCCTTTTTATAACTTTGACATTTTTATATTCTTATAGAAAAGATAATGCCAAGGGTTTGGGAGTGGGGGAAATGGGAAAATGTGAGTCAAAGGATACAAACTGGTTATATGATAAATTCTGAGGGTCTGATGCACAGCATGGTACTATAGTTAGTAATAACATATTGTACAATTGAAATTTGCTAAGAGAGCAGGTAAGTATTCTCACCATAAGCACAAAAACAGTTAACCACATGAGGTTACTGATATGTTAACTGGCTTATTTGTGTTAATCTTTTCATAATTTTTCTGTATATGGAAACCTCACATTGTACTTATTAAATATATATGTTTTATTTGTCAATTATACCTCAACAAAGCTGAAAACAATAAAATAAATAAATCAAAACCACACAAAACAAAGAAACAATGTTCTAGAGCTGTTCTAACCAATACGACAGCTACTAGCCACGTGTGGCTATTTCAATTTGAGTAATTTGTTAAAATTAAATAAATCCCATATTTATGTTTTCAGCCTCACTAGCAACATTTTAAGTACTCAATAGCCACATGTGGCTCTAATATATAAGACAATGCAAATTATAGAACATTTCCATCATTACAGAAATTTCTCATGGGCAGCACGGCTTTAAGAGATGGTAGATCAGTCAAATAGCAAGAAGCTGGGAACCAAAGGACAAAACAGACAAAGCCATCTGCTCATCTGCCACCCCTGCTTACCTCAAAGTGTTGTCTGAAAGACAAATAAACTTCAGTTTTAAATCCAAAAACTCAAACAAATTTTAAACGCCTCTGGCCAGTTTTGCAACCCATGAATGTCTTTCTCAAGCACCTGGGAGTCATCCTTTGAAAGGTATTCGTGAAGAAAGATAAAGCTCTTATTTTTCAATGTCTTCAGAGTTAGGAGCCTAACAGGTGGACATTTTGCTCTAATGTGTAAAACTGCCTCTTGTCATGAAGATAGGTGAAAATTTACCTTTCCTTCTGGTAAAGTCAATTAACATCCACATATGGCCTGTGGTTCGACTCAACCTGGCTCTTAAAAATTCTTCAGTTATTTGTTTTAGAAGAGTTTAGTTGAATCTCTTTCCTCTTTTCCGACAAACTTGAAGTTTCCCCTGCCTGTTTCAGTGTGTCTGGTGCAATTTTTGCTTTGACAGGTTTAGGGAGAGTTGTTGCTTTTCAGCTTCTCCCATTTTTCTTATTGTATGGATGTGAGTTATTATCCCCCAGTTTTTTAAATGTCAGAGCTAAAACTAGAATTAATATATATATTTTTTTTTAGCGAAACTATCATCCAACTAGACCTAATTGACGCTTACATAGCCCAAAACAGAATACAATATTTCTTCAAGTGCACATGAAACATTCACCAAAACAAATTTTATTCTAACCCCAAAATTAAACCTCAATACGTTTAAAACAATAGAAATAATATACTTCATATTCTTAGATCACAAAATAACTTAATATGTAATTTTTAAAAACCTCATGGAAAATTCTCATATATATAGAAATTAAAACAAACTTCTTATAGGTCAAACAAGGGTGAAAGAGAACATTCTGAGAAAATTGAAAATACTTTAAGCTGAATTAGAATAAAAATTCAAAATTTGTGAGAAATAACAAAAACAGCTAGGACAGAAACTAATGCTTGCATTTGAAAAGAAGAAAAGTCTCAAATAATAAGCTAAACTTCCAATTTTAGACATTAGCAAAGGCAGAAAAAAACTAAACTTAAAACAAGCAGCAAAACAGAACTCTAATATTGCTATCCAAAGGACATTCTGAAAAACCATGAAATAGCAACACTCCTTTTTCCTAATTATAATCACTTATTCACAGAAGAGGAAAGTAATGCAAGCAAAGGCCCATTTACATAATTAATTAGCCAGTGGTGTGAACATAATTATATTTACTCTCCAATCCATTTACAAATACCTGTTCGAGGGGAATAGCAATACTAAAATACTGCAGGCCAGTCAAAATGTGAATCTGGGTTTCATCCACTGCTGAAAAAAATCAACCTTTAGTCAATTTTATATTATCCCCTGGATGTATAATAATAATGAGCTATATGACTTCTAGAATCAGTGTTTTAAATTATCTCTGTTAATAGAGATTTATTAAGTAAATAATGCTACATTTTATGTCCCTTATACATAAACATAGCCAATATTAGTTTTTAGTTTCATGACAACTTAATAATCCAAGTGTCTCCTATTAATTTGCTCTGGACTCACACTATAAAGCATGAAAAATAATTGGCTAAGAAAATATAGCCAAACTAGCATATTTAAAAGCCAAGATATAAAAGGCAATAACATAGTGTTTCAAGATTCCTATACCTTAGAAGTAAGTTTCAAGGCTGTTTGTTAATGTTCAAATCACTTACGGTAAAGGAAAACTTTATGCTTTTTAAATCCCATGAATATGTAAACCAAATTATACATAATTAAATGAGACTAGAAAATAAATGCGCCATTTTTATTTTTTCAGTAAAATGTAGACAGAGATTCTAGGCAGAACTGAACACAATTGAAGCAACCACATAAATTTGGTCCGCTTAATGTCTTGTTAAACCATGTATTTTCACAGTTTTAAAGAAGAAATTGGAAAATGCATATTGGATAGAAAAAATAATTAAAAGACAATAAAAATCTAGGTTATAAGTCATTATTTTAGTAAGTTTAAGATATTTCTAAGATACCCTCCTTATATTAAGAGAAAAGAAAAATTTTTACTGCCAGAGATGGGGAGTCAAAGCTGTAAGAAACCTATACAAATAGACCTTGTTAAAATAAGTATCTTCCCTTATCCCACATATTTTACTCTTCTGCAATTGCTATTCTTTCTTTAAGCTAGGATATAAACATTTAGGCATATCTAATTCTTTGGGTTTTCATTTTTCTAGTGAGGGCCCCCGTACATATGTGAAAACTACTAAATAAAATTTGTATGTTTTTCTCCTGCTAATCTGTCTTATATCAGTTTCAGCTGGGTATCCTAAGAGGTTAGAAGAGGAGGGAGAGAGATCCAAGATGGCTGATCACTAGCAGCTCGGGATTGTAGCTCCCACTGAAAGCGCAAAGAAGGAGAGGACGCCACACCTTCACATGAATTCTTGTTGCTCACGCACCAGGAGATTCCCAGCGGAGGAGCCCCACGGGTCGCCAGGGCGACTCTTGTGACCGGCGAGGCGGTTTTGCCGGCGCCTCGGAGCGTCGGTTCTCAGTGCAGAGTCGGAAAAGCACCATCAATCTTAACGCCGCTGATTTAGTCGGTGCAGTGGGTTGCTCAGATTTCGGCGCTGAGAATCAGTAAGTTGGACGTCCACTCAGAAACCCAATTACAAAGACGGTAATTATAAAGACCACAGATGGATAAATCTACAACGAAGGGAAGAAAACGGTCAAAAAAGGCTGAGAATACCCAAGATCAGAACGCCTCTTCCTCAGCAGGGGATCCCAGTTCCTCATCAGCAACGAAACAAGGCTTGATGGAGAACGAGTGTGTTCCAATTACAGAAGCAGGCTTCAAAACGTGGATAATAAGAAACTTCTGTGAATTAAAAGAACTTGTTATAACACAATCTAAAGAAACTAAGAACTTTGAAAAAAGGTTTGACGAAATGTCAACAAGAATACAAAATTTAGAGAGGAAAATAAGTGAATTGATGGAGCTGAAAAACACAATACGAGAACTACGTGAAGTATGCACAAGTTTTAACAGCCGAATTGATCAAGCAGAAGAAAGGATATCAGAGGTCGAAGACCAACTCAATGAAATAAAACAAGAAGACAAGACGAGAGAAAAAGGGATAAAAAGGAACGAGCAAAGTCTCCAAGAAATATGGGACTATGTGAAAAGACCTAATCTACGCTTGATAGGTGTACCTGAATGTGACGAAGAGAATGAATCCAAGCTGGAAAATACGCTTCAGGACATTATTCAGGAAAATTTTCCCAGCCTAGTAAGGCAGGATAATATTCAACTCCAGGTAATACAGAGAACACCACAGAGATATTCCTCAAGAAGAGCAACTCCAAGGCACATAATCGTCAGATTCACCAGGGTTGAAATGAAGGAGAAAATACTAAGGGCAGCCAGAGAGAAAGGTCAGGTTACCCACAAAGGGAATCCTATCAGACTTACAGCAGATCTCTCAGCAGAAACCCTACAAGCCAGAAGAGAGTGGGGGCCAATATTCAACATCCTTAAAGAAAAGAACTTTCAACCCAGAATTTCACATCCAGCCAAGCTAAGCTTCACATGTGAAGGAAAAATAAAGTTTTTTGTGAATAAGCAAGCACTCAGAGATTTCATCACCACCAGGCCTGCTTTGCAAGAGCTTCTGAAAGAACCACTACACATATGAAAGGAACAAACAGTATCAGCCTTTCTAAAAAAATTATCAAAAAGAGCATCAATATAATGAAGAATTTACATCAACTAATGGACAAAATAGCCAGCTAATGACAGTATTAAACTCACATATATTATTATTAATTCTAAATTTAAATTGACTAAATCCCCCAATCCAAAGACAGGCAACTTGAATAAAAAACTAAAACCCATCAGTATGCTGCATCCAGATCCATCTCACATTCAAGGATACACAAAGACTCTAAACAAGGGATGGAGAAAGATTTACCAATCAAACAGAGAGCTAAAATAAATAAATAAAAAGCAGAAGTTACAATTAAGCAACAAAGATCAAAAGAAGCAAAGAAGGACATTATATAATGATAAAAGGATCAATGCAACAACAAGAAGAGCTAAAGATCCTAAATATATACACACCCAATACAGGAATACCTAGACATACAGGACTTATAAAGAGACTTAGACTCCCACATAATAATAGTGGGAGACTTCAACATTAATATTAGACAGATCAATGAGACAGAAAATTAACAACGATATTCAGGTCTTGAACTCAGATCTGGAACAAGTGAATGTGATTAACATTTATAGAACTCTCCACTTTAAATATACAAAATGTACACTCTTATCAGTACCACGTCATATCAATTTAGAAGTTTGAATGAAATTTTGGTTGGCTCCTTGTTTGTTATTCTCTTCCCTCATTTTCTTTCATGTCTCCATTATTAAGGACAATTATAGGCATACCCATATTTAGACTGCATTCTAGCCTGGGCAATAAAGCAATACCCCCATCCTCTCTCCCTCTTCCTCTTTCTCTTTCTTCCTCTTCTTTATTCTAAAAAAAAAAAAAAAAAAAAAAAAAAAAAAAAAAAAAGAAGAAGAGGAATTTTACTTTCCCTACAAGTAAAATGAAGAAACTGGTTTAGAGCAGAAAAATGATCACAGTCATTTAGGGCCAGCTTCAATATTTAACTCACATAATTTTCTCACTCTGTACTAACTTATTGTTTCTTGAATAAGTATATGCATAAAGGATTGAAAATTAAATAGCCCTTATCAAAGGCATACAGGTTTTTTGCTCCACTGTAAAATGAAAAGATAAGCTAGATGATTTCTCAAGGATCTTTCTATTCTCAGACTCTACGATGTTTTGAATAACCTAACCATCTGAAGCCTATCTGTAGTCAGACAGTTTAAATGATGAGTGGTATGTTATAACTTAGTAACTGCCTCCTTTAAGGTAGACAGATTTAAGTTGCTGCAAGATATTCTGACCAAGATGTAACTAATTTCAAGCCAATGTAATATATGGATAAGAAGATAATTTTTTTTTCAAATATGTGTTAGAAATAGAATTTTATCTTCAAAGGAAACAATGTGTTATGTTCTCTTTAATGTCAGTTAAATAAATAGACTTTTTTGTTGATAAGAAGTGTCTATTTTCATACTAAAATTAGTTACTGAACATTAGTTTCCAATCTATGTATTGACATGATTTTAGTTTTTCCTTGTGTACTCTTATGTGTCTTCCTATTTTCCATGTTTTAAATGTGTCCTTGAAGCTTCTTCAAGCCTTAGAGGAAAGAGATTAAAATATTGCTATCTAAATTAAACTGGCTTTTTGACATTTTTATTATCATGTTACACCAGAAAAGACATGCTTTCATTAACTTTGGAATGTATGTTTGTGACGTTAAGACTTAAATCATAAAGTTATCTTATGTAACCGAAATAACTTTTTGAGACTTGTTGCCTGAAACAAGGGTGGGTAGCTCAAGGTTATAACTGATCATTTTCTTAATTCTCCTGAAAATTACGAAGGCCTACAGGAGACCTTTGTTAATGCAAATCAAAAGGGACATAACACATATGTTGAGATTTAAGCTCTTCAGAATTATATGTTTAAGTATTCAAAAAAATAAGTGTTGTGAATAAACAGAAGAAAATAACAGGTTCAAGTATGAACCCTAAGTTAAAAGCCACAAGATATATTTAACAGCTGACATGGATTTATGATGAAGCTCCTTCTCAAATGGAAAACTCTATACTCCTGGGTGAGTAGCTGCAGCAATTTACTTATTTATCTGTGGTTCATGTGCTGAGGAAAGCAGATAAGCACACAGAACACACGTATGAAAATACACGCCAAATTGTTAACTGTGATCTCATCCTAGAAAGTGACAAAAGGAAGGAGAGAAACGCAAAACTATTTATATTTTATATACTCTGGTATTGTTTGCATTTTTACCTGGGAGGTTGTGTTACATTTGTGATTCCTTTATTAATTCTACACAACACTTTCTGAAACCCTGCTATGTATCATGCACTGTTCTAGGCTTTGGAAAAGCAGTTAACAAAAAAAAATCACTATTTCTACTTTCATGTAGCTGATATCTTGGTAGACTAATCAGAAAACAAAAATAAGTTTGTAGACGTATGGCAGATATTTAAAAACTCAGTTTCAGCAATACTTTATTGATGATAATAAAATAATTTTCTAGCTAGATTTTTTTTTTCAATTTTGCCTAATCTTTCATAATTTTTATAAAAACATATGTATTTATTTATCAGATAATCATAACCATAAAATAGTTTTGTTATTAACTCATTCTATAAGAATGAAATGATTATGCAGTACAAAATTTTAATCTTTTTTATTTACTTTATCATATGATGAAAGTTATTTTATGACAAATGCTCCCAAATTTTCTTCCTTTTTACAGCCTGAGATTAAAAAACAACCATCCTAATTATTATATATAAGTCCTTTGTTAATAGTTTTTCTACTATTTGTAACTACGAAATTTACAGAAAAAAGAGACCTGGAGAAGCACAGAATTACGGTAAGTCCTTACGTAATCTTGTGGATAGGTTATTGGAAACCACAATTTTTAGAAAAACAAAGTCTAAGAAGACATATCTGATCATAAACTAGTTGATATAAACAGGACTTAAGTACCTATAGCATATTTCTGGTCATAAAAACTCACTCATAGGAGGGTGCTGAACAATGAGAACATGTGGACACAGGGAGGGGATCATCACACACTGGGATCTGTCGTAGGGGATAGGGGAAGGACAGCAGGGTGTGGGGAGATTGGGGAGGGATAACATGGGGATAAATGCCAGATATGGATGATGGGGGATGGAGGCAGCAAACCACCTTGCCATGTACGTACCTATGTAACAATCCTGCATGATCTGCACATGTACCCCAAAACCTAAAGTACAATTTAAAAAAAAAACTCACCAAACTTTTAAATAAAGACTCAAAACTCTTTTAGTATTAAACATTGACATAAATGTGAACTATACACACATTTTAAAAAAGATTAATAATGACAAGTAAGGTAATTGTTTATCCACTTACTCCAGTTCAGGGTCATTGGTGGCCAGAGCCTATCCTGGCAGCTGAGGGTTCCAGGCAGTAACCAATCCTGGACAGGATGCATGCCACCACAGAACACACTCACCTACACCCATGCTCACTCACACTGGGACCATCAGACAGGCCAACTCATCTCACATGCACAGCTATAAGACACGGAAGCTAAACAGGGTACCTGAAGAAAATCCATGCAGGCATAGGAAGCACCTCCAGACTTCACAAAGACAGTGTTCCTAATTGGAAATGGATCTTTCTTCTCATTAACATTATAATTAAATGACATTGAACAAAACAATGTCATTCAAGGACCTGTTGCACTACATAATCTAAACACCAAGGTCCACTTCTTCTCAGTGTGCAAACATCACCAGGTCTATAATCTCTTAAAATTTCCAGAACTCCTTTAGGGGCTATTTTCCTCTGATTTGGATCAGAAGATGTAGATGAGATATAGCGAACTGTGTCATGCTGCTCAAATATGAAAGGTAACTGCATTAGATATTGTGTTATTTTTACCAGGACTGTCATAACAAAGCACCATAGACTGGTTTAAACAAAAGAAATGTATTTTCTCACAGTTCTAGAGGCTGGAAGTCCAAGATCAAAGTACTGGCACGGCTGGTTTCCTTTGAGACTTCTCTTCCCAGCTTGCAGGTATCTGCCCTCTTTCTGTGTCTTCATTGGTTCATTCCTCTGTGCACCTGAACTTCTGGTGTCTCTCTGTATGTTCTAATCCCCAATTATTAAGGAGAACAGTCAGATTGAATTAGGGTGGCCTAATAGTTTCATCTAACTTAATCAATTGTTTATAAAGGCCATGTCTCCAAATACAGTCACATTCTGATGTACTGAGGCTCAGGGTTTCAGCATATGAGTTTTGGGTAGCACAATTCAGTCCATAACAGATTTTTTTCCTCTCCTCTTCTTCTTCCTCCTACTCTTCCTCTACCTTTTCTCTCTTTTCCTCCTTCTTTCTTAGATAAATTTTCTGGTCTAGCAGGGCTGATAAATTCGTTATCTCATAATTGATACATATAATCCCAACTTTAATTTCTTAACAGAATCCATCCCCATCCCCTGTCAACCTGCCTGTATCACCCCAATCTCAAAGGCTCCAGTAGGGTCATGTTTCTTCCTGAAAGCCCTCCATGACACCTCAGATCCTGCAATGTTTCACTACTCTCATCTACATCCCCCGGTGCCCTGGCACTTCTCAGCAAGCAAATAAGGCCCGGCTTCCTTGGGGTATAGTACCTCGACTTTACGCATGAATTTCTGGCTAAGTAGATCTTTATGTATAGGTATATATTATTTTAAAAGGCATTTCAGAAGATTCTGATGGAGCCCTCTAGACCTCTCATCAGGCACTCATGTACTGTTATGTCTTGTGATATCTACAGGTGACATATTCATAATTTTTAAATTCTTTTGTTACATATATTTTATATTTGTATCTTTTTCTTTAATTAGATTTCAGAATAGATTGTGAGGAAAGGGTCTGCCTGTGTGTGTGTGTGTGTGTGTGTGTGTGTGTGTGTGTGTGTATTAAAGATGGAGTCTCCCTCTGTTGCCCAGGCTGGAATGCAATGATGCCATCTTGGCTCACTGCAACTTTTGCCTTCTGGGTTCAACTGAGTCTCCTGCCTCAGCTTCCTGAATAGCTGGGATTACAGGCACTTGCCACCACACCCAACTAATTTTTATATTTTTATTATTTTTTATTGCATTTTAGATTTTGGGGTACATGTGAAGAACATGCAAGATTGTTGCATAGGTACACACATGGCAGTGTGATTTGCTGCCTTCCTCCCCATCACCTATATCTGGCATTTCTCCCCATGCTATCTTTCAGTTTTTGTATTTTTAGTAGAGATGGGGTTTCACCATGTTGTCCAGGCTGGTCTTGAACTCCTGACCTCATGTGGTCCACCCATTCTGGCCTCCCAAAGTGATGAGATTACAGGCATGAGCCACTGCACCCAGCCCTAACTACATCTGATATGTCTTATATTTCATAGCATGTGGCTGAATATTTTTAAATTATGCATTCACATTTTTAATTGATGAATAAATAAATTCTGTTTAAAGTAGCTGGTTGGATCTCTAACTAGAAAGGATTTTTTTCAAAGTAATTTTCTATCTAAATTTTGGATTAAGAAGTCCATCATTTTCTAAATTATGAAAATCACATATTATATTTTTAGTTTTCAGAGAAAGAAATATAGGGGATGGTTAAGTTAGTTAGCTGTCCACTATGCACCAAAATCCACACTGACCTTTACTCTTGTCCCCTAAGCATATTTATGAATTCTCTGACCTTTTGTGCTATTATGTTACATGGAATTAATAATTTTAGCAATGTTGCCTTGCATCATAAAGTAATTGGCTTATTGATTTGGAAGAATATTCATCAAATATCAGTAATCTTAATTCCTTTGCAGGCTGCAGTCACATACCATAAAACATGAAACACAAGCAGTGTAATATGTTTTATAGAGAAAACTTATATCAACAAACTATAAATTACATTATGTAGAAAAGAACTGAGACTAAGATGCAAGGATGCATTTTTTCTTAAAAGAGAACAGAGAACTACAATTTTTTTTCAAAGTCTACTAATGCTCTGGCAACTGTAAATAACATACTAAGACACAGAATATTCCTGAATTAGACCCCAGTTTCCTGGAAAATAAATGAAGTGATCTCTATAAGAAGGGAGGATTCCATAGATAAAAGTCAACTGCTTCTTACTTAAGGAGTAGTACAAACTAGAATCCCTCTTTTTTTTTTTTTTTAATTTAAGGTTGGTATATTGGTATAGGTCTATCACAGAAAACAAAGTACTTCTGGAAGTTTAAACAGAAGAAATGAATTCCATAGGTGATAGACGTTATCAATACAAAACAGAGGAAAGAGGTAACTACAAGATTAGCAACATGCCAAGAGCACTGTGTTCTTTTTCGGCTTTGAGGTATAATTGAAAAATAAAACTTGTATATATTTAAGGTGGGATGATTTGATGCATGTATATATTATGAAATGATTACCACAATCAAGCCAATTAACATATCTGTCACCTCACATGATTACCTTTTTTATTGTGTATGGGGAGAACACTTAAGAACTATTGTCTTAGAAAACTTCAAGAATACAATACAGCATCTCCTCCCTGATTTTGTGAATTAAGCCTTTTTAGAGTCCACATATAAGTGGGATTATAGATGATTTGTCTTTCTATGTCTGGCTTATTCTATTTAGCATAATATTCAACCATGTTGTTGAAAATGGCAGAATTTTCTTCCTTTCTAAGGCTAAATAATATTTCATTGTATATATACACCACATTTTCTTTATCCACCCATTAATCAAAGATCACGTAGGTTGTTTAGAAATCCTGTCTATTGTAAATAATGCTACAATGAATGTGCAGCTGAAAATATTTCTTTAAGGTAGTGACTTGATTTTATTTGAGTATATAGCCAGAAATGTGATTTCTGGGCCACTCTTCATCTGAAGGAAAGAAAGGGAGAAGGATTTAGTGTTACCAGAGTCTGAAGTTTGAATCCTATGATGGGAACTGAAAATAGGCCGGGCCTATCCAGAGGAAGTAGGACCCACAGATAAATACAGGAGCTTCCAAAGAAGTCCCCAAGGCAGACAGGGAAGAGAAAACCATCCTGGCACATCACTTCCTTTCTTACCCCTATAAGCTAAGATTCCAGTGACTCCCATTACCCAAACCATCCAGAAGCAGGTGACACGAGAGGCTGGGAAATGTGTCCTTCAGGTTTCAGCCTCAGAGCAGAGCAGGAGAAAGGATGAAAAACAGATTAGAGAGCTAGAAGGCGCAGATATGGTGATGTGGCTCTCAGTTTCTGCCAAGTTTGAAAATGAATACAAAGCGGTACAAAGACACGGGTGGACCATGCTGGATGGCAGCTTACTTTTAACAGTCCTCACAGCTTATGACTTGGTTTTGACGACAAACACCCTTGATAAATTTATGTAGTTTTAATAATGTCAAAGAGAAGGCATTTACTGTAATAGGTCCTGTATTTTTTAATACAGAACTTAAATTTTGAATAAACACAAGAATAAAGGAGTATTATTAACATAATTTTATAGGTGAAGGTAAAGATTGTCCAGGTAAAACGATGCGTGTCCAGGATTCATTTTTTTTTCTTGTCTTTGTGTTTTTGTTTGTTTTAGTTTTCTCAACCAAGTTATACATTCTTCAAGAGAAAGAATCCTCAGAATTTTTACAGTCTAATATGCAGTAGGAATTCTGTAACAGAATACAAGTCTAAATACCTGCCACTTGCGGAGTCCAATTAGCAAGGGCACAGTTTGTTAGAAAGAAAGTGACTTTCTTAACCAAAACTAGTAGAGAAGTGGCTGGATTCTCATCCGAAGAAATCACCTTGATTTTTAGGGGCAGGGCAGGGAATTAAAAAAGAAAACTTGGCCGGGTATGGGGTCTCATGCCTGTGATCACGGCACTTTGGGAGGCTGAGATGGGTGGATCACCTGAGGTGAGGAGTTCAAGACCAGCCTGGCCAATATGATGAAACTCCATCTCTACTACAGATTTAAAAAAATGATAATAAGCCTGGCATGGTGGTGAACGCCTGTAATCCCAGCTACTTGGGAGGCTGAGGCAGGAGAATCGCTTGAACCCAGGAGGCAGAGGTTGCAGTGAACCAAGATTGGGCTACTGTACTCTAGCCTGGGCAAGAAGAGCAATACTCTGTCTCAAAAAAAAAAAAAAAAAAAAAAAAAAAGAAAAGAAAAAGAAAAGAAAGAAAAGAAAAGAAAAACTTGATAAGGAAGGCATACAAGAATAGTGGTGAGTATGTCTGTGTGTCTGACTCTGGTGGCTATTCTCAGTTCCAATCCACCTGAATCTCAGGCTGGCATCATCTCAACAATGGCAGGGTTGTTAATTAGCTGCCTTGAAGTGATCTCTGGAGTTTCACAGCTGGGTTCTATATCTGGTCCATCAAGATTAGCTGCTGGGAAAATCAAACACCGCATGTTCTCACTCATAGGCTGGTGTTGAACAATGAGAACACATGGACACAGGGAGGGGAGCACTACACACTGGGGTCCGTAGTGGGGAAGTAGGGGAGTGATGGGGGGGTGGGGAGGTGGGAAGAGATAGCATGGGGAGAAATGACAGATACAGGTGAGGGGGCGGAAGGCAGCAAACCACACTGCCATGTGTGTACCTATGCAACAATCTTGCATGTTCTTCACATGTACCCCAAAACCTAAAATGCAATTAAAAAAATAAATAAAATAAAAAAAGATTAGCTGCTGGAACTTCTAAGATGATGGATAACTAGATACTAGCATCCAGTTAGATGAATGTGAAGAGTATATATACAGAGAGAAAGGGAGGAACACGAAGTTGATTTTAGGTTAAGGAGAAAGGCTTTTGCAGTTTATCTCAGGGCTATATCTTGAAACCCAAACTAGAGGGAAAAAAAGTAAGTTTAGAATGCATTTTAAAGTTAAGCTGCCTGTTTACAATTCCTCTCCATTTTGATTCTTGATAACTTTATAGTAAAATGTAAAGAATTCTAAAACCGTTTTTACTTACTAGTTTTTAATATTTATTTGCTAGTCATCAAATAAAATCAGTCAGAAACCTGATATATAAGACATAAAAGAGCACACCCTTCCTGCTTGTTTTCCTAAATGTCTCCTCTAAGACCTAGGCCTTCACAGAATACAGTGTGAAAATCACTAATCTAATTAAATATATTACGCAATTCAAGGGGATACTGAGGCCCAGACATGTTAAGTGCTGAGGACACAAGATCACTCAGATTAATATTGGTAGAAATGGGAACATAGTCTAAGTGTTCTGAATCAGTCTAGTGCGTGTTTTGCTATTATTTCAAAAATAATTTTCCATAGATTATAATTCAGTTAACTAGTTAGCGTGTAATAGCACTTAATGAATTTCTGATTAAGAAATAATTAAATATTAAAATTAAATATTAAGTAGAAATTAAAATCATGTAAGTACACATATTATTTTGGGTTATTTTTCCTTTATTCTAGCTACTTAGTTAACTCCCAAATTTAAAGGTGGGACCTTACAAATGAACATAAAACCAGCTGTGGGAGATTAAATAATGCCTTACCTATGATGTCCATGTTCCAATCCTGGACACTGGCAAGTACGTTACCTTACGTGGTATTAGCTGACACTTTTCTAAGTATACTCTTTAAAAAAAAAAAATGAAAAAAAAACCTTATTAATGGGTCTCAAAATCCTGTGATCAATTTTTGATCAAGTTGTTTCCATTAAAAAGTACTGATTTTAAAAACTAGTAACTTTGACCTACCACAAGCAAAAAACCAAAATGGTCCACAAAACATTCTCCTTTCCTTCAAAAGGTTTTGCCGATGCATTATCATTAACCAGTCTTTTACTACTAATTTAAATGGCCAATTGAAACAAACAGTTCTAATTACACTCTTAAAGGGCTTGGTCTGATGATACTTCCTCCTCGAATAAAATGATAAATGTTCCTCTAGAAGAGCTGCTGGGTACAGAATTACCTAAATCTTGTATCGTAAATTTTTCTATAGCCTTGATATCTGAAGGACACCTTGGGTACATATAAAATCCTTAGTACACAATTTCTTTTATTGAACTTTATAAAAATTCTGCTCTCTTGCTGTCGCGTTTTGCATTTGGGTTTTGAAAAGTTTGTTGTTAGTCAATTCTTCTATCACTTCAAGTTATTTGATATTCTTAACCTAAAGTCATTGCTGATTTTATGTTCTAAAAAACTAAATAATTTTAGTAGAATATGTTTCAGAGATGATTATTATGAGTTGATTTTCTAAGGTAACTGGCAGTCCCTTTCAATATATAGATCCTAGCATTGTTCAATTTTTTTAAATGTTTTCTTGGATTATGGTTTTAAATATTAAGACCCTTCTCTTTGGTTTTGATTCTTCAGGTTCTCTGCTAATATTAACGTCACTCTTCTTTTTCCCAGCTAGTATTTCTACTACATTTTCTATAACCCATTTTGCTTCTTTTTTTGTTATTTTCATTCTTTTAGTTTTTTCCTGTCTTTCCCTAATGTTCCTATTACATTTTATTTCACTCTATTCTCCCTTGAGCACTTGGCAATTTATTTCCTTCCCTTTTTTAAAATCATTTTTCTTTCATTTCTTTCCTGAGTTTAGTTAACATTCTTTGCATTATATAGGTTTTGACTTTCTGATTCAAGATGATTTTTTATATTCACAAATATTCCTTTGAGTATATATAATTCTCTTTGGAATGTTGAATTATAATTTCCTCTTTCCTCAAGGTTGTCTTTTAGAGGTGGGCTTTCTTATCTGATATATATGCACTTTTATTTTTTGAGATTGTACAATCGGTCTGTGTGAACTGGACATTACTTTTGTTAATTTTTACAATGTTAGTATATTTTACAATGTTTGTCACTTCCTAACGTCTCTCAGTTTTGCAAAGTCCATGTATTCTGATAGTATTTTATTTAATTGTTTTGGTTCTGGAGTGAGTTCTCCAATTGTGTAATTAACTTTTTTCCTATGAGATTTCTATTTTTCCTCCTTTCCTCTTCACCAACCAATTGCTGGTAGTTACTCCTTTGGTTTTTTGTTGTTGCTGTTTTGTTATTTGTTCATTTTTGCCCCTGCAGAAGCTGTTTTGAAAGCACTCCTTTAAATCATATCTTCCCATTTGTATTTCAAAGGATGCCTATATGCATACTTCGAATTCACTTCCCTGTAATTCATGTTATAAGCTGCCTAAATATATTTTAGTATTTCTAGATGAAGGGTGAACTTAGTATTTCTGGCCAAGCTTCTCTTTTTCTGTCTCTTATCTCAATTTCTTTTATGCTTCTCCTTACTACATATCCTACCATTTGCCTCATGTGGCTTTCACTTACTGTCTCTTCCATTTTCCAGATTCTGTTTTACGAACTCTAAAAACCACTCTGAAAGACATATTCACCCTAAAGTATAGTGAAAAGTTGAGCAGCAAATTCTTGAATTCTCTAGCAGCTGAGATATCAAAGAAGGCTGTAAGCATTTGTACAAAAACATGTTTTACCTGGCATTTATGCATATATACATGGTACATATATACATGCATATATCACACCATAACCAGAATCATAAATATTGTCTAGTGGCAACAAATATTCATGAATAAAAAGTAATTTTTAAAAATATATACAGCATGCTGAAAACAATGCATAAACAGTAGCTTATAATGCTTCCAGAAAGAATTAATCAGTCCTTTTTATACTAATATAGAACATATGTCTATATTAAGTGTGTAAATCAAATATATGCTTATTATACATAAACAAATCATGTAACTTAAAAGATTAGAAACAAACATCTTTATATATTTTCACTTTCCCAGATTTAATCTTTTTTGAGAAACACAGATGATACAATTAATGTTTATGTACACAGTATTCTCACGACTGCTAATTTTAAATAGAAAAATATTTTGAACATGTATTCATGTAATAAAATTTATTTGCTTATGAATTTACATACTAGTTCATTAGCATGGTTTACATACTATTTCATTGCTGGGTTTCTAGCTCTCAATTTTATCACTGTTTTCTGTTCTCCTCTGTGCCATAGGAAGGAGAGAGGCTAACAAACTATGATATCTGGACTCATTTGCAAATTGACTTCAAGTTAGGGTCTTCCAAAGAGCCTCTGGAAAGATACTGAACATGGGGGAGAAAGAGACAAGCCATTTCTTTTTGGTGTCTGTAAACAGCTTTATAAATTTCAGGTAAGTATGGACTCTGAGGTGCCTGTTCAGACAGCATGGTTCCAACAGCAGCAGTGACAGGTGTGCTCCAGCATTCTCAGCAGCACACTCTTTATGTTTCTCTTTATAGGAACCACATGTGACTGTGGCTTACTGTGAGTTGCTGCCATAATGGCAAGAAGTGACAATGTGTCTGAGAGCAGGGCTCTTGATACCTAATAAAGAGGCATCTGGTGGTGTTTCTAACAGCAGCGTCACCAGCTGCTGAGACCACATTGACCTGTGGAGGATACCATGTTCCATTTTGCTTCTGTACTCATCTGGAGAGGTCACAGTTTTCTAATGTCACTGATCCCTTTATACATTCACTTTCTCTTCAGAACTTTAACTGTTCTATTGCTTCTCTTTTCCTAAAAATAAACATTCTCTATAAGTTTTTTTTTTAATGCCACTACTTACTATACTTTTGTTACTTTTGCAATTTACTCTCCTCTGTTGTTTTCATGCTTACAGCACGCAAAAGTTCATATTCTTTATATACAGATATTATTTCTTACATGTGTTTAATATTTGATAAAATTCAGTTATTTAGATTTATAGTGTTCTAGATTATAGGCTCTTTGAAGGCAGAGACTGTGTCTTGTTTTATTTAACAAATACTTATTTAGCACCTCAATGTGCTAGGGGTTGAGCATGGAATAAGACATAAGATTTACCATGACCCCAGCTCACAAACTAGTTGAGGAAATAGGCATACAAACAAAAATATATCTATAAATAATGTACAAAGGACTAATATACTTATATATGTACATATATGTGTGTATATATATATATATATATATATATATATATATATACACCAGTGTACATGTTACCTGTAATTCATGTGGAAATATTTATATCAGAGTTGTACACATTCACTGGGGCATTTTTCTAAATATAGGGATGGGATGAGGAGAATATTTAAGTAGTGTTTTGATGCTAATTTCTTTAGAACTGTGTCTCAAAGTGCTTGTTTGAAACTCTTCAAATCCTTGTATAACACCAACCACAAAGAAGGCAAAAAAAGTCACATTTTTGAATTGAATCTTCTGTATATTTTCTGATTCTAAAAGTGCTTTCTCTATGTACTTAATGTGTAATCATCAAAAGTGAATGTGTGTATGCTACTTATTAAGAAAATGATTGTACTAATATTCTAATATTATTTTCTCTGAATCCTTCTTCTAGTTCTATGACTACAATTAGGTAATTTGTATTTTATAAGATCAAATTAATACTTTTAAAATCCAAAATATACACATTCTCTTTGTGGAAATACATAGTCATTTTTATTTTTCAGCATGGACACCAACTAACATATAACATATGTAACATATCATTTGTATAATAAATGTGTCATATATACGATATATATTAGAAATATGTTTCATATATATGACAATATTCAAGAGATTCCCTATAAGTAGATTATGGCTTTATGCCCATTTTTTATTCTATAAAGAATGTTGAAATTAATATACTTAAACACGAATCCTCATCTGATCATTTTCTTAGAATAAATTTTACAAAATACACAATTGGTGAAGAATATAGATATTTTTATGCATGCTGTCATATATTCTGCTCACAATGCTGACACAGTTTTCTCCCTTCAATATAGGACACTCTATTCAATTACACTGATGATACAATGTTGTTGTTTTTAATCTGCAACATTTCAAAAAAATAAAAAATCATGGCTGATTGATCTACTAGGAAAAAAGTGATATTTTACAATTTATGACTTAAAATCTAAGATTTAAAGTATTTTATAAAATTAGATTTTCTGTTTAATAAAATATAAAATTCAAGGATAAAAGTTCTGCTTCCTAGGTGCTTTCCTTGGCTGAATTGCTGAGCTTATTTAGGCAATCAGGCTTATAAGGTTCTAGAATAGGTGGGGAGTAACAACCATCACTCTCGTATAAAATATTTTTAACATTTATTGTGAAGATCTTCACATTTTCTCGCTTCAGGGTGCACTTAGCATGTCAGTAATGTTTTTCATAGAATCCTTAAATCTAAACAAACCCAACAGTTTTAAAAAGTGGATTTTTAAAAAGTGGTTAGTTCCAACTTGATAAATACTTATGCATTAACTATTGAGCATGTACTGATCACCGCACAACTTTTCAAACCTTGGAGTCCTATTGGACATCACAACGCATTTCATATCCCAGATAAACTTTCATATGATACTTGGGTTTGTTTTTATGAAGCAGATTGTTAAAATTGAGCTTTGCAAATATATGTCATTATGAAAAGTAGTCGATATTGAAACCATAAACCACCTCAAGATAGTAGCTATGCTCTGTCCAACAAAGGTAGTTCCGTTTCCCTTGGAAATGTAAAATGCTACAGAGCACTCTATTTACGTTGCTAAGTTTTCTCCCAGGTGCCGTGACCTATAGTTTGAGAACCGCAAGTTTAGAGATTCGTGGTTTTTTTTTGGTTTTTAGTATTTTCCTGCAGACTGAAGAAGCTGAAGGTTAATGCCACACTTGCTTTCATCAAGCAATTTGCTCCACTTGGAGTCAGGTTATTGTCACTATATAAAAGCTTTCTGAAGGCCAGCAATTTCTACCTATCCACTTTTGAGAATCATTCTTTTTTTTTTTTTTTTTTTTTTTTTTTTTTTTTGAGACGGAGTTTCGCTCTTGTTACCCAGGCTGGAGTGCAATGGCGCGATCTTGGCTCACAGCAACCTCCACCTCCTGGGTTCAGGCAATTCTCCTGCCTCAGCCTCCTGAGTAGCTGGGATTACAGGCATGTGCTACCATGCCCAGCTAATTTTTTGTATTTTTAGTAGAGACGGGGTTTCACCAAGTTGACCAGGATGGTCTCAATCTCTTGACCTCGTGATCCACCAGCCTTGGCCTCCCAAAGTGCTGGGATTACAGGCTTGAGCCAGCGCGCCCGGCCTAGAATCATTCTTAATATACATATCTCTGTTAAATCTAGAAGGCTTTATTCCCATTATATTTTAATAGCCTTAATGTATTCTTCCCTTAAGTGCTAATGGTTCCATGTCTTCTGCTCTATATTGTACTGAGAGGCTCTGTCCATATCTTTATGTCTTTTAGCTTACTTTGAAACCTAAAACTTTCTACAGTATACTCTTCATTCAATTATCAAATTGAGATATTTTGTAATAATGGAACAGATGTATTTGCATGCTTTCTTAAGGGTATCAATTGAAGATAAAAAAAAACTTCATATAAGAACATTTACAACTAATCTTTATTTGGTTGGCTGTCTTTTGAAGAAATTTGGGATACAGTGTTTTAGTCGGTATCATACTCTCTAAGTTTCTAACATGAAAAACATCCATGATCATAAATTAAATAAAGGTGTAGAATATTATCTTTATTCCTTAGTTTCTATTTTATGCACATTACAGAAAGTCATGTTTACAATGGATTTATATTATCTAATTCTAACTACAGAAACTTTGGGTCTTTGTTATAAATAATAGTTTTGACATTGCTGCTTGTAAAAGTTTCTTTGGGCTGCTGTAATAGTGCCAGAATTGGGTGGCTTAAAACAGCAGAAACTCTGGAGACTGGAATTCTAACATCAAGGTGTCAGCAAATCAATGATGTCTCTGAAACATGTAAGGGAATCCTTCCTTGCCTAGTCCAGCTTCTAATGTTTTCCTGGCAATCTTTGGTGTTCTTTGGCTTGCAGCTGCACAAATTCAGGCTTTACTTTTGTTGTATCATAGTGTTCTTCCTACAAGTCTCTGTCTTCACATGGCCTTCTTCTTGTAAATCTATCACTAATATTGAATATCTACCCTACTTGCATGACCACATTTTAACAATGGAATGTGTGAAATCCCTTGATTGATAAATCATGTAGGACATACAATAGAATAACGTTCATTCAGTGTGAGTAATAACGTAGATACACATTTATTGACATGAAAAGTATCAAATACATATCAGTGGAAAAAAGTACTTAAAAACAATAATGTATCTTTTGTTAGCACACACACTAATTCGTACTAAAAATTGTCAGTACATTTGCCTACTATATTACCTAACTTATTTCTGTGGTAAGATTGCGGGTATTGTAATTTTTCTCCCTTTGTTCCATCTTTGAGTTCCAGTATGTACAGGAAAAATTTAAGAAGCACATGTTCTCAACATCGGTTATATTAGCTACATGTTGGACTGGCCTTGACATGCTGTACTGTGGAAGACATTCAAAAATATATAACATGATTTTTATATGCAGTTGAGTCTGTCTGAAATTAATAAAATTGAGTGTTTTCTCATATAAAATCAAATGATAAAAATCTAGATCATTAAGATGTTATAATGATTAAATAGTAATATATAAATATAAATAGATAGATAGGAATATACATATGTTTAGAGATGGTGTTTCACTATATTACCCAGGCTGACCTTGAACTCCTGGGCTCAAGTGATCTTCTCACCTCAGCCTCTTGAGTAGCTGGCATTACAGGAACCTAGAAAAGTATTTTCTAATATGGTTTGTAAACAAATGTTAGATCAAACTTTTTTTTTTACACCCTGATTGAGAAAGAAGTAACACATTAATTAAATCAGTCCCCAAAATTCATCTCAGAAACATTTGTAAATCAACATATTAATTAATTTTAAGAGAAAAACAGTCTCAAAACCAAGAAAAGATTATACAGTGTACATAAGAGTTCGCAGTATAAAAGAAAAAGCCTTGAGTTAGAAGGAATCAGACTTAAGGCTCTAACATCTCTATCTCTCCAAGCTCTGTGGCTCTTTCTTTTCCTCATAATTCCTTTTCATCTTTTATGCTGGCATGATACTGATGTATCCAAAGGGAACCATAATCAAAATTTAAAGGCAAAATCAAAGCAAATAGGAAAAGAAAACTATGGAAATAGAAATGTAGTGTCTCTATTCATATCTTTCTCTCTATATAAAGTAGTTAGATACAGAAGTAGAAATGAAAAATAAAGATAATAGAGATAAGCTTGATTATCTATAAGAAATCATCTTAAAATGAGTGTTATATTTCCAAGATGCTATCATGGCATACTTACAAATAATGTTTTCCATATACGTGACATTCTGTTTCTTTTTTCACATTAGCTCTTCTTTTTTTAGTTTTATTTTTATTTATTTTTTATTTTTTACTGTACTTTAGGTTTTGGGGTACATGTACAGATCATGCAGGATTGTTGCGTAGGTACACACATGGCAATGTGGTTTGCTGACTCCATCCCCCATCACCTATATCTGGCATTTCTTCCCATATTATCCCTCCCCAACTTCCCTACCCCCACTCTCCCTGCCCTAGCTCTTCTACATCTCCTTTTCTTTTTAAAAAATTATGATAATTAGACTTAATGAAGTGCATTCTCTTGTCCAAAACTGTTGCATTTTACTAGCATTTAGAAGTAATTTTTCTAATTACTGCATATTTTAATCGTCAGGGCCATGATTCCTAGAAGTTAAGTGACATTATTTCTCTCCAATAACCTACAATATTCATTTCTGATTTTTTACTGTGTGTTGCTTTTTCCATTTTTTTTCTCTTTCTTTTCCTTGCTTTCTTGTTTTTGTTCCTTACTTTTGTTGTTTCTAGTATGGGAGACTAATTTCCACTGCAGAGCTGCCGTGAGCATTAATGAAACAGGATGTGAACGCTTGCTTTTGTGTAATCAATGCTAAAAACATACAGACAAGTCAGAATTCAGTTGAAACTACAAGAGGGGCCACATTTCATCTCATTGCTGTTCTTTTTCTAAATTTTCCTCAAAAGGAGAAGTTCACAGGAACCAATAAGGATTTGTTCTTTGTATCACGGTGGAGAAATAGGTTTAAATGAGTCTAGAAAGAGTAGACCATGGCCTCTCGGAAAATGCACAGTTCTTCCAACTGACTCCTGTCTGGATAAATTGCCATTAGTTTAAATAGTTTATCTAATGGCTTTAGATAAACTAAAGCCATTAGTCTTTTGGGCTGCTCTTAATCAATGACTGCACATGCTGGGGATAGTTCAGGAACATTCCTGTAAGATGTGGAACTCTCCTGTTGCATAACTTAGTTTGAGAATTCCCCATCAGTTTGGTATTGCTCAGTACTGCAATACGGCACCTTCTGACCAATCTCTTTGAGTTCCCTCTCTTCTCATAGGTGTCAGGTCTGCATTAACTCTCAAGTCTCGTCATGCTTATTTCTACGTCATCTTTATTTCTCTAGCATTCCTTCTGCCCAATCCCAGTAAATATTGTACATATCTAACAAACACTGTCTTGGCATCCGCTTTTTGAAGGAACTAAATTAACGCATTCCTAAATCAAATTATAAAGTCTTATATTATAGAAATAGTATATTTTCTTTGTATACGCCTCTCTGTATATGCCCAATGCCTTTTTCTTAAATTCTACATGCCATTATAAAAATAAACAACTCTCATTCGCATAAGAAATTTTACCATGCAATGTGGACCAAGAATAAGATGTTTATAATGTGTTTTAGTTAGATTAAAGGATCATTTAATTTTCCATGTATCAATTTCATTAGAGAAAACTTTTTTAATCTCAAATTTTAGCTCTCAAACTATTAGGGTAGTCATTAGCATCACTCTGAAATGGCCACTTTTCAACATTGAACATTAAATTTACACTGTCGTGAGATCAATGTAGACTTTTATAATAACATCAAAATATTAATGCTTTCAAATTTGTTTCACAAAAAGTAAAAACACAAAAAAATTACCTTATATGTTCATAGACATGCTTTCCTGCAAAAGCTTATTAAAATTTTGCTCATTATATTTTACAGTAAATAGGACCAGAAGGAAGTTCCAAATCTATACCTATTCCCACACAATTTCTGGGTTATGAGTAAACTTGAATGAGTAATGAAGTTGGCTTTTTTTGTTCCTCAATAATCCTGTGACTAAGAAGGCACCTGAGAATACCAGAGCTTTTTGGTTTAGTTTTAGGTTTTAGAATGTGCGTGAGAGAAAATTAGGGAGTGTGAGGATTAATGAAGTGACATTTACAAAGGCTTTCTAGCACTCTTGCTGTGCTTTTGACTCTCCCAGTGTCTCAGAGTTGACTTGACTTCGCTTTCTTAAAACAGGACTTCTCCTGGCTCTCGTTTCCATCTAGACTCTTTATCAGTGCCCAGCTCTGGGAATATTTTACTAGGTACCATCCAGAACAACCTCAGTAGTGCCACATGATCGTTGCCAGTAATTGTGCAATATTCACGGAGACTGCCAAGTGAGATCTGTGTGCCAGAAACAAGAGAAAAGATTCCAGAGCTGCTTTATGTTGTTTCCAGGTTTCTGTAGCTACTTACAAAGCGTTTTCTTTGTTTTTGTCCCCACAAAACACCTACTTTAAAACAGCATAAATAAAACAGTAAATGTGTTACACAATCGTATGACCTTCTAGTGTTAGAATATGGCAAATAAATAACTTCCACCTTGATGTCTAAAGACAAAAGCTCTGAAGGATCTCATCTTTAATGTGAAGTTATCTATTGTGAGTTATCTCCAGCTGTCTTTGTATAGTTGCTATGATTCAAAAATAAATGGTTTCTAATATCTAGAACATTAATTTGTGTTAAGTAATATGTTCAGCACCAATTGTGAAAAAGGTGAAAATATAATTTAGGTCAGAATGGAGCAAATATTAAATGTCTGAAAGTTGAATAACATCATTCTTTAAAACAGTGGTATTTGTTTGTATTTTAAAATACTAGCAAACTAGAAGTTTGCTATTATAACTGAAACCTTTTGTTAGTTGTGCTTCTCTTGTTTTGGAAAAGGTTGACTTGAACATTGAAATTTTGTACAAAACAGGGTGGATGACATTTGTCATTCTAATCAATGGAGGCATTGACAAATGCCACTTATAGAAACATTCTAGTTTGTGTGTGTGTGTGTGTGTGTGTGTGTGTGTGTAAAAGCAGAAAAACAATATTCCCAGTATTAGAATATAGCTGACCCTTAAGCAGCGTGAGGTTGAACTGTGTGAGTCAATCTATACACAGGCAAAGCTTGTAGCCTATAAATATTGATTTTTAAAGTTAAGTATGTTATAAATGCATAAACTATGCATAGATATTGCCAGGTATAGTGCCTCATGCTTTTAATCCCAGCACTTTGGGAGGCTGAGTGGGGGCGAATCACTTAAGGTCAGGAGTTTGAAGCCAGCCTAGCCAACATGATGAAACCCTGTATCTACTAAAAATACAAAATTAGCTGGGCATGGTGACACATGCCTGTAATCCCAGCTACACGGGAGGCTGAGGCAGGAGAATTGCTTGAACCCAGATGACAGAGGTTGCAGTGAGCCAAGATTGCACTCCAACCTAGCAAGACTCCATCTCAAAATAAATAAGTAAATAAAAATGGAGTATGTGTAGATAGTACTATCTATTAACATTTACTACCATAAAATATGCACAAATCTATTATGGAAAGTTAAATATCAAAACTCATATGAATAAACACTTAAGAGCATACATGGCAGCATTTGCAGTCAAAAGAAGTGTAAAAATATGTAAAGATGCACTATTGAATCATAACTACGTTAAAATTAAATGTAGTACATACTATATACTATAGTCATAATTTCATAACAACTTCCTGTTGCTAGCAAGGTGAGCTAAATTGTTGTGAATATCCCCTAAAATGCTACGTGAGGCTAATTGTCTTCCTGGGAACATTGTGAACAGTCCATCTCTTCAGTGAATTGCATATCACAGTAAAAGTGATCTCTTGTGGTTCTAGCATATGTTTTTCACCATGTTTAGTGCAATACCATAAACCTTGAATAACACCATGAACTTACACAAACTGCCACTAATGATGCTGAAAATTCTCCTAAGAAGCAGAGAAAAGTCAAGACATTGCATGAAAAAGTTTCATGGATTGATATGCATATATTGGGGTCTGCAACTATAATTGCCTACCATGTCAAAGATAAATGAATCCAGCCTAAGGACGACTGTATAAAAAAGAAGAAATTCATGAATCCATAGCCACACATATGGTAGCATGCATGAAAATCTTGAACTTTTTGTGAAATACACTTTTATCTTATACTGAAAATGTAGCATTTGCAGGATGGCTGTAAGCAAGGCATACCTGTAAATTCTAATATGATGTGAAGAAAAGTGACTATATGACAACTTAAAGCAAAAGGAAGGTGAACAATCTAAAACCGAAGACTTTAATGCCAACAAAGGATGGCTTGATGATTTTAGAAAGAGGTTTAACTTTAAAAATGTAAACATAATAGGAAAACCAGCTTCTGTTGGCCAAGAGACAGCAGACAAGTTCCCAGATGCCATTAAGAAAATCAATAAGGAGGCCGGGCGTGGTGGCTCAAGCCTGTAATCCCAGCACTTTGGGAGGCCGAGGCGGGTGGATCACAAGGTCGAGAGATCGAAACCATCCAGGTCAACAAGGTGAAACCCCGTCTCTACTAAAAAATACAAAAAAAATTAGCTGGGCATGGTGGCACGTGCCTGTAATCCCAGCTACTCAGGAGGCTGAGGCAGGAGAATTGCCTGAACCCAGGAGGCGGAGGTTGCAGTGAGCCGAGATCGCACCATTGCACTCCAGCCTGGGTAACAAGAGCGAAACTCCGTCTCAAAAAAAAAAAGAAAAAAGAAAATAAAAGAAAATCAATAAGGAAAATGGATATCTGCCAGAATATATTTATAATGCCCATGAAAGTATTCTATTCTGGAAAGAAAAAAAAGCCGCAAAGCACATTTATTAAGAAACTGAAGTCAGCACCAGGATTTAAGGCAGGAAGGAATAGGCTCTCTATTCCTGTGTGCAGATGCAGTCAGTTTTATAATCAGAGCTGCCCTGTCTGGATTTGTTTCATTAATGCTTTGTCGCTAAATTCAGAAGTACCTTGCCAGAAAGGAACTTCCTTATGAAATTATTTTAATATTAGACAATTCCCCTGGCCATCCAGAACTCCATGAGTTCAACACCAAAAGCACCGAAGTGGTCTACACATCCCCAAACACTTTGTCAGGTAGACACGAGGAACTTTAAGTCTCATTATACATGGTACACTAAGAAAAGGATTGTCAATGTTGTGGAAGGGAACCCTGATAAAGAGAACATCATGAAAGTCTGGAAAGATTATACCATCAAAGATTCCATAGCTGTTATACAAAAAGCAATGAAATCCTCAAAAATAATAAATTCCTGCTGGAGAAAACTGCGTCCTGATGTACATGTTTCATAGGATTTATGACAGAGTCAAAAAAATCATGAAGGAGACTGTGCATATGGCAAAAAGGTAAAGGGTGAAGGATTTCAAGAAATACGTCTAATAGACACCAGACCAGAGGAATTAAAAGAAGACGATCTGATGGAGATGAATGCTTCCAAACTAGTGGCCGAAGATGAGGAATAAGACGTAGAAGAAGTGATGCCAGGAAACAAATTGACATGAAAGAATATGGCAGAAAGTTTCCAATTATTCAAAACCACATTTGACTTCTTTCATCACATGGACGCTTCTATGATTTGGGCACTGAAACTAAAGCAAATGGTGGAAGATTGATTTGTTCTACATAGAGTATTTTTAGAGAAATAAACAAGCAAATATCTCAAACATAAATTATGATGTATTTTCATAAAGTTAAATTGAGTGCACCTGCCTCTCTTTACTCCCCTTCCATCTCTTCTGCTTCTGCCAGTCCTGAGACAGTAAGACCAACCCATCCATCCCCTTTCTCTTCCACAGTCTACTCAATGTGAGGGTGGTGAGAATGAAGATATTTATGACCCACTTCCACTTAATAAATAATAAATACATTTTCTTTTCCTTATGATTTTCTTAATAACCTTAGCTTTTTTCTAGCTTACTTCATTGTAATGCAATATAGTATATAATGCATATAACATGCAAAATATGGGTTAAGTGACAATTCTGTTATTGGTAAGGCTTCTGGTCAACAGTAGGCTATTGGGAGTTGTTGGAGAATCAAAAGTTGTGCTCAGATTTCCCACTGTGCAAGGGCATTATTCAAGGTAACCCTAACCTCCACCTGAACCTCCAAGGGTAATTCTATTTGAATGACTTCAAGAGTTTGCTAAGCTCTTGACTATGAGTTCTTTAAAAATCCCCTGCATAACAAGGAACATACTTTGTAATAAATATATCATCTTTTGAGGGTGAGTTACTTATTTTGTTCCCTAAGGGCATTTTGTTTCATGTTCTCCTGTTTGTGTGTTTGTGTATACATCTTTATATATGTGTGTGCATATTTATGTTTATCTGAATATAAAATGTTTTTAATTTTATTTTATGGTGACTGTATATAGTGGTACAGAGCTTTGGGAGGCAGCACTTGCATGTGCATATGGAGTTATGATGGTTTTCAAGGAAATGGAAGTAAATTTGTGGCAAAGAAGTGGCAAATATATTTTTAATTTAATTAAAGGCACAATTTAAGTTAGGAAAATTTATTTGATTATTTAAATAACATTTTTATTAGATTCCTTTCATAGTATATATATTCTTCTTGAAATACATTAGTTTCAAATTTTTTATTGTTACCAATAAACTAAAAGTTTTAAGAGTAGAGTATGTGTCTTATTTGCCTCTTCATTTCCTGAAACATTAGACTTAGCAATCCACTTGCTTTAAGAACATAAAAATGAAGAATAAACTTAATGGAGTCAAACTGAATTGAAATTGGAAATGGTAAAGTCAAGAAAGCAGGATCTAATGGTACCTAAAATTCATAAACACCAGCAAATATCTTTTCATATTTTAGCAAATTTTCTCAACTCTGGAATACTCTTTTTGGATGATGTATCTAAGTAATCAAAGACCCAATATGAATTAACAGGGGAAAGACAAAGACATAAGATATCAGGGTATCATTCTTCTGACCATGGGTGTGATCATACCTCAGAAATACTTTAGTTTTTCTATTTTCTTTGTATTTATAATATGTACTGGAGTTGGCTCATGCCTGTAATCCCAGCACTTTGGGAGACTGAGGTGGGCAGATTACTAGGTCAAGAGATAGAGACCATCCTGGCCAACATGGTGAAACCCTGTCTCTACTAAAAATACAAAAATTAGCCGGGCGTGGTGGCACACGCCTGTGGTCCCAGCTACTCGGGAGGCTGAGGTGGAAGAATCACTTGAACCCAGGAGGTGGAGGCTGCAGTGAGCCAAGATTACGCCACTGCACTCCAGCCTGGCAACAGAGCAAGACTCCGTCGAGAGAGAGAGAGAGAGAGAGAGAGAGAGAGAGAGAGAGAGAGAGAATGCTTTATATTCCTCTGAGTATATACCCAGTATTGGAATTGCTGAGTTCAACAATAGTTCTGCTTTTATCTCTTTGAGGAATCACCACACTGTTTTCCACAATGGTTGAATTAATTTATAATCCCAGCACCAGTGTATAAGTGTTCTTTTTTCTTTCATACCTTGCCAGCATGTTTTGTTTTTTGATTTTTAATAATAGCCATTCTGAGGGGTTGTTAGATAGTGTCTCCTTGTGGTTTTGATTTGCATTTCTCTAATGATCAGTGATATTGAGCTTTTCTCATGTGCTTGTTGCCCACATATATGTATTCTTTTGAAAAAATGTCTGTTCACATCCTCTGCCCAGTTTTTAATGGGGTTGTTTGTTTTTCTTTTGTAAATTTGTTGAAGTTCCTAATAGGTGCTGGATACTAGACCTTTGTCAGAGTCACACTTCACAAATTTCTCCCATTCTATAGAGTTTCTGTTTACTCTGTTGATAGTTGTTTTTGTGTGGGTGTTTTTTTTTTTTTTTTTTTTTTTTTTTTTTTTTTTTTTTTTTTTGCTGTGTAGAAGCTCTTTAGTTTAATTAGATTTCATTTGTCAATTTTGGCTTCTGTTGCAGTTGATTTTTGTGTCTTTGTCATGAAATCTTTGCCTCTTCCAATGTCCAGGATGGTATTGCCTAGGTTGTCTTCCAGGGTTTTTATAGTTTGTGGTTATACATTTAACTCTTTAATTCATCTTGATTTGATTTTTTTTTTTTTTAAACTGAGCACCCCTCTGTCACCAGGCTAGAGTAAAGTGCCATGATCTCAGCTCACCACTACCTCTGCCATGTGGGTTCAAGCAATTCTCGTGCCTCAGCCTTCTGAGTAGCTGAAATTACAGGTGCATGCCACCATGTCCAGCTAACTTTTATATTTTTAGTAGAAATGGGTCTTCACCATGTTGGCCAGGCTAGTTTTTAACTCCTGACATCAAGTGATCCTCCTGCCTCGGCTTCCCAAAGAGCTGAGATTACAGTGTGAGCCACTGTGCCTGGTCAAATACATCTTGAATTGATATTTGTATATGGTGTAAAAAGTAGTTCCAGTTTCAGTCTTCTGCATATGACTAGCCAGTTATCTCAGTACCATTATTGAATAGAGAGTCTTTTCCACATAGCTTGTTTTTGTCAGCTTTGTTAAAGATCGAATGTCTTAGTTGTGTGGTCTTATTTCTGGGCTCTCGACTCTGCTCCATTAGTCTATGTGCTTGTTTTTGTACCAGTACCATTCTGTTTTGATTACTGTAGGTCAGTAGTATAATTTGAAGTTGCATAGTTATGCCTCCATCTTTGTTCCTTTTGCTTGAGCTTACTATGGCTAGTTGAGCTCCATTTTGACTCCAGATGAATTTTAAAATAGTTTTCTCTAGTTCTGTGAAGAATATCATTGAGTTTGGCAGGAAAAGCATTGAATCTGTAAATTGCTTTGGGAATTATGGCCATTTTAATAATAATGATTCTTCCTGTCCATGAGCATGGGAAGTTTTTCCATTTGTTTGTGTCTTCTCTGTTTCTTTTTAGCAGTGTTTTGTAATTCCTATTTTAGAGATCTTTCACCTCCCTCATTAGCTATATTCTTAGATATTTTATTCTTTTTGTGGTAATTGTGAATGGGATTCCCTTTCTGATTTGGCTCTTGGCTTGGCTGTTGATGTATAGGAATGCTAGTGATTTCTGTACATTGATTTTTTATCTTGAAACCTTGCTAAAGTTGTTTATCAGCTGAGAGAAATTTTTGGCCAGGACTATGAGGTTTTCTAGATATAGATTATGTCATCAGCAAACAGAGAAGTTAATCTGAAATCAAATAATACTCATAAATAATGTTTTAACCTTCCCTTAACCAAAATATTTTGAAAGATTCTTTCATTTTCACAATAAAGTAGTATTTACATCATTTGAATGGAGATCTGTGAACTGATAAAAATGACCGTCATTTTTTTTTATTGTACTTTAGATTCGGGGGTACATATGCAGATGATGCAAGATTGTTGCATAGTTACATTCATGGCAAGGTGGTTTGCTCCCACCATCCCCCCATCACCTATACCTGACGTTTCTCCCCACGCTATCCATCCCCACCCTCTCTCCTACTATCCCTCCTCTAGCCTCCCCCAATGGAGCCCAGTGTGTGATGCTTCCCTTTCTGTGTCATTTAGATGACTCAGGCCATTGGTTACTTTAGAGGACTGAACTATTTTAAGCATGACAAACAGTAGTTTGGTATAATTGAAAGATCCTGCTTAGTTTTGACAGATTAGGGAGTCCAGGGCTAAGAGAATTCTCCTAAATTCATGGCTGAAATATTTCCATTACTTAATTGTACATTTGCCTTTGCCTAAATTTGGAGATTAAGTTTACTCCCTGGGAACTGCATCTTAAGTTAGTAACAAGTAGAACTTCACCATCTAATATTTTCTTCCATTTTATTAGGTCAAGAACTTTCTATCCTGATAAAAATATACAGTTTCATTATGCTCCTTTTTAGGCGTTTTTACTTTATAATTTGGTTGTGTGTGAGGATATCTGTATTTTTTATTAGTTTCTCAAACTGCAGCTTTACAGTGTGCATGAGGTTGCATGCTACAAGCATTTTTAGTTGCCTTTTTTCATTATGTCAACTGCAACAAACAATTTCTCTGTCTTGAAAAAGACAATCTGTCATGGACCTGAATGAGGGCTGATCATAGCAACAGTAACAAAGATAAATAAATGATGCAGCCTCTGTCCTCTGTAATAACTCCAACTACTCAGAATAACTTGAAAATGGCTTCAGTTATAATATTTTCTTTTCAAATGTCGTTCTTTGATATAAATATTCATAACCATAGATCCTTAAAGAACCAAAAAGACTTAATACTCCAAGCAAAAGAAAAGGGTAATGATTTCACAACCATGTAAAATTCAGTACAATGGATATAGTTTAATGTACAATAGAATATAGATTATTGAAGCTTTTTGTGAAATAAGTCCTCCGCACTCCACCTTCACCTTTCTTTCTTTTTTGTGCTTTCCCTTCTAACTAGCTGTGTGTTGTGTGTGTGTGTGTGTGTGTGAGTGTGTGTGCATGCGCACGCACCAGGGGAGTGTCTCTGGTTTCTGTGTAAGTTGTCCCCAGCCTGTATGTACACAAGGAAGGGATATTAATCTTAGATAATTTGGTAATATTCTCTGGTTTCCTTTCCTGAGTCCTTAGCAAAGGCAAAACAAAATGAAGTATAAAGAGCTAGAGATCCACAGTCTGCCTTGAGTACGGTCGGTCTGTTACCAGGCCCCAGAAGTGCTCCTGTTGGTGTTTACATGTCTTTCACGTCTGAGTCATAAGTCACCTGTACAAAAGCCTGAGAAAAAACCACACTGAAAGAAGCCAGCCAAACTCCCTGCATAATTGCCATGCAGAAAAAAAGTCATTATTTCCATTTGTGTGAAATGTTTCTTTGATTTCCTCCCTTATAGTATGAGGTGATTGGGCAAATTAATCTGTAAATCCCTTCAGGAGCAAACATTCTAATTTGTTTTTAAGAACTTCTATTGTTACATAAGAATACCTCATTAAGCTTTACATTTCCTAGAGAACAGGAAGGCAGTAGATGATAATGAAATAGGAAAGAAAAAGATTTCAAAAGTTATGCTTTTACTAATGAAAATAAGATGTTAAACACACTTTTAAATTAAGTATTTTCTTAAATTTAAGATTTGAGCATCTGTTTGATTTTCTTTCTGGAGGCTGTTAATGACAATTTCTCTTCTATGAGGAGGGAATGTGAGTGCATTCACATTATTAAACCTGTTAAAGCTTATTGCCTAATTCAGAATTTATCTGGTAAGCTGACTAAAGAATAATTTTCCTTTTGATTAAATTACATAGAAACTTCTTATCTCTTAGAGTCTTAATATCTTGAGTTTATAATTTTTATTCAAGACTCTTAAACAGGATGCTTTTTGTAGCCTCAGGCAGAGATATACATAGCAAGATGAATAGTAAAATCAAAATATTGTCATATATTAAAATCCAACATGTTTGAAAATGCTTCATCACCTACAATTCTCCTGAACTAAACACTACAGTGGATGTTAAATTTATATTCCTTTAAATTCTAATTTGTGATTTTCAAATGAAACCATTTATTGTGTTTTAAATATGCTTTCCTTGTTGTATGTTAGGCATTTTTGCAATATGTCACTAAATATGTTGATAGACTCTTAAGATTTTGCAGTTAGTAAACATTCAAGCAGTATGTGTGGTTTTCTTTATTTCCTAAGATTAGAAGCTCTTTTTAACTCATAGACTCCTAAAAAGTCAATTCAAAAATAGTCACAATAGTATGCAATGATTTATATAAAAAGCATTTGCCCTTCAGCACTGACATTTGACTTCAAAATATGTTAGTGTTGCAGGATGGTGTATCTACATCTATCTATATTATAAACTTGGAAAATTTTAATAGATATAAAAGTACATAATTTTAATGGTACTGTAAATATGTATTGATGAAATAACTTGTAGTTTCATGTTCATTGTGGGTTTTTTTATAAATGGAATAAAAGCATATAAATTTTTATAAATTATATTTTTTAAATAAGAGAATTTTCCTTATAGATATAAATCTATATCACTACATTCCATGTTTAAGTGTGCCATAATAATTTTGCACCATGACTTAATGAACCATTTTGCTACTAATAGACAGTCTATCTCTAAGTTTTTGAAAAAGCAGTAAAAAAATGTAATGTGTTTCTCTTTGCACAAATTTTTTTAAGATAGTTTGAGAAAGCATTTCTGAGTGTAAAATAATGCATATTTTAAACATATCAGATACTGTGATATTGCTTTACAAGAACAGTAAACCAATTAACAGTCCTTTGAAATATTCATGAGGGTTTTTTCATGACTTGGTCAATTCTGGACTTTATCAAATATATCAGATGTATCCATTTCTCTTCCTTTTTATTTTGTAGTCTGTTGGAGAAAAGTATATAGTTATCTTTGCTTTTATTTTCCAAATGGCATGTGAGATTAAATATTTTCATATGTTTAAAAGTAATTTTGATATACTGTTTGTGATTTTTCCTGTCCATAAATTTTTCAAGTTGTTTGGTTAAGGTTTATCTTATTTTCTCTTTTCCATTATTTTTCTACCTATTCTTTATTTCTGATCCATGCTTTAAATACTTTCCAAACTGTTATTAGTTTTTCAAATTTGTTTCTGACATATTTTGTAATATAAAAATGTTAATGTTTGGTAATCAAAGGCATCTGTCTGTTTTGTTATAATTTTTTTCATCTTGCGACTTGTTATGTGGGTCTTTCTTAACCTAAAATTATAAACATATTATATTTTCTTCCAATATTTTTAAAGTTTTGTATTTTATATTGTGTCTGAAATTTATGTATTATTAAATATAGATTTCATTATTATTTATTATAATATAGATTTCAAACTCATTTTTCAAGACTAATATCCAAGTTTTATCATATCATTTTTTGACTTAGCTCATATTTTATATTTAACGCCAATTTACATGTGGTAGAATATACTCTTTTTGATAAGTAGTACTGTGAATTTTAACAAACATCTACAGGTCTTTAGTCTCTACCATAATTAAAATATAGTACAATTCAGTACACCAGAAATTCCTCACTGGGCTTTTGTAGTCTAACACTTGTCAAACACTCAGTCTTTGAAAACTTCTAATCTTTTACGATTCTTAAATTTTTCTCTTCCAACTTAGCATACAAATAAAATCAAACTATAATATGTAGCCTTTGAATCTGGCTTATTTAGGTTAAAAAAGGTAGATTAACCTATCATAATGTATCTGAGGATCATCCATATTGTCACGTGTTAACAATATATTTATTTTTCTTATTGAATACTATTTTATTTTATTGATGTACCAGAGTTTATCTATTCATTCTCCAGTTGACAGACAATTGGGTAATTTTCAGTTTGAAACAATTATGAATAAAGTGTCTAAATATTAGAATAGAGATTTTTGTCTGTTGATTTTTATTTAACTTGGGTAAATAGTAGTGGGATTGTTGGGGTACAATAGGTAGATTTTTAATTTTATAAGAATGCCCTTTTTCACCACTCATATTCAACACAGTATTGGAAGTTCTGGCTAGGGCCATCAGGCAAGAGAAAGAAATAACGGGTATTCAAACAGAAAGAGAGGGCTTCAAATTGTCCCTGTTTGCAGATGACATGATTGTATATTTAGAAAACCCCATCATCTCAGCCCAAAATCTCCTTAAGCTAATAAGCAACTTCAGCAAAGTCTCAGGATACAAAATCGATGTGCAAAAATCTGAAGCATTCCTATACACCAGTAACAGACAAACAGAGAGCCAAATCATGAATGAACTCTCATTCACAATTGCTACAAAGAGAATAAAATACCTAGGAATACAACTAACAAGGGATGTGAAGGACTTCTTTAAGGAGAACTATAAACCACTGCTCAAGGAAGTAAGAAAGGACACAAACAGATGGAAAAACATTCCATGCTCATGGTTAGGAAGAATCAATATTGTGAAAATGGCCATATTGCCCAAAGTAATTTACAGATTCAATGCTATCCTCATCAATCTACTAATTACTTTCTTCAGAGAATTGGAAAAAAAAAAAAACACCTGAAACTTCACCTGAAACCTAAAAAGAGCCTGGATAGCCAAGACAATCCTAAGCAAAAAATAAAAAGGCTGGAAGCATCATGCTACCTGACTTCAAACTATATTACAAGGCTACTGTAATCAAAACAGCATGTTACTGGCACCAAAACAGAGACCAATGGAACAGAAGAGAGGCCTCAGAGAGAACACCACACATCTACAACCATCTGGTCTTTGACAAACCTAACAAAAACAAGCAATGGTGAAAGGATTCCCTGTTTAATAACTGGTGTTGGGAAAACTGACTAGCCATGTGAAGAAAGCTGAAACTGGATCCCTTCCTTACAACTTATACAAAAATTAACTCCAAATGGATTAAAGATTTAAACACGAGGCCTAACACTGTAAAAACCCTAGAAGAAAACTTATGCAATACCGTTCAGGACATAGGCATAGGCAAGGACATCATGACTAAAACACCAAAAGCAATAGCAACAAAAGCCAAAATAGACAAATGGGATCTAATTAAACTTAAGAGCTTCTGCATGGCAAAAGAAACTATCAAAAGAGTGAACCAGCAACCAACAGAATGGGAAAAATTTTCGCAATCTACCTTCTTGACAAAGGACTAATATCCAGACTCTACAGAGAACTTAAACAAATTTACAAGAAAAAAAACAAGCAACCCCATCAAAAAGTGAGCAAAGGATATGAAGAGACACTTTTCAAAAGAAGACTTTTATGCAGTCAACAAACAAATGAAAAAAAGTTCATCATCACTGGACATTAGAGAAATGCAAATCAAAACCACATTGAGATGCCACCTCATGCCAGTTAGAATGGCGATCATTAAAAAATCAGGAGACAACAGATGCTGGGGAGGATGTGGAGAAACAGGAATGCTTTTACAGTGTTGATGGGAGTGTAAATTAACTCAGCCATTGTGGAAGACAGTGTGGGGATTCCTCAAGGATCTAGAAATAGAAATATCATTTGACAGCAATCCAATTACTGGATATATACCCAAAGGATTATAAATCATTCTATTATAAAGACATATGCTCACATATGTTTATTGCTGCACTGTTCACAATAGCAAAGACTTTTAACCAACCCAAATGCCTATCAATGATAGACTGGATAAAGAAAATATGGCACATATACACCATGGAATATTATGCAGCCATAAAACAGGATGAGTTCATGTCTTTTGCAGGAACTTCAATGAAACTGGAAACCATCGAGCTCAGCAAACTGACACAAGAACAGAAAACCAAACACTGTATGTTCTCACTTATAAGTGTGTGTTGAACAATGGGAACACATGACACAGGAATGGGGACATCACACACTGGGGCCTATGGGGTGGGGCGCTACAGGAGGAATAGTAGTGGCTGGGGGGATTGTGGAGGGATAGCATTAGAAGTACCTAATGTAGATGAAGGAGTGATGAATGCAGCAAACCACCACCATGGCACTTGTATACCTGTGTAACAAACCTGTGCAATCTGCATGTGTACCCCAGAACTTGAAGTATAATAAATAAATTGAAAGAAAGAAAGAAGGAAGAAAGAAAGAAATTATTTAAAAGATATTGTTATTTAAAAAGAAAGATATTTTAAAAAGAAAAGAAATATCTCTAAACTCTGCAATCTACAATATCTAATATGCCTATTTTAACCACATTCAATTTATCAATTTTTAATCATTTGTGCATTTTGCATATTACTTAAGAAATGTTTGTCTGACTCAAGATTACTATGATTTTTCTCCTATGTTTTCTTCCAGAAGCTTAATATATTTTGATCTATGATGCATTTGGACTAAAGTAAGTAAAATAAATTTTTGTATTTTGTGTGAGGGAAGTGTTGAGTTTCCTTTTTTAAGCAATACAAAATAAATATTTGTCTATCCAGTTACTCTAATGCCGTTTGTTGAAAATACTGTTTTCTCCCCAGTGGCAACTTTTCCAAGGAGAAAGAGGACGAGAAGAATGAGAACAATGAGAACGACATCAAGATGCCTGTGGGTGTATTTGTGGGCATTCCAGTGGGGATAACCCTGTTCTGTATCTTGATTGTGACAGTGGTCACACAAAGGTACATGTGGTGATAAAAATGCATAGAACTAAATATGCCCATATGCTAGCCTACATGAGTTCATTTAAAACTGAAGAAATCTGAATAAATTAAGTAGATTGCATCAGTGTCAGTATTCTGGTTGTGATATTTTATTATAGTAATACAATATGTTGTCATTGGGGAATACTAGGAAAATAGTGTAAGAGATTTTTCTGAATCATCTCTTACAACTGCATGTGACTTTCACATTCACCTTTTTGAGTTATCACACAATAGAAGGTCAAAATTCATTTTGAAATATTCTAAAAGTGAATACTTCTCAAAAACTTTAACTGGAAATTCCTGAAATAAAAGCCAAGGGTTATATGAACATAGTGACCATAAGAGACATAGTAGAATAAAACAAATTCCCCACATAAAGATCTCTTTAATAAACAAGCAGCTATCGGAGGACAGATCATGCTGCTGTCTACTCAGTGATCTCATTTGCTACACTAAGCTTCTGCATTTCAGCAGAGTGACCTAAAAGGAACAGTACAGGGTGAAAAGGTCAGTAAGAATCAGTTAAAACTTTCATAAAGCAGGCTAAATTCTATAAAAGTAGAAATTTACTTCACGTCTCAATGCAGCATTGATTTGATTATTTGACTCTCCAGTCAATTAGTTCAAATAACATATTCAGTAAAAGCTGTTAAACTAGTTGTGCATGTAAATAAAAAGGATAAAAATCCAATTGCAACAGAAAAGTAATTAAGATATTAATTAATTAGAATTCTGTCTCTCTTACAATTATTAAGACTTATAATTAGTTTGAGCAGAAGTTTCTTTTTTCAGGATGTCTATAAAGTGCCTAGAAAGAAAATTGTACAATGAGTTTCCATGATAATTTTTTTTAAAAAAATTTCGTATCAACACACCCAAGAGGCTACTATAGGAAGGCAGATGACCATTCAATACAAAATAAGTGTTCTACCATTGAAAAATGTTTGAAGACGCGAGCTCCCTTTTGAAGATAGTAGGCTCTCCTTTTCTGGATGCAATCATAGAAGTTGTAAAATTTTAACTGGAAAAGTATAAATTACTTTAGACATGTAGATTGTATAAAAATCTACTTATAGAAGACTCTAAATCTAATAAATCTGGCTCCCAACTACATGCGAAAATGATAAAAAAAAAAAAAAAAAAAAAAAGAAGCCCCGATATTATTGCTGCAGCTCAGAATAGAAGCCAGGTATCCTGAAACCATCAGTAGACATTGTTAATTGTCCTTTTCTCCCTGAATATTAGCCAACATTAAGTCTTCATTTCATATATAACTACTCAGCTCCAAAACAAAGAAAAAGAAGAAAGCAAGAAGTTGTAAATGTAATGAATGGTTGTTAATATTTTTCATATTTTCTTCCTCTTTTTTTAAATTCACTATTAATTGTCTCCCCTGCCAGGTGCTGTACTTGAATCGTTACAGACAACCTGTCTTAATTTTCATTCACAACAACCCTCTGAGGTTTGTACTAATTATTCCATATGGCAGATGAAGTAGTGAAGCCGAGGAATGGCAAATGGCCCAGAACGGCATAGTATATATGTGAAAAGGGGACATGAGATTTTTTTTGTTCATTTTACCATGTGTCAGCAACCCAAAAGGAAGCTGAGGCAAAATTAACGTAAAAGTTTATTTGGGCCAAGGTTGAGTCCTGCAGCCCAGGACACACTTCCGAGATGCCTTGGGGAGTGCATCGGAGAACAAAAGAGAGATTCAGGTTTTTGAAGAAAAAGGGATGAATCAGAAGTGTTGGGGCAATTACAAAAGTTGTTTGTCATGAATTCTCATTGGTTTACAGAAATAACATTGCTTAACGATTGGTTGTGTGTTGTTGAACTATAAGGTGTATAGCATTTTATTGCTACGTGGCATCAGTTAGTCCAGAGCCCACATAGGAAGTGGTTTCAAGAGGTAATTATTTATTTTAGCTCAAGGGATGTGACAAGAATCCTGTTTCATTCCAATGTCTCACTGGTCCTGATATTTTATGTGGCTCAAATGAAAAGTTTGTTTTCTTCTTCCTTCGTTTTTCACACCTTTAAAGAAGCTGGGCTACAAAGTAATTTTGTTGCAGAGTTTTTGGTGAAGTTAAAGATGTATGCATCCTACGATGTAGAACTTGACTTTTACATCTGTACTTTAGGAATGCTGTTGCATGTGACAGATGTAAACAATTGTCTTTATAGGTTAAAAATTTATTTACCCTATAAAATATTGCATATTACATAGCAGAAAACTATAGGGCACTTAAAATAAGTAATGTACATTGCTCTCTTGCTTTCCCTCTTCTCTCCCTTCTTTTTCTCCCTCTTCTACCCCACACTCTATTCTCCTGAGATAAGCTTGTGTGTACTGTTGGAAAATTTCTCATAAAGCCTGCAGACCAAGATAAATTTCAGAGAAAAGAAATCTAAAGGCTAATATAATAGAAGGCCAGGTATCTATGGCAACATCAACGAAAGGAGTTTAATTCCACATGTAAAAATGTGGAGATGTGAGAAATTGATTTAAACATGTTTATAAATTGCCAATATCAATAAAAAACCTGAAAAGTGAAAACATTACTTCAGGTAATGTACTCAAAGCAATTGATGCGATTAAATTATAAAGAGAAAGGCAAAAGACAAAACAAAGTAAGATGAGAAGATTGTTTAAAGGGCTATAAGTTAAGTGATTCACTCTCCCAACTCAGCACACTTGATACTCTAGCATATTTTCTTAAACTCTTGCATCAGTTTGTCTAAGGCTCTGATGATTTGTTGAGTGCTTCTAAGAGATCTTGTAGGAGTCAGAATTAATTATTGTGGTTATTAATTCTTAGGTTTCCAAGGAATATGTTGATTACTTCCCAAAGCCAAATAAAAATATCTTAAAGTTCTTTAAGGAATAGATGCAGTAAGCTCCACATTTTGGCTTGCTATTTTCCCATTTAGCAGAATGGAATAAACAGTTGTCAGACTGTTTTCCTAAGCACACATAAACAGTTTCATCCCCATAAGCCACATGTCTAAAATGCAATGTCACAAGTGCTGTTCTTCACACTGTACTCTTGCCTCTCACACTTTTTATTTATCTCCATTTGCAGTTTCAGTAGTGTCTTCTATTAAACTTATGGGAAATGCTGCAAAGAGATTACTTGCACAAACTTTATTTAAGAAATTTTTTAGAATGGTGATCAATGAATATCAGGAGACAACAGATGCTGGAGAGGATGTGGAGAAATAGGAACTCTTTTACACTGTTGGTGGGAGTGTATATTAGTTCGACCATTGTGGAAGACTGTGTGACCATTCCTCAAGGACCTAGAAATAGAAATTCCATTTGACCCAGCAATCCCATTGCTGAGTACGTACCCAAAGGATTATAAATAGTTCTATTATAAACATACATGCACACGTATGTTCATCACAGCACTGTTTACAATAGCAAAGACCTGGAACCAACCTAAATGCCCACTGGTGATAGACTGGACAGGGAAAATGTGGCACATATACACCATGGAATACTATGCAGCCATAAAAACACGATGAGTTCATGTCCTTGTGGGGACATGAATGAATCTGGAAACCATCATTCTCAGCAAACTGACACATAGAACAGAAAAATCAAACGCCACATGTTCTCACTCAGAGGCAAGTGTTGAACAATGAGAATACGTGGACACAAGGAGGGGAGCATCACACGTTGGGGTCAGTTGCGGGGCTTAGGGGAGGGACAGTGGGGTTGGGGAAGGTTGGGAGAGGTAACATGGGGAGAAATGCCAGTTAGAGATGATGGAGGGATGGAGGCAGCAAACCACCTTGCCGTGTATGTACCTATGCAACAACCCTGCATGATCTGCACATGTACCCCAGGACTTAAAGTATGATTAAAAAAAAAAAAGAAAAGAAAAGAAAAGAAAAGAAATATTTTTATCTTAAAAAAAAGAAAGAAATTTGTGAAAGTGTCGTTTCTGGGTTCCCTTTTCTCAATGGAATTTGACAGGCCATGGAATATAGAATATTTATTTGTTTTGTTGGGATCCTTAATTTGCTCAGCATTGTTAATAAAACCTCACCTTTTATAAATTATGTACACCTTGCAGAATACATTTACCTAGATTATGTCATTGAATTTTTACAGCATACCTGGGAGGTAATCGAGGGAGTCATATCTGACACTATAGAGTTTAGAAAGATAATGCCAACCATTATTGGCTTACAGAACATGTGACAGTGATATTAGACTCATAAATTGGAACCAACATTCTTTTTTCTCCATGTACAATACGCTTCCTATGAACAGCACCTTGCTTTGCATGAAACACAGTGTCATAAGCTAGTGATGTGGAGAGTAATGGCCCTTCAAAAGTATTCACTTCTCATCTTTAGAATCTGAACATGTTACCTTCCACGGTAAAAGAGACTTTGCAGGTATCACTGACTTCAGAGACTTAAAATAGGAAGATCATCCTGGATTATCTGAAAAAACTCATTGTAATCACCTTATAAGAGTTTCCTTATAAGGCTCTTATAAAGAAGTTTCTTATAAGGAAAGCAGGAGATAAGAGTCAGATTAGAGAAGACATGACAATGAAAGCAGAGATCTAAGTGACATGGGGCCACAAGCCAAGAAATCCAGATAACTTCTAGACATTGGAAAGTGCAGGAAACTGATTCTCCCCTAGAATTTCCAGAAAAAAACAAACAAACACTTCCCAGCTGACATTTTAATTTTAGCTTAGTGGTCCATTTTGGACTTCTCACTTCTGGAACTTTAAGAGAAGGAACTTGTGTTGTTTTAAGCCCCTAAGTTTGTAATAATTTATTATAACAGCAATAGGAAACTAAACAATCTCTTCAGGTAATACTTCTTTTCTTTTGAATTGGAATCTTGCTCTGTCGCCCAGGCTAGAGTGCAGTGATGCGATCTTGGCTCACTGCAAGCTCCACCTTCTGGATTCGAGCAATTCTGCTGCCTTAGCCTCCCGAGTAACTGGGACTACAGGTACCCGCCACCACACCTGGCTAATTTTTTGTATTTTTAGTAGACAGAGTTTCACTATGTTAGCCAGGATGGTCTCGATCTCCTGACCTCGTGATCCTCCCACCTCGGTAATACTACTTGTAAATTCACACCTCAGTAAAATTTTACACTAAGTGTCATATTATGACTAGGAACTTGCCCCTTAATTGCAGCCAGGAAGAAATCAAAACTAATAATTTAATCTTCTTGATTTATTGTTTTATAGTGTTTTTCTTTTTTTACTTTTCACTTTTTCAAATTTTTGCTTCCTTAATCATATATAAGGAATGTGTTTTTCAAATTCTTAGTCAATTTCCTTCTAAACTTCTGATTCCTTCTGAGTAATTTTACAAAAAGAGAGGATGATCATTTCATTATTGCATGACATATTAGTGAATTATTTGTGCTCAAAGAACCTCAGTATCAGCAGAGGCCAATATGGCATAGGATGCCAAAAGCCTTATTGCTGGGCTCTCTCTCTGGCAAGAATTATTACTTTTAATACATATTGTGACTATAAATAAATATTGGCTTATTTTAACTGCTCAGACTAGTTTCTTTATGGAATGTATTATATTTTGTCTATGTCTGAATTAATCTTGTCAAGTAGAAATGATCTTGGTCATATTTGCCTAAGGATACTAATACAATGCTATTCCTATAAATTTTTGCCATACCCCTTTTGTTTCTGACATGAGTTGTAGGTACCAAGAATGCTCATGCAATTTTCTGGCTTCAAAGACAGGCACCTTGTCAGAGGTCAACATCTGACAAATTGTAAAAAGCCACTCAACCTACAGTTTAAAGGTACTCTAGGATAGTTCCTAGAGGGGACAGCCTCACTGGCCTTATCCTATTCCCATAACGGGTGTGAACAACTGCACCCAGCTCTAGAGGTGAGGAGTGAGTGAAAGGGAATTTGGGGGTTTCTAAATGTATTTTCCAAATTGTTTGGCAGAAACACTGTGTTGCATTATATTTTTATCAATCGTGTGTAAGAAAGTGTCTGCCCATTTTAAAACTCTTATCTGATGGAGAAAAACATATTGTTTTAATTTGTGCTTCTTAGTTAATAAAGTTGGATATAACTTAGCAAAAAATAAGTATTCCAATATTTACTGAAAAAATAAATAGTACATTTAAAAATAACTAAAATAGTATAGTTGGATTGTTTGTAACACAAAGGATAAATGCTTGAGGTGGTAGATGCCCAGTTTGCCATGATGTCGTTATTACTCATTGCATGCTTATACCAAAATATCTCATGAACCCCATAAATTTATATACCTACTAGATACCCATAAAAATTAAACATAAAGTTAAATAAATAAATAAATAAAAGATAATAAATAAATGGTTATTGATTAGACCATAGAGCTAATCTCAGTATGCCTGGGTCCGTATTTTATTTGTCATGAATTGAGAAAGAACATTTGTAAATTTTTTCCAAAGAATCTAAAGAAGGATTAGCAAGGGGACATTTAACATCACTGATAATTATACATATAAATACCTTCCAAATAGTTAAAAAGTTCAAGTTCTTTCCTTACTCAGTCACTATGAAACAGTACTTGATTTCCTCTCAAACATATTTTGTGGAAAATAAAAGGCAGTGTTTATTAGCTCATAAACTGCGTATATCTTTCAAGCATTTAGTGAAAAACTCTTTGTTAAATTATTGTATCTGTTTCATGCTGTTTACCTTCACATGTCTTCTGTACTTTTACGAGATCACTGACTACTGTAAATCAAAGCATTTAAATGGTCACCCAAATATCTACTCGACTACTCATCTGGAATTCATTGTTTTTATGTTGAGAGAATAAGGAAGCCTCTGGTTTCATTGACATTATGATTTATAATGCCTTGAGGAATGAAAAACTTATGAATGAAAACTTAGGAATGAAAAACAATAATTTAACGTTATTATTGATTGTCATTTTAAAAATGCAGACTTCAACCTTTTTGTGGGTAATATCTCCTCTTTTTTCTAGCAACAGTATTTGGAAACTTTAAATGAATGAGTAAAAGAAAATTGGTTGTCTACTCACTGCCAATCTTCAATTTTCCCATTCCCAGATTGACAGGATTACATTTTATAATTTTCGATAAACCACCAAAGCATATGACTCATGATATCAATCTTAGTTATATGATTAAAAGAATGAACCCTTGAATATCAGGTCTATGTAGCATAAATAATTCACACTAGAAGAATAAACTTTCAACGTTTTTTTAAAAGTGCATGACAAATCAAATTATACTTGTTACTTAGTGCTATCAAAGAGAGAACAATGATAAGATCAAAACTGAAGCAAGTATTGCAAATCCAGTCTTGCTTACATCTTGACATTCCAATTTGTGATTTTCATCACTATGTTAAAAAAATGGAAAATTATAATTCTGAACGAGGTTTTCTCTAAATTGGACATAACACTAATCCATGAAGTAGTGTACTTCAAAGCATAAAAACATCTTTTAAGTATGTAATCCCTGATGTGCATTACTTACTAATTTATATAAGATGTTTAAATGTACATAGGCGATTAAGAAAATTGTTTATTAGGATAATTTGAGTTAAACACATCCCTCAATTAACTAGCTATATCAGACAACATATTCTCTGTCCTCATTCACTCGAACTGTCTACATTTAAATTTTAATTTTCAAATAAGAGCATAGCTTAAATAATTTGATTAGCTGTTAATATAAATTTCTCACTCCAAATTTTATGTATAAAATACCTTTTAAAAACTCATTATATTCATGTAACTTTTATCTTGGCATGGTTTCTTTATACATTTTTAGCTACAGATTAAGTATAGTCAAATATATAAATATATATATATGTTATACTAGAAAATTTAAAGTAACTGTAGAACTTTTTAATATACAATGTATTTACACAATCTTTGCCACCTCTCTCTTAGTTGTACAATTTAGAAAATAAGCAGGTCAGAAACTAGGCATATGCCTATAGTCCCAGCTACTTGGGAGGCTGAGATGAAGCTCACATAAGCTCAGGAGTTTGAGACCAAACTGTACAACACAGTGAGATCCAGTCTTTCTTAAAAATATTGAAAAGCAAATAAGTATATAATTAATGAAACATTTTGTTAGCATTCAGACAAATGGAAATATATAATTTTAATAGGACATGTACTTTTCTGGATGGGACATATGTCAGCAATCAAATGATTATATTAGCAACACAAAAAAACTGTTCATGAAAAAATACTGACATGATGAATTTTTTAAAAATTACAATCTTCTGCTCTAAAAAACTGTTATAGGATCAAAGACAAATATAAGACTAGAAAACAAATATGTGAAAAACACATATCTGATAAAGAGCTTGTATATCAATATAAACAAAGAACTCTTGAAACTCAAAAGTAAGATTAAAAATAACTCAAGTATTGGGCAAAAGACATGAACAGATACCTCATGAAAGAAGATATACAGATTGCAAATAAGCATAGGATAAGATGATTAATATCATTCAGCATTGGGAAATTGTAGATTAAAACATCGGTGAGAGAGCACTGCACACCTAGTAGAATGACTAATACTTCAAAAACTAACAATACCTAATGCTTGCAATTATATGGTACAGTAGAAATTATAATTCACTGATAGTGAAAATTCAAAGTGGGACAGGCATTTTGGAAGACTATTTGGCAATTCCTTACAAATCTAAAACTTGTTTTACCATATAACCCAGCAATCATACTCCTAGGCAATAATAGAAAATTCAAGCCCATGCAAAAGCCTACACACAAAGATTCATATCAGTTTTACTCATAATCATCACAATTGAAACAATCAAGATTTTTCTTCAGTAGGTGAATGTGTAAAAAAACTGGTATGTCCATATAATGGAATATTACTTAATAATAAAAAGACAAGAGCTTTTGAGCCATGAAAGGACTTACAGAACACTTAAATGCACATTTTTGAATGAGAGAACCGGTTTGAAAAGATTATATACACTGTGTAATTCCAATTATTTGGCATTCTGAAAAAGAAAACTATAGAGATAATTAAATATTCAGAGATTGATGAAACACAGGGCATTTTTAACAGTGGTAAATTATTCTGTATGATACTGCAGTGGAGGATACATGATACTACACATTTGTCAATCCTGTAAAATTTCACTGGACAAAGACTGAAACTTAACATATGCAAATTTCAAAAAATGTCATTTAGGAGAAAAGATCTAAAATGGAATGCAAAGTGTAATGAAAGAATCTGTATTACAAACATGAAGCGGCATTGCTGAAAATAGGACAGCAAATGTGCTGACCTTGGGAAGTTTAGAAATGAATGGCTTCTGTAAGTCTAGAGGCAAAAGGTGTTGAACATAATGCTTTGCATTGCTAATAAGGCTGTTTCTTACAAGGTGTGGTTTAAAATGATGACACTGCTATACATGCACAGTAAAATTCAAAAATTACGTAAATATATTGTAAATGGTGGGAGCCAGATTTCTCACCACTGCTGTGGGAATTTACAAATTAGCCAAGGGAGTAGTATAGAGTGATCAATTTGGTTAATGGACTAGGCAGGCGTCCCTAAACTACAGCCCGCGGGCCGCAAGCGGCCCCCTGAGGCCATTTATCCGCCTCCCCACCCCGCCCCCCGCCGCCGCCGCCGCCGCCACACTTCAGGAAGGGGCACCTCTTTCATTGGTGGTCAGTGAGAGGAGCACAGTATGTGGCGGCCCTCCAATGGTCTGAGGGACAGTGAACTGGCCCCCTGCGTAAAAAGTTTGGGAACGTCTGGATTAGAGAGAAAGACATTAATATGAAGTAATGTTTACCTTAATACAGATAATAATTGTGTGTTGAATAAAAGGAACCAGGATTTTCTGGAAGAATGACTCAGTGTCATTCTAGAAATGTACAAACTGAGCTTGGAGTGTCTTGTATAGCCAAAAAGTAAATATGTATGCACTCAAACATATTGATAAGGTATGCCAAATAATGCAGGACCAACTGAAAAAGCTCTCAGTGGCCAAAGCTCACAGAACTGGAGCAAGGAAACAAATAAGTAGAACTATACAATAATCTTCAGTATAAAATAAACATTCATATGTCTATGTTGATAAAAATAAATAAATAAAAGTGAGATGCAGTTTAATTGATATAAATAAATTACAAATAAAAGTGAGATGGAAGACTCACTTTTTTTTCTTTTTTTTTTACTAGTCCCGTATCTTTCATGGAGAATTACAGAGAACTCATATAAATACTCTGCCCTCAGGAGGGGAGTTTAACTTTATTTTCTAAGCGTGGGCTATGCATGGTGTGACTTCCTTCCAAAGATGGAGGTATGAAAAGGGGCCATGGGATAGAAAAGTAACCTTACAGTGAAAAAACCTGACAAATCCTTCCACAAACACATCATTAAGGTCAACATCAATAACACTAAGAATGATAAATTATATTGGTAATACCCTTGATACTATGTAATGAATATGTTGAATATGTCAATTTAACTCTGTGGTTTTTCCCTCTTAAATCCATAAGCACAGTATAATTATGAGAAAAAGCATTAGACAAATTTCAACGAAGGGGTATGCTACAAATTACCTGGCCAATATTCCTCAAAACCATCAAGGTCATATAAAACAAAGAAAGTTGGAAAAACTTTCACAGTCAGGAGGAGACTAGATAGACATCATGACTAAATGTAATGTGGTATTTTGGGTGGGATCCTGAAACTCATAAAGGACATTAGGTAAAAACAGGAAAATATGAATTAATTGCCAATGCTAATTAATAACAATATATTAAATTTATTCATTACTTGTAACAAGTATACCAGGTAAGATGGAACCTATACACATATTACTGTACTTACCACATTCTCTTACTAGGAAAAAGTCCTCCATAAAATGTTCTTCCCTTCTATATAAAGTTTTATTTAACTTTGGATCTATTTTCTTTCTCCCAAATTATTTTTATCTTATGTCTTTACCTTTTTAGTCCCCCTTGCTTTCAGTATGGTTTTTCATCTCTATCTGATCCTGGGGACTTCAAAACTGAGAGTTTTTATATATGTTCCTATGACTGCTGCACTCAGAATCCAATTTTCATCTAGCTTCTGCTATACGATTCTGTTTTTCTCCAAGGCCACAACAAAAGGACAGAGCCACTCTGTCTCCTGAACATCGTTTCATCCAGAAAGATCAAAGCAAGGGACAGAAAGTATTTCACTTCTCCAGAAGGAAAATTTGAACACCTTTGCCTTTAGCAAGTTTATTTCGACCCAGAGTGATATAAGTCATAAGGCTTTACTGTCTTCAAAAATCTGGAAAGTTGTTGCCATGACTTAATCACCCAAGAGAACAAGAATAAGATAAATAAGGAAGTGCTCCTTGAAGGTTTAGTATAGAGAATACTTTTTATTTTGTGATAAGTGATACATTTTTTCCCCCAAAACAATGGTCTTTCTTACAAGGAATCATGTCCCTGCCCCTAGACATATTATTAATGATACAATTATAGAATCACGTGTAAAAAAAAAGACTTAAGAAAAAGATTCTGAGCAGACTAAACAATTTCGCCAGGTCAATGATCATCAAACTGTATTCTGGGGAACCACAGAGTCCTGTTGCGGGGTATGAAGCCAAGCTTGCTTCTTTCTCTTGGATCAGAGCTGCTGTACTTTCTGTTTTACTATTGGGGTCCCAAATACAATCTTATCTGAAAATAAAAGTTTCATTGGCTAAGTAAAGTTATGACTCACTGGGCTTGGTGACTTTTAAATGTCTTTCCATCCCAACAATTGTGTGGTACAACTTTAAGTGTCCATGATTCAATGCACCATATAAAATAGAAAAAAAAAATTAAAAGGTAGAATTGCCATTGTTTCCAATGATCATTAATAGCTGTTAAGTTTAAAGCTTTAATTAAATAAAAATGATTAATAAAGTTTTGAGATAGTATGGTAAATGCACTATCCAGGATAAAGGAAGCTTTGGCTAACGTGTGCCTATGTGTCTGGAGAGAAATGAAGATTAGCAAGAGATTACTAAATTCATAAAGTACAATAAGGATTTCCCAAATACATATTTATGTGCAATTATTATATAGAAACTCAACATTTTACTCACGATATATTTCATAAATATTCAGATCTGTTATGGTTCAATTGTTTAAAAGGTGTTTGTTTTCAAAGAAACCATAACAATATTTATGGTAAATAAATTTTCTTATGAACAGAAATGCTTTACAGAGCATTACACATTTTTAACAGCAAGATCTAGATCCCCTTTAAAGTCTGAAGTATTAAAAACTATACTTTTATTTTGGTATATTTGATGAAGAGCAATTTCCATATGAAAAGCCATGCTAGTGAATTTCAATATGAGTAAAATTCTCAATATCATAAAATGAAAACATCAAATACTTAAGCATATTTGTCATAAGGAAAAAATAAGCCAATAATTTGACTCAGCATTTATTGAGTAGAGATAATATAGAGCAAGTATATAAGTCAGTTTATCTTTTTCTTTTTGCCATTGGTAATATGAGATATTCTCAGTTGCATTTCAGCTTCTGTGTATTACAGAACTTATCACTCTGTAACTTCAGATAATTAAGAATCATATTATGATAACATTCTGTGTTCTTTTACCATTTTTTTCCTATGGTGAGAACACTTAAGATCTACTATCTTAGCAAATTTCAAGTGTACGTTAAAATTTTGATATAGTCTCTACAGTGTGTATTAGATCTCCGGAACTTATTCATCCTATATAACTGAAATTTTATACCCTCACACTAACATCTCCCCATTTCCCTAACCCCAGCTAGTAGCACTGCCATTCTACTCTCTGCTTCTATGAATCCGACTTTTTTTAGGTTTTGCATATAAGGAAAATTATGCCGTATTTTTCTTTCTGTTCCTGGCTTATTTCTCTTAGCATAGTGTTCTCCAGGTTTATCCATGTTGTCACAGATGGCAGAAGTATTTTAAAAGTGGAATATTATTTCATTTAACACACACAAACATGCCACGTTTTTCTGTCCATTCATCCACTGACAGACACTTAGGTTGTTTTCATGTCTTGGCTATTGTGAATAATGCCGTAATGAATGTGAGAGTGTAGATATCTCTTCGAGGTAATGATTCCATTTTCTTTAGAAAAAAAATATATGTTTGCTTTTTGGTAACAGCCATCCTAACACGTAAGAGGTTATATTTCATTTATTTTATTGTATATATTTATTATTATTATTATTATTATTTTTTTTTTTTTTTTTTTACAGGATCTCACTCTGTTACCCAGTCTGGAGTGCAGTGGCACAATCATGACTCACTGCAGCCTCCACTTTCTAGGTTCAGGTGATTCTCCCACCTCAGCCTCCCAAGACTACACCAAAAAGACCAACTAATTTTTTTTTGTAGAGACAGGGTTTTTTTGGCATGTTCCCCAAGCTGGTCTCAAACTCCTGGGCTCAAGGAATCTAACCACTGTGGCCTCTAAAGTGCTGGGGTTACAGGTGTGAGCCACCACATTCAACCTATTGTATATATTTAAAGGTGTACAACATGATTTTTTTTTTTTTAATTTTAGCTTCAGGGGATACACGCTGTGGATGTAGACATCCCCAAGGCACATAGGTGTGGGTAAATGGCATGATGCTGAAGTTTGGGCTTCTATTGTTCCAATCACTCAAATAATGACCATGGTACTCAGTGCATAGTTTTTCAACCTTTGGCTCCCTCCCTCACCCCATTTGGAGTTCTCAGTGTCTATTGTTCCAATCTTTGTACCTGCATATGCTCATTTATAAGTGAGAACATGTGGTTTTGGATTTTCAGTTTCTACATTAATTAACATAGAGTAATGACCTTCAGCTTCATCCATGTTGCTGAGGAGGACATAATCTCATTCTTTTATACGACTTCATAGTATTCCATAGTATATATGTACCACATTTTATTTTGGGAGGTGGAGACTTTTAATTTTCTTAAATTTCAACTTTTGTTTTAGATACAGGCAATACGTGTGCCAATTGGGAGTGGTGCATGATTCAAAGGTTTAGAATATGGATCCCATCATCCTGGTAGTGAACATGGTACCCAACAGGTAGTTTCAGAACCTGCCCCTAGTAGTCCACAGTGTCTACTGTTCCTGTATTGATGTCCATGTGTGCTAAATGTTTAGCTTTCACTTATAAGTGAGAAAATATGGTATTTGGTTTTCTGTGCCTGCATACATTTGTTTAGCTTTGAAGCCTCCAGCTCCAACCATGTTGATGCAAAAAACCTGATTTCATTCTTTTTATGACTGCATATTACTCCATTGTGTATATGTACCACATTTTCTTTATCCAGTCTACCACTAATGGGCACTTGGGTTGATTCTATGTTTTTCTATTGTGAATAGCGCATCAGTGAACATGGAAGTACATGAGTCTTTTTGGTGGACTGATTTATTTTATTTTGAATATAAACCCAATAGTTGGATTGTTGGGTCAAATGGTAGTCTGTTTTAAGTTCTGAAAAAATATCAAACTGCTTTCAACACTGGTTGGACTAATTTACATTCCTGCCAACAGCATATAAGTATTCTCTTTTCTCTTTTCTCCCCAGCATTATTAGCATCTGTTGTTTTTTGACTCTTTAATAATAGGCATTCTAACTTGTGTGGGATGGTATCTTATGCTTTTGATTTGCATTTTTCTTATTAATGATGCTGAGTATTTAAAAACTATGTTTCTTGGCAACTTGTATGTTTTCTTTTGAAAAGTGTCTGTTCATGTCTTCGCCAATTTTGTAAATGGGTTATTTGTTTTCCACTTGTTGATTTCTTTAAATTCTCTATAGCTTCTGGGTATTAGGCCCTCACTGGATACATAATTTGCAAATATATTCTTCCATACTTTGTCTGTTTACTTTGTTGATAGTTTATTTTGCTGTGCAGAAGCTCTTTAGTTTAATTAGGTCCCATTTGTCAATTTCTGATTTATTGCAATTGCTTTTGGGGACTTAGTCAAAAGTTTTTGCCAAGGCTGATGTCAAGAAGGGTATTTTTAGGTCGTCTTCCAGTATTTTTACAGTTTTAGTCTCACATTTAAATCTTTTGAGTTAAATTTTGTATATGGTAAAAGGTAAGTGTCCAGCTTCATTATTCTGTATATGGCTAGCCAGTTATTCCAGCACCATTTTTTGAACAGAAAGTTCTTTTTCTCATTGCTTGTTTTTGTCAGCCTTGTTGTCAGATAGTTGATAACATTGTCAAATGGTTGACACAGTGTCAAATGGTTGTCATTGTGTAGCTGTATTTCTGAGTTTTCTATTCTGTTTTTTTTTTTTTTTTTTTTTTTTTTTTTTTTTTTTTTTTTTTTAATCAGTTCCAAACTGTTTTGTTTACTGTGGCTTTATGGTATAATTTGAAGTTAAGCAATGTGAGGCTTCCAGCATTGTTCTTTTGCTTATGATTGCTTTGGCTATTTCGGCTCTTTTTTGGTTCCATATGAACTTTAGAATAGTTTTCTCTAATTCTTTGAAGTGTGATGTTGGTAGTTTTGTACGAATAGCATTGAATCTGTAAACTGCTTTGGGCAGTATGTCCATTTTTATGCTATCGATTCTTCTAATTTATTATTTTATTTAAAAATATCAATTGGCAAGTTTTCAAGGCACATCTATTGGATTATTTTAGATAAACATGATTTGTGAAAGAGTCATGAAGATGGTCTGAATTGCAGCAAGCAGACTATATTCCTGGATTGGAGAAATTAATATTGTTAAGATGTCTATACTAACAAAAATGATTTACAGATTAAATGTAATTACCATCAACATTCCCATGACATTTTTTTATGGAAATAGAAAAACCTGTTCTAAAATTGGTATGTAGCCACAAAAATCCCCAAATAACCAATATAATCTTGACCAAAAAAAAAAAAGCCAAATTGGAGACATCACGCTTCTTGATTTCAAATTATGTTATAAAACTATAGTAACAAAAGAAGTAAGGTCCCCTCAGGTAAACTTTTGTTTTAAAAAATACTCCTATAATATGAAAAAATGTCTTACTGTTATAGTTAACATGAGTTATCTATTAGAGCAATTTAACTTTTGCTTAATTTATTGCTAGTTTTTTAACAATTAATTGTGACGGAAGATGTGATCACAAAAAAAATGATTACATTTGACATTTTGATGTCTAGTAATACATCTCTTTAGCACTTACTGTGTGCATTTGAGCCAGTCACTTAATCTCTAAACAAAATTTATTTATTTGTGAAAAAAAAAGGACAATAATAGTTTCAGATTCACGCAGCTGTTGGAAAATTATAGAGACATAATACAAGTGAGGTAGTGACCACTGAATCTGACACAATGTGTTCTAAATAAATGAGGTACCTAGTCTTGTCTTATTTTTTATTGCATCATGGATAAAATACATATGACCCTCACAAAGCTCAAGCACTCATTATTCTCCTGGAAAAATTTATTTATTTTTTATTTTTATTTTTTGAGATGGAGTTTCATTGTGTTACCAAGGCTGGAGTGCAGTAGTGAAATCTCAGCTCACTGCAATCTCTACCTCCCAGGTTCTAGTGATTCTCCTGTCTCAGCCTCCCAAGTAGCTGGGATTACAGGTATGCACCACCACAGTTGGCTAAAATTTTTTTTGTATTTAGTAGAGACAGGGTTTCACCATGTTGGTCAGGCTGGTCTCAAACTCTTGATCTCAAATGATCCACCCACCTTGGCCTCCCAAAGTGCTGGGATTACAGGTGTGAACCACCATGCCCAGCCTGGAAAATATTATTAATAGTAGTTACTTAGTTGTTACTAGAGACATTATTAAATTTAAGACAATATTTTAATATATATAAATGCCCATATGTACTTTGTATAACATAATTACATTTTTAAAAGATAATATATTCTAAATAACTTTACTATGACTATATGAAGCTATAATTTAAGTAACACATAAAAGTAAATTTAAATGGTATTTGCATAACTATAACTCAATCTTAATATTCATAATGGTCAGAATTATTGTACATAGATGTAGCTTTATGAATGCAGTTATTTAGATTTAAGTTGCATACGAGCACTTTTACATAGTGATTTCAAATGTCCATATAATAAAGAAAAGGAACACATCATTCTCTAACAATTTTAAATAAATATTATTCACTTATAGAGTTAATTTATTGTCAAGATATAAACAAAAAATACATATGATTATCTAATGAAATACAAATATTATAATTATATGTCAAGGAGTCTGTGGGAACTCCCAGCAAAGTAGACTATACATCTATACCCCATTAACTTTGGTCTTGGTTACACAACTTGCTTTAACCAAGGAAACCCACCCAGACATGAAATGGTGCCACGCTAGGCAGGAACTTTGAAAGGTGTTACATACTTCATTTGCCCGCTTGCATTCTGCTATATGCTACAAAAAGAGCATGCCCCCAATGACCGCTATTTATTTCACCTTTGTTTTAGAATCAGAGATACATAGAACAATCCTGAAATCAAACCTAGCATACTGCACTCAAGACACAAATTGATTATCGAATTCATGGCCAAAAAATATTGTCACAGCAAAATGACTAACAGAGATATGGATTTCATTTTACTTTTTCTTCATAGAGGGAGCCATATTCTATCAGGATGACATGGGTAAGCATAATAAATTAAAAAGTATAAAAATATATATAAGTAGATACCTATATAAAAAAATAACTATTCACATTAAAGACTAGTTTTTTACAAGTCAAATTTATCATGAACATTTTAAGAGAAACTTGAGTTTACTTGCACTGCTAAAACACACTGCTGCACTTTTTTAGCAAAGAGCAGCATACTTTGAGGACATCAAATACATGTGCTGTTCTCACAATGTGTACAATTAGATAGCGGAGTTTATAACAACTATTACACGTGCTTTAAAAGTTCACCTATGAACACCAGTTAGACCTACTAACTAACAAATTCAAGGATCTTTATCTGATAAATGACTTCTTTAATTATGGAAACTGTATGCAGTTACTTTTCTTGGATCTTCTCCTAAAACTTCCAGCAGGATGGGTGGTCAAACCTTGCTTGATGACCAGTTTGGACATATTGATATGCCTTTATTCACTACCTAGCTTCTTGGTTATTTGAGTCATTTAATATATTCAGTGATTTCAGCTCCTGTATTTAAAAGTCTTAAAAACATATACTAGTACTAGAGCAGTCTACTGAGGGAAGGAACATACTTGTATAACAAACCTGCACATTCTGCACATGTACCCCAGAACTTAAAGTATAATTAAAAAAAAAAAACAACAACAACTTCAAAGACAATTTTCCCTTTCTCTTCATTTTTTGTAGTTCCTTTTTGTTCCAGTTCTCTACCTTATCTTCTGAAATTATTTTTATTTACTTAACTATTTAAGTCATGGAGAGCTCTGAAAATTAGGCTAAAGGCATTATTGCTTATGTAAGAGATAGCATAAATTAAAAGACATAGTACATCTAAATGAAAATTACCTATTTACTGTCATGTTAAAATATACTACACAGTGAGCCAAAGGAAATTAATAAATATCTAATGTGTCTTCTATCATATTTGCCTGATTTTATTTTCATAAAGATCATTATCCGTGAAGGTAGATACTTTCTGTTAAATGATAATTATCAAATTATGATAGCATTCTGTGGGTCTAACTTCCAGAATACTATCATAACATGATAATTATCATTTAATAGAAAGTATCTACCTTCTTTCTTAATAGAAAGAATATACTTTCTTAATGGAAACTATAACATGATAATTATCTAATAGAAAATATGTTCTAGGACATTGCACTAAATATAGATATTAGGATTAGCTACATTCTTTTGTGGTAACAAACAATGAATTATCAATGACTTAGTACTTTAAAAATTTATTTCTCATTTGTGAAAAATCAGTGCAGCCAGGTAGGGGTTTCCCTTCACCTTCTAATGACTGCTTTCCGTGGTTTCAGGATTGTCAAGGCAGAGAAAGAGAGAGATGGAAGAGAAAAAGAAACATACAAACTTATAAATGTTTCTGACTAGAGGAAACACATCATTTTAACTCACATTCCCATTCCAGAACAGTCATACGGTCCTGCACTAACTTTGATTTTGATTTCTGAATACTGTCATACTGTCAGTCCAGAAAGTGAATATCATCAGTTGAACAATTAGAATTATCTTCACTAAATGATAAAATATGCTATCTTTTTAAATATATTTGCATTTCTATGAATTTATTCTCATGATTACTTGTTGGATGTAATCCCAGACGTCTTCCAAACTAGGGCTGCAATTTTGTGCCTGTCACCATATTTATAATCGTAGAATTTTTGGGAGATTATTAAAATATACTTCTAGAAACAGATTAGTTAATTGTTCTAATTGTTCCATAGTTCTATAGCAGATAAGTCTATGCAAACCTGCCCCTAAACTCCAAGGAATCTGAGGCCAAAGAAAGGGGCTGACAAATCCAGTTTCTTAGAAAGAAGCATTTAGTAGGGACTTACAAAAGAGGACATGTCTGTTTCTTTGGTAGCAGTGAGACAAGATATTGTATCCCCATGCCATTATCCTGCAGACCATAGGAGCAGGGTAGTTCAAAAGGGATGTGTAGGAAAACTGAAGTACAATAACATCAAGGTTATAAACCTAAGGGTAGGATTTGTGGTGCCTGCTCTTACACAAGGAACAATAGATGGACTGTAATCTTAGGGGTCTTCCAGGAGCAGGGGTTAATCAGAAGACATCATGGCAGATTAGCTTCCAAAATAGAGTGGCTTCGGTCTCCACAGCCATCTTTATATAGCTTGAGAGCATTTAGCCCCACTCTGATATTTGCTCTCAGACAAAAATTTTGAGAAACTCTCTGCCTTGGTGGAGAGATGCCATTTTCAGTGTTGGGTAGGTCATGATGTTTGCAGAAGCATTAGCTTTACCCATGTAATGGAAATAGGAATAAGTGTGACGGTTATTGCAGATATTATTAGGCTAATTGAAAGATATAACATGAAAGATCATGTAAAGATGAAACTTTAGAAAGAAAAATAAGAACACAGGTATAAGCAAACAGAGACAAAAATGAACAGTGATAGTAAGAGGAAAATGTCAGTCAGATGAATTGAGCTGCCGAAGAGCTGAGAAACTTTCACCATCTCTAACAATGTAGCAGCTTGACAAAGACTTTTCAGACTTTCTCTTTTTTTATTTCTTCCTGTCTTTGGTTTTGTTCTGTTTTGTTTTGTTTTGTTTTGTTTTGTTTTGTTTTTGTTTTTCTCTCTCTCTTCTCTCATATGATAGTCTTATTAGTAACTATACAGACATATTATTTAAAAATTATCATGCTGTAAAACAAACTTTGAAAGATGAGGTTAGTCATCAAATTTAGAACTTTATAGATTAATATTTAGTAAGAGATTTAAAAAGCCAAACAATTAAAAAATTTCAAGTATCTCCCTAATTATTTCTTTCCCTCTCATTTTTTAACCCTGATCTCCTTTCCTTCAGATCCTCTCCCTTTCTCACCTCCATAAGAACAATAGAATGAACGTCTATGAGATACCTTACTTACTGTGAGGGAGGAGACAACAAAATCAGGCCTTTAATCTGAGCCGCCAGAAAAATAAAAGTTGGGTTCAGGCAAGCACGGACTGCTCTGCTGCGTCCTGAATGCTGACATACTTATACATCTCTCTGTTTTTAGTGACAACATCCAAACTAATTTTAGCAGTCAATAAAAATAAAAAAATGACTTCCCACAACATTACCATTAGAGCATTTTATGGTACCATAAAAGAGACACTAATTACCATAGGAAGTCAGGGACAGCTTTATATTATTCCCTCTAAATGACATAAGCCATTGTAAACTCTAGAGTTAGTATTATTCTTCTCGTAAGTTTTTTTTTAATTTAAATACAGATTATTTTTAAGACCATTTTGCAAAGTCTGTGTTTGAAAAATCATGAACGACAGTTACACTACAAATATTTCTTAAAAATTGATAGAAGGAATTTATTTAAGTTCCAAAACAAAAATGTTCACTTGTGTTAAATAATCACGAGAAAGAGTGTCATATTCAGGTCTCCAATTTTCTACTTGATTCCTTATTAAAAACCAATGAAGCTTTGCAAAATGTGGAGGGGATTAACAAGGCAACTTCCAATAGAATATTTCAAAAGTTGTTTTCATACTGCAGGCACTGAACCTGGATAGGAGAGAGTTTTATTTTATTGAATAAAATCATGTTTAAATGTTCTAAAATGTACTTTTGACATACTAATAGTGAAATTCTGTAAGGTCCTTCATATCATAAAACGTTTAATAAAATAAAAAAGAAAACAGGTCAGCACTGTATACATTACAGAACCATTAACTGTAATACTGGCTAAAACCAAGATATGTTCAATCCTAGGCTGAATACAATCATACTTTGAATACAGTTTGTTGTTTTCTCTAGTAATTAATCCTATTTTAAGCAATTTCAGATCAATATTTCTATTTTATAACCAAGCTGCAATTTGTCAAGTTATTATCCTTTACCATAGACTGTGCTGAGCTTAGTCATTAAATAGTCACTTAAAATCGTATAATTAGTAATGATTAACAGAGGACATAGATCCACAATTTTATCACTCAAAGTGCAGCCGCAAAATAGAAAAAAAAAATAAGTAAAATAAAAGAGGCTCAGCATAAATATTTAACTGTTAGCCTGTTTGCTAGCTGTAACAATATTTTAAGGCATAGTCTTTATAAAAGTATCTTAAAAAGAGATAAAAGTACAGAAAAAAACAGTGCTATGTGTCATCAGAAATATTCTACATGTTACTCCATGTAGAACTCCAAAAGAATTCTATTGTTCCTTAAGAAAGTGAAATAGTGAAAAATAAGAAATTTCACACATTCATTAAATGCCAACTATGTTCCAGGCACTATGTTATTTGCTTGGGATTCAGACATAAAATGCAGTCTTCTTGTCCTTAAGGAGCTTGCCTTGGGAGTAAGCAGGAAAATATACAAACAGTTCTAATTCAATTTAGTAATGATTATTAAGCAAGTATGTAAGAAATGTAGAACAGATTAAATACTTCTGAGCTTAAAGCTTCCACTTTTTTTAACTCATGATTTTTTTTCTATTGCTTTTGAAGATATGAAGATTACTACAAAAAATGTTACTTTCCTATGAATTATTTTCACTTTTTGAAAACACAGTATAAATCTTAATCAACGTAAGATTTGGGAGAAAGCAAAAAGGAGAGTGTGTCTGTGTTCTGGTTCTACGAGATTATATTGCCATTTTTTTTTTCCATTTGGCCTGAAATTAAGTAAATTGAAAGTGTTAGCTGGGATGACTCACTGAGCTTTGTAGGATGTATAACCTACATAAACTATCTCGAAAAAAATGGTATGTAAAGGTAAAATACAACCTACATGCCCTTAGGAGCATACACCTTAGCACTGAGACTTGCCCATGGGCTGTGTCTATTTCAGGTAAAGATTCCAAATGGATGCATGAAAACCCTGAGTGTTAGGTCCCCAGTTACTGGGCATACCCTCAGAAGCATGTCCCTATGAAAAATCTACAAAATGAGGCCAAGTTTTCTAAAGAATTCATTCACACTCAGCTCAAAGTGTTCATAACCTCAGTAATTGGGTTCAGAATGCCCTTGGAGAAGACATCCGTTCATTTCGCATTTTCCTTTTGGAAAGAATGCAAAAAGATCCTATAAGGCTGTAAAAGAAATCATCTTCCTCAGTAAATGCAGCTCAGGATATATAAATGTTAATTACTGCAAGAAAAATATTCAGACGGAAAAATGTTCCTTATGTCAAATTGACCCCAATTATTTCCCTTATTATTTCATAAGTCTTATTTCAACGTTGAGGAATTTTACACATTATTACACACATTGTTCCAAACACTGAATCCTAGGATCCATTTTCCCATACTCTCATGTTCTAACCCAATTTGTTCCCAAAATAACTTCATGATTCCCGTTGTAGTAATGCGGCATACTAGATGGCTTAAAAATTAACCATGAATAGTAGAATCATTAAACTAACAAATAATAATTTGCTTTAAAACTGTCTTTCTGCACCTTCCATGGCCAGTTTGTCCCAGATCATAAAGACTTTTCTATCATTAGCAGTCTTGACATAGTCAAACACTGCACTCAAAAACATCAGTCCTTCAACAGGCCTGGATTTCTCATTTCCTTTTTTCTACTTGCTGGCCTCAAACTAGGGGATACTATTACATATTTCATCATTCAGTAATACTCCTTGTATTAAAAATAAAAACACTCTGAAGCATCTTTTCTCCAGAAGACTGAGACAAACTTTCATTCTGTATCACACCTATTCTTTCCCTGATGTCCTGTTTCTTGTAGGAGAAATGTTCCCATTTACCCCCAACCTCCACGTAATTGTTGTAATGACAGATTTTAACCTCCTGAAGAGCCCTGCCCTAGGGGTTTGGCCTTCCTAGCCTCACAGAAATTGTGTTCATCTCTGTCAAGGGGGATTAGGAAGAACATTAGTCATAACCTTTTCCAAAGAGTATAACTCTAAATGAAAATAATTAATGAAGATCTAAACTGTCCATGGATCAAAAAGTAAAAAAATTACTATTGTTACCAAGCAATCAATAGGCTCACTGCCCAGTGCTCATAGAAGCCAATACCATGACACTAGCTTTTGAAAAAAGAAAAGCTATACTGCTACTTGTCTGGCAAAGAGACGGGAATAAAGGTTGAAATTTGTCTGCCCTATTTGGAGTTTGGATCAGGTTTCATAAGCATAGGATAATGAGATGCAGTCTGATTAGACCCTGCAATAAGGTGATGATATCAGGAGGCATGATCTGACTGGCTCCTGCTATGAGGTGATGCCAGATCTTGATCTGATGGAATTCTGGGTCCTACCAGGAAATGATCCTTCTTCTTAATTCAGTTCTTGCTCTTCAGTCCAAGCACTTAGGATCCCCTTGTGGTTGCACTCTTGGTTCATCTGAGCATGCTCAGGTTATATGATCTTCAACCTAGTGATCCCAGCCAACAAAAGAACAACTCACAACTTTGTTACATCAAAATTGAACTAGATTGGTCTGGTGCAACTAAAAACTCCCCCTGAGACGTTCTACTCCTCTTGAGAGGTTTGGGACAGAGATCTTCTTCTCTAACTAATTCCTGCTGACTGGCAGCGTTGAGTCCCTTAAAGTTATAGGAATGAAACTCTCAGGCTACTGAATTCAAATAAGTTTCGGGGTCACCCATTGTTGCTTGAAGGGGCTGGAATTGTTCTCATACAAGCTGAAGATGAAACTGTTGGAGCCTGGAGGGCAAGGAGTTTAATATCAATTTAAATATATAAGCAGCAAAAAATGACAGGAGGAAAATGGCTACGAAGGATCCCAGCAAAGGAATAAACTAGGCAAAGTGAGGTATAACACACTTGATGGCATTCCAAACCTCAGCTGAACTCTCTTCTGGTTGAAGGGTTTCTGCTTGTTTGAATATTTTCTTTAGATTAACCTCCGTTTCTCTGAAAGTAATATTTACTCAAGTGCAACAAGAGATATTGGTTATTGGTGAATGCATGTAACACTCCTTGTTCTGTTAGTAAATAGTCCAAGGCCAATAGATTATGGCACACTACAATGGCTAGTGAAGGAAAAGTTCCCTAGTATCAGCTGCCAGAGCCTCAAGGGTGACCATACGGTCGGTATGAAAAACACCCCCAAGGAGCAACCAACCGCACAACAAGTCTAGCACCTGTCAAAATTACCTATGCAACAATCTTGCATGTTCTTCACATGTACCCCAAAACCTAAAATGCAACAAAAAATAAAAAATAAAAATAAAAATAAAAAAATTGGGAATTAAATTAAAAAAAAAATTTAGTCCAATGGCCATTTGGGGGCTTTTGAGGGGCTACTATGGTGGCTGTTCACATTATGGAATGTGACTTAATGGACCTGAGAAGGTTTATTGTGCACCATGCTAAGTATATAATCTCCATAACATGTTTGATATTTTCCATTTTCCTGAACAATTTAGATAAATGAAGCTTATTCTCCTAGTGACATTGCTTTTAAGGGTGAGGTCCACACAATTCCCAGACTGAGAAATGCCCATTTGAACAACAATAGCCTTGAGCGGAATTTTGGATCTTTATTTTACCACCATAAAGTTAATATCTACATTCAAAAGATAACCAAAAGCCCATCCCATCTAAGTCTGGGGATGTCAATGACATATCCAACAATGGGACAGATTATTCCCACTACTTATAATACAGAAGGATTTTACTATTTCATTGTCTCACAGAGTCCAACAGCAGTAAGAACTAAAAGGGCCAAGCCGCATAAGGGAAAGAAAGAATCCATTTTAAGGTGTTATATAAAGGAATTCAGTACCAACTAAGAACCCAGACAAAGTGTAAGAGGACAAAAGCATAAGGATTCCTAAAAGGATGACAAGGATGGTTAGTATGTCAGGAAAATAGCAAGGGGACTGTATTAGTCTGTCCTCACACTGCTATAAAGAACTGCTCAAGATTCTCCTGCCTTCTTTGTACAGCATGAGAAAGCCTCTATCCCACTTGTAGGACATCAACAAGCACCAGGAGACACTTAAATCCTACAGGAGCCACAGGGATAACAGTGAAGTCAATCTGCCAGTCCTCCCTGAGCATGGTTCCCCTGAATAGTACACCTTGGCCAAAAGAGATATGGGAGGTCCAGTTTAAGTGGTGCTTCTCTGATAATAAATGAATTGGTCAGCCACTTTATCTATGATTTCCTTTAATCCTGGGGTCCTTATGCCTAGCCTCCTTGCTGCAGTGTGAGGAATCATGGGCATGCTTTATATCTCAGATTTGGGGTATCCGTTTCCTGCCTAATGACATCTCTTTTACATGGCTTCCTGAAACCACACAGGGGAGTATTTCACCTTATATTCATGAGGTACTGAAGAAAGTGGGGACATGTGGATGACTTCCTCCAAATAATAAAAGTTGTTGCCCTTTATTATTTCAGTTCCCCCTCTGATGACTCCGGCAATGGTCTACAGCAATCTACCTAGGCATTTCCACCACCCACAGCAGTGCCAATATTTCTGTTGCATATTCGATTTCTTTGTTATTGGCATTTAAATAGTCCCCTTTCTTTCCAGATTGCACCATGAGCATGGACTACATGTCTTTTGAGGGTGTATTAACAGTCAAGGCCTGGTTCTTTCCTAGTGCTAAGGCTTTGGTTAAGGGTATTTTCTCAGCCTTTTGGGCTGAGGCCCCTAAGGAGAAGCTCTTGGCCTTAATGGCTTCCGGCAGGGAGATGACCACATATCCTGCCCTTCTTTGGCCTCTTTCCATGCAGCTACTGTCATCTACAAACCATATGTCTTCCAAGCCAGGAAGAGGACATTCTGCAAATCCTTTCTGCAGGAATATTTCCCCTGCAGAGCAGTTGTGGATTATGCTGCGATTAGGGGATCTTGGGTACTGGAAATTATGGTAGCATGGTTAAAGGGTTAGCATGTATACGCTCAGATGTTGGGGATTTCTACCAATAGGGCTTGATACTGTGACACTCTGCTGCTTGTCGACTAATGACGCCTTTTGGCCTCCCGTACATTTGTCACTTGGTGGGGGACCTGAGGAGTTGAACCCTGGCCCGTTATGAGCTTCTTGGCTTTCTGGAAAAGCCTATAAATGGCAGCTACTGCCTTAAGGCAGGACCCAAGCCCCATCAAGGTTTTTAGAGAAGTAGGTCCCCATCATTTTCGCACATCCTAGCATTTGAGTCTGTCTGAAAGCTGTTTCTTACTCTTCCGGATTGAAGAGAAAAAAGTGGCTCAGTCAGGCTCACAGTCCTAGTGCCAGAGCCTCCAATACAGGTTTTGTTAGCATCCAACAGACCTGATCACATTGGCCATCTCATTCAAAAGGGTTAGTGTTGATGCTCTGAAGTTTCTCATAAAGCGGCTTTGCTATGAGCTTAAAATTTGGGATACAGATATAGTAGAATCCCACCATGCCCAAGAATATGAACGATCGCTTGCATTTTCCAGGAGAGGCCAAGTAGCAGAGAACCAATTTCTGTCTTAGGGAAGGCTTGCTGTCCCTGAGAGATAACATACCCCAAGTACTAGACCATCTTTAAAATCTGTTTCTTTGACACCTTATAGCCCCTCTCTGCTAGAAAATTCAGGATTAGAATTGTAATTTTATCAGAATCTTCCCTAGGGAGTCTGGCCATAAGAATATTATCTACTTATTGGTAGAGCCATGCCCTGCTCCTATGTGCAAGTCCCACAGATCCCAGCTCAAGATTCCCCCCAAAATAGTTGGGGAGTTCTTGAAACCCTGGAGAAGGACTATCCCATAATACTGCTGTCCTTAATGCATCTTAGAATCTTTTCATTCAGAGGGAAATAATTTCTGAGTGTCAGTGTTTAGAGGGACACAAAAGAGAGCATATTTGAGATGTTGCATAATAAATGTTTTTGTTCCTTGAGAGGCAGCCTAGAGTGCATAGGAATTGGACACTGCTGGGTGAATGTCCTGAACAACACTGTTGACTGCATGAACGTCCTGCACAAACCTATACTCCCCTGATCCTGATTTCTGAACAGGCAAGATAGGGGTGTTGTATGGGAACGTCAAGGCCTGATCTGCCCCTGGTGTAAGAAGCTTTCTAACATAAGCTATATTCCTGTAGTGCTTCAAGTTTTAGGGGAAACTATTTTTCCCTTGGTGTTGAGCTGTTTGGTTTTAACAGTATCTTTACAGGTTCTGCTATGACAGCCCTTCTTACTTTGCCCTGTAACCATACCTCAGGATTCTCTTGTGCTAAAGTATTATATTAGTCAGGGTTTTCTAGAGGGACAGAACTAATAGGAGATATAGATATAGATATAGATATAGATATAGATATAGATATAAAGGGTATATATATATATATATATATATAAAGGGTATATACATATATATATATAAAGGAGAGAGATATATATATAAAGGGTAGTTAATACTCAATAAACTACCCTTTATATGTATATGTGTGTGTGTATATATATATATATATATATATATATATACATATATATATATATGGTGGGTGTATGTGTGTGTGTGTGTATATATATATGGTATTTTGTGTGTGTGTGTATATATATATATACACATAAAGGGTAGTTGATATATATGTATGGTGTGTATATATATATATATATATAGTATATATATAAAAATATATGGTGTGTGTGTATATATATATGGTGTGTGTGTATATGTGTGTATATATATATATATATATATATATATATATATACATATACATATAAAGGGTAGTTTATTCAGTATTAACTCATGTGATGACAAGTTCCACAGTAGGCCATCTGCAAGCTAAGGAGCAAGGAGAGCCAGTGCAAGTCTCAAACTGAAGAACTTGGCATCTGATGTTCAAGGGCAGGAAGCATCCAGCATGGGAAAAAGATGTCGGCTGGGAGGCTAGGCTAGTCTCATCTTTTCACATTTTCCTGACTGCTTTGTATTCTAACAGTGCCGGCAGCTGATTATATGGTGCTCACCCAGATTAAGGATGGGTCTGCCTTTCCCAGCCTACTGACTCAAATGTTAATCTCCTTTGGCAACAACCTCACAGACACACCTAGGATCAGTATTTTGTAGAGTTCAATCTATCAAGTTGACACACAGTATTAACCATCACGAGTCCACCCCTTGTCAACTTGAACCTATAAATATCTCCTGAGATCAGACATAATCTTAAAATAAAGATAATAATAAGGTCATAATTATTCCTAGCATAATACAACTATCCTGGCCAGGTGCGGTGGCTCATGCCTGTAATCCCAGCACTTTGGGAGGCTGAGGCAGGTGGATCACGAGGTCAAGAGATCGAGACCATCCTGGTCAACATGGTGAAACTCCGTCTCTACTAAAAATACAAAAAATCAACTGGGCATGGTGGTGTGTGTCTGTAATCCCAGCTACTCAGGAGGCTGAGGCAGGAGAATTACCTGAACCCAGGAGGCGGAGGTTGCAGTGAGCCAAGATCGCACCATTGCACTCCAGCCTGGGTAACAAGAGTGAAACTCCATCCAAAAAAAAAAAAAAAATACAACTATCCTTCATACAACTGGAAACGCACGAATCCCCAACCCAAATACTGTTACATAAAGTTAACAATATTTAAATGCTGATGTGAAGTCAGTAAATCTTATGTCACACGACAAAGGAAAAAGGAATGAGAAATGAAGATATTTTCTTAGTTCAAGTGTCTACATTCACAAACATGTTTTCAAAAAAAGAAGGATGAAATATTCATGTTAATTACAGTCCTCATTTCTGCAGCTGGTGTTGATGACTGGTGACATGGTTATAGCTGGTATTGATGACTACCTTCTTCTACTACCCATTCTGTATCCCCTTTGCATTCGGCAAGCACCACGGTGGGTCAGCAGGTCAGCAGGTCATGGTTTTTTTTCCTGCTGGAATGACACAAGCCTTCATTCCTGAAGGATCTGGGCCATTTGTAGTCCTGCCTGGATTGGACTGTTGTAGTTTCCCACTGACCTTAATCTTATGGGGCATGGTAATACCAACATCCTAATGGATCTCCTGTATTCCATCTGTACCCTTCCTTACCTTCGTTGTGAAGTAGTAGACTAATTTCATCTTGATAGTCCAAGTCAATCACTCCAGCCAACACTGTGACTCCCTTCTTAGCCTATTGACTTGAAGGAGCACAAACTGTCAAGGTGGCAATCTTAACTTCCAGTTTAATGAAATCGTTGTTGTGTCTCCTGGTGGCAGTATTACTTCCTCCGAAACTAAGACCTCTATCAAGAAAAAAGTAAAAGAAAAAACAATTTGAGAAACTGGCAAGTCCCAGAAACACAATAGATTCAGAGAGACTCTAGAGCTGTAATATGGTCAATTAAGATTTATGAATAGATAAAGGAAATCGATGTACAGAAAACAGAAGTGAGATATGGAAACATCTGGATTGGTTACAGCTCGGGCTTTGCCTTATTTGAACATGATTTGAGCAGATAGCCACCTGTGAGTTGATGACTGCTGTGACTTGGCTATTGTTACAGAAGCAGACTCCTAAGTTAGATTTTCATCTTGTTTATGTATAGAGTTTGATTGTGGTTCCTGCATAAAAACTCAAGTATGCAAGTACAGAAGCTTTCTCAGGCCAAATTTTAGTTTGATTTAAGTGATAAATTGGCTAATTCTCCAAGTTCCAGCATCTCCTAGGACACAACTTAAATCCTCTTAGCTCTTATAGTGCCCTGAGAAGCTGATTTGTTTCATCAACAGTTTCCTCAGGCTGGGCACAGTGGCTCACACCTCTAATCCCAGCACCTTGGGAGGCTGAGGCGAGTGGATCACATGAGGTCAGGAGTTCGAGACAAGCCTGAGCAATATGGTGAAAACCCATCTCAACTAAAAATACGAAAACTTAGCCAGGCATGGTAGCGGGCACCTGTAGGCTCAGCTACTCAGGAGGCTGAGACAGGAGAATTGCTTGAACCCGGGAGGCAGAGGTTGCAGTGAGCCAAGATCGCTTCACTGCATTCCAGCCTAGGTGAAAGATTGAGACTTCATCTCAAAACAACAACAATAGCAAACAGTTTTTCCAGAATGCTAACACTAATTTCTGCTGAACAAACTCATTTCTCACCTTGGTTTCTGGTTAGTTTACTTGTTTTTTGCAATATTGCCAGCTTAATCAAAACCAACATTTCCACACTGGAAAACAAGAAATTGGAAGCCATTTATCCCTGAAAAAGTTCTAAAGAACACAACACATTTATCCCTGAAAAAGTTCTAAAGAAATTTTAAATTTTAAAAGAAGATAATTCTAGTTGTCTACTAAAGACACATTTCAGAGACCTAAATAAGAATGAAAGGTTGATTAAATATGTCAGGCACACAGAAAAATCATAAAAGCAGAAAAAGTGCCTAAGAAATTGGACAGCTTATTTTAAACAGAACACAGAGTTAGTAGGAAAACTCTGTGGACATAATAGCCTTAGATTTGAGATCATTTTCAATAGAATATAAAATTATTAAAGACTAACCTATGGGGTCATGAAACATGATAATTTGTAAAGAGCATTGAGAACAGTCATACGTATATTGAATGGAAAGTGTTTTTAGGCAGTGAAATTGGCCTAGCCTGAATAGAGAATTGTTATCCGTTTGGGGATTTGGTTCTAGACAACATAACTAATACCTGGGATGAGAGCTGTGCCATGAAATAACAAAATGTGTAACTGCAGGGCAGTAATACATCAGTAAAAGTAAGGTAAACACAAAGTAAAATAGAATGATATCGTTAAAATAAATTTGCCCAGAGCTCAGTATTTAAATAAATATTCATGGAGCAAACATAATTTATAACGCAACAAAATGAGAGTAGTGTATGTAGAATAAGAATAAACAAAGAAATAAAGAAAAAAATATACAAACATTTTTGCAAAGAGGTTAGCAAAGGGCTATAGGTCTCAAAACTTATTTAGAGTAAAATAGAATTTTTAAAGTCAAATTATTAAAAGTTAAAATTGTTAAAATAAAATCATTTAAATGAGCACATATAATGATATAGAAACTATGTTGATTAATAATCATTGGTTGTTATCACAAAATGCATTTTATATTTTTTCAGACAATTTCCATATTTTAAAAAATCTTCTATTTCTTTATATTTTAAGATTTTTTCAGGCAAGCAGAATTTACAAATTAAAGGTTACTTTGGTAAGCATTTAAAAGGAAAAATATATTACCACACTAGTTGACATTACTATTTTTGAGAATATAAAGCATTGAGATCATTTATTTTAAAAATAAAATATATGATTGAAGATTATTTTAATAACAGCTGTTATGAAGATAAAATTATTTTTTGAAGTCTGTTTAATCTTTGTGTATTATCTATTTCAGCAAAATAAAATTGTGTTTCTGGCTGGACTGATTGACTTGGTAAGAATGGCAGGGTAGCTTTCTATAACGATTACTGGGACTCAGAAAACAATATCTCAAATGAAGACCTCAGCATCAGACCCAGAAGCAATTTTTTTTCCTCTGACCTTCTCTTGACCTCCTGTCCCTCAATCCCATTCTCCCCCAAAGCTAACCATAAAAACTAGAATCCCTTTTCCCCAAGTTGGCTTGTATAAACCAGAACCTCTTTTCCCCAAAGCTAGTCATAAAACTTAGAAATGTTACTCTAACTGTCCTTCTACCTTATCTTTGTAAAAATAAGCCATAAAGAAATCATCTGACCTTCCTTGTTTGAATATAGGTCATAAGACCCCCATTCTAGAGAGGGTTGTGCCCCATACCCAGAAGGAAGAAATGCATGCTCAGAGAGGCCAAGAGGAGCCGGGGCAGAAAACCCTTGCTGAGTTTTCCCATTGGATCTGTTAGCCTTCAATCAGATCCCTTTTTGTTCAATCATATTTCTACATGACTGCCCATACTTTGTTGAACCTAAGCATAAAAATGGATAATGTCCCCTGTATCTTTGGGTTTTTATTCTGAAAGTTCCCATGTATACATGTTCTATCAATTTGTATGCCTTTTCTGCAGTTAGTCTGCCTTTTGAAAGTTTATTTTTCAGCAAACATTCAGAGGTATAAAGGGAAAGCTCTCCCTTGGTTCCTAAATACCTAACATGTTTTAGTTATTTCTCAGAACTTCATCTTAAAAATCATGTGTTTTTATCTATATAATTATAGGTATTTATAAAATGTTTCATTTATTTTTGTTTAAAACCATTAAGGAATAAAGCAGAGTGGAGATTTTACATCCCGTTAAGAATGTACAATAAGAAGGAAGAAATTTGTACCTGTGCAAATAACAATATCTTATAGCAAGTATTGTTGGAAAATATAGTCAAAAACAAAAAAGCGTCTCCCAACCCAGAAGACATCTCCATGAAAAAAAAAAAGAGAAAAAAATTATTATTGAATAATCATCCAAACAAAATGTGATGTTCATTAAAGCCAATCTGGCTAAGAAATTGAAAACAAAATAAATAAACAAACAAACAAAAAAAATCCCATCCCTTTTATAGCTAAGTAGATACAACCCATTACACACGTGTTTTGAGGATAAACAATAACTTGAGTCCTCAAGTAAGAGGACTCACCATCAGTAGTCATATGTAGTTTGTCCTAAATTTACCTAGTAATATTGGTGACAATATTTGTTGTCTATTTGGCTTTATCCAAAGGAAAAAAATACTCACATTTTTACAACAGCAAAATAAATAGTTTTGCAATTTAAAGCAAGACCCGCAAGGGAAGTTGCACTCCTAACCATCCACAGAAACTAAGGCATAGGGGGTCCTATCTTCTCTGTATGTTTATATCCCAGTGAGATGGTTCTCAGGTCTTGGTGAGAACCATTCCTGAATATTAAACTGACAAGTAGTATATTTAAATTTTTTAAAGATTTGCACACATTTCAAGAAGATAGAAAAAGAACTTACATGTTTTAAAACTAAATGCTGTCAGAAAAAAAGCGCAAAGAAAAATCTCTTTGCTTATTTTCAACAGAGAGAACTAAGCCTCTTATTTTTAATTTGTATTAGCCCTTAAGGTGCCAAGTCCTGTTGTATGCTCTGAAGCTCCACAAAAAATGATATGTAAGCACTGCCCTCAAGAAATTCACATTTCAACCAAGTAATAGTTTAATCTGATTATTATGTTATTTCTTTGAAATTATAACATATTACAACATTAGTAGAGACTGACAAACATGAATATTGTGGATATGGTAAGGCATCCAACATCTGTTTTAATTGCTTTTAGTGTGTATTTGAGAACTACAGAATCTGTAATGCTAAAAACTATATTGTTCACGTTCCCTTGCAGCTATGTTTGTGAGGGAAATTCGGTTCCAATAATTAGAGGGATCTATGTTTAAGCAGTGGCCGTCTTTCTCTGCTTTAGCTATTGTGACTCACAAGCTACTTTGCAGAGGTAGTAAGGTTGTTTGCCATGGCATATAGGTGTGCATGTTGTTGGCATCGTGGATTTCATCAAGGCAGATACAGTGGAGGAGGCAGGGTTTGAAGCTGTAATTTCCTATGATAGATGAAAACTGGGACAAGGTGTACTTCGATCTAACAAATTTCATGGCAACCTTCTGATTCTACCTTAGTGGAAGCAGCATTTCACCTTGAACACCAGTTAAGTGATCCTGTTAAAAATGACTTTTCTCATGGTCCAGGGTCACTTTACCAGCACCTTCAATGCTTGTCTAAGACACTAATTCTCTCTATATTAATATCTGTTTAAAATATTTGGGATAGCTTTTGGTTTCTGCAACTTAGTCTCTGGTCTTAAGCTCAGTTGTTTTGTTTGTTTTAATCAGTCTTTTGTGCACTTAAAACCCTAAAACAGAGACTTAATAATTATACAGAGAAAAGAACTGTCAGTCCAAGCATATTTTCTCAATGTATTAATCCAGGAGAGAATAGCCAAAACCACCAATGTTCTTAAATAAATTAAATTTATAATTATAATTGCATTTGTAATTTTAATATATGCCAAATATTTAGACTCATTAAAGCCAATGACTGTCTTCTCTTTACAACGTTTTACATATGTGGGTTGACAAAAATGATATGTGATCAGAGATAAAAAGTAGGAAGAACAAGTAGAAATTGAGTTCTTTTTAATGTATTTTTAAACAATGAGTCGGAGTGAAAAAAAGCAAGTAGATCAAGAAGTTTCAAGTAAATCATAGTGTCCTTTTATTTATTTCATTATTTACAAAGTAGTAAGAAAAAAATTTTGCATCATAAGACTTTTGTCAATTAATAAGCTCTTGACTATAGCTTATGACATGACTTAAACAACATTCAAAAGATTTTTCAAATTCAATACATGGTTTTTAAATTAAGTATTAGCTTTAAGCACAAAGAATAGAGAGAAACTATAGATTATGAGAACCCATTTCTTCTTTGTTCATATTTTTCTCACATTACTACTCTAAAATCAGGGGTGTCATATAATGCATTTTGTTGCTTTGTTGTTTTATTTGCAATGAAGAAAGCCTTACATTTTTACGTAGTTGACTGGCTAACACAGAGCACCTCATTGATCAGATGGGGTTCTAGCACACCTTTTTTTTTTTGAGACAAATACATGTGTATATTCCATGATCTCAAAAAACCTGAATATTGACGTTTATGGAATAGAGGCATATTGCTGATAAGTGCATTTCATTTATAAAACTTTTATTACATTAATGTGCAATAAAAATGTCTGCTGCAAATTTTACAGTAACGCCTTTGGGACTTTTGGAGGCACTTGCCAATATCTGCTGTTCTGACTTATCAGTAGCTATGTTCCAATAGTTAATTCATAAGGAGCTCTTTGAATGTTAATGAACATTATTATAAACAGAATATTAGCATTATAGATTAAATCTGTAATTTAATACTGAAATTCAAGTATGCTGCTAAAATGACATTCATGGGTTTTCTGAGGAATCAAGATATTCTTTTATTATACTGATTTTATTGAAATACTTCAGAAATTTCAATTTGTCCTGTGAGAAAGTGAGATTTTCTTCATATTCCTTATCTTTACTAGTGTAGCGAAACTAGACTATAGGAATTTCTCTAATTTCTTTCTTAAATCTGTATGACACATAATATTCCAATTTTTTCATCAAGATTATTCATGGAAATCCCAAGAAATTGCCTACATATTTTTTTATAGTGAACATCACACTTTAAAGAGAAAATAAAACCAGAGACTGAGAATTTATGCCACTCTTAAGGGCCGTAAATAGAGATAGGCAAAGCAGTTTAAGGCTGCCACAGGTATTACTATCAAAGATGAAACCCATCCAAGGATGTAATAATAAACAATAAATCAGAAAATCAAACTTAGAAAATTTAGGATACTCAGAGGCATGAATGTTTGCTTCAAGACCAGCCACTCAGTTTGTATTGGCTCTTGGATGTTCATTTATTCAGTCATTCAGCGATTATTTATTGACAATGTCCCAGTCAAAATGTGCTATAGAGTACCATAGGGAGATGAGCATAAATCAGAGGAGGACACCTATAATGGAAACTGTGTCAAAGATGGGAGATTAGGCTAGGCATGGTGGCTCATGCTTGTAATCTCAGCACTTTTGGAGGCTGAAGTGGGAGGATCACTTGAGCAGGTGTTGAAGACCAGTCTGAGCAACAAAGTCCAGACTTCTTCTTTACAAAAAAAAAAAAATTTTAAATAAGATGGGCATGGTGGTACGTGCTTATAATCCAGCTATTTGGAATGCTGGAGTGGGAAGATTGCTTGAGCCCAGGGAATCAAGGCTGCAGTAAGCCATGGTCACATCACTAACCTATCTCTTTAGAAAAATAAAATAAAATATAAGGGGATTGGGATGGAAAGATAAAGATAGTATATGCCAGTCATGAGGAAAATTTTGTCAAAATACACAGTTTCCTCCTAGTCTACCCCCAATCCTGTTATAATCTCTGGAGACAGACACTAAGCATATGTTTTTATGATAATCTTTGACAATTCCTGCCTCGCTCCCTCCAGAAGCACTATCTGTGGGAGCTAAAATAGTGTCTATCACATAGTAGATGTTCAATATTGTATTTAAAATATTAATATGTTGTTTGTGCCTTTGAAGGAGTTTTGAAACAGGGTTGTTCTTCTGTTTATATTCTCAGGCAATTCTACATTTCCCTTTAACCAAAAGTAAGTATTCGTCTTATACTGTTTTTAAATATTAACAAATATATATAAGCAACCAAAAAAAGGTAGCTCAAGGCTAGGATCAGCTTGTTTGCAAAAAGAAAAGAACTTCATAAAGTTTTGACAATTAAAAAACATGAATAAAATAAGAAAATGAGAGAGTATACAATAAATGAAGAACAGGCGGAACATGAGTATCCAGAGAAATAAAACCTTGACATCCCAAAGAAAGATATTATTAGAAAAGGAAGAGAATTTCTATAGAAGAAATGCTTTTATCTTCTCAAAATTCATGTGTTGAAATCCTAACCCTCAATGAGATGGAATTAGGAGGTGGAGCCTTTAGGAGGTGATTAGTCCTGAGGTGCGAGCCTTCATGAATGGGATTAGTGCCCTTTATAAAAAAGAACTTGGAGAGCTCCCTCTGCCCATCCTCCATGAGAAGACACAAGGAGAAGAATCAGGGAGAAGGTTCTCACCAAACAGTGGATGTGTCCAGTGCCTTGATCTTGTATTTTCCAGTCTCCAGAACAGTAAGATTAAAATTTTTATTGTCTATAAGCCACTCGGTATATCATATTCTCTTATTGTGGTTGGATTGGACTACGACAGAAAGAAAGAATCAATGTAGTGCATTACTTCTTTTATGTAATAAAAGTTCTTGAAATCTAAGAGTGGCTTAGGGCAGAGAGGTCAAATTTTCCTATTATTCAACAAGCATATATTAAGGTAGGGAGAAAGTAGAAGAACATAATCAACGTGTAATGATTAGGAATCCTGGTGAGGTTACACTTTTAAACACAATGTTCATGGAATATTTTCTATAAAGGAGAAACCTGAGTAAAGTACTGAAAAGATATTTAAAAGCATCAACTAGTAGTCAAAGATCAAAGAATACTAAATCTATTATTAAATATTACTTTCATATTCACCATCATCAGCAAGCAAAGACATATTAGTAATTAATTATTAGCAGATTAATCTCTTCTATGCTTATTGGGAGATAATGAAGGAAGAGTTGAAGAGAGAAAGAGAGTGCAAGAAGAGATTAAAGATTATAAAAATAAAACAAAAAATAAAACTACAGCTGTTAACTTCTATATAATAATACATATTGATTCTTGAAATGTTTATTATTTTTGCATCTATTTGAATCAGTCAACTACTTCTGTACAAATAATGCAAACTCATAAAATGTAGAATTTTGAAAACACAATTCTTGGTTATCTTGAACTTTCGTGAAGATTATGATAATTTTATAAGGTAGAATACAGTACTATAATGTAAATGCAGTACTATTTTAAACAGGGAAAAGAGAAACCTCTGAATTTGCAACTTCCATTTAAATAATAACTAACTACTAATACTTTTAATTTATCTTTTTTAGTATTCTTTAAAGTTTTTCCATATGGATGTATTATATTTGAAAATAATCTTGTTCATTTGAGAAATTTGTATGTAAAGTTCCATAAACCATTGTGCAAAGTAGGAAATCATATAGCACTCTGTTAGTTAAAGCCTTCCACCTCTTACATTTTTGTTTCCTGTCTGCCTGGCCAGTGATATTGTGCAGTATAATCCTTTTTATTATCCTTTCACAGATAGGCAAAATATACTTATGTATCACTTTGCTATGCAAATATTCCATACTATGAACTCTGTTCTGTACCTTTTATTACTTAATATATCTCAAAAAATTACATGCCAATATGAAGAGAGTAACCTCATTTGAATGTCTGCAAAATATTATATCAATTATATGGATTTTACATATGAATCGTAATTTTAAAATTCAATTCTATACTTGGTTTTGCAGCAAACCAAGTGGTAATACTAGAAAAATGTGGTTAATGACTAATATCAAGTCTGCTAATAAACATGAGGCCTCTAAAAGAACTTGTGGCATTTTTTTACATCTCCCCTGGTAAGTATATACAAGTTACAGTTAAAATTAAGCCCACTCTTCCATCTTGATTCCTGCGTGAACAATGTATTACTTTACACAAAGCTTTGCTCAGCTGACAGCTCAGATTTATAGAAAACTAACAAAAAGAAACAAGTTCCAAGCAGTCCAGTTTTGTTTCCAGCCCACAGCGCTGTTTAGTCACACTTGGCTCTATGAGCCTCACAGAGAAAAGCCTCCACAGTGGCTTTATTCAGCCTTGTCATCAGATCCCAAACAACACTAAACAATGCAGGAATCTTCACTCCTCATCACTCATGAGAAAGCTGGAGTTTTAATCTTTTCTTTCATGAAGCACCCAAGTGTGTTTCTTTCAGCATATTGATCGTCTCTTCTCTCTCTTAGCGTGGCTTTCTGTTTTATTCTCTATCCGTAGACTCAATATCAAAAAAGAGAAAAGAAGTCAATTTGAGAGTACAAACCAGATATTTCTATTATTTTTAAAATCTAAATTGTATTTCTGTCGGTATATTTTCTGAATTATGGTTAGTGCATATAGTGTTCTCAAACACTCATGGTTAACAAATGTCTGTTGCACTCTGTAGGAAATAAAAAACAAAGGCTCTCTTACTTCAGAAAATCCACAGAAGCAACACAATTCTTTCACAAGGAATGTATGAAATATTTTACAAATTCTTCATCGAAAATTAGCCTCTAGTGTTTTTGAAAATGGGTGTACTTTCTTATAATTTCTACACTGATATGTCATTAAAATTAACAACTTGTTTTGATAGTTCTTTTTTTTTAAAAAAATATATACTTTAAGTTCTAGGATACAGGTTCAGAACATGCACTTTTGTTACATACTAGTATGCATGTGCCATGGTGGGTTGTTGTACCTGTCAACCCATCATCTACATTGGGTATTTCTCCTAATGCTATCCCTCCCCTAACCCCGTGACCCCTGACAGGCCTGACACACCTTGTGATGTTCCTCTACCTGGGTCCATATGTTCTCATTGTTCAACTCCCACTTATGAGTGAGAACATGTGGCATTTGGTTTTCTGTTCCTGTGTTAGTTTGCTCAGAACTATGATTTCCAACTTCATGCATGTCCCTGCAAAGGACATAAACTCATCCTTTTTTATGACTACATAGCACTCCATAGTATATATGTGTCACATTTTCTTTATGCAGTCTATCATTGATGGGCATTTGTGTTGGTTACAAGTCTTTGTTATTGTGAACAGGGCTACAATAACAATACGTGTGTATGTGTCTTTATAGTAGAATGATTTATAATCCTTTGGGTATATACCCAATAATGGGATTGCTGGGACAAATGGCATTTTTGCTTCTAGATCCTTGAGGAATCGCCATACTTCCTTCCACAGTGGTTGAACTAATTTACACTCCCATCAACAGTGTAAAAGTGTTCCTATTTCTCCACATCCTCTCCTGCATCTGTTGTCTCCTGATTTTTTAATGATCGCCATTCTAACTGATATGAGATGGTATCTCATTGCGGTTTTGATTTGCATTTCTCTAATGACCAGTGATGATGAGCTTTATTTCATATGTGTGTTGGCTGCATAAATGTCTTCTTTTGAGAAGTGTCTGTCCATCTCCTTTGCCCAATTTTTGATGGGGTTGCTGGTTTTTTTCTTGTAAATTTGTTTAAGTTTCTTGTAGATTCTGGATATTAGACCTTCGCCAGATGGCTAGATTGCAAAAATTTTTTCCCATTCTGCATGTTCCCTGTTCACTCTGATGATTTTTTTTTTTTTTTTTTTTTTTTTTTTTTGCTGTGCAACAGCTCTTTAGTTTAATTAGATCCCATTGGTCAATTTTGGCTTTTGTTGCCATTGCTTTTGGTGTTTTACTCATGAAGTCCTTGTCCATGCCTATGTCCTGAATGGTATTGCCTAGGTTTGCTTCTAGGGTTTTTAAGGTTTTAGGTCTTATGTGTAAGTCTATAATCCATCTTGAGTCAATTTTTGTGCAAGGTGTAAGGAAGGGGTCCAGTTTCACTTTTCTGCATGTAGCTGGCCAGGTTTCCCAACACCATTTTTTAAATAGGGAATCCCTTCCGCATTGCTTGTTTTTGTCAGATTTGTCGAAGAGCAAAAGGCTGTAGATGTGTGGCGTTATTTCTGGCCTCTATTCTGTTCCATTGGTCTACATCTCTGTTTTGGTGCCAGTACCGTGCTCTTTTGGTTACTGATAGTACATTTTTAAGGACTGCCAAAAAATGTGTAAGGATAGTTGATAGGATTAAAGATGAGATAAAGATTTTTTTTGCCTCTGGGATTACGTTTTATTTATTGAACTGTTATGTTTTACTTGAACATGTGAACCCAAACCACCCCAAGTAGATGCAAAGTTGTTGTTTTCAGTGATGTCTTGGATTATATTAATGTGCTACTTTTCATAAAAGGTTAACGAGTCCACATATGTCACACATCTTCTCTTCTGAGTAGTTTCCAGCCTAGAAAGGAAAATAAAATCTTAGGAAAAAAAAAAATCTCTTGTCTATAACATAGACCATTCAGGCCCTTCCAGGTCCTAGTATAATGGAGTTAAAGATTATTTATCTTATTCCAACATCCATACAAATTGATCCTTTCCCTGAATAATACCTTTTCCTCTCTTCTGATGATCCCAGGCAAACTTTAAGCCAGACCTAGCAATTTTCTGGAAGCTTAATGAGGATTTTCATGAAAATAAAAAACTTCTGATGGCTTAATTCTTATGGAGAGAGGGTGGTGGTGCTCACACTTAAATTCCTCCCAGCACCCCACCAAGTTTTCAAGTAAATGTCTAAGAAAGAGCTCCATTCAACCCAAGGTAGAAGAAGAACAGCCATTTTGAAACAAAGACCTCCTTCCTCAATCAAACCTTTTTTGACAACTCTAGTCATGAAAACCTCTTTCTATTATTCATTCTCTGAACTCATTTTGAACTTCATGTTTATCTCAAGCAATTTGACAACATATTACTAAATTTTATGAATTGTACATATTTTCTTCAAACTACTGTGTTTTATTGTAATACAGGAAACATATTTTGTTTTCTATTGTATAGTGACTACCACAATTCTAGTCACATAGTAAGAACTCAATAAATTCCTGTTAATTTGATAGTTTCAAAGTGAGTGAAGACTGGTGACTTCATTATTAATATCTTAATGTTCAAGGACCAAATACTACTATAAAAATTCTAATTTTATCTTTAAGTAGAACACCTGGCCAGGAATTCTGCTATATATTAAAAATCTATATTTTATAAATTATTATAAACAAAGTTGTAGATAAATGGCTTTCTGCTCAGTTATTCTGGGAAATACTTAACATTTTCAAATAATGCAATTTACTTTTCCAATGCATAACAGGCTTTTTAAAAGCTACTGCCAAATATTGTTTATATTATATTGCTTTGTTCCTACAGAAAGCTGATGTTTAACTAGAAGCAAATATGTCCCACTTGGTCTCTGTTAGCAGATCTTAACCTAAATATGTTCATTGGATTCCTTGAAAGAATTAAGCTGATGTCATACTCTATAGTAAATCAAATGTTTTAACTGAGTGCTTCACTTTCTGCTCATATTTCAAAGATTACAATAAACCAACACTTTAAAATGTCTTGATCATATTCAGAAATCATGCTTTCTACACTCCTACCTAGATGATTGTTGCTAAAACATTCTGGAGAAACATGAAGGCATCTAATAAATTTGTGGCAATTGAATGGCCTAACTTGATTGAACTTTCAACATTCCAGCATATGGATTGTGAAGGTCACTTTAATATGCATTCTTATAGAAATCTTATTTTTGTTATATTTATCATTTTTGTTATCTTTAATGTATATAGTATGCATAAAGATGGATTTGATATGTTTATAATTCCTTATTTAATAACTCTTTTCCACATTAAAGTCCATAAGGGCACAACTCATGCTTGTTTTACCTTTTATCTTTAATGCTTAAGAGTTACCTGCACAAAATAGCTTATCAACAAATATTTGTTGAAAAATGAATTAAATGAGAAATTCCGGTGTCGACTCCAATTGTAAAGAGTGTAGAAACATAATTGCCATCCTTACAGCAAGAAAGTACAGAAACTGAAAGTCAATGACTTTTGGGCCCATCAAAAAACTGAGATCATAGAGCAGATTGTCACACCAGTCTGGAGAGACATACATATCCAAAAAGATGCATATCCAACAGACACCTGCTGAAAGAAGCCACTGAAACCATAAACTGGTAGGAATATTTAAATGACAAATTTGACAAGTTTCTGTAAGCTTAGTGAGGACTTTCATGAGAATAAACAATTTCTCATGGATGAATAAATTCTTATGAGAGGGTGTTGGTGCTCACACTCACATTCCTTCCAGGACTCCACCAAGTTTTCATAGTGAAAGCCTAAGAAAGAGCCCTGCTGGGTAGAGGAAGAGTAACCATTTGAAAGAATAACCATTTGAAACACAGGCAGAGACATATCTGTTACAAATGACTTCACCAGAACACAATTCTGAAAACATATCCCAAATAGGGGAAGGGAATACCTGCCTTCTTCAACTTCCTCCAGCCTTGTCTTACAATGGGGTCAGAGGGGAAACACATAGCAAATTGAGAACAAAGACTCAAAAGAAAGACTTGGAACAGCACAGGAAAACAACTAGAGGAGAAATGGAAACATTACTGAAGGCTTTAATACCAAATCACAGGCCCACTAAATTAGAATAGTAAAGAATGTTCAACCTCACCCATATCAAACTACCCCACCAATAAGCACCAGTATAATAACATGATATATTACTATAATAATTAGTATAATACTAGTATAATAGTAATATGTTAATGGGAGGAAAATCTGAATGTAGGATATATGGAAACTTGGTACTATCTTATGAACCTTTATATAATTCTAAAACTACTCCAAGATAAAAGTTTATTGTAAAATTAAACTGACATCACACAAAAAAAAAAGAATGAAGCAAGCACACTAAGTTTATTTGGTGTATAAACATAGCGAATTAGAATCCCCAGGGACAAATACTATTCACTATCACACCATAGATATACTAAAGCCTGCTAAGTTATTGATGGCTATTAGTTTTCCAGAAATTTTACCTCGTCCTTCACCAATTTTCAGTGACTAAACAACTTAATGCTGGTCAGGCTCAGCTTCACCATTCACTAGATGCATAACCACAGGCAAGCCACTGAATGCCTTCATCTTGCCCTGTGCCCGTTATGAGTTGTACAATGTAATATTAGTATGATTTTCCTATATATCAACCCTTCTCTCATCTTTGAAGTAGTGCTGGGAATTTTAGCCTTGTGTTTTGCTGCATGGTCTCTCTAATCATATCAGGGAAACAAATAAGTTGATTTTATTTCTCTTGGTTAAATACCTAATATTATAATTGCTGGGATGTATGTTAAGTGTATTTTTAACTTCTTAAGAAACTGCCAAACTGATATCCAAATTGTTCATAGCATTTACATTCCCACTGGCACTGCACGAATGTTTCAGCGGTTCCACATTCTTCTCAACACTTGATATGGTCAGGATGTTTAATTGCAGCAATTCTTATTGGTGTGTATCTCACTGCATGTCCCTATTAATTAATGTCATTAGGTACCTTATCATATGATATTTAATCAACCTTTCATTCCCAAGATAAATCTCTTATCTTACTGCTGAGGCTCAGTGCAATCAGGTTAACAATTTTTTTTATATTTCTTTTTAAAGTGAGAATTTTTCTAAACTATATTAAATATGGTTTTATCTTCCCAAATCTTCTTTCATCAAAAAGGATATTAGTACTAACTCTTCTAATACCTCATAGTGTTAACTGGTGGTTACCCAACTTGTTTACTGTAGTATATTTTCAGCTTCTTTAGAACAAGGTCTGTGTTTTATATTTATTTGGTAAAATATGACCACATCCACCACTAACCTCCACATCCTTAAAGTAACTAACATTAAGAACTGTGCTCAAAGCATTTTTAGAATGATTAATAGGCAAACGTCAATGACTGTTCAGTAACTATCTCCTGAAATCACTTATTCAAAAACAAAGTCAAAATAGTTATTTATACTAATATATAGAGTGATAGTGCTGAAAAGGCATTGCCTTCAAGATGCAGAATCCTGGAAAATTAGTCCCAACTTGAAAAGATTGGGAAGAAAATGGCATCTTCAAGCAAATGACTTTAAAATTAGGGCCATCTATCCCTTCATTTAAGCAAGAAATAGAATTGAGACCTTGGGAATAAAGATCAAATGAAGCAAAATTAGTAAAAGTATAAGTAAAACTTATAAAATGCTATGAAACTTTCATTGAAATTTGAAAGGCCATTGAAGATGAAGATGTTTCTTAAGACTTTTATTGATTTATTGAACCTGGTTTTTCAGAGCATTAGAATGATATATTAACATTCTATGTAGTCATTTCAGAAAAAAAAAAAAACTAACATGGAGAAAACAGCTCCCATCACTAGCCATCAGCCACAAGAATGTTAGTAATATTTTACATTTAATAATAATGTTATAATAATAATGGTAGCATCACCTAAGCTCTTAATATTTACCGTGTTCTTTTAAGTTCTATGTTGCCATCATACACTACTAATAAAATTTCTGAGAATGTAGGTACATTTTGTTAGCTTTTTTATAGATGAGGAATTTCATACTTCCCAGAGTAAATACTTACTGAGAGGCTGCTATGTATCAGAACTTTTCGAGGGCTAGAGAGTTTGCAGTGGTTAAGTTGCACTTCTTTCTTCCACGGAGCTTAATTTTTAGTAGGGGAAGGGTGAAGAAAGAAATAAACATGCAAGCGAAGAAAAAAATAATAGAGACAAGTACTATACAACCAAACTGTGTAATTAATAACTAGTAACTGATTGACCAGAGGAAGATCTCTTTGAGAAAGTGGCTTTTAAACTAAGATGTGAATCTCTAGACAATATAAAACCTGTAAAGATGAGAAAAGGAGCATTCCGGGGCAGTAAAAGGTGTGAAAGGCTGTGAGAGAAGGACCGAGTGTGGTACCTTTGAAGAAGAGGACAAAGACCAGCATGGCTGCAGAGGATAAAGGGAAACGAGAAATAGGAAAAGGACAGAGACGTATATAGAGACTAGTCATTTAGGGATTTTACAATAAAATGCAAAGCGTTGAATTTTATTCTAATTGTAAAGGTTGAAAGGGGTAGTATTGAATGGACGTAATAAATAATTATTTTTTAAAAAATTTACATTATACAAAAGCAAGAGTGCAAATACACGCCCGACTGTATAAAAACTACTGAATTTCCACAAAGGGTTCATATGCACAATCAGTGCTTAGAAAGTACTGCTCTAGGCCGGGCGCGGTGGCTCAAGCCTGTAATCCCAGCACTTTGGGAGGCCGAGGCGGGTGGATCACGAGGTCGAAAGATCGAAACCATCCTGGTCAACATGGTGAAACCCCGTCTCTACTAAAAATATAAAAAACTAGCTGGGCGTGGTGGTGCATGCCTGTAATCCCAGCTACTTAGGAGGCTGAGGCAGGAGAATTGCCTGAACCCGGCAGGCGGAGGTTGCAGTGAGCCGAGATCGCGCCATTGCACTCCAGCCTGGGTAACAAGAGCGAAACTCCGTCTCAAAAAAAAAAAAAAAAAAAAAGTACTGCTCTAAGCTAAGATGGTGTGTTTATTTTTATAAAATGCTTATTAATCCAGGATTTTTACTTGCATATCCTTATATTGTCATAGTTTAAGTTGAGGAGAAAACACTTAAACTGTTACTTAGCAAGTGTTGTAATTATTGGACTCTACAACTTTTAATATTCCTGTATATTTTAGTGGTACTCCAGTTTATCCTTAGAATTCAATGCGAGTCAAAGAAAATACGTATGGGGATATGACAAAAGGGGAAACCAGAAATACTTTAGGAGTTCCTCCCCTGTCTTCTTGAACACATCTAGGGTTTGAGTAATTTTCCACCAGAGAATGATATGTCATGGAGCTGCTGAAATTCCATTTTGTCTTGACACTACGTATCAGGGACGGAAGGCTTATGGTGAGTGACTTCTCACTGCAGACTATGGCAATGTGAATAGACCCTCAGCCTTTCTCATCCCCAGTAGGAACAAACATATTATTCTCCCACCCTTGGCAATATGAATTTGTATTTGAAAAAAAAGTAAGCAACCTGCTATTTTATATATGGATGTGTTTCTTTTATTGTTTTTAAGGTATGTGAAAGGTATTTGCTGAAGGAAGATGTGCAAACATGTAAAAAGCACATTATGCCTGTGCTAATGATTTAAAAGTAAAGATAAAAGTGAGATAACTATTTAGAGCTTATTTTCGGAGTGTAACAGTATGAATTATAATCTAACAATCGCAAATAACATTTTGCTATTACCCATGTAATCAGGAAATATTGTTTCTTAAACACAGTTTCTTAAATGATAAGGTCACTGAATTTTACTGCTTTTATCACCTATCCTATCAAATAGCAAAATTCCACTTAGCAAAATTAGATTCTTAGATAGAAATATAGTGGGAAAATTATTGTACCAAAAGCCATATTCGAAGGTATGACCCAGTTATGTCCAGGTAAATTGTCTTAATATTGCATTATAATTTAATACTTCTTATATTGAAATTGCTGATTTAACTTTGAATGTAAATTTTGAAGACTGATATAGAAATAAGTTTAATTTAAGAAATTAAAAATCAAACTATAGCACTTATTTCCCATGAAAAGATATATTAATTTTATTGTGTTATGGTATAATGATGTGTTATTCCATAAAAGAAAATGTTCAATTGCACAAAATGTATGAGTAATTGTTAGATAAAACACAGTGTGTATTGCACTCTACCACAATGACATCATTATATATTTTCATAGTTCTAAGACTTTCAGAAAGGATTTTTAACTATCGTATTCTTCCTCTGTCTACATAAAATTCTATGTGATCCAATTGAATGTATCGAATATCTACTATGTGTTGGAACTAAAAACAAATTCATAGATAAGAAAGAAAGCCTGGATAATTAAAGAGTTTATTAATTATACTATGTTTGATTAAAGTGTTGAGCTAGAATTCAGTAGACAGCATGGATTGTTGAGTATGGATTGTGTTGGCTGACTCTCACGTGGATGAATTCATCTCTGTCAAAGCAGGATTTAGGAATCCCAACATTGGTGTTATTAAAGAGAATTCCTATATCTCTGTGGAAAGCAAGAAAGTCTGACCACACTAAGAAATTCTTATTAAATTTAAAATTTTGATGAAGGCATCCAAATGCCTTTTTTATAATTGCTAAATAAAATATTTGAAAATCCCTGCTGTTCTGTGGAAATGAGCAGAAAACTCAGGGGAACATGTCATACTCTTTCCAAAGATTTCCTAACTCAAATATTATCCTTAGAAAGGTAACATTATATATTCGGATAAAACTGAATCTAGTTACTACCACTAGAGAACAATGATAATTTAATAAGGATGGTGAAGTATATAAGCCTGTTATTAATAAAATTTTCCAGCCTCTGTTACTAATACTGTGAAAAAAATATTGTTAAAATTTTAAAGTATGTATTAAGAATTCAAAAGAATGTAATATATTATTTGTTCTATCTCGTAAATGACCCATATTTGGAATATTGGTATTTACTTTATTTCAGCTTCTTTTAACTATAACAACTTATACAAAAAGCATTCTAATGTATTTGTTTCTTTCAGAGACTGGGCTGTCACCCAGGCTAGAGTGCAGTGATATGATTATGCCTCACTGCAGCCTCAATCTCCCAGGCTCAAGTGATCCCCCCACCTCAGTTTTCCTGAATAAACTGGGACTGTAGCATGCACCACCATACCCGGCTAATTTTTTTTTCTCATTATGTTTCCCAGACTGGTCTCAAACTCCGGAGCTCAAGCAAGCATCCTGCGTTGGCCTCCCAAAGTGCTGAGATTATAGGCATGAGCCACCACACCTGGCCAAAAAAAAAAAAAAAAAGCATTCTAATTTAGAATAGAGAAAATAACGATCACACAAAATTATACTCTCTTTATCCAGTTTTAGGTAATGCATGACCAAGCTTTCTGACTGTAGACAAACCTGAGCATCATCTTTGAATTCTCCCTTATCAACTATGGCTTTGCGTGCTCAGACATCTCATTCTCTAAGTTGTGCCTCTGACACACCCTTTGTTTCTTCCAGGTTTTCTTCACTGATTTCTTCATCTTCATCTCTAAACACAGATATCCTGGGGATTATTCTTGAATACCTTCTGTGCCTACATGTACTCCCTAAGTGATCATATATGGTTCTTTGGCTTTAAATAGTAATTATTTCTGATGATGTCAAATTTCTCTGACTCTCTTCACTCCAGTTCCATGTACACATCAGCTTGCTTGATATCTCCACCTACATGACCAATAGATACCTCAAATTTGCCACTTCTGAAATGAAACAAATCATCCCACACTCGTCTTTCTTACAAATCTTTGTCTTACTTTGCTTCTTACCTCAGTAAACGACACCAAAAATTTTCTTGATATTCAGAACAAGAACTTGGGAGTCATTTTGTTTTTTCTTTCACATTTACATCTTAATTTAACAGCAGATAATATTATAAAAACACATGCAGAATCCAAATACTTTCTACTATTTCCACTGCAACCACCCTAGCTCAAGACACCATTACATTTACTTGGAATATTTTTAAATACTCTCCATATTTCCACTCCTGCTCTTCCACAGTCCACTTTCCACAAAGAAATCGGAATAATTCCTCCTCATAAGCTATTTCAAAGTGTCATTCTGCTCCAAGCCTGCCAATGGCTTCCCACTTTACCCAGAGTAAATCCTAAGTCATATATGATGATTAGACAGTTTTTGTTTTAGAATTATGCACATTTCTTGGTGCATTATTTTTTCACCATTTTAAAATTTTAAGCTCCTTGCCATGATTGAAAGGCTTTAACTTCTATTTTATAATTGAATGGAAACTGCGTTCAATGAGCTGTACTTTTTCACCTTTGCCTCTTTCATCTTTCTGAAATGAGAAACATGATTAATTTTTCTGCTGTCATACCCATTTTGTGAGAGTGCAGATAAGAAGAATTTGTCCAGCACTGTCTTTGAAGCCTTAGGCTATTTGGAATCAACATATAGCCACAACTTCAATTACTCTGTTAGAAAATAGAGCTCCATCCCAAAGAAAATACCATGATGGAGGTTTCAGAGGATACAATTTCTTTGAGACCGAGAAAGCCACAGCACTTCAAGTATGGATAAATCTTCTCCTGGCAGAAACAAGAAGAACTAATTCAAGGTCAATGTTAAGCGAAGGCTCTACATAGCTAGAAGTTTTGTTATAATTAGCTGTAACTCTACTTAAACTACATTTATTATCATCAAAATTATTTTTCAAGGCATGACATGGAAAAAAGATCAAATTAAATTCTCCTCATGAGAATATTTTGTATGCATACTAATTCTTTCCATTTATTTTGTACCTATGTTTTCAGTAGTATTATTTCACTTAGTGTGTGATCTACACACACAAACTAAGTTCAAAAATAATTGAATACATATAATGCACAAGTAGTACTCTTTGAAATGGATTACCATTAAATTTTGAATAGATAATATACAAATATAGTTATCTAGCAAACCATGCTTTTATCAAAGACTAAAAACAAAGTAGTAGATTTTCTTTTGCATTTTTAACTAAATGAGTTATTTGAGAGCCTATTAGTCATGGTTTATGATCTGGGGGGTGTGTGTGTGTGTGTTTGTGTGTGTGTGTGTGCATATCCTCAGTTCATAGGGACACTAGAAAAATTTTAATTTTAGCAGTTGTAAAACCAATTAATTCCCTTAAGATAATGCACAAGTAAAGAAATATAAAGGTAAAAGTAGCAGAGAATTATATGACATTATATGCATTAGAGTGAAATTTTCAAATGCAAAATAATAAGATGCCCTACTTCAAATAGCTTACAGAGAAGAAAATTTTAGTTTTTATTATAATTTAAAAGTTCAGTTATAACTAAGATTTTTACTTTTTTGGTCACAAACCAACTTACCTCACAGAAAAATATGTCTATGTAACTGTAAGCCTATATTGTATTCTGTCAGCAACCACAGAAAAAAGAGAGAGACCTTCCCCTTCCAAAAGATATCTATAAAATCAGGACCTATGGGAAGCTGGCCAGAAGCAGATCAAGAGCCCTTCCCAAAGCAATCACTGTGCCTAGGTGATGACAAAATATGTTCAAAAATAACTGAATAATTTATTAACTCGGGTCTGATCACAGTCAGTCTCTGCCATAAACACTAGAGCCAGAGTGAGAAGAATGATTCCCTCACAAAGAAATCAAGATTTTGTTATGTGACAAAGGAGACGTAGCAATCAAGTAGGCAGAAGGAACATGTTAATTCCATAAAAAACTGCCACATTCAATTCATACAATTAGAGAAAAGGTGACTTTATAGGACAACTGCATAAGCAAGTGCAGGGTAAGCTTGATTAGAGTAGTTCACACTTTTCCATTTTGATCAGGGTTACAAGTGGCAACTTTGACTCCCTGAAGCATTCTTCTGTGTTATACCTGGAAAGAGGCTCTAACTTTTTTCCAAGCACGAGCAGGTACTTATTATAGTAATAGAGGCCAATTTCTGAGGCAGAGTTAAAGGAAGAAAGAAAGGGACTTCCTTATGTTCTCCTTTTCTTTGTCATGCAACATGTATGCTTATTTGGGGATACTAAAACAGAATGAAAGCATCCAGTAATCCATAGAAAATCCGCCATCCTATTATAAAAGTTATTATCAGTATTCCTATAAGTTGTGATTTCTTAAAATCATTTGCTCATTATAAACATAGAGTTAGGTCTTTTTGTACAGAGGTTGAAAGTACATTTGACCCTTAAACAACACAGTAGTGAGAAGAACCAGTTAGTCAAAAAAAAAAAGAACCAATTAGTCTACACAGCCAAAAATCTGTATATAACTTTTCACTCCATCAAAACTTAGCTACTAATAGTCTACTGTTGATTAGAAGACTTACTGATAACATAAACCATCAACATATATTTTGTATGTTTCATGTATTATCTACTGGGTTCTTTAAATAATATAAGCTAGAAAAAAGAAAATGTGATTAAGAAAACCATAAGGAAGAAAGAATATATTTACTATATATTAAGTGGAAATGGATTATGATAAAGGTCACCCTATTGAGTAGGCTGAGGAGGACGTGGAGGAGGAGGCTTTGGTCTTGGTATCTCCGGGAGGCAGAGGAGGTGGAAGACGAGGCGAGAGGCCCAAGCACACTCAGTGTAACTTACAAAAATACATTGGTTTTTTTTTTGTATTTGTTTTTGCATTTCTCTATAAGGCTTCTAAATGGTACCAATCCTTCCACTCTCTGATTTAGTTTTGGTGCCTATGTCTTAGAAGGCTCTGTGTCATAAAAGAAGTGAAAAGCAGTTTATGTATAATCAAAATCTTTCTCCAGGTTTCCCAATGTCAATTTGTTTTCTGCCATTGCATCTTCTATGTCTTTAGACTGGCACTGGTTCAGAAACACTAAACTCCATCTGTTAATTCCTCTTGTGTCATGTCTATTAGCCCGTGAATTTCTCCAGGATATGTATCTCGAAATCCTTCATACCCTACCTTTTTTTATTTTTTGGCATATCCATAATCTCTTTCATGATTTACTTGATTAGCTTTGTCATAAATCCAGTGAAGTTATGCACAACATATGGATATAGTTTTCTACAACAGGAATTTACTCAATTTATTGTTTTAAGATTTATGCTTTCAGGGTCTTTTCCTAGAACAATGATGGCATCTTCAAAGACGTAATCCTTTTAGACTTTCATTATGTTGTTCTCTCTGTTGGGATCTCTTCTAGAGTGCTGACAATTCTTTCTACAGAGTATCACATGTAATGACCTTTAACTGTCCTTATGATCTCTGATGTAGAGGTTGAATTAGACAGACTGTGTTTGAAGGCAAGGAGACCGCTTTAACATCTTCAGTGTTGAACTCAAGAGTTTCTGGGAGACCAGAGGCATTGTTCAATATCAAAGGAACATTAAAAAGCAGTCCTTTCTATTTTAAATTTATTTATTTTTAATTATAATTTAAGTTCTGGGCTACATGTGCAGATCATGCAGGATTGTTACATAGATATACACATGCCATGGTGGTTTGCTGCATCCATCCCCCTGTGATCTATGTTAGGTACTCCTCCTAATGATATCCCTCCCCAATCCTGCCACCTCCTGCTATCCCTCCCCTAACTCCCTCACCTCCCAACAGGACCCAGTTTGTGGTGCTGCCCTCCCTATGTCCATGTGTCTTCATTATTCAACACACGATTATGAGTCAGAATTTGTGGTGTTTGTTTTTTTGTTCTTGTGTCAGTTTGATGAGAATTATGGTATCCAGCTTCATCCATGTCCCTGCAAAGGACATGAATTCATGCTTTTTTATGGCTGCATAATATTCTATGGTGTATATGTGCCACATTTTCTTTATCCAGTCTATCACTGATGGGCATTTGGGTTGATTCCAGGTTTTTGCTGCTGTAAACAGTGCCACAATGAATATAGGTGTACATGTGTCTTTATAATTGAACAATTTACAATTCTTTGGGTATATAACCAATAATGGGATTGCTGGGTCAAATGGTATTTCTATTTCTAGGTCCTTGAGGAATTGCCACATTGTCTTCCACAATGGTTGAACTAATTTTCATTCCCACTAACAGTGTAAAAGTGTTCCTATTTCTTTACATCCTCTCCAGCATCTGTTGGCTCCAGGTTTTTTAACGATCACCATTCTAACAGGCTTGAGATGGTATCTCAATGTGGTTTTGATTTGCATTTCTCTAATGACCAGTGATGATGAGCTTTTTAAAATATGTTTGTTGGATGCATAAATGTCTTCTGTTGAAAAGTGTCTGTTCATATTGTTTGCCCGCTTTTTGATGGGGTGTTGGGAAAACTGGCTAGCCATATGCAGAAAGCTGAAACTGGATCCCTTCCTTACACCTTATGCAAAAATTAACTCCAGATGCATTAAAGGTTTAAACATAAGACCTAACACCATAAAAACCCTAGAAGAAAACCTAGGCAATACCATTCAGGAAATAGACATAGGCAAGGACTTCATGACCAAAACACCAAAAGCAATGGCAACAAAAGCAAAAATAGACAAATGGTATCTAATTAAACTTAAAAGCTTCTGCATAGCAAAAGAAACTATCATTAGAGTGAACCAGCAACCAACAGAATGGGGAAAAATTTCTGCAATCTACCAATCTTAAAAAGGGCTAATATTCAGAATCTACAAAGACCTTAAACAAATTTACAAGAAAAAAAAAAATAAGCAGTCCTTTTTATTTTACCAGTAAGTTAATTCCTGAGTTTAGGGACAAAGCATCAAATGGAGCCAACCCAGAAAAACAGTTCACAGGGTTTCTTGTTATGCAACAAAAAGACTGGTAACTGGTGTTTACCATTTCCCTTCAAGGATGAAGGGTTAGCATCTTTATAAACAAGGGCTGTTTTGATTATAAACCTACTGCATTTGCACAAAACAGTACTTAGCCTACTTCTTCTTGCCTTAAATTCTGTTCTTGTTTCTCTTCCTTATTAATAAATGTTCTTTATGGCTTTATTTTTTTCTTTCTAGAATAAGGCACTTTCACCTGCATTAAAAACCTGTTCAGGCACCTATACTTTCTCCTCAATCATTTCCTTAATAATGCCTGGGAACTTGTCTGCTATCTTTGGATCAGCAGAAATTCCTTCTGCTATTTTGACATTTTTCTATAATTATCAAACCATCCTTTGCTGGCATTAAATTATCCAACTTTAGAGCTTTCACGTTTCTTTAACTTTAAGTTGTTATTTCCTAACTTTGCTTTTATGTACATCATATTAGTACTATAGGTATGGGGCTATAAACATCCATGCATGAGCCACTGATCTCTTCAGTAAATTGCGTATCACAGTAAAAAGTGACCTCTCGTGGTTCTCACATATTTTTCATCATTGTTAATGCAATACTGTGTACCTTTGATAACACCATAAGACCCATACAAAGTGCCATTAGTGATCTTAGAAGTCTCTCAAGAAGCAGAGAAAAGTTATGTCATTACAAGAAAAAGTTGAATTGCTTGAAGCTGTGTCATCCAGCTGTAGTTCCCTGTGTCAGAGAGACAATTAACCTTGTAAACAGACTAAATGAACTTATAGTATCAATAATTTTCTTCCTTATGATTTTCTTAATTTTTTCTTAAATTTTTCTCCAGCTTACTTTGTTGTAGGAATACAGGGTGTAATTCATATAACATATAAAATACATGTTAATTGACCTTTTATACTATCAGCAAGGCTTCTGGTGAAGAGTAGGCTATTAGTAGTTAAGTTTTGGGGAAGTCAAAAGTTATACACAGATTTTCAACTGCATAGGGGGTTAGCACCTCTAATCCCTGCATTATTCAAAGTCAACTGTAATTTAATTATAAATATTAATATGACAATAGCTGTAACTTTAACATGTGAAGGTGAAGGTTCTCAATTTCAGAGTAATTTAAAAGTAATACGAGTTGTTCTTAATAAAATAATATTAGATTACTTAAGAGTGCAAATCTACTGTCCAAATCCTTCAGTCTATTTCAAGACCTACAAACTAATCAAAACTTGTTAATTGTCTGTGTAATTACTATACAACCAAAACTTATGGAGGTTCTACATGGTTACAGAAAGAGACAGACCCTGTTTCCCAAACTTTAACAAGCAGATCAGTTAGACAAATTGTATAGAGAAACCATTTGAAAAGAATACAGAGCAGCACACAAAAAGGGATACATTGTATAATTCAAATAGGTGACCACCAGCATTTTGAAAGGAGAAAAAAACATTTTCCTGTAAATGTTATTTATCCAAATATTTTGCATTCATTCCCACTTTGTTTCCCTTCTGCTCTTCTCCAAGTCACTGATTTTCAGAGTGTGGTCTATGGACTCCTGGTCATCTTGACAACATTCCAGGAAGTCTAGAGGTCGAAACCATTTTTTTATTAACACAATTATATAATTTGTTTTTCTTGTTACATTGGTATTTGTACTAATGTTGCAAACACAATGGCAGGTAAAATCAATGGCTTTTTAGAAGTGGCAACAAAGTACACTGATAGTCATTTTATTCTTCACTGCCATGTACTGTCAGAAAATGTACATAGCAGTTGCACTTAAGAGTGTCCTTTATGACCAGTTAAGCCTGGACAACATAGTAAATCTCCATCTCTACAAAAAAAAATGTTTAAAAAAATTGGCTAGACCTCATGTCACACACCTGTCACCCAGCCACTTAGGAAGCTGAGTATTCTCAGAAAAAATAAATAGATAAGCCTGGGCAGCATAGTAAAACTCCATCTCTACAAAAAAAAAAAAATGTAAATACATACATACATACATACATACATACATACATACATAAATAGGCTAGGCCTGGTGGCCACACCAGCTATTTTGGAGTCTGAGACAGGACGATCCCTTGAGCTAGGGGTTCAAGGCTACAGTGAACCATGATCACGCCACTTCATTTCAGCCTGGGTGACAGAGTGAGACTATCTCAGAAAAGAAAAAAGAAAAAAAGAACGTCCTTTATGAAACAGAAAGTTTACTTTATATTTAAAATTTAATTAAACCTTAGCAATGAGTACATCTTCTGTGTGAGAAAATGCAAAGTACACACAAAACATTTCTTTCTATAATGAAGTACAGTGGTAATCTGGAAGAAAAACATTGTATGATTAAGTTTCGGGTTGCCTTTTTATTTCACACAACATGTTTACCTGATAGAATGACTAATGATAGACAAATTATACTTATTCATACTTAGGTATTTGTCAGACACTTTCTCAAAATTTAATGATGTGAGCCTGTAATTTAAACAACTGATGATATTTGTTGCCAATGACATTTGAAATTTCAGTTGAAAATTAGAATTTCAGAAAAATAATATTCATCACCATTAGCTTGACTGCTTCCAGTTCTTAAAGGCTTTCCTGATGAGATCAGATATAACAAACAAAATTGTCTAAAATATTAAATAGTGACATGTGTCAGTATTTCAAAGGTGAAAAATGCAATGGCTCAGTACTTTCCAAATGACCAGTTAATTATGTTATAAAGTCAGTCTGAAAAAGGATCTATTTAAAGTGCAAGATGATCAAGAAATTTTAATATAATAGTGCATGAAAAGTTTATTGATGTATTTTCAGATTTCACATTAAAACTAAACTTTAATGAACTCTGGCTTGTTAAGTTTTGGTGTAGTGTTAAAGAGGAATATTAAGGGTTACCTGAAAAGATAATTAAAATACTCCTTCCTTTGCAACTCAGATCTATGTGATGCCAAGTTGTATTCATAAACATCAGCCAAAAGAAGATTGACTGATTTGGATGCAGAGGCAGATATAAAGATCAGGCAAACACTGAAAATATTTACAAAATGGTAAAACAATGTTACTACTTTAACTAATTTTTTTAATTTGGAAAATATAATTACCTTTCCAGCAATGTAAAATATTTCTGTAGTAGCTTTGTTATTGATATTTGAAGTTAATTGAAACTACTAATTGTTAAAAAATTGCATTAATTTTTAATATATGTAATATGAAGGAAAGAAAAATAAGTAAAATCTTTTTGCATTCTCAATACTCTCTAACAGTGTAAAGAGATCCAGAGACCAAACGGCTTGAGAATAGCAGCTCTAGGTCTATACATTCATTATACACTAATTGGATGATTACAGCAACCTCCTCAAGTGTTCTCCCTGACTTCATTTCTCGTTTCAGTCTATCCATGATGTTATCAGACTGTCATTTCTAATTGACACCACTGATACTATACTCACGAGTAACCAGCCTTTTAATAGTGACTCTTCGTTCATATAGGAAACAGGCAATCTGGGTCTGGTGCCCAATTACCTCCAAAATTCACTGCAACTTCTTTGAATCACTGTTTGACAGAATAGCCTACCAAATTATATCTTTGTGTTGCCCTGTGCCTGTTCATCTTTAATGCCCTTCCTTCTTTCATCTCCTGTCCAACACATCTCTTCACAGACATTCGTCTTTTCTACTTCAGGACTTTTGCGACTGTCACTTTTAAGAAGGCTTTCTTGCTGTTCTTGCTGCCCACAGAGAAAGCCAAATCGACCAATTTTTCTTTGGAGACTCCTTTTTCTTCCCACATATGTTTCTATTATGACATTGCTAACCCTGTCCCTACTATACATAAACACATAGATAATTGAGCTCCCCATAATTCTAAGGGAACAGAATTTTGCCAACAACATTTTCATGAGCAGATTGTGTTTTTTGGTTGTTGTGATTCCTGTCTAGCTGGATATATATAGTTATTTAGATTACGGTATTTAAGCCACAAACCCAAACTTTTATATTATACTCTGTAAACCACAGTTCAGCCTTACCATCTACTTTCCTAATAGACTCTTTGATATTCAGCTTCCTTTTAAGAACAAACACTTTTCAGACTTCTATATGCCTTTAGTTAAGTTCTGGTGTGCTGAAATGTTTGTTTCTGTTTATTCAGACCAACTTCGTAGTCGCTTTTGGAGAGCATATTTCCTGCTCATAAATCACTCAGTCATAGCCAAAAGTACCACCCTTTGATACTTACTTTCAAATGATTATTACTGAGTTGTTCCTATTTTAACATTGAAGAAGTAAGTATTTTTAAGCCACTGCTAATGACTGAATTAATTATAGCACTATAAGTAATTATCAAATGGTACTTTCATGCATTTAATGCAGTTGCAGATGAGACATGTTTTAGAGTCACATTGAGAACTTTACATTGTGAGGAAGGCAGCTGTCCTATCTTCTCTAAGTAGCATTGTGAAATGCGCCCTATCCTGGATATAATTGTTTTATATTATTATTTGAGTATGTCAGAGGTAAACTGAAGGAAGTTCAGAATAAAAATAAAACTAATAAAGAAACTGAAAGGGAAGCTTTGAAAGGAAGGTTGGCTGATGCATATTAAGAAAAAAGTGAAGGTAATTGAGTTGTTTTGTTTAATAAGTGGAGGATTTAGAATTAGAATGCCCATGTCTCTCATATTATCATGTCAGAAGTACAATTTGACAGGTCAACAATCTGGCCTCGACCCATTGTTGAAATACTGAAACCTATATATTCTTTACCTGTAGATAAAGGTAAAAAACACCAGGACATAATGCTTTAAAGAAAATAAAAATAGCACTACTCTTAGAAAGTCTACTTAAAATTGAGGGAGAATTTCAGATTCTGGTTTCCCAGAAGGATGACAAATGTTTTCCCCAGGCAAACATTGTATGAGGTACTGATGGGACCTGAAGATTTGATTTAGAGAAGAGGATGTTCTTATAGATCTTTCTAAATCAAAGCTAAGCTAAGGCGCATCTCCTGTCTCACAAAAAGTACCCCCTCTATGAAGTTTATTGGATATTTTTCTGACCCCATTAATCAAGTTCCTGCTATACCTTGATCTTGTTTTCCAGGTTTCTTATAAACTCTAATGATTTATAGAGATGATAGTGCGAACTCTCCTCACTACTGTATTCTAAACTGAGACCATATGAGAATTCAATGACTCTCTTTTCACTACAGTAAATTGGGGGCAGAGGTTTAGAACTGATCCTAAACTGTTCCTTTTTCTTCCTTTCTCTCAGAATTCAACTGATGGGACCACCATGGTAGGGAACGGAACAGTTAGAGGGATACAGACCCCATTCATCCTCAAATATATAAAGAAGCCTTGCTCCAAACTGTGTAGTGAATGGAGAGGATCATCAGGGGAAGATATATGAGCTAACTGTAGATAGCATGAGTGAGAATCAGAGAGAGAGAGAGAGGAGAAAAGGGGATGAGAAGATATGGGACCATACAGAAACTACGACTGTAAACACGTTACAACAGTAGACATTTGGTAATAATAGACTTAATAGAAATTCGTTTTTCAACAAATTTTTCTATATATTTACTTTTTTTGTTCCTTTGGTGTTTTTTGTTTGTTTGTTTGTTTGTTTTTGTGGGGAGAAGGAATCAATAAGAGAAGTAGAGTGAAAACAGATGTAGTTTTCCCAATACTATTTCCCCTTAAGGATGGAAGTTTAGAACAAAAATCACGTCATGGAAATACAAGGAAGAAGAATCAAAGTATCCCTCCTGCCTAAGAACATTTATGCTGACACTTAAAAACAGTAAGGAAGACTTCCTTCAAGTCTACAGCAATATAGAGATAGAAATTGAGCTCAACTCTAAACACAAGGAAAAGTGGGATTTTATAGCCAGGGAGTAGAGCTGAGGGGTCAGTAAATCTAAAATTATCAAGAGAAGACAGAGAACAGGAAGATTCTTGCTAAACTGGCTCAACAGGATTCTTGCTAAAAGCAAACAAAGAACTTAAATATTAAGGGTGTGGGAAGAACTTTATCAGCTCTCAAGGTAGGTGATTCTTGCTAAGCTTAGTAAAATTCTTGCTAAATTTTTGGCAAAGATAAAGACAAAAATCCAAGATTGGGGTATACTCCAGAGCAAGGATCATAGAAGACTAAGGTTTGGTCAAGGATAATGTCTTTGTTGTTCTCATGAGAATCTTTTATTTTGGACTGTCCAGCATGCACACACACTACAACCTGAAAGTTTAATGAAATTATCAAAACTATGAGAAGATATGTTAAGAAAATTGGCTATGACTCAAATAAGATTTATATTAAGCTTAGGTTAGAATACAAGTATTAAATAAAAATTTTATATGACTTACAAATAAATACAGTAATATTATTTGAAATTACTGTTTGAAACAGAATTTGTCACGTTGTTTGAAACAGAATTGTATTCTGCCATCAACACAACCTGTTGGTAAGTGTCTATGATTACCTCTCAAGGTTTACTTTTTGTTTTTTAGTGATATTGTATGGCAATTAAGATCTTAAAACAGGCATAAAACTGACTGATGAGTGTTATCACTGGGAAAATATATATGTTAAGACATGCCATAAAGCGTTAAGACCTTTCTGGTGGCAATGCTATTTCAAAGTTAAAAACTGATCTATCGGAGATTTCTGCCTTGACACCTTGAGTATAGAAAATAAGGACTTAGGGTAAGAAGCTGCTGGCTTTGCTACTCATATCATCATCCTACATAATTCATGCAATATCAATAGAGATATTTTCATCCTGTGTATATTTCTTGCAAGTTTGATCATTGTCAAAGGCAAAAAAAAAAAATGCTTTTTTAACATTTTAAAAATCTTTTGTTGCTACTTGAGTATAACATAACGGGAGACCCCATAACAAGGTCCCAGGCAAGACCAATGACATTCCAGGCTTTCTGAGTAGCTTCTTTTGGTTTACTGCTGCTTTTTGTTGTTGTTGTGAGATATATCTTTGGTTTTAGTGTTGCCAACACAGATGACAGAATATTGCTGGAGTTGATAACATTACAGTCTGTTCTAAACCACCACTGAATACTCCTCACAACATCTTTCTCCTCCGACTCTATTAGCTATGGCAGAATAAATCCAAAATGTCAATTTAAATTCAGCAGTTGAAGTTTGCTAAATTATTACGGTCTATTTTACATTTTTCAAAGAGGAGAATGCTTCGTGAGTCTTTTGTTTCCTGGCAGTTATAAGTTGCTGGCATTTCAAACTAGCTTAGTTATGCAAGATGAAGTCTTGCATGTAAGAGGAAAATGACTTTTCCCATCATTTTTAAAAGATTAAGCCGGAGTTCTAAACATAAGTAAGGCACTTGATAAAGAAAGAAAAAGCAAAGAAACGAAGAAAGAGAAGACGGAGGGGGGTAAGGAACAACGAAGGAGGAAGAAGAGGAAGAAGGGGAAGGAAAAGGAGAAGGAGGAAAAAGAAAGAAGGGAGGGGAAGGAGAATCTACGTTTTCTCACAAAAGTAAAAGACAGCTTAGCTTACGTTAGATGAAGAACTTATTAAATAATTTACTTTACATATTAGAGCAAAGCTAAATGTAAATTTATTTTGTTTTTACTTTGATAGATGTAGTTGCTGAATATTTTATCTTTTAAGTTTCAAACTTTCTGCGGTTTCTGACAGGTGTAGTGGATACTGCACAACTCATAACACCTCTCCCCTTAGAACGGAGACGTTCTTCAGCTGCGGCAGCAATGGTTGACGGTAATGGCTATAAAAAATTTGGTGACTAGAGTTTGTGACACAGAGTAAGTTTAACAGATGTTAAGCTCTCTTTCTGTACTGTTTATTTCAATGGACTCTTCCAATAACTTTCTGAAACTGGCTTATTTCATTTAGCATGCTGTCCTCAAGTTTCATCCATGTTGTTGCATATTTTAGAATTTCCTTCTGTTTTAAGGCTAAATAGTATTCCCTTGTAGGTATATAGTGCATTTTTTAAGCCACTGATCTCTTAAGTGAATATCCATGACTTTTCCCACATCTTAGCTATTGTAATTCGTGCTTCAAACAGTGTTTTGATTTTCATCTATTTGTTTTCTTCCTTGTTTCAACAATTCAATTCAACAAACATTTGATGATAGCCAACTGGAATATAGACTAGAGAAATACAAGAAGAGTAGAGCCTAATTTTCTTTGAAGGACAATGATGTTTTGTGGAAAATGGAAACTGAGTTATGACTTCTAAAGATAGATTCTGGAGAAATTTCCAAGTGTGTTAGCATGAGGGGTGACATTCCAGAAAAAGAAAGCAGAGACAATATGTTGAAAAAGTTCTGAAAATTTGTCATTGTTCTAAACTAGAATTACTACAGACTTTTGTAGCTGGAGCATTTTGGAGTTCACTGATTCCATTAGTCTACCAGTCTGTGACTAAAGTCCCTGGAGTTGGCAGAAGTGATGACTCCAGATCATGGAAACAAAAGAGTGGTAGATTATGTTTCATAAAAATATATTATATTAAAAATAAAATGTTAAAACAGTAGTCTTTTCTAATTACTTTATTTTGCATATTTAAAAAAGCAGCACAATGGCAATTTTATGTACACAGAGATCCTAAGCAGAACACGAGGACTTCATGCTATAAACATCACTGTTAGGCCACATTTATTGATGCAATAGAATTCCATGGGAAAAGATCTCTGTTTTCCAATAATTTTCAAGAAGAGAAAATAAATGTCCTTTCAAAGTCAAGTGTCACTATGAGAAAGACAAGGAAAGTTAATTTTCCAAAACCATTTCATATAAAGTATAAATATATACAGCTCAAAACACTAAAATTTACCAATATTAAGAAAGAAATAAAGATCTACTGACCAAATTACAATACTCCTTATACTGAGGAAATATATTTCTGAATGTTATTATAGAAAAGGATTTATTATCTACCTTCAAAAAATATATTCATCATTTATATTTCAAAAGACAATAAAGGCAGGCATACTTTATAATGAAGCTTAGCAATGAAAGAAGACTTCAAGACTAAAAATTGGAAACTGAAAGAATTCTCATACATTCTAAAAATAATTAAGTTGGCCCAAATATATGATTCAGGAAAATTTATTATGAAAGCATATTGAGTTTCTTTTTTCTTTTCTACTTGTAGTGGCTCCAGATTAAGCATTGTGAAAGAGTCAAATGGTTAAATCAATCAAATAAAATGTTTTATTTCCTTACTGATTTGTCTAGTGAGTTTGGACTAAATTGGTTTTCATCAGATCAAAATACATGCAGTCTTTGTTGCTCAGAGTTCTCCCCTTCCTGCTGGAGACTGGCTTATTCTGTAGCTAAGAAAATAATAGTCAGAAGCAAAGAAAAAAAATAAATTCATGTTTCCTTTTAAATTTTGCATAAAATATAAAATGTTGGCTTTTGAAAGATAAGTTATATAGGTAGCTCTTTTTAAAAAGGTTCAATTATATAGATAGCTCTTTTTAAAAGCTGGCTGTTTCAGGTTTTAAAATATTCAATTATTCAAAAAAAAAAAACAGTAACTATATTTTGAATTTAAAAAAAATATATAGAGACTCCTCTTTTTAAAAATTGTGGTAAGAATTCTTAATGTTAATTCCACCCTCTCATCAAATTTTTAGGTATTTATACCATATTATTTACTACAGGTAAAACGTTGTACAGCAGAACTCTAGAACTTACTTATATTATTTAACTGAACTTCGTGCTTATCGATTAGGAACTCTCCATTTCTTCCACTTCCAGCAGCTGGAAAACACCATCCCACTATTTGATTCTATGAATTTGACTATTTTAGATACTTCAAAAAAGTGGAATCATGTAGTATTTGTCTTTTTGTGATTGCCTTATTTCACTTTGCCTACCATCCTCAAGGTTCGTCCATTGTATTGCATAATGTAGAATTTCCTTCCTTTTTAAAGCTAAATAGTATTCTCTTGCATGTATATAATGCATTTTCTTTACCCATGGATCTCTTAATGGACATTCAGGTTTTTCCCCACATTTTAGTTGTTGTAACTACTGCTTTCATAAACATGAGAGTGTTAATATCTCTTCCAGATCCCGATTTCAGTTCCTTTACATAAATACTCAGAAGTGAAATTGCTGAATCATATAGTAGTTCTATTTTTAATTTTTTAAGAATCTACAACTATTTTTTTCATAGTAGCTGTAACATTTTGTATTCCTACCAACAGTCTGCAAGGGTTCCAATTTCTCTGTATTCTTGCAAATACTTGTCTTTTTTTTTCTTTTTTTCTTTTAAAAATTACATCCATTCTAGTGCATGAGAGATAATATCTCAGTGAGACTGTGATTTTGATTTGTATTTCCCTAATAATTGATAACACGGAACATTTTTTCATGTACCTGTTGGTTACTTGTATGCCTTCTTTGAAGAAGTGTATACTCAAGTCCTAATGTATGTGTTAATTCAGTCATCTTTTTTTGGCTATTGAGTTGTAGAGGTGTCTTATATATTTTGTACATTAGTCTTTTATCAGACATAAGAATTGCTAGTATTTTCTCTCATTCCATTGGATGATTTTGACTTCGTTGATTTTCTTCTTTGCTCTGGAAAGCTTTTCAATGTGACATAGTCCTAATTATTTTGTTGTTGTTGATTTTGTTGCCTGTGCTTTTAGTGTCATATCCATAAAATCACTGACAAAACCAATGTCATAAAACTTATCCCTTATGTGTTCTTTGAAGAGTTTTAGAGCTTCTGGTCTAATGTTTAAGTCTTTCATCTGTTTTGAGTTGATTTTAATGGATGAGGTAAAATAAGGGTCAGATTTCACTCTTTTTTATATGTGGATATCCAGTTTGCCAATATCATTTGTTGAAGATACCATCCTGTACCTATTGTGTATTCTTGGTACCCTTGTTGAAAATCAGTTTGCCACATTTACATAAAAGTATTTCTGAGCTCTCTATTCAAAACAGTACTGGAAATCCTAGGCAAGAAAAGTCAATTTAATGGCATCCAAATTGGAAAGGAAGAAGTACAATGGTCTCTGTTTCAAGACAACATGGTCTTATACACAGAAAACCCTAATAACTTCATTTAAAAAAGGAACTGTTAGTTTTAAGAAATAAATTCAATTAAATTGCAAGATACAAAACCAACATACAAAAATCAATTGTGTTTCTATATATACAAACTATTTGAAAAGGCAATAAGGAAAACTATTTCATTTACAATAGCACCAAAAAGAATAAAATACTCAGGAATAAAGCTAACTAAAGAGGTAAAAGGCTGGTATACTGAAAACTACAAAACATTGATGAAGGAAATTAAAGACACAAACAAATGAAAAGACATCATATGTTTATATACACAGCTATATAAAAATTCATACCACAGTTTCACTAATACAATAACATTGCAATGCTATCATTTCAGGTTGTTTGAAATTAAAAACTTCCCCCTGTAATTTAGGCGTTTCTGCAATATTAATGTTGACTTTAAAATAAACAGGATTTTTGTCATTTATAAAAAAGTGTTAGTTTATCTATAAAGTCACTTTCATTTAGTAAAAAATAATAATTCTTGCAGCTAACTAATGAGTTAAAAATGTAAGATTCTGAAGTCTTTGTAGTGAAATTATTGGAATATGGATCATGAAATGACTTCATAGCAGAAATATATTTTAATAACTTTATAAAATTGCAAGTCAATTACCTGCGAAACAAAAAACAATTATGTTTGATAGTTTAGGAATATAAATTTCAGGAAATATATAATTGTTTTCAATTTCATCTCATAACCATATAGACTCAATTATACTGTTTTCCATTATAGAAGACTAATTAGCTTCACAAACACTGGCATGTTTTGCAGTGCAAGGTAGCATAATCAGGATTTCAACTCTTCATATATGTCTATTTTTTAATTTACCACCTTATTTTGGATTATTTTACGTATACCTTTGGAAAAATATTTTTTAAATAAATACTTCAATCTTTTCTTTGAACATGTGTTTAGTCAGAGGAAAAACAGTTTCAAAGAACATTAAAAACTCAAAAAAAAAAAAAAAGAAGAAGAAGAAAAATATATCTTCCAAGATCTAGAACAACTTGTTAAAACTTTCCCAATATATATTTTCAGTTATCTCTGGTGAATTTTGTCCCAGAAAACTTCGTACTAAATTACAATTTTATTTCAGTTTTGAGCAAAGATGATCAAGTAACAAAATATATAAAACAAGAAGAAAATGAAATAAAACACATGACAGAGCATAAATGAATGAGGACAAAGGTAATAAGTTGATGAATGTTTTATTAGGCAATATCTCACCTCCAAAATTGCTGCATTGCTAAATTGGAATTATTAATGTAAGTAAAGTGTGTCTAATGGGATATTAAAGTATAAAGACATTTTCTTGAATTCACATAGGTTCAAACAGCTAGTTAGCTAAAGGACAAAGAGCAAAGAAAACCCCTAATAAATATAAGCAGTAACTGATAAGGCCCCAATAAAGCTATAAGAAAAAAGTTATCAGTAAAGGGAGAGAAATAATTGTAGTATAAATTGGTTTTGTTCATTTATGTCTTTTTGCTATCGCTGATGATAAAATCAACATTTTCCTAAATAATTTTAATCATGAATATAGATGTCAGCTATAAATAGCCTTCTTTCTGAAATATTTGAATCTCATATATGCATAGAAGCTTCCATGTAAAAGTCAATATATGCACATGGTAAATAGATGATATTTGAATTAAGATAGATTCATCTTTTCTGACATAGCATAAATCTGAAAATGTACAATTTTGCCCTATAATTAAATCTCTGGAAACATTCCTTTCTGAATAATCAATTTAACTAATTAGTGCACTTATATGTAAGACTTGGTATAACAAATGTCACCTGAAGTTGCTTAACACCAACTATAGTGTAATGTGTTCCATCTAATTTGAATATTTACAACTCATTTCAAACGAGTTAAAACTTGAGTTTTAAGTAGTACACTACTGAATCCGTGCTTCAACAGTGATTTCTTATTTTTAATTTTAAAAATGTAAAACTATTATAAAAGTGGCAAGAAAATAAGCCATTGTTGAAAAGAGGTTTCAATGCATGGTTTTAAGAAAATTAGGTAAGATTAACATAGACAAAAACAGTTTCCAAAGTTTTCTAGTTTTAGAAACATAGAAACTAAAGAAATCTGACCTAATGCCAGTACCATGCTGTTTTGTTTACTGTGGCTTTGTAATATATTTTAAAATTAGTAGGTGTTGATTTGTTATTCTACAGCTTTTTTGTTCTTTCTCAAGACTGATTTGCCATTTGTGTTTTTTTGATTCCATATGTATACTAGAACTGTTACAGAGAGTTTCAGTAAAATATCCAAGGTTACCAAATTAGTAGGTGCTGGATCTGAGGCATAAACTCTGAGCCCACCATCCATCACTATAATGTATTCTTTCCAATGACTTACTGAAGACGGGGTGCTAGAAGTCTATATTATAACCAAAAAGTGTCCGATAAAGTAGGATGACAGAGAGGAAGGCAGAGGGAGAGGAGGAAGAGTAAAAGCACAAAATTCAAGAAGTAAAGGAAAAAGATAAAAATGATATTAAACGTGTGACCTTGTATTATTTAATGGAGCTTTAATACTAACATATAATTAAACAGTAGATTATTTTTTTCATGTTTTAAAGTATTTCTTTTTCTGAAAGATTTATTTAAGCTTTGATATTATTTCTTTCAGAAAAAAAAATACTATTTCATTTAGCTTAGACAGACTAACACCAGATTTTGCGTTACAGTAATTTTTTTATAAGCTAATGATTCATACACAATCTTTTTAAAACAATCTTGAACTAATTTTTATTTCCACATCATAATTCAAAATCTTTTATCTCTTACTAACATCAATGCAAGGGTTCGCTAATTCGTCTTACCTGTATTTTTTCCTTGTCTCTCTTTCTTTTTCTCTCTGTCTCTCATAACTTTATCCTAAACGACGTTTTCTGAAACATACTTCCCTTCTAATGCGTCATTTTCTACACGAAATGTATTTGATGTATTTTTATTTAATATTGAAATAAGTCAAAATGTAATTGGGGCTTTTTAATCTTTTGAACCTTAATCATAACCCTGGAATTCTGCCTCCATGTTAGCTCTCTCAACTTCCAGCTAGAAATGGGTAAAATTACTTTTTATCTAGTTTATTTATTTAATCAGAATTTGACAAGTGATTATTTAAAAGCATATGTCAGATTTGTCTTTTCTGTGTGCTTTTATAGTAAAGAGAGTTTCAACAAGAAAACATATTGCTGTATCAGTTAGCTATTTCTTCATAATAAATTACTCCAAAACTTACAGATTTAAAACAAGGATTTAGATTAGCTCATAATTGGGGGTTTTAATGGGTGGTTTTATAAACTAGATCATCTTGGGTGGACTCTTCATAGCCTTTTTATATATCTATTGTCAGTTGCTAGGTCTTGAGGTAGCTGGAAGATTTAAAGCGTCTTCGCTTATGTGTATAGCAGTAGGCAAACTGTTGTCTCAGGTGCATTGGTTTTCTCCACATATTTTCCCATCCTTCAGCAGACCCCGGATTCTTCACCTGATGGTCTAAGCTTTCCACATTTAACAAACAGCATCAAAATGCCAACGTTTTTCAAGCATCTGCCTCTGCCACTTTTACTGAATTCTCGTTGGCTTAGTAAATCACATAGCCAATCCAGATTCAAGGACTGATGAAGCAGGAGCCACTTTTTGATGGAAAGTGGAGACGTAATTTATATGTCTGTGAATTTGCTTATTTCATCTAAGTTGTCAATGAAGATTTTTATAAAATTTCTTTTTAATATTAGTGATCTTACTGGGGTGATTCAGTCTCTTTGTTTTGGAAAATTGATATTATTTTAACTTTATGGAAATAGAAGAAGTATAGTTAATCCACTTAGTATATTAACTGATATAACATTTTGAAGTCTACTACAAAAGCTATTGGAGCAGTTTTACAGTAGTTTGGTTATAGTGAGGTACATTGAATAAACAGAAATAAGTTTATGTACAGAAGTACACCTATTCATTGATGTAACCATAAAATATACTTTTCTAGAGATAGTATAAAGTTAATAATATCTGAAGACATTTCTTAAGAGAAGCAAAATAAAAAATTAATTCTGCTTTCTGTACTGGGACTACATGCTGAGTGCCCTAAGATATGCATTGACAGATAAGGTTGCTGCAGTGAAGCAAAGCTCACTACCTGTAGCCCATATCCAAGAAATCTTTTATTAATGAATCCCTCACTTATTATGAATTATTATTCATGCCTATGCAGTGTTAGGAAAGAAGAATGACAGTATGTTCAGGTTGATATTAAACTTAATGATACTTTAGCCAAGATGAGGAAACATGGGATTATGACATTAAAGTCTGGCCAATTTTCTAACATTCATCTCTCTTTTATGACAAAATGGGCCATTTATTAGAGCTGCAAAAACATTTTTATGTTGCAATAAATTACATAATTTAAAGTATCATATAGTTTCCCAATTCTTATCAAGTACTTTACTTAAAGTATGCACGAATGTAAATTCTTCCATCCCAATATTTTTAAATATTCCTAATGATCAAGAGATGATATTCATTGTATATATATATTTGTCCATGAACATTTTGTATGCCTTTCTCATATATTTGTTGTATATTACGCTTTTTACAGCTATGATTTACATGATTATTTGCTTATTAAATTTATAGAAATAGACATGATATGCCAGATAACATATCATGATATATAAGTTCAGGCTATGAATTATCTCCTGAGGAAGATTTATGATTCTATAATTCTATAAAACACTAAGATACTCTGATAACAAAGTATAATTTATTAAGGACTGAATCTTTTAACTTATTGAACACATAAATGCAAAAATTAGAGGTGGTCAGAATATTGTGTATGCATACACATACAGATATACATACACAAATATATACGTATGTATTTGTGCTTATGTGTGCATATTTATATAAAACATTTGTATAAGTATTAAATATAATGAAATATTTTATTTAATGAACTAGGACCAGCTGATCACAAAAGATGTTATTTTTATATTTATATATTTTAGTAAATAAAATATAATATTAATATAATAGAAAATAAATTAAATAAATAAATTGTTGTTAAATACTTTTAAAGGCATGTGTTATATTTGCCCTAAAAATCCTGGGCTTTGTATGACTTCCACTCAAAGAAAGGTGTTTTGGAGAACCACATCAGTAAACTAATGTAAAGATGTATCTTACTGAAAGACATCAATACTCTACTTAAAATTATTTATAAAATATGTCTTAGGAATATAATCCTTCCTTCCACATATTTATTTGTAGCTGTTTGCTGCCAGCTTAATGTTCATGCTGTTGTTTAAAGGCTAATATTTTGGTTATCTCACAGGGATGTCAAATTCAAACTAAGAAAGACTACTTAATAAACTCTGTCCCTACTCTGTGTTGATTGCTTCACCATATACCTGCTTACTGAAGATAGAAACCTCAGATGCTTAAAATCGTGTGACTGTATGTAATATCTACTTAAAATCCACTCTGATCAATATTCCTATCCCTACACATACAAGTGAAGCCTTCATTTCTATCACATAATACGACTCCAAGTTATTTCAGTAAGACATCTACCATCTTATTTCTTTGCTTAGGTGGGAAAAATCACATCTATTCATTTATTAAAGGCCTGCCAGTTTCCAGACATCCCTCAAACAATTGAAACACACAAATGAACAACAGCAAAAGCAAAACGAATTGGCTATGTGAGATATATTAGGTTTTGTCTGGAGTTTAAAAGAGAGTTGTAGGTTGGAGATACGAATTTGTGTATCATTAGTGTATACGTGGTATATAAATACACAGAATGAAATTATATCACCAAGGGAGTCAGTGTAGAGAGAAAAAAAAGGGATGCAAAGGGTAAAAAAAAGAAGAAAGTCCAGCAAAGAGACTGGTAGATTTGATGGATAGATAGATAGGAGGTCACAGTAGGTAAATAGCTTGTTAGATTTGGAATTCTAAAGGAAGTGAACTAGAAAGGAGTAATCAAAGAGTGAGGTATGTGAAACAGAGATCATGGAAAGGTTACATGTATCAGAATTGACATGGTCGGGGCTCTGACCATAAGTGTTAATGGCTGAGATGGTGGTCAAGCTCCTTGCCGGGGAATATTTAAATAAATGGAGAGGTCACAGGGTTGGAAGAATCATCTCTTTATTCAGATCATCAGGAAATAAGATGTAAGGAGATTTGGTGGAAACAAGAATGAAATAGTAGCAAAAAATCATTGAGAGGTAAAGGGAGTGTCCAGATATTTATAAATGACAACACAATAAGAAATAGTAGCCATGTACTGTAAGATAGGAGCTTCAAAATTGTTAGTTTTAGGGACAATGGAGGGAGAAAACTCTGGAATTGTCAATAAGAGATCTAAAGAACAAATACTCCATCTTTAAACCTGGTGGTTTTAAAAATCTGAGAAAAAACAACAACAACAACAACAAAAAAACAAGCTATCACTTCAGAGTGTTTCAGGATAAGAAGTATCGACAGGAGATTTCCAAGTTTTTGGTTGAAGAAAAATTTCAGAAAAGAGGTTGCCAATGTGAATCATAGGGAGTTTGAGAGGGGTCTGAGATGAAGACTAAAAAGGTCAGCTATAAGTTTAGAAATTATTTAGGAGATGACCCAGGAAGTATAAGAAAGTTTGGGGCTTCCTGTAGTACCTGCAACAATCTTAGGAGTTTCATGATAGTAAAATCAGTTAGATTGTTTAAGCAAAAATGTGATTGCTATGAGGCATGCAGTAGTAAGTATCCCAACATTCAGGTATAAAAATCCTGCTCAGGTGTTGTATAGACTCACCCAGAGTATGCAGAGAGAATTGAACACTTTGTGGGAAATTTGTCTTACCTGAAGCAGAGTTCCCTTCTACCCTCTGCTGATAAAGGTTTGAAAGCTTGAGAAATACTCCCACCTTTTAAGCCCTGGTGGAAATGTCGCTCTCATTACTTTCTATCACAGGGTGGTGACTTATTTTCTCTTCATGGTTCTTTTGTTCACCCAACTATCACCATAGTGCCTGCTTTTCTTTCCTACCACTATGTAAGACTCCAGTATAGAAATAATTTATCTTAATATCCACTGTGTCTAGCACAGAGTCTGGCGTATTTGTGGTACTCAAGAAGACTGTGGTGGGTGGATGAAAGTATGACATTTTAAATCTGGGCTTCTCAAACTTTCATTTGCACATAAATCACATAGGTAGAAATCTCTTTAAAATGCAGATTCTGATGTCTGGGTTGAGTGTGAGATTTCACTTTTTTTTTTTTTTTTTTTTTTTTTTTGAGAAGGAGTTTCGCTCTTGTTACCCAGGCTGGAGTGCAATGGCGTGATCTCGGCTCACCGCAACCTCCGCCTCCCGGGTTCAGGCAATTCTCCTGCCTCAGCCTCCTGAGTAGCTGAGATTACAGGCATGCGCCACCATGCCCAGCTAATTTTTTTTGTATTTTTAGTAGAGACGGGGTTTCACCATGTTGACCAGGATGGTCTCGATCTCTTGACCTTGTGATCCACCCGCCTCGGCCTCCCAAAGTGTTGGAATTACAGGCTTGAGACACCGCGCCCGGCTAAGATTTCACATTTTTAATAAAGTATGGGAGGGCTGCTGCTGCTGGAACTCTTATTTGAGTTGGTAGGTTCTAGAATATATCAAGTACTAGGCAACTATATATTAAAATTTTGATTATACTTCATTGTTCCTTGGATTATAAAAAAGAATTCATACTTTTGCTAATTAATATCAACAGAACTTTTATTCTTACCTTTTAGATTTTGCTTTGCTAGAATTTTCAATAAAACTTTGTATTTAATTAATATTGAACTCCAGGTAATACTGTATTATTGTCCCTAGGAGATTGAATCAAGGAAACTATCCATGAAGTTTTATGAAGAGCAGAATAGTGGCTAGAGATTTATTTTAAAAATGCTCTCTGATGAACTGGTCTTTATTACGTAGTGGTCGAGGGCATCCAATGTCACAAGAACTGGTATGATTTGCAAACGTATTTTATTCTTGTATCTCTTTAGAAATGGAGCTTTCAGTAGGGCTATTGTCAGTAAACTGGGCATTTTGTTAAACAGTTTAATTACTTAGTAATGAGATCATTTAGAGAACATTTACTTTTACTATTAGAATGTCTGATCAATATTTTAAGAACGTTCTTTTTTATTGTCACTTTGGAGAGAAAATAAACAAGTAAGTAAATAAAAGAATGTTCTGAGGAAAATGGCATGCCTACCATGTCCAAAATGACAAAAATCTTACATAGCTGAACTACCCGAAAACGAAGTACAGGAATTTTGAATTCTCAAGTTAAAAAAAAATCTTACATTGAGTCCAGTCTGTTTCTAGACTGATTATACAGCAGATGTTTAATTTCATTTGGAATTAACTGTGTATTTACTGTTTTTTGCATTTAAGGATTAAAAAAAGGTAATTTTTTTCTATATGTAGTCATATATTTATATATATATATTAGATGTCACTACACAATATAGTGATCTATATAGAATATAAATATGTAATATATGTATGTATGCACATATATGAGATATACATATATATATCATATATATATATTGATCACTACACAATATATGTAGTAAAATAAAATAAACCCTAACACAGACTATTAAATAAAGTAAGTCCTAACATAGAGTATATATATTTTATTGGAGACAGGTTCTTGTTCTGTTGCCCAGGCTGGGGTGCATGGTGTGACCATATATTACTGCAGCTTCAAACTGGTTGGTTGAAGCAATCCTCCTGCCTCAGCCTCCAACGTAACTGGGATTACAAGCACAAGCCACCATACCCAGCTTAATTGTAATTCAACAGGAATAATAAGAGTATTACAAAATCAGGGAAATGGTGTGATGACAAGTCTTTCATGATGAGAAAATATATATATTTGTTTACAAATTTGAAGATGCATATAATGATAAAAATTCTACTCAAATAAAACCATGTTACTGACATAATGTCATTAGAATTGTGTTAACTTGTTAATCATTACATTTCTATTAGTGAAGACACAGGGGTTTTACGTGTCTCTTAATTTAATTGGTAAGTTCTGCAGAGCTTTTAGAGCTTTTTTGATGTTCCTACATTTTCAATTTATAGAATATTATGTAAACCTAGTTAAAGCTTTATCTATACTTATAAATCTGAGAGCATTAGGTAATAAGAAATATGCCATGGTAATGGAAACCAAACTCCTTCACTCATTTCACTCAATTAGTTTTGATAAATGGATTTTATAATAAAAATATGCTTTAAGATATCCTCAATTTTTATATGATTTTTAAAGTAGATATGGTTATAATCCATATTAGGAAAACTAGCAATTTGAAAATAATTATCCATGTACTGAAAATTTGGGACTAGATAATCTTTATTATTTACTACTTACAAATTACCAAGAAAAACTTTAAAAATTATAAACCAAATTTATATGTTTAGGGTTTCCCAAAGTAAGATGTTTTAATAATACACAAATATTTTAAATGAAGTTTACAATATAAAGGTCAATTTTTGTTTTAAAAATATCTTTGGAGGCCGGGTGCGGTGGCTCAAGCCTGTAAATCCCAGCACTTTGGGAGGCCAAGTCGGGTGGATCACGAGGTCAAGAGATCGAGACCATCCTGGTCAACATGGTGAAACCCCGTCTCTACTAAAAACACAAAAAATTAGCTGGGCATGGTGGCACGTGCCTGTAATCCCAGTTACTCAGGAGGCTGAGGCAGGAGAATTGCTTGAACCCAGGAGGCGGAGGTTGCGGTGAGCCGAGATCGCGCCATTGCACTCCAGCCTGGGTAACAAGAGCAAAACTCCGTCTCAAAAAAAAAAAAAAAAAAAAAGAAGAAGAAGAAGAAATCATATTTTCTTACAGAGTTTCTGTTTACTTACTTTCTGTCAGTTTATGAAATTGAGTTCCTAACTACTGCCTATTTTATACTGTTTCTACCTTTTCTGGTATTAATACCCTATATAAATGACAGAAATAGCCTCTTATTATCCTCACCAAAAATCCAACTTTCATTTTACTTTGATCTAATTATTAATAACTTTGTATAATTCTCACTTCTCAAACTTTCCCCTTCATATGTGATACTAAAAATACTACTATTAGGGAAAGACATTGAGAGCTGAATTTCTTAGGACTTTTCATTCTCATGGTATGCCCTTTTCCTGCCTTTTTTTATTTAGGAAGAGAACGTGCCTTTCCACTTCTTCAAATAAATTGTAGCATCTGGGCTTCAACTTCCACCAATTTTTACTGCTGAAAGATAGTACAACCACATTTATTTATTCCTTTAAAATATTCCATCTCTCTTTTGCGAGTAGTTTCTCATTCAAAAACACAACAAAAATTCCCAGATATTAAAAACAAAATAAAATTAAGCAATTTAAACTTGATTTTGATGACTTCTCTAGCAACAGTTAATGTCCCTGACCAAACAATAAATTATTTGGCATATATCTCATTCTTTTCCTATTCAGTCCCTTAATTACCTTAACCCCTATGGAATTATGAAGCATAAATATTCGGAAGTCTTAAGAACACTTTTTTACAATGTGTTAAATTTGGAATCCTTTTCTGTCTAATTTTCCCCAGCCACTGAATTTGCAAACTTTGGGATTTAATTCTGTTTTCGAGCCCAGTGTTCCTACCAGTCTCTGGCTTTTGTAGCACTCTAATATCCTGAACTTCCTACCTTTTCCATGAATCCCCCTGTCTCTTTCATACATTTTTTTTTTTGGGGGGGGACTTAAGTTTAATATATCTTACATTTATACACTGAAAATTACAAAACGTGAAGAAAATTAAATATCTAAATAAATGAAGAGACATTTTATGTTCATTGATTAGAAAATTCAATATTGTCACAGTGGCCATTATCACCAAATAGATCTATAAATTCTATGTAATTTCTATCGCAATCTTATCAGGCTTATGTGTAGACATTGAAAAGTTTATCCTAAAATTTATACAGAAAAAAACACAAAACTAGAATACCTAAAACTTTTTAAAAAATAACATATTTGGTGGTTTAAACTACTAGATTTTAATTTACTTTAAAGCCACAGTAATGAAGATAGTGTAAAATTGAGGCACCAAGAAACATGTAGATTCATGCACCAGAATTGAGAATGCAGAAACAAATCCTAACTTTAAGGTTTTTTATTTTTCAACAAGGATGCCAAAACAATTTAAAAGAGAAAGGGTACTCTTCCACAAACTATGCTGCCACATCTGAATAGCTACATGCCAAAAAAGGAGGAGGAGGAGCACTGGGAGGAGGAAAAACGAAGAAAGAGGAGTAGGAGACATACCTCACACCCTACACAAAACAACTCAAAGTGGATCGTAAACTCAGCAATCCCGCTTCTTGAAATCTATCCAAGAGAAAATTTTTAAATTCCCACACAAAGATACATATACAAATTTTATAGCAAAATTGATTACTCGTAAGATTCTAAACCAGCAATAATCTAATGTATATAAGTTGTGATTGAAGAAAAGTAATGGAGTATAGCCATAAAATGAAATAATATTCAACAATGAAAATAAATGCTGACACATGCTATATAGAGATAAACCTCAAAAACATTATGTAATTGAAATCAGTGAGATACAAAAGAATGTATCTTTTAGAATTCTTTTTATATACAATGTTTAGAAAAGTCAAATTTATGGAAACTTCAAATAAGCGGTTTTCTAAAGCATGGGGAGGGAGTGGGATTGACTATAACCAAATAAGAAGGTACTTTCAGAATGACTGAAATACAGAGTGACCAATCATTTGGGTTCGCGTGGAATGTTTCATGGGATGTGGGACTTTTAGTGTTAAAATGAGGAAAGCCTGAAAAACCAGGCAAAGTTAACCATTCTGTGAAATGTTCTGAAACTAAATTGTGGTGATGATATACAACTAGACATTGACTAAAATCACTTAATTGTGTGGATTGAATTTATAATATGTAAACTATAATGCAATAAAGTTGTTAAATAGCAGAATGGTAAAAATATTAGATATGCCACACACATCGTCTTGATTACTGAGGCAAATGCACTAATTTAAGGTAAATATTGGAAACCTACAAATGTAAAAAAAAAAGAACAAATTTGTTTCAACTTACTGGTTTAATAAATTATAACAAATTTTAATTTTATATCATATTAATTTTTGAAAGTTATAAAATTGCATTTTTAAAAAGTCTAATTTGCTGTTCAGGTTATATAAAAATTAAAAAGTCAATATCAATCTAGTGCTAAATTAAAGATGTAACGATTTTGTAGTGCAAGGTGGGAGTTTGATAAACAAGCATCTCTTCAGGTTCACCCATTTCTCTGTGGAGGAAAAAAATCTACTTTGTGCTAAAACATTCTGTTGAAGTATTTAATTTCTTACTTTATGCATATATAACATGTAAAATTAGAATTGGCCTATATTGTACAGTTTTTCAAACGTTGAATATTGTTTGAAGAAAATAAAAATATTTTCTTCTTTTATACGAAAGCAAATCATGGCATTTTAAATCACTTTTATTTTACTTCTTAATGATGAGAATTTATATTATACAAACACATTTTATCTCACACTATCTTACTACATTATTAATCCCTGATAGATTATAGTGGCTTAGCTTTAAAAAATGATATAGCCAGAGGCATTACACAATTTTGAGTACCAGGAAAAAAAAAAAAAGCATTATTAAAAATGCATTATCTCCAAGAGAACTTTGCTCTAACAGCTCAGTGCAGAGCCTAGTAATGATCTGTTTCAAGGAATCCGTTTTTCCCCACCACAGTCCCTATTTCCACAGCTATATTAAAATTCCCACCCATTCAGTGGACAGGGAATTAGAGGAGGGAAAAGGGTGACAACAAGTGTTGGTTCGTCCCTTAAGCCTTAGGAATGAGTTTAGAAACACCTAGACATGTTAATGGGAAACTGAGTAGATTCTGAAAACATTTCTGGAGGATTGGGATACTTGCAGATTTATTTGTCATTGTATCCAGCCTAACACAAGAGCATCACTGAGCTTATAAGTTTACAGATAGCGGAGAGATATTAACATGAAAAGAGACAAATATTTTTTCTTTGCCACGATTTCTTTTGTCTAGAAAAATGGAAAGTAAGAGAGTCTAAAACATTTAACGTGTATTAAAAGCTGCAATATAAATTGATTAATTCAAATGACTCTCTTTAGAATTATGGAATGGTTTATTTCCTTCCACTCTTTGTCCCAACATGCCTTCAGGAAAATTAAACTAGAAAGGAAAAGAAAGGGAAGGGAAAAGAGAAGGGAAAAGAAAAGGGAAAGGAAGGGAAAAGAGAAGGAGAAACGGAAGGAAAAGAGAAGTGAAGGGAAGCTACCTATAAAAAAATAAAGAACTCAGGAGGCTGAGGCGGGAGAATTGCCTGAACCCAGGAGGCGGAGGTTGCGGTGAGCCGAGATCGCGCCATTGCACTCCAGCCTGGGTAACAAGAGCGAAACTCTGTCTCAAAAAAGAAAGAAAGAAAGAACGCTATTATTTTTGATATTTGAGTATTATGTACAAATTTTCACACACATTTAAATTCTAGGACACAAAATGCTGCAGGAATTACGGGAAGTTTTTTCCTGTCAAGAAGGAAAGACAAATTGGATAGTAGCTTCAGGAGGATGTGGGATCAAGAAAGATTTATTTTCTTTTGCTGATTTTCTTTTTCTGAGCATTATAGTTAATGCCTGTAATCCCAGCACTTTGGGAGGCCAAGGCAGTAGAATTGCTTGAGGGAAGAAGTTCAGTATCAGCTGCAGCAACATAGAGAGACCATGATGCTACAAAAACAAAAATAAAAATTTAGCCAGTCATGGTGGTGAGCACTTGCAGTCTTAGCTACTCTTGGGAGGCAGGAGAGAGGGAGAAGATAACTTGAGCCCAGGAGTTCCAGGTTACAGTGATCTATGATTGCACCACTGAACTCCAGCCTAGCTGAAAGGAACACTATCTCATTTAGATACACACACACACACACATATATATATGTGTGTGTGTGTGTGTGTGTGTGTGTGTGTGTGTGTATAATTATACATAAATTATATATTATATATTAAATTATCTATTTATAATTTTATGTATAATTTATATATAACATAATATATAAATATAAATTATATATAATTTATATTTCAAGTTATTTATCTCATAAGGTCAATAGATTCCTTCTCCAAACTGTTATTCTTCTTGATATTTAAAAGCTACTCTCTTTCGACATACTTCTCTTCATTCTTACTGCTATTTTCTCCATTTTTTTCTTACTAGAGGTCTTTATCTTTCCTCCTTGTAATTATATTAAATAGGCTACTAAGTTTCAGGAAAAATATTTACTAGACATGATGTACTCAAAAAATATTCATTTATGAGTTATCAAGCCATAGGAAAAATATGTCTGAGGACATGGATGAATATATGTTCTTCATATTTCAAACCACAAAGTGCATGGGAAAGGATGGGACATTTTCAGGATTGAGTCTTCTCTGAAGTTCAGAAAGTTCACTGGTGGTTCAGGCCTGTAATCTCAGCACTTTGGGAGGCCGAGGCGGGTGGATCACCTGAGGTCAGGAGTTTGAGACCAGCCTGACCAACATGGAGAAACCCTGTCTCTCCTAAAAATACAAAATTTGCTGGGCATGATGATACATGCCTGTAATCCCAGCTACTCGGGAGGCTGACGCAGGAGAATCACTGGAACCTGGGAGGTGGAGGTTGCAGTAAGCCGAGATCGCGCCATTGCACTCCAGCCTGGGCAACAGGAGTGAAACTCAATCACAAAAAAAAAAAAAAAAAAAAAAAGTTCACTGGAAAAATGTAGAACCCTGTAGAACTGGTGGTGAGGGATCAGTCTGGAAGTTATTTTACATTTTATATCTAACCCATAGTTGAATTAACTACTTTTTTCTTGACAAATAACTATAAATTGATGACAAGATAACTACTCTCTTATTTTGTCATCAATTTATAGTTATTCTGTCCCAATTCTTTTTGACATTTTATAGTCCCTCTTTCTTTAACCTGATATTCTTAAAAGCACACCCAATAAGTTTTGCTTTTCTCCACATATACATGTCACAAAAGCTGAGATAAAAACGTATCATGTTTCAAAAATTTTTATTAAATATTTTATCAGTTTATATTTTCAAACTAGAATCATGTACCTATTAATTTAATGACTACATATATCTATGTATATCATATATGTTTAAAAACTATATATATCAAAATAAATTAATGAGGTAAAATTTAATATTATGAAGTATTTTTAAAAATATAAAATAATTTATGATTTTTTACTATTAAAAGAAATTCAGAATATCTGTGCCTCAATAAAGAAAAAAAAGATTGAACACTCTAATGTGTTAAATAATATGTAACATGATGGAATATAGACACTTTCATGGTATTACTTGTGTCTGATGGAAATTTGAAGAGTCACATAAATAACCAGTAGATGAAATTATGCTGTAAATAACACACCTATAAAAATGTTCAGAGAAGAAAAGAAAACCTGAAGTTCAGTATAAAACTCAATTATTTTCTGTTCTAAAGAGCAGCCTGTTATCAATATTACAAAGGAGACAATACTCTATCTCAACAGATCTAACACCGGTTGACTGACACAAACAACCATAATGCAAAACAAATTTCTCTAGACAGATTTATGCAGTTACTGAGATGTCTATTTAGTGCATCTTCAGCTTCTATCTTCTGAAAACTATATGCTAGTATGTACATTCTGCTATTTCCACCTCATCACACAAACTAAAGAAAACTGTTTTTAAAATATCAGTTGCCAATTTTTAAAATATCAGTTAAAAAGAAAACAAAATGAAGCAAAATAAAGTCATATGCATTTCAACAGTAAGAATTGTGGTGCTGCAAATCAGCTGGTATGCAAAGAGAATTAAAATAAACCAAGACAGTTTTTCAGACAAAAAGATTTTCTACATAGCACTTGATACAGGAGAGCCTTAAAAATTACTGGACATTTGAGGCTCTTTTCGTGTGTGAAATTCTAAAAATAAATTTTTATTAAAAAAGAAATTTAAAAATCTGGCTATTGAGGTGCATTGAAATATGTCAAATGCCCTGAGAAATATTTGCCCACATTTTATCACTCTAGTCCCTATATTTAACAGTGAAGTTTCTTCTCCAAATTTTGCTTAAGTTCTCATAATTTGTACATTATCAAATAAAATAAACACCATAGCCATTTTCACAGAGTAAACAATTATAACCTCATATTTATCTTATAAGAGTAGATCTTAGGATCCCAGAAAATATCAATAAATTTAGCACAAGCAATGATACTTTCTGGTGCTAATTATAAAGAAAAAAATTAACATAGTACAACTCAGAACATTTTTAAGATTTCTGAGAAGGGAAAATGAAATTGATGATCTTAATAAAACCTTGTAACAATTGTACAAAAATATCTCTAATATTCACCTTTAGGAATATTCACAATATTGTATTATTCAACAGACCTGTTAAATGGCAGTATACTACTATGTCTTTTGAAGTATGCCGTTTTTAGCATTTTCAACACATGCTCATTGGTTCTTTCTTTTAACACTTGGATTTACATGTAATCATTGTTACACATAAGTTTCATGGACAGTGTCTTCTTTCTCAACTAGGCTGTAAAGGTAGATGCCATGAACCCTATCAAACATTATGTATTTTGTGACTTTCTACTGTCTCTCACTTAGTTTTCCTGGATGATTGCCACACATTATGCAAAAAACATACTGATTTTGCTTTCCTCAGGAGTGAGGTGAATGTACCCATACAATTTGTGTTGTATAATATCCTGCCTATTGCTCATCCTGAAGAGATTTATTTTGGAAATTATTTAGAAATATGTCCCCTGGGAATGAAGCTACATATTCTTGGCATGCAGGAATCACCCTGATGTGGTTTGGCTCTGTCTCCCCACCCAAATCTCATCTGTAGCGCCTGTAGTTTCCACATGTTGTGGGAGGGAACCAGTGGGAGATAACTGAATTATAGAGGTGGGTCTTTCCCATACTGTTCTCATAATAGTGAATGGGTCTCATGAGATCTGATGGTTTTAAAAATGGGAGTTGCCCTGCACAAGCTCTCTTTGCCTGCTGCCATCCATGTAAAGTGTGACTTGTTCCTCCTTGCCTTCTGCCATGATTGTGAGGCCTCCCTAGGCACATGGAACTGTAAGTCCAATTAAACCTCTTTCTTTTGTAAATTGCTCAGTCTTCTGTATGTCTTTATCAGCAGCATAAAAACAGACTAATACACACCCACATTGTTACTTTAATTTGAAACTTGAAAACACTAGACTCAACGACATGTTTTCACATATCTAGTGCACGCAATCACTATGGCTGAAGGACCTATTTTGAAAACACCAAAATATCTAGTAGAAAGTAGGTGTGAAATTCAAATAACATATTGACAATTCTACTTATATATTTCACCTAAAACTATTAAGAGCAAGGTATGAGCATGAACAGATTTGATTGTATAATCATCCTGTTACTGGTGAAATTTGGCCAAAAAGTTTGACAGTCTTTGGAAAGATAGCTTAAATGCTTCCCACTTCCCTTGCAGTTGCTGCCCTGTTGCCTCACTGTTCCATAATACCTGCTAAGTACCTTATTTGAAAAAGTAAAGCAAGGTTTATTCTTATTTAAAGAGGTAACAAGAATAGAAACTTGTGAATATTCTTCACAGTTGCCAAACTGATAAATGGTACTAAAGGGAAAATAGATCCTAAGCATAGAAATCAATTGAGGTTTCCTACTAAGACATTTGCTATAATTATAATGTCATCCTTGATAGATTGACCCTTTTATATTTTATCTCTAACCTATCTAGTGTTTTTCCCGAAGAAAACAAAAGTACTAATTGAATTGTGTGTTTTGTTTGGAAAATGAATTGTTATTATCATAGCTTTATTAGGACATTTATTTTACATGTGCACATTTATTACTTAAAGACTATTTTGTGAAAATGATATCTTTTATATTTACTAATAGTTTTTATCATATTTTAAACATTTTATAATAAATGTTTATGCATATTTGCCTTACTTTTTCATGAATCAAGGGGATTTTTCCCAATAATTAATAAAAAGTATCATATAAATTATCACATTTGTGATGATAGTGAATTATTAAGAATCTTGGTAATATCAAAAAAGTCACATTTGTTAATATCCCACAAACCTCATCAGAAGTCTTTAAATATTGAGAAACTGTCATGCTCAGGATTCCAGATTCGAGGATTTCAACCCTCAAATTTTTTCTCAACAGATATGCTTCTCTATAATGCTGTCTATATAATGTCTCTATAATGTGACTATAATGCTGTCACTTATTTTCCCTTTCAGCAGCAAATTCACTTTGTTTTTCTTTTTTTACAAGGAAATCAATTACCCATGTTTGAATGACCGTAGTTTGCATGCTAGTCATTTCGCCAGGTAAACATAGTGTTCCATGAAAAAAGCGGCTAGTTCATCTTATATCTCAATCTCACAAATGGTTTTCCCAAAGACAAATGTATTCTGATTTGCCACAGAACTGCTTTATTAAAAATATGTATATTTGTTAAATATTTATTAAAATATTAAAAATATAAACCCTTAAATTTAAAGATTTTTAAAATTAATAATTGTCACTGTTCAACAAAGCATTCTTAAATGAAACTACAATTTTTTTAGTTGTGAGTGTCTGGTGGTAAAGATTACATTAATACTAATACAACACAGAATGCCTGTCCCTTCATTCATGTGTAAGAGCCAGGCATTTGACCTACCAATGTTTTTACAACATCTGTCTAAATATCAATGTAACAGAAAGACACAGACACCATCATAGTATTACTGTGAAAATAATTTTCAACTGTGAACCACTTGAAAGAGTTTTCAGTCTCCCAGAGGGTCATTGACCATACATTAAGAACTGCAGATATTGTTAAAGATGCTTTAAAACACTGTATTTGTGTGGTCTGTGTTTGTGTTCTAAAGTTCAACAACCAGTTACCTGTGTTGATACATAAAGAAAAATCTCAATAAACAACTAGAACAGAAATAATACAAGAGCATATACACTAACTGGAATGTAATTAACTACATTTTTTTTCCAAACTGACAAAAAAATTAACTCCAAATAACCCAAACCATTTAAAACAATTATAAAAATTCCTAAATAACAAAAGAATAGAAATGACCTCATCTAAATTATGATTATAGACTATATAAAAAAAGACTCTATATATTTATATACCATATATAATAACTATATATATAGTTTCTTAATATATGGGATTAAGTCTGTGATTTCTTACATATCTTCAATATGTTATCTTAATATAAGCTATTTCACGAAGTCACAGAGTAAAACTTACGGTTTTACTGTTTTAATCAATATTAATTCACTGAACATCCAACTTAAATAAGAACAAAAAAATTAAAATGTGTATCTTTTTTTAACTTTTATTTTAAGTTCCAGGGTGCAAGATGTGCAGGTTTGTTACAGAGGTAAACATGTGCCATGGTGGTTTGCTATACACATCATTCTGTCACCTAGATATTAAGTCTGGCATCCATTAGCTATCCTTCCTGAACATGCATTATTTTTAAGAGGAATTAAACTGGTAGTATTTATTTTAAGATGGAAAAAATGCCAAATATTAGCAAATTTAACTACATAATTTGTCTTGCTATTAGTATTCAATTATCATTTTCTTCATAAACTGTTGTATATATGATGATATTTTCTATCTGATTATACCACCAGAAAATCAGTTATCTTGGAAAAAATATATATTTCTCTGATTATTATAAGAGAAAAATTATTGAAATTATCAAAACAATTAGGAAATATAAAATATCAAAAATGTTTTTAACACCATTTTTTTCTTAAGGTCTAGCTAATGTAAAAGAAAATAAGAAGAAGAACATTTATGAAAAATAGGAATCTTCATTTTAGGGTGACATTTTTACTACGGATCTCAGATAGTCACTTAATTGTGACTGAGAGTTCATAATAGAGGATGATCAAATATTTTTCAACAGAACAGGCTGTTCTGGAGGCTGCTACAAGTACCTTAGCTACTCCCCTCCCCCACTTTCTATTGCTTTTTTTTTTTTGCTAATTTAAATAATAATTGTTAGAAATGTATTTTCAATGGCAGAGGTAAATTCTTGAATTACCATAGTGAAGTTTTTAATAAAAAGGTATCCCATTGTTTAAATCACTAAGTGTTACATTCTGTACACATTGGTATATTTTACAAAAAAAAAAAAAGTATAGGATAAGTTGAAAAGAAGAAAAGTAGAATAGCTCATCACTACAAATGATTTGCAAAACGCTTCTCTAGAATATAGCCACACCTGCCTCTAGGGATGTTTTCACTGCAAGGAGTCATTAAGTGTTTTAGTTATAAAGTACTCGGTGTAAAAGAATGCCATATTTTGAGGTGACAGTCCTTGACTCCATAATTAGCTAATATTAGCATTCTTAATTTACTAACATGCAAAAAGAAGGGTGAGTAGCTCAGGGAAGGATCACATTTTGCTTATCTTCGTGTTGTGCCATTTTTCCAGTCAGTGTCTGGCTTACAACAAACAATCACTGATAATATAATAAATAAATAGATGAAATGTGCTCATGTACATTTTATACATACATATATGTGGATATATATTTTTATATAGCCAATTTTGTTAATTATGCCCATTTGGATTATTTAAAGGGCTAAACAAATCCCACAAAACCCTGATAAAATTTTTTGTTTGCTTGTTTGTTTTGTTAGTTTTTTAACTTTTTTGTTTTTTTCTATCTTTTTTTTTTCCTAACCCTGATAAAATTTAAATACTAGAGAAAGAAAACCACAGAAAAACATCTGAGATGGTCTGATACTTCCAGAGATATCTTCCAGGGTCCTTAATCTCATAGGAAGTGCTGCATCTTCAGAAGATGAACCACTAAAATATGTGTAAGATACATTGATCTCAGTAAAGACACAGTGTCACACAAGGAGGGGTCTTTTATAGCCCTTTAGCCAAAACTAATTTGCATGACAAGGTTCAATAATAGAAACTAAGACAAAAAACAGAAACTAAATAATGACAGGGCTAAGAGATAATCAAATAGCCAGTAAAACATTATTTCTGAGTGTGTCCATGAGGGTATTTCTGCAAGAGATTAACATTTGGATTGGTAGACCGCGTAAAGAATATCACCCTCACCAATATGGATGGGCATGATCCAATTCCTTAAAGACTCAAATAGAACGAAGAGTAAGAGGAAGAGTGACTTCTTTTTCTCTCTCTTTTTGAGCTAGGAAACCCATCTTTTCCAACCCTCAGACAGACATCTGAGCTCCTGGACCTTCAAACTCAAACTAAGACTTACATAGTCAGCTCTCCAGGTTTTCAGGCCTTTATGCTAGATTAGAACTATATATCTGGCCTACATGGGCCTCCAGCTTTAAGATGGTAGATGGTGGGACTTCTCAGACTCTATAATCATCTGAACCAATCCCTAGTAATAAATCTCATTCTCTGTATGTATATATGTATCTGTCTTGTTAGCTTTTTCTACCTATCTTCTATTGGTTCTGTCTCCCTAGAAAACCCTGGCTAATGCATAGATGAATACCATCAACTGTTACATTTCATATGAAAACATGATGACAAACTCCTCCCTGATGTATAAACTTTGTGACATGTTCTGTACCCTAACGTAGAAACAGCTCAATCGCTAGTTAGTACATTCCATTCAGGCTTGGTCAAGAATTAGTACCATGTCTTCAATCCAAATCTTTAGGAAGATAAGCACAGGGTTGTGAGAGCTCAGATCCCAGTGAGATTTCATTTACACAATGTGTGTGTTATATTTTTGGTAGGGAGCAGTTAGAGAGAGAGAGAGAGAGAGAGAAGCCATAATGAAGTCTCCTAATAAAAGTGTTCATGCTTCAAAAGAAACAGTAAATCTAATATACCTCCTTGAAAGCTGATGCATTAAGGTCTTTATCATAATCCAGAAACAGGAAAACAAATGGTTTTATTTTCTTTGACCTCACATGGAAGCTGAAAATCTATTCTTTAATTTAAAAACAACTATCTTGCCAAAAGTAATTTATTTTTAGCTAAATTAATATTAGAAGCAATGGATGGTCAAAAAAACTATTAGATTAAATTTAGATGGGGAAAACACTGACTTCTAAATTTAGCAAGCTCAGCAACTAAAAGCCTTCCCAAAGAGTCTCCTTTTCATATATATATATATATTTTTTCATTTGTATAGCCCTGATTTTCTTGCCATATTTTAATTGTGAAATGGTGTGCAAATTACTTAACCTCTTGTGCATGTTTCTTTATCTGTATAAAGGAGACTAAAATAATATTTTTCTCACTGTGCTTTATGGGAATTAAAGTAGTTCATAGCCATAAACTATTTAAAATAATTTGCATTACACAAAATATGTGCTCAAGAGGATTAACCAATATGTTATTGTTAGCCACATTAGTGTGTTATATTATGCTGTTTAAGATTCAAAGACATCTGATGTTATTATTTCTCAAATGTTTAGTGGTCAGGAGTTTGTGTTTATTTTTATTTCTCTGTCCCATTTTCTCAAAACTTTAGGTCAGTGCTACACAAGCTTGATTGTTCATTTAATTAATGCATGTTTTAGTGCTATTTGGTACAGGTATGTTCTATTTCTTTTGCATAGGCCCAGGCTGATGGAGCTCATGTCTATTTTTTTAAAAAAAAATTGGTTCATTCATATTATTGCTAAGATAGAAATTTCAATGTTGTTTCATTTCATATGGCCTGAATATAAATCAAGACTTTTTAAATTTTTAAATATATTATAAATTGTACCACAATCCTTTCCAAAAGTAAATAAACATAGCAAAAACCATTGCATTGTACATATTCTTTTTGCAGTAAACTTAATTTTTTTTAAAAAAAAAACTCTGTTTTAGAAAAGTTTCAGATTCACAGCCAAACTGAGCAGAAGATAAAAATTTCCCATATATTTTCTTCCCTCATATGTTTGCAGCTTCCCCTATAACTAATGTCCTGCACCAGAGTGGTACACTTGTTAGAACTGATAAACCCACATTGACACATCATTATCATCCAAAGACCATAGTTTATATGAGGTTCTCTCTTGGTAGTACATATTATTTTCATGCATTCTTATGGAACATTTTCAGTATTTTTAACTCTCTGAATATTTATAGCACTTCTGAGCTTTACAATAGGCCACTGATACATGAAATACCTAAAATAAATATTATTTCAAATATCATAACATAAAAAATATTTCCAAATCAAAATAACAAAATATCAGAGTTGAAAAGATCCTCCAAGATGACATACAAATTAAGAAAATTTAAGACAGATGCACAGTTAGAGATGGTTACATAAAATGCTGTTTCCTGGAAATAATATTTATAAAATTGACTCTGGTGTCATAAAGTAGCTAACAAATCTCCAACTCCAATCAATAAGCAAACTTATCTACAAAATCAGATTCAATAATTGCACTTTAAAACAAAAGTTTTATAATTACCAGACAACATTATCACCATTATTATTAATCAGATTTCTCAAGCAACAATTTAAGTAACATTCTTCATCAGCAACCCCCTCCACACACACACACAAAGATGAAAGATGGAAGCATTTGCATTCTTAAATGAGCATGAGGGGAAATTAAAGGAAATTTTAAAAATGTTGAAGACTCTGGAATCCTGCCATGCTTGATTTCCCACTGTGCCACACTAGTTCCTGCTTTTCACTGTGAGATGACATGCACAGCAGGAGAACCAGACAGAAAGGCTCTTAATTATCAGTAATGGCCCAACATTCAAAGATGCTAGCTTCTGCAACTTTGGAGGCAATCATTGTTTCCATTAGTGTTTCTGTTTGTCCTCAGCTTTTTAAAACATTTATTAGTCAATTAATGATTAATTTCCTTTCTATCAGAAGGCACAGAGCATTTTAAATAAGCCTTCTACCCCTTATATAGGCATTCACATAATAGTAACACTTCAGTGATTTATACAAACCTATAAACACAAACACTTCTTTACATTATTCTTCACATACCTAAAAGAACCTGTGCAGAGAGATAGAAACAAAATGTTACTTTCTCAACATCTGTTAAATGTATTAGAAAACAAAAAATTAATTTTATGCATTTTATGTAGAGATAACAAGATAGTATGTAACATTGCAAAAGTTATAGTAAATTATTAAAGAAATTATTAAATTAATAACATAAATGCTGTATCTTAAAAAAGGAGTTACTTTTCCATGTTTAATTTTGCAATAACAATGTGGAAAATTAAACTAAATTTTTTAAAACTTTAGGTATAATTTGGGAAATAAACAAAAAATAAGATCAAATTACTGATAATGCACACAAAATTTCATTTCTTTCTTGGAGTAATAAATGATCATGTAGTTTTATTAAATCTCTATGTTGAAAAGAAATATTTTATTGTATTCCACTGAAAAATCTCAATTTTTTTCATATAAAATCTTATCAAAATAGTGATTCAGTCTTTAAATAAATTCCATGACAGATATCTCACTGCTATTAATGCGATCAGAAAGCTAATAGAATCATTAACTAATTATCAGGGAAATTCAAATTATACCCACAATGAGGTGTCACCTCACCCCTGTTAGGATACTGTATGGAAAAGACAAGACATAACAAATAATTGTCAGGATGTAGAGAAAAATAAATCCTTGTACATTGCTGGTAGGACTGTTAACTGTCACAGTAATTATAGAAAATAATACATAAGTTCCTCAAAATATTAAAAATAGAACAAACATTACCCAGTAATCCTTCTACGTATATACCTAATAGAAATGAAGAGTATGCTGAAGAGATATTTACACTCACATGTTTATTGCAGCATTATTCTCAATAGCTAAGATATGAAAATAACTTTAGTATCTATCAATGGATAGATAAAGAAAATTTAGTTATTATTTAATCTTAACAAAGAAAGATCCTACCATTTGTGACAACATGGATAAACCTGGTGGACATTACACTAAGTGAGATAAGCCAGGCACTGCATGATCTCCCTTATACATGGAATCTAAAAACGTGGAGCTCATAGAAAGAGTAGAATGGTGGTTACCAAACACTGGAGAGTGTATGGAATGGAGTGATGCAGGTCAAAGCGTGGAAACTTTCAGTTATGAAGGATGAGTAATTTCTATAACTCTAATGTCAAACATGGGGACTATAATTAATAATACTGTATTGCATACTTGAAATTTCCTGAGAAGAATCTTAAACATTCTTACCTTAAAAAGGTAAATACATAAGGTGATGAATGTGCTAATTAGTTTGATTGTTGTAATTATTTAGCAATGTCTATGACTATCAAATCATCAGGTTGTATACTATATATATATATATATATATATATATATATATATACACACGATTTTGTAAACCATGCCTTAATAAAGTTAGAGTTTTTTTAAAAGCTAGTGAAGATGGTACGATGACTAGACTCTACAAGTTTTTCTCTAACTTTTCTAGGAAATTACTTTTACCAGTGGAAGAGACAGAATGAGCACACCTTCCAAGCCTGATTGGATCACCCCAAGCAACTTTTCAAAATCTCAAGTTTCTGTGAGAGCCTTGCATATATTTTTAAAATTTAAAGATATTTTACATTCTATTCCAAAATGCATCTCTATTTGTGGTAATATGGTATTTATCATTATTATTAATGAGAGTGAGACTATCCCTTGATTTCTAAACATCTGTACTGAATTAATAAGCCATAAACATACCAGTTCAGTTCAGTAACTCATCTTTCCTAGTGTCACATGTTTTCAGAAATATGCTAACACAATAATGTTCATACAAAGGGCCAGTTTATCTATATGCATATATTTGTATATGCCTATCTATATGTATGGGCTATTTCTGGGTAGACATTGAGAGGAAGTCCAGAAAACAATGTCAAAGAGGGATTTTTTGCGTAATAGTCCCATGCAATTATTTGTGAAGTTCTAATTGTGTTTCTTTGTAATGTGAAAAAACCTTGTTTTGTATTAAGTGAATACTCAAGTGTTTGTCCACTTGCCAGTCTTCTATGCATTTTAAAGATTTTTTCATAAAACAAGTGCCTGATATTCTTTTTTATATTTTTATATTTTTTTAACCATGAATATTGGGATTTTCATAATGTAAATTATCCAAATGTCTCAATGGATGCATACATAAATTCTCGCTCTTTTTAAGTTACACTCAGACTTTATTTTCTCTAAAGCAATCTTACCATGAGACATTAAAACATTCAATCTTACATCATAGTTGATACTGTATAGTTATAGTCAAGCCTTGAAAGTACATAAGATAATTAAGTCACCTAAGGAGTAATTCTTTATCATTTACAGGATTGTTGCCCTCATTCACTACATCAAAATGTTCAGTTTGTCACAGCATGCTTTTTAGATATTAGCAGAATTTTAAAGCAAACAACTTTGTATTTAGTTTATAAGGTTCTGAACAGCAATTACTCAAACTGAGCCAGGATATATCTATTAAATAGATATATTTAAGTTTGTAAGGCAAAGTTACAAAAGCACATCTTATTTTATTAAATAGTTTTAAAAATGTATATTCCAAAAGCATTTTAAAAATTAATGGAGCATTTTACTAGGCACAGAAGTCCAAAGATAATGAAAAAATTATCTGATTCAAGATGTTGGTAAATATCTGGAACCAATGTAACCAATGTATATATTTTGGATGCTCAATGAACTTGAGGTAAACTGCTTACCTTGCCTGTCTACATTGTTTTTTCCCAATCAATACTGTTCTACACACACACACACATACACACAGACACATTTATTTTATCAGAAACTTATTTGCTAATTATTACATCATCACATACTTTGAAAACTAGCCCATACATAGACATTATTATTTAACCTGACCACAAAAATAAGCCATTTTATAAATATTTATTCTTTTATATAGTTCTTAGAAAAAATATGGACTAACCTTGCAGTTTCAAGTAAAGTTTATATTCTAAGTAAAAAAGAAAATGCATTGTTTGATATTTTTGTACAAATAAGAAATAATATCTGGCTTGACTAATTATTTTGACTCAAATAGATGTGACTGCCATCCTTCAGGGCTTTAATATTTTTTATATCATGTGAGAACTTTGTTTCAAGGCAATTCTAGAAGAGATCCTAAATAATGTTTCAAAAAGCTTTAGACCTGCTTGTTTACGTGTTCTAGTTATCACATTAGCTCCTAACTAGGACTTCTCTGTTATTGGTTGCAGAAAATCTCTTTTAAAAAATAAACATACACAATTACTTCTTAAATGTAGCTGCAAGTAAGCTGTTTTCATGAGTCAGTTACTCTAAATAATATCAAGAATTAGACATTTATAGTTTTACACTATAATGAAAGGATCTTTAAATCAGTGTCTAAATGGATACTGCTTTTAGATGTGCTGTTATTGTTCACTGCTCATTTCATTTCCCACAATTGGAAACCTCTCCTTCCAAATTACATCTATGACAGTTCTTGACTGTTGCAAGTTGGTCTAAAATGCCTTCTCAATCCCCTTTATCTGTACTTCCCCTAACCCCATCTTAAAAGATGAGGTGAGAAAAAAAAAAAAAAGAAAAAAAAAGATGAGGTGGCAGATTTATAATAATCTCATCTGAAATCAAGCATTTGACATAGTTTTATGAATTGAAGCACTTAATTATCTGTAAATGAATACTTAGGAAATGACATGTAGGAGCTCTAAGATGACTTTCTAGCTCCATTGCCTGGGCAATATATGATAAACTGTATATTAGAAGATGATTTGTACAGTAATTTTATTCTGAAATGTGAGATAGATTATTTGTAGTTATTTAGTCTTAAAATTCCAAGATCTGTCTTTACAAAGCTTTGGTAGAAACATTGGCTATATTCTAAGAAAACATTATGCTTTTAACTTAAAATCTTAAAATGAATCTAGAATGGAGGAAATCTCCATCATAAATATCTGATTTTATTATTTTTAATTTAGTTTAAATTTTTTTTCTTTTTCAAACTGTTTTTGGCTACGTGCATTATTTGATTCTGTCTATTAATTAATTTTATTACTATTACCAGAGACACATGCACACACACACACACACACACACACACAGAGAGAGAGAGAGAGAGAGAGAGAGAGAGAGAGAGAGTACTGGGATGAATTTCTTAAAATCCCACAGAGCTATCCGTAACAGCCTAGTGTAGTAGCCACTTACACCTAGAAGGAAACCAGTGTTGTTTTTCTCATTATCTTTGAATTGCCAAAATTAATAGGAAAATAAGTCTAACTCTCTGGTAAAGATTATTTTAAGCCTGTACCTTATGGCTGTTGAATAATCGAGCAAATATCACAGACTTACTTTTAATAACCAGGTATGCAAAACATTGATCCTAATAATTTAAGTGCAAGTTATATAAAAATCAATCCTAATATGTTTCTGTTGGAGATCAGATTATTCCTCCCCTGGAGAATCTCTCTCAACCCAGAGGAACAGAAATTACTCCTGGATTACATTCCTGTAATGATTGCATCACTCTCTGAAAACAGCTTCCCTCCTTAGATGCTCTCCAATGATATGCCTCCTTTGGGGGCATTAAAGTAGCAAGTGCTCTAGACAGAAAGCTCATTTATCAAGTTCGGTTTCTCAGACAGCCATCTGTGAAGTGTAGAAATTTGTGACTTAATAATCACTGTTGTCACTGTCCCACAAATCACCTCTTTGAAGTGAAATAACCTCTGTCCCATTACTCCAAGAAAATAGATTGAAATTATTCAAATTCAATACTTTCTTATGCAGCTGATGATGAATTCATAGCAACAGGAAGTATAGTGCCAAATTAATTATAGGATTAGGCAGTACAGGTAAAATGGTCATTCTCCATTCTCGTGTCTTGGAGAATTAGCGTGGTAAAAATAGTTGTGTTACACTTAAGCTTTATATTACTAGGGTATATTTTTTTTCTACCTCAAAGTTGGTAAATCATTAACTATCATTAGTTTTTAGAGCCATCAGAAGACTTAGATAATCTATGGCATTTGTCCATGAAGATATGTCCATAAGAAGCATCTAGTGTCTGAAGTTTATTTTATATTGGCAGATGTTAGCATAAGAGAACAGTGCTAAGCTCTTCCTTTCTTGAGCAATACTACACATCATTAATCTTGACAATGGGAATTGCACCTGTTTCCTGTGATTCCACAGTCTGTGTTTCACTAAATGCTCAGCATGATTGTTAATATTATGCTACCTTTCAGAAACCCCATCTAGGCAGGCATGGTGATCTCAGGCAGCAACATTTAGAAAAGGGGAAATAAGTAAGTTTAAGTACAGAATAGTTACTGTTTAGGATACATGCTTTAATCTAGCAAAACTGACTCTTCTCTCTTAACATCCTGATAGAGCCTGTACAAGGCAACTTGAGACCAAAAATAAGTAAATTATGGTAAAAAAAAAAAAAAAAAAAAGAAAAAAAAAAGAAAACCAAAAACAAGGTCAGCCAGGCTGACTGGCTCAAGCCAGTAATCCCAACATTTTGGGAGGCCAAGACAGGCAGATCACTTGAGGTCAGGCGTTCAAGACCAACTTGGCCAATATGGTGAAAACTCCTCTACTAAAAATACAAAAAATGAGCCGGGCATGGTGGTACATGCCTATAATCCCAGATACTCAGAAGGGTGAGACAGGAGAATTATTTGAATCCAGGAGGCAGAGGTTGCAGTGAGCTGAGATCATGCCACTGCATTCCAGCCTGGGTCACAGAGGGAGACTCTGTCTCAAAAATAAAAATAAAAGAAAAAATAATATGGTCAACCCATTTAGAAAATAGATAATGCCTCCTGGTGTTGTCTGAAATTAACACATAAAAATTAAGAGCTCTAGGGACTTACTATGAAGATGTCTATTGTAAGGGCTTTTAAATTATGGCCTGGGTGTAGCATGAAAAATAACAATGAGACTTTGGGAATTCCCAGAAGTTTGCAGAATAAACAATTATTTGGAGTTATTAAAAAAAAATTACTGCATGAAAGAAACAAACCCAAAATTATAAAAGGGAAAAAAGCAAATATCAGAATTCCCCTATTTGAAGACACAGAGCCATATATATAGCCATGGTTTTGAGGAAAGGGAAGGAAGTGAATATAGCATCAATCACAGTCTATTTGATAGTTCCAATCAAATAGATTGGAACACTGAGTTCCGTTATTGCAAAGAAAATGTATGAGAAATAGAAGAATCCAAAGACTTATAACCCTGCATTTTACTGCATCCATTAAATACCAGTATATCTTAAACTAATTGCAATGTGATTTAACTTACTAGTTGGGAACTTCATTTCTAGTGCATAATTTCATCTTCCATTAAGCACTAAGAAATCTGATCATCTCTGAACACCATGATCTCATCAGTTTTTTGAAGGAATTAAGAAAAGAGAACATATTTAGGAAATTCTGCAGAGTTTAGTCTAATAATGACTACAGATTTATGGCAGTTATTTATCTACAACTTCCAAAGGATGGCTTTATGTAATGACCCCAACAAAGAAAAAGGATACTGTTTGAGGTAATTACCAAACATTTTTTAAGGTGTCAGAAAATATAAATTGAAAACAAAACAATAGGATGAGTAATAATTCTATTTCTGGGATGTTATAACATCAAATCTGTGGACACAATTCTCCTGGTAGTTAAATCATTGCATACTCTTTTCACTTGTGTAAATATATTATGACTTTGTAGCCAGATGATAATGGCCTGCTCATATGAAAAAGTCATAGGTATTCTTGGTCAATTTGATCATTTTTATACTTGAATTTTCTTGCCATTTTTTCCATTTCCGTGTGTGTGTGTGTGTGTGTGTGTGTGTGCACGTGCACATGCGTGACACATTTATACTGACATTTAGGATCTATCACTAATTCCAGTGGACTTTACACTTGTTAAAAGTCCTGGTTAACTTTCTTAATCTGAGTCCATTTACCTGTGAAATGAGTTAGATAAACTGACGTTTCTACACTGGGCAAGCTGTTTCTGTCTGTTTTGTTTTGGTTTGTTTTTGCCTTTTGCAATTTTGTTTGTTTTAGTCTGTTTTGATTTACTAACCAGCATTTCTTTGTCTGATCATATATCTTCCCTTTGCCGCCCCCACCTTTGGAATGGGAATGATTCCTCTCTATTGTCATTTTATTAAGAAATAACATAGCCGGGCGCGGTGGCTCAAGCCTGTAATCCCACCACTTTGGGAGGCCGAGGCGGGTGGATCACGAGGTCAAGAGATCGAGACCATCCTGGTCAACACGGTGAAACTCCGTCTCTACTAAAGTGCAAAAAATTAGCTGGGCATGGTGGTGCGTACCTGTAATCCCAGCTACTTCGGAGGCTGAGACAGGAGAATTGCCTGAACCCAGGAGGCGGAGGTTGCGGCGAGCCGAGATCGCGCCATTGCACTCCAGCCTGGGTAACAAGAGCGAAACTCCGTCTCAAAAAAAAAAAAAAAAAAAAGAAAAGAAATAACATAATAGTTTTAACCAAGATTGGAATACGAGTGAAACTTGGAACTTTGGCTAGAACTATCAAGGAGGAAGTACTCTTTTTTGTTGGCAAGTTAGCTGGTAGAATAAATGCATGAGACTCTGGGTGCCCTTTTCACACATTCATGTCAAAATTCTGCATGAATATAAAAATACAATTAAAAAGACCATAGCTGAGCAATGAAGATCGATAGTTACATAATTTCAAATGATGTTGTCACTTAAAATCTTGTAACTGGTTTAAGCTTATGAGATTCACTCCCTTGTACTCTCCAGTTTCATGAGCCAAATATTTCTCTTTAAATCAAACATGTCATTTTAGTTAATATTACATTATCTTTAATTGTAAAAATCCAACTTATCCATTCTCAAAGGTAGAAAAATTAACATAAAGAATGTATTCTCTTTAAAACTGAGATAACTTAATTCCATTAATTTCACTTTGTGCTTTGTTTAGTTATTTGACACACACAATAAAAGTAATATTATGAAGCAGACCATCATTCATTTGTTTCACAAAATTTTATATGGGTAAATGAAGTTATTTTTTTCTTTTAATTTTTTCATTTTAGAGTGATTTTATTTGTAACTTTTCAGAGGCTTGGCCTTGCAATAAGTCAGCATATTAAAATCCCACCAATCCTAAAGTCAATTGCCAGTAGCATACATACACACACACACACACACACACACACATTATTCTTGTTTTCCAGAATTCCATCAGATCTAGATACTATAATAAGAAAATGTATTATTATCACATACAATCTCTACTTTAAAATGGCAATTATTACTGATATGAGTGGGTTTATGTTCCTTGAAGTGTTAACCAATGCATGCCATAGTGAAAAAGTAACAGGACTACCAAATATCTACACATTTACTGTAAAAGTAGGTTCTAAATTCAATTTTCTAGGTAGTATAAACATTTTTTAAAAAATAATAACTTGCCACTCTTCAAGGACAATGCAAAGATATTTCCTCTCACTACTCTTTTTTAACATAGTACTTGAATTCCTAGCTAATGCAATAAGACTAGAAATGGAAATTAAAGGTATATATTTTGGAAAGAAAGAAATAATAGTATCTTTTTTACAGATAACATAATTATCTTTGTAGAAAATTCTAAATAATCTACAAAAATACTCCCGGAATAACTAAGTGACAATAGTAAAGTTGTGGAATACAAGACTAATATACAAAGTCAATCATTCCTTATATATAAGCAATGAACAAGTGGAATTTGAAATTAAAAATGTAAATCTTTAATTAACAACACCATAAAATGAAATACTGGAATAAATCTAACAAAATATATACAAGATTTATATAAAGAAAACGGCAAAAATCTAATGAAAACATCAAACAGGAATTAAATAAATTGGGAGATATCATATTTTAATGAATAAGAAGACTCAATATTGTCTAGATGAAAGTTCTTTCCAATATGATCTATATTTTCAATGTGACTTCAATTGAAATTTTAGCAAGTTATTTTCTAAATATCAGCCAACTGCTTCCAATGTGCATATGAAGACGAAGACAGACAGCACAGTTTTCAAGGAGAAGAACAAAATCAGAGGACTGATACTCTCTGACATCCAGACTTCCTGTAAAGCTACATAATCAATCCAGTGGTTTTTGTGAGACGTGGATAGACTAGTGGAACAGAATAGAGAGCCCAGAAATAGACCCACATAAATATATTCAAGTGAATTTGACAAGGGAGCAAAGGCAATACAGTGGACCGAAGATAGTGTTTTCAACTAAGGATGCTGGAACAACCAGGCATCATATGCAAAATGGATCTAAACACTTCTTACAAAAATTAGCTCAAAATAAATCATGATTCTAAATGTAAAACACAAAGCTATAAAGCTCCTAAAAAATAACACAGGAAAAAGTTAGATGACCTTGGATTTGGCAATAACTTTTTAGTCAAAACACCAAAAACATAATCAATAAAATAAATAATTGATGAGCTGTACTTTATTAAAATTAAAAACTTATGGTCTGCAAAGGCACTACCTATATTTGAGAGTGAAAAGACAAGCCATATAATAAAACAAAGTATTTGGAAAACATATCTGATAAAGGGCCATTATTCAAAATATAAAAAGAACTCTCAAAGCTCAACTATAAGAAAAGAAAAAAACTCAATTTAAAAATGAACCAAACGGACATCTCACCAAAGAATATACACAGATGACAAATAAGCCTATGAAAAACGTTCCCAATCACTTGACATTAGGGAATTGCAAATTGAAACAATGAAATGACAGTTTACACCTGGTAGACGGGTAAAAATCGAAAACACTGAGAACATCAAATGTTGGCAAGAATGTGGAGCAACAGGGACTCTCATTCATCGCTGGTGGGAATGCAAAATTGGTATAGCCACTTTGGAAAACAGATTGGAAGTTTCTTACAAAACTCTTGCAATATGATATAGCAATTGTGCTCCTCAGTATTTACCCAAAGGAGCTGAAAATTTATGTCCACAGAAAAATCTGCACACAGATGTGTATAGCAGGTTTATTCACAACTGCCAAAACTTGGAAGTGGCAAAGATGTCCATTTGTAAACAAGTTGATCAACTGGTACATCCAGACAACAGAATGTTATTCAGTGCTAAAGAAAAATAAGTTATCAATCCCTGAAAAGACACGTAGGAAGCTTGAATGTATATTACTGAGCTAAAGAAGCCAATTTGAAGCCAATTTGAAAAGACTCCATACTATACGATTCCAACTGTATGACATTTTGGAAAAGACAAAACAGTAAATATATATATATATATATATATATATATATATATATATAGTTCTCTGAGATTAGAGGAAGGGAAAGATAAATAGGTGAAACAGAGATGATTTTTAGGGCAGTAAAGCTACTTTCCTACTGATGTTACAGTGTGAATACATGTTTCTATACATTTTTCCAAACTCATAAAATGTACATCACCAAGATTGAACCCTAATGTAAATTAAACACTTTTAGTAAGAATAATGTGCCAATTATTCACTGATTGTGACAAATGTACCACTGTGGTGAAAGACGTTGACAATGAGGAAACCATGCATGTATGGGGCCAGGGGGTATACAAGAACTCCTTGTATATTCGAATTTTTCTGTGAATCTAACAATTCCACAAAATAAAGCTTATTTTTTAAAAAATCTGCCACTCAAGAAGCATAGGACAAATAAAGAAAATTTTCAGTTGGAAAATGTTTTAAATTATGTTTTTATGTGACACTATGTGCTTTTATTAGTATTAATTAAAAAAACATAACCATGAAGCATATATTTTGCAATTAATATAATGCATATTAAGCAATGTCATTTGTATCAGGTCCTCATAGAAAGTTTGTTTCCAAATATAGTGTCAAAAATTAATATTCTTAGAAATAGTGGTATGTTTGTTATTTCTGATAAGACCATTTTCAAACTGGCTGCTAAATCATAGTCCAAGGCAATAATCACAATAGTGACATTGCCAGTTCAGAGTTTGAGCATTTTATTCCAACATTTTATGCCTTATTTATTAGTTAATGAGAGTAAGAAAAGTGTTGAAAATTTGGCAGTTTTATTAACATTGTATCTATTATTTTTGTGTTAGATCATATCAAATCCAAATTAGAATGTATATTAATTAGAATTTATGTTAATATAATAAATAAGAATGTTATTATTTGCTATGACATCTGAATACTAGAACAGAAGTAACTTTTATCTTCTTTACACTTGAAACTATTAATATATTATAACTTTAGTTTAAAAGTTATTAATTTCTAATATTCTCAAGTTATCTATAGTCATACAAAATATTGCTATCCTAGGGTTACAAAAAGTGTTTATGGCTGTAGAAAAAATGTTCTGGCCTCCATTCTTGCATTGTTTTTTATTTGAATATCCTCAGACATTAAATGACACCATAAAATTGAAGGTCATCATTTTTTTTTATGTCTCCTTATCTGAAAGACCATTACGAACATATCAGCTTAAGACAGAAACATCTAAAGCCATATGGCATTAGTTTTTTTGGTTTCTGAATAATATCTAGTGGACAGATATCAATATCTCATATTCACTGCCATTACCAATAATATGTGTCACATGGGCATGATGAACCAGGTGAATCTGCAGAGTGAAACCCAGGAGGAAGGTTGTAGCCATCAATTTTGTGTTATGATGTTCTATTTTTCTTTATATTTGTTTTTTGATAGAGTTTGGTTCCAAAGAATTAGCTTGTGGCAATGAAGGCAGGTTAGAGTCTGTTCTCGAAGCTGGGAAAACACATGCCAATAAAACAAAGAAAAAAAGCCAATAATTAATAAGATGGAGAATCAGAATGTTTAAACTCTATTAGGAAGGCTATAAATGAATCATTCAATTCATCAGAGACATAGGTTGAAGGGGGATTGCACAAAAGCAGTGTTAAGTTTTTTACACCTTTGAAACAGCTCTTCACTAAGAATTCTGTGAGAGTCCCTTATAAAATCTTCATTAGGAACCACAAACTATATATGAGGATTCTACCTCAAGATACTACTCGGAACTATTGACAAAGAGCTTTACAGATTAAAATTTCCAAGCAGTTGATGGAAGAAAATTTATGTTATATATGCCCCTTTTCAAAACAAGCATAGCTGGGCTATTTAATTTATTTAAGTCGTAGGAATTTTTGATTTATGTAACAATTTTTTACCAATTCCCTAGACCCAATGACAGTGCCATATCTTCATCAGTGCTATCTTTTCTCCATTCAAAGAAAATATTCTGTGGCAGTATAAATAAGCATAATGGTTGTTAGAAGGCCTTTACTTGTCTACTTAGAGATTTTAGCCCCCAGACTGAGTGCAATGTATATTATGTTCCCCCACACCCTAGGCATCAGACATACCACTGCAAATTATTAATGAGAAGTGTCCAGAATGTTTCAGTGTATGCCACTCCATGCAGGCCAAATAAGAGGGGCCAGGGGTTCATTAGTACAGAAGATAATGCTTTTAAAAAAAATGTAGCAATGGAGAATACTGTAGTCAAGTAAGATAGGCCTTGGTGTGATTGGGCAGGGTTTCTTTCTGGAAGGAGATATAGGTATTTTCCTCCAACTGGCAAGTTTGCTGAGCTGTAGAAATGGGAGACCCTGATATCAAACCAGATTATGCAATGAGAAAGAACTTGGAAAAGTTGTTATGGTCATCTAGAATTTTAAAGAACGTAGAGACAGGAACTGAATCCTCTCTTGAACTCTGATGATAACTGGCTAGCTGGAGCTTCCCGTATCACGGGATAAGGAAAAAGGAAATCAGTGGGAGTGGCCTGCACTTCTAGTTTTGGATGGAACAATGATGCTTGAATTCCTGTGAAGCACATGTTCTGTGGCATGTTGATTCATCTTGTAAAGACTTTGCCCAGGATATCTGCCTTCCAGACAGAAGTACTCCAGTAGAAAGAATGGAGATACGGTGCCAGAAGGCAGGAGCTTGGGAGGAGACATAGAGGTTATTCAAAGGTATTAACTACAGAGAGAATGATGTAATACAGAAGTTTCTAGAGGAAGGGTCTTCAAAGAACCTACAAAAACCTTCGTGCAAAGACAATCAAAATGTGGCCGTCTATGATGTAGGACCCACTGGCAGCCAGGTTAAATAAACCCCAAGCAAGAAAACTTTACCAATTATCTCGAATCTGCTCTCCCTTTGTTCTTTGGCGATGGAGGAGCCAGAAAGAGCAGAATGCGCTAGTGGAGAGGAAGAATAACAAGGGCTAAAGGGCACACCATGCTTTTTGCCCCATTATTAGTCTAACTATCCTAGGAGTTGGGCAAAGGGAGATTTGAATTAGCTGAGAGATTAAAATTTTGATTTAGATTGAACAGAAGAATTTAATAATGAAACTGTTTTAATAGTTGAAAGGCGAAAACATTGAACAGCTGAAAGGATGAGGCCATTGTAACAGCTGAAAAATCACTGGAAATGCATGAGATATTCTTGCCATATTGGCAAGAGAAATGGGACATCTGGGAAAGTGAATTGTGAAAGCAACACTGGAAAAAAAAAATGAAAAGCAATTTCCATATCATTTTGTGCCGAGACCAGGTCATTCTATAAATCAGACACATAAATAAAGAAAACAAAAGCAGAGCTAGTCTTATTGAAGTAAAAGCGATATTCCCAGTCTCAGCTGCTCATCCCGTTCTTTCTCACAAACGTCTCTGATCATCATCCCCTGGTCTGTAAGAAATATAAACTTAAAACCACCTGTGTCAATAGTCCTCAGTATACATGCACAGACTAACACCAGTCCCTTATAAAGCTTTTACTGCAACAGAAAAAGAGAAAAAAATAAGAAAGATATAGTGCATTCTTATTTTTTTAAATATTAAATTTAAATCTCTACAATGTAACTTCTAAATGTCAATCATTTTAGAAAAATGATGAAGTAAGAGAGTATAAAGAATATTTTGGTTTTTTTCTGTACAGAATACTTCTTGGAAAAAATTAAAAGTTGGCATCCCTATGTCTAATACTATGTATTTTATATTAATTTATGAAAGTCCACTTGTTAAGCCTAAAGTCCTCTAGTTAATATTTTCCATTTTTATTTTACTGATTTAGTATAGAGAAAATATTTTTATTAAACTTGGTGTTACAAAACAAACAAAAAATGCAACCATTTAGTAATGCTATAAATTTTAATAGTAATAGAAACAGATTGTTTTATATTTCCAACAGATGAACCTAAAGTTTAATCTTACTGTGTGGCAAAATTATGTTCACTACATTTATCTCCGTTTCCATAAGATTCCCTTATTTACCCAATCCTTCAGTTGAACTATCTTCTAGTACCATGTTACAAAATTATGTGTAGCACATTTACACCCCATGTCTACATCTAAGGTAATCAATGAATGGAATGTGTACTAAAATATCATATTTAAAGTAGTCAGTTCTCATTTTAGGAAAAGCATTTCACTTTAAGGAAAACTCTGATTCAAAATATCTTTGTCACTCTTCCGTTACGTATTGCATTTTACCCTGAGTTCCCATATACAGTGACATTCTTTTTCTATAAATGCATATAGCTATTTAAGCCACATTGCTGTTTATCACCAAATAAACAGAATTATTCAGTGTTGAATGAGTCAATTTCAAAAAAAAAAAAAAATGAACACCAAGAGCTATTCCTCTAATTTTTGTTTCCTACAGTACTTTTACTTCATAACCCAGTGATTTGTGCCAATATAACTTGTTCATGGAGCTGCAGAAAGGGATGTGGAAATCTAAAAAGAATTTTGAATTTATTTGAAATCTGTAAATTCATACCTTTTAATCTAATCCTATTGTCCCTTTTGTCCCGTGAGTACATTATGCACCATGCCTTGTTTCTTAATACTTTCCTAAAGAAGATGGTTTTATTCACCACCATTCCACTATGATGTTCACCTTGAGTGGCCAACTCAAAATGTCTTTTAATAATTTGTCTATATCATTCATCTATTGATGTATACTTCCATTGTTTCCATATCTTGGTTATTATGACGAATGCTGTAATAAGTGTGGGAGTGCAGATATCTCTCTGACATACTGATTTTTTTTTTAATATATACCCAATGACAGGTTTGCTGAATCATATATTAGTTCTATTTTTAAATTTTTATGAACTTCCATATTGTTTTTTATAATGTCTACACCAACTCACAGTCCTACCAAAAATGTGCAAGGGTTCCATTTCTTTCATGTCCTTACCCTTCTTACCTTTCATCTTTTTGATTATGACCATCCTAAGAGACGTAAGGTGATAACTTATTGTGGTTTTAATTTGAATTTCCGTGATAATTATCGACGCACATTTTTTTTGAAATGTTGTAAATTTTTTTGAGTCTTTGAAATCTGTTGGCCATTTTTATGTCCTCTTTAGAGGAATGTCTATTCAGATTTATTTTCTTGGTAGATTGTATGAGTTATTTATGTGTTTTGAATATTTACTCTTTAGCAGATATATACTTTGCAAGTATTTCTCCCATTCTGTAGGTTGTTTCTTCACTCTGTTGGTTCCTTGCCTATGAAGAACCTGTTTGGTTTCATTTAATTCCATTTGTATATTTTTACTTTTGCTGCTTGTGCTTCTGAGACAATATCCAAAAAAAAAAAATCATTGCCCAGACCAATGTCATGGAGATTTCCCTCTATATTGTCTTCTATTATCTTTACAGTTTCAGATCTCACATTTAAGTCTTTAATCCATTTTGAGTGAATTTTTATAAGGTATAAGATGGATGCCTAATACATTGTTCTGCATGTAGATATTCAGTTTTCTCAAAACCATTTGTTAAAAAGACCATCCTTTGCCCATGGTGTGTTCTTGATATCTTTATCAAAAATCAGTTAAGTATAAATGGGTGAATTTATTTCTGAGCTCTCTGTTCTGTTCCATGTGTCTATTTGTCTGGTTTTGCACCAGTACCATACTGCTTTAGTTACTATAGTTTTGTAGTATATTTTGAAATCAGATAATGTGATAATTTCAGCTCTATTGATTGTTTCTCAAGATTGCTTTGACTATTCTTGGACTTAGTGATTTCATGTGAATTTTAAGATTCTTTTTTATATTTCTAGAAAAACAGTGCCATTGGATTTTTGATACAGCTTGCATAAATTTGTAGGTTGCATTGGGTAGTCTGAATATTGATATTTTTTCCAATCCATTAATATTGATTGTCTTTCAATTATTTTAATCTCTTTCAATTTTTTCATCAATGCTTCATATTTTTCAATATAGAAGTCTTTCAGATATTTGGTTAAGTTTATTTATAAGTATCCTATTCTTTTTAATGCTATTTTAAAAAGAATTATTTTGTTGACTTCCTTCTGGATAGTGCATTGTAAATGTAAAGAAATCCTACTGATTTTTGTATGCTCACTTTGTAGTTTTCAATTTAATTGAATTCACTAATTAGCTCTAATTAGTTTAGTTGATTAGTTCTCCGTGTTTTTTTTTTGTTTTTAGGTTTTTTTTTTTTTTTGAGATGGAGTCTTGCACCATTGCCCAGGTTGGAGTGCAGTGGTGCAATCTTGGCTCACTGCAACCTCTACCTCCCAGGTTCAAGTAATTCTCCTGGCTTCAGCCTCCCAACTAGCTGGGATTACAGGCACCTGCTACAATGCCCCACTTTTTCTTTTTCTTTTTTTTTTTTTTTTTTTTTGTGCAGTTTTAGTAGAGCTGGGGTTTCACTATGTTGGCCAGGGTGGTCTTGAACTCTTGACTTTGTGATCCACCCACCTTGGCATCCCAAAAAGCTGGGATTACAGGTGTGAGCCACGACACCTGGCCTCCAGTAGGTTATTTTTATAGACTCTTTGGGGTTCTTTACTTAGGTTCATGTCATCTGTGAACAGAAACAAATTTAATTCTTCATTTCTGAGTTGTATAACTTCTATGCATTTTTCTTGCTTAATTGCTTTGGCTACAATTTCCAGTACTATGTTGATTAGAAGTGCTGTAAATAAGCATGCTTGCCTTGGATTGACTTTCAGAGAAAAAGCTGTCCATTTTTTAACCATTGAATATATGTTTCCTGTGAGATTTTCACATATGGCCTTTATTATATTCAGGTAAGCTCCTTTGATGCCAAATTTGTTGAGTTTTTATTACAAAAGAGTGTTAAATTTTGCCAAAAAAATTTTTTTTGCATCTATTGAAATGATCATGTAATTTTTAGCCTCTATTCTGTTAATGTGGTATATTAGGTTATTGATTTGTGTATGTTGAATAATCCTTACATTCCAGCGATAAATCTCACTTAGTCATGGTATATGATACTTTTAATGTGCTATTATATTTGGTTTGCTGATACTCTGTTGAGAACTTTTGCATCTATGTTCTGTAGAGATATTGGCCTGCAGTCTTTTTAAAAAAATTGGCCTGTAGTGTCTTTGTTCTTTCTTTGGTATTAGAGTGATGTTGGCCTCATTAAGTGAGTTCTTCCTCTTTCATTTTTTTGGAATTTTTTTATAGTATTGATATAAATTCTTTATTAAATGTTTAGCATAAATCACCCATGAAGCCATCTTGTCTTGGACTTTTCTTTCTTGGAGGTTTTTGAATTACTGATACTGCCTCCCATATTGTTAAATATTCCTTGACAGATGAATGGACAAAGAAAATGTGGAGATATATTCATATATAGATAAGTAGGTAGATAAATATACAATGTATATGCAGAATATATACAATATATATGTATGTGTGTGTATATACATATACATACACGCACATGATGAAACATTATTCAGCCTTAAAGAAAGGAAATCCTGTCATTTGGAGCAAAATAGATAAACTTAGAGGACATTAAGCTAAATGAAATAAGCCAGACCCAAAGAACAAATACTACATGACTTCTCTTATGGCAGGAAATTAAAATAGTCAACTAAGCTTACTGGGGTCTGGGAGGAGGGGAAATTGGGGAAGTATTGGTCAGAGGGTACACAGTTTTATTTATGTGAGACGAATAAGTCCTAGAGACCTTATTGTGTAACATAATACATATAGATAACAACATGGCATTGTATACTTAAGGATGCATTAAGCACACAGATCTTAAGTTAAATGTTCTTATCACAAAAAGGGAGAAAGAAAACTTTTAGAGATAATGGTTATGTTTATGGCATTGTTTACGGTGATGTTTTCACTGGTATATACTCATAAAATGTATGCAGAAAATACATACAGCTTTTTTGTATGTCAATCATGCCTCAATATATTTTTTAAACAGAAATATTTTAAAATTGTTCCTAGTCCAGTGTTCACTGAGTCACTTAGCTTTAATTCCTCAGTACTTAATAGTCTATATCACATATATATCTATACTTTATCAGATACTTTGCATTGCGTTTGTGATTCTCTCCATGAAAGTGAGGGAAAGTTTTCTTTTAGTTTTATTTGGTTTTGGTTTCGAACAAAAGATGGGACTTATTTTAGCTTTGGTGTAAGACGATGTAGAATAGCACTGAATTCACATGTTCCACGGCCAGGGTGCCGAGATTTAAACTTTCCCTATACCCATGTTATGTCTATGGCTTTGGATGAGTCATTTGACCTTTTTGAATCTCAGTTTCCTTATCTGTAGAATGGTAGTGAGAACAATTCCTACTTCTTAGGTTTGTTGAAAGGCTAATATGAGCAAAGCCACTAAAATACAGCATAATTCCTGCCACATTACAATCGTTCCCAAAATTCTCCTTGTTATCTTCCTCTTTTTGTATTAATTATTATTGTTTGCCCCAAAAGACCTAATACAATATTGATGACTTAAGAGTTATTTAATACTTACTCAATCCTACATTTAAAAATAGTCTAAAAATGTTTTACAAATCCATTTAATCTTTGCTTCTCCCGTTAGCACCACTACCATTACCCCACCTCCACTTTGAATTGAACTTGAACCCAGCTTTCGTTAAATTTATTCTGGTCCTATGAGTTTACATTTCTTATCACTCTCATTGAAAAGCCCAATCTTCTTTCCTTTCCCTCTTCAAAAATACAAAAGTCGGTAGGAATATGTGCCAGTTATTAATTTATTGTCTCTCAGCTCCAAATTTATCCTTTTTACTTCCTCAGTGAAAATAGGTATCAGTCCTCTAAACATTTTCCCTTTGCCAGCAGGCACTGAAGCTTTAACAAACAGGGCACTGGCGTGTTATTTCAGCAAGAAAGGGTTTTGCTACGTGGTTGCTGTGTGCTCCCTTGGTAGACACCTGCCGCACACACCTATGTCCAGGTCTTGTAGTACAGAGGCCAGAGCATTCAGTGGCTAGTAGCTTTCTTTAGCATTCATCACAGAAACTTTTTAGTAGAGTGCATCAAGGAGATAATTCCTTATGAACAGCATCTCCATGCACTTTCGGGGCAGTTTTCCAGCTATTTCTGCTGGCGTGAAACCACAGTGGATTTTCTGTGGTTTTGCCAATGATCCATGGCTGTGCAATCTCTGTGAGGGCCTGGACTCATCCTTGAGAAGAGGAGTGTGGGGCTCTTGCGAGGCCTCTCTCTTAGCACCAAGTTCAGTAACCATCCTTGTATGTGCTCTTCTTACATTCTCTACCTTCTTTAATTCTTACGACCAAATCTCTTGTTGTTACTCCATTATTACAGTTATATATACTTTATTTATATAGCTTTCCCTCTTCAAATTCTTGTGTCTTTTCTCTCTTTTGTTGGACCCAAGCTGATACAGAGTTCATCATAATTTCATGGTTTTACTAAGCAACATATTCTAGACCTTTACCACATTTTCAGTGATATAATATCCTTAATGATAGGTATTAGATACTACATGGACTCTATTTACTTAAGCAGTTTTTTTAAATGTAAAATAAGGATGAAATAGCAATTCTTCAAAATAAAAATGATAATTAGCATGGAAGTATTTTAATTCTCAAGTTTGTTGCTGTAGGGGAAGAAAATATAATTTCTTTCAGCCCTCAAATGTTCTTAGTTGGAATGGACCCTATAACAACAACAACAACAGATTAACAAGAGAAAAACAAACAGAAGCTTATTAATGTGTATATTGCGCATACACATAGGAAACACCCAGGGAATCAGTAGTTCTCAAAGAAGTGGCTTTGAATTCCAGTTTATATAGCTACTTCAGCGAAGAATAGTAAATTTTTAGAAAAGTGACAAGACAGAGGAAAAGGACTTTGAGTCTGTAGGGGCAGCAGCTTGTGGAAGGCAGATAACTAGAAGAGAAAGGCTAGTTAGTACTAAGTTTGCAGTATCGGTTTCCCTTGTGCCACATTATAGCAAATAATGGACTAAAGCTGTCTTCGGTAGCTAACCTTTGTTCTCCCTGATAGAAGTGGAAGCAGGCTACCTTTGTCTTTGCAAAGTCATGGCCTGCTTTTGGGACAAGGAGAGGAAGGGCAGAGAGCTTTCCTGCATCTGTTGTTTCTTAATTGCCCTAATTGCAACAATTCTTAACACTTGGGGGTGATGTATTCTTGTCTCTCACATAGCTCATTCAGTCAAAGGATAAAATAGCCACCTGTATCTTGTATTTTCGACCAGAAGAAGGCATTTATTTTTTCTACATATAACCAATTGTAACTTTTTTCAAAAAAAATAGCAGCATATTTTAATTAGAAGGAGTTAAAAGCTTAACAGCTCTAAGGGATGATATAGTGACAGAATTCTAATCAACCTGAGCATTAGAATTAGACAGAAGGGCAAATGAATCCAAAATGCGTGAGTTTCCTGGGCACAAAAAGAAAAGACAGAAGAGAAAAGCAAGAAAAGGAGAAAGTAGAAGAGAAAAAGAAGGAGGAAAAGGAGAAAAATAAAGAGAATGGGGTGTTATTTTCTAAGCAAGACAACTGCTATTGCTGATCAAGGCATCTCTGTCTCAGTGCTCCTGGTATCACTTTCTTGTTTTTCTCAATTTATTCAAAAGTCCCTTCACATAGCATCTCTTATTCTAACAATACATAATGCAAATCTCTTTTCTGAAACTTAAAGTTTTGAAATAAAATCATGTAAAAATAAAACACTTGTTTTCATCTTTTTTTTTTTTTTTTTCTTGTATGTTCGGTTTAAGAAAGCAGCAAGCTTCAGTCAGGGGTAGCGTTGTTTTGCCTTCTCCATCCATCATTTCCCAGATCAGCTCTACTAGAAGTATATTCTTTTGTTTCTAGGATGAGAGTGGAAACTCACTGGCCTTAATACAATCAAGTCATCTTTCTTCTTTACCAAGAACCCTTCTCAGTCCCAGGAAACTGCCAAGTAGCTGCTGTCAGGAGCAAATGCTATTACGGTTAGAAAACAAAGTTAAAGTGGGAAGTGGATGATCCAATCTTCTCTTGGGGGAACTGTGTTTATCTTTTTCCAGAAACAGAGAAGCTCTAGTAAATATGCACTAAAAAAGGCAAACCTGAAAGAACCCCAGAATAGGAAATTTTATATTGAAACAAATTTGTCAAAACTTGTCAACTTATTACATATTGGTATGTTCACACGATTCTGAATATTCACTATCAAATGCCTTTGAAATTCAGCAGTGAATTCTGCTGCCACACAGATTGATCTCAGTTATTATAAGAAAGGGCATGCACACATACACATACACCAGGCAATATAAAAATGAAAATAATTGCATTCCAAAGAAATCTGTTTGTTTACAGCCTCAAAGTTTAAATCTCTTTAGTACCCTGGAGATATAACATTATATTAAAAAGCATTAGCATGTAATGATTCTTTCATATTAAACAGGAACAAAATCATAGGTGTTACAGAAGAAAAGAAAAAATATTTTAAAAGCCTTTTTCCTCACTTTACTCTGACACATATGCTCTAAAACAGTAAAAATACACCTGGGATAAGCATAATAAATATGATTCTCATTATTTTGGGAAATGTTACTGTCAAAGCAGAAACATCCTCCAGGAGATGTGATAGTTAACTTATTCTCCTGTACAGTGCACACTAAAGATTCTGCTACAAATATTGAAAAATATAAATCATAAACACATAAGTATGTCATAAATGAGACGTTAATTCCGTACTCAAACCTTTACTCCAAAGCTATACCTCAAGAAGAATAATTTAAACAGCACAACTCCTTTCTGCACATGGCATTTTTACCTAACCTTGAAAAATCAGTGAGTCTTTTCCCTCTACAAGACAAGCCCAGGGATGGCGTATGTTGTTTATCTTAATGGATTTATTCAAATATATTTTAAAAATTCTCTACCTAATGAATATACTAATGCCAAGTTATCACAGAAAGAGTACTTACACTTAACAAAGGCAGCTGTTATTATCATTAAATACTTTGTCAGGAAACACGGAATTATATTTTAACAGAAGTTCAAAATCATAAAAATCACTTTAATAATCCAAAGTATGCATTATCAGTCCTTAGCTTACTGGGTTTTTATTGCTATTTTTCTTCTCTGCATTTTGATGCTGGAGTTCCTTCATAAATATTCATGAAGATTGTTTCCAAAACTTAATTGCTCACTCAGATACCTGACAATAAAACAGAAGGATCAAGTCAGGTTACTTATTAGTAAGGCTCAAATGGAATACAGTTTGCTCTAATGTGTAATAACTGTAAATAAAGGCAAATATCTTTTATAGGTATATCAAAATCTGAAATGTGTGAGCTACACTGATTGATTTATCAAATATTTATAAGCACCTTCTATGTATTAAATTGCAAGGCTAGTACTTACACTAAAATGAATAATGCATTTCCATTTTTATTTCCCATGTCTTTAAATAAATGAACAGACTGGCAGCCATCACTGGCATGTAAATAGATAATAGTAACGATACTGTTAGTATAATATATCCCAGAGCAGGCATGGGGTGGAGAGTATCCACCTGCTTATAAAGCAGTTAACTGAATTGGGCTTTCAAGTATATACAGAAGTTTACCAGGCAAAAAAAGAAAAAAAGAAAAGAAAAGAAAGATTCTAAGTCACAAAAAATAATAAGTAAAAAACATAAATTCCAAAAACAACCTGAAAATTTAAGAGATTTCCAGAGGTTAGGTAGATATGATAGGAGTTTGGGAGGCAAGTGATGAGATGCAAGATGAAGTGAGAGAGAGGCAAAGACCACATCATCGAGGCTCTGAAAGGGAAATTGCCCTTTATTTATAGGACCAGCAGCTCATCACTCAAGGCGGAAATCAGATTAAGCATTTTAAGATAAGCTAATTCAGACTTCACAGTACTTGCAATAGAATGAAGAAGGTCAGGAAGAGCAGATCAGAAGCCGTTTCTATCAACCAAGTGCAAGATGTTGTGGGAGTAAAAGGGGACACTGGCTGATATCAAATAGGCAACACATAAATCAGCATACACGCAAACTAATTCCTACCTTGGTATCCCAAGAGTATACACGTGTGAACCTAAGGGGAGCAAAGGGGGATAAAACACAAACAAAAAAACAATTCTTAGGAGTTTAGAGAAAGTATCACCACAATACTGAATGTATTTTTTTAAAAAAAAGGTTTCATTGACCCTTGAAGTTAGTATAAGCTCCTGATACAAACTACTATAAAAATAATACATGTACTACTACTGACTCTAATATTAATTTTCTTGAAATGGTTAGTCACTTCTTTCTAGTTGCCTCTGTTATTCATTTCACAATTAAAATATAATTTATTACAAATCCACAATGCAACATAATAGAAAAACATATTAGAAGAAAACACTATTACTCTTGAGATTTTCAGTTGGTAAACAATTCATTCAAAAATAACCCACATAATTATCAAACAGTGTTTTCTACGTATTCTACATATACCCTACTAGGTTGCTTAAATGATAATATAACAATATTAAAATATTCCTCAAGTTATAACATCATGTTTTCACATTCACCTTTCTTGTTGATTTATTGGCAAAGAAGGAAGGATTACTTAGAATTTGAAGGCCACTTGATTTGCTTTCACCTTTTCTTTTAGCATATAGAAATCATTTAAATAAGTTACATCTGTAATGGAAACTGCCAATAAGGGTTAAAGTGATTTAGTTACAGGTTGCAGAAATTTAAAAGCTACCAACGAAAGTTAAATATCCAGTTTAAAAGAATTCACGTTCTCTTATGTCGTAATTGACATCACATGAGGGCCATTTACTAAGAAATGAAAAATGAATGTCTTGTGATCTGAGTTAAATATGATTTTAAATCTGCATTTCTGGAACCAAAAGTCCCTCTTTGTGCCAGTATCCTGACTCTGCGTGTGGACAAGACAACTCCAAATAGCTCATATATTGCAGGAAAATAATCTGTACAAGATACCAATATAAACATTATTTATTTTCAAAATGATGTCACTCTTGAACCTCATTTTTTATCATTGCTCACAGTGGCTTAACCTTTAATGATCAAATATTTACAGATGTTTTAAGTATTTCATTCTCTTTTAAACCAAATGTATTTCTAATATTCAGATGAGTAGGTTTCTCTACTAGTGTCACACTCACCACCACTACCCTGTCGGAATTTGTTGTATTATTGTTTTATATTTTGATGCAAGTCGCTGAATTTTATTAACATATATTGAGGCTTGGGTATGGGTTGAAGAACCACCTGTTGGATACTATGCTTATTGCCTTGGTGATGGGATCCTTGGGACCCCAAGCCTCAGCATCACTCAGTTTACCCATATAACAAAACTGCATGTGTACTCTCTAATCTATAACAAAAGATGAAATTTTAAAAACATGTATAGAGAGAGTGAGTTGAGAGAGGGCTATTCTTGAATTATTTTTGTGCGAATCCCCATAAGTTCACGTTAGGAACTCTCCAAAGAAAACTTGTACATAACTGGAAAATTCTAAAGTCTGGCAAGATATCCCTTAACTATATTAGCATAGAAAATCTACTATTGTTCAATCAAAAAATTTAAAGTTTTATTTATATATGTTTGTTATTTTCTAGTAAAATAGCAACTTCTAGTATTTTTTTTCTTAAACATATTTAAAAGAATTTGACTTGATTTAACTGATCATAGAATCCAATAAGTAACATAAGGCTATAGGTTTACAATAAACAAATTTTCAAGTTTTTCTAGTGAGAAGAAATTGAATGAAAATATCTTCTCCCTTTTTTAACAAGGGAGAAACTTAAGGATCAGAGGATAACATCTATGAGTGATGATATGGGGTCATTCATTTAATATTTACTCTGGCAGAAACATTTCCATCTAATGTGAAGGCCCTTCAGATGAGAATCTATACAAGAAAATATCAAAAGTTTCTAATGCCAGAATTAAATTTTAATAACATGGAGAGCAAAGAGAAGTTTATATAAAAAAATATATTTCCTTATGCACAGCTTAACTGGTTTTACTCTAGAAGAAATTTTTTAAAAAAAGAATATATGTTGCACTTCAGACTTGTTTGCTCTTCAGTAAGTAGGAAACCAGCCAGTCTTGCTGGTTATGATTCTGAACTAGAATTGGAACAATCACCATGTTTCTACCTCTTTAATTGGAGTCAGCTGAATGCTCTACTGACTCCTCAGACAGAAAAAAAAAGCTTTCGTTAACATCAGGGTAAAGCTTAGTATATTATGATGTCAAGAAGATACATAACTCAGAAGCATCTTTCTTACCTGAGAAGGAGTATAGTTTCTTGAGTGAGAAAGATGATCGTATAGAGACGTGGAGGGATAAGTGTCCACTGAATTAAGTAGGTGGGGTGAGCAGTTAGAGTTAAACTACAGTGTAAAATCTGAGGCTGTCTTGTCTCTTGCCTCTTTCTCTTACAAAGAAACCATATTTATCAGTTAGGCTCAGTCTTCTGTAATGCCTTAAGTTGCTTCACTGACTGCTGAGTAAAGTGTGCCCAGCATGCAGCGGAGCTCACTATTGAGTCAGACTAGGGAAGGTAATACAATGCCATGTACTGAGCAGAGCATCTATTTCCTGTTGAGCTGGTGAGGCTCACTTGCACCACTAGGCAAAGTGGACTGGAGACCAGGAAAACACTTTCCAAGCACAAACCCCATGATTCTCTCCATCTTTCCCAATAACCTATACCGTATCAGGGAACAGTCTACCCATTCCTTAAACAGCCATAGGTCAGAAAAGATGGAGGTTTGTCCTCTTGAATTATTTATATCCGTCTAGAAAATAGAAACACTACTTTTACCCTTAGCATCCTTGTTAATCTCTCTGACAGACAAACATATTACAGCCACTTAGAATCTATTTAAGGAGTCAAGATATATATGACATGATTAGAAAAAATGGCAAAATACATGACTGAATGTTAAATTCTGTAAGAATTCACAACTAGTAAGTAAAGCTTTTCATGTTTGCAATGGTGTGGAAAGACTTTCTACAGAAGGTAAGATGTGAGGAAAACCTGAAATAAAATGAATATAAAGGATATAAGTATTCTACTACCTACTCTCCAAAAATAATGAGAGAGAGATAGGATTGACCTCACTTTTGCACCATGTCATAATTCGAAGTCATTTCGTTCTTATATAAGCAAGCTAGGGAAACAGAGCCTCAGGTAAAAATTCCACTCGGCAAAGTCTCTATATGAACTCCTACACATCTCTGAGAAATATATGTCTTCTTTTCTTTTAAGCAGAAGAGTCAGTAGGATTTTCCTACCTCTGACACACACAAAAAAGCTGATCTTCAATTTATCTGTCTCTTATCCTTGCAATGGAGGAAAGAATCAAATTCTTTTTTGTGGAAACTGGAATTTCATTATAAAGTTCTATATTGTGCTATGACTTGTACTTTCATATTCTTTCTTTTATTTGTCAAAATAAATTTTAACCAATAGATGTCACTGATCCAGTTTTATTAATGATGAAATTGAAGTTGCAAGAGGTTAAAGAACCTGAATAGAATAAAGACCCTTTTCTCTTTAAACTCCAATGCTTGTACTCTTCCTTCTACCTCATGGTTTCATTATAAAGAAGAAAAATCTTGGGGATGGCGGGATAGTTTTACAAATATCCTACCTGTCTGATATGGGAAATAACAGTATTCCTTAGAAAAACTTTATGAGAAATATTTCTTGCATATAACTTCCCCTGAGATCATGGCCCCTTCCAGATTCTTCCTCATCCCCTTCTGATTCCATGGCCCAAATCTGGATCATATAGTTACACACCCCCACATTCAATGACAGCTAAATAGGCATGGGGATTGTCCACCCTTCCTAGATACACAAAGCTTATTCATTACAAGTAGCATTACTCATAAGTGTTCTATTTAAAAATGTGGTCTTTGTTCAAATATGTATAGAAAATACTTGTTCAACGATGCTAAAAGTATTTTTCAATAAAAGTTTTCTCTGCTTCCTTAATAGGTTAATTGCAATGTGATCTTACTTATAAGACAAACATTATATAGTAGTTTCCAAATGCATTTGACTCTCGAATTCTGTTTCAGAGATGGGACAGTAGAAGATAGGTTGTACCTATTAACAGCTAGAGAAAATATTAGTAAATCAGTCTAAAAAACAAAATGAAGATCAACTGAGTGAGGTAAACTCTTTTGTACTGAGTTGTATCTTTATGATTTGGAAGCAATTAGCCTAATCGTAGTTAGTTCTTTAGGATCTGACTGACCACTAAAAGCCGACCACTAATAACTAACAGAAATAAAATCATGCTGGACCAGGCCATGATTCAACTGCAGAGTACTGGGAGAAGATACTATGGAGAACAATTATTCCTGGCTGAATGAGATGAGAGAAATACCATTTTAGCTGTAAATCTCAAGTCATGCTAAACGGTTGTGGTAAATGTCATAAGAAATACTAGAGATTTTGCAAAAAGATAGTCAAAGAAGAAGCTGGTGTAGATTCAGTAGTCATAAAAAGAAGACCCTGGATAAAGAACCAGAATCTACCAAATCTCTTTGAGTTGAAACCATATAGCAAACTTTGTAGAATATCTTTACTGAACATGACCTATTGGGAGAAGACATGAGGGTGAATCCCTTGGGTATGGTTGAACTGAGGCTAGATACATCAACTCTCTCCTAAAGGATTCAAGAATTGGGAGAGGCTCACTGTGACCCCTGTGGAAACTTTAGCATAATGATATTCCTGATTACCATAACATTACTAATACCTAGAGAGTGATGGCTAATTTTTTACCTAAACTGATCTTCCACCAGAACTTATGCAAGGGGAAGTGGCTACAAGTCTCTGGTGAAGAAATTTTTCCACATTTCTAATTGGAAACTCAGCATAACATACGCTAACTTCCCAGAAAAGAAACTTGATGATTGAGTAAGTCAGTTAACACTAAACTTATACATGTATGCTTTAAATCTAGGAAAAAAAATTAAAAGTTAAATACATTTAAATTAGCCATTTTTCCTCCAACACTTCAATTGCAGTAATAAGAAACATCTCTCCTTTAAATTTATGTTGTCTTTTTCTCTGATGATTTTTCTATCTTCTACAGCTACATATGCAACAGAAGAGAAAAGCCAACCTTTCAGCCATATCTGAACACATTAGAACCACAAAAATTAATATATCAATGAATATGAAAAGAAAAGACATAATAGAATAATAACCAGTGCTGAGATCCTGGAAAATTAACTCTAGAATAGCCTGCACATAGTCTGGGAACTAACATAATAAGCCTTATTATATTTTTTTCCTCTAAATGTAATTCTTTCACATACTTTTTAGCCACCTGACTAATTAAATTTAAAAATGTCTTATTTTAGTAATGCATATCTGCAGCATGGAGAGACTGACTAACCTCAGTCATGAACCAGGTAAATCAGAAGCTATCAAATTCATGTTGTTATGTCAGTCTTTAACCATAAAGATAATGGGTGGCAAAGCCTAGCTAGGCTAGGAAACAGTTTCCCTTTTCCTCTTGGGCACACAGCCAGTCTATATTTACCAGCCTTGTTTGTTGTGAGTGTAGCCACAAGTTCAAGTCTTAGAGAATGAAATATAGGCAGAAGCAATGTACACCACCACCAGGCCCAGCCTATAAAATCCTTGTCGTAAAATCTTTCATTTACTTTTCCTGTCTACTACCTCTTTCCCAGACACAAAGAGTAAGATGTACCATATTACTGTTTCAAGTTATTGACATTGGAGGACTTTTTATTACTTTATAACTTTTCATAAATTAGCATGTCCTGATAATACAGAAAAAGAATACTTGTGATATTGTAATAAAATGAAAGTTTCAAGCCACAGTTTCCTCATTTGCTACTAGGATTCAAATTAACTCCTATCTTTCCTAATGTTGACATCTTCTTTATAAACCAAAATGGAATATGGCTCCACTGCGACTGGTCTTCTATAGGTCAAGCTGGATCCTAGAATTCTCTGAAAACTTACAATAAAGATATTGCCCTCTGCTACCCAATTTACAATTCAGGGATAACAAACATTTTTAAATGTCATGAAAAACCTTACAAAGTGGGTGCTTTTCATTTTCCTCTTCTGATTTACAGAGTAATATCTCAATACAATTATTATTACTTTTTTTTGTAAATGTGGCTTTACTGTTATAGGTCCTATTTTAAAAATATTTATAATTTTAAAAAAATATATATAGAAAAGCCAGTTGAGAGTAAAATATCAACAAATTTATAGTATTCAAAAATGGAAATCTGTCACTCAAAATGATATGGATATGATTACATTCTTATTTGGGGGAGTTAGGACTGCCGCATGATACACGGACATATTTTACATTCTTTTTGAAAACATGCCTTTTGACTTTATGTTGATTAGATAATAATGTGGTCTGGCTTCAGATTATAAGGTCAAAATTCATTTTAGCAAAACTGGATTGTCATGGTGTCTTTATAGAATCTATATCTTAGCATAAGCTGCAACAGAATTGAGAAGGATCTGTTCAAAATTGCTGCACAGATTTTAAAAAACAATGTTGTAATTATTTCCTGTGTGAATCTTTTCATTCCTGATTGCTGCTTGAGTGGTCTTGAGAATCTTTTTTTTTTTTTCTTTTTTTTTTTGAGACGGAGTTTCGCTCTTGTTACCCAGGCTGGAGTGCAATGGCGCGATCTCGGCTCACCGCAACCTCCGCCTCCTGGGTTCAGGCAATTCTCCTGCCTCAGCCTCTGGAGTAGCTGGGATTACAGGCACACGCCACCATGCCCAGCTAATTTTTTGCACCATTAGTAGAGACGGGGTTTCACCATGTTGACCAGGATGGTCTCGATCTCTTGACCTCGTGATCCACCCGCTTCGGCCTCCCAAAGTGCTGGGATTACAGGCTTGAGCCACCACACCCGGCCGAGAATCTTAAGAAAGAAACTAGTAACGTACTCCTTAGAAGCAATTACCCACTTCATATGAGAGAACAAATATGAGAAACAAACTCATTTGTGACATATTTCTAACGCTGTTTAATGTGGATGCCCCGAAAATACATTGTTTCCAAATCCATAAAATTTCACTAAATTTTTGAAAACAGCAGGGATATCTGTCCTATGGAAACAGATGTACACAGAAAAGTGTTTACAGAAAATGAAGGGTGTATAATTTGCTGAAGACAAGTTCAACGACTAAACCACGGAGTGTTCAAAACATGATTGTGCCTAATTGGTAGGCCCTCAATTTCTATCTCATTATGATAAAAATTGTTTTTCCATGTCTGGAAAATATTATATTCTATTTAAGTATGTTTTCATTTATATTTGCTAAAACGGCTATTGTCCCTTTAAACAGGAAAAGCAGATGTGGAAGAAAACACAACGCATGTTAGACACAGCAAGAAGGGCATATAAAGGAGAAATTCAGCATCATACTGTGCTTATTTTGGTGATGTGTTGAGAAGGAAAGTGATTAATATAGAAGCATTCTGGCCTCACCTGACAAAGCACTCTGACATAAGTCTGCATACTCAGAGAAGAAGCAAGAGGCTGTCTTTCATTACACAGAGTACACATGTGCACATGTACACACATACACACAGTTCTGCTTGGCAAACCAAACTTGTATGGAAATTTATATGTCCCCCAAGGTGAGCCATTTTTTTAAGTTTCATAAACGTCCAGCTAGGCCAACAGAATCCCTTAACTTGGCTAAGTTGTCCTGATCTCCTAATGCAAAAATTCTATGGTTTGCATGTGTGCAGTGCAAGTGTAATTGGCTGTGAAGCAACAATTTAAGAAGCACTGAAATTAGTCACTAAATATGGATTTTTGTTCCCCCTCCATCATCACTAACTACTGTGACCTTCAGCCTTCTCATCGAAGAGATACCTCCATTTAACCTCCCATAAAGGCCACCCTTTTGTATGCCTCAAATGAGATAAAATAATCACATCAAAAGTTGTAAAGAAGCAAAGATGATTATGTAAATTTGGAAGAGTAAAAACAACCTTTACTTGCTTACTATTCATGAATCAACAGAATACATTTTTTGTTTTTCTCAATAAAATGATTAGAGAGAAGGAGGCAAGAGAGCTGACTGGATGCAGTCAGTAGGAACATCTGCCACTGAAGGAATGGGACATTGGGAAGACTAGCACACTCTGAGCATACGTTCAGAGAGAAGGCATTGAGAGTGGAAGGAAGGAGGACACAGATGCTGAGCTGAAGGGGGAGGAAACTGGGAACCCTGCATAGTGATACCAAGATTCATTCTTGGCCCCTAGTGACCCTTGGGGATAAGGTGAATTGAATAGGCAAGGAGCACCCTGCTCTTGCCATGGACCTCAGCATCAGGAGACCTCGTAGCTACCACGGACATTTGAGCTAGAAGGGAGAGATGCTTAGAGAGGTGGCAGGAGCAGAACTCCAGCTCCTGCAGAGTCCAGAAGGTTTGGTGTGGGAGTGTCTGCAGGGGATCACAGCCAGGGATGCCCATCCCGTAAGGCTCGGCTTGCTTCTCTAGGAGACTTTAGCCTCAGAGGAACTGTGGGTCTGACCAGAGCAAGGAGATCTTGCCTGTGAGACAGGGCTGGTCCAACCTGAGGGTCCCACTGTCTGCTGGCCTTTCTCAGGGACCCATCCTAAACAGTGCCAGCTTTCAGTGCAGCCTTGGATGCTCAGCCAGGGTGCCTCCTGGGGCCCTCCATTATAGTTTTTGTGCTGGTGGACCACACCTGACCATTAGAGAGATCTAACAACATGGCCCCTGCAGATGCACACTGGCCTACTCACACCCTAGCCCCACTGCATCCTCCCTTATGCTGCTTTGCCAGTACACACTTGCCCACAAACACCTCCGACACTGTTTCACCTGCATGCATGTGTGTTGGCAGACCTCACCCCTCCTTCCTCATGCATCTGTGTGCATGTTCACGTGCACCCCACTGTGACCCTGCTGCTGATGTAAGCACACCTCGCTCACCCCACCATGTTATCATTGCCAGGACACGCACATGTACAGAGACCAGTGACCTCACCCCCTGCCCTGCCTCACCACTGCTGCCAGAATGAATGTACCCACAGGAGGTGCTGGCTTCACACCCACCAGTGACCTGCCATTGCACTGATACCTCCAATGTCATGAAGATGCACACAGATGTCACTGGCTCCACCTCATGCCATGAACTGCACCACAAGGCTGCCATTATGAATGCCTCCATGGAGAGAAGTAGCTCTTCACTGCAGCCAATGAGTATGCCCAGCTCCAGTCAATGAATGTGCACCCTGCCATAATACTGCTACTGCTGGCATGTGCCAATGAGCACAGATCCCCCTACCACCCCCCAACAAAGCACTTTGGCGGGCACCACCCATCAGAGTGTTGTGCCTAGCTGGCCAAGAGCACCTCAGACCCACCAACAGGGCAGTTTCCTAAACTTGAGAGGCAAGAGAACAAAGCCTACTTTTAAAACATAAGGCTAGTGAGATGCTAATGGAGCAACACTTTATGGATTCACATTATAAATGATTTACAGAGCACCTTTAATAAATCAAGCATTATACCAGGCACTGAAAAAGTAAAGAAACATTGTAGTGTTCACTTTTAAGAAGTTCACAATCCAGTAAACAGAGTTTATTAGCTCTTATCATAGACATTTTTAAATTAATGAGATCTGAATACAAAGAACAACAGAAGACAATAGAGAAGAGGTTAAAAGGGGAGGAAGAAACTCTAATTCTCCCAATGAACATGAACCCCATTGCAAGCGTGAGTAGACAGATGTTCTCTCAGTTGTTCTCAATTCCAATGTCCTCACTGTAAGGACCTTACCAGGATGAGTATTGAAAAATGTAAAATTGCAAAAAGCAGCTACTTAACTAATGCTCGAAACAAAACAGTGACCTTTTCAAACCTAGGGTCAAAATGTTTTTGTTAAACTAAGCTGCAATTAGTGAAGGGATTGAAGAATTTTTCAAAGTGATTTTTATTGTATTTGAATTGCACCTTCCCCATTTTGGGATTTAAATCACGTGTAAAATATAATTTCACTCTATATTATGAAATAAGTTTTAAAACCGACTTCCTAACTAATATCCTTTTATTCTAGCCTTGGCCCTTTCCAACTGAAACTTTAAGAGCTACTAAAGTGATATTTCTAAAATGAAAATCAAATCATCTGTCTCCCCTTATTAAAATATTTCCAGTGAAGTTATATCACATAGAGCAAATGCCAAGTTATTTAGCTTGACAAAAAGCATTCTTCTTAATTTGACTCTTAATGTTTATTTTCATTGCATCACACCAGCCATTTCAAGATAATGCTTAACGCTTCACCCAAACCTTATAGTTTGTTCTAGAAGACACATTCTCTTCTGTATGACTGTGTTGGGGATCAGCCCCAACCCCGTATGTGGGTGCCCTTAGTCCCAGCAGTGATGAGGGATTGAGAAGAGGAAATAAAGACGGAGACACAAGAGTAGAAGTTACAGCATGGGTCCAGGGAACCAGCTCAAGTGTGGGAAACGCCTTGGCCCCAGCTGTTGGCTCCAAACACTTTTATTTCGTGCATAATCTCATTGATCTTACGGGCATGGATGGGGAGGGTGAAGGGGTATATAAGATAGCCGAGGAGGGAGGTTGGGTGGGGAGAGCACTTGAGATGCTTCTAAGATATGCTAAACTAGTGCTCTTAGCATCGTTTAACAGCACTTGAGATCCTTCTAAGACATGCTAAACTAGTAGTCTGAGTTTATCACCAATTGCTATCAGGGTGCAGCTGCATCACAACTTTAGCGGATGAGGAGCCACCCAGTCTGACCACACTCAAAGCATCAAGGGGCATTGAGGACGTAGAACTCTCTCTCCATATTCCGAGAACCCAGGCAGAGTCTGAGGTGTTCCGTGATCTCTGCCCTGCAAGGCTTTTCTCTTCCTAGCCAGCTTCCATCTACAAAGACCCTCGCGGATCTTCTGAGCAGAGGTTGCCTCCCTTCTCAGAGATCTTTGCATATGCCCTCGGAGGACGTAGAACTCTCTCTCCTTATTCCGAAAACCTAGGCAGAGCCTGAGGTGTTCCGTGATCTCTGCCCTGCAAGGCTTTTTTCCTCCTTGCCAGCTCCCATCTGCAAAGACCCTCCTGGATCTTCTGAGCAGAGGTTGCCTCTCTTCTCAGAGATCTTTGCATACGCCCTCTTTAGGAAACTCTCATGCAGTCTCCATGTTGAGAAGGCATTCGTGGGAACAGAGCAGTATTGCCTGCTCTGCACGCACCGGAGGCGTTCCCCGGTGTTACTGTGCTCTCCACGGTCTTTACCTTCGGCCTCCTGTTGCCACTTGATTTCTAATTGACTGCGCCAATAATATAGTTTAGTTCCATGAATAACTTCACTGTACTCTGAGCCATGGAAGCTTATAATTATCTAGCTAGAATTAACACAGGACTCCCCCTGGCAATCTTGACCCACATGACTGCCATATCTTTGCACCTCCTTTCCTGCCTACAAAACTTTAATGTATCTTTCAAAACTCACCTCAGGTATTGCCTTGCTTAAAAAGTCTTCCATGAGCCTTAAACCAAATTAAATGTTTCTCTTATCTGTGCTTCCTTTATATTTTGCATACTTGTAATCTTGCATTTTTAGCCTCGCTCCCTGTTTACTGGATTGTGAACTTCTTAAAAGTGAACACTACAATGTTTCTTTACTTTTTCAGTGCCTGGTATAATGCTTGATTTATTAAAGGTGCTCTGTAAATCATTTATAATGTGAATCCATAAAGTGTTGCTCCATTAGCATCTCGCTAGCCTTATGTTTTAAAAGTAGGCTTTCATGTATTTGGAACAAACGAAATGTTCTCAGTTACATTTCTTGTGTTGTAAGGGTTATTGCCAAGTTTAAAATGAGGAAACTGAGGCCAGTATAAGAAAATTAAATGCCAGTTTATTCAGCTCCCAGGCGAGGTTCTCTGGTCCGGGGAAAGGGGGCCGGAGAAGTCCCGCTGACTTCCTGGAGCAGGGGGGTTTTATGGCTAGGAGGACCGAGCAACAGCTGGGTGCTCTGATTGGGTCCGGGGGGAGCGGGATTGGGACAGGGTGGGGCGGGTTGTTGGGCAAGTTTTTCCAGTGCGAGAGCCGGCCAGGGTTGCCGGAGCCTTCCAGGGGAGCCATGCTGCAGAGCTGGGTGCAGAGTGCAGAGCCTGGTACTAGGTGCAGAGTCAGGTGCTGGGTGCAGAGGTGGGTGTGTCCAGCCTCCCGGCGAGGCAACTGGCCTTACATGTGCATCGAGAGTTTATTTTCTCCCGGCCTTTGCAAAATTGAGAGTTGCACTGCCAGGATATGATATTGCTGAAGCCTACCTTCCTAGTTAAGAAGAACCTTGCCACAATTCCTGTATCTTATTATTAAGCTCTAAGGAGCCTTTTATCTTGTCTAAATTTTATCCACATTAATCAAATATAATTCAAAATTATTATAAAATTTATTAGAATAGAGAACTTTCACTAGTCACTAAATCGTACATATTAATCATACATCCAGAATGAATCAACATCTGGGAAAAACATTGACTATCGCAACCTGAATGACAAGGATCATCACATCTACTGGTAAATTCTGGGAGGATACAAAATGTGCAGTTTTGATTGTATATGTCAACTTGTTGGTGTATACACCTGAAATTGTCCATCTTTCCTGTATAACATAGCCAACTATGTTTGCAAATGTTCTTTTTCCAGTAGGTAAACAGTGTTCTTGATGTTATCTCAGGACAATTTCATTAATTTCAGCTATGAAAACCACAGCATATCAATTATTAAAGTATATCCTAATTATTTTTAACATTTACCACATATGTAATTAAATATCAGTATACCCTCATATGGGCTGGACTTGTTGCCTTACAGGCTTGGTGTAAAAATGTGTTGTTCTCACTCTCATTTTCGCACCCATCTCAACTTACCTTAGACTTAAATACTAGGGTGAGAAGGAAGGAAAGAAAAAACAATATCTATTTGCATGAATGTCCATAAAAGTTTTCTTTTATCTTTCTATTGATAACACCATTGCTCTAGACTCATTGGCAGGCACTGACTTACAACAATTACTGAAAGCAAAAATTAATGTCTTCAAGAGGAACTATAAATCCCCCAACCCCACTCCCACTCAACATGTATACCTCAATGTCACACAGTACCCCTTTGGTGTGTCTACCTCCTTGCTTTGGTGCTGTGGTAAGCCCCAGAAATCCCACTGCTATTATGTCACTGGACACTTATGGCTTCAATTTCAATGGTGAAATTAACCTTTAATAGCCCTTGAGATGAGGAATTTGAGGGGCAGTTTTTATCTCCTCATCACCTGGTCTATTTTCATATATCCTACCCTAGTATCATTTCCCAGTGGTTTTTCTCCAGATTCAGGATATGAGGCACATGGACAAATCTAGTGACTAAGCAGGCATGAAACAGAAAAGAACTCAGTCTCCCATTTTTTCACATACACACAAATTTTATGAACAGATCTTTCCCCTTCCCATCCCTTTAACTATGGAAAAGAGAACCAATAGTGTACCTTTTTCCCTTTCTTAAAAGAGAAAGAAAGGGATGGGTGTTTAATTCCTTGAACACAGTCCACTCCATAAAGGTGATCTGCCTTGCCTTTTAGCACTACTGCTAATGACTCATGGTAAAAACCGAACAAAACAAAGAAGTAATTTTGGTTTATTTTACAACTGAAACATCAACTCACTCCAAAAATTGGGTCTTCTTTAAAACAGCCTTTGAAGAATTTAGTAATTGCTTTCATCAAGCATTTCTGCTGTATTCTCCAGGCACTTTGGTAATCTACATGACTCATTATTATAAGACACTTGTATCAAGTAGAAATATTCTATAAATAATAAAATGTGATTTTAAATATTCACACTGCACACTGCATATATAGACTCTCTGGGCAAAGGAGGTACTTTTCCACAATGTTTAAAAGTCCTGTAGTTTCCTAAATTCCTATTGTAATTTGGTTTTGAAAGTACATGGATTTATCAACGTGGCTTCAATGCAGTAGTTGTGCATCCAAGGAAAAGTAACAGTGCTACTGAAAGAGCAGTTAGTATTTATTGCACATTGGTTATTTTCAGAAATTTCATTACCCATAAAATCTATCAGGAAATTGCATGAGAAGGAAAACAATTAGTAACTAAACATGTAATTCTGACAGAGTATGAGCCATGTCTCTGAAGAGTAGTAACATCAAGCACATGTCAGCATTACAGACCTGTTTCAAGTCAAGAAAGAGACTGAGGAATAGACAGCTATTCGCCATTCACCATGATTTACACTAACAAATTAAGTGCTTAGGAGCTATGGTTTTACAGAAGCTCAGAATGAGGCATAATACCAGATTTATAGTCACTCTTCTAACCTTTAAATCAGTGCTTGATTGCTAAAAGATCTGTAGAGCTTTGGAATATGCAAAAAGCACATAGAAATTTTTACAACAGGAATGCTGGGAAGATGGCCGCCTAAGAACAGCTCAGGACTTCAGCTCCCAGTGAAAGTGCAGAGGGTGAGTGGACGCCGCATTTCCAGACAAACTCTTATTGCCCACAGACCAGGAGATACCCAGGCAGAGGGGTCGCCAGCGTCGCAGTCCCAGCCGGTGCGGCTGTTTTGGCCCCTGTGGGGCTGATTCTGCCTGCGCTGCTGCTGTGACCACTCCCTGTTGCTGCGGTTCTCCGTACAAAAGCCAATGGTCTGGGAGCCCTCTTAGCTGGTGAGCAGAGCCCTGAGACGGCAGAATAGCCCATTCATCTGAAATAGCGAGTCAGGCCAGGAGATTCCTAGGCAAAAAATCCGCCAGGAGCCGGCGCCGCGGTTCGAGCCGCAGCACGGGAGATCCCGGCGCGTTTTCAACAAGCAACCGGAATGCAGGGTCGTTCAACTTAAAAGAAAAGACTCTGAGTCAGGGAGCCAGGTGATCAGGCTCGGTTGGTCCCACCCCTCCACCCCCAACAACAACGAAAACAAAAACAGTAATTGGAAACCCTCTGGGTTGAGCCCTTCAAACCAAGCACAGCTGAACCGGGGTGGTCCGGCTCCGTGGGGGAGGGGCTTCTGCCATTACTGAGACTCTCCACCGCTACGGAGGCAGGCTGCCGTTGCCGAGGCAACCCGCCATTGCCGAGGCAACCTGCCACAACAGAGAGAGTCCGCCATAACAGAGGCGGGGCCACCATTGCCAAGAGTGTTCTAACTACGACCATATAAAAGGACTACAGGGAAGAGCTCAGGGCAGCTGGGCGGAGCCCACAGCAGCTCAGCAAAGCCCCTGCGGGCAGGCAGTGGCTAGGCGTGCTGCTAGCTGGGCGGGTCCGACCTGAAAGAAAAATCAAAAAAGGCAGTAGTGCAACGGAAACTCATAAAGCTCCAACTCCCTGGGACAGAGACAGACAACAGGTGGATAAACCCACAAAAATGGGAAGAAATCAGCGCAAAAAGGATGAAAACTCCCAAAACCAGAACACCTCTCCTCCTAAAAGGGATCACAGCTCCTCACCAGCAAGGGAACCAGAACAGATGGAGAAGGAGGGTGATGAAATGACAGAATCAGACTTCAGAAGGTGGGTAGTAAGAAACTACAGTGAGCTAAAAGAACATGTTCTAACCCATCGCAAAGAAAATAGGAACCTTGAAAAAAGATTGGACGAACTGCTGACGAGAATGGACAGCATAGAGAGGAGTATAAGTGAATTGATGGAGCTGAAAAACGCAACACGAGAACTTCGTGAAGCATGCACAAGCTTCAACAGCCGAATTGACCAAGCAGATGAAAGGATATCAGAGGTCGAAGATCAACTCAATGAAATAAAAAGAGAAGGCAAGAACAGAGAAAAAAGCACAAAAAGGAATGAACAAAATCTTCAAGAAATGTGGGACTATGTGAAAAGACCTAATCTATGTCTGATAGGTGTACCTGAATGTGATGAAGAGAATGAATCCAAGCTGGAAAATACTCTTCAGGATATTATCCAGGAAAACTTCCCCAACCTAGCAAGGCAGACCAATATTCAAATCCAGGAAATACAGAGAACACCACAAAGATATTCCTCAAGAAGAGCAACCCCAAGACACATAATCGTCAGATTCACCAGGGTTGAAATGAAAGAGAAAATGCTAAGGGCAGCCAGAGAGAAAGGTCGGGTTACCCACAAAGGGAAGCCCATTAGACTCACAGCAGATCTCTCAGCAGAAACCCTACAAGCCAGAAGAGATTGGGGGCCAATATTCAACATCCTTAAAGAAAAGAACTTTCAACCCGGAATCTCCTATCCAGCCAAACTAAGCTTCATAAGTGAAGGAAAAATAAAATCCTTTGTGAACAAGCAAGCACTCAGAGATTTCATCACCACCAAACCTGCTCTACAAGAACTCCTGAAAGAGGCTCCACACATATAAAGGAACAACCAGTACCAGCCACTCCAAAAACACACCAAATGGTAAAAGAGCATCAACACAATCAAGAAGCTGCATCAACTAACCAACAAAACAGCCAGGTAGCACCAAAATGACAGTATCAAATTCACACATAACAATACTATCCCTAAATGTCAATGGACTAAATGCCCCAATCAAAAGACACAGACTGGCAAATTGGATAAAAAGCCAAAACCCATCAGTGTGCTGTATCCAGGAAACTCATCTTACATGCAAGGATACACAAAGGCTCAAAATAAAGGGATGGAGGAAGATCTATCAAGCAAATGGAGAGCAAAAAAAGGCAGGAGTTGCAATTCTCATCTCTGATAAAATAGATTTTAAAGCAACAAAGATCAAAAGAGACAAAGAAGGACATTACATAATGGTAAAAGGATCACTGCAACAAGAAGAGCTAACGATCCTAAATATATACGCACCCAATACAGGAGCACCCAGATACATAAGGCAAGTTCTTAATGACTTACAAAGAGACTTAGACTCCCACACAATAATAGTGGGAGACTTTAACACCCCATTGTCAATATTAGACAGATCATCCAGACAGAAAATCAACAAGGATATCCGGGACCTGAATACACACCTGGAACAAGCAAACCTAATAGACATTTACAAAACTCTCCACCCCAAATCCACAGAATATACATTCTTCTCAGCACCACATCACACCTACTCTAAAACTGACCACATAATTGGCAATAAATCACTCCTCAGCAAATGCAAAAGAACAGAAATCATAACAAACAGTCTCTCAGACCACAGTGCAATCGAGTTAGAACTCAGAATGCAGAAACTAACTCAGAACCGCACAGCTTCATGGAAACTGAACAACTTGCTCTTGAATGTTGACTGGATAAACAACAAAATGAAGGCAGAAATAAAGATGTTCTTTGAAACCAATGAGAACGAAGACACAACATACCAGAATCTCTGGGACACATTTAAAGCAGTCTCTAGAGGAAAATGTATAGCAATGAGTGCCCACATGAGAATAAAGGAGAGATCTAAAATTGACACCCTATCATCAAAATTGAAAGAGCTAGAGGAGCAAGATCAAAAAAACTCAAAACCTAGCAGAAGACAGGAAATAACTAAGATCAGAGCAGAACTGAAGGAAATAGAGACACAAAAAACTCTTCAAAAAATCAATAAATCCAGGTGCTGGTTTTTTGAAAAGATCAACAAAATAGACAGACCACTAGCCAGATTAATAAAAAAGAAAAGAGAGAATAACCAAATTGATGCAATAAAAAATGATAAAGGTGATATCACCACAGATTCCACAGAAATCCAAACCACCATCAGAGATTATTACAAACAACTCTATGCACATAAACTAGTAAACCTGTAAGAAATGGATAAATTCCTGGACACCTGCAACCTCCCAAGCCTAAACCTGGAAGAAGCTGAAACCCTGAATAGACCAATAACATGGTCTGAAGTCGAGGCAGCAATAAAGAGCCTACCACCCAAAAAAAGCCCAGGTCCAGATGGGTTCACAGCTGAATTCTACCAGACATACAAAGAGGAGCTGATACCATTCTTTCTGAAACTATTCCAGACAATCCAAAAAGAGGGAATCCTTCCCAAATCATTTTACGAGACAAACATCATCCTGATACCAAAACCCAGCAGAGACTCAACAAGAAAAGAAAATTTCAGGCCAATATCCATGATGAACATAGATGCAAAAATCTTCAATAAAATACTGGCAAACCGATTGCAACAGCATATCAAAAAGCTCATCCACCATGATCAAGTAGGATTCATCCCGGGGATGCAAGGCTGGTTCAACATACGCAAGTCCATAAACGTAATTCACCACATAAACAGAACCAAAGACAAAAACTGCATGATTATCTCAATTGATGCAGAGAAGGCTTTTGACAAAATTCAACAACCCTTTATGCTAAAAACCCTCAATAAACTAGGTATTGACAGAACGTATCTCAAAACAATAAAAGCTATTTATGACAAACCAACAGCCAATATCATACTGAATGGGCAAAAACTGGAAGCATTCCCTTTGAAATCTGGCACTAGACAAGGATGCCCTCTCTCACCACTCCTATTCAATACAGTACTGGAAGTTCTAGCCAGAGCAATCAGGCAAGAAAAAGAAATAAAGGGTATCCAAATTGGAAAGGAGGAAATCAAATTGTCTCTATTTGCAGATGACATGATTGTATATCTGGAAGACCCCATCATCTCAGCCCAAAATCTCCTGAAACTGATAAACAACTTCAGCAAAGTCTCAGGATACAAAATCAACGTGCAAAAATCACAAGCATTCCTATACACCAGTAATAGACTTCAAGAGAGCCAAATCAAGAACGAACTGCCATTCACAATTGCTACAAAGAGAATAAAGTACCTAGGAATACAACTAACAAGGAACGTAAAGGACCTCTTCAAGGAGAACTACAAGCCACTGCTCAACGAAATAAGAGAGGACACAAACAGATGGAGAAACATTCCATGTTCATGGTTAGGAAGAATCAACATCGTGAAAATGGCCATACTGCCCAAAGTAATTTACAGATTCAACGCTATTCCCATCAAGCTACCAATGACCTTCTTCACAGAACTGGAAAAAAAAAACACCTTAAACTTCATATGGAACCAAAAGAGAGCCCTCATAGCCAAGTCAATTCTAAGCAAAAAGAACAAAGCAGGAGGCATCACACTACCGGACTTCAAACTATACTACAAGGCTACAGTAATCAAAACAGCATGGTACTGGTACCAAAACAGAGATATAGACCAATGGAACAGAACAGAGGCCTCACAGGAAATACAACAGACCCACAACCATCTGATCTTCGACAAACCTGACAAAAACAAGCAATGGGGAAAGGATTCCCTGTTTAATAAATGGTGTTGGGAAAACTGGCTAGCCATGTGCAGAAAGCAGAAACAGGACCCCTTCCTGACACCTTACACCAAAATTAACTCCAGATGGATTAAAGACTTAAACATCAGACGTAATACTATAAAAACCTTAGAAGAAAATCTAGGCAAAACCATTCAGGACATAGGTGTAGGCAAGGACTTCATGACCAAAACGCCAAAAGCAATGGCAACAAAAGCCAAAATAGACAAATGGGACCTAATCAAACTCCACAGCTTCTGCACGGCAAAAGAAACAGTCAGTAGAGTGAATCGGCAACCAACAGAATGGGAAAAAATTTTTGCAGCCTACCCATCTGACAAGGGGCTGATATCCAGAATTTACAAAGAACTAAAGCAGATCTACAAGAAAAAAACAAACAAGCCCATTCAAATATGGGCAAAGGATATGAACAGATACTTTACAAAAAAAGACATACAGGAGGCCAACAAACATATGAAAAAATGCTCATCATCACTGGTCATCAGAGAAATGCAAATCAAAACCACATTGAGATACCATCTCACACCAGTTAGAATGGCGATTACTAAAAAATCAGGAAACAACAGATGCTGGAGAGGATGTGGAGAAATAGGAACACTTTTACACTGTTGGTGGGAATGTAAATTAATTCAATACCATTGTGGAAGACAGTGTGGCGATTCCTCAAGGACCTAAAAATAGAAATCCCATTTGACCCAGCAATCCCATTACTGGGTATATATCCAAAGGATTATAAATCATTCTACTACAAGGACACGTGCACACGAATGTTCATTGCAGCACTGTTTACAATAGCAAAGACCTGGAACCAACCCAAATGCCCAATGATGATAGACTGGATAGGGAAAATGTGGTACATATACACCATGGAATATTACGCAGCCATCAAAAACGATGAGTTCACGTCCTTTGTAGGGACATGGATGAACCCGGAAACCATCATTCTCAGCAAACCGACACAAGAGCAGAAAATCAAACACCGTATATTCTCACTCCTAGGCGGGTGTTGAACAATGAGAACACATGGACACAGGGAGGGGAGCACTACACACTGGGGTCCGTTGGGGGGAAATGGGGGAGGGGCTGCGGGGTGGGGAGGTGGGAAGAGATAGCATGGGGAGAAATGCCAGATACAGGTGAGGGGACGGAAGGCAGCAAAGCACACTGCCATGTGTGTACCTATGCAACAATCTTGCATGTTCATCACATGTACCCCAAAACCTAAAGTGCAATAAAAAATAAATAAAATAAAATAAAATAAAATAAAATAAAATAAAATAAAAAGAAATTTTTACAGAAAAAAAAAAAAAGATCCATGCAAATTTTCAAGGCATAAACAATATTCAGGTCACTCAAATTTGAATGAGAACATGTTCATGCGTAACATGGCTAGAATAATATATCCTGAAATATTTTATATTTGGTGTTATTTTATTTTCTTATTTCCTCTGAAATTAAATTCTGTTTCCCTGAATCACAGCACTTAACAGTCAACCTAGAAACCACTGTCAATATGTTTATTCCTATGATATTCCAAGAAAAAATGGTTATGCCTGGAACATACATATTTGGAAGTACTTTTGTTAGAACTAAATAAAATTTAACAAGTAACTAAACAAATAAATCTTCCAAATAAGAATCATAAATCTTTCAAGTATGCCTGAGGAATGCTCCAGAGTAACCTTTAGTTTGTGTTCCTTTTTCACCTACATGTGGAGGGAAGTACCGAACATTGCAACCTCCCAAAAATGCTATCCCTCAAAATTTCATCGCAGGTCACATAGAAACGGCAAAGCCTCACACATGGATTATGTATTATACTTTTCTCAAAGTCTGAAGTCATGGCTATTACATCATTTTTACATAATTCTTAGAAATACCTTAAAAATTATTGGGGAGAACAGCTCCCAATATATCAACATGAGTTTAAGATCTCTCAAAGTGATCAAGTTGTTGTTGAAAAAGAAAGAGAGAGAAAGCAAACGTTTTCTTTAAAGCTGGGCCCAGGGGAGACACCACATAAAGCCGCTCTGTGGATGTCTGACATTCCCCTGAAAACCTCAGTTTTTTATGGTGCTCTTTCAATAGAGGGGGAGCGAGATTATGCAAAGTTTCAGTGATAATTATACAAAAATAATACATTTGCAAAAACTGATGCACAGAAGTCACAACGTGGTGTTATAAAAGGATAACAATGTAAAGATAACTTTCTGTGTGTCAGCACAGAAACCATACACCTTCGCAGGACTATAGGTTGAACATAAACTTAGGATTATCAGCAAGAACATATTGGGCTCACAGCTACAGGGGGAGCAGGATCTGACGCAGGACAACCAGCCTGACCACAGAAACCGCAGGAGTTGGGGGCTCCATGCAGGCTGGAGGAGCAGTGGGAGAAGAAAGACTTTTACATCCTTATCTCAACCACAGAGACAGATGCCCCTCACACATCTATTTAAAGGCTTTCCATAAGGGTTGCATTCCCTTTCCAGGGCCCTAATCAATATGCCTTTCCTAGGAAAGGAATCCAGGTAATTAACCTCTCTACACACGTCCCTTTATAGGCTCTAAGCAACGAGAAGCCTATTATGCGTTGTCGTCTCTCTCCAGCAGTCAATCTATGTGGTTAGTCCCTCTCACAGAGTTCCTGTTTTTACCAGAACAGATCAGTAGAAACAAAGTTACAAGGTGCAGCTCTGCGGAACCAAAGTTACAAGTTACATCTCAGCAGAACCAAAGTTACAAGTTACGTCTCAGCATTTCACCTTATCCTGCATTTTCTGAAACATAATCAATACAGCAAACAACAAGCATCACAAAGCAAATAACTCATTTCTAAGAGAATTTACAGGTTAGAAATCAACAAAAATTTATTCTTCTTATTTCAGGTAGCTTGGGTTTTACCAATTCTTCCAGAGGCTTGGGGTTGCTCAGTCACCACAGAGGGGTTCAGAGTATTCCCAACATCAAATAATATAAACCCCATGTCCAATCTCCCGCAGAGGAAAATCTTATTGCAATATGTGCAATCATGATTCTAATACAGTTCTCTTGAAAAATAAACTTTATTGGAGTATAAGTTACTTCCTATTTGATTTCCCCCTTAGTGCCATCAGTTTTGATTTATAGTTCCTTAAGTTCTGTTATTATTGATTTTGGAAACTTTATATCTTCCTAAGAAATTTTTCCCTTTATCATTATGAAATGTGATACTTTATCACAAATCCTAAAATTTAATTTCTCTGATAGCAATATAGCCATTCCAGCTTATCCAAATGTGTGGTTTATGTGGTATTTGCCTTACTACTGTTACTTTCAGTCTATTTGTGTGTTTATATTTGAAGAGCATCTCCTGAGGACAACATATATTTATGCCTTGTGTTACATCCAGGCTGACAATCTGCCTTTGAATGTATATACTGATGTGATTGGGTTTATGTCTATCATCTTATTATACATTCTCCATCTGTATCTTCTCTCTGTGTGTTCATTTCTCTTTTGGGATAATAGAACATTCTTTATTATTACATTTACTTTCTTACCAAAACTTAGTTAAAATCTTTCTTTTATCATTTTACTCTTCTTGCTTCTCACTTCTTGTTTCACACTGGCACCCCAAAATGTGGCAACATTAAGAAAGTATAATTCCAATTACCTGCACTTGTCTTTTTCACTATTTTGGTAATTGCTTATATTTCTATATAGGTTACAAACCCCAACTTAAAATGTTATTATTTTGGCTTTAAGTAAACGTTTGGCTTTTAAACAAATTATGAGAAAGGGAAAAACCCAGAATATTTTGTATTTTCACATGTGGTTAGTAATATTTATCATTATCTATAGATCTGCATTTCTGTGTTAATAGTATCATTTCTTATTGGTCTGAAGGATATAGCCTTCTACATTTCATATACTGCATTATCTTAGCTTTCGTTTATCTAAAAATACCTTCATTGTAGTCTCTTTTTTGAAGAAGAAGAGTTTTATCTGGCTGGGTATAGGCTGTAAAGTTACCATTGATTTTCTTTTTGTTGTTGTTGAAATCTTATTTTAAGTCCCAGGGTACATGTGCAGATTGCGCATGTTTGTTACATAAGTAAATGTGTGCCATGGTGGTTTGCTGCACAGATCAACCCATCACCTGGGCATTAAGTCCGGTATTCATTTGCTATTCTTCCTGATGCTCTCCTTCCCTACAAACTCCTCCAACAGGCCCCAGTGTGTGTTGATCCCAGCCATGTGTCCATGTGTTCTCATCATTCAGCTCCACTTATGAGAACACGAGTTACTATTGTTTACTTCCAGCACTTAATGAGTTTTTTGAAGTTTGAGTTGTCATTATTTTTGATAAGAAGTTAGTCATAATCTGTATAATTATTTACCTCTATGTAACATGTCACTTATTCTTTTCTTTCGCAATATTTTTTTTACCTCCAATCATCAGTAGTTTGACTAGAATTAGGTGATATGGTTTCACTGTTTCCCCACCCAAATCTCATCTTGAATTGTAGTTCCCATAATTCCCATGTGTTGTGGGAAGTAATTTAACTGTGGAGAGGTTACCTCCATGCTGTTCTTGTGATAGTGAGTGAGTTCTCACAAGATATGATGGTTTTATAAGGGGCTTATCCCCTTTTGCTTGGCACTTCTCCTTCCTACCATAATGTGAAGGACATGTTTGCTTCTTCTCCACCATGATTGCACACTTCCCGAGACTTCCCTAGCCATATGAAACTGTGAGTCAATTAAACCGTTTTTCTTTATAAATTATCCAGTCTCAGGTATTTCTTCACCAGTATGAGAATGTTCTGATACAATAAATTGGTACCACAGAGACTGGGGTGCTTCTATAAAGATACCCAAAAATTTGGAAGCAAGTTTGGAACTTGGTTACAGGCAGAAGTTAGGACCGTTTGGAAGGCTTAGAAGAAGACAGGAAAATGTGGAAAACTCTGGAACTTCCTAGAGACTTGGAGGGCTCAGAACACAGGAAGATGTGGGAAAGTCTGGAACTTCCTAGAGACTTACAAATGGCTTTGACCAAAATGCTAATAGTGATATGTACAGGTCCAGGCTGAGGTGGTCTCAGAAATTAGGAAGTTGCTGGAAATCAGAGTAAATGTCACTTTTGCTATGCAAAGAGACTAGGGGCATTTTGCCTGGCTCTAGAGATCTGTGAAAGCTTGAACTTGAGAGAGATGGTTTATGGTATCTGGGGGAAGAAATTTCTAAATGGTGAAGTGTTCAAGAGGAAGCAGAACATAAAAGTTTGGAAAATTTGCAACCTGATGATGCAACAGAAAACAAAATCCCATTTTCTGGAGAGAAATTCAAGTTGGATGCAGAAATTTGCATTAGTAATTGCCAAATGTTAATCATCAAGACAATGGGGAAAATGTCTCCAGGGCATGTCAGAGACCTTCACAGCAGCGCATTCCATCACAGGCCTGGAGACCTTGGAAGGAAAAGTGGTTTCCTGTGTCTCTTCTGACATAGTGCCCTGCATCCCCACTGTTTCAGCTCCAACTGTTGCTAAAAGGGACCAATGTACAGGTCAGGCCATTGCTTCAGAAGATGCAAGCCTTAATTTTTGACAGCTTCCATGTAGTGTTGGGCCTACAGGTGTATAGAAATCAAGAATTGAGGTTAGCAACTTCTGCCTATATTTCAGAGAATATATGGAAACGCTGGATATCCAGGCAGAAGTTTGCTGCAGGGGTGGAACCCTCACAGGGAACCTCGGCAAGGGTAGTGGGAAAGGGAAAGGTGGGGGTGAAGCCCACACACAAAGTTCCCACTGGGACACTGCCTAGTGAATCTGTGAGAAGAGGGCCACCATCCTTCAGATCCCAGAATGGTAGATCCACCAACAGCTTGCACCATGGGCCTGAAAAAGCCACAGACACTCAACACCAGCCTGTGAAGGTAGCTGGGAGCAAGGATGTACCCTGCAAAGCCACAAGGGCACAGTTGCCCAAAGCCATGAGAGCCCACCTCTTACCTCAAAATGAGCTAGATATAAGACATGAAGTCAGAGGACATCATTTTGAAACTTTAAGGTTTAATTACTGCCCTATTGGATTTTGAACTTGCATGGGATAGCTCCTTTGTTTTGGCCAATTTCTCTCATTTAAATAAGGTGTATTTACCCAATGCCTGTGCCCCTATTGTATCTAGGAAGTAACGAACTTGCTTTTGATTTTACAGGCTCATAGGTGGAAGGGACTTGCCTTGTCATAGATGAAGTTTTGGACTCATGGTGGGAAAATGTCCTGCATGGGATCTGATATATACTCCATACAGTGCTGTTTTCTTTGCTTTTTGTTTATCTGTTTGTTTTTTACATGATGTTCTCTGTGTGTGAATTGGAGTTAAAGAAGAGATAGTAAAGAAAGATATTCTGTAGTATTCTAAGATATTTAGGGATAGAATCATAGGTTTTCCATCCTGTTGATTGCACCTAGGGTATATTAAATTGATTACCTGGATACAAGAGAAAACTGAAGTGATTAATAAGAATTATGACACAGGAAAATTTTGTTGTAAAGTATTTTTATCATTTTATTATCAAGTTTGATGTTTTAAATAAGTGATAAGTGAAAATACATAGAGGTTTGTTCTCCTGCTGCTGATAAAGACATACCTGAGACTGGAAAGAAAAAGAGGTTTAATTGGACTTATATTTCCATACGGCTGGGGATGCCTCAGAATCATGGCAAGAGACAAAAGTTACTTCTTACATGGTGGTAGCAAGAGAAAAATAAGGAAGAAACAAAAGCAGAAACCCCTGATAAACCCGTCGGGTCTCATGAAAATTGTTCCCTATCACTGTCATGAGGGCCCCCACTCTGCAGCAGACTTTTGCCTGGGCCTCCAGGCATTTCCGTAAACCTTCTGAAATCTAGGTGGAGGTTCCCAAACCTTAATTACTGACTTCTGTGCACTCACAGGCTCAACATCATGTAGAAGCTGCCAAAGCTTGGAGCTTCCACCCTCTAAAGCCATAGCCCAAGTTAAATGTTGGCCCCTTTCAGCCATGGTTACAGCAGCTGGGACACAGGCCACCAAGTCTCTAGGCTGCACATGGGATGGGGACCCTGGACCTGGCCCACAAAATCCCTTTTCCTCCTGGGCCTCTGGGCTTGTGTTGTAAGGGGCTGCTATGAAGTTCTCTTACATAGGCAGGAAACATTTTCCCCATGATCTTGGGGATTAACATTTGGCTCCTTGCCGCATATGCAAATATCTGCAGCCAGCTTGAATTTCTCTTCAAAAAATTGATTTTCCTTTTCTACCGCATCATCAGGCTGCAAATTTTGTGAACTTTTATGTTGTGTTTTTTCTTTACAATTGAATGCTTTTAACAGTACTCAGGTCACCTCTTGAATGCTTTGCTACTTTGAAATTTCTTCTGTCAGATTCTAAATCATCTCTCTCAAGTTCAAAGTGCCACATATCTCTAGGGCAGGAGCCAAATGCCACCAGTCTCTTTGCTAAAACATAACAAGAGTCACTTTTGCTCCAGTTCCCAAAAAGTTCCATGTCACCATCTGAGACCACTTCAGCCTGGACTTTATTGTTCAGATCATTGCCAGCATATTTGTCAAAGCCATTCAACAAACCTCTAGGAGGTTCCAAACTTTCCCAAAATTTCCTGTCTTCTTCTGAGCCCTCCAAACTGTCCCAACCTGTGCCTGATACCTAGTTCCAAAATTGCCTTTTTTTGGAAGGCAAACACATACCTAAAAAACACATTTTTAGGTATGTGTTCAGCAATGCTCCACTCTAGTGGTACAAATTTACTGTATTAGTTTGTTTTCATGCTGCCAATAAAGACATATCCAAGGCTAGGAAGAAAAAGAGGTTTAATTGGACTTACAGTTCCACATGGCTGGTGAGGCCTCAGAATCATGGCGAGAGGTGAAAGGCACTTCTTACCTGGTGGCAGCAAAAGAAAGATGAGGAAGAAGCAAAAACTCCTGATAAACGCATCAGATCTCATGAGACTTATTCACTATCATGAGAATAGCACAGGAAATGCTGGCCTTCATGATTCAGTTATGTCCCTGGGTCCCTCCTACCACATGAGGGAATTCTGGGAGATACAATTCAGGTTGAGATTTGAATGGGGACATAACCAAACCATATCAGAAAAGTCATATGTAAATCACCAGTAATTGCAAAGCATGACTAGACTATGTTCTCTTCATTGTAACTTCCAGAGCTTCCTGGTGTCTGGAAGATAACACAGTATAACATATGGAAAAATGCATTGAATTGAGCTATCTGTGATATGTACATAAAATTATTATTGCTTCAAGTACATTAGTCTATAAAGTTGACAGAAATGTCTGACTCCAGCATTATTAATTCAATCTCAACTTCTCTTTGACAAAAGCAAGTATCCCTATCTTCTAGTAATCTATGTAACTTTTTTGTCTCCCTTATAAGTTATTTTTAATACCTAATTGGTTATTCTTACATGTCATTTTATTTTTGTATCTTTGATACTAACCATAGTGCTTAGATTTGAACAAGTTTTTGATAAACTGTTGTTTAACATACCTGTATAGTTTCCTCTTCCTATCCCTGCTACAGTTCTGAGAAAATACTGTCTATTTTTTTCATGATGTGCTTAGGAATATAGACTTCAAACAAATTAGAAAGTTTATAACTGGTTGTAACTTATGTAAGTATTTACTTTTGAAATCATTTTAGAAGTAAGAAGTATTGGTTGTGATGATTTTGAATTTTAAGGCTCACTCTCTTCAGTCTCACATAAGCAATAGTACTTCTTGTTGAATTCCAGACACATAAGGAATATTTACGGTCAGTGGGAAGATTTCAACATTACCTAAAGTGTTAAAGACTTTTAAGACAATTCAAAAGAAACTCCAACTCAGCATTCACTGAATGATAATTATCATTACATATTGAAAAAATATGTATCTCACACTGGTATTTAATAAAATATCGGCAGGAAAAGGCTCTGCTTTAGTAGTACCACAAAAAAAGATTTTCTAACTATGAACGTTCTTTACTTCAACATATTTACTTACAAAAATTATTTATCATATACAAATACATATAAATAATTTGTGTGTACCTCAAAATGCATACTTTCAAAAGAAATTTAATTAAGTATATATCGTTGTTGCAAGACTCTAGTGAACTATAAATCATAACATACTTAACAGAACTATAAAAGTAAACTGACTATAAACTTGATAATTCAAAAATGTATCTATGAGACTAATATTGTTTTTTCTCTAAGATTTTTTTTTATGTCTGCTTTGGTGTGTTTGGGTGCACATACATGTGCATACATATTTATCTTAAACAGTTTTTTTTAGGTCTGTGATCAACTCCCTCCCTGCTTCCGCTAATAAAAACAACAGAGTACATCAAAATAAATAAATAAATAACAATAGATATAGCATTGAACAGAAAACTAAGGTGATTAGGTTCATTAACATGAATTAGTATTCTTATGATTTTCTTTTCAGAACACTTGTATATTTCTAAACTCTGTGTCTTATCTCTTCGAGGGGCCAAGAAGGAAGGACGAAGAAAACTATTTTCGACATTTTTCTAGAAAAATGTGCTTGAAACTAAATTTACAACTTCCTATCTCTTAAAAGTTCAGAGCAGCTGCATTTCCAAAGATCAGGGATTTTAATTTAAAATTTAGAAGTTTGTAGCTAAGGACTGTGAATCAAAGATCAGGGGACATAAATTTATGAAGAAGGGTAAGGAAAAAAGGTATGAAATAACTAGGAAGTTTTGGTACAAAGGGGTGAGAATTAGAACTGCAGATATGCTCTATAGAGTAGATACTCAACAGATATTTTTTGGGTGAATAAAGAAGTAAATGTATCAGTTTCAAAAATCTGTTTCCTATGTAATAAATCACAGCAAACATTTACAGGTAAAAACAATGATATTATATTTTTTATGATTCTGTGGATTTATTGAGGTCATTACCCATTATTTGAGGCCAGCTCAGTTTTCCTACACATACTTACTTTCTCTCTCTCTCCACCAGCCAAATGATGGCACCTGAACTGAGGTAACCCATGACTAACATAAAATGATGGTATTTTACCATCCTTTAAAAGAAAAAGGAGACACTATCCTTACCTGGCAGGGGAGATACCACGATCACGAAGGTGGTTTTCCCAGGGCGAGGTTTATCCATTGCACTCCGGATATGCTGACCCCTGCGATTTCCCCAAATGTGGGAAACTCAACTGCATAATTTGTGGTAGTGGGGGACTGTGTTCGCCCTTTCCCCTATTTAAAAAAAAAGAAAGAAAAAGAAGACACTATTGTCAATCTCAATTTTAACCGTATACTCTATACTCCTTGTCGAGTATACAGAGATCCGGAATCTCTATCTGTCCTCCACATTATTTCTCTTTATTCTCCTCCTCCCCACCCCACCCCAGGCCCTTTCATATGCTGTCTCTCTGCAGCAGTATAGCTGAATTCCTTAGAGTACTAAAGTTTAAATCATGGAATTATGGTTTGTATGGGGATTAATAAACTATACCTAAAAATACATTGTATTTTCCAAAAGACAGGCATCATACCAATGTACTTCATAATAATATGATAAGATCTATGAATGTTACCTTTTTCATATATTCTGAACTATTAAAATTAATTGAAATATCTATATTTTAATGTATCGTATATAACAATACATTTCATTTTAGCTATTTTAAGTGTGCAACTCATTGGCATTAATAGCATTCACATTGTGTAACCACTGACACAATCTATTCCCAAAATTTTTCATTGCCCCAAATAGAAACTCTGTCCATTAAGGAATGACTTTACATTGCTCCTATCCTCAGACCCTGACCGCCTCTAATATATCTACTTTTCTCTTTCTATGAGTTTGCCTATATTCTGGATATTTTATATAAGTAAAATCACACAATCTTTGTCCTTTTGTGTTTGACTTATTACTCAGTGCTTTCAAGGTTTATCCATGTTGCAACATGTGTCACCAATTTATTCCTTTTTATGACTGAATACCATTTCATCACATGTATGTACATTGTGTTGATCCATTCACTTGGGTTATTTCCACCTATTATAAATAATCCTGCAATAAAATTCAGCATACACATATCTGTTTGAGCCCCTTTTATTTCTTTTGAATATATTTCTAGAAGTAGATTTGTTGGGTTATATGGTAATTCCATATTTAACTTTTTGAGGTAGAGGGCATATTTTGTATCAACGACATCAGTAGGTACTGAAATCCAACACTCTTTCCATTTAAACATGTTTAAATACGTTTCATACTTTTTTTGCTTAAAAATTATTCTTCTTGTATTATTTATTTGTACACAGACACTCTATGATAGATGTTTTCAGCTCTGCTCTTTTTCCATTTTTTATTATTTGTTGTGTATTTTATCATAGTGTTGACAATATGTACATCTTAATTTGTAATTCGATTATTTATATACACCTCCCAAACTGACTGAGGTGCTTAAGGTATCTTTCACCTTTATTTTCATCCATTCCTAAATCTAAGCTGCCCTTTACTCACACTATGGCACCTGAACTGAAATAACCCATTACTAACATAAAATGATGGTGACAGTTTACCATTCTTTAAAGAAAAAACAAGACACTATTGTCAATCTCAATTTTAAAATATATTATTAACTTTTAATTTATCTATATTGTTCTTAAATTATTGGACACCACTACCACGTTCTTATGAATTATTACAAGCAAATGTGAAACAAATGGATAAATATTTATGGAAAGAAGTGGGAAACTCAGAAGACAGATTCTATTTCTTTTCTATGAGTATTTATTTATATTGATATGGTGTGCTGAGAGCTTATGTTCACGGTTTTTACAGAGGCATAAGATGTCGAGTAATTTGCCAATAGCTGAACAAGTTCTTGAGAATATGATTTAAAAAAATTTTACAATTTCAGATCCCTACACCTGAGCATACTTCACAACCTTGAACATGGGATGTTAGAATCATTATGACTCTCAACACTTTGACAATTCCTAAGATGAAGAGAAATGCCATTATAGAATAATTGGAGAGCAAGTAAAAGACAAACCAGCAGAGCAAATCTGTATAGTAAATGCAGAGTCACTCTGAGCTCACCAAGACTGAGACATTCAGGCAAAGCTTTAAAGAACAACATTTTTTCCCCCCTGTTATGTCTTAAAAGACATCTTAATAAAAAAGGAAATGATTAATGAGCAGCCATGCAAGCCCTCTGCTAGGATTAATAAATGGGATACCCCTATCAGCAACCCCATCTAAGGAGGCACTGATCATAACTTGCCACCTTAATAACATTTTAATGCCAACTCCAGATTCATTGCACTTTTATGAAAATTTAAATCATGCCCAAGTGTGGAATGCTTCCAGTAATGAGCATAAAAATGCGAAGAGATTTTGATTAACATTGGCCACTTAAAAACCAGGAATGTTTCACTTCGAACAGAGGAGCTACACAAACTATTTTGGGGATCTTTTAATGACATCAATTCAACGAAAGTTACTCTTTTTTAGTTTGTGTGAGCATTTGTATTTGTGTCTGTGAGTACAACTTTTCACTGAGATTTAGGACAGGAAATTTTTCTTCATTATGTAAAGTTCTTGTCATGAAGCAGTTTGCACAGATAGGTAATTTCTCTTCACAATTTTAGTTTTAGAGCTATGCCAAATAGAATACAACTCTTTCAGTTTTCTCTGAAATGGTAGTGGAAACACAAAGCTGCTTAACTCAAGATCACAGAAGCCAAGAAAAAAAATTATGGTAGCCCTACTTCAGAAATCACATCAGAAGGAATACTCTAGGTAACTTCAGAATCTGGTCTCCAAATTACATGACAATCATTTTTCATGTAACACACACCATCATGGTATTCCTGAATAAACTATCTCACACTAACAATCTAACACAGTGGAAGTTGTGAAAGCCATCAGTGTTTTGCGAAGCAGCAATGTCAGTGATGCAGATCAAGTTTGCTGGCATTTCTGAAGCTGACAGAATCTTGGAAGGGATGTCATCATCTACTTCACAGACGACAAGCCAGTTACCAATATCAGTGGTACTTTGGCAGTGATCATATATTTTTGTCTTTTTTTCAGCTGGTGCCTTTCCAATGCCTTTTAAAACTCTACTACCTTAGATTAATGTTTAGGTAATTTTCAAGCAAAAATGATGGGATTAGTTTTTAAAATAAAAAATAATATTTCCAACCTCTAGGCTATTATCAGGCACATGACCCTTATGCAATATTAAACAATTTTACGGTATAAGTAGATAAGTAGCTAGTCCTGACTTTATATGATAGAACGAGTATCAGGTGAAGGATGTCTTACAAATTTCATCTCTTCCACCATTCTCAGAAACACTAACGAAGCGGGTATTTCCCTAACCCCTTCAGGGGACTTGCAACAGGGGTGCTTCACTTAGCCCACAGCTCTCAATTCCTCCCGGGTAGGGAGCACATGAGGAGGAAGCGAGGTGGGAACTGGATTGCACAAACCCTGGAACCAGCTGGTCGCTTCTGTGCTGGCAGAGAAGAGCTCCACTCACTGGAAACCGCTGCACTTCAACTCTTATGGGAGGGGTTGCACAGCTGAACAAATGTGGGACAAGTGCTTTTGGGTGCCGGCAGGAGCCCATTTAGTGCCAGCCGTACAACAGCATCTGAGGGGATGCCAGCGATCCCTGAAGCCCCAGAGGGAGCATAACAGTGCTTTTAGCTCTGCCATCCTCAGACGGCTTAAGTATCAGCAGATCAGTGGACCCTCCGCCTTTTCGTGTGAGGTGGCTGCCTTCTGCCAGCAAAGGCAAAAGGTCAGCGTGACTGCCTTTTGCATCCTCACTCGTGGCACTCGAGCTCTCGCCTGGCATCCAGGAGAAACGAGGTCACACGAACTAATTGAAGGATGGTAAATGTGAGAGATTTCATTGGGGATGGAGGTGGCTCCTGTGGAAAGGGGAGTTGAAGAGCGGAAGGAGCTGAAATGTACTTTCCCCCTGAAGTCCAGCCATCTCCAGCTGGATTCGGATCCGAAGTTATGTCATCAACTGTCCCTCTGAAGTCAAGCTGCTTCTCTCCCACTTCCACCTGCAGTCTCCCACATCCAGCTGCTTGCTTCTCCTCTCTGCTGGCTGAGTTCTGGTTTTTGTTTGTTTGTTTGTTTGTTTGAGACGGAGTTTCGCTCTTGTTACCCAGGCTGGAGTGCAATGGCACCATCTCGGCTCACCGCAACCACCGCCTCCTAGATTCAGGCAATTCTCCTGCCTCAGCCTCCTGAGTAGCTGGGTTTACAGGCACGTGCCACCATGCCCAGCTAATTTTTTTGTATTTTTAGTAGAGACGGGGTTTCACCATGTTGACCAGGATGGTCTCTATCTCCTGACCTTGTGATCCACCCGCCTCAGCCTCCCAAAGTGCTGGGATTACAGGCTTGAGCCACCGCGCCCGGCGAGTTCTGGGGTTTTTATAGACACGGTATGGGGGTTCTGGGGTGAGCCATGGGTGGTTTTGGAAAAGGCAACATAGGAGCAGGAAAACAGGAATATAAGTTCTCACTTTGGTCTGTGGTTCCAGGCTTAAGGGTGGAGTTTTGTCAGGGACCCACCCTTTTTTGCCTAGAATTTCTCAGCCTCCTGTCCCTATCACTGAACAATGACTTCCACCTATACTCTAGCCAACCAAACCTCTTTCTTCTTTATCATCTTTCATTATTTCCTGCACATTTGCATGTATTCGTTTACTGATTTATTCTTAAAATATCAACAATACCCTTGTGAAAGGCAGAGGGCTAAATGCTGGGTTATTAAAAATGATAAAGCCAGAAATGACCACTGTCTTCACTGAATGTACAATCTAGTTGAAAGGTTTGCACATTGTTTTGTTCATGGATTTTCCTCTTTTTGGAATATGCCCTCCATGCTCTCCTGCTTGAGTTACCACTACTTATCATTTGTCATCTGGCTCAAGTAGGGTCTCCTTTTGAAATCTTCTCTAATTCATCCTTTAAGAAACATTAAAGATTTTAATCTTTGATAGTCAAGATTTCTTGAACATGACCTTGTAACAACTTATCTTATATCAGCAGAAAATATTTGTCTACATGTCTTTCACTTCTCCATCAAACTGTGAGCTTCATAGGAAGGTGAACGATGGCCAATTAATTATAGCGCTTGGTGTACAGTTATGATTCAACAGATAAATTGGCCTGATGAAAGAATCAATAAGACTAGAGAAGCTTCTCTCATTTACCATCTTTCCAAAAAAGTTTTGCATTTTTTTCTATACCTACAAATGACTTTCCTACCTACAGAAATGTATTTAACCTATTTTGATATAGGCAAAGAATTTCTAAATTGTGTGGGAACATCACACAACAGAAAATAAGATAGATTTTATTATAAAAATACTTTTAAAAAGTAAAATATCAATAATCTAAAAGATAAGCAGTGAGTGAAAAGACATTTTCCATTAAAAGATAACTCTTCAACATCACTGTTAATAATTAAATTAACCTAAAACAATAATGAGTTACAATTCATCTTCTAAATGCATCTTTTTCTTTTAATTCTAGTATAACAAACAATGCTTTTGAGAATGTAGCTGAATGGACACTTCTATACACTACTAGTAGAAACATACTGTTTTTAGAAAGGAAAGTTGAGAAAATATCAGTCATTTTATGTCTGAAAAAGCTGTACCATTGCCACATTGAATGTATCATTTAAAATTATCCTTAGGTAGAAAGACACAGGAAAAGTGTATAGCTGAATAATATTTTACAATATTTTAAATTGTTTAAATTATTTTCAAGAATACTCTTACTAATGATTATCAAGTAGAAATTTCTGACCCATGGAAAGTTAATCTATATACTTTGCCCTAAAACTATAAATATTGCCATTTAAAAAAACATCTTTCAGTAGCTTGTGAGGAAAGAAAAATGTTTTGGGGACTCTTTGTTTGTCTTTTTTTATTGCATCATTAAAATGTGAACATATTAAATTATATTTGTTAACAATTACTTAATTTCTGGTTGTACAGAAACTAACTGGTCTTTGACAAGGGACTGTTGCTATGGGTTGAATTATATTCCCCGAAAATCCATGATGAAATTGTAACCTCTGGTACTTGTGGCTGTGACCTTTCTGAAAGTAAGTTATTTGCAACTGTAATCAAGTTAAATGAGGTCATTAGGATGAACTCTAATCCAATATGAATGTTGTCTTTATAAGAGAAAAAAATGGATGCAGACACACATAGAGAAGTAAACACCATGTGAAGAAACAGACACACAAAGAAGATGCCATAGGATCAAGAAGAAAGAAACTTGGAGTAGTGCATCTATAAGCCAAAGAACACCTGTGGTTATGAGAAGCTAGAAGAAGCAAGGATCCTCCCCTTGAGATTTCTGATAGAGTAAAGCCCTGACCACACCTTGATTTTTGACTTTCACTCCCAGAACTGTGAAAAAAATACATGCGTGTGTTTCAAGACATGCAGTTTCAGAAACTTTATTTCACCAGTTGAGTATTTGTTTGTGTTTTCTGCTGTTGAATTGTTTGTGTTCTTAATATCTTCTGGAAATTAACCCCTTGTTGGATGCATAGTTTGCATCTGATATAATTATGGTCAATTTTCCATGTTTAACTATTTTGTATAGGTTTAGTAGTTTTACTATCCAACTACTACAAAATTGAAATCAGACGTTTTAAATTACTGAATTTAGTTTCCATTGGCCTGTACTGAGACGGAACAGAAAGCAGACAACAGAACAATGAAAAAAGAGCAAGAACGTCTGTTGAACAAAGGAGCTCATCCAGCTGATAACTGGGAAACCTGTGATTAGGACATGGACAGGGAGAACAAAGAAAGAAATACTGAAATATTCCCTTTACATAATAGGATACTTTCATTCTCTGCAGAATACCATTATGTTTTAATTTATAGTATAGTTATAATTTACGCTATGACTCATTTCTCTAATAAGTAGAGAAAAAGCTCTTAGGATTAATGTAAGAACTAAAGTGTATTATTTTCTTTGCATTTTCTTAAAATATCAAGTAAACACACAAACTGCTGGCATTTAATAAAAGCTCACTCTCTCAGTGGAAAAAGATATTATCAAGACTTCTTACTGGCAATTAAACCCAATCGGTGTTTGTTAGATCACCTCTCAACTCTAACCAGAGTTGAATCCTCTGGAAAGAATACCAGTATTCTACTGCAGACAGGGAATATTTTTGTAGTACAGCTGGAGTTGGGATGTGATCTGGACATGGAGAGTGAAATGGGATAATCTACAGAATAAGAAAAAATATTTGCAAACTATGCATCAGAAACTTCTGAAGATAATGGCTTCTGGCTCCATCCATGTCCCTGCAAAGGACATGATCTTGTTGCTTTTTATGGCTGCATACTACTCCATGGTGTATATGTCCCACCTTCTCTGTCTATCATTGATGGGCATTTAGGTTGATTCCATGTCTTTGCTATTGTGAATAATGCTGTAGCCGGGTTTTTTCTTGGGTGCCGGTGAGGCACAGCTCACTGGAGAGAATGCTGTGGGTTCTTAGCCTCCAACCTCTTAAAGAATAAGTGCTGGGACCACTGCAGGTGCACCGTATGCTCATAAAAGTAAATATCGGACCCAAGAAGTGTTGCAGAAAGGTGATTTTATTTAGGTAGAGAAAAGAGAAGGAAAGGAGAAGAAGAGAAAGACTTCCACGAAGAGTGTGGAAGGAGATTACAGAGGGGAAATTCCAAAGAGGAAAGGGAGCTCCCACCATGTGGGAGGGGATTCCAGAGAGCTGGAAAGCTGGCAGGTGAAGAAGCAGGGGAATTTATCCTGAGAGAAATTCCCACCTTCCCAAGTTCCTCTGGCCAATGAAAGGAGTTCCTTCAAACTTTCACTGGAATGGCTGACTTTTAGTTTCTTCCCATGCCCGTGAAATTCAAACATAAACGGTTAAATCTCCCAGATGGTGAGAGATGGGAGAGGGACATGGCACTGGGAAATTATTGCCCTTAAAACTATGCCTTCTCATGGACCTGGAAAGAGAACATATTCCCTCATCCCCCGCTCTGAACAGGAAAATTCAACTTCTGTTGGAATAGGGGTGTCGATCCTCTTTAACTACTTCTTCCTGAAATGGGACATAGAAGGGGCCCTGCAGTTGAAGTTTCTTCTAGAGTGGAGCCTTTCAGAGGTACAGGTTGATTTATAGGTCCACGATGGAGCTCACAAGCTAAGGACATCCGGGGTTCCAGCGGCAGGATTAATTGTGACCTTATAGTTCTATAAGAAATGAATATGACAAGGTGGTTAAAGATGAGAGGCCCAGAGTTATAAACGAGCCTAGGAGAGAACAGAGCTAGGATTTTGAAGTTCTCTAGCCCTATTTTGATTGATTTCTGAGTTCTGTGTTTGAAATACCATTTAACTGGTTTATAAAATAGCAGCTTATTTCCTAGGAAGAAACAGGTTCCCCTCTACTCTGTTGTAAGCAGATTCAGGGCCCCTTTATTTTTTTAAAGCTATGGCAGCTAAATAGTTAAGCTGGTTTGCAGAAAGAGCTGCTTTTTGCAGAGAGAATTAGCAATCTTTCTTTGTTATTAATTAGCTTCTGAGATAGCTTATGGTAATTGAAGAGAGGTAGTAACTTTCCTAATAGCAGTACTAAGTTTCCATGGCAGGAGAGAAATACAGAGAAGGCCCTGCCAGCACCCAGGAAAAGATTGGCTTCCTGGACCTTTATGGCTAGCCTTACCTGGGGCTTTGTGAGGGTGATGGCTTTTGCTGACTCTTGTTCTAGGTATACTCAGTCCTGCCATTGAGTCATCTGGTTAGATGCCTCAGACCCAAGGGACCTTGGGTCCCAGGGACAGTGTGCTTTCTAGTGATTTCCTTGGCACAGCAGGCATGGATGTGTTTCTATTCCTGTGGGGACAGTTTCTTACAACATGTCCCTTTAGACAGCACTGGTAACAAATTCTGCCAGACTGAGGCTAACCGGAGCCTTTCCCTCATTTGAGCCCCTGGGGTCTGCTTGCTTGAAGGCCATAACTGAGGCAGCAGCCTTTATCTGTCTCTCCTGATCCTTTCAGCCTGTTCCTCCTGGTCTTTATTATAAAACACCAAGGTTGCCTGGTTCAGCAATGATTCTAGACTCTGTTCTGGTCCCAAGGCTAGCTTCTGAAGCTTCCTTTTGATATCTGCTGCTGGCTGAGTAATAAACTTGTCCTTCAGTATTAACTGACCCTCAGTAGAGTCTGGTGACAGTGGAGTGTACTTTCTTAAAGTCTCTTGCAATTGCTCAAGGAAAGCTGTTGGGTTTTCTTCCCTTCCTTGAGTTATGGTGGATAATATTGCATAGTTCATTGGCTTCTTCCTAATTCTCCTTAATCCCTCAAGTATACAGTCAGGAAATGCTTATGGCTCCAGGCCCCTGTTCTGAATCCTCATCCAGTGAGGGTCCATGGCAGGGACTGCCTGAGTACCTGTGAGATATCTATCCTTATCCTCTGGCGTCATCAGGTTATGTACCTGACGAAGGTACCAAGTGTCCTCAAACTCTTGAGCTGCTGCTAGAGCAGCCTCTTTTTCATTGCTGGTTAGGGTTTGATTAAGCAAAAGCATGACATCCTGCCAGTCTAATTTGAAGGATTGACCCAGGCCCTGAAGAACATCTATGTACTTGCCTGGGTCATCTGAAAAGTTCCTAAGTCTACCTTAATTTGCTTTAAATCAGAAAGTGAGAAGGGGGTGTCCACCTTCACTGGGTCAAATTCTCTTCCCATGGCCTGTAGGGGGCAGAGTTTGGGCATCCACATAGCCAGAGATGCCCTGGCTGTCTCGGCCCTCCCTGGCTCCTGTTGTGGCATGGGAGCCGAGGATCCCTGGTTGGCATTGGTGGGGGTAGTTGCCACAGGGAGTCCCACAGGTAGAGGTAGTCCTGAGGAGGGCTGAATAGGGTAAGGGACACAGGTTTGATAGATCTGAGGCTTATTCCTTAGGAAAAAGGATAGTTACACATAGGGGACCTCAAACCATTTACTCTTGCTTTTATGATGCAGGTCTAATTGTAGAGTAGTGTCATAATTTATACTTCCCTTTGGAGACCGGGTTTTCCCACTCAGCAGGTGGTATTTCGGCCACTCTGTTTGGCATAGAAAGATGAGCCACTTCTTCAAAAGTCGTGTGTCAAACTGGTCCCAATTTTCCAGTATACATTTTAATTGGGACTTGAGATTGGGAATAGAAGCACCCATCTGAAATTGAACACAAGAAATGCCTGCATCCCTGATTAAAAATTACAGCCACTTCAACCTGAGGTGTCCCCCAAGTAAAATGGATACTGAAATGAAACGTTTTTCAGTCAGTATCCCAAAATTGTGTGTGCCCAAGATGCATGATTCATCTTATTAGAGGGCTCTCCATGAACTGGATTTCAATCACGACCTATCAGCATCATGGACTCATGCTCATGGCCTCACATGACTTCCAGTGATGACAATAGAGGCATGGAATGAAGGAGCTATTAGATTGGGTCATAACCATACCAATGAGCTCTGACAGGTGAGTGAGGCTCAGGAGATGGGCACCAGTATTTCCAGCAAAGGTCCAATTTTGCAGGCCAATTTAAAAAGCAGGGTAAGCTTCTAGGAAAGGGCTATTAGAGCCCACAATTTAAAGAAGCAGGCTGGGCAGCTGCAGCCGCCCTGCCCATTGGTGTGCCTTTTTTACCCCGCCTCCTGCCAGAGGGGAAAGTTTGCCACTGGCCTGCTCCAGGACCTGCCGCCACCATGTTGCTGGGACCATGTGCGCACCCTTGGCCACTCCCCGAGCCGCTGCCCACACAGGGACCCTGGGCTGCCATGGGAGCACCCTGGGGGAAGGTCTTGTTCCGTCCCTGACTATGGTGGTTTTAACAGCCGCATTCTGCGGCTTCATGCCACCCCCAGCTAGGCATCCGAATGTGCTGGCCAGTGAGCAAGCGAACCAGCAAAAGTATTTTCCCTCAGTGCTTTTCTTTTCTTTTTTTCTTTTTTTTTTTGAGACAGAGTCTCTGCTGCCAGGCACCAGGCTGGAGTGCAGTGGCGCAATCTCAGCTCATTGCAACTTCCGCCTTCCTGGTTCAAGCAATTCTCTTGCCTCACTCTCCCAAGTAGCTGGGACTACAGGTGCGCGCCACCATACCCAGCTAATTTTTGTATTTTTTTAGTAGAGACGGGGTTTCACCATGTTGGCCAGGATGGTCTCGATCTCCTGACCTCGTGCTGCTGCTTTGCTCAGAGCCTCTGCACCCCGCAGGAACGCACCTCGACTCCACAGCCCCCCACGCCCAGCTCTTCGCCCTGCCTGGCTGTGATTTACTGCAGGGTTAGGCTGTGGGCGACCCTAGTTCCCATTTCAGCCAGCAAGGAGTGAAAGGCCCAGGGGTGGGGGAGCAGGCTCGCTCCACATGGCCAGTTCGCGAGCCCAGCACCTGTCCACACCTGCGCAAGCCCGGTTCTACTCCTGGTACAAACAGCATTTGCTTGTCCCAACTCCAACAGGTTTTTTGTTTTTTTGTGTGTTTTGTTCTTCTGCCCAGAGAAGCAGCCGATAGGGGTGGGGGAGAGGGGAGGAGAGAGAAAGACAGCTTGGAAGAAAAGGTGCGCTTTTAGTTCTGGTTGGCTTGCTACCATGGCTCAGTGCCGCTCCAGTTCCCTGTAGCCCCACCTGGCTGCGACTGCTTCAGGTGTTCTCAAGAGACAGGATAGAAAGCAAGTGAGAAGGGGCCAATATTTTCACTTACACCTCCAAGGTGTTTTCTTTTTTACACTTCACTTCTTTTGCCCCACGTTGGGTGCTAATTCTGTAGCCGGGTTTTTTCTTGGGTGCCGGTGAGGCACAGCTCCCAGAAGAGAATGCTGTGGGTTCTTGGCCTCCAACCTCTTAAAGAATAAGTGCTGGGACCACTGCAGGTGCACCGTATCCTTGTAAAAGTAAATATCGGACCCAAGAAGTGTTGCAGAAAGGTGATTTTATTTAGGTAGAGAAAAGAGAAGGCAGGGAGAAGAAGAGAAAGACTTCCACGAAGAGTGTGGAAGGAGATTACAGAGGGGAAATCCCAAAGAGGAAAGGGAGCTCCCACCATGTGGGAGGGGATTCCAGAAAGCTGGAAATCTGGCGTGTGTGAAGGAGCAGGGGAATTTATCCTGGGAGAAATTCCCACCTTCCCAAGTTCCTCTGGCCAATGAAAGGAGTTCCTTTAAACTTCCGCTGGGGTGATCGACTCTTAGTTTCTTCCCGTGCCAGAAAAATTCAAACATAAATCCTTAAAACTCCTTGATGGAGAGAGATGGGAGGGGGGCATGGCACTGGGAAGTTCTTGCCCTTAAAACTATGCCCCCTCGTGGACCCGGAAAGAGAATACATTCCCTCAGTGCTGTAATGAACATATGCACGCATATGTCTTTGGAACAGAATGATTTATATTTCTCTGTGTATATATCAGTAATGGGATTACGGGGTCAAATGGTGTTTCTGCCTTAGATTTTTAAGGACTCACCACAGTGTCTGGACAAGAATCTCTTGACATTATACACATTATCTAAAGCAACTACATTTACTAGTGTTACCTCAATCTTCATCTATGCTTATGATTTAAAATCTATTTGCTCTAGGTCCATATGCAACACGGAATACTATGCAGCCATAAAAAGAATGAGATGATCTCTTTTGAAGGGACATGGATGAAGCTGGAGGCCGTTATTCTTAGCAAGCTATCACAGGAACAGAAAACTAAATACCACATACCAAAAGCAGCTGGTTTCATTTCATTTTGGTAAAGACACATTAGACATAACACAGTTAAATATCTTCAGATGGTCTTCTTGTAATTGCAATTTTTGATATTCCTGACAATCATGGTAATAAATGTAATTGCCAAAGTTAACACTTCCTTCTACCTACCTTTAGTCCTCTAAATTCTTCCCTAGCAACTCCTAGTCTCTTCTTAAGATAGAGAGAGAGAACAAGAGAGAGAAAGAGAGAGAGACAGACAGAAAGAGGTGGGGCTTTTAAAAATTAAGCAGAGAAACTAGTAAAAAGAAGACACTTTTACTAATGCAGGCGACCTCAGAAAAATGCTTTTGAGCTACTCTATAATGTCACTGGATTTACCAAATTTGTTAATAGCAGCATGACAAATTATAGTATTGTCTATACCACACTGAGAAATATCCAGAGTGTGTAGTGCATTGACAAATATTTCTAGAGGAATATGAGTATCAATTTCTGGATTTTACAACTTTAAATATTATAATGTTATTCAAGAAAAAAATATATATTATAAAATAAAACAACAAAGAATAGATAATAAAAACAGATATTTCCCTTTCATGACATTTTTAAGATCTTGCAGGGAAAATAACAGATTTGGGGCAGCAATATGTTTATCTCTTATAAAGACAATCTCTTAAGTGGCTTTATATTTTACCATACCATTAGCCACTTTCTATGTCATCACCAATGAAGGAAGCACTGCAAGAATGCTAACCATAGGTTGAATTTCTTGCCTGTCTGCATTTGTGGATAATTCTTGGCTCTGTGTTATTTATTTATTTATTTATTTATTTATTTATTTATTTATTTATTGGCGGAGTTTTGCTTTTGTTACCCAGGCTGGAGTGCAATGGCGCGATCTTGGCTCACCACAACCTCCGCCTCCTGGGTTCAGGCAATTCTCCCGTCTCAGCCTCCTGAGTAGCTGGGATTACAGGCACGCACCACCATGCCCAGCTAACTTTTTGTATTTTTAGTAGAGACGAGGTTTCAACATGTTGACCAGGATGGTCTTGATCTCTTGACCTCATGATCCACCCACCTCGGCCTCCCAAAGTGCTGGGATTACAGGCGTGAGCCAGGCTCTGTATAATTTCATTCTCAATATCCACAATGTTAACTCAAACCAGAGTCTTTTAGTGAATAATGTCTATGTACTAATAACTTCTCAGATATTATTACATTTAATCTTCAAAATCTGGAAGGTATTACTTTCATTTTACAGACAATGAATGGGATCTTAGATTGAAAATCTTCATCAAAACACAGATAGTAAGTGATTCAAACTTAGTTCTTTCTGACTCCAAACTCCAATTTTCTTCTGAAGGACAATCTTAGCTTCTGGAAACCAGAGGGAAACATAAGGAGTTGAAACAAGAAGTGCCACACCAGAACTGGCAAAGTCCAGTGAAGTATTATAATTTAAGAAGTATCCGGTAACAAAGTGTTTGAAGAACACATTTTCACTCATGATCATATATCTATAGAAAGCACATATGTGTGTCTATTCCAGAAGTCTCTACCATAATCTGCAGTGCTGGTGGATACTGTGATCCTTCTGGCACAAGTTACCACTTTGGGATGTCACAGTCACCCACCTATAAACACAGATTGGACAGCAGAGGTCATAGGAGATGGATCAAAAATGCCTCCATCCAAAACTATTTTATTTTATGAAAATGCCAACATGTTTATTAAACTAAGCCATTTATTACTGACCATGAAATTCTGCAGAGCATAGGTTGAAAAGAAAATGTGCTAGGTGCGGTGGCTCACACCTGTAATCCTAGCACTTTGAGAGGCCGAAGAGGTCAGGTCACCTGAGGTCAAAAGTTCGACACTAGCCTGGCCAACAAAGAAAAAATCTGTCTCTACTAAAAATACAAAAAAAAAAAAAAAAAAAAAAAGCCGGACATGGTGGCAGGCACCTGTAGTCCCCGCTTCTTGAGAGGCTGAAGAATCACTTGGACCTGGGACGTGGAGGTTGCAGTGGGCCAAGATTACACCACTGTATTCTAGCCTAGGCAACAGAGCAAGACTCCACATATATACATATATATATATACCTGAATACATATATTTTTGAATATATATATTCTATATATATTTTTGAATTCTACATATATTTTTGAATATATATATTTTTTGAATATATATATTCTATATATATTCAAAAATATATTTTTTGAATATATATATTCTATATATATTCAAAAATATATGTATTCCATATATATTTGAATATATATATTTTGAATATATATATTCTCTATATATATTCAAAAATATATAATATATATTATAGAATATATATATATATTCTATCTATCTTCAGGTATATAGACTTCTCAATAAATCTATGTGTGTGTGTGTGTGTGTGTGTGTGTGTGTGTGCATGTGTGTGTGTATGGCGAGAGAGAAAAAGCAAACACACTGGTTTATCTTCTTAAAAGAACTGTTGCATCATCCTCAGTTTAATATTTTACAGATTTGTTACAGAAAATCCTAAAGAAAAGTGATTTTTCCACGCCCTTAATGTCAGTGGTCTTCCCAGTATATTCAAATAATTTACATTTTTATTAATGCATAGTGCGTTTTGCTGTTTTTAAACAAAAGGCATTACGGATTGTAAAATCTAACTTTGTACCTAATAATTGGTAAGTTAACTGTATTCATTTTGTTTAAAGTAAAAAAAAAAACTCTTTTTAATAATTTTACTTTATACATTTTCAGCTTAAACTCAGACTTTTTAAACAGATGCACAATAGCCAAATACTTAATACTTTCTTCTATTGATTCATATGATATATTTATAGTAAATAAAATATTTTATAAAATAAATAGCCTATTTTAACTTGTTTACTGTTACCAGATCTTATCTTCTAAATAACCTGCAGTGCCTAAAACTGAAAATAATTTTTCCCTTTATTGTTGTTGTTTGGAATTAAGATGTCAACATTTTGGAATTTACTTGGATTGGGAAGGGGAGGGTGAAAGTGGGTGGAGAACAAGACTAAGTCAATTCAAACATGGGCCGGGGTCAGGAAACACAAGAAGAGAGATAACAAAGCAAAGAACAACCATATTTTAAAAAAAAGGAATAAGAAAGAGTAAATGTGCACCAGGGTTAAGAGCCAGGAAGTCAGCCAGACACAGAAATTGAGATTTAGGTCCAGACTGAGAACCAAAATTCAAAAATCAGGTGAGCTGCAGTTAAAGGCAGGGGAATATTCAGAAGCTATGAGCCAGTGGTGGTAAAGAATCATAAAAATGTCAATGCTGAAAGAATATTTGAGATGCCTTTCTTGTAAAGGAAGACACTGAGACACAGTATTTTATCCTGTGAATTCATTTTACTGTCTGTAATCACTTGCTTTCTCCTTGAAGAACTTCCTTTAGTATTTCTTGTATGTAGAATCACTTAACAACAAATTCTCCCTTTTTCTTTATTTGGAAATATATTTACTTTATACTTATTTTTATAAGTTATTTTTGCTGGATATAAGGCTCTTGGTTGGTGGTTTGTTTTGTTTTTCTATTAGCACTTTGAATATTGTATTATTTTCTCACTTCTACTTTTTTATGAGAAGTCACCTGCTAATCTTCTTGGGTATCCCTTGTACATAACAAGTCATTTTTCGCTTTCTGCTTTTAAGATTTTCTTTGTCTTTGTCTTTCAAAATGTTTATTATAATGTCCTTGGGTATCAATCTCTTTGTATTTATTTTACTTATGATTATGTTTCTTGATGTTATGTGGAGTTCACTGAGGTTCTTGGATGTGTAGATAATGTGGGGTTTCATTTTTTTGCATTATATATCGTAACATATTATTAACCATTTTAACCAAAGTATACAATTTAATGGCATTTAGTACATTCACTATATTGTTCAATTGATACTATTGCCACTATCAGGTTATTGAACATTTTCATCACCACCAAAGAAAATCCCATATGCATTAAGCAGTCATTCTTCATTTTCTTATCTAAACCACCCCCCAGAGGTATAAAATCAAATAGGCCGGGCACGGTGGTTCATGGCTGTAAGCTTGGCACTTTGGGAGGCCAAGACAGGTGGATCACGAGGTCAAGAGATCAAGACCATCCTGGTCAACATAGTGAAATCCCGTCTCTACTAAAAATACAAAAAATTAGCTGGGCATGGTGGTGCATGCCTGTAGTCCCAGCTACTTGGGAGGCTGACGCAGGAGAATTGCTTGAACCCAGGAGGCGGAGGTTGTGGTGAGCCGAGATAACGCCATTGCACTCCAGCCTGGGTAACAGGAGTGAAACTCCGTCTCAAAAAAATAAATTAAATTAAATTAAATTAAAAAATCAGCTTTCAGTGTCTGTGAATTTGTCTATTCTTAAAATTTTGTATAAATGAAGCCATACACTATGTCACATTTTTTGTCTGGCTTCTTTCCGTTAGTAAAATGTTTTCAAGGTTTATCAGTATTATACTATGCATTTGTACTTGATTCTTTGAATTGCTGAATAATATTCCATTATATTATTATACACATTTTATTTACTGATTCATTTTGTTTTTGATTGTTGATGGAATTTGCATTGTTTCTACCATTTAGTGTACATAGTGTTGCTATAAAGATTCATGTTCATGTTTTTGTTTGAATGGCTGTTTTCAATTCTTTTTGTTATATACCTATGAATAGAATTGCTAGGTAAGAATTACCACTAAGTAAGTGGTAAATATTAGTTTAATTTATGGAATAACAAGTGAACTGTTTTTCATGACAGCTGCATCATTTGACATTCCTAACGGTAGTGTATAAAGGCTCCAATTTCTTTAAACCCGAACCCACATTTGGTATTTTCTAGTTTGGGGGGTTATTGCCATCTTAGTAGGTATACAATGGTATCATATTGTGGTTTAAGATTAATGTTTTTCATGAAATTTGGAAAGGTCTCTGCAATAATTTTGTAAAATATTTTTATTCTTTTTTTTTTCCTTCTGGAGATCATCTTATGTACATGTGGATGCACTTTATAGTGTCCCACAGTTGTTTGAAGCTCTGTTTTTCCTCATTATTTTTTCTCTCTGTTTTTTAGATTGCATAAACTCTATCAATTTATCTTTATGTTTGCTTATTCATTTTTCTGCCAGCTCAAATCTGTGTTATGCTTCTTTAGATATTTTAAAATTTTAGTTATTCTACCTTCAGCTCCAGATGTTCTTTTTTATTGACTTACATTTTATTGAGGCATAATAGTTGTATATATTCGGTGGATATATGTGATATCCTGATAACTGTATGTGATGTACAGTGATCAGATCAGGGTAATTGATACATGCATCACCTTAAGCATTTATCTTTTCTCTTTGTTGAAAACATTACAAAACTTTTTTTAGTTATTTTAATGTATACAGTAAATTAGTTAAAACTATCATTTTCCATATTATCAAATACCAGAACTTATTCTTTGTATTTAACTGTATTTTTGTGCCCTTTAACCAACTTCTCTTTATCACCCATTTTACCCTTCCTTTCACAACCTCTGGAAATCACTGTTCTACTATCTACGTCCTTGAGACCCACTTCTTTATCTCCTTCAAAAGAGTGATATCATGCAAGATGTGCCTTTCTGTGATTCAGTTCTCCCTTAACATGACCTCATTTCCATCTATGTTACTGCAGATGGAAAAATTTAATTTTTATGCCTGAATAATATTTCACTGTATGTATGTACCATATTTTCTTTACCTGTCTTTTGATGGACATTTAAGTTGATTCCATATCTTGGCAATTGTGAATTGTGCTGCAATAAACATAAGAGTGTAGACATTTCTTCAATATACTGATTTTCTTTCTTTTGGGAATATACCCAGGAGTGGAATGGCTTGATCATATGTTAGTTCTATTTTTACTTTTTTGAAGAACCTCCATACTGTTTTCCATAGTGACTGTATTACTTTACATTCCAACCAACAGCCTATGAGCATTCTGTTTTCTTCCCATCCTCACTAGCATTTACTATTTTTTTCTCTTTTGATAATAGCCATTCTAGCTGGAATGAGATGATGATATCTAATCGTGGCTTTGATTTGCATTTCCCTGATGATTAGTGATGTTGAGTATTTTTTCTTATACCTGTTGGACATTCATATATCTTGTTTTGAAAAGCATTTATTTAGATCATTTGCCTATTTTTAAATTATATTTTTTGGAGAGTTTTTTTTTTTTTTTTTTTTTTTTGCTATTGAGTTGCTTGAGTTTTTAAATATTCTGGATATTAATCCCTTGTCAGATGAATAGTTTACAAAAAATTTCTTCCATTCCGTATGTTGTCTTTTAGCTTTGCTTTTTTTTTCCCCCCTATGCAGAAGCTTTTTAGTTTGATGTAATCTCATTTGTCTATTTTTTCTTTTGTTGCTTGTGTTTTTGAGGTCTTACCTAAAAAAATTTTGTCCAGGCCAATGCCCTATATCATTTTCCCAATGTTTTATTTTAGCAGTTTCATAGTTTCATGTCTTACATTCAAGCCTTCAATTTATTGAGTTGATTTTTGTGTACGATGAAATAGGGAGATCTAGTTTTATTCTTCTGAATATGGATATCAAGTTTTCCCAGTATAATTGATTAAGGAGATTGTCCTTTCTTTAATGTATATTCTTAATGTCTTTGTCAAAAATGAGTTTTCTGTTAAATGTATGGATTTATTTCTGGGTTCTCCATCCTGTTATATTGGTCTATGTGTCTGTCGTTATGCTAGTACCATACTTTTTTGGTTACTACAGATTTGTAATATAATTTAAAATTAGGTAGTGTGATACCTCCAGCTTTGTTCTTTTTTCTTGAGATTGCTTTGCTTATTTAGGGTCTTTTGTGGCCCACATGAATTTTAGGATTTTTTTTCTATTTCTGTGAAGAATGTCATTGGTTATTTGATAGAAATTATATTGAATCTGTAGATTGCTCTGGGTAGTATAGACATTTTAACATTATCTTTTCCAATATATGAGCATGCAATATATTTTCATTTATTTGTTTCCTCTTTAAATTTTTTTCATTAGTATTTTATAGCGTTTTCCCTAGAGATCTCTAAATACTTTAGTTAATTTTATTCTTAGGCATTTTTATACCTATTAAAAATGAAATTGCTTCCTTGATTTCTTCTTCAGATTGATAGATGTTAGTACGTAGAAACACTACTGATTTTTGTATGCTAACTTTGTTTCTTAAACATTTACTGAATTTAGCAATTCTAAGTGTTATTTCAGAGAGTCTTAGGTTTCTCTAAACATTAGGATCATATCATCTGCAAAAGAGGATAATTCGACTTCTTTTTTAAAACTGTGTATTTCTTCTTATAATTTCTATTTTTTATAGATATCGTCTTCTTAAGAAGACATAGTCATCATACATTTCTTTACTTTCTGAAACATGACTTACTTTCATTCTTTGAACATATTGAAAACTACTTCCTTAAAGTCTTTGTTAAATATGACACCTGAATACATTTATTGGGAGTTTCTGTGGCCTGCTTTTTTGTCTTATATATGAGTTACATTTTCTTTTTTTTAAATCATGCCCCATAATTTTTTGCTAAAACTAGAGATTTTAAATAACATGTTGTAGCACCTTTGGATGCTGATATCCTTCTCCCCTCCATGTTCCCATTATTGTTTGGTGGGTTATTTATTTAGCAGCTTGTCTGGACTATTTAAGTGAAGTCTATTTCCCCTGTAACGTGTAATTCCTGATCCCATTCCTTAGTCTTGAATGTATGCACCTGTGTCTTAGCTCATCGGGATGTTACGACAAAACAGCATAAACTGAAACAACAAACATTTATTCTCATGGTTCTGGAGGCTCAGAAGTCCATGATCAAGGTTCAGGCAGATTTGGCATCTGATGAGGGTTCATTTCTTTATAAACGATGACTTCTTGCTGTGTACTTACATGACAGAGTGGCAAGAAGTTTGCTTGGGTCTTTTTACAAGGAGATTAATCCCATTCATAAGGGTCCTGCCCTTATGACCTAATCACCTTTTACTAAAGGCCCCAATTTTTACTACTGCGTTGGGGATAAGGTTTCGGCATATGAATTTGGGGAAGATGCAAACATCCAGATCCTGGCACTCCGTTATGACAGTGAATTTAGGTGGGCTCTCTTGAACCATCTCTTTTCTTGATCTCTCTTCTTTTAATTTGTCTTCCTGTGTTGGTAACATACCTCCACGAATTACCAGATGAATACCCTAGTGTTCTCAACAATGCCTTGCAGTGTAAGTTACTTCTAAGTCTGATTCAATTAAATTCTGGATCCTGCAAGAGTAATTTTTCAGATTAATCTTTAGGACTTGTTCTGACTGGAGCAGGGCTCCTCTTAGTGTTCTCTCTGTCTGCTACTTTTTTCAACCTCTAGCTTGTCTATAGTTTAGCTTGCTTTTCTAAGGAGCCCATGTTTACTACCAAAATCCCTATGGTTTTCAACAGTGCCCTTAGGTTTGGACTTCCTCACACTCTGTTCCAAATAAAGGCAATTCTCTTTCGGAGAGCTATGGAACTCTCTGTTCTTAAGGCCTCTTATCTCTCTGAGCAAAACCTGCACTACTGCTATGATACTATAGATGGGAATAAAGACTTACTTCTCTCAGATATCATGCTATACAAGTAGGGTATATAAGATATCATGCTATGCAGGACGGGGTCATTAGCCTCTGTTACTGTAAGCTTGCCTCTCTTAGAATAAAGTCTGTCCCCTATGAGTAAGTTAAAGCATAAGTGATTGGGGCTTAGTATTCTTGGCCTGAAGTTCGTAGGGTAGAATGTCCACCCTGTCATTTAGAGATAAATGGAAGAAGAAAGCCCCAGACATCTCAACTTTTCTGGTGTAGAATAGAGATTCTAAAACATGTAACTGAGTCGGGGAGAGAAATGCTAACAGTCAGCTCATCTCAAGCTAAGTCTATATAATCTAAACTGGGATCTGGGGAAATAAAGAGCCCACTGTTCTAAGTTGCACACACTTTGAGTGTGGTTTCTTTTGTTATGAGCTTGGGATGGAGAGAGTGGACTGTGACCTAATGCCACAGACTCTCACTGCAAAGATTTTGTAAATTTATTTTAATAAATATTTTTTACACTTGCCATTTGTCTTCAGGACTATTTCTATAAACTTCAAATGATTGAGTGCCAGGGTGGAGTGCAATGGCACAATCTTGGCTCACTGCGACCTCTGCCTCCCAGGTTCAAGCAATTTTCCTGCCTCAGCTTCCCAAGTAACTGGGACTACAGGCATCTGCCACCACACCAGGCTAATTTTTTGCATCTGTAGTAGAGATGGGGTTTCACCATGTTAGTCAGACTGTTCTTGAACTCCTGACCTTGTAATCTGCCCACCTCAGCCTCCTAAAGTGCTGGGATTACAGGCATGAGCCACTGCACCTGGCCTTTTTTTTTTTTTTTTTTTTTTTTTTTTTTTTTTTTGAGACAGAGTCTTGCTCTGTCACCAGGCTGGAGGGCAGTGGTGCAATCTTGGCTCACTGCAATCTCCTCCTGGGTTCAAGAGATTCCCCTGTCTCAGCCTCACAAGTAACTGGGATTACAGGCATGCACCACCTCTCTGGGTATTTTTTTGTATTTTAGTAGAGACGGAGTTTCACCATGTTGGCCAGGATGGTCTCAATCTCCCAACCTCGTGATCTGCTAGCCTCGGCCTCCCAAAATACTGGGATTACAGGCATGAGCCACCAAGCCTGGCCCCCACTGTTTTTCACTTGCAAGTTTTAATAATTGTTTTTGTATACAAATATCAATTTTTCAGAATATTCTTTTTCAGATCATTTCTTATTGAAGTGCAATTTCCATGCAGTAAAATTCATAGATCATAAGTGTTTAGGTCAATGAATTTTGACACTTGTATTTTACCTCTATAAAGACTGCACAAAAGAAGATATAAATCATTGCTATTACCCTAGAAAATACCCTTTGTGCCCCTCTAAAGGAAATCCATGATCCTTGCTCCCATTCTCTATGCCTTTCCAAAATAAAATACTTTCTTAAATATATCACCATAGATTGGTATGGAAGTGGAGGGACATTTTTTGTTCAGCATAATGTTTTTGAGATTTGTCCAAGTTAGTTGTTGCATTTGCAGCTACATTTTAATCCATGGCTCTTTAGATTTATTGGAGGAAACATGAATTTCATGTTGTTACTTGAAGAACAATAAATCCTTCTTTAACAAGATCATAAATTATTTTTGGGGAATGAATCAAGAACATCTATATTTGACTAACTATATACTTACAAAGCATAGCAATTGCTTTGGAAGAAACAGCATCAATATAGAAAAACAGAGAAGTTATTGGCATCAACAATGGTTAATTCAGACTAAAGTTTGGAAAACATCTAGACTTTACCAAATTTCTTAATTTAGGATTCAGCTAAGCTACCTTATTTTTCTACACTGTATTTTAATAAATCAGCGCTACTCAAATGCAATATTGAGCATTAACCTACCACTGTCATTGGAAAACATAGTGACCTTTAGAGCTTTCAAGGATACTCATACATACACAATTTGAGTACTGATTTCTGTGTCCTGCAAAAAGATGTATTTGTTTTATCACTGATTGCAGTTTTCTACCCACAATTCTCACTATAAAATATATAATTTTTAATGCAAAGTGTTAAGAAGCACAGAAAACTCCATTTTGCTTAAGTCAACCAAGGACACTTTAAGACCTTGACTACCACCATACCATTGGCATAAGTAGCTGAAAGTGCATTGGTATGATGATGTAAAATACGTCAAGAGTTACAGAGAGGACCATCCCCTTGATATATGCTGTCCTTTAAGTATAAAACTGTCAAGAACAAGTTGATATAAAGCCCAGTGGCTTCAGAAAGGTATGCATGTGCTATTTCTCATTTTTTAAAGAAGTAGCTAAATATATTTTAAAGCAAGTGCAGTACTAAGGATTCAGAGTTCAGCTCAGGATTGAATGCTTTATTTAACAAGAGTGGTGAGAGCCATAGCAGAATCATACAATCTGTGACTGCAAAGATACAATATTTTAAATACCTCATTGTACTGATGAGTAAATTAGGTCCACAGAGTCACATTGCTGGTCAATGGCAGAGCTGGGACTACAGTTGAAGTCTCCTGATCCCAAATCCTGTGCTTTTGCTGTGATAATAAATTATGTGACACTGAAAATCCAACTGCTGCTTACAAAGTTAATTTTCTCACTAGTATTCTTTTTAAAGTTGTAAAAACTGTTTCCTAAATTTTTTAGGTTCGCGAATTCTAAGTAAAACCCCTCCCAAAGGAAAAGAAGAACTTCTTGATGAGCTCAAAACTATAAAACTGTGGAATCTTCAGCTTCTTACTCTCCTTTCCAGCATGCAGCCTCTCGGCACCTTATGGTTATTTTTTATCAGAAATAGCCATAAGGTGCAGTGAGGAAACAAAAAACGGGAGGCAAGAGGAATGATTCCATTCTGTAGTTATGCCAGCCAAGGTGTATTTATTAGAACAAGCCTCTGGTCTTCACTTCACTACTGTTGCCAAGGCTAAGATCGTACTGCGGATTCAATAGTAAAAACACAGCTTCTTAATTAAGTGTTTCAGAGTCTCTGAGATTTCAGGTGAACCTAGGGAATGTGTGTAAGGACCTCAGCCCCAATGTCTTAGTCCATTTGGATCATAGACAGAGTGGCTTAAACAACAAAACAGATTTTTACAATTCTGGAGACTGAGAAGACCAAAATCAGGGCGCCAGGAGATTGGCTGTCAAATGGCTGAGGACTCACTTCCTGATTTGCCAATGGCTGTCTTCTCAATTTTGTTAGTTGTTCAAAAAACCAACTTTTTGTTTCACCGATATTTTGTATTGTTTTCTTCATTGGAATATCATTTATTTCTGCTCTGTTCTTTTCCTCTACTAATTTGGGTTTTATTTGCTCTTATTTTTCTAGTTTTTAAAGGTGCATTGTTAAGCTGTTTATTTGAAGCTTTTCTCCTTTTTTGATGTAGGCACTTATAGCTATAAACTTTCTCTTAGTACTGTCTGTGCTGTATCTCACACATTTTGGTGTGTTGTGGATCCATTATCATTTGTTTCAAAGAATTTTTAATTTTCTTCCTAATTTCTTCAGTAACTCACTGGTTGTTCAGAAGCATATTGTTTAATTTCCATGTATTTGCACAGTTTCCAAAATTCCTATTGTTCTTGATTCCTAGTTTATTGCATCATAGTCAGAGAAAATGCTTGATATTATTTCAATTTCTTAAATGATTGATGACTTGTTTGTGGCCTAGTATATGGTCTATTCTTGAGAATAATCAATGTGCTGAGAAAGAGAATATGTATCCTGCAGCCACTGGATGAAATGTTCTGTAAATATCTATTAGGTCCATTTTGTCTATAGTGCAGTTTAAGTCTGATGTTCCTTTGTTGATTTCTATCCGGAAGATCTGTCCAATGCTGAAAGTGAGGTGCTGCAGTCTCAAACTGTTACTGAATTGAGGTCTCTCTCTCTCTTTAGCTCCAATAATACTTGCTTTATATATTTGGGTGCTCCAGTGTTGGGTGCATATATATTTAAAATTATATTATCTTGCTGAATTGATCTCTGTATCATTATATGGTGACCTTCTTTGTCTCTTCTTGAAATCTATTTTGTCCGATATAAGTATAGTAATTCCTGTCATCTTTTTGGCTTATTTTTCCACCCTATTATTTTTGGTCTATGGGTGTCTTCACAGGCAAAGTGTGTTTTCTGTAGGCAACAGATCATTGAGTCTTGTTTTTTCATCCCTTCAGCCTGTTTATGTCTTTTGATTGGAGAGTTTAGTCCATTAACATTCAACATCATTATTAAGTAAGGACTTACTCCTGCCATTTTGTTACATGTTGTCTGATTGTTTTGTGGTTTTCTCTTCCTTCTTTCTTTCCTCCCTGTCTTCCTGGTAGTAAAGATGATTTTTTTCTGGTGATATGATTTAATTTCTTGCTTTTTACTTTTTGTGTACCTGTTATATGTTTTTGTTTTAAGGTTCCACGAGACTGGCAGACACAATCTTACAACTCATTATTTTACCCTGTTAACAACAACACTGTTTGCATAAACAAGCAAGAAGAAAACTGATTAAAACTCTACATCTTATCTTCATTCCCCTGTGCTTTAACTTTTTGTTGTTTCTACTTATATATACTTATAATGTCCATGTCTTGAAAAGCTGTAGTTATTTTTCATTGCTTCATTGTTTAGTCTTTCTACATAAAAGTACACACCACAGTCACCGTATTATAATATTCTGTGTTTTTCTTGTGTGTACTATTACCAGTGAGTTTTATACCTTCAAATGATTCCTTATTGCTCATTAATATTATTTTCTTTCTGAATTAAGTACTCCTTTTAACATTTCTTGTAGGACAGGTCTGGTGTTGAAATCCTTAAGCTTTTGTTTCTCTGGGCAAGTCTGCATTTCTCCTTCATGTTTGAAAGACATTTCCAAGACATCTACTATTCTAGGGTAAAAATTATTTTCCATCATTACTTTAAATATGTCTTTCCTCTCCCTCCTGGCCTGTAAGGTTTCCACTGGAAAGTAGAAATAATGGAGCTTTTTTGTATGTTGTTTGTTTCTTTCTCTTGCTGCTTTTAGGATCCTTTCTTTACCCTGACTTTTGGAGGTTTGATTATTAATACCTTGAGGTGGTTTACTGCTTTGTGTTCTATAACTTTATTGTGCTTGGATATTGATACCTTTCCCTAGGGTTGAGGAAATGTCTTTATTATCCCTTTGAATAAACTTTCTACCTCTATCCCTTTCTCTACCTCTTCTTTAAGGCCAACTCTTAGATTTTCCCTTTTGAGGCTACTTTCTAGATCCTGTAGATATGTTTATTATTTTTTTTTCTTTTGTCTACTCTGTCTGAATATTTTCAAACAGCTTGTCTTCAAGCTCATTGTTTCTTTCTTCTGCTTTATCAACTCTGCTATTAAGATTCTTATGCATTCTTCAGTGTGCCAATTGTGTTTCTCGGCCCCAGAATTTCCATTTGATTTTTTTTATTTCAATCTCTTTGATGAATTTATCTGATAGAATTCTGAATTCCTTATCTGTGTTATCTTGAATTACTTTGAGTTTCCTCAACACAGCTACTGGAATTTGCTGTCTGAAAGGTCATATATCTCTCTGTTTCTCCAGGATTTGTCCCTGGTGCCTTAGTTCATTTAGTATATTTGAAGAGGTCATGTTTTCCTGGATGGTTTGATACTTTCTGAAGCCGGCAAGTCTCAGTTCATCTGTTTCTGAGCATTAAGAGTTAGGTGCTTACTTTAGTTTTGCAGTCTGGGCTTGTTTGTACCTGTCCTTCTTGGGAAGACTTCCCACATATTTGAAAGGACATGTGTGTTGTGATCTTAGCTGAATCTACTTTACAGGGCTCATCAAACCCAGTAACACTGTGGTTCTTACAGATTTATAGAGATATTTCCTTTATTGTCTGGGGGGGCAAGGTCCAGAAGAATGCTCTGAGTTATCAGGCAGACACTCTTTTCTCTTTCTTTACATTCTATCAAATAACTGGAGTCTCTCATTCTATGTTCTGACCATCTAAAGCTAGTGGTGCAATGACACAAGCATCCCTGTGTCCACCACCATAAGTACTGTGCTGGGTCAGATTTGAGGGCAGCACAGCACTGGGTCTCACCCAAGGCCTGCTGTAACTCCCAGGATACTGCCTATGTTCACTCAAAGGCCTGGGACTTTACGATCAGTAGATAGCAAAGCCAGCCAGGCCTGTGTTCTTATCTCTTCGGCAGCAACTTTCCTTAAGCCACAGGGAGATCCTGAAATATCATCCAGGAGCCAGGGACTAGAGTCAAAACTTTGAAAGTCTACTTGGTGTTTCACTGTTCTGCAGCTGATCTACACACTCAAACCACAAGATGCAGTATGCCCCACTATTCTCTCCTCTTTACAAAGGCAGAAGAGCCTCACCCTGTGACCACCATGACCACAGGCCCATGGAGATTACTGCCAGACTACTGCTGACATCCCTGCAATGCTCAAGTGTTCTCCACTCAGCTTGTGGTGAATACTGCCTGACATAGGGCTCACCCTTTAGAGCAATGGGCTCCCCTCTGGCCCAGGGTAGGTCCAGAAATGCTATCTAAAAACCAAGTCACAGAATTAGGGACCCCAAAAACCCACTTGGTGCTCTACCTGCCTATGGCTATGCTGGTACCTAAGGTGTAAGACAAAATGCCCTTTACTTTCCCCTCCACTTTTTTCAAACAGAAGCAGTCTCACCCCAAAGCAACCACAGCCAGTGATATGCTGAGTCTTGACCAAAGCCAGCAGGTCTCAGTGTCTCACCTAAGGCTCTCAATGTCTGAGTATTGCTCCTGGTTATTCAGGGCCCATGGGCTCCTCAGTTAGCAGACAATGAATGCTGTCAGGACTGAGTCCTTTCCTTCAAGGTAATGGGTTACTCTGTGGGTCAGGCCGTGTCTAGAAATGTCTTCCAGGAGCTAGGTCTGGAAAGGTAGCCTCACAACTCTGACCAGTACCCTGTCCTGCTGTAGCTAAGTTTGTATCCAAGATGCAAGACAAGTCTTCCCTATTCTTTCTTCTCCACCTCTGAAGCAGAAGGAAAAGATCTCTTTTGGAGCCCTGAGCTTTGCAGCCTGGAGTTAGTGGAGGGGTGATGCCAGCACTCTCTTAGCCACCATACTGGTGTCTCAGTGGGTCAGTATTTCCCTAGTTCACTGCCTTTCACCCAGTTCAGCACTCAAACTCACCTAGGAGTTGCAGTCTTTGTGACCTGAACTGTATTTCAAGTTTATTTTGATCCCCAGAGCCCTTTAGTCCACAGTAGCAAGGCTTGTCGAAAGTCAAGTTCCAGCCACTGGGATAGATGAGTTCCCTCTGGCTAGGGCTGGCTTAAATGCTCCATTTGTAGGCAGGTGTCAGCTGAGTGTGGTCCAGTTTCACTTTCTATTATAAAAGGGCAGCACTGAGTTCAATGCCTCACAGTCACTGTGCTTTCTCTTTCCCCAGGGCACAGAAATACTCTCTGTGCCAGACCCTCACTGCCAGGGTTGGGGAGGGGTGGACTTGGTGATTCACAACCTTTTTGCTTCCTCCTCAGTGCCTCTCTCAGTTATGGGAAGTTAAAACCAGATACTGTAAGTGATCAACTGGTTTTTCGTTTTTATGAAAGTGCTTTTTAGATAGTTGTTAAATTGTGTCCTTGTGGAACAGACAATCAGTGGAGCCTTCTATTGTGCTCTTACCCAAGTCCCCCAATGGCTGTCTTCTCATTGTATCTTCACATGGCATAAAGCAAAAAGAGACCCTCATATCCTGTGTCTCCACTTCTTAAGAATATTAATCCCGTGCTTGATGGTCCTACCTTCATGACCAAATTATCTCCCAAAGGCCCCACCTCGAAATAGCATTACTTTGGGGATTAGACATCAATGTACAAATTTTAGGGTGGGGGGTAAAAATATTAAATCAGTACCACCCAGACTGGAGACTTGATATTTTACTCTGGTGTTTTTTGTTTTAGTTTTTGTTTGCCTTCTTGATAACGTTAGGTTGTTGCAAAAATAAATTTACAGTTTAACTATTACTTTTTAATGGCAAAAACCGCAATTACTTTGCACCAATCTAATAGTTATCTCAAAAAGGCACATATTTATAAATGTGATTTTCTAAGTTGACATGTTGTCAAGCCCTTGACTTTTAACTTAAATTCCTAGTTTTTAATGAGCTCTGAGTTCACATTACCTGTGTAGCGTGCACTTCTTAGACTGAGAGTAACGAAATGTATCAACTAGGAACTTATATTACAAATCTACTATTATACTACAATCAATGCCACATTTGATGAATACAACAAAATCATCTACTTTGTCATTGAGAAATTTAATTTCAATAAATTATTACACTTTAATCTGTAGACTTCATAATGTATAAAAACTATGACTTATATACCTTACGAATAGGTTGTCAAATTTTCTAGGGCAAGAAGTTTATTCATCTTCTTAGTAGATATTTATTGAACATCTATTTCAGAGTCAGCACTGGAGCTAGAAATTACCATAGGAAGTTACAAGCCAGAGAGACAAACCAAATCTGTTGAAACAATCCAAGGATACAAATCTGTTCCATTAGCTATAAATGGTTCCACAAAATGACTTAGAAATAACAAAAGTCATAGAAAATGAAAGGCTGTGAGAATAAAACCATACAAGATTAGAAGGTAAAAACAAATGATATTAACAATGAGAATAAAAAACAATATAAAAATAAATATCTGTCAGGCATTCAAAATCACCAAAATGAAATTTTTAAGTCAATAAGAAAATAAATTTTGTTTTATAGTATTTTGTAAAATAGATTGAGTCAACCATTGTAAACTCCATTTTAAAGAAAAGTTCTCTTTGAAGGTTATGTTACAATATTAGAGTTTTATTTTTGTGCTTCTCTTTTGCACTTAATTTTCTCTATTTGTCTAAAAAAATGCCTTCATATAGGTCCATCTGATTTGACAGCATAATCTTTGTCACTGTAACAATCAAGTTGAACTTGATTTTACCACTTAGGTGGAAATTGGTTTATTGATGGAAAAAATGCTTCAAAATTGTGTCAAGGTAATTCCTGAGAAAAGTCATTTAATAATGCAAGATTTGACATCAACTCTTCACTTTGCAGAATACTACAAATTGCCTTCCAAGACACCAAGCATTCTGTTTTTATTTTTTGGTGGATTGATATTTTATTGGCTTTGTTTTGCTTTACTAGCTATTACCTTCTTAGTCTGTTTTAGAAACCTGGGGATTTAATATAAGTACTATCAAAGACATATTTTGCACCAATCTAATAGTTATCTCAAAAAGGCACATATTTATCAATGTGATTTTCTAAGTTGACATGTTGTCAAGCCCTTGACTTTTAACTTGAATTCCTAGTTTTTAATGAGCTCTGAGTTCACATTACTTGTGTAGCATGCACTTCTTAGACTGAGAGTAATGAATTCTATCAACTAGGAACTCATATTACAAATCTACCATTATACTACAATCAATACCACATTTGATGAATACAACAAAGTCATCTACTTTGTCATTGAGAAATTTAATTTCAATAAATTATTACACTTTAATCTGTAGACTTCATAATGTATAAAAACTATGACTTATATACCTTACAAATAGGTTCTTAAATTTTCTAGGGCAAGAAGTTTATTCATCTTAGTAGATATTTATTGGACATCTATTTCAGAGTCAGAGTTGAATGAATTTCAGAACAGGAAAATGAATGACATTTGAATATCCTTATAAAGTGAATTGCAAAATAAATGAATGTTCTTATAAAAAAAGGAATGGCACAATTTCAAACTATTTTTTTTTTTAAAAAAACCAGTTTATACTTCTAAAATGAAAGTGCAATATGCTTTAACCCAAGGTGCAGATGTGGTAGTCAAATATAAAGGTCATTGGTAATTCCAAAGAACTTCAGAGGAAACACTACTGAGTCTCTTTTGCTTTTTCAATTTTAGCTCTTTTTGTCTGTATTTTAGGATCATGACAGTTTGCACAGAAAATTAAAAGCATTTTGCATTTAAATTGTACATTTTCCTAATAGCATATCTGTAGCAAGTTAGGTATGCATATGCTCTCCTCCCTAAAATTCCACAAAAAAATATTGAATACAAAAGGATGTCATTAATCAGCTAAAAATTCCAGTATTATTTAAATAAAAGCTGCTTTTTACTTCCAAATCACTGTAGCAGGAAGCCTCAGAAAATAAAGAAGACTAGCAAATAATACTGAACACAGTATTGTTCACCTGATCCAAGATGGCCAATTAGAAGCAGCTGTGGTCCATGGCACTCATGAAGAAGAATGAAAAGGGGAACTTTCAACTGAAATATCCAGGTTCTTACACTGGGACTGACTAGGCAAACAACTCTACCCACAGAGATGAAGAAAAGCAGCGGGGGCTGGAGGAGGTGGTGGGGCAGGGTGCAACTAGCCAAGGGAAGTAGTGAGTGATAGTGCCACCCCCACTGGGGAAACCACACTGCTTCTATGGATCTTTGCAATCTGTGGATCAGGAGATCCCCTTGTGAGCCCGCGACACCAGGGCCATGGGTCTGATACACAGAGCTGCATGGAGTCTCTGCAAAGCAGCTGCTTAGGCTCACCCAGAGGATCAGGAGTTTTACAAATTCTGGCCCTGGATTCCCGGCAGGGCAGGAGATCCATCTGTACATATTCCTAGGAAGGATTACACGCTCTTTCTTCAGTGTTGACAAAGGAAAAATCATTTTTCATCTTAAAGGAAAAATGGCTTTATGTAAAGTTGCATACAGTCCTGTGCTGGAAATTGTTTACCAACCGGCAATTCAAAAGAGAGGAGAGTGCCCTGATTTATAGCATTTGCTAGTTTCCGTGAAATGAGTATTCGCATCATGACCAATTTTAAGCTACTAACATGACTTCCTAACTGAGAATTTGGGATGACATAAGCAGTATTGTGCTACTACATGGCATTTCCACCATGTAAATTTAATAGATACAAATAATGTAAAGAGCACAGATCATAATAAAATATAATAAAATGAGTAAGAAGTTATGAGGTTTGAAGTATTTATTAATTTTGTTTTTAATATAATAGAATTTGTTTAATTTTATATTATCTAATTATATGTATTTTTAAAAATTCCCCCCCCCCACAACTTTCTTCTAGTATCATTGGTTCTTTTTTTTTTTTTTAAATCTTTATAATACTTCACCTTTCCTACCTTTTACTTTGATAGAATGTAGTATCTGGGAGTGAACTATAATTTTTAATAAGAATAAGTATATCAATAAATTTTTCTTCTCATATAAAATAGACTTTGACTTAATCTTCTGCCTTACCTGTTATCAGCTGTTTTTTGCTTTCTGTACAAGCAAACTACAACTTATGCAGAAATAAACTTAGAAAGATTATCGAATGTAATTGCAGTGTATGAGTCACTTAATTGGCAATTTGTTTTCTCCACAATCTGGAGAATTTCAAACACAGAGAAGAGACTGTCAGAAACAATTAATGTTCTTTCTCTCCCTTTCTGTAATTGCTACACTGCTCCGAATCCATATTAATGTGGCATTGTTGTTGGAAAGTTTTCATTTTTGTCATCACTGGTGGTGCCAATGCCTTTTTGCCTTTGTTCATGGTAGCTCACTAAAGTATACTTGTACATCTTTTTTTGTTGTTTTGAGACAAAGTCTTACTCTGTTACCCAGGCTGGAGTGCAGTAGCATGATCATGGCTCACTGCAACCTCCATCTCCCAGGTTCAAGCAATTCTCATGCCTCAAACTCCCGAATAGCTGAGATTATAGACACACACTACTATGCTCAGATAATCTTTTTGTGTATTTAGTAGAGATAGGGTTTTGCCATGTCAACCAGGGTGATCTCAAACTCTTGGCTTCAAGTGATCCACCTGCCTCAGCCTTCCAAACTGCTGGGATTACAGGCATGAGCCATCACACCTGGCTTATCAGGGAATGCTTTCTACTCAGTTGTAATCAAAGAAGTGAGGTGGTATCTTTTATAAATCAATTGACCAAGCTATTTAGATAGTTTAGCAGATCCTTAATGATACAACTATTGACAAGATTGAATTGATTATACAATTTTAGACTTATTTCTCAGTATTACATCATAATGCTTATAGCAACTGTATTAATGATACTCATAATTATGTTAGAAAAAAATGCAGTTCTACTAGATTGTATTGCATACAAGACAATTACCATGTGTATTAAAAGTGTTATTTTGAACAATGCGTATAAAACAGTATCAATTACATAATAGATTAGCATTTCATTTTTAATAACCTTTATTTTATTTTTGAATAATTTTAAATTTTCAAAGAAGTTGCAATTAAAGAGAATTCATAGGTGCCTATCATGCAGTTTTATGGCATTCTCCTATGGACTAGGGGTCAGAGTTAGAGAGTTTGATACAAAGGTACTCAATGGAGATGATAGAATCCTAAAACAAGAGAGAACAGATGGTCCCTCTTAGTCTTCAGAAACCAAGTGTGAACTTAGTTCTACAAAATGACAAAGTCAGGAGTGGATAATGAGGTAGATAAACTAATCTGAAGATAATTATTGTAATCGATCATCCCCCCCCTACCCACCCAGAGTTGGGAGACAGCCAGGCCACAAATCTATTTGCACCACAAAAAGAAGTCAAAGATTGATAATCAGACGGCCAAAAACAGTTTCTCCAATAAAAAGATACTGCTCAGTTTCCATCACACAGTTTTTAGACTAATATGGTTTGGCTGTGTCGCCACCCATATCTCAACTTCAATTGTATCTCCCAGAATTCCCACATGCAGTAGGGACCCAGGGGGATGTAATTGAATCATGGGGGCCAGTCTTTCCCGTGCTACTCTCACAGTAGTGAATAAGTTTCATGAGATCTGATGGGCTTATCAGGGGGTTCTGCTTTTGCTTCTTTTTCATTTTCTCTTGCCATCACCATGTGAGAAGTGCCTTACCCTCCTGCCGTGATTCTCAGGCCTCCCCAGCAATGTGAAACTGTTAAGTCCAATTAAACCTCTTTTTCTTCCCAATCTCAGGTATGTCTTTGTCAGCAGTGTGAAAACAGACCAATACATAGACTTAGACCGATTTTTTTTAAGAAAAGACTGGTTCCTCAAGTAGAAGCTAATCAAATCATTTTTTAAATATATAGTGTAATAATTTTCCCCAGTCCTTCCACAAAGAGACAGATAACCATTTACTCAAGGAACAGTGCACTTAGAGAAGATAAATATTCAAATATTTTTAGAAATATTAAATACAAGATTCAAACTGACATTTACATTGAATGCACACAATGTTCATATCTTGTTCTAGAAAGTCTCTACTTTTAACCATTACCCCATATGGTCCCTTGCCAAATGCAGAAAGCAACGTCCCTCTTTCTTCTCCCTCTTCTTCTGCCTGTTTTTTTCTTCTCTTGTTTTCTCTCATTCCCAAGGAAGTCTTCTCTGGCATCTTATCATTATTCTATTTTACCTTGGATTAAACAGATGTGTGCAGAGGTAGAGTAATTAGCAGTCTTGAGTAGTGACCTTGGTTAAAGTACTGTGCTGGGTCTTTCACATACTTTTGATTATTTAAGTCTGCTATCAACTTATTCAGGTGGGAAATATTTCTTCCACTGCATAAAGTGCTGTATAGAATGGTGGTTAATAGTTGAGATCCTTTGCAAACCAGCTGTCTGGGCTTAAATCCCAGCACTATAGTTTCTTGGCCTCATGGAAATAATGGATCCAAAGATTATACACTTTTGCATTCATTATTTACACTCTCTCAGTGTTCTTCCTAAAACAGGTAAACCATTCTAAGTCATTCACTATCAACAAGGTAGAATGAAAAGTTGGCCTTTTATTGCTTTCCCCAGACCCTTGCCAAACAGACTTGTAGCAAAACAATAGCAGCAGGTATTCCTCATAGTAAAAGCATACCATCCTTCTTGGTTAAAAGTGTATGAAAGGCAGAAAAATGACCCCCAAAGACATCGCAGCCCTAATATCTGGAAACCGTGAATATGTGGCCTTACAGATTCACATTTGCCGATATGATTAATGGTATGGGCCTTGAGAAAATATCCCGAATTATCTAGGTGAGTCCAATCTAATCACTTGTGTCCTTAAAAGCAGCGAGCATTCTCTGTCTGCGTCAGAGGTGAGACATTACTGGCTTTGAAGATGGAGAAAGGGAGCACTATGAATGCAGTTACCTCTAAAAGTTGGAAAAGGCAGGAAAATAAGTTCTCTCCAGAACTTCCATAAGGAAAGCAGCTCTGCTAATACCTTGATTTTAGCCAAGTGAAATCCATGTTGGATTTCTAACTTACAGAAGTGCAAGGAATGTGTGCTGTTTTGAATCACTAAATGTGTCCTAATTTGTTACGGCAGCAGTTGAAAAATAATGCAGCGTGTTAAAAGAAAGGTACAACCTCTGAGTGCAAATAATGCCTGCAGGAATCATAGGGAAAAAAATCTTCACATTTTTATCTTCACCATAGACTGAAATTAAATAAGACAAAATATTATCAGGTAAGAATTGGGGTAATGCATATCTGCTACTTTATTGCTCTTGAATTTAATTGTGGAGAAGAACAGGTTTCATACTATGTATTTTTTACTTAACCTGTTTGGGAGATGTTCAGTTATTGTCTTGTAAATTTGCCAAAGTTTGAATGGTTAAAAAACTGGAAGCATTCTATGTAAAAAAACATAAAAGTAATAAATATTGGAGTTCATTTTTAAACTACCTAAAATACCTACTTATTAATTACACAACCTTATTTGAAATATATTAATAATACTAGGAAAAATTATGATGTGGGTGAAGATGTTTATCAGTCATTTGCCATTGTTCTAGCTTGGGGTATACTCTGATCTCTTCAGGTTTAATAGCCTGCTGTCCTGATAGGAATTTATCCAATTGTACAGAAACAAAATATGTCTCAGGTCATTAAAAGGAGAAGCACTTACTCTGGCAAATTTTAGTGTGCTTGACATTCTGTTTCAAGTAAAGCTAAAAAATATGCATGAACACAATTTGGTTCTTTATAGGAGCTTTTTTATTATAGTCATTAGGGCCTGTAGTTATAATCTCCTTAGTCTCAATAGTCTGTTTTAAAAAATTTCTCTCCTGCAATTTGTGTGTATATATTGTCATAACACCTTAAAAATAAATCATAACACAATGTAAAATCTTCCTTCTGTTAATTAAAAAACAAGCCAGTTTCATGAAAATATCTCTTCACTGAAAAAAGAAAAAGTCACTATTTGGATTAACTATCCCTTGTTTCTTTTAAAACTGGGATACATCATGCAATAAAAGACAATGAATGCTTGCATTTTTAATTTTTCATTTTTATGTTTTTGCTTTTAAATTATTCAAAATGTTAGAATAATTTTTTTTGTTTATAGTAAGGAAAATAGAACAAATCTTGGAGGAAGAAGTAATTTTTAAATTTAGATCTTGAGTAAGATTTTAGCAGGCGGAGATGAGAAAATTGCAGAAAACAGTTTTAACACATGGATGATTATGATAAGATCTGCTGTTTACTGATTGCCTACTTTGTCCTAGTATTGCTATTCAGTTTCCTCATATCATGTTATTATACTTATATTTTTTAGAACAACACTAAAAGTTAGGTGAAGTTATCTCCATTTTACCAGTAAGAAAACTGAGTTTATGATATGACAGAAGATTACCCAGGGTCACCAATCAAATATTGGAATTCTACATATAAAACATAAATATTTAGGCCGGGTCCCGTGGCCCAAGCTTGTAATCTCAGCACTTTAGGAGGCTGAGGTGGGTGGATCACAAGATCAGGAGTTCAAGACCAAGCTGGCAAACATGGTGAAACCCCATCTCTACTAAAAATAAAAAATTTAAAAAAATAGTCAGGCATGGTGATGCACACCTGCAATCCCAGATCCTTGGGAGGCTGAGGCAGGAGAATCGCTTGAACCCAGGAGGCAAAGATTGCGGTGAGCAGAGATCACACTATTGCACTCCAGCCTGGTGACAGAGCAAGACTCCATCTCAAAAAAAAAAAAAAAAAGAAAAAAAAAAACAAATATTTAATCCAGGCCTAAGTGACAGCAAAAACAAAGTTATTTTCCAGTGGGAAACATGAGCTCCTTTGTTAACTAATTTATGTTATAGTTATTTTCTATTTTTTGGTCAATGGATAGATATTATGCAGTAGTGCTATAAAGTTTCACATTTATTTATTTATTTAATTACTGAAACACAGTCTCACTCCGTCCCCCAGGCTGGAGTGCAGTAACACGATCTCGGCTCTCTGCAACCCCTGTCTTCTGTGTTCAAGTGATTCTCCTGTCTTAGCCTCTCAAGTAACTGGGATTACAGGCAGTCACCACCACACCTGGCTAATTTTTGTATTTTTAGTAGAGATGGGGTGTTGCCAAGTTGGTCAGGCTGGCCTTGAACTCCTGACTTCAAGTTTTCCGCCCGCCTAGGCCTCCCAAAGTGCTGGGATTACAGGCATGAGCCACTATGTCCGGCCCACATTTCACTTTTAAATAAATCTTTTTAAACATAAAGTGAGTCTATGGTTTAAAAAAATTTTTAGTGGGTTTTAATGTTTATTTACAGGAGGCTGCAAGATATGAAATTCTACATAGAAATAAGAAATGTAGCCAGAGGACAAGCTTCATACAGTATGTACAGTTGGAACTGTTCAAGTATAGTTTCAGTGTAAAAAGTGCTACAAACATTTAGAAAGAGTTTTTCTTAGAGAAACAGCAAGACAAAATGCCAAACATAGTACACAACGAATTTATACCTCAGCTACATGATCTAAAAGTTAAAGGTCCCAGGAGTCCCATCCTGAACTTGGAAGGTATAGCCTTCAGAGGTAGTTTCTGGCACAACATTTTGATCTTCCTCTTCCTCTGCAGAGAAATACTTCTCAATTAAATTTAATGAAGCCTTATACACAGACTCATTTTCATGGTTTGCAGAGCTTCAATTTTGTCTAAGCCTCCGCATTCTTCAATCATTATACTAAGTTTCTCAGTTTCACCTAGTTTCTCAGCAGCCTGAAAGATATTTGAAATGGCATCCAGGATAACCAGGATAATCTTGATATCTTTTGCAGTTAAAAATTTTTTTTTAAAGTAAATGGGAGTATAGGTCATATACAAATATGGCAAAAATTGTGGTGATGACACTCAATTCAAGAAGTTTGGGTTATACTTCATATTACACCATTTGAAGCCTCCTAGACTCCAGTAATTGTGGCTATATTAAAGCCTAAGATAATATCTGGTCTCAGGATCCTGAGAATCAGGCACTTGGTCATCATAGTCAACTTCCCTCCAACTAACTCTCCTTGTCAGAAAAAAAGTATTTGAAAGACTTTTAGTTTTTTCAAGTATTTTGGAAAATAAATAATTGTTTGGGGCAATACTACAGATTTCCAAAAACTTCAAATTTCATTACATCCGTTGGAATTTCTGTGAACCCTGAAATTTTATGCATTCTTTTGGAGCATGATATTTGAAGAAGAAAGCTGTGTTATTGTGTCTCTTAAGAGTGCTCGAGAATCATGGCATCAACAGAAATTGTGAGATATCATTATGGGACTTCTTCATGGGAAGCCCAAGAAAAAGTAGATGATTTTCTTTTTTATGAAAAGAAAGCTGTGAACTTTCTTGATAATAAGTACGATACTGCAATGCTGACTAACCTTGATGCACCACTTAGGATCAAGCATTAAAATGCATATCAGATCTGTTCAAAATTTAAATTAAAACTTCAGATCTTCCTAAGGCTAGTATAGGGTTTTTTGTTGTTGTTTTTTGTTTATTTGTTTTCTTTTTAAAACATTCAGTGTGATTTGCTGCCTTCTTCCCCATCACCTATATCTGGGATTTCTCCCCATGCTATCTCTCCCCAACTCCCCACCCACCGCTGTCCCTCCCCTATTTCCCCCCAACAGACCCCAGTATGTAATGCTCCCTTCCCTGTGTCCATGTGCTCTCATTCTTCAACACCCACCTATGAGTGAGAACATTTGGTGTTTGATTTTCTGCTCTTGTGTCAGTTTGCTGAGAATGATGGTTTCCAGGTTCATCCATGTCCCTACAAAGGACACGAACTCATTGTTTTTTATGGCTGCATAATATTCTATGGTGTATATGTGCCACATTTTCCCTGTCCAGTCTATCATCGATGGGCATTGGGTTGGTTCCAGGTCTTTGTGTGTACCTATGCAACAATCTTGCATGTTCTTCACATGTACCCCAAAACCTAAAATGCAATTTAAAAAAAAAAACATTCAGGAACTGATAGGGCTTTTCATGGCCTACTGCAGAAACACATAACTCTGTGGCTCTGGATGCCTCCAGCATGAGGAAACTTTTAAAACATAAAGCAAAAGTGGCTCTGCATATCAAGTTGCCCATAGCAGGTCAAAGAATGGCCTGAACTATTGAGGTCTCTCAGCCTGCCTATTCGTACTTGAATATCACTTGAAATTGTTTCTTCATCACAAATTGTTCTGAGATGCCAATAATTCCATTTTACAATACATGCTTAAATTATGAGTCTAGGATCTTAGATTGTTTCAAAAGAACCCTACTAACCCCAAATAAATATCATAAATGAAAATAAAAAGTTCATATTTCACTCATTTTCTCTTCCTCTCTCTTTCTATTTCTCTCTCCTTCTATCTCTATTTCTCAAGCACTCGTAGATATATACTCATGAATAATTACGTTCTAATGACCAAAATTGGAAATCTGATCCACAGGTGACTACAGTTGAAACAGCTCATTTTCTATAGGTTAAAAAATCTGCTTCTCAAACCAAAAGGCTCTTTTCAGAGCCACTACTGATCTCAATTAAAGAGCTGGATATTTGTCTTTCAAAAAAAAAAAAAATTGACATCATTTAGTAAACTGTTACATCAAATATTTTAATGATATCTTTAGATTCAAAGAGAAAATAACGTGATAAAATACATTATTTTTCCATAGACTCATTGAATATTGCTGTAAGCCCTTATCTAATGGCTGAACTATACAAATATGACATCCTCTGATAACCTGATTATGTAAGGCACATGAGTTTCTGAAACCTCTAAAAAGATGAGAAGAAACCAGATCATGTAATATAGGAAAGCAAAATAATTTTCAGTCTCTACGTAATTGTTTTGTAATAACTTAGAAAAGTTCTGTTAAGGTCTTAAATAAATTAGATAATCTTTCTGTCTTGCTTGCCTTACCAATTCGCAACAAGTTTTCAACAATTAACTTTGAATAACAGTTGGAGATCAACAAGTGATTGATATTTAGTTGAGACTTAAAGATTTTCCTTAATCTAAAACTAAATTTGTTCATTATATTATTAATATGAAAAAATATTTGTCATAATTTTTATAAGTTTTTACAGATTCACTTTTTATAAAATATTTGAATTATTCTAGAATGTAATATAAATGTAACAGTGCATCATGATTTCTGGGAACTTAAACTTCAATTCAGTACACAAAATTTAATTTTTTTATAATTAATCTCTGAAACATTTCTAACAAAATTACCAATTTAATTGATTTCATTGAATGCATAAACATAAACAAATATGTTTATTAAAGCAAGAATAACAAGACATGGAATGTAAATTGCAATTAAGACTGTCAACATATTTTTTGAATTTATTTTAAAATAATTTCAAACAACAGAAAATTTGTAAATTTTTTTCAAAAATTTTTATACTATTTGAGTGTAAATTTTTCATATGATACTCCTCTTTCCTAAATACATTAGTATATGTTCCAAACCAATGAAGACAATCTTCTATATAATCCAATGTGAAAACTGAAAAAAGGAAATTGATGTTTATATAATACTGAGTTTGTGTGCTTTACTTTGCATTCTAACAGGAGCCTCAGAACTTAAACTTATTCATTATTGACAATGTTCACTTTAATCACTTGATTAAGGCAGTGTTTGCCAGGCTTCTCAACTAAAAAGTCACCCTTTCTTCCTTTGGACAAATAAGTTTTTGTAGGAAGTTATTTTAAGACAATCTAAAAATCACATTTCCTTTTTACACATAAATTTTATTGTGTATATTTAAGGCATGCAGTATGATGGTATAAGATACATACAGATAGTAAAAAGATTACTATAGAGAAACAAATTAACATATACATCATCTCACATAGTTACTCATTTTTTTGTTTTTGTTTTTGTGACAAGAGCATCAAATTCTACTCATTACACATGAATCCCATATTCAGTACAATTTTATTACTGAATATGGTCCTCTGTAGACTTCACCTTGTACATTAGATCACTAGACTTGTTCATCCTACATTTCTGCTACTTTGTATTCTCTGACTGACATCTCTCCATCTCCTCCCCACCCACTCCTGGTAACTCACATTTTGTTCTTTATGCCTGTATATTTAACTTTTTTTCTGTTAGATTACACATGTAAGTGAGGAACTGGAATACTTCCTTTCCATGTCTGGCTAATTTCATTTATTGATCTGTTTGTCTTTCACACCACACTGTCTTGATTACTGTAGCTTTATAGTAAGTCTTGAAGTTGGGTATTGTCAGTCCTCCAACTTCATTATTCTCTTTCAATATCGTGCTTACTATTCTGGGTTTTTGCCTCTCCATATAAATGTTACAGTCCATTTACCAGATCCACAAAATCATTTGCTGGGCTATTGACTGGAATTGCACTGAATCTATAGATCAAGCTGGGAAGTGACAAGTTGGCAACATTGTCTTGTATTTGTTATATCTAGGAATATTGAACAACTCCCCATTTATTTATTTCTTCTTTAATTTGTTTATCAGAGTTTTGTAGTTTTCCATATAGAGATCTTGTATGTATTTTATTCAATTTACACCTAAGGATTTCAGTTTTGGGAGTGCTGAATTGTGTTTTCAGTTCAAAATTCCACTTGTTTATACCTGGTATATCAGAAAGCAGTTGACTTGTATATTAACATTGTATCCTAGAAACTTGTTGTAATAACTGATTAGTTGTAGAATTTTTAAATGTCAGTTCTTTTGGATTTTCTACACAGAGGATCACGTCACCTTTGCAGAGATAGTTTTATTTATTCCTTTCCATTCTTTATTCATTTTATTCCCATCTCTGATCTTACTGTATTAACTAAGACTTCCAGTATAATGTTAAAAAGGAATGATGATGATCACAGAATACTATTCAGACATAAAAAGGAATGAAATAATGTCTTTTGCGGCAACTTTGATTAAGCTGGAGGCCATTATTTTAAGTGATGTAACTCAGAAATGGAAAATAAAATATTGTATGTTCTAACCTATAAGTGGGAAATAAGCTATGAGGATGCAAAGGCATAAGAATGATAAAATAAACGTTGGGGACTGATGGGGAAAAGTTGAGAAAGGGAAGGAAAAAAGACTGCATATCAGGTACAATGTACACTGCTTGGGTGACAGGTGCATTAATATTTCAGAAATTACCAATGAAGAATTTATCCATGTAACCAAAAACTACCTGTACCCCAAAAACTATTGAACTAAAAATGAATTTGTAAATAAAGTTTTTAAAATAAAAAGGGGTGATGAATAAAGTCATTCTGGCCTTGTACTTGAGTTTCAAGTTTCAAGTTTCTCACCATTAAGTAAGATATTAGTGCAGCTTTTCTTTCAGATATTCTTTATCAAGCTAAGTAAATTTTCCTTTATTCATAGTTTTCTGAGAGTTGTTATCATGAATGTCAAATACTTTTACACATCTATAGATAAGATCATGCGATTTTTTTTTCTTTTTTATCCTGTTGATGTGAAAGATTATATTAATTAGTTTTTGAATGTTGAACCAGCCTTAAATACCTAGAATAAATCCCACTTAGTCATGGTGTATAATTCTTTTCAAAAATTGTTGGATTCTATTTGCTAATATTTTGTTGATGATTTTTGTATTTATATGAAGAAGTAATATGGGTCCAAAGTTTTCTCATAATGTCTCTGCTTGGTATTATAATAATGCTGGCCTCACACAATGAGTTAGAAAATATTCCCTTTGCTTCTACCTTCTGAAAGTGACTGTAGAGAATGGATACAATTTTTTTCTTTAAATGTTTACTAGAATTTGACAATGAACACATCCAAGCCTGGTTCTTGCTGTTTTTGAAGGTTATTCATTATTTATTTAATTTATTTGATAGATATAGGCCAGATAAAATTGTTTCTTCTTGTATGAGTTTTGGCAAGGAGTGGCTTTCAAGATATTGGTCTATTTCATCTAGGTTATCAAATTCTTGAGCATAAAGTTATTCATAGCATTTCTTAATTATCCATTTAATATACATAGGATCTATAATGGTGGCTCTTTCTCTTTCTGATGTTAGTAATGTAGGTCATCTGTTTTTCTTAGTGTTTCTAGCAAAAGACTTACCAATTTTATTAATCTTTTTCAAATAGTCAAATTTGGGTTTAGTTGGTTTTTGTCCATTGATTTTCTATTTTCAATTTATTGATTTCTACTCTAATTTCTAGTCCTTTTTTATGCTTATTTTGTGTTTAATTTACTCTTGTTTTCTAGTTTCCTAAGGTAGAAATTTATATCATTGATTTTAGATATTTCTTTCCTAATTTTATCTTTTAGACTTTTTTCTTTTTTCTACTTTTTCTAACATTTCTGTGCATTCAATGTCCAATTTCCTTGTAAACACTGCTTTTGCCACATTCCACAAATGTTGATAAGTAATGTTTTCCATTTATTTTCTTTCTTTTTCTTTAATTGTACTTTGGGCTCTGGGGTACATGTGCACATCTTGCATCCTGCAGGATTTTTGCATAGGCACATACATGCTGTGGTGGTTGACTGTCACCATCCACCACACCCCCACCATCACCTATATCAGGCATTTCTCCCAGTGTTATGCCTCCCCATCCTCCCTGCCCACCCACTGTCCCTCTCCTCCCCTCCACCCACCCATTTAGCTCAATGAGTGTTGTTCCATTACAAGATACTCCTCAAGAAGAGCAACCCCAAGGCACATAATTATCAGATTCACCAGGGTTGAAATGAAAGAAAAAATCCTCAGGACAGCCAGAGAGAAATGTCGAGTCACCCTCAAAGGAAAGACCATCAGACACACAGTGGATCTCTCAGCAGAAACCCTACAAGCTAGAAGGGAGTGTGGGCCAATATTCAACATCCTTAAAGAAAAGAACTTTCAACCCAGAATTTCATATCTGGCCAAACTAAGCTTCATAAGTGAAGGAAAAATAAAATTCTTTATAGACAAGCAATCGCTGAGAAATTTCATCACTACAAGACCTGCCTTACAAGAGTTCCTGAAGGAAGTACTAAACATGGAGAGGAACAACCGGTATCAGCCACTGCAAAAACATATCAAATGGTAAAGAACAATGACACAATGAAGAAACCACATCAACTAATGGGTAAAACAACAAGCTGGTAATAAAAAGGCAGGATCAAATTCAAACATAACAATATGAACGTTGAATGTAAATGGCCTAAATGCCCTAATCAAAAAACACAGACTGGCAAACTGGATAAAAATTCAAGACCCATCAGTGTGCTGCATTCAGGAGACCCATCTCACATGCAAAGACTCACATAGACTCAAAATAAAGGGATGGAAGAAGATTTACCAAGCAAATGGAGAGCAAAAAAAAAAGCAAGTGTAGGAATCCTAGTCTATGATAAAACAGACTTTAACAAAGATCAAAAGAGACAAAGAAGGCCATTACAGAAGGATAAAAGGATCAATGCAACAAGAAGAGCTAACTATCCTAAATATATATGCACCCAATGCAGGAACACCCAGATATATAAAGCAAGTTCTTAACAATCTACAAAGAGACTTAGACTCCGCACAATAATAGTAGGAGACTTTAACACTCCAGTGACAATATTGGACAGATCAATGAGACAGAAAGTCAACAAGGATATCCAGGACTTGAACACAGATCTGGACCAAGCAGACCTAATAGACATTTACAGAAAACTCCACCCCACCCACAGAATACACATTCTTCTCAGCACCACATCACACTTACTCTAAAATTGACCATGTAATTGAAAGTAAATCACTCCTCAGCAAATGCAAAAGAATGGAAATCATAACAAACAGTCTCTCAGACCACAGCACAATCAAATTAGAACTCAGGATTAAGAAAAGCACTCAAAACTGCACAAACACATGGAAACTGAACAACTTGCTCCTGAATGATGAATGGACAAACAATGAAATGAAGGCAGAAATAAAAATGTTCTTCAAAACCAATGAGAATGAAGACACAATATACCCCAGAGTCACTGGGATACATTTAAAGCAGTGTCTTGGGGGAAGTTTATAGCAATAAATTTCCACATGAGAAGCAAGGAAAGATCTAAAATTGACACCTTTGCATCAAAATTGAAAGAGCTAGTGGAGCAAGATTTAAAAAAACCTCAAAAGCTAGCAGAAGACAAGAAATAACTAAGATCAGAGTGGAACTGAAGGAGATAGAGACACCAAAAGACCTTCAAAAAAAAATCAATAAAACCTGGAGCTGGTTTTTTGAAAATATCAACAAAATAGACAGACCACTAGCTAGAATGACAAAAAAAGAAAAGAGAAGAATCAAATAGATGCAATAAAAAACGATAAAGTAGAGATCACCATTATTCCTTGGAAATATAAACCACCATCAGAGATTACTACAAACAGCTCTGTGCACATAAACCAGTAAATCTGGAAGAAATGGATAACTTCCTGGACACTTGCACACTCCCAAGCCTAAACCAGGAAGAAGTTGAAACTCTGAATGGACCAATAACAAGGTCTGAAGTTGAGGCAGCAATTAATAGCCTACCAACCAAAAAAAGGCCAGGTTCAGATGGATTCACAGCCGAATTCTACCAGACATACAAAGAAGAGCTGGTACTATTCCTGTTGAAACTATTCCAAATAATGCAAAAAGAGGGAATCCTCCTTAACTCTTTCTATGAGACCAACATCATCCTGATACCAAAACCTGGCAGAGACACAATTAAAAAAGAAAACTACAGGCCAATATCCATGATGAACATGGTTGCAAAAATCTTTAATAAAATACTGGCAAACCAAACCCAACAGTACATCAAAAAGCTTATCTACCATGATTAAGTAGGATTCGTCCTGGGGATGCAAGCCTGGTTCAACATATGCAAATCTATAAATGTAATCCACCACATAAACAGAACCAAAGATAAAAACCACATGATTATTTCAATAGATGCAGAGAATGCCTTTGATAAAATTCAACAGGCTTTATGCTAAAAACCCTCAATAGAGTAGGTATTGATGGAAAGTATCTCAAAATAATAAAAGCTACTTATGACAAACCCACAGCCAACATCATGCTGAATGGGCAAAAACTAGAAGAATTCCCTTTAAAAACTGGAACTAGACAAGGATGCCCTCTCTCACCACTCCTATTCAATATAGTATTGGAAGTTCTAGCCAGAGCAATTAGGCAAGAAAAAGAAATAAAGGGCATTCAACTAGGAAAAGAAGAAGTCAAATTGTCCCTATTTAGGTGACATGATTGTATATTTAAAAGACCCCATCATCTCAGCCCAAAACCTTTTTAAGCTGATAAGCAACTTCAACAAAATATCCAGATACAAAATCAATGTGCAGAAATTCCTATACACCAATTCCTATATTCCAACTATACAAGCATTCCTATACACCAATAACAGACTAACAGAGAGTAAAATCATGAGCAAACTCCCATTTACAATTGCAACAAAGAGAATAAAATACCTAGGAATACAACTAAGAAAGGATGTAAAAGATCTCTTCATGGAGAACTGCAAACCACTGATCAAGTAAATAAGATAGAACACAAACAGATGGAAAAACATTTCATGCTCATGGTTAAGAAGAATCAATATTGTGAAAATGGCAATGCTGCCCAAAGTAATTTATAGATTCAGTGCTATCCCCATCAAGCTACCATTGACCTTTTTCTCAGAACCCGGAAAAAAACCACCTTAAACTTCGTATGGAACCAAAAGAGAGCCCACATAGCCAAGACAATCCTAAGCAAAAAGAACAAAGCTGCAGGCATCATGCTACCTGACTTCAAACTATACTACAAGGCTACAGTAATCTAAACAGCATGGTACTGGTACCAAAACAGAGATATAGGCCAGTGGAACAGAACAGGCCTTGGAGGCAACACCACACATCTACAACCATCTGATTTTTGACAAACAAGACAAAAACAAGCAATGGGAAAATTATTCCCTGTTTAAGAAATGGTGTTGGGAAAACTGGCTAGCCATGTGCAGGAAGCTGAAACTGGAGTCCTTCCTTACACCTTATACAAAAATTAACTCCAAATGGATTACAGATTTAAACATAAGAAACATAAGAACTAACACCATAAAAACCCTAGAAGAAAACCTAGGCAACACCATTCAGGACATAGACAGAGGCAAGGACTTCATGACTAAAACACCAAAAGCAACAGTAATAAAGGCCAAAATAGACCAATGGGATCTAAGTAAATTTAAGAGCTTCTCCATAGCAAAAGAAACAATCATTAGAGTGAAACAACAACCAACAGAATGGGAAATAATTTTTGCAATCTACCCATCTGACAAAGGACTAATATCCAGAATCTACAAAGAACTAAAGCAGATTTACAAGAAAAACAAACAAACAAACCCATTCAAAAGTGAGTGAAGAACATGAACAGACACTTTTCAAAAGAGTACATATATGCAGCCAACAAACATGAAAAAATGTTCATCATGATTGGTCATTAGAGAAGTGCAAATCAAAACCACCTTGAGATACCATCTCATGCCAGTTAGAATGGCGATCATTTAAAAATCTGGAGACAACAGATTCTGTGGAGGATGGAGAAAAAGGAAAACTCTTACACTGTTGGTGGGAGTGTAAATTACTTCAACCATTATGGAAAACAGTGTGGTGATTCCTCAAGAATCTAGAAATAGAAATTCCATTTGATCTGGCAATCCCATTACTGGATTATACATTGTTCTATTATAAAGACACATGCACACGTATGTTCGTTGTGGTGCTGTTTACAATAGCAAAGACCTGGAACCAACCCAAATGTCCATCAGTGATAGACAAGACAAAGAAAATGTGGCACATCTACACCATGGAATACTACGCAGCCATAAAAAACGACAAGTTCGTGTCCTTTGTAGAGACATGGATGAATCTGGAAACTGTCATTCTCAGCAAACTGACAAAAGAACAGAAAACCAAACACTGCATGTTTTCACTCATAGGCGGGTGATGAACAATGTTTTCCTTTTCATTTAGTTTGAAATAGCGATTGACTTATCTTTAGATTTATTCTTTGAATAAGTTACTTGGAAGATTTGGAAGTGTGTTATTTAATCTCCATGTATTTTGAGATTTTCTATTTATCTTGCTGTTACTGATTTCTAATTTAATTTCATTGTGATCTGAGAATACATTTTATGATCTCTTTACTTTAAACTTCACTTTACTTTTAATTTTTGAAGGTATGTTTTATGTCCTAGAATGTGGTCTATCCTGAGGAATGTTTTATGTGAGCTTGAGAAAAGAAAATGTTTTCTGCTGTTCTTAAATGGAATAGTCTATGGATATCGATTTTACCTAGTTGACTGATGATGTTATAGAGTTCAACTATACCCCTTACTGATTTTCTGCCTGCTGAATCTGCCTGTTTCTGATAGAGGGGTGTTGTCTCCAACCATATTAGTGAATTCATGTATCTCTCTTTGCAGTTCTATTAGCATTTGCCTCATACAGTTTGATGGTCTGTTGTTAGTTGCATACATATTAAGACTGGTTTTGTATCTTAGAGAATTATCTCCCTTATTGTTTTGTAATGCTCTTCTTTATTACTAATAACTTTCCCTATTTTGAAGTCTACTCTGCCTGAAATTAATATAGCTACTTATGCTGTCTGTTGATAAGTGCCAAACATAATATATTTTTCTTTATACATTTATTTTGATATATATGTGTCTACATTTAAAGTGGGTTTCTGGTAAACAACATATAGTTGGGTCCTGTTTCTGAGGAGAATGAATGTGGGTGTAATTTTTATCTTTGTTCCTGTGTAGGTAAAGTATTTACCTTCTCCACCAACCCATGCTTTTTTTCAGAATTTTGCTGTATCTTTGATGTTTTGTTGTTTGAAATGATATGAGTAGGTATAGTTTTTTTGGCATTTATCCTGCTTGGTGATCTTGGAACTTCCTGGATCTGAGGTTTAGTGGGTTTTTTTTGCATTACTGTAATTTGGAAAATTTCTCAGCACTATCATTTCACATATTTCTTTTGTTCCTTTTTCTGTTATTTTCTCTCATTATAAGCATGGTACACCTTTTGTAGTTGTCCCACAGTCCTTGAATATTCTGTTCTGGTTTCCCTAGTCTTTATTCTCTTCACTTTTCAGTTTTTGAAGTTTATATTGATATATTCTCAAACTCAGAGATCTTTTATTAGCTGTGTCCAGTGTATTAATAAGTCTAGCAAGTGTATTTTTCATTTCTGTTACAGTGTTTTGATCTCTAGCATTTATTCTCGATTATTTTCTTAGAATATCTATCACTCTGCTTACATTGCCCATCTACTCCTGCATGCTGTCTCCTTTATCCATTAAAGCCCTCAGCCTATCAATCAAAATTGTGTTACGTTCCCAGTCTGATAATTTCAACACCCCAGATACAGCTGGTTCTAATTGCTCTGTCTCTTCAACTTACGCTTTTTATCGTTTGGCATACAATGTAATTTTTTCTTGATAGCCCTACATGATATACAGGGTAATAATATAATGGTAAGATATCAGCGAAGGGGAAGCATTCTATAATTAGGTCTCAGTCTTTTACTGAGCCTGTGCCCCTGGACCCTGAACTTCACAAGCGTTTCTTAGTTTTTTTTCTCTCTCGTTTAGGTGAGACAGCATGGTTCGATGGCTGGAGTCAGATATTTCCTACATGGAAGCCAACTGGAGTTGAGTATTTCAGTTTCCTGGATCAGCTAAGCTCCAATAATACCTCAACTGGTTAGGCCTTGGTTAACTACTTGCTCCTGAGGGCAGACCTTGTTAAGGACAGAGCACTCTGGTGGTTTCTGTTGTTGTTGTTTGTTTGTTTGTCTGATTTTTGAGACTGAATTTTGCTCTTGTAGCCCAGGCTGGGGTGCAGTGGTGCAATCTCAGGTCAACACAACCTCCACCTCCTGGGTTCTAGCAATTCTCCTGCCCCAGCCTCTTGAGTAGCTTGGATTACAGGCATGATGTGCTACCACACCCATCTAATTTTGTATTTTTAGTAGTGATGGCATTTCTCCTTGTTAGTCAGGCTGGTGTCAAAATCCCAACCTCAGGTTATCTGTCTGCCTCGGCCTTCCAAAGTCCTGGGATTACAGGTGTGAGCCACTGCACCTGGTCCTTTTTTTTTCTTTTTCTTTTTTACTTTTTGTTTTTTCTTTTTTTCTTTTCTTTTTTTTTTTTTTTTTTTTTTGAGACAGTCTCATGATGTTGCCCAGGCTGTTGTGCGGTGGCATGATCTCCACTCGCTGCAACCTCTGCCTCCCAGGTTCAAGCAATTCTCCTCCTCACCCTCCCAAGTAGCTGAGATTATAGGTGCCCACCACTATGCTGGCTAATTTTTGTATTTTTAGTAGAGATGTGGTTTCACCATCTTGGCCAGCCTGGTCTTGAACTCCTGATCTTGTGATCCACCTGCATCAGCCTCCCAACACTCTAGTGTATTTTCAAATGGCTCCCTTTCTTATCCTGCTGCTGGAACCCGGTCAAGCTCCTGAAGATAAATCTCATGGTTTTATGGAAGCATCCCATGACTGGGTGCCCCTAGAGTTTTTAACTCTCAGAGTTGTCTGCACTGAGCTTCCAGCAATCCATCCATTAAAGTTCAGGTTTTTCTAAGCAACACTGGTTCCTGCTGTGGTTTCCCGCTTGTGAGCTTCTGATAAGCCATGACTCCCTGTATTTGCCTGTCTGTCTCTCCAATGTTAGGAAGCTTTTCTCCATGTCCTCCCTCTCTCTTAGGGGTCCAAGAAAAGTTCTTGATTTTTCAGACTGTTTAGCTTTTTACTTGTTCTTGAGACAAAGTGATGACTTCCCAACTCCTTACATATAAAACTGGAGACTGGAAGTATAAATCTATCTTTATAGAAAACTACCAACTTGTCTGCCTTCTAAACTGTGTAGCCACAAAATGTTACACCTTTTTTGCATTTCCAGAAGCAATGGATTACAGTTCTTTTCATTCTGCATCTTAGCAACACCTACTCTTGTCAATTTTTTTGTTGTTATATAAGTAACTGTGTAGTGGTATCTCACTATTTTAATTTGAATATCTCTAATGATAAATGATGTTGAGCATCTTTTAATTTTCATGTTTGCTATATATATCTTTTATAACGCATGTGTTTAAACCATTTGACTATTTTTAATTGGTTTTATTTTCTTAATTTTGAGTTTTAAGTGTTCTTTATGTATTCTGGTTATAAGTCCTTTATCAGAGTTGATTTGCAAATAGTTTCATATAGTTTGTCACATTGGCAAACTATTTCTCTTGTTTGCCACTTCATTCTCTTAATGGTGTCTTTTTCAGATCAAAAACTTTTCATTTTGACAAAATCCAATTTACCTTTCTTTTTCCTCTCAAGGATAGCACATTTTGGTTTTGTGTTAGTTGTGACCTGGGGGCCACAAGGCTTGTTACTGTTCTCTTGGAGCCTGAAGGTGTTAATTTCACAAATGATGGAAATTCTTGAAAGCCTTTTTCACAGTGTTAGCTACTCCTCTTTCAGGTCTACACCACAGAAGGATGTTTTTCCTGGTCTTCCCCACTTTCAGCATTTCTTGTGAGTAGGCATTGGATTTTTAGAGAGAAAAGCCTGAGAGTAAGTACAAATTCCCCATTTGTCTTTGGCATGGCAGGCCAGGGGTATCCACTCACTGTAGCCCACACTCAGCCTTTATCAATTTGGTACAATCTTTAACTGGATCCCTGCATGCCTGTACAGTGCCCCAGATCCTATCCTCTTGTCTATGCACAGGTGAGACTATTCTTGGGCCTTATACCCTTGGAAGAAACTTTTTTTTTTATTAGACATCAGGTAACTTGTCCTGTGACTTCACCTCTCAGATGTGTACAAAAAAGTTGTAATGTTTAAGTTTATTTAGCTTGTTCTTGTGTTTGGTTGAGAGTGATGTACTTTTTTTGTTTTCAATATCCCAAGTAGAAGCAGATATCTGAATAATCTTTTAAATTATTTGTGAAATAAAGGCTTCCTAATAGCACATTCCTCAAATAAGAAATTTGCTATGTGTGTGTTTGTTTTTCATGCATGTATATACACGAAAGTGAAAAAAGGCAAGTTTCCTTTTTATTTCAGTAAGTTACAAAGAAGTTAACGAAGATTTTTCAAAAACTCTAAAGTGTGACACAATTTATTAGGCTAATTTCATAGTTGATTTATACACTGGCATTTTTTATTAGATACCAGTGAGCATAATGAGATATAAAATTACAGGGCTGCATGAAGCTTGTAAAGAGGACAGGAATATATATCAAATGTTAGTTACTGTTCAAGAAAATTGCTGATTACCTGTCCTTTACCCTGGGTTATTAAATATCAATGTTTTCAACCATAAACTGAGGAAAAGATAGTCTAGGAATTTCATCTCTTCTCTAATAAAGTTCATTTTATTATATATGTTCAATGAACAAATATCAGTACTTTATGTATTTTACTATTCAAATAATTGAGTGTCTTTGGTATATTGCCTGATGGCATGACTTTTACAGATTCGCCCAAGCCAACTACTGAAAGAAATAATGCCCTTCCAGAAACAGGTTTTTTTTTCATTTAAAATGCTAAGGAAATGAAAAACAACCAACAAGACCATGCTGTTATCATCACTAAAAGTACAAGCCAGTTGGTACCATCAATATAGCATTGGCTATGGATGGCAGACCAGCAACAAGAGTGTAAACTACTGAAATGCCAATGAGAAATCCTGCTGTGAAAGTGAAAGACCGAACTGTCAGAATAGAGAGAAGGAGAAAGATGAAGAGTAGTGTGAGCATACAACATGGAAGGGCATGCTAATGGCTTCTTCAATCATTCATTACTCTGATGAGTGGGATTCAAGCCATGTTTAGACTGAGAGTTGGTGTAATACATTCCTTTAGTTAAAATAATTTTTTAATCATATCTGTTCTGGGAGCTTACAACTCTGCATTATGAACTTCAGTAGATTTTGCAGGAAATGCTCAGTTTAAATCATCAGAGAAAAATGAGCATCCTGCCTAGTCACCAAGAAATTAAACTTCAAATGGTGTAAACAGCTTGGGAAGTAATTTGACTGATTCAGATTATGTAGCAATTTATCCAGGATGAGGTAGATCCATGCCTAAAACTCACCAAGTTGATAAAGCTAAATAGAATGTCATTTTTAACTCTCTTAAATTACACATACAGCATTCATAAAATGCTCCCTTTCTTGTTTGTTTGTTCTTCCACTTTAAGTCCCTCATCAAACCTACGTTTTTTAGTGTTTTCTCCTTCTCTCTCTCTCTGTTTCTCTCTCTCTCCTCCTTTCTCTCTAAGAAAAGAACTTCCCCGTTATTTAAAAAAAGCTCCTCATTTTACTTAATTCTGTTCTCTTTTCCAAGCCTTCCCCACACTTCAAACCATCTTTACATCTGTGAGTAAATGCATTATTAGCACCTGAATTAACCTTTCCATCCCAGACTTGTATAGATTCTCCTTTCTCATCCAAGCACTAACCAGGCTGGACCCAAATTGACTTCTGAGATCAGACAGGATCTGGCGTGCTCAGGGTGGTATGACCGTAGCCTGTCCTTTTCGTTGCTATCTTCTTCAGTTGTTCTTTCTTTTTAAAACGAAAACTTTACCTCTTTATTTCTTTACTTTCAATTTAGATTATATATTGCTTGCATCTTTTGCATTTTTATTCTAAGATGCTGATGTTTGAAACTGGGATGAAGCATTACTTGTCTCATTGCTGGGTCAGTCTTGAAGGAAACTTTCCTAGAAATAACTTATAGAAATAAATACTGGAAGAAAAGGTAGCAGTGGTGGAGATGAAGACTAGTGGCTCAATTTACTTTGTGTGACCAATGGATACCACATATATTTTGCACAAACAAAACAATTTCAACCTTGTTATTACACTGCTAATGAAATAAAAACATTCAGAAGACATAGTGTGGCTAATTATGCTATGGTGGCTTCAAATTCAACATACAAAAAATCCTGTGATCATAATATTACTAGTTTATTGAGACCAGGAAATTGATTTATTTTTCTACAAACCCTATCTTGAAACACACTCTGTTTAATCTTTATTCCCATTCTTCTGGCCAATTTTATTCATATCACACAATATTTGAATCACTTTCAGGGAACAAAATCCATGTTCAGCAAGTAAGATTCACCTTCAGGTACTAAAAAAAAAAATTCATCCTAAATCAAAACTTTAATCTCATTTTCAATTCAAAATTATCTTCTCACACTGCAGGCCTAAACTAGCTCAAAATCTACAATGGAAGAGGTAAAATGTTTCTTCACTTCTACTTGACTTTTTTCCTCTTATTTTGTGGGTTTTCTATAGCTTATTAAAGTTTAAAGAATCAGGGTGAAGTGTTATACTTACACTTCTCTCTTCCCGACTGATATTGGATGGCCACCAACGTCCATCTGCATAGTGGGTATAAAAATGTGGGATTCTTTTGTGCAGCATTGGTATCATTCCGGGGAGGCCCTGGGAGGACTTCGGCCCTTCACGTTCCCTAGACGCGGGCCAAGTACACTAGCTGTAGTCTCGTAAGCCATCCCTGTTTAGTTTATATTTGTGAATAACATCCCTTTTACTTTTGGAATCTCCTTGCCCCAGCAGGTACCCAATATTGCTCAAGTTACTATGTTTGCCAGTAAGAGTAAAGGGCAGGGGCCACTTTTAAAAATCTTGTATTTTAGGTACATGTGAAGTTTTGTTACATAGGTAAATTCGTGTCACACGGGTTTGTTGTACAGATTATGTCATCACCCAGGTATTAAGCCCAGTACCCAATAGTGATCTTTTCTGTTCCTCTACCTCCTGCCCCACCCTGACCGAACTCAAATAGATCCCAGTGTCTGCTGTTTCTTTCCTTGTGTTGGTAAGTTCTCAGCACTTAGCTCCTACTTATAAGTGAGCACATGCAGTATTTGGTTTTCTGTTCCTGCATTAGTTTGCTAAGTACATGACTTTTCTATTTTTAAAATCTCATGGAAGTTGTTTTTTTTTAAATTAATGTCTCTGATTCCTCCATGTAAATAAAGTAATTAAAGATGAAAAAGTGATACTCCCCAAAACACTGGAATATTCTAAAGAAGTAAATCATTGCAGTAAATATCTGTGTAGTTGATAAGAATCAGCCTCCTTTCCTGTCTCATCAAAGCATTTTATTAACATTTGTTTGCAAGACATCTTGAAATATGATTGAAGTCTTCAACTCTTTATAATCCAACTCTTTCCTTCCAGCATTCTGAGAATGCTAACAATGTCAATAAGTAAATGGATGAGTAATGAATAAGGAGGAGTAAATGATATATTGTCTGACAGTGTAACTTTTACAGATTTGCCCAAGCCAACTACTGAAAGAAATAGTGTCCTCTTCCAGAAACAATTTTTTAAAAAATTTAAATGCTAAAGAAATGAAAAAGAACCACTAAAACCATGTCTTTGCTAAAAATGCAAGCCAGTTGGTACCATCAATGTAGCATTGGCTATAGATGGCAGACCAGCAAAAGTTTCTTTTTTGACAATTTAAAATGTAAATATACAAATTTTCTGTACCTAGAATAAATTTACTCTGCCTGTCATTTTTGCATCTTTTACTTTATAGCAGACCAACTAAAAGCCTGAATGTCAGTTCTATCCAGAATAATGGAATTGAAATCGCCAGTGACAAAAGCTGCCATTGTCACCTCCTATTTATATAGAAAAAAGTAACAGAGGGCAATAGATTTTACAGGCCTGACACTGAAGCCTTTCATCATTACAGCCTCAAAACATTGAGGTAAGCAAAAATGCCAAATAATTTGCACGTGGGCAAACACAAGCCACAAGAAAAGGAAGCGAAGTCCCTGCAAACAATTTTTTTGACTCAAATTCTTCTTTACACAAGCTGAAGTTTGTCTAAAGTTCAAGACACTGCAGAACCACATAAATACACATAAGTGCCATTGCATATTACTTTGAATACAATGTTAATATATAGTTTTGTATATCCTATTTGTTTATAAAGGGACCTGCCTGCTTCAAAGAGAAAGCTGTCTAGAAGAATGGGATGCCATCAAGGATACCTCCAAGATGAAGCTAACATAAAGAAAACTACAGTATACAAATCTCTTTCTTTCCCCAACATTACTTGAATCCCCATATGGGTGAATTCAAGTAAACATTAGATGAAATCTTGAAAAAATAATGATATACATTCTTAAACAGAGAAAAGCCAACACATATCAAGCTATTTACAAGGCGTGACACTTTAGTTTTCTCCTCTCGGTTAACTCTTCTACCTTCTGCAACGTATCTGTTTTTTCCTAACTTTATTTTAGGTTCATGGGTACATGTGTGAGTTTGCTATATAGATAAATTGCATGTCACAGGGGTTTGCTCTACAGATTATGTTGTCATCCAGGTAGTAAGCATCATACTTGATAGTTTTTTTTAATCCTCTTCTTCCTCCCTCCTTCCATCCTCAAATAAGACCCAGTGTCTGTTGTTCTTTTCTTTGTGTCTGCATGACTCAATGTTTAGCTCCCACTTATGAGTGAGGACATGTGATATTTGACTTTCTGATCCTGCATTAGTTTGCATAGGATTATGACCTCCAGCTGCATCTATGTTCTCATTCTTTTTTTATGGTTGCATTGTATTCCATGGTGTATATGTACCACATTTCTTTATCCAGTCTTTCACTGATAGACGTTCAAGTGGATTCTATGTTTTTGCTATTGTGAATAGAGCTACAGTGAATATGTGTGTACATTTGTCTTTATGGTAGAATAATTTATATTTCTTTGAATATACATACTCAATAATGGAATGGCTGAGCCAAATGGCAATTCTGTTTTAAGTTCTTTGAGAATTTCCCACACTGCCTCCATCAGTGGCTGAACTAATTTACATTCCCACCAGTGGTATATAAGCATTCCCTTTTCTCTGCAAACTCACCAGCATCTGCTACTTTTTTTTGACTTTTTAATGATAGCCATTCTGACTAGTATGAGATGGTATCTTACTGTGGTTTTGATTTGCATTTCTCTAATCATTGGTGATATTGAGTATTTTTCATATGTTTGTTGGTTGCATGCATGTCTTATTTTCAAAAGTGTTCATGTTCTTTGTCTTTTTAATGGTGTTTTTTTCTTGTAAATTTCTTTAACTTACTTGTAGATTCTGGATATTAGACATTTGTCAGATGTATAGTTTGCAAAAATTATCTCCATTGTGTAGGTTGTCTGTTTACTCTGTTGATAATTTCTTTTCCTGTGCAGAACTTTGTTAGTTTAATTACACTCCATTTGTCAATTTTTGGTTTTGTTGCAATTGTTGAAAGCAATTTCATCGTGAAATCTAGTTCATCATGAAATTTAGTTAATCATAAAATCTTTGTCATGAAGTCTAATTCTGTGAAGAATGTCATTGGCAGTTTGATAGAAACAGCATTTAGCATGTAAATTGATTTTGGCAATATGGTCATTTCCTATGCCAGTTCCCATTCCAGAGCAAAAAGACATGTTACAGTAACATGTTTGCTCTGGGATGTAGACCAGCATAGAAAATATCACACAGCCACCTTGCCTTTTATTTTCAGTTTCTTTGAGCTGAGAGCCCCAGAAGAATATAGAAGAGAATTATAAGGCAGAATGATAAAGAAGTAGTAAGGATATTTATTCTCTAGCCCCCACTATGAGAAACCTCCAACCCCAGTGAAGATTAGCAGAAACAGCCAGCCCCAAAGAAGGTCACAGCTTCTCTCAAGGTGGCCCCTGGGCACAAGGCTGTCTACTTCAAACTTATAGATACCACTCCCTTTACTTATTTCTACAGGTCAAAACCGATTACACCTGTTATGCACCCCAGGAAACAGCCTTCTACTCTGTGATTTCCATGTGCTCTTTAAAAATGTTTCATTTATTAAAACACTCTCAAATTATGCAATTTGGAATGTGTCATTATTCCCTGCTAGAACCCTGGTTGAAATACACGAGGTACATAGTATTCCAGCTTCATTTCTTACCATACACAGAGTGGCTGGAATAATGCCTGACAAGGCTATAGAATAAAATTCAATTTATGAATGACTAAATGAGTGAATGAATGAAGTCTACATATGAGACTTATTACAGTGGGTCTCTGCCTTAGGTCTCTCCTCCAACTTCTCACCTGGACTCTTAAAGTAGGTTTAATTGATTTCACAATAAAATTGTTTTTATTTTAGGTCTTCTATAGTGTTTTGCTGTATAGCAGTCAGGATGATTTCTCTTCATGCATATTTTACTCTTATAGCTTCCAAGCTTATCACAGGCTTATCTAAAAAGTCCAGACTCCCGAATGTGGCAACTCTGGTACCCACATCCTTTTTAGAGTCAACTATCAAACTCCTAATATCAATCCTCAAATCCTGTTCAATTCACACTGAACTATTTTGTTTCTCCAAATATACCATTCCTTCTTTCCTACAATTTTTCACACGTGCTTTTTTTCATTCCACATTCTTTGCTTAGATACTTCCTACACATTCTTCAAAACCCCAATAAGCACTGGCTTATTTAAGAATTCATATTTGGCTTTTACACGAGCCTCCTGAGCTCTCACAGCATTCCATGCTTCCACTTCTCAGGGTATTTCTCAGCCTGAATTGAAATTCACTGTTTTCTCACAATCTCCTTTCAATATTTAATACACGCCTGGTACACATAAAGTTCTCAATGAATATTTGCCCAATGAATAAATAAATAGCTGAATCAACGGTAATATGAGCATAGTTGCTACTTGATTCAAATCCTATTCCTCAAACCTGCTAACCTGAATATCCTAATGACCCTTCACTCTGACAGAAGTCTGACATTCCCCTTCCCACAATAAAAAACATTCAGTAGAGTTAAGAGATGTTCTTGGGTCAAATCCATTCTTGAAGCCTATAAGGAGAAAATATTCTAAAAGTAGATGAAATGACCCAGAAAGAAAATGAGTAATAGAGTTATTAAATGACAAAGTTCAAAATTTTGTCTTTACAACACTTTAGATGAAATAGTCCCCTGTTTTATATTCCCTATAGAATTCTGACATTTGATATTTTTATGGACTCTTAAAATTTTGAATCAGTCAGAGATTTTGTTTTTATTGTTATCAACATAAAGTGGCTGGCTAACATGATTGAAAATGGAATTTATTAGAAAGTTGTCAAGAAACTTAAGACATCAGTAGGAATGATCAGAGATCCAAATTGGGTAAGAGGACCAAGGGGAAGTGTGTTTTGAAGGTCGAGAACGCTGACACTGCTGAACATTCTCGCACCAGCCACCAACACTGGAATGCATGAACTCCAATTTTTTTTTTATTTTTTCTGTCCATTAATCATGTTTAGGGCATCTGGATATATAGTCCCACTAAGATTTTCACAGTGAAGTAGGCATAATTCTCTAAGAAGAAATTGAATGCCACTATAGGTAGAACAGAGACTGAATGCAGAAGTCAGAATAAAAAGCCACTATGCGAAACAGCAAATGTCCACTGAAAATAGATTTATTCATTTTTTAAAATCTAGAAAATAAAAAGTAGATATATTAGTGAATAAGGGAGGTAACAATGGATTTAGATTCTTTAAATGTAGGCCATAGAAATAAAGCAAGTACAATAAAGGACTAAGAAAGAATATTTTTTAAAAATTATTTATTTTTAATAACAAATAAAAAATATGTATAATTATAGTGTACAATATGATGGTCTGATACATGCATAGATTGTGGAATGACTAAATCAGACTAATATATCTGTTACATCTCTTACCTGCTTTTGTGGTGAAAACATTTTAAATCTACAGTTAGCAATTTGCAAAGGGCTTACTTTTAAACTGTTTTATAAGATTCCATTAATCCACAGGTTACTATAACAAAGTAAAAACACCCTTTGATATTTAAATTTATTATTTATTAATACTATAAAATAGACAATTTAACATTTAAAGCTTTTTCATTTATTGAAGTACATTAATACCAGTCCGATCCAAGGAGAAGCTCAATGGAATAAACAGACTTGGAACATCAAAGAAATATCATACTAAAAGAACTGTTCAGAAAAGCAGCTAATCAACAAAGCAGGATGCATGTATCGTATTGTTCCTATCTGATGCACATACTGAAAGTTTTTGTTGTTGTTTCTGTTTCACATAGTTTGCAGAATGTAAGTACAGAATTATAGGCTGTCCTACTCAGGAGGAATGTTCAATCTCAAATAAGATCACACACAGCTTGTCCCATCTTTTGGCCTTCTTTAATATCAATTACAATGGCTGTTGCTTTGACACAATTTTAAAACAAAGATTATAAGATTATATCTGGTTATATATCACCCATGGAAGAAAAATTTAATATTTCTCAGCTCTATTATACTAGTCTTTTCTCATCTGCCTTCAACATTTAAAGCCTTCTAGGGAAAGGAGGCATCAGAGTGATAAGGTTCTGTTAGGGCAGACTAATAAAACATAGATACATATCTTAATGTATAAATTCCTCATCTATCAGGTACATTTAAGATTCTTTGTTATAAACAAACCCACACAAAGTTAAACCAAAAGGCAATTGTTTACTGGAACAACACACTGAGTGTGGGAGCTAAAAATTAAAAAAAAATTAAACTCAAGGAGACAAAGAGTGACCTCGCATTTTGCCATAAAATTCGTGCCTAGGACCCCAACGTAAAATTAGAGGCTTTAAATTTTCCCCATTCTAATAAGATTACCGCAATTTTTAGTGACTACTAAATGTGTGTATTGCTGGAAAGCAGCCTCCGTGTTAGAGTTTACAGGACAAGATGTTTATAAGGAGTGCCAATTGTTTCAGCAGATGTGGACGGAGAGGGAAGGAAGCAGAAGTGCACAAAGGAAAGGGTCAAACCGCAGTGCAGGTCTGACAGCCTCACCGGACCCCAGAAATGACGTAAAGCTAAAATGGCCCTTCAGAGTTGTCCTGCTTTTGAACAAAACATATGGCCTTTATACCCCTGCCTGTATCAGTCACTAGATGTAAACTGACCCTGGAAGAACATGCTTTTAGCTGACAGCAGTTGTGCAGTGGAGACAATAACTCAAGCTGACAGCTGAAAACTATTTGCTGCAGCACCCGAGGCAACAAGCTATTTCTTGAAGGGAGATCTGGGTGGCTCATATTCCTATCCATATAGACACCTTCACATCACCGAGAACCATGTCTGTGTATATGTTCATAGAACTGCATCTTCAGGAATTTACATCCTGGGGAATATGTAAGAGGAAGGTTAGTAGCAGATAGAGACGGCTGCTTGATCTGTCATTGACAGCGATTTTCACATTCCTCTACCACTAATGCTAGATTTCTCTGACCCTCAGCGACTGTATCTGCTGGTCCCAGGGACGTATTTAGTGGCATGACCCAAACTCTCAGACCAGAGAAAACTGGGCCCGAGTCAGCATGCCATTCTCAGGCTGGAGTTGCTGTAACTGATCATTTACAGTAATAATTGGGCAACAGGAGTGTATTACTCTGCTTGGGCTGTGTCTTAGTCTATTTTGTATTGCTGTAACAGAATACCTAAGACAGGGTAATTTATAAAGGACAAAAGTATATTGGATCCTGGCTCTGAAGGCTGGGAAGTCCAAGATCAAGAGGCCTGTATCTGGTGAGGGCCTTCTTACTGCATCATAATATGGTGAAAGAGAGAAAGAGAGGAATAAACTCTCTTTTATAACAGACTCACTCTTGTGATAACAACGTTAATCCATTCATGAGAGCAGGGCCTCATAACCTAATTTGTTTATATAAAGTTCCCACCTCTCAGCATTGTTGTACTGAGGGTTAAGTTTCCAGCCCTTGAACTCTGGGGGTCACATTTGTACCATAGCAGGCTGTCATAACAGAATCCTACAGACTGGGTGGCTTAAAAAACAGAAATTTATTTTCTCATGGTGGTGAAGACTGCCAGTCCAAAATCAAGGCTGGTGTATGGTGAAGTCTATTCTCCTGGTTTTAGATGGCCAGCTTCTCTCTGTGCCCTTGCATGGCTTTCTTTGGTGTGCAGGCCATGGAAAGAGTGAATCTGGTATCTCTTTCTCTTCCTATCAAAACACCAGTCTTATCACTTAGGGCTCCCTAATTACTGGAACTTATAAATGTTACTTTGCAAGGAAAAAGAGTCTTTGCAGATATAGTTAAAATAAAGATCTTTATATGGAGAGATTATTCTGCATTTCATGGATGGGCCTTATATGTGATCACCAGTGTCCTCATAAGTCAGAAGGAGATTTTATGCACACAGAAGAGGAAGAAGCAATGTGACCATGGAGGCAAAGACTGAAGTGGACACAAGTCAAGGAATGTCAGTGCTCACTAAGAGTTGAAAGAAGCAAAGAACGGATTTCCCTAGTGACTCTAGATGGGGCATAGCTCTGAGATTTGACTTAGTAAGAGTGATTCTGGACCTCTAGACTCCAGAAAAAAGAGGATAAATTTCTGTTGTCTTAAACTATCAACGTGTGGCAATTTGTTACAGCAACTATAGAAAACTAATATAATCTCTTCCCTTACAGGACCCAGTATTTCTCCAGCGGGGTTGTGCTGTAATTTAATCTCAGTTATTGCCCAATGACAAGGAGGCAAATTCTGAGGGAGTAGATGCTGTCTTATTAAAGATTATAAGTGTTTCTAAATGAGAAAATTGCCATTTTAATGAAAAAGACAAGGAAAAGTACTACTATTTTAAAATATTAATAGTAAAAGTGACTTCATATTAAAAAACTGTTAACTATCGAAAGGTTAATAACTCAAAATCCACTAAAAGAAATGCTATGAGCTATGGGGATAGAAAGTATCTTTCCCCTCTTTTCTTCAAAAGATAAAGTATACTCAGAGACTCAGCTAGTATGTCAGTTCCAGTGGACAGAATATTTTCTCTGTTTTTCTTTTGAACCAAATAATTTGTCTCTAAATGGAAGAAATAAATTATTATAAGAATAAAAATAGAAAATAAAGCAACAAAAACTAATAACCATTAAATCCATATATGTTTCAAGAACTGTCATAATACTTCTTTATATGCTTCTTCCTTCAATGTTTATCACAATACTATATGGAAAGTACCAGGGCTATGTCTGAGTAAACTGTGGCAAAAGAAATTAAGTCATTTATCTCAGGTCTCTTGTCTAGTAAGTGTCAGAGCCAGGGTTTAGCTCAAGGAAGTCTGGCTATAGATAACCACACTGATTTTCACTATGGCCGAAGTTAAGTGCGCTCTGAAGTCAGAGTGACTTTAGTTAAAATTTAGGCTGCAATATTTACTAGCTGTGTAACCTTGTACAGGTTATGTAATCTGAGTCTCAGTATTATTATCCATAAATAAGGGTAATGATAATATTCAGCTCACAGGGTACTTGTGAGGATTAAATGACATAGCACTTCACAAAAGTAAAAATTGGTATATGGGATCTAATTAAACTTAAGAGCTTCTGTACAGCCAAAGAAACAATCAGTGGAGTCAACTGACAACCTACAGAATGGGAGAAAAATTTTGCAAACTCTGCATGTGACAAAGATCTAATGTCCAGAATTTATAAGGAACTTAAACAAATTTACAAGAAGAAAAAACCAACATCATTAAAATGTGGGCAAAGGACATCAACAGACACTTTTCAAAAGAAGACATACATGAAGTCAACAAACATATGAAAAAAAGCTCAGCATCACTGATCATTAGAGAAATGCGCATCAAAACCACAATGAGATACTATTGCACACTAGTCAGATGGCTTGTATTAAAAAGTCAAAAAATAACAGCTGCTGGCAAGATGGCAGAAAAAAAGAAACACTTATACACTTGGTGAGAATGTAAATCAGTTCAACCACTGTGGAAAGAAAGCAGTGTGGTGACTCCTCAAAGAGCTAAAAACAGAAATACCATTCAACCCAGCAATCCCATTACTGCGTATAAGACACATGCATGTCTATGTTTATTGCAGCACTATTTACAGTAGCAAAGACATGGTATCAACCTAAATACCCATCAATGGTAGACTGAATAAAGAAAATGTGGCACATATGCACAATGGACTACTAAGCAGCCATAAAAAATAATGAGGTCACGTCTTTTGCAGGAACACGGATGGAGCTGGAAGCCATTATCCTTAGCAAAGTAATGCAGGAACAGAAAACCAAATACTACATGTTCTCACTTATAAGTGGAAGCTAAACTATAAGAACACATGGGCACAAAGAAGGGAACAACAGACACTGGGGCCTACCAGAGAGTGGAGGCTAGGAGGAGGGAGAGAATCAGGAAAAATAACTAAAGAGTACTAGGCTTAATGCCTGTGTGGTGAAATAATCAGTACAAAAAACCCTAACGACACAGGCTTACCTATATTACAAACATGCACATGTACCTCTGAACTTAAAAATAAAGAAAAAAAATAAAAAATAAAATAAAATAAAATGAGATAGCACTTAAATGTTTATTCCTGGATGGCATTCAGTAAATGTAAGCCATTTAATAAATGCTTACATTTACAGTAAGTACTGTAAGCATTCAGTAAATGCTTATTATAGGAGGTACAATTCCAGAGTGGCAGTGTGAGGAGCTCTGCAAATATGTTCCGCAGTGAAACAATCATAACTGGTTAAAATTCTTTACAAACAACCCCTTAAAGTCTGGCAATTTTCCTATGGACATACAGTAAAAGAAGAAACATTTATTTGAGAAAATCTGCTAAATTCTGCCAAGAACCCCAAGAATCCATGACATTTGAGTCACAGTGCATTCTCTGTCTCCCCCACACCAGCTCAATGCAGCAGAAGCTCATCAAGGTTGATGTGGCCCCTCAGCTCCCTGTCTAAGAAAACAGTATCTCCCCAGAGGGAAAAGCTTATTTCTATTTCTTGCCACCTCCGCTGCAATTTGCAGAGGTTGATTCCTGGTTATTTTAGCCAAGAGGTCAGGGCTCCCTTTCCTGACCAAGCTCACACTCATAGAGCAGAAGGTCTACCCCAGGAATGGTAGGTGTTTTTGTTCATTTGGACTGCTATAACGAAGCTGCTATAGACTAGGTGACTTAAACACAACCATTGATGTCTCATGGTTCTGGCATCCCAGATCAAGGCATCAGCAGGTTTGATGTCTAGTGAGCCACTTTTTGGTTCACAGATAACCACCTCTTCACTCTGTTTTCACATGGCAGAAAGAGGTGAGAGAGCTCTCTGGGATGTCTTTCATAAAGGCACTGTGAAAGGAATCTATCTTGGGACCCTCAAATCACTAAACTAACAGAAAAGCTGGCAACTTCTCTGAGCAAACCTGCCTCCCAGTTTATTCAAGTTCATCCCTCTGTTCACTGAGATAGATGCTTATTCTGATTGCCTCCTTTGGAAAGACTTATCAGAAACTCAAAAGAATCCAACCATTTTTCTCATACCTACCTGTGGCCGGGAAGCCACCTCCCTGCTTCGAAGTTGCCCCCGTCTTTCTGGACGGAACCAATGTACTTATATATATATATTGATTGATGTCTCATGTCTCCCTAGAATATATAAAACCATGCTGTGCCCTGACCACCTAGGGCACATGTCATCAGGACTTCCTGAGGTTGTGTCACAGAAGTGTAGCCTCAACCTTGGCAAAATAAACTTTATAAAATAAGTGAGACCTGTATCCGATTTTCTGGGTTTACAGTACTAATTCCATTCATGAGGGCTCTACACTTATGACCTAATCACTTGTCAAAGTTCCACCTTCTAATATAATCAATACCATATTTGGGGTTAAAACTGCAACATACAAATTGGCAGGGTGGGGAAAAGATATTCAATCCGTAACAGCAAGATAAACATGCTGGGGCTCCAAATGCCTTTACACCAGCTCACTCCAGAGTGGAGGTTCTATACAGGCAGAAAAATAAAGGCTACCATCCCTGCCTAGTACCGTGCTCATAAAACAAGGCTGCCACTTCTGTCCCCAACCCTGGAGCAGTGACTCAGAGATTTTGCTAAAGGATGGAGGCAGTGCAAATTTCTCCCCAAAGGAACTAACTATTTGAAATAGAGCATAACAAAGCTCATACATAAGGATGTTTTCAAAACAATGAAGATTTGGGTAGAAAGTAATTAAGAGGAGACTGGTAGCTGTAAGGGAACAGAATGAAATATAGGGCACACATTTACTAGAGAGAATCACGTAGAGATAATTATGTAAGAAGAGATTTCCTGGGGTCATAACTCACCTCAAAAACTCATATCAGTCATCAAAAACCAACCCTGTAAAGGAAACCAAATGACCACAGAGCAATTTGTGTCCAAGGCATTGTCAAAAACAAAGAGTAGTGAACTGTCAATTAGCAGAGGCCAACAGCTGGATATGATATCAACCAAGGCAGATCCCTTTATTTAGAGAGAGCTAGGGGAAAGATAGCGTCCGAAAGACTCTTGCTGAAAGTGCCGTCAAAGCAGCTATTAAAATATATTCATAAAAATAGAAAACCATGCTTAAAAAGTAATGTATGATGACAATGTCCCATTAAATAGATCAATAAAGAGATAGAAATTAAACAAAGAAAACAAAAATTCTTGTTTTCACATGTATAGAGATATAATATGCATGTTATTGATACTACAGTATAAAAATGTATATAGTGTATGTGTATATATATATTTACGTACCTCATAGATTTGTGAAAATTAAACAATATTATTCATATAAGACATATACTTTAACATTTTAATGGCATGACTTAGCTATAAATATTACTGTGTTTGCATTTCCAAAGATAATTGCATAAGCAATTTTATCTGTGACTTTGTGACAGAGTCAAGCTGTTTCCCATGGAAAAGCATCAATGTCATGTCAACTATGAACACAACAACAGAAATAATTATAATAATTAACATTTGATGGTTGATGTCTAAGTGCCAAGGGCTACACTGTTTATGTGAATTATTGTCTCGATCTTCACACACTTTCTATTACGCAGTCAGTTTTTATATATATTTCTAAAATTCTAGGTCATACGAAAAGAAATATACCTAGATTTACTAAAAAGTAAACATATGCATGCATATTTCAAACTGTGGTCCTAAAATAAGTTAAACATTTCTCTATAATGAATCCTTCTATATGGTACAACATAGGCTCAAGTACCTAAATGATACACTTTTCATAAAGTAAAGCTCATTAGACATTTGCTCACTGAGAAAAACAATGAACTTTGGAGGAACTGTTAAATGAGTTAGCTGTAAAAGGGGTAAGATTTATTGCCCTACAAAAGCTAACTACTTGCTGGGAATTTGCTCAGTCAGACTGCATCTCTCAAGAAGAAATATAAGACCAAAGTGACTGCCATTGTCCTCTAATGCCAGTCAACGTCATCTGAAACCTTCTCATTACTGTGTAAAGGCAGAATCCACGCACTTTTGCATCAGCCATTATACAGCAGCCCTTTAAAGGAGAAACCAGAAGGCAAGAGGTGTGGCTATAGAATTATATTTTGTCCCAGCCTGACTTCTGGCTATAGAGGTCCCTCATCCTCTGAACCACAGCACAAACATTAATACATTGTGGAATATAATTCCCAGTTCAGGTAAACTATTTGCTTTAAGTGGATTCCACAGTCTTTACAAGCCTCCCAGCTAAATGAAATGGAATTCTAGACTGTATTTAAATTGTCACATTGCCATCTTGTGGCTGTAATGGGTAAAAGAGGAAACTGATCATCGCTTTGGGGTCCAGGCCTTGCCCTTCTTACCGCAACTGGCTGAGTTCTGTAAGGATAAAAATGCTCTGTTGCTCTCACAGGGACCTGAAACAGGATTGAAAAGCTTACGTATTATAAGTGTGATTGCTGTGCAGGAAAAAGCATCTATTAAGTATCAAATAAGTGAAGACTAAGTTGAAATCTGAAAAGGTCTTGGTACAAAGCATTACACTGTACTCCAGAGATGAACGTATGAAGTCAAAATTTGTTCAGCAGCCTCTACTATTTTCTTTAACTCTGACATTTACAGAATGAATGTTTCCAACGGCATAACAGATTTCCAGACACCAGATTCAGGCAGCTATCGGTCAAGTTTAAAGCAGAGGCCCCTCTAGTGCAAATTCCCCCTGCTTGGCTGATTCTGAGGGATCCACTAAGACCTGTCCCAAGACAGATATAATTCCCATGACAACTTTGTTGCCTTAAATGCCCAACCCTATTTTCCTTTGAGTTATTATTTTTAAAAAATCTTCATCTGCAACATAAATGACATGTTCTAGTATGGCTGCATATAAACATCTAATTACATTTGCCTATGGAATAATTAATTCATCAACATTTGTAAACTGCAGTATTGAGATTGCCTAAGAAGTATGAATTTTGAAAAGTAGAAGTGGGTTGTTTTTCAATAATGTTCCAGGGCAGGACAAGTTTCAAAAAACAGATGATATAGGTGGGTGACAAAGGAAGCAGCTCCTGCTAAGTTGGCTGGAGAGGTGGAGTGGGGGTTAGGTAGTCAGGAAGCATGGAAGGAGAAAAGGTGAGGGGAAGGCAAGCCAGAACATTTAAAGAAAAATTACAAAATCTGGAAGATTGCATCTTAGTGTATTAGTTTGAGGCAACTTTGCAATCTAGGACCCATAACTGTCTCCCTATGACACTCTAAGGAAAAGAATGCAAGTAACAGAAAGGAAATGGCTGTTCCCAAGAAGCTGGCACTGTGAAGAGAATGAGCAATCACAGGATGAAAAGGCTCAAAGACCTCCAGCTTATTTGGTAGAGCTTCTCTGTAAATGAGCTCTCCAAAAACACAGATTAACCTTTATACACACATTATATTTATTTCCAAAACCCTATTCATCATGGAAGATTTTTTTTCTAATAACCTCAAAGTAAAATAATAATAATAATAATTACTTCTACTCTTCAACTTACCCCAGCTAGTTATCAAACAGTGGGAAAGAGTTAAACTGTTTATTAGGTTTAAAGTGCCATTTTTCATTTCCCTTAAATCCCCACCTTTCTTATGTTGTCTTGCTTGGTCTTCCATTGACTTTGGATATGTAAGTTATTGTAAATAACAGATATATGTATCTCCAACTCATTAAATTGTTTCTACCCCTTGTATTTATTGTCTACTCTTAAGAGGTATGTATCAAAACCATACTTTAGGGAACCTCACTGTGCTTATATGTGTGGATGCTCACTTTGGAAGTTAGATCTTGGCAAAGTGTGGTGGCTCAAATCTGTAATCCCAGCATTTTGGGAGGCCCAGATAGGCAGATCACTGGAAGTCAGGAGTTCAAAACCAGCCAGGCCAACATTGTGAACCTCGTATCTATTAAAAATACAAAAATGAGCTGGGTGTGTTGGTGCATGCCTGTTATCCCAGATACTCAGGAAGCTGAGGCAGGAGAATTACCTGAATCCAGGAGGCGGAGGTTGCAGTGAGTCGAAATGGCACCACTGCACTCCAGTCTAGATGACAGAGCAAGACTCCAACTCAAAAAAAAAAAAAAAAAAAAAAAAAAAAAAGTTAGGAGTTAGAGCTGTCACTCCACCCCAAATACCAAATATCTACCTGCAGTTTGGTCACTATGGTAGTTGCCTGCCAGTGGTCAGCAGATCACTAGAAGTGTTTAGAAATGAAATTACAAAATTTACCTGCTCTTGAAGTAGAAGAAAATGATTAAATCATTTTAATAGAAATAGAGATTCCACCCATCTCAAATATCAATCCTCTGAAGAACATTAGTTTTGGGAAATTCTCATAAAAGTAAGGATTATTACAGGAATTTCTGGCTTAAGAAAATTAAAAATAAACTTTTAACATTGAAACACTTCAGTCTTAATCTTTATTTGGGTGCAGTAGTGGGCATATTAGCCTTGCTGCTAGTCTTTGTGTAAGAAAATGTAAGATTAAGTCAGAAAATCAACATTCTCCCCAGTTCTACTAAATAATTAGCATTGTTCTGGGGACTGTAACACTCACCACTCTGAAACTCAGTTTTTCAAGTGTCAGATTCTGGGTTCTGACAGTGATCCTGGCATTGTTGCAATGGACATCAGCTGTATTGATAGACACATACCCAAAGCTTGGATAGCCAACAGCTGCAGAGAGGATCAGAGCTGCAGAGGAAGAATATGGCAGATGTCCACAAGGTGATTGAAGAGAGAGAAACCTTTTGGATCTTCTGCCCTCTTTTTATCTTCTCGTGGATTGGAAGTGAGCAGCATAATGAAGAGCAAGCCTTCTAACATACAGCATCAGCCTTTAGCCAAGCTCAAATCTAATAAGGTCATTTCTCTGGCCTGGAATTTCACATTTTTACAAAACCATGCACTCTCTCCTCCCAGTGCCTCAAATATGAGTGCAGTATTGTGAATACAGATTACTCACCTGGAGCCTTTACCAAATGTCAGTACTGCAGAACAAAACCAGCCCTTTGTGTTCTAATCCTCCTTCTGAATCAGTATGATTGCAAACTTGATTCGTTCTTTAGGATTTTTAGCATTGGTGATGTGTATTAATTTGAAAGCATGCAGCTTAATTTTATGATAATCAGTTGTGCTGACAGCATAGGTTCTAAGAATTATGCATTTAGTCTGACAGTGCAATTGATATAGAAATTATAATTGGTTAATGAATATAGAACACTTGAATAACATTTTTCAGATACTTTCATGGTTTTTTTTCAGTTAGTTTTATTATAATCACATTTTTATATTCTTTTCATTTTTAAGTGCCAAAATAGAAAAGATATGGACATTACATTCAGTAAACCTTAGAACAGAAACATATACATCTACAGTTTTCCTGACAGCACTGAGCATGAGGCTGCTGGCATTCTTCCTTCATTTAAGGCCGTGATGCCAGCTACCTTGTTACCCACACCCTTCAATCCATAGGCTTGAAAGTGGCATGTTGTTGAACCGTATTGATTTTTAACTACCAAATCTGAGACTCTTCAGGATACAAAATCAATGTGCAAAAATCAATATCATTCCTATATACCAACAACAGTCAAGCTGAGAGCCAAATCGGGAATGTACTCCTATTCACAGTTACCACAAAAAGAATAAAATGCCTAGGCTAAAGAGGGAAGTGAAAAGTCTATGCAAGAAGAACAGGAAAACACTGCTCAAAGCAATTAGAGATGACACAAACAAATGGAAAAACCTCCTATGCTCACAGATAGGAAGAATTGATATCATTAAAATGGCCATACCACCCAAAGCAATTTATAGATTCAATGCTATTCCTATCAAACTACCATTGATATTTTTCACAGAACTAGACAAAAGTATTTGAAAATTCATATGGAACCAAAAAAGAGCCCAAATAACCAAGGCAAAGGGCAATCCTAAGCAAAGAAAAAAATAAAAACAGAACAACAACAACAACAACAACAAAAACTAGAGACATCACACTGCCCAAATTCAAACTATACTACAGAGCTGCAGTAACCAAAACATCATGGTACTAGTACAAAAACAGACATATAGACCAATGGAATATAATAAACACTCAGAAATAAGACTGCACACCTACAACTATCTGATCTTCAACAAACCTCTATGGAGACATAAAGGGGAACAACACACTCTGGGGCCTTTTGAGGGTGGAGGGTGGAAGGAGAGAGAGGATCAGTTAAAATGAATAATACTAGCCTTAATGCCTGGGTGATAAAATATTCTGTAAAACAAATCCCCATGTCACAAATTTACCTATATAATAAACTTGCATATGTGTCCCTGAACTTAAAATAAAAGTTAAGGCCGGGCGCAGTAGCTCAAGCCTGTAATCCCAGCACTTTGGGAGGCCGAGGCGGGTGGATCACAAGGTCAAGAGATAGAGATCATCCTGGTCAACATAGTGAAACCCCATCTCTATTAAAAATACAAAAAATTAGCTGGGCATGGTGGCGTGTACCTGTAATCCCAGCTACTCAGGAGGCTGAGGCAGGAGAATTGCCTGAACTCGGGAGGTGGAGGTTGCGGTGAGCCGAGATCACGCCATTGCACTCCAGTCTGGGTAACAAGAGCGAAACTCGGCCTCGAAAAAAAAATAAAATAAAATAAAATAAAATAAAATAAAATAAAAGTTAAAAAGTAAAACTTAAAATCTGAGACTCTTTACAATTAATTAAAAAAATTTAGCCCACTTTCTCTTATTGCTGCAATAATTATATTGCTTGATTTCAGTTTTTCTATTTAGAATTTCTACTTTCACGTTCCTTTGACACTTTAAAAAACATTTAGCATCAATGTATACACTACAACATGTTTATGTTTATTTTTATCATTATTTTTAAAATAGACATCCTGAGTATTTTTACTAATAATTATTTTAAAACATATTTTAAAGATAACCTTAATAAGTATTCTAAAAGTCTATTTTAAAGCAGAAAATTAACAAATATCCTTTTTCTGATTCAGAAAAAAAAATGACTTTAAATTTACTTTTATTGAAGGTCACTATGCAACATTAAACTGCATTGTTATATATTACAACAGGGAGACATCATGAAAAATTCTGTGTTGAATTTAGGGAATTGAATTTGAGACTGTGTGATTTGTCTAATTATTAGTCTTTATCCTTAGAAAATAATTCAATTGAAATAAAAATAAAGCATGAGCATTATTATTTTGAAGAACTCCACTTTGCCTCTTTTCTTGTGTTTACCATAGTTCTTGACACATAAGTTCATTTATTTTGTCATAACATTAAACATAGATCTACTGCTTCATGTTGATTCTCTATGTATATTCTATTTCTGTTTCACAACAACGATTGCCATGTTCCTTTTACTGTTCTATTTCTATCCTGATTAGACAGCTGTTGCTAAATTATCTTAATTCTCATATTCATCATACATGAAGGAAATTAAAAGTACTTTGAACTCTATTTTAAGCAGTTTATACAATTTTTAGTCTTATCATTTAGATGCATACCTTTTCCAGAAGTACAAATTATCTTCATCTCCCCCAAAATTCTTCTAAAAAATATCATTGTAGGACTTCCCCTTCAGCTTTGGAGAATTAAATTGTATCAGACATACCTTACCAATGAGAAAAAACAGGAAAATTGTTGACTTATATGTAAAAAACCAAAGAAATACAGTTTCTGAAATATAGCAAGAGGGAAATACTTTCAGAGTTTGGTGCAGAAAAATATTTCTCAAGTGGAGCATAAAAAGCATAAAAAGAAAAAGATTATGTATTGGGATTGTATTCAAAATAAATTTCTTTTGTATATTAAAAACCTATTGAAATAATGAATGAGCAACCTACATATTTAGATAACATATTTGTAATACAATCACTTGAAATGTAAATACAAAAACAATCTCTACAATTCAGCAAATGTCAAAGAATCTAACAGAAAAATTAGAAAGAGACTTACAAAGTCACTCTATTACATAGCATAAGCATTGGTATATTCTAAAGGACATGCCAATAATCAGTAGGCATTTAAAAAAGTGCTCAAGTTCATTATTTATCGGCACATTGCAAATTAAAACAAAAGATACCATTATACCTCCACACATTTGGCTAACATTTTTAAGACATTTTCAAATGTTGACACAAATGAAATGCAACCAAATTTGCAATCTTAACTACCACTGAAGGAGAGTAAATAGATAAAATTATTTTTTAAACTCCCAATTTCTCATGTTTATGAACATACTCATATTACATGTCCAAGAAATTATCCAAAGTATGTGCTAAACAGAAATGGATAACTACATGCCTAAAAAAACATGTGTAAGAATATTAATAGGAGCATTTTCTGTAATTTGCCCAACTTAGCAAGTACAATGTCAATTTAAAAATTGTGTGATATAATATAATATAATATTGTATGAGCTGTAACCGTATGAAATCACCGGATAAATATGACAACTATATTTTGTGAAGAAATAAAACACAAAAGAATGTCATGTTTTAACTCTTGAATATTCAAAACCTTGCAAAGCTAACTTAGAGCGTCCAAAGATGAGATAGGTGTTATCTTTGCAGTGACTTGACATGGAGAGTGATTACATGGGTATAGTTACTTTGTATACTTTCTTCCTGGTATACATGCTATTTCTTAATAATAAAAAATATTAAATTCAAAATAACATTTCTAACTATATGTTTTTTTCCCTGATAATGAAAACATAAGAAAAATGTATATATGAATGTTCATAGCAGCTTTATTTATTATGGTCAAAACTAAGAACAACCTAGATGTTCTATAATGAGGGGATATTAAGCAAGGTGTTGTACATTTATACCATGGAAGGCTATTTAGCAATAAAATTGAATAATTCCTGATATACACAACAGCTTGGATAAATGTAAAGGCAATTACACCAAGTGAATAAAGCCAATCCCAAAAGTTTACATATTGTATGAGTCCATTTATATAAGATTCTTGAAAGGACAGAATACATACAGATGAAGAAACAATTAGTGATTTCAGTTGCTATTGACTGGGGTGAGAATCAGGGTGTTAGAGGGAGGTGGGTGTGGTTTAATAGGTCAATATGAGAAATCCTTGTGTGGTGATGCAACTGTTCTGTATCAAATGTGATATGGTTTGGCTGTGCCTCCACTCAAATCTCAACTTGGATTGTCTCTCTCAGAATTCCCACATGTTGCGGGAGGGATCCAGTGGGAGGTAACTGAATCATGGGGGGGGGGCATTCTTTCTCATGCTATTCTCATGTTAGTGAATAAGTCTCCACCTTCCCCAGCCATGTGGAACTGTATGTCCAATTAAACCTCTTTTGTTTGTAAATTTCCCAGTCTTGGGTGTGTCTTTATCAGCAGGTAAAAATGGACTAATACAGTAAGTTGGCATCAGTAGAGTGGGATATTGCTGAAAAGATAACCAAAAATGTGGAAGTGACTTTGGAACTGGGTAAGAGGCAGAGGTTGGAACAGTTTGGAGTGCTCAGAAGAAGACAGAAAAATGTGGAAAAGTTTGGAACCTCCTAGAGATTTGTTGAATGGCTTTGACAAAAATGCTGATAGTGATATGAACAATAAGGTCCTGGCTGAGATGGTCTCAAATGGAGATTAGGAACTTGTTGGGAACTGCAGCAAAGGTGACTCTTTTTAGGTTTTAGCAAAGAGACTGGCAGCATTTTGCCCCTGCCCTAGAGATTTGTGGAACTTTGAACTAGAGAATGATAATGTAGGGCATCTGGTGGAAGAAATTTCTAAGCAGCAAAGCATTCAAGAGGTGACTTGAGTACTGTTAAAACAATTCTATTTTAAAAGGGAAACGGAGCTTAAAAGTTTGGAAAATTTGCAGCCTGAGGATGCAGGAGAAAAGAAGAATCCATTTTTTGAGGAGAAATTCAAGACAGCTGCAGAAATATGCGTAACTGGCAAGGAGCCAATGTTAATCCCCAGGATCATGGGAAAAATGTCTCCAGACCATGTCAGAAACCTTCACAGCAGCCACTCCCATCACAAGCCTGGAGGCCCAGGAGGAAAAGTGGTTTCATGGGTTGGTCCTAGTGTCCCTGTGCTGTGTGCAGCCTAGGGACTTGGTGCCCAGTATCCTAGCCACCCAGCTGTGGATGAAAGAGGCTAACGTACAGCTCAGGTTGTGGCTTCAGAGGGTGGAAGTCCTAGACATGACAGTTTCCACATGGCGTTGAGCCTGCAGAAGCACAGAAATCAAGAATTGAGGTTTGGGAACCTCCACCTAGATTTCAGAATATATGGAAATGCCTGGATGTCCAAGCAGAAGTTTGCTTCAAGGGTGGGACACTCACAGAGAACCTCTGCTAGGGCAGTGCAGAAGGAAAATGTGGAGTTGGAGTCCCCACACAGAGATCCTACTGGAGCACCATCTAGTGGAGCTGTGAGTAGAGGGCCATCATTCTCCAGACCCCAAAATGGTAGAACCACCAACAGTTGCCCCATTTACCTGGAAAAGCCACAGACACTCAATACCAGATCATGAAAGCAGCTAGGAGGGGGAATGTACCCTGCTAAACCACAGGGGTGGAGCTGCCCCAGAGCATAGGGACCCACCTCTTGCATCAGCATGACCTTGATGTGAGACCTGGAGTCAAAGTAGTTCATTTTGGAACTGTAAAATTTGACTGCCCTGCTGAATTTTGGAATTGCATGAGGTCTATGATCCCTTTGTTTTGGATAATTTCTCCCATTTGAAACAGCTGTATTTACCCCAATGTCTATACCTCCATTATATCTAGAAAGTAATTAACTTGCTTTTGAATTTACAGGCTCATAGGTGGAAGGGACTTTTCTCAGATGAGGTGTTGGACTGTGGACTTTTGAGTTAATGCTGAAATGAGTTAAGTCTTTGGAGGACTGTTGTGAAGGCATGATTGGTTTTGAAATATGAGGACACGAGATTTGGGAGGGGCCTGGGGGAGTGATATGGTTTGACTATGCCCCTACGCAAATCTCAACTTGAATTGTATCTTCCAGTATTTCCACATGTTGTGGCAGGGACCTAGGGGGAGATAACTGAATCATGGGGGCCAATCTCACCTGTGCTATTCTCGTTATAGTGCATAGGTTTCAAGAAATTTGATGGGTTTATTAGAGGTTTCTGCTTTTGCTTGCTTCTCATTTTCTCTTGCTACCACCATGTAAGAATTGCCTTTTGACTCCCATCATGATTCTGAGGCCTCCACAGCCACGTGAAACTGTAAGTCCAATCAAACCTCTTTTTGTTCCCAGTTTCAGGTATGTCTTTATCAGCAGTGTGAAAATGGACTAATACAAAAGATGACAGTAGATACTTAAATCTGTGCATGTGATAAACTTGCATAGAATTAAAAACATGCACAAACACACACTCAAGGACATTAATAAAATTGGGGGAGTCTTAGTAAGATTGGTAGAGTGTATCAAGGTTAACATATTGATTGCAAAATTATAGTTGAGTTTTATGAGATGTTAGCTTTGGAGAAAATCAGCCAAAAGATATACAGGATCACAGAATGCCTTTATAATTTCTTACAATACCACATGAATCTACAGTTTATCTTAAAATAAAAAGTCTAATAATGTATTATAGTCTGCCAGGATTTCATGTACAATAAACAAGTTTTTAGATAGAAAGAACCTGAAGGGATATTTCTCCTACAATAAATACTGAATAATAGTCTCATTCAATCCAGCAATATCACTACTGTGTGTCTACCCAAAGGAAAGGAAATTGTTATACCAAAAAGATACCAGCACACATATGTTTCTTGTAGTCTATTCATAATAGTAAAGATATGGAGTATTTTAATGCTGGATAAAGAAAATGTGGTATGTGTTTGTATGTGTGTGTGTAGTGAAGAATGTGTTTGCACATGTTTGTGTGTGTAGAGTTTGTGTCTATGCGTGTCTGTGTGTGTGTACACACACATACTATGGTCACAACTCAGCCATTTAAAAAAAAGAATAAACACATATTTTGTGGCAATATGGATAGAACTAGAGGCCATTATCTTAAGTGAAGTAATTCAGAATGTCAAAATATCACATTTTCACTTGTAAGCAAGAGCTAAATGATGTGCACACATGAACATAAATGGTGGAGAAATCTACAGTGAAGAAGCGGAAAGTAGGTGGGTGGGAGATGAAAAATTACTTAATGGGTACAATGTAGGCTGTTTGGGAGACGGCTACACTAAAAGCCCTTAGTATAATTAAGATATAATAAATAAAGACATAAAACATTGATAAATCATAAAACTCATCACTGTAAAGATAGCTGAACATATCTTTACAATATTGTAAAGATACCTGTTTTTCTGAATTGATTGTAGATTTAATATCATTCCAATCAGAATCTAAGCAGGGTTTTTGCACGTGCTGATTCTAAAATGTTTATGAAAAGACTAAAAAGCAGATATGCCTCAGAAACCTTAAGCAAGAACAGTACGTTTGTAGGACTATAGCAATTAAGACTACCTGATTTACAGCAAAGTGGGCATGCAGTAGAGAACAGATATCTTTCTAATTAGTTTTTTATGATTTATTGACTATCCATTTAAATATGAATTAATTGCTATCTCAAAACGCACACAACAGGAATCACTGTTCTGTATTTTAATACTGATGGTGATTAATGGGTGTGTTAACTTTGGGTAGAAGCCGTACTTCACACTCCTTATTTGTGTACTTTTCTTCCTGTCTATTAGATGTCATATTATGTTACATAAATTTGTAAAATTTTACGTATTTATGTAGTAATAGTATATATATTATGTAGTAAATATGTAGCATGAAATATTAGAATAAGCTAAAAAATATCCTTGTAGATTTATTTATACATTGATGGCACTAATGTCCTATCTATAATATATCCATGCGTTTTCTTCTGAAATTTTATACAACCCACCTATATTAGCACATTAGGGTTACTTTAAGAAATATTGCATAATAGGCGGCTTAAGCAACAGGAATTAACTTTTCACAGTTCTGGATATTGGAAGTTCAAGACCAAGGTGTCACCAAGTTTGGCTTCTTTTGAGGTCTCTGTCATGGGCTTGCAAATGGCTATCTCATTACTGTGTTCTCACCAGGCCTTTTCTCTGTCACTGACATCCCTGGTGTCTCTCTTTCTTCTGATGAGGACACCAGTCATATTGAATTAGGGCTTCATCTTTATGACCTTATTTAACATAAATTATTTTTTAAAAGGCTCTACCACCAAATATAGTCACATTGGTGATTAGAGCTTCTGCATGTGAATTTTAGTTTGAGAAGATGAAGGGGAGGGCATAGTTAAGTCCATAGCTGGACCAATTCTGATTTTAGGACCAGCCATGTGACTTGCTTTGTCAAATGGGAGATGAGAAGACATAATTTGAAGCCATGAACCTTGATTCCGCTATAAAAATATAAATGAGGAAATAGCAAGCCATTAATCTATCTTAGAATATAATGAGAAGTTTCAGTAATACAAGCAGTAAAAAAAAAAAAAAAGTCATATAATATATTTCTATAGACTGAAAAAAAATGAGATACAGAGAGAAAGAGCATAAAGTCACATACATATCCCCATGGCCTTCTTTGGCTTTCACCAAGTTTAGGGTCAGGGGTAGTATATTGGATAGCTTGAAAGGAATGTCAAGGACAGAAAGGTTAGGAAATCTTATTTTCTGGAAGGAAATCACTTCATTGGCTGACCCATATCATCTTGCAGACAGTCATGTTAAGATAAGGTAGACCACATCAAGTCAATGAAGATATATTAAGTATACACCACATGCCTAGATCTGCACCAGACATTTTTAAGAGCATATAAAAGATTACAATTCTCTCTGCTTTCAATGAATGCACCATCATTTTGGAAGAAAGACTATACTATTCAGACAACAGAACTTCAATAGTGGACACAGATGATCAGATTTGAGAGTCATCTAATTAGTCATAAAGAAGCAGTGTCTGTTTTTGCTCCAAAGTGTTGTGATGAAAACTTTGTTTAAGATTAAGCTTGGCATTCAAAAAAGAATTCCTTGCCAAAAATCTTATTGCAATATGTTTTAAAGTGTATTTGCACATAAATATTTCATGTCACTTTACATCAATAAAGCCAAATGCCACAAAGATTTCCAGCCTCCCTTCTATGAGACAACATGTTTATATGTATGGAAACTGACTTCACATTAATCACCAAAGAAGTATGTGTCTATGAGTTTCTCAAGAAAACTATTCACTAGCCTGGCATGTGGCTCATGCTTATAATTCCAACACTTTGGGAGGCTGAGGCAGGTGGATCACGAGGTCAAGAGATAGAAACCATCCTGGCCAACATGGTGAAACCCCGTCTCTACCAAAACTACAAAAGTTAGCTGAGTGTGGTGGTATGTGTAGTCCCAGCTACTCAGGAAGTTGAGGCAGGAGAATTGCTTGAACCCCAGAGGTGGAGGTTGCAGTGTGCCAAGATTGCACCACTGCACTCTAGCCAGGCAACAGAGCAAGGCTCCAAAAAAAAAAAAAAAAGAAAAGAAAAGAAAGAAAGAAAGGAAGGAAGGCAGGAAGGAAGAATGGAAAGAAAGAGGGAGGGAGGGAAGGAGGGAATGAAGGAAGAAAGGAAGGGGAAGGGAAGGGAAGGGAGGAAAAAAGGGAGGTATTCACAAATAGAAACAAAGGCAATTACATGATATACTTGGGTGGTTTTTTGATATTATCATTGATTTAAGAGGAATAACTGGCCTAGATGTTTTCATGTTTCTCCATGGCTTTAGTCAAAGAATTCAGATATGCAGGCCAATTCTCCCTCTTATGCATGGTTTTAAAGCAGAGTTTAAAATGTACTTTGTGCTTTGCCCTTCGTAGCTAAGAGATGTATAGAGTGTGCTGAAGGGGTTGAGTTCAGGGCACATTTCACTACACATTATAAAATGCTTAAAGATAATAACAATTTCGATTATACCCAGTCAGGCAGCAATACTCAAAAGTGATTTTAGCAAAATCTCCTTCCTATTCTTCCAAATAAGCAGTGCTTTTTTTCATCTAGAGGTGTATTTTTCAAAGTGTAGTTGCAATTTTCTATGGATATGTAAGTTTTTCTTAGAGCACAGAGCTCTGAGGCAGGCCTGTATATTCAATTTGTTAACAATTCATGTTCTTTCCTTCCCTGACATTTTTTTTTTTAAACAGAGTCTTGCCATGTCATTCATGCTGGAGTGCAACGGCGTGACTCTGCTCACCTCAACCTTCACCTCCTGGGTTCAAGTGATTCTCCTGTCTCAGCCTCCCAAGTAGCTAAGATTACAGGCACATGCCACCATGCCTGGCTAATTTTTGTATTTTTAGTAAAGACAGGGTTTTGCCATGTTAGCCAGGTCTTGAGCTCCTGACCTCAGGTGATCCACCCACCTCGGCCTCTCAAAGTGCTAGGACTGCAGGCATAAGCCACTACGCCTGGCCCACTTTTTTCTTTACTACTATAAAGATCTTTATTTAGTCATCCTCCATCCTCCACCATTGTTTTGCTTTTTCGAGTTTCTCCATCTCTCTCCTTCATTTATTGGTGTTGTTTTACTGTCTTTTCTCTCTCCTCCCCTCCTCCATGTCATTCTCTCTTCTTCCTGCTCTTCTTCACACACAGCCACAAGAATATTTTTCTTCTGTTCTCTCTAGAGTCAGATGTTAAGAAGTTTGTTCTCCCTATATAGTGTGATCTGAGAAAGAAATGGAAGCTACTCATGAGCAAATAATACCTCTGCAATGGCAGCAGTTCTTACTGTCCAGATGATCTGTGGACAGGTGATCAAGGCTGGGCCAATAATAGCACCCTATTCATATTTGCTAAGGTTGAGGCAAGGAACATGAACCAGGCTAAATAGAATCTTACTCTGTGTTGATATTCACTCAGGAAGGCTGGCAAAATATTAAAGATGTATTGGGAAAAATGATGGATTAGCCTTAAACATTTTGGAAGGCTGAAAGGTTTTATTGGGGCAAGCCAAAGGTACTGGCCAGTCCATTAAGTTAGGGAGAAGATAAGAACGAGTCTTTCCCAATTAAGTCTGTTTACCCCACATCCCCTTGTCTCTACTCTAATAAACAGTTAGACGAGAGGATGTGGGGTAAACAGACTTAACTGTCATTGACCTGACAGTTCCACTTCTAATAATTCGCTCTAAAGATGTACTCACTCTGTGATAGAATTTGTATATGTGAAATATCTTAAATAGTAAAATATTTTAAATAGCCTAACCAAACTGAAATATTGGTCAAGAGCAAATTGTTAAACTATGTTATGTCATTAGTGAAAATATAACACAATATTTTAAAAATGAAACAAACACATATAAAGTTATGTGGAATAATATACAATATAATAGGAATAAATCTAGGTAAGGAAGCAAATGATTCATCCATTAAAACCCACAAAATCGCCTCAGCTCAAAATCTTCTTAAACTGATAAGCAATGTTAGCAAAGTCTCAGGATACAAAATCAATGTGTAAAAATCATAGAAATTCCTATACACCAATAACAGACTAACAGAGAGCCAAACGAAGAGTGAATTCCCATTTATAATTGCTGCAAAGAGAATAAAATCCTAGGAATATAACTGAGAAAGGATGTAACAGACCTCTTCAAGAAGAACTACAAACCACTGTTCCAAGGAAATAAGAGAGGACACAAACAGATGAAAAAACATTCCATGCTCATGGTTAGGAAGAATCAATATTGCAAAAATGACCATACTGCCCAAAGTAATTTACAGATTCACAGATATCTCCATCAGACTGCCAATGATCTTCACAGAACTGGAAAAAAACACCTTAAACTTCATATGGAACCGTAAGAGAGCCCACATGGTGAAGACAATTCTAAGCAAAAAGAGCAAAGCTGCAGGCATCATGCTACCTGACTTCAACTATACTACAAAGCTACAGTAATCAAAACAGCATGGTACTGGTATCAAAACAGAGATATAAACCAATGGAACAGAACAGAGGCCTCGGAGGCAATGTCACACATCTACAACCATTTGATCTTTGACAAATAGTTTTCTTGGAAGTAAAAGAGTGAGTGGACACTCTGTCTTTACTTCTATAACTGTGGTTACATAATTCATGCTCTTACTCAAGTCTTGCCCATCCTGTGACCAGTGGATATCACTGGCTCTAACATCAAGAGTCTCCTGCAACTAGATCATTGCTCCTCAACATCTTCAACGTCTTCTTCTCCACTGGGTAACGGTTTTGCAGATAATCCTGAGGACTACTGAAGATTTATGATCATAAATTTCAAATGAGAGCAATAATTGAATGTTTTTCTCTAACCACATTCAGCTAGTTGGAGGCAAGTAGCTAGTGGATAGAAATTTGGATTTTAGAAGATCACTCTTTTGCTAACTGAGTACAATTGATAGAGGGAAAACCAAAGGAGTTAGCTGGTTCTCTACTTCAGGTCCTCTTGGCTAATCATCACCAATGCTTCCTGCTATCCTGGCAACATACTGCTTGTATGAATGTGTGCACACAAGCACACACACACACACACACACACACACACACATATACACACACATCAGATAAACATAGCACATGTCACAAATTGTGGCATGCTTGAGTGTACTATGTACAAGCGTCTCAAAGTTTTTAAACTATGTTAAGAACTCTCATGAAGGAGGCGATGACACAGCATATGCTGACAAATCAAAATAGCTTTTGATCAGCTTATGGAAACTGTAGAAACCAGGTAACAGATATGAGTTCAAGCATCCAAATACCATGCTGTGAGGATAATTTCTGATGCAGTAATTATAATGAAACCCTACCACTTATAAGAATTGAAACATTAGTCAATCCAACTTGATATGAGGTTTATAAATATATAAATAAGTATGTTTTGATGGAAGAATATAAACTATAAATTTTAGAAGCTGATACACCATGTGCGGTATAAACACAATTTGAGCACTGCATCTAGTTGCTAATGCTACAATATTATTCCTAAGCTGTCTTTCTGATTAGTTTTTCACTTACTTAAATCATTCATGATCTTTATGTTTTACTTAATTTATTTGAGAAAAAAGAATGATGTGATGTGAATATTTTAGCATTACTAGTAAAACCAAAGTAACGATTTAGTCTTTCAAGTGCCCGTTTATTGGTATTTACTTACACAAGTATGAAAATCAAAGAATAACATCTGTTGAAACATCTTCCAATTTATATCATCCCCTTTATGAAGTTGTTTCCCCCCTCCATACTCCCTACCTGTGATTTTAATAACAAGAAAAAGGCAGAGAGAATACAATTAAGAAAGAGATATTGACTTAAGGGAATTGCTGGCAGACAAGAAGAGAACAGAAAAGTACCCCTTAAGGCCCCACGAAGAAAAGAAGATGGTGAAAGAGGTCGACCCATGTCCTCATTTTTCCTTTCTGGAAAATTCCTAATGGGCATGGTGGATCTTGAGAATAGGAGAGAGGATAGTGACACATTTTGTCCAGGATACCCTGGGAAAGCTATAAGTCTCTAGAACAGGAGTCAGCCAATGTCTATGAAGGGCCAGATAGTAATTTTAGGCTTTGTGACTCAGGTGATCTCTGTCCCAACTACTCAACTTTATGCTTCTAGCATGAAAGCAGCCATAGATAACATATAAATGAATGTGTGGCTGTGTTCAAATACAACACTTTTTCACATCAGGTGGCAGGCAGATTTGGCCTATAGGCTACAGTGTGCATATCCCTGTCCTAACGAAAGACTTGCATGTGGCCACATTTAACATGGCATGTCAGGAATCATAAAGTGTTGGCAGCAGGAAGTGATTAGAAAGATAGCCTAATTAGCCTCTGGCTCCCCACTAATTGTGGTGACCTAAAGAGGCTTCAATAGTTTTCTTAAAACCTCCTGAAAAGATACAGTGGCTCTTCAGAAGAATATAGGATTAGGATAAACAGACTACTATGAGTACAGATTTTATGACTGGTGGTAAAAGGTGGTTTCCATGTATTTCAATAATAGATGTCAGCACAATGCTCAAGCATCCATTGACCCACCACAGTAATCACTAGTTCATAGACTCTACACAACTAGTCACACAACAGCAGAGATCAAAGAAAACCACCTGATTCCGCAGACCTGACACCACCATAGGGGCACAAAAACCCCATATCATATTACCAGAAGGCATATTGGCAAACAGCTGAGGATGACAGAAAAAAACATTTGAGAAGTCAAATCATCCCAAAGAGAATAAGTTTCCAAGTTAACTGAAAAAAAGGACTTAAACTGTTGGATTTGAATGAATTTGCTATATTGTAAATTAACATAGTGAGGTGTAGCTGGGAGGACACAGAGACTCTGTTTCACCCTACAGGGTCAAGGCATTGTAAAGATCACCTAAATTATAGGAGGTTAAAAAAAAACGCTTTTATTTGAATAGATAAGTAGTATCAAAAATAAATATTTAACCCTACTACACATTATTTCACATGGGCTATTTCTTGTTTCTAGAAAACTGATTTTGTGAAGAAAAGATGTTAGTTCAATGCCTATAATGACAATTGTGCACCTTCCTATATATCAAGATAGAAAACCAATCCCAATGCAATTTTCATCTTTAAGTCAAAGATTGTTACATGGCCTGAATTCTAATAGGAAGAGAGAAACCATACAAACAGTGCGGTCGCATAGAAAAATGTTTTAAAAATTCAAATAGTTGGTTTTACTTGTAAGGTTAGAATTTTGCTTTACCTTAATATTAGTTTCTCTACTTTCAAATTTCAAATGATGAAATGTCAACTTAGGAATACTATAAATGGTAAAGGGCTTTTAAGTATTTGACTTAAAAAAAAGTAGGAAGTAAAGAAACCCTTTTATTTAAATAGATAAATATCAAACATAAATATTTAACCCTGCTACACATAACTTCACATAGGATATTTCTTATTTCTAGAAAATTGATTTTGTGAAGAAAAGATGTTAGCTCGATGCCTAGAGGCATACAAGCACTCAGGTTCTGATCTATGGATACTTTCAACATATTCATTAAATCTTACCACGGAATAAAGAATAATGACTGTATTTAAGAGATCCTTTTAATTAAGGATATAGTTAATTAAACATAAAAGAGTACTCTTAATTGAGACCTCTATTTCCTAATATTTATTCCATTTAACTATCTAATTCCACAGAGTAAAATGTGTTTAATTATGAGGAAAAAAGATCAATCATCAAACCTTTCTTTTTAAGTTCTGAATTTGGAACTGTCGAGCAACATTTTTTTTATTAGATAGATAAATAAAAACAAGTCAGTGTATTTATACTTGTTACAGTTTATCCTTTGCTACTATCAAGGAGATCACCAGATCTGTAATAGTTCCCTTCTAAGAGAGTTTTTCAAGGAACAAAACCAAAATCTTCTTGAAGACTTTTCTCTGATTTTTGAGAAATACTAGTATAACGAAGAGATTAATTTAAGTGTGACTGGGGGGAGAGAAAGAACCAAATCTTTAAGAGGATTATGACCCTTGATACTGGGAAATGGGCTATTGAGAAGTACATCAAAAGAAAAGGAGAAAAATCTAATGCAATCATCCTTTTTCTGAGACAGCAACCTTGCAGAGCTTCTCTAGGGATGTTTCACAATTTCCCAGCTCTTCGTGTTTGCCAGTGGTGATAAAAGCCAAGAGAATGGATTGAGAGAGTGGGGAAGAAGTCAATTGTAGATCAGTGGCAGGTGAAGAGGTGTCTGGCAGAGAAAGTAGCATTCACATTTCTATTATCAATTCCCTGCAGGAGCAATGCTGGCCTAGATGTCTTTGATTCAATTATAACCTAATTTCTAAGTTATTTTTGGAAGAACAGTAAAAGTTACAAAATATAAATAGTGATTGCAATTGATGTATTTAATTTTGTTGTTTCTTTTTATTGAGTTACAAGAAAAAGGAAGTCAAAAATATGTTTAAATAATCTAGATTATTTCTATTGTTTTATACTTATTCAGGGTTTCCATTAGTATACAGTAAATTTTATGATATATGCTATTAATTACAAGTATTGGAACTCACTTCCTGAACTATCTGTAGTTATAGAGTTGTTAAGAACAATTATTTACTAGACCCAAAATAGCTCAAGGACGTCTTTTCTGTGTGTTGACTGCAGGGAAAAGGGAGTGAAATATTGATATTATTGTACCTATACAACCTTTTTTTTTTTTTTTTTTTTTTTTGAGACGGAGTTTCGCTCTTGTTACCCAGGCTGGAGTGCAATGGCGCGATCTCGGCCCACCGCAACCTCCGCCTCCTGGGTTCAGGCAATTCTCCTGCCTCAGCCTCCTGAGTAGCTGGGATTACAGGCACGAGCCACCATGCCCAGCTAATTTTTTTTGTATTTTTAGTAGAGACGGGGTTTCACCATGTTGACCAGGATGGTCTCGATCTCTCGACCTCGTGATCCACCCACCTCGGCCTCCCAAAGTGCTGGGATTACAGGCTTGAGCCACCGCGCCCGGCTACAACCTTAAAGTATATCTTTCATTCATTTTATAATAGTAAGTTTAGATAACAAACAGCAATTTAACCTTCTCAAAACTTTATTTCTTTATCTGTTAAAACTACCCTAAACAGTTATGCAGACTAATGAAGTTAGTACATGTGAAGACTCTTGAAATGGTTTCAGGCACAAAACAGGTTCCTAATATATCTCATCTTTATTGATTCATTAAGTGCCCACTATGAAGTAGGCAAGGATGTATACTGGAATATTTCATACTCTAAATTTCTGAGGCACATTCACAACTAGGTCAGTAGCAGAACCTGAAGCATGACCAAGTAAACTTGTTGCATACTACCATTCTGTCCCCAATAATGGTTTGTGAGAGGTCGCTTATGTACTTCCTGCCTTGGCCATTGGGAACCTTACTATTAGAAACTCAGAACTATTGCAGCACTGACTAGTCAACAATACCAGCATCATCTACTGCACATGAAGACTCTCACTGGGCTAGAGGTCTGTATGAGGCACCCTGGCTTCAGTTCCACCATGCTTCTCTTCCTTGACCCATAGTGCTTTACTATTATTCCAGTCATGACCTTGCTTTACTGCTTAGGGAAAAAAATTCTAACAGGTCATAGATAAGCTGCATAGAAAATAGCAGCCTCATAATAAATATGCCATAGAACAAAATGACTGACAGATAATATCCTGCTACAGAAACGAGATTGGATAGGTAACCCATTTGCTAGATTTGTGTGACAAAGAGTGTAATTTTTGTGATCTGTTTAAGGCAAAAATGTCCAAATCTTCTTTAAAAGATTAGGCAATACTATAAAATAAATGTATGTGCTATGCTAGCACCATAAGGACATCTTGACATTTCATTTTATGACTAGTGTTTTATAAGTTTCTCTCTAATGTTTTCATAAATCAGTAGCTAAGTATACAAAATTATGATTCTATATCTATAGAAAATCACAGAAACTTTTCTTTAGGTGATTAACTTCAACATTTTCAAAGTTCATATATCTTAAATGTTAGTTTAAATTTTAAGCCATCAACAGCCTGGGACTCCCAGCTTGCCCCATGCATGACACAAGCATACTCCCACCATCAGAGACTTTCCTCATTGGATGAACTGAAGGATATGGTTGGGCATTAACAGTATCTTGGTAGAGGAAGGAACGCTTGTAAGAGTTAAAGAAAGAGAAAAGAAACATGAAAAATGGCTTCACAGTCAAAGACAGGTTTATTTTGGAGAATAAATATGAGAAGGCTTCTGGCTGATCTCTGTCAGGAGTATTCTCTCTTACAGACCAAGGATATTTAAGGGTTTAGGGAGGAGAGATTTATCGCAGGCTCAGAATGTTTTTGTGGGAAGGAGAGCTTTATTGAGGGGTTGGAATGCCTCTGGTCGGTGGGGAGGTTATCTTGGAACTGGCATCTTTCTGGTCAGAGGGGTTGGAATATCTCAGGGTTGGAATATTTCTGGTCATGCTGAATTAGCCATTAGGCAGTCTGGGGGCTGGATTTAGGCAGTTTTTAATCAAGGGGAACTTAAAACGGTGGTGTTTGTCCAAGATGGCAATGTCCTGCTCTATCAATCCAGACCCTACAGTTATAAAAAGACAAGGGGAGGCATGTACTTTCTAGCTACTTCCTGCTGAGGTGGGGGCAGAGGATTTTGGTCTCAGATTGACTGTAGGAGTAATGCCATCTGTAGATGTTTTTGGGTAGTTGTCTGTGAGATGGACATGATACTGTCTATTAAAAATCGTTGAAAAAGGTTAACTAGGCGGGCTGAAAACATTAGTCCTTGGCATACCATTAGTAGAGGGCCCAGGAATGGGATGACCCATGATATGATTTTGTTCCCAAACCAATAATCTATTTTGTTGTTTTGGTATTCTCTTAGCTTTCTAGCCCTTTCTTTAAGTTTTTTCAACAGCGTTTCTCACTAGGCCTAATTGGCTGAGACAGAAGCAACATTCACGGCAATGCTCCTGCTCTGTAAATGCTAACAAGTCAAATACATTTAAGATTGTTTGAATCTGTGTGACTCAGAGGCAAGTAATGGAATAAGAATAGTCAAAAAGTACAGCAGTGTGTGCACTCTAAGTATAGTCTTGGTAGCACTGGGCAAGTGAGGCTATTGGGACAATCAAAACATGTGTCTGAAATTTGAGAACTGATGTGGGTAATACACAGCAGGAACAAGGCTGAGGTTGGTAACAGAAAAATTGATATCTAGGAGGCAAGAAGAAAAGGGACTCTCTAAAAAAATAAGCGTAAAGATTAAAAGAGAGCCAGATATTTTTACTGGCATTGAACTAACAGCATTATGCTAATTTTATAACATAGAATTTTTATCCAAGTTAATTTTTCTTGAATATTATTAGGTTGGGACAAAGTATTTGTTACTTTTGCCACTGAAAGTAATAGCAAAAGCCACAATTATGTTTGCATCAATAATAATTCAGAGATGTACCAAAGTTTATGGAATATTAGGTTTTAGGATATTAAGTTGCACCTATTGCTGATATATATATATATCAGCAATATATATATATAATAGCAATAAGATGAACTATATAGATTAATATTTTCAAAAGTAGACATTGTTTCCTGAGATTCAGTTTTCTAACACTGCTAAATATTCTTCCACTTTCAGAAACTTTATCCTCAGGAGAGCCATAGAACAAATATCAAAAACCTAGAACCATATTTTATTTTAAGCAAGGTTTTAACTACTTGATATTAACTAAAATAAAACCTAGTTTTAAATACCACTTTAAATTCATTATTTTAAATCACTTGGAATTAACTAAAAAGAGAGAAGTTTGTATAAATGCCTACATAAAAAAAGGAAAAAAGACCCCAAACAACCTAAATGTATAAGGCATTAGAAGAAGAACAAACTAAGCCCAAAGTTAGCAGAAGGAAAGAAGTAATAAATATTAGAGCACATATTAACCAAATAGAGAATTTTTTAAAAAAAAATGCAGAAAAAACTCAATTAAAATGTTTGTTTTTTCAAAAAGATAGATTAAACTGACATAACTTTAGTTAGACTAAGACAACTCAAATTCATAGAATCAGTTATAAAAGAGGCAACATTACAACAGATGCCTGAGAAATACAAAGAATCATAAGAGACTATTATGAACAAACATATGGCGACAAATTAGATAAACTGGAAGAAACAGGTAAATTTCTAAAAACACACAACCTATCAAAACTGAAGCAAGAAGAAAAACAAAGCCTGAACAGACCAATAAAAAAGAAGGAGATTGAATTAGTAATTAAAAATCTTCCAAAAAAGAAAAGCGTAGGACCAGATGATTTCACAGCCGAATTCTATCAAACATTCAAAGAAACATTAATACTAATCCTTCTTAAATTCTTCCAAAAAACAAAAAAGAAACACTTCGTAATTCATTTTATGGGCTTATCCACCATGACCAAGTCGGCTTCATCCCTGGGATGCAAAGCTGGTTCAACATATTCAAATCGGTAAGTGTAATTCATCACATAAACAGAACTAATGACAAAAACACATGATTATCTCAATAAATGAAGAAAAAGTCCTTGATAAAACTCAACATCACTTCATGTTAAAAATTCTTAATAAACTAGATACTGATGGTGCATATATAAAAATAATAAGAGCCATTTATAACAAATCCACAGCCAACATCTGAATGGGCAAAAGCTGGAAGCATTCCCTTTGAAAACTGGCACAAGACTAGAATGCCCTCTCTCACCAATTCTGTTCAGCATAGTATTGGAAGTTCTGGCCAAGGCAGTCAGGCAACAAAAGAAATCAAGGAGGTTCAAATGAAGCGAGGAAGTCAAATTGTCTCTGTTTGCAGATGACATGACCCTATATTTAGAAAATTCCATCATCTCAGCCCCAAAGCTCCTTAAACTAATAAGTAATTTCAGCAAAATCTCAGGATATGAAATCGATGTGCAAAAATCAAAAGCATCCCTATACACCAACAATAGAAAAGCAGAGAGCCAAATCATAAGAGAACTTCCATTCACAATTGCTACAAAGAGAATAAAATACCTAGGAATACAGCTAACAAGGGATGTGAAGAACCTCTTCAAGGAAAACTGCAAACTACTGTTCAAAGAAGTAAGACAGGACACAAACAAATGGAAAAATGTTCCTTGCTTGTGCATAGGAAGAATCAATAAAAATGGTCATATTGTCCAAAGTAATTTATAGATTCAATGCTATTCCCGTTAAACTACTGTTGACATTCTTCACAGAATTAGAACAAACTACTTTAAAATTCAAAGAGCCTGAATAGCCGAGACAATCCTAAGCAAAAAGAACAAAGCTGGAGACATCATGCTACTCAGCTTAAACTATACTACAAGACTACAGTAACCAAAACAGCATAATACTGGTACCAAAACAGACACAGAGACAACTGGAACAGAACAGACATCTCAGAAATAAGACCACACATCTACAACTATTTGATCTTCAACAAAGCTAACAAAAACAAGAATGGGGAAAGGATTCCCTAAACAATAAATGATGTTAGGAACTGGCTAGCTATATTCAGAAAATTGAAACTGGGTCCCTTCATTACACTTTATATAGAATTTAACTCAAGATGGATTTAAGACTTAAGTGTAAAATCCAAAACTATAAAACCCTAGAAGAAAATCGAGGCAATACCATTCAGGACATAGGCACAGACAAAGATGTCATGATGAAAACACCAAAAGCAACTGCAACAAAAGCAAAAATTGACAAATTGGACCTAATTAAACTAAAGAGCTTCTGCACCGAAAAAGAAGCTATTATCAGAATGAACAGAAAACCTAGAGAATGGGAGAACGTTTTTGCAATCTATCCATCTGACAAAGGTCTAAAATCCAGAATCTGCAAAAAACTTAAATAAATTTATGAGAAAAAAACAACCCCATCAAAAAGTGGACAAAGAACAGGAACAGACACTTCTCAAAAGAAGACATTTATGTGGCCAACAAACATATGAAAAATAGCTCAACATCACTGACCATTAGAGAAATGCAAATCAAAACCACAGTTAGATACCATCTCACAAAGTCGGAATGGTGATTATTAAAAGTCAAGAAACAACAAATGCTGATGAAATTGTGGAGAAATAGGAACACTTTTACACTATTGGTGGGAATTTAAATTAGTTCATCTTTTGTGGAAGACAGTGTGGCAATTCCTCAGAGATCTAGAACCAGAAATACCACTTGAGGCAGTAATCCCATTAGTGGGTATATCCCCAAAGGAATATACATCATTCTATTATAAAGACACATGCACAGGTATGTTCATTGCAGTGATATTCACAATAGAAAAGACATGGAATCAACAGAAGTGCCCATCAATGATAGACTGGTTAAAGAAAATGTGGTAGATACACAATGTGGAATATTATGCAGCCATAAAAAAGAAAAAGATCACGTCCTTTGCAGGGACATGGATAGAGCTAGAAGCCATAATCCTCAGCAAACTAACACAGGAAAAGAAAACCAACCACTGCATGTTCTCACTAATAAATGAGAGCTGAATCAAGAGAACACAGGGACACAAGGAGAGGAACAAAAAATACCAGGGCCTGTCAAGAGGGTGGGAGAACAAAGAGCATCAGGATAAATAGCTAATGGCATGCAGGGCTTAATATGTAGTAATGGGTTGATAGGTGCAGCAAACCACTATGGCACACATTTATCTATGTAACAAACCTGTGCATTCTGTACACGTATCCCAGAACTTAAAATAATTTTTTTAAAAAAACTTATTTTGTGAAGCTAGCATCACCTTGATACCAAAACCAGAAAAGAGGAAACACAAGCAAATTAAGCTAGAGGCCAAAATCCCCAATAAACGTCGATGCAAAAATTCTCAATAAAGCTCAAACAAATCAAATTCAACAGCACATTAAAGGATTATGAACCATGACAAAAATGGTATGCCTGGGATACAAGTATGGTTCAACATACACAAATCCATCAAGTGATACATACACCAACAAAACAAAAGAGGAAAAATGATCACCTCAATAAATGTAGAGTACATATTTGAAAAATTCAGTACTCATTCATGAGTAAAATCCTTAACAAAATCAACACACAAAGAGCTTACCTTAAGACAACAAAGGTCATACAAGAAAAGTACTGCTAGTATAATCAATGGGGAAAAACTGAAAGCTTCTGTCTAAGATTCAATACTAGACAAGTATGCCCACTCTCACCACTCCTGTTCAGCATGGTACTGGAAGTCCTAAGCAGAGCAATTAGAAAGAAAAAAAAAAAAAGGTATCTAAATAAGAAAAGATGTAAAATCATCTTTGTTTGCAGTTGAGATAATAAAATATGCAGAAAACCTTAAGGTCTCAACAAAAATTATTAGAACTAATAAAAATTTAGTAAAGTTACAGTATACAAAATCAGCATAACAAAATCAGTAGCATTTCTTTCTTTTTCTTTTTGAAAGTCTCACTCTGTCACCCAAGCTGGAGTACAGTGGTGCAGTGGCATGATCATAGATCATTGCAACCTCTGCCTCCTGGGTTCAAGAGATTCTCCTGCCTCAGCCTCCCAAGTAGTTAGGATTACAAGCGTATGCCACCATGCCCAGCTAATTTTTGTAATTTTGGTAGAGGCGGAGTTTCACCATGTTGCTGGTCTCAAACTCCCGGGCTCAAGCGATCCACCCACTTCAGCCTCCCAAAGTGCTGGGATTACAGGCATGAGCCCACCATGCCCAGCCAATCAGTGGCATTTCTATACAATAACAAACTACAGAAATTAAGAAAATAATTCCATTCACTATAGCAACACAAATAATAAAATACATAGGAATAAAGTTAATGAAAGAGGTAAAATACTTATACAATGAAAATTATAAATTTCATTAATGAAGGAAATCAAGGAAAACACAGATAAATAGAAAGACATCCATTGTTCATGGATTAGAATTAGTGTTGCCAAAATTTCCACCCTACCCAAAGTGATCTACAGATTCAATTCTCTCTCCATCAATATTGTAATGCCATTTTCTACAGAAATTTTTTAAAAATACATAAAATTCATAGGAAATCTATAGAGACCTGAATAATCAAAGCAATCCTGAGTAAGAAAAACAAACCTGGAGGCATGATACTTTTTGACTTCAAAATATGTTACAAAGATACAGTAAAGTAAACAAAACAGTATGATGATGGCATAAAAACAGACATACAGACCCACAGAACAGAATAAAACCTGAGAAATAAAAGTACATAGTTATTAGTCAGTTGATCTTTGACAAGGATGACAAGAACATACAAGGGGAAAAGAATAGTCTCTTCAATAAATGGTGTTTGGAAAATTAGACAGCCACATGCAAAATAATGAAATTGGACCCTTATTCCAGACAATATACAAAAATCCATTCAAAATTTATAAAGGCTTAAAAGGAAGACTGGAAGCCATTAAACTTTTAGAAGAAAAGACAGGAGAAAATTTTCTTAACATTGGTTTGGGCAATGATTTTTAAAATATAGCACCAAAAGTATGACTGTCTAATGCAAAAATAGACAAATGGGATTGGATCAAACCAAGAAGCTTCTGCAGAGCAAAGGAAACAATTAACAGAATTAAAAGCAACCTATGAATGGTAGAAAATACTTGCAAGCTATACGTTTGATAAGGGTTTAATATCCAAAATATATAGGCAGGGCTATGCACGGTGGCTCATGCTTGTAATCCCAGCACTTTGAGAGGCAAGGCAGGCAGAGCATTTGAGGCCAGAGGTCTGAGACCAGACTGGCTGACACGGTAAAACCCCGTCTCTACTAAATATACAAAAATTAGGCCGGGCGCGGTGGCTCAAGCCTGTAATCCCAGCACTTTGGGAGGCCGAGGCGGGTGGATCACGAGGTCGAGAGATCGAGACCATCCTGGTCAACATGGTGAAACCCCGTCTCTACTAAAAATACAAAAAATTAGCTGGGCATGGTGGCGCGTGCCTGTAGTCCCAGCTGCTCAGGAGGCTGAGGCAGGAGAATTGCCTGAACCCAGGAGGCGGAGGTTGCGGTGAGCTGAGATCGCGCCGTTGCACTCCAGCCTGGGTAACAAGAGCGAAACTCCGTCTCAAAAAAAAAAAAAAAAAAAAAAAAAAAAAAAAAAAAAAAAAAAAAAAAAAAAATTAGCCGGGCGTGCTGGTACACACTTATAATCCCAGATACTGGGGAGGCTGAGACACGAGAATTGCTTGAGCCCGGGAAGCCGAGGTTGCAGTGGGACAAGATTGCACCACTGCACTCCAACCTCGAATCATGGGGGCACGTCTTCCTTTTAAGCCTCTGTCTCAAAATATGTGTGTGTGTGTGTTTATTAAAATATACATATATATATGTATATATATCTTTATTAAAATATACATATATACTTAAGTATGTGTGTATGTGTGTATATATATACACACACATATATATACACACACGTACACACACACATATATATATTATATATATATAAAACCCACACAGCTCAGTAGCAAGAAAACAAATATCTAATCTTATAATGGGCAAAGGACTGGAATAGACATTTCTCCAAAGACATTCCAGTAGCCAACAGATACATAAAAAGGAGCTCATCATCACCAATCATCAGGGAAATGCGCATCCAGTGGAAGTGAGATATCATCTCACACGTGTTAAAATGACTACTATGAAAAAGAAAAGAAAAGATGTGTTCCAAGGATGTGAAGGAAAATGAACCCTTGTACACTGTTGGTGGAAATGTAAATTGGTACAGCCATTATAAAAAACAGTACACAGTTTGCTCAAAAAAATTAAAATTACAACTACCTTATGACCTAGGAATCCCCCTTCTGGGTATAAATACAAGGAAAATGGGATCAGCATCTTTAAGAGATATCTTTACTCCTGTTCACTGCAGCATTATTCACAATAATCAGGGTATAGAATCAACTTAAGTGTCCATCCGTGAATGAATGGATAAAGAAAGTGTGGGTATATATACACAATGCAATCTTATACAGTCTTTACAAAGAAGGAAATCCTTACATTTGTGACAATAAGGATGAATCCGGGGGCCACTGTGGTAATTGAAATAAAACAAGGAGAAATAGACACATACTGCATGATCTCACTACATGTGGATTCTGAAACAATCAAGTTCACAGAAATAGAAAGTGGAATGGTGATTTTCAGGGACGGATAATGGAAAGGGAAAATGAGGAGATGAGGATGAGAGGTCTGAAATTTCAGTTATGCAAGTCTCAGTTACACAAGTTCCGTAGACCTTACATATAGGAATGTGAATATGGTTAACAGAACTGTATTGTACACTTAAAATTTGCTAAGAGAGTAGACCTTAGATGTTCTTATCAGACACATACACACAAGTCAACGATTAGGACATTTTTAAAATTAAAGACAGCATATTTTGTTAAAAGCTAGTTTATAATCCTAGCCATTGTATTTATGATTACAAATCCATAATATAGTCATTTGGTCCAAATGAGTTTTGCCTTTGTTTAATAAGAAAGTTGTTTCTATAATTTCTTCATTCAGAAAGAACTTAAAATGACACTGCCACTGCAAAGTTAGTTATTGCTGAGATTGCAAATGCTGCTCTCCTAATCGGCATCATACTTCAGGCCCAGGTGCCTAACAGTTTTGTGACTAGAGAAAATGTAAGGCAATAGGCCGGGCGCGGTGGCTCAAGCCTGTAATCCCAGCACTTTGGGAGGCCGAGGCGGGTGGATCACGAGGTCGACAGATCAAGACCATCCTGGTCAACATGGTGAAACCCCGTCTCTACTAAAAATACAAAAAATTAGCTGGGCATGGTGGCACGTGCCTGTAATCCCAGCTACTCAGGAGGCTGAGGCAGGAGAATTGCCTGAACCCAGGAGGCGGAGGCTGCGGTGAGCCGAGATCGCGCCATTGCACTCCAGCCTGGGTAGCAAGGGTGAAACTCCGTCTCAAAAAAAAAAAAAAAAAAAAAAAAAAAAAAAGAAAAGGAAAGAAAATATAAGGCAATAAAAGCACGTCAGAAATGTGCTATCAGGAAGAAAGAGGAAAAAGACAAAGAAGTCCTTTCTGAGAGATTCTTCAGGCTTATGATCTCTCATTGTAGCATCTTAGCAGCATAATGAGCTATTTTTCTTTTTTTGTTTAATGTTAAAGCTTCTAATATCCAGATATTAAATGAATTCAGTGATAATTTTAGTAGATTAGCTCTCATTTCTTCAGCTTTTTGCTTAAGCCTGCTTATCAGTAATGGAAAAATAATGATTACTTTGTTCAGAGTGTTGTATGATAATGTATCCACAGATTTTAGATTAACAAAGCATGTGGAGCACGTAATTCTTAAAGCCTATATTGAGCCAAAATTTATTCCATATTAACAAATCACAAAACTTGTCTTTCTGACCAATTCTTGATTATTTTCATGCCATAAGCTCACAATATTTAGTTTCAATCAAATAAATTTAAGGTCTTGCTTCTGACCATAAACATAAAGTATTCTGTTTCCACGCATTTTTATTTGTTTTAAAATGTTTACTCCTACGAGAAAAAATGGGCTGGGTGCAGTCGCTCATGCTTGTAATCCCAGCTGCCAAGGCAGGCAGATCACGAGGTCAAGAGATGGAGACCATCCTGGCCAACATGGTGAAACCCGGTCTTGATTTATAAAAATTAGCTGGGCATGGTGACGCATGTCTGTAATTCCAGCTACTCGGGTGGCTGAGGCAGAAGAATCGCTCAAACCCGGGAGGCAGAGGTTGCAGTAAGCCGGGATCGCGCCTTTGCACTCCAGTAGCGTGGCTACAGAGCGAGACTCCGTCTCAGAATATATGTGTGTGTGCGTGTGTGTGTGTGTGTGTGTATGCGGGCGCGCGCGCACGTGTATGTGTGTGTGTACAAAAGCTAGGAGTTATAATATTTAATCAATCACAAATCAAATTTACTTTCAAAAACTTTTGCATAGATACTATAAAAGACTGTGTGTCTATAAAAGATTGGAAAAAAAAACTTGGCAATGAGACAAAAGGCTTTTTGCATTACCTTGATTGCCTAAATTATTCACTTTGGAGCTGTTTATTCTGGCATCGTGTACATTGTAGACAGAGTATTCATATTTTGTCTATTCCAAATTTACAGACAAGTTACAGATCTCAGAAATCGGCACTTGGTCAATGTCTTCAAACTCCATGTTTCACTTTGAGATTCATCAGTTTTTGGGCGACCTCTTTTTTCCTTCCTTCCTTCCTTCCTTCCTTCCTTCCTTCCTTCCTTCCTTCCTTCCTTCCTTCCTTCCTTCCTTCCTTTCCTCCTTCCCTCCCTTCCTCTTTCTCTTTCTTTCTTTTCTTTTCTTTCTTTCTTTCTTTCCTTCTTTCTTTCTTTTTCTTTCTTTCTTTCCTTCTTTTTCTTTTTTTGAGAGTCTGGTTCTGTCTGTAGCCCAGGCTGGAGTGCAGTGGCACAATCTTGGCTCACTGCAACCTCCACCTCCCGGGTTCAAGTGATTCTCCTGCCTCAGCCTCCCGTGTAGCTGGAACTACAGGCACGTGCCACCAAGCCCAGCTAATTTTTTGCATTTTTAGTAGTGACAGGGTTTCTCTGCGTTACCCAGGGTGGTCTCCATCTTTGACCTCATAATCCGCCTGCCTTGGCCTCCCAAAGTGCTGGGATTACAGGCTTGAGCCACCGTGCCCGGCCGGCAACCTCTTCTTAAGTACACGGGAGAAGTAGAGTGAAAGAGGATATCCTACAAAAGGTGTCTCAAAGCTTCAGCAATCATAACTGAGGGAAAATTCTAGACATTGCACTAAAAAATTCACTAAACAATCATAAATAATTTTCCCCTTAAAATAATCATTTCTGCTCTAAGAATCAAGAGGTTATTTAACTTTAATTTAGTCTTTATCAAAAAAAATTCAGAGTTTGAAATGTCAAATAGTTCTGAAAGCTTAACAAAAACAAATTTTCACAAATGTCTACCGCTTCACCTCACCCATACACAAACACCGTCCTATTGACCATAGGCAACCATTTTCATATTTATTGTCTATTTCTTATTTATTTACTTCTCTATTGCTTAATAGTATATTTGTTGTTAGATCTTTGTTCATCGCTTCTAGCTATTATCCATTTGCTTCTAATTGCAGTAAGTGGAAATATCAGGTTCCTTATCATCTATCTTGCCCTCCATCCATCTACCCACCTTAATATAATTTTTGCCTAATCTTTATTTATTCATGTATGGTTTGTATTACCACATATTTCTTCGCTAAATAATATATTACAATTACGTGTCCTTTCCTGTCAACTCTTGTGGTATTGTTTGCCTGAAATTTTTGTTTGTTTGTTTGCATGTTACCTATTTTTGAACCACAGGCAGTTTCTTCCTGAGACAGGACCATTTTCCCATAATAGGCCTAAAAGCACCTCCTGGGAAAATATAACTAAAATAAAATCTCGTCCCCATCCAGAAAACGTCTTCATAAAGGTGGAAGAGAAATAAAGCAATTTTATTGTCGAATAAACATTAAAATCAGAATGTGATGTGCAACATAGCATAATCCACTACAGAGATTCCAAGAGCAGAATTATCGTACTGTTATATAGCCAAATAGACACAACTCACATGCATGTTCTCAAAATAAACAATAACTAGTTCCCAAGTAAGAGGAGCTATCAGCATCATCTGTCACACATAGGATTAAGATTTATAAATATATTTAGTAACTGAATTGGTTTTATCCAAAGGAAAAACAAACTTCTCATATCTTTATAGTAGGAGGTAGTTTGAGACCAAGGACCTGACTACCTTAGGCTCCTTCCCTTCCATACAACCTGGGAGATAGGGGCTCTATCTTCCTTGATGATTATATTTCAAAGAGATGGTTCCCAGGTTTTGAAGAAAGACATTCCTGATCATTAACTGGGCAAGAGGCTCTTTTAGCTTTTGAAAAGATTTACATACATTTCAAGGCTACAGAAATAAGTTATAATAACAGGTTTTCTAAAATAAATACTTGAAGCAAAGGGAAGGGAGAGAAGTCTCTTTCCTTATTCTCAACAGGGAGAATTAAATCTTTTATTTTTAATTTGTATTTGCCTTTACATACCCCATTGTGAAGTAGCAAACTCACAAAAGCCCTGTGGAATATTTTTAAAAGTTTTGGAAAAGCAAAGCAATACTTCACATCTGTTGAACTTTGTACAAACTGCTAGATTGAGGAATTCAGGGTCTTAATACTTAATTGTACTGTATTCCTTAGGTGACATCACATCTTTGCAAAGCGGAGTCTTCAACAACTGCTATGATAAAAAGAAATTACTTTGAAAATCAGTGTAGGATATAAAAGGAGGAAGTCAGTATCCAATCCAAATCCAAGGTTTAAGATGTGCAGTCTCTGACAGTTACACACATTAGTTATTGTGATTATTTAAGAATGAAAAATATATTAATAAATATACTTTATGACTATTTCTCTGTAACTATCAAATTTTAGGAAATCAGTATTTACAAATTTTTGGACCTATTTAGTTAATAAAAACAATTGTTAGCCATTTCTTAGGGTCTAGGTATTCCAGGAAAAAAAAAAAAAATACAGAGTCACTGTTTGCTGTGAACAGAGAAAATGTGGGAATCCCTGGTCTAATACCTAATCTCTGGAAAACTGCTGTACTGATTTATAGGGTTATGGTAAACTCACCTCAGTGTGTGTGCCTTTTCTTCTTATTTTTTGGTTTGTTTTGTTAGAGGTGGAGTCTTCCCTGTCATCCAGGCTGGAGTGTGATGGCGCCATCTTGGTTCACTGCAGCCTCCACCTCCTGAATTCAGGCTATTCTCCCACCTCAGCCTCCTGAGGAGCTGATATTATAGGCAACCGCCATCATGCCCAGCTAATTTTTGTATTTTTGCAGAGATAGGATTTCACCATGTTGGCCATGTTGGTCTTGAACTCCTGACCTTGGCCTCCCAAAGTACTGGGGTTAGAGGCGTGAGCCACTGTACCCAGCCTTTTTCTTCATATTAATGACAGAAAGATATTTGCTCCCTCCCATCCTCTGAGACTTAAGGTTATATTCATTAGAATGGGAATAGTTTGAAGACAATCTTTTTACCTAGGAGATAAAAACACAAATCCAAGATGGCACCCAACTTAGGCTTTGTTTGCCACCCCTCACCCCCAGCAGGGGTCCGTTGCTCTATCGTCATGGGAATAACAAGGCATATTATTCATATTTATATGTGCATGAGAGCAAATTTGTGTAAAAATGACTTTCTACCAAAAAAGAAACATCCTTCCAACAAAGCATTTTTTCAGAGCATTTTCCCAATTTTCGGTGAATTACTAGACCACCTGGGCCTAGTAATTCAATGAGAATTGGGAAAATGCTCTGAAAACACCTTCCTTCTTAAACCAAATATTAATGAATGAGTACAGCAGTTTTCTGACTAGTGAAGAGGATGTGACGTTGGAAAAGTCCAGTCTTCAGCTACGTAAGTATAGCCTGTTGCATCTCCATTCTCGGTGATTTTATGTATATACATTGTGTATCTGCAATGTAGCTAATTATCCAACCCATAAAGGGAAAAAGATAAGGAAAGAAACAAGGAAAAGCAAAAAGGAGTTAACTTGTATGCCATCAACTATTGTATGACTCTGTGTTCTTTCATAAATACTAGATTCATGAACCATTGCCAGAGAAGGTCATTCACTTTAACTGGAATAAAACACAATAGCAATGTAATTTTCTTAATCTCCTGTATGAGTTTCTTTTCATGCATTACACTTCCATGCCTCATTTCCTTTGTCTCATCTCATGTCTTCTATTACAGTGGTTTTAATATGCTTACTCCCCAATCTCTTACTGGCCCACATTCAAGCCATTTACTGTAGGTAATTAGCTTTAGTGTGTCTGAGTCTGTGCTATCTCAGCCTGCTCTGTTCACAGCAGTCTTTTATGAGTACTCTTATTATATCAGAATTCAAAGCAGAAAGATAGAATCAATGTCTGTTGAGGACACTGTGGCTTAGTTTCTCAGTTTCTTGCAACTAATTGCTCTGTGGTACTCATTTGATTAAAATCACAAATCCATTGACAGATAAGCAGTTTAATGAAAAATAACAGGCTAAGTCTGAGTAGATTTAAGAATGGCTTCTATATTAGTGAGTCCCTGAATCCAAAATAAAATACCTAGCAACTACAGGACAAAACATGCTTAGAGAAACTTTAGACAAATTGAAACCAAGTCAAAGAATTTGCATCTTCCTTACTCCGACAGCTTTCACATATCCCTCCGTTTGACTAAACTTTAGACTTTCTCCTTCCTGATTGTAGGCACCAGACATCTCTTTCCCTCGAGCACTTACTTTGAAAAACTTATAATTCATTCTTTCCCTGCCGCTTTGAGATGTAAATAATTTTAAGGTCTTTTGCTGGTTTTACAACCTAGGAATGTCTTTCTCAAATAGCTAGAGGCCATTCCTTGAAAAGTCAATCATCAAGGTAGATAGTGCCCCTATTTCCCAGTTTTTGCAGGAGAGTAGGAGCCTAACCTCAATGGGCTCCTTGCTCCAAGTTGTGAAACTACCTCCTGTCTTGAAAGTAAAAGAAAGTTTACTTTTTCTTGAATTAAAGCCAGCTGGCAAACACAGATGGCCTATGATTTTCCTCTTATTTCACCTCGTAAACACCCTACCTGCTTTTGTTTGATCAGAATTGAGTTCTGGTCTTCCTCCCATTCCTCCCTGCAATCTCCTTGACTGAAGTCTTCCTTGTCTACTTAACTTTGCCTGATGCAGTTTTTGCTTTGACCACCCCATTGCTGAACAAAATTATAAAAACTTTTAAAACTATCAGTTTTACTTTATAGCTTTTTCTGGGACTGGTTCTGGGCTATCAGCCAAGTATTGTAAAGCTGGAAAATAAGAATTCAAAAGAACAAGCATTTCAATTTCCAGCTTACATCAAAAGTGATTCAGATTGGAGATTATTAAATTGTCATATATTCATGAGAGAAATAATGCTTGAAAATAAAAATTAAACCAAGAAATTAAATTAAACACTTTGTCACTCTTGATTTTTCTCTAAGTTATTTCTTGAAAATATATGTAGTTAATAGAAGAGAACATTTAGTCTATATCTACATAGGCATTCCATTTACTGTACATCGACATAGTAAAATCTAATGTATGTTCAACAAAGAAATTTCAAATAATGTTTATATATTATCCTTTCTTTGAAATCATAGTCACTATATGCAATATTTGATGCTAGTTTATAGTTAACTGTTGACATAGGGATTGCTGATGAGTTTAGAATGCAAAGACAACAGGTAAGGTACTGCCATTACTCAAAATGAAGAAAGCAAGAAAGAATGGTTGGAAGGGAAGTTAGATGTTGAGTTCGGTTGCTGACAAATTGAGTTTATGATGCTTATGATTTATCTCAAAGAAGATGTCTACTATGAGCAAAGATATGAGAAGACAGATTAGGCTTGGAATTGGGCATTTGGTGAGCATAAGGGGATGGGGGAGAATATTCTACATAAGAGAGAACTTCAAGTTTTCAGATGGGAAAAGATGAAAGAGAGAAGAAATTAATATATTCTAGAGAGCATAGAGAAATGAATTGAGCAAGGTCCCAAAGAAAACAATTCGGAAGATCCATAATAGAATGAAAGGACTAGGTTAGTAGATTACCCTTAAAAAGAAGGGACCTATTTGCCACTGAGATGAGATGAAATAACAGAAATATGTTAATTTGTGTAAAGTGATGTAAATGAAAGCTGAGAATGATTCTATTTAGTAGTATCGCTTTTCTCTCTGAAGTAAAAAGTAATAACACCCAGGGCAAATGTTATTAGGATGCAAAGCCCAATAGACGCTTCTAGATGTCTGCTGCATTATAGAGATAGCTCTAACTAAACCAGTTTTAGCATAGAGCTGTGCAAGTCATTTGTAATCAGGTATTGCCTTGTAACATTATATCAATTTGTCAGTTTCGAAATCATTAACACAGCTGTCATTGTCCTGCATAAAAATCTCAGAGTTGGTGAGTCACTTTCATTGTGTGTTGTGTTGACAATTTGAACACTTTGTATTGTATGTCTTCACTGTTTCATTGACTGTGTGTAAGCACTGGCTGGCAGGGGTGGAGTATATCTGTCTAACTGGTGCTAAGCTTGACTCTCTAAACACCTCTTCAATAAAACGCTGTGTGAAAAATTAAATTATTTTAATAAAATTGATTAATTACATATCTGCAGACATATCTTTCTTACTGTGCTTCGCGTTATCACCCTTTGCAAGTTTTGCAATTTTACAAATTGAAGGTTTGTGGCAAACCTGTGTTGAACAACTCTTATCAGTGCAATTTTCCCAACAGCCTAGGTGCCCTTTGTGTCTCTGTGTCACATTTTGGTAACTCTCTCAATATTTCAGAATTCTTCATTATCTGTCCTGGTGACATGTAGTCAGTGCTTTCTGACCTGACTATTATAATTGTTTTGATGTGCCATGCACCATAAAACTTTAAGATGGCAAACAATGAACAAATACTGTGTGTGTTCTGACTGCTCCATGACAGGCCATTCCCCCATCTCTCTCCCTCTCTTCAGGTCTCTCTTTTCCCTGAGACACGACATTATTGAAAATAGGCCACTTAATAACCCTACAATGGCCTCTATGTGTTCAGGTGAAAGGAAGAGTCACACATCTCTCGCGTTAAATCAAGAGCTAGAAATGTTTGAGCTTAGTGAAGAAAGGATGTCAAAAAGTCAGATAGGCTGAAAGCTGAGTCTCCTACACCAAACAGCCAAGTTATCAATACAGAAAGAAATAACTTTTGAAAGAAATTAAAAGTGCTATTCCAGTGAACACACAAATGATAAGAAAGCAAAACAGCCTTATTAATTATATGCAGAAAATTTGAGTATTCTAAATAGAAAACTGAACCAGCCACAACATTCCTTTAAGCTAAAGCATAATCCAGAGCAAGACTCAAACTCTCTTTAATTCTGTGAAGACTAAAAGAGGTGAGAAAACTGCAGAAGAAATGTTTGAAGCTAACAGAGATTGGTTAACGAGGCTTAAAGAAGTAAGCCTTCTTTCTACATAAAAGTGCAAGGTGAGGCTGGGCGCAGTGGCTCACACGTGTAATCCCAGCACTTTGGGAGCCCAAGGCGAGGGGATCACAAGGACAGGGGATTGAGACCATTCTGGCCAACATGGTGAAACCCCGTCTCCACTAAAAATACAAAGATTAGCTGGGTGTGGTGGCTCATGCCTGTAATCCCAGCTACTCTGGAAGCTGAGGCAGGAGAATCACTTGAACCTGTGAGGCGGAGGTTGCAGTGAGCCAAGATCACACCACTGCACCTCAACCTGGCCACAGAGGGAGAATTCATCTCAAAAAACAGCAACAAAAAACCTGCAAGGTGAAGCAGCAAGTGCTGATAGAGAAGCTTCAGCAAGCTACCCAGAGGATCTAGCTAAGATCATTGATGAAGGTGGCTAAGCTAAACAACAGATTTTCTTTTTCTTTTTTTACATCTAATAATTCATTTTTTATTACAATAGGTTTTATTTGGGATCAGGTGGTGTTTGGTTACATTAATAAGTTTCTTAGTGGTGATTTCTGAGATTTTGTTACATCCATCACCTGAGAAGATTACACTGACCCAATGTGTAGTCTTTTATCCCTCACCCCTCTCCCATCCTTTCCCCTAAGTCTGCAAAGTCTATTGTATTATTCTTATGCCTTGCCTCTTAGCTTAGCTCCCACTTATGAATAAGAACATACAATGTTTGGTTTTTCCATTCCTGAGTTACTTCATTTAGAATAATGATCTCCAATTCCATTCAGGGGGTTGCTTCAAACGCCATTATTTCGTTCCTTCTGTACAACAAATTGTGGTATATATATATACCATAGAATACTACTAACCATAAGTAGTATTCCATATTTAGCCCTAAGTAGTATTCCATGGTATGTATATACCACAATTTGTTTAACCACTCATTGATTGATGGCATTTGGGCTGGTTCCATGATTTTGCAATCGAGAACTGTGCTACAATAAACAAGCATGTGCAACTATCTTTTATGTATAATAACTTGTTTTCCTCTGGATAGATATCCAGTAGTGGGACTGCTAGATCAAACTGTAGTTCTACTTTTAGTTCTTTAAGAAATATCCACACTGTTTTCCATAGTGATTGTACTAGTTTACCTTCCCACCAGCAGTGTAACAGTGTTCCCTTTTCACCATATCTATGCCTACTTCTATTTTTTTTTATTACGGCTATTCTCACCAGAGTAAAGTATTATTTGCATTTCCCTGATTATTAATGATGTTGAGCATTTTTTTCATATGGTTGTTGGTCAGTTGTATGTCTTTTTTAGAGAATTATCTATTCAGGTCCCTAGCCCACTTTTTATTAGAATTGTTCTTTTCTTGCTGATTTGTTTGAGTTCTTGTAGATTCTGAATATTATTCCTTTGTCAAATATATAGACTGCAAAGATTTTCTTCCACTCTGTGGGTTATCTGTTTACTCTGCTGATTGTTCCTTTTGCTGTGCAGAAGCTTTTTAGTTTAATTAAGTCCCATCTTTTTATCTTTGTTATTGTTGCATTTGCTTTTGGGTTCTTGGTCATAAAGTCATTGCCTAAGCCAATGTCTAGAAGGGTTTTTGTGATGTTATCTTCTAGAATTTTTATAGTTTCAAGTCTTAGATTTAAGTCCTTGATCCATCTTGAGTTTTTTCTTTTCTTTTCTTTTCTTTTTTTTTTTTTTAATAAGCTGAGAAAAGAGGATCCAGTTTCAGTCTTTTACATGTGGCTTGCCAATTATCTCAACACCATTTTTTGAATAGGGTGTCCTTTCCTCACTTTATGTTCTTGTTTGCTTTGTTGAAGATCAGTTGGCTGTAAGTATTTGGCCTTATTTATGGGTTCTCCATTCTGTTTCATTGGTCTATGTTTCTACTTTTATCATGCTGTTTTGGTGACTATTGCCTTATAGTACAATTTGCAGTGAAATACTGGGGTGCCTCCAGATTTGTTATTTTTGCTTAGAGTTGCTTTGGTTATGCAGGCTCTTTTTTGGTTCCATTTGAATTTTAAGATGGTGTTTTCTAGTTATGTGAAGAATAATGGTGGCATTTTAATGGGAATTGTATTGGATTTGTAGATTGCTTTTGACAGTATGATCTTTTTCACAATATTGACGCTACCACCCATGAGCATGGGATGTATCTCCATTTGTTTGTGTCATCTATGATTTCTTTCAGCAGTGTTTTGTCATTTTTCTTGTAGAAGTCTTTTATTTTCTTTGTTAGGTACACTCCTAAGTACTTTGGGGTTGTTTTTGCAGCTATTGCAAAAGGGGTTGGGTTCTTGATGGGATTCTCAGCTTGATTGTGATCAATTTATAGCCGAGCTACTGATTTGTGTACATTTATCTTGTATTCCAAAACTTCATCGAATTAATTTATCAGTTCTAGGAGCTTTTTGGAGGACTCTAGGGTTTTCTATGTATACAATTCTATCATCGGTAAACAGTAGCAGTTTGACTTCCTTTTTACCAATTCATGTGCCCTTTACTTCTTTCTCTTGTCTGATTGCTTTGGGCAGGACTTCCAGTACTATGCTGAATACAAGTGCTGAGAGTGGGCATCCTTGTCTTGTTCCAGTTCTTAGGGTCTAAGACTGTCCTAGCTATAAAGAAGTCAATGTGTAGCTTCAAAATTTCAAAGGGATGGCTAACTCTCTTGTTAGAGGTACCTGACATTTTTAAATTGACATCAATGCTCATTTATCATTCTGACAATCCTAAGGCCCTAAAGAATTATGCTAAATCTCCTCTACTTGTGCTTTACAAATGGCACAACAAAGCATGGATGACAACACATGAACTGAAAAAGTTCTTGGTTTATTGAATATTTTCAGTCCATTGTTGAGACCTACTGTTCAGAAAAAAAAAAAAATAGTTTACTTTCAAAATGTTACTGCTTATTGACAATGCACCAATGACATTGACAAGGGCTCTAATGGAGTTACCCTCATGAATGATTTTGAGAGCTTCAAGATGTCAGTGAAAGAAGTAACTACAGATGTTGTAGAAACAGCAAAAGAATTATAATTAGACGTGAAACCTAAAGAGGTGACTGAATTTTAATAATCTAATGATTTAACTTGAAGGAATAGGAGTTGCTTCTTATGGACAAGCAAAGGAAGTGGTTTCTTGAGATGGAATGTCCTCCTGGTGAAGATGCTTTCAGTATTATTGAGATGACAACAAAGGATTTAGAATATTTCATAAATGTAGTTAATAAAATAGCAGCAGCAAGATGTGGGGGGATTGACCTTAATTTTGGAAAGTAGTTTTACTGTGTGTCAAATCTTTTATCAAACAGCATCACATGCTGCAGAAAAATCTCTCCTGAAACAGTCAATCAGTGTAGGAAACCTGACTGTTGTCTTGTTTTATGCAGCAACCCCACTCTTACAGCAAAAAACCACCACCTCAGCAGCCATCAACACTGAGACAAGAACCTTTGTCATCCAAAAGATTACAACTCGCTGAGGGTTCAGATGATTCTTAGTATTATTTTAATAATAAACTATTTTTAATTAAGTTTATCTAGTTTTAGAAATAATGCTGCACACTTAGTAGACTACAGTGTAGTGTAAACGCAACTTTTATAGGCACTGGGAAACCAGAAACATTTTTGTGGCTTGCTTTATCACAGTATTTTCTTTGTTGCAGTCATCTGGAAACAGACCCACAGAATCTCTGAGGTATGTCTGTATCTCTGAGAACAAATATTGACAGAGTACCTCTCTTTTCCTATCTCCCTTTGTTCAATCATTTTTGGAGCTAAAAACAGTTCTTGACATTAAGTAAAGTATCAATAAATGTTTCTGGAAACTGATTGTATTATCTTTGACTTTTTGCTTAAATCTTATATTGTTTTACTTTTTAACTTTCACATATTTATTTCACCAATTAGATTTTAAGTTTTTGAGGAGAGTAACTCTAGTTATGACACTCTATATTAAAGCCTGAACTAACTTAAAAAGAAAACTTTGGGAGAGGCATTTTGTAAGAAAACCGATGATAGACTGGACACGGAAAATGTGTCCATAGATATTTGTTATTTTAAAATAAACTATAGAATAGTATAAAAATTTGGTTTTGGTCAATATGTACAGTGAAACCTGTGAAATGAGAATCGTGTGCTATTCTATTTCTAACCTAGTAAGGAAGTGAAAATAGTGAAAGCAGCATCCACAAAATAATTCTAATTCATTACTAGTTTTTCTTTTAACGGGAAATCTTTTCAATGACCTGCAATGAGAAAAGAATTTTTGCAAAATTAGTGGGAGTATGGGAACAAATGAAAATGAGCAAATGCAAATACAATTTTTACTCCAAGAACAGGAAAAATGTTTAAAAACAAAGCACCTTATTGTCTTAGTATTAGAAAAGCAACACCGCCACCTTCTGGTAAAAATAGAAATTTCAATCCCAGAAAGAATATCAAAGGATTTACATTTAACATTTTCTTTTCTCCTTTTTAAATTTATTGATAGTCCAAAACACAGTGAACATCTTTTCCTTGAGAATATTATATTTTTATGTCTAGTGCCTCTAATTTGTTCAATTGCTGAATTAAATATGATTTTTAGGATTAAAAGAGATACTGTATAATACCCACGACTAAAAGTTGTGGGTTGTGTTCCTTTTAATTTATAAAGTGAAATTCAGCATATGTTAGTTAAAAGAGAAAGCCTGAACTTTGGAGCCACAGATACCGAGTTGCTAGACCACTTCCTGCAGAAGAACCCTAAAGAGTAAAACCAGGAACATGCACTGAAAAGGAAGAAGAAAGTGCTTCTTGACCACTTTTTGAAAGTGCTGCTTATAAATTTCAGAACTTCAAATCACCTGTCAAAGATATATGATAGCCAGATGTGGTGATACATAATCGTAGTCCTAGCTACTGGTGAGGCAGAGGCAGGTGGACTGCTTTGGCCCAGGAGTCTAGTCTGCAGTGAGCTATGATGGCACCACTGCACTCCAGACTGGGTGTCAAAGTGCAACCATGTCTCAAAAAAAAAAAAAAAAAAAGAAAAAGAAAGAAAGAAAAGAAAGAAAGAAAGAAAAAAGAAAAGAAAGAAAAAGAAATATGGTAATTATCAATTCATTACTCATATAAAAGGAAAGCCAATAATAGATGTATTTAATCTTACCAGGACCCAAATGGGATGTATATAGGACGAGGAAAGAGAGAGAAGAAGAAAAAAATTCAAACATACTTAATATTGTGATTTCCTTTCTTTGGAAGGAAAATAAGCTTTGCTGATAACAAGCAGAGACCAAAGTATTGTGCCATTGTGCAGCCAGACAGATCCGCTGTTTCCATGTTATTAGAAAGATGTCAAGAATATACCTACAGAGCATGTCCTAGGATATCTTTGTTTTTTGTTTGAGTGGAGTGTCTTTAGCACCTCTACCTTAGTCATGCCAAACCTGCCCCACTTTCCTTTTCAGAATTTCTCTCATTACTATCACCACATGCTGCCTGTACTCTATCAAACTACTTCTGCATCTATTCATGAAATACCCAGTAATATTATGTTTATACTATTACTGAAGTAGCTCATGAATCCCAAGAAAGAAGAAAATTTACCAAATGGTTTTCTCTAATTTGTTGTTGTGGTTATTTCGGAAAGAAAGAGCCCTGTGCAAAAAAGCTTAGACTCCATAACTATATGGGAATCTTAGGCATTAGAAAAGTCTCATTTCTCTTATGCCACCAATTTAGACCTCATTCATGGAAAAGGTACCAATAAGGGAAGGGAGGGTATTCTTCATCAGTCCCTTTTGTTTTCTGTGTTCTTTGCATCAGGGAAGGGATGAGAGAAATACAGGAAGAGAGGCAAAATCCTTATATGACGAGGGCCGACACAGTCTTCTCTTGGCTGACACTGGCTGACTTCCGTGCCCTCCATTATGGCCAGGCTTCAAATTCTGCTTCATTTAGGAGGTGCACTGTTAGGTCCATGTTTATTTCTGAACTCATCAATTCCCGGACAGACTGAGCTCCCTTGAGCTGACTTCTTACAGAACTATCCTCCTTTGTTCCATACTTTAGTAGGACCTCACAGCAAGGAGCACCTGAGGCAGAGTTCCATCAAGTACAATAATGCTTCATGGAATCTTACTGTATGGGAAATTCTCATCCTCAGATGTTAGGAATGCAGCTATTCCTGTAAGACTCCCTCTCTTTGCATTGTGGTCTGTAGGCTTAAGACAGATTTCAAAGTTCCTTCACTCCTTCAATATATTCAGGTTCATACTCCATTCGGGTGGGACCGTAATTCAACAAGCATTCAACTAGAAATATTTTAACAGCCTCCTGTCTTACACCTTCATCACTAGGACTTTGATTCAATTTGGTGGAAGACTTCAATAGCTTTAAAAAAAAAAAAAAAGAAAGAAAGAAAGAAAAACATTGTTTCCAATATTACTTTTTAAAATTTTCAAATCAGTTTTATTAGGGAAAAATACATATCATAAATTCACCAGTTTTAAGTACACAGTTCAATGATTTTTAAAAAGACACTAACATTGTCATCACTCCTATGCCCTTTTGCAGATGTGATAGTAGCTACTTCTCCAACAAAGCATTATCCATATTGCCAGAGAGTTCTAGTTTTGTTTTGTTTTCTTTATAAAGAATGTTTTATGGAAAGCAACATGTGTCTGCTAGATGTGCTCATTACTGCTAGATTACCAGTATCTGTAGCCTTTTTGACAAACAAAATCTATTCCATCTCTTCATATGCTTATTTGCCATGTGTATGTATATCTTTTTTGGAGAAATGATTATTTGGGAAGGAATGCAGTGGCTTACGCCTGTAATCTCAGCACTGGGAGGCCGAGGAGGGCAGATCACAAGGTCGGGAGTTCGAGACAAGTCTGGCCAACGTGGTGAAACCCCATCTCTACTAAAAATACAAAAAATTAGCTGGGCGTGGTGGTGGATTCCTGTAATCCCAAATACTTGGGAGGCTGAGGCAGAAGAATCACCTGAACCCAGGAGGCAGAGGTTGCAGTGAGCAGAGATTGTGCCATTGCACTCCAGCCTGGAGAGTGTAAAACGAAAAGGGAAGGAAGGAAGGAAGGAAGGAAGGAAGGAAAGAAGGAAGGAAGGAAGGAAGGAAGGAAGGAAGGAAGGAAGGAAGGAAGGAAGGAAGGAAGAAAGAAAGAAAGAAAGAAAGAAAAAAAGAAAGAAAGAAAGAGAAAGAAAGGTCTATTCAGATGCTTTGCTCATTTATGTATTGACCCATTTTTTTTTTTTTTTTATTGTTGAGTTGTAACAGTTCTTTATACATTCTGGATGCAAATGAGTCCCTTATCAGCTATATAATTTGAAAATCTTTTCTCCCATTTTTGGATCACCTTTTTATTTGTTATGGTATTGTTTACAAATGTTAAGCCAAATGTTTTCATTTTTAATTTCGTCATTGCGCTTTTGGTGTCATATATAAAAAACCATTGTCTAACACCAGGTCACCAAGCTTTACCTCTTTTTTCCTTCTTAATGTTTTAGAAGAAACATTTACAAATTTTAGCTCTTACATTTAAACGTACAGTCCATTCAAATTTAGTTTTATATAAGATGTGAAGTAGGGGTCTAACTTCATTTTTTGCATATGGATAAATGATCATTTAACTCAGTTAAGAGAAATATAAGGAAATATGTATCTATATAGTCTTTCATATTCACCCATGCAATTATCTTTTCTAGTGTTCTTTATTTGTTCACGTAATTTAGTTACAATCTAGCGTCATTTCTCTTCAGCCTTTTCAGCACATCGCTTCATTTCTTTCAGAACTTAACTTGAGTGTTTCTTGTAAGGCAGTTTTCATAGGAGGAAATACTTTCAGTCTCAGTTTATCTGGGGATGTCATTTGACCATCACTTTTGAAGCAAATATTTGCTAAATATTTATTTCATAATCATTTTTTTCTTCCGATACTTCGATTCTATCATTTCCCCCTACCTTCTAGCCTCAATTATTTTTGGAGGGAAGTCAGCCATTAGTTGCATTGTTTTCCTCCTGTGCGTGTTGGCTGGTTTTCCATTTGCTGTTTTCAGCATGTTCTCTTTGTCTTTCAATAGTTTGAATAGGAAGTGTCTAGCTATGAATCTCTTTGTGTTCACCCTGCTTTGGGTTTTGATGATTTTCTTGGCTATGTCACTTAAAATTTTCAGCTAATTTGGGAAGCTTTTAGACATTAGTTCTTAAAATATTTTTCTGTTCCTTTATTTCCTTCTGATTCCTATTACCTTATATGTTGGTATGTTTGATGGTTTCCCATAATTGCTGAGGCTCCTGTTTTTACTTATTATTTTTATTTTCTAGTCCTCTGATAGAATAATTGGGAGATCTTCAAGACTGCTGATTATTTCATCTGAAATTTCTAATCTGATGTTGCTTCCCCAGTGAATTTCTCATTCATTACAGTTACTATACTTTTCAATTCCAAAATTTCCTTTTTGTTCTTTTCCAAAATTGTTTCTTATTAATATTCTCTTTAAGCTATTTTATCATAATTTCATATAACTCTTTAAACATGGTTTCTTCAGTTATTTGAGCATATTTGTAAGAGTTGTGTTGAAGTCTGTTGCCCAGGCTGGTCTCATACTCTTGGGCTCAAGTGATCCTCCCATCTCAGCCACCCAAGCTAGTAGGATTATAAACATGAGCCACCATGCCTTGTTCACTTTTCTTACACAAGATTTCATAGGTTTTTCTGGTGAATAAATATTTCCCAGTCTGTCATATGCCTGTGTTTGATTTCCAGGGTGCCGAAGTGGTTGTTTTTTGACAATTTTGTCATATTCCTGTGTTTCAGGAGAGGATTTGATGAACTCCTCATTCCATCATTCCAGTAGATCAGGTTTTTACAGGGCACATGCAGAAATACTGAAACTAATTTGTGTGCTTATAAAGTGTAGGAGACAGAACTCTAAAGATGCTTCCTCAACATTGCCACACCCTGGCATATTCAAAGAAGCTCTTAACTGGATACTGTGGTAAAGAGACTTTGTAAATGTAATTAAGATGATGAATCTTAAAACAGAGAGTTTATCCCGAATTTTCCAGGTTGGCACAGTCTAATTACTTGAGCTCTTAAAAGCAGAGATAATTTTATCCGACTAGGGTCATAAAGAAGCAGCAAAAGAGAGAGCAAGAAAGATGAGACAGAGGGGAAGTCAGACAGATTCAACTCTTGAGGAGTCCACATGTCATTGCTGGTTTGGAAGACGGAGTTAGCAAGGGGGTTGCACAAACCGGGAAATGTGGATGTTCTCTAGGGCCGAAGAACAGCCTCCAACATTGCAAAAAAACAGGGACCTTAGTCCTACATGGCCACGTGTATTAGTCTGTTTTCACACTACTATAAAGCGCTACCTGAGACTGGGTAATTTATGAAGAAAAGAACTTTAATTGACACAGTTTGACAGGCTTAACAGAATGCATGACTGGGAGGTCTCAAAAAGCTCACAATCATAACGGAAGGTGAAGGGGAAGCAAGTGTGTTTTACCATGGTGAAGCGGAAGGGTGGAAGGAAGTGCTAAACACTTTTAAACTACCAGATCTCGTGAGATCTCACTCATAAGACAGCACCGGGGGATGATGCTAAACCACTAGAAACTGCCTCCATGAGCCCATCACCTCCCACCGGGCCCCTCCTTCAACATGTGGGGTTTACAATTTGACATGAGATTTCAGTGGGGACACAGAGCCAAACCATATCACCATGCAGCTGAATTTGCCCAACAACCTCAATGAGCTTGGGAGTTAATTCATCCCCAGAGCTTCCAGCAATGAATACAGCCCTGGACAACAACTTGATTTCAACTTGTGAAACCTGGAACAGAGAACTAACTGAACCACACTATGCCTGGACTTCTCACCTACAAAACTGTGAGATACAAATGGGCATTACCTTATGACATACAATTTGTAGTAATCTGTCATGTCAGCAATAGAAACTAATTATCTAGTATTGGACAAGTAATGTGTTGTGGATAATAAGAGGCAGGTTTCTCACTCTTAAAGTATTTACAAATGAGGAAAAGGAAGATTAACATGAACTCTATGGTGTTGGATTGCACTTGGAGGTATCCATATTCATACACACATAAATAAATATGGAAATAGATGTTATGTATGTTAACAGGCACATCTTGGTTTTCAAATGCCATTATTCAATCCCCAAATAACAGAAAGCATAAGAGGAGCCTAGAGTATCTTGTGGTGTTAAACAGTAAAGATGTGCTCAAATAGTGATGTAAATATGTCCAAAAAATGCAGGAGCCAACATAATGGGGCTCCAATGTCCACATATTAAACAATTTGACAAAAAGAAAACTAGTGGATAATAACCTTATAGAATAAAATAAGCGTCAATTAATTTATATTTATGCAAATAATTGAGTAACAGAGGAAGACACACTTCTTTGTTAGATTATAATGCCAATTAATAAACGTTAAGGAAGTGATAAATATGGAAAATCACTATTAGCAAAAACCACATTAAACATGCAACAATCATAATGGATGCTAAAATTAGTGGATGCAAGTTTGCTGAGAAACAGTGTATTTCTATGGTCTCAAAGTATCCCTTCAAGATCTAGTTATTAATAACACAGGAGAAAATAAAATTAGAGAGTGATCACTGTTGGCAGACATATGCCTTAACCAAGTGATCGAAGTTCTGTCATATTTAGACAACATATACTCAATAATATGTGTGCTGAGAAGAGCCTGATATCATTTTTACAAAAATAAAGTATGTTAAAATAATCATAAGAAAACATCAGACTTATCCAAATTTATGTGTATTCTGCAAAATAACTGGCCAATCCTCTTCAAAATTGTCAAGGTAATGTATGGTAGCCAGCCCCCAATATCGTCCCAGTGATAATCACAACATTCATGCCTCTTGGTATTCACCTTTTGTCTTTTCTTCCCACCCAGTACCGGATGTGGGAGGCAGAATTGTAAAGACATCTTCTCCTCCATGGATTATTCAACCAAATATGAATCAAGGCATTGTAGTTTACTGAAAAGTTGTTTTAAATCCTTTTAAGGACTTTGCGGCTGGAATTAAGATTACTAAGGTTATCTGTATGACCAGTAGACTGTGGTAGAAAAGATAATATGTGACTTCTAAAATTAAGTCTTATAAGACCTTATGATTTCAGTTTTGGTTGCTCTCACTCTCCTATGTGTCATTAACCTGGGGGCAGTCAGCGGCCACGTCACAAGACCTATGAAGAGGCTCACATGTTGAAGAATAACTTCATTCTTCTTTTTCAAACAACCATGTTAGCACACTTTCTTATAAGCAGATTATCCAATCCCAGAGAAGCCTTCAGATGATTACAGCTCCAGCCAACGTCTTTACTGAGATCTCTTGAGAGACTTCAAAACAGAACCACCCAGCACAGCTGCTCCTGAAATCCTGACACACAGAAATGGTAGGATAATAAATGTTTCCTGTTTTAAGCCACTAAAGTTTAGAGTTATTTGATACATAGAAATAGAGAGGAAATATATCCTGAAGAAAAAGGCTGGGGAACCATTCCAGATTGGAAAAGATTAAGAAGCGGTAATAAATAAATTTAACATGAGATCCTTGACTGGGTTCAGATCACATAAAGACCACTGAAGCAGGAAATTACCCTGATCCCTTTGCAGGCGGAAACTGAAGTGTGGGCACTGGAGCTAGCTGGTTGCTTTGGTGCCAGCAGGGGCAAACTCCACTCACTAGAACCTTGCAGAAGAGAGCACGTAAGTGAGTGGGTGCAAGGAGCCAGGGCGAGTGCTTTTGGGCACCAACAGAAAACTCCATGCAGACCCCATGGCAGCATCTAGTGGGGAGTACCTGTGACCCCCAAAGCCCCAGGGCCATGTGTTACAGCGCTCTTTTAGCTTTGCCATATGCAGATGGCTTAAGTGTGAAACAGCTCCGTGGGCTACCTTGCCTTTTGGTGTGAGGCAGTTGCTCTCCACCAGCGAGGGCAGAGGGTCAGTGTGATAGCCTTTAGCATTGGCACCCGTGGCACCTGAGCTCTTGTTCAACATCCAGGAAAAATTAGGTTGCATGAAAGAATTGAAGGGTGGTGAATGCAAAGGATTTTATTGCCGATGAAAGTGGCTCTCACCTGGAACTGGAAAGGGATTAAGCAGGAAGGTAATCTTCTCCCAAAGTCTAGCCACCCCAGACTTCTTCTCCCCAAAAGACTCAAACCACAGTCTCCAATGTCCAGCTGCTTTTCCTCTTCTCTCCTGCTCTTCTGGCAGAATCTGGGGTTTTCTGTGCACAGGATGGTGAGGGGAGTGGGCCATGGGTGATTTTGGAAAAGGCAACATTTGAACAAGAAAACAGAAATGCATGTTCTCACTTTGGGCTGTGGTTCCCAGGCTTGAGGGTGGGGCCTTTGCTGGTTACCTCTCTCTTCTGCCCAGAATTTCCCTGCCTCCTGTCCCTGTCACTATTAGTGTTATGATTGGCAAAATTATAATAAAATCTGTAGATTAGTTAATAGTATCATGCCAATGCTAATTTCTTGGTAATTGTTTCTAGTTTTAGGTAACTGTTCTATGGATTTTTAAAATATTAACACCAGGGAAAGCTGATAGAGGAATTTTATGTGTGCTATTTTACAAAGTCTAAAAGCGCTACAAAATGGTTTTAAATAGGAAGGCAGACACACTAAATTTGAAAAGAAAAAATATATCAATTCTTGATAATTTTTATAAACTTAATTTTAGCTGAAGCACCAAAACATTATAATCCCAATATACCTACTGAGTTTTTCAAAGTGGGTTATATCATTTATCTATTTTTGATTACTCATATGTACTGTAAAAGGTCATGTTTATTGGACTTTGCTGCCAAAAAAGCAGAAGGAACCTAAATGTATGGGAACATTATATTTCAAATTAACATTCAATATTATTTCCTTAAAATATTTTACTATTAAAATAAACTGAGAAAAATTAAATACATCCCACACTTTTTAAAATCAGATATTTACAAATAAACCATCTGCAAAATGTGTCCTCATATAAATCTTACATATTAATCTGTCATATATAGAAATTGTGTAAGAGAATTTTCCTGGTATATATTTCATAATAAATGTGGTTTGTATTGAATTAGAAACATCTGTTGAGATATGAGAAATCACTGGATTAAATTATTAATACATTCACCAAGTTTAAAAGTATACTATTTCCCTTTCCCATCCATAAAATGTGCTTATGTTCACAGAGATAAGCCAAGTTTCAAACATGTGTCATTTAATAAGCTCAAACACTTACAACAATTTAGCATAAACATTACGATTTAATAAATGGTATGAATATATATTTTGCATACTTTACAATAATGAAAATTTTGAAAGAAAATTGATCTAAAACTTTGTTTTCCTCCAATTTATATAATAAAGTCAACTGTATGCAGTTCTTTTCATGTATAAGTTTTACATTTGTATTTTCTACAATTAAATAAATTCAGATGTTACATTTTAAGACATATATCCAATTATGTACAAAATTACAATGTCAACTTATAAGTCAGTCTTACTTAAAAATCACAAATTACAAAAAAACACACTATGAATAATTTGTTCCAGAAGTATCGTACCACCTCATATGATCAAGATGAACCCAAAGGTAAAAAGCAATTATTATAAATTACAGTAGTGTCTGTAAAGCCCTATTATAAAGGAGATATTCTTTTAAAATATATACATTATATATAAAGGCTCCTGACTCCCTTTAAGTACCAAAATTATTTTCAGTTTAACCACTTTCATTAAAAAGCTTAAGAGTACCACCTTATAAAACTGAGTATATAAAATACAACACAGCCCTTGATAACTAAGAATCTTTATAAATTCTGAATATTTAGTCACCTGTTTATCAAATTATTCCTATGGATGGGGGATATCTTTCTTCCTCTAAATTAAGTGGCCCTAGACTAATATATTTGTATAGTTATTCTGTTTTCTTTCTTACTGTCATTTCACATCTCTATCAGTGAGTTCCTCAGGATTTGCCATTATTTTACAACTATGAAAGTCTTCAATCCAATTTCCTGCTTCCACATATAGGACACAGCAAGCCTGAACTCTCCTTTTTTCTGGACTCTAATAGGAAGCAGCATTTACAATCTGGCTTGGCGGGAGGGAGACTGTTAATTGAGGTAGCGTGTGTGTTCCCCTGCCTATCCTGCCCTGTTTCTTTGGTTGCTATAAATTTCCTGCTTCTCAAATATCTGGATTTTTTTGGCTACCTATTTGGCTTCAGGCATGTCTTTGGTGTTTATATCTGTCTGGTTTTAGTAGGTCTCTCTGATTCCTTCTCTAATATTCAAGTGTGCTTGCTTGCCTAACTGCTCATTCCTTCTCCTTGAATTTCACTTTACAATTGCAGTAGGCGCTATCATCCTTGGCCATAGATTACCATAAAACATAATTTCTTAAATTCTGCAAATTTCTAGTATTTCTAACCCTGGTTTCCTACGAGATCTAACTAACACTAAGCTTGGGTTACCCTGATTACGGTGTATATAAAACATTGCTTGTGGAAAACCAACCTAGGACAAACTTATATGAGAAATGTGATAATGAATTTTATTAAATGAATAACCCTTATAAAAATTTTAAATGCAATAATATCTGGATTTGGACTTCAATAATTTTCTTAATAAGTAAAATTCTTAACTATGGTAGAAGTTATATTTGTTGATGTACACTGATCTATACCCTCCATATTCTCAGCAAAGTTGGCATAAATCTGACCTGAATAAATAGGGTTATAACATAATCAGGCTTATAAAATACTTTATTAAATCAATGCATCAGTTCAAGCAGGGGTCGCAACCCTCGGCTGTGTGTGGTCTGTTAGAAATCAGGCCATACAGTAGGTGACTGAGCTGCAAGTGAGCGAGCATTATGGTCTGAACTCCACCTCCTGTCAGATCAGTAGCAGCATTAGATTTATAAGAGTGCAAACCCTATTGTGAACTGCACATACGAGGGATCTAGGTTGCTCACTCCTTATGAGAATCTAACTAATGCCTGATGGTCTGAGGTGGAGCAGTTTTATCCCAAAACTGTACCCTCTTTTCCCCATGGAAAAATTGTCTTCCACAAAAATGTTCCCTGATGCAAAAAAGGCTGAGGACTGCTGAGTTAAGGGGTAAGGTTTAATGTTTTAATTAAACAACAATAATAAATGACTACTGTACGCAAGGCACTGTTTTAGGTGCTATGAGTAATGTGTTAAGTGACTGGCTTTTCAAACAAGAAAAATTAAAGTACTAGGTATATAAGTATTGATCAGTAGTTTCATATTTAGTTGGCATTTTTCTTTACTGACTGGTACTTTCCTCTGAAATATATGTAATTGAATAATACTATCACAGAATCATAAAAGTGTGAAAACTTGTAATATCAATAAATTATTTCCTGGAATTCTTGAATTAAAGTGAAAATATGTGTATACAATGCTGATGTTTCTGTATTCACTATACACCAGGACACAGGGAAAATAACTAACATATTCTAACAGTTAAATAACTTGCTTTAAGAAAGAAAGGCCAAACTAGTATACATAAATTCAAAAACAAATTACATAGCAAACCTGGTTTTAAATTCATAGGCTTTCAGTAATAATTCCCAGAATTCATCATACAACTTTGATTAGTTCAAATTTTTATACCGTAAACATTCTAAGCTCAAAATATTGACAATGAAAATTAAAATTAAACAAGTTGTAATGGGGATAGAAACATCACTATTTTTAATGTTAATTTTTCTAACTAATTATGGGCCTTTTTCTTGTTATTACTTGAGGATTTCATACCTAGAGACTGGGAATGAGAAATAAGAGAGTGTGTGTGTGTGTGTGTGTGTGTGTGTGTGTGTGTGTTGAGGTTTTGGTGGGCTTTGAAGGCACGTGTCTGTTTCTTGCATGAAAAAAACACTTATATAAAATAAAAATACATTTGATTATAAAAATATCAACTTTTTAAATATGATTGTCCATATTGGATAGATAATGCTGCCATGGTAATGTGTGTTCTTAAAAATCGAGGTAAAATTCTCAGGTGTAAAACAGTCTTCTATTTTTCCATTTCACCCTTCTTTTCCTACTCTGTTGAGATCCTGTTCTACTAAAACATTAGTCACAACTGCATTCTGATTGTGAAATGACATGTCTGTGGCTGATAGAGGTGGTTTATACAAAAAGATTGCAAATCCATTGAAGAAAACGGTGATAACTTTACAAGCAACACCTAGGAGAAAAAAAAAAAAATTAGTCACACGTTTTTGTCTTTACTTTAATTTTGTCTTTAATTTCTCAGTGACAAAAATTATCACTGCAAAAAATCTTCATGAATAGAAACATATTAAAGAGAATAATTACATAGCCATTATAGTTAAATGTTTAAAATTTTTAAAACATTAGGGGGAAAGAAAAAACATTTGTATACAATTCAGTGCATTAGTATTTATTTTCTTTCTAAGCAGTAATAAAGTATAATAATTATCTTATTCTTGGTTATGCTTGTGCATTCTTGCAAAATAAGTGCCGTATAGGACTAAATAAATCCATCTTCTACTTCTAGATTTGTTAACACAAGCCAGATGGGTCGTTCATGCCCATAATCCCAGTACTTCGGGAAGCTGAGGCAGGTGGATGTCTTGAGCCCAAGAGGTCAAGACCAGGCTGGGCACTATAGGAAACCCTGTCTCTACCCAAAAAAATTACAAAATATATCCAGGTGTAGTGGTGTGAGCTTGTAGTCCCAGCTACTTGGGAGGCTGAGGTGAAAGGATTGCTTGAACCCTAGAGGCGAAGGTTGCAGTGAGCTGAGATCATGCCACTGCCCTCCAGTCTGGGTGACAGAGCAAGACACTGTCTCAAAAATAAATAATTTGTAATACAGTAAAATAGCACCAGTAGATAAGGAAAAATAAATAAATAAATAAATAAATAAATAAATAATTTGTTTATACAATATTGTATCTATAAAAAAATTATCAAAAGTTAATAAGGGAAACTAGTTCATAACATCCATGAACCTGAATAAATTACAGAACATCCCCAGGTTAGAAAATAATTCTAAAAATAAAATAGGTTTTAGAGTTCTTAAGAGAACCTCTGTGGGAGTATATCACACTCAATACTTAATCAAATCTACTCTTGTTGTCAGATAAAAATACAAAACATTAAGATTCACCTTACAAACTTTGATTTGTCTTCAAGTAAATCTGATTTTGAGCTCAGTTATATGAACAGAAACTATTTCCAATCACAGTATAAGCATTTAATAAGTGTCAGCCAAATAAATTAAATGTGTTCTCACAGTATTGCTCTTGCAGTAGCTGGGTTCCTTTTGTTGATTATTAATATTGTATTTAAAATCATGTATTTGAAAACAGAAATGCTTGCTCATCTAGGCATTACTAGATTTATAGTTACATAGGTACAAGTTACAACATTCTTTTATTTGTTTCTGAAAATTTTAAGGCATATATATATATATATATATATATATATATATATATATTTTTTTTTTTTTTTTTTTTTTTTTTTTTTTTTTTTGAGACGGAGTTTCGCTCTTGTTACCCAGGCTGGAGTGCAATGGCGCGATCTCGGCTCACCGCAACCTCCGCCTCCTGGGCTCAGGCAATTCTCCTGCCTCAGCCTCCTGAGTAGCTGGGATTACAGGCACGTGCCACCATGCCCAGCTAATTTTTTTGTATTTTTAATAGAGACGGGGTTTCACCATGTTGACCAGGATGGTCTCGATCTCTCGACCTTGTGATCCACCCGCCTCGGCCTCCCAAAGTGCTGGGATTACAGGCTTGAGCCACCGCGCCCGGCTGGCTTTTATATATTTTATGGGGAAAATTCTCACATCCATCATTGAGTAGGAAAATGAACAATTCATTATCAATATCTTTGACCAAAAAGTACAAAAAAAAACTAATTAAATGGATTTTAAACATAAAAATATTGTATGTAGTCATAATTATGGTAAAAATATGTAATTAAAAAATTGAATAAAAAATGGTTTTTAACAACTGGTAAAAGTTATGGGATGATTAATTTTACCTATACTTGTCGATACTTACTCCCCAAGTATTTTATGAATTTATACATTTATTTCTTCAGCAAATATTCTATTAGTCTGTCACTATCAACTCAGAAAGTATACTCTGGATTTACATACATGTAAGAGTAATAATAAGCCTATCTTGATACTGTGTCAAAGGAATCACAGTGAAAATCATACATTAAATACATACACATGTATACATTCAGTATTTCCCTATTTTAAGATATTTTAGTTTCTTAGGTTATTTTTCAAATTTTAAATTTCAATTTTTATCTTACTAGTACAAACTAAATACATTGTTCTACTTCCTTAAACTTACCTTAGATTTTGTTCACTGTTTCAATAAGACAATGCAAACTGCAAAAGGCAAAAAGAATTAAACACCACAGCTAACCTTCTAAACTATAAAAACGTTCCTTACAATGTGCCTGAGAGACAAAAGATGCTTCCCTGTCTCAGCTGTACGTGTTTTACAACACCTAAATACCTAGACGACAATCATTCCAGGGAGTTTCTCAGAATTCTCTTTTAGCTTTCAAGTATACTTTTCAAAAATGTTTGAGATAAGCTGTTAAAAGAAAAGTATATACTGTATGATGTAATAAAAACTAGAATTTTATTTTCTTGTATGTAACACTGAGCCCTGCAGACTTTATCCATTCAAAGCCTTTCATAAAATTCTGTGATAATTGTTCTCTGCTTCAGGAAAACTACTGAATAGTTCAACATTGTGGACCAAATATTCCAAAACAACTGTGACTCTAAGTAACCAACAATGTGATTTTTCTTTTACATTCTTAGTTTACTCTAAAATTATCAAGAATTATCAAGAAGTTACCACTTACTTATGGTTACTAGCATATGGGCCATCTTGATGTTATTGTAAATCCAGCAAGCTCCTTTAATTCCACAATCATTTATATCCCAAAGAATACATGTGCTGTCTATTGTGATACCAAATATAATTGGTCCAGGTATTGTTCCTAAAAGAATTATGGGTGAAATACACATGGGTAAAGATTACGGTTCATAATTACAGATCTTTTTATACATGGTCATACATATATTTTATAGAAATGAAAATAGATATTCATCTGTCCACATGCAAATTAATCAATTCATGTACAAATCAAAGGAATACAAAGCACAGACATAATATTCTAAAATAAAATAATGATATGTAATTACTATGTATTTCTAATCAATTCAGAAAAGTATTTTAATATAAATAGCTAATATATATTGGGCTAGTATTTATATATTAGCCCGCTGCTTTTCTAATATAATAAATATGCCTTTGAAATTAGCTATTATACTTTTTAAAAATCATAATGAATTATTTATGATGCACGAATAAATCTGTTGACCTACTGTATATGTTAAATCCATCTAAGTGTGCATGTGCATATAAACTAACATGGGCCTCTGTGTGTATCAGTGTATATATATACCGATATACAGTCTTATAATATCATATCTAGTAATATCACTATCTTATATACCCGCCATCTCCAAAAGGACATGAGGGCCGGGCGCGGTGGCTCAAGCCTGTAATCCCAGCACTTTGGGAGGCCGAGGCGGGAGGATCACGAGGTCGAGAGATCGAGACCAACCTGGTCAACATGGTGAAACCCCGTCTCTACTAAAAATACAAAAAATTAGCTGGGCATGGTGGTGTGTGCCTGTAATCCCAGCTACTCAGGAGGCTGAGGCAGGAGAATTGCCTGAACCCAGGAGGCGGAGGTTGCGGTGAGCCAAGATCGCGCCATTGCACTCCAGCCTGGGTAACGAGCGAAACTCCGTCTCAAAAAAGAAAAAAAAAAAAAGGACATGAGGAACTCAACTTCCATATAGTTAAGGAACTTCCAATCATTTGAGGTAGTAATTCTTAGACAAAGATTTCAGCTATATCCAATCTGTTCTTTCATGATCTGTACAGCATGATATAGTCCAAGTACTAGACAGAGTTAGAAATCATTTTCCTAGTTTCATTTCTACCACAACTTGTATATATGGGCAAAACCCTGCACTTCTCAGGGCCTTAATTTACTCATCTGAAAAACTTGGAAAGTTGGACTAGGTAACTCTAGTGTCCCAACTTTTTGTTTTTGTTTAAAAATAACCTTAATATTATGTTTACTATGTCTGTCTTTCTTGTAATTTGTCCTGCATCTGGAACTTTATAAAATTCTCTGGTATAAATTCTTTCTTCCAATAATTCTTAACTAGTTACAATATCCATACTGCAGTTGCTATTGAAATATTTTAACATCATTTTAGTTGCTAATGTAACACATTAGCAAATAGAGATAAAAGCAGAAAGAAAAGTAATTATGTGCTGATTATCATATTTTATATTTCAAATAGACATGATACACCTTTTAAGGTTTTATTAGCAACAGAGTTGGAACAGGTAACCAGTCAGGTAGGTTAAAAGTATGCAATATGTAAAAAATCCTACACCTGAAGCATTAGAAAATGGCTTCCTTCGAAAAGAATGACGTATTCTTCCACTATGTTTTAACTTTTTTTTTTTTGCCACTTGTCATAAATGTAAAAATCAATAACACTAATGAACCGAAATAGCCAACAGTTACCAATGAATAAAGAAAAATGGCATACCCAATAATCGAAGGAATGTAAATTGTATTCCCAAGGCTAGGGACCGTTGCCTGTGATTAACACACCTGGAAATATTAAATACATATGAGACCAAAAAAAGGTGGTATAGTATATTCAGTATTTGAGTAAGTTCACATTTATAATTGTTTAGCATTTCTATATTAAAGTAAACATTGCAAACACAAGATAATTTTTTGTAAGAGCTTATAAATGATTTACTCTTCCTGGAATTATAAAAGAAGAAAAATGTTATCTAACCTAAAATACTGCAAATAACACCAAAGAGTCACTAGTCTTTACTAATTTTAGTAAAGGTAAAGGAGAAAGGGCATTCATTAATAAGACATATTTTCCATAAAAGCACTCAATAAATTATGTATAGAAGGAGGGTACCTCAATATAATCAAGTCCAAATATAACAAATCCACAGCTAACATCATACTCAATGGTGAATACCTGAAAGCCTTTCCTCTAAGATCAAGAACGGGACAAGAATGCCCACTCTCACAAATTCTATTCAGCATAGTACTAGAAGTCCTATCCAGAGCAAGTAGGCAAGAAAAATAAAAGGTACCCAAATTGGAAAGTAAAAAGTAAGATTGTCTCTTTGCAGATGACATGATTATATATGTAGAAACCCCTAAAGATCCTGCTCAAAAAAACACTACAACTAGCAGATGAATTTAGCAAAGTTTCAGTATACAAAATCATAATACAAAAGTCAACTGCATTTCTACATATCAACAATGAACAAAAGGAATCAAGTAAACAACAACATTTACAATAACATTGAAAAATGAAATTCTTAGGAATAAAGTTAACCAAAGAGGTAAAGTACTTGTACATTGAAAGACATAAAATATTGATGAAACAAATTCAAGAAGCCACAAATAAGTGGAAAGATATCTCTTGTTAACAAATTGGAGGAATAAATATTTTAAAATATCCTACATCAAGTGATCTATAGATTCAGTGTAATTTCCATCAAAATTCCAAAGACATCTTTCACAGAAATAGAAAAAAGAATCTTAAACTTCAAATGGAATGATAGAAGATCCAGGATAGCTAAAACAGCCAGAGGATGGAACAAAATGCAAAACGATGGAATAAAAAACTCCAAATTAATAACTATCTGCACAGAAAAAAAACACACAGTTTCAGGTGAGCATTTACAGTACTTGGTTTGAACTTTATATTCCTGAAAGAGGCACTTTAGAGATTAACAGTCCCGAATCTTGGACACCATCCCTCCTCAACCTGGGCAGTAGCAGCGCAGTACAGAGAGAATCTCTGGGGTTTGGGAGGGAGAACATAGCAATTGTGAGACAATAAAATTGCTGCCGACCTGTTAGAGCAGAAAGGAAAACCAGACCAACTCACCTGACATCTGTCCACAGAGGGAGCATTTAAACCAGCCCTAGCCAGAAGGTAATCCTCTATGCAGCAGTCCAAACTTGACTGCTTAAGAAACAGCTTCACCACAGGACTACAGCACTGTGTCTCCAAGTTAACTCAAAAAGCAGACTAGGCCATAGGGATTGAAACTCTTGGGCAAGTCTTAGTGAATGTGGACTGGAGGCACACCTGACATACTGAGACACCAGCTGGGGCAGACAAGGGAGTCCTGGCAGCACCCCTTCACTAATCCCAGTCTGCACAGCTCCAGTTTCCAAAAGAAATCCCTTCCTGCCACTTGAGGAGAAGAGAGGGAAGAGTGAGGAGGATTTTGTCTTGCATCTAGCATACCAACTCAGCTACAGGAGGACAGAGCACCAGTCAGAGTTCTGAGGCCCTTTCATTTCAGGCCTTAGGTCCCAGACAACATTTCTAGACACACTTTGGGCCAGAAGGGAGCTCACTCCCTTAAAGGAAAGACACCAGTCCTGACAGCATTCATCACCTGCTATCTGAAGAGGCCTTGGGACTAGAATCACCAGCACCCATACCCAGGTACTACATTGAAAGCCTTGGGTGAGACTTGCTGGCTCCAGATAAGACTCAGCAAATTACCAGTTGAGGTGGCTACAGGGCAAAATTCATTCTGCTTCAGGAAAGTGAGGGAAAAGTGAAGGGGACTTTGTCTTGCACTTTAGGTACCAGTGCTGCCACAGTGGAGTAGAGCACCAAGTCGGCCCTTGGGGTCCCCAATTCCAGAAATTGACTCTTTGACAGAATTTCTGGACCTGTCCTGGGTCAGTGGAGAGCCTACTGCCCTGAAAGATGAGTCTCAGGCTGGGCAGCACTCACTAGAAGCTGACTTAAAGAGGCAGTGGGCCTTAAGGGAACATTGGTGGTAGTCTGGCAGTACTCCTCGTGGCCTGGGTTGGTGGTGTCTATGGGGTGAGGCTTCTCTGTCTTTGCAAAGGGGAAGGAAAGAAGAGTGGGAAATATTGTGTGGTTTCCATGCCAGCTTAGCCACAATGCAATACAAGAGTCTAAGGTTTTTGCCTCTAGTCTCTGACTTCTGGGTGGCACTTCTAGATCCACCAGTACCTGTGGAACCACTCCACCCTGAAGGGAAGGACACAGGCTTGGCTAGCGTTCTTACTTGCTGATTGTAGAGCCCCAGGCACTTAAGCAAACAGAGCCAGTAACCAAGAAGTGGTTACAGAAGGCCTTAGGAATGACCCAACACTGTGCTGGCTTCAGGTGTGATCCAGTGTAATCATAATGGTGGTGGCAATAGAGGTGTTTATGTCGCTCCGTCCTTAGCTCCAGGTGGCTCAGAACAGAGTGAGACACTGCAAAAACCACAGCATTACTGGCCTTGGGGTGTCCCCGAAAGCAGGTACAACTAAAATCCAAGAAGAACACCCAAGTCCTTCCAAATATGTGGAAAGTCATCCCAAGAAGGAGGTTACAAATAAACCCAAACAACGAAGACTACAATAAATACTTGACTCTTAAATACCTAGATGATGGAGAACACCCACTAGTATCAACACCATCTAAAAAACCATGAACTCACCAAATGAGCTCATGGCACCTGAGACCAATCTGAGAAACAGAGAGATATGTGACCTTTTAGACAAAGAATTTAAAATAGCTGTGCTGAGAAAATTCAAAGAAATTCAAAAAATGCTGAGAAGCAATTCAGAATTCTATCAGATATATTTTACAAGAAGACTGAAAGAATATTGGCCGGGCATGGTGTAATTCCTGTAATTCCAGCACTTTGGGAGGCCGAGGTGGGTGTATCCCTTGAGGTCAGGAGTTTCAGACTCAGCCTGGCCAACATGGTAAAACCCCATCTCTACTAAAAATACAAAAATTAGCTGGGCATGGTGGCATATGCCTGTCATCCCAGCTACTTGGGAGGCTTAGGCAGGAGAATTGCTTGAACTTGGGAGGCAGAAGTTGCAGTGAATCAAGATCACGGCCACTGCTCTCCAGCCTAGGCAACAGACCAGCAGAGACTCCATCTCAAAAAAAAAAAAAAAAAAAAAAAAAAAAAAAAAAAAAAAAAAAAAGAAGAAGAAGTCAAGCTGAAATTCTGGAGCTAAAAAATGCAATTGGCATATTGAATAATGCATAAGACTCCTTTAATAGCAGATTTGATAAAGCAGAATGAAGAATTAGTGAGATTGAAAACAAGCTTTTCGAAAATATAGAGTCATAGGAGACAAAAGAAAAAAGAATAAAAAAAAATGAAGCATGCCTACAGCATCTAGAAAATAGCCTAGAAAGGAAAAATCTAAGAGTCATTGATCATAAAAAGGAGGTAGAGAAAAAGATGAGTTAGAAAGACTATTCAAAAGGATAATAACAGAGAACTTCCCAAACCTAGAGAAAGATACCAGTATCCAAGAACAAGAAGGTATAGAACACTAAGCAGATTTAAGAACACTAACCCAAAGAAAACCTCAAGCCACTTAAAAATCAAACTTGCAAACATCAAGGATAAAGAAAGGATCATAAAAGTAGCAAGAGAAAAGAAACAAATAACATCCATTGAAGCCTCAATACATCTGGCAGCAGATTTTTCAGTGGAAACCTTACAGGCCAGAAGAGAGTGGCACAACATATTTAAAGTGCTGAAGGAACAAAACTCTTACCTTAGAACAGTATATCTGGTTAAAATATCCTTCAAACATGAAGGATAAATAAAGACTTTCCCAGATACGGATTTCATCAATGCCAGGCCTGTCCTATAAGAAATGCTAAAGGGTGTACCTCAGTCAGAAAAAGAACATTAATGAGCAGTAAGTAATCACCTGAAGGTCCAAAACTCACTGGTAATGATAAGTACAATGAAAATCACAGACTATTATAACACTGTAACTATGGTGTGTAAACTACCCTTATCCTCAGTAGAAAGACTCAATGATGAACCAATAAAAAAATAATAACTACAACAACTTTTCAAGACAAAGTCAGTACAATAAGATATAAACGAAAACAGAAAAAAAAGATAAAAAGCCAGGAGACAAAGTTAAAGTGTAGAGTTTTTATTAGTTTTCTTTTCACTTGTTTGTTTATGCAAACAGTGTTAAGTTGTTTTCAGGTTAAAATAAGACTTATAGTATTTGCAAATATTATGAACCTCAAAAAAAAAAATGCAATGAATACACAAAAAATTAAAAGCAAGAAACTAAATCAGATCACCAGAGAAAATCACCTTCACTAGAGAAAGACAGGAAGAAAAGAAAAAAGAAAGAGAAGACCACAAAATGACCAGAAAACAAATAATACAATGGCAGGAGTAAGTTTATACTTATCAATAACATTGAATGCAAAAGGATTAAACTCTCCAATCAGAAAACATAGCCTGGCTGAAGGGTTGAAAAAACAAAACCCATTGACCTGTTGCCGACAAGAAAGGCACTTCACCTATAAAGACACACATAGACTGAATATAAAGAAATGGAAAAACATAGTCTATGCCAATGGAAATTGAAAGAGAACAGGAGTCATCACTATACCTAGAAAAAAATAGATTTTAAGACAAAAACTATAAGAGACAAAGTAAGTCACTAGATAATGATAAAAGGGTGAATTCAGCAAGAGGATATAACCATTTTAAATATATATGTAGCCAACACTGGAGCACCCAGATATACAAGCAAATATCAGTAGAGCTAAAGAGAAAGGTCCTGATACAATAATAGCTCGAGACTTCAACACCACATACTTTGCATTGAACAGATCTTCAACACAGAAAATCAAGAAAGAAACATCATACTTAATCTGTACTATAGACAAAATGGATCTAATGAATATTTACAGGACATTGCATCCAAAAGCTACAGAATACACATTCTTTTCCTCAGCACATGGATAATTCTCAAAGATTGGCCATATGTTAGGTTACAAAACAAGTCTTGAAACATTCAAATAAATGGAAATAATATCAACCATCTTCCACAATAAAATAAAACAAGAAATTAATAACAAAAGGATTTGGGAAACCATACAAATACATGGAAATTAAACAATATACTCCTGAATGACACCAAGTGTGTCAATGAAGAAATTAAGAAAGGTAATTGAAAAATTTATTGAAATAAATGATAATGAAAACACAACATGCCAAAAATCTCAGGTATATGGCAAAAAAGTACTAATAGGGACATTTATAGCTATACCTTAAAAGAGAGGAAAAACTTCAAATAAACAATCTAATAATGCATCTTAAAGAATTGGAAAAACAAAAGGAAACCAAACCAAATTTAGTAGAAGAAAAGAAATAATGACCAGAGCAGAAATAAATAAAATAATGTAGAAAATAATACAAAAGATCAATGAAACAAAAAATTGTTTTTTTTTTTTTAAATTAAACAAAATTGACAAACCTTTAGCCTGACTAAGAAGAAAAGGGGAAGATTCAGATAAATAAAATCAGGAAAAAAAATAAAGAGAGACATTACAAGTGATATTGTAGAAATTGAAAGGATCATTGGTGGCTACTATGAGCAAAAATATGCCAATAAATTGGAAAATCAAAAAGAAATGGACAAATTCCTAGATACATACAACCTACAAAGATGGAATCAGGAAAAATACAAAATTGGAACAGACCAATAACAAGTAGCAAGATTGAAGGCGTAATAAAATGTCTCCCAGTAAAGAAAAGCCCAGTACCCAATGACTTCACTGCAGAATAGCCAAAGCTATCCTAAGCAAAACAAACAAACAAACAAAAAAACTTCACATGTACCCCTGAACTTAAATTAAATAAACAAAAAAAGAAAAGATAGTGGGTAAGTATTAAGAAACAACAACAACAAAAAATGCTATAATTCATTGGAAAAGATATACATAGACTGGTGACTCCATGGAAGGACAGGTATGAAATGTGTTTGTATACTGGGATTGAAGAAGGAAGAGCAACTGGAAACATAAAACACAGGTGAACAACCAGGTGACAGCCTGTTTCTTACTGATTAGCACTGCTTAAAGATTTAATGTCACAGTACCTAATGCATAAGGTAGAATGCACGCCATTCTGATTCTGGCATATTGGAATGCATTTTATTTCTGTGATACTCAAAAGAACTTATCTCCAGCTCACAACTGAAGTTTCATGAAAGAAGCAGAAAAAAATACCAAGCACAAGCCAGGTAGGCAATGTGAAGACACTTTCAAATGCATATCATTTAAATCTCTACATCTGGGGTTCTATGGAGGAGCTTATCCAATGCTACAGAACTAATGATCTTGTAAGGACTAGATTGGTATTGAACTAATGATCAGTATAAACCCCAAATGAGCCCAGAGTCCATTTTCTTTCCATCAACATATTGCCTTAGTGAATGAAACTTTCTCAACCTACTACATACCTTAGGATAGACACAGTCATAGGAGTACTAGTCATAAATGTAAAAATAATTATAATAAAGAAAATGCAAAGAAATATGGGCAGGTTTGCACAATGAGTTTCACATTTTCCAGCTGTAGCTTCAGAACCGAAAGTTTCTGCAGTGGATGTTACTTCTGTTTTCCTTTCAATACAGGAACAGTTGTAATATACCTAAAAATATAGACAAATAATGGAAGTGATTATTCAGAAAATAAATTATTATAAATTAGCTATTCTCTAGACATGGCAAACACTCTCATACTGACTTACACATACAGCAAATGACACTGAGAGAATACTTAACCCATAAGAAGTTAAGCAAGTAGAAACAAACCATATTTATAAAGTAGAAACAACTGTATTTGACTATTGCGGCCATTACTTCAGCTTGTAACCTGCTATAGTAATTACTGATGTACCAAACAATTTAATGGGAATGTAAGTTACATGATCTTGCACATTTCAGATTTCTTTCAACAGTAATTATTTCTTAAAGCCATTTTTACATCTCAACTGAATCCTTCCAGAGCTTTTATCCTTACTATACTATAAATCTTTTTGGACATTAAGTCCTCAATGAAATCAGAGCAGAGCCAGAGAAATCATAGAGAAGCAGTACTTTTATTGTGGCAAAGGCTAGAAACTTTTTTTTTTTTTCTTTTTTCTTTTTTTGTGCTAAAGCCATTCTAAGATAACTGGTACTGATTCAGGAAAACCAAATATGCAGATGACACCTCCAAAATTGACTATTACATATTCAGCAATCAGATATATCAAATAATGAGATAATTCAACCTTTAAAAATTTTAAGGAGAGCAACTGAGAAGAGCATTTTCTATTTTAATGAAACTTTACAACTCTCATTTGCCTGCAATATAGCAGTTTGTTAAGGTCTGTTTTTGTAGTTTGTGTCACTGGTGTGAAATATAAGATTAAAACAGTATTGCTGTGAACAAATGTATATAGATGTTTATTTAAAGTATTATAAATGTATTATAAAAGTATTATAAAAGTATTGCCTATCTGAAATATTTCATGAGAAAAACATATTGTGAATCAATGATTATTTCATGGACTGATTGGACATAAAACAGTCAGAACAAATAGAAAAGTTGCAAGTCAAAATCATTTGCTCTTCCTAAAAAATTCTAGAAGACAACATGCTGTGTAAGACAGTAATTACCTTAGCATTTGGTGAAAAATATAAATATTAAATTAATCATATCAAAATCACCAAAACTATTTTAAGTATGCTCTGGGTATTAGATTTCCTGTGTTATTTCCTTGTGTAGGATGTTATTTGTGTATATACATATTATGTGACTAAAATCCTTCTAATAACTCCTTGTCATAATCTATTTCTAATTCAAGTTAGCCAATAGCATTTATTAGTCATATATAAAGAAAAAAATTCAAATATTCAAAATTGTCATGTAACTCTTACACATCTTATTCATTGTTTTCATTTACACCACAGTAGATACTTCCCGTAGATTCTTTTAAAGTTATAACATTATCTACCAATGCATAATATACTATGCACTACTCATAATCTAATACTATTTATTGATAAGGCTCTTAAATTTAGCTAAGATAAAATATTAGATTGTAAGATATAGTACAATTAAATTGTATTGAGTTCTTTTAAACTATTTAACTACACTAAAAAGAAATAACATCTGGGCACATTGATTAGTATTCAGATACAGAAGTAGACATGAATTTGTATTTGAAAATAAATTATTTGAATATTTTTAAACATATTCATAGTACATCAAATAAAACAAATACTGTTTCTATTGTACAAACTGTACCTAGCAAAAACGGGAAAAGACTCTTGCCTTCAAGGATCTTAAAGTATAGTTGAGGAAAAATAAAACTGACCCTTGAATAACACAGGTTTGAACTGCACCAGTCCACTTAGATGTGGACTTTTGTCAGCTAAACATGGATTGAAAATATGGTATTCGCTGGATGCAAAACCCACATATAATGAGGCACTGGCTTAAAACGGGTTCTTCAAGGCCATTGGTGGAACTGAAGTGTGGCATACTTGGGTACGTGCAGGGGTTCTGGAACCCATCCCCCATGTATTCTGAGGGATGACGGTAAAACAAGACGAAAGGTAAAAGATATTTCACAACTGCAATAAAGTGATGTTACTAAAATACTTGTAACTTCCAAATTGACTTTTCAACAATTACTGCAAGACGCATGAAGAAAAAACAGTCTGTTTCAGCTGGAGACATCATGAGCTGCTTCATGGAAGCAGTGGAGCAGGAAGGCAAGAATAGGTATTGCATAATCCCATTAGAGAAGTCAAGATAGAAATCCAGAAACACATTGCCTCATTAAGGGAAAAGTAGGAGACATAAGTTACCTTTGGTTTCCTATTTGAAACTGAGTCTGCACAACCTGCAAAGCAGGGAGAAAAATATTGGACTCCATCCTCTCCACAGACAGGATAGTAATATGATCGCAAACAGTTACAATTGGTATTACAGGAAGCTACCAAGTTGCCCAATTCTCCAGTCCTGTAAATAAGAAATGAAAGAAGGGTAAATGAGCTATGTTATAACTTTTAACAGTTTAGAAGCACTGTTATATCTTACCATTCAGTCATTTATTCACTCACTCAACACATAATTACTAAACAAATAAAGCAAATAAAAAGTCTTCCTTTGCACATAAAGCTTAACTTCCTGTTGGAGAAAGCAGTAAAAACAATAGTCATATAGTGTAGTATCTGTCAGTAATTAAAAATATAAGACAGAATAAGTGAAGAAAACAGAGATTCTCATCTAGTGCCAGATAATTCTCTTGTGGGGTTGGTTCTGTGGACTGTAAAATGTTTAACGGCATCCCTGACATTCACCAGATGCCAGTAGCACTCTCCATTACAACAACCAAAATGTCTCCACACAATGCCAAATAGCTCCAGGATGTAGACAGTGTTTAAACTTGGAAGGATGAACAAAATCATGCTGTTGAACATAATCATCTCATCAATGGGAAAACTGAGGTCCAAGGAGATTAACTTACTTTTCTTTCCCTACCAAATATAATTTTCTGGGTCCCCAGGCCCAGTGTCATTTCAAACTGCCTCTTACAGAAAACATCTTCTCTAATACAAAGGGTTACACTAATCAAAAATGCATCCCTAGTAACTCATTTGTTTATTTATACACTCAAACAACATACATTGAGCAACTGCTAGGCCCTATGCTAGGTAACAGGAATACAAAGCCGAATGACACAGTTTCTATCCTCAAGGATTTCACAGTGTAGAAGTAGAGATGGACATAGATAATTATTCACTAATATGCCAAGTGTGGTTACAGATATCTGCAAGGTGCCTTTTAGAAGTACAAAGGAAGGACACCTAACACAAGCTAAAGTTTAGGGAAGAGGGGCTGGAGGAGGCGCTACTGCCTGAGATGCGATTTAAAGAATGAGTAAAAGGCTGGGCACAGTGGCTCATGCCTGTAATCCCAGCATTTTGGGATGCCGAAGCGGGCGGATCACCTGAGGTCAGGAATTCGAGACCAGCCTGGTCAACATGGTGAAACCTCATCTCTACTAAAAATACAAAAATTAGCTGAGTGTGGTGGCAGACACCTGTAGTCCCAGGTACTTGGGAGTTTGAGACAGAAGAATCTCTTGTACCCATGAGGCAGAAGTTTCAGTGAGCCAAGATCATACCACTGCACTCCCGTCTGGGCAACAGAGTGAGACTTCATCTTGGAAAAAAAAATGAAAAATAAAGAATGAGTAAGAGTTAGCCAGTCAAATGGGAAAAGGGAAACACACTTCAGAAAAAGCTGATACAAAGGCATAGAGTATAGAAACAGCACCCTCTGTGGAGAAATGTGAATGATATCTGAGGCACAGAGTGACAGGAAATGTAGCTGGAGAGGAGTCAAGAACCATCTTAATTGAGAGCAACATGGCCTGACAAAAGACAATCATTAAGGTGTTTTTACACTGGAAGTGACACTGTCAAAAGTTTGCTTCAAAGAAATAATTCTAGGAGTTGTACAGAGCATGAATTTGAAAAAAGGGGACCAGTTACAATACCTCAGACAGTAGGTGATGACAATATAAAGGATAACTAAAACAGAACCTAGGAAGCAGATTTTAAAAAGTTTTAGACATAGAATCAGTAAGATTTGGTGATGGATTGATTGAAGACTACTCTTCCTGTTAAGAATGGAAGAGGCTACTCAAGAGGCTAAGGCAGAAAGATCACTTGAGCCTAGGAGTTTGAGGCTCCAGTGAGTTATTGTGGCACTGCTCCCTAAAAAAAAAAAAAAAAAAAAAAAAAATGAAAGAAAAAAAAAAATGGGAGGGTCAAGGATGACTCCTTGCATCTAACTTGGTGTTTAGGTACAGAAGAACAAGTTTTGGAGAAGAGATGATGAGTACGGTATTGATTGTACATATTAAAATTAAGAGTCTCTCAAATTTAGTAAAGAAATCTTGCATGGAGCTAGACTTCTTAATATCCTTTTGGACACAGATGCAGTTGAAACCATGAACATTTATAAGATCAGCCATATAGTGTGTGGACTGAGAAGAGTACTGAGGTCTTGGGAGTCCACTTATTTGATAAACATATAATGAACACCAATTATGTGCTAGACTACTCAAAGTGGTAGAATTATATTTAAAAGAAAGAAGGAGCTACAGCTAGAACAAGAAATGACAGAAGGAGAGAGAAATAGATGGAAGGAAGAGAATGACGGAGGGGAGAAAAAAAGGAGAGGGAGGGAAGGAAGAAGGAAGGAAGAGAGGCAGGAAGGAAGAGAGAAGGAAGGGAGAGAGGGCAGGGAAAGGAAGGGAGAAAAGGAAGGGAAGGAAAAGAGAAAAAGAAAGGAAAAGGGAAGGAGGGAGGGAGAGAAGGAAACTCCTGTACTATGATGCTTTCTTGTACAGGGGTCAAACACAGAAACGACTAAATCCGTAGGGAGTCTGAAGAAAAAGTGATCAAAATAGTCTGCCCGTAGTCTCATCTCATTCGAATCTATTCCGCAGGACGCTGCCAGATTTATCTTTATCAAGTGTGATGATTCTACTCAGAAAGCAATCACTAGAGTGTCTGCTCACAGAGCTCATAACACAGATGCAGACATAAGTAGAGAAAAATCATCCCTGCAACTCTAGAAATAGCATTTACACAATAACTTTTAAAGTTCCCAATGTATAATTCTCATACTATTGATAAATAATTACTGAGATCATAGTTTAAGACTGCATGATGCAAATTATACTAGAAACAAAGAAATATAGCTTATATTCCTTAATATCAAGGGTTGGTCACATTAGTCTACATATTTTACAAAGGTTCACTTCATGAGGTAAGTAGAAAACTATTAGTAGAAAAATAGATGCTTGGAAAGATTATTAAATTTTCTTAGTGTATCCATATTATTTAAAAAATAATTATAATATATTTTTAAAAGGTTTAATAGCTTTTTTAATATAATAAAAGTACATGTATAAACATATTTATGGTTTTCACAAGTAGAATTCAAACATTAATTTCTTATTTAAATACAAAGTATTATTCTGTAATTATGCCTCCCTAACAGGCTAAAATTTCCCTAAAACTATTGCAAAATATTAATATGCTTCTTTAAGGTATTATTTCATATAATCAATGAAATTCTAGCTAAAGGCTAGATACAGAAAAAAATACTGTGTATATATACTATGGTATTTCTATATTCTATGAGGTTTAACTATTAAGTAAAACAAAAGTCATCATTACCACCACTGATCACCAAAACAAGACTCAAAGTTCCTATAGATTGTCAAGGCAACAAAAGCACAGTGTAAAACAGTGGGAAAATAAACAGTCTTCATGCAATCGAATTTAATATTGTGCCCAATTAAAGGTTTAATAATAAATTACTTTAAAGTATTATTGAAAAATATCCTGACCATTATCCCAAGAGAATTAAAATAGGCACAGAAAACCAAATACCACATGCTCTCACTTAAAAATCACTGAGTAATCATGGAATAAAAATGGCAACAATGGAAAGAACAGTTTAAGAAGCTCAAGGAATACCTTTTTAGGGAGTGAGAGACAGAAGAGGTTCTGAGGATGGAGGGTTATCTCATTTTATTTCACTTTGTTTTACTACACTTTGCAAATACTGTTTTTTGTTTGTTTGTTTGTTTTTTAACAAATTGAAGGTTAGTGGCAACCTAGTGATAGTGATAGTATTCAGCAAGTCTATCAGTGCCATTTTTCCCAGAGTGTATGATCATTTTATGTCTACTTCACATTTTGATAACCTTGCAAAATTTCAGTTTTTCATTATCATTTCTGTTATGGTGATAGGTGGTTTTTGATGTTACTATTATGATTGTTTTGGGACACCATGAACCATGTTCCTTTAAGATGTAAAATTTAATCAATAAACGATGTGTGTGTTTTTACTGCTCATTATTGTCTTACTTTAAGAAGTTGCCACAGCTACCCCAACCTTTGGCAACCATCACCCTGGTCAGTCAGCAGCCATCAACACTGAGACAAGACCTTCCACCAGCAAAAAAGTTACAACTGGCTGAAGGCTCAGATGATTGTCAGCATGTTTCAGCAATAAATAGTTTTTAATTAATGTTTGTATATTATACAAACATTAATGCTTGTTTAGACATAAGGTTATTGCATAGGCAACAGAGTATAGTACAGGATAAATATGACCTTAATATGAACTGGAAAACCCAAATACCCATTTGAGCTGCTTATTGTAATATATGCTTTATTTTGGTGCTCTGAAACTAAACCCACAATATCCTCAACCTATGTCTGTACTTTTTTTTATACATGTTTCTTAGATGAGACTAGTTTGACTGACCTTTTTGTAATATATACATTTTTATACTCAGGGTACAGAAGCTAAAACTAAGAATTTGGGCCATGAGAAAAAATGATCTGACACTGTCACACCTATTTAGTGACATTAAATTTTGTCCCTATTTCTATTTATACACACACACACATACATAAGTATGAGTAAATATTTATGAGTAAATATGAGTAAAAACACATACATTTACTGATATTTATGTGTGTGCATGTGTATTAACTTTCAGTTCTTGTCATCAATAAGAAATGTGTACTTGTATGAAACACTATGTTCCAGATTTGAATATATTTTAATGGCCAAACCCTACATGAACCTCAGAATTACCCTATCACATGTGCCTTCCTTTCTGATTACACTAAGGACAGCACACCTGGCAATAACTCTTATTTATTTAAGGTAGACAATGTATTTTGTTACTCAAGATGATAACCTATGTGTTACACTAACCAGAACTTCCTTTTTTTTTTTTTTTTTTTTTCTAAAAGGATCATACAGAAAAAGTTTACTGGGATAAGTCTGGGTGAAGTTTATAGGGCTGAAAGTCAGGTCTACACAATTTAGCCTCTACCTACCTTTCAACATTCCAAAATATATTTCTACTATTTCTAGACACATAATCTAAGTTCCATTCAAACTGGTCCCTGAACCTAGCCTTCATAATAGCATTTATAACCTTGTTTTAACATATACTCTCTCCCTTTCTCTCTTCTCAAATCTTATTTCTCAAAACTCTTTGTATCCTTGAAGGATTTATAAACCCCATTTCACTATTATGCTATGAGGCCCTTCCAGATTCTAATCAAATAAAATTGAAAAGCTCACCTTCTTTTCCATTCCATAGCACTTTGAATATTTCCCATTAGCAAGTTAACTATTCATTCATTCTTTCTTTTGCAATTTATCCTTTAGAACAGGGATTTTTGCTATAAAGTTCTGCCAAAGGAAGTATTCAACAAATGTTGAATAAATGTAATGGAGCTTGGCCAGTTGTGGGGGCTCATTCCTGTAATCCCAGCACTTTGGGTGTCCAAAGTGGGTGGATCACTTGAGGTCAGGAGTTTGAGACCATCCTGGCCAACACAGCAAACCCCATCTCTACTAAAAATACAAAAATTAGCCAGTCATGGTGGTGTGCACCTGTAGTCCCAGCTGCTCTGAAGGCTGAGACAGGAGAATCATTTGAATCCAGAAGGTAGAGGTTGCAGTGAGCCAAGATGGTGCCACTGCACTCCAGCCTGAGTGACAGAGCAAGACTCTCTCTCGAGAAAAAAAAAAAAAAAGAAAGAAAGAAAAGAAAAGAAAAGAAATGTAATGGAGCTTAACCAAACACTGCTTTAGAATGCTCAGCATTAATGTAAAAGAATCACAGATACGTTAGTAGTAACTATAAATCATGATCATCATTACTGGCAAATGAACAAAGTAGATTATATTTATATCATCTGAAGGTCGTATCATACAAAATTATGGAGTCCTTGACCTAGTGTATCACCTTCCTTAACCGCCTCAAACACATGTAATGAAACAATGAAAGCAGCACTATGAGGTATAAAATGCTGTGCAACACCCTCCTGCCTGACCACCTACTATGGTTTAAAATGTCAAAGCAAAACAAAGAAAGAAATATAAATAGTCAAATCAATTAAAGCTAGAAAAGTGTACAGATGAGAACAAGTTATTTATTTATCTAGAATAAACATAACCTTCTAAGTAGATACAATAACAATTAGTATTAGCTAGGACTAGCTTTATTCTAATTTCTCTTCTTGCCTATTTGCAACCAACCTAATAAGAGAATTTTTATAATAGGGAGTTATTTCAGTTTTTAAAAATTTAAACCAATAAAAACATATAATGTAAAAATTCTTCCTAGGATATGAATCCCTTAGAAACAAAAATCCCACTGTGTTAATCTTTGTATCCCTGAGGAAGTATAGTACCCAGTATATGAAAGTTGCTTCTTAAATGCCCTTTGTATAAATATTCCCAACTTTTAATAATACATCAATTATCTAAACTAAAAACAAAACTACATGCTCTCACATAGGAAAAAAAGCCTTCCAATTTTTTAAAGCTCCAGTTTCTCACCATTTAAGAAAACATATGCTTAGAAATGCTTAGTCTATTATTCCGGTATTATTATCAAAAAGCACTGAAATGTATTTACCCATTGTATGATTCAGATACACCAGCAAACGGCTCATTTTCACATTTGGCATAAATTAATACAAAACTCAGCATAAGTGCAACTCCAGATGTGAACAATGCAAACTTCATTGTGTTTTTACATGTCATTTTGAATTTTGAAACAAGGACACCACCTAAAATTTGACCGAGAGCAGCTCCAGGAATTATAACAGCCCCTAATAAGAAAAAAGAATGTAGACTGTGAGAAAACATAAACTCACCCATATTAACAATTGGAAAACATCAAAAACAAGTGCCAATATGGTTTTAACACGTAAAAGTATTCACCTGATATAGAAATATGTGTACAAATGACTTAACAGGTCCATCAATAGGGAATTAATCAAATTCATGTATTGAACATTAAGATTAATACACATTCTCTTTAGTCATTTTAGCCTTTGTCTTTCTCTAGTTCATACAATAGATTGCCAAATGTCAGAAAATCAGAAATTTTTACCAAAATTAATTTTAATTTTTTTTTTTTAAGACAGTCTCATTCTGTCACCCAGGCTGGAGTACAATAGCACAAGCTCAACTCACTGAATCCTCCACTTCCCAGGTTCAAGTTATTCTCCCACCTCGGCCTCCCAAGAAGCTGGGACTATAGGCACGTGCCACTATGCCCAGCCAATTTTTATGTTTTTTGGTAGAGACAGAATTTCACCATGACTGCCAGGCTGGTTTTAGGTTAAATTTCAGTGAGGGACTATCCCAAATTATACATTATCCTAATAAACATTTAATATGGTAAAGTAAAAATTTTAGATTAAGTTAAAATAAAGAAAATGTTTTACCTCCAAGAGTAGCTGCAAAGCTGGATGTCAATCCAAATTGATTTTCTATAAATTTAGGTAAAAATGTAGCAAATCCAGTAGTAATTAAGGCTTCTGAAGAAGTTGATAGAACTAAACACATGAAGACACCATTCTTCATCAAATTCTAAAGAAAAAAATACAGTTCCTCAAATGAATAGCTATGATTATACTGCAAAGTACAGAGTTAGAAGGTTAGCATGGCAAATTTTTAATAAATGTAATACAATCATCTATAAAATTTCATCATTTCCTCTAGAACAAAAATATAACAATGGATAATTAATAAATTTACATATACATGATTTACAACAAATTGATACATGATTCGTCAATATGGTGGTTATGCTTTTATTGCATTTAAAGGACCAGGGAAAGAAGCTAAAGGCCTTGGAAAAGTTCCCTTCCCCAGTCTTACTGTAAATCTTCACACTATAAATCTACCACCTATTTGGTGTTTTCTTGTGTTTTGAATTCCTATGTCCAGTAAACAAAGAATTTGAGGCTATGAACACAGATGAGAATGGTCTCTAAGTATCAAATTCATAGTATTGTTCTATGATTAGACTCAGCAATTAAGAACCTTAGAAACACAGTTAAGCAACTTTAAATAGGTGTCTATATGGCTAGACCTCTCAGAATCTTATTTATTTACAAAAGGAAGTTTGGAGGTTAACTATGTTAATATATTTAACCAGAAAATGAAAACCAAATTATAGTTGTCAAATATCAAATGCCAAAAAATTTTTCATAAAACCAAGCAAAACACACACACACACACACACACACACACACACACACACACACGTCACAAGGGAGCAAGATGAGAGCATTAGAAGTCAGAGCCACATGACCTAAAACCGGCAAAGGGAGGGAAAAGTACCTGAAAATATGCAATAATTTAAAATAATTTAAATAATGATATTTTAAAAAATTGTTTTCAGATTGAAAATAATGGATTCTCGAGAAGAATTAATGAAAAAAGTCATACACTTCAACATAACTAAATAAATTTCCTGTAATTAAAGATAAATGAAAAACTTACCAACATACAGATGAAAAGAATAAGTCAGAATCACACTGACATGAAACTTCTCAAATACAACACAATTAAGTAGAAAAAAGCAAACAATATCCATAGACTACTGGGATTAAAGAGGAATGATCCAAAAGTATTCACCTAGTCAAATATATTATTCAGACATTCAAAGATATCTAGGCAGTATCTTATCTAAGGAAAACTAACAACAAAATCTTGAATTCATAGAAATTGAAATCAGAATAGGGATCTCTAAGCAGGAGGACATAAGGACTTAAAAAAAGTAATGAGCCGGGCGCGGTGGCTCAAGCCTGTAATCCCAGCACTTTGGGAGGCCGAGGCGGGTGGATCACGAGGTCGAGAGATCGAGACCATCCTGGTCAACATGGTGAAACCCCGTCTCTACTAAAAGTGCAAAAAATTAGCTGGGCATGGTGGCACGTGCCTGTAATCCCAGCTACTCAGGAGGCTGAGGCAGGAGAATTGCCTGAGCCCAGGAGGCGGAGGTTGCAGTGAGCCGAGATCGCGTCATTGCACTCCAGCCTGGGTAACAAGGGCGAAACTCCGTCTCAAAAAAAAATAAATAAATAAAAATAAAAAAATAAAAAAAATAATGGTCAGTAATGACTCTCAATAGTAATGCTAGTTAAAGTTTATAAAATAAATTAAATAGGAATAATGAAATAGAACTACTATAAGAGAAAATAACAGTAGTTGCAATTAAAGCACGAACAATGTCAGCCAAACACAAGAATGCACATGTATGGTGGGGAGAGTTGAAAGATGGCCTAAGTGGAGAAGTAAAAACATTTTAAGGCTTTTATTTGACAAGAAGCCAAAAACAATGAAAAGCAAACAATTTCACCTTTTGAAAAAGTAAAATTATAAAGTCTCTTATGAATAAAACTTTTATAACACTAAATAGAAAGAATACTTTTCTGCTGAGTACAACTGAATGGACCATAGCACTTTTGTTCTTTAGCGTCGAATTCAAAACAAGTTACCATTAACTTCCTCTGACACAAAATAAAAATATTGGTTCAGAATTCTCAAATATATTTATAATTCAGTGATAATTGACAAATCAATTTCATAAAGAAAATGTCATGGAATAATGGACTATTAGTATCAACAAGGAATCAGTGAATATTGATACTGCCAATAAAACAACTCATGCTCTTTCAACCATTCTACTCTGGAATAGTTTTCATTTACTCAAAGGACAATAAAACTGAATCCAAAGAGTTGTTTATAAGAGCTCAAACTATTGTCAAGAAGCAAACAAAACTGTATTTTGAAAAGATGGGGTGTGTGTGTGTGTGTGTGTGTGTGTGTGTGTTTATGTGGGTGTTTATATGTAATGTATACATGTGTGGTTATATGTGTATATATAAAACACACATCTACACATATGTACATGTGATTGTGTGTGTGTATATATATGTGTATAAGACTGAGAGACAGAAAAGAGTTTTATTTTACCTTTAGAGCAGCCGGAAAATCTTTAATACTTTTTCCAAATTTTTCATCTGTATTACTATTACTCTGATGAGCCTGGGAAGTTTTTCCAGCTTGAATCTCTGCTGTACCTAAAGAGAAAAAAAAAAATAGTAAATGAACTTGCTCTATCACTTTATTCCTTATGTAAAAAGTGCTTACTTTTTGATTGACATAGACTTCCACTAGTATATAAATGCTATAACATAAGAGGCCAGTTCTCTGTCAATAAAATTGTTCATATATCTATGTCTATAATCAGGATACCCCAAGAACTGTATTCATTACTACTTGCTAAGGAAGTTCCAACCAGTCTAAACATTAAAATGAGACAATTTTGCTCCAATCACATATCTATGCTTTTCATTTAAAATCTCTTAACATTTTTTCTTTCTTTCAAGTGGTTCTCTTTTTGATCCTAATAAAGTATATTAAAGTATTTTTGTGGTTTTTTTCCTCTGCTTTCTTAATCCTAACATGCTTGACAAGTGAAATATTTACCATCTTATTACCATGTCCCTTGGATTTTTAATAATGGTACTGCCAATAAATCTGAGAAAATAGTCAACATATGGAATTACAAATGAATGGCTCAGGGTAGAAATTAAGTTAATGAGTCTACCTACTCATAGTCTGTCAGATTTTCTCTTGCCCATTTCCAAAAGGTAATCATCTATCCTGTTATAAATAACAATGTAAACAACTAAATACCTTCAACCTAAAAAAAAAAAATACTTCTACAGATATGCATTTTAACTTCATCATTATGCAGAAGCAAGAGCTCATAAAGAAAAATTAATATTCTTTTTTATTAACCTTTTCTTGTTATATAGAATGTTTAGTATTCTAGTCAGGCATGGTGGCTCATGCCTGTATCCCTAGCACTTTGAGAGGCTGAGGCAGGGAAATTAACTGAGGTCAGGAGTTCGAGACCAGCCTGACCAACATGGCAAAACCAGTCTCTACCAAAAATACAAAAATTAGCCAAGTGTGCTGGCACATGACTGTGGTCCCAGCTACTCGGGAGGCTAAGTCAGGAGAATTGCTTGAACCCAAGAGTCAGGTTGCAGTGAGCAGAGATCACACCACTGCATTCCAGTCTGGGCAACAGAGGGAGACTGTCTCAAAAAAAAAAAAGAAGAAAGAAGAAAAAGAAAGAAAGAAGAAAGAAAGAAAGAAGGAAAGAAAGAAAGAAAAAAGAAAGAAAGAGAGAGAAAGAAAGAAAGGGATGTTTCGTATTCACATACAGTAAAAAAGTAAGTAAGTACACTACAGAATGACTTCGGTGATAACGGAAGATAAAAGCACTTGCACATTTAACTACAAGTAATTAACATGAATCATTTAAAGCAGATTGAAGTTAATGACTAACTGAATGCAAACTAATAGTTTAAAAGATATTGTACCTTGCATACACATAAAGTAGAATTCCAGATAAAACAGAAACAAATTTAGTAAGTACTAAGAAGGCGAATATTCATAGTTTCATTATTAATTGGAAATTGAAAAAACCCCTGAATATTAAGATTGTTACCCAATGTTTTCTAGAATGAAGAATATTCAAAAGTTTACATAGGCAGATACTTGAGATTCTATAAAACAAACTGGGTGAATCTATAGTTCTTATTAATCATATAGAAAATAACAACTGACCTACAATTAAAATAAACTTCTCTGGTTTTAAAGAAAGCAAGTTTACCTGGTAAATGTTTTGGAAAGCAAGAAAAAGGTATTATTAAAGACCAAGCAAAGATCCATGATAGAATAAATCCAATCCACCAAGCTCCCAACCAACGTGGATCATCCTCAGTGACATCAGTGCTACATGATAGAAAAACAAGAGGTAAAAGTCAACTCCACCTTATTAATTAAAACTCAGTTAAGATAATTACATACTTTATACTTCCAGTTCATCTATTAGAATATTATTATAATATACAACATTTTAATGGTGCCATTGTGAAGAATCAGAAAACAGGTAGCAGGAATAAATGAGAGTTATAAGAATAATGGTTTACAAAATGTTTAAAAATGGCAAATATGACATAAAAGTTTAAAATTCTAATAGTAAATTGAGAACTATTTGAAGAGATACATAGAATTTCTCAACATTTTTTAACTTTAGCTAAATTTTCTTCTCTACTCTATTAAATTAAATATATATCACGGCAATCACTGATCTATGTTAAAAGGCCATAGACTGTGCTTCATTCAATTAGTGCATTTCTTTAATGTAAAATTATTCTTAAAGTAATTTTATTTAATGGTATCAGTCTGTCACCCAGGCTGAAGTGCAATGGCATGATCATAGTTGACTGCAGCTTTAGACTTCTGGGCTTAAGTGATTCTCTCATCTTAGCCTCCCAAGTAGCTCGTAAGCTACTATAGCTAAAAGCCACTCCTGGCCTCAAGTGATCCTTACACTTTGACCTCCCAAAGTGCTAGGATTACAGGAATGAGCCACCATGCCCAAACAGGGTTCTTATATTTTAATATACTTTGGACCTTTCTAAAAATACACGAATCCTACAAATCATTCCACTAAAATTAAAATGTCCTTTCTTAAAGCTCTGGGTTTAATACTTCGAGAGTTCTTCTGCATGCCTTTCTAAAGGCTGTGAAAGATTAACCTAGGACTAACAGTTTAGAGAACAAATCACATACCATGACCACATTTTTGTATTCACTGCAATACAGTGAATTGCAGTGCAGGTCATGTACAGAATTGTACAGTTACTATTCCTAGTGGCAAAATAAAAAAAATATGATCTCAGCAAAGGCACAAATTTCTCTAAGCAAAAATGGAGAAGGTAACTAACTCACTGTTGAATTTTGGAGTCAAAGAGATCACTTTAATCTATGTCTTAGCCACTTACCAACCTGTGCGTATCAACTATTATTAAATAAGATAGCACATAAAAAACATATGGTGTCTGGTACATAGTATAGGACAAATAAATATTATCTATTATTATATTATTATCCTTCCTTGTCATTGTTGTTAAAATGGAGTAATTGTGATCTCTATGGCATTATCAGAGTTACTATGGAACATTTTCTGACGATAGTAATTCTGATAATGCCATAGAAGGGAGGAAGGGTGGAAGGGAGGAAGGAAGGAAGAAGGATCGTAGACTCTTGAGACTCTACAGACTATCTAGTCACAACTAAATCTATGGAAAATATTGTTAATTTCTATTGAATTATTATTTTTGAACAATGCATGAGGTCCTAAATATTTTTTCTAAATTTCACCAGATGATTTTTATTAAACATCCTTATTTACAAAAATATGTTATTATAATAAAAGATGGTATGGCATTGATCCAAAAGGCAATACAGCCAAATATAAGAATTCTTTGTATTCAGTTTTGTTTCCTGAATAATTTCTCATGCTATACTGAAGGAAGTACTGTGAAAATGTTCTGTCTATGATGTTGGCATAATTAAAATAAAATAAATTTAAATAAAAGAAAAATTGATACTGCCTTGCCTTTCACTCATAGCAACATCAATGTACATGGTTAGCAGCTGTCCTCCCAATACATAGCCAATAGCAGGGCCTAAGATTGACATAGCATAACCAGTTCCTAGAAGAAAAACAAAGACATTGAATATAGTCATATGTACAACCTCACTTTGCATGCTTAACAGTGAAAACAAATGTTTTACTGTAGAAAAATAAACAACTAAACATATCAAAATCACACGCATTTTTACTAAAACAATACCATTTGAATCAACAGTCAAGTCAAGGAGCCCAAAATATATAACTCAGGGTAAAAGATATTTGTAGTAATAATTAGAACAAAACTAAAAATTACAAATCCATGGAAAGTGTTGGTAACTGGTGGTAGAAGTAGTATATCTACTATTGGTCCTTTACTGATCGTGATCATAAGTGCTGTTTATAATATCGTGGAAGAAAACAATGTGAGCAAACTGAAATGAGAAGTCTTTTCCACTCTGTACAACTCAGACAGAATTTTTTATTTTGCACTATAGCAGCTGACATCAAATCTGGATCTGCTGAGAAGTCTCTTTCTTAAAAGTAAGCCATTAGTTTAAACTTTTTCTCTTAGGGACTTTCCCCATTTTTACTTGCAGTAGAATTAAATGGCATTTATTTCTATCTGTCAGATATTTTAAATCTTGCCATATATAACTCTAAATTTTTGTAAAACAAAACTTATTTGACCACTCCGGTCTTTTCATTGTTGTTGTTGTTGTTTATTTAAGCTCCTAGTTTCCCTTTTTTTCCTTTTATTTTGTAGTTGACACAGAACCATTGCACATTTTAGAGGGTACAGAGTTATGTATCAATATAACTATAAAATGTATAATGATCAAATCACACTAATTAGCATACCCATTACCTCATACATTTATGATTTGTGCTGGGAACTTTCAACATCCTCTCTTTTAGTGCTTTGAACATATACAATAAGTAACGGTTAACCATATTCAATCTATAGTGCTACATAGAACACTAGTGCTACATACCTTCCCTTCCCAAATCTTTCCCAGCCTTTAATAACCGTAATTCTACTCTTGAATTCTATGAGCTGATTTTTTTTTCTTTTTAGCTCCCAGATATCAGTGAGAACATGCAGTATTTATCTTTTGTGTATACATTTCACATTTTCTTTATCTATTCTATATCTCTTGATGAATAGCTTGATTCCATCTCTTAGCTATTGTGAAAAAATCATGAGGATACAACTATCTCTTCAATACGCTGATTTACTTTCCCTTGGATCTTACCTCATAGTAAGATTGCTGGATCATATGGTAATTATACTTTCAGTTTTTGAGAAATCTCTATACTATATTCCATAATGGCTGTATAAATTTACATTCTCACCCACAGTGTATAAAAAGTTCCTGTTTCTCTGCATCTTAACGAGCATTTGATATTTTGGCTTTGTGATAATAGCCATTCTAATCGAGGTGAGATAATGTCATTGTGACTTTGATTTGTATTTCCCTGATCATAATTGATGTTGACCATTTTTTCATATAACTGGTGGCCATCTGTATATCTTATTTTGGAAAATGGCTACATAGATTCTTTGCTTACTTTTTAATTAGATTATTTGGACTTTGCCAAAGGGGTAAAGAGGTCCGTAGAGTAAGGTAATGAAAGCCTAACCAGGTACTGAAGGTGAAACAAATTCTTCAATTGAGAGCTAAATTTGAAGCTCCTCATAAGCCAAATGGAATGTTTATAGAGGTTTTCCTTCAGAGGTTTCTACTTGGTTCATTCTTTGGAATGCTCTGTTATCCAGAGATTCACGCGATCTAGAGAGAATGCTGCTTAAATGGCTCTTCCTAATCTGCAAAGCTAGCATGCCCAGAGCAAAAAATACAGCAGTGCATCAACAAAAATTATTATAATTTATATTTACTGACATTATATGGCAGGAAATAAAACAAAAGGAATACTGCATTTATTTACTAGGAATGCCTACGGCATTACAACTAACTTTTAATATGCCTATGTTATACTTTACTTCTAAAGTAAACAAATAATAAGATAAAGTGAAACTGAGACAGTTTAGAGAGTAAACTTACCTATATAGAGAGAAGATTTGTGTGTGGGCACAGAATCATCAAGAAAGGCTGTTCCCAGGGTGTAGAGAGGAGTTCCTCCTGCCCCCAGCAATAGTTGTCCCAAGATGAAGATGTACAAGTAGTTAGAAAGTGAAGAAGTTGAAGAGGTACAACTGGTGCTATTCCTTGTTGTTATGCAAGTATCTTTGAGAAAAAAATAAAATAAAATTGTGAATTTATAGACATTTAGCTAATACTTTAAATTTCTATCATATAAATTATATTTGCCTAGTGTAATATAACATTATTTATTTCTTTCAATCATTTTACTTTGATTTAAACTACTGGAAAATATGTGAAAAGAAAAATATACTTTCTTTTACATGTTGTATACCCCTTTAATTTTTTTTTACACAATTATAGTCTTAATAAAACATACTATCATTATATTCAACAATGTCCACTTTTCACTTATTGACTATCTTTGATATTCCCACTTAAACCTTCATTTCCAAACTAATTGTTACTGCCACAGGATACATGCAGTAATCACACACCCTCTGTATTTTTGCTGGGAATTGCACTCCAGACCTGTTCCTATTTGGCCATCTTGGATCGTCTTCCTCACATTTTCTGCTTAGGGCCTAACCTGGATGCCTCTGCTTTCACAAGTTAGCTAATTGACTGATTATATTAACCTGAGCTTATCTAATTGGCTTATTGCAATCACCTGGGCTGAGCTAATTGGCTTAATACAATCACCTGGGCTGAGCTAATGGGCTTAATGTATTTGCCCAAGCTGCAGAAGATGACCTCTGACCTACTTTTCTTCTGAGGCTTATTTTGCAATGTATGCATAAGGATTACATAGACATAGCCAGGCAATCTATTGTGTTTTATATGTTTATCCACCTGTCTTATGTCTAAATAAAATAATTAAAATGCTAGAATAAAACCATTGTGTAATTATGGAATAGGAAGAGTCATATAGCAAACTCAGAACCTAGGAAAATTGAACTGATTGAAAAATTTGTTTACAGAAAAAAATGCAAGTGACAACGAATGTATGGAAAAATGCTTAATTTCAGATGATTTTTAAAAAGGAAATGAAAAATTTTATATATATATATACATTTTTTTAACCAATGAGATTGATAGTAATTTAAGTTTTATTATGTAAAGTGTTAATGACTTGTTGGGGGATTGCATATTTGTAAGACTTTTTGATAAAGCAGTTTGGCAGTATCAAAATACAAATATTCATTCACTTTGACCTAGAAGGTTCACTCTTTGTAACCTGTCCTATAGGTAGGCTTGCACAAAATGTGCCAGGGTAAACTTAAATATATATATATACATATATATATATATATATACATGTATATATATACATGTATATATATACATATATATATACATATATATGTATATATATCACAACATTCTAATAGAAATAACAAAATGATTTAAACCTATGTATAATACAATATAATATTAACAATATTTATTATTAGATACATGTGTTGGACTAAGTAATAAAATTACAGGACATTTATGCTATGGAATATTATGACAGTGTCAACAAATAAATTTAAATACAGAGCTCACTTCTCAGCACTTGAGCTCCTATAAGGGACAGACTGTCTCCTCAAGCAGCTCCACGACCCCCATACATCCAAAGAGACACCTCATAAAGGAAAGCTCAGGCTGACATCTCGCGTGTATCCTTCTGGGACGAAGATAACAGAATAAGAAACTGGCAGCAACCCTTACTGTTTTGCAGCCCCTGCAGGTGATCACCAGGCAAGCAGGGTCTGGAGTGGACTTCCAGCAGTCCTCCAGCAGAGGGGCCAGACTGTTAGAAGGAAAACTAAAAACCAGAAAGAAATAACTTTATCATCAATAAAAACAATGTCCACTCAGATACCCCATCCAAAAGTCACCAACTACAAAGACCACAGGTAGATAAATCCACAAAGATAGAAAGAAACCAGTGCAAAAAGGATGGAAAACCAGAACGTCTCTCCTCCTCCAAGTGATCACAACTCCTCAACAGCAAGAAACAAGGCTGGATGGAGAATGAGTCTGATGAATTCACAGAAACAGCGTTCAGAAAGTGGGTTTTAACAAAATTCTCTGAGATAAAAGAACATGTCCTAACCCAATTCAAAGAAACTAATAACCTTGAAAAAGGTTTGATGAAATGCTAACAAGAATAACAACTTAGAGAATAAATAAATGAATTGATGAGCTGAAAAACACAACACAAGAACTTCAAGAAGCATACATAAGTTTCAATAGCTGAATTGACCAAGCAGAAGAAAGGTTATCAGAGACTGAATATCAACTCAATGAAATAAAATGAGAAGGCAAGATTAGAGAAAAAAGAGTAAAAATAAATGAACAAAGCCTCCAAGAAATATGGGATTATGTGAAAAGACCTAATCTACATTTGATAGGTGTACCCGAACGTGACGTAGAGAATGAATCCAAGCTGGAAAACATTAAAGAGCATCAACACAATGAAGAAAATGCATCAACTAATAGGCAAAACAACCAGCTGGCATCAAAATGGCAGGATCAAATTCACACATAACAATATTAACCTTAAATGTAAATGGGCTAAATACCCCAATCAAAAACAGAGACTGGCAAATTGGATAAAAAGTCAAGACCCATCGATGTGTCGTATCCAGGAAACCCATCCCACATGCAAAGATACACATAGGCTCAAAATAAAGATATGGGCCCAGTGTGGTGGCTCACGCCTGTAATCCAAGCACTTTGGAGGCCAAGGCACGCAGATCACCTGAGGTTGGGAGTTCAAGACCAGCCTGACCAACATGGTGAAACCCTGTCTTTAAAAATCAAACAAACAAACAACAACAACAAAAAACAAACAAACAAAAAAAAAAAAACAAAATGAAAAACAAAATAAAGGGATGGAGGAAGATTTACCAAGCATATGGAGAGCAATAAAAAAAAATGCAGAAGTTGCAATCCTAGTCTCTGATAAAATAGACTTTAAACAAACAAAGATCAAAAAAGACCATGAAGGGCATTACATAATGATAAAAGTATCAATGCATCAAGAAGAGCTAATGATCCTAAATATATATGCACCAATACAGGAACACCCAGATACATAAAGCAACTTCTTAATGACCTAAAAAGAGACTTAGACTCCCACACAATAATGTGAGAGACTTTAACACTCGACTGTCAATATTAGACAGATTAATGAGACAGAAAATTAACAAGGATATCCAGAACTTGAACTCAGATCTGGACCAAGCAAACCTAATAGACATTTACAGAACTCTCCACCCCAAATCCATAGAATATACATTCTTCTCAGCATGACATCACACCTACTCTAAAATTGACCCCATAATTGGAAGCAAATCACTCCTCAGCAAATGCAAAAGAATGGAAATTATAATAAGCAGTCTCTCAGACCACAGTGCAATCAAATTAGAACTCAGAATTAAGTAACTAACTCAGAACTTCACAACTTCATGGAAACTGAACAACTGGCTCTTGAATGTTGCCTGGATAAACAATGAAATGAAGGCAGAAATAAAGATGTTCTTTGAAACCAACAAGAATGAAGACACAATGTACCAGAATCTCTGAGACACATTTAAAGCAGTGTCTAGAGGAAAATTTATAGCAATAAATGCTCACATGAGAAGCAAGGAAAGATCTAAAATCGACACCCACTCATCAAAATTGAAAGAGCTGGAGGAGTTAAGATTTAAAAAAGTCAAAAGCTAGCAGAAGACAAGAAATAACTAAGAGCAGAACTGAAGGAGATAGAGACACCAAAAAAAACCTTCAAAAAATCAATAAATCCTGGAGCTATTTTTTTTTAAAGATCAACAAAATAGACCACTAGCCAGATTAATAAAAGAGAAAAGAGAGAAGAATCAAATAGATGCAATAAAAAACGATAAAAGGGATGTAACCACTGATTGCAGAGAAATACAAACTACCATCAGAAATTACTACTAACAACTCTATGCACATAAACCAGTAAACCTGGGAGAAATTGGTAAATTCCTGGACACTTGCACCCTCCCAAGCCTAAACCAGGAAGAAGCTGAAACCCTGAATAGACCAATAACAAGGGCTGTAGTTGAGGCAGCAATTAATAGACTATCAACCAAAAAAAGGCCAGCTGAATTCTACCAAATGTACAAAGAGGAGCTCGTACCACTCCTGAAAATATTCCAAACAATCCAAAAAGAGGGAATCCTTCCACAAATCATTTATGAGACCAACATCATCCCAATACCAAAACCCGGCAGAGACTCAACAAAAAAAGAAAACTTCAGGCCAATATCCATTATGAACATAGATGCAAATATCTTCAATAAAATACTGGAAAATCAATTGCAATGGCACATCAAAAAGCTTATCCACCATGATCAAGTAGCATTCATCCTGGGGATGCAAGGCTGGTTCAACATACGCAAGTCTGTAAATGTAATTCACCACATAAACAGAACCAAAGACAAAAACCACGTGATTATCTCAATAGATGCAGAGAAAGTGTTCAACAAACTTCAAGAGCCCTTTATGCTAAAAACTCTCAATAAACTAGATATCGATGGAACGTATCTCAAAATAATAAAAGCTATTTATGGACAAACCCACAGCCAATATCATACTGAATGGGCAAAAACTAGAAGCATTTCCTTTGAAATCTGGCACTAGACAAGGATGCCCTCTCTCACCACTCCTATTAAATATAGTATTGGAAGTTCTAGCCAGAGCAATCAGGCCAGAAAAACAAATAAAGGGTATTTAATTAGGAAAGGAAGAAGTCAAATTGTCTCTATTTGCAGACGACATGATTGTATATTTAGAAGACCCCATTGTCTCAGCTGAAAATCTCAAACTGATAAGCAACTTCAGCAAAGTCTCAGGATACAAAATCAATATGCAGAAATCACAAGCATTACTATACACCAATAATAGACTTAAAGAAAGCCAAATCAAGCCGGGTGCGGTGGCTCAAGCCTGTAATCCCAGCACTTTGGGAGGCCAAGGCGGGTGGTTCACGAGGTCGAGAGATCGAGACCACCCTGGTCAACATGGTGAAACCCCATCTCTACTAAAAATACAAAAAAATTAGCTGGGCATGGTGGTGCATTCCTGTAATCTCAGCCACTCAGGAGGCTGAGGCAGGAGAATTGCCTGAACCCAGGAGGCAGAGGCTGCAAAACTCCGTCTCAAAAAAAAAAAAAAAAAAAAAAAAAAAGAATGCCATTCAAAATTGCTATGAAGGGAATAAAATACCTAGGAATACAACTACCAAAGGATATAAAGGATGTCTTCAAGGAGAAATACAAACCACTTCTGAAGGAAATAAGAGAGGAAAAAAAAAGATGGAAAATCATTCCATGCTCACAGTTAGGAAGAATCAATATTATTTAAATGGCCATACTGCCCAAAGTAATTTATAGATTCAATGCTATCCCCATCAAGCTACATATGACCCTCTTCACATAACTGGAAAAACCACCTTAAATTTCATATGGAACCAAAAGAGTGCCAGCATAGCCAAGTCAATTCAAAGCAAAAAGAGCAAAGCTGGAGGGATCATGCTATCTGTCTCCAAACTATACTACAAGGCTACAGTAATCAAAACAGCATGGTACTGGTATCAAAATAGAGATGTAGACCGATGGAACAGAACAGAGGCCTCGGAGGCAATGCCACACATCTACAACCATCTGATCTTTGACAAACCTGACAAAAACAAGCAATGGGGAAAGGATTCCCTGTTTAATAAATGTTGTTGGAAAAACTGGCAAGCCATGTGCAGAAAGCAGAAACTGGACCCCTTCCTGGCACCATACACTAAAATTAACTCCAGATGGATTAAAGACTTAAACATAAGACCTAACACCATAAAAACTCTAGAAGAAACAATCATTAGAGTGAACTGGCAACCAAAAGAATGGGAAAAAGTTGTTGCAATCTACCCATCTGACAAAGGTCTAATATCCAGAATCTGCAAAGAACTAAAACAGATTTACAAGAAAACAAACAAACAAACCCATTCAAAAGTGGGCATGTTTTGAAAAGATATGAACAGACACTTTTCAAAAGAAGACATATATGATGCCAGCAAACAGATGAAAAAATGCTCATCATCACTGGTCATTAGAGAAATGCAAATCAAACCCACATTGAGATACCCTCTCATGCCAGTTAGAATGGCAACCATTAAAAAATCTGGAGACAACATATATATATATGAAAGAAAGAAAATGTGAATAATACAGGCATACATTGAAAAAGGAAGCAGGACTATGAAGCGCTACGTTAATTCATATGTAATATCTTATAGTGGGAGAAGACAGAGGTCCAGCATTCTGTTGCATTAACCAAAAAGCACATCTTTTACTAACTTTACTATGTGTGGGTTTATTTAATCTTGTGTTACTAATCTCTGCAATCCCACTCCAACACAAATTTCTTGTGATTACTTCAGCTTTCTAAGGTTTAAAGGCATCAATATGTCAGCCCAGCTACAACCCATTTTAAAGCCCTTCATTAATTGATCCATTTTCATAATACAGGCAGTGTTGTCTTACGAAATCTAATACAAACATCTCACAAAAAGCTGCCAAGGAATCTTTCATCTCATTCAAAGGTGAATACTAACCAAAAAAGAAACACAAATGGCTAGCACGGGAGAATGGTCCCAGAAAAGTGCTATAATTAATGTAGATTTTAAAATTACTATATTGTGATACCAAAAAAAAAAAAAAAAAAAAAAAAAAGGAATGAAAACAATTGTTTCTGAAAATCCAGAGCTTGAAACAGGGATTTAATAAGCTCATAGAAATGTGGTGAGGTGGGGCATGGTGGTGCACACCTGTAATTCCAGCACTTTGGGAGGCCAAGGTGGGCAGATCACCTGAGGTCAGAGTTTGAGAGCAGCATGGCCAAAATGTGAACCCCGTCTCTACTAGATATACGAAAAAATAGCTGAGTGTGGTGGTGCATCCCTGTAGTCCCAGCTACTTGGGAGGCTGAGGCAAGATATTTGCTGGAACCCGGGAGGAGGAGGTTGCAATGTGCCACTGCACTCCAGCCTGGGCAAAAAAGTGACACTCCACCTCAAAAAAATAAATAAATAAATAAAATGTGGTGAAATAAAGAAAGGAAAAACACATACACACACAAACTTGGGCTAAAATAACTCAAGAAAGACTACCATTTTTTTTCTATAAAACATAAAAGAACAAAACATTAGAAACGGAGGTCACCCTGGAATGGACCAAAAAAAAAAAAAAAAAACCAGAGACTTGTGAGAATTATGATGGAGAAAATAGACTTGAGAAATAGGAACAAAATTAAAGGAAAAAATAAGACACCAAGATTTAAAAGGTTACAGAGAAAATTACAGATATGGAATTCAGACAAAGGCAATCGAATATAATCAACCAAAATAGAATAATAAATGTTTAAAGGTAAATTTACAGAAAATGGTTCTAAAATAAAGATTAATATATAATTATAAAAAATATAGAGATCCCAGGAAAATTTGATGCGGGATTTTCAGTGTCAAAATATTCTCTTGTAAAGTCTGTGAATTTTAAAGATGAAAAGACTTTTTTAAACAGCTAAACAAGAAGATAAGTCACTTATGTAGAGAGAAATAAACAGTAAGCTTACATTCAGACTTCTCTAAAGCAACTTTAACCCCATAGAGGCAGTAAAGGAATGCCAAAAAAGTAACCAGTGCAAGATAATGTGACCCTCAAATTTTATGGTTATCCAAAGTGACATTCAAATATAAAGACAAAGAAAAAAATTTAAACTTACATTATTTAAACATACTAAATCTCAGAAAATGAACTTGTCCTGAAAAAACTACTAAAGGGTACATTTTATACTATGGAGAAAAACTTCATTCAGAGATACCATGTGTACCTCAAGATAATCTGAAGAAAATTCTACTTTTATAATACAGTTTATAAAATAGCTAGAATTACCTACTCAATGAATTTTGTGAGATTATTAGTTGAGAAAGTATTTGAACCTAGAATTTCAACTTCTGATGAAAAATCAAACAATTTCTGATCAAATAAATATAGTCAGCCCTCCATATCCACAGTTTCCACAACTGTGGATTCAACAAACCACAGATCAAAAATATTCAGGGAGGAAAAATAACAATACAGCAACAAAAGAAATACAAGTAAAAATATAGTATAATTATTTACATAGCATTTATACTGCATTAGGTATTAATTGCAATCTAGAGATAATTTAAAATATATAGGAGGATGTAGGTAGGTTGCATACAAATAACACATCATTTTTAGAAGAGACTTGAGCATGCACAGATTTTGGTATCCATGGGGGTCCTGGAACCAATCAACATTAATTAAAAGGCACTTTCAACATTAATCAAAAGGCAAGTGATTTGACAATACACCACAAGAGGAAGCTCCTATGTTGTTTATAAATTTAGAGGAGCATTGCTGATAAAATTAAGGACTAGAGCTTTACCTAATGAACAAAGAGATGGCCAGTCTTGCCACTAATATTAGCAGGGCTGTGACAAAAGGACAAAAGAAAATCCACATGCCATATGTCAAAATATTTAGAAGATAAATACCAAGCTCAGCCAAATGCTTAATCCCACTCACAGACCCACAGCCTGCTGCTCTCCAGGCATCTGCCCTAAAGACCTGGAGGCTAAATGTCCCTCTTTTCTCCTGGGCCTATCCTGCTACCAGGGGTAGCAGAATGGACTCTACTGTGATGTGATTCCACTTCCCCAGTCACACATTTGATAGGATTCCCAGGACATGCCTATCTATGTATCCTGGAGAGGGCAGTAAAAAAGCCTAGTTTTCAGGGAATCCAGTCTCCCAAATTACCTGCATCAGGTGCTTTGAGGTGGCTAACTAAAAAAAAGCAATCTCTCTTTTTCCTTTCCCAAGGGGTATCTGTACTTTTCCTCCCTTGGCCTCACTCCTCTCCTCATCTCCTAACCACTTCCCTGAGGAAGCAGAAAGGGCTGCTGCTTTTGTTTATAGTTGACCACTCGCAAGTCTAAAAAGCATCTTCTGGCCTGAAGAATTTAGCTCAATCCTACATTCCTCTCCTATCATCTCTGTTCACTTTCTCTCTTATTAAACCTTGAGAAAACAAAGCAAAGTATCTTCAGGTTTCAATGTTTGTGATAATGTTGATCCCTCTGGCTCAGGGCAGGACCCTTCTTATCTGGGCCTCATGTCAGCTGGTGGTAGAAGACCCAAGAAGGCACCAAGAAAAATACTACTCCTCCTCAAGATGATGAGAAACACTCTACATTAAGATTGATATCTCTTGCCTGTAATAGGTGTCAGTAGGGACCTTCTGGGTTACTGTGCTTCATAAAAGCAGAGGGTAGGGTGAAAAGAGGTTGCACAAAGACTCTTACAGACAATTCAGCCCTCTTTGTGGGAACTGAAAAGCCAAGAGTTTGTGCAACCAACCTGCCCAACCAACCTGCCTGGGGTGCCAGATAAGTCACTCTCCTCCTATGGGAGCCTAACAGAGTCAATAAAGTGATTTTCAAAAGGAGCTACCACAGCATCTACAGAAAGATGTCATAAGAAAAAAAAAAAAAAAAAGGCATCATAATTTTATTTAAGTTACGATTAGGGCTCTGACTACAAAAATATTTTCGTGGAGAAGATGTAAAGTGTAAACACGTAATTCATCATGAAATGAATCAATTAGTTATATAAAGAAATGAAGGAACAGAAAAGAAATGATGAAGGAAAGAGAGATCAAGATACGCTGGGAGAAAAAAGTAAAAGGAAAAAAATTAAAACCTCATAGAAACGAAGATACAACAGAAAGGGGCACATGGGTAAACTGAGAAAACACAGTTATGGGCATAAAGAATACAAATGAGCAAAGTGAGCAAGATTAGTGATTAAAAAAAAAAGAAATGTTAATATAAGGAAGCCAAAGGTGATTATATATACACATAGTTGAAGTACCTAAGAAAGAAAACTAAAATCGTAGAACAAAATACTGAAACATATAATTTAAGGAAATGTCACTATAATTTAAAAATATGTATGTAAATCTCTATGGGTCAACCGGCATAACTGGAGGCCAGGGAACTATGACGTGAATGGTCATCACCAGGACATAGCTTAGAGTTGACTGTGAAGAGAGACTCCAAGTTGCACACACACTTGCACTATTGAGAATCTTTGTAAAGAACACCAGCAGTACACTGTATATCGAGTGTCACTAGCACTTCTAAATAATTTCAGAATGCACAGGCAAACAAAGGCTTTGTGTGCTTTGTATCTTCCTTCTTGGAGAATATAGCAATGGAATATACATATTTATATGTAATATGATAAAGAATGTTACCTTAAAAAATCATTTATCATATATTCAAGTTAGATTTTTTCTTCATTAATGTCTGACGTCTCCCAGAACTAGTGCTCTATAAATCACTTTTGAAAAAGTGGTTAGAACTATAACAAAAGTGTCAAAAGAAGCAAAACAGCCCTAGATCATTAAAAACATTTAAATTTAGCCCTTATACAAACAGACTTAAATCCGAGAGGGTTACAGTGGCACACAGTCACTCCAAACCACACCAGTGGGGAGGACACCAGAAAAATACACACTTAGGACCTCTTTCTTCCCAACACACAAATTCCTGTTAGCTAAACCCAACCACTATCCAGTGGGGAGAAAAGTGCCAGATTGACATAGTGTGTCTGGTTTTTCTACTAAAGCGCAAAGCAAAAGTGATAAATAATAAATATTGGCTCTGGACGGACACAGAATATCCAACACAGCCCCGCCCCTCCTTTTTGTACCTAGAATCCACTTTTATCTTTGTCTGAACTTAAAAATCTATGTATGTCCCATGTAAGAAACCCACAAAAAGCTATCAGCAAAATTTCTATCAGCGTTTTGCTATCAGCAAAATGTCGTCATGAGGTAACATCCATTAAGTTATTCTTCCACCTAAAAGCAACTGAAGTGTTAGCGGCAGCAGTGGTCTGCATGGGCAAGACCATGGCACAAGAGCAGGGAAACAATTAACCAGCTCTCTAATTCTCTTTCTATAGTTGGTTAGACGGCCTGAGTGATAAGCGTCACTTGCTTCTTTCATCCAGTTCTTGTTCCCTTTGCCACTGCTTAACTGGTCTGGTACTGTACAGTCTTTTACAAGTCTCCAGCTGTTCTTTCTCTATTGAGTTACTGAAGTTTTCTTTTAACAAGTACTGCTGGGTATGGGAGTGTTAAAAGGCACCCAAGTCAATCTTGCAGTCCAAAAATACACTGTTCCTTGCAACTGAAAAAGAACAACTCAATTTTCCCTCGGTAACTAGGATCCATTAGCACTGCCAATTTAGTGAACTTCTCTCCCTGTTGAATATTTACTATGAGGAGATCAAAAAAGATTAGGGAACAATTATAGTTAAGCTTTGAATTTAAGGAAATAATGACTGCCTTGATAGAAACTTGCATCCCTTGGGCACTAGAATTCAACAAGGGAGGAAGTAAGAATTTCATTAACTGGATTATTAGACGTAGTAGTGAGAGGCACCAATCCACTGCTGCTCCTAAGTTCCCAGACAGTACCCAGCAACCATTGTGGTGAGTTTCCTGGGTTTTATTTTTGCTTAATCTATACCAGATTTGCAGCTGAATAAGCTAGCAACCCTCAAATGCCAAAGGCTGCAGACAGAAAAAAAAAAAAAAAAAAAAAAAAAAGCCACAAGAAAATTCTCATCATTCTAGCCAAAAGATTAAGTAAGAAGCAGCTTGGCAAGGCAGAAAAATTAGTAACCATGCTACTCTAGTCAAATAGCACAGAGAAAACCTGCAGTCTCACCCACACTCACCCCTGCAATATATAACAGTGTAACAATATGCCCAATCCCCACTTCCGGGGTGTTGTCAGAGAAGGTAGCCTGGGTTTCCAGCTCTATGGAAACCCAGAAGCACCACTTTCCCTCTTTGCTAGTACAAGAGGAAGCCTAGTGAAGAGTCAGAACTTACACTGTAGTCCACTTAGAATTAGGTCATATCTCTCCTCTATGGTGTCAGTAGAACAGTAACAAGTCACTTCTAGCCATCCCAGAGAAAGTGTTATCAGTGGAGTTCTAGTGAAGATCCAGGACTGCCACCACCACCCAACAATAACAAGAAGGCTGTCTTCTTACCAGGTGTCAATTGAGGCTAAGAGGTGAACTTGGACTTCAATGCGACCTGGCAAATAAGACAACACCCACCCCTACCTCAAAGCTATCAGAGCAATGTCAATTAGTTAAGACAGAAGGTTTAAATAAGAACCAGAGTTTAATACTATACCAAGACTATACTTATGTACATACTCAATATCTAGGAAAAAAACACTCAAAAAGATATACCAAAAAATACACTCAAAACACTATAGATTAATAAAAATGGAATTCTAAAAATGTTCAAGCAACCCACATTCAGAAAAGCAGGAAGCAGATAATAGAGAAACAAAAGCAGAACACAAAACTAAATATTAAAAGTACAGGTTTGGGCCGGGCGCGGTGGCTCACGCCTATAATCCCAGCACTTTGGGAGGCCGAGGTGGGTGGATCACGAGGTCAGGAGATCAAGACCATCCTGGTCAACATGGTGAAACCCCGTCTCTACTAAAAATACAAAAAATTAGCTGGGCATGGTGGCGTGTGCCTGTAATCCCAGCTACTCAGGAGGCTGAGGCAGGAGAATTGCCCGAACCCAGGAGGCGGAGGTTGCGGTGAGCCAAGATCGTGCCATTGCACTCCAGCCTGGGTAACAAGAGCGAAACTCCGTCTCAAAAAAAAAGAAAAAAAAAAAAAAAGTACAGGTTTAAACTTTAACATACTAGTATTTGTATTACATGTAAATGGTCTGACTATTACAATTAAAGAATATTGACAGAGTGAATAAAACAAAAAAACCCGCTTTGTGCCATCCATAAGAAACTCACTTCAAATGCAATAATGTGGGCAGGCCGAAATTTAAAGATTGGGTGAAAAAAATCATCCAAGCATTAATCAAAATAATGTAGGAATAGCCATATTAATATCAGTTGAAATTGACCTTAGAGCAAAAACATTTACTTGATGCAGAAAGACATTACGTAATGAAAAAAGAGTCAATTTACCAAGAAGACATAGTAACACACATTCACCAACACGAAGCAGAAATTTATAGAATAAAAAGAGGAACAGATTAAATCCACAATTACAATTAAAGATTTCAAAACCCCTCTCTGAGCAACTGATAGAACACAAAAATAGCAAGGACATAAACTAACTTAACCACATCTACCAACAGGATCTAACCAACATTTTCTAAACATGCTGGAAACAATAGCAGAACACATTTTCTTTTCCAGTGCCCAGCAAACATATGCCAAGATAGACCATAACCTGCACCATAAACATGAATAAATTTTTAAAAATTCAAATACTACATAATGGGTTTTCTGAGTAAAATTGAATCAAACTAAACATTATTAATAAAATGATAACAAGAACATATCCAAATATTGGTAAGTAAACAACATACTTTCACACTTCCAAATAATCTATGGGTCAAAAAGGAGGTCTCTAAGGAGATTTAAAAAAATACACAAAATTAAGTAAAAATGAAAACACAAAAATTAAAAAAAAAAAAAAGAGAGGGAGGTAGGGAAAAAAATAAAAAAAAAACAACAACACACAATATATAACAATTGTGAAATACAACTCAAGTAGTCCTGAAAGAAAATTTTATAGCACTAAAATGCACATATTAGAAAAAATAAAATTAATCATCTAAGCTTACATGTCAGCCACCTAAAAAAAAAAAATAATAAAATGAGTTTAAAACAAGCAGAAGGAAAAAAATAGAGCTTAAATCAATAAATCGGAAAACAGAAAACTATAGAGAAAAATCAATGAAACTAAAAGTTCATATTTTGAAAAGATGAATTTAATTGGCTTCATCTAGCAAGGCTGACAAAGAATAAGAAAAAGTAGACAAATACTATCAATATCAGGAATCAAGCAAAGGATTTCATGACAAATTCAGCAAAGAAAACATACTAAATAAATACTAGGAACAGCTAGCTCCATACACACAAATTTGAAAATTTTAGATGAAAAGGAGCAATTCCATAAAAAGCATACATTATATCTGTTCACCCAAAGTGAAGTATTAGGTTGGTGCAAAAGAAATTGCAGTGTTTGCCATTAAAAGTAATGACAAAAATCACAATTACTTTTGCACCAACCTACTAGATTTGAATCACTATTAAAGATAACTATTAAGAATACTGACTTTTTAACTGAGGAACTCCCCAAACAGAAATCTATAGGCCCAAGTAGTTTCACTTGTAGTATTCTAACAAATATATAATGAAAAATTAAAATTAATCCCAGAAAATAGTAGAGGAGGAACATTTCTCAATTTATTGTATGAAGTTTGTAATCCCCTAAAATTCACAAAAACTACAAAGCTAAATAGAGACAGTACAAAAAAGAAAATGAAAACTAATATAAGAATATAGACACAAAAATGCTTAACAAAATAGTACCAAACAGAATTCACAAATGTATCAAAAGAATTGTACACCATTGCCAGGTGAGGTTTATTCTCAGATGCAAGGCTGGCATCAAAAAAATAAACACATAAATTTTAAAAAAGTTAACTACCATATTAACTGACTGAAGAAGAAAGATCACATGATCAGAAATCATAATAAACAATGATGCAGAACAAGTTTCTGACAACATTCAACAATGATTCCTGATTTAAAATTCTCAGAAAAAGAGGAATAAAATAGAACTTTCCAACTTGATAAAGAGTATTTATGAAAACATGCAGCAGTAGTAAAAGACTGAAAGCTTTTTTCCCTAAAATAGGGAAGAAAGTAAGAACATCCACTCTCATCACTCTTACTCAAAATAGAACTGGAAGTTCTAACCAGTGCAATAAAGAAAAAAAAAAAAAAGAAAATTAATGCCATACAAAAAATAAAGGAAGTAATAAAACTGTTTCTATTTGCAAAAGACATGATTGCCTACATAGAAAACACCAAGGAATCGACAAAATATGTCAAGAATCAAGTCGTTCAGTAAGGTCACAGAATACACAATGAAACATACAAAAATCTATTGTATTTCCATATATTGGCAATGAACATATGGAAACTGAAATTTAAAATATAGTACTATTTATAATCACTCAAAATAAGAAAGCAATATGAAATACTTAGATGTTAATCTAACAAAACATATACATAACTTGTATGCTAAAAATACGAATACTGATTTTAAAAAATCTAAATAAATGGAGTATAAATCCATACATATTCATGAATAGGAAGATCCAACATACTAACTATAGCAATTCAATCCCAATTAATATGCAGCTTGTATTAGTTCATTTTCACACTGCTATAAAGATACTACCGGAAACTGGGTAATTTATAAAGAAAAAAGACTTAATTGACTCACAGTTCCAAATGGCTAAGAAGAACTCAGGCAACTTACAATCATGCCAGAATGGGAAGCAGGTGCATCTTATATGGTGGCAGGTGAGAGAGCATGTGAAGGAGGAATTGTCAAACACTTATAAAACCATCAGCTCTCATGAGAACTCACTCACTAACAGGAGACCAGCATGGGGGAACCACCCCATGATCAAATAACCTCCCACCAGGTCCCTCCCTTGACGTGTGGGGATTATGGGTATTACAATTTGAGATGAGATTTGAGTGAGGACACAAAACCAAACCATATCACAGATTTAATACAATTCCCATCAAAATCCTATTATTTTGTAGATATAGACAAGATTATTCTAAAATTTGTATGAAAATATAAAGGAATGAAGAGAGCCAATATGGAAAGATAACAATGAAGTGAGAGGAAGGTCTATAGGATTTCAAGACTTATATAATAGTCAAGAATGTGATATTGGTGGAGAGACACATAGATCAATGGAAAAATGTAGAAATCCCAGAAATATAGATATACGAATATGCCTAACTGATTTTGAAAAAGCTATAAAAGCAATTCAGTGGTCAAAGAATAGAATTTTCAAATGGTTCTAGAGCTATTGGACATTTATAGACAAAAAATAAACTTTGATATAAACCTCACATCTTTTATAGAAATGAACTCAAAATATATCAAAGATTTAAATGTGAAATAGAAAACTATAAACCTTTTTTAGAAAATAGAAGAAAATCTTAGGGATCAGAGCTAGGCAAAGTGTTTTTAGTCTAGACAACAAAAGCATAATCTATAAAAAGAAAAATTGATAAGTTAGACTTTATTAAAATTGAAAACTTTCACTCTGTGAAAGACCCTGTTAAGAAGATAAAAAGACATGTTAAAGAATGGGTGAAAATATATGCAAACTAGCTTGTAAGTTCTAGTACTTAGAAAACAAATAGCACTCAGAACTCAACAGTAAAGAAACAAAAATCCAAAGACATGAAAAGACATTTCACAAAGGATGATACACAGATAGCAAATTCGCACAAGCAAAGATGTTCAGTGTCATCAGCCATTAGAGAAATACAAATTAAAATATGACGAGATTTTACTCTACACCTATTAGAATGGCTACACCAAATTCTGGCAAGGATTCAAATAAACTGAGTCACTCAATAGTCCTAATGGGAATGTAAAGTAATACAGTGAATTTGGAAAACAATTTGGCAGTTTCTCAAAAAAGTAAACATAAAATTTTCATATGACCCGGAAGTTTTACTCTTGGGCATCTAGTCCAGAAAAATGAAAATTATGTTCACACAAAAAGCTACATACTAATACTGTAGCTTTATTTGTAATAACCAAAATCTGAGAACAAACCAGATGTTCTTTAATAGGCAAATGATTAAACAAATTATGGTATATCCATACCACGGATTACTAATCAGCAATAGAAAGAACAGAACAACTGATATATACAATAACCTGATGAATATTCAGAAAATTACTCAAACTAAAAAAAGTCAATTCCAAAATCTTATCCACTGTATATTACTGAATTATTGTAAAACCTTTAACCATAAAAATGTTTATCATGAATTAATTTATAATTTAAAAAATATTTTTATATGTAAAAATCCTGTTCTATGAGTATGTTTAAAATGTAAAACAGAATGCTATGCAAGAATAAAAATGCTCATAGGTTGAAACATATTTTATTAACTGCATTAAAAAATAGGCACAGGAAAACAGTAAGACAATTCCAGAGTTGTGTTCCTTGAGAAAAGAATAACAGTGAATTGGATTTTTTTCTCTTTCCACTTTGTAGTATTACCCTGGGATTATAGGCACCCACCACCACACCCGGCTAATTTTTGTAATTTTTAGTAGATGTAAGATTTCACCATGGTAGCCAGGCTGGTCTCAAACTCTTGGCCTCAAGTGATACACCTGCCTCGGCCTCCCAAAGTGCTGGGATTACAGGTGTGAGCCACCTTGCCCAGCTCAGGGTAATTCATATTATCTAGGAAGTATGGGAAAGACTGAAAAGCCTCTGATAGAAAAAATTGTGATAGTTTCATCTAGTATTGACTACTGCTAAATGTAGCTATAGGCCTTTTATTGTATGTGTTAAATTTAAATTGGAATCATTTGTTTTATTAAACCATTATAACTTCTAACCTAAGAAATCACCTCTCCCCATTATTTCTTTATTCATTTCAGTTACAAAGAAGCAAAATGTAAAAAAAAAAAAAAGTGATTTCCATAAAGGAAAAGTTAATATCAAAAAAGGAAAAATACTCAAAAGCCAAGCAAAATTAAAGCTTCCTATATTGAACTTGTGGTTGAAAAGCTCTAAGATTACTTCCCCTAGGTCTTCTCAAATCTAGGCAAGCATTCCATTAAAGAAAAAAAGTATTCTAAGAATAAAAGATTAAATAGTAACTAGAAATAAAGTCTACTTTGAGTCCTACTCTAACCATTTTCCTACACAGCTTCTGTAAGTAGTTACCAAGCATAACCAAAGTCCTTTGATGAAGCATTCTCTGAAATGCCAATCAAAAAAAAAAAAAAAAAAAAAAAACCTGAGAAATTTAATGTGAATTTTTGTCATTGAAGGTTATTTTTGAGGGAAAGGGGATAGAAAAGAAAAACAAAAAAATGGTGTAATGTAGAAAAAATTATCCAATTATTGGTCAATAAATAAAAAGAGCTTTACTGGATTTAGTAACTACTTTTCTACAATTCCTCACTATTTAACAATGACCTCTCTCCCAAAGTCTCAAAGAGACAAAGATTATTTTGCTTGGTAACATTAAAATAACATTCATCTAAAAGAAATTAAAATTGCTTAGATAAAAAAATGTTATGTGGTAAAGATTTATTTATTGCATTTTAAATATTTTAAAGTCATATTGCAGTATGCTGTGTCATATTAATAATATGTCAAAGTAAGTCAAAAATGAATGTCAAATATGACTCATTTGAAAGTGTTTTGACACTATTCTACTTTCAGGTTAACTTGTACAAAAAAATAGCCCTTAATAATATGTATTTGTTCCTCTTAATTTTATTACTACCTCTTTTTTTTTAATCTAATAACAACACAACTTCTCTTTGATCATCTCCAAAGTTAATCACATTGAATGCATAAGTGTTTCTAAAACCTTCCCTTAAAAAAAACTTTCTCTCCAACCTACTTAAACTTATCGTTTACAACACAATAGAAAATCCAAGCTGTTTCAAAATATACCTTCCTAACTTTTGATCTTAACGTTCTTTTGTGTTATTCTCACATCTGCAGAAATTATATGTGCTTATCATATTGTATGTTTTGTTTTCTTCTATTTACTAACTATATCACATTACTTTAGTCTCCTCTTATAGAGATCATCCCATCCAAAATGAGCCCTGACTTTGGTTTCCCTCAAGTTCAAAACACAAGAACAACAGAAAAAGCACACAATGGTATGTTAATTTTCTCACTGTCCATTTTAAATTAAATTACATGTGTAATTTCAAATAAAATGATGTATTTTTTATTTTATTTATTTATTTATTTATTTATTTTTGAGACGGAGTTTCGCTCTTGTTACCCAGGCTGGAGTGCAATGGCGCGATCTCGGCTCACCGCAACCTCCGCCTCCTGGGTTCAGGCAATTCTCCTGCCTCAGCCTCTTGAGTAGCTGGGATTACAGGCACGCGCCACCATGCCCAGCTAATTTTTTGTATTTTTAGTAGAGACGGGGTTTCACCATGTTGACCAGGGTGGTCTCGATCTCTTGACCTCGTGATCCACCCGCCTCGGCCTCCCACAGTGCTGGGATTACAGGCATGAGCCACCGCGCCCGGCCATAAAATGATTTATTAATATTATGCTCTATGTTTTGTTAAGTTACTTAAGACGACTACACATCCTCTTGCTTCTAATTAATTTACAGGAAGCTTTCAACTAATCTGTTTTCCTTTTTCAGTTTCCTTTTCATAAGTTTTCTTCTCTATTCTACTTAAAGTTTCACAAATAATTCAGATTTTTCATTAAAGATTCCCATACTTGCAAAAGTAGATTAATACAAACCATTGTACCTGACTACTAGAAATAGGGGAAGAAATGGTTTAAATTCATAAAAAAAAAATTAAAATCATTCGATAAAGTCAATAACTTAGTATGAGTCATAAGCATACAAATTTGAAAAACAGTAAAGAAACCATAATAATTAGGATTAGTTTTAGCTGTTGTTGACCATTTAAGAAATCAATTCACTTCTTTCCCGAAGGCTTACATTGTCAAAATAAGGGATTTATCATTTTTAACATCCCTTCCATTTCTAAATGTCTGGATTCCCTAAAACATGTAATATAATTTCAATCCTCAATTCTGTGTCTGTCATATTATTATAAACACCTATGCACACCACAAGAAAAACTTACACGGGAAAAAAAATGCAAAAATTCAACACAACAGTAACACATTTTCATTCACCAGCAATGGGAGAGTAAGTAATATATCCCTTCCTGAAAGTCAGTGTGACATTACCTACCAAAAACTAGAATGAGGAAGCCCTTCAAATCCAATGCATCTCTAGGAGTCAAACCAAATGAAGGACTTGCACATTTATGTAAACACATATGTTTGAGGATATACACTGCAACACTGGATATATAATATGCAATTCATGGCTGGGCGCGGTGGCTCAAGCCTGTAATCCCAGCACTTTGGGAGGCCGAGGCGGGTGGATCACGAGGTCAAGAGATCGAGACCATCCTGGTCAACATGGTGAAACCCCGTCTCTACTAAAAATACAAAAATTAGCTGGGCATGGTGGCACGTGCCTGTAATCCCAGCTACTCAGGAGGCTGAGGCAGGAGAATTGCCTGAGCCCAGGAGGCAGAGGTTGCGGTGAGCCGAGATCGTGCCATTGCACTCCAGCCTGGGTAACAAGAACGAAACACCGTCTCAAAAAAAGAAAAAAAAAAAAAAAAATGCAATTCATACTTAAAAACTCCAAACCCCAATTCTTAATTTCCACTCCAATTCTGTTCTGCCTAGTCTTCCACCTTCTAGTAAAAACGGCCCCAGCTGGTCAAGCAAAATACCAGAGTCCTTCATTCCTCCTTCGCAATAAATCCAACAGAGTCGTGTTTCTTTTTCCTCTAAAACACACTGAGAATCAGTCATCTTCTGGATCTCTACTGCTGCCATCCCAGTTCCAGCCACATTTATCTCTCAACTGGACTACAATACAAATTTCCAGAGTGATTGCTTCCCATTTACTCTTGTCTCTCAAACTCCTGTAAGATCATGCACTTCCCCATGTAAAACTCTTACACAACTGTGCACTGCACTTCGAGCAAAATCTAAATGCCTCCCTGGTGCCTACCTGCCTCTCCAAAACAGCCTCCCCTGCTTTGATGATGCTGGCCAAAACCAACAATTTCTAAAACCTGCCAAGCCCTCCTCCGCTCCAAGGCCCTTAATCATATTTTTCTATAGCCTGAAAAGCATCTTTTAAGGTTAGCTGTTCTTTATTCAGATATTATCACTGTAGCCTTTCCTGGCCCACATATTAATCCTTTAACACAGTATTATTTCATACTATTTGCCCCTTTAGCCACTCACCTCAATTTTCACTTACCTTGTTCATTTGTTTATTAATTGCATATTTCTTCTCACTAATACATAAAATCCACATGGCATGGAACTGTTTTACTGGTATTATCTCAACATATCAATCAATATATGTTGTATAAATGCCAGAATAACATAAAGGCAAGCTGAGTTTTTGCTTTCATTTGCCACACACAAGTTACTATTTAAATTATGAATCAATAAAAGTAAATCTAAGTAAAAATCTTAGATCAGTCAATTCTATCTAACCTATTTCAATAATCTACTAAAATAATGAAAAATGTCAATTAGCTCAACAAGAACTTGGTGAAACCTGCACAATACACACTAAAGTACTAAAAGTTTATAATCTGGCTTCAACAATCTTAGCTGCGTCTCTGGTCACATACAAACACCTTAATTTGTGGCAATTTTCCTTCAAGAAAATAAGTTCTTTAGAATGGCCATAACTCCAAGTATAAATGGCAAGAGATGAAGCTGAGAAGATTGTGGAAGACAGATCAGGCTTTGTACTGGAAGAAGTATTTATGTTTCAGTTCAGAGAGTCATAGTATTTTGAGCAAGGTTTGTGTACTTGAGAACAAGAAAGGTATCTGAGCAACTGAAAGGTGAGTGAGGGCCTAGATACAGCACACAGATTACCACCTAAATGCTATAAAACAGTAACTGTCATAGAATCAGTATCATGTTTTCTTGTGTGGCAGATTAAAATTTAGGTATTCCCTTACTATTCAGATTTCAATAGTGTTATCCTAAAGCCTACACTGCAATATGTGGCTTGTTCCTAAAACTACTCCCAGTGAAATTACGTCAAGTTGCCTTGTGCAGACTTGTCCAATCTCAGATCACGTACTAGAATCTATGTAAGTGGTTTTGCTGCTGATAACATATTCTTCTTATCTTATTCATTCCAGACTCTACCGCATTTTAAAAATACTCTCCATTCATCCACTTACATATTCTATTTTTACTTCCAAAATGAAGGCTACTTACCAAGTGCACTTCTAAAACTATGCTACATAATATATATTTTATTATTGAGAATATTTTCCTGTTTGTTATCGTTCTAGAATTGGAAAATTGATCTTGGGAAAGATTAATACTTTAATATTGTCTTAGTCCATTTTTGTTGCTAAAAAGGAACATCTGAGGCATTTATAAAAAAAAAATAAATTAATTTGGCTCACAGTTCTACTGGCTGTACAAGAACGCAATGCCAGCACCTGCTTCTAGTGAGGGCGTCCAGCTGCTTCCACTCAGAGCAGAATGCAGAGGGTAGCCAGCCAGAGATCACAGAGATCACATGGGGAGAGAGGAAGCAAGAGAGCTATAGGGGAGAGGCTGGAATCATTTTTTTGTTTGTAGAAAGTCTCACTATATTGCCCGGGCTGGTCTCAAACCCCTGAGCTCCAGGGATTCTTCTGCCTCAGCCTTCCAAAGTGCTGTGATCATAGGCATGAGCCCCCACACCTAGCTCCAGCTCTCTTTAACAAACAGTCTTCTTGGGAACAAACAGAGTGAGAATTCACTGACCCCCATTCCTAGGGCATTAATGTATTCATGAGTGATCCAACCCCATGACCCAAATACCTCCCTCCAACACAAGGATCAATGTTTAGGGGGACAAACATCCACACTATAGCAAATATTAATTTTCAATATTAACTAACACGCATATCTAACAATCTTAACTTTTTAAAAATAATACCTATAGCATAACAGGCTCCAATTCTCCTTTTATTTTCAGGGGTTAAGTAAGTGAATAAAGCGTCTGAATTGGTAACCATCTGAATTTATTCCTAATTATTTCAATATTTGCTATTAGAATTCCCAGGAAGGACACAAAAATATTAAGGTCTACTTTCATTAGTCCACTCTTCTGGCTATACGACATTTATTTTTTTATTAAAAATGTTATTTTGGAAAATAAATATATAATCAAATTTCCTTTTTGAGACTTTAATAATATATTTCTCCATCTAACTAGAGCAACCTATAGTGTAGGTTGCTCTGAAGTTCTGTGCTCCTTATCTAAGTCCAAAGGTAGAGCTGGTTTCATTTCTTAGGGTAAGTTCCACTTTTCTAAATGTCACCTCTCTTTATCTCAAATCAGGAATCAACATGTCCGGGGTGCAGAGCTGTAAACACATCAAATGAAAGTACAAGGACTCCACGTTTGGATCCCCTTCCACCAACACTCCCTTCGTGGAAGCCATCTTTCTCTCTCCTGGATTTTCCCTCTGGAGTCCCCTTCCTCCTAAACTCCATCTCTCTCTATTCCCTTCCACTCAGTGTGGAAGCTGCTTTCCTCTCCTGGATTCCAGCTTTCTGGATTATCTCACTTAGTGTGAGAGTTTAGCTGTTCCTTTCTCTCTCCTTTTCCTGTTTTCTCTCTCTCTCTCTCTCTCTCTCTCTCTCTCTCTCTCTCTCCCCCCCTCTCAATAAACCACTTACTACAAAACAAACAAACAAACAAACAAACAAACAAATAAATAAATAAATAAAAGTACAAAGCGAAAAACTAAAGATCTCAGAATTCCAATGAGGTCACAACCTGCAAAGGAAAACAAGCCATCTCTTTTTGAGGAGGACCGTGCATAACATGGGGAATAAGAATCAGAGGCTTAAAAACTTGGAGAACCTCTGAAACGATGAATGATGTACAGTCTCTCTAATCTCCTATCTCACAAGGTTCACACAATGAACAAAGCAGTGAGCAGTGAAAGAGATGTAAACCCTTACCATACTGTATAAGTGAATTGCAATATAAAGTTAATGACCTAGTTTTTTATCCACATCTTTAGATTAAAACAAACATAAACACAAACAGAAACTTACCTTCGAAAAGAGACCCCAGTTGATATTCTCCACTGAAAAATTGTGGTAATGAGAATACAAGTGCTCCCAGTCCTATCATAAAGGTTGCAAATGCAAGCCATCTCGGCTTGTGTCCTCTTTCACCGAAGAATGATACAAATAAAGACAACAAACAGAATGAAATATCGTAGCTTGATGAAATCAGGCCAGTCAGGGAACTCTTCATTTCATAACGCTTCTCAATAGTGGAAATGCTAATATTTACTAGGCCATTAACTACCATGCCTAAAAAAGAGAAAAATGTATGCACATCATTAAAATTTTACCATATGATTTAAGATTATTAACACAAGGGAGTACAGTTTGGTTATTCGCTTCTTTTGGTTTTTTAAAATATACCAGTACTTAAAGTCTCAAAGTTTCAACGTTAGGCAACCTAAAATCAGTTTGCTGATATTTCCCTAAAAATCAGTTTGCTTTTTAAATTGTACACTTGTGAATTTTCAGGTGTCCAACAGAACTCATGCTTGCTACATACTAAATTATAGTTAACTAGTCTTCATTCATTTTTCTTTAAATGACAAAGTCAGACTAGTAAAGTTCCATGAAGCCATTTTGCTAGAGTTTCCAGGTAATAATAAGTCATACTCCCATGGACCTCAATCATAAGACTGCAAAAGACACAGAGACGACATAGGCCATTACTGTTAGGCTCAATTGCTTCCCACATTTCTCAATCCTTAAATGTACTTATCTATGACAAGAGATAACTTTGACTGTTACTTTATCTTCTCCCTCCTTTCCCCTATCCCCCCAAAAAGAGATAAGCTTGATTTAGTCTTAGGAAGGAGAAATTAAGCAAACCCCTACTTTTTTTTCTAACATTCTTACAGATATTAAAGTTACCATGTAAAAGACTTTAGAGCAAAAGTAAACATAAGTCTTTCAACCACTTGCATTCTAAATTATATGCAAAGTAAAAGAAAAAAACATATACTTATTATAACTATAGTGAAGGAATAGAATGTAACAAGGTAAAACTGAAAATCTGAAAATTTTGACTTAATTAAAAATGTTCTGTCCAGATACAAATTAAACTTACAAAGGTTTAAAGATTACTATAAACTGAAAATTCAAAAACTCTGATTGTGTTAACTAGAGATTCCTTTACTTAGGTATAATAAACTGCTTTTATTCATTAACAGTACAGATTAAACTTACAGGAGTTTAAACATTGCTATAAAGTGAAAATAGAAAACATCTGATTGAATTAACTAGATACTCCTTTTATTTAGGTATGATAAATTGTTTTCATTCAATAACATAATGAGTATACACATACAAGTCATGATCTCCACAAATCTCTTTAAATTTTGATTTATCAAGACCATAGCTGAAAATATATTTCAAAAAAATAAATAAATAAATCCAACAAGTTTAACAAGTTTCAAAACTCCTAACATAATTTTTACTTTTATATCAGCTTAATAAGACTATAAGCTGATTTACAGTTCCTGGGATTTCAAAATAATGTGCCTAAAGTACCTGAGGATGACATTTTTATAAGTTATCTAATCATACAAATTTTCCCCATTCAATAAAATCAACTTTCCTAACACCTACCGTACTGATTTAGAAAGCATTTCTATGGTAAAACTTTTCTTTGAAAAAAAATTCGTAACCTCCTCTGGAAGTGTAGCACATTAATCCAATGACTCTTAAAGTGGATTCTATGCTGTACAGGTTCGAAGAACACTACTTAAAACAAAACAAAAAATCAAGAAACACTGAATATTACATCTCTCTATTGTAAATAAATGGCAATAGGAAGTACATTTGAAAATTAAATATTAGAGATCTCCTGTTTGTCCCTGAGAAATGCTGAGTTAAACAAAGTCATTTGACAAATTTTGCTTCTCTTTCCAATTAAACGTATGTTTAAATAAACCATGGAAATGACCTTCTTAAGGATCATGTTTGAGAAACATAGCAATAAAGTTTTCAGCCATTCAAACTTCAGCTGAAATGTAAACTAATAATTTATTGGGTGACACTTTTTATTATTATTATTTTATTTTAGACCTTGTTTCGCCCTGTCACCAAGGTTGGAGTGCAGTGGCGCCATCTCGGCTCACTGCAATCTCTACCTCGCGGGTTTGAGTGACTCTGGTACCTCAACCTCCTAAGTAGCTGGAACTACATGTGCGCGGTGTTTTGTTTTGTTTCCTTTCGTTTCGTTTTGTTTTGTTCTTTGTTTGAGACAGAGTTTCGCTCTTGTTGTCCGGTCGTGCAATGGCACGATCTGGGCTCACTGCAACCTCCGCCTCCCGGGTTCAAGCGATTTTCCGACCTCAGCCCCGGAAGTAGCTGGGATTACAGCCATGTGTCACCACGCCTAGCTAATTTTTGCATTTTTAATAGAGACGGAGTTTCGCCCTGTTGACCAGACTGGTCTGAAACTCCTGACCTGGGGCGATCCGCCCGCTCTGGACTCCCAAAGTGCTGGGATTACAGGCGTGTGCCACCACGCCCAGCCTAGTAGGTCACTTTTATCTCTGATTAAGCTTCTTAAACTGGGGACCTCTGGATAGATGCTGCTCCAGACGAAACGTGACATAATTTTCTAGAAGTGACAATTATATTTGACAATTTTAAGCAATATTCTATATTAAATATAAAATTATATATTCTGGTATAATATGAAAACATCAGAGGAATTTTAAGATAACACAAAAGATAAGACTTTTTTTTACTTGTGTCCAACTTTTTTATCTTTGCATTTCTTTGACACCGAAAATCAACAATTTCGGTAAAGTATGATCAAGACATTAATGGAGGGGAACTTTGGTGGGGACAAGAAAAGTGGACAGGGAAACAATTCTTCAACAGAAATCTACCTTCAGTAGAAGAGCTGCAGCTGACTTGCAATCAACAAATGGTTACTTAGCATCTAATGTGCAAAGCAAAGGGCCCTGGGTTCCTTGAAGAGGAAGAATAAGAACAAGAAGTATACTTATGCTTTTACTTAGTTTTCTATTAACTAAAAAATGAGCTATTTCCAACCCTCTAAAAAAATATTTCTAAGGTTGTTTTTCTTCCAAGTAATCCTTGACTGATTATACAGAAAATATTCTTAGACTGCGATTCAAGCGACCAAAAAATACCTACGTGCCAATTCAACTAAGCTTCGGGCCGGTCAAAATCACCTCAGGATAACTTCCTATTTTCTTTCAACCTCCATATGAAACACATCATAGCAGTTTTAACCTTCTCTGTGCTTCCTTTCAAGGGAGCTGTTCTCCCACCAGGATGTAACTCCTCTAAACTCAGCTTAGATTGCAAAGCCCTGAGGGTATAAATCTGAACTTAATCTGAACTTAATCTGTAACTCCCAAGATAACCTAAAAGAGATCCTAGAACAAAACATACTGGGTAACTATCGTAACACAATGAAGATTAAGGCTCCCCTTCAACAACGTCGGGAGTTTTGGCTAATTTACTTAGCGGGCTGCTCTGGTGCCCAGATACTCTCAAACTAAATAATAGCCTGACAAAAGATGAATGTCTGCATCTAATTTATACACTAGATTTTGCATAGCTTTCTCCTTTGCAAGGCAACTCTCACCTGCATATGTATTACTCCTTCCCCAGAAGCAACGAAACAAATGTAAAAGTAAAATCCCTTTAAAGAGGGACTCAGTAAATTGTTGTCTACGTAAAATAAACTCCCCCAGGGTATACCTTTCCCAAAGGAAGGTTCTTGTAATCTTCCCTGGAGGTTCTGAATCCGCTAAACGGATAATACCCAAAAGAGAAAAAGTCTTGTATAGCAAGTTTGAACTGTAGCGATAAAGGAGAAGCTGGACTGTGGAAGGCTGGCTGGAGCCGGTAGGCTGACGTTGGTGAGAACGCACGCAAGTTCCAAACCCGGGGCCACCTAGCACGGCGCGTCCACCGCCCCGCGGACCCCGCGCACCTGCCCTCTCCCCTGGCCGGCTCGCCGTGCCCACCTAGCTCTCCGCTAGACCAACGTCCGCTCGAGCGGGCGCTACACTTTACCTTGCGTGACGGCCAAGAGGCAGTAGTGAAGCAGAAAGCCTTGAGGCGTGTTGCAGCGCTGGAGACACTGGGGGTGCAGGTTCCTCCACCCGCAAGGCCCCTCGTCAAACTCGGACAGCGACAGTGACCGGGGCTTCTCTTCGGAGGCATTGGGAGGGGCTGAAGGCAGAGGGGGCTCCGGTGACTTCTGGGGCCCCTGGGGCTTCTGAAGCTCCTGCGGCTGCGAATTCTCTCTCCGAGGGTCGGAGGAGAAGGCGGAGACCTCGATTTGGGAGGGCGACGCGGACGAGCGGCGCAGGATGTCCGGGCTGGAGGGCACGAAAGCCAGGTTCTCAATACCTTTGGCGCTCTTCATGTCTGGATGGGTTCTCCCGACTCCGGCGCTTCGCAGCAGCTAAAAGCCGGGTCCCTCTGTGGCTCCTCCCACCGGCAGGTGACGGCACGCCCTCCGCCGCCCCCGGGCCTTCCTACTCCAGCTCGTGGCCGCGTGGAGCGCAGAGCGCGGAGCCCGGGCGTCAGCGCCACAGGGTGTGGCTTTGACGCTCAGCTGTGTCTCACCTGTCGCCGCAGGGGCCGGCCGGAAGGCGCGGTGTGGGCGTGCCACCCGGCCGCTGCCCAGTGGAGGGGGCGAGAGCTCTCAGCTCACCGATGTGCACCGAAGTCCGCCTCTGCGCGAGCTCGGGCGGTTCTGACCTGAGCCTCCAGCCCCCAGCGCGCTTCCATGAAGCCCAGGCGCTGGTCACACAGAGATTGTGAGAGTCTCTTTCCAAAAGCTCCCCCTGGGTGCTGGCATGAAACCTGTAAACACAGTTGCGTCAGAAGATTGTTCAAGAAAATGGCTTGCGTTTTTCTTCCTTTGCTGCTTTCCAAACCAGGCTAAGCTTGGACTCCGAGACTCAAGACGTCGGAGGTATACTTTGGATTCAGGGCATCTTGATAAGACTTTTTGCCTGTCATCTTGTTACTGGTAGAAGGTGTCCAGGGTTTTGGCATCTTGAACAAAGGATTGGATAAAATGCACAAAGCAAGGAATGAATGAAGGGATTTATTGAAAAGGAAAGTACGCTCCACAGTGTGGGAGCGAGCGAGCATAGGAGCTCAAGGGACCATTACAGAATTTGGGGGAGTTTAACCCCTGGAAGATTCTTCCATTGTTTACTTTGGGTATGCTCTATGTAAATGGAGAGGATGAAGTTAAGTTGCAAAGTAATTTATGGCCTACACCCTATGAAGAGGATATTTCCTGTTATAGTTGAAGTGTGAAAGTTTCCTACCTTCAGACCCTATTTTCCTCCCTGGATACTCCTTAGAAAAAGAAATCCACCCCACCCCTACCCCCGTCACCACCAGGATGAACATCACAACATAACCACTGATTTGATTTTATTTCTCCGAAACCGAAGGACTAGAAATGGTCTCTCTGCTGCATATTGCATATCTCAGATACACAACAATAACAATCATGTAAATAATTTCTACCAGTCTAGGCGCAGTGGCTCACGCCTGTAATCCTAGCACTTTGGGAGGCCGTGGTGGGCGGATCACCTGAGGCCAGGAGTTCAAGATCAGCCTGGCCAACACGGAACCCTGTCTCTACTAAAAATACAAAACTTAGCCAGGTATGGTGGTGCACAGCTGTAATCCCAGCTACTCGGGAGGCTGAGGCAGGAGAATCGCTTGAACCTGGGAGGTGGAGATTGCAGTCAGCCAAGATTGTGCCGTTTCACTTTCCCCTGGATGAAAGGGCAAAACTCTCTCAATAATAATAACACATTTCTACCTGCTGAATAAATAAGAAAAACACTTTGAAGAGCTTAACACCATTGTGTCATGATAGTTACAATTTAGTTATTCATTCATTCTTTCACTTAACACAGAATATTGTGTGTGTCACTTAACACAAAAAAAATACTTGTGTGCTGGGTGCCAAACACTGTTCTAGGTTCTAGGAGTACACAAGTCAACAAAAACTGGGAAATGCCCCTACCTTTATGGTGCTTATGTTTCAACAGGAAACAGACAGTAATAATATGTAGTATATGGCACAGAATATGATAAATACTGTTTTGTGAAACTCATTTCAATTATATATGCTGTGTTTACTGAGTTGAGACACAGATATAAAATATGCATCCTACTTTGGACAGAGGTACATTCTGTCCTCTGTTTCCTCACAATCAAATAATTCTAGACTGGCCAGTTGGGCACAGAGGCACAGGCCTGTAATCTCAGCACTTCGGGATGCCAAGGCAGGTGTTTGCATCCTGGAGTTTGAGATCAGCCTGGGCAGCACAGCAAAACCTGTCTCTACCAAAAATAGAAAAATTAGCCTGGTGTGGTGGTGCACGTCTGTAGTCCCAGATAGCTGGGAGGCTGAGGTAAGAGGGTCACTTACAACTTGGGAGGCTGAGGTTGCAGTAAGCACTCCAGCCCACACCATAGAGCCAGGCCTTGTCTCAAAAAAAAAAGAAGAAGAAGAAGAAGAAGAAATAAAAATAAATTCTAGATTGGCCTAAAACGTGAATATAGAGTAGAAGTAGGAGCTAACATTTTAAATGTTTGCTATATGCCCTATTATTAAAATCTTTACAAAAACAACTGCACTGTCATGTATATTATACATATCGAGAAAACCACATCCCATAAAAGTTTAGTAACTGTCTCAAAGTCACATAGCTAATAAGTGAACTGCCATTTAAGGATATGAACTCAGCTCTTTTAGCCAGAAATCTTCCCTGAACTTTGTATTTTCTGTCTTTTAATTACTATGGTGTATCTCCATCAGGTTAAATTATTACATACCAATTTTAAGATATCAGAATTCAAAAGTCTCTGATGTTTGTGAGGTTTAGAAGATTAATGCTGCTCCGAAAACCTCAGATTTTGGAGGCATTCAAATTAAGCATGGTATGTAATCTTCCTAGGCTTTCTTTTGACAAAAATGGACTCAGAGTAGGTAACTGCTTTGATTGCCATTTTATCTATGGAATACAAAGTAATTTACACAACCAGCAAATTTTGTTTTGATGAGATGTGGTTACATACAATCGTGACTTAAGACTATCATGCAGCTATGAATTAATAAATCCGTGCTATATTATCAAAATCAGAGTGGCAAAGCATCATGCCCTTAAATTCATACGAAGGAGAACTCTCACAGTGTTAGAGGAAGAATTTTGCTGAAAGATTAGAAAATTACTATTGCTTCATCTTAAATACATCTTGCTCTTACTCAAAGTGTTACCAACACCACTTTCCTGTTCCCTTACATTCTCTATGCTGCAATGATGATAGGAAGAGGCTCAGGTTTGCAACAAAAACCAAAAGAGACAAATAGAAAAGAAAACTTGGTGGTTTTCACCTCTGGTAATTCTATGGAAAAAGGTCCATTTTAAAATTAATTATTTGGTCAATCTAGGTTAAATCTGCCTCTAATGAACACAGTCAAAATATACCACGTTAAATTTCAGAAGATAATTGATGGGTTACTCTTTGTTTAGTAGATTTTATTTACTATGTTTTTTAAAGAGTGGAGAATGGGATAAAGAGCAATGTCCAAAATTTATAGTAAAACTCCAACACTGTAAACAGAAGTAGTCCCTGCCTGTGGATATCATTCTCTGGGCTGTGCAGTAGGTCTTTCCTATCGGGAATTGGATGAACCAAGGTGAAGTGGCTTAATGACAGCCGTCATCAAGATTGCCCTGCTAACTCCCCTTGCTCTGATTTCAAGCTTAAGAGCAATCTTGTGATTTGGGCTTTCTATGTAGATATGTATACCGGATGAAAATGTATTGCTATGTCTATCTTGAGTACTTTATCATTTTCTTCCATATGTTTTTAATACTTTACTTGTTCCCTTCTGGTTTTAGACTAAATGTGAATCCTTTAGCAGTATAAGACTATGAGCTCATAGAATATTAAAATTAGAGGGATCTTGACAGTAGCTGATTACAAACATGGTCAAATGTGAATATTATTGTGGTTAATTACAAATCCTAGTATTAAAGATTTATTAATGTCACAGCATTTTATATTAACTAAATAAAAGCAACCAGACAATCTAAGTGACCATCTTAGTATTATCTTTTCAATTTTAAATGTTTTACAAAACACATAGCTAATAAATTAAATCTAAGAAAATAAATTTAACACTGAACTGTATTATTTTTAATATTGTTTTAAATTGTAATTATACATAAATATATAATCATATTGAGAAGAAATACAACTATCCTTTTTCTTTTCATCTTATTAATCATAAATCATTAAGAAATAAATATGTAGGCTGGGTGCAGTTGCTCACGCCAGTAATCCTAGCACTTTGGGAGGCCAACACAGGTGTATTGCCTGAGCTCAGGAGTTCAAGAGCAGCCTGGAAAACATGGTGAAACCCATCTCTGCTAAAATACAAAAAATTAGCTGGGTATGGTGGTGTGCGCCTGTTGTTCCAGCTACTCTGAAGGCTGAGGCAGGAGAATTGCTAGAACCCAGGAGGTGGAGGTTGCAGTGAGCTGAGATTGTGTCACCGCACTCCAGCCTGGGTGACAAAGAATATGTTTCAAAAAAAAAAAAAAAATAGCTGGTGATAATTATTTGAAACAAAAAGATGTCCACATTTAATAAAGTAATCCTGTAAGAAAGCAAACAAAGTCAATAGTAAAAACACTAGTGTAAAAATTGCAGAAGGCCCAGAACACTCTGTGAGTTGAGGAGACAGAGCTGAATATCCAAGAAGAGTAAGACAGCTGGAATTTGCAGAGCAGAGCACCAAAAAGGAGAAAGCTGTGTGGAGGGGATGTGCAGAGTGTCCCCTCATGCATTCTGCAGATATGGATAGCACATGGTTGTCAAGAAACTAATCTAGCCCAAGGAAAGAGTCATCTGAAGGCATTAAAGGAGTAGTGGTTAGTGCTCACTCACACGGGGCCTAAGGAAGGTGGAATAAAGAAGTTTTCACACATTGAAAAAAAAAAAAAAAACACTGAAATAACCAAAAGCACCTACACCTGAGAAATGTTAAAAGGAGTCCTTCAGGCAGAATGAAAATGATACCGGGTAGAAATATTTTCCTATATGAAAGAATGAAGAGCACCAGAAATGAGGAGATGGAGCAAAAGATGCATAGATAAGTATGTCAGATTTTTTCTTATCATTTCAATCTCTTTCAAAGATAATTCACTGCTTAAAAGTAATAATATGCAGTCAAGTCAAATTCAGTGCCTGTTCCTGTCATAGTGGGGGCTGCCACAGCAAGCTCCACAGCTCATGAGCACTGGGTCGCCCACTCTGGGACCTGGGGATAAGTTTGGCTGTGGTCACTGTTGAAAAAAAGAACAATAATACATAAAAAATAACAATAATAAAGCACTGCAGGGTTTATAAGACATGTAAAGGTAAAATGTGTGACAGCAATCGTGCAAACGCCAGGAAAAGAGAAATAGAGGTATGCTATTGTAAATGTCCTATACAGAAAGTGATATATGTGTCTTATAAGTGAAGTGATGTAATATCAAAGGTCAAATATGATAAAGATTTATACTATTAGCCTTAGAGTAACCTCTAAAATGGCTAAAATAAAAAACAGTCAGAAAAAGAGATAAAGTGGAGTTATGGCAGATATTCAGGTAATCCAAAAGAAGGCAGCAAAAGAGGACAAAGGGAACAAACACTGTATGGGACAAATAGAAAATCAGTAGTAGGACGATAAGTTGGGCCTAACCATATTAATAATCACACTAATTGTAAAAAGTGTAAACATTTTATTTAACAGGAAAAATTTGTTCGATTTGATATAAAATGCAAGAACCAGTTAAATACTACCAATAAGAAACACATTTTAGGTCTGGCACAGTGGCTCACACCTGCAATCCTGGCACTTCGGGACGCCGAGGAGGGTGGATTGCTTGAGGTCAGGAGTTGAAGCCCAGCATGGTCAACATGGCGAAACCCTGTCTCTTAAGAACGCAAAAATTAGCCCAGGTGGTGGCACATTCTTGTAATTCCAGCTACTCAGGAGTCTGAGGCAGGAAAATTGCATGAACCCAGGAGGCGGAGGTTGTAGTGAGCCAAGATGATGCCATTGCACTGTAGCCTGGGCGACAAAGTGAGACTCCATCCCCACCTCACCAAAAAAAAGAAACAAGAAACACCTTTTGTATAAAGTATAAAGGCTGATAGACTAAAAGAGTGGGAAAACATGCTTACATTAAAAATGGCCTAGAAGCCGGGCGCAGTGGCTCAAGCCTGTAATCCCAGCACTTTGGGAGGCCGAGGCGGGCGGATCACGAGGTCAAGAGATCAAGACCATCCTGGTCAACATGGTGAAACCCCGTCTCTACTAAAAAATACAAAAAATTAGCTGGGCATGGTGGCGTGTGCCTGTAATCCCAGCTACTCAGGAGGCTGAGGCAGGAGAATTGCCTGAACCCGGGAGGCGGAGGTTGCGGTGAGCCAAGATCGCACCATTGCACTCCAGCCTGGGTAACAAGAACAAAACTCTGTCTCATGGAAAAAAAAAATAAAATGGCCTAGAAATTTGATAGTTAGAGAAAATGGACAAATTTCTTATAAGACAAATCACAAAGATCTCTGTGGGTAATCAAAAATTTAAATGAGCCTTTATCTACTAAAGAAATTGAATTTGTGATTTAAAACCATCCCATAAAGAAAGCCTTAGGCTAGATTACTTTAATGGTGAATTCTTCCAAGCATTTAAGAAAGAATTAACATCAATTCTAAACAAATTCTTTCAGAAAATCAGAGGTGATTCCAACTCATTCTCTGGTGCCAGAATTACTCATCATTTGTCTGGACTTCATCTTAGTATCCGCCCAAAATTACCTTTTGTCCTGTGGTTATGATAAATAAATGTGTGCTAAACGACAGTAACTATTAGTACAGTTGAGACTGACAATTCTTTTTGACTGAGTGACTATAACAAAACAGTGACTGAATAGCAGATTAGTGTCAACATGGAGAGAGAACTTTAATAAACAATGAGAACATGTATAAAGATAAGATATCAAGAATGTAAGGGCTACCTGGCTGCAACATCTTTCATCCCATTGATCACCAGGGTTGATCTGGCTGATGGCTGGCTGGGGGTGGGTGTCTTCTTCCTCCCTCACTGCTCCATGTGCGTTGCTCTGGAAGCTGTGTCCTGGGTCTAGGAGGACAACCATCTCCAGTAGAGGAGAATGGGTCTTCTTTCAAGAGGATACGAGTAGCTGTGCTTCCCTGATAGAACCTCCGAACAAGCTCTCAAGGACAAACTATCAAACGGTCCCATGAGGTAAAAACAATAAATAATGGCTTTCCTGGAACATTTTCCTGCAAAATATGAATGCATGGATCCAAGTTCCTTGTGTTTTCTGATTCTCTCATTCCAGCGTTATTTTCTTCCTGCAGTAAGTTGCTGACAGGATGAAGATCTTTGTGCTAGATGTTTCTGCCCAGCACTGAAATAGATCATATGGCATTTTTGCCCATAAGCTACGGAGCAAAACTTAGTCCTTTCCCCTACCAAGATACAAGGGGGGTTGGTTATGTAGTTGTCCTGTATACCAGGAGGATAGTAAAATAATTTGGTAAACACATAGCAATGTATCAGCCATAAATATTATGAATACTTTGTATAACAGCATCAGGATCAAACGAGCTAAAACCATGATCCATATTTAGCTGATACAGGCTAAAAAAATTTTTTACAAATCAACTTAAAACTGTAAGATAAGGGAGATTTATCTAAACATCAGCAGGTTAAAATATAGGTCAAAAATAAATGATTGTAAAGGACATTAATTGAAGTGTCCATTCCAGTTTATTATTTTTCTCTCTGCGCTATTCAGACTATCCCAAAATATTATACTGAATTATAAATGTTGCACTAAGAGAACTGCTGACTGATGGGAGTGGGCCCAATAACATAGTTAAAATGAAAAAGAAAATCTGAAAATTGTCACATAAAAATTAGTTGAAGTAACTTGAAATTTTATCCTGAAGAAAATGCATAGTGGTTAACGTGGTAGCTGTCATAAAGTATTTGAGTATGGGCATCATTTAATACAGTGATCAGACTTTTTTTTTATGGTTCTTAGGATTAGTACAAGTACCTTGTATATAGAAGGACAATATGGGCTCAATATAAAGAAAATTACTTTATGAATAGAGCAATTGTTCTCAAAATGTGATCCAGAAGCCCCAGAGGCAACTAAGACCTTCAAGGAGCCTGCAAGTTCATAACTATATTAAAAATAATATTAGGGTGTTATTTGCTTTTTAGACTCTCATTTTCTTACCTAAGTCACTATAGTATCTGCAGTGAAAAATTTTATAAAATAACAAAACAATCATTTACTAACAAGTGTGCAGTGGGGTTTTCCAGGGGCTACCTGACATGTTGTGTCACAAAAAAGAAAACATGAGAACCCTTTATTAAGATGCCAATTAAAAAAAAATTTAAAGTGGTAAACCATTCCATTCTTCTCACTATAATTTTTGAAAACATATTTTTAATTTAAAAAAGTGTTAATAGCCGGGCGTGGTGGCTCAAGCCTGTAATCCCAGCACTTTGGGAGGCTGAGGCGGGTGGATCACGAGGTCAAGAGATCAAGACCATCCTGGTCAACATGGTGAAACCCCGTCTCTACTAAAAAAAATACAAAAAACTAGCTCGGTGTGGTGGTGCGTGCCTGTAATCCCAGCTACTCAGGAGGCTGAGGCAGGAGAATTGCCTGAGCCCAGGAAGCGGAGGTTGCGGTGAGCCGAGATCGCGCCATTGCACTCCAGCCTGGGTAACAAGAGCGAAACTCCGTCTCAAAAAAAAAAAAAAAAAAGTGTTAATATATAATGGGTTTATTATTAATGAATTAATTTAGTATAAAACAATTCATTTAATTTCTAATGTAACAAATATTAATAGCTATACACCATTAAACAAAAGTTCTTTGGGATCTTCAATAAGTTTCTTTTCTTAACAAAACATGAGTTAGGAAAGACTCCATTAAGTTCTAAGAGTAAAAAGGGGTATAAAGACCAAAAAGTCTAAGATCCAGTGAAGTAGAACTATATAAAATAGGATTGACTGCCTTAATAGAAAATGAGTTATCTATCACTAGAACAGCTAGTTGGTCAATTATGAGGATATTGTGTGAGACATGCAAACCATAGTAATTGGGTTAGACAGCCACTGAAGCCTATTCCAAAACTAAAATTCAATGATGCTTAAACTCTGTAATCACTGATTAATTTCATAAAATACTGATAAGAACATAAAGTTAGTTAAAAATGTTTTTGTCAAACATCTACTGTGTCAGAGCCATAATTAGAATTCTGTTGTTTTTCCTCCACTTTTATTTCTTCCCTATATCCTATTCCTCTAGTTATCAACCTTACATTTGCCTCAGCCTTGGCCAGGCAAACACATGGACTGTGTTCCATCCTAAATGGAACCATGAGCTCAGCATCTAAGATGTTTGTTAGTTTCAACCACCTTCCTTTCTCAGCACTCTGGCTGAATAGAACAAAGACCTCTCAGTCTTCTGACGTGCTGTTTGTTTACCTTGACTCTTGCTCTCTATGTATTTCCAAGGCATTCAAAGTATATATTAGCAAAGAAAGAAAAAGATTCAGTCTGGGATGTGAGTGGGAAGTAAGAAGACAAGAATGAAACAAATGAAAACAATACCTAATTTTGAGATCATCTATGTCAGCAGTCCCCAAGTCCCCAAACCTTTTTGGCACCAGGGACCAGTTTTGTGGAAGACAATTTTTCTATGGACCTGGCCGGGGGTGAGGAAACAGGTGATAGTTTGAGGATTAAACTGTTCCACCTCATATCATCAGGCATTAGGTTCTCATAAGGAGCGCATAATCTCACTCGCAGTTCACAACAGGGTTCAGGATTCCCGCTTTTATGAGAATCTAACGCCCCACTGAGGGAGGCGGAACTCAGACGGTAATGCTAGGTCTCCCACCACAACCATCTCCCATGCAGCCTTATTCCTAACAGGCCACAGACCTGTACTGGTCTCTGGCCTAAGTTTGGGGACCTTTGATCTATTGGATGGGATGTTATAAAACACTAAGGCACATACAATTGGACACCAACAAATACTTCCCCGAAATAACAGGCCTGAATATAAAAGGTATACTAAATAGATGTGCTGCAAGACTTCCTAAAGAAATCAGTGAATATAGAATTTTATGAGCACGAAAATTGTTGTAACTATGGACATTAATTAGTTACTGTGATGTATTTGTCATAATGTTCAAACACGTTTGTTGTGTCAATGTTTGAGAATCATTTACATATTGTTTTAAGATTTTCATGATTCAGACGTTTTTAACTGTATTTCCTTGAAAAAAAAATCAAGAATATAGCCCAAATCTTGAAGTGAAATTAAGGCAGCAAAATAAAACTGCCTACTGGCTAGTCGGAATGATACCAGTCAGTAGAGGCCGATCTGGAAGATGGTTTCCTACTGCCAGTAGGTGCCCTGGAGGAAATTTCAATAATCTCCAAACATTTTTGCACTTAGTATCTGGATATTTAGAAAGAAAAGGAGCCATTTATTATGATCCCTGCTTCTTATGTAGTAGATACAGAAATGTGGGGTTTTTTGAGTCCTGAAAAAGTAAAGACCAGCTACCAGTTTGGATATTTTGAAGAGAACAGACTGAAGAAAGAGAATAACACAAAGCTGGCATTGTCATATAATTTGAACCTCACATAAAAATGTCAAGATTTTTTTAATATGGCTGTTTTGATAGAAGGTAAAACACAAATACTTAAAAACCTTAATAAATATATTTTTTTAAATCTCAGATCTAGCTGCACAAAGAAAGTAAATATACCACTCGAATTGCAATTTCACTGATTTTCAAATTAAAATAAATAAAATTGAAAAAGAAGAAGGAAAGAAATGTCATGTCTTTGTACCTAGCTATTCAGTAATACACACTTATTTAGCAGTTGTACATTTATCAATACTCACAAATACAGTTAAGTGTTGGAAATGTTCTGTGTCACAGTTGTGGTGGTTACATGATTGTGTAACCACAGTGGCATAAATTCTCACTTAGAGTTGTCCATTAGCCCTTGGAAACCTTGACTGTAAGCTAAAGGAAGTATAAAGAAACCAGTTTTACCTTAGGCTAGTTGATATAAACAAGTGATAAGTTTTTGTGCATATTTCTGGTCATAAAAACAACAAACTTCTAAAGACCAAAAGGTTTCTAATGTTAAACACTGAAAAAAATAGTGAATTACGCATATGTTTAAGAAAAACGAATTAAAAAAACAAGTAAGGTAATTATTGACAGCTTATTCCTGTTCAGGGTTGTGAGTGGGCAGAGCCTGTCCTGGCGTCGCAGGGGCAAGTCAGGAAGCAGCCCTGGACAGGACTCCGTCACTCTGCAGAACACACTCGAAGGTTCACTCACACTAGGCAGGCACCACTGAGACAGGACAGTTCACCTAACCCCCAGTGCTTTGGGATGTGGGAGGAAATAGAGGTACCCAGAGAAAACTCATGCAGATATGGAAAGAATGTGCAAACTCCACACAGACAGGGTCTCCAGCTGGGTATTTTTTTTTTTTCCCTCATCAATGTCATAACAAAATGATGTTGAACAAAGTGACATTATTCCAGGATCTGCTGTATTCTTGTAAATTTCATCAAACTATACCCGTAAAATTGGTGAGCTTTGTGTGTAAATTGCACTTAAATAAAAAAGACTTTTAAAGATCTATTTGAATTTGCTAAAAACACAAACTAGGCACCATATAGTTCAAAAGGTCTTAATGCATTATCTTCGTATCTACAATATTGATGCTTTGCCATTTGTTGGCTTTGTGACATTGGGCAAGTTATTCCACTTCTCTTAATTTCCTTTTCTGTAAAATGGAGAAAATAGCAGCTGTGGTATAAGTCTGCAGTGTGACAATTAAATGAGTTAATTCATTAATATGCCTGGCAGAGTGTCGGGAATGTAAGAAAGACTCCATTCAGTTATTCATACACTCTTAAAATCATGATCTACTACATGGAAATTGTTTTACCAAGGCCTTCGTATACAGTGGAGGATAAAATAGATATGTCCCTGCGCTTGTGGAGCTCTATATCCTAGTTCAGAGGAAAAATATTAATAGTAAAAAAAAAAAAAAAAATCTGAAGATAACTGTATTTGCTTGGCAGGCAGTCAAAACAGGTGCACATGGTAGATAGAGACCAGATGGTTTCTTTAGTTGGAGTGGTAAGGACAGGCCTCTCTAGAAACTGACTTCTGAATGGGGGATATTTAAAGACAGTCTGCACAAACCTGAAGGGATGTGTTAGCCAAGGCAACTCTATTTTTGTCCATTAGGGTCACAGGAACATTTGGAAGCTTTTATATAGATATAAATGACCATTTAATTCATGCTTTAAAATAATAACACAGCTCCTGAATGGCACTGGATTTGGGAAGCCAAAGGTAGAACCTATCAGGAAATTGTATTAGGTTCAGCTGTGAGTTACAGCAAAGAAACAAAACAATATTATTTTGAAACACAATATAAGTTTATTTCCTTTTCGAGAGGTCCAGAGGTAACCAGTTCATGGTGATATGGTAGTCCAAAGAGTCAGAGATTCATCCTGTCATCCTGTTGTTCTACCATATGTGGTTTCCACTTGACAAATTAATTTTTGGTCCAAAATGACTCCTGAAGCTCCTGCTATTAAATTACATCTGAATTGCATCCAAAAGGAAGAAGGAAAAGGATTTAAAAAGGACACTAACTGGAAGTTGCACAGGCCACATTTGTTTATATCCCTTAAACCAGAAATCAGTCACACCTGGCTAAAGGAAGGCCTGCAAGGTCATGTTTATTATAAGCAGGTGTGTGGCTCCTTAATAATGTAGATGTCAATTACAAAGGAAGAAGGAATAAATTATATTTGGAAGATGGTGAAAAATAATAACTTAGACTAAAAGAGGAGGATTCACAGTAGGGGTGAAAGATTGCTGGGTGGGCCTCTTCTTTCTAATGAAACTATGCTGTAGTATGCAGATTTCTCCTTTGGGATTGTACAGTGTTATACAGCAGATTACTCCCCTGCCACCACCATCCCCTGCCTTTTTTTTTTTTTTTTTTGAGACAGGATCTCACTCTGTGCCCAGGCTGGAGTGCAGTGGCATAATCTCTGCTAGCTGCAGCCTTAACCGTCCCTGGCATAGGCGATCCTCCCACCTCAGCCTCCTGAGTAGCTGATACTATAGGCCTGCACTACCATGCCCAGCTAATATTTTATATTTTTTGTAGAAATGAAGTTTTACCATGTTGCCCAGGCAAATCTTAAATTCCTGGGCTCAAATGATCTGCCCGTCTCAGCCTCTCAAACTGCTGGGACAGCCAGGAGCCACCGTGCCGGGCCAGCCTTTTCTTTAAATAGTGGTTTTGACAATGATCTCTTTCATCAAAAATATATTTTTAGTGAGGATAGCAAGTTCAGTTTCCTCCCTGCCACAACAAAGATTGGGATTCAATGCATTTCTCTACCTAAGTATGCAGTTCCATCAGCAGCCATCTGCTCCAGCAGGTTCCTGGTACCAACTACACTACTGCCTCTGTTGTCCTTCAGGCTTCCTAGCGGTGAGGCCCTCCTGCTGACCCTAGTTCCAAGGCCTTTCACTTTCCTTTGATGGACTCATGTAATCAAGGTACATAGAGGCATTTAAGAAGTCTGGGAAATACCTGAAGTCATATAAAAAATCTTTGTATTGATATGAATTTTTTCAGAACAGGTTTGTACCTATCATCAAAATTTTTCAGTTGTATGATCTCTCTATCCTCCAAAAGTTAAAATTTACTGGCTTAGAACCAGTTTTGAGATATAATCAAACTTTTCTGTATCTCATTCTGGATTTCTGATATTTCTCAAGAATATACTTCAAAACCCCAAAGCCTCTTTTCTAAATGTTCTCATCCAAACAAAACATCATTTCAGAAAAGAAAAGAAAGAACAAAGAAGTGAAAGCTTTCCTCTAGGTCAAAGAACTCCTTTAGATATTGACTTTTTCTATCAGGTTCTTAAGGTTTTACAATACGCCCCAACCAAAATAGTACAATATCAGGGGTACGGAGGTGCAAATGACTTTGGCCCGCGAACTAAAGCTCTTCGAAAAGGACACTCAGTATTTATTTTTTAAATACATGAATAAAGATCAGGCCTAAAAAGCCATAAACTTAATCTTTTAAAAAATTCAAGAAAATTTAAATAATATTTATTAGGCACTTTATTTTAAAATTGTGTGTTTTTTATATTTCCTGTTTCAAATAGCTTCAGCTGAACAGTCACTTTGGTAAAGTCTTCCCTCAGTAGCCTCATCTCAGTAAATGGCCTCACTGGAGCCAGAAAGCAGATTAAAAAAAAAAAAAAAAAAAAAAAAAAACCTTGACTTTTTGTATTTCCTCATATCTCATATGCTCATATGTGATGGTTAATTTTATGAGACCCCATGGCCTAACTTAACTGGGCTATGGGGTGCAAAAATATTTGGAAAAACAATATTCTGTTGTGTCTGTGAAAGTGTTTCTGGATGAGATTAACATTTGAATCAGTAGACTGAGTAAAGCAGATTGTCATTCCCAGTGTGGGTGGGCCTCATCCAGTCAACTGAAGGCCTGAATAGAATAAAAAGACTGTCCTATCTCAAGCAAGAGAGAATTCTCTAGCAGACTGCCTTTGGACTTAAACTGGACATCAGCTCTCCTGGGTCTCCAGCCTGATGACCCACCCTGCAGATGTGGGGCTTGCCAGCCTCCATAATGTGTTAGCCAATTCCTGATAATAAATCTCTTTATACACACACACACACGCACACACAGGGGGGCTGGGAAGAGAGGGAGAGAAAGAAAGATAGACAGATCCTGTTGGTTTGGTTTGTCTAGAGAACCGTGACTAATATTAATCCATCAACAAGAACTTTTTATACTAGCTCCAAAATGTGTCCTGTATCCACATACTTTGTTCTCTCTTCACTGCCATTAAACTCTTTAAGTCACCTATCTTCTATTTAAACTACTACAATGGTCTCTTATGTGATTTTCTATGCTTCTCCTTAAATTCTACAGTTTGTTTTTTTTTGTGTGTTTTTTGTTTTTGCTCATAGAACTCACAGTGATTCTTTTAAAATATGAGAAACATTTAAATATCAATATAAAAATTCTAACAATGGGTTATAATTCAATACAAAAATAAAATCTGTGAATCTATACCAATATAAATAAGTAAACCAACAATAAATGAAGGAAAAGGGAAAGTCCTTCTATACAATAAAATGCCAATTAATAATATAGAAAAAAATGGACTTAGAAGATGCTAAAACTAATGGGTGAAAGACAGATGAACAGGATATTATGTAGTCTCAAAATATCCCTCCACAAATTATATATTAATTATAAAAGAAAATCTAAAGTATATATTAATTATAAAAGAAAATCTAACAGTGGAAAAATACTACAGTGATTAACTTAAGTGATCAAAGTTAATGTCACAGTATTGGAACAAACTGATATTGAAGAGTCTTGACATGCACTGAGAAGGATGTCATGCCTCCATGTAGCATTCTTGACAAAAACGCATAGGCTAAATCTAATAATAAAAAATTATCAAACCAAAATTAAGAGGCACTCTGCAAAATAACTGTCCTGTATTCTTCAAAATTGTTAAAGTCAAGGAAAGGCAAATAAAGACTGAAAAACTATTCAGACTGAAGTCGACTAAAGAAACATCACAACTAAATCCAAAGCCAGAATTCTATTTTGAATGCTGAACCAGGAAAAAGAGTGTAATATATATTAGGGGGAAAACTGACAAAATTTAAATATAGACAGTGGATTAAATAATAGAATTATAGTATTAAGTTTTCTGATTTTAATAATTATACTATGATAATGTAAGAGAATGTTTATGTTATTAGGAAACACATACTAAGGTTTACTAAGGAAAGAGATGTGATCTCCCAAATTTACTTTTAATGTATTGCCAAAAATAGGAAACTATAAATGTGACAAAAAATAATTGGAAAGACTGAGTAAATGACATATGAAATTTCCTTTTACTATTCTTACAATTTTTCCATAATTTTTTTCAATTAGACCAAAATTTGAAAATATAAAATTTGAAAAAAATAAGATCTTTTGTAAAAGCCTCCAATTCTTTCCATCATAGACAGAATAAAATAAAATGCCATTCCCATGACTTACAAAGCCCTGTGTATTTCGCCCTTGCCTACCTCTTTAACCTTATCTCATACTACTTTATCCTTTTCTCAATATACTGTATTATAAGGATGTTTTGTTCCTTCCTTCAACATGTCAAACTCTTTTTGCCTTGTAGCCTTTGAATTTGCTATTCTCTCAGGATCTTCTAAAACTGATGTTTTCTCAAATCCAATCTCAGGATAAATGTTATCTCCGGGAGGCTTTCTCTGGTTTGATTGAAATTGTCACCCTCCCCCATCTCCCCCACACCACATACACACAAACATGCATTCTTGTCATCTTGTCCTGTTTACTTTGCTTACTTGTATCTTCTAACACAATTTAGATTTTTTTTTTTAGATATTTATTATTATCTCTTTCCTGAACCAGGATAGTTTTATACTTCCAGTTCTAGCACAGTTGGGATTCAATAAACATATGTTAAATGAAATGAATCCATGTGAAAGTGATCCATACAATAGGTATCACTGTATGAATCATTATGATAGCTACCATTCATTTCAACAGTCATATGCTAAGTCCTTTATCTGTATTATTGTATCCTAACCTTTCCAGCTTCTGAAATGGTTCTCAATGAAGCATGCCTCCTGGCACTCATGCCCTGTGTCATCCTCTCCCTTTGTGTGTGCTGGCTGGACCTAGTGACTTACTTCTAACAAACAGAATATGTCAAAAGTGGTGTGATGACAAAAAAAAAAAATAGTAACTTTATTGATGTGCAACTGGGTAGATACGAACTTGACAATTATCAAAGTCAACAGCACTAGTAATACATATTGACATGATGTACTCCATAATATGATACTAAGAAAATGGCAAATCACTTTTGTGGTATTCTTCCTATAATGCAAAATTTCAGCCTAACCCTGAGAAAATATAAAGCAAACCTAAATTGAGAGGCATTTTACAAAATAACTACCACTCCTTCTCAAAAGTATCGAGATTTTGAAATACAAGAAAAAACTCAGGAATTATCATAGATCAAAAAGACTAGGAAGGCATGACAACTAAATGCAATGTATGTGGACTGGATCCCTGGAACAGAAAAAAAAAAAAAATGCTTCCACTGGTAGAGAAAATGGTGAAATCTGAGTAAAGTTGTAATTTAGCTTTTTAATAAAAGTGATGGGAAGTCAATTTTCTTTTGCTTTTTGTTTTTTTTTGTTTGTTTTTCGTTTTGGTTTTATTTTTTCTGAGACAGTGTCTCAGTCTGTCATCCAGGTTGGAGTACAGTTCCATGATCATGGCTTTTCCGGGCTCAAGCAACCTTCCTACCTTGATCTTCCCAAGTGCTAGGATTACAGGCATGAGCTACTGCTCCTGGCTTCTGGCTCGTGCTTGCTATTTGATGAAGCAACTTCCATAAAAGCTGTCCAGTGGAGAGGCCCACATGACAAAGAACTGAAGGAGGCCTCCAGTCAACAGCCAGTGAGGAGCCAAGGCCCTCTGTCCAACAACCCTGAAGAACTGAACCTTCCAGCAACCATATTAGTGGACAAAGAAGAAGATGCTTTTTTTTTTTTTTTTTTTTTTTTTTTTTTGAGATGGAGTCTTGCTCTGTTGCCAGGCTGGAGCAGTGTCACAATCTTGGCTTACTGCAACCTCTACCTCCCAGGTTCAAGCGATTTTTCCGCTTCAGCCTCCCAAGTAGCTGGGACTACAGGCATGTGCCAAACACCCAGCTAATTTTTGTATTTTTAGTAGAGACGGGGTTTCACCATATTGACAAGGATGGTCTCTATCTCTTAACCTCATGACCCACCCACCTCAGCCTCCCAAAATGCTGGGATTACAGGCGTGAGCCACCACACCCAGCCTGAAGATTCTTCCCTACTTAAGCATTAAGCTGACTGCATTTATACCTGACACATTGATTTCATCCCTGGGACACCCAGAGCCACAGCTCAGATGAACTGCATCCAGATTCCTAATCCACAAAATCTGGGATGATAACTGTTGTTTTAAGCCACTAAATTTTGGGTTAACCTGTTACACAATAATACATAACTCTTGTTCTAAGCTACTATGTTTTAGATTAATTTGTTATACAGTAATTGGTAACTAACACACAAGGTTCTGTACAATTATTATCTCTGTTTTCACAATGAGGAAAGCGGTTTAAAGAAATTAGATAACTAGCCAAAGTTACATAATTAAGTGACAAACTGGAATTTAACCCTGGGCTTTCAGAGACAGTCTAAGGTCCTAGTCACTGCACTGTAATATACTCACAAGGCCCTGTGCAATGGTAGTTATATTTCTACTAATGAAATTGTTCTAACCCAGGATAAACTTTTACAAAGCATCTGAATCTACTGCCAAATAAATTTAAGTAAAAAATATGGCTGGGCACGGTGGCTTTATGCCTATAATCCCAACACTTTGGAAGGCCAGGAAGGAAGGATTGCTTAAAGCCAAGAGTTTGAGACCAACATGGGCAACTAAGCAAGACCCCATTATACAAAAGTAAAATTAAAAATAAATTAGCCAGGTGCCTGTTGTCCCAGTTACTCAAGACGCTGAAGGAGTAGGATTGTTTCCATCCAGGATTTTGAGGCTGCAGTGAGCTACGATCATACCATTGCACTTCAGCCTAGGTGACAGAGACCCTATCTTTAAAAAAGAATAAAAATAAAACAATACAGAAAAAAAATACTTCTTCACATCTATCTCAAAGTAATACCACGTTTTGGGGGTTGGTTATTCACTGTAATCCAAATAATAATATTAAATAATTCTAACTAGTAAATACTCTCAGCTACTTTGAGGTACTTTTGGAAATTAGTTTTTAGTGGGCCTAATAATGATAGATAAAAGCATTCTATACGAGTTGGTAGTATTTAATGGAATTTCAGGGTTGATCAAGACAAATGATATAACATGAGTTTTATTTAGGCAACATTTTGGCAAGATTGCATGTGGGCTAAGTCCCACACAGCATGATCCCATCCAGAGGCTATAGCACTTGCACGGGTCAGGGATGAGGGCAAGGAAACTCAGAGCGGAGAAGCGATCATAGAGAGGCATTGTGTGTGTAGGTAGTGTTATGCAACACTCCCAACAGTGAGACTGAGTCAGAGAGCTGCAAAAGGCAAAAGAAGCTTGGGATATTTTATAGCTACAGGGTTGATCTTATCTATGGCTAGCACAGTTTCCCATGATATCCAAAGTAGGTAGGCTCTAAATGGCTAAAAATTTATTTGGGCAATGTTGTAAACTACTGGATATGTAAAAATTTGAGTTTCCCACTGGCAGGCTTTTGAGCTCACAAATTTTAGACTGCTGTGAAGAAATAAATAAACTAAGGATCATCTTTTACTTATTTATATAACAGATTCACACTAAAGTACATCTGCAATTGACTTGGTCAAATGACAACAACTAACCTCAAATAAAAGAATAACTTTTAGTTCTCTGGGAGGTAATTCTGAATTGTCAAATAAATGTTTAGGCATGAGAGGTTCAAAACAGAAAATTATTAGCCCTTTGTCAGGCATTGTTGTAGACTGCCCTGGGTACTTCCAAGAGGAGATGGGATTACCTCTAGACAAAAAATATACAGCCTTTTTAATACGTATAGCTACATCTTCTTTTTAAAAAATTTTAAAAAAGATTATTTTATAATAAATGAGATACGCAGTTTTCACTTCAGGTACTAACCAGAAAACACAATTTAGAATTACAAATCTGCATGCTATAAATGCAGATTGAATATAGGAATGTTCACCATGAAGTCTTCTAAATTTTTTAGGCCCCATCTCCCAGGCCAGAACTCTAGAAAGGAAAGAAATTGGCCGGGCGCGGTGGCTCAAGCCTGTAATCCCAGCACTTTGGGAGGCCGAGGCGGGTGGATCACAAGGTCGAGAGATCGAGACCATCCTGGTCAACAAGGTGAAACCCCGTCTCTACTAAAAATACAAAAAACTAGATGGGCATGGTGGCGCGTGCCTGTAATCCCAGCTACTTAGGAGGCTGAGGCAGGAGAATTGCCTGAGCCCAGGAGGCGGAGGTTGTGGTGAGCCGAGATCGTGCCATTGTACTCCAGCCTGGGTAACAAGAGCGAAACTCCGTCTCAAAAAAAAAATAAATAAATAAAATAAAATAAAAAAAAGAAAAAAAAGAAATTATCTCCTGAATAAAATTTCTTTATAAGCTATAATTTAGTGTCCGTATTTTTTAGGATATACTTTATTATGTCATACTGCAGTAACATAGTACTCCTCGTATTGTGGTGTCTTGATATAATAATTTTTTAAAAAACTATTTCTAGCTCCAGTGCATGTTTAACAAGGGCTTAAGGGTGTTTGGTATGCTATACAAATTCACTCAGAAGCTCATGCTGAGTAAAGATCTATCTTGCTGTAGCTGTACTCTCTGAGGCATTTCACTTCTGCTCACATTTCATTGGTCAGAATTAGTAATACCTTACTTCAAAAGGACTGTAAAATGTTAAGTGGAGGATGCAAAGAGAGAATTTGATTAACATTATCTCTGTGACAGTGCCATTCCCCTAAATTTTTTAATGCAGACATGACAATTGTATTGGTTTCTTATTACCGCTTTAGCAAACGCAACTAGTGACTTTAAAAAAACATACAATTATTATTTTATGGCCTGGAGGTCAGAAGTCCACATGTGTCTCACTGGGCTAAAATCAAGGTGTCACTATTACTTGGCTCCTAGTCCTCTCCCATCTTCAAAACCAGAAATATTTTTTGCCATTTAACAATGTATTCATTGGTTCTGGGAATTAAGGCACAGACATATATGGGGGCCAGTTTTGTTTTTGCCAACTACAAAATGGTATGAAAAACATTTGTACAACTTCTGCATACCTGCTATTAAGGATCATGCTTATTATGTTTTGCAATTACTGTCATATAAAACTCACATTTAAAAAAATGTAAAACTGAGAAGCTTCCTCTCATTGGTTCAGGGGAAAGAAATAGTACAATATGTTTTCTTTTTGTCTTAGAGAGAAGGAAGAAGAAAGATTAGTTCAATAATGCATTGGCATAGGCATTTCAGTATCAGGTTCTGGAACAAGTAAATCCTGTTTCCCTGGGTCATCCAATTTCTTTCTCAATTAAAAAAAAAGTTCCTTACTATTTCCAATGCCTTTAAAAGCAAAAGGTATTATAAAATACATTCATAAAAACAGAATATTAATATTGGCACTATGGAATCAGACAAAATTATAGAATACCGGAAGCAAAGTGAGAGAAAAAATAAATATTGAACATTATTCTGCAGAATAAACTTGATCTTATATTTTATTTACAACAGGGAAAAAGGCACATATGTAGTTGAAGGAGAGAATATTTAGAGGAAAAAAATAGTGTTCCCTCCCTCAAGGAGCATAATATTTATTTCAAGTGACAAAAGCATATACATAAAGGCATAACTAGTGCTACATCTATCAGGAAATAAGCAGAAAAGTGCCTTATAAATAAATGCTGTAAGAGTTGAGTCGTTTGCAAATATTTTCTCCCATTCTGTAGGTTGTCTCTTCAGTTTGTGGATTTTGTCTTTTACTGTGCAGAAGCTTTTTAACTTGATGTGATCCCATTAGTTCATGTTCGCTTTGGTCACCTGTGCTGGTGAAGTATTGCTCAAGAAGTATTTACTCAGACTAGTGTCCTGGAGATTTTTCCCAATGCTTTCCTACAGTAGTTTCATAGTCTGAGATGTTAGATTTAAGTCTTATAATCCATTCTGATTTGATTTTTGTATACGGTGAAAGGTAGGAATCTAGTTTTTTTCTTCTACATATGGATATCCAGTATTTCCAGCACAATTTATTGAAGAGACTTTCTTTTCCCCAGCTTACATTCTTGGCACCTTTGTTAAAAATGAGTTCACTGTATATGTATGGATTTGTTTCTGGGTTCTTTAGTCTGTTCCATTGGTCCATGTGTCTGTTTTTATTCTAGTACCATGCTGTTTGGGTTACTACAGCTCTGTAGTGTAATTTGAAGTCAGGTAATGTGATTCCTCCAGTTTTGTTCTTTTTGCTTAAGACAGCTTTGGCTATTCTGGGTCTTTCATGGTTCTGTATACAATTTTGGATATTTTTTCTATTTCTGTGAAGAATATAATTGGCTTTTTTTTTTTTTTTTTTTTTTTTGAGACAGAGTTTTCCTTCTTGTTACCCAGGCTGGAGTGCAATGGTGCGATCTTGGCTCACCGCAACCTCCGCCTCCTGGGTTCAGGCAATTCTCCTGCCTCAGCCTCCTGAGTAGCTGGGATTACAGGCACGCGCCACCATGCCCAGCTAATTTTTGTATTTTTAGTAGAGACAGGGTTTCACCATGTTGACCAGGATGGTCTCGATCTCTTGACCTCTTGATCCACCCGCCTCGGCCTCCCAAAGTCCTGGGATTACAGGCTTGAGCCACCGTGCCCGGCCGTCATTGGCATTTTGATAGGGATTGCATTGAATCTGTGGATTGCTTTGTGCAGTATGAACATTTTGACAATACTGATTCTTCCAATCCATGAATATGGAATATTTTTCAATTTTTTTGGTATCCTCTTCGATTTTTTTCATCAATGTTTTGTAGTTTTTATTATAGAGATCTTTTACTTACTTGGTTAATTCCTAGGTATTTTATTTTACCTATGGCTATTGTAAATGAGATTACTTTTTAAATTTCTGTTTCAGATTGTTTGCTGTTGGCATGTAGAAATGCTACTGATCTTTGTATGTTAATTTCATATCCTGTAACTTTACTGAATTTGTTTATAAGTTCTAATAGTTTCCTTGTGGAGTCTTGAAGTTTTTCCAAAGATAAGATCATATTATCTGCAAACAAAGATAATTTGACTTCTTTCTTTCCAACTGCATGCACTTTTTATCTTTGTATACTCTAGCTAGGACTTCCAGTGCTATGCTGAATAACAGTGGTAACAGTGAGAACCTTGTTGTGTTCCAGATATTAGAGGAAAGGCCGTCAGTTATTCCCCATTCAGTATGATACTAGCTCTGTCATATATGACTTTTATTATGCTCTGGTATGTCTTCTCTATACCCAGTTTTTTGAGGGATTTTATCATGAAGGGATATTGAATTTCAGCAAAAATGTGTTCATTGTCAATTGAAAGGATTATACAGTTTTTATCCTTCCTTCTGTTGATATAATGTATCACATTGATTGAATTACATATTTTGAATCATTTTTGCATCCTAGGGATAAATCTCACTTGGTCATGTATATGATCTTGCTAATATAATGTGCTGGGATTACAGGCATGAGCCACTGTGCCTGGCCTAGGATTCTTTTTTAATCCTTGACCTTTGGGAGTTTATTTTTCTAGGTTTGGGAAGTTCTCTGTTATTATCCCTTTGAGTGAAACTTCTACACCTATCTCTCTCTCTACCTCCTCTTTAAGGCCAACAAGTCTTAGATTTGCCCCTTTGAGGCTATTTTGTAGATCCTGTAGGTGGGCTTCATTGTTTTATATTCTTACTTTTTTCTTTTCTAACTGTATATTTTCCAGTAGCCTGTCTTCAAGCTCAATATTTCTTTCCTCCCCTTGATTAATTTTGCTATTAAAGTACTGGGATACATTATTCAGCATTCCAATTGCATTTTTCAGCTCCAGAATTTCCTCTTCTTTCTTTTAAATTATTTCAATCTTTTTGTTAAATATATCTGACAAAATTCTGAATTCCTTCTCTGTGTTTCTTGAATTCTTTTGCATTTTCTCAACACAGCAATTTTGAATTCTCTGTCTGAAAGTTCACATATCTCTATTTCTCTACAGTTGATCCCTGGTGCCTTCTTTAGTTCACCTGGTGTTCATTTGGTGAGTTCATGTTTTCCTGGATGATACTAACGTTAGTAAATGCTCTTCAATGTCTGGGCATTAAAGTGTTAGGGATTATAGACTTCACTGTCTGGTCTTTTTTTTTGCATCCATCTTCTATGGGAAGGCTTTCCAGGTATTTGGAAAGACTTGGGTGTTGTGACCTCTGCTGTATTGAAGGAATATGTTCTCTTTCCAGATCCAAAAGGGGCATAGTTTTAAGGGCAAGAACTTCCCAGTGCCATGTCCCCTTCCCATCTCTCTCCATCCAGGGAGATTTAACAGTCTCTGTTTTAATTTTCACAAGTGCGGGAAAGGGTCAAAAGTCAATCACTCCAGCGGAAGTTCCAAGGAACTCCTTTCATTGGCCAGAGATCTTGGAGAAGGTGGGGGTTCCTCCTAGGTTAAAAATCCCCTTCTTCCACACCCCTTTGGATCCATGTTTGGATCCCCTTCCACCCTCATGGAAGCTGTCATTCTCTCTTCTGGATTTCCCCTCTGGAGTCCCCTTACACACTCTCTCAGAAGCTTGTCTTCCCTTTCTAAACTCCATCTCTCTCTCTATTCCCTTCAACTCAGTGTGGAAGCTGTCTCTCCTCTCCTGAATTCCATCTTTCTGGATTCTCTCACTCAGTGTGAGGGGAGTTTTCCTTCTCTGGTTTTCTCCCTCTGGAAACCCTTCTCAGTCAGTGTGAGAGCAGCTTTTCTTTCTCTCATTCATTGTGAGAGCTAGCTGTTTCTTTCTCCTTCTTTTTCTCTCTTCCTAAATAAATCACTTCTAAAAACACTTTTGAGTCCAGCATTTACTTTTACGAGCACACTGTGCTGTGGTCTCTTCTCCCATTCTTGGGTAGTGATAAACCAAGAACCTGAAGAAACATCCTCTCAGGGGAACTGAGGACCCAACTGAGTCCCTAAACCCCAATATTACTGTATCTACTTTAGAGGAAACCCCAAGCCCAGTAACACTGTGGTTCTTGTGAACTTGTAAGGGTACTGGCTTGATGGTCTTTACTAGATCTGGGAGAATTTTCTGGATTACCAGGAAAAGACTATTGTCTTCTTCCCTTACTTTCTCCAAATGTAACGAAGTCTCTCTGTCTCTCTCTCTCTGTTCAGAGCAACCTAAAGCTAGTGGTAGATGACACAAGGACTCTTGAGGCTTTGTGTCTACTCAAAGACAGATTGAATTTTTCAACTCTGGAATTTCTCCTTCATTCTTTTTAATAATTTCGATCTTTTTGTTAAATATATCTGATAGAATTCTGAATTCCTTCTCTGTGTTTCTTGAATTTCTTTGGGTTTCTACTACTAAGACTGTACTGGGTCAGACCTACAGCCAGCACAACACTGAGTCTCATTCAAGGGCTGTTGTAAACACTCCCTGACTACTGCCTACGTTTTCTCAAAGGCCTGGGATACTGCAATTACCAGGTGGCAAAGTCAGTCATGCCTGCATTCTACCCTTCAGGGCAGTGAGGTCCCTAAGGCCCTGGGTGGGTCCAGAAGTGCCACCCAGGATTCAGGGACTAGTCAAATTGTATTTCAGCTGAGCCAGCACTCAAACTGCAGGACACAGTCCTTCCCATCCTTCCATCCTTTTTCCAAAGGCAGAGGAGCCTCACTCTATAGACACCACCATCCCAGGCCATGAGGAATATGATAGACTATCACTAATGTTCCCTTAAGGTCTCTTAAGTCAGCTTGTCATGAATGTTACCTGGCCTGGGACTCAAGCTGCAGGGTAGTTCCCCTCTGCCCTAGGACAGTTCCAGAAATGCTGTCCAAGTGTAAAGTTCTGGAATTGGAGACTACAAGAGGCTGCTTGGTGCTTTGACCCTGTGGCAGTTCTGGTACTTTAGGTGAAAGACAAAGTCCCCTTCACTTTTCCCTCTGCTTTTCTGAAGCAGAACGAGTTTTACCCCATATCCACCATAATGTGCTGAGTCTTGCCTGAAGACAGCAAATCTCAGATTCTCACTGCACTGGGTCAGACCTATAGCCAGCACAACACTGACTCTCATTCAAGGGCTGTTGTAACCACTCCCTGACTACTGCCTACGTTTTCTCAAAGGCCTGGGGTACTGTAATCACCAGGTGGCAAAGTCAGTCATGCCTGCATTCTATCCTTCAGGGCAGTGAGGTCCCTAAGGCCCTGGGTGGGTCCAGAAGTGCCACCCAGGATTCAGGGACTAGTTAAATTGTGTTTCAGCTGAGCCAGCACTCAAATTGCAGGATGCAGTCCTTCCCATTCTTCCATCCTTTTTCCAAAGGCAGAGGAGCTTTTAAAATGCCTGTCACATGACCTATATGCCTAGTTCTTACCAACTTTTAGAAAACAAAATTTGGATCATTGTGACAGATAATTGTTGATTATCCTCCATATATTCCTTTTCTTGTTAAGTAATCCCATTTTTTTTTTTTTACAGTGATGGCATGTGTACTTCAGAGTTATATTTCCAGTTTTATTGTAACTAAGGACCTTCAAGTGACAGTTTAGGACAATGAGTTTAAGCATGTAAACAAAGCCACTGGTGGGGGCTTTTAACATGTGGCTTTTTTCATGCTTGTCTTTGGCTCTTCTTTCTACCTTTTTTCCTGCCTAGAATGAGGAGAAAACGCTTGGAACATCTATCTTATGACTACGAGAAGGGAAGTCAAATGTTAAGGATGTCTTTCCTCCGAGAAAGGCAAAAAAATACTGGGTTCTTATTTTTTTGAAACTGTCTACTCAAGACTTTCTGCTTTGTGAGAAAAGTTAGTCCCTGATTGGTGCCATTTCTGTCATCATCGTCATTCTCTGATCTTTTCACTTTATGTTCATATACATCCTATGTTCTTTTTAATAAAATTCCATTTACAGAAAATGGGCTCCTGGCTTTGCTCCTAGCTGAACCAGATGTTTTCGGTTAGTTCAGAGAATCACCAATGTGTAATTAGTAGTGTCCTAAAGAAAATAGCCACTGTTCCAAAATTTGTGTTTGAGACTGATACCCCAAAGACATTCATACACCTAAACAGATGTTAAATATTTTAGGAACCCTTTGCTATACTACTGTCTTGATTTTCTCATGGGCTCTTTTCCAATAAGAACTCTTACCTAGCCGGGCGCGGTGGCTCAAGCCTGTAATCCCAGCACTTTGGGAGGCTGAGGCGGGTGGATCACAAGGTCGAGAGATCGAGACCAACCTGGTCAACAAGGTGAAACCCCGTCTCTACTAAAAATACAAAAAAAAAAAAAAAAAAAATTAGCTGGGCATGGTGGCGCGTGCCTGTAATCCCAGCTACTCAGGAGGCTGAGGCAGGAGAATTGCCTGAACCCAGGAGGCGGAGGTTGCGGTGAGCCGAGATCGTGCCATTGCACTCCAGCCTGGGTAACAAGAGCGAAACTCCGTCTCCGTCTCACAAAAAAAAAAAAAAAAAAAAAAAAACTCTTACCTAACCTCCGGAATTTAGATCTCTAGGATTAAGTGAGTAGTTAATATAATAATATCTTGAATTGGCCATCGGTTTCTGACTTCCGTTTTGCTTCTGCTTTGCTTCAGCTTTTTTCATAGTGCATAATATAACTGATTGCTCTCATGGCTTACAGAATTTTGGATCCTGTACTATACCTCTCTTGTGAACAAAGATTGTGATATCTGAAAATCATATTTGAGCATATCTACCTCTTAATGTAAAAGATGGGAATCCAAGCAGCTTACCATAGGGCACAGGGCGGGGAAGTGCCATTAATTTAGGAGAAAAACATGACTGTTAACAGCTGGGCTGAGCCAGAGAGAGATGAGCTTTCAGATTTCGAAGTAGTCCGTTAAGACAAGGCAAACTTAGAGTAGCATTCAAGATTGTAATCAGCAACTGTGATAGGATAATAAACTAAACCGGAGAAAGTACTGATGCCCTTATATTTCAAGGGTCAGGGGAGATCACTACAGACTTGTACTTATCTCAGCTGAGGGAGTCTCAAACAAAATGCTCCTGCTATTTTGTGAACTTGGAGGTTAGAGATGGGACATAAGGGATGGGTAGAAAAAGTACTAAATACTGATTCAGAATGAAGAAAATTGTCTTCAAGGCCTTTGGATAATATGCTTTCAGCAGAGGCACCTGAGAGAAACCTTAGGGCCTTTGATAGGGAGGCCTTCAAACTGAGATGTTTGGGTTGGGAATGCAGATATGCATAAGAGCATTTGCCTGGGGAAAGGACTGAATTCATTAGGCAACTCCTCTAGCTTGCATACCAAAACTAGTGTGGGGAAGGCAAATTTCTCCTGACTTGTAAATCAGGAGAAAGAAGAATATATTTATATGGTGTTTAATAATTATCCATATAATTTGCTTTTACCAATGCTCTTTGTTTCTTCAAGTAGACTACCTGGCATCACTTTCTTTCAACTTGAAGAACTTCTTTTATTGTTTTTTGTAAGGTTTCCTTATTGCAATAAATTCTGTCTTTGTTTTAATTAAAATGTCTTAATTTTGTCTTCATTCTTGTAAGATATCTTTTCTGAATGTAAAATTATTGCATGACAGTTTTTTTTTCCAGCACTCTAAATATTTCATGTCATTGCCCTCTTGCCTTCATTGTTTCCAGTGAGAAGGCAGCTGTTTATTTTATTGCAGTTCCCTCATATGTCAATTACTTGCATCCTTCTGCTCTTGAGATTTTGTTTGCCTTTCAACAGCTTAACTATTATGTGGTTTTTGTTGTTGTTGTTTATTTTACTTGGAGATGGTTGAGTTTCTTTGATGTGAAGACTAATGTGTTTCATTAAATTCGGGGAGTTCTGGCCATTAGTTTTTAAAATATTATTCTGTCTTTTCCCCCTCTCCTCTGGAACTACTATGGTAACTTTGATGCTGTCCAGCAAGTCTCTGAAGTTGGATTGATCTTTCTTAATTTTTTTATTTTTGTGTTTTTTAGATTAGATAATCTCTACTGATCCCTTTCAGTTTCACTGATTCATTTTTCTGCTAGCTCAAATCTGCTGCTTACCATCTCCAGAGAACTTATTTCAAAGTACTTTTTAACTTTAGGAAATCCAGCTTTTTTTTTTCTTTTATAATTTCCACCATTCACCAGTGTTTACTTTTATATTATTATTGTTGTTGTCATGCTTTCCTTTAATTCTTTAAAGATGGTTACTCATAGTTCTTCTTACATATTTATAACTGGTTTGATAATCTTGTCTGCCAATTCCTACACCTGAACCCTTCAGAGAAAGTTTTTATTGACTTCCTTTTTTAAATGTATGGTTCACATTATTTATATTTATTTTTATTTTCTTTCTTTCTTTCTTTTTTAATCTTTTAATAGGGCTGACTATTTATGGCTTGTATATTCTATTTTTATTTTTAAGCCTACTTTGCTAGAGATCATCCCTATGGCAGCATAGCTTAATGGCCAGCCAGGAGTTGATCAGAAGTTGTGCTTGTATACCTGGAGACACTAAAGTTTCCACATTTTTCTGAGGGTTCTCTGTGTTGGTTGAGAGTACTTTCAAATTTCAGAAAGTTAATATGTCTATGCTAGTTTTTACCATATGTATTCACCAGGCCTTATATACAACTAGGGGCAAGTAGCTCCTCAGGGCTCTTTTTTTTTTTTTTTTTTTTTTTTTTTAAGTCTCTAATGAGGCTTACTAATGAGTACAGCCTCCCAGACAACCAGCAATATGCAGGATATTAGTAAGACCCTCTTTAGCTATACTATTCCTTAGATTTTCTTCCTGCTTTTCTGTGTGATATGGTGTTTTGTTGTTTGCCCCAACTGTTATTACAACTTCAGATTCGTGGTGATATTAACCGTCCCTGATTGTTTTACTACTGAAATCGCTACTGCTTTTGATGATGCCCTGAGCATGAATTTGTCCATACTCTGTTCCAGTCAGTCCTTTCCAGTGTGACAGCAGAGATATTAGTCCTCATGGCTTTCCCTGACATGACTAAGTAGATCTTCTGTACCATGATGCTGGGGAGACAGTATGAGACTAAACTTTGGTTTAAATGTCATAGACCTTCATTATTCTTAACAAGATTCAGTAGACTTTCTCAAATATTTCTTTTTATTACCTACCTTTGGTTAATTTCCAATCTATAAATGGTCATTTTCAACAACTCTGTCCAGTTTTACTGTTATGCCAAGCTCTTCAGTCACTCATTTTAGAAGTTCTCGGGAGGCTGAGGAAGGAGAATTGCTTGAACCTGGGAGGCGGAGGTTGCGGTGAGCCGAGATCTCGCCATTGCACCCCAGCCTGGGCAGCAAAAGCGAAACTCCGTCTCAAAAAAGAAAAAGGAAAAAGGATTTCTCCTTTTAGTATTTTTTAGATATGTAGTTGTTCATAATCTTAAAATTTATAGCTTTTGTATACTTAATGAAACTTCTGGCTTCGTATTACCACCCTATTTATAGTTCTCTTTGCTCTTACTTTCTAATCTATGTGTTCTTTTCTAAATATAAATACCTATTGGGACATATTTACATTTGATATAAGCAATTTTAAATTTTCTTTGGAAAGAAATAGCATATAATTTGAATAAAATGTGAAATTATGTATTTATTTGAAAATTGTAATTACAGTCTACACCAATGGTCTAAAAATTAATTTTACTTTATTAAAACCTATTGTCTGCATAGTACCATAGTTGGTGCAGCCATTGTTTATAAGCCAAAGAATACGCTTCACAAAATTTGTAATCTCTTAGTATTTTAACTTCTTGAGCTTTTAAATAATTAAAGCCTATTATCATGAGTCTAGTTAGGTCTTTAGGGTAATTTATTGTACTTATTTTTATTTTGAGGAAGCCAACAGGAAGAAATGAGTTTGGTTGTAATAAGAAATGCAACAGCATATATTATTTTAGTGCTTACAATAAAAAACAAAAACAAAGAGGAAGAATACATTATAATAGGAACATTATATCCCTCAACAATATTGACCAAACTACCGTTTCTAGCAATATAATAATTTTAAAAATTGAAGAAAGATGAAAGAAACTGAAATTCACCTATCTAGTATTTAAATGTCTTTTTTTTCCCTGAGTGGACTTATAATCAATTTATTTAAAAATCTTCCCTAAAGTAAGCAGATAATTTAATTCCCTGATTTAAATAAGCAATCTGTCTGAAATAATATGTAACTTGCTGTAATAAATCCAATTTTAGGCACCAAATATATTTTCTTAAATATAAAGTTTATAATAAAATTTTATTGAATAAAAGATTTATGCAAGTCCAGAGGATATCGAATACTTTAAACCATACTTCAATATGGGCAAATTCAAACAAGTATTCTCAAGAAAGTTTGCCACACAATAAGTTCAAGAGAATAAAGGTTATGTGTTCCCTCTTAAACCTACCTAAGAAACAAATCAAGGGGTTACCAGCAAAGCAACAAGTTAGGGGATTCCCTAGAAGGGAATCCCCTGTGCTTTTTGAACCAAACAGCCATAAAGTGTTCATGCACAGCAGCATTTCATCATGAAATAGAAGTGGTATATACTTGATCAGGCTCAAGCAGATCCTGAAGGCAAAAGTAAGTTACATGAGGAAACGGTACAATTGCTCATGGTCTCCATTTCTGCCACCCTGCCTTCTCTCCCTCAGCCTTCACTGATGGCCTCTTGGGAAGTTCTTAAGATCAGTTGACAGAGGAAGAGAAGACTAGGGCATATTTTACAGATGGCTCTGCACAACATGCAGGCACCACCTGAAAGTGGAAAGCTGCAGCACTACAACACCTTTCTAGGACTTTCTTGAAGGACAGCAGCAAAGGGAAATCTTCCCCATGGGCAGAACTTTGAGCAGTGCTACTCGATTATATACTGATTCATGGGCTGTGGCCAATGGTTTGGCTGAATGGTTCAGGGACTTGGAAGAAGCATGACTGGAAACTTTGTGACAAAGAAATTTGGGAAAGAGGTTTGTGGATGGACCTCTCTGACTGGTCAAAAACTGTGAAGATATTTGTATCTTATGTGAGTGCTCACCAAAAGGTGACCTCAGCAAAGGAGTTTAATAATCAAGTGAATAGGATGACTCGTTCTGTGAACACCGCTCAGACTCTATCCTCAGTCTCCCCTGTCATCACACAATGGGCTTATGAACAAAAAGCCTATGGTGGCAAGGATGGAGTTATGCATGGGCTCTGCAACATGAGCTTTCAGTCACCAAGGCTAACCTGGCTACAGCCACCACTGAGTGACCGATTAGCCAGCAGCAGAGACTAACACTGAGCCCTTGATATGGCACCATTTCTCAGAGTGATCAACCAGCTACTTTTTGGAAGGTTGATTATATTGGACCTCTTCCATCGTGAAAAGGGCAGTGATTTGTCCTCACTGGAATAGATACACACTCTGAATATGGGTCTGCCTATTCTGCACAGAGTGCTTCTGCTAAGACCATCCATGGACTCACAGAATGCCTTAACCATCATCATGGTATTTCACACAGCATCACCTCTGACCAGGCACTCACTTTATAGCTAAAGAAGTGTGGCAGTGGGCTCATGCTCATGGAATTCACTGGTCTTATCATGTTGCTCATCATTCTGAAGCTGCTGGATTGATAGAACGGTGGAATAGCCTTTTGAAATCACAATTACAATGATAACTAGGTGACAATACTTTGTGGGGTTGGAGCAAGGTATACACAGAAGGCTGTGTATACTCTGACTCAGTGTCCAATATATGTTACTGTTTCTCCTATAGCCAGGATTCATGGGTCCAGGAATTGTGGGATGGAAGCAGAAGTCACACCACTCGTCATCACCTCTAGTGACCCACTAGCAAAATGTTTGCTTCCTGTTCCTGTGACATTATGTTCCGTTCTGCTGGCCTAGAGGCCTTAGTTGCAGAGGGAGGAATGCTGCCACCAGGGGGAGGAATGCTGCCACCAGGAGACACAACAATTATTCCATTAAACCTGGCCACTTTGGAGTCCTCCTACCCCTAAGACAACAGGCTAAGAAGGGAGTTACACTGTTGGCTGGGGTAATTGGCCCAGACTATCAAGATAAAATCAGTCTACTACTCCACAATGGAGGTAAGGAAGACTATGCATGGAATACAGGGAATCCTTTAGGGTGTCTCTTGGTATTACTGAGACCTGTGAAAAGGTAAATGGGAAACTAAAACAACCCAATCCAGCCAGGACTACAAATGGCCCAAATCCTTCAGGAACGAAGGTTCAGGTCACTCCACTAGGTAATAAACCATGACTTGCTGAGGGGCTTTCTGAAAGCAAAGGGAATACAGAATGGGTAGTAGAAGGAGGTAGTTATCAATACACCTACTACTATGTAACCAGTTACAGAAATAAGGATGTAATTGTCGTGAATATTTTGTTAAGAATATCTTTGTGCAGGAATACACTTGTACTAAGAAAATATATTTCACTTTATTTTCTTTCCCTTTTCTTTATCATGTGACATGAGATTTATTAATGTCATATTAGCATCTTAAGTGTTGTTAACTTTATGTAAAAGCATTTAGGTTCAGATTAGTGCACTTACAGTTGTACATGGGATAACTGTATTATGTTAGGCACAATTATGATATTATTATATTTATTTGGAGATTATGTATGATTTCAGGAGATATTTATGGTTCAAGTTGACAAGGAGTGGACTTGTGATGGTTAATATTGTCAACTTGATTGGATTAAAGGATACAAAGTATTGTTCCTGGCTCTTGTCTGTGCAGGTGTTGCCAAAGGAGATTAATATTTGTTTGTGGCCTTGGGAGAGACAGACCCATCATCTCTGTGGGTGGGCACCAATGAACTAACTGCCAACATGAGGAGAATGATGCAGATTTTCTATGTCTTCCAACCATCATTTTTTATCCATGCTGGATGCTTCTTGTCCTCAAACATTAGACTCCAAGTTCTTCAGTTTTTGAACTTTTGACTTATACCAGTGATTTGCTAGGGACTCTCTGGCCTTTGGCCACAGACTGACACCTGAAATATGAATGTCCCTGCTTTAAGGTTTTGCGACTAGGGTTAGCTTCCTTGCTCGGCTTGCAGAGGCCCATTATGGGACTTCGCCTTGTGATCATGTGAATCAATATTTCTTAATAAACTCCCCTTCACATACACATCTCTCCTCTTAGTTCTGTCCTTCTAGAGAACACTGACTAATATACAAACTTTTAGTTAATTGCATCATTCTTTTAATTAAAAAACTTCACATTACACATGATACATGTAAATTCTGTATCCGATATTTTTTGATATCTATAAAATAGGTAATAGTTCAAGCTCTGAAAGGGTGACAATTTTCACAATATAAATCTCCAGTCATGAGAATGAGAGGAGTGTCTCAGGTACATATCAATCCAAGTGATGTAAACAAAGTGCAAAAAGCTCTGATGTAAATGACTGCAGCAGCCCCAGATAGGTTCACAAGTTCTGTTTTTATTTCTTAGATACTGATGACCACAAAAGAATAATACAGCTTGTAGTACTCCGAGTGACTTACTTAATTTTGGAAATCCAAATTTTTTTAGAAGAACAGATAAGAAGCCGGGCGCTGTGGCTCACACCTGTAATCCCAGCACTTTGGGAGGCCAAGGAAGGTAGATCATGATGTTAGAAAATTGAGACCATTGTGGCCAACATGGTGAAACCCTGTCTCTACTAAAACTACAAAACACAGCTGGGCATGGTGGTTCATGCCTGTAATCCCAGCACTTTAGGAGGCCAAGAAAGGAAGATCACGAGGTTAGGATATTGAGACCATCCTGGTCAACATGGTAAAACCCCATCTCTACTAAACATACAAAAATTAGCTGGGCATGATGGTGTGTGCCTGTAATCCCAGCTACTCAGGAGGCTGAGGCAGAAGAATTGCTTGAATCAGGGAGTCGGAGATTGCAGCGAGCCAAGATCTCACCGCTGCACTCCAGCCTGGCAACAGAGTGAGCTCCATCTCAAGAAAAAATAATAATAATAGATCAGAACATTTAATTAGTGACCAAATTCTTAGACTATATAAAAACAGTGTTTTTAACCCTTAGCCAACCTGAATTTTAGAAAGACTAATAATAAAAACTGCATATTTGGCCCCAGCAAAATTATGTAAGATTTTCTTTAACAAATGAAGTCTATTTTTTGAATAAAAAATGTTCCATGACAACAGATCACACAAGAAAAAAATATTGCTTAGCACTTGAATGTTCTAGGAAGAAGAACATTGAAAGCTCTGCTCATATAAGCAATTATTAAATTCAGTTTGTGTCATCTAAGATACTGCTAATTCATAAATTACACTTCTAGATGGTCTTGAGATGGATTTTTTTACTATAATCCGGGAAAACATTATTTCTTCTAAGAGTGAAAATCTTGTTTAAATTCTAATACGTTGTTCATAAGCATGCATATTTTGAATTTGCACTCATTATTTATTTCAAGTGTGTTTCTAAATGTAAATAGAGTTACATTAATATTTTTAAAAGATAACATATACCAAAGAACCATATTCAACAATTAACTAAATAAAAATTGTATAAAAGGGCTAGAGAATGCTGTCAGATACATACTGGCAAACAAAAAACATGATTGCAACCAATATCCTTGCAATAGATAAAATAGTTCTGCTGTCTTTTTGATGGCAAATGACAAATTTTAGACCACACAGACCTAAGGACATAACACTTGCCTTTCCTCTTCTGCCCTACTCATCACCTCCCCATAAAAGAAAAAAAAAAATTCTCTATGGTTTATGTGGGGAAGGAATGTACAGCCAGAAGTGACTACCAAAATCTGCAAATCTTGCACAAGAAATTAACTACTGACATTTTCTTTCTCTCTCTCCTGTACTCCTGAGCTAAGTAAACAAAAAGCTATTTTCCTTAAGTAACTGGAAATATTTGCACCTGGACTTGCTTAGACAAGACAAAATCACATGTTAAAAATAGTAATATATTCTTGAGCATAAGCAAAAAAAAGTAATATAACAATAATCACTTTAGATAACTTATAATCATATAACAAATCTATCACATATAAAAAAGAAATTAACCTGTTGCAATACTTCATAGGAAATGAAATACAGAAACTGTATTTCATATTTTTTTTTTACTTTCACTTGTCATGATGAACTAAACAGTAGTGTCATCTATCAGATCATGGCATAAAAATTAAATTTACATACACACTTTTGAAACACTTTTGCATAAATTGAGCTAAATGTACCTGTCACACTCTAATATAACATTGTATATTTTTTAAACTCTAATACCATTCTAAATGTTTACTGCTAAAAAATGATTTAAATTTTCACTGACTTTAAGATTATAAAACATGTTTGAAGAAATACTAAATGATCTTTTTGCTATCTCCAGGTTCAACAAAGAGCAAAAGGAGTTGTACCTGAATATTTTGAAACCAAAGTCCCGAATATTTTGAAAACAATCTCCCAAATATTTTGAAAACAAACTCCCATGTGAGCTTATTTTTTTTATTTTTTATCAATTGTGAGGCAGTTTTAGAACTGAAAAATTTTAGTATTTACTTTTTAGTAATCTTCCAGAAATCATTTAGCACAAAGATTTTTCTCTGGTGAAATTTTTTATGTGAAGTATTTAACTGGTGCCAAATCTGTCCTATCACCTACTTAGGTTTTGCTGTCTCCTAAGTGTTATTCATGGAAACTTCAACAGATTAATGTCACTTAAGATCTTTCCTCTTAGTCAAACAATATTGAATTTAAAAAGAAAACTAAAAGTCATAGAGGAAATTTAAAAAAATACAAGAGTACATGCATTTTTGTTCTAAAGATCATAAGATAAGAGCAGATTACTGTACAAATTGCACGTGATAATTGGAAAAAGTAACTTGCTGGATGAAAGAATAAAACCTTTAACAAAAAAGTGAGATTTGTCTAGTTGGAACTTTAATATAACATTCTTGAAATAAATCTAAGCAAGCAAAATCATAATAATAACTAATATTCATATACAATTTCATAGGGCTATTTTAAACAAGTAGCACAAACTATGTCATCTAAAACAACATGACTTTATTTTCTCACAGTTCTGGAGGTTAGAGGTACAAAATCAAGGTTTTGGCAGGGCTGTGGCTTCTCTGAATGCCACAGGGAAGCCTTTCCTTTCCTCTTCCTAGCTTCAGGGTATTGCCTACAACTCTTGGTGTTCCCTGGTTGATGGACATATTGCTCCAATTTTTGCCTCCATCTTCACATGGTGTTCTTTCTGTTCTATGTATACATTTTTCTCTTCTGAAGGGATACTGGTCATTGAATTAGGGCCCACCCTGATCCAGTATGAACTCAACTTTATCACATTTTCAGAGACTATATTTACATATAAGATCATATTCACTGGAACTAGGGGTTCTAATTTGAATGATCTTTTTGGAAGATGTATTTCAACTTAAAATTGAACAAACTTTGCTGAAATAGGCCTTTAAATAGGTGCTATGTTTGTAGGTTAGGGAGGCCAAGATGAGTTGGGAAATGACTTTGAAAAGAAGTCCCAAAGATCTTATTTGCAAATCCTCTAAGATCCACAGACAAATTTATACCTATATCTAGCAAGCTAGGACTTTGATGCCAGTGACATTAAAATAAACTCACTAGCCATTAATTTGTTCAATTGATTTTTTACATTTTTTATGTAAAAAGCAGTGGGAATGGGGGTGATGAACAGACTTTCTTTCAAAGGCTCGTAATTTAGAAAAAAATCCAGGCAGTTACAACAACTTTCATAACCTGATCAGATAGAAATTTTAAAAAGATTTCTTTCACAGCAGGGAGGAGAGTGAGTTGGAAGAAGAAAAGGTCAAGAGACCAGTTAAAGAAGTATCATGCTGATTTTATGACAGAAAATAGAGAAGATTGCAAATATTAGGTCATAATAAAATGATTCTAAGGGCAGAGAGAAGAGACACGTTCAGAATATCCTGTGGGTTGAGGAATTCACTCAAGTTCTAGCTACCAAACCTACAAAATTACCTTCAGTTGTGCCCACCCTTTTCTTCATGCGCTCTGTGGCAATGGAGGAAATCCTTTCTCTTTACTACACAGAATTTTTCTTCCTTTGTTTTGGACTCCACCTTATCCCCTCTGTCTTTTGAGCAATCTAGTTCTATTAGCTATATTTTTGCTCCTAAGTAGCAACCTCGTCTTTGATCCCTGACATGCTCAAGGAACCCTTGAACACGCTCAAGCTCATCACAGCAGTAATAGCAACAGCCCTCATACCTACCACCCTCTACAGATAGCAGTACTCCAGTTAGTTAGTCTTCTCAAATGCATTCCTTGATCCACTGCCATTTGGTTTCTGCCCCTACAATTCCTCTAAATTTGCTTTGAATCCTGTTTTCCAACAATCTTTCTGTTCATCATAAATCTGCTGGGTACTTAGATCACTTATTTTCCCCTGATGCTCGGTGAAAAGTGACAATTTCGACTACTTTCACTCTCTTCATATACTGTTTTGCCTTGGCTTGTATTGCATCCATTTTAATCTTTCTTTCTTTTCTTTTCTTTCTTTCTTTTTCTTTCTTTCTTTCTTTTTCTTTCTTTCCCTTTTTTTTTCTTTCCCCTTTTCTTTTTTCCTTCATCTTCTTAATATTTTCCTCTGACCATTTCTTATACACTGTGTTCCTCAAATCACTAGGTCCTTTTCTCTTCGTAGGCAAATGTGTATTTTTTCCATGTCTCAAATTATTATTTTCATTCATATGATCCCCAATTATTGCTCCAATTTAGATCTCTCTTGAACTTCATCTATGTGTTTTTAACTGCCAAATGCTACTTGGTTACCTCCAGCTTTGTTCTTTCTGCTTAGGATTGTCTTGGCTATGTGGGCTTTTTCACGCTTACATATGAAATTTAAAGCAGTTTTTCCAATTCTGCGAAGAAAGTCAATGACAGCTTGATGGAAATTGCATCGAATCTATAAATTACTTTGGGCAGTATGGCCAGTTTCACAATATTGATTCTTCCTATCCATGAGTATGGAATGTTTTTCCATTTGTTTGTGTCATCTCTTGTTTCCTTGAGCAGTGGTTTGTAGTTCTCCTTGAAGAGGTTCTTCATATCCCTTGCAGGTTGTATTTCTGAGTATTTTATTCTCTTTGTAGCAACTGTGAATGGGAGTCCTCTCATGATTTGGCTCTCTGTTTGTCTGTTATGGGTGTACAGAAATGCTTATAATTTTTGCCACATTGATTTTGTATCCTTAGACTTTGCTGCAGTTGCTTATCAGCTTAAGGAGATTTTGGGCTGAGATGATGGGGTTTTCTAAATATACAATCATGTCATCTGCAAACAGAGAAAATTTCACTTCCTGTTTTCTTAATTGAACACCCTTTATTTCTTTCGTCTGATTGACCTGACCAGAACTTCCCATACTATGTTGACTAGGAGTGGTGAGAGAGGGCATCCTTGTCTTGTGCTGGTTTTCAAAGGGAATGCTTCCAGCTTTTGCCCATTCAGTATGATATTGGCTGTGGTTTTGTCATAAATAGATCTTATTTTAAGACATGTTCCATCAATACCTAGTTTACTGAGTATTTTTAGCATGAAGGGCTATTACATTTTATCAAAGGGCTTTTCTGCATCTGTTAAGATAATCGTATGGTTTTTGTCATTGGTTCTGTTTACGTGATTAATTACGTTAATTGATTTCTGTATTTTGAACCAGCGTCACATCCCAGAGATGAAGCTGACTTGATCCTGTTGGATAAGCTTTTTGTTGTGCTGCTGAATTCAGTTTGCCAGTATTTTATTGAGGATTTTCACATCAATGTTCAGGGATATTGGCCTGAAATTTTCTTTTTGTGTGTGTGTCTCTGCCAGGTTTTGGTTTCAGAGTAAATGCTGGTCTCATAAAATGAGTTAGAGTGGAGTCTCTCTTTTTATATTATTTGGAATAGTTTCAGATGAAATGGTACCAGCTCCTCTTTGTACTTCTGATAGAATTTGGCTGTTAATCTGTCTGGTTCTGGACTTTTTTTGGTTGGTAGGTTGTTAATTTCTGCCTCAATTTCAGAACTGGTTATATTGGTCTATTCAGGGATTCGGCTTCTTCCTAGTTCAGTCTTGGGAAGGTGTATGTGTCCAGGAATTTATCCACTTTTTCTAGATTTTCTAGTTTATTTGCATACTGGTGTTTATAGTATTCTCTGACGGTAGTTTGTATTTCTGAGGGATCAGTGATGATATCCCCTTTATCATTTTTTATTGTGTCTATTTAAGTCTTCTCTCTCTTCTTCTTTATTAGTCTGGCTAGTAGTCTATATTTTTTTTTGATCTTTTCAAAAAACCAGCTCCAGGATTTATTGATTTTTTGAAGGGTTTTGCCTCCGTTTCCTTCAGTTCTGCTCTAATTTTAGTTATTTATTGTCTTTTGCTAGTTTTTGAATTTGTTTGCACTTACTTCTCTAGTTCTTTTAATTTTGATATTAGGGTGTTGATTTTAGATCTTTCCTGCTTTCTCTTGTGGGCATTTAGTGCTATAAATTTCCCTCTACACATTGTTTTAAATGTGTCACAGATGTTCTGGTACATTTTGTCTTTGTTCTCATTGGTTTCAAATAACATCTTTATTTCTGCCTTAATTTTGTTATTTACCCAGTAGTCAGGGTTGTTGAATTTGCATGTAGTTATGCAATTTTGCATGAGTTTCTTAATCCTGAGTTCTAATTTGATTGCACTGTGGTCTGAGAGACTGTTTGTTATAATTTTCATTTTTTGGCATTTGCTGAAGAATGTTCTACTGCAAATTATGTGGACAATTTTAGAAAAAGTGCACTGTGGTGCTGAGAACAATGTATATTCTGTTGATTTGGTGTGGAGAGTTCTGTAGATGTCTGTTAGGTCTGCTTAGTCCAGAGCGGAGTTCAAATCCTGAGTACCGTTGTTAATTTTCTGTCTCATTGTTCTATTGTTGACAGTGGGGTGCTAAAATCTCCCACTACTATTGTGTGGGAGTCTAAGTTTCTTTGTAAGTTTCTAAGAACTTGCTTTATGAATCTGGGTGCTCCTGTATTGGGTGCATATATATTTAGGAGAGATAGCGCTTCTTGTTGCATTGATTCCTTGACCATTATGTAATGTCCTTCTTTGTCTCTTTTGATCTTTGTTGGTTTAAAGTCTGTTTTATCAGAGACTGGGTTTGCAACCCCAGCTTTTTTTTTTTTTTCTTTCCATTTGCTGGGTAGGTATTTCTCCATCCCTTTATTTTGATCTTATATGTGTCTTTGCATGTGAGATAGACCTGAATACAGCACACCAATGGGTCTTAAGTCTTTATTCAGCTTGCTAGTCTGTGTCTTTTAATTGGGACATTTAGCCCCATTACATTTAAGGTTAATATTGTTATGTGTGAATTTGATCCTGCCATTTTGATACTAGCTGGTTATTTTGCCCATTAGTTGATGCAGTTTCTTCATAGAGATGATGATCTTTTGTATGTTTTTGCAGTGGCTGGCACCAGTTGCTCCTTTCCATGCTTAGTGCTTCCTTCAGAAGCTCTTGCAAGGCAGGCATGGTGGTGACAAAATCTCTCAGGATTTGTTTATCTGTAAAGGATTTTATTTCTCCTTCGCTTATGATGCTTAGTTTGGCTGGATATAAAATTCTGAATTGGAAATTCTCTTCTTTAAGAATGTGGCCTACACCTTCTTCTGGCTTGTAGGGCTTCTGCAGAAAGATCCACTGTTAGTCTGAGAGGCTTCCCTTGGTGCATAACCCAACCTTTCTCTCTGGCTGCCTTTAACATTTTTTTCCTTCATTTCAGCCTTTGTGAATCTGACACTTATGTGTCTTGGGGTTGCTATTCTCAAAGAGTACCTTTACGGTTTTCCGTTTTTTTCTGAATTTGAATGTTGGCCTGCCTTGCTGGGTTGGAAAAGTTCCCCTGGATAATATTCTGAAGGGTTTTTCAGCTTGGTTTCATTCTCCCCATCACTTTCAGGTACACCAATCAAACGTAGATTTGGTCTTTTTACATAGTCTTTTATTTCCTGGAAGCTTTGTTCATTTCTTTTCACTCTTTTTTTCTCTAATCTTGTCTTCTCTCTTTGTTTAATTGAGTTGATCTTCGTTCTTTGATAATTTTTCCCACTTAATCAATTTGGTTATTGATACTTGTAAATGCTTCATAAAGTTCTCATGCTGTGTTTTTCAGCTCCATCAGGTCATTTATGTTTCTTCTCTAAACTGGTTCTTCTAGTTAGCAATTCATCTAACTGTTTTTCAAACTTCATTGCCTTGGGTTAGAACATGCTCTCTCAGCTCAAAGGAATTTGTTATTACCCACCTTCTGAAACCTATTTCTGTGAATTCATCAGGCTCATTCTTCATCCAGTTTTTTTCCATTGCTGGTGAGGAGTTGGAACCCTTTGGAGAAGAGGTGTTCTGGTGTTTGGAATTTTTAGCTTTTTTTGTGCTGGTTTCTCCCCACCTTCATGGATTAATCTAACTTTGGTCTTTGATATTGCTGACCTTTGAATAGGGTCTCTGAATGGACATCATTTTTGTTGATGTAGATATTATTTCTTTCTGTTTGTTAGTTTTTGTTTTTTAACAGTAAGGCCCCTGTTCTTTCCTCTGGAAGATTTGTACCAGAGGTGCACCCACCAGATGCCAGCCAGAGCTATCTTGTACAAGGTGTCGGTTGGACCCTACTGGGAGGAGTCTCCTAGACAGGATACATGGGGGTAAGGTACCCACTTGAAGGGACAGTCTTTCTCTTATCAGAGCTCAAATGCTGTGCTGGGAGATACACTGCTCCATTCAGATCTGTCAGGCAGGGATGTTTAAGTCTGCTGAACCCGTGCCCACAGCTACCCTCCACTCAGGTGCTCTGTCCCAGGGAGGTAGGGGTTTTATCTATAAGTCCTCCACTGGGTCTGCTGCACTTTTTTCAGAGATGCTTAGCCCAGAGAGGAAGAATCTAGACAGGCAGTCTGGCCATAGGTACCTTGCTGAGCTGTGGTGGGCTCCACCCAGTTTGAACTTCCCAGTGGCTTTGTTTACACTGTGAGAGGAAAACCACCTACCCAGCCTCAGCAATGATGGACACCCCTCCCCCCACCAAGCTTGATTGTTCTGGGTCAACCTTAGACTGCTGTGCTGGTAGCTAGAATTTCAAGCCGGTGGATCTTAGCTTGCTGTGTTCTGTGGTGGTGGGACCCACAGAGCCAGACCACTTGGCTCCCTGGCTTCAGCACCCCTTACAAGGGATTGAGGGGTTTTGTCCGCTGGGATTCCAGGTGACACTGGGGTATAAAAACAACAACAACAACAACAAAACTCCTGCCACTTGTTTGGTGTCTGCCCAAATGGAGGCCCAGTTTTGTGCTTGAAACCCAGAGCCCTGATGGTATAGGCACTAGAGGGAATCTCTTAGTCTTCCAGTTGTGAAGACTGTGGGGAAAGTACAATATCTGGTCCAGAATGCACCATTTTTCCCAGTACAGTTTCTCAGGGATTCCCTTGGCTAGGGAAGAGAAATCCCCCATTCCTCTTGTGCTTCCTGGGTGAGGCAATGCTCTACCCTGCTTTGGCTTACCCTCCATGGGCTGCACCCACTGTCCAATCAGTCCCAATGAGATAATTCAGGTATCTCAGTTGGAAATGCAGAAATCACCTGCCTTTTGTGTCGATCTCACTGGGAGCTGCAGACCAGAGCTATTCTTATTTAGCCATCTTGCCCGCAGCTCCTGAATATATTACTAAAGGTACATGAGACCTAATTCTTCTGAAAACCCATGACCATGTGCAGCATGCCCCAAAGTTTTCTCATACGAATGAAAACTATATTTTGTGTTTATTCTTCAGTCCCCAAAACTGTATACTCATGGAGTCACATCGACTAATTTCCTGATATTTTTGGCCTACTTTCATTCACAGGCTGAAAGAAACCCCTCAGATAGAGAATCACAGAAGCTTGTGCTAGGATGCTTTCAACATGTAGTAGAACAGTGAACACCGGGAATTGGTAATACATAGACACGCAAAAAAGTTTACCCCTTGCACAGCTGATATTGCCTTGTGCTCCATGTTAAGGTTACGTAAGTTAAATTTCATTATTTTATTTATTGTGTGGCTTCCCTATATGGAAACAGGAATAATCAATTAGGGACTCCGACACCAAAAATAAGTAATTCAATAAAAGGCAATTAAATGGGCTTGGGGGAAGACTTGGACAGTAAACTGCAGTTAATTTTGTTCAATTTCAACTCTTAGCACAGTAGCAGTAGCCCATTTCTCAATCCCAACCCAAGTCAGGCAGCTGTGCATGTGTTTCTGGAAAAACGTATACTCAGTTACCAGATACCAGGGTGAGAAAAAACACCCATGCCTGTAAATATATGGGAACTGTGTTCTTATCCCTCATTGCTGCTTCTAATCACAGATGTGTAGACAAAAAAGCAGATAATCATGGTCGTTACACCTCCTGCCATATTGTTTCAAACTCCTCTTTTTCCAGCTGAAGTGTCTTTTATAAAATTTAAATTATTGGAACCCTTTTTCCTCTTCAGTTTTCTCTTCTTATTCCCTTTTGGTAGCTAGGCATTCTAGAATAAGACATTCAAAATCAACTGCACAAAAAGAGAAAATTAGAAAGTGGCCACATATATCCAGGGAAGGATGTTCCTCAGAAAAGACCTGAGGAGACCTTAAGTTTATACCCCAGGCAGGTTCTTTGCACAGAGAGCCTAAAATTTTTTTTACAACAATAAACAAAAATGACAATCAATAAAATAAAGCTTAGGGTAAGATGGTGAATCTGATCTCCAGTGTTACCACATTATTAAGTTGTCCAGCTTTCAGCTAAAAAATTACAAATCATACAAAAGAATAGGACATCAAAACCCATTCCAAGGAAAAAACTAGTTTGGTAGAAATTTTTCCTGAAAAAAACATATAATGGCAGATCTACTTTAAAAAGACTTTAAAACAATTATCTTAAAGATGGTTAAAGAGAAAAAAAAGTGAAGAAAGTAAAAAAAAAACATATGAAAATATTAATAAGAAAGATAGAAAATCTATAAAGAAATCAAAAAGAAATTCTGGAGCTGAAAATTATAACCAAAACGAAAATTTACTGCAAGAATTCCAAAGCAGATTTGAGCAGGCAGAAGAAAGTATCAGTAAACTTGAAAATAGGACATTAAACTTTAGTTAAATGACCTAATAAAAAATAAAATTAGAAATAAAAATAGGAATCTTACTACCAGTTCTACAGGGAAAAAGGATTATAGAAAAGTACTATGAACAATTATATGCTAACAAATTGGATAATGTAAATAAAATAGATAAATTGTTAGAAACACAAAACCTCTTAAGTTTAATCACAAATAACTAGAAATTTTTAATAAACTTGTATTTAGTAATGAGATTGAATCAGTAATCAATACTCTCTCAACACAGAAAAGCTCTGGACCTGGTGACATCAATGGTAAATTCTATCACACATTTAATGAAAATTTAACATCAATGCTTCTGAGACTTTTCCAAAAAGTTGGAGAAGAAGAAACACTTTCTCATTAATTTAATGATGTCAGCAGGACTCTAATACTAAGTCAAAGAAATTACAAGAAAATGAAACTACAGACCAATATCCCTCATGAATTGAGGCAAAAATCTTCAAGAAATTGCTAGTAAATAAAACTCAATAGCATATTAAAAATAACATTGTTACTGAAAAGGGATCATAATCCAGACACTAAGAGAGGGTTCTTAGATCTCACACAAGAAAGAATTCACAGCCAGTCCACAGTGCAAAGCAAAAACAAGTTTATTAAGAAAGTAAAGTGGTGAGAGAACAGCTCCTCCATAGACAGAGTAGGGTATTTCCAAAAGTAAGAGGAACATGCCTACTGTAAGTACAATACTCATTTATATATAGGATTAAAAAAAGATTATGGAGAGATATGCTCTGCTACAAGTGTTTGTGATAAAAAATTAATTTTTCTTATATTTTTCTATGTGAAATTTTTTATTTTTAAAAATTAAGTCAGTTTGCTGCATAGTTTGTGTTCTTGGTACAAAATACAAATGATATGAGACATTATGAGTCATCCTACTATTTCATAACAATTAATAAAAGAAAAATTAAAAAATTGATTTTCTTCATTACTGTATTTTGCAAGAATTGGTATTATTGTCTTTAATAAAAGCAAAATTAGAAATGCTTCTGTTCTCACGATATCAAGATATCAGGACACTCCTAAGTCTGGGTCTGTTTAGTAAATGTTATCAGTCTGTTCCCTTAACCATAAACATCTAGATGCTAGGAATGCCTAACTCTCTGGGAATGCAGCCCAGTATGTGAGTAGAGAGGAGCACAGTAAGAAAGTGTTAGTACCGACTTTCAAGATGGCCGCCTAAGAACAGCTCAGGACTTCAGCTCCCAGTGAAAGTGCAGAGGGTGAGTGGACGCCGCATTTCCAGACGAACTCTTATTGCCCACAGACCAGGAGATACCCAGGCAGAGGGGTCGCCAGCGTCGCAGTCCCAGCCGGTGCGGCTGTTTTGGCCCCCGCGGGGCTGATTCCGCCCGCGCGGCTGCTGTGACCACTCCCTGTTGCTGCGGTTCTCCGTACAAAAGCCACTGGTCTGGGAGCCCTCTTAGCTGGCGAGCAGAGCCTTGAGACGGCAGAATAGCCCATTCATCTGAAATAGCGAGTCAGGCCAGGAGATTCCTAGGCAAAAAATCCGCCAGGAGCCGGCGCCGCGGTTCGAGCCGACTCCGTGAGTCGCAGCACGGGAGATCCCGGCGCCTTTTCAACAAGCGACCAGAACGCGGGGTCGTTCAACTTAAAAGAAAAGACTCGGAGTCAGGGAGCCAGGTGATCAGGCTCGGTTGGTCCCACCCCTCCACCCCCAACAACAACGAAAACAAAAACAGTAATTGGAAACCCTCTGGGTTGAGCCCTTCAAACCAAGCACAGCTGAACCGGGACGGTCCGGCTCCGTGGGGGAGGGGCTTCCGCCATTACTGAGACTCTCCACCGCTACGGAGGCAGGCTGCCGTTGCCGAGGCAACCCGCCGTTGCCGAGGCAACCTGCCACAACAGAGAGAGTCCGCCATAACAGAGGCGGGGCCACCATTGCCCAGACAGTTCTAACTACGCCCATATAAAAAGGACTGCAGGGAAGAGCTCAGGGCAGCTGGGCGGAGCCCACAGCAGCTCAGCAAAGCCCCTGCGGGCAGGCAGAGGCTAGGCGTGCTGCTAGCTGGGCGGGTCCGACCTGAAAAAAAAAAAAAAAAATCAAAAAAGGCAGTAGTGCAACGGAAACTCATAAAGCTCCAACTCCCTGGGACAGAGACAGACAACAGGTGGATAAACCCACAAAAATGGGTAGAAACCAGCGTAAAAAGGATGAAAACTCCCGAAACCAGAACACCTCTCCTCCTAAAAGTGATCACAACTCCTCACCAGCAAGGGAACCAGACCGGATGGAGAAGGAGGGTGATGAAATGACAGAATCAGACTTCAGAAGATGGGTAGTAAGAAACTACAATGAGCTAAAAGAACATGTTCTAACCCATCGCAAAGAAAATAGGAACCTTGAAAAAAGATTGGACGAACTGCTGACGAGAATGGACAGCATAGAGAGGAGAATAAGTGAATTGATGGAGCTGAAAAACGCAACACGAGAACTTCGTGAAGCATGCACAAGCTTCAACAGCCGAATTGACCAAGCAGAAGAAAGGATATCAGAGGTCGAAGACCAACTCAATGAAATAAAAAGAGAAGGCAAGAACAGAGAAAAAAGCGCAAAAAGGAATGAACAAAATCTTCAAGAAATGTGGGACTATGTGAAAAGACCTAATCTACGTCTGATAGGTGTACCTGAATGTGATGAAGAGAATGAATCCAAGCTGGAAAATACTCTTCAGGATATTATCCAGGAAAACTTCCCCAACCTAGCAAGGCAGACCAATATTCAAATCCAGGAAATACAGAGAACACCACAGAGATATTCCTCAAGAAGAGCAACCCCAAGGCACATAATCGTCAGATTCACCAGGGTTGAAATGAAAGAGAAAATGCTAAGGGCAGCCAGAGAGAAAGGTCGGGTTACCCACAAAGGGAAGCCCATTAGACTCACAGCAGATCTCTCAGCAGAAACCCTACAAGCCAGAAGAGACTGGGGGCCAATATTCAACATCCTTAAAGAAAAGAACTTTCAACCCAGAATCTCCTATCCAGCCAAACTCAGCTTCATAAGTGAAGGAAAAATAAAATCCTTTGTGAACAAGCAAGCACTCAGAGATTTCATCACCACCAAACCTGCTCTACAAGAACTCCTGAAAGAGGCTCTACACATATAAAGGAACAACCAGTACCAGCCACTCCAAAAACACACCAAATGGTAAAAAAGCAGCAACACAATCAAGAATCTGCATCAACTAACCAACAAAACAGCCAGGTAGCATCAAAATGACAGCATCAAATTCACACATAACAATACTATCCCTAAATGTCAATGGACTAAATGCCCCAATCAAAAGACACAGACTGGCAAATTGGATAAAAAGCCAAAACCCATCAGTGTGCTGTATCCAGGAAACCCATCTTACATGCAAGGATACACAAAGGCTCAAAATAAAGGGATGGAGGAAGATCTACCAAGCAAATGGAGAGCAAAAAAAGGCAGGAGTTGCAATTCTCATCTCTGATAAAATAGACTTTAAAGCAACAAAGATCAAAAGAGACAAAGAAGGACATTACATAATGGTAAAAGGATCACTGCAACAAGAAGAGCTAACGATCCTAAATATATATGCACCCAATACAGGAGCACCCAGATACATAAGGCAAGTTCTTAATGACTTACAAAGAGACTTAGACTCCCACACAATAATAGTGGGAGACTTTAACACCCCATTGTCAATATTAGACAGATCAACCAGACAGAAAATCAACAAGGATATCCAGGACCTGAACACAGACCTGGAACGAGCAAACCTAATAGACATTTACAGAACTCTCCACCCCAAATCCACAGAATATACATTCTTCTCAGCACCACATCACACCTACTCTAAAATTGACCACATAATTGGCAATAAATCACTCCTCAGCAAATGCAAAAGAACAGAAATCATAACAAACAGTCTCTCAGACCACAGTGCAATCGAGTTAGAACTCAGAATGCAGAAACTAACTCAGAACCGCACAGCTTCATGGAAACTGAACAACTTGCTCTTGAATGTTGACTGGATAAAGAATGAAATGAAGGCAGAAATAAAGATGTTCTTCGAAACCAATGAGAACGAAGACACAACATACCAGAATCTCTGGGACACATTTAAAGCAGTCTCTAGAGGAAAATATATAGCAATGAGTGCCCACATGAGAAGAAAGGAGAGATCTAAAATTGACACCCTATCATCAAAATTGAAAGAGCTAGAGGAGCAAGATAAAAAAACTCAAAACCTAGCAGAAGACAGGAAATAACTAAGATCAGAGCAGAACTGAAGGAAATAGAGACACAAAAAACTCTTCAAAAAATCAATAAATCCAAGAGCTGGTTTTTTGAAAAGATCAACAAAATAGACAGACCACTAGCCAGATTAATAAAAAAGAAAAGAGAGAATAACCAAATTGATGCAATAAAAAACGATAAAGGGGATATCACCACAGATTCCACAGAAATCCAAACCATCATCAGAGATTATTACAAACAACTCTATGCACATAAACTAGTAAACCTGGAAGAAATGGATAAATTCCTGGACACCTGCAACCTCCCAAGCCTAAACCTGGAAGAAGCCGAAACCCTGAATAGACCAATAACATGGTCTGAAGTCGAGGCAGCAATAAAGAGCCTACCACCCAAAAAAAGCCCAGGTCCAGATGGGTTCACAGCGGAATTCTACCAGACATACAAGGAGGAGCTGATACCATTCCTTCTGAAACTATTCCAGACAATCCAAAAAGAGGGAATCCTTCCCAAATCATTTTACGAGACAAACATCATCCTGATACCAAAACCCGGCAGAGACTCAACAAGAAAAGAAAATTTCAGGCCAATATCCATGATGAACATAGATGCAAAAATCTTCAATAAAATACTGGCAAACCGATTGCAACAGCATATCAAAAAGCTCATCCACCATGATCAAGTAGGATTCATCCCGGGGATGCAAGGCTGGTTCAACATACGCAAGTCCATAAACGTAATTCACCACATAAACAGAACCAAAGACAAAAACCACATGATTATCTCGATTGATGCAGAGAAGGCTTTTGACAAAATTCAACAACCCTTTATGCTAAAAACCCTCAATAAACTAGGTATTGACGGAACGTATCTCAAAACAATAAAAGCTATTTACGACAAACCAACAGCCAATATCATACTGAATGGGCAAAAACTGGAAGCATTCCCTTTGAAATCTGGCACTAGACAAGGATGCCCTCTCTCACCACTCCTATTCAATATAGTACTGGAAGTTCTAGCCAGAGCAATCAGGCAAGAAAAAGAAATAAAGGGTATCCAAATTGGAAAGGAGGAAATCAAATTGTCTCTATTTGCAGATGACATGATTGTATATCTGGAAGACCCCATCATCTCAGCCCAAAATCTCCTGAAACTGATAAACAACTTCAGCAAAGTCTCAGGATACAAAATCAACGTGCAAAAATCACAAGCATTCCTATACACCAGTAATAGACTTCAAGAGAGCCAAATCAAGAACGAACTGCCATTCACAATTGCTACAAAGAGAATAAAGTACCTAGGAATACAACTAACAAGGAACGTAAAGGACCTCTTCAAGGAGAACTACAAGCCATTGCTCAACGAAATAAGAGAGGATACAAACAGATGGAGAAACATTCCATGTTCATGGTTAGGAAGAATCAACATCGTGAAAATGGCCATACTGCCCAAAGTAATTTACAGATTCAATGCTATTCCCATCAAGCTACCAATGACCTTCTTCACAGAACTGGAAAAAAACACCTTAAACTTCATATGGAACCAAAAGAGAGCCCGCATAGCCAAGTCAATTCTAAGCAAAAAGAACAAAGCGGGAGGCATCACACTACCGGACTTCAAACTATACTACAAGGCCACAGTAATCAAAACAGCATGGTACTGGTACCAAAACAGAGATATAGACCAATGGAACAGAACAGAGGCCTCACAGGAAATACAACATACCCACAACCATCTGATCTTCGACAAACCTGACAAAAACAAGCAATGGGGAAAGGACTCCCTGTTTAATAAATGGTGTTGGGAAAACTGGCTAGCCATGTGCAGAAAGCAGAAACAGGACCCCTTCCTGACACCTTACACCAAAATTAACTCCAGATGGATTAAAGACTTAAACATCAGACCTAATACCATAAAAACCTTAGAAGAAAATCTAGGCAAAACCATTCAGGACATAGGTGTAGGCAAGGACTTCATGACCAAAACGCCAAAAGCAATGGCAACAAAAGCCAAAATAGACAAATGGGACCTAATCAAACTCCACAGCTTCTGCACGGCAAAAGAAACAGTCAGTAGAGTGAATCGGCAACCAACAGAATGGGAAAAAATTTTTGCAGTCTACCCATCTGACAAGGGGCTGATATCCAGAATTTACAAAGAACTAAAGCAGATCTACAAGAAAAAAACAAACAAGCCCATTCAAAAATGGGCAAAGGATATGAACAGATACTTTACAAAAGAAGACATACAGGAGGCCAACAAACATATGAAAAAATGCTCATCATCACTGGTCATCAGAGAAATGCAAATCAAAACCACATTGAGATACCATCTCACACCAGTTAGAATGGCGATCATTAAAAAATCGGGAAACAACAGATGCTGGAGAGGATGTGGAGAAATAGGAACACTTTTACACTGTTGGTGGGAATGTAAATTAATTCAACCATTGTGGAAGACAGTGTGGCGATTCCTCAAGGACTTAAAAATAGAAATCCCATTTGACCCAGCAATCCCATTACTGGGTATATATCCAAAGGATTATAAATCATTCTACTACAAGGACACGTGCACACGAATGTTCATTGCAGCACTGTTTACAATAGCAAAGACCTGGAACCAACCCAAATGCCCAACAATGATAGACTGGATAGGGAAAATGTGGTACATATACACCATGGAATATTATGCAGCCATCAAAAACGATGAGTTCACGTCCTTTATAGGGACATGGATGAACCTGGAAACCATCATTCTCAGCAAACTGACACAAGAGCAGAAAATCAAACACCGTATATTCTCGCTCATAGGCGGGTGTTGAACAATGAGAACACATGGACACAGGGAGGGGAGCACTACACACTGGGGTCTGTTGGGGGGAAATGGGGGAGGGGCGGGGGGTGGGGAGGTGGGAAGAGATAGCATGGGGAGAAATGACAGATACAGGTGAGGGGACGGAAGGCAGCAAAGCACACTGCCATGTGTGTACCTATGCAACAATCTTGCATGTTCATCACATGTACCCCAAAACCTAAAATGCAATAAAAAAAAAAGAAAAGAAAAAAATAAATAAATAAATAAAAATAAAAATGGTATTTAAAAGTTAAAAAAAAAAAAAAAAAAAAAAAGAAAGTGTTAGTATGGTGAGAGTTGTTTAGAACTCTGAGTTTTAACAAAAGGTGATATCTGGAAGATTATTAAGTGTCCAGTTTAAGAAAACATTGAGTAAGCTCTTCTTGTACTCCTACACAGAGTACAACCACAATATATTCCACCACAGCAAAGAAAAATAAGTAAAATTATTCCAAGTAAATGATATAGAAAGGCTTTCCAAGAACTGGGCAGTTGTTGGAACCAAGCAGATATAGGGTTGACTGACAGCACATCAATGGCAGAAATGTAAGTGTCTAAAGGTTTCATAGCCTGGGTAATATTATGTGGATAGTCTGGAACATACACGCAACATTTGGGTTTAATCAAAGCAAAAGTTCCTCCTTGGGCTGTTGTTAAAATGTCCAAAGTCATATAACCTTGTAAGGCTGCCTAATCTGAGAAGTTTCCTCAATTAGGAGGATAAGGGCAAGGCATGTATTATTGAAAACTGCAGCCATTTGCTTGGCTAAGGCTTCAACTTGTAACTAAAACTGATTGTAGCTGCTGGCAGGGAAACTATAGCCATTGGGTAGAACCGTGAAAATGCCCATTTTTATCACCTATAAAGAGCCTTTACAATTTCCCAGTTAGATGGAAGAGTCCAATTTGGCGAGGTTGAGGTTATATCCCAGGAGAAAGGACAATCCCACATACACCTTCCAGTCCAGTTATAAGGTAAGAATGGTAAGCCATGAGTTCCAGAAGCCCTTAATCACCCACAAGGAGAAGAGTAAGCACCAATTTTTGGCAAATATTGTTGCCATCCCATCCACATCTACCCTGTTAAAAGAAGGGTCTGATTACATTCTAGAGGTGGTAACCATCCTATATCATAAGATATAGTCTGGTGGTGACTATTATTGTGACTATTTTTTCTTTCTTTAACTTACTTATTATACTTAAAGTTCTGGGGTACGTGTGTAGATTGTGCAGGTTTGTTACATAGGTATCCACCTGCCCTTGTGGTGATTTGCTGCATCCATTGTCAGGTCATCTACATTAGGTATTTCTCCTAATGCTGTCCCTCCCCTAGTCCTCCACCCACTAGGCCTTGGTGTGTGATGTTCCTCTACCTGTGTCCATGTGTTCTCATTATTCAACACCCACTTATGAGTGAGAACATGCAGTATTTGGTTTTCTGTTCTGGTATCAGTTTGCTGAGAATGATGGTTTCCAGTTTCATCCATGTCCCTGCAAAGGACATGAACTCATCCCTTTTTATGGCAGCATAGTATTCCATGGTGTATATGTGCAACATTTTCTTTATCCAGTCTATCATTGATGGACATTTGGGTTGGCTCCAAGTCTTTGCTATTGTAAACAATACCGTAATGAACATACATGTGAATGTGTCTTTATAATAGAACAATATATAATCCTTTGGATATATACCCAGTAATGGTATTGCTGAGTCAAATGGTATTTCTATTTCTAGATCCTTGAGGAACTGCCACACTCTCTTCCCCAATGGTTGAATTAATGTATACTGCCACCAACAATGTAAAAGCATTCCTATCACTCCACATCCTCTCCAGCTTCTGCTGTCTCCTGATTTTTTAATGATTGCCATTCTAACTGGCGTGAGGTGATATCACAATTTGGTTTTGATTTGCATTTCTCTAATAATCAGTGATGATGTGCATTTTTTCATATTGGCTACATAAATGTTTCCTTTTGAAAAGTGTCTGTTCATAGGCTTTGCCCATTTTTTGATGGGGTTGTTTTTGTCTTATAAATTTGTTTGTTCTTTGTAGATTCTGGATATGAGCCCTTTGTCAAATGGGTAGATTCTAAAAATATTTTTCCCATTCTATTTCTTGCTGGTTCACTCTGTCGATATTTTCTTTTGCTGTGCAGAAGCTCTTAAGTTTAGCTAGATCCCATTTGTCTATTTTGGCTTTTGTTGCCATTGCTTTTGGTGTTTTAGTCATGAAGTCATTGCCCATGCCTATGTTCTGAATGGTATTGCCTAGGTTTTCTTCTAGAACTTTTATGGTGTTAGGCCTCATATTTAAATCTTTAATCCATCTAGAGTTAATTTTTGTGTAAGGTATAAGGAGGGGATCCAGCTTCAGCTTTCTGCATATGGCTAGCCAGTTTTCCCAATACCATTTATTAAATAAGAAATCCTTTCCCCATTGCTGGTTTTTATCAGGTTTGCCAAAGATCAGATGGTTGTAGTTGTGTGGCATTATTTCTGAGGCCTCTGTTCTGTTCCATTTGCCTATATCTCTTTTTTGATACCAGTACTATGCTTTTTTGATTGCAGTAGCTTGTAACATAGTTTGAGTCAGATAGCGTAATGCCTCCAGCTTTGTTTTTGTTGTTGTTTTGTTTTGTTTTGTTTTGTTTTGTTTAGAATTGTATTGGCTATGCGGGCTGTTTTTTGGTTTCATATGGAGTTTAAGGTGGTTTTTTCCAATTCTGTGACAAAAGTCAATGGTAGCTTGATGGGGATAGCATTGAATCTATAAATTACTTTGGGCAGTATGGCTATTTCATGATATTGATTCTTCCTAATCATGAGCATGGAATGTTTTTCCATCTGTTTGTATCCTCTCTTATTTCCTTGAGCAGTGGTTTATAGTTTTTTCTTGAAGAGGTCCTTCACATCACTTGTTAGTTGTATTCCTGGGTATCTTATTCTCTTTGTAGCAGTTGTGAATGGGAATTCACTCATGATTGGCTCTCTGTCTATTATTGGTGCATAGGAATGCTTGTGATTTTTGCACATTGATTTTCAAAACAGAAGCTCTTTGATGGTATCTGTACTTGAACAGCTGTCATCTGCCCAAGTCCATTGCGTACAGTACAACCTAAAGTTGGGGTAAAGTTTAGCTGTTTCCTAATTAAATAAAAAGGTGCTTTCTTGTCTCTCCACAGGAGAGAGGAAGGTAAGGCTTGTATGGCTATAATAATGGGAAAAGAGGGGCTATTTTTACAATGTTCAGTTTCCCAATTATAATAAAATCCCCACAAACTTAGGTTGGCCAGTTGAATATGCCAGGGCAACATGGTAGTGGAGGAAAGTGGCAATTCTCCATATACTAAAGAGTCTGTCTGATTATGTAGAGAGGCTAAAGTCTGCCCACTCAGCAAATAAGTTACTTTCTGTGTGATTCCAACTTATACCCAAAAGTAGAATGCCAATCTATATCTCCGTTACCCACCCTTTTATTTCTTCTGAACAGGAGCTGGGGGTCCCTGCTTGCCTTACAACAATATGTGGGGTCAGTCTCTTTTGTTCTGTCACCTGTGGAACTTCATAAGAGACAGATTTAATTCGAGATAAGTGGATTCAGTTGTTTATTTCTAGAAAATTTGTAAAAAGATTCTCTTCCTTAGTAGAGGAAAGGAGTCTTTGATTTCCATATTCAAGGAGTGTCTTTTGCACTTGTCCCAAGTTGATTATGGAATTTCATAGCTTTAAAGTATATGTCTATTAGGAAGTCTGTCCTTCTATACATTTTTTTCTAAAGGGCTGGGCTGCAGATTGCCCGGGAAGCCACTCTAACATGCAACAAGGCTACAAGCAATAAACACAGTCAGGTTTCTGATGTTTCCTGGCATACTTTAGCAAGGGTCCCTTTCAGAGGTTGATTGGCTTTTCTACTGTCCCTGAAGAGTGTGACCTCCATGTCAAGTGAACGCAGTACTGAAAGAACTGAAGATATGTTTGGGTAATTGTTGCTGTGAAAAATGAGCTATTATCACTCTTCAAGCTCTTAGACAGCCCAAATCTAGGAATTATTTCCTTTAGTAGGAAGTTAGAAACCTCAATTGCCTTTTCCTACCTGGTAGAAAAAGCCCAGATCCAACAGGTAAAGGTGGTGATGAATACTAATAAATATTTAAACTCTTTACATGGGGACATCTGAGTATAATCTACTTGTCAGTCTTCACACAGGCATGAGTTACCTGCTTTGCTGTTTTAAGTAAGCCTTATTCTATAAAAAGGCAAGACATCAATTGAAGCAGGGATTCTCTTCCCAAATGAGAAGAGTCACACAAATGTTTAACTATTTTCCACTGATTAGCAACTGTTGTCAACAGTTTGTTGTGATTGATAAACCACCCAGAAGAATCTTGAAGTAAGCCCTGACCTTTAGCCCATTCTTGTCTTGGTTGTGTCATTACTGGGGCAGAGTGCACTAATATGCCTGAAAGTCCAAATGGCTCCTTTAATGCAGTTGCCTTATCTGACGCATCTGCAAAGAAGTTTCTCTTTGCCACACTACAGTCTCCTTTATGATGTCATCTGTGATTAATTACAGCTACTACCTTGTGCAGCAGAACAGCATCCAGTAGATTCAGAATTTTCAAATGATATTTTACATGGGAACTTTTAGCAGTTCAGAATTCTTGTTCCTTCTAGATAGCAGCATGAGCATGAAGTACCAGAAAGGCATACTAGAATCGGTGTAAATATTGATTCTCAAGTCCTTTCGCTATTCCAGGGCTCTACTAAGAGCTATTAATTTGGTCTTTTGAGCAGAGGTAGAAGCTGGTAAGGCCTGAGATTCAAATATCTTGTGTTAACTGACAACAGCATGCCAGCATGTCCAGCTTTCCTGTTTCCCTGGTGCACAAAGTTACTTCTATGTGTAAACGATTCCACCTCAGAATTATCTCAAGGCTTGTCCTTTAAATCTGGTTGGCTGGAGTAAAATTGTCCAATAGCTTGTATACAAGAATGATGTAGGGTACCTGTGGGTTCAGGCAAATAGGTTGCTGAATTCAAAGTATGGCAGTATGGCATACCTTAAGAGTTACATCAGGACTGTCTAGTGGCAAAGGCTGATATTTCAGTAAGCATCCCCCTGTCATCCACTGGTGTCCTTTAGCTTCCATTTGGAGATGCAATGGCTAGAGAATTAAGAACGTTACAATTAAATAAGGCACTCTTATTCAATGTGTGAATGACTTTAAGTTGAACTTTTGTATCGGTATGGTATTAAAACATCCAGATGTTGTCCTAAAGGTAGTTTATTGGCTTCACTTACTAAAAGAGCAGTTGCTGCAACTACCCTGTGGCATCCAGGCCATCCTGAAGTGATATGGTCTGATTGTTTAGAAAAATATCCCACTGCTTGGGGGATATCTCCCAGCTTCTGGACAATGACATCTAGGGTTGTTTCTTGTTTTTCAGCAGTATAAAGAAAAAAATGCTTTATCAAGATTAGGAATCTCTAGGGAATGAGCTGATCCTTATATTATTATTACTATTATTATTATTTTGAGGCTTTAAAAGCTTGTTCACGGTTACTATCCCATTCAAACAGATCTACATTTGCTCCTTTCAGGGCCTCATATAAAGGCTTAGCTATATGCTCAAATCCAGGCACCTATAAATCACAAAAGCCTGCCATCCCTAGGAAAACCCACAGCTGCTTTCTAATTTAGTATTCTGGAACACCCAAGATAGCTTTCCTTTTGGTGCTATTGCCTGGGTGCCAAGTGTTAGGATATATCTTAAGTTTTTAAACTTTTGAGTTGAAATCCTAGAAAATGCAGCAAGACTCTATACTCAGTAGCTTCTGGAAAATTTAGCAACTTAATGGTATTTTTATCTGAGTCTCTTTTGCTTGGGCTAGCAACCAATAAGTCATCCATATGTTAGATAATAGTTTTATTTAATTGTAGCATTCTTAATTCTCTAGCCAATGCATTTCATAGCAAATGAGGGCTGTTCCTAAACTCCTGGGGTAGAGCTATCCAAGTTAGTTAAGAAACCAAATGACTATCAGAATCAGTCTATTCAAAAGCAAAGACGAATTGTGAATCAGGGTGTACTGGAATTTAAAAAATGGCATCCTTAAGATCTAAGACCATAAACCCAATTGGCATCTCCAGGGATGTGGGGTAACAGCATGTAGGAATTGGGGACTATAAAATATATGGAGCCGGGCGCGGTGGCTCAAGCCTGTAATCCCAGCACTTTGGGAGGCCGAGGCGGGTGGATCACGAGGTCAAGAGATCGAGACCATCCTGGTCAACATGGTGAAACCCCGTCTCTACTAAAAAATACAAAAAATTAGCTGGGCATGGTGGCACGTGCCTGTAATTCCAACTACTCAGGAGGCTGAGGCAGGAGAATTGCCTGAACCCAGGAGGCGGAGGTTGCGGTGAGCCGAGATCGCGCCATTGCACTCTAGCCTGGGTAACAAGAGCGAAACTCCGTCTCAAAAAAAAATAAATAAATAAAAAATAAAATAAAATAAAATAAAATATATGGAAACGACAGCCTCATTGACATCTTAAAGATCTTGAACAAATCTAAAGTCTCCGTTTGTCTTTTTGACTAGCAAAATTCGCCTATTACAAGGAGATTCATGGGCCTTAACAAACCAAATTGCAAAAACTTTGCTTTTAATGGTATGATCCCTCTGTGTGCTTCTGGCTTTAAGGAGTATCGTCTCCTACCAGTGGTATGGCACACCAGGCCTAAGTTGGGTGCAAAATTTGAGAATGTTTAACACTTTGCCTGGAACCTTAGTGTCTCATACTATAGGATTTTCTTGAGAAGTTTCTTCAACAGGTAAACTAGATAAGTCCCCTATTAACTTTTCTCCCTTATCACAGGAAAGGAAAAGGAACAATCCCTCATCTGCTTTGATTTCCAAAAGATACCACTGTTTGCAGATGAGTCAACAAATCCTTTTCCAACAAGGAGTTTTGCACTCAGGCATAATAAACTGAGATCCTTGAAGGGCAGCTTAAACAATATGTAAAATTGTTCCATGAGCTTTTCCATCAATCTCTATGACCGTTCAGTGTCTGGGTGACAGAGGCCCATTATAATGGGTCAAAATAGAGTAAGCAGTTCCAATATTGAGAAGAAAGTTAATATTCTTACCTGCCATGTCAAGGGTTACCCAAAGCTCTTCCAGATATATGACTAGTTGTCCAACGGGAGCTGGGGCAGAATGTCTCAGGCTCTGTTCCACACTTGGGCTTGACTGGTTATTTCAGCCATCATTGGTTCTGGTACTGACGAATCCTTTAAGAGTGCTAGGCAGCCCCTCTTCCAATAGCCAGTTTATTTGCAGTGTGCACACTGATTTATGCCCAAGGTATGGTGACTTGGATGCCCAGTTTGGGCTTTCAGCCTTTCTGCATCCCTTGTTTAGGCCAAGACCCAGTAGCAGAACACCATGTGGGAGGTGAGCTTAAGACTGTAGCCAAGAGCTGCACTTTGGTGGAGGTCCTTCTTGTTCTTTCTGGGCTAACAGCATGTGGGGATTGGGCACTATAAAATGTATGGAAACAACAGCCTCAATGGCAGCTTAAAGTTTTTGAACAAATCTAAAGTCCCCACTGGGCTCTTTAACTAGCAAATCCCCTTCTCCTTACCTGTCTAGTTCCGCTTGATACCCATCACTGCCTGAGAAACCTAGCCTTGTCAGTACTACTCATAGTGAAGTAGTACTCCAATGTGCTTTCTATGCTCTTTCTGCTTCCTATGCTCTGTCCCTGATATTAAAAACTAAAAATGTCATCTCCAAAAGCTGTTCCATAGGAGTCTGGAAACTGATGGTTGTTTTTTGTAGTTTTCTACTAATATAAGGGGCAGACTGGCTTATAAGAGATACTCCCAAAAGGGTCTTTCTTTCCCTTGAGGCAGGATCAGTGTTAGTTTATTTACTAATTGCTCAACTAAACGCCCTTGAAACAAAGCTGAATTCTCATCTTTACCCTGAGAAACTTCCTTAACGTTTTCATAATTAACAGGTTTTGTCATACATTCCTTCATCCCTTCCAACAAACAAGCAATGATAAGATCTGCCCTCCCCAAGTCCTCACCTTTGATAGCTTTATTCTGGATCTTGATCTGAAACTGCTATACCTCCTGCCAAATATATACGATGATCAGAGTTGTGAGCCAATACTTTATCTGCATGGATTATAGCTGTCCCCAAAATGTGTTGTTTATCAGCCACTGTACAACACAGAGGCAACAAAACATGCAGACCCTGCCAAGTTAAACTATAGGTCAGAGTTAATTTCACAAACTCATCTACGAATTTTTCTGGATTTTCAAGAAATGATCAAACTTCTTTTTACATATAACAATATCAGGCATAGAAAAGGGGACATGTACTTTTACAGTGCCTTTTTTTCTCATTTTCTACCTCTCTAAGTGGACAAAGATTTCCTTCTTGGAGTTGATAAGAGGTTCCACTATGAGTAGTACTGACAAGGCTAGGTTTCTCAGGGACTGGTGGGTATAGAGTGGAATTAGACAGGTAAGGAGGAGGGGATCAAAGGTTCTCAAAAGAACTTTTTGGTGGACTAGAGGCAGAAAGGGTCAACACATCTGAACTTTCAGAGCTGACAAAAGGAGGTTCTGCTCCACCCCAAAAATCCCCACGCAACTGGGGGTGCTTGTACCAAGAGATCTAGTATGTCAAGTTCTTTTTCTTCTTCTCATTTCTTCAAACATGCACATGCCTGCTGCTGGGTTTTATCCTGACTGAGCAGCAAAAATTCTTGAACATATGCTTTTTTATCCCATTTTCCCTCCCATTTACAAAACAAATCGAGTTTAAGTATAGTATTAAAGGCTGTAATTTCAGTAGGAGGCAATTGCTCTTTTTCCAAATAATAATAAGGCTAAACAGTATTACATAGAAACACCAGTTGTCTCCTCTTCTTAAGCCCATTTAGTTTAAACTCTTCCCAATATTCAAGAATATATCCTAGCTGAGTCCTTTGGGATTGTTGCTGTGGTTTCCACAAAGGAGGCAGGTGATATTGGAAAAATAAAAGTTCAAAATCTGTGAAATTGTATTGCCACTGGCCGACTTCCACTAAAAGGGAAAAGAGAGATTTTAAAGGCTAACTGCATTAACGAGGGGATCCCTGTTTATAACTGAATTTTCTTATTCACACTATCTGAATAATATAAATGAGCTGAGCAATAAATCTTAGATAAATCACAACATGGAATCCAACAAAAGAAATGTTGACTAAGGGAAAGGAAATGATAAGGATTTAGATGGGAATGACCAGAGCAAGCAGGCTCTGGGCAACAGTGACAGCATGGATTGGATAAGCAAAGCTGATTTGCCTGAATCAAAGACAGGAAAAAAGTGCTTTTAATTTTTTTTTTAAGTGTGTAAATGAAATGAAACAGCAAAGAGAAAAGTTCCCTGATTTCCACCTGAATCCTTCTCGATCACACCTAGTGGGTATAGCTGCAATGAAACATAACCACATCTATCTAATCTTATTGCTCATAGCAATCTCAGTCAGAAATAGCAAATCTCAGTCAGAAATTTTAGACATAGAGCCTTCAATATTTTTGCTCTCAATGTTTCACAAACAAATGGACAGAAAATAGGAGGCACACAGGGAAAGAGTAGGTTAAAATATCTAAGATTAGCTAAATTAAGTCTTCTGAAAATTACAGTGAAACTGAGACAGCAAACAAGAAATTAACTCATTCAGCAAGAAGACAAAGGCAGGTTAGTACAAAGAGCCTAAAAATTAACATCCCATGGTGCCAAACCCATCCTTAGGTGAGAGGGACTTTACTGAGAGGGTCTTCTAACCCCCAAAATCTCAGTAAAGATTCTAACCTTCCTAAGTTGGGCCTCAAACCCAAGGTCAGTTCAGCATTCTTGCCTTAAATGAGAGAAATCTTTAACCCTCTCTGTCTTACGAGAGACTCTACCTCCTCTCTAACTTGGGTTTCTAACCCAATCCCATCCTTCACCCAAGTACCCTAACCCTTACCCAAACTCAGCAAATCAGTATTGCAGTCTATTTCTTTTGGGTCAGAGGGGTTTCTTTAGTATTATCCCTTCTGTGGTTCATCAAAAAACATTACCAGAAAGGGGTTAGAATCTAGAGTGTGCACCTCCTGTGGGGCTACACTCACTCTGGATTGTTCCAGAAAGGCTGCATTCCTGTGGGGAACACCCCAGCTGTGCCTGCTCTGGAGTGACAGGGGAAACTAAGACCCCTTCTCCAAGGTCCTTCATGATCAGAGATGCTACCTGCTATCTGCTTGTTAGGGTGTAAGTGTAGAGTTTCCCTACTGCACCCAGCACTTTGTGTATGCTGTTAAAAACTACCCAAAATTGGAAAGATCTGAAACTCATGGCCTACTATTCAGATTATTTTGTCCCAAGGAGCGATCCCTTGATGTGGCACTCTCCCCCTTTCCTAAGGATTAAGCTTCCTAATAGCCAGACTGCAGTGATTGTTATTATTCTCTGGGTCTAACCACCCAACGGGGCTACCAGGCTCCGGGCTGGGGAAGAAGAGACATCTAAATATTTGAAAAACTTAGTTGAGGGAAAAATTGAAGAAAATTTTCCCTGCTTGCTGGAGATCAAGACATCCAAATACAAGAAACTCAAAGAATTCTCTAAAATTAATCGCAAAAAGATTATCATCCAAACAAATTGTCATGAGGTTATCTAAAGTCAAGGTGAAGAAAAACATCTTAAAATCTGAGAGATGAAAACATCAGGTAACCTATAAAAGAAAACCTATGAGATTAAAAGCTGATATCTCAGCAGAAATCTCTCAATTCAGAAGGGATGGGGGTCCTACCATTAGCCTCTTGAAACAAAATCATTGTCAGTCAATAATTTTCTATCCAGTGAAACTGGCCTTCATAAATGAAGGAAAGATAATCTTTTCTCAAATAAATGCTGAGAGAATTAATCACTACCACACCAGCACTATAGGAAATAATAAAAGTTCAAAATTTTGAAAGAAAACCTCAAAATATACCAAAAAAGAATCTTCTTAGGACATAAATCTCAGAAGACCTATAAAACAATAACACAATAATTTTTTTTAAAAGCACTTAGGCAACAGCTAACATGATGAATAGAACAGTACCTCACATCCCAATACTAACGTTGAAAACGAGTCACCTAAATGCTCCACTGAAAAGATACACATTGGCAGAATGTATAAAAATCCACCAATCAGGTATGTGCTATCGTCAAGAGACTGACCTAACACATAAGAACTCATATGAACTTAAATTTAAAAAGTGAAAAAAGATATTCCTTGCAAATGAAAACCAAAAGCAAGCAGGAGAAGCTATTCTTACGTCAGATAAAACACACTTTAAAGCACAAATAGTAAAAAAAAAAAAAAAAATAGAACAGGACATTATACAATGATAAAAGGATTCATCCAAAAGGAAAATATCACAATTTAAAATATATGCACCTAACACTAGAGCTCCCAAGTTTATAAAACAATTACTACTAGACCTAAGAAAAGAGACTGAAAACAACACAATAATAGTGGGGAATTTCAATACTCCACTGGCAGCACTAGATAGGTCATCAAGACTGAAAGTCAACAAAGAAAAAAATGGACATAAACTATATCCTATAAAAAATGAACTTAACAGATATTTACAGAATATTCTACTCAACAACTGCAAGATATACATTCTTTACTTTTTCTTTCTCTTTTTTTTATTATACTTTAAGTTCTGGAATGTATGCACAGAACACGCAGGTTTATTACATAGGTATACAGTAAGTGGAAGTTGAATAATGAGAACATGTGGACATAGGAAGGGGAACATTACAAACCAGGGCCTGTCAGGGGTGGGGGCCTAGAGGAGGGATAGCATTAGGAAAAATACCTAATGTAGATACCATGGTGGTTTGCTGACCCATCAATACATCATCTACGTTAGGTACTTCTTCTAATACCATCCCTCCTCTAGGCACCCACCTGCTGACAGGCCCCAGTTTGTAATGTTCCCCTTCCTGTGTCCGTGTGTTCTTATTGTTCAACTCCAACTTAGGAGTGAGAAGATGTGGTGTTCGATTTTCTGTTCTTATGTTAGTTTGCTGAGAATGATGATTTCCAACTTCATCCATGTGCTGCAAAAACATGAACTCATTCTTTTTTTATGGCTGCATGATACTCCATAATGCATATGTGCCACATTTTCTTTTTTCTTTCTTCTTCTTTTTTTTTTTTTTTTTTTTTTTTTTTTTGAGACGGAGTTTCGCTCTTGTTACCCAGGCTGGAGTGCAATGGCACGATCTCGGCTCACCGCAACCTCCGCCTCCTGGGCTCAGGCAATTCTCCTGTCTCGGCCTCCTGAGTATCTGGGATTACAGGCACACGCCACCATGCCCAGCTAATTTTTTGTATTTTTAGTAGAGATGGGGTTTCACTATGTTGACCAGGATGGTCTCGATCTCTTGACCTCGTGATTCACCCGTCTCGGCCTCCCAAAGTGCTGGGATTACAGGCTTGAGCCACCGCGCCCAGCCTTCTTTTTTTTTTTTAATTGCATTTTAGGTTTGGGGGTACCCCTCATTCCTCCCCCATTTGCCCCCAACAGACCCCAGTGTATAGTGCTCCCCTCCCTGTGTCCATGTGTTCTTATTGTTAACACCCATTTATGAGTGAGAACATGCGGTGTTTGATTTTCAGCTCTTGGGTCAGTTTGCTGAGAATGATGGTTTCCAGGTTCATCCATGTCCCTACAAAGGACACGAACTCATTGTTTTTGATGGCTGCATAATATTCCATGGTGTATATGTACCATATTTTCCCTGTCCAGTCTATCATCGATGGGCATTTGGGTTGGTTCTAGGTCTTTGCTATTGTAAACAGTGCTGCAATGAACATTCATGTGCATGTGTCCTTATAGTAGAATGATTAAAATAATCCTTTGGATATATACCCAGTAATGGGATTGCTGGATCAAATGGAATTTCTATTTTTAGGTCCTTAAGGAATTGCCATACTGTCTTCCACAGTGGTTGAACTAATTTACACTCCCACCAACAGTGTAAAAGTGTTCCTATTTCTCCACATCCTCTCCAGCATCTGTTGTCTCCAGATTTTTTAATGAGCACCATTCGAACTGGCATGAGATGGTATCGCAATGTAGTTTTGATTTGCATTTCTCTAATGGCCAGTAATGATGAGCATTTTTTCATATGTTTGTTGGCCTCCTGTATGTCTTCTTTTGTAAAGTGTCTCTTCATATCCTTCACCCACTTTTGAATGGGCTTGTTTGTTTATTTCTTGTAGATCTGTTTTAGTTCTTTGTAAATTCTGGGTATCAGCTCCTTGTCAGATGGGTAGACTGCAAAAATTTTTTCCCATTCTGTTGGTTGCCGATTCACTCTACTAACTGTTTCTTTTGCTGTGCAGAAGCTGTGGAGTTTGATTAGGTCCCATTTGTCTATTTTGGCTTTTGTTGCCAATGCTTTTGGTGTTTGGGTCATGAAGTCCTTGTCTACGCCTAGTTCCTGAACGGTTTTGCCTAGATTTTCTTCTAGGGCAGGCGTCTCCAAACTATGGCTTGCAGATTGCATGCGGCCCCCTGAGGCCATTTATCCGGCCCCCCGCCGCACTTCAGGAAGGGGCACCTCTTTCATTGGTGGTCAGTGAGAGTAGCACAGTATGTGGCGGCCCACCAACGGTCTGAGGGTCAGTGAACTGGCCCCCTGTGTAAAAAGTTTGGGGATGCCTGTTCTAGGGTTTTTATTGTGTTAGGTCCTATGTTTAAGTCTTTAATCCGTCTGGAGTTAATTTTAGTGTAAGGTGTCAAGAGGGGGTCCAGTTTCTGCTTTCTGCACATGGTTAGCCGGTTTTCCAACCACCATTTATTAAACAGGGAATCCTTTTCCCATTGCTTGTTTTTGTCAGGTTTGTCAAAGATTGGATGGTTATAGATATGTTGTGTTTCCTCCGAGGCCTCTGTTCTGTTCCATTGGTCTATATTTCTGTTTTGGTACCAGTACCCTGCTGTTTTGATTACTGTGGCCTTGTAGTGTAGTTTGAAATCAGGTAGTGTGATGCCTCCTGCTTTGTTCTTTTTGCTTAGAATTGGCTTGGCTATGTGGGCTCTCTTTTGGTTCCATATGAAGTTTAAGGTATTTTTTTCCAGTTCTGTGAAGAAGGTCATTGGTAGCTTGATGGGAATAGCATTGAATCTGTAAATTACTTTGGGCAGTATGGCCATTTTCATGATATTGATTCTTCCTAGCCATGAACATAGAATGTTTCTCCATCTGTTTGTGTTCTCCCTTATTTCGTTGAGCAGTGGCTTGTAGTTCTCCTTGAAGAGGTCCTTTACATTCCTTGTTAGTTGTATTCCTAGGTATTTTATTGTCTTTGTTGCAATTATGAATGGCAGTTCGTTCTTGATTTGGCTCTCTTTAAGTCTGTTATTGGTGTATAGGAATGCTTGTGATTTTTGCACATTGATTGTGTATCCTGAGACTTTGCTGAAGTTGCTTATCAGTTTCAGGAGATTTTGGGCTGAGATGATGGGGTCTTCTAGATATACAATCATGTCGTCTGCAAATAGAGACAATTTGGTTTCCTGCTTTCCTATTTGAATACCCTTTATTTCTTTTTCTTGCCTGATTGCTCTGGCTAGAACTTCCAGTACTGTTGAATAGGAGTGGTGAGAGAGCACATCCTTGTCTAGTTCCAGATTTCAAAGGGAATGCTTCCAGTTTTTGCCCATTCAGTATGATATTGGCTGTTGGTTTGTCATAAATAGCTTTTATTATTTTGAGATACGTTCCATGAATATCTTGTTTATTGAGGTTTTTTTTTAGCATAAAGGGCTGTTGAATTTTGCAAAGGCCTTGTCTTCATCAATTGAGATAATCATGTGGTTTTTATCTTTGGTTCTGTTTTTGTGGTGAATTACATTTATAGACTTGCATATGTTGAACCAGCCTTGCATCCCCAGGATGAATCCTACTTGATCATAGTGGATAAGCTTTTTGATGTGCTGTTGTAATTGGCTTGCCAGTATTTTACTGAAGATTTTTGCATCTATGTTCATCATGGATATTGGCCTGAAGTTTTCTTTTCTTGTTGAGTCTCTGCCAGGTTTGGTATCAGGATGATGTTGGTCTCATAAAATGATTTTGGAAGGGTTCTCTCTTTTTGGATTATTTGGAATAGTTTCAGAAGGAATGGTACAAGCTCCTCTTTGTATGTCTGGTAGAATTTGGCTGTGAACCCATCTGGACCTGGCCTTTTTTTGGGTGGTAGGTTCTTAATTGCTGCCTCAACTTCAGACATTGTTATTGCCACATTTTCTTTATGCAATCTATTATTGATAGACATTTGGGTTGTTCCAAGTCTTTGCTATTGTGAATAGTGCTGCAATCAGTATACAGGTGCATGTGTCTTTATAGTAGAATAACTTGTAATCCTTTGGGTATACACTCAGTAATAGGATGGCTTGGTCAAATGGTATTTCTGGTCATTGAGGATTCACCATACTGTCTTCCACAATGGTTGAACTAATTTACATTCCCACCAACAATGTAAAAGCATTCTATTTCATTAGAATTTCTAATTCTGTGAAGTCAATGGTAGCTTGATGGGGATAGCATTGAATCTGTAAATTACTTGGGCAATGTGGCCATTTTCACAATATTGATTCTTCCTATTCATGAAGATGGAATCTTTTTCCATTTGTTTGAGTCCTCTGAATATCCTTGAAGAGGTTCTTCACATCCCTTGTAAGTTGTATTCTTGAATATTTTATTATATTTGTAGCAATTGTTAATGAGAGTTCACTTATGATCACCATTCTAATTGGTTTGAGATAGTATCTCATTGTGGCTTTGATCTGCATTTCTCTAATGACCAGTGATGATGAGCTTTTTTCTCATATGTTTTTTGGCCACTTTTGAGAAGTGTCTGTTCATATCCTTCACACACTGTTGAAGTTTTTTTTCTTGTGAATTTAAGTTTTTTGTAGATTCTGGATATTAGTTAGCCCTTTGTCAGATGGATAGATGGCAAAAATGTTCTCCCAGCCTGTAGGTTGCCTATTCACTCTGGTGATCATTTCTTTTGCTGTGCAGAAGTTCTTTAGATTCACTAGATCCAGTTTCTTAATTTTGGCTTTTGTTGCCATTGCCTTTGATGTTTTAGTCAAGAAGTCTTTGCCCATGCCTATGTCCTAAATGGTTTCTTCTAGGGTTTTCATGGTTTTAGATCTTATGTTTAAATCTTTCATCCATCTTGAGTTAATTTTTGTATAAGGTGTAAGGAAGGGGTCCAGTTTCTCTTTTCTGTATATGGTTAGCCAGTTTTCCCAACACCATTTATTAAACACAGAATGTTTTCCCCATTGCTTGATTTTGTCAGCTTTGTCAAAGATCCGGTGGCTGTAGATGTTTGGCATTATTTCTGAGGCCTCTGTTCTGTTCCATTGGTCTATATATCTGTTTTGTTACCAGTACCATGCTGTTTTTGTTATTGTGATCTTCTAGTAGAAAGTCAGGTAGTATGATGTCTCCAGCTTTGTTCTTTTTGCTTAGGATTGTCTTGGCTATACAAGCTCTTTTTTGGTTTCATATAAAATTTAAAGTAGTTTTTCTAATTCTGCAAAGTCAATGGTAGCTTGATGGGGATAGCATTGAATCTGTAAATTACTTGGGCAGTGTGGCCATTTTCACAATATTGATTCTTCCTATTCATGAGGATGTAATGTTTTTCCATTTGTTTGTGTCCTCTCTTAATTTCTTGAGCAGTGGTTTGTAGTTATCCTTGAAGAGATTTTTCACATCCCTTATAAGTTGTATTTCCGAGTATTTTGTTATCTTTGTAGCAACTGTGAATGAGAGTTCACTTATGATTTGGCTCTTTGTTTGTCTATTACTGGTGTATAGAAATGCTTGTGATTTTTTGCACATTGATTTTGTATCCTGAGACATTGTTGAAGTTGCTTATCAGCTTAAGGAGATTTGGGCTGAGATGATGGGGTTTTCTAAATATACAATGCAATCCTATCATTTGCAAACAGAGACAATTTGACATTCTCTCTTCCTATTTGAATACCCTTTATTTCTTTCTCTTGCCTGATTGCCCTGGCCAGAACTTCCAATACTGTGTTAAACAGTAGTGGTGAGAGAGGGCATCCTTGTCTTGTGCCAGTTTTCAAAAGAAATTCTTCCAGCCTTTGCCCATTCAGTATGATATTCGCTGTGGGTTTGTCATAAATATCTCTTATTATTTTGAGCTATGTTTCATCAATATCTAGTTTATTGAGTGTGTTTAGCATAAAGGGGTGTTGAATTTTCTTGAAGGGCTTTTCTGCATCTGTTGAGATAATCATGTGGTTTTTGTTATTGGTTCTGTTTATGTGATGAATTACATGTATTGATTTGCTATATTGAACTGGCCCTGCATCTCAGGGATGAAGTCAACTTGATCATGGTGGATGCGCTTTTTGATATGCTGCTGGATTCTGTTTGCCAGTATTTTATTGAGGATTTTCACATCGACAGTCATCAGGGATATTGGCCTGAAATTTTGTGTGTGTGTGTCTCTGACAAGTTTTGTTATCGGGATGCTGGCCTTATAAAATGAGTAAGGGAGGACTCTTATTTTTTATTGTTTGGAATAGTTTCAGAAGGAATGGTACCAGCTTCTCTTCATATCTCTGGTAGAATTCGGTTGTTCGGCTGTGAATTCATCTGGTCCTGGGCTTTTTATTTTGGTTGTTAGGCTATTTATTACTGCTTCAATTTAAGAACTTGTTACAGGTCTATTCAGGAATTCAACTTCTTCCTGATTTAGCCTGAGGGTGTATGTGTCCAGGAATTTATCCAACTTTTTTAGATTTTCTACTTTATTGACATAGATATGTTTATAGTATACTCTGATGGTAGTTGTATTTCTGTGAAATCAGTGGTGATGTCCCTTTTATTATTTTTTATTGTGTCTATTTAATTCCTCTCTCTTTTCTTCTTTATTAGTTTGGCTAGTGGTCTATCTATTTCGTTAATCTTTTCAAAAAAAACCAGCTCCTGGATTTATTGTTTCGTGTGTGTATGTCTGTCTCATTCAGTTCTGCTCTGATCTTAATTATTTCTTGTCTTCTGCTAGCTTTTGAATTTGTTTGCTCTTGCCTCTCCAGTTCTTTTAATTTTGATGTTAGGGTGTCGATTTTAGATCTTTCCTGCTTTCACCTGTGGGCATTTAGTGCTATAAATTTCCATCTAAATACTGCCTTATCTGTCCCACAGATGCGGGTATGTTGTGTCTTGATTCTCATTGGTTTCAAAGAACTTATTTATTTCTGCCTTACTTTTGTTATTTACCCAGAAGTCATAAAGGAGCAGGTGGCTCAGTTTCCATTTAGTTGTGTGGTTTTAAGTGAGTTTCTTAATCCTGCATTCTAATTTGTTTGCCCTGTGGTCTGAGAGATGGTTTGTTATAATTTCTGTTTTATGCATTTGCTGAGAAGTATTTTACTTCCAATTATGTTATCAATTTTAGAATAAGAGTGATGTGGTGCTGAGAAGAATGTATATTCTGTTGATTCGGGGTTAAGAGTTCTGTAGTTGTCTATTAGGTCTGTTTGGTCCAGATCCTAGTTCATGTCTTGGATATCATTGTTAATTTTCTGTTTTGTTGTTCTGTCTAATATTGACAGTGGGGTGTTAAAGTCTCCCACTATTATTGTGTGAGAGTCTATGTCTCTTTGTAGGTCTCTAAGAACTTGCTTTATGTATCTGAGTGCTCATGTATTGGGTGAATATACATTTAGGATGATTAGCTCTTCTTATTGCATTGATCCCTTTATCATTATGTAATGCCCTTCTTTGTCTCTTTTGATCTTTGTTGTTTTAAAGTCTGTTTTATCAGAGACTAGAATTTCAACTCCTGCTTTTTTTCTTTTCTTTTTCTTTTTCATCATTTGCTTGGTAAATGGTTCTCTATCATTTTATTTTGAGCCTATATGTGTCTTTGCATGTGAGATGGGTCTCCTGAATACAGCATACCAATGGGTCTTGACTCTCTAATTTGCTAGTCTGTGTCTTTTAATTGGGGCACTTATCCCCATTACATTTAAGGTCAATATTGTTATGTGTGAATTTGATCCTGTCATGATGCTAGCTATTATTTTGCCCATTAGTTGATGTAGTTTCTTTATAGTGACAATGGTCTTTACAATTTGGTATGCTTTTGCAGTGGCTGGTACCACTTTTTACATCCCATATTTAGTGCTTCCCTTAGGAACTCTCATAAAGCAGGCCTGGTGGTAACAAAAATCTCTCAGCATTTGCTTGTTTGTACAGGATTTTATTTCTCCTTCTCTTATGAAGTTTAGTTTGGCTGGATATGAAATTCTGGGTTGAAAATGTTTTTCTTTAAGATTGTGGAATATTGGCTACCACTCTCTTCTGGCTTGTAGGGTTTCTGCAGAGAGATCTGCTGTTAGTATGATTAACTTCCCTTTGTGGGTAACCTAATATTTCTTTCTGACTGCACATAACAATTTTTTCCTTCATTTCAACCTTGGTGAATCTGACACTTATGTGTCTTGGGGTTGCTATTCTCAAAAAGTATTTTTGTGGTATTCTCTGTATTTCCTGTATCTGAATATTGTTCCGTCTTGCTCGGTTGGGGAAGTTCTCCTGGATAATATTCTGAAGATCGTTTTTCAGCTTGGTTCCATTCTTCCCATCACTTTCTGGTACACCAATCAAACATAGGTTTGGTCTTTTAACATAGTTTCATATTTCTTGAAGGCTTTGTTTGTTCCTTTCATTCTTTTTTCTCTAATCTTGTCTTTACTCTTTATTTCATTAAATTGATCTTCCTTCAATCTCCAATATCCTTTCTTCCAGTTGGCTATAGATACTTGTCTTGTGCTGTGTTTTCAGCTCCATCAGGTCATTTATGTTCTTCTCTAAACTTATTATTCTAGTTAGCAATTTCTCTAACCACTTTTCAATGTTCCTAGGTTTCTTGCATTGGGTTAGAGCACACTCCTTTAGCTCAAAGGAATTTGTTATTACCATCCTCTGAAGCCTACCTCTGTTAATTTGCCTCTGTTAATTTGTCAAACTCATTCTTCATCCAGTTTTGCTCTTTTGCTGGTGAGGAGTTGTGATCTTTTGGAGGAGAAAATGTGTTTTGGATTTTGGAATTTTCAGCCTTTTTGACTTTGTTTTTCCTCATCTTCGTAGATTTATCTACCTTTGTCTTTGATGTTGGCAAACTTTCAATGGGTTTTCTGTGTGGATGTCCTTCCTTTTTTTTATGTTGATGCTATTCCTTTCTGTTTGTTATTTTTCCTTCTAACAGGCCCCTCTGCTGCAGGTCTGCTGGAATTTGTTGGAGGTTCACTCTTGACCCCTTTTGCCTGGGAATTACCAGCAGAGGCTGCAGAAGTGAAGACTGCTGCCTGTTCCTTCCTCTGGAAGCTTTGTCCCAGAGAGGCACTCACCAGATGCCAGCTGGAGCTCTCCTGTATGAGGTGTTTGTCAACCCCTGCTGGCAGATATCTCCCTGTCAACACTTAAGTCTGTTGAAGCTGTGCCCACAGCCGTCCCCCTCCTCCAGGTGCTCTGTTCCAGGAAGATGGGAGTTTTATCTATAAGTCCCTGATGGGACCTGCTACCTTTCTTTCAAAGATGTCCTGCTCAGACAGGAGAAATCTAGGGGAGCGGTCTGGCTACAGCAGCTTTGCTGAGCTACAGTGGCCTCTGCCTAGTTCAAACTTCCTGTTGGTTTTGTTTACACTTTGGGGGGGGGGAAACCACCTACTCAGACCTTGGTAATGGCAGATACCCCTCCCCTCACCAAGCTCAAGTGTCCCAGGTTGACTTCAGACTACTGTGTTGGCAGTAAGAATTTCATGCTAGTGGATCTTAGCTTGCTGGTCTCCATGAATGTGGGAACTGCTGAGCTAGACCACTTGGCTGCCTGGCTTCAATTCAAGATGATATTTGGGTGGGGACATAGCCAAACCATATCATCCTATCCCCAGCCCCTCCCAAATCTCATGTCATTATATTTCAAAACCAATCATGCCTTTCCAACAGTCCCCAAAGTCTCAACTGTTTTCAGCATGAACCCTAAAGTCCACAGTCCAAAGTCTCATCTGGGACAAGGAAGTCTTTTTCATCTATGAATCTGAAAAATCAAAGGCAAGCTAGTTATTTCTTAGATACAATGTGGGTACAGGTATTGGTAAATACAGTTGTTCCAAAGGGGAAAAATTGGCCAAAACAAAGGGGTCACAGGGCCCATGCAAGTTCAAAATCCAGTGGAGCAGTCAAATTTTAAAGCTCCAAAATAATCTCCTTTGATTCCAGGTCTCGCATCCAGGTCACACTGATACAAGAGTTGGATTCCCATGGCCTTGGGCAGCTCTGGCCCTGTGGTTTTGCAGGATATAGCCACCCTCTTGGCTGCATTCATGGGCTAGCATTGATGTTTGTGGATTTTCAAGGAACACAGTGCAAGCTGTCAGTGGATCTACCATTCTGGGATCTGGAGGACAGCGGCCCTCTTCTCACAGCTTCACTAGGTGGTGCCCCAGTAGGGACTCTGTGTGGGGGCTCTGATTCCATATTTTCCTTCCACACTGCCTGAGCAGAGGTTCTCCATGAGGGCCCACCCCTGCACAAATTTTGCCTGAGCATCCAGGCATTTCCACAATCTGCTGAAATCTAGGCACAGTTTCCCAAACCTCAGTTCTTGACTTAGGTGCACTCACAGGCTCAATGCCATGTGAAAGCTACCAAGGCATGGGGCTTCTAGCCTCTGAAGCAATAGCCCAAGCTGTACGTTGGCCCTTTTAGTCATGGCTGGAGTGTCTGGGACACAAGGCACCAAGTTACTAGACTGCAAAAGCACAGGGACTCTGGGCCTGGCCCATGAAACCATTTTCTCCTAGGCTCTAGGCCTGTGATGAGAGTGTTTTCTGTGAGCATCTCTGACATACCCTGGAGACATTTTCCTAATTATCTTGGGGATTAATATTCAAAATTTTTGCAGCTGGCTTGAATATCTTCTCAGAAAATGGATTTTTATTTTCTGTCATATTGTAAGGCTGTAAATTTTTTGAACTTTTGTGTTATGCTTGCCTTATAAAAGTAAATGCCTTTAACAGCACCCAAGTCACGTCTTGAATACTTTGCTGCTTAGACATTTCTTCCACCAGATACCCTATATCATGTTTCTCAAGTTCAGAGTTCTAAAAGTCAACCTTTAGGGCAGGGGCAAAATGTCACATATCTCTTTGCTAAAACATAACAAGAGTCACCTTTGCTCCAGTTCCTAAAAAGTTCCTCACCTCGCGCCGGGCGCGGTGGCTCAAGCCTGTAATCCCAGCACTTTGGGAGGCCGAGGCGGGTGGATCACGAGGTCGAGAGATCGAGACCATCCTGGTCAACATGGTGAAACCCCATCTCTACTAAAGATACAAAAAATTAGCTGGGCATGGTGGCACGTGCCTGTAATCCCAGCTACTCAGGAGGCTGAGGCAGGAGAATTGCCTGAACCCAGGAGGCGGAGGTTGCGGTGAGCCGAGATCGCGCCATTGCACTCCAGCCTGGGTAACAAGAGCGAAACTCCGTCTCAAAAAAAAAAAAAAAAAAAAAAAAAAAAAAAAAAAAAGTTCCTCACCTCAGCCTGGATGTTATTGTCTATATCACTATCAGCATTTTGGACAAAACCATTCAACAAGTTTCTAGGACGTTCCAAACTTTTCCACATTTTCCTGTCTTCTTCTGAACCCCCCAAACTGTTACAACCTCTGCCTGTTACCCAGTTCCAAAGTCCCTTCCACATTTTTGGGTATATTTTCAGCACCACCCCACTCCTGGTACCAATTTATTGTCGTAGCCTGTTTTCACACTGCTGATAAAGACTTATCTGAGACTGGGAAGAAAAAGAGGTTTAATTGGACTTACAATTCAAAATTTCACACCATTCTGGTTAGAGAAATGCAAATCAACACTACAATGTGATACCATCTTACACCAGTCAGAACAGCAATTATAAAAAGGCCAAAAATAATAGATGCCAACAAGTTTGTGAAGAAATGCAAGTGCTTATACACAGCTGATAGGAATGTAAATTTGTTCTGCCATTGTCAAAAGCAATGTGGCAATTTCCCAAAGAACTTCAAACAGAATTGCCATTTGCCCCAGTGATGTCATTATTGGGTATACACCCCAAAGAATAAAATTCATCCTGCCATAACAACACATGGACAGAGATGTGCATTGCAGCCCTATTCACAATAACAAACCTCTAAAATCAGCCTAAATGCCCATCAACAGTAGAATGGATGAAGAAAAGTATATATGTATATAAATATATACATATAATCAATAAGGGAGGACTACAATTAATATTTATAGCGAGTGGAAACCTCCTATGTCAAGAGTCAACAATAGATTAATAAATTCATCACTAGCACTTTTAATACCAGATACGCAGACCCTCCGAAAGTAGTCTCACATTAGAGTTTGAAAACCAAATATTGTGCTGTAATAATACTCATTAAAATATTATATTAGACAATGTTAAAGATATGAAGAGTGCCATTAAAAATATTAAATTGAATATATCTTTACTTCTCTGCATCTAACAGACTGAAATAACAAAATAAAACATGGGACTAAACTCTTTACAGTGCTGAAAACTGAGAAGCATGCCATTAATAAATCCCAAATTAACACTTTCCTACCTACATATTGCATTTCTAGACTACATTTAGCATTAGACTGCTAGATGTTATAAGCAGCAAAATTTCAACCTGATGTTAAAAAAAAAAAATCTGGAAAAAAAATGACTAAGAAACTGGGATTTTCATAGCAATCATTTTAAGACTTCAGAACAAGTGCAACTTGAAGAGCACAAATAAATTATCATCATTTTTAAAATCTGATCATTTTCACTATAATATTTTATAGACACTTCTTTATAGTGTCCCTTTAGGCAAAATTAAGCTCCAGGACTAAGTAGGCTTATGGAGAAAATATTGTAGAGATTAACCATTCAAAAATATTCAACTTTGTAACCAGAGTTCTAACAAAAACTATCAGAATCTCAACACACCTTAGCAGTTAAACTTCCACTAGCATTTTTACCCACCACCATTTCCTTTGTAAGATTAAATGCTGGGGCTCACCTTCTTCCTTTAAAATGTAGGTCCTTGAAGATATAAACTCCAAAAACAGATCAGTTTCATCAAAGTTAGAATCCCAATATTTAGAAGTATCTTTGCACCTTCTTCACCTGCACGTGTAGTATCGTCAGGTACATTAAAACTCTCAAAAGTATAGTGATTCTTGATGGTGTTAAATTATTCAAAACTGACTCCAAAGAAAGGCACTTCTGTGGGATTTTTAGCAGTTTTTAAGATTTTATTTATTGCTAACATCTTCTCTGTAATATTGAGAAACTTCCCCTGATTATTTAAAGAGGTATTAAATTGGAATTAACCAATAGAACTTCTGAATTATATTTACATTACTTCCCTTTTTGTGAATCCTCCATGAATTAGTTTGTGATACAGCAACACATTATTCTTTTATAGCAAAAATCTATATTTAAAGTCTCAACAGTACTTCCCAATATTTAATTTTTATTATACCTTCGCTGATTTATTTTCTGAAAAAAAGAAAGCAAGAGTAACATAAACAGGTAATAATATATCTATACAAACCTCCCCCCAACACACACACCACAAACACACCTTAGAAGCATGTTCAAAGTGGCTCTGAATGTTATTGTTTTACTTTATTTTTTAGTTATATAATTTTTAAAATAATATTCTGACAGCAGAATATTAAGAAGAGATGTAAGTAATCTAAAATTATTAAAATTTAATTATCCCAGTAAATTCTAAAAATTCTATGTACATTAAAAACATTATCAGAAATGTTTCACAAGACGGCACTTTATTATGTAAATATAGATCACTATAAATACATTTAAGCTACTTATGTAAACATCATGTGTGATTTTCCTCTTCTGAAAGTTGGGCACAGCAACAAATCTTCCAGAATCTTTAAAAGAGAAACTCATTTTCACATTCTGATCCTCAAATGATTTGCAATCCTGCTGGCTGAAACAGAGAAGAGTCAAGCAATCAAGTATTTTTACATGAAGACTAGTTCATAGATTTTTGAAATGCATGCTGAAATAAAATGTATAGCAAGAAATAAAAACGTATAGCAAGATGTGAATATTGCCTGCTTCACATTTCCTTCTGCTAGCCATGACCCTGAATAAGAAAATGTCCACACATCCACTTAAGGTCATTGACTACTGTTAATAACAACAGAGAAATTTTGTCAGCTATCACTTCTCCCAAGAGAACAAAGAAACATTGTAGAGAACTTTGTTTCACAACAATCTAATTTTTATACTTTGTTTCACAACAATCCAATTTTTATAATATTTGGAAAATATAATTTGGATCGATGTACAATAATGTATAAAAATTATAACAAAATCTCTATATAAATACATTTTAGTTTAAAAAAATCTATAGTTGACCCATTTTCTACATTTAAATATTTCTTCACATTAAATAATTATGACTAATCATAAAACAAAGTATAAAAGCACAAAAGTAGATTTCAACTCAGATTATCAGTTAGTCTTTATCAATAAAATTCAAGTGAAGTTAAAAAAATGTAAAAAGGTAAAAAAATTAGGTAGAAGTATAGGATTATATTGAATTTTATGTTTACTAAGGTTAAAAAAAAACAGAAAATATTTACTGTAAACTGGTCAATTAACCAGAGAAATATTCTGAGGATACCTCTACATGTCAAATTACAGATAGATAAAATATTAATTTAAAAATGTTTAAGATAGTCTTTTTTAGAAAATAAATATAACTTTAATTTCAACTTTAATTACATAAATTTGATTGACAAAGATGCTTTTATGTAGAAAAGAAAATAAACATCTACTACCCAAATCAAAAGTACTAAGAACAAACTAAAAAGGGAACCTAATTAATTCTACATAGCAAAAGTCAACAATTAATGGGATAGCACTTCAGGCAAAATTAACCTAGGTGTATTTTTCTATTTTCATTCCATCTTTTTCAAAGTATTGTCTTTTATTGAAAGTATTACATGTATATTGTATATTTTTAAAAATTTTAAACATAAAGTCTATATTATTATATTTGCACTCAAAATATAATAAAAGATGTAAAATTATATGAAGCACATTTATTTGTTAAACATGTAATTATATTACTGTTATTTTAAATTTTATTAATATTAATATACTATTTCATTGGTAGATTGACAATATGTAATTCTTACAAAATGATGATCCAGTTACAAGTCAGTTTTTCTTTTCTTAACTTCTGGATTCTCAGATTCTATATCTGGGATGTCAATGCTGTCCTTTACACGATGTTTGTATATGAGAAATGCAATGGTAGTGAAGATGAGAGTGCATAATTTGCAAACAAAACCTAAATTTAAAAAAAAACACAATGATCAGATATGTCCATTTATTTAGAACAAAAATATAGGGGAAAAATGCTATTTACCAAGAAAGATAAGTATATTTCACCTATAAAGATATAAATTCCCCAACTGTAGAATGCAATTAATGTCATAAAATTATATCAAGTTACTTAAAAAAAGGTTTTAAAATGTTTATGTTTTAGATTTCTTAGATATATTATGCCACTCCCAAATTCAAGGTGTGTTATTACCTCATAGAATGTGTTAATTCCGAAGCATAAAATATAAATTCTGACTTTCAAAACTTAACTACCAATAGGAACTAGAGCTAAGTCATTTCATGCAGCTTTACTCTTTTTGAAATATTCATCATTTTTCAAATACAGAAAATATTACAGAAAATTAAATAATGTAGGGTTTTTTCATTTTCATGTTTCAAGTTGCAGTAAGTTAACACATTACAACATTACAAGCTTTACATAAAATACTTGAATATTTGATGCAAATGAATCTGTTAATTCTTTTTTATTTTCTTTTAAGATAGGGTATCACTCTGTCACCCAGGCTGGAGTGCAGTGGTGTGATCTTGGCTTATTGAAGCCTTGACCTACCTGGCTCAAGCGATCCTCCCACTTTAGCCTCCTGAGTAGCTGGGACCACAGCTAATTTTTGTAGTTTTTGTAGAGATGTGGTTTTGCCATTTTATCCAGGCTGCTCTCTTGAACTCCTGGCCACAAGCAATCTGCCTGCTTTCAGGTCCCAAAGTGCTGGGATTACAGACATGAGCCACCACTATGCCTGGCCTTTTTCTTTTTTCTTTCTTTTTTTTTTTTTTTTCATTTAATCCTGAAACAGAGCCTCTGTCTATTTCTCAGGCAGGGGTGCCACTAGCATAGCTCACTGCAACTGAACTGCTGGGCTCAAGTGATTCTCTGGCCTCAGCCTCCTGAGTAGCTGGGACTACAAGTGGTGACATCATACCTGACTAATCTCTTTTTAATGTTGGGAATTGTGCTAGAAACTTTTTTTTCTTTTTTAAAATTATTATTATTATACTTTACGTTCTGGGGTGCATGTGCAGAATGTTCAGGTTTGCTACACATGCCATGGTGGTTTGCTGCATCCATCCCCCATCATATACATTAGGTATTTCTCCTAATGCTATCCCTTCCCTAGCCTCCCACCCCTGAAAGGCCCCAGTGTGTGATGTTCCCCTCCCTGTGTCCATGTGTTCTCATTGTTCAACATCCACTTATGTGTGAGAATATGCGGTATTCAGTTTTCTGTTCTTGTGTAAGTGTGCTGAGAATGATGATTTCTAGCTTTATCCATGTTCCTGCAAAGGACATGAACTCATTCTTTTTCATGGCTGCATAGTATTCCAGGTGTATATGTGCCACATTTTCTTTATCCAGTCTATCATTCATGGGCATTTGGGTTGATTCCATGTCTTTGCAATCGTGAACAGTGCTGCAATAAACATATGTGTGCATGTGTCTTTATAATAGAATGATCTGTAATCCTTTGGGTATATATCCAGTAGTGGGATTGCTAGAAATACCAAATGGTATTTCTAGTCCTAGATCCTTGAGAAATCACCACATGGTCTTCCACAAGGATTGAACTAATTTACACTCCCACCAACAATGTAAAAGTAAAAGTGTTCCTATTTCTCTACATCCTTTCCAGTATCTGTTGTCTCCTGATTTTTTTTTAAATGATCACCATTCTAACTGGCCTGAGATGGTATCTCAACATGGTTTTGATTTGCATTTATCTAATGACCAGTGGTGATGAGCTTTTTCATGTTTGTTGGCTGCATAAATGTCTTCTTTTGAGAAGCATCTCTTCATATCTTTCACCCACTTTTTGATTTTTTTTTTTTTTTTCTTGTAAATTTGTTCAAGTTCTTCGTAGATTCTGGATATTAGCCCTTTGTCAGATGGGTAGATTGCAAAAATTTTTTCTGTTGATTGCTGGTTCACTGTAATGATAGTCTCTTTTACTGTGCAGAAGCTCTTTAATTAGATCTCATTTGTCTATTTTGGCTTTTATTGCCATTGCTTTTGGTGTCTTAGACATGAAGTTCTTGCCCAGGCCTATGTCCTGAATGGTATTGCCTAGATTTTCTTCTAGAGTTTTTATGGTGTTAGGTCTTATTTTAAAATCTCTAATCCATCTGGAGTTCATTTTTGTATAAGGTGTAAGGAAGGGATCCAGTTTCAGCTTTCAGCATATGGCTAGCTAGGTTTCCCAACACCATTTATTGAATAGGAAATCCTTTCCCCTTTGCTTGTTTTTGTCAAATACCAGATGGTTGTAAATGTGTGACATGATTTTTGAGGCCTCTGTTCTGTTCCACTTGTCTGTATCTCTGTTTTGGTATCAGTATCATGCTGTTATTGTTATTTTAGCCTTGTATTGTACCTTGAAGTCAGGTAGCGTGATGCCTCCAGCTTTTTTTGTTGTTGTTGTTTAGGATTGTCTTGGCTATACAGGTTCTTTTTTGGTTTCATATGAAATTTAAGGTGTTTTTTCCCGGTTCTGTGAAGTCAATGGTAGCTTGATGGGGAGAGCATTGAATCTACAGATTAATTTGGGCAGTACAGTATGGCCATTTTCAGGATACTGATTCTTCCTATCCATGAGCTTGGAATGTTTTTCCATCTGTTTGTGTCCTCTCTTATTTCCTTGAGCAATGGTTTGCAGTTCTCCTTGAAGAGGTTCTTTATGTCTCTGTTAGTTGTATTCCTGGGTATCTTATTCTCTTTGTAGCAGTTGTGAATGGGAGTTCACTCATGATTTGGCTCTCTGTTTGTAGAAATGGGGTCTTGCTAGGTTGTTTCGGCTGGTCTCGAACTCCTGGCCTCAAATGATCATCTTGCCTTGGCATCCCAAAGTGTAAAATATTTTACAGCCACAATATCAATTATCTGGCATAATGGTTTCAAGACGAAAAGGAATCATTAATGATTCTATGCCATTTATAATGATACAATAAAGTTTCAAACATTTTAAAGAGAAAGAATACTATTTTTAATGATGGTTGTATCTGACATAGTTGTGACATTATACAATTGTAACATATAAATAACATAGTAAATAATGATAGCATATCATTCTTTTGAGGGTTCAGCTTGCAAAGAAAAGTTGAGCAAATTTGAAAAACAAGCCAGTAATTCTTCCAAGAAAAAGGGAATTGTTGCAGTAGGCAAATAATCTGAAAATGATGGAAAAAGGTAGATTAAAATATTCTGTTTAAAGACTTGATGAGCAGATGAAGAAATGAAAAACAGATAGATTAATATCCAAGGCAGGGCAGAACTTGAGTGAAAGTGATCTGAATCCTGCAACAGCTTTTTCTTTATGGTTATTTTCTATATTGGATGGGGCAAGCGGGTAAGGTAAAAACCTTTACTCTGGCAAAAGATGCTGCTGAAGAACAAAGTTTTATTTGGCCTAACTGGGCTGAAGTGACAAAGATGAAGACAGCAAAGGTTTCAAACAAATGGCAAAAAAAAAAAAAAAAAAAAAAAAAAAAAAAAAAAAAAAGACATACGTTGGATATCAAAAGCCAGCAGAGTCATAACACTCAAAGATATGTAGCCTCTTTGTGAAGCACAGGCAGGTCTACAAATTTTGTCATTGTCCACAACTAAAGCACTAGAGAAGACAAAGTTCTAATCATTCACCCCTTGAAAATTTGAAGCCAAATTGAAGCTACAAACTAGCCAAGAACCGGTTGAGTCGGAAATTTAATTAACTTACCATCCACTTAGGTAGACTAACAGAAGAAAGAAAATGTCCCTTTCTGAGGGTATTTATTACTCTATTATACAAAAGGCCTGAAATGCAATCAAATGTTGCAAGACATATGAAAAAGCAAGGAAATACTATTTCCCATTAAAAGTGGAAGTAGTCAATAAAAGCATACTTAGAGAGGCTTTAGCAGTTGGAATTAACAGAAAGGAACTTTAAAATAATTATGGTGAAGCATAAATGTATCTACTGGAAAAGGCAGACATTGTGCATGAAGAAATGAGAAATTTTCAGTATAGAAACTGAAACTACAAAAATGAACTTTGTAAAATAACTAGAAAAAAAAAAGAAAGAAAGAGAACATAGCATCCATGATACATGAAATAATATCAAGTGGTTGCATATGTATTTAAATAGAGCCCCAGAAGGAGAGAGTAGGAAAAATGAGATCAATGTTTTGAATGGTGATGTCCAAACACTTTCCAAAAATGTAGAAGACATAAACCCATGGATCCAAGAAGCTCAGCATACACAAAAGAAGGGGAAAAACCCCAACAATACATAGAAAACCATACTTAGGCACATTGTAGTCAATTTAACAAAAGTCAAACAAAATCAAAGAGAAAATCTTGAAAAAAAATCCAAATGAACAAGACATATTACATGTTGGAAAGCAACATTACAAATGACAGCTGACTTCTCACCAGAAACAATGTAGACCAGAAAGTGATGTAATGTGTCTAAAGTTCAGAGTTACAGGATTCTATATTAAGCAAAAATATCGTTCAAAAAGTAAACACAGACAAAATACAGTCTCAATAAACAAAAAGGTAAAAAAATTCATCTCTTGTATAAAAGAAATGCTAAAAAATATGTTTTTAAGGTACCTATTTTAGATAGAATATTACAGATCTACAGAAAAGGCACATATTTAGATGAACCTAAAAGAATATATGTACACATACACTGTAGACTTTATGAAAAAGAGCACTGATAGAGGGGGCAAAATGGACATTAAGTAATAATAAAAATAACAATTCATCAAAAACATAAAAATCCTATGTGAGTGTGCCAAACAATAGGGCTCCAAAATATCAAAGAACAAAATGGAAAATTTAAAACTAGAAATGGATTATTAACCTATTTGCAGATTTCAGCATCCCTCAAGTCACTAACAGAACACAAATACAAAATATGTTAGTAAAGATATAATCTGAACATGATCTGAATAATACAAAGTGAGCTAACTGATATTGTCAAAAGATAACACCAAAACTACAAAATATGCATTTCTAGGTGTACATGAATAATTCATGAGATAGAGCATCTGATAGGTCATAAGAGACGTTTCAGACAGGAGGATCACTTGAGGTGAGGAGTTCAAGATGAGCCTGGGCAACACAGTGAGACTTCCTGTTTTAAAAGTAAACAAACTAGCTGGGCATGGTGGTATGGGCCTGTAATTCTAGCTGCTCAGGAGGTTGAGGTGGGAGGATTCCTTGAGCACATGATTTGAGGTTACAGTGAGCCATGATCTCCCACTCCAACCTGGGTGACAGAGCAAGACTTGTCTCAAAATAAATAAATAAATAAATAAATGCATAGAAGCCCCATTTGTACTAACCAAACACTGTAAACAATTCAAGTGTTGTTAATAAGAGAACTAATAAACTGTAGCATATTCATAAAATGAAAATCATAGTAAGTCCTATAAAGCACAAACTTCTGCTGTAGAAAGAATATTCATGAATTTTCCTTGCATAAAATTAAGCAAGATAGACACAAAAAAGAGTACAGTCTTCTACTTATGTAAATTTCTATACCCAATACAACAGATATTTTTTAAAAATCCATGCCGGGCACAGTGGCTCCTGCCTGTAATCCCAGCACTTTGGGAGTCCAAGGCGGGTGTATTGCCTGAGCTCAGGAGTTTGAAATCAGCCTGGGCAACACAGTGAAACCCTGTCTCTACTAAAATACAAAAAAATAGCTGGGCATGGTGGCATGTGCCTGTAGTCCCAGCTACTCAGGAGGCAGAGGCAGGAGAACTGTTTGAACCTGGGAGGTGGAGGTTGCAGTTAGCCCAGATCATTGCCACTGCGCTCCAGCATTGGCAACAGAGTGAGACACCAAAAAAAAAAAAAAAAAAAAAAAATCTGAAAGGACTGTCGGGGACCGTCCGGGAGAGGTAGGCACGTCTGCCAGGGATCTCTCGACCTGCAAGAACACGGGAATGTTCCCCACAAAGGACTCCATCTAAAGAGGAGGGAAAGTGACTGAAAAGGTGGTCATGGGAGAAATTTCCATATTTTGTTTTGGGTGTTGTTTCCACAAGGGTACTCAATTATCAAAAGCCATCAAATTGAACTTCTAAAATCTATGTTAATTGAACTAATTACAGCTCAGGGTTTTTTTCTTTTTTTAATAAAAATAGTATTGTTTAATATATATATTTATTTAAACAACCTCACTCTGTCACCCAGGCTGGAATGCAGGGTCTCAATCTCCGCTCACTGCAACCTCCACCTCCCAGGATCAGGTGATTCTCCTACATCAGCTTCTCAAGTAGCTGGGACTATAATCGTGTGCCACCAAATCCAGTTAATTTTTTAATATTTTTTGTACAGACAGGATTTGGTCATATTGCCCATGCAGATCTTAAACTTTTGATCTCAAGCTATTCGCCTGCCTCAGGGCTTTCAAAGTGCTGGGATTACAGGCATGAGCCACTACATCTGGCTAATTTTTGCATAATTTGTATAGGGACATGGTTTTGCCATATTGCCCAGACTGGTCTTAAACTCTAGAGCTCAAACTATCTTCCCACATCGGCCCTCCCCAAGTGCTGAGATTACAGGCCTGAGCCTCCATGTCTGGCTGTTTGATATATTTTTTACAAACCAAACACAGTGTGACCATCACTTGAATCATGAATGAAATACGGTTAGTACCCTAGCAACCCTACTCATGATTCCTCAAGGTCACTAACTGATAAAACTTAGTTTTGTTTGCTCTTGAATATATTCATATAGCAAGCCAAAATTATGTAAGTGAATACTCATTTGTGCCTGGTTTTTTCAAATCAACATAGTGTTTGTGTGATTCATCTATATTTTACGTAGTCGCGTTCTTTACGTTTTCATTGTTGTATAGAATTCCATTGTTCAATTTACCACAATTTATTAACTATTCTATTGTAGCTTTTTTGTTTGTTTGTGATTTTTTTGAGATGGAGTTTCCCTCTTGTTACCCAGGCTGGAGTGCAGTGGTGTGACCGTGGCTCACTGCAACCTCTGCCTCCTGGGTTCAAGTGATTCTCCTGCCTCAGCCTCTGGAGTAGCTGGGATTACAGGTAGCCACCACCATGCCCAGATAATTTTTGTATGTTTAGCAGACATGGTGCTGGGCAGGTCTTGAGTACCATAGGGGCGGGCCTGTTTTCTGCATCTGCAGAGGTGGTTCTAAAGCCTGGGTCTCCAGGGGACAGGACAGCATCAAAGTCTACTGGAGTGAGCCTGGACCCTATATCCATTGGAACCTAGGGCTAGAGGGATCACTCTGGATCCTGGGAACACAGGGGACAGGGCTGGAACCTGTATCTGCTAGGAATGGCCTGGAAGTTGGGTCTGTGAGTATCAGCCTGGTGCCTCAGGCTGCAAGTACCCAGCCCAGTGCCTTGGGCTACAGATACTAGCCTGAAGCTAAGGTTTTTGTGAGCCAGTCTTGTGCAACACAGACTGGGGGCATAGTCTGTGGGTGCCAACCTGAAGTGCAGAGCTGTGGGAGTCAGCCTGTAGTTGAGGCAGGCCTGAAGACTCCTCCACAGGTCTCTGCCTCGAGCCTGGTGGTAAGGGGATCAGCCTAGAGCTGTATTTTACTGAGGCAGACTTGGTATCTAGTCAACGGCAAAGTCAGATTCTTGCTTAGAGTTCATTCCTTCACATGGAGGGTATCTCTCTGCATTATTCTGCCAGACTTGGGGGAAGGGTGATGCATAACTATACTTCCTATCCTCCTCAGTGTGTCTTTTCTTATTTCTCTGCTATATCCAGGTGCTGTATTCTTTCAAAGTAATTTCTGTAGCTCTTCCGAAGGTATGTTCACACATGGATGGTAAAATAAATGATTCTGTGAGGAAATAAGTGCTGAAAATTCCTATTCCTTAGTCTTGCTAATGTCTTCCAATCCCTGGAATTCTAATTCAGGACCTCAGAATGTATATTTTTAATAAGAACACCAAGTGATTCTGAGTCATATAACCAATTAAATACATTTTAAAATATACTGGCTTACACTAAATTCCCACACATGCATAATATTGCAGTTTTCTATCTTTGCATAGATTTTCTATCTGACCACAATTATTTATATTCTTTGTTATTCATATCTCCTTCCAATAGCACTTTACTGGAGTTTCTTCTAGTTCACCAACTTTGTCAAATACCTTCTGTGAAAACAGGTAACCATGTGACAATTATATCTAAAATAAAAAATTAAAGTCTCTGCAAAGTTTTAAGACTTCCTTAAGAAGAATTCCTATTTTTGTTGAATTACCTCCAACAAGTTAATTTTGACTTCTCAAATGTCATGTTACTCTTTGATTTTTTTACATTTTACTCAGTTTTTGTTGTCGGTCAATCTTGCCGAATAATTGACTTCAGAATTAGAAGGCATTGCTCTATACTTTTATGAAACAGATATTTGTTACTCTTAAATATTAGAGTCTATCATTCATTTTTTTTGAATTATTGAATCTACTCAGTGAAACCACAAAACATGTAAACACTTTAAAGTATTTATAACACAAAACGTATTTATACAATACAATCATTTAATGTTCACTCTGATTAAGACTGAAGAAATTATGCAATACAATATCCTCACTTAAAAGATTAATAAATTATGATTCAGGAAGATTTGATAAGTTTTCTTAAGCAATAAAAACATGTCTAGACTTTCCCAACACTTTGACCATATCTCATACCACCATGGCATCTTGATTCCCTATATCTCTTATGTATTCAGCAAATACTGAATGATTACTGTGTTCTAGGCACTGCTATATCATTGAGCAAAAGAGAAAATACGAAGTGTAGATTTAACTGAAATAAGAGTAGCGTGATGTTCTCCAGTGGTGCAAAAATTTTGTTCAAATTTATCCAGTCTTTTACTGTGGAGGTAGAATGGGTTACAATGTCAAGAGATTTGTTTGTACATGGGCAAAAATATTTCCCAAAACTAAAATTCTGCTAATTATCATTCTTTATTTGGGAACGATTATGTATTTAATGCACTGACTCCAAAACATGTAAATTCTATGGCACTTAGTTTCTAAAATATTTACTATATAACTAGATAATCCTCCTTTTTTATTTTTTATTTTTGAGAGAGTCTCACTCCGTCATTCAGGCTGGCATAATAATGACTCACTATAGCCTCAACCTCGCAAGCTCAAGAGAGCCTCTCACCTCTGAATAGCATGTGACAATATGCTTGAATTTTTTTTTAATTTTTTTTTATTTTATTTGTAGAGATGTGGTCTCACTCTGTTGTGCAGGCCAAGCCTCCTTTACTCATCAAAGTACTTATTTCATTCACAGTTTATTCTAATTCTACCTTACTATAAATAACCATAAGTCTTAAAAATAATTTTATTTCTCTCCATTTCCTTAATACTTATCACTTACATATTCCTACCAATAGGTAAGCCATTTTTGTCTGGTTATATATCCAACATTGTCCTCTGTGTCCACAGTCATTAGTGTCTCGAAAAATACAAGAACTTTCTCCTGATATTTTAAAGATGAATGGTCCAGGAATAGTCCCTATGAGAAATGCAATGATTAAAATTCTTAATGAAAACACTATAGGTCAGGATTAAAATTATTTTCTTTTAAACATGTAATACACACACACATAATATATATGAATGGTGAATCATCATTCAAAACTTATCACTTAAATTATCTAAAATGTATTTATAGATAAGATTGTTAATCAATGGAAACAATGTGAGTTTTCAGAAAAAAAATCCATATCCCTGTAGGTATGAAACAATTATTAGTTTTGCATCTGTTTAGAATGTTGTACATGTTGTTATTTAGATGACATTTTAATTTTTTTTTTTTTTACTTTTGTGTGAAAAACTTAGGAGAAAGTACTTAAAACAGAGTTACCAAATACTGATTTTGTGAAGTTAGTATGTGATCAAAGATCTCTAACTGACATTTTCAACTACTGAAAAAATGAGTTTGCAAATGTATATCTGTTATTTATCAGGACATTGAGAAAAATAACTGAAAATGCAAACACACTAGTGTGTTTATAGTAGCCCCAGATTCAGATGACCTCAAATCCAGAGGACCAGCTGTGCTGCCTGAGGGAAACCTCTACATAGTCTCAGACAAAATCTCCACAGTAACAATGCTACTTTCAGCCAAAAGTGAGTGAAAAGTCACACACACACACACACACACACACACGCACACACACACGAGTTGCCTCCAAACACACCAGATTCAAATTCTCAGAACTAAAATCTCTGACGATTGATCATCTTTCTTAAGCAAATATCAGAACCTTCTTGCCTAAACGACTCTTGATTCCTGCCAATCCTCATTATCTAGATTCACTCCTTTTGGTGAGCGGTAGCACTCTCTTTTTTATAATTGCTCAAGGTTAAAAAAAAAAAGACTACTATTCATTTTTTCTATTTTTTACCATCTTTTCCCAATCCATCATACATCTTTGTAACACTAATTCCAAAGATATTTTGGTTATACTGTCTTCACTCTATCTCTACTACAAACCCTAGAATCCACTTTAATTCTTTTTTTTTTTTTTCCTTTGGAGACAAAGTCTTGCTCTGTCGCCCAGGCTAGAGTGTAGTGGTATGATCTCCGCTCACTGCAATCTGTCTACCAGGTTCAAGATATTCCCGTGCCTCAGCCTCCCGAGTGGTTAGGATTACAGATGTCTGCCACCATACCCAGCTAATTTTTCTATTTTAGTAGAGATGGAGTTTTACCATGTTGGCCAGGCTGGTCTCAAACTCCTGACCTCAGGTGATCTACCAGCTTCAGCCTCCCAAAGTGCTGGGATTACAAGAGTGAGCCAGCATACCCGGCCTAATACAATTCTTAGACTTCAGCAAAAGCCCTTCCTTTTCTTTTCCTCCACATTGATTTTCTGTAAGTATTTTTTCCTCTATCAGCAGAGTTACCTTTTACTTTTTTACTTTTAAAATTATTATTATTATTATTATTATTAGAGACAGAGTCTTGTTATATTGCCAAAGCTGGTCTCCAACTCTTGGCCTCAAGGAATCCTCCCTCCTCAGCATCCCAAAGTGCTGGGATTACAAATGTAAGCACTGTGCCTACTACCCAGTGTTATCTTTTAAATGTAAATCAAATAATATCTATCATCTGCTTAAAATTATCTGGTAGAAAAACCCTGAAATATCTATAGACCATTTATGTCTACAATATTTAATATCATCTTAATCTACTTTCTCCCATTCAAAAATACATCAGCCTCACTGGCTCCCTTTCTGATGCAAGAAACTTCCTGTGTACTGACTGTTTCCTATGCTACCTCTTCCATTACAAATCTCTGATCCAGTGAATCATTGTCCAAAACAAAAATATTCTAATTTTCCCAGTTAAAAAAGCTAATTTTAATCAAGCATGTAGATCTAGCTATAGAATGATGTCTCTGACCCCTATCAGAGCCACACTTAGATTTTTCTACACTTTTTAATTATATGTCTTTCAGTCTTCAATCCATGAACTTAAGTCAATCAGAGGTTCTAAAATCGTCATAATGTGCATCTGAAATCTAGTTTTTGCTATTTAAGAAAGTCAAAGAAAATAGCACATTACTCCCCAACATTTATTTGTTCTTAGAAACAAATAAGTCTTTGAAAACATTAGATTCAGTGTGGTTGGTGATGAAAATTTTTAAAAACCCTAGTCTAGGTTAGTGACTTCCCAAACACGCAAACAATGTAAAGTATTACAAGAGTTTTCTATGAGCTTGCCAAACCACACATCTAAGACGATTAATATATTTCAAATTAAATTTGTTGTCTCTTCTGATCAAATATAATATGCATATTTTATTTGATAATTTGAGAATTAGGATGAGTTTTGCATTAGGTAGTCCCTCTTTACATTGCCTCCTAAATTCTGCAAAGCAGCCCACCCTTTCACTTGCTTTGGTCATTTACCGTTATTTGCTTGTAATACTCAATATACATGTAGACACATATACAAATAAAAAAACCGATTTGATGTAATGAAAGATGGCCAAAAATACATACCAAATATTCTCAAAATCACATAGCTTACACCCAAGGCCAGCGAACGCAGTGTTTCAGGTACAACTCTAAAAGTAAATAGCAATGATATAGTCAGTACATTTTAATTAGCACTAAGAATGTATGCTGTGTGTGTGTATATATATACATATATATATGCATCAGTTGTACTAAGAATCTTCAGCCAGTTTAAGCTGGCCTGTTAAAGGACTACAACTCCCCCTTTCTCCATATTATGCCCCTTGCCAGCCAATTCCAAATGTCCTTGATCTTCCAAAAGAGGAAGGTTTTTATGGCCCAATCCCTCTGCCCCTGCTCCCTTTCCTTTGCTAGAAAGAGTACTAGATTTTATACTTATCTTTTCTCATTCTGTCATGTACACCCATTATTTTAGATTTTTTTTTTTTTTTTTCCCCCTGTGAGATGCACTCTCCACATTTTTCTATACAGCTCTCTGCCCTGGGAGGCTGAGGTAAATGGACTATATCAATGGGCTCTCCTGTCTTCTGGCTACTGATTGGGACACTTCTGAGTGAGGGAGGAAAGATCTGTATTCCAAGGCTCCCTCCTGGCAGTTACCCAGGCTGATCGTGTCCAATGGGCGAATGAGTCCTCCCTACAGGACCCCTTTTTCCTTTCCAGTCTCTGTTTCCCTTCAGGCCTGGAGTGGAAGGATACCAGAGATAATGCACTATTTTTTGGAATTCCTTACACCTTACCTATATTTTAAATAGTCACTTTATTCAACTTTACTAAAATCGTTCTAATTTGCGGGTGCCACCTCTTTCGTGTTTGACCTGTGACTACTACATTCACTATTTAAAAGCTAAAATAAATTAAAAATAACTTTTCCAAATATAAATAATGAAGATTGCAGTATTTCCTACTGCAAATACTTGATCTCAAACCAAGTATTTATTTAAAAAAGAAAAAAATGCACGACAGGACATATTAGGAGTTGGAAAATAAAAATACAATTAAAAATAATCCTTAAACATTTTAGGAAGTTAAAAAATATGGACTATATTATTAATGGGCATTTAAAATAAACTCAATGCTTACTTTTTGTTTCTTTGCCTTTAAACTTGGACAATAAACTGTATTATGACCAATATTTCATCCAAAATAATCAATTTATAAAAATATAGCATATACACAGTATTTTGTAATATTTTGCAGAAAGGGAGACAATTCTACTCATATCAACCTAGTAAAAATATATTTCTTCCCCATATATTTACTATTAGAAAAATAAAAACAACCCATTCTCAAATAACTAAATTTTTAAATAATAATTTATACTTTTATTATGAGCAGATTCACTATGAGTTAAAAAAGTGTCATGTTTTCAAATCAAAGCTTAGTATAGTTTTTGATATAAAGTGGAAATGTTGCCTAACTGTAATTCAGTATTCTCCTTTATTTAGCATAAGTAGTTTTCTCCTATGTCATATGATACTAGAGCTATCTGAAGCACATATATAGCTGACCATTATTCATAAGGAAGCAGTATTTATGTATCTTCAATTTGACTGCAACTCTCTTTCCAACTAATATAGAAAATAAGATGAAAGATTAATAATTTCCAGGATTTTCCAAAATTAGTTAAGTGAATAGCACAAAAATAGCTAAGAGATATGTATGCAAAATTAAGATTTGAATGAAAAACCATAGTGCTTTAACAAAAAAGTAGCATTAAAAAATTATAATTTAATCAATAAAAGAATTAAGAATTTCGTGAAATAAACAAAAAAAATTGTCAATACTCTCCCAAAATGTAAAAGGAAGCTTTCATAGTCTTTTGTATGGCCTCTAAATTTATATTTTTAGTCCATATCTTTCTTATGAACATGGGTTCTAAAGGTAAGTTGGTATCTTGCACAAAAATCTGTTCTTCCCTTAGAACTCCCTGCTTAAAAAAAAATAATGAAAATGGAATCTTCATTTACGCACTTCTCAAGCCCAACTCTTGTAAAAAGGCATTTTTGGAAAGATCTTTTTTTCTCATATACCACAGCTAACCAGTAGATCCAATACTGCCATTAAATTTCTTTTTCATGTCTCCCTTTTGATTTTCATTATCTCTAATACCACTGCTGAATTTCACGCCTATAGCTTCATGAAATAAATGAAAGAATTTATCTTTCAACAACCATCCTTATCCCTTTCGTACATTCTCCATATAAGAACTAAAGTGATTTTTTAAAGATGAAATTCTGATTATTCTACTGCCTCACACTAGGATCTTTCCATGTCTTCCCACTGTTCTTAGAATTTAATCTAGAAATGCAAAGAAAATTTGAAACGGTCAGCCTGATCTAATCAGTGCTATTTCCTGCCACCTCCAAACTTTTGCCCCATCACCCTCCTTGCTTACCACATTCTATACGAGAACACTCTTATAAAGCTACTTCTCCCCCCAGACATTTTGCATCTGTTGTTCCCACTGTGTGAAGTACTTATCTCTCATCCTTCAGGGTTTGGTTCAAATGTAATTTCTTCAGGAATACCCTCCTTGAATCCCCGGAATAAGTTAGACTATCATGTAATTTTCTCATTGTGTTTTTCTACATTTTGTTCAGGGTATATTTTAATATTACAATTAAATATTTATTAGTGAAACTACATTTTTTTTTATTCTGTCTACCTTGTTACATCTGACATTCATCAGAGGAGCAGACACCTGGTCGTTTGTGTTCCTCTTTTATTCCACATTTGTCCTTAAAGTGCTTGCCCACTCTCTTGTTTGAATCCACAGTGATTACCACAATTAAGGGACATAAATATGTTAAAATTATGAAGACAAAGGAAAAATGTTGAAGAACTAGTTTTTTAAATGAGCCTCTCAATGGAAAGATACAGATAAATCGCGATTCTTTATTATTTATACTGAAGCCCTTCACTGCTTCAGATTTTAGCAAATTTCTCAAGAGGAAAAATTACTTTGTCATTCTTAGCCCCATGTGATCGCTGTAAACCCTGCCTGTTTGCTTGTCTTCCGGTTGTGACCCGCCAGCCTGGGCCTAGTCCAGATTGTCAGCATCTAGCCTGCATCAAGAATTTGGCAAGTACCTCACCGGCAGCTTTAGATGCCCAGTTCACCTCTGAAAGCTTCTGCTCTCTCTGGAAGTTTGACTCCTTTAGTCCCGGGCTTCTTTTTGATCTTAAATATATGCCTTTTATCATTTAAACCAGCCTTTCCAGTTGTCCTCTATATGAGCATTAACCTGTTGCAAATCACTGAAAGCTATCCCATTTCCATGGCTTTAATGATCACTTATTTAACAATAATTTCATATTTAACGTCTTTAGCTTTGACTTTTATTGAACTTTTAAAGATTGAACTTTGTCGAATTTGTAATATTATTACATGCTTTGAAAAGCAGAACAATATAAAGATTTCAGTGGTTCCCAGGTGTGTACGCAGAATAACATTCACATTAATGTGGCAACAAAGATCGTGTTAATGTGAATTAACACGACCTTTACCTAGCTCAAATCTCTTGGTCTCATTCATCACCATGCTATTCCTGTCCTAGAAAACTTTTGCCTGGGATATTTCAAACATTTTTTGGCCTCACTTTCACTTCTCACTTTCCCTGCTAAGGCCTTGTCCTGAGACTGCTTGCATTATGAGAAATCATTTATCTTCATAATTCATTTCATGGAATAGATCCTAGAGCACTTCCAAATCAACTCAGATAGAAATTACCATTTTTCTCACTTCGTTTTCTGGTCAGCCTATGCAGGTTTCTCATGTCTTAAAGTGTTTTGTTAGTGTCTTAAAAACAAAATTAAAAATAACAAAAAAATTTTTTGTACTATGAGACAAATGAATATTAAATTGATTTCATATATTTCAGAAGAACACATGAATAATAAATGTTGGTTTTCTTTAGAATAATAATAAAAATTATGTACTGAAATTCTAAAAGTTATTACACTCCTTTGTGGATGACACTCATGTTTTCTCACAGTCAAATTAACCAAAATTGATATAAATAGTTAATAAATTCCTATAACCAATTATAATGAGTCAACATTATAATCAAATCTGTGTTAATATTAATTTTTCCCACATTTATGACGTTTCTATGTGTGTTAAATTAGGTAAGTACATTGTTTTAAGCTAAAGTTAAACAATGTGATTTTTACACACTTTATGCAAATAAATTAGCTAAAAGAGAAATAATTATATACATGAACTGTGATAATTTAACAACTTTCCCTCTGCATTTGCTACCATGAAACACAGAGCAAATTGTTTGCCACAACATTCTAAAGTATTTCTAAAATTACTTTTCTTATATATTAAATAAAAATAATAATGACTGATATATACATACTGCATGATGCCCAAGAGGATTGGTACACTACAAAAAGAAGAAAATACAAGTGTAGAAAAAATAAAAGCAACGAACAAAGGCAATTTGTAGCACTTTGCATCACATTTCCCAGGTCTGGCATCAATAAAATCACCTTCACCATCTTCAGTTGTTAACCCCTCTTTAATGCAAGAACAATTGTAGTAAGTCTGTAAGTAGTGAAAACAGGAAGCAATCTTTCAGAAAAATAGTCATAAATAAAAGCTCTTATCATAAAATAAAAATTAAATCAATAACTGCAGGGAGACTCACTAGTTTTATTTCAAAATGCCTTTATATTAAGTCTGCTATGTATTTTTTAGAAATGAAACATTAATGATTTTCCAAGATATTTTACATGGCAGAGAATCTGTGTGTGTGTGTGTGAGTGTGTGTGTGTGTGTGTGTGTGTGTGTAATTATAGTTACTTAGGAAAAGTTCTGTTATTTTAAGAAATTTTCTTCAAAATATTTATATTCAAATTCACAAGTAATTATTAAATCTATAAATAAAGGGAAATTAAAAATAATATAACAAATAAAATGAAAATGAAATTTTAGCTGAGATTTAAAATATAGACAGTTACCCAATTGTGAAAGGCTTTGAAATCATACTAAAAAGACTTTATTTTGTATACAATAATGACAGGTCTGCTATCCATTTGGGACAACAAACACAATACCTAGAATCTCCAATACATTCAGGGATACATAAAATATTTTAATTTTAAAGCATTTTAAAATCAAAGAAAAATGAGTATAATAATAAATTATATAAAATGAATATATAATGGTGAATTCAGCTTGGATTATATCTTTTTCATACCAATGCACTGTAGATAAAATAATATATCATTATTAATTTTTTTAGTGAAGAAAGGGGAGCACAAAGGCAAAATGATCTAGAGCCAATGAAATTCATACTGTAACTCCAAATGGAAAAACAATGAGAATTTGTGGTAGGGTGGATAATTTAAAGAAGATGAATTGGTGACATTTTTGAAGGAGAGCTAAACAGGGTCAAACATGTGGAGACCAACTCACAATTTATTAATTTATTGAAAATATTCTAAACCACAAAATAATAATAAGAAAAAAAAGATTAATATAACATATTTAGCAGAAATATTGAATTAGATTTTACTGGTGGAAAAAATAAGAAATTAAACATGACTTGAATACGAGTGATTCAGAAAATTATAATTCAAACAAATTTGTCAGTTTGGTGGGTGAAGTTGCTGAGAGGTTAATAAATATGTTAAATAATATAAATATCTAAATATCAATTTCTTCATTCCACCAAATTTTTTGAGTGCTTATATGCCAAACATTCTAGGTTTTGAGATAACACAGTAAACAATACAACAGAAACCACTGTTCTATGTAGAAAACTTTCTATTTGGGGAGATGGGACATTTTTTAATAAAAGGAACTTGAGTATTTAATGACAAATGCTATGGAGAAAATAAAACAAGGAAAAGTACAGGGAATATTGGGGGACTATAAATGAATACTTAGCATGATAAGAGAATGTCTCAATGATGAAGCAATATTTGCACTGAGATCTGATTGGAAGGTAGGTGAGTGGGCCACGTGGTTGTCTAGAAGAAATATACTTCAGGTAAAAAAAAAGAACAGTAATTGAAAAGCCTTGTGCTAGAGCTTGCTTGAAAAGTTGAAAGGAAAGCAAGAACAGGATAGGCTGGATCAGAATGAACAGAAGGAGACTAAGAAAATAAAATCAGGGTAGTAGGAAAAGGAGGATTATACAGATATTGGATGGCAATTACAAGAGCAAAGTAAAGAACTTTGGTTTTTATTCTTAGTGATATGAAATAATTGAATGGATATATAAATGACATATTTTAAAAGATCATTGTGACTGCTATACTGAGACTCTTGAAATATGTAGGCATGGGTAAAAGCAGATGAAACCGTTAAAAGCCTATTAAATAAAGTACAAGACAACAGTGGTTGGGAGACCAGGGTGGTAATCAGAAAAAAATGAAAATGACCAAATTCAGCACTTACTCTGGAAGAAGATTTGAAAGGATTTGCTGAAGGATTCTAGAGTAAAAATGGTCACCAGAAAGAAAAGATCATGTGGAGAAGGACTCCCTAAGAGAAACTATGACTTTTAGTCAAGGGAGGCAGTCAGCCATCCATGGCTCAGGAAAAGAACCAAGAAAATAAACACCATGACTTCACTTGTTTTCCTGCTTTCCTATTAGGACTCCTTATCATCTTAATCCAGTCCAAAGCCAGAGGGCAAAGGAGCTGTCATCCTATAATTCAATCTCCCGAGAGATTGAGGAGGGCAGAGAAAGGTGAAAAATGGATATGGAGGACAGACAAAAGATACCTAGCACAGCAAATAATTGTAGGCCATAGAATCTAAGCTGGCTAAAAGGAGAAATATTATTTTCATAAACTTGCTATTACTATAATGGATTTATGTACACAATGTTAGTATAAAATGTTAGACTAACAGAGGCATTAAAAAATCTAAATTTTGTGGGAGAACACTAGAGAGTTTATACTTGTGTTCTATTACCTACAGAGTAAAGAGGCAACTACTCAACTGGCATCGCAGAAATTAAAGCAGAGAAAGGCTGAAAGAAAGAAGCTCTACATTTGATGAAACAATAAAACAGCCACAATCTTAATTCAAAACATAGAGGATAAAAATAGTGCTTAAGGCTGGGCCTGGTGGCTCATGCCTGTAATTTAGGCACTTTGGAGGCCAAGGTGGGTGGATCACATAAGGTCATGGGTTCAAGACCAGCCTGACCAATGTGGTGAAACCCCATCTAAAAAAAAAAAAATTGCTTAAATGTAGTAAAATTTATTCCAAACCAAAGATACAAAAAGAAAATACACATACTTCCTTAGCCTGGAGGTATCTCAAAGAATTTTCTAATATGGGAACATGAATTTAAAAGCCACAATATTTATTGTATCATTATTTGTTATACAATTTTACAGCATTTAAAATAATTAGTGAGAGTCCCTTTTCTGACATAAGTCCTCCAAGTCTCATCCTTCCAACTGATTACAAATAAAAACTCTGTTTAAAATATGCAAAAAGTAACTACCTGTACTAGTTCTAAATAAAGGAAAAGCAGCTGAATTGTGAAGGAGAAGAGAAAGATATCAGAGCAGAAAAAGGCATTTAAATTTGAAATTACTGAAAACTCCCCAAATTTGGTAAAAATATAACTTTATGGATTCAAGAAGTTCAGCGAATTCCTTGAGGATACTTGAGTGCATTCTTTGAGAATAAACTCAAAGAAAACCAAACCATCACACTAATGAAAAGCAAAATAAAAAAAAAGATATTGAAAATAGCTAGATAAAACAATACTTATTATATACTTATTGTATACAAGTAAATCAATTATTTGAATCACCACAGATATGTCCTCAGAAAGCATAGATGCCAGAAGACAGAGAAGCATCATATTTACAGTTTTAAAAGAAAATAATGATCACCCCAGAATTCAATGTCTAGTGAAAATATTCTTTAGGAATGAAGGCAAGACAAAGATATTTTAAATTGAAAGAATACTAAGAGGATGTCACCAGCTGATCTCCTTTACAAGAAATGCCAGAATAAGTTCTTCAAACTTAAGGTAACTGATAATGCTGAGGGAAGCTCAGATTCTCATAAATGATGAATATTAAATTTCTGGGTAAATATAAGACTATTTTATTTTCATATGGTATTTTAAGCACATGATTGTTTTTTAAGCAAACCATAATATTATCTATCACAAATTTGATTATATGTGTAGCTATAAAACATGTTACAACTCCAACATAAATGTTACTGGGGAGAAGTAAAGGTACATATATGGTGAGTTTTATACATATATGGTGAGGTTTATATTATACTATGTTCTATAATATTAATTCTAAATAGACTGTGAAATGTTGTATAATCTAAGAGCTATTCAATTAAATATCAATTCAAAGAGATAAACCAAAATTTCAAGGTATATTAAAATGAAATAGTAAAGTATATTCAATTCCAATAATAAAATGGGCAGGTAGATCTAAACTCAGCTGTATTGATAATTACATTAAATGTTAATAATTTTGAAACTCCAATTAAAAAACAGAATTGGAGAAAACATATATCCATACTTACTCTATGCTGGCTACAGGAGGCAGTCTAAACATAAAGACACTGATAGGTGAAAAATAAAAGGATAGAAATAAAATACACCATAAAAATCGCAAAATAAAGCTATGATAATTATTTCATATCATGTAAAATAGACTTCAAGACAAAGAATATTATCAGAGATGGAAAGGGACATTTTAGAAAGATAAATAATTCATCAAAAAGATGTGACAATTATTAATGTGTAGACATATAACAGAGCCTACACATTAATAAATACACAATGCAAAAATAAAAAGAGAAATACAATTATACAATTTTATTAGATCCTTTTCATACATAATGTTCAGAATTTAATACAATATTATAAGCCATACAAAGTGACAAGAAAAATTGGCTTAAAATTAAGAGAAAGTATAAAATATAATTAGATTAATCAATGAACTAGATAGCAGAATTAATAGTAAGAATGTTAGAATGTTAAAATAGTTGCGATTAATATGTTCCAGAAAGTACAGGAGACAAATGAATAACATAGCTTAAATTATGTAGAATTTCACCAGAGATTTGGATTCTAAAAAAAAATATATTAATACTAGAAATAAAAAATACAAGTGAAATTAGAACCTTGGAAAATGGGTTTAACAGCAGAGCAGACACTGCAGAACAGAGGCTTAGTAACTGAAAGACAGATGAACAGAAAATATCTATATTTAAATATGCAGATTAAAGAAGATGGAAAAAAGAAAAAAATAGTAAAAGATTATGGAACAGAAGTCGAAATGACTATTTTAGTCTGGGTTAAGCAGAATTCCAAAACATCACCCAAGATTCTCTCCCTCTATTGTGTGTATCCTGCATAATCCCCAGGACTGTAAGTTGATAATGAAGTAAAAGGCAAAACTCAGCTCTGTCAGTGGGGGCTCAAACACTGGACAAAATTGAGGACTAGTTAAAACAGGGACAAGATGAAGCAACTTTCCATAAGACATGCCCACTCCTGTGCCATGTCAGTTTACCATTGCCATGGCAACAATAGAAGTTACCACACCTTTCCATGGCAATGACCCAACAATCCAGAAGTTAATTCCCTTTTTTCTCTCTGCCCCTTAATTTGCATGTAATTAAACTGGATATAAATATGCCCGCAGACCGGCCTCTGAGCTATTATTATGGGCACACTGCCTATTGGATAGCCCTGCTGCACAAGAAGCAGTGCCTCTCTGCTGCTACCGTATACCAGTGCTTCAATAAAAGTTGTTTAATACCACCCTTGAATAATGCCCTTGAATTCTTTCCTGGGAAAGGCCAAGAACCTTCCCAAGCTAAGCCCCAATTTTGGAGCTCATCTGCCTGCATCAATAGGTTTCACTCAATTATAATCTATGGCATAAGTAACTTTAAGAAAGACTGACTATCTTGGATAAACTTCACCTAATTAGGTGAGCCTTAAAATGTACTGAGCTGCTCTTGAAATCAGAGGTACGAAATATGCAACAGAAGGGAGATTCTCTGTTGCTAACATTGACGATGAAGGGAGTCATATGTGAAAGAATGTGAGTAGCCTGTGAAAGCTAATACTGGCATCCAACAGACAGCTTGAAAAAATGTTAGAGCCTTGTTTTTTATAATCCAAAGGAACCAAATTTGGTCAATAACCTGAACAAACCTAGAAGTGAACACTTTTCCAGCCCTTCCAGAAAGGAGCACAATTCAGCCATCATCCTGATTTCAGTCTGTGAGACTTGGAGCAGAGGACCCAGACACACATAGCATGTCTGGATTGCTGACCTAAGAACTGAGAGCTAATAAATGAGTGTTATTTAAAACTACTAAAATTGTGGTAAAATAATCCTCCCTTATTCATGGAAAATGCATTCCAAGATCCCTGAATGCCTGAAAGCATGAATAGAACTGAATCCTATATTTACTGTTTTTTTCCTATACATACATACCTACAATAAAGTTTAATGCGTAGTCACAGTAAGAGATTAACAATAACTATTAATAAAATACAACAGTTATAGCAATACTGTAATGAGTTATGTGAAGATTCTCTCTTTCTCCTTTTCTCTGTCTGTCTCTTTGTGTCTCCCAAAATACTTTAATATTTTCGGACCACAGTTAATTGCACGTCACCTAAATTATGGATGCAGGGGCTACTGTAATTTATTATGTAGCAATTATAAACTAACAGACAGTTCCTAAAAATACAGGAAAGAGAGAGAGAGGTTAATAGCTAAACATTTTTCAACTGATAGACATGAATCTACAGACTGAAGATACACTGTGAAACCCAAGCAAAATAAATATAATCAAAGCCCCATCTATGCACATCAAAGTAAAATTGCTGATAACCAAGAAGAAAGAGAAAATCCTAAAGCATCCAGAAACAGAATGGAATATATGTTATCTTTTAAATGCTGGTGGTGGGAGGTATGAGGAGTGGGGGGAATCACTGCCAATCTACAATTCCATACCCAATGAAAACAGTTTTCAAAATGAAGGTGAGATAAGATTCTTCAGGCAGAAAGAAAATAATTTCATATGAAAGAATGAAAATGTATGGAGAAGGGTAAATATAAGTCAATATTGACTGTACAAAAGCCACATTATAACATATGCCATTTAAAACATACAAAATTAAAATATATATTAAAAATAACAAAAAGATAGGTCAGTAAATAAAATTAAAATATTCCAAAGGTATTTAAACTGAACAAGAACATGAAGCCTTGTTTCTTGTAATCCTTAATCCTGTGGATGTGATTTACTTTCCTCTTCAGAGATAAATAGAATGAAGCTCCTATTGAACCACTGGAAGAATGCTCTATATTGCTATTTTATAACGAAAACTATATCAGCTGCTGAAAGGAGTCATTCTTAAGGAGGTAAGGAAAAAAAAGCACAGGATTTGTTTAATACCTATGTAAGAAAATTTGAAGATCTTTGGAAGCATGGATAAGAAGAACACATGTGGATTTCAATGAGGCAAACTTGCCCAGGAATATTATCAATAACAACAGCAGATATCTATTTTCAGTTTTAGTAGAGCTGTTCTTTTCTAGAGAAACCTAAAAATCTTCAGAGGTATAGCATTTCCTGCTATTCCTCTTGCAAACTTTTGCATAAGTTTCATTGAAGACCATCTAATTCTAACTTATGTTGACCCTCATCATATTTTGAATAGGAACATTTAATTAAAATTATTTCATACTTGACATATTTTCATTGAGGAAATATTTTTCAAAGGGGATTCCATTAACACCATGTAGGTACTTGATCATTTTTTGTATAGTGTTTATATTATTTTAATTTTTATTTTGTTAAGAATATTTTTATTCCAATAAATTATATCAATCTTCTCCCATTTGAAATTGATGCTTATTCTATTCACTAATTGGTTCCATCCATATCAAATTTTACTAATAGCTTCTACTTCATAGGTTTTCCATCAAAGTCATTTTTTTCTAGCAAGGCTAATTGTCCTATTGGGCAATTTCTGACATATTTATTTTATTCTTTCAGTTTTCATTAAGTATCAAATGTTACCACACAATTTGAGTGATTATTTTGGTGATTATTTTTATCATGGTTATTCCTCATGAATTAATTATTCCTTAGAGGATATAAAAAACTATAAAGAGTTTCATGAAATAAAGAGTCTCTAAAAGAGATTCCCCAGAAAAAAAGAAAGCAGGGGTTGGAGCTATATCCTGGATGGCCTGTTTAGCTCTTCAATGTTCCATGGAATGAAAACATCAAGTTCAAGCTGTTCTACTGTATACTGTGATGACGTAGTGAGCATTTAAAAATAACTTACTTATAGAAAAATAAAATGAAGGAGAGGAAGTGGTGTTACAGGACTTTGGGGCATCACCTGCAGGCCAGAAATCTCCTTGGCTGGTGGTGGCACCTTTGCCCAAGTTCTTGTCCTATGTCCAGGAAGAATGAGGTAGGCAGACAAGTAGAAGGTTAATAAGAAGAGGAGGCTCTTTACTGAGTGTTACAACAGCTCAGAGGAGAACTGCAGTGGGTACCTCCGCTGTGTGGGCAGGTCATCCTGTCCAATGTTCAGCTCTCAGCAGAGAGGAGTTCATGGAGAGTGCAGCTTCTCTCTGTAACTGGTCATCCCCATGTCTGCAGCTTTAAACAGAGATAGTAGCTTCTCTTCTATAGTTAGTTGTCCTTCATTGCTCTATTCTTTGCCTTGCTCTGGTTGAGCCTGGGGCTTTTATGGACCTCAGAGGGGAGGCAGTCCATGCCCGATTTGTCCATGAATGGCCACGGGCAGGCCAAAAAAGGCACCGCAAGTCCCCACTCTGATCCAAGAGATTAGCATCCCAGGCCCCCAGCCTTCAGACTGTCTCTGGCCAGAAAGAGGATCCTTACCAGGGGACCCACCCCTTTCGGCCCAGGATTCTGTCTGCCTCATGCCACTGGCCATGGCCCCAGGCTGCTCACGTGAAGGGGAATCTGCAGGCCAGTACCCAGCCACCCTCAGCTCCCACTCAGCTTCCCCTCCCATGCTCCTTAGTGCCCAAAGTCCAGAGGGGGGCAAGTCGGCAGGAAGCTGGCATGTCAGCACTGCTCTGAGTGTGTGAACATCCAGCCAGACTGTAATAGCGTCTGGGCTGGGACCTGCTCAGAGAACAGAACAGACACTGGTAGTGGGGAGAGGACAAGCAATGGGAGCAGGCACCTCAAAGCCTGTAAGGGCAACAGGGTCCTTTTCAGGCCCCCCAAGAGTGCAGAGATGCCTGGGTGTGCAGCTCCAGCTTGGGTGGCTGCAACTGCCATGGGGAGTGGGATTCCTGCTTGCTCCTTGGAGTGGGATGCCCTGATCCACAGCCACAACTTGGGCAGTTGCAGCACTACCCAGGAGGGTGGGGCTCCTGCCTACTCTTGACTCCCAAGAGCACAGGGGTGCCTCAGTTGCAACCATAGCTTGGGCAGCTGCATTTGTACCTGGGAGCACCTGCCCTGACAACTTGGAAGGGGCCGGGTTCCCACTCGTCCCCAGCTCCCACCAGCTCTGTGGAGCACAGCACCCGGCCACACCCCATCACAGTCTGGAGCAGGAGCCAGGTCCTCCCTGGGCCTGTGCTGAGCAGGGAAGGGGTGACATTGCCATGAGCTCTCCCTGTGGGCCTGGTGCTCAAGGGTAGTCCAGACCTCCTTTTTTCCCAGGGGCAATCCAGCCCAGGCCCATAACAGCAGCCCCCAGGAGGGCAGGCTGTTGGGGGTTGGGGGCTGGTGAAAGGCTCTTCATCTCCTCCCCATGCCTTCTCTGCAGAGGTCAGTATGACATCAGTGGCCGCACCAGAGGGCCCACTGCTGCCATCAGTAGGTAGTAGTGTAAATAAAGCAAGCTCTTCTATAAATTAATAAATTGCTGAAGATGGATAATTGGTATACGGGAATTCATGTTTTTCTATTACATTTAAAACTTTCTGCAGTAACATATTTGAAAGATTTTAAACATAATTTTTAACATACACATTTAAGAGGAAAGATTTTTAAAGGATATACAAACTTCTTATGTTAATGTTCAATAAAAATCTGAGTATATGTTATTAAATTTTAGGTCAGTGAAAACATTACTATGAGGAACTAAATTGAAGGTCAGGCATACTAATTTCTTAAGATAAAATTATCTGTGTATAACAGGGAAAATGTTGTTGTACAGTTATATAACAAAAAAGAACTTTATTAACTATTAAGGGAGGTAGCATAATGCCTATAACTTAGGAAATCTACCTCTTTGTTGGTCTCTCCCATTCATAAAGACTAGCCAGACCAAAACCTAAAATGCAATTAAAAAAAAAAAAAAAAAAAGACTAGCCAGAGCAAGGAAAGAGAAACAGAAATTTCAAAGCCTGGATCCATTCTTCTATGCTATTTAAAAAGTGAAAGTTGGAGTACAAAGTCCATCATTTAGTTAAAAGCTTATTTATGCAAATTGTGATATTAAAAAATTAACCTAAACAAGTGGCAGAGTGATCAACTGCTCTTTATAACAGAAGAAAATGTGCTGGCGGGGTGGCAGAAAGCCCAGCAAAATAAGGGATTCTGATGGTAATCTAAGCCCCATAGATGAGCACATAGGAGAATTTTTAAATAACCTCAATTTACATAAATGCCAAAGGACAAACAGAAATAACATATATTCAAGTCATGTATGTTATTGCCCTATAAAACTCTAACTCTCACTTTCCTGGATGTACTAATAAAAGCATACAAGGTAAGGGGACTTCTGATAAACCATAAAAGGATTATAAGGACAAATTTTCATATCTAAGTGAATGTGGAGCAGAAAGAGAAATAGCAAAAAGGCAGAGAATAAACACTTTGAATCCTGCATATTAGGAATAACTGAGTGAAAGGTGACCATAAGAATAGTATTTGTCAATCTCTGTGAGTGAAAAAGATTGTGGCTCAAGGTTTCAGGGGATTGGGTGCTGCTATTAAGTAGCATAGAACTAAGGCAAAATACATAGGGGAAGACAAAAGGTTCTTTCAGGCTGTTTCTTTCAACTTTGCTATGGCAAGAGGTAGATAAGAGTTCTCCATTGCTTTAAATATATAATATACATATAGAGAGACATATTAGAGAGAGAGAGACTTTGTTTTGTTTGTTTTTATGAGACGAGTTCTCACTCTATCACCCAGGTTGGAGTGCAGTGACACAATCATGGCTCACCGCAGCCTTGACCTCCCAGGCTCAGGCAATCCTCCCACCTCAGCCTCCCATGTTGCTCAGGCTGGTGTTGAACTCCTGGGCTCAAGTGATCCACCCTCCTAGGCCATCCAAAGTGCTTGGATTATAGGCATGAGCCAGTGTACCTGGCCCCATAGATGTGTTTTTGAGGACTAAGCTCTGATTTTTTTTTTTTTTTTTTTTTTTTAATCTTGCTCAAATTCCTATCTAAGGAGTCTGGGAAGTCATGCCCTTCACATAATAAATTCTCATCAGATGGGTTTTATTTAACCCTATATGTCATGACTTACTTTCCAATCTGACTCTGGCATAACATTAAGTGACAAAGAAGAAAATCAAAACATTTTGACTCAAAACATCTTTCTTTGTCATATTTTGAAATGATTCTGCAAAGCGGTCCTTTGTGGGGGAAAATTTCCATCTGTAAAGAATGTCTGTTAACATAGCCAATAACAATTATTTCTTCCAGCCTTCCCAAACCTGAAGAGGTTAACTGACAGTCTAGCACCTTTTAAAAGGTCTGAATAGGAAACATTCCTCATCTACTATCTCTAAGGGCAGCTACTATGAGACTTCAAAGGAACCTTGGTTTCCACAATCTTCTGTCTTGACCTGAACATTTCCTTTCTATTGATCCCTGGTCTTTAGACAAACTCAACCGATTGTCAACCAGAAAATGTTTAAATTTACCTATAGCCTGGAAGCCCCACCACCACCACTCTATGCTACACTACCACCCTACCCTGCTTCAAATTGTCCTGCCTTTCTAGACCAAACCCATGTACTTCTCAAATGTGATTGATGTCTCATGCCTCCTAAAAATGAAAAAACCAAGCTGCACCCTGACCACCTTGGGCACACATTCTCAGGACCTCCCAAAGGCTGTGTCACAGGCCATGGTCACTCATATTTGGCTCCGAATATATCTCCTCAAGCATTTTATGGAATTTGACTCTTTTCACTCACATTTTCATGTAGGAATATCTCTTTCACTCCTAATTTCCATAAGCTCTTTGTATTGTGGTAATATAAAACAAATATTTGGCCAGGCATGGTGACTCACACCTGTAATCCCAGCAGTTTTGGAGGTGAGGTCGAGGTGAGTATATCACTTGAACTCAGGAGTTCAAGACCAGCTTGGGCAACATGGCAAAACCCATCTCTATGAAAATTAACTAGGTGTGGTGGTGTGTGCCTGTAGTTCCAGCTATTCTGGAGGCTGACGTGGGAGGATGGCTTGAGCTTAAGAGATGGAGGTTGCAGTGAGCTGGGACCACCGCACTTCAGCCTGGGTGACAGAGCCAGACCTTGTCTCAAAAATAAACATACACACACAAAACTAAAGTTTTATTTTCTTGTTTTTAACACTTAAAAAGAGAAAACAATAAAAAAATAGGTTTTATAGAGTTGGAAGAAAAATGTGAATAGCTTCTACTAGTTGGACATTTCACTAAAGAGGAAAAAGCATAAAAAATAACAATTATAATTAAAATATAAATGTATAACAAAGCATAATAATTATAAGAAATAATTACCTTTTTTTGGTTTAATGTTTTAGAATACATACAGCCTGCAAAGCAGGGAGAAAAATATTCAACATCATCTCTTCCACATATAGAAGAATAAATCGAAGATGAGCAGCTACAGTTTTGGTTGCAAGGAGCCGTGAGGTTTCCCAACTGCCCTGTTCTATAAAAACAAGATTGAAAGTAATCATCTTACAATTGTTTGATAATTATTGATGTAAATGTCGATATCTTGAAATAATTTCCTTTTTTTTAACAGCTTTACTGGGGTCTGATTACAATAAACTGCATATACTTAGACTAAAATTTGAAATTTTTTGATATATGTATACACTTGTGAAATTATCACCAGAATCATGCCAACAAACATAATAATCACACCCAAAAGTTTCCTTGTGTCCCTTTGTAATTTACCCACTTCCACTGATCTACTTTCTGTTACTATTAACTCATTTGAATTTCCAAAAGTTTATGAAATAGAAGAGTACAATATGTACGGTTTCCTTGGCTTGTTTCATGCAGCTGGTCTTTATTTGGTCTTTGTTTACATGCTTCCATGTCTCTTGAGTAAATATTAAGATACAGAATGTTTGCATCATGTGGTAGGTGTTCACTTAACTTTTTTTTTGAATAAACTGTCACTTTTGAAGAATTGTTGTAATATTTTACATTTCCATCAGCAATATATAAGAGCGTCATTTGTTCTCCTCACCAACATTTGGCATGGTCTCTTTTTAAAAAAATGTTAGACATTTAACATGGGTGTAATAGTTTCATATTTTGGGCTTTAATATGCATTTTGCTAGTGACAAATGATGTTGATCATCTTTCCATATATTTGTTTTTAATCTGTATTTTTTGTTAAATATCTGTTCAAATCATTTGCCCATTTTTGTTGAATTGCTTGCTTATTTTTTAATATTTTGGAAGGAATTTTTTTGTTAGAGGTATGATTTTATGATTTTCCAATATTTTTTCACTTTCTATGGCTTGCTTTTTCATATGTTAAACAAGGTCTTTCAAACAGTAGGTTTTAAATTTTTGACATGGTTCAACTTATCAGTTCATTTCTTTCTGGATCATGTATTTAGTGTTATATCTAAAAGATATTTGTCAAATGCAAAATCAAAAATATTTTCTCTTATATCTTTGGAGTTTTATATTTTATATGTACATTTATAATCATTTTGAACTAATTATTTTATATGGTGTAAGATGTAATTAAAGTTCATTTATTTGCATATAGCTATTTAATTATCCAGCAAAATTTGTTAAAATTATTGGAACAAGACAAAAGCACCCACTTTAAGCAATCCTGTTCAAAAGAGTACTGGAAGTTCTAAACAGAGAAACCAGACAAAAGAAAGAAAGAAACAGCTTCCAAATAGTAAAAGAGAAAGTCAAACTATCCCTGATCATTGATGATACAATCTTAGATCTAGAAAAACCTAAATACTTCATTTAAAAATCTCTTAGATTTGATAAATAAATCTAGTAAAGTTTAAATAAGTCCAATTATCCCTGATAATTGATGATAAAATCTTAGATCTAGAAAAAACTAAAGAATCCATCAAAAATTTCTTAGATGCGATCAATGAATCCTGTAAAATTTCTGTAGAAAATTAACATACAAAAAATAGTAGCATTTTTATGCACCGATAAAAATATAGCTGAGAACAAAATTTAAAAGGCAAGTGGCTTATGCCTTCATGCTATAATCCTAGAACTTTGGGAGGCTGAGACAGGAAAATTGTCTGAGCTGAGGATTTTGAGACAGCCTGGGCAACATGGTGAAACCTCGTCTCTACTTAAAATACAAAAAATTCCCAGGCATGGCAGTATGACCTGTAGTCCCAGCTACTTGGAAAGATGAGGCAGGAGAAGTGCTTGAACCAGGGAAATGGAAGTTGCTGTGAGCTGAGATAGGGCCACTGCACTCCAACCTGGGCAAAAAGAGTGAAACTTTATCTCAAAATAAAATAAAATAAAATGAATAGGCAAGCCCATTTATAATAGGTCCAAAAAGTAAAACACCCAGGAATACATTAAACCAAGAGGTGAAAGATCTCTACAAGGAAAGAAAACTACAGGAAAGCAATTGTAGATTATACAAACAAATGAAAAAGCTTTCCATGCTCATAAATCAGAAGAATTAATCTTGTTAAAATGATTTTCTGGCCCAAAGCACTCTACATATTCAATACAATCTCTGTCAAAATATCAGCATCATTTTAATAGAATTTTTAAAAATCCTAACATGCATATACAACCAAAAATAAAAGCCCAAATAGCAAATGTTATCCTAAGCAAAAGGAACAAAGTTGGAGGTTTCACATTATCCAACTTCAAATTACACTTTAAGGTTACAGTAACCAAAAGAGCATGATACTGGTATAAAAATAGACATATATATCAATAAAATAGAACAGATAACCCAGAAGAAAAGCCACATATGTACAGCCAACTGATTTTTGACAAAGTCAACAGGACATACATTTGGGGAAAGGACACCATTTTCAATATATGATGCTGGGAAAATTGGATTGCCAGGCATTAAGAGAATGAAAATGGATCCGTCTGTCACCATATACAAAATGCACTCAACATGGATTAAAGACTTAAATGCACATCTCCAAACTAAAAATATCAGAAGAAAACCTAGGAAAAATTCTTCCAGACGTTTGTTTAGGCAAAGAATTTGTGATTGATACCTCAAAAGCATCGGCAACCAAACAAAAACAGATAAATGGAACTTAATTAAACTAAAAAGCTTTTGCACAGCAAAAGATATACTCAACAGAATGAACAAACAACCTGCAGTTTAGGAGAAAATAATTGCAAGCTATCCATCCAACAGAGACTAATATCCAGAATATATAAGGAACTCAAATAACTAAACAAAAACCCCCACAAATAATTCCTCTGACAGGGGCAAATGATATGAATAGACATTTTTTAAAAGAAATCACACAAATAGCCAGCAATTGAATGATAAATGCTCAACATCACTGATCACCAAACAAATGAAAATTCAAACCACAATGAAGTATGATCTTACTCTACTCAGAATGGCTATTTTTAAAAAGTTAAAAAATAACAGATGTTAGCAAAGATGTAGAAAAAAGGAAATGCTTATACACTGTTGCTGGGAATGTAAATTAGTACAACTTCTATGAAAAACAGTATGAAGTTTTCTCAAAAACTAAAAAATATAAATACCATTCAATCCAGTACTCTCACTATTGGGTATCTAAACAAAGAAAAATAAAACAACATATCAAAAAGATTACTGCATTTATTTATAGCAGCAATATTCATAATAGAAAGGATATGGAATTATCCTAAATGTTCATCAACAGATGATTGGATTAAAAATGTTACACACACACACACACACACACACACACACACACACACATAGAATACTATTTGGTCATTAAAAAAGAATAATGTCCTTTACAGCAACATGGATGAAACTAGGAAGTCATTATCTCAAGTGAAACAAGCCAGACACAGAAAGACAAATATCATATGTTCTCACTCATAAGTGGGAGCTAAAACATGTGTGGCCATAAGTGTAGAGAATGGAATGAGGGACCATGGGGACTCAGAAGGGTAAGGAGGTGAGAGGGTGATAATGAGAACTTACTTAATGGGTAAGTTCTAAAAGCCCTGCCTTGAGCACTTACATCATCTATGCGTGCAACAAAATTGCACTTATACAAATTTATACAAATAAAAAATATATTAAAAATGTACTGAGACTTGTTTTACAACCCAGAATATGTTCTACCTTGGTAACCATTACATGCACACATGAAGAGAATGTATAATGTTATGTGGGCCATTTCTGAAAATGTCAATTTGGATAGCTGGCAGTGTCGTTCAAACTGGATTTTTAAAATCTAGTTCTGATCACTGACTTTTTGGTCTGCTTTTTCTATTTATGGTTGAGTTTTCTTCTATTCATTATTGGGCTATAGCTGTAAATGTCTTCATTTCTCCTTTCAGTTTACACATTTTTGCTCTACATGCAGTTCATATATATTTAGGATTGTTATGTATTCTTGATGAATGGGTCCTTTTATCATTATGTAATGATCTTTATTCCTGCTAATATTCTTTGCCCTCTAAACTACTTGATCTGGTATTATACTACAGGTTTCTTTTGGTTATTGTTAACAAGATGCATCTTCTTTCATTCTTTTCTGCTTAATATACGACTATCTATATTTGAAATGCATTTATAAAATGCAACATATATAGTTGGGTTTTTTTTTTTTCAAAATAAAGATTATCTCCCTTTTAAATGAGATATTTAATGATGTACATTTAATGCAATTACTAAGACGGTTAGGTTTAAATCTATCCTCTTTGTGTTTCCCATTTGTCTTATCTCTCTTTGTTCCCTTTTCCTCTTTTTCTGCATAATTTAGGATTAAATATCTATTTTTTATAATTCATTTAAAATTCTATGTTAATTTATTTGTTGTGACTCTTTGTTATTTTATGGTTTCTTCATTACTTATAGCATACATTTTTAACTTAACACAGTCTACCAGCATATGCTATGATAGCATTTCATGTAAACCCATACTGCATGCTATTCTGTTTTAAATAATTATTTTCAATAACACTTAAAGAACAATTTTTACAATGTATATTAATCCAAATAGTTAACATTTTTATTGTTCTTCTTTCCTTTATGTAGATTCATACTTACATCTGGTATCATTTAATTTCTGACTGAAAGACTTCCTTTACCATTTTAGATAGTGTGGGTAAGGAGTTCAAGACAAGCCTGGCCAACATGGTGAAACCTCATTTTTCCTAAAATAGAACAGTTAGCTGGGCATGGTGGTACACAGCCGTAATCCCAGCTACTGAGAGGTAGAGGTGGAGAATAGCTTGAACCCGGAAGGCAGAAGTTGCAGTGAGTCAAGATTGTGCCAAGCACTCCAGCCTGCATGACAAGAGTGAAGTTCTGTCTCAAAAAAAAAAAATTACTTACACTTTTTGTCTAAAATTACTTCTCCTTCATTTTTTGACAGATAATCTGGCTTGATATAAAATTATAGGTGATTTCTTTTTAGGACTTTAAAAATTTTTTTCCACTGTCTTCTTACTTGCATTTGTTTGAATACAAATATGCCATTACTCTTATCTGTGGATCTTTATACACATTTTCCTGCCTTTGCTAATTTTAAGATTTTCTTTGTATCACTTACTTCGAATAATTTGATTAGGATGTGTTATGGTATAATGTTTTTATGTTTCTTGTACCAAAGTTTTGCTGAGTTTTTGACATCTGTTTATGGTTTATTTATACATGAAATTTGAAAAAAAATTGTTAATTTTTGTTAACTCTGTTTTCTGTTTTCTGTTGGATAATTATTGCTACTGATATGAAGTTCACTTATCAGTTATATTTTATAGCTTTGGATCATATTATCTCTCTATGACACAGCATGTTTGCTGGCCAGACTAACCCAGTTAAAGATCAAATTAACCCTTGGCCAGGCCATAGTACTTTAGAAAGGCCCCTGCTCCTAGGTCTTAGCCTTACACAGATGTTGAGAACCAGGATTTACCAGGATTCTTTTACCTAGCATATTCTATATTCTAGCTTCTATCTATAGAGCAACACAATATGGCTGGAGTTCTTTCCTGATTTTCATGAAATTTCTGCTTGATTTTAGCTTCCCAGCTTCAAAATACAGCAAACGTATTGAGTGAAAATCTGGCAGAGTGTTGCATTGTTTGTTTACCTCTCTCTTCTCTCTGATACTATGGCATTTCTATGTCCTAAATTTTTTCTCTTTAGACTCAAATGTCTATTGAAATTCTTGTAATCTTACTAGATGCTTTTGCCCAAACTTTTTGCCCAAATTCTCAGCTTCTTGCCACTGTCTAGAATCAGCAAATATCCTCAGGGGAAAAGTAGCTGCAAAACGTTGCCCTTCCTCTCCACGGTCTGCCTTTTTCCAGGATTTTGGCCTTTAAATTCCTATTTGCCTATATAACTCTTTGATTCCTTTAACCAAATCTTTTTAAATGGTATTCAGCTTTTCTAGTTGCTCTCAGTGGGAACATGGGTTTGCCACAAGCTAATCTATTGTTACTGGAAATAGAAATCTTATACTGTTATTTTTTTATTTTTATTTTATTTTTTATTGCATTTTAGGGTTGGGAGTACATGTGAAGAACATGCAGGATTGTTGCATAGGTACACATGGCAGTGTGATTCGCTGCCTTCCTACCCTTCACCTATATCTGGCATTTCTCCCCATGCTATCCCTCCCCAACTCCCCACCTACCACTGTCCCTCCCCCATTTCCCCCCAACTGACCCCAGTGTGTAGTGTCCCCCTCCCTGTGTCCATGTGTTCTCATTGTTCAACACCCGCCTATGAGTGAGAACATGTGGTGTTTGATTTTCTCCTCTTGTGTCAGTTTGCTGAGAATGATACTGTTATTTTACTTGTTCAATCCTTTGGTTTTTGAATCCAGTTTTTTTTCTTTAGTATTTAGTTTCAAGCTCTGTTCAGTTCTTTGATTTTGGCATATTTAGCTTTAAGGAGATATTACCCATGCATACCTTCAGGTGAACTATAGTTCCATTCTTTGATGTCTATAAGAGGCAGACAAACCAATTCGGAAACACAAGGCAAGACTGGGCTTTGTGGAGGCCAATGAACATATGAAAAAATGCTCATCATCACCGGTCATTAGAGAAATGCAAATCAAAACCACATTGAGATACCATCTCACACCAGTTAGAATGGCGATCATTAAAAAATCAGAACACAACAGATGCTGGAGAGGATGTGGAGAAATAGGAACACTTTTACACTGTTGGTGGGAGTGTAAATTAATTCAACCATTGTGGAAGACAGTGTGGCAATTCCTCAATGACCTAAAAATAGAAATCCCATTTGATCCAGCAATCCCATTACTGGGTATATATCCAAAGGATTATAAATCATTCTACTATAAGGACACATGCACACGAACGTTCATTGCAGCACTGTTCACAATAGCAAAGACCTGGAACCAACCCAAATGCCCATCGATGATAGACTGGATAGGGAAAATGTGGTACATATACACCATGGAATATTACATAGCCATCAAAAACGATGAGTTCGTGTCCTTTGTAGGGACATGGTTGAACCTGGAAACCATCATTCTCAGCAAACTGACACAGAGTTGAAAATCAAACACCGCATGTTCTCACTCATAGGCAAGTGTTGAACAATAAGAACACATGGACACAGAGAGGGGAACACTATACACTGGGGTCCGTTGGGGGGAAATGGAGGAGGGACAGGGGGTGGGGAGGTGGGGAGAGATAGCATGGGGAGAAATGACAGATACAGGTGAGGGGAAGGAAGGCAGCAAACCACACTGCCATGTGTGTACCTATGCAACAATCTTGCATGTTCTTCACATGTACCCCAAAACCTAAAATACAATTAAAAAAAAAAAAAAACTGGGCTTTGCTCAGACGGCTAGTACTGTCTCCTAGTTGCTATGCACTCAAATATAAAACTTTATTTCTAGGTTCTCACCTCTTCAATGTGCTTTTTATTTATTACTTTATGAATGCATAAACAGTCATATCAAAAGATATCATTATAATATTTGTGCCTTACTAAGAATGTCTAAACAATAGTTTATATTTCTTTTATATGTTCAATAATTCCAATAATGTTTAATGATATGAACATATAAGTGTTACTGCATAGATAATTATCAATTGCCTGAGAAATATGCTGTTAGATTTTGATGTAAAAGTCTAATGTACAAGATTACATTTACCCATCATAATCTTCACTGATCCCAGCAAATTGCACTGGATTACAGCGTACAGCAATAATAAACGTAAGCAGTATAAGTGATACCACAGATGTAACAATTGTAAATCTCATAAGGGCTTTATAAGACATTTGTAATGTGGAAACAATGACACCTCCCAGAAGATGGCCAAGTGCACCTCCTGGAAGTAAAAGAATTCCTAAAAAAAAAAAAAAAGAGAGAAAAAGGCAGTTAAAAATAATCAGCTGATCATACAGATAATATATACATTGATAGAATTACTTTTGCTCTAAACATATAGCAAACATGTATTTAAACTAAAAGACAGAGTGAACATGTACAGTTATGCTAACATCTTAACAAACCTGAACCTTAAAAGAAACAAAAACCTGTGAGTAGGGCTGAAGCCATAGCCTACTGACTTTAGGGCAGTGATGGTGAAGTTTTGGTTCTTTATAGTAATGACATCAAAGACAAACCAGGAATTTAGTCCATGCAAAATGGAAGATGAGAGCTGTCTTATTGAGAGCTTTTATTAGCAACCTTCTTGTTTTTATAGCTTATTACAAGAGACATGATTATACTGACAAGAGTTCACAGAGATTCATTAACAAGAATTGAACAAAGCCACCCATTAGTTCTATAAATGGATGTTCAATATTAACAATCTCACAACAAAGTGGGAATCTAGAAGAAAAATTATAAGATATTATTTTCTATTCAAGAATAAGGAATTAGAAACAGGTAAGCAAAGGAAATAGAGAAAAAGGAGAAGGAGGCATGGAGAAGAAGTATAGTCAGAAAGCAATCAGATGAGATAGCACGGTGAATTAATACATTGAGGCAATTCCCTCTACTCCAAATATGTAACAATTGTGGATTTAAATACGAATTTAACAAGAAAGACATAGGATAATAACAACAAAAAAATCCCATAAACTAGATTAAATGTTATTCAAACAGGAAGAAAGGAAGTCAAATTGTCTCTGTTTGCAGATGACATGATTGTATGTTTAGAAAATCCCATCATCTCAGCCTAAAATCTCCTTAAGCTGATAAATAACTTCAGCAAAGTCTCAGGATACGAAAGTGATGTGCAAAAATCACAAGCATTCCTATACACCAATAATAGACAAACAGAGAGCCAAATTATGAGTGAACTCCAGTTCATAGTTGCTACAAAGAGAATAAAATACCTAGGAATACAACTTACAAGGAATGTGAAGAACCTATTCAAGGAGAAATACAAACCACTGCTCAAGGAAATAATAGAAGACTCAAACAAATGGGAAAACATTCTATGTTCATGAATAGGAAGAATCAATATGAAAATGGCTATACTGCCCAAAGTAATTTATAGATTCAATTCGACTCCCATCATGCTACAGTTGGCTTTCTTCACAGAATTAGAAAAAAGCTACTTTAAATTTCATATAAAATCAGAAAGAACCCATATAGCCAAGACAGTCCTAAGCAAAATGAACAAAGCTGGAAGCATGATGCTACTCAGCTATACTACAAGGCTATAGTAATAAAACCAGCATGGTACTGGTAACAAAGCACATATATAGACCAATGGAACAGAGGCCTCAGAAATAACACCACACATCTACAACCATCTGATTTTTGATAAACATGACAAAAACAAGCAAAGGGGAAATGATTCCTTATTTAATAAATAGTGATGGGAAAACTCACTAGGCATATGCAGAAAACTGAAACTGGACTTCTTCCTTACACCTTATACAAAACTTAACTCATGATGGATTAAAGACTTAAATGTAAAACCTAAAACCTTAAAAACCCTGTAAGAAAACCTAGGCAATATCATTTAGGAGATAGGCATAAGCAAAGACTTCCTGAATAAAACACCAAAAGCAAAGGCAACAAAAGCCAGAATTGACAAATTGAATCTAATTAAACTAAAGAACTTCTGCACAGCAAAAGAACTATCATCAGTGTGAACAGGCAACCTACAGAATGGGAGAAAAGTTTTGCTAACTATCCATCTGACAAAGGTCTAAGATCCAGAATCCAGTATTTTTGTCATGTTCTAGAAAAATTTTTGAAATTTGAACTAAATCAGAAGACTTCAGAATGATGAACAGTAAACCTTCAGGCAATACAATTAAGCAGCAAACCATATTTTACCCTAAAATTTCAGACATTGAGGATATTAGGTACCATTAAATCAAGGGTGAAGTGGAGTTAAAAACAAGAAAGATTTGATGGCACTATATATAAAATATTTGATCCCCAATTTGTATCCCCCCCCCACATGCCACATAATTGTCCCTCTGCACCTGCATAGAATATCCTAGTTTATTCAGAGTTTGAATGAGACTGTAGGCTCCAAGGCCATGAAGCTATTTCCCTATGCTTTCTTCTAAACCATACATATCTGTGAGCAGAAAACTGAGAACTCTACCCAACTCATCTAAGAAAATACTGGCTGTCAGGTTTACTACCCAGGCAGAAAATTGTAGGAAAGCTGACTGAGAAAACTCTGCCTCAACAGAAAAGATGCAGAAAATATGGGATAGTGGGGGTTTAACAAATTTATAGCTTTGTTTCTGAAAGATCACACCAAAAAGAGACAAAAGTGTTCAAGATTCAACAATGCACAAGACCTCCAATTAGCTTTAACGTAACGATGTTAATGATGTACATAAAAGTACACAAATTATAATAGTACCCATTGAATTTCCAAAGTGAACACATGTAAAGAACCACTGCTCAGGTAAAAATTGAACATGACCAGAAACCCAGGGGCTCTTTCATGCACTCAGGATTTCATTTTAAAAGGGATCATAAGATACGTGTGCATTGTCCAAATGATGTTTGGACAATACTCATATTTTTATATAACAAAACATGCAATTGTGCCTTCTTATTGCTTAAAGTATTGCTATAATATATATACCACCTTATTTATTCAGTGTGATGTTCTGATTTGTGCTACTACTATAAAAATCTATGTATATGTCTTTTATAAACATTTGCATTTCTGTTGACTATACTCTTAAGAGTAAAATTTATGTTGAGTAGATAATTAGGAGTGTACTTTCTGGGCCGCGAATATGTATATATTAAGATTTTGTGGTATTGCCCAATAGGTTTACGGAGTAATTAAACTAATTTACACTCTCACCAGCAGTAGATGAAATGCCAATTGCTCCACATCCAAGCCATCATGTTTCACTCTTTCTCATTTTAGCCATTCTGGGGAACGGGTTGTAGGGTTATAGTATAGCTATAATATGTATTTACCTGAAAACTTATGAAGGTGAGCACATTTTCAGATAAATATTGGCCAATTTATGTCATCTTTGGTAAAGTACCTATTCAAGTCTTTTGTCCATAATAAAATATCTCCCATTTTATTATTGTCACTGTTCTTACATATTCTGGATAAAAATACTTTGCAGAATAATTCTATTAAAAAGATTGTGTTGCTTCCTTTTTCACACTCATACTAATGCTTGAAGTTCTTAATTTTAATTTAATAGCACTTTTTATATTTTTCCCCTTTTTTTGGCTATGTGATTTGTGTCGTGTTTAAGAAATCTTTGTCTTTTCCAAGGCCAAGAAGATATTTTCCTATGCCTCACTCTAAAAGATATGGTATGAGGTAAGGTAGAAGTAAAACTTTACTTTTTCATAAGGATGCCTAATCAATCCAATGTTACTGTACTGCTATGTTACTTTTGTCTCAAATCAGATGACTCCAAATGTGGGACATTCTATTCTGTGCCATTGACCTATCTGTTTATAATTGCACCAATCACACTGTCTTAATTACTATATCTTTATAATATATCTTTTTGCAAATTGTGTTTTCCAGAGACAGCTGAAACATTACCTCTTCTCACAGGCATTTGATCTAGGAACTCTTTCCATTGAGTGGTCTATTTCCTTCCCCCTTGAACCACAGTTTCACTTTGGCAGTGAAACTATGTAATAGCTAAGGTCAGGTCATAAAAGTGGCTCTCTTTTTGGCTACTTAATCTTCTAATCAAGCCACCATGCCATGATGAATCTTAAGCAGCTATAGAGAGGTCCATGTGGAGAGAACTCAGGCCAATAGCCCTGTTGTTTCCAACCAACATCCAGTATGATTTTCCAGAAATGAGTGTAAGTCAACTTCAAAATAAACCCACCAAAATCTAGTTAAATTTTCCCCGCTTATGCCACATAGAATGAAAAGAAGCTCACTCTAGTGAGCTCTACCAAAATTTAAATTTAAATTAAATAAATAAAGTAACTTAAAAAAAAAACAACAACAACCCTTAGTTTTACAGCAATACTTTATAGATGCAGTAACTGGAACAGTCTCAATATCCAGTAGTATAAGACCTGCAACTTTGGTCTTCTCCAAAATGGAGAACAATAATTTGGGGACTTGAATGTCCATATAAGTAGTATCAACCTTTTTTTTTTTTTTTTTTTTTTTTTTTTGAAAACTTTTATTTTAGGTTCAGTGGTACATATGCAGGTTTGTGATACAGGTAAACTCGTGTCACGAGGGTTTGTTATACAGATTATCTCATCATCCACGTAAAAAGCTTAGTACCCAATAGTTATTTTTTTTTTATCCTCTCTATCCCACTACCCACCGCCTTAGGTAGGCTCCAGTGTTTATTGTTCCACTCTTTGTGTCTATGGGTCTATGGGTTCTTATCATTTAGCTCCCATTTATAAGTATTTGGTTTTATGTTTCTGCATTAGTTTGCTAAGGATAATGACCTCCAGTTCCATCTGTGTTCCTGCAAAATATGTTAATTCATTTTTTACGGCTGATACTATTTCATGGTGTGTATGTGCCATTTTTTAAATCTAGTCTACCATTGAGGGGCATTTGGGTTGATTCCACATCTTTGCTATTGTGAATAGTACTGTGATGAACATATGTGTGCATGTGTCTTTATGATAGAAAAATTTACATTCCTTTGGGTATATATCCAGTAATAGGATTACTGCATCAAATGCTAGTTCTGTCTTTAGCTCTCTGAAGAATCACCACACTGCTTTCCACAACTGTTAAACTAATTTAGACTCCCACCAAAAGTGTGTAAGCATTCCCTTTTCTCTGCAACCTCGCCAGCACTTATTTTTTGACTTTTTAGTAACAGCCATTCTGAATGCTGTGAGATGGTATCTCACTGTGGTTTTGATTTGCCTTTCTCTAATGACCAGTGATACTGAGCTTTTTTCATACTGTTGACCACATGCATGTCTTTTGAGAAGTATCTGTTTAGGTACTATGCCCATTTTATTACGGGGCTGGTTTTTTAATTAATTTTTTTCTTGCAAGTTTAAGTTCCTCATAGATGCTGGATTTTAGACCTTTGTCAGATGCTTGCCTTGGAAGTGTTTTCTCCCATTCTGTAGACTGTCTGGTTTACTCTGCTGATAGTTTCTTTTGCAGTGCAGAAGCTCTTTATTTTAATTAGATCCCATTTGTAAGTTTTTGCTTTTGTTGCAATGGCTTTTGAAGTCTTTGTCCTGAAATCTTTGCCAGTTCCTATGTGCGAAATGACATTGCCTAGGTTTTCTTCTAGGATTTTTATAGTTTTGGGTTTTGCATTTAAGTCTTTAATCCATATCAAGTTGACTTTGTATATGGCATAAAGAGGGAGTCAATTTTCAACCTTCTGCATATGGCTTGCCAGTTATACCATCACCATTTATTAATAGGGAGTCTTTTCCTCGTGGCTTGTTTTACTCCGGGTTGTTGAAGATCAGATGGTTGTAGGTGTGTGGCCTTATTTCTGGAGTCTCTATTCTGTTCCATTGGTCTATGTGTTCATTTTTGCACTAGTATGATGCTTTTTTGGTTACTGTAACCCTGTAGTACAGTTTGAAGTCTGGTAGTGTGATGTCTCCAGTTTTGTTCTTTTGCTTAGGATTGTCTTGGCTATTTGAGCTCTTTTTTCAATCCATATAAATTTTAAAATAGTTTTATTTAGTTTTGTGAAAAATGGCATTGGTTGTTTAATAGGAATAGCAACATATCTGTAAATAATTTGGGTAGTGTGGCCATTTTAATGATATTGATTCTTCCTATTCCTAAGCATAGAATGTTTTCCCATTTGTTTGTGTCATCTCTTATTTCTCTGAGTAGTGTTTTGTAATTCATTGAAGAGATCTGTAACTTCCCTTGTTAGCTGTATTCCTAGGTATTTAAGTTTTTGGTGGAAACTGTGAATAGAATTGCATTTCTAATTTGGCTCTCAGTTGGCTGTTTTTGGTGTATAGAAATATTATTAATTTTTGTATGTTGATTTTGTACCCAGAAACTTTCCTTATGTTGTTTATCAGCTTAAGAAGTTTTTGGGCCAAGACTCTGGGGTTTTCTAGATATAGAATTATGTTGTTTGTAAATAGAGATAATTTGACTTCCTCTCTTCTTATGTGGATGTCCTTCATTTCTTTCTCTTGCCTGATTGTTCTGGCCAGGACTTGCAATATCATGCTGAATAGGAATGGTAAGAGTGGGCATCATTGTGCTGGTTTTCAGGAAGAGTGCTTCCAGCTTTTCCCTATTCAGTATAATGTGGCTGTGAGTTTGTCATAGATGGTTCTTATTATTTTTATTTCTGTTCTTTCAATACCTACTTTGTTGTGAGTTTTGAACATGAAGGGATGTTGAATTTTATTGAAAGTTTTTTCTTCATCTATTGAGATGATCACGTGGTTTTGACTTTCGTTCTGTTTATGTGATGAATTATTGACTTGTGCTTATTAAACCAACCTTGGAATACAGGGATAAAGCCTACTTGATCATGGTGGATTGGCTTTTGATGTATTGCTGGATTCATTTGCTAGAGTGTATTGAAGATTTTTGCATATATGTTTATCAAGGATATTTCATTCTTACCAAGGTAGAATTTGCAATTGCTAATGTATTTTGTTATGTTTGGATTAATACCTCAGGCTAAGTAGAAAGGTCAGTAGAGAAACTTAAAAAGAAAGCCATCTGATTTTTTTAAGATAGACCTCAATGGCTGAAGGATTTGTTCAGTTGGCTAGATCCAGGACCTTGAGGGGATGGTTAAAGTAAATACTGCATGTAGCCTTATATTGGTGCTTGGAATCCATTGATAATAACCTTAATTAAATATGTTAGGAAACAAATGGAATGGATTTACTCCTCAACTTCTCTTGATTTGATTAATAAGAGTGCCCCAAACCTGGTGTGCTCATGAAAAAAACTGTCATTATGGCCCTTGAAAGCTGATCTGTTCTGGCTTTTTGGACAATTTGCAGTCAGACAAGACTGTGTCTTTTATATATATATATAAAAGTACTCCATAAAAGGTTTAGGTTTATAGTCAATATTTCTGTACATCTTAATCTTTGTTTTCTATTTGCCCCACATGTTTTCTTTTGTTTTTGTTTTTCTGTCTGTCCTTTTTTTTTTTTCTTTCCTTTTTTTAAATTGTACTTTACATTCTGGGGTACATGTGTAGATCATGCAGGACTGTTGCATAGGTACAAATATGGCAAAGTGGTTTGCTGCCTCCATACCCCCGTCACCTATATCTGGCATTTCTCCCCATGTTATCCCTCCCCAACTTCCCCCCCACTGCTGTCCCTCCCTTGGCCTCCCCACAACAGATCCCAGTGTGTGATGCTCACTTCCTTGTGTCCCTGTGTTCTTATTGGTCAACACCTGACTATGAATGAGAACATGTGGTGTTTGAGTTTCTGTTCTTGTGTCAGTTTGCTAAGAATGATGGTTTCCAGACTCATCCATGTCTCTACAAACTCATCATTTTTTGTGGCTGCATAGTATTCCATGGTGTATATGTGCCACATTTTCCCTGTCCAGTCTATCGTTTACAAGCATTTGGATTGGTTCCTGGTCTTTGCTATTGTAAACAGTGCCACAATGAACATACATGTGCATTTGTCTTTATAATAGAACTGTTTATAATCCTTTGGGTATATACCCAGTAATGGGATTGCTGAGTCAAATAGAATTTCTGTTTCTAGGTCCTTGAGGAATTGCCACACTGTCTTCCACAATGGTTGAACTAGTTTACACTCCAACCAACAGTGTAAAAGTGTTCCTATTTCTCCACATCCTCTCCAGCATCTGTTGTATCCAGATTTTTTAATGATTGCCATTCTAACTGGCATAAGAGGGTATCTCAATGTGGGTTTGATTGCATTTCTCTAATAATCAGTGATGATGAGAATTTTTTCTTATGTTCGTTGGTCTCATATATGTCTTCTTTTGAAAAGTGTCTGTTCATAACTTTCACCCACTTTTGGATGGGTTTGCTTGGCTTTTTTTTTTTTTTTTTTTTTTTCCTGGCAAATCTATTTTAGTTCTTTGCAGATTCTGGCTATTAGCCCTTTGCCAGATGGGTAGATTGCAACAAATTTTTTCCCATTCTGTTGGTTGCCAGTTCACTCTAATGATTGTTTCTTTTGCTGTACAGCTCTGGAGTTTAATTAGGTCCCATTTGTTTATTTTGGCTTTTGTTGCCAATGCTTTTGGTGTTTTAGTCATGAAGTCTTTGCCTATGCCTATGTCCTGAATGATTTTGCCTAGATTTTCTTCTGGGGTTTTTATGGTGTTAGGTCTTATGTTTAAATTAAGTCTTTAATCCATCTGGAGTTAATTTTAGTGTAAGGTGCCAGGAAGGGGCCCAGTTTCTGCTTTCTGCACACTGCTAGCCAGTTTTCCCAACACCATTTATTAAACAGGGAATCCTTTCCCCATTGCTTGTTTTTGTCAGGTTGGTCAAAGATCAGATCGTTGTAGATGTGTGGCATTGCCTTCAAGGCCTCTGTTTTGTTCCATTGGTCTATATCTCTCTTGTGGTATCAGCACTGTGCTGTTTTGATTACTGTAGCCTTGTACTATAGTTTGAAATCAGGTAGTGTGATGCCTCCGGTTTTGTTCTTTTTGCTTAGGACTGTCTTGGCTATGTGGGCTCTCTTTTGGTTCCAAGTGAAGCTTAAGGTGGTTTTTTTCTAGTTCTATGAACAAGGTATTGGTAGCTTGATGCAGATAGCATTGAATCTATAAATTACTTTGGGTGGTATGGCCATTTTCACGATATTTATTCTTCCTAACCATGAGCATGGAATGTTTCTCCATCTGTTTGTGTTCTCCCTTATTTCCTTGAGGAGGGGTTTGTAGTTCTCCTTGAGAAGCTTCTTTACATCCTGTGTTAGTTGTATCCTAGGTATTTCATTCTCTTTGTAGCAATTGTGAATGGGAGTTCGCTCATGATTTGGCTCTCTTTAAGTATGTTATTGGTGTATAGAAATGCCTGTGATTTTTGCACATTGATTTTGTATCCAGAGACTTTGCTGAAGTTGCTTATTAGTTTAAGGAGATTTTGGACTGAAAGGATAGGGTCTTCTAAATGCACAGTCATGTCATCTGCAAATAGAGACAACTTGACTTCCTCCTTTCCTAATTGAATACCCTTTATTTTTTATTTTCTTGCCTAATTGCTTTGGCTAGAACTTGCAATACTATACTAAATAGGAGTGGTGAGAGAGGGCATCCTTGTCTAGTGCCAGATTTCAAAGGGAATGCTTCTAGTTTTTGCCCACTCAGTATGATATTGGCTGTAGGTCTGTCATAAATAGCTTTTATTATTTTGAGATATGTTCCTTCGATACCTAGTTGATTGAGAGTTTTTAGCATAAAGGGCTGTTGAATTTTGTCAAAGGGATTCTCTGCATCTATTGATATAATCATGTGGTTTTTGCCTTTGGTTCTGTTTATGTGGTGGATTACGTTTATAGACTTGCATATGTTGAACCAGCCTTGCCTCCCCGGGATGAAGCTTACTTGATCGTGATGGATAAGCTTCTTGATGTGCTGCTGCAATCATTTTTCCAGTATTTTATTGAAGATTTTTGCATTGATGTTCATCATGGATATTGGCTTGAAGTTTTCATTTTGTTTGTTGAGTCTCTGCTGGGCTTTGGTATCAGAATGATGTTGATCTCACAAAACGACTTGGGAAGGATTCCCTCTTTTTGTATTGTTTGAAATAGTTTCAGAAGGAATGGTACCAGCTCCTCTTCGTATGTCTGGTAGAATTCATCTGTGAACCCATCTGGACCTGAGCTTTTTTTGGTTGTTAGGCTATTGATTGCTGCCTCAACTTCAGCCCTTGTTATTGGTCTGTTCAAAGTTTTCAACTTCTCCCTGGTTTAGGCTTCGGAGAGTGCAAGTGTCCAGGAATTTATCCATTTCTTCCAGGTTTACTGGTAGATGTGCATACTGTTGTTTGTAGTAATCTCTGATGGTAGTTTATATTTCTCTGGAATCAGTGGTAATATCTCCTTTTTCATTTTTTATTGCATCTATTTGATTCTTCTCCCTTTTCTTTTTTTATTAATCTGGTTAGCATTCTGTCTATTTTGTTGACCTTTTCAAAAAACCAGCTCGAGGATTTATTGATTTTTTGAAGGGTTATTTGTGTCTCTATCTCCTTCAGTTCTGCTCTGATGTTAGTTATTTCTTGTCTTCTCCTAGCTTTTGAGTTTTTTGATGTTGCTCCTCTAGCTCTTTCAATTTTGAAAATAGGGTGTTGATTTTAGATCTTTCCTTGCTTCTCTGGTGGACATTTATTGCTATAAATTTCCCTCCAAACACTGCTTTGAATGTGTCCCAGAGATTCTGGTACGTTGTGTCTTCATTCTCATTGGTTTCAAAGAACATCTTTATTTCTGCCTTGATTTCATTGTTTAGCCCAGGCATCCCCAAACTTTTTACACAGGGGGCCAGTTCACTGTCCCTCAGACTGTTGGAGGGCTGCCACATACTGTGCTCCTCTCACTGACCACCAATGAAAGAGGTGCCCCTTCCTGAAGTGTGGCGGGAGGCCAGATAAATGGCCTCAGGGGGCTGCATGCGGCCCGCAGACCATAGTTTGGGGATGCCTGGTTTAGCCAGTCAACATTCAGGAGCAGGTTTTTCAGTGTCCATGAAGTTGTGCAGTTTTGAGTTAGTTTCTGAATTCTGAGTTCTAATTTGATTGCCCTGTGGTCAGAGAGACTGCTTGTTATGATTTCCATTCTTTTGCATTTTCTGAGGAGTGATTTACTTCCAATTATGTGCTCAATTTTAGAGTAGGTGCAATGTGGTGCTGAGAAGAAGGTATATTCTGCTGATTTGGGGTGGAGATTTCTGTAGGTGTCTATTAGGCCCACTTGGTCCAGATCTGAGTTCAAGTCTTGGATATCCTTGTTGATTTTCTGTCTCACTGATCTGTCTAATATTGACAGTTGAGTGTTAAAGTCTCCCAGTATTACATGTGGGAATATAAGTCTCTTTGTAGGTCAAAATTGCTTTATGTACCTGGGTGCTCCTGTATTGGGTGTCTACATATTTAGGATCATTAGCTTTTCTTGATGCATTGATCCTATTACCATTATGTAATGTCCTTCTTTGTCTCTTTTGATCTTTGTTGGTTTAAAGTCCATTTTATCAGAGACTAGGATTGCAAATTTTGCTTTTTTTTTTTCCTTTCCATTTGCTTGATAAATCTTCCTCCATCCCTTTATTTTGAGCCTATGTGTATCCTTGCACATGAGATGGGTTTCCTGAATACAGCACACTGATGAGTCTTGACTTTTTATCTAATTTGCCAGTCTGTGTCTTTTGATTGGAGTATTTAGCCCATTTACATTTAAGGTTAATATTATGTGTGAATTTGATCCTGCCATTTTGATGCTAGCTGATGTTTTGCCCATTAGTTGATGCATTTTCTTCATTGTGTTGATGGTCTTTACCATTTGGTCCATTTTTGGCATGGCTGGTACTGGTTGTTCCTTTCTTTGTTTAGTGATTCTTTCAGAATCTCTTGTAAGGCAGGCCTGGTGGTTATGAAATCTCTCAGCAATTGCTTGTCTGTAAAGGATTCTATTTCTCCTTCACTTATGAAGCTTAGTTTGGCTGGATATGAAATTCTAGGTTGAAAGTTCTTTTCTTTAAGGATGTTGAATATTGGCCCCCACTCTCTTTTGGCTTGTAGGGTTTCTGCTGAGAGATTCGCTGTGAGTCTGATGGGCTTCCTTTGTGGGTAACCTGATCTTTCTCTCTGGCTGCCCTTAGCATTTTTTCCTTCATTTCAACCCTGATGAATCTGACGATTATGTGCCCTGGGGTTGCTCTCCTTGAGGAATATCTGTGTGGTGTTTTCTCTGTATTTCTCGGACTTGAATGGCAGGCTGCCTTGTTAGGTTGTGGAAGTTATCCTGGATAATATCCTGAAGAGTGTTTTCCAGCTTGGATTTATTCTCTCCATCACATTCAGGTATACCTATCAAACATAGATTAGGTCTTTTCACATAATTTCACATTTCTTGGAGTCTTTGTTCATTTCTTTTCACTCTTTTTTCTTTGTTCTTGGCTTCTCATTTTGTTTTGAGTTGATCTTCAATCTCTGATATCCTTTCTTCTGCTTGGTCGATTCGGCTATTGAAACTTGTGTATACTTCATGAAGTTCTCGTGCTGTGTTTTTCAACTCCATCAAGTCATTTATATTCTTCTCTAAGCTGTTTATTCTAGTTAGCATCTCATCTAACCTTTTTTCTCAGTTCTTAGTTTCTTTTTATTGGGTTAGCATGTGTTCTTTTAGCTCTGAGAAATTTGTTATTACCCACCTTCTGAAGCCTGCTTCTGTCGATTCATCAGATTCATTCTCCACGCATCTTTGATCCCTAGCTGGTGAGGAGTTGTGATCCTTTGGAGGAGGAGAGGTGTTCTGGTTTTTGGTGTTTTCATTCCTTTTGCACTGGTTTCTTCCCATCTTCATGGCTTCATCTACCTGTGGTCTTTGTAGTTGGTTACTTTTGGATGGGGTCTCTGAATGACTGTACTTTTTGTTGATGTTGAAGCTATTTCTTTCTGTTTATTAGTTTTCCTTCTAACAATCAGGAAATTGAAGGGAAATTCCTTCAATTTCCCTCTTCTGCAGGACTGCTGGAGGTCCACTCCAGAACCTGCTTGCCTGGGGATCACCCACAGAGGCTGCAGAATAGTAAGAGTTGCTACCAGTTTCTTCATCTGTTATCTTCATCCCAGAAGCATACCCACCAGATGTCAGCCTGAGTTCTCCTTTATGAGGTGGCTCTTTGGGTATATGGTTGTCAGGGAGCTGCTTGAGGAGATAGTCTGTCCCTTATAGGAGCTCAAGTGCTGTGCTGGGAGCTCCACTGTTCCATGCAGAGTTGCTTGACAGGTACCTTTAAGTCTGTTGCAGTGGAATTCATAACTGCCTCTTTTCCCAGGTGCTCTGACCTAGGAAAGTTGGCTTTATTTATAAGTTCCTGATATGCAGTTGCCTTTTTTCAGAGATGCCCTGCCCTGCACAGAGTAGTCTAGTCACAGTCTGCCAGCAGAGGCATTGCTGAGCTGCCACAGCCTCTGCCCAGCTTCTGTGTGAACTGCCTCAGTAGTGGTGAACTGCCTCATTAGTGGAAGATGGCCTTCCCTCATTGAGCTGGACCATTCCAGGTCCAGCTGCACTTGCTGTGAAACTCTCAATCCAGAGAGTTTCAGATTGCTTGTTTTTGTGAGGGTGGTACCCACTGAGTCAGATCACCTGGATCCCTCTCTCAGCTCCCTCCCTTTCAGTTGAATGGGCAGATCTGTATCCCATGCGTTCCAGACACCAGTTGAAATGGCTGCCCAGATTTGTGTGAGTTGCTGTGCAACAACCCACAGCACCAGTCATGCTGAAAACGTGTGCTTTTCGGCCCAGGAATCTCCTGGTCTGTGGGCAGTGAAAATTTGTTTGGAAATGCGTTGAGCACTCTCACCCCCTGCATTGTTCTTGCTGGGAACTGCACTCTGGAACTGTTCCTATTCAGCCATCTTGAATCCTCTACTCTGTCCTTTCCTTTTTAATTAAATTTTTTTCATATTAATATACTCTCTCACTACTATTTGATTGGTTACCCTAAAAGTTGCCACATGCATCCTTGACCTTTTATACCCTAAAATAAATTATTATATTTACAACTTTCTTACTAAAACTTTAAAACATTTAATTCAATTTGCAACCTCTTTTGGAAAGCTAATGTTCAATAACTCATAAAATAGAAAATGTGCACAATAGCAATTTTCCTTCAGTGTCTAAACTTAGATCAACTCTTACAAATGTACATAAAGAGATATGAACAAGCCTATTCATTACTGCATTCAATGAGTGAAAAAGTGGGAGTCAACGACATATCCATTAATTGGATGATAAACAATGGTATATTCATAAAATAGAATCATAAAATAAAATAGCAAACTAAAATGAATTAAATAGATATAGATAAACACAAATCTAAAGAACACAATTTTTGATGAAAAAGTAAGTGGTAGAAGAGTACGTATAAAATGATACATAAATTTTAGAAATAGATGTGTATAGACAAGCACATAAGCAGTAAAGATACATAAACATGCATGGGAATGATTCACTCTGACTTCAGAAGAGTGATTACCTGTGAAAAAGAATGAAGGGAAATGGGATAAAGGAGGAGTACAGAAGTTTTTACAAGCATTTATATGTTAAAAATATTGACACAATGATGGCAAAGTGCTCATATTTGTAAAATTTTCAAAAATCATATCTCGGTATATAATTCTTTATATTATTTCAAGTATATCATAAGTACATACAATAAGACTGTGCAAAATTTTTGATATGGTACAATATAAAAGTAAATCTACCTGCAAGTGCAGTTGCCATATTGGGTGTTAATATAAACTGATTTTCTAAATATTTAGGCAAAAATTCAGAAGCTCCAATCAAAACCAAAGATTCTGCAGCTTTTGATAGAGCTAGGCATATGAGCACTGGATTCTTCATCAGAATCTGAAATAAAAATTTTATATATCAATTATTTTATTAGATAAAGAGGAATAGATAGAATCAAATGCTAATGATCTGTCTATAAAAATTACCATTCCCAGTCTAAACTGAAAAGATGATTGATAGATTGATAGATAGATAGATATGTAGATATATAGATAGATGATATGTAGAGATCCAAACAGTAATATATGATGCAACAATATACAAACTCTATAAAAGACAAATAGGTTTTGACAATTTCCATTTTGATTTGCTCTTCATACCACTTATAATTTTTATTTATGAGCTTGGAAGTTTGTTGGACAGATTAGAGAAAAATTGATGTCATTAACCAGATATCTAGAATTTCTCTTTACTTTGGCTTGCCTACTTATTTTTTTAAGCAAGTGTTTCTTATTCAACTAAATCACAAAACAAATAAAATTTAAGCAATATTCAAGAAAAAAGAGGACTGCAGAAAATATTTATATTTTACTCCTCAAAGCCCATCCATATAAAGAATGAAATTATTTAAATTTTGCATTTTAGCAAACTTGTCAAACTTATTTAGAAGGCTTATTAAGATGTGATGGTTTATCATTATCTATTATACTATACAGAGTAATTAACAACATAGTAAAATATTAACTTTCAAATTAGTTACTTTATTTCCTTGGTTATCCATTTCTCATTGAAAATATATTTAGTGCTATTTTATGTTTGTATATTTTTAATTACTTTAAATTTTTTTCTGGCTCTAAACTTCCCCTGTTAGGTGTAATCATATTCTGCAAATTTCAACTAGTTCAGCTTCTGCGTGCTATCTAATTTTATGAAGTGTGATTCTGCCATATTTATTCATTCCCATAGGATTTAATACTTGTCTTGCCTTCAAATGCCTACTATCACAAACTAGGCTACATTAAATATCCCTGTGTATGTACCTTAAGGTCCAATGATAGAGTGTCTCTAAGAAGTATACATCCTAGAAAGGAATTCCTAGGGGATAGGGATTTAGCATACTTTATTCCACTATTTCTCTAGATTGTTCTTCAAAATGCATCAGGTTACTCTACAATGAGTACACCAGCACAATGATGGTAGTGTTCCATTTTCTTCATTTAGCTTGTACTTTCTAAAATTTATCAAAGAAATATTTCTGGTTTAGCACGCCCATGCAGAACTATGTCATTTTCCCATAAAAAGTCATTAAACTTGGAAAGGCCTTCTAACTGTCTCAATGAAACGAATAATGCTATGACTTTTGAGGATAGATCGTAAAATGAAAATATGGCTTCTGCTGGGATTTTTCACACTCTGAGAATGCTTGCCTTGGGACTCAGTTACCATGTTGTAAAAAAGCCCAGGACAGATGCAAAGGATATGTGTGGGTATTCTAGCAAACAGACAGTATAAAAAACTAACATTTGAGCAAACAAGCCTTCAGATGGTTCCATTCTCCAGACTTTGATCACTCTAGCTCAAGGATCCCCTAGACTCTATAGAAACAACAGGAGCCCAGTACATGGCCTGTTAGGAACCAAGCCATACAGCTGGAGGTGAGTAGCAGGTAAGGGAGCCAAAGTGTGCTTTGCCTCCTGTTAGATCAGCAGCAGCATTAAATTCTCATAGGAGCACAAACCCTATTGTGAGTTGCACAAGTGAGGGATCTAGGTTGTGCAATCCCTATGAGAATTTAACACCTGTTGATCTGTCACTGTCTCCCATCATCCCCAGATGGGATAGTCTAGTTGCAGGAAAACAAGCTCAGGGCTCCCACTGATTCTACATTATGGTGAGTATGTAGTAATAATAGAAATAAAGTGCACAATAAATGCCATGAGTTTGAATCATCTTAAAACCAGTGCCCCCACCTGGGAAAATATTTCTTCCATGAAACTGACCCCTAGTGCCAAAAACGTTGATTACCACTGCTCTAGTTGACCCCAAGTATAGTTGAGAGAGACAAGCCCTGTCCAAACTGCATTTTCATGAGCAAAATATATTTTATATTGTTTTAAGTCGTAAGTTATGGGATAGTTTATTATGTAGCAGTAGATAACTACAATACCTCACATAATCACACAGACTTGATATTATTAGCTGGCTTTCAAAATGTTGCCATGGTGACCAGTATAAAGTAGTACCACAATGGTTTATTTCCTATTTCTCTAATTTCCAGTCTAACTGAGGCTTTCTTTCCATCATTCTTCGCTATTTGGGATTCTTGTTGAGTGCATGAACTTGCTCATTCTATCACTATTAGGCTTCCTGAAATCTGGGGGTAGATTTTCTAAAAATTCATTGTTTATTCTAAATAGTAATCACTTGAATTTAGATATCTGTCACCCATCTATTTTTTTTTTTTAAATTGCATTTTAGGTTTTGGGGTACATGTGATGAACATGCAAGATTGTTGCATAGGTACACACATGGCAGTGTGCTTTGCTGCCTTCCGTCCCCTCACCTGTATCTGTCATTTCTCCCCATGCTATCTCTTCCCACCTCCCCACCCCCCACCCCTCCCCCATTTCCCCCCAACGGACCCCAGTGTGTAGTGCTCCCCTCCCTGTGTCCATGTGTTCTCATTGTTCAACACCCGCCTATGAGCGAGAATATACGGTGTTTGATTTTCTGCTCTTGTGTCAGTTTGCTGAGAATGATGGTTTCCAGGTTCATCCATGTCCCTACAAAGGACGTGAATTCATTGTTTTTGATGGCTGCATAATATTCCATGGTGTCACCCATCTATTAATGGGGTGTACAGTTTCTTTCACAGAACACAAATCCTTGACTTGATATATCTAATCCATAAAGCTTGAATTCGCATTTAATACTATTGCAATCTTGTTTAACATTTTCCCACCTCTATGTCACAAAGCTATTTATTTCATTTTTAACATTAACTGTGTTGTTTTATCTAACCACATTTTATTAACCTGGAAATCAACTTTGTACATAATATGAGGTAGAAACCCATCATTATTTTTCACAAATAGCCAAATTGGCTATCACATCTACTGAACTTTACAGTGCTTCTTTTATCACATAGCAAGTTCACATGTACAATATTTAGTCTGTTGCTGAATTCTCAGTTATGTTACATTGATCTGTTAATCTATATCATGCAAGTGCTACACTGTTTTTACTACTGTGGTTTCTGTAGTGAGTCTTAATATAAAATAGGTCCAGTGCTCTTTGTTTTAGTTATCCATGCCCTTATTCTGCCATACAAATTTTATAATCTGTTTGTCATTGACTAAAAAAATAAAATATTTGCCACAGTATTGATTACACTTGCATTGGATTCATAGATTATTTAAGAAAACTCACCTAGGTGAAGATTGTCATTTCAAACATTAACATGGCATATCTTTCAAGCTATCCCAGTCATCTTTAATAATGTGGCATAAAATTTTAATTTTTTCATGAAGTTTTATAGCATCTGTTAAATAAATTTCTGAATTGCAGTTTTGTGATTACTTTATCCTTTCTTTTTACTTTATTATCTAATTTTAAATATAGATGATTATGTTTATTCTACAGTTTTTTATTTTACTTTTATTTTCTATTTAATGCAGTACATTCAAATATTGATTAGAGAATTACAGCTTTATTCATAGGTTTTTCTAGTTTACAAATGTTACATATTCATTTATTTTAAAGTAACTATTGAGAACTGAATATTAAGCACACTTAACCCTAATAAGAGTTTATATTCTATGATTTTATATGAAAATGTCGGTCTGCATGATTTTGGAGCATCAATAAGCAAATCACAGTTTCTCTGTATCTCATTTTTAGGAAGTATTACATTACAGTAGGCAGATTTCTGAATTTAGAGTCAAATACAACACGCATTCTTATGCTCTTATCTTCAAGCCACCGGTATGGGGTGTGTGTGTGTGTGTGTGTGTGTGTGTGTGTGTGTGTGTGTGTAACATGTTTTTGTTTTTTGGAAAAAATATTCACTCTCTTTAAATTACTGGTTTGCTATCTGTAAAATAGAAACAATAATGTCTATTTTTCCAAGTGCTTATGAGATTTGAATATATGTAATTGTTTAATACTATTGACACATAGCAAATGTCCAGTAAAAATACACATTAATTTCTTAATTTATAAAATTAAAGGTTGCACTTGATTACGAGAATTGTTGTCTGCAAATTTTAACGTGCCTTGAATTATCTGCATGGTATAAAACACAGATCGCAGCTCCCACTCAGATTTCTGAATCTGCAGTCTGGAGTGGTGCCTGAGAATTTGCATTTCTAATAAATTCACACATGATGCAGATGTTGCTGGTCTGGAAATCACACAGAATCACTGCACTAGATAATTTTCACGTTCAAGCTCTTTCAGATTAAAAGGAACATACACTCTTAATTCCACTGATGCAATTTATCATAAGGTTACATATGAAAGTAAGAAAACTAATACACTTTGTCAATAGCTAAACAATTCAGCATGCATAAAGTGCCTCATTCACATTAAGTCTTAATTGCTTCAAAGACCCAGATATTTAACTTACTTCTGTCTCATTTGTATATTCATCTAGGTCTATTTTAGCTAATGACTATTTTTTTCACACTTACTTCTCCTTCTCAATGGCCTTTGTACTTTTATTTTTGCTATATCAATTTATCAAAGTTGTGGTGTTTGAGTTTCTCACTCTTGCTATTATTTATGCTTTCCTCCCAAAAAGGAATTGACTAGATTAGTCACTCTTCAACAAAGTGTCCTTACTGGATATTTTTCTCAAATTAGGACATTTCCCAGGTTTAGGGGAAATATAAAAATTGCTTCCTTGAGCTAAAGTGCTGATGCCAAAAACTATAATAGTTTTGGCTAAAACATTTGGACTACATTATACAGAGCATGGTAACCAATACACAAGGAAATATTTCTGGCCACTGTATTTTGAAAGGTACTGTGAGAATAGTAAATATTAAGAATACCACAGATTTCCTTCCAATAAAATGTCCAGATTTTCCTGCATTTTAAAGGTCTATATCTTTTCTTAGCTTTAAATATGGGAGACAAAAGTGAAAGCCAGATAGATATACAAATAAATATACAAAGAGTTTTATGCAGTAAACTCAGGCTCAATTCTGACAGATGCTGATATACAAAGGGAGAAGTCAAAATAGTGTTATTCAGTGGCAGATAGTTCTTTTCTACCTTCCATATCTCACAGTATTATGGCTATTAAGTAGCCCTTGTTAATCACAGAATTTGTCTAAAACCAAGGTTTTTTCCACACAGGAAGGGATTCATTCTCTTCTAGGATTGCTTTCCAATTAGGCTAGGTACTCCTGCATGTTCTTACTTAGTAAGAGTCTGAAATAAGAGTAGGATCAGCAAATACATAAAATGTAAGGTATAAAGACTGCAGAAAAGTATTTTTAAGTTCAGGATAGTCCTCTAATAGAAGTCGGAAACAAAAGATGAGGAGGAAATAAAGGCAGAGGAATGTTGCAGAGAGGAAAGAGTTTGTAGAGTCTCAACCAGGGTTCATTGAAGGTGGGACATACAGTGTCCCATCTTTTTCTAGAATTTTATCTTTCAAGCACTGATTTACTCCCTATCCTAGTCAAGTTTGCAAGGCAGAAGACACTGATCCTGCCAGTAAAAGACATTTCCCTAGAGACAAAAAGGAGGAAAACATAAGTTAAAGAGACCAATAAACCGCTTTGCACTCTTTAAGTGTTTTACTTTTTAATTTAACTTATGTGCCCTGATCTTGATTCTTTATGTTAAATAGTCATAATTTGCCATAGAAAGTAAGTAATGGCTCCCTTCATCAAATCTGTCCATCAGAATAAAATATCTCCTCTAGGAAATGCTGCTAATTGCAAATTAAAATAATTTGTTTTTGCTAACTCTGTTGGCATTTCACCTCCTCTACTTTCAGAATAATCAGTTTATTTAGAGTCATGCCTAGTAGATGATTCAGGCTAAAAGTACTATAAAATGTTCTGACTTAAACACAAGTGATAACTATCATTTTGTTTTCTTTGATTTTATTTTCCAACTTTTACTTAAAGTTTGTTACATGGGTAAATTGTGTGTTATGGGGGAGTGGTTTCAGAAAATTTTGTCATCCAGATAATCAGAATAATACTCAATAGGTAGTTTTTCAATGCTCACCCACCTCTCACCCCCACCTTCAAATATACCCCAGTGGTTATTGTTCACTTCTTTGTGTCCATGTGAACTCAATGTTTAGCTCCCAGTTATAAGTGACAATATAAGGTATTTGATTTTCTGTTTCTGCATCAATTTGCTTAAGATAATGGCCTCCAGCTCCCTCCATGTTACTGCAAAGACTAAAATCTCATTTTTGTATAGCAGCATAGTATTCCATGACGCATATATACTGCATTTTCCTTACCCATTTCACCATTAATGAACATCTACATGGATTCCATGTTTTTGCTATTGTGAATAGCGCTGTTATGAACATATGCATGCATGTGTCTTTATGATAGAACAATTTATATTCCTTTGGGTTCATATCCAGATATGGGATTTTTAGATCAAATAGTAGTTCTGTTTTAACTTCTTTGAGGAATTGCCACACTGCTTTCCACAATAAACTAATTTATATTCCCAGCGATGCTTTAAGAGTTCCTTTTCTCTGCAACCACACCAGCATCTGCTATTTTTTTCACTTTTTAAAATAGCCATTATTGCTAGTGTGCAGTGGTATCTCATTGTGGTTCTGATTTGATTTTCTCTGACAATGTAATATCAAGCATTTTTCATATGCTTGTGAGCCACATGTATATTTTGAAAATTGTCTGTTTATGTCCTTTGCCCATTTTATAGTGGGGTTGTTTTGCTCGCCGATTTGAGTTCTTTACAGATTGTGGATATTAGATCTTTGTCATATGTATAGTTTGCAAACATTTTATCCCATTCTGTAGGTTTTCTGTATACTCTGTTGATAGTTTCTTTGGCTGTGCAGAATGCTTTAGTTTAATTAAGTCCCACTTGTCAATTTCTGGTTTTGTCGTGATTGCTTTCAGAGTCTCCAGCATGTCTTTGCCTGGGCCAACATCCAGAATGCTATTTCCTGATTTTCTTCTATGGTTTTTATACTTTAGATTTTACATTTAAATCTTTAATCCATCTTGAGTTGTATATGGTGAAAGATAGGGGTCTAGTCTCAATTCTACCTATGGCTACCCAGTTACCTCAGCATCATTTATTGAATAGGGAGTCATTTGTCTATTGCTTGTTTTGTCAGCTTTTTTGGAAGATCAGGTTGTTGTAGGTGTGCACCTTTATTTCTGTGTTCTATATTCTGTTCCATTGGTCTATGTGTTTGTTTATGTACCGGTACCATGCTGTTTTAGGAGCCTTGTAGTATAGTCTGAAGTTGGGTAGTGTCATACCTCCAGCTTTGCTCTTTTTGCTTAGTATTGCTTTGGCTCTTCAGGGTTTTTGTTGTTGATGATGTTCCAAATGAATTCTAGAATAGTTTTTGTTTTTGTTTTTGTTTTTGTTTTTTGTACTAGTCCTGTGAAAAATCTCATTGGTAGTTCATTAGGAATAGTATTAAATCTGTAAATAGCTTTGGGCCGAATGGCCATTTTTAACTATATTGAATCTTCCTATTCATGATTATGGAATATTTTGCGATTTGTTCATGTTGTCTTTGATTTCTTTCAGCAGTGTTTTGTAGTTCTCCTTGTACAGATCTTTCAACATCCTTGTTAGTTGTATTCCTGGGTATTTTAGTCTTTTTGTGGCTATTGTGAATGGGATTGCATTCTTGATTTGGCTCTCAGCTTCGACATTATTGGTATAGAGAAATGCTACTGATTTCTGTACATTGATTTTGTATCCTGAAACTTTGCTGAAGTTGTTTATAAAATCCAGCGGACACTGGGAAGATACTATGGGGCTTTCTAGGTATAAGATTATATTGTCTATAAAGAAAAATAGTTTGCAAGCACCACATATTCTCACTCATAAGTGGGTGTTGAGCAATGAGAACACACAAACACAGTGAGGGGAACATCACACACTGTCTATAAAGAAAAATAGTTTGCAAGCACCACATATTCTCACTCATAAGTGGGTGTTGAGCAATGAGAACACATGAACACAGTGAGGGGAACATCACACATTGGGGCCTGAGAGGTGGGGAGCTGGGGGAGGAATAGCAGGGGGTGGAGAAATTGGGGAGGGATAGCATTAGGAGAAACACCCAATGTAGATGATGGGGTGATGGATACAGCAAAGCACCACCATGGCATGCATATACCTACGTAACAAACCTGCACTATCTGCACATGTACTCCAGAACTTAAAGTATAATTTTAAGAAAAGAGAAACAGTTTGACTTTCTCTCTTCCTATTTATGTGCCTTTTATTTCTTTCTCTTGTCTGATTGCTCTGGTCAGGACTTTCAATACTATGTTGAATAGGAATGGTGAGAGAGGGCATCCTTGTCTTGTTCCAGTTTTCCAGGGGAAATATTTTCAGATTTTGTTCATTCAGTATGATATTGGTTATGGGTTTGTCATAGATGACTCTTACTATTTTGAGGTATGGAACTTCAATGCCTAGTTTGCTGAAAGTTTTGTTTGTTTTCTTTTCTTTTTTTTTTTTTTTTTTTTTTTTTTTTGAGACACAGTCTCACTCTATTCCCTGGGCTAGAGTACAGTGGCATGATCTAGGCTCACTGCAACCTCCACCTCTTGGGTTCAAGCTATTCTCCTGCCTCAGCCTCCCAAGTAGCTGGGATTACAGGCACCCACCACTATACCCAGCTAATTTTTTGTATTTTTAGTAGAGATGGGGTTTCATCATGTTGGCCAGGCTGGTCTCGAACTCCTGACCTCATGATTCGCCCACATCAGCCTCCCAAAGTACTTGCTTCATTATCCATCTTGACAGTCGGTGCCTTTTAAGTGGGAGCTGTAATCCATTTCTGTTGAAGGTTAATGTTCACATGCGTGGATTTGAGCCTATCATTGTGTAGTTAGCTGTTTGTTCTGTAGACCAGATTGTGTATTTGCTTTACAGTATCAATAGTCTATGTACTTGAGGGTGTTTTTGTGATGGTCAGTAATGGTGTTTCATTTCCATGTTTAGCACCCCCTTAGGAACTTCTTATGAGGCAGGCCTAGTGGTAAGAATTTCCTTAGCATTTGCTTATCTAAACGGGATTTTATTTCTCTTTGGCTTACAAAGCTTAGTTTGGTTGGATATGAATTCTTGGTTCTAATTTCTTTTCTTTAAAAATGCTGAATATAGGCCCTCAGTCTCTTCTGGCTGTAGAGTTTCTGCTGACAGGTCTACTGTTAGCCTGATGGGGTTCTCTTTCTAGGTGACCTTTCCCATCACTCTAGCTGCCTTAAGTATTTTTTATTTTGCATTGACCTTGGAGGAGCTGATGACTATGTCTCTTGGGGATAGTCATCTTGTATAATATCTCACAAGAGTACTCTGAATTTCATAATTTGCATATTGACCTCTCTAGTGAGACTGGGAAAAATTTTGTGGACAATATCCTCAAATGTGTTTTCCAAGTTCCTTACTCTCTCCCTGTCTTTCAGGGATGTCAATGAGTCAGATTTGGTCTATTAACACAATCTCATGTTTTTTGGAGGTTTTATTTATTTTGTAAAATTCTTTTTTATTTTTGTCTGAGTTAATTCAAACTACTGACCATCAAGATCTGAGATTCTTTCCTTGACGGTTAATACTCCTAATTATGTTATGAAATTCTCGTAGTGAATTTTTCAGCTATATCAGCTCGATTTGATTCTTTCTTAAAATGGCTACATCATCTTTCATTTCTTCCATAAATTTACTGGATCCCTTATACTTTTTGGGATAGGTTTCAGCTTCTGAATATCTAAGATCTTCATTTCCATCCAGATTCTGAATTCTGTCATTTCAGCCTTTTCATTCTGGTAAATAAGCATTTCTGGGGAGCTACTGAGGTTGTTTGGAAGTAAAAAGACATTCTGGCTTTTACAGTTGCCAGACATTTTGTGCTGGTTCTTACTATGTGTGTTGGCTGATGTTCCTTTAACCATGGTATAATTTGACTAGAATCAGTTGATTTAATTTCTGGATGTTTTCAGAGACCCGAGGCTTTGTGCAGCATCTTTATTTGTGACAGAATTTCCGTGCTTGGTTTCATAGTGGGGTACATTAGCCAAGTATTTTTGGTGTTGAAGTTCGGGCTGCAATCCAGTAAATGGCACTCAAGCATCATGGCCAGTAGGTGGGCTCTTGCTCAGCCATGCAGCTCCTCTGTATTTCCTTGCATTTGCAGCCATGCTCTCTCTCAATGATCTGAGAGTATGAGCTCCTTTCCCACTAGTGTTGGCTGCAGATCTCAGCTTGGCATTTCCAGGCTGTGCACCATAGCCCTGGGGCAAGCTCATGATTTTTCTTCCCTATATGGCTTGGGGGTGCTAGGGGCAAGGACTTTGGCAGTGGCAATGGCAGAGGGCCTTTCACTTATCTCTTGGGTCTCCACTCCTGAGAAACACAGAGCAGCTGCCAATTGGTATGATTAGCCAGGGTGAAGCAGCTGCGTTGCTGGTCCAAGCCAAGGTACCCTGCCTGTTAGTGAGCAGGGGGCACACAGGCAAGAAAGACTGGCCTGTTCCTCCACAGGGTGGCCACGGCATGCTGGAGGTGTGAGTAAAGCCCTCAGGCCCTTTGTCTCTTCCTAGCCCAAGAGTAGTAACTATGGTACTGCTGTAGCAGCAAGGGCAGAGGGGCTGAGGTGTCTCTGATTTTCCTCCCCAGAGAAGTGCAGAGCCATCATCAACTGAAGGCTTCAGGTTGGGGCAGGGTGACTGTGCTGGTGACCCAGGTAGAGAGACCCTGCCCAATGAGGAGTCACAAGGGCAGGATTCCATGTGGAGAACAGTGTGGTGGCTTTTATGTAAGGAAGCTGCACTGTGCAGGAGGCCCATAATAGTCCTTAAGCTCATTGCTGCCTATCAAGCCTGAGAGTAACGGAGTGGCAAAAATGGCAGGCTGTCTGTTACCTCTGGGAGCCACATCCCAGGGATATACAGAGCTGCTCTCAGCCTGAGAGCTCAGGTAGGGATGCGCCGGCTGTGCTAGCATCCCACCGCAGCGGGCTTTGTCTGGCGAGGTATAGAGGAGGCAAGGCCCTCAGTCCATCTGCTCAACAGCACTGTGGATATGGTCCCTATCCAGAGGGCATGTGAGAGAGTCTGGCCTCCTTTGCTGGCAGAAACACAGCTGCTGGCATAGGGTGTTCAAGAGTCCAATGCCCCTGGGATTTGGCATGTATCTGAACAGTAGCTCTGCTCAGGCTCTGTGCAACTCTTCATATCAGTCTGGAGGCCCTGGATGGAGCAAGTTGGGGAATCTCCTGTGTCCAGGGTTGCAAAGAGTTGTGACAAAAATGTGGGACCTTGGGGGCTCTCACTTGCTGTTTCTCCTCAATGAGGAGCCTACTATGGCTCTACGCCAATCCCAGGTGGGCGGCTGTCCTGTCTCACTCTTCCCTCTTTTCCATGGGCCATGCTGCTTCCTTGATGAATCCCAACGTATCCTCCTGGACAAGCCAGTTGATAAGGTAGGTGTTAACTTGCCACTCTATCTCCTCTCCATGAGAGCAGCACACACTAGCTGCTTCTAGTCAGACATCTTGGAGCTCTCTAATATCGTTTTGAAAATCATATTATTTAAATAAGATTTACATTGATTCTTCTATAATAACAATTTACTTGCTTTCAAAGGAAATTCATTATTTTAATTACCAATAGGAAGATGACTAAATAATTTGGACACTGGCTTCCTTTATTTATTTATTTATTTTTTGGCAACAATTAATAGTCACGGAGCAATAATACCTCACATTCATTTTGTTTTTCACAGTTCACACGATTTTCTATATCATAATATTCATTGACACTTCCTTGTTCATCTAAGGCCTAGTATGCAAATATGTAGCTCCTCTGATAAGGCAGAAAACTTACAGGTGAGATGAAGAAAAATGATAAAAGGGTTGAGCTCTCTATTCCACACATTTAGAGGGAGCTTTTCCTCTGTAAAATCTTATTCCTTACCAAATTCCATCCAAGATTTTTTGTTTTTTTTCTTTTCCATGTTCTTCCCTAACCTCCAAACTTTGTTTTTATTATTTTCTAAATGTTTCTAATCTGTTTTATTCTTACATCTATAGATAGTTTTTGTTTTTATCCTCTGTTCTAATTTCTGATCTTAAAGTCTAATGCCAACTACTTTTATATTTTTAACTTGTAACCTCATGGATACTATAACTTCATTAAAATGTTTAATGCAGGCATCTCCTAACTACCGCCCGCGGGCCACATGCAGCCCCCTGAGGCCATTTATCCGGCCCCCCGCCGCACTTTGGGAAGGGGCACCTCTTTCATTGGTGGTCAGTGAGAGGAGCACAGTATGTGGCAGCCCTCCAACGGTCTGAGGGACAGTGAACTGGCCCCCTGTGTAAAAAGTTTGGGGATGCCTGCTTTAATGTTTTGTCTTTGTTTTAGCCTTTCAAATTTTATTTTACTTGCATGTATTTTATCTACTTTAAAATTATTAAAATTACTGATTTTTCATAAACTCTCTTTCCTAAAAAATTGTTTTAAAAAGATATAATGATCAGTGAAACATGGTAATCCATTCTAAAAATAGGTACTTCTCTGTTTCACTTTAATAAAAATTCATTACAAGAAAAGTCTATTTTTTAAGATCTGTGCCTAGATACTCAGGAGGAGTATATTTAAACAAGCTCCTAGTCAATAAGTCTTATAATGATGGTGACATATGATTTCTTTGTGGGAATTATTTTCTAGTAGTCCTTGTGTCAGGAGTTTCTAAACGGCCATTGGATTTCAAGAAAATGATCCAAACCAAGTGTTATATGAAGATCAATAGAACTATAGAATTAATAAAGACAACTGGCCTTTAGCAAATGAAGCTTCTCTTAGTACGCTTTTTTAGTTTTCTTATTTTCTAGGCAACTTTCCACTCTTTTTCAAAATAAAAGGAAACTTTGGTTACACAGTTTCCCTTAATTTTTTGTACAATTCTTTCCCTAATCTAAAATCAGAGCTATCTCACATAAGCCACGTTCAAGACCAGCCTGAGCAACAATAGTGAGATTTCTCTACATAAAATTTAAAAATTAGCTGGGTATGGTGATGTGCACCTACAGTTCCAGCTTCTCAGAAGGCTGAGGAAGAGTGAGGCTGCAGTGAGCCATGATTGTGCTGCTGCATTCCAGGCTGGGTGACAGAGTGAGACCCTGTCTCAAAAAAAAAAAAAAAAAAGAAAAAGAAAAAAGAAAAAGAAAAGAAAAAAACAAACATTTTAAAAATTCTTTTGAACATATTTATAATAGTTTACATGAAATTTTTGTTTACTATATCCAACATCTGAGCCACCTCAGAGACAGTTTGTACTGACTTTTTCATTATGTGGGTCACATTTTCTTCTTCCTTTGCATTTTTCCTGAGGTTTTATTGAAAACTGGACACTTTAAATAATACGTTGTAGGTTTTCTGGATTCTGATTTCCCCACCCTCAGGAGTTGTGTTGTTGCTGTTTTCTGTATTTTGCTTACTGCTTTTCAGGACTAATTAAATAAATTATATCTCCCTGGGAGTGTGCAGCCACTGAAGTCTATGCTCTACTTTCAATTATTTTCTTCATTTTTAAGCCTGGCTTCCCAGGAGTCACCCTAGGGTCAGTACACCTTGATGTCCACCCAATAACTGGGCTGGGGTTTTACTTAAATATCTTGGGTCAGTAGGGCTTCCACTTTTTGCTGAGGGGACCTGTACATGGATTGGATCACATATTCAAACTTCAGGCAGTTTACAATCTGCTTTGACTTCCACTTTCTGTTTATGTAGGGACTTGTGGTCAGCCAAGAACCAGCAGATAACTGGGGCCATCTTTGACTTCTCCTGAGCATGTCAACAGATCCCCAAGAATGTATTAGAGCTTTAAAATCCCAATATCATTGGCCATATATAGCTTTTACATTTTCAGCTGGTTTAGTTTACCCTAACCAGTATTGCTGCCTTTGGTAGCTGTGATATTGGCCTTTTCCAAAGATTTGCCACTAGTATTGTAATTGCTGTCCCTGGACTTTCCCATGGAGCTCCAAATTAGAGCAGCCACCTCAAGTGGCAGGAAGACAATTGGCCTTTAGCAAATTAAATTTCTCATACTACTGTTTTTTAGTTTTCTTATTTTCTAGATCAAAGAAAATAGCCTTCTCTGTTACCAAGACATAGAGGACAGGAAGGGAAGAAAAGACAGTGGATATAGTCCCAAATTTAAATGTCACAGAGCCTACTTTTCTAACCAATGTTCAATAACTATTGAATAAATGCTTTCAATTTATTGTATGCCTTTGCTTAATTTCCAGATTTTCAAAATAGTTGTTGACAATTCTGCCAGTTTGCCACCACCTCTTGGAGGTAAGGATTTTCCATGTTTCTTGCTCTACAATTCTAAAAGTTCCACCTTCTGATAAACTTTAAGAAGAAATAAGATATCTTCTAGGTATCTACTCAAATAAATGTTAGTCAGAAGTCTAAGGTTGTTGCTAGGCATTATATTATTTTACATCCTGTCTAGCAATAATAATAAAATGCTCCATATCCAAGAAAGAAGTATTGGAATTGGCCTTTTTTTTTTCTTTTCTGGCATTAAACTTAAAAAAACCTTTAAAACATTCATGTTTAAATTTTCTGAAGTGTTTTTAATAATTGCATGTTAATTTTTACCAATATGAAAGAGATTATAACTGGCTTCTGCATTGTTACAATATATGTACATGTAATATTTTGATAAAAAAATAAATAAAAATCTGAATTAAATGTAACCAATTGGGATGATTGGTTTATGATCTGATTGAAAGATAAACACAGAATAGAAACAAGTAAATATATTTTGGATTTTATACAACATATACATTTGTTTTAGGATTAAAGATTAAACCAGTATAACGAAAGTGTGTTTGTGTGTATGTATGTGTATACATATATATACACACACACATATATATATAAAACATTATAACAAAGATCTATCAAAGTATTAAGGAGGGAGAAACTCATTTTTTCCTGGGAATATAAGGTAAGATTTGACAAATAGTTTTATTTATAATAGAGAAGAGAGAGAAGGACATTTTAAATAGAGGGATTAGCATTCTACTAAATTACAGGACTATAAAAATTATCTAATGTGTCAGGAAAGGCCAAGTGGCTGGAATGTGGGGGAGAGAGGAATAAAATTTTAAGGAAATGGGATAGGAAAATTTAGTTGATGCTACTGTGAAGGATCTTGAAAGTCCTATTAAAAAGTATGAAATTCATCTATCAAGTAATCTGAGAAATGACTTGATACTGTCTATATATGAGGAATACAATTCTGCAAACAACAGAAAAGATGAAGTTATGAATAGCAGAAGAGAAAACAAATGGAAAGTCAAATTATTATTTCAAAGTTGGTGTTTTTAAACTCCACAATATCTGTATTATAGACCTTGTTTCAGTTAGAAAAACCAAGATTTTCTTCATTTAATATTGAAATATTTTCCACAAAATATTATGTTTGTGGGACTATTTTTCAACTTTTAGAGTTCTCTTCTAAGTCACCTAAACATAATAAAAAGATAATGTTGATTCATACATGTCATCCCATTAAATGCTTGATTTCTTTCTGCAGAGAAAAAGTAAACATAAAGTAATATAAAACTAAGAGAAATAGAAGGAAAGTACCGGGTACCAATCTCTGACACTAGTCAAGTTATTAGTAAGGTCAGTCCTATTTTTTATTATCTGTAAAGTGAATAAGTTAGTTCAAAGATCCCAAAAGTTTCACCCAGATTTAGATTAAACTCTTTTCGGGTATTTTCGTAAATTCGCTATTAGAAAATTACATAGGTCAACTTAGTTGGCTTGTTTTACTTTACCCAAAGGCCAGCAAATAAATCCTTGATACTAATTCCAAGTTCCAGATCTTTATGTTTTTCGTCAAACAAATGAAGCCGTTTACGTTTCTCAGCTTTTATCTGTGTTGAACCTGTATATTAACAAGTAAAAATATCTTATGACATATTCAAGTAACTAAAACTCATATATAAAACATACCTACATACCCTAGTAAATTCAGTTAATCTTGAAATGACAAATGAGTTATTTTTGAACAAGCTAGAGTCAATCTCATTAATCAAAAGACACAGTCTTCTAAAACAGTATTTTCCTGAAGAACATTCTGTGATAATGAAAACTTTCCATATGTGCACAGTCCATTACTGTAGCCACTGGCTACATATGGCTATTAAATACTTAATGTGCAGCTCCTATGACTGAGTAAATAAAATTTTAATTTATTTTAAAATTTAAATAGCCACACTTGGCAAATGGCTACCAATTTGCTCTAAAATATAAGGGAATAATCTTTGATACTATTAAAACTATTTTGTGCCAATGAAGTGTACTATAATAAGAAGAATATTTGATTTATTTGACTTTACATGTACTTTTCAGTGTTTTCAAGAAAATTTTAACAGTTATCATTGGATCTTACTACAATTCTGAGGTAGTCCATACAGTAAATGCTGCATAAGTAGATTTAAATATGCTTCAGTTTACAAAACAACTTATGAACTCTAGATATAAAGCATTTTTAAAGGAAATAATGAGAACCAAAAATATGCACTAATTCTAATGAAATTCTGGGCCAGTTGTAGTGGCTTAGACCTGTAATCTCAACATATTGTGAGGCTAAGGTGGAAGGATAGCTTGAGACCAGGAGTTCAAGACTAGCCTGGGCAACATAGCAAGACTCCATCTCTTAAAAAAAAGAAAAAAATTTTAAAACTTGCTAAGCATGGTGGCATGCACCTTTAGTCCAAGTTACTCTGGAGGCTGAGGCAGGAGGATGACTTGAACCCAGAAGTTTGAGGCTGCAGTGATCTGTGGTCACACCACTGCACTCAGTCTGAGTGACAGAAGAAGACCCTATCGCAAAACTAAAGAAATAGGCCAGGTGCGGTGGCTCACGCCTGTAATCCCAGCACTTTGGGAGGCTGAGGCGGGTGGATTATGAGGTCAAGAGACCAAGACAATCCTGGTCAACATGGTGAAACTCTGTCTCTACTAAAAATACAAAAATTAGCTGGGCATGGTGGCACGTGCCTGTAGTCCCAGCTACTCGGGAGGCTGAGGCAAGAGAATCACTTGAACCCAGGAGGAGGAGGTTGCAGTGAGCTGAGATCGCACCACTGCACTCCAGCCTGGGTAACAGGAGCAAAACTCTATCTCAAAAAATAAACAAAAAAAAAACCTAAAGAAATAGGAATTCTGGCACATAAATCAAATAATATTTGGTTGTAGTGCTGCTTTATTTGCTTAAATAACACTAGCATTTGACACTCTATTACAAACGACTACAGCAAGAGGCATACTCATTTTTTTTAATGTAATATAGTTATTTTCTGAGAAGAAGAACGATGGAGAAAAAAACTACTATCCTCTAATTTAGTAAATGACATTTTATAGTCACCTGGCATATTGTTTGGAAAGCATGACAATGGTATAAATATACACCATGCAACAATAGCGGCATAAAGAAAACTAATCCACCAAGTCAATTTCCAATCTGGAACATCATTGTTTGTAGTGCTTTAATAGAGAAAATGAAAAAAAAAATCAACTTTAGGTATTTTATTACAACAAAACCATAATCGGAGTGGAGAACCTGAGAGTGAGAGACAGAGGGTTGGAGAGTGAGACAAATGAATTTTTTGTTAATTTGTCACTATTGTTTGTTTTGTTGAAAGGGAGTAATTGTGAGTCCCCAATTATATGCTTCTGTTTTGTCTTATAGGATTCTAATTTTTCCCCTTTTCCTTCTTTTCCTTGGTATCACTTGGTAGACACAAAAGTACTCACTCAAATACTCACAAAAGGTACTTGTTTGTTCCTATTAAACTTTCTTCACCAGAAGCTATATATTTGGAACACTGTCTTTTTAAATCTTATCTCTCCTTTAAAATCATTCTTAAAAATCAAGCACTTAGACCTTTATGGCAAGCCTGGCCCTTTATGTTGCACAACTGAAACTTTTTATGGCATTTAACCCTTTCAGTTACAAATACATTGAAATCCCTTTCTTCTAGTCCCTTCTCTGAAGTCTCAGATTTAGTGTGAATGTATCCTTCTAGTTATTATTTCAAATTCACCTGTAGGACCCTTTGTTAAGCTCTCTGTCTTCTGTCTTCTCTGCAATTTTTCTTCATCTGCCTTTGCTCACCATAAAGCCTTGCAGTGGGGAAGGTGATATGGGAAAGTAAAGGATCCTATGCTGGGATTTGTTATTATTCGCTTTTTAGTCATAATTATTTTGCAGTTTAAGCATACTTTGTCTTCAGTTAATACTGAAACCATGGATTTGTGAGAATTTTCACAGTTGTAAAGCTATTCTGTCATTTAGGGAGGATATCAGGGGAAGTTGATTAATACATAGACACCATCGTCTTCCACTCTGCACACATTTAAGACCCCCTTCAAACAGCCATTGTGGGAAAATGCCTACATCGACAGGAAACACAGTTTTGGAAGTGCTGGGTTTTCATGAGTGTTTCTATTGCCAGCCAAGACCTGGTGAGTAACTTGCTTATAGGCCTTGTTTTTTATAGAATGTACACAGTCTTATTCACTGATGGGACAACTCATTATCCACTGCAAGCATTATTAAGGAATAGAAATTCCACTTTTCCTAGGGTTGCAGTCTTGATTTCCATTACCCACTTGTCATACACATCTGCATATGCTACACTCAGGAAGTTTCAATTCCAGATTGTCACTAGGGCTGCATGTTTCCTCACTGATTATTATATTCAGGAGATTTTTTTTCACTTTTGAACCCAGCTATGCATTCTAACTACATACATTATATTACATGTGATCATTACACATGTATATATAATTGTGTACCCAGAAGAGTTAGGGAAATCAACTAAAAAGAAAACTTATCAATTGGGGAAAACAATATAAAGGTTACATATAAAATACGGAGATTCCACACACAATATTTAAAAAAGTATGAAATGCCTAAGAACAGGCTTAATGAAATACGTTCAAACGTATTACATCTAAAATAGTTACCACTACCAGGGCTCATCATATAACCTAGAAGAATAAAAATTAGAAGGAAATTAACACAAAACCTAGTTGCCATGGTCCCTGCATCATTATTAGTGACAAGGTCTAAGTTTACCACCACATCTGCCTTCTTTTACCACCTATTGTATGAATGCCTTACCCTCAGCTAGCACCTTGGTTGGAAAGGATACTTCACCTGGTGAGGTGACCTAACTATTGTCCTATTCCTATAGGATCTGAACCTTAGTGGTATTTTCTTTAATGAGTTGAGGCAGTTATTTAAAGAGAATTACTGGGCCATGTGAATACTAAGAATCAGGTAAACCCCCTGGATTTCAAACAAAGTTATGACTGTCTCTGTTATATAGCAGAAACCCATTCCTCCCCAACCAGTAACTCAAAATATTCACATTAGTTAGTATTGTGATTCTCTTTTTTTAACTTTTATTTTAAGTTCATGGCTACATGTGCAGGATGTGGAGGTTTGTTAAACAAGTAAATGTGTGTCTTTGGGTATATACTCAGTAATAGGATTCCTAGGTTGAATGGTATTTCAGTCCCTAGGTCTTTGAGGAATTACTACACTGTCTTCCACAATGGGTAAACTAATTTACACTCTCACCAACACTGTAAAAGAGGTCTCACCCAATGAGGAGGAGTGGAACTAGGTTTCATTTAAAGAAGCTGTCTGGCCACGCCTTGGCAAAGCAGTTGTGTTGTACTGGGATAACATCTCCAACCTGCTCAGCTTGGACTCTGCAAAGTCCTCAGCTTGGAATAGCTGAGTTGTCTGAACAACCAAGATGATGGCCTACCCCTTCACCCAGGAGCTCTTTCCCATCTCAGCCAGGTGACTGGCTAGAATTCCAGCCCAGTGGGGTCTTGTCTTGTGAGGTGCTGTGAAAATGGGGCCTGCAGAATAACCCTGCTCAGCCCCTGGATATGGCCCCCTTCCTAGGGGTATGTACAGACCTCCCTTTTTGCCTGAGTTGCAGTCATCTTTGCTGGGGATCCTGGAGCCAGAGTAGGTAAATCTTACAGGTTTCTGTGCATGCCTAAGCAGTTGCTCTGCCAAGACTCCACATAACTCTGTATGTCAGACCCAAAGCTCTGGGGGAGTGGGTACAGGAGGAAATCATCTGATCCAATGGTTGCAAAGATCCATAGGAAAAGTATCGTTTTCCAGAGTCACATGTTTACTCACCACTTCCCTAGGTTGAGGGTTGGAGTTCCCTTGGCTCCATGTTACTCCCAGGTGGATAATTGCCTTGCCTTTTCTTCATTCTCTGCAGGTCAAGCTGTTTCCTTGAGCAGTCCCAATGTGAGTACCTGGATATTTCTATTGAAAGTGCTATATTCACTTCTTTTGCTCCTCTGTGAATGCCACACTGTAGCTGCTTCTAATCAGCAATTTTGACTCCACCTCCTAGACTCTCTTTCACTACTTGTTAATTCAGGGTCATCAGAATTTGCAACTGACTGAGAACATTATACTTCTTTATGTATCAAAAGCATGTCCCATTGGGAGTAAGGATCTCCAAACCCATTAAGCTCAAAAGTACAGAAAATGAAAGCAAAAATTCACCCAGTAGAATATTTCATGTAAAAATGAGATGATCTGCTTCCAACCTTTGGTTCCCAGAACCATGCAACCATATGGGGGAGATAGCACCACAAAGAATTGTTTGGATCAATGCATAAAATGAATCTTGCAGACAGTAATCTAGCTTCAAATATTAGTATCTTCATAACAGTTGAGGGTATGGAGTCATTACACCATTCTATCAAGCCAGTTGTTTCTGGACAATGGAGTACAGAGTAAGACCAATGAATTCTGTAGTTATCATACAGTCAAACTTCCTTTGTCTTGTCATATATTTCTTAGAAACAAAATTATATGAGATATTATAGGGATGTATAAGGCATTTGTAAGTCTGTGGATGGTGGTACTGGCAGAAACACTGCAGGTAGAGAAGAAAAAACCCTGTCTAGAATATGTATCTTTCCCTGTAAAGAGAAAATTACTGTTTCCTCTACATTAAAAGAGGGCCAGTGTAATCAGCCTGACAACAGATGGTCAACTTGTCTTTCCAAAATTGCATCACATTGGAAACTCAAGGTTGGCTTCTACTATTGACCACTTGGATAATCAGCAAGAGTAATATTAAATTCCTAGTGAATATAATTAATTAGAGATTGTTCTTGGTAAGAAGTTCATGTTAGTGCTCTGATACAAAGTCACCATTCCTATATCATGACCATTTTTCTCTCTTTTAAAAAAATTATTTCAATAGGTTTTTAGGCAACAGGTGGTGTTTGGTTACATGGCAAAGCTCTTTTGTGGTAATCTCTGAGATCTTGGTGTACTCATCACCTGAGCAGTGCACACGATACCCTTTTATCCCTTGCCACACTCCCATGCTTCCCCTGAGTCCACAAAGTCCATTGTATCAACAGTATGCCTTTGTATCCTCATAACTTAGCTCCCACTTATGAGTGATAACATGCAATGTTTGGTTTTCCATTTCTGAGTTACTTAGAATAATGATCTGCAATTCCATCCAGGTTGCTGCAAATGCCATTATTTCACTACTTTTTATGGATGAGTAATATTTCATTATATATGTATAGAATATACATATATTATATATATATATTTGGCTTGTCTGCTTATTCTGCTGATTATTACATTTGCTGTGCAGAAGCTTTTTAGTATAAGTCCCATTTATTTATCTGTGTTTTTGTTGCATTTGCTTTTGGGTTCTCAGTTATGAAGTCTTTGCCTAAGCCAAGTCTAGAAGAGTTTCTCCAATGTTTTCTTCTAAAATTTTTATGACATCAGGTCTTACATTTAAGTCTTTGACCCATCTTGTGTTGATTTTTGTATAGGTGAGAGATGAGAATCCAGTTTCATTTTTCTACATGTTGCCTGCCAATTATCTCAGAACCATTTGTTGAATAGGGTGCTCTTTCCTCAGTTAATGTTTTCATCTGCTTTGTCAAAGATCAGTTGGTTGCAAGTGTTTGGTTTTATTTATGGGTTATCTATTCTTTCCCATTGGTCTGTGTGCCTACTATTATGCCAGTATCATGCTATTTGGTAACTACAGCTTTGTAGTAGTTTGAAGTCCAGTAATATGATGCTTCTAGATTTGTTATTTTTGCTTAGTCTTGCTTCGGCTATGTAGGATCTTTTCTGGTTCCACATGAATTTTAGGAAAGCATAGAGAGAATGATTCATGACACTGGATTTGACAATTATTTTTTGGATATTACTCCCAAAGCCCAGACAGCAAAGCAAAAACATACAAATGCACTACATAGAGCTTAAAATCTTTTTTTACACTAAAGAAAAGAATTGGTGAAGTGAAAAGTAGCCTGCAGAATGGGAGAAAGCATTTGAAAACCATGTCCTGAAAGAGGCTAATATTCAGAATATCTAAAGAACTTAAACCCAATAGCAACAAAAGAAATCTGATTTAAAAATGGCCAAAGGACTTGGATTGATACTTTTCAAAAGAAGATATACAAATGGCCAAGAAGCATATGAAAATATATTTAATATTACTAATAATCAGGGAAATGCAAATCAAAACCATAATAAGGTATCACCTCGCATCCATTAGGATGGCCACCATCAGAAAAATAAACAAATACGAAAAACAAATATTCATGAGGATGTGGAGGGATTGGAACTCTGTGCACTGCAGGAAATGTAAAATGGTGCAGTCACTATAAAAAAAAGCATAAAAGTTTAAAAAAATAAAATTAGAAAAATAGAATTACCATATGATTCAGCAATCCAATTTCTGAGTATATATACAAAAGAATTAACGACAGGATCTCTGTGGGATATTTGTACACCTATATTCATTGCAGCATTATTCACAATGGTGAAGAGCTGGAAGCAACTTAAATGTCCATTGAAAAATCAATGAATAAAGCCAGTGTGGTATGTACAATAATACAGTGGAGCATAATTGAGCCTTAAATGAATAAGGATATCCTGTTATATACTACAACAAGCATGAAACTTCAGGATATTATTCAAAGTGAAATAAGTCAATCACAAAAAGACAAATACTGCATGATTCCAGTTTCATAAGGTACCTGAAATAGTCAAACTCTCAGAAACAGAAAGTAGAACAATGATTGTATTTTTCAAGATGCAAAAGTTCTAGATGTATATTGCAAGACAATGCGCATACAGTTAACAGTATAGTTCTACACACTTCAAAATATTCAAGATGCCTACTTTAGATGTATTTATATGTACATATATGTGCATATGTCACACTTGTATATATTTTTCTAAAACCATGGTTATTACAAATTAAATATATGTTTATTTATAAGCTATGGCATCTATTTAGTAAACATTTTATACAATGTAAACAAAAGAAAAAAATAATGCTTACTTTTCTGCAGCAGTACTATGCTCATGGACCTTAACTAGTGGGGCTCCTATCACATAACCCAGAGCATATCCAATGATTTCTGAACATTCTGCAATACCTATAAAATAAACATTGAACATCAAGCAATTTTATAAGCCAGCTTTGTTATGATAAAAATTAATTGACTAAAATTGATTACTTCTGAAAGCTTTGCACAGCATTCTGTATTAGTCAGAGTTCCCCAGAGAAACAAAACCAATAAAAGAGAGAAAAACAGGAATGGAAAATCAAACATCATATGTTCTCACAAGTGGGAGCTAATCCATGAGGATGCAAAAGCGTAAGAATTATATAACGGACTTTGGGGACTCAGGAGTAATGGTGGGAGGGAGGTGAGTGAAGGATAAAAGACTGCACATTGGGTAGAGTGTATGCTGCTTGGGTGATGGCTGCACCAAAATAAATCACCACTAAAGAACTTATCTAACCAAATACCACCTGTTCCCCCAAAAATTATTGAATTTAAACAAACAAAAATAAAAATAACTTTCAAAAAACACACAAAGAAAAAAAACAGAGAGCTTCATTTTAAGGAATTGACTCATACAAAATACAATTATGAGGCCTAGCAAGTCCCAAATTTGTAGAGAAGGCCAGCAGGCTGGAAATTCAAGTAAGAGTTGATGTTACAGTCCAGATAGAACTGCTTCTTCAGAAAACCTCAGACTTTCCTCATAGAACCTTCAACTGATTGAATGAGGCCCATCCACATTATGAAATCAGTTTTACTCAAAATCTACTGATTGTAAATATTCATCACATCTAAAAGTGACCATCACCAAAACATCTAGATTAGTGTTTGTCTGTACAACTAGGCGTCATAATTTAGCCAAGCAAACACATAAAACTAATCATAATACATATTATCCAATACATGTATTGGAGAAACTCAGTATATAATTCATTATACCTTATTTACATATTTCATATAAATTAAATATATGTAGTATATTTATATTTAATATATCACAAAGTATATTTATATTTAAAATAATTATAAATTCAAAATACCTTATTTTATTTCAATTTGGGTGCTCTAGCAAGATACTTTAACGTTATCATTACCTCTTCACCCTTCACCTTAGCTACCAGGGTGTCAGGATGTCTCAATACACCTTTGCAGTAAGTATATAAAAACAACTTAAATTTTCAGAAGTGATAGTTAGATAACCCTGTAGAAATAGATGATCTACCAGGACCAGAATCTATTGCAATATAAGAGAGTACAGATTACCCTGAGATATAGCCAGGTTTTCTTATTGTAGGATACAATAGCATAAGAGATTGTAAATAGGGATAGTATGCTATTATTCATTAAATATACATACACATATATAAATATACATATTTATAAATGTACATACACATATCCATAAAAAGGATGATTTTTATTACTTAAGAGAGTATTTTTTGTTTGTTTGTTTGTTTTTTTGAGACAGAGTCTTGCTCTGTCACCCAGGCTGGAGTACAGTGGTGGCATCTCAGCTTGCTGCAATCTCTACCTCCTGGGTTTAAGTGATTTTCCTTCCTCAGCCTCCAGAGTAGCTGGGATTACAGGTGCTCACCACCACACCTGGCTGATTTTTTTTGTATTTTTAATAGAGACAACAGTTTCACTGTGGCTTTTCACTCCTGACCTCAAGTAATCCGCATGCCTTGGCCTCCCAAAGTGCTAGGATTACAGGCATGAGGCACCATGGCCTGATGAAAGTATAGATTTTTTTCAATTGCTCTGTATATTTTCAGTGACATTCAGGTGACTTGTCTGGAATCTCAAATCTCAAACAGCTCTTCAGAATTAGGTGAATCAATGTGATTTAAAGGTTTAGCATACCAGTTATCATTTATTACAATGTTATCATAAGGGCTAATAGTACTTCTATATCAGTTTAGACATGCATACCAAAATTCAAGGAAAATTCAAAACGGGTCAATCACATTAGAGGGGGTAAAAACTTGCCTATATAGGTACCAGCTGAGTGTGTAGAAACACTTTCTTCAATAAAGGTTATTCCAAGGACATAAAGAGGCATTGCTGCTATTCCTTGAACAGTCTGCCCAAGGGTGAAGAAAGACAAGTATTTTGATTGAAACGATGCACGCCTCTGGCAACGAGTAACAACCTTTGTTTCTTCGCAAATATCTTTTGAAAAGACAATAATTATAGTTTTGTTAATTGAACTTAAAAGTTAAACATACAACAAATGTGCAGTATTCTTTATCAAATATTTTACAAGCTATTTCCAAAATTATACATTTTTATTTTAGTTAACATGTCATTTACACTGAATGTAGTAATACTGCAATCAATCAATATGTCATCAGAAAAAATGCCATTATAAAATTTGGGCTAGACACAGCACACAGCTGTAGTACCAGATACTCAGAAAGCTGAAGTGAGAGGATTGTGACAAGCCTGGGCAACATACTGTGACCCCATCTCCAAAATAAAAAAAGAAAAGAAATTGTGTGGGAATCCTGCAAAAGATGCATATATTATAAACCAAAATATAAATGTGCATGCTACACATAGCACATATTCCTCTTAAATTTGGCATCCTGTTCCCCGGGCTTTTGACCCTAGGCCAAAAGTATTTCTAATGTTCTAGATTTTATCAAAGAGTACCTTCTGAGTTTAGTTTTATGTCCACCTCTTTAACAATCTTTATGTTAAGTTTGTCTCCTTCTGATTAAATAACTTCCCATTTTAGACCCACTAACTTTCAGAACATAGGTTCATAAGGAGAAGGCATTACACAGTATACATTTCTTTCCATTAGAGTTAGTCATTATGTGGTCATCCACTAGATTTTAATTTCCTTCAGGTCACAGTATATTTCTTATACATTTTTTCTTCAGATGGTTATAAAACAGTATTAAGTAAATGCTTGTGTAATTATTATTTGTTTGTAGGTTGGTAGATCCAGGCAATTGTATTAGATTATATTGTACAGGTCATTTTGCTTGACATTTAACAAATGCTTTTAAATTATATTGTGGAAGCCCTATTAAAGTGCAGATTGCAAAATAGTATACAAATGAACCTTTTCAGCTGGCTTAGTATCCATGTGAAATGATTTTGACTCCATATCAAGTGGGAGGTAGTCTCTAGAACTATCATTCAAATGCTGAAGGTTCAGTTTTATACAGACCTATTAACTTGTGATATCAGTGTCTATGTGATACTTCCAACATCCTGGCCTCTTAGTTCCTTGAACTTTTTTGCTGTTATGCACCGTACTCCACCTGCCTTGGCTAGTGCTATAGTTTGGCTCTGTGTCACCACCCTCACCTCATGTGGAATTGTAATTCCCAATGTTGTGGGAGGGAGGTGGTGGGAGGTGACTGAATCATGGGGGCGGATTTTCCCCTTGCTGTTCTCATGATAGTGAGTTCTCACAAGATCTGGTTGTTTGAAGGTATGTAACACTCCCCACTTTGCTCATCTCCTGCCACAATGTGAAGATGTGCTTGCTTCCCCTTCACCTTCCACCATGATTGTAAGTTTCCTGAGGCCTCTCCAGGCCTCCTATATAGTCTGTAGAACTGTGAGTCAATTAAATCATCTTTCTTTATAAATTACCCAGTCTCAGATAGTTCTTTATAGCAGTCTGAGAAGAAACTAAAACAGCTAGTCATTTTAAATGTCAAAAGTAATAACTACAACCCTTTTCTAATAATAATTTCAAGCATCTACATTCTAACCACCACTATCTTTCCAGCTGACTCTTTCTAGCAATGCACTGCCAAAAATCCTTAAAATTTATCAGGGCATATAATCCATTGATTTTGCTCCTTTTCACTATCCCAACGTCCCCTTTACATCCTTACTTCTTTCACTATCATCTAAACACTTTTACTTCTCTTGCTGTCTTTCAGATGATGCAACCCCATGGTAAAACTGCAACCCTACTCAAAATAACTCTTTTTCCCACTCCCTATATGCACTTTTAAAGCTTGACATGATTGTACAACCGTGCATATCCTACTTTGAATTCATGATTAACAAACTCAAGGAAGTCCTTTATGCTTCTGATAATCATAAAATGTGTGCCTAATCTATTTACTCTTCCCTTCTCAAAGAAAATTCAAGTTGTTTGTTTCTCTTCTCCTAGGGATCACAGTCCTGAGCTTCCTACTGACAAACATCTGAAAATAAATGTTTTCTATCAATAGAATAAAACTAATCATTAACTTCCTCTGTTATGACATATGTGTACACTAGGATGTGTACATTAGTTAATTAGCAAACTTGATCATATAAACCAATATGGATGAATGGACTATTATCACAGTCTATTTTAAGTTCCTTAAGCCAAGGTTTGAATAAATATTGAATAAAGGTTTGAATAAAGCCAAGGTTTGAATAAATATTTGAATAAATATTGATTTGATGCATGACAGTATATTTAAAACCTTACCTTCAATTGCTGCCTTACTTTGATAACCTTTTTCAGTAAATGATGGAAAAGCACATAAAAGTGATCCAAATCCTACTAAAAAGGAGGAAACTACAAAGCATGTTACTTTTTTTCTGTCTCCATAGAATGCTACAAATATTACTACCAGGGCAGACGAAATATCATAACTGAATTGAAGTGCCAAATTTTCAATGGTTTTCACATAATATTGCCTCTGAAAATCACCAATGCTGACATCTATAAGACCAAAAATCACACCTAAAATGTAAAAGGAAAAAGAGAAAGCAATGATATGCATTTTAAGATGTTGTCATTATGATTATTACAAAGCAAAATTTAAATTACATAATGCAAGTTTATTTTACATTATTCTGAATGTTTAAAAGCTGCAAGAAAGTAACAATTGCTTTTCTAAAACACAAATAGGCCATAACCTCTACAAAATATTTGCTAATTGAATTTTCGAAGCTATTTTTTAACTACCTCTATGAGTAATTTCCTCAATAAAAGTGATTTTTGTATCATCTCACTTAGTACTGATCTTTATTTTAATGTATTGCATTTCAAATTATAAAAAATTAAAACTATTACTAATATAATATTTACCTACCATTCAGAATAGGAAATAAAACATTATCAAAATAGTTAACGCCAGATGCAAAGTTTCCAAAATCGTTTTTCTCCCTCCCTTCCATAATCAGTATCCTGTGTTTAAATTTTACCGTTTTTTAGCCTTTTTAACATTTTTGACAATGTCTCTATCCTTAGACAATATCAAGTATTGTTTTTCATGTTCTTGAATATGAAGTAAATGGTACCATATTATGTGTATTTCGATTACTCAACATCCAACTAGGAAAAAATTAGTCATAAACACACTAAGAATTTGAAACAAAATTAACTGAGTAGGGATTGATTACAAAAGTAGTACATTAGTTGGAGTCCAAATGGTTACTAATAAAAATTCCTGATATCTATGCAACCAAAGTAACTGGAGCATGGGCTGCTTCTACTATTGCTGTGGCTGCTGCTGTTAGAACTACAATCACTACCTTCTTTTGCAGGAAGCCAGGAGCTCACAGTCTTCCTAATGCTATGACAAAGAGCTCACCTGCTGATTCTGATGCTCTTGCAGGTGCCAGAGCCGGAGTCCATGAGCTCTGTGCTGCTGGTAGCACCACATTTATTCTTGAACATAAATCTGGGAGCTTTTAATCACCCAGAGTTGCTCCTGTTGCCAAAAACACCACCAGAAACAGAAAGGAAAAGAGTCTTCCCTTTCCCCTTTTTCAAATCTACTGCCACAGATTCACTGGCAACACGTAAGTGGAAATCAGCTGGCCCCCAGCAACTCTGGGAAGTGTAGTTTCAGGCTTCCCATTCCCTTGCAAATAAAGAGTGAGTAATGGAGTTCATGGCCAACAGACAAATGCCTTGCAGAGTTTATCTTTCAGACTCTTTGATATACATTTTCATTCTTCTTCCCATATTTAAACTTTCATATCAAATAAGTATCAGTATCATCACCCTTCTGCCTAATTGTATCACAATTATCATTTTACAGAGATGCTCTTACTGTTTCCCCAAAAATGAGAGATACATAGTCTAATCAATCAGCATGTCTATCTCAGTGTAATGCTAATCCTTCAGTTTAATCACAAACCTAAAAACCAAATTGCAAAAATAACCACCAATAATTAAGCAAATATATCACAGGCCTAACTAAATTTTTGAGGGAAATGTATTGCCAAAGAAACCACAACCCAGATTTGGAGCCACAGCTAGTTTTAGCAGACCAGTACCAGTAGGAAACAAGATATAATAACTTTGCTGCACCCAGAATGAGAATTTTCTTTAATTCTTACATTAGATGTGGCCAAGGAGGATAACGGCCAATGTAGAAAATAAGTCCTGTCAGTAACTGAATTTATCTCTAAGTTGGGGATATCAATTCCTCTTCTAATTGAGGCATATTCTATAATCTAGAGATTAATTTACATGGTTCTCTACTTTAAGTAAATTATTAATAGAAAAATAATATAGGAAAGGGGAGGAAGGCAGAAAATAACCAAGACATATAAATATATAAACATACAGACAGACAAATGTCCATATGACATATTTGTGTGTGAACACATAAGATAAACAAGTAAGAGGAAATGCAGAGCTGCTACAAGTTTTGTTACTCTAAGTGATTATGAGACTACAGTTGATATTATAACTTCCTTCTTCTACTATTCACTCCCTCTTTTACCCCTTTATCCCAGATAACATACATAGGTTGCGCTCTCAAAGTGCATATCCCATCCTATAGGACAGCACTACAAACTTGTTGTCTACTACTGGGAGTGGTTGATTGTTGTCTGCTACTAGGAGATTTATCTGAGTCTTCAAAAGACTCATCATTATCTATAAGACCAAGAGCTTCTGGTTATTGAGATATGTAGTAAAATCAGTGAATTCCATGAACGTGAACCTTCTGCTATACTTCTTTACTGTAAAATGAGTTCCTTGATTAGAAGCAATGTGTTGCTAAAGATTATTATAATGATTTATGTGGTATTCATTATGTCTGGTTATGGTAGCATTAGCACAACCACGATGACAATAGAAGAACCCATATCCAAAATCAATGTCTAATTTAGTGAGGAAAAATTATTGTCCACTTCATAACAGAACCAGAACTGTATAATCAACCTGCCTCCAGGTAACTGGTTGGTTTCACTAAGGAATTCAGCCAGTACCTAGACTATCTTGACTTTTCCTGGTAGCAAGGCAGGCATTCAGCAGTCCAATAGCCAGACCAGCTCTGGTGAAGATAAGGCCATGTATTCACCTCTTATATAACCTCCATCCTTGATGTAATTGTTACTATAAATAAGACCCTATTGAACAAGAGGTAGAATGGCGAGGGAAAGAGACTAGAAATATTCATATCCATCTATTTCATTATTGACAGCCTCTTGTGCAATGGCTTTCTTTTGGTGAACATGCATTCACATAGGATAACTCTACTCATGTGGAGAGACACGTCACTTACACAGCGTTCCTAATTACCAAATAGTCAAATCATTAGGCAATGTTCAGCTATAGCTGACAATCAGATATACTGCTCAATGTTCTGTCCACTGGGAGGATTTCCTTTTTCCTCTACTGTTTAGGGCCTCCTTTGACTACGTCTATAATGCTACCATAGCATACTACTACCATTGAAAAACCACAGAGGCTCACCAAAAATTGTACCCTTTCTTAATAGTGGGTGGTAGAATAGCACACATTTTTCCTTCATTTTGGAAGACAGTGTGTCCAATATACTCCAAACCATTTGGTGTCTAGAAACATTACTGAAGTGGCACACTAATTTTTGGTATATAGGATATTTTCTCATAGGGTAGTGTTAATGATTCTTGGAAGGCTGGGTCTGATTTGAGTTATTAATCTGGCGGCAATGGGGTATGGGATGGGTTATAAGATGAGGCCAGGTGAGGCTCAGGTGAGGTCAACTCAGTGTCTTCAAGCAAGGAATTTTGTTCTCTTTAGATATAGGAGAAATAAGTGTTCCTACCAGCAAAGAAGGTCCAGGATTTGGGGTTTCATGGTTCTCAGAATCACCAAATTTCACCCAAATGCCTTTATCCTAATTCTCAGAAGTTTTATTTTTCTGAAATCAATGTCCCAACTCTCACAGAAGTGATCTGGTGAATTTGTGAGTTCAACTTATGCTTCAATTCTGCTGCCTGTGAACAAGTTAGTATTGACCAAAATAAACAGTATGTGGCTAAAAATAAGAGTTCCTTATGAAACTGAGAGAAGTTCACATATTTCCTAACCATATCCTAAACTTTTCATTTTGCTTCTATAAATTTTTCAATGGAGTCAAAGATTCCACCATAGGAGTCAATTGCAGCAGCTGTTTTGTCTTTCAAAGTCTTGCCTTCAATAAGAACTTTATCCTAGGCAGTAATTTAAATGACTTTTTCGTTGCTACATGCCATGGATTTCTAGGGAACCACAATTCACAGTCACAAATATCACTACTTTCATTGGTTTCAAGCTCAGTCACACCAAACAACCAATTCCAGATTTCCATCTTTGAGGGTTTGTTAGTTTGTTTTGTTTTGTTTTTCCTGGTTCAATGACTGGTACAGAATATTATATCAAAGGTCGTTATTGGCCAGCTGTGGTGGCTCACACCTGTAATCCCAGCAGTTTGGGAAGCCAAGGAGAGTGGATAACCTTAGGTTATCCCAGGTAGCTAGGACTACAGGTACACAACATCATAAGCAGCCAATTTTTTGTAGAGACTGGGTCTCACTATGTTGAACAGACTGGTCTTGATCTCCTGGACTCAAGCAATACTCTTGCCTCTAGACTGTGTTTAATGTTTGCTGCTGCAAACATTAAATTATTTCTAAATTATGGGTCACAATTTTATCTTTTCTTTGCATGCTGGTATTGTATGCCAGACATTGTATACAGTATATTGAAAGAAGTTTGCATTACCTTGTCTTCCTTTAAAAAGTGCTGAGTGTTGTTCTGAAGACACTTAATTCACTTGTAACTTTCCTTGGTCCTTTTAATGCTTTGTTTTAGGTTTTCTTTTCAGATGGAGGTGGCGATCTAGAGTAGTCCTTTTAAAAGGGCAAGGTGCTTAATTCTAAAATGTGTCTTTTTTTTAATCCCCGAGTGCTAGGATTACAAGTGTGAGCCACCACACCTGACCAGTCTCAATAAATGTAAAAAGATTGAAATCATACAAAGTATCATCTCTGACCAAAATAAAATAAAACTAGAAATAACAGACATGAATTAGAAAAGTCCACAAATATGTGAAAATTAAACAATACATTTCTAAATAATCAATGGGTCAAATAAGAAATCAAAACTGAATTAGGGCTGGGTGCAGTGGCTTACACCCATAATCCCGAAACTTTGGGAGGCTGAGGCAGGCAAATCACTTGAGATCAGGAGTTCAATACCAGCCCAGGCAACATGGTGAAACCCCATCTACAAAAAATACAAAAATTAGCTGAGCACAGTGGCATGTGCTTGTAGTCCCAGCTACTCAGGAGGCTGAAACAGGAGAATCACTTGAGCCCAGGAAGTAGAGGGTGCAATGAGCTGAGGTCATGCCATTGCACTCCAGCCCAGGCAACAGGAGTGAAACTCTGGTTCAAAAAAACAAACAAACAAAGAGCAAAAAAAAGTGAAATCAGAAAATATAGTGAGATCATCAAAAATAAAAATAAAAAATGTTAAAATTTAATGGGATGCAACCAAAGCTAATACTTAGAGAAAATGCCTATATAAGAGAAGAAAAAAAAAAAGTCTATATAAGAGAAGAAAGAGCATGACATGGTGGCCTACACCTGTAGTCACAGCTGCTTGTGAAGCTTAAGCAAAAGGATCACTTAAGCCCAGGATTTTGAGGCTACAGTGAGCTATGACTATACTACTGCACTTCAGCCTGGGTGACAGAGCAAGATCCTAACTCAAGAAAAATAGGATGAAGAGTTAAAATCAGTTACCTAATCTTACACCACCATAAGATTAAAAAAAAAAAAAAAAACACCTAAATCCAAATCAAGAAGAAAAATAAGAATAATTAGAATGTGAATAAATAGAATATAAAATAGAAACAACAGAGAAAAATCAATGAAATAAAAAGCAGATTCTCAGTAAACATCAACAAAGCTGACAAACCTTTAGCTACATTGGCCAAGACAAAAGAGAGAGACCCCAGATTCATAAAGAGAGGAATGAAATAAGAAACATTACTACTGATTATAAGAAAACGAAAAATTATAAACAATTGTAGAGCAACGGTTAGAAACCTAGATGCAAAGGAAATATTCCTATCAAGACACAGCTGTAAACATTGGCTCAGGAAAAACAAAATAGAAAAATTGAATAGATCTACAACAAATATACAGCTTAATTAGGAATTTTTTTAAAACACACACACAACTTCCCATAAGAAAAAGTCAAGGCCACAAGGCTTCACCATTCTACCAAATGTTCTTTGCCAAATTTTCCCAGAAAATAAGAGGATATAATACTTCCATAATCATTTTTTTCTCTTTCTTACAATCCCCACTCCAATTCCCCATTTATTCTATTAGACCAGCATTACTTTGACATCAAATCCTGACCAAAAACAACAACAACAACAACAACAACAACAGCAACAAAAGAAAACTACAAAACAATATCCCTTTGGCTATAGATGTAAAGATTTTCAACAAAACACTAGCAAACTGAATCCAGCATATTAGAAAAATGATGGTAAACCTGATAAAGTGGGATTTTCCCATTAATGCAAAGTTAGTTCAATATATGAAATTAGGGTTAATCACTGTATTAATAAAATAAAGGATAAAAACCACATTATCATCAAAATGTCAAAAAAAGCATCTGACAAAGTCCAACACACTATTGTAATAAAAACACTCAAAGCTAGGAATAGAAAGCAACTTCCTCACACTGATAACTTTATATATGAAAAACCCTCAGTATACTTAATGATGAGAGCCTGAAATCTTTCCCATGATAAGGAACAAGACAAAGATGTCCACTTGTACTACTTCTATTCAGCATTGTATTGGAGGTGCTTGCCAGGTAAGTCAGACAAGAAAAGGAAATAAAAGTCATCCACATTGGAAATGAAGAAGTAAAACTATTCACAAGTGACATGATCTGGTATACATAAAAGTGTAAGGAATCCACACATGTACAAAACAAAATGCTACAGCTATAAAACGATTCATCAAGATTCAGCATACAAGACTGATAGGCAAATTGTATTTCCATATACTAGATATAAACATGCTTAAAATAAAAGAAAATCCAAAAGAAGTGAGCAAAAGAATTGCAAGAAATGAATATGGAAGTGGCAAAACATCACTGAAAGAAAGCAAAGGCCCAAATAAATGGTAACACATTACATGTCATGGATTCAGAGATTTAATATTGCTAATGTGGCAATAATCTCCTAATTGGAGATTAGGAGATATAAAATAAAACCTACAGATTCCTCACAACCCCTGTAAAATCCCAGCTGACAATTGCATAAATTGACAAGCTTATTCTAAAATTAAGATGGAAATGCAAGGAACCCACAATAGCCCAAACAATCTTGGGAAACAAAAAGTTTCAAGACTTATACTTCCTTTCTAAATCTAAAACCTACTACAAAGCTATGTGTGATACTGGAATAAGGATAGATATATAAATCAATGGTGTATAATTGAGAGTCCATAATTAAATTCATACATGTAGAGTCAATTAGGGTGGAATTTCTATTTTAGAAGAGGAAAATACTTAGAAATTAGTAACAACAGTTGCACAACTTTGTGGATATTTTTTAAGTGTACTAAACTGTTCACTTCAAAAGGAAAATTTTATGATATGTAAATTATATTGGTTTTCATTTTATAAAAGAAAAGTTGCATGTAAAGAAGCCAACTTTAACCCCACAATGACAAAAACAAAATAACTCTTTTGTTGTTGTTGTTGGGGATCTCAAAGACCATCACAGGTTCAATGATTCACTAGAAGGATTCAAAAGTCTCAGGATGCAGTCTCATTCATAGCTCTGACCTACAAAGCAAAAGCAGCAAAGGGAAAAGTTACATGGGCTAAAGTCAGAATGAAACCAGGTGCAAGTCAAGAATCTCCCCTACTGGAGTCAAACAGTACACATTTAATTCCTTCAACTTTAAAGTGTGACAACCTATGTGAACTGTCTTCTAACCAGTTAGGGAATGGTGAGAACATTACAAAAATCCAACTGCCAAGATGGCAGTCAAGAGCCAACCATGCAGATAGACCTTTTTCAGGCCTGGTATGTTAACACCTTTCTGCACACTGGTCCTTTATAAAATCATAAAAATTGGTTGTATTAGTCTGTTCTCATGCTGCTAATAAAGACATACCGAATACTGGGTAATTTATAAAGGAAAGAGACATAATTGACTCATGGTTCCACATGGCTGGGGAGGCCTCAAAATCATGGTGGAAGGTGAATGAGGAGCAAAGTCACATCTTACATGGCATCAGGCAAGAGAGAATGTGCAGGGGAACTTCCCTTTATAAAACCATCAGGTCTCATGAGACTTATTCACTGTCACATGAACAGCACAGGAAAAACCCACCCCCGTGATTCAATTACCTCACACCAAGTCCCTTCTACAACACATGGGAATTATGGGAGTTACAGTTCAAGATGAGGTTTGGGTGTGGACACAGCCAAACCATATAATTGGTTAAGCTAAACTGATCACAAATAAAAGAGAGAAGACCAAGAATGAATGACAGAGTGGACATCACAACAGCTCCTACAGACATTAAAATAACAATAAAGACCTTTATAAACAACTATATGCTAAAAATTTAACAACTTAGATGAAATAAATCCTTGAAAGATACAATTACTAAAATGACTCAAAGAAGAACTTTTAAAATCTGAATTTCTGGATATCTATACATGTAACTGAATTAGTAATTTTTAAAACTTGCCAAAAGGAAAAGTACAGGCTCAGATAGTTTACTGATGAATTACACTAAACACTTAAAGAAGTAACTCCAATATATATCAGTTTGGGTTAAATTAAAATACAGACAACATAAGTAATTTATACAGGGTAAATTTAATATAGATAATTATTAACTATAGCAGGGGATTGAGTAACAAGATATTATTTAGTAAAATGTAAAGAGAATTATAAAGCATATAGGAATAGCAGCTATAAAGAACAGCTGCTTCCCTTAGGACTGAAATATAGCACCCAGGGAATCCCTTACTGCTCCCCCAACTCAAACTGAGACCCAGATCTTGTTGATGACAGCACAGCCCTGGTGTGGTGACTGCCTGCATTTACCCACCACCCTTAATGGTATTGGTGTCCACCTTGCCTAAGACAATAGTTACTGCCACTTGACCCCTATGACTTCATTGAATTTCAGAACTTATTTCAATGGCAGCATTCCATACAATCCTATCTATCTTAAAAAGAAAGCAGGCACAGAGCTCTTTATTATGCCAATTTTTCTCTAATTGATGTATCCCTCAATACTGTAGTGACAAAAGTGTCTTCTAGGCCCTTTCATGGACCATAACTGGGTAAGTTGGGGAGAAGATGATGCAAGCTACACATGAAAAATCGAGTCGACATCCCCTCCTCCCTAGGTACTTGAATTCCTTCCTACACACCATGCCAGGGCATTTTGAGATCTCCGCCTCATTAACTTTAAGCTACTGTTAGGTCCAAGTTTCAATAAACCAATCATGTAAACTGTTAGAGCCATCTCCAGTGCATGTGCTCACACATTAAAACTGTTATCTCTAGCAGGTGAGACGATACCAATGAATTCAGAAGAATCCAATGTTTTATTTTGCCCATCTGGATCTACTAACTCACAGACTCCATTCTCACACACTTCTCCAGGGTTCTGCCAATACATTAGTAAAGCTTTAATATTATTTCTGTGTATAAGTTCTTTGCTCCTGGGTCTCAGTGTGTACCTCTTGCCGTGGAGCATACTGAGAATTTACTCTAATTATGGATCTAGTGGCTACAGGAGTGGCTGTAGTATATCTTAAGAAGAATAGGCATTCCTTTTCAAGACCTCCAGGTGAACTTCTCACAGATGTTTCAAGGAAGGAACTACCAGCCTCCTCAGCTACCAGAGGGCAAGCTCTTCTATCAACAAAGGAGGCTCAGAATAACTTAGGGAATCAAAAATGTCAGTTTCATCTGCTCCTCCTCAGATGTCCTCATTCCAAGTTTCAGGACCTATTTTTTTTTTTTTTTTTTTTTTTTACAAATCAACACCCTATCTTTCACGTGGGTAATTTGGTGAGACTGTGAATTCAACTGTCATTATAACTCATCAACCCATATTGTGTTTAATTTCCAGAAATATCACGTCTGTGATATTAAAAAAAAAAAAGTGCCAATTCATTTTAGGGATTCCATGGGAGCCCTCAAGTTCTCAGGCCATGACCTGAGCTGAGTTAACAGACCTTGTCATTTGCTTCGTGTGAGTAGGAAGGGCACTCAAAATTATTCATCAACAGTGGAATCCTTATAGTTACCATTACTACCGTAAGGTCAAGTTCTGCAGCCACCTGGGTTCCCAACATACTTGCTTCAATTGGCACTGCACCCCAGTCAAGCACAGGTGACAGCTTTATTAAATACGGTACCACTACTTGACAAGAATTACTGTGATCCACCTTCTGTTGGCAAAAGGATCAGCACTTCACTCAAGACTACAGGTGTGATAAAACCAATCCCCAAACTCCATCTTTATGGGTATATTTACTGGGATTACTACTACCAATTCCATACCTGTCTAATACCAATTTCCCACTTCCCGAGCCCCTACCCGCCAAATTATTTTTAAAAAAACTCTGATTCCATCCCAGAATGCTGGAGAGATTGATTTGAGTAATATTAAAACTCCGGGCTCCCGCACAGCCGGCTCTGCCTGCCTTACTCTTTCTCCATTGCAATTCCCTTGTCTTGATCAATCTGCTGTCCAGGCAGCGGGCGAGGTAAACCCATTGGGCGGCTAAACGTTGATGGAACAGAGCCCCGAGAAGTCAGACAGCAGCCTCAGGCTGGGCCACCGCCGGGCGTCCTCAGCCATCCCCCCCTCCCGCCTCCTCGGGGGGCGGCCCTCGCCACAACAAACCACGTCCTTCAGGCTCACCTTGACAGATGACCAGGATGCAGTGGAAAACCATGAAGCAGCGGATGTTCTTACAGCACTCACAGCAGGGGCTGGCCACACAGCCCACCCCGCAGGGCTGCTCCCAACTGTCGTCGGCTTCTCCGGAATCGGGGGGCTGGACTTTTTTACTTTTTCGGAAACCGCCGAATCTTATCAAGGCCCTTGGAAATAGTTTCAGATACGGGCGTGGTTTCCGGGACTTCCGGGACTTGGAGGACTTGGAGGACTTGGAGGACTTCGAGGATTCCCTGGCCTTCAAGTCCTTCGCGGGCCGGGCCCGCGCAACCCACGACTCCACTCTCCCTAGGGCCGCATCCCGGCCCTCAGAGCGCCGGGGGACGCCTTCGTGCATGGCTCCCCCTGCGCGGCTCCCGCGAACAGCGCAAGTGTCCTCGGCAGCCCGCCCGGCCTCGGCCGGCCCAACCTGGCGTGGGCGTCGGAGCGCTCAGTGGCCGCAGGGGGCGCCTGCAGCGGAAGCCGCGGAGGGAACGTTTCTCTCGGGGCGGGAGGCAGACGTCCTCGCGGGAGGTCGGCAGTTGAGAACTTCCGAGGCTGGTTTCCTTCTTTTCTTCCACGTGCTGGGGGAAGGGAGGCGGAAAAAAAAAGCTAAAATTTTAACTGCTGACACAGACAAGGGGCACTAGAGTAATTTTGATGGAAGTCGAAGAATGCTAGCACTTATTTATTAAATAATACTCACTAGGAAGCATGGGAAAAAAAAAAAAAAGACGGAACTGTCTGTTCCCCAGTTTCTCCAGACTTGCTTTTTTGTGGTGGCTTTCCAACTGGGCGAGCTCACTAGAAACAACCTGAAAATTGAGAGCAGAAGACCACAGTGAAAGATTTGGAGGCACAAAGATCAGAAATCAGTGTCCCAATGAGTGTCCTTAAGTGAAGTGTTTTACACAAATAAATTATTGTTCTAGAAACTCTATCCCAGCTCAAGAACACATTGTTATTTTCCACCTTAATGGGGGCATGAGAACCAGAGGATTATTATTTCAGGTTTAAAAACTTTATCGGAGAGAATGAATTTAAGCGTAGTAGGATATGAAGCATTTTTTTTTTTTTTTTTTTAATGAAAATGCAACTTCTTACTGGTTTTCTTTTCTTAGGCTGATATATAACCTCTTTAGGCCAAGTATATGTGGAGGATGACTTTCCAGGAAAGACAGCACTAGACAATTTAACTCTTTAACAAGATTTTATGCTGCTCCCTCCAATAGTCCTGGCCTGGGAAGAAAGAACGAAGAATCACTGACCTGAAGCCTGAGCTTGACTCTGCATTGCTTCATGATAAGTTAAAAAAAAAAAAAAAGGAATCCTAGGAGGTAGGAAAGACAGTGGGAAGTTATGGGGCTTATTCTTGTGCTTCAATACCAGAATAGATACTACTTGGGTGCAGAGAGGAATAGGTAACAATTCTTATTACTGTGCATCAATACCAGAATCCATACTGCTTGGGTGCAGAGAGGAAAAGACAACTCCATTAATAATGAAGAGTACTGGGAATTTTGCTTCTACCCAGAATATAGAAAGCCAAATAAATTGTAGTCTTTTGTTGGAGTGGGGACTCCAACAATAACAACAAAAACAAAGCTGGATAATAAGAAAAAAAAATACTTCTTTTTCATCAGAGAACTGCATTTCTATAGCTATGGTTGCTATAAAGCAACTAGGCAAATTGATTCTAAAGAGCAACAAGCACATCAGAAAGAGGACGGGGTACACTAATCATTTTACTTTTCAAAGGGCCCAGAAGGAAAAAAGAGCAGTCATAAAAGAAGATAGAAACACCTGAAATTTTAATGAATTCTTAAAAGCCAAGGGAAGACTAGCTTAACAGTTTAGAAACCCTAGAAGCCTAAGAAACAAGGGGGATCTACACCCACTTACCAAATTTTTGCTTAACAGAAAAAAGCATTTGATGGTGGTAGACTGTCACTGAGAAAGAAGAAGGGATGCTTACCCTTCCACCTCCACTGACCCTTCTGCTGTACAAAGCAAAAGGAGTTTGCCTCTGGGATTGAGGCAGGAAACTCTCTTGCCCTCCAGTCTGTGACAAAGGTTATCTGTTACAGAAGAAAAAATCCTTGGAGGAGCAGCAAACCATCCTGTCCCATGGCCTACCTTAAGATGACTGGCTGCCACCAGAGGGAGGGATAGAAATAAAAATAATCTGCCAAAAAGAGAGGAGTAAGAACTTTATTTCTTCCCAAGAACCCTATTAAAACAAGGCGAAGCCCAAACCTTCAGGTTCAGGCATTCAGGGCCTATCCAAAAATTGAGGCTGGACCAGGGGCAACCTAGCCTCTGCCTCAATGAGGAGTTTTGCATGAGTGAGAAAGCAATAACACTCCACCATTACAGGGGAGTCGAGAGAGCAGAGGGAAACTCTACCCGTGGAGAAAGCATACAGGACATGCTGAAAGCTGAGGGTGGAGTGGAAACACTGACAAACATACCTTCAACATTCTTTAATTAGGATATTTTTATTACATAATATAGGACATTGTCATCCAGCTACAAAAATTGTAGTTCAGGTATTTAAGTAGAAATTGTGGATATTTGTTTGCCTTTCTCATTTAACCTTAGTAAACATTGCACTTAATTTCATGTTGGCTACCTTTATGATAGTGCCATGTATGATAGAATTTCGTGGTATGGATTTACTATAATTTATTTAACCTCTTTCTTTTATTTCGATGGCTACTGGATTGGCACAGTGGCTCACACCTGTAATCCCAGCATGAGGCCAAGGCAGCAGATCACGAGGTGTGGAGTTTGAGACCAGTCTGGCCAACATGATGAAATCCTGTCTCTACTATAAATACAAAAATTAGCTGTGCATGGTGGCACAAGCCTGTCATCCCAGTTACCCAGGAGGCTGAGGCAGGAGAATTGCTTGAACCCAGGAGGTGGAGCTTGCAGTGAGCCAAGATCACACTATTGTACTCCAGCCTGGGCAGCAGAGTGAATCTCTCTCTCAAAAAACAAACAAACAAACAAACTTCTAAAGCTTCATGAGGTAGCTTCAGAGACAACAAAATACCCTGATGGGGAGAGAGCTAGAATCAAAAGTAGAATATTTAGATGCCCAGAAATGGCTCCCTAACTGACACCTTTATAGAAACAGAGGGCATTCAGGAGAAACTGGGAGACCTGGGATCTTACAATTAAGAAATGTGTGAACATTGAAATAAACATGATATGGTTTGGCTGTGTCCCTACCCAAATCTCATCTTAAATTCCCATGTGCCATGGGAGACAATTCAATCATGGGGGCAGTTTCCCTGGTACTATTTTCATGGTAGTGAATAAGTCTCATGAGATCTAATGGTTTTATATGAGGTTTCTGCTTTCACTTCTCTCTCTTACTTCTCTCTCTTACTTACTGCCACCATGTAGGAAGTACCTTTTGCCTTCCACCATGATTGTGAGGCGTCCCTAGCCACATGGAACTATAAGTCCATTCAACCACTTTTGTAAATTACCCAGTCTCAGGTATGTTTTTATCAGCAGTGTAAAAACAGATTAATGCAGTAAATTAGTACCAGTAGAGTGGGGTACTGCTGAAAAGATACCCAAAAATGCGGAAGCAACTTTGGAACTGGGTAACAGCAGAGGTTGGAACAATTTGGAGAGTTCAGAAGAAGACAGAAAAACATGGGAAACTTTGAAACTCCCTAGAGACTTGTTGAATGGCTTTGACCAAAATGCTGATAATGATATGGACAATGAAATCCTGGCTGAGGTGCTATCAGTTGGAAATGAGGAAATTGTTGACAACTGGAGCAAAGGTGATGCTTCTTATGTTTTAGCAAAGAGACTGGTGACATTTTGCCCCTGCACTAGAGATTTGAACTTGAAAGACGTGATTTAGGATATCTGGCAGAAATTTCTAAGTGCAAGCCATTCAAGATGTGACTTGAGTGCTATTAAAGGCATTCAGTTTTAAAAGGGAAACAGAGCATAAAAGTTTGGAAAATTTGCAGCCTGACAATGTGATAGGAAAGCAAATCCCATTTTCTGAGGGAAAATTTAAGCCAGCTGCAGAAATTTGCAAAAGTAGTGAGAAGTCAAATGTTAATCACCAAGACAATGTGGAAAATATCTCCAGGGCCTGTCAGAGACCTTTGTGGCAGCCCCTTCCATCACAGGCCCAAAGATTTAGGAGGAAGAAATGGTTTTGTGGGCTGGGCCTAGGGTCCCTATGCTGTCAGCAATCTAGGGACTTGGTGCCCTGTGTCCCAGCTGCTCCAGCCATGATTAAAAGTGGCCAAGATACAGCTCAGGCTGCTGCTTCAGAGGGTGGGAGCCTCAAGCCTTAGAAGCTTCCATGTAGTGTTAAGCCTATGGATGCACAGAAGTCAATAATTGAGGTTTGGGAACCTCTGCCTAGATTTCAGAGGATATATGGAAAGGCCTGGATGCCCAGACAGAAGTTTGCTGTTAGGGGGAGGGCCCTCATGGAGAATCTTTGCTAGGGCAGCGTGCAAGGAAAATGTGGGGTTGGAGCTCCCACACAGAGTCCCTACTGAGGCACTGCCTATTGGACCCATAAGAAGAGGGCTACCAGCTTCCAGACCCTAGAATGGTAGATCTACCAAGAGCATGCACCATGTGCCCGGAAAAGCCACAGCCACTCAATGCCAGTCCATAAAAGTAGCCAGGAGGGGAGCTATACTCTGCAAAGCTATAGGGGCAGAGTTGCCTAAAGCTGTGGGAGCCTACCTCTTGTATCAGCATGACCTGGATGTGAGACTTGGAGTCAACAGAGATCATTTTGGAGCTTTAAGATTTGACTACCCCACTGGATTTCAGACTTGCATGGGGCCTGTAGCTCCTTTGTTTTGGCCAATTTCTCCCATTTGGATTGACTGTATTTACCCAATGCCTTTACCCTCATTGTATCTAGGAAGTAACTAACTTGCTTTTGATTTTACAGACGCATGGGTGAAAGGGACTTGCCTTGTTGCAGATAAGTCTTTGAACTGTGGGCTTTTGAGTTAATGCTGAAAAGAGTTAAGATGTTAGGATACTGTTGGGAAGGCATGATTGGTTTTAAAACATGAGGACATGAAATTTGGGAGGGGCCAAGGGTGGAATGATATGATTTGGCTACACCCAAATCTCATCTTGAATTCCCATGTGTTCTGGGAGGGAGCCAGTGGAAGATAATTGAATCATGAGGGCAGTTTTCCCCATACTATTCTTGTGGTAGCGAATAAGTCTCATGAGACCTGATATTTTTACAAAGGGTTTCCACTTTCACTTCTCTCTCATTTTCTCTTGCTGCTGCTATGTAAAAAGTGCCTTTTGCCTTTCACCATGATTGTGAGGCCTGTCCAGCCACGTGGAACTGTGAGTCCATTAAACCTACTTTTCTTCCTAGTCTCAGGTATATCTTTATCAGCAGCATGAAAATGAACTAATACAAAACAAGAAACTATTTTTACTCATTAGGTAGTGAAGCCTAGAAATGTAGTGTGTAAAACTGTAGAGTGGATTGAAGTTGAAGATATTAGATCATATAAGAAGTCAATAAATGAAGTGATAAACACGTGAATGAGAAAACTAATGATGAAGAGAATCTTTAGAAGTATATTTCTGTTAGAGTAATTTTTTAAAAAAATGTTATTTAAAGCCATTTATAATGATTGCTAAGTGGCATGCTAAACTTTTTAAAGTGAGTAAAGCATTAAAAAATAAACAAGTGTTTTTGAAGAGAAATTCTTCTGACACTTGTTAAAACAGTAATGAAGACTTTACTGAAGACTATTGAAATATAGGGGAGAAACTGTGCTCAAATAGTGAATATGACAAAAATGAGCAAGGACTTATAAGCTAAAGAGCAACTGAGGGTGTCAGTGGATGGAAAATTATTAACAGGAGATAGCAAAGATAGAGGAATTCTTGCTAAATGGACTTAACAGGATTCTTGCTAAAGGCAGGCCAAGGACTTAGATATCAAGGGTGTGGGATGAGGAACTTGATCAGATATGAAGGCTGATCAGACAGTGAGGGTCTGATGACTTAGCAGGATTCTTTGCTAAGTCTGAATTAAACAGGCTGAAGACAGAGCACAAGGATGATGCCTACACAGAAAGAGGGCTCAATAGAGTCTGTTTAAAGTTTGATTAAAGCATCTTTCTTGGTATGTATATTTAATGGTTTGCTTTGTGCACTGTTAACATTTGGCTTATGGTACGTGAAATAAATATATTTTGATATACAGGCAATTTTGAAGATAATACCTTAACAAGTTTTGAAAATAACATGTCTCACTGATGTGTTGAAAAGCTTATAAGCCAAATATAAAATTTATTGAATAAAGCTCGTCAGCAATGCCACTGCTAACACCTGCATAGCAGTAAGGAAGAATGGACAGCAAAGGGGGTCAGCAAAGTGTACTTAAGAGGTTTGGGGTGCTAGAGTGAGTCACAGGGTGGTCATGTTAAGGACTGGTCAGAACTTGTGAACTATGCATGTCTTTGTCACAGTCGATGCATTTTCAAAACATATTAAGAGCTTGGAGAGTTACTGTTGGATCAGTTTGCATGTATCAGGGTACAAGACCTACAGATATATGGGTCCTAAGGAATAGATGTTAAAAGAGACTGACTTTAAGAGATCGATGTGGTCTGTAGTCACGTTTTCTTTGGGTAAGTTTATCTGATTTGCCAGTGCATTTTGCAAGTTGTGGTTTCTGTCAATATCCTTAGCTCACCCTTATAAATTAGCTGCCAGTAGGCTTTCCCTTTTCCTCTATTTTAGCAGAGGTACTAATGTTTTAAAAGATTTAATTTGCTGCCATCTAGAGGGCATATACTTTTATTCTTAGACTAAGTCTAAAAGAAATGGATTTCGACATTTAAAATAGATTTCATCTTCTGTTACTTTTGTTACTTATTTTCTACCACAGGAGTATTTTTCAGCATAATTGTTTGGACTGGGATTCAGAACCAGGACTTCCCAAGGACTCTAAAAGGAGATAAAATGGGGAGGTTTTATTTTGAAAGAAAACAAATTGCAGAGAGGTGGCTTCATTGCTACGTAGGAAAAAGTTTATTTATAATGTGGAATAATTCTACTTTTTATTATGCTATATTTCTGTTCCAGAATGGGATATTAGCTTACCTTAGGAAAAGCCATATTAAAATGTTTATATTTCTTTCCTAAAACGAAGAATATAACTGATCTCCAAGTTAAATTTAAATTTCTCTGCTTTTAGAGACAAAAAAAATTCCTTGCAGTTTTGAAGTCGGAGAATTTCTCCCATTTAATATGTGGTAATTTGTATTTTTCAAAGATGGCTGCAATAATATAACCTACCCCTCATGTTCTTTCATGATGTGACATTGATAGCTCCCCATCAATAGGTGGCATCTGTGTATCTTCCCCTTGAGTCTGGGCTGGCTTGTGACTACAGCCAGAGTGATGCTTTCTGCCTTCTGAGGCTAGGTCATAAAGCAATTTGAGACCCACCACCCTCAACTAAAAATATATCACATAAGTTCAAAAATAATTTTTTTAAAATTGTGACAAGGACATGACAAGCTAAGAATTGTGTTCACATACAGAAGTAGATGGAAATAAAAGATTTCTCTCGGTTCTAATCATCCCTAATTATTCTTAATACTTTCACCTGAAAATTCAATTAGGTCATTTGTCAATTTTGTTGAAAGCAAAACATTGGAAATCGCCAAACCTGAAAAAAATATTTTTGATTATTACTACCATTCATCATTTCAACACTAACACCACCATTTAATACAGTTCCTTTGTTTGGCATAGGAACATTTATGCATTTAGTGAAAATTGCACAGTAAGATCCTGAGTGAGTAAGAGGCATACCTGACATTGGACTGTGGAAAAGAAAGTTTGTGAAAAGAGAGAGGAAAACAAGCATGACACACTGGCATGACCCCTCCTCCAGCCACAAGTTCTCAACCACAGTACACATGGAGTTCAAGTTCAGAAAACTGATTTCCTTCAAGTAGTCCACAAATTTCAAAATGTTCATGTTCCAAGTTTATGCCACTGTATTCGCTTATTTTATTCTTAAAACAATGCCATGAAGTAGCTGCTTTTCATCTCATTTACAAATGAGAACATTTAGACAAAGATAATGTTACATTATTTGCCAAAGTTTGCAAACTTACTGACTGGCAGAGCCAGGATATATATCCAAGTCATTTCTAAAGCCCACATTCTTCAGCATTATTCAGTGTGCCCCTCAACATACTAAAAATACAAACCACACGTATTAGTCTTCTCAGGACAGTATAACAAAGGACCACAGACTAGATGGCTGAAACAACAGAAATTTATTTCTCTTCTTCTGGAGACTGTCAAGTCCAAGATTCAGGTGCCCACATAATCTGTTTCTCGTGAGGCCTCTCTTCCTGGCTTGCAGATGTCCATCTTCTCACTGTGTCTTCACATGGCCATTTGTGAACGTGAAGAATAAAGAGATCGGTATATACACATGAAGAATAAAGAGATCTGTTTCTCTTCCTCTTCTTATAAATCCAAAAGTCCCGGTGAATTAAGACACCCCCTTCCCCCTGCTTATGACCTTATTTAACCTTAATTACCTCTTAAAAGTCTTGTTCCCAAGTATCATCACACTGTAGGTAAGGCCTTAAACATTTTAATTGGAGGTTGGGGATACACAAACATTCAGTCCATAAAACTACATATCAGAATAAAAGAAAAGTTAGGAAGAAAATAATGGATGTTAAGTGAAATACAGGAAATTATAACTGTCAGGAAAGAAGACACAGCCACAAATCAGCATCTTTCTTTCCCGGTTCTTGCTCTGAGCTCTCATCTGTCCTATTGTCCCAAGAAAAAAACTAAAAAAAAAGGTACAATGAGTGTCTTTTCGGAGATGGAAACCCGGAATCAATGTAATTGCAAATCATGGATGATGTCTTCCTTTACTCACAAGGAAAGAAGTGGATTGGCTCCTGGCCATATTTTTTCCCTCAAATAGGAAATGGCCATTTCATTTACATTTCTCTGAGTTCTAATTTACATTTCTCTGAGTTCTTAACAATCTGTTCAAAAAAAAAAAAAAAAAAAAACTTCAAAAAGTTTATTTTAAAGTGCCAGTAATCTTTAAAATTTAATATTTGAGTAGCAAATTAAACTAAGCTCTCATTTGGAGCAATATTTTTTTTTTCTGCACCACAGTAAAAGATAATTTGGTTTTGGAATGAGAATCTTCAGATTCATGCTTCCATTAATTTCTGAATCTGTGTTTTGATTCATGCATTTATTTAATGGCATTGGTTAACCAGCCCAGAACCTTGGCTAGAACTGTACTATGAATCCAGGGTACTCCAAAGTAATATAGCATCTCTAGGGAAATCATCTTACTGTATAAAATACTAACCTTACGAGCATAAAGAAACTCGATTATCCACAGTATCAATGACAGTAGATTTAGCCACAATCTAGTGCATCTCCACACCAATTCAACAGACTATTGCGATTTTTTGTTGCAAAGCAGCTCTCACTGAGAGCTCAGATAAAGACTCAATTGTCTGAAATAATGAAAAAAACAATTGGTCAATAATGATGGGAGCCACAGAATGGTACGTATTGCTTCTATACTGTGCCTGATTTTATCTTCACAATTACTGCCCATACCCATGCTTCTCTATGGAGAAAGAAAAAGAGAAGGAGAGAAAGAGAACAGGACATTTTGGGCCTAAAGTGAGGGGACAGTCTGGTTAAAAGGCTGCCACATTGCCTGTAGTGGCAATCAGGCTCATTATTCTATTACTTTCAGATTTAGGATGCTGTTTTTTACTAGCATGTCCAACAGGGTAATAAATCATTTTACCTATAAACAAAGTAGAGATATGTATTGCTTTTTTAATTTCTATTTTTTATCTCATTATGTTTGTAATTTTGTCCTAGGATGTCAGAGCATTAGTGCTGTTAGTTGAAATACCTGTTCTGCTGCTATTCACTTTTAACATCTCAGAATGTGTTTTCTTATCTCTACAATATGAAGACTAATGCCTGACTATGACTTTGTACTGGGTATGAATTAAAATTAAGTGTATGAAACATCTACTACAGCACAGAGGACTTGTAAATGATGATAATAACGATCAGAATTAGGATCAACTAGAAATTTGTAGGTCAAATTTCTCATGCAGTACATGGCACAGAGTTGGAGCTCACTATAGGCATATGTACACGTGTTGTTATTCAAGAGGCAGGACACTTCCTGGTCAAGTTTTAATTTGGACACAAAGGATACCCTAATGTGAACTCATGTATTAGCAATCATCGTTCTGTTGTGAAGGGAAAAAAGTGACTCTCCCACCTTGTGAATTCTCTACTACGTGCAGTCCAGTGTCTTATTCACGTACGGATCATAGAACAGGGCCACAGATCTCACTGTGAAGATGGGCATAATGATATCGACTGAGAAAAGGTTTAGGAACAGTCCAGTAGATCGAACCCAGGAAAATGGGCAGGGTTGTGACAGACTGAGGCTTACAGGAGCTGACAACAAAGGAAGCTTGGTCTGGAGTTCAGTAGAGGCATAAGCAATGGTATTAATTGTTCAGATCTAAAGAATTGTTTCAGAAGTAAATCCCAGAATTAAATATCCCATTCAAGATTAGTGATATTCTTTCTTGCTCTTGGGTTCTAGGTGCAGGGTTTGCTGGGTTGGGGTGATCCACCAAATCATAAGACCTCAGTCAGCGGGTATTGATTTAAGCTCAGGTTGGAGAAAGGCTTTAGGAAAACCTATCAGATGTCGATATACATTAGAAATCAAGTCTTCCAAAAGAGAGTGGGAGTCCTTTGGATCATCACCTGTTGCTATGGTCCTCTACACAAACTCACGAAGTTATAGAGAAAGAAGTGTGAGTGTGCTAGAATAGGAATGTGTGTTTGAGTATATTGTAGGCAACCAGTACTAGCATGTCTTTTAAATAGGAGTGAATTAGCCTAAATGATAAAGGGATTTATTGGAGATCTTAGTTTATAAAAGGCCCTGAATGTTGGGAGAGAAATCTCCATGGGTCTCTTTCATTTCTGCATATCTTATATGAAATGAACACATTGAATAGAGTGTAAATGTTGAAGGGTTTAAACAAGTTAGGGGTATAGAAGTATGATTCTAAAGACCTGATGTTAAGTATTTGATGAAGAACACGAAAAGAAGCACTTAATTTTAAGATACAATAATGTTTTCTGTGACTACTTATTTGCAATTCATCTCAAAATATATAATATGAAGAATCCAAAATAGTAGTTTAATCTAAAGAATAAAGGAAAGGCAAGGAAGTTCGTGGTAGTGAATAATATATTCTAAATGACAGTGAAAGATTTATCAGGTAATTGACAGAGTTCAGATAAAAATAGGAACATTTAGCTCCAGCTAGGGAGACGCCAACAAATTAAGATGAATAATGATCTTTTAAGTGAGATTAAATTTGGATTTAATATAGTTGTTAAATGAGCATAGGGGAAAGTTCCCTTGGATATGGAACATGCTGCCTATTCTGTTACTTGAGGTCTAAAGCTTATTAATCTTTGGACAGAATTCTGCTTCTGCAGAGGCTCCATATTTATTTTAAGGGTTTTTGTTTGTTTTTGCATGAGCCCATAATCTCTCATTTATTTGCATTCCCTGGTTATCTTATTGCAATCTAATCTAATTGAAGTGTTTGCTTTGGAAGCCAGTACTAATCAGGCAAAAGAAACTTCATACTGACAGTTTTTGGATGTGTCATACCTCACTAAACCCAGGTGAATTTCAAACCAAAGTAGACACTGTTTCAGCAGCACTGTCAGGTTTCACTCCTGCAATGTGAAAGGACAAATATTAGCAAAATTTTGTGAAAGGAAAAATAAGTGCATGTGGGTTATCATAAGTTTAACTCTTGACAAAAGGAAAACAATAAATATAAAATATAAATATTGAATTAACAGGTCATACTGGAAAGGTAGGGGTGTGAGAGTGTGTGTGAGAGTGTGTGTGTGTGTGTGTTTGTGTGTATGTGTGTGTATTAAATGCTGTGATTCTAATAAATGAAAAATTCCTCTCAGAAACATGTTATTTGTTCTGCAAAAATATCCTCACAGTTTTATACAGGCTCTGGCCAATCAACATTACACCCATGAAATGTGAAAGACTTGACTTCCCTGTCTTGTTTTTAAGTAAACTGGTATCAGTTTTGGTTTCTTTTTAATTTTAAGTCTTATTTTTACCCATTGGTTATGACACAGTATTAGGGGTTGTTTTTAATAATCACGTATCTATTCATTTAATAAGCATCCTTTACATAAAAGCCAATATATTGCAGTGATTAAGAACATGGGTTTGGGCTGGGCGCGGTGGCTCAAGCCTGTAATCCCAGCACTTTGGGAGGCCAAGGTGGGTGGATCACGAGGTCAAGAGATCGAGACCATCCTGGTCAACATGGTGAAACCCCGTCTCTACTAAAAATACAAAAAAATAGCTGGGCATGGTGGCGTGTGCCTGTAATCCCAGCTACTTGGGAGGCTGAGGCAGGAGAATTGCTTGAACCCAGGAGGAGGAGGTTGCGGTGAGCCGAGAGCGTGCCATTGCACTCCAGCCTGGGTAACAAAAGTGAAACTCCGTCTCAAAAAAACAAAAAACAAAACAAAACAAAAAACAAAAAACAAACAAACAAAAAAACATGGGTTTGAAAATCCACCTGCCTGGCTTTGTATCTTGACTCTACTATTTACCAGTTCTATACAGTGTTTTAGTGCCTTAATTTTTTCAAATGTAGTTAAAGGATAACAATACTATTTGTCTTCCAGAGGGCTTGTTGTATTAATTGAGGCATGCATTATTTCTAGCCTAAAATGCTATAAGAGAAAAAGATAGGAAGATTTCTTTAGAACCAAGGTATGTGGCAGTCAAGTACTGGCATTCCGGGAAATGGTAATGCATTGAAAAGCATACTACCATGTAAAAAGATGGCACATTTGGGGAGTTTCCAATACTTGACTATAGCTGGAATAAAAATGAGTTTATAGGAATAGTGGAAGATAAGACTGGAGAAGAAAGGATGAGCTTACGTGTTATCAGGCATGTTTTAATATATAGTATTACATTTACAACAAAGATGGTAGATTATAATAATTTCTTTTATTTATTTATTTATTTATTTATTTATTTATTTATTTGAGACAGAACATCCCTGTGTCCCCCAGGCTGGAATGCAGTGGCACAATCATGGCTCACTACAGCCTTGAACTCTGTAAGCTCAGGTGATCCTCCCACCTCACCTTCCCAGGTAGTTGGGTCTACAGCTGTGCCCCACCACACCCAGCTAATCTTTTGTATTTGTATTTGTTTAGAGACAGAATTTCACCATGTTGCCCAGGCTGGTTTCTAACTCCTGAGCTCAAGCTATCCTCCCACCTCAGCCTCCCAAATTGCTGGGATTACAGGCACTGCACCCAGCCAATATTTTCATTTTAAGTTAAATAACTTTTATTAATCACAAGAAGCAATTTATGGCTCATCATAATAATAAAAAATGTCTTTTTTCCTTTAAGTAAGATGATAGATAATAGGCAGAGTCGTTATGATTAATCTTCACTGTCTTGCTCTCTGGGGAAATAAGAAAGCAAGGCCCAGTAATGTCTATTACCATTATTCTCATCATGAAGTGTCTCAAAGAGACCTGAACACTTTAGGACCCAAAGAAAGAATAACTTATCAGTGACATAGTTTGCTTTTTCTCTTCTTCTACTTGAATACTCTTTTTCTCTTAGGAATTGCTCCCAACCTATTTGATGTGATTCTAATAATGTGTTGATCACAGGTTGGCCAATCAAGTACCAGATGTTTCTGGAATTAATGATTACTCCAGGACCAGACACATGACCCAAGCAGAGCCAAGCAGTCCTTTTCTGGAATTAATCTATATGCTGCATGGAAGAAGCACTCCTTCAGAGACTGAGGGCCCTAATGATTATGTAATTCTGTCATTTTTAGAGTCAACATTGATGTGACATGTAGAGAGCCAACTGAATCCAATAAAGAGGAAAGCAAAGACAAGAGATGGAGAGAGATTTTTGTTTTTAAAGATGCATTGGATAGGTGAACTCCCAAACTGGCACTAACATTTAGAAGGATCAGTTACATCTACCAATAAATTTTATTTTTTGTTAAACTAACTTAGACTTCTGACTTTAGCAACTAAAGATAGCACAGATGATATGAGATATGAAAACTTGTATCAGGACACTGAGTAGACAAAGTAGAATAAACACAGACATCTCTGCACATTTTATCTATGGTAGTCCATTTCATATATCTTGTTGAATTCTTCAAGAGGTAGTTTTAATATATATGTTTACTTTAAACGGTCTTGGGAGAATTCAAAAAACAAAAATCCTGGCTCTAATAAAAAGCATCTGTGTTGTCTAAAATCACTAGGATTTATTTATTTATTTATTTATTTATTTATTTATTTATTAGGAACAGGAAATAGGTAAGGTGATGTAAGGGTACAGATGTGAGAGCCCTTCACAAGGGTTTGCAACTAGGTTTTGACACTCTTTAGTGACGTGACCTTGAGCAAGTGATTTAACCTCTCCGTGCTTCAGTTTTCTCCTCTATAAAATGGACATAATAATTGTTCCCATCTCATTAGGCTACTATGAAGATTAAATGGGTTAGCATATGTAAGAGGCTTAGAGAAATGCTAGGCCAAAAATAAATATTACATAAGTATTTAAAAGAGAACATGTGATAGGTTTTAAGCTGTTGTGTAACACTGCAATATACATTTTATTAAATAAATAACCGACAACAATAACCTTTGTTAAATTATTGTCATTCACAACATTTCTGTTAAGTGATGAATTTTGGATTAATATAGTTTATATAACTCTGGTTCTGACTCTTTGAATTATAAACTCCTTTGTATGCTTTTTAAGAGTTACTTAGGTTCTCTTTTTACAATAACATCCAAAAGTGCATGTTTAATCAGAATTATTGGACAAGTAAATTGCTTCCTAAGAACTTTAAGAAAGAAAACAGAAATCACTAATTTAATTAAGAGCCAGAAGTCAGTGGAGATAATTATACTGGCCCTTCTACAGTGAACTCTGACATGGGAAAATGACTTGGCAAGTCCTTGCCCAATTTTCAACCGTGAAATCAATGATAGCGAATGAGCTACTCACCAAGTTCAGTAAGTAAATGGGTATTAGTCCACTGCAATTAGGCCTAGGATTCATTACTTGTATTTATGGGTAAATATGTGCAAATTGCAGACCAAGTTAGTTTAATATTTGCTAAAAATGAAGGAACGAGATTAAGCATTGAGAAAAGGAGGCAGAAAACTGACACTGTCCCTTACCAGGTAAGATATATATATATATATATATATATATTTTTATATATATATATATATTTATATATATATATTTATATTTTTTTAATTTATTATACTTTAAGTTCTGGGGTAGATGTGCAGAATATGCAGGTTTGTTACATAGGCATATTACACATGCCATAGCGTTTTAGAAATTTTTATTAAAACACAATCTCTCTGTGTCTCAAGGTACTTACTTATAAATAAATATAATCATTGCCCTAATTAGCTCAAGAATTGATATATAGTTCAACAGAAATAATTTTTATCAAAGTCTTTTTAAAGTTATGTGATGAGATTGCAAGCCTCCTCTTCTATATAACTTAGTATCTTCCAGGTAAATGCACCAAACACTTTTCCTATAATAGTGCCAATTATTAAATTCTTGGCATGAAGCACGTATCACTTCCATTTTATAATGAACAACGAAGAAATAAAACATAAGACACAGGGAAATAAAAAAATTGAGAAATTGGTCAAAAATGACCCACCCAGCAAGTGATGGAGTCCAGATTCAAACACAGGTAACTCTATTATAAATATATTTCAATTATGCCTAACCCCAAATGGCTTCTATGTTTTATTAGCTACCCAACCTCCTTTTCCCTTGGCTTCATCTCTGATCTCAGCCATGGCTCTGGTAATCAGTTAGGTGTTTGATTTAACTCTCTTGGTACTGACAGTGTCTCACCCCAAGCAACTTGTCAGGCCTTTTCTCTATGCCCTAAGAGTCCTGCAGGGTCCCCTGTGGCATACACACAATGGTGGCTGGGGGTGATAATCCTGGACAACCCTCAATGAATGGGGAATGAGAGCCCAAGGCCAAATGCCTCTTCCTGTCCATCCTCAGGTAGACAATTCTGAAAGGTATTTAGTGCCCTCCTCTGACGGATGGAGCCCCCATTACTGACAGAAGTGACCAGCTCAGTAACTTACCTTGGTCTTGGCTTCTCCTGCCTTCCAGTTTGACTTTACCCTCACTGCTGCTATCTGTAAGTGCCTCCCAAATAACTACTGACACACAAGTTCTTTTTCCAGGCTTTGCTTTCTGGAGGACCTCAATTAAGTGAACTAAGCTGAAGAATTATAGGTAAACAAGTTTCAACTACATTAAGAACTCTTTGTATCAAAGTTTCAGCTGACAGAAACCTTGCGTGTCATCTGAAAAGAGCCTATCTCCAGAGCGAAGCCAACATACAGAAAGAAGGAACACAGACAGAGTAACAGAATTCTGATGAGATTATTTAAATCTCGTACAACTGAAGACTAGCTCTTCAATTCCAGTACTGTGTGCCAATGAATACCTTTGTTTTTTTTCTTAGCTGGTTTAATCTGTGCTTTTATTTCTTACGACTTACTGATTCCTAACCAATGCAACTTTGTAGCCTTAAATGTGATATAAACACCCAATTCTTGAAGTCACTAATTCTATTTGAGTTTCACCAGCAAATTCCATTTTTTTACTCTTTGGAGCGTGTTTAGAATAAATGTGCTGTAATTACACTGTAGTGTAATTATCTTGGAAAATTTTTAGGAAAACATTTTATCTGTGAATTATACACATATATATGTATGTGTGTGGACGTATGTGTGTTTGCATGTGTACATTTATCCTCAATGTTTAACTACTGTGTTATGCTTACTAATTTTGTCCCTAGTGTGCCAGTTTTGTTTTGTTTAAAGTAACCAGTTGTTAATCTTACCATTTGTTTTCATTGTACTAAATCCTCTGCTGTAATTTCTTAGTCACTAGATTTTATCCAGGTTCCTCTACCCACACCTTCATGATATGGGGTGATAAATACTGGATTCTTGAAAACATTCTTTTTCTGTTTGACTCCTTTCAGGTATAGCCTGCAGACTTTTATCTGGGTCTTCTCTTTTCCATGGAATCTGTAAACCAGATTAAACTGAACTATAATATACTGAGGGAAGAAGGGGAGGAGCCAGCCAGTGGGTCTTGGTCATTGACAGGGGAGTATTTTAAACTCCATTGTACTTGGCATGCCTTACTGCATTGGTAAGCACTGTAGAGAGATGGGATGTGAATGATCTCCCAGAAGAAGGGACAAAGGGCTGAGCAAACTCTTTATTAACTGCCCTGAGCTGGCCGGGGTGTATCTCCTGGGCAAGGAAAACAGCAAGCTAACAGAGACTGCTCAACTTTTATTTTCAAAACAAGTTAATTAAGAATGTTTGCTAAATGGCTGCTGCTGTGTTGTTTTAGGTAGTCTATGTATTGTGCCCTAAACCAAGTAATTTTGTGCCTTATAACAAATCATTTTTGCAAACTGTGATACCTGGAGATTAGCATAGTTTCTCTTTAAATGTCCACAGTGATACTGATGTTGGCCTCTTGTTTCATGGAAAAAGGGAGCAAACTAAATTTATGGAATGGTTACTATTACTTGCTAGAACTTAGAAGACAATTTGAAATTTTACCAAGTTCTCTTGCAATTTTATAATTCTTATTATACAGTAAATTATGCCTCAGGGAACAAGTTTTGTTGCGGCTCTTTTTAAGTTTTTTTGTTTCATTTTTTGCAAGGCAAAAGTCTGTAGCTACTAAAGCTAAGAAGATTTCTAGGAAATTACAGTGCCATACACAGACTAAAACTTAGGAATTGAAGGACATATTCAATTTGGCCTGACTTCTTGGAGTGAAAAGGAAAGATAAAGCTGAAATAGACATCATGGAACATGAACTGAAAGAGAGAGAGGGGGAAAAAAATACTTCCCCTAATGTCACACAAGAAAACAAAAATGAAACCACAACAAATGTATGTTTTTAATAGCCCTTAAATTCAAATGTACCTCAGGGAATTTCACTTGGATCTTTCTAAAATCATAATATAACTTCTATGTCTTACATTTGTCACTGTATTTTTGCTACAGCACTTAACAGCTGGAACCTGAGTTCTGAGTAAGACACACAGCCATCTGTAAACTCAGGCATAATTACTAGGCTGCAGTAAAGCTAAAATCCACTTTTCAAGTAAGAGAGAAAAGCAACAACTAATAGAAGAAAATAACATAAAGAAAAAACCTATGTCCCTACATAATCTGATTCAATTGAGTTAATCAGAATAAAAGTTCTGACAATTGAAGATGTGCTTATACACAACACCCAGTTTAACTACGTTCCTAAAAAAAACCCTATCAGTTCAGTCAACTAGTTAATTCATTTAAAAAGAGAGAGAGAGAAAGAGAGAGAGAGAGAGAGAGAGAGAGAGAGAGAGAGAGAGAGAGAACCTGATTGTAAAGTTAAACTAACTTGTGTTTGACTGAACTTTGACAATTTAGGTCAAAAATAATCAACCAGAATTGCATGTATCTGGATACAGTTATTAAAATATCTTAATAATCTTAGCACTTCACCCAAGCTCCTAGGAGAATGGCTTAAAGATATTTTAGGTTCTGGAATGCAATAGACCAAATTTAATCACAAGGACACATTTATAATGTTTAGATAGTTTCAAAATAGTAATCACTCAGTTATTCATTATTATCAAATCTTCTAAAACAAGAAAGACATTATTAAAAGACACTTTTAGTAACTATATTAGAGCCCCCTATAAAATGGGTACACATGTGTTAAATCTAATCAGAATTGCTAATGAAATGATTCTTTTCATGATGGTTTTTTTAAGCCAAGCTAGTGCCTGTGAAAGTGCTGTGTAATCTTAATGTCTGGTCCACCTGGTTCTGACTACTAATAAATTCATAAAGTCCTTTAATTCAGGCTTTTGGAGGCAATGATGAAAGGCTACCATTTACAACAAGACCTCTTAATATCTTAAATTTCACAACACATGTGCTTTGATAAACCTGAAGTAAATTGTAACTGCATAATCTGTAATTTGATATTAATTTCCAATCTTTCCTTTCTTGAAGAAAGCCTCAGTCACGAAATGCTAGAGAACTGGTCCTGGTCTTGGCATAGATTTAGTTTCTTTTGTCTCTTCTATTTGTATCTTTGAAACATGGTGCCCTTTTCTGGAGAACCAGGAATGGATCATGTCAGCTGAGCCATTTTCTTCCTATCAGTACAGAGCAGCTCCAGTCTCTGTTAAATACCAGTCAGAGTTCAGATTTACTTCAACCACAGTTACCGTTTGTCCTTGAACTACTTTATCTGACCCTATTGCTATTTGCACAAATCTGTGCAATTAAAAACTTTTCTTTAAGGCTGGGTGCGGTGGCTTATGCCTGTAATCCCAGTGCTTTGGAAGGCCAAGGTGGAAGGATCGCTTTTGCCCAGGAGTTCCAATTTGCAATGAGCTATGGTCATGCCACTGTGCTCAGCCTGGGTGACAAGAGTGAGACCTCATCTCTAAACAAATAAAAAATAATTAGTTTTTCTTTACATAAGAGTTATCCTATTCAACCCGTTTAATATGATGTCCTTTCCCAGTCATTGGCAGAAAAAAATCAAATAATTATTTAGATGATCAAGCAGACACGATTTTTTTAAAAGTCATGTTTAGCAAGAGTAATTTAAACAGAAAGCTTTAGAAAAATGCTGATTACCTCTGAGACGTGGCACTATCAAACATGTGCAGAAAACTCAGTGTCTTCAGCAGCAGTATCTGTATTGCATATGGACTTGAAGAATGTAGTATACTCTGGGACTATGACCATAATTGTGTGAAAAACACGGTCTGAGTGAGTTTTTTTAAAAATGGAGATAAGGGAGTCTATTCTGTACCTCCAAATGACTTCTGTTAAACCGCTTAACTTCAATAAACACTGGTTTCCTCATTACTAAGTTGTGGAAACAGCTTTTGCCTCTTACATCACCAAAATGTTGTAAGGGTGTTGCAATAAAATGGACATTGACTTCCTTTGAGGGAAGAAATTTGTAAAACATAAATTCACTTAACAAACTCCTTTCCATTAGAAGAGTTGAAATGGGATACAGTCCTGAATAAGCCACAGTTCCAAAAAGCAGAAATCACAGGTGCAGCCACACAGGAAGCATGGCTCCGTATCCCATGAGAAGCCATTTATTGTTTTTACATAGATTGTTTACCACAAAGCACACCAATTATTATATATAATAGGTTAAAGATTTATGGTTAAACCCTCTTATACTTTATAACTAACCAAGCTTAATGTACATGGAAAATTTCTTCTACAGAAATTATTCTCTAAAGAACTTAGAAATGCATCTTTTAACTTAGCTATCTTGAGTTGAATCAAACTGCAATGAGTAGTTTATCATATAAACTGCCATGAGAAACATGAAGCTTTCCAGCCATTTGGGATGACCATTCTAAATTGAGAATAAAAACGGTTCCTAGTTGCAGTGTGTCTTAAAAAACAATAGAACAGCTGACCACTCTTAAGAGTCTGCCCAGACTAAGAATGGCTTTCCAAAATCTCACATTAATGACGTCCTGAAGTCTACTATTTACATGAGATAATTTTGTGTCCTGGTCCTCTCAGAAAGTGGTTAGTCCAAGTCACAAAACCCACTGAATACTTTTTTAATGTTCTAGAGTTGAATATAAAATTTAAAATATTTTGATTCTTTCGAAGGTGGATACCCTAGATATGTATTTTTTTATAGTACAAATACGGGAGAAAATAATGACATGGTCCTGAATAAATCAATTTCCCAATATTTTCTACTACCCAGATGTTTCTGTTGTATAGATGTAATTCAGTGTATCCAAATCATTTAAGAAAATATTCTCTACTTAGTCAGTGGAAGAGGTTTTTATCAAAGACGTGCAATGAGATAAACTATATTCCTAATTCTTAACATTGCTAGTTTAGAATAACTTAAATTCACAAAGTCTTAATAAAGACATTTTTTAAAATACAGTTTTATTTCTTTCGAATTGCATTTAACATGATATGGTAAGTACTAATAGCACTTAGGGCCTTTCATTCTAGTAAATGCTTATCTTGAAACGGTTCTACTAAATTACTCGAAAACAATGGATTCTCAAGGCAATTTAAAAATCCTTCTTACAGTTTTGCAAAGGAAAACTTTATCCCTGATCTAAATTAATGTAAGCTTTCCTATAATTGCACAAATCTGAAAACAGACACAAATTTTGTGTGAAATCAGTGAAATTTTATTAGGAAATCAACTTTGAAAATTAATGTATCTACTGCTATACCACTGTGTATAGAATGAGATTTCACCTTTTGTGCTTGTAAAAAATTGCTGCTTTTACTTTTATGTACTGTTACTATCAGTCCCAGAATATATATGAACTCCTAGAAGACAAAAACAATTCCTTATTTCTCTTTGCATCTACTGGACCTAGTTCAATATACACATTTTTTAAACAAATATCCACTAAGTAGAGAATATTTTCTTAAATGGTTTAGATACATTGAATTACATCTATACAACAGAAACACTTGGCTAGTAGAAAATATTGGGAAATTGGTTCATTCAGGACCATGTCATTATTTTCTCCCATATTTGTACTATAAAAAATACATTTCTAGGTTATCCACCTTTGAAAGAATCAAGACAGCTTAAATTTCATATTCTACACCAGACCGTTTTTAAAAATTGCCATATATTCAGTACTGAATTAAAGTTGAAGAATAAATAAATAGATGTCGTGAATGATCTAAAGTCAAAGAGCTACATAATGATCTCTTTATATATTCATTTTATATACTAATTCTACTAACATACAAAATGAAAGAAAATTAATTTGAAATTATAGGAGTTTCTTGCTTTCTCAGTACTCTATTTCGACGTATTATACTACCTTTAAGAAAGCAGGTTTTTTCACTATTTAGTGTCTGAGATTGACCCAAGATTGTATAGCACCTGATCAGACTTCAGACAGAAACTGGATCAGTGGTTGCCATGGACGGGGACTGAGGAGAGGGACCAAAATACAACGGGGCATACATAAACCTTTTGAGATAAAGTATGCCATATCTCTTTGTTGTCATGATTACACTTTGTGTACATTTGTCAGAAGTCATTGATTGTACACCTAAAAAGGCTAACTTTCACTGTTCAAACATTTGTCTAATTAGTTTCAGATTTTTGGTTTCTTAATATTGAATATTCTAATGTTCGATTAACCTGACATGCCAAAAATTGCCTGAGAGAAAGGCAATTTTCTCTTACTATTTTTCTCCTACTCTGGCTTCATGTTATTTTCTATTTTTGTTTTATACATTTTATTAGATCTTGTATTATACATTTGATTATTCTTTGAGATTTTCTTACCTTGAGAGCATAAACTACTATTCAGAAATAAGATTCAAAATAAAATAAAAATGTTCAAACAAAAAGTAGGGTAAAATTGAAATGTGATTCCTCCAATTCAAATGTAAATTTTATAAACATTTCTCTTCATATCTACACTAGGTGGAGCCATTTGCTTAAGCTAGTCATAGGAAAATAGAGTGTATGTTTAACTTTTTTTTTTTTTTTGAGACGGAGTTTCGCTCTTGTTACCCAGGCTGGAGTGCAATGGCACGATCTCAGCTCACTGCAACCTCCGCCTCCTGGGTTCAAGCAATTCTCCTGCCTCAGCCTCCCGAGTAGCTGGGACTACAGGCATGCACCACCACACCCGGCTAATTTTTTTGTATTTTTAGTAGTGACGGGGTTTCACCTTGTTGACCAAGATGGTCTCGATTTCTTGACCTCGTGATCCACCCGCCTCAGCCTCCCAAAGTGCTGGGATTATAGGTGTGAACCACCGCGCCCGTCCTGTTTAACTTGTTAAGAAACTTCCAAACTCATTTTCCAAAGTAGCTGTCCCATTTTGCATTCCCAACAGCAACATATAAAAGCTCAAGTTGCTTCGTATCCTAATTGTCACTTGGCCACTCTTTTATTTTAGTCACTCTAATAGCTTTATAGTAGTGTCTCCTTATAAATTTAATTTGCATATCCTTAATGACTAATAAGGTCAAGTATCTTTTCACATGCTTATTCGCTTGCTTTATGTCTTCTTTACTGAAATGTTTATTCACCCAATGTTTAGTGGGTTGTTTGTTTTCCTAATACTGAGTTGTGAGTGCCCTTTTGATTGCTATACTACTCCTTTACATTTTTCAACATAAATGAAAGTCTATATTCAAACAAATTTCATTATGTGAGTGTTCATAACAACCTCATATTCCCCAAACTGAAAACAGCCTATGAACAGGGGTGTGGATGAATAAACTGGAGTATAGCCATACAATGAAATAGTACTTAGCAGTGAAAGAAATGAGCTACGCGCAGCAACATAGATGAATCTTAAAAGTATAATGCTGGCTGTAAAATGTCAGACACAAAAGGCTACGTTCTATATGATTGCACTCATGTGGCATTATTGAAAGGAAAAACTTCAGACCGAAACTGTGTCAGTGGTTGTCATGGGCTGGGAGTGAGGAGAAGGGACTGCATGCAAAGAAGCATATGCAAACCTTTTGAGACTGAAGTATTCCACAGCTTGTTTGCTGTCGTGATTACACATTATGTACATTTGTCTGAAGTCATTAACTCTACACCTAAAAGGCTGATTTTTACTGTTCAAATCCTTTGTATAATTAGTTTTAGATTTTTGTTTTCTTGATACTGAATATTTTAACGTTCAATTAACCTGACACGCCAAAAGTTGCCTGAGAAAAAGCAATTAAGATTGTAAATATTCTGAATAATTCTGGTGGATTTTGTAAAAGTCTCTTTTAACATGCAAATCTTAACATTTATTCCTTTTTCTTAACGTATTTCAAATGTACATTGATTTTTTTAAAGATGTATTTATTTAAGAAGCTCGATGACTCTAATATGAGGATAATGTTTGTTTTATAATAAATGTCTAAATATAGGCTGGAAAATAACATGATAGGACATCCTGGAGATACACACAAATTAAGTATCATTACATACTGTTCTTTCATCATTAGCTACTTTATCTCTTTTGCATATATGTGAAAATTATTTTACTATTAAATATGAAAAATAAAATACTAGACAGAAGAGCATTCTAACTTGTAAATATGCATACATTTCTATGTGTGTATATTACATACATAATATACATGTATGTATATTACATTTATATATGTCAATTATATATATATTATATATCTTCTTGTCAGATAGAAGTATCTCTAGTTAGAAATTATATAATAAATAAATTTAGTTATAACTTCACTATTACTACAGAAATAGAAACCCTGAAACCCTCTTTACTACAGAACATATGTAAATATGAGATTTATTTTATTTACAATTATTGGGTATTCTAGAGGAACAACATCTAGCATATCTGGAAAAAAATCATGCTTTATTGGCACTTCTTAAAATATATACAGTAAAATCTCATATTTAATTCATGGGTTGAGAAAACTCAGAATTTTGTAGCCTATGAGATGGCCAAGAAAGGTGGCTGGCAGAAAAGCCTCAACGAAGTGAAAAACAATGTGAAGAAATGTAAAAATATTTTTGAGTGAATTTGGCTTTGGGAATTGTAATAAAGTTATAGTCTTCAGCGTCATAGAATGGTATACTGGGTTATAAAATAGGCTAATAGCTATAAACTAATGGAGTGCTATCATGTCTATAAATTCTTCTGGTCAGCTTCTAATTAGAGTATTCTATCTTCTTTTTGGCGCAGTATTTTGAAACGGTTGCATAAAGTAGCAAAACAGTCCTAATTTTCTATCAGATAAAAATGGATATTTTCATATATGGAGATCCTGAGAATTTCTGAGATTCTTTATATGGAACTTTGATATGTAGGACTTTCCAATAACTATTGACATCATAGCATATGGACAATTCATTATTAAATATTAAACATTAATATTTAATAAAATAAAACATTAATATGTATTAAAATAAAAGCAATTAAATATTTCTGTTCAAATATTTAACAGCACATGTTTATTGAGAATCTGCCATAAACAAATCCAAGCTATATATTATAGGAGAAAAAGAGATACATGAGTCACAGACTCTGCCAGACTTTATTTCTCTTGTTTGTCAGTTTTGTTTTGTTTTAAATTTTGAATAGTTTTCTTGAGATGATATTCAGCCAATTTAGTGATTTTTAAATTGTGCAATAACCACATTCAATTTTAGAATATTTTCATCACTGAAAAAGAAACCCAGCACCATTTATCACCCTCTTATCTCTATTGGTATTATCTGGTGCAACACTGGCATCATACTTTCTTTTACTTCTTTAATCAGGATTTCCTTTAGTGATGTAAGCCTTTTTATAATGGCTACTTTGAAAGATTTTTCTATGAAACTTGATCTCTGGTCATTCTCACAGGACTTTCTGTTACCGGTTTTTTGCTGGTTTTTCTTGTTGTTGTTTTTTCTGCTATCTGGGTCTTACTTTCCTGTTTGTTTGTTTGTTGTCTTTTGTTTTCTGTTTTGTTTGTTTGTTTTTGTGCTTGCAATTCCTTTGCTGAAAACTGGAAATTTCAGATAATATATTGCAGAAACTTCAAGTACTGGTTCCCCGCTTCCCAGGCTTGTTATGGTCATTTATTTTTTTATTTGTTAGAGGCTGACTAGATTATTTTAGTGAAATCTATTTCCTATACCCACCCCCTAATCCTGCAGCACACACACAATGTTAAGTCTATGTTATTTCTTCTCACTGAAGCACAGATAAGCCTACAGTTACCCTAGGATGTGACAGAATGACAGTGGTATTTGTAGGGTTTTTCTTCCTTTTTTTCCCTAACCATAGTCAGCTGTTAAAACTCCGTTAATTGCGGCTGGTTGTTCTATTCTGTTCAACAATGTCCTAAGGCATAAATTCCCCGCAAATTAATCCAAACAAATTGTGGGTTTTAGGAAAAAAATAGATTTTGAGGTCAGTTTTTGATATTTGTCCTGACCCATTGAGGACTCCTCCAAGTGGTCTCATTCTCTGATTCTCTCCGGCAAACCTGCTAGCCTACATTCTAAGCTGCATTGTCATTAAATTCAAGAATCTCCTCCCAATCTGCCTTTGGCCACAACTTCCACTATTCTTGAGAATATTTTTAAGCTTGAACATCTCCGTGCTTTGCTGCAGTGAAGTCAATTCCTTGGAGATGAGATTAGGAACTGTTTTATGGCCCAATTCTTCTCCCAAGTGAATTGGTGAACTTGCTGAGCCGGGCTTAGGAACTGGGTGTGGGAACAATGGAAAGCTTTTCTCTGCATAATCACAGTACCTTAGAAGCTGTGCATTCAGTGGTGGGAGGGGAGGAAACAGTCAGAGATCCTCTCAGCTTGCCTGTATTGTCATGGAACCATTGCCTCATGAGCCTATGGGAAGTGCATTCAGGAACCCAGTATTTTTAGTACTCCACCTCTCATTAGCAATCACCTGAAATGTAGTCTCAGCAACAGATAAACAAGGCAGAATGAGAAATGCTGAAGTCCTGCTCCTCCAAGGACTGGAGCTATAGCAGCCTCGTGTTCTTGACTACAGAGTTTGGAGTAGTCTCTACCTTGTTGAACTGGGAAGGCAGAACAAAAAAGCAGTCTTGGTTCAAATATCATAGACTCTCACAGCTTTCACATCAATCTTTCATAGATTTTCTTGAATAGATGTTTTTGAATTTGCAGTTTGTACTTAGAACAATTTCCAGAAGCTTTGAATGTCTCTTTTTAAAATAATTTTCACCAATTCCATTGAGGAATGAGTCAGTAGATCTACTGGCAATGTCATGCCACAGACTGATTGACTCAAACTGTTCATTCTTTTCCTATGTCTGTGATTCAGTTAACACTGATGCTGAGCATAGACTATGTGTAGTACCCAGTGTCATAGGTATGTATAACATCCCTGCTCTTGAAAAGCAAATGATCTAGTGAAAGGTATAAATAAATAATTATAACTCAATGATAGAAGCTGGAACTTAAAAGTATATAAAGTGCAATGGAAGCACACAGGAGTATCTGACAGCTTTGAGGGTGGAGGTAAAACCAATATGGAAGATCCCATGAAAAGTATTAGAATTAAAGGATAACTTGGGTAAGCTTCAGCTCTGCTAGACCACAAACAAACCTCTCAAACACCAGACAGGTAAGGTAGTGATAATTTTATTCAGCTGGGATCTGTGGCAGGCATAGATGCCTTAACAACCCAGCTCCCCAACAAAGAAAATCTTGGCCCTTTTAAAGACTCACAGTCTAAACGATTTAAGAGGTACACATGTGAGAGGGTCGTGATCGATTTTGCAAGCATGGGGGAAGTGACTAGACAGCGGTTGTGAGTGGCTGAGTAAAAACAATGCCTTCCGGAATAAGGTTTCTCCATACCATGCCTGTGATCTATAGATAGGTATTGTGGTTCGGAGGAGGGGGTTTAACTTTCAGACCTGGTCAGCTGGACTCAGCCAGTTCTTCCACTGACCTCATTTGGCTGACTTTTAACTTTCATTTCCTCCTTTTCCCCTAAGCACAAGCCGAGGGAAGGGGGTCTCCTTCCTCATTATTGTCCTTTAAAATCATTTTTAATAAAAAACAATTATTGCAATAGTAATATCAGATAACAATATTGTTATAAACAATTGACTTTTTAATCTTAAACTATGAAATAAAAGCATCTGAGACTTTATATATAATATGTAGTCTAAGGATATCACAGTAAGCAAATACAATTTCAAGTTAAGGTCTCCAGCTTTTCTGTTTCTGCTAATTCCAGTTGTGGCCTTAAGCCACTTTTATATAGAAGTCTAAAGCCTCCACAATTTGTGGAAGAGAGGGTAAAGTTCCATATTATTATGGTTGTCTCTAAGAAAGAACAAAGGAATAGGTGGCAGGTTCACTTACTTTCTAACATAGCACTGTTAGATTAGTTTTTCCATGGACAGTCTCTCTGTTCCCACAAAAATAAGTCGTATTCCAGAATCAGCCGGAAAAATAAAATTCATCTCAAAAAGAAAGAAAGAAAAAAAACAAGGTTTGGCAAAAAAGAATGAAGAAAAAGAAAACTGAGTCCTCTGTCTTGTCTCCACCCCTGGACCAGTATGTAAGTTTCTTACTGTGATGTAGGTGGAAAGGCCCATTGGCTTAGCCTCCATTGGACTAGACTAGTGTTGAGCAAAAACATTCAAAATATCATGACTTTGGCTAAAGAGCCTGAGGCAATTGAGATTGTGTCTATAAAATCATAAGAATTGGTACATGCCTGAGATACAACATATAACCTGGTTTTTACCTACGGAATGGAGCTTATTCATTCTACCTTTAAGGGGTCTTACATACTTGCAAAATTCTACTTGCAAAAACTATGTATACATCCATGATCAGTGGTTTTATTATTATGACTATGACTTCTCCAGCTTAGTACAGATTTTCTGTCCTTTCTTTTGTTACTTTGGCCAAAATATAGTCATGAACATTAACGACCTCTATCTGACTGTGATAATTTTATGTAACAACTTTGCTGGGCTAAGGGATGTCCAGATAGCCAGCAAAGCATTATTTCTGGGTATGTCTGTGAGGGTGTTTTTGAAAGAGGTTAGCTTTTGAATACAGACACTGAACAAATAAGATCACCCTCACCAGAGTGGGTGGGCATGATCTAATATGTTGAGGACCTGAATAGGACAAAAAGGCAGAAGAAGGGAGAATTTGCTCTCTCTGCCTGCACCGAGATATCCATGTTCTCCTCTCCTCAGATATCTGTGCTCCTGGTTCTCAGGTCTTCAGACTTGAACAAGGACTGATGCCATCAACTACTTCTCTGCTACACAGGGTTTCTGACTCAGGCTAAATTACATTGTCAGCTTTCCTGGTTCTCCAGCTTAAACATGGTTATTATAGGATATGTCAGTCTGCATAATCATGTAAGCCAATTCCTATAATAAATATCCTTACATAAATATGCATGTATAAATATGTGGAGATATATATATATATATATATATATATATATATATATATATATGTCAATGTATTCATCAGGGTTCTCCAGAGAAACAAGGCCAATAGGATATATGGATATATATTTTTTCATATATCCTATTGGCCCTGTTTCTCTCGAGAACCCTGATTAATACACTGACACAGACAGTATTATAAATACGATTGCATTCAGACAACTTGATCTTTGACTCAGGCATCTCATGTGGTAATAATGACATATTATCACCGTGAGGATTTAATGATGGATTTTCTTCACCATGTACACATTTGAATATAGACTGACTGGAAATAAGTCAGAATGATGGAGAAGAATGAAGTTGTGGAGTTTCCATAGCATATTAGATTTTTTTTTGTTACTGAGATATCATCATAGATCATAATTCGCTTGAGATTAAGTGACTGACTCTATATAGTCTTGTCAGAAATAGCTGAACAAATGTTAGCCTCTCCTCTAGTGAAGTCTCTCTTTGTCTCATAGGACTTGCAATAATGCTATTGTTGTAGTGTCTTTTTTGAATTATGTCAGAGTCACTGAAATCTCTTGGCACCAGGTTCTGAAAAAGACAACGTGCTGAACAGTGAGAAATGGAGAGCAGTGTGATTAATTATCAAGAGAGAGAAGCACAGAAGCATAACTCTTCTTCCTGACAGATGCTCCAGCCGATGACATAGAGTCAAGTAACAGCATTGTTATAGATATTTGGCCAACTGTTTTAGGTACCATATGCTCATGTTCCCCCAGAAGAGTAATCTCTTTTCAAAGGTTCAAGGGAAAATTAAAAAGTCTGTTCAGACACTTTACAAATTTTCACCAATTTCCGGAATTGTGAGTCATTCAAATGCTACGCAAAGAAAAAATAACATCGTAAGAGCAAGGACCATCAGATTTGAGCTGGCCAGAAAAGAAAGATTAAAAAGCAAATAAATACAGTTTGTCATTATTTCTTTTGTACCCAGGATCCGTATCTTAAGCTGAAGATTTATGCTACCCATAGGAATTCCTGTTATGCCTCCTCTTATAATTGAAGGCAAGTTTGGGGAAGGCGTGATGAAAAAGAAATGACGTATTTGCAGAGAATTCATAGGCTCATTCAGAAGAAAACTCCCCAGAGATGGCACCACTGTTTTTTCTTCAAACCTGTAATTGCCCAGTCCATTCTCCTTGCCTACTGCACAGATAAAATCAGTTCACTGAGACAGCAACATTGCAGTAGAGAGACTTTAATAATTCCAGGGTTAGACAAATGAAAGGACGAGGTAATTACACAATCAGGCTCCCTGAATGCTGTGAGGCTAGGGTTTTTCAAGGACAGTTGGTAGGCAGAGGACTAGGAAATGAGGAATGCTGACTGGTTGTATTGGTGATGAAATCATAGATTGTCAAAGCTATCTTCTTGCACTAAGTTAGTTCCTGGGTGGGGGCCACAAGACCAGATGAACCAGTTTCTTGGTGTGGGTTCCTGGTTCAGGTGGAGCCAGCTGGTCCATCAGACTACAGGGTCTGGAAAATACCAGTCTTAGGTTTTACAGTGAAAGTGTTGTCTGCAGGAGCAAGTGAGGCAGTTATACATCTTATGACCTCTGGCTGCACGACACCTGAAGCATAATTTTAACCTTCTGGCTAATTTGTTAGTTTCACAAAGGTGGTTTTGGTCCCTGGCAAGGAGGGGGTTGGCTTTGGGAAGGAGCTCTTATCATCTTTGTTTTAAAGTTACACTATAAATTCCTGAAATAGTTAAGTTGGCCTACACCCAGGAATGTACTAGGGCATCTTGGAGTTTATAAGCAAGATGGAGTAAGTAAGGTTAGACTTCTGTTACAATTTTTGCAAAGACAATTTCAATACCACCTAGAAGCTAAAAGGTACATTTTCTCTTTGCTATGGATTGTAAGCCTGAAAGCATCTGAGGAATTAAACATTGATGTCTGGTAGATTTGCGTGTAAACCCCAATTCAGCCACTTACCAGCACTTTATGTAATCTTGGCCAAATTGCAAATCTACATCTCATCTTCTTCCTGCTATTGAAAGGGGCTCCAGAGTATTTACATTAAAAATACCAGGGATGATCTAGTCAGAGAGAACTCCGTATAAATTATGCCTCCTTCAGTTAATAATCTGATTAGCCCTGTGCTTGGTATGAAGTGAGATACAGCTGTTAAATTGTCAATGTTTTATCCTCTCTTGTAAAATAAGAATGAAGAAGTTCTACAAATGTCAGTGTAACATAGGGTAAAAACCTAAATGATAGAGCCAGACTGCCAGTATTCTAATACTGAGTCATGTAGTTACTTGCCACATGGCCATAGGCAGTTTGTGTTCCTCTTGGTGTTTGCGTTTCTTCATTACTAAAAGGGAGATAATAATAGTACTTACTTTTTAGGGCTGTTGCAAAATTAAATAAGCTAATACATATAAAACACTGGGAACAAAATCTGGTACACAGAAAACAATAAACATCTTAGCTGTAGTTAGAGGTTATGTGAAAAGCTATCCTAAATGTGTTGTTAAGGTAAAAAAGCAAAGTGCTACATACCTTAAACAAATAGAGGAATTTCACATGTATAAAGTTTCCCTAAAAGAATAGCTAAGAAACTAATAACATTTATTATCTAGTTGGAGAGAAATTAAGTAGGAGAAAGTTTTTACTATAGGACTCATTATGCCTTTTGAATTTTGAGCCCTCCTAATGTATTAACTGTTCAGCAATTAAATTTTAAAATATAGCTAATATTATTATCAAATTGATATCACTTACCTTATTGCTATTATCCTAATCAAATAATGGAGAGTAATGCACAATATATTCAATGGGATTCAAGACGTGTTATCCCAAAATATGGCACCTTGGCATATTAAATATTTTAAGGTGAAGAAACTTAAGAAACAAGATATATGAAAAGATGTCTCTGACCTTTCGCCCACCCTTCTCCCCTGAAGCACGTCTTAGAAAATAGAAAGGATTTTTCTGACCCTCCCCTGAAGAAGGTTGTAAGGCCTTCATGTGAGACATGCCCTCCCACCCCATATCCATAGGAAAGAGTATTCTTATCTCTGAAGACGCACAGCACAGAGAAGAATGTGAAAAAAAGGCTTGGGTAAGTTTCCTCCCAGTTTATTATCACTGTATTGTACTCTTTGCCCTCTCTCCATTACAATCCACTCTTCATCAAAACACACTCAGGGAAGGGTACAGTGGCTCATTCCTATAATCCCAGCACTTTGAGAGGCCAAGGCAGGTGGATTGCCTGAGGTCAGGAGTTCAAGACCAGCCTGGCCAACATAGTGAAACCGAATCTATGCTAAAAATACAAAAATTAGTCGGGTGTGGTGGTGTGTTCCTATACTCCCAGCTACTCAGGAGGCTGAGACAGGAGAATCGCTTGAACCTGGGAGGCAGAGTTTGCAGTGAGCCAAGATCATGCCACTGCACTCCAGCCTGGGCAACAGAAAGATTGTCTCAAAATAAAATAAAATAAAATAAAATAAAATAAAATAAAATAAAATAAAATAAAATAAAATAAAATAAAACAAAATAAAAACAAAACAAAAAACCCTCAGGTTTGACAGTTTTTTTAGGTCTTCTTTTCCTATGAAGGCTTCGTGTTCCATTAAATTATATGCTTCTCTTGCTAATGTGTTTTTGTTTTCATTATAGGGGCCTTACCCATGAACCCAGAATTGGTGAGGAAAAGACATCTTTCCTCCCTTACATATTACACAAAGGAGATACTGGACCTCTCATTCAAGAACATTTATTTGGACACAGCAGACATATACAAGTTAGAAACACAAGAAAATACACCATGAAAGGGGTGTATAGACCACATGCTGGGGTGGGTGGAGGGGTTGGTAGTGGGATAAGTCGAAGGGCAGAGTGACCAATTCTTGTTTGCACCTCAGTAAAGTTTGAAGGATGCATTATCTTTCAAAAGCAGTCCAGGTAGAAGAAATGGCATGATTTGATGACATAAGATGGTATATGATTGGGAAACACCAAGAACTGTAAGGCATATAAGAACACAGAATGTGACTAATGCTGGAGTTTGGAGATAAGTAGATGAATAAAATCATGTTTCAACTAAGAATATTTTCTGCTAGCTGGAGTAAATAAGTGTGTGAGTGTCTGTACACACACATATATGTATGTTTAGCCAGAAGTACATATTGAATGTAAAAGGTAATTACCCAGCAGAAAGGAGAGACTTTATTAAAAATAACTACTTGATTGATCAACCCTACATTGTAACTTTCAAACATCTTTGTAAATAGAGTAGCAGTTAATAATTGTTATCTTCTCATAGAAGTGTAGAAGTCTGAGGCTTTTTACAAAATGAGTTTGTAATTTCAGTTTACAAAGCTTAAATCAATTTAATTGCAGAGCACAGATATTTTTCTAATTTTTTCTTTGAACTATCTCCATTAGGATTTTCTGTGAAGTTACCTCCAAATATGTAAAGTGAAAAACCAATTCTAGTCCTTCTCATTTGTATTCTGTTAAGCAATAGTCATTGAGTCAAAAATTACAAAGGATTTGAATTTAACAAACATTTTCTTAGTATCTGCAATGGGCTGAGTGTTCACTAACATCATTTTTTAACCCTTACAATACTGTGAAGACATATTTTAATTGCTGCTTTACAAATAGGCAGATTGTTTTAGAGACTCGGGTGAGGCTTATGTGTGTGTGTGTGTGTGTGTGTGTGCACTTGTGCATATGCACATATGTAGAAGGGGCAGAATGAAGAAAAATAAGGGCCAAATCAATGAAATTTTCACTACTGCAATATTTCCTCAGGATCAAATTCTAGGTATGTTGTTCTACAGAATACAAAAAGAGGAACAGCAATCGCATGTACAGGCACCTACATATTTCCCTTAGTTAAGATTATAATTTGTCTTTGTCAATTTATCTCCCATTTTTCTCTGTGCCATTTATCAAATCATTGCTTCTCAAATCCAAATATAAAGTTTGTGATCTCCTCTGTGACAATGAAGTGAATCCATTTAAGCAATTCTCCTTTTCAGTAACTACAACGTTATGTTTTTTTGATTTTGTGTTGTTTTCAGTAGAGAGAGATGGGAAAGATATTACAGGAAAAAAAAAGAGCTTCTCCTTCTGTTGCTTATATGGCCTGTTTTTTCTTTCTTCTTGTCTCTATCAGTGGCAGCCAGAGGAGCATGGGTGGGCATATGCAGTGGACATCCTATCACTGGTCGAGAGCATGCAGCTACTTGGTGTTCTTTCAGTCTCAAGTCCACTCTGGTGACTACTCTGCTGCAGCCCTCCATAGGCAGTCATCACACACCTGCTGACTCAACATCTCAACTCCTCTGTGCGCCCACCTGTAGCATCGGCTCACCTGCGCCCCCTACTGCCTGGAGACTGTAGGCCCCCTTTGGCCATGCAACCCCCGTGAACTTCTCTGTCATCTAGTGGGCTACAACCACACCTTCTCTAATGAGGTCTGAATCCCAGACACGGGGAGAGGCCATCCTTCCAAGTTTGTTTCTTCCTTATACTCTTTCTTAATCCTAGGATAGGCTTCAGGGTTCTTTTGGCATCTTAATAGTTAGTGCCCTATTGTTATAGCTAATAGTTTTAAGTGATAATTAATATAGTTATAAGTTTTAATGAATAATTCTTATATTAAGCTTTTCTTCTTTAAATTATCGTGTGGCTTCTGTTTGTCTCCTCTTGGACTCTGACTGATATAATCTTTTTGTTAGTTTTCAAATAAAGCCTATCTAGACTATGCCATCTAGCCTTTCTAAAGTAGAATTTTAATGTGCCTTTCTTCACTACTAAGAAAATTGAGTTTGGAAGGAAGCAGGAAAGAAGACAGCTAAGGATAATTACCTTTATTTGACAAATATAAAAACTGAGCAGTTAAAGGTGATTTGGTCCTTGTCCTGGCCTATGTCTACTATGCAGAATTCTAGCTCAACAAAACATTCCTCTCCAGAGTTTGCACATCTCTTTCAGTCAAAATTGAAATATATTTTGTTCAGAGAAAATACTAAGAAAATCGTTTTAGAAAATACCAGTTTTGAGGTTTCTGGAGAGAACTAGATATAAAAATCATTTTAAAGGTTTCTTATTCCACCTGAAGATTTTTAGCAAGCACTTAGGAATGAAGTCCTATACACTGTTGTTATGTTAATAAAAATAAATAATTTAACAAAAATTTGAAATGTATTTTTATATATTAAGAAAAATTACATTTGTATGGATTAAATGTTTGTGCTCTGCCCAAAATTCATACAGTAAAGCCCTATCCCCAAAAGTGATGATATTAGAAGGTGAGACCTATGGGAAGTAATTGGGTTTAGATAAGGTCATGAAGGTAGAATCCCCATGATGGGATTCATGCGCTTATAATAAAAAGAGGAGCTATCAGAGCTTCCTGGCTCAGCTATGTAAGGTTACAACAAAAAGCCTACCACTTTGCAAGCCAGGAAGAAGGCTTTAACCAAGAGCCAAATCTGCCTTTGTCTTGATCTTGGAAAGGGGAAGAAAGTAAAAACCAGTCTCCAGAACTGTGGCAAATAAGTGTCTGTTGTTTAGGACACCAGTCTATGGGATTTTGTTATAGCAGCCCAAGATGACTAAGACACCATCGTGTCTTAAGAAAATGCAGTTGATAACTATCATAGTGAGCTCTTTATTTTCAATTCTCAGAACAGATCATGTCCTCTCAACTCAAGGGTTCTGCAAATGCTGGGCCCTTTACCTGAGCCATCCTTTCTTTGACTATCCCCATTCTTCTTCCGGGCAATCCCATATATTAGTCAGCTCTCAGCTTAGATACTGTTTCCTTCAGGAAGTCTTCTCTCTGATTGCATTTCCTCTCTCATAGCCCCTAACACAAACATAAGATTTATATTGAGTTTCCTTTTTATATGCTCCAGTCCTTCGATACAGTATAAACTGCTGGAGGGCAGGAATATTATCTTGTTCATCATGTTTACCATGTAATAAAATATCAATAAATATCCTTTCACTATTCTTAGCTTTAAAAAAAAAAACCTTATCTAAGCCTCAGCCAGTTGCTCTCACAAAATGCTCTTAACATTGAAGAAAGGTAACAAAATTCGCAGATAAGATTGATTCAAACTCGTTTTTCATAATCTGTGAAAGATGATGAGGTTTGTAAAAAAGAAACACTTGCCAAATCACAGCTATAAGTGGTGATCTCAAAAATTAAATAAAAGTACTCACAAAGACATTTTTGGATCATTTGCAGATAATCCTTTGGAAAGCATTTTTGTTCATTCTGTGCAGTAAAGTAAATTTCACAAATGAGAAATCCTGGCAGAGTCAGACCGTGAGCTTTTACACCTGTTCTATAATACTTAGGACAGAATAAGGAATCTTAGAGGCATCAGTGACTCTGTAATGTAAAACTTTAAACACATTTCTAGAGGCAATATTTACCTTTTGGCAGCTAAGTAAGTATGAGAGATTCAACTTCTGGAATTTCTGTCCAGTCTTGCATGAGTTTGATAGAGTGAGGATTTTATGAGACAGTCACTAATGGTTTTATCTAGAAGGGGGCATTCCTTTAAAATATTCTAATTTAACTTATTTCTTTAATTGTTCACATCATTAATACAAACGCATTTGTTTTGCTAGCTGAGAGGAAGAAAAATTACTGCAAGCTTCAGAGTATGATGATGCAAATAGCTCAGATTGTTCAGCATGTGGGAGTTTGTTTCTATGCATGAACAAGATGGGTTATAAAGTACCACTGCAGGAATAGAATGATTCTCTTTGGAATATTTCAATATTAGAGAGCAAGTATAAATTGGCTATTTAAGCCAATGATATTCAAAGTGTTCTAAATAGCTGCCGAACTATGAAATACATGAAACAGTGTGGAAGAGACCCAGAAACTGGTCCTCAAATCACTTGACAGTATTTTTCTAAGCTATGTCACAAACAGATGGGCACAAAAATATGTTGTTTTCCCATTCATAGTTGTTCTAGAAAAGAAACACTTTCTTATTATAGAGGCATTTACAGCTGGTGTTACACTTCAGACGTTAACCAGCTCTGTTTTTCGTCATCAGCTGCAGCATAATAAGCATATTCACACCTGCCATTAAAGCAGTAATATTAAGGGTAGTCAAAGCTAAAGTGTCCCAATCCTTCAGGAGCTTCAGACTGCCAGTGAACATAGGTAATATGCATAGGATCTAGCCAGTCATGCATTCATTAAAGTACAAGAGCCAAACTTTGCTTACAGGCTAAAGAACCATCACAAACCTTTCAACTCAGCGTGAAAAGTAATGAAGATAACATGTATAACATCTATCAATAAGGTGCACAGATGTCCAATGCTCACTATCTTTTGGCAGGTGTAAATGAGCCAAGAAGTGACTGGCAATGGTATGTAAATATGTTCATCGGGTCACAGAGCTTTCAGGCATTCAAAACTGGATGTAGATTAACAACCCAATACAATGCAGCTGTAAGGAGAAAATGGTATCTATAAACTGCATAAGGAAAAGTGAAAGCGTTAACACTAATGTATCCTAAAAAGGAAGTGTTGGTTGAAGTGTGCAATTGTCCAGAAGAGTGTTTTGGAAGATAGATGACAATGCCTTATATCATCAGACACCTGCTTCCAGTGTGTCTCCTACATTGCTCCACTCAGCCTCATTTCTGGTTTTTAATTTCTACCCCTTTTTGCTTGAAGAAAGGGATGGCTGTTGTCCCTGGACTACATCTACCTTATAGCTTTTGCATTAGCTGTTTCCTCCATCTAACTTCACATGCCTGACTTCCATTCACATCTCAGCTTAATTATTTCTTCCTCAATCAGCATTCACCTTCAAGAAGTTTCTTTGACACTTCATCCTTTTATGTTCTTTATTTTATGTTCTGGAATTTTTGCCTATACACATGCCTGCTCACTTCTATGTTGTTCCTTTTCCACCTCCTGTCAGTAGAAAGTGAGCCCCATGAAAGTAAAACTCCTCTCTTGCTCATTGCTAACTTCCAGCATATACAGCAATTCCTCCCACACAGTAGGCACTCAATAAGTAGTTGTTGAATTTATGATTCTTTTTCACATATTCTTTCATTAGGAAAAAGTAGGAAAATTAATGACAAGCTTAGTGCTTTCAAAAAGCAGTTTATAACATAATCTTATACCTGATACTAACTACTTGAAATTTTGGGGGAAGTAGAAGGAGGATAAAGAGATAAATACAATCTAGCAAGTCTTTATCTGAATCAGATCTCCAAAACACCAAAACCAGAAGATATAGAAATACGTCTTTTAAGAATTAACTTCAGTAAATCAACCTAGGTGCCCATCAATAGTGGATTGGATAAAGAAAATCTGATACATCTATAAAATGGAATACCATGCAGCCATACAAATCACTAAATCATGTCCTTTGCAGAAACATGGATACAGCTGGAAGCCATCATCCTATGCAAATTAACATAAGAACAGAAAACTAATATCATGTGTTCTCACTAACAATCACTGTGGTTATAGACTAGTAATATCTACTTTTAAGAAAACTGACCAGGCATGATGGCTCACACATGTAATCCCAGCAGTTTGGGAGACAAAGGCGGATGGATCACCTGAGGCCAGGAGTTTGAGACCATCCTGACCAACATAGTGAAATCCTGTCTCTCCTAAAAATACAAAAATTAGCTGAGCTTGGTGGCAGGCACCCTTAATCCAAGCTACTAGGGAGGCTGAGGTGGGAGGATCGCTTGAACCAGGGAGGTGGAGGTTGCAGTGAGCTGAGATCATGCCATTGCACTCCAGCCTCCGTGACTATGAGACGCTGTCTCAAAAAAAAAAAAAAGAAAGAAAGAAAACTAATACTAAATATTTGTGAATAGCTAACTGGCTTAGGTCAATCACCTTAGATTACTTACATCAGTTAAATTGGTTTAGATCACTTAGTCAATGAGCAGATACTAAAATGATTTCATCTTTTTATTGAGTACACGGCTAGCCTATTTTTATGCCATGTGACTGAATTTGGCTGATGGAACATAAATGCACATGATATATGTAACATTCATGGTTGGCCCACTAAAGCCTCCCACCTGATTTCATGCTTTCTCTGTTTTTGTGTTTTCCAGCTACCAGAAGTCTCTGATGTAGGGGATGACAGAGCCAACAAATGCCTCCCTCAACCTAGTAATTTACATCTATCACATAATCAAGAATAAACTGTGTTAGCCTATTTTCGCACAGCTGTAAGAACTTCCTGGACTTGAGTAATTTATAAAGAGAAGAGGTTTAATTGACTCACAGTTCTGTGGGGCTGGGGATGCCTCAGGGAACATACAATCACGGCAAAAGGGGAAGCAGGCACATCCTACATGGCGGCAAGCAAGAGAAAGCAAGCAAGAGCAGAGAAAACCGCTTTATAAAACCATCAGATCTCGTGGTTACTCACTCACTATCACAAGAACATCATGGGAGAAGCTGCCTCCATGATCCAACCATCTCCCACCTGGTCTCTTTCTTGACATGTGGGAATTACAGGGATTATAATTTGCGATGAGATTTGGGTGGAAACACAGAGTTAAATCATATCACAAGCTTTCATTGTATTAAATAATTGAAAATTTTAGGATTTTCTATTCATACCAGTTACTCTACCTTGACTAATATGGTCAATTTTGCATCACTTAACAATCATAAACCTGGCCAGGCACGGTAGCTCATGCCTGTAATCCTAGCACTTTGGGAGGACAAGGTGAGCGGAGCCACCTGAGGTCAGGAGTTTGAGACCAGACTGTCCAACTTGATGAAACCCCATCTCTACTAAAAACATAAAAATTAGCCAGGTGTGGTATCACTTGCCAGTAGTCCCAGCTACTCAGGAGGCTGAGGCAGGAGAATCACTTGAACTCAGAAGGTGGAGATTGCAATGAGCTGAGATTGTACCATTGCACTCTAGCCTGGGCAACAGAGTGAGACTCCATCACAAAAAAAAAAAAAAAAAAAAAAAGGAAAAAATAATAAACCTTTACCTATTCTGATTTACAAACAAATCTTGGTAAAAACAATATGTATTAATGTGCTATTTTACATGCAAGATTGACCAAATTTACATATTTACTAAATGCCAGGTTCAAAATTTGTACCCAGGTTTTTTTGATTCCAAATCCCTGCACTCTTTTTACTGCCCCACATCTTACAATTCCCATACTTATTTCAATGGAAGAAGTAAGTGTTGATTTTTGCCAAACTAAGATAACTAGAAAGATTTTCTAGTCTTCAGCATTAAGCTTTGAATAATAAGCCACCTAAAACTAAAATGCAGTCTTTAACAGAGCTGCACATCTGCAAATTAAAAGCACCAATTTTTCTATTCTCTTCACATTAACACAATTCAGTATTTATAGTCTCATATTTGGTGTACTTCTATCATACAAAACCAGATCCTAGCCACTAATAAAATTTCATTTTCATAGCTCTGAAGCAAACAGAAAATATCTCTATTTTTAATATTTTTTGCTTATGATATTTAGCAGAAACTATTTAATTAATTAAAGGGTACTCATGTATTGACATAAAACAAAGCAAGGAATACCACTATCTCTTTCCATGTAGATGCAATATAGCAAATCCATTAAAATGAGTGATTTTTCTCCTTTAGCTTCTTATAAACTTTTTATAGTTATTAGCACATCCTCTGAATGCATTGAATATTCTCTTCAATACATCTCTTTTCCCTGAGGTACAATATATTATTAACAATGGTAAAGCATCTTTTATCTCTTTTAAAACTCTGTTATTTTGTTATTTCTCCTTTTATATATTATTATTTATCTCTTTATATATTGTCCAAGTTTAAATTAATATGATTAAAAATGCCCACACTTCATCCAGAGAGATGGCTATCTTGCGCAATCCAATGAGAACATAAAGTGATTAAAATTTTCAGGGGTATGTTTTATCCATTTGGATTTACTGCTTTAAAATATGCATATTTTGGATGCAGCAACTCTGTTTCTAAAATTTATTCTAAAGAAATGATAATTGATATGCCCAAAGATTTAGCCTCGATTTTATTCATTGCAGCAATGATGTTTTTGTGACATATAATCCTCCTAGTCATTAAAAAAGAACTTAAGGGAAAATACAATGACTAAACATATCGAAATCTGATTTGTAGTAGGTGAGCAGTATGTTTTATTTTCTTCCTTTATATTCCTTTAGTGGAGATATAACTTGAATTTTGCCATAGCTTAGACAATCTAGTTACTTAAATAAAACAAGGACTACTACACTTTCTTCTTTGTCTTAATACCTTAACTAATTAAAAACAAGAAAGAAAACTTTTTCAAATTTTTGATACTACATAGTGCATTTAGATAATACATAATGCATATGTTTAGAATAAATTCTAAAATTCATTTTAGTTTGAAAAACTGTGCCATTGATTATAGATGGTATTCAATGATTAAACATATTTCCCTGAAACGGATATCAAGTATGCTAATCTAATTTAACCTCTTATCTGCAGAACACCTCTAAATCAGCACTTAATATTGTTCATAAGGAATATTTTTACAGTGTCCTTAGAAACTCTCTTGTCCTCTGAGAAAATGATTGACCAAAGGGACTTTGAGCTGATGAGGTTAACTTTTGTGACTCATCGATTATTTCCAATTTTATTATAACCATGTAGAAATTTTTCAAGGTAGTAGTGATGGTCATGGCTGCTGAAAATCCTTTATAAAAGATTAATTTTAGTCTAACTTCTAGACTGATGATTACTTTCATTATAAATGCTATATTTTAATGTCAGCTCTTTAAATATGGTGATTAATTGGCTTCCCTAACTATATTGCTCATAATGAAATTAATAGGCAGAAAAACCCAAACAGAACATTGGTGCCTTGTGCTGAAGTAATTTTAATCTTATTTTTTAAGACATCAATTTAATATTTCCAAAATATTATCCTATATATTATTACCCTCTATTACCCTATTAGTGTTATTTTTGTCATAAAATACCCATTATGAGAAAATATATTTTTAAAATATACAAATATATATTAAGCCCCAATGCTAAGCACTTCCAACTCAAATAAAATATATAACTTTCTAATTGGAATGGCCTTACCTCTTTTTTTCAAACATAGTCATTTGGATGGAAATAAGAGGAGAAATGCTAAGTGCCCAAGGCCCTGGTGTCTTTGTATAAGAATGATGATATGCCACACATGGTTCAAATGGAAGAGATTCCAAGAATGTCAAGTATTTTATTCCAGGTTCACTCTTACAGCAGCCGAATGCAAGATAATCAAGTCCCCTTGCCTATAGACATGTTCTAAGCAAGCAACAGAGAAGATTAAGCCTGAGTTCTAGAGTTCATGCTAAAGACAATCACAAGGCTCCACAAGCCACATGGAGCCTCAGATGTAGCCTTTTGTCATTATTACCAAAGGAGTTTTTATAGACATAGTCAGAGACTTGTACATGTATTAAAAGTCTTCATTGGACAAATATAAGTATGTAAAGCATATCACAATGTTGTTGGCTATCATGGTTTGGTAGCTCCTTATTTTTAGGATATTGGGAGTTTCAAAGGATAGACATATCCCAAATCTCTCAGGAATTCTGAGAGGCCCTCAGCATACTCATTGGTTTAGAGACAAATCTTGATTAGATTTCATTTTGAATTGTGAATCCTTTTTAAAATTAAGTAAAAATTCTGTGAGTTCTAAGTTTTCAGAGAATTTAGCTGGATTTACAGCAATCTTCTTATGATTATTAAAGGCTAAATTTAGCTTCTTAATAATCATATATTCTTGAGTTCATTCCTTCTTCATTGTTGATAAAGTCATGTAAGTATATGTCTGGTACCTTACTGTTGAGAAACAGTTTGATACTGGCTGAAGGATAATTGCAGGTTATAGATTACTGAAAGAAATTAATAAACATTTCACCTTTCACTGAAAAGAATGTGGTAAACCGAAATTAAAAGTAGGTGGACAATTTAAGTCTTGTGAAAGATCCAGAAACATGAGTTATAAACTGGATGATATTACTCAACTGGCTAGAAAGCCATCACTGTGGCTGGATAGGAGAGTGATGTATTGTTCTTTGTGTTTTTGTTCAGGTTCAGCCACGGGGAGTTTATGAAAGGAACTATCATGAAAGGAACTCTTCTGACTTAAATTGAAGAATTTCCCAAAGCACAGGAACCATTATACTTTGGCAATCATTAGAGACCTAAGGTAGTCAGCCTTCATTGTCAAATAAACAATCAATGAACTAACTTCCTCACACACATCTAGTGTTTTACCTATAGGTAGTGAAACATATTTTTTTGTAGTCCTGAAACAGACTTCACCCTAGTTGAATTTATATTCCATTGTAGTCAAGTATATTAATAAGCTTACTATACACAACTGTAGAGATAAAATGTCTATGGCATTATAAATAAATTGTCACATATTTTTAATATCAGTGTTTTCATAATATATTAGTCCATTTTCTCATTGCTATAAAGAACTACCTGAGACTGGGTAATTTATGAAGAAAAGAGTTTTAATTGGCTCACAGTTCCATAGGTTTTACAGGAAGCATGGCTGGAGAGGCCTCAGGAAACTTAGCAACAGCGGAAGGTGGATGGAAAGCCAGCATGTGCTACATTGCTAAAGAAGGAGGAAGACAGAGAGTGAAAAGGGAGATGCCACACACTTTTAAACAACCAGATCTTGTGAGAACTCTATCACAAGATGGAACTAAGGGTGGTGCTAAACCATTAGAAACAATTCCCATGATCCAATCACCCTCCACCAGGCCCTACCTCCAACACTGGGGATTACCATTCAACATGAGATTTTTATGGGGACACAGAGCCAAACCATATCATATAGTATCCTCAATTAAAACAAACAGGGTTGTTCAATTGTGTCAAATTCATTGTAGAAATAATAGATTTCCTCAGAAAAAGATTCCCAACTTTCTTGGTACTTCATAAACAAATGAGGATAGCGATGTGACTTTCTTAATACTCAGTAACTTGTAGGAGCTTATCTGAAAAAAAAGTGCCTCACTTCTGTTGAGAAAGCTTTGGAAAGGAAAGGATGGGATGCACGGCTGTGGAAAGTGATTTGAACCTTTCTCAAAGAACTTAAAACAGAACTACCATTCAATTCAGCAATCCAATTGCTGGGCATATACCCAAAGAATGGATCATTTTACCAAAAACTCACTTGTGCTGGTATGTTCATCACAGTTGCTATTCACAATAGCAAACACATAGAAACAACCTAGGTGCCTATCAATGATGAGTTGGACAAAGAAAATGTGGTATATATACAAGATGAAATATTATGCAGCCATAAAAAAGAATGAAATTATGTCTTTTGAAGCAACATGTTTGGAGCTACAGCCCATAATCATCAGCAAATTAATGCATCAACAGAAAACTAAATACCACATTTTCTCTATAAGTAGAAAGTAAACCTTTAGCACACACAGATATAAACATGGGGATAATAGACACTGCAGACTACTAGAGGGTGGGGGAAGGGAGAGAAAAGTTTGAAAAACTCCCTATTGGATATTATGCTCACTATCTGGGTGCAATATACCCATGTAAAAACCTTCATATGTACCCCTGTCTCTAAAATAAAAGTTGAAAAATTTTTATAAAAAGAACAAACATGATCATGTTGAAAGTAATGGGTTAGCTATTTTTACTTGTATTGAATACATGGCATTTGCTAATTTACTATAGATATGTTCCAATTCATGTACTCTGATCTCTTGTAGACAGTGTGGTAAGCTCTGGTTGCAAGACTAGACAGACATAAACAAGAGGCTGTTCAGCCTGACTTATTCAGTGCTAAGCACAATGGCCTGAACAAAGCCATATTGAAAACTTTAGTTGGTGATGCCAAAGAAAATTTAATAATGATAGTGGCAGATGCTCTTCTGCAGATTCCAATTCTATTTCTGCACTTTTTCTTACAGGACTTTCTGGCATTTCAAGGTTTTCCCAAGTCTTTCCTTAATAAAGCTTTAACAGATTTACTCAGTTTCATTCTAAATCTCATTTCCAATATTTGAAAGACATAAAAGCCTTTTGAAAAGGCAAGTATATGTTAGCTCACATTAAAATACAACTATTGAAAAAACATTCACTTCTCCACATTAGGAAATAAGTATTTTTATCAAAGAGGAAAATGGCTTCAATTTTATTTACAGGTACTGAAAAGTCCAGGTTAGTCAATGGTAATGCTACAATTAAATCTTGAGCTGGATGTGGTATCTCACAGCTGTAATCCCAGCACTTTCAGAAGCCAAGGCAAGAGGATTACTTCAGGCCAGCAGTTTGAGACCAGTCTGGACAACATAGCGAGACCCCCATCTCTACATCTCTACAAAATATAAAATATTGGCCAGGCACGACAGTGAGTGCCTATAGTTTCAGCTACTCAGGAGACTGAGGCAGGAGGATACCTTGAGCACAGGAGTTCAACGCTGCAGTAAGCTGTGGTCATGTCACTGCACTTTGGCCTGGGTAACAGAGAGAGACCATCTCTATGAGAAAAAAAAAATTATACCTTAGCACTGGGGGCTACAAAACATGTTGCAAAAAATTTTCAGAAGTAGAAATTCTATCAGTTATCTTTTTTAAATTATCAACTTTTGTGGGTACATAGTAGCTGTATATATTTATGGGTTACATAAAATATTTTCACACGGGTAGGCAATGCATAATACTCACATCAGGGTGAATGGGGTATCCACACCCCATTTATCATTTATATTACAAGCAATCAATTATACTCTTTCAGTTATTTTTAATATACAGTTACATTATTTTTGACTGTAGTCATCCTGTTGTGTTAGCAAATGCTAAGTCTTATTCATTATTTCTAATTATTTTTTAGTACTCATTAACCATCTCCACATCCTCCCCAGCCACCCACTACCCTTCCTATTCTTTGATAACCATCCTTCTACTATATATATATATATATATATATATATATATATATATATATATGTATGTATATATATATTTTTTAATTGCACTTTAGGTTCTGGGGTACATGTGAAGAACATGTGTGTGTTCTTCACATGTACCCCAGAACCTGAAGTGCAATAGGTACATACATGGCAATGTGGTTTGCTGCCTCCATCCGCATCACCTGTATCTGGCACTTCCCCCCGTGTTATCCCTCCCCAACTCCCTACCCACCACTGTTCCTCCCCTAGTTCCCCACCAACAGACCCCAGTGTGTGATGCTCCCCTCCCTGTGTCCATGTGTTCTCATTGTTTAACACCCGCCTATGAGTGAGAACATGCAGTGTTTGATTTTCTGTTCTTATGTCAGTTTGCTGAGAATTATGGTTTCCAGATTCATCCATGTCCCTACAAAGGACACCAACTCATCATTTTTTATGGCTGCATAGTATTCCATCCTTCTACTTTCTATCTTTATGAGTGGAACTGTTTTCACTTTTGTCTTCCACAAATAGGTGAGACCACGCAACATTTGTCTTTCTGTGTCTGGTTTCTTTCACTTAACATAATGACCTCCAGTTCTATCTATGTTGTTGCAAATGACAGAACCTCATTTTTTTCTACCCTAACCAGTTTATTATTTCAAAGAATTGGAAAAACAACATTTTCCAATAATAGGGGATTAAAAGAGTAAATAAGGTATGCCCCTTCTTTGGAACTACAGACCTTTCTTAAAAATGGGATGTACAAAGAATTTTTTATCAAAATATAAACTTTAAAAATGAACATCAATATATATGGAGATATTAACATTTTTCTTTTTTTTCCCATTTTTTCTTTTTTTTTTTTTAAATTTTGCTTTACGTTCTGGGGAACATGTGCAGATCTTGCAGGATTGTTACATAGGTATACACATGTCATGGTGGTTTTCTGCTTTCATCCCCCTCCACCACCTACATTAGGTATTTTTCCTAACCTCATTCTTTTTATGGTGAACAGTACTCTATTGTATATATGTATTATATTTTCTCTTCCATTCATCTGTTAGTGGATGCTTAGGTTGCTTCCAAATATTGGCCATTGTGAATAGTGCTTCAGTAAACATGGTAGTACAGGTGTCTCTTTGATATACTGATTTTCCATCCTTTGGGCATATACCTAGCAATGGGATTGGAGGATTGTATGGTAGCTCTATTTTTAGTACAGGTATTGATCCACATACAACCTATGCAACCTACGACCATTTGACTTTACAACCACAATCGCTAGCCACGACTGCTCTGCGTCTGGCAAGCGTAAACATTGCCCAGCTGGGCATACGACAGTGCGAACCAGCTTCTGGCAGCACTATCATCTCCGCGTGCACCATTTCAACTGTACATTTAGCCTATTCAACTTACGACCAAATCGTAACCATTCTGCGGTCCTGACCGTGGTCGTAAGTCGAGCACTGGCTGTATTTTGAGAAACTTCCAAACTGTTCTCCATAGTGGTTGTACTAATTTACATCTTCACCTAAAGTCTAACAGGGTTCTCTTTTTCCACATTCTCACGAGTGTTTGTTATTGCCTGCCTTTTGAATAAAATTTATTTTAACATGGGTGAGATGATAACCATTGTAGTTGTGATCTGCATATCTCTATTATCAATGATGTTGAGCATCTTTTCACATACCTGTTTGGCATTTGTATGTTTCTTTTAAGAAATGTCTATTCAAAAAAAAAAAAAGAAAAAGAAATGTCTATTCAAACCTTTTGTCCATTTTTTTGTTGTTGTTGTTGGATTGTTAGATTTTTTTTTCCCATAGAATTGTTTGAGCTCTTTTTATATTCTGGTTATTAATCCCATGTCAGATGGGTAATTTTCAAATATTTTCTCCTTCTGTGGGTTGTCTCTTGCACTTCGTTGATTGTTTCTTTTGCTGTGCAAAGCTTTTTAACTTGACATGATCTCACTTGTCCCTTTTTGCTTTGGTTGCCTGTTGCTTGTGAGGTATTACTTAAGAATTTTTTGCCCAGTCCAATGTCCAGGAGAGTCTCACCAAAGTTTTCTCATAGTATTTTCACTGTTTGAGGCATAGATTTAAGTCTCTATTCCATTTTGATTTGATTTTTGTACATGGTGAGAGGTAGGGGTCTAGTTTCATTTTTCTGCACCACTATAGATGTATGAATTTATTTCTGAATTTTCCTTTCTGTTCCTCTAGTCTATGTGTCTGTTTTTGCCAGTAAAATGCCATTTTTGTAACTATAACTCTGTAGTATAATTTGAAGTCAGGTAAGGTTATTCCTCTAGTTTATTTTTTCTTTTCGCTTAGAATAGCTTTGGCTCTTCTGGCTCTTTTGTGGTTTCATATAAATTTTAGGCTGATTTTTTCTGTTTCTGTGAGGAATATAATTGGTGTTTTGGTAAGAATTGCATTGAATCTGTAGATTGCTTTGAACATTTTAAATAATATTGATTCTTCCAAGTCATGAGCATGGAATATTATCCACTTTTTTTTTCCTGCATCCTGTTTCTTTTATCAATCTTTTCTAGTTTTCATTGTGGAGATTTTTCATTTGTTTGGCTAAATTAATCTCTAGGTACTTTATTTTATTTGTATTTATTGTAAATGAAATTACTTTCTTGATTTCTTTTTCTAATTGTTTGCTGTTGGCATGTAAAAATGCTGCAGATTTTTATGTTGATGGTATGTCCTGTAACTCTACTGAATTCGTTGATCTATTCCAATCATTTACTTGTGGAGTCTTTAGATTTTTCCAAACATAAGATTATATTATCTGAACACAGGGATAATTTGACTTCCTTTCCAATTCATATGGCCTTTATTTTCTTCTCTTGTCTAATTGTTCCAGCTTGGACTTCCACTACCATGTTGAATAATTGTGATGAGAGTGGAATTCTTGTCATGTTCCAGATTGTAGAGGAAATGCTCTCAGCTTTTCTCAATTCAGTATGATACTAGCTGTGGGACTGTTACATATGACTTTTACGATGTTGAGGTATATTCATTCTATACCTAGATTTTTAGAGTTTTCATATTGAAGCGATGTTAAATTTTATCAAATGTTTTTTCAGCATCAGTTGAAATAATTATATGGTATTTGTCCTTCATTTTGTCAATATGATGTATCACATTGATTGATTTGCATGTGCTGAAATATCTTTGCATTCCTGGGCTAAATCCCATTAGGTTCTGATAAATAATCCTTTTAATGTGTTGTTGAATTTTATTTGCTAGTATTTTTGTTGAGGATTTTTGCATCAATATTCATCAGGGATATTGGCCTGTAGTTTTCTTTTTTTTAGTGAGTCTGTTTCTGATTTAGGGTAATACTAACCTTGTAGAACGAGTTTGGAAGTGCTGCCTCCTGCTCTTTTTTTTTTTTTTTTTTTTTTTTTTTTTTTTTTTTGAATAGTACAAGAAAGATTGGTATTAGTTTTTTAAATATTTAGTAGAATTAGGCAGTTAAGCCATTGGGTCCCAAGATTATCTTTGCTGCAACACTTTATTATGGCTTTGATATCATTACTTGTTGGTCGGCTCAGGTTTTGGGTTTCTTAATGGTTCAATCTTGGCAGATTGTATGTGTTATGTATCTGGGAGTTTATCCATTTCTTCTAGATTTTTCAATTTATTGAAATATAGATGTTCATAGTAGCCACCAATGATTCTTTGAATTTGTATTTTATCAATTGCAATGTCTCTTTTAATCTCTGACTCTATTTATGTGGATATTCACTTTTTTTTTCTTAGTCTGGCTATAGATTTGTCAATTTTGTTGATCTGTTCAAAAAACCTATGATTTGTGGCATTGATCTTTTGTGTTTTTCATTTCAGATTCATTTATTTCTGCTCTGATCCTTATTATTTCTTTTCTTACCTTACATTATCTTTAATAGCAGAAACATTAATTGCTTTTGCACCAACCTAATATTTATTTAGTTTTTCTTCTTTTTATATGTAGCTGCTTATTGCTATAAATTTCTCTTAGTACTACTTTAGCTGTATCGTATATATTTTGGAATGTAGTATTTCCATTATCATTTTTGCCAAGAAATTTTTTCATTTTTTAACATTTCTTCATTATCCCACTGATCATTTAGGAGCATATTGTTTAATTTTCATGTTTTTGCATAGCTACCAAAATTCCTCTTGTTACTGATTTCTCATTTTATTCCATTGTGGTTAGATAAAATACCTGCTATAATTTCAATTTCTAAAAATGTTTTAAGACATTTTTTGTGACCTAACATATGGTCTATTTTTCAGAATAATCCATGCGCTGAGAAAAATTTAAAAAAAAAGAGTATTCTGCAGCCATTGGATGAAATGTTCTGTAAATATCTGTTAGATCACTTTTGTGTATACTGTAGATTAAGACCATTGTTTCTTTGTTGATTTCCTTTCTGGAAGATCTATCCAATGCTGAAAGTGGAGTGTTGAAGTCTCCAGAGTCTCCTGCTATTATTGTGTTGGGGTCAATATCTCTCCTTAAGCCTAATAATATTTGCTTTATATATCTGGATACTCTGGTGTTGGATGCATATATGTTTACAATTGTTATATTTCTCTTGCTGAACTGACCCCACTATTATTATGTAATAACCTTCTTTGTCTCTTCTTATAGTTTTTGTCTTGAACTCTATTTTGTTTTATGTAAGTAGAGCTACTCCTGCTCTTTTATGGTTTCTTTTGGCATGGAATATATTTTTTCATTACTATATTTTCAGTCTATGTGTGTCTTTACAAATGAAGTGTGTTTCCTTAGGCAATACATCATTAGGTCTTTTTGTTGTTGTTGTTGTTGTTGTTACCCATTCAGGCACTCTATGTGTCTTTATTGTAGAGTTTAGTCCATTTATATATTATTGATAAGTAAGGATTTATTCCTGCCATTTTGTTGTTTTTCTGGTTGTTTTGCGATTTCCTTTTTCTTTTTTCTTTCCTTCTTGTCTTCCATCTTTTAATGAAGATGACTTTCTCTGGTTGTAGGATTTAATTTCTTGCTTTTTATTTTTGTGTGTATCTATTAGTCAGGTTCTCTAGAGGGACAGAACTAATAGTATATACATATAGATTCTTATGTACACATGTGTTTATAAAGAAATATTGACTCAAAAAATCATAAATTGAGGCCCCACAATAGGCTGTCTGCAAGCTGAGAAGCAAGGAAACCAGTCCGAGTCCCAAAACCCCAGAAGTAGGTGAGCTGACAGTGCAGCCTTCAGTCTAGTTGAAGGTCCAAGAGTGCCAAAGCTGACAAACTTGGAGTTTGATGTTCAAGGGCAGGAAGCATCCAGCACAGGAGAAAGATGGAAGCAAGAAGACTCAGCCAGTCTAGTCTTTCCACGTTCTACTGACTGCTTTTTATTCTGTCCATGCTGGCAGCTGATTAAATTTTACCCACCCAGATTAAGAGTGGATCTGCCTTTCCCAGTCCACTGACCCAAATGTTAATCTCCTTTCGCATCACTCTCACAGGCACACCCAGAAATGATACTTTGTATCCTTCAATCCAATCAAGTTGACAATATTAACTATCACAAGTCCACCCTTTGTCCACTTGAACCCATACACAGCTCCTGAAATCATACTAATATTCAAATAAAGACAATAGTGGTCATAAATATGCATAATGTAATACAGCTATACTTTGTGCAACCAAAGATTGGTGCTATCACACAAAGTTAACAACACTTAAAAGCTAACTTGAAGTCAATAAATCTTATGTCACATGATAAAGGAAAAAGAAAGAAAATAAAATGAAGACATTGTCTTAGTATAAGTGTATACAGTATCCATTGTGCATTTTTTAATTTGAGGTTACCATGAGTCTTGCAAATACTATTTGAAAACACATTATTTTAACCTGATAATAACTTAACGCTGCTTCCATAAACAAAAAAGCAAAAAGAAAACTAATAAAAACTTTACACTTTAACTACATCCCCCTTATTTGTAATATTTTGTTGTCGCTATTCATATGACCTATTTATATGATTTATATTTATGTGATTTATAGTTATAGTCTATTTATATGATTATATGAGCCATTTATATGATCTATTTATATATTGTTTCTATTTATATCTTATTGTACTGTTTATGTCTGGAAAGTTGTGGTTATTGTTTTTGATTGGCTAATCTTTTAGTCTTTCTCCTTAAAAGATAAGAGTATATTTATCGTCCACAGCACACCACAGTTACAGTCTGTGTTTTATCTGTGTAATTCCTATTACCTGTGAGTTTTGTATCTTCAGATGATTTCTTATTGCTCATCAACATAATTTTCTTTCAGATTGAAGTACTCAGTTTACTTCCTTTAGCATTACTTGTAGGACAAATTTGGTGTTAATAAAATCCCTCAGCTTTTGTCTAGAAAAGTTTTTTTGTTGTTGTTTTGTTTTGCTTCTTCAGGGTCTTGCTCTGTCACCCAGGTTAGAGTGCAGTGACATGACCTTGGCTCACTGAAACACCTGCCTCTCAGACTCAAGCAATACTCCCTCATCAGCCTTTCAAGTAGCTGTGACCACAGGCTTGCACCACCACACCCAGCTAATTTTTGTATTTTTAGTGGAGATGTGGTTTCACTACATTGCTCAGGCCAGTCTCAAACTCCTGGGTTCAAGTGCTCTGCCCACCTCAGCCACCCAAAGTGCTGACAGGCATGGGCCTCCATGCCTGCCTTCTTCTTCAGTCTTTAAGTATTTTTTCATCAGATACATTATTCTATGGTAAAGGATTTTTCCTTCAGTATTTTAAATATGTCACGCCACTCTCTCAGCCTGTAATGTTTCCAATGAAAAGGTCTGTTGCCAGACATATTGAAGCTCTATTGTACGTTATTTGATTATTTATTTCTTTTCTCTGTTTTTTTTAAATCATTTCTTTTTTCTTGACTTTGAGAGTTTATTAAATGCTTTGAAGTTAAATTTTCTTGGTGTTCTATAATCTCCTTGTATTTGAATATCGGTATCTTTCTCTAGCTTTTGGGAGTTCTCTATTATTATCCCTTTGAATAAACTTTCTACACCTGTTTCTTTCTCTACCTCCTATTTAAAGCCAGTAACTGTTAGATTTGCCCTTTTGAGTCTATTTTCTAGATCTTGTATGCATGCTTTATTCTTTTTATTCTTTTCTCTTTTGTCTCATCTATGTAGTTTCAAATAGCCTGTTTTCAATCTGACTATTTCTTTCTTCTGCTTGATCAGTCTATTAAGAGACTCTGAAGGGTTCTTCAGTCTGTCAATTGTATTGTTCCACTCAAGAATTTCTTGATTCTTTTTAGCTTTATCAATCTCTTTGTTAAATATATCTGACAGAATTCTGAATTCATTCTCTATGTTACCTTGAATTCCTTGAGTTTCCTCAAAACAGCTATTTTGAATTCTGCCTGAAAGATCCCATGTCTCTTTTTCTCCAGAATTGGTCCTTTGTGCTTTTTGTAGGTCTTTGTTATTTGTTGAGGTCATTTTGTTTTGTTTTGTTTTGTTTTTTGTTTTGTTTTTTCTTTTTGGATGCTCTTGATGCTCGTGGATGTCTATCAGTGTCTAGGGCATTTAAGAGTTAGGTAGTTATGGTAGTTTTCACTGTCTGAGCTTGCTTGTACCTGTCCTTCTTGAGAAGGCTTTCCAGGCACTCATAAGAACTTGTGTGTTGTGACCTAAGCCTTAACTGCTTTAAGGGACACCTGAAGTTCAGTAACACTGTGGTTCTTGCAGACTTGTAGATATACTACTTTGGTGGCCTTGGATAAGGGCAAGGTGTATTATCTGAATTACCAGAAGATACTTTTGTTCTCTTTTACTTTCTTCCAAACAAGCACAGTGTCTGTGCTGGGCCATCTAGAGTGACACAGGCACCCCTGTTGCTACCACCACTGAAAATTTGCTGGGTCAGACGCGAAGCCAGCACAGCACTTGGTCTTCCCCAAGGCCTTCTGTAAGCACTACCTGGCTACCACTTACGTTTGTTCAAGACCCTACAGCAGTATGATCAGCAGGCGGTAGTCAGTCAGGTTTGTGTTTTTTCCTTCAGGGCAACGAGTTTCACTAGGTACTAGGTGGGCCCAGAGGTGTCACGTGGGAGCCAGGGACTGGCGTCAATAAACAGAAATCTATTTGGTGCTCTATTCTACTGCAGCTGAACTGGCATTCAAACCACAAGACACATTCCTTGCCACTCTTGCATCTCCTTTCTACATGCAGAGGAGCCTTTTTCTGTGGCCACCACCTCCACAAGTCCATGAGGAGTACCCGTAGGATATTGCCAATGGCCCTTAAGGCCAAGGGCTCTTTACTCAGCTTGTGGTGAATGCTGCCAGGCCTGGGACTTACCATTCAGAGAAGTGACCTCCCCTCTGGCCAAGAGTAGGCCCCAAAATGCCATCCAATATCCAAGGTCTGAAATCAGGGACCCTATGAGCCTGCTTGGTGCTATATACCACTGTAGCTAAGCTGTTACCTAAGGTGCAAGACAAAATACCCTTTACTTTTCCATTTGCTTTTCTCAAGTGGAAGGAATCTCTCAGTGTAGCCACCATAGTTGGAAATGTACTGGGTTTCTCCTACACCGGCATATCTCAGAGTCTCATCCAAGTCTCATAGCATAGTACATGGGTATCACTGCTGGTTATTCAGGGCCCAAGGACTCTTTACTCATTAGGTGATGGATTCTGCTAGGACTGGGTCCTTCCATTCAACGAAGAAGTTCAGTTCCGTTCTGGCCTATAGTGCATCTAGAAATGTCATCCAGTAGGGAAAATGTGGTACATATACACCATGGAATATTACGCAGCCATCAAAAATGATGCGTTCACGTCCTTTGTAGGGACATGGATGAACCTGGAAACCATCATTCTCAGCAAACTGACACAAGAGCAGAAAATCAAACACTGCATGTTCTCACTCATAGGCGGGTGTTGAACAATGAGAACACATGGACACAGGGAGGGGAGCACTACACACTGGGGTCCGTTGGGGGGAAATGGGGGAGGGACGGGGGGTGGGGAGGTGGGAAGAGATAGCATGGGGAGAAATGACAGATACAGGCAAGGGGACGGAAGGCAGCAAACCACACTGCCATGTGTGTACCTATGCAACAATCTTGCATGTTCTTCACATGTACCAAAACCTAAAATGCAATAAAAGAAAGAAAGAAAATACAAAAAAACAAACAAACAAAAAAAGAAACGTCATCCAGGAGATAGATTCTGAAATAGAGGCCTCATGACTCTACCTGGTACCTTATACTACTGTGGCTGAGCTGATATCCAAAATGCAAGACAAAGTGCTCCTTATTCTTCACTCTCCTCTTCTCAAGTGGAAGAAAGAGCTCTTTTTTTTTTTTTTTTTTTTTTTTTTGGAGGCATGAGCTGTGATGCCTAGGGTTGTGGGAGCAATGGTGCAAGCACTCCCTTAGTCACTCTGGCTGGTGTCTCAGTTGGTTGCATGCCCCCAAGTCCACTGGCCTCAAGTTCAGCCCAGCACTGGAACTTGCCTAGGATTTGCAGTCCTTGTGAACTAGGCTGTTTTTCAAGTTTATTTTGGACCCCATAGCCCTTTAGCCCACAGTTGTGAGGCTTGCCGGAACTCAAGTTTGTATAACTGAAACAGATAATTCCTCTCTAGCTAGGGGCAGTCTAAATGCTTCCTCTCTGGTCATGCACCAGTTTCATTTTCTGCTGTGATGGGGCAGCACCGAATTCAGTATAGTTCCACAATCACTGCACTCTCCCTTTCTCAAGTGCACAGATTCTCTCTTCATGCCACACAACCATTACCAGTGGATGGAGGAGGGGTGGCATTAGCAATTCAAGACTGTCTTTTCAAACTTTTTCAATGTCTCTTTCAGTGTGTTAAATTACAACCAGGAACTGGGAGTGTTCACCTGATTTTTGGTTCTTTTGAAGATGTTTTTCCTCTGTAGAAAGTTGTTAAATTTGGTGTTTGTACTGGGGGACAGTCAGTGAAGCCTTCTATTCAACTATCCTGCTCCACCTCCTCTCAAGTATCTTTTTTGACCATAATGGACTAAAAGTAGAAATCAGTAAAAAGAAAAAATATGCAAACACATGAAGATAAAATATGCTCCTGAGTGACCAATAAATCCATGAAGAAATTAAAAAGAAAAAACTTTCTTGAAACAAATAAAAATGTAAACACAACATACCAAAATGTATGGAACACAGCAATAGCAGTACTAGGAAGGAAATCTATAACAGTAAGCATCTACATCAGAAAAGCAGGAAGACATCAAATAATAAACTAATATTGTACCTCAAGTAGCTAAGAAAGCAGGAGCCACCAAATCAAAATTAGTAGAAGGAAAGAAATAATAAAGATTAGAGCAAAAGTAAATAAGATTTTGACTGCAAAAACAATACAGAACAATAAAAAGAAGAGTTGGTTTTTGAAAATGTAAATGAAATCAACAAACCTGTATCTGAATTAACACAATAAAAAAGAGAGGAGGCCCAAATAATAAAATGAAAAATGAAAAGGAGACATAATAGCTGAGATTATAGAAATACAAATAATCATTAAAGATTATTAAGTTGGTGCAAAAGTAAGTGTGGGTGGTTTTTATTATTATAAATATCTACAACCAAAAAATCAGAAGACCTAGAAGAAATGGATAAATTCCTGGATACATACAATCTGTCAACATTGAACCATGAAGAAATAGAAAAACCTCAATAAGTCAATACTGAGTAACAATATCAAAGCCATAATAAAAAATCTCCCATCAAAGAAAATTCCAGGATCTAATGGTTTCACTGTTGAATTCTACCAAGCATTTAAAGAACTAACACAAATTCTAAACAAACTCTTCAAAAATATTGAAGAAGAGGGGACACTTCCAAACTCATTCTACAGGCCAACACTATGCTGATACCAAAACCATACAAACATACACACACACACACACACACACACACACACACACACACAAAGATAACTGCAGGCCAACAGCACTGGTGAACATATATGTAAAACTCCTCAACAAAATCTTATAAAACTGAATTCAACAATACCTTTAAATGATTATTCATCATTACCAAGTGGGATTTATCTTAGGGATGAAAGGATGGTTCAACATATGCAACTCAATAAATGTAATATATTACATTAACAGAACCAAGAAAAAAAAACATATAATTATTTCAATAGATGCTGAAAAAGCATTCAATAAAATTCAACACCTCTTTGTGGTTAAACAAAAAAAAAGGTCCTCAAACTGGGTATAGAGGGAGAAGCTTCAAAATAATAAAATCCAAATATGAAAAACCCACAGCCAACATCATACTAAACTGGTAAATACTGAAAGCCTTTCCACTAAGATCTGAAACAAAACAAGAAAATTCATTTTTACCACTTTTACTTAATAATGAAATTCCTGGCCTGAACAATTAGGAAAAAAAAAAAAAAGAAAGAAAGAAAGAAAGGGCATCCAGGTTGGGAAGAAAGAAGTCAAGTTAGCCTTATTTACAGGTGATGTGATTTTACATTTAAAAAATCTAAAGATACCACCAAAAAAAAGTTAGAACTGATTAACAAATATAATAAAGTTACAGGACACAAAATAAACATACAAAAATCAGTAGCATTTATATACACCAATGGTGAACAATCTGAAAAATAAATCAAGAAAAGAAACCCACGTATAATAGCTACGAAGAACATAAAATATAAAATATCAATTTCATCAAAGAAGTGAAAGCTCTGTACAAGAAAAACTATAAAACTCTGAAAAAAACAAATTGAACCAAATACAGAAAAACAGAAAAGCATTCCATGTTCATAGATTAGAAGAATTAGTATTGCTAAAATGACAATACCACACAAAGTAATTTACAGATTTAACGTAATCTCGATCAAAATGCTATTTATATTCTTCCTAGAAATCGGAAAAATACTATAAAATTTATATGGAACCGCAAAGGACCCCAAGTAGCCAAAGCAGTCCTGAGCAAAAAGTACAAAGCTAGAAGCCATCACTGACTTCAAAATTTACTACAAAGCTGTAGAAATCAAAAGAGCATAGTAATGGCATAAAAACAGACACATAGACCAATGGAACAGAATTGAGAACGCAGATATAAATTCACATATTTAAAGCAAACTCATTTTTGACAAAGGCATAAAGAACATATAATGCAGAAGGGACAGTCTTCAGTAAACGGTGGTGGAAAAATTACATAACCATATGCAGAAGAATGAAACTAGGCTCCTATCTCTCACCTTATTTAAAAATCAAATCGAAATGGATTAAAGACTTAAATCTAAAATGGCTAGATTTTAACATTGGGATAATGCTCTAGGACATTGGTCTGGGCCAAAAATTTATTGAGTAGGACCTCAAAGACATAAGCAACAAAAGCAAAAATACACAAATGAGATTACATCAAGCTAAAATGCTTCTGCACAGCAAAGGAAACAATGAACAAAGTGAACAGACAACCCATATAATGAGACAAAAAACTGTGAACAATCCATTTGACAAGGTACTAAAAAACAGAATATATAAGAGGTTCAACCCAACGGTGAAAACACAAATAATCCAATTTCAAATGGGCAAAAGTTTTGGATAGAAATTTCTCAAAAGAAGACAAATAAATGGGCAACGAATATACAAAAAAATGCTCAATATCACACAATCATCAGAGAAATGTAAATCAAAACCACAATGAGATATCATCCCACTGCAATAAAAAGCACTTAAAAGACTGGCAATAATGGATTCTAACAAGGATGAAACAAAAGGTGAACCCTTATATCCTGTTGGTGGGAATGTAGATTTGTACTGCCACTATGGAAAGAATGATATGGAAGTTCCTCAAAAGACTAAAAATAGAACTATTATATATAATTCAGCAATTCCACTACAGGGTATATATCCAAAAGAAAGGAAATTAGCATGTTGGAGAGCTATCTGCACTTCAGTGTTCATTGCAGTACTATTCATGATAGCCAAGATATGGAATCAATCTAAGTGTCCAACAATGAATGGATAAAGAAAATATGATACATATACATAATAAAATCTTATTTAGACATAAAAAGAATGAAATTCTGTCATTGCATCAACATGGATGGAACTGGAAATTATTTGTTACTTGAAATATATCAAGTACTGAAAGACAAATATTACATGTTTTCATTCATATGTGAGAGCTAAAAAAGTGGATCTTATTAAGATCGAGAGTAGATTAATGGTTACCAGAGGCTAGAAGGGTAGAGAAAAGGTGAAGGATAAAAAGAAGTTGATCAATGGGTACAAATATACAGTTAGTTAGAAAAAATAAAGACTAGTGTTCAATAAATCAGTAGGGTGATACAGTTAACATCAATCTACTGTAAACTTCAAAATAGCTAGGAGAGAATAACTTCATTGCTCTTAGCATAAAGATAAATATTTTAGGTGATGAATATGATTACCTATAATATCCTAATTTTTACACATTATTTTATAGATTATAAGAACGTATCAAATTATTACATGTACCATCAAAACATGTACATCTATTAGGTATCAATAAAAATTATATTAAAATACATTTATATAATATGTGGCCTTTTGTGTCTGGTTTCTTTCACTTAATATAATGCTTTCACGGTCCATCCATGTTGTAGCATGTATCAAAACTTCATTCTTTTTATAGCTGACAATATTCCATCAGATGAATATACATCATTTTGTTCATTCATTTGTCAGTTCATGGACTTTGAGCTGTTTCTACCTTTTGGCTACTATAAATACTGTTAATATGAACATTCGTGCACAAGTTTTGTGTGAACATAATTTTCATATTCTCTGGATATATACTAGGAGTCAAATTGCTAGGTCATATGGTAACTATGTTTAGGTTTTTTAGGAATTGCAAAGCCATTTTTTAAAATGACTGCACTGTTTACATTTTCACTGGCAATATATTTTATCTGGAAATTATGTAGAATTCAATTTCTTCATATCCTCATCAACACTTGCTATTGCCCCTGGTTTTTAGTCTAGCAATTCTAGTGGGTATAAAGTGGTATTTCATTGTGTTTTCAGATTGCATTAACCTAGTGACTAATGGTGTCATCTTTGAGTATCTTTTCATTTGTTTGTTGGCCTTTTGTGTATTTTCTCTACAGAAATTACTTTTCAACTATCTTGTGCATTTTACATTTTTATTTTTTATTAATATTATTTTTAATTGACAAATCTCAATCATGTATACTTATGGGGTACAGTGTGATTTTTTGACATATGTGTATAACGCAGAATGATTAGATCAAGCTAATTAATATTTCCATCACCTCACTTACCTACCATTTTTTGTGATGAGACACTTGAAATTTACTCAACTATTTTGAAATATAGGATACATTATTTACTAGAGTCACTCTGCTATGCAATAGATTTCAAAAACTTTTTCCTCCTGTCTAACCAAAATCTCCCTATTTCCTCCACGCCCAACCCTCTGGTAACCAACATTCTAGTCTACTGTTATAAGTTCAACTTTCTTAGATTCCACTTGTAAGTGAGATCATGCAGTATTTGTATTTCTATGCCTGGCCTACACCACTTACCATAATGTCCTCCAGGTTCATCCATGTTATTACAAGTGACAGACTTGGTGAATTGTATTTGTGTGTGTGTGTGTGTGTGTGTGTGTGTGTGTGTGTGTGTGTCACATTTTCTTTTCATTCATCTGTTGGTGGAAAGGTATTAATTTCATATCTTAGCTATTGTGAATAATAGTGCAATGAACATGGGCATGCAGATATCTCTTCAACATATTGATTTCAACTTCTTTGGATCTTTACCCAGAAATGGAAATGCTAGATTACATTGCCAGCTTTCTGAAACACAGGATTACTTGATTTTTTTATTATTGAGTTGTAATTGTACCTTACATGTTATAGGTACAGGGTCCTTTTTAAATATATTATTTTAAAATATTTTATCTTATTCTGTTGGTTGTCTTCACTTTCTTGATAGTATACTTTGAAGCACAAAAGTTTTTGATTTTGATGAATCTCAGTTCTTTTATTTTTATTTGGGTTACTTGTGTTTTCAGTTTCATACTAAGAAACTCATTGCTTTATCCAAGATTACAAAGAATTGTATGCATATTTTCTTTTAAGAGTATTATCCTTTTGTGTCTTACAGTTAGGGTTTTTTTAAATCACTTTTGAGCTTTTTAAAATATTGTATCAGACCAAATTCATTCTTTGCACGTAGATATCCAGTTGTTACAGCACTGTTTGTTGAAGACTCTTCATTTCTCATTGAATTGTCTTGGCACCGTGTAGAAAACCAATTGACTATAGATATACAATTTTACTTTGAAACTCTTAATTCTATGCCATTGATCTATATGGCCAATCAAGACAGTAGCTTACTGTCAGTAGCTACTGACTTGATTACTATACAGCCGTATACAAAGATTTTGAAATCAGATAGTATGTTGTTAATATATTAATTAATGAAAACATATAAATATATGTAGTATATTTAAATTAATTTGCATACCTTCTTTGACCAGTGGAAATGTATTCAGATGATCTCTTTCATCCTTTAGACATGATTGGATTAGTCATATATTATTCTGACTTTGTAGTATAAGAAGAGTTGCTCAATTAAATTCGTACATTTTCTAACCCGGACCTATAATCTGTTATTTCTCTAGATGCTCTGTTTCTTTTTGGTGGAAAACGGTATTTAGAGTCCACAATCTGCACACCTGTAAAATTTACTGGTACTGATCATTGTTTCTACAACTTTCAATATTTCAAGAAATATTATTTAGTTAAAATATATCTCAGTAGATCATACAGACACTTTGGACCTTATTAACCTTAAATCGACTCTACCTTCTATCATGCCCAAAATCTCAATTTTCAAAGCAAAAGTTATTTGATTTGTTCAACACTACACTCTCCATAACCTCAGCATAACTAATCATACAACATTGTGAACATTGGAAGAGTTTCCGGTTTCAGCATCTCCTTTAGCTATGTATATAGTAAGATCACTCTGTCATCGCTATGTGAAACAGTTCCTACTCATGTGGTTATGCCATCAACTTGATAAAAATTTAGGTTCACTTGTTTTATCCATTTTTAATTACCTGTTTTATAATTACGTAAAATATATATCTCCTTTAGAGAAATGACTCCAAATCTATTAAACAGAGTACAGTCTAGGAATTTCACCTTCTACCCAATCCTCTCTATCTACTGTTACACTCACCCATATTTTTTTTTGTAATTTTATGGTTTATCCTTCCATTGTTTTATTTTTTCATAAGCAAACATGTTTATTCATATAAGCATTAACATATTATGCACATTTTTATTTATTTTGCTTCCTTCATTTAATGCATTCTGAAGATAATTTTGTAAGTCTATTTGTATTTATCGATATGATCATTATTTTATACTCATTTTTGTCATGTTGTTTGTTTGACACAGGTCTTGCTCTGTCACTCAGGTTGGAGTGCAGTGGCATTAACATTACTCACGGAAGCCTTGACTTCCTGGGCTCAAGAGATCCTCCTGCTTCAGCCTCCTGTGTAGTTGGGGCCACAGGTACCTGCTACCACTATGGCTAAATTTTTTGTAGAAACAAGGGCTCTTTATGTTTCCCAGGCTTTGAACTCCTGGACTCAAGCAATTCTACCACCGCAGCCTCTCAAAGTGTTGGAATTACAGATGTGAGCCACCTATCTGTATGTCTGGCCTGTCATATTGTTTTATACATATACATGTTAGTATGTATGTGCATTTGTCTTATATACAGATACTTTTTGCTCTGCAGTATATTTTATTCTAGTCTCTTTTCATTTCTCTCTTAGTATAACGTTTGGTATTTAGGAAGTTTGTGATTTCCTTCTAAGATTTTATCACTTTGGGATTATATTTCTGGAATCACAATGAATTCAGAGCTTAATTTGGAAATAAATGGTTTAATTACATTTCAGAGCCTTCCTATCCATGATCATTACATATCTGTTTATCTAAGTCTTCTTTTAAGTCTTTCAGCAAAGTTTTATATTTTCCTTAAGTTCTTCATGTGGACATTACTTAGGTTTCTTCAATAGCATTTTACCAATGCTAGTTTCTGATGCAATTATTAATGAGATTTTTCCCTATTTCATTTTCTAATTGGTTATTTCTGTCATAGTTAAGCTATCTATTTTGTATTTTGTCATCTTACTCAACTCTCTTTCTAATTCAGTTTAATTAAATTATTATTATCATCATTATTATTTGAGATGGAGTCTTACTCTGTCATCCATGTTGGAGTACAGTCATGCTACCGTGGCTCACTGCAACCTCTGCCTCCCAGGTTCCAGTGATTCTCCTGCCTCAATCTTCTGAATAGCTGGTACTACAGGCACCTGCCACCACACCAGGCTAATTTTTGTATTTTCAGTAGAGATGGGGTGCCACCATGTTTGCCAGGCTGGTCTTGAACTCCTGACCTCAGATGATTCACCCACCTTGGCCTCCCAAAGTGCTGGGATTACAGATATGAGTCACCACCGAACAAGACCTAATTTACTTTTTATTTTGAGATACTTTTAGGTTCACGTGGAATAAGAAGACATAATGCACCGAGATCCCTGTGCCCTTTACTCAATTTTCCCTAATGAAAATATTAAAAATTCTAAAAATAGTTTTCTTACAATTTAATTACACTTTGCAAATTCTGTTACTATGGCAGTTCTTTTTCAGTGACTATCTACATATATATTTTATCATCTAAAACAAATCTAAATAACTTATTAAATTGTCTCGGCACACTGTGTAATAATTGACTACGAATTTCAAATTTTAAATGATATAAATTGAAATATAAATAGGCAAAAATCTGGCATAATTTCCATGCTATTCTTTTGAACTAATAAATGCAAAACAAAGTTAGCCAGGAACCTGCTAATGTCTGAAGTATGTAGACTGTATTATAAATCTAATTTTTAATTCTTAAATAAAATACAATGCATGATTCACATATTACCTGCTCACCAAAAGGTCGTCATGCTCAGAGATGATTGGAGAACTCTCTAATGGTTGTTAGATTTTTGTTCATCACAGGAGACAAATACGTTTTGCAACCATAAACGCTCAATAGGAAGCTAAAAATACTGCTTTCATATTAACGTCATGGGCGTGCTTCATATTCTGACAGCTGCCTTTCTTTTTCAAAAATGACATACTAACAACATATGCTAAGTGCATTGAGATGTGAATGGAATATATACAATTTGTACTGAATTCATTATGTCTCCAGATGCTTTCATTTAGAAAGAAACGTACAAGTATATTACTATTCATTTTAGATATGTATTGGTATATTTACATTAAAAATAGTAATCAACATAAATTAAGCAATCAAATCTAAAAGAGTGCCACTTGGTTGAAACTTTTGAACAGCTTTCACTTTGCCCATCATTTCCATTTTGCAGACATCAATTTTGGTAGGACAACATACTAACTAAACAAAAAGGAATATTCTTTTTGTGTTTTTCTATAAGAAATTTCACAGAATAACACCTTTAGAAATAAATGAAGAGAAAAACTTCTTTCAGTTACACCTACAATGTCCCAACATTTCTATGTATTTAGACTTATTTTAGTAAAGAACATAATAAGATTTTTACAAGAATGTAATGAACTCTGCATAAAAGTTATGCTCCTCTGTTTCCTGCATAGATTTTTAAAAATTAAATATGGAGAATCAGAACCTATTTGCATCTAATAATTAATTTTATATATGTAATGATTTTTTTATGGGTTAAAATTTTATCAACAAAAATGCAAATTACATGTTTGATCAACAGTACATGCATATTCACAAATGTCTGGTCCTCAAGATAATAATACAAAGATAATAATACAAAGATGATTTGCTCATCATACAAGATTAAATACTTAAAATGCTTTCTGCCGGGCGCGGTGGCTCAGCCTGTAATCCCAGCACTTTGGGAGGCCGAGGCGGGTGGATCACGAGGTCGAGAGATCGAGACCATCCTGGTCAACATAGTGAAACCCCGTCTCTACTAAAAATACAAAAAACTAGCTGAGCATGGTGGCGCGTGCCTGTAATCCCAGCTACTTAGGAGGCTGAGGCAGGAGAATTGCCTGAGCCCATGAGGCGGAGGTTGCGGTGAGCCGAGATCGCGCCATTGCACTCCAGCCTGGGTAACGAGAGCGAAACTCCGTCTCAAAAAAAAAAAATGCTTTCAAAATTATAAAAGTTTATATCAATCTTCAGTCATACTACATTTTTCTATAATTTCTGGATCAGCATTGTTTAATAGAAATATAATGTGAAACACAAAGGTAAATTTAATTTTTTAATATTCATTTTTAAAAGTTTAAAAGAAACATAGACAATAATTCCAATAATACATTTCTATTAATCCAATATATTCAGAATACCATTTTAACATCTAATAACTATTCAAACATTATCACTCAGTCTTTTTATATTGTATTTGTCATGCTTGTTCACCGAAATCTGGTATATATTTTACACGTTAAACATATGTCAGTTCAGACTAGTCCCATTTCAGGTGCCAATAGCCACATGTGACTAGTGGCTCCTATACTGGATAACTATAGATAAGACACATCATTATGCATTATGCAGACTATGAATAAGTTCTGCAAATTATAAGGTACAGAAGGTGCCAATGTCACCTCAAAATAAACTGCACACAGTATGTCACCTTGTAGCAACATATACAACTTTACTGAATATAAATCAGCTTAGAAATCAACAAACTATTTTCAAGCATAAACCAACAAAACAAAAATTGCCAGACATTTAGTGCCACCCTTAGAATCACATCTTCAGTCATAATTTAATTTGTCCACTTTAAAAAGATAATAGAGGTTATGGAAAGAAAACTTATATTTGAAAACCTTAAATTGTTCAAATATTAAAAGTTTATTTTTAAACGTTGTTTCAAAAGTAAGCAGAGTTTGGCAAAACTTTTTTGTAAAGGGACATATATTAAATATTTTAGAGTTTTATGGCCATACCATCTCCATCAGAACCACTCAACTCTAAGACAGGAGTGGGGAAAAAAAAAGCCATTGGCAATATGTAAACAAATCCATGTCCCTGTGTTCATGTGAAACTTCATTTACAAACAACAGATGGTGGGGCCATAGTTTATCACCTCTGGTTTAGACTACCTTCCTTGCAAGTAAAAGAGTTCAAACTTGTCGAATATTTATCGGAAGTAGCAGGGGAAAAAAAATCTTAGTCCAGGTGTTCAGAAGATGCTATCAGGAACATATTTTCTCTCTGCTTCTTGGCCATTTGCCTCTCCAGATTGAATGCTCTTACTACTTATGATCTCAGAAGGGGAGAGAAAAACTTGCTGTCCTCTAGCAACTGTATCAGTTCTTGAAAAAATACTGAGGCCTTCCTTAAGCCATTTTCCTGTCCTTGGATCAATCAACATTCCAGGCCACTCACTGCTCAGCCCTGCTCACATGCCCACCTCTATCAAAGCAGAAGGAGAGACATTTGATTGCTAGATTAGCTAGATGAGAGAGAGGTAGTTAACAAAAGAAAAAAAAAAACCCTCATGTAATTTATGAGAAAAAAGGGAAGTACGCAGCAGGGATAAATTACAGTGTTCACCATGACGGTTTTGCTTACTTTTGAAGGCAACTGCTAAAGACAATAGTGCTCAAAAGCCTAATGGCTTCAAATGAAAGTCTTAAATATACACACATATATATATATAATATTAATGACATATTAATGACAAATTGGAAGCTACACGCCAATATCATCATATCTCAAGACATTCTCATTACTGACCTTTAACTCCAGTGGAAACAAGAGACTACTAAGAGGAAGGAAAACCTTTTCATCTAAAAGCATCAGGCACCCAGGTAGGACAGGAGACAAACCCAGATTTTAGGTATAATAATGGCCTCTTGATAAGCAAAAGACAAATGTACAGACTATAGCAACAGATACCCAATGGTACAGACTGTAGAAAAACCACCAGAGTGGAAATTTCTAACAGGCTAGTCAAGAGATAAGTCATATGATCTAAATCAAGGGAATGTATCCTGACTCAGGTCACCGGCAACTGAAAAAATGTAATTCCAGCCTTACCGCATTTGTGTTGCTATTAAGGTTTCTAAAACATGGTTTCAGATACCAGAGACAGAAAGAAAAATGAATATTGGGTTTCAGAATAAACACTATGGTATCAAGTGCTGCTGAAGGTAATGCTACCAACCAATAATTGTCATTCTGGAGTTCCTTTACTCTCTTCCATCCACGGTCAAGATTTTCCTAACATATGAGACAAAGCTGTGCCTAAAGTGAATAATTGATTATTCAACGAGTGAAGAAGACATAAGCTAAGAACAAGGTAGAGTCTTAAGATTAGAGGATTTTTTTGTTTTGTTTGTTTGTTTTTTGTTTTTGAGACGGAGTTTCGCTCTTGTTACCCAGGCTGGAGTGCAATGGCGCGATCTCGGCTCACCGCAACCTCCGCCTCGTGGGCTCAGGCAATTCTCCTGCCTCAGCCTCCTGAGTAGCTGGGATTACAGGCACGCGCCACCATGCCCAGCTAATTTTTTGTATTTTTAGTAGAGACGGGGTTTCACCGTGTTGATCAGGATGGTCTCGATCTTTTGACCTCGTGATCCACCCGCCTCGGCCTCCCAAAGTGCTGGGATTACAGGCTTGAGCCACCGCACCCGGCTAGAGGATATTTTTTAAGATTGTAAAGAAAGTGTCTACTCTTGGAAATAGTTGCCTTTTAATTTTTAATGATAATTTAAGTTCTACAAGCAATAAATAGAAATTTGATAGTGGTTTGAAGCTTATCTGTAAAAGTAATATTTAACTGTTTTTCAGGACATATTTCTAGGTTGTATCCTGGTACATAATAGAAATGGAAATATTTTCTATGGTACAAGGCTGAGAAAATAAAACTTCAATATCATAGAAAATAGTTTCCATTTTAACCATGTACAGTTAGCATCACCTGAACGGCTGTAATAAGGGACCTCAAAATATAGTGGCTTAAATATGACAGGATGTCTTTTTCTCTAACATAACCCAGAGTAAGTTTCTGTAGGTTCCCAGGCTGTCAGGAGAACTCAGCCAACTTCAACATTCATTTCTACCACTAAGTCCAAGGAAACTGCCAATTGTCACCTGTTTTCAGTCTGTGAGAAGCAGAACAGACAAAATAAATTAAGAACAAGCAGTTTCTTAATAAGGAAGTCATAACGAGGAAGCATCACATATCTTGTCCAGTTATATCTCATAGCGAGAGCTTTGTCATGTGACCATCCCTAGCTGGGTAGCTCCAGAGAGGTTGAAGTGAGTTTGGGCTCTATTAAATAAGAAGGAAGACTAGATGTTGGAGCTTGATTAGCAATATCTGCTACCAATTATTTATCATGCATTTAATAAGCAGTTAATGGGGGTCAATTACCACTCGAAACATTTAAAATTGATTTTAAAGAAATAGAATGTAGCCTTTGGTCTTGAGAAACACATGTATAGTGAAGATTTCGATGGAAACAATTTTAGCAAAGTAACTGTATTTTTTTGGAGTATGTATATGAAGTTCTCTGAGCACAGGGTGAAAGCACTGTTGACCACAGGAGAAAACTCAAGAAAAGATTCCTCGTGGAAGTAGTGTAGTGCTTGAACTGAATGATTTAAATGATTAAACGTTTACTAGGTAAGGCAAAAAAGGGTGCTTTGGTCCGCAAAAGCTAAAAGGAACACTGGCTTTGGGGAGCAGGGGATAATCTTTTTCTATTCAGTGTGTGTGTGTGTGTGTGTGTGTGTGTGTGTGCACATGGATATATATTTGTGTTAAAGCAGAGAAGTCAAGTTGGGGGAATGATAAATGAGATAATATGAGTCAAAAGGTATACAAGGGCCAGATTATGAATGGCCTTGTCAGGAATTTGTAGTTGATTATGAAGCCATTGCAGGATTTTAAGCAAGGGAGTGATGTGGTTCCTTGGCATTTCAGAAATTTCATTTTGGTTGAAGACATCTCTTACAAGGGCTGCAAGGGAAGAACGGTCTTCATTTTGATGTAATTCAACAAATATTTATTGAACACTGTCTTTATGCCAGACCTGTTTCTTCATTGTTTTCCTAGAAAAAGCCTATTTTCTGTGAAACCAAAAGACAGAGGAATTAAATTTGTTGCCTGAAAACATTTCCCAGTGTGATAGGTTCTCTCTTGGGACATACCCTAGTCGTTAGAGGACAGAAAGGGTTGAGGAGAGTGGATCCTGAGTAAAACATAGTCTTTCATTTATTCTGGTTTACAGTTCAGCCCCATTGATTTATCATAGCAGGCTCATCAGGTTCTCATGTAAACTATGTAATAAAAACAAAACAAAAAACTTCCAGCAGGTATACCCCTCTAGGTTTCAGACATGACTGAATTCCAAGGGTGAGCGAAATTAAGAAGGAATCCATAAAAGCGTCATATCTTTTCAGGAAGTTGGTCTATCACCACGAGAGCAGTTCTGAATTTCATGGCTGGATATCATTTATTTATTGTGACTACAGAAGAAACGATAGTATCAGATGCCAAGAAATTACTATTCTCATTTACTTAAGAAGAGGAGGCAGGAGAATTGCCTGAACCCAGGAGGCGGAGGTTGCGGTGAGCCGAGATCGCGCCATTGCACTCCAGCCTGGGTAACAAGAGCGAAACTCCGTCTCAAAAAAAAAAAAAAAAAAAAAAAGAAGAGAACCAGCACCACACTTTTGCATGATCTGTCACCACTCTTTATGGGTGAAAAAAAACTTGAATCAGGAATTTTACCACTGTAAATTAGATCTGGCTAGATCTATTTCAAACTATTTATTTCTATCTGTTGTATAAAATCTCTATTCTACTTTCTAATGACCTAAGTCAACTCATTAAAAATATTACACTAATGAAGATATTAAAATACAAAAAAAAAAAAAAATGAGGTAAAACTTCTGGAAATACTCTCCAGAATATTTATTTTCACCACCAGATGGCATTATTTAGTTTTTTTACGATTTAAAAAAAAAAAAACTAGCATAATACCATAGCAAAGTATTCAGAATAATTTAATATGAGTGAATGATCTTGTCTCAAACAAACAAAATCATCATAATAATGAATTAATGCCTGTCCTTTGTTCCAGCACCATCCATCTGAACATAATGTTGCTTCCTTTGAAATCAGTTGAAGATTAAATATGTATAAGGTATACACTAGGGGGCACTGAGATAGGAAAATAGGGCCACACAGCCCATGTTTGGAAACAGATGGTTTGAAAGTGAATAAAGGTAATTAATAATAATGATGTCTTGCCTGCATGGAGCAGCTGTCCTCAGAACTCAAGAGCTTCTTTCATTATCTCATTTATCCTCCCAACACCTAGTCATGACATCAGGAATAGAATGGACACATCTATTTGTTTTGTTTGGTTTTGGATTTTTTTTTTTTTTTTTTTTGCCTCCATACAGTAATAAATCTTTCTGACACAATAGACCTACATAGTTGGATGGTTACAGTTGCAACATATGTAAATACCTTGCAGGATATTCTAAATAATGGAACTAAAACTTTCATACCACAAATACATAAAATTGCTTGAGCTTGTGGGGAAGGAAGGTAGAATAACTTGGAAATATGTGTTATAGAAATTCGGACCCAAGAGTACTACTCTATGTGACAGATAGGTTTTTAAAATGTGGATTGAGATTGAGATGTGTAATTTATATAAGATTTGAACTAGAATACAAGATACCTGATTACTAAATTCGATAATATTTTTGTTTGATTTTTTTCCCACTAATCTATACTACTTTCTTTCCAGAATCTCAAATCTCGTGAATATTAAGGGAACTAAAACCCTGTTTTCTAAGAAACATTAGAACTTGAAATCATAATTGTTTACATGTTAATCTAAGGAGAGTTTTAATTTTTTAAACATCTATTTACTGATAAGTTGTTGTCTGATAAGAGTATGCCAGCTTGGGAAGAAATAATTCTTCGAAAGGTAAATTTAAAATGTCAGTACTTTAGAAGAAATTAAAACTTATGTCCCATTATGTGCTAAAACCCTGTCTTAAAAAGCAGAAACTGTGTTAGGTTTCTATCAGAAAAGAGTGGAGTAGGTACAAAATTTCTTTAAAAAAAAAAAAATGCTAGCTGGATCATTTGATCTATAATCTTCTTCCAACTACTCACTCCAGCCCCATTTTCTCCTTCTCCCAAACCTGCCAATGTCTCCAGCTGATGAGGACAGTCATCAATTACTATGTGTGTTTTTTTTTTTTTTCCTTTACTGGACAGAGATCATAGGATGCCTCAAAGGGAGTAAAAAACCTCCAGAATCAATGTTCAAGAGACACAGCCCTCTTCCCTTAGACAAAGACCTTGAAGTTATTACTAGTTCCTACAGAGATTTAATCCACTATTTTGAAATGGTATCATGATTTCTTCTTCTAATTCTGTAGGTCTCTTCCTTCAATGGAATTGCAAGAGAAGCAGTATTTCCCCATAAATCACAGTATCTATTACCTTCCTTTAACTATCTTCCCTTTAATAGCTGCCAGTTCTAAGTACACCTCCACAGCTTGTGTGATATTATTGGCATGTGAATGACCTGCATCAAAGAAACCTGAAGAGACATTAGAATTTCTGGGACATGAAATCAGTGCCAGTTTAACAAGGAATTCAAAGAAACCCAACTCATCCCAAGGTCTACATGAGATGTGGGCTAGTTCTTTGGCTAATTACTTACTGGTCTGATGAATCTTTGGAATGACCTGGCAGTCCAGAACACTTTGTAAGCTCTTACTAGTTCTGGGAGTGTCGTCTTTGAACCCACAGTCATTCTTTATGTCTCTTGAGTAGTTATTGTCCCTGCTTCCCCCATGCAATCCCAAATCTTTACCCCTAGCCAACACATGAAATTATTCATCATTCAAAAAACTTTTATTAATGCTCTACTGCGTTGCAGGCACTATACTCTCTATATAAAACATAATAAAAATAATAAAACTTAGATTCTCAAGGAGCTTAGATTCTAATGACTTTGGGGGAAATATCGGATAGTAACTGTCAGGCGAGAGAAGTGTTAAGTAACCTGGATGGGAGAACAGGCGTTCTGTAGGCCTCCAATCTATTCTTTTTAAAGCTGTTTAATTTACTACTTCAAAGTCAGAGCCAACAGGTGCTAAAGAAAAGGGTGTGTTGTCAGATGAGTTCAAATTCTCATGATTTATATTTACTCTTGGGTGACTTGCGTAAGTTATTTTAATTCCCTTGGCTTTCCTTTTCTCATCAAGTGCATGAAGATAAACAATGACGACCTCCCAGATGGCTAGGAGGATTAAATGAGATGGTATCTGGAAAGCACTTATCAGTATGCCTGGCCTTCTACCAAATGTCCACTAAGCACATTTTAGGGTCAGCATTTATTGAGCAACACTTTTCGAGATCGGGATCTTTTCCAGGTAATTGCTCATATTCCATCTCCCTATTTCTACCTATCAGCTTAGAAGTAAACCTTATTATTCTCATATCAAAAGGAGACTCAGAAAGGAGGCTTGCCTAATGTCACACAGCTAGCAAGTTGGAAGGCTAAACTCAAAATCATGTATTTTAATTTCAAGCTCAGGGTTTTTCCTTTATACATTTTCAAGGAACATAACCTTGCCTTGGAAGACATTTCCCAGAGAACTTTCATAGGTGCTCAGAGTGATTTAGTCCAGTTCTGCAACCCCACAGGTCAAGGTTGTGCTGCTGAAGCCTACCCTTGTCAGGTTTATGTAGGGAAGACAGAATAAAGCCTCCTCCCTTGAGGTAAGGCAGAGAGCATTTATGCTTTTCCCCACAGAGCATAAGTTCTCACAGTCTGTGGAATAAGAAGGAAAGAATTGAGCTGATTGTTCTTTGCGCAGTAATGAGATGGGTGGATTCCCAAAATTATTGGTACCCCAAATGTGATGGAGCAATTGGCATAGCCAGTTACATGGAAGTATTCCTCTGTGCCTGCTCTTTAGAACAAACCCTCAAAGGAGACAAAAGCTTCAGCATGAAAGGCAAGAGAACAATCAACAAATGCCAGAAGCCTGTCAAAGGACTCGGAAACCTTGAAGATCAGCTCTTAGCTCTGAACTAAGCTGTTCACTGAACTAAAGCTGTTCTCTGAAATAAGGCCTGCGTTCTACCTGAATTTGCCTTTAGAGATGAGTCACATGATGAAAGGCAGATGTGTCCATGTATCATTAATGAACTCAGAATCTGGTACTTGTATTAGTAAACGTCTTGATTCAAAACAGGATTGGAAACAGGATACTGAACAGGTAAATTATCAGTTGGATTTATTTTAGCACCATAAATTCACGATCCATCATTCATGTGCCAAGAACTACCTGTTAACAGTTTTCATTTATCCACCCTAGTGGGTTAGAGAATACTAACTGCTCTATTTTGTTTTCACTTTTACTCAGCATTCTGTTTCCCAACTCTTATCTATCATTGATAAGATTTTTAATTTACTGAACAAGAAATTTGATTCTAAACTCAGCGTAATACTTTGCACATACATTAACAATATGTAACATTCTTTGGAACTCAGGAAATATTTAAATTTTAGAAATTTTTTTATGCATAGTTGGTTTGAAATCAATGTCCTTAAATATAAGCATTAAATAATGAGATATTCTGCTGCTCTTCAGAATTTTAACTTTATTTTCCATTTTTTTTGGTAGAATTTGAGGCATTGCTGATTAGTGTGTGTGTTTGTGTATATATGTGTATGTATAACAGGGTTCATAAATCATTAGATCCCCCAATATTTCTAGAAAAGAATTATATATTTAATATAACTTTGTTTACTCCCAATTCATTGTTTTAACAATGCTTTTCTCAACTACTCTTGACCCAGATTTTTTTACCTTAGTTGCCTCCCTTGAATACTCCCACATCAGGCCATGACTTTAACCCTTTTTCAAACTCAGAACTTGTACTGTCACGATTTTCCATTCCCAGTGCCATTTAGGAGTCATGGGGGAACATCTTTTCTTGGCTTCTCATTTCTAAAGGTCCCGATGCCTTCCAAAGGTGCTGCTTTGGCCGACCACTTTCATAAACATCTGTCAATTACCTTCATGATGACAAAGCTGCCTTCATCTATAACTTTCATAAACTTCTCCCACGTTTCTAGATAACATTGTACAGAGCACACATTTTTTCTTCCCATCCCCCAACATGGGTCATCATCCTAAGTAACAAAAAAATATATTTATGAATTATAAGCCACCTGAATATCATGCTATTCATGCCCTTCCTTTCATCAATGACATGCATCTACCGCTATCTCTGGGCATTTACATTGCAGAGGGATCACATCTAAAAATAGTATACTACAACCAAGATATGAAGTTCACTGCAATTCTTTTTCTGACAACAGCCTCTTTCTCCTAACAACCAATAGAACTTCTCCCTCACTTGCTTTGCAATCACTCAACCCCCCTAGACTTTATTCCATTCTTGATGCCCTTTTGGCTTTACTTGGTCCTTTTGTCTACTGAATCTGTGGGTTGACTTTCGTGGAGATTCTCTCTCTTACTTAAACTATCCAACAATATGCTAAGATCCACAAAGTGCAGGAAAAAAGTTATATGTAATCCTTGTTCATAAGCAGTTTACAACTTAAGAGAAGGGATGAGAAATTCATGTATGGATGTTTCTACTTCTATCTTTTTCAAAGTAATGCCAATAACTTTACCTTAATTTCCCTCAGAGTTAACACAGTCTTCTTTCCAGTCATCTGGCTTCTTAACTGTAAACTCCATCTTCACATTTGAAAATACTTATGCCTGAAGTATAGAGAATTGGGGAAAAACTACTTCAGCTGCTCCTTTATAGGGATCTTATAAAATGTTCTTGCATCCATCTGGAAAATATTTTTCCTTAATTATTTTGAATACCGTCTTTCAATTTGTTGACAAATTTAAAATTAATTAAGAACTGATTAGTCACTTGTGATGATTCATTTTACGTTTGAACTTGTTCAGGTTGTTGTGCCCAAATTTTTGGTCAAACACCAGTGTACATATTGATATGAAAATATATTTTAGGTATAATGAACATTTAAATTGGTAGACTTGAGTAAAGCAGATCATCCTCCACAATATGGATTGGTCTCATCTAATCAGTTCAAGGCCATAAGAGGTCTACCAGGGAAGAAGGAATTCTCCTAGCAGACTGCCTTCAGCCTGGATCCACAACATCAACTCTTTCCTGGATTTCCAGCCTGTCATGCAGATCTTAGAATAGCCAAGCCCCAAAGTCATTGAGCCAATTACTCTAAATAAATCTCTTGAAATAAATATATACAGATGTATATACACATATCAAGATAATATATAGAAATATCAGGATAATAGATAGATATATATATCTCAAGATATAAATATATAATATCAAGATAATATATAGATATACAGATCTTATTTGTTCCACAGAAACTTGAGTAATGCACCACATTATACTGTGTGAGTAGCCCATGATAAAATAATGTTCTTTTATACAGAAATATTTTTTGTTATGAAATCATCAATAAAGATTCTGCTGCTTGGTTTGTTTCACAAACGAACAACATAATTCTCATTTTTAAATTTCTGTTAAAAACAGAAAAATCTAATTGCAGCATTAATAATCAAATATTTGGCAAAATTCAGTGTGTTGGCTTTATTTAAATAAACTGAATTAACTGTTGCTTCTCCTTGCATAATGTGATTATCAAGATAAGTACAGAGTTTCAAATATGGCAGAAAGTGGCTTACAAATAAAGCTCAAAGTTTCACATCAATCTCTCACCTATATATTAATTCACCAGTGAATTACATACATCTGTTTTTTCCACCAAATTGCATGGTTTCTGTTTTGATTTTATGAGACAAAAAGCACTAGAGCAACATTAACACGCAGAGAAGATATTTTTCACTGCTTACTTACTATGCCAGTCGCCTTCAGAATAAAACGGATAAGGATTTGCTACTCTAAGGGGAAACATGGCTCTAACCCAATATGATTCATTTCTTAAGGTTGGAAGGACAAAGGACACATTGTGTCTTGGGTGTCTTTTTGTTGTCATTATTGTTATAGCACAATGGAAAACTAATTATAGCTAATACTAAAAAAATCATGTTAGTAAAATGAAATGTAACTGGAAACAACAGATCTCATAGAAGATGGAAGGGCAGGACATCAAGCCACAATAGGAGACTTGGGAGAAATTTAATGAGTTCAAATCTATAGTGCCTGATTATCTTCATAATGAGGTGTTTATGAAACTACCAGAGACTTTATGGGTCAACAAGCTGTTGTTTTTGAGAACTTGAACAAGATTGGACAGGTTTAAGAAGGTTCAAAAGAAACTTCTGCTTCTGTTTCAAAAAGGAAAATGTGATAATAACCTAAAAAAATATAAAGCAAAAAGCTTAGCTGGAAAGAATAGTGAGAGAAAATCAAGGCAAAATGATTAGCAAGACCCCTATTTTAAAAAAGGGCACAATGGGCAGTAATCTGCTTGTTTTCTTAAATAATACATTTAAAATAATAATGTAATCAATGGTAAGGTGATGGTCCTGGTATATTAGAGCAGAGATACAGATTTTAGTCTCTTAAAAATTTACTTAAGATCCTGCATCATGTTCTCCAACAATATTATAGGAAAATAAGTTTTTACATGGCAGCTATATGTATCTGCTAGTTTATCAAACATAATTGGAAAATAAGGTCTACTCTTCTTTCTCACAGTGAAGTGTTTAGATAGTTAGGAAAGGAGATGTTGAAATGTCTAAAGAGAGACATTATGACACAGTTACACGTGCAGACTTGTTTTTAAGTTTTTAAATCCTCATTCTGTTTCTTATAAGAAATGGGATCTTGGGCAATTTGTACAATCTCCCCAAGATTCACTTTTGTTATCTGTAAAATGGGAATAATAATAGAATCCTCTAATGAAAAATTAATGGAATTATACAAGTAAAAGACTTGGTAGAGTGACTGCTCAATTAATGATAGCACTAGGCAATTTAATAATTTATTAATGCATCTATTTCCCACAAAATTGTGAGTCCCTCAAGAGCAAAGGTAATACATTGCTCTTCTATATGCCCACTGTATATAATAAGATGCCTAACAAACTACAGGCCTGGTATAAATTCAAGATTTTATATTTAGTGCTGGTATTTCTTAAGTAATAACTTCTATGGGGCAGATATTCCAAGTTAACAATAACAGGAAACAATAACAGTGTGCACTGGACATGAGACAGTCTGGAAGAGGCAGGAAGGGAAGGGATATGCCTTGCTGGAGAGAAGACCCAATCAGTTCTTCATTGATCAGAGCAAGTAAGAGTCAGGTAGATTAATAAAACGAAACCAGAAACAGGAACGAGACGTGAGCTTTATTCTTGACCCAAGCACCTTCTAATCCATCCTTTTTTAAAATAATTTCTACGGGAATCATAGATATTTTCAAGAAGAAACTGCAACCTACTGATAGACAGAAATACTATGGTTGTGTGTGGATTTTATGGCTAAGGAAAATATATACTAGCTGGGGCTGCATGTTTGATTTTAGGCTTAGAAGAACTGAAGAGAAAATCAGATAACCGTCATCAATTTCTTCAACAAATTCTGTGGAATGCTTATTACGTACTAAGTGCTAAGGACACAGGCATATGTGAAACAGTGCCTGCTTTGTTTATTGGAAAAGGCTTACAGGCAGACATGTAAACAAAAAAGTACAGCAATGGTACAGAAGAGCCATTGAAACACGTGCAAAACTCTGTCAGGGCACTGAAAATTAAAATCTTAAAACGAACTTGACAGAGGCAGTGGTGTTTGAGGGGATATGTGTCCAGGGCATGTAGGCTATTCAAGACTAAAGAAATAGTATCAGTTACCGATCTGAAGCTATGCATATCACCAAGATTTGACACTGACTAGAGGTAGCTCCATGCTATGACCTGGCATTTATAATAGTTACAGCTTTTATGCAGCTGTCTTACTCATGCTCACAGTTTTTTCACTTTTGGGTTTCAACTGTTAGGTAGTTGAGAATGCTAGGAGTCTTCCCATATGGTGGTATATGGGTTAATAAATGGTAGGACTGTGTGAGGGGGCAGTTATCAGATAAGCCATTAACAACTATATTAGTCTATTTTCATACTGCTGATAAAGACATACCCAAGACTGGGCAATTTAAAAAGGAAAGGGGTTTAATTGGACTTACAGTTCCCTGTGTCTGGGGAAGCTTTCCAATCATGGCAGAAGAGAAGGGGAAGCAAGTTACATCTTACGTGATGGCAGCAGGCTAAGAGAGGAACTTGTGCATGGAATCTCCTGTTTTTAAACCCATCAAATCTTGTGAGACTCATTAGCTATCATAAGAACAGTGCAGGAAAGACCCACCACCATAATTCAATCACCTCCCACCAGGGTCCTCCCATGACAAGTGGGAATTACATTTCAAGATGAGATTTGGGTGGGGACACAGAGGCAAACCATATCAACAACCTCGAATATCCAGAAATATTTCACTGTGACTGACACTATGATCAAGAATCCTTGTTTTGACTTAGACGTTGGGAAGCAATTATCCTTACAGAATCTAGAGGTGAAAGAAAGCCCAGAGGACCGAATTAGATCTTTTACAATCATGATGAAATCAGACTACTGATTAGAATAAATTTGACTAGGTAAGGACAAATACTAGTAGACTTAGGCAGAAATTTCAAAATTAAAGAAAAGAAGATAGACTTGACTGTGTATTTAAAAATATGGTGGAAAACATATTAGAGTAATAGTATGTAAAAATTGCCCTATGGGCTATGAATTGTTAAAAGATTTCTTAAATTTGGCCAAAAAATCACATTACTGAAAGAATTTGAACTAGAGAGTAATTAGTGGAGTGCCATAAAAATGTGTCATAGCTCAACGTTCTTCAGTCTTTCCTATCTTATTTACCATAAACTAGTTACTTCAAATGTCCAGCTCCAACCACAATGGAAAAACTAAGCACATTCTTTTCAATTACTTTTATAAATTTACAGACATTCTGTTCCATTAATGTTCCATTAATTGTTAGGAAAACCCAATGTCCCATTTAAACTAGTGCTTCTCTATCCATCTGTGGCAATGGTCCAATTTTTAATTCTAATCCAGCAAAGACAAGTGTATTTATAAAATAGTATAGAAAAGAATTTCCAGGTAAATAAAATTACAAAATTAGACATAAAATAACACAGGTCTAAATTGTTTATTGCTAAATTCAACAGACATAACTTACTCTGTCAAATTGCTTATGAGTATCTAAATGCTTACTTTCAATGTCTTTACTTATCTTGTCATCGATCAGTAACAGTCATGAGTCAACACAGGTCCAAGAACTACACTTAAAGTAGCACTAACTTAGATCCTGGTGTACACGTATCTCTAATGGGGAAAATATGTCTGTGGAAGAGGCAGAACAATATAATGAAATGATGTTAAAAGCCCAGGACTAGAAGTCAGAAGCCTTGTGCTCCCTCCATACCAGCTCTCACTAACTAAAACTCCCTGGTCCTACAGATTTTTGGCCTGGAAAATTGTGGATTAGTCTAGATGATTTTAACAATCCTGTCTGGCTATTAAATGCCTTGTCTCTATGACTAGAGATTTAGAAATGAGGTCTTCTGAAGAAAACAATAGGCTAGGTTATTTACCTTGGAGAAGACAAACTAGTAAGAATTGTTAATTATGTTGTCAGTTTATTTGCTTGGATGTAGTTCTTTCTCTTCTTCATGACCCACACAAAATTATACATGGAAATAGGCATAGTGATTCTGCCATCCGAACGACCACCTTTAACCACCTACAAATAATTGGAGAGACTGTAGTAAACTTTAGGTGTATCTAAATCTTCTATTGATATCTCCCTAATAATTATAACTTTAATGCTGATGCCAGTTGTCACATAAATGAAGTTTTATAATACGGAGAACCAGGATCACAAGTCCCACATCCATCAAGCATAAAACAAAAGGGCATGGACTTCAGTTTTACTGCTGGTTATTTATATACATTTCTGTTTAAAGCAAGTGTAGCTCAACTGTGGAATAGTTTACCTGCAAGGTGATGTACTTTCCTTTTTTGAAGATCATTAAAAAGAAGGCATTTTTTCCTTCCTGAAATGGCTTGGTAATGACTAATATAAAAGCAGAACTGTGAACAAAAGAGACTCCAGCTCTGCGACTTGTTGTATTGTTATGTAAGCCTTAACTTAAGAAAATATTAGCTAATAATAAGATTAAGCGTAATTCTCCTAGAAATAAGAATATTTCTATTTTTCAGCTTCAATGTCTCAGAACCAGGTTAGCTTTTCAAGTTCTCTGTTTGTACCAGTAAGTGTGTCCTGGAAGTTACTCTCTTGTGCTCCACTTCCATCCTGACTTTAGATTGCTTCTTCTTTAGGTACATTCTATCAGAATCTGGTTTTAAAAGTACAAAAGCATGAGAGTAGGTAACTTCTTCTAGATCACTAAATATTCTGACCAGTAGAGAAATTATTCCAGGTTGGCCTTTCTTAACAATGGCACATCATGGCCATCGGGGTTCAGAGGTTAAAAACTGTCTACATATGCTGACTTCAAGAACCTCCAAAAAGATACACTCTTCTTCCTCAGCTATATACAGAAAAGTGGAAAATTGTTACCTAAATTATCCATTAGCTAAATGGTCCATCCTATCTAAAATATTCATCCTACCAAATTCCAAACAGTGGAAGTAAAGAATATGGCTTTGCTTGCACCAGATGAAAATAATGTATGGGGAAAATTCTATAAAAGGATTGAAGAAGTTCGCTGAGCCCAACAAGTCAGTTTATTTCCTTTCAACATTCTGTAGCCACTTGGAATTAGAATTTTCAATTACTGACACTGTACTTGAGCATGTGGTGTATTGAGTTATTGCTATCTGACTTGGATGAAAGTGCGTGCCAAAAGTGCATTCAATTCTATTCAACACAGTATGTCTTGGACCTATTAAGAGCAATCCACTTGTGTGGAGTAGTGTGAGTCACTACACTCCAGAAATTCCAATCTAGATGAGGAGGAAGACACACATACATAGATTACTCTAACAAAGGTTGAACTTTGATAACTGCCATGAAAGAGGCTTGAGACATCTAAAAAGTCAAGGGAGAAACTGATTCAGTAAGAGGAGGATTTCTTAGTTGCTAGGGCCTGAAGAATGAGCAAGTCTTAAAAACTTTTTCTACTATAAAAGTAATACAACTTCACTGTGAAAAATAAAATAAAAGTCACATACAATCCCACCAACTGACAATAATTACTTTTAACACTCATGCTAACATTTTTGTCTGCACATATGTCAGCATGAATATTCTTTAAAGAAAATCTAATAGTCATCTGTGTTCAGAGGTATTCTCCCTGGTAATCTGCCTTTTCCCCTTAACAATACATAATGAACATTTTTCTATGTCATTAGCTATTCTTATGCAATAGGTATGGCTCATAAGTTTCATGTTTTCTTTTATTTCCTCTCCTGATTATGGCTGCTTAGAACTTGATATTAAGAGGATTCTGAGACCATGTTTTAACTAAATGAGAAGAAATCTATTTAGCATGTTTCCACAGTGCCATGCTACAAATACCAAGTATTGGCTGACTCATTTCTATATCTCTTTTAATACCACATATTATCCTATCAGATAATTGCAAATAAATTTTAACCAATTCCATGTTTTGAGGCCTTTAGGATGTTTTCTATTTTTCTCTGTTACACATAACTCTATGATGAACCTCCTTATGCATATATACTTGCTCATTTGGATAATTATATTCTTAACAAAACTTTCTAGGATTGCTATTGCTGAATTGGAATATATGCAAAATTCTGAAGTTTTTTTTTAAAGTATTGCCAAATTATAGTGCCAAAAAATTATGCCCATTTAAAAAACTTGAAATTGTACATGAATGTACTAATTTTCTGGTTCCTTTCCCTATACGAACACTATGTTTTCTTTTTAAATATTTGCTCACTAATTTGACCTGGAACATGATCAGTTTTATCAGTGTTTTAGGCAGTTCACAACTGCAGGCAAGTGCAGGGGGTAAAGAAGGGTTCCACGTGCCCCAAGTCTAGCCAGAAATCACAACAGTGAAAAAGCCACTCTCTTAGGCCTCCTGGAACCCATGGGGACAAAAAAAGTAATTCTGTTGTTTACTCTTATTAACGTTTCATCTGTTATATCAGAAGTTACCCACTTCTCATAGAATATCTTTAAATCTCTCACTCTAGTTGTGTGCCTGTCCAATTTTCTTTCTAATTCTGTCAATTTTGGCTTTATATGAGGCTATATTGTGTACAAAAAACAGTTATGATTATTATTATCTTTGCAATGGACTGTTCATTGTATTATTTTGTAGTATCACTATCTCTATTCATACCTTCTGCTTTAAATTATAGTTTCTACATATTGCTACACAACTTCTTATTTGTAAGTAGTATAAAGCTACTTACAAATTAATTTTCATTAATTTTAACCTAAGAATTTAATCTAACCGTCATTCTTTAATAGGTGAATTTACTCGATTAATATTATTAAGATTTCAGATATATGTGGACTTATTTCTAATATCTTTGTTTTGTGTTTTCTGTTAATTATCTCTACCTCTTTCTTTTTAATTCCTTGCCTTTGGTTGATTTGCTAAAGTATTCTACATTATCTACTTAGACCTGTGCTAGTTTTTTAATCTTAGATCTTTATCTTAACAGGTGTAATTAGCCATGTATTGTTCTAACAATGCTGTTATTCCACATACTGATTCTCCTCTCAACATAGCAGTCTTTGACATCACCATGCCCCATCATATTAGTTTGTTTAAAATATTAGCATAGAGAATTTTTTTTAACTGCAGGGTGTTTTTTAACTGTACTTAATTAATTTCACCAATACATGATCAGTTTCTAAGTTTGCTGTTGTTTGTTGCATCCTTTGCCTTCATTCATGTCTCATCTTGCAAATTTAACTGGGGTCTATGGATAATAAACTCTTTAACACAATGTCTAAAAATGACTTACCTTTGCCAACATTACAGACTTATAGCTTAGTTGCCTATCAAATTCTACATTGAAGATCTATGTGTCTCTATGAACACTGAAAATATTCCATTGCATTCTGCAATCTATCAGTTTAAATTTTATTTCTCATTTTATTATAGGGTAAATATCCAGTAGCTTTAAACAACTTTTCTGTAATTTTGACGTTTTTAAGCTCGGCTATGGTTTTCTAGGCATGAATTTATCATTATTTATTTTGTAAGTCAGAGTTACTTTGATCTTAGGGCCCATCATTTTCCTCAGCTGGGAAAAGGTTCAGCAATAATCTCACTAAATATTGCTTCTTTGTCATTCCCTCAACTATTCTTCCTATCAGTCCCTTCTCTTAACTGCTCTTTCATTTTATTTATCTTTTTTATGCTGATTTTGGGGATCATTCCTTCCAATTTATTATTTTTCCTATAAAATTTATTCAGTCTTTTGTAGCAAAATTGTGTTTCCAAAGATAAACACAGCACTGTCTCCACTCCCACGTGCTGTTTGTCATGAGACTTTACCAATCCTACCAGGGAGAGATTGAGCTGTGTTCCTTCCCCATGAACCTAGATCACTCCTATACTCAGCTGACCAGTAGACTGTGGCAGAGTGACACTGTGCCCATGCCAGTTTTTCAAGACGCCTTGCATTTTTTGCTTTCATATTCTCTCCAGTTAAACCAGCTACCATGCTTGAAAGAAGGATAAGCTAGATTACTGAATGATGAAATACCAGGTAGAGAGAAAAAAGCAACATGGCAAAAGCCTGAGACTTGTGAATGAAGGACTTTTCGGACCTTCTAGCACAGCCCAGGCACCATCTGACTGCAGCTAAATAAGGCACCTCAGCCAATGTTCCTAACTGACCACTGCCCAAGGTCCCAACCTAGAATCATGAGAAGACTTGTTTTAAGCCACGAAATTTGGGGGTAGTTTCTTGCCCAGTAGTGAATAACTGAAGTAATTATATTTTTATTCCAGTAACTATATTTTTTATTTCTAAGAAGTATAATCGATTATATTTAATGTCTACTTGTTTCATTTCTGTTAATTAATAATTTGCTGTCTTTTAAAAATGAAAACCAGGCCTAATTCATCACTTTGAACAGCCAAAGCATACCTATTTCAAATATTTTTTATCTGGATTAATTTATTGATTTGACTCTTGATTCTGACATTAGATTTCTTTATGACTTGGGCAGGAACAGGGGTTGAAATACATTGTGAGTAAGAGCTTTTTCTTTTCCTTTTGCAACCTCCTCTTCTATATCTCTCCCAGTCTACTGGCTTTGCAGTTGCCTCATAAAGAGATACAATTTATATTAGAGAAAAAAATTAACCTATACACGACTCTATTACATTTTCAGAGACTGATAAGACTGATACTAAGAAATAAGCCAAAAGGGATGGAAATGTAAATTACTTAGAATATGAAGATAATTAACATAACAGAAAGGTTTTTCAGCCAAGAGTAACCTCAGGTGTATGGCAGGAAGTTAAGAGTCTACAGAGAAATTGTCCAAGCTTATTTGCTTGAACGTAAAACCTTTATGTTGATCCAAATCTTCAGAAAAGTCTACCACCTTGAAAATGTCTTCTTTGTGTGCTTCGGTGATGGCAAGGAAAGGGGGCCAAGTTCTGCATTGAGATTTGTGTAGAGCAGAAGTAAGAGGACCATTTGGTTTAGTAGGTGAGATGCAAATGAAATGTTGAGAAAGTTACCAATTTGTGACCAGAAAGGACTTCAAGAATGACAATCTCCAGGATTCAAAGTTATTTAAGGAGGACCTGGGGCTTCCCATAGAGCAGGAGCTTGAATCAATTTTGTTTGAACCTTAAAGAAAAAATAATAGCCTTCCCTGAAATCTGGTTACAGTTTACGATTGTTTTTTGTCCTGGCAGAATGCCAGAGTCATCTGGGGACCTGTTAATAAAATCTCCAAATACTCAGACTGTACCTCAGAATAATTAATTCAGAACCTCTTGGGATGATACCCAGCCGTCATTAGTATTTTATTGTTTCCCAGGTGATGTTAATGTACAACCAAAGCTGAGAACCACTGGTTTAAGCTGCATAAATATTTATTATTATTATTATTATTATTATTATTATACTTTAAGTTCTGGGGCACGTGTGCAGAACTTGCAGATTTGTTACATAGGTATACACATGCCATGGTAATTGGCTACAACCATCACTCCATTGTTTACATCAAGTTTTTCCCCTAATGCTACCGCTCCCCTAGCACCCTACCCCCTAACAGTCCCTGGTGTGTGATCTTCCCCTCCCTATGTCCATGTGTTCTCATTGTTCAATTCCCACTTATGAGCGAGAACATGCAGTGTTTGGTTTTCTGTTCTTGTGTTAATTTGCTGAGAATGATGATTTCCAGCTTCATCCATGTGCTCGCAAAGGACATGAATTCATCCTTTTTTATGGCTGTGTAGTATTCCATGGTGTATATGTGCCACATTTTCTTTATCCAGTCTATCATTGATGGCATTTGTGTTGGTTCCAAGTCTTTGCTATTGTGAACACTGCTGCAATAAACATACGTGTGCATTTGTCTTTATAATAGAATGATTGATACTCCTTTGGGTATATACCCAGTAATGGAATTGCTGGGTCAAATAGTATTTCTGATTCTAGATCTTTGAAGAATAGCCACACTGCTTTCCATGGTGGTTGAACTAATTTACACTCCCACCAATGGTGTAAAAGTGTTCCTATCTCTCCACATCCTCTCCAGCATCTTTTGTCTCCTTACTTTTTAATGATTGCCATTCTGACTGGAGTGATCTCGTACTGTGAAAGTATTGTTAAGGAATTGTTCTAAATTTTGAACAAAGGGCATTGGAAGAGAAGCAAGTAAATCAAGTGTTCTAAGAGATGGAAGTGAAAGACACTGAATCAAAGATATGGAGATGATTCAATTCTGCAATAAAATTGAGTGTATGAGAACATAGAGGAGACCTTCAAATTTGACTAACGTGAAGGCATTATTTCGCTGTGCAAAGTGATTTGAGAAAATAGTGGAGACAAACTTTGTATTACAAAGTTTTGAAATAGAAAAGAGGATGATGAGACAAAAGATGGAGACCATGACATGGAAACAGCACTGAAATAACTAGAAAGCACAGATTCCAGAAGGAGGCTTTAATAATTCAAAAACAAATTTGAATAGTGAGAACATTCTGACTATTCCTGACAGAACACATTTTTTATAGTCATAAGTGAGAGTTGGGAATCATGTTTATATAAGAATTAAAAACACTCATTTGCTTTTCTCCATAGGAGGGAGAATAGAGAGAAAATATTAATTACAGCACAAAATATATGTAGCTGTAATTTTAATCAACTTAATTATTATTTATAGGTATCAGTGATTTACCCTTCTGTTTCATCTATCACACATTTGTATAGGTTTCATAATGTAGAATTCCAGAGACTAATAACTTATTCAATGCAAGTAAGCAATTCATACCAATGTATGAATGCTGTGAGTTTCTAGATCCCTTAGAAAGATTTGCCTTCTAAAATATAGAAAGCATATTCATATAAATGAAGGTTTATTTGGCTATCTGAAGAAGAAATTTGCAGCAGAAGGCCTGCAGCCAAGTCTGTGCTCCAACTGGAAATGAGTTTTTCTTTGAATTCAACTTCTGAAAACTGGCCCTAGTTATTTGCTGCCTCCAATTCTGAACCCCAGGTTATTGAAGAATGCCACTTCCCCTTCACTGGGTCCCAAAATAGCTCTGGTACCCAAAAGAGATGATGAGAGAAAAGTAGGATTGATAGTAGCTATTCTCATATGTGAATCAGTAGGACATACAATTAGATTCAGAATATCAACCAGTAAATCGTTCCAGGTGCTTTGCAAGAAAAATAAATGAAATAGTATTATGTTTTAACTTTTATTTGAGGTTCAGGAGTGCATGTGCAGGTTTGTTATATAGATAAGCTCGTGTCATGGGGGTTTGTTGTACAGACCCAAGTACTAAGCCCAGTACCCAATAGTTATTTTTCTGTTACTCTTCCTTCTCCCAGCCTCCACCCTTAGTAGTCCCCAGTGTTTGTTGTTCCTTTCTTTGTGTCCATGAATTCTCATTATTTAGCTCCCACTCACAAGTTAGAGCATCTGGTATTTGGTTTTCTGTACCTGCATTAGTTTGCTAAGAATAATGACCTCCAGCTCCAGCCATGTTCCGACAAATGACATGATCTTGTTCTTTTTATGGCTGCATAGTATTCCATGGCGTATATGTACCACATTTTCCTTATTCAATCTGTCATTGATGAGCATTTAGGTTGATTCCATGTCTTTACTATTGTGAATAATGCTGCGAGGAACATTCACATGCACATGTCTTTATTGTAGAATGATTTATACTCTTCTAGGTATATATCCAGTAATGGGATTGCTGGATCAAATAGTAGTTCTGTTCTTAGCCCTCTTATAAATTGCCACAGTTTTCCATAATGGATCACTAATTTACATTCCCACCAACAGTGTAGAAGTGTTCCCTTTTCTCCACAACCTTGTCAACATCTGTTATTTTTTGACTTTTTAATAATAGCCATTCTGACTGCTGTGAGATGGTATCTCGCTGTGGTTTTGATTTGCATTTCTCTAATGGTCAGTGATATTGACGTTTTTTTCTGTATGTTTGTTGACCATACGAATGTCTTCTTTTGAAAAGTGTCCACTCATGTCCTTTGCCCACTTTTTAATGGGGTTGTGGTTTTTTTCCTTGAAAATTTGTTTAAGTTCCTTACAAATTCTGGATATTAGACCTTCATCAGCTGTGTAGTTTGCAAAAATTTTCTCCCATTCTGCAGGTCGTGTGTTTACTCCGTTGATGGTCTCTTTTGCTATGCAAAAGTTATTACGTTCAGTGAGATTCCATTTGTCAATTTTTACTTTTGTTCCAACTGCTTTTGGTGTCTTCATCATAAAATCTTTGTACATTCCAATGTCCAGAATTACGGTATTGCCTAGGTTCCCTTCCAGGCTTTTTATAGTCCTAAGTTTTACAATTAAGTCTTTAACCCATCTTGATTTGATTTTTTACATGGTGTAAGGAAAGGGTCCAATTTCAATCTTCTGCATATGGCTAGCGTTATCCCAGCACTATTTATTGAATAAGGAGTCTTTTCCCTGTTTCTTGTTTTTGTCAGCTCCTTTGAAGATCAGTTGGCTGTAGGTGTGCCCCATATTTCTAGGCTGCCTATTCTGTTCCATTGGTCTGTGTCTGTTTTTGTACCAGTGTTATGCTGTTTTGGTTACTGTAACCCTGTAGCATAATTTGAAGTCAGATAGCATGATCCCTCCAGTTTTATTCTTTTTGCTTAGGATTGCCTGGGCTATTCAGGCTCTTTTTTTAGTTTCATATGAATTTTTAAATAGTCATATCTAGTACTATGAAGAATGTCATTGGTAGCTTTATAAGAATAGCATTGAATCTGTAAATTGCTTTGGGCAGTATGACCATTTTAATGATATTGATTCTTCCTATCCATGAGTATGGAATATTTTCCGTTTGTTTGGATCACCTCTAATTTCTTTCAGCACTGTTTTGTAACTCTCACTGTAGAGATCTTTCACCTCCCTGATTAGCTACATTCCTAGGTATTTTATTCTTTTTTGTAGCAATTGTGAAGGGGATTGCATTCTTGATTTGCCTCTCAGCTTGGCTGTTTTTGATGTATAGGACTACTAGTGATTTTTGTGCATTGATTTTGTATCCTGAAACTTTGGCAAAGTTGTTTATCAGCTTAAGGAACTTTCAGGCCAAAGCTTTAGGATTTTCTAGTTATAGAATCATGTTGTCTGTGAACAGGGATAATTGGACTTCCTCTCTTCCTGTTTGATGCCCTTTACTTCTTTCTCTCACCTGATTGCCCTGGCCAGAACGTCCAATACTATCTTGAATAGGAGCGGTGAGAGAGGGCATTCTTGCTTTGTGCCAGTTTTCAAGGGAAATAATACTTCCAGCGTTTCCCCATAAAATAATATTCTTACAAATCATGTGACACGCTTGTATATTACTATAGTCTTACCTCCAAACAGTCCTTCAGAACAATCTCTGCCATCCAGACCACGTGGATCTTGCCTACCCAGAAAGACTTTTCTGTTTTCCTCTTGAATGAATGCGTGTTTCCGGATAAAAAGAAAAAATACATATCATTGGATTTTCAGTTTCTCACTGTGCCCTCTAGAGTTTTATGGAGAAAAATGAAAAAAGCCTTTGAAGAGAACAACTATTTCCACAGATTCTGGAGAAGGGACACTCAAGGTTTTTCAGAGGAGGTACTGAGATGGGGTTAGTGAATAGCTGTGGCCAGCCTTTGTGTAGGGGTTATGAGATTTCCTGGTCCACCAAGTCACACGTGAACTGCAAACAGTCTCTAGGATAGAAGTGTGTCAGATTCTCATTCTGTAAGACAGACCTTTCAGTTAAGTAATTAATTACGAGATCTTATCTGAAGATCAATTATCAAAAGTAAAATAATTTGAGATTCGATGGGGCCATTCTTGAATAAAATTTAAATAGAATTTCGGAATAGGACTAATTCCACAATACCAGAGATCATGTTTTGATAAGGCCAATGTGTCTCTAGACTCTAAAATGACCTTTATTTCTGAGATTTACACTACTTTGCTCTATTTGTTTATTTGTTTTGTTATAATTCATCATTTATTGAATGCTTTTCATATGCTGGGCACTATACATAACTTGTCTTATTTAATCTACACACAAAACACCATAAGTGAATATGTATGTCCCTGTCTACAAATGAGTAAATAGAGGCAAAGATGTGTTGATTGGTTTACTGAAGGTCACAAAGCAAACTAGTAACAAAGCTAAAATTTTAATATCAGAATTATTTGGTTCTAATGTTCACCTTTCATTAGATACATTACATTAATTTTCTATATGTTTAAAGGAGCTTCATAACTATATAAGACGGGACATTTTAAGTCCACTGTGCCTTCAGAATTTCATTTCAGTGCTACACGAAACAGTGACCTTACTGGATAGGTTAAATGAAAGCTGAAGTAAGCTGCTGGTCAAATAGGACTGCATAGAGGATAAGCAACATCGTGTCTTAGCCATAAAGGTGTCCTTCTGGAGAGATAGAGAGCATGCCATTATTCTGGCTTAAGAGTAACAGGTCATATATAACACCTTAGCTTTGGCTTAAGGAATAAGGTCAGGAATGTTAGGCTGAATTTATGAGACTGATATGGAGATTCAACATAATAAGTGCCATTTTACTGGCTGACATCAGGAATGGAGGAAATGTTCTGTTATTTTCATCTTGTAATCCTTGGGAGGAAGTGGTAGAAGTTTAAGATTTGAAATTGTTGTGAAGTGAGGAAAATAATAAATTGTAAAACTTGGTAGGGTAAATGGATTTGTGACCAAAAAAGTCTCTTATATTGCACAAATCATTAATGAATTCTTTTTGTGTGGTTGGCATTGCCAGGTGCTATGTTAGGTGGACCAGATAAGTGAAGCACAATCTTCCTCTCCAAGATCTTATAATATGATTAGGAAGCAAGGCGTAAATATAACAAAGTACAATTTAGTGCCAAAATAAAAGGTACTGATAACAAAACTATAAAATTCAGAGAAGAAATAAACAAATGAGGACTAGAGTGCCCATTCAGTCAACTCATGTGTTTATTCAATTCTTCCTATGAGCCAAGCAATATAATATACTTAACTCTAGGACTAACCAGTGGAGGCTTTTTACAGGTAAGAGGTTTGAGGTAAACTTGAAAAAACTAAATATTTAGTTAGGTAGGTTAAAAAAAAAAAAGAGGGGGAGAGGGGCAAGTGAATTCCTAAGTGAGTAAAAATTTTAAAAGCAGCAAACTTATTACAGCTTTAAGCACTTTATATATATGAACTCATTTAATCATCAGAAGAATTCAACGAACTAGGCACCATTAGCATTCCCATTTTACAGATGAGGACCCTAAGCTTAGGAAGTTAAGCAATTTACTTCCTAAGACACGTAAGTAGAAAGTGGTATAGCCACCATTCAAATGCAGAGAGTCAAAGCTTCCATTGCTTTTATTTATAGCCTCTTAGGTCCCCTGTTAGGGAGGAACTGGCAATGCAAAGAACACAACGTTAGCACACCTTAGCAGGTTTATCACCAGAAGTCTCAATAACATTGAGTCTCTTGTCTCAGAGCTTCATAGTTCTTGGGCATTCTGTTTAATTTTTAAGGTAATGGTCCTCAACTTCATCGTATAGCAGATCACCTGGAGGACTTCTTAAAACACTGATAGTTGAACCCCACCCAGACTTTTCAATTAAGTAGGTCTGGCCTTGGCCCCAAAATTTGCATTTCCACAAAGTGCCCAGTGGTACTGATGCTGCTGACTTGAAGATCATACTTGGAGAACCACTAATTAAGAAAACAAGTTCCCAACTTTCCTTGCACATCTTATACCTGGGGGCCTTTCATCACTGAACAGACAGTATCTCTATTGGAGATCTCTATTTCCACATCCCAGAAATGTCAAACAACATACCTAGAATTGAAATCACTGTCTTCTTACTGAAAATATGCTCTTCTGTTTTTGCTCTCTTAAGTGAAGACAAATTCATACTTTTGAAGCATCCTTGACCCTTCCTATCTACTACATCCAATCAACAAGATCATGTTGATTTTCTCTCTTAAATATTTCTTTCGACAAATATTTATTAGGCACTGCCATGAGCTTCATCCATATTTCAGGATGGATTTAGACTAAAGATTTTGAATACTTCAAAATATCACCACCAGAAAGCCTCCCTTACTGTAGTAAGAGAAAACACCACTTTGACAGTCTTAGCAATGTTGTACAAGACAAGGTATTTATAGGATTTGGAGGTCTGACTCAAGTGATTTAAAAGGGCCCTTCAGAGTAGAAAATGGATTGACATGGAGGAGTGGTCAGGACATGAAAGCTTAGGATTGGTCATCAGAGCAAGATGAGGGTTTTGATGAGTAAACTGCTATTTGACAAGTGAGCTATTTGCCTAGACAAGCACAGTGTTATCTCAGATAAATTGATTTTCAGGAATTATCTGATGCAAAAAGTGCAAACTATTTATTGGTTACAGTCTTATCTTTTTTGGGCAAATGTTTCCTGGAACAAAATACTAACTCATGTTGACACAGGTGGTCTCTGTTCTTAGTCCTAATAACTATGTCACTTTGATGTCGGTGATTGCAGTTCTCAAAGACACTGTGCCCTAGATTTAAGAAACTTACATTCCACTGAGCAGGCCAGCAGGGTTCTGGGGAAAAAAAAAAACTTCCTGGAATTAAAATTAACTTATTTGTAAGGTAGAAAGTGTACACAAAAGAAGAAATATCTGAATCTTCTTGTGGAAGTCTTCACAGTGGAGGTAGCACAGACTTTTAATAAATAGGGAATGAGGGCAATATAGTACACAGAGGAAGAGAACTATGGAAAAGCTCCAGAAACATGGGCTATCATGGCATCATCTCTTCTCTACCCATACTCCTAAGCTTTGGGTCAGGCTCTCCTTTTTTTCCTAATTATTTTTAAAATCTTTGAACTGATTTCCTGTCCCTAGTCTCATACATGGATATCCAAATTCACCCTGTACTCTACACCCAGCTATACATCTGTGTAACCCCGGCACCTTCTCTTAAGCCCATGGAGGGAACTATATGTAGTGCTCCTCTGGGGAAGGGAAAAGATAATGAAGGGAACATTCTACCTCCTTCTCTGGCTGGGTGAGATCCACAAGGGCCCCCTTTGCTGCCCAATCTCTCATTACAAAAGCATACAGATTTACAAGAAGAGAACAAACAAACCCATCCAAAAGTGGGCAAAGGATATGAACAGACACTTTTCAAAAGAAGGCACATATGAGGTGAACAAACATATGAAAAAATGCTCATCATCGCTGATTGTTAGAGAAATGCAAATCAAAACCACATTGAGATACCACCTCATGCCAGTTAGAATGGTGATCATTCAAAAATCTAGAGACAACAGATGCTGGAGAGGATGTGTAGAAATAGGAACAATTTTACACTGTCGGTGGAAGTGTAAACTAGTTCAATCATTGTGGATGACAGTGTGGAAATTCACCAAGGACCTAGAAATAGAAATTCCATTTGACCCAGCAATCCCATTACTGTGTGTATACCCAAAAGATTATAAATCATTCTATTATAAAAACACATGCACATGCATGTTCATTGTGGCACTGTTTACAATAGCAAAGACCTGGAACCAACCCAAATGCCCATCAATGATAGACTGGACAATGAAAATGTAGCACGTATACACCATGGAATACTATGCAGCCATAAAAAATGAGTTTGCATCCTTTGCAGGGACATGGATGAATCTGGAAACCATCATTCTTAGCAAACTGACACAAGAACAGAAAATCAAATACCACATGATCTCACTCATAGGCAGGTATCGAACAATGAGAACACATGGACACTGGGAGGGGAGCATCACACATTGGGGTCTGTTGTGGGGGCCAGGGGAGGGACAGCAGGGGAGTGGGAGGTTGTAGAGGGTTAACATGGGGAGAAATGCCAGATATAGGTGACAGGGGGATGGAAGCAGCAAACCGCATTGCCATGTGTGTTCTTATGCAACAATCCTGCATGATCTGCATATGTACCCCACAACCTAAAGTAAATTTTAAAAAAAAGCATACATGCCTGCCATCCCAGGATGGGGTGGTGGTATTTTACCTTTTTCTGACTAACGAACTCAAATGCATGGGATTCCAAAGAAGATCTAAACAGGTCTTTATTTAATGTTACAGATGATAAAACACAGATTGTATAGAGAGGTGGAGTGAGGTGAGACTAGACTACAGGTGGCTTTGCATCCCTCACTTTACTTAACCCTCATTCTTGTACATGATCACTAAGGCGTCACTTCCTAGACTCCCAGCACATATGCACATGGATTTCCCTCCAACAGTATGGTCACTCAATGGACTCCTTCTTCTTTCTCCCCTGTGCTACTCTCTTCTTGCATCCCCAGTGTTTAGAGATTTGAATTTCTTTTCCTCTTCTCTTCTTGGATAGTGGACTTCTCCCAACAATTATTGGACCTTTGGCCTCTTTGGGGGTCTTGGAAAACTTTATGGTCACCCACTTGTATGCTGAGGGTTGCTGGGTTAAGAGTTGTGAGTTGGTCACAGCTGTTCTCTTCCCATCTGCTCCCAGTGCTGTTTAAGGAGAGACAGGAAATTTCCAGTTCTGAGAAGAGGAGAGAAAGAATATTGGAGTTGATTGTCCTCTTTGTACTGCAGCCTAATTTTATTCTTCTGTTTTTCTTTAGAGATTTCTTTTTTAAAAATTCAGATATCTTGTCTTGCGAGAGTTAATTTCCAACTAATAATAGTCACAAACTCTATATATGAAATTCTCACCCCCTCTTCTAGAGGAATATTTCACTTTATTTTGCTTTAAATGAAAAAGTATCTTTCTCTAACCAACACGAATCACATTACATATCTTTCTTCCATTAACCTAGCTTTGGAAGGTGTCATATACAATTACCCCTTCTCAACTCCTGCCGTCCTCTCCCTCCTCCTCCTCAAAAAAGACAAGGACACTCCTAAGACGTAGCTCACCACATAACCAACCCACTTAAAACCCTCCAAGTTTTCTCATTGCCCATGAAGAGAGCACATGCTCCTGCAGAGAGGAAGCCACTACTTATCTCCAATCAATCACTGCCATGAGAAAATGCAGATTAATGGCGGCAAATTTTCAAGAGAAGTCAAAAATCACGGAGTATAAGGGAAATATCCAATTTTTAAGCCTTGGATAAAATAAATGAAACCAAGTGGTGGGTGCAGTGGCTCATGCCTGTAACCCCAGCACTTCAGAAGGCCAAGGTGGGCGGATCACAAGGTTAGGAGTTCAAGACCAATTTCTACTAAAAATACAAAAAAAAAAAAAAAATAGCTGGTATAGTGGCAGGCTCCTGTAATTCCAGCTACTTGGGAGGCTGAGGCAGGAGAATTACTTGAACCCGGGAGGTGGAGGTTTCAGTGAGCCGAGATTGCACTCCAGCAGGGGCAACAAGAGTGAAACTCCATCTCAAAATAATAATAATAAAATAATGAAATTAAAATAAATAAAATGAAAATAAAACAAAGCTTAAACAAAAAATTCATCACAAAATAAGTAGGCGAAGAGTAGTGGCTCACACCTGTAATCCCAGCACTTTGTGAGGCTCAGGTGGGCAGCTCAGAAGGTCAAGAGACGGAGACCATCCTGACTAACACAGTGAAATCCCATCTCTACTAAAAATACAAATAATTATGTGGGTGTGGTGACATATGCCTGTAGTCCCAGCTACTTGGGAGGCTGAGGCAGGAGAATTGCTTGAACCTGGGAGGCAGAGGTTGCAGTGAGCTGTGATCACGTCACTGCAATCCAGCCTGGGCGACAAAGTGAGATTCCATCTCAATAAAATATATATGTACATATATATATATATATATATATATATATATATATATATATACACACACATATATATACACACACATATATATACACACATATATATATATAATAACATTCTAAAAAGTATGTTTTCACTCTCTGCCCTAAAAGATCAAGTTCAACCTTCTTGTCAGGGCATAGGCTCCTAAGAAACTGGCCCCTGCCTCTTCTCCAGCCTCATCCCACATTACTTTTCAGTGAATAATGAATGCAACAGCAATATTAAACTGTTACCAGGTTTTAGAGCTCCGGCTTCCTCTGCCTTTGAAAATGTTTTCTTTGCCTGGAGTCCTTTTATAAATTTTAACTACCTAGCAAATTTTTATTCCTGTATCAAAACCCTTTGACATAAAATGTCCTTCTACAAGACTTCTTGGATCAACTCTCCAAAATCATTCTCTGTGGCATATTACTTCTGTATCCAATACATATTTTTTTAATTACTGTGGTTAGCTTCTATTTATTGAATGCCTATTTTGTACCAAAAATGATAAAACAAAGGTAGAAAAGAATAAAGTAGCTTACCTAAAAACACAAAGTTGGAGCGAGAGCAAGAGTTCTAACTCTTAATTAAATAAGTCCTGTCTGTCTGCAAAGTCTACTATGCATCATCCGCTGCCACATTCTACTGCCTATTTTTACATGTATTATTATTTATATCCATTCTCTCATCCCTTAACTGAGATTAAGTGATAAGAATAATGTTTTATTCATCATTTTATTGTTAGTACCTAGGATATAATATGCATCAAGAAATGTTTGTTGAACTGAACAAAACTGTGTTTTAAATGCAAATCATTTCATTTTTTAGCATTATTCTACCGTTTTTTATTGATTAATTCTTGATATTTATCTAAATTTAACTTCTTCATTAGGAATCTTTAAAAAGAGGCTCAATATATGTTTTGAAACTTTATTACCTTACAAAAGGCAGAATTTTAATCATTTTAATAATGACGCACTTAATTCAAATGACCATTTTCTGGATATTAAGAAGCAGAATATTAGCTTGTCAGTACCCAAATTTCAAATCTTGATTTAGCACCAAAAGGGAAAATTTGGAGAAGGAATTTTAATCACTGATTTTAGGCAAACATACTTAAGCTCTAGTTGACATGTCCTCTCAGTGTCCTGGATAATTTTTACAGAAGGGATCAAACTGTAATTGTGTCCCTTTTGCTAAACTGTTGATCACTCATGTGTTTCTGATATATGGCAAGATGATTTGGTTTATCCACAGTTGATCAGGACACTTTCTTTGCAGCAAGAAGTAGCAATTCATGATCAACCTTTTAACTGTCTCCCCAAGTTGCTCACAAGAGCAAAATACATGGCCTAAGGGAAAGAGTCTGACTGGACAAAAAACACTTCCAGCAAATGGGATCTATGGACATAATCTTATCACATCAGGCTCAAATCCAGTATTTAATTAACATTTCCCTTCTGCAGCATCCATAAGGAATCTTACATATTCTCCTCTGCAAGGCTAGAACTCTCAATGTGGGAGGAAAGGGGAATTTGGAGACAGAATCTCACCCAACAGGCCATTTAGAGTATCAGGAGGATGTATGGAGTTTCTCACCATGTTTAAGCAACCCTGTGATGGGCTGACTCCCAGTTTATTTTTTGGACTGTTCCTGTCACAGAGAGAGATTTTACTCTAGCAGAGGATTTGGGTACAGAGAAGCCATTGGGACATTCCTTTCTGGGGATTGAACTGATATGCATGTGGATAGATTACTTCTAGGAGATTTAGTTTGATCTTTGATAAGAGTAACTGTCCTGAGATGCTAAAAATACTTCAGCTTCAACATTTTGGTAAAAAGAGGTAAAGACAATTATTCCAATTTTAAAACAATGCCCTTTATTTCTTTCTCTTACCTGATTTCCCTGGCCAGAACTTCCAATACTTGTCTTCTGATGGTTTTCAAGAAGAATGCTTCCAGCTTCTGCCCATTCACTATGACGTTGGCTGTGGGTTTGTTATATATGGCTCTTGTTAGTTTGAGATATGTTCCTCCAATACCTAGTTTATTGAGAGTTTTTAACACGAAGGGATGTTGAATTTTATGCAAAGCCTTTTTTGCACCTATCAAGATAACCATATGGTTTTTGTCTTTAGTTCTGTTTATGTAATGAATCACATTTACTGATGAATCACATTTATTATTTGCTTATGTTGAACCAATCTCGTATTCCGGGGATGAAGCCTACTCGATTGTGATGGATAAGATTTTTATTATGCTGCTGGATTCGGTTTGCAAGTATATTGTTGAGGATTTTTGCATCAATTTTCATCAGGGGTTTTGGCTTGAAATTTTCTCTTTTTCTTGTATCTCTGCCAGGTTTTAATATCAGGATGATACTGGCCTTATAGAATGAGTTGGGGATGAGTTCTTTCTCCTCAACTTTTTGGAATAGTGTCTGTAGAAATGATACCAGCTCTTATTTGTACATCTTCTAGAATTCAGCTGTAAATCTGTCTGATTCTGGGCTTTTTTTATTGGTAGGCTATTTATTACTGCCTCAATTTCAGAACTTGTTATTGGCCTGTTCAGGGATTAAATTTCTTCCTGGGTTAGTTTTGGAATGGTGTACGTGTCAGGAATCTCTCCATTTCTACAGCTGATTTGCATAGTGGTGTCTGTAATATTATTAACTCTTATTTGTATTTCTGTGAGGTCAGTGGTGGTATCCCCCTGTTGTTTCTGATTGTGTTTATTTGAACCTTCTCTCTTTTCTTCTTTATTAATCTATCTAGGAGTCTATCTATTTTACTAATTTTTTCAAATAACCAGGTCCTGGAGTCATTGATTTTTTGAATGGTTTTTCTGTCTGAATCTCCCTGAGTTCAGCTCTGATTTGGGGTATTTCTTATCTTCCACTAGCTTTGAACTTTTGATTGTTCTTGGTTCTCTAGTTACTTTAGTTGTGATATTATGTCGCTAACTTGAGAGCTTTCTAACTTTTGGATGTGGGCTTTAGTGCTGTAAATTTCCCTCTTAACACTGCCTTAGCTATGTCCCAGAGATTCTGGCATGTTTTACCTTTGTTTTCAGTCATTTCAAAGAGACTTCTACCTTAATTTTATCATTTACCCAAAAGTCATTCAGGTGCAGGATTCAATGTCCATGTAATTGTATGCTTTTGAGTGAATGTCTTAGTCTTGAGTTCTAATTTGATTGTACTGTGGTCTTAGAGACTGTTTATTTTTATTTCAGTTATTTTACATTTGCTGAGGAGTCTTTTACTTCTGATTATGTGATCAATTTAGAATAAGTGCCATGTGGCAATGAGCTATTGATATGTTTTGGCTGTGTCCCCACACAAATCTCATCTTGAATTTTAGTTCCCATAATCCTCTTGTGTCATGACAGGGAACTGGTGGGAGGTAATTGAATCATGGGGTGATTATCTTCATGCTGTTCTCATGCCTGTGACTGAGTTCTCACAACATCTGATGGTTTTATAAGGAGCTTCCCTACTTCATTCACTCTTCTTCCCGCTACCATGTGAAGAAGGATCTGTTTGCTTCCTCTTCTGCCATGATTGTAAGTTTTCTGAGGCTCCCCCCCCCAATCCCTGTAGAACTGTGAGTAAATTAAACCTCTTTCCTTTGTAAATTACTGAGTCTCAGGCAGTTCTTTAGAGCAGCACAAGACTGTACTAATTCAGAAGTATATTCTGTTTCTTTGGGGTGGAGAGCTTTGTAGATGTTTATCAGGTCCATTTGATCCAGAGCTGAGTTCAGGTACTGAATATCTTGGTAAATTTTCTGTCATGATGATCTGTCAGTGAGGTGTTAAAATCTCTCACTATTATTGTGCAGGAGTCTAAGTCTCTTTGAAAGTCTCTAAGAACTTGCTTTACGAATCTGAGTGCTCCTGTGTTGGGTGTATATGTATTTAGGATAGGTTAGTCTCCCTGTTGAATTGAACCCTTTACCATTGTGTAATGCTCTTCTTTGTCTTTTTTTAAAATCTTGGTTTAAAGTCTGTTTTTTCAGAAACTGGTATTACAACACTTGCTTTTTTCTATTTTCCATTGGCTTGGTAGATTTTCCTCCATCTCTTTATTTTGAGTCTATATGTGTTTTTGCATGTGAGGTGGGTCTCTTGAAGACAGCATAGCAATTGGGTCTTGGTTTTTTTATCCAGCTTGCCATTATGCATCTTTTGATTAAGGCATTTAGCCCATTTACATTTAAGGTTAGTAATGATATCCAGTCAACATGATAGCTGGTTATTTTGCAGACTTGTTTATGTGGTTTCTTTATAGTATCACTGGTTTGTGTACTTAAGTGTGTTTTTGTAGTAACTGGTAATGGTCTTTTCTTTCCATGTTTAGTGCATCCTTCAGGAGTTCTTGTAAGGCTGGTCTGGTGGTAATGAATTCCCTCAGCATGTGCTTGTCTGAAAAGGATCTAGAAAAATGGGATACATTTCAGGTGTTTTAACTATTCTTATTAAAACATCACAGCCAAATGCCTTCTTTCCTCTCCTTCATATGTAGGACCTACGTAAGGTAAGAGTTTGTCCCCCAGCTCAGCCATTTAATCATTCATATTGGTGAGAAGAGCAAATCACTCAGCCTTTTATCTTCTTATGACTTTTTGGAAGTCCACAAAGTTTGCTAAGTTTGGGAAAGACTACTTTAAAGCATTTCTCTTCAGTATTACTCCTGCAGCTACCCATCTAGTATCTTTTTAGCACAGGAGCAGATGGGCTAGAGAACCTGATAATGCAATTATTTCACATTCCCGTCTTCTCCTTCTCAATCATACAAATGCTGCTAAGGTTCTTGCTATCATGGGTCAAACACTACCAGGGTTTGCTGCTTAGTCTAGCCTACCTTGACAGATCATTTCTTTGCATAAAGGAATATTTCTCTCAAGTGCCCAATAGCATCCCCAAAGATTCTATGATAGCTAAGAAAGCTTTGCATGCTCAGAGCACAAACAAAAACAAAACAAAAATTATTTCTGATATAGGAGCCAAGGAAATGGATGTTGTCATATATATATATATATATATATATATATGTACACACACACACACACACACCTATATATGTATAATGTATATAATATACATACATTATATATAAATTTTATCTTGTATATATGTATAATATATACATATATTGTGTATATATTTATATATGTATATATACACAATATATATGTATATACATATATACATATATAGTATATATGTGTATGTATACTATATATATATATATATATATATATATATATAACTCTTTTAAAGACAAAGGTTTACCAAACTTACCCTACTCAGTGTTTCATCAAATTTCTTTTCTTGGGTGTTTGCTCCATTCTTTTCTAAACCGCATAAGCTTCTTTAAAATCTTCAGGGTTTATTTCCTTTTCCATGAAAAAAAATTTTGTTAGATTCAAGCTGATTTAGAAAAGCAACAATGTTTCCTGTAGCACATGAAGGTAAAGTCTATGGTCTAAGCACGTGAAGTCTGTTTTTATTCGCATAATAATTTGATTATTTGGGGTATAGGAGTGACTAAAATTTGCATACTTCACAGAAATAAGACAAAGATAGCCAGTTAGGATGCACAAATTATTTTCCTCAAGTTCAATGGAGACAAGAATTATTTAAAAAAACAACAGCTAAATCAACGGACTAATGATCAGATGACAGGATGACAAAACATAAATATATGCTGGATTATCACTAGAGCCTTCAAGACATGTGGTCTTCCTCTTTTTATTTATATTTTTCTATTTTTTTGATAGTATGTGCAGGTAGACCAGCATGAACTTTCCTTTTAAAATATATATCACTTCCAGTATTTCAGTTTCCCCTAAACTTCAGACTCACTTTACAAGAGTAGCAACTTCATATGCTATTGAAAATAAAGAATATGAAAGGGGAACTCAGGAAAAGTGTGTAAGTTATAGAAATGTCTTACAATTTCTCAATAGATCAGTGTGGAAACTCACTTGTTAATCGTATTCATCTCCCCAAACGTATTGCATAGGACCTATAATTAGTACCTATTATAAACTGGCTTAACATTTAGTAAACACCTACTTACCAGAGATGGTGGGACATTTATTATAAGATGTCAAAGTTCAAAATTCTTCAGAAAGTACTTCCCGTTGACAGATGCACTTGTTGTTGAAGAAAAACATCCAACAAAGGAAGTTTAAAAGAACCCAGATGAATATTTTTTCAGATGGGCCACAAATAAGTTATAAATTCACCGTGTTCTACAACTTCCCAGAGCTGAGAAACTAAAGACAGTTCTACAATATCACATTTCAAAGGCGTCACAGGGCTTAGCTGCTAATGCAACAAAGTGGTATTTGTCTCGGAAGCATACAACATCGTGAATAACATCGTCCTCAGGAAAGAATGAGCCAATAGGCACCATTTCATGTTGCAACGGAGCAGCCGGCTTGATTGTGAACGCAGATCTGCCCACTCCACTCAAGCTGACATTTTGTACAGACTAGAAGGCATATGTGGTATGAGATCAATAAAGAAGTAAACTAAAAGGCTCTTAAATGATTGTAAATGAAGCTGAGAACAAAAACTTAGATCTCAATAACCTATAGTTATGACTTTAGGGCTATGGTCTGTTAACATCTGCTTCTTGGGTAGGAATGTTTTTCTTTCAAAATAACAGTGCTACATGAATCAACAGCTTCCAAAGGAACTATTTCATGCCATCCAACCTTAGGTCTCAGACCTGCAAAAGCTCATTGATCTTTGGTGAAATCTCAGTTACATAAGTAGGAAGTTATTTTTAAAGCCACACCAGATGCTACGGTTCCTCCTCATTGCTCCCACATGGATGCACACTGTTTATTCAGAACTGAGCCAAAAGACCTGAAATAAGAAAGTTAAGTATGATTCCCTGACAAGCCGAGAAAGCAGAGTTGCGTGCTATGGATCTGTAAATATTTCTTTTAGTTTTATTATTTGGCTGATGGCTTTTGAGCTGGCCACACTTTCACACACACACACGCACACACACACACACGAACTCAGAGGTTTTCCTTAGGAGGCTCATGATTTTCCTTTTGGAACTGACAGCAGAATTTCTTCCTAATTTAAATCATTTTTATAGCCTCCTTAGAGAGACTAAAACATTAACAGATATATACAACCTTAGCTCATCATTTTGCCAGGAAAAAATGTAAAGCAGTCCATGTTCTCCGTCAGAAATAATCTTCGGTTATATAAAAATGGTATTTAATTTAGTCAAATTGGAACTCACAATAAAAGGAATTGTTATTGTCATGTTGTATCCATGATATGAAGAGGTTTTTTTATTATGTGTGTTTTTTTTTTTTCGGTAACTTGGGGTTCAAATTTGATCTCTAATAAAAGAAGCTAAAGAAATATTCAATTACCAGATCTCATTGAGAAGGTAAGTCTCTGACTATATATGGAGTTGTCAAAGATAAAATGTCAAAACCACATAGATTTGTCTCATACTTCTCCAGAGAATGTATTTATTCACTATTGTATCCTTAGTATCTAGAACAGTAGCTAGACAGTATTCAATAAATGAGTCAATAAACAAAGTTGCCAAAACAATCCAAATTTTTTTTGAGACATAGTCTCATTCTGTTGTCCGGCCTGGAGTACAGTGGAATGATCTTGGCCCATTACAATCTCTGCCTCCTGGATTCAAGCAATTCTCCTGCCTCAGCCTCCTGAGTAGCTGGGAGGCACGCACTACCATACCTGGATAAATCTTTTGTATTTTTAGTAAATATAGGGTTTCACCATATTGGCCAGGCTGGTCTCCAACTCCTGACCTTCTGATCCACCTGCCTTGGCCTCCCAAAGTGCTAGGATTACAAGCATAACACCATGCCAGGCCTCCAATCCTAATTTTTAAAGCCATAACTATTTCTCTTTTATTTCCTAATAAGTCGGGTGGTGAGTAACATTGCCTATGTAAATCATCAGTATTATCTCCCACTATAAAGTTTTATGTTATCTCACCTCTTACTCCCCAACATATACTTTATGATTAAAAAGCACTAGTTAGTACTGTTATTTACCACTTCCATGTAGAATTGTCAATAGTATCATATTTTCATGTAGAATTACCACTGTATTCATAAATAAGATTGACACACTCCTTTGCTTAAAACTTTGTGGTAATGCCTGTATACAGCTTAGAATAAACATCAACCTCTTTGCCAAGGCTTAAGAAGCCATACATGATTAAGCTTTTGTTTGTGTTTTGAACCTTTTCACCTACCATTTTTCTTTGGTCTATATACTGAACCACATTCCCACTTTAAGAATTCTGGCTTTCAGCCCTTCTACTGATAACAATTAGAAAGTTAAGTGGAAAAAAACCCTACTATTTGAAGTCACTAAACAGTGACAAAATTGTCATAAACTAAAAGGGAATCTGTCTTTGAAAGAAGGAAACCCCAATGGTGGAAATAAATATTTACATGCCTTTCCCCTGAGACATACTGCTCAGGATAGATTGAACTTAAAAAAAATTATCATCTTGAAAAATCAGATGAGAGATTTGGGGGTTGCCAAGTGGCTGGATATTAAGAGGGAGAAATTCTGGAAAGGAGAGTGTTACAGAAAGGAAAACCCCAAAAATCTATGTGTAACCCCCACTCAAACTAAACTGCCAACATGTAGGGTGAGACTCCAAGGAGCTTGCAGGAAGGCAGCAGTTAAACAATGGCTTTAGTGGATACACACTATAGGAGAGTCAAGATTTGGTAATTAGAGTGTTAGTAAGTTTGGCTAGATTACTATACACATCAGGATTTCTATTAAAATCCCAGAAGAACCACACTTTAGGATTAAAGACTACTATCCAAGACTAAGTGATTTAACAATTCAACTGCCTGATAGAAAAAACAATTACACTCTTCAGAGGAAGATCATTAAAAACTGAGTCTCTATTGTATCAATGCAATACCCAGTATGTAATCAAAAATGACTAGACATATGAACACTTAGAGAAAAATATGACCCATAATCAAAAGAGAAAGAATAGTTAATAGACTAAAACAAACCAGATCTTAGTATTAATAGACTCACACTGTAAACCTAACAAATATTTAAAAGAATCTAAAGGAAAATTGAATATAATGAGATTAGGAAATTTCAGGCTATATGTGGAAACTTAAAAAATGAACTAATAAGAAGTTTAAAACTGAAAACATTTTTAAAATTTTAAATTTAATTGACTTACAACACTGTCAACCCAACAAACATGTAAAAGAATCTAAATACAAAGTTGAATACTGTATAATGAGATTAGGAAATTTCAGAATATATGCAGAAACTGTTAAAAAATGAATAAATAAGTTTAAAAGTGAAAAAAATACATATCTAAAATTAAATAAAATTATTGGCTAAGATTCATAGTGGATTGGATGCAATAAAACATTAGTAAACTTGAAGATAGTCAAAATAAATTAGATATACTGAAGCACAAAGAAAGGCATGACTGAAAAAATAATGAGCAGAGTCTCTCATGAACTTGGGACAGCAGTATTCCAAGATGTACACTGAGAGCAGTGGGTTAACCTCGTGGCAGAAGGAAAGAATTAGGATCCTCTGATTATTAGGATGACAGCCCTTGTCTTCCTGAAAGTAGATGACTGTTCTAGCACTCACAACTAAAGCTTGTGTGCAGCGGAAATCAGGTCTGTCATGGGCAGAAGAGAGCCTAGCTAGACCTCACCTCAATTCCCACTCCTACTGACCGTTCTTTCAGCCCATAGGTCCATTGGTTTGACTTCTGCTTCTGCTCCTCTGACAGATATCTGGCTCAACTTGTTTTCATGCCACACTGAAATCCTGAAATTCACAGCCTCCTTTCTGAGCTCTGAGCAGTCTCATTGGTGTGGCCTGGCCTAGAAGATGGTAAAGTTGCAACCAGAGAGGCGACCACTTTTCAGAATCACAAATGGAGTGGAAGATAATACCTTCTCCTTGCCCTTTATCCCTTCTTGCCCCCTTCACTCAACACCACTGGTACTCTCTAACTAGCCTGGAGAAAGGAAATGTTTTTTGCTTTCTCTGTGATCTCTAACAAAATTACCAGGCCAGGAAAGAATTTGTTTATGTCCTGTACCTCTTCTCCTCTCCATTCTGTCTTTAGGATTCATTCTGTGGCTTCATTGTCAAAGGCAGAGGGGAAACTCCTCCATCCTACAAAAGAATGCTGCAAGTTTAACACCTGAGCTACTAAGAGCAAAAGGAGATAGAGGACATTGGGAAATCCTATCTTAAGACAGTTGACTATTATCAACTGTCTTATTTGGCAAGGCAGAATCTGACTGTATTGGTCAATTCTCATGCTTCCTCAGCTTATGGATATTGAGAGGGAGAAATTCTGGAAAGGAGGGTGTTACCCATACCCAGACTGGGTAATTTGTAAAGGAAAATGGTTTAATTGATTCACACTGAAACATGACTGGGAAGGCTTCAGGAAACTTACAATCAAGGCAGAAGAAGCAGCAAACATCTCCTTCACATGGCAGCAGGAAGGTGAAGTCCAGAAGGAAGGTGGGGAAAAGTTCCTGATAAAGCCGTCAGATCTCATGAGAACTCACTATCATGAGCACAGCATGGTGGGGCTGCCTCCATGATCTAATCACCTCCGACAAGATCCCTCCCCAACACGTGGGGATTACAATTCGGATTACAATTCAAGATGAGATGTGGGTGAGGACACAGAGCCAGACCATATCACTATTATTGGACTGCCAAAGATTACTAGCACAAAGGTGGAGGGAGGCAGGAAGAATGAGGGGGTATAAAATTCTTTTCAAAATACTATTACTCAATATTTTATTTTATTTATGACTATGCAATATGGACAGAGCTGTAATTTATAAATCCTTTTCAGGATAACTTTAATGGTTATATCAGTCTTGAGGCCCCTTGCATTTTAGACAAAGCTCATTATCACAGGATGATGCTACTGGGGAAGGGCACAGCTATGGTCATGAACCTTATGATACTGCTATATAAAAGTCACTCCTCTTTTTCCCCAACTCTGCATCTCTGTCACCATATCAAATGTAAGTTTCTCAGGATAAAAGCAAGAGTAATTTTCAGCCCTGAAATTTCCTAGTATATTATTTTCTCCAACTTTAATTCTCACCTCCTGAGGATGATTCTAAACTGTATTAGATTTCATTCACATCAAGCATTGAATTATGGATCAAATGATCACACTACATTATGATTATTTTTAATTCCCAGGCATGTGTTTATTATTGAAGGAATTCTCACTCTTCTTTTCAAAACATGTTCTCAAATGAATCTAGTGATAAATTTCCGAATTTATTTATGGTAATCAAAAAAAGAAGATTTAGCATAATGATTGATGGCATACTCATTTAGAGACAGATGTTCAGGGGATTTAATTCAAACAAGGAAAATTTTTAAACTTCTCCATTTTGAACACACACTCTCTCTCTCTCTCTTTTCACATATATATGGGCGAGGACATGATATATATATATTGCAGAACAATCCCCTCAGGAACAATGAATTTCAGATGCGTTATCTCTGTTGTTTTATTAATGACACTATCTGGTGGGCATCAACTAGTCACACAAGGGCTGCAACAGATTTCTGTCTTTTCTTAAATGTTTTGTTCTGGCTTCTATCAATATAGCAAGATAAAAAACAATCCATGCACATAAACCTTAGGCTGATGTAGCAGCAGTTTTATGTGTATAACTAGAATTCTAAATATTTAATGCATAGGGTTCTTTCTAATTTCAGAAGAAATATGAAGGCAGTGCTCCTGAAATCCTACACGCTAGTCTATCACTTTAAATCCAAAAGTGAAGGATTATGGTTCAAATGACTTCAAGTTGGCATTTGATGGTTCAGAAGAAATGAAGCCATTTCAGGGAAAACCACACATTTTCTAAAAAGAGAAGAAATTTTTAGATGTGTATTTTATTTTCTGCATAGTAGCCATGATATTTCCCATGATCAGAAAATCATAACATAAAGCTGAACAGCACTGTGAAAAACAAAGTTATTCCTCAGAAACAAGGTATAATATATTTAATTGGAAAAAATAGAACTACTAAAAATATGAAAAATATTTTCTATAATAAAAATATTAATCTCATAATATTATGAAAGTACTACTCTCTTCCTTAAGCTTCATTTATTACAATGTATAGTCTACATATTTGCTTTAACTGTAATAGAGTTGCAAAAAATAAAATATTCACTAATCAAACACAGTAGGACTAGCTGTAAAAATTATCTAGGTCAAAAAAGAAAAGCAGGATGAATTTGAACCTCACCAAAGTAGCTATCTCTCTATATCTCTCTCTCTCTCTTCCTCTTTGTTCTTTTACCTGGATCTACCTGGAAAACCAAAAGCCCCAGAAGTTACATGAAAAAAAAAAAAAAATTTAAACCTCGTTAGAATTATTTAATGAGAAAATCCGTACCTCCTTAAGGTAATAGGGATGGGTATATGAGGCACAAAAAGTGCCAGAAGATAGTCAGCTTCCTCCTTCTAGAAAGATTATCGCAGAACTGGGCCTGAGTGATCTTTGATTAATACATGCAAAATAAAGATTTATATAGGTAGGATGAAGCCTATATATTCAGATAATACCAGGGTGTTTTGGCAGGACAAGCAGTAACATCCATGTGTTTTAAAAAAAGAAATACCTCTTACATCATTAGAAGCGTACATCTCAAAAGCAATTCAGGAACCAGTTTTTCCACATTTATCTAAAATCACATTTGAGGTACTAAATCTTACCAGTAAGTATAATTAACATAAAAAGAAGACATTTAATGACATTTTAAATATAAAATAGCATTGAAATCTGAGGCTTAGCCAGATACCTACTTAAAATTGACTAAACTGTTTCAAACGCTGTGTCTTTAAATTAATTTATGTTGAACACAGTGGGTACAAGAGTCAATTCTGGTTACTATGACAACAGACACTGAAAATTTAAAGATCTAGCAGCAGGCTGAATTCCCTGCAAAGAGGGTTATTTTACATTAAAATTACATACCACTGCAACAGTTTCAATGAAACATGTTAAACAGATATACATGCAAGCCATCTTTTTAAAAGACAATTTAATTAGTGTATATGAGATACAGTGTTTATCATTTTAACTTAAATTTCCTCGTAGCTAGATTTAAAGAGTGAATTAGAACCTCAATTTCAGAAAGCAAGCAACTAATTATCAAAATGCTACACTAGGGAAGAAGAAAAGATATCTAAACTAATCATGTAATAAAGGCACCGTAGACTATCAGTCTATACTCTTTGCTATGCAAATCTTTCCTTGGCTAGTGGGCCAGTCTCATAAAATGGAAACTTAACAGAACAACCACAACAATAAAAAAGGGAACATGCAATCATATGAATACACTGAATTTTTTAGATTGATAAAATGTAAAATGATTTCTCTAAAGAGTCCTTTAATTGGCTATAAAATTACTGGATTTGAAAATGATTGTGTTTTGTATTATTCCAATACAGCTTTTATGGGGTCAAGGCTCATCAATTCTGCTAAATAAACATACTGACTCATGTAGCCCCAAAAAGTCACCCTGAGTATATAAACCAAGTGAAAGGAAATGAGATATAAGTGGCTGTCAATCAGTGCGTGCCAAAGAGGAGAAGATGGTAGAGGCCTCCTGAAGTGGCACTCCTCCTTGTCTCTCCTTCCATTCAAGCACGAAGAGCAAGGGAAATGCCTCCTTGGTTCTGATTAAATGCACATCATGATAGCCCAGTTTCTCAATTGGTCTTTAAAAACACTCACGTGCACACACTTCAGGACAGGCCATTTTCCTGTTGTTTAGTCTGCTAAAGTGTAACATCAGTCTTGATCTGGTTCATCTGAAGATATTGATTAAAATTGGTGCCCATTATGTCTCTGATGCCAAAGGTTAATGTCATTCAAAATAGAGAGTTCCCTTTTGTATTCCGCTTATAACTCTCACATTAGATTCTTGAATCAAATTACATTTTACCAACCCTTGTTTGAAACAGAAATGGGAGGTAGGGAAGACTAGAAAGGAAAGAATTATTTTCTCTTTATAAGTGGGTCCCCTATACTGAAGGTTTCCATAAAACACAGGAATTGAGTCTATTAAAGATCTCAAACATCTGAGGGATATTAATTCAGTTTATTGACTCTACTTTTAACAGTTCATATGGATGCTTCAATATTCCACTTTTTTATCTCAATTTTGCTACTCCACAGAGACAAAAATTAAAACAGAAAACACTACTGATTTCCTAAATATACAGTGTCCTTGGAATATAGACTACGAAGGCAAAAATGAATGAGAATGTCCACATTTCAAATATATTTTGGAGATGGAAAATCAAACTATTTTAATATGTGAAATCCAATATTCCTTCTCCACTCTGGAATTATAGGACATCAATTATGTTGAAAACGTGTTCATCATCAGAATAAACATTACTCATGATGATTAAGAGGAAGAAAAATTTTCTATTAGAAAAAAATAGCTCAAAAATGTTCATTCATGTTATGTAAGTTTTCATTTGTTTCTTTTCAAGCAGTTTGAAAATAAAGAATCTGCTAAAATCCAGTGGGTAGAGAACTATAAACAAGATATGAGTTTTGTATTTTTAAAACTGTGTGTTTATGTAATCTAAATGGAACAGTTTGTTCCATTAAAACGATCCTTCAGTTTGCAAGAGTCCTCTTTAGGTATTTATAGGCCTTGAGATAGGCTCCAACTGTTATAGTTTACAATGACTTTTCACACATTCCTGCTTAACTTATCATCTACAACATTTATGGATGTGTTACATGACACAAGAAATCATTTTTATTTAATTCGTATCTCTTCAAAATCAGTGTCCATGTAGAGTAAACAATACAAATCTGTTTAACATTACTAATTAAGCATTACAGTTTTATGTATATATATCGTCTCTCTTTACCCAGTTACATTTTTAAAAATATATTCAACAACCCTCATGAGCAAGGCACTATAAAAAAATACAATCTCATAGAAGGGATAAGACTTTCCCAATGTGGACCATGCAAACGATGCTGAGAGGAGATAGTAAAAATGATTTTTACCTGAATGGATCAGGAAAAACTTTTTAGAACAAGTATGTTTGTTCTAAAGCTTGAATTTGCATAGTTTAGGAGACTATACAGATGGGAAAGGAAAGACCTTCCAAAAAGTAGGGCCAATACAAAGACACAAAGAGAGGATGTGCATACTCTTCCAAAGATCCTAAAAAGACCTGTTGGTGGACTGAAGCTCTATCCAAGAAAATTTCAAATCCCAGTCTGAGGAACATGGACTTTGTTATTCAGGCAAGATTTGGGAGCAATGAAATGGCAAGGGGTGAGGTGTTCAGTAAAATCCACATGGCAAAAAACTGTAGATGGACTGGAGTGGCAAGCCATGATTTAAAGACACAATGTAAAAGGTTTAGTACAAGTGAGGCTGAAAGGTCTGGGCTAGGGCAATAGCAGGATAGCTAGGACAAAGAGAGTTTAGAAATATTACAGAGGGCTGGGAACAGTGACTCATGCCTATAATCCCAGCACTTTGGGAGGCTGAGGTGGGAGGATCACTTGAGCCCAGGTGGTTGAGGCTGCGGTGAGCTATGATTGCATGCCACATTATTGCCCTCTAGCCTGGGTAAGAGAGTGAGACCTGGTTGGAAGGAAGGAAGGAAAAGAAATGTTGCAAAGGTAGAATGAAGAGAATTTGGTAAAGGCCAGCTTGAGGTCCCCACATTTAGTGGTTAAGAGATTTGATGTGCTAAAGAATATGAATATATCAGAGTAGATAATATTAAATTACACTGCATTTTGGAATTGCAGAGCAAATAGTAATGTCTTCACTTTGTGTTAGCTACTGTGGTCTTCCTTTTGATTCTCCATGCCCACTCCTCTGCTAACTAAATGGGTAAAAAATGAACTAAACAGCCAATTGATTAAAGCTTAATAAAATGCAATAATTAAAATAGTCCCTTTAGGTGGTGCTTAGTCTCTATAAAGTAAAAATGTTCTTTTACTTAGATAATCTCACCATCTCTCTTCTTTGCTCTATAAGTGGTGAATAGGTATATAAGTGAAGGGGTATGGAGACCTTCCTACATGATCTTGTGGTGCTGAAGAACTGTAAGATCCTTATGCTATATTTTCATCCTCTGGACCTTGTGTGATGCCCTTGGCTATCTGGTCCCTTGGGGTCCTGTGGACCTCCAGGACAGAAGCACAGGAACTTTGAAGTTTTTCACATTTTTTAATACTCTTGGCTCAAGTGATGCCCCTAGTGATGGCTCCTGGCTATCCTGCACCTAAGCTTCTCTCCTAGGCCTATAGGATGTCTTCCTTAAACACCACTCAGCCCCAACTCAGGCTGTCACTCAGCAGCTTTTGCTGAGAAGCCACCTTTCCCCACTGCACAAAACTCCTCTGGAAAGCTTTCAAATTAGACTCTGTTCTACACCGCAAGGAAAGCAAGGAAAACTAACTACCCCTACCTGAGCAATGAATCATGCTGGAGATCATAACATTTATTTGACTATGAATGTAATCTAGATCAGTACAGGGCAATGTGTTAGATGATATGGAAAACAAGAGTCCTCTGCTATCCCTATAGTATCCTCACTAATAACCTGTCCCTCTCTAGACCAGTTCCAAATAAGTGAAAATCTGAGCAGATATCTAAATGTCTCTGCTCCTGGACCTTTTCTCTCTTATTCATCTCATAGCATTTCAAGGTCAGGAAGAGGCTTTTGTATCACAGTCTCCTTCTTCCAGGTTTCATCTGAGCCCCATGATAGCCAAAGGCTGAGACCTCCAGCTTGATTATTAATATAGCTGATTGACAACACAGTACAAGAAATTCTGTTGTTAATATGGCAACTGAAGGAACCAAAAAAATTAGAAAAGTCTTCCGGAAGACAATAGCCTGGCTTGCAAGAATGTTAACTTGTTATACAATCTTATGTTGCATGCCAAAACTGAATATTACCTGAATCTCTTAATTTCCCAGAGACAGGGATGCTTCAGGTAAACTAGTGGGAAGACCTATGAGGAAAAGTAACAGAAGAAACGCATCAAGATCTTTCAAAATATTATCCATTTTACAAATAGATCTATGCTATTAGCGTTACATAGTATTTCCAAAATGAGTAATTATGGAGACTTCAAAAATATTCACAATGAATATAATATATGCTACTGAAAAATGGATGCTCCTTTAAGACTCAGTAACATCTATGTCTATTCAATACAAAAATTGAATTAACACAGTGATGTTGTATCTAAGACTAGGTATGAGAGCAGGAATAGAGGACTTGGTATTCCAGCCAACAGGTTAAATAATTTAGTAAATTTCAATAGTCAATGAATTGATTGATTCTCTGATATACAAACTAAAGTTACTAAAGCAGAAGGAAAAGGTTAGAAATAGAACCACTTAACTTATGTTGATAACACTTGCCTCTGTACTAGTTACTGGTCTTAGATGCAGCCACCAACGAATGACAAATAAGAAGCTTGTGGACGACACACCTCAGCTTCCCTAACTCTGAGGTTCACCTTCCACACGGCCGCTAAGTTTCCCATTGAAAACTACTGCCAGCTTAACCACAGTAGTAACTTGCTTGATCACAAACTCTTCTCTGACTTCCTTTTGTTTGCTGTCTAACTCGCCCACTGACTTGCTGCTGTTTCCTGGGATGACCTTGAATAAACCACTTACTCTTGCATCTGTGTCTCAGAAAATGCTTCTCAGGGAAAGAAAATAAAGTCCAGAGCTCTTGACCATGGCTTGCCTTCTTTGTCTGACTGAGAGGAATCTCTGAAGCCCAGGAGTCTAAATCATGTGGAACTTTATGTCTGAAGTACTCTCATGTCTTCTTTTTAATCCTTCAATTAAAACCAGAATGACAAATTTTCCGTTAATAAAAGAGTGGGTGTTTTTCCCCTGAGGACTCTCTCTTCCAATAGTCCAGCTAGCACAAAAATGTCTCAAGCCTCTTGGAGAAGGTCAGCAAGCTCTGACTCAGCCCTATCCTCCCAAACGTAGACTTGGAGTTAGCAGATTCTTTGGCCCAAACCTGTTTTTATATAAAATAATAAATTCAACTAAATAACTAAAGATCTTCACTAAGAGTCAAATAATTTTAAAAGTATCAAGTTCCCAAGAGTCAATAATCCAAACTTCATGTTGTCTTCATTTTTCCACAAAAAGTAGTATTACCAAGTCTCTTTTCAATCAATAAAACACAAACACTCTCTCAAAATGTTTGAGTGTTCATTTAAACTGGAAGTCACAGCTCAAACTATGGGCCTGTGAAGACCTGGCTTCAAATCCTGGCTACAATTCTTGCTGACAATGACACCAAGCATATTATTTAACCCCTTAGGCCTTCATCTGTTCTTCCCCAAGTTAGAAATAATAAAATACTTAAATTTTACAGTGGCCATTAAGAACAAATGAAATGATTAATAAAGTCTAACACATAGCAAATGTTCATGTTAATTTGTTTTTAAAACATCTAGTAATCATTCATTCAATTAACATTTATTGAGCATCTGTTTGTTGCTGGACCCTGTGATAAATAAAATACAATCTTTCTCCTACCCTCCAAGAGCTTATGATCTGCTGGGGAGACAAATATATGTGTTAAATTTAATAGTTAAAATGTATATAATACATTATATTATGCTCAATGTGTTGTTGCACGAATATGTATTAAAGTGAATAATTACAAAGAAAACAAAATTTTCTTGAATACAACAGTAAAAGTGCTATCTCAAATTTCTAGGCCACAGTAGTATTCAGATACTTGTGTCTACTTACCCTATATACAGCAGATTAAATTTCATAACTTTATAATCTTAAGAATCATTCTCTTGCCATTATCAGAGTGTTAATGTTTGGATGGTTAATACTGAGGAAAATGAGAATGAAAGTCCTGTTCAAACGCTGGGTCATGGTAAATGTGAGGAGAAAATTATGTCCATTTAAGGCTTTGTAGTGGCCTAAGAGATATGAATTGCTCTTCACCTTATCATGTCACTCCACTAAAATTACCATCAGTGTCATAAACTGATATCTAATAACTAAGTGCTTAGGGGTCGGGAAAGCTTAAGACTCTCCTGAACAAAAATACCTAGTAACACGTTTTGTTGATCACTGTAGCAGAAAGCTCACCCTGCTTCCTGTCCTACACAATTTCTGGCATGTTTTGCTCTGTCTAAGAGAGCATTTTGTGTATGTCTGCCATATCCTTGACCCAACATACCCCAAACCTGTTAATTTCCGTGGCTGATGTTCACATGCCATTCCTTACATGGAGAGCATGCACACACACACCCTCCCAGACCCTCTCTCACACCCAAAGGGCTGAACAGGGTGCCATTCGCCCAGATCATTCACAAGAGGATGAGTCTGTTGATAAAGTGACTCAGGCTCCACCGGCAGGTTTGGTGAGGTGTCAAATTAAGACAAGCAGAGATGGAGCTGACACTTGTAAATCAACCATAAAGCACTTATCACGTTAATACCTCGGTCTCAGACGTGATTTTTAAACTGTTTGTTCCTGATCCCCTACAAGAGCATCACCAACATTCTCACAGGAATGATAAAGATATGTCTCTCCTCGTGTGGAAGGTCAATCAAGCCTTCATCCTGACCTTGTCCTCTCACTCACAGAAAAGCAAGTTCTTAATTTTATAAGAACCATTTGCCTATAAGATAGGCATTCTCTTAATTATTCTTACCTGGGAAAACTTTCAACTTCCTTAATCTTAATTCTTCAGGTATCAGATATCAAGCTGACACTTTCTTTTTTTAGTTCTAGAAATTTTTTTCCATAGGTTATTGGGGTGCAGGTAATGTTTGATTACATGAGTAAGTTCTTTAGTGGTGATCTGTGAGATTTTAGTGCACCCATCACCCAAGCAGTGTATACTGTACCCTATTTTATTCCTTGTTTCCCTTCCACTCTTCCCCCAAGTCCCCAAATTCCATTGTATCATTCGTATGCATTTGCGTCCTCATAGCTTAGCTCCCACATATCAGTGAGAGCATGTGATGTTTGGTTTTCCAGTCCTGAGTTACTATACTCAGAATAGTAGTCTCCAATTTTATCCATATGTATATGTATGTGTGCATATATATGTGTATATATATATATATATATATATATATATATGTGATATATATATATCGCAGTTTCTTTATCCACTCATTGATTGATGGGCATTTGAGTTGGTTCCACAATTTTTCCATTGCAAATTGTGCTGCTATAAACATGCATGTGCAAGTGTCTTTTATGTGTAATGACTTCTTTTTCTCTGGGTAGATACCCAGTAGTGGGATTGCTGGGTCAAATGGTAGATCTACTTTTAGTTCTTTAAGGAATCTCCACACTGTTTTCCATAGTGGCTGTACTAGTTTACATTCCCACCAGCAGTATAGATTAAATTAGGAAGAATTTAATTTACTATCTTAATAACTCCTAGCCTAACTTAGGAAGAATTAGATACCCTGGATAGACCAATAACAAGCAGCAAGATTAAAATGGTAATTAAAAAATTGCCACCAACAAGAAAAAAGTCCAGGACCAGACAGATTCACAGCAGAATTCTACCAGACATTCAAGGAAGAATTGTTGCCAATCCTCTTGACATTATTCCACAACATAGAGAAAGAGGGAACCCTCCCTAATTCATTCTATGAAGGCAGCATCACCCTAATATCAAAACCAGGGAAGGACATAAACAAAAAAGAAAACTATAGACCAATATCTCTGATGAACATAGATGCTAAAATCCTTAACAAAATACTAGCTAAATGAATCCAACCACATTTCAAAAAGATAATTCACCATGATCAAGTGGATTTCATATCAGAGATGCAGGGATGGTTTCATGCACACAGGTCAATAAATGTGATACACCACATAAACAGAAGTTAAAAAGAATCACATCATCACCTCAGTTAAGAAAAAGCACTTAACAAAATCCAGTCTCCCTTTATGATTATAACTCAGTAAAATCAGCATACAAGGGACATATTTGAATGTAATAAAAGCCATCTATGACAAACCCACAGCCAACATATTACTGAATGGGGAAAAGTTGAAAGCGTTCCCTCTGAGAACTGGAACAAGACAAAGATGTCAATTCCTCTTCAGCATAGTACTGGAAGCCTTAGCCAGAGCAATCAGACAAGAGAAAGAAATAAAGGACCTTCAAATCAGTAAAGAGGAAGTCAAACTCTCACTGTTTGCTGATAATATGACTGTTTACCATGAAAACCCTAAAGACTACTCCAGAAAGCTCCTAGAACTGATGAAAGAATTCAGCAAAGTTTCTGCATACAAAATTAATGTACACAAATTAGTAGCTCTTCTATAAACCAACAGTAACCAAGTAAAGATTAAATCAAGAACTCAACCCTTTTTACAACATCTGTAAAAAAAAAAAAAAAAAAAAAAAAAAAAAAAAAAAAAAAAGACTTACAAGTATACCTAACCTAGGTGAAAGACTTCTACCAGGAAAACTACAAAACGCTGCTGAAAGAAATGATAGATGACACAAACAAATGGAAATACATTCCATTCTCATGAGTGAGTAGAATCAATATTGTGAAAATAACCATACTGCCAAAAGCAATCTGCAAATTCAATGCAATTCTCATCAATGTACCACCACCATTCTTCAAATAATTAGAAAAAAAAAATTCTAAAATTCATATGGAAACAAAAAAGAGCCTGAATAGCCAAAGCAGGACTATGCAAAAAGAACAAATCTGGAGGCATCACGTTAGCTGACTTCAAATTATACTATAAGGCCATAGTCACCAAAACAGCATGGTACTGGTATAAAAATAGGCACATAGACCAAAGGAACAGAATAGAGAACCCAGAGGTAAAACCAAATACTTACAGCCAACTGATCTTTGACAAAGCAAACAAAACCATAAAGTGGAAGGCTGGGTGCAGTGGCTCACACTTGTAATTCCAGCACTCGGAGAGATCAAGGAGGGCGGATCACTTGAGGTCAGGAGTTTGAAACCAGCCTGGGCAGCATGTTGAAACCTATCTCTACCACAAAATACAAGAATTACCTGGGCATGGCAGCACACACTGTTAGTCCCAGGTACTCTGGAGGCTGAGGCTAGAGAATTGCTTGAACCTGGGAGCCAGAAATTGTAGTGAGCTGAGATCACCCCACTGCGATCCAGCCTGGGCAACAGAGGGAGACTCTGTCTCAAAAATAGATAAATAAATAACAAATAAATAGATAAATAAATAACAAATAAATGGATAAATAAGTACGTAAGTAAGTAAATAAAGTTGGGAAAGAACACTCTTTTCAACAAATGGTGCTGGTATAATTGGTTAGCCACACGTAGGAAAATGAAATTGGATTCCCATCTCTCACCTTATACAAAAGCAACTCAAAATAGATTAAGGACTTAAATCTAAGACCTGAAACGAAAAAAATTCTAGAAGATGACATTGGAAAAACCCTTCTAGACATTGGCTTAGGCAAGAGTTTCCATGACCAAGAACCCCAAAGCAAATGCAATAAAACAAAGATAAATAGCTGGGACTTAATTAAACTAAAGAGCTTTTACATTGCAAAAGGAACAGTCAGCAGAGTAAGCCCACAGAGTGGGAGAAAATCTTCATAATCTGTATATTTGATAAAGGACTAATATCCAGAATCTACAACAAACTTGAGCAAATCAGCTAGAAATAGCTTCTCTTGAATTATTTTGGGGGGAAGTTTTTATGGTTAAAAAAAAAAAAACTTCAGAATTACCTTTTCCAGTATAACTGACTCTTTTCTATCATAAATCCAACCAGTCATTTATTGGCATGAAGAAATGTCAAAAGATCTGGAAGGGTTGGCAAGAGCCACGGAACCAACACCACTGTTTTGAGTTGTGTGATGTTATTGTTGTTGTTGTCATTTGGTGTAACCCACAAGGGGGTTAAGGAAACAGAGTCCTGAGCAAATAAGAGCCAGGAAATTACCATCTGGAGAACTTCCAGAATGTTCTCCTTGAAATATCTGTGATGCTTCTTCTCACATGTGTCTTTCACAGGGTAGGGAAGGAGATTGAGAGACACAATGGATTATCCCAGTTCACTAGTACAGACAATGTGGAGTACACCTGGAAAGCTGAGTCACATATAGGGAGGAAACGTAATTAATTGAATAATTCAAGGTTATTACTAGCAACTCAATTAAAGATGGATAACCTGTGAAAGGCAGCACTGGAAAAGAAGGCAGGTCATAGAGACTGAGGCAGAGGCTTTTTTACTGGTTTCTTTGGAAAGTATATCTCCCCATCTAGACAGCTGGTATAACTCAATAGTAGTACCTGCATGGCTCCAACTGGAGAGCTACCTTTGCAGTACACGCCCTTCATTTTACAAATCAGAAAATGAAGGCTCAACTTTCCTAAGATGAAACCGCTATTTAGTGGCAAACCTGAATTTGAATGTAAATTTTCTGCCTCTTGTCTCAGTTCTCTTTTTACTCTGCTTTGGTTAAAATACATCCAGAATCTTAACAGTTTTATCATAATCAAAAATAATTACCCTTTCTTATTTATTAAGTACATGTTATGTTTCAGACACTATAAAAGGAGCTTTTTCTAGAATATCCCATTTAATTTTACAATGCTTTAAATGAGATAGACACTGTTCTATCTATATTCTATGAATAAAACAAAGCTTGGTGATATCGAATTATGAGCAGCATAAAATCAAATGAATAGTAAATGATAAAATCACCATTTAGATCTATGCCTGTCTAAATTCCACTAGAAATAAGAGGCAAGTTGTGAAGACTAACTGTGGCCCAAAAATCTACACTTGTACCCTCTCTTCATCTGCATTACTGTGGCCTTAATTCAGGATTTTATCTTTGCATAGACTATTGCAATAGTTTTCTAACCAATCTATTACCATCTCTTCCTTGCAAGTCCATCTTCTACATTTATAACAGAATTATATTTTTAAATGTATAATTTATTATCAAATTATCCTGTTATTTCTCAGGTCAAACAGTTAATAAGCCTCAGATTAAGAACCAGAGACCCTGGACTTCCTTTTAGGTTACTTAGATCTGGGGTTCTTTTCCCTAATCCTCATTAATTAATAAAATATAATTATTAAAAACATTATCATGACATATAATCACCCTTTATAACACCTTAATACTAAAGGTAGTTCCAGAAATGTTATGTACTTTTTATAAAATGAAGTTATAAGTCTAATCCTACTATGCATGACATTAATCCACTCCAAATGCCTAGAGAAAAATCAGCGATTAATAGAAAACTCAGGTAAGAACAGGACAATGAACAAAAGCTTTAGGATAATCTCATTTATAAATATGCACATATAAATGTTAGCAACTTGGAATAACAAAATACCTGTGACTAAACTAGATTTATTCTACAAATGCAAGGATGGTTTAAATTAGAAAATCTACTATTGTAATTGAACACATTAACAAATTGAAGCAAAACACTCTGGTCATCTGAATAGATGAAGAAAAAATCTTATATGAAATTCAACACCTAATCATAATCAAAAATTCGAGAAAACTTGGAATGGAACAGGGTTAATGTTTAGGGGTTCAATCCTAGAGCTCAGACTAACTAAAATCAGTAGTGACTAAAGCACAGGCAGAGCGGCCTGGAGAAAGTTCCACAGTGAGCATGCTGTTCAGCTCTAAGTAGTCTGTAAAAAGCACTCTGACTTGGTAACAAGAGACTAAGAAGGAGGTGAACTGTTTTCGTATTTTCAAGTCACCCTACATATAAAGCAAATTGTTACATGTTATTGTGTACCCTAGCCTCGGTCTTGTCGCCCTGTGAGGCTATGCGTTTTTAAAAAGTTCTACTGCCCTTTATAACGCAGTTTTAAACCTCCAGGGCTTCAGTTTGATATGAATAAACATGGGGTCCAAAAAAGAGGAGGAAAAGAGATGAGGAAAGCCTGTGCTACACACACACACACACACACACACACACACACATGCGCACGTGCGCGATCATACAAAATGCTTCTTAATGGGGAAGAGTTACACTAACTACTCTTTGTCACTGCTTACTCATTATTTCAACAGCAACAACAACCCAAATCACATAGTCTAATCGTTACTTTTGCCTTCCAACTAATAAATTCCAACATAGAGACCACATCAAAAACCTCAGAAATGCAGTCCCCTTTAGGGAGAAAGAAGGAAAAAAACCCACCTGCTTATAGTTAAAGAGTTATAAACCCAATTGCTAAAAAATATACTAAGGAAATTATGCAAGAAGGCATGATAAGGTTGATTTAATCTGGGAGATGAAGCAGTCAAAGTAATTCCATCATTTGGGGAGTCTTTATGTTGCCATGTTATATGATTATAATGACAAGTAGTGACAATATCCTAGGTCTTTAAGAACTACACATTAACAGTGTTTGCCTTTAAGGGACAAGTGATTCAAGACTACAATTGGAGTGAATCATTAAAATTTTCTCTTTTCCCTTCAAGGAAAAGTGAAATACAAATAACATCAACTCTGAATAATCCATGACAAATGAAATGAGTCACGACACAGATAGTCCAAAGGCAGGAGGAATAAAAATAACTTGCCCTTAGCTTTGGAATGTACTATATATGGTTTCCAGTGTGGACAATAGATTTTTTTGGCAGCCCTAATTATACAACACCTGTGGCCAGGCCCTTGGGCAAGGAAGTATCTAAGTCAAATAAAATACAGAATAAATATCTAAATTTAAAACATTTTATTTGGGAAGCAAAAACGCAATTTCGGACGTACACACAAACCAGGTGGTCTTCAGTATCTCCAAAGAACAAAGAGAAGAAGTTTGGGAGTTTTAATAGAAAGAGAAATGTTACATATTGTTTTGAAGGAACTCTCACTGGCACTCAAGAGGCTCTGGGAAATGGCGAGCTCTAGTTGGTGAGTGACGGGAATAGATAAAACCAGTCTTAGAGTCACAGCAGGTCATTTCAGCAGCTACCAGGTAAAACTGGTCTTAGCGTTATGGAAGGTCATTTCAGAAGCTTGATTTGGAGTAAATTTAATTCTTAGAACAGGTGCTATGTGCTCTGAGTGTTTTTATTTCCTCTGGCCCCTCAACTCTGATTTAGATCAGAGTTGATAAGAATGATAAGAATGATCCAATATGTGTAAATAACTTTCACAGATATAATACCAAAGCCAGTTTAGGTTGAATTGTCTTAAGTAGAAAGTCGTCCAGAATGCCCTTTCAATTGTTTGGTATATTTTAAAAGAACAACAACATTATAGTTTAAAACAGGGGTCCCCAAACTTTTTACACAGGGGGCCAGTTCACTGTCCCTCAGATCGTTGGAGGGCCGGACTATGCAAGGTGTGACACCCTTCACAGCCAGCGCTGCTGCCTCCACTATCCCAGACAGCGGTGTACAGTGTCACAGGCCCAGCACCGCCTCCAGTGCTGTATGCAGGGATGGCGGTGATCAGCCTGTGACACTGTGTATACAGCATCCTGGACATCTGCAACAGCAGTGGGCCTCTTCTGCGGGAAGCCCACTGCTGCATGTTTCCCCTATTATAAGACACCTCCTAAAAATAAGACAGCCCCCGTCTTTTGGGGGTACAATTAATATAAGACAGGGTCTTAAAATAGGGGAAACACAGTGTGTAGTAATGTGGGGGGAGACTTTTGGGCAAAGGGAGGTTATAGGGGCCATCATGTTGTTGTACATTTGGGGTAGTACAACAATGGCGGCCATTGTACTGTGTAGTAATGGTTACAGTGCTTTGCCTTTCTTCCTACTTCTGCTGTTATTTCACACTGCTTTCGGTGAGGTGGGGCGCTGCAGCCGCAGACCGGATGTGCGTCATATGACATGCTTTGGGAACCGTGAGGCTTGCATCCTGTGTCACCGGAAGTAGTACTGTACGTGAGCGACACTGCGCTTTGTGGTGCTGCCACATACAGTGCTCCTCTCACTGACCACCAATGAAAGAGGTGCCCCTTCCTGAAGTGCAGTGGGGGCCGGATAAATGGCCTCAGGGGGCCGCATGAGGATCTTCTTTTCCTTTACTATTCATGAAAAGATGACGCTAAGTTTTCTTGCTTATATGCCTTTAGAATGATGGATAAATATTTATTCATTGATATGGCGAATACAGGAGAAAAGAAATGTCGATGGGGAAGGGAAGTATCTATCCAACTTGCCAAGAAAAGATGCTAAACAATTTCCATTTTATATATTCTTTTTCATTCTATATAGAAATGATATTTTCTTGTCTTTTTCACTACAATCTGTAGTCAACTTCTTATCTTTTTTGCCAAATATTTGACATTCTATTTTTATAACAGCCATGTGAAATATGTCCACGTAAGTATTGTAGTAATACATTTCCAGGCCTAGCATGGGGGCTCAGGCCTGAAAACACTGTTGGATGTGGTGGTCTGTAGACCCAGCTATTCAGGAGGTTGAGGAGGGAGGATTGATTGGGCACAGGAGATGGAGGCTACAGAGAGCTGTGACAGCACCACTGACTCCAGCCTGGGTGACAGGACAAGACCTTGCCCCCAAAAAATAAATAAATAAAATAAAAACAATAAAAGTAATACATTTCCAGTAATTTTAACTATCCTAAAATAGTTGAGAAAAAGAAATTAGCAAAAATGCTTTCTGAGTGCCCAAAAGAGGTATTCCAACATTCAAACACACACCAAAAAACCTGTTTCCTGAACAACACCTTTTTGTTCACTCAAGCTTTTGCTCTGCCCTGGCACTGACTTCTAACAATCTTCATCAGTAGTGATAATAATGATGATAAAGATGCTGATGATAGCTGTATATCCTAGGAACTGTGATAGGAATGCCACATCATCTACAAAAATCTTAACAACCATCTTAACTATCCTAAGAGCAGACATTATTTACCCTCATTTTATAGATAAGAAATTGAGACTAAGAAGTTAAGTAACTCACTCAAGCTAGTAGGGACAAAGTCATGCTTCAACCAGGATATCTTTATTATACCACACTGCCTTCCTGAACAAGACTATTTCTGTTCCTCGGTGTTGCATCCTTGGCCTTCTGCTTTTCCAATGCAACATTTACTCATAGGATGAATTATCTCATCAAATTTATGGATGCAACCACCATCTGGGAGGTAATGACCCTAATGACCTTCCAGTTCAGTTTGTTTTCCTGAGTTCTAGATCTATGTATCTTACTGCTTCTAGAATATCCTTAGTTCAATACGCAACAGTTTCCTCAAAGTCAGTATCTCCCAAATTAATGCCTTACCTTCTCTATCACCTTGAATATCTGTACTTCCTCTTCTAGCTCTTACCGTACTAATGGACAATATCACACACCTAATTGCTCAAGCTAAGAAATATCCTTGACAATTCCCTCTCCTTCTACCCTCCTATCCAAATGAAAATGGAATCTTATTGAGTCTACCTCCTTAACGTTTCTTGACTTCCCAAATCCATGATCTTCTCTCTTCCTCCATTACCAGTGCCTCATAATTCTGATAATATTTTGCCTGGTTTATTGCAAGGGAGTCCAAGATTCTACTCCTAATGACACTCTGAACTCATTCTGTGCTTTATAAGTATTTGTTTAATTTCTCAGATAAATGTCTCCCTCTCTTAAAACCTGAAAGTACTGCAGCACAAGTAAATTTTCTAACTTGGCTTTTCAAGTCAAATACAGTAAACATAACTGAATGATTACTAAATGGCTGTAGGTCTTTATAAATGGAATTTTTCAATTCCTTTCTTTTCTCTGTTATTCTTCACCATGTACATGTGGGCAAAATACCTTAATGTTTTATTTCTTACATTATCTGGTCTCTTGTCTCACCTGCTTAAAAGCCTATGTTCCCAAACAGCTGCCAGAAAGATCTTTTCCTAAAATGTAAATCTGATTTCCTCATGGTCTTGCTTAAGATTTTTCAATGGCTCCTTAATGGTTCCAAGACAAAAATCTGAAATCTTTGGTTGACATAAAAGGAGCGGTATGAGGCTATTTTCTGGAAAGACAACTGCCAACCAGCCCTACATAATAGCCCCTGAGGACATTACTAGATGATGTTCAAAACAATGACCTAAAAATCACCCAATAAATGTTATTCATCATATTGAACTTAAAAAGTAAAGAAGATTGCATTTAAAAAGATTTGTTGCAGAAATGTTTTATATATGTGAGTGCCAAAATAAGTAAATATCAATAAGGTAGAAAATTATATCACTGCATTTTCAGATTTTTATGAGATGGAAAAATTTGCATGAGAAATTAAATGAATTATTAAAAATATGGGATCAGTCTGGAGTGGTATGAGGGGTTGAATGTAAGGCATAAGAGAAATCAAACAGTAAGAGATTCAGACCATGCTTACATAATTCAGGAAAAGTTTATAAAATTAAGAAACTGAAAAATCCCCAGTCATTCCCTAATCTAGAGTTCACAGCTGGAGGTTGCAGGTCAGATTTTGCCACAAGATAGATTTTATCTCATCTGCACATATGTTTTTAAAACTTCCATGTTTTAATGTCCTCAGCTCTTTCTAAATTTCATGTATACACTTGTGTCAGTTCCACGAATGGTTATTGGTCCACAAGATAACTCTAAAAATTGAGCATAAGCTTTTAGAAACTTTTGTAGCAATTTAGCAAAGTAATCACATGTCTGTTGAATCCAAATGTAAAACATTGAGCCATATTTTTTATGTCTTTGGTTTTTTAAATTTTTCTTGGTAATTCATTTTTATTGTATTTCACAAAAGTACCAGTTCATGCCCATTGGAATTTTTTTTAATTAACCTATGATAACACAGATAGTTTGAAATATGTTGCTCTGGCTCACCCCAATCCTCCCCATTCCCCCTTATTATTTTAGGCCAGTTTCACTCAAATGCTAGGCCCCGATGACTTTTGAATTGAGACTTCCTCACTCATTCAATTAAATTCAGTTGTAGAGGAGGCTGAAGCCCAACTGTAGTTAGGGTAAGTATCTTGGAATCTCACACCTCTGCACACATTAATCCAGTAACACCTGCGTGGCGACAAACTTTCCAAGACTCTCGAAAGACCTGCAGCAAAATGAATGTCTAATTGAAACGTATTTTCAGCACTGCATGGCTACACTTAAACAAGCTATCATGTACTACTCTCTTGCAGGCAGACAGTGACACCAGAATTCATGAAGGAGCAAGGAGACCTAGAGAGGACTAGAAGCAAGCTCAAACAGTTGGAGGATGCTATGGCTAGTATGAATAACTTCAGACACATTCTAATTATCCCTTTCTTTCTTGATTTATACATCCTTCAAACCAATGTGATCATCTGTTTCCAGGTGCCAAGTGCTTGGTTCCCTGTTACAGTTTTCTTTACAATTTCTGCTTACTGAAGTGAATCATATCAGCGAATACTCTGATCTTCCAGAGCAATTACTTCCCCAGTACCCAAAGCACGTCGCTCACCCAGAAGCAAAACTGGGAGTAGAAACCTCCCTTAATGATTTCCAAGTCTTTCCAGCTGTGTTAAATACAAACTTAATCATTTGGCTTTTCTCCCTTATCTATCATCATAATTTTTAAAGACCTCTCTCCACTCACTGAATTTATCTCCAGCTTTTTGCAAGTAATGAGAATGTGGAGTTGAGATTCACAGTTGTCCATATGTTCGTTGGAAGAAGATAATTGAGACTAAGAGAGAGTGGAAGCATAGCTGGAAAGCTAATCCTTCAAGCTGAATTCCAGACTTAAACCCACGAATGTTTTGAAGATGGGTTATAAATTTTAATCATAGATTAAACAGCATTGTAGAAAAGTTGAGCTCTTAATTCAGAATGAAGCCACAAAAGGGTGAGTTTTCAAACATGATACTTCTCAATATGGTAACACATAGGAGCCACATGAAAAATACTTAGTGAATTAATTGATAATTCGATCAGTCAATGAAATTGCTGTAAGACTCACTTGAAAAAATCTCTCTTGAGGTGTTGTATTGTTTGTTTGTTTGTTTGTTTTCCTAAACGGTCTTTTCCTCTTAAGCCCAGACTTTGTAAGTAGGGATATTCCTAATTTTAAAAATCAACAAATAGAGATTTTCCATATCTGGGTATAAGTTCTTTATGTTCTTCTCCAAACAAAATATCCCTCCGAAGAGACACATTATATGAAAAGTTAATTTTACTTTCACTGATCACCATGATACCCACAATTTAAACTAATTCCAGACCAGATAAATTTAAGAGTTACGCAAACTAAAAAATTGGTTGAATCAACCCTGGCAATCAAAAGAGTAGCAGATGTTGTGACCAGGCTGCCCTCATCCACTGCCAGAAAATTAAGTCATGATTCTAGACAGATTGCAACATTTTCTACAACATTCTTAATGGAATCATTTTTATTTTAATAACTAATACTGCATAGTTACTCACAAAAAAGTTGTTTTACAGAAACAACAAAGAGTTCCAATACAGCCTACATATCCTGAAAGACCAGGAATTTTCTGCTGGACCCAAAGAATAAGACCATAGTGTATTCACAGCTACAAGTGATTTCTACAATATCAATACACCTCTGCAGGTTGGTAACAAATAACCAAAGGGAAGAAGGCAAAGCATTTGTTTCCAGCTTCTAAAAGGTGTTTTTATTATTGCTATTATTATTGAAAAGTCACTGGTATGTGGTGATGAAAGAAAAACTTGAGCTGAACTAAATTTAAGGGAGTTTAATAGCGCAATGAACTATTCACAAATCGGGCAGCCCCCACAATCAGAGCAGATTCAGAGACTCTAGGGATGCCTTGTGCTCAGAAAAAAAATTATAAACAAAAAAGGTAAAGTGATGTGCAGGAATCGGAAGTGAGGTACAGAAACAGTGAGATTGGTTACAACTCAGCGTTTGCCTTATTTTGAACGCAGTTTGAATATTCAGCATTCTATGAGTGTTGAAATATGACTGCCAGGATTGTCCAACACTCAGCTATTGTTACAGGCGCATACTACTAAGTTAGATTTTCAGCTTTCTCTGACTATCAAGCTTGGTTACAGTTCATCCACAAGGACTCAGATATGGAAGTATGGAGTCCTTCTCAGGCCATATTTAGTTGCTTTAACAGTGGTGAGATTTTTACTGAATAACATTGTGTGCAGCCAGCAAACAGAAAGATAAAAATAAATAAAGCATGAAAAATAGGTACAAGATCTAAAGACGAAGACATTGCTCTTGCCTATCAATTGCCTGATCTCTGGACAGTTATATGTAGGCTATTTGTAAAATCTTCCTTAATCTGCCCATGCTCCATAATCCTACTACAGAGGCAGCTTTTGGGGTAACAAGAGCAAGAAATTTTAACAAAACTGTTTCATCAGTGTTCTCTGGCAGGCTATTTGAAAGAACCAGGAAGATTAAAAATAAAAATAAAAAACCGAGCATTACCACCCTCACATTTTAGGTTGTGTCTACAAAAATTCTTATGCTATAAAACAAATAATATGTGGATGGGGACAAAGACGGCAGGGCAAGCAGTAGCTACGTAAGTACTGCCCCTCTCCTAAGGCAATAGCTACCATGGGAACTCTATAATCGTACAGCACAGTTACAGATTAACTGTGTAAAAACTCCCAAATATGAGCTTAGCTCAAATACTGCCGACTGTTAATACCAAACACTCTGCAGTGGCACGTTCCGACCTAGATATCCTCATAATCTTAATGTGACATGATCCCATTTTATGGATGGAGAAATAGATTGATAGATTTTAAAACCTCTTAAAGATTGCACCCTCAGCATGGTATATGTTGGATGAATTAAAAGAATGCTTATAAGATTTTGTTTTTTGAGACAGAGGCTCACTCTGTCATCAGGCTGGCTCCGCTCACTGCAACCTCCACCTCCAGGGTTCAAGCAATTCTGCTACCTCAGCCTCCCAAGTAGCTGGGACTACAGACATGAGCCACCATGCCCAGCTAATTTTTGTATTTTTAGTAAAGACAGGGATTTCACCATGTTGGCCAGGATGGCCTCAGTCCGTTGACCTTGTGATCTGCCTGCCTCGGCTTCCCAAAGTGCTGGGATTACAGGTATGAGCCACTGCACCGGGCCGAAGATTTTCTATATTGTAAACTTTTTATAAGTGTGGTTAAAGGAGGAAGTTTTTTTGGTAATATTTTTTGCTCTGCTTTTACATCATTTGTAAATGCTATCACTTTGGCCGGCTTTGCTTCTTCTCCAGGTTTTGCTCAAATGTAGTGTCTGATTAGAAAGCTAAAAGCCACAGAGCGGTGCTGTCCCCCACACAGGGATCAGCAGGTGTTAAAAGGGAGCAGGTCTCTGTGATGCAACTGAGTGTTAAATTTATTTGTGATGCAAATTTGATCAAGATTTAAGCTGGGAAAATTATTCCAGTCTTTTTCATTGCAGCAGCATAATTTCATATCAGCACATTCACCCTGTAACTACTGGTAGCCTTCGATAACAAGGCATCAGAGTTACAATGGTGCAAGGTTTTGGTGATAAAATATTATTATTGAGCTTAACACAAATTTTTATGTTTATGACCCAAAATTACTTTCATTAAAGGAGTACCTCCAACAAATGTTGAAAAATTCAGTCACAACATTGGCTGGTTATTAAAAAATTAATGTGGTAATGTGAGCAGAACATTGTCCTGAACTTGTTCCCTCTGTTTATATTGAATTAACATTTATTGAATGCTTAGCGTGTACCAGTGACAATGTCAAACACTTAACATGCAACCTTGTTTTTAAATTCTCGCATCAACCCTATGATGTCAGTAGTGTTAATGGCATATTTTGCAGATGAGGAAACTGAGGTCCAAGGTTATGCAACAACAAAGAAGTGCTGCCAGGATTCCGCCTCCCCTGTTTAGTTTCTTGCTGTTCTAATCTGCTTCCTAGTATCCCCCACTCTTTCCCAAAAGAGAGTTTTGTGTAGTGTCAGGCACTGAGCTTTGGATGGGCCATTTTATCCCATTTTAGCGAAAACTATAAAAGGATTTGTTCAACTCCAACTGTTCACATTTCTCCTCACCTGAGAAAACTGGGATGTTCCAGATACGATAGTAAATTCGGGCTACTCCATCAAAAGCCTAGCAGTTTAAGTTACTCCTACAATGGAAAAATGGGAAGATTTTGTGAAGCTTAATCTCAGGGCCCTTCACTTTTGTGACCCTGAGCGGTCTTAGGGAGATGTTCATATGATTTTTTGTATCTGAAAACTTGCAAATTAAGTTATTTTAACTGCGAACAATTAAGACTCTTGTTCTTTTCCACTCCAACCTCCTCTCTATCGTTCTTCCCTATGTATTTGGTGACACGGAAGCAGCTATGGGCACTTTGAGATGCAGCCAAGGGAAAGTTGAGATGTAAATTCACCTAACATAGTTTTACTGTGGCTTCCAGTGACTTCCGTAATACATATGCTTGTGCATTGCTAAAGATCCTGGTGCAAGAATAGCTGCCAGGAATGACAGAATGATGGTTCATCTGCAGGAGGGTACAGGGCCAAAGGTTTTATTATGGTTTAAGTATAAGAGTAGTGGAGAAATTCGGTTTGAAAATTCAGAGCCAGAAACTAGTTGATGGAAAAGTTTCTAATTATCAGACATGTCGAATTGTAATAAGAGGAACTAATTCTCATCAATGACTAATCAAAACTGAAGTGTTCTCCTGTCATAAACGTACTCAATAGTAGAGCATATGCAATTATAAATGCACATTTTTATGGACTAGTGCAAAAAAGAATTCATGAAAATCTCTGTATTTTTAAGGTGGAAACCGGAAGCAGTACTACAAAAAAAATACATATAAATATATGTGAAGTGACATGTCTTATACATACCAACGTTTTAGGTCAAATCCTAGTATGCATGATACTGTCCTGCTGAAAACCAGAGTTTCCAGATGAAATGACAAGAAAAAATGCTACTAATGCAACCAAAATACCCTGAAGAGACGAGTGTTTCTGGGACCAATTTCCTACATATAATTTGTTCAATATGCCAATTTCCTACATATAATTTGTTCAGTATGGGAGGGAAGCAGGGAAGTGCTGGGTAGAGAAGGGTGGCTCCTTGGCTAGTTCTTCACCCCCAGGCCTGTGCCCACCCACCTAGGTAAAGACGAGCCCAAATGTTGCATTTCCCAAGACCACCCTGGCCTGCTGTGCCCCCATCCTGTGCCTATAAAACCCCTGAGATCCTAGGAGGCAGAGACACAAGAACGCAAGCAACCTGGACATCAAGAGGAACACATCAGCAAAAGAGCACACTGATAGGCACCTGCAGATGCCTGCAGGTCATTAACCAGCAGAATGATGCAGACGTTGACCGGGGACAGTCAGAGGAGAACCGGCCGCTGAGTGGCCTGACTCCAGGGAAAAAACACTTTTTCACTCCATCCTGCTTCTGGTCTCCCCATCCACCTTGCTGAGAGCTACTACCACTCAATAAAAAAACCTTGTACTCATTCTCCAAGCTCATCTGTGATCTGATTTTTCCAGTACGCTAGGGCAAGAACCCTTAGTAAAGCCCTCTGTCCTTGCAATAAGGCAGAGGGTCTCGTTGAAATGACAAACACAAGGCACCTACAGATGGCTAAACTGAAAAAGCACACTGTAACTCACACCCACTGGGGCCTCAGGAGCTGTAAACATTCAACCCCACGCGCTGCAGATCCCCAAGACCTGCTAGAGGTTGGAGCAGCAGGGCACGGAACAAGTAAGCCACACCCCCAACACACACTCTGAGGGAGATATGGGAACTTTATCCGTTTCAATGTTATATGAGACTGGTTTGATTATGTACTTATGTGGCCCATTGCAGTGCAACACAGATTCTAAAATATGTTTTTCCTCCTCCTTTGTATTTTTTAGCTTCAAATTACTATTTTTTCTCAGAATTATTGAGCATTCCAAAATTCAAATTCATCAAGAATGAAGTAACCTGATAGAAGCCAAAAACATAAACTGAAAGAAAAATATTTGTGATATTCATTAGCTGTTTTTTATTGTAACATTTTGTAATTTTTTATCATTCTAAATAAATATTTGTTTTCAGCTTTAATTTTCTATTTGTAATGTTATATTCCTTTTCTTTTAGAGTGTCCTGCCAAATTCAGGTTTAGGCCACAAAAAACCTAGCACTGCTGCTCAATGAAACCAACTCCAAAAATCATCATTTATTGGAGTCTAAAATGATGCACCCAAGATATCAAAAAAAACTGGGACTAAATGGTCTCCCTTTGGTTTTCTCTCCTATAAAGGATGTATCAAAGTTATGATTCTTCTTCAATATCTTGGAGAGTTCTTAGTAAAATATTTCCTTCTGTTTTTATTTATAACTTCTCTCTCTATCCCAAATGTCCCCACCTTGTATTCAGACACATTGAACCAATTATAATATTGTACTCAAAATTGCTCCTCCATTTGGCCAATTATTCAGTTTTGTGAATCTGATTATCTCTTACATTAGGATGGAATATGGGTGCTATTCATTCAGTATGAACCATTATGATCATGTAGTTGATTAACTATGGAATCAATCTTAGTGGGTTGCAAATAGAGGCCGTCCTATAACCATGAGTGCTTCCTCCCACCTCTCCAGTCAATCTGGCCCTTCTTTTTGTAAATGTATCCATTCCCATAACCTCTGACTTCAAAACCTTTCTGGTAATGTTTTACTCAGCTAGTCGGCTTTTGCTTTACAAAATTTTTTATTGGCATTGCTGGAAATTCTCATGGAATCCCTAGACTTTTCTGGAAATCTGACTCATTTTCCATTCTTCTGGAAAAATTTATTTCTTCTTTCTTCATAACTCGTATATATTGTCCTTGCCCTTGTTATTCACTCATTTGTAATAAGGCACTTTTCCATTCCATCTGAGACCCAAAGTGTTCTTCCCCAAGATCTGTAGTATACGGCCATATTCTAATCTTACAATCATCTTTCTTCTGGAAAGACTATGATTCGGATTTATAGAGTTACCAAATTTGCTCAATTCTCTCTGCTTTCTTTCCTAACTATCCTGAAACGCATTTGCCAACTGGATATCCACCAAAATTTAAGCTTCCCCTGGAACAGCATTGTATTATTGCTGGGCAGTATTTCTCATCACCTTTTGCATCTCAGTGAGGCTGTATGATTACTTCTTGTCAATAGAATGTGAACAGAAGTGGTAGGTATAACTTCTGGGACAAGTGGCATAAAAAGGAGGTGTACCTTCTTCATGATTTTTTTACCTCCTTTCACTAGCTGAATCAAAACTCTGAGGTCTTTACTGACCTCTTCACCAGGTGGAAGGAGCCTTGCTCTCTGACTCATTACATAGAGGAAAGACTCATGCCTATCTGAAATACCTTCAATGGAGTGTTACAAGGAGGAAAAATAAATTTCTATTGTGTTAAGCACTGAAATGTAGGCGTTCATTTGCAATAGCTACTAACTTTATCTAAATTCATTGTTGAGGCTTATTCTAACCTTTACCTTTTGTTCTAGCCAATACCTGGGCTTGGTTTCATTAAAAGTCATGTGTCATGGATGCTGGACATAATTATCTCAACAGCCTTACATCTAGTCCTAGACAATTTTCATTTTTTTATTTTGAAATCTTTATTCTATTTGATCTTATTTCAAGCTGTATTTCCAATGTGAGATTATTTTAAGGATAGAAGGACTTAACATTCCAAATATCGATGACCAATCAAGTCCTTTCTGCTTGCAATTTTTCATTTCATCACCTGTTTCACTTATTCCTCAAGGGATCCCTACCATCAACCATCCCACACCAGGAGACTGATCTTTTACCATATTAAAACACCTTCAAACCACAGTAGCAACAACAGACTCAAATTTCATTAAGAGCCAAAGAGAGTCTCTCCCTTGCCTTTAGTAATTTGAATATTTGGCAGTAACTCAGCTGTTTAGATATTCAGCGTAGCCCTTTGTCTTCTGATGGTTATAAAAAGCTATAATTAATGCCCCAAAGGTATTAACACTGCACTTTCTGAAAACCAGTCCAACACAGATATGTGAGTCAGAAGAGGACTGCCTGGACAGGTTAATCAACAAAAGACGACCTTCACCTACATAATTCATAGAGCAAAGTGTAATATTGGCTTCAACTCTCAGGCATGGCCATGTTCCAATACCTTACTCTTGGAAATCTGGTCTCAGCATTTGATATCAAAGTTGGTGTACAGGTGGTGCTAATGGAATTTTCCCACCAGCCAACTGTGTCTTTAAGGGAGACAGGATTCAAGTGAGGTCTTACATGATTTCATTATCATCCAGTGCTTGTACCACATAGCTGCCCTTCCCTACTTCTCAGCCCTCCAAAAGGCACAATGGCTTCCATCAGGCAAAAGTGACACCACAACATTTGTTATAGGAAGTAAGAGATATTCATCACTGGAATATTTTAGCAAATGAATCACAACAGACTGATGGCATAACTCACATTCCAAGGCCAAGAACAAGAATTGCATGGTTTATTTTAAGGCAGCAGAAGAGTAAAAAACAGATTGAAAAACATATGATACCCCCTCCAGCTCAGAGCTCTACAAACAGCACTGGCATTTGCAAAGCTCTGTGTGTCTTCTCAAATGTGGTTTCAGTTTTGATGTGTGTTGACATCTTTGTGTGCAGAATTAACTGGAGGAACAACAGTTTGTGCTTTTTGTTCCCTTTCTGCTACACGGGTGAGAACAGGGAAGGAACCCAACGATCTGTGTTTACTTTGTGCAACCATACACCGTGCGTGGACACTCAGATATAGTTTTCCTTCAGTTATTCCAAATTAGTATAATGAAAAGGTGCTTATCCCTTGAGCCACTGGATGAGTATAACACAGAAGAGATGCAGTAATGGAGTTGTCCTATGTACTCCTCTGAAGCAGAAGCAAGAGAAATGGATAAATAAGAAGACTGGAAAAAACTCCGACTTTCTAAAACAAAGAAACAGTAAATGAACTGATTGAGTGCAAAACTTCACAGAACCACACAAAGAACTGGAGCTTCAAACTGTAATTTTAAAAACAGTGGAGTGAAAAAGTAAGGGGCTCTAACATGAAACAAATTTAGGAAGAAAGTGAAAGCAACAGCATGCCAAGAATGATACTGATTAGGAAGTAGGCAATTTAGTTTCTTCAGGAGAGTAAATCTCCAGCATGAATTAATTTACTTCACGCTGAGTCCTGCTGGTTTTTCTTCTTCCCTCAATCACTGTTTATTTCACAAAATCAGCACTCACCTATCTTCTTTGATTATTTAATTTCAGGAGGATTTTCCTTTCACAAAGCAGTTAGCACAGTTAAACCCAGCTCTCCATGTAATGTGTAAACACATTACAATACCCTCCCCAAGTGTGAGGATTATTTATTTCGTCTTGGAGACAACATTGTTTCGATGCTCTACTTCCCCTCCAGTAAAATCTCTCAGTGACATTCCTCGAATCCACTTCCCACTGTGTGCATCTTTCATTGACATATACCAAATGCACAGGCTCGGATACGAAATCAGGAACGCAGTATTGAAACCATGACATAGACTCCTATTTTTAAAGGCGAGGTGGGTCATGGGCTATAGCTGATGGAACTGGTAAATAACGCACAAAATGTCATTTTAAAATGAAAACTGGTATGGATTTCTTCACTGCTTACATCTCTGTGGATGTCTAAGCTCTTCTGAGTTTTCATTTTATGCATATGGGTCAGTATAAAAATGGAAGTTTATTAGGATTCAGGGCCATGACATTTTAAAAAATGAGGCTGGTGTCTCAACCGATATCTCTGGGCAGAATATTTAAATAAAGATAATTTGAAATGTGGTACACACATTTTGAAATAAACAGTTAAAGATCCTCTACACGGCCACGTTGTTTTTCACTTTGCTTCAAGGACAAGCATGATGCATATAACCTTTTCCTTTTATCTTTCTTTCAGCTTCTTACTGCTTCTGATTAGTGACCTCAATTGAGACTCATTGCTCATCGCAAAGACTACTAATGGATTGTTTGAGCCTGAATGTGTTAGGATGGTGTGTTTCTTCTTCTCAGATTCAAGGCCAGGTTTTTTCCACCTCGAGTCCATGCTACTCAGAGTTCTAGAAGATGATGGTCAGGTTACTGAAGACAATGATTGTGTTTTCCAGATGAAGTTCAACTTTTATTATCTTCCCTATAATGATATTTGTAGTCTTTATGTTCAATAACAAGCTGTCAGGCTGCCTCAGTTTAAGCCAAGACATTTTCTTATCAAAACCTATCACAGAAAAAGATACGATCATGAAACCACAGATTTGTGCAGCTCTTCACAGTGAACTTTAACGGTGAATAACCTCTTGGATTATTAGCCTATTGCAATTACATTTATATTTTTTGCTCACATGCTCTGTCACTTTAGAGCCCTGAAAACCCTGCTCATTGTTGCTAGGAGATGGGTGGCTATGGCAACGGTGTGGGTCAGAGCCAGATGGAATGCCTAAAGCATAATCAGGTTTAGGCTCTTTTTTGATCTCCAAATGACTCCATGGCAGTCCTGAGCACGGAAGCCCCAAATCACTGCCTCTTCAGCTTATTTCAAAAGATATGCCACATGCTTTCTCCTTACACATCAGCTCTCCCCAATAACAAGTGTCTTTCTGGTGCTTAACTAGACACCAAGAGGTTGTCTGAAAAAGAAAAAAGCTGGATAACAAGGGGGATTATCACTATTTAGCTGTGTTTTCATACTGTTATTAATTTAGTTCAGACCTAGTGCCATATGCTTCCCCTCATCATTCCACTGAACTCCTAGTGACTTTCATGGACTTTCCATGCAAAAAATGAGGGCGACATATGGTTCTAATAGTGGTTTGTTCATCCCTCTAAGATTGACGGGTATTTTAAAGACATTAATTATTATATTTAAGACACCCTTTAATGTCTTCCAAAAGCCGGATCATCACTGATTTGTAGGAGTCCTTACCACACAGCCATACCTACTTTCCTTTTCTTTTAAAACTTGGTATCAAGAGAAAAATGTTGACATGTTCCTCTTATAATCAATTAAAAACGTAACAAATTATGGTCATAAATAATAATGGGAATTTATTTATTATTCTAAAAATAATTTGTTTATTGGACCACAAAAGTCCTAAGCAATTTATTCATCATTTTCACTGTGTCATTCTTCCTCAAAAAATTCCCCCTCTTACCTACATTCTATCCAGACTCCACCTGGACCCCATCACTCCAGCCAGCATAATTTATTCCCCTACACAAACTTCTCTGATCAGATCAGAAGAATTATCTCATTACCTCTCCCTTCCTAGTCTCACCCCCTGCAACTATCCCTTCACACAGATTATCTCTATTTCTGTGTCTTTCCTGCTGTCATGTCCTAAAATGCCTTTTCCATCTCGAATGCTCATATTGGTTCAAATGTTTATCAGGTCCCCTCTAGGCAGCTGGCCCCTATGTTAGGTGCTAGTATCTAAAGAAGAACATAATGAGAGCTCCACACTGTCTAACATGGGTAATGGATACATAAAATTAACAATGGATGTTTTTTAAGTCACATCTTTACTACATACAAGACTCATTTAGACAGTATTCCTTATTTACTGCTCATAATAGCCCTATGTTGTTATTATCATTCACAATCAGCAGATGAAGGAACTCAGACTCAGAGTATAAAGGACTCGCCCAAGGTCAAAGAGCCCAGTAGCTGCAAAATGAGACTGGAATCGAGGTCTGTCTTACTTCAAAAATGATACCAATCACTCTATTGTTGATGAGTTATTTCAATCACCTAAACATATTATTTCAGGTTCGAAGCCACTAAGAGAGAGAGTGATCCTCTCCTTTTGGGAGGGTCAGGGAAAAGTTCTTAGGGACAAGGAAGAAGTTAACTCATAAATGAGGAGTCTGACAGTACACAAAGAAACAGGACGTTTTAGGAAAGGAGATAAATTATAAACTTAGAACTTCAAACCCCTTTTAGTTTCTTTTGCTATCAGTCTTCTCCATTCTCCAATTTTCCTTTCTCAAAGTTCAAGTCAATATCCACCACTTCCGTAATGCTGCTAATCTGCGCATTAACCCTTATTCGACTCTTTCTCCTCCAAACTCTGATGGCACTTGTTTTTCGGCAGCCCCTTACACCCTTATCTGATACTATTGGGCTGCTCTCAGTTTTCTGGACCATATAAACATGGAGGGTAAGGGTCACACCTTTGATCTACTTTGTATCTTCCAAAGCTGTGTCAGATACATAGTAGATGATCCACACATGCCACTTCCTGGCCATAACTCTTCACATCTGCAGTGTGCTTTATAGTTTGTATATTCTTTCATTTACACAGTCTTCTTAGATCCTCTGTATAACCCAGTGAAGCATGCTAGCTTGCTGGTTTTAATCTCAATTTAACAGGTTTAAGGAAATAGTAATTGAAAAGATAATTGCAAAACCCAGGGTCAGCCAGGTGATAAATAATACATCCAGGAAAAGAATGTGTTCTCTCCCCTATGCACATGATTGATAGGCGGATTGACTTCCATTTTTTAGCAGATGTATCAAATTTCCAATCTGCATTAACACGTCTAAACCTGTAATGCAATTCTGTCTTTTTATAGATGTCTAACTGGTTTTATCTCAGTGAAGGGAACCACAAAACCCTTTACTTATGCCATTCAACCATTTTGGCAGTTGAACCTTGAGCAAAAGAAAAATAAAAGAGATTTTGAAATTGTGTGTAAAGTAGCATGGTGGCTACTCTCATTCACATGAGATTCCTGGGAGAACCAGATTAACAAGCTTCATATTGACTGTAAACAGCAGGTGGGTATTTCCCAGCCATCTGCTGACTTATCCAGTTGAGAGCCCTTGAGAAAGTCACTAACGTGATCTCGAATGGCATGAATGGTCCTGTGCATTAATCAAAGACTGCAGGGAAGTAACCAAATTAGGCTCTCCCTACTGAAAGTTGGGCACACTGTCAAAGCCCAGAGGGAGGGCACAACATGGGATAAAATGTCTCCTTTACTGAATGCAAAACTTGCTTTTCATAAAGTGAAAATGGCCCTCAGCTAGTGGCCCTAAGACTAGCCACTAGCTGTAGTGTGTGTTCACAAACACACTTCTTGAGTGAAGGCAGGAGTCCTAAGTAAGACCTGTACAGGGCCTTCTTGGCAAAACACTATTTTATATCATTAGAAGTGCAACCTGAAATTTCCTTGCCATCTTTAACCAGTGAGCCAGCAGGTAAACATGTTATCAAGCATTCCCTGAGTCCCAGAGGGCTTCTTGGATCTTCCATCTAGTCTTCTCTTCTGCCCCCACCCAGAGACAATTCTCCAACACTGACCACAGGGACAGAATTCAAAGGAGGTATATAAGTTCCACTCACCCACTCACTGGTGATTCCGTTTCGCAGAGTGTCTGCATTTAATACTTTCTGCTCCCATTCCCTTCCTTCTCTGCACACGTTATTCTGCACCTGCTGTTCTCTCTACCCAATATATCACTTTTAGAGAGAGAATTTGTTTTTGGCATTTTTTTTTTTTGACAGAGTCTCACTCTGTCTCCCAGGCTGGAGTGCAGTGCTGCAATCTCAGCTCACTGCAACCTCCACCTTCAGGTTCAAGCAATTCTTCTGCCTCAGCCTCTGAGGAGCTGGGATTACACGTGCCCACCACCATACCCAACCAATTTTTTGTATTTTTAATAGAGACCGGGTTTCACCAGGTTGGCCAGGCTGGTCTTGAACTTCTGACCTCATGATTCACCAGCCTCGGCCTCCCAAAGTGCTGGGATTATAGGCATGAAGCACTGCACCTGGCCCAGGATTTTTGTTTTAATCTCCCCACTGCCCCCTCTCCAGAATCTTAGTGCACTACTTTATGTGTAATGTATGTTTATAATATTACATAAATAATATTTACTAAAAGTATGACAGTATTTAATTGAGGGGAAAGAAAAATAAAATTATTTAAATTTGGTTTTTAAAAGTATGAAAAATACCCAAACTTACTAGTAGATAACAAAAAAAGTCATCTTCCTTTATAGTAGACAAAAAAGTCACATACCACTTTTCCCCTATATACTTGGCAAAGATTTTTAATTTTTTTTCCTTCTTTTTAAATTTATTTTTTATTTTGTAATATGACTTCTCAGTAGTACACGCAAGAGTACCATGGCCCAGGACTGCAAAAGCCACTTTATAAATAAATTGCCAGAAGTTATTCAATTTTGATCAAATTCTTAAGGGCATGTTCTTCTTGGTGTCATGATCAGATACCTGCCCCAGACATCTGACTTCTTATCCTTGACTTTGTCACAACAACTTCCTAATTTTCTTCTGTTCCAATCTCTTTTGATTCTGGTGGTGATTTATTTCTCTCTACTGCAGTTCTCAGCCATTTAGTACATACAACCTGCACCAAAACACAGGAGAGAGTTCAGACCCCACTTTAGTCCATTGCCCACTCCCGCCCATTCCAGTTTACTGCCCTCTGCTGACTATGACGGTCATCACGGTGCCCTCCTCATTCCCAGCTGTTAAACGGACTTGAGACTGCCTCATTCATCTCGATTTTCCTCTACTGCACTAAGAAAAAAAATACGAACACAAAATGTTTTTGATGCTTGAAAAGTACCAGAACAATTATTTTTTCAGCCAATGTAACCCAGGTTTGGGATTTTTTGGAGGAGCTGGGGTGGTAGGGAGAGGAGGGGTGAAAATTCTCCTGTGTCCACAAATAAGGTATTGACAGAAAGGCATTAACATTCCTTACGAAGACTTCAATTAGTTCTCTAAATGCCTCCTTTTCACACTGTCTTCTCTGCAACTTTTTTCCATGAAGAATACATTGTGTTCATCCTTGGAAGGCCACAGCAACAAGAAGTGAAATGAAAGCCGCACACACAGTGTGCATCCATGCCACCTTGGAAATTATTGAATGGGCTTCTCCCCGAGTTTCCTTTTCCTTGAGTTTCAAGCTGTTATAAATGTTACTTTCCATGGACTATTAAAGATGTCTTTAAAGTAATCTGGCCATTTTCAAATAATCTAAACCTATTTTTTAAAGATGGCAGGAATATTTTGTCATAGCACTTAAAAATACATCTTAATAGAGCCAACTATAATGGTAGTATGGATGGATGAGTTTTATAAATTGCATGCTGCAAGTGTTCTTTTTATTTATGCCAAATTGAAAATATAAATTGTAAATATAAATGAAACTTCTGTGGTCTGAATGTTTGTAGTCTTTCCAACACTCCTAAATTGAAATTCTAACCCTCAACATGACAGGTATTAGAAGGTGGGGATTTGGACAGTGAATCGAATTAGCGTCCTTATAAAAGAGAACCCAGAGAGATCCCTTGCCCTTTTCACCACGTGAGGGCACAGTGAGAAGGCACCATCTGTGGACCAGAAAGCTGTCTCTCGCCAGACACTGAATCTGCAGGCACCTTGATTTTGGACATCTTAGCCCCTAGAACAACAAGAAATGAATTTCTGTTGTTTATAAACCACCCCAGTCTGTGGTAATTTGTTATAGCAGCTCAAATGGACTAAGACAGAACCCTTAAAACCCCAACTATCATATTACATACTTGTTACAAATTGTCTTCCCGCTGCCATCATATACAAAGACAGATTAAGCTCTGAGTAAATTTCCGTAATCTTTCATTTCCCTATCCAATCACTGTTTTCAATAATTATAAGCAAAGGGAATAAGCTAAGGCCAGATAACCAGAGGAAAAATAAGCAAACCAAAAAGAGTGTATGATCTTCATATTAGATTGAATAATTTAGAGTTAACAATATATTTTGTATTGTGTTCATATAAAAATATTTTTATCTGATAAAAAGTTAACCAATAATTCACTCTAAAATATGTAGCTAAAGAAAAATAGAGTTTTAAATCAGTAAGATTTATTACTATTATTCATACTGATTTAATGTAACTTCTTAATTATTTTCGAGAAACAATCACTTTGTATTTTAAACTTTTTAAAAAATATTATACAAAATGCTCTTCACAGCACAAAAATGAGGTTTCAAACTGATCTTGGTTCATAAAGATGGCTCAATTTTTTAAAAAAAACAAGTTGATTTTCTGTTCTTGTGTCAGTTTGCTGAGAAAGAACAGAAAATCAAACACCGCATGTTCTCACTCACAGGCGGGTGTTGAACAATGAGAACACATGGACACAGGGAGGGGAGCATCACACACTGGGGTCTGCCAAGGGGAAACACGGGAGGGACAGCAGGAGTTGGGGAGTTGAGGAGAGATAGCATGGGGAGAAATGCCAGATATAAGTGATGGGGAGGAAGGCAGCGCATCACACTGCTGTGTGTGTACCTATGCAACAATCTTGCATGTTCTTCACATGTACCCCAAAACCTAAAATGCAATAAAAAAATAAGTTGGTATATTTGTTGACCTGAACAAGATCTGGTTTTGATTCCCTTCACTATAGTGCTTAGGCATTTTTACTGTTGAGAATTCCAAGATGGTCTATGTATTTTCTAAGAAAATGAGGTTGGCAAATAAGTCACTAACTCAGTTTGCACACTGCAAATTGATAGAAAAGTAACAGTTTCTATTTATCACCTAATTTTCTCTATATTTCTCAACAAAATGAAAACATGAGCAGATTCATTCTGCAAAAGATTAAAATACATTTTAATCTAATTTACAGAAAATATGACATTAGTCTCTTTAATTCTTAAGAGACTAGCCATAATTTCAAATAGTCAGTCCACTGATGTATACAAATTTTTGGCTCAAGATACATGACTACTCCACTCATAAGATTGTGTGACTTAACATTGGTTGGTGTACTTTCTTTTTTTTTTTTTTTTTTTTTTTGAGGCGGAGTTTTCGCTCTTGTTACCCAGGCTGGAGTGCAATGGCGCGATCTCAGCTCACCACAACCTCCGCCTCCTGGGTTCAGGCAATTCTCCTGCCTCAGCCTCCTGAGTAGCTGGGATTACAGGCACGTGCCACCATGCCCAGCTAATTTTTTTGTATTTTTAGTAGAGTCGGGGTTTCACCATGTTGACCAGGATGGTCTCGATCTCTCGACCTCATGATCCACCCGCCTCGGCCTCCCAAAGTGCTGGGATTACAGGCTTGAGCCACCGCGCCCGGCTGGTGTACTTTTAATCGATGCAGAAACATTCATATCCAGAGGTTAGTTGGAGAGTAACACATGCCAACTAGATAAGAGGCAGTTTATCAATAATCTTGTAAATTTCCACACTATAAACTCACCGTCCTTTCATATTGACAGTCTTTCATTCAGAAATAAATTGAAAATTTTTTTCTGAAGGCATTCATCTTGGTTCTGCATACTAAAAACCAACAAGGTAATGGAGTGCAAAGTTGCATGCCAACTCATGATTAAAGGAGTTTAATTCAAAATGTCCAAAGTGAACTTTTAATAGCACAAACAACATCATATGTTCAAATGTCGTGGACTTTGACAACTTTCCTCACCAAGGCGCCAAGATGATGAACTTTGAAACCACAGAGATATGGCTCCATCATTTGCTAGCTGTGGGATCTTTGTGAAACTTACTTAACCTCCAGAACTTCATTTCCTCATTGGTAAAGTGGGGTGAAGACTTCACAGAATTACTGACAACTTTAAAATGAGCTAAGGAAATGTGGGGAGGCCTGAACCATTGCATGGCATGTATAGGAAAGTTCCAAATTTCTTAAGAAAAATTTTTAAGAGCTTTGGGGACATGGACACCATTCGTCATTGATTGTCACGTTTTTCAAGAACAATTAGAATAAATGTAAATGTCAGTTTCACTTTCTTCATCTCCAAAATACTTTAGGAATATGCCTTTTAATTGTAATTTTGACCTTGAATTTTACATAAACCCCTAAGTCTGAGGTACTTTTACAATTTGGTTACAAATCTTTCCAATAAAGTTGACTGCTAGCTCTTCTGTGGAATTTCAACAGCAACAGAAAGTCCCCCTGACTTTAAAAGCATTTCTTTGCTGTACTCATGCCTAACGCTTCTTTAACCAGGAACAAAGGCATTTATTCCATAATTATAGATAACCCAAAAATATAAATTCCCTGGAGAGAGAGAACACCATGACTTAAATTCACACCAGGTTTCAGAGGACTGATAACAGAGAGCTTTCTGTGATTAATGGGAGAGAGCAGAGGTGAGCAGGCAGGATAAGTGCAATGTGGTAACCTGGGCTGGAAGAGAGTCCCCGGAGGGAGGAAAATGATCTCAAAATAAGCACAAAGTCAAGACCATTTTCAACAACCACGCAAGTTTTTTCTTCAGACCAGACCTGCAAAAGGAGATAAGATTTACATCACAATGACTTTTTCAGAAAACAACTTTTGGTCTGATGGTGGTAGAGAATCCAGTTTAAACTACAGATGTACTTTTACAATAGAAAATGCGGTCACATTTTCTATTGTTACTGATCAGACCAAGGCTTTTACGTGATTGGAGATGGTATCATTAGACACATGTCCACAGTGGGATAGGTTCTGCCCACGGGCGCTGCTTGTAGATACAGTGCTGTGTGTCTTTAACATTCACTTGGTGTTTCCAGGCCTGATTTCTCCATGGTTTTAGGAAAAAATAAACTATTGAGTGGAACTTAAAGAGAAGCCACAGAAAGTATTAAATATCAAGGTTTACAAACCAATTGCTGTTTCTAACCCCTTACCCTCTAGAATGGCTAGGGGTTCCACTGGATGCTTTAAAATTATTCTGGACACATCAGGCAGTCAACAACAACAGCAAAAGAACCAAAGGTAGGAAGAGTTTTTGTTTCTGTTTTCAGCCCAACATCAATGGCTCTTCGTGTCATGCTTCAGACCAAAACACATAACCCGCTGCTTTTGTCAGGTGTATAGCCTGGTGGGAAAATATCAGATGATTTAAGCAAATTCTGAAAGTTCCCAACTGTCAGACTTGAGTATTTATAGTCTTTGATTGCAAACTTACAAAGAACAAAGACCATGTGTATATTCTGAACCAGCATTCTATGGATACACAGGGAATATTAAACAATAACATTTTACTGTAGAAGGCATTTAAATGTCTTCTCTGACAGGCTAAGCTCCTTAAACTGTAATGTACATTTTGTCTTCATTCTTAAGTCAGTGCCTTCCCAGTGGTAAGATATTCTTCCTCATACCTCCCTCCCTGAAGTTAATAAAAGCTTAGTCATCCTTTAAGACTAAGTTAAATACAATTTCTTCCTAACACCTTTCTCTGGTTATTCCAGGCAACACTTAAACTTCTTTTATAATTAAACACAGTATGATGAGTTAGTACTTTACATTCTCTCTTTTTTTTCTTGTGTTAGTCTTGATTGTAGAACCATTTCCTCAGCTGTGTTGTCAGTTCACCTGAAGAGGACTATGCCTTATTATTCTAATACCAAGCCCATTCCCATTTATTCTTATCCCATGGTATATGATTTTTAAAAATTAGTTTCATTAACTGAAATTTAGTTATATTAGTAAAATCCACGTCACCATTTATTAGAGACACAATGTTGTGCCCCACAAAATTCATATTTCGAATCTCTAACCCACCATTGTGATTGCATTCCAAGACAGGACCTGTGAGGAGGATTTTAAAAAGTTAAATGAAGTTGTAAGTGTGAGACGCTTATCTGACAGGACTGATGTCCTTATACATGGTAAAAACAAGGGAGTGCTTCCTCTTCACCATATGAGAGAAGGTGACCATCAGCAAGTCAGAAAGAGAAGGCTCACCAGAAACAGACCCTGTTGATCCTTTATGTAGGAACTTTTAGCCTTCAAACTGTCAGAAGCTACATTTCTGTTATTTAAGCTACTCAGTCTTTAGTCTATGATATTTTGTTATGCGAGCCCAAGCCAACTAATACACCGTTAAAGTCTTTAAAAAAAAAAAAAAAAAGCCTGATTCAAGGAAGCAATGTGCAAAGCCAATAGACATGTTTTCAATTTAAAGAAAGAACTGTGTTCAAAGCCATAAGAAGTCAATTTTCGTTTTAAGGGTGCACATAAATAAAATATTTTCACAATTCTAGTGGAGACTTTTGCCTTGCGCTTTCAGCAATGTAGTGACAATCTTAGAAAAAGATGATAAAAGAACTAAGTAAATTTCTTACCAATTTGGAATGAAAGACCAACTCAAAAAAAATTTTAAAAAACAAAACCAGTAATTGCAAAGTAATAAAAATCACTACATAATAATTACTTTGCTTAAAAACAACCTTATAGTAAAGCTCCTGGAAGCAGTGACTCTCAGATGCTGGCACTAATTAACAACAACAAAAGTCTTAAGATTGCATTGGAGCCGCTAGCCCAACAGTTTTTGGCCACCAGTAGGGGGCAGCAAGGCACACCAGATCCCTCAGTGACACTTTACGGGAGGCTTCCCAGGTTAGCTGCGAAGTGTTTAGAAGAGCAAGGAGGCATGGCAGCATCAGACAGGCAGAAAAAGAAATCCATACATCAGGATGAGGCACTAGTAGGAGGAGGTAGTGAGAATACACAGGTCAAAATTTCGCACACATCAATGGAGTGGAACTGAGATGTTTACGCTTCTGGAAATCTTATATGTCAGCATCTCTTGATTCTCTTACTAAATTTGCAAATCATCCATAATCTTTAGAATTCTTCTGTCCTGATTTCTCACAGTTAAAACTGAGTGCTTTTTCTTCTACCCAATGCCTTTAAGTTTCATAACATTTTAAAGAGTACAGTGGTCTATAATAAAGAGTAGGTTGACTGTTTTTCCCCCAGGAAAAGAGAAGAATTTTCAGTATTGCATAACTGCAGAAAAAATACGTTGGTCCAAAATTAGACTAGTCTTGCTTGCCTATCAGAATGTGCCCAGAGAGCTAGGCCCAGAAAGAAATTAAAGCTAGTTCTAAGAGATTTTGAGCAATAAGAAAATTGAAATTCCTTACTAGATATTATATTGATATGCCTTTAGAGTTGCTATGCATTTGATAACTGTAGTAAAAGTCAGTAAATATTTTGCTGATTAGCCAAAAATGTACGGGCTGGTAGACTGAATTCCTCACTTCAGCCACAAAGTAAAGAACTTCCAGCTTTCTCAGTTTATAGAACAAACTTTATAATGTTTCTGTGCAGAATGTTTTACAGAGGGTAATAAGGAAAAAGGGCTCAGAGCTTATTTTCTGCAGGATGTATGTAAGCTCTGACTCAGAAATAAGTATGGCATAGAACACTCCTTGCTCTTTCTCTACTGATCAAAGTCCAAGTGTCGATCATGTTAGAAAAATCAACTTCTAATGCAGGTGGGCACTATCCAACTGATCTGTTGAGAGTGAGTTATAGCAAAAAGGCAAAGGGTAAATGTGCTCTCGCTGCTTCAACTGGGACATCCATTTTCTCCTGCTCTCAGACATCAGTGCTCCCGGTTTTGGATCTTCAGACTCAAACTGGGACTTATACCATTGGTTCCCCTGGTTTTGAGGCCTCTGGTTTTGGATGAGACCTATACCACTGACTTTTTTGGCCTCCAGCTTACAGACAAGACAGCATATCCTGGAACTTAGCCTCCACAGTTGTGTGAGCCAATTCCATAATAAATCTTTTTCTATCTGTTTGTCTATCTATGTGCCTATCCTCCTATTTGTTTCTTTGGAGAACCCTGAGCAACACAAATAGTCTACCTTTTCTGATTTCTAACTATCTTAAGTCTCAGAAACATGAGCAAACTCTTCTGTTGGGATTAAGAAAAAAGATTTCCCTTCAAGACTTGATTTTAGCCTCCAGTGAACTTTAATGACCAAGTTATTAACCCCTGAAAAATGGGATATATAATAGAAACACTGATAGATTCTTAATGGTAGCTGTGCTGGCAGGCACCTATATATCAGCCTTAATAGTGTCAAATTGTGAAACTGAAGTGATTGAAAACCTACTAACTTATGCTTAAGGAATCTCTGCCTCAGTAGGTTTTGATATCTCCCTCATTTGAATGATTTTTCAGGCTGCTTTAAAGACTAGTGTCCTATATTTGTGAGAATGAGAGTTATAATACTATAGGATTTTGTGAACATCGTAAACTTAGAACAGCATGTTTATTCCTGAATGGCTCAAGACTTGGTATTTTTTTTTTTCCTATATAGGAAATTTACCTGCATAAAAATCTTGAGTTCTCCAGCCATAAATTCTATAGCCTGAAGCTTTTCTTCTTTACCTCCCGGTTTTATACATTTTATTCATTTTTCTAGTGGCTCATTGAACAGCTGAAGGGGATAACAATGTAATTTCATGAACAGTGACCAAAAAGAAAAGAAAATATCCTTGACTTGGGCAGATAAGTGGACTCTTCACACTGGAATATTACAGCTGGAACCCAGACTTTCACTGGCTTGATCTCATTACATAACCCATTCCCTGCAACTGTCTTCTGTTACGACTTCTTTTATGCGACCTGACAGCCCATATACAGATGTAGCAGTAAGTACATGCTGCCAATGCTTAAACAAAAAAATTCCCTATCATCGTGTTTATCAGGATAAATGCGTTGCCAGATACATTCTTCCTAAGTTGATATTAACAGAGCATGGCAAATGTCATCTCTCCTTCCTCAAGGGGTCTTCTGAAGCCCTCACTTGGCATTTGAAAAGATTGAACATGGTTGAATAGACCCAGATGCATTCTCTAACGGAACTTACAGAAACATGGAGAATTGCTTCATCCTAGTATTATTATTTTAAGGCTATTTGGACATGAAGTAGAAAATTTAAAATACTTTTGCCCTGAACCAATTGTTACACATAGCACAACAAGAAATACCAAATTAGTTATTACTGAAAATTTGGAAATCTCCTGCTTACGAGCTCTGGGGACATGGGCAGCCATTTGTCACTGATGGTTGTGTTTTTCAAGAACAATTAGAGTAAAATCATATAAACATCATAGATTAAGAAATATAATGCTGGTCCTTATTTCAGGCATATGTGTTTAAAAATCACACACAGCATATACAGAAAATAGCAACAGTAACAGGATGCATGAAGTATTTTTATGCAGCTATTCTAAATACTATCCTAAACAGAATTTGCATGGATGGAGTTTTCCCTTATCCTTTATAAGCTATTAGGAACAATGCAATAATTTCAAGTAACCACCCAGTTTTCCATTTTCCCTCACTGAAAAGCTTTACTCTTTGCCTGTAAACCTCTAGCTGTGGCTGACGGCTGTAAGCCCATTGTATTTCAACTGTCATCTGGAAGCAGAGATTCAATCCATTGCTTCAATCACAGTGGCCTGTCTTCTGTAGCTCTGAATTGCACTGAAGTGCATGATTTAAATGTCTCACTGTCAAATTATTGTTGTTTAGTTCATCAAGACAGATTTTTAAAACCCATGGGAAAAATATGCCCTAAAGAGTATTATTTGTCGCAAGAAAGCAAGGTATTTCAGAATCATCAGTTGCTCAGAGGTCTCGAATTAGTTTTCTTCATAATGCTAGCATTTCTTAAGTGTGAGGTAACAGACCAGTAATTACCAAATAAGCCAAATGCTTAATGTGTAAAACCCACTTCAAGCATTTTGGTAGGAAAACGTAGTGCCTTGAGTAACTGGAAGTTGATCGGCTCTTTGCCTGTTAGCCCATTGCCTTCCCGAGATCATTCCTCATTCACTGTGTAATACACTTGGGTAAGTGCTCTACACCAGACATTGCACAAGGCAGTGGGAACAAGATAAACAAGACATAGTCTTTGCTTTCTAGGGGCCAGTAAAAGTAAGAGAACAGCCTTTGATTTATGACACTGTAAGTCAACATTTCTTTGTCACAAAAAGAAAACACAGCTACCTGACCGTGGGGAACCAGGAAAAACATGGCAGCCAACTTTGTACAATCATGCCAAGTTTCTTTTAGGTTTCCTCCCGCATCACAGCGCACGCCACCAGAGGATGCCTACTGTTGCTCTCAACCTTTTATTTCCCCACATATCCCTGAGGGGTGAGACATACTTCCATCAGTAATTGCAACTCATTTTGGCAGTAACTTTCAAGGCAGGCAGGTATGCAGGAGTGGGTAACGGGAAAGTATCTGAGGACTTAGAACACCCTGTGTTTGGGAAAGGCCCAAAGCTGGTTTTTATTGTGCCCCTCATCTCCCTTGAGAACCACTAGGAGATCTACCAGGCAGAAGTAAGTTGTGCAAGTGGGATGAGTTTCCATGTGTGCCTTGTGTAATTCAGAAAGATGATTAAGACGCAAACTATGAACCGTAAGTATACATCGGTCCACTTACCCTCTCCACTCCAGGGAATCCACGCTTTCAATTTGAGAAGGCAGATTCTCTCTTATCTCTTTATATGACTCTCCTACCTAAGTTTTTTGGCGGTAACATTTTCCTGGGCTTTACTGAGAACAATGCAGACAATTTTCAGATTTGGGATTTGGGAATTCTTCTTCCACTTCTGGAAGCACTCCAGCGGAATATCTGACAAAGCCCAGAAGTTTACATAAGCCAGACCCTAGAGCTAGTGAGAGAATGAGACTCGCTAAGACATAACTACAAAATGGAATTTCAAAGACATCTGAGTAAACCTACAGATGAAGGACCAAAAAAACTACAGAAGAAAGGGAAGGCGCTACCGTAAGTTACTGCATTTGGTTATTAAATTCTCATCTCCCATTGGGTTGTAGATACAAAAGCAAGGAGAAAAAAAAAAGGAAAAATATAAGTGAATTAAAAGCTTCTGCAGAGGACCTGTTACTAAAAGGGCATTAGGGTACATTCAGTCATCTCACTGAGGTGCCCCATTGTGCCCTTTTGCAGCGTTCTTCCTTACTAATAAACTTTCCTTTTTCAAACCTATACTGTTGTAGGTAAATTCTTTTTACTAGCCCATAAGTTGACAACTTTCCAATGCCAGAGTTCTGACCTCTCGCCTGGCACCTTGGTGGCCCAAACAAGGACTTTACTGGAATTTCTTCTGGCCTTTTCCTCGCTGCTTCACTCAGTGATCTGTGGTCTGGTTCATTTTTGTTTGTTGGTTGGTTGGTTGGTTGGTTGGTTGGTTGAGAAGGAGTCTCCCTCTGTCACCCAGGCTGGAGTGCAGTGGTGCAGTCTCGGCTCACTGCAACCTTTGCCCCCTGGGTTCAAGCAATTCTCCTGCCTCAGCCTCCCAAGTATCGGGACTACGACTGTGCACCACCACGCCCGGCCAATTTTTGTATTTTTAGTAGAGACAGGATTTTACCATATTGGCCAGGCTGGTCTCAAACACTTGACCTTGTGATCCCCCTGCCTCGACCTCCCAAAGTGCTGGGGTTACAGGTGTGGTGGTCTGGTTCTTTACTCACGGGAAGGTCCCCGGCTGAGGCCACGCTTTGATAGGATGCCGAAACCCTAGATAAGGGATACTGGTCTGTCACTGTTCTTAGAGGCGAGAGACCGGTCAGGATTCTTTTCTATTTTCAAACTGCCAGTGAGCCAGCTTGAGTACCCTTTAGCAATTGGGGGTTTCTGGCCGAGGGCACTCCCAGTGTTACCTGAAGGCCAAGACAAAAGAGCAAATTTGCTATTGCCCGTCAGGGTGAGAGTCCACTTTCACTTTTATGCTCTGTAAACCATGCCTTGGAAACTCTGCGCAGACAAACTTCACTGGTTGTGGACCCACTTTTGGATGCAATTTCTTCATAGGCAACACATCCTAAGTTACTGTGAATTGTCCTTTACATTAGGTTTGAGCTGACCACTCAAACCAGGGCACACCTGTCCTGGTCATACAGGCAAGGGCAGCAGGCCCTCTATCCATGGTGGGACACCCCTGAGTAGAGTGTGGCAAAGGGAAAAGTGAGGTCCAAATTCCTCGGGGACGCCTCAGGAATCTTGTAGTCCCTTACCTAAACCCAACATGGGGTTTGATTCATTCTTCAATTCATTCCTACTCGCCCTCAGGTTGCATTCTTAAAAATTGGTGCCATTTTGACCCATAAACTCTCAAAAAGAAGTGTATAATTTTCATTTGCATTCAGAGGTCTCTTATGTTCTGGTATTTTGGGCCTTATCTCAAAACCCAAATTTACATAAAAATTGTCATATATGCGTCCAAGGAACTTCCTCTCTCCCTGATTCTGATGTCTTCGATGATCCTTCCTTTTACCTGTCATATTCTCAGCCTGTTCCTGCTTCTCCTACACCCTCTCCATCTGTTCCATCTGCCAATCAAATCCTCTGTGTCCAGACACTTTACCTCCGTCACATATTCACACAAGAGTCACATATGGCAGTAGTAGTGGAGTACTCAGAAAATCCCAAAAAATGTTTCACCTCTTCTCAAGGTGGCAAATGGAGATTTGAGAACAATTTGAGTTCTTGTCCCTTTTCCAATGTCTGAACTTTTGCAAATTCAATCCAAACTGGGTTCTTCTGGCCAGTATCCCTCTAAGATCATTCAAGGATTTTGGGCTTTATCTATTGCCTTTGATTTAAACTGGCAAGTCATATTCATGGTATTAATTACTTGTTGTTCCCACGAAGAAAAATCATGCATGTGGTCTTTAGCTTGAGCTTGGGCAGACTAAGCTCATGTGCTTAATCCTAATGAAAACAGAGCCTGACAAGAGAGCCAGGGCAGAAGCTGTGCCCGACACTGAACCCAATTGGCAATACCAGGCTGCCAATGCCAGCCCAGAGGCAAGGGCAGACGAGATTATATGATAACTTGCTTGCTGGAAGAAATGAAAAAGGCTGTAACAAAACCTGTTAACTTTTCTAAATTACAGGAAGTCACCCAGGAGCCATCTGAGAATCCCATCCTTTTCCAAGCTAGACTGGTGGAAGTCATGCATAAATATACACATTTAGACCCTGAAAGCCCTGAGGGCCAATCCACTCTGACCATACATTTTGCAAGTCAGGCTTCCCCAGATATCAGACAAAAACTACCAAAATTAGAGCAAAGCCCACATACTCCCTTTTCCACTTCATTAGGTACGGCCTTTAAGATTTTCAATAACCTGGAGGAAACATCAAAAATAAAAGCTCAGTGGGAGGAGGAAAAATGCCATCACCAGCTAATCACATGGCAACAGCACATTCTTTTTTGTTAGCTAGTAACCCCAAGTTTAGACCATATAATACTAACAGAATGAGGTCTGTCATCACTGCAGAAACCCGGTACACTGGAATAGAGAATATCCCAAATCTCCACGTTTCAAACTGCCTCTGGGACTTTGTCCTCATTGCAAACAAGAGGATCATTTGAAGAGCGAGTGTCCCTCTCTCCGACATGAGGGGGCCACCTCTTCCTTCTGGGCTATCACAGCCACAACCTTGCCAACCTACCCAACAAGGGGGTCCTGCAGAATGAAGAGCAAGGGCAAGGGCAAGGGCAAGCACTTCTAACTCCTTTCCTGGATTATGATCAAGGCTCTGAAAGTTACCCTCTAGATTACAGATGGTGCTTTGAGGCCATCCGGGCCCCTATCTTTTCCATTCTTATAGATGAGCCTCAGGTAAATCTGACTGAGGTTTAACAAGAGACAATGTTTCTTATAGATGCAGGGTTTCGCTGTAAATGTTTATTGTGGCCCAATGTGCCAGACCTCCATTTTCCTCACGGGTATTGATGCGAAGTCCCAGTGAGGCTGTTTCACATCACTACTCCCTTGTGAAATGGACAGTTATCCCTTTATCCACTCCTTTTAGTCCTGCCAAGCTGTCCTGTTCCATTATTAGGTGAGGGCTTATGCACAAAATTACAAGCTAAATTTCAGCTAAGGCCTCGCCTTCTAGCCCTGTCAATTTTCAAACAAGCAAAGTAACTAGGCACAGTTTCCTAAAGTAACCAAGGCAGGACCAAAACTTTCACTGATTGGTTTCCAAAAATCACTTGGCTCCTCCCACTCCTTGGGTCTTTGTTCCTTGTCATTCTTTTACATTCAGTCCCTGCCTTTTTAACACCCTCATTAAATTTGTATCTTCCAGAGTACAAAGACGCCACCTACAGATGGCTACGCAATCCCAATACCAGCCTGCAATGGCAACTTCCACTTACATGGGGCCTCTTGATGGAATCCGGTCTTCCCCCAGTGAACGAGTTTTTCATGACTCTTCCCTTTATAACAAGGAGCGGGAAAGGGAAAAACACAGCCTGTCCCTTCAATGCCCGCTCTCAGAAGGAAGCAGCCAGACGGACTCACCGCTCCTCTTCTTTGTGGGCATTTTCTCTTTCTTGAGAACCCAATAGGCAGCAGGTAGACACGAGCACGGGAGAATATAAAGGGTCAGAGATTTAATCATAGTATTTGTCAGAGGGAAAATGAGGAGAGCAAAAATCACGTGGTAACCGTTGAACAGTCCCTGGAGGCAAAAACTCCTTCTGTGAGGAATTTAGAAGGGAGCAAAGGCCACCTTGTCGGCATCCGGGTCCAGGCCTCTTTCAACTTTTATAAGTAAAATTTCTACACATCTCTGGAATGCTATGCCAAAACGCATTTAACAACCGTAAGCTCCCGCCTTAAGGTCCGTAAATAAACACGTTCAGGCCCCTCCGCGAGGTGCCCCACTGCACTCTTCTGCAGCCTCTTCCTTTCTAATACACTTTCCTTTTCCAAACCTGTTATTCATAGGAAAAGGGCATTAAAGAGATGAATTGTTTTCCCTTCGCCTCTCCGTTTTTCACAGCGGAGCTACATGGAGGTCTGACCGTTTCAGTCCTTCTTCATCTTTCTAAAGTTCCGATTATCTACGCAATGACAGCCAACCTACGAGACTATTCAATAGGGGCCGGGGGCATGGCAGTCCAAGCCCTGAACCCTACCTGCCTGCTCTGATCACATCTCCGCCCCTTGTCAATCTGCATTTGTCAAAGCCCAATCTCTTGTGATACCATGTAGGCCCCTCACCTCCGCGTCCATGCTGTTTTCTGCCTCCCTGCTTTTGCTGTTCCATCCGATGGCAGCACCTTCTTCACCTCCTCGGCCTGACTTGTTCTCATCTACCCATCAAGATTAACTACATGTCATCTTTTCTAGGAAGCACCCTGTTTTTCCAGGCTGGTTTAAGGCCTTCTTTTTATTTACCACAACATCCCTGATGCACGTGTTTTACCTCTTACCACGTTTATGTTTAAAGTATGTGTTTCTGCATTTGTTTCTTCCTCCAGACTTCAAGCTCTTCAAGGCTAATGAGGTGATTACAATGCTTAGGACATGATAGACTTCAACTAAGTTTTGTTTATTTGTTTACTAACCTGAAAAGCAAATATTAAGGGGAAATTTTGTTTTAATATCTGGGAAAACTGGTGGGCAAGATACTGTTGAACATAATAACGATATTCTAACCAACTCAAATGCCCACTGATAATAGACTGGACAGGGAAAATGTGGCACATATACACCATGGTATACTATGCAGCCATAAAAAACGATGAGTTCATGTTCTTTGTAGGGACATGGATGAACCTGGAAACCATCATTTTCAGCAATCTGATACAAGAACAGAAAATCAAACACCACATGTTCTCACTCATAGGTGGGCGTTGAACAATGAGAACACATGCACACAGGGAGGGGAGCATCACACACTGGGGTCTGTAGGGGGGATTTAGGGGAGGGACAGTGGTGGATGGGGAATTGGGGAGGGATAACATGGGGAGAAATGCCAGATGTAGGTGATGGGGAAGAAGGCAGCAAACCACACTGCCATGTGTGTACATATGCCACAATCTTGCATGTTTTTCACATGTACCCCAAAACCTAAAATGCAATAAAATATATTTAAATAATAATAATAATAATGATATTTTACAGATTTCCATTTCTAGACATAATAAAAGTACAAAATCAAATGACTTCAAAACTGGGTTTCCAAACTTGTAACCAGCACACCCATTTCTGTTGTCATAAGGAGGAATGGCCTGGACTAGGGGTTGAGAGAAATTCTGGAGACTACTCACTGACATCCCCACTCCACCAATGCTAGCTGAACAGCCTGGAGCAAGTTACTGAACCACCTTTGCTTCAGTTCTTTATTAAAATGGGGGCAATAAGGTCAGGTATGGTGGCTCACACCTGTAATCCCAGGACTTTGGGAGGCCAGGGCAGGAAGATCACTTGAGGCCAAGAGTTTGAGACCAGTCTAGCCAACATGGTGCAACTCTGTCTCTACTAAAAGTACAAAAATGAGCTGGATGTTATGGTAATTCCAGCCACTCAGAAGGCTGAGGTGGAAAAATCAGTTGAACCACTGAGGCGGAGGGTGCAATGAGCTGAGATCACGCCACTGCACTCCAGTCTAGGTGACAGAGAAAGACCCTGTCTCAAAAAAAATTAATTAATTAATTAAATTAAAATGGGGATACTAGTTGAGATATTCTGGAGTTTAAATAAGGCAATACACGTAAAAAACACTCATTAAAACTTACTACTATCACTATTGGTGCTTTTATTCTTTCTTACCACGTTGTTTTCTCCTTGTTATTTTCATCCATGGTAGCAACCATCTATTGAGTGTTAAAGCAAACTGTATAAATGACGACTAACCCTCACAACCCTATAATAGAGGTATTGTTAGCTGACACTTTATAGATGATGCCTTTGGAGCTCAAAGAGATTAAGTACATTCCCCACAGCCACACCACTAATAATTGATGGAGCCAGGAAATAAACTCACAGGTGGCCGGTTCCAAGTCCAGTTCTTTTTCACAACACCAAGCTGCTTTCCAACTCACTAGAAAAAATAAAATTGTATATGTTTCATAACTTCTATATTGTCCTAGAATGTGGCTGTATTACTTAAACCAATCTAGAAAAATCTCCTACCCAAATCAACACTTCTGTAATTTTCTAAAGTTCACAGTCATTAAGGAGGCAATAACATACTGAGCTCCAAAATCAGAAATGAAAAGAAAAAAGAACGACTATTCCTAAGAAGTAACACATGAGTGTTCATACTAAAGCTTTAATGACAAATACGAAGTTCTTTCCTAAGAGCAACTTTAGTAGAAAGCATCAAAGGAAAAAGAAAAATTTACAAAGTTACTTTACTGTTAGAGACATAAAGGTGAAAGGCATTTTAAAAATACCAAAATAGTTGTTTTCATCTCCTTTTTTTTTTCTTTTTGGATTATCTCTAATGATTTGCTGAAAGCTATGAAATGAAGTATGCTCAACAGCACACATAGCCATTCATTCCAACTTCTGAATGTCTTATCAGGGGATTCACAACTCATAAATCCCAACCTAGCCTAAGGGTCCCTGGCTTGGGGTCAATTACAGATTTTGTAGCAGATACCAATATGGGAAAAGCAAGGATTAAAAAATATGAGGAGGCCCATTCAAGCTGTTTCCATAGCTCATGGTCTTACCACCTTTGTTACAGACTCTTTTTTTCCTAATTTTAAAGACCCTAGACTTTTTTACATGATCCTTGGATTAAGGACTAATGACATGAAATAAATTGTATGCATTTTCCATAACCCTTAACATAATGTCTTTATTATCTGAAATGCAGGATAAAATTTTCTCTAACCAAGGCTTTCTTGACCACATATAATTTCTGATGAGGCTAAAGAAAGGGGGTATAGCATTGGACTTTGGAGATTATATGATTATTGGTTATCTTGAAAATGTGAGAGAGTGAGAGACACCTGGGGGTTTCCTCTGTTACATATTATGGAGTCCATTTCCTCTCACCATGATACTCTCCCTTTCTCTCCCACTTCAGTCCTAGACTCAGACTGCACCTGCTACAGTACCACCATCTATAAGGGATCTGTGACTCACTTTTCTACATTTGTCCATTCACTATGAATTCTAAGACAAAGCTCTATTTATCCATTTATTTCACTGGACAAACTGGGTTCATATGTCACTAGAAATTGCTGAGGGTTGGACGCAGTGGCTCATGCCTGTAATCTCACTTTGGGAAGCCAAGACTTGAGGACAGGAGTTCAAGACAAGCCTGGCCAACATGATGAAACGCCTGTCTCTACTAAAAATACAAAAAGTAGCCAGGCATGGTGGCAGGTGCCTGTAACCCCAGCTACTCAGGAGGCTGATGTGGAAGAATCATTTAAATCTGGGAGGCAGAGGTTGCAGTGAGCCGAGATCCTGCCACTGCACTCCAGCCTGAGTGACAGAGTGAGATTTTGTCTAAAAAAAGAAAGAAAAGAAAAAGAAAACAGAAATTGCTGGAAACCTCTTTCCATATGCTCTTCAAACCTTAATAGATTTAGAGAGAAATTTCTTATCCTTTAAGCTCAGGTCATGGTACTTGAGGGTAATAGCAAAGCCACTGGTTCCAAATATAAGACTTTTCATAAGGCATTGCTACCTATCCTTAATTTGGCTGCCAAGAGCTGTGTATCAAACCATAGAAACTGCATGTCAGGCTGTTGAAAAACGAATGCTAATCATGTGGTGGCTCTGGTTGCAGCACAATTTTGCAATCTTGAAATCATAATAAATAGGGTCGTTCCACTTGTGTTAAGTATCTGTGACTTTGCTCTGAACCAAAAAACAGATGGGCAGGAACAGCAGAAACAATGCAGCCATTTACTGTGTGAAAAGGCATAAAAGCATGTGCTAGAATTTTGCATTTTGCTTTTGAAGAACATTTAGATAAAGCCTGTACGATGTCACAAAAATAATGCCCTCGATATTTTTTAAATCACAATTTAAAAAGCTAGAGTAGCCTGTCAATGAAAGAAGTAACGAGCAGATGTTTTCCTTATTTCCAAATATATTTAGAATTCTGAGGGAAAGCCACAAAGAGCATTTTTTATTATGCACCTGTCATGGTCAACATCTGGCACCAGCTCTTGCCAATACATCAGTCTCATGACTTGGTGTCTCCTTCTAGCTTACAGAGAGATTGTAAATAAACACACAGTGCAAAGCACTCCTCTTTTTTCTTCTTCTTTTTTGTTTTGATTTTTCAATAGCAAGAAGGAAGCAGTACAACAAAACCCAAAAAAAAGTATATTTGTACCATGTATAGATTATATAGTATCTGTGCCTCCTATAGAAGAATTGCAAATTCAATTCCAGGCTGTAGAATGAGAGAATTTAATTTATTTTTAAGAGAAAATGGGTTGTCTAGGATCTGCCAGTCTTCTAGTTATTCATTCACTTAACAAGTATTTTTTTATTAGCTACTGAAAGAACATACTGTGATAGGACCTATATCCCCACGAATAAAATATGCAAAACCTTACTTTCATACAAAACAGTGCAAACAGTGCATGCACTTAAAGAGCTATTGTAAAAGTCTGTAAATGAGAGGTCAAGACCTGCTGCTGATCTTATTTACGAGACTTTCACTCCCTTAAACTGGGAGGAGCACTTTCAGGTCCCAACACAGGAAATAAGGGAAACCTTTCTACTCATCATTCCATGGAAAGAGAGATAGATGAAATTCCCTTATAAAGAGCATAGTTACCATCTAATGTTTTTGTTATTTTTGGAATTTGGATAAGTGGGTCATTGACTAAAGATCAGAAGTTTGTTTTTGTGAGACAATAAAATATTTTGCTAGCACACTTTTTATACTGGGTTTCCTTGCACAGCAGAAATTTGAAGCCACTTTTTCTTGATTGTCCAAGATCTTATTTGAAATTTCAAGTAAGTAAAGAGACTAGAATTGCTTTATTCAGTCATGTTCCCATTTGGGAGGAACTTACTTGTACACACCCATGAATACACAAACACACATAGACACCATTTCTAAATAGCAATTCACGATGTATATTAGGACTCTTAATTTCAAGTGAAGAAACTCATTTTGAACTAACAGGCAGAAATGGAGAAATCATTATTAACTCACAAAGAAGAGGACAATGGTCGCTGAAACGGGGCTCATATGGCGTCTTTTGCTCTCTCATCTCTGCTTCTTTCTGTATGTTATTTATCACTTAATTCCTCCAAAGGCAAGTGGGTCTTTCCATGCTGTTGAAGACTTGAATATTGGCAGCCAGCTCTGGGTTCAGATCAACCTAGATTTACCACCAGAAGGAAGAAATTCTGTTCCACCATTCTTTTTTTTTTTTTTTTTTTTTATTGCACTTTAGGTTCTGAGGTACATGTGCAGAACATGCAGGATTGTTGCATAGGTACATACATGGCAATGTAGTTCACTGCCTCCACCCCCCTGTCACCTATAGCTGGTATTTCTCTCCGTGTTATCCCTCCCCAACCTCCCTACCTTCTGTTGTCCTTCCCCTATTCCCCCCTCAACAGACCCCAGTGTGTGATGCTCCCCTCCCTGTGTCCATGTGTTCTCATTGCTCAACACCAGCCTATGAGTGAGAACATGTGGTGTTTGATTTTTTGTTCTTGTGTCAATTTGCTGAGAACGGTTTCCAGATTCATCCATGTCCCTACAAAGGACACAAACTCATAGTGTTTTATGGCCATAGTGTTCCATCATTCTTGATTCTCTCTCCTTCCAACCTTAGTTTTAAAACCTCCCTCCAATGGACTGCTTATATATTTGCCTCAGCCTCATTACTAAAGTCAGGGAGGAAGTGCCACCTAGTAAGAACAAAAACTCCAATTTAGACCACGTGGTAATAGCTGTAGTGGGACTCAGAAGGGTAGGAGTGAGAGAGAATTCTTCAAAGGTAGGAAGAGCTGGTCCTCCAAAGACAGAGATGCTACACAGACAAGATAATAAATGTCCTCAAATGTGGCTTTGATACCTTAAATTCCTTAATGCTATTGTGTTGTTTTTATCAGAGCTTTATAGTTTCTGTGTGCAGCATATCTTCATACATCATTAATAGAAGAGTTCTGATTTTCTTTTACTCTGTTGTTTTGGCACCAAGTAAATTATTGAATTATAACTGGAAATAGTGGAACCTCGTCAGGGTTATTATTTGATCCTTTGTATTGTATTACATTTTATGTATGCTTATTTTATCATAAATGACAGTGTTAAAATACATTTCAAATTCCTAGCTATCTTAGTGATAGTTTTGTAATTACAAAAAAAAAAAGTTTGCTAATTAAAAACAATATTTTAGAGATTTTGGGCCATTTCTAGTACAACTTATTTCTTTAAACATTTACAGTGAACCTGAATAAGAAAATGTGTTTCTAATAAATTTAGACAGACTGCTTCTTATCATGCAATTTCTTTCTGTATTGTTACAATCAAAATGTCTTGATCAAACTGCACTTACCACCATGGTTAAGGAGAGAAAAACTTACTTATAGATCATTTTAGCTTTCTAAGTGACAATTTTTATTCAAATTGGAATTGGAATTGGCTCAAATGAGTGAAAATCAGTCCCATTATTTTCCTTTCTACAATGCAGTTCACTCCTGTTTTTTAAAGCCATGAGGTATTCACTCCCTATTTTAAGAGGATTCATACACATAACTTCTAATTTTCCAGATCTACTATTTTTAATTTCATAAGGTCTAGATTAGGTTTTTAAAAATTGAACCTTGTAGCATAAAAATCTACAAGGAGGTCAGATAGTTGAATTAATTAAGATTGATTGGCTGATTCAGCAATAAAGCAGCAAGCCAAATAAAGGGTTGGTGGTTGGGCCATGCAAATAAAAAATAATCAAATTACCTAGTAGCTGGAATAAAACCCTTGAATTCTGAAACATTGAGGATTCATGACATAAAAAAACTCCCAAGTGGGATATAAGCATCTATTAAAATGTACTACAGTGTGTTCTTTTGGGGCCCAATAAGATATAATATGCCTGCTATGAAGATCTGGGAGACATGCAATTGCAAATAATAAACTGAAATCTACTATACATTGTGTGGGGATTGTCGGACATTCCAGCATAACTACAGTGCCTGTGGGTCTCAAAATAGTGTATAGCAGAGTTTTCATGAAACCTTCATTAAGTGTTTCATAAAATCCAATGTGCATACTACTGGTGGTCATGAAATAATTTTAAATGGTACACAAAATATTTTTCTTTTAACATATCTATCTTATTGTAAGCATTCAACTTGTGTATTAGGAAAAAGAACATGTCACGCCCACATTTTAGCTGATATTTTGTTAAGATTAAGATTGAAGTCGATATTTAAGACTAAAAAGGGATCAATTTGAAGAAAAATATTTGATAGTCATTCTACAAGTATTAAGCAGGTGGTCAGCATTGGCTTCTTTGAGAAGATGAGAGTTCAGCAGATTTAGAGAAGTTGAGGAAGCTGAGAGAGAGTCAAGTAGATATCCGGGAGAAGTATTCCATGTAGAGGGAAGAATTAGAGCAGAAGCCCCAGGCAGGAAAGCCTGTTGTGTGGGAGGAACAATATGGAGGCCAGAGTAGCAGAGAAAGAAAAGAAAGAGGCCAGAGAGATTATGGGGAACCAGATCATGTAGGGCCTTCTAAGTGAATGACCATATAATTCATCATACAATCTGGAACACTTATTAGAATGAGTGAACACATTTAATAATTACACCCAAAGAGCATGCATAAACCAGGGCAATCCCTGAAAACTGCAGCAAAGGGTCACTTTACTTCTAGGACAATGTAGGGACTTTAGCTTTTACTTTGAGTAAAATGGAGAGCCATTTCAGCTCTTTTAAAGGATCATCCTTGCTGCTATGATGAGACAAGACTGTGGTAGAGCAAGTAAAAAAACAGACAGAAGGTGATAATACAGGAGACACAAGCAAGTGACCAAGTCTGGAAAGCACTGTTCTAATACACATGACATTATTCATCTTCTCAATTCAGGATAATTCTGTCAGGCTCCTAGAATAAGTGATGCCAGGATGAGCCTAAAGAATTTGTTCCACACCCAAGAGATTACTGCTCACCTTCGACAACAATGGACCAGGTTATAGAAATATAAAATTTGAGACCATAAACCTGAACTCAAGAAATTCAGTTGGGGAGGTCATTTAAGTGACAGATAACAAGCATTCAAAGATGACGACCTGGAAATACCACCGTGCTGATGGAGTGATTCTCCTCCTGAAGTTAGGGGAGAAGGAAGACATTCTGGAAAGACACTGCCAGTTGATCTGTTTCAAAGTCATATCCCATTTCACTTCTCCCTTCTAAAGTTTTGGGTAAACTGCCCAAAAGAGTAAGTCTAGTTTGAAAGCTTATAAAAGCTTCCCAGGTGATTCTAATATTAATCTGTAGATTGAGAACCACTCAACATAGTGACAGCAAACTGAATTAACAGATATTCTTTGGTTTTTATTTGCATTTTTTTTATTTTAGAATTAAAAATCCATATGAGATGACACTTCACTGTGAGGCACTAAATATTGAAAAACTCAGTAGAGAATAGGCAAATAAAATAGGTTGAGTAAAATGTTCAATTGTATAAGAAAATGTAGCCATATATATATGGAGAGAAAAATGTTATAGCGTAAATGCGTCCACAAAATTCACGTGTTGGTAACATAAACTCCAGTGTAACAGTGTTGGGAACCAAGGCCTAATGGGAGGTGTTTAGGTCATGAGGGCAGAGTCTTCATGAATGGGTTAATTCTGCACCACCACCAACCCCGCTCTAGCACCGTGCCTTCCAAAATAGGTGATCATAATGGAGTTTGAACTGGGTTCTGCTACATCAGGGGACACTTCTCCTCCTCAACTTGCTCAGGTTCCTAAACCAGTAAGCCTCCATTACCTCTTCCTGCTCCATCCCTACAGAGAGTGAAAGCAGCTCTATGGGAGGATTCATTCACTCACTCTCTCCTTTTTGTTTATTTTCCTGTTGCATATATCACCTTTGTTGACAATAGATTATTTTTTTATTTTTTAGAAAAAGGGATTGCAGAAGCATGTTTGCTCTTTTGCCATGTGAGGAAACAGCATTTTCCCCTTTTGCATTCCTCCTTCTGTCATACGAGGATGCAGCAAGAAGGCCCTCACCAGACGCCAGTGCCTTGGTCTTAGACTTTCCAGCCTCCAGAACTGTCAGAAATACATTTTCATTCTTTATAAATGTCTTCATCTGTGGTATTCTGTTATAGCAGCAAAAAATGGGCTAAGATAAGAAACATAAATAGTTAGAGATGAATTAGTCTGCTGAGACTACCACAACAAGATACCATAGATGGGGTGGCTTAAGCAACAGACATTTATTTTCTCACAGTTCTGGAACCTAGAAGTCCAAGATCAAGCTACCATCAGGTTGGCTTCTGGTGGAAGCTTCTCTTTCTTGCTTACAGACATCTGACTTCTTTCTGTGTTCTCACACAGCCTCTTTTTTGTACACAAGTGAAAAGAGAGAGAGCTCTCTGGTGTCTCTCTTCTTATGAGGACGCCAGTCCTGTCAGATTAGGGCCCCACCCTATGATGTCATTTAAATTTAATTACTTCAATAAACTTCCTATCTCTAACTACATTCACATTGAGAGTTAGGACTCCAGTATATAAATTTTGGAGAACAGAATTGTGTTCCTAACAATATATGTCTATATATACATAAACATAGGTAGATAGATGCATATATATATATATATATACACACACACACACACACATATATGTGTATATATATATACGCACACACACATACACATATACACATCTACCTATCTTTCTATATAGATACTGACTTTACTGAATTGCTGTTACAGGTGAGGCAGTAGTCAAATAAATGCTTTCAATTGTTAGATTTAAGCTAATTGTTCCTTCTCTTCTGATAGGCAGCAGGACTATCACCCTTAAGACAGAATTGATTTCACTTTGGCTGTATTTAATTAACCCAGGCCCAGAAGAAATAAATCTTTTGTGTGTGTTTGTCCAAGAGCTAATTTGGGAAAAAGAGCTCTGACTCAGAATGGCTGCCAAATTATATATAGCCTGGGTGTACCTCAGAAGGGAGATTCAAGCAAAATCTTCATCTCTCTCAGAGGCCTTAACTGGTTCTGGACAAGTGTGGGATGTCTAACAAATCCATCAGTAGTAATTCTTGAAAAAGTAAATGCACCTCTCCTTACCTTTCTCTAGCACAAGGTAGTTTCAGTGGTCTCTGTCTTAGTCACCAAACTCTCTTCCTGATTACCATTCTGGATGATGGCACAGTTCATCACCTTTTTCACGGTTTGGATCTTAACTCCAAGATTAATTTGTTTACCTTTTACTAAAATGAACTGAAGTTGCCACATTTACCTCTTACTTTAAATTGATCTAAATTCTTTTTCATTATACATGCTATACCTCCTTATTTCTTCCAAGTGAATCTTACAAATTGAGTATCATTTGCAAACTTGAAGTAAGAGTTTTAGTGTCTCTCTTTGTAGCTTTCTGTCTTGTAGAAAACAATGATTCTAAAATGTGTTCATGATAAATCATACTTTGAAATGACTTCAGAGAATTTTCAGGTTGAAAGGTACATGAAATGTAGCATATAAACTCTTCATTTTGCAGACGAGGAAACCGTGGTCAACAGATCCATAGTCTGCTCAGAATTATTCAGTTAATCAATGTCAGACTGAAAACTGGAACTCAGGAAAATTAACTCCAACTCAAAACAATCTTGTACTAGGAAAAAAACTATACTGAAATGATTTAGGATACATTACTAACTTCTTGCATTAGAAATCTAGAGACTGACATTCCATTCCCATTAATATCTTACCCTGAGAAATCATATTTTTACACATTTCTCTACTTGCAAAGTTAAATAAATAGTCTTCTTAGCCACTTAAAGATTTATAAAGATTCACAGTACAAATACTGTGAACCAGTGATAGTTACAAATGGTATTCTGTGATTTTTTTTATATGCATCTCCCAAGAGACACTCAACAGACACAAACTTTATCTTATATTTTTAAAAATGGAATGCACTGTCAAATAAATAGAAAATCGCTCATACAAATAGCAATGTAAGACATACTAAGAGATAATATCCTGGCCAAAAAAGCCAACTTATAAGTAAATGCTTATAGAAATTGAGGTATCAGTGGATTTAAGTCTCCAATTTTGTGATCTGGTCATTGTAAATGAATAACATGAAAATAGTGATGATAATATGGAGATGGAAGTAACAAATACTAATATGGTACAATATGACAGGTACCATTTCAAGCATTTTACACTTATTAGGCCCTCAGAAAAGTCATATGATACAGGTACCAGAAGTCATTATTGTCCTTTTTTAAAACATTTTCTATAAAAGGCTTGGGAGTGATAGAGGGCAAGTTGAATTTTATGAGATCAATGAAAAAGAGAAAGGCTAAGAAGAGTAGCTTTAAAGAAGAAGCCTGTCTTGGGTAATGTAAGAGTAGGGACTCTTGGCCACATGGAAACAAAACTGAGCTTAAACTGGCTAAATCAAAATGGAAACTTGTTGGCTTACATAATGCAAAACCTGGATCTAAGGGCTCAAATGCTCAAATTGTCTTCAGCACTTGGTCTCTCTCCATCTTATGGGTCTATTTTTCTCTATGATAGTTTCATTCAGGTCAGCTCTTCTTAGAGGGTTAAAGAGAGTCAATCACAGCTCTGAGCTTTGATTTTGTCACTTCAGCAATCCCACCAAAGACAGAGCTTTTATATTCCTATCATCAAAATGCTATTATCACGTTGGAGTCTCACTGGAGTAAACTGGAACTCTTGCCAATCACTGTGGCCACGGAACTTGAATGTAATTCAACAGAATTGGATCACATGCCTAAGTCTTATGCTAGCTGTCCTCCAAAGAAAAATCGGTGTCTGCTATTAATGAAGAGAGTAAAACACTGAAAAAGCAAAAGCCGCAATTGCCCACCACAGCATAGAAAGAGGTGTATAAACAAGTAGAATGAGATAGAAATTATAAAATATGAGTGCAAGGAGACCAGGCCAAAATGTTGGGTTAGGACGTGAAGAAAGCATGTAAGAAGATAAAAGAAAAATTGCGGTACTGTATACAGGGGGTTCTTGCCATGATGCATGTTAAAAAGTCATAGTGAGGTTTAAGAGAAACATTACGACTTTAATCCTGAATTGGGCTTTGCACTGATTTCTTGCTCTACGGAAAGTAAAACACTATTGGATTCTGCATTAAATAAGCTAATAGAATATAGCCTCAGCTCCAAAATTCAACCCAAAGCAACTACCAAACTATCTGTGAAACATCCTGTTAGGTAGAAAATAGAACATGGGCCAGGCACAGTGGCTCACACCTGTAATCCTAGCACTTTGAGAGGCTGAGGTCGGAAGATCACTTGAGCCCAGGAACTCGAGACCAGCCTAAGCAACATAATGGGACCCCAATTCTACAAAAAAATTTTAAAAATAGCCAGGCATAGTGGGGCGCACCTAGAGTCCCAGTTACTCTGCAAGCTGATGCAGGAGGATGGCTTGAGTCCAGGAGTTAGAGGCCGCAGTGAGCTATGTTCCCCTCAGTGCCTTACAGTTTGAGTGACAGAGCATAAACTTGTCTCAAAAAAAAAAAAATAGGTCATGTTAAGTACAGTAACAGAAACACTGATACAGTTCCAAGGTCAGAGAGAGAGGGATTTGGACAGGTAATTATAGAAGAACAGAAGGTCACAGAGAAAGGCTTCATGGAAGAAGTGGCATCTGAACTAGGCCTTGATGGATGGGATTATCATGACGGGAGAGATCATGGGAACCATGATTATGGTAAAAGAACAAAGGCAAATTGGATAAAATTGGTCAATAGCAGCTTGAGAGTAGGACGCTTGAAGGAATTTTAAAAGACGAAGCTATAAATGTAGTTGGTGAATAGAATATGGACGACATACTGGGGGTTTCCAATTCTTCAGGCAAAAAGGAATAGCTGAAGAAGACCTTCAAGCCTCTGCAGAGGTCACGATCAAAGTTGTCCTATAGAAAGAATATTTTGGCAGCAGTGTGAAAGATAGATTGGAAGAAACAAGCAAGAAGCAAAGAATCTCACTGGGGGTTTACAACAAATTTCTGAGTGTGATGGAAGTGGAAACAAAGAAAGTAATAAAGAGAAGAAATGAGAAACTGGAAGCAGAAAAGGTTTTGGAGATATAATTCCTAGCTCTTGTCAATAATTGGTTGTGAGAATTAAGAAACAGATAAAAACATCCTCGGGACTGGGTAGTTAGGAGAATTAAGATGCCATTGATGAAGCAGAAGGGGCTCAGGTTTGTAGGTGGGTGTCTGTTTTGTGTATGTTAGTGGAAAGAGACGTGGCTAAAGGGTGAGTTAAGACCCCACCTATAGCACAGATGAAGTAAGTGCATGATGGGAAATTACTGTGGGAGGCAGTTGAAAAAGATAACTTGCTGCAAGGTGTGAATGTTAGGATACAATTTACAGAATATGTAGACTTTTTAAAATGTTATTTATATTTTCTTTTTACTAACGGTTATGGTTTGGCTGTGTCCCCACCCAAATCTCATCTTGAATTGTAGCTCCCACAGTTCTCAGGTGTAGTGGGAGGGACCCAGTGGGACACAATTGAATCGTGAGGGCAGGTCCTCCCCATGGTGTTCTCGTAATAGTGAATAAGTCTCATGAGATCTGATGGTTTTATAAAGGGGAGATTCCCTGCACAAGTTTTCTTTTCTTGTCTGCTGCCATGTGAGTTGTGCCTTTCATGGTGGAAAATGAAAGGTGCATCTCAAATCAGGAATATTCCTTGAAGAACTCATCCCAGACTTAACATGATAAACAGCAGGCACTGAGATGAGGCCTTCCCAGCCATGTACAAATGTAAGTCCATTAAACCTCTTACTTTTATAAATTGCCCGGTCATGGATATGTCTTTATCAGCAGCATGAAATTGGGACTAATACATAACTCTGCATTAGACTCAAACAAAAAATATCAACTAAATCTGTCTTTATTTCCCTATCTTTTATTTATTTATTTTTTATTTAACTCTTATTTTAAATTCAGGGGTACAGGTACAGGTGTGTTGTATAGGTAAATGTGTGTCATGGGAGTTTCTTGTACAGATTTTCGTCACCCAGGTATTAAGCCTAGTGCCCATTAGTTACTTTTCCTGCATCTTTTTAATGGTCTTGGACCTTTGCAATTTAGAACTGCTACTTTTTTCACATTAAATAAACCTTATGCTTTTAGAGCCAATTTTTCAATCTGTACAAAATTTAGTTCATTTTCTGTCATTTCTAGAAAATCAATTCTTAAGTTATGCCATGTCTTTCTTTTCTCTAAAGGCATTGGAGAAGTAAATATTTGGTGAATATGCCCTTATCATTTAACACAAGCTCTCCAGTGTGGTTTAAAACACTCTGCCATTTCTTTAATCTTGAGACTAGCCAGGGGAGAGGAAGTTGGAAGTAATCACTAGAAATGGAACATCATTTTTCTGAAAAATGTCAAGCACTTGTTTTGAGTGAGACTCTGACTGGATAGGCAAGGGAAGAAAACAACCCAGCAATGCATTCCTAAGGGATGATTTCAGTGTTTATAATGCCCTAGCTAATCTATTTCTTGTGGCCTCTATATTCTCAAATCAGGAATATTCCTTGAAGAACTCATCCCAGACTTAACTTGATAAACAGCAGGCACTGAGATGAGAATACTTCAGGGAGCCTGAAATGACTCCAGGTTAACTATCAAAGCTAGAAATCCTTATTAAAGCTGTAACTTCTTTCCTCTAATTCAAGTTGTTGGAGTATTAACTGAAGACTCAGTGAATGCGTGCACAACAGCAGCAAAGCCAAATCAACCAAGAAAGGAACAAAGAGATCTGGGGCTAAGGGAAAAGATGTATAAAAGGTTAGAGAAAGATGAACATTGGCCTTAGAGATAAAGTAGTCACATTGAAGAAGAAGTAAGTATTCCACACATAGCAGACTATGCTGATGGTTGTCCCAACTGCCTCTTTCTTCTTTATTATTGTTCCTGAAGCTCCGATTTTTCCCGATATACACTCCATCCCAAATGACTGACAGTTATATCTTAAGTTTGCCAATGTTAAAAGAATCCCATTTTTTTCCTCCACAGTAATTAAATTAAGATGCATATATGCTATGATTCTGGCCAATTAGATGAGGAGAAATCTGGTGAGTCGCTTCTGGGTGAAGTTTCCTTGGTGTTAAGAAGGCGAGACACAAAGGGACGGCCATTGTCCCCCATATTCTTTTGAATGGTGTCTAGTCTGTATGTGATAAGCAGCATCACTGCACTATCACTAAGGGTACCAGTCAAGAACAGAGTCAGATGGCAGAACAGAAATGAGGGACTCTTGTGTTCTTAGGATTTCCTTTAATTAATGAATCAACCAATCTTGAGGCCGCCTGCTATAATGATTATAATTTACTTTAAAATACTTCAACATATACACTGTGGTATTATGTGCACTTAGCTTGGCATGAGCTGTCACCCAGAGGCCGTAAGCAATCTAATCAAAGATTCCCTGTGCAGGAGTGGTTAACGAACACAGGAGTGGCCTGCTGGCATTCTCATCAAGAAGTCAAGACCCCAGAAGAGCTATTACAAGCACTTCTGTTACCTGTATCTTGCTCAATAACCTACACTTTGCTAATTAGCTTACTAAATGTCAGAAAAGGGCTTTTAGTGATAAAAATAGCAGGCTGTTGACTAGCATGATGAATGCTAAAATCGGGCTCTCGTTTGTGAAATTAAAGGTCTCCAAGTTGTGTGAATTAGCTAAAATTATTTTATAGTCACCCCTACTCTTGCAGGATAGAGAATAAGAATCTATCAGATCAAAAACCTGTGCTCCTTGGAATTTTGCCCCAGGCTAAATTTGTAAACAGGCTAGACTCTAGCCATGGGATCTAGAATTCTGATTGCATGAGATCAGCTGTAAAGATGGCAAGATCCTGCTTCAGGAATCTTGGCAATTGCTTTCACCAGTTCACCAGTTATCTTTGCAATTTATGTTGTAGTTTGAGGAGTGTATGTTATATGGGGAAAGGCTTTTTACTTAATCAAATGTGTGGTATAAGAAAAAGCCATAGGACGTGAAATCATGAGATAAAGTTTGAGACCCAACACTGTGACAGCTTTGGATACGTAATTCAACCTCACTAAGGCTTAAGTGACAGCCAAAGTAGCATAATAAAAAAAAAAGTTATGCTGGCTGTCAAGCCAGAGAGCGCAGGTTTAATCCTAGCTTTATCACTTGCTAGCTGTGTAACCTCTCTATGCCTCAATTTCCTTATCTATAAAATGGGTTAATATTTACTTAGAGCATTATTATGAGGAGTAAATGAGATATGCCATGTCCAACTCTTAGCACAATGCCAGGCATGATAAATACTAAATAAATATTATCTTCATAATCTCCAAGATAAGAGGATCAGTCTAAATGATTACTTCATTCCTCTACTTTCTAAGATTTCCCATTTTCTTCTCATTCTTATTATACCGTCCAGAGAGAAAGATAGTGAAGAAAAGTCTTCTAAATTCAATGCCAATCCTTGTGTTAGGTCATTCACTCCTTTATTTGTGTACTCAATGCCATTTGATGCCATTCACTTCTTTATTTACACAGTCAAGCATTTATTGAGTGCTGACTGTGAATGAAACACTGTGGATACACAGCAGGTTATCTCTGAGAAACTCTCTGCCTTGTGGAGCAACCAGGAATACCCAATTTTCTTAAAAATGGAAATTTCTGTCCACCCCAGGAATCCTCAAATTAGTTCTTTCTCAAAATATGTCTTTGATAGAAATTTGTGTTCCGTGTTGTATAAATCCATTTCCAATATTGAGCCCTTCACTCGACATGGAGATTAACTTGTGTCCCTTTGCCAGTGGTGAGGGAACAATAGCTATGACCAATGAACAGCTTTGCAGAGAATGTAAGGGACAGGGATGCTTGGCAATGATAAAGTCTTTACCGTCATTGTCCACAATCCTGGTAGCTTGTGATTTAAAATAGCACATCAGGGACACCTGTGGTACTGAAGAAAAAAATGCCAAAAAAGAGGATCTCAAACAAACATCTCCTTTAAAATTAGTAACTTTTTTTCCTCACTTCTCAATAGGGGATCAGTTTAAATTTTTCTCCTTAGCCAACAAAGCCAATATTTTTCCCTCTAATCGTAAAACACTGCTAATAAATTGATCTCTTTTATCAAATGCATTATACTACACGTGAGAGCACAGTGAGTTTGGCAACCCCAACACAGTCCCCATGTGTTTGGAACACACTGTATTGTATACACTTGAAACACCATCTGCAGGCAGTCTTTTCCTCTCCAACTTGTCAGGGTGAGCGGCAGGAGAGATTCATGTGCTGAGATGCATCGTTAACTGTCAGTGACTCTGCCAGTGCAAAGGAAACATCTGTATCAGCCAAACCTGGTGAAAATTCAACAGTTAACTGGGTCTCAACACATAGGCAAGTGAGAATACGAATGGCCCTAAAACAAAATGTGTGCATCAAAAACCCCTAATTCATTTTTCTGTATCTTCACATTCACTACAAGTGCTGGGGTCATTTGAGAGTAGTTTAAATCTGTGGCTGCATTTCAGATATGATTTTTAGTTCTTTAGATTGTTGATATCAAAGATCAGTGTGGGAGGCAACCAGAACCAGTGAGCCTTGTCCTCGTCCTGAACTTCCTTCACCTTTCTCCACGGAGAGCAAACAATGAATTTTCTCAGCATGGACTATATTGTGAAATCTTCCCTGGAAAAAATCTCTAAAGAAAAAGTGTTTATGGTAGGATGTTTCGTGAATCACAAGTAAGTTAAAAAAAATCAAAATCTTTTACTTCTACAAAAATTAGAACAGGTCGTTCCTCTCAGTGTAGTTTCTGAAATGAGGTTTGTTGGAAAAATTCTGAAGAGAAGTTATATGCCTCCCCAGGACAAATTGAACAGGTAGAATGGTAACCAGCCCAGTGAATCTTGGGGACATGGTCTCTGTGGGTTTGGCCACGAGGCATAGCAGGGAAATGAGTCAGGGAGGGGAATTACGGGGAGGCCTAGGGCTCGTGGCTCACAGAATGATCAATGCTCTGAACTTGACTGCCAAAGTGTTAGCGTCTAGCAAGACCAGAATTCACACTAGAGAAAATGGCATGAAGAACTGGAATTTCTAGGCTGTGGGTGACATTGTGGTTAAAGAGGAAGATCTGGGCCAATAACCACAGGTGCAAGAAGCCAGAGCTTTAAGATAACAAAGACGTTTAGGCTTCAGATAAATGAGCTGGTCTTAGGGCTCTATTCCAGGCGGGTACCTATAGAGGAAAGAGAACATCCGATGGACTGAACATATCGCTGTTGAGAAGGAAGCTGCATAGTGATCAGGTAGATACTAAAGGGCTCATTGCAGGCACTTACGTTACTTATAGTAGCAACTGTAGTTACGTTATAAGTAACATAAATGCCTGCAATGAGCCCTTTAGTATCTACCTGATCACTATGCAGCTTCCTTCTCAACAGTGATAATGTTCAGCCCATCGGATGTTCTCTTTCCTCTATAGGTACCCGCCTGGAATAGAGTGGGTACCTATGGAGCAACTGTGTATAAACACACACATGCACACATTCAGGCTTAGCCAGTATTCCCCCAGGAACTAAGGGGTTTAAAGCTGTCTGCAGCCTTCAGTGAATGCTGAACAAGATATAAAAAGCAAAAACTGGCATGTGGCAAAGCTTTGTCACATCTTCTCCACACTCACAAGCATATTACCCTTGGCTTCAGTTTTTATCTCCTCATTCTCAGTATTTGACCACCACTCTACAAGTCAAAATGCATTCCTTAATTTGAGAGTCCTGACTGCATCTATACACACATCTAATAAGATTGCCTTTATAAGGTTATCCATCATCCCAATCCCAGATCTTATCCCGTAATTATATTGACCCCACTCTAAGCATGAATATAACCACTTATTATAGTAACATGCAGCCACTGAACTAATATAATTATCAGTAAATTGCAATAATTTAGAATGAGGTCTTGCTTTAAGATGATGTAATCAACATTTCCTTCTTAAGCAATAAAAAAAAAAATAGAAAAATCTGGAGATAAAAACAATAGATTGAATAACATTACCATGAGTCATGGCATACCTCTAAGACTGACTCATAATAATAAACTTTGAGCTCTAGAAAGCTTCATTTATTTAGCAACTGCTCGAAAAACATCAGTAACTTCTCAGGTCAATTCTCTGTAAGTATGTCACTCCTGTGCCATGTGACAGGTTGATGATTTAATGCAAGCTTGTTTCACCTGCAGCCCAACACAAATTCATAAACTTTCTTAAAACATTATAAGATTTTTTTTGCTATTTTTTATAGCTTATCACCTCTCATTAGCGTTAGTGTATATGATATGTGGCCCAAGATAATTCTTCTTCCAATGTAGCCCAGGGAAGCCAGGAAAAATTGAACACACCTGATAACGTGTTTAACAGGGTAGGCAGGTAGTACGAAAAATACTTACTGATCTTAGCCTGTAGTTCTTTTACATCTGTTCATAAAAAGCAGACTATGGTGATCCTAAAACCTCTTTCAAGAGAAACTATTGATTAACCATACTGATTAACTCTTGAAGAGAGAAGGGAAGGAAGTTGCAAAAGAGGAAGGCATAAGAAAAAGATTTTGCTGGGTTTAGGGAAATAGCAGATACTGCACCCAGGGTACGTGCCAGGACCTGAAAAATGATTTAGATTGCTCCCTGTCCCCTCTCCCCACTGCTACCCCTGCAAAAGCTGAAAACTAGGCTGAGACTGACAACCATACTCACAGATCACATGCACAAGCAGAGCCAGCAGAAAGCCGAGCACCCACGGAGGCTTGGTTAGTGAGGGTCTCCTCGCTGGCCAGTCATGGGTAGCAAAGTTGAGAATATCTTCTGTCCTCTTCTGGTCTGCTTCAAATCCTCTCATTTTAGCATGCTCTGAAGGAAAAGGAATCACATTCATTTCAGTGAACTAATTTCTATCCAGCCCTGAAGAATGGGGGTTTTACATAAGATAATGGTTTTGAAAAATAAAGGATTGTACCATTTTTTACATCCCAGTTGTGAAAATTTATACCCAGTGCCCATATCACAGCCAAGAATATTGTTCAAACTTGTGCTTGTTAGAGGAAACAAGAACGCGAATACAGCTCCCTAATAGATAGCAGAAAAAGATTTGTAGCAAAAGAAGAATTAGAAAATGGAAGCTGGGCACGGTGGCTCAAGCCTGTAATCCCAGCACTTTGGGAGGCTGAGGCGGGCGGATCACGAGGTCAAGAGATCGAGACCATCCTGGTCAACATGGTGAAACCTCGTCTCTACTAAAAATACAAAAAATTAGCTGGGCATGGTGGCGCATGCCTGTAATCCCAGCTACTCAGGAGGCTGAGGCAGGAGAATTGCCTGAACCCAGGAGGCGGAGGTTGCTGTGAGCCGAGATCGCGCCATTGCACTCCAGCCTGGGTAACAAGAGGGAAACTCCGTCTCAAAAAAAAAAAAAAAAAAAAAAGAAAAGAAAATGGAATGGCTCCTTCATGGCTCCCTGGTAACTTCACATATCCACACAAACCACACAGGAAAAGGGTTGAACCACAACCTGTGCAAGTCTTGGCAGGAGGCATTGAGATCCTCCCAGAACATGCGAGGATGGGAGACTGGTGAGGTGCTACCTTGAAGAAATCTCCCACTCTCCTTTCTATCTCCTCCAGGAAACTGACCGTTTCTCTCATTGCCTCTGGGGTTTTAATGATACAGAAGGATTTTCATTCTTCCCCTCTTAGGGTACAAAGGCAAACTGTAAAATTGCCCAGCTGCAGTCTAGAATCAATTGCCCAGCACCGAACATTGTTGCATTATCACTGCAGTCACTGGACTCCTTTGATTTCAGGGCTGTCCTTTTTGGCCTATGGAACAAGGACCCAGTAGACAGCACCTTCAGTTATCCTTCCTTTTGCTATCTACATAAGTAATAAACTCTCTAAACCTAAAATTGACTCATTCCTTTACCGGGCAAATCAATCGGGTTGTGGCCTTGGTCTTGTCTTGTCTTGTGAGCTTAGCCGGAGGGAAAAAAGGTAGACTTCCCATGTGGGTATTTAGTGCTATAAATTTCCCCATAGACACTGCTTTAAATGTGTCCCAGAGATCCTGGTATGTTGTGTCTTCATTCTTATTGGTTTTGAAGAACATCTTTATTTCTGCCTTCATTTCTTTTTTTTTTTTTTTTTTTTTTTTTTTTTTGAGACGGAGTTTCGCTCTTGTTACCCAGGCTGGAGTGCATTGGCGCGATCTCGGCTCACCGCAACCTCCGCCTCCTGGGTTCAGGCAATTCTCCTGCCTCAGCCTCCTGAGTAGCTGGGATTACAGGCACGTGCCACCATGCCCAGCTAATTTTTTGTATTTCTAGTAGAAACGGGGTTTCACCATGTTGACCAGGATGGTCTCGATCTCTTGACCTCGTGATCCACCGCCTCGGCCTCCCAAAGTGCTGGGATTACAGGCTTGAGCCACCGCGCCTAGCTTCTGCTTTCATTTCATTGTTTATCCAGTAGTCATTCAGGAGCTGGTTGTTCAGTTTCCATGTAGTTGTGCAATTTTGAGTGAGTTTCTTAATCCTGAGTTCTAATTCAATTGCACTGTGGTCTGAGAGACTATTTGCTATGATTTCTGTTTTTTTCGCATTTGCTGAGGAATAATTTAGTTCCAATTATAGGGTCAGTTTTAAAGTAAGTGCAATGTGGTGCTGAGAAGAATGTATATTCTGTGGATTTGGGGTGGAGAGTTCTGTAGATGTCTATTAGTTCCGCTTGGTCCAGATCTGAGTTCAAGTCTTGGATACTCTTAATTTTCTGTCTTGTTGATCTGTCTAATATTGACAGTGGAGTGTTTAAGTCTCCCAGTGTTATTGCGTGGGAGTCTGAGTATCTTCATAGGTCATTAAGAACTTGCTTTATGTATCTGGGTGCTCCTGTACTGGGTGCATATATATTTACAGTAGTTAGCTCTTCTTGTTGCATTGATCACTTTACCATTATGTAATGCTCTTCTTCGTCTCTTTTGATCTTTGTTGTTTTAAAGTCTGTTTTATCAGAGACTAGGAGTGCAATCCCTGCTTTTTATTGGTTTCCATTTGATTGGTAAATCTTCCTCCAACCCTTTATTTTGAGCCTATGTGTGTCTTTGCACATGAGATGGGTCTCCTGAATACAGCACACCAATGAGTCTTGACGCTTCGTCCAATTTGCCAATGTCTAGAAAAGAAGACAAATGGAAAACTATGCATGAAAATTCATTGTTCTTCTTATAAAAAGTTAAGGTAAATGTAGTAAAGGAAATGGCATTTGTTTTTAACTCCCACAGTGTCTACAAGCCCAAACTACATGAGCCACCTCTCTTTAAGTAAACATTATAGTGTGCTACCTCAAGTCAGCTGATGCAGGCAGTCATACCTGAGCAATGGATTGACTGCAAATAAATGGGACTAGAGGATACAATGCCCTAATATAAGCACACTTCGTGTTCTGCCTATTTTAATTTTTTAAATTATTGGTATTTATATTTTAATATTGAATGTAATGAGATAAAAGTAGATTTTATTAAAAGGAAAGTTGCTTTTGCTTTCTTATGCCTGTGTTCCACTTGAAGTAATGACGGTTGAGATAAAGACAGGAGAAGATGTTAAATGAAGGCAAAATAGAAGTTCCTAAAACTGCTTTTTGTCTGCTGGCATAAACAGAGCCCACCCTCAAGAAAATGCCTTGGATTCTTTTTTCATATTCTTTCTACAGAAAACACTAAACCATGGAGTAGGCACAGTTACAGTGAAAGGGTAGAAGTAAAATGACAAGCCATTAATATCTACTGAACTCTTATGTGGCAGACCTTGTGTTACATGCTTTTCCAAAAATGAAAACAAACAAAATTCATTTAATCCTTATAGGATAGCCTACCTTATAGGATGGTTACTAGCTAAGGCTCTCACAACATTCATTCATGTCTATTTAGTTTTGCAGATGGCAAGGGCTTAAAGAAGAAAACTAGAAATTTGGAAAGAGAGAAAGAGAAATCCTAAAGCATACACACATACACATTCACATATGTCAATATAAATTTTGGCATTTAACTTATCTCAAAGAAGGAGATGTGAGATTGTTAATACTCATAAGAAAATATCTCAGATAACATTGTCAATTAAAGAACATGTTGGCCGGGTGTGGTGGCTCACGCCTGTAATCCCAACACTTTGAGAGGCCAAGGCAGGTGGATCATGAGATCAGGAGATAGAGACATTCCTGGCCAACATGGTGAAACCCCATCTCTATTAAAAACACACAAAAAAGAAAAATTAGCCAGTCACGGTGGCATGTGCCTGTAGTACCAGCTACTCAGGAGGCTGAGGCAGAAGAATAGCTTGAACCCAAGAGGCAGAGGTTGCAGTAAGCTGAGATCATGCCACTGCACTCCAGCCTGAGTGACAGAGCAAGAGTCTCTCTCAAAAAAAAAAAAAAAAGTTAGTTTGCTTTCATTAAATACCACTTTAGGCTGGGCGTAGTGGCTCATGCCTGTAATCCAAGCACTTTGGAGGCCAAGGTGGGCGGATCACCTGAGGTCGGGAGTTCAAGACCATCCTGACCAACATGGTGAAACCCTGTCTTTAAAAAACATAATAAAAATCAATAAATACAAAATAAAATAAAATAACATTTTAAAAAGAAAAAATATATATGCACCTCCTTTCCTTAGGAAATGTTATTTTCTCTTGAGAAGCAGTCCCACTGCTTTCTTATATTGACTATGACCAAGAATAGACTTGTTTTACACTTTTATTATTCCTTTAGAAAAATTAAGTTGTTATCGTCACTTAGTGTGTATATATAGCAAGTTCACAATAGCTTGTACGGAGAAGCTAGCCAAGCATCAACCCCAGCAGTGACAGACATATGTTATGAAGTAAATGGGAGCAAAAGGAAATAGGGCAGAAGAAACCCATACACATGATTTCTGTTTTACTCTCCCTCTGGCACCTACCCTCAATTAAATGCTCTGACATGGAGATAAGGGATACAAATAGCACATCTACCATTAAATTGTTAAGAAATTTATTTAGCTTTAAATCAAATGTCTTAGAGAAGAATATTTAATCACTTATTCATTCACCAGCAAATATTTATTCAGCCCCAGTTACACACCAAGCTCAGCCAATTCAAAAATCTAGGAACTGCTCCTGAGCTAGGGTTACTGACAACAGGTCTAATGCCATAAAAAGAAGCCTGAGAAATTAGAAAAGTTCCCTAGAAACCTGAACTCTTCACTCTTATATCCACGGAATGTTTAAGGAAACTACTGCGGCTCTAGAAGAAAAACTCCATTTGTTAGTTTCTTAATGTAATTTCCACCATTTTCTGTCTGTCATTAGGTGAAGGAAAGGCAACTTCATTACATAGTCAGCTGTTGAACACTTAAGTATTCTTAGACAGGACAAAGAACACATGATGGAGAATGATCATTTTTGTTCCAAAAGATTACTAAGCCTACTTTTGATGATACTTCAGATTTCCCAAGTAAAAGGAATGTACAGTTGTACAATTTATTAACCATAAAAGTTAAACAACAAAGATCACCGTAATTTATTCACCATTGTCTAGTTATCAGTCACTGTGGAAAGTATTTTGCTTGATAGTTCTGACTCTTGCAGAAGCACATAAAGGTCTCTCCATGGCTCTGCACAATGTGGGCATAGCACATTTTTATGAGTAGCCTAGATTTATCTATACCTTTATTGAGGCTTTATAACATGGTGAAGAAGTATAAAACTAGAATTATCCTACACACATGGCTAAAGAAACGCAGGTCCAAGATGTCACCTACATATTTGGCAAAATAATCAATCAAATATAAATTATCATAAAATCTAATATAAATTAGAGGAGTGATTCTTGACCAAGGGTAATTTTGCTCCCGGGACACATTTGGCAATCTCTGAAGACACTTTTAATTATCACAACTGACTTAGTATTTCTGATACCTTGTTGGTAAAGGTTACTGATACTGCTGAACATTTTACTATATACGGTACACTCCCCAACAACTGGCCCTGCTATGGTTTGGAATTGTTCTCTAGAAGTTCATGTGTTGGAAACTTTACAGCAATTGTAACAGTATTAAGAGGAGGTGCCTTAAAGAGGTGATCAGGCCATGAGACTTCTGCCTTCATCAAGGAATTAATGCCATTATCGTGGGAGAGGGTTAGTTATCATGGGAATTAATTCCTGGTAAAAAGGATGAGTTCAGCTTGATTTTGTTCTCTCTGTCTCATGTGCTCTCATTCTGCCATGGGATGACCTTTTCCAAATGCCAGTGTAACATTCTTGGACTTCTAAGCCTACAAAAGTGTAAGACAAATAACTTTTTATTGCTTATATATGCCAGTATGTAGCATCCTGTTATAACAGTAGAAAATGGACTACCACATGCCCCAAATGTCCATAAGTCCAAGGTTAAGAAACTTTGAGTTAGACTAATGGCATCATTAGTGTGGTAACTGCCAAGTCACCACTGATTACGTGTGTCTAAGTTTCTATGAGTCTAACCAGCATAAGAAAAAGTTATTCCTTATAAAGGAATCCACTACTATTTGAAAGGAATCCTCTACATTTGAAAGTTAAGCCAAGGATCAAATTTGTTTCTGAACTGCAATCCAGAATTAAATATAATGTAGTGCCAGACATCGTATTTTATTTTTGTTCTGGGTAAGCTATTTAACAGACTCTTAGAGATTAAGAAAGATAAGAATCATTTTATGTATACCAGAAACTGAAGATATAGTCAGAGGAGATAAAAAATTAATACTTCTTACAGAAAAATGATTGCTTTAATCATCTTTTCAGATACCAGTATATGCACGTTGCATACATATTTAACAAATATTTAAACAAATATTTAGCCAATATGAACAAATATTTACTAAAAGGATTATTTTTTGCTGTCTGTTAAATAATCCAGCTAATTAAATGAGTAATTTTTCAAGATGTTTATATATATGAAATCTGATATATAACACATGCAGTACAGTACATTAATGCTCTAAAGTATCTCCATAGGTCAATGGAATAAAAAACCCCAATCATGCATTATAAAGATGGAATGATGTGACTTTTCTGTGACTCTAAACTGTATGACTTTCACCCTGAAAATACTGAACGATTTACACTTCAAAGATAAATTATCAACACAGAGATTATGCTTCTCAGTGTTGGGAAATGTGAAATAATAATAAGCAATGGCCAGAAAACCATATATTCCTCTGTCTATATTATACTATGGACATGAAAATAAACCCAAGGATTTAAAGAAAAATTCAAATGGCTTTAGAGAAATTATATCTACAGTATGTCTCTTTTTTGTTATAGCTTATTTCATTTTCACGAGATGTTGTTTATGAGACTTTCTGAAAGCCTTTGTGGTAGAATGCCTTTTGCCTCCTTGATCTAGTAACATGAAAAGGGAATGACAGGGAAGGGGAGAAGAAAGGCCATTTATTCAAGATATTAAAGGTCTTGCTCCAACAAATTACATAATTTATTATTTTTGACAACAAATTCCAGGACTAACGAAATTCTTTAGGGAGTCATAGAAAAATAAAATGTCTGGTTGCTTAACTTGTCAGCATTTATCACAAACCCAAGGTTCTGGTAATAACGGGTGAAAATTTTTTAATTCTATAAAGATAGAAAAAATAACTTAAATTTCCTCTAACATAGTCCCCAAAACATTAGTATGAAACAAAGTAAAAAAATACTAACACATCTTAATATCATGAAAATTAAGTAGATTTTAAAATAATTATATGTATACAATATTTACAGCACATAACTGTATGTATATACACTACATTATTTTGGCATATATTTTATGGTAATAATGACCAGTTAATCAGCATTCCTTCAACAAACTTACTGAACACCTGCTATATGCCGGACAATTTACTAGCCTAGGAAATCTTTCTGTGCCCTCCATGGCCTATCTCTAACCTAGAACTTTTCACACCTTACAGGAATGATAGCTGCCTTATCTATTTTCTCCACTAGACATATTCCTTGATAGTGGAAACACTGTCAGCAGAGTCCTTGCCAGGAACAACTTTCCAGTGAAGGAGACAAAGTTGGACAGCATTTTGAAAACCACTAACAGTAACAATAGTGTTAATAGTAATTAAAACATTAAGATGAAGAAGACAAAAAAGGAGAAAGACGAAAGGATTGCTAATTGCTGGTGTTCTGCATTAATTTTGTTATTTAATCTTTATCATAACCTTATGAGGTTGGTAACAACTTGGACTCTGTTTTACAAATTAGTAGATCATGATGTAAAGGTGTTAGGTAATTTGATTAAAGTCATCCTAGAAACAGAATTAAGTGATTAAAGAGGGGTAAAGGAGGGAGAATTGTGTTCCAGGCAGGAGAATGAAGGCATGAGCCAATTACATATGCCTTCAACAATTTGGAAAGTCTGGACCAGGATTATTAGTTCAAGCAGAGCATAATAGGCTATGGCTCAGGATTGCCATTAATACCACCCACATATGTGGTTATTGAGGATTTACCATGTAATTGAGACAGGATTGTGATCACTGATTTATAAGAATTACTTAATTTTTTCCCACCACAACCCTGAGAGAGAAGTATTATTGTTACTTTTATTTTATAGATGAAAGAACTATTTTAGACAGGTTAAGTAACTTGCCCAAGGTGAGAAAGGTAATAATTCAAGCGAGGTCTGGCCAATTCCAAAGTCCATGATCTAAACCTATCTCTGTTACCTGACCACTTCGTAATAAGGCTGAAGACATACGTAAGGCCAAGTATGAAGAGGCTCACAGACTAACCCCAAAGGATGAATTTTTTTTTTCTAAAATCTATTTGGAAACACAAAGAAAATGTAGGCAGGGTAATAACACAGTTATATTTAGAATAATGATCATTTTAACAATGCTTTGAAGAAGGAGTTGAAGGCAAGTCATATTAGAGGCAGTAGACTAGTTAGAAGACTATTATAATAAATCTTGTAAAAATATTTGTAGTGCTAATGACAGTGGGAATGTTTACAATGTAAAATGATGCAAAAGGGATAATGGGAAATGCCTAAATGATGACGACAATCAAAGAGAATTCCTCGAGTTACTCTTGTGCCTCTGGCTTGAATAACTAGTTTGGTTATCATGCTATTCACTCATGGGAAATATAGGAGACATAAAATTTGGAGATTGAATTTTGAGCATGCAAGAGGTGTCTGTGACATGTTCATTACGAGGGATTTGGATATGTATATTTGGATCTTAGAAGCCAGGGGGCTGGGTTGTGGGCATAGATTTAAGAGTCCTTGACTTATAGATAGTGGTCAGATGTTTGAACATACATTATAAGGACAACAAAGAAGAAGAAGATGGAGTAGAATAGTTAAAAAATACTGAGGGAAGAGTAGCATGAAAACAGCCAAAGGAGTAAGTAGTTTAAAGAAAGAGTGGTTGAAGAGTCAAATTCTACAGGACTTCATTCAATTAAATTGAATGAAGAGGGGAAGTACACATCATTTGAGAACTAGGGGGCTATTGGTAACCTCATAGAATTGAGGGCATGATGGAACTTGCCCCAAGCTCAGAGCTGTGAAAGCAAAACTGGAAATATGAGGTAAGAACTCTTCTTTTAAGAAACTCGGCTATAAAGGAAATATTATAGAAGTAAGGGCAATGTAAGGTAAAGGGAAGATAATTTTATAAGTTGAGAGAGTTATAAATATGTGAATGCACTAAGGGTAACTTAAAAACTCTCAATAAAAAGAGATTTAACATGAAAAGGGAAGGTTGCTAATGCAGAAGGTTGGCAATCACGGGGTCCAGAGAAAAGGTGGAGAAATTAGAAAGAACTGAAGACCCTGCAAAGAAGAAAAACTTTTAAGTTAAATGTGAATGAACCACACCAAAGGGGGCAACTTGGTAGAACAAATACACTAGAAAAGAACATTAGTTCTTCATGTTATAAACAGCTAACCTCCCAAGATGTGGGAGACTCCATGAACTCAATAAAAATATGAATAACAATCAATAAAAATAGGCAAAGGTTATGAGTAGACAGTTCACAAGGAAGCAAATATAGCTGGTTCTTAAACCAATATACAAAAAGATATACAACCTCACTTTTAACAAGAGAAATGCAAATGAAATATATACCAAGATACCGTTTTTCCCACAACAGATTGGCCAAACATGCAAAGTTTGAAAACTTTGAACTCCTACATTACTGTTAAAACCTTAAGGAAGAAAATTTTGCAATTTGATATGGTTACTTAAATCTATAAAATTAGAGATTTGGGATTAGATTAATTCTATAGCTCTCACTAGCTTAAACATTCTGTGATTCTCATTCCTCCTGGCTGGGCAAGAAAACAAAGCTGCATTTCTGTCTGATCCTTGGAGGTTGTTACTTATGAAACCAACATCTCAAGTCATGCTACTCACAACAGTAGACAGAAAATATATGGCCTTAAGCTTTACTTCCTGCTAAGAAGACTTTTCAGAAACATATTCTTGAATGTAGAGGAACCTTCCACATTGCAGAGCTCTGAGAACTGAGAATCTTCTTTTTTATTTCTGGAATTCAGAAGCATTATAACTGTTTCACAGCCTAATGAAGCCGAGCAAGATACGGCTTCATTCCACGATCCAAGTGGAGAAATGTCATTAAGAGAAGAAAAAAATTCGGAGTATTCTAAGTGTTCCTCTAAGGTGGTCTGCAACGTTTGCTCTTTCTTAATTGAATGTTGAAAAATCTGAAAAACACAGCTGGAAGAAAATAAGTTTTATCTCTATTAACTTTAGATGTTTCTCCCAAGAAAAGAGAGAAATTGCTGGCCGAAAATAATGAAAACACAAGGACTTGTGCTATGTGCTGAAAGAATTGCTGCTGAGATAATAAAGGTGAAATGCAGATAAGGACCATAAAGATGTAGTCTATTTTTTTAAAATTTCCATTTCATTCCTATCCATCCTGACTCTGAAGTGACTGTCAACCCAAAGATCTGGAAACCACAGTTAAATAATGTACACTTAATTACTTTGGTGACCTTTCGGTATCTAATGAATGCTGTAGATGATTGCACTGTCATTTTACCACTGGAAGGTAAAAAATAATACATCTGTTTTCAAAAGACATGGTCTTAACAGAACTAATATTTTTACTTTTAGTGTCCAGAGTACTGGAATAAAGGAAATGGCTAAATATAACATGAAGTGGAAATGCACATAAATTTAGTCACTGCAAGCACTAAGTCATACAAGGCTTAGTTAAATGCTGCATTTTAGCAGATTAGCTTTTCCTAACTGAAATACTGTCTTAGTTCTTTTGTGCCACTGTAACAGAATAGCACCAATGGGGTAATTTATGAAGAACTAAAATTTGTCACTCATAGTCTCGAAGGCTAGGAAGTCTAAGATCAAAGTGTCATCGTCTTGCATGGGCCTTCTTGCTGCATCCTCACCTGCAGAAAAGGCAGAAAGGAAAGAAAGGACAATAAGTTCTACGTCCTCACATGGCAAAAAAAAAGTAGATGAGAGTAAACCCACTCCCACAAGCCCTTTTCCTAATGGCATTAATGCCTTCATGAGGAATTCACCCTCAAGACCTAAACACTTCCCAGAACGTCATACCTGCCAATACTGTATGTGCATTGAAGATTAACTTTCTAACACATGAATTTTGGAGGGAACAAATTCAAATAATAGCAAATAGGAACTTTGTAGCAGTCATACTTTTAATGGAAAATGATGGAATTTCTTGGGAATCTCTGTGCTATGTAGGTCACTGAAAAAGTATATCAAATATTTCATCTAAGACACACATTTTATCACATTTATCACATTTTAACACATTGTGGCTCACACCTGTAATCCTAGCACTTTGAGAAGCTGAGGCCAGAGAATTGCTTGAGCCCAGGAGTTTGAGACTAGCCTGGGCAAGATAGTGAGACCCTGTCTCTACAAAAATTTTAAAAATCAGCCAGGCATGGTGGCACATACCTCTAGTGCCAGCTACTCAAAAGGCTGATGTAAGAGGATCCCTTGAGCCCAGGAGTTCCAGGTACAGTGGCTTTGTCACACCAGCCTGGGTGACAAAGCAAGACCCCGTCTCTTAAAAGAAATACATCAAGTTGGAATGCATTTTGCATTAGTTAGTGGATCAGTTTAATTGGCAGTGCTTTACTTTTTCTTATTTATTGGGACATAACAGTATATCTTTGAGATCATAAAGTGTGGTCTTACATGGTAAGATTTTTTTTTTTTGTCTTACATGGTAAGAGCCATTTGTAAGATCACATTTCTTATTTTATGGATCAAAAAGACAAAGAATTAAACTCAGTGTAAGTTGTCTCCTAGTACTAAGGGATACTAATAGCAAAACACACAATAAAGATCACAATATTCCACATTAATCTAAATAACGGCTTCCCCAAAATGTCCACATTCTAATACCCAAGATCTGTGACTAGGTTACCTTACATAGAAAAGGGACTTTGCAGGTGTGATTAAGTTAAAAACTCTGAGATAGGAAGATTATTCTGAATTATCTGGGTGGGCACTATCAAATCACTAGGGTTCTTATATCAGGGAGGCAGGAAGATCAGAATTAGAGTGAACATATTTAAGAATGGAAGCAAAGTTTGGAGTAATACGTTTTGAAGATGGAGGGAGAGGCCATGAGCCAAGGAATGAAGGGGTAATTTTTGAAGCTGGGAAAGGTAAGGAAAAAGACTCATTCAAAGCCTCCAGAAAGAACACATCTCTGCTGATATTTTGATTGGTCTTATAGGCCTTTTTCATGTTTCTGACCTCCTCAACCGTAAGATAGATAAATTTGTGTTGTTTTGACCCATTAAGTTTGTGGTAATTTTTTACAGTAACAATAGGAATCGAATACAACCCTCCATAAGGAACATTTGTTGAATAATACAAAATAATTTTTACAGTCCTTCTGGTTAATGTCAAAATAAATGCTCATACTGGTAATTATATTCTTATTTTATGAACTAATGCAGAGAATCAAGAAAAGTAAGATGCAGTGTTGGATGAATAGAAGGCACATATGTATCTTTAAATAAATATATAATTTATATATGTAATACATATAGATAATAAATCAAAAATAGCAATACGTTAATTGTAGAATTTGGGATAGGGTATGTGTGTTCACTGTATATTGTTTCTTTAAATTTCTCTATGTTTTTAAAACGTTTTACAATAAAGTATTGGGAAGCAGGAAGATAAATGTACATTTGACAGTTTTAAAATAGAGATGTTGCCATTTTTTTTTTTTTTGATGCTGCCATTCTTGAAAAATATCATAAGCTTTTAGCCAGGTGACTTTCCAAAAGTTTAAGCCTCTGTCATGGATAGTACTGTATAAGTTAAGTTAAACTACAATTTGTGTTAGTCCTAATATTCAATTATAATCGTTTTAATATATAAAATCAAGAACTTTAATGAAAAAACTGATTCTTTTTCTCCGTTAACCATTTGATTATGTATTTCAAGATAGCTGGAAGAGAATAATTCAAATGTTTCTGGCGTAAAGAAAAGACAAATATTTAAGGTAATGAATATCCCAATTATACTAATTTTATCTTTACAAAGTATATGGATGTGTTAAATTATTATATGTAACCTGAAATATGTACACATATTGTCTCTATAAAGAAATAATTTTTAAAGAGTAATTTGATACTGAAGAATGAATTTTTAAATGGTAAAGAGTCTAACAATGCATGCTAAAGGACGTGCTTGCTGACATTCTTATGTTAGCAAAAGAATTACAAAAGAAACGTCATATTTCCCAATCCAAGGAAAACATGTGAAATAAAAATTTACTTTTGATGCACTAACACTTTCTCCACCAGTACACACTATCCTGATTTTTCTCTCTCCAAAGGGATTTGGTCTATACTAGAGTTGGAAAATGAACATGAAATTTTTCCTTATGCTGAGTTGTTATTTACCAAGGTAGTTTTATTTCAATAGGCTTCTTTTTACAATTCTGGTGCCGTCAGTACCTACAGGGAACAAAGGAATAATGGCAGAATTCCAGGTCCTACGGCATGCCATGAGGCATCTCTGAAACTCTGAAATGTGAATTCTGGTGTGCTTCCAAAATCAGTTCATAAGATCAGCAGTGCAGCCAATATATGACCTATAGTTCCTGCTACCTGGTTAATAAGTGAAACCACACAGAAACTGTAAAGTAGCCTATTGTTTTCTGATTATGTCCATGTCTGTTTATTCCCACTTATGTTCACAATCCACAACAATGCTTCAAAAAGTTTAGAAAAAGCAAAACACAATAGGAACAATAAAGTATAAAACTTTTATCACACCTTTAAGTTTAATAACCAGTTTTAATTATCATTCTTATATCTCAATGGTTAATTGTATTTCCTTTTTTTTCATATCCCTGCTATTGGTTTCATTATATTTATTATTCCCCTGAAATTGCCTATAACTTACAGTAGAGTATCTTCAGAAATTAGCCAATTAAACAAAGGCACGGACCATTAAACAACTTAATTGTTTGTTCAGTAGACTTTGCCAGTTTATTTTAGATTATCTTAGTTTAAAACATCACTTAAATGTATGGCCAACATGTAAACTTCTTCTGGCTGATCTCAACTGAAAAAATACTGTCTTATTATACCCTTCAATGTCATCCTTGATTACTGGTGATAACAGTTTCCTTCTTTTGGTCTTTAAACAGCACTTCTAGAAAAGTCTCCCTTATATCTTCACTGTCTTTATCAGTAATGTAAGAAGTAGTGTCTACTTTCTCTCTGACTCTCTTTTTTTTTAATGCATTGAATTATATTCCTCAGCTGGGCCCCAAGTGCTACTCAGCAATTCTTTTATTTAACTCTAATTGATTCCCTATTGCACTTGTCACAGAAACTCTTTAAAAATACATCTCAAGTCACCTAACTCACACCTGTCATGCTTAGGCTCAGTAAATAACTTTGCCATACACCTAAATTGGAAAGAAGACCAAAGCCTTCTGAAGCAAATTCCTATTCTGGTGTCTATTCATCATTTCAGATTTCTCAGAAATGTATTATTTTTAATTCCTCTGTGATCTTAAGGAAGGAATATCATTCTATTCTAAGATGAATTTTTCCAGCACATAAGAAGTAATATTACTTCACCTGTAACATTTACTCTGCATGAACAAGCAGATCTTCCTTTACGCCTCATAGCACACCAGAAACAAAGTCGAAATATTTAAACCTGACTTTGCAGAAGGCTAGGGGATAATAAAAGGGAAAAATTCCAAAGAGGTATGTGTAATTGGAGAATCTGATTTGCAATATAGCTGACTCAACTTCAGTTTATGGCCCACTATGGGGTCCCATCTTTTTGGGTTCTTGGACTCTGCACAGAAACCAATAGCATTCAGGAGCACATATCTCAATATGTGTCCTCCTCAGGAATAGACCAAGGCGGTGTGTATTAGTCCCTTCTCATGCTGCTAATAAGGCATACCTGAGACTAGGTAATTTATAGAGGAAATAAGTTTAATTGATTTGCAGTTCAGCATGGCTGGGGAGGCCTCAGGAAACTTATAATCATGACAGAAAGAGAAGCAAACAAGTCCTTCACATGGCAGCAACAGGGAGAAGTACCAAAGAAAGGTGAGGAAAAGCCCCCTATAAAACCTATAAAACCATCGGATCTTGTAAGAACTCACTATCATGAGAACAGCAGTGTAGGGGGAACTGCCCCCATGATTCAATTACCTCCCACTGGGTTCCTCCCACTATAAGTGGGGATTATGGGAAATACAATTCAAGATGAGGTTTGTGTGGTGACACAGCCAAACCATATCACTGTGGGATTTCTAAATTCCACAGTGTTTTCTCTCTTACCTTCCCAGGGGTCAACTTCAGAGTTTTCTCTTCTTCTTAAAATGGACACTAGGAATGTCCACTCTACCATGACAATCAATATGTGTTCCAGCTGCATGGGTTTTTGTTGTTGGTGGTGGTGGTGGTCTTTTTGGGTTTTTTGTTTGTTTGTTTGTTTGTTTGTTTGTTTTTGCCTAAGTTCTACAAATACCTGTCTTATCCTGTTTTTTATCTTTTGTTCTTCCAAGAATGTATTTTCTCTGCTTCTTCTGTTAAAGACCTACTGTTTCCTAATGTGTTAAGCACATTTTCAACTTTCCTTTTGTCCATATGACATTCCCAGGACCACTCTATTCTTTCATTGCACTTATTTATTCTTCCTCTAATGAAGGTGACACTTGGTTTAGAAGATGTTGGTTAGCTTTGTATTTGGTGGCCCCTGTCACTAGATGAAACTCTTGGATAGTAAGCATTCTCTCTTTTTGATAATAAATAACATCAACAATTCATAATGTACTATTACAGTTTATAATTACAGGACATCTACATACCAGACAGTCTGCTAAGCACTTTGAATTTATTATCTCATCTTTACCACAGCCACAAGTAATAAGTTCTGTTATTATGTCTGTTTTACAAATAAGAAATGAGAGGAATAGAAAGATTCACTAATATGCTCAAATTCTCAAAAATAATGAGAATGGAGCCAGGCTTTGCACATAGTCATCTAATTCTATTGCTCTTGCTCTTGTCCCCTACATGAATCTTACAGCAATTTGCACTTGTAAATACTCCGTAAATGTTGACTGGTATTGTAATTGCATTGGCCCATCCATCCTTGGCCCCAAACAAGGTAGGTTTTATCTTACGGGCATTTTCCAAAAGGAAGAAAGGATTGTACTTTAAGAACAAAGTACATTAAAAAGCCCACTACAAATCCAAGACTCCAGCCAATGCAATTCACAGAAAAAAACATGGTTTGGTTCATTTGAAACATCAACATAAGGGTTACTGATATTTTCTTTAAAAAGATTTTTTGAAAAAATTAATAAATAAAACAGATCATGCAAGGTCACTTACATTTTCATTACACGCACGCGCGCGCACACACACACACACACACACAATTATGTTAACAAGTCCACAGAGTATGTTACCATAATATGTCACCATTTTATTTAACCTTATCAGGAAATTATACTTTCCTTTTCAAGCTCTTAATTCAGAGTGACATCAAGGAAATACTCTCTTATGTGGCATTCTCGATGAATGTCACCATGGTGACCAATACAGTGTAAACTTGAATTATCATAGTAGAAACAAAGGGTGATTTATCTTTCTGATGGACAATATGTGAAAAAAGAAAAGAAGGCCCAAGAAGGAGTAAGTTGCTGATGAAGCTCAAAATAATCTGTGAACACAAAGATCTTAGGACCAATTGAATGTTTTGTCTCAGTGAAAGCATTTCTTTTCTCAAATAATTAGAGTATATATAGTATCAAAATAATAGCTCTCAAGTCCATCTACTTGAATGGAGTTTATGAGACTAAAGTATAAAAATATATATTAACAAGAGGCAGAAAGAAAATCATTTAGTCAAATGGGCAATTATAATTCTGTATCAAATGTTTTTTTTACAAAATCTCATTTTCCAATTGTTTCCATATATTTGCTTTAGTTTTCCATTGAGTGCATTTTAAAACAAAACTGGAATTGCGAAACCTACCATATTAACCACTTCACAGAAAAAATAATTGTTCTCATTGTTTATGGTAGATACAGATGAGAAGCATTGCAACTTCTTCCACTCATCTTTATCTGCAGGGCCTTGTTTGTGCAGATATAAAAATGTAACAGAATATGGAAATCCTAAACACTGCTTTAGAATTCATATAGTTGGTATAGTTGGTATTTGATCGACTTTTAAAATCAGTTTGTTCCTCTCTTTGATATTAGAGGCTCAGCGCATCAGTTTAAAAGAACTGTGCCCTGATGGATGGAGAGTTGGGATCGCAGCAGGATTCTCTTTCTACGAAAAGCAATAGGAGGAGCTCTTAGGATTGGGGGCTGAGGTGGGCAAAGGATGGGAGACAAGTAGGCAGGATTGCCAAAGAAAATATCCTGAAGGGTTTTTAAGCCTGCAGGAATTTACAGGAGAATTTTCATCCTTAGATGAGATCTTTAAAGATTTTCACACTTTCTTGTTGCCAGCAGAGTCTTCTGTTGAAATAAGATAATTTCTGTGTTTGCGTACCTCCAAAGAGCAAACGAAAAAAATTGTCACATTGACACATTCCTTCTTAGATATCAAACAGAATGACAGCCTGAGTTGAGGACAAAGAGAAGCGGCAAGCTTTGCGCATGCCAGGGACTCTGGATCCTCTCATAGATTCAGTTATGTGGATCATATTTATATGCCTAAAACAAATATCTGTGTAAGACCATCGCATAAAACACAATAAAGGTAACCAAAGTTTACTGGTAAAGTATCAAGGAAACAGAATTTCTTTAAAAAATTCTGAGCCAGAAGTAATTTGTCAATTACATGAGGAATGGGGTGCATAGTTCTAAAAATATTCCAAGTCTTCCTAAAATGAACACTGTCTGTTTTTTTCTGAACAACTAAGTGGAAGGACCAAAAAAGCAGAGCATGGAACAGTACTGATGCTAACTAGTTTCATAAAATAAAAAGCTTTAAGCTCATATTAGATATTAAAATGCTGAGTGTGGTGGCTCACACCTGTAATCCTAGCACTTTGGGAGGCCAAGGTAGGCAAATCACCTGAGGTCAGGAGTTTGAGACCAGCCTGGTCAAAATACAAAAATTAGCTGGGTGTGGTGAGACATGCTTTGTAATCCCAGCTACTCAGGAGGCTGAGGCAGGAGAGTAGTTTGAACCCAGGAGGAGGAGGTTGCAGTGAGCCAAGATTGCACCACTGCACTCCAGCCTAGGTGACAGAACAAGACTCCATCTCAAAAAATGTATATATTCATGTATCTATGAATATATGACTATATATATGTATCTTGGAATAATCATATATATGTAATATATATGTATATATATGCAAATTCATATATATATGAATATATGTCTATAGAGAGAGAGATATAGACATTTTTTCCCCCACAGGTTTCATTATCCAACCCTCCACACGATACAATTTCCTTTAAAATTTAATTCTTATTGAGTTTATTATCCAGATTTATAGCCCCATGGGGTTTAATCAAAGGCCTAGAAAGGTTTATAAATGGCTAAAGTGTAGCTCATCTCACTGCAATGACATGAGTGCCAAAAAAAAAAAAAAAAGAAGAAAGAACGAGACATTTCATTTTTCATCAAATATTGAAACAGAGATTATCTAGTAAATGCCGTTTTCCCCTCCCCCAGGAGTTTATGGAAAGTGATTGGCATGTATCTGATAAAGATCCGACTATTCTGCATTGTGTGTGTGTGTGTGTGTGTGTGTGTGTGTGTTTACACACACATATATTTGAAACAAAAATGCTACCCTGCTCTCAATGTTCTGGGCCTCCTGGCAAACTGACCACAGTCCCGCACCAGACATCACTCAGCAGGCCATGGAAAGCATGGCGACTTGCCAAATGAAGGGCAAACATCTATGCCCATATTCTCTTGTTTCCCCCTCCCCTGTTGACTTTAGTGTGTTTTCGTGCCATTAGGTTTATTCTTTCAGAAATTCTACAGATTTTAAGCATCTGCTTCCCCAGCAGTGAACACATGCTCACCTACTTCCTTGAAGCAAAGACCGTGCCTCCCAGTTGTCTCATGAGCCTGTCACCCCGACAGCCTTTGGTGCTTCTCCTGTTGTCTACCAGTTACGTACACATCCTCAGCTGCTGGGTGTAGAGTGCGACATAACAGTGTTCCAAGACTTGTACATTTCAGTGTAGTTCTGGTTAGAATACACAAATTAGAGGACATAAAGCAGAAGTTCTCAAAATTTTTGTTTGTGAATCCTTTTATTCTCTTAAAAATTATTGAGGACACCAGAGAGCTTTTGTTTATTTGAACAACATCTGTTGATATCTATTGTATGAGAAAGCAAAGCTGATGAGTGTTTCAAATATTTATTTAATTCACTTAAAAATATCAATCAGAAACTCATTACATGGTCACACAAAGTATATATTTATGGGAGAAAAACTATATTTTCTACAATGAAAGAAAGTGAGAAAAGTGTCATTATTTTACATTTTGGAAAATGTCTATAATGCTTGACTTAATAGGCAGAATTTAATTCTGGCTTCTCTTACTGCTTCTGCTGTTAATCTCTTGTGATATCACATGTCATATGGTCTCTGGAAAAGTTCATTGTACCCATGTGAGAGAGTGATAAGAGCAAATAAATGTCTTGTTATAGTTTAACCTCACTGACTTTGGGGTCTTTCATAATTTCTGTGACATAACCCAGAGGGGTCTTGGCATACCTCAGACATCCTTCAATTCCATTTTGAGAATCTCTGGAATAAAGGAACCTGAAAAAGGAACTGTTGAGACTATAGTGTGGTGCCTCATAAAGGCAAATAAGGAATAGAACCCGTCCGAAGTAAAAATAGGTCCATGGATTCTCCAATGATTAAATTATCTCTAATATAATGTAAGTATAAACTACAACCAGCTATAAACGGCATTGCATAAGCACTGGGACAAATATTAAACTGAATACGAGTTTATTAAAGTGAATCAAGTTAAAAAGTATACATAAACAAAATTATAAACCTAATATCATTCAAATTCTTGCCATTAGCTTAATGCAACCAATGATGTTTTGGTGAAACAAAATTGCTCCTTCTGACATGAATAGAATACTCACTGCTCTAGCAGCCAGGTTCACCAACATGTATGTAGTGACATGTGCCATGTATAACACATCTTCTTTTCTGTCTCTCATTGAAATTTGGGCCCACCAAATCAGATAAATCATAGTCCTTACTTCAAGATACATTCACACCATTGATCAATTCATGGTTCTCTTTTATTTAGTTTTCACTTATTTACTTATTAAGTCAATTAGGTTAACTATTTATTAAGTGAATTAGGTGTTTATGTTATAAACAATGGTAAATCCACTGCTCAAAATAAAACTGAGGACCCCAACAATAATTTACATCTAACAATAGGACCCTCTCATTCCATTCCCTGGGCTCTTCCCATCCATGCAATATAATCCTAAACTCTTTATCATGCTTTCTATTTTTAAAAAATGTAGTTTTATTTCATATGCATGCTTTCATGTATTTCTTTAAGTGTTTATACATTCCAAAAAGGTATATATTTTTATTGCATTACCTTCATAAAGACATACATACATGTTATCTTCATAGAAAGAGAAATATAAATATGTATAAATATAAATATAAATATAAATATGAAATCTCCTTGGAGGCCTATTTTTTCACTTAATATTATATCACTAAAATTCATCCATATGATGTTGCTGCATGGTGCTGCACTTCATCCATTTTGACTACTGTATACTATTCTATTATGTGAATATATAGCAGTTAATTTATCCATTTTCTTAAGGGTGGGCACTGGGTTGTTTCCTTTGTTTTTGCTATTATAAACAGTGCTGCTCTGAATATTCTTATTTACATTTCCTCTTCTACATCTGTAAAATAGATCATTTCTTCTACCATTTTTCTTTATTCAAACTACAGTAACACATGTATCATACCTGATGTTACATGCCTTTCAAACACATTATTATGAATATGAATAGACAATCATTAGTAAATATTTATTACATGGCAGACAATATTCTAAGAGCTCTCCACGTATCCACTCCTTTAATATTCACACCAACCCTATATGATTGGTACTACCATTTTTATTTTTTATTGTACAGACAAAGAGCTGGTAGTTGAAGGTAGAATAAGTTGCAAGAGGTATTGCCAGGATTCAAAACCAGGCAGTTAAATTTCAAAGCTTGTATTCTAACTATAACCACCACTATTTATTTCTTTTTGATTCACAAAATGATGGGATAAACACAAGCAATGAAATCACGTGGCAGTCTGTCCTCAATTAATGAAGGAATCATACAAATTAATCAGACTATTTCTACATTAATTTTAAGTTAAAATTGAAAGGAACATGCTTAAATTAATGTACAGTTTTCCAGACATCTTACAAAAAGGTCTGTAGGTCAGAGTTTGAGAAATAATGTTATCCTGAAATGATTAGTTGGAATGTCTCTACAGTCTAGGACTTAAATCACATTTCTGTACAAAATTAGCCAAGACTCTTAGGATTGTAAGTGGCAGAAATCCAACTGAAACTGTCACAACAATAAGATAAATTATTGGCTCACAGATCTGTGGAGATTACTGAGAAGAGAGAAAGAAAGAAAGAAGGAAAGAAAGAAAGAAAGAAAGAAAAGAAAGAAAGGAAGAAAAAAGGAAGGAAGGAAAGAAGGAAGAGGGAGGGAGGGAGGGATGGAGGGTCGGGGAGAGAGGAAAAAATCTAGGTGAAATAGACAACACTACAAAATCAGAGTTGGAGACTTCAACACGTCTCTCTCAATAATGGATCGAATGATTAGAAAAAGAATCAGCAAGAATATAGAAGAATTCAACAGCACAATCTACCAACAGGATCTAATAGTCATTTACAGAACACTTCACACAACAATAGCAAACTACAAGTTCTTTTCAAGTACCCATGAAACATATGGCAAGATAGGTTATATCCTGGGCATAAAACAAACCTCATCAAATTTAAGAGAATTGAAACCATACAAGATACGTTATCTGGCCATGTTCGTGCCCTTGTAGAGGACCCTTACTGTCCTAGAGAGCAGATGCTTCGTGAGAACTCCTTGCTCCAAAAGACCCTCTGAGTTAACGTTCAGCTGTGTCATTAGACTTGTATTTAGAATGTGTCACTTCCTCTGAACTGTTTCTCTCTGAGTGGAGTCCTGGACGACACTGGACTCTTTGCTCTGGGAGAAGACAAGCCTTAATAAACAGCACTATTTAGCAAAAAAAAAAAAAAAAAAAAAAGACTCAACATAGTAAAGAAGTTAATTATCCCCAAATTTACAGGCTTAATCAATCCATATCAAAATCCAAGCAAGATTTTTAGTCACAATTAGTCATAAAAAATACACAAATAATAGTCAAAATTAAATAGCAAACTATCTCAAAACTCAATAGTAAAAAAGTAAACAGTCCAGTTGCAAAATGGGCAAAATAAATGAGGAGACATTTCACTGAAGATGATATGCAAATGGCAAATAAGCACATGAAAAGGTGCTCAATATCTTTAGCCATTAGGAAAATGCAAATTAAAATCACACTGAGTATCTTTACATACCTGTTAGAATGTCTAAAACAAAAAATAGTGACAACACCAGATGCTGGTGAAAAATGCACAGAAACTGAATCCCTCACATATTGCTAGGCGGAATGTAATGGAAAACAGTTTGTAAGTTTCTTTTAAAAAACTAAACATACAAAATACAATCCTTTGGCATCTATCCCAAAGAAATGAAGACATATGTTCACACAAATTCCATAATGTTTACAGCAGCTTTATTTGTAATTATCCTGGAAACAACCTTGATGTCTTTCGATGGGTGAATGGTTAAACAAACTGTGATACATGCATACCATGGAACACTCAACAGTTAAAAAGAATAAGCCATTGATACATACAACAACTTGAATGAATCTCCAGAGAACTATACTGAGTGTAAAAAGCTAGTCCCAAAATATAACATATTGTATGGTTCTATTTACATAACATGAAGAATAGATTAGTGGCTTTGCAAGGCTTAAGGAGAGGGTGGGGTGGGAAGAAAGTGGATGTGGCTATAAATGAATTCATGAAGAATCTCTGTGGTGATGGAAATATTCTGTAGTTTCACTGCAGTGAAGTCAATATTCTCATTATGATAGTATACTGCAGTTTTACGTGTTATCAACAGGGCAAGTGGGTAAGGGGTGCATTGGCACTTTCTTATTTCTTACAACTGTATGTGAACCAATATAATAAATAAATAATAAAAAATTTAATTAAAAAATTTAAGTTGATCACTAAGAGTTCTTGTTTATATCATTATACCTATTAATATTTATCATATTGGAAATTATTCCAGAAAAAATTTGGAGTACATTAGTACTGTCTTATTTCTTACAACTGTATGTGAATCAATATAATAAATAAATAATATGAAGTTTCACAAGAAAATTTTAAGTTGACTTCACTAAGAGTTCTCATTCATATATATCTATTAATATTTTTCATTTTGGAAATTATTACAGAATATTTCTAAACGTTCATCACGTCATTAAAGTTAGCAATGATAAACCCATTACACATTAATGTAAGTTTCATGTTTTATGAAAAAAGTGTTTTCTAGAACAAAAAATTTAGTAAGAGGAGTGGCATTGTTTTATACATTTACAAATCTCTTTCATGCAGTTTAATAGAGATGGATGGAGTTTTCTATCTGCTTCTGTATTCAGTTTCTCAAGATATCTTGTTTGGTAGCAATATAAAAGAAAATGTGGTCTTACATGGATGTGTAGCTGGAAAAGGGTAGGGTATTTTAATAGTCATTTTAGTTAATTGCTGATATTCTTTCTTGATATTGTACCAAAATTTAACAAGTGGCTTCCTAAAACTGAGTGACTTGAGATCACAAATAATATAAATGAATATTTTGTACTCCTTAATTAAAATCAGTTGGAACATCTTGCATTTTAACTAGCCTTTTCAACCAAGAATTACTTTGTAACATCATGAGTGGTCATTTGAAAAATATTTGTTCACTGAATTATTTTATGCATATTTTCCCATGTTGACACATTCCATTATATATATCAAAAACATGTTTGTTAATATTATCACTGACTTTAATAAAAACATCTTTACGCATTAGCAAATACAGGCTTTCCCAAATTCTGGCTTTTGTTTTAAATTTTGGTATTTATCATTGACAACAAATACTTTTATTTTCCTTGAAATCACAGACCCACCTTGTCCATTAGCTAGAGAACATCTGCCAAATACCTAGTCTAAATAACTGCTTTTTCTCTGCAGCAACATTTTTTAAGTAAAAATGTTGCTGCATAGAAAAAGTGGCTATTTAAGCTTACAACTCAAACAATCACACAAGTGCTTTTCCTTGATAATAATTAGTTGTACTTCATGTGAAGAAGTGCGTCATGAATACTTTGCGTTTTATCACACAGAACATGAAAGTATGGTATTCACATGTCAAATGTTATAAAATTATTTTAACTGCTACATCTATGATATTCTTAAGAGAAAATGGCATTAATTTTTTTTAATGCCAGTGTATGACTATAAAAATGGCAATGATTATTAACACAGTTTGGTGGCACTGACTTGATTCTTGTTAAGGCACCAGCAGTTTTATTCATCATTTCTTCTGTATCACCATCAAAATGGCAACACAGTGAAAAAAGCAAGTAACGTCTTAACATATTATTTAAGAAGTTTTGACTTTATAGACCCCCTAAAAGTGTGTGAAACCTCTAGCACCCTAGGGATCATATTTTGACAGTGCACTGCTCTGTTAGAACAAACCTTTTGTTCTCTAGTTCAACTCGTGTTTACCAGCTCCTAGAGCAATAAGTAGCTCTAGTAGCAATAAGTAGCACTTACATGGTAAGTGCCCAATAAACATTGTTGAATAAAGAATGAATGAATGAATGAATGAATGAGATGGGTGTGGTGCTGTGCTCTGTAGTCCTAACTACTCAGGAAGCTAAAGAGGGCAGATTGCTTGAGCCCAGAAGTTTGAAGCTACAACGAGCTATGATAGTGCCACTGCACTCTAGCATGGGTAACAGAACCAGATTCCATCTCTACAAAAAAAAAAAAAAAAAAATTTAGCCCTGTGAACACTTGGCTGAAATTTCTTTACCACTCCAGAAACGCACAAAGACAAATATTTCAAAAAAGAAAAAAATAAGAATAGTTCCAGTTTGGGGATTAGTATATAAAAGCAGATGCAAGTGAAGAAGTAAACATATTATATGGATATAAGACAGAGATACACATAAGACATAATAGAAACTATGGGTTATTTCTTATCTCAAATGTCCATGAAAGTCCAAAGGGAAATGGCAGTAACCCTTTCATTAAGATGAATCAGATGAGAAATTCATTATACAAATATGGGCTTTATGATTACTTCAGAAGACTCTGTTAGGCCAGATTATTCTGAGAGACAGAAAAAAGAGCCTAGAAGAGTATCATTTTAGCATTATTACCCAAACATCTAATACACTTATTATGATTATCTTTATTTTTGTTATAGATTTGCGTAGATGACACTATGCATTCTATTTTATTCTTTACTAAACTGTTTATTTTTGTTATTCAAAACATGCCACTTCACCTAAAACATAGAGTAAAGATACAATGTAGTTACTTGAATAAAAAGCAAGATTCAAAACCTGCTTTTTAAAATAACACACATGCCATTCACGGCAACAATGAATAGTAAATAGAATTTGGGATTAAAAGAAACAAAATCAGGGTCGGAATCCTTGCTCTGCTCTTTTCAGATCTGTAAGTGCCTGGATGAGTTTGATTTATCTAGTCCTGAGTTTCCTCATCTATAAAAGGGAAAGAATAAAACTGATTTCATTTCATAGAGTTTCCAATGAAGTAATGTATGTGAAAGTGGTTTACAAATTGTAACAAAAATCAACTGATAGTTATATTTATTACCATTTTCCAATTCAAATTAAGTTTGGTTACACCTAAAGTCTTCTTAAGGAATATTAATAGTGGGAAAACAGTCAATTACAAATATTAAAAATAAAGGAAAATGCCTTTATTTAAAAAAATAGTGGAAATTTAGATAATCATTTTCTCTCTCCAAACTAATGAGCTGTTAAAAAAAGTATGCATGCTCTAAGGCTCACAATAAAAACAGAAAAAAAAAAAATTAAGATCTTAGATCAAAAATGAAGACAGGATTAATTGCAATTTACAAACCACTGAAAAAACACCTTATTGGGCACTTAATGACCTCATTAAAGTAATATATTTTGTCCTCCCTTTAAAATATTTTTTGCATATAAAGTATGTCTGTCTCTCAGGCAGTCAATTATCTCTCACAGCATGAGACCACTCCCAATACATGCACTTGATGGAAAAAACATACTATACTGTTTGTTTGAAAGTAACAGGCATACTAGCATATTCTACCATCCCAATATACCTTTAATGTCCCAGTGTTAAAAAAGGCTTTTCACTATTATAAACTAGCAATAGTGTATGAATGCTCCAGTATAGAGTAGTGATTCAATTATTTAAATTATAATTCCATTGGGAAATGTCTTTATTTTCATTTTTTTTTCCCTCACAAATGCAGGGAGAAAAAAGCTATAGGGATAATTTCTTATCTTAGTCTGAGCACCCCCGTGGAGAAGATCCAAGCGTGAAGTTTCCTTTGAAGTGAATGGAATCTCCACACTCAGATCAGCTCTGAGGGTGTATAGAGGAGAGCAAGAAACTGGCCGCATGAAAACAGATATTAGCATTTAAATGAGGCTAGGCTTAAAAGAAAATTTATGCATCAAAAAATACTAAGATTTGAAAATGAAGATACAATTTTTTTCCATCATCCTAGGTCATGCCATCTTGCATTAGAAACAGGTATTTCTGAGGTCTAACAAAGAAAACAATATAAAATGTTCAAAGAGCTTAAAGATTAGGTCACAAATAGGGAAACTATATCATATTGAAATACCACAGATGCCAAGTATTCCTACTGTGGGAACACACAGAAGTCAGGCAACATCCATGGACTGTATGTGCCAAAAATCCTGGTATTTATTCTGTATTTAACACTGGTGTGCTGAAAAAGTAAAGGAAAAAACACACACACACACACAAAAGGAAAGAAAAATAGTCATCACAAAGCAATATCCCAGTTAAGAATTCAAGCATAAATCTTGCTGATGAGGGTAAATTCAGCTTAGAAAATATAATCTTCTTTGAATGCAAAATGGATCTGCCATCTATAGAACCAAAATAGAAACACAGATCAGAGTTATTTCAGCAGTATCAATCATGTGTCAATCAAGAGTTAGTCTTTAAGTAACATCACTGTTGAAGTCACTGTGCTAGACTGAGTTTAAAAGATAGTTCCTGATTTTGAGGTTTATACATACAATATAAGGCAATGTATGCAAGACACCAATGATTTTATGAGAGAAGAGCATCGTAGTAAGCTAAAATGGTCTGGAAAGGCTTCCTAAATGGTTCTGGAAGGATGGAGATCCCTTCCCTCAGCAGGGTGTGGTTTCGAGGTCTGTGAGGTAGAGAGAGGTGCCGAAACCGAAACTCAAAAAACTGCAGAACAATTAGTCTGGAAGATAGGAAGCAGACCAGTTGGACTAGAACAAATGGTCCTGTCAGTCCCTGATGACAGATAAAGGAGGAAGAGAAGGCTCAGATCAGAATGTGGAGGGCTTTCTATGCCAAATCTCTTATCATAGAATCACACGTTACAGAGAACAGTGGTGATGAACAGGTCCAAGCCACTAGGTCACCTGTGATTCCTTCTTCAAGCACCCATTGTCACCCAGTCTCTGCTTGAAGAAAGGTGTGTAACTGATGCCTATCTTGTTCCAAAGCAAACTCCTTACTTTTTTAAGGCCCTCATATTTTCTCCCTGCATGCACCAGGAATTTATATAACATAAATAAATAACACACACTTAGTGCTAGGAGACTTCAGGGAAGCAGATGGAACTAGCTAGGGGCGGTATCACAGAAAAAGAGGACATCAATGAGGTTCTGAATAATGAGTAATAATTTAGGTGCAGAGAAGAAAGGCATAGTTTCTAGGCAAGGAGATTTTATGAGCTTGAAGCTTGAAGACCAAAAAGAACATGTATTAAAGGGAAAAAAACTATAAAGATCAGCATATTAACACAAAGTTTTTGAGAACAGTGAATGTGAACACTCTAGAAAAACTATTAAGAGTTTGGATTTGTTGATGCAGATGAAGGGTCCCCACCTATGGGCTACGGACCGGTACCAGTCTGTGGCCTTTTAGGAAGCAGGCCACTCAGCAGGAGGTGAGCAGCAACCAACCAGTGAAACTTCATCTGTATTTGCAGATCTCCCCATCAATGGCATTACCACCTGAGCTTCACCTCCTATGAGATCAGCTGCAGCATTCGATTCTCATGGCAGTGCAAACCCTATTGTGAACTGTGCTTGTGAGGGATCTAGGCTGAATGCTCCTTATGAGAATCAAATGCCTGATGATCGGTCACTATCTCCATCAACTATAGATATGACTGTCAAGATGCAGGAAAGCAAGCTCAGAGCTCCCACTGATTCTACATTACGATGAGTTGTATAATTATCTTATTATATATTACAATGTAGTAATAACAACAATGAAGTGCGCAATCTATGTAATGTGCTTGAATCATCCCAAAACCATTTCCCCTACCTTTTCCCCCTGGTCAGTGGAAAAATGGCCTCCTATGAAACCAGTCGCTGGTGCCAGAAAGGTAGGGGACTGCTGATGTAGACAGTAAGTTGCTATCATGGGTTCTTGAGCAAAACTGGAATTGAGGATGTGAAGAAAACATATGCTGAAAACAGCATTTTAGGAAGACCAGACTAATGGTAGTGGACAGGGTAGACTAATTTGGAGGAAAACTGAAGGGTGAAACATGAGTTAGGAGTCTTTCAATTAGAAAAGTAATAAGGATGAAATTAGCAACCACTCTAGAAAACAATTTGGCATTACCTGGTAACGCTGCATAGGCACATATGCTATGGCCCAGCAATTCTGTTCCTTGGTATACTCCTAAAGAAACGCTTCACATATGCACCAGAAAACATGCATATAAAGCATTATTTGTATCAGTAGAAACCTGGCAACTACCCAAATATTCATTAAAAGTAGAATAAATCAATTGCAGTGTATGCACACAGACCAATGAAAACAAGTAACTACAGTTACACCAACATGTAAGACCATCAAAACATGTTGAGAGGAAAAAAACAATTCACAAGAAAATTATATATATTAATTATGCTGTTAATTATCTATGTGTGTGCACACATATAAACTTCCTTGCAAATTGTATTGATTGCATGATTATTTCATGTTTATGAATTTCAAAGACATAAAATGACTATATTTTGTTTAGGAATACATACAAGTGTGGAAACCCTATAAGGGAATGATAATAAACTTCAGGATGTCATTTACCTCTGGGGAAAAAAGCAGTGCATGACTAAGAAGTGACAGGGCCTTTTGAGGTTCTAACGATATTCTATTTCTTAAGCTAGATGTTTTTATGTGAATTTACTTTTTAATTTATATACTTTATCAAATATATTAAATATGTTTAATATACTATATTTTTATATTTTATATATAATATATTTAATACAAATATACATAATATATATTACATATTTATTATCTATGTATTTATATTACATCGGTACTTTTTTTTTTTTTTTTTGAGACAGAGTCTCACTCGGTCACCAGGCACCAGGCTGGAGTGCAGTGGCACAATCTCGGTGCACTGCAACCTCCTCCTCCCGGGTTCAAGCAATTCTTCTGCCTCAGTGTCCCGAGCAGCTGGGACTACAGGCATGTGCCACCATGTCCAGCTAAATTTTTTGTATTTTTAGTAGAGATGGGGTTTCACCATGTTGGCCAGGATGATCTCAATCTCTTGACCTCGTGATCCGCCCCCCTCGGCCTCCCAAAGTGCTGGGATTACAGGCATGAGCCACTGTGCCCGGCCTACATAGGTACTTTTATATATCCTTTGATAGTTATGATATATTTCACAAATTAAAATGTTTAAAATAAGTAACAAGGACTTGACCTAGAATGATAATTGTGGACATGTAAAGGGAACACATGGATGGTCAGATGCACGTTTCAGTCATTTGGATAAGATTATTGCAAGAGTCAGTTTTGTAGTAGCAATACTAGTGCAGAGGATAAACACTCCAAATCAGTTATGCTCTCAAACTGTTACTTGGATTTGGAATCAAAGAGTAACCATTCTAATAATCTTTTCTCAGGCTTTTTGGCAAAGGGTGGCCTGGTAGATAGGATAGCAGGCATGAACTATTAAGGCATGCTAGCACGTATTCATACACTCAGAAGTATAATGCAGTAAGGTTCTCAAAACATGAGCTGCAACACGGTGGTCTTCCATCCTACTCCTCCATTTCACCAGTTCCATACCTGGTGTTGATTCCCTGACTAGTTATAGAATTTCTCTTTCACGTTTCCAAAAATATTTATAGAAAATGAAGGCTTATGGTCTCTCTCCCTCTCTCCTGCCCTCTGTTTTTACCTTCCTTTCTCCTCCGGTGTTGACTGAAGCACAAACTAAATGTCAATCCTGTATAAGGCACAGAGCTAAAGGTGAAGAGGCATGGGTCTTAGCTTTCACACTACATGTAGTGGATATATTACTTTTCTATTGCTGCTTTAACAAATAACAAACCTAGCACCTTATGACAATACACTTTTTTTTCCGCAACCTCCGCCTCCTGGGTTCAGGCAATTCTCCTGTCTCGGCCTCCTGAGTAGCTGGGATTACAGGCACGCGCCACCATGCCCAGCTAATTTTTTGTATTTTTAGTAGAGACGGGGTTTCACTATGTTGACCAGGATGGTCTCGATCTCTTGACCTCGTGATCCACCCGCCTCGGCCTCCCAAAGTGCTGGGATTACAGGCTTGAGCCACCGCGCCCGGCCAATACACTTTTTTTTTATCTTACAGTTTGGTAGATCAGAAGTCCAAAGTGTATCTCTCCAGGCAAAAATCAAAATTTTGGTGCGCAGTGTTCCTTTCCGGAGGCTCTAGAGGCACATCTGTATGCTTGCTCACTTAGGTTGCTGGCAGACTTGTATTTCCAGTTGTAGAACTAAGGAAACTGTTTCCTTTTTAGCTGTTGGCCTGGAGTTATTCGCAGCTTCTAGACCCACCTGCAATTCTTGGCTCATGGTCCCCTTGATTTTCAAAGCCAGCGATAGTAGTCTGGTCCACCTCATGTCTCATCTCCTCCACCTCTTTTTCCATCTTTGAATTTCTTTGGCCAGCTCTTCTGCCTTCTTTCTTACTTTGAAGGACCCATGTGATTATACTTGGCCCACCTGGATAATCCAAGATAATCTTCCCATTTCAAAGTCCTTAACCTTAATCACATCTGCAAACTCCCTTTTGTTACGTAAGGTAACATATTTACAGGTTCCAAGGATCAGGGCAGAGGCATCTTTGGAGGCCAATTATTTACTGCTACAGTGGATTTTTTAAAAATGGAAGATAAAAGATACATACTTACTAATGTTCAGCCATGGAACATTGATTAGTAGAGCAACTATGCTAGGGGTGAATGAAACCTATCATTTGATTAAATGTATTTCTCCAATTGCTTTTTCTGGACAGAAAGTTACAATAAGTGAGGGGCAGAGCACAAAAACCATTCAATACACAAAGTAGGCATTCAACAAATAGGAGATCTCCTGTAACCCAAATGCCCAAACTAATTCCACCCTCCAGTGTTTTCCCTTTAATACGCTCACAGTAATCCAATCTTCCACCTAGTTAGATTGATAGTAAGACCTGCCTTTTATCAGATTCCCCTTTCCAGGCAATTGAAAGATCATGACATGGTCCACAAGTTTGTTCTGGTGTCCCTTCTTGCTTCTCCCTCTGCACTGCTACCCCAGGCTCCTCTATAAATCAGATCACATCACCGACATTTCCCTACTGCTATGGCTGTTAATAAATAGCTCTTACATCTCTTCCCCAAGGACTGACCCATACCTTTCTTCAAAGCTCAGCAAAGGCCAGTATACAGGAATGAGAAAAAGAAAACAATGTAGGCAGGGAATGTAAACTTGGATGTTCATTATTGCTGTCCACAGAGTCATTCATCCATACCCCCACACAATGATTCCCTTACCAACCGTCTCGATGTTATCTCTCTGCTGCTGGGACCAACCTGGCAGCCAATGGCCAGAATACACTTTGACCAGTCCCTTCCTATAGCTGATTCAAATATTCAAGCATCCGATTTCTCAGGTGTCCTTTTCTGAGGAGGCTGTGACACTTATCTTTGGAGAGTAAAACTCCTGTTGGTGAATAGCCCCCAGGCACAACCACCTCCCATGACAGGCAGCAGCCAAATGGCTGGTGGGTGAGGCATTAAGAAAACGCTGGCATTTGAAAACAGTTGCTTTTTTTAGCCATCAATGTTCCCAAAACACAGAGCTCTAATCTCAAAGCATTTCCTTGTATTAATTTTTGTGTTATTTTTCTGATAGAATAATTTCATGCTGAAAGAAACATGCAGTCCTCTAGGCCAACCCCTTGATGTGTGATGAAAAAACTGAGACCCAGAGAGAAGTAATGCACACATCACACAGCTTATTAGCAATAAATGTACAATAATGAAAAGCAGGTATTCTGACTTCCTGTGTGCTAATTTGAAAAGCTTTTTTTATTTGTGATAAAACCAAAAAATTTCCAACACCCTTTTGTGGTTTTCTGTTGCTGCTAAATGTGACTGGAAAATTTATGTCATTCTTTATACATCTGTTTTTTTTTTTTTTTTTCTTGTTGAAAACAAATCTCCAATGCCATCCCATTAAGAACCTAAAATAGAGACACAAATCTACAGCTGCAAAATAAAAAAGAATACAAATATGATGAACAAGAAAACTATTTGTGTAGTTTTATATTTGTGTAGCAAATATACTTCATTTTCAGTTTTCAAGTTACTGAAAAGAAACAGATTATGACAAAAGAGAGAGATTATGCCCTTTGAAAATAAAACTGATCATTTTTTCCAAACAGTAAATGTATTACACGATTATTTGGGAAAATCCAAAAAAGTATAAGCATTTTCTAAATTTGACAAAATTGAGACCACTCAAATATTTTAAAGGAATCTATCAATCCTTCCAATTTAATTTATACATATGAATAATTTTTGTATATTTTTCACTTGAAAAATATGAAGGATTTTCCTCTTATTAGGAAATTAAATATATGCATCGGGTGAAAAATTATGCAAATTTCTCATTTAAAAAATCAAAGCTTGTGGAGCTTTGAGTGTCATAGACATTGATTTTCAGAAACTTCTAGTGATTTCATGATTATTTTAGCTTCCATCACCATCATACCAATTTCTTGGACTGTTAGTAATCACTTCATATCAGGCAGTGGAGAAAAGCAGTATTTATTTAGACTTCACTTGACCTTACAATCTCCACTATCCAGTCAAATAAAATTCGCCTATTCAATTTCTCCAGTATATCCATCTCCTGTCAATGGATTGTCCCCTTTTATCTGCCTGTTTCACTTCATTCTACATCATACTAAACTGTATGGACAAAGTTTTTATGGTTTATATTATCTTATTTATATAAACTATCATGTATTCACTTTGGATTGGACTATTTTCATTCCACAAGCATACTGAATGCATTAACTACCTATGTGAAACTGCCAGCAGCACTTTAACACTCCTTTTTCAGAATCAAATATTTGGTTCTTCATTAGTGCTCGGTCTACATAAAATTGATGACCCTGGTTGTCCTTGCAATTATTTTGTTTCTAAACCCTGGACTTTATAGAAAGAATTAATTATAGCATGGATCTATTTTTCAACTGCAAAATTGGATAATGGCTTAATAGCTCAAGGGGATTACATATGGGAATTTAAGACTTAGAAGGTTCAATTTCCCCCATGTCTGTTTCCCTACAGTGAGCTCTGGCTTTGATTCCAGTCACAGATCCATCAAAATGAGGATAGGTCATGGATATGTTGCTGTGTCTTTTTTTGACATGTCATGGATTTTCTTTGTGAACCAGCCTTGCTAGCACAGCCAGACACCTAAGGTAGGTAGAGACCACATAACTTGGTATGGAGAACTTACCTCATCAAACCAAATTAAATTTTTTAGTTAAAAAAAAAAAAAAGTTTAACTGCATCTAATAGGTTCTTTGCTAATAGTATATTAACAAAGAATAGTTTTATTTGCTAAGTGTTTATACTCTGTAGATGGTTGCCTTGACTATACATAAAAACCACCTCGAGAATTAAATAAACACCTCTCCTCAGGCCCTACCCCCAGAAATTTTTGTTTATTGGGTCTGAGGCCAATCTGAGGCAGGACGGAGGTGGCAGGATTTTTAAAGCTCCCCAGGTGATTCTAATATGTAGACAAGATTGAGAATCAGTTAGCCAGTAGTACTAAAATGTATTTTTCTCCTCTGAATAACAGCATTGTGTGGAGTTAGAGGAGCCAATTTCTGCAGAATGTGGGATATATGAATCATAATTAGGACCTCGAAGTGTCAACCACAGTCTGGGCAGGGAACACTTGTGGAGCTAGGAATTAAAAATGAATGATACCCTTTATACAGTAATGATAATGCATTCTACTCTCTAAGTGAAGCTATTAAAATATTACCCTTAAGATTTTTTTTTTTCAAATGTGTGTTAACGTGTCACAAGAGAAAGTAATATGGGGTATTCAACAAGGCTCTGTGTACTTAACCTGGCAGAGCTTTCTGCAAAATATTTTGTTATTTTATTTATGTGTGCATCATGCAGTGATTGAGGGGAGAATGCAAGTCGGCCTGAGAAAAAGAGAAAGAGGTTTCACATTTGCATTACATCAAGGAAGTTCAACTTGTTCTAACTACCCCTTACTGCACTTTCAAATCTTGAGATCTGTTTGATGCATAAATTTCATAAATGCTCACCTCATTTAAATGATAATTTATGTCCTTAGAATACCATTTCTAGCTTTGTTCTTGTGCACACCCCTGGAGCTGATCAGACTGTGGTGATCCCTTTGTTTTCAAAGGAAACTTCATGTTCACACTCTCGCTACAAAGGTTAGTAGAATAAGAGGAGAAAACGGTCCCATAGTGTTTCTGCCAGCTAATGAGGAAAATTTTTCCTCCTATATATATCATGATAAGTAATTGAATTAGTACTCCAGTAGGAAAGGGTTTGCTCTTTCATACTTCTATAGTCTTTTCTTAACACCATGAAATTAAAGACATGCCAGCATGCAGCTGTGTATTCCTGATCAATTTCAAATAAGCAATGTAGTACATTATTGCTTTTATGTGCTTTTATAGCACATGCTGTGCAAGATAATTGACTCCATGACAGATGTCTATATTTCAGAGGAAAATTTATTTGTTAAAGAACAAACGTATATTACTTTAACATGGGGCTATTCGTTATATGGCCCACAAGGTGCTTTTTGACAACTTGCAAATTGAAATTAATATTTTCTCTTGTTCTTAATATGCATAAGCAAACTTTACTGTTTGATATAACCATTTTGAAGCTTATTCTGCTACTTGAATGTAACCCTCTGTACTCTTAGATCATGTTTGAAGTGCTGTGAAATGAGGAAGGGTGCATTTTTTTTTTTTTTTTAATTTTCAAAGAAGCCTATAGGTCTGAACTGTTGCCAAGTTGTTCAGAGTACGTTCTGTCTATCAGACCCATCTTTATATAAAATGACTAAAAGAAAGGTCTAAAAAATAAAGGGTACAGGAAATATTTTCCATGAATTCTCCTTTACTCTCTCACTTCTGCTTGAAATGTCACTCTTTTTCAAGACAAACACTAGCAGGAAATAGCATCTGAAGTCCCTAACACTTCTGTGTGAGGTAAATTGGCTTGGAGAACTGGCAGTATTAGGTGAACATGGCTGCCATGAAAGAAAACTGAAAAAAAAGAGGGAGGCTTACAAAGGAATGTCCATCTCCATCTACTTTGTAACACTGCCTGAGACCAATTCTGCTGCCTGTAAATAAACCCTTCCATTCTTTTTAGCTGCCAGAATTTCTCCAGGAAGAAACTAGACCCTTTATCCTCATCAGCTGACTGGTCACCTTTTGCAGTAAGATCATATCATTAATATAAAATTAAAATAATCAATACAGAGAGATTACCATATTCAGAAATGATATAAGTTTAATAAGGTTCTTTCAAGGACTATTTTTCTTTTAATGAGAAGAAAAGGAGAAATTTGGTTCAGGAAGGCCCCTTCTAGCCTCTTGAACTTTCAGTGACCTAGCCTTTTGAGCATTACAGAAAATAAGCAGGGGTGAAAGAGGTATTATAATTAAATTGGATGTAGTATTTTTGTAAGTAAAACTGGGACACTAAGGACTAGTCTTGTGACACAGAATGCGGGGACAACTTCAGGTGGGGTGGAGCCCTGAGGACAGTGAAGAGGGAGGCTCCTCCTCACCTAAGTGGAGGCGTTTGGCTCCACTGCTCAAGCTGGCCTGCACACAGAATGCAATGCCTTGGGGCTGTTAGTCTGAGGCTCTGAGGCAAGGCACACTACTCGGTGTCTGACAGTACAGCTAAAATCGGCTGTGCCAACCAGGACCCTGAAGGCGTGAGAGGTCACCATCAGGTTACATTTAGAAGTGCTGTCCCAACAACTCTCACACATTTTTTAAGGCAAAAGTATAGTCACCCACTAACCCACTAAAATCATCTTGGCTCAAAAACGTACTGCACTGAACTTAAAAAAAGAGAGAGAGAGAGAAAGAAAGGAAGAAACCACAAAATGCCATTGCCCAGGACTCCTGCCCCTCCACATTTTCTTCTCTCTCTCACACCACACACACACACACACACACACACACACACACACACACACACACACACACAGTCGTATTTCAGGGAGGGTCTCACGTGCTTGCTTTCCTTAGTAACCCAGACCAGGAGGAAGAGATGTGACTTAGGAGATGCCTAAAGATGAAGAACAGCCCGGGGATCCGTAAACAGACCCAGCTCCGTGTCTTCTCGCACTTTGTCAGAATCGGTTTCCAGAATGAATTTTTCATCACCGGCGTAGAGCTTAGGGTCATATGCCTGCCTTGGAATTTGGGTTGGGAAGTGGAGCTCGTGGACGCATGCTCTAGGTCCTGACCAGTCTCCCCAACTGCTCGCTAGGAATTCTGTTGGGAGGCTGTACAGACTTTCCAATTGATCAACAGAGAGCATTGGTGGTTTCCCAATGGAGAAACGGATTTTCTTTCTGGGAATCCCCCTACGGCCTAAGGGCTTTGCCTGGTATCCCACAGCTCCTCTCTCGCATACCCCTTCGGTTCGCACCTTCTCTCCAGTCCACTGGCTTCTTCTTATTTTCCTCAGTGTCCCTTCTCCGAACCTCCCCGCTACCATACCAGGTTCCAAAGCGAAGGAGTTGTCTGGAAAGGCCAGGGCTAGGCGCGGTGGATCCAGAGCAGCTCGGTACCCGCGCTACAGGGAGATGGGGTGGGAGAGTGTGGGGGAAGGGAGGATGGGACTCCGAGAGACCGAGAGGCGGCTGGGCAGGCGCTGAGGATGGAAGAGGCGCGGTGAACGCACTCAGACGGCTACCTGCAGAAAGGGAGAGACCGTAGCAAATACCTGTCCTCAAATAAACGCATATCAATGTGTGTGGGGGGTCAGTAATGCACATCATCAAACCTCTTAAGTATAAAACCGTCCTACTGGAACTCTCCAGCCCCGCCCCCACCACCCCACCAGTGGCTCCCTGCTTTCTCCGGCTTTGGGGTGAGGCTAGGGATGTGGGTTGCTCCAGAGTTCCCTGCCCGCAGTTTAGGGGCGAAGTGATCGGTGTGTGCGCGCTAGGCACTCTGGGGGGTTAAAAAGATTTCCCAGAAAGGGATGCAGACGGAGGTGGAAAGCCAGGCTAAGAATGGGATACCCACCTCCCTCCCAGGGTCGGAGGTGCGAGCTGGGAAGCAATGAGCAGACCTGATCTAGGTGGCCTGAATCTAGGGACCAGGCAAAGACATGGTGTGAATAGAAATCACACATTTCCCACGCGTTCAGCCCGGGTGCTCTGCCCTCCACTCCAGTTCCATGCACTCAGCCAGGTCCCCAGGCGGGAGCAAGGGCTGGGGGTCCAGGGGTCCTTCCTTCTCTCGGGAAACGTTCTTCTGGCCCGAGACTGGGCGGAGAGAGAGTCGGACATTTTCCTCTGCCTCTCTCCGGACAGCTGGCGTGGCCGCCTCGCAGGGCCGCTTCCAGGGACACGACACTCAGGCGGTCAGAGACTTTCAGGCCCGGCCTTCACTCCCTTCCCCGGGGCACTTGGGCAAGAGTTCTAGCTCTTGGCTACCTCCGGCCCGCAAGTGAGTTCACACACCCAGCACACGCGATCCCCGCAGGGGAGCCCCGGGAAGCTGCGCGCAATCGCGGGGGATTCGCCGGGGCTCCAGTTCCCAAGCCCCGAGGCCCCTGCGACCAAAGAGGCAGGGCGGAGCAGACGCAGCCGGCGTGGAGGCGGCGAGAGCGGGGCTGGCCCAGGAGCCGCCCCGGGGGAGGGACTGAGAGCTGCCCCGAGAGTCCAGGACGCGCAGCGGACCCGCTGGGGACCCGCGCGCGCGGAGGAGAGGGAGCCCCCGCCACTGCCGCGCCCGCCGCGTGCTCATCCTGTCCCCGCCCAGGGAGCCGGAGCCTCCAACTAACTCCGCCCGCCGCTCCGCAGCCCGCAGGCTCCGGCTTCCGTCCGGGACAGAGCCCGTGGCCGCGCAGGTTGGTGTCGCTGCCGCCGCCGCCGCCGGTGCGAGGCGGGCTGGGCAAGGGTGAGGGTGGGGGCGCGGAAGGGGGCCCGGGCCCGGGATCCTGCCGCCTCCAATTCCTGGTGCGCCAGGTGGTTGTGGCTTTTTCTCCGGGGCTGCCCGGGTCGGGGTGGGGGGATGGGGTGGGGAATCCTGCGCGGCGGCCAGGGAGGATTTTGGGGACTGAGCCGCCCTCGCATTTCCCAAACCTCTCTGACCACCGTTAAGTCCCTGGCCAGTTTGTGAAGGCTCATCCCCCGTCCTGTCCTCACCTCCGCACTTCTCCTTGTGCCCTTACCCTAGGGGGTACATTTGTTCATTCGCCGCCTTTTCAGCCCCCGACTTGGAGAACTCTTGGTGACAGCGAGAACGTCTCCTCGGTCCCCTGCCCGCCCTGGAGTCTAGTTTGGGGAAGTAGAGGCCGCCGCGTAGTAGCGACCTGGGGTGTGGAGTAGGGGCGAGTGCCGGGAAACAGTAGAAATTCCCTGCCCTCTTTCTTTCCCGTCCCTGCCCAGCGTTGCTCTCTTCCTGCTGTTTTGCCAGCCTCGCAGTGTAATACGTGGGCGAAGGGCCATCGCCCAGGCAGAATGGAAAGTATCCACCACTTGGAATACTACTGAAGTCTAGGTTCAGTCACTTTCCCAGCTGTGTGGCCTTGGGACCCGCCGCATCTGCAAAATACGCGTCAGTTCTGCCCGCCGCTGAGGGTCGTTGTGGGCTCCCTTGGGACGACTTAGGGTATTACGTGATTTTGAGCACGGTCTCTTGTCTCGTGCAGCTGCCTGATGGCAGGTCTTGTGTTCTGATCGTCTGAGTTCAGTCCTCTGGCTGGGATGTGATTATCTCCTTGGGTGATTTGGTAAGTAGCTTTGTTGGTCTAAAAGGCATGTGTTCCCGGAACCGGTCGTTAGGGTTCTGAGTTGAAACCGTCCCTTCCTCACCAATCCCTATGCACAAAGCTATGGGCCTTACATCCTGTGCCTCTTCGGTCATTGAAATTGAAATACTGGGAAGATCTTACTGGACTTTGTTTGCTTCAGATATTTCACATTCTTTACAATCTCTTTTCTATACTAGGTGCAAATTTAAATGTGGGGCTAATTTCTAATAATCTAGGAAGGAGACCTTCATTTTGGTAAAATCATACATTTAGCTCAAATGACATGGGACATACTGTTTGTAAATTTTCAGTTTATAATCATAGGCACAGAAAAACATAGGTCATACCATTCTAGTTACTTTATGAAGCAAGTAAATGGCCTAAAAAAATCAGCTTTACTGGACGTGAAGGCTGCAGTGAACTGTGATTATACCACATACTGTTTGTAAATTTTCAGTTTATAATCATAGGCACAGAAAAACATAGTTCATACCATTCTAGTTACTTTATGAAGCAAGTAAATGGCCTAAAAAAATGAGCTTTACTGGACGTGAAGGCTGTAGTGAACTGTGATTATACCACTGCACTCCAGCCTGGGTGATGGACTGAGACCCTGTCTCAAAAATAAATAATCAGCTTTAGAATTGATATTAAATGATAAGCCCTGTTGTTCCTGCATTCCTGACTTAATAGGCATTTTCACTGTGTGATGCACTCTGCTATATTATTTAAAGATAGATATAGAGTATGTTTCTTGTCCTAAAGGGCCTTCCAATGTAACTTAAAGACTATATAGTTTTATTTCATTTTTTTATATGAACAGTCTTCTAATGATTATACATGGCAAACAGAATGAGGTCAAGAATGCATTATCAAAGGCTCTTTAAGATCATTTGGTGAGTTTACATAGTAGATTGGAACAAATAACAAGTTTGTTAAGACATTGCTTTCTAAAATAAAATGTCATGTGTTTCTACTTCATCAAATAGAGCTGCACTTAAAAATAAAATGAATTCTGCATTTTTAGAATGAAAGCTCTGAAAAACATTCTATACATGTATGATATGCTTATCAAATGTTAAAAGCTAGAGAAATTTTAATTCTAACGTCATTCAACAAGTCAATAAAATTGGGATGCCCTCATACAGTTTTTTTCTCAACTCCCTGAAGTTGGAAATTATAATGCCTAGAAAAGTATACAGAGATTTAATGTAAGATTTTTAATGAGCTGGAGCTTAGACACTTAAAGGCCTGGCGGGTCCTGAAGTGACTCTGGAAATTTGACTTTAAAAGTTACAAGACTTGGTGAGGCTGAGTGCGGTGGCTCATGCCTGTAATCCCAACACTTTGAGAGGCTAAGGTGAGAGTATTGCCTGAACTCAGGAGTTAGAGCCTGGGCAACATATTGAGACCTTATCTCTACAAAAAGTATTTTAAAATAAAAATTAAAAAGCCAGGTGTGGTGGTGCATGCTGGTAGTCCCAGCTACTCAAGAGGCTGAGGAGAGAGGATCTCTTGAATCTGGGAGGTTGAGGCTGCAGTGAGCTGTGATCATGCCACCACACTCCAACTTGGGCGGCAAAGGAAAAAAAAAAAGACTCTTAGTGAAAATTTTGCTTATTTTTAAAACTTTTTTTTTTTTTTTTTTTTTTTTTTTTTTAAGCTCAAGGCAAACAATGAGCAAGAATTCCACCTGGAATTGACCAGGGACCTTGACTTTCTGCCTAGGTTGTATTTTGTTTGACTCAGCCCTGATGCTCTTCTTTCTCCTAGCAAGAATTTATCTATCCGCTATGTGTAGAATTTCTTAGGCTTTACGTACAGGGCTTTGAGGGCTTTGATTGGACTCTCACATTAAGGCATGGCGGGCTGAGGTGCACTCTGAGTGTTAACTTTACATTTGGCCTTATTGCTCCATACCTTTGTTTTTCTATTTGTGCAATGAGATTAAAGATCCTTGTTACTGCCCTGGAAACTGTGTCAGTTGGTGTAATAGCCATGAAAGCTTCTTGTGTGTATAAGAACTTTCTTTACCATTTGAATTCTTTTCATCTGTAAAAGCTAATTACTAAAACCACAGAGAGCTCAAAAGACAGGGGCTGTGAATAAAGTTGCTGTTGGTGTCATGTGCTCTTAGGTCCCTGGCAGAAATTTCAGTCATCATGTATCCCTGCAATTGGCTGTAGTGTTACAGAGAATAAGGCCTTCATCTTATCCAGGGTTTAATGGTTTAAATCTCCAGAATGGAAATAATGAAGTACTTACCTGAAAGGACTGTTGTCAGCATTAAGTGAGCTAATCCGTGTGTGGTTCTCAGCACATTGCCAGTATATAGCTGTTGCTCTATGGCTCAAGCAGTTATTTTAGTTTCTCCAGGGTAGGGGGAGAGGGGAAAGGAATGGCATTTCAGTGGTCTGCATTTTAGAAATAAATACATATATTAAAATATAAATATACTCTTCCCCAATATTTTGAAGTAGCCATTCATCAGCTAACTTGTTTCATTCATTTATGCAACATGTGTTTTTTCAGCCCACACGATGTGTTTGGCTTTTTCCTAGGCAGTGACATTCAGTGGTATACAAGACAGTTGTAGTCACTGTCTTATGACTTAAAAGTCTAGCGAGGGATGGAGATTTGTAAACAGAGAATTATAAATTTAGAAAGAACATATTTATAAAATTGTAATATCGTGTGATTCATGGCATGATAAGGGTAGTGCAGAGAACCTCAGAAGTTATGATGGGATGGCAGGGTCCTGGGTAGGTGAGTGTCACACAGTACATCATCTCGTCCTAACTGGGTTGGTGGTGGTGAAGGAAAACTTCCTAGCAGCACGAATACACGAAGACCTGAAGCATGAGTGGTAGTTAGCAGCTAAAGAAGTGGGAAGACTGAAAGAGTGTTCTAGACCAAAGGAAGCGTGATGCTTTAGAATGGAAGTCAGGCAGAAAATGTAAAAGAATACATAGGTAAGAGCAGCAGGGAGAGGCCTGGCAATATGGAGAATCCAGGCTGTCTAAAGGGAAAAGTAGATACTCAGTTTCAGCCAAGTATTGTCGGGTTGGGATTCAGGCCAATTGTTGCCAGATGCCTTGATTTCTAAAGAGGAGCTTAAAATTCATATTTTATAAATATGAAATCTCCCAAATATGAAATAGCCCAAATGTTTTAAAAACGATTCTGTGGGCCAAACCAGATCAATCTGTAGTTGGAATGCAACCTAGGGCCCCACTTTATGACCTCTACATGTAAGAAAATGAGAGGCGTTTAAGGTGGCTCATGGCATAAACCTTAAGCAGACAAGCAAGGGAAGTGCTGCAGGTAAGGCAGAGCCACCTCATTCGGGGCTTTGCTGAGGGGTGGCCTAATCCTAAGGACAGTGGGTGACATTGAAGACTGAAACAAGATTAGATTTGTGTTACAAGATGAATTCTAGCTACTGTATAGAGAATGAGTGGGAGGAGGCAGTAATGGAAGAAGGCTAACCATTTGGAAGCTTACTGTGATCATAGGAAGAAATTAAGTATGGCTAAAAGCAAGGTACTCAAGCAGGAGGGAGATGAGTGGATTTCAGAGATATGTATGATACCCATATGTTGGGATTTAATTCCACATTACTGACTCAGACTTTTGCATGTCTTCTGAGCAAAGGCATTTACTGCTTTCATCCCAGACTCTCTACTCAAAGACATTTGTATAGTACATAGTTTTGGAAGATAGAGGCATTCTTTCCCTCTGGAGCAAAGGGCAGGTAGATTTCATCATCCAGATTAAAAGATTCAAGTACCCTAAGCTCAGGGTTTCCCTCTGACGATACAAATCATTGAGTGTCCACTTCACATCACATCAAGGGAACTGAGTTTCAAGAGACTGGTACAACTGTGATGATACTACTGCTATTTTTGTGCGTAGTATAGTCCTTTGTTTCTGATCCTAGAACTTCCTGTCTTCTTGCAGCATCCTCATGAAACTGTGGCACACTAATTTTGTTAGCCTGAATGTAGGGTAAAAATCTCAGACCCTTAGATATTGAGAGCCACTAGCCACATTGTCTGTTTAAATTTAAGTTTAAATTAATTAAAATGAAATAAGATTTTAAAAATCCATTTCTTCGTTGCAGTAGCCACATTTCAAATGCTTAATAGCCATATGTGACTAATGGCTACTGTACTGGGCAGAGAAGATGTAGAAAATTTCCCTCACTGAAGAAAGTTGTATTGGACATTGCTGGTTTAAAGCCTCAAATTTTGTTTGTGTTGGTCAATAAGTAGAGACACTAGAAGTTGTTGATTTTGACAGCATAAAAATGACGTTTGGTCTAATGTCAGATTCATAGGAGTCCCTTTAATACAGAGAAAATATTTTTGTTTGCATAATGTATATAGTACTTAGTTCAGGCCTCTTGGGGAAAAAAAAGTGAAAAAGTATCTACAGTGTTAATTTGGAGACTGGGCAGACTGGGACCATGTGGCAACAGAAGTTTTACATATAAATAGCATTACTCAAATCATATGTGACCGTGAGATTAGGATCTGTGCCCAAAGGAGCTTGAACTTCTGAATGCTGTCTTGAGCTTCATCTACTAACCATGCTTAACACAAAACGACAAGAGCTGCATACTAACAGTGGGGGTCTGGAGCATAGCCAGTCCAGCAGCACCTAGGCAATGCCTGCTGCAAGCCAGCTGTGCTGACGTGGACTCACAGAAAGGATGGAGGGCAGGAACAAGATTTCTAGACGGCTCTTGTTCAGAGTTTAAGATGATAGCTTCAAGAGAAGAAGGAACTGGACTCAATAATAGAATATATAATACTTTAAAGTACAACTTTAAATGACACCACAGAATTAGGGAGAAATGCCAAGAAATAATCAAAGCAGCAGATCTGCTTTCCTATCAGATAGGAGAAGCTCATTTTGTGGAGGGTGTGGACCACAAGTACTGGAAAGTGAATGCACAAAGAATGATAGGTCTAGCCAACAGTTGCAGTAACAAAGGACAGTTTTCACTTGCATTGAGTGTACAGTTGACTGCTGCATGTACAGCACAAGCAAAACAAAAACAGTGGTAGAAATAAATAAAAGTAAAGGCTGAGGCCCTTATGGAAGAATCATATGACTACCTGCTTTTCTCCATGGCTAAAAATGCCTTATCATAAATTTCTTTTTTTTTTTTTCTTTTTTTTTTGGGGGGGGGACAGAGTTTCGCTCTTGTTACCCAGGCTGGAGTGCAATGGCACGATCTTGGCTCACTGCAACCTCCGCCTCCTGGGTTCAGGCAATTCTCCTGCCTCAGCCTCCTGAGTAGCTGGGATTATAGGCACGCGCCACCATGCCCAGCTAATTTTTTGTATTTTTTTAGTAGAGACGGGGTTTCACCATGTTGACCAGGTTGGTCTCGATCTCTCGACCTTGTGATCCACCCTCCTCGGCCTCCCAAAGTGCTGGGATTACAGGCTTGAGCCACCGCGCCCGGCCCATACATTTCATATACAGAGAATTTCATTTATTTATGCCGAAGTAAGCTTGTTTTAAAATAGTACTCATTTCTAGTGAAATAAAATTTTACTTACATAAAGAGTAATTCAAGCTTTTAAAAGTCTGAAGTTTAGAATATTTTAAAGATTGAATTTATTAGTTTTAAGCACGTATATACATAACACCCGGAATCTGCCAGGGATGTTACCTTTTAGAACTCTTTTGAAGGGAAATTTTATGAAGATATAAGTTAATTTTGAATAGCATGATAATTGTCGCATGTAATTGGAAGCTTCTATAATGTTTAAAGAAAACTTTTTGTAGGTTATTGGTATACCTGTTATTTACATTACTAGTTACATCAGCAAATCCTTATTTTCGTAGACATTCCTTTCCAATTCAGTAAATTCTGGGAGAGCTGAGGTCATATGCTATTAGGATTTGTATAAAGGTAGAGTCGCTTGCATAAGGCAGGCATTCGTTAACTGGTGAGATTTTTCTCCATTTAGTTTAAAAATGTTACTTTGTTAAAAGTCTTTTTCTTTTCATTGTGAATTTTGAAATCTTATTTTTGTAGGCATAGAAAAGGCTGGTAACCCCAACACAAATCCCCCTTCCTCAGCCCCTCTAAATCTGGTAAAGTCACTTGTTCAGTGTGCTTTCATTTTTCCTTTCTCTTTTATTTGCCACAGTTCTTACCTGTGCTTCAAGCTTGTATTGCCCCTGTGCCTCCGTTCTCTTCATATAAACAGCATAAAATTGCAAATATTCATTGTCGGTTGTATTTCTGAAGATCAGAATTTTCCCCAGTTTCATGCTGTCCTTTCTCAGGCAGGGTGTGGTAAGTCATCTTTTGAAAACTGATTCCAGTAAAACTGGAGTATGCTGTTGAAACTGTTGGTGTGTCCTCTTCAGAAACAAAACCAGGAGACTTGCTGTTTATTGCATGAGTCACATGGGTTTCAATGAATGGAAGCAATATTAGATTTTTTTTTTCAAGCTCATCAATGCTACATCTTATTTTAAAAGAAGCCTGAAATAAGGAAATAAAGTAAACTAATAAACTCCTTCTTTCCCTGGGGAGAATCTAGAATTATATCGGTTCTCCTGTTTTGGGAATGAAGCAATAACAATGAGGGTTAAAAAAAATTAGGCCTTGTCCTTTAACCCGTGATACCCTGTAGTGCTCAGAGCTTTCTAGAGGGTACATTTGCTCAAGCTGTGCACGAGTAACTTTAATCAGGAGTGAGGTGGTTCTTTCTGTTATATGCCATTTCCTCTGTGGCCCCTGCCTCACTTAGCTATCACTGTATGCCTAATCGACCAGAGTGAAATGTTTTTAAAACATTTTCCAGGAAACGAGGGACTTTTTGCAGACTTTTTATAATAGAAAATGCCAAAGAGAGCAAAGTTTTAATGGTTTCTCTGCACAGATAAATGTTTCCAGAGCAGACTGATGATGAGTCAAGGAGCTGCTAATGGGATATGTAAATGTAACCTTTCACCTAGTTACTGTCACTACCTAAGTCATAACTACCTGGTGTCAGTAAATTGTTTGAACTAGTTCTTGTCTAGTTCCCTAATTAAACAGACTCTTTTGGTCCCATTATTATCCAGTCGATAGTCAGCACTGTTTTCAGTTTGCACTGTCCTGGGCTCCTCTGCTCTCCTTCTGTTTAAATAGTAGCTCTAAGTCCCATTATAGATTTTTACTAATATCTTTGCCTTCAGCTTTACCTCAGTATTAGTGGAAAGGTTCTTTTGATCTGTGTATTTGACAGTGATTTCTAGCTCTTAGGTTTCACTTATTTAACAAATTTTCATTCAGTGTCAGCCATGTACCTAGCAATATTCTTGACCGCAGAGATCCAATAGTGAGCAAAAAAATTCCCGGTTATCATAAAGTGAAGAGTACAGAAGGAAGACAATCATTAATTAAATATACACACAACAACAAACAATAATTACTTATAACTACAAGCAGAGGTAAATGCTCTGAATGGAACAGTACAATTCTTTGGGCTTATATAGTAGGAACTTGAGGAAGTAACACTTGATTGATATCTGAAGTGTGTGTAGGAGAATGTGAGATAGGGTAGGAAGAAAAGTGTTCCAGAAAGCAGACACAACTTCCATTTGTGCAGACGCCCTTTACAGAAGGGAGTAGAATGAAATCAAGTAACTGAGGAGGATCAAGGGAAGAGAGGAGCTACTGTGAATGAGGCTGGACCCCTTGGCTGGGGCCAGTCCACACAGGATCTTGCCGGCCATGTACAGAATTTGATTTTCCTCTTAAGAACAATGGAGTATGTTTTAGGTAGAAGCAAGGGACTTGATGTGATATATGTTTTGGTAAGATCATCTGTGGGGTGTGAATTGGATCGGGATGTGAGGGTCAGTGGGGAGAAGTTGGGTGGCTCCTTTTAAATTTAATTTGAAATGACAGTGTGTACCTGTCTGGTGGTGGATACTGGGAAGTGGCAGTGAAGACGATCAAAAGTGTTTTGGGGGGATACCGTTCACTGAACTCAGGAATAAGTTGGGATTTTCCTTTATTTATTCAACAAATATTTAGTGACTCCCTACTTTATGCTAATCTCTGTGCCAGGCTCTAGAAATAAAACTGTGAACAGTATATAAAATGTCCTTAGACTCATGGAGCTTACTTATTAATGGGAGTGACAGATAATCATTAGGTGTAATAATATATATATTAAATATATATATAAAATAAATATGTATATGTAATTTCAGGTGCTAATTATAAGAAAAATTAGGCAGATAAGAGAATGGAGGATGATAAAGGAGGGTCCTCTTAACAGAGGATGGTCAACAAAACCTCTTGAAGAGGTAGCCTTTGAGCAAAAACCCAGATGAAGTCAGGGAGCTAACTGTGCAGATTCTCTACCAAGCAGAGGTAGCAGGTACAAGATACTGAGGCTGAAACAAAGGAATTATCCCTCTATATCCCCACCACCAAGGAATACCAAGAAGGCCAGTATGTCTGAAATACAGGGGTTAGGGAAGAAAGGTGTCAAGAATGTCTTGCTGGTAGCTAAAACTTAAAGCACCTATATAGAGTCATTACCTTCAGCCCTGATCAGTTTTTCAAAGTCCCATACTGTTATCAACTATAATCCCAGGTTGCTCTGCCACTAAACTGGTTTTAACACAGCTACTAGAACAGCTTCCTTTACAGCAAACCCTGCTCAGATTCAGTGTCAGTGGTAACTGCACGTCTCTCCTGTCAATGATAACCCCTTCATCAGCCCAGGTGAAAGTCTCCAACCTTACTTCAACCCCATACGCTGTTATAACCCTCTCTGTACTTCTCCAGTTATTCACTCGAAGGCTTCCCTTTAATGTTTGTTTAGGCTTTCCACATAATTTATTCTTTTTTCTTTTTTGGCATTGTTTTTATTCATCACGACGCCTCTTTTCTTTCTATTGGCCTATTTCCATCACTTCCTTCAAGAGTTCACCCAGTTTCTTCAGATTTATTCCAGCTTACCCGGATCCCAGAACCCCTCAGCCTACTCAGTCTATGTGATGTTATTTTTGTCCTTCTTCCGTGGGTCACTTGAAGAAGCACTACTTTTAAAGTGCCACCATTGTTTTGATTAAAATATTTATGCACTTTGGGAGGCCGAGGCGGGTGGATCACGAGGTCAAGAGATCGAGACCATCCTGGTCAACATAGTGAAACACCGTCTCTACTAAAAATACAAAACATTAGCTGGGCATGGTGGTGCGTGCCTGTAATCCCAGCTACTCAGGAGGCTGAGGCAGGAGAATTGCCTGAACCCAGGAGGCGGAGGTTGCGGTGAGCCGAGATCGCGCCATTGCACTCCAGCCTGGGTAACAAGAGCGAAACTCCGTCTCAAAAAAAAAAAAAAATATTTATGATTGGCCCGGCACGGTGGCTCACACCTATAATCCCAGCACTTTGGGCGGCTGAGGCAGGCAGATCACGAGGTCAAGAGATGAGATTTCACCATCATGGCCAACATGGTGAAACCTCGTCTCTACTAAATATACAAAAATTAGCTGGGCATGGTGGCACGTGCCTGTAATCCCGGCTACTCGGAGGCTGAGGCAGGAGAATTGCTTGAACCCAGAAGGCGGAGGTTGCGGTGAGCCGAGATCGTGCCACTGCACTCCAGCCTGGCGCCTGGCGACAGAGCAAAACTCTGTCTCAAAAAAAAAAAAAAATTATGATTGTATTCGTTTTCTCTAGAAAAGATTTGGCACCGGTAATTGCTCTGCCGTGTATATATGTGACATTGTCCAGAACAGTCAACGTTCAGGATCCTCGTCAATAAGATGAAGATACCCAGACTCCCTTCTTTCATTCAGTGTAGTAGTGAAGAATAAATGAAGTAAAACATGTACAAAGCATTGTAAGCGAATGTAAGACATTAGTTTTAATATTTTAGGTGGGTGTATTTCATATCCTTATCTAAATTGGAGGTTCTTCACACCATTTCACACAGTGTAGAGTCACGTATGTGTGTGCTACAGGAATTCCGTGAGGATTCTTAAGCTTCAGCCACACTACACAGGCTTGGGCCAACTTTATCTACAGCCTGTGTATTAGTTTCCTGGAGCTACTGTAGCAAAGCACCGTAAACCAGGTGGCTTAAACCACAGAAATGTGTTGTCTGACAGTTCTATGACTAGAAGTCCAACATCAGTACATTGGCGGGGTTGGTTCTTTCTGAGGGCTGTGAAGGAGAGCCTGTCCCATGCCTCTCTCTCGTGTTCTGATAGCCTCAGATGTTCTTTGGCTAGACATGGTTCCTTGTGTCTTTACTTCATCTTTCCTGTCTTCCTCTTTGTGTGTCTGTCTCTGCGTCCAAGTTTCCCCTTTTTATAGGGACACAGTAATATTGTATTAAGGTCTTCCCTAATGATCTCATCTTAATGAGATCATCTGCAAATACCCTATTTCCAATTCATCAAATTCACAGGTACTGGAAGTTAAGACCTGAACATCTTTTTTGTATGGGGACACAACTCAACCCATATCAGCATGATACAATACACATACAAGAAAGGGTAATCACAGATGTGGTGAATTAGTTCTGTGTTACTAAAATGGTAAATTAGGTGTAGAGCTTGTTTCCCACATGATACAAGGCAGCAGTCCCCAACCTTTTTAGCACCAGGTCCAGTTTTATGGAAGACAATTTTTCCACAGACTGGGGTGCAGGATGGTTTGGGGATGATTCAAGTGCATTACATTGATTGTGCACTCTGTATTTACTATGATTCCATTGTAATATATAATAAAATAATTAGACAACTTACCATAATGTAGAATTGGTGGGAACCCTGAGCTTGCTTTCCTGCAACTTGATTGTCCTCTAGGGGTGATGGGAGACAGTGATAGATCATCAGCCATTCGATTCTCATAAGGAGACTGCAACCTAGATCCCTCTTGTATCCAGATGATGTTAGGGTTCCTGCTCCTATGAGTCTAATGCTGCAGCTGATCTGACAGAAGGCAGAGCTCAGGTGGTAATGTGAACTATGGGGAGTGACTCTAAATACAGATGAAGCTTGGTTTGCTTGCCCACTGCTCACCTCTTGCTGTGTGACCCTTTTCCTAACAGACCACAGGCCAGTATTAGTTTGTGGCCAGAGGGCTTGGGACCCCAATATAAGGCAAAATAAATGAAATACTTGATGAAAGTTAGATGTGAAATTCTGAACATTCACATAAACTTCTTCAGAGTTCAACAAGTCCCGTTAATTTTAACTTGGTCTAGATTAGAGTAGAGCAGGCCAGCCAAGAGAAGGAGCAAAAGAACTCATTAAATTTTCCTGCAAATTTTAATAGTACATTCAGTTTTTATACTGACGTAAGTGGGAAAATATCCAATTCATATTTTTTTCTTTATTTTTCTTTCTCTTTCTTTCTCTCTTTCTTTCCTTCTTCCTTCCTTTCTTACCTTCTTCCTTTCTTTCTTTTTCTGTAAAATCTGGTTCCTGTAGACCCTTTGACTTTCTGGAAGGCCACATGTGGTTCCATGGCACAGATTGACGTCTCTCTGTTAAACACCCAGAAGGGCTCATGGTTTTTATCTTATTAAATGCCCTAGCCTGGGTTTATAAAAATTTACTTCCTCTTAGAATTAAAGCTTTCTTTAATATTATATACGTTTTTTTCGCATCCGTTTTCATTTGGTTTGTTTTTATTTTGCATTGCTGTTTTTCAATAGTGCAGAAAAGAATTGGACACATTTTGACCTGTTGATGTTGGCGAATACATAAGTGCATCTTTTGTGGCATTTTATCCAGATTCGGCATTAAGATGTCACATTTAATCTGATGAGTGTGCTTTAATCTTCATATGGCCTCTTATTTTGGTGTTAGAATAGCCTGTGCTTCATGTTGAGGTAGGTGTCTGAATCTGTTGTTTTGCTTCCTTGTGTACCTGGCTGGCCAGTTTAAAAGTTTAATCATTTGAAATTTCCTAACAGAATGATGGTTACCAGAGACCGGAAAGGGAAGTGGAGAAGTTGGAGGGGAGGTGGGATTGATTAATGGGCATAAATAATGAAAGAATAAACAAGATCTGGTACTTGATAGCACAACAGGGTGACTATAGCCAATAATAATATACATTTTAAAATAACTAAAAAAGTATAATTAGGTTCTAACACACAACAAAATGCATGGCACATAGAGCATATTTAAGAAGGCTGTTGTAGGAATTCATGCAGATACAGTGAATAGAAATTGAATACTTGACCTTTATCCACAAAAGTGGCTGTTTGTTGTCAACCAGAAGATCTGTCTTAGTACAGCCCCTGTATTCCAAATTGCTATGTGATAGAAAACATTCTTAATTGCCGTACTTTCATTAAATTACTTCATTATTAATGCTGCATGAAGATTTTCACTAAAGGAAAAATAGCCATAGATTGTTTATTTCTGCTTATTGGTTTTTGTAGACAAAAATTAAGGAAAAAGACAAATAATGAATATTAGATTTCACTGCTGTTATAAAAGCAAATTTCCTCTTGGTGTCCTCTCAAGTAGATGTAGGAAAATGAGGCTCACAGAGGTTAAAGTAGTTTGCCCAAGGTTATATAGGTTCTAAGTGGTGAGACCAGGAATTTGAATCCACAGACTCTGGATTGGGGGCCTGTGTCACTCTGGAAAGCTAGTCATGTGGGAATTAATAAGCTCATCCATGTAATGCACCTAGAATGGAGACCAGCATACAGCAAGTACTCAGTACACTACTGTGATAACAACGACAAAGACTACTACTACTTTTATAATTACTATAATGGTGTTAACTACTGTTGCTACCATTAGTATTATCTACTCTGATTCATACCTAACCATTTCTTTTTAAATTTTTTCTAAAACTTCTTTAATTTTTAATTTTCTAGGTACCTAGTAGGTGTATATATTTATGGGGCATATGAGATACTTTGATACAGACATACAATATGTAATAACCACAGAGTAAATTGGGTATCCATTACCTTACACATTTTGTTGTGTGTTACAACCTAATTGTACTTTTTTAGTTATTTTAAAATGTGCATTATTATTGACTATAGTCACCCTGTTGTGCTATCACATAATAGATCTTATTTATTCTTTCATTATTTATGCTCATTAACCAACTCCACCCCCTCCAACTTCTCCACTTCCCTTCCCAGTCTTGTAACCATCATTCTGCTATCTCCATGAGTGCAATTGTTTTCTTTTCTTTTTTTTTTTTTTTTTTTTTGACATGGAGTTTTGCTCTTGTTACCCAGGCTGGAGTGCAATGGCGTGATCTTGGCTCACCGCAACCTCCGCCTCCTGGGTTCAGGTTATTCTCCTGCCTCAGCCTCCTGAGTAGCTGGGATTACAGGCACGCACCACCATGCCCAGCTGATTTTTTGTATTTTCAGTAGAGACGGGGTTTCACCATGTTGACCAGGATGGTCTCGATCTCTTGACCTCGTGATCCACCCACCTCAGCCTCCCAAAGTGCTGGGATTACAGGCATGAGCCACCGTGCCCGGCCTGAGTTCAATTGTTTTTATCTTTGGCTCCCACAAATAAGTGAGAACATGCAAAATTTGTCTTTCTGTGCCTGGCTTATTTCACTGAACATAATGACCTCCGATTACATCCATGTTGTTGCAAATGGCAGATCCCATTCTTTTTTATGGCTAAATAGTACTCCATTCTGTATATGTACCATATTTTCTCTGTCCATTGATCTATTGATGGACACTTAGGTTGTTTCCAAATCTTGGCTATTGTGAACAGGGCTGCAGTAAACATCAGAGTGCAGATACCTCTTCAACATACTGATTTCCTTTCTTTGGGTGTATATCTGGCAGTGGGACATAGAGAATCCAAAGAAAGGAAATTACTGACTCTTATGGTAGCTCTATTTTTAGTTTTTTAAGGAACCTTCAAGCTGTTCTCCATAGTGGTTGTACTAATTTATATTCCCACCAACAGTGTTCAAGGGTTCCCTTTATTCCACATCCTCACTAGCATTTGTTACCTCATGTCTTTTGGAAAAAAAAGCCATTTTAACTGGATAAAATGACATTTCATTGTAGTTTTTATTTGCATTTCTGATGATCAATGAAATTGAGTGCCTTTTCATATATATATATATCTGTCATGTGTATGTCTTCTTTTGAGAAATGTCTATTCAGATCTTTTGCCCATTTTTTAACTGGATTATCAGATTTTTTTTCCAGTAGGGTTGTTGGAGCTCCTTATATATTTTGGTTACTAATCCTTTGTCAGATGGATAGTGTGCAAACGTTTCCTCCCATTCTGTGGATTGCCTCTTCACTTTGTTGATTGCTTCCTTTGCTGTGCAGAAGCTCTTTAACTTGATAGGATCCTATCTGTCCATTCTTGCTTTGGTGGCCTGTGCTTATGGGGTATTACTCAAGAAATCTTTCTCCATACCAAACTTTGGGAGAGTTTTCCCAAAGTTTTCTGGTAGAAGTTTTATAGTTTGAGTTCTTAGATTTAAGTCTTTAATCAATTTTGATTTGATTTTTGTATATGGTAAGAGATAGGGGCCTAGTTTCATTCATCTGCATGTAGGCATCCAGTTTTTCCAGGACCATTTATTGAAGAGACTGTCATTTCCCCAATGTCTGTTCTGATCAACTTTGTTGAAAATGAGTTCATTTAGATGTTTGAATTATTTTTGGGGTTCTCTGTTCTGTTCCTTCAGATTATGTGTCCATTTTTATGCCAGTACCATGCTGTTTTGGTTACTATAGCTGTGTGGTATAATTTAAAATCAGTTAATGTCATTCCTCTAGTTTTGTTCGTTTTGCTCAGGATAACTTTGGCTATTCTGGGTCTTTTGTGAATCCATATACATCTTGGGATTTTTTTCCCACTTCTATAGAGAATATCACTGGTATTTTGATAGAGATTGCATTGAATCTGTAGATTGCTTTGGGTAGTATGGACATTTTACCAATATTGATTCTTCCAATCCATGACCATAAGGTATATTTCCATTTGTATGTGTGTATGTGTCCTCTTCAATTTCTTTCATCAGTGTTTTATAGTTTTCATTGTAGAGATCTTTTACATCTTTGATTAATTCATAGGCATTGAATTTTATTTGTGGCTATTGTTAATAGGATTTTTAAAAATTTCTTCAAATCGTTTGCTGTTGGTATATAGAAATGCTGCTGATTTTTATATGTTGGTCTTTTGTATATTGATTTGTATTCTGCAACTTTAGTGAATTTGGTTATTAGTTCTAATAGTTTTTTGGTGGAGTCTTTAGGTTTTTCCAGATATAAGGTCGTATCATCTGCAAACAAGGATAATCTGAATTCTTTCTTTTCAGTTTGGATGCTCTTTATTTCTTTCTCTTCTCTGATTGTTCTAGTTAGGACTTCCAGTACCATGTTGACTAACAAGTGACAGTGGGTATCCTTGTCATAAAGATCTTAGAGGAAAGGCTTTCAGTTTTTTCCCATCCAGTAAGATACTAGCTGTGGGTCTGTCACATATGGCTTTTATTACGTTGAAGTGTGTTCCTTCTAGACCCAGTTTTCTGTGGGTTTTATCATGAAAGGATGTTGAATTTTATTATATGCTTTTCCAGCATCAATCGTGATGATCATAAGGTTTTTGTCTTTCATTCCGTTGAGATGATGTATCACATTGATTGATTTGTGTATGTTAAACCTTCCTTGCATCCCTGGGATAAATCCAACTGGGTCATGATGAATGATCTTTATAATGTGTTAATTGCACTCAATTTGCTATTATTTTTTTGAGGATTTTTGTATCAATGGTAATCAGGGATATTGGCCTATAGTTTTCTTTCTTTTTTTTTTTTTTTCTTACATCGTTTAACTCATGTTTATTTCTGGAATTTTCTATTTGTTATTTTCAGACCGAGGTTAACTCGAGGTAACTGAAACTTTGGAAAACAAAATCACAGGTAAAAGGGAATTACTGTACTTGTGTTTAAATTAAGATTATATGTATTTAATATAGGCATAAGATATATATTACATATTTAAAATTTTAAGGTAAAGCATGAGTAGATATGAGGAGGTCTCCATTTCTGGTAGATTTTTACTGTAATTCCTGTTTTTCTAGGATGGTCATTTTTCTCCGTGACTTGCTCCATTCTCTAAGTTCTAAAATAACACAAGGTGAAGTGAGCAAGCCAAACACAAGCTCAAGTTCTCTCCCTGAATTTCTATTATACCCCTTAGTTTTCTTTTTTTAATGTATCTTTGTCTGGTTGTAGTATCAGGGTAATATTGCCCTCATAGAATGAGTTTGGAACTATATTTTAATAATAGTTAATAATTTTTGCAAATACTCTCTGTAGTCCGTGAAAAAATAGCTTTAATTGTGTCTCTAGGTTTTTGTTTGTTTGTTTTAAGGTGATAACAGTTGTATTGATCCCCAAAGGGGTTTATATTTGCTTTCAAACCTGCTGTTACAGTATGTCCATATAATATTTTGTATAGTGAAGCCATTGAAGATCGCAGCTGTGTAGAGAAAAAAAAAAAAGCCACAGTTTTGGTTAAGCATTTTGGTAGTTATAAACTCCTACTGGCCATTTAGATTCTCTTCAGACAAGTTGAGAGAGGTCAGTACTATAAATTTAAAACCTTTATTTTTCAGTAGAATATATACTTGATTCCAGGGCATGGAGTTTAGGGGTGGTTGGGAACTATGCCACCTAGTAACATTCTTGGATTCCATTGCTAAACATTCTATAGTTCTGTTATAATAATGATTTTGGTTGTCTTTTAAAAATGAAAACAAACCCATTTGCCAAGTGGGGATAAAATTGAAGTTTGTTGTTAGCGCTGTACTCTCAACAGGGGAAATGTAGAAGCTAGGAAGAAAGTAGTCTTAATTTTGAAAGTGCAGTCCTCCTGGGATTTAAGTTACCAACCTCACAATGTTTACCAAGCAGATTTTCATCTGTACAACAACCTTGGTGAATATATGACCGGTTCCTTCTCCTAACTACTTTGTCTTCATGTCTGGTGTCTTGGTCTAGCATTTTCACCTACAGGATCACAAAGGGAAGAAACGGGAAGTGACCTTTCAAATTCCTGAGAGGAGGAAATGAATGTTTACACTGTTGTTGGCTAGAATTTTGAAGCCTTTCAAAAATAAAGTTGCGCCATATGCTCCAGATTTTATAGAGAGAAGTCTGGTGCCAACTGTAAAATAATGTTTTGAAAAGGTTAGTCACCCCAATGGCTTGGAGCCCTCTGCCACCTACCTGCCCCTAGAGGGGCTGTGGTATGTTAGAAGGGCTGTGGCTGGGTTTAAAAGAAAAAATATTTATGTTTTCTTTTCCTTGTAAACTATGGACATCAGAATTATAATAATTGTTCCCATTTGTGGAAGTCATTTTGTAGAGTGGAGAGGAAAACCAGCTTCCTTCTGGAATTAGACATTTGAGTCAAGTCTTGACTCTGCCTCTTATTGTAATAGCTACGTGACCTTGGGCAAATTAATGAGAACCCTCTGAGCGTCTCAAGCTTTATCCTCTTTGAAACAGGGTTGTGTTGGTGTCACTTCATACAGTGTAGTCGTTGTAATTATTCTCTGAGATTAATGTACGTAAAATGCATAGAAAATGCCTGGCACAGGGTTAACTGCTTAGTAAATGTTGAATATCATTATTATTATACGTTGTATACCTTACGTAGAGTACCTCTAATGTTTTCTATGACCCTGCAGTGTAAACCTTCATCCCTGTTTTACAGAGGAGAAAATTAAGGCTCATAAAGGTAACTGTTTTGTTTTGCACGTGAGGGAGTTTGAAAATGGTCCATTTTGTGCCTTCTTCCTCATCCTGATTCTTGCCCTGTGTGGTTGCCCACCAATACCAAGCTTGTGAGACAGAGCAAGAGGGGATTGCATTTTGTTTTTTCTCAAACTTATGTGATAGGATGGTTGTGCAATTCAAGAGATAGGAACATGGTTCTCAAATATGTGAACGATACAGACCCCTTTCAAAGTAAAATATCCTCACTTCCAGTTTGACTTAATTATATTTTTCATAATGTTACTTAAATATATTCAAAGTTGGAGTAAATGTCTTAGTTTATAGCACTTATACAGCTATAAAACAAATTTACTAAATGCCCACAAAACTATAAAACAAAATTTGAGAAATTACATTAATTTATGTGACAGATGTTGATATTTTACTGAAAGTAAACTAGTAAACTGTCAATTTTGGGTTCATACATACTTAGGAAAGATTTTATTTTTAAACTGTGTCTGCCTTTTAATTTCATGAGTTTAACGCATCATAAATTTTCAAATATCTGGAGTTTCATGTGATTCAAGCTATCAAAACAATATATTTTGAAATAAATGTGTCATATACCTTGGTAGTAATAATATCAAGGTGTTGGCAGTCAGTACAGAGTAATAGGGCCTCAGGAATGCCAATTTTAACCGGTGTTACTTGACAAACTTGGAAAACTATTTTACCTACTTGAGAGTCAAGACATTGGCTCAGCATTTAAGCGCAGACCTCATGCTAGACCCGGTCCTGAGCTTAGGGGGCCTAGAGTCAGATTTCCTGGGTTCACAGTGCTACAATATTTTTACATACCATTTTCGGTAAATTTTACATTTCGTTGTGATAAAATAAAATTTCTGAGTTAGGAAGATTTATCATTCTTGCTTTGTATTATATTTTATTGCCATTTCCAGTGACGGTGTGGAAGAATTCACAGTTTACCACATCCTGTAGTAGAAGTCAGCAGACTCTCTGTAAAGGACCAGATGGTAAATACTTTAGACTTTGTAGACCACATGTGATCTCTGTTGCAACTACTCAGTTCTTTTGTTACAGCACACAAGCAACAATAGGCAACACATAAAATTTTATTTAGGGACATTGAAATTAAATTTCATATGATTTTTATGTGAAACAAAGTATCGCTTGCTCTCTTTAAAATTTGTTTTCAGCAATTAAAAAATGTAAAAAACATTCATTCTTAGCTTGCAGGCAGTGCGGAAACAGTGAGCAGGGCATTTGGCTTGTGGGCCTAGTTATGGAGGTCTGCCCTAGGCAACATTTAATACAGTAAAAAGCTTTCTCCTTTTTATTTTTAAATAATTAGTTAATTAATTTATTCTTTATTAACTTATTTTAGGTTCGGGGGTACATGCGAAGGTTTGTTACATAAGTAAACTTGTGTCACAGAGGTTTGTTGTACAGATTATTTTGTCACCCAGGTATTAAACCCGGTACCCAATAGCTATCTTTTCTCTTCCTCTCCCTCCTCCCACCCTCCACCTCAAGTAGACCCAGTGTCTGCTGTTTCCTTCTTTGTGTTGTGTTCACAGTTCTTATCATTTAGCCCCCACTTATAAGTGAGAACTTGGGGCATTTGGTTTTCTGTTCCTGAATTAGTTTGACAAGGTGAAAGCCTCCAGCTCCACCCATGTTCCTAAAAAGACATGATCTCATTCTTTTTTATGGCTGCATAGTATTCCATGGCATATCTAACCACATTTTCTTTATCCAGTCTGTGATTGATGAGCAGTTAGGTTGACTCTGTGTCTTTGCTATTGTGAACAGTGCTGCAGTGAACATTGATGGTCTTGTGTTTTTATGATAGAATGATTTCTGTTCCTCTGAGTATATACCCAGTGATGGGATTGCTGGATCGAATGGTAGTTCTACTTTTAGCACACTGAGGAATTGCCCTACTCCTTCTGCTTTCCACAATGGTTGAACTAATTTATACTCCCACTAAAGGTATATAAGTGTTCTCTTATTTTTATTTATGGCAGCAGTATAGTGTGGGAATTAAGAGAGCCACTCCAAAGTCAGACTACCGTGCCTTGGAATGTGACTTTTCTGTGTCAGTTTTTCATCTGGAAAATAGCAGAAAATTTTATTTCTAGTTAAAACACTTGTGGAAGGATGAAGCTAGAAAGCAGATAGAAAGCAGACATACGGCAGTTGAAGCTATGTACAATAGGGAGTAAGAAGTCTGTATGTAAGTATTGTTATTTCTTTAATTACTATTGAGGTGGTACAGTTTTTCATGTACTTATTGAACATTTAAATTTTTTATTCTTTTGTAACTTCTATAATTATATGTTATTTGTTCTTTACATATTGATACATGCGAACTATTTATAAAGGTTATCAACCCGTTGTCAGATATTTTGCAATTCATTTTGTCTCTTTGTTTGCCTTTTGGTTGTATACCTGGTGAATTTTTTCAACATACTTAATACTTTAATTTTTATGTAATTCACTTACTAAAGATAATTATGTTAGTGAAGAGAAATTCATTACATTTATCTTCTCTACTTTTCTGTTTCTTTTATTTCCCTCTATTATTTTTATTTTTATAAAAATATTCTTACTGCAAGGTCAGGTAATAGTTACCTGTATTTTTATTCTAGTTGTTTTGTAATTTTACATTTTATGATTAACTACTTAATTCTGGAATTTAATTTTAAATGTGTTATAAGATATTGTCTATGTATTTTTTCCATGGATTTTACTAATTGATTCAACATCATTAAATGAATCATTATTTCTTCCCCATCAATTTAAATATGACTTTTATTGCACTTTAGATAATTTGGTCAAATTGAATATGGCCTGAAAAAACATTTAAAGCAAGGTTGTCAATATGACACTATTCTCTGGTCTACAGTGTTGGTACTTTGGTGTAACGTGAAGAATTTTGTGTTACTCTAAGTATTTTTGTCTATTTTTAGAACTTAATTTTTTAAATTTTATTTTATTTTATTTGAAGTTCTGGGATACATGTGCAGGATGTGAAGGTTTGTTACATAGGTAAACATATGCCATGGTGGTTTTCTGTACCTATCACCCCATCTCCTAGGTATTAAGCATTAGCCACTTATTCTGATGCTCTCCCTCCCTACCACACCCTGAAAGGCCCCAATGTGTGTTGCTCCCTTCCCTGTGTCCATGTATTCTCATTGTTCAGCTCCCACTTATGAGTGAGAACGTGCATGTTTGGTTTTCTGTTCCTGTGTTAGTTGCTGAGGATAATGGCTTCCATCTCCATCCATGTCCCTGCAAAGAACAAGATCTCATTCCTTCTTATGGCTGCATAGTATTCCATAGTGGATGTGTACCATATTTTCTTTATTCAGTTTATCATTGATGGGCATTTGGGTAGATTCCATGTCTTTGCTATTGTGAATAGTGCTGCAATAAACATATGTGTGCATGTATCTTTATAATAGAATGATTTTTATTCCTTGGGGTATATACCCAGTAATGGGATTGCTGGGACAAATGGCATTTCTGGTTCTAGATCCTTGAGGAATCACCACACTGTCTTCTGCAATGTTTCAACTAATTTACATTCCCACCAACAGTGTAAAAACATTCCTGTTTCTCCATAGCCTTGCCAGCATCCGTTTATTGACTTTTTAATAATCACCATTCTGACTGGCATTAGATGGTATCTCATTGTGGTTTTGATTTGCATTTCTCTAATGATCAGTGATGTTGACCTTTTTTCATATGTTTATTGGCCACATAAATTTTCTTTTGAGAAGTGTCTGTTCATGTCATCCTGTGCCCACTTTTTGATGGGGTTGTTTTTTTCTTATAAATTTGTTTAAGTTCTTTATAGATTCTAGATATCAGGCCTTTGTCAAGTGGATAGATTGCAAAACTTTTCTCCCATTCTGTAGGTTATCTTTTCACTCTTATGAGAGTTTCATTTGCTGTGCAGAAGCTCTTTAGTTTAATTAGATTGCATTTGTCAATTTGTGTTTTTGTTGCAATTGCTTTTTATGTTTTTGTCATGAAATCTGTTCCCATGCCTATGTCCTGAATGGTATTGCCTAGATTTTCTTCTAGGGTTTTTATGGTTTTGGATTTTATATTTAAGTCTTTAATCCATCTTGAGTTAATTTTTATATAAGGCATGAGGAAGGGGTCCAGTTTCAGTTTTCGGCATATGGCTAGCTAGTTTTCCCAGAAGCATTTATAAAATAGGAAATCTTTCCCCCATTGTTGTTTTGTCAGGTTTGTCTGTTTTTAGAACTTTTTAAAAATGTGGTTAAAAAATAACACACACATAAAATTTACCATCTTAACCATTTTTAGAGTGTACAGTTAAGCAGTATTAAGTATATTCACATTGTTCTGCAAAAGATCTCTGGAACTTTTGTTTATAGTACTAGGATACTGGCCAACAATATGCATTTCACATTGTTGTATAACTACAACTGCATTTATGGTTCTAAGCAAATTTTTTTTTTTCCTTTTGTATGTCGCACATTTCTTATTAGGGCATTTCTTTATATTTAGTGGGTTTTTTTTGGTTTTTGTTTTTAAATTTTGTGAATGGGTGCTTCTTCCCTTCTGCTTCCTTGTATTTTCTGATTTGTTTTTGCAATTATGTAGAAAAGTTTTTTATTTTAGTTGTTTTATAATTTTGCATTTTTTTTCTTAACTACTTAATACTAGAATTAAGGGATATTTGTATTGTAGGGCAGTTTTCTGAACATGGAACTTTATCTTAGTTGCAATGAATATTTTTAAAAATCACCATGTAGCAATAAAAGTGGGTAATATAAAAATGAAAACAGTGAAGCAATATTATGAATGGACATAATCTAGAGAGAAAGGGGAGTTTTTTTAGGAACTGAAAACTGTTCAAGTCTCATTGTTACTCATTGAGACTTACCTTGACTACCCTTTTTAAAATTGCAAACATTCACATCTACTACTTGATTGTTTTGCCCTGCTCTCCTTTTCCCCATAAACCTTGCTATTATCTAACATATAATTTACTCCCCGAGCCCTATTATCTGTTCCCACTAGAATTGAAGCTCCTTAGGCTAGGATTTTCACAACAGTTTCCTGGAACATACCAGGTGTTATATAAATATTAGTTAAATGAATAAAACTTTCTAGTAAAGTCAAGTATTTAGGTGGGGGTTTCTGGGGGGGGAAGTGACCTAATGGTCTGAGAGAGGAATTCTACTGGAAAATTTAAAAATTAACCCATATGAGGCCCTTTCTTCCCAGAAGGAATTTGTAGGTAATATTCACGTTAAGAAAACAGCCCTTCAGCTAAGAAGTTGGTGATTTATACTTGAATATGTGAGAAACAGGGAATGTCACCATTCATTCCCGGGCCTGGTTTCCTCTGTGGAGGTATTTTATTTTCCCCCAGAAATAGAGAGCATATTGACTTAAGCTTTTTTTTTTTTTTTTCCTACAAAGCAAAGGTAATTTAAGCTATTGTTCTCTATTTTTATGGATTATAAAAAGAGAGAAAATTGTTTGCTGGATTAGAGATTAATATGGGATAGTTCTATTTATTTTTCTTCTGTGGTGCTGTAAATGAAAGGTCACCTGACAAATTTTGGTTTGCCCTTGAGAGACCTGCAATCATTTCTTCTGCAGGCAGAATTGTGTTACTTGTGACTTCACAGTTGAATGGCATTGTGTCGTCTTGGGGTTGGCCAGCTGAGATCAAGTAAGCACCTCTTGAACCCCATTAGGCAGAAAAAAAAATAAAGGAGAAAACCTACATCATAGAGAATTAAAAAGGAGGTGGAAGAGTTGCCTTTCTGCTCTCACCTCTCCACTTATCTTTTTTGGAAGAGTTGATTTGTGTCCTCCTGTAATACTTGCGTTTGTTCCTCTGCCTGCTCCTTGATATTGCCCTGTACTTGTGTTTATATGTTTATATTTGTTCTGTCTTCCCCATTAGATGCTATCATTGTCAAAGGTAGACAGTTTGTCTTTACTTTAAAATTCCCCAGAGCATTCTGTATACTATTTAGACAAGGAACATTCAATTAATATTTACTTGACAAGTAAACAAGAGGGCAAATTAAGGTTTCAGGGAGGAGATTGTAACATTACCAAAAATCATATTAAGGATTCAGAATAATCGAAACTGGCATTTGGTCTCCCTGGCATTTAGAATGAAATAAAAACAGGACTGGACCCTGTATGATGGATAAAATGAGTCATAGGACTGCTGAAGTAGATTATTATTATTGTTTTCCTTCCAAAGCCTGGTCTGTGGCATTTTGTTCCAGAGGAAACTTGAGACCTGTGGTGATTAAATCTTACCAAATTAGAAACCTCTGAAATGAGTCATTTTCATTTTCATTCACTTCGTTTTTACATGAAAGATTGCATAGGCAAACAACCAAATGAATGAAGCTTAGTTTTCTGGTAGGTTGGTGATGGCAGTTTTCTCAGTTTGTCGTTGTCATGGTTCCTATGGTAATATTTTATACGTAGATGCTGTACAGGTCAGGTGTATCTTGTTTGTGTATTTGGAGGGAATAATTTGTGTACATTTGAATCAGGCAGTCCTTAGTACTCAGAGATCTACTGATAGTATGAATATAAAATCAGAGTAGAATAGAATTACCTGTTGTGGAAAACTCCCTGGATTTGCCATCAGAAAACCTGATGAGCTTCTCTCTGTGCTTCCAGATTGTCTCATGCAAAGTGAAGGAACTGAGTGAGGTACTTTATAATGCAAAGATTCTCAACCCTGTTGGATCCAGTGTCTCCTTTTTTATGTTTTGCATTGCCCTCTTTATTACCAAGAAATGAAATTTATGTGTAATATAACCCGCTTAAATGTACAATTCAAAAAATATGCATATATATACACACGTATATATGTAATTCCTAATTTTAACATAAAAACAAGACAGGAATAAATAATGTATAATAAGATAACATGTATTTCATTCAATATGTAAATGTTTAGTTATGATTACACTGTAAGACCTAATGAAGTGTTCAAAAGCTTGAGCCTGTATGTAGAATAACAGTATGTGTGACAGCTACGAATGCAGATTGATGTCTTTGTTATATTGACCACTCAAATAAAGTAGCTCCCTCCCACTTTATCTGTGGTTTCCGTTACCGTCATGGTTAATATGAGTGTCAACTTCATTGAATTGAAATGTGCCAAGTATTGTTCCTGGGTATGTTTGTGAAGGTGTTAACAAAGGAGATTAACATTTGAGTCAGTGGGCTGGAGAAGGCAGACCCACCCTTAATTTGGTGTGCACAATCTAATCAACTGCCAGCAAATATAAAGCAGGCAGAAAAATGTATAGAGGCAAGACTGGCCTAGCCTCCCAGCCTGCATCTTTCTCCCATGCTGGATGCTTCCTGCTTTCCGACATCAGACTCCCAAGTTCTTCAGCTTTGAGACTCAGACTGGCTCTCCATACTCCTCAAGCATATATATTAAATTCTTCTAGTAAGGGAATTTATATATTTAATAAAATATATAATTTTTATTAAAATAATATAAAATATATATATTATTTTAACATAATTAAAAATACATTATTTTAATAAAAATATGTAAATCTCTTATAAGATATATAGATAGATAGATAGATCGTATTAATTCTGTCCCTCTAGGGAACCGAATACAGTTACCCTTGGTCAACCATGGTCCAAAAATATTATTAAGTGGAAAGTTCCAGAAACAAACAATTTATAAGTTTTAAATTGTATACCATTCTGAATAGCATGATGAAAACATATGTTACCCTGCTCCATCCAACCCAGGATGTGAATCATGTCTTTGTCTACTGTATCCATATTACATATGCTACCCACCCATTAGCCGTCTGGGTTATCAAATTTTTAAAAAACATAGGATATATAGGATTCAGCACTACCCATAGTTTCAAGCGTTTACTGGGAGTGTCCGAACATACGCCCCGAGGGTAAGGAAAGACTACTGTACCACAATTGACGTTGTTGGCGGTGATGTGATGTTTCCAAAATGATGAGGAATTCTTGGCAAAACTCCAAATCAAACAAAATTTTGTCTTTCTTGATTCGTGTAGTAACTTCATTTCTAAACATAAGAGTTTTCGAACCATGTGAAAAATATTTGTGTTTTTATGTAAAATAGATTTGGGCGGTAAGCTCTGATCATCATAAAGACGTTTATTACTTATGTGATTTGTAGACATTTGAGACTTAAGTAGGATGCGGTGTGGTAGTTCATTAAGAAAAGGTCTTGCACATTGCATGACCTCTGTCTGGACTGACTGAACTCCTGCCTACTCAAGCTGGCAGCTCTCCCCATACCAGCCCTGACAACTAGATTTCTGAATCTCACACTAGGGGGCAGTACTGCACCCCGTGAAAAATCATTGCTCTAAGGCAGGTTTCTTAACCTCAGCATTTTTTTTTTTTTTTAATTAACATTTTGGGTCAGGTTATTCTTTGGTGTGGTAAGCTGTCCTATGCTTTGGAGGCTGTTTGGCAGCATCTCTGGCTTCTACCCACTGGATGCCAGTGTACTCCTCTAGCTGTGTTAACCAAAATGACTCCAGACATTACCAAATGTCTCCTGGAGGGTAAATCTGCCCCAGCTTTAGAAGCACGACTCTGAGATCTCTATCAGCTACAAAAATCTGTCATGAGAATGATACGATATTAATTAATATGGATGAAAACACTGCATACCATACTACAGATGTTGTTAATTTTTTTTGACAGGTGAAGCCAGTAGGAAAAGCTTTTAATAATTCCTCAATTCTTTTTTTTTTTTTTTCTTGAATCATTTAACACTAGGATTATATTATCACCTGGCTTTAGAAGGGTTGAATTATGTACAGTATAGGATGATACATTTTGCAGTATGAGAGCATAGAGCACTAGAATTTCAAGAAAGACTATTCCAACAAGGTCCTTTGGCAAGTCAGAGTTCATTGAACTCCTTTATGACAAGCTTGACATTCGTGTTAAAGGTTACAAAATCAGAATTTTAGTTTTGTAAGAAATATTAGAAATTCAGTGGGTACTTTCTCATTTTACAAGTGAGTAAAAACCTAAATGCTAAAGTGTAGTTCACTGCTTAGTTCTGAATCAGGACTTTAATTCCTGGCTTTGGTGTTCCCTGTGCTGTTCTTTTTACCCCATTACAATGCTGCTCAGCCAGGCTATATTTATAAAATATTTTTAGCTTTCTATAAGCTCTAAGTCTTGATAGGAAATAACAGACAAAATAACATTTTTCTTTAAAACCTTGATCTTTAGAATGCATGCCAGGAAAAATAAGGGAGAAGGTCAGCTATTATATACTGGGATTTGCATTCATAGATTAAGCCCAGAAATATTTTTAATACTAATATAATAAGAACATTTTACGTGCTTCTTGTGGCTTGGCCGTGTTCTTCTAAGAACTATACTTTTTTAAATACTTAAAACAACTCTGTGAAAATAGATACTGTTACATTCATCTCCCTCATTTAGATGAGGCATCAGGAACTTAAAAAACTTGCTCAAGGTCATAAGGATAAGTGGCTGGTCTGCGATCTGAAGCTGGCCAGTCTGCCATCCACATCCATGTTCTTGTTCACTGCTTACTCCAGCCTTAAATCTTGAACTGAATAAGGACGGATTGGGTTTGCATCCTTGCTTGTGAAATGGATATTCCTAGAGCTCAACATTTGGACAATTTCAAACCTGAACACTTTCAGAACACATCATATTTTCTTCAAAGAGTAAATCATTCCTCACACGTCTCCAACATTTACACCAAAGGTGAATTTGCTCTTTATAGGGTATAAGTGCTTCTTTCATCTTGTCCATATCTGAAGCATTTAAAGCAGAACTCTGGTATGAAGTTCATAGCAGGAATAAATCAGGATCTGAAATGTGAAGATTATATAAAGCCATCTTCCTTGTTTGTTTCATTCTTTGTTTTTCCCCTAGAGGAAAGAGAAGATTTTGGAATACTTTATTGCAAAAAGAGTTTGAAGTAGATGCAAATAATAAATATGATTGACAGCTGTAGAAAAAAAGAAAAAACTTGACTCTTGTTTTAGAAAGATACTTGAAAGAAAAACATCTATATTTATTGAGAAGTGAGAAGTGAATGCAAATCTTTCAAGCATAATATTTAAAAGTGAAAATCATGTAAGAGGATTTAGAGATATTTCCAAAGTCAATATTTGGTTCTTAAGTTCCAGGTTGTAGAAAAGTCAGAATCAATTAAGTTCCCAGAGCGCTTGCTCCCTCTCTTTCTCCGTCTCTCTCTTTCTCTGTAATTTTTTTTATTACTGATAATCCTGGTACAGGCAACATGTCGACTTTTTCTTTCAATACGTTTTTTTTTTTTTTTTTTTTTTTGAGAAATTGTGCTTTTGTAAAAAATCTGCCTTTTCAAAGTTTTCTTTCCTTCCATTATATTCCCCATATTTTTGGTGTATCTGAGATGCTAAGGGGCCTTCAGTTTCACGTTTTTATTTTCCACTTGGCAGTACCACTTTTATACATCGAAGATGGAAACTTGGCAGGAAGATTGTATAGCAGAGTGTATTTCTGTGTGGGGCTGCAAGGGCAGGAAAGAAAAAAGCTCAAATAAAAGGTATTTTCACTAAGTGTGGTCTCAACTGGTGTCATATATAATTACCCAGTTACTTTTCTTATGAAATAAATGTTTATACTTGTTGTCATGACCAGGATCAGCTACATAGTTTTTGGGACCCAATTCAAAATGAAAATGTGGGTGTATTGCCAGATTTAGCAAATAAAAATAGAGATGCCCAGTTAAATTTCAGATAAATAATTTTGACTATGTCCAGAATCTCCTGGGAAAAATATTATTCCATGTTCTATCACCATAAATTAGTTTAAATGATCATTGCTTAGCACTATCTTAAATGTCAGTTAAAGCAAAGATTAAAACTCGTCTGAGGGCTGCGCGCGGTGGCTCAAGCCTGTAATCCCAGCACTTTGGGAGGCCGAGGCGGGTGGATCACGAGGTCGAGAGATCGAGACCATCTTGGTCAACATGGTGAAACCCCGTCTCTACTAAAAATACAAAAAAACTAGCTGGGCGTGGTGGCGCGTGCCTGTAATCCCAGCTACTCAGAAGGCTGAGGCAGGAGAATTGCCTGAACCCAGGAGGCGGAGGTGGCGGTGAGCCGAGATCGCGCCATTGCACTCCAGCCTGGGTAACAAGAGCGAAACTCCGTCTCAAAAAAAAAAAAAAAAAAAAAAAAAAAAACTGGTCTGAGTTGCAATAGAAAGTGCTGCTTAGAATCACTGATTTTTTTAATACCAACACCAGTATTTGGAATCACCCTTTTATTTGGGTCTCCTGCGGTTTTCCTACCATGAGACAAGCTCCATAGTAAAACTAAACCTGAAGAGCTGGGTGGGAGAAAATAATTTGTAGATTCCAAATTCAGTTTCAGCACAGTTTTAGGAAATAATATAAATGAAAACCAAAGATCTAGAAATTAATTCTCTTGAAACTACCTCTGTGTCAGTTTGCACACTGAAGTATCTTTGGGTATCCCTTGGGATGTGCATGCAACTGTATGAGGACCACTGGACTAAGATTAAATGGAGAAGGTGAATAGAGCCCAGTGTCTGCCATCAGGGAGCATACCAGCTGGAGGGTGACAGCTTCAGGAAGATCTAACTGCAGAACACTTGAATGGTTTCCCTCACCTCTTGAATCAAGTTCAAAATTCTGCATCATCTACCCTCATCTTTCTCCCTGTTGTTACCTGGTGCTCCTCTTCTCCCTGTGTGACCTCTAAGCTCCAATCATACCAGCCTTTCTGTCCCTAGCACAGCACATCTAAGCTGCTCCTGCCTATGAGCTTTGGAAACAAATGGGGAGTGAGTTGGCCAAGCTCTTTTGTTGGCCTAGAATGCACTTTTCAGTTTCAGCATCCACACACCTCAGATTTCAGGTTTTCTTGGCACCCTAAATCTGGACAAATTTAGGTATCACAACTGTAAGGTCTCATAGGATCCTGTCCTCCTCCTGTGTAGTACTTACTACAAAAATAACTAACGTTTGATGTCCATTAGCTTAAACTCTGATTACTGTTGTGCTCTTCGCTTTCTGAGCACAGGTACCATCTCTGTCTTATCCAACCATTCTCAGCACAGAATATAACCTTCTTCCATACAAAGGGTGAGCCATACATATTTGTAGAATTGAATTGATGCTAACATTTATGTGAAACGACTTTGTGTCAGTCACTGGTGGGCATTTACTATATATCATCTCATTTAATTCTCACAAAATCATTTGGGAATGCATGCTTTTAGATAGACAAACTTTATTATTGCTGTTATTCATTGGTTAGGACATTTTTAGGCAAAGCAAGTGCATAAACACCAAGTGAGTGGTCTTAAATGCTGTGTTAAGGATTTGGAAGGTCATACTAAACACAAGTGATTCGCTGTACTACTGGAAATCAGAATCACCTGGAGAATTTTTTGAAAAAGGCCTCCATGTAATTTGTTTAGGATTCAGCAGGTCATTTTATAAAACTTTCTCGAGTAGTTTCTTTTTTTCTTCTTTTTTAAATTATACTTTTAAGTTTTGGGATACATGTGCACAATGTATCTGATTTGTTACATAGGTATCACAAGTAGTTTTAATGCACAGCATTGGTTGGGACACTAAAAAGTAGTGTTGCTAGCCCAGCAGCATTAACACCATTTATGAACTTGTAGAAAATGCATATATCTGGGCCCCATCGCAATTTTACTTAATAAGAAAAGAAAGGGGGAGTCCCCAGCAATCTGTATTTTAGCCAGGCCTTCAGGTGAATCTCAGACCCTTTAAAGTTTGAGAACTGCTGTCATAAACAATTGAAAACTTAAAAAGCTTTATACTTTTGTGTTTTAGAAAATAACATTGGTAAACATGTGGGAGACTGATTAAATAAGGTAAGGCAGGCAGAAGGTAAGGCAACCTGTTAGAGCCGTTATCTTTAAAAGTATCTTGGGAGGTAAGATGGTGCTAAGAACTAGAGTAGTGGTATAGGAAGGAAGGGAGGTGGTGGAATCAGGAGATGTTTCACAAACAGAAATGGTGAAATATGGTGACCGATTTTTATTTGAAGAGGTTGAAAGACAGAGCGAGGTCGAAGAAAATGTAGTTTCTTTTTGAGTTAGTTAAGTGACATCATAAAACAAGGCAGAAATGTGTTTAGAAAGTATAAGTTAGGGAAACCATGAAAGCATCGAATATGAGGTGTCTTCAAGCATCTAGTAAGAGATGTTTTTGCCTCATTGGAAATTTGGTTTCTGGATCTTTGGAACAAATGGGGAATAAAGTGTGGTGTTGGGAGTTTTCACCATTATATTTAAATTTTTAAAAATCATTCATTCAAGTGGTTATATATGTACTAAGTTATTTTTAACATGCTTGTTTTATTTCCAGACTAGCCAAATACATTGAACTTTACACAAACTATAGTCTTATGTTGAATCATTTATAAGAAGTTATTTTTAGTAATTATTAGAATTTATAGAATATGTTAGCAGAATTATGGTAAAACAAAATTGGCGTTTTGTAAATTTACTATTCCATTCTTGGGTCAAGTATATAGTGAACACATTCATTTTCAGAGAAAGAACTGAGACGTGACAAGCAAGAATACATTTCACATTTCAGCTGTTAAAGGAGGCAGTTTTGTGTTGTGTAAGCTCACAGGTTCTGGAGCCAGACTGCATTCTGTCCACATGTAGAAGGTGTGACTTTGAACAGACCTTGCTTAAATTCTCTGTGCTTTCAATTCCTAATATGCAAACTGGAGAGATTAGTATTACTCATCTCAGGGTTTTTGTAAGCATTCAATGAGTTAAAACCTGTGAAAGTACTTTGAATAGTGCCTAGAATTTAATTCACAATCATTAATGTAAGCTCGTATTAATATCACATTTTTTCGTTCTCTACTTAGTCTTATTTTCTAAATTGTTGCCATTAATGATTTCTGAGTCTTTTTAATGTGGTTTCTGTTAGTTTTATGAACTGCTTACCGTCAAAGGGAATGATTATAAACTAATGATTTCTAAGAATTAAATTTTGAACCATTCTTGGAGAAGATGGAGAAAGACATCAAAAATGTAGTATAATTTCTAAATAAATAGAAATTAAAAATTACTTTTCAACTTAGACACATACCCTTTTTTTGCTCAAAGTTGGGGGTCAGAAAGGTACTGGGCTCCAAATTCTTCATTGCTTTAAATCTTACTTTATTCATCATTCTGGGCATAGTCAGTAGCAAATCAATAATTTACTCTGAAAAGAAACAAGTAACTTACTACTTTTTTGATGTGTGATATACAGGTCAAGAATGTATCTTAAAAATTCTACATCAAAATTTATTAAAAAGATAACTATGAAGCAAAGTGTGATCCCGGCAGATATATTTGACCCCCATAATGAAAAGAAGGCAACATCTCTAGAAGCAGGAAAAAAATCTTACTCTTCCATCTGAGATTTGTAAATTAAAGCTGTTCATTACTGCTGTTGAATTACAATACTCTGAATTTCACTTAAAATCTCTTAATTTAGAAATTGTTATGCTGGTGGAAAGGCCAAGGTGAAATGCGTAATCCTTAGCATTTTATGTATCCTCATCAACATAGCTTTACCACACTTATTTTTCAACCTATTTCAAGTTGGGTGGGAGCTGGCAGAAGAATTGATGCAGTTGTCGGTATTTGCATTTCTAGGTCCTGCCAGACCCACACAGCTCTTCTGACTTGGGCATATTCCAGTCATGTTCTAAATGTAGCTACCATTATCCTGTGCTGTCTAGAGTTCTCATGTTCTGGGACCTGAGACATATTTTCTGTACCTTTCGCTAAGCCCAGGAAATCTCTCCCAACTATGGGGACAAATCTGTCCCATCTATTTGGACAAAACTTCCTCCTTTTACAGCTAGAATATGAATATAAGTTTTTCTGTGCTTTCCAAGCCCAGGAAATCTGTGCCCAACTGCAGGGACAAATATCTGTATTTGATGATACTTCCTAGGGGACCTATAGTTCCTTCAGAGTTATGGATCCCTTGGTGAGTGAATGGAAAATCCAACCAATTATAGAGCATTTCAGAGAAAAAAAAATGTTGGCTATTCTCAGGAAATGTTGGGTATTTCCAGTATTCATATCTTCCAACTATGGAACTGAGTTCTCTAAGCCAGTATAGTGAGTCCGTGGCTTAGGATTTATTAAATTATTCATGTATGATAGATATTTCCAGGTTGCTGCTCTCATTGTTGACAGATTTGGCAAAACAGATTAATTTGCTTTTGATTTAAGAACTAAAAATAGTATCATATCTGTGAAAAATCCTTTGCCCTTCCTCACTGTAAAAATACTTGAGGAACGTCCTGTTTCAGTTCACTTGCACTCACACAGCTTCAGTTTACTTCAGTAGAACTCACTGGACTCTAGTAACAGAAATCATCATATATTTGATATCTGGGATGAGAAATGAACAGATCTAAAGTAATTTTCTTTTATAATTTAATCACATAATTCAGCCTGCTTTGAATTGTTTGTTAACAAGGTGTGATAATTTATATATTTAAAATAAACATTTATGATAAGAAACTGCCCACATACTTTATTTGAAGGGTAATTACCCTTCATATACTCCATAACTCACCAGCTTTGATGAAGGTGGCAGTGAGTTATTACAGTCTTTACTTTGTCAGAAAGACTTTAACAGTTTCATCATGCCACTGGTGTCATAAAATTATGGATTGTGTGCAAGGCATAATAACTCTATTTCTTTTTGAAGGAAACTACATTCCTCAAGTGGTCAGTAATTCACATTTAAGAATTTTCAAATGGTTGCTTTGTATCTCTAGATTATATTTCCACTCATAATAGAGATGAAATTCCTTACCTACTTTATATAATTTTTAAAAATACAAAGGATCCTCACAAATTAATTTTTGTTAAGTATAGTGGAATCCTTTTTTGACACCACTAAGTAGCAGATTGTAACATCTGTATTATGGGTTAATGGTGTTACATCTGGTTTTTGATGGTTTGAAGTTAAATATTATGTTGGAATAGGATCATACTTTTACATGACACATACTGTTTTGTTTTTATTCCATTTGGCAGGAATTCTTCCTATTAAGTAATTATCATTTTAATAGCAAAGTTGTGAGTGTTGTGGTGGCATTATTAAAATACATTTGTATTATCAGGAAATGGGAGATCAAATGTGTTCACTGTCAGGGGGAATATGTCAGATGCAATGACAGAAGTTTGGTGGTTCAGTGCTTTGTTGGTTGACACTAAAAGTCAGAGGCTAGGTGTGAAGAAGCAGGAAGAGTATGGATGATGGTACCAAAGAGTGATGGACTTTGATAGAGAAAAGTTAGCCAACACTGGCATTATTGGGCGATATACGTTACATCATAGGTATAAATATTACTTTTTTTTTTTAACTTGGGTTTTAAAAGCATATGGTGAAAGAATGAAATTGCTCTTTAGCTGTTAAAAAATCAGTATCGAGACTGAATTTGATAATTGATTTCTTTACAAATCAAAAGACATGTTTACTGGAAGTTAGAGTTTTAAAAGCAAAACTTACCTAGCAATTCCATTTCTGGATGTGTACCCAAAAGAGTTGAATGCAGAGACTTGAATAGACATTTGTATGCCAGTGTTTATTATAGCATTATCTAAAATAGCCAAAAGGTGGAAACATTGTAACTGTTCGTCAGCAGATGAATGGATAAACAAAATGTGAAATATTCATAAGCTATAATATTCAGTATTAAAAAGGAATGAAATTCTGATGCATGCTACAACATGGATGATCCTTGAAGACATTATGCTAAGTGAAATAAGCCAGACACAAAGGACAAATGTGTTATGATTCATTTACTGAAGTACCTAGAGTAGTCAGATTAAAGACCGAAGATAGAATGCTAGTTGCTGGGAGGAAGAGAGAATGGGAAGTTACTGTTTAATGGGTACAGAGTTTCAGTTTGGAAAGATAAAAAATTTCTTGGAGATGGATGGTGGTAATGGTTGTACAACAGTGTGACTGTAATTAATGTGACTGAACGGTATACCTAAAAGTGGTTAAAATGGCAAATTCTAACTCATGTATACTTTGTCACAATAAAAAAGCAAAAATTAGTAAAACGGCATTATAAAGTAATAAAATTCTTCCAGTTATTTAGAGAAGAAACTAATGAGACAAATATAAGGGTTAGGTAATTATTCATATTCATAAATATTTAGTAGTTATCATTAGACTAAATGTGGGAATAATCCAATTTCTTATCCTGTATGTGATCTGGGGAATGATTTGCCCATATTTTAAAAATATTTTATTTCAGTACTTGACATAATTCTTGGAACATGGAAGATGCTCAATAAATATTTGTTGATTATTATTTGTTTATTCAGAAAATTATAGTCACAGCATCATGTGCAAAATAATCAGCTTAACTGTAACTCTTAAAGTCTGCTTACTTGCTCAGTGAACAGATAGAAAACACAGCATTAAAAATACAGACAATCAAAACATGTCCTCTCCAATACACTAGGTTATGGAAATGAATGTGTCTTAGCTGTTATAAAATATGCCACACATTTTTGTTGTTGATATAAAAAAGCAATAACTTTATCTGATAATGGGCAATTAGTTTGTCTGAAAGACTGCCTCTAGGATCGATAGTGCTATTATTCCCATTGTATAGATGTACAAAGAGGTTTAGAGAGATCACAGCAGAGTTTGTAGCCATCTTACTGCTTGTTTTACAACGACAGTAGCTTTCACTAAGCTTGTAGTTCTTATGAGGATGATTTGACTATTATCCTGGGAATAGATTCTAGTGATAAGATGAGAAACCTCACCTAATATTGTGGTAATAGGTTAGATAGAGCTGCTTCATATGGTATTAGGTTAGATAGAGGTATTTTTGCCAGCTGGAGAAGAGATGCCTCTCCATTTCTCTGGGCATGGAATCAATTTTAGCCTTTTACAGAAACACTATTTTCATTATTCTCAGCAGTGCTATTTAGTTATCAGAAACTGAGTATGATATATAAGAAGTCACATGATTTTATTTTTCTGAGAAATTATATTTCCCCCATTGTTTTCTTGAATTACACTTGTTCATTATGAGAAATTGGCAAATGCCAAAAAACATCAGCACATAGAAGACAATATTTTTTTAATTACCCATTATTTTACTACCCAGAGATAAGCACTGATATCGTTTGTTTAGGTCAGCCATTCTGCTGTTCTGTTCATGCATACATGCACATATACAAACAGAGACACAAAACCGTAAGACATAGAATTAAGGGAACTGAGCATATTTTTCACTGAGCATTAGATAGTGAACATTTTCTCATGTCACTAAATGTTCTTTTACAGTTGCATTCTAAGTAGCTGCATTACATTTTATTTTATGCCTACATCAGTCCTCTGTTATTGGGATCTTAGAAATTTGTTTTTGCTGTTATAAATGACACTCTGATGAAAATACTTTCAGATTGTTTCCTATCTCTACTTTCTTAAAATAAATTTCAAGCAGTAAAGTTAAGTAAAAGGGTGGGTATTTTTATGTGTTTGAAACATATATGCCAAATTGCTCTTTAGAGAGGCCACGTGACAGTTTATATTTCTGTGGCAATCTGTATGAGAACACCCATTTCCCACCCTGAAATTAGTTTTCTTTTTTTTAACTGCCAATTCAAGAATACATTATAATTTGGATTGATAACTTGAACATTTTTATATTATTATTGAGCATTTTAATATTATTTTTACTTCTACCTGTGGTTACTCTGTTAATGTATTCCTCTTTTCCTTTATCTTTGTGAGACTTATTTATGTGTTAAAGACATTAACCCAGTTGTATGTTGTTTCTTTTGCAACGACTTTTTCTCCAGCAGATTCCTCTCTTTTCAATATTTTGCCAAGTGTTACTGAAGAAAAAAAATAAATGTAAAATCCAAACCAAAAATCCTCCTTAGGTAGCTAACTTTATTTTGGGTTTGTCTCTGAGTGCAAGATAAGTATACTGTAGTAAATTCCCTTCTTTCAACCTTGGGCTGAAATCCTGTCGCTTATTTAGCTGTATTTAGTCTTATAATAGACAAACCAGCTAGTTTCACATAGCTTGTTTCTAGGGTTTTATCTAGGACAGGGTGGGAGATTCTTAAAGGAAAGTACAGCTATAGGGAACATTTCAATTTAGATCTTCATTACTCCAAATATTGTTGAAACAGTACCAGCTGTCCTTTTTACTGAGCAATATAGAAACATTGAGAGAAGTTGTACCCATACTAATAAGGGTGATCATTTAAAATGGACTGTGTAGATCTGTGTTCTTTACAGCAGAGTGTTTGGGCAACTCTTTGATCCTTTTCTTCATGAATGGAGATTAGAGCCATTTAGTTTCTGGTGGTTGTTTGGAATTTAGGAAATTCACTTTAGACATACGAAGGTTAACATTAATGTGTGTGTATGTGTGAGTTTGTATGTTGGAGGGAATAGGAAGTGACAAAAGTAATCTAAAATCATATTGTTGAGAAAAATATTAAAGGTAAATTAAAATCTTTATTGTCTAAACTGCTCCCCAATCCAGTACTGATAAACATGGGGAAAGACTGTGGAGATTACTTCCAAAACAAACATTTACCAAGTTCCAGGAAATGCATGTATTTGTATAGAAAGCATGTAGCAATTACATAAGCTTTTCTCTTCTTTATCTATTTACCAAGCAGTTGACTGTTAAGGTCTTTTTCTTGCCTTTGGGCACTTTGCATGCACTCTTTTGAGCTTTCAAAAACATAATGCAGGGTAACCCATTTGCCACTGACTGGCATTGTGAAGAGTTGGAATAAGGGCAGTTTAATTACACCAAAGGCTGATGACAAATTAGTGTTTGTAATATGGAATCTATTCTCAATACATTAGAAGTGCTCCTGATTTGAAGGAACCGTGCAAACCATCATTTCGTCAAGTGAAGAGTTTGTAACACATGCTTGCTGTTGGTTTTCTTACAAATCGGAATACAGCTTCAGTTTTTGAGGTTCCTACCACAGTTATGGTGGTGTCTTACTGACTGACACTTCGATCATGAGCAGGAAATGTGCTTTCTGCAGCCACACACACACACAAACTGACACAAAAGTATTAGGTCATGCAGTAGCACGTAAGTTCAGAGTGTTTTCTAGTGGAGTCTAGTGTTGATCAGGTAACTTTGGAATAATTTTTTTATTTCTCTAAAAAATCTCCCCTTTGGCATCCTGGTTGGTTAGTAATCTTGGGCCTAATAGGAACAGAACACTCTCCACTAAAACAACGTTTTAGTCCACTATTTCCTTTCTTCCTTTAAAAATTATGTAAGATACCCTCTGAATTTGTGAAGTTTTTATAGAACACCTAAGATTCTTTGCTTTTAAAATTCTCTCCACATAAATTAAGTCCAAGGTGCATAGGCTTTTCCATTTCTGATGTTTAAATCAAAGACTTCTTGTAAGTGGGCTGGGCGCAGTGACTAATGCTTATAACCCCTGCTCTTTGGAAGATTTGAAGGATTCCTTGAGTGCAGGAATTTGGGAGCAGATTGGGCAACATAGGGAGGCCCCTGTCCCTTCAAAAATTTTTTAAGAAGTTAGCTGGGCATGGTGGCACACACCTGTAGTTCCAACTACGTGGGAGGCTGAGGTGAGAGGATTGCTTGAGCCTGGGAGGTGGAGGCTGCAGTGAGCCTGATTTGCACCATTGTTCTCCAGCCTGGGTGACAGAGTGAGACACTATCTCAAAACAACAACAACCAGAAACACTTCTTAGTGGAATTTTTTTAGATTTTGGAACTATTAGAATGTATTTAACTAAAACAGCTATTGGTTAAATGCAGCATTTTAAGTACTTGTTTTGTTTCAAAGCTCAGACAAGCAGCAATGTAGACATATCTCTGGTCATTTAAGAAACTGAACCAGTAAAATATTTTAAAACAATATTGAAAATATTAAATGCTTTAAGTAATGATAGCAAGTATTTTATCCTGTTTATATAAACAATTAATTTATCAATTTGTAGTGATTATACTAAGAGAATATTACTTTATACTTAGAATCAAAAACCTTTAAAGTCACCAATATTTGAAATATGTATTGAATATATTGTGCTACATTTATCTGCGTATTTTTGGTTTAACAAATTAAATGCATATTTAAAAAAAATATATTGACCATATTTATATAGCTACCGATCTCTTTTTTGGTAAATTTAAGTAAAATTTATTACTTATTTAACACTTTTGAATTTATATTATACTTGAGGTGATTTATTTATTCTTGGCCAGCTACCCCCTTGAGACTCTGGCTTTCTATTTTATAAAACTATTTTAATGATAGTTTAAACATGAATACCTGTTACTGGTTATCTTCTGATTCTCTTATTTGGGAGTTCAGCATAATGCTGTGCTGATCAGGATGACAAGGTCCCACTGAGGTGAAGGAGGGAGGCTGGGAATGGCCACAGCCTAGAGTGGAGGTATGATTTTGGCAGGTGGAAAGTTGTTTTCTTGAAAGAAATTGGCAGAAGTAGGTTCATACTGATTTAGATACATTTTCTACCAACCGATGGGAGGAATTATTAAAGCCAGTGGTGAATAAGGCATTTCAAGCATTTTATAAGAAGTGACTAGATGAGGAAGATTTTTTTCATTCCTTTTTTAATCAGAAAGAAGAAATTAGTATTCTTCAATTAGCAGATTCTTCCTATTCTATATTAAGAAAGATTTAATTTTTATACCATGGAAGTTTAGGTGAAAAAAAAAGATTTAATTTTTGTAGAAAACTGAAGATATTTTGATTTAACATGAAATAAAGATATTTATATTTATGCTGATTCCACCACCAAAGAATTATCACATGTATAAACATATATAAATTAAATAGAGATTATCAGCTTAAAAAATATAGATTTACCTGTGGCTCTGAACATTCTGATGCTAATTTTTTTGTGTGATGACCGGAATTTAAAATCTGGCATCGTCTTTCATGAGATTCACAAGTCCTGTGTCCATTGTGTTGTTTACTTAGGTTATTTGACTTTCCTCAAACTTAAACAAGCATTAGCTCGTTGCTCCAAAGAGTGACAAAAGAAGATGCAGGAAAATGCTTGGGGTCAGGCACAGTAGCTCACACCTGTAATTCTAGCACTTTGGGAGGCTGAGGCAGGCAGATGGATCACTTGTGCCTAGGAGCTGGAGACCAGCCTGGTCAAAATAGGGAAACCCTGTCTCTACAAAAAATACAAAAATTAGCCAGAGTGGTGCTGTGCTCCAGTACTCGCAGCTAGTTGAGGGGTTGAGGCAGGAGAATCACTTGAGCAGGGAGGTTGAGGCTGTAGTGAGCCATGATGGCACCACTGCGCTCCAGCCAGGATAACAAAGTGAGACCCTGTCTCAAAAAAAAAAAAAAAAAAAAGAAAAGGAAAAGTGCTTGGAATGGGAGATGAGTTATCCTGCTCTGATACTTCTTGTTTCCTTTTTTTGCAGCTGTCTTTCTCTGCACATCCTTAGGTCAAACTCAAACACTGTTATTGAGATTTTTGCAGGAACCAAGTGAGACAGGAAGAAACGTTTTAAACTGCTGTCTAACCTCTAATACTGGTGATGCTGTTTTTGGAGTACCACTAACAGTTTAAAAGTGCTTATGAGAGCAACTCTCACTGCTTTAATTTGTGTGTACAGATTGCTGTTAGTGTTATTACTATCTGTTTTGTATCAGGCTAGCTAATTTCCTTGTTTATTAACTAAATGACTTTCTTAATGGCTACTCTTTTGACAAATGAAGAAATCTTAGCTGCTCTGAGAGGGAAAACCAAAATTAAAAACTCACGGTGAAAGGGATGAGGAACATACATATTTGTGCTGCTGCCGCGTTATTGATGTGAGAGAAAATCTAGTGATTGACCTTGATCCTTGCTGAAAGTCACAAAAATATGTATAACTTGGTCTTCAGCCATAAAATAAATGGCAACTCTCTGCAGTTAAAGCAGAGATTTACATGCCTTTGTTTTGGGTATGGAAAAGGGAATCTTCTCCAAACTTATTATCAGAGAGTTTAGTGCATTTTTTCCTGAAATGTTTTACAATTTCCATTTTGTCAGACACATTCTGTTGGAGTTCATAGTTTATTAACCATGAGTTATTTTATTTAGTTTATGCTTGAAGATTTAGAGCCTTTGGTAGGTTGTTTAAAGGTCTCTAAATGATCAAACAAATCTAAATATCCACTGGCATCAGCAAAACCTCCCATGATCTGTTGTCAGATTTTTAGAATAGGGGCCTTGGAAGAGGCACTGGACATTTGTATCAGGAGCTAATTTGAGACATCTTACAAACCAGTTTATACTTATTCAAGTCAATGAGGGCAACACCACTAGAGCTGGACCCTCAGTAGCTAATAGTCTGTGGGCTCCGTGGGACCATCATGAAGTCAGTCTCCAAAGGTCACTGCAATCCACTTTAGGAACCAGGTTTATCAGTGAATAGTCTAGGACTCAGAGATCGATCTGTTCCTCTGCAGCCAGGGAATCTGACATGGTACCAAAATGTTTATTTATTTCCCAGATGTCATTCAACAGTTTGGGCAATGAGATTGGATATTTGTAGTTCCACACTGTAGAAATTCACCTTTAAAATAAGGCAAGAAAAACTGATCTTCCTAGTGTTTTAAGTCTGGTGAGAGTCATCTTTGTTCTTGCAAACTGGTTGCAATTCTGTTACCTGTTTATTGTCATTTCTTAAGCACCACAGTCAGCCAAATAAGATTAGAGAAAATTGTGAAAGAGAAAGAATTTCTTTCCTTTCAGTCCTTTCATTCGACTCTCTTTGTACTTGGCCTTTTTCATTTTCTTTCTTTTGGTTGCTCATCACATTCAGGACCTCACATTCCCTCATCTTACATGAGGGAAGTTATAAAATTCCCTTTCTGAAATAGTCATCTTCTATCTATATAACTATGAGCAAGCTACTTAATCTCTTTGTAGCTTGGTTTCCTTATTTTTAAAATGGCAATAGATACTACCTTTATCATAAAGTTGTTACATGGATTTAATGCATTAAGGTGTATCTAACACTTACCTCATACCTGGTTGTACAACGTGCTAAATGACCATTTATCTAATAATTGCTAAGGGAACCTAGTAGTAGAGTAATGACAGAGAGCCATATGCTTCCTTGCCAAGCTTCAAAATGTTAAACAATGAGTTGTGAATTATTTTGAATATGGTGTTTTGCTTCTTCTGTGCAAAGAGACTTATAGAATATCTCAAAAAATACTAAAGGACTGTTGGGTCATTCTTCAGAAGACTACTGGCATAAAAGGGACTGTCCTACGAATCCCAAGAATAATAATGGGTTTCCTATTTTTATTGAAAAAGGAGACAACAATAGCCATATAGCATTGAACTGGTTGATTATTTTATGTATCTTCTGTAACTTCCATTTCCCTCATAATAGACATGGTGCTTTTAAAAATCCAGTGTGTATGCTCTAAATCGTATGACCATTATTAAATAGTATTTTTAAAATAAAACGTCATGGTGAGTGTATTTCTGAGCCATCACACTTATGAACACTTAGAATATAACCTCAACCATTTTGCTTTGAAAATATCTTATGCAAAATAATTTTGAAGGACATTGTATTTCCTAGTATGTGTTTTCAGCAGGTGGCTAATGGCTTTTGACCTGCTGTAGCAGGATACAGAACTGAATGTCAGGCAGAATATTTTTTAAGGCCGCATTTTCATTTTGCATAATGAAGCACAGCGATTTATTTGAAATTGCCTTGAATATTTTTCCAAATAATTGTTGATAGAGATGTGTCGATTTGGTAGGAAAGAGAACAGAAAAATTGACAATATTCCAGGATTTAGGTTTAAAGAATATTTATGTATAATCAGATTGCTAAATACAAATACTTTTAAAAAATAAATCAGTTCAAATGTATTTACATGTTAGAAACCATGTAAAGTAAATGGTATTAGCCTTCCCCCTTTCCTATATGGTTAGGCCATCATTACCAAAAATAATAATAATAATAACACATTTCAATCCACTCACTTTTTTCTTTAGTAATTTTCATTTTCTCTTGAAATTCATACAGTATATTCCATGGCCTATTTTTATACAGACTTTAAGAATTATGCATAATAAAGAATAATTTTCAAAGTTTCTGTGAAAATAGGCCATGACTATACTATATGTAATGACAGAGATTGCCTAGGGCCCTAGGATTAACCATTTCAGATCATTGCCAACGTTAGTTTCAAATTAAGTATTGGCACAAGGGTTTTTTATAGAACCAGGGTCTTCGTAATTGTGTATCACATTGAATAATGCTCAAATTTGAACTTAGTGGAATTTTTGAGATAAAGATGTGCATGCGGCTAGATCAGTGCCCAAAATACCTTGTGGTACAGGTGATGTGAGACAGTGACAATGTGAAGAGTCCTATTTCTTGTACTGTACATATTAGAGCAGGCATTTTTCCACTGAACTATATGATGAGGGAGGAATATTGTTTGTGAGCTTTGCATTTAAGGCATAATTTCAGAAGTTGAGTCTGATTTTATTTATTCCCTTAGGTAATTACTGGTTTTCAGCATGTGAAGGAAGTATGTTATTGAATTTTTTTAATGGTTAAACTTGTATAATAGATGTCTTTTCTTTAAATTTAGGCACTAAAAATTCTCCCGCATCAAAGTAGCTTGTGGTTCTCATTTGTGGCTAGAGATTTAATCATCTTTCAGTAATGCTTTGAAGTTAGCTTTACTTCTTTTTTTTCTTCACCCAGCATGGGTTCATGAATAAAACTAACCACTGATAGGCATAGTGTATTATTGCTCTTGCCTATGGCTCTTGCTAATAAAAATTCCAGTTCTGGTTAGTTTGCTTGAATCAAATCAATGTAGTGTAGGCATACAGTATTTTCTGTTATGAAGCCCTCAAACAGAAAATAGGTAGGAAGGAAACATTGGTGGGTGAAGGGAAAAGAAGGTAGTTCTGGATTTAAAGCTTTTCTGTCTGTATCGTGTTTTGTCTAAAACCTGTGTGAGTTTTTACTTCTCACTGTCCTAGAATCCTTAAAATTAAAATTCCTATTGTTTAGGATGAAATTACTAAAAATTCCTATTATTAATGTATATGAATCTGCAGTTGTGTGGATGAAGTAACACAGCAACATCAGTAACTTCATTTGAGAAAATGTGTGTGTTTGTTTTTAAAAGCAGCTAGATAAGAAGTAATCAGTGGAAGAGCAGGGTAGGTGATGCAACCATTACTAAAATAACCTGGAATTCTGACAGTTGCTAAAATTATGTCAGCTTGCTTTCAAGATTACTTAATCACTAAATCACATATGATTTGGCATTTTAACAAATAGGATGTTTTGCAGTAATGTCAGCACAGAAAAGAATTGTGCCTGGATGCTTGCTTCACAATGCAACATGTGTATTTAGAAACCAGAAAACATGCCAGAACTGAGTGATGATTGTACAAGACATTCCACACTCCATCCAGACGCCGGCTCAGGTGAAAAGACCCTTAAACTGTGGTTAAGGGGATACAAAAAAGAAACTTATTTTTGCAAATTTTCATGCATAATGCATTGGGTGGGAGCATGGTCTCCAGAGTTGGATATACACAATTAGTTTTAATTATTTCAAGGCTGATTCCTTTGGGCAAACATTATTCTATTTCAGCCACATATTTCTTAACTATAGCATAGGCATAGTAATGGTATTGAATTTATACTATTATTTTGAGAAAGAAGTACCAAAATGAAACTGGTAAGGAGCAAAAACTGCCAGTTCCAGAGCCTTAGAAATCTATCATTTTTAACATTTTGCGTATAAGGGAACACACTCTTATATAGGCTCCTACATGGCCTCAGAATCCATCTCCACACAGAACACCACGAAGTCCCAACTATTTCATAGAAGTTGGCATTTAACATGAAATGTATTTGCATTCTCAGAGCTAATTCAATTCTACCCATCTTTCCTTTTCTTTCTGTTTTGCTGACAGCCTCGTAAATGCAAATATCAATTCAGGTACTTGGAAAGGTGAGGATGGAGAGATTGGTTACCCACAAAAATATCTGGACACTGCGTTGAATGCTTTACAGAGGTTTATGTTAAGTAGGCGAATCCCAAATTTACATATCCAGCCTTATATTCTACCACAAGCTCCATTCATGCATTCACTTCTTAGCTGGCTCCTTTATTTCATTGCCTAATGGGTATCTAAACTTATTGTGCTCACTATTCACTGTCCTCCAGCCACACTGGCCTTCCTTATGTTCCTTAAACATTCTAAGCTCATTTCTGTCTTGGGACCTTTGTTCTCGCTGCTTTTCATGCCTGGAAGCCTTTATCCTTTGATTTTTATGCATCTGGCTCCTTCCCCTTATTCAGATGTCATTTCTTCTGAGACTGGGATTTCTCTGACAACTGTATCTCAATCATCCCCCCATCCAGTCAGTCTCCTCTCCAATCACCCTGTGTTATGGTTCTTCAGAGCCCTTTTGCATGTATACAAAATTATAATTTATTTCTTTCATTGTTCCTTGTTTTACCTCTCATTCTAAAATACAAGTTCTGTAAGAGCAGTGGCCTTGCCTGGCTCTTAGAGGTGATCTCAACAACCTTTAAAGATGTCATTGTTTTTTATCTTATAGGTGACAAAAGTGAGGCCCAGGGAGGTTAAGTAGTTTGCCCAAGATCGCAGAGATTGGAAGTGACAGAGCTGGGATTTAGGTCCCATGCTGTGCTCTAAAAAACTGTGCAGCATTGCTTCTTTTTTCACAACTGAAGGTCAGAGACATTAACGGGAGGCAGAGGGCTGTGATGAGTTCTTGGAACTGCCTTTGAGTCCCTGGTCTGGACATAGTCAGACAAGAGCGGGTCCTGATCATTTGGTACTGTAGTATCCGGGGCTCCTCTTCTCTTCCCTTTTCCTTTTAGACTTAGTGCCCTAGACACGTGTGATGAATATTTTACAAGAATGCATTAAATCCCCGATTCCTTGGGAAAAACAATGAAACATCAGATTTTAAAGAAACTCCCAAAGGGCTAGAATCCAGTTTTGAACCCAGATGGAATTTTCCACATGGCTTGGAAAATATATGTGTATATATTTTTATATACTTGCTGTTTTCTGAGCATTTCTTACTTGACAATGGTTACAGCTATAGCTTTCTTTTTGTGAGTTTGTATTAATAGCATTGCTTTGGTTCTAACTTGCTTACTATAACAAGTTATTATATTTAACTTGATCTTTATTGACTGAAGGGTTCCACCTCTCCTCACTACATGATACTGAAGCTGAGCTATTTATATTGTTTTAACCAGACATAGAATAAAATAAAAGAGGTTTTCTTGTAATTTATATCATTAAAATATATAAATTATGTTTCAGCTTGTAAGAAAAGAAAAAGAAAATCAGGGCATTTGATTCAAATGGGATAATTCACGTCTCACAGATCATAGGGGAGTAATTATTGATGCTTTTTATTCTAGGACATTTGGTATATGTGGCTGCATTTGACCTTTTGGAAGCTATTGACATCATTTGGAAACTGCCAGTAAATGTGCCTTAATCAGTTAAACAGAAGGAGTTGTAGCACTGTGGAGCTGACTGGTTGATTAATTTAAATCCAAACACAGTCCTGCCTGAATGCCCTTTGCAAAACCCTTGCTTCCTTCAGAAGCATTATAACCCACATCCTGCTGCCAGACCTTTTTGGCTCTGCTGGTCTTCTTAGGCTGCAGGCATCGTCCTTAACCCCTCTTACGCTTCCTTTTATTTCATGAAAACAATATCTATGGTTAGATTCACATAAATGCTCTACTTTTCCCTCAAACTTCTTTATTCGTATCCTAGGGAAAAGGTATTTTAAACTCCACTAATTGAGAGACGAAAATGGGAACTTATCTTAAACTAGCTTCTTTAGAAAAAGTATGTTAGAACTTAATCCAGCTCTTCCTCTGGGACTTATAATCAAAATTAGAATCATGAAATGTTAAAATAAATTTTTGGTATTAGAGTAAGGCATTATGTATAATTCCTTTGGTTTTTAGATTCAAAACATTGAAGGCTTTATAATTTGTGTTTAGTTTGGGAAAATATTAAAGTTAATCGACTCTTAGGTGAGTTCAGAGCTAGTATGAAGATGTAGCTCTGGACCTTTAAATGTCAGTGAAATTAAAATTCTTTAAGGATAAAACTTTGAGTAGCTTCAGTCTATTACATGAACTGAGAAAAGGGCCTATACATCGGGCAGTCTGCTGGGTTTGGTTGCAGAAGAGGGCAGATATTTGTGCGGGAGAGATCAAAGAATTGCTGTAGCACACTTTCATAGCACATAGCGTGTCGTATTGGAGCAGATCAGCATCCTCATTTTAAATATTAAAAACACTGAGGCCCCACTTAATTACTCAAGCTCTTATAGTTCCTTACTTGGCCAATTTCTACTTCTTCTTTATCAACCAGTTACAGTACTGTTCCACAATACAGATGAAGACTCTCAAAGAAGTGCTATCATCTGTGGTTTTGTTTATTATTAATAATTATGATAACTGCTGTTTATGGAGTGTTTGTGATGTGCCAGTACTTTATGCATTATCTGTATCTTCAAAACTACAATGTGAAATAGTACTATTGTTCTTCCCTTTTTGAAAATGAGGAAGTGATGTTTAGAAAAGTCATGGACGCTAGTCTCAGCAACGTAGTGAGACCCCCATCTCTATACACACACAAAAATTAAAAATTGCTGAGTGTGTTGGTACATGCCAGCAGTCCCAGCTACTGAGAACCTCAAGAAGGAGGCCTGCTTGAGCCAAGGTGGCTGAGATGCAGTGAGTTGTGACTGTGCCATTGCATTCCAGCCTGAGCAACAGAGAGAGACCCTGTGCCAAAAAACAAACAAAAAAAAAAAAAACAAAAAAAAAAAAAAGGAAAGAAAGAAAGTACTTGACTCATGAAAGCAGTCAGACAAGGTATTTTTTTTTCCTTTGAGTAGGATAAAATTGTCACTAGGTATAGGTAACAGAAATGGGTAACAGGAGATGTTTCTCCTAGCCCTCATAAGTTGCCCCAAGAAGGTTAGGATGAGATGAGTAATGATGCCATAGGACATGAGTAAGGAAGAAAAATTCAGGCCATTCCAGCCTTAATTCTTTAGAAACAATGGGTTCGCTGTGATGGAATGGGAGTGCAGCTGCTCTCTGGCTGTGATGAGAAGCGGTAGACATCAAGTGAGGAGCAGATTGGGACATCAGGGAATCTGGAAGCCATGTGACACAGGAGAAACCACAGAATCATTTTGAACCTCTGCTTTTTTTTTTTTTTTCATTTCTAATAGTGAAATTTTGATTTCTACCTTTCCCAACCACACCGGTTGTTTAAAAGATTGAGAAAATTGAATTTTAAGCACCTTGGAAAACTCAGGATATAAGAAATTTTGGGTTTATTTATTGAATAAGTATTTATTGAGGGAATGCCAAATGCAAGACATGGTGCTATGTGTAGAATAAGAGGTGAATACTGACTTTGTGTCTACCTTTCACAAGATTAAACAAAATAGGAGAATAAGCAACTTGATAAATAACTATACAAAAGAATGTTTTAAGTGCAGTTATCAAGGTTAAGAAAACTGAAAATTCTGAGAGGGAACTGATTTCTGATGGAAGAGATGGGTCTTGAAGAGCCGATAGGGTTTGCATTGGTAGGGAGGAGAAGCAGAATTGTGGGATTACAGGGGAGAAGGGGAGGTCGATGTGGAATTCCAGAAGAAGGAAACAGTAAGAGCACAGGCCTGAGGAGCGAAAGTATGGGGACATATGTGTGCATCAGATTGTCTAATTAGGTGTTGCTTAATGTATTGGGAGGTCTGCCTGGCAAAGATGGGCTTATGCTGAAACAGTGAAATGTGCACTTGATTTAGTGGCTCACAAGGGGAGCCGTTTAGAGTTTTGGAGTTTGGTGGTGACCTGGTCAAGTCAGTGTTTTGTAAAGACACATCAAAGACAAAGTGATGCATAGAATTATTAAAGGGTGAGACGCTGAAGTCAGGGAAGCCAGAACATCATGAGATGCCCGATAAAGAAGACCTAAGCTAGAGGGGCCGTGGTGAGACGGGAACAGGAAGAGGTGGATCAGTAAAATTCCACTGCTAACTGGATTGAAGGGTGATGAGGAGTCGCAACCCTTTTGCCATTAGAAATTCTTGGAATACTTTTTCATTAAATCAGTATGAATTAGTTTTAATTAACATATTGAAACCCAAATGCTCATAATGGAGTCCCACATACCACTGTCACTTTTCAGTCCTTGGAACATGTTAACTGGAATTAGAAAAAGTGTTCAAGATCAGAGGAACCTTGACTGTTGCTCATCTGGACGAGGAGGAAATTCAACCTAGATTATGAGGCTAAGCTGGGTTAGGATTAAGGGTGTTTTGCCTTATCCTCAGAAAAGTGACATGGAAGAACAAGCAGAATGGCCACTGTAGTTGACTATTCAGGGCTTTAGAAATCCTGGCCAAATGTTCCCTCACAGGTGGTAATTTACCCTCCATTTATTTCTGAATCGGCATTTGCCATGATGAATTCATGGGAAGTTTAAGAAACGAGTTTACTTTTTAGTTTAAGAAACAAGTTAGTTTCACGGTCTTGCTCAACTCCAAACATCAATTTAAGGTGACTGACTGGGAGATGGATGAGACTTATAATACTTTTGATAATCAACAGGGTTATTTCTTTAGGAAATACTACTGGTTTGTTTGTTTCTTATGAAAGAGTATTTTCCCTTTTTTTTTTTTTCTTTTTTCTGAGACGGAGTCTCGCTTTCTTGCCCAGGCTGGAATGCAGTGGTGCAATCATGGCTCACTGCAATCTCCACCTCCTGGGTTCAAGCAATTCTCCTGCCTCAGTCTCCCAAGTAGCTGGAACTATAGGCACCTGCCACCACGCCCGGCTAATTTTTGTACTTGTAGTAGGGATGGGGTTTCACCATATTGGCCACGCTGGTCTCGAACTCCTGACTTCGTAATCTGGCCGCCTCCCAAAGTGCTGGGATACAGGCGTTTGCCACAGTGCCCATCCCAGTATTTTCCCTTCTAATTTGTTTTCTTTCAGTTTTAGAACTTATGCAATTGTTTGGATGTCTTTCAAGTCTTAGGATCCTCTTGGGAAAAAAGCGTTTTGTTTTGTTTTGTTTTGTTTTCTGAATAAAAGAAGGTATACTGTTATCCAGCAAGAATATGTCAGAGTTTGATGGGACCAGTGTTGTTATTGGGTAGGCTTTGCCCTGCTCCAGCTGTTCCTAACCTCTGGACCTCATGCTTCTGTGGGTGGCCTCATGTGAATGTGTACTCCACAAGGTCTGTCTCTTGCTGTCCTTGAGAATCAGAAGAAGAGGTAATTTTGTTGGAAGTTATCCGTTACTGGTCCAACGGTAAAGCAGTGTAAATATGTGCACACACACACACACACACACACACACACACACACATAGAGTTCTGTACTGTTAACTTACAGTAAACTTTGCGTTTTTGCTTCTCAAACTCAGGATCTCAGGAAGAATAAATGAAAGGGTAGGAGTAATTCCATTTTGTTGGAAAGCTTTTTCACTTTACCTGAATTTAGAAAAACTGCATTACTGTATGTTTTTGTGAGGGCTGACTTTACTATTCTGCTTTCAGAATTTTTTTAAATCTGTACGGGAAACAAAGCCTAACTTATCAATTAAGTTAAAATTTTCTACATTTTCCCAGATTGTAAATTGGTGCTATTGTAATCCGTTTTACTATTTTTGTAAGCAGTATTATTTTCATACATTTGCACAGTATTTACTCACAAGAGAAACATTAAAAGGTAGGCTTAGCTTCATCTAAATTGAAATAGAGATAATAGTAGTTTCTTTGAAATAGCTGAGATCTAAATATACAGTACAGAGTGACACCCTTCATTTTTTATTGTGATATGAATATCTTAAAGAAGATCTGCCAAGTTACTTGCTTATCTTTACAATTGCAGTATTTGTAATAGCAAAATTAGATCGCAGAATTGTTTAAAAACATGTCAATTTAATATTCTTGGGGAAGAAAACAATAGCTTTCATGGTACAGATGATAAATTATATACTTATTAAAGTGTTGCATCTGATCAAGTAAATGTGGTATTTCATTATACACTTTGTTTGATGTTGAAACATTGTTATTTTAAGCAATTACTTTAAACTGGATATTTTTAAGAGAGGCTGTATTCCTCCAAATGTGAGTGACAGATGCAGAGAAGGACAAACAGTTTAAAGGGAGATTTAAATTATGTGTGGTTTGGGGGATTGTTAGAAGTAGAAGTAATTCTGGCTGTGATGGAAGAGACTTAACCAGAAAACTGTTGTAGTCGTCGACAGACCTCTTCTGATTTTGTCTGGGTGTCGTAATTAGGCATTTCGCTGGAGGTGTTCTCTGGGTAAGTGATGTATTGGCAAGGATTTACTGAAGCTAGGAGATAAATGGAATGGACAGCTGCCGCCTCATGGAGAAGTAAATAGAATCAGTTTTCGTTGTTATCAGCAAGCTGACCTCCAAAGGCACAGATGTAAGCTTTCTTTTCAAAAGGAATCAAGTATTCACCATAAAGGACAAGGATGTTTGTAATGTGATAATATTAATGCCTGTTAAATGAGAAAACCATACATGAATACTTAGACTGTTGCTACCGGGGAACATTATTTATTGGCCTGTGCCTTCATCAGAGCTTCAGATGTGAGAGGAATGTTGCTCATAGAATCGTGTAAAGATATTTGTCATTAAAAAGTCACATCGCAATTAATAGATTCAGAATTCATCGAGTCCTCTTGCTCTGTGTCACACCCGCTGCCTCTGTGACAACCTTCATTTGCTACTTAGCAAATCCAAGCCTGGTAGCTGGAGCCCCAGGAAGTTGTTAAAGCAATTAAAGGCTTCTGTCTCCCAGCACATTGCTTGGTTACCATAGTATCCTCTGCCTCCAAGTCTCTCCTGATGATGTCAGTATGCATACAGGGGTTGTTCAGAGCATCTACGTGGGGATGATTCACCCCGCAATAAAGTCCCTCTCTCTCGTTGCTCGATTTCCAGTGTGATTTCAGACATCTGTAGCAATGGAAGGTAAGTGCCTTGTTTTGCATATTGAAGAATTCCTAAATGCCTCTGTTATTCTGTATCAGGTTTCTTGCTTTCTACGATATACTACTGACTGAAATCACAGTGAAAGGGAGCATTTCAGTCAGTTACTTAAAACAGATTTGTAGTTTGTACTTAAAATGTGTGTGTATGTGCGTAGGTGTGTGTGGACAGGCACATGCGGGGTAGGCTTATAAAGAAAACTGAATGCACAGTGTAATGCCTGCTACTCTCCCTGGTAAACAGCAATAGCTTTTTATTTCAAACTATTTGAAATATGAAACTTCCTTAAAATATTTTGACAAGTGTCACGGGGCAAGTAGAGCTGTTTTTTTAAAAAAGTCTGTAAATGAATTGTATTGGTATTTTATATATTTTACCCAGTTTAAACAATATTAGTGTTTCACATGTCTAAGATGATATGGGAAGATATTAGAAAGAAGAGCCACAGTAAGTTGAGAATTTGTATGTTACAGAAATTAAAGCATGTAGTACAAAGACTTAGTTGGTGAAAGGAGATGTATGAAGTTCAAAGTATAGTGAAAATCATCATGCCATGGTTATACCACACTTTTATTGCTTTTCAATATCTCACACAATTTAATTGTAATAATAATGCTTTTGTTACTGTGATGAATGCAATTAGTGCTTCATGAAAGTTTTCCTTGAATGCCTACCCATCCTTCTTAAGGATAATTTAGCTATGTTCAGCTTTGTGGAAAGAATATAGTAGAACCCCTTATAACATTCAGATAGAACAGTGGAACATGAATATTTTCTTTGAGAAGTTAGTGCTGTTTAAGTTTTTCTCTGATAGTATGCCTTATTAATAAACAGTAAATGATGAAACACATGACCAGTTTCTCTCTTTCAGCCTTTTTCTGAGTCTTCTCATTCTGAGAGTTCTGCCCATAAGATTAGTCTTGCATTTCTTTCTTCTTCTTGGTGCTCAAGGGACGATTCAGTATATTCTGTGAAGAATGTAATCCTTGGCCAGGCACAGTGCCTCACACCTCTAATCCCAGCACTTCAGGAGGCCGAGGTGAGAGGATCACTTGAGCCCAGGAGACCAGCCTGAGCAACAAAGCGAGCAAGTCCCTGTCTCTACCAAAAAGTAAGACTTAATTTTAATGGAATTGGTCGACAAAAGCAGTTTCTAACTAATTAATAGATAGCTTTGCAAGAAAGAAAAGAACAAAAGTGGCGTGGATGGGCTGAGGAAGGCTCCCGTTTCTTTATGTAGTGAAACATTTATTCTGTGTGGAAGGTAGGCAGATGGCTTTGCTGACAGGCAGGTAAATGCTTTAGACTGTCCATCTCTAGAGAAATGTCTAAAATTTGCATTTTGTTTCTTGTATTTTTTGAAGCCTTTTGAAATATACCCTGTTGTCTAACTTGCTTTATTTCTGCATGAGATATGTTAGTGGACTGAAGACTGACCTTTCCGCAAAGAATCAGTGAGAAGTGCAGTTGTGAAAGAGGGTGAAACATTGCTTAAACATTTAAATTTAATTACTTGTAAGTGAAGGATATGTCTTATCTTAAATATCATAATGCTGAGTGTTTGAATTTCTTTCTGCCCTGAAAATAGGCTAAATGCTTTGACTAATTTCTTCACTATTTTGAATACTTAATCTTGTTTGTGTTTGAAAATTTACTTGTTAATTACCATCAGAAAAAGTTCCAAAAAAGTAGAAAAAAATTATTATAATACTTAATTTAGATTATAGGAGGTTAAATATTGAAGAAAGTAAGTCAATATAACCTGTTTCCATACTTTTTAAAACACTTTCATTTAAACACTCACCTAATTCTTATGTTGGAAACAAGAATAATATATTCTAAGCTAAATTATATCAGATTTTTGTTCTTTGCTATGTTAACGTTTGGGGTGACATAATTTAATTTCTTGAATAACTAACTCTTTGTAGTAATAACTAAAAAATATTTCTGCAGTTTTGAACCCTTAAAATATCTATGAAAATACACGTCTGTTGACTTGATTGATACAAGCAGCACTATTAAGAATGTCCTATAAAAATTACAGTTTCCTTCACGCTTGAGTCAGGAAGTAGTTCCAAGTAGTTTTAGGCAATGATTTTTAAAATTGGTTTAGGAAAGCTTTTACTTTACTTTTATGCTCTAATAAGGATACTTCAAATTTTACAGATACTTAAACTTGTTTTTGCTGAAATAGGGAAATGCCAGGTCTGTGGACTTTTCCAGGATGAGATGAATGAAATACAACAGTGAAAGGATCACCTTGGGTCTCACTAGAAAGATAAGAAGTTAAATCAAACCAGTATCCAAAAGAATTAGAAGAAGTTATATGGGGAACATGGACTTGGAAATAAACGTTTTGTTCAGTGGTGGGAGAAGCTCAGGTTGCGAGGGACTGGTTAGGAGCTTTACTGAGTTTTCTGTGTTCGCTGAGTGGCAGCGCCAGGGCTGATTGGAACCTGGTGCCCACCCTTCTACAGGCCAGTTTTCATTTTCATGGCAGCATACTCCCTAGTTGGAGTTGAGCACTTTTTCCTAGCCAACTTTAAAACTGATTTCTCTCCCATTACAAGAGTGATGAAAGGAGCATAGTAACTCTTAGTTTTCTGTTGTTGGCTGTAACAAATTGCCACCAACTTGGTGGCTTAAAAAGTACAAATTTATTATCTCACAGTCCTCTTGGTTACAAATCTGACACAAATCTCAGTGGACTGAAAGATCAAGGTGTCAGCAGAACTATATTTCCTTTGAGGAAGCTCTAGGGGAGCTTGTCTTTCCTTGTCTTTTCCAGCTTCTAGGGCTGCCTGCATTCCGTGGCTCCTGGCCACCTCCTTCCATCTTTACGGGCTGAATCTTCACTTTGCCTTCTCCCTGGTTCTCTGCAGCCAGGAAAAATTATCCACTTTGGAATAGTCCTGTCATTAGATTGGGCCCACCTGGATAATCCAGGATAACCTCCCCGTTTTAAGATCCTGAATCACATCTGCAAAGTCCTTTTGGCCATGTAAATTAACATGTTCACAGGTTCTGGGGATTAAGGCATAGATGCCTTTGGGGGCAATTATTCTATCCACCATGGAAATAACAAAATGTATGGCTGATGTAATTAACATTAAATTCACAAATCCAATATTTTTACTGAAAAATCATAAATTAAATCAATGATTGCCAATAGAGACTATGAAACTTTGACCCAATTCAGTGGATGTAATCATCCCTAAGGATATTAAAATGCCTCAAGATAATTAATGTGGGAAAATCTGATTAGAAAGAAATATTTCACCAACTCAAATGTTCAAAACTCTTAGGTACAGATGGGAGTCTCATAAAAGTGACACTATTCTCAGTTTAATATTTTTATTGAGAGGCTCACATCAGATGAAGTTAATTAAACAAATCTGATCTGGGACTGCAAATTTTCCATTAGTTAACTCCTATGTGAATCAGCTGGGGTTTCCTTAGAAGCAGAAGGGTAATACCTGGGCCACTAGAGAGCCAAATGGGAGATTTAGTAACACTGAGTTTTGAATAACACTGTCGTTCATGGATCTGGCATTAAGCCCTATGAATCACAAGACCTAGCAGACGAATGGGGCAGGTATGCCCTATACAGTTTCCTAGGAATGATACAGTATATTACATTAATCAATAACTTTAAATGTGAGGCCAACAGGTGCAAAATTAGTGTCTTTTATTGTTCACATTCTGTGTTAATCATACACTGAAACCAAATGATAGCACATAGGTCCATCCACATGATGCATAAGATAATTTATATCTATTAACTGTATTTTAACTTTTGCTAAACACTAGTGGCAAAGATGTAGAAGAGACACTGCTGTATTATGTTAGTTTTAGACAGCTTAAATTTATATTTTGCTGTGGTTCTCTGAAGAAAAGGAGATGGAAAGAAAACCAACTGTTTTCCTACTCATATTCTTTTTTATTTTTGGAATCATTTTCTGGAGAAAAACTAAATCGTACCATAGGACCCTTGCTTAGACAATGGCTTGTGGAAAGCACATTTCTTTGCAAGAAGTAATTATTTTGGCATTGATTCTTTTTGATGCCAGAGTATACAGCAACGTTAGGATTCTATATTTTAAAAATCTGATTTTATGCCATTATGAGATTAATTTGTCAATCGAAATACCATCATTAAAGGAGATGAGTTAAAAATTAAAGTTAAAAATTAAAATCAGCTAGTTATTCAATTTAATAATGAAATAGCAATATATCAAAATATTTCTATAAATAAAATATACATTTAGTTATTTCTTTATGTATTTAGTAAGCTCACTTCAATGTTTAGTTTTTTTAATCTATAAATAGTATATACTAATGCAAGTGCTCACATAAATAAAAACAAAACCCAATACCTTTAAACATTTGATTATTTTCAAAACGTATACAGAATATTGAATTTAATGCATATTTTATCCAACTACAGTAAATTAGAGAGAGAGGAAATCTATTTTGTCTTTTTAAGAAAACCTCACAGAGCTGTTATCTTCTCTGTGATAGAAGAGACTGTTTAATCTTTAAATCATTTTGAACTGGCTCAGTGGCTTTACTAATCCTTTTGCTTTGTTAAAAATTATTTTAAAAGTTAATCTTTGAGAGAAATCAGAGATAAAGGAGCTAATGCAGATGAGAGTTTTGAGATTGTGAATCTTGGTCAGTGGGTGTGGATAAAATAGAAGCAGACTTCAAAATCAAAAACTTCAAAGATCTTGATTTCTTACCAACTAACTTGAAAATCAGTACAGAGTTTTATTTCCAGGGGAGAATTTTTCCCCGTGATGGGAGTAAAGTCGTGCAGCAAGTAAGCAATGGAACTAGGAAGTTAGCCTAAGTCATAACTATGCCAAAGACATTGCAGATCAGAGAACCATTGCAAGTGCTACTCATTTGGCTTAGTGATCTTTCTCAGTCTCACTGATTCCGTTGTTTTTCTTTAATTTATTGTCGCTTTAATTTTACTTCCATCTTTAAATGAGGGTGAAACTTGCAGAAAGATATCCAATTATTGAAATTGTTTATGAAGAAAGTTCTTTTAATTTGTGGAATGCCCCACTTCTGCCCCTATCTGCCGCAGAAATGAGATTCTATAACTGGAACAATTTTTCCGTTAACTTCTCTAAAACAGTCTGCTTTGGAGTGGGGATTAATGGAAATAAAGGGTTCTTTCTGCAGCCAAAATCTCATGATCTGGGGCAAACAGAGAAGAGAACGGCCGAGCAGCAATACCTTAAAGGGCATGAAGCCATAGGAACAGATGTTAGCCATCTTCTGTGGTGGGGTGGGGGTCGGGGGGGGTGGTTTGCTATGACCAGTGCACTGGGGACTAGCCAGGTAAGAAAGCTTAGAAAGGACTGTGCTCCATATCTGTTGCTTGTGGTCTGACTGTCATACATTATTTTACAAAACTTAAGGAGTCTGTGGCAGGGGCAGGAGACTGACTCCTGGATTTAGCCCCAGGATTGCTGGGAAATAGAACTGTTCTCATGTGCTTTTTCTCTATGCCTAGGGTGTTTGAGGGGGTGGCAACTGGAGACCATCAGGTCCCCTTCAGTATTTATAAGCAAAGGAATGAGCTCACTAACTCAAAGATTTTAATAAATTCAAACCTTCCAATAAGAAATTTATGCTGAAATTTAAACTAAAAACTTCCCAAGAATCTCAGTAGAGACAATGACAGAGGAATATGATTTACCAATTGTATTACTAGAGTCCAAGAGTCAGGTGGCATTGTTTACCTTATTGCCAAAGGTCAGTTGTGTCCTCTTCAATCAGAATACAATCCAAGTAATTACTATTGAATACCCTCAAGTGCTCGAGGGTGCACTCAGTACAATGCAGAATTAATCAAAGGACAGTGTGACCTGAGATCTCAAGTAGTTTAAGCTAAAAGCCTCTCTCTCTCTCTCTCTCTCTCTCTCTATATATATATATATATATATATATGTGTGTGTGTGTGTGTGTGTGTGTGTGTATCTCCTTTCTTTAGCTATCTCTCTCTATATATATGTATATATGTATACATATATATATATCCTTTCTTTTGCTCTCTCTCTCTCTCTCTCTCTCTCTCTCTCTATATATATATATATATATATATATATATGGAGGATAACTCTCTTATCACCTAATAAGTATGATTGTTTTATTTTCATGGTAATTTTTGCCAAGCAGCAAATTGCAGTTGAAATTTAATAAATTCATTTTATTTGCATTCAGTGAAAAATTACATTTTTTTTGAAATTCTAAATTAATTGATGTATTTACTTGATGGCAGATCTGTGGTTATTCCATTAAGCTTTTTATCTCTGCCCTATGCTTTCCCAACCCGCATCCCACTTGCCTGGCTGTAAAACTCACATATCTTTCTCTTGTGTTCTTTCTATCATAGAAAGTGTTTTTCCCTCTTTGTTATACAAACCCAGGTATGCAGCATACATGCACACACATGCACTGCCCCACACAGTGACTTTACAATGAACTCTTCCAGACCTAGTCCTTCTCTTTACTCTTGTTCCTCCATCTTCCTTTACTCTCCCTATAACTTCTGTTTTAAGCAACCAACTCCTATTTATTGCACCCCTACTGAGTGTAAAAGACCATGCTACACACTGGGGCCTCCTGTCATTTCCCCATGGCAGATCCTTGCTTCTGCAGTTAACAGTATTTCCTTCTGATGAGGAGAAGGTAGGTAAAATAAAGGAGAGAATGGGCAGAAGGAAGGGACAATTATTGGTTACAGAGCTAGAAAATAAAGATTTAAACTAGGAGAAAGAGAACTGAATCAGAGCACTGAGATTGTGTTGGGATTTTGGAATCATGTTAGGGCAATAGAAGGAAGTAAAGAAGCAGCAGTGGGAAAATGTCTTTGAGTGTTTTATCAGATATTTTATGGTGAGTAAAATAGATTACTATATTTATACATTGAACCTTCTGCATTGAATTACCAGTTTATCCTTTTCGGCTAGCTAGAATCCAAGTTTAAACACCCAAAACCTTACCTACCTTTCTTTGACATCACCTTGGCTATTCCAGTATCCTGCTTATCCTCTGGCCCCCATTTCTCCATCTCTCTTGCTAAACTTTCAAAATGAAGTCCTTGCATTCTATTTAGAAATAACTTGTGCTTTCTAAATGAAACCTAAACAGAAAGTTGTTCTTATGCCAAAAATGAGCGTATATCAGACTTGATAGTTATCTAGCGTTGTCTCCTAACATGTTAGCTCTATGAAGATTTTCTGATTAGGTTGAACCATTGTTGAAAGATTGGTTGTGCAGCAACAATAGGTTGGCATTTGTCCAAACTTAGTAAAATGTTGAAAGTTGGAAGAGTAACTGATTTTCTAGTCACTGTAGTTTTCACTATAACAATCTCCTTTATAGATTTGGTTTGCAGCATATATATTTTTGTATCATAGCAGATAGTGAACTGGTTATCTGCTTTAAAGTTTCAATATTTGGGATATTTTCATCTTTGCAATAATGTCAAAGAAATGTAGGGTTTAGAGGTTTTTAAACGTGGGATCTGGAAAAAAGAAAAAGATCATTCATGATGAAAGGTTTCAGTGAGTCATCCAGAAATTTATACTTATGCTTCCTGACAGCCAGTAATTATTGGATTGCAGTTATTTTTCAGAGGTGTTTACCCTGAGTTGAGGTTTTATGTTATTGATGATCGGAATCATGAGTTTAACTCTCATGTTAATCCAATAGTTTAAGTCATCTGCCAGCGTATGTAAAATTACTATTTTGCTGCTGGACATACATCTTAATTCTTTGCCACAAAAGCAGTATTGGGCTCAGAGAATTAAGGCATTCTCTGCTTTAATTATAGTAGGAGAGGGAAGATGAGAACACAAGGACTATGATGCCACACTGGTACAAATGCCCCTATTTCTTTGCTCCCCTTCATAGCAAAACTGCTCACGTACGGTCTGGGCATGTTGTTTCCATTTCTTTTTCTCTTGGCAGCTCCTGCACTCATTTTTGAGAACCCTCCTCTCCATCAAAGCCACTCACATCAGGATCACAGATGACTTCAGGTCAAGAGAGTGGTCCTTGCTCTGTCCTCCTCTGACTTGACTTTTCAGCATCATTTGGGACAGGTAGTTTTTCTGTACTCCAAAAAGTGCCACGTTCATCTGGTTTTCCTTCAGCCTAACTCACTGTTCTTCCCAGTCTCATTTGCTCATCATCTTCGTGACTCTAAAAGTTGGTGCATCCTAAAGTTCAGTCCTACTTTCTTCTCTATTAAAATTCACTCTCTTCATGGTCTTATTCTCTTGTTAAAGTCTCATGGCTTTAAATTCCGTCCGTATGCTGACAGTTTTCAAATTCATAATTCTGATTTGAACCTCTCTCATGAGCTCTAGACAACATATTTCTGCTCGGGGTATCTAATAAACATCCTACAAATAATATGTCCCAAACTCTTGATTGTTCCCCTCTGCCAAACTTGCTCTTGCCATTTCCTATTTCAGTTATCCCAGAAATCATCAATATTAACATGTTAGTATATATTTGTCCAGGCTCCTATGGGGACGCATGTTTCTTACTCTCACTCATGAGATCATATTTTATATGCTGTTTTCTTCCTCTTTTTCTCTCATTTACTGTGAACATGCTTTATATACTCTTAAATATTATTTGAATTATTTGGCTTTTAGTAGCTGCTTAGTTGTACCACAATTTATTAACTAATCCTGGCTGGGCTCCGTGGCTCACGCCTGTAATCCCAACACTTTGGGAGGCTGATTAGGGTGGATCACAAGGTCAGGAGTTCAAGACCAGCCTGCTAAGATGGTGAAACCCCGTCTCTACTAAAAATACAAAAATTAGCTGGGTGTGGTGGCGGGCACCTGTAATCTCAGCTTCCCTGGAGGGTGAGGCAGAGAATTGCTCAGTGAGCCAAGATTGCACCACTGGACTCCATCCTAGGCGACAGAGCAAGACTCCAGCTCAAAAAACAAACAAACCAAAAAACAAAATTATTAACTAATCCCTTGTTGGTGAACATTGGATTGCTACTCATGACTTGCTTTTATAATTAAAACTTAAAAATAAATAGAAATACTTCATCGTTCTAGTTTTGCGCTATGTCAGTACGATAGCCACTTGCTACATGTGGCTGTTAAGCAATTAAATGTGGCTAGTCCCAATTAAGATATGTTCCAAACGTGAATACACACCAGATTTCAAAGATGTCATTTGAAAAAAGAAGGCACAATAATTTATTAATCATTGTTATACTGATTACTTACTGAAAGAGTAGTTTGGTTATATTAGATTAAATGCGATATATTTTTTAAAGTGATTTCATTTTTACCTTTTCGCTTTTGAAAATATGTTACTATCAGAAAATTAAAAATTTTGGTTCACATATTATATTATTAAAAAATTATATATTAAAAATATGGTTCCCATTATATTTTTATTGGATGGCACTCTCATTAGTTCTCGCTTAGATTCTTGTAACAGCCCTTTAACTTGTCTTCTGACTTCTGTGGTCTAATGTCAATAGAGTGGCCACAGGGATTCTTCCAAAACGTGTATCAGATCATATCTCTCCTCTCCTCAAAATGCTCCAGAGGCTTCTTATCTATTTTTTAGTAAACCCAGTCCTCAGAAGCCACACCTTAGAAAGCTGGTCTCTGTCTGCCTTTTGACTTTATTTCTCCCTATCACAAGCCAAACATGGCTCCACGTTGGGCCTTTTTAGTTGCTCCTCCCATTCTTGGAGTGCTGTTCCTCCAGGTAGCTGCAGGGCCTGTGCCATGATCTCTTTTAGATCTTTTCTTTCTTGTAAAACCTTTACTGAAAAACTACTGAAACTTGTTTTTTTCTCAGAAAGACCTATTTAAAATTATGGCCTTACCCTGCCCGACTGTTCCCAATAGCCCCTAACTCTTTTTCTTGCTTTTTAAAAAAAAATTCTTAGCACTTATCAAATCTAACATAACATATCCTTTTCTTATTAATTGAATTTATTTTCTGTTTTTCCCCACCAGAACATAAGTTCCATAAGGGGAGGCTTTTCTTTATTCACTTTGTTCAATGTAGCAACATAACAGAGTATAATGTACTCCAAAAGTAGAGTGTACTCCAAAGAGTATATTCTACTCCAAATTTAGTAAGATAGCCTAGTACATAACCTATTACATAAAGTACACACAGTTCCTTTCAAAAGCAGTAGTGAGATCTGGCCTTTAGTCTTATAAAATTTTACAGTTAAAAAAAAAAAAAAAGAAAAGCTAGCATACCAGTTATGTAACTGTCAAATGGTTAAATCTGTTCTCCCCTTTGCAGATCCTATCCCAATGACTTCTTGGTGGCATATGACATTGTAGATCACCATTCCCAAGAGAAAAAAGTAGGTGTGAGGAAGCATTATGAACTGTCAAGTGTCTCTGCCTTTGCTCGGGATGTCCTTTGTCCAGTATGTCCTTCCCTCTGCCTCATTTGTCCCCGAGAAAGCCTACTTACCCCTCTGAAAGTCTCCCCAAGTTCAAGTCCCAACAAGATGACTTCTCCCCTCCTTTGTACCACCAGTCATGCAAGCTGTTGTTATAGATGTGGTCTGTTTTTCCATTCAGTTATTTGCTAGATTCAGATCCTTCCTGCACAGGTGTCATTTTTATTTACTTTTATGTTCCGAATCTCAACATACAATAAGCACTTGATAAATGCTTCTTGGATGAATCAATTTTTTTTTTTATTATGAATGCACATGTAGAGTTTGAAATCTTTTCATCATATTTGTGCATGCTACCTCTTCTCAAACTTAAAACCATTAACAAACTTTTGAGATTGGTATGAATCTCTAAAGTTATTCTTTAATAAGCACTTGATAAATGCTTCTTGCGTCAATCAATTTCTTTTTCTATGAATGCACATTTAGAGTTTGGAAATCTTTTCATCCTATTTGTGCACACATACCTCTTCTCAAACTTAAAAGCATAACAAACTTTTGAGGTTGGCATAAATCTCTGAATTTACTTTTTAATCCTTGTTGCCAAAATATTTGATGCTAGTGAGAAGGTGAAAGAGAATGAATTGGGAGGATATAAAATAGAAAGACAAAGGAGAGCTGGTTCTCTCTCCTCTCTCCCTATATTCTTTCCTGCTTGCTTGCTTGCTTGCATTTTGCAGTCAAACAGATCCTGACATCCTCCAGAGTGGAAGGGCAAAACTTAAGTTATAACTGTACTTGCACATTTTCTGTTCACACAATGAAGAAATATGGTAAGTTCCAGAATAAATTTATTTATAAGAATAATAGCAAACAGAAAAACAAAACAGAACAACAACAATGAAACAACCTACTATCACTTTGGAGAAAATGAGCGAGATGTCATTTGCTACAAAAGTTTTGAAAGTGCTGGTATGATAATTTGAATATATTCACATGTATACATATAATATAAATTTGTATGTATATGTATTTATGTATTTATATATTTGAAAATTTTCTCACTTTATTGAATTTTAGTAGAATGACTCTTAGGTATCCAAAATATTTGTGTATAATATTTTACTTTTTCAGGTATTGCATCTTCACTTTAATTCTTTCACGGACATTAGCATTCCTTAAAAGAAACAATGTGAACCATAGCACTGCAATAAAATAGAAATATTTTTGAGAGGACTTTCATACTACCATAGATTTTGTTCTTAATCAGCAGTGCTCATAGTTTGTTTTTTTTTTGGCCAGTACTATATATAGGAATTTCTCCTTTCATTTACAAAAGGAAGTACGTGGTATGTCTCTCATACTTTTTGAAAATGTGCAGTTCTGGCAGTTACCCTGGATGGTTATGCTATTGTAATTAAAACACAGATGGAGCTCATTTCTTTCCCAAGTGTCTGATTGGCAGACACTCTGTGATCAACACTCCTCTCCGCTGAACACATCAGCACCATCTGCCTTCAGTCTGCCTAGAGAGGGTGGTCACAGTCGAATTTCCCCATCATCACACGATACTTTAAATAGAGTATGTTCCTTTAGCTGAAGCCATCAAATGATTTATGAAAAAAATACATATATTTTTATGACTGTTGGTTTGCAATGTAATGAAATATTCATTAATAAATGTGTTTTTTAAAAAAATTCATGACACTTTTTCGCCAATTAAAATATTTAGAACATAGCATGAAATCATCACATCTTGGAAAAGTCAAAGTTTCTAAATAAATTGAGCTGATGGGGCATTTCATTTTTAGTGAGATTGTTAGAGACAATTTCAAATCAGTGCCCTGTGTGTTGAACCATTCCTGCAAGAACTAGTCACAAATGGAAATACTTCAGTATGCTGTCTCTTAAGCCTAACATTAAAATAGTTTCAAAAGAATATTCTCTTTTTAAAATTTTTATAACTGTAGATTATGATAAGTGGAACTTCTTGGATATCAGGATAAGATACGGATAGAAATTTATGTTCACCCAATTTTAATGCAGATAAGTGAATGTGGGTTGACAATTATGTAGAAAAAGATACATTTAAGATATTGGAAGCACAGGAAAAATGGTATTTTTAAGAAGAAGAAGAAAAAGATAATTATTTCATTGTTCTAGAAACATTTTGCAACACATAATTCTTGTACAAACATATAGTCTAGATTTGTGAGGAATACACATGTATTATGCGTAATGACATGAATTCTGTATATAATGAAATAATAATGAAAAACTGGTTTGAATTCTTCCTAAGTAATTATAATTGACAAGACGAAAACATGCTATGTAGTACTTCTGGGAAAAATTGAATGTATTAAAGTTTATTCCACAGAATGTTAGAACAAAGAATAAAGGAATTGAATTTAAAAACATTCTGAAGAACTCTGGAATAACACTCATTGCTATGGATCCTGTGAAAACCCACTTACAGGAAAGGGCAAGAGTGACTTGAATTTTGACAAGAATTTGAGGATTAGATTGGTAAAGCTAATCACTTCACAGTTGGAGTGGGAAGATGAGTTTTGGAGGTGAACCAACAGAAAAGAAGGAACATAGTATGACTGTATAGAAATTTATCGTCTTCTATACCTTTAAAGATAAACTCTGAAGCTTTTCATTTTGTTTGCCTATATAATCACCTCTATTCAGGCTTGGAATTCTTCAAGGTAAGGATTAGAGATGGGAAGGGAGAAAGAGTTTTAACTTTATTTAAGAGACATTGTAGTTTATGTAGTAACCATTTATCCTGAGGAGCTTACATGCTCAGGAGGGAAAGGATGAGAATAATTTTGATATGAAGGATTGGAATAAGTATTATAAAGAAAGTGGAAGTTCAGAGAAGGGAGAACGTTCCCCAATTCAGAGGTGTGTCTAAGAACACCTGAACCTGAGGCTCACTCCCCGTCTTATTGGCACTGTATTTCTTCTCAAACTGTTTCTTTCTGGGCCAGTTTTATTTTGTGTTGACAATTTCTATATAGTTTATATTTACGAATACCCATTTGTACAAATACCCCTTATTATGATTATATGTATAATATGAATTTCCAGAGAAGTTGGTTAAATGTCATTTGATTAATAACCAACATTTATTGAGTAACTACTGTGTCAGACACTTTTCTTTCTTTCTTTCTTTTTTTTTTTTTTTTTTTTTTTTTTTTTTTTTTTTTTTTTGAGACATAGTCTTGCTCTGTCGCCAGGCACCAGGCTGGAGTGCAGTGGTGCAATCTTGGCTCATTGCAATCTCTGCCTCCTGGATTCAAGCAATTCTCCTGCCTCAGCCTCCCAAGTAGCTGGGACTAAAGGTACACGCCACCACGCCCAGCTAATTTTTGTATTTTTTAGTAGAGATGGGGTTTCACTTTCATAGCAGACCTATAAAAAAAGTACTATTATAATTACCTTATTTTACTAATGAAGAAACTGCCTAAAATGACCGCTAATCCAGTAGAGAGATCAGGATTACTTGGACAGACTGGCTCCACATTACCATACAGTAAATACTCATACATTCTTGGGAAAACTGAGACTTTAAGTGAAATAACATATAATGAAACCAATTTTACCATAAGCAAATTAAAGTTAAGTTTTGACTGCATATTTCTGGTCACAAAAATAATAAACTTCTAAATAAAAACCTAAAATGCTTCTCATATTAAACATTGAAATAAGTTTGAGTTATACATACATTTAAGAAAGACTAATAAAAACAAGTAGAAAATTGTTTACCTAAATTTGGGGGAATCAGTCAGTGATGGTAGTTGTAGTGGTGATGGGTTAAGTCCAGGGATAAATGTCTGCAAAGAGGAAATTGTCAGGCAGCTCCTACCACCATGCAGTTCAAAACCAAATGATAACCAATACGGCAGGCCCCCTGCGAACTGTCATGTTGCATCCTTTATTGTTGTACATTTGTATAATTATCATTCACGTTACACATTTTTATTTGACAATAATTTGTATTCATTTGCTCATTAATTTATTTTCCAATTTATTTTTGTTTTCAAAAATAAAACAAATTTTTTATTTATTTTCCAACCTGCTTATTCTAGTTCAGAGTCACAAGTGGCCAAAGCCTGACCTGGCAGCTCAGGGTGCAAGGCAGGAACCCACCCTAGACAGGACACCATCCCACGAAGGAGAACAGGCACGAAGAGAAATGGTCAAGCAGGACCATTTAGCCAAACCAATTTACCTAACATGCACAGCTTTGGAATTTTGGAGGAAACCAGAGTACCAGTAGAATTTGCAAACCGCACAGACAGGGCCAGGATTCGATTATTTTTTCTCATCAACCTTATAATGAAATGAAGTTGAAAGAAAACATTATTCAAGGACCTGCTCGCTATACTCCGGTGTTATTAAAATAGACCCAGTACCCAGAACTGCCCTAAGTGTGAAGGGTTAGTGTCTCCCAGGATTAAACCCAAGGAAGGGGCAGCAGGGGAGATTGAGAAGATACCCTTAGAAAGAGCAGTTAAATCAAATGGAGGAAAGAAGGGTGAGAAGGGAAGTTACCGTTGGGAGATCCTGGGTGAGAAAGCAGACTTTGTAGAGGAGAAGCACCTGCCCACACACTCACCTTGACCATACACAGACTCCTGCTACACATCCCCACCTGGATTCCTCCCCCTAATCCCAGTCCATGGCCCTCCCCAACCCTCTATGTCCAGTCCAAAGGACTGATGTGCAACCAAGAAACAAAGTGAGGACCAGCACCCCTTTAGTGGAAAAGAAGTCGTATTTCATTTCCCCCCCCACCAGTTAAAAAAAGATTTCTGAGAAGTTGAACTAGGTATTAAGTGAGATGTGGAAAAGTGAATCTCTGAGCTTCAATCATGATAGCAGAAAGTGCCCTGGACTGAGCGAGCTTGAATCCTCTTGTCTTAGTCCCAGGCTTTAGCTAACACTTCAGAATTAGATCCCTCATGTTTACATATTTTGTCACCAAAGCTGAGAGTTTGAATACTATCAAAAGTTGTTAGAGAACAGAGTAAAATCACAATGTTTACTTAGCCACACTGAGTTGAAATACTCATACGTTGCTATAGAAATCTTGCTAAACTTCAGGGAAGAACTTTCTTTAAAAATATGTAAAAATTAAGGGTAAACCCCTACTTTAAAAAAATCTAAGCTTAAAAGGTTTTTCTCCGTACAGTATTTCAAGTATGTGACCATCACATATAACTTTGGTGTGGGAAATAATTCGACATGAAAGACTGTACAACTGGGTGATTCAGACTTTCCTACATCTGTGACTTCATTCCTGAAAGGAACACTGGAACAGATGTCAAACTACAATCAGGGTGAGCAATTAAAACCAAGTAATCGTAGAACATGCTTAACTAGGAATGAGAGTTACGGATCTTCTTTTATTCTATGGGTAATGGAATGAAAGTGGGCATCGAGAAACTGAAATGTGACCCAGAATCAAGCTCTAAACTCCACTCGTACTGAGTTTATGTACTGTAAACATTTATAATCTATGCTTATAGTGAACTATTAATAGTCCTGTTCTCATGTATACTTCATAGAGCAGAGTCTGAACTTGTGATATGCAAGTCACAGAAAGGGTACTAACTATTTCTCAAATAGACCCTGACCATGAAAAAGATACCAGTTCTGCACCCTTCTTCATTCAGGAGAAAAACAAAGTTTCATTATGGTACATTTTTTCTTTGTGTGTTGCTAGCATATTAAACATTAATTTAGCTTATTTATTATTGTTTTAAAGAGCACCAGAAATGGAACACATAAGATGACATTTGGTTTATTAAAGCCCTACAAAACTAGCAGATGGTTTAGGGCAGTGGCATTAAAGATGCTATTGATCCTTAATTCAAGACCATACTTAATGCTGCATCTGGAAGAAGCGCTAGGCCAAGAAAAAGGTTGTTGAGGTTGAAAGTACGTTATTCATAAATATTTAAGAAAAAAAGAGGCAAATGTTAATGAGCATAGTATATAGAACGAAATAAATTCCATGGTGAGGAGGGTTATGTAAACATTTCTAAATCTGTACTATTTATTCATATCACAATTTTAATAAACCTATGAAGAATAGAATTTTATGAACTCAGCCAAAACTTTATAGCTACATTGCTTTATCTTAGTTATTCTCTGAACAAATGGAAGGTGTCATGTGTAATAGTCACTAGGACAGTCATTTCGTATTTAAACTTCCTTATACCAAATACAGAATCTCCAAGTGTTTGTCTTTTTTTTTTTTTTTTTTTTTTTTTTTGAGACGGAGTTTCACTCTTGTTACCCAGGCCCGAGTGCATTGGCACGATCTCGGCTCACCGCAACCTCTGCCTCCTGAGTTCAGGCAATTCTCCTGCCTCAGCCTCCTGAGTAGCTGGGATTATAGGCACGTGCCACCATGCCCAGCTAATTTTTTTTTTTTTTTTGTATTTTTAGTAGAGATGGGGTTTCACCATGTTGACCAGGATGGTATCGATCTCTTGACCTCGTGATCCACCCGCCTCAGCCTCCCAAAGTGCTGGGATTACAGGCTTGAGCCACCGCGCCCGGCCAGTGTTTGGCTTTAAATATTTTCCCAACACGTAAAATATATTTGATAGTGATTAAAAAGCTGAGTATAGTTCATTGGTACCATGTATAACTGTGATAGCTGGCATCTGGTTACTTTTTCTTTACTCACATTACTCTGTTTTGTTATACCACTCTATTTGCGTAAGTTTTTATGCCACCTATGCAGTACATGCTAAATGTTGTTTTTAGTGAGAAAAATTAAATATTAAATGCACATAACAGTATTTCTTAGTTTTATGAATGTAGCAACAAATCACTTTAAAAAATCCATGAGCTCTTTTGACCTCTGTATTTTTATTAAGAAATGTAAATTTTCTAGAATAAGAAATCACTCTAAATAAACTTTTATATGTTATAAACCACATAGTTACCATATTATTGCCAGATGTAAAAACCTATGTAGATGTCAAATTGGGCTTTAGAGATCCTGCAAGATTTTAAAATGATCAGTAAGTGGGAAATTACCCACCACTGACACAGGTATTGATGACAGATTTGTGCTGGCTTCCCAAGATCCAGGAAACTGAGAGGCTAACGAGAAAGCACCTTTCTTACCTGAGCACTGATGTTATGATATCCTTGTAGACTACTAACCTGTAACATTTCAGCCTTTTGTGTAAGTTAACAGAAAAAGAAACAATCTAACATAAGTCATTTTCAAATGTACAAATTAAATGGCTAACAGTTTCACTTTAAAACCCAAACATTTTCTTTCAGAACTTCAAAGAAAACTTTCATAATGGATCTCCCTAGATTCATCCAGGTGGCTTTAGATTCTGTCATACCTTAACTTCAACATTGCTAGCTTTCGATCTATAACTAAAATGTTTGTCTTTGAGTGGGAAATTAAATACTATCCAAATCAAATACATTCTTTTTTTTTTTTTTTCTTTTTACACGGAGGAGTTTCGCTCTTGTTGCCCAGGCTGGAGTGCAATGGCGCAACCTCAGCTCACCATAACATCTGCCTCCTGGGTTCAAGGGATTCTTTTGCCTCAGTCTCCCAAGTAGTTGGGATTACAGGCATCTGCCATCACACCTGGCTAATTTTGTGGATTTTTAGTAGAGCTGGAGTTTTACCATTTTGGTCAGGCTGGTCTCAAACTCCTGACCTCAGGTGATTCACCCACCTCGGCCTCCCAGAGTGCTGAGATTACAGGCATGAGCGACTGCACCTGGCCCAAATATATTCTTAATAATCCGGGAGAATAAACTCAGAAGAGAAGCAAAGAAAATCTTAGAAGGAACCCAGTTGCTTACTGTTTGCCTATGTATAAGATCAAATATCAAATGCCAGTTTTTAATGTCAACATGCAACGCTGGAAAGAACATTTAATATGTAGTCATGAGAAACACAGGCCTGGAGTTCAAGCTTCAGGAGTACAGGTTGTGTGAACTTGGCCAAGTCATGAAATCTATTTGATCCTCAGTTTCAATACAGAGGATAAGAGTCATGAAAATACTACTACAATCCTGGGCAACATAGTGGGATTCTATCTCTACAAAAATGAAGAATAACCAGGTTTGGTGCCATGTGCCTCTAATCCTAGCTACTTGGGAGGTTGAGACAGAAGTTTTAACTTGAGCCCACGAGTTAAAGGCTACAAGTGAGCTATGACTGCATCAGTGCACTCCAGCCTGGGCAATAGATCAATACCCCAACTCTAAAAAAGAAAAAGAAAATGGTACTGCTTTCTAGAGTTAGAGTATTATGAGAAATAAATGAGATCGTTCATGAAACTGACTTGCGCTGTGTAAAACCTGGGTTTTATTTCTAACTCTACCATTTTCTGGCTTTGTAATTTTGGATAAATTACTTAACAAAATAAAGCCTTGTTTGTCACAACTTTAAAATGAGAATAATAAGAATACAGTTTTAAAATGAGGATAAGAATTTGCAAACTGATTGTTAACAAATTACAAGCTCAAATCTTAGTTACTATTACTATTTTTACTAAATCCTTGAAAATGTATTTAATGTCACCTGGAGATTTAAAATGTTGTAATAAAATTTTATTTTTAATCTTATTTAAAGCTTATTCCAGTAAGTATTTATTTTTACTTGAAAATTTTTACTCCATACGCTTTCTTATAAATAACTTTTAAGCTATGTATTTATGTAGAATGAGACGTTTTCTCCCGAAACAGATAGTGTCTGCTCTATATGTAATTTTTGCGCTTTATGATTCAAGGAACTTGAGGAGAAATGGATGTCCAGGGGGTTCTTTCATTTTTTATAATTTGCTATCATTAATAACAACTTAAGTTTAAATTGTTTTGTTGGTGGATTTGGTATAAAGCAACTGAGGAGCTTGCATGAATTTATAGACATAGGGTAGTTTTTTTTTTTAATTTTGAGAGGAAAAACCATTGGAGGTCACTAAGAGCTGCTGGTGCCCTATCTAGAGAACGTATTTGAGATGCACCAGAGCTCACTTACCTCTTAAAATCCATTTAGAGAGTCAGCTGCAAACCTTTCCTCGTGTAATGGGATTAGCACTCTGTTGTAACCTCAGTCCTTAAGGAAACAAATTTGTTTCTGAATGTAGTAGCTAGTAATCTTATGCTCCTTGACAGGTCTTACAATGTAACTGCCACTCTTAGAATGGAAAATGCAGACCTCAGACCTCTCTCTGTCTGCTAGGTTAAGAAGTTCAAAGACTTTAACAGGAAATAGTCACTATTAAGGAAGTGAAAATTCGCAGCTCCCCATCTTTATTTTTCAACGATATCATTGAAGGAATGTGATGAATCACCTAAATTTAGAATACAGTGACATATAGATAGTTTTATAAGCCAATCGATCATACATGAGAATTTTTCCTTGTACTACCCTTAATTTGTAGTACTTTTAAAGAAAAGAATGATAAAAAATATTTTCAGTGTAAGCATATTTGTTGATATTTTAAAAACTTCTGAACCAGTTAGTTTGGAATTAAGTATTAAAGGAATAAAAGTCAAGAACTGTTCCTGGTTCTTCTCTTTGCTATCCTCTTTCTATAAGACAGCTCTTATTTCCCTGGATGGACAATATGCATTGAGCATTCCTAGTCCAAACATCTGAAATCTTCCAAAATCTTAAACTTTTTGAGTACTGACACCTCAAAGTGGGAGCATCTCTGATTTTGGATTTTCACATTAGTGATGCCTAACTAAATATAATGCAACATATTCTAAAAATTTTTTTTAAAAAGGCCAAAATCTGAAACCCTTCAGGTCCCAAGCATTTTGGATAAAGGATATTCAGCCCATACAGGTATGCCGAGCCATTATGATCCTAGGAAAATAAAACAAGATAAAATTATAGTAATTTTTTTACATACCTTCTTGATATATTCTAATATTCTCTTCTATTTTAAATTATACCCTCATAATACAAATAATTATTGAACATTATAAATGAATATTCTTACTTTAAGAAAATGTCTATAAATTTGAAATATTCCAAGTCTGTTTTCATGAAGCATAATTTTTTATAGCTAGGATTCCAATGGAATGTAAAATTAAAATTTTAATATCTTTTGAAGCTCACTATGATTTTAGTATTAAAAACCACTCCTGGGGATCCCAAGATGGCCAAATAAGACGCAGCTCCAGAAAGGAGCTCCCAGTGAGAGAGATGCAGAAGCTGAGTGGTCTCCACAATTCCAAACGAGGTACCAGGTTCATTTTGTGGGTCTGGCTAGACAGTGGATATAAACCAAATAGGGCAAGTTGAGGCAAGGCAGAGCACTGTCCCATTCAGGAGGTGCATGCAGCTGACAAGAGGACCAGGGGATCTCCCCATCTGGGACTCCAGTTTGGATACAGCACTACACCCAAACCCTCCACAACCCACAGAACAGGAGAGCTTTGCCAGGCTGAAAAACTTCAGCAAGCTGTCTGAACAGGGTAGAATAGCAACTTCACCTGGCGCCAGGGCTGTCAGCATAGATCTAGGCAGAAGCGCTGGCTGACCTGAAAGCCAGAAAGCCAGCTGGATGGAGCCACCCGCCCCCCAGAAAGAAGGGGAACTGAAAACAGGAAAACAGCCCATATGGGAGGACAGGTCCCCCAACCCCCACACAAAGCACAGCAGGCTAAAGAACTCTCAGTCTAGAGTTTCACACCCAGAACATCAGTTAGAGAGTGACCAGGAACAATCAAGCTTGGCAGGGGAAGGGAAGCCACCATTGCAGAAGCCAGCCTAATTTTCCTGAGTAAATAAAAGACGCAGCAGCTCCACTGAATCCATGGCAGCCCAGCAGCACCTCTGCAGGCAGACAAAGGAAAGGCCATCTCCCCAAGCAGCTACCTGAGATCAAAACTATATAAATCCAAGGAGATAGGAAGAAACCAGCACAAGAAGAATGAAACTATCAAAAAACAGAATGCCTCTCCCCCACCACGAGATCACAACTCCTCACCAGCAAGGGAACAAAGCTGGACAGAGAACGAATTTGATGAATTGACAGAAGCAGGCTACAGAAGGTGGGTAGTAACAAACTTCTCTGAGTTAAAGGAACATGTTTTATCTCAATGCAAAGAAACTAAAAACCTTGAAAAAAGGTTAGAAGAAATGCTGACTAGAATAACCAGCTTAGAGAAGAAGATAAATGAATTGATGGAGCTGAAAAACACAGTATAAGAACTTCGAGAAGCATGCACAAGTTTCAACAGCCAGATCAACCAAGCAGAAGAAAGGATATCAGGGATTGAAGATCAACTCAATGAAATAAAAAAGACAAGAAAAGATAAAAAAGAGTGAAAAGAAATGAACAAAGCCTTCAAGAAGTATGGGATTGTGTGAAAAGACCTAATCTATGCTTGATCAGTGTACCAGAAGATGATGGGGAAAATGAATGCAAGATGGAAAACACTCTTAAGGATATTATCCAGGAGAACTTCCCCAACCTAGCAAGGCAGGCCAACATTCAAATACAAGAAATATAAAGAACACCACAACGATACTTCTCTAGAAGAGCAACCTCAAGGCACATAATCATCAGATTCACCAGGGTTAAAACAAAGGAAAAAATACTAAGGGCAACCAGAGAGAAAGGTCAGGTCACCCACAAAGGGAGGCACATCAGACTCACAGTGGATCTCTTGGCAGAAACCTTATAAGCCAGAAGAGAGTGGGTGGCTAATATTCAACGTCCTTAAAGAAAAGAACTTTCTCCCCAGAATTTCATATCCAGCCAAACTAAGCTTTATAAGTGACAGAGAAATAAAATCCTTTATGGACAAGCAGTTGCTGAGAGATTTTGTCACTACCAGACCTGCCCTACAAGAGCTCCTGAAGGAGGCACTAAACACAGAAAGGAAAAACCAGTACCAACCACTGCAAAAAAGAACCAAATGGTAAAGACCGATGATGCAATGAAGAAATTACGCCAACCAGAGAGCAAAATAACCAATCAGTAACAAAATGGAAGAATCACCTTAACATATAACAATATTAACAGTAAATGTAAATGGACTAAATGCCCAATCAAAAGACACAGACTGGCAAATTGGATAAAAAGCCAAGAACCATCGGTGTGCTGTATTCAGGAGACCCATCTCATGTGCAAAGACACACATAAACTCAAAATAAAGGGATAGAAGAAGATTTACCAAGCAAATGGAGAGCAAAAAAATAAATAAATAAATAAATAAATAAATAAATAAACAGGCGTGGCAATCCTAGTCTCTGATAAAATGGACTTTAAACCAACAAAAATCAAAAGACAAAGAATGGCAAAAGGATCAAAACAACAAGAAGAGCTAACTATGCTAAATATATATGCACCCAATACAGCAGCACCCAGATACATAAAGCAAGTCCTTAATGACCTACAAAGAGAATTAGAATCCCTCAAAATAATAGTGGGAGACTTTAACACTCCACTGTCAATATTAGACAGATCAATGAGCCAGAAAATCAACAAGGAAATCCAGGACTTGAACGCAGATCTGGACCAAGTGAACTTAATAGGCATTTACAGAACTCTCAACCCCAAATCCACAGAATATACATTCTTCTCAGCACCACATCCCACTTACTCTAAAATCGACCACATAATTGGAAGTAAATCACTCCTCAGCAAATGCAAAAGATTGGAAATCATAACAAACAGTCTCTCAGACCACAGTGCAATCAAATTAGAACTCAAGGTTAAGAAACTCACTCAAAACTGCACAACTTAATGGAAGATGAACAACTGGCTCATGAATGTCGACTGGATAAATAATAAAATGAAAGCAGAAATAAAGATGTTCTTTGAAATCAACAAGAATGAAGATGCAACATACCAGAATCTCTGGGACACATTTAAAGCAATATCTAGAGGGAAATTCATAGCAATAAATGCCCACATGAGGAGCAAGGAAAGGTCTAATATGGACACCCTGTCATCAAAATTGAAAGAGTTAGAGGAGCAAGATCAAAAAAACTCAAAAGCTAGCAGAAGCCAAGAAATAACTAAGATCAGAGCAGAACTGAAGGAGATAGAGACACAAAAAACCATTCAAAAACTCAACAAATCCAGGAGATGGTTTTTTGAAAAGATCAATAAAATAGACCACTAGCCAGACTAATAAAAAAGAAAAGAGACAAGAATCAAATAGATGCAATAAAAAGCAATAAAGGGGACATCACCACCAAAATACAAGCTATCATTAGAGATTACTACAAGCAACTCTATGCACACAAACCGGTAAATCTGGAAGAAATGGATAAATTCCTGGATACTTGCACTTTCCCAAGACTAAAGAAGGAAGTAGTTGAAACCCTGAATATACCAATAACAAGGCCTGACGTTGAGGAAGCAATTAATAACCTACCAACTAAAAAAAGCCCTGGTCCAGATGGGTTTACAGCCAAATTCTACCAGACATGTAAAGAGAGCTGGTACCATTCCTTCTGAAACTATTCCAAACAATATGAAAAGAGGGAATCCTCCCCAACTCATTTTATCAGACCAATATCATCCTCATACCAAAACCAGGCAGAGATGCAACGAAAAAAGAAAACTTCAGGCCAATATCATTGATGAATGTGGACACAAAAATCTTCAATAAAATACTGGGAAACAGAATGCAACAGCACATCAAAAAGCTTATCCATCATGATCCAGTAGGCTTCATCCCAGGGATTCAAGACTGGTTCAGCATACGCAAGTCTATAAACATAATTCACCACATTAACAGAACCAAAGACAAAAACCACGTGATTATCTCAATAGATATAGAGAAGGCCTTCAACAAAATTCAACAGCCCTTTATACTAAAAACCCTGAATAAACTAGGTATCAATGGAACATATCACAAAATGATAAAAGCTATTTACGACAAACCCACAGCCAATATCATACTGAACAGGTAAAAACTGGAAGCTTTCCCTTCGAAATCTGGCACAAGACAAAGATGCCCTCTCTCACCACTCCTGTTCGATATAGTATTGGAAGTTCTAGCCAGAACAATCGGGCAAGAAAAAGAAATAAAGGGTATTCAATTAGGAAAAGAGGAAGCCAAATTGTCTCTATTGCAGATGACATGATTGTATATTTAGAAGACCCCATCATCTCACCCCAAAATCTCCTGAAACTGATAAGCAACTTCAGCAAAGTCTCAGGATACAAAATGTGCAGGAATCACAAGCATTTCTATACACCAGTAACAGAAAGCCAAACCAAAAGTGAACTCCCATTCACAATTGCTACAAAGAGAATAAAATACCGAGGAATACATCTAACAAACTATGCAAAGGACCTTTTCAAGGAGAACTATAAACCATTGCTGAATGAAATAAGAGAGGACAGAAACAGATGGAAAATGTTCCATGCTCATGGTTGAGAAGAATCAACATCGTGAAAATGGCCATACTGCCCAAAGTAATTTATAGATTCAATGCTATCCCCATCAAGCTACCAATGATCTTCTTCACAGGACTGGAAAAAAACACTTCAAACTTCATATGGAACCAAAAGAGAGCCAACATAGCCAAAACAACCCTAAGCAAAAAGGAAAAAGCTGGAGGCATCACGCTACCTGATTTCAAACTATACTACAAGGCCACTGTAATCAAAACAGCATGATACTGGTACCAAAACAGAGACATAGACCAATGGAACAGAACAGAGGCCTCAGAAGCAACACCACACATCTACAATCATCTGATCTTTGACAAACATGACAAAAACAAGCAATGGGGAAAGGATTCCCTGTTTAATAAATAATGTTGGAAAAATTGGCTAGCAATGTGCAGAAAGGAAAAACTGGACCCTTTCCTGACACCTTACACTAAAATTAACTCCAGCTGGATTAAAGATCTAAACATAAGACCTAACACCATAAAAACCCTAGAAGAAAACCCAGGCAAAACCATTCAGGGCATAGGCGTAGGCAAGGACTTCATGACTAAAACACTAAAAGCAATGGCAACAAAAGCCAAATTAGACACATGGGATCTAATTAAACTCCAGAGCTTCTTTACAGCAAAGGAAACAATTACTAGAGTGAACCGGCAGCCAACAGAATGGGAAAAAAGCCTGAGATCATGCTGCTACACTCCAGCCTGGGTGACAGAGCAAAACTCTGTCTCAAAAAAAAAAATTATATTTATATCCTTTTCTTCTGCATATATTATATTGATTATTTACCTCATCTTGATGCCTTCTGGTCCTGACTATGAATATTGGGTGTGTCTATGCTATTGGGACCACATGCTATGCTCTAGGGCACACTGGCTACAGCATAGGGCAGTAGTGAGGTTACATGAGATTATATTGCATCTAACAGTCTCTGTCATATAGAAAGTGCTCAATAAAGTTTAGTTTCGTAATTCATGGTAGATAGAAATGGAGATTGTAGGAGATTTGGGACTAGAGCTAATATAGCTGTGGCCTTGGGAACAGTTGGTTGTTGTCTTGTTTGCTTTTTATTTTACAAAACAAATGAAGTTATGTAATCCCCAGTGTAGTAGAACACAGCTCTCAATTACATTTGCATATAAGAAATTCCTACCTCAGCTTTTGTTTTTCTTTTTTGAGACAGAGTCTTGCTATGTTGCTTAAGCTGGTCTCAAATCCTTGCACTTAAGCAATCCTCACCTCGGTCTCCTGAATAGCTGGGACTACAGTCATATGGTTATTTTAAAGACTTGAAGATATGTAACAATTCGAAGATTTTAGCACTTGCTAAGCACTCAGTAAACAGTTATTAACATAAAGATACAACCCTCTCAGTAAATGGTTATTAACATAAAGATTCAGCCTTTGGGATAGAGGTTGGGTACTCTGAATTTTGGCTGAAAGTCACATGTACAAAATGTTTTCTGGGTACATCAGCTTTAAATAGCTATAATTAACAATTAAAATTGCTAAATTTTGAAAGCATATTCATATAAACAACTACTTTTTTTGGATCTTTAGCATATAGTCTTTAAATAAGACAGCTGAAAAAGAGCAAATGGGAGTTTTTTTGTTGTTAGAAAATTTTATTTGTGCGAAATAATTCTAAAAATACTTTTTATCAACTTCATACGGATTGTCCTTGTATATTATCTTTAAAAATCTCAGAATCTAGAAAGAATACTTAGTTTATCTTTCTGGAACCTAGAATCACACCAGATAGATAGGTCAATATTATACAGATCTAGGAGTTTGAGAATTCTGCAACTATCTTTTATCAAATTTATACAAATTGTCTCTGTATATTACCTTTGAAAAATTTCAGAATCTAGAAGGAATACACAGTTTATTTTCTGGGTCCTAGAGTCATACCAGGTAGAAGGGTCAGTATTACACAGATCTTGTAAGATGTATAGATTTTGGGGGGTCTACTTGCTCTAGGGAAATATTTCTGTCTGTACTGGGGCTTATGGGCAGCTGCCATGCACTGGTGTGACAACTGGTTGCATGGCTGGCATTCATTCTGATTAATCATCAATGCAATACCAGTTGTTAACTATTTTGAATATTACCTAGAAATAATATCTATGTCTGCATCACATCCCCATTTTCTCATCTAAGAGTAACATAATTGTTTTTATTCTTTGTCTTTCACTGCAGGAAGATTGAAGTCATTAAAGTGGAATGGTTTCCACCAGTTGGTTAGACTTTTCTATAGAACTATAGTATCTGCTGTGTTGTGGCTTATTTTATCACTATACGGAATCTCATCACTTTATACTGGGCAGGGCACCTCACCACTGAAATGTATTGTTGAGTACTTTCATTGTTGTTCATCAAGCTTTTCACATGGTTTTTCTATATAGACATTCTAACTGCTTGTTCATTCTTCTCCATGACTCTCCTTTTACTACACACTTAGCTCAGTTCTTTTAATGAGTAGATATTCTAGGAAGTTCTGGGTAATAAGCTGGAGTGGTGGAGGTCTTTGAAGGAGATTTGAAATTAGAAATCAGATTCACTTCCACAAGGAGCATTTAAATCATTTAGTCAATTAACACCCTCACATGCGATTTAACACCATCAAATCCCCAAGTTGCCAAGAATGGAGCCATGTTATTTTCCCTGATGTGCTGTCTAGATTGCTGAATAATGTTTGTCTTCTATTAAGAATTCTGTACATGGCAAATTAAGTGTGCTGGCAAATTAAGCATGTTGGCCTAAACAAGTCTCTCAAATGTTATAGGAACATTAGACCTTTGACTCTGTATTTTGGAATTTTTTTTTTTTTTTTAGTTATCTGAGAGTCTGAGTTGCAAGGTAGCTCAGAAGCCAGCTTTCTCAATTAATAGGTCAGAATATGAAGCTTGTAGTACTAACCCAAGGATGAATAAATTTTAATCTCTATGTCAGCTTTGTTCAGTGGGGATTTTGGTCACTTGGAAGCCATAAATTTGACATTCTTCAATAAAATCAAAGTCACATAGCTAGTTTGTGGCACAGCCTGGACTAGAACCTGATTCTTTTGATTTCTAGTCTCACTTTCATTTTTCCTAGTCATTTTATTATAATGTTCAAGGAATCCATTACATGAATACATTTTTATAACCTTGTAATCCATTATGTAGGCATGAAAAATTAAGACTTCCGACATTTTTATTATATGCAAAGAAAGTAAAAATTATCTTGTTAAAAATATCATCCTTATTATTCAATTTTGAAAACATAGAAAAGATGTGTGAAAGAAAAATTTAGCTGCATATGCATGTCTTCTAAGTATGACCCTTCATTACTGAGCTTTTTTTTTTTTTTTTACAAAGTATGCCATCAGCTTTTTTAAGGACACATTTAAACATAGATTAAGTCTTTGAGGAATTAGCTTGAATTATTTATAGGTAATTCCCAAAACATGCATATATCTATGCATGTAAATAGGAATATGTTTATCAATAGCTGAGAGTAATTGTTTGTATCATGATGTTAGGAATAATATAGTTATATTTCATGCAGTTTTTAAAGCCCAGTTGGTGTAGTTTGTGTATTTCCCTGGCTAACATTCTTGGCACGCAGCAAATTTCTAACAATGGTGATTACTCTTTCTCCATATAGTATTCACTTTGACTAGAAAAAATGTACTACTATGCTAATGTGGTACAAATTTTGAAGTATGTTAAGATGCTAAGTAAGTGTTATGGCATTCTGTTACAGTATCATCATTTTTTATAGGAACTAGTCTCTCTCTCTCTCTTCTCTCTCTCTCTCTCTCTCTCTCTCTCTCTCTCTCTCTCTCTCTTCTCCTGTCTCATACATGTCCTACACCAGTCATTCCCTTTCCTATGCCACACTCTTATGTTTTCACCAACTTAGTAACCAGTGGTATCAAAGTTTTACCTTCCATGGAAACCCAGCCTTTAAGGATGATCTCAGAACCATTCCCTTCACTTCTATTATGCAGTGGTTCTTCAGAATCTGAAAATTCAGAAATGTGAAAATTACGATTACAAGTGTCCAGAGTTTTCAGTGTGTCATGGTATTTGAGTCCTACTTTGTATCTAGCAGTGTCAATTATTTGGGGACACACAGTGATTCCTGTTTTAACAAGAAGAATATTATAATGTTATTGGCACTAGCATCTTCTTCTTTTTTTTTTAAATGGAGTCCTGCTCTTCTTGCCCAGGCTGGAGTGTAATGGCAGAATCTGGGCTCACTGCAACCTCCACCTCCAGGTTTTCAAGTGATTCTCCTGTCTCAGCCTCCCGAGTAACTGAGATTACAGGCGCCCGCCACCACACCCGGCTAATTTTTGTATTTTTAGTAGAGATGGGGTTTCATCATGTTGACCAGGCTGGTCTCAAACTCCTGACCTTGTGATCCACCTGCCTCAGACTCCCAAAGTGCTGGGATTACAGATGTGAGCCATCGCACCCTGCTGCACTAGCATCATTTTAAGGTAGACTTGACATCGATCATACCCCATAGCTAGGACAAAGCCAAGCTGGTCAGTGTAGTTTAAGGGGACATGCATGTCCACATCCTCCCAATTAATATCCCCATTTTCTTTGATTCCTACATGTAGTAGTTCCCTCTTATCCGTAGAAGATACCTTCCAAGACACTCCAGTAAATGCCTCAAACTGTAATAGTACCAAATTCTATATATATTATGCTTTTCCCTACAAATACATACCTATGATAAAGCTTAATTTATAAATTGGGCATGTATAAGATTAATAGCTAGTAATAAAATAGAACAGTTTTAACAATATACTGCAATAAAAGTTATGTGAATAGGGCACGTCTCCCTAAGTATCTTATTGTGCTGTACTATGAGTAATTGAAACTGCAGAAGGTGAAATCTCAGAAAATCAGGAACTGCTGTACTGCCCTTTATTTTGTAATAATATATATAACTCCCCTGAAAGAACTAGTTGGAGGCATAAGTCCCAGGAAACGTACTCACAGGAAATGTAACAAACCACCCACCCTGTGCACATAACCAGTGCTGGATGAAATAGGAGAGCGAAACAGCTAAGTGATTAGGAGCACAGGCTTGAGGCAGACAGTCCTCATTTTCAATATTTTCTTGGAGACTTTCTGTCACCTGGAACCAATAAAAATCAAGAGTGTTTGACTTCACTTAGACCACTGTTTTCTTATCTGTAAAAATGGAGATAATAGTTACATCAACTGTATTATTAGAAAGATTAAAAGAAAAATATATTTAAAAGTTGAGCAATATGCCTGATGTTTAGTCAATGCCTGAAAATGTCAATTAATATAACAACAAAAATAGCAATACATAGGACAACTGAAACGAGAGAAAAAGTGAATAAATGAGAAATGGAGGACCCTAAGGGCAAATTTTGTGGACATCATATCTTTGCCAGTAGTTCTTCCTGTTCACCTTCTATTGGTTGGAGAAATTTAGAGACCGTGGCTGATAATATTGTGTCAGTGCCTGAGCTCTGCTTTGTATTATTTATAAGTATTTTTGCTTGTTTTTCTTGGATAATGTTATAAACAATGGTTCATCCTCATTGAATGATTTATTAATTGAAGATTTCTGCCTTCAAGGGTCTCTTTTGTAGAAACAATAAGGATATATATAGGAAACAGTTACAGTTTAAAACTTGTTACATGAAGGTCATCAGGGCTACAGAATAATGTGGAAGGGAAAGAACACGATCAGATTCCATGTAAATGACAGCTCCACTTTTTTGTTTCTATGTGGCCTTTGAGATAAAATGGCATAAAAGTATTATTGACACTAGCGCTCAATAAGCATAATAGTGTAAAAATAATCCTTTTGGCAGATCTTATAAGTTTTTAATTTCTTAGAAAAATATCAGCTTTTTTTGAAAGTATTTGGTCCATCCTCACAAATACTTGAAAGACAGCTAGAGACTTAGTTTCTTCGCATTCCAATACATGGATTTCGGAATTACCAAAGAGGATGAGGTTGGATTCCTTACTCCTGCCCCAGGCAGCCACATTTTCTGAGAACAGATCCTACCTTGAGCTATTTGTGATTGTCCAGTAAGCTAAGCGTAATGGCCAATACACAAACATTATCTGTTTGTGGGAGCAAAATGGAGATCCTATTCTTGTTTTGGGAGCAAAATGGAGATCTTATTCGTGTTTTAGTGGTAATCTTGATTTTATATAGAGGAAAACCAAAGGCATATATAATTAATTTAATTTTTCAAATTAAAAATTACAATCAAAGATGAGTTCAAAATGTGTTACTTAGTCCTCTGTTGATATTTGGTCACATAAAAGTTTTTATGAATATTTTGGAACTTGCCTTAATTTAATGCCAATTTACTGATATACTAGGCATGTTTTAGTTGATTTTGTTTCGTGATGACTTTTTAAAAAAAGAAATATTGTACTTTTGTTCCTCCTTATATGTGTAATCTTTCCTCCTTCGTTTTAGAAAGTTTAACTTGAACTTGAGTACAGAACTCAACAAATTTATAATATTATGGTTTGTAGGTAGCTTGTCCACGTCAAAGTTGTATCTATATATTAATTTAACAAGTATTTATTTATAGTCTTCTATATTTCAGACACTGTGCTAGGTACTGGTGGTACAGAAGTCAACAAAACATATACAAATACTCTCATAGAGTATTCAGTCAGAAATTAAAGTGATAAGTAAAACAAGTCATATTGTAATGGACTTAATACTTTAGAGCAATAGAAGGGGAGTGGAATGCCAAGAGCCTGGGAAAGGGTTACACTTTAAAATAATGAAGTCAAGGAAGATTGACTGAGAAAGTGACATTTGCACAAAGATCTGAAGGGCAGTGAGAGAGGAAACCACATGGATACATTGGGTGAGAATATTCTGGGCAAGTGCAAAGATGCTGAAGTAGGAGCCTGCCGGTGAAAAGAAAAGGAGGCCATTGTGCTGGGAGAACTACCAGGAAGGGAGGGCTGGAGAGAAGAGAGATCCCTGGGACAGGACAGGGGTTCTGTATGGCCTTTTGATTGCCATGTGTTGAGAACAGATTATAAGGTAGCAATGGCAAATCAGGGGGATGCGTCAGGAGGCAGTTACAGTAACCTGGACACAAAGATGGTATCTGCCTACTTACTGTGCATTTAATGCTGCGTGTATTGTATGTAGAAACCAAGTGCAAAGAGGTCCTTTCTGTGTTTTGAGTCTGAATTCTTTTCCCCTTGTGGTTCAAATCTTACATGAAAGAGAGGGAAAAATCAATTACATGTTTCATAATTTTCAGTCACTACTGGTAATAATATCAATACTATTATTATTACTGGTAATATTAATAATGTGAATATTAATCATATGAATCTTGCATGTATATGGCATTTTGTTTTGGTTTCCAAGGCATTCTTATATACATATTGTTATGCCTGGCCCTCAAAATAATATGAATCTTGCATGTATATGGCATTTTGCTTTAGTTTTCAAGGCATTCTTATATATATTGTCATGCCTGACCCTCAAAATAGCCTATGTTGAATGGATAACAGCTGTGAGGTTTATAAGACGTGCCCAGGGTCATGTATTGATCCCTTTTCTTTTCAGGATATTGACTTCTGTGAATATATACAAACTAAGTAGTAATCAATAACCATCTGTTTGTGGAGGAGAGGTTTTGGGTATACTCGAATACTTAGCCAAAGACTCATTAAGAGTTTAAAGAGTATATCTCACATTGGTGGTGGCTGGGTTGTAAGCTGAGAAAATTTAATATTTATTGGTTCTTTAAAAACAGAAACAATTAAAAACGAACAGTTTTTCCTTTTAAATTCACCTTTTCTTTTTGTAGGATTCACATATCTAAAGGTGAAATAGAAAAAAACATTTAAAAATTGGAAGAACCCCCCAACTGTGAGGGGAATTATAATACCAAAAGATATTTAATTTTTGCTGAGCAATAGTACTAGATAGAGGGTTGCCTTATATATATCAAAATATTTCAGGCAAAAAAGATTTCACTATGAAATTTAAATAATGAGGCTTATGACATTTTACTTTTAACCTACAAGATAACATTGAGTACAATTAAAATATTCAAGTTACGTCAAAGAAAATAGCATAAGTAACGTTTATGTATGATTTGATTTAAATTTAAAGTATATTTTACATGTTTCAGAGAAAGGAGGAGAGATTGCAAAAGTTGATATATATTATAGTAGTTGAGAAACCAGGATATGGTATTTTGTATTTGGAAATATATCATGTAACAGCTGTTGAAAAATTTGAATTAATAAACCTGAATGGGCAAATATACCTTTCTAGTCAAAGGGAATAATGTATCACTTGAATTGCATTCTTGAATTGCCATTTGTCTGGTAGATTGCATTTTTGAACATAGTAGCAGTAAAATGCAAAAAAAGGCAGATTAATGTAGTGATGTTTGTGAAAAAACTTAAGTGCTCAAGATAGGCATTTCAACTTATGGTTCACACAGTAGCAATCTATTCTCTCCTACAAATGTGATTGTTGAAAAGATTAATATTTTATGTTGAAAACCTACTTATTTGAATGTTTCTATTATAATATTCCCTGTTAAAATTATATTTCTTTCACTTCTCAGTTTAAATAGCAGTATGCATAATATGGAACTGATGTTCTGGCTATCAGTCTGACGAACTCTTGCCATATGTAAAATATGTGGTAGGCACAGTCTTTTTAAAACATTCTTTTTTGTTTTTTAGTTTTGTTTAGTTTTGTTTGAGGAGGTGGAGTATCACTGTGTTGCCCAAGCTAGTCTCAAACTCCTGGCCTCAAGCAATCCTCCTACCTTGACCTCCCAAAATGCTGAGATTACAGATGTGAACCTTGTGTCCGAACGAAGCATTGTTTTGAACTTTCTGGTAGGGGACAATTCTGGGATAGCTGAGGTATTGATGCCTTGGGTGACGTCTGAGACAGGAATTTACGGTTCTCTGTTTCTCTCCTTATTTTAGGTGAACTACTGTTTATATCCTTCTTATTCCCTCTCTCCTTTAAATTATCCATTCAACAATATTATCTAGTGCCACCTATGTGCCATGGCATTATTCTAGGGGCTGGAAATACAGTTCTCTGCTCTCTTGAAACTTGCTATCTTGTGATGAACGTGGCTAATAAACAACTTAAACAAATGAAAATATTCATTATGCATGGACCAAGAAAGAAACTAGAGAGAGAGAGAGAGAGGTGCAATATTGTGTGTATTCACAGGGTGAGGGAAAGCTGAAACCTGAAATGATGCGAGCTAGCTGTTTCTCTTCTCCTGCCCTTTTTCTTTGCAGTAGCCCACAGATTCATAATAGCTTGTCTGCATTCGCTGCTTTCCATTTGCCCAGAGTTAAAGCCAATGGCATGCTTTATCTCTTCTCCCTCCCTCAGGGATATGCCAAAGATAGTGAGATTGTCATTGCCTACCCTGCCTCCCTTTCTTACTTCCTATTAAGAATACAGTAGCTATTATGTATTTTAGAGTCTTACCTGAGCCTTACACCAGCCTCCTGCTTCATCATCTTCGTCCCACACAACATGTTGTATTTGCTTCTCACATGGCCTTGCAATATTTGTCTTCTGTCCCCTTCCAAAATGCCACACCCCACCTGCCCTCAATTAAAGCCACATAGACTTGATTCTATTCACCTTTGTTTTACCAGCGGCTAACACAGTGTCTGAAGCCAATTAGTTTCAATAACTGTCTTGTATTTTTTAACCAAATTGATAAGTTGTTTAAACTTACAGTTCTTGCTTTTATAACTTCAACCCACACGTATTTCCTCTCCTTTCTGATACCTAAGTGATGAAATGGAAAAATAAAATCTGATATGAGATCAATTTAAATAACTTAATGCATGCTTGTCAGTTAAGTAAAATCTAAAAAGTACATTAATAATTAGTTTCCCCTCTTTCACTATTTATATTTTTCTTGACCTAAGAGAGCAGGATGCTGAACCATACTTAGAATTAATCAGGAGAAACATTGCAAACATGCTGAAAAACAACATAATTATATATGCACTTTTAGGCTGCAAAGTGAAATTAGGTAAGTCATTTGAAGACTGTATGATTCATTATATTGCAATCAATTATGTGGCTCATCTTAAATTATAATGTAACACTGAGAAAAAATACCACAGCCTTAAAAAATATTTTACATGGATGATGGTATCATACATGTACTGAAACCAGTATATTTATAATTTTTCACAGCAAAACTTTTAAACACCATTTTAAAGTAACATTTAAAGAGAAAATTACATTTCGAGTATTTAGTTGCACATGCTTTTATTTGTTTGCTCATCTCATCTCTAACATGGAAATAAACTGATCATAGTTCATACTTATAGTTTTAGAACTGTTTGCCATTTGTCCACTTGTTAATTTTTAATAATGTAAATAAGTATCATCAATTTGTAGATTAGCCGTTCTTGCCTCCAAATATCATGGAATTTTTTCTCTATTTTTTGGCAGAGTCTTTTAACTCTGCATCTTATTTCATAATTTTTAATGATACCAGTCTTAAAGAATGGCCATCATGCTTTCAGACATTAATTTCTTCAGAAAAAGAGGAAGAATATAAACAACACCAATGCCCAAGTTTATTTGTTTTGAAAATAGGCACACTTAAGGTTTATTTTTATATTGTTTTTATAAAACATCGATTATTGTATAGTAAAGTTAAATTCAGCTGAATATGTGGGGAGAAGGGAAGCAAAGATTTGAAGATTATTTAATAATTTTTGAACTTTCATTTTTTTCAAGTATGGCAGAAAAGCTTATTTAAACTCGATGTTTTAGTTGAGTATATTTTTTAGTTAAATAAATACTATTATTTAAAGGAAAAACATAGTATCACTGTAATTGTACTCTCAATGTAGATGACAGTTTTTGTTTTTTTATTTTTCTTTGAGTTCAGAAGGAATAGTTATTCATAATGAGTTTCTGTTCATGATCAGTAAATAAAAATAAGAAGGAAACAGGAGAAGGGAGAATTACAGTTGCTCTTCATATTCTAGTCCATTAGTGACACATATATCATGAATGTCTAATTCTTCATTAAAATCTTGATTAAGATGGAAGAGTTTCTGGTTTTTCACCTTTAAATATTTTTTAATATGGAAAGTTGACAGTGATGGATTAACTAATAATAAATAAATACAGAATCAGAGATCTGGAAATAATCTTTGAGACATCACTTCCAATTCCCTGAATCTCAGGAGAAGTACACCTAAGTGTTGGAGTTCCTAGAAATCTTTAAAGCAAATTTCATTACATTTTTATTGTGAGATATATCATACATACAGATGCATGCGTAATGCTTAGACAGCTTAAAGAATAGCTGTAAACTCCTGTACAGAACCACCTCCCAGGTCAAGAAATAGAACATTACTAATATCCCAGAAGACCTCTCCATGTAAAATTTCATTTACTTTCTGTCAAAACAAGCTCCAGGTATTTTCAAAGTTTATATTCAAGAATTCCATGTGGAATCATTATTTCTTTTTTCTAAAATGTCAGGAATTTGTTATTGGAAAGAGTTAAACTCTATGAAAACTCTCTTTATGCTAGAGGTATTTCTATTCCTTGTACTTTTGAAATGCGTTTAGAGGCCGAAAATCAATGTGGATCATTTAGGTAATTGTGCCAGTTGTCCAGGCACAATGGCTTACACCCGTAATCCCAGCACTTTGGGAGGCCGAAGCGGGCATATCATCTGAGGTCAGGAGTTCAAGACCAGCCTGGCCAACATGGTGAAATCATGTCTCAACTAAAAATAAAAAATTAGCCAGGCATGGTGGCACACACCTGTAATCCCAGCTACTCTGGAGGCTGAGACACAAGAATCACTTGAACCTGGGAAATGGAGGTTGCAGTGAACTAAGGTCGTGATACTGCACTCCAGCCTGGGCAATAGAGCAAGACTCAGTTTCAAAAAAAAAAAGAAAAAAATTATGCCAGTTACATTTCAATAAAGTGTGTAGAGCATCCTTCTTTCTGTCTTTAAATTGAAGATGCTTCGAATGAAATGTTATAGAGGCTTGGGTGAAAACTAAATCCAGCTATGTATTTAAAACATGTATCATGGCCAAAGAAACTTTATGCAGTGAGTTAGAGTGGCTTAATATCAGAAAATGTATGAAGGTAATTTCCTACATTAATAAACTAAAAGAGGGGGAAAAACATTATTTTCTTAATAGTTTTACCAAAAATATTTAATAAAATTCAGTATCCTGTCATCATAAAAACTCTTAACGAACGAGGAATAGAAAGGAACTTTTTAAACTAGGTACAAATTGTCTGCCAAGACCCACAGCAAACGTCATATATAATTCTGAAACATTAGACGCGTTCCCTTGAAATTCAAAATAAGATGTGCCTACTCCCACTGCTTCTATTAATCATTGAACTAGAGATTCTAACCAGAGCAATAAAACAAGAAAAATAAAAGTTCAAACATTATCTACATACCTAATTAAAATTAATATGCTTATGTATTACACATAATTTTATATGTAAAATTAATGTACAATTAAATTTATATATTGTCTTGTCTTAGAAACAACACTGATCCAATCTAAATTTTCAATGATAATGCTTAAAAGGCAAGAAAGTTAGATTATCCTCATTTGTTGTTTATGATTTTATGATCTTTGTTTTCATTCAAAGTTTTTATGCTGATGAACAGTCATGGGCAAAATGAAATCTAGAGAATCATCATTATGATTATTTTATCAGATAAACATTTTGACATTAAAAATTCATCAGTTAAAATATGTTGACTTGTACTTAGTGCATTCTTATAGCAATGATAATTTAAAGAGTAATTTCCATACAAAAGTTGTTATAATACATTGGATTTCACAAATTTTGCTTTTACTGGCATATGGATTATGTAACAGTAGTAGTAATAAAATATATAATTTGGGATTGAGTTAAGCTGTATAGAACAACACTAGCAAAAATATTTTCAATAAAATAGAAGTTAATGTATATTATAAATGAAAGAATTCTGGAGATAAGGTGATATATTTTCCGTATATTTATAGGACCCAGCCTCCTTGCAGCTCATCATTCTTCCCCTTTCATGATGCAGCCCCAATCCTCGTGGTCCAATCATCACATGGTTCTTTTAGCCAGCAGGTAGAGGAAGGGACAAAGAGGAGCCCACAAACAATACTGTAAAATGTTGCTACTTGGCTTCATATATCTGCAGTTGAGGCTGGCCATGTCTTTTTTCAATTGAGCAGTAATATGACCAGTCAAAAATTAGAGTTCTGTGGTGAAGGCATGAGGGGTAAAAGATACTGCAATGCAACTGTCTGTTATAGATGGATATTTTAGTAATTAGTGTGATTTAATTGTTGGAAGATTAGAGAAAACATACTCTTCATGTGATTTTACTTTGCCTCTTTCTGTATAGGAATAGTGTGTAACTGAGCTGTATTTTTAAAGACAATTTTGTCATTAATAATAGTAAACAAACTAGTATAAAAATAGAATGCATAGTAAGTTTAGAAATAGAATACACAGTAAGTTTCATTAAAATTCAGCTGTTTAGAATGAAATTGCCTAATTCTTTCAGGCAACTCATGCTAACAAGTTGTACTTAGCATAATTGCTGAGTTAATACTATTTTTTCCAGATTAAGTTTTTTTTATTTACATTATTATGACAGTTTTCCTCTGCACTTAGAGTAATAGCATCTTGCTGATATATTCTAGGACCCAGAATTAAGCCTTGTTATTCTACCTTCTCCACCTGTTCATTCCCTAACACCTACAAATACACACACACACACACACACACACACACACACACACACACGGTAGGTATCAGAACATGTGCAATCTGTGGGTTTTCTGTCCTTTGAATATCCTAGCAGTTTTTTTGTATATTTATAAAGACTTAAAGACATTTAAAGGTTTGGAAGAGAGGCATCAATTTTAATACCTCAAGCAAATTTCCAGAGCATTCCCAACCATTTATGAATCTGCATTTATAATTTTAGCGATGAACATAAATGAAGAGTTGCAAAAATATAAAGCACCCCCAAAAGTATTTATAAATTTTGTCATAATCTCACTAAGACTTTTTCTTGAACTTGAAAATATAGATTTATGAATTTATTCTGAAAAAGAAGCTGGAGATAAATAGTAAGCAACAAAATGCTGACAAATAAGACAAGGGGAACTTGAATTCTCGGATGTCAAAAAGTACTTACTATGAAGTTAAAACCTGACAACAAAATGGATAGTTAGATCAACGGAAATGCATTAATATCTGAAAAATGTGCTTTAAATTTATAGGTAAATATCATGTGGCAAGGCTATCTACATAGAATTTAATATGGCTATATGCAAAATTAAGTAACTGTGAAAAATGAAAGTTTCTTCCTATTGCATATCATACACAAAAATATATTTCAGATGGATCCAAACATTATTGACAAAAATGAATTAGAACCAAAATTCTGATTCTGTAAGTTCTAATCTCCATGTGGGAAAAGGACTTACAATAGGAAAACACAAAGAACACAAAGATAATTAACCTTACAATAATTTAACCTTAAAACACTACAACCTAAATTTATATATATATCCACATATATATAAATGAGTAGAAAAGAGATTGAAGACTATTAATATGGTTTGGCTGTGTCCCCAGTTAAATTTCATCTTAAATTTCCACATGTTGTGGAAGGGACCTGGTGGGAAGTAACTGAATAATGGGGGCAGATCTTTCCCATGTTGTTCTTATGATAGTGAATAAGTCTCATGAGATCTAATGGCTTTATAAGAGGAAGTTTCCCTACACAAGCTTTCTCGTTGCCTGCCACCATCTACATAAGATGTGACTTGCTCCTCCTTGCTTTCCACCATGATTGTGAGGTCTCCCCACCCACGTGGAACTGTAAGTCCATTCAACCTCTTTCTTTTGTAAATTACCCAGTCATGGATACATCTTTAACACCAGTGTGAGAATAAACTAATACAAATATGTACAACATTGTTAAGAGAAGTTACCTTCTTTAAGGAATGGGTGTTGTGTGAGTTAGTCTTTGAGAGTTTACTGAAATACTACTGTGTAGTTTTAAGCCAGAAACAACAGTGTAGTGAGTCAATGTATCATTTTTGGAATCAAAACAATTAGGAATGGGAGAGAAAGCAAAGAATTAATGCATGGTCTGTGTTGATCATTTTTATGACCCATACTTTGAGAGAAATATAACTTCTCCATTTGATATATACAATGATGTCAGGATTTGGTAGTTTGCCATAATCTAGAGACATTCTTATCCCACCATGAGGAACTAGTCCAAGGGAAGACAAAGAGGAGAAAAATGTGGTTCTAAGAAGTAAGGTTCTAACATGGCTCTAAGAAGTAAGTCAGCCCACTAGGTGAAAAGAAAGAGTCCTGCAGCTTGATCAGTGGTACCGTTGTACAGTGTTCTAACCTAAAGCCTAATTACATCTTAAGGAAACCACTAGAGCCTAAGGACTTGACCCGTGAGTAAGTGCGCCACTAAATATGACCTACATGATAAACCACTTTAATGTTACTAGAATTGTGGTTTCTTACATTCAGTATATTTATTTAGTGTAATGACTGTCTTTTTTTTCCCCTTCCTGTGAAGTTACTATTAAATTGAGACTACATCTTAAAACTGATGATCCAAAAAAAAAAAATAGAAAAAAACAAATGGAAAAGCACTTCAGCCCAGCCTCAGCTTATACAAAAACTAACACAAAATAGATCACAGAGCTAAACGTGAAAAATAAAACTATAAGGAAAAAAAATAGGAGAAAACCTTCAGAGCCTAAGGCTACATAAAATGTTCTTAGATGTGACACTAAATTCCATAAAAAGAAAAACTAACAACTTGGACTTCATCAAAGCTAAAGTCCTATTCTCTGTAAAATCCTGTGTGAAGAGGAGGTTTCATAAGGGGAATTTTCCCTGCAAAAGCTTTCTCTTTGCCTGCTGCCATCTACGTAAGTCGTGACTTGCTCCTTCTTGCTTTCCACCATGATTGTGAGGTTTCATAAGAGGAAGTTTGTAAAGATAAGTTATAGAGTGGGAGAAAATATTTACAAAACACAAATCTGACAAAGACCTTATGCCTACAATATACAACAAGCTCTCAGAATTCAACAGTAAAAAAATCAACTCAGTTAGAAAATGGGCAAAGGACGTGAATAGATAGTTCCCTGAGAAAGATCTATAGATGGCACATAAGCACATAAGAAAAAACTTAACATCATTACTCATTAGCGAAATGCAAATTAAAAGTACAATGAGATATCACTAAACACCTCTCACATTGGATAAGATTTTAAAATAGTAGTAACATCATATGCTGACAAAGATACAGAGAAGTGGTTCATTCATACATTGCTAATGGGAATCTGAAATGGTACAACAATGTTGGAAAAAAGAGCAATTTAATTCTTGAACATTTATTCCAAAGAAATGGAAATTTATGTTGACACAAAAACCTATGTAATACGTATGTTCATAGCAGCTTTATTTGTAGAAGCTAAAAGCTGGAAAACAACCAAAATGTCCTTCAAAAGGTGAGCAGTTAAACTATCTATACTCTGGAAGGAGGCTCAGCAGTAAAAAGGAATGAACTATTGACACATGCAACAACTTGGATGGATCTCCAGGAATGAGGTGGAGTGCAAAAAGCCAGTTTCAGATTGCTCACTATATGATTCTGTTTATGTAACTTTCTTGAAACAGTAAGTTTTTGGAGATGGTAACAGATTTCCTAACTGTACGATGGTCATACAAGATGTTACTGTGAACAAATTGTGGACAATGGGCTCAGGTCACTCCCCGATAGGATGTGTTCTTCCAGGCCCTTGGTCCCTCACTCACCCAAGAATGGGGGAGAGGACCCAGCCAGGTGCAGTGAGCTCATTTGAGTAAATATTGGACCCCAAAGAGTTTTGCAGAAAGTGATTTATTAGGCCAAGAGAGAGAAAGAGAAATCGACAGAGCGAGCGAGTTCCCCCACTGTGGTGTGAGGAGATCCAGAGATGGAGTCGCACAGATGAGAGGGGGACTTTTAATCTGGAAGTTCTTTCTGCCCTATTCAAGTTTTCTGTCCTATGAAAGGAGTTCCTTTAAAATTCCGCTGGAGTGATTGATCTTTGATTTCTGACATCTGATTTGTTATTTGGCCCACAGTCCTCCCATAGCTTCTTGCAGGCTTTTCTAAACAAAGAAAGTTCACCTGGGCAGTCCATCTTCCAGTGGGCATGCAAGTTGAACAAAGACCTCCAGTCTCCCAGATGGAGAGGTAGGTGGAGGTATGGCACTGGGAAGTTCTTGCCTTTGAAAACACTCCCCTTTTGAACCTGGGAAGAGAAGTTAACACATTCCCTCATTACCATAGGGGGAAACTGAATGAAGGGCACGTGGGATCTTTCTGTACTATTTCTTCCAACTGCATGTGAGTCTACAATGATCTGAAACATACCTGTAATTCCAGCCATTTGGGAGGCCAAGGCAGGAGGATTGTTTCATGCCAGGAGTTTCAGACCAGCCTGATCAACATTGTGAGACCCCCATCTCTACAAAAAATTTTAAAAATTAGCTGGGCATAGTGGCTCATTCCTGTAGTTCCAGTTACTGGGGAGTCTATGGTTGGAGGATCCTTGAGCCCAGGAGTTAAAAGTTGCAGTGAGCTATGATCACACCACTACACTTCAGCCTGGGGAATAGAGCAAGACCCTGTCTCTCCAAACAAATTAATAATAATATAAACAAATAAAAACAAAAAATGAATGGGCTTTTAAACCCAAGAAAAAAGGAACACAAAACTCACCAGTATGGTTAAGTAACTTGTCCAGAGTTCTGCAGCTTATAAGTAGCAGAGCTTAGGTATGAACTCAGGACCTTAAAATTCATCTCTATTTCATGACCCATGCTACCTTCCTGGAATGCCTTGCTCTTGAAGTAAACCACCATAGTTTTTACATACATGACTTGGGAGCCATCTCTCCAGACTAGCAGATAAAATTTAGATCAGATTGTAGGTTGTAGTCAAATTCCTCTCAACCTGTGTTATCCAAAATATCTGGCAGTGCTTTTCAAGCATCACAAGATCACCTGGGAATCTTGATAATATACAGTTCCTCATTCAGTCAGTTTTTTTGTTTGTTTGTTTGTTTGTTTGTTTGTTTGTTTGTTTTGTTTGTTTGTTTTTTTTTTTGAGATGGAGTTTCCCTCTTGTTACCCAGGCTGGAGTGCAATGGCGCGATCTCGGCTCACCGCAACCTCCGCCACCTGGGTTCAGGCAATTCTCCTGCCTCAGCCTCCTGAGTAGCTGGGATTACAGGCACACGCCACCATGCCCAGCTGATTTTTTGTATTTTTAGTAGAGACGGGGTTTGACCATGTTGACCAGGATGGTCTCGATCTCTCGACCTCGTGATCCACCCGCCTCGGCCTCCCAAAGTGCTGGGATTACAGGCTTGAGCCACCGCGCCCGGTCAGTCTTGAGTACGCCTTAGCCTTAGCATTTCCAATAAGCTCCCGGCTAATACTAAAGCTGCAGTCCGTGGGCCACACATTGAGCGGCTCTTTGTAACTAAGGTGACTTTTAAAATGGTTTATAACAAACAGCATTTCAGATGTGGTTAGGATGCCGCACTCCAGGGGCATACAGAATGAGAGAGAAGCAAAGTATTGTCCGGGTATAGTTTAAGTATGGAGATCTAGCCATAGGGAAAGCAGGATATACTTTATCTATATACATAAATAAGTGAAGGGGAGACAATTGACAGGCATTTTGAGTGTGGAAAGAGAAAACAAGAATCAAAGCATGATGTTAAAGTGATGCTGTGTGGTCAGTTGCTAGACTATCAGCTGTTTGCTGTAAATGTAATGTCCACTTTCTACATGCATTTGTGAGGAAGATTACTGATAAGGTAGAAAGCTTATTTTTTCTACAGCCTAGACTGGCATCAAATCTGATGGCTTCATTTTCATTCATTTAAATATTTGGGGATTTGATTTGTCCTGTTATCTAAACTAATTAAGATCAGAACAGCCAATACTGCTGTTTATTCAGGGGTACAAATGTTTCCTTTTTGTGTTACTGAACAGCATGAAAACATTGTGCCAAAGAGTTCTTGATGCCCTATGTTCAAAGTCATTCTTTAATTATTAATGCTTTTATCAGGCTTTATGCAAGGTGCCAGGTTTTCTGAAGTAACTAAAACTTGATATGGCTTTATGTTATGATGAGAAATTAATAAACGAGGATGAGAACTGGGGAAATGAAGTGTGAAATTATGTGGTATTTCAAAGTGTGAGCTTCCTTTGTGATCTGTATTTTATCATGTACTAGCTCGCATTTGGTGGTGCATTTGCTCATGGGTCAACAAGCCCTTAGGCTGTAGTAGTTTCTTTAAAATATCAGGCCTGAAGTATAGACTAACTGTACCACTAACCAGATTGCAAGACTTGTATTTCATGGGGTGTTTAACTGTGCTGAATTACTTCTTAGGACCAAGTTGACGCTTTTTGCCTTTTCCTCCTCCCTTAAAATACTCCCTGATGGTGAAAATAGGAGTGAAATATACAGCTACCCTTGAGAAATTCACATTCGCACTGGTCACCTGTCTGCCTCGAGTCTTGCCCGCAACGTCCCCTTGAGCCTCCACATCACTGCCAGAATGAGCTTGTAAAACACACATATGATCTTCTTATCTATAGGATAAAGGTAAATCCCTAGGCATGGATCGTGAGGTCGTTTGTGCATTGGCTCCTGCCCTTCTCTCTGGTCTTATTTCCCATCCCTCTGGGTGTTCTGGTTGTACTTAACTACTTGTACTTTTAAAAGCTCAACTTGCTGTCTCCTGCCTCAAGGCCAACCTATAATCTTTTCTCTATTTTGGATGCTTTTTGTCCACTGCCACCTGGTAAACACTTGGTGCTTAGCTCAGATACAGCTTCCTCCCTGAAGCTGCCTGTCTCAGTCAGGCTGTTAGGTTTCAAAAAGTAGAAACCTACGAATAAAAGATATTTATGTCAGTGAAAGAGCAGGCCACTTTCTGGACATCCCAGAATAAGGCAGGATACATAGCAAGGGCTTTGGGGATGGAAGAGGACGGTCAGGAGCCAAGGTTGGTCACATCCTGTCTTGCGACATTGCTTTGTCTCTAGCTCTTTTCTTTCTGTGCATGCTCCCTTCTTCCCTTTCAATTTGCAAAGTGATGCTCTGGCTTCTCAATTCTTCTGTCACTTCACCTTGGTCACAGCTTTGCTTTGGCTTACTCTAATGGCAAGTTGGCCCTGATTCCACATGAATTTTCAGATCAACTAAGATCTCCTTTTCAAATTAGCAGGGAGAGATATTTGGATGGACCCAGTTAAGTGGCCAGTTAGCTATGGCTGAAGAGGGTGGTCATATCTTACATGCGTCATACCTTTCAAGGCTGGGAGAATGTGGTTAGTGCTGCTGCTTTGAGACTTAAAAGTAGACCATCATTTTGCTTCCTCCCAAGTCCCATTTTACTAAGCTACTAAACACTCGTTTTTCCTTATCCTTCACTCAAAGGGTCTAAGGTACTCAGATTTCAGTGTGCAGCATCTTGCCCTGTATTAAGAAATCCTTCGGCTGGAACACCTGAGGTCAGGAGTTCAATACCAGCTTGGCCAACTGGTAAAACCCCGTCTCTACTAAAAATACAAAAAATTACCTGGGCATGTTGACGCACGCCTATAATCCCAGCTACTCGGGAGGCTGGTTGCAGTGAGCTGAGATCATACCACTGCACTCCAGCCTGGGTGACAAGAGTGAAACTACATCAAAAAAAGAAAGGAAGGAAGGGAGGGAGGGAGGGAGGGAGAGAGAGAGGGAGGGAGGGTGGGAGAGAGAAACACTTCTCCAAATTCTGAGCTTGTTTTCCCTCTCAAGGTTTCTGTGTGCCAAATAAGAAGACAACTTCAGTTTTTTGTGTGGGCATGATTTCACTGGAGTTATTATAAAATCTTTGCTTTGGTTGATGAAATGAATGCAATTCTTTATTTGGGAAGAAATTTTTTTAGTAAAATTTAAAGAAAACTCTGTATTTAAAATTTCTTGTGCTGTGAAAATTTATCTACTTAAGCTAAAGATAGTAAAATTACATTTAGGTTAATATCTTGCTCTCTAAAACTATTTCCCATGACTATTCCATCGAGAGTACTTTAGATGATAGGCAAAATTTTCTATGAAAACTATTTAGGTGGAAATATCCTAAATATACTCAATCCTAAAGAAACTCAAAAAACGCAATTAAAACTGAAATCGGTCAGAGAATTATACAGTTTTCTCTTTAAATACATACTACATCATACGAATTCTTCCACTGTGCCCTATTTTTAGAATTTATCTTACAAAACATTAGTTCTATTATAGGGTGAATAAGAACATGGTGAAAATATTATTGTTTATTGCCAATGCAAAACACTGGTTTTCAAGGATTCAGTTCCAAATAGCCTGCATGATCCTCCTGACAAACCTGTTCTTCATGCTAGGATTTGCAAAATGTATAGAATGACCTTCTATGGGTGTCAGAAGGAAGATATGCCTAAGGAAAGAATTGTGTAAAAATTTATTTGGATTACCAGATACCTTCTTTTTCTCTCTCTTCATTTCCTTTTTCTCCCTCTTCTTTTTTTCTTTAACCAGAAGTCATAGAACTCAATTGTTCTTTACTTTTCCCAGTTATAAGGAGAGGATGTTGATACCTGTTTTGCTTTATCTTTATGATTATTTGGGGAATCTTGTGAATAGACCTTAAAACTATTTTGAGACACTGTTGGTGCCTACTGTACACGGCAGAGGGAACAAATATGACTAACACATGGCCCTTACACAAAAGGGTTAACCCTTCAGCAGACGGAAGGATTCTTCCCTGGAGAATTGAAAAGCCTCATTGTGGAAAGGGAGATCCCTACATATACACAAAGAAAAGACCAACTTGTTGCTCAGGCCTCTTCCAGGGCAGCACAGACAGCTTGTTAGTGTCACACTCTTAAGTGCAAATGCACAGCCAGGAATCATTGCACTTTTTCGGGAGGTATCTGAAGACAGGGAGCGTTTAGGAAAAAAGTGAGAGAAAAGAACTCAGCTGGAACAAACAATGTAGGGAGGAACAGACAATAGATCTGAAACTAGAAAATGGAGAGAGTTGATAGGTGAAGTTGAGGAAATCCCTCACAAAGAAGGACAAAAACAAAGAGACAGTGGGAAAGAAAACTCCAGGAAGTTTGGGTATCATTCCAGCAGGTCCAGCATCTAAATACAGGAGTTTTAAAGAAGATAATAGAGATAAATGGGGAAAAGAAATTGTCAAAGAATATGTAAGAACATTTATCAGCATCAGTATCTTACATCTTCAGATTAAAATGGCCTAGCAAGAAGAATGAGAAAAGACCCAGATGAGGGCACATCAATAAAAGTTCAGAACAGGAGACCAAGGAGGAAACCTTAAAAGCCTCCAGAGAATGGAAAGAGAAAGAGATTGAGATATCACAAATAAATTACAAAAAATCAGAATGGCACCTGAATTCTCAACAATAGGATTATAAGTAAGAAGACAGAGGAACACTATCCTTACAATTCTTAGAGGAAATGATTGTCATTATATAAGCCCCTATCCATCAAAACATAATCACAGATGCGACTAAAATAAAGATATTCTCAACATGGATCTGGAACCATGCTCCAGTTCCTGAACTCTGGTAAAAAGAAAAAGGTGCCAAGTAAAGGTAACAATCATGGGACAATACTTGGTTCAGTGGAGAACATTAGTTATATAGTTTAACAACTTTTAACTCTTAATTTAACCAAAAATTGTGATGTGAGTCTATTGGAATGCTGGTAGGATGGGATAGGAGACTTAAATCCTCATCTTCCAAAGTAAGAAGTCAATAGATAATTAACAGAACTGTGAAACTGATAAATCAGAATATCAACATGTTCAGGAAAATGAAGGTCAGCAGCAGAATAGCCTGCTAAAAGAGTGGAAAATAGTTGCATCCTAGCAGCAGGATTTGGAATCGCTGGGCAAGGGAATGCTGTTTTCATTATAGGTTTTTACTACTGTTTGACTTCTTACGTTGTGTATACATTACTGTCATTTTAAAATCATTTAAACATTTATTTTCTATTTTAAAACTTGATATGCATCCAAATTTGGTATGAGCTATCTTCCTCAAACTTTGCTATGAGATCCTGAAGAAATATGTGATGTATTTCTTTATATCATTCCTTGTTCCCATTCATTCACTTAACATTTACTAAGTATGTCAATGTGTTGTTGTGTGCTAGGTGTGGGGATATAACAGTGGAATGTGCAGGATGAAGCTTGATGCTCGCTGGGTTAAAAAAAAGAAAAGTGAGCTTTCTGCTGAACTGAGGTGGTTTTATAAACATTCAGTAAACACAGTGCATTGGGTAGAAATAAGCATGGGTGAAGGCATTGAAATTCATATTTTGTCTTCTCTGTAACTGGTATAAACTTCTTCATAAACCCCCATCCTACTGGGTAGTTGGAAAATAATTAAATTTGCTCCTTAGAGTTATCTGGCTTGTCTGCTTTAATATTTTTTTTCATGTAAATATTTGAGTAATTTCTAAATTTAAGTCCCTATGAGAGGGCTGTCCCATCACTTGCCCTCTCGTTTTAAGGGAGTAGGCAGTTAGAGCATCCTCCCTGTGAGCATCACTGATCACTGCCAGAGGGAAAAGGACTGTGGTGAATTACACACTGCCTTTTAAAACTTCAGCTTGGACACAATTCACTTCTGTTCCTCCTTATTAGCTAAAGGAGGTTACATGGCCACTTGGTGGACAGTACTCGACTTCCCCACCAAGCTGCGCCTCAAGCTGCACAGCTTTGGGCAATGCAGCCATGTCTTCTTTACAGCACATCCAGCGCCCTGCAAAAAATCAGGTATCTGGGAAATTCTGATATGAGGAATCTAGAGGAAAATAAATGTAGAGATAGAAAGAAGAGCAGAAGTAACTACCGACTACCATTAGGTCTCAAATTCAAATTAATTAATTGGTGGGACAAATATGGGGGCACAGGAAACTCATATTAGTAGGTTCTATTTTGGGAAGACAAAAAGCAGAATAAGTTCATTGATTGAATCTGCTGGAACAGGAGGAAAGAGGGAGTGGGAAAACCTAAAACTGACTATAGGGAGAACTCTGTTCAGTAATCAGATGCACAATTAGTTTAGAAAATACTATTTTATGTGCAAAAAAGTGGGATTGCTTTCCCTTAGAATTTTTCTATAATTTTATTGTATTGGCTTTCTCTTTAGGAGAAAATTTTAAATACAAAATATTCAGGAATGTGAGTGAATACTTAGGTTGTGTGCATATGTATTTTGATTATATATTGGGACATGTTGCCTAATTAAACTTAAATATTTTAATGGTATCTCATTTGCTATATCCTTGGAGGATAATTGGAACTCAGTAAAGAATATTCCCTCTAATGTGTTTTGTTTTTATGTAACAAAGGCAGTCTTAATGAGCCTTTATCTCATTACAATGTATTACTAATAGTGATTTAAATATAAAAATGAAAGGAAAAATTTATCATAAATTTTATTCTCTTTTAGGCAAATAATACTGCTTAACTCACTCATTTTTCTAATTTTAAAATTAGCATTTGATTAAGATAAAGCTTACTGATAAAAGATGTTGACCTCTTTGATAGCAAGCAAATTTCTGGCATTTTGTGAAAAGGTAAAGAGACAATTACAAAGTTTTAGGAACAAGAAAAAATAGGCATTTTAGCATATTAATTTGGCTAATTCAGAATGAAACAATTACTAGTATTGTTTTAATATCTTAAAATAACTCTGTGGCCTTGAGTTCAAAAGAAATGCAGAACATTAGTGCTATGCTATTATCTATGGAGAAAGGAATTTCACCATGTGTTTTTTTCTTAACCTTGTTTTAATTGATCAAATAATCTAAAGTGTGTTTTCCCATTATATTTGAATGCACTAAGATTTAATAATATCATTCTTTCATCTCTGTCATTTAACTTATCTTTCTGTTTAACATAGATGAAAGTATTGTGGAACAAAATACAATTCTTACCAAGCCAAAAAAGCAGTAATCTGAACAGCATATTCTTATTTTCCTAGATGTATACCCAGCATAGCCAATGTAGAAGCTGCTTTCCCCATTGGTATCTATCCCTGAATCAATGATGCAGTCATCTGTACCAGCCATTGTGATGGTAGAAATGACTGGCCAGTCAAGCATGGGCCATTAATTTTGAATACATCCTTGAAAATCATACTGAAAAATAAAATGGCCAGCTTCTTTTAAGTATCTGGTATACTTCAGGATTGATTATACAGATTACTGATTATTTTAAAGCATTATTTTGTCAATGAAATTTTACAAATTTTGATAATAACCTTAATGTATTTTTAAATAAGAATAAATATGATCTCTACTAAATGTATAACTTTTGTATCTTTATGAATAGTTTATTTAAAAGCATAAGGCTCTATTTTTTTCTATTTAGTTTCTATTTTTTTCAAATATTTAAAAACACACTTTTTCAAAAGGGATCACTCTTTTTGGTTGGGATTATTGTAAATACGTTGTTTTCTTTATCCAAAATTTTACATAATGTTATGTGTTAGCTGTATCAGGATCAAAGAAGTTTTTTTAATTTGTATGATTTCTTCATTGTTTTAAAGAGAGATGTAATTTTATGATAATAGAAATCAATATGGATTACAATGGGAAGCAAATTTTAAAAATAAAATTAAATTTGTACGTATATGCTGACTTTTTAAATTTCACTTCAAAGGAACCATCTCCCAGCAAGATAATCCACAAAAGCCCTTTATTTAGGAATAAATATTAAATTTGATAGAATCAAGTAAAAAAAATAGTGAACTTGATTACACATATAGCATTTAGTATTCTTACAGCACTTAGTAGTCATTTAATACATTTGCTCTTTTAAAATGCTTTAGCAACAATAAGGTATATTTCTAGTCCGTATTCTTCTAAGTAGATAAGCAAGTATCACTAAGAATCTATTTGTGTAATTGAAATACCAAGCATCTAGTTAAGCCCACCATTTTATATTTCATTTGTTCCAGAAACATCCAGCTGCTTTTGGAATATAAATGTACACAACTGACCTCCACTGCTGATTTCTTCGGGCAGTTGGTTCTGCGAGACTGCCTCTGTATAGTTTTCTTAAGTCATGCAACACAAACTTGAAGCTAAGACATATAGTACCTGTCAGTGCCAATACCTAATAAATCTTTCCTAATAATCCTGATATAACATTGGTAATTCCCTTGGAATACAAATTGTTATTCCTGATTAGTTACATTTTCACAAAAATATAACTAAAGTCTCAACCTAAATCATTTCAAATGAGCATGGACCATTAATTTTGAATGCATTCTTGAAAATCATGCTGAAAAATAAAATGGTCAGCTTCTTTTAAGTATCTGATATAGCTTAGGACTGATTATGGGGACTACTGATTATTTTAAAACTTTATTTTGTCAATGGAATTTTATGTCTTGACAATGACCTTAATGTATTTTTAAACAAGTATGATCTCTACTAAATGTATATATTTTGTACTTATTAATAGTTTATTTAAAAGCATAAGGTTCTGGTTTTTCTATTTCAAATGATTTAGGTTGAAATTTTTGTTATATTATGCTAAATGATAGAGTTACCATTTTTGTTTTTATTTTTATTTTTAGTGTTGGAAAGAGTATTTGAATTTGGGTTTTTAGCTCTGTTTTGTCCCTGATTCTTCAAAGATAAACGTAAAGTCCCTGATATGTTCTAGTACTCCAAAATAATAAAGATGAGATATAAATCGGTTCAGAGTGAACAGTGTAAAATTAGAAAAATAAAAGAAAGATTTTATATTTTATCCATTGATAAAGCTAAATCTGAAACACTAATAACAACTTGTGATCTCTCTGGTGCTTTACTCTTCTTTGAATTTGCACAGATTATTTTTATTTCTCACAGTAGCCATTTGGTAGAGCATTTATCAATACCATCTATTTAGACAGGGGGAACTAAAGTTTAGAAATGTGAAGGGAATCTCTTTAAGACTTAGAACTACCACTACTGACTTCAGGTCTGTGCCCTCATTTTACACCAGTGGTTTTCACTCGTTGACTCAGAATCCACGGGGGAGGCCGATTTAGAGTGGAGCCGAGTTACTGCCAGGAAGTGAGCATTGTGGGATGCGAAACACATAACACTTCTCACACTTAAGTGTAGTACTGGTTTGAATTATGTGTGACATAAAGTACAAATAACACCTCTCACACTTATGTGTAGTATTGGTTTGAATTATGTGTGACATAAAGTACAAATATCACTTCTCACACTTACGTGTAGTATTGGTTTGAATTACATGTGACATAAAGTACAAATTTATTTAAAAGCATCTGAATCAGGAATGCTTTTAAATAAATTAGTTTAGTTGGCCTTTATGTATTTTCCTAATAAATACCAGAAGTACAGCTTCTATCGAGTTGGTAGATCCTGCCTTGAAGTCAGCCAAAGCTGCATTTCAGGCCCTGTCCCAACACTCCTGGCAACACGATGTCAAACACCTTCCTTAACTTCCGTGCCTCTGTTTGCTCTTCTGGAAAATGTAGATAATACTTACACATAGCTTATAGGATTCCATGAGCATTAAATGAAATTAGACATGCGAAGTATTTAAAATGCTGCTTGGCATATAGCAAATACTCAAAAATTGTTAATATTATTTTAATTATTAATGGTGTCATTACATTGTATATTTCCATGAATGTTCTCATTTTAAAAAGGGATTTTTATACTTCAAACAAGGGAATGATTTCTCTATACTATACTGCCTGGGTGCCTCCTTATTTTGGTTTAAATTGGCAAATGCTGGGTATTTCACATTTTTCTGTGACTTAAAAACTCAACTTTTAGTTGTGATATAACTCAAGCTTAAGGCATGTAAACAATGGAGAGAGGAGGCTAATAAAATCAGCTGGGTGTGCTTGGGAATCTCTTCCTTGATACTCCTGGAAGACTACCTGGGATGCGTCTCAGGCTGGAGGATCATGGACCTCATCTTTTTTTAGTTCTAATTTTCCATTCCAGGGTGCATATTGCTAATTACTATGGGGAACCTTGTAAAAATTATTACAAATTGGGAAAGAAGAAGCCATTCTGTGAGCACCTTTTTAAAATAAACCACTTCTTCCTATGCTCAAGGCAGCAAGAAACAGTTTAATAGCAATGAAATAAACTCACCACCTGTTTGTGCAGGAGGATCAAAGAATTCTAACAAACCTAAGAATGCTTTGATCATTTTTCAGCCAGAAGAAAATTATGAAGCTCTTCATTGATAGTTCATGGGGAATTTGAAGACACTGATCAAAGAAAACTGTTACTACTATAGACTAGAAATTAAAATATCTGCATATAAGCTACTTCAGTACATTATACTTCTTTCAGTGGTGAATTGCATATTTAAAATTTCAAATGGTTGTCTTATGATTAAGCTAAATTTTATTTTAGCCTCTATGCCCTAAAATAAAATATTAAAATGTTTTTTAAGCAACTTCATTCTTTTGTTAATGACTTCCAAATTATATAGTTGAGATGAATTGAGAGGGCAGTGTGTAGTTTACATTTTGCAGAATCCCTCTAAGGGATTCTAAACCCAATTGAGCAGGATTATTCAAATGAGAGAATGTTTTGACATTCTTTCATGATCTTTAAGAAAAATTTCCATATGTTTTTCAATTCTATAATAGGGTTATAAGATTATAGATTTCACTTTTAAATACTGTAATAATACAGCTAAGTGGTATGAAGGAAAGGATAGCAAAACTTTTATAATAGAAAAGGGTGTGCTTATGGGCATTTTGTTGTACAAATTTGAGCATTTGAAATGGAAAACATAAGAATCATTTGAAAAAAAAAAAAAGAATCATTTGAAAATACTACTGTGCCATGGGAGAAAACACTCCTGTATGAATAGCACGAAAAAACGGAAGATAAAGGTCAGTGCTGTTTTTGAGTGAAAATCTAGACATTTCCTAGAGTTTTAAAGAAAGAGAATACTTATTCTGCAACTGCATGGTCTGGGTCTGAGCCAGTTTTCATGTGTAGTTAATAGCTCCTACCTCTGAAGTCGTTGGAAGGCATTTAACAAAATGTGCATTAAAATACTTCAGGAATAAATAGTATGCCTAAGGATGTGGAATCCTAAACAGGAAAAGAAGTCACAAACATCTCATTAAAAATCTGTTAATTGGTTGTAAGAAAAACAGAGAAGGAAAGGCAGATCCCCACGTTCAGACCACATCCATTGAAGCCTGGTACACTAAATATTTGCCCTTACCTGTGGTTACCTTCCCCCCATTCCATACCAACTTCCTCCTAAAAATGAAAGAAACTAGTAACACAAAGACCCACAAAAGAAACCATACAAAACATTAATGCAAAAGATCTTTCAATACCTAAAGTGGGTCATTCTATGCTTCACACTTTATTGAAAAAAACAAATCCAAGATTTGAAATGTAGTGTGGTCTTTGGCATTACTTGCAAATTAGTTCCTGCAAAACTTTACTGAAGAGGAACAAAGTCCATTAATTTCTGAAATGGCATATTATGGACGTAGTCTCTAAGTTCTGCTGACTAACTTGCTTCATGAGTTAAGGCAGAGCTCACGGAGGATTGTCCACCAAATAGCTCTGCAAAACCAGCCCAAAGGGCCGTTCCCCTGATTCAACAATGTTTAAAGGAGAAAGTAGGTGATGGCTGAAGAGGCATTTTGTGCTCTTCTGAAACTAAATGTTGTGTGATGTCCTGAGCTTATAAATAAGTGAAGAACCTGGTGGGCAAATGAGTAGGATACAAAGAAGTGGTCCATCTTTCTGGCATCATCAGTAATGATTAGTGCTTTCTTCTGCAGTTCATTCAGCTCTTGAGAACTTGCCAGTTCAGGCTTTGGAGTAAAAAGATGTGTGCTATTTGGAAGATAGGGATCTGTTTTATTTTACAGTAAAATATGCCAGCAGTGAATTTGATACATGTGTTAGGAAGTAACATTTGTATTAGTCAAAGCTGAGAAATTTAATTAAGTATTATGTGTCTAGTTACTTTCCCCATGGAAGTATTTACAGGGCTGAGCAATTTGATGACTAATGGACATATTTAAAGGGCGTCTGTTACCGATCATGGAAACAAACAAATAAAGTAAAATAAAATTTGTTACTTTTGGCAAGTTCTTATTGCAGTAGAATCATATGCTGAATGGTATCCCTGAGATTTTTTTTTTTCAGCATATATGTTTTAATAGGTACGTGGCCAATTTTGACTTGCAAGGGAAAGATACTTCAAATTGGCTGCATGTTAAAAGAGATCAGTCCCAAACAAATCTGTGTGCAGAAAATGCCATTCAATTTGTGATGTCTTGCTAATGAAGGAAGCCTTGAAAAACAAACCAACTGAAAAACCCCAGCAACTTAGTAGACCTAAGTGTGGTAAATCTTATGTTCCACCCGGGGTGAAGTTTACCTTCCTAGCAAAGGGTGTGCCTCAGTGATCACAACACAGATGATGTTAAGGTGTCAGCTAGTAATGTTAATGAGAAAAGCTGTCCAGGTATATTAAAAAAAAAAAAAGGCAAAAAATAAATGAACAAACAACTGCACTTGAGAGCTGAGCAGCAGTTCAAACAGCGACTCCTAGCCTCAGAGTCTGAGAGCAGATAGGCAGCAGTGGGGACTGTGGCAGTCTGTGGCTTGCTGGCCACATCAAAAAGGGAGTCACTACTTGGCTCAGCTAATTGTTGCTGTGTGGAAATGTGAGTCCAGTAATGCCAGATTTTTATAGCTCTTCAAGAGAGCGGAAATCTGTGTTTTATGTGAAATCTTTCATTTTGAAATGTTTATTCAGAGCTCAAATATGGTGGAGGAGTTGGGAAGAAAGCCCTTGCAGGCCAAACAAAATCTTCTTTTGGATCCATTTGAACCAGAGGTATAGACTTTGATTTGTTTACTTCTGAGTTAGCTAAATGAGTCGTGTTTCTAAAGTTGGAGAGGAAAAGCTTCCTAGTATATGAACAGAAAAATGACTACATGCGTAGGTAAGAGCTGGAACCATGGCGTCCGTCTGCCCGTGTTTGTGTCCTGGCTGGGTACTGTGGGCATGTTACCAATTCGCTTTGTGTCCAGATGCCACTTGAGTAAAATAGGAATGATAATGGTACAAGTTTCATAGAGTTGCTGTGAGGATTTGGAAGAGCTAATTTATATAAACTGCTTAGTACAATGCCTGGCATATAGTGATTACTCAATAAATATTAGCTATTACTATTTTGCAATAAAATGGTATTTAAAGGATTTACCTATTTGTTATACCTGAAGAAAATATCCCCTATAAATGTGGAGGATCTCTTTTGTGTTGGAGTATGGGTTAAGAGCATGGATTCTGGAGTCAGCAGGCTAGGATTTGAACTCTTGCTCTATCACTGTATAACTTGAACAAGTTAATTAATTTTTCTGAGCTTTAGATTCCTCATCTGTAAAACAGGAATAATAACCCACATCTGAAAGTTGTAAGAATTCAGGGAGATAATACACACAGTCAGTGTTGGCATATAAGTCAATAAGTTTTACCTGTTGTTATGATTATTCTGTTAGGATATTTTCTCCCATTACTTGGAAGTTCCATTTTTGCAAACACTTTTTAAGTTATTTATTTCTTATTATATGTATTTAATGAAAATGACATTGCATTTGATTCACAAAGTAAACTTCATCTTAATGAGCCACATTACAACAGTGGGTCTCAGCCAGGTGATTTACCCTTTAGAAGACATTTGGCAACATCTGGAGACATTTTTGGTTGCCATAACTGAGGGGAATGCTGCTGGCATCTAGTGGGTGGAGGCCAAGGGCGCTGCTAAATACCCTGTAATATAAAGGACAGCCCCCACGGCAAAGAACGGTTCTGCCCAAAATGTTGATAGTGCTGAGCTTGAGAAGCCTTTACTACAGCTATATTATTACATCATAATATTTAGTTTGTAATGTTTTTGCTAAGCAGAGGAAGAATTATTGTTTTATCGAAACATTACCTAAATTTCAGATAGCTGTTAACGTGTAAACTGAAATCTGTAGAACAATACTTAATAAAATATATTTAAATGCATATATTCCTGTTTTCTTCTAGTTACAAAAGTAATATGAGCTGGTGAAAATTAAAAGACTACAAAAGCATATAAATAGACAGTGAGGTCCACCTTTTTCCCAACTATCGCCATAGAAATTCTCTGGAAATGCAATAGTTTAAGTTATATTACTTCAGACTTTCAAATACAGTCACACATCTCATAAAAGTGCTTTAGTCAATGTCAGAACACATGTGTGATGGTGGTCCCATAAGACTATAATAGAGCTGAAAAATTCCTATTACCTAGTAACATCGTGTTCATCATAGTGTCATAGTGCAATGCATTACTCAGGTATTTGGGGTGATGCTGGCGTTAACAAACCTACTGCCCTGCCAGTCACATAAAAGTTTGGCATATGCAATTATGTACAGTACATAATACTTGATAATAAGTGACTGTTACCGGTTTATGCATTTACATTACTATACTTTTTATCATTATTTTAGGGTGTACGCCTCTACTTACAAAAAAAAAATGTTAATTGTAAGACAGCCGGAGGCAGGTTTTTCAGGAGGCATTTCAAAGGCATTGTTATCATAGAAGATGACTGCTCCATATGTTATTGCCCAGAAGACCTCCCAGTGGGACAAAATGGGGAGGTGGAAAGCTGATATTCATCATCCTGATCTTGTGTAGGTCTAGGCGCGCACGCGTGCGTGTGTGTGTGTGTGTGTGTGTGTGTGTGTGTGTTTGCTTTTAGCAAAAAAGTTTTAAAAAGATTTTTTAAAAGCTTATAGAATAAAGATATAAAGAAAGTATTTTATGTAATTGAAAATCGCATTTGTTTTTTAAGATAAACGTTACTGCAAAAGAGTTAAAAAGTTAAACAAATTTTAAGTTTTTAAAGTAAAAAGCTACATTATACTAAGGTTAATTTATTATTGAAGAAAGATTGTAAAAATAAATTTAGTATAGTTTAAAGGAAATTGCATAAAACCTCCTGTACAGTGTTATGAAGTCTGCAGTAGTGTACTGCAATGTCCTAGGCCTTCGTATTCACTCACCACTCACTCACTGACTCACCCAGAGCAACTTCCAGTCCCGAAGCTCCATTTATAAGTGCCATATACCAATGTACCATTTCTTAACTTATATACCACATTTTAACTGTACCTTTTCTATGTTTAGATACACAAATACTTAGCATCGTGTTAGAGTTGTTTCCAATATCCACTATAGTAACATGACATACAGGTTTGTAGCCTGTATAGAGCCTAGGTGTGCCACAGACTATACCATCTAGATTTATGTAAGTACACTCAATGATGTTCACAAAGGGATGAAATGGCCTAACATAACACCACATTTTTCAGGATGAAACCCCATTGTTAAGTGACACATGACTGTATATGCGTATGCTGTTCCGTAATTTGCTTTTTAAAAATTTATGTCTTTTTTCTTCCTGACCAGTGTAGTCCTAAAACAACTATGTATGGCAGAGCAGGGCAGATATTCAGGAAGGGTGGTGTGGCATGTGGCGTTAGAGCCCACATTAGGTAGGGAGACATCCGTGTGATGGGGTTGGTGACCTGGCATGGAGCATTAGAGCCCAAACAGGGTGAGGAAGGCATCCATGTGTGTGCAGCCTGGTCTAGGGTGTTCCCAAAGGGCAAGTGAGATAAAGAGCACAAAGAGGAAGGTCTGGTGCAGGGCTTTGAGCCCAGGTCGGAGAAGGGGCAAAAATCAAGGACATGTTCAAGGGATAATAGAGACATGTCAAAGGAATACAACAACTATGTTGAAGGGGCCACAACTGAGATAGTTTGAGCATCAAAGGAATTAATGTAAGTAAATAAAGCTAGTAACAGATTAAAATCCACTGAATAAAATAGGAAACACTGAGTCCATGTGGATATATAAATAGATAAATAAATTAAAAGTTTGATAAGAAATGGAAAATTTATCAAGTTAAAAATAATCTGTTTGGCCAGGCACAGTGGCTCAGGCCTGTAATCCCAGCACTTTGGAAGGTCGAGATAGGCGAATAGCTTGATTCCAGGAGTTTGAGATCAGCCTGGAAAACATGGTGAAACCCTGTCTCTACAAAAAATCATTAGCTGGGTGTGGTGGTGCACACCTGTGGTCCCAGCTATTTAAGAGGCTGAGGTAGGAGGATCGCCTGAGCCCAGGAGGTGGAGGTTGCAGTCAGCCACGATCATGCCACTGTACTCCAGCCTGGGCAACAGAGCAAAACCCTGACTCAAAAGAAAAATAACCTCTTCACCAAAAAACATTAATTATAAAGGGAAAAATAGTAACAGTATGGTGGAAACAGCTGGAAGACATCAGCTTAATCAAATTGGTCAAACATAATATTGTCAGTAATGAGACAAGTCACAGTCATGGCCACTTAATAAAATGCTGTGGTAGCCAGCTTCCAAGCAGACGGTCCTCTCCACCTACCTATTCATACCCTTGGGTAGTCTTCTCCTTCAGTGGGTGACGCCGACCTGGATAGCCAGCAGGATGTTAGAGAAATGATAGTTATGTGGCTTCTGATGCTACGTAATAAAAGACTGCTCACTCTGGGGGAAGCCAACAGCCATGCTGTGAGGCTACTCAAGCAGCCTGAGAGAGAGAGGCTACATAGTGAGGACATATTTTTCCTGCCAACAACCAGCACTAACTTGCTGGCCATGTAGCAAGCTACCTTGCAGGCAAATCTTCCAGCTCCAGTCAAACCTTCAGATGACTGTGGTTCTGGTTCACATCTAAACTGTAACCTCGTAAGAGAATCTCCCAGCTAAGCTTTTCCTGATGCACAGAAACTATGCAAGATGGTTTTCATTGTTTTCACCTACCATGTTTTGGGGTAATTAGATATGTAGCAATGGACAATTAATACAGATGTAGTGAGAAGAATGCAGCATCATTTCTGTCATACTCCTGCCAAAGATGCATAACCTGAATCTTGTCCTAATGAAATGAACCAAACACTAATTGAGAGGCATTCTGCAAAATAACTACCCTGTAGTCTTCTATAGAGTCAAGGACAGATTGAGAAACTGTCTGGAGTGAAGGAGGCTGGAGACATGACAACTTTCCTTGGAATGCCTGATTCTGAAATGGATTATTTTGCTATAAAATACATTATTGGAACAGTGGGCAAAATTTGGAACCTGAAGATTAGATGCTAATAATGTGTCCATGTGAATTTTTTTATTTTGATGGTTTTATTGAGGTTATATAGCAGAATATATTTGTTTTTAGGAAGCCACACTAAAGTGTTTAGAGGTGATGAAACATCAGATCAGTAACTCCAAAATGATTACGGAAAAAGTTCTTTATACTATATTCGCAGCATTTCTATAAGTTTCAGATTATTTTAAAATATTTTAAGTTATGCAAAAAATATGTTATAGAATATGCCCTTAGAGGCCAGGCTTGGTGGCTCATGCCTGTAATCTCAGCACTTTAGAAGGCTGAGGCAGGCAGATCACTTGAGCCCAGGAGTTTGAGACCAGCCTGGTAAACTTGGCAAAAACTCTCTCCACAAAAAATACAAATATTAGCAGGGCGTGGTGGTGTGTACCTGTAGTCTCAGCTACTCAGGAGGCTGAGGCAGGAAGATCACTTGAGTCTGGGAGGCAGAGGTTGCAGTGAGCCAGCCTGAGTGACAGAGTAAGACCCCTTCACAAAAAAAAAAAAAAAGAATATGCCCTTGCCTTTAAAAATAGACATATATTGTCTTTAAAAAAGGAATGCATAGTATTGTGGTTTTTGTAACTGTAAGGTTTTTTTGTTTGTTTATTTACAAATCTCTTATTGAAGGACATTTAAATTGCTTTCAGTTCTTTGCCATTATAAACATTCAGGTCTTTATTATTACAAAAAAATACTAGTAAATATTTTTATAAACATAGTCATGTCTTGTTCAGTTTTTGCCCAAGAATTAATCCTCAGAAATCAAATTACTATGTGAATGGATATGCACCTTTTAATCAGTTTAATCATAAGTCATTCAAGGGAACTGCATAAAATCTCCTTAAAAGAAAATGAAATTTACAGTTTGGTAGTCATTTTTATTTTTCTCCAGCAGAAAGTAATTTCTATAAGAGTGGGAACTTTATCTGTCTTGATTATCACCATCTCCACCATTCAGAGTCTCAGGCATTCAGTGTATATTTGTTGCAACAATAATAGGGAGCATTTATTATGTGTCCAGCACTGTTCTAAGGGAATTAATTCAGTTTTTCCTGGTAACAGCCCTACAAGGTAGGTAATATGACTTTGTCCATTTTGCAGATGAAGAAACCGCAGGTAGAGAGAGAGGTTAGGTACTTGCCTAGTTTCACATAGCTAATGAATAGTGGAGCCAGGAATCAGGCAGTTTTCCTTCAGTTTACAGGTACCCACTATGCTGTCCTGGGTCTCTTATAAATGAATATAGGAATGAATGGTCAAAAATGACCATTTAAAAATGAAAATTAGAGGGAATGAACTGCCTACTTTGTAAGGACCAAATTAGTTTTATGGTCCTCTGGACTAGGCTGAACTTAACTACCTACTAATGCTCCACCCGGAATTAATATTCATATGGTTATAAATCATTCTTACCTAAAGATTTTATGGATATGTAAACAGAACATTTGATTTGTATTACAGATAAAATAGTAAATCTGGGCCTGCAGCTTGAGTCTAGGAGGCAGAGCTTTTACTACTTTATGAGCATATTCTGTTCCCCCACTGGGTTCCTTTGCTCCTGCCATTTCCCTGGACCTGGAATGCTCATTGTCCACCTCCCATAGTGGAAGCTGCCTTCCAAGGCTTGCTCAATAGCCACCTCTTCCACTGAATACTGCTTTTACTCTTCTTTTTTTCTTGCCCTCCTTTTGAAGATTTTTCCCTTCTTCAAAATTCTGAGTCTCTTTTTATAGTACTCATATAGAATACTACATTCCAAATATACCTTATGTTACTGTGTAAAGTTCTCATCTCCTTTAATAGACTATATTCTTTTTTGGTTTTATTCATTTTATAAAACTCCAGTATGTATTACAATATTTTGTACGAAGTATTGAAACTAAGGGTTTTTTTTTTTTTTGGATGACTGAAAGAATTATCTCAGTGAAATATATTTAAAAATTTTAAATCCTAAATAAGAATATTAATGTAATTCGATTATTATATATTCCACATTATCAGGAATTATTAAATACTCATGGTTTTATTTTTCACATGATGATTGGTATTTCGTCTTTAGCTTATAAGTCATCCAGAAACAAGAAGCATAATTAGCTTTCAGTTTTATAGGACCTTTTGTTCTATTCATGGCTACAAATACCAGCTCTGCTTCTACCCACAACTTTAATTCCCTTTTCTTTAAGTGGGTGGTTTAGGGACATCAGAGGTAATTAAAATCAAAGAGATAAGTGGAATTTTTTTTTTTCAAAGGCCAGTACTTAAGGGTGTGTTCCTGTTAGAGAATTTTAATACTAAATGTGTTTTCAAGTGTTTGTGTGATACCAAATCTCCTTGCCAACTGGAAAAGGGACTGTCCTTGAATCCTGTTCTGAATGATATATTAAAACATAATCCCTTCTTCATACATACATATATATATATATATATATATATATATTTTTTTTTTTTTTTTGAAAGAACTTCAGGGTATGTGAAGTATTGTCGTTTGACAGGATTATACTTTGTTGCTAACAAAGGTAATAGCATAGCCTTCAGGCCAATTGTTTCTCTTCCTCCATGAGGAGTTCTTTCCTTTACCCACAGGATAAGGACAAAGCTGAAGGTTTTTGTTTCTGAAAGCTCAACCAGCAAACCAAAGGGAAAGTTCAAACAAATATTATTAGTCTTTTAAAAATGTCATTGCTGCCGGGCGCGGTGGCTCAAGCCTGTAATCCCAGCACTTTGGGAGGCCGAGGCGGGTGGATCACGAGGTCAAGAGATCGAAACCATCCTGGTCAACATGGTGAAACCCCGTCTCTACTAAAAATACTAAAAATTAGCTGGGCATGGTGGCGTGTACCTGTAATCCCAGCTACTCAGGAGGCTGAGGCAGGAGAATTGCCTGAACCCAGGAGGCGGAGGTTACGGTGAGCCGAGATTGCGCCATTGCACTGCAGCCTGGGCAACAAGAGCGAAACTCCGTCTCAAAAAAAAAAAAAAAAAAAAAAAAAAAATGTCATTGCTTATGTAAATAAGCTGGTCCTTGACTGCTGGTGAGCCTCAAGCATCCTTGAATTGGTTGGATGTTAAGTCAGGTTTTATTTATATTTGGTGTATGGTATGCTTCTTCTATGTAGAAAGCACTGATCATGAAGAATCTCACTTCATTTAAGGTTAGTGCTTTTTTATTTGTTTTGGTTCTAGGTTGTTGTTTTGTTTTGTTTTAGATTAGCGTCATTATCTTGTGATTTTCAGAGGCTGAGGTATTTTCAGAGACTGTGAAGCATTTTGATATGATTTTTCCTTAGTTTTTCTTTTACTGTTACACATCTCATCAAATTCATTTGAGATTCTTGGAACCATGTTTATAGTTACCGATTAAAATAAAATTTTAATCTCTTTCTTTGGAAGTACAGTATTTTTATATTGTGAATTATACAGTTTTAATTTATGCCTTCAGGCTAAAATTTGCAGGTTTGATACACAGTCTTAAATGTATTCAGAACAATAAAGTCAAAAGATGAATATTTTCAAGTTTAGCTTAGTTGAGTCCTCTCATAAAACGTTGAGCCGTCACACTAGGTCTTCATGGCCTCTCATTTGTATTAATGTGACGTTCTTGATCATAACCTTTGTAGATAAAATTCATTCGGGGGCAGCTAAGAGTCTCCCTACTCTTTCTAATTCTGTTGTGAAACTCCAAACTTTAGGAAAGAATATCTTTAGGGAGGTATGCCTTAAAAGTACAAAATTATTATTTTGCATATCAGAGGCAGGATTTTTAAATGGGCATTTACAGCTTGTGTATCATGTTAGCTGTTGAGTTTTCACTTGTTTTAAAATAATTCTGAGAACTTGGGCAATTCTGTGTTGATCCTTGGGAGTTCTTGGTAGGAGGTATCTTTCCTCTTAGATCTGTAGCTCTGTGACGCATGTATATAAAGATGCCTTTGTTCTCAAAGTCTTTTTCTATCTGATTACTGTGGTATCCAAGTGCTTTGTCTTTGCCTGTCTTCGTTTTGTTTTGTTTTGTTTTTTTCCTTGTGCCTTAGCCGGTCATTTGTGTGATGTCTACATTCAGCAGAGGTACTAAGAGCATTTTTGATGAGAGAAAGGACGGATAGAGGAAGTAAGGAGAAATTCAGAGTGGGGCGGCTGTGAGGGATAAAGGGGGAAAGAAGTAGGAAAAGAAAACAGGAGTGGGTGCGAGGGAGGAAGAGGAAGCCAAGGCGGAACAGGGTCTCTACACAGGCTACGCCGTTGGGGGTTCCTGAAATCTTGGGGGCCGCTCGTGGGGGCGGGAGCTCAACAGACCAGCATTTTCCCCGGGCTTGGGCGCAAGCTCGTCAAACTACTAATGTATGAAAGAACCTCAGCTGGGATTTGCCGAGGACAAATGCCGTAACGTGTTAGTCATCCATTATCTGCTTCTATTTTTGCAGGTTCTGAATGATGACTGGCGCGCGTCTGGGTGATGCCCCCCGCGGTCCCTGCCGTTCCGGACTGATAAGGCACCCGCGCGTCTAGCCCCAGCGCCAGGGCGCGCGAGCGGCGCTGGAGGGAGCCACGCTTCCGCCCGCGGGCCGGACCCAAGTCCCGCCTGCCGCGGGGTCTGCCCGCCGCCCGTGACCGGGGCGCCTCGCGCGGCCGCTCGCTGCTCTCACGCGCGGATGCTGTGTGGCCGCCGCGGGACGCGCGCCGCGCCCGGGCCATGAAGTAGCGGCTGCCGGCGGGTCCTCTCCCGGCGGGGCCGGAGCGGCGTGGACATGGCCGGCCGCGTCCCCAGCCTGCTAGTTCTCCTCCTCGTTTTTCCGAGCGGCTGCCTGGCTTTCCGAAGCCCACTTTCTGTCTTTAAGAGGTGGGTGTTCGCGGTCGGGGTGGTTTCTGTGCATGCTGCTGAGAAAGGCGATCCCTTGGATGAACCGGAGTGTTGGCAGAATGGGCGAGGGGGATGTTCTTTGCGGGAATGACTTGGAATTTTAGCACAGCAACTTCTTGTGAAGTCCCCCGTGCAGAAAAAGCCGACTGTTGTGTTGTAGCCAAGCAGTTCTGGCTTTCAAAACTCCAATTAGAAGTTGGGATTTCCAATACTAATCACTCCCTCTTGGGGAAGTATTTCAGGAACTACGATATAGTCGCTTAGATTTGAATGCCTTCTTGGTTATAATAGCTCGAAGGATAAAATATAAAGATACATCAGTGTCGAGGAGAAGCAGATCATAGTCTATAATGGCTCACAAGGAAACACTGAGCTGTATACAAACGCCTCATAATTACCTTATTAAATATTTATGTACTTGTACATTTGTAATTCACATTCGCAGTCTTTTATTTCTTCCTCTAACAGCTCTGCCTCCTAGCAAGATTATGGTTGGCTTTCTTGTTTCTAACTAGTAATTCTGAACACCGAAAATAGTCACAAAAATTTTTACTGGATTATCGTTAGTATTTCTGCCATTAGAAAATTGGCATGCCTGTGATAATTTGTTATGTATTAATACTGTATCTTCATTAACTTGCAACAAATATATGTTTTGACAAGTTTTTATTGAATGGCGTTTTAAACTAGCCTGCTTGGTTGCATTGGTTATATTTTGTTTACAAATTAGGTATATATTGTTATTGGACTATGAAATGCAAATCTGAGTATGTTTAAGAACATTGTGTAGTCATCACATCTTTAGAGTTTTCAATGGGTTTAAATCAATCATCCTTAAGGTCAGAGAATTCCTTTCTTTCCCCTTCTCATGTTAAGTTTAGATTGTATTATGTTCAAGAATATTGAAATTGTCTTCTTTTTTTCAAGGTTTAAAGAAACTACCAGACCATTGTCCAATGAATGTCTTGGTACCACCAGACCCGTAATTCCTATTGATTCATCAGATTTTGCATTGGATATTCGCATGCCTGGGGTCACACCTAAACAGGTGAGAGGAATTCTGTATTTCATTATTCACTTGTTCTGGATAGGCTATAATTAAAGTAAGGAAACTACACTTACAGCTGTAGGAACTTCTTTAAACGTGGGCATTTGCTTTCAAGACTCCAGCTAAGGCTAGAATATTATAAAGAGGATTAAGTTTTTCATGGTGAATCTTTCACTTAAATTTTGTTTTTAAAATTTTTACTGATATTGTCATTTGTGGTTTGAAATGGAATGTCAAAAATTTTTGCATTTTGAGATTCTCTATGGAGTAATAGCCTCTGTAATGCAGCATGCAAGTATGCATTAAAATACAAAAAATTATCCTAATAAAGGAAAATGATATTGAGCAGCTGCATCTAAGCTACTTCGTTTAGATATCCTTCTATTACAACCACAATGAAGAAATAAAAATGTGTTTACTGCCAAGAATTTGAAAAACAATACATTCTACACTTGTAAAAGTTAAGAAAACTGTGCATACAGGTGGCTGATTGTGAGTTTTGTTTAGCCTGACTTGCTCATTATAAGAGATGTATTTTTGAAATAATGGCAAAACTCATATAAATGTGACTTATAGAGCATTCTGAGTAGAACTAGGTTGTTGCTAGGGCTTTCCCTCTTTTAGGAACACACAAGAAGCTCAAACTCACTGCTGTCATGTGTGCAAGGTGTTTCATTAAGCATTAAAAGGCCAGAATTAATTATGCTTTACCGCCAGGCAGTTCAGGGATTTATGTGTGTCATTAAAAGATAGTCCTCTCCTTTTGAAGGGCTGCAGAGACAGGGAAAGACCTGAGTATTGTGGAGCTGCAGTAGCTGATGACTCATTGTTGCAGATAACTTTCTATTTTTCTTTTCTTTTTTATTTTATTTTCAGTACTAGGGAAATAAAGGTATTCGTATTCTATTTATTGGGCCAAATTCCCTTTGCAATTGACATCCCGAAGCTCTAGAGAATACACACACGCCTTTTTGGGGGGTCTAAGAATTGGCATTCATTTATTTGAAGACCTGCGTATGATTATCTATAAATAACTACCACTATAAAAATGACTTTCACTCCCTCCTCATCACCAAATGATCATGCAGATGACTTTCCGTGTATGCAGTTGTTACTGTGCTAGCTTTTAATTTCATAAGCTTTTTATTTAGTATTTAACTGCAAGAAGTGAAATGAGATTGAGACTAGGAGAGAAGAACAACAGTTGCTCACTTGTGAAGTGTGTCTCTTGTCTCTTCTCACTTTTTAAAGTGGGTTTCCCCCTGTATTTGCTTAAACTGAGTGTATTTCTTTTAAGGTATCCAGTAATTGGGTTTTAAAGCACTCTTTTCCCGCAAGAATATCATTATTTTATCAAATAGTCTTTTGTTGTGGTTCACTATCATTGTTATTCTTTCTTCTCATTATTTAAGAGTAATAACATTTAAATTACTTAACAATAATGATGGGCAGTTGTGATGAGATCAAAAATCTCAGTAAGAGATCCTAGAAGAATTGATTATAAAAGGATGTGAAGGAGTCGCATTTTCATAAAGTAAAATGTGTTCATTTTTATAATTTTATATCATTATCCAAATAAATCCACGAGGAAAGAACATACATTATTTAGATAACCGCGTTTTATTTTGCACTGTCTATATTCACCTTTGCCTCATGCAATGCACATTTGCTGACTGCCTTTCCAGCAAGTAGCTGGTTGCCTCCTTGCCCCTTCTCTGAGACCATGTGGTTCCCAAGAGCTTCCTACCCAGGCTCCAGAAACGGAACACATGGACCATGATTGGTAATTGACTATATCCCGCCTCCCTTTCCACAATGATTGGTTCAACAAAAGTGTGTGATTTAGACCATTCAAATCTTAGGACTTTTGCTGAGTATGTATTTTTTTCTGTTTCATGTAATCAGTAGGCTTGTAGTGCTAGGGTCTGCTGAGTTCTAGGAGCCATGCCTGGAATAAAACTAACACCATAGAGGGCAATGCAGAGAGATTTAAAGAATGTAGATGCTTGGTGATATCACTGCTTACACAGTGTTCAGTTTTGTTAGCCTTTCTTGTTTCAATAAGGTTGAGTTGGGTTTTGTATTACTCGCCACTGTAGCGACTGGGTAAATGATTCAGTTGCTCTGCCTGACAGCTCAGAACTGCTTGTTGAATATTTCTTCCACTTTTTTCCCATCACTCTCTATCCACCATGTACCATGAGTATGTAATTTGGTTCAGCTGACATACAGATCTTATACTTTGCAAACTTTTATGGGAAATGGTAGACTCTCCGTTGAATATACCCAGGAAGAGGGGAACCCAGAACCTTCAGAACCTCTTTCCTTCTGAACTTGGTGTTCTAGTGAAGAAGGCGAAGATCTGTGATGCCGTAAGTACTTTTGAAGAAAGTATTCTTTTCTTAAAATGAAGATAAAACCAAAGTTTTACACAAGTCATTAAGAGGAAAGGAGATTTTTTTAAAATGGAAAAATGAAAAATGAAAAAGTGTTAGAGGGAAGAAACGAAAGGTTGAATGGAACGAAGAGTTGGCCAAAAAACAAAGTGTAAAAAGGTCCAAGAAAATAGAATGAGCAGGAGCAAAAAGAAAAAGAAGAAATTCAGAAATAACTAGACTATGAAGATCGAACATTTAAAAATCATAAAAGATAAAGAAGATGAAGGAAAATATAAAAACAAAGAAAGACATTGAGAAGTTAAATGGCAGAGGATTTCTTTTTTTTTTTAATGGCAGACAATCAAGAAGAACAACATTTAAAGAAGGAACAGAGGAACAAGAACTTGAGTTGGGAATTAAGAGACATCATGTTGATTAAAGAAATGTATTCATTCCACATAGGTTTTTTTGATACAGTACATCTTAAGTTTTGGTAACAATGAAAGCTACATCGGTAAATCTGATGTGTATCCTTTCTTTGGAAAACTTGAGATTTTTAGGTAGGCTTGGATAGAGAAACAAGCAGATGTAGAACAGAGGTGGGAGGAACCTGAGACACAGTACAGATAGTGCAACTAACTGATTTTATACAGATGGAATACAAGCCTAGATTAGTGTCTTATCAAGGATGCCCAGTCGTGTCAGGCCTCTGAGTTGCCATTCTGCCATACCACAGGACTTTAAAGTGGCAATTAAAAATATCTCCCATTAAAACTAGATCCAATGAGTCCAGAAAAAGTGATTTAGTGTCTGTTGCAATATCAATTTTATAATCAAAATGAGCTCATTCTGTCTCTTCTCTGACTTAAAAAAATTTGAAAATACTTTCCATCCTTTTTTAGAAATGGATAATCAGTGTTTAACTCTGTTAATTGGTGTTTTTCCAGCCTTTGGGAAGATTAGAGAGAAGAGTAGGCGACTTTTCAATAGCCTATCATAAAGTCAGAATCTGGCGTCCCATGGCACTCGCTTCAAATCCAGCAGAGCCATGAAGTGGTAGTATCTTGAGACTTCTCTTCTAGCACCGTTTCTTTTTTTTTTTTTTTTTTTTTTTGACTCTTATTCTCACCCTGGACCCTCTGGACTTTTGCTGTCACCAACTCTCATAGCAACAAACAAAACAATGTGATAAACTGCCAGTTTATGGACATAGTATGGTGATATCAATTTGGCATGTTAACTATCCCTTGGGTGTTTTATTTAAAAATAAATAAAAGTATAATTACAATTATTTTCCATAAAGTTTATTGCCTAAATGTAACTCAAATCCAGGGGTTAGAACAGAACCCATGACGTTGGGGCCAGGCTGACATCATTCTGTCTTCAGCTCTTGCAGTCTCAACTCAGATCTGTTTTTTAACCAGCTAGTCCTATTCCTTCATCTGTAGAAAGGATAATAATAGTTTATTATCCTACATTAACCAGGGATATTCTTAGGACTCAGTGACGTAATGTTGAGTTGTCTTGCACACGGTAGAGAAAATGTATACTAATATAATTATTATGTGTGTTGAGGGAAATGTGAACCAATCTTGAGATTAGAAAGAAATTGCTAACCCTTAGGCTTTCAGCAATGGCTTCATGGAAAAACTAAGACATTGCACTAATTGTGAAGGAGACGAAGGTGAAGAAAATGAAGAAAAATAGAAAGTACAAACCTAGGCAAGAGAAACCTGAATAAAGTAGACAAAGAAGTAAATCTTTCGGTGTTCTTAGTATTGGTAAGTAGTTATTTTCATTAAAAATGGCCCTATCATAAGAGACGAAAGGATCCTGAGAATGGATATGCTCTTCTCAGAATTCTTACACTTCTTTATACTGCTTGGAAGAGAAGTTACGAAAAGAAGTATCATCAGTTTGAAACCTTTTATTTTATATATATGTTTGAAATAAGCCTTGAATTTTTTCAGTGTCTGCTTTCTTAAGGACTTTATACATTGACCTTGTTTTAAAAAACACATTGCCAGATGTGGTGGCTCATGCCTGTAATCCCAGCACTTTGGGATTCCATGGCGGGTGGATTACCTGAGGTCAGAAGTTCCAGACCAGCCTGACCAACATGGTGAAACCAATCTCTACTAAAAATACGAAAATTAGCTGGCGTGGTAGCAGGCACCTGAAATCACAGCTACTTAGGGGGCTGAGGCAGGAGAATTGCTTGATCCCTGGAGGCGGAGGTTGCAGTGGGCAATAGCGCCATTGCACTCCAGCCTGGGCAACAAGAGCAAAACTATGTCTAAAAAAAAAAAAAAAGAAAACCACTTTTATCTAATGTATTTGTTTTCAAATCCTAAGTTTATGTAGCATTCTATTTATTTGCTATTTGCTCAAGTTAGATCCTCTGTATTCTTAGTGTAAGGACTTAGAAATGCAAACAAATTTACAAAAAATACGTGATTTTACAAAATTAAATATCTTCCTTGAGCCTGATTTCTTAAAGCCTTATATTAGTTGAATTGCTTTCAATGAAGATGTTTTAGGCTACCATTAGCGTAATCATTGCCCTCCCTTATTTTGGGAGTGATGATCTGAGAACTATGAAGAAATATACCTTTCCCTTTTCGAACCTCTTGCAAATTCTTGTCTCATTCAGCATTTTTCTTTTAAAGGACTCTTCAGATCATGCATTGAAATTGGAAAGCAGCCTGTCCCTATGTATCTAAGCACATATATCTATTGCCAAGAAACAGAACAATTCTGAGTTTAAGGATCACATCAGGTACCCCCAGCAACATGTTGAAAAACCTGAAATTAGAATCTTAAGTTATTATTTTAAAATATCGATGAAAAAATATTATCATTGAAATGAAACCAGAATGAACAAAATACTCCTACAAAATTTTCTCAACAGCTTCCCACCATGTTTCACTTTGCTGTTTTCTCAAATGAACAGTCATGAGAAAATGTTAACTAGTATACTTTAACTTCTTCATTTTCTAACATGAGAAAGACATTCCTTTGCCTCCACAATGCATATATAATCTGTAAAACAAACCCAGCTTTCATGGGCTTTTCTTTCTGTACCCCTGTAAGGAATCGGTTATATTATATCAAACCATAATCACAACATCATTTATAAGTGGCAGTTGCTCAGAATATCTGTTTTATCAGAGGTAATATACAAGTTAAATGAAGAATTGTTTTTATTAAATTCAGAATGCCAATTAAATTAGACTTTGTAAGTAAAGTTACTTAGTTGTATACAAGCTTGGCTTTTGTCTAGTTTTGAGGCTATAATGATGTTGTCTATATATTTTTTTAATTCCATCATTGTGTAAAAAAGATGTACATATCCTCAGTCAATGCTAAAAACTCAGAGTAAAGTTAGCAAGGGGGCCTGCTTGAGAGTGGAGGGTAGACGGAGGGAGAGGATTAAACAACTACTTACGGCCTACTATGCTTTTTACCTGGATGACGGAATAGTCTGTATACCATACCCCCATGACACATAATTTACCTGGATAGCAAACCTGCACATGTACTCCTGAACCTAGAGTAAAAGCTAAAAAAAAATTAGCAGGACCTCCAGAAAAAAAATGAGGCTTTACTGGAATAGTTTTTAGTACTTTAGGGATAGTGATTTCCTTATCTCCTTCTCTCTAGTTGTTAGTACCTAATATTTGTATTCTTTTGAAATTAAAATTCCAAGTTTTCTCTCGGGCAGAAGAATAAAAGGAAGGGAGACACCCCACATCCCCATTTTACTGTTTCCCCATTTTACTGTTGGCCAGCTTGGCTTTCAGTTTAAACCTCACTGCAGAAGGAGAGAAAACAACACAGGCTTTCTAGCACCAGCCACCAGTATGGTATATGCTGTACTCTTGTGGGGAAGGTGGATCCAAGCTCTTCACGAAGCAGCTGTATGATTGCTGAAAGTGCTTAAAGAAATCCCCATCCAACTCCAGGAGCCCCATGGATTTCCTGATCGCCTCCGTGTGGTCAGCAGCCATGGTCCGGCATACCTTCCCTAGTGTTGTGAACTGTCCACCACTGCAGGCCTCACCCTCGTCGAATTGAATCTGTACAGTAGAATAGACATAGCAAATGAGGGTTACTTTCTGAGCCAAATACATTTGATTGGGAAGAGCTGCCTGGAAAGTGTTAAGAATTATGAGGCCACAATGGGGCTTGATGGGAAAGGGTGCAGCGACCCATAAGCGACATCTGCCATGAATGTGCAAGGTAAAAGTGGTGGCTCCAGCGGCCAGCCTCTAGAAAGAACAACCCTGGGTGAAGACTGATTGTATTAAGTCATTGTCTTAAAATGAATATATGAGTCATGGCTTTTCTTTTTCTTCTATTCCTTTCTCTCCTTTCACAACAAATAAAAACCAGCATGGTGATCTTCTTATTGAAGGACGCATATTGAGAAACATCCTAATTCTGGACCAGCATGTACTTTTTACTTAGAAAGACTTAGGCGGTGTGTATAAAATTGCAAGATTTGTGAAAAGAATAACAAAATAAATTAAAATGCTGTATCTCCTCCCTCCCCAAATTAAGAAATTAATATTATCTCCATTTTACCAATGGGAAAGCTAATAGCAAAGAAAATAGCATGATTATTGGAAAGAATGGCCACCAAGCCCTTGTTTTGTTTATTTATCTGCCAGACATTCATTCTTCTTTACCTTTCTATTTTGAAAGCTCAGGATTGGTGTCATTTAAAACAATACATGTCAAAAATCTCAGATTAGATATATTTGTATATTTACTCTTTGCTTTATCAGCAAGCGTTAATTATATGAATTAAGTAGATTACAAAAATGTTAAATGGCTCTTATAAATGACAAAGTCACATGTCGTTCACTGTCAATTGTTTTAAGTTTACATTATGATGCTTCCTCTTTATTTTTACTGAAACTTATTTAATGTCCACTTAGGGAAGATACGATTAAACTATTAGCAATGTTTTTTCTGTGAGGATAATATAAACATGTCACATATCAGGGTTCAGAACTGCAAGTATGAGTATACATTGACTATTTTTTCCCTTTCTTTATAAAAAATTAGAAACAGAAGAGGGTATTTATTATTTTCAATCAATTTTGAGTATGTTTGAATTAACATGATGCTTGAGAATATTTTTAAATTATCTACAATATAAAAGAATCCCTTATGATCACCTATTTTCTCAACAAGGTTTAGAGTCCTTTTGTTTTTGTTTTTTTAATTTTTTTTTCTAGTAAATATTTTAATGGGGAAAACATATTTATTGAGTGTTCATTATGTAAAACTACTATATTGGGCACTTTACATACACTGTTTCATTAATTCCCATAAAATGCCTGTGTTCAAGGCATTATTATCCCCACTTTTTATATTAAAAATTGAAACCAGAAGAGATTAATAACCTGTTCTTAGCAAATAGCCAGTAAAGAGGAGAACAAGGATTTAAATACAGATTTACTTGAATCTGAAACTCATGGCTCATTTTATAATTCTGTACTGCCAATCTGTTAATGATCTGTCTCCCACAGAATTTTACTCTATGTGTTTTATGTATGTGTATATATATATATATATATATATATATATATACACACACACACATATATAAATATATACACACATATCCATATATACACACACATATATTTTTATTTTATATATATTGTAAAGATATAAGCTCTCTTTTATTAAACAAAATACACATTAGTGGCTTCATCCTAAATTATTATTATCTGTTTTGAGATGGGATCTCACTGTGTCCCCCAGGCTGAATGCAGTGGTGCAATCAAAGCTCATTGCTACCTCAACCTCCTTTGCTCAAAGGATCCTCCCATCTCAGCCTCCTGAGTAGCTGACACTGTAGGCACACACCACCATACCTGGCTTAATTTTTTATTTATTTTAGAGATAGGGTTTTGATGTGTTTCCCAGGTTGGTCTTAAAATCCTGAGCTCAAGTGATCCTCCTGCCTCGGTCTCCTAAAGTGCTGGGATTACAGGTGTGGGCCACTGTAGCCAGGCCATCCTAAATCCTTGAATAACTTTCTTCTAATACTATGCAGAAAGACGTGCTACTAATCTGAATTCTGGTAATATATTGGTCACTTCACCAGGGTTAAAAGATATCTTGCAATCAACTTAAGTTCATTTATTTTAACAGATCTTTTTTTGTTTATTCTCGTCTAAATCTAACTAGAGATTACTAAATTCTTTCTTAAAGAAGTATCACATAGTAAATATTTTCGACTTGTGAGCCATATAGGTTCTGTTTTGACTGTTGCAGTTAGAAAGCAGCTATAGATACTATGTAAATGAATGGCTTGGCTTTGTTTCAATTGAAAACTGTGTCTGCTAGAAAAGGCAGTCAGCCCACAGGCTGTAGTTTCCCATTCCCTGATAGAAACAACTGCATATGCCATTTAGGCTAATAAATGGATTTAACCTTTGGCATCTCATGAACAGTGTCTTCTGACTAACAGAACATAAAGACCAAAAATACCACTGCAAGGTTAACAGAGCTTTGATCTTTGTTCCTTAGTTACCTATTCAGTTTTCATGAGTAAATGATTATAAACAAGAGTTCTCTTTTTTGGAATATTGTATTTCAGAACTCTCCACCTCACTAGATGGCGATTCCTCTGGTGTAATTTCTCTTGGCCAAATATACTAGAGTCTTTATTTATGCTTCTTTTCTCCCTCATAGCCTGTAAACAAAATGCTAGTAAATCCTGTTCATTCTACCTTCCAAATATACCCCAATTCCAGCTTTTTCTCACGACAGCTATCTTTTCAGCTCTGGCCCAGGAACCATTCTCTTTCCTGGATTATTACAATATCCCTCCTAACTGACCTACCTTGTACCTGTGCACCCATGCAATCTGGACTCCACTCAGTAGTCACAAAGATTCTATTTAAACAGAAGTCAGAACACATTACTCTTCTACGAGTACCCTTAAAGAGTTTCTTGTACCACTCACATTAAAAGCCCAAGACCTTATGGTTACTTCCAAAGCCCTTCATCTTTCCCACTTTTGTGTCTCTCATCCCTCATTTCTGTGTTATAAATCGTGTCAAAGATAAACAAAGTTGAACGTTCCTGAAGTGGTAGGGACTGAATTTAATCAACAGTTGGTTTGGACAGAAGTTGATTTGTACTCGGCATTTTAAAGGGAGAAGTAGTAGGACAAAGTAGTAAGTGGGGGCCCAGTAGAGTCGGGGAAGTGAAACATTACAGAGGGTTAGTTGGCATAAACACAATTAGGCCAGCTGTGTTCGCTAGCTGGAATTACTGAAGTTGTGATTCCATCCCACCACAGACACTGGAAGACAAAGGCTCTATTCTCAGATATTGGCTGGAACAAACTAGATTTTTTTGGCCAACTTGAGTATTCTCAAGCAAGCACTTTCAGTGGAGCTAGAATCATTTTAAGGATATGGCACTGAGCTGTTAGAAACTGTTAGTGTTTGTCAAGTCTTTATAAGCCATGGTGGAGGCCTAGTCAGGAAGAGAGCTTGCAGGAGCCTGGCTAGAGTTTAATCAAAGAGATAATATCTGTCCTTCATTATATATACAAAACAGATCAGAACTCTGTTCCACCACTTGCTGGCTGCAAGACCTTGGGCAAGGTACTTAAACCTTTATGTGCTTTAGTTTTCTCATCTGTAAAATTAGGATAATCATAGTTCCTATCTGATAGGATTGCAGTTAAGTAAATTAATATGTGTAAAGCCCAGTAAATACTCAGTGAATTTAGTTATTAATATTTTTGCCCTGAACTATATTATAATGGATTAGTTAAGAAATGTTATCAAGCAGCTAATGTAAGGCCCTATTGATAAATATGTTAGAATACTTGATATAAAGAATACAGAGGATCAACATGGGAATAAAAAGAGTAATTGCGACAATAGTTTAGTCAGGACTGCAGTCATAATTTTCTAGAGCACGTTATGGAAGCAGGTTAGAATCTACATTTGTCTCTTGCTTTATTCAGAAAATATTTGTGGAGGCAGTAGGATTTAAAGAATGTAGTTCAAGGGGTAGAGAAAGAGATTTGAAAACAAAAATTCAGAATTCCTGTAAAGCTACCATTCTAGAAATAGTGCTGTAAACAGATGAAGTACTCAGAACCTCAACTTTTATAATTTTGTCTTTAAAAGAAACTAGCAATTATTAAAGGTACAACTTGCTAGGAGATAGAAAAATTTATATACTATGGGCATAAGAGACCGTCACTGTCAAATACTTAAAATAAAAATTCAAAGTGGACTGCATGCAGTGGCTCACATCTTTAATCAACACTTTGGGAGACTGAGGCAGGAAGACTGCTTGAGGCCAGGAGTTTGAGACCAGCCTGGGCAACATGGAGAGACCTCCATCTCTATAAAAAATTTTAAAAATTAGCTGGGCGTAGTGTTGTGTGTCTGTAGTCCTAGCTACTCAGGAGGCTGTGGCAGGAGGCTCACTTGAGCACAGGGAGTTGAACCTGCAGTGAACTAGGATTGTGTCACTGCACTCCAGCCTATATGACAGAGTGAGATGCTAATAAAAAAGAAAAAGACTTAGTGAAGTTGATTAAAATCTCTTTCTATAATTATAAAGGGAGAATCCCTCTATAATTATTAATACATAAATATCCCTCTGTAGCATATTTGGTGTATCAAATAGATCTCAAAAGGCAAATATAATTGTATTTGAATATTTCAGCAAATAGAATAATTTTATATTTACAGTCATGTTCTTCATAACAATGTTTCAATCAACAACAGACTGAAGATTATAATGGAGCTGAAAAAGTCCTACCACCTGGTAATGTTGTAGCTTTCATAACTTCATGATGCACGTGATTGTGGTGATGCTGGTGTTAACAAACCTGCTGTACTGCCAGTTATATAACAACATAGCAATACAATTATGTATAGTACATAATACTTGATAATGATGCTGAATGGCTATGTAAGTGGCTTATGTATTTACTATAGTGTACTTTTAAACATTATTTTAGAGGGTACTACTTCTACTTGTTAAAAAAAAAAAGTTTATTGTAAAAGAGCCTCCAGCAGGTCCTTCAGGAAGTATTTCAGAAGAAGGCATTGTTATATGAGATGACAGCTCCCTATGTCTTTTCGCCTTTAAAGACCTTCCAGGAGGACAGACATGGAGGTGGAAGACAGTGATATTAATGATCTTGGCCTAGGCTAAAGTGTGTGTTTGTGTCTTAGTTTTTAACAAAAATCTTTAAAGTAAAAAAAAAAAAAAATTTAATAGAAAAATCTTTATAAAGATATAAAGAAAATATTTTTATACAATTGTGGGATGTTTGCTTTTTAAGCTAAATTTTATTATGTGAGTCAAAAAGTTTAAAAATTAATACATTTGTACCATTAAAAGTTACAGTAAGCTAAGGTTAATTTATTATTGTGGCCTAAGTGTACAGTGCTTATAAAGTCTACAGTAGTGTACAGTAATGTCCTAGGCCTTCACGTTTATTCACCGACTCACCCAGAGAAACTTCTAGTCCTTCAAGCTCCATTTACAGTAAGTTTGAAATAGTTGGGATTTGTGTCCCTGCCTAAATCTCATGTCAAAGTGTAATTAATCCCCAGTGTTGGAGGAAGGGCCTGGTTGAAGGTGATTGGATCATGAGATCATGGGGGCAGATTTCCCCCTTGCTGCTCTAGTGATAGTAAGTGGGTTCTCATGAAATCTGGTTGTCTAAAAGAGTGTAGCACCTTCCCCTTTGCTCTATTCCTCCTCCTTTGGTCATATAAGATGTGCCTGCCCTCCCTTCGCCTTCTGCCGTGATTGTAAGTTTCCTGAGCTCTCCCCAGCCATGTCCTGTACAGCCTGTAGAACCGTAAGGCAATTAAACCTCCTTTTTTTTGTAAATTACCTAAAGTAGTTCTTTATAGCAATGTGAGAATGGTATAATACAGTGCCCAACATATGTTTACCATTTTTATCTTGTATACCATATTTTTATTGCACCTTTTCTATGTTTAGATACATCTAGATATACAAATACTATTGTGTTACAGTTGCTTCCAATATTTAGTGTAGTGTCATGCTGTACAGGCTTGTAGCCTAGAAGTAATAGACCATACCATATAACCTAGGTGTTTAGTAAACTATATCATTTGGGTTTGTGTAAGTACACTGTATGATGTTTGCACAATGACAAAATTGCCTGATACATTTCTTAGAACATATCCCCAGAACATTTCTAGTAAGGAAATTATTAGATATGTTCTGAGAAATTTCCTAGATTGTTAAATGGCATATGACTTGCTCGGTGCTGTGGCTCATGTCTATAGTGCCAGCACTTTTGGAAGCTGAGGAAGGCAGATCACTTAACCCTGTGAGTTTGAGACTAGCCTGGGCAACATGGCAAAATTTCCTCTCTACAAAAAAAAATACAAAAATGAGCTGGCCATGGTGGTGTATGCCTGTAGTCCCAGCAACTTGGGAAGCTCAGGTGGGCGGATCCCTTAAGTCTGGGAGGTGGAGGTTGCAGTGAGCCAGGATTGTGCCACTGCACTCCGGCCTGAGCAACAGAGTGAGAATCTGTCTCAAGAAAAAAAAAAATGACATATGACTACATTTAACATATGGTAAATATAATCCAACATATATAGATGAAATTTACATTTGGGAAAGAGAATATAAATTCTTTCCCAGTACATAGAAAATATTTATAAAAAGTTACATAGCAGGACATTAACAAATTTTATTTGACTACAGTAATTAGAATTTTTATACTCACATCCACTTGTAATTCAATAAAACTAGAAATAGACCAAGGAATGATGTCATGGAAGACTTAGCTACTTAGAAATTAAGGACCATTTTTCTGCACAACCCCTGAAACAAAGAAAAATAAACAAACCTGAAATTTTAAATTGTCTAGAGAGCAATGACTCTCTCTAGTAATATCCAGTAAGGAAAACTCATGGCAAGCCTAAGCATTTCTTAAACGTCAAAAATTATGCATTATTAAGAATTAGAAAGGGTAAACGGAATTTTTAGACACTTATGTGCAACTGTTTCTGTATATTTCATAATCTTGAGGAAATGGATGCTTTTCTAGAAAATAACTGAAATTTACATAAGAAGATACTTAAAATCTTCACAGACCACTAACTGTAGAAGAGACTGGAAAAGTAAAAGACGACTTTTATACATACACACACAGACTTACAAAGTTAAGAATCATTTAACCAAAAACAGACTGAGAAAAATTAAAAACACGTATGACAGAAAAAAGTTAAAATACCAAGTATATAAAGAGTTCCTGAGATTTTTGAGAAGACAAGCAGTCCAAAAGAAAAGTAAATTAAGAATATTAATGTAACAGAATGCAAAAATTCAATCCTATGAATAATTAGATAAATTAAAGGAAAAAAAGTTACTGTTTTTTTAACCCATGAATTTGGCAAAAGTTCAAAAGAGCTATACTATAAAGAACTTTTAAGGATGGGACGACATGGGACAGTTTCATACATTGCTGGTGGAGGGTGCACTACTACAAACTTTTTAGTTTAGTTATTAGAGTTATCTTCTAAAGTAAAACTACTCATATCCTTAAACTTTGGGGAGATCATTCTATAGAATTTTATGCAATAAACAAAAGTCTTAGAACTACATATTCTGCTCTAGAAATATTGCCATTGCATGCTAAGTGAGATAAACAAACTAGAGAGTCATGTGCAAAAGTGTGAACCTATCTTTTTTTTGGTGGGGGGGGCAGCGGACATGTGGTGTTTCTTTGGTTACATGAATAACTTTTCTAGTGGTGATTCTGAGATTTAGGTGCACCTCTCACCTTAGCAGTATACACTGTACCTAATGTGTAGTCTTTTAACCCTCATCCCTTCCCACCTTTCCCTCCCAAGTCTGTTGTATCATTCTTATGCCTTTGCAGCCTCATAGCTTAACTCCCGCTTATGAGTGAGAACATACGATGTTTGGTTTTTCATTTCTGAATTACTTCACTTGGAATAAAGGTTTCCAGTTCTATCCAGGTTACTGTGAATGCCATTATTTCGTTCCTCTTTATAACTGAGTAGGTTCATGGTGTATGTATATATACCACATTTTCTTTATCCACTCATTGATGGATGGGCATTTGGGTGGTTCCACATTTTTGCAATTGCAAATTGTGCAGCTGTAAGCATGCATGTGCAAGTATCTTTTTTTGTATGATGATCTTTTCCTCTGGGTAGATACCCAGTAGTGGGACTGCTGGATCAAATGGTAGTTTTACTTTTAGTTTTTTAAGGAATCTCCACACTGTTTTCCATTGTGGTTGTACTAGTTTATATTCCCACCAGCAGTGTAGAAGTGTTCCCTTTTCACCACATCCACACCAACATCTATTATTTTGTAGATTTTTTGATTGTGGACATTCTTGCAGGATTAAGGTGGTATCACATTGTGATACTGATTTGCATTTCCCTGATCATTAGTGATACTAAGCCTTTTTCATATGTTTGTTGTTCATTTGTATATCTTCTTTTGAGAATTTTCTATGCATGTCCTTAGCTACTTTTTGATGGGATTTTTTCTCACTCTCTAATTTGAGTTCCTTGTAGGTTCTGGAAATTAGTCCTTTGTCAAATGTATAGATTGTAAGATTTTTCTCCTACTCTGTGAGTTGTCTATTTACTCTGTTGATTGTTTCTTTTGCTGTGCAGAAGCTTTAAGTCCCACTTACTTATCTTTGTTTATGTTGCATTTGCTTTTGAGTTCTGGGTCATTAAGTCTCTGCCTAAGCTAGTGTCTAGAAGAGTTTTTCCAATTTTATCTTCTAGAATTTTTATGGTTTCAGGTCTTAGATTTAAGTCTGATCCATCTTGAGTTGATTTTTGTATAGGATGAGATGAGGATCCAGTTTTGTTCTTCTACATGTGGCTAGCCAATTATCCCAGCACCATTTGTTGACTAGGGTCCTTTCCCTACTTTATGTTTTTGTTTGCTTTGTCGAAGATCAGTTGACTGTAAGTATTTGGTGTGATTTTTGGGTTCTGTATTTTGTTCCATTGGTCTATGTGCCTATTTTTATACTGGTACCATGCTGTTTTGCGAGTATGGCCTTTAGTATAGTTTGAAGTAAGGTAATGTAATATCTCCAGATTTGTTCTTTTTGGATAGTCTTGCTTTGGCTATGTGGACTCTTTTTTGGTTCCATGTAAGTTTTAGGATTTTTTTTTTCTAGTTCTGTGAGCAATGATGGTGGTATTTTGATGGTAATTGCATTGAATTTGTAAATTGCTTTTGGCAGTATGGTCATTTTCACAATGTGGATTCTACCCATCCATGAGGATGGGTTGTGTTTCCATTTGTTTGTATTGCCTATGATTTCTTTCAGCAGTGTTTTGTGGTTTTCCTTGTTGAGGACTTTATCCTATGGTTTTTTTCTTCATTGTGTTATTGTTTTATAGGTCTTAAGAGATTTATGCTTTAAGGAGATTATATTTTCACATATTTTGAGGATTTGTTTCAAGATTTACAGCTCTTTTTAGCAGTTCTTGTAGTGCTGACTTGGTAGTGGCAGATTCTCTCAGCATTTGTTTGTTTGAAAAAGACTATCTTTCCTTCATTTGTGAAGCCTAGTTTCTCTGGATACAACATTTTTGGCTGAAAACTGTTTCATTTAAGGAGGCTAAAGATAGGACCCCCATCCCTTCTAGTTTGTAGGGTTTCTGCTGAGAAGTCCACTGTTAATCTGATAGGTTTACATTATAGGTTACTTGATGCTTTTGCCTCACACTTATTAAGACTCTTTCCTTTGTCTTGACTTTAGTTAACCTGATAATTACGTGCCCAGGTGATGATTTTTTTTGCACTGAATCCCGGATGTTCTTTGAGCTTCTTGAATTTGGATGTCTAGATCTCTAGCAAGGCTTCGGAAGTTTTCCTCGATTATCCCCTTAAAGAAGGTTTTCAAACTTTTAGATTTATCTTCTCTAGGAACACCAGTTATTCTTAGGTTTTGTCATTTAACATGATTCTTGGAGGCTTTGTTCATTTTTTAAAATTATTTTTTCTTTGTCTTTGTCAGACTGGGTTAATTCAAAAGTCTTGTCTTCGCCCTCTGAAGTTCTTTCTTTTACTTGTTCATTTCTATTGCTGAGACTTTCTGGTACATTATGCATTTCTCTGTGGCCTTGATTTCGAGAAGTTGTGATTGTTTTCTATTTATGTTAACTACAAGGGTAAATTGAAATTTTTTCCATTCATATCCTGTATCTTTTTTTAAATTTAATTTGGACTTTATTATTCTCTGGTGCCTCCTTGATTGGCTTAATAATCGACCTGAATTCCTTTTCTGGCAATTCAGAAATTTCTTTCTTGGTTTGAATCCATTGCTGGTGAGCTAGTGTGATTTTTTGGGAGTGTTAAAGAAACTTGTCTTGTCATGTTACCAGAATTGTTTTTCTGGTTCCTTCTCATTTGGGTAGACTATGTTGAGGGAAGATCTGGGGCTCAGGACTGCTGTTCAGATTCTCTCCTGTCTCTTTTCCCCTAGTACAGGGCTCCTGAGAGCCAAACAGCAGTGATTATTATTTCTCTTCTGGATCTAGCTACACAGCAGAGCTACCCAGCTCTAGGCTGGTATGGGCAAGTGACCTCAAACAGTCTTGTGATGTGATTCATCTTCAGGCCTCTCAGCCCTGGATATCCGTACCTGCTCCAGTGGAAGTAGCTAGGGGGTGAAGTAGACTCTGTGAGGGTCTTTGGTTGTATTTTTGTTAAGTACACTGGTTTTGTGTCCTTTGACCCCCAGCCAGGAGATAGAACTTTCAAGAGTATATGAGCTGTGATACTGTAAAGAGGATACAAGTTTGCCCTAGGGTCAGGCGGTAGGCAGGGCCATAGAGCTCTCGATAGATTATGTCATTTGTCTTCCCCTGTCAGGGCAGTTAGAGAGAGGCCATCAGGTGGGGGGCAGTGTTAGCCTATCAGAGCTCAGACTCTTCTTGAGCAGGCCTCCTGTGGCTGCTGTGTGGGATGGGAATGTGATTCTCAGGCCAGTGGAGTCATGATCCCGGGGGGATCACGGCTGCCTCTGCTGCATCACACAAGTCACCCGGAAAGTAGGGAAAAGCTGGCAGTCACAGGCCTCGCCCAGCTCCCATGCAGCCTGCAGCCTGAAAGACTGGTCTCACTCCCACCACCCCTACCCCTCAACAGCAAAGTTTACTTCCAGACAGCTGGTGAGCAGGGCTGAGAACTTGCCCCAGGCTACAAGCCTCCCAACTGAGGAAGCAAGCTGATTCACAGTTCCTAGGCTGTCCCAGGGACCCTGCACTGGCAATCCACCTCCTTCAAAGGGTCTGTGGGTTCTCTTGGTCTTTCTGGTATGTTCCTGCAGTAGTTCTTGGAACAGAAGTTCACAGTGTGGGTGTCTGCATGCTGCTCTGTCCATCCAAGTGGGAGCTGCAAGTTAGTCTTTTCCTCTTTTCCCTAAGTGTGATCCTATCTTAATAAAAATAAATAATAACAAAGATCCCAATATACAAGTGTCAGTTTGGTTATGTAGTTTTAAACTAGCATGGAGGAAGTTGTAAAGAGTCACATCAGGCTGTAAACACTGGTTCCCTTGGAGAGGTAGCAATGAAGGAGGATAACGGAAAATTTGGTGAATATATATCCATGTTATTTTATCATTGAAAAGATCATTGATTTTATAGTTGTTAAAAGTTAATAAAGAAATAAACAATATCACCAACAAAAAGATACAGCTAGGTATCATGTGTTTTGTTATAAGTCCCTACTTTTAAAAATCTCTAGATGGGTTTTCCATACAGAGCTCTCTAATTGATCAGTTTTTAACTCCTATTTCCCTCCTTTGCAGTGGTGCTATTAAAAGAGCCTGATTAGTTAAAGAATTTAGGAAATTTGCTATACATTTGGAAACAAATAGATCCAGATTCGTCGGAGGTCCTTCTTTTATTGTGTGGAAGGCAACCATGCATATCTTTCCACATTAGCAAGAAAAGTGATTCTCTTTGCACTTATTAGCTACCAGAAAAATGCTCTTTGTTTCACTTATTTTCAGATTTATATAGTCTGAATTAATATTTCAATAACCCTCTTCAAGAAAAGCGTTTGGAACTATTCCACATGAATGTTGCATTTTTTAAGCAAAAGTGCAGAACGTACTTTTTCAAGGCACAGATTGCTTTTCACAGATAATGTCTTCTCCTTAATCATGTATAAAGGACAAATCTGATGTACACATTAGAGAAATGGCTCTGTCTTAACAGGCAAAAATCACCTCATTCAAAGCTCACAGCACTTTTAAAGAGGAGGATATATAAAAATAGCAAGTACATTTCTTTGTACAATGTGTCATACTCCCACCCTCAGCTAATCCTGTATTAAATGAAAACATTTGCCATGGCAACATCGATTTACAAAGGGCCAATGATGTTTCTGAGAGATTGGAGTATTTCCTTTCATAGATTTCAGAAGCACACACAGTTAACACTTTAGCAACCTTGTTTAGTAACTATACATGTAACTGAAAAAGCTTTACTTGATTATTTTTAAGTATTGTCATTTGGAGATAAAATCCAAAACAAAACAACCAAACTCCTAGCAAAAACTGACATCAAATTAGATTCAAGCAGAAAAATATTACTAGAACATTTTATCCTTCACTATTTATGGGAATAACAATTATTTCACGTGGTAAGCTGTGCGAAATTATGGTTAAATCTCTGAATGATCATTTTGCTATCAAAATGAAAATTCTGTCTACCTCATGATTTCTACAGTTGATGTTATCATTTATAATATTTAGCCTCCCCATTTTGGACATGTTAAAATATTAATTTTATCTTCTTTATGTATTTTTCATAAATACTAAGGTAGTATTCACAGCTATTTTACAGTTACGGTTTCATCTGCTTGACTCAGACTATGAAGGCAGACCCAGTAGATGTAAGAAAGAAGATAGATTGGTGGCCTGAGCAAATGCAAGTATTCAAGAGGTGACCGTAGTGGGATCAAACAAGTTTAGAAGTTAACAAATAGTTTCTATATTGTTTCTCTACTTGTCATAACCACTCCATAATACAAAATGGAGAAAATTGTGTTTAGTACTGAGGAAATTAAATTCTTGCCCTAGTTTATAGTCAAGAGCAAAAAAATTGTCTTGCTCAGTGTGAATTCTTTGACTCTGCCAGAGGAAAGTACTGTTCTATCTTCTATCTATCACTTATTTAATCAGCACAGTAAGCTTGGGTCTAGAAGCCCATGGCTTTTGAGTGTAAGGGAACTTCTAGTCCTTCAATCAATTATGGCAGGAGTCAACTGAAATAAATAAGATGTTTCATGCAGTTACTGCCCACAGCATTCACCAGTGAAGCATGCAAAAGCCAAACCTAGCACTATTTCAGTGTTTTTAAGTCCACTGCTATTTGAAGACTGCAAGTTCTTTAGAAGACCTTGTAGCATTTATTTCCTCACTTCCCTCTTTCTGGAACATGTATTCCCCAAGATTCAAAAATACAAATTGTCAAAAAGTTTACAGACATATAAGTCTAATATAGTTTCCTTGAAATTGAAAAATAAATCCTCCAGGAGATATTTATCATGATTAAGAATTTATAGAGAATAGAGATTAGCAAACCTGTGATTCTCCTGTTTATGTTTATTATGAAGGAGAACATTAATTAAATTAAGAATTATCTTATCTCTTCATTGTGGAAGTCAGTTGCAGAAGTTATTGAGAATGAGCTTTCTCTGCAAGATAAATTTAAACCTTCTAACAAATCCCAAAAATATTATAATGTACATATGAGTATTAATAGAGTTAATTTGGGCATATATAACATTTTTATAGTGATTTTGCAGAGTATTAAAATGTTAAGATTGAAATGATTTTTCATCCCTTCTTTTTTTTTAAATATCAGTCTGCCAGACCATTTTTCTTCTCAGGCTTTTATGTTGCCATTGTTCTTTACATTCATTTTTCAGTATTTAAATGTCAGTCACTATAATGTTACAGAATATGCGTTCTTTCCGTATGAACTTACCTGACTCCCTCAAACTGATCTTATCTGAGCACCCTAAGTTGTATCACTCTTATAGAAACATTATATTGTCACTAATTATAGTGATTAATTTTTATGTTCTATATCTCCCTCACTAAAGGGTCTCTGAAACCAATGACTGCCTCTTAGTGATCTTTGTGTATATTTTTGATCAGTATATACTCAAACTTAGCAAATACCACAGTCTGTATTTAAAAGAAGCCAGCTTCTGTCTGCCCTGTGGGAAAGATAATGTTTGCATAGTATTCTATAGTGTGCCTTGCACACAGAAGTTACTCAGTGAATATCTGTTGATTAACAGATCTCCCTTGATTCCACACCTAGTTGTTTCTTCTGTTCTTCAATACAGGTAGGAAAGTAAGTTCGATGATGAGCCATATGTGATAAAGATTGTCTGTCTAGTTAGGGGTATATTCCTAGTGCCTTGCATGGGCACTATGTCTACTAAGTGCCCTGATACTTAGTAGACATTACCAAATATTTGTTAGGAATTGATATTTAATGGTTATTGCTATGGCTTGGATATGGTTTGTCCCTACCAGAACTCCTGTTGAAAGTTGATTCCCAGTGTGGCAGTGCTGGGAGATGAGGTCTAGTCAGAGGTGTTTGGGTCATGGAGGCAGCTCCCTCACGAATAGATTAATGCCCTCACATGGGGGTAAGTGAGAAGGGATTGGTTTTCAGGAGAATGAGTTGTTAAAAAGTGTACCTCCCTTTGTTTCTCTCTCTTCCCTCCTCTCTTACCATGGGATTTTGCACAAGCTTTCTCTCCATTCTTCATTTATCCATGAGTTGAAGCAGCCTGAGGTGCTTACCAGATGCAGCTACCCAATCTTGATCCTTCCAGCCTCCGGAATCATGAGCCAACCTCTTTTCTTTGTAGACTAATCAGCCTCAGGTATTCTGTTATAGCAACACAAAATGGACTAAGACAGTTATGTTCTTTGGTCAAAGTGTTAGTGAAGGGGAGGATGTTACCAGAGGGGCAACAGCCCTATTTCCTCCCTGATCAGATGTGCCTGAGGTTCTTGGGTCTCACACTCACCCAAGAATGGGGGAGTGGACCCTGCTGGCAACCGTGAGCTCGTTAGAGTAAATATCGGACCCAAAAAGTTTTATAGAAAAGTGATGTATTTTGAGGAGAGAAAGAGAGAGAGAGGACTGAGAGGGGGAGAGAGAGAGAGACAGAAGTGAAAAACAGCTCTCACACTGAGTGAGAGGGGATCCAGAAAGATGGAGTCCCCACCAAGGTGGGAGAAGGGGACTTTTACCCTGGGAGGAATTCCCACTCCATTCAGGTTTTCTGGGCCTATGAAAGGAGTTCCCCTAAACTTCCACTGAAGTGATTGACTTTGATTATTTTCCTGCAAGTTTGAAGAAAGACCTCTAGGCTCCTGGATGGAGAAGGGGGTACTTATGGTGCTGGAAGTTCTTGCCTTTGAAACCGCACCCTCTTGTGGACCCGGGGAAAGAATACATTTTCTCAAAAGCACAGAGCACATTAGCAAGTAAAGATTGATTAGGCAGTTAGAAGTCAAAGAAATTTATAGTGCAATAAACATTTCGTCTTCTCGGTTAACATGGTTGGAACCACATCAGACTACTTAGCTCTTTAATAGTCTAAATTCTAGGTGTCTACAATTACTTTAAAATTTTCCTCAAAATGTCTTTCAGATTTTTCCATTTTCCTCTCTGTTCCAATTGCACTGGTTTATTTGATTTCCTTGTACTTACTACATTTCCTCTCAAATCTGTGCCCATGTTATCTTCTTGCTAACTTTACTCTTCCCTCCCTGTTTAACCTGGTAAATACCTTCCCATCGTTCAGATCTCAGCCTAGGGCATTGCTTTCCCGAAGAAGCTCTACCTGACCACCTCCCATTCCCCCTATTCCTCCTGTTTCCCCCATCCTTCACCTTTTAGAGTGCTGTGGTAGCTCTCCTAGCACACCATGCCTCTTTTCCAGGGTAACCTTCACAAATGCAGTTTCACATTAGCTAGCAGCATTATTCAATTCATGCCTCTTATTTCTTCACCAGACTGCAGACTATGGAGGGCAGGAAGCACAGGAAGTTTCACTCATCGTTGTATCCCACCAGTCTATTCCAGTGTGTGGCAGTCGCACACTCAGTATGTATTTGAGGGATAAACAGACATATGGGGCATGTGGATGGATGAATGGACAAATTTCCACTGCTGCTCTCCAGTTACGCACTTAATCCAGATGGCAACTCTTTCTGGTCTGTTCCAGCTCCATTGAGTCCCCCTGCCCATTGTATCCTCCTTGCTCATTCCCAGTTCCACCAGTGTTTCTCCTAAAGGAGTGCACCTATAATTCCATGCCCCACACCCCACTCATTCAGCATGACTAACATCACATTTAAACAGATCTAAATTCTAATTTAGATCAATTTAATATTCTTTAAATTAGACAAAATGCTCAAATCAAATCTAAATTCTTCTTGTCTCCCAAGGCGTTTTGTTATCTGGTTTTATTCAGTCTATTCAATTTTCTTTCTCAGGACTCCCTAAAATGTCACCTCTGTACAAATTAGTCTGGTTACCACACTGTCCCTGCCTCCACCACACTTACTCCGGTCTCAGGGTTTGATTGAGACTGTATTTTCAGCTCCCCAAAGTGTCTTCCTCTTAACTTTGTTTATCTGAATTCCTCCTTTCCTGTGTAAAGACTTAATGTCTCTTTTCAGAGCCTCTCTGATGCTGGAAAAAGTCTTGGTTACCTCCTTTTCATTTTTTTTTTCTTTAAAATAATGGTTTTATTTAAAATACCTTTTTTGCAAATACTAAAATTTTATTTAATGAATATGCTAAAACCACATGAACACTTGGGACCATTTAAAATGTAACTCTATCTATGGAATAGAATGCAAACTTTAACTAAATATAAAAGGGAGACAGATTTAGGACTTGAGGAATATGTTTGAAGATACACGTTTTTAATAAATTTCAGTACTCCTTTGTTTTTAAGGTTTCCACTTTATAATTTTTAAAATACTAAGAACTGCCAAAAGAAAAGTATAAAAACAGATGGATTTTATGTGCTGGATATTCTCCATTGGCCTCTCCAGAGGTCATTCCCACCCTTCTTCAGCCTGCTCCATGCTCCAGGAGGCTGACCTTTATGGATTACATTAATGGGCTCCCTTGCTCTCTGGCTTCCAGTTGGCTTAGCCTGTGGGAGGACCTGGCAAGCAGACTGGCAGGCAGGAGGAGAATGAGGTCAGGGTATTTATTTCCTTGGTACTTTTTCTGCTAGGCAGCAGGTTGGCAGTGACCAGGTTTCTCTGCTGATTCTGTATCTCCTATCATCTCCCATGGCTATAAGAGTTTCGGGTTTGCGTAACTCTTCCTCTTCTTGCCTCTTAGGTTTTTGGGTGGTAACAGTTTGCTGCTTTATAAATCCCTGGGGTGTTTAAACATCCCTGCGTGCCTCCCTTAACCTAGCCGTCTTTGTCCTTGGTTCCTTGGTTAAATTCCTCTGAATCACCCCCTTTATTCGTGTCTTCCCTTTTTTTAGTTGGAACATTGATACCATTTAAATAGTAACTATAGCAAATTAATGCTTTTATTATAGAAGTGATACAGTGTGATATACAGTGCCATTCACAAGATAATTACATGATTTGTAAAATATACTAATTCTCTGTGCATTGCATCTGGTGGGGTCCGAACACAAGTGGAAAGTTATGGAATGAATATCATCTTTTTTCATTCCTATCTTGGTGTCTCTAACTCTGCATGATCTTGTTAGGGGAAAAGGTCTGGCCAAGTGGCCCTTCTCCCTGACCCCGTTATTGGGCCTGTCTAGGACCAAGTTAGCACTCTGGTCTCTCCCTTCTCTGAATTCCTACTGCTTTTCTAGTCCTTACAAGAAGGCTTAACACTTCACTATTTCCTAATGGCAGATTTTTGTCTCATCCATGAGATTCTAAAGCTTCTGAAAGAAAAGAGTATTTTCGTATCTATTTTTATGCCCCACAAGCAATACATATATAGTATAAAAGGATCTCGAAGATACCTTTCTCTCCATTTTCTTGTAATGTATTTGTGAAGAAATCAGGGTATTTGTATAGAGTATTATACAATAATAATACTCTATAGAGTATTATACAATTTAGGTTTTGCTGATTGCATCACTAGAGTGTCATTTAACATGTTCCTCTGTCCTTTTTGTTTTTTGTACTGGTATCTAAAGGCTAGATCAGATTTAGATTAGAGTTTTTGGCAAGAATATTCACAGACATGTATTATCAGCAGAAGGTAATCTGATTGTCTCTCTTCTTGTAATGTTAATACTACCTATTAGTGAGGAAATGTGAGGTTGACAATCCTGTATAAAGTCTCTTGTCAGCTTTTTATCTGTTGCTTTTAGTTGCCATGAATGATCATCATTGCCTTGGTTAATTAGAAGTTGCATATGATAAGTATTCTAATTCTTTCATTCCTTTTGAATTTGTCAGTGGAAATATATCTCTACAAGAAAACTTTCCCTTGTAAACTATTTGATCACCTTTGAATACACTTTATATTGCTTAATCATTTTCGTTCTATAATTGCTAGATACAAATGTTTTCTTATGACACCTTCTGATGGCCATTGGACTATAGAAACTTAATTATATATTTACAATAATTTTAAATTGCTTAATTTTATTGTACTTACCATGATGTATGTATTTGTGCATGTGTATGTGTAAGCCTGAGAAAACGTAAGAAAAGAAAGCTGATTTTAAAGTATTGTAATTTTGTTTTTGAATATTAGGAATTTTTCAAGGAGCTTTAGGGAAGAATACAATGTACTAAAATGTAGTATTTATGTTTCTAATGTAAAATTAACATATGCCAAGTAAAAACATATCTGGAAAATGGGCATTTGCAGTTTCTACAGCTATTTGGTTCATATACTAATTAACTGTATGACAAATATCCACAGGGAATTTAGAAGACAACCTTTGTAGAGTTCATTCCTTTTCTTGAATTATTAATATTATCTTCGAATGGAAGTTGAACATTACAGTGGGATAAATTTAGTTTGATAGCCTTAAAAAGCATAAATAAAATACTAAATAGAAAAAATGACTCAATGCTCTGGAGCTGTTTTTATAGGATCAAATCCTTTATGAAAGGTTATTAATCATGAAGACAAAATCAGCAAACTAATTCAACTAACATTCACTGCATACCCAGTTCCTGTGTCAGGTGGTCTTTGGGAATGCAAAGAAGAATAAATCAAGGCTTCACCCCTTAAAACACAGCCCAATAGCAGGACTAGCATAAAAGGAGCTTTGTTGTAATTGCCTAATACTGAAATAGAAATGTTTATGACATATAAAGGAAAATCAAAGAGCAGGCCAAAGAATGTTTTTATATTTGATTTTATAGTTCCTCTTAAAAGTTCAAGGCTAAGGATGCAAATCTGTTGAAATGTTTCTTTTATGAGTTAGAAGTCTAACGAAAAATGAATAGGCCCTAGAATCACTGTTGAGGGAGGTAGGGAGAAGCAGAATGCCTTTGCCCTTATAGTTAAATATTTGGCTTGATCACTGAATATAAGGACCCCATGTCTGTTGCCCCTCTCCTTTGAAAGGAAAAATACGGTATAATTTTTCAGAAGGTACAATATCTTCATATTAATTTAGAACTGAGTTGCTTTCCATCTCTTATTTCCGTCAAGATTATCAGGCTTGCTGAACTGGGAATTGACATTTTATCATTCTGCTTTCTTATATCCTAGTAGCTAGTTAAGAGATTCAGCAGAAAATGTCTAGATGAGTATATTTAGTTAATGGTGGATGAAAAGACAAGAATTTCAAAAAGTTTGAAAAGGTCAATACATTGATATGGGCCTGATTACCCAAAGATTATCTACTGATGAATAAACTTAGAATGCTGTCAGGACCCATTGTTTGCCTACTTTAGAGACATCTCCTGTTCTTTGTTGCCTAAGAGAAATCCACTTTTGTTTCAGTATTGGCCTTCCCCTTGCTGATTAGACTAAGCCAATTCTGGTCATTCCTTTTCTCTTGCTAATGATTGCTTTAGAGGTGGGCATGTGATATAATTCTGACCTTGTGAGGTGAAGTGCTAGGGAGCAGAACTGCTTCTAGGAAAGTGCCATTCTGGAAAACAATCTTAAAGAAGAGACTTTTCCTCCCGTAGCCTTTGGAAATTCCATTGGCCATTGTGACAATGTCATACTCAAGCTGCTGCAACCATTTTGTGATCATGAAGGGAGGAGAATCCATGAAATAAAGGGAACGTGCTAAATATGACAAAGCTGAAAGACGGAAAGAACCTGATTACTTGATAACGTTGTTTAGTTGCTGGATGAAATAATCATTCTTGCATTTGTTCTACTTCTGGGCTTCTCATTATGTGAGGGACTACATCCCGGTTAGTTTAAGTCATTTTAAGTTGGTCTTCCACGATTTGCCAAAATGCATTCTTAGTGAAGACAAGCATTTTCTTACACCTCTTACATTTGACTGAGATGCCAGGTATTTGATTTAGTATGATCTTTGTGATATGTCCTGATAATCGTATGCACAATATACCCAAAAATGAAAAGAGCTATTGCTGCTAAACACTTTCCTTGCTCTAACGGTGCATTGCCCTTTTGCTTTCTTAAAATCATTGTACCAATTTTAAGCGTCATCAGCAATGAAATAAAAATTTAAGGATCTTTCAAGTTGAAAATTCTGCAATAGTTGCCATGAGTACATACAATTATTTGAGCTTTACAAGACTATTTGCATATTTTACATCCTGTCTTCAACGAGAACCCTTTCAGGCAATGTTACACTGTGCTGATACCAGTTATAAATGCATACCATATAGTGAAAGTGCAAATAATACATGAATACATTAATTTACAAATTGCCCTTTGCTTATATATGCAGCAGAGTCTCACAGTTTATATACTAATCTTCGAGTAGGCAAAATTCTGCTTTAAAAAATTGATATAATTTAGCTTTCTACACCAGTGACCTCTGGGTAGCAAGAAAAGAAAACCTTAAAAGTGTCAGTTAAAAGTGCCTCACTTTCCTCTGGTTCAAGACAGTCATCTCAACTTTTTAGTAAGCTATACCTCCTCCTCCCTTTTTTTTTAGTACAGTATTTGGTTGATGAAGAGGGTGATCTCACGTGAATGGCCTTGAGCAGTGGAAGAGGTCTTACATGAATGGGATTCATTGCCTCTGTTCCCTTAATTGGCGTCAATTTCAATAACTGTGGTTATGAAATTAAACTTCATTTGCCCAGAGGACTTTCTTTTACTTCTTCTTTTCATTTAGGTAGGATTCCTCCATGTCATGCTTTCTACCTTTCCCAGCGTAGCTTCAACCCTGACCACCTCCTTGAGGTCATAACAGAATACTTCCTGGGGAACCAAATAACGAATTACGTGGGAGAGGAATGTGAATACGTTCCAAATACTAGTATTACAAATATGTAATGCCTGAAAACCCAAAACTTCACACATAACTGTAACATTTATAAATATGCTGATGTCTGTTGGATTGTTACTAGAAGTCATCCACTTTAACATTGTAATTTTTGTTCTTTTCTTACTCTTTTCTGTGAAAAGTATCCACTTTTGTCGTGTATCACTTCACTAATTCCCAGTGCATCATAAGAAATTAAAATCTGTGTGCCGAAAGGGTAAATTAGGTGTTCAGGTTCCTAGGTTTGTGTTGGTACCACTAGTCTATGGAACAGGAATAGCTTCCTGGGTTGGAAATCAGCAAGGATCCATTGAGATTCTCTACTTGGTGGCATATTCTCTGCTGGAGTCTTTATAACACCAGTATTGCTTTAAATAATTTTCCTTATTTTGTTTTGTGTATTTGAGATTTTTAAATTAACCTATTGATTCATCCTTTTTCTTCAGCTTTCTAAGCTCTTTGGGTTTTGTTGCTGTTTTTATTGTTTCATCCTTGATGTTCTTTCTTTCCTGTTTCTCAATCTGCCCTAGGCCCGGTGACCATCACCAAAGGAGCTCCTGGGAAAACTTTGTGGTGACTGCTACGTATCATTGCTGCAGGCATTTCTTCAATGGGGTCAGTGTAGACAATAGCACCAGAGAGGCTGGGGGTAAATACCATAGACAGAGCATGTGGCCAGAGCTTTACAAAACCTTGGGAAGAGCCTGAACCGTGAGAACAGAGTACCCACAGGGTCTCAGTCCTTCGAGGGGGAGCCACAGAGAAGAACTGGATTCTTTAAAATATTAATAAGTTAGGGATATTAACACAAAAGGTAGATGTCTAGATATTAATATTGTATTATAGACATGCCTGTGCTTATTTATGGACTTTGATTAGCGGCGGCGTCAACTACCTACTTCTTAAAACCTTCTCTTCCTTTGGCTTCCAAGGATGTGGCTCCCTGGTTTTTCTCTGAACTCCTTGGCCACTGTTAGTTGGCCAGCCAGTTCACTGCTCTGTCATTTCTCTTTCTCTTTTTTCTCTCTGCTCTTACTAACTACACACATTGCCCCATTACTACCCAATTTTTATGTTGCCTAAATGTACATCTTTAGGCCAAGCCTCACCTCTGAACTCCAGACCTTTGACTTAACTGCTTCTTTGACATTTACATGTGGATTTTTCAAAAGTTGCTCAAATTCAACATGTCCAGTGCCAAATTCATTATCTTCTTCAAACCTGGTAATCTGTGTTTTATGGCTCAGTGAATGATACCACCAATGCATTTAGTTATGCAAGCCAGAAATCCAGGAGTTATTCTCGACACTGCCTCCATATCAAATCCACTCCCAGATATATCCATTATACCTTTTAAATCTAGAATCTGCTCTCTTTTCTCCTCTACTGTCATCACCTAGTTTTGAGCTACCATTTTTCATAACTACCTGGCATCTTCACTAGCCTCATCTGGTTAATTTCCATGTCATTTTCCAAAAAAAAAAAAAAAAAAAATGTGTGTGGCTTTCTGTTACTATCAAGGACAGCAAAATCACCACAGTTCTTAAATGGACTACAGGCTCTGTGTTGTGAGCCACATCTACATGTCCAGTCCAACTTAAAACATGTTCCTCCTCCTGTGTGTACTTGCTTTTGTTTTTTCTGTCACATCAAGTTCTGTCCAATTGCAGGGCCTTCGAAAATACTGTTCCTTATGCTAAAACATTGCCCACCCCATCTTGATCTAGATCATTTCCCCTGAATTATTAGCTTTTGTAGCAACCTGTGTTTCTTCTTGGTAGCACTTAAAACAGTAAAACTTTAACATTTATTTGTGTGATTATTTATCTGCTAAACTAGTAGACTGTATGTTCTATGAGGGCAGAGACTGTATATACTTTTGCTCACAGTTTTATGAATATAGAAAAGTATCTGGTTCCTGGGAATCACTCATTATGTGTGTTTACTACGTGAATGAATGGTTGGGTAGAAGAATGACTTTCTATGCAGCCCTTGAAAGAGATTTAAAGGTAGGCAAGTATTATGAGATGACTATGGCAAGATACGTTAGAATTAGAACAGGCCCAAAGGGGAAAAACGGAAATTGAGAAGACCACTTTGTTTTCTGATGATTCATTATAAATTTCAAGAGAATAGAATGCAACTTCAGCAGTAAAGTAGTGGACAGACCCATTCAAGTCTAGAGCTTCTCTCCTGTGAAGCTGTACTGTCTCAATATCAAATATAAGCTACTTAGTATAGATATATGTGTTTGGAGTAGTGATTGAGGAGCCTTTCCTATTCTGAAGTGTCCACAAATAGATTTGATAAACACAGTTAGTTTCTAATCATTTGTGTTAAAGGAGAGGAATATCGTGAATAAATGTTGGCACCAGGTTCAGAAGATTGACTGATTCCATCTTCAGGGGAACTTATGAAAAGCATAAACCACTAGCTTAAGGTAGGGAAAGGTGAGTAGTGGAGATCCTCAGCACTCCCTGTTCAGAACAGCACAGTTTCCTTCATGTAACTCCTCAGTCCCCATAACATGGAAGCCAAGGAGGTTTCCACCACTATCGCCACCCTGTTGTATGATAGACAATTAGTTTTAGTCCATTATTAGTATGTTCCTTTTTGTTTACTCATAAGTGAAAGTATGTGAAAGCTCTAAGACAGCTGTTCCTTCACCAAAATATTTTTCCCTCATCATTTGCTTATACAGATTTGTAATTCCCATAGAAGAGCACTTGCCAGGAAAGTCACTTCCATTTGAACTACTTGGTGTTGAGAATCTTCTCATCATCAGCCACAGTGTGATTATAGTTTAAAAATGTAAATGAGATTCTGGGATGAATCAACTGAAGGATAAAATTCATATGAAAAAGTGATGCTGTAAAAAACCCTAATTAGGCAGCATCTATAATACAGCCTTTCTTACACTGTCAGTTTATTGCCACCAAAAGAAGTAGATATGTGCAAAATTCAGCAACTATTTACAGAGCTCCCAGTATGTGTCAGGTGTTAGTCTAAATGCTTAGAAAGCCAGACAGACACTGTTACAAGATTACATTCTAGGTTGGGAAAAATGTTGATAGGGGATGGAATTAGTATAACGGTAAGGACAAAAGTGAGACATTTTGGAGAATCATTTATAAAATTCATAAAATCTTCACTATGACTATTTCTTCCACAGGCTTAGAAATATAACATCTTTAAAAAATTAAATGGTAAGAAAAAGGCAACTGGGAAAGGAAAACATTATCATATATGACATGCATATAATAGTGATAGTTTAAGGAATTTTGTCTGTTATCAAGTGTCTTAAATTCTGGCTTTCAGAGAGGTGGGTTAAACTTGAGTTTTTTGCTCCAGAAAATTTTTTATGCTTTGATATAATTTTCTTTTGCTCCAGCTTCCTTTTATACTGGGATGAGGTGGAGGGTACAAACACCATGGAGTCAGTGTGAGCCTACAATGCATGTATTAAAAATACTTCGGGAGACAGCAATTTGATTCCGTTACCTAGTTGGATTAATTAAAAGAAAACTTTGAAAAATAATTTTCTAATTGCTTTCTTCCTCATAATCAAAATTCTGGCCAAAGAGGCTTGATTACTTTCCATACTTTTCCCTTGTTGGATGGGCAGAACTGCCGACAGTCTTGAGATTTTCATTAGTTTTTCCCAAAACACAAGTTATTTAAACTCTAAATGAGTAATGTAGGGCTTTAGGGTTCCTTATCAGTTTGTCTGGGTTTGATTTAACTTGTGCACAATCAGGGGTTGGTACAGAGACTATTGTCAACTTTCTGAGCAGCCACTCTGAGGCACAAAGTCACAACTGCCACCACAAGATGGTTCCACTATTTCTGGGTTTTTATTACTCCTATTGCATATGTTTAAGATGTACATCATGCTGTTTTAATATTCATATACATAGTGAAATTATTCCTATAGTTTAGCCAATAATTATTTTTATTTTTATTATTTGATGTTTTGGTTGCTTAATAAGTGATGACTTAGAAAAGTTACCAGAGACTATATATACTATATGCAATATAATATTTCTATGACTTAAACGGCCTATTTACAGGGAACAGCCATTTTACAGATAGCCGCAGAAATAAGCAAAAGGGCCATAACAAGGTAAAACTGGGTCATGGTCTCTATTTGTATACCTCTTTCTGTCATCACATTAAATAGTCTTTAAGAAAGGTGGTCTGGGAAGATTCTGTACAATAAAAGGTTATTATCCAATCAGGATCAAATCATAGTGTTCAACACTAGAATCTGAATGGTACCTTTGGTTTCCCCAAACAAAAATTACTGGTTTTATGTCAACAATTTTCATGTATAATAATATACAGAGATTTTGTTTGTCTCATAATAATTTAAATAAGCAGTTGATTTTATTAACTTCCTTTTCCATAGAAACCACTACATCTCTGTCTCACAAACAACTAAATCAAAATAAAGAATGCTATGAGAGAACTCTTGGTTAAAAATGGGTAGTAATAGGATACTATAGGAGTGTTATAATAATAAAGACTTTTTTATTTCTAACACACTATCTTCTTTTGTCAGAAAAATGTGCCTTTCTTGGATAGTTCCCAGTAGCATCAGTAAAGAGGCATCAGCAATATCATATCCCTCTTGATTTAGATTCAGCTGATGTGCCAAAACAGATAGCACTGAGCAACATGGCTATGTAGATTCATATCATTTCTCCCTTTTCTGTCTCTGAGCCTTATGTTAGCAGTGTGAATCTGCAGTATTTTACCGACAGTCCCCTGGCACCAAGCTCAGATACAATGTTCTTCCCACAGAGAGAAAAGGAGGATTCATGATGATGATAAATGGAAAATTGTGAAGTGGTGTGCTGGTAGTTTGGGTTGAATTATAGAAGCATCCTTTCTAGGACAGTATTTGTAGGAAAAGACTATTACAATGGGCAATAAGATGCTGTGTTTCTCTCTTCAGAATGTGTTACAGAGAAACATTGATCTGAGTTAGGTTTATGTTCTCAAATAACTTTGCAGAAACAAAATAGTGACAAAATTAAATAGCTATGGCTCTAATCTAGTTCATTGCAGGTTGTCAACAGGCTTTTATGAAATCTTCTAAGGTGCTATTGAAAATTTAGGGTACTTGGACTAAAACTTCCTGTTAAATTTTACGTTACTTTGATTCCCTTATTTCTCCCGTTAATTAAGTTAGCAACTAAAATTGTGTCTAGGAGCTGACAACCTTTTTTTTTTTTTTTGAGACAGAGTTTCACTCTTGTTACCCAGGCTGGAGTGCAATGGCACGATCTCGGCTCACCACAACCTCCGCCTCCTGGGTTCAGGCAATTCTCCTGCCTCAGCCTCCTGAGTAGCTGGGATTACAGGCACACACCACCATGCCCAGCTAATTTTTTGTATTTTTAGTAGAGACGGGGTTTCACCATGTTGACCAGGATGGTCTCGATCTCTTGACCTTGTGATCCACCCGCCTCGGCCTCCCAAAGTGCTGGGATTACAGGCTTGAGCCACCGCGCCCGGCCCTGACAACCTTTTTTTAGAGAGGTTTGAAAAATAACTTTTTAACAGCTATCTTTCTATAGTGGAAAGAGAAGTGCTTTAGTGACCTGGGTACAAATTCCATTTCACCAATTTCTAGATTGTTTTTTAACTACAAACAAATCACTTACCATCTTTAGCTTCAGTTTCTCATGTTTAAAATGATGTCACTAATACCTACCAAATAATGTAGTCATGGAAAATAACTATGATGGAAACTTCTAATTGTGTAGGATACTTCTCTCCTACAGAGGGTCTCCTTCCTCCCCTCCCCTCACCTCCCCTCCCCTCTGCTCCTTTTCCCCCACCTCTCTTTTTCTTCAACTGGCTTTAACAACTTAGGAAAGAAATAGCGGAAATCCAAACACATTTTCATCGTTAGATAAGTTATAAGCCAAAAAATATAAATTGATAGAAGAAAGGCATTTTCAAAGTCTTCCCATTTTAAATTGGATGGCTGATGGTAAAAACAATAATTATAGTATGGATCTGATGAATTCTAAGTATAAATAACAGTTTCCTTTATTCTTTGTATTGTATGTAATCATCATTGTGCTTAATTGTTTTTAATCAAGAGAACCACTTGCTGAATTTGATGTGTCTATTTGTGCCTATAACTTCCCTATTCCAAAAATAACTTGAGATGACTTATAATAAAATCAAAGATAGAGTAATATCAAAACCTATTAGTCCAAATTAAAAAGAAGTTCTGTTTCCTTTGCATTTCATCATAACCTTTTGATCCTTTTTTATTGTAAATATATGCATAGCTGCTTTAAATTTACTTTTGTTTTTGCATTTGCTTTTAAGTCGTTATTTGTCATATTGCTTGGAATGATCTTTAATACATTAGTATAATGCACAGAGTGCCTGTGTTCAGATCCCAACTCCTGCACTTATTGGTATCCAAGATAAATAAGCCAACACCAGTTAAAATGGTAAGGATAGATTTTATTCAGTAGTAACTATTGCAGTAGGGAAGTGGGTCCAGTGTGAAGTGAACTTAACTTTGCGGAAACAAAAGGAAGAAGACCTTTTAGAAGCTGGGGTGTGCTGAGGGAAAGGCACTGAAGGATGTCAAAGGGAGCTGGTCCGTGTGCCTGGGCCATCTGGGTTTGTTATTTGCAAGGAGGAACAAACTTATTATATATTTATGATAGGAGGCAGTGGTGTCAATTAGAACATGGTACCCACTGGACTGAGAGCTGTGCAGTTATTTCCCTGAATGTGAGAAGACATTTTTGGGTGGTAGAAGATTTACATTTCAAAGGAGCAGAGAAAGGATTTATAGTTAAAAGCTTTCTAAAGTAACTGCTCTAAGAAAGGGTTCAGAGGCTTATGCTTGTTACCAGGTTTTGACTAGAACAAATAATAAAATCTCCTGGATACATTAAACTTTCTCGGGTAGGCATCTTAAAGGGTGATAGGATCACATGAGGGTTGCAGCTGTGAGCTGTCAGAAACTGTTAATGTGTTTGTTCATATCTCTTAATGTCTGTGTGTGTGTGTGTGTGTGTGTGTGTGTGTGTGTGTGTGTGTGTATGGGGGGAGAGGGTGGACAAAATCAGCACACTTCCTTATTGGTAAAATAAAGAGAATCTAAATTATAAAGACTTGAAACAATGCTAAAATGAGAAACAATGGTGTATATATAAAGGTAGTAATTAAGACTCAATCACATTTTAGTAATTTTTAAAATTTTAAGATGTTTGTTTGATGTGTATTTGAACCTCCTGTTTCTTAACACAGAAGTAGGAGCATAGGCACAAAATTCACAATTTTTTGGTGCTAATCATTAGGTTTAGAGGTACCAAATGATTTCTGTCCATGTTAGTGGAGTCTGATTATTCCAGCTCTGTGAAGTAATAATCCAGGAAGCATGAATTATTAAATGAGTGCAATCTGTATTTGTTTTGGGCATATTATCAACCATAGCACATACTTTATTTTGTATGGATTTTCATTAAGGAAGTGGAGTACACTGAATCTCATTCTCCTTAAGTTGTAATTTTTATCACTAAAAATTCTTGATGTTAATACATTCGATAGTGAAAAAATGACCATATAGATGAGACCAATAACTAGAAAAGAAATAATAGCTTGAGTTAATGTTGATTTCTTCAACGTATTATATAAAAATTTTAAAGTAAGAGAGAACAACCAAAAATAATAGCCTTTAAGACCAACTTTTATTCATTGGGCTTCTCTAATATTTGAGGCATTTATAATGTGATTCAGTAAATTAAATATTTAATTTTTCAAATAGCAAAGATAGTCAAAGCTAACTTCTACCATTTTGAAATCAAATGTATTAAATTGTTCTACTCTTTTTATAAAAGCATTTAAAATGTTGCCTTTTAACTGTGACAATATTTGAAATATCATTCATGATGATTGGTTTTATAAATAGGATCTAAAGTTGTTTAGGAAAGAGTCTTAGACAAACTTTTAGGGTATCTACGTTCTGGACTTAGCCCTTCCACTCACCTGGCACTCAGACCTCAGCAGGAAACCTACCCATACTGAGTACTTTTTTCAGTCAATGAAGCCATGCTTTTATTAGTTATTATTTCTTCCTTACCAGCAACAGTTTAATTTCAATTTTTTTATCTTTTTTTTAATAGTCTGATACATACTTCTGCATGTCAATGCGATTGCCAGTGGATGAGGAAGCCTTCGTGAGTAAGTATTAATTGGATTGGGGGAGCAGCAGTTGAATGGAGGGCAGCTATTTCAAATCGGTGAAAGGTTCTCTTTGAGGGTTATGAGCATATTAATCTTTTACTGTTCGTTTCTAAAATGCACTTATCATGCCTGATGTAGAAACAAACTAGAAAGAGCCACTGAGAGGCAAGATTACAAACTGTATCTGGAGAGATTCATGCGTGGTAGTAGATAAGGAGTTGCATGTAGATGTCGATGACTGCAAATACTGTGTGGTCCCATTTGTATAGTATTGGCTTTCTGTCTGTGGCAGGATGCTTAATTCCACTCCACTAAACAGACGGTTTATTTACCTGCTGGTTCATGCTATAAATCGACTGCACTTAGAATCAACATTGATGAATGTAAGATTTTACCTGTCAGGTAGATGGATAGAAAGGAAGGGAAAGAGAGAGGGAGGGAGGGAGGAAGGGATGAGAAGGGAAAGGAGAGCCAGGAAAGAAAAGAAATGGAAGAAAGAACATGTGTCTTGTTTGTATTATATAATAAGAAAACATTTAAGTGACGGTTCCTTCCCCAACTGAGCCTTTAAATCAGAGAGGAAAAGTGACAAAGCACCATCTGTTTCCATCTAGCTTGTTTCAATTTAAACATCCCTTATGACAGACATTTAACTGTTTAGGGAAGAGCTGTGATTGGCAAATTATTCATGTATTTGACTTTTCTCTACTTCATTTTTAAACATTTGAGATGTTGATTTTGGAGAGAAAGTGATGGTAGTGGTACTTTGGTCCCCTGAAACTGATCTTCAAGTGGGCTGTCTGAAATGGCTATTATGTAAATTGTGAAATGTGTACAGTAGCTTTGGGGCAGTCTGAGGATGAATTTTCATGAGGTGTTTCCCACAGGAATGAATGTTATAGACCTGCAAAGCCAGAGCAATATGCATTCTTTATTCACACACCTTGGTGGCAAACACAACAGAAAATGCAACCTTTGATAACACTCTCAACAAAATTTGCTGCATAGTTAATTCCTAAGAATGAAAGACCACAGGAAGTTGAACATTGATGACATTGTTCGTATAATATTTGGATATTACCAAGAAAAAGTTAGGAAGCAAAGTTCTCCCATATCCTGAACTGAATATCTTTAAAGAAAAAGCAATTTAAGTTTCTAACTGCAGTGTCTGAGTAACACTAAATAGTATTTAGGATATAAATTCATAATTAAAATTCTAGCCATAAAACTTTCCTTAATTTCATATCCGCCTACTTGACTACCTAGGAGAAAATAATATTTACTCACAAAAGAAATTCTACATGAATTTTTATTTCCTAATTTATATTTTCTTTGTTCAAGTTCTGGGGTTGTTTTGAGTCCTGTCTTCACCCAAGCTTTGAAGAGAAGGCCACCCTACACACCTGTGTAAATATGGTAGTCATGTGTTACAGCACTATTACATGTCTCACATTAATAGGTTTGTTTCTGGAAATTGGTGGTGGTGTATGGTTTTAGAAATAGTGACTATAAGGACTATAAATATATATCCTGTGTATTATTGCTCTCCTAAGATAAATGTGTTTACGTTCACATAATTTAAAATGAAAAAATACAACTGAGTGTATTCAGTCAAGTAAAATATTCACAGGAAACTCATAAAGTTCTATATTAGAACCAGAGTGCTAAATATTTTCGTACTTTCTTAAGCACGTTTCTTCTAAGATTAAAGTATTCCAAGTACTGAGGTCCTTAAAAGGTCTTCTAAGATTAGGAACTATTTTCATTATTTCTTCCTTTCTTTATTACTTGGAGGATTGCATGAATACTGAGACTTTTTGTTCCCTGTTCACAATGAGTTGTGAGTCCTTTAATGAACTGTGCCCAGGTGGTTTGTGGTTACTATTGCTTACATAATTCAGCAACCACAAAGTTTAAGTCTAGAAAAATAAGAACTGGAAAATGGAAAACTAGAAACAATTAGCAAATAATCATTTATATAAAAAGATAAGTGAAGGAAATTCTTCATGTATTATGACATTAATTCTTAAGACAACCCTGTAGATAGTCTCATTTCATAGCTTGAGAAACAGAGACAGGAACATTTGTATCTGTGATTTAATCAGGTGTTAAAAGACTAGTTTGTATGGAATTCTCATTTATGTAACCACTAGACTATTACCATCATCACTACCTGTTATTGTTTACTAAGGGCCTGCCAGACACTGTAAGATACTGAAACCTAAATATATTTAAGCCAATTTTCAGGAGAAGGAAACAGAAGTTCAGAGAGGTTAAGGAATCTGCTTAAGCTTTTTACTAGTTATGTATTAACCTAGTTGTACTTCAGATTTGGGTGTGGGACTAGTGATACAAAGGAAGACATGAACAAAGTTATCAAGTGCTTAGCTGGAGCTAAAATATGGCAAGAGCAGCACAGTTCCTTCTTCCTCACATCAAATACAATTATTATTTCATTCCTTTACCTTCACTCCATACCGGGTACACTCTGGCCAATTTTGCCAAAAGAAAAATAAACCTCAAACCATCTTACAAAATAAATAACAAATACACATGAAGATTTGTAGAAGGAAAGGGGCTCAGATATATAGTTATATGTTGGGAGAGTGACCATACATAGCTTTTCCAGAGTCCCAGAGTGAAAGTTTTGCCTGTAAGGCAACCAAGGCTTTTCCATTCTAAGGGATTCTGATGGCATAGAGAATGAAGCTATGGCCTTTTTGTGAATTGTCCCAAATTCCAGATTTCAAAATGCTTTATCCTGACATTAGACACTGTTGTAAGTGAAGAGCTGTAAAAACCCATAATACTTTGTTCGTTCTTTTCCATTTTTAATTATATTTTATTTTTCATAGTCATTCTGTTTGTGTATTCTTTCCTTAAGGCACTTAATGATTTTATACCTTCTGTTTTCATTATCTGGGCCTCTTTAAATTTTTGCATCCCAGCAGGATATGGCACAGACCCATAAATGCTTGCTGAATACACAAGGGAACACTAAAAAAGGCTTTTGTGGCCAGGCACGGTGGATCACGCCTGGAATCCTAGCACCCTGGGAGGCCGAGACAGGTGGATCACAAGATCGGGAGACTGAGACCATCCTGGCCAACATGGTGATACCCCATCTCTATTGAAAATAGAAAAATTAGCCAGGCATGGTGGTGCACACCTGTAATCACAGCTACTCAGGAGGCTGAGGCACAAGAATCGCTTGAACCCAGGAGGTGGAGGTTGTACTGATCCGAGATCACATCACTCCACTCCAGTCTGGTGACAGAGCAAGACTCTGTCTCAAAAAAAAAAAAAAAGGCTTTGTTAGACCATTTTCTGACTCAGCATTTCAAATAGTAGATAATTTACCTTTTTACCTTGAATTATATTCTAATATAAAGAATCGCTTTTTTTTTTTACATGAAAGGCCATTATGCATTAATTCAGCAAACTTAAAATTCTGCTGCATGTAAGTTATTGGATAACAGGGATATGAAGCATGACACAAGTTTAGGGAAGTCACAGCCTAGCAGAATTCTAGATAAGAATAAAAGCGTTAAAACATATAAAAAGGATTTTTTTCTTGAACTTTTCAAATTTCTGAAGAAAATAACAAAAATTGTAAGGAAAAATACACTTTACATTGTCTATTAGAACCAGGACAGACTCATGTGATGGTGTTAAAACTCAAAATTGGATTGAATAACTCATTATTTTGGCTTTGTGTTTATATGCTAGTTATATACCCATCTTAAACATATTTTTAAATTTTGAATGAATGCCATCATGGTCATTATGGAATTCATATGTAGAAATGCCTGTTATATTTACATGTAGCATGTATGATGTGTTTATATAACTGTATTTAATTACTTAATGTGAATTAAAATAGGTGTTTAGAGAAATGCAATGATGAAGATAAAAGTAAGTTTTGTATTTTGAACAAAATTACAGCTTTCCCTAGGGTGTTGTTTTTGTTTGTTATTTTAATAAGAAACCATAGAATTTGAATGGGTGAAAGTATGATAATATCTGCATTTGACCACTGAACTGTAGTGCTGTCTAAAAGGTGTTTTACAGACACTCAGAGGAATTGGCTCTGACAGCAGCCCACTCAGCCAAGAAATTTGACTGTCATCTTCATCCACTTGCTTTCCCTCACATGGATGACCTGTAAATAATTGTGTCTTTTTCTTAGTGAATGATGACAGGTCCCTATCTATCAGATTGCACTGCATAAATGAGATAGAAGCCACTGAATTTAGAAACAGATGAAATTAATCTAATGATTCATTTTTTTTTTGTTTGTTTTATTTTCTTGGGCTTGTCTCTTGAATGTAGAACAGTTTCTGTTGCAGAATTGCCGAGTTAGATTTCAGTCATTCCAAATGTTTTTTGTTGTTTTTGTTGTTGTTGTTGTTTTGTCGTTATACTTTAAATTCTGGGCTACATGTGCAGGACATGCAGGTTTGTAACATAGGTATACACGTGCCATGGTGGTTTGCTGCACCCATCAACCCATCATCTGCATTAGGTATTTCCCCTAATGCTCTCCCTCCCCTATCCCCCGGCCCCGAGACAGGCCCTGGTGTGTGATGTTCCCCGCCCCATGTCCATATGTTCTCATTGTTCGGCGCCCACTTATGAGTGAGAACATGAGGTATTTGGTTTTCTCTTCCTGTGTTAGTTTGCTGAGAATGATGGTTCTTAAACAAAGCACATGCTCAAGTGATGTTCGGTTACTTCAAGTACTGCATGAACAATTCAATTTGATCATGTTTATGGGTCACTAGATAGTAATGACATAAAGACTGAGGCCTGGCAGGGTACATGCTTGTATATATATGTTTTATGGTTTGGCAGCAGTAAATAAAAGAGAGTATCTGTGTATGTATGCATATGTGTGAGTACATGTGTGTGAGTCCCCATCCCCATTCAATCATTCTGTTACCTTTCTGCTTCCAATTAGTTGACTAAGTATCCTTTCCCTTCTGTCTTCAACTAGGACTTCTTTCCAACATGAGTAATGAGTAGTCTCTGCCTCACAGATGATCACTGAGTATTTTCCAACAATCACCCAGGAAAACTCTTAGTTTCCTGGCGAAAGCTACTTGGTGAGAGCTACGATCAAGAACACAAATAAGACGTATATAGTAAAGGTCTTTGATGAGTGGATAAAGCCCATGTTTTTGGTCGTAATCATGAAGGAGAAGTTGCCATGTACCTTGTCTCAGAGTCTCGGAGTATTTCTTAAATGGTTTCTAGCCTTTGGTCACCCAAAATACCCGTGTTTCCAAGTTGACAACCTCCAACAACCCCCTGGGCTTTTCTCAAGTAACAAAAAAGAGTGAGAGATGAGTGGAAACCATGTCTAATTTATTCAATTAGGTACATCTAACGATCACCAAAAATTCACTGACATGCTGACATAGCTGTTTTAATGAACAAGTGTTAAAATGATGCATTCCAGTCCCCCTCCACCTGCACCTCCAGCTAGCTATTTCAGAAGGAACTGCTTTAGTAGTCAACGCTTAAAAAATCACTGAGTTGGTCTAGTCAGAGAAAATTTCATGGCAAAGGTACACAAGATTTCATCTGGACCTGGGAAAAAATGTGTATTTGAATATGCAAAGGGATGAATATTTTAATGGCCCACAGTATGAGCCCAAACACCCTGGGCACAAGTATGAGAAACAGTATCATATGTGGTTATAAGAGCACAAGCTCTGAGCCAGAACACGCCATGTTCAGATCCCAGCCTCACCACTTTCTAGCTGTACTACTAGGGAACAAATTACTTCACCTCTCTCTCCTGAAGACTCATCTATTTGGGAGGACAAAGAACCAGACTCATAGGGTTATTAAGAAGTAAATGGGTGCCTGGCATGTGGAAAGCCCTCAGTAAATGTTAGTAGTTGTGGTTATTAAGTGAGGGCGGCTGCCTGACGAGAATGAAGAGTGGATGTAAGGGTTGCCATCTTGGAAATATGGTTAGCTACAAGATGGGCACAATGTTATGCACAGCCTTAAAAGGCTAGAAGAGGCTAGAAGAAGGGTATGGGCTTGATTCTGTAGGAAATTAATAGTGGACTATTATAGCAATGACATTAGAAAAACAGGGCTTAGTGAAGCTTATGCTGTTTTATCATGCGTAGCTTGACTGATGAAGTCTCTTTATTGATTCTTTAGTCTGGTACATTCCATAGAGTTTACTTTTAAAAGATATATCTTCTAGAAATTTTGTTTTTGTGTGTGTGTTGAAATTTCTTTATTCGGAAGTGAGGATTGTTTTATTTGAAATTTATGTTCAACACTTAGGCTTGCTCAGGTGTCTTATTTCTTAGTTAATTTGGTGGCAGCAGCTTAAAGTCCCCATAAACCACCGTAAGCATTCTTTACCAATGATATATCATTGTCCATGCTAGTAGAAGTTAATGACAGTTTCACTATTAAGCTTTCTGATTAAACATGTTCGAGCAAAAGGTCTTTATTTTAGTACAGAATTGCTTCATGGTTATGGGGAAAGCTTGCAGGAGATAATGTAATGTGCCATTGCCGTGGGTTTTTAACATGCTGGCAAATAGACTATGGTGCTGTGAGCTTTACATTTATCTGTAACTTTTTGGCCCAACTGCAGGATTATGAACATTAAGGCTGATTGTATCCTAAACTTAAATTGCAATTTAAAGCATTACTGTCTTCAGTTCCTTTGAGCAGTTTTTAAAGCATAATCTTTATTTTTTGGAAACAAAGAAATGTTAGTAGTAAGATTTTAGGGCCTGTAAGTTTTTTTAATCATGACATATCTTTTATAATATATTTTCTTACACTTCCCAATTCTCTCGATATTAAATGTGGCTTGAAAATGCAAACAGTCTTAGAATACCAACTCTTTATCATAGATAGGAACACAATCACTAGAGGCATCCTTTGCCTGCTTCAGATCTCAGCACTGAAAAGATTTTAGGTGATACAGCTATAATTACATAATATAATATGGAATTCCAGTGGTCTCCTTGAATAAAACAATTCTGAAATATAAATTAATTTTTATCTGTAGAACCTCTTTATAAATTTGCTTTATAAGAAATCTGCTTTTACTCTTTTTCCTGTATATTTAAAGGAGCAATACAATCCCAATCTAACTAAGGTGAGTTGATAAACTCAGAGTATTCTCACATAATAGAGTATTTTCAGTCACTATAAATGGGGACTATAGTCAGAATTACTGGTGATTCCCCTGTGAAACCTTTAAAAGATATACTTACCTGGGATTAACCGCTGGAGATTTGATTGAGATGTTGATGAGGGAGGTGAGGAGGGACTGATCTAGATGGACTCTAGGAGCTTGTATTTTTACCAAGTTCCATAGGTAATAATGTAAAGCTCAGGCTAAAAATGGCTGCTTAAAAAAATTATTTAATACCATGTTAAAATAACCATGGTATGCAAACTAAGGTACTTACACTGTATAACATGATTATATTGGGAGGGAAAATGAAAGTTAACAATGGTTATCCCTAAGGTATACAGGCAACAATTCTAGAATGCCAAAATTCTTCAGATCCAAACTTGAATTTGCAAGTCAGTTTGTTTTTATTCAATAGGTTATTATCTATGGTCTGTAGTATTCCTCTACTGAATATTTTTAGCTAAAAAGAATGTTCCTGCCATTTCCAGTGGTAATTTAGAGCTCGTTATATATACATGAACATCTCCAAAATCGCTGGTTTCTCTACTTGGTTGTGTGTGTTCTTCAGAATCTTTCCATGTCCTAAGTCTGGCAGAAAAATCAAAATTTGACATGCAGTCTTGAATATCCACTTCAAAGGGAAAAATGGAGAACTAAATGGCCTTGGCTCTTAGGTCACATTCTTAGAAAATTTTGTGGCCCGGATTATAGTCTGATGTTAGCTAAAAGAGCCCATAAACCCCAAACAACCCCATGCAGTGAGGAGAAATTTTGCTTGCAACTCCAGATTTTCGACCTAGGCATCTCTCTTTTCACCATGTCATCTGCACACATACTTTCAAGTCTTCCATTTCAGATGCCATTGTCCTTTGAGAAATCCTCCAACCTGTGTGCTTTCAGTGTCATCAGATTTCCTTTCATTACTGTGTGTGAATCACTTTTTTGGAGTCTTAGTCCTGCAAACGTATTTCATTCCCAGGACTTACCCGCCTATAAAATGTTCCCTGATCTCATACCTCAGGCAATCTGAACTGTTAGCTCCCATTGAGACTGAAGTACCATTTCCACTTAAACAACTGTCATCTTATTATTGAGTTAGAAGAGTCAGTGGCACTTTTAATCTTATCGGTTATAATATTCCTTTGCATTCTCTTGAGGCTGTGTTTTGCACTGTTTCGCACCATCCCAAGGCTGTCTTTGTTTATTCTGCCTGTCAGAATCATACACTTAAATGCAGCTGTTTCCATTATTATCTTCTAGCTCTATCCCCCTTGGATCCTTTATTTCTTTGGTGAATGATGGGCAAAAAAGAAAGGAAACATTTCTTTTTAAGATGTTATTCTGAAGTATTTTTCCATATTCTATTTTGTATTGTGTTGACATCTCCTGCATAGTCACGTGTGTGTCTTGTGCCCAGCAAACCTAGAATTCAATAGGGGTGGGGTCTTATTTTGCAAAGCCAAGCATAATAAGCAGGAATGGAGCAAACCCCTGAAATGAACCTGTCAGACTAATCCTTTCCCAGCCTGCCGCTCTCCACCACTGGCAGCAGCTCTTCAGTGAAATTGTCCAAGCACTGTTTTATTTTAAGGCATCTACTGTTTGTTTTAGATTTACATTTTGATTTGACATTCCTTTTCATTTCCACTTGCAATGAATTGTACTTTGAGCTATAATTATATAAATATTTAGATATTATACTTTTTCTTTAGGATATGAAAAATGATGGTTAGTTGCTTGTTTTTGCTGTGTACTTCTAATATACTTAGCATTTAAATTAGATCTGGAGTTTCTGGAGGAATATATGAGTCAATGAAAATAGGATTTTGTGAAGGGGAACTCTGACGAAGTTTCTTTTACTATCACTTAAAGACAGAGTTGTTTCTCATTTTAGAAGCAAAAATTAAACACATATCTAGAGTTCAAAGTAAAGAAATAAGTGATACTTAAAATGTATGTCAGAAAAAAATGTATGTCAGAAGGAGAAAAAAATCAGAAAATGGTTAGAAAAGTTCTGCCTTGATTAATTAAGATTTGCCCTTTACTTTACAAAGGACAGTTGGAAGAGTCTCTTATATAAGCAAGGGCCCAGGCAAACTATTTTCTTTCTTTCCTAATGAAAAGCTGCAGAGATGATAAGTTGTTGTTTTTATGATCTATTACTTTTCTAACAGCTCTCTTCCCTGCCCTTAACTGAATCTTTTGCTTATTAATATTTCATTTTTTAAAATTACTAATAGATCCTTTTTTCTCCAGAAATGTCTTTGCCTTGTTTCACAGCAGCATACACATTGCATTAGTATAAAAAAGATACTGTTGATGTCTCCTAAACAGACCCTGAGAGCCCTGGGCTATCCCCAAAACTCTGTCTTAAGCCTTCTCTGTGATTCCTACTACCCTTTCTGGTACTTTCATCTGTCCTCATAGCTGCAAGTTTCAATTTTTGAATGCTTCCCAAATATGTAATTCTCTGACCTTTCTCTTGAACAAGAGTCACAGAATTCTGACTCCCTGCTGGATACTTCCACCTGAATTTTTAGCCGGTGCTTGAAACATTGTTTTGCATCCAGCCATTTAATTCTTGGAATAAACTGCACTTGGCCATGTTGGCTTATAACCAAAATTCCAAGAATGTAGGAAATGTATCCACCCATAATAAGATCTGCTGAGGAGAGGAAATCATGTAATCATCTAAATAGGTTCTGAAAAAGCAGAGAGGTCAGCTTTTTGTTTGATAAGGTCTCATGGATTGGCAGAGGGAATATTTTTAAAAAGGTGCAACGAGGAGGAGGAGGATGATACAATTATACAAAAAGTTATAGATGTTCATAAAGTAATACAAACAGTTAGATAAAAATCAATATAAGATTAAAAGTTGTATCATATACCAAAATAAAATCAAGGTGAATAAAAGACCCATACTCCTACCTCAGGGCTTTTTCCATTTTCTTTTTGCCCCAGAAAGGGTCCCTGGTAGGATTCTGGAAGGGAGGAAAGAAATCCTGCACTCAACTTGAAAATGGTCTATAGAGGTAGAATCCTTCTTCTTTCATTTTTTTTGCTAACAAACTTTGGCTTCATGACAATATGACTTTGTAGGTATTGTGAATGGTTGCAACTTCCAACGGATTCTTTCCTTTTAAAGAATCTTCCACCTCTTAGGCTTGCTGTATTCTTTGGTAATAGAAAACCGAGCTTTAAGGTACAGCAAGTCCATTTTTCAGCCATTCTCTCTTTGTTAGTATTTTAAATGATGGTATGAAAACTTAAAGATTTGATTTTTAGGCTTCAAGTTCTTATTTTCATTGCAGTAAAAGAAGGGTATTTTTGTCTCCTCCAAAAGTTGTAAGCCAAGATGGCACACAGTAGGTTTGGCACGTAGTGCTATGTTTTCTATCAGACACACTTTGCAAGTCATTGTGCTATAGTTTGATGTGGAATATTTTTTTGTTTTATAAGATCTCATGTCTCACATATACTTTCTAGCAATAAGTGATGTTTTCTTAATTTTATCAAACAGATCAAAATAGCTAAAAGATGCATTTTTGCACACACCTGAGATTTAAGATCATTTTGGGCTTTGTAGCATTTTATGTGCAAAGGTGACTCGTAAACTGCTACTGCATACTGGACAGCATTTTGATGAGGACAAAAAAAGATGAGCCAAACCCACACTAGGAATGGGAGTTCATAGATAATAATATAATTTATTTTTAATTTTTTTCTCTGTTTTAACTATACGCTTGTTTATTTTAATGTCTTTCAACAACTTGTATTACGAGAAAATGAGAAATATCATTGCATAACTTCGGATATCTTTTAAGAATTATACCGTGCTTATTCAGGACAGTAATTTTATGTCTTCTGTGTTTTTGTAAAAATATATTTTCCACTTTTATTTTTCTTTCCTGGTAAATTGTTTCTTCATATACATCCTAGTGATGTATATGAATAACTACAGTACTGTTGTTATTCTAAGATGGTAATAAAATTGTGTTATGAAATTTTGTGCTCATATTTGACCACTCACTGTGGTTTCTATTTTACTACAGTGTTGTGCAGTGTTTTATGGTACTCAGCACTCAGCTGAAGTCTGAAAGGAAATATACTGTGAATACATAGCCTACAGCTTTCATTTGATACCCTTATAATACACTCACCACTTTAAAAAGACATCCTCCATTTAAAAAATGTATGTGTGTGTGTGTGTGTGCATGATAGTCAGCCTATCATTTTTCCTTTTTACTACCTTAATTGAATTATAAGTCATGCTTTTAATGAATTAAAATAAATTAATCAAATTATACGTCATATAAATTAATCAAATCATAAGTCATGCTTATCTTTAATAAGATAATTTTTACAAACAGGACATTTGATCACAAGAGCATCAAAATTTCTTTGTTATACAAGTATTTGAACTGTTCAAAGATGTATTTTGTGACTTTTGTGAACAGAAGTGTAACTTGCATTCACATACATGTGTTATTTTCTCATAACAGTTGACTTCAAGCCTCAAGCCAGCATGGATACTGTCCATCATATGTTACTTTTTGGATGCAATATGCCTTCATCCACTGGAAGTTACTGGTAAGGATAACGGGTTCACAGTAAAGAACTGAGTAGAAAAATGTGTTTTACAATTACAAAGTATATCTGTGCAAGTATTTTGCAACTGGTTAATAAATAGGCAGAACTTTTTTTAAGAAAAAGAACATTGTTCATTGACATCACATGATTATCATGGTTTATCACAGTTATTTAGTCTGCTATGGAACATATCTATTAGCCTTTGTCACTGACTTAATAAATATATGTCTCATGGACATAAAGATGGAAACAGTAGAAACTAGGGACTCCAAAAGGGGCAGGGTGAGGAGGCAGCAAGAGCTGAAAAACTACCCATTGGATCCTATGTTTGCTATTTGAGTGATGGATTCAATAGATGCCCAAACTCCACCTTATACAATATACCATGTAACATGTTCCTCCTGAATCTAAAATAAAACAGATTAAATATATGTGTATCGTTATATAGCAGTATGTCCAGGTGCAGAAGGCTTGTAAACAAAGTCTGAAAATTTAGGTTATTGTTACTCTGATACGAATTTTTTAAGGTTCATTATTCTACCCAAAGAGCACCGTGGTTCTGTTCATTGAGCACTCTTTCTTCAGACACTGTGCCTGGTGATGTAGGCCTACCATTTCATTTTACCCTAAAGTCTCTGCAAAGCAAATATTGTTATTTCCGCTTTACACACAAGAAGCCTGAAGCTCAGAGTGATTCAGTAAGTTGTTCAAGGTAACATAACTCGTTGGTACAAGATAAAGATTGAACCCTAGCTTGTCTGATTCCAAACCTACTGTCATTTCCATTTTACCACACTGCCTCCTGTTTATTCAAGTAATTATTAATTCAAGTATTTATGCAATAGATATTATTAGAAATTATTTGAATCACTACAGTGAGTCTTAATATCATGCCACAAACAATCAAGAAACCTCTATTAAATGCTTGTCGTATGCCAGAGCTGTAGCAGATGGTTGCGAGGTTCTAGGAAAAATAAGATGTTTTCTACCCCTATAAGTTTACAGCATAATTATGGTTTGAGATTGTGCCTCTCATTTTGTTCTGTGGCATTCTTGAAGATCACCGAACTCTGAAAATAGCCACACGCTTTAAGCTTTATATTTTTCATGTAGACCCAGAATCACTGTTACATATTTAATAGTCTGAATGACTGGTGTGCTTTGCTTTGCACTGAGAAGGAATCCGTTTTTGAGGTCCTGTCCCTACATAATCCTATAGACTGATGGTCCTTTCTCTGTGCATCCTAATATTCATATGTCTGATGCGAGTCAAGCAGCAACTGCTCTCTTGTTGTTTTTATAATAAACAATATAATATGTATTTTGAACTGTTAAAAGCACAGGGCAATTAGTGGAAATCTCCCTGGACCAAGTACCATCAAAGCGTTTGTTAATAGGCTTAAGTTATTTGATGAAAGGGACATATCACATAGGAACCCAACTCATGTGACTAGGTTTATGTAAAAACGGACTCAGCAAATCACAGTTAATATCTTTCAATATCAACATTCCCGTTTATGCCCTTCACTAAATTTTTATAAATAAAATTCTGGGATTAAAAGATTATTCTTTGACAGCTTTTCCTGAATCTTATTCAGTAAATCACACCCTTTGGTTTTTATGCTTTAAAATGATTCCTTCTGAAATTACCAATATTTACCTTTGGATTAGACTCATTGAAAATAGCTAGAAGGAATGTAAGCTTTTAAAGCCTGCTTTTGTTGCACCCGGTTTAAGGAAATGAGTGAGAAAATAAAACGACACTTAATGCTATTCCAATTCCAATTGTTAGGAAAAATTATCTGAAATGAGCCAAGTATAGCTCACTGTTCTCACATTAAGGGAATATTTTAGCCACTTTAAAATATTTATTAGTATTCTTAAATAAACTATTTTGAAATTAAATCCATAAGATACATTGACCAAAAGTCTTCCATATTGCAGAACGAGAAGTTTCAAAGAAAAATCTAAATGAAAGTGAAAAAGAAATTTTGAGTGGAGTAATTGCTCCATGTATCATTTGCTATAATTATTACTTTAAAGGCAACATGGTAGAATGAAAGAGCAGTGAACTAACTTGCTGAATTCCCTGGGTAGGCTATTTAGCCCATCTGGGTTAGAGTTCTTTTCATTTTAGCAAAGGACTTATACTAGGCCATTTATAAAGCCTCTCTATGCTCTAAAATTCCATAATTCTATGAATATCAATTACATGTAAATGCTGAGTCTGATTGGAAACGCATTATTTCTAGGAGTTGGAGATGTGTGTGCTGCTTGACTTACCTCAAGCAAGCAGCTCACTGTGTTTTGCCAGTCAGTTGCATCATTGAGTAATTACATTTCTTAATAACACTATACCCATATCATTTTAAGTGGATTTTAAAATATTTTCTTTGTATCCCATAGTCCCACTTAATTTGTAGGTCTGTTGTAATTGAATTTATAACCGTAAAACAAGGACAATTGATGCTGTTATTCATCATCTTATAACCAAGCCCAAAGTGCTTAAGTCTAACATTTAAAAGTAGGATCTTTTCAGTATGCAAACTAGAAGACATACATTAAGTAAAATCATTCTATTGACTCTTATCTTTCACAATCAGGTCTTATGTTCTTTTTTTTTTTTTTTTTTTTTGAGACAGAGTCTCACTAAGTCACCCAGACTGTAGTGCAGTGGTGCAATCTCATCTCACCACATCCTCTACCTCCTGTGTTCAAGCAATTTTCCTGCCTCAGCCTCCTCAGTAGCTGGGACTAGTTGGGACTACAGGCGCATGCCACCATGCCCAGCTAATTTTTGTATTTTCAATAGAGGTGATGTTTTGCCATGTTGGCTAGGCTGGTCTCGAACTCCTGACCTGAAGTGATCCACCTGCCTTAGCCTCCCAAAGTGCTGGGATTACAGGCATGAGCCACTGTGCCCCGCCACAGGCCTTATATTCTTATTTAAAGATAGTATGCATTATTTATCTTCCAATATTTGGTAAAATCTATGCTTTAAAGAATTAGAATTCACAGGATATTTCCCAGCCAGAATTTTTAGTTGCTTCACAGAAACATCTTTCACTCCCTACCGCAAGTGCCTCACAGCCTCAGCCCTGAAGATAGTCAGTGGATATTTTCCAGCTGTTTAACATCTTATTCTCTCATCTGAATTTACAGTATTCACAACTAAAATCTGTTAATGTCAGAAGTCTTGCATTATTTTTCTAAAATGTTTGAGTCAGGCAATTGATCACCCTCATTTTACAGTTACAAATCTATTCTTTAATTATTCTAATATATAGATCACACTTAAATGAAGACTCCTAAACTTTCACATGTATTTTGGGTATGATACCTATAACAGTTTTTGTTGCTTAAAAATATACAGAAGTCATTCACGCTTTATGGAAATCTATAAGGAAATACAAAGCTGTTTTAAGGAAAGAAGAAAAAGCTATCTTAACATCAAAATGTCAAACTTGGATTTTCTTTTTTCTGTTTGTTAGCTAGGATTTCCTCCTGTTTTCACTTGAGTGTTTCATTTTCATTGCCAGCAGGTTGGCAAATAGGTATCTTTAATATAGAAAACATGTTTCCCCTGAAATTATGAAGTTATAATTCATCCTCTGTCTTCAGGCAGCATTTTTAATATGAAGGCAGAGAGCTATTCTGATGATGTTTCACTGTTGTGCTGCCCTCCTTTGCTCTTTGTAATTGCCTCTTTCTACTGTTCATTAAAATATATTTACAGTTATATTAAGTTTATATGAAAATACTAGACACAGCATGAAGCAGTTTTCATTACGTAGTCATTTTAATTTTAAAGTTTTTTTCCTCTGCACATATTCCAGTCTTCTGTGTCTCATTCCAAATTAGCAGCTAACACTGGTAATGTATCTAGTTAATTATATGCATGTGCATTTAAATTGCATACATTGATTTGAACCTTTTAATATACTGTAGGGTGGTCCCTTTATAGTTAGAGTGGGCCTGATGCTCAATTCCAAATTAACATACCTCTAGAGGATGCAAATAAGGACCAGCTGATGGAAAAGAAACAGTTCTAACCCATGTAAAGAAGGTGACAGTACCTGTCAGATATAACCCCAATACCTTCTTTCCAAACTTTTAGAGGAGGAGACAATTAACCCCTTCTAGGGACCAAAAGAAAATAATAACACCAAGATTAGAGCAAGCATAGCAATAGCATGATCTGTTGCACTTTATTTGTGCTTTATAGACCTAATTCAAGGCATGACAATTCTAAGTTCCCCAAATTTATTAGCTGAATATGAGCCATAAGTGAGCAGGTGCTCTTTTGAAGTTTTTATAGTCAGTAATACAGTGATGGTGCTGAAAACTGGGTGATTTAAGTATAAAAATTTACCTCAATCTTGGAAATTTAAATATTGCATTCATCTATGAATTACTTTATTCTGTTTTTTACTCTTAACAATCAATATTTTTAAATGATGAGTGATTCAAATCATAATATTTTGTTTGTACAAATTGTGTTGGCATTTGGGGTATCTCTGGAGTGCTTTCTTTTTTAAATGTGAGATTGTAAGCTTTTGCATTTTCTATTCTGCTGAGCACAGGACATAAGGTTTAAAGCAATTTAGGATTGCAAACACCAAGATTTTGTGTTTCAAATATTAGTTGACTAAAGCGAGTGGGCGTCTTATGTATCCAGTCTTATACTTTGGTGTGATCTTCTATGCATAGCTAAATTTATTTTTAGCTCTTCTTATTAATATTTGATTTTAAAGCCATTTCTAATGACACTTAGGACCAACTAATCTTAAGCCAAAGATGTCATCTACAGGTTGTTTGATGTTTTTGATGAAGAAAAATCCCAGCTGGTTAAATGAGGCTATTTCCAGCCGTTCGAACTGGGAATCATTCTCAAGCTAAAGCAGTAGTGCCTTACCATCTTATGAAGCTTTAGCTTAAATCCCTTTCAACTGCTTCTATTTATTAACCACCTGCTGTGTCTTTTTAAATGCTGCTATCTCCACAGGGTTACAGCTGCTGATGAGTAGAAAGAGAAAGGAGCTAAAATATATAAATATATATGTATATAGAAGCCTGTATGTGAGACACCCTGCTTGGGTACACATTTAAATGTCTATTTTTTAAAGGTGATGTTATTTTCCAAATAAGTCCACAGCTTTGTTGCCTCCCTCACAGTGATAATGATTCTTTGTTGAGAACAGTATTTGCATATGCTGTCCTTATGCTCCCATTCCATATCCTGGACTTGTCATCCATACACTATATACAGCAGGATTCAGGGTGTCTTCTGCAATCCCCCTCTTTGTGTTTTCTGCCATATGAAACTTCTAAAGTTAATATACATAACATCCTTGTCTGTATAAGTAAAAATAACAGAATCTCCCAAATCTACACTGTGTCTTGTTTTAAGCACTGTAAAATCTGTCATTGAGTGCAGTAGCAATGTTTAGACATAAATTACTGCTAGGCTAAAATTAATAGTGTCCATTTCCTTTTTCCACTTTAATATTTTAATAGATTCCTATCATATTGCATGTTGGGATAGTATAATGGATCAATTTTTAAAACACAGTTGTTCTCTGGTTTTAACTTCTAGTCACCAATGATAATGTTCCCTGGCTAATAATATTAAGATATTATTAGGATTAATTGGATTAAAGGTATTAATAGGTGTTCCTTGGTAATTGCCCAATTCTTAGTGAACTAGTGTCAACTTTAATAAAATAGAATGTTATAGTTGGAACTCTTTTGACTGTTTTAATAGAAACAATGCATTTTTTCTCACAAGACCTGTACTTTATGTTAAATAGAGTAGCAATATTATAATGCAGTGCTGTATTTAGCGTAGATCCAGAACTTTGAAATCAGAACATCCTGGTTTCAGATCTCAGCTCTGCTACCGGGTAGTTGTAATAAACATTAGCAAATTGATGTAACCTGTATTTGTCTGTTTTCCTCATCTGTAAAATCGGGCTACTAATCATTGGCAGTTTGATTGGGCCATCGTGAAGGGTAGATGAGGTAACATAAGTAATGTGCTCAGTGTAGCACCTGGCATATAGAAGGGCTAGCCATTTTTTTTTTTTTTTTTTTTTGAGACGGAGTTTCACTCTTGTTACCCAGGCTGGAGTGCAATGGCGCGATCTCGGCTCACCGCAACCTCCGCCTCCTGGGTTCAGGCAATTCTCCTGCCTCAGCCTCCTGAGTAGCTGGGATTACAGGCACACGCCACCATGCTCAGCTAATTTTTTGTATTTTGAGTAGAGACAGGGTTTCACCATGTTGACCAGGATGGTCTCGATCTCTTGACCTCGTGATCCACCCGCCTCGGCATCCCAAAGTGCTGGGATTACAGGCTTGAGCCACTGCGCCCGGCCCATTATTTTTATTTATTAACAAAGTATATATTAATTATTCACTGTATGCCAAGCACTTTCTTGGGCACTGAGAATTTGGTATGAACAAAACAAATACACCCTCCACTTTTATGGACTTACTGCCTGTCTAACCTTATTGGGGCAAAGGAGTAGTGGGTAGTTACTGTGATATTATTTATCAAGCTGGCATTTCTTAATCACCATTCTTATTTGCTTTTCATTATGTATCCTTCTAATTACTATATGTTAATGTCTTTCCGTTGCACTGAAGTTCACATAGAATTGTCTGGATTTAGGAAAATATTCTGTGGGTTTATAGAGCAGTTAATAGTATTTGAATATCTGACTCATACTGAATGCATTTTGAAAGGTAAGGACCATCTTCTTATGTGATTGATTTTGTATTGTGTTTCTTAAAAAACTTTCTAACTTTAGATGAATTTTTTTTTTGCTGTGGTTCTGTTAGTTATGTAATGTATTAAAATTGGAATTTAAGGCTATACAGACTTAACTTGAGGGCATGACATTTATTTATTTATTTATTTATTTATTAGCCAAAAGAAGAAACGAGTTACCAGTTCTGATCTTCCCTGAGTAAACTTGGATTTTAAATAGGCTTTAACAGATATAACCAGAGAGCACTTTAACAGTCAGTCATGCTTGGATAATTCAAAATGACAATCTACCACTTTTCAGTGCTTGGCACAGTCAGAAAATATTCATGCCATCTGAATGGTTTCCCCGTGGATTAAACTTGAAAAGGATTCTATAGGAAAGGTCCAAGAATCCAGACTAGTTTTATTTTCAAATGCGAATTCTCATCATTTTTACTATGAATACTAAGAAATCACAAGGGACCTATGTGAACCTTTCCACAATTTAATCGATTGAATCTGGAGGAGTCTTTAGGAGAAGCTGCTAGAATGATAAGAAAAAGAAACCTGGTTGATGAGGCCTGAAATTACAACAGCCATTGATCAAGGGTTACATTGCTCCCCAGGCTTAAGGCTCTTTTTACTAGTAAGACTAGTCAAAATCTCCTCTGTTTTCATAGGTCCTTTTTTGGAAAGCTGAATTATACTATACCATCTTTCTCTTTTTGGTCATTTTACATGGAGAAAATATAATGCCATTTTCATTTAAAATGCGAAATGGAAATGTTTACCACTCTGCTGTGTTGTCAGTTATAGAACTCATTTCTCTCGGCCTCTTGTTTTTCCTCTTAATCCTCCCCTTGAGTTTTAGGATTCGTTTCAATGCCCTAGTGTTCTCCAGTGAGTCATTCTCTACTGTTTTGAGCTTATATATTTTTTTATTGTAAAACAGGGTTTTAAAAATTAAACCAGTGTTTGCTTTGAAGCTCTTATTTACCAGACCTGATAAGAGAATAAAATATAAAATCATTGTCTTTTTGTGAATATGTCACAAACAACTTACTTCATCTCAGATTTGATTTTAGAATTGCATGCACAAATTGCAACTTGGTTCAGGAATAATAGTAGTAATCAAAGCTTATCTCCATGTAATATCATTCTCTGCCCATAAATCAGTGTCGAGAATTGAGATAGAAGGGACTGTGACAACCAGAGCTTTGAACCATAGCTCAGCTGTTTGACCTTTGGAAGTTACTTAAACTCTCCGAGCTAATTCGACTTTAAATTACAACCTGCCAGCAGTTTTCTTATATAAACTGATTTGTTCAAAATACTAGGAAAAGAATAATTGGTATTTATTGATGTTTCTATTATAAAATTTTAATCTAATTTTTTTCAAAAAATATTACATGAAGTTGACAGTGCAATAAAATTTAAGCTAATTCAGTTCTTTAAGTGTCTGTACATGGAAAGTTAAAAACTCACCTAGAGGTAAGTTTCACCAAACATTTGTTTCAAGCTGGGACTTCAACATGAAGATATTATCTACGTACCTGTACTCAGTACTCAGTCTGGGTGGAGAGAGAGAAGTAAGCTGACACTTAGGATGAGGAATGCCTTAGGATGAGGAGTGCTATGGTTGAGGAATGGAAGTTGGTGGTGGGGGGCTGGTCAGAGAGTACTTCCCTGAGGACGAAGGCTTGAAATGAATCTTGGAGAAGAAAGTGAATACAAGTTTTTCAGGCAGAGAGCTGGGATGGGATATTTCAGGCAAAGAGTGCAATGGAAATAAGGGAGATTAGAAATTGGAAGCAACTTGGCAGGACTCAAAAGGCGGTGTTGCCTGGAGACAACATCTAGATCATGAAAGGTCTTATGTTTTATGCTACAAGGTTCGGATTTTATTTTCATGTTATTTTTGGGAAGCACTTGAATGATTTTGAGCCAACAAATTACATAATCAAATGTGTAACTTAGAAAAAGTTCCTAAACCAGTTATCTCTGTTATAGTTCAATCTGGTTCTTTCTAGTCATCCATAGAAAATCAACTTCCATATCAGAGCAAACAATTATCTTGTTTAACCTAAGGCTGTCATCACATTGGCATTAGGCATTGATAATGTTTATGATCTTTGTTGAAAGCTTTGAAAATTGCCACCCAAATCTTTAACTTTTAGTAGCTTACAGCAGTGAGATACAAGGTTCATCACGTTTGACTATATCATTTCTTTAACTATTATAGCATAAGGCCAGGAAGGAAACTTTTGCTTTTGGGCACCATCCAACATTCTGAGCCTTTTAGCAAACTTGGCACAAGGATGTCACAGACATTTGTTCCAACATACAATTCTCACATGGTAATGATCCGTCATCATAAGTATATTGCATTTGACAGTGAACAGTAAGAAACCACTGGTTGATGTGTTTTATATTATGCATTACACAATCTCTTTCTACAGCCTGATTTATAGACGCAAGAACACTTTGCTAAGCATAACCTTATCAAGACCTCCTGGTTCTGGGTCGCTCATCCCTTAGTTCAGACAGATAACACAGTTGTCTGCACTTGTTGCCTATCGTCCAACCTCATTTCTGGCAAGAAGCAGAAACACAGTAAGAGTCCCTGCCTCTGAGTCTGAAGGAACTTCTTATCAGTGGTTTTCATATGTGCAACGTGGGTGTTTTCTGGGTTTCTAGCTTCAGTTTCTAACCTATTTAGGGAGCCATCACAGTCTGCCTTTGCTTCCTATCCAAGTCAGGTGCAGTGTACATTTTCTTCTGTGTAAGCTAACCTCTGTCTCAAGAAGCTGTATTTGTCCTTGTCTTTTATAGTCTTCAAGCTTTTCAGATCTGCCTACACACCTGACTCACCGTTTTTAGTCCCAGTTTTCAAAACACGAATATATAAAAGCAACATAAAAATGTAGCCTAAAAATGTTTTGATTAAATCTAATTGAATAATAGAAAAAACTAAGAGATACATTATAATGGGGAAAAACGTGTGGTTTCGAGTCAGACACACTACCATTTATTAATGTGGATCTACCAAATATCTGAGCTACCACACTGAGTGCCTTATACACATCACTGCAAGAGCCCTGTCACAGAGGTTTCCAAATAGGAACTGGGCCTTTGAGGGCTTATAAATATGGCCGAGAAACAGAGCTGCTAAGGGGTGGTTCTGGAACTGAACCCCAGATCTGTCTTTCTGCTTGGGGGCTCTTTTCACCCTGCAACACTGTCTCTCAACAGTAAATCTTCAGATAAAGTTTTGTTAAATAATTCATTGCCCTGGAATAACACTTTGAGGTTTATAAAGTGGTTTCACTTGTATCTCATTTGATTTACAGAATAACTCGGTGATCTAAGTCTAATTATCCCTATTTTACATGAGAGAAAACTAAGGCTTGGTAAAATTAAGTAACTTACACAATATGATACAACTTATTAATGCATTCTGGTATTCATAAACTCAAAACGTCATGCATACATAAGATCAATAACCCTTGAGAGGCCAGGTGCAGTGGCTCATGCTTGTAATTCCAACACTTTGGGAAGCCCAAGCGGGCAGATCACCTGAGATCAGGAGTTCAAGACTAGCCTGGCCAACATGGTGAAACCCCATCTCTACTAAAAATATAAAAAATGACCCCGGTGTGGTGGTGGGCACCTGAAATCTCAGCTAATTGGGAGGCTGAGGCAGGAGAATCGCTTGAACCCAGGAGGCAGAGGTTGCAGTGAGCCTGGGCAGAAAGAGTGAAACTCCATCTCAAAAAAACAAACAAACCAAAAAGAACTCTTAAGAGGGACACACTTGTATTGGTCACCCCACTGATGGTAGACACTGTTTGTTGCTATGGCCAGATTTGCTGACAACAACAGTGTTCGCCAAAGGGGAAATGTATATGTTTTTTAGTCCAGATTTCTGCTGCATTAGCTTTGCTTTATACAGACTCTATGTAATGCTTGTTTTTCTACCTGATTAGATAGAGTACATTCCACATATGAACATATCAAAGTAAAAATTACATATCTCCCTCACAGGATTGTTTCACATCAGGAAAAAGAAGTCTCCCTTTTTATGTGCTTTTTACACAGGAATAGTTCTTTGCTCTGGTCTTTATTAGGACCGTAAAGCTATTATCATACAGTGATGATATATTGATGTACTTTGCTTTCAAATACCTTCTCCCATCACCTCCCACCATGGGGAGCAATTTATGCATTTTGCTATTTAAATCTTCATTCATAACCACTTTTTCTTTTCTTCAGGTTTTGTGATGAAGGAACCTGTACAGATAAAGCCAATATTCTGTATGCCTGGGCAAGAAATGCTCCCCCTACCCGGCTCCCCAAAGGTACGTCAGAGGCCTCTTGGATGGTTTTATGTTCAGCTGCTTAATTTCTGTTTCCAAAGTACTTTTTATTGTAGCCTTTTCTAACCAGTGTTTACAATGCTCGGTATTGCTGCTTCATAGTAAAAGTACTTGCATTATCTGCTTTGTATTGAAAAGGTTTCATTTAGGTGGTTACTTTTTCTCTGCCTCTCTTTGGTTAAGTACTTTGCCCACCAACAGTTTACGTAAAATTAGAAAATAACCAAGGATACCTCAAGCCACCTTTGGCCTAAGGCACACTGGTTCTTGACAGCAGATGCATTTCATGAGCCAAGAGAGCTAAGAATTAAATAAATTGCTGTTTCGGCAGAAAATTTTTTTATAGTCCTGGAACCTAGGTATTTAATGTGATGCCAGACCTCAGCTGGCTTTCTGACTGCACCTCTAAATTGTACATAGTTTCCAATGAGTGAGTGAATTACCAGACTGTCTCTTATTGCCTGGATGTCTCTTAATATGAAAGGATGTGTGGTTCTGTTTCAGAATAGTTCTGTCCTGGTTCATAGATGATCCTGTGATACACATGCACCTCTCTTTCCTCCCTCACTCTTTCCCAGCATCATTAAATGATGTCTGATTTCTTGCACTTCCAATGAGCCTCAGAATTCTCTCCATACGAGACAGCTGCAATCAAACAACTCTGAAACTAACAGAGAGGTCTGTCATAGATTTGTTGATAGATTTAGATACATTAGTAGAGGATATTTGTTTAAAAAAATGTATACTTCTACATGTAAATATTTTCTCTGTAGACTTTTTAAAGCTCACTAGCAAGCTTTATTAACAGTAAGACTATTAAGAATATTCAGATTCCAAAAATTCACTGACATAATGGACTTTAGTAATCTAGTTGGTAACTGGTTTCCTCAATGACATTTTTGTGGATACCTCTTCACAGCAGAAGAAAAGTAATGCCACTTAAATGCTCCTAAGAAGTCTATTTACTATATTCAATCATAAAATAAAATAAATATGAATATATACAAAACAAAGTGAGAGAATGGGTTTATGTATGTCTTTTAAATAGTCAATAGGGACAGAATTTTGTTTTGTTTGTTCTGCCTTTTTCAAAATGAGTGAATTGTCCTCCTAAAGTGTAAGTGATCACTCTGGTTCTGGAGTGGCAACTATGAATAGAATTTAATCAGAGTTTTGAGGAGATTATAATGACGGATTATATTAGAAATGCTCAATGTCTGGTTTATTTCAGTTTTGATAGAATATAAATGTATATGTTATATGTTATTTTGTTTCCCTTTGGATTTCATAGATCAATTTGAGACTAACTTCGTTTTAGATGCTCATTTCTAATATATTAACTTTTTTGTAAATCTTTAGGTGTTGGATTCAGAGTTGGCGGAGAGACTGGAAGTAAATACTTTGTACTACAGGTACACTATGGGGATATTAGTGCTTTTAGAGGTAAGTGTTGGAATGTTGTTACAAAGTAAAACTTCCAGTAATATATTGTTTAAAATACATGCGCAAACTATTATCTACATCTTTAAAAGAATTGCCCACACCCTCTGCCTACTAGGGGACAACAGCTTTTGTTTCCTTTAATTTGGAACTGTTGAAGGAAAGACTTTTATTTTAGAATTTATTTCCATTATGCACCTGTGCATCCTACTGTGTTTTCTTTTATGCTGACTTAATAGAGCTCTCTTGCCTTTTAGTGTATTGTTTTATCTGCCTGCTCCTGCTCTTATTAGGAGTACTGATCATTCCAAGCAACATTGTTGGAAAGCATAGGAATGTACTGGTCGTTTATATTTTGGTTGTTCTGAGCAAGCCACTGGGACTCCATAGGTTCTGCAATACCGAAGAGGTTCTCAAACACTCAGGCTCGTGTCAATGACTTATCTAGCCATATCTGGAACTTCATGAACTCATCCACTGTCCACTGCTGTAAGGCTTAGACCCCACCTACCTTGTGGATACTGCTGACCTCCCCTATACACCTGTTGCTCTACCTGTGATTGCTATGCACTTTATTTAAATGCCCCTTTCCTTATTATACATTGTTAGCATGAGGAAGGGGCCCTGTTCCCAAGGCAACTGAGATCAGTGCTTGTTACTACCGTTGCTGCATTTAGTCAGACTCCAGCTGCATTCGGGTTCACAATCCCATGCTCGCGGGAGTGTAAATATTAAATCGATTTCTCCTTGTCTTGTTTGTTTTTCTTCTATGTCTTGCTGACTAATATAGATTTTCCTGAATTCTCTAATTTAACATTATATTTCTAACTAACCTGAATGTTTTCCTTTCCAAACACATTAGATATCTCTCCAGCAACTAAGTTTGGAAGTAGATGTCCATCTCCGCCTCTGAAATATCCTTTAGGACCTCCACTAAGAAAGCCCCATGGGGTAGGAAGGTCCATAAATTGTCAGCATTCAGAACGAAGACAGTATATGCAGTCTCCCTCTGGGAAGGGGTTCTGAAGAATGATTTTAAGTCATTGAGAACATACTACAGTCAAATATATTAGCAATTAAGTAAGCGCCTGTGGATGAGTCTATGAACCTAACTTAGAAATAAAACTTGTTTTTAGATTGAAAGTATGCTTTCAGTTATACACAAATAACTTTTCATTTTTGGAATAGAACATAATCTTAAACTGTTAAGTCTCTGTAGTGCTGAGAGAAGGTTTTGCTGAAAACAAAGAAATAAATAATGTTTGTGTTTGAGGAACAAAGACAGAAGATAATCTGCTCTAAAAATTGACCATGCTGGTTTCAGTAAAACAGGCAGATTCTAAGCCTGCTGACTTCAAAAGTGTTGACAAGACTCTAATTTCCTCAAAAAAGGCAAGCAGGCCTTTCCAGATCACCACAACTAAAGTAGCTCGTCATACTGGCACATGTTCCCCCAAATCCTAATCTCTATCCCTCTATAAAACCCTGGACTTCACTTTTCAATCAAATTGCTGTCAGCTCTGTAAGGACCCCAACAGAGACTGCATTGATAACACATGATATATGCTTGTTTTAAAAAAATATGTTAGTGTAATACTTTAATTTAATTTCTAATGAAGAAGTAATTTTGTTTTATAATTTATGTTTAATCTAGGGATAGTAAAAGTACTGATATTTTAATATGTAAACATATTATTTACTGTAAGAGACAGATGAGAAACTTTAACTTTTCAATAGTAGTTTTTTTAAATTTTCTCTTAAAAACAGTTTTTCTAAAAGAAAATATATGAGGTAGAAAGATTACTAGTGCTATAATTCATAGAACTTATTGCAAAATTATTATAATATAAGCAAAAAATTTCACTGATGTAATTCATCCAGTAGATACTATCAGGTCCCTAAAGCTTTATTTAGAGTAGTAAATAAACACATGGGAAAATATCAAATCTCACTAAAAGAGATAGGCTTTTATATTTATTAAATTGGGAAGGGGTAGATATTAAATTTTCCAGAGTTTGGATGAATCTGATGCAGTTTAAGATGCTTTATAAATTTAGTATGATGTTTTGGAATGACGATTTTTCATATGGTAAAAATTAAATACCATTTAATTAAAATTACCATTTAAATATTATCTGTTTAATATATAGTAGGAAAATCTTGTTTTAGGCTTTTGTCCTAAAGAAAGATTTTTTTTTTCTTAAAAATGCATCTCTATCTACCCAGTTATTTAAGAAAAACTGGAAAGTTAATAAATGGCCCTCACTAGGAAATTAGCTAAATAAATGGTATAACAACAAAATAGCCAATAATAAAATTGTATACAGACTATATAAAATTTAGGTATGCTTACAAGGATTATAAGGAACAAGAAAAAAAGGAAATGGGGTTGATGATTAAGAAAGACAGGATTAGGTGATTTATTTTTCCTTTAAAATGTTATAACGTTGCCTTTGTAATTACATTTTTAAATTCCACAAGTAGAAGCATTTTATTAACTCCCTCAGTACCTTCCAGTTAGTGTACTGCATTCCCACCCATGCCTCATGCCAAAATACAGTTAGTATGAATCTCTCTGTGTGCCTGAGTTACTCTAGGAATGACTTCCACTTTGAGCAGCTTCTGTGTTGTGATCTCATACTTACCTCCAGATGCACCTAGAAGTGGAAAATAATTATATCATTATATCTTCTAATTATCAAAAAATGCATTAAATATATGTTATATACATATTATATATACAAACAAACAGTTATACACATACATACATAATCATATCACTGCTTTTGGTGCCAATGTCAGGGAAGATTTGTATTTGGTGGTTTTAAAACTATTGGTGATATTTTAAAGTATATAAATTGTAAATCCAAAGCAGAGTAACACTATTCGAAAATTATTGTGTTCTACTGAAAAGTGAGGAAATGTTTGGCTTAAGGGTATGAGCATTTTTCCATACAGGGAATGTTTTAGAGAATTGAGAAATTTAGGACCTTTTTCTTTTAATAAAGCACCAGCAATGGGGGCAAAATATCTTCTAAAAGTTGTGGAAATGTGGTAGAGAATTAGAGAGAGCATAACCTGAAGCCATAACTGGGCATGTTTTAGACCAAGCTTGTCCAACCTGCAGGCCACAGGACAGCTTTGAACTCGGCCCAACACAAATTCGTGAACTTTCTTAAAACATTATGAGACTTTTACTGTGATTTTTTTGTTTGTTTGTTTTAAGCTCATCAGCTATCATTAGTGTTAGTATATTTTATGTGTAGCCCAAGACAATTATTCTTCCAGTGTGGCCCAGGAATGCCAAAACATTGGACACCCCTGTTTTAGACTGTGATCTTCCTTAGTATGAAAAGACTGGCTATGATTTTAGAGTGAGTGCTATGGGATCACATAAATGTTTGGTTTACTTTGTTTGTTTGTTTGGCATTTTGGAAATGACAAAGAATGTGAAGCTGTAAAAATAATCCTTTAAAAACAATCAACTATATTAAATGCCATGTCAATCATAGTGTCAAGCCTATGCTAGTGCTGGGTATACTAATCTTCCGGCCTGTAGGGGTTTAGTGTATTCTAGCATGTGAGACAAGCATAAAAGCAGTGTGTTTATGGACAATAATAGAAATGCATACCAGATCTGAAGTCTGCAGAGAGACGGGTATGTTCAAGTCGACCTGAAAGGGGAGAGGTGTGAAGCCTGGGAAAGGTTTATCAGAGGTTGGACGACCTCGAGCAGGGTCTGGAAGGGTGATCAGGAGTTGCCAGGCCAGAGCAGGAAGACAGGTTCCAGACAAAGGTAAAAGCAGATGCAGAGAACGAGAGTGAAACAGCATCTTAGACACAAAGACCTTTGGACCATCTGGCATTACTGGAATGTAAAATGCATAGGAAAAAGTGGCAAGAAATTAGAAGAGAGGTGAAAGGTGGGGAGCAAGCCATGAAGATCCTTGCTAGGACTTGATACCTAAAGCACTCAGAGTGCTCTTCAGTCAAGCAGTAACCTGATTGGATTTTCATTTCCTAATACCTTTCAGCCTTGAGCTTGAGTGCATGGAAAAGCTACTAGGCTTATGAAGGAAGCATGAGGCTGTAGGTGGCCAGAGTGAGCTAGGATTGCAGCTCAGGAAAGTTGGAATGATTTTTTTAATATATAGACTTTTAAGTTTTCTAAAAATTGGTATTCTGTAGGAAATAGAACAAACTCTAATTGGATATGCGTGTCCTATGTAGATAATAGTATGGTACCAGGCTTAGTGACCAAACTCTAAGTCCAGACAAACTGGTAATGGCACAACCTAGTTTCGTTACCCTTACCGAGTTTCTAAACCTCTCTTTGCTCTCCTAATCTGTAAAATGGTGTCATAGTGGTATCATAAATATAGCATATCTTTATATAAATAAAGGTACCTGGTTAAGTGGTCAATAAATGTTAGCTGTTATCATTATAGTCCTCATGGAAAGGATAAATTTCCCTGAATACAACCTTTTGTCTAGTTACCCATAGTATAATAAGGACGTTGGTTACTTTTCAAGGACATTGTACTTTTCGGATTATTTTTAGGCACGGAACTCTCTGAGTGTGTCACGTTGCCAGTAGATGTTTCCTAGTTAAGCTGTGTTTCATGTTCTCCACAGCAGTTTTTGTTATTCATAGTCCAGCTATGCAAAGATAAACTGCAAGACCAACTTCCTGTCCTTAAGGAAATTAGAATAGTGAGAATTGGGGATTCCTCCAGGTTTCCCTCTCCCTCTTTTTTTGACCAGTTTTTTTCAGCTAAGTCTCGTTCTGAAGCAAAAATTCTCCTGAGATTGTTGCTGAATGCTGCTGCATTTCTTCTAGATGTTTTGGCCCAGGGGAATCTTTAAGAAAACTCTCCTCTCTCATTTAGAATTTCTGGCATTAGCTTACTGATCTTCAACAATAACTCATTTCTCAAATTGAAGATCCTGTGCACTCCCCAGTTGAAGCTGGAACTGATATTCTTAGAATGAAGGTCAGGATCTCTTCCCAACTATATAGGCCTGATTGTCTTTGGGTTGGCAAGATTTCCAAGCTATAATCCACTTGCTGTCATTAAGGTCTTGGTGCCTATGGGAAAACAAGCAGATATTATTAACAACAAACCACACAACACACAGACACACTCTCTCTCTCTCTCTCTCTCTCTCTCTCTCTCTCTCTCTCTCTGTCTCTGTCTCTATCTCTCTGTCTGTCTTGCTCTCACTCTCTCTCTGGGCTTATTTTCATGCCTTTCTCACAGCCCTGTATGTACACCTGCGTTTTGTACATTATAGCATGTTCCTGGAAGTACAGTCAAAAGATTCCCTTTCCTTAGAGTGGATGCTTAATATTTACATTCTAAGTTAAATGGATACAGCCTGGAAATCTTATTTTCAGCTCTCCTTCATGTATGCTCTAAGTTTAGTCTCCAAAATTTGGGATTTATGTTAGTAAAATCAGATTGTAAAGCTCTAGTTAGAACCCTCAGAGGATACTTGTTTTCAATGGCCAAATTTCCCAGACTGCTAAGGTTTTAACACTTTAAGTACTATGATGTTAAAACATCTTGGATAGAAATCATTCTAGAATATATTATGTGTGTGTGCTGGGCACAGTGGCTCACATCTGTAATCCTAGCACTTTGAGAGGTCAAGGTGGATGGATCACCTGAGATCAGGAGTTCAAGACCAGCCTGGCTAACATAATGAAACCCCATCTCTACTAAAAATACAAAAATTAGCCAGCCATTGTGGTATGTCCCTACAATCCCAGCTACTAGGGAGGCTGAGGCAGGAGAATCGCTTGAACTTGGGAGGCAGAGGTTGCAGTGAGCCATCGCACCAATGTACTCCAGTCTGGGTGACAGTGAGACTCCATCTCAAAAAATAAAAAAATATATTATGTGTCTTAGGAAGTTAAATTAGATGGTATATGTTAAATGCCTACAGCTGTGCCGTCCTCTTCTCCATTTTCTTCATAACGTTGGGATATCCTAGTGAATATCAACTATTGTGCTATGATTTCTTTCCAAGATTTAGGAGTATATAATTTTCCATGTAACTGGACTTATTGCTGTCTCCTGTCTGCTCTTCTGTATTTTCTGTAGCTTCCTTTGTTGTCAAGCTACCATTGCAACCCATTTTAATTCACACAACACACTACATGGAGGAAAAGATTAGTAAGAACAAAGTCTGCCCTCATAGAGTTCCCTGTCTAGTGAGGATAAATACACTTAAAACAATTGCTGTAATAATGTGAGCCAGTACAAAGTAAGTGCCACGAGCAAGGGGATTGGAAAACAGGCAAGATCACACCAGTTTAGATGTTTCAAGTTGCCAGGTTGATACCATATAGGCACCCTTCTTGTTCTAAATTTATGTTTTGCATATGGAATCTAGATGAGTTTCATATTATCATTTAGCATATTAGCATAAATAGACTTTGGCTTGCAGCCTTTATGCGGAACTTTTTAAATAAAAACATGATCATCTGGAAAATGAGATTAAAAAATAAAATAGAAACATGGGAAAACTGCCGCCTGGACTTTGTGATCATCAGACTGGATTTCTCTTTGCTCTCGTGCTTTATTTTGTGCTGGCTGTGATCTGTTTCCACATAACTTAGTTCCAGACTGGATACTCCTGAACACAGGTTGTGCATCTGTGCATGCACACTAATACACATATATACACACAAAGGGTTCCTATCTAACCACAACTGAAAGAGTAATAGAGTGGAGAGGCAGCAATGGTAACCGTGGCAGGAGGAAGAGAAAACAGAGGATTCCAGAGGAATTCTGATTCCATTGTGACTCCAGCTGTTTCTCTGCCTCTTAGAAGACTACTGCCAGGAAGCTATTAGAAAAAGCTTTGAAATTGTGAGCGCAGGAAAAATCCCTTGCTAATGCACTTTTTAACAAGGTGGAGCAGAGATCAGTGGCAATGTAACTAACTGCGCTTAAAATTGTTTCATTCCACTATAAAGCAGGTTATTCTGACTTCAGTGTAAGTATTAGAGTGCTCCTGACTTCCTGATACCTAATTGCAGAGAGATTGGGAAACTGGGTCAGAGATTGCTCCCTGTTGCTTCTCCTGTTGTCTTCTCTCAATCTGCACAAGTAGCTTCATCCTACTTGCTTTCCAGTGAGATACATTAATCCTGCTTTTACTCACTCCACTGCAAAGTGCACAATACTATGGGTCAGGGTATTTAAGCCCATATATTTTAGAGTATTTTGGATTCCTTTCCATTATTTAAGAATCTCCTGTGAAACTGCAAATATGGGAGGAAGGATATTGTGACTACTTCTCCAATCTCAGCTGACATAGATGCCCAAAAGCCACCAAGTCTCTACAGTGGAAGGGAGACATAATTAGCACCATTCAAGCACTCATCCTGGCCTTCCCTGAATAGGACCCTGGCATGTACATCGGCCATCAGTCTGAATTCCCTTCCAGAATAGACTATAAGGTTAGTTTTTACCATGATCTTTCATTCCAGAGCACATACCATGTTTCCAAGTTCTCAGCTCCAGGGACGGCATCCCTGCTGAAACAAGCCTCCTCCCTGGTAGATCCAGAAACGTATCCAAAATGTGGTTCCAGGAAGGGTACACTTTTACCTCAGTTTTCCTTCTTTATCCACAAAGCTGTGATACTCATGTCATCTGCCAACTCTCCTTTCTTTTCTTCTTGACTCTCATTTCTGATTCCTCTAGTATCCCTTGATGGAGATAGGGACACAAACCGTTATCCAAATGCTTTGGGGCAGATGTGGTCTGGATTTAGGAGCTTTTTGATATTTTTGAAAGGTATTCAACTGAATAAATAATGTATTCTATCACCTTTGTGAATCTGGGGCACCATCCCTAATTAAATATACTAATGTTTCTATAGCAAATGCTTAAATATTCACACAAAAAGAAATGAAACATAAATATCATCATGTTCATTCAAGTCGGATTTTGCTGCCAAACTTTATGAAAAAACTTTAGGCTTCCAAAGCTTTTCAGACTTCAGAATTGCAATAAATTCCAGTATTAGAATGAAGAAACTATTTCTTCATATTTGAGTTTTCAGTTAAAATACTAACAAGGATTAGAGGACTCTCAACTTTATTTTTCCTCTTTTGGAAAATATAGAAAATTATTAAAAAGAAAGTTGAAAATTACTTGTAATACCTCTACTATTGGAAAAAATTGATAAAACCCTCTTCAATCTCACATCCCTTTCTCACCTAACTCTTCTCCACCCCAACTCCAGGTAACTATTGCTTATATCTGCCAACTTTTCATTAGTTTATCTCAGCATTTCTATATGTAGAAGATAAATTAATGTATCACATGTGTATATATGTACTTTTCTTCTTCTTTTTTTTTTTTTTTTTGGATAAGAATTAGATCACATTTCCCACAGATCTACATCTGTTGCTGTTGTTGCTTTGCACTTAACAATGTACCTTGGGCATCTTTCTAAGGCAGCACATGTAAAGCTCTTCCATTATTTATTAAGGCTGCCTAGTATTCTGTTGTGTGGATATACTCTAATTTATGTATCTTATAGTCTGTTAAAGATGCTCTGAGTTTTTTGCTATTACAATCAATGTTAGAAATGTTTTAGGTAACCATGTATTGCTACTGCAAGGAAGATACCTAGAAATGAGATTTAGGGGTCATGGAGTGTTTAAACCCTGACAGGTTCCACCAAGTTACTTGACAGTTTTTCCAATTTATAATCCACAGTGAATGAGCAAGTCCCATATCCTCTCCTGCACTAGATATTTTCACCTTAAAAAAATTTTGCCTGGTGTTTACTTAAACAGACTCCTTATAATATTTCTTTTAAAAGATTGATTAACTGGAAGATCTTACTAGAATTATCTCTACATTTCTATAGTATAGATCAGGATTTCTCAAAATCTAATCAGAGGACTGTCTGCACCAGACGTTCTTGGGATACTTTTTCAAATGAAAGCTTCTAGTTCAAACTAGGCCTACTGAATCAGATGTGCAGAAGGTAGAGCATAGGCAGCCAGAACTGGCTCAGATAGGCTCACAAAAGCCAATTGGTAGTTTGCAGTGTTTTTGTAAGCTGATTGTTAAATATAGCAATCATTAAAAATAAAGGCAAGAAATACTCAAAAATCTTTACTTCCTATTTATTTTACTACATTTTACTATTATCTGTGCTCTTATGGGTATTTGCATCTTTGTGGTATCTGTGTGGTGGAAATACTGCAAAGTGTTATTAGCACCACGCTTTAACCAACTGAGCTAACCGGCCACCTACAAAGTGTTATTTTACTGCTAATTTTTTCCTGAAGCACTGATGTCATGTTGGTAGTTTGAAATTGGCTGTGGTAGGAAAATTTACATTGAAATCATCTGTGGTGGAAAAATTTACTCCATGGAAATTGACAATAGTGCAAGTCCAAGTTCTATCTATTATTTTGTTAGTTGTCTAGATCTGAGGAAATGATGGAGAGGGTGTTGGCAATGTTGATTATTGTGAATGCCCCCCAAAATTGAGGAAATACACTTACAGCATTCACACACTATTATCCATTACACCACAGATTTTGCTGACATCCTTAATGTGCAGGTGCAGTCCCAACATAAGTCTTTTTGTTTGTTTGTTTTGTTTCACTAAACAAAAATATCAACAAGCATTGTTGTCTGAACTACTTCATGGCAATTGCAACCATTAGTGGGCTATAGGAAAGTTGAGCAAAAATCAAGGAAAGAATTCTGAAAGTCAACTGCTTCTGTGGAATTAATAATGAAAAAATAATGTATATTTTGTTATTATATTTAAATTTGCTGAATATTTTTGCCAGTAAAAACTCTAATAAACATACATATACACATACTGAGACCAGCTCGGTTGTAGAGACCTCCGCCCAGGTGGTGCTGATGCATTAAGAAGCAGACAACCTTCACTGGAACCAAGTCATTAAAAAAAAAAGAAAAAACAAAAAAAAAGAAGCAGACACCCAGATCGAACAGAAAAGTGGGACTATCCAGGGGGCCAACAGCCTTCGAAGTTGAGAGCCTCAGGGAGCTTACAGTATTCTGGGCTGAGGGCCTCAAGCAGATTCTGACCCATGTAGTCACTCTCTGAGCAGGTGATTGTTATTAACAAACAGATGTTCTGTGTTTTCTCACAGACCCAAGATACAGTATGTAGGCAGATGGTGCCTGCTTACCACTGATTAAGGACAAATCAGAAAATATTGTCCAAGAGGCAGCCGTGGGGGCAGGATCACATATCCCGTGTTTAAAGAATTGTTTGAACCGGTTTATGATATACATACACTTTCTTGCTACTTTAGAATGCCACAAGTAGTTTTCCACTTCAAGGAGGTGGCTAGGTTTTCCTTGCTATTGTTCTTAGCAAACAGTATATTTTGTTATACACTCAGCATTTCTCAGAAATCATATACTCAGCATTTCTCAACACCCACAAGTGTGTATTTTTTTTTTCACAGAGCCAGTGTATTACCATAATATCACTGGGCCAAGCATTCTGAAATTTTAACGAGCTGCTTCACTGATTTTTATGCAAACTAAACTTTGATAACTGGTGTTCAAATGTTCCTAGTAAGGTTTAAAATCCCTCCTGCATTTTTTTTCCTGCACAACAGGTGTGTCAGAGCAATCTCCTGGGGCCTAGGACATGAGCAGAATAATTTGCATTTACCAAAATAAGTTTAATTAAATCTCAATTCTCTTAAGAAAAGGGGAGCTTTGAAAGAAGAAAATGCATTTAATCACTGTCTCGTTATTCTAGCACTTTATTTCATTTAGAAATTCAAAGGAGAGTTTATATTCTTAACTTTTCCCACAAAATTTGTCATTTGGATTTTAAAATTATTTAATAGAAGACACTTAGAATGCCTATATGACATTCTCAGAGATGCCCCTCCCCATATGCAGGTGTGAAAATGTTCCCTCTTCACACTTTATCTAAATGTACCTTTTTGAAGAATGGGCTAAAATAATTTATAGTTCTTCATTTTTTTACATTTTTATTTTTAAGTGGAATATATGTGGTGACAGACACTAGAAAGGGAAAGGAAGAGGTCTGTGAGACCAACTCTGAAAGATAAATGATTGACAAGAAGGTAACATTCAACCTGCATGAAATGCCATGGCCTCTTCTGCCTTTTCAGTGTAGGGAAGAGGTTGAAATGGGCTGAGAAGCCCATTTCTGTTGAAGAGAAAAGCATGACTTTATTTTTCTTCTGAAAAGAAAAGGAGTAAAACCAATGGATGTTATATGTCATGTACTAATTTGTTTTTAAAGCACTCATTTTTAAAATCAGAGACAGAAACAGATTTCAGGGTGACCCAATGAGAACAGCCTAACTAAAAGGGATCATCTGGCCTCGCCCTTCCATGTTACAGATACTATGATCGATGCTCAGAAAGGTTTAATGATTTGCCTAAGGTAGTCTAGTGCTATTAGAAACCAAAATAATTTAATTTGTATTGGATATCTAGTTTGTGTATGTAAAAAAGTTCATGCTCTAACTATATAAAACAAGTAATAGAGTCACTGTTTTTAAGTCTTTTGAGCCATAGTTACGAAGTGGAATGAATTGGTTCACAGTAGAATTAATATTAATAAAGATCAAAGTGGTTTACTTCATGTCATTTGTGCCTTTTCATTTTCATGTCTGAAGTAATCCATTTCCCTCATCATGTGGAGATACTTCTGAATCAGGTTGCTTGATAATCCCACTGATTTCAGAATTGTAATTGGATATTCTTCATGTTCTTCTCTAACCTTCATTATACACAAGCAGCTTGATGTGAGTCATGTGAATGATTTTAGGACTATTCAGTACCTCTCAAATGATCTAAAGGAAACCTATTATCCTGCAGTATTTTTTTCTCTGCCAGTCTCTTCATATAAATGTGAGCTCTCTGATTCTCTGGCTTGCTGCATTTCAACTTTGATAATCATCTTTAGTATGGAAGACAAATGATTTTTAGTCATCTTTGATTCCATGGGACACCTGTTTATTTTAATACTCAAATATGGCCATTATGTATCAGGAATTACATTTTCATTCATTTGGTTATGAGAAGATATGTAAAGCACCACAGTTATACTTCTTTTTTAAAGAATATATTCAGAATTTTTTTATCCCTTAAAATGTGGATTTTTAAAAAAGTAATTCAACATTGAACAATATAATATTTAGTTTAAGTGATGTCTTTTTTGAGAAAAGAAAAGCTATCCTACATGCTATTTAGTTTTTCAGATTTACATTTAGTACCTCTAGTTTTTTGAGAAATCCTTATGCTTTACCTTTATTGATCCCTTTGCAATTCATGTTTTTTAATCACTCATAATTATTAACTCATTTTTAGAAGCTGATCAGAGCTACATAATCATCATCTAATTAATTCCATTTGAATTAACAGCAAATACTCTTTCATTTTTAATCCACGTAAATTAAGAGGAGAAATAAAAAAGTCACTTGCCCACTGGCACAGACTAAAATTAGGAGCTAAAATTTCGTTTCAGTGAAATCTCATTCAGGGTGCTAGCAACACTAGCCGAGGTATGTTTTTCACTGTCCAGTCCCACTCCCACAGGCTTCCTGCCTTTCACGCTGTTCCCCACTGCTGTCTTCATGGCCCTGACATATTGTTCATTATGTTCTGGGAATTCTGGGAAAAGAAGGAAGTCATTAGAGAGAAGTGCTAGGATTTGCACATTCCATTTCCTGTTTAGTACTAATTCGTTTTATGTTAACTGACTGTTTTACTTGTAAAACGGAAAGGATACCCTAAATAAATACACGACCTTAAAAAGTATTTGATGAAAACCATTAAAAATACAATGTTTAATAATATTGACAGACTATTCTATTAGCAAAATAAAAGTAAACCCTCCCTAGACCCAGAAGGGAACCTTCTAGCCTTCCTATTTCTCCCAATAGAAACATTCTTTTCACCCAGTTTGGAAGCCCATCACCTGCTGTCCATTTCTTCTCATTAAATATTAATTTTTTTTTTCCATCTTGGAACCTTCAAAAGACTTTCTTCTTCTGGGGCCATCTGTCCTCCCCCACACTTTTCAAGTCCCATTTCTTTGCAAGTACATCTTATCCTTGTTTCACAATTTAACTGTAATGTACCCCTAATAATAACTGAAAGTAAAGTAAAATCTGATCAGTAGCCACAGACCCTCCTACACTGATGCTTTGTCTTATGGTATAAAGTCTTGCAAAATTCTAAGGGAATGTCGAGAGATAATTCAGGTCACTGAATGGTTTCACTATTTTTTCATTAACATAGTAATCATACTTAGCATTTATATACTACTTTTCAATTTAGAAGTGCCTTATAAATGTTACTTTTTAAATCCTCATGCTACATTACTGCATAAACATATCAAATGTCTGAAAAATTGATACTAACTAAATCAAATGTATGAGGTGTTATATTCAAAGTGTATTCCTTAATGCCAGGGACTACATGCATACATAATTGTATGTAAATTAGACATTTTAGATTTATTTTTTTCATTGAAGAACCAAAACACAATACAGGATAGTATTTTAAGTGGATTAAGATGATTGGGTTGAAAATGTAGATACTGATTTTAGGTTGACCTTCAAAACATATATATTCCAGTTAAATTATAGCTTTTGCAAAATATAAACTTTCTGTGTTCCCAACAAAATAGGATAGTTTTGCTACTTCTCTGTATTTATCATGAGTCTTTAGAGGTTTAAGTAAAACAAGAGGGACAACACACTGTTGCACAACATAGTTGAGAATTCTAATGGGAAGGAAAGGAAACCTTCCATATATGTATATACACACATATAATATGAAAAACACCCTCAAGACTATTCAGAATTTATACTAGAGAATTTCATATGAGAAATAGTTTTCAGCTTTATACTTTAAATTATATTTAAAAGGACTTTTATAATCAAAGCTCTTCCATCCCTTTTCATTACATGATTTATTTCATCTAGTACTTTATGGTTTCTAGACTTTTGCGGGTACATTTTGGCCTCAGGGGGGAAAACAGATAATAATTGAGACAATGCAAGAGGAAATTCAGATTGTCATTTAAAGTGTATATATGTTTTATACGTAATACTATCTATTTTATCTATATCTTAAAAACGGAGGTAAGAAAGTAAAAAGTGGCGAGTAGCCTTTTGACTGGAAGAAAGAGGAAATGAATAAATATTTCTTAGTAACCAAGTAAAATATTTAAAACTGCCTAACCAAAGCCCATCAAGCAAGTGGATAAGTTAGTTAAATGTGTTTTTTGGTTTTGGTCAAAAGGCAGCTCTTTCAGAAAGAAAAATAAATGTTTAAATATGGTATGCACATATACATAAAGATTTAAAACTTAATGCCTCAGGAAAGAGACATGAGTGGAGGATTTTTGGGTTACGTGGATGTGTTCGTTTTTTAAGTTTCCTGGATCCGTACTTTCTGATTTGTGCAAATTTCTGTGTATCAGAGTTCAATAAAGAGTTCTAAAGCCAATCAATAATGTTATAACTTAGCACCATACTTTTTAAAAAATAACTGTACCTAGGATTGGTGGGTTTTATCTTTTAATTTTACTTCCGTGGAAAGATACCTCTGGAGCAGCTTCATAATTTTGAGAGAAGAAATAGTATAAATCATAACGTCACTGTAGACTCCTTTTTTTTTTTTGCATTCATAAAAGATGAAAACAGGAAAGTGCTCCGACATTAGTCGTGCCATAACATCCTCTACACACAGAGCGATTATAAAAGCAGGTTGGAGAGGCTGCCTTCCTGCCTTCCATTTAATCTCTTTTGGGAACAGCACAGGCCGTCATTTGTGAAAGTCGTCGTCTTGCAGGATGGATAAATGCATCTTCCCTTCTTTGCCACAAGGCAAATGGAAGCTAGTAATTTCTAGTCCCATAGCAGTGAATACAAAATCAAAAGAGGCTAACTCAATGCAGTGACAACTTCAAAAGAAATTCTTTTTGAAGATTTTTTTTTCCCATGGTGCTGGTTTATTTAACACTGAAGCTTGTCTGCTAACCCAGCTTTCAGCAGCCTCCACGAAAACCTCAGTGTAGCTTGTGTCATGTATTAGCAGTGCCCCATTTCAGTTATATTTTGCTAAGCAGATACACATTTGCCATGACAGCTTAAACTGTTGGTGCTTTTGAATGGAGACTGTTTTATCTCCATGTATCTGTAACTGGAGAGTACTGCTGCTTTGCGAATATTCCTTCAGGGATCCATAAATTGTCTAGGAGAAATTTGATAACTCAGATTTTGTCTTGAAGGGACTAATTTTAAAAAACTTTATCAATTTTCTGTTTAATCTGGATGACCACCATTTTTTTGAGTACTGTTAACTGGCTTTAGGACCTACGTTTATAATCCAGATGGTACCAAAAAAAACAAAAACAAAACAAAGGAGCTGTGTCTTAGCATCATTAAAACTAGAGTTTCATTCAACATTTCTAATAAAGCCTAGAGTAAATATAAGACCTGGATCCGCTGTTCCCTTAGTTGGGTTCATTTTCTATTTGCCTCTCATCTGTATGTCCCATCTCTGCAGTAGAGTTTCAGTGCGCAGAAATAACCTTTTTTATATAACAACACAGCTTAACTGTATAGAAATACCTTTTTCAAAAAACAGCATGGCCCAACTGACAAAACTGACAGTGATCTGTTCCAATTCTGAGGAAACTGGCTATTAGGAGACCTCACTTTTGATTCTCCTAAGGGATTTTCAAAGTAATTATAATTACATGAAATTTCCCTCGACTTTAGAAATTAATCCCCAAATAATCTCCTACTGTTGATCACCTTGGGAGGCGTGATTTAGTCCCAGCAAAATACCCTGTCCCAGTAATTTAATGTTACTAATTTAGAACAAAGAACCATAAGGTAAAGATCAAGACAGCTTAATAGTCAAATAGTTATTACAAAACATGTATGTGTATTATTGCAAAGTCATTTGCATTTACTGCTAATATCAAAATGATGTCCCTGATTCATTTTTGTTTGTATGTTCTAGACAGAGGGAGTAGAGAATTATGTTCAGAACACTCTGGGAGGGTGGGAAGATATGACGCAGTTTAGTATCATTTGCTTCCAAATTCTCTAAAATAATTTAAAAAAAAAACAGAGTCTTGCTTTGGCACCCAGGCTGAAGTACAGTGGCATGATCATGGCTCACTGAAGCCTCGACCTCTCAGGGGCAAGAAGTTCTCACAAGTAGCTGGGGCTACAGGCACACACACCAGCACACCCAGCTAATTTTTTTAAATTTTTTGTAGAGATGAGGTTTCACCATGTTGTCCAGGCTGGTCTCAAACTCCTGGGGTCAAGTGATCCACCTGCCTCTGCCTTCAAAAGTGCTGCGATTATGGGCATGAGCCATTGTGCCCAGCCTAATTTTTTATTATTGAAGATGTTACTTCTTTGTTTTTCCTAAGACTTGGCAGTGGTTTCAGGCATACTTTTTTAGTACCTCCTTAAAGAAAGAATCCATAATCCAGAAGGTTGACTTGGAATAGTAGGAAATGAGTGTGCTCTAACATTTACCTTCACCTTCCTAGAAGTGTGGTGAATTGAAAACCAGTCTACAAATTCCTTTCTGAAGGACTTTCCCAATTAGTGGGACATAGTTTATAACAATACATTGGTTCCCTAAGGATCAGTGGTTAATCTTTCTTTTTATTGAAGCAGGAAACAACCAGGACAAGATGAGCTCATAAAGTATAGAGCACTATCTCTAGAGGAAAAATTAGGAGAGACCAACAGAACCACCTAAGATCATCTAAGAACCTAACATGTAGTAGGTTATTATCATGCATTATTCCACATACTTTACTACTTAGCTATTAATCCAAGCAGGAACTACAAGCTATTATTAGAAAAGCAAGCTAAATAGTTTGGGATGGATAACCTCATATCCCATACATTCACCTCCCATTAAGAGAATTGAGCTTCCTACTTAAGTGTATGTCCTTAAGTACCACAGATTACTTATCCATTTTTGCTTAATTCCTTTATCATAGCTTCCAAGATTTTAACCTTGGAAGTCTCTAAGAGATATAATCCTTGTTTTTTCATTTTTGCTTTTTTTTTTTAAGTAAATGGCATTTATTAAACATTAATATTAGAGAATTATATCTGATACTCAGATGTGTCACCAGTTAGCTGAATTATTTTATGAGGCAACATGCTTAATCTCTGTGACCTCTTTTTTCCTATCCATAAAGTATAAGATTTGAATTCCATCATGTATGGTTTCCCTTTCAGTTCTGAAATTCTAGGAGTCTATATAGCTGTAAAATACTCTGTTGTGATTATGCATCTCCGCCTAAGCAGAGGAAAGCAATTTCTCAAAGGCAAACTCAGACCCTTGTGGAGCAGTCATTCAGTTTCATCTTCCCTAAAATTAGATTCTGATTGAATGCTATTTTCAAGTCTCATCCAGTATCTGGAAGTACTAATTTCTTTCATTATCAGACTACTCTTTGGAAGTTTTACCATCCAACCACCAGCACTGCAATACTGTCCTATCTTGTGATGTGCCTCTCAGGCATTATTAGACTTGGCGATTTTATATTTCTTTTTAAAAATTATTATTTCAGCTTTTCCACTGTAAATGTCTTCAACATTACAAAAGCTTCTTGTACATGCATATGACATTATAATGGAATATAATGACATAATGAAGTATCCTTCTCAGTTTTACCTCATACCTAACTAGTGAATGAAGTTTCATCTTCATATCTTGAAACCCCTTACACTAAAATTAACTTTACTGCAGGAGAACAACCACTATGGAAGATCTTTTTAACAGTGATATCTTGGGGTTCAATTCTCTGTAAATACAGGGCATTAGTAGCTAACGGCCAAGTATTTACCAGTGTACCTTTGAAAGAGAGTGAACCTGAAGCCCAATCCAGTGAAGGAAGGAATATTTACTTTGGTATAATAACGCTAAAATAGGAATAAAAGGAAGCCACCTGAAAAGAAGAGCTGTTAGGACTTTTGCATGATAATGTACAGAATAACTGAATGTACATAGAAATAATTTGAATATCAACATAAAAATGAGCTTATTTTCTTTTCTCCAAACATAGGATCCCATGGAACTGACTTCTAGCCCCAAATGCATAAACACATCAGGTTGTTTTGGGTCTGGTCAAGGAGTGCATTGTTACTAAAAGTCGTGGAAGGACGTTGAAACATTATCAACTTCCTCACGGCCCCATGGCCTCTAATTTAAGAATTTCATTTTAGCCAGACCATGGTATTTATCTTACTAAAATTTCTTTGCTTCCCTTCTGATTTTATTCCCTTCTGAGAACATGTTTTGTACAATATCTTTAACATACCAAATTTCAATTCTAATTTCTTTTTTTTAACCATTTTACTCTTTTAATGTTCCCATGTTTTTCCTACTTTCTTCTAGTCCTAGTACTTGGAGTAATTTGATGTGCTTCAGTTTTTTTCATTAAGAAATTTCACACTCATAACTGTGAAAATACATTTCTTAAAAATAAAATATTCATGTACTGAAATTTATTGGAATATGACAATAAAGAGAATAATAAGTAGCATTTATTGAATTTTTTGTGTGCTCTAAATAGAGTGCTAAGAGCTTTACATAAGTTATCTCAGTTGTAGACTACTTAGAATTTCTTACTCATATAAATATTGATCACTAGTGCTAATCTACTGAAATAACCCAAATTTTACTTCTTTAGACAAAGGAACTCATTGAGCATCTAGTTGAAAACTGATGATGGTCCTGTAAAGCACTATCCTATGATCAAATAATTGTGTGAGATTGAAAAATACAAATGAATCCCGAACTTTCTACCTGACAAATTTGACATGTGGAAATGTGCAATATTTATATTGAAATAGAAATTCAATATTTGTATTGATATGTAAATATATAGTTTATATAGCTTATATAATATATATATAATATATATAAATATAGCTTGCTTCCTTTCTAAGCCTTTCCTTCAATTTCAATCCTCTAATTTGACTATTTTAGTTTTTTGACTCACGACCATTCCCATCTTTCATTTTTTAAGCAGTGGGATTCCATTTCTGCGGTCTTCATCCCTTCTGTTAGTTAACTTTCTTATCTATTCTTCTCCTCCCCTCTCTTGTTTTTATTTTCATTCTAGTCACAGAACAAGTCTATACAACCAGCTTTTTCAGCCAGGATATATGACTTTGATATTCTGAGTTCATTTTCTATACAGTTCTTAACTCTCTCAGTACTGATTTTGTTTTTTCATTTTATGTGGTAAAATATTAGCAGAAGCATCGATTTTTTATTGTAATAAACGTTTTAAGCATCAAATGTTTTGTGGTGATGCATGTCAGAGACAGATTTTATATATAGCCTAGTGAATTGATATGAATTCATTCTTAGGAAGTTTCATATCTTATGGCCCAAGCACTGTATTACAACAGAAGGGCAAAGTCAGAGAACACCGCAAATCATCAGGGAAATGTGCAAAACTAGCTGTAGTTTCTGAGTTCACAGAAGTAAGATGAGTGTAGAGGTTATGGAAATAATAACACATCACTGTGGCAAGGATCATGTTGGAGGGCATAATCTTCACACCAAACACTGAGGCTGAAATATGCTGCTTATCAAAACTACCACCTGCTATAGGAGCAGCTGTGGATCCAGGACCCCGCTGATCTCCAGGCCACCTTATTTGAGAGCATTCAAGTTGCTCCCACTAGGATTTTTCATTGTATATGTGCTCAAGCATATGGGCTCTTTAGGTCAAACTGTGGAAAGCTGTACTAGAAGAGATGAAAAGTCTCTATGACAATAAAATTCTATTTTGAAATAATGAATATATGAATGTCAGTAGAATTCAACAATGCCTGAAGTGTCTGAAAACCTAAATATGAACTACACTTTTTAAAAAATAGAAAAGGCTGTTGTTTGGGGCAGCATGGAGCAAACTATTTTAGTTCAGCAACTTTTCTGGGTTTTTCAACAATATAGATAATTCATAGAGAGTAGCAACAACTTTCTAGTATATCTGGAGGAAAGTCAATATATTGATCAGTTTGATGTGTCAAGAAATACCATAGACTGCATGAAATGATAGTTTTGTTTTGCTGTTATGATACATTGGCAATTAAAGGAATTGCTGGATATGAAAGTACTCAGTAAATCATAAAGCACCATATAGTTGAAACATAACTTGTGTTTTAAAATATTGAGTTACAATCATTGAAATCCGTTTTTGACATTTTCATATTTAAGATGCATGTTTCTATATGCATTTTCAGATAATCACAAGGACTGTTCTGGTGTGTCCTTACACCTCACACGTCTGCCGTAAGTACTTCCGCTTTTCCTAGATGAGCAACAACTTTAACATCTTTATGAACTTCGAATGGGAAGTTCACTGTATTAATTACCTGTGGGTAAAAATTAACCTAAAGTAACTGGCTTAATATTTATTGTCTCATTTTCCTGTATGTCAGTAATTGGACACACTTATCTGGACCCTCAGGCAGGTGATCTCACACAGAGGCTATAGTGAGTATCTTGGCAGGCACTTCAGTCAGCTCTAAGCTTGACTGGGGAAGAGCCACTTCCAACATCACTCACGTGGCTATTGGCAGACTTCAGTTGTTTGCTGAGTGTTGGTTGGAGGTCACCCTCATATCCTTGTCAAGTGAGCTATACGCAGGGCAGCTCACATCATAGAGCTGGCTTCCATCACAGAAAGTAAGCAAAAAGCAAGAGGGCATGCATGCAAGATGGAAGCCAGAGCCTTTCAGTAACCTAATGTTCAAAATGACACCCCATCACTTCTGCTATATTCTATTTGTTAAAGATAAGTTACGAAGTAACTCAGAAATGGAAAAGCAAACATCGTATGTTCTCACTCATAAGTGGGAGCTAAGTTATAAGGATGCAAAGGCATAAGAATGATATGATGGACTTTGAGGACTCTGGGAGAAAGGGTGGGAAGGGGGTGAGGGATAAAAGGCTACAAATTGAGTTTAGTGTGTACTGCTTGGGTGATGGGTACACCAAAATCTCAGAAATCACCACTCAAGAACTTAGGTAACCAAATACTACCTGTTCCCACAAAATCTATGAAAATAAAATACTTTTTAATATTTTAAAAAAGGTAAGTTACTACACTTATTTTAAGGGATTAGACTACGGCATGAATATCACAGCTAGGAATCATGAGAGTTGATTAGTCAGGATTCTCCAAAGAAACCTGCACCAATAGGATAGAGAGAAAGAGAAAAAGTTGTTATATGGGATTGGCTGACACTATTGTGGGGACTGATTAAGTCCTAAATCCACTGGGCCAGTTGGAAATTAAAGGAAGGGTTGATGTTGCATTCTTGGGTCCAAAGGCAATTTGCAGGCAGAATCCTTTTCTTTTGAGGGGACCTTAATCTTTTCAGTCTTTCAGAGGATTGGATGAAGCCCACCCACATTATGGAAAATAATCTACTTTACTCAAAGTTTAATTTAAAGGTTAATCACATTTATAAATCACCTACCCAGCAACACCTAGACTGGTGATTGACCAAACAACCAGGCACCTGGCCAGGTCAACACATAAATTTAGTTATCACAGGAACAATTTAGAGTCTGCCTTCACATGAAAAAGTATTTTTTAAGGAAAAAAAAAATTCTTCCTCTTTTTCTATTTCAATTTAATTTTCACAAGCCTCATATTTTCTAAACCATAGTGTTGAGGTCTATCTTGTTTTTCCAAACAGTCATTTTGACTTTTTCAGGTAATTCAGAAAAATATTACTTTTTTCTGCAGACAGCCTTTAATTGCTGGCATGTACCTTCTGATGTCTGTTGACACTGTTATCCCAGCAGGAGAAAAAGGTGAGTAATGATTTTTTAATATTTATCTTTACCTTATTACCTCATCTGTAAAGATGGATTTATAGTGTAGTTTTAATAAAATTTAAAAATAACCAATATTTTTGTGTCTCGGAAAAAAAAACCAATTCTTTATTGTCCATGGATTTAAAATCGATTTTTGTATTATTCCAAGCCAGTGGTTTATTACTTTTCCATTCTTTGTTGAGATGCTAGGAAGTGAGACCCTTGGGTAGGTATGTGTTATATTAATTAAAGAATAAATTTTGAATATTTTAAAAACAAATCATCCATTCTTGAAATGCAGAGGACACACTGCATAATGAGCAGTAACGTAAGCTTCTATATAGAAAGATTTAAAAATTAAATGACTAGCAAGTCCAACACCAACTTAGTCTTTAAACTTAGATATAGGTGGCTTATTTCTCTACTTGCAAAATGGGGATGATAATAGCTGATCCTCCCAAGCTTACTAGAAGCGATGAGAATAAGTATATTATTTATTAATATATGTTACGATTCTCTAATAAAAGTACCATATGAAATATTGTTCATTTGTTTTCGCTGGAAATTTCTTAAAGACCAGTGTGGTCTCTTTGTTACCATTTTTTCATCTATTATAAAATAAATATTTATCGAATAGCTACTGTGTTAGACTATAAGGAAGGAGCAGTAGGAAATGGCCTCTTCTCAACAGGAACTGTCAATCCAGTGATCTTAGGTGTCTGCATTCAGTTTTTCAAAAATCCTTTTGTTCCAAAAATAAAAACCAATTTTTAAGCTTTCTCAACTGGATAAATTTCAAGCTAGAAGTAACAGATTAGGCCTACGTTTTCACTGACAGAGTATTCTGATTTGGTTCTAGTCATTCTGTTTAAGAATAAAATAAAAATATTAGGCAAGGGGTTCTTAATTTATGTGAGTAAACTGGCTGGCACAGAATAAGTGCTTCATATCTGTGTGTTTAAGCCATCTTATGAATACCCTATGCACACTTGTAGACAAGAATAATGTCATTTTCCAGTTGAATAGTGATTTTTGTCTGTGTTTTCATTTCCCACAGTGGTGAATTCTGACATTTCATGCCATTATAAAAATTATCCAATGCATGTCTTTGCCTATAGAGTTCACACTCACCATTTAGGTAAGAACTTTACATGTTAAATTATAAATATTTACTGTTGTGCTTGCTGGTGCCATAAATTAGAATGCAAAGTATATTTGGCCTTAAGTCTGTTTCAGTGAAAGTGATTTCATATAAGATCTTCAAAGATTTTATGCAGTTTTACATGTTGTTTTTATTAAGATACTCAGTATTTGGGGCTCTGAAGATACTCAGATTTCTATTTTAAACTGGGAAAGTAAATATGCCTTTTGTTTTCCTAATACCTTATTGTGTTATATAAGTAACATTTGTGTTTATTTCAGGGAAGGTAGTAAGTGGATACAGAGTAAGAAATGGACAATGGACACTGATTGGACGACAAAGCCCTCAGCTGCCACAGGTGTGTAAAATCTAGTTTAATTTTGAAAGAAAAAATATTAACCAGCAGAAAGTAACTTTTAAAACTTATTATGCATCTCTTGTGAATTTCTATGGAATCTAAAAATTTCTAAATCCACCTTTACTGTGTATCTGAGCTATATAACCTCCTTTTTGCAACTTCCAATTCGGTGCTTCCTTTATCAGTTTTCTCAATATGGTCAAAACATGTTGGTGGCCTTTTATATCCCATCATTTATTCAAAGACAGGATTTCAGATAGGTCTTCTATTACCACATTTATTCTGATTTTTAAGGGATGCATTTGCTCATAGTATTTATTTGTTTATTTCAAAGTTTGGTGCTCTTGTCATAAAGTAGAAGTGATTAACTAAAGGTGAACTATTTTTAGCCAGTGGTTATTTGTGCGCGCGTGTGTGTGTGTGTGTGTGTGTGTGTGTGTGTGTGTGTGTCTGTTTACCTGTCTGTCTTCATCCTCTCTATCCAGTGAGTACCAAACTTTATATTATTAAGGCATGTGGTTCTGTGATATGTTATATCAATAGAATGAAGGGCAAAAACCCTCTGATCATTTCAACTGATGCTGAAAAAGCGTTTGATAAAATTCAACATCTGTTTACAATAAATCCCTCAAAAAAGGGATAAAGAAGGAACATACATCAACACAATCAAGCATGTAGTTCTGTATTTTATTGGTAATATTAATGAATCATTGTGCTTGTCTTTTTGGCAGGCTTTCTACCCTGTGGAGAACCCAGTAGATGTAAGTTTTGGTGACCTACTGGCTGCAAGATGTGTATTCACTGGTGAAGGCAGGACAGAAGCCACACACATTGGGTATGATTCTGCACATTCCACTATCTAAAGATATTTTATTAGGATAAGACATGATTACAGATGACAGCTATCTTTATGAATAAATTATAAATTTATTTTCCTGTTGTGGATAATTATAACAAACTGTAGTATTTTATCATTTCAAAACTGATTGATTTGGGTAAACTCCAGAACATGTGCTCATTTTTCATGCTTCTCTTTTTCTTGCATCCTCAAAACCTTCAGTATCATACCTCTAGATATTACAATTACCACAAGACTTTATATTACTTCCTGAGACTCATCTTAATAAAGAAAGTATACTGATGATGAAATTTTTTTCTCAAGTGCCTTTTTGCCCTATGTTCACATTTAGACAAATATATGGAGTCTATATTTGGTCCCATTAAATAATTCAGAGCCATGATGTTAAAACTCCTGTGAATTTAATAATTTCCATTTGTTTAGTCTACCAAGTAAGGATAATAATATGCAACATATCTCCAAAAGGAATGTCAAGCCTTTTAAATAATTTTTAAAATACTACACCTCCTTGAAATAATTATATTCTATAAAACGAAGTAAAATTTTCAAAGCATTATGAACCCTTTCAAAAAAAAACTTACCTGAATGAAAAAGAAGGTAGTGTCTTTTTAAGCTTTCTGATAGGAAAGAATCAAGGAGACTTTTTTTATGTTAAACTAAGTTTTAAAACATTTACTGATGCCATCTGGAAGCTAGAGTTTTAAACTATTTATCTCTTAATCAAAGAGAAGTTACAGAAAGGAAGCATCTGAAAATTGGCTTTAGATGCACTAAAGATGATTTTTGTGATAGCGACACTAGTGTTGGCTGTACAGAGAAGGGAAAACGTACTGTGGCAGGTTAAAAAAAAAGTAAGGCATTTGATATGTATAAAAGAATTTTTATGTCACTCTGAATGACTTTTTTATATTAGTAAGCATAAGTTTTAAAGCTAAGGATAGAACAAATTTAAAAACTATCAACTTCTGTTACAGGAATAGTTTCCAACAGCTTTGCTTTTGGATAAATTTGCTAAATTTGGAAAAGAGACTTCAGGAAAGCAATATTATTGAGTTGCAGGAAATGATGATGGTAAGAAAAAAAACTGACAAAGGAGGTATAACTAGATTTGAAAGAAAGAGCATAGTAAGTCCCTCCTTAACAGGCTTTAAATACGTGAGGTAACGCGACTCAGAGGGCATCCGTCAGTTATTCATTTTATGTCAGTGCAGAGGCATAGGCAGTTTACCTAAATGCCCTAGGTTATGTTATTAACCTTTATAGTAAGCAAAGTGGTAAAAAAATCCCTTTCAACACATTACTTGCCCTGGCTCACAAGTTTTAAGTATGGGAAAAACAGAATTTTTTGCCTACAGGAATCTTTACAGTTTGTTGTGGGGGAGGGGGGTGGGGTTGGGATTACTTTGGCCAAATTCTATTTGAGTTCTGTCTGTGAGGTAATATCAGCCATAGAAATTAATGACTTGTTATAGTACTTAGGAAGGGAGGCCAAAGTGATCTCTGGAGGCCTCTTTCAGTTTCACGAGTCTAGAATAACTCTTGTCTTTTTTTCAAATGTGCATTTTGCTTTAAAATACTACCCTAAAATGACTACACTAATTTATCCTTTCATAAATCTCGTGTGGGCTAAAAGAAACACCATTTTGTAATAAAAATGAAATAGAAAGACGTTATAGGAAATTAACTTATTTGGTGAGTCCATATTCTGAATATTTAATTTCTACTACAGAAACAATTTTTTTTCCAGTGGAATGACAAACAAGTTTTAATACATTTAAATATGAATAAAAGTTCTCATAATATTGGATAATATTTTCAGAGCAGTTAATATGCTTTTTATTTTTAGAAAAGTAACAGCAGCAATGTGTCTCCGTTTTGTAAGATAATAGGTACAACCTCCATAGACTACTACAGGATCACAGTTGAGAATGTAAGCAGTGAAATCAATTAGTAATTTATGATGTCTGTTAAATTAAATGATACTCTATGAATCTATATCTCTCCTTTTCCCCTCTGTCTTCCCACCTACCTCCAATGCACACATACAAACACACATTCCCACAGGACACAGATTTGACCCCTGAGCCTGACGAACACTTAGGTATAAATCACACTTATCTAAGGATAGGCTGGGGCTAGTAGGTGTCTCCTCCATGTACTGGGAGAATTCTCAGCTTCAAGTTTTAAACCCTTCTGTTTTGTGGTTACGTGGAAACTACGTTCTACAGAAAAACTGTTGACAGTAGCCTACTAGGAAGATTTTCGTTTGAGTGATCTTTCTACCAACACCAAGCTTAACTCTGTATTAAGCTAGAAATTTTAGAACTGAAGAAAACTTTGCTTGGGTAGAACAATTATGGATAACTATTGAAAAGCACTTAAAAGTAGAGACTGATTTTTCCATACCAGGAATTCATCTTAAAATACCACCATGAAGAAATAGATGGATTTAACCCCCTGAGTGTCCGCCAGTGGATGAATGGATAAAGAAAATGTGTTTTACATACATGCAATGGAATACTATTTACCCTTTAAAGGGGGGGAAATTCTGTCATTTGTGATATGTTGGATGAATCTGAAGGATGTATTAAGTGATATAAGCCAGGCACAGAAATATTAATACAAATACCACATGATCTCACTTATATGTGAAGTCTAAAAAAGTTGAACTCATAGAAATAGTGACTAGAATGATGGTTACTGAGGGGTGAGAAGGTGAGAATAGGAATTGTCGATCAGAGGACACAAAGTTTCAGATAGACAGGAGGAATAGGTTTTGAGATCTGTTGCACAGAAGAATGATTATAGTCAATGTAATGTATTATATATTTCTAAATAACTAAAAGAGGAAATGTCAAATGTTTCATCATAAAAAAATGATAGGTCCGGGTGTGATGGCTCATGTCTGTAATCTCAGCACTTTGGAAGGCCCAGGTGGGTGGATCACCTGAAGTCACGAGTTCAAGACTAGCTTGCCCAACATAGTGAAACTCCATCTCTACCAAAATACAAAAATTAGCCAGGCATGATGGTGGGTTCCCATAATCCCAGCTACTCAGGAGGCTGAGGCTGGAAAATCACTTGAACCCCGGAGGTGGAGGTTGCAGTAAGCCAAGATTGTACCATTGTGGTCCAGCCTTGGCTATAGAGTAAGACTCTGTCTCAAAAAAAAAAAAAAAAAAAAAATGTTAGGTAAGCAAAGTAATGGATTTGTTCATTAGTTTGATTTAATCATACCACTCTGTGTGCATATATCAAAAAAATCACATCATACCTTATATTACAAAATCATTTTTTATTTCAATAGCTTTTGGCTAACAGGTGTTTTTTTTTTTGTTACATGGTTAAGTTATTTAAAGGTGATTTCTGCAATTTTGGTTCACCTGTCACCAAAGCAAGGTACACTGTACCCAATACATAGTTTTTTTTTATGCTTAACTCCATCCCATTCATCTCCCTACCCCAAGTCCCCAAAGTCCGTTGTGTCATTCTTACGCCTTTGCATCCTCATGGCTTAGTTCCCACTTATAAGTGAGAACATACAACTGAATGCTTATTATTGTCAATCAAAAGTAATATTAATAATAAAAAATACTTGAAAAGTAGGTATATTTGAGATATGCTAATAAATATACTCAACGGTAAAATATTTTACCCATATATATCATTTACTTTTAAATAGTAAAGATGAATAATATTCCTAAACAAAGTTGCACCAAAGTATTATATAGTGACAACATAGTACTACAATTGATTTACGAAGGAGCAATATTTTGTGCCTGACTGCATTACATATTTTATATTCAGGATGATACTTCTCTAAATTCATTTCATATGTTTAGTCAAGTTTAAATAAAAAGTAGAATTTAATTAAGTCAGCCAATTAAGCTCGTTAAGGCAGCTAATCAAACTAAAAGTTTATATGCTAAAATTTAATACTAATTATCGGGAATAGGTAGGTAATATTTACCAATTTGGCCAATTTGGTTGGTCATAGTTCTCATTTGGCATGGGTCATTTCATGAAAATATGAATATTCATGGATACCAAAATAGCACTTTAATCAGTATTTTTAAATATATTGCATGCAAAAATAAAGTTACATGATAAATAACTTCTTAATGTATACATTTAAAAGCACCATGAAACTTTTTAAAAAATGATTAAACATTTTGTAAAATGACTCCTTTAAATTTTTTATATTACTTTCCAAAATCAGTATTACCAATTTTGACTGTTTTCAAGCCTAAAATTTGTTGAATATAAAGGGGGTAGAAGTCAGTGAATTCTTGAATTAGTGAAGTGTTTGTGATATAGACATGAATACAGTAATATTTGGAATTATTTAAGTGATACATTTTAGAATACTTGGTACTTTGTTAAGTCTGTATTACATATCTTTCTAATATAATATATTTTTATAAAAGGACTCATGGAACCTAAATAAATAGATTAGAGAGGTGGATAAACAGATATAGATAAATATTTTCAGAAATCCCACAGATCAGTGGAGTTCAAAAAATTGACCCGAATTATTATTCAGTAGTATATTAGGACAAACATACTATGTCATATAAAGTGGTAAACGTTTATTAAACAAGATTATGTATTCTTCCTTCATTCAACACATATTTATTGAGAGCTTACAATTTTCGGCTCACACATTATGTCAGACTTATGCCAGTATAAAACAGGAAGTTATCACCTAAGCACTTTATTATGCAATCAGATGAAAGAAATGTACTACTGTAATTTTGGAATATAAGTAATGCCAGCAGTCATCATTTTAGGGAATCACACTGGCATTGGGGAATGTCTAAATGGGCTTTCAGTGGACATAACCTCTCTTCCTATTTTCTCATGTTAATAAATCACTCAGATTAATAGCGTTGAATTGCATATGTTGATCTCTGTGGAAATTAAGGCTACATTGTCAAAATACTCCCTTAGGAATACAGAAAGCAATTTGTCTGTTTTAAAATGAGACTTTTTATTTTTGAATGAAAGGTGAATGATAGTAAAATAAATAAGCAAACTGTGATGCTGATGCTAAGGATGATTTGACTCCTAAAATTTCTAGCATATGAGAGTTTCTCTGTCAGATAGGAGCTCAGAGTTACCTTGACTACAAGTCTAATTATAGATGAAAAGGAATAAAGTATGACTCTTTTTTTCAGCCTTTTTAATGAAATTTTCCTTGTGATAGCAAAGATTCCTAAATTATTGGTTCAATTCAATTTTGAATTGTAGAATTGGTACCCCAAATGAACTGTATTGGTGAGCTGATTAATACATCTCAGAAAATCCTGTGTGTAAATCTGAACACATTTATATGTGTATCAAATCATATAATATATGTGTAATTGAATTAGCATATTGCATGTATATATATGTGCATGTGTGTACAGACATACATATATGTATACTCTTACACATATATGTATAGTTTTTCTCAAAAGTTAATTCAGTAAATGCAAGATAATTCACTTTTGAGGAAATAACTTGCAACATTAGCTCGTATTTTTATTTTTTATTTTCTCAAATGTACTATTTAAAATAATAAAGTGTGATCATAAGTTACAGAAGACAAAGAGTTATATTGCTTAGTTAACTGATTTTCCTTTATTTGCTAAAGTATATATGTGTTTCAAACATGTAACTTTGTCCCTTGCTATACACTATTTCTAATATAGTAATTGCTGCCTTTGTCTCCAATATTAGTATAAAAATTATTCTAAACTTATGCCACCTTTTTACTTCATATTTTTCTCCATAATTACTATCTACAATTTGCTTTTGTTTTTTAATTGTTACTTACTGCTTTTTCGGTGATAAAAATGAATTTATAATTTAGTAATAGTAAATTATTGTCTTAATTATTGCTTTTAGCCCACATTGCACAGTTTAGTTCCTTGGTCTCAGTTTAACCATCTTTCACTTGTCTGAAATGAAATTTTTACTTTAAGTACAGTTTCTTTTCAAGTGTATATAAAAAACAAATCCTTCTAAATATACATGTAACAAGTTTAGAAACACCAGAATTTTCTTTGAGGGAATATATATTAACAAGATATTTTATAGTAGTTATTTTGAAATTTTGCATTATTAGTTGCTTCTCAAATCTCTAATGGATTTTTCTGAAAGGTTGAACTATGTGTTTATCTGAATGGATGGATAGATGGAAAGATATTGATAGAATATACATAGATATTTACCTGTCTGTTTACAGGTAAGACATGTTATGAAACATTTCTAGCTACACTATCTATGTATATTCATTTGGATAGCTTTGTATAACTTCACTATGTGCACACTCTAGTGAAGAAATAATTTTGATTGGTCATCCTTAAACAGTACTAGCATTTTGTTTCTACCTCTGTTAGAGCAGGTCTTGTACTACAACTTTTCTTAACCTGGTCAGATTCATTTACAGAATAGAACCTACTGTATCCACCCCCAATACAGTCACGAGCACATTGCATGTTAAAGGATCAGGCAGCACAACATTGTTTAACTTGTATAGACCAACATTTTCTATTGGTCATATAGTAAGTCTTTCTCAGCTCTTCTGTAAGCATTTCAAGGACCAAAGTTTTGTAGTAATAGCTATGGAAATACTACTCTAGAAAAAAAAATTAGAAAGAGTAAAAAAATCCTAGGATTCCCTAAGTACTTTATAAAAACGTATAATAGCTCACAGAATAAACAATTTTCATTTATGCAACAGAGAACACACTGGCCCAAGGGACCAACAATATTTAGATCAGCAGTGATAGTTACTTCATTTTGTATAGTGTTTTTAGTAAAGAAAGAGATCAGGATACTGTTGTCTTACATGTGCTGGTGTGGGTGGGTATTCCTTCTCTAATGAAAACATGGGTATTGGCATTCCCAAAAAGAAAAAATATGGAAGGACCCATCCATTGATGAATTACAGGTTTCATGAATTATTATATGAATTTAAAATGTTTTTCCTTTCATTAATTTAAGATGCTTAAATGATTATTTTGCTTTTCCCCTCTGCAAGATAATTAAAGGTTTTTAAAGCTAGAGCTACATCTTAAATTCCTTTTCCCTTTTTCTTGGTTGATCTACACATACCTCCTTTTTTTGAGCAGGAAAGAGAAGGATAATATGGCAGGAAGCTGCAGTTTATTATTTTTGCAATAGCCATTATTTTTATGGCACATACTGACCACCTTCAAGGCTGTTAAAATGTAATTCTTAGGAATGGTGTTTTGACACCATGAAGATATGTGTAGTGAACAGATGTTTGTTTGGGTTTGCAGTTCAACATTTGCTTATATGTCACAGGAGAGGCAATTACACTGACAGGTATCAGATTCAGAGAGTGAGAAGCCAAATGATTTCTAAAGCATAAACAGAGCTTCCCATGGCAGGGGTTTATTCCTGTGATCTTTCAAGGTCTGTACATTTTCAAAGCTTAGAGAAGTCAAATCCCTATTTGGAAAAGATTTTTATTTTTTTCCTTCCCTTGCTGATGTCATTACTGTTGCTATGGAGAGAAAGTGAGTGCTGCATGACATTACTGGAAAAATCAACACTGATATATTTCTGTACAGCAAATAACCTACCTCATAGCCTTTTTTTATTAGTATAGGCTTCCTAAAAATTGTCAGTACTAATACTAAAATGGAAATGTTCCTCTTCCCAAACAACTTTGCTATATAAAAATCTTGTGAAGATGTACTTAAATAGTTCCTTCCTAATAATACTCAAGAGAATGAAATATGTAATAACCCATGAGGAAGCAGAATACATGTTTTGTAAACTACTAGATATTTTTTCTATCATTGGGAACTTTTTTATTGGAAATGTCTACTGTTTGAAAATCTATTTTTAACATTGAGTCATTCAGCTGTACAGCACTGCTTCCATCATATCTCAACCCTTAAAAAAGCTTAGTGCTGATTTCATTTTGAGTCATTCCTGAGGCGTTATTTTCAACCCTGCTATAAGAGCCTAGTTGCCAAGTCAGACATCAGGGATACACTTTGGATGTCTTGGTGTGGACACATGATTCTAGATTCATCTGGCCATGAGGAAGGAGGCGTTTAACCAAAATAAGGCCCAAGATTTTTGGTGGTAAGAGGAAAGGCCATTTTTAAATCTTTTTTTTTTTTTTTTTTTTTTTTTTGAGACGGGGTTTCGCTCTTGTTACCCAGGCTGGAGTACAATGGCGCGATCTCGGCTCACCGCAACCTCCACCTCCTGGGTTCAAGCAATTCTCCTGCCTCAGCCTCCCTAGTAGCTGGGACTACAGGCGTGCGCCACCATGCCCAGCTAATTTTTGTATTTTTAGTAGAGACGGGATTTCACCATGTTGACCAGGATGGTCTCGATCTCTTGACCTCATGATCCACCCGCCTCGGCCTCCCAAAGTGCTGGGATTACAGGCGTGAGCCACCGCGCCCGGCCATTTTTAAATCTTATAAATAACATATGATAACTCTATAGAAGCGTTCTGATTTTTACCATTGTTAAGGAAATAAGATTTTCCATGAGAACAGTAACTTTTCCCAGTCTATGAATTTTAGCAAATAGAAGGGGACTATAGAATAAAAGGATTTGAGAGAGAAAATAAAGTACCATATCCCTCATCTACTAAAATACCATTTCATCTGTAGTATTTAATAGTTCATGGTGTGCCTGCAAACTAGCACTCCATTGTTAAGTAGAAATATGCCTTTGACAATGTGCTTTTGACGTTGAAAAATTTGATGGGTTTTAATGAAAGCTGTAAAATAAATGCACAATATTTCTACCTTTGAATCCATTGCTGGCAGATTTAATGACTGCATTTTTCTTGTATTAAGAATGTGTTTTATGTGAATGGTTGATTTGTTGTATCTTTTTTTTTTGCCTGCAGTGGCACGTCTAGTGATGAAATGTGCAACTTATACATCATGTATTACATGGAAGCCAAGCATGCAGTTTCTTTCATGACCTGTACCCAGAATGTAGCTCCAGATACGTTCAGAACCATACCACCAGAGGCCAATATTCCAATTCCTGTGAAGTCTGATATTGTTATGATGCATGAACATCACAAAGGTAATAATTGATGTTTAATATAATGTATGATTTTGTATTTTATATTTTATGTGTATCTTGTTTGACTAAGTGATTAATATTTAAAATAATCTTTATTCCCTTCTTCTGTCTGCCAGTCACATGTACACACATATTTCTCATTTTCTCATTTTTCTCTTTCATATCCTATCTCCCCTCCCTGACACGTCCCCATCAAAACAGTTAAAGAGAAAAATCACAGCCAGGAATGAAACAGATTCATTTTGGGACAAATCCCATAAATGTAGGCCTTTCTTCCTTTAATTCATGTTTTCTCATTTCCTCATCTAATTCCTTTCCTAACCAGTAATGACTTACACAGTTTATGAATTTATCCACCATGTTCTAAAGATCACTACAGTTTGCCAGTGAAAATGGGTATCATACTTTAAATAATCCACGTAATGGGTCTCTTCAGTCAAAGAACAATTATTGATTTGTGAAGCATTGCTAGTCTTGACTCTTTTAACTAATTCTCAGAATTGTTCTTTAACTAATATATATTGTTCATCAGCAAAATGGTCATATTGACTGCCATTTTTTAACGTAAAATTGCAAAGTCTAGATTGAGTTTTGCAAGTTCAGTCTTAACATGCTAGAGCAGCTTCTTATTTCTTTCTAGTGGAAAATTTATGAGAGAAGTTAGCATAGCAATCTGGCTATTTATTAAGATTCTAATACATTTATAGAACATGCCTTAAAGTGTTCTTAAATATTCTTAAAACAGTGCTAAATTTAATTTAAAGCAAACAAATATTAGTCATTTTGTCAATGCATTTTGTAAATTCTGTATCATTTATAGATTATTGAAATGGTAGTTGACCTAGTTATTAAGTCAGATGTCTGGTAGTTGGTAGGTTGTGCTGGGGGTTAGGGTGCAGGCAGCTTATGAATTACAGCACTTTTATCATATAAACTCTTAATACTGTAATAAGCAAAAGACCCTGAATAGTATTTTTATGTTGATGGCATATTTAATTATTTAAAGTGTGTAAGATATACTGCAAATTTATGCCCAGCTTCTTTGATCTTTTACAGAAACAGAATATAAAGATAAGATTCCTTTATTACAGCAGCCAAAACGAGAAGAAGAAGAAGTGTTAGACCAGGGTATGTATGCTTATTTCTATAACCAGGCCTATAAAAGTTCAATTTCCAAATAGACAACCAAATTGTAAAGTTACTGAGATATTTTATGCCTCTCTGTATCTGCCTCAAACTGTATGTTTTGCTATTTTTATGCAATGCATAATTCATAAGAAAATGATCAATTATTGCACTTTAGCTTTGTAAGTGAAATTCATTCATATAATTTAATCTAGTCCTGTTTTGTTTTCTGGTCTTTGTTTCAGTTCATTTAATATTATAAATTTTATGTATAGTACAAATAAGTGCAAATATAATCACTAAAAACCACCAGCAGGCTGCTTTTGAAATCTAATAACCTTTATCATTAAATTAACATATATTTTGTATGGTATGTTCATCAAGTATATTTGAGGTTCAAGAAAAAAGAAATTAAGAATTAAACCCACATCTTGCCTCTATAAGTCATTCTTCTGTGCCTTCATTAAGGTAGGAGGGATTATTGTCTTATTCATCTATAGTTTTGTGTTAAGGTGGCATCTGCATACTTATAAAAGCATTCTCTTCCTCTGTTCTGTTTATTGAAAGTGGTAATGTTTGATGCTTGTATGTCATATACTGCATGTGCGGGCACTAAAAAATTACTCTCCTGAATCTTGGTTTCTTGCCAGTTGTTTGGAAGACAGTGCTTTGGGTTAGGTGTTGGAGTATGTTATCCTACCAAGTTGTTCTTGGCCTAGAATATATGGTTTTAAACATTCCTTTCATGTTAATGCAGACACATTTCTACTGACAACACAAAGCATACAATAAATAGAAAGGATTTTTCTATTAGCAACATACAGAAGTTTCCTGTTCCTCATTGTTAGCTGCTATTGCAGTTCTTTAAAATGTATTACATTAGATCTTGGTCGAAAATATCACTCTTGTATTTTTTTTTAATTTAATCACTCTTGTATTAATAGTTTTTTATAAAATTAAACATTTGAGACTTTAGAAAGGAGAAAATGCACTCTGAAAGAAGCATAAGGTAAACTATAATCCTTGGTTTTTAAATTACATAGTGGATGTTTCATAACATCTGATTTTAACAAAGCGGCCTTCAAAAAAATGCAGCTTAGCTCAAAGTACTAAATTTCTGAATAATTTAAAATAGCTAAATTTATCAATCCTGTTTATATATTTGTAAGTCAACTAGTAATAGCAGCCTAAATATAGTAGTATTCAGAGTGTTTACTGTAACTTCTATTTAAATTTGTTCAGACTTCCAATTAATTATTTCAACATTTCACACACTTTTTGAAATGCATGTCTTTAAAATAAATTTATTTATCTTAAAATACATTTACAAATAACAACATATATGAAATAATATGGAATGCGATACCACCATTTAGTAGATGCATCTTATAAAACGATGTTTCTATGGAGACTGCAGTTGCACTATGGTTTCCTTTTGAAGTTACTCAAATTGATCAAGGAAACACTGACACCTCTGAAAGGTTGGAATCCCAGAGGTTTTGTTAGTGAAGCCGCATAAATTGTTACATTTCACCTGTTCTTTCCAAATAGTAGGATTTAGGAGGTGTTATCTATGCCTACAAACCAGATTCTTTAAAATACTTTTATACTTTGCCATTCATTTATCCTTTCGTGTTTTATAGCATAAGTGTAATGTTCAGAGGTGAACATTATATATATACCCCAACATACAAATATTCCCAAACCTTTATTGGTCCCAGAGAATAATTCAGTGGACACATAAGAAATTATTTTCTTGTAATTTCTGTTTTCTTCTGTTTGTGAATAAAAATGCTGTAAATAAAAGTATTTAACTTGCAAAGAAAAAAAGCATTATTCTGATATTAGCAATTTTCATATTGCAGAAAATAGGCTGTGCTTTTCATATGTTGAAATTAGTGGGCCCATCAAATGTCATCTCTAGTGAAGGTAAAGACAGTAGCCTAACCAAAAGCCATTTCAATGGCTAGCATAGTGTGTCTATTATCCTACTTGTCTCTGCAGACCGCCAGCCTGGAATTAAAAGAGAAATACAGAAACGTATCAAAATTTGTACACATAGTTCATTGGATGCACTAATGAGATCAGTCTATCTCCTTACAACAAATAGGGCAAATCTCCTCCTTGCTGAAAGAGTATTTCATTCTTCTTAGAGAGATTTCTTTGCACAAAATGTCTGTTTGTATTCATTCTTTAGGAAGTCAGTTTGACCAAATAGCTAATAAGTGGGCTTTAATTATTCAAATAAATTATACCACGTATGTTACTTTTAAAGTAAGTCCTCAAACTTCACTTTTCACTTTATTTGGTGTTCCAGCCGAAACAATTTGTGTAGTATTTCTCCAGATTGTATCAATTCTTTTAATTTATTTTTAGCCCCAACAAACGAAAGCCCAAATTATTGTGTTTGTGCTAGGCATAAGCTGACAGACACCATCTATGTTGGTCCTACAGAAGATGTCAAACCCCCATAAAAAACAGAACAGTGTAGGGTAGGAGGAAAAGACTTGAATCATCAGTGAATGTATACTCATAGACAAGCTCTATACCAGTTAGTGGGTACAGATAGTTCTGTAAGTGATGTAGATAGTTCCACCTGGTTAATACTGTATATAGTATAATGTGTATATATTATATATAGTGTGTATATAGTACTATATATTATATATAGTGTGTATATAGTACCACAGTGTATGTGTATATATATATAGTGTATATGTAGTACTATGTATATAATATACACATTATGTATAATATATGTACATAATATATAAAACAATATATACACATGATATATAATATATATATTATATATTGTTATGTATAGTACTGTATACACACTATACAGTATACAGCTAGTGCTTGACTTACGACCACGATTGGTTCTGACAGACGGATCGTAACACAATTTGGTCGTAAGTTGAGTAGGCTATATGTACAGTACTGTGAAATGATGTTATAAAAATCTTTAAGTCATATTTTATAATTTTCTTTCATCATTGTTACGTGTCATAATTTTCTTTATTCATTTTATGCCATTTGTATCATCTCTACACCATTTTGTTTCTTATTTTTACATTCGTCAGGTTTAAGTAAAACACTGCATTACCAGAACAACTGGTTTAATATTTGCAAAACATACAAAATTACAAAATACAGGTGCATACAAAAATACAAAATACAGGTGTAAAAAATATGATAGGAAATGTTTTCCCAATTGCAAAACATATCAAAATATATAAATATGTACGAAACATTTTATTGGCAATTTCTCTTGGTAGACATCTTGGGAGGGGTTTGATGAAAAATATCCAAGACACAAAACACAAATTGCTGTACTGAGTCTGGGATAACAGTTGAAAGGGTGCACGTGGAGATGGTAGTGCTGCTGGAAGCTGTTCCGCACTGTCGTATGCCCAGCTGGGCAACGTTTGTGCTGCCAGATGCGGAGCAGTCATGGCTAACAATTGTGGTCGTAAAGTCGAATGATCATAAGTTGCATAGGTTGTAAGTTGATCAATACCTGTATATATGTATATATACACACACACACACAATGGTACTATATATGTACTATATATAATAATACACACTATAACATATATAACATATACATATAACTATATATACATATAACTACATAATATATAGTATATATATACTATATATAGTATAATTTAAATAGCATATATTTAATTACCATATATAGTATATATATCTATATATATATAGTGCTAAATATATGGTATTATATACATACTATATAATAATGTACACATATATATTATATAATGTACATATTATATATGTGTACATATTATATATATAGTGTGTATATAGTACCATATATAGTACTATATATATACTAATGTGTATATATTATATATAATGTGTATATATTATATATATATAGTGTTTATATAGTGCCACATGTAGTACTATATATATACTATATATAGTAATTAAATATATGCTATTTAAATTATACTATATATAGTATTATATATGTATGTATATTACATATACATATCTATCTTAATGCATTGAAAAGCAGGTAGAAAGATAAAAGTCAAGATATGTAGTAAATGTTACTTAGAAAGAAGAAATGACCTTTACTAAGATAGGAAAAAAAAGGAGGCGAGAGACAGAAATAATCATTCCATAGATTAAAAGAAAGAAATGTAGCTATGCCATAAATAAACAGGAAGTGGGAGTTATCTCTAAAATGGAGGAAAAAAATTCAAAGAAAGCTAGTGATCTTTAAAGAAAGCCAGTGATCTTTAAAACACAGATTTCTTTAGTACTCTGTTTCTCCAGGATAAACATAAATATTTTCTTTGAAATTCATATCTCAAACATTGCTAGCTGTTGATGTTTTGCCAGAATATTAATCTTGATAGAAATTAACTGGAAATTAACTAGACATCTTGAAAGAGACATCTAAGTTGTGCAAATCCAGTCTGTGCTTACTCACAAACACACTAACCTTTCACATCTTTGTCTGCATCTGCTCTCTGCAGAACAAAATCTGGTATAAAGCAAGTGTAACTCAGATTCTATCTCAAAAGATGTAATTACAGAGACACCACAAAAGCATCATTATATGGCAGCTTTACCTATCATGTTTTCCTGGATCATGCAACAATAGGAACCATTTTAATGAGGCTTTAATTGAGTCTGTAGGGATTTCTTTAAGAATAATGCTTATTTTGACTGATTTTTTAAAATAATATTCATTATAAAAGATAACAAAATTATGCAAAGTATAAATATACAAATAAAAATCATCTCTAGTCCCCAGAAATATGAGAACATATGTATGTGAAATATATATTATGCATATATTTAAGATTAAATATTAAGATACATTATGCATATATTTATATCTTCAATATATGCATATGTAATGCACATTATTTTAATTATAATGTATACACAGTTTTGTATCTACTTTTTTTAAAGTATACCTTGAATGTTTTCTCCAATAGTAAAAATTATTGGCAAGAGTGTTTTTTTTTTTTGTTTGTTTGTTTGTTTGTTTGTTTTTTGAGGCAGTGTCTTGCTCTGTCACCCAGGCTGGAGTGCAATGGAGTGATCTCGGCTCACTGCAACCTCCACCTCCCTGGTTCAAGCAATTCCCCTGCCTCAGGCTCCCTAGTAACTGGAATTACAGGTACACACCACCACGCCTGGCCAATTTTTTGTATTTTTAGTAGAGATGGGGTTTCACCATGTTGGCCAAACTGATCTTGAACTCCTGACCTCAGCTGCCCACCTCGGCCTCCCAAACTGCTGGGATTACAGGAGTGAGCCACCGTGCCCAGCCAAGAGTGATTTTTAATGGCTGCATAATTCGTGCATATTCTTGCCTACATCAATTCAAAAATATTCCATTTGCATACAAGGGAGCTTATCTGTGAATGAGTTGATTATGTCTGCCTACAGGCAGAAAAACATGAATGGATATTCAAAACAAACTAAAATGTCACTGTCCTTCAAAGACATTGTGAGCCAAGAATTACCTATATATGTAATAAGTGTAAAAAACTATGCAATAGACTCAATTAGGAAGTGATTTTGGATGGAGGAAATGAATCCTAGGAGACTGTATAGAGTGAGGAAGTTCCATTGATGTCTTCCAAAGCAGACACACACACACACACACACACACACACACACACACACACACACAAATATTCCTTACATATATTAATGTTGGCACTTTTAGAAAACTAACACATTTTTAAAGTTTCTTTATTTCTTATGCATTATAATTTCTTATATGTGTTCACTATACCAAAGGTATAAACATCCTGAACTTTCTATAACCATTGTTTAAGCAAAGAATATGGGCTTGAAACTAAGAAGCTTCCTAGATGCAAACAAAAATCTACACAATTACATTTAAGAGTTCTGAATTTGAGGGTCTCACTTATTTAATATTCAAAGTATAGATGTAGTGTAGAAACTTACGTCTGTTATACTGGGAAGATTCAGTGTCTTAAATTCCACGCAGAATTGAAAGTCAAAATCTATAATAGCAGTATGTCCTTGTTATTGTATATTATGCTCTGAACAACATTTCTTTGGCTGCAGAAATGGCCTTTAACATCTTTTATTCGGTTTGTTCCAAAATCTCATTGTAGTCTTTGTGCCCTCAAATAATCAATCTTTCTACTCAAAGGTCAGCATGAGCTACTATATTCCCAAGGCAGAGAGAATATGACAAAAATGCAATCTGTTGAGGGAAAACACTCCACAGTTCTAACTCCAGAGAGTTAAAGGTCTTCGGACACCTTCTGCGAAACAATAATTTCACAGTGTTTTTTTTGCTAACAGAAATAAATTATCGTTGGCATGTTTTATCAAATAAGCAGAATCAAGGGAACAAGGTTGCAAGTTAAAAACACAATAGCCTACTGTAAACGTCTGCTAAAGTTACAGTTGTAAACAGTTTATGAGAAGACTTAAACAAAGGCTGGGTGTGGTAGCTAAAATTTATATTTCATTGATTTGTTCAAAATAGGACTTTCCTTTATCCTCTAATAAAACACAAATACTTTTAGTAACGATCTTAACTAATTCCAAGCACTGTCTATGCCACTTTGCTGTTTTAAAGAAGATACAGTTTTTGTTTGTATTCCTATTTACTAAAAATTGGTTTGTTATGATTTATGAGCAGTTCATGAGTCTTTATTTATTGAACTCATCTATCAAACACAATTCTAAATACCCCCCAAGGCTCTGGGAAGCTGACTGAATGCTGTTTTGAATTGGTTTCCTAATAACAGAATAGATAGATGGGAATGCTCATTCATCACACAGTTAGGCTTTCCAATATAGATCTGTGTGCCTGGTAGTCATAAAAACCATCATTTTCTATCTTCTTTTTTATATTTGTCTCATTTTCTTAAAAAGGAAGCAAAGTTTATTTCTGATTGGTTTTCAGTCAAATGAGCCCTGTAAGAGGAAGAAATAATAAAGTTCACTTCATTTATGATCCTTGACCTGGTCATAGTGATCATGTATTTTCTTTCTCTAAGGCTAGAGAATAAATGTTGTGGGATAGTAATAAGTAAACAATCAATAAAACAAATTGACTTTAACCAGACGGGAAAGTCAGTTAAGACTAAGTCAAAAAACCCAATATTAAATTCTAAAAAGAGCTGCTTTTATTTTTCCATTCCTCATATCCCTCTCATTAATCAGTTATGTTGCATGGCTCTAATCGTGTTTACTTGGTTACTTGGCATATTTCGTCAGTGGTTAAACTGCTGCTGAACATCCTATTTACTCTGCATATATTATAGAAATCACAGAGCAACCAGAAGTAACAAGAGGTGGGTTTTTTTTTTTTTTAGGTAATAAAGAATTAGTAATTTGTGTGGGAAATGGGAAATTATATTCTAGAATGTTATGAGAGGTTCTTGATAATTTTTTTAAAATAATAGCACCTGCCACAATTAAGATTTTACATTGTCTAAAAAATAAGATACTTATGTTTTTCTATACTGTAATCTTAAAGCATTAAAAAACCATCACAGGACAATTTTTCAATATATATTTCATCTTTTTACATTATTCTCACCATATTCCTGAAAGTAAACCAGAAATTTCCATGCTGGGAGCAGGGAATAGTGAGTGGTCCCTGATAAACAGAGAATGTCCACTGAGCAACAAAGCGGTGAATCCAGGCATGCAGAGTTTAACTGGTCGTGTTACTGGATTCTCAGGTATTATACCGCACTCCTTTTCTCAACACAGTAGCTGCTACTGTAGTGTGCTTTTGTATGCCAGGCTCACTTAGTTGAGTTACTTAAAAGATCTAGAGCATTTTATAAGACAAGAATCAAAGGTTGTGGGAAGAAAATTTAAAAATGGAAACTCACTGCAGCCTAAAATCATCAAGGAAATATTTTTATCTCTACTAATGCAGATGCGAGGGGTGACATTTTAAACAAATTATTATTCATCCCAGAATTGTTTATTGAATATCTGCTAGAATAGGGACAGTACTAATCTTTGGAATTATGACAATGAATAAGAAATGAGAGGGTTTTTAAAAATATAAAACTACATTTATATCTTGTAATTCTTTCCTTCCCAGAGATAATTTAAATGTACAAAAACTATATTTAGAACATCTTAAAGAATTTGGTCATATATTTAAGGTACATCTTTCAAATCAAAGAAAACTAGTCTTTTTTATTATCTTGGCTCACTGCAACCTCCACCTCCCAGGTTCAAGAAGTTCTCCTGTTTCAGCCTCCGGAGTAGCTGGGATTACAGGTGCCCACCACCATCCTGGTTAATTTTTGTATTTTTAATAGAGACGGGGTTTCACCATGTTGGCCAGGCTGATCTTGAACTCCTGACCTCAAGTGTTCCATCTGCCTCGGCCTCCTAAGGTGCTGGAATTACAGGCATGAGCCACCATGCCTGGCTGAAAACTAGCCATTTTTTACGCCAGTTTTGTGGAAATTGCTATAGTATGTATATATTGACCAGTTTGCATGTTTCTTGTGTTATGATATGGAAAAAACAGGCCAGGATATGACAAAGAGAAACCCAGTTAAAGAGTCAACCTAGCAGTTGAGCTCAGAAGATAATTAATTTAAAAAGAAAAACAATTAAGTATAATAAGATGGACAAGTTTGAGGTGAATGTATAGGAAAAACTTTAATGACCAGTACAGAAAAGACAGGGGAACCTGGATCCAATCTAGTGAGCAGTTTAGAGGGCAACTGTCAGTCAGACTGTCTCCTTCAAATCCCAGTTCGATTTTCTACCAGCTGTGTAGGTTAGTACTGTACCTTTAGTTTCCTCATATAAAATGAGGATAATAATAACTATTTAATAGAGATTAAATGTATGAAATTTTATAAAGCATTCAGCAAAGTGAATGGATCATGCTAAGCTCTCAAGAAATTTTAGCTATCATTATTATTATTTCCTATAGTTTATATAGTTTGTAATATGTTAACTCGATCAACAATTGGTAAGCAGCTAACATCTCCATTTTTCTAGGATTGTCCCAACTTCTTCCTAGTATAAATGTTAGTAACACCCCTTTTCTTTTAAAAAGTATTCTAGTTTGAAAAACAAATTATATGATCAGCTTAGCTGTGGGTCTCAGAATAGAATTAGAAAATATCACTCAGAATATACCCAAAGGATTATTAATCATTCTACTATAAAGACACATGCACACGTATGTTTATTGCAGCACTATTTACAATAGCAAAGACTTGGAACTAACCTAATTGCCCATCAACAATAGACTAAATAAAGAAAATATGGCACATATACACCATGGAATACTATGCAGCTGTAAAAAAAGATGAGTTCATGTCCTTTGCAGGGACATGTATGAAGCTGGAAACCATCCTTCTCAGCAGACTAACTCTGGAACAGAAAACCAAACACCACATGTTCTCACTCATAAGTGGGAGTTGAACAATGAGAGCACGTGAACACAGGGAGAGGAACATCACACACTGGGGCCTGTCGAGGGTTGGGGGACTAGGAGAAGAATAGCATTAGGAGAAATACCTAATGTAGATGATGGGTTGATGGGTGCAGCAAACCACCATAACGCATGTATACCTATGTAACAAATGTGCACATTCTGCACATGTGCCCCAGAACTTAAAGTATAATAATTTTTTTAAAAGCCACAAATCAAGTTAGTTCATTGGAAAACAAAAGGAAAATACCACCCCAAAATATATAGCTGGAAAGAGCTGTGGAAAAGGTAGCTATGGGAATATAATCTCGGAGTCTCCAAGGCAGGTGGGGTGCCATCTATCACACATCAGTTCCATAGAGGTAGAGCAACTTTTATGATATTCTGGATAGATTTTGTTGTCCAGAGCAGGGATGGGGGATGTCTCTTCTGAGGAAGAAGAGTCTTTCACTGTGACAATCAAAGGATGATTCCCAAATGAATATTGGTGCTAAGGGAAGAAAAGTTGATGTTGACAAATCAGCAAAGGTTGGACCTTGTGATTCACTGGCTAGGGAGGGAAGAATACAGTTTTCTTAGTTGATTGACTCGAAAGAGTGTCATCACTAAGAGAGATACTATTAAAGGGTTAAAATATGATGAGAAGATAAAGAGCTGCATTTTAGATGTTTTCAGTTGAAAATGCCTATGAGACAGACATCCAAGTGGGATTTTCCAGAAGGCAGTTTTATATCACCAGTTTGGTGTTAGGAGAGCTTTAGAATTGGTAGTTATGTGCCTGGAGGTGGTAGCTTAAGCTTTGTAAGTGACTGAGATCACTTAATAGGAAGAGGCTTTATCAGGGGAACAAATGTGTCAGGGACAGCCTTGGTGAAACACCAGGCTTTTTTACATGATGGACAGAAAAAAAGAGGAAGTACAGATAGTAAGTGGAGAAGACCTGTAAAGAACAACATTATAAGGAGAGGTTCTGCAGGGGACTTTCAGCAGGACTACAGGCTCCCAATAGATCAAAGTAAAGAGTCTATTAGCATTGGTAATTAAGATTCCTTACCTCTTGGAGAAGCCATACAGTGGTGAAATAGGAAGTGGAAAGAAATACATGCAATTTAAGGAGGGAAAAGGATGTAAGGAAGAATGAATCAGCAAGTAGCCCTGCACCATCCAATATGGTAGATACTAGGCAAAAATATTTATATTTTGAATATAAATTAGTTCAAAGTAAGAAATTAAAAATTAAATTTCTCAGATCCACTAGCCACTTACAAGTACTCAGCCAGCCCCATGTGTCTGTCAAGCAGCTATTAGGTTGGACAGCGCAGACATATATTACATTCATTATCACAGAAAGTCCTTTTGGAGAGCATTGGAGCTTGTATAGGAAGAGAGAAGATGGAAAAGGCTGAAGGATATGTTATGTCAGAGAAGGGTCTCTCCCCCCCTCCACAACAACTCAAGCCCCAAGTGAGCGTATGTATAGCCTGCGAGTCAGATATGAGATAAAGAAGTTGTATTTATTAACAGAAAAGAAAAGAGAAAAGATAGGAGAGGCTTTAGAGGGTGCTGGAGAACTGGCATTCAGAACAGTGGAGTAGGGAGAGTTCTTTTTCCAAAAATATGCTAAAAGAAATGGAGAAAGTACAGATGCAGCCTCCTTTGGCAAAGGCAGGAATCAATTAGCTGTAGTAGCCACAGTGACTTATTAAGAAAATAGAGGGCTAGAAAACTAAAAGGGCTTTTCTTTTTTTTGAGATGGAATCTCCCTCTGTCTGTCAGGCTGGAGTGACATGATCTCAGCCCACTGCAACCTCCACCTCCCAGGTTCAAATAATTTTCATGCCTCGGCTTCCTAAATAGCTGGGATTACAGGTACCCACTATCATACCCAGATAATTTTTGTATTTTTAGTAGAGATGGGGTTTCACCATGTAGCCTAGGCTGATCTAAAATTCCTGACCTCAAGTAATCCGCCCGCCTCAGCCTCAAAGTGCTGGGATTACAGACATGAGCCACCACACCTGGCCCTAAAAGTACTTTTTTTTTTTTTCTATGATGAAAATCCCATTGCTTGACTAGGAAAAAGGAGCTGATTTTTAAAATATTAGATAAACCACAGGTTGAAGCAGATGCATGTTGCAATTGGAGTTTGTTTTTTTAGTTAGTAATTATAATAGCTATAATTTAGTGACACTTTATGATATGCACTGGACTGAATATTTTAATATTAACTGTCTTCTTTAAATCTACAAAATAATTTCTAAAGGTTGTTGTCACTGTCTTCGTTACATTAAGTAGAATTTACTTAAAGCCACAGAGTAGCTACAAAATAGGGTTTGATGTGTAATTGAGCGGTTGCCATGTAGGGAAAGGCCAGAGCGCTATAGATGCACCCAAAAGAGACCCCTGAGTTGGATCGGCCAGGAAGCCTTTTTTGATGTAACACCTAAGATCTGAAAGGTGAGGAGCTAGTTTATTAGTGGAGAGGGAGTGGTCCAGGAAGAAGAAACAACATCTTCTAAGAGTTGGTATTCAAGGAAGTGAAAAGTCAGTATGGGTGGAACATAAACCAAAACCAAAGAGGAAATATTGGGAGATGATACAGGGGTCGGGACCACCCAACTTGCTTTATTTATGTTCTACTCCATCTGTTATATTCATTAGATATATTTTCTAAATAAACATCTTAATGTAACTAAGAAAATTGATTAACATTTCAGGATTCCATATTATACTGTGTACACCAGAAGAGGAAAAACTCTTTCTGGTTTGTGCATAGGAATGTAAGAGATAGCCATCTAGTGGTCTCTCTCACGTGTAATGAGATGTTTGTAGAGATTCTGCTCTGAAACTTTATCCTGGCAAGGTCTGTGCAACTGCATGCAGCCAAGCCTATTACATTATTTTAACAATTTTGCTTTCCTAACCCAATGACAATCTTAAATGATAAATTCACATGAACTGGAGTGCTCTACCTTTGGTATTTTGTCACAGCTTTTAGATTTCTACTTACAAACATGAATAACTATGCATCATTCTGAACCTGTCTTCCTCCATCAAGACTAGCCTATACACAGAGGTTGCAGTGAGCCAAGATTGTGCCACTGCCCTTTAGCCTGAGCAAAAGAAAGAGACCCTGTCTCAATAATAATAATAACAATAATAGGGTAAACATATGGATTCAAGTTTTTATTTAATTTAATTTTTTTTGAGATGGGTCTGTCTCTGTCACTCAGGTGGAGTACAGTGACATGATCATAGCTCATTGCCGCCTTGAAATCCTGAGCTCCAGCAGTCCTCCCACTTTAGCCTCCCAAGTGTTGAGGACTATACTTGAATGCCACCACACCCAGCTAATTTTTTTTTTATTTCTTGAAGAGAAGGGGTCTCACTCTGTTGCCCAGACTGGCTTGAACTCTTGGGCTCAAGCAATCCTCCTGCCTGGGCCTCCCAAAGTGCTGGGATTACAGATGTAAGCCTCCACTCCCAGCCTCAAGTTTTTAAATTATGGCTTATCTCTCCCTGAAATACTCTTGTATTTTATTTCCTAAATAAGACATTTCACTGTACAAACATATGAAACTTTATATTTAATATATGATTCAGCAGAATTTAGCAGTAATGTACTGTATTAATTTTTCTTCTGTGAGGCAGAATGCCACTATGCCCTAACAGAGTTGCTTGATTCACAATTTGCTTTGTTCATTTTACTGAGATTGGCCCTATTACTTGGTAATGATTTTCTGACTGAAGATTTCACCTGGGATAAGCTGATTTCACTGGCAAGAATTGAAAACTTGCTTTGAAACATTAAACCAGGACTGTTTGTAAACATGACAGAATCTCTTAGCATCATTTTGGAAAGACTTCATCTCCCCTTGCACCAGTTTCTTAGTAATATTCTTCAGTGAAATATATCACGGCTAAACCAGTATCACCTTCATTTCCTAATGGTCATGAAAAGAGGGTTTATAAATGTTTTCCAATGGTGCTATAAAAGTAATTAAAATGTAAGCAACAGGACTCCATAGTCGTAAGTAATTTCTTCATTTGCAGCACTGAGGATGAGGAAAAGGAAGAACTGGTGGTAGCTTTTGGGTTTGGTGTAGGAGAGCGGGTTTGTGTTTCCATTGAGAATACGGAAGATATAAATGGATTTGAAACCATCATGGAAATGATGAGGGTTAAAATACTTGACCAACTTTCTGTGGTTATGTTTTGTATATGTGATAATACGGAATTAGAGTCTCATACCCAAATTTACTCCTTACAGGAAGGCATAAATACATTTTAGTGATGAATCACCCTAAGATCAGTTTATTAAAATCTTTTCCTTTGTTTGAAACTGATTTAAAAGTATTCTTTGCTCAAAAAAATTATTTTTCTCATTTGCTCATTTTTTGTTTGTTTGTTTAAGAAGAACAACTACAGCTACTTACAGTAGCACTGCTAACAAAATAATAAGAAAATTTAGGTTTCCCAGTTGTCAAATGGATACATATTTACTTAGTTTTACAGGAAATGTATATTTCCTGTTCACGAAATGTATATTTTATTTCTTGGGGCTTATACTTTAAGAGGTTTTTAAAGGCAACTGCAAAGAGTTTCTTGTGCAGATAGCTGTTATCTAATGTAGCGATTGATGATATTTTATTTTAGAAATCTGATAAGCTCTTAATTTCCATATCAATTAAACTATACTGTGAAAACCATTTATTGAAATGTGCCATGCAATTATGTCAATATGTCAATAAATGTTATAACAGAAAGAAATAGATGATATATGAACTAAAGTATTTCACTGCTCTAGCAGTTTTTCTCTGTTTTTCTCCCTGTGTTTGAAAGTCTGAGTGCAAACTTCTCTCGTATTTATTGTGAGAAGCAAACAGATATTTTTTAAAGCACCAAACTTTGTAAATTTTGCAATCTTATCTACGCTCCACGGCCTTATCTCTTCTCTTTTTTCCACAGGTGATTTCTATTCACTACTTTCCAAGCTGCTAGGAGAAAGGGAAGATGTTGTTCATGTGCACAAATATAATCCTACAGAAAAGGCAGAATCAGAGTCAGACCTGGTAGCTGAGATTGCAAATGTAGTCCAAAAAAAGGATCTTGGTCGGTCTGATGCCAGAGAGGGTGCAGAACATGAGAGGGGTGATGCTATTCTTGTCAGAGACAGAATTCACAAATTCCACAGACTAGTATCTACCTTGAGGCCACCAGAGAGCAGAGTTTTCTCATTACAGCAGCCCCCATCTGGTGAAGGCACCTGGGAACCAGAACACACAGGAGGTGCGTGTAGGGTTTCTTTTAAGGAATGAAGTGTGAAATGCTACAATCCACATTAGTAAAACCTGAAGGGAATAAGAAATTAATGGGTGAAAAAAATTCATCAATGAAAAGGACTTATCATTAGAAAAAATATTACTCAGATTTGGGCTTCAGATGTCACTTTGAAGATTTTTTTGTTTGTCTGTTTCGGTTTTGGTCTAATACTGCATACATTTAGCATCTGTTCAGTTGGATGATTTGGGGAAAGGAGGCATATGAAATTCGGGATAAAAATTCTTACCAAATGAATATTTTTTCTTTTGCTCAATGGAAATACATTGAAAATTCAAAACCTGATATGTAGAGTCCCAGTGTAAGAAATGATCATACACTGTCTCCTTGTAAGGTAATTAAATTCCTCTCAAAGGAATCTTATACTTTCAACATTCTCATCCAGCTGACTTGTAAAATATAACCATTTTTATGAATTTGATTTCTTAAGTTTCATTATCGATTACAATCTTAATTGGAAAGTTGAGTATTGCTGAAGGACCTCTAGAAAGTCAATAACTATCAGATTTATCTTTATTTCTAGCCAAAATAGGCTTCCTTAAGTAGAGGACAGACAATACCTTACTCCCTTCAGGTTTCTGTACCAGCAAGCTATGGATGCCTCATCTTTGTCTTTAATTGTGTTGTGGCCTCTGTGATATTGATTGTGTTTCACGTTACTTGCTAATGTGGAAAGCCACATAACACAGCATGTGGAGATAATCTCCAAAAAAGTAACAAATATGCATGCATGGCAGCTGTCCACATGTGGGCTGGAATGGCACAGGCTTGATGTTTTCAAATTCAGCTTTGCAGGAAGTCATAAATTATTCAACACCCAGCTGATTTTTATTTATAATTGAAAAAAGTTAGCATGCAGTGCCTTTTGCTCACATGAGAGTTTCAAGCATTATCCATTGGGACTAGCCGAATGGTTTCTGAGAGATGTTAACCGGAACCTGGATTTTTAACTTTTCGTATTTAAACAGGATCAGACCTGCTCTAGCTCCTTCTGGATTTATCGAATAAAACTGTGTTTCTCAAGAGGTGGTCCTTGGACCTCCTTGCATCAGAATCATGCAGGGTGCGTAAGAAAAATTTAGAACCCTCAGTCTTATCAAAGAACAGCTGAATTAGCATCTCTGAGTATGATGCCTAGAAATTTGCAGTTTATCATTGCCCCTATGCATTTCAAAACACACAGGGGTGTCTGTCTGAACTTATATTTTAAGGACAGTGAAATGTAACCCAGAAAACATGGAAATATAAAAGGGAAAAGAGCGTCTTTTGTGAGAATGCAATTGTGTTCCTGTGTGAAATGTGAGTTGCAGCATGCTTTATTCCATGACTTGTCTTCGTTATTCTTGGATTTGAAATGATAATTATGGTCATTTGTAGGTATCAGGAGTGTCAATGTCACAGTCAGAATTTGACTTAAGATATTGCATTTCTGAAACCTACCAAGTATTTCTACGAAATAAATTTTTAAATACCGAGTGCACATACTTGGCAAATATCCTCTTGGTTTCCAGGGTGGTCAAATGACAGTGCTCAAGAGAAAAATGCTTCTGTAGGATCTAGCGAGGGAAATTTCCTTCCTGTGAATGTCACTGAAGTGAATAACAATGAGTCATAGAAACATTCAGCACAACTGCAAATTAAGAAAGGAGCATGTATTTCCTTATTTAAATGATTTGATGTTATTTCGCTACTCTAATTCCAAAAACCGTTAAAAATAAAATGCAAAATTCATATTTAGGTTACCTATTTCTAAAAGGCTTTTTCTTAATTCTCTTTCACCATTTACTATAATGCAGTGTAATAACTAACTTTAATTGATGCTGTTGCATTCCCTTGGGTAAGCCAGAGGAAAACCTATCCTCAGGAAGCTTCCATTTTGCAAAAAATAAAGTAGGACATTATCAGCATATAAGTCTCTAATAAAACTTATTAGTAATCTAATTAATGTCTAGTCCTCAGGGTATAGTCAAGGATAATAAATTTGATGAATAATCTTTCATTGTTTCTCTCATACCCTTTCTTTACTCCAGGCAAAGCTGAGAATGAGCCTAATGGTCTGGAGGAATTAACTGTTTCCCTAAGTGCCTAATTTGCTATAAGGAATTCTATTTGCTGCAAAGAAGAAAGTAACTTTTTATATGAGATTATTACTAAAACAGAACTGTCAGGCTGTTCTGTTGCTTAATATTATAGCTCATACTTATTTCAGATATCTTTGACGCCTGTTGTTAATTTTCAAATAAAGAAACTGAAGCCAGAAGTTAATCTATTTGAATGGGGTCACAGATCTAAATCTAAAACTTGGACGTTATGATTTCCAATGTTCATCTTCTAGTTTCTTAAATTTCAATACAGTTGTGCTCAAAGAGATGCTAATGGGCTTGCTCAGTTTAGATAAACTTCCCAGGAACACTGGACCCTCACTGCTTAGAAAATGGAGATTTCTTCTCAGAATCCTGTTTGGATGTCCCCAGTTCTTGACACCAGCATAATCTAATACGACAGTGTTCTCTGCAGCAATATTTTAGATTTCATCAATTGGTCTATATGTTGAAACTGTAATATGGTTATGAAGCCCATCCAGCTGACTTGAGGGTTCAAAGATGAAATTAACAGATCAGCTACAAAATCTGGGTGTGACTGTATTAGGCCCAGGAACACCTGAGGGTTTTAAAAACCATACTATTTTCTGAACCTTTAGTCTGGTCAGGATTCCACTTGTTTTCCACCTTGGCATCTACCTTTAAAATTGGATTCTCCACCTCATTATGGGTGGGATATCAGTGGTCACCAAGCTGCACGAAGAACACATGATATCTTCTGGCTTTGCACAGCTGAGAAGTTCTTGTCATTCCCCAGAACAAGTTAGTTAAGTACTGTGTCTTCATTGTGTCTCTAGGAGTATGAATATCTGCGAATAGCATTTTTTTTAGGTTTTATCTTCATGATTTTTGGTGAAGATCAGAAAACTCTGAACAATTGTGAAAACAGCATTAGCAACAGAAACTTCCTGGACAAGTTCAGATAAGCTAGACTAGAGATTTTCAAATTGTTTTTGAAAGGGAATGCCTCAAGTAGGTGGTAGTAGTCACAGCCTTCCCAACACACATGTGTGCATGCATGTAAACACACACACACACACATACATACACACACACACACACACACACACACACACACACACACCAGCTTCCCCAAAAGCAGTTCTGTATCAAATTTGGAAACTGCTTCATAGAGACAATATAATGTAGGCTATTGTGGGTTGTGGCACCCAACTGCCCAGTGGCTTTGAATTTCAGATACACAGTTTTCTATGTGGTCTCTACGCAAGTTTAAAAAAAAAATCCTCATGTATAAATGAGGGTTATAATAGTATACTACTCGCAGGGTTCAATTGGGGTCAAATGATATTATACGTGCAAAGTGCTTTGAACAGTGTCAGCACGTAGAAAGCATTTAAAAATGTTATGATATATTAACAATTGTGATTATTATTACTACCATTACTGTCATGTGAGATTGAGATTTTTTAAATTAAATACCAAAATATGGATATTAATTACTTGATCTTAAGCAGCATTTGTAAGTCAGAGAATTTTCTTCCAGTATGCAGGAAAGCAATAAAATGTGGCATTCTAAGTTGATAAGCTGAGAAAGTGACTTGGCAGTGTTTAATCACAATGGGAGCTTGTGGTTCTTCAAATGTCTGATGACTTACATTGATCTATCTTGATATTTGCATGTGATACATGACATAGAGTGTGAAAATACTAACCTCAATAAACTAAGAAGCAGATGCACTCCTGTTTAGACCTAGTATAGTTTAGTTTCTATTATTAATAGTTTAAATAGAGACAGCACTAATAGAGTAGAAACAAAATCTTAGGTACCTTTATTCTAGTTGCCCTCTGGAAACTAGACTCATTGAACATTTAAAAAGTAAAACTAGCTATTCTGTGGCAACTTTGATTGGACTACCACATACTGGCACGTGGAAGCCTGATTGAACATGTATTACAAACCTCTGGATGTCAGAAAATACACCTGCATTTGTGTGACAATTCTGATCAACTAAAAGGATTCAGAAGTTGTTCAATTATTCTTAACATACATTTAGTTTTTTCTTCATTTCTATGAACAACTTATACTTAATTTCAGAATCTATTCTTATATTTCAGTCATATGCTTACATCTACGTTCAAGTCTTGCAGAATTTTCAAGGCGAAATAAACAATTCAGTTGGCTGAATTTTCTCATCTCTGGATGGGAGGAGAATGGTAAAAAAAATAAACACGTATGCATAGCACTTACTTTGAGGCAAGCTTAGTGTTTTAGATGCATTGATTCATTAGAGAGGAAGAAAGTGATGCATAGAAATATTAAGTCACACGCCCAAAATGCCGTAGCTCAAGAAACTAAGATGCAAAAGCAGACCGTCTTGCTCCCATCTTGCTTCTTAATCACTCTGTTATTCTACATCTCACACACACACATACACACAAACACCCTGGATATCCAAATAGGAAGAGGACTTTTTTCCAGTGATCTAATTATCTTATGCTACAATTGTAATAACTATAGGTATCATAGGTGTATTGGTTATGCTTTCTCAGTCAATATTCAGCCAGTTTGACCAACATGAAAATCTCATTTGCAATTAAAGAAACTTCAAAAAGGAAAGGAATTCTGCTGATGCTTTTGAGCCCCTATTTATATAGTACATCTCTTCCTCACTTCACTCTCATTAAATGAAACATTATAATTAATTCTTGTTTTCTTTCTTACTTTGGTATAAATATTTCTACAATAGTTTTAGTTAATTATAGTTATTGCTGGCACTTCTGATGAATAACAATTCCTGACCAAAATAAGGCATCCTTTTCTGAAAAGATGAAAATTTACAAGTACAGAAAAAGCAAGTGCCATATTTTGTTTTTGTTGAAGTCCTCTAGTTATATTTTTCAGTCCTATTTCTTAAAATTAAATGTGAAGATCCTTGTTACACTGAAATTAATTCATAGTTCTGGGTTTTAAATTATATTTTTTTCTCAACTTTAGCTCTGTTAGTCTTTATGTAACACAGATAAATGAATGCCCTTTCAAATACTTATTAATAATTTCATGTGAATGCAACGATGATCAGTAATATTAATCTCTCTGGGAAAGTGTAATTTATTAATTTTTTTCATGATTAATTGATGCAATTTTAATAGCAATGTTTAATTTTTTTCTAAAAGTAGTAACTTCTTTTTCTAACTATATGGCAGAATATGTGGCTGTATATTAACCTTTATTTATAATAAGTGTAAAGATTCCTTATAGAATAATATGATTTATTTATCATAAAATGTGTTATATGTCACTGGAAAAATATTTCAAGGTTTCATGGGTTCTTTCAACTTTTAAATAATCTTTTAGAAATAAAAACAAATTTGTAACAAAGCTACTAGGATCAATAGCTAATGTATATTTATCTTATTTTTCTAAAAGTGTTGTTTCCAGTAATATAATCTCAACTCCAGAGTTTAAAAATAAGCAGTCAAGCTTGAAATAATTCTATCATTTGCTATCTGAATTTAGAGCAACTGACAGAGTTGGGAATGACTTTCCCAAGGGCATGGGTAAGAAATTTGCATTTAATTTTTAAGCTAAAACTGTTAATCTGCAGCATTAACTAGTCGTATATTGAATCATTTCTTAAATAATAACCAAGAAAAATCTGAACTGGAATTTTTAACTTCTCTATCATCAAAAGTGTTTAAGGTTGAACCCAAATATATTTTATCATATACTTTATTTAGCAAAGATTTGAATTTGTCCTTAATTGGGGATTAGGAAATAATTATCCCTGAAATTGAGGCCTAAAGTCTGGCTCAAGGCTGAAGTTCTTTTCCTGTCAAATGAGACAGTTATGTGGAACAATTTTGACATCGTTCTAGCATTCTCTAATTCTCATATTGTGATGAGCAGGAATTGGAAGAATGATCAATATTAATTCCATCTACATACACACTAGTCCTAAATCACTGCCTTTATTCTTGATCATTTCCTCTCATAGGGAATAGCCTTTAACTGCCTAATAATTTAAAATATTGTGTAACTGGAAGCAAAAATATTAATTAATTTAGCTAATCTTCACAGAAAAAAAATCATGAACTCAGTTTTTCTTTAACTATCCCGGAATTTCTGTTTAATAAAGAGACTCAGATCCTGAAAATTTTGAACTCTTGACTAAGTAATATAAGTGTGCAAATATCTGCATTGTCATGAGCTTTGAGATTCCCTGGAAGCCAGCTAGAAGTTTCAGGAGTGGTGAATGAGTACAGAATTAAAATGAGAGGAGAATGGATGAAGTGCAACCTGATATTCAAGCAACTTTAAAATCATTAACATTTGGGGGGTGGAGGATGACATATCTATCTGTTGATTTATCTAGTCATCTCTAATTCTAATGCATATACTCTGTTTCCAGAGTTCACTTTCAAAAATACAGCGTTAATCATGTCATCCATGTATTAAATTTTTCCATGGCATATACCATCAGAGGGCCTAAGACAATTCCTCTCTGCCCAGCACTGCCCCTACCAGTGCTTGCCCACATTGTTGAGGCCTGGGGATCAACTCAACCTGCCTGAGTCCAGACACATTGCCCAGGGATTTGAAGATTCACCCACCCCATCTACCACCACTAGTGTCTATGCACTCCTCCTAGGGGGTGTAAGGACATGTCTGTCAAGCCTGCCATCACCACTGCTGCCAGAGCCCACCTGCATGAGCCACATGGGGACCTGAGGATGGGTCCTTTCAGCCCACTACCACCACTGCTGGTATCCATGTGTACCGCTTGGCGATTTGAGGATAGGTTCAGTGCTACTACTGCCTTCACTGATGCCATGCATGCCACCCATGGACCCAGGGACCTAACTGCCCACCCAGCCCACCACTGCCACTGCCAGAACCTGAATAAGCTGCCTGGACCTGCTACCACGATACCTGTGTACACCACCCAGAGGCCTAAAGACTGGCATGCTCAGCTCACTGTTGCCACCAGTGGGGCCCAAGGATTAACCCACCTTGCGTCCCTGTCCTCAGAGAAGCCCCACCATAGCCTCTACTAAAAACTATCGCTTAAGTTGCTGAGGAACTCAAAGACACCACTGATGCTGACTTTAACCAAAGAAATCATACAGAGACTACTGTGCCCACCTAGAATCAAAGCCAAAGCACCCTATTCAACTGACACTATAGTTTGTCTATAAAGAAAAACCTTTTTCCTTTCCTTATGATACCCAATCTATAAAATTGGAAGAAGCAACTGTCTTACCACATATAGAGATATCACTGTAAGTACAGAAGAAACATGAAAAGGAAACATGACACCTCTAATGGAACACAATAATTCTCCAGCAACATACTCAACAAAAAGAAATTATGAAATTCCTGAAAAGGAATTCAACATAATGATATTAAAGAAGCTCAGTAAAATACAAGAGAACACAGATAAAAAATACAAAGAATTCAGAAAAACAGTTTATGATCTGAATGAGAAATTTGACAGAGATATTATAAAAAAGAGTCAAACAGAAATCCTGGAACTGAAGAATTTAATCAAATGAAATAAAAAATACTGTTGAGAACTTCAACAATAGACTAGATCAAGCAGAAGGAAGAATTTCTGAATATGAAGACATCTTTTAAAATAACCCAGCTAGGTCAGGCATGTGACTCATACCTGTAATCCCACACTTTGGGAGGCTGAGGCAGGTGATTTGCTTGAGGTCAGGAGTTTGAGACCAGACTGGACAATGTGGCAAAACCCCATGTCTACTAAAAATACAAAAAAAAAAATAGCCAGATGGGGTTACATGTGCCTATAATCCCAGCTACTTGGGTGGCTAAGGCATGAAAATCACTTGAACCTATAGGGCGGAGATTGCAGTGAGCCAAGATAGCACCACTGCACTCCATCCTGGATGACGGTGAGATTCTGTCTCATTTAAAAACAAACAAAAAAAAAACATGAGATTTTAAAAAGAAAAAAATATTTTAAAATGAAGAAAACCTACATAATATGATATATAGGGCACTGTAAACTGACTAAATATTCAAATTTTGTTGTTCTATGAGGTGTAGAGATGGACAAAGGCATAGAAAACCTATGTAATGAAATAGCAGCTGAAAGCTTCCTGTTTTGGAAGAGATCTAGATATCCAGATACAGGAATCCCAGTCATCCCTAAATAGCTTCAACCTAAAAGGTCTTCTCCAAGAAACATTATAGTGGAATTTTCAAAAGTCAAAAACAAAGATTAAATTCTAAAAACATCAAAAGAAAAGCATCAAGTCCATGTAAGGAACCCTCCTTCTTTAGTCCGAAGGAGGGTTCCTTACATGGACTTGATGCTTTTTTTAGTAAATGTAAACCTTACAGATCAGGAGACAGTGCAAATTGATATATTCAAAGCGCTAAAAGCAAAAAAACAATTCATCCAAGAATGCTATTCCCAGCAAAGTTTTCCAAGACAAGCAAAACTTGTGGGAATTCATTAGCATTAGAACATCCCTGCAATAAATGCTTAAGAAAGTCCATATTTTACCTCTATAAGCAAAAGAACAATATCTACCATCACAAAAACACATAAAAGTATAAAATTCAGTGGCAGAGCAGATACACAAATGAGAAAGAGAAAGGACTCAAGTGTTGCCACAGCAAAAAAAACATCAAACCACAATGACATTAAGAAAGGGAAAAAGGCTCTACAAAACAACCAGAAAATAATTAACAAAATAACAAGAGTAAGTCCTCACCTACTGATGATAACCTTGAATGTAAATGGATTAAATTTCTCACTTAAAATATGCAGACTGCCTTAATGGATAGAAATATATAACTCAACTATTTGCTGCTCATAAAAACTCACTTCACATTTAAGATACAAAAGACTGAAGTGAAGTGATGGTCAAATATATTTCATGCAAATGAAAAACAAAAGCAAGCATGAGTAGTTATGTATGAGGTAAAATGGCCTTTAATAACGGTAAAAGCAACAACAACGATGAAGTGATCATTATATAATGACAAAGGGATCGATTCAGCAGGAGGATATACCAATTCTAAATATGTATGCATGCAACACTGTAGCACAGAGCTATAAAGGAAATATTATTTGACCTAAAGTGTGAGATAGACTCCAACACAGTAATGGTTGGGGACTTCAACCATTGTTAGCATTAGACAGATCATGTAAACAGAAAATAAACATTGAACTGAAATTGCACTTTAGACCAAATTGGCCTAATAGACATTTACAGCACAATTTATCCAACAGCTTTAGAATGCACCTTCTTTTTATCAGCACATGTAACATTCTCCAGGATAGACAGTGTGTTAGGCCATAAAACATGTCTCAACAAAATTTTAAAAATAGAAATTCTATCAAGTATTTTCTTGGACCACAAAGAAAAAAGCTAAAATTCAATAACAAGAAGAACTTTGGAAGCTGTACAAATACATGGAAATTAAGCAACATGCTCATGATCAACTATTGGGTCAACGAAGAAATTAGGAAGGAAATCAAAAAAAATTTTGAAACAAATGAAAATGGAAACGCAATATACCAAAACCTATAGAATATAGCAAAAGCAATGGTAAGAAGGAAGTTTATAGCAATAAATACCTACATCAAAAAGTAGAAGGATGTCAAATAAACAACTTAACAATGCACTTCAAAGAACAAGGAAAGCAAGAACAAACCAAACCCAAAATTAGTAAAAGGAAAAAATGAAGATCAGAGCAGAACTAAATGAAATAGAGACTTAAAAAAAATACCAAGGCCAATGAAAAAAAGTTGGTTTTTTGAAAGATAAACGAGATGAGTAAACTGCCCCCTACACTAACCAAGAAAAAAGAGAAAAGATTCAAATAAATAAAATCAGAAATGAAAAAGGTGACATAGCAACAGATGCCACAGAAATATGAAGAATCATTAGAAATAATAATGTTTTGAACAACTGCATGTGAATAAATTAGAAAACCTAGAGGATATAAATAAATTCCTGGAAGCATATAACCCACCAAGCTTGAACTAGAAAGAAACAGAAAACCTGAACACACCAATAACAAGTAATGAGATTGAATCAGTAATAATAATAATAATAATTCCCATCAAAGAAAAGCCCAGGACCAGATGACTTTACTGCTAAATTGTACCAAAATTATAAAGAACTAGTATCAGTTCTTTTCAACCTATTCCAAAATGTGGAAGAAGAGGGAATTCTTCCTAATTTATTCTATGAAACCAGCATTATCTTGATACCAAAAGCAGATAAGGATACAGTGAAAAAAAGAGAAACAGCAGACCAGAATCTCTGATGAACTTAAATGCAAAATCCTCAACACAGTACTATCAAACCAATTTCAGAAACACATCAGAGAGATAATGCATAATGATCAAGTGAAATTTATTGTTGGGATATGAGGATGGTTCAGCAATAAACATGATACAGCACATCAACAGAATGAAGGACAAAAACCATATGATTATATCAATAGATGCAGAAAAAGCATTTGCTAAGTCTACTTTTCTGCATAACAAAAACTCTCAAAAAATTACGCATAGAAGGAATATACTTCTATGTAATAAAGTCCATATACAACAAACCCAAAGCTGACATCACAGTGAATGGAGAAAAGAGGAAAGCCTTTTCTTTAAGAACGGAAGAGGACAAGGATGCCCACTTTGACCATTCTTATTTCACAGAGTACTAGAAGTTCTAACTAGAGCAGTCAGGCAAGAAAAGGAACCAAAAGACACCCAAATCAGAAAAGAGGAAGTAAGATTGTTCCCTCTTTGCAGATGACATGATTTTATATAGAGAAAAACCTTAGGAGTTCACCAAGAAAACTCTTAGAACTTACAAAGAAACTGAGTAAAGTTTCAAGACACAAAGTCAACATATGAAAATCAGTAGCATTTTTATACACCAATAATGAACTAGCTGAAAAAGAAATCAAGGAAGAATTCTTATTTAAAATAGCTTTAAAAAATACTGATGAATAAATTTAACCAAGGAGATGAAGATCCCTGCAAGGAAAACTACAAAACATTGATGAAAGAGATTGAAGATAACACCAAAAAAATGGAAAAATATTTCCTGCTCATGGACTGAAAAAAATCATGTTGTTAAAATGACAATACTATCTGGCATGGTTTGGCTGTGTCCCACCCAAATATCATCTTGAATTGTAGTTCCCACAATTCCCATGTGTCATGGGAGGGACGCAGTGTGAGGTAATTGAATCATGGGGTCAGTTTCCCCCATACTGTTCTCAGGGTAGTGAATAAGTCTCACAAGACCTGATGGTTTTATAAAGGGAACCCCTTTTGCTTGTCTTACATTCTCTCTTGTCTGCCACCATGTCAGACATTCCTTTCACCTTCCACCATGATTGCGAAGCCTCCCCAGCCACGTGGAACTGTAAGTCCATCAAACCTCTTTTTCTTTATAAATTACCCCAGTCTCAAGTATGTCTTTATGAGCAGTGTGAAAACAAACTAATACAATCTACAATTTTAATGTAATCATTATACCAATGAAATTTTTCAAAAAGGAAAGGAAGTCAATCAAAGGGATAATTGTACCCCCATGTTTACTGCAATACTATTTACAGTAGCCAAGTTATGGAATCAACCTAAGAATACATCAACAGATGATTGGATAAAGAGAAGGTGGTGTGTGTACACAATTGAATACTATTTAGCCATAAAAAAGAATGGAATTTTGTCACTTGCAGCAAATGGATGAAACTAGAGGTCATTATGTTAAGTGAAATAAGCCAAACAGAAAGACAAATACCACATTCTTACTCATACGTGGAAGCTTAAAACATTGATCTCATGGAGACAGAAAATAGAATGGTAGTTACCAGAGTCTAGGAAAGATCCATGGGAATAGAGAAGTTGGTTAATGAGTACAAACACGTAGAGAGATGAAATAACTTTTAGTGTTTGATAGCACAGCGGGTTAAATATAGTTAACAACAATATATTGTCTGTTTCAAAATAGCTAGAAGAGAAGACATTAAATGTTTCCAACACAAAGAAGTGATAAGTGTTCAAGGTGATGTATATTTTAAATACCGTGATTTGATCATGCTTGTATCAAAATATCTCAGGTATCCTATAAATATGTACAATCATTTTGTACCAATAAAACATGTTTCTAAACCTTCAGTGGTTCCCAATTGCCTGTAGCAGAAGTTTGCAATTGTTTTCCCTTTTATGACAAGCAAGCGTGATAGATGATAGATGATAGATACTGTTCATCTACTGTTCATCTGAGCAGCTCCATTCACATCCACTGCTATGCCTAAAATTATTTGCAAATTCAGGCATGCCAGCTGTAATTCTGCCTACCTTCTCTCCAAATCAGGAAGGCATATCACAATACACGAGTGACAATAACATTTTCATATGCTCTAAAATATTTCAAAAGCAAATTATTCCTTGACACTGTGCTTTACTGCTGCTAATAAAGCACTTGTAACGTGCCTCAAAATTATCAGCAGAGGTCAAGATAGCACAGCTACACACTATATTATCATTGTTAAATCCAGACTCTTTTAGGTGGTATCAGTACATTTTCCAGTGTAAACCACATCTCAGGATCAGCTAATCCAGTCCCCAGCCCCCCATTCCACCTGGCATACACGCATATCCTTTCCAGATTATTTTGAAAATCTTAAAATACATTCTGCAGTTATAAATATCCTCACTTTTATTCTTTTTGACCAAAATATTCTCTGCCTACTTCTACACTTGATAAACCCCACCTTACCTTTAAGTGCAAACATAAATGTTTGTTTCCATGGGGAACCTTTTAAGTGGGCCTTAATCCTATCCTAGTCCAGCCCAAACGTCGGGAAGGATTCTGGACCCTCTCACATATTCCTGTACTACTTTGTGTCGTAAGTATTGGGTTCCTGAGTTTTTTAAACATTTTATTCTGTCACCTTCCTATCTTATTATAGCCCTATTATATCTTATATTATATTATATCATTTTATGTTATATTTACCAAGGCCAAAAACCATGTTTTATTCCTTTGCACTCCCAGATTCTAGCATAGCTACTTACCTAGTAAGTACGCTTAGGGAATAGTTGTTGAAGATGCTTCAGCAAAAATAAAAAAGAAAGAAAGAAAATGCTTCAGCAAAGGTTGTCCTAATCTGGGCATCCTATTAATTGTGCTATGTTTTGTTAATTTTTATTAAAGAAAAAAATGCACAAAGTTTAAAATACTTTGGATGAAAGATACTTTTTCTTTTCTATAGTTGACAGAATTATTTAAAAGTGCTTGTCCTCACACAAGCATCCTCTCAAGTTTTCATAGCTGATCATACAAGCTTTGAGCTTCCCTTTCTGCCCCCAGTCTTTAATATCTGTCTTTGAGGATTTCACTTTATGTTACCACATCCTTCATAGGGTGGCAAGGAGAAATGAGACTCAAATTGCTGCCTTTCTTTTCAGAATATTTGTTGAAGTATTTGGGAGGGAAAGAATATTAATGCTGACACAGTAGCTTTCACAGTGATTTTCATAGCTCTATATCCTCAATTAGTATAGATATATACATTGTACCCTTTATTGTTGAAGTATTTGGAAGGGAAAGAATATTAATGCTGACACAGTAGCTTTCACAGTGATCATCCTAACTCTATATCTTCAATTAATATTGATGCACACACTCCTTTATTCGTGAGCATGTTTATAAAGGTGATTAACACAAATGAGGCTGGCCACGGTGGCTCACACCTATAATCCCCACGCTTTGGGAGTCTGAAACAGGAGGATCACTTGAGCCCAGGAACTGGAAACCGTCCTGGACAACACAGTGAGATGCCGTCTCTAGAATAAATTGTTTTCTTAAATTAACTGGGCATAGTGATGCACGCCTGTTGTCCCGCTACTCAGGAGACTGAGGCGGGAGGATTTCTTGAGCTCAGCAGGTTGAGGCTGCAGTGAGCTGTGATGGTGCTACTGCATTCTAACCTGGGAGACAGAGTGAGACCCTGTCTCAAAACACCTACACACACAAACCCAGATATTCTCTGAAGATAAATGTATTCTGATAAGAAATAAGAATAATTTGGAAACCATTCAGTCACAGAGATTCTGTCATATTTTTCTTCTCTCATTTTAGGAAACAAAATATGAAGAGTGAAAGAGAGTCCTATTCTTATAGTATCACTGTAAGAAGTTAGGAGAATGAAATCAGTAACTTAGTTCTTTGTAACAAGGAATAATCAACAGATGGTTTCTTATGGGGGCTGTTTAATATTGAATATCCAGAATTTACTCAGGAGATAGATAGATAGATAGATAGATAGATAGATAGATAGATAGATAGATAGATAGATAGATGATAGATAAGAGAGAGACATAAGAACACAGAGTTTCAGGCTTATTGCCTATTCTTCCTATTTATTCACAAAAAGCTTTGTATTAAAATGCCATCTATGTTGTCATATTTTCTAAAGAGATTAAAGTAAGAATCTTGTCAAGAAAAAGGCTGTCTCAAATTTACCCTTTAATGACTTGAGTTAGCTGGCTTTACAGGCATCTTACCAAAAGGAAAAAAAAACAGTCCTAATACGAGTTCCCAGTCACTTCATTTTATCACTCAGAAGGCTACTTGGAATGTGCATGTGGTATGATTTATGTAGAGCACGGCTTGATTGTCTTCCTTTTATTTCTTTGCATCTAGTGATGTTATTGCATGAGCTTCTTATAACTATTGTGAATCCTCATGAGGCAATTGACCTTTCTTTTTTACACTAAATCTGTGAATATATCTTTTAGATTTCCACATGGAAGAGGCACTGGATTGGCCTGGAGTATACCTGTTGCCAGGTCAGGTTTCTGGGGTGGCTCTAGACCCTAAGAATAATCTGGTGATTTTCCACAGAGGTGACCGTGTCTGGGCTATAAAGTAAGTAATATTTTTTCTTCAATAAGCAAATGAAAACAAAAATTGTGTACATTTTTTTAATTAAATTAAGAATAATGGTGAGAGAACTATAAAAGTTTTTTAGAATTTGATTTTTACGAGCAAAATATATTTGTTCTTTTAATGTCTGACGGTGGTAAGTAGCAGAAAGGAAGTCTTGTGTGTTTTAATACAAAGTAGTTTCACCAAATAGCTTTTGGAAAGAAGTAACAGTCTGTGATTCTACCCACTTACCATTTTGCTCCCTCCTTTGACGTCAGGAAGTGAAGTGATTGTCACTTCCTAAAAAGAGTAACATTAAAGATAGTTAAGTCAGTACCTTACTGAAAATGTTCAAGACTTCAAGGAGAGTGCTCATGATAAATGATTAACTAAGAAAGGTTTCTGGTTGACTATAACAACACACTTTTGTTATTTTCATGTCCTGAGTGTAGAACTATGCTAAGGCCATTGTCCTGGACACTGTGGTTGGGGCAGTTTGGCCACTACATGTGAAGAAATGGCAACTCAGCCTTTATGTTTTAATACAGACTAATTTTATTACTCAAATTTGCTCTTTTCATCAGCATCAAAGATTTAAAAATAACTCTAGGACTGTCTATTACTCCTGCTTTATCCTCTGGATTTTCCTTTCCTACTTTCTTAGAGAAATTTTTAGTAAAAATGTCGAACAGTTATTGAGTGTTTCTTCTGAGTCACCATCATTCAGGTTTTACAGATGTAGAAACCAAGAGAAGTTAAGTCATTGTGCCCAAATTAGCAAGTGGCAAAGCCAGGCTTCAGTTGCTTCGCATCTAACTCCATAGTGGACTCACTTAGCCACTTTGCAATACTGCTTTTGATAGAATTGTAAGCATATTCATGATTGTAGTTTTAAAAGCTTGCCCCACAACTTAGCAGGTTATTTTAATTCTTTTAAGTAATGAATATCCATTTATTCACTTCTTATATTACAAATTTACACAGGGAGATAAATTTGAAAATCTTTTGTCAGTTAAACCTAGTATAACTATGGGGTCTCGTTGGAAAATTGAGGATCTACATGTATAGTTCAATTGTTTCTCTCGTTTCAGAGATGTTGATTAAACCTATGTTTAACCCGGTTCTGTCACATATGCATATATCTAGTTTTCTTTGTGCAGTTGAAGATGGAATTCAATCAGCATTTCAGAATAGATTGGTAGCTTTGTTACTGTTTAATTGCCCTTTCCAGTTGTCACACTTGAAAATGGAATCTGAAAAAGATCACTTCAGAGTTCAAAGTAAATAATCAAACTCAACATTCTCATTCATACATCTCTGTTACATAGTCTTAGTCATTATTGAACATCTAATGGTATTTTAACAAGTGCTTTTAAAAGCAAACTTACTATTCATGGTAGCATATTCTTCACTTTAATGAATATTGCTACATTTTCTGCATGGATTTCTAACCATATTTTACCAGAAGGGAAAATTACAGCATCATTTTCTCCCTTTAATACTGTTTCAGCTGGCTAAAGCTAAATTGGACAAAAGCCAATTTTCCATTTTAATGTGATATTCATTCCAAGTAAACAGCAGAGGCTGGAACAGTTTAATAGAAAAATTGACATATAAGGCCAGTTTAGGGTGGGAGATGAAATAAGACTATGAAACAGGAACCACCTACGAGCATTTTCTGTTGCATATCTGGCTGTGGTAGCATCTAGGTAACCAGCATCCTATGGAAATAGATTCAGGTTTCATTGCCAAAGCCTGAGAGTATTTACCCTGATAAATGACATCCACTAAGGCATGTGGTTAAACATGCAAGACGTCTTCAGAGCAAACTGCTGATTTTACTCAATCTCTGCTTCTCTCCATCTTTCTTTCAGATGTAAAAATATTTTTCTCTCTTTCCTTCTCCCTTCTTGGTATTTATTGCCTGTTGGCCACTAGCACATTTGCAAGCCATAGTTGTAAGGAAATTCTTTTCTAGCACTCAGCTCTCTGAGTAGAATCAGAAGTGGATTACTGTGTTAGTTATTTTTTAGGAAAATAAATTTGGATTTGTTCAAAGAACAAATTAGATTCAAGATCTATTCTTTACATAGTAATGCATGGCCATCATTCCTAAGTCACATTCTATAAATTGGATGAAGTATATAGGTTTTTTTTTTCTGTCCTTCATTAAAAATCCAAGGCTTGCACAAAGAAAAAGTCCCTTCCTATGGAATTTATATACAGGTGAGGGACAATACAAGTTAAAAATTAGGTGGAAACTCTATTCTTCTTGTTACCACTGTTGCATAGTGGTAAATCCTATGTTAATTTTCCTTGAAATCTTTTCCATTCTGATATTTCTGAGGTTCACAAAAGTATACGTTCTGTAAGACCAGGACGTGTTCTAAATCAAATTAAAGCACTCCATATCCCATAGTTCATAAGCTGTGATCTTTCTTTAAATATCAAACAGTACTTAGAGTTAATAATAATTCCTGATTTATGCTTAGTACTCAAAGCTCCTTCGATATCATTGTATCAGCTTTCTTTATAAACACTACTATTCTGCATTCCCACCTGGTAACCACCTGGTAACTTTAGCCCTTATTCTTTGACTTAACCACGCTAAATAAACATGGCAACCAAAATAATAATGATGATAATCCTCTGTCCTCTTGAAAGGTGATAGTCACTCCCTTTCTCAATTTGATTTCCATTTTTCTCCTTTACTTCAGTATTGCTACTTTAACAAGCTTCTCTTCTAGCTGAAATAAGAAATGCCTATTGCCAGCAGGGTGTAATGAAACTTTAGTGTCTCTTGTCTGCCCTGATGTTAGGGCAGCGTGGCAGATAGAGCTCTTTAAAGTTTAAATGCCTCCCAGCAGGAACTAGGTAGCTTTTGCCTCAGTAACAGCTATTCTTAGGTTTTTGTCTTAAAATCACCACCACACTCAAGTGCTTCTTGGCCTTTCTTTCAGGTATCTGAGCTATGGTTGGGGTGTACCATGCAGAACTCAAATCATATACCCACTTAACTAAGCTATGGGTCTTGCCCCTAACTTTTAGATATTAGAAGTTGTATTTCTTATTTTGTTTATCATTTCTTCACATTGAGTTGGAAGTGCTCTTGGAAGTGGTGTCACTTCAGATTCTTTCTGTTACAAATGAGAGAGAAAACTCAGTACAAACTAACTTAGGAACAGAGGAAATTAGTTTGTATAAGTGGAAATTTCAAGGGATGTAGTAGCCCAATGACATCATTAGAATCTATTTCACAGCTCATTTTTCTGTAGGGTGGCTCCATTCACAGTCCCTGAGTCATTTCTGTCGCTCCTTTCCATTTGCAGATTCAGTTCACATTGTCATCCTAATGTCACAGAAGAGATAGTCTATATGCCTAATAAGTCAACATAAACTCACTAAAACTAGTCTTTGTAGCATTCCTTGGTCTGACCTAGATCATGTCTCATCGTCCATTAAGCCAAGTATTTTGGGCAGAGAAATAAAATTGAGTCGTTGGTTTAGCCTGAGTCTTTTGTTCTACCCACAGAATGTGGGAGTCCATGTCATTTATTTGCATATTTCAACATCATCTGAAGCAGTGGACTGAGAGTGGAGCTCAAATGGTGGCTCAGCTAGAAAAGTTGAGGTTTCATTAGCACAAATGGAACAATAAACACTGTACACCCAAAACAGCAAGTGTCCATCAGGGAGCTTATCTCCAGCCTCCCAACTAAGGTACATGTCTCTGCTACAACACCTTCAATCGTCATGCAGTGCTTTAATTTTTTTCAATGCCAAGAAATTCCCTAGATATGAGACATGCTTTCCAATTATGGGTCTTATCTAGCTGTTATAAAGTTCTTCATTATTTTACCTATAACTTCACCTTATAGTAATGCAGGATGAATTTATTCCCATTTACCCATGTCATTTATTTGCATATTTGAAGAAAGAACTGAATATTCTCCAAACTCTCAACCAGTCTTCATGCTGACATGATTTATTTCAACTGAAGGAATTTTGTTTTCTCTCCCTTTAAAGTGTTTCACCTAGAAGTCACAACACCTCACGTATTATTTGATTAGTGTTGTAATTAATTCTTTTGATGTGTATTCTACATTTTTGTTGGCATAAGAGAATTGTATTCACTTATTTTTAGCAGTTATATCACTGTGTTGCTTTATGTGGAATTTGTAATCTACAAAAATCTTCAAATATATGTCAAAAATTGTGCTGATGTTTTTACTGGAAGTTTATGCTTATGCACTGTTTTAAAAATATTGAATTCAGGGATTTATTCCAATTAGGTTTCACTTTATTAGATTTAACATTGTTTCAATTTACAGGTATTATCTTAACTTGAATTAGCCAAAGAATTTGTATTAGATCTCCCAGCTTTGTATTGTATTTGATAAGCATGCCTTTTATATCTTCATAGATGCTGTTTTGAACAGTTGAATGGTTGGTTTTGCAAGTTTTGTTTGTAGAGAACTCATAGCCCTTTAGGAATCTTCTTCCCTCCTCCTGCCAGATAGCTCACAAACCATCTCTTTATCAACACTTTGTGGAATTCTGCCAAGATCTATTGTTTTAGAAATCCATCTGCTTCCTAACTTGTAGAAAAGTCAGTTCAAGATTTGCTTCACTAGTTTTCTGGAGCCTCAGTTAAGATATCTGCCTGGGTTCTGCTTCAACATCTGCAATGTCTTTCATAACTTAGGGTTTAACTGGCCCTGGAGTACAGAACTCAAAAGTGTCTGTTACTTTAGTACCTTCATGTCTGAGGGAAAACCCTCAGGAGTTCTGCAACAGAGACTGTTTCGGGGTTCAACCTTTCTCTCTCATATCGCCATCTCACACTTTACTGGAGCCCTTCTCTTCCAGTTTTATGCTAGTTTCTCTAATTCTTCTTGGTTATGTGACTATTATTTCATCTCTTCTACTATACACAATGACTTGGAGATTTACCAATGCAGTCAAGTCAATCCGAGTACGAGAAAATCACATTTTTTGAAGATAGGAGGCCTGGATTTGAATCTCAGTTACCATTTCCTATTTTTGAGACTAACATCAAGACATTTGAACTCCCTGAGTCTCAGTCCCTTGCCTAAAAAGTGAGGGCATTAATAGCTACCTTATATTGTTAAGTAACCAATGTACTTTTTTAAGTCACTTGTCCCCAACTGCCTTATTGACTGAATAGAATCCAGAGCCTGGGTATATGATACCTAGTTCTTTTTTTTTTTCCCATATCTATTCGTGGTATCTATAGTTCAAGGCCTAAAATAACACTAAACAGCAATACTGAATTTTTTTTGTCTGCCCACCTCTTTTTCTGCCTCACAGGGGCTTTTTACAATGTGTATATTTTCAGAAGTAAGTGTTTTTAACATATAAGTTATATTCCATTGAGAGCCTCTGGCCTTTGTAGGATATGTCTGCTTTTCTAATATTGAGGTTACATTTTCATGTATATTTTTGCATGAAAAACTACAGTTCTCTCTCTAGCTTCTTAATTTATATAATTGCAACATTATATTTCATATCTTCCTTCAGTTGCTATTGTTTATTTTGCATTCCCTTAATTTTGATTGATGGCATAGAAGTTTATTTTCTTCTTACTCTAGCTCTTTTTGTGTGTGAATATAGCAAAACATTTCTTCCCAGCCTTAGCTAAACTGTTTGATTAGCTGCTAATGTGCAAAATCATTAATGGAGAATTCAAACTGCTAAAATAAGGAACTGATGAATTCCAGCCCATAGGCCACAGTTCACTCTTTTCAACTGAGTGCTTTTCCAGAGAAGCAAAGGAAAATCAAAAGTGCTCCAGGCACTGTGTGAAATGTGCAGGGTATTATTATATCCTGTAAAAATTAAATGTGGTTGAAATAAAGACCTATCAGCAGCAAATAATGTGGGGTAGCTGCTTTGGAACACTGAATAAGCAGTTTACTATAGCAACGCTGCATCCAGCTCTGTAATCTGACAGCCATTTGTGGACTGTTCAAGGGTTACTTTTCTTTGAATTACAAGAGTTTATAAACTACTTACTTAGCAAGTTTAACATGTGTGTTTGAAGGGGGAACTGTGATTTTCTCATTTGAGAAAAGATGTCAGTTTCATTTATTATTTGCCCGTGTAACCGTCAGGGACCAGCTGTTAATTCCATAAAGTTCCAGCCATCCCAAGTGAAAGGATTAGGGCTGGTCAACCAATCATCTGAGTAAATCAATGTCCCTGGATGCTGCCAGTTTAAACACATAGACATCTGTTGAAAGACATTACAATAGTCTTAAATAAAGTGGTCAGGCCTATTATGTAATGATTACTTTTTTAAAAGCTATATTCTTCCTAAGGATTCTGCATTTTTTATTTGTTATTTACATTACTGAAGTAAATTACTGCATTTCAATGAGGTATATATAAGTAGAGTGTTTTATCTTTGGATTTTGTTTTGTTATGTTTTGTTTGCTTTGTGTTATTTTTTACTTTGTTCTTGAGGGATAGTAGTTAAATGAACAGATTCTCTAATCAGTAAGTTCTAGAATTTACATTATTACTGATATCCTTCACTGGTGGTACAGTAATTATATGAATAATAATCATAAAGCATGAAAAAATAGCTAGTCTTAAGCAAACATAAAATGCCCTTTGTACACCTAGATGACGTAAGTCTAATTTGTGATAGCAAATGAAACCTAAAAAGATTCAGATAATTAGTTGTTACATTGTACTAAGATGCTGGGAAAGATCTCTTGATAAGTTGAAAGATGATTTTTTTAATGGATTTCAATTATAAATATCTGAACTTTAGGAGGCTGAGTTGGGACAATTCCTTGAGCCCAGAAGTTCAAGATCAGCCTGGTCAATATAGGAAATCCCATCTCTACAAACAATAAAAATGAATTAGTTGGCCATGGTAGTGTGCACCTGTGGTCCCAGCTGCTCAGGAGGCTGAGATGGGAGAATCACATGAGTCTCGGAGGTCGAGGCTCCAATGAGCTATGATCACGCTATGCCCTCCTACCTAGGCGAGAGAGTAAGACTCTGTCTCAAAAAAAAATTTGCTCTGATTTACTTACTCTGTCTTATTTTGTTTTGTTCCTTATTTTTCTTCCCATTCCTTCATTTGCTATTTTTCTTCCCATTTCTTCATTTGCTGTGTCAGAATTTTCTATTACAAAACCAAAAAATGGATAATGAAATAAAAGTAAATGATCCTCAAATTAGTTAATTTTACTATTTGTTGCCACCACTGGAAACTTGAAATTTCTAGATTATGAGTATAAATGCCCATACACAAATAGTGTTTGTGGCAGCAAAATATCAATTACTTGATACATTTCTTTTTCTACATTTGTGGGCAGTGCAGAACAATGCCATTGATAAAGGATGTTTTTCACTTACCTACTCATCAGCTGCAACATTTTCATTTGACCTGGCTGGCACAAGGACTGTGGGCCTGTTATTTATATGTCTTCCTTAATACAGCTTGTTTCCTTGGAAGCCAAGCCCAGCATTCCAGGTCTGTGACTCTGATCTTACATAGCTGCCAGTGAGTAATTTAACCTATAGTTTACACTTTGAAATATTTGAGTGTCTAGAGAAATAATCTGGAGCTAAGAGAAATGCTTTAAATTACACAAGTTCAGTGTATGAAACCTCGTTTTTGCATTCCCCTCATCAATAAAGTATAGGAGTGCTATTTCCTAAAATAGTATGACCAGAGATTTAGGAATGATGGTGAATATTTGCATGAATGAAAAGATAGATCAAAGGGGCAGTTATTTTACAGAAATACTGCAACCCATTCTTGGAGAAACCATGGGCAAGTAAATATATCAAGTTTCCCTAATGGTTTGTCATTCTGCAGAAAGCGGAAGATGTGGAATTATATGTGCTGAGGTCTAATGCAAGGATATACAATAGGCAGTTGAATTGCCACTATTATTAGCTGTCAGTGGTGAGTCAGAACTCACAATCTACATATAAAGTAGATAGCACTTGGTAAGAATTATAAATTGGCAAGAATTATGAAGACTCAGTAACTTTCCGTATTCTATAGGTCGGGTTGGGATAGAAAAGTAATATATTAGTATATTCCAAGGAAATAAACTAAGAATAGGGCTGGGTACAGTGACTCACAACTGTAATCCCAGCACTTTGGGAGGCCAAGGTGGGTGGATGGCCTAAGGTCAGGAGTTCAAGATCAGCTTGACCAACTTGGTGAAACCCTGTCTCTACTAAAAATGCAAAATTAGCCAGGCGTGATGGCACATGCCTGTTATCCCAACTACTCAGGAGGCTGAGGCAGGATAATTGTTTGAACCTGGGAGGCAGAGGTTGTGGTGAGCCAAGATTATGCCATTACACTCTAGCCTAGGCAACAAGAGCAAAACTTCATCTCAAAAAAAAAAAGAAAGGAAAATATTATATATATTTTTATTAAATGTAGTGATGTTATATATAGTTTTGCAAAATGGAGAAATGGGGTAAAGGACACACAGAACTTTTTTGTTTCTTACAACTGTATATGCATCTGCAGTTATCTCAATTAAAATTTCCATTTAAAAAAGAGGGGAAACGGTTTTAACTCCTAATAGCAGAAGCATAATTTTCACATTATGTAGATTGCCAATGTGGCTTTACAAAACACTGAAACATTTCTGAATAATGAGGAATGTGAGACTTAAACCTTGTGTTAGTTCTTTCTCATGTTGCTAATAAAGACATACCTGATACTGGTTAATTTATAAAGGAAAGAGGTTTAACAGACTCACAGTTCAGCATGGCTGGGGAGGCCTCAGGAAACTTAGTCAAGCTGAAGGGGAAGCAAATGTGTCCCTTTTCATGTGATGGCAAGAAGAAGTGCTGAGCAAAATGGGGAAAAGCTCCTTATAAAACCATCAGATCTCATGAGAACTCACTATCAGAGAACAGCAGTATGGGGAAACCGCCCCATGATTAAATTACTTTCCACCAGGTCCCTCCCAAATGGGAGAATTTGACCAAAATGAAGGGGATACAAGCCCCATGCAAATCTGAAATCCAGTGGGGCAGTCAAATCTTAGAGCTCCAAAATGATCTCCTTTGACTCCATGTCTGACATCCAGGTCACACTGATGCAAAAAGTGGGCTCCCACAGCCTTGGGCAGCTCCATCCCTGTGGCTTAGCAGTATTCAGCCCCCGCCTGGCTGCTTTCACAGTCGGCATTGAGTGTCTGTGTCTTTTCCAGGCACATGGTGTAAGCTGTCGGTCAATCTAAAATTCCAAGTTCTGGAGGATGGTGGCCCTCTTCTCACAGCTCCACTAGGCAGTGCACCAGTGGAAACTGTGTGGAGGCTCCAACCCCACATTTCACTTTCACACTGCTCTAGGAGAGGTTATCAATGATGCTTCTTCCCCTGCAGAAAACTTCTTCCTGGACTTCCAGGCATTTACATACATCTTCTGAAATCTAGGCAGAGGTTCCCAAACCTTAATTCTTGACTTCTGTGCACCTGCAGCCTCAACACCAAATGGAAGCATGGGGCTTGCACCCTCTCAAGCCATGGCCCAAGCTACAGCTCTCCTTCATTAGCTACAGATAGGACATAAGGCACCAAGTCCTGAGGTTACACAAAGCATCAAGACCCTAGGCCCAGCCCACAAAACCATTTTATCCTCCTAGGCCACTGGGCCTGTGATGGAAGGGGCTGCTGTGAAGACCTCAGACATTTTCCCTATTGCCTTGACAAGTAGCGTTTGGCTGCTGATTACTTATGCAAATTTCTGCAGCTGGCTTGAATTTCTCCTCAGAAAATGGGTTTTTCTTTTCTATCACATCATCAGGCTGCAAATTTTCCAAACTTTTATACTCTGCTTTTCTTTTAAACATAAGTTCCAATTCACATCTTTGTGAATGAATAAAACTGAGTGCTCTTAAGAGCACTCAAGTCACCCCAGTCACCCCTTGAACTCTTTGCTGCTTAGACATTTCTTCCACCAGATACCCTAAATCACCTTTCTTGAGTTCAGAGTTCCACGGATCTCTAGGGCAGGGGCAAAATGCCACCAGTCTCTTTGCCAAAGCATAGCAAAATTCACCCTTATTTCCAGTTCCCAGCAACCTAATCATCTCCATCTGAGACCATCCCAGCCTAAGTTTCATTATTCCTAACACTATCAGCACTTTGGTCAAAGCCATTCAACAAGCCTCTAGAAAGTTACAAGCTTTCCCATATCTTCCTGTCTTCTGAGTCTTCCAAATTGTTCTAACTTCAGCCTATTACCCAATTCCAAAGTCACATCCACATTTTTGTATATCTTTATGGCAGCACCCCACTTCTGGTACTGATTTACTGTATTAGTTCCTTCTTACACTGCTAATAAAGATACCCAAGACTGAGTAATTTATAAAGGAAAGAAGTTTAATTGACCCACAGTTCAGCATGGCTTAGAGAGGCCTCAGGAAACTTACATTCAGGCAGAAGCAGAAGCAAACAAATCATTCTTCATATGATGGCAAGAAAGAGAAGTGCCAAGCAAAAAGTTGAAAAGCCCCTTATAAAACCATCAGATCTCATGAGAACTCACTGACTATCATGAGAACAGCACCCTGGGAGTAATCACCCCATGATTCAATTACTTTTCACCAAGTCCCTCCCATGACATGTGGGGATTATGGAAATTGTACTTCAAGGTAAGACTTGGGAGTGGACACAACCAAACCATATCAAACCTTAAAAAAAGATAATGAATGAAAAAATTTTAATCTGTTACACATGAATGTGAAGTTTACAACATACTGAGTCTCAGATGTGCTGAACTTTTTAGTCAATATTATAGTCAAGTTGGAAAAATAAAAGATTACTAATGGTTGAATCCAGGACCTTTGTTTTCCAGAGGAATAAAGATTTTAGTAAATAAATTCATGTTGAAAATAGAGTTTCAGATAGAGGATAAATTATTTGGTGTTTCATAGTCACAAGAACGACTACATAGAAATCATGCCATTCTCCCATGATTTAATAATACTATGAATATTCTTACACTGGTTCCTATCTAATAAAATTTCACATTTCAGTTTGATAATGACCTTGTAAATATCTTATGAAATCTGTTTTGTTAATGATGCTACTTCCATTTCGTAAATTTATTTTTTTTGTAGATACCACTGTGTGGTTTTAACTGCACATAATAGCATGTATAAAGAGTATTACTTACTTTTTAGATTGACAAAGCGGAATCAATATTTTGTGTTCAATTGAATGCATCATTAATAAGAACTACTTCAGGAACTTACTGTTATCTTTCAGGAAAACTATACCCAAAAGACTGTAACAGTCAAGTAACTCAAATAATTGTGTGATGCATTTTTTAAATGATCAGAGAAAATAATTTAAGAATTTTTTGTTCTCCTATTTATGTAGAGTACTGAGACTCTATATAAGTTCCATAAAAATCCCAGCCAACATATCAAGGGATGCCCGACAGATCCAAGCAGTCTGTTACCTTCCCAAATTGCAAATATATAATATATTAGCAAATATTTAATGTTATTCAGATTCTTCTTTTGGTTAAATAGTTGAACTACAAAATATTAATACTTTTTTCAAAACCTTGCCTGACACTATAAAGGAAATTCTATTTTTCAGAAATATTCATAAGTCATCTATTGACTTCATATGTATATTTATAAATATACACACATACACACACTCTCTCTGCAACTATGTACTGATCCAATCATTTTTTCAGAAGATAACCTTTATTATATTTATTAAATATACATTTACTTCTCTGTTACAGAAGCTTAGAAGAGTTTATCTTTGTCATTCATCCCTATTGACCTATGATTTCCCAAACAGAACATGAAATAAGTACTGTGTCTGTCATAATCTTGAATTTAAGGAATTATATTATAAACAATTTAAATAGAAATATAATTTTGAAGTATATATATGAATATATGTCCATAATATTTTATAATAACCTAAAGGGTACTTGGTTTAAAGCAGAAATTGTCATATTTGAATTTTTAAATTATTGCATAGTTATTCATTTTGTAGTTGTAGAATAGCTGTTATTTGGTAAGTTATATGCCTCTAAGCATATTTTTGTCTTGAGGATAGATTTGGTTTTATAACGTTTGAATATTTTGAACATTCTCTTTGATATCTCTATAATATGTGTTCACATGTTGTACCTATGGCAAGTATAATAACAAACATTTTGATCACTACTCTTCCAGCTATTATCATTACTGAGAAAGTTAAATTAGGTCATATCTAACTTTGTAATTTGAAAGAAAATATCTATTGAATGACTGCATACTATTTGGAAGAGCCTTTGAAATTTTACAGGTACATTAAGAGTTCTTGATCAATGTTTCTCAAACTCCAGTGTGCATAGGAACCACCCATTTCACCCACTGTGAAAATGCAGATTCCGGTTCAGTAGGTCTGAAACTGCATTTCCCAGCAATGCCAGTGCTTCTGTTCCACTGACCACCCTGAGTAGCATGGTTCTACATGTTATTGGTGTATATTATAATCCAAATGAATGAAATGTCAAGGACAAAGAGTGAAGTCAAATACATCTGAGCGCTCTTAATTTTGTATTTAGAACCTCAAGTGAGTGGTCTGCATTTCTCAGATTCGTTGGAATTTATGATTGCCTCATCTCCTATTTAATGCATTTTGTTTAGCTCCTTTGACAGCAAGTTTGTTTACCAGCAAAGAGGACTCGGACCAATTGAAGAAGACACTATACTTGTCATAGATCCAAATAATGCTGCAGTACTCCAGTCCAGTGGAAAAAATCTGTGAGTTAAACAACTTGTGTTGTTAAGACTTGTACTACATATATTGAGTATAAAGTGTATCACAGAGTCTTGAAATTTGAGTGCATTGTGTAGCTGCACTTAAGAAATCAGAAAACTAATTGAGCCATCCCATCTTTCATTTTCTAAATAGGTGTTTCTAAATCTTGACTGAATATTAGAATCATCTGGGAAACTTCAAAAAATTAGATTGATTTATCTGTTGGCCATTTGTGTGTTTTCTTTTAAGAACTGTCTATTCAGGTCCTTGTCTATTTCATAATTGCTAAATGAGCATATTTGAAATGTTCTCATTTCAAAAATTTTAAGTATTTGAGGCAATGAATATGTTCATTAGCTTGATTTAATCATGCCACATTTTTTGTGTGTGTGTATATATATCATAACATCACATCATTCCCCATAAATGTATACAATTAAAATTTATCAATTTGTTATTTAAAAAATTAGATTCAAGGCTGGGCGCAGTGGCTCAAGCCTATAATCCCAGCACTTTGGGAGGCCGAGGCGGGTGGATCACCAGGTCAAGACATCTGCCAGATCGAGACCATCCTGGTCAACATGGTGAAACCCCGTCTCTACTAAAAATACAAAAAATTAGCTGGGCGTGGTGGCGCGTGCCTGTAATCCCAGCTACTTAGGAGGCTGAGGCAGGAGAATTGCCTGAACCCAGGAGGCGGAGGTTGCAGTCAGCCGAGATCGCGCCATTGTACTCCAACCTGGGTAACAAGAGCGAAACACCGTTTCAAAAAAAAAAAAATTAGATTCAGATTTTGTATATGTTGGGGCTAATACTCTTAAGTTCCCAGGCGATTTTAATATGTGGTATTAAAGCTTGTTGCATATTATATATGTAATATATATCTTACCTAGTTGATTAAGTGAGTTGCTGCTCAGCCAGATCGAATGATCCAAACAATTATTCAGCAGAAAAAGGCTTCAGGGCAATCAAAATCATCAAGAATCATCATTAAGAAAAAGAGCTTCTCTTTTCCATCTCAAAATGAATACTAAACAAATGTCATTTTTAGCATTCCTTATCATGAATGTGTAATTTGGCTTTGAAAGCTGCTGATTATTTAGTCTTATTTTGAGTTGGCATTTGGCAGCCAAAAAAAAAAAAAAAATTGGCTGATATTTGTGGTCATTCAAAGAAGTGAGAGAGGCACCTGCTTACAGATCTCCTGAACCCATTGTAACCTGACAGCTTCAGGAACTATCCCCTTCCCCATCTGCTTAAGCACAGGGAAAGCCAGCTTCCTCACAAGGTGAGTAGCCACTCAGCTGCTTGTGGAGATGGTAGCAATGATGCTTAACATTTTTTAACAGCATTTTCAAGCTGGTGTGTCAGGGGTGAAATGTTTGAATCTGTGTCATTGGTGCTCTATTCATTAACCAGAAGCACCCTCATTCCAGAAAGGAATTAAGTGGAAGGCAGAACAACTACTGCTAAATCAACTTGGCCATCGGTGGAGCATCTGTTTGAAAGCAAATCACAATCCTCAAATTCAATTGTCAGAACAGGGATCTAGTTCAGCTAATTAGTCAAAATCAGAGTGTTAACAGTAGGACTCATGAAAAAAATCTGTGTTGTCAGCACTATACTAAGATTAGAAGCTAACAGAGCTATTGGATTGTCAGCTGTCATTGGACCAAACCACCTCAATGTATTGTCCATGTGTCTATTAGCCCAGTCCAAGTTCCTTACCCAGATCATTAAGATTGATTTGCCAGATTAACCTTCTCTAATATTTATCCAGCTCACTGTTTCACTTTGCTTAGATATTCACAGCCCATGTTGGCTGAAAGTTATGTGCTTTGGGTTTTACTGCCTTTAATAGGCACCATTTAAAGCCTTTGAGTTATATATTTAATAGTTTATGTTAACACATTACATTTCCTTGCAACATGTTTTAACCTCAAACTATAAAAATCCATTTATATTTCCTGATAGTTTTATACATATTTGTAAGATGTTATTATGTATGATCTTAGAACTTGTTTTTAAATCGATATTGTTTTCTCTAATATACCATACTTTATAATAAACATTTGTAATTTATATGTAGGCTTAATTTATAAATTTTAATACTATTAAATACTACTTAAGATTTGTCACAGAGGTCTATTGTAACAGTATTTTTATTAACAATTCATGTTAGTCTTTTCTATAATAATACAAGTATACATTTATCAACTTATAACTTTGTACCGCCTTTATAGATGAATTAGAAAAATTTGTCTCACATATGCTTGAGAGTAAATATCTAATTAACACAAATATTTTTATTTCGCAGGTTTTATTTGCCACATGGCTTGAGTATAGATAAAGATGGGAATTACTGGGTCACAGATGTGGCTCTCCATCAGGTAGTCTTCCTTTTGGTGATATTCAAATTAGAGGCTAACAGAGTTATGCTTTTAAAGTGCTCTGGAGTTGTACGAGTTTTGTGTGTGTGTGTGACTCGATAAGTTTATAGCAAGAAAATAGAGCAGCCATGTCTTAGTTCAGCCTGTTATAACAAAGTACCATAGACTGGGTAGCTTATAAACAACAGAAATTTGTTTCTGACAGTTTTGGAGTCTGGAAGTTCAAGAACAGAGTGCCAGCACAGTTCTAGTGAGAGCCCTCTTCTGGGTTATAGGCTGCTAATTTCTCATAGTATCCTTGCATGGCCAGAGAGACAGAATGACAGGAATCTCTGGTGTCTCGTCGTATGGTACTAATCCCATTCATGAGAACTCTACCCTTTTGTACTGATTACCACCCAAAGGCCCCACTTCGTATTACCATCGTATTGGGGGTTAGGATTTCAACATGTGAATTTGGATTTGAGACACAAACATTCAGTCCATAACAATCCACATCTGAAATATTTCTTTTAGAACTCAATGCTAGGTAAAAGTAGTATGTAAATGATGAAGTCACACTTGTCCCTTGAGCCAGATGTGAAGCTTCACTCAAGTAACTACATGGGCCCTCCCAACCATTTCCTTAACTTTCTATATTTGCATTTATTCCCTCTGTTCCTAACTCTGTTGGTGTTTTTGGTGTTGTTTGAGACAGGGTCTTACTCTGTCTCCCAGGCTGGAGTGCAGTGGCACGATCTTGGCTAACTACAGTCTCCATTTCCCAGAGGATCACCTCAGCCTGCCAAGTAGCTGGGACCACAGTCACATATCAGCATACTTGGTTAATTTTTAAATTTTTTTTGTAGAGATGGGATTTCACCATTTTGCCCAGGCTGGTCTTCAACTCCTGGACTCACGCAATCCACTCACCTCAGCCTTACAAAGCGCTGTGATTACAGGTGTGGCCATTGTGCCTGGCCCTGAGTCTTATTTCTATTTTTTCACTTATGTTTTTATGACTTTTTTCTTATCCTATCTTAATCTTCTATAAATTGAGGCTATGTCTCTAGTAAATGTATATGTATGTGTATATATATATATATATATATATAGTCAAATCTATGTTCTTTTTAAAAGAAGTTATATCAAGTATCATATACTTTTTATGAATAGGTGGAAAATAACTTGGAGAATCAGGGGAAAACATCATCTCAGTAAACATTTATTGCTCATGTGTTATCTGGAGAGCTTTGTAGTATTAGCTATGGAAAGACAAAAAGGAAACATCAGGGTGGACGGAACCAGGTATCCATATACTAATGGATCAGTATCCATATACTAATTAGTATCCATATACTAATTCACTAATGGTGAATTAGTCTCCATTCACCACTAGTTAACTGGGTGACCTTGAGCAAATCACTTAATCTCCTTAGGCCTTATTATCAAATGAAGGAACCAGACCAGATGATTTCTAGGATCCCATTCAGTTCTAAAAGGTATTCATATTTTCTTTTAAGTAAGTCTCTGGGAGCTTCTACTCCAATTGCTTGTGAAAGTGGTCTTAGTCATTTGGGTGTAAGTCACTAATAACCACGAAAAGTAGGGTAAGGCTTTTGTTCCTTTTTTAAAAGGTGTTCAAACTGGATCCAAACAATAAGGAAGGCCCTATATTAATCCTGGGAAGGAGCATGCAACCAGGGAGTGACCAGAATCACTTCTGTCAACCCACTGATGTGGCTGTGGATCCAGGCACTGGAGCCATTTATGTATCAGATGGTTACTGCAACAGCCGGATTGTGCAGTTTTCACCAAGTGGAAAGTTCATCACACAGTGGGGAGAAGGTACCCAATAAGACTCTTAATCTCCAATTGTAATTCTTAGCCAGTATCATTGGGAACTAGATATTGGCCACCACTCAGAGTCTTTGAGATACAATTGTCTCTACAGTGAAAAAAACAGGGTCATTGTATGCATCCAGATAGCTTGTCTCACACACACACACACACACACACACACACACACACACGTCTAAGGAAAACAACTGTCCAAATAGGGAGAAAATCTGTAATGTATTTATTATAAAATAAACTTATAAACTGCTTTACCTTATCTTTCCCCTGGCTCCAGGGAGTTAATGGTTTACCAACATCGATTTAGAAAAGTACTATAGAGTCAAACTTTGGGTGATGTTTAAAATTGTGTATCTAAGGCTTTTCTTTGTTCTGCAGAGTCTTCAGGGAGCAGTCCTCAGCCAGGCCAGTTCAGTGTTCCTCATAGCTTGGCCCTTGTACCTCATTTGGACCAATTATGTGTGGCAGACCGGGAAAATGGTCGGATCCAGTGTTTTAAAACTGACACCAAAGAATTTGTGAGAGAGATTAAGCATTCATTATTTGGAAGAAATGTATTTGCAATTTCATATATACCAGGTATTTCATCTTAATATGTTTGTTGTCTTCTGCCCTACTCTATTCTATCCTTAAAAATGGTTTTATCTTAATGTGCTTTTTTTATTAAGTTTTCTTTCTTGTTAGGAATTAAAGATGCATTATATTTCAGATCTTAAAGTATCTTAAAACTGTTAGTGTGTTCTAATTCAGTTTTGATTCAAGTACCACTATTCATTGCACAAGAAACAATGAAGAACTCAAAGGATTTAACAACTGTTTGTAAAGGGTTAAAACTGTTCCCAAACATTGATTTTCATTTTCTTTTCATTATGATCATCTGCTCTGGTATTGAACAATTAATATTTGTCTTCACACATCAACAGATGGTATATGTCTGATGAAAATCAGTATTCAAAATACTTGTTTCACATTTTTAGAAACAGTAGTGACCAATTTTTTAAAAGATAAAATATGTAAAAATAAGTGACCCTTATGCCTAAATACCAAGATAAATAATCAACAAAATCCTGAATTTTTTTCTCATTTCCAAAATAGATTTTCTTGACTCTAAGAAAATTTGAAAAATAATTCAGACTAATAAAATAAAATACATATAATTTATATTACAAAACAATTTACTGCATTTTCTTTAAATAATGAACTACTGAAAATATATTTAATTTCTGAAATTTACATACAATTATTACAATGTTTGTTAAATTATAATTGAAATAATTGTATATATCTGTGGAGTATAATGTGATGATTTATGTTTACAATATGGAATGACTAAATAAGGCTAGTTAGCAAACCCATCACCTCACATACTTACCATGTTTTTATGGTGAAAACATTTAAACTCTTTTCACATTGTAGTGAAATAAGATCAATAATATGAAGAATTATTGAAAAATTCATGGGCATAATATATTTTAATAAAAATATCTATACCTGTATTAAAGTAGCATTAGCTGTGGGGATTACTGTAATATTTATGTTTCTTATGGTATTAATGTTGCATGTGGCTACTATCTGGACCAAGTAACCTCCAACTTATTTAGGGCATAAAATCAAGGGACACAGGTGATTGGATAGAGAGCAAATGTGGCTTTCTTAAGGAATTAAGAATAAGTAGTAAGAGGGTCTCAACTATCAGTCCTTATGTTGGTTTTCCACACATTTAAAGAAAAATTTGTCAGGACCATTTACTTAATAAAGAGGGTGATCAAGTTCATAATAAACAAAAATAAATTAAATATAAGAAGAAAAATATCCATTGAGAAGGAATCTGGTTAAGAACATAATCTAAGCAAAAGATAATTTTATCTATAATTTTCCACAATAGTAATTGATGTTTATAGAGTTTTTTATAGTACATCCTAGAAAAAACAGAGTGATGAAAACATCTTCAACAGTGGCTTAGCATTAAGTACATTTTATTATGTTTTAATTCTTTGAAAATGTAGTGTTCAATAATCTGAATTATTTATTTAATGTAAACATCACCATTTTCATTGTTTTGAATAAATAGTATTGTGTTAAGAAATATAATTTTACTACAAAGAGTGTTCATGGCATGAAAATTAAAAAGATGGTCTTTTTTAATTCAGGAAAAATATGTCTTTGATAATCTGAAATATACATCTAACGTTTTCAACTTATAGTTGTTTAAAATCAGATTGTTCTATATATACTATAATTTCACTTATTTTCTTTGATTTTCTCTCAGATTCTCCATGCAGCAATGGAAAATATTACTGATTTTTTTAAAGATCTGAGACTCCAGAATTATTGGCCTAAATAACCTGACTTTCCCCAATTCCTATTTAGGATGCCTATAATAGCAATCTGTGTGTATATCTATATATCAGTATCTATGTATTCCTGATTTCTACTGCTTTCCAAGTAGAACAGACATTTCAGTTCCTGATTTTCCCATTACAAGGAGGTTAGTTCTCTAACTTGTTTGCCCCTGATCTGGTTACTCAAGGGGAGACACTTGCTAGGTATTTTATATTCTGCTTTTGTTGCCAATTGTAGGGACCAGGTTGACCCTAAATTTATTGTTTGCATAATGTACATGCATATATAAGAAGTCCATACTTACCCATATTTTAAAGCAAGGTTAACTGGATTTGCTGTTGCAGGCTTGCTCTTTGCCATGAATGGAAAGCCTCATTTTGGGAATCAAGAACCCATACAAGGATTTGTGATGAACTTTTCCAATGGGGAAATTATAGACGTCTTCAGGCCAGTGCGCAAGGTATTTACATACCTTGTCTAGGTTTCAATTTTCATGAGAATAAAACTAAAATATAAATCTTGGCGTTCAATCTTGAATAGTTTTTTAAAAACTTTTAAGAAGATGTGATAACTTTCTGATCAAGGTTGATGGGAGTGTTCTGTTATGAAGTGTGATTTAGAATAAATGTCCTTGGCTATTCCCAGATCAGTTTCTTCAGATACAAATTAGCACCTTATGCAGTTCTAAGGTTCTTAGATACATTGCATATGATGGCAGGTTTTTAAACTCATGGTAGTTAGAATACAAAAAATAAATCAGTCCCTTTCTAGTTTTATCCAAGTAGAGAAAATATCACAACATGTTAAGTGTACTCTTATAGTTCTCGTAGGCCCAACAGAAATCTTATTTGCTTTCTTTATTGCTATGACTGTACTAAGCAACGAGACTTGAAAATAGCACTTCCTGGAATTTATTCAAGTTCTAAAGATTTGGTTTAGTTAAGAAACTAAAAGCTACTTTTGGCTTCAAAAGTGTTTTGCCACTGTTTATTCTAATGTGCTTTTTATAAACACAGCAACTGTGTTCAGTGTGCGCATGGCCCTTCTGTCTTCTCAGTGTACTTTGCAGTATGATTGCCAGAGTGATCAGAATGTTCTCAAACACTGTATGAATGTGCTTGGAGTATATCAGATTTAGAAAACTCAGTCTCTAAAATGCTGCAAATAAGTGTTCTTCTTCAAAACATGTAAAGATTCATTGGTTTTAACTGTATCAAAATACAACTATCATCAGCTACTGAACCAAGTTTATATCTTGATACTTATAATGTTATATTATTTTTAAGATACCAGATTTGGTAATTTAAAAAACTTTTAAATGCCTCAATATTATGTTATTTTTAATTAATTTTTATTTGTAATTTGTGTGGTTACAAGGTACATGTGTGTATTTATGGGGTACATGAGATATTTTAATACAGGTATGCCATGGGTAATAATCACATCATAGAAAATTGGGTATCCATTCCCTCAAGCATTTATCCTTTGTGTTACAACAATCTAATTATACTCTTTCAGTTATTTTAAAATATACAATTAAATTATTGTTGAGTATAGTCCTACTGTTGTGCTATCAAATACTAGGTCTTACTCATTCCATCTGATTTTTTTTGTCCCCATTAACCATCCCCACCTACTCCCCCCACCTCCCCGCCCCCTCAACACACACACACACACACACACACACACACACACACACACACACACTGCCCAATACACTTCCTGGGCTCTGGTAATCATCATTCTGTTATATACATATATATATATATATATATATATATATATATATACTCATATATATATATATGAGTTCAGTTGTTTTGATTTTTACATCCCACACATAAGTGAGAACATGTGATATTTGTCTTTCTGTGCCTGGCTTATTTCTCTTATCATGTTTGTTCTCCACTTCCATCCATGTTATCGCAAATGACAGAATCTCATTCTTTTTGTGGTTAAATAGTACTCCATTGTGTATATGTACCACGTTTTCTTTATCCATTCATCTGCTGATGGACACTTAGGTTGCTTCCAAATCTTGGCTGTTATGAACAGTGCTGCAACAAATGTGGGAATACAGATAGCTCTTTGATATACTGATTTATTTCCTTTTGGACATATAACCAGCAATGGGATCCCCGGGTTGTATGGTAGCTCTACTTTTAGTTTTTTGGGGAACCTCCAAACTGTTCTATGTAGTTTTACTAATTTTCATTTTTTCCACATCCTCACCAGCACTTGATATCACCTGACTTTTGAATGAAAGTCATTTTAACTGGGGTTAGATGACATCTCATTGTGGCTTTGACTTGCATTTCTCTGATGATCAGTGATGTTTAGCACTTCTCCATATGTCTGTTTCACATTTGTATGTCTTTTTTTGAGAAATGTTTACTCAAATCTTTTGCCTATTTTTTAATTTGATTATTATATTTTTTCCTATAGAGTTGTTTGAGCTCTTTATATATTCTGGTTATTAATCCCTTGTTAGACAGGTAGTTTGCAATTATTTTTTCTCATTCTGTTAAGTTGTCTCTTCATGTGATTGATGGTTTCCTTTCTTTGCTGTGCAGACGATTTTTAGTTTCATAAGATCCCATTTGTTGATTTTCGCTTTGGTTGCCTGTGCTTGTGGAGTATTCCAGTATCAGTTCCTTTCTTTAGGTTTCTATTTATATAAACAAATAAGATTTTTAAAAAATATTTCACCAGAAAAGCAATAAGCAATTTAAAAGCATAATAGCCCTGTAGAAGGAAATTTATTATACTGATAATAAATATTTTATTTCTATATCATTTTAGACCCTTATTGATTATCCAGTCTTCATTGTTGTGTCCCTTTGAGCTAACTTCCTCATATCTGTTGGCAAAGGAAGTGAGATGCTTACCTTTCTTTCAGTTCTTTACTTTGTATTAGTGGAATGTTTGCCTTGCTCATTCTTTTAATAATAATGTACTGTGTCAACCAGGATATTAACTTTCAATTCAAATATGTATCTAGAAATCAAAACTAAGTGCTAAGCAAGAGGCTAAATGAGCTGAACCTCATAATAATCTGAAGAGTTCTCAATTAAAATTTCAAAAGCATTGTGCTTTCATCAGATATTAAGCAAAAAATAAGTCACAATATGTGGGTCAATTCAGCAAATGCGAAAAGACAGTCTAACTCCAAGATGAAGTTTGCTTTTCCTTTCAGTAAACAAGACTTGATATTACACCAAAACAGAAATGTATTCTGTGTTCATTCAGTAAACTGAAATCAGTTTATAAACCTCTCAGAATTTTCATTTAATTAGATGATTATCACAAAGACTAAGTTTGGGTGAAGGAAATAATATAGCGTATTGACTCCTGTGTAAAAAGAGATTCCTCTTCAAGTCAAAGGTCAAGTTTTACATAAAAGGGTTGTGCTTCTGTTTGTGCATATCTGCTACTTATCTCCTCATATTTCAGTTCTCCATCTTCTACTATTACATTCTTTAGAGATGCTCCATCTGAATGTAGGAACTCTGTCTTTATGTCTGTGCAGGGAAGCTTAGAAAGTAGGACAATAAAGAAAATGGTTCTATCAAATGTTATCAAAAAGGCTATGAAAGAAAAATACACATTGTCACTCGCAAAGTCATTCCCCTGTAATCAAAGGAGAGACTTGTCGTCCCTCTTTATCTGCTTTTCCACCCTCCCTTCAGACAGGCATTTTTTGACAACTTCTGTGTGGCAGCTCATATGAAAAAGGAGGAGAATTATCCCCATCCTTCCATACAAAAAGAAAAAAGAAAAAAAAGTGAGCCCATATTTAAGTCATTTTTCCAACCTTCATAATGGTGATTAAAATGACAATATTTGAGCTGAAAGGTTCACCTAAGTTAAATTACTTCTTCAAGTTATATTAGAGTAGCATGCATGGATCTCAAACCTAGCTCGTTCTGACTTTGAAATGTGCTTAACCTTTTCGTTCCTGAAGTACACACTGGTATGCCAAGGGCTGTATTAAACCGCAACATAAACATTGTGCAACTTAGAAGAACTGTTTTACTTAATATTAAGTAGATTTAAACCTACCATGTTGAAGCAAATTATGCTATGGAGTAGAACACACATTTCCTTATTAATTTTTTAAATAAAATACAAGATTTTGAAGGCGGTTTGCTCCAGGCTTTGTCACCAGATTCCTGGTGAAGATTCTATCAAACTTTTCTCACATCAATTTTATTTTGCTAGGGGGTACCTCAAAAGAAGAGTTTGCAAAGGCTAGATTAGAAGATCTTTAAATCTGTGTAAGTTTAAAATACTAAAGCTTGATCCTAAAATTTAACAAAATAATTTTGTTTCAAGTGACACAAAGCAGTAGAACATTTCATTGAAAAGATTACAGCTGAGTGCTTCTGATTGCAACAAGATAGAGACCCATCTACTAAGCCTCCCCCTGAGTTCCTATAGTGGCCCCAAAGGACTGTATTTCTAGCAGAACACTTGGCTCCATGGATCAGATGGAGAGCCACTAATAAAGGTTTATTATTATTTTAGCCTTGAATTTATGACATACTGTGATCTATTTAAAGCGAAGTTCTTAGCCAGTGAATAGTTGACACATTCCCTCCTCACCTTTATTCCTCCGTCATTGTATTTTTCCTATCAGAAAATATGAAGTATTCTACAACCATATGTTTTACGAAACAATTTCTAAGAATATTCTGGTATAGAACAGGAGTGGCCTATAATTTGGTAGTCTTTTGCCATCCATTAGCTGAGCCCCCAAAAAAGATAAACATTTAATGACAAGCCTGTGAGATTTCAACAGGGCAGCATTTTGATTTCTGGCTTTCTGTTTTTCTCTACACAATTGTCACAGCTCATTTGAAAGTATGGAAAAACAAGCCTCTTTGGCATGGCTATCTCATTTTTCTTTTCAGTGTGATAAACTTGATGATTTCTAAAGTACAATAGTATCTCCAGATCATGTATTCTTCTGCCCCTCCTAAACTGAGTTAGGAACAGTCGTTTGTCTCATTAGTAACCTTTGGACTCAGCACATCAAATAGGCACATGTTGGCTGATGACCCCACAGTCTGGATACTCACTAGTCATATTTTTGATAACTGTGTATCCAGGCAGGCCTTCTGGCCTCAAAGATGAAAGAAGTTATCTTTATCCTGCCAACTGGCAGACCCAGGGCACCTTTAGAGGCATCCAAAGACAGTTGCAAATGTCAGCAGCACAACATTTTAAGGCTACTCTTCCAAGAACTAGTTTGGTGACCCTGAAAAAAAGTCATAAAAGGATCTTCCCTGTCTCTTGTGTCCTCATGATGGAGATGACAATGATTTGAAACAGAGAAAGGTATATTAAAATACTGAGAATCTGAATTAGGTACAATAGTCCAGGAAGTACTTGGAGATAACACTCAATTTGTTTCCTTTGATGACTGAAAACATCACAAACATAAGACTTCAAGAGTATAAAACCTCACATTATTACATATCTCTTAGTGTAAATTTCAAAAATTAAATGTCCTGAATCTCTGAAATGATTGCTTATCAATAATAAATAGATAGTTTTTAAGGTAGTACATGATAGCTTATTGTACTTAATTTTATTGTCTAGTGATCTTGTACAATTTGAAACAAGTAAATTTGATAGTTATTAAAAGGTAGAAGAAACATGAAGGCCAAAATCAGTATAAATAACTAGACAGATAATGCATCACTAAAATAAACAGTATTGTAAAAAAATAATCTACCTGTAAATTTTCACACTCAGAAGACTTGAAAGTCAGTGGTGGGGGTTTCTTGGCATTTCCCAGTGCTTAGCATTATGCCTGGCAGAGTCAGTACCCAATGAATGAATGAATGAATGAAGGAGTGAATGAATGACTAGAGTTGCTTCAATAGGAATTATTTTTGCTTTGGTTTGAGTAACGTGTTCTGTTAATTGGTTGTGGGCTTTGCTTTGTTTTTCTGCCTTTTCATGAAGGATTGAAGTAAAGGCTCACCACTCTAATGTGTGGCTTCTTATTTTGGCAGCACTTTGACATGCCTCATGATATTGTTGCATCTGAAGATGGGACCGTGTACATTGGAGATGCTCATGCCAACACCGTGTGGAAGTTCACCTTGACTGAGAGTATGGTTTTCACAGTATTATTGTTCACATTTTCCCTCAGTTTGATTGCTTAAAAGCGTATAAAGCAAAAACGTTTACATTTCCTTCTCTTTTTACTGATGGGAGTAGAAATCAAGGTAAAAGGCAGTTGTTAAAAGATCCATTTGGTGTCCATTAAGTGGAAAGAAAGATCTTTTTTTTGCTGGCACTCATCCCCTTGTTTCCACAGATATTCCACAGGAAATGCTTGATGCCTGAAGTACTGTCTGTTATATTAAAAGTCAACGTCAATTCCAGCTTAGTTCCAGAAGAAGGGAGGCGGCTTTGGCAAAGCAGAGGCGCTGACTTCTTTCCATAAGGCATCACTCCCCATATGGCCCTTTAGCTCTCAGTAGCTGCTGAGCATCTAGAGATATCAGCATCCGTGTGAGACGTATTATCCCAAACAGGAAGCACTTTGAATTTTCCACTTGGACCTCAGCTTTCCCAAAGAACCGAATTGCTATACTATGTGTAATTCAAAATTTTGTCTGGGGATAGATTTGCTCCATCAGGATCCTGTCACCTAGTTTTGGAGTTTTTCTAATTGCAATTTGGACGTCACTTTTAATCCCTAATAAGTAGACTAACTTTTAACCCCTAATATCATGCTAAAAAATAATTGTTTTAAATTGAAGTGTACCAAAATGCCTGCTAGGACACAAACTTGAATGTCCCGAGGTACTTTTAAAACATGTCAGGGCCCAAATACAAGAAGGTGAGAGCAAGGAAAATGAGTGAGGATGATAAATTTGAGGTATCAGGAGCTGCAACAGGTAGTTTTAGGCAAAGACAAAAAAAGATATGTAAACTTGATAAAGAAAAATATCAATTATATAAAGAAAAACGAAATATAAAAAGGCAAGAAAACAAATTACAACAGTAAAATCCAGAGTTCAAGCACATAATCAGATGTCATACAAGTCTTGAATCTCAATTAATTTGGTAACTTTTGTAGTCAGAACCATCCTTTGAGTAACCTTTGCAATTGTGTAAAAAGATTCAGATTTGGGTTTAGTGAGCAGAGATGGCCATGGACTCTGCCACTCCAGCAGTAGCTTCACATTTTCCTTGCAAATGTGGCTCTCGCCATCTGAATTGTCAAGATCCAGAAGGCATGGACAGACAAGAAGGCAGAGATCAGTGGATAACCCCCAACTGCATGACTAAACTGAGGATTTTCAGAACAAAAACAAATGCGTAAATACTTTTAAAGTTGGAGAAGACTTCAGAAGAGAATATCTAGCCAATATCTTAATTTTATGGATAGGAATATTATACCTGAACTCATTAAGATTTCAACTTGAGGCCCTTGATACCAGTGAGCCCCAACCTTTTTGGGATTAAGGGACCAGTTTCATGGAAGAAAATTTTTCCACAGACCATGAGCAGTGGGAATGGTTTTGGGATGAAACTGTTCCACAAGGAGCACACAACCTAGATCCCTTGCATGTGCAGTTCACAAAAGGGTTCAGGCTCCGATGAGAATCTAATGCCACCACTCATCTGACAGGAGGCAGAGCTCAGGTGGTTATACTCACCTGCCTCTCACCTCCTGCTATGCATTCCAGTTCCTAACAGGCCACGAGCTGGGGTTTGCGGACACCTGCTTTATACCACCCTAGTGGTTTGATACTCAGAAGATGCATGTCTGACTTACCTGGGTGGAAACGTCACAATACACATGGCTAGTCCCCGCTGAAGATCTATAGAAAGAAGAGGAATAATATTACGTGTATTTCAGAAAGTTCTCCCAAGTGACTTTGGTATATCTCCTGATGGAAAAGTACTGCAATATGGCATTCAGCTTCAAAATAGAGATACCCTCTGCATAGAGCAGAGTGCAGTGAATCTGGAAAATAGTACCTCTCAAACAGACTGCCACTGAAGACTAAATTGATGTCTCATTTATTTGCATCCTTGTAGTTAACTGGTCAAATCCATTAACATCAACTAGAAGACTGGTAACCCAACATGGCAGAACTAGTAATCTGTCTAAGATATTGTCCACATGAAAACAGAACCACTTAGTCTTTCAGAAATAATACAATATTATGAACTTCACAAGAAAAAGCTCATTCTAAATATGAAGTCCTTATTTAGCTTTCCCTAGGAGAGTTTATCCAGGATTCATGGACCACCTAATTAGTGGTTTGTATTAAACTCTTTCCTAATATAATAATACATTTGATGAATTAAGGAAATATGAGTAAAATTAATATCAAAGTTAAATTTTCAAATGTTCTTTTGGGATTCTGACTTTTCTCTCTCTTTGCTGTGCTGTTACAGAAATGGAACATCGATCAGTTAAAAAGGCTGGCATTGAGGTCCAGGAAATCAAAGGTTGGTCAGATTCCTCTTATTACTGTAAAACCAAATTCTAGCTGTTTTAAATTATTTTATGGCCTTTGATTGCAACCTTAAAAATTACCAGGCTAAAAATATAATCTGGTAAATTATCCACGACTTCTGCTATGTACTGAGCCTTTAAACCTGTATGTTGCCACTTCTCTTTTTTTGATAAATGGAGCAGTCATGAGTTCAAATTACTGATTTCATGTGATGGAAACTGATTGAAGATATAAGAAATCTGTAACTTGTGAGCCAGAGATATTCAGAAAAGAAAAAAGCCAGCCACTTTGGGGAGTACATTAACCTCAAGCAAGTAGAAAAATATACTTTGGCATACTGGAAAAGCCTTTCCTTAATAGGCCCTGATATAAAGGAGTAAAAAATATCTTTGGTGGGTCAGTGCTATAATGATATGAAAAGATTAGCTGTTTCTTTAGCTTCTATCTTAGTACCATTCAGCTCCCAAGATTTACTGAGGGCCTTTTGTGTGTAAGGCACTATGGCAGGTCTAAGGGAAATCAGACTGCACCTGACCTTATAGCCTTATAAGAAAAGAGGGGAAAGTTACATACATATACATATATACAAATAACTATATCCCTGGTATATAATATCAGGACTAAGGAAATGAGATTTAGCTATTGATAAGCAACCACTGGATTTATATGGAGTCCCTGTCAACTTATTTTGTCTCTTTCCTAGGATCAGTTATGTTTTTACATTTCTAACATCTGCAGTTTTTGACATGTACATATCATTTACAGTTAAGGACTCACCATGAGTTTCTCATGTTACCTAATATTTAAGTAACAAGATATTCCATTATTGTTTCACAAACGATTTACTTAGATATTCAGATACAACCGTAGGCTTACTTGTTTTCTTTTCTCATCAAAGCAGCCGGAAAAAAGAGGAAAGAAGCAACAGCAAGGGGGAGTTTAAGGATTTTATGTAGGCAGATAAGAAACTATAGCCAGCTCAAGGGGCAGTATAATATTATAAAATAAATAGCAATTGTTTGGCATTTGTAGAGATTCTACCCAAGTAACACTACTAAGTGGCATTCATATCACACTCATATACTAAGGACAGTTCTGATCTTCTAGTTGTATGTCTTTGCTATGTATAGAATTATTGATAAGTTCTGTTTGTCCTGGAATAAAGATGTTAGGAAAGATGATATTGTTAATGATAGCTATCACTTACAGAGCAGAAACAATGGGCTATACAGAAGTTATTAAATTAAATCCTTATGCTAACCATGTGATAACTGCTGTTTTCCCCATTTTACATATGAGGAAATTGAGGATCAGAATTACTATTAAGATAGTAAGTGTTAGAGTCAAGTTTTAAACCAAAATCTGTCTGGTCCCAAAGCCTGCACTCTTAACCACTATGACTATACTGCTGAGGAGAGACCGATACCTCCAATTCATTCACTGTAAATTCTTTCAAGAGCTGCAGGTTGGGAATGAGTGTAGTTTACTCTGAAACATCTAGAATTTTAAAATAGTCTCAAATAATTTCTATTTAAATAGATCTCACCAAAAAATTCTAGGTGGTACTGGTTGGCCTATTGAGAACAGCTTAGCCATACTGACCTCATCTTAGCTGGTCAATGAAGGATAAATAATGCTGGCATGTCGGCCATTTCCTCTTGCCTCTGTGCACACCGCTGAGTCCAATTGATCAGAAACCTTCTGGCTCTGTAGTCAAACCAAGCAGTTCAAACAGTACATTTTATTGAAATGTCTTGCCTTGACAGTCCAGATGTAATAGTGAACCAAACTCAAATGAAGTTGTCTCCTCTTCTTTGAAACCCATATGACTCTTATTAAACCTTTTTTTTTAAGATTATATTCTTATTACAAAGGGAATGTAAATCATGCTGTATCTCTAGATCCTTATGCTTTATCAATATCTGGAAGCTCAAGTCAAACCATCCATTATAAAAGAGAAGGGAAAACACAATTTCAGACTTAATCATCTTGTAGTTACGTGTTAATTTTAAATCCCCAAATTTGAGTTGCCTTTGACAACATTTGTCCCTATTATGTTACATAACTAATTATTAATAAGATTTTAGAGCTAGTGTTCTAAGGAAGTTTTAAGGATGAGATAATTTGGGATGATTAAAAAACCAGTGAAAAGGTTTTAAATTTTCAAATAGTTACTAGAGAAAAAAGAGGTATATCAATATCTCACCAAAGCATAGCTCTCACACCCAAACCCACCCCCCAGTTAAAGATGATAATAGCCAATCACTTTCAATAAAACTTTTTAAAAAGAAAAATAACCTCCTTAGTGCAGTTAGCTTCCTAGGCCTTGTGGTAAGCAACACATTGTAAGGAAGCACATATACATTTAAGAAAAAAGATCTCATTGGTGCTATATGCCCTTTCCATGTCTCCTAACCAGTTACTTCCTAGTATGCCATTGGCCTTCAGCCTTCAGCCTTCAGCCTTCAGTTCTGTCTGTGATGAACTGGGAAACAATTGGTGTACTGCTATAGTAAGACTGTCCTTCCCTTCCTGACCCAGTTATTCCAATTTCAAGTGGTCTCTAGACTTCTATTGGGGGAGAGAGATTTGCATATACATATACAGATGTGCACTCACACGGGAATGCAGCTAGCCTCCCTTTCTAAATGCATTGCTTTAAAAAAGAAGAAAAACGCTGTCATACATCAGCTTTTAGAAAATTTAGATATTTCCAGATACCTATAGAGCTTCTACCAGGGCTTGCATTCTTATCAGATTTTATGTCATGTTTATTCTACCTAGAATACAAGTGGCATCTTATATGACAGAAAAAATGGTCATTCTAGGTGCCTCTGATTTTCCAGAAACCTAGTGTTCTGGCTAATCTTAGAGCTTCTTCACTCTTCATTCATCATGGATGCTCCAAATTACTCGTATTTTTAATAAAATATTTTAGTATAAAGAGTGAAAGTGGCAGAATTTGGATTATTCTTCATGCTTTCAGTGGGATTCTTAGACTCCTGAATTATAATTATTGTTTTAGGGATTTTACCCCACATATAAGTGCTCTTGTGAAGAGCAGAAATACTATTTTTTTCCTTTAGCATGGAACATTTTAAATTTTTAGGCTTTTAAGAAAAAAAGCATCTTTTAAATCTTAAATATATTTCAACTGGTTCCAAAAGTTAGAATGTTCAAGTATTTTTAGTAGATAACACTCAAAATATCAGAAGTGATATGAAAATCAAGAATTTCTAAAGTGCTGTGTATGTATCTTAGCAAGTTGATTGCCTCATTCTCATTCCTTTCTATGAATACTAAACTGATTCTTCTAGTCTTTCACTTATAGCATCCACAGTTGCTTCCATTTAATGGTGCCCAATTCTGCTTCTGCCTTATCCATGAAAAGATGTGAGCTGGTATAGCCATTGTATATTAGGTGCAGATAAACTTAATAAATGACAGGCAGAAAATGCTAGGTAACTACTCTGGTAATACCCACCTTCAAACAGAAACAAATCTTTCTTCCAAAAGGAGCAAGTTCTTAAATGCCAACCTACATCTTTGGCCTAGGTTTTTTAATTCCATGATCTATTTATTGCAATTTTCTTATTTAAATGTAGAATAAGTTTAAATATAGAGCAATTTTGTATATCTTTCCTATAGTAACTCAAAAAAAAAGACGAAATAATTACTAGTGCTCAGAAAGAGTAGAAATGGCACCTGTATTCCCCTCAGAAACTAGACATAGAAGTTCTATTTGAACCATCTCGAGGTCTGTGAACCAACCCCTTATTTGCTTCTCTCCCTTTCAAGTTTTAAGAGTCACATGAGTGGACAAAAGAAAGCAAAGCATGGTCTCCCTTTAGCCATAGTACAGGGAAGAAAAGGAGAACTATAAGGTCATTTACAAAATGGCAATGATAGTTATAGTACCTCCTCATAGGCTTGGTGTGATGATTCAAGGAAAATGATGCCTGACGTGGTATAAGTACTCAATAGATGTCATCGAGACTATAAAAGAGGCCGGCTCAGAACATTGAAGCAAAAAGTTGGAACCTGCCATCTGTTTGTATTAGAAATTATGTTGACAGTGTCTCAAATGATTTGGGAAACATTTCCTTAGAGGAGTGTCCAGCAAGCTACTAAGCTGAGTCTATACCTATTAAACATTAACCAACGATCTTCCTGATTCTGTTATCCCCACCATTTTGTCAAAATCTCCCTGAGGCCTTACAATGCATTCTGTATCATAGGGCAGAAGGGCATACCAAGAAGTTGAAATTTCAGAAATGTATGATCTGTGAGTCTTCCTGCAAATGTGGTTGTAACTTTTAGTCTGGGCAAATTCTTATCTTTTTTTTTTCTCTACAATTTTTTTTCTTATTGCCAGTTTTACTTTCATAGCTTAACAATGAAGGGTCATACACTGAAGCCAATACATATACCTAGCATTTCAGTCTAAGCTTGTCCGCGTACATAGCTGAAGTCAATTACAAGGTTTGGCCTAGCAATGCTAGGGGAACTTCTTTGTAAAGTAGTTTTTACAGGTATTAAACTTTGTAAGCCTCAGACCACAATGTTTTTTGTTTGTTTGTTTGTTTGTTTGTTTGTTTGTTTGTACATTAGAGTTTCTTTGTACATTAGAGTTTCTCTACAAACACACATACATACTTCTTGTAGGGCAACGATGTTTCAAGGCTCACCCTCATTTTCATGTCATTAGTTATTAAGATCACTGCAGCAGCTTATATAGTTTCATTGCATCAATTTCCCAAACAGTACTTTAGGCTAGATACCTACCCAGTATCTGCCAATGTTACAGAATAGTTGTAGTTATTATAATAGTTGCTAGTTCTTTTCATCATTAACAAAAGAATATGTAGTTTATCTGTCCATACTCACATTTTGCTGAAAACAATATAAAAGGGCCTGAAAAGGGCATAATTTCATTTTTCTTTTATAATCCTAGTATCAATGTATGCAGTTATGCATGTGATGTACCAAAAATCAGTTGAACATTAAAAATATTTTTAAATTAAAGATACAAGGAAACAAACACTTTTGTTTGTTAAATACAAGTAAGCATACATTTTTATGACAGGCATTTACATCCAACAGTTATATGAAAGAGGTCCTATTACTACAGTTTTATAGATGAAGTTACTATGGCCCAGATAATTTAAGTCACTTGCCCAAAGTTATACAGCTAGTATACCAGAGAATTGGGATTTGTGCCCAGGTTTGTTTGATGCTGGTATGTACTCCAGTTCTTTCTCCTACACAGTACTGCCTTGTCAATTTTACCTGTGGAAAAATACAAAAGGATATATGTTCTGTGGAATTATAGCTAAAGAGCATATTAGAGGTAGAACAAAAGAAAATAATACGGCGGTGAAAACCCGTTCCATGGAAATAAGTAATCACAATGCCTGCTGCCAGCTCGATAGATTCAGATATTGAAACATGAACCCCATGTACACTGGAGTCAACAAGTTCTTTGTGAACAGTTATTGATTTGACTGGGTAGGGGTGGGTAAGAGGGTTTTGAAATCTTTGAGTCAGTTGAATATTGTGAACTCTTCTTTCCCTGAAGAAGCCGAAGCAGTTGTTGAAACCAAAATGGAGAACAAACCCACCTCCTCAGAATTGCAGAAGATGCAAGAGAAACAGAAACTGATCAAAGAGCCAGACTCGGGAGTGCCCGTTGTTCTCATTACAACCCTTCTGGTTATTCCGGTGGTTGTCCTGCTGGCCATTGCCATATTTATTCGGTGGAAAAAATCAAGAGCCTTTGGAGGCAAGTAAAATGAGCCCCGTGAACTTGGAACCTGCCTTTGAAAGAATGTTTGGCCTAATTATCCTCAGGAGTTTGCTTGGGGTTTTTTTCACTGTCTGTTTTTTTGTTTTTTTGTTTTTTTTATGCTCTCTACTATTTTTGCTCTCTACTATTTGTCTATGTTCCAAATATTGCCCCTAGTTAACATCACAATAAAAATATTATCTGGAGACTATGAAATTCGGATAGATTAAAATATAGCCTTTAATACTACATTTTAGCAATTGCCTTAAGCCCAATTATGTCTCCATATGAAACTGTAGGTAGTAGAGTCAGTACAAATTAGCTGAAGGGTCAGAGAGGAGGAGATACCTGCTGTTAGGAAGAGGCAGAGTCCTGAAAGTACCTGGGTCAGTTTTTGGGCTTGTGTTTTTCTCCCATTAGGCTGGTTCTAGCTCCTAGCTACATGACCATGGGCAAGTTACTTAACCTCTCCAGACCAGTTTCCTCATAAAAATAAAGTGAGGATAAAATAGTTAACCTCACAAGGTTGTGTAAAGATTAGATGAAATAATGTACATAAGCATTTGTCAGGATACCTGGAACCTAGTAAGTAATTAATACTACCAATGATTATGATGAATAATCATTGGTAATAAAGTAATAAAAGGCACAAGACGTTATTTTAAAACTTGCCTTAAACCTTAGTTTTCTCAGAAAATTAATTATTTCTGTAACAAACCATTTGGTGGTTTTCGAATTGTCATAATTTAGACCACCAGCCTTTTATAACTGAACAAGGCAGAGTCCAATACTGGAGTTAGTATTTTATGAAATCTTTATCACAATACAGGATCCAACAGCTGAGTTTATTTTAGGACATCCAAATAAATAAATAACCCAAGCCATGCTTCTCACCTCTCAGTAGCAGTCCCTTGGCTGGGCCCCCAGGTCCCAGAGCAGGAGTCTACAGCTATGTGTGGGAAGAAATCCATGGACCAGGGAGAGAGGCAGCATTTGATCAGAAAACAGCATCTGATCCTGTTTCATGTCAGGGCAGCCATGGCAGGGATTCCGTGCCCCTGGCAAAGCCCTGACACAGAAAAAGGAGTGGAAACAGAAAACAGAAAATTTAATACATTGTAAAAGGGAATTTTTCTTGGCCTTTCTTTTGCTTTCCATCTGCCTTCAATAAGTCTCTGCAAAAAATACAGTTAACTCTTCCCAAAAAGGACTTCTATTGAGTCCATGTTACAGATCTGGAACTGTCATAAGTGGGGGCAAAGAGAAATAAACATAGTCATTGTCTTCATGGGGTTAGATAGATGCTTCAAAAGAGCAAGGACCCATATCTTAATTACTGATATGTCCCCAGCACAAATAATAGTTCCTGATCCTAGTGGTTTAATAAATAGTTGTTGAAAGAAGGAATGAATAAATCAATGGAGCTCACAGAATAGATAACATATGAAAGAGACACTAAACAAAAAAGTTAAAGTAGAGGGTGGGAAGTGCAGGGATAAATACACAGAGTAGTAGGAACAGTAAGACTTCGGGGCAGGTGGCAGGAATGGTGGTAACCAACCCAACCTGGCAGAAGCAGTGGCTAGGGAATCAAGAAGGTTTGGTCTCTACTGTTTGTTATTAAGCACACGTGACGTCGCACTGTTACATCATGCTGACTTCACAGGAATGTGCTAGGAAGATAGAGACCCAGGCTGAACCACAGATAATTGCTATTATTTGACTGTGTTTTATTTAGAAAACTTGCAGTTTCATATGCCTCCATCTAATACATTTACTTCTAAAAATAGATCAGCTTCTCACTTTTTTCTAAATTTGTTTTCGATAGATCTTATCCAGTTTATTTTAAGGTTATTAAAAACCCTAATAAAGGACCTTCCATTTATTCAGCATTCCTTATTATGTATTGACTCCATATCAGACACTGTGCTAAGCACAGGGGGATACAAAACTAAGTAGTGTCCCTCATATTTGCAGAACTTACAATCTAATTTGTTGGCTTTCTAACAGTCTTACCAGATTCTTCTTCCCTTGTTGAATATTTCTTTCCACATCACTGTCTTCTCCTTTCCTCTCATCGCCACTATCTTTTACCATGATGCTGCCTTCAGTACTGGTTAAAGACCTAACAGGACAACCCCAGGCCTGACCTTCCTGACCATAGCCCATGAGGGAATGATGAAGCAAGGGAAAAATGAAACCCACTGGGAGTTCTGCCTTCCCATAAGGAGTCTATCCTTTATGGAGATAGGCAGCCCTATTGGGAACATTTAGGTCACCTACTATGCTTGGAAAATACTCAGGGTATCACATCCTTTCCCTTTACTTATGTCTTACATAAAGAAGAAATGATGCACATGGATCCAAAGCTTTCTCAAGCAGGACATGTACTGTTTGTAGAAAGAGCAAAGCTGGAGGCAAATATTCCTAAATTGTATTAACCAAAGATTCAAAAACTTTACAAGTTATTGGTAATAATTCTTTCCTGACAAAAAAAGAGCTATGATTTATTGAGCATTTACTGTATATTTACAGATACTGTTCTAAATGTGTCACATGCAGTGTCTGATCTCAGCCTTCAGACAGATAGGGATTCTCCTTGACCTTTCATTTCTCAAATGAGAAAACTGAAGCTCATTTATCAAGATCACACAGCCAGTAAGAGACACAGGCAGGACTCAAACCCAGCTTGGGCCCTTTATATATGTCTCAAAAATATACCGCCTTTCTTAAAAATTAGAATTGCCTACAGACAAGAGCCAGGCATTGCTTTATTATTTACAAGTTCCTGATTTTAAGTTGGAAATTGAGTGCATGGGTTGAGGAAGATGATTGGGACTCATTTTGAAATGTGCCATCTTTTTTTAGCAGATTCTGAACACAAACTTGAGACAAGTTCAGGAAGAGTACTGGGAAGATTTAGAGGTATGCCTATGACCTTTTAGAATCCTTCATGTTTAGTTCAAAGTCAACAAGCACATGTCTTTTAAAAGGCAAGGAAATATTTCGTATTTTGTCTTTACAGATAAAACACCTTGTATGCAGCTTAGCATCCCCCAGAGTAAATGCAGCATGCACACCATAAACTAAACTGAAGTGCATGCATCTGGCAGCAGATTTCCCAGTTTTATATTTCCCATTTCGCCATTCTGTATTATCTAATTCTCTTCCCGTGCCTTTTACCTGGCTTCATATGTCTTCAGTAAATTTTCTGTCACTCATGTTGGCATGTCAGTGTTTGTCACGGTGAAGATGACCTTTTCATAAAGTCACTGAAATAAGGAGCTGCTCCAAGGGAGGCTAGTTCTGGACAGAGAGCTGGAGAAAAGCAGGAGGTGAAAGTGAATCTGACATATTCCTGCAGAAACACATAACACTCAGGAGCTTTGGTTTTTCTTTTTCTTTTCTTTAATAGTAGTATCTGTATGGCTCTGTAGGGTAAGTCTCTCTGTCTGTTTTTCTATTTTATTTTTCAGAATAAATAAAATAATCCACCATTTTTCATCCCCACCTGCTGACTTTGTTTACCATGTAATAATTTACAAGGAAACAGAATCGTTGCTGCAAACATTACCCAATTCTATTATGGTTTGCTTTTTTTTTCAGGAAAGGGAAGTAAAGGCTTAAACCTTGGAAATTTCTTTGCGAGCCGTAAAGGCTACAGTCGAAAAGGGTTTGACCGCCTTAGCACCGAGGGCAGTGACCAAGAGAAAGAAGAGGATGACTGCAGTGAGTCAGAAGAGGAGTATTCAGCACCTCTGCCCGCACCCGTACCTTCCTCCTCCTGAACACCAGACTTTGATTTAGATTGAGTAACATTTACCCCAAATGCCAGATTCCTTTCCCTTTAGCACGATTAAAGTTCTGTATATTTAATTGTAAACTGTACTCGTCTATGTGGGACTGTACACACTTTATTTACTTCATTTTGGTTAAGTGGGCTTCTGTTTCTAGTTGAGGAGTTTCCTAAAAGTTCCTAACAGTGCCATTGTCTTTATATGAACATAGACTAGAGAAACAGTCCTCTTTTTCCATCATAATACTAATCTAGCTATGGAAGGTTTGCCCATTTACACTTTGGAGACTTTTGGTGGATGTAAATAACCCCATTCTTTGCTTGAACACAGTATTTTCCCAATAGCACTTTTCATTGCCAGTGTCTTTCTTTGGTGCCTTTCCTGTTCAGCATTCTCAGCCTGTGGCAGTAAAGAGAAACTTTGTGCTACATGACGACAAAGCTGCTAAATCTCCTATTTTTTTAAAATCACTAACATTATATTGCAATGAGGGAAATAAAAAAGTCTCTATTTAAATTGTTTTTTAAATTTTCTTTTTCAGTTGGTGTGTTTCTGGGATGTCTTATTTTTAGATGGTTACACTGTTAGAACACTATTTTCAGAATCTGAATGTAATTTGTGTAATAAAGTGTTTTCAGAGCATTAGCTGTCAGAGTGTATTTTGAAGTTTTTGCATATTTGCAGGTTTTGTATACAACTTTTTAATAATTACACAAACTCACAAATAATAGTGAAACTTAATGTCTTCAACCAAAAGAAATGTGTGTATTGTACAAAATTTAGAAGCCACTTTGTTATGTAGCCAATATAAATTAAAAAACAGCCTGAAGTTACATACTTTTGTAAAGTCAGGCTCTTCTAAAAACCAGAGGGTTTGTGACTGTATATCAATCAGACGGTAAATATTTTAATAAAAGGTGATCACAGCTAAGAGGAAACCTGTCTCAAATTACATATGCAAATGAGCCATCAATAGGGATCACTACTAATAGTTTTCGTTTTAAAGGACAATTTCAAGCCAGGTACAGTAGCTCAGGACTATAATCCAAGGACTTAGGAAGGTCAAGCAGAAGGATTGTTTGCGCCCAGAAATTCCAAGCTGCAGTGAACTATGATCAATCCACTGTACTCCAGCCTCGGCTACAGAGTGAGATCCTTTCTCTGAAATAAAATAAAATTCCCATATATCCATAGGAATATATTCATCTCTTACAGTGTCTGCAGATTAGTTTTAAAACATCTTTTTCATAATTCATCAATGCAAGTTAGTAAGAACCAGATAATTTTCTATTTTAAAATGTTGGGAATCTAGAACTCTTTTTTTTTTTTAATTCCAACTTGTTTTTCAGGCATCATGGTAGTTGGAATAATACAGATATAATTGGCTAATCATAAAGCACATGAGAGTACAAGAAGGGAAATTTGGAAACAATAAGTCTGCTAGGGTGTTACAATCCTGTGCTAGCACTCCACCTTCATTCTGCCATCCTGGGTTAATTAAAGATGGTAGCCTAGAAAGGAATGAACGACACTGACTTCAAGCAATCTTTCCACTGATTATTCTTGGCTGAACTTCATTTATTGAGTCAGAGATTGCACTGCCTGGGAAATGCCCCAAGGATTGAATTCTAGGCCTGGCCACAGTAGAATTGCCTGGAGAATTTAAGAAGAAATTGTTGGGCACTCTTTCCAGCAATCGTTATTTAGTTGGCTTATAAGGGAATACAGGTATAGTTTATGTTTTTAAATTTGTCCAGGTGTTTTCTGCAGTCACAGTCGGAAACCATTGTCTTTGAGAATGGCTATTCTACCTTGCCAGTTACAGTAAGTAGATAGCTACATTTTCACATAAATTACAGTTTACAGATGTTTAGAGGAGGAAAACAGGATCTGAGGTGTTTTGATATGACTGTTAGCAGCAAAATCTGAATGCCTTAATTGTTCAGTGTGTTAAATTGGATAATTAAAATGGTCATAATTGGCTTATTAAGAAAGCAAAGGGAAACAGCTGTGCTTTCATTTTTTCTTCTATTAAAGTACCTAGAGAATATGATATGGGAGAGTTAAAAGAGAAGCTTCTCATTCACTGAGTTGGCCCTGAATTATCATTTGCATAAAATCTTTTATTCTACGTGTGCCTCTTTTGTTTATTAAATCAGCATATTATTTTTCAAAATTACCATGTGTCTTTTAACTCTCATCCAGATGTTGTATAAAATCAAATATTTAGGAAGCTGAATGACAATGAAATCCATAGACTTTGTATTAGGGCTTATTTCCCAGACTGTCACCTACATAGTACTCAAAGTTGATGTAGTCTGTAGCAATACTTCTCAAACTTTAAAGTGGGTAAGAATCAACAGTGAGTACTTATTTTCAAAGTACTAACCTGGTCCCATTTCCATAGTTTCGGATTTACTACATTGGGTGGGTCCTAGAAATCTACATTTCTAAGAAGCATTCCTGGTGATTTGAATTCAAGTATTCCATGGTTCATCTCCAAGAAACATAGTGCTACTGAACCTTAAAACATTTTTAGGCACAGAAAGTAATATTCTCAAAAATGTGGTCTCTGTAGAGTGATGGTTAGGCCTAGAAGTCATCAACCCCAGTGCCTCAAACCCAAATCACAAAAAGACCCAGATGCAAATTATCTCCAGGGCCAGAATTTAGCAGCAGCTTCTTCCTTTAGTCCCCTGATGCTCTTTATTCCACCAGGAGAAATAAGTGAGGTGCATGGAAAGGCCACTAGTGGCCTCCCTAGAATCTCCTTTTTATTTTTGAACCACATTTAAAAGCTAGAATAAGTAAATCTATTTGGTGTGTTTTTATAGCATCATGATTTAATTAAAATAACAATTACTGATGATGGTCAATGTGATTCCCCTTCATGGCCTTAAAAATTTTGAAACACCAAAACACAAAGATGTCTGTCACATATCCAAAGTACTGATATAAAAAAAGGATATGCATTTTTCTGGGTTTCAAAATTGACTATACACTGTACTGTCATACAGAAAGGACTTAACACCTAATAAAAAAAAGGGCTCATTTTCAGATATACCAAGATAAAATACAAAATAGGAGCTTATAAAAAACAAGTATGACAATAGAACCCTTTTTGTTTCTGAACAAAAATGCAAACTCCTTTAAAATGAATAAGCCATATAAGACTTGCTATATTTAAGGACACTGTGCCAGTCCATTGTCAGCTTCTAGCCCTCGTTGTGGAAGGTGACAGCAGTCATGGCAGTGTTTGAGCAGATGAGAGCCAATGTGGGCAAGTTGCTCAAGGGTATCAACAGGTACAGTCCTGAGAACCTGGCCACCCTGGAGCACTATTTGGAGATGGAGGCCAACAAAGATGCCTCTGATCTGGAAGCCAACCCGGCTGTCCTGAAGCTGTACTAGTCCAATCCAGTGTTTTTTCAGACCATAGTCATGCCCAGATCCATCTGAAAGCCTTCACCAACCTGCCACCTAGCAACTTCACCCTGAGTAAGCACATGATTGGCCACATCAAGAAGAGTGGCCGTCCGACAGACTTTTACCTCAGGAACCTGCTGGAGACCTGCCATTTCCAGGCCTTCTGGCAAGTCCTGGATGAAAGCATGGACCGCTTAGAAGGCATAACTGGCTTCGAAGACCGTCCAAATGCTTACCTGCCCTGTCATGGGTATCACTTACCAGCACGTCAACTGCTGGCTACTGGCCGAGATGCTCGGATATCTGTCGGACAGCCAGCTGAAGGTGTAGGTGAGAAAATAAAGCTGGAGTGCTGATGAGTCAGGGCAGATCTTCATCTGCAGCCAGGAAAAAATCATTAAGCCCAAGAACTTTGTGGAGGAGATAGACTTTGACAGTGTGTCCAGCATCGTGGCCTCCTTCCAGTAACTGCAGGTGTTTAATAAAGATTTGTTGTCTTAAAAAAATACTGTCTTCTATTATACTATATAATTCTCCATGCCTTTAAAATAGATATATTATCTAGGAAACTGATGGGTAAGTTGGGTCCTTTCTGATCCTGGTTCTAGCCTCATACTCCTTTGCCTAATAATTTTACTTTCTTAGCAGGAGATTTCTCATGATAAAAACTCCCTGTTGTTGTGATTCTCTACTTTGTTTATTTGGTAATTAATCTGTTCTCTATAATTGGAAGAGAGTGTCAAGCATGCATGTAGCTAGAACAACACAATTGCACTGATTCTTACAACTCACGTATACTTCTAGATAAGACAGTGCTGTTCAATAGAATGGCCCAATCTTAGCCATTCCATTAAGTTTGCAAAGAATACTGGGTTAAGGTCAGAAAAAATCTGAAATTTTGAGTTCTAGATTTGATTATTTCATATACCATTGTCTTAGTCTTCTTTAGTAATCACAAATAAATTCAAACACATTTAAGAACTAAATATGTTCTTGTTATTAATTATTATTAAGAATTAATGATCTATAATACATGATGAAAATAATCACGAACTAGCAATTTATCAATAAAAAGTTTTATTACTGTTTGATTGATATAACTGAAAAGCCCAGGCCTGGCTAGATCTAGAGACTCAGATGACACAAATAGGATTTGGCTTCCCTCTCAGTTTGGCTTTCTTTTACGTAAGATTTACCTTCATTCAGGCTCTCCATAACTGTGGTAATGTCATAGGATCCAGCCTGGATCCCACATCTGCCAAAGACAAGCAAGGCGCAGAGGAGCAAGGGGTGTATAAGTGAGCAAGTATGGGGTCCAGCCACTGCACAGCCAGGTATGCTGGCTATGGCGGGGCAGGTAGCTCTCAGTGCTGGCACAGGCTCTGGCTCCCTGTGAGGCTGCAGCTGGACCAGATATACCCCCAAGTGGCTCCCACAGTGGGAACTGGGGAACACAGTGGTGCCCAGAAGCTTGGAGATGCCAGGAACTGCAGAGCCCCAAAGAGGGTGTCACTGCCCTGGCTCAGGAGCTCCTAGGTCTGGGCTCCTCGAAGGGCCACAGCTTATCTCTCCTTCTTTCTTCTCTCCTTCTTGTCACCCATAACATGGTGAGCAAGGGGTATGCTTCAGCCCTGTTTGTGTTACCACTCTTCAGTTCCACCATTAGGCAGGTCCCATGTTCTTATCTCACGTCCAGGAAGAATGAGGTATGTGGACAACTGGAGGGTGAGTAAGGTGAGGAGGTGCTTTATTAAGTGACAGTACAGCTCTCAGGAGACCCAAAATGAGTAGCTACTTTCTGCAGGCAGGTCATCCTAATGAGTGCAGCTCTCAGTGGAGAGGAGAACTGGAGTGGGTGAGCTCCTCAATGCAGGGATATCATCCTGACATCTGCTCAGCTCTCAGCTGAGAGGAGGAGACCCACAGCAGGTAGCTCCTCTCTGCAGGCAGGTCCTTCCAACGTCTGCCCAACTCAGCTGAGAGGAGACCCACAGCGAGTAGTTTTTCTCTGCAGGAAGAGCCTCCTGATGCCCTAGTCTGACTGAGTCCAGGGTTTTTATGGGTTTTGGAGGAGAGGAAGTACATGTTGTTTGGTCCATGGGTAGCCATGGGCAAGCTAGAAAAAGCACCATAAGTTCTCACTCTGGTCCTCGGAACTCGCAGTTTAAGCCTCAGGCTTCATGCCATCCCAGACCTGAAGGTGGGGCTTCACCCAAGACCTGCCCCTTTCTGCCCAGAAGCCTGTCTGCCTCCTTCTGCCTTTAATCTGCTGTCCCTGACATCCAAACTGTTAATGCTCAGGGGCACCTGCTGGCTTACACCAAGCTGCCCTCACCAACCTCTCTGCCTCCCTGCTGTGCTCATTAATGCCCAAAGTCCAGAGGGGGCCAGGGTGGCAGGGGGCTGGCATGTCAGCACTGCTCCAAGCATGTACACACCCAGCCAGGTCATGACAGCACCTGGACTTGGCTTCATCTTTGCTCTGAAATCACAGTGGGTGCCAGGATCAGGGAGAGGCCAGGCAGTGAAAACAGGCACTTCTAAGCATGTGGGGGCAAGCAGGGCTTCCTGGGCCCTGGAAGATGCAGAGATGGCTAGGTCCACAGTCATGACTGGGCAGTTACAGCCCCCTCCACCTTGGAAGGAGGCAAGGCTTCTGCCTGTTCCAGGCTCCTGCAGGTTCCATGGGGCATGCAGCCCTGGCTACGCCTCCCCAGTGGCAGTCAGAGTCATGGCAGCCTGTTCCTAGACTGGCCATGGCTGTCATCAGTAATAAAGAGAGGTGGCAGCCAGTAGTTCTATATTTAGATACTACCAGCATTTACTCTGACATATGTAGCTTCTTTTTCCAAAGAGTTCCAATACACTAACTGGCCTAATTTGGTTCATGTGTATCTTAGTTGGTTTTGTGTTACTATAAAATAATACCTAAAGCTGAGTAATTTATACATGAAAGAGGTATATTTGGCTCATGGCTCAGCAGGCTCTACAAGAAGCATGGAACTGGCATCTGCATTTGGTGAGGGCCTCAGGCTGCTTCTGCTCATGGTGGAGGGTGAAGGAGAGCCAGCATATGCAGAGATCATATGGGGAAAGAGGAAGCAAGAGAGAGGGGAGACGGTGTCAGGCTTCTTTTGACAACCAGTCCTGGAGGGAGATAATAGACTGAGAACTCACCACAACAGAGGGCATTAATCTGCTCATGAGGGATCTGCCCCCATGACCCAAACACTTGCTGTTAGGTTCCACTTCTGACACTGGGGACCAAATTTCAATATGAAATTGGGTCGGAACAAACCGTACTCAAACTATAGTAATGTACCAACCCCAGAACCAGTCATTGACGCCAAGGAAAATGTGATGCTGGATTAGCCAAGCCTCCATGGAGCCAGGGGCAGAGTTATGCTCCACAGTAACTACCCTGATGGTGCGGAAAGATTGGTTTTCCTGAAGAAAACAGGATACTATTGCTAGTTGAATAAGAGCAGATTCTATGGAGGAAAAAAAAGTGGATATTCACTACTGTTATATTGGATCTTAACACTTAACCATAATATTTCTCAGATAATAGGGTTTACTATAATAGCTATTTGTGTAATGTTTAAATTATTACATTAAAATGAGACATTTTATGATTAAGTCTATACCAATGCATATATGAAGGTAGCCACAAATTCCCACAAACGATATTGAATACCAGAAGAAATGTTAAACTTTGTTTTGCTGAAATAACAATCAAAACCAAAAAATATAGAGATGTCCAAGAGCAGAGATTTGAGGCTTAAAAGCTATCTTTATACTCTGATATTTACCCAAAAAAGATTGATGGAAGCATCCAGTGAATAAAAGAGACAAAATGATCAAGAACCAAAATTTGATGTTCAGTGAATACTATTTATTGTGAAACAAGCATGCAAGCAAATTACAATGTTCTGTTGTCTCCACCCTTTTCTGAATCCATAATTTTGAGGGAGTTCTCAGATAATGATTTTCTAATTCTAACATATTATCTTTATTTATTAGCTTGCATTCTTCTGTAAATGGCTGAGTCTAACCCTCCCAACCTAAGAGAATTTGGCACCATCCATTCAGGTGCATAAAATAATTTCCTCATTTTATTTGTGAGCAATATGACATGCACTCAAAATTCATGGTATAAATATGGTCAAATATCTTGTTTTTCTACTTAATTACTCATGTCTTTACCACTCTTGTTGGCAAAAAGTCAATTATCAGACTTTCATTGGTTGGCTTCCCCCTCTTTCCCTCCTCTGGAGAAAGAAAAATAAAAATAAAAAAAGAAATAATAAAAATAAAAAATAAAGACAAAAAACAAGAAGACAAAAGAAAAAACATATGTCCCTTTAAAAGGCATGGATAGACTCTGGTAGATTTCCAGATGCAAAAATGGCATACTCAGGTATAAGGCAACCATTCTGCAATTGCTCCTTGCTACCTCATGATGTCACTGATGAAGACTCCTATCTATTAATTCATCAGTTCTAAAAATACTTGCTCCCTTGCTAGCTGCCCTAATTCAGACCACCCTCCCTGAGTGCTGTGGGTGGTTTCTACGGGTCGATCTTTTTAGTGCTAGGTTATTTCAGTTCACACAGGCCCAAGAGTCTTTGGTCAGTGCTGATTCTCATATCTGTGCTTCATGGACACAAAATTATGACCTGGCTTCCCTTCTTATAATCCATATTGGGATCAGGAGCTTCTGCTCTTAAATCTCAAAACCGGAGTTACATCAGTCCTTCTTTACTAGAGATGGGCTGGCTCTTGTGCCCCGTATCCCTTTCTCAAAGATACTCTTGTGAGTCTCAAGTACCCAACTCTACCTAACCAGAGACACTTCCTTCCACGATTCGAAGGCGACTTCTGACACCTGTTTGTTATTTAGCAAACACTGCTGAATGTCTCACAAACAAAAGACTAAGTTCTTAGGCACAGTGGTAAAGGGCAATACCCTGGCTCTATTGAGATTTATTTGAATGGCATGCACATTTTACCTCTTACTGTATTTCTTTTTTTCTTAGTAAAAAAAAAAGAACAAAACTAAAATATAGTCCCCAGCTGGGCAGCTCCATCATACATTAATAGATTTTTTTTAATGAGGCTCAAATAAAAGAATGAACTAATCTAGTTATACTAATTCCAATGCCTCCTTAGGTTAATTTCATTTCTGGCACTTTGAATTTTCGGAGTTTATTTTCTCTTGTATTATATTTCCCAAAAGTCATAGAATTCTTAGAAATCTTCTGGAGTTTCAAATTTCCAGAGTCTTTTTCTGAGACTTGTTTGGCCTCCATTTGAAAGAAAGAGATCCTTTCTTAAAAACAAAACCACAATTCTCACATCTGTGATAAAATATGGTACCCAGGTAATCCAATTAAAAGTAAATAAAAGAAAGGTAAAGGATTCATTCAACAGACATTAATTAAGTTTTTCTGCAAAATACAAAGATTAAAAAAGCACAGAACCCCTAATGGGTCTGTAATCTAGTAAGGTAGCTAAAATAAGCTTATAACTAATTAGAGTATAAGGCATAAGAAAAACACATGTAAAATGTCATCAAATTGTTATTGAAGAGCAGAAAGTCTTCATTAAAAAGACAGTATTTGAGTAAGTAGAGGAGGATTATTGCAAAATGCTTGTAGGTGATTAACAACAGGGCTATATTCCATTGCACTCAGGATAGTTAAGGGTAGCAGTAGTGGATGGGCTGGAAAGCCAGGCTGATATACCTAGAAGTGTTTCAAAACCTTGAGAAGGAATTGGACTGCAACTGCATTTTACATACTTGATTTTATCATACATGTTTATATGCTGAGATTTGTTAGTAAAAGTAAAAATGTGTTTTCTTTATTGAACAGAATGAAAAAAATAACAAATTACACTTGGAATAAAATCTCAAGTTAGTCTGAATTCTTAGGAAAAGGAGTATTGTTCTATATAAATGCTGGATAAAAGCTCTTTATCAGACATATGATTTGCAAATATTTTCTCTTAGTATGTGGGCAAGCTTTTCATTCTCTCAGCCTTGTCTTTCAAAGGGAAGTTTTAAATTTTGTATTTAATTTTTATCTCTCTCTCTCTCTCTCTCTCTCTGTGCAAACGTGTTTGTGCATGTCTTTGTGTCTCTATCTCTTTCTCTTTTTTTGTATCTCCAGCCCATAGCTCTGCTTTCCTCAGTATTGGCTTTATTCTCTAGAATGTTTTTCTATGTGATATAAAAATGTCTGTAATTGGTGTCTGTAAAAAGTTAAAGAGATAGACTCCTCTATGCACCCCATATCTATATCAATCCCCAAAAGGATTCAGAAACACAAGGACACTAGCATTTTTTTTTCTCAGAAATAACAACAGATAGCAACAACTTAACCATTAGTCCTTGCAGCTCACTATTTCAAGAGAGGAAACTTTTCCTTGAAGTCTCTGAGACGGTTTCTGTCACGTGCATCACGCGGTCATTTCTGTGCTAATCCATTGCAAAGAATGGTCCATGGTTCCACAGGAGAAGTGCTAGCCACTTAAACAAAATTTGGATAGGAAAAAGAAAATGGTTGCTAAATAAACGACAAACAATCCACTATAGGTTGGCCACAGTTCATGTTTAGAAAATAATATTTGTTTATTGATGGATATCTGCTAAGCTCCTTAACCTCAAGTATCTCACAATCTAGAGGGAAAACAAAGCATAAATTCACATATTAAGTTTCATGATGGATGTAGACAGACATTTGACAAAGTTCAAAGTGAAGAATCATAGAAAGTGTATGTTAATGTTCAAGAAAACAGAAAATAAATGAAAGTTGTAGGTAGAAGTTGATAGTGGAGAACTTTCTTTGCACAGTTCTCTAGTAGTAAATTAGCTTTTTAAATCACCCTAGTGATTTAAAAAAATCGCTATATCATATCTATCACATACCTATCAAAAAATCAAGTATCATATCATTTTTCTCATTATGTCATTAATACTCTTCCAGTAAGAATTTAATTCCAGAGCAATAAGAATCTAATAAAAGTTTCAAAAAACGAAGGTCTAAGTGAGAAGTGAAAGTATGTCCTGAAAAAAAAACGGCTGTAAAATGTTGCATTGGTCTCAAAGTTACTGGGCTAAAAGGAGCCTGAATTCCAGAGCATAGCGTATAAAATATTTTAGTGTCACTTTCATATTTGTATATGTAAATACTTAGACATTTTATGAGGTTATTTTCTCAAAATACCTAGTATCTACTTTTAATTGTAGATTAGAATAGATATGTGGATTATAAATATATAAATAGATAACCAATTGACAATTGATTTATAAACAGACTTACAGTCACAGAAAGGAGTGGAAGAGACGGTGAGAGAAGGAGAGATGAGGGAGATATCCACATACGTAGATTCCTCATAAAGAGTTCTTCAGGGTAGTTATTAGCATTGCAGTGAATGACTGACATCTGGTGGTAAAAGTAAAAAATTTGTGTGGATTGGTGCATTCAAAAATAGGTATTATTTAGTGGATAATGGCTGTCTTCAAGTAGAATAAAATACAGTCAGTCTTTCAGTAGTTATGTCTACATCATGCCAAGTATCCAAATATTTTAAAATATCTGGAACTCGAGGTGGAGGTTGCGGTGAGCTGAGATTGCGCCATTGCACTCCAGCCTGGATAACAAGAGCGAAACTCCGTCTCCAAAAAAAATATCTGGAACTCAGGTGTCACATAAATACTGACAGTATCTGTATCCTCTTCACCAACAGAGACATTATTAACACACCAAAAAGAAAATGATTGAAGTGTGCTGGGTTTGCATATTTAAAGCAGGAGGAATATTTTAAAAACCTAGTGAGTGTCAAAAAGGTTAAATGATTATTTATTACTGTGTAGTCTTCTGTCTAACTAGCTTCCTGGCTAAATTTATATTGACCTATGTTGCATTGTCTCTTGTTTAAATTAATAAACCAGTCATCTAGGCAACAAATATTCATTCACTGCCTACCCTATCATGAGCTCTATGTAATGTACTATACAGAATTACAAGCAGAACATGGTTCTTCTCCTTAAAAAATTACAGCCTTATTGAAAATAAATGACTAGCAAATAAGAAACAATTAGAGAACCATTTATAACAGTATATCTTACACAGTACAAAGATTAATTAATTTGAACAGAAAAATGAAAACTATGAACATTGAAATTGTCAGTTTGATATGGCTTGGATCTGTGTCCCCATTTAAATCTCATGTCAAATTATAATCCCAATGCTGAAGGGGCCTCCTGGGAGGCGATTGGATCACAGCAGTGGTTTCTTCCTGAGTGGTTTAGAACCAGCCCCTTGGTGCCGTTCTTGTGACAGAGTTCTTGTGAGATCTGGTTGTTAAAAAGTGTGCAGCACCTTACCCCAGACTCTCTCTCTTGCTCCCACCATGTAAAATTCCTGTGCCCTCTTTGCCTTCTGCCATGACTAAAAGCTTCCTGATGCCTCCCCCAAAGCAGAAGCCACTATGCTTCCGGTACAGCCTGCAGAACTGTTAGCCAAATAAACCTCTTTTCTTTATAACTTACCCAGTCTTGGGTATTTCTTTATATCAATTCAAGAACAGACTGATACATTAAGTAGGTACGATTAGAACTAAGCTTCTAAAAACAAGAAAGATTGGAAGTAGAATGGTAAAAACAATAAGGTGGAAACCTCAGGTAATGGCACTAAGTGAAGAAGAGAGGCATAAATGAACATGAACACAGTAAACCCATGGAACAGTGCTCTGATTAAGGAAATAGAATTATTTTGAGAAATAGTATTCCACTATTTGGCAGGCCCAGAATAGAGTGAACTTTGTGAAATTAGGTTTTGTTTGTGTGTGTTTGTTCATGTGATAAGAAATAGAAATAGTCACATTTTTTCTTCAAATGAGTAGTGACACAATAAAAATATTAAGGAAGTAAACTGGTATGGACAGAAGGTGACATTGGAAAGGGGACTGAAGATAAACTGGAGTCAGGCAGGCCACTGAATAAAATGTTGAGGTGAAGTAACCTTGGAGATTGGCAGTGGGAACTTAATGGAAAGAATGGTGTCTTGGTCTGTTAAGTGTCATTGTAACAGAATATCTGAGACTGTACAATTTGTAAAGAAAAAGGGATTATTTAGGTCCTGATTCTTCAGGCTGGGAAGTTCAAGGGCATGACCCTGGCTTCTGGTGATGGCTTTTGTGCTGCATCGTGACTAAAAAGTGATAAAATGTTACTTGATCCTAGGCGCCTAGGTTTTGGCTGTTTCTTTTTTTTAAAAAAAAGAAAAGCTTCACAGAAATTAAATTTCACAGTTTCATTGGGAAAAGGATGACTGGCAAATTGGGCAGCCTCCAGAACCAGAATCAGTTCAAAGTGATTCCAGGGCTGCCACATGATCTGGCTGTTTGCCTTATTTGAACACAGTTTGAACAGTTAGCTGCCTATGGTTGACTGAAGTTCAGCTGCTGTGATTGGCTAGTTATTATAAGAGTAGGTTACTGTTGGTTTATATATAAAGTTAGGTTAGAGTTCACTATGCACAGAGACACCGTTAGGCAAAATCTAAAATCCGCATGAGCAGATTTTGTCCAAATTTAATTTAACAATTCCCGCCTTTGGTCATCCACTCAATTTTAAAAGATTGATCAAACTTTAAGCATTGACATCACTCCCTGTCAGCATTGTAGATGGACTTATTTGGTTTCAAATCCTACTGGGAAACAGCAGAACAGTAGGTTTTGTAAGGTGGGAATAATGAAACCAAACAACAGAAATAGAAGTTTGTTGACATAAAGTTACTTCAGCTTACTTTTTGTAAGGGTTAGAGCAGAGGGGACTTTCTTACTGTACTGGAATATCCTGTTTTCAAGAGAAAAGAAACTGGTCTGTTTGGGGATCTATCTCTTTCCTTAAATTTGCAGTTTCATTCTGTGGCACTTAGTATGAGTGACTTCATTTTGATTTAGTCTGGTCCCTTGGTACCTAGTGCAGGAGCTCAATCCAAAATAATGGCTTCCCATAATTTTGTTTCATAATTTGCCCCTTTTGGTCAGTTTCTCACTAAGGTGAACATGTGACCAAAACTTAGGCATCAGCATTACTCTCAGTTACCATCATTGTGGGTTTTTAGTCTCAGTACATCATTAATAGGTGATGATGTCCTCATGATCATAAATTTTTTGAGTTTTAATTGTTCCAGTCCAAGACACACCATTGATGATCTACATGTGACTACATGCAATATTCAAAACTTTTTGAAGAATACAGCAGACCAATAAGACTACTATTAAGACTCTATTAAGATTATCAGAAAGATAGTAACAACATTTGGGAGTATGTTCGTAGGCCAGGTTCTCTATGAATCAAACCAACTAAAATCAAATAAATCAACGAATGGGACAGATGAAGAGTCTACTTGTTTTAACCAAGAAGCCTGTTTGTTAATTTCCTGTGACTGAATCTATAATATCAATGTATTCGTCTATGTGTGCAAAAAGAAGTGTCAGCAACTGTACAGATTCCTTTCTGGTTAGCCAGTTGGTAATCTAGAGTAATTCTATTATCTAGCATAACTTAAGCAAGATAAATGTTAAAAGTCTGTTGTGAAGTTATAGTCTTTGCAGTAGAATCTGCTATAGAGTCTATATGCAGGATACATTTTTAATCCTTGCCTCATTTATATTTACTCTAAGTCATAGATTAAAGAGATGTAACAAATATGCCCATACAGAAGCATAAAAGCTTTCTGGCAATATTCTCTTTAATTTAAGATGTAGGTTAACAAGAGTGGACCAATGTTTTGTTGCTAAATGATTATGGAGCAAGAAATGTATGATTAAAATTCCAGGCCGGGCGCGGTGGCTCAAGCCTTTAATCCCAGCACTTTGGGAGGCCGAGGCGGGTGGATCACGAGGTCGAGAGATCGAGACCATCCTGGTCAACATAGTGAAACCCCGTCTCTACTAAAAATACAAAAAATTAGCTGGGCATGGTGGCACATGCCTGTAATCCCAGCTACTCAGGAGGCTGAGGCAGGAGAATTGCCTGAACCCAGGAGGCGGAGGTTGCGGTGAGCCGAGATCGCGCCATTGCACTCCAGCCTGGGTAACAAGAGCGAAACTCCGTCTCAAAAAAAAAAAAAAAAAAAAAAAAAAAAAAAAAAAAAAAAAAATTCCAAGCCCAGGCCAGGCATGGTGGCTCATGCCTGTAATCTCAGCACTTTGGGAGGTAAGACAGGAGGATCATTTGAGTTTGAGATCAACCTGGGTGACATAGGGAGACCCCCATCTCTACAAAAAATTTGTTTAAATTTAGGCATGGTGGTATATACCTATAATACCAGCTAATTGGGAGGCTGAAGCAAGAAGATTGCTTGAGCCTTGGAGGTCAAGACTACAGTGAACCATGATCTTGCCCTGCACCTCATCCTGGATGACAGAACAAGACCACATCTCAAAAAACAAAAATAAAAAATAGAATTCCTAGCCTACCGTGTGCATTTGTCTTTCATATATCAAGGCATATGTTTGCCCATGTATAAGATTCACTGTAAAATCCACCACAAATAAAAGTATACCCCATAGGTGCACACAAAACCCCTTTTCCAGCTTTATTTTAGTGATACACTATCTGAAATGGTTCAGTTTCTTGACAGAGTCTGTGGTGGAGTTATTACAGGCTAAAAAAGCATAAAAGTCCCTGGCACATAAGTCAATTTGCAATAAACTCCATTGGGATTTGGTGCAAATCTTTCTTAGAATATGTTCATTGTTTCTGGTTCTTGCATCTCATTATTGAGTTAAAACAGTAAGTGAGAACAAATGGGGCTAGAAATCTTACCACTAGTACAATTTGAACAAGTTATGTTGAGCTGTTGCTAAAGTTACCCAATGGGTTAACCAAAGGACACCTTAGGTTATGTAAAGATCTGAGTTTGGCATGGCAAATTCAATACCCCATTGAGTTGCCCACAAAAGCTATTGATTGTGAAATTCTATTTGCAGCATTATTCTGCAAATTGAAAGTGGTAGGCTTAAGTAAAACAAAGCAAAACAAAAACCCAATTAAGAAAAGTAAGAGTTTCGTGATAACAAGGAAGTCTTGATCTATGATTTATTACGTGCTATCACATTTCCTTCCCAACTGCAGAATATTTTAGTTTTAAATAGTTTTCAATCTATCTACCAAATCTTGACTATGACATTTGTTTTGAGATCGTTACATAAGATCAACCTATCTGGGCTGGGTACGGTGGCTCACACTGGTAATCCCAGCACTTCGGGAGGCTGAGGCAGGAGAATCGCTTGGAGTCGGGAGGTGGAGGTTGCAGAGGCAAAAACGCCATTGCACTCCAGCCTGGGCAACAGAGTGAAACTCCATCTCAAAAAAGCAAAAGATTAACCTATCTGAATTGGGCAAGTCAAAAGCTTATTCCCAATTTTTAAATAAAAATGCTTATTTTTGATAACAAGCTCTTTATAAATAACACTGTTCACAAGGAAATACCAATTGATACGTGACATGAGAAAGAATGTATGATTTTTGAATATAAAAGGAATTTCATTAGGTTTAGATAAGCTGAGACTACACAAAAGTTTTCCAGGCTATTTAATCAAGTAACTTATAATGCACACATTCCTGAGTATACACCACTGTGGTGACATTGTTTGTTTCAGAGTTTCCTGCATTCAGCTTAAAAGGTGCTTCTTCCCAAGAAACTGCACTTTTCTGTCAAATGCACTTGATCGAATAGGAGAATTGGGTTCATAAAATGTATTCATTGAAAACTTTATATATAAAACATAAACATCAGTAAAGAAGTTCTTTATTCCATCTTCTTGTCTTATGTCATGAAGCATAATAAATCTCATATGCCCCGCAGTGACAAATGCTGACACAAACCACTCATTGAACTTGTCCACCGTTTTCAAGTACATGTTGTTCGACAGCCACATGTTCTCATCTCCGAGGCTGAGAGCAGCATGAGCTATGAACTGGTTAGATGACGATGGTTGTCTTTGGATTCTGCTTTCCCAGCTGGCAAAAACTCCATTTCAAAAACTGGATTATCATGGTGGCCAATGATTACAAAGTAGAAGCTCCCAGACATGGTCTTCAATATATGGCTCCTCTGTGGACCTCAACCTGGAGTGATCTTGCTTCTGAGAAACATCTGGCAATGTCTGAGGACATTTTTGGTTGTCACATTTGGGGGAGAAGGTCCTACTGCAGAAGAGGCCGACAACGGAAACACAATCTGAAACAACATTTAAATAACCTCTGAACTAGATAAAATCACTTTTTCTAACAAAAATTTCATTTTTATGCCTTCCTTATTACCATTCTCACCAAAAAATATGATTTTTTTACACTTTGCATAGAGAATTGTTTCACTTATTATTACTAGTTTTAATTACATATATTAAAGAAAATTTTAGCTCTTAGTAACTTCAATTTCCAGTGAAAAACCTAGGTTGTAAGTAGCTTTGAATTGTCTTATTTCATTTCAGTAGTTATAGATGAAATCATTTTATGGCTTTTATAAAACTCTATTTCCTCAATTTTTAAATATTTATTAATGGATCCAAACATATTTAGCTTCTCTGTATTATATAAAAACAGGATGTTGAAATACATAAACTTATGATTAATAATGAATGTTTCAGTATGTTAATTTAGAAATGACTCAGATATATTATAAGGAACTAACTTTAAGGTTTTAAATTGCTGAAAAAATTTTTTGAAACAATGACAAGTTTATTTACACATTTTCATGCTGTTTACATTCACCTAGTTTATACATTCTTAACAATTATGTTTGAATTTCTCACTATGAGAGATGGGAAAGTTCTTCTTCAAAGTTTATAGCTTAGACTACATTATAAAGAGTTATAATCTCTTGCTCTATGGCCATGATCCACTATTAGCATAAACATATACCCGTTCTCTAAATCAGCTACATCTTAAATTAGTTACCTTGACTCTCTCCAGCATGTCTGAACAGAACTGGGCAAGCTCCAACCCCTGGTGCATGCCATTCCTTATTTGGAAACCCTCCTGACCTTCTCCTGACTGGCTTCCTCTTCTTACTCCTCTTCCCCCTTATCTATTCAGGAAATTTCCAAGGTTTTGGCCAATTGGGTCAAGCATAGAATGTGAGGTCCCGTTCTGGGAAATGGAAACTGGACACAGCAGTAGGGCGATTGAGTCAGGTTATGAAAGTTATAAATGTCCCTGTCTCCTTTGTTCAGGTGTGCTCTTGTGGCAAGACTGCCAGTGAGTCGCACCCTTCCTGCAGGAAGTAAACTAGCCTTGCTCAGTAATCTATCGTCTCTGTGTGAATTTTTCCCAACATTATAAACCTGTTCCCAACATCATTAAAAAAAGCTAGACATTGTAAAAGTTCAGAAAACATCACCTGAAAATACGTTGCCTTCGTATATTATTGTTACCAATATGTAACCCATGAGGCTTTATGAATTCTTACCTCTCTAAAGACAGATTTTCTGGTTTTTTGTTTTGTTTTTAGAGACGGAGTCTTACTCTGTCACCCAGGCTGGAGTACAGTGGCACAAGCTCAGCACACTGCAACCACTGTCTCCATGGTTCAAGTGATTCTCCTGCCTCAGCCTCCCGAGTAGCTGGCACTACAGGCACCTGCTACCATGCCCAGCTAATTTTTGTGTTTTTAGTAAAGATGGGGTTTCCCCATGCTGCCCAGAGTGGTCTTGAACTCCTGAGCCACCTCCCAAAGTGCTAGGATTACAGGCATGACCCTCCATGCCTGGCCTAAAGACAGATTTTCCAGAACTCAGTTGTCAATTGTCTTCTCCCTTGAGAGTTCCAGCAACCAGGGAAGATAAACTTTTACGGCAGGAGAGGAGACTTCATTACACCCAGATGGACCTTGTCACAAACTAGCACCCATCCTTCTTTTAAGGGCCCATTCATCTTTCCCCAAAACCACTTACTACTTCTGGCCTAAGTTTGCCCAAAACAAAGAAGGAGGGTAGAGGCAAAGGACCAGTGAAGAAACTAGAAAATCACGTTAAACAAAGTAAAGCCTTGTTATGCAAATGTAAATTAATGACTTTTCCATTGTGAGAATTTCTAGTGACTCAGTCTCTCTTCCCAGTGAATGGAGGAAACACCCTTACAAATGAAGACTTCCTTTATTGATGTAAACTTATTTTACAAGAGAGTTTCAAAATAGCCAGCTTACTGACACAAAGATATTTTGGAAATCAAATTAGTTGAATGGGTGGTCCTACTGAGTTCAAGGTAGGGCCCATTAATGACTAGAACAAAAAAGGCATTTTCTATGTCTGGACTCAGAATGGATAACTGAGAAAAAGAAGTAAGCCTACTTTGCCTACTTTACCTACTTCACCTTTTATACTTTATGCATTTCTGTTTTCACATGCAGACAGTAAGAGTAACTCGTCAGAGACATCTGAATGAAAGAGCAACATTATCTTGACTAGGGGCTGGGTAAAATGAAGCTGAGACCTATAGGGCTGCATTCCGAGGAGGGTAAGTCATTCTTAGTCACAGGATGAGATAGGAAGTGGTCAGCACAAAAATACAGGTCATAAAGACCTTGTTGATAAAACAGCTTACAGTAAAGAAGCTAGCTAAAACCCACCAAAACCAAGATGACAATGAGAGTGATCTCTGGTCTTCCCCACTGTTACACTCCCACCAGCTCCATGATGGTTTACGAATGTCATGGCAATGTCAGAAAGTTATTCTATATGGCCTAAAAAAGTGAGGACCCCACATTTGCAGGAATTGCCTGCCCCTTTCCTGGAAGACTCATGAATAATTCACTGCTTGTTTAGCACATTTCCACACTGCTGACTGGGCAATTTGCAAAAGAAAGAGGTTTGATGGACTTGTAGTTTCACATGTCTGGGAAGCCTCACAATCATGATGGAAGGCAAGGAGAAGCAAGTCACATCTTACATGGTGGGCAGCAGTCAAATAGAGAGCTTGTGCAGGGAAACTCCTCTTATAAAACCATCAGACCTTGTGAGACTCACCCATCATCATAAAAACACCATAGAATAGACCTGCCCTCATGATTCAGTCACCTCCCACCAGGTCCCTTCCACAACACTCAGGAATTCAAGATGAGATTTTGGTGGGGACATAGCCAAACCATATCACAAATAATTTTTTTTTAATCATAAAAATAGGCTGCTCTGCCCATGAGGTAGCCATTCTTTATTCCTTTACTTTCTTAATAAACTTGCTTTTGCTTTGCACTATGGACTCACTCTGAATTCTTTCTTATTTGAGATCCAAGAACCCTCTCTGAAAGTCTGAATCAGGATCCCTTTCCAGTAACATAACTAAATCAAAAGGTTATCATACTTAACTTGCCTTATCAATGAAGCACTTAAGCTTTTTGTTTTGTAAAATCTCTTTTAAAAGAGGCAAGAGAAATTTTGAAATCTTCTTAGCAGCTTCTGCATATGACTAGACATCCCTGAATAAGCCTAATTCAGGAGGCTTCATTTTTAAATGCATTTCTTAAAATGTAATCCTATTCACACAGAATGTTCTACTATAATTTTAAATTATCTTTAGTAAGATTTTGTCGGTTTTGTAAGCATTTGCTGTTTTGGGAGTCTAATACTCATACAGTCCATGTAAAATAAGTACAGCCACAAGGTGGAGTACTCAGTTCTTCAGAAATTAAAATCCCATTTTCACAGAATCTTGTCTTTGTCTTTGGTTCTAAGATAACCTTGATAACTTTGCCAATAACGTTTTCCTACTTCAGTGTAAAAAAAAAGAAAAGAAAAGAAACCATAAAATCCCTAAAAGCTGAAGTTTGCCGCTCCTATTGTAATTGTCATTTAATGCCGATTTTTGTCTGACACAGTCAGACATCTGAAGCTTCTAACTGGATTCAATCTAGTAAGTTATTGTATCTAATTTTATCCTGGACCCAGTCCAGTTTCTGCCACAACTTCCAAACTTAGTCCAGACCTAACATTTTCTCGGAGTCAGATAGCTTAAAACAAAAATCCATGGAAATTTGGAATTCAAGAGAAAACTTACTCACAATCCGCAGTGGTTGTGTGAGAGCAATGAATGAACTGGGTCCAGAAGGTAGCTCATTTGGTCACTTGAAACTCCTGGTGGTCACTGGAAACTCTACTGTGAATCCCACTTCTGATAGCACCTGCTAAAAGAAAAATTTTAGACAAATTAAATTTTACATAGTTTTATTGAGCAAAGAACAATTTGCAAATCAGGCAGCTCCCAGAACTGGGAGCTGACTCCAGGCCCACGTATTGTATGATTCTATTTATACAAAAGGGCCAGTAGTTGCAATGTCTATAGAGACAGAAAATATATTGGTGTTTTTTAGAGCTAAAGTGGTGGATGGTGAGGGGCTGCCAATGGGTATGGGATTTCTTTCTGAGGTGATAAAATGTCCTAAAATTAAATTGTGATCATTCTTGCGTAACTCTGTGAATACTATACGCCATTGACTTTTCACTTTAGATGAGTTAATTTTATGGAATGTGAATTATATCTCAATAAAACATTTTATTTAAAGAAAAAAAACTGTACAATCATCTTCAGGTAAATAATTAGCTATCTCAAAGGCCTGAAAACTCCCTGCCACAGTGAGGACACAGGGAAATGCATTCATGGCTTCCACAACTGAGTCATGGCTCCTTCAATACTGAATTATTACTACTACTATCAATGGCCTCACTAAGGTAATTCCTTAGTTTCATATTTGTGAAAACACACTGAATATGTCCTGCTTGGGACAGCTCTATTACCTTCCTGAAGGTGTCCCTCAACATTGACTTCTCTGCTTAGGGAGAGGCTCACAGACATGGGAAAGGTTTTGTTGTGTGTGAAAGTCTGTCCATGGATAATTCCCCTACCTGGTGCTGTGCCTTGCCAAAGATAACCCGCTCTAACCCGTTAGCTTTCTCAACTCAGGGAGCTGCAATCTTTGAGATTGAAAACCTAAAGAAAGGACTGAAAGCTTCCCAGAGGGGGGAAGTGAATCTAGCCAAAGAAAGAGCTAAATTGTGAGTGGGTAGAGATCAGAAAACATCCTATTTTCTGCTGCTTTGCTGTCTTACATGCTCACTGTATTCCCCAGTTACACATGATCTTCCAGTGATTCATCATAGTTGGAATAACACACATATCCACTACTGGAGCCAAACACAACTTCCCCATTTTGGAGTGAACTGAATTGTCATGTTGCTTCAGCAAAGCTCTGTGTCTTAATAACCTTGATAATTCAGGTGTCGTAGTAAAAATTACTTGCAGTGCTAAGAATTTTAAGTTCTATTAATATTCACTGCAGGAAATCAAATAAAGATTTGGAATTAAAGGCTAATAACCTCGTTTGTGAGGTGGAATAGAAAATATTCCAAATAACTTCTGATTCTTATTCTGAAGGAAAAAGTTCTCTCCAGTTTTCAAGTTGCAAATTAAGATGAAAATAGGAAAATGATATTTAACCAACTTTACATCTTCTATATAAATTACACTGGGTTGTAATTTCATTGGCAAAGACAAAGTAATATGTGATTGCAAACAAGTTACTGCAGAGACCACTGTTCTACCACATTCAGTTTTCACTGCCCGATAAAAATGAGATTCTTGAGAACTTGTCTGCTTTATTTTCGGTTCCTTAAATGTATTAACATCAACCATATCCATCAGAAAGGGGCAGGAAGCAGAATGCTCCACTGCCATCCTTCATAAAGTTAGGAAAGTTATTTGAGCCTCTCTTTGTTCTCGCAAGGAATGTAAATAACGCTATTCAGTATGTATAATCACTCGTGGGAAGCTTTAAATCACTACCTAGCAATTATTAACCAGAAATGTGGCAGGTGAAAGGCAAGTGCAGATCTCTGTAGCAACGAAAACGTCTTAGCCTTCCTAAAGGGACACGTATTAACTCAAGAGTTTTTTGTTTGTTTGTTTTTGCTGTTTGTGTGGGGCCTTTTTTTTTTTTTTGAGTTTTAAACTGCGTATAAATGAATGCTGAATTCCTAACCCCTGAAGGCCAGATCTTATATCCAAATGACTATTCAACAGATGCACTTAGATGTATAATAAACATCTCAAACTCAACATGTTAAAAACTGAACTTCTCTTTTCCTCCTCAAACATGCTTCTCCCAGTCGTCCTCATCTTAGTTATCAGTTACTCCATCCTTCTAGTTATGTAAGCCAAAAGTGTTTGGCGTAATCATAGACACTTCTCTTCCTCTAAATCCCTACATCCAATATGTTAGCAAATTCCGCATAATGCAGCTTCAACATATAACAGATAATAACCATTTCTTATCACTTCCTTTGCTATTGTTGCCATCATCATCTCTTATCTGAATTATTATTATTTTTTTGGTATTTTTATTTCTTTTTTTTAACTGCATTTTAGGTTTTGGGGTACATGTGAAGAACATGCAAGATTGTTGCATAGGTACACACACGGCAGTGTGATTTGCTGCCTTCCTCCCCATCACCTGTATCTGGCATTTCTCCCCATGCTATCTCCCCCCAACTCCCCACCCCCTGCTGTTGCTCCCCTATTTCCCCCCAACAGACCCCAGTATGTGATGCTCCCCTCCTTATGTCCATGTGTTCTCATTGTTCAACACCCACCTATGAGTGAGAACATGCGGTGTTTGATTTTCTGCTCTTGTGTCAGTTTGCTGAGAATGATGGTTTCCAGGTTCATCCATGTCCCTACAAAAGATACGAACTCATCGTTTTTGATGGCTGCATAGCATTCCATGGTGTATATGTGCCACATTTTCCCTGTCCAGTCTATCATCAATGGGCATTTGGGTTGGTTCCAGGTCTTTGCTACTGTAAACTGTGCTGCAATGAACATTTGTGTGTATGTGTCCTTCTAGTAGAAGGATTTATAATCCTTTGAATATATACCCAGTAATGGGATTGCCGGGTCAAATGGAATTTCTATTTCTAGGTCCTTGAGGAATCACCACACTGTCTTCCACAATGGTTGAACTAATTTACACTCCCACCAACAGTGTAAAAGTGTTTCTATTTCTCCACATCCTCTCCAGCATCTGTTGTCTCCAGATTTTTTTTAATGATCACCATTCTAACTGGCATGAGGTGGTATCTCAATGTAGTTTTGATTTGCATTTCTCTGATGACCAGTGATGATGAGCATTTTTTCATATGTTTGTTGACCTCATGTATGTCTTCTTTTGTAAAGTGTCTGTTCATATCCTTTGTCCACTTTTGAATGGGCTTGTTTGATTTTTTTCTTGTAAATCTGTTTTTGTTCTTTGTAGATTCTGGATATCAGCCCTTTGTCAGATGGGTAGATTGCAAAAATTTTTTCCCTTTCTTTTGGTTGCTGATTCACCTAATGACTGTTTCTTTTGCTGTGTAGAAGCTGTGGAGTTTGATTAGGTCCCATTTGTTTATTTTGGCTTTTGTTGCCAATGCTTTTGGTGTTTTGGTCGTGAAGTCCCTGACTACACTTATGTCTTGAATGGTTTTGCCTAGATTTTCTTCTAGGGTTTTTATGGTGTTAGGTTTCATGTTTAAGTCTTTAATCCATCTGGAGTTACTTTTAGTGTAAGGTGTCAGGAAGGGGTCCAGTTTCTGCTTTCTGCACATGGCTAGCCAGTTTTCCCAACACCATTTATTAAACAGGGAATCCTTTCCCCAGTGCTTGTTTTTGTCAGGTTTTTCAAAGATCAGATGGTTGTAGATGTGTGGCATTGCCTCCGAGGCCTCTGTTCTGTTCCATCTTACCTGAATTATTAGCAACAGCCTCCTAACTCATGCTCCATAGCCTTTTGTCAGTCTATTTCCTTCCCAGCTGCTAGAATGATTTCCTTAAAACCTGGAGCAGACCATGGCATGCTCTTCAAGTACCTCCAGATGATTCTCATTTTTCTCAGACTGAAAACAGAGTTCATACAATGGCCTGTGAGGCTTGAAACAATTTACTCTGTCCCCCTTCCTCTCTGAGTCCTATTATACTCCCTCTTAGTCTGTTCTAAGTTTCCTGGGCCCCATGCTTTTCCTCAAAAATACCAAACACAGAAACACCTCAGCGTCTTCGAACTTGCTGTTTCTTTCCCCTAAAATGTTCTTCCCCCAGGTATACACATGGCTTCTCTCTTCATTTTCAACAAAATTTCCACACATCACCCTCTTCTGCAAGTTGGTTTTCTGCTCCCTATTGTGTTCCTGAATTCATTCATGCTTTTCTTTGGCAGCTATAATGTATTTATTTCATTGCTATATAGTACTCTATATGAATATATGACAAATTATCTAGTCCATTGTTACTTATCTAGGATAAGTTGCCAATGTTTTGCTAGTACAAAAAAATCCTGCTATAAACATTCTTGAAAACAGCTTCTTGTGCAAAATTCCTGGGGTATAGATAGACTTGTGCATCTTTGATTTTACTCTATAATGTAAAATTGGTTTTTAAATAGTGGTATTTGGTATCAATTTACACACTTAGCAGTATTGTATGATGGTATTATCTGCTCTACATACTTTCTAATACTTTCATTATTGCTAACCTACTTGGTATTAAATGATCTCTAATAATTATTTTATTTCTATTTTCTGGCTACTAATGAGATTGGACATTTTAAAGTATTATTATTGCCTGTATTCCAACAGGGAACACATGACAAATTCAGATAATCAAAGAGACTAAATACAAAGATGTACATGGAGTGTAGGAGAAACCAGGGCTATCAACCACAGCACTGTTTTCATCTCTAGGCCTAAAAGGCTGAGTGGAGGAAGAAATTACTGGAAAACCCAGAATAGAGTCTTGTATAGTAGGGACTTTTATATGAAAGAAACAGGCAGAGGGAGTAAAGAAACAAGGAGAATAAATATCTCAACTTCATTCTTCTCCCACCTAATCTTCCACCAAAACATTCATGGGAATCCCTATTGGCCAATCCCAGCGGCAAGTCAGAGGGTATTGGAACCCTCCTGATATATTCCACAGAGGCTAGGATTCTGGTGAAGAATTCAGGAAATATTATTCAGTTGTATCCCCCACTCAAATCTCATCTTGAATTGTAGCTCCCATAATCTTCACATGTCATGGGAGGGACCCAGTAGGAGATAATTAAATCATGGTGATGGTGACCCTCATGCTGCTGTTCTCTTGATAGTGAGTAAGTTCTCATAACATCTGTTGGTTTTATAAGTGGCTTTCCCCCCTTTCGCTCAGCACTTCTCCTTCCTGCCATCATGTGAAGAAAGACATGTTTGCTTCCCCTTCTGCCATGACTGCAAATTTTCTGAGGCCTCCTAAGGCATGCAGAACTTGTGTTTCAATTAAACTTGTTTCCTTTATAAATTACCCTGTCTCAGGTAAGTATATAGAGGCAAAATAACAATAATAATAAATTTAAATAACAAAACAATAGATAAATGCATGAGCAATTTGGCTTTTCTCTTCTATGAAGTACCTAGCCAACACTTTTGTCGATTTTAATATTAGCTTATTTATTTTTTATTTTTATTTATAGGAATTCTTTATGTGAACAATTATTCCTATAAAAAATAAGGTCAATTTTCTTTCTAATCCTAATGCCTTTTCCTTTTTCTTGCCTTAATATGCTGAATAGAGCTTCCAGTACCAAAACAGTTATAAGTTGCCATTATCTTCAGAAAATATTTTCAGTGAGTTCTCCATTGTGTACTATACTTTTTAAAAAATTTCCAGTGAATAGCAATATTCAGCAAATGCTTCTTCTCCTTTACTGGATTAGGGGTCCACAAACTACCACCCCACAAGCCAAATACAGCTCTACTATCAAATATCTAGAAATTGATATTTCTGTAAATAAAATTTTATTGGAACATAATCAGACTCGTTTATTGAGTAGAGGGCTGCTTTCATCCTAAAATGGCAGAACTTTGTGTTTCCAAGATTGTATAGCCCAAAAAGCAGAAAATACTTACTACCCAGCTAGCTCTTTGCAGAAAACGTTGCAAAGAGATGATTGTGTAATTTTCCTTTGCTGATGTGTTCATATAGTTTTACTAGTTATTCTCAGTTTACCCACCCTAAGTTAATTCTCTTTCCTTTTCTGCCCTATTCCTAGGAAGCTGATTTTTTTGCCGCCTATGTTTCCTAGGCCCCTTGCTCTGGCTTCCCATGACTGCTGACTAATGAGGCAATAGTGCGAGATGGAGGGTGGTACGGCATGGGACATGGGTTTGACAGTAGTTGTCACATTTATAACCTGTCATGGTTTGGGCATGGATAAACTCTCTGCCATAACTCCATCTCTCACTTGGTATGTCCTCCTGCAGGCATAGAGGTTTCTGTCTATTGCTAGAAACAATCTTTTGTTTATTCCCTTTGAATAGTTCCTTAAATTCTCTTCAGTTAAAACCATTAGTGTACTTCATCTCTTTCTTGCCAGGTCTCCTTAAAAAGGTACTCATTAACTGTACGAATGACTTTTCTAACATTAAACCAATCTGACATTTTGGTAATCCACTCAATTTGTTTATAATGCATATTGTTCTATTTGTATCTTTGTATTTGTGTTCCTGAGAGATAACTTGTTATTTTCCTTCCTCATTCTGTCATTCCCATATTTTGATATAAAGTTTACACTGTCCTAATAATATGAATTAAGAAATGTTCCATTTCTACACTATGAATAATTTTTATAAAATTAAAATTATGTATTTCTTAAATTTTGTTATAAATGTTTGGGAAAATCTTCTCACATTATTTCTTGTTAAATCTCTTTTGTAAGTGAAATTTTTCTAAAATTTATCAATTTCATTAAAGTTTCATTAATGTTTATTAGAATAAAGTTGTAATATCCTCAGTCTTGTAAGTATGTGCATCATGTATGGTTATAGCACATTTTGCATCACAATATTGCTTATTTATAAATTCTCTAGGATTTTTCTCTTATTTTTATTTTGATGAGTTTTGTGATATTTGTGTCCATTTATGTGTATTTTGAAAAAACAACTTTTGGCTGTAGCTCGCCCCATCATTGTATGTTTCTTTTCTCTTCTTCTTTTTTTTTTTTTTTTTTTTTTCTTGGATGAAATCTCACTGTGTCACCCAGGCTGGAGTGCAGTGATGAGATTTTGGCTCACTCCAACCTCTGCCTCCTAGGTTTAAGCAATTCTCCTGCCTCAGTGTCCTGAGTAACTAGGACTACAGGTGCATGCCACCACGCAGAGCTAATTTTTTGTATTTTTAGTAGAGACAAGATTTTTGCCATGTTGTCCAGGCTGGTCTTGAATTCCTGACCTCAGGTGATCTGCCTGCCTTGGCCTCTCAAAGTGCTGGGATTGCAGGTGTGAGTCACCATGCCCAGCTTGTATGTTTATTTTCTTTTCTATTAATTTCTGTTATCTGTATGATTTCAAATCTTCTTTCTTTTGGCTTATTCACTTGTTCTTGTTATACTGCATTAAATTGGATACTTTGCTCTTTACTTTTGACCTTTATTTTTAATCAAAATAAGCACAAAATACATAAATTTTTCTCTGAGCAGTTTTAGTTGCATCCCAGAAAAATTTTTAAGAAGTTTTACTGAGATATAATTCACATGCCATACAATTCACTCACTTATAATTCAATAGTTTGGGGTACATTACATTATTAATTTTTAGAAATTGTGGTAAAAATATACCTACCAAAAAAGTTACCATTTTGACCATTTAAATATAATTCTGTGACATAATTGAATTCACCACGTTACGCAAATATCACCAGTATCTATTTCCAAAACATTTTCATTACACTAAAGAGAAACTTTGTAACCTTTAAGCATTAAAGATTAACTCACCACTTCCCTTTCCCCTGCCCCGATTACTACTAATCTACTTTCTATCTCTAAAGATTTGCCTATTATAAATATTTTATAGAGGTGGTATCATATAATATCTGTCTTTTTATTTATTATTTACTTAGCATAATATCTCCAAGGTTCATCCATGTTGTATCATGTATCACTTTATTCCTTTTTCACTTAGCATAGTATCTCCAAAATTCATCCATGTTGTATCATGTATCACAACTTCATTCCTTTTCATGGCTTAATAATCTTTCATTGTATGTATATGCTACATTTTGTTAATCTATTCATCTATCGATAGATCCTTGAGTTGTTTCCACCTTTTGGCTACTGTGAATAATTATGCAATAAATACTGGGTCACAAATATCTGTTTGAGTTCCTACTTTTAATTCCTCTGGATACATATCGAGGAGTGGAACTACTGGATCATATGGTAATTCAGTTTAACTTTTTGAGGAACTAGCAAATTGTTTTCCACAGTGGCCACACCATTTTAAATTCCTATCAGCCATGAGAGTTTCCAGTTTCTCATATCCTCTAATAGCCTGATGGATTCATCTTGCCCACTGCCTAGAAAAGCCAATGCACTGAAGACAGTGGGTACTGGATCAAAGAAATAATTTAATTATCATAGGGCCAATCAAATGGAAGGATGTGAGGTAATTCTGAAATCTGCCCCTGCCAAGAATTCAGAGGCTAGAGTTTTTCAGGGTGCTTTGGTAAGTAGAGGGCTGAGGAACTGAGACAACTGGTTGGGTGGGGAAGGAATCACAGGATTACTGAGACAGGGCTGTCTTTGTGCAGCTGAGTCAGTGCTCAGGAGAGAGTCTCAGGACCTGGTGGTGTGTCTCGGTCTTCCAAAATGCTATATCTGAAAAATACCTCAAAGACCAGTTATTTAGGTTTCACAATAGTGATGTTATCTATGTGAGTAGTTGGGGAAGTTATAAATCTTGCAATCTCTGGTTACAGGACTCTGGGGCAGTAAGCAACTTACAGAAAAGCAAGCTAAGCAATGGCAGATCATTGTTTATGCCTATTCTTTAGCAAAGTTCAAGCTCTACCATAATTCTAACCTTGCCTTATGAATGCAGCTTAAATCTCTGAATAAGTAAAGACCAGTTTAACCTGTGAGGTTAGCAGCAAGACAGAGTCATGTAGATTTCTCTCATTACTTAAAATTCTACAAAGGTGGTTTCAAACCTAAGCAATATTTGTCATATTTCTTTCTTTTTTTTTTTTTTTTTTTTTTTGTAGGATATGATAGCCATTCTAGTAGGTGAGAAGTGGTATCTCATAGTGGGTTTGATTTGCATTTCCCTGATGACTAAAAATGTTGACCATCTTTTCCTGTGATTAATGACCATTTATGTATCTTTTTTGGGGAAATATCTAATAAAGGGTCTTGCCCATTTTAAACTTGAGTTATTTTTGTGCATTGAGTCATAGTTCTTTATATATTCAGGATACGATGCCTTTTTCACATTATATATTTTTTAAGAAACATTACCCCTGTAGTAACTACCTCCGGTAAAACTAGTAATTTTATTTTATTTTTTTGAGACAGGGTCCCAATCCGTCGCCCAAGCTGGAGTACAGTGGCATAATCATGGCTCAGGTAGCTACGACTGGAGTCACATGCCACCATACCCAGGTAATTTTTGTCTTTTTGTAGAGATAGGGTTTCACCACATTGCTTAGGCTGGTGTTGAATTCCTGGGCTCAAGTAATCTGCCTGTCTTGGCCTCCCAAAGTGCCGACATTACAGGCATGAACCACTGTGTCTGGCCAAAATTAGTGATTTTTAACATATTTGTGATATCTTCTGTACAGATTAACAGAAGCCTGACTCTAAGTTTTATTCTTAAGGTCTAGGCAGATTTGCCACTGATTTGCTTCAAGCTATGAGCAAGTCACATAAACCATCCCTATCATTATTTTATTACTGTTTATTCACCATATAAAATTGAAAAATGAATAATATATGTATGTATTTATAAGGATGAAACTCTAAATGGAAATATAAAAAATGCAGAATAAAATACTGTCCAGAAACCCAGAGGCTGTAGGTTATATATTACTATGCAATCAGAAAACATAATTTTGGAGGAAGGGAACCATTCCATTTAGTATTTTTCCTTCTACAACTATATGAAAGTGGTACTGAAAAAGTGAAGGAATCCAGACTCCCTACCCCTCAGCCTTTTCCCTATTCTCCATTTCAACTCCTGGGGCTTCTTCTCTCAGAACTAACAGAAGCTTAAAGGGGATAAAGGGGAGAAGAGGTTGATATGTGATCTCCTCCTACCGACCATGCCAAATAATTGGCTTTCCTCTATCTGCTTCTGCCAAATCCCTTCAAAATTTAGATAATAAGGAGGTCATATAAGGGAAATCCCCTGGGCCCAATATTCTTTAACTGATAAACAAAATGTGGGTGGGGAAACAAAGGAAGCAGCATTAATGGGGTGAGCAAGTAAGGGAAGGAGTAAGGAGGACATTGACAAATTAGAAGTAGAAGAATAATCTTGCCTGGGCCTCAAGCTCTGGTTAAGCTACCAATTTAACTATTTATTAATTTAATGGCACTTAACCGATCTTTGCCTGCTTAATATGAAATTTAACATTGCACAAAGCTAACATTTCTCCCTCAATAATAAAAAGTTTTGTATAAAACAAAAGTTTGAAACTACTTTCTTAAAATGCACATTTTGGTTTTTAATTTTAATGATTAGAAACTCCAACACTGGAAGTGAGTCACACAATCATTTTTAGGCATTTGAGCAAAATATTGTTACATTTTTCTGCACAGTCATAAAATCAGCAGAATGGAATACTTATGCTTTTTACAGCTTAAGATAGGGATCCCAATAAGATGTCTGTGCAAAAATCTACAAGTAAAAATTTTCACATTAGATGTAAGTGAAGAACTGTATTCATAAGAATTACTGGTCACTATTTTATTATTCTACTAGAATATAAGTTCTAGGAGAACAGGGATTTTTATCTGTAACTGATACTTCAGTGCCAGAAAAGTACCTGGAACATACTAGGCATTTAATGTATATCTTCTTTGAATGTATAAATGAATTACATAGTTTAAAAATGTAATATGTTTTCTTTCATAAATCTCAGTGAGTTACTCTTTTTAATGGTAATATAATAAAATTTTACACTTGATGGTAACCATATTTTAAGATAATTTTTAAACAAGGAAATTATTCCCATTGAAAATACAATATTCCTTTATTATAGTTCAGCATCTCCATTTCCTTCTACATAATGCTTTGAACAGTACCACAAGGTGGCATACCAAACCTCATAATAAAGACATTTTAGATGTTTTCGGTCAAAATTTTCTTGCTTACAGAAAAAAAATCCCTTAAGTCCAGGAAAAGGGGATCCCATTCTGGACCCTTTTCTTGAAAACAAAGCTGTATCCTCCTCTCATGCCACTCCCTGCCAGGTAAGAGCTGAGGGCCCTGAGATGTACTCCTCTTCACCTGGAGAACGTCTTTCAGCTCCTTCCTGGTCTGTCTACAGAGGGTGGACAACAATTGAAAGAACTAATTCTAAAGGCCTGGGCTGGTCAAAGGGCACCTCTACAAAAGCTGAGGTCACTTATCCTTGGGAAATAACAGGATTGAGACAGAGACCAGTTCTCCCTGAGTTGCCATTCACTAGTGTGGGGCTCTAAGGAATCCAAGAATCCTAGGAACCTTAGGTATATTTGCTGAGGTAGGAAAAGTTTCTTAGCTTGATTTAGCCCTCCTAAATATTCAGGTATACAGCATGTGAACCTCCATTTTTACTCTTGACAGGGCACTGCAAACACAAACATTAGAGATAAAGACTGTATGTATAAAAATCTCTGGGTATTTTCTGTGCATATTTGTTTATGTAAAAATTGTATTTGGAATCTCTGCATCAGAATTCTGAGATTTCAGTAATAAAATCAGCAATTTCTTTGAATACCATACATTGGTTATTTATCAGGCAGTAAAACAAACTTTGATAATAAATGGCCTATAATAGAATTTGAAAAAAAAGAAAAAGAAAAAGAAAAATACCACTGTGACAGCTATTAAGGCTATCAACTAATATTCTGCTTCTCCTTCCAGGAATATGGTAGGGCTGTACTTAACTGTCTTTGGTAGTAGATATGGCTGTGTGGCTATTTTATTTTTTTAATCTGTGGTTTAGACTCTAACAGCTTGATAAGATAAAATTCATCTACCATAAAGCTCACTTTCAAAAAGTTCATAAAAATATTCAGGAGTGACATAAATAAATATCAACAATCGTCTGGATGTAATGCTGTTAGGGTAAATAGTAATTGAGAGAACTGTAAAGTTGTTTCTATGGCTGATTTCTGATATAAATTGCTGTTGCATCCAGAATTATTTCATAACTATTCTTCCTGTATGTATTTGCCAGATTTGAGTTAACAATGACCAATAAAAATTGTCAATATTCACAGCATACATAGTGACACTTTAATGTATACATTGCAAAGTAATTATAATCAGGCTAATTACCATAGCCATTACCTCACATAATTAACTTTTGGGTGGGCTGTATGGTGGGAACACATAAGATCTACTCTCTTATCAAACTTTAAATATACAATAAAGTATTATTTACTATGGCCACCATGGTGTACATTAGCTCGCTAGAATTTATTCATCCTGACTGAAACTTTGTACCCTTTAACTAATACCTCCCCATTCCCCTCACTCCTAACCCCTGGCAACAACTATTCTACTCTCTGCTTCTGAGTTCAACATTTTTGGATTTTACATATAAGGCTGAAAAAAAATATTCCTTTGTATGCATACATACAACATTTTCTTTATCCATTCCTCCATTAGTGGACATTTAGGTTGATCCATATCATGGCTATTGTGAATAATGCTACAATGAACATGGAAGTGCAGATACCCCTTCAAGATACCTATTTATGTTCCTTTGGATATATAATTCAAAAAGGAAATTCTAGATCATATGGTAGTTTTAAAATTATTTGAGGAGGCTTTATACTGTATTTCATAATGATTATACCAATGTGTCCTCCACTAGCAATGTACAAAGGTTCCCTTGTCTTTACATCCTCACCAGAGCTTGCTCTTTTTTGATGATAGCCATTCTAACAGGTGTGAAATGACAAGTCATTGTGGTTTTAAACTATATTTTTCTGATGATTAGGAATGTTGAACATTTTTTCATGAATCTCTTGGCCATTTCTATGTCTTCTCTGGAGAAATGTATATTCAAGCCTTTTGCCCATTTTTAAATGTGTTTGTTTTCTTGTCATTGAATAGAGTTTCTTATAAATTTTGGATATTAACCCCTTAAACAGACGCAGGGTTTGCAAATATTTTCAACCATTCTATGTTGTTTTCACTGCTGTGCAGAAGCTTTTAGTTTGATGAAATCTTTGTCTATTTTTGCTCTCATTGCCTGTGTTCATTTTTAGATTTTGTACAAAGATAATTGCCAAGACTATTGTTAAGAAGTATTTTTCCTGTTTTCTTCTAACTGTTTCACAGTTTCAGGTCCTAGAATTAAGTCTTTAATCCACTTCGAACTGATTTTTGTATACGGTGTGAAGTACAGGTTCAATTCCATTCTTTTGCATGTGGATAACGAGTTTTATCATTTATGGATGAAGGCGGGTTTTTCCCATTGTGTGTCCTTGCAAACTTGTCAAAAATATACCATAAATGTACCATAAATGCATAGATTTCTTGGCTCTCTTTTGTTCCATTGGTCTATATGTTTCTTTCTATTCCAGTATTTTGAAGTAGTGTAATGTCTCTCGCTTTGTTCTTTAATTTTTAAATTTCATATTACATTCCAGGATATATGTGTACAATGTGCAGGCTTCTTATACAGGTATACATGTGCCATGATAGTTTACTGCACCTATCAACCCATCCCTTAAATTTTAAGCACCACACCCATTAGCTATTTCTCCTGATGCTCTCCCTTCCCTCACCACCACCCCCTGACAGGCCTTGGTGTGTGTTATTCCCCTCCCTGTGTCCATGTGTTCTCATTGTTCAACTCCCACTTATGAGTGAGAACACATAATTTTTGGTTTTCTCTGTGGTAGTTTGCTGAGGATGATGGCTTCCCGCTTCATTCATATCCCTGCATAGGACATCATCTCATCCTTTTTATGGCTGCATTATATTCCATGGTGTGTATGTACCACATTTTCTTTATCAGTCTATCACTGATGGACATCTGGGTTGTTGGTTCCATGTCTTTGCTATTGTGAACAGTGCTGCAATAAACATACGTGTGTTTATATCTTTATAATAGAATGATTTCTATTCCTTTGGGTGTATACCCAGTAATGAGGTTTCTAGGTCAAATTGTGTTTCTGGTTCAAGGTCCTTGAGGAATTGCCACAGTCTTCCACATGGTTGAACTAATTCACCTTTCCTACCAACAGTGTAAAAGCATTACTATTTCTTCACAGCCTCACCAGCATTTGTTGTTTCTTGACTTTTTAATAATCACCATTCTGACTGGCGTGAAATGGTATCTCATTGTGGTTTTGATTTGCATTTCTCTAATGACCAGGGATGTTGAGCTTTTTTTCATGTTTGTTGACCACGTTTTTTCATGTTTGTTGTCTTCTTTTGAGAAGTGCCAGTTCATATTCTTTGCCCACTTTTTGATGCGTTTTTTTCTTGTAAATTTGTTTAAGTTCCTTGTAAATTCTAGATATTAGTCCTTTGCTGGATGTGAAGACTGCAAAAATTTTCTCCCATTCTGTAGGTTGCCTGTTCACTCTGATGACAGTTTCTTTTGCTGCACAGAAGATATTTAGTTTAATTAGATCCGATTTTTCAATTTTAGTTTTTTTTGTAATGGCTTCTGGCAAGTTCATCATAAAATCTTAGTCAATGCCTATGTCCTGAATGGTATTGCCTAGGTTTTCTTCTAGAGTTTTTATGGTTTTGGGTTTTACATTTAAGTCTTAAATCCATCCTGAATTAATTTTTGTATAAAGTGTAAGGAAGGGTCCAGTTTCAGTTTTCTGCATATTGCTAGCCAGCTTTCCCAACACAGTTTATTAAATAGGAATCCTCCCCATTGCTTGTTTTTGTCTGGTTTGCTGAAGATCCGATGGTTGTAGATGTGCGGCCTTATTTCTGAGGTCTCTATTCTGTTCCATTGGTTTATATAATCTGTTTTGGTACCAGTACCATTCTGTTTTGATTATTGTAGCTTTTTAGTATAGTTAGAAGTCAGGTAGTGTAATGCCTCCAGCTTATTATTTTTGCTTAGGATTGTCTTGGCTATGCAGGCTCTTTTTTGAATCCATATGAATTTTAAAGTAGTTTTTTTCTAATTTTGTGAAGAATGTCAATGGTAGTTTGATGGGAATAGCATTGGATCTATAAATTACTTTGGCAGTATGGCCATTTTCACAATATTGATTCTTTTTATCTATGAGGATAGAATGTTTTTCCATTTGTTTTTATCCTCTCTTATTTGCTTGAGCAGTAGTTTGTAGTTCTACTTGCAAAGGCCCTTCATGTGTGATATGGTTTGGCTTTATGACCACATCCAAATCTCATCTTGTAGTTCCCATAATTCCCACATGCTGTGGGAAGGACCTAGTGGGAGATGACTGAATTATAGGGGCAGTTCTCTCCGGTGCTGTTCTTGTGGTACTGAATCAGTCTCACAAGATATGATGGGTTTTAAAATGGGAGTTGCCCTGCACAATCTCTCTTTTCGCCTGCTGCCACTTGCTCCTCTTTGCCTTCCCATGATTGTGAGGCCTCCCCAGCCACGTGGAACTGCAAGCCCAGTAAACCTCTTTCTTTTGTAAATTGCCCAGTCTTGAGTATGTCTTTATCAGCAGTGTGAAAATGGACTAATGAAGTAAACTGGTACCAGTAGAGGCGTTGCTGAAAAGATACCTGAAAATGTGGAAGCAATTTTGGAATTAGGTAACAGGCAGAGGTTGGAATAGTTTGGAGGGCTCAGAAGAAGACAGGAAAATGTGGGAAAGTTTGAAACTTCCTAGATACTTCTGAAAGGCTCTGACAAAAACACTGATAGTGATATGAACAATAAGGTCCAGGCTGAGGTGGTCTCAGATGGAGATAAAGAACCTGTTGGGAACTGGAGCAAAGGTGACTCTTGTCATGTTTTAGCAGAGACTGGTGGCATTTTGCCCCTGCCCAGGATATAGGTGGAACTTTGAACTGGAGACAGATAATTTAGGGTATCTGGTGAAAGAAAATTCTAAGCAGCAAAGCGTTCAATAGATGACTTGGGTGCTGTCAAAAGCATTCAGTTTAATACGAAAACAGAGCATAAAAACTCGGAAAATTTGCAGCTTGACAATGTGATAGAAAAGAATATCCCATTTTCTGAGGCAAAATTCAAGCTGGCTGCAGAAATTTGCCTAAGTAATTAGGAACTGAATGTTAATTCCCAAAACAATAGGGAAAATGTCTTTGGGGCATTTCAGAGGTCTTCATGACAGCCCCTCCCATCACAGGCCCAGAGGCCAAAAAGGAAAAGATAGTTTCCTGGGCTAAGCCAGGGCCCCTCTTCTCTGTGCAGCCTATGAACTTGGTACCCTGTGTTGCAGCATTATTTGTGATGGCATAGATTTAGAGGCAAATGGTTATCCATTGGGGTTGATCTTCTCATGGAGGACCTTAGTGGAGTTTTCTGTATTTCCTGAATTTGAATGTTGGCCTGTCTTGCTAGGTTGGGGAAGTTCTACTGGATAATATCCTTAAGTGTGTTTTCCAACTTGGTTCCATTCTCCCCATCTCTTTTGGGTACTCCAATCAGTGGTAGGTTCAGTCTTTTTACATAGTCCCATATTTCTCAGAGGTTTTGTTCATTCCTTTTCATTCTTTTTCCTCTAATATTGTCGGTCTACCTTTTTTCAGCAAGATAGTCTTCAATTATAGTCTCTAATATTCTTTCTTCTGCTTGATCAATTTGGCTATCAGTATTTGTGTATGCTTCACAAAACTCTTGTGCTGTGTTTTTCAGCTCCGTCAGGTCATTTATGTTCCTCTCTAAACTGGTTATTCCAGTTAGTGTCTTCTGTAACCTTTTATCAAGGTACTTAGGTTCTTTGCATTGCATTAGAACATAAGCCTTTACCTCAGCAAAGTTTGTTATTGTCTACCTTTTGAAGTCTACTTCTGTCAATTCATCCATCTCACTCTCTATCCAGTTCTGTGCTCTTGCTGGAGAGGTGTTGTGATTATTTGGAGGATAGGCACTCTGGCCTTTTGGGTTTTCAGCGTTTTTTCATTGATTCTTTCTCATCTTCATGAGTGTGTCTAGTTTCAATCTTTGAGGCTGCTGACCCTTGGTGAGGTTTTTGTGAGGACATTTGTTGATGCTGTTGTTGTTGCTGTTTTTTTTAATAGTCAGGTCCCTTTTCTGTAGGCCTGCTGTGGTTTGCTGGAGGTTCACTTCAGGCCTTAGTCATCTGTTTTGCTTCCATGCCTGGAGATTAAAGAGGCTGTTGAACAGCAAATATGGATGCCTGTTCCTTCTTCTGAATCTCTGACCTTGAGTGTCATTGACCTGATGCCAGTGCCAGTAGGAACGATCCTATATAGGGTGTCTGCCAACCCCTGTTGGGATAGTCTCATCCAGTTGGGTGGCACGGGGAGCAGGACCCATTTAACAAAGTGATTTGGCTGTTCCTTAGTGGAGGATGTGTGTTGCACTGAGGGAAACCTCACTCATCTGGGCTGCCTGGATTCCTCAAAGCTAGTGGGAAGAAAGATTAAGTCTGTTGGTCCACGGAGATTACAGCCACCCCTCCCCCTAGGGGCTCAGGGCCAGGGAGATCAGAGTTCTGCCCCTGAGCCCTGGGTTGAGTTGTTGGAGTTCCTGCAGGGAGGCCCTGCCGAGGGAGGTGGGATGTATCAGGGTCTGGCCTGAAGAGGCAATCTGGCTGTAGCCTGTCACAGCCGGTGTGCTGGGCTGTGAGGATACCTCTTGGGTCCAGCCATCCAGCCTCCCTGGCTCCAGCAGGGGAAAAGCATGGCTTGGAGCTATAGTGATGGCTGCCATCCTTCACCTTCAGGGAGCTTAGTGTGTTAGGCAGCTGGCAGCCACAATGTTGGCTGCCACCCCTCCCCAAGGTGCTCAGACGGCTTAGACAGCAGGCAGCCACAGCAGTTGTGATAGCTGCTCCTCCCTTCAGGAACTCTGCAGGCTCAGGCAGATTCTAGCTGAGTGGATGCTGAGAATCTGCGTGGCTCTGTGGTTGGAGTACAAGGTCCCAGTGGTGTGGGCTCATGAGTGGGATCTTCCAATCCATGGGTTGCAGAGTTTCATGGAAAAAGGATGATTACCCAGGCTTGGTAGCATGCTTATTCACTGCTTCCCTTGGCTGGGGATGAGGGAAGCCTCCAATTCAATGGGAGCCTCCAATTGCTGATGCTTCTAGTCGGCCATCTTGGCCTCACTAATCCTAGCTGTTTTTTCAGCTCAAGAATGATGTGACTATTCATTCTTTTGTGGTCCCACTCAAATTTCAGAATTGTTTTTTCTATTTCTGTAAGAAAAATGCTGTTGAAATTTGCATTAAATCTATAGATCACTTTCTGTAGTATGAACTTTTAAATAATATTAATTCTTCCAATCCATGAACATGGGATGTTTTCCATTTACATATTCTTCAATTTCTTTCTTCAGTGTTTTATAGATATCAGTATACAGAACTTACACCACCAAAGTCTTTTTTTGCACTACTGTAAATGAGATTTCCTTGATTTCTTTTTCAGATGGTTAGTGTATAGAAATGACGCTGATTTTTGTACATTGAGCTTGTACCCTGCATTTATTTGCAAAATCTATGCATATACTCCTGTAAACTTTAATTTTTAGGTTACTTATAATACCTAATACAATTTTAATGTTAAATAGTTGAGTAGTTATTTTGTATTTTTCATTACATGTTATTTTGTTTGAGTATTTTTCATCTATGATTGGTTGAATCCACAGATGCAGAACCTGCAGACATGGAGAAATAATGGTACTGTACTGAATAGTAGTGGTGTGAGTGGGCACCACTGTCTTCTTCCTGTTCTTACAGGAAATTTTCAGATTTTCACCACTGAGTATGATATTAGCTTTGATCTCATCATACATGGCCTTTGAGGTATATGTTGAGGTACTTTCTTTCTGTACCTAGTTTGTTGAGAGATGTTATCATAAAAAAATATTTATGTCCAATGCTTTTTCTGGATTGATTGAGATGATCATATAACTTTATCCTTCAATTCTATTCATGTGGTGTATCGCTGTTATTAATTTGTGTATATTGAGACACCCTTGCACATCAGGGATACCTTGCATTTGTTTATGGTGTATAATTCTTATATATTGGACTCAATTTGCTAGTATTTTGTTGTGAATACTTGCATCTATGTTCATCAGGAATATTGGCCTAAAATTTTCTTTCCTTGTAGAATCCTTATCTGGCTTTGGTATCAGGGTAACAGTAGACTGTATAGTAAGTATGTACAGTGAGTATGAAAATGTTTCTTCCTCTTCAATTTTTTTTGGAAGAGTTTGAGAAGGATTGGTGTTAATTCTCATTAAATGTTTGGTAGAATTCCCCAATGGAGCCATCAGGTTTTGGTCTTTTCTTTTCAAGAAGGGTTTTTGATTACTGATTCAATCTCCTTACTTGTTACATTGCTCTGTTCAGATTTTCTATTTCTTCATGATTCAATATTGGTAGTTTGTCTATTCTCAGGAATTTATTTATTTCTCCTAGATTATTCACTTTGTTGGCATATAATTGTTCACAGCAGTCTTTTATGTGCCTTTGTATTTTGTTGGTATCAGTGGTAATATTTATTCTTACATTTATAATGTTGAGTTTTTTCTCTTTTTTCTTAGTCACACTAAGGACTTATCAATTTTGTTTATCTTTCCTAAAAACTAACTCTTCATTTCATTGACATTTACTATTTTTCTAGTCTCTATGTTGCTTATTTCTGCTGTCATTTATCTCCTTTTTTTCCTGCTTTGTGCTTAGTTCTTTTTCCAGTCCTTCAGATGCAGAGTCAGGTTATTTCTTTAAAAAAAAAAAAATGCTATAACTTATTCCCATAGAACTGCTTTTGCTCTATCCCATAAGGTCTGGTTATTTTGTGTTTCCCTGTTGTTTGTCTCAAGATATTTTTACATTTCAGTATTGAGTTCTTTTTTGGACCCGTTGGTTGGTTGTTCAGGAATACGTTGTTTAATCTCTACATACTTGCAAATTTTCCAGTTTTCTCCATTTGAAATTTCTAGTTTCATACCACTTGAGTCAAAAAAGATACTTGATATACTTTTATTATCTTCCTAAATTCATTAAGGTTTTGTGGCTTAAAAACCTATCCTGAAGATTGTCCTGTACACACTTGAATGGAATGTGTATTCCACTACGAATGAATAGGAATGTTCTGTATATGTCTGTTAGGTCCAGTAGGTCTATAGTACCTTTCTAATCTGCTGTTTCCATGTTGATTTTCTGTCTGGATGATCTATCCATTAGTGGAAGTAGGGTATTAAAGTCTCTGACTCTTACTGTATTGCTATTTCTTCCATCGATTCTGTTACTTTGCTTTATTTATATATTTAGGTGCTCCAATGTTAGGTGTATATATATTCATCATTGCAGTATCTTCCTGATGAATTGATCCCTTTATCATCATATAATAACCTTGTGAAAGCTTTGCACTTAAAGACTATTTTGTGTGATGTAAATGTTACCACCATGCTCTCTTTTGAATACCATTTGCATGGAATATCTTTTTCTATCCTTTCACTTTTAATCTAACTGTATCCTTTATCTGAAGTCTACTCTAGTCACCATATAGTTACAGCTTGTTGTTCTTTAATCCATTCAGCCACTCTGTCTTTTGATTGGAGAATTCAATGCATTTAAAGTAATTACTGATAGTAAGATGTACTACCTCAATTTTGTACACCGTTTTCACTGTTTTGTAGTTCCTTTTCTCTTTCTTATTCTTTCTGCAATATAACAATGTCTTGTGGCGGCATGCTTTGACTCATTTCTCTTTATCTTTTGTGTACCTACTAGGGTTTTTCTTTGTGGCTACCATGATGCTTACCTAAAACATGTTATAATTGTATCAGTCTATGTTAAGCTGATCACATACAAAAACTTTACACTTTAATTTCTTTTCTCCCCATGTTTTGTTATTAATATCACAATTTGTCTTTACACAATGTATCCATTAACACATTATTGTAGCTAGTTTAACAAATATTTTTGTCTGTTAACTTTCATATTAGAGTTAAAAAGCAATTTACAAACCACCATTACAGTATTCTGAATTTGCCTATATTCTCACCTTTACAGTAAGTTTTATACTTTCATATGTTTTCACGTTGTAAGTTGGCAACTTTTATTTCAACTTGAAGAACTAGCATTAGAATTTCTTGTGAGTCAGGTCTAGTGTGTCAAATTCTCACAGCTTGTTTTCTTGGCACATTTTTCTCTCTCCTACATTTCTGAAGGACAGCCTTGGTGGATATAGTTTCTTGGTTGAGTTTCTTTGGCCAAATATATCATTTGACTCTCCTGGTCTGCAAGGTAACTGCTGATAGTTTTATAAAGGTTCTTGTGCATGTAATAAGTGACTTTTCTGTTGCTGCTTTAAAAATTTGAGAACTTGATGTTTCAGTAAAAATTTATTTATACTTCATCTATGTGGGGTTCCTTGGGATTCATAAACATGCATGTTCATTTCTGTCTCCAGATTTGGGAAATTTTATGTCTTTATGTCTTTTAGCAAGCTTTCTTCCTTTTTTCTTTCTTTGCTTCTTCTAGAAGTCCCATAATGCTCAGGTTTGTTTACTTGATGGTCTCTCAAAGGCCCATAGGCTTTCTTCACTTTTTGTTTCCTCTAACAAGGTAATTTCAACGGCTGTCTTTGAGCTTGTTGATTCCTTATTTTGCTTAATCAAGTATGCTGTTGAAGTTCTTTATTGATTTGTCAGTTCAGTTACTGTGCATTTGAGTTCTAGAGTTTAAATGTGTTTTCTCTCTCTTCATTAAACTTCTCATTTTCTTCATGTAAATTTCCTTATTTTGGTTAGTTGTCTGTGTCCTCTTGTAGCTCATTGGGCTTTATATAATCATTTTGAATTCTTTCCCAGGAAGTTTTTAGATGGCCATTTCTTTATGGTCATTTATTGGTACTTTTTTTTTCTTCTTCTGGTGGCATCATGTTTCTCTGATTATTCATGATGCTTGTAGTTTATGTTGGTATTTGCAGATTTTAAAAAGTAGGCACCTCTTGCAAGCTTAATAGACTGGCTTTGGCAGAGAAAGCCCTTCACCAGTCTGCCAGTCCAGAGGTTCATGGTGGGTAATCTGGTGGGGTCCTCATGGGGGCTGGCCTGATGCTTGGGTCCTCAGGGGCCAGCCTGCATCTAGGGTCTACTGGGCAGACCTCGACCTTGAGCCACAGGGACTGGCCTGGAGTCTGGAACTGTGGAAGCCTACCTGGGGCTCCATTTTAAATTGCACATTTCAGTAGATGTTAGTATATTCAGAGTTATGAAACCATCACCACTAAGTTTAGAACACTGTTATCACCACAAAAAGAAACTCCATACCAATTAGCACTTTGTAGCTATGTTTCACCTTTGTAGAAAAGATGTGCATAACTTTGCAGTAACTTTTAAGATGTACTGCTCAGTTCACCATGTTTTCATTCTCTAGTCATGATGACCTGTTATTCCAAAGATGGGGAACCATGGCCCCACCATTTCACCCTAGAAGTGGTGATGAAAATGCAGACAAGCCCTTGATAAACTAAGAGAAATATCTGGGTGTCCAAGAAATAAAGCTTTGTTAAGCTACTAAGATTTTGGCAATGGTTTTCAGACACGAAATAATGTAGTCTAACACAACTAATAAACACAGGAAAAAGTATGTTTAATGAGAAACTACCTAGGAGAAGCAAAAATTTTAAAAAAAATGTTTAGAGTTGATTATTTAAAAATGACTGAACACTAATCAGCTTCTTGAAATGTCGAAAAAAAGAGGCTGATTTTGAGTCAGGTAATCATTAAAAAGAAGTTACTTCATTTGAGCTAAGAAAAAAACAGGGGGAATGCTGGGAAGATGGCTGCCTAAGAACAGCTCAGGACTTCAGCTCCCAGTGAAAGTGCAGAGGGTGAGTGGACGCCGCATTTCCAGACGAACTCTTATTGCCCACAGACCAGGAGATACCCAGGCAGAGGGGTCGCCAGCGTCGCAGTCCCAGCCGGTGCAGCTGTTTTGGCCCCCGCGGGGCTGATTCCGCCCGCGCGGCTGCTGTGACCACTCCCTGTTGCTGCGGTTCTCCGTACAAAAGCCACTGGTCTGGGAGCCCTCTTAGCTGGCGAGCAGAGCCCTGAGACGGCAGAGCTGCCCAGTCAGCTGAAATAGCGAGTCAGGCCAGGAGATTCCTAGGCAGAAAATCCGCCAGGAGCTGGCGCCGCAGTTCGAGCCGACTCCGTGAGTCGCAGCACGGGAGATCCCGGCGCCTTTTCAACAAGCGACCAGAACGCGGGGTCTTCAACTTAAAAGAAAAGACTCTGAGTCAGGGAGCCAGGTGATCAGGCTCGGTTGGTCCCACCCCTCCACGCCCAACAACAACGAAAACAAAAACAGTAATTGGAATTCCTCTGGGTTGAGCCCTTCAAACCAAGCACAGCTGAACTGGGACGGTCTGGCTCTGTGGGGGAGGGGTTTCCGCCATTACTGAGACTCTCCACCACTACGGAGGCAGGCTGCCATTGCCGAGGCAACCTGCCACAACAGAGAGAGTCCACCATAACAGAGGCGGGGCCACCATTGCCAAGACAGTTCTAACTACGCCCATATAAAAAGGACTACAGGGAAGAGCTCAGGGCAGCTGGGCGGAGCCCACAGCAGCTCAGCAAAGCCCCTGCGGGCAGGCAGTGGCTAGGCGTGCTGCTAGCTGGGCGGGTCCGACCTGAAAGAAAAATCAAAAAAGGCAGTAGTGCAAGGGAAACTCATAAAGCTCCAACTCCCTGGGACAGAGACAGACAACAGGTGGATAAACCCACAAAAATGGGAAGAACCCAGCGCAAAAAGGATGAAAACTCCCGAAACCAGAACACCTCTCCTCCTAAAAGGGACCACAACTCCTCACCAGCAAGGGAACCAGACCGGATGGAGAAGGAGGGTGATGAAATGACAGAATCAGACTTCAGAAGGTGGGTAGTAAGAAACTACAATGAGCTAAAAGAACATGTTCTAACCCATCGCAAAGAAAATAGGAACCTTGAAAAAAGATTGGACGGACTGCTGACGAGAATGGACAGCATAGAGAGGAGTATAAATGAATTGATGGAGCTGAAAAACGCAACACGAGAACTTCGTGAAGCATGCACAAGCTTCAACAGCCGAATTGACCAAGCAGAAGAAAGGATATCAGAGGTCGAAGATCAACTCAATGAAATAAAAAGAGAAGGCAAGAACAGAGAAAAAAGCGCAAAAAGGAATGAACAAAATCTTCAAGAAATGTGGGACTATGTGAAAAGACCTAATCTACGTCTGATAGGTGTACCTGAATGTGATGAAGAGAATGAATCCAAGCTGGAAAATACTCTTCAGGATATTATCCAGGAAAACTTCCCCAACCTAGCAAGGCAGACCAATATTCAAATCCAGGAAATACAGAGAACACCACAGAGATATTCCTCAAGAAGAGCAACCCCAAGGCACATAATCGTCAGATTCACCAGGGTTGAAATGAAAGAGAAAATGCTAAGGGCAGCCAGAGAGAAAGGTCGGGTTACCCACAAAGGGAAGCCCATTAGACTCACAGCAGATCTCTCAGCAGAAACCCTACAAGCCAGAAGAGATTGGGGGCCAATATTCAACATCCTCAAAGAAAAGAACTTTCAACCCAGAATCTCCTATCCAGCCAAACTCAGCTTCATAAGTGAAGGAAAAATAAAATCCTTTGTGAACAAGCAAGCACTCAGAGATTTCATCACCACCAAACCTGCTCTATAAGAACTCCTGAAAGAGGCTCTACACATGTAAAGGAACAACCAGTACCAGCCACTCCAAAAACACACCAAATGGTAAAAAAGAATCAACACAATCAAGAATCTGCATCAACTAACCAACAAAACAGCCAGGTAGCATCAAAATGACAGCATCAAATTCACACATAACAATACTATCCCTAAATGTAAATGGACTAAATGCCCCAATCAAAAGACACAGACTGGCAAATTGGATAAAAAGACAAAACCCATCAGTGTGCTGTATCCAGGAAACCCATCTTACAAGCAAGGATACACAAAGGCTCAAAATAAAGGGATGGAGGAAGATCTACCAAGCAAATGGAGAGCAAAAAAAGGCAGGAGTAGCAATTCTCATCTCTGATAAAATAGACTTTAAAGCAACAAAGATCAAAAGAGACAAAGAAGGACATTACATAATGGTAAAAGGATCACTGCAACAAGAAGAGCTAACGATCCTAAATATATACGCACCCAATACAGGAGCACCCAGATACATAAGGCAAGTTCTTAATGACTTACAAAGAGACTTAGACTCCCACACAATAATAGTGGGAGACTTTAACACCCCATTGTCAATATTAGACAGATCAACCAGACAGAAAATCAACAAGGATATCCAGGACCTGAATACAGACCTGGAACAAGCAAACCTAATAGACATTTACAGAACTCTCTACCCCAAATCCACAGAATATACATTCTTCTCAGCACCACATCACACCTACTCTAAAATTGACCACATAATTGGCAATAAATCACTCCTCAGCAAATGCAAAAGAACAGAAATCATAACAAACAGTCTCTCAGACCACAGTGCAATCGAGTTAGAACTCAGAATGCAGAAACTAACTCAGAACCGCACAGCTTCATGGAAACTGAACAACTTGCTCTTGAATGTTGACTGGATAAACAATGAAATGAAGGCAGAAATAAAGATGTTCTTCGAAACCAATGAGAACGAAGACACAACATACCAGAATCTCTGGGACACATTTAAAGCAGTCTCTAGAGGAAAATATATAGCAATGAGTGCCCACATGAGAAGAAAGGAGAGATCTAAAATTGACACCCTATCATCAAAATTGAAAGAGCTAGAGGAGCAAGATCAAAAAAACTCAAAACCTAGCAGAAGACAGGAAATAACTAAGATCAGAGCAGAACTGAAGGAAATAGAGACACAAAAAACTCTTCAAAAAATCAATAAATCCAGGAGCTGGTTTTTTGAAAAGATCAACAAAATAGACAGACCACTAGCCAGATTAATAAAAAAGAAAAGAGAGAATAACCAAATTGATGCAATAAAAAACGATAAAGGTGATATCACCACAGATTCCACAGAAATCCAAACCATCATCAGAGATTATTACAAACAACTCTATGCACATAAACTAGTAAACCTGGAAGAAATGGATAAATTCCTGGACACCTGCAACCTCCCAAGCCTAAATCTGGAAGAAGCCAAAACCCTGAATAGACCAATAACATGGTCTGAAGTCGAGGCAGCAATAAAGAGCCTACCACCCAAAAAAAGCCCTTGACCAGATGGGTTCACAGCTGAATTCTACCAGACATACAAGGAGGAGCTGATACCATTCCTTCTGAAACTATTCCAGACAATCCAAAAAGAGGGAATCCTTCCCAAATCATTTTACGAGACAAACATCATACCGATACCAAAACCCGGCAGAGACTCAACAAGAAAAGAAAATTTCAGGCCAATATCCATGATGAACATAGATGCAAAAATCTTCAATAAAATACTGGCAAACCGATTGCAACAGCATATCAAAAAGCTCATCCACCATGATCAAGTAGGATTCATCCCGGGGATGCAAGGCTGGTTCAACATACGCAAGTCCATAAACGTAATCCACCACATAAACAGAACCAAAGACAAAAACCACATGATTATCTCGATTGATGCAGAGAAGGCTTTTGACAAAATTCAACAACCCTTTATGCTAAAAACCCTCAATAAACTAGGTATTGACAGAACGTATCTCAAAACAATAAAAGCTATTTATGACAAACCAACAGCCAATATCATACTGAATGGGCAAAAACTGGAAGCATTCCCTTTGAAATCTGGCACTAGACAAGGATGCCCTCTCTCACCACTCCTATTCAATATAGTACTGGAAGTTCTAGCCAGAGCAATCAGGCAAGAAAAAGAAATAAAGGGTCTCCAAATTGGAAAGGAGGAAATCAAATTGTCTCTATTTGCAGATGACATGATTGTATATCTGGAAGACCCCATCATCTCAGCCCAAAATCTCCTGAAACTGATAAACAACTTCAGCAAAGTCTCAGGATACAAAATCAACGTGCAAAAATCACAAGCATTCCTATACACCAGTAATAGACTTCAAGAGAGCCAAATCAAGAACGAACTGCCATTCACAATTGCTACAAAGAGAATAAAGTACCTAGGAATACAACTAACAAGGAACGTAAAGGACCTCTTCAAGGAGAACTACAAGCCATTGCTCAACGAAATAAGAGAGGATACAAACAGATGGAGAAACATTCCATGTTCATGGTTAGGAAGAATCAACATCGTGAAAATGGCCATACTGCCCAAAGTAATTTACAGATTCAACGCTATTCCCATCAAGCTACCAACGACCTTCTTCACAGAACTGGAAAAAAACACCTTAAACTTCATATGGAACCAAAAGAGAGCCCGCATAGCCAAGTCAATTCTAAGCAAAAAGAACAAAGCAGGAGGCATCACACTACCGGACTTCAAACTATACTACAAGGCTACAGTAATCAAAACAGCATGGTACTGGTACCAAAACAGAGATATAGACCAATGGAACAGAACAGAGGCCTCAGAGGAAATACAACATACCCACAACCATCTGATCTTCGACAAACCTGACAAAAACAAGCAATGGGGAAAGGATTCCCTGTTTAATAAATGGTGTTGGGAAAACTGGCTAGCCATGTGCAGAAAGCAGAAACAGGACCCCTTCCTGACACCTTACACCAAAATTAACTCCAGATGGATTAAAGACTTAAACATCAGACCTAATACCATAAAAACCTTACAAGAAAATCTAGGCAAAACCATTCAGGACATAGGTGTAGGCAAGGACTTCATGACCAAAACGCCAAAAGCAATGGCAGCAAAAGCCAAAATAGACAAATGGGACCTAATCAAACTCCACAGCTTCTGCACGGCAAAAGAAACAGTCAGTAGAGTGAATCGGCAACCAACAGAATGGGAAAAAATTTTTGTAGTCTACCCATCTGACAAGGGGCTGATATCCAGAATTTACAAAGAACTAAAGCAGATCTACAAGAAAAAAACAAGCCCATTCAAAAATGGGCGAAGGATATGAACAGATACTTTACAAAAGAAGACATACGGGAGGCCAACAAACATATGAAAAAATGCTCATCATCACTGGTCATCAGAGAAATGCAAATCAAAACCACATTGAGATACCATCTCACACCAGTTAGAATGGCGATCATTAAAAAATCGGGAAACAACAGATGCTGGAGAGGATGTGGAGAAATAGGAACACTTTTACACTGTTGGTGGGAGTGTAAATTAATTCAACCATTGTCGAAGACAGTGTGGCGATTCCTCAAGGACCTAAAAATAGAAATCCCATTTGACCCAGCAATCCCATTACTGGGTATATATCCAAAGGATTATAAATCATTCTACTACAAGGACACATGCACACGAATGTTCATTGCAGCACTGTTTACAATAGCAAAGACCTGGAACCAACCCAAATGCCCAACGATGATAGACTGGATAGGGAAAATGTGGTACATATACACCATGGAATATTATGCAGCCATCAAAAACGAGGAGTTCACGTCCTTTGTAGGGACATGGATGAACCTGGAAACCATTATTCTCAGCAAACTGACACAAGAGCAGAAAATCAAACACCGTATATTCTCGCTCATAGGCGGGTGTTGAACAATGAGAACACATGGACACAGGGAGGGGAGCACTACACATTGGGATCCGTTGGGGGGAAATGGGGGAGGGGCGGGGGGTGGGGAGGTGGGAAGAGATAGCATGGGGAGAAATGACAGATACAGGTGAGGGGACGGAAGGAAGCAAAGCACACTGCCATGTGTGTACCTATGCAACAATCTTGCATGTTCATCACATGTACCCCAAAACCTAAAATGCAATAAAAAATATATATATATAAAAAAAAAAAAAGAAAAAAAAAACAGCCACTTATATTTATCAAAAAGATGTTCCAATATGACTCTCTCATGAACTTTGCTCTGTGGAGGAAAGCAGGATAGGTAGCACTCTGTGATACAATTATGCTTTTTTTTCTATAAAAAAAAAAAAGATTTATTTTTTCTTTCTGGAATTCTGTTTGAAATTTACTTGGTCTGTGGTATAAGATGATGTCCTAGATTGATACCCTATCCTAAACACTTTTCCTTTAGCCTATACTAAACATAATCTTTCTTCTTAAATGAGTAATCAGAATACCCCAGGTCTCTATTTTTGATATCACATCACTGTTCAGTATAGTTGCGAAATAAAATATGTGAGATATTCCGTAATGATCTTAAGACTGACTCCATTCATTACCAATGCTACAGGCCTATGTTTTTATTATTCATCATCACTGCAAAGTCCTCTCAACTAATCTCCATGCCTTGTTTTTTCCTCTTCTAATCTATTCTTGACTAATTGCCAGAATAAATGTCCACAAACACAGTTCTAATTATGAAACTTTCTTATACAAAGAGCTTCATTAGTTTTGTTCTGAGAAAATAAATAATTTAGCCAGGCATTAGTATTATTTTGCTAGAGCTACTGTAACAAAGTCCCACAAACTGGATGGCGGAAGCAACAGAATTTTATTGTCTCACAGTTCTGGAGGCAAAAGTCTGACATAAAGTATTGACAGGGTGTTCTTCTGAGGAATGAGGAAAAATGTATTCAATGCCTATCCCCTAACTTCTGGTAGTTTTCTGGCATCTTTGCCATTTCTTAGCTTATAGAAGCATCATCTTAAACTCTGCCTTTATCTTCACATGGTATTCTCCTTCAGTCTGTGTTCAAATTTCCTCCATTTATCAGAACACCAGTAACACTGTATTAGAGCCCACCCTACTGAAAGATGATCTTATCTTAACTAATTATACCTGCAACGACCTCATTTCCAAATAAAGTCATATTTTGAGGTGGTAGGGGTTAGGACTTTAACACAAATTTTGGGACACATACGAATCCTTAATAGTATTCAAAGCTCTCCATAAGGTTTCCTACTTGCCTTTTCAGCGTTATCCCTCATTACCTTGTTTCTTCACTTTATACCCGAGGTAGTGTATACAACAAGAAGCCCTGCCCTTTTATGAATCATTTCCATCTCTGTGTATTACTTCTCTCCAATTGATTTGTATTTATTCACTAAATCATATACATTCTTCGAGGTCAAGCTTAAATGATCCATCTTCCATAAGGATAAACACAAATTTCCTATCTAAAAACAACTTCTCTCTTTTTTGCCTCCCTAAGTACATTATTTATACCTGTCTTCTGCAATTTTGCATTTTGCAATAGACATTGCAATACAAGTCTTAACTTGTATTGTACATGGCTTACCTAGTCTGTTACTACCAGACAGCAAGTCCTTTTTAAGAACAAGGTACACATTTGACTCATCTTTTACTTTTCCCATGGTTCTTTTCATAGAACTTATAATAAGTATTTATTGAACAAGGTTGTAAATATCACATAAATTACAGTTTAAAGTCTTTGATACTGGTTATTTTATCAGGATTATTCTTTAAGATTGCAGAAAAATTCTTAACAGATGTTTTTGTTGTTGTTGAGACCCGACTCGCCCTGTCACTCAGGCTGGAGTGCTGTGGCATGAGCACAGCTCACTGCAGCCTTGACCTCCTGGGTCAAGGAATGCTCCTACTTCAGCCTCCTGAGTAGCTGGGATCACAGGCGTGTGCCACCACACCTGGCTAATGTTTAAAAATTTTTTGTAAAGATGGAGTCTCCCTATGTTGCTCTGACTGATCTTGAGCTTCTGGGGTCAAGTGATCGTCTTGTGTTGGCCTCCTAAAGTCCTGAGATTTATAGGGTATGAGCCACCATACCTGGGTGATACTTTTCTCTTTTATAGTATGAAAATGAACAAATGTTTTCCAACCAATACACAGTGTCAGACCCTAATCCTGAACCTATCTAACCAATTAGATAATTTGATATTACCAATATCCTGCAAAAGCCCATTAAATAACCCTATATTTTTCATACAATCTTGTTTTTAGAAGTTCTAATAAAACCAAAAGAAGTTTCATTTCATTCATGGTTACAGTTGGTTCAGTACTTATCAAACCCATTCAAAGCAGTTCAAACTTATTGTTGAAAAGGTAGAGAATTTCAGAAAATTTAAAACTGAGAAACGGTACCAAAGCTAGACAAAGATTTTAGAGATTTGAGCTAGAATCTACTTCCTAAGACGTAGGGGTGCTTTGCCTATTCTCTTTTTAGAAGAAAAAGTGAATTCTATATATTACATGCTTTCTTTGCCTTCATATAGATGTATAAGGATATTCAAATGTAGCACAATTTTAAACAAATAAATAACTATAAAATAAAGCTTCCAAATTTGTCATTAAGAATGTGTCAAGATACTTCTTCTATACAACCGTTTTTAATGAATAAGATATCATTAAGAGTTTATACATTCTAAACAAGCACTTTAAATAAATTTTGGTATTTACTAACTTAAGTATTCAAGAACCTGGTTTGAAGAGTCCAACAGACTAAAAGTCTGCTTTTCAAGAGTACTATGATCGTCTATCAATGGAGAGATTTTTGTATTTCTATATTCTAATAGTTCACGATCCTTGCTTGATGTCAGTAATTCATTATCAACTATACCAATAGTTGCATCTTCCACCAGAATATTTGCTTGGTATGCTCCCACCGGAATTTCAGGCACTCCAATGTAGTCATGATCTGCCACTACTGAACTGTGCAAGAGATACAGACTTTCTGAAAGAAGAGAAATCATACATTTGACTTTTAGAATAATAATTAAACATATCTTAAACAATGCTAAGTGAGAAATAAAATCCCAAGTAATAAAAACTAACTATCAAGATTAACTTCTAGGGAGTTCTACTGTCTACTAAATAAATATGAATGTCAAAGAATAAATTAAATGAGATATAAATTTGACAGTTCATACAAAAAAATGCAGGAAAGATCAAGGATTTTAAAACAGCCATTTTTCTGTCCCCTCGACCTGTCCTTGGTAGATATGTATGTATGGTGAACAGCGGGTAGAAGGAGTGAGAATTATGGCATAGATTAAAAATAAAATTATAAGGCTAGGCATGGTGGCTCACACCTGTAATCTCAACACTTTGTAAGGCCAAAGCCAGTGGATTGCTTAAGTCCCAGAGTTCAAGAGCAGCCTGGCCAACACAGTGAAACCCTGTCTCTACAAAAAATACAAAAAAAATAGCAAGGTGTGGCTGCCTGTGCCTGTGGTCCTAGCTACTCAGGAGGCTGAGAAGGATCACTTGAGCCTGGGTGGTTAAAGTGGCAATGAGCTGTGATGGCACCACTACACTCCACTGTGGGCAACAGAGGAAGACCCTGTCTCAAAAAAAAAAAAAAATTATAAAACTATTTTTGATAATGGTATCCTTAATATGCCTCTGTAAAGCATTTTTGGGTGAATTAACAGGGTCATAGAATGACTTTAACAAGTAAATTATTAAATCCTTGCATTTACAACTTGAGATAATTTTCTTATCTTTATAAACCCCATATTGGGAAGATAATATCAAATTGTTACAATATGAAGTTAAAAACAACATGCCAACTCATATCACTCTTCATGTGATAGAAATGTGTAAGAAGGCAGGCTGCAATGAAGTAGCTTAAAAAGCTTAGTTTATTTAAATCAAATTTGATGCCAAAATTCTTAGGAACTTTTAAGGTCTACCTAAGCCATACTGAAGTATTGACAGGGAATCTTCCTTGTCAGCATTTTATTGTATTTTGAGCAAATTTATCATCACCATCAGAAAAAAAATGTTTAAAATGAATGTTAAACTGATGGCAAATCTTCTAAAGAAAGATTAATATGTATGAAAGGATTCCTCCCTATCTGATATTTTAATTCGTTGCAAGAAGACATTATTTTACCAAAGCTGATTAACTTCCTGAACCCCTGCCTTCTCCAAATTTGCCCCCAAAACATCAAAATACAGATAAGGATATATTCATTTATCTCTACTTATTTTTCATTGATTCACCCATTCATTCATTCATGGTCTTACTCTGTCACCCAGGCTGGAGTGCAATGGCATGAATAGCGGGCACTATAGGCACATGTCACCATGTCCAGCTAATTATATTGCCTAGGTTGGTCTCCTAAAGATTTTAAGGGCTTAAGGAGTCCTGAAATCTTAAATTGGAGAAAGCAAAAGAAGATTAATTTGCCTATTTAGATTAGAGACCAATGAAAGTGTCTCAAAGCAGACAAATTTGCTAGTATATTTTGAAAAACAATCCTACTCTACTCAGCCTCATAATGTTATTATGAACAGCTCACTGAACCTATTTCAACCCTAGAAATTAATGCATTTAACAACTTTCAATTTACAAACTTTAATAGATCACACAAAGTTGTTCTCTCTACCAAAATATGGCATAAGTAGGCTTGGGCTTGTATGGCCATTTATTCTGCCTATAATTCTGAAAGACAAAAAAATAAATCACGTGGCCAGCTGCCGTGGCTCATGCCTATAATCCCAGCACTTTTGGAGGCCGAGGTAGGTGGATCACTTGAGGTCAGAAGTTCGAGACCAACCTGGCTAACATGGTGAAACCCCATCGTTACTAAAAATACAAAAATTAGCCAGGCATGGTGGTGGGTGCCTGTAATCCCAGATACTCAGGAGGCTCAGGTGAGAGAATAGTTTGAATCCAGGAGGTGGAGGTTGCAGTGAGGTGAGATCACGCCATTGCACTCCAGCCTGAGTGACAGAGCGAGACTCTGTCTCAAAAAAAAAAGAAAAAGTCATGCAACACATGAGATGCATTATGTCCAATAACAGCAAGAGGGAAGAAAAAATGATCAATAAAATTGAAACATTTTCAGTTTTAACATCAAAATTTGCAATTACTCTACTGTTAATACTGGGTAGGAAGTAGTTATTAAGGGAATTTTAAAAGGTTAGGTAGGGTAAAAATTTCATGGTTTTAAGGCCTGTACACTCACTTCTGCCAAGTTACCAGTGATGGCAGATATCACAGGCATTTAAGAAATGTCCAAAGACTCTCTCAGAGGATTGATAAAGGAATTTTTCTGTCTGAAAAAGCTTTTTTCATACGGATGAAGTAGGTCTATTTTGGAAAAATTTGTCTATATATGTCAATAGGGAAAAATATGCCTAGATGTAAAGCTCTTAGAAATTATCACTTTAATTTGCTGAAATGGACTCAGAGACCTTGAACTTGAGTACCTCATAGTTACACTGGTTAGAAAAAAATGAACATTACTAACCTCACTTGATTTTAAGAGAAGAGCTTCTGTATATAAGTCACACACATACATACACACACACAAACTTTTTCTTCTAAAAACAGTTAACCTTTAAAGTAATTTATTGTAATAAAACCATAGAGAAGAAGGACTACACTCAGCAAATTCTAAACAAATCACTTTATACACAATGGAAATCTACTCTGAATTATGTCAAAGGCCTGTTTGTTTAGAAAAAAATAATTCTCATTTATTCACAAAGCTCAAATATGTTTCAACTCCTACTGTGCTCTAAATCTACTGGAGCTAAGATAAATGCTCTTTAATTTCAATAATCAGAAGAAGACTCTTGAGGCCTTACATGTTGAACAAATAATATTTTGGATACACTGGGTTATATAAAATATATCACTAAAGTTATTTTCACTTATTTCTGTACTTTTTAAAATGTGACTACTAGAAAATTTTAAATTACATAGCTCTTGTATTATTATTCATTGATTAGACAACACTAATTTAAAACAATCCTGAGTTAGGGATAAAAGAACATGATTAAACTTTTTGCCCTGAAAACACAGCGATGGGGAGTAAACAAACAACATATTAAAGGTCTTTCCTAGTCAGTTACATTACACAATATATTTCACTAAGTATTTTTCTTTCCTCACTCTATTAATATGACCTCTGTTTTAAAGCATCATTTCGGTTTTTACCAGACTGAATAAGTAAGTCTTTAGTTTCTTTGAAACTAAAGTATTTTCAAGACATTTCGGGAAGGTGTTAATCAGCAGTTTTGATACCCATTTTTACTATTATTTTTTATTTTCAATTTATTTATTTTGAGATGGAGTCTTACTCTGATGCCAGTCTGGAGTGCGTTGACGCAATCTCAGCTCCCTACAACCTCTGCCTCCTGGGATCAAGCAATTCTCCTCTCTCGGCCACCCGGGTAGCTGGGATTACAGATGCCTGCCACCATGTCCAGCTAACTTTTGTATTTTTAGTAGAGACAGGTTTTCACCATGTTGGCCAGGATGGTCTTGATATCCTGACCTTGTGATCCAACCACCTTGGCCTCCCAAAGTACTGGTATTACAGGCATGAGCCACCACACCCAGCACTGATACCCATTTTTAATGTAGGGTTTTTTAAAGAGATGGGGTCTCAGTCCAGCGCAGTGGCTCACACCTGTAATCCCAGCACTTTGGGAGACCGAGGGGGGCAGATCAACTGAGGTCAGGAGTTTGAGACCGGCCTGCCCAACATGGGAAAACCCTGTCTCTACTAAACACACAAAAATTAGCTGGGTGTAGGGGTGGACACCTGTAATCCCAGCTACTCGGGAAGCTGAGGCAGGAGAATCACTTGAACCCAGGAAGCGGAGGTTGCAGTGACCCAAGATCGCATCATTACACTCCAACCTGGGCGACAAGAGTGAAACTCCATTTCGAAAAAAAAAAAAAAAAGATGTGTTCTCACTCTGTTACCCAGGCTGGAGTGCAGGAGTATGATCTTGGCTCACTGTAGCCTCAATCTCCCTGGCTCAAGTGGTCCTCTGCTTCAGCTCCCTAAGTAGCTATTACCAAAGCTGCACATCACCATGCCCAGCTAATTTCTATATTTTTTCGTAGGGACAGTGTTTCGCTACACTGTCCAGGCTGGTCTTGAACTCCTGAGCTCAGGCAATCCACCCATCTTGGCCTCTCAAAACGCTGGGATTACAGGCATGAGCCACTGTGCCCAGCCTTAACGTAGTTTTAAGGAGTAAACTTAATAGACTAAAAAATCAATTTTTAAATTCCCCTAAGGAGAAAAATAAATAAAAATTACAGCTTCAAAAAAGTCTGATTTGGATTATTTCTTCAATCAGAAAGAAAAAGACAAGGTTTCAGACTACTTAATTTTCTTATTTTAAAGAGGCGTGACTAAACTAATCCTATATATGATCTGATAATCCTCAAACTATTAGAATGTGCTGCCATAGTAGTATATCCTTTCTCAAGACAAAATAACTATAATTTGATACTATACCACTGTCATTATAATAACTAATACTGTCAACAGAGAACTGAATAACTATTGGTTTAGAAATATATAACTGGACTGGGCAGTGACTCACATCTGTAATTCCAACATTTTGAGATGGAGTATTACTCTGATGTCAGACTTACTTAAAATAGCAATGACAAATATTGTAGACCTCGTACTGAATGTGCTCACTCTACATTCAATTCTAGATAAGAATGGATAAGAGGTTGGCAAAAGAATTATATCTGCTTTAGACAGTGTCTTTAATACAGCTATGAAATCTCAAGGCTAGTAACAGCAGCAATGACAAATGTGGATAAATTTATAGTTCTTTTGGCTAGAGCACATCAAAATTTATATCAAATAAAATTTCAATGATTATTCAAAATCATTTTGTTTGCTTTAATCCCACTCAAGGACTCTTTAAAGAAAATCAACTTGTGAGGTGGTTTTCAAGAAAATCGTGAAAAATATTTTCAAGAAAATATGTGATACTGAGGAAAAAGATAACAGAAATTACATTTACTTTGAATTTCTACAAATCAGAGAAATGTAACCTTTTTTTTCCTACTTAACGTGCAGAAGAGAGAGATAATTAAAGGTAGCTCACAACTGAGAGGAGGCACAAACCATGAAAGCAATTATCTTCTAACAAAGAGAATGAAAGTACTTGTGAGTTTTCAGGATTAGAACATAGCTCAAGGTAAGTTTATACTAAACAACTGGGTCTGTCACAAGAAGGCAAGTGCTAAGAGGTTTTAACACAAGAGTTGTACGCCAGATTAGAAGCAGAGTTGAGCTACCATTACTGAGCAGCCCACAAGGGCTTTACCTCTTAAGAAAAGGTGTAGGGTAAGTGTAGGTTATTTATACTGTTGTTACTCTTTTTGTTATTAATATTTGCTAAAGCCTGTTACAGAACTTGTTTATGTTGTTTAAAAATATATTTTCCATTAAATGTTACTCATATCCAAATAATATTAACGCTTCATCTGGCTAAGGTACCAATTAACTCCCTCTCAGTTATCCACCTCAGAGAAGTTCTACGGAAGCAGACACATTAGGACAAAATAAAAGTCTTGATAAAGTGGAGAACATAATCTAAAAGCCATGGCAAAAACATCACTTAACTAGGCTATGAAAGAAAGGGTTACAGAGAACAGGATATCTTGACTGTTCAGAACCAAAGTTAGGGGCAAGCATAACCTTGTTTAGAGTGCTATCACCTCTTCTTACAGCACCTTACAGCATTCTGAGGATACCCCACTCTGTACCCACACCTGGCCCACAACCATGACCTAACTATAAAGCAATATTAAAATTTAATGACATTTTTAAAGTACCCTAATATTTATCTCACAACTGGATTCTCGACAGTATTGTTGTTTTTGGCATTAATGATCATAGTGACTGTTTTCATGCTAAAAAGAGGCAATAAGTGACTAATAGGACATTGTAAGGCCAGGTGTGATGGCAGATGCATGTAATCTCAACACTTTGGGAGGCCAAGCCAGGCAAATCACTTGAGGCCAAGACTTCAAGACCAGTCTGGCCAATGGTGAAATCTCTTCTCTACTAAAAACACAAAAAATTAGCCAGGCCTGGTGGCACATGCTTATAATCCCAGCTACTTGAGAGGCTAAGGCACAAGAATTGCTGGAACACAGGAAGCAAGAGGTTGCAGTGAGCCCAGACTGCACCACTGCACTCCAGCCTGGGGGACCGAGTGAGATTCTGTGTCAAAAAAAAAAAAAAAAAAAAAAATTGAGAAAGCAAAAATAGAGATGATGTTAAGATGTTATCTTTCCTTCAGAGGAAAACAGGTTTAGTATCTCCCACATAAACTATGAAAAACATAGTAGAAATTTAAAAAACAGCCAGGCACGGTGGCTCACACCTGTAATCCCAGCACTATGTGAGGCCGAGGTGGGCGGATGACCTGAGGTCAGGAGTTTGAGACCAGCCTGCCTAACACAATGAAACCCTGTTTCTACTAAAAATACAAAAATTTGCTGGGCATAGTGGCACGAGCCTGTAATTCCAGCTACTAGGGAGGCTGAGGCAGAATTGCTTAAACCCTGGAGGCGGAGGGGGCAGTGAGGTGAGATCACGCCATTGCACTCCAGCTTGGGCAACAAGAGCGAAACTCCATCTAAAAGAAAAGTTCGGTGCTGTGACTCACACCTGTAATCCCCGGCGTGAGGTCAGGAGTTAAAGACCAGCCTGGCCAACATGGACTAGTAATACAAAAATTCACCAGGTGTGGTAGTACATGCCTGTAATCCCAGCTACTCCAGAGGCTGAGGCAGAATTGCTTGAACCCAGGAGGTGGAGGTTGCAGTGAGCCAAGATCATGCCACTGCACTCCAGCCCGAGCAACAGAGTGAGATGGGCTCAAAAACAAAAACAAAACAACAATAACAAAAATCTCATAGGCCTGACAGAAGAGATACTGTCATAAAACAGACTACCTGGGATAGTTAAAACTGTAACAAATTTTATGAAGATGAGAAGGAAAAAGAAAACCTAACAAAAGAGGGGAGAAAGGTTTCTGCTATTTTTAACTTCTCTCCTTACCAAAAGGAATAAAAATGTAGAGAAGTGACAGATAATTTACCTTGTTCACTGGATTCTCTTATATAGGGCTTAAGGTGAGACATTTTGATAGGTCTTTTCAGTCTAGCCCCAGTGTTGTCTCTCAGGACAGCACATCCACTTTCTGTAATATAGTCTATGACACAAGGACCAACCCATTCAGACTGAAAACGACCATCCTTCCACCAATTTTTTCTTTGTCTTAAAACTTCATGACCCACTTTTAAGTGAAATGGATTTAATTGCTTTGGTTTCTTTTTAACAATGATCTTGCTTTTATTTAGTTCATCCAAATTGTTGTTCTCCATCTACAAGCGTAAAAAGAAAAAGAACGAAGAGATGAAAGAGTTATAGCATCTTGAAAGTAAATGCAGATAATGAGAATATTATAACAAAATGGTTACTTATTGGGATGCTACTAAAAGATAGGCATGAATTATATTTAATTCTTAAAACAACATTTCAAAATCAGTATTATTAACCCACTTTATATGAAAGGTAAACTAAGATAGGTTAAGTAATTTGCCAAACTCAAACAACTCAAAGTAGTTAAGATTATAGGTTTGAATCCAGCTCTACTTGATTCCAAAATCCATAGCTTTCTCATTATTGCCTCTCAGCATTTCATAGCAAGTAAACCAACTACTTAATCAAGATAAGCAAAATTTGATAGATAAAAAATTTTGGCAGGTAAGGGTATTGTGTGTGTGTGTGTGTGTGTGTGTGTGCATGCATACATGTACATACTGCAATTTTAAATATAACTTTATAAAGTTTTAGATTACAATTTTTTCTATTAAATAGAATCACCTGGCCCATTGAAGTTGTCTTATTATCCATTATTTTATCAGCTTCTTTAATTGCATCTAGAATTTTGGCAAACATACTTGTATTATCATCATCCACTTCATGAAGACTATCTGAGGTCTCAGGCATATAAGGATTTCGATTAAACATTTGAAAATATGGTGTATTTTTTGTAGACTCCTATTTTAAAGAAAATAAATGTCAATTTTATAATAAAACATTTATCTGGCCAAGAAATAGTCATAACTCAGAAGTACAGAATTATAAAAAGGCACATACCAAGTGAGTTACATTGAAGGCAAATGAAACAGCTGATAGGTGATCATCCCAATTGTTTGGGTGGTCAGCACAGTGTTTGGAGAGAAATGTTTTGATTGTGCTAGGTGTACTTTCTATTGCATTAACATTTCCAGAGGTGGGAGAAACTACAATTTGCTTTATGCCAAACAATCTGCACAGTTCAACATTGATCTGAAAAATATATAAAACAAAGCTGGCTTTTTAAAAATTTGTGTTTTATTTTTCCATTGACTTAAAAAAGTCTTCAAAAGAATTAGAATCTTGCCTTTTTATTGACCGTAACATTCTATATAAAAACATACATAAATATGTAAAATTTTATGCATATAATATGTATAAAATAGTGGTTACCATTTATTGAGTCTTTACCATATGCTGATCATCACACTAGACATTTTACACTATTGTCATTAAATCTTACAAGTTTTTGAGGCTGAAGCTTTAAGAGATTAAGTACCTTGCAGAATACACACATACAACATGGAAGAATAGAACTTAACACTAACCTTGAGTTTAATTTTTTTCTTTTTTTGTGGTGTCGGGAGACAGGGTATTGCTCTGTCACACAGGCTGGAGTGCAGCCTCCACCACCTGGGCTCAGGCAATTCCCTCACCTCAGCCTGCCCAGCAGCTAGGACTACAAGCATCTGTCACCATGCCCAGCTAATTTTTAAATACTTTATACAGATGGAGTTTTGCCATGTTACCTAGGCTGGTCTCAAACTCCTGGACTCAAGCAATCCACCCACCTCAGCCTTTAAAAGTGCTGAGATTACAGGCATAAGCCACTGAACCCAGCCCTCAAGTAATTTTTTAATTTAGTAGACAGTCTCTCAAAAAAAAAAAAACAAAAAAAAACATACACACTAGGTCATAAGTTAATGTTTAGAAAGCACTTAAAACAGTTATTGGCAGTAATAAGCATTTTATAACTTTTATCTGCTACTATTATTGTTACGATATTATGTGCAGCACTTAAAAGAAACCAAGAAGAGTTTACAATACTTGTAACAGTAAGCCTGTTAAATATAAAATAATTTTTCCTATGTCATCCTTCAGACTTATTTTTTCCTTATTATTTTGGGTTCAGTAAACCTTTGGCTCATAAATCTGTCTTTTAAAACAAAGACTATTTCAGATGAGTAGTATCAGAATAAATAAGCAAAGTTAATGAGGGGAAAGCAACAAAAAGAAAACTGCATTTCCCAGACTCCCTTGCAGCTTGGGGTGGTCAGGTGACGTTATTCTAGCCAAAAAGTTGTAAGTAAAAATTGTTGGGCAAACTCAGCTGGTACTAGTTTTGTTTGCTCATTACTCTTTCCCTTCTTTCTGACTGAAATGTAGGCATTGTGGCATGTGCTCTGGCAGCCATGCTGTGAATACAATAGGAGTGACTATCACTGCCAACATTTTTTGGGATAATATATATAAAACATATATTAATGTTTTGGGATAGGGAAGGGCAGTCTGTTACTTCGATTGAATACACTTCCTAGCTGATATACATACTAATTCAGGCTGCCTGTCTTTAATTAAACAGTAATTAGAAAGAAATCCCAGAAAATAGGTGTCATTTGGGTCAGCTTCAATCTGAGTCTTGATCAATGGTTTTAAATGACCCTTGAAAAAGCCTTTAACTTCTTTGTTTCAAAAGGTTGCCTAGGAATGATCCAGGGAATCCATTTGTGAAATGCTATCTTGACAGCCTTGCCCTAGCAGCCCCTCAACCATCAAACCAGATATTCAGTCAGTCCTTACAATTTTAGTTTTCTGTCAGACATTTAAAAAAATTAATTTTCTAACTGATAATGTTTACGATTTTTCCTTCAGAGGCTTACAAAAAGTTCTTTGTGCATTTTATTGAATCAATTTAGCAAATATTCTAAGCTAAGCTATGTTAGAAACATCTGTATTTTTATTCAACTATATAATAAACCTCCCACACTGTCTATTATGTTATAATCTTTGGCAGTGTTTTCTGTATCAGTATTTGCTGACAAAAGAGTTCATTTTGAAATGTCATCATTATGCTTTCTGTGGAATAGTGAGTCCATTTTAATCACAGAAAAAAGAACATGTTTTCCCAATGATATGTCACTTTTTTGGTTTTTTGTTTAAGCAACCTCACAAAATAGGCCCGCAAGTGTTACTTGTTACCCACGCCCCCTTTTTTTTTGAGACAGGGTCTCACTCTTACCCAGGCTGGAGTGCATGATCTTTGCTCACTGGAGCCCTCAACCTCCCGGGCTCAAGCAGTCTTCCCATATCAACCTCCCGAGTAGCTGGACTACAGGTGTGTGTCCCACACACCTGACTAATTTTTGTATTTTTTGTAGAGATTGTATTTCACCATGTTGCTTAGGCTAGTCTCAAACTACTATGCTCAAGTGATCCACCTGCTAGGATTACAACAGACATGAGCCACCCACCACATCCTATTATTACTTTTTTTTATTTGAGACAGGGTCTCGCTGTTGCCCAAACTGGAGTGCAGTGACGCAATCATAGCTTACTGCAGCCTTGATGTCCTGGGCTTAAGTGACGCTTACATAGCCTCCTGAGTTGCTGGCATTATGGGTGTGCAACACCACACCCAGCTAATTTAAAATAATTTTTTTTTTTTTTTGGTAGAGACAGAGTCTTGCTATATTGCATCAGCTAGTCTTGAACTCCTGATCTCAAGTTATCCTCTCACCTCAGTCTCCCAGAAAACTGACATCACAGGTATGAGCCACCACACTTGGACCTATTGTTACCTGTAGTAAAATGGGTTACCAAATAACTTTAAACACAATTGGAAAAACTGCTAGCTAACCATAATGGCTTCACATAATCATTTGCAAATACCTTGAAACATTATATGCACTTAGGGTAAGGCTCTTCATTAATAAAAGTGGAAGTGAACCAATATTTCAAAGAGTATTCTTCATAATTTTGAATTTGATGGCCAATTTCCTATCATATCTGATATATGTGGTTTCCCTTTATCTTCAGAGATTATGTTCCAAGGCCCCTAGTGAATGTTCGATACCGCAGGTAGTACTGACTCTAACTATACAAAGTCTAACTATACTACATTTTTTCCTTTATGTACATACTTATGAGAGACTTTAATTTATAAATTAGGCACAGTAAGAGATTAATAACTACTAATAATTTATAACTAATAATAATACCTATTTTAATAGGACGAGTAACAATATGCCAACATCACTACTCATGCACTTTGGGGACATTCTTAAGTAAAATAAAGGTAACTTGGATACAAACCATGACATTTGATCTGATAACCAAGATAGCTACTAAGTGACTGATGAGGGGGAGGGAGTAGCATATACAATGAGGATATGCTGGACAAAGAGATGATTCACATCCCAGTTGGACAGAACAAGACAGCATGAGATTTCATCACAATACTCAGAATGGTGTACAATTTAAAAACTTATAAATTGTTTATTTCTGGAATTTCGTATTTAATATTTTTGGGCTGTCAGTTGACTATAACAACTGGAAACTCAGAAAGTAAAACTGCAGATAAAGAGGGAGTATTCTAGTTACTATTTGTTTTCATCTCATTGATGTGTCTAACAAAGAGCTGGAAGTTAAGTAGATGTGCCAGCACTATTTTCTTGTGGTGGATGGGTGCTTGCCTTTTAGTATTGTCTGGTTTCACTGTAAGAAATCTAAGCTCCCTGGCCACTTTTGAATAGTGTGGTGAATGGTAGATGATATCCATACATTCAATCAACTGCTGAAAGCAAAAGTATGAGTGAGGAAACGTGCATTCACCCTTTTCTTTCAGGATACCTTCTCATAGCATGTGTGACATACCTGTCTTGTTGACTAAGTTAGGATGCTAATATCAATCTGTATACATTATTAATAAAGCTTCATTTCTTTTTTTGTTTTTAAATATAAACAGAAGTTCTAATAGCCTTCCCCCAAACTGGATTGCACCCACAACCACGCCCAGCTAATTTTTCTGTTTTTTTGTAGAGATGGGGTTTTGCCGTCTTGCCCAGGATGGTCTTGAAGTCCTGAGCTCAAGTGATCCACCCATCTCAGCCTCCTAAAGTGTTGGGATTATAGGCATGAGCCACCAGGCCTGACCGATCATGGGTTTTTAATCTAGAAGTAAAGATTATTTGGTCCAATCTCCTTATTTTAATCTGAAAATAGGTTTACAACAACCCACAGTAAGTATTAAAATCTAAATCTCCTAATTTCCAGTACAACTATCCTTGTAGTATTTAATATCATACCTCTATACCTATAGCAATTTATCTGAATTTATTAAGCACTCTGTAATATAATGCACAAGGCACTGGTTCTGGACACTGAAAGGGAGAAAGATATGATCCCAGACCTAAGTTGTTTATTTGTCTTACCTGTTGAATGAATTCATCTCTTTGGTCCATTATTACTTTCTGAGGAGGTCCATATAAGAAAAATATGTTGATAATAGCTTTAGAAACTTCTGATGCTGAAACATCACAAAGAGGCAAAATCATAACCCATTTGGTGAACAAATCTGTCATGATTATAGCATACACATGACTTCTGTTGCTTGTATGAAAAGGCCCCATCAGATCAGCAGTAACTAAACTCCATGGATTGTCCACCTTGAGAAGGTGCTGTTTCGGTGATACAATAACTGTATTTTTTGCTACTTGGCAATGCCGACAAGCGTATACCTACAAACAGGCACACAATAAAGAAAATACATGCAAATGTTAATACTCAACACAATATAAAAGCAGTCTTATAAATCTGAATTTTAAAATGATTAATAGGTACACTTTGTGTTTTGAAGGAGAAACTTCCGGACAGAGAATCACTGGATTAAACCTATTTAGAATGACAAATAAGTAAAACAATAACAAACAACTGTAGTTGCCATTACAGCTGACCCTCAAAAAACATGGGTTTGGACTGTGAAGGTCAGCTTATACATGGCTTTGTTTTTCAACCAAACACAAACAAAAAATACAGTATTGGTAGGGAGGGATGTGAAACTCAAGTAAACAGAGCTGACTTCTTATATATGCAAGTTCCACAGGGCTGACTGCAGGACTTTGGTATAAGTACATTTGGTTATATGAATGTGATGCTGGAACCAATCCCGTGCATATACTGAGGGAAGATTATACTACCAAATGACCATCTTATGGGTCTTGTTCACATGGAACATAAATGTGGTTCATAATCAATATTTATTAAATGCTTAAAAAGATCTTAAGTTTCCTATAATTTAAAATCAGCATGAAGATTTACAATAATTTCTATATGCACAAAATGTTTCCTTTAAAATTATCACATTAAGAAGCTGATTCATTAATCTATTCCAACCATATTTATTGAAATATAATTTCATTCATAATATATGCTAGAAAAATTTTCTAGGTCATGGAAAAAGAATAAACATAAACAAAACCCATGCTGTTCTGTAGCTTTCATTTGAGTGAGGTGGGAAAAGATTAAAGATTAACTGATCAATTTATGGATAGGTGCCATTTCTCTGTAGATTTCCGGAATTCTACCCTGGAAACTACTTTCAAACTAGCTTCTAAAGAAAAAATTTAAAGTTATTTAATCACATTATAATCACAGTTACTTTTGATCAGAATTTTCATTTTCCAGTTTAAACTTATTTGTTGGATTTTATCACAAATAACTTCTGATTATTCCCCAAAATCATATCATTCTTAAATGATAACAATTTGACAGATTTTACTGAATGCTTGTAAAAAATGCACGGCAGGGAAAAGATATAAATTATCAAAGTCTTTGGAATACCTGAATAGATCCATAAACCAATAACTCACAAATGATACTTAAATGTTGGTTTAATTCCTTATGCTTGAAATGCCAGTCTTTTTGATGCACTGCTACAATTATTAAGGAGATCTTACATATATTCCAAGGAATTCCTACCATTTGGCATATAGTGCACTGGAAAGAGTAGTATCAGTTGACTTCCAGCAAGAACCCCAGAAGTCCTATAAGTGAATTTTCTATTAGGAGAAGTTGAAGGTTCCAATGGGTTACAAAGTTACAAAACTCAGACTTATTTCATTATCCTCAAAATTTGATTTTAGTTTTATTTGGTTTGGGTTGACATTCTAGCTCAATATGAAACAGGCACAAAAGATGAAAGCACATACTTCCCTGTTCAAATTATACTTAAGTGATTTAAAACAACTGTGAAGGAAAATACAACTCCCTTTAAGCAGTTTTTTAAATAAAAATAACCATGCCAAATACACTTAACAAGAGGTGATACCCAGAATAAATCTGGAGAAATAATAAACTTTAAGTATCTATCAGAGTCATTATTCATAATATTCTAAATACATAAGCCATACCCACTGTTTGACATCATTGGTCACAGATGTCCAATAATAATTGGATTCTACCAGAGTGAGGGTCCTGGATATACCATGATGAGCTCCATTGTCATTTTCATGGCATTCTCTTAAGACTTTCTTTTTTTCCTCTTCTGAAACAATTACCAAACGATTTTGTTTTCTGTCTTTTCCAACATAAAACAGCTTTTTTTCTAGAATAAAGGATAACAAAAAGATAGAACTGCAATTTTTAGAGATCTATGTATTTTAAAGACAATCATAGCCTTCTGTTTAAACCATGAAGATTTTTGTTTTGTTTTATAAAATCTTACCGCATTTAAAATAGAATATTTATTTGTAATGATGCTACCACACAAAGGTTCTTAGCTGTAACGTGTACTAGATACTTAGGAAGGGCAGTAACTGCTATAATTTTGTAGATACCAATATAAGTAGAGCAAGCTTTTTTACCAAAGCACATAATAACTACGGAAATATGAAATTATCTCTCTATGGGAGTACTCAAAGTAAGAAGATTTTGCAGGCACTTTCTAAAAATGGAATAGATTAGCAAATAAATTATGTACAGAGAAACAACTTCCTAGAACACAATTTTCTAAAATAATGTTTAATCATCACTGCATTTTTGCAAGCAAACAGCTCTCTCAGCTTTTTCTGGATTTGAGTAGAAGGCAGGGATGGTGAAGTGGGAAAGTGGAAAAAACCTTAATCCTCAAGACAATTCTCTGTTTCCTAGGACACATGAGAAGAATCTGCAGCTGTGAAGAAACCAGGGTATTGGCAGAATCACCTCACTTTAGTCTAACAGATAATGGGTCTGCCTAATCTTAAGTATAAGGGAGTTACTGGTAGGGAAATACACAGGGAGACATGAGCGGGCATTTATTGATTATCCTAGAATTTTATTAACCTGCTTTGGGATAAGCCTAAGAGGCAAAATTCCCATTTAGAACACAAACATTCATTTAATTATCTGGTGACTACTTGTTGCTTATCTCATCCCAAAGTTCTCTCCTCCTTTATAGGTGAAAAAGAAGAAAAAATTATCATGACATTCCAAGATAAATATCCCACTGCCTTTCAAATATTTAATTCATTCAGGGAGATTCAAAGGTCCTAAAATAAATGTGATCCTGAGAATATTTAATAGCACTGGTGGGGGTTAGGGGGACATGATCACAGAAATATAGTTAATTCCTTTCAGTTTTTATTTCAGTAAACAACCCAGTTAACTTTGTCAACATTTTCATATCAAGCATCAAAAATGTTCCTCATTGACAGTGCCATCAGTGCTAGAAAGTGCACCATTAGAGAACACAAGAGAGCAAAAGCAGAAGTTGTTAATTTAGAAAAATGTTTTGTTTTGTTTCATGGTGTCATATTCTGTCTATGAATAAACCTTCCTTTACATGCTTACTGGCCTTCAGTTAGCTTGAGTGTAATTTTAATTTTGCTTTTGATTGAGTAGCATCATCAATTCAACTGCTAATTGTTTAGCAACAAAAATTAATACAGAAATTCTCAAACTTCTACAAAGAAGAATGTAAGGAAGCATCTACACATCTACAACTCAATAAACAAGAGTTTGAACATTCATTTTACCTTTAAAGACAAATTTTTTTGCTGCTCTTCTTATGCCACTTCTCTCACTTGGCAGTGTAGTTGGATGATATTCACCAGTTCGTTTGTAATATGCAATCTGTTTAAGATGAAGATCACCATTTTTTCCACTACGGACCATTGTGAACCTAGGTAAAATGTATTTAAAAAGATAACTTAAATTTTACACTAACTGAATTGCCATTTCAGTTCAGACTTCTGTCATATTTCTACTTACATATGAACTGAGAATTCTCAGAATTTATTTGAGGAAGATAACTGCAGTACAGGAAAGGAACACTGATGTATGTGAATGAAAATACTCAAATGCTATTTTTGAGATATCCCACGACAAATTATCTTATCTCTTTCCATTTGATAAGAAATGTTGAAAATTTTCCACATACTGAGAGAAAAGGAAATGAACCAGTATACTTCAAAAAGGTTTAAAATTTCACTGCTATCAAATGAAATGTTACTTTCATAGGATGGTAACACAGGAGGATCCTGTCATGTGACATTTAAATAAGTAAGTTATAAGAAATAAAATACGGTTTTATATTACTTGTAAATAGATTCATGGTATTTCTTCTTGCCACCTTAGCCTGAAGGTGGTAACTATTTTTGCTCTTGATAGTCACTAGGTGTCATGTCGTTTACTTTGTTACAGTCTATAAAAATGTGCTCCATTAAACTGATTTCAGACATCCCACCAGAATGTCTTCTGTTTTCTGCTAGGATTCTAATACAAATCTTACAACTTTGAAATTATTTAAAAAAAAAAAATGTTTACTGACCACTGGAGGATCTAGGAATGAGACTAAATACTTACCAGAAAAAGAATGCTGGGACAGAGCAGAGCAGACTGTGCCTGTTGCCGTGGCTTAACCAGCTTATCAGTTCACTTCCCCTATGATACAGCTCTTTGCAAATGTAAAAACCATCTTTCTGATCTATTTTTAACCTCCAGAGAGAGTAACAGCACATTTCTTACCTTAGGTTAACATAAAGTATACGTCAATTTAAAAGCAAAGGTTCTGAAATGTTAACACAGTTCCATCATAACCTAAACAACATGTTAATTATTGCTATAAAGTATTATAAGATAATTAGTTTGTTCTAAGTTTAATTCACTTGCAATTGATTATTATATACATAATTTTTCTTTCACTTTCTAATAGCTAGCTGTACCTCAAACCAAAAACATGTACAGTTTCTAAATCATCTCAAAGACAAATGGCTCAGATTTAAGACTTTTTATACAAATAAATAAGACACGCCAACTGGCATAAGGACATACAAATATATCACTGTAATTGAACAAGGAGTCCAGAGTTATATCCACACATGTAAAGTCAATACATTCACAATGAAGGTATCAATATAATGAGGAAAAAGATGGTCACCTCAATAAATAATGCTAGATAACAACATTTTCCCCCCAACCTGTATTGGGGGGAAAAATGAACCTTAACCACCTGCCTCACATCTTACATAAAAATTAATTCTAGATAAATCATAAACTCAAATGTGAAAGATAAACAATGATTCTCGAAGAAAACATAAGAAAAGATCTTTCAAATCTTAGGATGAGCAAAGATTTCTTAAATAGGACACATAAAACACTATCCATAAAAGAAAAAAAAATTAGCAATAGGGATTTATCAAAATAAAAATGTGTACTCATCAAAGACAACATTAAGAAAGTGAAAACACAGGACACACATTGGGAGAAGATATCTTTAATATGCATATCTAACAAAGGACTCAGAACCAGTGTATGAAAAGAACTTGTAAAAATCAAAAAGAAAAGGGCCATAAGCCAATTCAAAAAATGGGGTAGAAATTTTTACATAGCACTTCATAAAAGAGAACATCCAATGGTCAATAAGCAAGTGAAAATGTGCTCAACATCATTATTCCTCAGGGCAATGAAAATAAAACCACAATGACTTGGCTAAAATTAAAAACCACAGACAACATCAAGTGTTGGTGAGGACAGGTAGCAACTGGAACTCTCAAACATTGTGGGAGGGTAAAATGTTACAACCACTTTGGAAAACTAAGCTTCTTCTAAAGCTAAATATACATTTACCCTAAAGGCTTGGCAATTCTAATTTCATATACCAGTGAAACGAGTCTATGACTACCAAAATATGTCTACAAAAATGTTCATAGATACTTTACCGTCAAATAGCCACTAAATGGAAACAGTAAAGGCATCAAGAAGCTTTACCATGTGTTTACTCTGTCCTTGTCTTGTAGCCACTTTTATTGTTACCAAGTTTCATATTGCTTTAGGTCAGTGATTTTCAAACCATCTGTGGTGAAACACTAGTGGTACCTTACTGCTCTCCAATCGGCCACATAAGACCTCTTGATGCCTTTACTTTCCATGTCATCCTCACTACGCTCTCCTCTGCCAGGATTCTGTGGCAAACTTCTACCTCCAAATCAATTTTCAATTCATGAAGCCTTGTATGGTTTCAAGTTGGAAATATAGAACCTGTTTCTCCACCTATCCATTTGCCTGCCTGTCACTGTAGCTCTGCATTAATTGTCCTCAACTCTTAAAAAAAAAAAGAAACTAAAATCATTTTTTCTTTGTGTCCTCTATTTTCATCTCTATACTACAGTGACACATCTTCTTTCAAGTCTAAGGGACAGAAATCTGTCCCTTCTCAGTTTAGATGAAATCAATATACAGACTATATACTGTGAAATTAATAATATACTGTATATAACTTCCTGTTATAGTTTTCCCTTAATAGTTTTTAGAACTATCAATGTCCCAAATCATCTAAACAACCTAAAGGAAAATCTAGAAATATCCCATCCTAGACAGTTGGGAGTATGGTATCTGTAGGAAGATGAGGTTTATAAAGGGCAGATAAAAATTGTGTATTTCCTTCCTTTTAGAAACCAGTTAAAGGTTGCAAAAAAATTCCTGGAGGACTTTAACAGAAAAGGTGGGAGGGAGCTGTTTCAGACCTGTAAAAGTCCACAGTAGGAAAAGACCAAACTCTCACACCTTAGAGAAAGTACAGGCCCCAAAATACCAAGGGGTATGGGTAACTGGAACTGGCTGAAAACAAACTAGCCATTGAAAAAAAAAATTGTGAGTCTGCATAAACCACAGTAGCTTCCATATTTTGCTCTTATATTTAAAAACCTCTTGGTTCCAAGTTCCCACCATCCCTTGTCCTCCTCCCCCTACCCATTTACCTACTGCAGACACAAGAAACTTTTTCTATGTAATATAAGATGAAGTCTTCAGTATATTCAGTTATCTGTGCCATTAAGACATTGTTGGCTTTCCTACTTATAATAAATATACAAAAACTCCTCAGAAAAGGTCTATTTACTGAAATTAACTTCTCTGCTTTGAAATCTTTGACTTTTGAATAATTGAAAATAGAAATAGAGAAATTTGCTCTCCTCAGAGTAAACCTAAAGTACAAAGGGACATGGAGCAAAGGAACCATTATAAAAAATTTTGGAGACAGCTCTTTAAGGTTTTAGTTTCTTTTTTTCTCATCAAAGTAGTGGGAGAAGACTAACATATATCTATGTTATGGAGGAGGAGATAAAAATCAGTGGGAGAAGACATAAAAATCATAAATTTCCTACAGATTTTCATATTTCACAAATGCTTTCAAAAGTGTATTATTTTCATTTTTATATGGGTGAGTTCTGGCTCAACAAACAACAGAACTGAGACTTAAAGGGGTGGTTATTTGCCTGACATAGTCACCTAGATACTTATTTAGACTATCCCTAGCATATTTTTATCTTCCAAATGATTTATTTGACAGAGTGGACACTATGAGACTGCCTCTGAGCATTAACTACTTCTTAGTGGCTAAGGTGTCTAGACTATTTAGCCTACCCTCTACAACCTGGCAGAGCATTATACAGCTTCTTCTCTCACTAGCTTCCTTTGTATACCCATGGCCATATCCTCGACCATTCTCTATACCTTGGTTTACATCATTTTCCACCTGATTAAGTCTTCCATCTTTCAAAATCAAGTTCTAGCACCTCAATAAAGAAAACATTCCATGATCTCTAATCTGAAGTGATCTTGACCTCTCTAATCTCTTTGTACCTACTGTAGAACATCCCATGTTTTACCCTTTTTAATAGTTTTTTGCCTGTTAATCCATAAAAACTTTAATTTGCTCATTCAGTTACTGAGCCCCTCAACCCTTGTATATACTAGATGATGTTAATACAAAGTTAAACAAGATAAATTCCTGTCCTCAAGGAGCTTATGGTATAAATGAGAAGAAAAAAAGAGGAATAAATCAGCATTCATACAGTATAGAGTGGTGTTACCACAGATATATGCAAAGACTACTATCAAAACAGATGTGTAGAGACCTAGATCCATCTGGAGAAGGAGGAAAAGCATTTTGATTGTGAATGAGGTAGAGCTTTGAACTTTATTCCATTGCCACTGCCTTAGTTCACTCACCTTCTATCTGACCTTGCCTCCTCTGTCTCTTAATAGTTCCTGTCCTCACTGCAGTCATGGAGGTCACACTAAAACACAAATCTTATCAAAATATTCACTTAACTCGAAATATGCCTTTTGCCATTCCTGATTGTCCATTTGGGTGGTTATAACAAATATACCACAAACTGGATGGCTTACAAACAGAAATTCCTTTCTCACAGTTCTGGAGGCTAGGAAATACAAGATCAAGATGCCAGCAAATTTAGTGTCTACTGAGGGTTCACTTTCTTATAGGCAGCTGTCTTCTTACTGTAACTTCACATGAGGGAAGGGGGACTTTTAAAAATATGGGCACTAATCCCATTAATGAGGGTTCTGACCTGTGATCAAGTCACCTCCCCAAAGTTCCCATCTTTTTTTTTTTCAGACAGAGTGGCACTCTGTCACCCAGACTGAAGTGCAGTGGTGCTATCTCAGCTCACTGCAACCTCTGCCTCCCAGGTTCAAGCAATTCTCATTCCTTAGCCTCCTGAGAGGCTGGGACTACAGGCGCATGCCACCAAGCCCAGCTAATTTTTGTATTTTTAGTAAAGATGGGGTTTCACCATGTTGGCCAGGCTGGTCTCGAACTCCAGACCTCAAGTGATCCACCCATCTCGGCCTCCCAAAGTACTGGGATTACAGGCGTGAGCCACCATGCCCGTCCTCAAAGTCCCACCTCTTAATACCATCACCTTGGTGGTTAGGATTTCAACATAGGAATTTTGGGAGAATGAAACCTTTAAGACGATAGCACTAATGATATCTAAACACCTCTGCCAGTATACAAGGCTTTATAAAATATGGTCTTTACCAATCTCTCCATGTTTTTCTCTTGGCATTCTCAATTCAAAAAACAATCACAGTTCTTCAAACATCCCATGCAGTGTGCTCACACCTTTTCATTGATATTTTTGCCTGGAATGAACTTTACTGCCATTTATTCAGCCCCTAGTCATCTTTTGAAACTCTGGCTAGGTGTCATTTCCTACAGAATGTCTTATAACCACTCCAACCTGGAATAACTTGAAATTTTAAGAATGAGTTGGAGTTACAAGATCAAATTTCAATCACCAAAATGGAATAGAGATTGGGGTAGAGACAGGAATACCTATATCAGTCAGCTAGGGAACTACTGTAAAATTAACGCAAGAAATGATGAAATTCTCAGTCAAAGCAGTGTCAGTATAAACGGATAGATACATCACATAAGAACTGTGATGGACTAAGTGTGTGGAGTAAATGCAAAGAAGAATCGGATTACTTCTGAAGATCTGGCTTAGAGAGAAAGATGACACTATTAAGCAGGTTGCATTCTTCATGGTTAAGCTCAGCATGTAAAAAGCAGGTGAAGTTAAGGCAATGGAAGAAGGATCAGATGGACAGTGTACAAAGTAGGAAGTGCACTAGATGTATCCTTATCCTTAAACGTTCACATTAATGAGTTCACTCATCTATGAATCCTTTCTGACACATCTCCAATCTCAGGGAGATTTGTGCACACTTTCCTTGGCACGTTCACAGTAATACGTATCAACTGTTATCATAAAATCTGAAATACTTTATTGAATGTGTTAGTTTATATGTCTCTCTCCCAAATATATTGTGAATCTTTAGGGACATGACAATAGCCAGAGAAACAAGAAAAAAAGCCAGAAGAGGTTCTGGTAACAGAAGTCTAGGAAATACAAAGTTCTTAGAAATATACTAAAAGATAGAAGAACCATTATGTAGCTAGTGGCTTTGGCAACAGTATAGAGTAAAGTTAAGAGTATAGTAGGGCAGGTGGCAACCAGACTGCAATGACACAAGAAATGAATGGAAAGTCAGAAAGTGGATTTAGAAACTTGAGCTTAGCTATAAGGCAAGGAGCTACAAGATGGCTGCTTGAGACAGATACAAGGTTCATTCATTGATCTAAAAAATGTTACTGAGTAACTGCTACATTGGAGACAGGATAATAAACGAGATGTAGATTCTCTTGACCCTCATCATCGAGTTTACACTCTAGTGGGGGTTAAAAGTTTTGACAGCCATTTCCATAGCAGCATCACTCAAAAACAACCAAATGATGGAAGCAACTTGTGTCCATCACTGACTGAATGAATAAATAAAATATGGTGTATATATTCAGACACCTTTAAAAGGAAGGAGATTCTGACATGTTACCACATGGATGAATCTTGAGGACATTAAGCTAATCAGGAATGAAATGAACCAGTCACAAAAAGATAAATATTATATGATTCCACCTATATAAGGTACTCATAGAAGTCAAATACAGACAGAAAGAATAATGGTTGCATAGAACAGGGGGTGGGGAGGAGAGAATGAAAGAGTTATTGTTTAACGGGGTCAAGAGTTTCAGTTATACAAAATGAAAAGGGTTCTGGACATGGATGGTGGTAGTAGTTGTACAACAATGTGAATGTACCTAATGCCACTGAACTGTACACTTAAAAATGGTTAACATAGTAAATTTCATGTTATGTGCGATTTGCTACAATTAAAACAATTTTTTTAAACAAGATTGCTTTGCTTTCAACAAGGGAATTAACCCCAAAAATTTAATGCTAACAGAAAGGATTCTAGAAAGACCAATGAAAACAGAGGAGAAAAAAAATTACATGACTGATGGTATGATGTTCCTGAGATGGCAGCAGGGGATGGTATCCAATGCACAAATAGAGGGATTAGTTCTGTGATCTCTTCCAATAAAGATATTATAGTGAGTATAGTAACAGGAGTAAATTATTTATTTCTGAAATACCACTAAACATTCCCATATAGGTTTGTGACTAGAATGTGGAAAGCTGTAATCACTCCCTCTCTACCACTGAGAAAAAGCTGGACAAGATGCCAATTCTCCCCAAATTGATCTCTATAGATCCAATGCAGTCCCAATCAGAGACCCTCAAGCTCTTTTGAGGAAACTGACAGGCTGATTCTAAAACTGATATGGAAAGCTAAAGGACTCAGAATAATTAAAACAACTTTGAAAATGAATATAGTTGAAGAATTTTGCATTATATGGTTTCAGGACTTTCTATAATGCTATGGTAATCAAGACTGTGCTATAATGGCAAAATGACAGGCTTAAATCTATGGAACAGAATAGTGCCAGAAACAGCCACTCAGTTATGGTAAACTGATTTTCAACAAAGGTGCCAAGGTAATTCAATGAAGAAAGGATAATATTTTCAACAAATGCTGTAGCAATTAAACATCCTTTGAAAGAAGATGAACCTCAACTCACATCTCATACAATATGTAAAAATTAATTCACGATAGGCCACAGACCTAAATGTACAACTTAAAACTATACAACTTCTAGAAGACAACAACAACAACAAAATCTTTGTGAGCTTAGGTTGGGTAGTGACTTCCTAGACAGCAAAGAAAAAACACCTATCCATAACGAAAAAAATTAAAACTTTTATTCTTCAAAGAATTGCTAAAAAAAGAGAAATAACACTGGGATAAAATACACATACATGATAAATAACTTGTATCTAGAATTCTAAAGAACTCTCAAAGCTTAACAAGAAAGCAAACAACGCAATTTAAAACATGGAAAAAACAGACACTTCACCAAAGAAGAGCTATGGTTAGCAAATGAACACATGAAAAAATGCTCAACATCAAAAGACAATGAAAAAAATGTAATTAAAACCACAATAAAATACTACTACACACTAACAACAACAAAAATAAAACAAAACCTGACAATAGTAGTTACCACCAAAGATACAGAGCATAGCTGGTGATAACAGAAAATGGTGTAAACATGTTGGAAAACAGTTTGATAATTTCTTATAAGTTAAACATCAATTTACCACATGGTCCAGCAATATCAATCTTAGATACTAAACCAAAAGAAAATGTACACCTAAAAATCTGTAAGTGAATGTTTCTAGAAGTTTTATTCGTAACAACCAAACCTGAAAACAAATGTTTACCAACTGGTGAATGAACAAACAAATTATAGTCGATCCACATAGTGGAATATTATTAAGCACTGATAAGAAACAAACTACAAACAAACCTAACAAATTGAATAAATCTCAAAATCATGCTAAGTGAAATAAGCTAGAGACAAAAGGCTATATACTGTATACTTCTGTTTATATGACATCTGGAAAAACTAAAGTATAAATTTAAAAATTTAAAACAATTTTTAAAAATTTAAAGTTTTAAAAACAATTGCCAATGCAATTGCACTGCATAAGAATGTTTTGGTTAAGGATGAACTGCCTATGAGATAGTGGTCCTATAAGATGATAATCGAGCATATACAGAAACCTCATATAGGGCATTTGATATTAGCACTGCAGATCAAGTGGGAGAAATCAATGATAATAAAGCGGAGCGACATCTGGTTTTCTATACGAAAAAAATACACACACATACACACACACCCCATCTACGTTCATGTAGGTAGAGTCTGTATTCGCTCAACGCTCAAACTGCTTAACAAAGCATTTCTCAGAATTTATCCCCATTGCTAAGTGACTCACGACTACAGCTGCAAACATTTATACAGCATTTTACTATGATTATCCTCACAATACTCCATGAAGCAGACATTAGTTTTATATCCTTTCTACAGGTAAGAAAATGGAGGTTCAGAGATTGTCCAATTTACTGAAAGTAATAGAGTGAGGACATGTGCTGACATTTGTAACTTGGTGTCTCTTCAAATTTCACACTTTTCCCCCCTGCTATACCAATAACTCAATTACCTCTTATCCTTAGCTTCTGTAATACTTGCTTGGTTCAGGCCTCTGTTACACAATATAAAGTGATTTTTTTCTAATAATCTTTTAGATTATAAATGAGAAATGGAAAGATCTTATTAATTTTTTATGTCTACATTGTTTAAGTGTTCAGAACATAGTGGACCTTCAACTGTTTGTAAATGAATAAAGAATTACTTGAATTTCCTGAAAGGATAATTAAAAATAACACTGAATTTAAAAATAGCAAATACTCCAGAGGTAACTTATTTCACGTTAGAAAACATTATACTTCACTTTCACATACATAGCACCATAAGTAAACTGTGTCAAAGGTATAGACTTACGCCTTAACATCCATGTTTGGAAAAGTATGTAATATCTTGTCCTTTTTCACAATTATGAGGATGAAGATAATGAACTTTGTATATGGTAAAGTATAATTATCATATCTAAGTATTATTATCCCTATCAGGCTGTTGAAAGTAACAGAGAACACTTTCTTTTCTCAAAATCTTCATCTACATAAAAAAATATTTTAAAATCTCTTTCCTTTCATTAATGGGGATTAATGCTTTATAGCAATGCTTCTAAAGCTTTACTGCTAAGAACAAAATCAGAAGACTCGGGAGTTCCATCCTTTGATGATGGTATTACAGTCTAATGCAGTTAAGGAATTACTGGTTCTGGAGGTAGAGAGACAGATGACAAAAAGAAATAGAAAATGCATAAGAAAGAAAATTCAGTTCACGAAAAGCACAGCCTTTGAAGTAGATAGTTAAAACTTACTTTTACTGCTAATAATTGGTATTCATATAAAAAAATAATCTGAAAGGAAGTTTTTTTTTGTTTTTTTTTTTTTTTTTTTTTTTTTTTTCCCCCAAAGCCCATATACATACACTACTTGGTCCCTAGAAACAAAGTATTTGAAAAGTAGTTAATATGAGAAACTGGCTTGAAGCTATCATATTCAGGACAAATTTAAGTATCTTCTTATACTCAAAGATTATTAAGTGGATTAAGTGGTTTCAACTACATAAAGACTGTCCTGGGACTTCTTTGGATATGCTTATATTTTCAAGAATTTGTTAAAATAGTTACTTATGTCCTTAAACATGTAGGAATAAGAAAAAATGAAAGTGGTTGCTTACAACTTGTAGTTTTGCAAGACGAATGTCAGGATCCTATTTGGTTAAGCGTTGTACACTTTGTCCCCTGCATAACATCAAATAAAATCAAGTAATTGCTTATTTCCTTTGATAATTTTATGTTTGTGTTCAATAAAGGCAGTTAGGTATTATGTCAAATAAAATTAGGAGTTAACTGTTTCACCAAGGGTTAAAAACAAAGGTACCAATTTAAGCCCCTAAAAAGTTACAATACCCGCTAGTTCCAACCTAAAATCAGCAATTTTCTTTTCTTTTTCTTTTTTTTTTTTTTTTGAGACGGAGTTTCGCTCTTGTTACCCAGGCTGGAGTGCAATGGCGTGATCTCGACTCACCGCAACCTCCGCCTTCCGGGTTCAGGCAATTCTCCTGCCTCAGCCTCCGGAGTAGCTGGGATTACAGGCACGCACCACCATGCTCAGCTAATTTTTTGCACCTTTAGTAGAGACGGGGTTTCACCATGTTGACCAGGATGGTCTCGATCTCTTGACCTCGTGATCCACCCGCCTCGGCCTCCCAAAGTGCTAGGATTACAGGCTTGAGCCACCGCGCCCGGCCTTTGCAATTTTCAATTAACACGTTAATTTGGAGCGGAATTCTGACATTTGAATTATTCTATTTTAAGATCCAAAAAATGGACACGCACAATTTTAGGCAACGTCAAGGACTTGGATATTCAAATACACGTTTCTACAATCTGCTTCACTTGCGAGTATAAATTCATTTAACTATGAGTATCTTCACAGTAAAAATATCTTCATCGCCATATGCATTCACCTGAAGCCACATGGGATAAATGCATTTCCACTTTAAAAAGTATCTATTTTGGTTCAGAAATGCCCATTTAAAAAAAACCCACACTAAGATAAAGTGTACATTTTCCTTTTAAAGTTACGTGACAGGATACCCTCTTGAGCTCACGTTTCTCCCGCCACGTGTTTAAATCTGGAGCAAAATTTCAGATTCAATGACTGATCAAAGTAATGGGGAGAATTCTTCAACGCCAGCCAAATGTGCTTGGAGTTTCAAAAGATACTGAAGTGTGAGGGAGCATTTCCTAAGCGTTTCGGCGCTTCGTTAACTCTTAAGGACAAGGTCCAGCTACACTAAGAATCAGCAGGAAAATGACCACTTGGTAAAACTCAATTACACCCAGCAGCCACCTCCCCAGGCCCGAAGCAGCACTCGCCCTTTCTGCTCAGCTCGCGCGGGACGTCACAACGCCCAAGGCCCTCCCGCCTCAAAGGCGCCTGCGCAAAATCTCCCCACAGACTCAATTAAATCCTTCCTTAGGCCGACAGAGGCGAATGGTTTTGAAATTACTGTCAGGTTATGCCTCACTTAAAAAAAACAGTAGGTATGACACAGCACACCAGAATGACCACTCACCGAGGTGGTCCTAAATTCAAACGACAGGGTTTAAGCTTCCTCTCGAGATTTATCTGGCGCTGCCGGAAGCGGAACTACCCGGCTCCTTAAGAGAATAGTCCTTTTGGGAGCCTTAGAAACCACGGTCAGAAAGGTTAGGGCGGATCGTTTGGCTCTTGCCGGAAATTGTTCCGCCCGGTGAGGTTTCGGCGTGAGACCCGAGGAGGGCGGGGAAGAGGCGTGACGGAGATTCCCGAGGTGTAGTAGCTCGAGGTGCCCTTATGTGGCCCTAGAGCTGCTGCTGAAGGAAGCAGCCTGCGTCCACGCCCACAACTGAAGTCTCAGGACTCACACCTCACCCTTGCCTCCGGCATGAAAGGGGGGAACCTAGACCTGAATGGGCTTGACCGTCTCCCAGCTGCTCGCGTGACGACCGCATTCGTGGCAGGTGAGGGCCCCGAAACCGGAGGAGAACCGGAGATGCGGAATCTGATCATGCCGAGGTTGAGGCGGCTGCTGGGCTTCTGCTTTGTCTCCCGTGCTCTGCACACCCTAAACACGCGCTCCACCAAGGGCCATGTGCCGGAGCGAATGACAGCATGGGCGTGGAGTGACAGTATAGCCTTGAGGGTCCTTTCGCTCCCTGATTTATCCTCCTGCTCCCCCATGGCGTCCCTTTTTCATTTCTTGGGTTTGAGACGCCAGAAATTGCAGCTCAGCTAAAAGGGAACTGCCGAGCTTCTACCCCACGCTGTGTCTGGCTCCACCGAAGTGATTAATCTCGAGCTGTGGGACTGCTGTGGGTAGACGTGGCTGTTCAAAAAATTTTTTTCCTTAGTCTTTATCCCTCTCTGTCAACCCCATACCCACTTAAAAAGAACAAAAGCCTCGTGTGTTGCAGCTTTTCTTAGTAGGGACCGAGGCTGCAGGTCACTGCTGCACCTCCAACTGGAGGGCGTTGCAGCCTTGTGCGCCTTGAAGGAGAAGGGGCCAGGGTGATGATCCCTGAATGGATCTCATTCACGAGGTTCTTGACCACTTCCTGGGAGTTTGCGACTCGGAGTTCTTTGGATAGTAACTGTCTTGCTGGAAGGCTTAACTATGGAAGTGGGAAGCATAGCTGATCTTAGCATGTAACATCCTCGCTGTACACTGGGACGGGATTTTGTTTTGGTGTTAGTAAATATTTTTTGTCTCAGATATATAAAATAATAACGATAGTTGCCATTAACAGAGTTTTATGTGTGCCAAATGCTTTACATATTTTGTCATTCATTCCTCTAAACAATTCCGGGAGGTATGCTAGATTATTATCACCATTTTACAGAGTTAGAAATCGAGGCTTTGAGCAGTCAGCAACTTGCCCTAGTAAACATTTGTTGTAAGTAAACGTTTGAAACTGTGTTAAAAACCAGATCTCTCTGCTTTCAAAATCTGTATTCTATTGTCCCGACCTTGTTCTTCCTCGATTTCAATTTCTTCACTAACATTTTCAGTGTCTGAAAGCATTCATTTATTTTAAAAAATTTCTTGTACCTACTTACATGTCTGAAAAAAGATAGACATGATCTATGTCTATGGAGCATTGTGATGCAGAATTAAGTAGTTCCAAACCCAAAATACTGTACTTACTGCAGCACAGGTTTATGTAAAGCAAATGACTAAACTGATGCACAGAAATTTTTAAAATCAAAGATTGCTGTTTAAATTTTAAATTCATATGACTTTCAGAGTAGTGGTTATGAGGTAGAACATCTGTTGATTACCCAAGTAAATGCTATGCACCCAGTTAAGTAGTGGGAACACAGATTACGTCCTTGTTCTCTAAAAGCGTCCACGCAACTGCAATATAAACAATGTTATGGAACAATTAATATTCTCATGTGAAAAAGGAATTGTGGTTATGTAGGACGATGTTCTTATTTTTTTGGAGATGCATACTAAAGTACTCGAGGTGAGGTATGTTAATACCTAGTACTTTCAAATGGTACAGCAAATGTGTGTGTGTGTGCGTGTGTGTGTGTGTGTGTGTGTGTGTATTAAAAAGAAAGCAAGCAAATATGGCAAAATATTGGCAATTGTGAGTATAATGGTGGGTATATGGATGATTAATACACTGTTCTTTCAACTTTTCTGAGTATTTCAAATTTTTCATAATAAAAAGTTGGAGAGGAAAATACACAACTCTGATGGAAACAGATAAGTGAAAAGATCTAAAATGCCACGGAACATAGAAGATAGGAGAGAGTTTTTAGGTGTATTAACATAAAACAGAGATGTGATAGTTCTTAGGAAAACCTTCACTGAACAGCTTTCAGTTGGTTTTTGAAGAGGGGATAGGAACTTTCAAGGAGAGCAGTGATTTCTGGGCAGAAGGAAATGCAGGTTCAGCAAAAAGGTATTAAATTACAGTTTGAAGAAGGAAAGCTGGAAAATGCTTTTGAAATTTCAGGAAAACTGGTTATGTATTTGCATTAAGACTGAGCAGCAGGAGCAGGAGCTCCCATTTCCTCTGATTTTGAGAGCAGAAATCTACTAGTTTATAGTTGGGCTCCTGAGGGAACCTATGAAAAAGGCTACAATGATGGCTTGGAAATATTAAGCTCTGGTAAGGAGGGGTCTGAATACTAGGTGGAACTGATGGCTGATCCAGGATGTTATTTTGAGGATCAGGTAGCTCTGGCCGCTACCAGTAAAGGTATGAAAGAGACGACTGATTATCCCAGGTAGTAGTGTTCATGATAGTCTTAAGCAGTATGGTTAAGACTAGAAAAGATGTGAAGAGGTCTTCAACAACAGCAGTAGCAAAGGATTTCTGTGGCTTCATTAGACAAGAGGTAAGTAGATATATTCTAAATTGAGTTATTTATATTTGTTACTTACCAGTTAAATCTGTTAGAAAACTGTCATAACAGTATTTAACAAAATATTAAACAGCTGACATTTACTGAGTGCTTAATATGTGCTATTTGCTGTAGTGTCTGTATTGTAATTTAATTGTCAAGACAATATATAAGATTCATAATTCCATTTTATAGATGATTACTAGAGAGGTTCAATACCTTGACTAAAGACACAGAGCTGAGCAACTTTCAGAAAAAGTTTTCAAAATCAGAGTTTTGTGTCTAGAGCAATTGTTCTCATAGTGTGATTCCAAGATGTGCAACATCAGCATCACCTTGGAACTTTTGGAAAAGCAAAATATTGTCCCCCCACCCCTAGAGTTTTTAGTTTAGTATTTTAACAAGCTCTACAGGTGATTCTGTTGCATGCTAATGTTTGAGAACTACTGCATTGAGTGTGGACATTTTTAGTAGCGTTAACACTCATTTCAGATTTCGAAATCAGGTTTAAGGGGTATTTGTCTTTTGTACAGATAGATTCCCAAACCTGGCTGCTCATCCATTTGTAAAAATATAGTTTTTCTAGTTAAGAATTACTGTTTAGGAATTTCTAATCTATGATAAGCCCAGTCACTTGTGTTTTAACAAGTCTATCAGATAATTCTCATGTAACCAGTCCAGTTTGGAACTGCTGCTATAGAAAGAATTTTAAAATTAAAGTAGGTTCAACACTGATATTTGAATAATGTATGTGTCTTTACGCCTAGACAGTTAAACATATGTTGAAATTAATGACTGACCATTGATCAAAATGCTGAATAATGTGGAAGTACTGTAAGCCTAAACTCTACTTGGTTCAATTATCAGCGTTTTAAGTGAAATAACACATATCATTTTGAATGTCTTGTGTGACTTATAATGCTTATAAAATTTCATCTTGTTCTATGGTATATATGCTACTTCGGTGAGAGAAATATATTTGAATTTATGTTTTTAGTTTTCTGGTAATTTATATTTGCAATGCTGTCATAAGGACTATGGAGTCCTGATTTTTGCTCTTAAGTGAGTATAGTGGCCTTCGGTTTAAACAGACCTGGGTTTGATTTTCATTTGCAATCCTAATTGGTTGTGTGATGATGATCAAATTACCTAAACTTTCTTAACCTCAAGTCTTAATTTATAATGACAAAAGAGATACGTAACTACATACGTAAAGCATTTATAAAATGAAGATATTCCTAATTCCAGGATGGATGTGAGATTGTTAAGTCACAAAGTAGTAACTAATTTCTTCCCAACTCTTTTCATGATAAGGCATACATGGAAAATGGTACTATTTGTACAGTGTCCTGGGGAAACTGAAGAGAGTGCTACTGGAAGCAGTTGGCCAGGGAATAACAGCTGCCTTGAAGGCTGAGTCAATTAATTTATTGGCATACTTATAGTTAATTCATGGTGAGGCAACAGGGTAGGAGGCTCTGAATTTACAAATATGGTACTTAATAGGTAACAGTGCCTAATAAATGTTCATTCCCTTGATATTTATGTTTTGGAGGGATATACATAACCTAAGCTGTTAAATAATGTTATAGGTGACCAAAGGTCAAAATGAATGATTCAGAGAAGAAGTCTTGTAAATTGTTAAGGGAAATTTTGTAGAGGAATGTCTATTGGGTACTTGAGATGTGCCAAGCACCAGGAAGACAAAAATTCTGCTTCATCAGTTTTATCTCCTTTTTATTACAGGAAATCTCCAATAATACTCATTTTCAAAAACTGGTTCTCAAACTTTGCTACCCGTTGGAATTACCTGGCAAGCCTTAAACTTACCTGAACTCTACTCTCAATCATTTTGATTTAAGTTGTGTGGAGTATAGCCTAGACCTTGGGATACAAGCACTGTTAGTATATTATCTTATATATAAAAGTATTAAAATGAGCTATATGTACAATTTACAAATAAGAAAATTGAGACCCTAAGAAGTTAACTTACTTGCTCAAGATCAGCTAATTGGAGTCAGTTGGATTTAAACCTAGGTATTTTAGCCCCTGAATCCATGCTCTTAACCACTAGCCTGTTAATTTTTTTTTTTTTTTTGAGACGGAGTTTCGCTCTTGTTACCCAGGCTGGAGTGCAATGGCGCGATCTCGGCTCACCGCAACCTCCGCCTCCCGGGTTCAGGCAATTCTCCTGCCTCAGCCTCCTGAGTAGCTGGGAGTACAGGCACGTGCCACCATGTCCAGCTAATTTTTTGTATTTTTAGTAGAGACGGGGTTTCACCATGTTGACCAGGATGGTCTTGATCTCTTGACCTCGTGATCCACCCGCCTCGGCTTCCCAAAGTGCTGGGATTACAGACTTGAGCCTTTTTTAAAATAACATCTGTTATTCCATCATATATTAAGATGGAATAATGGAAAATAAAAAGAAAGGCTTCCTTCACTTTATGTCCTTTAGAGATCCATTTCTCTGTCCATCTTTTATAAACTCTTCAAAATAACTATCTGTATGACTTCTCTGTGTTTCATCCCCTCTTACTTTCTTTTTGTTTGTTTTGTTTTTTGAGATGAGTCTCATTCTGTTGCCCAGGCTGGAGTGCACTGGCAAAATCCCGGCCCATTGCAACCTCTACCTCCCGGGTTCAAGTGATTCTCCTGCCTCAACCTCCTGAGTAGCTGGGATTACAGATGCACATCACCATGCCAGGCTAATTTTTATATTTTTAGCAGAGAAGGGGTTTCATCATGTTGGCCAGGCTGGTCTCAAACTCCTGACCTCAAGTGATTTGCCTGCCTCAGCCTCCCTAAATGCAGTGCAATTACGTTTAACAAATTGGAAGTTCTTATTATGGTTCCTCAGTCCTTTGTGTGCATCTTAACTACTTACCCAACATGATTTTCTACCATTTTTCCTTTGCTTGCCTGTTCTGCTCTAGTTACCTTACTGTTTAATGAACTTAGGAAATATGCCAAGCATACTTCTGCTTTAGAGCCTTTATACTTTCTTACCTGGAGTGTTCCCACCATATAACCCCATGGTTGGTTTCTCATTTAATTTAAATTCATATTTAAATGTCACCTTATTAAAGAGATCTTCCAACATGTATTTATTTGTTGATTTACCTAGTGCCTACCAAACGAATGAATGAGACGTGTTTCAGACCTAAAGTCATAATCATATAAGGGACATATATCTATATACTTCATGCTGCATTAAAGACTTAAATAGAATGTAAGTGAACAAAACAGGATAGATCAGTCATTAATTTATACCCTTAGGAAAAAAAGCTATTGGATACATACGTTTTTCCCCAAAAGTTGATTTCTACTTACACGTAAACATATTTTGTAAAGTATTTCAAAAATGTGGGAAAATATATATTGAAAATACTATGTATTAGAGCTCTCTAGAGGGACAGAACTAATAGGATAGATATATCTATAAAGGTGTGTTTACTAAGTAGTATTAAGTCACACAATCACAACATCCTGCAATAGGCCATCTGCAAGCTGAGGAACAAGGAAACCAGTTCAAGTCCCAAAGCTGAAGAACTTGGAATCTGATATTTGAGGGCAGGAAGCATCCAGCACAGGAGAAAGATGCAGCCTGGGAGGCTAAGCCAGTCTAGCCTTTTCACATTTTTTTGTTTTTGTTTTGTTTTGTTTTTAAATCCGCCTGCTTTATATTCTAGCTGTGCTGGCTACTGATTAAATGGTGTCCACCCAGATTAAGGGTGGGTCTGCCTTTCTCAGACCACTGACCTAAATATTATCCTCCTTTGGCAGCACCCTCATAGATACACCCAGGATCAATAGTTTGCATCCTTCAATCCAATCAAGTTGACACTGAGTATTAACCATCACAGAATAGCAGGAAACATAGCCCCATAGGTCTGCAGAACTACAACTGTTAGTTCTGCCATTGTGTCAAGGCTCATTAACTGATTTGTTAAATTTTATTTTTATGTATTCCAGACTTTTTACAATGAATACTCTATAATTAAGAAGCTAAAAAATTAATTTTCAGCTTTACCTCTACAACAGATTGTTTTCACTTTTGTTTTAAGACTTTAGAAGGAAGTACAATACAATTTTAAAATAAAGCCATAAAGTGTGTATATACACACTCATCTATTCATGTGTATATACATATAAGTATATGCCTATATATTGCATGGACATACTGGACCTGGCATCTCCCATCATTGACCTTCTGAAGTGGATAGTAAGACATTTATTACATTTCATTACATTATTACGTGTTTCTATTATCTTTTTTATTGGTGTGCTTATCACACTAAAATACAAAATGTCAATTTACTTGGCTGCCACTCTCTTAGACCAAAAGCTCCTTAAGGAAAAGAGCCACGTTTACTTTGACTTTATATAACTAACACCTAATACTATGCCTTTTACAATAAGTAAATAGTATTTGTTAAATAAATATGTCCATTTCAACAAATAATGAACAATTCATTCTTTTAGATTTACATGTTAGAGTCAGTAGGGAGTTTGGTTTATAGGAGTATTTTTTGAAACTATGGTTTATTGAGTGTTTAATATATGCCAATCACTGATGCTGTCTCACTTAATCTTTACAGGGTTGCAGGGTGCTACTGTACTTCCTTTTTCTTTTCTTTTCCTTTTTTTTTTTTTTTTATCAGCCAGGTATTCACCAGAGATACACTCCCTTTTTTATAGACTAATAGCAACTAGCATACATCACTAGTTAAGCAGTGACAGATTAAAACAGATGTATCTAACCCCAGAATGTTCCCCTTCCACTATTGAAATATTCGAGCTGTTTTTAGATGGAAAGAGTAAAAAAATTAAAAAACCAAGAGATATTTGCCAGAACTGAAATCAACTTATCCACCAACATCAAGTTTTACAGCAACTGGAAACTTTCCATTTTTCTTTTTCAGTAAACATTTTTACATGTTAAACAGTACAGAAGGAATAGGAACAAAAGGCTTTGATTTATAAAGTAAATTATTTCTGCTTTAATTTTTAAATTACAAATTATTTTAAATTTTATAACCCTGTTAATTTAAAGTGAAGGCTGACTGGGTAAATTGGTTTTAATGTCTACTGGGGAGTCACCAGTTATACTGGAATTAGATCTTTAAGAGTAGAACTTTTAAAATTACGCTTTTAATTCTACCTAGCATATTGTTTGACTTTTAAGAATATTCAATCAAGTAATTTCTTATACTACCAGTAATCAAATAAAGCATTTGTTATGTGGCTTTATCTTGGCACATAATTAATTTTAATATGACCAGGAAACAAGTACTTATAAATTACGGAAAGGAATATTTTGAGATGATACTGCTCTTAAATAGTACTCATTTATCTATTTGAGACAGTCTTCCTCTGTTATTCAAGCTGGAGTATAGTAGTAGTCATATTTCACTGCAGCCTCAAGCTATTGGGCTCAAGTGATCCTCCCACCTTAGCCTCCCAAGTAGCTGGGATTACAGGTATGAGCCACTGAGTCCATCCATCATATTCATGTATGCCTGGTTATGTAGAAGAGTTTGAATGTCAGTGAATCACATAAAATTGCTTGCAGAATTTAGCGCACATGTACTTTTTTTTTCTGGGGATAAGATCCATAGATTTTATTAGATTTGTTAAGAGTTTTTGACTTCTATACGTTTAAGAGCTGCTGTTAAAATGAAATCTGTTTAGACTCTAATCTTTTTTTGTTCATTTGTGTATGAGACCAGAATGTAGAATGGTTATGTTCCCTAAAAAACCTGTTTACAGATAACTTTTACAAACTGATTTAATATAATTTCAGATTAATTTTATCAGTGGTTTTTAATGCTGCATTAAATTTTGTCTGTTCTTTTCCACGGAATTCAGATATTTTGGAATTATGTGCTAAGAGATTTAGCTTTAATATAATTGTGTTATAACTTCAGTAATTTTCTGTTAATTGGTTTAGATATTTTTAGATGAGGAATTTAATGTGTAGTCTTTTGTTATTTTGTATGTTTGTCAAATTGCTAAAATGTATATTACTGAAGATAAGTCTTAGTTTCTTAATTTTTTTGTTTTTATTATATGTTTTTTTAATTGGAGAAAATATATTTTCATTTTGACAATATACATTAAGTTATTGGTGCTGATTTTGTGTCATTAAAGTGTCATTTAAAATTATTTTTTGCATGAATGTTTCTAGAGTGTACTCTCCAAAATTAATTTTTTCATTGCATTTTAGGTAAAAAGATTGTTATGTCAACTGAGGAAAGCAATAGTCTCACTGTCTTTATATTTTGAATTACTACAACAACTTTGATATCAACAATGAAGCAATGATATCTAGAAACAAAAGAGCATTTGCCGACAGTCATCATAATTTCAAGTGATTGTACAAGCAGAAACAAGCTGTCACAGACCTGTGTGTCAGCTAATATATGGAGAATGCTTTCTTCTGATGCTATTTATTTAGAGGCAGTTTTAATATAAATCATTTCAATCATACCTATATCAAATAAAATAAAAATGAGTGAAGCCCCCAGATTCTTTGTTGGACCAGAAGATACAGAAATAAATACCGGAAATTATCGGCATTTCTTCCACCATGCAGATGAGGATGATGAAGAGGAAGATGATTCTGTAAGTTGTTTGTTTTTTTCTTTGGTGAGAGAAGACCAATACAGTATAGGCTTTTTACTAATCACTGTTAAGGTGAATTAATCTTAAGACTCTTTTTTCCACATACAAATTTGTTGGAAAATACTTTTTCAGTTTTATGGGTGATGTTGTTGAATCTATGGTGAATCAAGAAATACAGTTATGGGTCAGACCTCAATGTTGTTTAATGATGCCTATTTTAGTTTCTTACAGTGATATGCATAGTGTAACTCAGTGCTAGGTAAAAAAAAGTGGCAAAGAGAAACAGTAATCTTGGCCATAAATCCAAAAGGTTTCTTCTATGTAGAAATATATAATAAATAATTGAAGATAAAGAAGTAGAAGGAAAAAATTTTAAGGTACTAAAGAAGATAGATTACTTAACTAGATTCATTAAGCTTATCATGTTACCAATGTGAGTTCTGGTTACCAATGTGAGTTCTGGTTTAACCAGAATGATTATTATCATGTCAATCAGATATGATTATTATCATATCAATAATAATATGATACTCATATTTATTAACTTACAGAAGTCTGTAAACTGAGTGGCTAGAAGGGTAGGCTACCTAAAGTATGTGTTTGTATGTGTGTCTAAAACTTGTTTTCTTTCTGATATAATGTTATATCCATACTGGATCTTAGGAATGATATACATTTATTATGCTTATTTTGTTTATAGTTACATTAGACCAGTATGTTTCTTACTCATCATTTAATTTTTTAAGTAGAGATTGATTTACTCTGAATACTGATTTAAAACACAGACTTACAATGTGTGTTTGTTTTTCATATATTTCTAATTGGAAAGAGAATTTAGTTTAAGAGAAAAATCTGTTCTGTTTGGTAAGAACAAACCAAAAATAATGACTAGATGACTCTTTAAGCCCTTTTTTTATAATAAAAATATCTTTCACAGTGGAGTTACACATACCTGAAATGCAAACTCTACTGTTAACTCATTTAAAACCTTCAATAAAGAGCACTTTTGCTACCTCCGGACCCTGAAAATCTAGATTTCAGGCAGGCTTCTCTTACCAGCTTAAACTTTTCTTCATCTGAACTTTTATCTAGAAGTCCTATAAGTAAAACATAAAAGCAAAGTGTCTCTGGATCACTTAAACTAGAAAGCACTATTGCCTCAGCCTCTGCTACCTTTATACCCCCTTTTCTACAGTTCTTCTGAACATGGTGTGAACACCACTGGCAGATCACAGCCAGTCTAATTACATGTAAAACTTTCATGTCTCATCTATATCTACATCTAGACCTATCCCATCCTTTCCACCTTTTATGTTTTAGTAACATCAAAATTTTTATTTCTGTATATTTATTGCCATACCATGTGTCTTTACTGTTGTGTGTACTCTTTTATTTTTCTGAAATGACCTTATTTTGGGGTACCTTGTGTATTATTTTTCATTCTTCCAAACTCTCCTCAGATTTCACCTTTTACTCTTTCCACTCTCCTTGCTCTTTTTCCCAACACAAATTGAAATACTTCTTCCTTATTACTGTGTCTTTACATTGGCATATATACAGTTGTCCCTCAATATCCATGGGGGATTGGTTTTAGGACTCCCTGTGGATACCAAAATCTGCAGCTGCTGAAGTCCTTTTTAAAAAATTGTGTGACATATAAGCTGCATCTACCCATATGTTTTAATTCATCTCTAGATACTCGTAATCTCTAATACAATATAAATGCTGTGTAAATAGTTATATCATTTAGAGAATAATGATAAGAAATATAGTCTGTGTATGTTCAGTACAGATACTTTTCTCCCCCAAATATCTTTAATATATGATTATTTGAATCCGTGGATGTCAAACCCATGGATATGGAGAGCCAACTGTACTGCTATTCCATGTATCACAATGTTTTTTGTTATTACTGTGTTCCCTGTTAGACTCGAAGTACTTTGAGGACAGGTACTTCTATATATCTAATCTTTAGCACATAGTATGATGTTAAAATATGATGCACAATTATCACTTTACAGGAGCTTGATTTAGTTCATTTGATCTATAGCTTTATATTTATAAAACAATTTATTCCATATCATTCTCCTGTTTTTAAGGTGTCTCTCCTGTTTTTAAGATTTCAAAGATGTGAATATCATGTTTTTAGACATTAACCCTAATAATGCCTCAGATTTATTTAGAAAATTATCTTCATGATTTTAAAGTTTTACCTAATAAAGAAATTCTATAATTGTGCCTTAAGAATGTAAGGTTATTTATAAATTTTAAACTTGGATGTTTCCCATTCATCGTTTCCCATTCATCTTAGCCAATGAGCAGATATTCATTAAATAGATCTATAATAAGTAAGACTAATATATATTAGCATTTTAAAAAATTGTAGAGCAATGTGAAATGTTAGGTTAGAGTACATTTGTTATCTGGGGAAAATCTACTTTAGGAACATAGTGAAATGTGTCAAAACTTTTGATCAGGAAAGAATTGAATAAGGGAATGTAAAAGTAGATGGTCAGAAAGGTAAATACAGAAGACTCCAGAAAGGTCAGCATTTATAATCTGTTTGATTTACCAATTAAATCTAGTACCGATTGGAACTCTACATTTCATGAGTTTGAGGAAACAATACAGAAATATTGTTCTAGGCATAAAAAAAGAACAATTTAATTCTGATGTTATTTAATTTTATTTTTAGATATATTAAGAAAAGCCCAGTAAAACATTTTTGGCCTAGATTATAATGTTATATGAAATGTACAAAGTATCATGGAAGAAGGAAGAATTGAAATGAAAAAACTCAACACAAATTTGTATATTTGATATACAAATGCAAAGATCACAAAATCTTGAGTAATTTAATTAATCTATGAGCTACTCATAAATTAGTTTCTATATCCTGCTTTTTTAGATTTTAGGCTGAATCCTGGTCTTTGAGCTGTTATGAGGATGCAGAGAACAGTAACGCCAATAAATAGGAGTATTGACTATGAAGACAGGGGTGGCAAAGAGATTTGAAACCTCTGTTAGCAGTGTGACTTTCTTTAAAATTTCCTTCCAAGTTGTCATTGATGACCAATGAATATTCAATTCAAACTGCAATAATAATTTAATGCTGTATAACTTTGTACTCAAGACTATGTCTTACTTTAGGCAAGAGAATTCTTTTATCTTTTTGCATACAGTAGATCGGTTTTGACCTTTACTATACTTTACTGGTGTGAGAAGGGTAAATAAATGCTAGAGGTAGTTAAAGAGGGGGTACTTTTTAAGTTTTACATTTCATTGAAAATAGCAACAATATTTGTTCTGAAATTGTTTTTGTTTTTAAATTTCCTCCAGACCTTTGTAGAAAACTGCTTTTTAAGTGTTTATTGTAAAAATGATATAATTAAAAAAAATTCCATTGTTGGTTAATGTGTCACTTTTATTGATTCATCACATGTTTTATCTTCTTTTGGAAAACAAGTTAAGATAGCTGTACTTTGGAGTTCATGTAAAATTAACCTGTTTTTTGTTTTGTTTTTGTTTTAGCCACCAGAAAGGCAGATTGTGGTTGGAATATGTTCCATGGCAAAGAAATCCAAATCCAAACCAATGAAGGAAATTCTTGAACGGATCTCCTTATTTAAGTATATCACAGTAGTAGTCTTTGAAGAGGAGATTATTTTGAATGAACCAGTGGAAAACTGGCCTTTATGCGATTGTCTCATTTCTTTCCATTCTAAAGGTATTAAGGGGAGTGAGGGAGTAACTCCTTTATCCTCTCTGATTATAAAACTAATACATATTAATTATAGACTATGAGATAGAACAAAAATAATTTTTGACCCACTTTCATGGACAGGTGATATTAACATTTTGATATATTTCTTTCCAGTGTTTGTCTTCTATGTGTATTTTTAAATTTAGTGTCATAGTGTGTGTGTAATTTATATATTTAACTTTTTTCACTATTATATCAAGAAGTTTTTTCCCCCACCATATCATTCTCAGATAATGTGGGCTTTAATGGTGACATAGTATATTATTGTGTGGATATACCATAACATATTTAAATTTATCTAATGACCTAACATTTGGACAGTTTCCAATTTTCACTATTAAAAATAAGGTTGTTTGGACTCCTCACTGCATATTTTTGTTTATATCTCTAAGTTTCTTAGGATAAGTTCTTGAATTATTTTAAGCCCCTTTCTATTCTGTATAGAAAAAGGTCTATCATTCCTCATATACATATTTATACTTTATTTTTAAGAACTTAATAATTTAAGATTTTTAGATATTCCTTGCTATATTTTATTAATCAAGCTGAAATATCAATTCAGGTTAAGTATTATTTCATAGCAAAGTCCACTAATCAAAATTATTACTGAGTGTATATCTGAAAGAATCTGTGAATTAAGTGAAATTCCCACTAAGAACTATTAATTGAAAAGACGTGTTCTCAGTTGTAAATGTATTCATATTTAATCATCACTTGTTACTAAAATATGTTGTCCTGAGCTATGTTAAAGTCTTATTTCAGCGAGAAAAAGATGGAGCATGATTGTGCTACCGTAGCCTAAATTGATGTTCATTATTTTGTAGAGAAGTCAAGACACTGATCTTTACAGAATGAGGCTGCTCATTTTAGAGAACCTTAAATTTCTTCCTCCTTGAGAGTAAAGTGTTCTTCTCTTAACCTCACATGGTTCTTCCTGTAAAAGCTACATTTGCCTGTAAAACCTTGATGCTATAGCTAATGTCATATTCCATATACCATCTTTTGGTAGGGAAAAGTTTCTCTTTAATGAAAACAAAAGCAGGAAACTGCAGGTGTTTCTGTTTGCTGAATTCTTTAAGGAGGCTTCAATCATAGACATTGAGACATCTTTACAAGTGATGATTCTGAGAGTCTTTATAAAAAACTTCAAGGATTTGTTATTTGTGGATAAGTAATTCTTGATATAGGGTATCTGTATTTAAATTTTAAAAACTAAAAGAAGTTTAGGAATAAATCTTGTTTTACTGGCCACAGCTTTCTCTTTTGTTTTAATTTCAGTATGTTTTAATACTTTTTCTCTTAACTAATACTGTAAAATATAGTCTCTTCACAGATATGCTTAGTATTCTCTAGCTGCATACTAAAGTTTTGTATCCTTGCTGATTTTTGTCCTTTTCCATAGATATTTATTAAAATATTGTCTCAAGGAATAGTAACTGTGAACATTTATTGAGCACTTATGCCAGGTACTGTGCTAAGTGACTTATATACACAGTATTATTAATTCCTCAAAACTCTACTAGGTAAAACTGGTATAATACTCTTTTTTATGCTGGTGTCAGAGACTTAGAGATACTGAACAAATTTGCTCAAGGTCACATAGCTAGTGGAAGATGAAACCAGAATTTCATTGCTGTTTTATGTCCTTAACTGTTACAGTATACAACTAATGATGTGTATGATGTATAAAATTGAAGACTTTGTGTCAGTTTTTTTTTCCCCTAGAGACAGGGTCTTGCTCTGTCGACCAGGCTGGAGTGCAGTAGTACAGTCACATAGCTCACTGTAACTTCATACTTTTGGACTCAAGTGATCCTCTCACCTTATCCTCCTAAATAGATAGAACTATAGATTGTGCCACTACCCTCAGCTGATTTGTTAAATTTTTTGTAGAGATGAGATCTTGCTATGTTGCCAGGCTGGTGTTGAACTTCTAGTCTCAAGCACTCCTCCCAACTCAGCCTCTCTCAGTGCTGGGATTACAGGCAAGAGCCACTGCACCTGGCCTTGGTGCCAATATAGAAAGTAAAATATAATCATTAAAATTTTTGGGGGGAGGGGTCCTGTTCTTAACCATATCTGCTATTTGATTTGTTTTCATTCTAACTAGAACTTTTACCAGTCTAGAAGTTTCAGGGAGTTAATTTCTAATATTTTAATGACCTAGCCTAGCATGATTCTGCTTATATATTTTATATTTTGAGCATATATGTCATATATAAATTAATTTTTGCTTTTGTTGCCTTCTTGTTTTTTTTGAGATGGAGTCTTGTTTTGTAGCCTAGGCTGGAGTGCAATGGCGCAGTTTCCACTCACTGCATCCTCCGCCTCCTGGTTCAAGCAATTCTCCTACCTCAGCCTCCCAAGTACCTAGGGTTACAGGCATGCATCATCACACTCAGCTAATTTTTTGTATTTTTAGTAGAGACGGGTTTCACCATGTTGGCCAGGCTGGTCTCCAACTCCTGACCTCGTGATCTGCCCGTGTTGGCCTCCTGCTGGGATTACAGGTGTGAGCCACTGTGCCTGGCCTGCTATTTTTAAAGGTACATAAGGTCCTTAGATACCAGCTAATTTATGTGTGTAGGTATCAAAATAAGTGAAAAGAAGAGATGTTAAATATATTTTTAAAAAATTACCAGGTGATTCTGATATACCCATGTTATATGTTATTTATATAGAGATTTCTCTTTGTGTATGAGGTGAATCTTACCTACTTTCAGGTGATTGACAAGTCAGACATTCACTCACATGTCAGTGCTCCAAATTTGGTTATATAACCACTGGTTGCTATGCCTTAACAATCAAATTAGGAAAAAGTAAGATTTAATATGTAAGTTAAATCAAGTTTTATGTGTATATTATTTCATAGCTTTTATAGAAGGCAGTTATATGTTAATGAAATTAATCTTTTATGGGAGGTGGCATCAATTCAAGTTAATCAAGTATAGATGTCAACTTATCTTGAGACTGTACAGAATATGTTAATAATATGTGTTCTTAGGATTTCCACTGGACAAAGCGGTTGCCTATGCAAAACTCAGGAATCCATTTGTAATCAATGACTTGAATATGCAGTATCTCATACAGGATAGGTGAGTGGTAAAGTTGACTGAATTAAGGGAAGGAAAATTAACATTTTTTTAGTACCTACGCTACGTTGACATGTCATCAGATGTTTTTGCATTATTACTTCATTGTACTTTCAAAATAATGGTCAGAATAATTATTCATTACCTAATTTTATAGATGAGGAATCTTAATAGTTAGGAAGATTGGTTAATCTACCCGAAGTCACAAGTAGTTCCCCAAGTAGTAGGACAAAGACTTAAATGAGATTGTTTACTTTCCAGAACCTTTTTTTTTTTTTTTTTTTTTTTTTTTCTGAGACAGATTTTCGCTCTTGTTACCCAGGCTGGAGTGCAATGGCGCGATCTCGGCTCACTGCAACCTCCGTCTCCTGGGTTCAAGCAATTCTCCTGCCTCAGTCTCCTGAGTAGCTGGGACTACAGGTGTGCACCACCGTGCCCCGCTAATTTTTGTATTTTTAGTAGAGACAGGGTTTCACCATGTTGACCAGGATAGTCTCGATCTCTTGACCTCGTGATCCACCTGCCTTGGCCTCCCAAAGTGCTGGGATTACAGGCTTGAGCCACCGCGCCCGGCCTCCAGAACCTTTTAAACCATTGAAAGTTAGGAGCACTTTTTCTGTCATGGGACTGATGATGAACTTAAGACTTTACTTATTATAACTAGATTTTTTTTAATGGTAAAGTATACCTGTTTTGAAAAATATTATACTGTATATCTTAGCATTCATTTAACAAGTAAAAAGCACAGATTTCTAATACATTGTAAAATGAGTATATTTAGGTATTTCATTTAATTGATATTTCACTTCAATAGTTATTATAATGTCACCAGCATTCTGTTTTTTCATGCATTACCATTACAATATGAGATTATATATGAAAATGCTTTGTAAATATGAGACCCTATGGTTTTTTCACTTTGCTATTTTTTTCTATTCTTTCAGAGAGTAACATTATTAATCTCTAAAATTTTAAACATTTTCTCTGTGTTTACATATTCATATATGTGTGTGTATATGTATATATATGTATAGTATATATATATATATATATATGCAGCTGTATAAATGTGTGTTCATTTTAAATGGTTTGAAAAGTAAAAGTTTACCGAAAGCCATTTAATCTTGTCACTATAGCTATCATATTTTTTCATACAGAAAGCAATACATGCATACGATCACATTTTACCAAATTAGAATCACTTTTCTCTAGTATGCTGTGAATGTTTCTCCCTGTCATTAAATACTATTTGAGCATAAGGTTTTTAAGGCTTAGGTCATGTTCTGTCATTGTGATATATCAACTTTAACCATTTTTAAAATACATTTTATGTTCTCAGTTTTAATAATTAGTATCTTAATAAGCTAGAAAAGAATTGCGCATAAATTTTGGTTCTCATTGCTGACCATTTCCTCAGGATACTTTTTAAAATATTTGAAATGACGTATTTGTTTATTTAAAAAATAAAAAGGGTTGATAGACATACTCTTTTTAGTTGTAGAACAGTAATAGTATCTTCTAAGAAAACTACAATAATATATTCATTGTGAAATGGACCAATAAAACAATAAGGATGTTTTCCTTTTTCTTCAGGAGAGAAGTATATAGTATTCTTCAAGCTGAAGGTATTTTACTTCCTCGTTATGCAATTTTGAACCGTGACCCAAATAATCCCAAAGGTAAGAGTAAGAGATTTTGGGTAAGCTTCCTTTGCCACTTGACGTACTTTTGGGCCACATTCTTACAATAATTAACTGGAAGGAATTTAAAGAATTTATTGTATTCCATTAAAAAAAATCTATACAGACAAACATTATATTTAATTAAAATGTGACACTGAGTTAAAAGACTACCTAATAATTTAGAAGTTATTTTTCCTTCTCTTCTTTGGCCTACCTTTGATATATCTCTAAGTAGCATGTTAGAATTTTGAAATTACATTATCAGTAAATTTGTATTGATTTAGGGTGAACAAGTGATTTATCTATGACTATTGAAGTCAGTTTTAGAAATTTCATGCTACAATGCCAAAAACTAAATATTAGCCAATTAGCCAAGAATTTTGAAAGACAGTTGGCCCTGGAACAGCATGGTTTTGAACTGTGGCAGTCTGCTTATTCCTGGAATAAACATAAATTAAAAATTCAGAATTCATGGGCCCCACGTATACTGATAGCAGACTTTTTACATGGATTCTGCAGAGCCAACTGTGGGACTTGAGTATATGAAGATTTTGGCATATGAAAGGGTTCCTGGAACCAGTCACCGGGTATACGAAGGGGCAACAGTACTTCTAAGTATTTATTAATATTTTTAAAGCACTGTTTGCTCTTTTTTTTTCTGGTTGTCTGAAACATAGCATGGAAGCTATACCTAACTTAGTTTGAAGGCGAGATACATGTTTGTCTTAGGAGTTTAATACTCTGCTCACACTTAGTATTGTGGGGAATTTTGATGAATTTATCATACCTTAAGCCATCTTTTATTAAAACTGGAGGGGGAGACAGAATGAGATAGCCAAATATACCCTGTAGTGATTATCCCCTTCCCCACAGGAACACTAAATTGAAAACTAGCCATGCAGGAAAGCACTTTCCTAAGAACAAAAAAATTACCCCACCTAAGTGGTACCTCTAGGAGTCGACAAGAGTTGTAGCTTTCCTAGGCTTAGGGCGCCCTCTAGTGCTAATGCAGCTGCAGTGACCTCAGGCTTAGATCATAACAGTCTTTTTTGAGTATGCGGAAAGCTTTCTTAAGAAGGATGGACGCAAACATGCCCAAGCTGTGAAGACTGAATTAAATACCTAACTCATAGATGCCCAGACATCAGTGAATGTCTACAAGCATCAAGAACATCCAGGAAAATGTGACCTCACCAAGCAAACGAAATAAGGTACCAGTTAACCAATTCTGAAGTGATGGACATATGTGACCTTTCAGACAGAGAATTCAAAATGGCTGTCTTGAGGAAGCTCAAGAACTTCAAGGTAACATGGAGAAGGAATCAGAATTGTATCAGAGAAATTACAACACGATTGAAATAATTTAAAACAAGCCAGAATTCTGGAACTGAAAAATTCAGTTGACAAACTGAAATGTACGTCAAAGTCTTTCAAGAGCAAAGTGGATCAAGTAGTAGAAAGAATTAGTGAACTTAAAGACTAGCTATGTGAAAATACATAGCCAGAGGAGAAAGATAGGAAAATAATGAAACACCCCTACAGGACTAAAGAGACCTTACAGAGGAGTCTGCACAAACTGCCCAGGTAGCACTTTTTCATCTTTTTAGCCCACTCCTTTCTTTGTTTTCCTTTAGGACCTTTGGGACCTACATAGTTAATAAGGGGAAGGGAAGATGGCAAAAAAAAAAAAAAAAAAAAAAATCTTAAAAATAGCCTTAATGGGACAAATCTAAGAATTATTGCACTTAAAGACAACTTAGAGAGATCATGGTAGAAAGTTTATTCAAAGAAACAATAATAGAACTTTCCAAACCCAAAGAAAGATATGAATATCCAGGTACAAGAAGGTCATAGAAGAATATGAAGATTTAACCCAAATAAGACTACCTCAAGGCATGTATTAATCAAACTCTCAAAGGTCAAGGATAAACAAAGGATCCTTAAAGCACCCAGAGAAAAGATGTATATAACATATAAAAGAGCTCTGATAAACTGGCAGCTAACATCTAAGCAGAAAGCGTATAGGCTAGGAGAGAGTGTGATGGCATTCAAAGTGTTGAAGGGAAAAAAAAAACAGCCTAGCATAGTCTGTTCAGCAAAATTATCCTTCAAACGTGAAGACATAATAGACTTTCCTAAACAAAAGCTGAGAGATTCATGAATACCAGTCCTATCTTACAGGAAATGCTAAAAGGAGTTCATCAATCTGATAGAAAAATACATTAACAACAAGAAAGCATCTGAATGTTTAAAACTCACTGGTAATAGTAAGTACACAGATAAATACATAATGCTCTAACACTGTAATTGTGTATAAATCTCATATATTTCAAAGGAAGACTAAAAGGCAAAAATGTCAGAAATAATTACAATAGCTTTTTAAGAGTATAGAAACATAAAAATAGTGACAATAAAAAGGGAAGGGGAATGGAGTTAAAATATAGAGTTTTAAAAATGTTCTCTTTCGTTTCTTTGTAATCAGAGTTAAGTTGTCATCAGTTTAAAATAATTGGTAATAAAATGTTACTTGTGAGCCTTATCATAATCACAGAACAAAAATCTATAATAGATACACACACACACACACACACACACATACACACACAAAGAAATTAAAACATAGTACCAGAGAGAATTACATATATACATATTTGAGATAGGGTCTTGCTCTTCACCTGTGTTGGAGTGAAGTGGTATGATCACATTTCACCGAAGTTGGAGTGAAGCGGCATAATCACGTTTCACTGTAGCCTAGACTTGCAAGTGATCCTCCCACATCAGCTTCCTGAGTAGCTGGGACTACAAGCATGAGCCACCAGGCCCAAGTAATTATTTTTTGTGGAGACAGGGTCTCACTGTGTTGCCCGGGCTGGTATCACGACTCCTTGGCTCATGTGATCCTCCTGTCTCAGACTCCCAAAGTGCTAGGGGCCATCATGCCCAGGCAGAAAATCACTTTCCCACAAAGGAAGACAGGAAGGAAGGGAGGACAAAAAAATAAAAACCTCAGAAAACAAATACCAAAATGGCAGTAGCAAGTCTTTACCTATCAGTAATAACATTGAATGTAAATGGGCTGAAGTCTTGCATCAAAAGACATAGAGTTGCTGAATGGATTAAAAAATAAAACCCAACTCTCTGTTGTCTACCTATGATCATTTCAATTGATGGAGAAAAAGCATTTCTCCATCGTTTGATAAAATTAAATATCCCTTTTTGGTAAAATCTCCTTAAAAACTGGGCATGGAAGGAACTTACCTCTATATGATAAAAGCCACGTATGACAGACTCACATCATATTGAACAGGAAAAAGGTGAAAATATTTTCTCTAAGACTTGGAACAAGACAAGGATGTTCACTTTTGTCACTTTTATTCAACATACTGCTGGAAATTACAGTCAGAGAAAGTAGGGAAGATAAGGAAATAAAGGGCATCCAAATTGAAAAGGAAGGAGTTAAATTATCCTTGTTTACAGATGATATGATCTTATATTTAGAAAATTCTACCGTCTCTACCACAAAACTATTAGAGCAAGTTCAGTAAAGTTGTAGGATACAATAGCAACATAAAAAAAATCCATAGCATTTCTATATGTGAACAGCAAATCATCTGAAAAAGAAACCAAAAAAAGTAATCCCATTTACAATAGCTACAAATAAATTAAATACCTAGGAGTTCACTTATAGAAATGAAGGAGCTCTTCTACAGTGAAAACCGTAAAATGCTGATGAAAGAAATTGAAGAGAACATGCAAAAATGGGAAGATACTTCATTTTCATAGATTGAAAGAATCAATATTGTTATAATTGCCATACTACTCAAAGCTGCCTACAGATTCAGTGCAGTCAGAATACCAAAGACATTCTCCACAGAAATAGAAAAACAATCCTAAAATTTATATGAACCACAAAAGACTCAGAATAGACCAATGGAATAGAATAGAGAATCCAGAAAAAAATACACATATTTGCAGTTAACTCATAAAGGTGACCAGAACGTCCACTGGGGAAAGGACAGTCTCTGCAGTAAGTAGTGTTGGGAAAATTTGATAGCTATCTGCAGAATGAAACTAGACCCCATGTCTCTCCATATATATAATCAAAATGGATGAAAGACTGAAATCTAAGATCTGAAACTATGCAGTTACTAGAAGAAAACATTGTAGAAACACTCCAGGATATTGGTCTGGGGAAAGATTTCTTGATTAAGTAAGGTCTCAGAAACCCAGGCAACCAAAACAAAAATATACAAATGGGATCACATCAACCTAAAAAGCTTCTCCACAACAAAGGAAATAATACAGTGAAGAGATAATCTACGCTAAGGGAAAAAATATTTGCAAACTACTCATTTGACAAGGGACTAATAACCAGAAAACATAAGAAGCTCAAACAGCTCTATGGGAAAAAAAATCTAATTAAAATACGGGCAAAAGATTTGAACAGGTGTTTCTGAAAGGAAGACATACAGATGGCCAATAGGTATATGAAAATATTCTGAACATCACCAATCATCAGAGAAATACAGATCAAAACTATAATGAAATATCATTTCATCCCAATTAAAATGGGTTTTATCAAGAAGACAAGCAATATTAACTGTTTGTGAGGATGTGGAGAAAGGGAATACTATTGGCGGGAATATAAATTACTAAAGCCACTATTGAGAACAGAATGGAGGTTCCTCAAAAAACTAAAAATAAAGCTACCATATGATCTTGCAATCCAACTTCTGGGTATATGTCCAAAAGAAAGGAGATCAGTATATTGAAGAGCTGTTTGCACTCAGGTTTATTGTAGCACCACTTGCAATAGCCAAGATAGAAACAACCTAAGCATCCATTAATGGATGGATAAAGAAAATATGGTACCTATACAAAGTGGTATTATTCAGCCATAAAGATAATGAAATACTGTTATTTGCAACAAAATGGATGGAACTGAAGGTCATTATGTTAAATAAGCCAAGCCAGAAATAAATACTGCATGTTTTCACCTGTGGGTGCTTAAAAAAAAAAAAAAAAACGTAGAACTTGAGCTTAGAATTATTGTTACCGGAGGGAAGGATTACAAGGATAGCAATGATAGGGATACAAGGATAGGGATGAAGTGAGGATGGTTAATGAATATAAAAATATAGTTTGATAGAGTGAATAAGATCCAGTATTTGGTAGTACAAGAGAGTGACTAGTTAACAATAATTTATTTTATATTTTGAAATAGCTAATAGTGAAATTACAATGTTCCTAACACAAATAAATGATAAATATTTGAGCTGATGAATACCCCAACTATACCAATTTGATTATTGCGCATCGTATGCCTGTATCAGAATTTCACATGAAACACAAATATATATAACTATTAGGTACCCATGATGATTAAAAATAAGATTTAAAAAAGATAAAGTCATCATCATCTGAAACAGGAAACTTTTCTTGTCTCGAGGTAAAAAATTAACTTTCTAATTGGATTGTTGGCTTACTTTGCATAAGAGTTCCTTTTCTAACTTAAATAACTTAATGTTTTATAATATCTGTGATACAAATAATCCCACACAGTTTTCGGAAGATGGTGGCATGCTGGAGTTATTTTTCAGTCTTTCTTGATATAATGATTTCATGTCTAACTTTGAATTCTGTAGTGTGGTAGTGTGAAATCGTAAGTCCATAAAATTTTGAAGAACTATAGCTTTTAATGCTATATATATCATAAATTTTGGCATGCTAATTGCATAAACATATTTAATTAAAATCAAGTATATTATCCAAGTTTACTTTTCTTTATGGTCTTTTAGTAAAAAAGTCAATAATAATGTGGTGTCCTGATAATAAGAATATGTGATATTTCCTGCTATCTTGTTTGATTTATAGAATGTAATCTAATTGAAGGGGAAGATCACGTGGAAGTAAATGGGGAAGTTTTTCAAAAACCATTTGTAGAAAAGCCAGTCAGTGCAGAAGATCACAATGTTTACATTTATTACCCAACTTCTGCTGGCGGTGGAAGTCAAAGACTCTTTAGAAAGGTAAAACGTTTGTAACTTTTGTATGAATACTCTTCTTTATACATTTTGTATAAGTGTTATTAAAAGGAATCAAGCATTTAATTGATTATTGAATTCTTGAAAATGTATCATTTAAAGGTAAATTCATAAAACTGATGTACTTTGTTAGAAAAGCATGGCATTATTTTAGTTATTTAATGTTGTTAAGCAGAATTTCTGCCTACAGAATGCCAGGAAAGTTACTTGACTTTTCTTTTCCCTCCCGTTTGTAAATCTGTCAAACTAGAAATTCACTTAAGCAATAACAGTCTTTTAGAATAATGGTCCAGAAAAATAACAGCTCATAGAAAAAGTAACACTAATAACTTTACATACATGAAAGTACACTTAATTGTACTCCCGATAAAATAAATACAAATTAAATCTAGATATAATGACGCTGTATTACTTTTTGGATTGACGAAGATAAAAAATACTGAGGTAGCTGAGAAACAAGCACAAGGCTAAACATTGTTGGCAGAAATGAAAAGTAATATAACCTCTTAGCAACATAATTTAGAAATGTATCAGAATGTAAAATGCACATATATGTATAAAAAATGATGGAAATTCAAATTAAGAACACAGTGAGATACCATTTTAACATCCATTAAAGCAGCAGATATTAAGAAGCCTAACAATAACAAGTGTAAACAAGGATATAGAACAGTAGAAACTTACACCATTGCTGATGAGACCCTACATTGTTAAAATAATTGATAAAGATTATTCATTATCTTCATAAGTTGAATATGAGCACATTCTATCACTGAGCAACTCTACTTTTATTATATACCTTAGAAACACTCATACGTGTTTGCTGTTGGGACACATAAGAATGTTGAAAGCAACGTTGTTATAATTACCAAAGCTTGGAAAACAACCTAAACATACATTGATAGGAGAATGGATGAATTCTGGTGTATTTACACAGTGGAAAATTCTAGAGTAGTAAAAATGAACAAGTTTGGAATACATGCAGCAACCTAGATGAATCCTAGGAGCATAATTAGTATTTATTGTATTTCTATGCTCTTTAATGTACATACAGTAACAATAGAGACTACTAGAGTGTTAAGTATATAGTAAGTTTTATTAAATATTTGTGGTTTTAAAAACTGTATTTGAAAATTTCTAAGATGGAAATAGGTGGTAAATAAATTATTTGTCGTTTTATCATAAAAATGAGAGAAACAATTTGCTTTTTATATCAGTGGACATCTTTCGTTTTCAGATTGGCAGTAGAAGTAGTGTTTATTCTCCAGAAAGCAATGTACGAAAAACAGGCTCATATATATATGAAGAGTTTATGCCTACAGATGGTACTGATGTTAAGGTAAGATTGATTAAATTACATTTTAATTTTATATTTCAGGCTTACCAATGATATCAGAAAAAGAAAGTAACCTTTAGCTAGATGTAGCCAACTTTTATTCTGAATCTCTTTCTTTTTGATTAGGGATTCCTCATGTTTTGTACCATGAACATCTTTGGCAGTCTGAAGCCTATTGACTCTTAAGAGTAGTGTTCTTAAATGCCTAAAACATGTAAGATTATGACGGAGACCAATTTTATTCAAATATAATAAAATATTTATTTAAAACCAACTTTGTGTTACACATAATATGTCTTTAAAGGGGCATTACATAATAAGATAATAGAGGTAAAGGTCTAATAACAACCACAGTTTCTAAGCAGTGATTAGTGTGAGGTTTTGAGATCTGTTATAACCGTGATGTGATATAAAACATGTCTGTCATTTTAGTTGGTGAAAAAAAGCTCTTAACTGCTTTACCTTCAGCCAGTCTCTCTTTACCCAGAATGTTTTCAAAAATGTAAATCTGACTATGAATCTATCCTTAAAAATTCTCTAGGGGATCCTTATTGACCACAGGATAATAACCAGATTCATAATCCTTCCATGCAAGATATTTCAGCCTGTCCTATGTTTGTCTTATAAACCTGATTTCCTACAGTATAAACTACATCTGACTACTTGCCAAAACCTGATTACATCATGCTGTTCTTGCCTCTTTCTTTTACTTTTCTTCTCTTGTCTGCACTCAAATTCATGCCCCTATCCTTTTAAAGATTTTCTTTTGGGAGTTTTTTTTTTTTTTCCCCCTATGAGTTGTATAGTTATTTGCATCTCTCATTTGTCAAACAATTTGAGGAGAGCAATCACACTGTATACTTCCAGGTATTCCCTCACAATACTCAGTATAATAGTTTTCTATAGAGAACGAAACTTCACTTTACCACTTTTGCCATATAATAATTACTTATTACCTTTCTCAATGAACTGAAAATTTGGGCTTGTAAAGTAGAAAGATGTGTCTTTCTATTAGCCTGGATTCTTAACTGTTTTTTAATGATTGTTTTTTTCACTGGATTTGTTGTCTACTAGTTACACACACACACACACACACACACACACACACACATTTATACATTTGTTTAACATTTGTGAAAGGTTTATACAGTGGGTCCAGATTATGCTCATGCTGAAGCTCGAAAATCTCCAGCACTTGATGGCAAGGTGGAACGAGACAGTGAAGGAAAAGAAGTAAGATATCCTGTTATTCTCAATGCACGAGAGAAATTAATTGCTTGGAAAGTCTGCCTTGCTTTTAAGGTAAGATGTTATACAAGCCTATAGATCCTTATAAAGGTAAATTCTAATTTTCTTTTTTGACTAAGACATTATTGGGGCTGATAATTGGAGAAGTAAACTGAGAAAGCAATTAGTACATCTGAATGGTTCATGTACTTTTCAAGTGATTCTTGCAGTGTCACTTTATTCTTTTGTATTATATATAAGAAAACCTGGTCAATTTATTCAGAAATTAAAATTACAGAAATGACTCATCTAACCATAGAGTTTTAGGGGTATTGTCTAACATATTTTTTGAAACTGGCTTTAAGTGTTACTTTCATAGAATTGGTAAAATTTCTTTGTTGAATGATAATAGTTCTTGGTGGTCTAGCCTTGATGATTGGTTCTTTGGCCTGATATAAGATAAAAGATGTTCATGAAAGCAATATAAAAGCATTTCTTAAAAAAACTTTTTTTCTTCTGACATTTGACTAATTCTCTCAATCTGTATTGTTAGATTTCTTCCTAACTTCTATTTAAATAGAAGTAGTACAACCTTCATTTAATGAAGGATAAATATTCTGCCTTTTTGAAATCTTGCCTTAGACTAGTATATATTACTGGTTATTAAATAATAAATAATTACTTTGTGCCTTAATAACTTGAAGTGTCTTTCATGGCAGTAATGTTAGCCTATAAATAAGTTTTAATAGCTTTATAGAAATCCTTTCATTAAACCAGGATTCTGAAAGCTATGACATAAAATCGCATTGTACTCATATCTGATGATTGAACATAAAATGTAGATTAGAAAATTCTTAGAGCCTGAGTGGGAAATTCATGCTTTTTGGCCATTTTCTTCTCCCAAATAAAGTAAATTTATTACAAGTGTTCATGAATATATGGTATTGGGGATTTAAAAGATCACAGGATTTCAACGGGGGGTGGTGGCGCACACCTGTAATCCCAGCACTTTGGGGGACCAAGGCGGGTGGATCACCTGAGTCCAGGAGCTGGAGACCAGCCCTGCCAGCATAGCAAAATCCTGTCTCTACTAAAAATACAAAAATTAGCTGAATGTGATGGCACACACCTGTAATCCCAGCTACTTGGATAGCTGAGGCACAAGGATCCATTGAACCTGGGAAGTGGAGGTTGCAGTGAGCCAAGATTGTGCCACTGCACTCCAGCCTGGGTGATAGAGTGACACTCCCTCTCAAAACAAAACAAAGCAAAACAAAACAAAATAGATTACAGGAATTGCTCTAGAATATATCTTCAAAACTATTTTCCACCCTCCTTGTTTTTTTTATTTTATTAAAGTGATATAATTTCTGCTAGTGTCAAGTTGTTTTTTTGATCAAATCCTTAACAAATTTTTAATCAGATCCTTAAAAAGTTTTTGTATTTTAATCAGATCCTTAAAAAAATTTAAAAAGTTTTAAAATTAAATGTTAATTGAAGAACTTTGTGATATATTATTTTTTTGGCCTCTCTAGTCTCTTATGCGTTATTGTTCTACATCTACTTTATGGTATAAGACTTAGTCATATGGCCTCTATAACATATTTTCAGAGTACTCAAGTTACGAATAAGTAATTTCTTTCATTTCTTATTATGAAGTAGACCAATATATAGTAATATGCTTTTATGCATTTATAAAATTTGATATGTTCTGTTAGGACTGGGAAACTGTGAATCTTAATAATTTCAATGAAACTTTAAAGCTTATAACTTATTTTAAATAGCAAACAGTTTGTGGCTTTGATTTGTTGCGGGCCAATGGACAGTCCTATGTCTGTGATGTCAATGGCTTCAGTTTTGTGAAAAATTCCATGAAGTATTATGATGATTGTGCAAAAATACTTGGGTAAGAGTTTAAAAATTTTTCTTTTTACCTTCATATACTAGTTATTCAGAAATCAAATAATGGTTAACATTAAATGGTCAAGTTTTTTAAGCATTCTAGAGTAAGGATTAGTGTTCATAAAAGGACATCCCTCAGGACTATGCCAGATCCTGAATTATACTTTAGCTTATCAAAGACAGATTAATTTATGATTAGTATAGATGAAAACTTTAACTTCTTATGTTTACAAATACTATAATGTATTGATTATTAGTCAAAAGTTTGTTAGAATACCTTATTCTTCACATTTTTGCCATAAAATTATTTTTCTTCTACTTAATGATACGTAACATTCATGGAATAAATAAGCAGAGTAAAATAGAAATACTTAGAATTCATGACTCTTACGTGACAGTTCATTCTACAAGCCTATGTTACTTGATGATATTCTCTTAAGATTATCAAGTGAATGTAAAAGAAATTATTGTAGATAGAAATGCCATTTTTATATTCTTCAAACTGTTTTCTTAATACCTCGATTCAGAAGACTAGCAAGGCAATAACTATTTTTAAGACATTTTGAGGTAGATATGACAAATCCATCAGAGAGTTACATTAAAAAATGTTCGATAATTGGAGCCAGATTTTAAACAGGTCAAGTATCCTTTATCCAAAATGCCTGGGACCAGAGTGTTTTGGATTTCAGGTTTTCAGATTAAGAACATTTAACCCATAGTATGTTTCAAAGTTTTACAGACTTACCCTTAAAGTGACATTAGGGAGAGTTTGCTAAATTTTAGCATGAATAAATGCTAAATTTAAACAAAGCCAAAAAGTATTATAATTAAACATTTTTCCATTTTAACCCTATTAGTAAAGTATAATAGTGATTTGTTAAAGATGAATACAATATTTAGAGTTGCATTATAGGTGTTCAATAAACTGATAAGAACTTAGCAGTAGCCACACAAAAGAGTCAATCTTGAATTTCAGAAGGTATGTAATTAGATATGATGTAAATCATAGTTATTTCTTTGAATCCAATGTTGATTTATATCTTAAAACTGAAGTAAATAATCTCAAATTTGTGAAATCCCATTGATGTGTTTAATGCATCAATTTATAACTGCTGACATTTATTTTTTCTTAATCAGAATTGATTCTTTGGGTTATTTTTATGTGATATAATCACTAGATAGTTTAACTCTTATAATTCTCTATCATTGTCATTAAGTACCCAGTTTTGTCTTAAAAATGTACTAATTTTAAATATTTTCTTTTTTGTCTTGAAGAAATATTGTAATGCGAGAACTTGCTCCACAGTTTCACATCCCATGGTCAATACCCTTAGAAGCTGAAGATATCCCAATTGTTCCAACGACATCTGGAACTATGTAAATCTGAATTATTTTCATTTAGAAATTGAGTTTCCTTTGTTGTCTGTGCTATTAGGATGAAAATTAAATTTCTGAATGATTATTAGACACTTTACTGTGTATGATTTCATATGATACAGATCATACATGTTTATAAGGGTCCACTAATTGTTACAAATAAACTACTGAAACATGCCTGGATAATTATAGAATTATTTAATCAAGCCATAAAAATAAAGGTACCAACAGGTGTGTTACTTAAAGGTTCATAGTGGTCTTACAGCTTTTGCTCTCTCAAGTCATATCTTGCATAATTAGAACAGTATTGCCAAAATGTTTCATAAAATTCTATTAATAAAAATTATTCCTTTAAATTTATATTAGTTGACTGAATGCTTTTTATTCACAACTTAGGTATTTATATTACCATGTTAAATATTGTCAGATGTACTAATAGAGGGGGAACTAATTTTGTTTTTAATCAGTGTTTTTCATACTTATTTAACAAAAAAGTGTTCAATACAGTTTTTTCAGGTAGTTCAGTTAGTATCTTGCAGGGTTATGTTCTGCAGCTCACATCTTCGGCAAACACTAGATTATACCTCTTAATTCCAGCATACTTCTAAGATGATTTTATCTTCCAGAAATTTGAGTTTTAAATAGTTGTTCTCCTCACATGGGCAAAATTTGGCAAATACATAAATACATCATGTGAAGTTTTATTTTAATTTAATGAAGTCTCAGTCTGTAATGATCTAATGCTACAGAGCAGATATTTAATAAAGCTCAAAAATTGTAGTTCATCTACTTGTATCCCAGAGTTAATGTAGCCATTTCCAGAGAAGAAAAAGTTATATTCTATTATATAGCTTAATATCACCCCCCTCCTCCAGCTTCTTAAGTTCTTTTTAGTATTTGATTTTATTAAGACTAGATTGTTACAGTATTATTCTTCATGGGAAAGATCTTGAAATGGTAAAAGATGGCCCTAAATAAATGACTAAATTTTCATATTAATCTGAATTATACAACACAAATCTTTTTTAGAGAATTAAGAACATAATATATTTTTTCATTTTAGGATGGAACTTAGATGCGTCATAGCTGTTATACGTCATGGGGATCGAACACCAAAACAAAAAATGAAAATGGAAGTGAGGCATCAAAAGTATGTTTTAAGATAAATACTTTAACATGCATGATATAATTTTAAGATTTCTGATAAGTGGTCAACTCTTTTGATTAATACATCATATAGAAAAACTTTTATCTACCATCTCTTGGCCATTTATATTTAAACCAGTGGATGCGTACAAGCTTCATTTAAAATATGTTCATTAGTATCTAAAGTTATTGTGGCAATATTCATAAGTATCAGTCAGCTCTGGCTTTTATTTATTGTTATAAAGGTGTTCTATTTAATCTTTGCTTATCATTCTCTTGTATTGCGTTCTAAGAGTCAGTAATCCCTCAGCCCTTTAGAAGAAAATTAGTAGAATGGAAGTTTCTGTTATTTCTATCCATTGTTTGATTTGGAGATGATAAATTTTGAAAACCTGAGCCATTATGTATGTGTTGACACAAGTATTTTTCAATGTGTATGCAGTGACTTCAGAAAATATATAATATTTTGAATTAATTATATATTTGGTTTCCATGAAAAAAACTTCGAAAAGTAATACAGTGATTATTAGTTTGGTATCATTTAGGAAAGTACTAAGTTTCATCAGTCAAAGTTGAGGAGCAACATGTATAGTGAAAGAAGAAACACAGTACTTGAAATCCATGGATCCTAAGTTCTAATACCATAGGTCATCATTTATTATTTGTTAATTTAAAAATATGTTGGCAATGTTAATTATTGCAAGAGACTAACAGTGCTCTGTCTTTTTTATAAGATTTTTTGATCTTTTTGAAAAATGTGATGGATATAAATCAGGAAAATTAAAACTCAAAAAACCGAAACAGTTACAGGCGAGTATATTTGCTTTCTTGTTGAGTTTTAAGTTTTTTTAATGGTGAAATTACATAAAAATTAAATTTTTTGTTAATTTATTTTATAGGAAGTGCTAGATATTGCACGACAGCTTCTTATGGAGCTGGGGCAAAATAATGATTCTGAAATTGAAGAAAACAAGTCAAAACTTGAACAACTTAAGACTGTATTAGAGATGTGAGTAACTTTTTGAAACCGTTAATTGCAGTACTACATTACTTTCTTTTCTTTTTTATGTATGTGATTTTCCATTTTAATTGCTTTCACATTCTGATCTTTTTACTCTTTATATTACTATAGTTGGGGAGACATGAAGCAAAATCTAATATGAAAGAAATAGATAATTCTATTGAAGGTCTTAGTTTTAGTTTTATTTTTGGTGAGAAGATTAAATGAGGACATCAAACTTGTGTCTTCTGCAAGATACTGCTTAGAATCAGGGCCACATTGCTAACTTGACCACAGATTCATTGTAGTTTAAATATAAAAAATTCGAACTTTTCCTTAATCATGTAAAATGGATACCCACCAATATTCCTATTATAGCTTTACATTTTTAACCTCTTATAATCGTATTTTCTTTATTTTTAGACACATGCATCTGTATTTTTACATATTTCTGTACTTTAGCTCTTCAGAGTTGTCTTTTTTTTTTTTTTTTTTTTTTTTTGAGACAGAGTCTTATTCTGTCACCCAGGCTGGAGTCAGTGGTACCATCTTGGCTCACTGCAACCTCTGCCTCCCAGGTTCAAATGATTCTCATGCCTCAGCCACCCAAGTAGCTGGGACTACAGGTGCATACCACCACGTCTGGCTGATTTTTGTATTTTTAATGGCGACAGGTTTTCACCATTTTGGCCAGGCTGGTCTCGAACTCCTGACCTCAAGTGATCTGCTCACCTCAGCCTCCCAAAGTGCTGGATTACAGGCATGAGCCACGACGCTCAGCCATTTAATTTTTAGAAAAATTTAATGTGGTTAGAATGATTATATATGGCATTTTTTTTTCTGCTAGAATGTTTTGAAGAATTAAACAGGCATGTATAAGTAGAAAGGAGCATTAATATTTGAGGATTAATTTTTCTCTTCATGGTCTATTCTGTTTGTCATTTTATTTTTCAGGTATGGTCATTTTTCTGGAATAAATCGTAAGGTTCAGTTGACCTATCTCCCTCATGGTTGTCCTAAAACATCTAGTGAAGAGGAGGGTATGTCATTCTTAATGCTTATACAGTAGTTTTACTTATATATAGTAACTAGCTGGTCACTGTTGATTACCTTTGGACCATCTTTTGCTTAGTAGTTTAGGGACTGGCATGGTGAGAAACATAAAGTAGAATTATCTTAGCTGTGTTTCCTTTTCTTTAAATAAAGGATAGATTTTTTTTTTTTTTAGATTACCTATTCTTTAAATAAAGGATACATTTTATTATTCTGAAAACTACATAGGACATCCCTTTAACTGTGGGATTGTTTCAGAAAATTTATGTATTTATAACTAAGTGTTATTTAATGGGCCCCTTACATCACCTTTTGTATAACTAAGTGTTATTTAATGGGCCCCTTACATCACCTTTTGTTAGAGGAGGGGCAGAGTATGTAAGAAGAAAGTTCAAGAAGAACAAAAAAACTTTGAAAAAATATACAACTAAATATATCCTGTTTCTAAAATAAATGGATATTTTCCTCCACCCAGTAAACCAGAATAAGTCTTTAAACAAGTTTAGTCTCCTAAGAACAGTCAGCATACAAGTTCATAAATGCATTTACCTTTCAAAAGAGAAGGGTAGGGATTGTGGAAGTCATTCATAGAGAAATGCAGATGGCCAATAAAATAATAATGATAATAATGATAATCTTTCTTGCCTTTCATCTTGGCAAAGTGTTTTCTTCATTTCTGTTTTAAACTGATAATAAAGACTGCTGATAAGAATTCATTGAGACAGGATTTCAGTTTACTAGTAGAATTATAAATTGGCATAGTTTTTTGAAAAGTAATTTGGCAATTTATCAAAAACTTCAAAAAATGTTCTTATGCTTTCACCTTAATTCTGCTTATCAGAATCTATCCCAAAGAAGTTATCAGATGTTCAGGGAAAGATTAATCTAGAGGGATATTCATAGTGATATTACTTATAGTAGCAAAAATTAAAATGATGATTATCTTAAATACAGACACAAATTTATGTTAATCTTTATACATTTATTTTAACATTTGATATATTGCTCTTATCACACTTCATGGCTAATAGTAATACAGGTTAATTTTCTATATCTTAATCTTTATGATCAAAAACATTCTATAAACTAACAATTTTAAAAAGTTACAACTAACTTTTCTTCCATGAAATAATATTGGTTTACATGGCCAAGCTCATAGAACTGCTAACTAGCCGCAGGGGAAGGGGTGATTTCTTCTAATAGTAATGCAGGTTAATTTTCTATATCTTAGTGTTTATGATCAAAAACATTTATAAACAAACAATTTAAAAAGTTATAACTAACTTTCCTTCCATGAAATAATATTGGTCTACATGGCCAAACTCATAGAACTGCTAACTAGCTGCTGGGAAACGGGTGATTTCTTCTCACCTTTAATGAATCATTATTTTTTTAGTGCTTATAATGCTTATTTTTGAATTACTTCTGTTTTCAGAACTACACAGATCTTAAGACCATGAAAAGGAGTAGGACAAAATTAAGTACAGAAACTCATTAACTTACAGTATCTTCTTTGTCCAGGAAAATACTCTGATGTGGAACATGCAAAGATTCCACAATTTCAGATTTAAAAAGCTGCTCTTGATTACCTTTGTTTGCATAAAATTTATCATATTGCATAAAATTTAAATTAGAATAAATGTTAGGCCCTGTCATCTTACATCTTCCTAAAAATGATGTAAATCACCGATTTCCAATCTTAAAAGCATATATATCTGGGGCACGGTGGCTCATGCCTTATTCCCAGCCCTTTGGGAGGCCGACGTGGGTGGATCACTTGAGGTCAGGAGTTTGAGACCAGCCTGGCCAACATGGTGAAACCCCATCTCTACTAAAAGCACAGATATCAGCCAGGCACACACCACTGCACTCCAGCCTGGGTAACCAAGCAACGCTGTCCCAAAAACAAAAACAAACAAACCATACATATCTTCTTCACTTAAACTAATATATTTTCCTTTATGGGACAGCACTGCAGAAAGTGCTTGATAACAAGATAGATAAAACCTGGATTCTGGCATAAGGAGCTATTAATCCAGCAGACATAGCACAACTAAATTAAATACATTGAAGAAATTACTATGAGATCAGGAAAGGGAGAAACAATACATCTCTGAAGAAAATTGGGAGTCATTTTTCTAAAGTATGAGAGAGATTTTCAGATTTCAATAAGATTTAAACAGGTATAGCAATGGGGTATTCCTGATAGAAGCAACTGTGTATAAACAGCATTAGGGAGCATATATGCAATAGCATTTAGGGAACAAAATATTTTACATGTGATGTGGGCCATACTTCACTGCAAAAAGAGAGCACAGAGAAAAAACGAATCTTAAGACAAGTCTGTTTAAAGAAATAAACTTAACATTTGTTTTATTCATTCATATGTATTATAGATAGCCGAAGAGAAGAACCATCTTTACTTTTGGTTCTAAAATGGGGAGGTGAATTAACTCCTGCAGGCAGGGTCCAGGCTGAAGAACTTGGAAGAGCTTTCAGGTGTATGTATCCTGGAGGTCAAGGTAAATCTTAGAGTTTTCTTTAATTTGACTAATTTCATAAATTGTATTTTGAAATGCTCGTTTGTGATATCATGAAATATTTATAGAAACACAGTGAAATGAAAATATAGCTGAAGTGATTTGAGGATTTTTTTTCAGGAGATTATGCAGGATTTCCTGGTTGTGGTTTACTTAGATTACATAGCACCTACAGACATGACCTCAAAATATATGCCTCTGATGAAGGACGAGTCCAGATGACTGCAGCTGCTTTTGCAAAGGTATGAGTAATTTTTTTTTTTTTTTTTTTTTAGAATTATTAGAGTTTCAATCTAATATTACATCTTAAAACATTTTTGGTTGGGCGCAGTGGCTTACACCTGTAATCCTACCACTTTGGGAGGCTGAGGTGGTCAGATCACTAGAGCCCAGAGTTTGAGACCAGCCTGGGCAACATAATAAAACCCTGTCTCTACAAAAAAAAAAAAAAAAAAAAAAAAAAAAAATTAATTACCTGTAGTCACAGCAGTTCAGGAGGCTGAAGTGGGAGGATCACCTAAGTCCAGGAGGTCAAGGCTGCAATGAGCCAAAATCACACCACTGCACTCTAGCCTGAGCAACAGTGTGAGACCCTTGTCTCAAAAAAACAAATTTTTTTTTTTTTTAACTAAGGCAATATTTAAAAATTCCATATTTGGAAATTTCAAGTAAAACCCTCAAATGACAGTAATGAACTATACTATTAATAAAGTTTATTTACTATAAAACTTACCTTATACTTTATGAAAATCAGTATGTAACAAAATTATTATTTTACATATTAATTTTTAAAATCTGTGTTTTCTTTATTTGATATGCTTAGGGGCTTTTAGCTTTGGAAGGAGAGCTTACACCCATTCTTGTTCAGATGGTGAAGAGTGCAAATATGAATGGTCTTTTGGATAGTGATAGTGACTCTTTGAGCAGTTGTCAGCAACGTGTGAAGGCAAGGCTTCATGAAATACTTCAGAAAGACAGAGATTTTACTGCTGAAGATTATGAAAAGGTGGGTCTTAGCAAACTCTTTTATATTGTGAAACATCACATGCAGAAAACCGAAAAGTGCATAAAACATAAATGTAGAGCTTACTGTGTTATAAAGCAAATACACATGTTATCACCCTACAGATAAAGAAATGGAACAACTCTGGCTTCTGTATGCCCCTTCCCAATTGCATCCTGTTCCCTACCTCCTCAAAAAAACTACTATCCTGACTTTTTATGTTCTTTGCATATACAGAATACTTATTTGGAGAATAAGTATAGTCTCTAGCCAGTCTATTCTTATTTTTGGCTTACTATTTTACTCTTCACATTTATCTGCAATCCAGATAAAGTTCACTTTTGTGTGTGCTATGAGCTAAAAATATCAAGGTTGATTTTTCCCCTGCAACTCTATGTATATCTGGGTATCCCAGCAGAACATACTGAAAAGACTGTTCTTTCCCCTACACAGAAGTACCATCTTTATTATATATGGGTGATCGGTTTCTGGATCCTGTATTCTGTTTGTTGATCCTCATGCCAGTGAATAATACTCCCCAACACCACCCTGGATCCTTCTTCAAGTGTTCTTGGATTTTTTTTTTTTTTTTTTTTTTTTTTTGCATTCTTAGGTACATTTTCAAATAAGCTGGTCAAAAATACTGTTGGGATTTTTTATTTAGGTTGTGTTATACATGTAATTGGTGCAAATTTACACCTTTTTCTTTAGTCTTTCAATCTGTGAATGTAGTGTAGCTCATTTATTGAGATATTCCTTAATATCTTTAAATGTTTTATATTTTACAGCATAGAGTTCTTGCACATCTTTATTAGATTTAGGCTGAGGTGATTGATATTATGCAATTATAAATGGTACCTCTTTAAAACTTTTAAAACCATGGTTGATTAGTTTTAGTAGTCCTTTCAAAGAACCATTGTTTAGATTTGTTAGGTCTCTGAGTTACGTGCTTATTTTCCATTTGATTAATTCTCATTGCTTAATATTTTATTTCTTCTACCTCTCTATTTTTATTTTGCTGTTTTTGGATTCTTGAAATTAATAACCCTAGATGGATACTTACTAAAAGTTATTAATGTTCTGTCTTTTACAAAATATGCTCCCTAGGTTGTAAAGTTTCCTTTATGCACTCTTTTGACTGGAGTCATTTATTATATTCATAAATATAAATTTTTCCAATGGAGAAACCGTCTTAAATTCTAGGCTCACTTTCTGGATCACTGACCTTTGAGTTTTGCTTCCATAATTCTTTACTACCTTGTTGTTTCACAGATTCCTTAAAGCATAAGTATAGAAATTCTTTGCTTGAATTTTTACTTACCCTCAGTGGATGTATTAATCCAAACTACCTAGTTCATTATAACCAGAAGTAGAATTGTACTTTATATCTTTTATAATTGTAGAAACTTACTTGATGTGGTTAAATAACTAGCCAAGATAACTGTCAAAACTGGAATGTGGAACTATATTCTTATTGATGACTTTGATTCGTTGTTTAATAAATGGTGTTGGGAAAACTGGCTAGCTATATGCAGAAAGCAGAAACTGGACCCCTTCCTGACTCCATACGCTAAAATTAACTCCAGATGGATTAAAGACATAAATGTAAGACTGAACACCGTAAAAACCCTAGAAGACAACCTAGGCAAAACCATTCGTGACTAAAACACCAAAAGCATTGGCAGCAAAAGCCAAAATAGACAAATGGGATCTAATTAAACTCCAGAGCTTCTGCACAGCAAAAGAAACAATCATTAGAGTGAAGTAGCAACCAACAGAATAAGAAAAAATTTTTGCAATCTACCCATTTGACAAAGGGCTAATATCCAGAATCTACAAAGAACTAAAACAGATTTACAAGAAAAAAAAAAACCCATTCAAAGGTGAGTGAAGGACATGAACAGACACTTTTCAAAAGAAGACATATATGAGAGCAACAAGCATATGAAAAAATGCTCATCATCACTGGTCATTAGAGAAATGCAAATCAAAACTACAGTGAGATACCATCTCATGCCAGTTAGAATGGCGATCATTAAAAATCTGGAGACAACAGATGCTGGAGAGGATGTGGAGAAATAGGAACACTTTTACACTGTTGGTGGGAGTGTAAATTAGTTCAACCATTGTGGAAGACAGTGTGGCGCTTCCTCAAGGACCTAGAAATAGAAATTCCATTTGACCCAGCAATCCCATTACTGGGTATATATCCAAAGAATTATAAATAATTCTGTTATAAAGACACATGCACACGTTTATTGTGGCACTGTTAACAATAGCAAAGACCTGAAACCAACCCAAATGCCCATCAGTGGTAGACTGGACAAGGAAAATGTGGCACATATACACCATGGAATACTATGCAGCCATAAAAAAGAATGATTTTATGTTCTTTGTAGGGACGTGGAGGAATCTGGAAACCATCATTCTCAGCAAACTGACACAAGAGCAGAAAATCAAATGCCGCATGTTCTCACTCATAGGCAGGTGTTGAACAGTGAGAACACATGGACATACAGAGGGGAGCATCACACACTAGGGTCTGTTGTGGGGGAATAGGAGAGGGACAGCAGAGGGTAGGGAGGATGAGGAGGGATAACATGGGGAGAAATGCCAGGTATAGCTGATGGGGGGATGGAGGCAGCAAACCACATTGTCAAGTATGTACCTATGCAACAATCCTGCATGTTCTTCACATGTACCCCAGAACCTAAAGTGCAATTATATATATATATGACTTTAAAATAATTCATTGTAAAGGCATAATAGAATAGTGGTTAAGAGCACCAGTCTGTAGCCAGACTACCTGCATTTGAGTCCTACTCCTTCACGTCCTAGTGGTTTGTTCCTTAAGCAAGTGGCTTAACCTCAGTTCAGTAACCCATCTGGGAAAAGATATCAATAGATGCCTAGACTTATTACATGTAAATAGGTGTTAAGTGGTCAGAAGCATATTTACACATATTAAGAGTGTCAGTAGATTGTCATCAAATTCCATTAAATTAGAGTATTTCTGCTAAATTTTCTTTATGGATAATGACAGCTAAGGTTTAATGGTTTTAACGTGGGGCCAGGCGGCATGGCTCACGCCTGTACTCCCAGCACTTTGGGAGGCCAAGGCAGGTGGATCACCAGAGGTCGAGAATTCGACATCAGCCTGACCAATATGGAGAAACCCTGTCTCAAAAAAAAAAAAAAAAAAAAAGAAAGAAAGAAATGAATAACTAATATTTTTAACATAAATTCTGAATCTACTACCTTCTTGATCTTATTACTATACAGTTCACCCTTGGACAGTGTTGGGTTTAGAAATGCCAATTTCCCTCACAGTAAAAAAAAAAAAAAGGTGTATAACTTTTGACTCTTCAAAAACAACTCCCAAGTTAAGCCTGCTTTTGACTAGAAGCTTTAGCAATAACATGAACAGTCAATTAACACATACAAAGGGTCTTTAAAAAGTTACTGGAAAATGCTCATTATGAAAAATATATATATATACACAAATTTCAACACTTTTTAACACTAAAATAAACTCACATTAACTGGTTATAACATGTCTGAATGGGATTTAGTTTGAGGCACTAATAAGAGTAAAGGCTTCAGTTTGAAGAGAGTTTCTGTAAGGGCAACATGAGTTCTGCTAATATTGAAACAAGAACCAAGAGCAAATTTATGGTGAAGCTTAGTGAAAAAAAATGGGGAAATCATACTTTACAAAAAAGTTATAGGAACAATTTCCCAAAGAAATCACTAGTATACCAATGGATAACTAGTTTTAAGATAGGAGGAGATGATGTCGAAGATGAAGCCTGCAATGGCAGACCATCCACATCCATTTGCAAGGAAAAAATTAATCTTGTTCATGCCCTACTTGAAGAAGACTAACGATTAACAGCAGAAACAATAGCCAATACTGTAGACATCTCAGTTGGTTCAACTTAACACAGTTCTGACTGAAAAATTAAAATTTAGCGAATTTTCTGCTTGATTTGGAGTGCCATAACTGTTGTGCCCAGATCAGTTGTAGACAAGAGCAAAGCTTTCAATGGAAATTTTAAGCAAGTGGGATGAAGATCCTGAAGCATTTCTTTGAAGAATTGTAACAGAAGATGAAACATGGTTTTACCAGGATGACCCTGAAGACAAAGCACAATCAAAGCAATGGCGACCAAGAGGTAGAATCGGTCCAGTCAAAGCAAAAACAGACTACTCAAGAACAGAGGCCATGGCAGTGATTTTTTTGTAATGCCCAAGGCATTTCTCTTGTTGACTTTGTCGAGGGCTAAAAAGCAATAACATCTGCTTATCATGAGATTGTTTTGAGAGAGCCAAAGCATTAGCAGAAAACACCCACAAAATCTTCACTACATAGTCCTTCTCCATCATGACAATGCTCCTGCTTATTCCTCCCAACAAGGACAGTTTTGGGAGGAGATCATTAGGCATCTACCTTGTGGTCCCGATATGGCTCCTTCTGACTTCTTTTTGTTTCCTAATCTTAAAAAAAATTTAAAGGGCACTCATTTTTCTTCAGTTAATAATGTAAAAAATACCCCATTGACATGGATAAATTCCTAGGATCCTCAGTTTTTTAGGAATAGACTAATTGGACTAAATGTCTGGTATTACCGCTTATAAAAGTATCTTGACCTTGACACCTTATGTTGAGAAATAAAGTTTTTTACTTTTATTTATTTATTTATTTATTTATTTATTTATTTATTTATTTATTTTGGTATACTTTTATTTTGAATATCCAGAATATGTAACGTAAGGACCAGAGCCGCCTCCTGTACTCAATTTTATAAATTCTTGATCGGTTGGTGAGGCCAATAGGGATACTTTTGCTTGTCCAATTTGGTTTCTGGGATCATTCAAGTACTCAGGGATCATCTGTTCAAGTGGAATTAATTTCTTAATACTTCTCCATCTGTTTCTCAACCTGGCCTTTGAGAAAGACACCACTCAGCACAAGACTTCACATCTTCTATTTCTTCAGTATCCACCAGGGCAGTATATGGATCCTCTGGTAGAGGAACCTTCAGGGCATTAAAGTTCTCAAAGTCATCCACCAAGCCTGCCTTGGCCACATTGGCCTTGTAGTAAGCCCAGTCAATAGATGGTGGATTCTCAGATAAAGCAGCCACCCTGGAGGTTAGAATCTCATTCCAAGATTTCAGGGAATTAGCAGTGGCCTTTTGGTTTTGGGGTATGATCTCCCAAAATGCTATCCAGTCAATGGTTTTTAGAGCAAGTTTTTCCCCAGCCATCTTGGGATCCTTCACAGACCCCGGCTGCCCACCATCCACAGCCTACTTTTATTTTTTAATTCAATTTTTCCACATGCTTTTTGGAAGTTCCCCAGTATTTTATATTATATATTCCAGTCTTACAATAGAGTGAGCTAGAGAAAAGAAAATATTAAGAAAATTCTAGAGTGAGCTAGAGAAAAGAAAATGTTATTTAGAAAATTGGAAGGAAGAGAAAATATATTTACTATTTCCTAAGGGGAAGTGGATCATCATGGAAGTCTTTGATCTTCATCTTTATTTTCACATTAAGTAGGCTGAGAAGAAGAAGGAAGAGGAGGGGTTGGTCAGTTGTCTCAAGGGTGAAAGGAGTAAAGGAGGTGGAAGGGGAGGCAGGAGAAGCTTTGGTGTAACTTTTAGGGAAAAACCCTGCATATATGTGGTCCTACACAGTTCACATCTGTGGTGTTCAAGGGTCAGCTGTATTTTGAGGTCATTTTAATTTCTGCTATGGAATTATTCTCCAGCTGCTGGAAAGTTTTGTATGTATATGTTGTTCTCTTAGACAGTTAGGTATAACCAGATATAAAATATATACTTTGCTCATTTGTAGCTTACTCCATCTGGAAGCATTTCTGTTATCAAATCAATGCATTTAATTAAAAATCCTGTGAAGACCTGTGATAAAGTTTATTCCTTAATTCAGAGTTTGACTTCTCAAATCAGACATCGAATGGAAGATCCCAAATCATCAGGTAAATGTTCTTCTTAGAGCATAGAGCAGATAAAAGTTACTATTCAATTAAGTACCAATTAAGATTTACCAATCTTAAGAAATCAAGCCTCTCTTGAGCGTTATGTATAGTATGAGTTAATGTATAGCCAGCAAAATAATATTGGCTAAGTTATAGTGGTTTTTATCCATGACAGCATGAAAGAGAAAATAAAATATTCTCATTTGATTATCTTATTATGCAGCATTGCCATATAGTTAAACAGTAAATAGACAGGTTAATAAGAAGGAACAAGCAACAGGAAGGTGACCTGGGCTCTGGCCCCAAAGCTTACTTGGTTAATAACTTAGACAACTCTGGCATCTTGGTTTATTCTGGCAGAAAATGGATCATTTAGACTATTTTGAATGTCTGAGGTTCCTTTCTGCTAAAGATAGTTTGCCTATTCACTTAGTTATGTAAATCTAATAAAAATAGCAGTACAGAAATAGATGAGCTTAAAAGAACTTTGTTATAATTGTTGCTCTTTTTCTTCTTATTGTTATTAAAGTCTATAATATATGGAAAATATCTTTTATAACTCCACTTTCTAACCTTTTGTCTAAGTCTGTAAAAAACATGGTTGCTAATAATGTATGTCTATGGTAACTCCCTAACTTCGTACAGTTGTGTTTTTGAGACTTTAAAAAGTTTCTAATTACTAACATTTTAATATGTATTCTAAATTAGATTTTTAAGTTGCATAAACTAAAAATGTTATGTTGTTTTAGATATTCAGCTTTACCATAGTGAAACATTGGAGCTCATGCTACGTAGATGGTCCAAGTTAGAGAAAGACTTTAAAATGAAGAACGGAAGATATGATATTAGTAAAATCCCTGATATATATGACTGTATAAAATATGATGTCCAGCATAATGGTTCCTTGAAATTAGAAAACACAATGGAGTTATATAGGCTTTCGAAGGCATTAGCAGATATTGTTATCCCTCAGGTAAGTCATTCTTAAGAATCAATTTTTTTTTAATATTGAATAAATAGATACTTTAAAAATGTCTGTTCGTGGATAAAAAGGAGGTAATTGGTTTTTATGTCCTTGGAAAACCAGTAACTTTAAAGAGGAAATTATGTAATTATGAATTTATATTTTAAGCTTCTTATGGTTGTTTTAATCACATTATTTGATTTTCTAATAGTTTGATTACAGTGACTTTTTTTTGTAGACTGTATTTAATAGAGTGGCTTTAGGTTCACAGCAAAATCACACAGAAGGTACAAAGATTTCCCATATGCCCCCTGCCTCTACATAGCGTGTCCTCCCCCGATTATTATTGTCCCCCACCAGAATGGTGCATTTGTTATAACCGATGGACCTACACTGACATATCATCCAGAGTCCGTAGTCCATTAGGGTTCACTCTTGGTATTGTACATATGGGTTTTGGCAAATTTATAATGACGTGTCTGTATCATAGTAGCATAGAGAGTATTTTCACTGCCATATGAATGTAGTAGATCTTTAAAATTTAAGAATTAATACTGTTAGTAATAATATGTGAACAAACTAAACAATGGAAAGCAGTATGGAATAAATAAATTATTGAACACTGTTGTGTGTCTACCATGTATATAATGAAATACGTGGGGAGTAAGACATAAAGATACTTATGGCCTTATGTAAAATTTTTTGCAGCTCTTTTTACTTTATGCAAAAGTATTTTGAAAATAATGTTTAGAGGTCAAGGTATACATAATTGTTCTTTTAGGGGACATGGGTCTTTTCATTATAGGAGAATAAAAATAAAGTTGTAACAAGAATCCAAATAACTAAAATGCAATTAAACAGAATTAGATTGATAATAAAGGGGTAGGTGACAAAACATATTGAGATCAGGAATATGTTAGAAGAGCACAGTTCCAGATGCTGTTTTTGTACCTTCTTTCAACTCAGTACAAGATTATTTGTATATTGTAAAGAGGAAGTTGGAGTAGATCAGATTCCAACTGTGTACTACATCAAGTTTGAAAGCCAGAAAATACAAAATACATAAAAAAAAGATTATGAAAAAAGTTCAAAAAGCCTAACTTACAAATATGTATGTATAAAAATGGTTAAAATAACAGCATCTCTTTCCTAATATTCATAGACAGTACAGGAAAAACTATAGATTTTGAAAAACTGAGAATTCAGACAGTAGTACAACTTACCTCTAGGTATGTGTATACATGTTAACAATTAGCTTGTTTCTTCAACATGAAAGAGAACTATATATTTGTTTGGTCAAATATATAATATAGACAGTTTTAGGTATTACTTTATGAATCTGTGATTTTAAAAGTTATTTTTAAAAGAAGATGAAAATATCTCAGACTTTAAGAATATGTCTTTAGGCCTTAATTACATATACTTAGGAAACAGGACTCATTCCTTCATAATTTCTTTCATTTACCAAGTAAAAAAGGTAAGTTTTATTCTGTAAAAGATAAGTTTTATTTTGCATAATAAGTTTTGGTTTTATAAGTATGCTTTTTAACAATTAGCTCTGAATATAAGACTTTAAGATTATTTATGGAGGTTATAAGCACTTTTCAAGGTAGGCTTTCAATATTTCTGAATGTATCACATGCTCAGAGGCTAAATAAATACACAATCCTTTGTCTAATGTTTAGCATAACCATGTCTGTGCCATTGCATTACTTATTTAATCTCACCCCTCTACTCTTTCCATTATATATACTAAATATTTTACAATTGGGAATGAAAAGTTGGTTTCTAAGAGTTGAGACCAAAAGAAAACTCAAGTGTTAATGGTGTTTTAGATGGTCATTTCTCCTCCTTAGATGGTATATGTATTTCATGTGTATTGTTTATATAGTTAAAGACATTTTTCACCACGTCCTTGTAACTTAAATATTTATAATGAATTTTTTAAAATATCAGAAGAAGCACTAAAGATTAGTATGTTATAAAGGAGTCATCATTTGTATCTCTCAAAGTAATTCTTAAAAGCTCAGCTGTTCTCAGTCTATTACAGTAATTCCCTTTGCTGCAATTAGGTTAGTTCTTCACGATGGTCTGAGAATTTATTTGAAGACAACTCTAAAATTATTTTTCTTGGATGAGTTATTTTTGAAATTGTTTGACTCTTCAGACAAAATTATGCCCAAGTTTACAGAAATCAGTTCTGTTTTTGGTAAATTCATAATTTTAAAAGAAGAGGTCTTTTCATATGCTTTTCTGGAGTCCTGAGATTTTTTTTGTAATTTGAGGAGAGGACAGCTTTGGGTGGTTTATCTTCCTAACTTTTTCATTTGACAATCTTTATTGTAACAGAAACTTTGGAGGTTTTTTTTTTTCAGAGTGTTGAATCAGTTCAATAAATATTATTTTGCTTTGTTACTTTAGCCCTCACAAATCTGAAAACTGTGGACAGAAGGCAGGTATTTTCAGTCACCAAAAAGATAACAATTATAAACATATTTACAGTAATTTATAATGAAATGTGATTTGTAATAAAAAATAGAATTTTGTATACATAGTTCTCAAGCAAATAAAGAGTATTTCAAGCTTCAAGACTTGACTCAGTCAAATAATATAAAATTTTAACTTGTTTAGAATAAACTAATGTAGATTAACAGGGTATCACTGTCTGTGCAAGAGAAATGTATATACATGCATTCTGGTGTACTTCAAAGTGATACTATGCCTTAAAATAACAGTTTCTACTCTTACATTGATTGATTAATTCTTATGTCTATGCTGTGTGAATTATGTAATTGCAATCATAGCTAGGCTTAAGTGATACATAGGATCTGTTTTAGTTATTTTAACAGTAAAACTAATTTTGATAGGTGTTGATGTTATAATAGAATCAAAATTTCACATGTTAACCAGGCTTAAACCTCAGAAAATTGGGTCCCTGGTTTAAAAATAATGCATTATAGCCATGATGGTATGGTGGTAAATAAAAACATTTAAAGACAAAATTTGATGTTAAAATTATCTTAATTGAGATAACACATATTAATTGAAATTTGAAGATGTTTTGTTTGGTTATCTGTAGATTATGAAATGCAAACAGTTCTTTATAGTAGCATTTGCCAAAGAAAGTTCAGTGACATTCTTATTGAAATCACCATAGAAAGTCTTTAAGTAGCTTTATCTGGTATTTTAATCAGTTCTATTTGTGGCACAAATATTGTAACTACATATGAGAACTTGGGTATCTAAAAGTTCTTTGGTCCTAGTTGATAGAGGCAGATGAGCAAATATGTCACTGTTTTGATTAGAGAGATTCCTTGATTATAAAAGTAATCTCTTTGTTATAAAACTAGAAAATACAGATAGAGCAAAAAAATTACTCTAACATTACCAACAAAAGAAAAACATGTCAATGTTTTGGAATATTCTTAAAGGCCTCTTTCCTTAAATTCATTTACATATAATTGTTTCCATAAATGCATATATATAGCAAATACATTCTTTACAAAAAACTGGATCAGAAAAGCATACTATTTTACAACCTAATTTTTTCCTTCATTTAGCCTAAAGAACTTCTTTCCATGCCATTAAAGCTATATATACATTATTATTCCTGATGGCTGAATGGTATGAATATAAGAATAATTAATTTAACTAACTCGTATTTGGAAATCTAGACTTTTAAAATTTGTTTCACTCTCTTTGCACATGTCTTTCCATTCACTCAAGACCATTTCTCTAGCTTCAGAAGCTTTAACCAATTTTTACGCAGACCAGCAGTGTATGAAAATCTATTTTCTCATACCTTGTTAATAACAAATTTTTTAAAAATTATTTCCCTGATGATTTTTTAATTCCAACATTTTTCTTTCATTTACACATAAACACACTGTTGCATATTCACTATTTAGTCGTCTACATTGGCAAAATTATCGAACTAACTTAGCTTTAGTTTAAGGTAAATCACCCCAAGAAGTTTTTTTTTTTTTTTTTTTTTTTTTTTTTTTTTTTTTTTGAGACGGAGTTTCGCTCTTGTTACCCAGGCTGGAGTGCAATGACGCGATCTCGGCTCACCGCAACCTCCGCCTCCTGGGTTCAGGCAATTCTCCTGCCTCAGCCTCCTGAGTAGCTGGGATTACAGGCACGCGCCACCATGCCCAGCTAGAAGTTTTTTTTTCATAGGTCTTTCATCTGTAATCAGTCAGCATTTTCTTTATTAGGCAGTTTTGAGATCTATTGTCTATACTGATGTTATTCCATGTGAATCTTTCTGGAGGTATCTGGTATCAGGAAATAGACTTTAAGTTGAGATATCCTAGAATGAACTTGAAGAGAGAAGGTATGTGTGTTTCTTCCCTCTTCCTTGTTCTCTCTTCTTTCCCACTCTACCCCCACTTTTCTCCCTTCTATCTTTCTCCTCTTTTGCTACTTTGAACTATAATTTTCATTGTAATTACTCTTAAAATTACTATGTTTTCTGGACACTTCACATTATGCTCATTCCTTACAAATCCAATTAACTCATAATGATTATGTCATTAAATTTGATAATTTCATGGAATCTTTGCTCACCGCAAGCTAAAACTTTTAAAATATTGGCCAAAGGTTTTGAAGAATATGTCAGCCTTTTAAATCTTTGACATGTGGAAAGATAAAAATCTCAAGGTTTAATTTTTTTTTCATATATTACATATTGTGCTTTAGCGTTTGTGGCTTTATCCACATTTCTTTTTACATTTAAAACCTTCTGACATAGTGAATACTAGTCATAAAAATTACATTCATCCATTCATTCTCCCCCTTCAGAAATTAATGACTTTTGTTCAGTTCCACCACAAAATCCTTCCAATTATACTTAATAGTTTGAAAATCACACATTTGCAATTGCAAAAAATGTAAACTGGGAGTTATCCAATATTCAAAAAAGGCTTGATAAAATATTTGTCTCTCACTAGACTAATTTAGGAGTGCATTTTTTAGAGTTCTTTGTCATTATATCCTTTTTCTAATGTCATGTGTTTTCTGCTCAGGAATATGGCATAACTAAAGCTGAAAAACTGGAGATTGCCAAAGGCTACTGTACTCCTCTGGTTAGAAAAATTCGCTCAGACCTTCAGAGGACACAAGATGATGACACTGTAAATAAACTTCATCCTGTGTAAGAAACTGTACTGATTATATAAATCTCTAGGCATCTATTTTTACATACTTCAGATTTAAATTATGCCCTAATTTGATGGTCCTATGAAGTAAGGAGTATATCATTGACATACTGTGAAAATAGTATTACCTGGATATTCCTAATAACTTTCAACCTAAGTTATTTTTTGCTCCAGTTTAGAGAAAACTAAGGTGAATGGGGAAGAGGGGATATATGTAATCATTCACATGGGATCATCAATGTCCATTTAGCAGCATTAATGTCTGTGAGCATCTTTAGGTCTATGGCCTCTGTCATTGCTACTAAAGGAGGTAAAATGACCTGTTTACAGTGTACTTGACTAATATTAAGTTCTTTGCTCTCAGAGGTCTTAATTAGTTAGAGTTTGCATCATGTTAGAATAATATGCACTAAGATAAATCCGCTATTGTGGTTGGAAGAATAATAATTTACTAATTATGGTCTTTTACTTCTAGTAAAATTTATTTTAGAAAATAATTTCAATATTTAGTAAGTTTTTTATTATATGGTCATGTTTCGAATTAAATGCATGTCTCCTTTTAATTTTAGGTATTCTAGAGGTGTTCTGTCTCCTGAACGTCATGTTCGTACTAGGTTATATTTTACCAGTGAAAGTCATGTACATTCTTTGCTATCTATTCTTCGCTATGGTGCCTTATGCAATGTAAGTATAATAAGTTATTTCAGTCTAACAAGTGTATTTAATTTTGTAATTAAATCACTAACTGCTATTTTTACTGTGAAATTTTAGTAATTCATTCTTAAGTTTTACTACTTAATGTCATTTTTCAAGGGACTCATATATGTATATGTGTGTGTGTATATATATATATATATATATATATATATATATATATATATATATATATCTCAAGCATTTTGCTAGATTTTAGGGATGAAGATGTTCTCTTCAGAGAAGATCATTTAAGCAAACAATAATATAAAGTGTTTTAGGTGATTTTATAGGCTGGTGGCAGTAAAGAGAAGCCTGGTGAGTTTGAGTCATTTAGGGGTCAGAATTGATGGGACTTTGTGTTTGGTTAGACACTGTGGCACTTACCTACTATTATGTAATGACCTACCAAGACTTAGTGGCTTAAAACAGCCACAGTCATTCCATTTTTATTTTATATTGTTTAGAGGGTTTACTGGGATCAATTAGGAAGTTTCACTTAGGATCTCATGAGGTTATGGTCAGACAGTGGCTGGGACTCATTTATCTCAAGGGTTTTCTCTCCTGTTTGGTGCTTCATGTGGCTGTCAGCTGGGACCTCAGCTGCAGTTGTCGACCAGAACACCTACATCTGGCTTCTTCATGTGACCTGCTTCCTCAAAATAATGCAGCTGAGTTCCAGGAGTGAGCTTCCTAAGAGAGCAAGGTGCAAGTGCATGGCATTTTTATGACCTAACGTCTAAAATCATATAGCATCACTTCTGCTGAGCTCTCTTGGTTGAGGCAATCAGAGATTCATCCAGGTTCACAGGGAGAGGAAATACCCCACATCACTAGATGGGTTGAATGTCACTGTCATATTTTAAGAAGAGTATGTAGAATTGAATGTGTATGTCAGCCATCTTTGGAAAACACAAAATAAGCCGCAGTGATACCCATTGGCCACAATAATTCATACAAAACTCACTTAACACCTCCCTCAGTGCCACCCACTCCACTCAGTACCATGGTATAATAGGGTAATACTACTTGAAGTCCAGAATCTCATCTAAATCAATCATCTCTAAACTAGCCAAAAGATTAGAATGTTTCTTTATTTTTCTGTGCATATATTGGTATATATATCTATGCACATCAGTATACAAAGTGATCTGTAAAATAAAATTATTCAATTTTGTTTTGTTTTAAAAGAAGGGCAGTGAAATATATAGTAATGACTTGGTATATGTCTGTTTCCTAATCAATCTTATTACTGGTCCTTGAGAGTAATTATCAAAGTTACCCAAAGGCTGTTTCAAAGTTCTGTTCCAGTCAAAATTCCAAATCCATATGTTCTTTCTTTTGGTTTTTTGTTTTTTTTGTCCCACTAAAGAATAGCAAAGTAACATCCTTACATAAATATGTGGATTAGTGGGAAAAAATGACCCGTAATTAGCAAGGCAAAAGCTTATATATCCAGGAGTAATGATGGAATTGTTTGTGAGGAGGAGAGGTACATCTCTTACATGGTCCCTTTTCATATATATGGAGGGTATAAAGAGCATAAAGAATACAGGAACTGATAGTAAGCCTATGATTGGAGAATAATAGTAAGTATTGGATAAAATGACATTAGATATGGTTGAAGAGCCAGTGCCTTGTGTTCTGATTGGATTGGGAAGCCATTGAAAGGTTTTAAGCTTTGATTGTTGTGTGGAGAATAGATAGGCGAAAGTGGATATGAGGAAACCAGTTAGAAAACTATTACAATGGTCCAAAAAGATGTCATTTGGACTAGGGTGGGAGTCATGGATCTAGAGCTTGTTGAGCATATATTGAATTCAGGCTGTATTTCTAAAACAAACAAACAAAAAAAAACTGAACAACTTCGTTATTTTAAAAATCAGTGTTGCCAGGGGAAAATAATTACATGTATTTACTAAGGTGAAAATTAAAGTCTATACCAAAATGTTTTGTTTTTATTATCCCAACTTTTATTATCCTTACAAGAATCTGTAAGTAATGTAATTAAAATCTTAGTATATTCCCAGTTGTAATTTTTAGTTATTCAAAATGAACTCAGTAAAATCTTTCTGTAGAATTATTTTTAAGTTTTGTTAAGGAACTAAGATTATGAACAAGACTTCAGGACTATGTATAATGGGGCCTTAATTTTAAAAAATATTTTTGTGGCTTCTTACATATTAATTATGTTCTGAAATTTGCTATTAAATATTACTTAATTTTATCTATTTATTAGAGAAGACCTAGCAAAATCTGTAACTGCAATGTTGAGTTAGCCATTAGATGGTGTTCTTAAAACTGGAGTATCACAAAATCACAAGATCAATTATCTGTTCATCTAATGAAATTTTTCAGTATTTAAATTTACCATTTATGGTAACTTAAATTTAGTGATACTCAGTAATGCTAATTTATGTTTTTATCAGTTTTGAAAAAAATACATCTCTTCACATATTACCTTCTAAACTTGCACACATGCATGTGCACACACATGGAAGTATAATGTCTGAAATAGAAATAAAATACATGCTGAATTTTAAAAAACATACAATCAATGTGTGGTCTTATAATTTGCTTTTTAAAACAAGGCACATTCTGTGCTAAAGTCCATAATATTATATACTCTTATTGTATACAAAAAGGAAATGTTGTGCTTTTATATATTTGTAATGTAGTTATATAATATACAACAAAGGAAATTATCTGTGATGCACGTGTGGTTTAAGTAAATCTTGTTAACTGTTGACTATAGACTTTACTTTGAGTAGTTTTGCCTTTTCAGATAGAATTTTCTACTTTGAATGCTTGTAGTACATGTTCTCTAAGATCCTTTTCAGTTCTGATGCTCTATGATTACATATTTAAAGACCAATGATTCTCAGAATGAAGATGGAGGAATGGTGAAGGAGATGGTAAGATCAATAGAATTTATATATGCCTCCTCCTGCTGATTTTTGAATATCACTTCAGTGTAATTGGGATATTTATTGATAGGCCTATGTTGCATACATGAATGATACAATGGTGGGAAAAAATAGCATTCCTGTTTTAAGATAGTATTCTGTGGTTATGAATATACTAGGTGCTTTGGGACTTAACAAAAGTTAAAAACTGTCTCTTACCCTTACAATTCAGTAGTGTGTATTATATTTCAAAAAATTCTTTATTTTTTGTTTGGTATATGCAGTTAAAAAAAAAATGTTACCACTAGAACTTCTAATACAGGTTATATATCTCTTACCTGAAGTGCTTGAGATCAGAAGTTTTTTGGAATTTGGAATTGCTTTTGGATTTTGGAATATTTGCATTATACTTACTAGTTTAGCATCCCTAATCTGAAAACCCAAAATGATCCAATGAGTATTTCCTTCAAGTATCATGTTAGTGCTCAAAAAGTTTTGAATTTTGGAGCATTTTGGATTTTGGACTTTCAAATTAGGGGTATTCAAACTTGTACTGGTAAGAGATTTTAAAAATATTTTACCAAAACTAGCTTATATACGTTTCTAAGACTTTTAAATGTAGTGCAATTATTTTGAAAAAATGTACATATAATAAGTATTCACTTTATGTGGTATCATTAGGATTAAACAAGCTACCATAGTGACAATAAAGTGGCTTTTAAGTAACACAGTTTGAGAAAATGCTTATCACATATATCTTTTGTTCAGGAATCAAAGGATGAACAGTGGAAACGAGCTATGGATTATTTAAATGTCGTCAACGAGCTCAACTACATGACTCAGATTGTTATCATGCTTTATGAAGATCCTAATAAGGTAAACAGAACTCTTGATTTGTGTTTTTCTGGATATAAATAAAGAGCTTAATGTTTCTAATTTTAAAAATGTTCTGTCATATTTCTTAGGATCTTTCCTCAGAGGAACGCTTTCATGTTGAATTACACTTTAGTCCAGGAGCCAAAGGTTGTGAAGAAGACAAAAATTTACCTTCTGGCTATGGATATAGACCAGCTTCCAGAGAGGTAATGAAGGCAGAACTCTCAGTGTTTAGTTAGTATGATTCTAGATTTTCCTGAGGTTTCTGTAAGAGATTTTTTTATAATGTACTATAAATAGTTCTTATTTTAACGATTGCATAGGAAAATGGCTTAAATTCCTTAAAGTATGATTTGTATAGACCACACTTTTATGCATCTTGAAGTACTTTTGAATTTTATCCTTTGTTTAGATTGCTTGAATTTTAAGGCCAGTGTTTAGAATGAATAACCTTAAACCTTTAATTCACTGACATTGATTTTTTTGGATTTGGTACATGTGATGTGCAGTCCAGTTTTGTTTTCTTCACTTTATGAATAGCCAAGCCCCAGAATCATATATTCAAGAGTTCATTCTTTTTCTGATGCCTATAGTACTACTTCTGATACTGCAGACATGCATTGTGTCTGTATTTTGATTGGTTTCTTAACTTCTAGTCTTACTTGATTGCTCTGTTTGTCTCTCTCTCTCTACCAGTACCACAGTGTTATTTATTATAGCTTTATAATAAACATATTTGGTACAGAACTCCTCCAGTTTTGTTATTCTTAAAGATTATGTTGAATATTTCATGTTTCTCACATTTTCATGTAAATTTTGTAATCACTTTATAATATTCTAAAAAGACTCTTTGAGATTTTAATTGAGATTACATTATTACTCTGCAGATCAATTTGGAGAAAAATGATACTTTTTCAGTATTGGGTTTTCTAGTCTAAAGACTTGGTTTATTTCTGAATTTAACTTTTTTAAATAAAATCATGATTTTTTTCTTTAAAAATAATAGCAAAAACCACAATTACTTTTCACCAAATAATTGTCTTATACCATGTTTGTCAGATTAATTTCTAGTTCCTTTATAGTTTTGATGCTATCATAAATGATTTGTGTAAATTTTATTTTTGTTTATTGTCATACTGAATTTTAACTCAGTTTTGTATAAAAATGTTATAACTAGCAAACTTATAACTTGCTATATGCTGTTATTGGTTCTCATGGTTTACCCCTAGAGTCATTTGGATTTTTAATGTATATGGTCATAACATCATCTGTGAATGATGAAATGTCCAATAAAATGAATAGATTTAGTGATAGTGGACATTCTTATCTTTCAGTGTTTTATGATCCCTTCAAGTTTTACATATCCCTTATTTGATTAAAGAAGTACCTTTTTATTCTCTGTAACCCTTAATTTGATGAGAGTTTTTTGTTGTTGTTTAGTTTTTGTTGTTGTTGTTGTTTTTGAGATGTAGTCTTGCTCTGTCGACCAGGATGGAGTGCGGTGGTGCGATCTTGGCTCACTGCAGTCTCTGCCTCCCAGGATCAAGCAATTCTCCTGCCTCAGCCTTCCAGGTAGCTGGGACTACAGGTGCATGTCACCATGCCCGGCTAATTTTTTGTATTTTTTGTATTTTTAGTGGAGATAGGGTTTCACTATGTTAGCCAGGATGGTCTCGATCTCTTGACCTTGTGATCTGCCCACATTGGCCTCCCAAAGTGCTGGGATTACAGGTGTGAGCCACTGCACCTGGCCCTGATGAGAACTTTTATGTACTCAGCTTATTTTCTTTTGGCCAACATTATATTCATGAGATTCATCAATGTAGTTACATTTAGTTTTAGTTTGTCTATTTTTATTACTTTAAAATACGTGTTTTACTATATTACTATGGCCCAATGTATACAGTATCTTATAGTTGAATATTTGATATAAATTTTTTTAGCTTGCCTGTCTCCCATACTATATTGTAAGATTCTTGCAATCTGGGACTGTGTCTTATTCATCTGTGCCCTAGCACAGTTAACGGCACATGGTATATCCTTAGTAAATACTTACTGAATCATTGAATAATTGTCACATTTAATGTAGTTATCACATTTATTAGAAATATTTGGAATAGATTTAAATATTCTAAAAGTTTTCAATTTAAATGCTGTTTAGTTTATGCTCAGGTTGATGACACTCCAGTATAACAAAGCTGATCTCTATTATTTCTTACTGTCATTTATTATTATTGTTTATTTATTCTTGTACTAGATGAAATATAATTAAACTTTTAGTCTTATGTGGTTTTTTTATTTGTCATTTTACTGTTTAATTTTTCCATAGAGTGTATATAGTTTTGAACTCAGAGAGTCTGTCCTTTCCCTCATAGTACACAACATAATACTAAGCTGTTAGAAGAGTTCGATTAATGTTAATTCATCTGAGTAAACATACTTGTATATGTATTCCAAGTGCCTATACCAATGGTAGTTGAATCTGTTCATCAGAAAAGATTTTTAAAATCTGAATATTAAAAGTGTTTTATATTCTTTGCCCACAGAATGAAGGCAGGAGACCTTTTAAAATTGATAATGATGATGAACCACATACTTCTAAAAGAGATGAGGTTGATCGAGCTGTTATATTGTTTAAGCCAATGGTGTCAGAGCCAATTCATATACACAGGAAGTCCCCACTTCCAAGATCTAGGAAGATGGCCACAAATGATGTAAGTATATATATCAGAGCACATTTTTCATAAAATAAACTAACTATATTTTAATAAAACAGAAAAGAAAATACAGCTTTAATTATGGAGCTTGGGAACCCAACAAAATTTTAAATGTCATTTAATCTATTTTTTTAAATAAATTACAAAAAAATATAGAGGCAGTTCAAAAGTGGATTAGTTTTAGAATGTTGAGCTTGACATATAGTTTTTATAAAAAATTGAATGTAAATATAAAATAAGCTGTTTCTAGGAACTTGAAAAATGAATCTTTATTTTTGTCTTGTCACATTAGAAATATTTACATTAGGTTGGTCTTCAAAAAAGAAATTTTTTTAAAAGCCTGATTTAATGGATCAGGAATAATTTTAGTTAAAAGTATAGAGTAGTTGCAAGAGATTCTTTAGCAATAACTCATTCAAGTGATACTGTAGGCAAAGAAATTAAATTCTGAATTGTTAGCCTGATTGCAAAGTCTTTATAGAAATTTGAAAATTTGATAATATAATTGAAAATTTTACCTTTACATTAAGATCTATAAATAGGTTAGAATAATTCCTGTGCTCTCTAATACAAAAGCATTTAAATAATTACTAAAGTAACATTTAAAAGGAAAGTTGAGAAGTTAGAATGAATCTCATTAAATAAAGCTTTGGCACCTGTATACATTTTTTATACTTTAAGTTTTATTTGGAGTTGTCTCAGTGCTTATAACTTTTCTAAATGCTCTAGTAAAAGTATAAAGGAAGAGGGGCCAGGCACAGTAGCTTACGCTTATAATCCTAGCACTTTGGGAGGCCAAGGCAGGCAGATCACCTGAGGTGAGGAGTTCGAGAGCACCCTGGCCATCATGATGAAACCCTGTCTCTATTAAATATATAAGAATTAGCTGGGCATGGTGGTGCAGGCTTGTAATCCCAGCTACTTGGGAGGCTGAGGCAGGAGAATTGCTTGAACCTGGGAGGTGGAGGTTGCAGTGAGCCAAGATCATGCCCCTGACTGCACTCCAGCCTGGGCAACATAGCAAGACTCCATGTCAATAAATAAATAAATATAAATATATATACACATACATATATACATATGTGTGTGTGTGTGTGTATAAAGGAAGAAATTAACATACAACCATCAACTTTTAGAAAAAATAATTATTTAAATATGCCAAGTCTGAAGAATTAGTTATAACATTTTTTAGCAGTTAATGGGTAACAATGAAAACAACAAAAAGAATTGTGCTCATTTCTACAGCCCTGAATTATACAAATATATGGGTTTTATGATTCTCATATTTCAAATATATATGTGCTCCAATTTGACAATTTTGTATAGGAAAAGATCTGTCCATAAAGTACATTCTTATAACTTAATAATGGAAATTATATAGTTCTTAAGATTCCCTTCAATGTGATGTTTTAAGTTTACAAAAAAAGATGGTAAAAAAGAGGGTGTTTAACAATTATAGAACTTGAAATTTTTTTTTCTATTATAGCTTAGTGGAAAAAGTGAGACATCTGGGATTATGTTCAGGTATCCTTAATTTCAGGAAATTTGGAAAAGCTATATTAGTATAACTTACACTGCTGTTTATGTGAGGGCAGTGATTTTGATATTATTGAATAAGGAATCTATAGTTAATCAAATTATTCAGAATGTCACCATTAAATCCTCTCCTCTGCCCTCCCAAAAGCCTATATGACACTGAATACAGTAAAATGTAAGTCTTTATTTTGCAACCATCTATATTTACAAAACTTGTAACAAAATCACTGCCCTTGTTAATTTTTAAAACGCAGAACACATTTATAAACCTTTTTCTCATAAATACTTAGTTGATTTCAAGAGATTATTTCTATGCCATGCTAAACTTTTACTTCCATAAGGTAAATTACTCAAGTAAAATCTTGAAGACTTTTTCCAGCGTTCATCATCTCCATGGAGATCAGAAGTTTGTACTTCCAAAAGACACACAGAGAAAAAGACTGTTCTCTTCATTTTGTGCAAGTAGATTTTACTCTGTCCTCACTCTTCTCAAACCTGAACATGCAAACATGTAAAATGGGAATGTTTGCTGCATGTTTTGCCTACTGAATCTGTAAATAATCTCTGGAGGGGGTAAATAAATAGATAGCTTGAAAGTATAAGTAGGTAAAGTCTGAGTCCATCTTATAATCTCTGAATTTTAAAAATATGTCAGGCAGACAGATTTAGTTTTCTAAGTTAGGTATATTGAAATCTCTTTGACCCATTGCACAATTCTTTAGTGCCTTCAGTTGAAAATTCACCCAAATAGCACAAAATCTTTCGAATATATAAAATGAAGCAGGAAATCTTTATATTTTAAAAGTTGCTAAGAAAGAAACTTACTAAAATCCTTCCAGTTTTAACAGGGAAGGGACAATTATGAAATGGTATAAGTATTTTGTGTCTTTTAAGGTAATAAAATGTTTCCATAATTGTTATCACATACAATTAGATTTGTCAGTCATTCCTATCAAATTCTCAAATACTGAAATATTTGGCTCCCAATTTGCTGTTTAATAGTTTTTTTAAAAAATTAATAAGCGAATACGAACAAACTGTATTTTTTTTTCTTTCTGATCATTTGGCTCTGTTGTATCTAACTTTGCATGCTCTGCTTTTTTTTTTTTTTTTTTTTTTTTTTTTTTTTTTTTTTTGCCCCCTTTCTCACTTCCAGGAAGAGAGCCCCCTGAGTGTGTCTAGCCCAGAGGGTACTGGTACCTGGCTGCATTATACCAGTGGTGTGGGTACTGGGCGTCGAAGACGCAGATCAGGGGAACAAATCACTTCTTCCCCTGTCTCCCCCAAATCATTGGCTTTCACATCCAGTATTTTTGGCTCATGGCAACAGGTTTTTAAACTTTACTTCATTAAACATTTTTCCTCCCTGCATTCAGAGCAACAAACAGCTGTCTTTGAGGACATCTAATCCCTTGTATTTCACATCAGAGTAAATGCCTCTGTTTTTTAATTTTGAGTTCATTTAAAAATACTTATGATATCTGCCAATTTTACAGGGAAAGAAATCATTTACATGGCATGTGTTTAGCATCTTTGCTGAGAAGTTTCCAAATATCCAGGATTTTAAAAACAATAACTGTTATTCTCCTGGAATTTTAGCTTATTAATAAAATTATTTTAAAAGGAAAGAAATCTTTCTTTGTGACTTAGTTGTCCTTTAAAATTTCAGAAACAAAATTATTTAATTTGATTGTATGAAAATATATTAACATTTTCTTAATTGAAAAAAATAGATTCCATTTGGAATTTGCTGAGAATGTAAACATTTTTTAAAATATCAGAATTTATGTGGCCCAGTGTTAAATGGAAAGATACGTCTAATATTGATAATTTTCTTCCTCATTATTCCATTATTTGGAAATATCTAAGGAACATATACAGTCTGTTTTTCTTTGGGCTATATAATATTTTAATGTTCTCTTTAAGATAAGAGAGAAAATTGCATATGTGCCCATCAACAATATGGGTCAACATAAAATGACTTCAGAAGGACTTTCTGTGATGACATTTAGAAACTTAAAATATACATGATTTCTATTACATTGGAAGGTCTACTGTCACACATGACTTTTCTGATAATTTCAGCAATTTCCCCTCAGAAATATAATGCATTTGATGATAGGAAAAGGGATTATGGTATCCATTAAGGCTGTGAATATTTAAAGGTTACTCTGATAAAGCCCATGCATGGATCAATAATTGTATGGTAACCTCGAGAGTCTCTGTCTTCCTTTCTTTTGTTTGTGGTTGTTTTTTCCCCCCTTCAAATACAGGAGCTGTTTAAAAGTGGGCATATGGCTTCTTTTAAGAGTGAAATTATATCAATCTCTTAATTGTTTCTTTTCATCTGTCTTGTTTCATACATGATGTTTCATTCTGAATGCCTGCTTCGCACCACTTCATTGCAAGGACCTCATATGAAATGGACTCCCTTCAAAAGGGGATCTTGCATGATCTTTCATGTTTTATGTATTTCTACTAATATTTATCATACAGCTTATTAACCTTTGTCTGTCTGGAACAGGCTGCATATGAAGTATGGACTTTTGAATTTATTTTACTGTTTTACTTCATTTATTTTACATTCCTTATGCAGGTTGTATCTGAAAATGCTAATTACCTGCGAACACCGAGAACTCTTGTGGAACAGAAGCAGAATCCTACTGTAGGTATGTGGTATAAAGGAAATGTTTTTCATACCCTTTTTAAACTCACTGTTGTGCACACATGTAAAACTCTTTGGTGAAAGCATGACCAAATGCTATGCTGTAGTTTTTATTTAATGTGTACTAATTCAGAAATGTTAAGTGGTATAACTCAAAGTTTTTGATAAAGAAGAGATAGCATTTAATTTTGTTGCATAACCCTTTTGAATGCCTGCAATAATAACCACTTCATTCAATTGCCAATGCCAGTTTTTAATCTTGTACTTTGTAAGTTAATTTATGAAGGAAACTTCGTTTTCCCAGTTGATAAAGATGAAAAGATGGTATTGCATGCAAAAAGGAGCTTTCCATTTTTCTGATTAAAAATATTTTTAAAGTAGAGAATACTTCAAACCCTATATGGATATATTAATTTTCCTTTGAGCAGCTCTTAAGGAAAAGCCAAGGCAAAACTAATGCACAGTGGCAGTCTTAATCTCTATTAACCTGTAGAACATAATCGGTTCTTTGCTAACACTCAAAGCAACATTAGAAAAGACCTTTCTAAACTTATTTGGTTTAAAGCTCATGGTTGGTAAACTGTGAGATAGTGGCATATTATTTTCTGTAAATAGTTGTCTTCATAGGTTTAATAAGGCATAAATAGATCTCATTGTTAGTTTACGTATGTACCGTGATCTCTGTACTAAGTATATGAACTGTGTTGATGCCTAAATACTTGAGAAGCTCTCTTTAGTTAATTTCATATAGCTTGTAATGATAGCTTTTCATATTTCCACAGTATCTTTATATATTACTCCTTCTTATTGCTGTATCATAGTATGTTTGATAGATATTTATTTAATCCTTCCCCAGTGATGAAAGTGTTACTTGGTTTAAAGACTTTTCCTACAAATTGAGCATCAGTTTATACTGGCCGTTTTATTTGCTAGTAATGTATTTCATTAGGGGTCTTATTAACTAAGATCTTAAGTCATTTGTTAAGTATTTAAAGTGATTTAGGCCTTTATGACTGAGAAGGACCTGGTCTTCTCACAAATAAATAAGTTTTGATATACTTTATTTCATAATAAAGAGTAGTAATTTTTAATTCAGGGGCATCAGGAAAGATTTGTCATTTATAGTTATACATTAAAAAATGCTGATTTAATATGACTTAATGTATACTAGGAGATTTTTTTTTTAATATGGCTTGCCCTTGAAAAATTAACAGAATCCTTTCTTGTCCTAAGTTATTTTTGTGGCAATGTTTTTAATGCTTTCGGATGGATATGTCTCATTATTGTATGGACACTTTTTTCTCTCAAAGATAGCATTTTGTCCAATGTTAAATTGCCCCATTTGTACATATGATAAATGATAGTGGTACTTATAAGTATTGTATTAAAACTGACATCATTAGGAAATTACAAGACTATTGTGAGCCTGTTCAAGGCACTTCCAAAGGTTGCCTTATATGTGGTAAGAGCCATGTTAATTGCATGCTGCATGAATTCCCAATGTGAATGGAAGAACACCCGTTGTGTATGTATTTTCTCTAACTCCCATCAGGGTCTCACTGTGCGGGCCTGTTTAGCACCTCGGTGCTCGGGGGTTCTTCAAGCGCACCTAACCTACAGGATTATGCTCGTACTCATCGTAAAAAGCTGACCTCTTCTGGCTGCATAGATGGTATGTGCACACATGCACACACAGATTCATACCTACACCCATGCACATACCCATGAGCAGTATTTCTCAAAGGCAAATAAATCTAAGGCCACGGACTGATTGAAGTGAAATCCTGTCATCTTTTGCCTAAATGACTATCAGTGCTCTCTGTTATCTACAACTTGGATCCATGTTTCATCAGACAATTAATTTGAATTAGACTTAGAGTACTTGTACAATAAGTTCGTTGAAATGGAATACTTAGAACAGCATTATGTGTATTATTTTAGATAATTGATAGTCCATATTATAAAGAACAAATTTTTCTTTGATCTTTTAAACTTTTATTTATTGTTAATACTTATTTCACTTATTGAGCTAATTAAAGTGAATGGAACGTTTATAAGTAAAGGAAAATGTCATATTGGCAATATTTTTATAAAAATAAACATGGAATGAAAATATTTTAGGATCTCTAGCTGAAGGAGATCCTCAATGTTGTTAATATACCTTAAGTTTTAATATTCAGAATTTTTTGAGGCTCTTGGAAGTGTGTCCTTTTTATTAAGAGAAGTGGTTCTAGCTCTTTCAGGATCATCTTTATTTAAAACATTTCTCATTTATCAACAAATTTATTTTAGACAGTAAACATGGATTTGCCAGAATTGCCAGCTCATCTTGCTTTCTTTCTTTTGTATATTTCATTCGGCACTTTTTCCTCTGTCATCAAGCTAGTTAACTTCTTTTAACCAGTATTTGCCTTATTACCTTCTCTCATTGTCCCTTCTGCATGTCACCTTTCTAACCTCCTCATATATTTGTTTTTCCCCTCTTTTTTTTAAGTGTTCTTCTTTTTGTAGCTGTTACGAATTTCAGGTACCTGTTTTTCTCTTTCTCAGACGCCACACGCGGTTCTGCTGTTAAAAGGTTTTCTATCTCATTTGCTCGACACCCAACCAATGGTACGTTTTGCTTTTATTTTAAAAGATACTCCCTGCTTCATCCCTTTTTTATTTTTATTTTATTTCAAAACATGGGGTATACAGTATCATTCATTTCTTTGTCCTTAATGTCAATTGGCATTCAATTCCAACTGTTATTCACCCAAATTATTGATACTGTCTAGCTCCCTATTCAGCTGTAATTTACATAATAATTTAACATTACTCATCAAACTTTTAAATGACCACGCTGATGAGTTTTAATGCTAAAGTAATACCTAAAAATTTCTTCTAATTTATCGAATGATCAGTGTACATAAATTTTTAAATTACAATTAGTATTCTTAAATTTATCTTAATTCTCAATAACTTTTTTCTTCCTAATTCCTTTTCTGATCACATGGTTGTCTTATTTAGATATTTAAACAAAAATACAGAGCCACCTATGTCAAATAGCCAAGTAAAATGTGTCTTTGAAAAGTTCTTGGGCACCTGATGATGCATATTTCACTGTATAACATCATCTGTTTCTGGCTATTTGTCTAAAGCAAAACCCTGTTTGGTTTGGAGCACTCTGAAAACTTTGTCCAGCATTCACTTTGTTCTTGTTAGCAATGTGGTTTGCTGTTATCAAGCAACCAATTCCCTTTAGTACCACTGCTTTTTCTTAAAATTTAGAGGACTCCTGATAGGAAGAAGATTAAGTTAAGATCTAGAAACCCAACTCCGTTAAATTCCATTTTTGAGGCTAAATAGGAAAGTGTTTCATGACCGTTATTTGTAAGAGGAATTATTGCAGCATTACAGCTTCTAACATAGAGCTTGATATTGTGGGGCAAGAGGGAATATTTACTGATCATTTTACAATAATTCAGGATCAAATAATTTAAAAGAAAACTTACAGATTTGTGCTTGTATTATACATGGAATGAAGATACTTTTATCCCTGGAACTCTTTTTCTTTTTAACTGTGAATAAGTCTTTCAAAAACTCAAGTAAGATCTTTCAGAAACTTTTTAAAGCTACAGGATTCAACACAAGTTTATGGTCATTATCCCACTTCTGGATCCTTTAACAACACATCTAAATAACAATGCACTAATAATTCTTGAAGGTGGAGTAAGAAGATCTCATCCTCAACAAGTAAAAATTTAGCCTTAAAGGTTAATGTACTTTCCCTTCATTGTAGCTGTCTAAATGCTACTCTTTGAAGAAAATGATCCTTATTTGATACAGCTGCAGCTTCTAAAGAAACTATATGCCTAAGAACCTCTTAGAAGAAACACAGAAGTCACAAGAAAAACAGAAGTCACAAAAATTCCAAGAAGAGATATTGCAGGTTTAAGACCATAATTTTTGTACTGAATGCTATGTGTTTAAAGCCAGTATTTGAGGCATTATCTAGGAGAATCTGTGTTTAACTGAAGGTTTTTAAAAATGAAAAAAAAATATTTTTGTTAAATTTAATAGAAATAGAGTAATTTTATACTACTGTGGTTTAGGCTCCTTTAAAAAGTGTGGATGTTCACACATACAAATGCATATATGATGCATTCCTTTCAATTCTACAAATATTTCTTTTGAATTTTAAGGGTGCCTTTTTTCCATTTTTAATACTGTGTTGTCTTATCTGTCCTATGAATTGTCATTTGACTCTTTCACTTTTTATTTCCCCTAACTTTCATGTTATTTCCATCTTTAACACATACCACGGACTTATCCCTCCCTTCATCTTTAGTTCAAGGAACATGGTGAGACAAGTATCTTCTGACAGTGCTTTACCTTATTTTCTGGGCCTCTGTGCAGAACACCTACACCTCTATAGGTGCTGGTCCGTTTCCTCTGTGGAATTTCTAGGCTCCAGTGGTATGTTCTTATAGCTTCTAAACATGTCAGCAGGGTGGCTTTTTAAATTGCTGCACTAACCCTTTCATTGTGCATTATAGGAAAAGTTTACTAAAGATAGGTGGAAACAAATGTAGTCTAGAGGAACTTGATTATATTGTCATTTGCCTGTTATAAAATCTAGCAGGCAAATGAAATAAAATACTTGCTATAAAAGATTTATAAACTTTATGAGGAAAGAAGAAAAGAGCACGTCGTTAAGTTTAGTGTAATGCACAGAAAGGGTTTGTGCTCATTTGCATGAATCTTGTACTTCTAAAAAAAATGTAACAGTTGTGCAAGCCTAATTTCTTTAGTGCTTAATTTAGGTGCTTTAGCTGCTGTTATGGTATAGTTTTGTTTTTGTTTTTGTTTTTAAAGTATATGTAATGTTCTGTCATGCTTCGGTTTGTACCTGAAAATAAAACGTATCAATTTTTCAAGTCCTTTGCTTATTTTCCTGGGAAGGTTAGATTCCCTTTAAACCAAAGTTTCTCTATTCTAACTGAGAATTAGGCAGTTCTTGGATCAATATTTACTTGCAGTATTTAAAGAAATCAAACATCAGTCAATAAAAAATGAGCACACGTCTATTGAAGCCAAGAGTCTTGCAGTCTAAGGGTAATTTTTACTTTTAAGTTAGTGATGTTGGACTTTATGTAATACCTTATTTGAGTATTATAAGTATTTAATTGGAGGAAATTAGTTTGAATTTTTGGAAGAGCAGATTTAGAAAGACTCATTATTTTTAAAAGTATATGAAAGCAATTTTAAAAGCCATTCAGTTGAATAAAGTTTAAATAAACAGGCAATCTTCTTTTTTAAAAAAGTGAATAACCTATATCCTATCTGTTTAAAAACATAAACTGTGTGTTTAAGTGCTTTTGTTTCACTGATGGTATTAATACATATTTGCATGGTTATTTCATGAAATGTTTGTATTTCTGTGCTATTGTTGAATAGGAACATATTTGTATTTTGTATTGCTTTTTACTTGGCCTAACTTTACACAGCCAGTGATTTTAGTAATATAATTATATGTTAATTCAGTAAAGGTAGGTGAAAAACATTTTGTAATTTTAATTCCAGCATAAATGAATGAATGTTGTTTTGGGATCACACTACAGAGTATCATTGGTCTTGGCACGCCTGGAAAAGTATCCAAAATAAGTATTCACAAATAATTGTTTTTCAACAAGAAGTTACCTTTAGCATCCTGGCATCAGGGACACATCATGTGGCATCAGCTTATTCACCTACTGAATAGACCTGACTTCAAAAAATAGAAACTGAAAACTTATATTTCTTTGTTTTTTTTTCCTAGGTTTTTAAAAAGTATTATTCTTAGATTTTACCAATATAGAATGAAATTGTGTGCATGCTGTACTACATGATTACATTTAAAAAGAAATCTTTGTCACATTTTGTTCCAACTCCATATTGCATAGCATCTGGTATCATGACTTCAGAGAGATTGTGTGTTTGCATGTGATAGATTGAAAAGACCTAAACTGTCTAGTTCTAAGCAGTAGTCTTCCTTTTTAATTACTGATTTTTAAATATTCAACTTTTTTTGTTTTTGTTTTTTTCTCTTCTAGGCTTTGAATTGTATTCCATGGTGCCATCTATTTGTCCTCTAGAAACACTTCATAATGCCCTATCTTTAAAGCAAGTGGATGAATTTCTTGCTTCCATTGCTTCTCCATCATGTGACGTTCCACGGAAGACTCCTGAAATTTGTAGGAAATTTTTCTTTCATTATTATTATTTAGATGTTGGGCAACTACATACTATTTGAATATAACAGGAATTATAAAAACATAAAAGCAGGTAGTGGTAATGAGTAGGATTAGAAGTGTAGGAGGCAAAGGAGTGTAAAGGAACATGATTAGGAATTCTTTGGTGTAATGTGAAATGTACCTTTTTTTTTTTTACTCTCTACCAGAATCTTTTCTTCTTACCTAAACCAACAAACAAAACAACAACAATAGAAGTCAACAAAATATAGGAATGTGGTCTTTTCTTAAAACTATGCTTGTAGAAATCTCATATTCCTATTGTACATCATTTTATAGCAAAATTTTTTAAACTGCAAAATATCAGTTCACATTAACCCATTCATACACGCTCATCTCCTGACTACCTTTGGTAAGTAGTTAGAAAGAGCTCTTAATGAAAGAGAGCAAATTAGGACAATTTTTCAAATTGTATACCTTAGAAAACATTCTGAAGAGGTTAATTTGTGCATTTGAAGAGAAGATGTTCATGGTTAAATAAGTTTTAGAAACTGTATTATATCCCACCTCCCTTTGGAGAGGTATAGCTACATTAACATATAAAAGACTGACATTCTTCTATAAAGAAAGCTGTATAACCCAGATTTTCCAAAACTTATTTTTTAGAAAACACTTTTTTTGGTAACACATTAAATATCATGTGGCACTATTCTGAGGGACATCATTTTGGGAAATGCTCAGGGCGTCCTTTTTAGGTGTGAGAAGTCAGCTGGCAGTTGTCATGTTCAGCTCTGTAGGATTCCTCAGTACTTTGGAATTTCCAATACGGAAAGCATTCGTTTAGGGAGAGAGTGCTTTGCTTGGAGTTAAGAGTCTTACTATTCTAGTCGTATCTTAGAGAGTGACAAACTTTCTTTGAATATCATTCCTCTCTTTCTGAGTGCTGAAAATAAATTTTGCTCAAGATAAAATGAGATATTAGAGTTCTCAGAATGAATGCCACTTTTATGTCTGTCATTCCCTTCTCTTTCCTGGGCCATCACATTGTATAATTCTAGAGAGCTCTATTCCCATTATATTCTGTCCAAATGATACCTCCTGCATTTGTACGAAGTAGTGACCTTTCCCTTTTTTGATAGTAGAGGTCAGCTTTCAATCATTAATGGTGATAGAAATGTATATTGGTGAGTGTACTAAAATATTTCACTTTATGGATGGTTTTAAGAAGTAGGGCTTAATTTAAAAATGTGCATATAAATGTGTCTGATTCTGAGAATTGATAATACTCCAAATGAAATAACTTTCCAAGCAATAAAGGTCAGAGTCAGGAAAATGAAGGTGGTGTTCTCCTTTTCTATTCCCTATAACCTGATAGAATGGAAAATGCTGTTACCTCAGAATGCAGTCGAGATTCTGAATACATTCTAGTTTACCCCTTCACCCTTAATGATGTTTCATTAATCTCTGTTTTGAGATTCCAAATCCTTCCCTGTGGCAAGGATTTCAAATCTTAAAATAGAGATTAAAGAATTATTCAAATTAGTAAATAAGAATTTAGGGATAGGTATCAACACTATTAAAATTTTAGAAGACTTGCAGTGAATGGTTTGAAGTTAATAGAAGTAGTAATGACATTGTTATAAAAGGAGAATTTTAGTAGAATATTTACAAAAAGATAATATTTTAAGGTTTATTCTATGGTACTCCTGATCGTTTCATTTTTGTGGTTAGTGAATTCAGTTCATCAGAGTATATCACTGAAGTATGTTAATGAAGCAAAGGATATTAGATTCTTTTTCCAGTTGTGCTAATTTCTAATTAGCTCTTCTTTATATCATGGATACAAATTGTACCTCAGTCCCTCTAGCTTTCTTAAAATTTCATGCAATTAGTTACTGACAGAAATAGATGAGAAAGTAAATGCGCTTACTGTGGCTCATAGGATTGGATAAACCTTAGAGATAATCTAGTTCATTGATCTTCAGACTGTGTTCCCAAGAGCCTTTGAAAATTCCCTGAGGAAGAGAGGATGCTGAATGGTTAGGGCTTGTGCCTTTCATGGTGGCTTCAACCAGAGTATCTGCTTTGGTCTATTTTATTTAAGATTTCATTTAGGAATAGTTTTACTATTTAAAGGAAAAGTTGTAGAAACACATAGTTGAGGAAATCAGTGAGTTAGTGGTCAAGCAAGACTAAAACTCAGGTCTTCTAAAGCCTCTATTTTTTTATTATTATTATTTTTGAATACCAAAGAAAATAGGGTGCCAGTTATGTTGAAAGTATTTGAATCTTACATTTTATGGAATGACTATAGGAATAATATTTATTACATTATAGTATATTTATATTATTTGCAATTCTCTGAATTATCAAGGTGTAGCATCCTATACGTAGAACTATATTCATTTTATGGTGTTTATAACAAGGGAAAAGGAACTGTTAATCATTCTCTGTCTTCCAAGTTTTTTTCCTCATCTGAGACACAATTAATAAATATTGTGGTAACCAGAAGATAGCTTACAATGGGGAAGTGACAAGCTCAGATTGGAGAAAAAGGAGTAGGTTTATTAATAGGATAAGTTAGTGATGGAGGTTCATAGAGTAGGATAAAAATATGCAAGCAGGAAAGGGCTAAGTAAAGCTATATTCTTTTGTGTGATGTTTTAAGACTTTTTATCACTTAGTTTATTTTCATTAGTGACTGCTTTGAGCTCTGTCAGTTAAATGTGTAATCATTCATTATAGGGGTCAACCAGCAAAGGCACATCTGCCATAGCTAGGCCACATTTTGATTTTCAAAAGCACACTGCATCTTTCTTTGCTTAGGAATCTAGAAGCTCATGCCAGTAGTCTCTCCTTCTCCCATACTGTGGCCTGTCCTTGCCCAGAGGATTCCATACTTAAGAATTATCCGTACTTTTCCTTTTCACACCTCTTAATCTCTCCACCTTGGTTAGAAAGAGAACCGAAAAACCCAAATTTAAAATTCCCTCCCTCTCATTTAGAAAACTGGCTAATATAGGAAAATAGTATTAATTTATTACTTATAACTTATTTAGTGTATTCCTAAATATGATAGTTTAGTATACCATTATATTTGTAGATGAAACATCCCTGAATCTGTAATTATTTTTTTAAAGAAACAATTTGAGACTCTATTTTTTTCCCCCTGAGATAGTCTTGCTCTGTCACCCAGGCTGGAGTACAGTGGCACAATTATGGCACATTACAGCCTTAACCTTCCAGGCTCAAGCAGTCCTCCCACCTCAGCTTCCCAAGTAACTGGAACCACAGGCCCAACTAATTTTTTAATTTTCTATGGAAACAAGATCTCCCTGTGTTGCCCAGGCTGGTCTTGAACTCCTGGGGTCAAGCGATTCTCCTCCCTTGGCCTAACAAAATTATAAGTAATAAGTAAATCAAATTATTGTTCTGTATCAGTCAATTGAAATTTATCCTCCCAGTCCCTGGCTAGGCATGGTGGTTCATGCCTGTAATTCCAGCATGAATTACTACGCCAGGATATTACCTATTATGTTACCAGGCAAGAAAACTATGCCATCAGCTCTTTGCCATGGCTTAAAAACCTCAGTTTCTGTCAGGAAAGGATAAAGCCTGTTGCTCTATTCTTGGCATTCCTTTGGTGCATACTATTCAAATGTTTATTATTTACAGTATAAACAAAACATCTATTTGTCTGAGACCATAAGAGAACTGTTTTTTTATTTAAAAAGGTGATTTTGCTGAATTTACCTTTCAAAGCTTGCCTTGACCATTTTCTTCTCTTATTATGTAGGGTCACTAAATTATAAGAAATTTTCTATAATGTTAAGATATAATTGGTAAGAAATTGCTAGGAAATTATTAAAGTAACATGTTTGTTTATTTTTTTCAGCCTCTACAGCATTGCGTTCCAGTCCAATAATGAGAAAAAAAGTATCTTTAAATACGTATACACCTGCAAAGATCCTCCCAACACCACCAGCTACCTTAAAGAGTACTAAAGCAAGCAGCAAACCAGGTTAGGGGTGTGTATGTGTGTGTGTGTGTGTGTGTGTGTGTGTGTGTGTGTGTGTGTGAAGTTTGTGGATTTGCACAGAAATTAGAGGAGTAATAACTTGCTTTTTAAATGTTAAATTTGTTTTAATTAGGATCTTTACCCTTCCTAGAGCATAATGATCCTAAGGGTTAAAAATCTATCTTTTTAGTCTATTGATACGTATTTGGTTTTTTTCCTTGTTGTTTTCTGCTCTCCCCACATCTGTTAACGAAATATATTTCAAAATCATACTTTTCCCCAAACTAATTTGTGGACTGTCTTCTTTTGCTTTTTTTAAAATTATTATTTTTTTGAGTTTAAGGCATCATCTTACATGAAAATTTCTATGGGCGGGTCATGGTGATATACAACTGTAATCCTAGCTACTCAGGAAGTGGCAGTATAAGGATTACCTGAGTTCAGGAGTTCAAGTCCAGAGTAGGCAATATAGCAAGACCCTGTTTCAAGTATTAAAAAAAAGAAAGCAAAAAATTGTTTTCTCTTTCCTGAGACTATTTTCATCTCTCCATTCTTAATCTGATTATGTGACTACCAAATTTAAGTAACTTTTATTTTGTGGCATATTTAATTGTATTTTTTTACTCTTCAAAAATTTCATGGCACATTTAATTGTATTTTTGACCCTTCCTGAAATGCTCTCTCACCCTATTACTCTATTGTGATATTCTATCCATTTATCTTATTCCTCTACTTTTCTTGTTTGATGATCCTTCTTCTTCCTACTTTTTTATCCCAGACGAGAACATGATACTCTATTCATTTTTTTACACTATATCTTTTTTCCTCAGAGAGTTTCATATACCTGCTAGACTTTTCGACAGCCTCATTGCAAATGTCTTCATTCTTCTCTTAATGCTCTCAAATATTCTTTTGGTTAAGGGTTTATGCTTAAGAGTCAGAGGAACCTAGATTAAAATCCCAGTTCTGCTACTTATTAGCTATGTCACTCTGGACAAGTTACTTAACCTCTCTGATCCTTAGTCTCATCGTCATAAAATCAGGGTAATAGTACCTTCTTTATAAAATTCAGAAATGATTGTAATCTTAGATATAAAGTACCTGGCACGCGCAGTAAACACTCAGTGAATGGAAACTGCTATTAATTGTTAATACTGTATCCAAACTGCTCTCTTTATTTCTCCCTAAATAAATTCCCTTAGCATTCATGCCATTTTTTTCTATTATAATGTTCTCCATTTTACTTCACATTCTTCAAGACTCAACCCAACCTCTTCCACTGAGAATGTATTAATATGATTGTCAAAACAAGAACTTCAGTAACACTCTGTGCTACTGATTTGATCTATTATAACTGATTATAGTTCCATCACATTACCAGGCCTTATAAGTCAGGGGGCAATATCTTAAACCACAAATATTACAGATTTGAACCTTGCGCATTCCAACTAATAAGTATATGAAGCAACAGACCATTGAATAGTACCTAAACGTAAGTTGTGGTGCATCCCACATGCCACACAAAGCTAACATTTGTATAGTTCTTTATATTATAAGCATTTTTCTATTAATTCTCATAGTTCTCATCATAACCTTTAGGGGTTAATACCATTCTTATGTCCATTACAGATTTTAAAAAGTAACAGAGATAGTAACTTCATCTCAGCTTACATAGCTAGTAGTCAGTAGACCTAGGATTTGAATGCATTTTGACTCCTAGTACATTGTTCTTTAGACACATAATATATGCATTAATTCGTGTACGTTTTTAAGTTATAAAGTAAAAATAGTGTTATATTTGACATTTCAAATGTTAAGTCAACTTTGCATTCCTGGGATGAACCCTACCCAGTCATAATGTATATTATATATATATGTGTGTGTGTGTGTGTGTGTGTGTGTGTGTGTGTGTATGAAGGTTTATAAAATTCTCTGAGGAAAAATACATAGGGTAAGAAAAATGAACAGAGTAGCATCTCACTGTCTGGGACAAGAAAGCAGGAAGAAGAAGGATCATCAGATAAAGTAGAAAGATCTGAGAGACAGAAAGAATATCATGACAGAGTAATATCTTGGAAGTCAGGGTAAGAGAGCATTTCAGTAAGGATCAACGATAAAATCAAACGTGCCAAGAAGGTAAGATAGAAAAATGTTGATAAAACATAGTTAAATATATATATATTAGTGCTGGACTGAATTTGATTTTGAGAATTTTTGCATCTGCATTGTGAAAGATAGGATATTGGTCTATAGTTTTTGTTTTGTTTCTGTTTTTGTAATGCCCTTTTTAGGATTTGGTATCAGAGGAATGCTGCTTCATAAAATAATTAGGAAGTGCTTTCTGTTTTCTGAATGAGTTTTTATAAGATTTTTCTTTCTTCCTTTAATGTTTGATAGAATTAATTTTCTATCAATTAATTTTGATAGAATTTATGTTTCCTTTTTTTTTTTTTTTTTGAGACGGAGTTTCGCTCTTGTTACCCAGGCTGTAGTGCAATGGCGCGATCTCGGCTCACCGCAACCTCCGCCTCCTGGGTTCAGGCAATTCTCCTGCCTCAGCCTCCTGAGTAGCTGGGATTACAGGCACGCACCACCATGCTCAGCTAATTTTTTTTGTATTTTTAGTACAGACGGGGTTTCACCATATGTTTCCTTTTTGTAATACTTTTAAGTTGTATTTTTTAAAGGAATTTGTTCATTATGTCTAAATTGTCAACTTTTTTACTCTTTTATTATCTTTTTAATGAATGTGGTAATAACTTCTAGTGTTCATGATACAAAGAACCAACTTTTGGCTCTTTATTTTTCTGTTGATTTTATGTTTAAAACATAATTCTTTAAAATTCTTTTTAATTAATTATTTTAATTATTTTCTACCTTCTACTTACTTTGGGTTTACTTTTACCCTCTATTTCTGGCTTCTTAGGTCATTGTTTGTTATCTATTCAAACATTTATAAAATTTTAAGTTTCCCTCTAAGCACTTTAGTTGCAGCTCACAAAAATTATGTTGTATTTTAATTATCATTCAGTTAGAAATATTTTCCAGTTTGTGATTTCTTCTTTAATCCATTGCACATTTAGAAGTATATTGGTTAAATTTCAAATATTTAGGGTTTCTTTTTAATTGTTTTTGATCAATTTCTTATTTAGTTCCATTGCAGTTATAAAAACATACACTGTGATAACAGTTTTTTAAATGTGGGACTTATTTTATGGCTTAACATCTGAAATATTTTGAATATACCATGTGTTCTTTTAAAAAAAAAAGTGTTTATCTTATAGTTTGTTGATCCTAATGGACACTATTTTGTCATTGTGCATTAGATCAAGGTTATTGATAATGTTCAGATGTTCTTTCTTTACCGTTTGGTTTTTCTTTGGCAGAGAGGTGGTCGAGGAAGGGATTGGTTGTTCTGTCAGTTGTACAGAGAGCGACTGTACTCACAACTGCAGAATTGTCTGTTCCTTTAATTTGGTAGATTTTTGCATTGTGTGTTTTGGAGGTCTCTTACTAGCTATATGCATATTTGACTATTGGATGTTCCTAATATTTTGAACTCATTTATTATCATGAATTTTTTGTCTTTAATTTCCAGTAATGCTTTGTTTTAAAGTTTATTTTACCAGACGTGATACAGCTCATCAAACTTACTATGCAAGGCATTCTAAGAATATCTACCTTATGTTTACAGTTTATAGTTCATTAACATTTAATATAATTATTGATATGTTGAGGTTCATCTACTACTTTCTTATATTTTCTATTTATTTCTTTTGATTTTACCTTTATTATAAGGTATACTTTTATTCTTTCCTACCCTACCTTATTTTATACTAATTCAATATTTTAAAGAATTTTATTTAAAATTTTCTATGGGCTTTTGCTATTTTTTTGCATTTTTTTTGGTTGCTCAAAATACGTATATCTAACTTTTCACCATCTACTTAGGGTTAATTTTGTACCATTGAAAGTTAAATGTAGAAACCTTGCAACCGTACAGATTCGTTTACCTTACCCTCTTCCCATCCTTTACACGTAGTTATCCTTATGTGTTACTTCCACATATATTATAAACACTACAATACAATGTTATGATATTTGCTTTAAACAGTCATATGTATTTTAAAGAAACTTAGAGGAGAAAAAGGTTCTATATTTATCCACATATTTGCCATATTTTTAGCTCTTTATTCCTTTCTTGAAGTCTGTGTTTCCATCTGGTTTCATTCGCCTTCAGCCTGAAGCTTTTTAACATTTCTTAATCTACAGGTCTGTTGGCAACAAATTCTATTCATTTTATTATGTCTGAAAAATGGCTTTATTTTGCCTTCATTCTTGCAGTGTAGTTTTTGCCAAATAGAGAATTCTGGGTAGAAATTTTTTTCTTTCAGTGCTTTAAATATTCCACTCTCTTCTGGTTCCCATTGTTTCTGATAAGAAGACTTAGTTAATTTGAATTACTGTTTCCGTAAATGCAATGGGTTGTTTTTCTGTGCTTGCTTTCAGTGTTTTCTCTTTACCTTTGACTTTCAGCAGGTTGACTATGGCATATTTATGTCATTTTTTGTTGTTGTTGTTCTTGTTGTTTTTTTTTTGGTAATACTCCTGGTTCATGTTTACTTTTACTTCTCCTTTTCATTCTGTTGTTAAACCCATCTAGATTTTATTTCAGACATTTTATTTCAGATATTTATTCTTTTAGATGTTCTTTTTGATTCTCTTTAATAATTTTTTTTTGCAGGGATTTCTCTTTTTATTAATTATAAACTTATGTTTCTTTGTCCTAGAGCATAGTTAGAATTGCTGCTTTAAAATTCTTGTCTGTTAATCTGACTTATCTCCAAAGTGATCTCTATAATTTATGCAAGAAAGATGTTTTTCTGTTTCTTAGTATATTAATTTTGGATTATATTGTAGACATTGTGAATGCTGTATTATAGAAACTCTGGATTTTGTTATTTCTGTTACGTTCCTCCAAAGAATATTGTTTTATTTGTTTTTAAACAAAGAGTTAGTCTTTGCTGAACTCCGATTTTAAAACATGGTGTCCCTTGAAGTGGCTGGCAGCTAAAATTTCAGTTCACTTTTTGCTTTAGCTGGGCTTCTTGGAGTTTACACTGTTCATGCCATACATTTGACCATCATTTAAACATAGAAATGTGGGATCATCCCTTTTGAGATTTTCCACCTTACTTTCCAGCAGCTGTAGTTGCCGCAATACTTGTCTTCAGCTTCTTATGTCGGAATTATAGCTATTGTATGTGACACATATTAGGGCCTGTTCTCAGGCTAAAAAGAAGGTGAATATTATTTCATATTGTTCCATTTTTCCAAGTGCTGATTCTTCTCTAGTAACAACCTGCTCTTGTTCACTACTTAGTGTCTTCAGGTAGGTGTTCCTCATATTTAGTACAGAGTGTACATTTGTTATCTGTGGGAAGGTTGTTCTGAAAGGAGCTTACCCTTACATCTATTCATCCATAGTAGAAATGTAATAATGTAATGCCAACTAGAATAGGTTTTGTTTCGTTCTGTTTTTAAGACAGGGTCTTGCTGTCTCACCCAAGCTGGACTGCAGTGGTGTAATCATGGCTTACTGCAGCCTCAACCTCCCAGGCTCAAGCAGTCCTCTCACTTCAGCCTCCTGAGTAGCTGAGACCATAGGTGTGTGCCACTACACCCAGCTAATTTTTAAAGTTTTTTGTAGAGAAGGGTAACTACAAGTCTCACTATGTTGCCAGGGCTGATCTTGAACTTCTGAGCTCAAGCGATCCTCCCACCTTGGTCCTCTAAAGTGTTAGGATTACAGGCACGAGCCACCCTCCCTGGCCATAGCTTTTTGATAACTCATTAAGCCTTCATGTTAGTTTAGATATGGAAGGATGATTCTTAAGTCAAGAGAGTTTCTAGTTTTCTTACCTTCTAGCTTTTTAGAGAGGGATAAGATAAAAGATATAGGAGGATATAGATGCTTGTAGAGAAAATGATAAGTTTGGTCTATGCATATTAAGTTTGTCTTTCTTGTCAGATATCTTTAAAGAAAGTTCCAGTTGGCAGTTGTATATACATATCTTGAGCTAAAGGAAAAGGCCCAGGCCAGAAGTATAAATTTAAAAATCATTAGTACAATGGATGGTAGTTAAAAATTATGAAAATATATTCATTTCCTAGGAAGAATGTAGAGTAAAATGAGAAATTAATTTTGTAAGCGCAGCCCATTGTCATTAGCTTTTTATGTTTGTGTTGAATTCTGAAGAGTAAAAGATTGCATTACAGTTATAACAAGAATTGTTTTGTCAACTCAGCAGTATTACTTGAACCTGGATTGTGTAAATTAAAGCAATAGTTTTTTTTGTTTGTTTTTGTTTTGTGTAGCTACAAGTGGACCTTCTAGTGCAGTTGTTCCTAATACCTCATCTCGGAAAAAGAATATAACTAGCAAAACAGAAATGCATGAACACAAAAAAAACACTGGGAAAAAGAAATGAAATTTTAGCAGAAGCTGGAACTTTTTATACTTATAAAAATAGTATGTTCATATGTTTTTCCTTATGCGTTTATGTGTTCACTTAAAAATGTTTTTAAATCTAGGGGTTTCTTTATATTCAGGTAAAGAACTTTTGTCATGATCAGGAAATGTTTAAAACAATGTTTGTTAGCATTCTGTGAGTAGCAAAACTTGTAGTGATAAAAATTGATTGTTGTTAACATAATGTTTACCATGTGCACATAGTAATGAAAAGGAACATAAAAACCCAGCCAGCTCGTACCAAAGTCACACCAGTAATGCTATGTACTGCAGAGTCTGATGAGATGGCCTTTGTGCACACTTTTATTTTCATGGGATTGCATCTTAGCTGTAAAAAACTTTTAGATTGAAATTTGACAGCCAGGGTTACATATTGGGTACTTTTAAAGTGTCTTTCCAAAGAGATTTCCATTAGAATATTTTCCGCAATTGTTACAGTGACATATATGCTGCAATATTTAACAACTGGAGTATTAGCCACATGGATTATTTTTTCAATCTGTGTTTTGAATTTTTTTATTGTGTGTTATTTAAAATATTACATATGCAGCTGGGAGAACTACACGTTTGTGCACATAGATTTATAATTTGTAGAAAATAGTTTCTTTATATTTCCTTACCGTACAAGGTGCCTTGTTTATCAGGAAAACTTTTTCTTCATATGTTGACAAAAAAGGCACCTTTAGAGTTTCTTTTTAAATATAGTTGACAAGTTTATAAATATTACGATTATTTTCAGAGTTCTTTTTAGGTCTAAAGAAATCAGTACAAAAATGGACATCATTAATGTTAGAAGAAATATGAATTCTGTTAAGCTAGTAAGCAGTATGTATAGCATCTGTTTTTAACCATTTCCATTCTTATCCCTAGTGTATTAGTTGATTACACAAGAAAGCTTAAAGATTGAGCATTTGAAATAAATGTTCTTTATAAATGATTTGATTTTGAAGGGATATTGAAATCATTGTGCTTTGATTTCACCTATGATGTGAAAAATCAATTTATTATTCTTGGTGCTTTTTCCCCTGCCTGATGCACAAATAATTGTGAACCACTTGAAATGACTTAAACTGTAATCCAAACAGGACAACCTGCTAAGAATTTCATGCATTGTTAGTTACATAACTTAAATTGCTAAAGCTTTAGCTTAAAACTTATGTCTAGAAAAATTATTGACTTCCCATAGTATAAATACAACTATTGTAATTCTTCAAAAGAGACTCCTCTCACCTTAGTCATATATGAATTAACTTGTAGGAAATAAGCATATTATATGTTATGTCTTAAAAGGTACCAGATGTAAGAGTCATAAATGTATACAATTAAAGTTCATATACTTCACACGAATGTAAATGTTATATGGAGATATGTCTTGTAAACAGTTGGAATGTATGTAAGTTTTCGGTTTGTGGAAATGTAGTTGATGTACTCACTGTGGAGGTAATAAGGAAACTACTTTTTTAAAGTGGAATCTAATTAAAATATTTTCAGAATCAAAGAGACTTCAATGGTAAATTTTTTAAATTTTCTTTTCTTATCTCTTTTTAGTTTTCAAAGTAGAAAAAGATCAGAATTTTTAAAAATAAATAGCACTTACATTATTAAATAAAATTTATTATTGGCTGTATACATAGCAATATATTACTTTCCAAACTAGAAAGTACAGTGCAACTGACTGTTTCCATTGTTACGCAACAGCTGTTACTTTACTGTAGTCACCATCAAACTCAGTAGTATTGCACTATAGACTAGAAAGTCTATATGTAAGAATCTTAGAATCATTTTCCAGATCAAATAAAAAGTCTATCATATTAGAGCAAAAGGTTATAGTTATCACTATTTAGTGGCAGTTTGACTGAAGCTTCTGCTTCTCACTTTCCTGAGAAGATGAGTGTTTTTTGGTTTTAAATACTAGAAGATAAATTCTTCTTACAGCCCAGTCCTCCAACCCAGAGAGGTGAACTAGCCCAGCATGAAGAATTGTCTAGTCACTCTTAGACATTAATCTTCCTAATATATTATTCAGTTCCTTCACCCTTAAAAGCCATATAATAAGCTCAGACCTAACTTTGCCCTTAAAGTCTAGTGCTGGCAGAATCTGCTGCCCTGGCTTAAATGAGTTACATAGTCCATTCTCAAATACTAGCAAATTGTGGGGGGGGAGGGGAGTGTACAGCAATTTTGGGTGAAGAAAAAACGTGTGCTGAACACCTTATGTCGTGTTTCCACTGAGCAAGATACAGAGGCAGTAAAGTAGCAGAAACATGTGGCAGGGTGCTTAGTATAAACATAGAGCACAAAGGCAAATAGATGGCAATTATGAGAGTAAAGTTAAGGTTCTTCAAGAAATACCCAATTAAAACGCATTAGCTAAGGAAAAAGTTTGTTTTCAGCAGGATTTCTTTTGGGTTCTGTTGACTCTGTCTGACCTGAATGTCCATTGTTAACCAGTTCCATGCCAGTTTGAACAAAGATTTCACATTTTTGTTTTGTGTTCATACTTTGGTAGAAATTTCTCAGTCTTTGTGTGGTTATAAGAGTTTGCTTTACACATAGCGTACAGTGTTTACTAACTTTACATCATTTTATCCTTGCCTTACTATCTTGATAGTGTAGACTGCCTATATTCTTGTTTAGTTGGTGTTGGGATCTCTTCTGTTAGTGTGGCCCAGCAGTTTTAGCCCCCCTTTAATTCTCTTTTCCTGGGTTGAGAGCTATCAACACAACAGAATTCTTGCCAGTGGAAACATTTTTCTATTTTAGACAAGGTCTCATTCTGTCACCCAGGCTGGAGTACAGTGGCACAATCTTAATTCAGTATCACCTCAAACTCCTGGACTCAAGAAATTTTCCTGTTTCAGCTTCCTAAGTGCTGGTACTACAGATGCATGCCACCACACTCAGCTCATGGGAACAATTTTTTCTTTTTTTTTTTTTTTTTTTTTTTTTTTTTGAGACGGAGTTTCGCTCTTGTTTCCCAGTCTGGAGTGCAATGGCTCGATCTCAGCTCACCACAACCTCTGCCTCCCAGATTCAAGAAATTCTCCTGCCTCAGCCTCCCAAGTAGCTGGGAGGCATGTGCTACTACACTGGCTAATTTTGTATTTTTAGTAGAGACAGGGTTTCTCCATGTTGGTCAGGCTGGTCTTGAACTGTAGGTCATCTGCCCACCTCAGCCTCCCAAAGTGCTGGGATTACAGAGGTGAGCCACTGCGCCTGGCCTCATGTGAACAATTTTTATACTCTTCCTGAAGGAGTAATTTGTGATAGGAGTCCAAGTAAAAACAGCTTTCCCTCTGTACATAATCATAGGTACCAAAATAATACTGTGTAAAGTGTTGTTTATATAGGTCAATTTTTGTGAAAGACCTGATTTCTATTTTCAGAGAACACCACACAGTAAAAAATCTATTTAGTATTGTTTACTATATAATTTATGTGGATTATAGCTCTTTAAACATATTGCTATGATTTTTATAAACTGCTTTTCCTTTGGTTCATGTGCTTTGTCATGGATTGTGAGAAAAATCTTTTCGCTTAGGAATTTCCGTTAATTTCTCCTTTTATTATTAATGATTTTACTTTACTTTTTATATATATTATGTGGCTAGGTTTTCTGGTACATGTAAATTCATGACTGCTAGATTTTTATTATAGGTTTTGCTTTATCATGATTAAAATGTCCTTTTTGTCCATTGGATACTTCTTTTTCTATAAATTGTCAGATACTAAGAGTATCACCTATGCTTTATTTTGGCATGTATTTGCCTGATACTCATCTTTTTATTTTTTGGTATTTGTGTCACTTTGTTTTAGGTTATTTAATATAGTATATAGTGGGTTTTGCTTTGTGATTTAATTTTAAGATTCCTTTTACTTAACAGATTAATGTAGTCTGTTTTATGTAATATAGCTTTGCTTTTAGATTATGCTTTCTGTTTTTATTGCTTTAAAAATTTTTGTCTTCCTATAACAATACTTTTCATTGCAAGTAGGAAGACTCCAATTGAAACTGGCTTAAATCATAAGAAAATTTGTTATTATACATTTCTGAAAGTCTAAAGGTGGGGTTGGCTTCAGCCACAGTTGTATTAGCCATATTGTCATCCAAAACCCAAGTGACCTCCCTGTCACCTCTGGCATAGTATAAACTTTATCCCAAAGTTGTTTTCTCTCATGTTAAAAAGATTGCTGTTAGTGGCTGTTAGGACTACATATTTTTTTGTTCATGTCCAACACAATAAAGATTGAAGGAAGTTCTCTCCCAATCCTGGAAGATTAGTATTAAACCATCTACTTCAGTGTGATTGGGCCAACTTATTTGATCATCTACTCACCCCTAGATAAATAGCATTCTCCAGGAGATTCCCATGACCTTCCTGTCCCTAGAGAAGATGATGGAGTCAGTTTCTTTGAAAAGCCTCAGCACCATTGACATTTTGGACCATATAATTCTACATCGTAGGAAACTGTTCCATGCATAGCACGATGTTTAGTAGGATCTCTTTGCCTAGCTGTGAAGTGTTAAAAGTCAGTTAAGGTAATGGTCCGAAATGAAAGTAATAATCACATCTTTATTTACTTACTATGATAAAATTATAAGCAAAAGACCAAAAAGGAAAGTAGTGCCGGCTCCTTGTTCCAGTTTCCCCCTGACCAGCACTGGACGTGGTCGATCAGATGACATGCAGTGTAGGCAGTGGAAATTGTTTCACTGCTAAGGAGCATGAACAAAAGGTTCCTGCCATATTATGGACCTCAGGGACTGCAGACAGAGAGCGAGGAAGGGCTAGGAGTAGAAAAGAGCTGAGAGTGGAGATGAGTGTCTCAGTCAAAATCCACCGATAGGGAGGTCTCTGTAGAGGTAACTGAAAAGTGTCTCAACCAAGGCCCCCTGATAAGGAAGACTCAGCATGGAGGTATCTGGTCTAGGAATGCAGCTAGGTTTATGAGCATGGCCAGCCCAGAGGACCCTGAGCCCTAGCTACAACTCCCTCCAGAGACTGGGTGTGTTCTAAATCTCATGTGAGGAGGGCAGATTTCCTCTATGAAGCCTTTGTAATTGCTATGATTAGGCCTGAAAGATCACACAGCAGACTTCGGCCTGGAACATATCTCTTCACCCTAAATGCCAGCGGCATCCCCTCCAAACCATGGCAGTCAAAAATGTCTCCAGACATCACTAAATGTTCTTTGTGAGGGAAGAATTGACCTTAGTTAAGAACCACTGTCCTAAAGCACATGATTCTGTAGAAAAAATGATACATGACCATTTTGGTAGGAAAAAAGTGGGCATGGATAATGGATACATAATCAGCAATGTACACTATACACTACACTTTCATTATGTTATTCACATTTGTTGTAGGTCGCTTGTTCTGCTAGTGATTTTCTCCTTAACTACAATTTTGAATTATATTTTATTTAATTATATTGTATTTATTTTTTTAGGTGCTGTTGATTCCTTGCTGTGAACAATATCCAATTCGTATATTTTTTTCTCTACTGCATAGTTTTAGTCGATTACTTTTTCCTTTTCATTTCTTTTCTGAACTCTTAGCTTATGTTGCATTTCCTTTGGTTGTTTTGCCATGGTATATCTGGTCAACTAAATTTCTTTATGAACTGTATTTCCTTAAGTTTTTTGAGTTAAACAAAATACTTCGTCACATTTTTCATGTGCTCAGTTGATTTGTTCTTTTCTGTTGAGTGGTTTTTATCTGCTAATTGTTTCTACTGTTCCATTTCTTTTTTTCTTGGAATGTTTGTGCATGAACACTATGCAGGTTTACTCTCAATTATTATTTATCTTTATATGAGATACATTTCTTTCTGGCTCATCTATTTGATACAATTTCTTTTTATATATATATATACAATTTGATATGGTAGGTAGGTTGGCATATTAAGTTCACACAATCCTCCCAAGGTGACAGTGAATCTCCTTATGACAGGATTGTGGGCCTGAGAGAGCTGTTGTAGCCTTTTATTCTCTTGAGTCAACAAAGATTGGCAACTAACTGCAGGGCTACCACCTTTGGAGTCTTTTTCCTCCTGTCTGCCATCTACAGACTGCTGCTTGTCAATGTGACATGCATGCATTTCCTTCTTTGGCTTTGCCCCTCCTGCCACTGTACCAGACAGTGTCCAGGAAATCCTCTACTACTGGCGCTTATCCCATTTCCATTGTTATAAAGAGGAAACTGGGGTTTTTTTTTTTTTTCTGCCTTATATTATGTCATCTATTTTGGAGTATTTTGGTCTAATGACTTTGGCTGCGATCTGGAGCTATTTGACATTTACTGCACTGGGCAGTTCTATCTCCTATTTGGTGGTTTTGTTGAAGATAGTTTATGTTTATCTTCATATTTGGTGATAATTCTTTAAATTAAGACCTGATTTCTCCTTCCTTTTCAAACTGGATGTCATCTCTTTTGTGGTTAATATTCTTTGACAAGAAAGAAGAGGAGAAGGACAAAGTACAAAAGAAGCCTGCCCCTCTTTTGACTTCCCATCTCGATTATATTTTTAAAAACAAGTTAATGTCTGTCCTGCCTACAGTAGTGTTGTCAGAATCAAATGAAATAATATTTGTTAAACTATAAAGACCAAATTTGAAGGACTATTTGTTTTCTTTTGTTGTAATAGAGTTGTATATAGTCCAAATGTCAACTAGGCCTCTGTTTTCAATGATACTTCAGCATTATAGTCAAAGATGTTCGAGGTAGCTCCTAATGCTCTTTTATGGCTGCTCCTGTAGCCAGGAAGCAGCTAACACAATCTAACAGACACCACTCCCCCCACCCTCCCACCCCCACCCCGCCAACCAAAAAAATAAAGGTTATTCTAGCATCTTCCCCTTTTAAAAATCTTTACAATAAGAGAATTAATTCTTCCTAAAGCAGTGTTTAAAAAAGAAAGAAAGAACGTAAGAAACCACTGTAATAAAATCAAGGATACCCTCCCTCCCTGCCTCCCACCTGTCTTATACATTGTGTGTGGTATGAGTGATACCATTGTGTGACCCAGGTAGTATAGTGGATGTGCAGTTGAGATTCCCATTTTAAAGCACTTAGAAAGATGTAACTTGACAAAGAAAGCAGTTCTTTCTTTTGTCATTCTACATGTAGTGTTTCAGGAGTACTTGATATATGGAAATATTTTTTTAAAAAAAGAAAATATGAATATGCCTTCGAAAAGTATTTTGCTGCTTTTAGAAACCATAGGTTTGTCTTAAGTTAGTAAATACTGAATAGAAAGCTTGACGATAAAAGTGAGTGGGTGGATAGACGGATGAATGAAGGAAAAATGAGTAAAGAGAAAGTGGAGGAGGGGTGAGACAGAGAACAAAAGAACACAGGCTGTACTGTTACAAAAAGCAGCATCGCTGATGTGAGGGAAATAAATTAGAAGTCAGATTATTAAGACTTATGCCGCATAGAAATGCTGATTTGTCCTATAATGCCTGTACTCAAAAGTCATGACAATATAATGAGACCTGGGAGTCCCAAGTGTTGTAACTACCACAGTTTAATGTAACTGATTCTTTACTGGTCATCTAGAAGCTTTTTTGAAAGTCCCATTGCCATACCTGCCTCCTCAGTGAGATAGATGGAAAAGCTACAAAGAGAGAAGCAATGAGCCACATTGGAAGAGAACAAAGTTGACTTCACCAGTGGGAAATGCAATTACTTTTCAAAGTGAAAACTGAATGATTCACACTAAGGAAAGCATGGAGTAATTTCAGAACTCCAGTAAGAAGTGATAAATGTCTAATTTGGAATTTTGTGACTGAAAATCTTACATATGCTTTCCACAGGCTGGGCAAGAAGATAGAGCATTGAATAGATGCTTTAATTCCATTTTTTACAATGAACCTTGTGCTTGTGAAAATTTTTATGTTTAACCACGTGGTTATGATTATTTTTATCTACACTTTTTGAGAAGCCTCTTCAGAAAAGAGCAAAGCAGTGTGCTGTAATGGATAGAATAAGGAACAGGGGAAAGGAGATCTGGGTATTAATCTCAGCTCTACTACTATGTGTCTGGGAGACGCTAGAATCTACCATTCCCTCTGCTATTCCTAGCTCCCTTTTTTTCATAGTCAACACATGTTTTTTGAACACTTATTTAGGAATATAACATACCTAAAAAGTTAGTACTGATTCCCAGTATCATACTCTCTTGTTCCCCAGATGCTCTTTTGAGGAATTTACTTGGTTAATACAGTTAATATTATAATACTTTATCAGCATGAGACAATTTATCTGCATAATAGCTTTTTTGTTATGCAGAATACATTTAGTTCTGGATATTGTCTGATATTATGAATGCAAACTATCTTTTTGCATTAGCCTAAATAAAATGAAATGCAGTTATGGGTGAATAAAGGAAATATGGAAATATTTCTGCTGCAAGAAAAAAATTATATACAGCCAGTACACATATTCAGAGGTGCTGTAGTCTTCTAGACTGTAAAGGCAGATGGCTTGGAGGGGAACTCTGAGTGTATAGAATGTGTTTTGTGTTCCCACTGCATATGCATTATTACCCTTGTCTGAGTGGTTGTTTAAACTGACATCTGTAAAACTAAACTGTAAAGTGAGCATCTGGGTTCTGACCTATCTCTTACAGACCATAATGTTGTGATTCTAAGAATATTTCATTCCTTATTGCCTTCTATCCTCTATTCTGACCAGTGCTGCAACCTCCAATAAAAACATTATTTGCCTTATGAGGAAGAATAGACCTTAAACTCATTTTATTTTAATGGTTTGTTGTAATTCATTTTGACCACTCCCCCCTAAAAAAAATTGTCCCTTGGAAACTAGATTGACCATAGGGATCAGATGATCTCATGTTACTGGGTGAAGCCAGGAAGCTACCATATACATAGAAAAGTTGCCAAGTATGGTGTAGGAATTTGGGAGGAATTTATCTGCTCAAAAATTCTCACTTACTTAACTAGATCTAGTGTTTGAAATGTTAGCATTGGAGATTCTGCCTTAAAAATAGCATTGAGAAAGCTCAAAGAACTCCCAGGTAAACACTTAGGTAGCCCCTTCTAAAATGCAAATGCCCTTGGAAGGCCAATTTATTAATCTGGCCATTAACCCTACAGGTAATCTGATGCATTTCTCACAGTGACCTGAAAACAGGCATTCCTTCTCTTTTAAGAGTACTAGCTTTTTCTTCAGATATTTGCCTCTATGTTTCTATATAATAATGTAATACATCTGTTTTGATTTACCAATTTTAGATATTATTTATTGACTTCTTGTTTTGGTAAGTAAGAAATTAACCTTCTAAACTCTACTCTCTTTCCCTCCAATAATTTAATATCAAGTCATTAATCAATGCTTACAGTATTAATGGCTATGTAAATATTGTTATTTCTGAACCAAGTAATATGGTCATTTATTTTGCCATATTTGTTTCAGCTTGGAATTAATTATTTATTTGGTTTTTACTGTGTACATATTTCAAATTCTTTAGATTCTTCAATGAATTGTAAAGCAGAGCTCAGTATTATTTTCAACATTATAGATAACCAATGACTTTTTTTTTTCTCCCTGAATGTTTCCTTCTGTTGCTTGTTAATAGAAGTTGAGCCCAGAAAACTAGAAAAAAACAATGGCAGATTCTTAGAAATCAATCTATGTCATATTACTATTCCTAAGACACAGTGGCTCATGCCTATAATCCCAGCATTTTGGAAGGCCAAGGTGGGTGGATCACAAGGTCAGGAGTTTGAGATCATCCTGGCCAATATGGTGAAACCCTGTCTCTACTAAAAAATAAAAAATTAGCTGGGTGTGGTAGTGTGCACCTGTAGTCCCAGCTACTTGGGAGGCTGAGGCAGAAGAATCACTTGAACTCAGGAGGCGAAGGTTGCAGTAAGCTGAAATTGTGTCACTGCACTCCAGCCTGGGCGGCAGAGTGAGACTCTGTCTCTCACATACACACAAAAAATTTTGTGGTCCTACACAGAACCACTGAAAGAATTTGAAATGAATGCAGGATTCATAAAATTCTGTTTCTAGTGTTAGGCAGAGAGACATTTATATTTTTAAAAATATAAAATCTTCAAAATCCAGTAAGGCATATAGCCAGTTAGATGGAGGTGGCAGAATTGAAAATTTCCATGAGTAAGCAGAAAAATTAGATGATGTATATTTTGAATATGAGGCATTACACAACAACCTCCTTTTCTGGGTCATAGAAGCCTTAACATAGCAACTGTAAACAATGCTCTCAGTAAGAACATGAATCCAGTCCTTGCCAAGGCCAAAGCAATTGCAACAAAAACAAAAACTAACAAATGGGACCTAATGAAACTACAGAGCTTCTGTACAGCAAAAGAGACTATCAACAGAGTAAACAGACCACCTACAGAACAGGAGAAAATATTTGCAAAGTATGCATCTGACAAAGGTATAAGATCCAGAATCTATAAAGAACTTAAGCAAAACACAACTCTATTAAAGTGGGCAAAGTACATGAACAAACACTTTCAGAAGACATGCACGTGGCCAACAAACATATAAAGAAATCTTCAACATTACTAATTAGAGAAATGCAAATTAAAACCAAAACAAGATACCGTCTTACACCAGTCAGAATAGCTATTATTAAAAAGTAAAAAAAATAACATGCTGGCAGGGTTGCAGAGAAGAGGGAACCCTTTATACTGTTGATGGGAATGTAAATTAGCTCAACCATTGTGGAAGGAGTTTGGCAATTTCTCAAAGAACTTAGAATTACCATTCTATTCAGCAATCCCATTAATGAGTATATACCCAGAGGAATATAAATCACTCTATCATAAAGACACATGCATGCGTATGTTCATCACAGCACTATTCACAATAGCAATGATATAGAATCAACCTAAATGCCCATCAGTAGTAGACTGGATGAAGAAAATATAGTACATATACACATAGAATACCACTGAACCCAAAAAAGAAAGAGATAATGTGCTCTGTATTGATAGCAACATGGATGCAGCTGAAGACAATTAGTAAGTGAACTAACGCAGAAACAGAAAAACACCACATGTTCTCACTGGCAAGTGGGAGCTGAACATTGAGTCCACACAGAATTACACAAAGAATTAGAACAGACGCTAGGGCCTACATAAAGGTGGAGGGAGTGAGGATTGAAAAACTACCTATGCTTATTACCTGGGTGATGAAATAATTTCTACACCAAACACCCATGACATGTAGTTTACCTTTATAAAAAACTTGCATTTGTATCCCTGAACCTAAAATAAACGTTAAAAAATAAAAAGGAAAGAAACTTTGAGCTTTAAAGGTGGCTGCTCTAATGACATGAAATGGTAGCTTCAAAATTTTGATGGTGGTATGAGTAACATAATTTATTCCTTAGTGGGAAACAATTGTTTATCTTTTAACAATGGGAAGCTTGAGAATTAAGGAGAGCAATATTTAAGGGAATCAAACTAAAGTAACAACATTTCTTGCATTAAGGAATTATTGCATTTTTGTATTTTTATGTAATTTTTTTTTTTTTTTTTGGAGACAGAATCTTGCTCTGTCACCCAGGCTGGAGTGCGGTGGCATGATCTTGGCTCACTGCAACCTCCACCTCCCGGGTTCAAGCGATTCTCCTGCCAAGTAGCTGGGACTATAGGAACACACCACTACACCTAGCTAATTTTTTTGGTTGTATTTTTAGTAGAGACAGGGTTTCCCATGTTGGCCAGGCTAGTCTTGAGCTCATGACCTCAAGTAATCTGCCTACCTCAGGCTCCCAGAGTTCTGGGATTACAGGCGTGTGCCACTGTGCCTTGCCTAATTTTAATATTTTTTAAAAGTTGGCCAATTGTAGCTAACAGATCAGCCTTGTGATTTCCAATTTTAAGATATATAATTGATTTAATTTGATTTAAAGTTGAAATTAAATTGAATTTTTCAGCATTATAAGAATACCATGAACACCTAGAAATATTTTTCTGACGTCTAAAGCATTTATAATGCAGTTTAAAGTGCTTAAGCGCAGGTATCATGAACTCATCAAGAAAATGGGACTAAACATCAATCAAAAGATCCTTCAAAAAGCTATTAAAATTTGCCAGATTTACAAATAGAAAATATTATCTTTAAGTTGAACTTAAATACTCACAAATTTTGAATTTGTAACTTTAGTAAGTATTTTAAAAACCAAACTACTCTCTAATCTTTTTTGTGTCCCCAAACTGCCCTTGAGACCATTTAAAAAACATTTCACAGAGTCACCTCCCTTCTGCCCCCGTTTAGGCCAAATGCTGAGTTGCATCCCCTATTTTCCAGTCTTACTTCGTGTGCTTTTTAGATTCGATGCCCATACCTTCCCCTGAATCACATGGCCACGGGGACGCAATGTTTTTCCATGAAGGAGGAAGGGTAAGCCTAGAAACCACTGATGTTCCTTACACAGCCTTTCATTCAAGCTCCATGCCATCCTTGCCTGCCACAGAACCATAGGCCCCAAGCCTAGACACTTCCTGGAGCAGTCAGTTTGCTTTTCTTCGGTGTCCGTGTCTGCAGTGCTTTCGATTGCAGTTGCCTCTGCTCTTTAAATTCATTATCACCATGTGGTGAGCTTTCTCCTTTCCAAAAATTTGCTGACATCCCTCACATGATATTATTTTCATTCACATTCTCTTTATGGCTTATTATTAATATTATTATGCTTCTCTTGGTTTAGAGTGGTTTGGGCAGGATGTATAGATAAACTGCACAAGTTCAACCTTCATTTGATGGGAAATCTTATTGTTTTTATAATATGTGTAATAGTCTATTAAGTGATGTACTATAATTTGTTTAAACGTTCCTTATTGTAGAGCACTTAAATTCCTTCCTTCCCTCCCCACCCCCCCCAACCAACCCACTACTTGTTTTCCTCTGATACATTATTTCATTGCAGTAAATCACAAGAGGTAGAATTTTGGGTTGAAAAGCTATAAGAGGGTACAGTGTGGAATAGTAGAAAGTATGAAGTTTGATGACAGTACAATTCAACTCCTGGTTATGTTAATTGCTAGCTACATGATAACCAATTTATTTTTTGTAATCTACCTGAGTCTTAATACTCAAGTTCTAGGCTAACAGACAATATTTATTCTCAAAAATATTCTGCAAAGTAAATAAAGTAAAATAAAAGCAAATAAATAAAATTTAAAGTTGCTGTAAATATGGCTTAAACGAATAAAAAGGAAAGGAGACACTATGATGTCAATATCCTGTTCTGTAACTTCCTTAACTGTTTTAATTCCACATTTACCATTTCCTACCCTTGAAAAGTCTCAAGATTTGGAAAATTGCTTTGTATCAAATTACTTCTAAGTTTTCTCAAATGGCACACACCCCAGGGTTTCTAAGGTAAGCATCTGAAAGGTGAACGGTGTTTTTTGCACCTAACTAGAGCTTAACAATTGGTTTTATAATAAAAATGAGTTCTCTCACTAACAGTCTTTTGTAATCCATATATACAATTATTATACCTTTCTGGAATCTTGCCAGCTTTTAGATATGACGTTAAACTAGTATGAATGAGAATATAGTTTCATTGACTCATTGTTCTACGTGTATTACTAAAAAGCTAATTGCCAAAACTGCACAGAATTTATTCCTAGCTTTGTTTCTGTTTTCAATTGGAAGAGACCAATTTGTAACAGAATCTGTTTGGATTGAAACATGCCCAATTTTTGATTCCTGATTTTTTATTATTATTTAAATACATGATAAGTTCTAGTGACGTGATTCATTCTTATCACACTGAAAATGAGCCATTAAATATTTTGTTGAGAATGCATATCACCTTCCGTGACACCTTATTAGAAACAAAAGTAGAAGCAAAATCATAGACTAGATAAGGGTAGTCATTAGAACATCAGTAAGGAACATAAAGTTATTTTATTACATTTTCAGAACTTTATACATTTTACCAGAAATAAAACATACAATTTAAAAATGCTGGCCAGGCACGATAGCTCACCCCTGTAATCCCAGCACTTTGGGAGGTCAAGGTGGGAGGATCACTTGAAGTCAGGAGTTCAAGACCGGCTTTGCCAACATGGTGAAACCCTGTCTACTAAAAATACAAAACTTAGCCAGGCATGGTGGCAGGCACCTGTAGTCCCAGCAACTCGGGAGGCTGAGACAGGAGAATTGCTTGAACCTGGGAGGCAGAGGTTGCAGTGAGCTGAGATCGTGCCACTGCACTCCAGCCTGGGCGACAGAATGAGACTTCTCTCTAAAGTAAATCATACATACATATAAAATATGCTAAGCCATCTTATTATTAACATGTTAAAATAGTCAAGTAAATTAACTGCTGGCCCTTTATTTGTATAAAGACATATTCTTTTTAGCTGCATCATAAATTGTTTTTCTGAGTTCTACAAAGAGCCCTGGGATTTAGCCAAGTATGCATTATCATTCTTACTTGACAGATAAGATAGTTGACACCCAGAGAGGAAACACAGTAAGTCAGTGACGAAGCTAGAAAAAGAATTCAAGTTGCCCAACCTCTGTACCTTTCTGTCTCACAGTTTGTTTCAAATCTTGCTGAATGGCTGTAGTTCTTAGGGATTTTTGTAGTTCATGATGCAAATAACTGAAGATGTATTTTCCCAATTAGAAGCAGTATTTAGTTAGTGCACAGAAATTCAAGTAACTTGACTGGGTACCAAGAGTCTTCATTCAAGAAATATAGCTCATTTTGGTGTTTTATTTATTCAGCTTACATCTTAACTGTTTTTTTTTTTTTAATCATTCTTAAATTCTGGGATACATGCACAGAACGTGCAGTTTTGTTACATAGGTATACATGTGCCATGGTGGTTTGCTGCACCCATCAACCCATCATCTATATTAGATATTTCTCCTAACCCTATCCCTCCCCTTGCTCCCACCCACAAACAGGCTCCAGTGTGTGATGTTCCTCTCCCTGTGCCTATATATTTTCCTTGTTCAACTCCCATTTATGAGTGAAAACATGCTGTGTTTGGTTTTCTGTTCCTGTGTTAGTTTGCTGAGAATGATGGTCTCCAGATTCATCCGTGTTCCTACAAAGGACATGAGCTCATTCTTTTTTTATGGCTGCATAGTATTCCATAATGTATATGTGCCACATTTTTTTTTATCCAGTCTATCATTGATGGGCATTTGGGTTGGTTCCAAGTCTTTGCTATTGTGAATAGTGCTGCAATAAACATACGTGTGCATGTGTCTTTATAGAATAATGATTTATAATCCTTTGGGTATATACCCAGAAATGGAATTGCTGGATCAAATGTTATTTCTAGTTCTAGACCCTTGAGGAATCACCACACTGTCTTCCACAATGGTTGAACTAATTTATACTCCCACCAACAGTGTGAAAGTGTTCCTGTTTCTTCACATCCTCTCCAACATCTAGTGTTTCCTGACTTTTTAGTGATTGCCATTCTAAGTGGCGTGAGATGATATCTCATTGTAGTTTTGATTTGCAGTTCTCTAATGACCAGTGATGATGAGCTTTTTTTCCATGTATTTTTTTGCTGCATAAATGTCTTCTTTTGAAAAGTGTGTGTTCATATCCTTTGCCCACTCTTTAATGGGGTCGTTTGTTTTTTTCTTGTAAATTTGTTTAAGTTCTTTGTAGATTCTGTACATAGCCCTTTGTCGGATCAATAGATTGCAAAAATTTTCTCCCATTCTGTAAGTTACCTGTTCACTCTAATAATAGTTTCTTTTGCTGTGCAGAAGTTCTTTGGTTTAATTAGATCCCATTTGTCAATTTTGGCTTTTGTTGCAATTGCTTTGGTGTTTTAGTCATGAAATCTTTGCCCATGCCTATGTCCTGAATGGTATTGGCTAGGTTTTCTTCTAGGGCTTTTATGGTTTTAGGTCTTACATTTAAATCTTTAATCCATCTTGAGTTAATCTTTGTATAAGGTGTAAGGAAAGGGTCCATTTCAGTTTTCTGCATATGTCTAGCCAGTAACTCGTTAACTGTGTGTGGTAATGGGAAGAGAACTGAATGAGAATCTGGATGTCTTGTCTCTCTTTTCCTTTTTCTCTACTGGTACATAACCCTGGGCAAATCACTTACCCTCCTTTAACCTTAGTTGCCTCATTGGTAAAACTGGGAATAACATCTGCTTTTCCTGCTTTGCCAGGGGTGTGTGTGTGTGTGTGTGTGTGTGTGTGTGTGTGTGTGTGTTAAGCAACAATAAGATAATATATGAGAGAGTGCTTGGAAAATTATAAAGCACATCACAAAGGTAAAATACTATTATTTCCTCAGTCCTGCCGAGCAGGTGAAAGGATACCACTTAGGCTAATTCAAGGAAGAAAGTGAAAGTCCATTTATGAAATTTCAGCCTTAGCTGCTGTTAGCATTTATTTGCTCCAACAGTACAAGTTGACCATTAGTAAAAATTGCCATATGAAAGCAACTCAAGGATGGCAGTTTACAGTAGGCTGGGTGTCTCTTTCTGAGGTACGAAGATACGTCAGTTAGAGCAAGGTGAAATGTCAAGGTTTAGGGATGACAGTAGAGTGCACACTGTAGGATTAAACCCAAGTTCACTGTAATTTAGTAGTTTACAAGTGGTGTAGTGGTTTTCAGACTTTCTGTCTGACTGCTGGATTTTCAAATTTTCTTACTGAAGAAGGTCAGTTTGGGGAAAGAAATAATTTGGTAAATGTGAGTGCGGGAGTTGTGGTGCTGGGCTGGTGGATATGTACATTCAGGCAACTCATGCAAGCAAGAGCTAAATGTTTAGAGGAAAATTGAATTGTTCAAAATTGTTTTTGACTTTTTATCACAAGCAGTTACTCAAGGAAGATTCATGGAGCCAAGAATGCAATCTGTTGGCAATATGAAATACTTACCTAAAAGACTTGACTGAAATGTGGTATAATAGAGATTCTTGGATTTTTCCTGTTCCATTCTGGTGGGGAGGAGGGGAGCAGAATCTGCCAAATTGATATGCATCTGTGTGAGGGATTTTTTGGGATTGTCCAAATGTCCTAGTGCTTTTGTTGCACTAAAGAAGATGTCCATGACCCTTGTCCATTTTTACCCATTCTGCTCAGCTCTTGATATTCCTTTACTATACAGCTCTGAAATAAAGAATTTGGATCCATAAAAATAAGTAAATGAATGGAAAAGAGGGAGAAAGCAGAAAGAGAATTTATTTGTCAGAAAATTACCATAAAATAATTATTCCTCTGTTCATTGGCAAGAGAATTTATTTTCAAATATATTTAAAGACTCTGTAGTATATCATTGGCTTGCATTGGCCCTTTCAGAAAATATGTCTCTATATGGAACATTGGCCAAGTGATTGAGAGATGATGTTGAGAAGTTCCTTAACCATAAAGCAAGTTTTTCAAACGATCTTTCTTCAGCAGAATACCCCAGTGCTGTGCTGCTTACTGAGAAGAAAAGTAGGCTTAACTTGTTCAATTTTCTTATAAGCCATTGTTTATGGTTAAACTGACTTGAGAAATCAATGTGTATCAAACATATTTTTGATAGCGGATTGCACTATATGTTTCAGATAATGTTTAGAAATGGTTCTTACTTTTATGACATTTATAGTGTGCCATGTCCTAAAGAACAAAGGCATACATTTTCTGTTATTTCGAGACCACTTGCTGGCTCTAATTTTTGCTAAACTCACACCTGAAACACTGCTTGCTCACAGGTGGTGTTGGTAGCACCCAGTCCTTTTTGAATGGTTGATAATAAGCTTTTCTTTTAGAGAAATCATTAATATAGGTCCTCTTGGTATTAGTAGCAATAACTGGGCAAAAAAAAAGTCGAGTAATCAGTTGAAGCAAGAAATAAGCCTAGATTTAACAAAGTTAAAAGGCTTCATTAACTCAGGGGTCCTCACCACCTTGAAAAATGATGTCTGTGATTTTTTTAATGGCTAATTTCATGGGCAGTATTTCCCTCCACCACCAACTTATTTGACCACGAAATCCTTTTTTCATGACAGTACCTCTGGGGAAAGAAAGTTAATTTAGAAATTGATATTAACATGGACATTAGGAAAGCCTTAAAATAGGTTGACTCTGCATTAAAATCAGATACGGTTCCAATCTGGGCTTCGCTACTTATTAGCTACATGCCTGGACATGTTGCAAACACCCTTCTGAGCCTCAATTTCCTCAGCTGTAAAATGAGAACAAGAATACCTCAGATTATGTTTTGAAGATTAGAAGAAACTGTGAGAAGTGGCTGTGTAAATTGCAAGGTATTTTAATTTTAAAGATATAAACTATTATGAAAATAATTGGTATAACATTAAAAGTTGATCTCACTAAGAATGTTTGCCCTACTCATCTTTTTTAAATGTGCTTTGACATTAGATTAATGATCTGTACTAATCGGGTTTCCTGATGTTGTAAAGGGAAATTGTTCTATTTGAAATCTTTCAAATACAGAATTGTTAATTTTAGGAGAAATAACATAATAAGGCAAATGGCTCGCCCCTACCCCTCCAGTCTGTGACACACTTTCCTCTTTTGCCTCCTCTGGCCTTCAGACTCCTGCACAGAATGCATGCACCCTCCTGGCAGCCCTGCAACCCCTGAGCAGGAGGTACTCCTTGGGTGGGTCCAAGTCACAGGGGTGGAGGGCCTAGGCGCCAGGAGGAAACCACCAGCCTGCGTGGAGGAGGTACCCAACATGGCCAGCGGAGCATGAGCGCCTCATATGGCAGATTAGCGGCTCTCTGCATGCTTCCTCCTCTTGTTATAGCAAAATAGTGCACAAAGGTAAACTCTGTGAGCTTTAATTCAGGAAGAAAAGTGGCAATTCACTGGAATAGCAAAGGACACCCCAACCCTGTGGATGAGAAGGTGGGCAAGCAGCCCCTACAACGGCGTTCTGCTGATAATGTGTGAAACCCCAGTGTGTGAGAGGAGCAGCCGGTCTCGCCCTGCATCTCACCTTTCAGCCAGTGATCTGTGCAATACAGGCCAAGGGAGAGCACCCTGTTTCTGCCAAGCCCAGGAGCTAGTTTGGGGAGAGCCTGAGATACCGAAAGGGAAAGACACTCGGAAAAGCTGCAGGCATTTTTCCAGACCTGGGACTGAGAGGAGGACGCTTGTTGTTGTTGTTGTTGTTTTGTTTGAGACGGCGTTTCCCTCTTGCTACCCAGGTTGGAGTGCAGTGATGCAATCTCAGCTCACTGCAACCTCTGCCTCCCGGATTCCAGAGATTCTCCTGCCTCAGCCTCCCGAGTTGCTGGGATTACAGGCGCCTGCTACCACGCCCAGCTAATTTTCTTATTTTTAGTAGAGACAGAGTTTCACCATGTTGGCCACGTTGGTTTGCAACTCCTGACCTCAGGTGATCCACCCGCCTAGGCCTCCCAAAGTGCTGGGATTACAGGCGTGCGCCACTGCACCCGGCCAAGGACCCCTTTTTAAATCTGGGCTCATACAAAGTCAGTCATTGTTTGGTGACCTGGCAGTGGTAGCCACAGAAGGTATTTTAAGGGCCAGAGATTGGAGCGAGGGAAAGGTCTCCACAGCCAGAACCGAGTAGTGAGTTTGGAGCGTGCCCGGGCAGTACGTGCTGAACGTCGTCTCTCTCCCATGCCATGGCTGGAGTGCTGAAGCCTACTGCGGTTCTCCTGAGCAGCATGACTTGTAGCCAGGGCCAACTCTGCGACCTGGAGCAGGTCTGTGTGGGTCATTGATGGGTGCCTCAGGCAGCTGCTTTGGTCAGTTGAAGGAGAGTGCCTCACTAGCTGCAGGGAGCAGGAGGGAAGTGGACCTCACTCACCTGGAGCTCTAATCCTCCGTGCGAACTGCCACTAAGGGAAGTAGGAACGGAGCCCGCCAACATCCCCTTGGGGGTCAAAGGAAATATGAGTGCTGTGCCAGCCACTGAAGGGCATAAACCCAAAGCCTGGGCACAGACTTGGAGATGGGGGTCATCTCTCTCCCCGACATCCTCTCCGGTGTACTTTCATGGACATAGCAGCGCCTCTTCCTGCTGGGGCCCAGGGAGTTTAGGGTGAAAGAGGTACTTCTCAGGCTTTTCCAGTGGCTCCGCTCCCACTGAAGACGAGCGACGTGGGGAAGGAGTGGGGAGGGCCCTTCCAGTGCTTTTCTGTTGCCTCCACCCCTGCTGAAGGCGACCTGGAAGCAGCGTAAGAGCCTCTTGCCAGCTCATTTCTTACTCTGAAGCACCATCTACTGGACTAGAACCTGAATTACACCACCAAGTAAGAATACATTGCTACACCAACCATGTCTGAGAAACGAAGTTTTATCTGCAACCAAGGAACCCTACAGAGCCCCGGTCCCATAACAGCACCCAGAAACAAAGCTAATGATGTGTTGAAACAAAGTTAATATGGCCTGAGAAAGACTCTGTACTTCTGTAGTTAAGTCCTTGTGGATGAACTGTAATCTAAATAGGTAGACAAGATTGACAACCTAACTTAGGAGTATGCACCGTAACAATAGCTGAGTCTTGGCCAATCCCAGCAGCCACATTTCAACAACCTTTGTCACAAAGCAAGTCTCAGTAAATTTAAAAAAAAAATCATATCAAGCATATTTTCAGACCACAGTGTAGTAAAAATGAAAAGCAATACCAAGGGAAACTCTCAAAACCATGTAACTACATGGAAACAAAACAGCTTGCTCCTGAATGACTTTTGGGTAAATAATGAAAATAAGGTAGAAATAAATATTTTTTTGAAACAAATGAAAATAGACATGCAACATACCAAAACCTGAGATATAGCAAAAGCAGTGTTAAGAGGAAAGTGTATAGCACTAAACACCTACGTCAAGAAGACAGATCTCAAATTAATAATCTCACACTGTACTTATAGGAACTGGAAAATAAAGAACAAACTAATCCCAAAGCTAGCAGAAGAAATTACTAAAATCAGAGCAGAAATTGAAATTGAATGAAATTGAATCCTTCAAAGAACCATAAGGATCAACAAAATGAAAAGTTTGTACTTTGAAAGGATAAAGAAGATTGATAGACTACTAGCTAGATTAACAAAGAAAAAAAGAGAGATCAAATAAGCACAATCAGAAATAACAAAGGTGACATGACTGCTGATCTATAGAAATGCAAAAGATCCTCAGAGACTGTTAGGGACACATCTATGTGCACAAACTAGAAAATCTAAAGGAAATGGATAAAATATTGAAAACACACATCCAAGATTGAATCAGGATGAAAACAAAGCTCTAGACAGATCAATAATGAGTTCCAAAATTGAATCAGTAATAAAAAATATATATAAACCAAAAAGTTCTAGACCCTCAGATGGTTTCATAATCAACTTTTGCCATATGTATAAAGTAGAGCTGGTACCATTCCTACTAAAAGCATTCTGAAAAACTGGGGAGAAGGGATTCCTCCCTGGCTCATTCTATGAAACTAGTACCATCCTGATCCCAAAATTTGGCAAAGACACAATGCAAAATGAAAACTACATACCAATATGCCTCATGAACTTAGATGCAAAAATTCTCAACAAAACATTAGCAAACTGAATCCAGCAGCATATCAAAAGTTAATTCAGTACAATCAAGTAGGCTTTATTTCCGGGATACAAGGTTGGTTCAATGTACCCAAATCAATAAGTTTGATTCAACATGTAAACAGAATATTAAAAACTACATGCTCACCTCAATAGACACAGAAAAGCATTCAATATAATTTAACATCCCTTCATTATTAAAACCCTCAAAATACTAGGCATTGCAGGAACATACCTCAAAATAACAAGAACCATCTGTGACAAACACACAGCCAACATCATACTGCACAGGCAAAAGCTGGGGGCATCTCCGCTAAGAACTAAAACAACACAAGGATGTTCATTCTCACCATTCAACATATTACTGAAAGTCCTAGCCAAAGAAATCAGGCAAGAGAAAAAGTCATCCAAATAGGAAAAGAGGAAGTGAAATTATTGATCTTCACTGATAATAGGATTCCATACCTAGAAAACCCTAAAGACTCTGCAAAAGGCCTCTAGACTTCATATATGACTTCAGCAAAGTTTCAGGATACAAAATCAACATTCGAAAATCAGTAGCAAATCTATGCACCAATAACATTCAAGGTGAGCCAAATCAAGACCACAACATCATTTACAATAGCCACGAAAAAAGTAAAGTAGCGAGGATTACATCTAAACAAGGAGGTAAAAGATCTTTACAAGGAGAACTACAAAACACTGCTGAAAGAAATCATAGATGACAAAAAAAGATGGAAAAACATTCCATGCTCATGGATTGGAAGAATCAAAGCAATCCACAGATCCAATGCTATTACTATCATATTAACAATATTGTGAGAATAAGAAAAAAACTATTCTTACATTCATATGGAACAAAAAAAGAGCCTGAATAGCCAAACGACACTTAGGCAAAAACAATAAAGCCAGAGGTATCGCATTGCTCAACTTCACTACAAGGCTGCATCAACCACAACAGCATGGTACTGGTACAAAAGTAGACACATAGATCAATGAAACAGAATAGAAGCTGTGGAAATAAAGCCACACACTTACAACTAACTGATCTTTGACAGAGTTGAAAAAAAAAATAAACAATAGGGAAAAGACTCCCTACTCAATAAATTTTGCTGGGCTGGCTGGCTAGCCACATGCAGAAGAATGAAACTGGACCCTTACCTTTTACCATGTATAAAAACTAACTCAAGATGGATTAAATATTTAAATGTAAGGCCTGTTTGTTCTGTATATATATACTAATATACAAATAAAGAACTTAAACGTACACACACACACACACACACACACACACACACGCAGAGAGAGAGAGAGAGAGAGAGAGAGAGAACGCAGACAACCTATGGAATGAGAGAATGTTTAAGACCTGTTTGCTCTGTTTGTATATAAATATAAATGAAATGGAAGAAAAGATTTGCAAACTATGCATCTACAAAGGTCTAATATTTAGAATCTGTAAGAGACTTAAATCATCCAATGAAAAACAAATAAACCCCATTTAAAAATAAGCAAAGTACATGAACAGACACTTCTCAAAAGAAGGCAATTATTAAGTTAAAAAATAACAGATGTTGGCAGGACTGTGGAGAAAAGGGAACACTTATATACTGTTGGTTGGAATGTAAATTAGTTCAGCTCCCAAAGAGAGCAATTTGGAGTTTTCTCAAAGAACTATAAATAGAAATACCATTAAACCCAGCAATCCCATTACTAGGTTTAATACCCAAAGGAAAATAGATTGTTCTACAAAAAACCCACCTTCACTCATATGTTTATCACAACACTATTCACAAAAGCAAAGACATGGAATCAACATGTCAGTGCCCATTGATAGTGGCTTAAAGAAAATGTAGTACATGTACACCGTGGAATACTACACAGCCATAAAAAAGAATGAAATCATGTTCTTTGCGGCAACACAGATGCAGTTGGAGGCCATTATCCTAAGCAAATTAATATAGAAACAGAAAACCAAAATTTGCATGTTCTCATAGGTGGGAGCTAAACATCAGAGTATATACAGACCTAAACATGGGAAGAATAGACACTGGGGATTCCAAAAAGAGGGGAGGTAGTGAGGTGGGTAAGGGCTGAAAATTTTTCTATTGAATATTATGTTCACTCTCTGGGTGATGGGATCAATAAAATCCCAAACCTTAGCATCATGCAATATACCCTTGTAACACATCTACACATGTACCCCAATAATTGCAAATAAAAATTTGAAAACAAAAAGAAATGGAAATTAAACATAAAAAAGCAGATGTTTCCAGATGGCTCATTATTTTACAACAATATCACATGTAAATTCTTGCATTTTGCTTGTTGAATTAGAGATGATAAGTATTAAAAGGTAGGCTTCATTATTAGTTGGTGAAATACCTGATATTTTTTTCTCACTTGGATTGGCAGTAAAATACTAAAAAATCTAGAAGAAAATTATGTGAGTAAATAGAATAATAGTTTTGAGTTTCACCTCTGTATTATTCCATTCTCACACTGCTATGAAGAAATACCTGAGATGACGGTAATTTATAAAGGGAAGGAGTTTAATTGACTCACAGTTCTGCATTACTGGGGGAGCCTCAGGAAACTTACAATCACGGCAGAAGGTAGAGGAGAAGAAGGCACCTTCTTCACTGGGTGGCAGGTTGGAGTGTGTGCAAGCAGGGGAAATGCCAGACACTTATAAATCCATCAGATGTGCACGAACTCACTATCACAAGAATGGCATGCGGGAAGCCAGCCCCATGATCCAATTACCTCCACCTGGTCCTGTCCTTGACATGTGGGGATTATGGGGATTACAATTCAAGGTGAGATTTAGGTGGGAACACGGAGCCAAACCATATTACCCTCTTTCCAGCATTAGCTAGATTGCTATTGGAGTTCTTATAACCCATAAAATCAAATAAGCAGATTGTGGAGGAGTGTCTTAAGTCTGTTTTGTGCCACTATGACACAATAACTGAGACTAGGTAATTTATTAAGAACAAAAATATATTCTCTCACAGTTCTGGTGGTTGGGAAATTCAGATGCAGGTGTTAGGAGGTTAAAGCTGGGTCTTTCTGCTTCCAGGATAGTGCCTTGAATCTTGTATCCTCCAGAAAGGAGGAACTTCTTTTTGGCAGAAGCACAGGAGAAAGAGAACCTATTCTGAAAAGCCCTTTTTATAGTGGCATTAATTTATTCATGAGAGTAGAGACCCCATGACTTGAATACTTTCCATTAGGTCCACCTTCCAACATTATTGCATTGGAAATTAAGTTTCCAACAGATGAGTTTTAGAAGGATCAATAGCATTGAAACCATAGCAAAGAGCAAGAAAGCAGAGGTCCTTAGACATTACTGAAATAGAGAAATAGAGTGATCTGGTTGATGACAGTCCTTTAGAATAAAATTTGTTATGGGCTGAACTGTGTTCCCCACAGATTCACATGTTCAAGTCCTAACTACTAGTACATCAAGATATGACCGTATTTAGAGATAGGGCCTTTAAAGGGATAACTAAACTAAGTGAGGCCATATAGGTAGACTCTCATCCACATGACTGATATCCTTATAAGAAGAGATTAAGACCACACAAAAACCAAGTGATGACAATCGTATAAGGACAATGAGAAGGTAGCCATCTACAAGGCAAAGAGAAAAGCCTGAGAAGAAACCAAACCTGCTAACACCTTGAAGTTGGACCTCTAGCCTCTCAAACTCCGATAAAATAAATTTCTGTGTTCAAGCCACCCAGTCTGGTATTTTGTTTTGAAAGCTCTAGAAAATTAATATAAAAATTAAATATTTGATTCATGCTTTTTAAATTTACTTTCCCTGAATCTATGCTCAATAAGTAGAGCATTATTAAGAATTAAGAACAAAGGATGATAACCGTGAATAACTCTTCTGCCTACTTGTACTTGATTCATGTTTTAGTCAAATCTCTTGCATACCATTATTATCTAATAAAAATGTATTTGGCTAACTTGGAAGTGGATTCCTGAATCTAAAAATCTTGAATGCTCTCATATTAGAGAAATGGAGTATCAGAGTTAAAAATAAGTTTAGGAGCTAGATAGCCTGGAATCACATTGTGGCTCTGACACTGTAAAATTCATCCATAAAATGGGCATACAAATGGTACCTATTTTATACTGTTGTTATGAGGATTAAATGACTTGATGGATGTAAAGTTTAGAAAATCATTACTATTTTCTTAGCACCCTGTGATACAGTAACAATGAACTTGCAATTCATATATCTAACACCAGGTGACAGTGTGGCCACCCAAGGCTAGACAGCTACATAGTGCAATAGCTGAGCTAGCACCCCTGTCTGAAATACAGGACAACCAAATTCCAGAAGATTTATATAAAAATAAGATGAATTTAAAACTTCTGTGCAGGTTTTAATTATTTAAAACCTTTATAATTTTTAAAAACATCTACATACCAGGTCATAGAAATATTTACAAAATAAAAGCTTAAATAAAACATCTTTTGTATTACTTACTGTCACTATTAGTTACTTTCTGTCACCAAATTCTGGCTCTATAGTTTACTGACTAAATAATCTTTAATAAGTTTCTTATCTTTTATAAACAAATTTTATTATCTGTAAAATACGACATGAACTTAACAACATTTTGTTGAATTCCTATGTCACATTTATTCAAGGAGCCAGGGAGATACCATTTTAGAAAAAGGATAGAAATCCTTGCTTTCATGAAGCTTATATTCTACTGACTGGAATCTAGTGATTAACCAAAGAACCTCCATCATTTAAACGCAGATACAAGTTGTGTACCAGAATGTTAAAGTGAAAATCTCTACCCCAGTTTTCACTGAATTCCCAGAGGCCCAGAATGAAATGATAGATTCAGAGTATCTCTACATTTTGTAGCAATGTGTCATACCATTGATGCAGTACTTGCAAAGGGGATGGTTAACTACTGCAAACTTTAGCTCAATACATACCTCAAGCATATAAGAGAACATGGACAGGTGAATGAATGGATTCTTTTTAAAGACAACTTATTTAGAGAAAGCTGTTGGAGGACGGTGTATAACCACCATAGTGCAGGGTGGGTAATATTTTTTCTCTAAATGAGAAAGCAATCTTCAAGAGAGTCATTGGGAGTTGTTGACATGAGATCCCTGGCATTGAAGCACGTAAAAACTGTGAGAGGCTATGGCTGCTTAAGCCTGAGGGCATAGAGCCAAGAGAAAAGAGCATCAATGGAAGTAAGGTACATCTGTATTGCTAACTGGCAAAAAAGCACACGTGTTTCTCACAGACCAGAAATAAACTCCAAGGGTATTAAGAATCCCTATCTGAAAGGACAATGTGATACCATAAAGGGGATGGGCCATCAGATAGATGCACAGGGCATGCAGAAGGAACAGTGGTTTCCAGTTGGGGTGAGGTGTTGCCAGCCTCAGTCCAAGGGCCTCACAGTCCAAGGGCAGCAGTGTCTTTGAGGAGCTCCACCAGAGAAACAATAAGCGCAGAGGATCCAGCACCCCAGGGTGGTCCCAGAGGATAGATCTGTGTCAGATGAGTAGAACTTTCCTGTTCCTTACTTCTCCTCCCACCCTTACCCCAACTCCAACCCTGAAGTAAGACTCATGGAGAGCAAGAGGGAAGAAATCTGCTGGACCAGTCCCAGCTTTTTCACTGCAGACTTGCAGTCCACAGCAGGCCATGCTGCGGCAGAGAAGGAGTGCTCACTCTGGTGTGAGCTTGGAACATTGTTACACTGCACCAAACATTTTAATTATTAAAACAAGAATATTTTTGTACCTGGAAGGCATTAGAGGATTTATGTTATTATTGAAGTTGTAAAAACTATTATGGGACCTGCCTAAGTTCTCATCCAGAGACAGGAAAATACCTAGCCTTCTCCAGGTAGAATGAAAACACTTAACATGTGTAAAACACTTACCATGGTAAATATTTTCTATTTTCATCATTGTTTCCCTAACCAGCCTTTGTAACTTGCTTAGGTTTGATCCAGAGACAGGAAAATACTTAGTCTTCTCCAAGTAGAGTGAAAACAGATGTAACATGTATAGCATACCTAACGTGGTAAATGTTTTCTGCTCATCATTGTCCCTCTAATCAGCCCTTGTAACTTGCTTGGCTCTGAGTCATACAGCTCTCCTACTGAGGACTGAGTGAAGGTGGCCAAGCATGCCAACATAGTGTACTGGGGAGAGCGGACCAAGCAGAAGTCACACACTCTTCCATTCACACCCCGGGGCTGGCTCAGCCCCTAGGGTCCAGAGGGAGGGGAAGAATCTCTTATTTGAATGTATGATTCCGTTTTTCCAATCTTCAGCACACACTCCTGTGAGCAGGGGAATCTGGCAGGTAAGTATAAGTTGTTTTGATAAAGGAAAAAAGTCAGAGGTGCTTGTTCAGCACAGCTCCTGGTACCAGCAGGCCCGCCGCAGGTATTTGTAGAATGAGTACATGGAGGATGCCTATGGCAGAGTGAGGGAGATTGGATTAGTTCTGGGATGATGGTGATACACCAGCTCTGGCCACCAAAGCAAAAATGGGGTGATTTGAATGGTGCCTTCAGAAACATTTTTTTTTTCCACAAGACCATAGGCATAGGATGTTTTCACTGTAGACTGCCACTCCTTTCAGTAAAGTCAGATTTTTCAGTGTCATGTTCTGCCAATTCTCCCAGGTATAAATAGTAATATAGAGAGAAAACAAAAGTCAAATTAGCCTTGGAAAATGCTGTACACTTTGTCCTTCCCACTTAGATATATACATGAGCATGTTATAGAGTCTTTCAAATTGCAAAGGCTGATTTTGCTAAACCCAGCATATTTACTAACTTTATAGGAGGTCAGAATACTTTTTCTTTCAGCACACTTGCCAATACCCCTCTGACCGGTGTTCTGTTAGAAAAATTCTGGAGAAGACAGGCGAAGGTCTTGTCTCCAGAAAGGCCCTGTGCAATGGAGCAACAGTAAATAAGAGTGTGGAAATTATCGCCGCCACAGTCCTCTAACGTAAAGAGCAGGGCTGCAAGAGAGCCGCATTCAGGAGGAGAAGCAACTTCTGAGGAAGCGATGAAGAATTAAGAAAGGACTGAAAATCACCGAACCCAAAAGATGGGAAGGCCAAAAGGGAGTAGGAGGCCACTGGAGAAATGCAGTGTTTCACAATTTTTAATAAGACAAGACTCAGAAATAATATTTCTTGTTTCTCTAAGGGACAAAAGACTAAGAAGTGCCTTATTCTGTAATTTAGTAAGAATGAATTTTATTTATTAAGATTTCTACATCACTTACTCTGTGGCAGGCACTGTTCAGAGCACATTACAAATATTAATTCATTAAATCCTCACAATAACCCCATAGGGTAGGTACTATTATTGTCATCCCCATTTCACAGGGAAGAGAACTGAGGCATGAACATATTCACTAACTTACTCACAGGCCAGGACTCCAGCCCAGGTCACCTGATTCCAGCACCCATGCTGTATGCTGCCTTTTCAAATCCACAAGGTGGGACCGGAAACAGGGCTGCAGGTGATCCCGTATCACTGAGTCGTTTAAACTTCAACTGCAAATATAAAGAAAAACTCCCCTTCTTCTGTGTCTTCTGAAATGGGAGAAAATTCCTCACCTTCATCAAAAGTGACTGACATTAATGTTTAGTCCTGTAGCTTCTTGATATAACTTTTCATACACCCAAGATGAAACTAAAATCGATGTGGGGGATAGCGCTCCAGGTAAAACAACTTAAGTGATAAAACATGTTACCTCAGCAATGTTGCCTGAGGGGCAGACTTACCTATTTCATAAAAAACGTTAGGCAGAAGTTCTGATGTCATTTCATGCACCATTTAATCAGATTTAACTCTAGAAATAGAAAGGAATGGAAAAGGCTATATATATATATATATATATATATATATATTTTAAATTAACTCATATTTTGGTATAAAAGTAATTCATGCACACTACAGATAATTTTCAAAAACATAAAATTATAACTAAGAAAGTAAAAATTATGTAAAATCCCACCAACTAAAGACAACTGCACTGATTATTTACTTATAGTCCTTTTTTCTATGTTGAATAGCTCTGTGTGTGTTTAACATAATTGAGGTCATTCTGAATACATTCCACAACTTACACATTTTACTTAATGTTATATTATGAACAGTTTCTTAAAATCCCCAAGTCTCTAAAAATCTTTGTATAACTATAATGTTTGCTCTAATGTCTGCCATCTTGTTTTAGGTTTTTATTATGTTTCAGTGCCAGTTTTTACTTTTCAATATAAAGAATAGTCTTCCTTTACTTTTGTCTTCTGCACTGATTTGCATGGTTTTCAGTTCTTGTTCATATTTACAGTAAAACAAAGAGATTTCTAATTATGGAAGTCAAGATTGAAATGGACTGTTTTTGACTCAGTCTACTTTACAGATGAGAAGTTTTAATGTTTTTATTTCTTCATACTTGTCCTCTTCCACTCCTTAATATTTGGTAATATCATTTGGGCTTTAAACTATTATTTAACTATTTATATCTGTATGAAGAATATATAACTATATATTTTTAAAGATATATTTATTTGCAAGATTATAAAGATGTAAATTTATCTTTAAAGATATATATATACATCTTTTATCTATAAAAATCTTCTATAAATATATACAAATATATATTGAACAACATAAATATTTATATTATTTTAATATATTTATTTTTTACTAAATTAAGACTATATAAATATTTATAATATATAAAATATATAATATACATTTATATATTTTATATGTAATACATATTATACATGTTAAATTTTGAATTTATTTATGATATATTTTAAAATATATTAAATTATATATTTTTATTATATATGTTTAGTATATAGTATCTGTTATACATATTTTAAAGATATATTTAAAGCACATATATTATTTACAAGCAAATTAACATTTGCAATAAATTTGTGACCAATTTATACAGAAATAATTTCAAATGTATAAAATATTGCAAAAATAAAAATAGTATAAAGAACAAACACTCCTATAACCTTTACTCAGATTTACCTACTCTTACCATTTTATCCCATTTGAATGCTCTTTCTATTTCTCTCTCTCTCTCTCACACACACACACACACACACAAAATGTTAAGAGTAGGTAAATATATACCTTTTTCCCCCAAGCCATTTGAAAATTATGAGACTCATCAGCAGTTGCTATATTCAGGAGGAAGTGTTTATGAGGAGTAGGATATTTGCATGATTTTACTGTGCTTCCCTATAAATTGCTTATTAATTACAAGGCAGATTAATAAAAAGCAGTAACTCTATAAAGAGTAAATTGGGCAACATTTTGACCTAATGAGCAAAATTACCATCATCAGTGAGGGACAGATGTGTCTCCAGATGTGATACCTCGAGGAAGACAAAACATCACATGGTCAACAATATGTAACTTCAATTTAGCCATACAGAAACATCAAACAGAAAAATTGATATGAAAAAAGACAAAAAATCAGCAAGCAGTAAGGACATAAAAGATGAAAAACATTATCAACCAACTTGACCTGACCAATGTTTATAAAACACTCCACCCAACGAGAGCAGAGTCCACATTCTTTTTAATTTGCACAGGCAACATTCACTAAGATAGACTATATTATGGGTCATAAAACTAGTCTCAATGAATTTTAAATGATTCAAATTATACAAAGTATGTTCTCTGACCACAGTGGAATTAAGTTAGAAATTAAAAACCAAAAGATCTCTGGTTAATTTTTCAATATGAGCACATTAAAATAACACACTTTTAAAGACCCACAAGTTAAAAAAGAAATCAAAAGAGAAATTAGCAAGTATTTTGAACAGAATAAATACGAAAATACAACATTCCAAAATCTCTAAGACACAGCTAACACAGTGATTAGAAGAAAAGGTCTGTATTAGAAAAGAACAAAAATCCCAGAACAGTAATCCCAACCTCCACTTCAAGTAACTAGGAAAAAGAAAAGCAAGTTAGACCTAAAATAAGCAAAGAAAATAGCAATGGTCAGAACTGAAATCAATGAAATAGAAAACAGAAAAACAATTCATAAAATCAATGAAACAAAAATCTGGTTCTTTGAGAAGATCAACAAAATTGTTACACTTTTATGTATACAAATCAGGTGTAAAAAAATGAAAATACGAGTTAACAATATCAGAAAAGAGAAAGGTACATACTTAGATGTCCTATAGATACTAAGAGAATAATAAAGGATAATTATTATGAACAATTTAATGCCAATACATTTGACAACTTGGAAGAAATTGACAAATTCCATGAAAGTTGCAAACTACCAAAGTTTACTACTCATGAAGAAATAGATCACCTGGATAGTATTATACCTATTTTTAAAATTGAATTTTTAGCTTAAAATATTCCTATCAAAAACATTTTCAGGTCCAGGTTGCTTCACTGGTAAATTTTATCTAAGATTTAAGAAAGAAATAATACCAATACAAACTCATCTGGAAAGCCAAAGAGAAGGGCATACTTTTCAGCTCTTTCTATGAGGTTAGAACCACTCTGATACAACACAAGAAAATCAGAAACCAACGTCCTTTATAAACATAGATACAAAAATTTTAAACAAAATTTTAGCATATCAAAGCCAATAATATGTAAAAAAAAAAAAAAGACACTATATCATGAGCAAATGGAGTTTATCTCAGGATGTAAGATTGGAATCACATTTGAAAATAAAATATTGTAAATCACCATATTAATAAACTAAAGGAGAAAAATTACAATGATCTCAATAGATGCAGAAAAAGCATTAGATAAAATTCAGCATCTCTTTATGATAAAACCTCTCAAAAACTGGGATTAGAAAAATACTTCCTCAGCCTAATAAAGAAGGCCAAACCCTATAGTTAACATATTTATTGGTGAAAGACAGTATTTTCCCCCTAAAATGAGGAACAAACCAAAAATGTTCACTACCATCACTTCTATTCAACATTTTACTAGAGATTCTAGCCAGTGTAATAAGGCAAGAGAAAGAAATTTTTAAAAATCTATGTTAGGAAAGACAAATGAAACTCATTGTTTGCAGGAAAAAAATGATTTTTTAAGTAAAAAATTATAAGCACTCAACAAAATTCTTCTAGAACTCAAAGTGAGTTTTGTAAGATGAACAGGATACCAGGTTGATATTTTAAAAATACAGTTGTATTTGTATAAACCATCAAGAAAAATTAGAAATAGTAATTGAAAAATACAACTCACAAGACAAAAAATATGAATTACTTAGGGATAAATCTGACAGAAAATGCTCAAGACCTATACCCTGAAAGCAGTAAAACAGCACTAGGAGAAATTAAAGAAGATCTAAATAAATGGGAGATATGCCATGCTCATGGTTTGGAAGACTCTATCATTAATATATTAATTATACCCAAAATGTTTTATAACTGACACAAACCCAATCAAAATAACAGGAGGCTATTTTATAGAAATAAGATAATTCTGAAATTTAAATTGGATTTCATTAAGATTAAGAATTTTTGCTTTTCAAAAGAAACTATTAATAAAATGAAAATAATCTATGATCTGGGAGAAGGATTATACATCACATATTTGACAAAGGACTTATATCCATCCAGAGTATATTTTTAAAAACACTCAAAGACAATACAATTGAAAATGAGCAGAAATTTGCAATATGTATTTTACTAAAGAGATGAATGGATGGCAAATAAACATGAAAAATGCCTACCATCATTAGTCATTAGGGAAATACAAATTAAAACCACAATATAACACCACTATCCTTGCTGGAGTTATTAAAATTAAAAATATTGATGATGCTAAGTGTTGGCAAGGAAGTCAAAAAACGGGAACCCTCATATACTGCTGGTAGGGATGTAAAATGGTACAACCATTTTGGAAAAGCATTTGACAGCTTCTTTAAAAATTAAACATATACCTGTTATTTGACACAGTCATTTCACTTCTAGGTCACATCCAAGAGAAATAAAAGCATATACACACAAACATTTAGACAGGAGTGTTCATAGCAGCCTTATTTGTAAAGTCTGTAAGCAGGTGAATGGATAAACAAATTGTGATATGGATATACCATGGAATACTATTCAGCATTAAAATAGAAGAAACTATAGCTATATGCAATAACATGAATTAGTTTCCATGTAATTGTGAGTGTAAGAAGCCAGGCAAAAAAAGAATGCATACTATATAATTTAATTTATGTCACATTTTAGAATATGAAAACAAATCTGATGGCAGAAAGCAGATCACTGGTTGCCTGCATGGCTTGGTGGAAAGTCTGTTGGTGGTTCAGAGAATTGCAGGGAGCTGTGAGAAAAAAGGATTACAAAGACACAGGAGGCAACTTGGGATTGAGGGATATCTTTATTTTCTTGATTTTTGTGCCAGCTTAAGGAATGTGTACATATGTTAATACTTATCAAGTTGAACTTTTAAATAAGTAGTTTATTATATTTTAGTTGTACCTCAGTAAATCAATAAACAATAATAGCTGATACAAAGTGGTTTTTTTTAATGTGTCAGGCACTTTTAGTTTTTTATATAACATATATAAGACATATAAATGCATTTAGAACAATAGGCATTCAATAAATATTAGTTGAAAATAAATCCAGTTTATACAAAATCATTTGTGTAAAAATATTTAGCTTATAGTAAACATTTTATCTCTGATTACTTATAAAAATCATAGTTTCCCTTTGACACAAGTTTGGACTAGACAAAAAATACCTGATCAAAAGTCTTTCTTATATGTGGAACCCAATGACAAAAGCAGTAAGAATAGTAGCCACAGTCACTTCTCTCTCCCTCTCTCTCTCTCTCTCTCTCTCTCTCTCTCTCTCTCTATATATATATATATATATATACACTCATGTACATATATGCATGTGTCCACAGCCCCTGCATATATGTATTCCTGTTAGGATTCAGGCTACATACCAGGAGGTGAGCCTCTGGCAAGCAAGCTAATATTACCACCTGAGCTCCCCCTCCTGTCAGATCAGCTTCAGCATTAGATTCTCATAGGAGCAGTAACTGCACATGCAAGTGATCCAGCTTGCACACTCTTTATGAGAATAACTAATGCCTGATGGTCTGAGGTGGAACAGTTTCATCCTCAAACCATCTCCCACCACCCCTCATCTGTGGACAAATTGTCTTCTGTGAAACCAGTCCCTGGTGCCAAAAATGTCGGAGACCACTGATATATGTATACATGTATTTATAGAGTAGTATTACAGAGATTTTATACCCATTTAAGTGGATTAGATTTATTTTTAAGAATCTATTCATGGTACCTAAAATGTAGAGATTTCAAAGTTAATTAACAAGGTGCATGAAACAGTTATTGTTCAATAAATATTTTTAAAACATGAACCCATGCACAATCTTGTTTCTCAAATTATTTTTATATTCATGTAAAAGGCTTTTAATGAAAATAACTTCCAATATTTAAAAAAGTTGGTTTCGATCCCATAGCCTGAAAGTTGCTGCTATTCATGGAAATCACCACTCTCTCTATAAATAGTCTCTAGTTGAAAATGCTAAATAAAATAAATTCTGTTTCCAAAATTATCTTGGCATTGAATTAGCATTATTCGTGCCACGCTAATTAGAGACCATTAAAAATAAAATTGTTCATTGATACAGTTTGGATATGGGTTGTTTGTCCCCACCAAAACTAATGTTAAAATTTGATTCCTGATATGGTGGTACTGGGAGATGGGGCCTAATGGGAGGCGTTTGGGTCATGGAGGCAGATGCCCCATGAATGGCTTGGTGTCTGTTTACCTGGTAGTGAGTGAGTTCTCACTCCAATAAGACTGAATTAGTTCTCACAGAAATGTTCCGGAGAGTGTTTATTTTTTTTTTTATTTATTTTTTTATTATTATTATTATTTTTTTTTGAGACGTAGTTTCGCTCTTGTTACCCAGGCTAGAGTGCAGTGCAATGGCGCGATCTCGGCTCACCGCAACCTCCGCCTCCTGGGTTCAGGCAATTCTCCTGCCTCAGCCTCCTGAGTAGCTGGGACTACAGGCACGTGCCACCATGCCCAGCTAATGTTTTGTATTTTTAGTAGAGACGCAGTTTCACCATGTTGACCAGGATGGTCTGGATCTCTTGACCTCGTGATCCACCCGCCTCGGCCACCAAAGTGCTGGGATTGCAGGCTTGAGCCACCGCGGGTGGTGCGAGAGTGGTTTTTTATAAAGCCAGGGCATCCTTCGAGTATTCCCTCCTCTCCATCATATTGTGAGGCAGCACAAAAGCCCTCACCAGAAACCAGGGTCATGTTCTTGAACTTCCCAGCCTACAGAACTGTGAGCTGACTAAAACGCGTTTCTTATAAACTAACCAGTCTCAGGCATTCTGTTATAGCAACACACACAAAATGGACTAAGACAAGTATTTAATTATAAAATTATAAAATCAGGAAATAAAAAATAATCCTATATCTTGTTTGCTTTTCCATAATTTAAATATCATGCTCTTAATACTTATAGCCTCTGGTTCATCAGAGGACTGAGCTCATTGCAGAGTTTTTTTTTTCTTTTTTTCCCGGAGATGGAGTTTCGCTTTTGTTGCTCAGCCTGGAATGCAAAGGTGTGAACTTGGCTTACTGCAACTCTGCCTCCAGGGTTCAAGCAATTTCCTGCCTCAGCCTCCTGAGTATCTGGGATTACAGGCATGCCCCACCATGTCTGGCTAATTTTTTGTATTTTTAGTAGAGATGGGGTTTCACCATGATGCCCAAGCTGGTCTTGAACTTCTGATTTTGAGTGATCCACCCACCTCAGCCTTCCAAAGTACTGGGATTACAGTTAATTTTTTTAAATGGTAAAGTTAAGACGTAAGGTTTAAAAAATGGAGAGGACAGAAGTATGAAAAAGAGGAGGTAAAATAATGAAGGTTTCTACTATTTAAGTATGAAAGATTACACTAAGTATGCATACTAAATATGCAATTTCCAAAATCACTGTTTAGCCTTGAGCGTGTATTTAATTAGTTCATCAAACATTCAATATTTACTAAACTTATATGCTTAAGGAACTGTGAGAGGCACTATAATAGTTGATTCTTAAATCTCCAAGAAAAAGAGTATGTATTTAAAAAATAGCATAAGACTGGAAACTGAACCTTGTGAAACACATTTAGAAGGCACATGGAAGATGTAAATATGTTTATCATCACAATTACATTGCAAATTAAGCTGGCTCAGATAGCAACCAGTTCATGTAGATGATGGTAAGCAATATATTACGGTCAGCCACAATTTTTGTTCTCTTCTCATTTATTGGTACTCCCATTAAAATTCAGTTGAGAAAGAATTATCATTTGCATCATCATCATCATCATCATCATCATCACCATCCCCCAATGGGTGTTAGCATTTCCCATTCTTTCTCTTACACCACACACATACACACACACACACACACACACACACACACACACAATCACACACACACAACAGCAAAGTTTTGGATCTGATTGCGTAAGTATCAGAATTTCCTTTCTATCTACTTTTTCATACCATGTCTTAAAATGTGAGCACCCAGTTTTTGTTTGTTTGTTTTTCTGGTCAAATCACTTGCCAAATGTGCTTGCTTTCCTTCTTTTCCTCCTTCTTTCTTTCCCTTGACATTTATTAAGCACTTACTGTATGCTAGCACAGAATAATAGTGTGGAAGAAAGAAATGGAAAAAAAGCTGTGGTCCCGGACCTATGCCTTTCACAAGACTTCGAGGATTGCTGAGCAGTTGCTCAATGCTTATTAGGACTGTGCCGAATATCTTGAGGGTCAGGAGATTGCAAGGAGCAAAGATTTCCTCTGACCAGGATGTGGAAACGAAGAAAGTTGCCAGTCCAGGATTTGTAGCAATGGAAAGGCAAGAACAAAGAGACTAAAGAGATAAGATAAAGGTATGCTAGGTTAAGGAAGAAAAGGTTACACTCCAGGAATGTAGCACTATCTCTTCTCTCTTTGTCTAGAAACAAATGTCTGTTTCTCTGTGATTGTCTCTCTGTTTTGGTCTCTCCATCTCTGTCTCTCTCTCTTTCTCTCTCACCCTCCCTCCCCCTAATACACACACACACACACACACACACACACACACACACACACACACACACACGCGCAAATACCTAACAGCTTTAAGGACCAACCTAAAGCACACACAGTGTGATTTCAAGAACCAACTATTTCTGTCTATGATTATTTACCACTGAGAAACAAAGTTTTTCATTTTCCTGGTGATGATGAAAGAATTAAAACATATGTAGAGAGTCTCCAAAGACACTTTTTACTGAAGAACACATGAACCAAACCGCAGATTTATAACTTGTGGATGTTGTGGATGATGAGTCATTAAGGAAGGGCTTACATTTCAAAAATAATCAGTAAGGTGATAGTATAAAAATCACAGTGCCTTGTAAGGAAGTCACAGTTGTCCTACTGTTTGCTAATGGTAGTTAACATAACTTGTATAATAGATTCAACTTGCGAAATTGAGATGGGTGGAGGTACCACTTCCTTAAAAGGCTAGAAACTGTCAGATGCTGAAAGAGGTTAATACAGAGTCGCTCTCTGAAAGACAGTCAGGAGTCTTTTTTGAGTACATACTTAGATGTTCAAAGAACAGAAAAGGTAACTTGGAGGAGGGAAAACCTGGGCTTGGGAACAGTTTAGGACTGTTGTCTTCAGCATTTCCCAGGAAAAAGGGCTCCAGTGGGCCAATAAAAGGACCCTGATAATTTGCTCAAATTCACCGTGGTATGTGTAAATCTTAGGCAAATTCCAAATAAGCAGCCTTCTAACATCATTTTTCCTGGTTTCTTTACCAGGAAAAAATATTTCCCAAGAGAAGTGATTAAATGTATTTTCTACTCCAAATTTGTCTTGCGTGACCTTAGGTGGTAAATTTTTCCAGGGAATGGATGGATTAATACTTTCATTTAGACAGTTAGAAACTGTAGCCTGGGATGAGAGAAAAGAAATTGCAAGGTGCTTTTTGAACACTAGTTTATCTTTCCTAATTACAGACCTCTTAACACTCCAAAGCCTTTGTCACATGCAACAGAAGACGGTAATAAGACTATCTTATTCATAAATAACTGTAGGGAGATTGAGAGTAGTGAACGTCAGTATCCGTACTATGCTGTCCTTGTGAGTCTTCTAGTCATGAATTCTGTTGAAAACTTAGGTAGGATGATCGCTGAAATACAAAAGTCTCTCAGAGCTGGAAGAAGTCTAAGACGTGATAATCACGTTGTAGCATACGTTATGTGTACTGTTATTTAAATGAGTATGTGAAAGTTCTGGGTTTGTCCTTTCACCTAAATTATGATTTGAACTTTAGTGCATGTAAAGTATACATGGACAAAGGCAGAATACTTTGAGAAGTGAATGTTTGAGTTATGATATGTTATTGTGGGGAGTTTTAAATAGCAACTGGAAACTTCCAGTAAAAGATTGATTTTAAATATTTCTTCTTTACCAACATTGTTTCGGGAACACATTGAACATGTGGCTGTTGAAGCAATATGGAAATATGAAATATTAAGGAAATGTCACTTACACATTCTTAAGTTTGGTTTGATGTACACTCACTTGATATCTTGAGGAACTGGGGCTCTGTTGGTGCCATCCTCAATTAAAGTGGGAGCAATGTAGACGTAGCATTTTGCCATTGTTTCTCTATTCATTTAATATGCACTCGCTTGTTACAATGAGTTCAGATTCATTTGTTGTCCCATTTGGTTAGGTGGCTACAATGGCTGATAATGCTCTGACTTTCAAAGTTTACTTGCAATTCATGAAAGCACCCAAGAAAAGAAGGGGAGAGGTGAATGTGGTAACTATGGTTACTTTCATTAAAGGCGGTTTCCCTGTAGTGATTCAAGATGCTTTGTGTCTACTGAGTAGAATCCGTGGGGCAACCTACTCCAACTTCATAGACTCTATTCTCTCTACAAGGTTTTTGAAGGGTAAGGTTTATTTCACATCCATTTCTCAGGCCTCAGTTTGGCAACTAATTTTCCACATGGCATCCTCTCCACTGCCCCCAATTCTGGTATAGGGTTCTACCTTCCCAAACTCTGATCTGTCCTCCATACTAGGGTGCCAGGCTGGACTTCAAGTTGCTGTTGTAGAAATTCTATACATCTTTTATTACTAAGTGCCGTAATTCTCTCAGAGCACCAGCAGTCAAGACTGCTGTATGCATGAAAGTTTTCCCTGAAGAATTTGGAGTTATTAAAGAAAATTAATTACAACAGAGAGGGGAAAACCCTTTTAAATTGTACCCTAAATATGTTTGTTTCCCTAGTCTGAATTCATGGTAAGGAACAGCAACTATTTCTTAACTGCAGTATAATATGGAAAGATGGGGCACACTTTACATTGCTGTAAAGAGCCATGTTTGTTCCCCCAGCTTACCTCACAAGTACCCTTGTTTTCTGATATGTATGTCCATAAAGCATTCCCACTATTAGTTATCTTGGTGGGTCTCTGTTTTTTGCAACTAAGGTTTTTGCTTTCTATAATTTTAGCTCTCCTTAAACCACTCCCACATTTCAGGTACATGGGTTGTATTAATACTGAAAGCAATCTGGAAAAATGAATATTGGTTTTATAGATAAGGAAACAGTGTTAGATAGGTTAAATAATTTGAACAATGTCACATGGCTAGAAATCCTAGACTGTAGACTTTCAAAGTCCATGCTAGCACCAGAAATTTTTATCACATTTTTATCTTGTAAAGTAATTTAATGACGTGATAGGATGTCAAGGCTGCTCCAACTGACCCATAAATGCGCACATATTTTACAGCAATAGGAGCCAAGTTGGTTTTTTTTTTTTTTTCTGTTAACAATTTTTTTTTTCAGGAAAAGAATGAGTATAGAGATGAGTCTTCATAATTTAAAAAGATAAAGATTTTGGCTAAGTGCTTGGGAAGAATAACAAGTTGCAATACTGTAGTAGCTTAATTATTGGGTAAAACAATTCATATGATTTCTGACTAGAAAGTTAACAGATTTAACAAGGCTGTTAACAATTGGAAAGTCTCAAGATTTGGTTGAGAATTTTTGACTGATATTAACATTTTAATTTTTTTAAATGGGCTTTCATTTTACATAATCAAAACTCAAAACATACAAAAGCGTGTATAATAAAAAGTTTACCTCCAAATCCTGTCCCCAAGCCATCAGCTTTGTCAACCTAAAGAGAACTAATATTTTCTACTTCTCATTGTGATTATAATTTGCATTTTTCTAACAATGAGTTGATGTTGAGCATTATTTTATGCGTTTGTTGGCCATATGTGTGTCTTCTTTTGAAAAATATCTGTTCATGTCCTTTGCCCACTTTTTAATCGGGTTGTTTTTTGCTTATTTAAGTCCCTTATAGATTCTGGATATGACACTTTTGTCAGATGCATAGTTTGCAAATATTTTCTCCTGTTATGTAGGTTGTCTGTTTACTCTGTGGATAGTTTATTTTGCTGTGCAGATGCTCTTTAGTTAAAGTAGGTCCCACTTGTCAATTTTTGTTTTGGTTGCAAATTGCTTTTGGAGTCTTCATCATGAAATCTTTACCAAGGCCTATGTCCAGAATGGTATTTCCTGTGTTTTCTTCTAGGGTTTTTATAGTTTTAGGATTTGTGTTTAAGTAGTTAATCATCTTGCATAGATTTTTGTATGTGGTGAAAGGAAGGAGTCCAGTTTCAATCTTCTGCATATGGCTAGCCAATTATCCCAGCACTGTTTATTGAACAGGGAGTCCTTTCCCTACTGCTTCTTATTGTTGATTTTGTTGATAATCAAGTGATTGTAGGTATAGGACTTTATTTCTGGAATCTCTAACCTGTTCCATTAGTTTATGTGTTTGTTTTTGTACCACTATCATGCTGTTTTGGTTACTGTAGCCTTATAATATAATTTGAAGTTAGGTAGTGTGATGCCTTTGGCTTTTTTCTTTTTTTCTTAGGATTGCTTTGGCTATTTGGGCTCATTTTGATTCCAAATAAATTTTAGAATAGTCTTCTCTAACTCTGTGAAAAAGAACATTGACAATTTGATAGGAACAGCATTGAATTTGTAAATGGCTTTGGGCAGTATGGCCATTTTAACAATATTGATTCTTCTATACCATGTCACACCAGTCAAATGGCTACTGTTAAAAAGTAAAAAAAAATAACAGATGCTGGCAAGGCTGGGAAGAAAAGAGGATGCTTACACACTGCTGGTGGGAATGTAAATTAGTTTAGCCACTGCAGAAATAGTTTGGAGATCTCTTGAAGAACTTAAAAAAGAACTACCATTTGTCTCAGCAATCCCATTACTGGGTATACATCCAAAGGAATATAAATCATTCTACCATAAAGTCACATCCGTATTTATGTTCATCATAACACTTTTTGCAATAGCGAAGACATGGAATCAACCTAGATGCCCATCAATGGTAGACTGGATAAGGAAAAAGTGGTACATATACCCCATGGAATACTACACAGCCATAAAAAATAATGAAATCATGTCCTTTGTAGCAACATGGATGGAGTTGGAGGCCATCATCCTATGTGAATTAAAACAGGAATGAAAAAATCAAATACCACATGTTCTCACTTACAATTTGAAGCTAAACGTTAAGTACACATGGATACAAAGAGTGGGACGATAGATATGGGGGCTTATTTGAAGGTGGAAGTTAGGAGGATGGTGAGAATTGAAAACCTACCTATTGGGTATTATGCTTACTACCTGGTTGACAGAATCATTTGTACACCAAACCCCAGCAACACGCAATTTAGGAACGTGACAAACCTGCACATGTACCCTCTGAATCTAAATTTTTTTTTTAAAAAAAGGTGGAAGAAAAAAATTTTTTTAAGTCATTGGCCATCTGTGCCTATTTCCTATTGTACCACATTGCCGTCTTCCTGGACATGTCTTATGTTCAATCCCCAAATCCTTTCCAACAGCCTCTTTCACTTCCCGTTCAATTAAAAAATAGAATAAAAAATTACATTGTCCACTTTTTTGTTATGCTTCTAGAAATATGTTGTAAATATGCATATGTATCCATTTATGTTGCTTTCATCCTTTTTCAGTTTTAAAAAACATTTTATTTTGAGATAATTGTACATTAACATACCGTTATAGGAAATAATAGAGGGATTCTATACGCCCTTTACCCAGCTTTCTCCAATGGTGCCTTCTAGTATAGTACTATATGATAGTGTGTTAATATTATGGTACAGTATCAAAACCACAGTCCAATATCACAACCAGGTTATTAACACTGATACAGCCAAGACACAGAATATTTATGCAATCACAAGAATCCCACATGTTGCTCTTTTATAGCCACATCCACTTCGTTTCCACCCCTACTCCCTTCTTAAACCCTGGCAAACTGTGCTGCATTTCTACAGTTTTGTCATTTCAGTAATCTTGTATAAATGGAATTATACAGTGTGTAGCCTTGAGAGATTGGGTTTTTTCTCTCACTGTAATTTAGTGGAGCTTCAGACAGGTTGTTGCATGTGTGGTTTTTTTTTTAAATTGCTGAGCAGTATTCCATGGTATGTATGCACCATATTTTATCCATTCACTTGTTGAAGGACATCTGTTTCTTTACGGTTTTTGTATATTATGAATAAAGCTAAATGTTCTAAGCATTTGTGTATAGCTTGTTGGGTGAATTTAAGTTTTTCTTTCCCTAGGAAAAATGCTCAGGAGTGTAATTGCTGGGTTGCATGTGGTCGGATGTTAAATGTTTTCTGGATTGTCTAAAGTATCTTCCAGAGTGGCTGTACAATTTTATATTCTTACTAGCAATGTATGAGTGATTCAGTTCCTCCACCTCCTCATCAGCATTTGGTGTTGTCATTATTTTTATTATTTTAGCCATTATGATAGTTGTATAGTGATATCTCATTGTGGTTTTACTTTGTATTTCATGAATGGCTGGTGATCTTGAACATCTTTTCATATGTTTATTTGCTATTTATATATCTCCTTTGATGAAATCTCTTTGTAACTTTGCCTCATTTTCTAATTGTATTATTTGATTTTTTAACTTGAATTTGAAGACATTAATTATAAATTTTAGATACTATGACTTGGTTCGATGTATGTTCTGCAAATGGTTTCCTTCAGTCAGACTGTCTTTTTATTGTTTTTGTTTTTGAAGAGACCAGGTCTCGTTCTGTTACCTGGCTGGAATGCAGTGGCAAAATTATAGATCACTTCAGCCTTGAACTCTCGGAGTCAAACTATCCTCCCACCTCAGCCTCATCAGTAGCTAGGACTACAGGCATATCCCACCATACCTGGTTAATTTTTCTTTTAATTTTTTTGTAGAGATGGAGTCTTGCAATGTTACCCAGGCTGGTCTTGAACTCCTGGCCTCATGCCAGCCTCCTGCCTCAGCCTCCCAAAACACTTGGATTAAAGGCATGAGCCACCATGCCTTGCCCTTAGCTTAGCTTGTCTTTTTATTGTCTTAACAGGATGTTTAATAAAGCAAATATTTTTATTTTTTATGAAGTCTAATTTATCAATTTTTCCTTTTATGAATTATGCTTTTTGTGTTATGTTTAAGAACTATTTATTTAGCCCTAGATCCCAAGGTTTTCATTTTTTCCCTAAAAGTTTTAAAGTTTTACATTTTATATTTAAGTTCATGATTATTTTTCAGATAATTTTTGTTATAAGGTGTGAGACTTAGGTTAAGGTTCAATTTCTTTTTTTTTTTTTTTTTTTTTTTTGAGACGGAGTTTCGCTCTTGTTACCCAGGCTGGAGTGCAATGGCGCAATCTCGGCTCACCGCAACCTCCGCCTCCTGGGTTCAGGCAATTCTCCTGCCTCAGCCTCCTGAGTAGCTGGGATTATAGGCACGCACCACCACGCCTAGCTAATTTTTTGTATTTTTAGTAGAGACGGGGTTTCACCATGTTGACCAGGATGGTCTTGATCTCTTGACCTTATGATCCACCTGCCTCGGCCTCCCAAAGTGCTGGGATTACAGGCTTGAGCCACCGCGCCCGGCCTTGCCTATAGATTTCTAGTGGTTCCAGCACTATTTGTTGTAAAGTCTATCTTTCCTTCATCGAATTGCTTTTGCACTTGTGTCAAAAAGCAGTTTGTCATATTTGCATGAATCTATCTGCCTTCTCTATTCTCTTTCCTTGATCTACATGTCCATTCCTCTATTAATACCTAGTTATGATGGGTATATAAGTCTTGAAATAGAGTAGATTGACCTCTCTCACCTTTTTTTCCTTTTCCAAGATTATTTTAGCCATTATAGGAATTGTGCCTTTCTATATAAATTATGGAACTGATGTTTTTATCAATGAGTCTCCAAACCATGAACATGACATATCTCTCAATTTATTTAGATCTTCTTTTATTTCTTTCATCTGCGTTTTATCATTTTCAGCACACAAGTCTTGTACATCCTTGATTATATATACATCTAAGTATTTTTCTTTCTTCTTTTTTTCTTTTTGGAGACAAAGTCTCACTCTGTTGTCCAGCCTATGGTGGAGTGGTGTGATCACAGCTTACTGCAGCCTTCATTTCCCTGGCTCAAGGAATCTTCCTGCCTCAGCATCCCAAGTAGCTGAGACTATAGGTGCGCACCACCGTGCTCAGCTAATCTTTTTGATTTATAGTTGCTCTGGAGCTCTTGAGTTCAGGCACTCCTCCCACCTTAGCCTCCCAGAGTCTTGGAATTACAGGCATGAGCCACAGTGCCCAGCCTATTTATCTTCTTTTTGCTTGACTATAAGTGATAATTGTTCTTGTCATAATTAGATTGTTGTATGTTTATCTTGTGTTGTGTAACTTTGTTGTTGGAGATGGTGGTGGTTTTTTTTTTTTTTTTTTTGATTCCTTAGGATTTTCATATAGGCAATTATATCAACTGTAAGTAGGGGCAGTTTTATTTTTCCAGTCAAATCTGTATGCCTTTTATTTCATTTTCTTGCTTTATTGCTTACTGGACTGGCTAGAACTTCCAACACTATGCTGAATAAGAGCAGTGAGAAAAGACAATTTTGTTTTTTCCCAGGAACTTAGGGGGAAAACACTCTTTCATCATTAAATATAATATTTGCTGAAGATTTTTGTTGATACTCTTTTTTTTTTTTTTGAAACGGAGTTTTGCTCTCGTTGCCCAGGCTGGAGTGCCGTGGTGTGATCTTGGCTCACTACAACCTCCACTTCTCGGGTTAAAGCGATTCTCTTGCTTCAGCCTCCCAGTAACTGGGATTACAGGCATATGCCACCATGCCTGGCTAATTTTTGTATTTTTAGTAGAGACGGGGTTTTGCCATGTTGGCCAGGTTGGTCTCAAACTCTTGAACTCAGCTAAAACACCCACCTCAGCCTCTCAATGTTCTGGGATTACAGGCATGAGCCACTGAGGCTGGCTTATGATACTCTTTATAAAATTGAGGAACTTCCTTTTTATTCTTATTTTTCTATGAGTTTTTTACAAAAATCATGAATGGGTGTTGAATTTTGTTAAATGTTTTTCTGTAATTTGTAAGATCACGTAGTTTTTCTTTTTTAGTCTGCAACTATGGTGGGTAACAATGAATGATTTTTGAGTATTGACCCAGCCTTGCATCCCTGAAATAAACTTCACTTGGTCACATTGTATATATATATTTTTTATTTATTGCTAAATTCTGCTTGCTAATATTTTGTGAGGTGTTTTGCTTCTACACTCACAAGAAATATTGTCCTTTAGATTTTTCTCTTTTTCTGGTTTTGGTATCAGAATAATACTAACTTCATAAAATGACCTGGGAAGTATTTGTGCATCTTCTATTATCTGGAAGAGATTGTGCAGAATTAGTGTTAATCCCTTTTTAAACGGATGGTAGAATTCTTCAATGAAACCATCTAGGCCCAGAAATTGCTTTTCTGGATGTTTTAAAATTATAAACTCAATTTTCTTAACTGTGGTTATATTTTGTAGGAGGAATAGGGAAAAGTATATCTACTCCTTTCCAGGAGGAGAAGTCTCCCTGTTTAATTTCAACATATTGAACTCTTTTCATCACATTTTTTGTACAATTATAGCATACAAAACACATTGCTCTACATCTTACTTTTATGTACTATTATAGAGATCACTTTATATTCATTTATAAAAAGCCTTTTCATTTTTCAGTATTTGCATAATATTTTATTAAGTAGATGTATCATTATTTCTTGAATCAGTTTCCAATTAATGAACTTTTAAGTTGTTTCTTTTATAATAATGTAATGAATAACTTTGCATATATTATTTTGTTGCAGTGATTTCAATAAAAAAATTACAGAATATTACACACAGCTATATGCATTATAGCAAGTTAGCAGTACAGGGGGCTTTTTTAAGATCCACTGAAATTACCACATTCTGTTTTTATTTTATGGCAATAAAATGGAAGTTACAGGACTCCTACAGACAGAGCGTGGTCTCTATTCGCATCTCATGCTATGTCAAGAAATATATGTCCTGATGTTATTTTAGCTGTTTTAGGCTTCTGCCTGAAGAAAAAAATATTTGATTCTCTAAATGGTTTGGCTCACAAACAGAGGTTGGTGCCCAGTGTTAGTGCCTGCCCAACTTTTGTAGACCTGACTTGGCTAATGTCTGTATGGGATGGTGTGTGTGTGTGTGTGTGTGTGTGTGTGTGTGTGCGTGTGTGTGTGTGTCTGTGTGCGTGTGTGCATTGCAGAGGGTAAGTTTGAGCGTGAGGGGTGCTCACTTTTTTTTTTTTAACTTTTTCCAAGAAAGAAATCGTAGCCAAGGCTGACATGCAAATGCAATTTTCTTACCTCATTGGAAACACTGCCTGCTGAATAAATCGCACCCTGTTCTTTTGTAGAAACATTAAAAAAGCAAGAAGCAACATCTCTAGACATGTCCTTGCTGATATTTAGCAATTTTCTGAGAAGAAGCCAGAGGTCTTGGTATACCTTGATGAAGTTTGTGAATAATTTTGTTTGGCATCTCAGTCCTCAATTTCCCATAGAATTGTCTTCAGAGAATCATGAAATATTATGACACCACATCATAATTGCATAATTACTTGTCTGTCTATTCACTTAATCTTAAGGTACTTGAGGACAGGATTGTATCTTCTCTGTCTATGGTTCCAGAATCTAGCACAAGTGTGGTACATAGTACGTCTTAAAAAATAAGAATTCAAAGGGACCATGAAGACTATCTAATGCTGTCTATTCTTAGGGGGAGGATTTCTTCCTCAGTCCTGATGTTTCAGTCTTAAGGGAGAAAGTATCACTGGTAATTACATTTCTGGCCTACCTCCTTTCCACTATATCCTTCCCAAGGCCAGAGGAGAGCAGCTCATTAGAGAATTAAACTGGGTATGCTCAGCCTAGCTGATTTCATTACCTTCTTGGCAATGAAGTGCCCTTGGGGGAGCAGGTGTTCCCTGTTCCTTAAAACGTAAGTCTTTTTTTTTTTTTTTTTTTTTGAGACGGAGTTTCGCTCTTGTTACCCAGGCTGGAGTGCAATGGCGCGGTCTCGGCTCACTGCAACCTCCGCCTCCTGGGCTCAGGCAATTCTCCTGCCTCAGCCTCCTAAGTAGCTGGGATTACAGGCACGCGCCACCACGCCCAGCTAGTTTTTTGTATTTTTAGTAGAGACGGGGTTTCACCATGTTGACCAGGATGGTCTCGATCTCTCGACCTCGTGATCCACCCGCCTCGGCCTCCCAAAGTACTGGGATTACAGGCTTGAGCCACCACGCCTGGCCTTAAAACCTAAGTCTTATCTCAGCAGTCTTTGATGTGGGAAGCCCTGCCTGCTCCAATGTTGCCTCTTATTGGGTAGATATATCAGTCTAATTATGGAATTTAAAAAATAGAAACATTGCCAACCCAAATGCCCATCAGCGATAGACTGGACAGGGAAAATGTGGCACATATACACCATGGAATACAATGCAGCCATAAAAAAGATTAGTTCATGTCCTTTGCAGGGAAATGGATGAAACTGGAAACCGTAATTCTCAGCAAACTAACACAGGAACAGAAAACCAAACACCACATGTTCTTACTCATAAGTGGGTGTTGAACAATGAGAATACACAGACACAGGGAGGGGAACATCACACACTGGGCCCTGGGGGATGTGGGGCTAGGGGAAGAATAGCAGTGGGTAGGAGGATTGGGGAGGGATAGTATTAGGAGAAATACCTAATATAGATGACGGGGTGATAGATGCAGCAAACCACCATGGCATGTGTATACTTATGCAGCAAACCTGCACAATCTGCACATGTACCCCAGAACTTAGAATATAATAAATAAATAAATAATAGATGCATTGTAATTGTACATTAAACTATGTCCGCCAAAGTTACAGAAACAATTGGCTCCACCTTTATGCCTTTTATTTCTCAATTTGTTTAGAATAGGTCAGGGAAGGAATGCTACTAGGATCGTCTTGAAAACCCTTTCTCTCACCTCTTACTTTATGAATGAAAGGACTGAGGCCAACAGAAGTAAAGCTTAATTTGGCAAAATTCCAGTGGTAGTTTATGATTGTCTGTTCTGTGCTAGTCTAGGTATTGTAAGAAAGAGACAACACGTATAAACACAACTCAAGTTTCTTAAGAAGCTTATAATTTAGTGACCACTGGAGGTCCCACAGCAAGCTGGAACTGAGAAGTGATTTCTGCGTGATGTTTATAATACTTTTATATTTTTCTGTTCCCTTTCTCTATTTTCTTTCTTCCCTTTTATTGATATAATTGGGGTAAATAGGCTTTTCTATGAGAATTATGGAATTTAATTACATTTTCTTTTTATGAAGAATATTTTTGAAATTACAGATTTTAATTATCTGACCTGTCTTCCTCCTCTGCACAAAGGAAGGAGCCCTTCACGACTACCAAATTGTTTGCTGGTAAATGGCTTTCTCGGGTGAGGAAATTAGAGAGGAATGGGAAGCCCTGTTTATAGAATTTGCCAATTTCTATGGTGTAAACACTCATGCCATAGCTGATTTCAAACTACTGATGATTTAACAACCAGCTTGCAAAGTTCCTGAAAATTTAGCAATCAGTTCTTCCGAATCAGAAAAAAGCTGGCTTCAGCAGACCTTAACTACAGGTTCTTCTTCCACTCCTCACAGTAAAAATAGGCTAAATATTTACTGAGCATCTATTATATGTCAGTCTCTGGGCTTTCTCTGGAGGTCAGACATAGTCCCTGACTTCGGGGAATGTATAATCTAAAGGGAGAGATAGTATATTTCAGTACTGTGTGGTATTAGGCTAGGGAAAAGAGAAACATCAGTAGGAATCAGATAACTCTTCCTAGAGGTGGTGACATCTACACTGAAATCTGAGGAATGACAAAGAACTAGTCGGACTGAGAAGGGCAGGGGTGGAGAAGAATTCTCCACAGGAAACAATTATGTACAAGCTTGAATAATGAATAAGCAGTATGTGAGTGTGGAATTAGAAGTGGTCTAGTGAGAGCTGAAGGGCAGCCTGCATCTCCCTCCTGAGTGCCCAATCCACATATCCGGCTTCCTGCTTGACAACTCCATGATGATGTGCCACAGCCACCAAATTCAACGTCTTCCAAAGTAGGTGGCTTCCACCTTTCTCCTCCTCAGGTTGGTCCACAGTACTCACCGTCTCTTACTTCTATAGCTGGATAATATTTGGAGACATTAATTTATGATTTTTTTTTCAACTTGTATTTACCTCCCTTGTTGCCTTGGGGAGAGATGTGGCAGGGTACAGAGGAGTTACCTGCAAAACATTTTTTCATTCTGGCTTTTGCTGAAAACAGCCTAAGCTCCAGAGACAGAATGGAGTTTGCTGGCAAAGGCAGACTGTCTGGGAAAAACAAAAGGAAGAGGAAAGATTTTTCCTTAAGAGATTCTTTGTATCTGGAAAGAAAAGGATAGACGTCAGTATGTCCCAAGGCAGTGGGATTTGCGCCCCTGAACTTGGACCATAATGCTGTAAATATAAATGACTGAGGATGTGTGAGGCTTAGCAGGATGGTCCCAGACCCAGGAAATTCCTCTGGCCTCAGGTGTGGTTCTGGAGCTAAAGGGAGGGAACCAGTGCATAGGGCAGGGCCATCCTATCTGTAGACATGTTGTGCACTGTATCCTGGAGCCATAGGTGGCAGCTCCAGGAAGGAGCAAAGGCAACCTCTGTGGACAGATGAGTGCAAAGCAAAGGACCTCCCCACCACTCCCTGCCATCATCACCCACTCATGGCCTGGTCTGGCATATGCTCTTGGAACTTCGACCCTGCTCCAGGGAGTAAGGGAAGAACTTTATGAAAGAATAAGGGCTTTAAAGTGAAACAAAACATGCAGATTCATTCTTCTCCTTGTGTCCTCAGTGTCTCAAGGGGCTTATCTCTGCAGGCTGTTTCCCTGGCTCCCATCGCAGTTTTGTCAGACTTGGCCAGTGGAAGGTACTGGCAGGAGACTGCAGGGCAGGAGGAGAGGAGAATGTATAGTACACAGCCCCCTTCTCTCTCCAGAGATTGCTTCTGTAGCATATGCCAGTGGTTGTTTCTTCTCTGTGGCCGCAGCTCTCACCAGGTTGGCCATGCTTCCTGGGCCCCGGACTCCTGTAACCTGCCTCCTCTCTCATTTCTGCAGCCAGGGGCTGCAGTTGCTAATTTCTGGATTACTGTGTCATCTCCTGATTAGCTTCTTTTTCTATCACCTATGTTACCACTGTCTTGCATCCAATTACTTCTGTAGATATTCAAAATGGTTTACGTTTTCCTGGTTAGACCCTGCCTGAAACAAATCAGTTATAGAAAAGAAGGCCATGTGGTGTTTCTTGCACACCTGGCTTTGTAGATTCTGAAGATTTTTCTGAAGAATCTTTGTAGATTCTTGAAGGCTCTTGCCTTCAAGAACTCCCAGCAGACTGAGCGAGGTGGGAAGATAAATAGACATGGGTGTGACACCTACCACGGCTGTGATGGACGTGGACATTTTACATCATTATGTTGCTATCAAATTTACCTATTCTGTTCACTCAAGCTGGTTGTTTGCTAGCTGACATCATTTACATCGAGTGGTATAATATTTCCTAGACAACTGACATTTTAAAGTCATTTTAAAGTGATTTTCTGGAAAGGATGCCTTGAGGCAAAGGCATAACTTAAACACAAGGAGCGTGTGAGATGGAGCTTCTGAGTCCCCAGATTCAGAAGGCCTTTCAGGGCTCACAATCTATTCTACATTTGGGCCTAATCCTTTATAAGTATGGTATTTTTCTTTATAGATTAAAGAGATCTTCATAGAACACAGAAAGCTCTGGGAAGGGCTTCTGCATTAACTTGCACCCCTTATGTGCCCCTCAGCCGCAGCCCTTGCAACCCACATCCAATCTGAGTTAAGACAGTACCCAGTCAGCATCTCTAGGTGGCATAAATACATCCTTGATGGGGGCCACACATAAAGCTATTATCAACCATTACTGCCTGGTGAATTGGTTTATTAGGTGTTCTTTGTGACACTCAAGAAATGACTGAAGTTTTGACTGGGTGAAGAGTCAGAGTTAGGATAGGAGCACCGAGCACCACCCAGGGAGGGAGGCAATTTGGAGACAATACCCTCTCAAGAGAGCTAGCCTTAAGCCTAATAAACTAAGAGGGGAATTTTATTGCTTTTGGCCAAAGAACACTGCCAAACTCTCAGAGCAAAGGGCAAGTACAAGACATTCTTCTGAAAAAGTTACAAGATTTCAGACAGGAAGAAATGAAATTAAGTTTCTGAATATAAAATACACAATGTTTTGGAGAGAATGATCATCAGAACAATACACTATTGTGTCAAACAGATTATAATCTGAAATAATTTTCAGTGTGTTCTAATGTACTGATGCAAAAAAAAACCCTTCATTTATTTATTCATATTATGTTGTGCTAGGTTCTATATTTTTGAAGTTACATGCAAATCTATATTGGAAAAAAGTAATATTTTCTAAAATTGTTCATGGAACATTCCTTAAAACTTACTCTTCCCATACCTTCCTGTACGTATTTTGGTGCACATAAGTTGTAGCATAAAATATCTTATAGCTGAGCAGCCTCTGGGAGTCGTTCTGTTAAACTAGGGGTGTTTACATATTTTTTGCCTTTATATTATCAGGGACACATAGATTCTGGAACAAGTGTGAATCAAGACTTGTTTAAACTTGTATTAATCTACTCAAGATTATGTCTTTCATGCTCAGTAAAGCATTTTGTCTGAAAATGTAACAAACTCTCTTGATTTACCCGTGGTAGCGAAATTCGTAACACTTATAAACAATTTCGGGGTTCACTGACTATGTATACTCTCAGCCTTAGCCACTTAGTAAGCATATGACCTAAACTTTCTGCGTCTTTAAAACGTGGATCATAACTGGTTACTTCCTCGTAGAATGGCTGTTGAGAGATGCAAATTTGGATATACATGCCAGTAAATATTCTTACTGCTGAGCTTAACCAGTTCGGCAGAGATGTACATGAATTGACAGAAAAAAATCTTCATCAAAGAAAATAATTTATTGCAAGAAGAGACAAGATAAACATTTGTGCAAATTAAAAAATAGTTAATCCAATCAGAATCAGAATTTGAACTTTATGCCCCCAACACTTTCACTGGATATTAGGAGTTTTCGTAGCATGAAATTTTTAATTTAATGGACTTTTAGTTTTCTGTACTTCTGCTTAGTGCTGAGCCCTTTAAGCAGAGACTCACAAGTGACAAACATCAACACCACTTAACTGGGAACACCGGAGTGTTCCCAGCCCCGCAAGCTGGAGCTCTTTAGTCGGAGTGCGGGGTTTAGACTGGAAAGGGGGTGTTACGACTCCTCCTTCCCACCACCAGTCAACAACCCCGCCCACCCCCGCCAATTCCTTCTGGCCTCTTAGCGCCTTTCTCTCGCCCGCCGGCCCGCCCTTCCTCCGGGTGTCTGAGAGCTGGGCGCAGGAGGCGGGCTCAGTGCTGACGGGCTGCGCGTCTGCAGCCAGAGGGAGGAGGCGGGAAGGCGGGCGGAGGAGGAGGCGGGGGAGGAGGAGGAGGAGGCGGAGGAGGAGGAGGGGGCGGGGACTACGCCGGGCGGTAGCTGGCGCCGTGCGCGGTGGGAGAGGAGAGGGTACCCGACTGGCTTGGCTGGCGGCTGGCGGCCTCTGCCCGGATCTCGGCGCCGCAGTCCTGCGCCTCTCCCGCCCGTCTCCGGCTCCGCGGCCCCGGGCACTGTGGAGGCGGCGGAGCCCTGGGCCATCGGTAGGTTGCACGGGGACGGCGGCTCCATCTGTAACCTTTTGTGCCGCAGAAAAGGTAGTGGCTATGGGGGGCTTGGGGGAGTGGGTTTGCCCGAGTCACCGATCCCTAGTGCCAGCCCCAATCGCGGCGCCGCCCCTTCCTCTCTGCCTCGTGTCTGGGCCGGGCGCACGATGCCCGAGGTGCTGGGGAAACCCGGCCGGACCAGCTTCTGCAATGGGCGGCAGGGCGGCCCCAGCGTCCCACGGCCGCGGTGGACCGGTTCCCAGGCACCCGAAGGGGACTGGGGTCTGGTAAACTGGGTGGGGTCCGCGCGGGGTGCGGGGAGCTTGTGGTTGCCTGGCACAGGGGTGGGGCCGGAGACGCCGTGAGTGTGCAGCGCGTGTGAGTGAGTGTGCGGGGGCGTGCGCCCCCGTGTGCGCGCGTCGTGCGCTCGCTGGGGAGGTGCGGGTACTCGGCGACCCGGAGCGCCTCTCCCGCGTCGCCGCGGTGCGGAAGTCGGGGCGCGTTGGCGCGCACGCTCGCTCCCTCCCTTGGCCGCCGTGCCCGCATCGCGGGGCAGCGGGCCTAGAGGCCCCATTGAGAAGTAGCTTTCCCCAGCCTGCTGCACCTTTGGCCGCGTGCCCGGCCGCGCGCAGGGTGCGACTGCCCGGGCCAGATAGCACCTCAGGGCGAGCCCTGGCGGCCTGATCTCGCCGCCCCTCCTCGTCCGAGTTGCAACCCGGCTGCGAGGCTGCCCGCGCCCTCCGAGCGTCTGCCGGTGCAGTGGGGGTGGACCGGCCGGCTGTGGCCGTGTGCGCGCGTGTGGACTGGGGCCCGGTCCGAGCCAGAAGCGTAAGCGGCAGATGTCGTCGGGCATTGCCGCCCTCGCCCCACCTGTCGCGGGTGGACTTTGGGGCAGGTGGGAAACGGAGGAGAGGGGTTTCGAGGCGGGTGGCAGTCAGACCTCGAGCAACGGCCCCATTGTGAAGCTGCCAAACTCTCTCTAGTGGTGGAATCTGCAGCTCTCCGCCAGAAAGGAGATGGATACGCCAAGGGAATGATGGCCCCGTCCTTTTCCCCTTGCAAGTGTTCCACACCCTTAGGGACTCCCTGCCTCTCCACCCACCTCAGTTTTCAACCGGGTAGATTAGTGATTTGGGTGGAACCAAGATTTCCGCGTGTGTGTGTGTGTGTGTGTGTGTGTGTGTCTGTGGTGCACAGGTAAAGCTGAGAACTTTTTATTTGAGGAGGAGGAAGAATGGAAGCATTTTGTAGTGTGCTTTGCCGCTCCTAGCTGAAAGAACAATTCTTGCACATTTCTGATGTTACTAGGCTCTTCGTTTTCCTTTTTTTTTTTTTTTTTTCAAAGAGCCATCCTAGGGTTGTTAGTGGCTTTATTTTTTCAAATTCTGTAATGCAGGAGTGACACTAGACAGATAGAAATGACCCTTTCGCAAAGTTTGTTTTCCCAGTCATTTCAAAATATAGTATTGGTTATTATTGCAGAAGCTTTTGGCCTCGATTTATGATTACACTATTATGCTTAATGAATGTTTCACAGAATCCTCCGTGTTTTTATTATGTAACTGAATGCATTATAAACTTTAAAATGAACGTGATGAAATATGAGTTAATGAATACAGAGACCTGTTAATTTGATAACAGTTTATTTATAGAATATGCTTTTGCCAACATTTTAGTTTAATTGCAAATGAGAGTGTTAGTGGTAACTACTTCAGTGTATAAGATATATTTATTGATGTTATGTAACAGTCAGTGAATTTGCTTACTTTGTATACTGTATATTTTGGAGAGCTATTATAAAATTAACTCAAAAGTATTTAATATGGCCAGAGTAATACAACTTTATATACAGGATTTAAAATTTATTTGCTGATTTGTAGATGGGGGTGAGGTGGAGGATCAGCCTTCTTTCCTCCAGAGAGAACTTTGATTTTGTCATCAGCCTGTCAAAATGAGTATCTGGTTTTCTTTCCCAAAGGTTAGCTAATTCCACTGTGTACACCTGTCCCATTTTGATGGTGCTTCCTAAGAGGCAAATTCCTTGTAAAGGCTGCATGTTGACCTTTAGTTCCACTTACTATTGGTCATATTTGCAGTGAAACTGGATATTTTTCTAAAAGTAGAAGGATGACACCACGTGATAAGAAGATATTAGTAGCCTAGGTTTAATTTTTACTATCAGAAATGGAAGGATAATGAATGCTACCCTTTAAGGGGGTGGATTGCTATTAAAATAACATAGTAGAAAGAGAAACACATTTTTGTCTTACTGAACGAATATGGGTTATCTTACAAAGTTGGCAAGGTTAATGGTTTGTTTTTAAGGTCAAGGATGGTTTCAGAAAAGGTACTCTAACTCTTCTTAACAACTATTGATGATTTAGTTTTTGCAAATTGCAAATGGTAAAGTTAGTTATTTGAAAGGAACCTCTAAGATGAGCATCTAGGTACAGCTAAACATTTTGTTTTCACTGTTGTGTTGTACTTTGACAATTGAGCCATTTTGTTTCTGCTTAGTGTTCTGTTAATATTCCTCCAGAGATGTTTTGGTTCATCTTTTATTTGTTTTTAGTGGTCTTTGAGGCTAATGTTTACAAAATATTTTCACTATTCTGAAAGGAATTTTTTAAAATTGCTGTTTTTTTCTAAGTGCTTTTTCATTATTGGTTTCTCTCTCTTTTTTTTTTTGAGATGGAGTCTCACTCTGTCGCCAGGCTGGAGTGCAGTGGTCCAATGTCGGCTCACTGCAACCTCCATCTCCCGGGTTCAAGTGATTCTCCTGCCTCAGCCTCCCAAGTAGCTAGGACTACAGGTGCATGCCACCATGCCAAGCTATTTTTTGTATTTTTTAGTAGAGATGGGATTTCACCATGTTGGCCAGGCTGGTCTTGATCTCTTGACCTCATGATCCACCCACCTTGGCTTCCCAAAGTGCTGGAATTACAGGCGTGAGCCTGTAATTTAAGAAGAGACCCGACCTGGTCTCTTCTTAAATAGCCACTCTGAAAATGCTATCTGTTTATTTATTTATTTTTTATTTATTTATTTATTTATTTATTTATTTTTTTTGAGACGGAGTTTCGCTCTTGTTACCCAGGCTGGAGTGCAATGGCACGATCTCAGCTCACCGCAACCTCTGCCTCCTGGGTTCAGGCAATTCTCCTGCCTCAGCCTCCTGAGTAGCTGGGATTATAGGCATGCACCACCATGCCCAGCTAATTTTTTTTGTATTTTTTAGTAGAGACGGGGTTTCACCATGTTGACCAGGATGGTCTCGATCTCTTGACCTTGTGATCCACCCGCCTTGGCCTCCCAAAGTGCTGGGATTACAGGCTTGAGCCACCGCGCCCCGCTTATTTATTTACTTTTTTAAGGTTTTGGTGGGCTTCAGATTAGGGCTATGAAAAAAATGAAAGTAAATGTTTTGGGAGCTAGAATTAGAACTCACAACTTCTACTGTATCAATATCTTTGCCTAAAGTTTGTCTTTTCATAATATAAACTTGAATGATGAATGAGATGTATATACCAATAATTGTAAGGGCTATGTGCTGGGCCTCAAATCTATAACCTCAGTATTTGTGATCGATATTGTTAATTTTTTTCTTATTGCTGTTTTGTTAGTGATCTGTGCTGAAGCCTGAGATTTATGACTTTTTTGTGTGTGTGTACGGATTTTGTTTGGACTTAAACATTTCCAGATGGAGCTTTCTGTATTTTTTGGAAAGTCACTCCCTTCTCTGGGTTCCTAGTGTCATTCAGGTTTACCATTGTATGTATTAGATTCATTTATTTCCATGTCTGTTCTCCTCTCTGGCCCAGTTTCAGGCTTTACTCTTTGTATGTGCACCAGTGCCTGTACACTGTGGGGATATGTAATAAGACTCAAGAAAAATTGTTGAATGACTGAATAAGTGAATACCTAAGTGGTTTCACCATGTTGGCCAGGTTGGTCTCAATCTCTTGACCTCATGATCTGCCCACTTTGGCCTCCCAAAGTGCTGGGGGCATGTAGAAGAACTCAGATCTGAATGGGAATTCACTGTTCAAGCAGAAGGGTGTTTCCCTTTTTGAAAAAGTCATTGCCTTTCTATTGGTATATGTTACTTTTGAGCAGGATAACAAAACAGTCAAACTGAGACACTTTTGAAAGTTAAAGGGGGTTGCTTTAAATAATTATGCCAGGATATTGACTGTGAATTGAGATACACAGTCACTCTATTTTTGAAAGGCATTCTTCTTTATTTACCTGTGATGATAACTACAACGTGAGAAATTTGCTACATTTCATAGTTAATGTTTGCAAACTTTTCTATTTGTAGACGCTTCACTTGCAGTCAAATGTTGGGTGTCTTTTGCTTAGTCACTCATGACTTTCTTATCCAGAAGTCTGTGGGCAGCTCTTGGCCAATGCTTAGTTTTTCCTATTTTTATTGCTTATGGGATAATGTCCCACTGCATTCTGTTTTAGCTTCTTATAACTGGAAGCATTTATTATATCACATAGCCTTTGCTCTATTTACTTCAGTGTTTGTTTCTATGCAGTATTTAGTCTATCTTCCAAGAATTTCACATGGATTCCTTTTCCTCTTGCTGACTGTTTTTTAGAGGAAATCTGTTGATCCCTTTCCAAGCCTTCAGTGTTCAGAACATTGGCCAAAATCAATTGCAAGCAGTAGAGAATTATAAAGTATTCTAAAAGTGTGTGTTATTTGAAAGGTACATGTTATGGAGACTTTTATATTACAATATTTTAATTGTTATAAGTGGGAGATGGGGTGGAATCCTTACTGTCATTTTGTAGTAGATTTCTTTATGGGATTTGTCTTAAAGAAAAGGTATATTCTTATACTAGTTAGTTTCTGATCTTGTTCTTTTTATTTCTTTTTCCCTCTTTTTCACCACATACCTCCTCCTTCTCTTAGCATCTGTGCACAGAGAGCATTTAATTACACACAAAGCATTAAGCAGAGTCAAAAATAGAAAAACTGAGAATGTAATGGAGCTCTTGCACCTTAGTTTTGCTTGTGTTGTTCCCTTGGACACTGTGTTTATATTCTATTTTTGGCTTGGCACTGGGATAATAGGAATAATCAGTTACTACTCTTTGTTTACTATGAAATTACTGACCATTTCCTAGATTTCCACATCAGCTCCAGTGCAAGAGTTAGATAATGTGTTTGAGGCTCCCCTGCTTTCAAATTGAGACTAAAGTTTTAGTTGATTTCTTTCTTTTGGTGTTGAAAAACTGAAAGGGTAAATATTGTTCTGATGCATGTAAAAACTTTGTAAGAATATGTCAGCGAATACATGGGCAAATTATATGAAAGTTCGAATGAGATTTCAGACTATCAAAACTATTCTTTATTTACGATTAAGACATTCAGATATTTCTGTTTCTCCTGCTTGTTTTTCAATTGACATTTCTAAAATTATAAATGAAATCTGTCCCATCTGCGATAGATATAGTCTTGAGAAATGAAGCGGAAATATATAACTGTATTTGATATCCAGCTATATAACCAGAAAGTATTGGTTGATAACATTTGTTCTGTCTTATAATTCATGATTTTAGAAAATATAAGCTCTTAGAAGAAAAATTCCATGATTTAGAAGGATTTTGTATAAGACTATCCACGATATGCCATCAAATCCTAATATTTTTCGAGTTGGAAATAACCTTGCAGCTAGTAGTGAAAACTACCTCCCCCAACCATTTCACAAGTGAGGCGGTAAAGCTTTTAGATAAAGTGCCTCCCCATAAACTTAAAATAGAATTTCATTTATAGAAATTAATTAGTATACATTTGGCAAGATCGTGATTATTGTGTAAAAGGCTATACATGTGGTCTTACCATTGAACAGAGGCCAGAGTGTAAAGTAAATGAACTTTGGAGTCAGACCAATTGGGGTTCTGACTCTTGCTCTGACTCTGATGTAATATCACTTGAAAGACTACTTTAAAATAGGATACTATTAAAGAGTGGTTTAAAAATGGGACAATAATATTTTCCTCATGGAGTAGTTAAGATTAAATGATATAAATTGTATATAGCTTTTGACATATAGAAGATGCTAAAGAAATGTTTTTAAGATTCTCTTTCCCATTAAAAATTCATTAAATAAGAAATGAAGATGAACGTTGTATCTTTAGTATTGGGGAAATTATTTGGGTTAATTATTTAAATAAACATTTTGTCTATAGGTAGCAATATTTGTTATATTACAATTTACTGTGTATTAAAACCAGAGGCCTTGGGAGGCCGAGGCGGGTGGATCACGAGGTCAAGAGATCGAGACCATCCTGGTCAACATGGTGAAACCCTGTCTCTACCAAAAATACAAAAAATTAGCTGGGCATGGTAGCGCGTGCCTGTAATCCCAGCTACTCAGGAGGCTGAGGCAGGAGAATTGCCTGAACCCAGGAGGCGGAGGTTGCGGTGAGCCGAGATCGCGCCATTGCACTCCAGCCTGGGTAACAAGAGCGAAACTCCGTCTCAAAAAAAAAAAAAAAACCAGAGGCTTTATTGATGGTGTAGAATCAAGGCTTAATTTTCTAGATTTTTTGATATTTTGGTTACCCAATTTGAAAATGCTTGGTGGCAAAAGAAATGAAAGGGAGTGTTTCAGTTATCTACATCTAAAGAAGTACCAAAGGCTGATAAACGTGCCAGTTTCTCGGAATATCAGTTCTTGGTGCATTAGTTCCTTCCAGTTTCTCAAGATAAAGAAACACCTATTAAATTCAGTAATTGTCTATTTCTTTTGGATAAAACTCTTCTGCGCTGGCAAGGAAACTAATAAAGTTACAAACCCCTTGCTATTTTTCTTGCAGTTTGTCTTTTGTTTGAGAAGTTATTGTACTATCGTCACTGCTCAGGCTCTGTGCACCTAAGCAGTTAAAATGAATCTTCTCTCCTCATTTGACACCCCTCCAACCACTTCTATTGTTTAGCAAAACAGAAAACCAACAACCAAAGAAATTTTTACAGATGGAAAAGGACTTTAAAGGGTTTCCTTGGTCTCAGCAAATTAACCCTATTAACTGGGGAGGTAGGAAATAAAGATAGAGATTCTCTTACACGTTACCTTCCTAGGTAAGAGAGGGAAGGCACAGAGGAGATGCTAGAAACCTTCAGAATGGTGGTAACCATAAAAAAGTGCTTTTTCAGTCGTTCTCTTTTTTGTTCTTGTCATCCAAGAGCCTTCTTATCATTTGCCTCATATTAGCCTTACGTAAGATTTACATTATCGCTGCTTTATGGCTAAAATGAGTAGATATCAAAAATTAATTGCATAATAATGGCATCATATGTTGTTAAGAGCTTTGCAGCATGTAAAGCATTCACCTACCTCATTTCATTTGGTCCATCTCACAACTGTATTAGGGAGGAGGGGGGCTTATTATGGTCCTCATTTTAGAGATTGGTATTTATGCAGGGTCAAGAGGCAGAGTTTTAGCAAGGCTGTAGCTAGAAACTATGGCCTGTACTTTTAATCCTAGCATAAGCATTATTTTTTTTTTCTCCATAGAGTACTGTAAATCAGTTGAACACCTGAATAGGCCTAGGATGGTGAAACTAATACTTATTACCTTAATTTTACTTGTCTGATTATTTAGCCCATTTAGCTGCTCTTAGTCTCTAGGTAGAATTTAAGCAGCAGAGTACAGAGGAATACACATGATGAAATGTTTGAGGATGCATTTAGTGGAATAAACTCAACATTACTTTAATTGAGTTAATTAATTATTGGATCCTATATAACCTATACTTGGTGTTACTACCTCCTGCTAGTTTCATTCTCTTTTGCAGTTAGAATTGATACCATGTTTTAAGTTGTGTTACTTGTTAAATTAAAGGTTTATTTTTGTATTTCATGTTTAGTACCTGGAGTAGAACAGAAAAATTATTATGTCTGTGTTCCCTTGGGACTCATTGGAAATTGTACAGTGACATCTTCTGGGATTTAGTCTGGTAAGTTGTATTTTGCTTTTTCTGTTTGTTAACAGTTGTATGAAAATAATACCATAATGTGTTTTAAAGACTGCATAAATAAACAAGTGAATATGAAATGTTGGTTAACAAGTGAATGTGAAATGTTGGTGTATTATTGCAAATATATATACTATAATTACAGATTTTTAATGTTGAGAAATGAAATTATTGTTGCAATATGCAAACATTTTACTTGAAATGTTTGACTATTTAAGTTTTCCTTCTTTTAAATTCCCATGAGATAAATCTTACGAAATCATATTTCTAAGTAAAGTAGTTAGAGGTAGTTGCTCCAATTTGGGGCAAATTTTAGTAAAAACATTAATCTCCAAATGTTGCTGAAATAATTTGCAAAAAATTCTGATTATATATGATCATACATAAAGAATGAACTAACAGGTGTCTGACAGGAGCATTATTTTCACTTAGTCAGATAGCAGTTCACTACAAATGTGACATTCTTTTTATCACACCCTGAATTTAAACTGTTAAAAATATGCAATACTGTTTTCTTCCTTTAGTTGTCTTTTTTCAGTGTGTCATCTGTGTATCTTTGCTGACATAGTTGTCCATGTGGCTCGAAGTCTTTGAAGGGAAAAAAAAACTTCATAATGAGCTATGGTAGTTCTTATGGTAGCTCTTCAGCATTCTCAAGACTATATTAGTGTGACTTCGTGTTTTGGTGTGTCATTCTACTCGGCCATTATCTTTGTACATCCTCGCTTTAAATTATGTAGAGAGGTCATAATCCTTGGAAATAGCAGAGTTTCCTATAAGTGATTTCTAAATTTTCAGTCAGCAGCAGAATGATTCAAAGGAATGTTAGGGGAAAACAAACACTTTAATCTCATTAAGTAGATAAAACCTATTAAATTTATGAAAATGCATTTTAGGACATTTGAAAAATGGAAACATTACTAAAATTTTCAGTTTTGTGGAAAAGAGCAAGAAGTTTGAAAACCATAGTATGAAGTACTTTGAGAGGATATTGAATAAAAAATAATGTGGCCTGGTCCCTGACTCAGCTAACAGAAATAAAGCATAAAACTAGGAGCAGTGGGTAGAAGCTACAGGAATATATGTGTGTATATCTGTGTCTATCCATCTTTGTCTGTATATGCCTATATTTGTACAGTTGTCCCTTGGCATCCATAGGGAATTGATCCCAGGACTTCCCATGGATACCAAAATCTGAAAACATGTAAATCCCTGATACAAAATGGCATAGTATTTGCCTATAACCTATGCACATCCTCTTGTATAGTTTAAATAATCTGTAGATTGCTTATAATACCTATAACAATGTACGTGTTACATAAACAGTGGCTGTACTGTATTGTATGCATGTTCAGTATAGATGTAATTTTTTGGTTTTTCAGATATTTTCTCTCTGTGGTTGGTTGACTCCATGGATACAGAACCCATGGACTCAGAGGGCTGACTGTATGTATGCATGCACATGCAGATCTGTATATGAATAAATCAACATTCTAGCAGAGCTGCACAAGGTGAAATGAGTCAACTTGGGAGAGAGTGAGTTAACTGTCACTGAAGGTGTTCAAACATAGGCTGGGCAACTATTAAGATTCCTTTTGATTCTGAAATTATATGGTACAAAAAAATTTTAAATTCGGAGGACCATCTGAAACTTGGAAATATGTGACAAAGAGTTCATTTATTTTCAATGTCACACTTATTGAAGTATAACTTACATAGTAAAATTCATCCTTTTAAAGTATACAGTTTGATGCATTTTGACCAATGTACCCAGTTATATAGTGACCACTACAGTCAACAAATAGAATATTTTCATCACCCCACAAAATTCCCTTTTGCCCCTTTGCAGTTATCACCTCTCCCCACCCTAGCCCTTGGCAATCACTGATTAATTTCAGGCCAATAGTTTTGCTTTTTCCAGAATACACGTACATGGAATCGTGTAGTATACGGTGCAACATCTGCCTCTTTCACTTAGTGTTTTCTTAGTTTGTTCCATTTCATTGCTTAGTGGTATCCATTGTAGAGATGGACCGAAGTTTGTTTATCTCTTTCTCTGTTGATGGATATTTGGATCGTTTCCAGTTTCGGTGACTGTGTATGAAGCTGTCATAAATACTCACATTCAGGTGTTTGTATGGACATGTATTTTCATTTTTCTTGGGTTAGATATCTATGAGTATGGTGACTGGGTTGTTTAATGAGCATTTGTTCAATTTTATAAGCAAATGCCAAATTATTCTCCAAAGTACCTGACAAAGGCTTCTAAGTAGTTAAAATAACTATACCAAAATGTATGTAGATGAAGGAGCCCGATTCTCATTCAGCACAGATTTATTTTTATTTTACATGCAGTTTTAACACGTTTGGTTAGCAGATATTTTCAGCCCATAGCAGATTAGGAACAGTAAATTAGAAGGCCTACGGGTAGGTTGTTAGCAATTATAAGCAGCCAAAAATTATGTTCACATATGACTATACAGTAATTACTGATTAAAAACAAAGCAGGAACTACAAGAGTGAAACTCTTCTATCTGATAAGTTCTATCTGACAGGTTCCCAAACTTATATGCATATTAGAATCACCTGGGAATCTTTTAGGAATTGCAGAACCCAGGCTACATCCCAGATCAGTTAAATCACAAATCTTGGGTGGAACACTGACATCAGTATTCTTTGAATCTCCTTGCATGATTCTGTTGTGTAGACAAGTTTGGGAACCACAGGCTAGAAGCACAGCATGGACTTGGAGCCAGGATGCCTGGGTTGTAATTACGGGCATTAACTACCTATATAGTTCTGGGCAGGCCCCTGTCTTCATGGTTTCAGTGTCTTCTTTATATTTGGAGGTAGAGATTCCAGGTACGTTATTTCCAAGATGATTCTGGCATTAAAACTATATGACTCTAGCCAGGGCTTATACCTGTAATCCTAGCTACTTGGGATGCTAAGGAGGGAGGATTGCTTGAGACCAGCGTGGGCAACACAGTGAGACCTTGTCTCTAAAAGTATGAAAGAAATAATTAACCCGTTGTGGTGATGCACACCTGTGTCCCAGATACTTGGGAGGCTGAGGTGGGAGGATCGCTTGAGCCAGGAGTTTGAGGTTGCAGGGAGCTATCATTGCCCTACTGCACTCCAGCAAGGGTGACAGAGCAAGACCTTGTGTCTAAACAAACAAACCAACACAAACACAAAAATAGGTGACTCTAGATATCATAGATATCACCAGACAGGTATTAGCCATGCTTAGAAGTTCCTGTTTCCCAAATAATGGCTCTATTCCAATGGTTTGATTCAGGTACCTCTTAAAAAGGATTTTCTTAACATGATGACATTTTTATTCTGTATATTTAAGATAGTTATGTTGATATCTGTTTTCTCTTATATGGTATTGCTGTATGTTGCTAAAAAAAAAAGTGGAAGCATATGGAGCAGTGTTTTGATTACTGGGAATGATTTTTTTTTTATATAATCTTTATTTTAAAAAATTCTCAGAATGCAATTTCAAAAAGAATTCTTTGTATAGCAGTTTTGAAACTTACCAGCTATTTTCAGAGCTGGTCTAAGGAGCATCTAGATCATATTTTCAAAATGTTGCTCTTTGTGCCAGATAGGAAGCTTAGCCTCTTGAAGAGTGTTCAAAACTGTGCAGACTTCTCTCTTGTCTGTTTCTGCTGGTGCCTGGGGTTCCGCTGACGTGTGTTATGATTTGGACCTGTTTGCTTTAGTCTCAGCCAGAATACTGGTGTTGGGGTATTGAATGCGGTACCTAATGCTTTTGAAAGGTACACTGTATATATTTTTCTAACATATATAAATAAAATGTTATCTTCCCTTTTTTGAAGGAAAATTTACATTTAGTTTATAAATTTCTTTAAAGAGGTGTCTGAGTGTTTTATGTGAAAATAATATCAGCAGATTGGAGGTCAAAGAATGGCTGTCGTGTCCCTTTCATTTATCTTTCTGTTTTTGGAAAAATTCGAACACATCAACAAAAAGAAAGCACATCATCTTCCTTTCTTCTTTTGATAATTTCTGTTCCTAAGCAATAGAAGGAGAAGCAGGCACTCTTTGAGTGACTGGATAGGTTGTACTCTTTAAAAGTGTTTACATTAATTTTTAGTTATATAAAGTAATATATTATCCATGTTAAAAAACAGAAACATTCTTAATAAGGTTTTGTGAAGGTTGTTATGAAAATCTGAAAAGAACATGTTCTTTGACTCAGCATTTTTACTTCTGGAATTTCTTGCAGAAATACTCATGTGTGTCTGTGTGTACACTTGCATGTTTTCATTGTAGAAAGAAGTAATCACTCTCACGTTTGTAAATACTCAGGAAAAGGAAGGATATATCAAAATATTAATAGAGGTTTCCTCAAGATGTGTCCGGCATTGGTAGGGGATGAAGAATGATTTTGCTATTTATGGTATATCATTATGAATTATTTGGACTGGATAGCTTTCAGTTTCCATGTCTTGCTTTTATCAGTTTCAAAAACAACAAGGAAAAACAGTGATTTGAGCAGGTATGGGGTAAGAAAAAGGTAGAAAGTATGTGGAAGGGAAAGGTGGTTATAAAAAATGTTCATGGACTCTAAGACCTCTTTGAGATATCTCTGTATGGTTAAAGAAATTAGCAAGCAGGATGGTGCCCCAGGCATAGAACCTAGTGAAACAATTTTTGTTTCTTAGAGTATGTTACTGACTCAGACACCCTGTAGCATAGGAGCTGACTATGGGCAATATCTGGATGTATCTTTGTGTTAAGTCATATTCTCAGCTTTTTGGAACCTTCGCTTTTCTTTCTCTCAATGAGAATTACATTGAACCTTACCTTTACATGAAAAATATGTTTGATAAACTAATTCATTCTGTAATAGAGAAAAATAAAGGTGTTTTAAGAGAAGACAGCAAAAAACATTATTTAACTTGGTGGAATGAGTCTAAAAATAGAATTTCATGCCTTTGACATCTCAGCATCTCAGCTAAAGGTTCAGGGAGTTGGAATTTTTTAACGGGCATGCTACTGATATATAAATGAACCCCAAATATAGGAAAGCTAATGAATCAGTTAATTTTTTGAGTTTCTTAGATGAAATTCAGGTATTAGCATACAGTATTTTCAAAAAGAATTCTTTCTATAGCATTTGTCAGACTTACCACCTGTTTTCAAAGCTAGTCTAAGGCGCCAAGGGCATTTAGGTTATATTTTCAAAGTATTGGTATTAATGCCCCAAATTTAGGTTTGGCCTCCAGAGAGTATTCCAAGCTATGCGGATTCTATATGGGTCAGAGGCTTTTGAACATGGTTATCCTGGTGCACCATGTTCTCCTACACATGTGTTGTAATTTGGACCTATTTGCTTTATTTTTAGCCAAAATTTACAATTTCATTCCTTACCCAATGCTTTGTGTACATTTTTTTTTTTTTTGAGACAGAGTTTCGCTCTTGTTACCCAGGCTGGAGTGCAATGGCGCGATCACAGCTTACCGCAACCTCCGCCTCCTGGGTTCAGGCAATTCTCCTGCCTCAGCCTCCTGAGTAGCTGGGAGTACAGGCATGCGCCACCATGCCCAGCTAATTTTTTGTATTTTTAGTAGAGACGGGGTTTCACCATGTTGACCAGGATGGTCTCGATCTCTCGACCTCGTGATCCACCCGCCTCGGCCTCCCAAAGTGCTGGGATTACAGGCTTGAGCCACCGCGCCCGGCATTTGTGTACATTTTTAAAGAATTAGTGTTATCTTTTTCTGGTATCATCTAGTTGGATCCATATGTAGCATCTATGAACATTGCCAGATCTTTCATGTTTTATAAATACTTTGGTGCCATTGTTACTGATTGGATTGTGAGGGAATTTGGTATTGAAGACCTTAGGTGTCTTTTGGAAAGTTGTATTTGTTCCTGGTACTTTCTAAGAAACTCAATTTCAAAAGCATTGTTTAATTACAAGTTGACTTTTCTATTCTTGTTTCATTTTTTTGTTTTAGTTTTCTTCTATCCACAGACATTTTGTTGCTTCTGTAATTGTAACATTAATACTTTTTCTGTTTTCTATTTACGGTGTATTTTTGCTTTAAATTATATATGAAAGACATTAACGGAAGCAAGAAACGTGTCTTTGGTCCCTGAGTTTTAGAGCTCTGGAATGTAGCAGTTGGCATTAGACCTGATTTCTTGATTCACAGGTTATTCTTATTGATGCAGTGGGAAGTGTGGCACCCATTGCATTGTACCGCTAGTAGTATTTATGAAAGTGCTTTGTAATTTTTATCTTGGCAGCAAGCTTTTTTGGATACAAGGTTTATTTGACAATATGAAACAAAATGCTGAGTCATGAATAGGTATATTAAAAATAACAAGCCTGTAAGCATTTATTATTTTTCATGGGAAAACCTGAAGAATATACTGCTAAACACAGGCCATCTCCACTTATCGTGACCATAGCTGAGTTTCCTGATGAATGTCTTTCTATAAGAAATTTTGCTGTGGAAAATGTTGGATGTCCATATATCAAGATAGGTTGACTTTGAGACTGTTCAGTTTTTATTGTCTTCAGTGCCATCTTTGTTCTTTTCTTTTTAGAATTCTGGAATTAGCAGGTAACTAGACTTCTTCCTCTGCAGATGAGGAAGTGCCTAAAGAGCTTCTGTGCATTGTAAAGATAACCTGAGCAAGCTGATTGTGTAACTGTTCTCAGGATCTTGCTTCAATATTTAAATCTAGTCAGGAAATCCTCAGGAATGGAGTAGCGTATAAGTGTTGTTTTCTGAAGAATGGGAGGTATGCTGCTTATTCAGCATTCAGCCCAACTACTAATGAAATATTTGACAATGACAGCTGTCTTTTCTGAAACCCAGCCTCTACCTGGCTTTCCTGGTGCCACATAGTAGATATTTTTTAGAAGGGCAATATGTAAGTAAAAAGAATCCTTTGGAAAAACAAAAGCTGTTGGTGAGAGTCTTGTTTCCAGCATTCATGTTCCTGTGTGAATATCAAGACCTGAAGTAGTTGTGCGTATGGCAGTATATTGTAGAGACCAGTGAAGCAGCCAATAAGCTGTTAGTTTTGAGAATACACTATTTGTAGTTTGGAGCAAAAGGACTGTTGTTTGATAACCATAAAGTACAGTTTTTCAGTTCTGAGGATTGCTCATCAAAGTTCAGCAGATAGCAGCTATGTGTTTTATGTTTAAAATCAACCTTTTCATGTTCCGGTGACTTGAGACCGTCCCGCAGGAGTTTTCCCAAGAATACTGACCTGTTTTGCATTGGCTTTAGGTGCTCTCTTGAATTTTTATGTTGGAGAATATTAGAAATGCTTACTCCTTCAACTTTCTGATTAGATTGTGTTTTCCGTAGTGAATGTTTTTGTCTACCTCAGTAAAATACGGTAGATTTCATACACCAGACTGGTTGAAATTTCCAGAGCTCTTAAACCACATCTGTATATTCTACTTAATAACCTAGGTTAAATCATTGTCTACCAGGTTGATGTGTGAAAATCCTGTTTGGATAGTTCTCTTCCCAAGCCAGTTGACTTTTTTTTTTTTTTTTAAATAGTGTTATTGGCTGTTGGCAACTTAACTGATGAGTTGCTCTTCTAACAATAGTGTCTATTTCATATCAAATCCAATTTTGACCTTCACACTTGTCTTCACATTTCTAATTTTCCAGGTACTTCCAGGTATTTTCTAGCTAATATATAATTTCTGCCTATTTTTCTAAACTGTTGTGTCCCTCTATGCTTTATCTTCAAACCCTAAGGATTCTCAGAATTTCTGACGATTTACCTTGATGCAGCAGGATTGACTTAGTATGGGGAGAAGCGTTTGATAATCTGTTGACCACAAAAGCCTGTACCCATTCCTTTTTACTGCAACTTCGTGCACTATTAACTTGCTTTGCAAATTTTTTCCCGTGTAGACAAAAAAGATGAATTTTAGCCTCGCTTTTGTATGAATTATTGCCCAATTTGGAATGCGTGGGGTCTGAAGTTATAGATTTAAAGAAGTTTATAATATACCAAATGAGAATGCAGAAAGGTACCCATGGTGGAACTCCATGGGTTGTCATGGAGTGCCAGATTTGAAAGAGACCTAGACCGGAGTCTCAGAGCGGACGGACTGCTGGAGTGTCACTGCCTTGGCGACTCTCCTTGGGTTTGGTGCCCCATCTGTGTGTGTGTGTGTGTGTGTGTGTGCCCTTTCCTCCATGGCCCTAGTTAGTTTTTTGCCTCACTGACCCTCCTCTCCTTTTCAGGATGAAGTATCAGAGAAATAGCTACTACCTGTAGCTGCCAGTCAGGTTACATAGGTTGGAGGCCTTGGATATGGTCTCCTGTGTTCTTTCTGGGTTACAAATTAGTGAGAAAGGAAGTACAATTTTGTCATTTGACTCTGAGTAAATATTTGTTTGTTTAGCATAAAAATTTGTTGAAGCTTCATATGTCTCTCTAAAGTTTAGCTAAGAAGTCTTGTATGCATATCAGAGTAGCTGGTAGTCACCTGTTATTCCAGTTCTATCAAGAGAGAAATATGTTACTCAAACATAATTTATTTTATATAAATAATATAAACAATAATATAATTTATTTTTACATTAAAAATATAATAAAGCTGATTACATCTAAAAGGGTTCAGGGACTAGAGTATTTGAGTTAAATAAAAATGGGAAACAGTTGAAGGTTTAGAATAAATAGTAATACTATATTGATCCTTTGGCGTTTGCTTTATTTCAAAAATTGTAATAAATGTTTGTTTTTAGTGGGGATCATAGGGAGGAAAAGATTGAATCTGGTAACTTCCACAACCTTTTAATGAAGGAAATTAGAACATAAATGTAGAGGAATAATGTGCTGGGTTGTTTTATTTTTTTTTTTAAAGCTTTCTAATTGCTTGGATTTTAAATGCATACCCAAACTTCAAGAAATACTTCAATAGGAAGTGGTTATTTTTCTTGTAAAAAGATTCATAAGAGTTATTTAATAAATTTTTAACTAAATTTTTTATCTTAAAATCAGTTGACATCATTTTGATTACCAATCTGAGATACTTTAAACCATGTTATCTACTTCCAATTGAAAAACAGGTAGAAATACAATTTTTCAGAAATGACATTGTCACTATTTCCCTTAGTATTTTATTTTCCAAACTGGGATCTATCTGCAGCTTTTGGGAACCTACCCACAACTTGTGCTACTTCTTGTCAGTGGGGCTTTCCAAACTATGTAATGTGGTAAACATAAGGAACAGTGTTAATATTCATTGTGATTCTGCCATTTATGAAACTATTCAAAAGTGTGATGTCTTGGGTACTGGAAAAACAAAATGTCAAGTCCCTGGTATATTTTGTGATTAAATAGTCAAGTAAAATGACATCTGATGTTTTATATATTTTCAGTATTAAAAATTACATGGTATATTGGATTTAGGATTAACTTTTAAACTACAAAATGATATTCTTTAAGTAATTCATTGGAAATATGGAAGGAAGAACATTTACAAGGTTTGGGGAAACCTTCCCCTAAGACTCCTTATGCAGTAAGAATAGGTTTTTAGGTCAAAATTGGATTCCTTGAAGAAATTGATCAGCTCAATCAACTTTATTATATGTTCCTTAAAGACAAATTGAAAAGAATTGCAGATATCAAGAGCTGCTTTAAATTAAATTAACGGAAAAATTTAACTTTTAAGCCAGAAATATTTTGTGTGTTCTTAAGAAACTGTGTGATTGCTTTCATTTGGTTAATGCTGAGATCTGTATTTGACTCCCTTAATATTGCATTAAGGAATAAACTTTATGTGATTGAGTAGAGTGCTGAATTTAGAGAAGTATTTTTGTTGTTGCTTTTTGTTTGCTTCTCCATCTGAACTCTTTTGTGGTACATCAGACTTTAACTTGCCTTTCAGTTCTTGAAAGTGGATAGCTAGTTATAATTTCATGCCCGCTCTGAAACGTTTAGTAGACACAGATAACATGTCAGTAGTAAGTTGACTGTTTTTCAGGCAAGTGTTACTTCATGCTTCCTGAGCCTTCTAAAAGGACCTGGTCTGGCCCAAGTTTCTGAGTGTTATATTCCTCTGGTCTGGCTCAAGTTTTTGTGCATTATATTCTTCTAATCTAAGTCTGTTTACTTTTAGGATTGTGCAGACTGGTGCTTAAAATGGAAGTCGATATTAATGGAGAGTCTAGAAGTACCCTGACCACCCTGCCCTTCCCTGGGGTTGAGGCCAACTCCCCAGGAAAGGCAGAGGCGGAGAAGCCCCGCTGCTCCAGCACACCCTGCTCCCCGATGCGGAGAACTGTGTCAGGCTACCAGATCCTGCACATGGACTCTAACTATTTGGTTGGCTTCACAACTGGCGAGGAACTCCTGAAGTTAGCTCAGAAGTGCACAGGAGGTGAAGAGAGCAAGGCAGAAGCCATGCCATCCTTACGTTCCAAACAGCTGGATGCAGGACTTGCCCGTTCCTCTCGTTTGTATAAAACCAGAAGTAGGTACTACCAGCCATATGAGATTCCAGCTGTCAATGGCAGGAGGCGAAGGAGGATGCCCAGCTCAGGAGACAAGTGCACTAAATCTTTACCTTATGAACCTTATAAGGCCCTCCATGGGCCTCTGCCTCTTTGTCTTCTTAAAGGTAAGAGGGCTCACTCCAAATCTCTGGACTACCTCAATCTAGATAAAATGAACATCAAGGAGCCAGCTGACACAGAAGTGCTACAGTACCAGCTTCAACACCTAACCCTCCGAGGGGACCGTGTGTTTGCTAGGAATAATACATGAATGACTTGCAGAGAGTTTAAACCTGTTTAGGTCAGCCTATGCTCGGCTAGAAAAAACCCACTGCTGTACTCTGTTCATGACTCTTCACACTATAGATGGTTATATCAGCTAAGTGTTCCTGGAACATAAAAATTGTTTGGATCAAATTTTGAATACAGGAATGAAATCACAGGTACTTGGGGGGGGGGATATCATTCTAGAGCACGCAACTGCAAAGAAAACAGAATGTTGACTGTTAGTTTGTATAGCTTTTTAGCTAGGAAAAAAAGGCTCTGGTACAGTAATTTCATCTGTATGATTCTGACACTCAAATTGGGAATGTTATCTGCTTGGTTGTTGCTGACTTGATATGATTCATTAGAAATTTATATATTAAGTACTCAAGTACTTCTTGAATCTCTGTATTTTACTATAAAATGATAAAATGTATGTAATGATTTGTTTTATGAAATTTAGAACTTGAACATTGCTGAATTGGACCACTTTTATTTTTAAATATTGAGTTTAAATATTTTATAACTGGTTTTGCACTGAAAAAAATTAACATTTCAGATTGACAAGAGAATAATCTTTCTTCACTTGCCTCAATAATATTGAGCAATGAATTTTTTATTTCCGCATGGAAAGTTATTGATCTCTATGGCTGTAAAATATTTCTTTATAGCGTTATTAAAGTGTGTCTTAATAAAATTAAATTTGGGATACAAAGTATTTATTTTACAATGGGTCGGGGGAAGCTTTTCCAGAAAGTTTCCAATATGACGTTTTCATAAGTTGAAAAAACTCTCCTTAGTGCTTATTTTCTACCTTATATTCACCTGGAACTTTAAAATGGAAAGGATTCTTTTAATTGTGGATTATAGGCATAATACTGTTTGCATCTGAATTTTCTGTAAGTGAATAAAACTTTAATAGAGGAACTCATTTTTACTATCGAATGATTAAACTAAGTATGAAGTGATACCATTCAGCATGGCATCAGGTCATTCCACTTTTAGTTCTGTGCAACACAAGCACTCATTGAAATTCCAGTTTCTAGGATTAGTGTAGGAGCCTAACGTGCTTCTACAGTTTTAATGGGTTAATCCTGGATTACTTTACAATTTATGTCAATTGCACTGGTTTAATTTGTTGCTAAAGAAATAATGCCCTGGCTTTAGTAACGAATACAGCTCAACTATTCCTGAATATCTTTTGAAAAAAAATGTGTATGTAACTTACCTTTTGTAAACGTTTCTATTTCTTTTTCCCCCCTTTTTGACTCTTAAAGGTGCAATTTATTACGGAATTGGCATTTCTGGCAGCATAGAACTGCTTACTTTTTATTTTGGGGGCTGTGAGTTTCTTAGGTGTTAGCAATCTTGCTTATAAGAACACCTTTTAATTAATAAGTGGGTCATTCCTGGTGCAGTTGTGATTTTTCTTTAGCCAGAATGAATGGCAAACTCTAGAGTAAAATAAGTATTAGAAAACCCTAGGAACTCTTAATGTTTATTACACTTTCAGTAAGGCAAACTATGTGAAAAAGCCTTGCGGAAGTTGGCCTATATCTTACTGAGTTGATCAGATTTCTCGTTGGGCTGGAAATTTTTGGCTGTTGTATATTTTAACGTAAATTGCACCTTTGTAACATATTGTATTGATGAATGATCACTAAGATTAGCTATGTCTATACAGTCATTAGTTTGACAAGAAATAGAATCCTGTCAGATGCCAAAGAGTGGGATTTTTACGTTTAATGATTAAACACCATTATTTATTGACAATTTACCCTGTGGAACTGTATTATTTCTAACTATGAAATAAAGGGGTGATGTAAACACACATTGTTGTGTGGTGCTTTAAAGCAGGTTCACCATCAGCAGGCTACTTACTGTTCAAGAATTCCACTGAAGCACTTATTTTAAGGCCCTGTTTTTGTTGAACAAAACAGTGACAACAGTAACAAAACCATTTACTTTTGATGCTCATTGACATTTTAAGATAAAAGATGTATTCATAGCAATGATATGTATTCAATCTATTAGGAAACACAGCTGTTTGCCTGTGGGATCTGTTCTGCCCCTGTGCCTAAGTTTCTTAATAATAGCTAAATAAAGATTTGTAGCTTTTTTGTTTTGTTTTGTTTGTTTTGTTTTTACTGAAAGACAGGTGAAGCTCTGTGGCAAAAATAAAGGGGTTAATAGTATGAGATACGTCATACTTACTCTTTTCTGATTAGTAAGCATATATAATTTTAAATTTGGTTTCCCAGAAAGAAAGTTTCAACTCTAGGTCAGTAATTTTCACAATGTGTTTGCAGAACCCCTTTATTAGTTCAGTCTTAGACTTTCTCTGTACCCCATGGAATTGTGTCCTATGGTAGGTAGGAACCAATTTAAAAAAAAAAGCATAGGCTAGATCTCTTTTCATTGAAAAACAATCCCTTTGGACATGGTTTCTATTTTTTAACTTTTTCATTTTTTATTCAATTTAATAGTCTATACTAAATAGGGCACACTTGGCCAGAATATACCTGATGGTGTTATTTTACTGTTCTTGCCCTTAAACATTGCAGTACTACATAACTTTAATATTTTTTATTCTTTTGCAAAGATACCATTTGTTAGAAGCCCAGATGATGCATAAGGGTTGCAATAAAATTTCATTCCTTGCCTCAATCTGAGGTGAGCTGCTTTTGCTCTTCTTCCATTTGGTTGCATTTTACACCTCCGGATGCAGGGCTCCAGTAGTCAGCAGTCATGGAGAAGAGGCTCAATGGGGATGGATTTAACATGTAAAAACCAGTTCAGGACCCCCAGGTCTTCTGCACTCCGGGCCAGCTGGGCTACTGTTCCAGGGCCATCAAGTCCTGTCCATTGTTTATTATGCCTTGTTATAACCATCTATGGTCACTGTGTCTTTTTCCTTCCCTGGGACACTTTATTTAAATTATTTCAATATTTGGAGTCTGAGAAGCTTTTTGAAGATTCTGAGTTAACTTTTAGAGGCAAATTAGTCTTTCACTAAAGAAAATGTTTCTTCAAATCTTAAGAAAAGAAACCTTTTTTAACTTCTTTTTTCATTCTAGCATATTTTTGTCTCAGACTTTTATTCTATTATAATCATTGAACTTTTTAAAATAAACTTTTAAGTGACCCTGTTCTAAGTGGTTCTCATTCAGGGAACAGAGGAGGAAAGACTGTCACAGTTTATAAATGGCATAAATGCTCTGGAGGAGTTAAGGTTGAAAGAGAGCAAGAATGTACATTACTGTAATGCAGAGAGGACAGCAAGTATTAAGTAAAATTGCCTTTTTAAACAATGTAATTTGATTAGAGAAATGGAAATTGATGAGGAAGTTTGCCTTGGAACTGTAATAAATGTGATTGTAAAGCTAGTAAGTGGAGGCTGTCAGCACTTAATGATGCACTTCAGTTTTACCTCTTTAGATAAGAATTATGAACTGGACTTCTTTGATATTTTACATTGGAAAAAGTTAAGGATTTTTCTGGCTGAGAAGACTAGAAGAAAAACAAATGAAGAATGAGCTTGATTTGTTATTTGAGTTTGCCGAGCCCCCAAGGACACTTCTTTCTTTACTCTAGGCAGGGGAGATGTTGAATTTGTATTATGAAATGACTTTGTGCAAGGTTTTGTTTTCCTTCTTATTTATTTGTTGTTTTTTTTAGACCAGAGTCTTGCTCTGTAGCCCAGGCTGGAGTGCAGTGGCATGATTTCGGCTTACTGCAGCCTCCACCTCCTGGGTTCAAGCAATTCCTGCCTCAGCCTGCTGAATAGCTGGGATTACAGGCATCAGCTACCACACCTGGCTAATTTTTGCATTTTTAGTAGGGATGGGGTTTTGCCATGTTGGCCAGGCTGGTCTGGAACTCCTGAACTCAGGTGATCCGCCTGCATCAGACTCCTAAAGTGCTGGGATTACAGGCATGAGCCAACATGCCTGGCTGTGAAAGGTTTTATTAAATGGTTTCAGAGAGAAAGTCTGAAACTAAAGTTGAATGTTGTCACCCCTGATTGTGGAGTTGTGCTTGATGTACAGATGTAGGGGAGAACACAGAATGAGAAAAGGGAACTCAGCATTTATTAGATTGGAAGAGAGTAGTTGCAGTTGGTGCAATCCTTAAGTGATCCTGGCCGGGGTCACTTCTGGAAAGAAGAGCTTTGATGCTTTTGCTTTTGTGGAAAGACACCAACACTCTCAAAGTCTCTTCTGAATGTTCTCAAGCAATGCTTCTTACAGTGATCTGGGGAAAGATGAGGGAATGCTGGGTTCATGATATTGACCTTTAGCCTGATTGGCCAGGAAAACTATTCTTCACCGAACTTTTATGTAGAAGCATTACACATGAAATATATATTTGGAAGACTTTGAATCATCTTTTGTCCCTGTCCTACTGCCTCAGTTAGGGAAAGGAATTTACACAGTAAGAAGTTTTTGAACTTTAAGAAATTCAGATTTTGGCTAAGGGGTTGGAGCTGGGATGGCGAATCCTGAGCATGCCGACCACTGTGCTCCTCATCTATGCATGTGGCAGACATCACTAATCTGTCAGCACATTCTCCCTAGAGTCCAGATGTGGATGCATTATCTTTCTTAACTTAGCACTTGAGGCAGCTGCTACTGAACTGATCAGTTCACTTACATTGCTGATCTGTATAAAAGTTTTGCCTATCACATCCCCACACCCCTTGCAGTGTGCTACACCATACATTTTAAAAATAGCCAAACTTTTGGAGTAGACCAATCTGTAGACCATTCTGGATCCTGTCCTCTAACCAGAGAACAGATGAGAATGGTCCCACACTGTGACCCACAAGGCATCTACTGAGCATATGCTGGCATTCTGGGGACAGAAAGGTTTACAACAGTTTTTACCTTCAAGGACATGCTTATTATTGGGAAAACAGAAAGATAGCCTAAGAGGCATGCCAAGCACATATTTTGTAGACTAAGTAACAACTTAAGAGAGGGGAGCTTAAATCCCATGGAGCTGAAGTCTAAGAAAGAACAGTCTTGTCTATTTTTCTGTCTGCCTGGCAGGCTGATTGGATGTGTTTTTACCTACAATGCTGATCTGTATAAAAGTTGAAATGTAAAGATGTATTTCTTAAAAGTACCTTCATTGGAAAGCCAGGGAAGATGAAAAATATGGGAAAAGCATTATCTTCACAAAATAATTGAATCTGAGAAGCATCAGGGCATGCCAGTGATGTTCAGTTGTTATCTCCCTGTCTCTTCGGTAGGCTGCTGAGATGAACTGAATAGAAGAGATGAGTTAAGATGGAGGGATACTGAAACAACTGAAGCCTTGGAGCCAGCGATCAGGGGAGGCGAGAGCTGGAGAGAGTGAATAAGTGAATGTATGCTTCAGTGATACTTTTTCCCCTTGCATTGCCTTTCCCTTTTTTCTGGGTCAGGGTAGGGTGAGAGTAACAGCGAGAGGTTTACTTAATTATTTAGGATCAGAAACATTTAAAAATGTCTATTTTTGATATACTTTGTATGGGAAAATTATATGGAAAGTATTTTGCTCAAAAGTTTCCTAATGTAGATTATCTTTTGAAATGATCAAATAGAAGAACCTTGAATTAGTTGGTAGATTTATGTATTTTATTTTCAATTGGGTATTTAAAAAAAATACAATTTAGGCATTGTTTTTCTTTTCCTAATTCTTAACATACATTTTTAGCATTATACTCCTCTAAGATTTTAATGCAATTACATGGAAACATTTTTAAGGATCAAGATATTTATAGGATTGAAATATGTTTAGGGGTAGGCAATATAAGGTAATCTAGACAGTTCAAAAAGATAATCATTAAACAAGATGAATTGACTTTTTTATTAGGAGAAAATGACCTATTATATTGCATTTGGTATAACATTGCTTGGTCAACCTCTTTCCGCCCCCTAGAAATTCAGTTCTTAAATATTTTCTGAGTCAAGCTCTCAGAGTGATAGAGATGAGGATTGTATTTTTCTTCTTCAGATTTCCTTTAAATCTTTCCTTGATTTTTTTTAAAAGGACACTTTTGACTAGGATAGATACCAGAGAATAAACATTTAAAGCATGACTTTCCCCACTGGACCAAGTATAGAGATGATAGGAAATGCTTCAAATTGTAATGGTTCCTAATTTGTGAATAGAAAAGATGTAAGAGATACCTCATTTGTATTATGCTAGATACACAATCCAATTAGTAATGAGATAAGGTTCCTTTATAGACAACTAGATGAAGTGATAATAAAAGGTTATAAATGGAATGTTCAGAGGGCTATGATGGCTTTTATATAAAAACGTGTAAAAACAAATCCTTGTTTGTAAGAACCACTAAGACTAAACTACAGCAATTTAGCTCTGAGGATTTGCTCCTTAAAATCCATGGATTCAACCTTAATTTACTAATCCACCAAATATTTATTGTGCTATATTATTATGTGCCAGCCTCAGGGATAAATCATGGGAATAGTGTGGGAATAAGACCCAAAACCCATAGTCAAGAGCAAATAGTTACATTTTTAAATAAGTGCTTCTCAATAAACAGATTTACAACTTTAAGACTTTAGAAGAGAGGAGAAAGTACCTAATTCCACCTCATGTGTGGGATAGGCTTCACCAGGGAACTATGCTTGAGCCTGGAGAGTGAAGAAGAGTTTGCTAGGTGGGTAGGAAGGGTGGGGACCCCAGGCAGAAAAGTGCCTGGGTTGGAATATTCAACTGGAGAATGCTTCAGGGTTCATCCATTCTACTTTGCCTGCAATCGAACCAACCTGGACAGAAGTCTGTCTGTCACTTACATTTCTAAAAAAAATCTCCAGAAAAGGAAATACAGCTTAAACCACATTATCTGAAGAACTTACCAGTGGCGAAATTTCCAATCGTGTTGTTCGAACTGCCAAATAAAATTTTGCAATCAGCATTTCTTCTAATCCAACAACCTTTTCACCTTTGAGGGACTTCCCCAACCTCAAAGAGCCTCTCATCTTTTGTGGGTCTCTGGTGGTCCAGAATTTGCACAGATAATAGTTTTTTCTGTCTTTGGAAGACAAATAAGCTTTTGGACCAGGTAGGCAATGTTGGGCCCTATTTGGGGACATAGCTGGAAACTCTAGGCCTTGAGAGAAAGTCAGAGGTGCTCCATTGCAAAATTAGCCTGATGAGAAGAGGGGAGGGATTCCAGTTGTCTTTTTCCCCACTGCTCTTGTTCTTTCCCAGTGGGGAACAGAATGCCCTGCTCTGCAAGCTCCCAAACTCCACAAGTTCTCTTTTAAGATTAGAGGATGTTGTTCTGCTCTTGAGGCTCTAAGGTTTCTCGTGACTTCATTACCCTGGGCTGAGTGTGTCTAACCACTGTAATTACCTCCAGAATTCTCTGCAGGCCTCTTTTGAAGACTGAAAAAGATAATTTTACTGCGGGGGTAGGAGAAAGGAAGCAGCAAGTGGAAATGCCTGCGGACTGTTTTTGTTTTTTTAATCTAAAAGTAATTTTTAGAAGCCAACAGCTCAGTTTTTCTCTCTTGAAGGGGCCAGCTATAAATAAAGATACTTATTGAAATGCTTGAACCTTCATGTAAAATGTCCTGTGGTTGTGACCATTTTGATTTTGTGGTTTTATTTATTTGTTTAGAGATAGGATCTCACTGTGTTGCTCAGGCTGGCCTTGGACTCCTGGGCTCAAGAAATCCACTCACCTCAGCCTCCCAAATAGCTGGGACTACAGGCACATGTCACTGTGCCTGGCTTAGATTTTGTGCTTTTAAAGATAAAGTCTCATCCACGCTGGCTCCACTCCTTATTTCTTTGCAAGATACGGCTAATCAACATGAGCCTTAATTTTATTTGTTCATAAAATGGGAAAAATAATTTCTACTTCAGAGTTTTTATGAAAATTAGATATAATGTATGTAATATAAAATATCTGTGACATACTAGTTACTGAATAAAGAGCAACCATTTGTAGTAATAAAAACAGAATCTGAAACCCTTAATTTGCCATGTTTTTATTCTCATAACTGCTTTTAAAAAATTCTAGGTAGTAAAATAAAAGCACTACATTTAAATTTAAGCATTTCAGATAAAATGAAATGTATATGTGTGTGATGTGTGAATGTATGTTGTCCCTCTTACCTAATTAATGAACTAAAATTGTGTTTTCTGAGTGTGCTGTTGACATCACACTCAGGGGCGTTGAGATGATCCGACTGGGTATGGGAAAAATAATTAGATGTGCTTATAAAATTATTTTATCCTTTAAAATTTGTACTCGTTGTGTGCATGATATAGTTTTCTAGTATAGTAAATGCATAAAATATATAAATAAAAATACATACAAATATTGGAGATAATAATTCAATGTTTAAACTTTTAAAAATCTCATAACCATAAGAGTTGGCAACCACTGATCTAAATGGCCATTTATAACATAAACATAACACTTATGACAATTCATTTTAAGTTCTATTTTATTTTTAAATTAGAGACAGGGGTGCAGTGGTGTAATCATGCTCGCTGTAACCGCAAACTCCTAGGCTCAAGAGATCTCCTGCCTTGGCAAAAATCCATTATAACTTAAAAGTCCTTCTCATTGAGTCCAATTTACCTTCTTGGAATTTTATATTATTTAATGTTTGAACATAGGTTTGAGATTTAGCAAGATTTTTTAAATGACCATTTTTAAATATTTATAGACACTTTTATTTTGATTCTTATCTACGTATCTTTGCTGATACCTTTCTCTCCTGTGCAGTGGTTCTTTAATTGCTTGAATTTGCTTTTTGGTTCCAAATCTGAGGACTTGATATGTTTGGGAAATAAAAGATACTAGAACAGAACCCACCTGCCTCAATAGGTCTCTGAGGTTTGCATCTGTGAACCTTTTTTTGGGCACTTATAGTTCTGGTTGGGGACTTCTTTAACCATGCAGTGAAACATTTACTGAATATCCCATTTGCAGAATCCATTCTTTGTGCCTAGAATGAGGTTGTGTTCTTGGCAATGGTTTTCAGTCATGTCTTTAAGAGTGTGATACCTCTTTATTCTGCAGGGCTTTCTACTTATCCACAGTTCTCTGATTACTTAAACACCCTTTTTTAGAGGATTAGCAGAATTCCTAATCTTATTCTTTGGCCCATAACACTTGTACACAGTGTATCTTCAGAGGTTGATTCTCTTGCACTGACGGGTAAAAGGTTCATACATTTTCTATACATACTAGACTATACTATGTACTATACTGTACTATGCTTACTATACTAGGGAGAGGGGGCAGTAAAACCAAAGACTCTGTGTTCTGATACACTTTGTTGTCAGAAATTTTGGCAACCAGAGCATAAATAACATGAACGACATAAAGAAAGTATGTCTATAAAGTGGCTTCCTCCTTCCCTTCTCTCTTGACATTTTTACTCCTTCTGTCTGTTTCCTGATGGCTGCCACCACTTCTAAGAGCCAAAATTGACCAAACCCTCTCAGCCCAGCCTGCTGGGTGACAGCATGTAAGGCACTGGGTTAGATGTGGTCCAAGGAGCTGTTTTCCAGTCACCCATACATTGTGCTCTTCATCTTTAGGAACAGCTTACTCTCACCAAACTAGGTAATACCCCAGAAATACTATTTGCTGTAGTTAACTTTGCTACAGTTAACTACAGCCAATTTGCTGCAAGGCACAGTTGCATGTTAACTTTTTCATTATTTCCTTACTCTCCTTGTAGAGAAGAAAATATTTCCCTTTTTTTCAGTCTATGTATCATAACATGTATGTTTACATCTCCCCATTAGACTTGTATTGCTCAGTGCCCAATCTGGTTTCTAGTGTGAATTTTTTTTTTTTTTTTTTTTTTTTTTTTTTTTTTTTGCCTAGAGTAAATAGAGAACCCGGGGGAAAATTTTCAATTATTTCTGCTGGAGTTTTCTTGAGTTGTCAACAATGCCCCTATCTGTTGTCTAGCCACTGTGTAAACTGACTTTGACAAAGACTGCTGGGAATTCAGCTTGTCTTCGTTTTTCATAAAGAAAAATATTAACTATCTTTTGATATTCTTTTCGAAAAATCTCTTGTGACTGGAGCCGTTTACTTTTTCATGGCTTCTGAGGTAAAAACAAATTTGTCTTTTTTTATGCACAACTGTAGAATTCTTCATTTTGTGGCAAAGCCTCAAAATGAGATTAATTCTTGCTTTTAAGGTGTCGTGATGTATCTAAAAGATGGAAAAATGGCAAAAAAAAAAAAAAATTGTTTGGTTGCAAATGAAAAAAGCCAAACAGCCTGCCTGTTAAATCTTCATTCACTACACCTCTGTAGCTATTAGTTTTAATAAAAACAGTGGCAACAATGGAAAATTGGGGTGGAGGAGGGCTTTGTGAGCGTGTGATTGGATCTTTTTTGGAGCTACAGAAATTTTCACAAAACATTTGGTACCTAAAGGCTTTTCAAAGCGGCATTCCATTCATACAACTTAGCTATGCAATCACAGTTTATAACAACCTGGGATGCAGTTGGTGGCTCCGTCAAAAACTTGTACTAACAAGTTTCTTTATGTGGGCTGTATAATAAATAACTGCCCATTCACAGTCTTTGTATTAATATACCTGGGAAGTCTTGTGTTTCCTTCCTAAGGCATGCTGATGATAGGTGTCACGCATCATGCTCAATCAGTGCTTTGTTTTGAAATCAGTTACTATTATAGAGTGTATATATTTTTCTTTTGACAATTTCTGACATTAAAAGTCTTAGGTTTACTCAAATTACGTATTAAGAACCTACCATATGCATAGAACACTTTTAGCACTAAACCATATTAGGTAGTAGATGGCTCTTAAAGATGACAGTTATTGGTCAGAAGCATATGAGTTTTCCTTGAGTTAAATATTGTATGATTTTTATTTTGTGTAAATATAACCAAGGTGTTATGGAGTTGGGTAGTCATGATAGCTTTATTAGCAGTTTGACAATTTGATACTATTTATACACTATTATTAATGTATGATTCAGGAAGAAACTGAAATTCTTCTAGAAAGAGAAAGAATCTTTACAAATAAGTAATTTCACTTAATATTTTTAAAGTATGTGGACAAAAGATCTCAGTACAATTAACCTATGTATGACAGCTTGGGGATAATTGTTTCAGATTTGTTCAAACCCTTACGAAACTGGTAGTGTCAGAATGAAAGGAGCAATGCAAACGATACGGAAACTGAGAAAATCTGAGTTGGTTCAGTAACATTCACCTCCTCCTCTTTTTTTTTTTTTTTTTAAAGAAAATTGTCACCTGGTTTAGATTTAAAAATAGCTGCTCAATTGCAGACTTCCAAGTTTATCTCAATGTTCTCAGCACCATGGGCTCTACGTGGATGCACAGTGTGTGTTAACAGTGCTTTTGTAACCATCTTGGGATTTTTTAATGTCCTGTTATTTCTGTGAAGTCACACAAAAAAGTGACTGCTGAAATATGCAAGAGGTGGTAGGATCTGGAGCACCTTATAAAAGCCTGACCTTATGCTTTAATTTGTTTATCTCCCACACAATCTTTTATTCTCAAAAGTTTGATTGTGTTGTAGTTGGATTTTGTTGATTAGGACAATTATGCTGAATAAATTTAAAATCTCTTCGCATGTACTTTTAGCTTGGGCACATCTTGGTATTACTCAGAGGGGAACCAGAGAGTCCTTCTCAGAATTCCCAGAGTAGGACTGTGGGAAAAAACCACCCAAGAAAGAGCCGTGCTAATTTAGGGAAGAACTTACCTTTGTTCTGCATGCATTTCTGCTGTTCAGCATTGCTAAAGTTGGTTTTCACATTGAAAGCTGCATGACTGGAAGGAGCCAGGACAATCTGAAACCAAGCAGAATATGCAACTGAAAGAACATGCACCTAGAAATCAGACCAAACCTGGGTTTGAATTCTGGGCTTGAACTCTGGTGCTGACATTTTTAGCTATATGATCTTGAGCTACTGTCTTGAGACCTAGTTTACATGTAACTGCTTAGCACAGTGTCTAGTGGAATACTTTTTTTAATCTTTTTTTCAGTTTACTTAGGATAAAGGAACAGACATCACTCACCTTTGACAAGTAATAAAGGATATTTGCATCATTCATTTTAGTTGAATTTTCATTTTTTTATTATTAAAAAAATGCCATGGCATGTCATTGACCATGAAAACTCAGTTTATAAACATTTTGGCCATTTTTTCCCTGCTTTAAATAACAAGTTATTTCAGGAAATCTTTTATATTTAATATTATGCAATAGAAGTGATATGGCTGATGTCAAATCTAAATTGAGTTTCCAAGAAGAGTGTCTATTCATTGTGCATTTGCTTCCAGCTGAATTAGGAAATAAGTTTCCTCTCTTTCATATTTGTACTTCATTTTAATGGTGAAGGCAATTTGTAAAAATAATGCATAATCAAGCTTGTCTATCAAGGTAGATCAGCCTTTAGCCGGCTAATTTAAATTTCTTTGATAACAAAGAAAACGCCCTGTCCATCCATAGCTAAACTACACAGCATCCTTTACTCAGATTGTGAAATTAATAAAATTGTGTAATTTATATACATACGTTTTAAAATGCATTTCTAAATTGCTTCCAGGTCTAAATATGTAGGTTAGTTACAACCAGTTAGACTCTTACAGTATTTTAAAATTCCTTTTTGGAATCAAATGTAATTTAGCTAAATAAATTAATTGAAAAACAAGTTAGGAATTTAAGTGTTGAGGTGACAATGTAGTCTTACCTTGGTTTCAGACATTACCTTTTAAATAAGGCATAGTAAAGCTTTAATTTTGAGTCTTCTAGTTATTAAATTTGCTTCATGTTTTGGTATAATTCTAGGCTAAGACCTTCCGACTTCTCCCCTCTCAGTCCCAAGTCATTAAATGGATGTGGTGTGGGTCATTAAACAGGTGTCCTGTTTCATAATTACATCAATTTATGAATTCAGTTTTGGAAATAAAAAAGCAGTTGTGAAGTTAATACTGGAGATCATGGTAACTAACTTTTTTGTTCTTTTCTAAGTTTTTTTTTTTTTTTTTAATTGACTGTATTGGGATAAGGGATCTGCTTTCTGTGTGATTCCCTAATCTACTTAATTAGTACCTGATACAGGAGTTGTATGAGTTTGTGCCCTGAAATTGCTTATTTTTCGAACATCAGGTTTCTCTAAGAAATATTAACTGAGGACTTTTTTTCCTTTTTATTCCTGAGACAAGCCAGGAACTTTCTAGATTAAACCAGAGCATTCCGATAAACATAACCTAATTTACACATTTAAGAAAAAGTCATTGAAGGTCTGTTCTGTCACAAGGGAAATCATTTTTCCTTTGACATACAAATGAGAGAGAAAAGTTAAATATAGTAGACAATCTTAATGCAGTGACCATGCTGAAGACTCAAAAGTGTGGCTGTTTTTCAGTTTCAGCTCAGTAAATGGGGGCAGTAGGCATAGGAACCCATGGTCAGCTGGAATGAATGAGAGGAAACAGCAGTGACCTTTGCATCAGGGGAAAGACATTCTGCTTCTGGCTTTTCACAGCTTATGTGTTTGTGTTTTTAATGTATGACTGAACCTGAAAGTTCATCTCTAATCTTGATCCACAGGGAAATGGCAGAACTCCTAACGGCCAAATGATACAAATTCAAATTTCCTGTGGAAGAAAGGTCAGTCATATTCTGTTCACCGGGGACAATCTCAGCACAGCTAGCGATCCTTCTGATTAAAATTCCCATTGAGAGCTAGCGATTTGTCTGATTGGAAAACTAAGTAAGTCCTTAATCACCTAGATAAGATGACATCACCAGGGCATCATAAACTGTCCAGCAGATGAATAACCCCTCTCAAATATCCACTTCATTTTAAAATTGAAAACCAAAAACACAGAGCTGCATTTAACAGCAACTATTTATAGTTTTGTGATGGAAGGCCTCCAGTTTCCTATAATTCCCATTGTTCTCTAAAAATAAAGACCCATTTAACCAGGGAGGATTGGCAAGTGACTTGTGATGTATTCGAGTTATTGTTCAATGTGTGAGACTAGGGAGAGTACCAAAACATCGCATCAACACTTCTGGGAACCGGGCTGGATAGGGCACTGCCTTGGCCTACTGTATATACCTGTTTGCACACTTACTGTTGAAAATAACACTTCTGTAGTTGGTTTCTGCTTTTCCAGTGAAACACATAAGCCTTTTTATAAGATAAGCACACAGCATATTTAGTTTGTGACAAGTGATGGACCTAATGAACTACAGCAGCATGGAGGTGATTCAGTTCCCTGCCTCCATCCCTAAGGCTCTTGTGTTTTCTAAATATGGGAGTTTTGTATCTGTACTCAATCTCCATCTGAGACCAGCCTGTGAAGTCTCAGGCTAGCTTTTATCCTGAATTTAAAATAACCTGAGATGCACCATTTTAATCAGAGGCCAAGAAAATCATGTCGAAGAGCAGCCCAACATCCTGTTACTTATTTCTAATACCTGTATTAGGTTTTACCTGAGAGTTTCCACTTAGAATTTACTTCTTTCCTGTTCAATTTTTATGTGGAAAAAAAAAAAAAACAGATAAAACTGTATTATCTTTTGTTTCATTTCTCTTGTAAACCAGAAGAAAGTTAAAAAAATCAAAAGTGTAGAAAAGATATACATGCAGGTTAGGTTCATTTCCAGTCCAACCTTGAAATTACGCAGGGAAGCTGCTGTCTTCCCTGGCTCGGTCGGTGTGTGTGGGGAGCTCTGGAGAACCAGGGACAGTGACTGCGTTCAGAAGGGCCCTCTGAGTCTTTATTTGAGGCTTCTCAACTCATTGCTGAAGGCCTGAAGGAGAATTTGGAGATTTCTCACAATCGATAAATCCTGACATTTTGTTTTTAATCTCTTCCTCAATGTGAACCCTGTCAGATGCTCTGAGAAGACACCTTAACTACAGTTCCCATCCAGAGTCTAAAACTGCTCCAGAGAAGGGCTTTCTTTTCAAGAGTATGATAGTGAATGTACATTCTGATCGTGTAGCTTTTCATATGAAATTATAATAAATTGTGCATGAAGGTGAAACGCTGAGGAAGATGCAGCCTTATTGAATTGAATTTAGTGGATGGTTAATTCTGATGATGCTGAAATATTGCTCATTCTGAAAAAGGCACATTGGCGCCAGGGAAGTCCTTGTATTTGGCATGGAACGGTGACATTTAGCTATTAGGCTGCAGTGAAGCATCTTAGATAGCGCTGAAGGAGTGAGGGCTGAATACTTGAGTGCTTTCACTTGTAATGCGTTTCTGCCTGATTACAATTAAGAACTTTATAGCTTTCCTAAATAGTAAATATGTGACCTTTATTTAAATGGATTTAGAAGGCTTAATGGTCAGTTAAGTTTGGGATATATTTTTAAATGTGGAAGTTGGACATCTTCGGGTATCAGAATGCAGCCATATATTGTGTGTCAAAATGAATTTATTGTGTCTTTCAGATAAATAACTGAAATATGTGACAAAGTGGGAAAATATTGACTCATGCTTAGCAGGTTTTAAAAAGCAAAATAATTCCAAATGTTTATTTATTTTAAAAATGGACACGTCTTAGGAAGCAATGAACAAATGAAGACAAAATCATGGACTGAAAGTTTGATAAAAGTTTGTGGAAAAATAAAATGATAAAGGAAATTGAGGAAAAGAGCCTTGAAACGTTTTCGCTGTGCTGAGTGTGCAATTTCATACTACTAAGAACCGATAGGGTGAATCTTGGAAGGTGATTAGGGTTCTTTTCTCATTGTTCATATAGTATAAGCTACAGATAGTTGTGTCTTTAATAATAATCTGAATTTTAACTTCAATTCTATACTGTCTACGTTTAAGGCCTTGATAGTGTGAAGTTATTCCTAAATTATTTTAGTACTAAATGGTTTTTATTAGTGAGTCTTCACATTTTAGAGAGAAAAAAAATCAAAACTAATTTATCTGCTTGGTGGCCATCGTGCTTTGTATCATGATTTGCTTTGCTGACGCTGAGGACCGTTGCGTGTGAGTGACAGACCGTGTCATACAGTCTCCACCTCAAATGCTGCTCAGGCTGCATAGGGGTCAAGCAAGGACAACAGGAATCTGCGAGAGTAGATTATTTTTAAGGAGGCTCCAGATGGGATTTCACTTATTTATTTAGATTTCATTTGGAAATATATCTAGTTTTGAAATGGTAGCCCATTTGTCAGACATTGACGTAGAAAAGCAAAATAATAGTGATCAAGAGCTGTCTTTAGTGATTTGTGAGATGTATCCTATTTTCTATCTCGTGTTGTGATTTTCTACAATTTATTCTGGTAGAGTCCAGAAAAAAAACCACACATGTCACATTAAAAATACCCAACAATATTAACTGAATATATTTGGTTAAAATTCCTCTACATACAGGAGAACTAAAATATTTAATATTCAATAGTAATGTTTAAAAATCTTCGCCAAGCATATCAAGGATGTCTTATTTTGCCACCTTATCTAAAATTGCAAACCACCCCCAACTTTCCCTATACACTTTGTTTTTTCTCTTAGTTTCTGTGACTATCTAATGTATTAAATATCTTGCTTACTGTGCCTATTTTCCATTTGTTTTATCAGAATGTAAACTCCTTGAGGGCAGGAATGTTTGTTCTGCTCACTGTAGTGTTGACTTAGAACAGTGCCTTGCACATAGTTGGCACTGAATAATAAATATTTGTTGAATGAATAAATTGAATTTTAAGAGACCCAGCATTTATTCATTTAACAGACATTTATTAAGCAGACACTGTGTGCCTGTGCCTCATGTAACTTTGTTAAATATGCAATTCCAAGCACCCTAATGTCCAAAGAGTCTATGATTTTCAGTATCTGTTTGATAATCTATCGAACAATTTACTGTATTCAATAGGCCCTACTGATTTGTAAGAATTAATATGTAACTAAATAGATTCTACAGGGATAGTTTAAATACTAAGATTATAGTATCATGCGCTTTTGAAGAATGGGAAAGAACTGAAAAACGATAAAAAGAGAAATCTTCAAATCCTACACATGATGTACTTGGTCAAATTAGGCAATGTTTTCCATCCCTTGCCAAGTCTAGAGGCTGTTACTGGCTTGTTGGGAGCACACGCCTGGGCTTGAATGCTGGCTGTGCCATTTAAGAGCTGTGTCATTTTAGACATGTTTCTTAGTATCTTTGTATCTCAGTGTCCATATCTGTAAAGTGGAATTCTTGTGAGAATGAAATGAAAAACCACATACAAAGTGCTTAGGACAGCGCGTGGAATGTGGAAGGTGCTCATTGATGGCAGTGCTGCTGTAGGCACTACCCGGCCCAAGCAGTTTCTATTATTTGCATGTTTTTGGATTTGTTTGTATTTGAAAATAGTGTCTCTCTATATTTTTTCACATGAGAAGCAAGTGGCAATCTGAACAGAAAGTACATTTAAGGCACTTGCACGATCTTTCAGATGCTCTATATTTGTGTTTAAAAAAATTAAGTACTGTGTTATTCACACTCTAATATTCTTGTCTTATTAGAGAAAGAGAAACAGTGATTATTAAATGTTGTCTAATTACCTTAGCATGGTGTTGTTTTCAGCCTCTAGGGGAGTCAGGGACATGTACACTGTGTACCCTGCATTCCGGAAAGGAGAAAAACAGAATAGGGGTTGTGAATTCGAGAAAGAATTGAGGGGAACAGTTTTCAAGTGCATTGCGCCCTAGGGACTTGTGTCTGGCATGGGGCTACCAGGGAAGAGACAGCAGAAAAGATAACCAGAGCTGTAAGCCCTCAACGTTGTGATGGAATCTGGACTCTGCTTCCTGGCAATGCAATCTTCAGTCAGTCCCCTGACTTCTCAGAGGTAGAAAACAGTGAAGAGCAAATGCTGTGTAAGCAGAGACTTCCCATGGAATCCTTCTGCTAATGAATTCGCTGTCGTTTTGGGGCCAAATTCCCGAATTGCTATCAAAGTCTTCATTTTCTCAACTGTATATTAGCCATAATTTTTTTTCTTACAGCATTGGTAAAATAAGGCATGAGCTAAATCACTTTGCACTGTGCCTAGTACATAAAAATAAAGATGCATGGTAAATTGTTGTTCCTGTGAGGGGGAATGCCAGCACTAAACTTAAAAGAGTTAGGGACTAAATGAGCTATATAAAGCACTTAGCGCATAGTACCTGTTTTAAAAATGTTCTTCCTTCCTTCCTTCCCTCCTTGTGGCATTCTCATATTTCTTTCAAGAGTAATTTCCACCTTCTGCTTCTTTTTCTCCTTTCCAACAATGTCTCCTCGCTCGGTCTCTGTAAGTGATGCTCAAACAGTGTATCTGCCCACATCTCTTGCTTCGTGATCATGAAATGCAAGATTCAAATGGGATGGCAAGATGGGCCACTTAGCGAATGCCACACATTTCATCTTCCTGAGCTTTCCCACTGAAAACATAGCCACCTACACCCCTCTCTTCTTCCCAAAGATGATTACTCAGTACTTAAAATCACAGAATCGTACCGCTAGAGTTTAGGCCAGAGGTAGAAAGCTGAGAACTTGGGGGCTAATACGACCAGAAACATTTTGTTTCACCTGCCCGGGGTTGGCACAAGTGGTGATTTTAAAATTTTGAATTAGCTTCTAATGTTTTAAAAAGTGAGATATTTCTAATTAAAATATAAAGCACAGACTCACACATATTTCTGGCTACTGTGAAAGTGGGGCAATCTGGCAACACAACGCCCAGATTCTCCTGGGTGACAGTGGTCTGGAGTGAAGCAGCTGCCCCCTGGTGTCCTCTAGTTAGACCCAGCCCCCACCACTGTCTGCCTTTATTTATATTACCTGCACAGCTCCTGACCATACAGTATCCCAGATCTTTCCATTTACGGATATGGGACTGGAAGCCCACCACGGCTTAGTGATGCTTACGGAGGGCAAGGTAAGCTAGTTACTGAGTGAAGGTGTGAATTTGTGTTTTTAAACTCTTAGACCTGTGCTCTTATTATCTCCTTAGTTGAAATGCATAGAAGATCATTATTCAGTGGAGGACAGGTTTTTAAGTGCTTTATGGTTAATTTTCAAATATCGAAGCCCATTATCTTTCTTGGTTAGAGGATGAGTAAATGTAAGCGAACCTCCAAGTTCAATTTTGCTCTTCAGCTCCATGCCCTTCCTTCTGTTTATGGCTCCTGGCCATACCCACTGTGCCCATTTCCAAGTTGTCAGGCACTGCTGGTAGACAATGTCCACTGAAAACTAGGTAGCTTCATTTGATACTGTTTATCCAGGGATGCAAGCTCATGTGCCTATGGGAGCCAGGCAGTTAATGTGTGTGACAGGCTGGGGTGACCTGGGCACTAGCAACCCTGACGGAAGAGCACATTCCTACCTCAGCTCTGGTTGACAGATACCATGGGGGCTTCCTGCTGCCGTCAGATCCCTTTATGTTTTTATTTTTAAGGAGAATCCCCAAGTTAGGATTTTATATGAAGACTTCTGGCTTTAAATTTGGCAATTAATTTATATCCTTAAATAGAATCGTTTTGGCTATAGAGAACAAAGGCTCAACAGTTTATGAGTCCTGCCAAGGAAAAGTCTGGTTGGAAAAAGGAACAGCTGACTACTACAACCGTTGCCATTGAAGGGGCAGCGAGAGATACACAGAAAGCACACAGCTTTGATTTCAGGCAGACCTGACTGTTCTACTGCTATGTGATGCTAACTAAACCACTACTTCTCTGAGTTTCAAAACCCCCATTTAAAAAATAATAATCCCTTAGGTGGTTGATGTGAGGGCCGAAGAGAGAATATAGGTACAATACAGCATTGGTAAGATAAGGCATGAACAAGCCAAGGGGATGTCTTAGCTCCTTTCTTTCTCTGCCAATATTGTCTTGTTTTCTTCGAAACGGTGTATTTGAATTTAAATTTGTATACTCGTTGCTTTGTTTCTTTTTCTTTTTTATTTCACAGTACTATAAAAATGGTACTCATGCCTGCTGTTTGAGGTCCAGGACTGAAAATGATCCTTCAGCAGAGATAAGCTGTATTGAATGTTACCTGGTACACTTAAGAGACATCTCAAACAAGCTATTATTTATGAGATCAAGACAGGAATCAGCAATGAAATAAATTCATATATAGTATTCCCAAGTAGCCATTCACTAAGAAAAAATATGCTCTGTTCTCAAGCAGTATTTCAGTTAAAACAACACATAAATGACAGCAAGTTCATGAGTCCCCCCCTCCCCGCCCCCGCCTTAGTTTTAGGCGTATTTTAATACTCATGACCGAAAAATATATTTTAGAGCTTTTTTCTTTTCTGGGAAAATAAAGGTATTCCCTACTGGATTTGAATGAACTTTGAGAGAATTTTAAATGCCTTTAAGAATAATGAGAGCCTTCGGACAGTGGGATAGCAAGAGAAATGCCCACCTCCTTCCTTGATGTCACCCGGAGAAGCTAAGTAGTGTGGGGAGTGAGATTAAGTTAACTGTAAGTAGAATTATGGGATTTAGAGCCTCTATCTATTGACTCTGTTATTATCCATTTAGGAATTCTTTCATTTGTAACAATTCTTCTGTTAAAGAAGGAAGAAAAGCCACAAAGAAAAGTTTGGAGTTAGGGGAGACCAAGCCAATCATATATTGAGATGCATCCAGAGGTGGGTATCCCTTCCCATTTATTTCTTTGTTTTTACATAGCATCTCTCTCTATCTTTCTCTTTTTCTCTCTCTTCTCTCTGTCTCTCACTTTTCCTCTCCCTTTGTCATCTGATAATATACGAGTGGCTTTTTATCTCTTAGACATTGATTTGCCTTTACCAAAGGAGGAGTAATTTTAGATACATCCAATTTTCAGAAGTAGAAGTGGGATGTGTGAGGCAAGTTTCAATTTCCCCAGGCATATCTCAGCTTTAAAGGAAACGTTCCCATGACAAAAATAAAAAATATTTGATAAAAATCTTTTTATATAACTCCCTATAATTTTTTTTTTCATAACTTGGAAGTGGTCTAAGAGTTGTGTGATGTAGCCGTTGCTAGGGAAACTTGCTTTTTAGTGAACAGCAATTTCCAAAGCAGATGCATTTCCTCTCTAACTAATGAGTGTGTAAATGGTACCTCTGCTTCGTTTTGCCTCAGTATTTTGGAAACAAGTTGAACTATTTTCTTAGGACAGCAGATATCTGCTTTATAAAATTGAAGCAAATAGACTCCTAGTATGTTTTATTTCTGTGCAACTTGTGGTGCATATTTCAAAAGCACATTTGCTGTTTTGGAAGACATTTTACACTTGTTAATGGCAGAAATAATTGCTAGGATTTTTAAAAAGAAGTCTTCTCTGGAAGGTTTAACTATGTTTGGTTGCATGGTAGATTTCATTCCCACAAATCTAACCGCATAGAGGGGAACTCTGCTGATTGGGACTGGGAAGCCAACTGAAAGTCGAGCTGCACACTAGCAAATTGAATATTGTTATGCAAAGTTGGGTGGGAGCAAGGCTATTTCAGAGGCTATAACGTTTCCTTCCAGTTCACTGATCCACTAATTTCCATTCACTTTAAACTGCTCTTGTATTTTTTCAGAGAAAAAAAAAAAGCTATTTTCTACCATTTGCACTGTTCCTAATCTTTGGCTTTGAACAAAATCTGTCTGGGTAACAAGAAGATATGGTCACCCTCCTGCTTTTATGGACAGCTGGCAATGGGTCCAAACACATGCAAATAAGGAATACAGCTATTTCCATAAAAGGTGGAGCCACATATGCCTTCTAATTATGCTCTCAGATTTTAGAAGGAGGAGAAAGATCGATTTAAGGAATTAGGAAAGGAAAAAGCCAGAAAATGGGAACAGCAGCTTGGATAACATAAAGTATTGTCTGAGCAAAAGACAATATACAAACTTTTTAGCATCTCCCTCCCTGCAAGAGACCTCAAAACTTTCTTAATTTGGAGGCTTTTTATAGTATCATGGAAGTGAAAGAATATTGGCCTCCTTATTAGTGGAAATTTACAAGAACTCTCTTGCTAGAATTGTGCAAGATTTTATATGACTTTTTCTTTTTTTAAAAAAAGTCGTTTACTCATTTGTGTCTTATAAGTTTTGTACTTCTTGATTATGTACTTTAGAGAGATTAAAACTATACTAATATTGAGTATATTAGCTGAATGGTTTTAGAGCTCAGTTAATTCAACTTGAAGCTTTAAGTTTTTTTTTTTAAGTAAAAATTATAGTTTCTTAATATACTGCAGTTTCAGACTGCACTGGCATTCTGGTGTGGCATGTGTAAGGGAGAATGGCAAAGAATGCACTTTTAGTATTGTATCTTACACAAGAAGTATCAGGAGGATTCTAAGGCACATAGCGTAAGAGCTGAATTTTCTAGCAAGTTGCTTTAGATTGTAATAGGGAATGGTTGTGGGTTTGGTGAGGTTTATACCCCCTTTTCCCATTGGTATATTGAGCAGATAAATTACGTGCTTCTAGGGAATTGTGAATTTAAAATTTTTTTTGAGTTACACATGGGAATAAAGTTTCTATTCTTGATGGACTTTTTCTTCTTTTTTTTAACTAAACTCCAGACTTTATTTGAATTTCACCAGATTTTCCATTAATGTCCTCTTTCTGTTCCAAGATCCAGTACAGAGTACCACGTTGCATTTAATTACCGTCTCTCACTAATCTTTTCTGGTCTGACAGTTCCTCAGTCTTTCCTTTTTATTTTATTTTTTTCCTTTTCTAAGACTTTAACAGTCTTGAGGAATGTTGGCCAGGTACCCAATAGAATGTCCCAAATCTAGGGTTGTCTGATTATTTTTTCATGATTAGACTGGGAATATGGGTTTTTGGAAAGACTACCACTGAGGCAAAGTGCCCTTCTCGTCCCATCATATCAGGGATAGATGAGATCCATATGCCGTCACTGGTTACATTAGTCTTCACCACTTGGTTAAGGTGGTGTCTGCCAGGCTTCTACTGCAAAGTTACTGTTTTCCTTTTCCCTACTCTATTATTTGAAAAGAAGTCTCTTACATTCAGCCAATACCAGACAGGTGGTGGTGGAAATTAAACTCCATTTCCTAAAGGGAGGAGTATATCTACATACACTATTGAGAATTCTTCTGTAATTAGAGAAAGATTTGTCTCTTCTAATCTGTTTATTTTTGTGATAATTTAGTTACATCAGTATGGATTCTCTATTTCTTTCATACTTTGGGTTATAATCCAATACTGCTTTATTTTGTTGCTCAAATTGTTCCACCTTTGGCAATTGGGAGCTCTTTCAGGGTGGATTCAGTGCTCCTTTGCTGTAGCCTGATTTTTTTTTTTTGTTGCTGTTGATGTTTTAGCACTTCTTTACTTTCTGGCACTGCAAGATGCTGTAGACTGGGTGGCTTAAACAATGTACAGTTACTCCTATAATTTTTGAAGTTGAAAAGTCGAAGATCAAGGTGCTAGCAAACTCAGTTCCTGGTGAAGGCCCTCATTCTAGCTGGCAGATGGCCGCCTTCTTGCTGTATCCTCACGTAGTGGAAAGAGGTAAAGCTCTGATCTCTTCTTCTTATAAAGATGCTGATCCCATCTTGAGGACCCTACCCTCAAGATATATGTAAGCCTAATCACCTCCCAATGGCCCAACCTCTAAATTCTGTGACATTGGGCATTAGGGCTTCAACATGAATTTGGGGGAGACACAAACATTCAGTCCATAGTAGCCCTAATACAATATGAATGGTGTCCTTATACGAAGAGGAGATTAAGACACAAACATACACAGACTGAGAACCTTAGCAAGAAGCCAAGGAGAAAGGCTTTAGAAGAAGCTAAACCTGATGACATCTTGATCTTGGACTTCTAACCTCCAGAGCATTTCTGCTGTTAAAGCTACCCTGTCTATAAGTTTGTGTTAATCTGTTAAAACTAAGACCACACACACACACACACACACACACACACACACACCTGTTGGATATTAGCAGTCTCATATGGGAAAAAGGCATTAATGAAATAATGATGGTGATGAATGGCAGGGGGAAAACTAGACAGTGAGATGTCATCAAACAAGAGCACCTGACCCAAGCCAGGTTTGTGTAGTGGGGCTAGGGGAAGAGAAGGAGTGGGGAAGTCAGTTTTTATGAAGAAAATGACTTTTAAGAAGAGATCTGAAAACCAACCAACAAACAAACAGAAACAGCCAGAGCATAGATGTCAAGGGCAGCGTGGTGAAGAAGAGGCTGGCAAGGTAGACAATTGTATTACAAAGATGGGATCTTGTGCTCTCAATAACCTGCTTTATTCAGTTGGCATTTTAATTCATGTGTCATTAAAGATTCTCTTAACACAGCCTTTCAAACTGAGCTCTCGGAATCCTAGGTGTCCTGAAGTACAACGTTGCCAGGGCTTGGCTCTGCAAAGCTGATCCTACTTCAACCAGAACATCCCCCTGAAAGAATGCTTTTGTTTACATTGGTTTCTAAAAAATATTTACTTAAACAAAAGGTTCTACCCAGAAAAAGTTTGAAAAGCCACCGTTCTACAACATTATTGTTTTTTGTTTTTTAAGAGACAGGGCTTCACTCTGTCGCCGAGGCTGGAGTGCAGTGACACCATCATAGCTCACTGCAGCCTCGATGTTCTGGGCTCCAGTAATCCTCCAGTCTCAGCTTCCCTTATATCTAGCCAATACTAGACAGGGGTCCTTTTGATCATGCCTAATATCTGAATGTGTTTTTGTAATGCTGATATTATAGCCTGGGGCCACAGTGAAGGAGAAAAGACTTACTTTTCCTGCAGAGTATCTACTATGCAACGGAGAAATACTGAGCAGGAGTCTTTCTCATTTGGGAAGTTATTTTCTTGCTGAAAGATATAAAATGCTTTTTAAATTAATTAAAACAAAAATAAAGATAGGCTAGTAAGCAGGCACTATTTTTAGCAAGGACATCCAGATCCATCACTCTGGCTTTCTGTACTGAACACATATAATTTCCTGGTCAAAGGGGATTTAAAGACCACTTATTCCTCTTATTTTATAAATGAGGAGTCTGAGTCCTAGAGGCTTGATCTGTCATAAGAACTCAAGATATATAAGTATTAAATCAAGTACTAGACCAAGAAATAACATATTTCATTTATCACTCAGGTGGCATTGGAGTTTCTAATTATGCTTTCTCCTCTCCCCTGTAATCATAGAGGAAACTTTCTATAGAAAATCTTGGAAAACGTAATTCAAACTCATTTAAGTCAACAAGGGTTTTGTTGAGTAATGTAACTAAAAATCCACAGGTAGGTTTGACTCCAGCAAGGTTTGACCCAGGTACTCAAGTACCTTCTGCAGTGCCTGATTTCTCTCTGCATCTGTTTGTTCTGCTTTCTCTGTGTCAGGTCCATTTTTAAATATACTCTGCCCTTACAGTAATATTAGCCTCTTCTTCTCCAGGTGCACATCTAATTGGAGAAAGTGCTTGCCTCCTTCCTATCTGCCCAGCAAGTCTCCTTGTATTGCATTGTTTTTGATTGAATCATGTGTCCATTACTAAGCCAATTACGTTGGCTAGGATGTTGCACTGCTCTGATTTATCAGACCTGAGTCATGTGCCACACTCCTGGAGCCAGGGATGGAGGCTGCCATTCTTGAATCACAGGGAAAGCTGAGGAAAATTCTGGGTGTTGTTACCCAGAAAAGGAACAGAAGTGGAATGGAAGCCAGCCGGCTCCCAAGTTTCAAATGGTTTTCTGTATTGCATTTAAAAACTTATCCCTTTTCATTTGATTTATTGAGCATCTAATATGTGCTGACATGCAATCAGAACAAAGCAAATAACATCTCTGTCTTAGTCCCTTTTGTGTCTCTCTAACAGAATTCTAAGACTGGGTAATTTATAAAGACAGACATTTACTTTTTCATTGTTCTGGAGGCTGGGAAGTCCAAGATTAAGGCACCAGCAGGTTTGGTCTCTGGTTCCAATATGGTGCCTCGTTGCTGCATCCTCCAGAGAGGAAAAATGTTATGTTCACATATTGTGGAAGAGCAGAAGAAAGGACCCCTTTTTACAGTGGTTTTAATTGATTCATGAGGGTGGAGCCCTCAGGACCTAAACACCTTCAAGTAGGCTTCACCTCCCAACACTGTTGCATTGGGGATTAAGTTACTAACACATGAATTTTGTGGGACACCTTCAAACTATAGCATTCACTGACACATGCAATTTGCAATCTCAGGGAAGAAGTGGGTGTATGTAGAAATAATCATTAAAATAAAAAAGTGTCACAAAAGGGTTAAGTAAAAAATAAAAAGAGGTTACTGCTTATCTATTAAAGATATATGCTGGAATATTTACATAAAAATAATGTGATGTCTGGGATTTTTTTTCAATGTTGTTTGGGTTTGTAGGGCTAGAGTGGGGTAGACATGAAATCAAATGGGCATAGGTTGATAACTGATGAAGCTGGTTGGCAGATATGTGGGGGATTTATACTCTATTATCTACCTCTGTTTGCAATATTCTATGATGACAAGTTTAAGAAAGCAACTTTATGAACAAATATGTTATTGGATAAGTGCCATGAAGGAAAAATAAAAACCTGCATATAATGTGTCAGAGGACCCAACCAAGTTTCCATGGTCAGGGAAGAGTTTACAAGAAAATGATATATTTGTTATAATCCAAAGTGTGACTAGTATTGAGATAATAGGAGTGAGATAAGGGCTGGGCTGGGCATGGTTACACTTTCTCAAAAACACTTCAATCAAATTAGACACTCCTTGTCCTAGGACAGAAGACTGTGGGAGCGGGACAAAGGTCAAAACTATCACTATGGGAGTGCCTCGTAACACAGTAAGGCAGACTGCTGTTTCCTGCTTAACAAGTAGGAATAAACTAAGTTAAGGGAGGTAGGTGAATGGAGGAACAGGAAGTGTTTGGGGGAGATGGAAGGATGTGCATGAAGACTTGTTCTACGCTCTGAATGAGGCACTGTGCCTAGTACTGGTGCTATATAGGGGTGAAGGAGGTTGATCTTCAATCTCATGTTGTCTTGGTCTATGTGGGAGACAAACAACAATAAACAAAGACACAGACAGTCTTTGGCTTAAAATGGTTCAAATTCTGATTCATCAACTTTATAAAGGTGGGAAGGTAATACACGTTCAGTAAGAGCCATACTTTCAAGTTATGAATTTTGATCTTTCCGGGGCTAGTCACATGGGGTAAGACTCTCTAGTGATGCTGGAGAGTGGCAGAGAGCCACAGCTCCCAGTCAACCATGTGATTATGGGGTGACCAACCAGTACTCCACAGTGTACTGTGTTGCCAGATGATTCTGCCCAGCTGTAGGCTAATGCAATTGTTCTGATTACATTTAAGGTATGCTAGGCTAAGCTATGATGTTGGCTAGGTTAGGTGTATTAAATGCATATTCTACTTACAATATTTCAACTTGCAATGTTTTGGGGTTTTCTGTTTGTTTCTGGTTGCCCAGGCTGGAGTGCAGTGGCACCATCTGGGCTCACTGTGGCTTTGATTTTCTGGGCTCAGGTGATTCTCTCACCTCAGCCTCCAAAGTAGCTGGGACTACAGGTGTGCACCACCATGCCTGGCTAATTTTTGTATTTTTAATAGAGACAGGGTTTCACTATGTTGCCCAGTCTGATCTCAAACTCCTGGACTCATGCAACCTGCTGGTCTTGCCCTCCCAGAGTGTTGGTATTACAGGTGTGAATCATGATGCCTGGCCTTGCAATGGTTTTATCAGACATAACCCCATAGTAAGTCAGGAACATCAGCACTGATGATAAGGAGTAAATGCAATGTCCGTGGACATCACCAAGGACAGCAAGATGAATTATCAGCAAGTACTGGTGGAGGAGAAGGAGAAGAAAAAGGGAGAGATAGGAAAAGGCAGCTTAGGAAAGGCTTCCTGGAGGAGTGGTTTTTTTTAAAAAAAAGAAGAAGAAAGAGAGAAAAAAGAAAGAGAAACAATAAAAAAAAAAGAATGAAGGAGAGAAAGAAAGAGGAAGAGGAAGAGGGAGAGAGAACGGAGGTGTTGCTTTATTGCCCAAGCTAGAATGCAGTCTAAAAATGGGGATGCCTATAATTGTGCTTAATAATAGAGACATAAAAAAAATGAGGGAAGAAAATAACTAACAAGTAGCCAACCAATATTTCATTTGAACCTGTAAATAGGTGTGATGTAGTACTGATAAGAGTGTATATTTTGTGTATTTAAGGTGGAGACTTCTATAAATGTTAATTAAGTCTACTTGTTCCGGATCTGAGTTCAAGTACTGGATATTGTGTTGAACTTTCTGTCTCACTGATCTGTCTAATACTGATGTTGAAGTCTCCCACTATAATTGTGTGGGAGTCTAAGTCTCTTTATAAGTCTTATATATCTGGGTATTCCTGTATTGGGTGTGTATATATTTAGAATCTTTAGCTCTTCTTGTTACATTGATCCTTTTACCATTATGTAATATCCCTCTTTGCTTCTTTTGATCTTTGTTGCTTTAAAGTCTATTTTATCAGCAAAAATTGCAACTTCTGCTTTCTATTTATTTATTTATTTTTCTCTTCATTTGGTCGGTAAATCTTTCTCCATCCCTTTGTTTTGAGTCTTTGTGTATCCTTGAATGTGAGATGGGTCTGGATGCAGCATACCGATGAGTCTTGGCTTTTTTTTTTTTTTTTTGCCTGTCTGTGTCTTTGGATTGGGGAATTTAGTCGGTTTAAATTTAGAATTAATAATAATATATGTGAGTTTAATACTGGCATTTAATGTTAGCAGGCTGTTTTGCCCATTAGTTGCTGTAAATTCTTGATTATGTTGATGCTCTTTATTTTTTGGTATTTTTTTAGAAAGGCTGATACTTGTTGTTCGTTTCTATGTGTAGTCCTTCTTTCAGAAGGTCTTGTAAAGCAGGCCTGGTGGTAATAAGATCTCTGAGTCCTTGCTTGTTCACAAAAGATTTTATTTTTCCTTCGCTTATGAAGCTTAGTTTGGCTGGTTGTAAAATTCTGGGTTGAAAGTTCTTTTCTTCAAGGATGTTGAATATTGGCCCCCACTCTCTTCTGGCTTGTAGGGTTTCTGCTGAGAGATCTGCTGTGAGTTTGATAGGCTTCCCTTTATGGGTAACCTGACCTTTCTCTCTGGCTGCCCTCAGTATTTTCTCTTTCATTTGAACCCTGGTGAATCCGGCGATTATGTGCCTTGAGGTTGATCTTCTTGAGGAATATCTTTGTGGTGTTCTCTGTATTACCTGGAGTTGAATATTGTCCTGCCTTGCTAGGTTAGGAAAGCTTTTCTGAATAATATCCTGAAGCGTATTTTCCAGCTTGGATTGATTCTCTTTCTCACATTCAGGTACACCTATCGAACATAGATTAGGTCTTTTCACATAGTCCCATAGTTCTTTGAGACTTTGCTCGTTCCTTTTTATCCTTTTTTCTCTAATCTTGTCTTCTCATTTTATTTCATTAAGTTGTTCTTCAACCACTGATATCTTTTCTTCTGCTTGATCAATTCAGCTGTTAAAACTTGTGCATACTTCGCGAAGTTCTTGTGTTATGTTTTTCAGCTCCATTAATTCACTTATATTCCTCTCCAAATTGTATATTCTTGTTAACATTTCATCAAACCTTTTTTCAAAGTTCTTAGTTTCTTTGCATTAGGTTAGAACAAGTTCTTTTAACTCACAGAAGTTCCTTATCGTCCGACTTTTAAAGCCTGCTTCTGATAATGGAACACACTCGTTCTCCATCAGGCCTTGTTCCGTTTCTGATGAGAAACTGTGATCCCCTGTAGAGGGAGAGGCGTTCTGATTCTGGGTGTTCTCAGCCTTTTTAGGCTGCTTTCTTCCCTTCATTATACATTTATCCATCTGGGGTCTTTATAATTACTGTCTTTATAGTTGGGTTTCTGAGTGGATGTCCAACTTGTTGATTCCCAGTGCTAAAATCTGAGCAACCCACTGCGCCAGCCAAAACAGCGGCGTTAAGATTGATGGTGCTTTCCTGACTCTGCACCAAGAACCGCCGCACCAAGGCAGCGGCAAAACCGCCTCGCCGGCCACAAGAGACGCACTGGCAACCCGTGGGGCTCCTCTGCTGGGAATCTGGTGCGTGAGCAACAAAAAGTCGTCTGAAAGTGTGGTGTCCTCTCGTTCTCTGCGCTTTCACTGGGAGCTACAATCCCGAGCTGCTAGTGATCAGCCATCTTGGATCTCTCTCCTCCTGGAGGAATATTTACTGAACTGATCCTTGAAGGTGGAAGGAATGCTCCTAAAGGGAGGGGCAGGGAAGAGCCCTCCAAGCAGAGGGAACTGCATGGTGCCTCTCCTGGCCTATTTTTGTCGAGCATTCCCTCTTGTGTGATTGTCTCTTCATTGTCACTGTTCCAGCTTCTAGGGGAAGGGATGCTTCTCTCATTACCTCTCTGGGGTTCAGTGAAACCACAGAATGAAGACAGCTTCCCCCACCTCTGATCAGCACTCTTCCCCTCTGTCCTGCCATTGTCCCACACAGTAATCTTACTACTTAAGGCTCCTTGACACTGCTGTTTCTACGGCTTGTGTAGGAGGGAAGCTATAAACAAGCCAGGATGCAAGTCCATGCTTATGGTTTTATTAATAGCTTGAAGTCAAGATTGCAGAGATTCAGAATTTGTCTCAGTAGAATGAAATACACTTAAATGAGTGGCAGAGGAGTTGTCATTGTATGCTGCTGCTGTCACATGGAGTGACACTGTCTTCCTTCTTTCTTCCTCCTACTTTCTAAAGCTTCTAAAGAGACAAGCTTGAGAGAGTGCCTCTTTAGAAGTGGGAGCAGTAGTGGGAGAGAAATTTTCCCTCTCTGGAGCACATGTGACAAGCTTTTATCTGATGTCTTTGGCATAAATAGTGGGATTCCCACTTAAAACTCTGTTATTTTTAAATAAAACAATAGATTGAAAGCATGCTTATCTTCAAAGATTCGTCAAAGCGCTTTCTATGTTTAATACTTGAAGGAGTTTTTTTCTTGCCCTAAGATAATTCATATACAGTGAAAGCACAGGTGAGGTCTTGCCACATTGAATATTTTTAAACCTTTTAGTATTACAGTTTCAGTGTGTGAGCAGGCAGTTTTAAGGGATGCATACCTACATGGGAAAAGAAGATGTAACCTTTCATCAGAATGCCAAAAAGGTTTATGGACAGTCTGTAGTTGACCATAAGATGTAATTTGGAATGGACTTTCAGGTCTTCCATTACATCCCTTGAGGTTGATGGCTACTCTAAAAATGTCTCCTTCCTCTTGGGGCAGGCAGCCCCAGGCCAGTTGGGCACGGCTTGGTGAGCAGAGCGCCTCCTGTGTTTCAGTCTTTGTCCCTTGGCAAGAGCCTCCCAGCAGTGACTGGCTTGCTGCCCGTCTTCAGCTATGTTCAGCAAGAGGGTAATGATTTGTGAACTGCTCTTGTCTGTGTTGCCTAATTTTCTTATTTCCGCCAAGCTTATGTCCTTTTAAACTTGAGGGTTAATAATGATAGCAAATCGAGTTCTCAAAAATACATGAAGTTTCCTTGACCAAAAGATGTTCATTCTCATTAGAAGCATTTAAAAAAATCTGATTTTCCACATTACTTCTTTTGAGCTCACCACATCACCAATCTTCCTATTCTTTTTGTTTCCAGACACATTTCTGCAGTGCCCCTCCCTCCTCCTAAGGGTCTTTTTGAAAACTGTAGTTTATTAATATCCATCCTAGTAAGGATGTTCTCTGGGGAAGGGTCGAGGTGTGGCATATGTGATGTAGTCACTTTAGAAATGGGTCATATTTCTAAAACTGTTAACTTGGGAACTCCTGCACATTTTAAATTAAGAAGATCTGAGAATATTAAAAAGAGAATACAGATTCAATAAATATTTTATTTATATATTTATTGATTTCTTCATTCTTTTATTGAGTGCTAAGTACTGAGCTAGGTGCTGTGGGGAAAGCAGAGATGAATAAGATGTCCATGTCCTTGAGGTGCTTCCAGTTTAATGACACAGACAAAAATCAACATTTTATGATACAAGGTACAGTGGGTTTAATGAACAGGTTATGAATGCTATAGCAGTTCAGATAAGGGAGAGATTCCTTTTGGTTAGCAGGATCTGTGAAAGCTTGATTGCAGTGACTTTTGAGCTAAGGTTGAAGAATGGATCAGATGACAGTGGGATAGGAAGAGAATAATTAAGGGCCAATGGTGTGGCGAGGCATAGATACTATCTGGGGGCAGAGGGTCATGTGGTCAGATTTGACTGAAATGTAGTTTAAAATAATGATAATAACAACAAGAGCAATTACCTTCTGTGTACCTACTATGTGAGTAAATTATTTCTACTCTACACAACCTTATAAGCTCAGCATTATTATTCCATTTACAGACAGAAAATCTTCATCACAGAGTAGTCACGTAACTTACCATGGTTATTTAACTGATAAGTGGTGGTACTGAGAGTCAAATGCAGATCTGTCTGATTCAGAAGACTCTGTTCCTTCTGCTATTCTACAGTCTTCAACTTGTGTATTTGGAGAAGGAAATGAGGAACGATATTTGGCATGCAGATTAAAAAGCCTGAACTTCAGTAGATTATATAGGGCAAGAGATAGGAGGAAGTTCAGTCAAAGGCATGTATTGTGAAGTTGGTTTTACTCTTTCAATTGAATTATTTATCCTACGCCCCATGTCTAAATGATGCACACGGGTGGGGAAAAGAATATGTTTTGATTGCAAGAGACTTGTTAAATTGCGTATTTGTCTGGCAAAGGATTGCTCCTAGCTAGATAACACTATAAAAAACGATGACGATGACAATAAGTAGATGTCTTTGCTGAAAGCCAACAAAAGGACAAAAATGATACTATCTCTGATGCTCACAACTTGTAGCGCAGTTGTATTATCTGTCACCTTGATGGAGTGGAAAGAACAGAGGTGTAGAGCCAGAGAGGACTCGGTTTAAATTTTGCCTCCACCCTTTTCTAGTTATTGAGGTTATTTAATACTTGTGAACCTCAAAATTCTCTTCTGTAAAATATGTATACATGCATATGTCATAGAGTTTTTGTGGATGGTAGAGAAAATGAACTTCTAATGTATTTTATAATAAAAGAGAAATAATTAGGTAATAAAAATAAAATTCTCTATAGAGGCAATGGTATTTCTGAGTATGCCTAAGCAGAAAATGTGAAAATGGCATGACAAAAATATGAATAGTTATAGTATCAAAATTTAGTCTACCTTAATAAAGGTGGTGCTTTTCTCTACAAAAAGAACTGTACACCAAAACAAGCAACCGAGTATATAATGTTGAATTTAAATACATTCTCGGAACTGAGTGCATTTATATCAATATATATAACATCAAAATATTGCTAAAAATTATTGGTTGTAGAGCCTCATGAAAAATACAACTCATTCTTACTATGCTGAAATATGGTTTTACCTCCATTGTATTAATGCAATTCTGTCTGGCTTTTTAATCATAGTTTTTAATTCTTTCTGAGAAAAACTCAGTACATCAAAAGTAGGTCATGCTGTGCATAGATTTCTTTTTCTAGCTTGATGTGCACTTACCTAGTAGATTGTGAATTCAGTTATCAGAATGAAAAATGGATGATTCTGACTTCTCTATTGAACATCAGAAATATAAACGTGTTGAAAGTATTGCTGCAGTTGTTTTGAAAGTAATATTCTTGCAAAGAAACACTTGTCTTGAAGACTGCTTTTGTTAACAGACTCTTCTAATTGAGACCCTTGTGTGGAAACTTCCCAGAGGGAAATCCTATAATTGGTGAAAGCAGCAAGGAAGTGTACAGCATGCAAGGAAGTGTACAGCATGCCAGATAATTTCATCTTCGTGAAGCCCTTGCCCCTAATGCTTTAATTGATCTCATACCTTATTCCAGGGCACAGAACCTCAATTAACTTATTCAAAGAAATATTTGGAACAACTTTTAAGCATATATAATTGTCATTGACTTTAGGATGTGTTTATGCTCATCTTGGAATACATACCTTTTGACCCCGGTCCCTATTGCATTTTCCATAGTGTTGCCTGACTTGTAAAGCAGAAAACAACAACAAGACAAAGCACAAAGCCTCCCAAACTGGAAAAAGATTTTCTTGAAAGAGTTTCTTTTTGGGAAATTAGGATAAAGTACTGAGAAATAAGTCCATCTTGTAAAATATTTTGTCAACTTTTCCCTGCAGTAATCTACATACAAAATATAGTTTTAAAATGTCAGTAAACTCATGTAATAAACCAATTAGTTTATCCCTGACTTGCAATCTAAGTGTGAGTAATTTGTTTTAACCTAGACACACATAAGTGCTACAGCATCATTCACTGCTCTTTCTTAGTATTCAGATTTTCCTCAGCTTGAAAAATATATGTATTTTAACCCTAGGATTGATCCTATTTGAAGAATTTGTCTCATGTAAGTAGTCATAAATTTGAATGCACAAAATATTCATTGTAATATTATTTGTAGAGCAAAAAATATTGGAAATATGTTAAATATTTAATAATAGGGGACTTAAATGAATTAGACTCGATTCATAAGTTAGAATATTATGTAGCTATTAAAATGAATTTTTCAAGGAATAGTTAACACATCAGAAAATTCTGAGTTTGATGTAAAGATTATAATAAAAATTACATGTATAGTGTCTACTTAAATTTTAAAAATATCAAAATATGTTTGCATTGCATATTTCCAGGCTATGAAATTTTGGGTTATTTGTTTTCTTCCTTGCCCATTCTTTCATTCTTTCTTTTAGCAAGTCTTTATCAAGAATCTAACATGGAATAGACCCATTACTAGAGCTGCACATTCAATGTGGGGCAAAAATTAAATGGCCTCTGTTATCATCATGCCACCAGTTTAGTGGGGGAAGATATATATTAATTTTTAAAAATCACACAAATAAATGTAAAATTATAACTGTGATAAGTGCTAAGAAGGATGGTGACTATGAGAGAATACAACAGGGAATCTAGCATAATATGGGGCTTAGTTCACTGAGGAATTGATCAATGAACTAAAATCTGATCTTTGGGTAAGAGATTTAAGCTGATGCCTGGGGGAGAGGAATAGTACTGTAAAGCCCCCATACTGGGGTGGAGCATGGCATGTTTAAAGAAGTGAAAGGAAGCTGAGTGTGGTGATATGGGAAGAGGGCTTTGGGCCAGTCATGAAAGATTTTGTTTTTTTTAAAAGTTTCATTCTTCTGGAACATGGAAAAGAAATTGGGAGCCGGGCACTGTGGCTCATGGCTGTAATCCTAGCATTTTGGGAGGCTAAGGCGAGCAGATCACGAGGTCAGGAGATCAAGACCATCCTGGCCAACATGGTGAAACCCCATCACTACTAAAAATACAAAAATTAGCTGGACCTGGTGGCAGGCACCTGTAATCCCAGCTACTTGGGAGGCTGAGGCAGGAGAATCACTTGAACCAGGAAGGTGGAGGTTGCAGTGAGCTGAGATTGCACCTCTGCACTCCAGTCTGGTGACAGAGCAATACTCCATCTCAAAAATAAATAAATAAATAAATAAATAAATAAATAAATAAATAAATAAATGAAAAAAGAAAAGTAAATTGGTGGGGAAGAGAAACAAAATTAGGGAAACCAGCTGGGAAATTTTAGCAGTAGGACAGGTAAGTGGTGATGTTACATTGGATTAAGGAGATCAAGGTGGGGGTGGAGAGTCAAGTAAAGAATTAAAGGTGTGCTTAGGAGGTAATGATGAAACTGACTTAATGATGGATTATGCACAGGGGTAAAGAAGCAGGGGAAACTGAAGATGACCTCTAGATTTAGGTTGAGTGACTGGTTGGAAGATGGTGCAAATCATTGATACAGGGATGGGGGTGAGGATCAGGCTTAAGAAAGCAGATAATGTGTTTGGTTTAGGACCTGCTAATATGAGTTACCTTTAAGATACTCAAGTGGGGATAATAGAAGTCAGTTGGATATATGGTTCTCAAACTTAGAGAAGTCCGAGTCTATTCACTATCTTATCCCTAGTGCCTGGAACATTTTGAGCACCCAATAAATATTTGTAGAATGAATGGACTGGAGAAGTAAATTTGGGGGTTATTGACTGTGATTGATAACTGATATCCTGTTGGATAAAATTCCTAAGAGCAGAGGATAGAATGAGAAGATAAGATGATGTTAAAAAGCCCCTTAGAAAATCCTCCATTTAATGACTTGCAAGGAGGGAAAGGACATAGAAAAGAAAAAGAGTAGTAAGAAAACTAGTTGAGAGGTTACCATGCAAACCAGCAGAGAGAGAGGTCGGCCATTTCAAAAGTACTGATAGGCCAAGTAAAGTGACAACTGAAAATATTGTGGGAGGTAAGGGGAGCAGCGAGTAACGCGTAACCAAGTTATCTAAATGGTAATGTGGGGGTAAAAAGAAGTTATTATCGTTATTATTTTAATTGACAGTCATTGGAAAGGATGGATTAAGAGTGTGTGTGTGTCAGAGAGAGAGAGATAGAGAAATTTGAAAATATAAGGAAGAGAAGAAATAATCTATTATTTAAATTTCCTATAAAAGTCAGAGGAGGTGAAATTCAGTGCTATTAATTATAAGTTCTAAAGGAATATTTTTAAGGATAATAAATAAAAGCTGTAGTAGTTAGGTGGTAATAAAGGCTTTTCTGTACTATTCTGTATTTTCTAATATCTCTATAAGATGTATGTTCACTTTTATTATCAGAAAATAGGTATAAAAATGAAAAGCATCCTCATTTTACTGTCATTTAAGCCAATATTCTGAACTGCTAAATGAATGGAAATCTAGAGAAAAAGGAATATGTAGCAAATAAAAATCTAGGGTAGATTAAAACGTTTTGGTGAAACTAAACTAAACATAAACAGTTTCTGAGTTTTGAAATTCATTTGAGATTTTATACCAATTTCCCAGGACAGCTGTTTCCTGGAAACTACTTTCAGCCTGGACATTTTGCTAGTTCAGGAACAAGAAGCTATTCTCCCAGATAGGTTACTGTGGCCACTTCTGGGAGAAAAGGTGACATGTTCTGTTCTTGTCAGCATATTTAAAAAGGAAAAAGGGTACATTATTGTTTTCAAAATATTTTTGAGGATAACAGTCAAATGGAGGAGATTTCTTAGCATCATCAAGTTATAGCACCCTTGTGATATATTAGCATTAAGGTCATAAATCCAAACATAATCTTACTTTTGGTAGGGACTTAGAGATCATCTAATTCAGCAAATGTATTTTCAGACCCAGAAATGGAGGCTTAGAGAGAGTGATTGAATTAATATTGCAGCTTCTTTTCCTAGTCCCTATGCTGGTGAGGAGGTACAATTCGTTAAACAGAGAACTTAAATATTTCATAATACATATGAATTCACTCAGGGTAGTGACCCCGACAATAATAAACTATAAAATAGTGTGAGACTTGCTAATATCAGCTCTCATATTCAGAGAATGCCTTCTTGACTCTCGTGTTTTTGGTCTGGTAGAATTCCCAATTAATGGCATAGCCTTATAGCAACATTTCCCAGACAGTGGTAACGAATGTTACTAGTTCTTCTATTAACGTTGCATAATATATTCCTCCTTTGAGGTTCACACCTCACCTTAGCATATGAAGAGTTATCATAAGCCCTAAAGTGAATTATATTTTAAAACTTTTTAAAAGCCAAGCGCATTTATTATACATTTTAAAGAGCTGTATTGTTTTAATAATAGAGCAGGAGAAAACTTTAGAGATTTATTTAGGGTAGCGGGAGTGGGGATAGTCAGATGCAATTGTATGGAGAAACCATCATAGGTGCTTATTGAACTTTGCCTACCTCCCTCCCCAAGGTGCTGATTCCACCAACATTTTGCAGAGTGGATGCACTAGACCACAGCAAAGGCCCTGAAAGAATTGTGGAAAGCCTGTTAAGTAACTATAGGAAACAGCAGAGTTTCAGTCACAGTTACAGTGGTCGCCTATCAAGATGACACAAGGCTTCACCTGATGAAAATCATCTCTTAAAACAATGGAAAATTCCAATCATTAGAGTTTTATGGATGGTTAAAGTTTTGATTCTAACAGGCTCCTGTTAAAACTGTAGTTATTCAAAATGGAAAAAGCAATATATTAGAAGGGCAGGGTGTACGTATGAATGTGCAAGATTATATTGCTAAATTCCAACATTAACAATTATTTAATAAAAGTGTTTTAGTAAAGAATAGGTCATCCAAAGAGTTACATGAGTGTTTACCTCATTTAAATTAAGTTAAGAGTATACAGAGCCTGCATTTTAAAATTGACTTAAAAATTTCACATACCATAAAATACATTCTTTTTTTTTTTTTTTTTTTTTTGAGATGGAATCTCACTCTGTTGCCAGGCTGGAGTGCAGTGGCTTCATCTCAGCTCACTGTAACCTCCACCTCCTGGATTCAAGCAATTCTCCTTCCTCAGCGTGCCAAGTAGCTGGGACTACAGGCTTGGGCCACCACACCCAGCTAATTTTTGTATTTTTAGTAGAGATGGGGTTTCATCATGTTGGCTAGGATGGTCTCGATCTCTTGACTTTGTGATACACCTGCCTCAGCCTCCCAAAGTGCTGGGATTACATGTATGAGCCACGGCGCCCGGGCAATACATTCTCTTGAAGTGTATAATTCAGTGGCTTTTGGTACATTAACAAGGTTATGCCACCATTACCAAAATCTGATTCCAGACAGTCTCATCTAAAAAGAAACCCATAGACATTAGCAATCACTCACACTTTCTCTCTATCCCCAGAGTCTGACAAACACTAATCTTCCTGTGTATATGGATTTGCCTATTTTGCACATTTCATGTAAATGGAAACATACCATATATGGCCTTTTGTGCCTGGCTTCTTCCACTTAGCTTAATGTTTTCAAGGTTCATCCATGCTATAGCATCTATCAATACTTTTTCCTTTTAATGGCTGAGTAATATTTCATTCGCTGTATATCCCACATTATTTATGGGTTGCTTTCACTTGTTGAAAGTTATAAGTTATGAATAATGCTGCCATGAACATCCCTGTACAAGTATTTGTATAGACATGTGTCTTCCCGTTTTCTTGGGTATATATCTAAGAGTGGAATTGCTAGGGCATATGGTAATTCAATGCTTAACTTTTTGACAAACTGCCAAACTGCTTTCTTAAGTGGTTGCACCCTTTTGCCATCTTAATAGCAATGTATGAAGGTTCCAATTTCTAAACATTGTGGACAACATTTGATTTTGTTTGTCTTTTATATTTTAGCCCACCTACAGGGTGGGAAATATTATCTTATTGTGGTTTTCACTGGCATTTTCCTAATGACTAATGATGTTGAGCATCTTTCCTGTGCTTATTGTCTATTTGCCTATATTGTTTCTTTTTTTTGAGATGCAGTCTCACTCTGTCACCCAGGCTGGAATGCAGTGGCATGATCTCCGCTCACTACCACCTCTGCCTCCTTGGTTCAAGCAGTTCTCCTGCCTCAGCCTCCCGAGTAGCTGAGACTACAGGTGCCGGCCACCACACCTGACTAATTTTTGTATTTTTAGTGGAGACAGGGTTTCACTGTGTTGGCCAGGCTGGTCTCAAACTCCTGACCTCATGTGATCTGCCCACCTTGACCTCCCAAAGTGCTGGGATTACAGGCATGAGCCACCATGCCTGGCCTATTTGCCTATATTTTTCGGAGAAAAGTTGATATGGTTTGTTTGTGTCCCCACCCAAGTCTCATCTTGAATTGTGGCTCCCATAATTCCCATGTGTTATAGGAGGGATCTGGTTGGAGATAACTGATTCATGGGGAGTGGTTTTTCTCATACTGTTTTTATGGTAGTAAATAAGTCTCATAAGAGTTGATGGTTTTATAAGGGGAATCCCCTACTGCATGACTCTCATTCTCATTATCTCTTGTCTGCCACCATGTAAGATGTGTCTTCCTTCCCCTTTGCCTTCTGCTATGATTGTGAGGCCTCCCCAAGACATGCGGAACTGTGAATCTGTTACACCTCTTTCGTTTACAAATTACCCAGTTTTGGATATGTCTTTATTAGCAGCGTGAGAACAGACTGATACGAATGTCTACTTAGGTTCTTTGCTCATTCTGAAGTCAGGTTATCTGTTTTTTTTTTTTTAATGTTGAATTGTATGAGTTCTTCATATATTATGGATACTAGTACCTTATCAGAGATAATCTGCAAATATTGTCTCCCATTCTGTGTATTTTTTGATTTCCTGATAGTGTCCTTTGAAGCATAAATGCATTCACTTTTATAACAACTATTTTTAAACTCAAAATTTAGAGGCAGTGGCTAATAGTGAATGAAAACTTAATAGAGAGAAATAAAATAAATGTTCAAGAACATACTATTTTATGGAACCTTTTAATTTCTTTAAACTAGCTAGAATTTTTGCTAAAAATTTAATGTAAAAATATTGAAGGATTTGCTTTTTAACTGGAACTCTTCACTTCATGGAAGGAACAAGATGTCTTTGCCTTCCTTCTTTCCTGACAAAACTGGCTCTTCATTGTACACTTTGCTTAATCAGCATAAGAGACACTCTAGAGCAAGCTCATTCATGTTGAGGCACAAAGATATGTATTGATGAGTGAAAAGGCATCATCTTGTAATTTTCAGTGTCTAAAAAACTCATAGGTGGCTTTCCTAATTCTTCTTTCTAAACCATGTCTCAAGGAGAAAGCAAAAAAAAAAAAAAAAAGCATAAACAAAATCTTAACAAAAACAACAAACAGTATCAGGTATCACTTTCAGTTTGGAGATCAGCGTTTCCCTGCTTATTTAGTGGAACATCTTTGTAACAATTATAATGATAATGGTAAAAACACTTGCTGTCTTTTATTGGATGTGTTTTCATGCTGTGAAATAAATATTTTATGTATCTCTATTCTCCGATGAGAAAACTAATTTTAGAAAGGTTAACTATCTTGCCTTAGGTTGCACAGCTAGTTATTGGTCAAACTATGACGTCACTTTCAGAGGAATTTAGAAGGGAGAAACTTAATCTTATGCCAAATGTCTAGAAAGGTAATATTCTACTTCAGGCTTCCACTGATTATTTCATTTTTAAGGCAGGCTTTATAACTATCCACCCATGACTATTTCCTCTATTCAGGGTTGGGATGCTGTAGATGGTAATAATGTGGATATCAACAACAACAATAGCTTTTTTGAGTACCTCCCTTTGTTACCACAAATCTCTGCAGCTCTAATTGAAAATTATATTGTATCCAGTTTACAAAGGAGGAAGCTGAGGGGTACAGTGGGCTGCAGCTTGTCTAGGATTATGTGCTGGCAAAACCGAGAATGAATCCAGTTTTATTTGACTTTGAAACACCCAGCACCATTACATGTAGACAGAAGTTTTTGACTGATTTGTCTCCATCGTTTAGTTATCAATGGCTGTTATAGGTTTTAAACCTTGGGGTTTAAACATTGTATATAGAAACAGAGATGATGAATAAATTTAGCTTATGCATATAATATAATTATATTAATTATACAGTGAAAATTCTCACATGTATAGAAAAGAAAAGCCAATAGTCAATCAACTTACAGTAGTTATCTATTGGTTGCCTGTCAATTTCTCCCTTTGGCACCAATAGTAACGTTGATTTCCATTTGGGAACTATGTAGATATGAGAAGGTGACACCACGGATGGCTCCGGCGGTTATAAATCAGGTTTGATCTAATTCAGCGAGGGAAGTCCATTTTCCCAGATGTAGTACCTTGTTCCCAGGTGGCCTGATCTGATCTAATAGGAATAAATTTAGGACTTTCCTAAGAATGCTAGGACACAGATGCTCTTCTCCAAAGTGTAAGGGCCTATCCTCGAACCATTTTTGTTGACATGAGAGTCACTCTGTGGACTGATAGGTAGAATGAAGAACTGAGAGAATTGCAGTGAATCACCTCTAGTCTTGATGTTATCACAAATAATCTTGCCTGCATCCTGATCAGCCTTTGAACCTTTGAGTCATGTGAATCATTCCCTTCACCTGTTTAACCATTTGAGATAGTTTCCTAACTTTCGCAACATACCTGTACTGATGCCATCGTCTCTGATCCTACATGCTGTTCCCACTATTCACTTTTTTTCTTGTTTATATGACATTTTATCTTACTAGTCAGCTTTTCATGTGCCATCCGTTCTTTTTGACCTACAAGACTATAAGCTATATTTGTTGCATTAGAAAAAAAAAACAGATGACACTTCCCAAATTATATTTCTTATCAGGAAATGTATGCTTTTTACTTAAGACCTTTGAAGGGTAGAGCAAATACATTTTAGAACAAGAAGTGCCTTTGTCTGCATAATTTTTCTTATTAAGTAGCAATGAAGCATCTAGCTCAGTAGCAAAGGAATTAAAAGCCTATCAGTGGTGGTTTGGTGTTATTAAGAAACGATCACTTTGTCATTCAATTTGCTACTCCGTGTAAAGCAAACTGATGTACATAAGAATTGAGCTATCTAGTGTGAAGAAAATGTGTGTGTGAATGTGGGTGTTAGCACTTTCACACTGGCAAACAAAATCAATATTGTGACATAGCTAGACGATATCCAACAAATAATAAAATGTATCTTAAAATATTCAAAAATTCAACTCATCAGTCTATGCACTTGTTGATCAAAAGTGTTAACAATTTTTATTAGGAGGAATTCTTTGTACTGACAAAAACATGAAGATTCCTCACCCACACATTATAGTAATATGGTTTAGTGACTATTGAAGAGAAGGTACTTTTGAATGGTGTTGGACTATATGCAAATCTAATAGAAAAGTTAGATAGAAAATTTAAAACAGATATAAGATTGATGATATATATAGTTGAAGAATATATATGTAAGTGAATAGTAATTGATTCAAATTTGGAAAGAGTAGCTATTGAACTCAAATATCCAGGATGAAGAAGCTGAGACATAGCTTTCCAATGATCAATTTTGAATGGATTTATGAAAAAACATGACGTTTCTGTCAATTTGAAATTAATGACTTTATTAGGCTGTTTTTGAGACTGGGTAATTTATAAAGAAAAGAGACTTAGTTGGCTCACTGTACAAGCCTGGCACTAATATCTGCTGAGCTCTGGTGAGGGTCCCGGGAAACTCACAATCACCGTAAAGGGCAAAGTGAGACCAAACATGTCCCACGGTGAGAATGGGAGCAAGAGAGCAAGGGGTTGTGAGGTCCCAGACTTAAACAACCAGATCTCATGTGAACTAACTGGGAACTCACTTATCACTTAATCGCCAAGGGGATGGTACTAAAACATATATGAGGAATCTGCCCCCATGATCCAACTTCCTCCCACCAAGCTTCACCTCTAACCTTGGGAATCACATTTCAACGTGAGATTTGGAGGAGATGAACATACAAACCTTATCAATGGCAAAAAATAGCTTGGTGGTTTTGAGGGAGAAGTGGGCTACAGATCCTTGGCATTTCTTTGAAAAATATTGAGTGGTGGGCGTATGCAGAGGAATGTCTGAGATGAAATATCTCAGACATGAAATATCTAGAGGAAAAGAAAATAATATTATAATCTCTTTGATACCATCTTCCTTTTCATTTTCATGACTGAGTCACCCTCAGTTAACTTCAACTCCCAACTTGCTTCTGGCTTCTACAAGTTTACATTGTACCTTGATCCACCCAGTGGAAAACTTCTGTCATTTCTCTCTGAATGCTCTGCCTCTGAACCACCTGTATTCAAGGCCAGTGGTCTTACCTCTTAACTATATCTGCAGTCCATCCATTCCATTCCATTCCCTGACATTGCCTTCTCTTTGTCTCTCATCCTTACTGTTGTAATAGCTTCCTGACTGGCCTCACTTGCTTCCAATTCATTTCTACTCCGTTTCATTATCTTCACTATGGCCAAAGTGAATTCTTAAATCCGGACACTGCCTGCATATTTTGTTGTGTATAAGATTAGATGCTGCTCCATAACAAAGACAAATCTCTGAAGGAAGGATTTTAAGATTTTAAAATTCTTAGATGGCAAGATCTTACCATCTTTCCCAGTCTTTTTTTTTTTTTTTTAAGTTCGATCCCTGCCATTCTCTACCATCCATGCAATGTTCTAGGCTCATGGAAAATAGTTAAATGTTTCTTGAATATGGTATGCATGCATAGATCTCTGAGATGTTGAGATATTGTTTTTATTGTGTCTTTTTCTTTTTTTCTTTTTTTAAATTTTGAGACAGAGTCTCGCTCTGTCACCCAAGCTGGAGTGCAGTGGTGCAATCTTGGCTCACTACAACCTCCGCCTCCTGGGTTCAAGCAATTCTCCTGCCTCAGCCTCTAATCGAGTAGCTAGGATTACAGGTGACTGCTACCATGCCCAGCTAATTTTTGTGTTTTTAGTAGAGATGGGGTATCACCATGTTGGCTAGGCTGGTCTCGAACTTCTGACCTCAAGTGATCCACCCACTTCAGCCTCTCAAAGTTTTGGGATTACAGGCGTGAGCCACCATGCCCAGCTTGTGGTTTTCTTTTTTTTTTTTTTTTTTTTTTTGCTTGGAATGCCAACTCTGTAGCCCAATATTCCTTTTTATCCCATCAAATCAAATGAAGCCAACCCAATCCACTTCCAGAATCTTTCTTCCTCCATGGTAGACAATTTCTCCTTTCTCTGCATTTTCAAAAGCACTTCGTAAATACCTCTCTTTAGCACTTGTCAATGGATGTGTCAGGATCTGTCTTAACATTTCTAATCCCATATTAGATTGTAAACCTCTGTGTATCTCTGGCTCCAGCCAGGCCTAATACATAGTATCATTCGATACCTATTTGTTGAAGGACTGTATCACTGACATCAAGAGGCAAATCTTTCCGAGCCTTTGTAGATGAGTGTACTAACTCAGAAACAGTTTGGTCCCTGGCTTCTGGGGAATGTGCTGTACCTAAGATAATAGCTTCCTCTTGAATTTCTTCCACATATATCTTTACATCCACCAATACAAAGAACACATGCTGGATGGCTAACAAATAGTTGTTTAGAAGATTCCTTATTTTCTTTAAAGGAAAACCTGTATCATAAGGACCTATGCACTCTTGTGTATGCTGTTGTCTTCTAATTAATATTGGCAAGTAAAGAATTTGACTCTAGCTGTGATAAGATTAGGAAATTCAAAAGGAGGTTGCATAACCCCTGTGCTTTTTGCATGTTGGAGAGTGGAGGAAAAGAAAACAGTTTAGTGGCATTACCGGACATTGCTCTTTTGCAACTAACCTCAAGTACTTTCACGGCTGTGTAGAGATGTGATTTGTAATTCAGTTTATAGGCTGTAAAACATACTTGTTTAAAACAGGAGACTTGGAGAAAGAATGCTTCAGTTTAGATACAGTCTCTGCCCGTTAATGACTAACTGTAAGACCTTGAACAAGTCACTCAACCTCTGTACATCTCAATTTTATAACACGGGTTTGTGAACAATTGTTGGAAGATTCAATGAGATAATCTATGTGAAGCACTTAGAATAGCATCAAGGACTAACAAAGGGCTCAACTAAAATTAGTTGCCGTTTTTATCATTCGTTCTCATTAATGAGCTATTACCACTGGCATTCTATATGAAAAATATGAATGTCTGCTTTCTTATTTGTCCGAAACTGCTTGCTCATTCACTAATGTTAATTTTTGATGAAGTCAACCAGTGGTTGTTAATATACATTAAATCATAATTGTGAATGATTAAAAATCTAACTTCAGACACCTACGCAGTACACAAAGTAAATCTATTAATTTAAAGCTGTCAAACTGCCTCGACTCAGTTCTTGGCTAGAATTATCAGAATCAGAACATATTCTTAGAACTATCAGATAGCAAGTTCCCTTACATATATACCTAAACTCTGAACCTTCCAACCATTATGCGTTTTGACTTCTAATAATCTCTAGAAAGAAAAAAAATAGCTGGTTTTGCCATGCTAATTAGTGTGGAATCATTATACCACAAACAACAACAATTATTCACAACATAGTGGGCTTACAATATTAGGAAAATGGTAACATTTTTGGTTTTTAAAAAACTCTAGGTTAATTAGAGTCAATATGCTTGGTCAAGCTTGAAAGAATTTCCAAAATATTGCAATAGAAGTATTGCAAAGAAGGCAAATATTGATTAAAACAAAGTGATTAGTTTGAATGCTTTTTATCTGAACAATGGAATAAATATCATAGAAGTTAATTGGCAGTCAATACATTCCATGCAGTATAGTCTAATTTATTATGCACCTAACAAAGAAATGTCTATGTAAGTGTAAAGTATCCTCAATTAACATTAATATTTTCGTGCTGTCCACTTACAATTTATATGATGTGCAATATAGTACTAATTGCATTAATAATTAATCATGAATCACTCTCAAACAACACAGTGTTAAAACTCTTCTCAAACAGTTGGAAAAGTCCACATGTACAACTCACAATCACATCACTTTGAAGTTGGGTGATGAATCTATTGTAGATGCATTTATTGAAGTCCGTAAAATTTAGGTAATTTTCTTTATGGCAAACAGAATTTATTAGTGGTCAGCTATAACAAGGTCTTTGTACAACTATGGCATTACAGAGTCATCCAGGCAATTCAAATGCAATTCATTGAGCTTTGAGAACTTCAATATGGATGACCTAGAATTTGGGTAAAATAATGCCGTGCAGATCATGGTTTGGGTAAACAAGCTCTTTGGAGTGGCTTTTACTGTTCACTTGCAAGTTTCTTGTGGGAGTATTTCTAGTATTAGACCAAAGGAAAAAAAAAAGAAATAAAAACACATTTATCTCATGCAAAGATTTATATGATCGACTCCAAATTAACTGTACAAATTGGGGGAGAGGCAAAAAGCACAGAGCTAATTAAAATCCCCAGGTGATCCTTAGGTCTCGAATGTGTTTCAGCTTATTCTCCTTCCAAATCTTTTGCAGAGATACAAAAATAAAACAAAAGGAATTGACTTATATATCACTGTGACCTTTCTCTCTACATACTGATGAAGATAATGAGCAGTGGAACAGAGCGTGGGCAGAAGAAGGGAAAGGAAGGGCTCAAGATGATCTGCTAGCATGTTAGGCTTAGCATAATCATGAATTGACTGCATTTGAATAATCTCTTTCCAAATTAAATGAATTTGGATTAAGTGTCCAAATTTTATTTTGGAAAAAAACTAAACACCCCGGTGAACCCCGCAATATGCAATCCCTAACCTGCTGAAACTGCTTGACTGTCTTACACTAAAGTATTCCATTAGCAGTTAAGTTTTCATTGCCTTTGGGCAAAAAGTCAGAGAGGATAGAGAATGTGGTCTGGTACTTGTATACAATGTAGCTGTGACTTTGCCTCTTGAGTACACAGTAGGAGAGTACTGCAACAGACTGCCTTGTCTATACTGCCTTACATTCAGATGACACCAAACCATATAAACAGCAAAAGAAATGTACTAGACATATGTGGGAAATGTACTAGACATTCCCCTTTAAAAGTAAATGTTGAATCTGGGTTCATTGTAAATCAGAGACAGGGATTCTGAAAGAGGATAGAAAAATAAAGATTATTTTGTTGATGAGTCTTGTTTTTTTGTTCACCTTCCTTTCAACTCACTTATGAGGGCTGCATTTTTGTAATATGCCTATGGTGAAATGGTTCGTGCGTGTGTATTTGTGTCTGGTTGGTGTCGTATGTGGGTGCTGTTTGTTGTTGGTATATGTTATGAATTGCATATCGCATCTCCCCAAGATTCCTATGTTGAAACTCTAACCCCCATGAATGGTATTAGGTGGTGAGGCCTTTGGGAGGTAATTAGGTTTAGATGAAGTCATGAAGGTAGGGCCATTATTATGGGATTAGTGTCCTTAAAAGGAGAGAAGGAGACTAGAGCTCTCACTCTGGACTGTATGCAAAACAGCAAGAGGGTCCTCACCAGACGCTGAATCTGCTAGCACCCTCACCTTGGACTTTTCAGAATCACATTTTAATTGTTTAAGCCACCCAGTCTGTGGTATCTTTCTACAGCTTCCAGGACTAAGTATGTGTGTGTTTGTATGTGAATAGCAGTTGGTGGGGTGTTTGTGGATGTCTGGTGGTTGGTGATATGTGTGGTGAATGTGTGTGTGTGTGAATGGTGGCTGGTAGTGTGCGTGGTGGCTGATGGTGTGTATACTTGGTGGTGTGTATGTGAATGTGTTGTGGTTGATAGGAAGTGTGGGTTTAACTTCTGCCAGGTAGGCCACTGAATTAATATCCAGCCATTTTAACAAATGAATCTTTAGCAACTTTAGTTTATGGGGAAGCACAGATTACTGGCCATTTGTTTTACTGTCTTTGTTGCTAGTTTGTTCTAGTGAGATTTTATAGCACTCCTTGCTGAAGTCCTGAGCCTTCTCTAAAAGCACCTGCCCTTTAACTGAAAGTTCTCTAAAAGCAGCTGCGCTTTAACTGAGCCTTCTCTAAAAGCAGCTGCCTTTTCAACTAGGGGAGACCCTCCTAGTTGAAAGTCTTTCAACCTTCTTTAGGAGAAGAAGCTAAATGAATGAGAATGGAGTGAGAATGAGAAAAAATGGGAGGGAGAAGAAAAGAGGGTTAAAGAGAGACAAAAACAAGAGAGACATCCTCTCTATGGAGCTCTGTGCAGCTCTGACAACCATAGCATAATCTTGGCTTTTTCTAAATGAGATTCTCCCTCACCATCAGTGTTGTCTGGGTTCCCAAGGCTAACAATATCTCTAGAGGTGCCTCTGTGATTATTTGCAACTTCTATAAATTAGCTGAGGACTAATGTCCTGGGTGGTGTCACAAACAAGCAAAAGACAGCCATTCCACCAACTTTGTCTGGGACAAAATTAATCTTTTCAACTCTTTGACTAAAAGACCTGATTAATACTAAGCCATAATATCCCCTTTCGGACACATAATAGCCTTCCTTTCTTAGCTCACATAATTTTTAAAAGAATCAAATGAAAAAGGGGAGAGTATCTTCACTATTATTTATCTGTTGAATATACAAGGTGACTCTACTTCAATAATTGCAAGGGCCAGAGAAGAATTATTGCTTCCTTGATTCTGTGACTCTGTTTTGTCCTCAGAAGGTATATCCAAAAAAAATCAATGTCGGCTGGCTTTAGAATAAATGTTTTTAATGGGCCTGCTGCTGCCAAGTCTGTCCAGGATGCTTGATCAATGTCTCTGCACCAGTGATAGAAGCACTGCAACTTCAGCAGCCTGGTTCTGTGCAGATCATCTTAGGGGCTCTCGATTTAAAATGCTTACAGGGGTCAGACAGCTATTATCAATAAGCAGATCAATTAGGCATATGACAATAGGCAATATGAGGGACTGTGTGAAATTGGAGAGTGTATCTCTGATGTAAAGGAGGCAGCTGCCAGTCACCCTCATCAGCTACCATGAGGCAATGAGGGCCCTGTGTTGCAGGAACATCTGATTTTTAAGAGAAAATTTCTCATATGGTTTATCTCTGCATCTAGCATAATAAACAGACTAAGTTGGAGTCACATATGGTAAAACTTGTGAATGGGTCATCTTGAAGAAAATATTAGGGAATCTTCTAATATTAAAACCCCTTGGAGAGGCACATTTTTGTTTCCTAGGGCTGCCATAATAAAATACCACAAACTGGGTAGCTTACAACGACAGAAATTTACTTTCTCACAGTTCTGGAGGCTAACAGTCTAAGAACAAGGTGTCGGCAGGTTTGATTTCTTCTGAGGCCTCTCTCTTTGGCTGGCAGGTGGCCACCTTCTCACTGTGTCCTCACATGGTCTTTTCTTGTACTTATGCATCCCTGGAGTCCCTATTTGTTTCCAAATGTCCTCTTCTTCGGACATCAGTCAGACTGGATTAGGCTCCACTCTAATGGTTTATCTTAATAACCTCTTTAAAGGTTTTTCAAGATACCTCCAGTATCTCACAATGTGACTATATTTGGAGGTTATAGGACTTCAACATATGAATGGAGGAGGGACATAATTCAGCTTATGACGAGGCAACCCTTCACAGCCCGGGTTCTGCAGCGGCAGGCAGCTTGGGCATCTGCAACCCATTCTCCTCATTCAGACCAGTAGACAAGTATGTGTTACAAACAAGGAGAGAACAACTCCAGCATCACATAGGCAGTGACTTAATTAATGGTTTACGCCTATCCCTAGACAAGAATCCTAAAAGAAATTTGTGATTAATACAGATTATAAAGGCTTGCTAGAGAGAGTGTGGAAATATTCAACTCCTGCAACAGAACCAGCTTGTTTCATCAGTGCAAGGCATATTCCATTCTGGAGATGGCATGGTCCTTAAATAGTTAGTAATTGGTACTTCGGTGCATTCCAGCATTTGTTAACAAGCGTAGAGCCTATTCTGTAAGACAAAGCATCTGTGGGGAGAAGTGGTGGTTTATGCTCTCCCTCTGTGTGTCACCACGGTGTTAAAAGTCAGTAACTGCTGCCGGGCGCGGTGGCTCAAGCCTGTAATCCCAGCACTTTGGGAGGCCGAGGCGGGTGGATCACGAGGTCGAGAGATCGAGACCATCCTGGTCAACCTGGTGAAACCCTGTCTCTACTAAAAATACAAAAAATTAGCTGGGCATGGTGGCACGTGCCTGTAATCCCAGCTACTCAGGAGGCTGAGGCAGGAGAATTGCCTGAACCCAGGAGGCGGAGGTTGCGGTGAGCCGAGATCGCGCCATTGCACTCCAGCCTGGGTAACAAGTGCGAAACTCCGTCTCAAAAAAAAAAAAAAAGTCAGTAACTGCTTAGCCTTCCAGATAGAGGATCCCACACTGATAATGAGAATAACTTCACAGCCTGTTTTTCTGGTAAAAATGAGTTTACCTCTTTTGGACAACAACAATTTAAAAAAGCGTACTAGAAACTGAATATCCTATGGAAGTGCCTGAAGCTCTTTACTTTTAAAAAAAAGTTTATGTTTTTCTGCTGGGTGGGATGAAAACCAAAAAATTAATCTGGTAACTTAAGAATTTGATACTGACTTATACAACTCCATAGCAAGAAAAAGAAACAATTAAAAAAACAAAGTACTTGAATAGAGATTTTTCCAAAAAAGACATACAAATGGCCAACACTTATATAAAAAGGTGCTCAGCATCACCAATCAGCAGAGAAATGCATATTAAAACAGCAATGAGGTATCAATTTATACCTGCTAGGGTGGCTATTATCAAAAGGACAAGAGATAAGTGTTGGCAAGTGTGTGGGAGAAAAGGAACAGTCGTACATTGTTGTTGGGAATGTAAATTAGTGCAGCCATTATAGAAAACTGTATGGAGTTTCCTCAAAAAAACTTAAAAAAACTACCATATAACCCAGAAATTCCACTTCTTGGTAAATAACCAAAGAAATGAAATCAGTAACTCTAAGAGATATCTGCACCCCCATGTTCACTGCAACCTTATTCACAACAGGCACAATATGAAAACAATCCAAGTGTCAACAGATGAATGAATTTGAAAAAAATGTGGCACACACACACACAAATCTTATTTGGCCATAAGAAAAGAAGAAATTCTGCCATTTTTGACAACGTGAATGAACCTGGAGACATCATGTTAAGTGAAACAACTCAGACAAAGAAACACAGATACAGGATGATCTCACTTATAGGTGATATATAAGAACATCAAAGTTATAGAAACAATAGAACAGTCATTACCAAGGGGTAGGGATGGCGGAAATAGGGAGATGTTGATCAAATGGCCTGACTTTCAGTTATAGGATGAATAAATTCTGGGGATCTGAGGTATAGCGTGAGTGGTGATGAATGTGTTAATTAATTAGATTGTGACAATTATTACACAATGTATACCTATATGAAATCATCACATATATACAATCTTTAATTGGCAATTAAGTATTTTTTAAAAAGAATTTGACTCAATGTTCTCATTTCACATGTCTATATTTCACTTGGTTACTGGCTGAATCAAAACGGTGTTGTAAGTGCTGCAGCATTTTTGCAATCCAATGAGTAGAGAATCAAAATATGGGGGAGAGAGATCCAAGATGGCTGATTACTAGTAGCTCAGGATTGTAGCTCCCAGTGAAAGTGCAGAGAACGAGAGGATGCCACACTTTCAGACAAATTTTTGTTGCTCACTGACCAGGAGATTCCCAGCAAAGGAGCCCCACAGGTCGCCAGCACGACTCTTGTGGCCGGCAAGGCGGTTTTGCCGGCACCCTGGCGTGGTGGTTCTTGGTGCAGAGTAAATGGGACTGGGTCCCCTTTCGGTCAACGTTTGGAGCTCCGGGAAGGCAGAGTCGCCTATTCAGCTGATTGAAAAAGGGACTCAAGAAGGAAACCAGACCGGAGATTGCCCAGCAGGAAAGCACCACGAAACTTAATGCTGGCTGTTTTGGCCAGCGCAGTGGGTTGCTCAGATTCCTGCGCTGGGAATCAACAAGTTGTATGTCCACTCAGAGACCTAATTTGAAAGTCAGTAATTACAAAGACGAGAGGTGGGTAAATTTACAATGATGGGAAGAAACCAGCAAAAAAAGACGAGAATACCCAAAATCAGAATGCCTCTTCCTCTACAGGGGATCACAGTTCCTCATCAACAAGGGAAAAAGGCCTGATGGAGAACGAGTGCATTCCATTAACAGATTTAGGCTTCAGAAGGTGGATAATAAGAAACTTATGTGAGTTAAAAGAACATGTTCTAGCCCAATGTAAAGAAACTAAGAACCTTGAAAAAAGGTTTGAGAAAATCCTAACGAGAATAGTCAATCTAGAGAGGAATTTAAGTGAATTAATGGAACTGAAGAATAAAACTCCCCGAAGTATGCACAGGTTCTAATAGTCGAATTGATCAAGCAGAAGAAAGGGTATCAGAGGTCGAAGACCAACTTAATGAAATGAAACGAGAAGACAAGATTAGAGAAAAAAGAGTAAAAAGGAATGAGCAAAGTCTCCAAGAAATATGGGACTATGTGAAAAGACCTAATTTATGTTTGATAGATGTACCTGAATGTCATGAAGAGAATGAATCCAAGCTGGAAAATATTCTTCAGGATATTATTCAGGAAAACTGTCCTAATCTAGTAAGGCAGGAAAATACTCAACTTCAGATAATACAGAGAACACCACAAAGATATTCCTCAAGTAGAGCAACCCCAAGACACATAATCGTTAGAGTCACTCACTGGGGTTGAAATAAAGGAGAAAATTCTAAGGACAGCTAGAGAGAAAGGTCAGGTTATCCATAGCAGATCTCTCAGCTGAAACCCTACAAACTAGAAGAGAGTGGGGGTCAATATTCAATATCCTCAAAGAAAAGAATTTTCAACCCAGAATCTTATATCCAGCCAAATTAAGCTTCATAAATGAAGGAAAAATAAAATTTTTTGCAAACAAGCAAGCACTCAGAGAGTTCATCATCACCAGGCCTGCTTTACAAGAGCTTCTGAAAGAAGCACTATACACAGAAAGGAACAACCAGTATCAGTCATCCCAAAAACTTACCAAAAGGTAAAGAGTATCTCCATAATGAAGAATCTATATCAACTAATGGGCAAAATAGCCAGCTAGCATTAAACAACAATATTAAACTCACAAATATCAATATTAATTCTAAATTTAAATGGATTAAATCCTCCAATCAAAGACACAGACAGGCAAATTGAATAAAAAGTGAAAACCCATTGGTTTGCTGTATCCAGATCCATCTCATAAGCAAGGACATACAAAGACTCAAAACAAAGGGTTGGTGGAAGACTTACCAATTAAATGGAGATTAAAAAAAAGAAGAAGAAGAAAAAAGAAAGGAGTTGTAACTTTCGTCTCTGACAAAACAGACTTTAATAGTAACAAAGACTAAAAGATACAAAGAAGGACATTACATAATGGTAAAAGGATCAATGCAACAACAGGAGTCAATGATCATAAATATATATGCACCCAGATAAATAAGACAAGTTCTTAATGACTTATAAAGAGACTTGGACTCCCACACAATAATAGCGGGAGACTTTGACACCACATTGTTAATATCCGATGGATCAATGAGATAGAAAATTAACAAGGACATCTATGACTTGAACTAGACCTGGAACAAGTAAACTCAGTGAATATTTATAGAATTCTTCACCCCAGGTCCACAGAACATACATTTTTCTCAGTATCATATCACACCTATTTTGAAAGTGACCACATAATTGGAAGTAAATCACTCTTCAGCATTTGCATAGCACTTCACAGACTTAAATGAAATATTTGTTGGCTGTTCGTTTATTATCTTCTTCCCTTATTCCTTCCTGTCTCTGCTGTTAAGCACAATTATCAGCATAAAATAAGTTTTTAATACCTATTTTTAGATTGCATTCCAGCCTGGGCAATAGAGCAAGACTGCTTTCTCTCTCCCCCTTTCTCTTTCTCTTTCTTTCTTTCAAAAAATAAAGTAAAATAAAATAAAATACAGGTACATGCCACTGTGCCCAGGAGGCAAATCTCTCTCTCTGTCTCTCTCTCTCTATATATATATATGTATATATATATATATATATATATATATATATACACATATATATATGAGATATTATATCTGGAGTCTTAGAGAGCAGGGTCTTCTGGAAAATTCCCAGGTATCAAATGTTTGTGAGTAGATTCTTGACTTAAGCTTTTGGAGTCGGCTTTTCCACTTAAGAATTTAGTCTCAGAGGCTCTAGTTCATCTCTGTGAAGTGTGAGGGGATGGAAAAACAGGATTGGGGTGAGAGTTGTCATATGCAGGCCATGTGTACCCCAAGACAGAGAAAGCTCATCTGCAGAGAAGGATAAGAATAAAATGGACAGATCAAGAGTAGTAGAAAAGGGGGCCTCTTCACTCCTAAGGAAGTGTTAAGTTAATTATAGCCCCTAACTCCCAATTGCTTGCTTACATCTCTGGTGCACTCCATATATATTTTCTGCCCTTGGGCTTCATGAAATATCCATGTATCTTTCTAGTAAATACCACTATTCACTTAAGATATATTGAAAGTTTCTGTTTATGCAATCAAAATATATCCCAGACCAAATCAAGTAATCAATTAACCATGGGAATTATCAAATTCTGAATAATGATCCCAGATCTTTTCATTTCTTTATTTCTAAATGGTCTTTGTAGTCAATTGTCGATTTTTCCACCAGTTTACAGGCTTCCAAAGTTTTGAAGAAGCAAATGTGATCAGTTTTACTTACCGATTTATATTACTTCTGATCAGACTTTCTATAGTTTGAAAGTTTTATTTCTCAAATAAGGAAGACAAATATGCTAATTTTAATAAAATGGTACTGGTCCATACCTAGCCTTCAATAAACAGCCATAAATTGATTGATGTTTACTTCTTCTCCCAAGTCTTTCATGTGGCACAAACTTTGTATTGTTGGGTAACACATTTCTCATTTCTCGGTGGGTATTGAAGTGGTCTGTGCTTCAAAATGTCTGTTAGAATTGGTGCAACAAATCTATCCACCCGAATTCAGATACTATCAGTATATTTCAAATTTCTTGTCTCTTTTTTTACTCATCTTCTGTGGAGAAGTGCAAAATAGTCTACTACAGAAAAATTTAGGGCTAGATGAAGATTGATTTTAATGGGGAAGATGTGAGATGTGCTGTTTAATTAAAGGTATAGTTTAGATCTCTATTGCTCCTCTAAATTAAGTGCCCTACAGTCACTCAGTATAAAAAGTCAATTGGATAATCAGGGCAAGATCTAACGTAGACTGGCTGTTGCTCTCAGGTATAAAGCTCATGGGGTTAACACTTCCTTTGGAAGAAAGCACCCTCCTGTTACTATGATTTGATAGCTCTGCCTTCAGCTCTAGACGCTGCTGCCAGGTAATTAGTGGTACATCCTCAGAGTAGCCCCTGCATAGCTGTTACATGTAATTTAGGCGAGAATATACCCTCCTTCAATCAGAGCTTTCCTACTGCCTTTACATGGTCTTTTTATTTTAAAAAGGGGTAACAGTTTATACAATTAGAATTGACTTAGGTACAACAATGTGAATATACTTAACACTATTGAACTGTACACTTAAAATGCTTAAGATGGTAAACTTTATGCTATGTGCATTTTACCATCATTCTTTTAAAAAGAAAAAAAGTGGCTTGTGATCTTATTGTTACCTGTGGTTTTCCTGAAGCAATAGGCAAGTGCCTATGTAGGCTACAATGGTTTATTTGGTTTTAAATTTATATTAAAGGTTTTCTTAAATTAACTGCATACTAAAACTCAGTGTTGAAGATTCTCAAGCATCTAGTAAATATTCCTGCTTTCCTCCTGTTCTATTTCTTTCCATGAACATTTATCAAACATTCGTGTATTTGAGACTGGATAGAGGAATGAGAAGCAAGCAGGCTTTGGTTTCTAACCTCAAGGAGCTGCAGACCCGTTGGGATAACTGACAAGCAAATGCTGGGCTACAGTTCTGAGAAAGATGTCTAAACACGATGTTTAGGAAATCCAGGAAAGGATATCCGGCTAATCCTCTGATTGGGATAAAGAGTAGACATGCAGGGCCCACCAGAAATGATATCTGAAGGCAGAGTGCATAAGAAGTAGCTAGATGAAGAAATGAGAGCAGGGCATTGCAGACAGAAGGAACAACATCTAAAAAAAATGCAAAGCATCTGGAGAGGGGGCACAAAATACTGCAAATAATTGTTTCTTTGGTAAGTAGTATTTGTATGAGAAGGAATTGGGCAGAGGATAGGAAAAGCGGGGAAGTGGCAAGAAATGAGGCCCGACAAACAGGGTCAGATCCTGGTATACCATGCTCAGAGGACTGAACTGTGTCCTAAACCTTCCCCAAAATGTTTGAAGAAAACCTTAGAAGGAATTTAAACAAATTCTATCAGACTGTGGTTTAGAAATGTCACTTTGACAATGCTGTTAAAATTTATTAAAATGAAAAAGCTGATGACTTGCCCGTAATTCAGGAGAGAAGTGACAAAAGTCTGAACTAGAGCTGTGGGGCTGGAGGAGAAGAGAGGGAGTTGAGTAATACAAGGGTGATTAGGTATGAGAGGAGTGGGGAGGGAGAAGGAAGGGTCAAGAAGAAGTAGCATTTTAAATGCTACACTGAAGATTGGTGCATTTCACTCTATGAAAATTCCCTTCACCCCAATAACTGTAGTTAATAATCGCTATGCTCAGTGTTGAGCAGTGCAGTGAACTGATGTCTACAAGCTACTCTGAAATAAGATGGAATGATACAAGGCTAGATGAATTGATATGTAATAAAGCAAATACAGCACAAATGATAGTTGGAGAATCTAGGTGTTGGGTTTATGGATGTTTGCTGTATAATTCTTTCAATTTTCCTACAAGACATAATTTTCAGAAGAAAATATGAGGTAAAATGTTGCTCCTATTTTTCTTTATGCAGCGTAGAGAAGTTACAATATGCATTATGATGCAAAACAGCTATAATTTGAATAACAAGAAAACCCCATCACATGCAATGCTTCAGTAGTATATAACATTTTCATACTGTGGCCATACTGATAAACTAATGAATATTTTACTTCAATCTGTTGGTTTTGTGAGCCATATGTTTTTTCTTCTCCAAATTAGCTAGTATATTTGCAGGTAAATGACCAGAAAAACCATACATTGCTGTAAACATCAACAAATAAAATATATGAAGTATTGCTTACTCCAGAGTATGTTATTTCACTTAGAAACTGGTGTGGTTGCTTTTGGGTATTAGGTATGGGAAACAGGGAGAGGGTACTAATTTCTGAGAAACAACTAAATAAACAAAGAATTACTGATTTTTGTGTGTGTGAGCAGGGCAATGCTTGTGTCCTTAAACAAAGTAGACAATCCAAGAAAAAGAGTAGATATGGAATGAAGAGGGTAGGCAGAGAGGATTATTTTAGGTTTTACATGCTGAGCCTGAAGTGTTGCAGGCAGTTGGACATATGGCTTTGGAATTCAAGAGGAGGTTCTGTGCTGGAGATGGGGCGTCATTAAAATATACCAATGAGTCACTGGAATATATCCAGATGGTGATGTAGATGAGACCTTGGGTGAGGGGGCAGAGTGTAAGAAAAGTCGACACAGTTAGGACTATGAGGGACATTTCAAGAAAACAGAGAAGTGGAACCTCCCTTTGAGACTATGAGACTAGGAAGATATGTCCAGATAGGTAGGGGAAGAGGGAGAGGGAGAGGGAGAGGGAGAAGGAAAGGGTGGGGGGAGAGAGGGGGAGAGGGAGAGGGAACCAAAGAGGGAGAGGGAGAGGGAGAGGGCTATCAAGGATCTGAGAGGAAAGAGCCAATCAAAAGGAGGGAGTGGAGGGGAGTGGTTCACAGTGTCAGGTGCTCCCCAGGGTTCAAGTGAGGTTAAGAGGTTAAGGCTAAATAGCTACTACTGGGTTTGGTGGTTGTAAGTGATCAGAAATCATGGTGAGAACAGCTTTGGTGAAGAGGTGAATTACAGCATAATGAGGAGTTGACAAGTAAATAGGACGTTAAGATGTGGATACATCAACTGTAGATTACTCTTTAAAGAAGTGTGGCTATGACAGGTTAAGCAGCTTTTTTTTTTTTTTTTTTTTTTTTTTTTTCTAGATCAGAAGGACTTAAGTATGTCTGAAGGATAAACCCCTTGGAAATAGATTAAATAAACATAAGAGAAGAGGTAATAACTAGAATGGCTGTGAAGGGAAAAGACTCTGAGGCCAGGTGGAGGGTCTGGAGTTGGATGGGTATAGGGAGACCTTCCTGCTTCTCCCACTGAGTTGGGGGAAAGGAGGTGAGGACGGGTGTGATTAGTTTCCTTTTCTGGGTAAGGAGAGAGGATGGCACAGAAGGTGAAGAAGCTCAGTTACTGGCATCTTGTCCTGTGAAGTACATTATGAGGTCACCAGGCAAAAGTGATAGGGAGCGTGGTGAGGTAAGGGACTTATAAAGAAAATAATGTATGGAATTGTGAACAGGAGCAGAAAGAACATGGAAGAAAATGCTGGCCATCAGAAGGCACGGTTGGGTAGTATTTTCCAAGAGCTCTCAGTTACCTAAATATAGATAGTATCTACCTCGCCATTTCCATTCTGAGAAGCTTGTCAGCTCTCAGCTGCCTTCTGCTCTGGGTTTTAGCCTCATTATAGACAGAGTATACCAGGGGCTGATACCTGTTATTTTGTAAAGAAATTTTCCACCTGTACAAATTACAAAAAACAAACAACAACAACAAATGTCTTTAAACATGTTATTCCTGGAAATCCAATTTGAAATATTGTCCATTTTAATGTTTTGATATTAGCATCATAGTCAGATTGACCCCACACCAGTATGACCACCAAAGCTGGGCACGATCTAGTATGTATATTATGTTTTATAGCTTTTCTCCTTGGGCAGGTAGTGTATTCTGCTTCTAGAAGCCTGAATGTTCCCTTATGGCAAGACAGAAGTTGCCAAGTCTAACCCTACTCCCTAGCTCCTACGTACTCAAGTGAGAAGCAAGATGTCACAGCTTTAAATCAAAATTGTGTTATTGACCTTTTGGATTCCCACTGTTCAACTGTCATCTCAGTTTTCTGCTTTCAGAATTGGAAACATTGCCTCCAATCCTGATGTCTACTTTTTCAAATGTGGTTCTGGTTAGAAATCAATCTATGGTCAGCCTCTGGCGTGGGTCTTTCTGCGTGCAGCTCTAAGATGCTTCATTTTGATACTGTACTTCTCATTCTGTATTTATCTCAACATCAATTTCAGTAGCAAGTCTCTCTCTACAATTCCTGGCTTGTAGAGATCCTACAGGTGAGAAATCTCTTGTCTTCTTCAATGTTCATGTCACCCACTGCTCTTTGCTGGTATCCAAAAATCCCAGCACTGCATCTTTCCTGAGTCACTGCACTTAGGTGACAGAACTCCTTGGGGGCTAAACCAGACCTCACTCAGTTTCCCACAGAGTAAGAACAAATGTTTGCAGAAACAATTTGTGAAGTATTGAGTCAATTCAGAATCAAATTTCTATATTATGTCTAACATTTCAGTTCAACTTTGAAAATGGCATTTTTTAATTTAATGCCATTCTTTAGATTCAACGAAGTCATTCAGATTGAATCACTTCACTTGTCTGCCTTCTGTTTATGTACTGGTGCTCCCAGGGTCTTTGTCAACACATATTTGTTGAGGACGTACTTAAGCTTGTCCCTGGTGATAAAGAGGTAAATAAATTATAGTGCCTGTTATCAAACACACTCACAGTTTGGCAAGAGACAAGATAACAATAGATAGCAGCAATTCTCAAAATATAGCAAACAGAGAATCAACTGTAAGGCTAGATTCTTTAGCCCCTCCTTACATGTGGGGGTGTCGAGGAGGTGCCGGGGAATGGTGGTGAGTTGACGTAAAAGATGTGAGAACTACACTTTGAGAAACACTGAAAGACAACATGTAAGGGTTGCAATAAAGGTATTGACTCTGGATGCTCTGGGAGCCACAAAGGGGCTGACTGTCTCTGTCAAGGTAGGTGGTAGAGGTGGGGGAGGCTGAGAAGAGGTTTCAAGGCATAATTCCACTATCTCCTCTCAATGATCTGTGAGGATGGACTGCCCATTTTTGGCTTTGTCTTTAAAACCTCTTCTAAAGGGTGTTCTGCTTGATCTGTATTGTGCACACTTCTGTCTTAGGTGTTTTTATGTTTTCTTTTTACTAAACAATTATACTGTCCGCAACTTTGTGCCATTGGTGTGTCTCTTCCCATTTCTAGACATGTTGTAATTAAGTAACAGTTTCCGTCAAGACTGAGTTTCCCATACTTAGCTCCTTATTTCTGAATTTCAGTTGCTTCATATGCTTTTTGCTTTTAGCAAGCAAGTTCTTTTTCTTAACCCCAAACTGAGAATTCCATTCTTACTTTATCCAGTCATTGAATGCATTGCTTGCTTTGGTCAGTTTGAAAGAAAGACATGGGATATCATCTTGTGGAAGTGAATTGCAGTGAAAGTGTTCAACTAAGAATAAAATGTTTTCTTTCTAGAAATCTATTAGCTCTAATGGGCATGAGTTTTTACTTTTTACTCTTGGACATTTTGCTGAGGGAAGACTATGCAAGCACACCTGTTAGAGCAATTGATGATAAATATATAGAAAGGTTATCAATAGACACTTTAGCTCCGTAACATTTGTGTCTTTCAGTTTGCGCTTTGATGTGGAGAAAGTGCAAAATGTGTCACATGCAAATCTTTATGTAGTTAGTCTCTTAAACAAGTCATCACTGAGAAATGAGGAACAATGTTAAGCTGTGAACTTTTCTCTTTTTCTTTATCCAGTGTATTATTTCCTCAAATTGAGATGTTACATATAGGAACAAGACTTGTGTTATGTTGTCAGGGAGGAGAGATGTGAAAAATTTGTCATGCTTTTTACAAAAGAAGATGCCATGAGCTGAATTGTGTCCCCACCAAAGTTTATACATTCAAGCCCTAACCCCCATTGTGATGCATTTGGAGATATGGCTTTCAGGATAATTAATGGCTTTCATAATAATTAATGTTAAATGAGGTCATAAGAGTATGGACCAAATCTGATAAGACTGCTTGGCCTTATAAGAAGGTCTTTCTCTCCAGGAGCACACACAGAGTAACAGCTAAGTGAGTACACCGCGAGAAGGCTGCTGACTGCAAGCCAGAATGGGAGCTCTCGCCAGAACCCGATCATGCCGACACCCAGATCTTGGACTCTTAGATCCATAACTGTAAGAAAAAAGATTTCTGTTGCTTAATTTACCCAGTCTAATGGTATTTTGTTATGGCAGCCCAAACAGACTAAGACATGACATGCTTATGGGCATCTGTGGAATCTGTCTCTAGTTCTGACTCTACCACCTTTAGCTCTTGTGGCTCTAAAAGTTTTGGAAGACCCCACTTGCCTTTCTGCATAATTAGAGGGTCAGACTGGCTGACTCCTAAGATCTTTTCAGATTTTTGAAATCTTTGATTCTACTTATATCAAATGGAGTTCTTTGTTGAAGAGTGTATATATACCAAGCCTGAAACAGCCGACAAGGCCTTTTTTTGCCTAGCTCTCTCATTTAATGGAAGTGGAAACTAAGGCCTCAATAGTTTAAATGATGTGGCTTTCCCGGTGTTACCCACATACTCCTGGCAATGCCTGGAAGCGTAGTCTTGTTTGTTTCTCTGCGGATTACACTGTTCAGTGGGTTGGCAGCTGTCCAATAAGAATAATATTTTCTGTAATGGACCTGCTTCAGTGGGGCAATGTTAATGAGCTGAAACATACTGAGCTTTTCAGAATAGAGATATTTTTATTATTGCATTTGGTTTATGATAAGAATATTCTGTAAATGTTTTCTTTTGAAGTCACTTATTACTACATGTGAGTATTTTTCTCTATATAGTGCCAATATGTGTACATAGTAACATTTTATTACAAATTCTGTATATGAGAGTAACACATGCATGTGGTAAATAAATAATACAGATGAGATGAAAAGTTTCTTATCCACTCTTCTCCATTCCCAATTATATTTTCCAAAGGCAACATCTTTTAGCTGTTACTTTAAAATTGTTTTTGATGATTACCTTGATAACTTTAGATAATGTACTTATTCCTGTACTCCTCCATAAATCAATGGATTATACCCATAACTCTCTTGGACTTCATATCAAGAGAGTTGAGGCTTATAACTCATTTACATTACTCTTACATCTCTCTCTTCCATGCTTAAGTTAGATAAGTATATTTAGTTTCTCTAAATCTTTGTAACGTTAAACAATATAAAACTCTATAGTTTTGGGCTGGGCGCGGTGGTGGCTCAAGCCTGTAATCCCAGCACTTTGGGAGGCCGAGGCAGTTGGATCACGAGGTTGAGAGATCGAGACCATCCTGGTCAACATGGTGAAACCCCGTCTCTACTAAAAATACAAAAAACATTAGCTGGGCAGGGTGGCACGTGCCTGTAATCCCAGCTACTCAGGAGGCTGAGGCAGGAGAATTGCTTGAACCCAGGAGGCGGAGGTTGCAGTGGGCCGAGATCCTGCCATTGCACTCCAGCCTGGGTAACAAGAGTGAAACTGTCTCAAAAACAAACAAACAAACAAACAAAAAACACCTCTATAGTTTTGATAGAATTTCTTGATTCCTTTCTTTGTAAAATGAGTGCATATATATAGAAGTAGGATCCCTACTCTTTTCTCATTTGTCCTTCCTGATTCTGCATCCTCCTATCAGCTGCACTTCTGCTTTTACATTGGCAAGGCTAGCCTTTACATTCCTTTCTGTAACCACACATGTGTCTCCTATGCTTGTCCAGACCTTGACTTTACAATTTAAAAACCAGTGAAACAATGCTTAATATTTTCTCTTTGAATAATGTTTTGGGACCCCCAGATATTCTGTGCAAATAGATTTTTTGTGAAAACAGAAATTGGAAACTTGCCAGTTAGGCAATTTTGGATTAAAAATTGCATTTATTTGAATTATTATGGGAGATAAATATGTCACTATACTGCACTTTTCTTTTTTAAATGACAGCATAATTAAATTGCCAGAAAGTATCATGAATATGTTTAATTTTTTTAAAACCATGTTAATTTCTATTAAATCAGAATTTCTGGTTTGGTTCAAAAGATCTAATTTGACATTGCATTAAATTGTACTGTTTCAGGAGTCTTGATAATGACTCTTTAACTGTTTTACTCACTGAATTTGGTAAAATTCTACTTTTAATATGCTTCTGCTGTGTGATGCTTAAAATTATTCTATGTAACTAAATCAGAACCTTATTATAAGTCACCTTAGTGTCACACCAAAAATATTTGATTATTGTTAAAGCATTAAGTATGGAAATTGATTTGTGATGAAGGGAAAGTCTTAATCCTAGTAATCTCCCTTGTACTGAATTCTGCTATGTCCAGTGAAACTTGTAGGAGGTTTCTGTGGGTTTTGGGTCAAGTGTGTCAATATTTTAAAATTATGATAACACCTCTAATACATTGTGTTTTTTCTTTTTTGTGACCATATTTTTCAGTATGGTTGCTAGGAAGTGTTCGTATAGTTGTGACTGCAAGTCACTATGCCTTTTTAATGAAAATATAGTCTTGACCTTCCTTGCCTATTTAGCATTTTATATCCTGCAGACATAAATCTCAGAGCTAAGCTTAGCTCACATAGCTCTGTATATTTTCACTTTCCCAAGGGTAGTCATATCATGTCTGAGGTAAGAAGATCAATACAAAATAGGATTCTCTAAGTAAGGGCTAAACTAGCACCAAATATAGCCCTGACAAAGCATTTAGTGGCTTCCTTTTTGTGATATTTATCAAAGCTAGAATGCTGACTAATACCAGGATTTGAGCTCTGCAGAAAACTATATGGAAGCAAAATATTGAGACAGTGTTCTTACTTGTCATGGTGTCTGGAGTTTTTTATTTTTACAATAGTTTGCAGTGGAATTCCCCTTTAAGGCTCTTAACTTCTGACTGAATCACATTTCTCATTATGACAAAATTTATTATTAACTAAGATCACTATAATTTCATGGTCTTTCCTAGATTATAAACTTATGAAGAGCATTGATTATGTTTATTTTCTTTATATCCTTGAGAGTGTACTGCAGGATTTTTCTTATAAATGAGATACTTGGCAAATGCTTATTTTCTGCATGATACTGTGCTAAACTTTTTATATGCATTATTATTACTTTTTTAATTCTCAGAATAACTCTATGAGGTTTAATCCTGTTTTACAGATGAGTAACTTAAGGAAAAGACACCTTAAGTCACTTGACCAAAGACACACAGCTAGTTAAATGATGCAGCTAGGATTGGACTGTGTGCCTGAATTCTTCCAGATTGTCATGTAGTTGGACTCATACAGTATATAGCATTTTTGGATAGTTTCCTTCAGTTAGTAATATGCATTGAGGTTTTTGCCATGTGTTTTCACGGCTTTACAATGTATTTCTTTCTAGTGTTAAATAAATATTTCATTACCTCAACATACTACAGTTCATTTATTCACTTACCTACTGAAGGATATCTTGGATGTATCCAAGTCTTGATCATTATGAATAAAGCTGCTATAAATACCCAAGTGCAAGATTTGTGTGGACGTGCACTTTAAGTTTTTTTTTTTTGTTTTTTTTGTTTTTTTTTTTTGGTAAATACCAAGAGGTGAGATTGCTGGGTCATATGGTCAGAGTTATATTTAGTTTATAACAAACTGCTAAACGGTACTATTTTGCATTGTCATCAGCAATGAATGAGAGTTCCTGTTGCTCTGCATCCTTGCTGGCATTTGGTGTTGTCAGTGTTTTAGATTTTAGCTGTTCTTAGATGTGTGTAGTGGTATCTTGTTTTAATTTGTGATTCCCTTATGACATGATGTTGAACGTCTTTTCATATGTTTACTTGTCATGTGTATATCTTCTGTGGTATCCATTCAGGTCTTTGGCCTATTTTTTAATCAGGTTGTTCATTTTTTTATTGTTGCGTTTTCAGAGGTTTTTGTATATTTTTTATAAGATTCCTTTACCAGATGTGTCTTTTGCAAATATCTTTTCCCAGTCTGTGGATTATCTTCTTCTTCTCTTGACATTGTATTTTGCAGAGCAGAATTTTAAAATTTAATAAAACCCAACTTATTAATTCTTTCTTCATGGATAATGCCTTTGGTGCCGTGTTAAAAGTTATTGCCATATCCAAAGTCATCTAGATTTTGTCCTATGTTGTCTTCCAGTAGTTTTGTGGTTTTGTGTTTTACTCTTAGGTCTACTATTTATTTTGAGTTATTTTATTGAAGAGTATAAGGTCTATATCTAGATTATTCTTTTTTTCATATTTGGATGTCCAGTTTTCACACTTTTTGGAAAGACTATATTTGCTCCATTGTATTGTCTTTGCCCCTATGTTAAAGGTTCTTTGACTGTGTTTATTCAGGACTATTTCTGGGATCTCTGTCCTGTTTCAGTAATCCATGTGTTTATTCTTTCACCAATACCACACTGTCTTCATTACTGTAGCTTTATAGTAAGCCTGAAGGTTGGGTAGTGTTAGACTTCCACTCTGTTCTCCTCCTTCATTATTATGTTGGCTACTCTGGGTCTTTTGCCTCTTGAGAGAAACTTTAGAATCAATATATTGATATCCACAATATAACTGCAGGGATTTTTGATTAGAATTACATTGAATCTATATATCAATTTGGGAAGAATTGACATCTTGACAATATTGAATCTTCCTATTGATAAATACAGGTTCTCTATTTATTTAGTTATTTGATTTCTTTCATCAGAGTTTTGTAGTTTTTCTCACATAAACCTTGTACATATTTTGTTAAATTTAGATGTAAATATTTAAATTGGGGTGAGTTAACGTAAACAATAATGTGTTGTAAATTTCAAATTTCATTTGTTCCTTGTTAGTGTCTATAGAAAAGTGATTGACTTTTGAATCTTAATCTTGTGTTCTGCAAACTTGCTATACTTGCTTTTTAGTTTCAGAAGGTTTTTTGTTGTTCTTTCATTTTTTTCTACAGGTGATGAAGTCATCTGTGAACAAACCAGTTTTCTTTCTTTCTTCCCAATCTTTATCTTTTGTTTTTTTTCTTGTCTAATTGCATTAGTTAGAACTTCCAGTATGATTTTGAAAATAAGGTGAAAGGAACATTTTTGCCTTGTTCTGGTCTTATTAGGAAAGCTTAGAATTTCTCACCATTAATTGATATTAGCTGTAAGTTTTTTGTAACGTTCTTTACCAAGCTGAGGAAGTTTCCTGTATTTTTAGTTTGCTGAGAGGTTTTGCCATGAATGGGTATTAGATTTATCAAATGCTTTTCTGCACCTATTGATATGATCATGTAATTTTTCTTCTTAGCATGTTGATATGATGTACTACGTTAATTGATCATTGAAAGTTGCCTTGCATGCCTGGATTAAATCTCACTTGGTCATGATGTAGAATTCTTTTCATACATTGTCAAATTCAACTTGCCAATAGTTGGCTGAGGATTTTTGCATCTATGTTCATGAGAGATATTTGTCTGCAGTTTTCTTTTCTTGTAATGTCTTTATCTGGTTTCCATATTAGGGCAATGCTTGTCTCACAGAACGAATGAGAAAGTATTCTATTTGCTTCTATTTTCTGGAAGAGATGGTAGAGAGTTGGTATACTTTCTTCTATAAATGTTTGGTAGAATTTACCGGTGAAGTCTTATGAGCCTGATGCTTCCTATTTTGGAAGGTTATTAGTAATTATTAATTCAATTTTCTAAAAAATATAGGTCTATTCAAATTGTCTATTTCTTCTTGTGTTAGTGTTGGCAGATTGTGTCTTCTAGAAACTGGTTCATTTCATCTAGGTTATCAAATTTGTGGGCATAGAGTTGTTCATAATATTCCTTAATTGTCCTCTTAGTATTCTTGGACACTTCAGTGATGTATCCTCTTTCATATCTGTTATTAGCAATTTGTGTGTTCCCTCTTTTTTGGTCTTAGCCCAGCTAGAGATTATTAACTTTATTAATCTTTTAAAAACCAACTTTTGGTTTTGTTGATATTTATTATTAATGTCTCATTTTACATTTCATCAATTTCTGCTCTAATTTTTATTATTTCTTTTTTTGCTTACTTCAGATTTAGTTTGCTTTTCTTTTTTTTTAGTTTAATAAGGTAGAAATGTAGGTTGCTGAGTTTTGGATCTTTTCTTCTCTGTCAAAAAATTCTCAAATTCTATTAATTTCTTTTAACATTTCTTACAAGGCAGGCCTAATGGCAACACATTTTCAAACTTTTGTTTGAGAAAGCCTTTCTCCTTTACTTTTGAAGAATAATTTCACAAAGTACAGAATTCTAGGTTGATTTTTTCTTTTCTCTCAACATTCCAAATATTTCACTCTGCTCTCTTTTTGTTTATATGGTGTGGAAGAAAAGTCTAATGTAACTCTCATCTTTGCTATTCTATACATAAGACATTTTTTATCTCTGATTTCTTTGAATATTTTATCTTTATTTTTGTCTTTTTTAAAACTTCAAAATAATATGTGGCAATAGACTGAATATGTCCCCCAAAATTCATATTCTGAAACCCTAATCTCAGCATATTAGGTATTCGGATGTGGGAACATTGGAGGTAAGTCGATTGTAAGGTTTGAATGCTCGTGAATAAAATTGGTATCCTCATTTTTGAGGCCAGAGAACTAGCTAGAATCTAGCTCTCCTCTGCTCTGTGAGGGTATAGTGAGAAGATGGCAGTCTGCAATCTGGAGAGGGCCCTCGCAGGAATCTGACCATGCTGTCACATGCTGTCACCCTGATCGCACTTTCAAGCACCAGGACTACAAAAAATACATGTTTGTTGTTTAAACTGCCCAGTTTCTGGCATTTTATTATGGCAACTTAAACTAAGATACATGCCTAAGTGTAGTTTTTTTTTTTTTTTTTTTTTTTTTTTTTTTTTGCATTTGTGCTCTGCATCAAGAATCTGTGGTTTGGTGTCATATTTGTTTGGTGACATTCTGAGCTTTTATTGCTTCAAATATTGCTTCTGTTCCTTTTTCTTCTGCTGCAATTCCAGTTATGAGTATATTATACCCTTGGTAGTTGTTCCACAGTTCTTAGGTAATCTATTTTGAGTTTTTTCAGTCTTTTTTCTCTTTGTTTTTCAGTTTTGGAAGTTTCTATTGCCATATTCTTAAGCTCAGAGATTCTTTGCTCAGCCTTGTACAGTCTACTAATGAGCCCATCAAAGACAATCTTTATTTCTGTTACAGTGTTTTCAGTCACTAACATTTCCTTTTTATTCTTTATTAGGATTTCCATCTCTCTGCTTCCATTATTTATCTGTTCTTGCAAGTTGTCTGTTTTTTCCATTAATGTGCCTTTAGCATATTAATCATACATTTCTTCAATTCCTGATCTGATAATTGCAACACTTCTGCCATATCTGACTCGAATGCTTATTGTCTCTTCAAACTATGTTTTTGCCCTTTAGGGTATCTTATAATTTTTGTTGAAAGGTGGACATAATGTAATGAGGAAAAGGAACTGTGGTAAATAGGACTTCATTAATATGGTGCAGAGGTATGGAGGGAGGGGAAGCATCCTGTATTCTGTGATGAGTTTCAGTCTTTTGTTGAACCTGTGCCCCTAAATTTTATCTGTACTTGTCAGTTATTTTTTCTCTATTAAGTGGGACAGGATGGCTAAAGGGGGCTAGGTTTGGGTATTTCCCTTCCTCTAGGTAAGTTAGGCTCTGCTAAAATTCTTGCAGGTGAGGCTCTGGTTAAATAGTTTCACCTGAGGGAGGCATCATTAAGAGCAGAATGCTCTGGGTGCATTTTAAGATGGTTCCTTTTCCCCTCTGCATGCCAGAAGCAAAGGATTTTTCTTTAGTGCTGCTGTGAGAACCTGCTCAAGCTCCTGGAGGTAAATCTCACAAAATTGTGGAGACCCCCTATGGCTGATTCCCCCTGGCATTTTTAACTCTCAGAGTTGTCTGCACCGAGCCTCTAGTAATTTGTCAATTTTCTGTCTTGGCTCTGATTGCCATAGAGGTTCCTGCTCTAGTAAGTCATGATTCTCTATACTTGCTTCTCTATCTTTCCAATATTGGGGGCAGTGGTTTGCCCTGTGACCTCAATTCTCTGTGAGATCTAAGAATAGTTGTTGATTTTTCAGTATGTTCAGCTTCTTACATGCAACGATGGAGTTGTTACTTCTAATCTCTTTACTTGCCGGAGAAACAGAAGTCTGCAAACCCTTGATAACCATTCTGCCTCATGTCTTCCCACAGATTAATTATTGAATTGAATTCTGTGCTGTGTGGTGTCTTAGCCTGGGTTCTCCATAAGGAAAGTCTGAGTTAAAGGCTTATGTGCTATTATTTTAGTAGGAAGTTCAATTCCAGCAGGCAAGAAGGAGGAAAAAAGGGAATGAGATAAGGAAAGCAAGAGCCAATATTGTGTGTTATGGAACTGGACACTTCCTGATATTGAGTTGAATTGACTCTTCAATTTCAAGAAGCTCTTGAAGAGAACATATAAAAATTATTGTTTCAGAATAGTCGGTGGGGTAGGGGGTGGGACTAAGACTATCTGATGTCTCAGTCTTCCATTCATCAAAATTTCACTCCGTGGTGTATCTTCCTTCCCCCACATTTCTGGGTTGCATACATTAGTTAAAAAAAAAAAGAGTCTCATGGTGTCTTAGTTTTGGTTTTCCTGGAAGCAGGGCATGAATAAGTGTTTGGTGCAGCTGCAGGTAGTTTATTAAAATGGTGATCCAGGAAGAAGGAGTAAGGGAGTTGAGAGGAAGAGGGAAGGAGAAAAATACAATGTAAGAATGCATTATTGAGGTTTCTACAGTAAGCAATAGGGGCTCCATTCCAGTACAGAATGCTTCTCAGAATTGTACACTCCATAGGATGGGAGGCTGGGGCATGAAGCCACTATCTCCCATCCCCCACTTACTGAGAGTTGCCTGTGTGGGCTCTTCTCAATGAAGTCACAGAAGAGAGTTGAGGCAAATAAGTCTCTTCCCTCTCTGGGAAGTGCTTAAATATGCATTTGCATGCCTACATGGACATCTGGGATTTTGGAGAAGGCTCCTAGCTTGAAAAGCAGGGATACTGAGATATCAGCATGAGTCTGTGCTTGTGTGTAACTGCCCACAATGGAGGTGGGCCAGAGAGATGTGACATAGATTATCTGATGCCAAGGGGAATTGGGGAAACTGTGGGGCAGATTGTCAGGGCAGTATTTCTTTTGTGGTATGCTGTAAGATTGTGTCTCCAGAATGGTGCTGACATGCTGATTTCAGGTGACTCATATTGTTTATATAGTCGGGGGCCCTGTTAAAATATTTGCGTGGGACTTCACATACCCTAGGGAAACCCTGCCTGTGTGAGGTAGGTTGGAGTCATTCAAAGCTCACTGCAGTAGCTGCAGCTAGAACAACAGAAAAGTAAGACTGAGAGGACATATAGTGGCATATAGGAGGTAACCAGTATCCTTGGCTAAGTGCTTCTTCAGAAAAGTTTTTACAGAGGATTTTTAGAGTCTTTGTTTTTCTTTCTCTTTTGAAATGGAGTCTTGTTTTATCGCCAGGCTGGAGTGCAGTGGCATGATCTTAGCTCACTGCAACCTCCACCTCCTGGGTTCAAGCGATCCCCCTGCCTCAGCCTCTCGAGTAGCTGGGACTACAGGTGCATGCCACCATGCCAAGCTAATTTTTTGTATTTTAGTAGACACGGCGTTTCACCATATTAGCCAGGATGGTGTAGTTCTCCTGACCTTGTGATCCGCCTCCCTCGGTCTCCCAAAGTGCTGGGATTACAGGTGTGAGATACTGCAACTTGCCTATAGCGTCTTTGTTTTTCTATATGAATAGAATGATGTTAGCAAAAATTTTATGAGTGAGTCCACATGTAGAGAGGATTGCAAAATGTGGGTGCTGCAAATTCATTTTATTCTGATATGTACACTCCTTTTCAGAGGGGGAGTCTATTTCTTCAGTTCACGCTTTTGAATCTGGACCAGCAAATAACTAGGTACCTTATAGGTACCTAGATAAGAGAAAGTGCACCACTGGGGCTAGCCTTGTGACTTCCTTTGACTGATAGAACAAGGCAGAAGTGACATTTTGCAAATTCTAGGACCTGGGCCTCAAGTAGTTTTGCAGCTTCTGCCCTTACTGTCTACAATGAGGCCACCATCGAGGGAGGTCAATCTAGCCTACTGTGGGATGAGACACCATGTGGAGGAGAACTAGGGTACCCTGGCTGATGGCCAGCACCACACTCCCAGCATGTGAAAAAGACTGTTGTGGATACACCATTCTGGCAGCCCCTCTCTCTCAATGAAGTCACAGAAGAGAGTTGAGGCAAAACTAGAGGTGACTACACAGCCAAGCCAGAAAATAATGAGAAATACGAAATCATTTTTGTTTCAAGACACTATGTTTAGGTGGTTTGTTATACAGCAGCAGATAACTAATAACATGAACAAAATCCCAATAGTCTTTGGAACCAATTTTTGTGCCTTAATGAGATGGATGACTAAATTAAATGATGTGTTAATAAGTTTGTGAATACTAATAAGGTTTCATGTTGAGTTTTGGAGAGTTCCTCTTCAGTATTTAGCCAATGAAGAAACCACAAACAAGGAATTGCTCTTCTATGCAAAAATGTAAGCTTATGAAAATTACACTCAGTGAAATGAAATGGCAAATAGTGCCTTACGTAGTCTGTGTAACTATAACTAAAAAGAACAATTTATATGTATGAACCCTTGGCTTATGGCAAAAGAGGTGACTGTCATAATGTTCTTATGTAAATGGTGTAAGTTTGTACTCTTCTAAATTATTTTGTGGATTATATAAGTTACTAACTTACTGAAAGGGCTTGAGGGAAGGGGGCTCTGTCTTCTGAGAAGGAACGGAGTTCAGTCTGTGGTATTGTGAAGGGGTCCAGAAACTATCAGTGATAGGAAAAAAGAGAAGCCCAAGAAAATAGATTCCTTATCTTTATCCCTTTGCTTGTGTCTGTAATGTCAAAAGAGCTAGAGATACCAAATGTCCTTATAATAATGTAGAAGAAATCTCATAACCTGCCCTTTTAGCAGCAGAAATTTGAGTTTGATTATCTGATGGAAAAATAGATGTAGAGAATTTTCATAAGATCCCTGATTGAAAGACATCTTTCTGTTACAGTGTTTGGTACAGTAAAGCTGGTTCTTCAATCAACTGATAAACTATATCAAGATTATGCAAATTGATAACTCATCTATCTAACTTTTCTTTAGCCTGCATTGCATATGAACATTGTGATTTACAACAATTGAACTGCAATTGAAAAATTTAAGAGCTTTCACACAAAAATCTGTACTTTCGGCATCTCTTGAAATTTGGATGCTCTGGCCATGGGTCTAGAGTCGGGGACAGCAATCACTTTAGACAGATACCACATTCTCCGGTCAGTAAACTCTGCTTACTATCCTATCAGGCTGGCTGCTGTAGGCATGTGCCAATCATTATAGAATTATTTCAAAGGGGTCAAGAGTCCTGGTAATCTGCACTTGACTATTTGAACAACAATAAATAGCTTCATTTCTCACAGGTGGAAAATGATCAGAAAAAGTGATCTCTTCATGAAATACCAATTTTAAAAATCATTTCTCCTACTAAAAAGCCTAGTTCAAGCAGAAGTTTAACATGTTTAGATAAAAGGTTTTATGTGTCTTCACAGCTGATAAAGAGATCAACTCAGTCTGAGGAGAGGAAGAGATGGGTACAGTTACTTATAGTGAAAGAAAACCCATGTTTTACTCTTGGTATCCTCTGGGAATAAAGATTTCTGTTGAGTCTGAGCAGAGAATCAGAGGCAACCCCTTAAAAGAAGCAGCAAAGACCACTGACCTGAAAAAAATTGTTGAAAACACTTGTATATGTGTTCTCAATTCAGCTTCTACTGACAAGTGAGGACATGCGATATTTGGTTTTCTGTTTTCATGTTAGTTTGCTAGGGATAACGGCTACAGCTCCATCCATGTCCCTGCAAAGGACATGTTCTCATTCTTTGTTATGGCTGCATAGTATTCCATGGTGTATATGTACCACATTTCCTTTATCCAGTCTACCATTGATGGGTGTTTAGATTGATTCCATGTCTTTGCTATTGTGAATAATGCCACAATGAACACATGTGTCCATGTTTCACATAAAGGGGAACGACATACACTGGGGCCTTTTGGAGGGTGGAGAGTGGGAGGAGGAAGAGGATCAGGAAAAATAACTAATGGGTACTAGGCTTAATACTTGGGTCACAAACTAATCTGTACAATAAACTCCTGTGACATAAGTTTGCCTATGTAACAAACTTTCACTAGTACCCCTGAACTTAAAAGTAAAAAGAAAAGGAGGTTATATACACCAAAGAGAGCTTGTATGACTGATGAATAACAAGAAGGTATTCTACGCTCTACCTTCTCTCACTATATTTTAGCTTAATAGAACACCTAGAACTTTAACAGAAACCTATTAAAGAAGGCAAGTAACTCCAAGAGAGTTAATATTAAGTTTTCCACAATCTCAATGAAATGGTGCTTTCAGTTGGAAACTTTGAAAAAATATACCTAGAATTTTGGACTGAAATTTATGTCCATTATGTTGTCAAAGAATGTACCTATTTTAGAGAGTTAAATATATTCCAGTAAGTACACTTAGTTTGTGTGTTCAAACTATTGATTTTTTTTGTCCTCTAATACTATTAAGTTTGTAAAATATGCCCTGTGATTCTGAACTTGATTTTTACGCCAATTATTCGAGTCATGGTCCCAAGAGTTAATTGCCTGCACATGTGTTCAGTCATTTGCTGCCAACTCGGAGACTTTCTTTTAAGAGCATCCTTATGTCCCTCCTCACCAGCCAGAAATGTTTCCAGTGCCGTGCACAGGTAATGGCTCTGTAAATTACTACTATTCAGTCATCTTCTGGACAGGTTTTCTTTAACAGTCAGCAAATGAGCAGGACCTTCAAGGACTGCTCTACAGACTAGTGGGTCTCCTACTTTGTATGGACATAGTTTTCATTGGGAAATGTTTCTGTGGTTCCAGATTTCTATTTCAGGGCACTGAAATAGAGATACATTGTTATGCTTTCATAAAACTTAGTTGAGAGTTCTAATGGAAATTTTATTAATATGATAAACCACATTCATTCATTCATTTAGAAAATATATGTCAGATGGAAACTACGGGCCCAGGATATTAAATAAAATCCTATAGCTTTTCTCTGGGAGTGCACAATTTTCTGCATGAGAGACAAATAAGTGCATGCTTATAAAAGAGTGTGAAAGTACTGTAGTGAAGGTGGGAACTGTGCAACATAGGATAAAAACTGGAGGGAATAGGAAAGTCAGACTATGAAGTGGGTCAGAAAGCATTCTGAGTGGTGACATCCAAAGTGTGTTTTGAAGCAAGGAGTAGGAATTATTTAAGAGAATAAAGAAAGTGACTTGAATGCCATATTAGGAAATTTGGACTTTACCTAGAACTGGGTGTAGTTCCATGTAACACCATTAAAAGATTCTAAGCAAGAAATAAGTTTGACATGATTTCCCTTTTAAAATTAACACTTTGGTTATACATGTGGAGGATGAATTAGGAGCAATGCAAAGTCAGGAGAAAGGACATCTAGTAAGAAGTAGTTAAAATAACTTAGACGATAAAGTATGAGAGCCAGAACTCAAGTACTAGAAATAAGAATATCTATATATCTTTATCTACATATCTTGATGTCTATATCTGCATATAAAGGAATAGATTCAAAAGACATTAAGAGTGAAGAGGATTCATGTTCTGAGAACTGATTGTATGTGTGGGGTGAGGAAAAGAAAGGAGTCAGGGAGAATTTCATTTCTTCTGCTTGGGTGGCTGATTGTACAACTGGATTATCCACAATATGGATGAATAAGGTGGAGGGGCAGATCTTAGGAGACTAATGACAAATGAATCTTTGGACTTTTTGAAGGGCCAGTGGAACACTCAGAGATTCAATTATCATTTGGATACGTGGGTCTGCTGAAGAGGGAAATAGCTGGGCTGGAAATAAATGTTTTAGGGTCTTCAACATATGGAAAATAGCTAAAACCTTGAGAATATATGAGGCCATTCAGGGAGTGTTTGTAAAAAGGAAGGAGAAGATTACCAATTACAAATTGATGAGGCACAATAAACTTTTAAAGGATGATGATTTGGAGTGTGTAAAACTGTTTCCAAAAAACAAGCAAGGACAAGGGCAGGAAGAAAACTCAGAACAGATGTGATTTGGGATATCAGTCTATAGCAATCACAAAACCACTCTTCTTAAAACTTTTAATTTCTATTTATTGGCTGAAAAATAAGTTCTCGACTATCATCATGTTTTCCATTCATCTTTAAGTTTCAACATGCATGTATTTTATCATAGGCATATTTTTATTATCAATAAAATTATGGACCAGGTACAGTGGCTTGCACCTGTAATCCTAGCCCTTTAGGGGACTGAGGCAGGTGGATGGCTTGAGCCCAGGAGTTTGAGACCAGCCTGGGCAATGTGGCAAAACTCCATCTCTACAAAAAATGTTTAAAAATTAGCCAGGAGTGGTGCTGTGCAACTGTAGTCTCAGTTACTTGGGAGGCTGAGGCTGAGGATCACCTGACCTGCAGTGAACTGTGATCACACCACTGCACCCCAGCCTGGACAACAGAGTTAGAGGGAGACCTTGTCTCTAAATAAATGTTATGTAACTATGTATACCAAAAGAAGCACAGTTCACTGATTCACTAATGGGTACTGTCTAGTTTTTTAAACCATGGAAATGATTTCATGGGAGAGTAAAGACACCCCCAAATCTTTGACACTCTTCCCTTTGAAAGCTGGGAGTCTAATATCAATGTCCCCCTTTTTTGAATCTGGGGGGGGCTTTCTGTGTGCTTTGACCAAAAGAGTATGGCAGAAGTGAGGCTCTCCTGGATATTGGTAACTTCCACTTTCCGTCTCTTGGAATAGTCTCTAGGACCCCTGAGCTGCTATGTAAGGAGTCTACTACCCTGAGACTGCCATGATGGAGGGGCCATGTGTGGGTGATTTGGTCAACAGTCCCCTTTCAGCCATCCTTGTTAAGGCACCAGACATGTGCCAGTTTGGGATCTTTCATCTGCCAGCTTAACACCACCAAGGGATCTTTGCTGATCCCAAGCAGAAGGTGATACTTATAGAAATATTTTCTAGATTTGATCTCTTGCAAATAAAAGCTACTAGTGCATCGGTAGTTTCAATGCACAGAACTGCCTGAAGGCATCTAGACTAAAAATGAAAATGCTCTCGGCGAACCAACAAACTAGATCTCACTTTGGTTGTCATAGTTGTCATGGAATAATTGCATCTTAATCCAAGGTCAAAGATGATCTTTTATGCTTACTGTCATCCTATCCCCTACTGTAAGAAAGAGGAAGCCAGTCTGTGGCAGATGGAAAATACAAGATACCCTTGACACTGAGGCATCAGCAGATTTCTTAAATTGGGACCAGTATGTTTGAGAGTCTCATGCTTAACAAGCCAATGTTTACTCTTTTGTCTTTAACTTTTGTTAATTAATTTGTTAAGGATAAATGGCCCAATTGGATGTCATAAAATATAGTTTATTTTAGACTGCGTATTTTTATTTCTCAACTAACACTTTGAGAAGAAGAGATAAAAACTGAAATTACCATTTTTACAACTATCCTTCCATTTATACAATTATAATTTTACAGCTATCCTTCCATTTTTATAATGTATACAATGGTGGGTTCATAAAGGTGGAGTTCTACAAGGATGTTGGACAACTGTAACAGTTCTGGTTCCCATGATAAGAGCCTGTATCTTCTGATGTCACGTGCATATTCACATTGATATTTCACATGGGAAGCAGGAGAACCCTGCAAACATGCTGCATGCATTGCTTCTTTTTTGCAAAGCGGTGAGAAACAAATTGGCACTGAATGTTTTGCGGTGAATTTGGTGAATGGGAAAGAGAAGTAGAGATAGAGATGTGTGAAAAATGTGTAAGGGGAGTCAGTAAATAAAAGACTGAACAAATGCAATTTTAAAAGTGATAGATACTTATACATGTTTTGAAGAAAATAAACAAGGTGATACGACAAAAATGACAGGAGCCACTTGAGATAGGACGGTTGAGTCAGCTTCTCAGAGGATATGCTGCTGAGTAGGTAAGACCTGGGACTCAGCAGTTTACACAAATGCTTTTCAAATATTTGTTTTCCCCTAGCAAGCTACCAACTTCTCCCTTTCCTAGGCACATGTATGGATATCTAGTTTACCAACTCTTGACTGGCTGCAATCCATGGTTAGATTAATGAAACACATTCTAGGAGTAATGTAATTAATTCCACTGTTGGCTGACTCACTTTCTTTATCAATCATATTTCAAAATATATTGAATTTCCAAAAGATCAAATCAGGATAATGCAACAATCATTTTAGAAATGTAAAAAATAATAGTTAATATTTAGCAAGAATTTACTAAATGTTTAGCACTGGCCTGAACACTCTACAAGTATTAATTAATTTACTTTTTACAATAGTCCATAAGATTGATGCTAACAATATGTTTATGTTAGAGATGAAACCAGTTAGGCCAAGAGAAGAAAATAATTTGCCTCTTGTCATGAAGCTAAGAAGTAGAGGAACTGGGGTACAAATCCTCATAGTCAGACTAGTTTCCTTTACACTATGGACACTGTCTTCATAGAATAGCCATTTCATGTAGTTGACACTTTGGTGGGATCATATCAGTTGAGAAAGTTTTTGAATATGATGTGACTTTTTGAGGATGGTACTTTTTTTTTTTTTTTAGGGCAACTGATCATCCTTAACTTGACTTTGGGGAATTCAAGTTAAGGATTATCAGTTACCCTAAAAAAAAAAGTAAATGTGCTTTTTTTTTTTTTTTTAACAGAAAAACTACACTGAGGAAAATGTGTTATAGCCAAGCAACATTCTGTGTAAACAGCTAATAAATCAGAAAAAAAAAAATGTTAACAGTAATTTAGCAGCAAATGGGGTATTTGACCTGCAGCTCCCAGATGAATTCCCAAACGACATGAATAATTTATTTTAGGAGGATGAAATGATATGGGTTAGGTAATGCTTGGTGAGAAATTGCAGTCATAATCGGGGAAATTGCTTCTACTTAGCAGGGTCACCAGTGGAGGAAGGAGCTGGTCCCAGGATGTCATTTGCCACCTTGAGAATCTTGGCAGAAGCAGTAAGTGCTTGCTGCCCATCTGTGATCCAACTAGAGAAGTTCAAGTTAGCTTCATTTTCCAGAGGCCTCAAAGGCCGTTTGAATATCTAGTACCCAAATGGCCTCTGTGCTATTTCTAAGAGGTTTTGCTCCAGTCACCTCTCCTCATCTCAGAGCTACAGTTACATTTCCTAGATTTGCACAGATGCGAAGATCTCCTAGAACTAGGATAAGCTGTCAAGCTGTAGGGCAGCTCAGTTGCTTCTTGGAATTTATGCCCTAAGGGACAAACACTCTACAGAGCATTTTGAAAGCTGACAGCTTAGTGTTGGCAGCTGAATTTTGACATTCATGCTATCATCAAAACTCTCTCAAACAGCTGAAACTGTAGGTATGTGACAGTTAAGCCTTCTGTGAGTCATGTTTATCTGGCAGCAAGAATGCTATCAGTTCCTTTATTATTTTATTATCCTGTGCATTTCAGTTGCTTTTTTGTTAATGTATTAAAATTAATGCATTGTTGAGATATCTAAAATGACAAAGTAAATCAAGAGTCACTTTTAGAATTTTAGCATCAATACTCTCTATGCTCAATTTAAAGATATGGATTTCCTGCTTCAAAATATTGACCTGGAAAATTTACCACTGAGTTTCTGAAAAATGTAAAAAGCTGTACAAGAATTCACACAACTGGTAGTCTCTATAAAAGCTCATACTTAGTCCTTTCCCTGTGGACTTATATGGAGGTAATGAAAAACCGTATTTCTTCCCAGGCTAGAGCTGACGTAATTGCTAATGTTGAAGTCTGAAAACAAATTTTATTAAAATAAGGAGTTGAAAGTGGAGTTCTTCTTCTTCTTGTTCTTTTTTTAATACAACATGACCCTCTTAATTTTCACGCCTTTAAATGCTGAAAAAAATAAATGTTTGACAAATGAGAAAGGTCAGAGTTAGAACTATTTAGAGAAGGGTGTGTTAGAAAGAGTTGAGAGTTGTTGGTTCCTTTTTTTGAGCAAAGAGTGAATAACACTCCTGTTGCTATGCTTACTTCCCATGCCTATTTTCATTAATAAAAACAAAACTGAAATTATATTACTCATGATAAAATATATTGCTCTTTGGTTTCTAGAAAAATGGCTAAAAACACAATCTTTCTGTTTAAGAAACCACCCTGTTAGCCTTCAGCCTCTGAAGAACCTTCACCAAAAAATGCATCAAAGAATCCTCTCTTATGCTTAAATACTAGATGAGCACAAATTAAAATGTGTCAGTAAGGTAACTAACCCAACCAAATCCCCCTGATTGCCACAGATTGAATGTGAAAGTGTGAAAATTTTTCGATGTCCTTTGATTTGTGACTGGAACTGACTGATAAAACAGCCTCAAGATGAGTCATGGTCGTATTTTCCATGTGTGTACTCAACACCAAACAGTCAGTCCATTTAGTAAATTAAACTTCCTCCAAACAATCCTCAGTGCAAAGAAAGGAAATATTCTTAGTTGGACTTTTCTCAGAAGTTTTCCATAGACACAGATTTTGAATTAATCAGTGCCCCAGTCTGCTGCATAGGCTAAGTTGAATGGTAGCTTTGTAACAGTGTTAATAATAAATAACAGTAACAACAGTATCTAACACACAAAGAATGTGTGTGATATGCTAGGTACAATTCTAAGTCATTCATGTACATATATACATGTATACACAAACATGCACATTATATATCCATATCTACATATATGCACACATATATGTATAGTCTTTAACCCTAATTATCTCCATTTTGCAAAGAAGGAATTAGAGGATCAAAGAGATTAAATAGTTTGTCCAAGGTCACAAAGTTATGAGAGTATTATTTAAGTCAGGATTATCTCGTTGTAGTGCCTGTGTTATTTATTTCCTCATTATATTTCCCTTTGGTTGAGTCAACGGACCTTTTACATGTTGAAATATATTCATTTGAAGTTACCTGCACCACAAGAATTTCAAAATTCCATGTGAGTTCCTTCAAAAATGCGGTCAACATAGTGAAGAGAAATAACCACAATGGAGGTGATTTTTCAGAGCTTCCACACAAAAATGTCTGGAGGCAGCCTCGATAATGGAAAAATATTGATTGAGAGTTCAAAAGGTGATGAATTCAGGACCGATAGCAGCCAAATTTATATCCCTAAAGTTTCCCTCTCATATTTTCAAATTCTCCTTTCTTCATTTGAAAAGCTGATTTTTAGAAGTGATGACAGAAGTATTACAGAGTCAGCCCTAATAGCAGCTGTCAGCTCAGATTAGCGCAAGTAAAAATGTCTCCGTTTCTTCTGCACATCTGTTGTAGTTTTGTTTTTGTTTTTTGTTTTTTTTAAAAAAAATCTGTGGATAGTGGGCTATAGTATGGTGTACGAATTTTTTTCCTATATTTAACGTATTTTCTGTATTTCCTTTTTCATTACTTCACTTCATTTCCTGAAAGTTTTTCTATTAAGACACACTAATTGCATAGCTCCAAGCAGGCACCAAAGAATAAATAAAAGTATGAATGCTTGGCTTAAATAAAGATTTATTGGAGCTTAAATATCTTGCCCTTATGATTTTTATGTATAAAAATTTTTTATTTCTATATCAATCACCTCTGAGTTTTGAAGTGCTTTATGACAGCTATTTATTCCAATATTAAGATAAGCTGGTTTTGAGATGTAAGTTTTTGCTAAGATGTCTGTGTGCTTGGTCAGAAAATTATATGACCCTGTGTCATTTCCTTTATTAGTAATTTAAAACAAATAAACACGCAAAAAAACAGAAAAAATGAGCAAGCTATTTGGGTGGCAAAAGGTAAGATTTTTAGATTGCTTAATTTTGTCTTTGCCGAAGGGCTTTTAGTAAATGCTTTTAAGCATGTGTGCATATGCACGAATGCTCTCTCTCTCTCTCTCTCTCTCTCTCTCTCTCTCTCTCCTCTCTCTCTCTTTCTGTCTCTCTCAGTTCCTTTTGTACATTTCTCACTATTGAGATAGAATGGAGCTTTATTTGGAATTTCTACTAAAGGAAGTGACTGAGTATTATCACCGTCAGTTTCCTCTTAATTTCCGAGTGGGATAGCTCTCTTAGGGCCAGCGGCAGCCGTCATTCCACCACATGTGAGCTGCCTTCTGTCGTGTGTGGTCAATATAGAGGAGGAATCACTGTAATAGAGGTGATAGTTTCAATGTTTCAGATACAAAAATGTGTGGAGACAGAGTTGGTAATGGGAAAATATTGATTTGTGAGTCGAAGCTCATCAGGACTGATAACAGCCACCTTTACACCCCACGAAGCTTTCACAGAGTTTGGCTTCTGGCCAGCTCTAGCTCTGTCAGAAAGGCAATCATGAAGAATGGAAAATAGAGGGGTTTATACTCAGACTTTAAAAGTTCTCAAATTCCATTCCAGATGGCACCAGAGATTTGAAATTTGTTTCTACAACATCTGAGCCTCAGTCTCCTTATCATTAAATTTGGAGTAAAGCTATGTATTTTTACTTTTTTTCCAAGGGCTAAAATGAGAAGATGAAAGCCTGTTAAATTTTCTGGGTCTCTCAGCAAATGTTTCTGGGCCTCTCAATAAATATGTCTATTTCCAGTTTGCTAGTAGTCTGACAACAATTTCCATTTTTAGAATGACAGTAAAAATAGAAGAGTAGATATTGATTAAAGTATATCTTTCTTGGGTCAAGACATTTACTTTAGGACTCTTCCTTCTGGAATTTGTGATGCTTTACCTCAGCAGTTTTCAAAGTGTGGCCCACGATGGCCGACATCTGAACCACTTGGGGTGTTCGGTAATAAAGTCAAATCACCTGTCTCTACCCTGGACTTACTGAATAAAATTCTCTGTGAGGAAGGCACCTGGGTGAATATGTATTTAACAACTTCCCCAGGAGAATTTTCCCCTACAATGAAGTTTGAGAAGCACTTCCTTACCTTATATACAGCGCTTAATACTTTATAAACGATAAATCACTTACACTCTTACACTGTCATTTGCCACAGCAACCTTGTTAGATACAAAGAGCAGCTACATTTCCTTTTCAGAGATGGGGAAACTGAGACTCAGAGAAGTTTCTCACCCAAGGTTACAAAGACAGTAAGAAGCAGGACCATATTCAGGGCTTCCTCCCCAGTCCTCTTTCTACCTCATCTCACCCATTCTTTTTCTACATGAGAAGGTGCTAGCTGCAGATAGTTTGGGGCATGCGAGTGAGTCCATGCAATACTCGATAGGCAATAGAGACAGAACAGAGATTTTCAAGTAGTGCAATGATTTAATCAAATCTGTAAGGCAGCCCAGGGAATGGCTTGGAGAGAGGACAGTCAGAAGCCAGGGAGTGAATTGGGAGACGGATGTCCTTTCTTCCACATCTGTAGTGTTGACTAGGTTTCTCATGCCAAAATTTTTCAAATAGCAATGCAGAAGGCACCAGAAATGAAATGCTTTTCATGAACAATATGTTGTTATGAAACCTCAGAAAATGGTTCTCTAAGGTCCTTATTAAATTTTAACATTAATCACATTAACATGGCTGAATACTCTAACAGGTTGTGAATTCCCTGAAAATAGAACCATGTCTAATACATCTTTGTAGTCCCAGAATCTAATTTTGTGTTGGCTGTATAATTTCATTAACTATATTTGTTGTTTGCTTACTGAACTTTAGTGAATGATAAAAACATTTGTTTTATATTGACAAATATTAATTATTTTGAATATACATAGTTCACATTTTACATACTTAATATATACCATCAGATTGCCTTAGGCATATTTACTCTCTGACCATCATGACCACTTGCTCTATTATTAATGATGTCTATTTTACACACAAGAAGCACAGAGTGGCCAGGTAACTCATCCAAGGTCAGTCACTTGGCCAAGTTCTAATCCTAGTGGAATTTGAATTTGAATTATGTAGCTTGCTTCCAAAGCCTTGCTATGCTACATTACGTACACAAATTTATCTGTATGTTTTAATTGCTTATCACTGAATATTATTTCATATTGCTATAAATTTAATAGGTATACCATATGCGATGGTGACAAACAACCCTCAAATATTAGTGGGTTGCCCAATAAAAGTTTATTTCATATTTAAAGCCTAAGGTGGCTCAAGTGACTTTGTCGTGTGGCTCTCATCCAGGCATGACTCTGAAACCAGGGCTTCTTTCAGCTTTTCCTATTCCAGATGGAACAGGTGTCCTCCAGGCTGGAGCAGGCGGAAGAGAAATGAAGGAGGCACACCAGCTCTTAATAGCCTTGATCCATAAGGTCACATGTCACATCTGCTCACATTTCATTGGGCAGCACTATTCACATGGTTCAATTAACTGCAAGGAAAGCTTGGAAAAGTAGAGAAGCGTATGGATATTTGAGAAGCATTAATAATTTCTGCCACAATAAAAAGAATAATAATAAATACATAAAAATAAAACATTGGGAGTAATGCATTTGCTTTCAGGCCTTGGCTCTGTACTTAGTTCAACGAACTTGATAATGTAATTTACCTGTTTTGAGTAAGTTTCATCATGTATAAAATGGGTATAGTGAGTGAAATACAACTCATAGGTTGTTGTAGTAAGTGAGATGGTAGGTATAATGATTACAACACAGTAGTGGGCACACAACAGGTGCTCAATATAGTATAGCTATTGTATTAGATAAACAGAATTAATAGGATCTCTCTATTTATTTAAGGAATTGACTCACACAATTATCAAAGCTAGGCAGTCCAAAGTCTGTAGTTTTGAGTCTGAAGGCCAGAAGCTGCTGTAGAAACAGGAAGAGATTACATTTCAGTTTAAGAACAACCAGGAAGGAGAATTCTCATATGGGAAGGCCAGCCTTTTATTTTGTTCAGGTGTTCATCTGATTGAATGAGGCTTACCTACATTTTGGAGGACAGTCTACTTTAATCAGTCTACTGATTTAAATGTTAATCTCATCCCACCCTCTCAGAAACACCCAGAGTAATGTCTGACCAAATATCTGGTTACCTCATGTCCTAGTCAAGTTGGCACAAAAAATTAACACAATCATTTTTATTACCATCACCATTATTATCTGTGCACACTCAAACCAGTCAACCTGTTTATAGTCAATAGAAAGGGTTTTCTCAATGAAGTTAATTTTTTCCTCAATGAATAATTGGATGTCTGCAAATGCAGATGAGATTGTGATGCCTAGAGTGGGCAAGTGAAGTTGGTGGCCCTTTTACGGGACTCCCACCTTGACAGTCAAATAGCCAGTCATGAAAAGTGAGCACAGTTAGATAATTTTAAAAGATGTTGACCAGGCGTGGTGGCTCATGCCTGTAATCCCAGCACTTTGGGAGGCCGAGGTGGGTGGATCACGAGGTCAAGAGATCGAGACCATCCTGGTCAACATGGTGAAACCCCGTCTCTACTAAAAGTACAAGAAATTAGCTGGGCACGGTGGTGCATGCCTGTAATCCCAGCTACTCAGGAGGCTGAGGCAGGAGAATTGCCTGAACCCAGGAGGCAGAGGTTGCGGTGAGCCGAGATCGCGCCATTGCACTCCAGCCTGGGTAACAAGAGCGAAACTCTGTCTCAAAAAAAAAAAAAAAAAGATGTTACATGGAAGACTCGAAACAAAATAGTCTCATCAATCTGGTTTTTCTCCTTTTTGCTACACTTTCTATAGTAGCCATTTTGGTGTTATTTTTATTCAAATACTATTTGTAATGCTTAGTTCCGTTTTAGCTAGGCTTTCACAATCATATTAAAGCTAATCACATCTATCATCCTCAATTTTGCATTTTGCGAAGTCTTTACTGAAAGAGTCTCCAAACAATCAGCAAGGCAAGAAGGAAGAAACTCTGCCAAAGTCATTCAGGTTGTTTAAAGAAAACAATTGGCTGATTAACTTAATGTATTACTTTCAGCTGGTTGTCATCATGGAACCACAGATGCAGAGACATTCCAGAGCCATGTTCATCCCTGAAACACACTGGATAGGCACAGATGCCTGGAAAGATATTGTATTCTTGTTGCCCAGAAGTCTAGCAGACATAGACTTTGTCGAAATGGTGGAGAAAATAAATTCCAGAGACATGGTGCTTTCCAGAAAAATGACTTAAATTTTTGGAAAATCCAACAGGGAACCTTCCTTTGAGTTCATGAAGGCAGCTGTGTACACTCAAGCCAGTCAATCTGTTGGACTAAAATAACTGGTCAATTAATAATTATTACTAACCACTTGTTTGAAAGCACAGTAAGTCTTCCCAGTGAGTCACAGAGGCCAGATAAGCAGTGTGGACAATAAGGAAGGATTAATTTCTACAAAGTCTTATTTTTGGAGTAACTCCCAAAGTGTATAGAATAATGACTCTAGATTGCTCAACTGATGTGGACCTCAAAGTGCACACCTAGGATGTTAAAAAGAAGCATCTATAATGAACTAGGCCAGAAAAATCTTAGTTTTATTTTTAAATAGTGAAAGATGAGTCAAAATGTTTGTGTCATTTTATATTAAAATGACTTAAAATTGCAAATGCTTTTCTATCATACAAAAAAATAGCTTTGACATATTAGGTTGGTGCAAAAGTAATTTCAGTTTTTGCCAATTTTTTAATGGCAAAACTATTAAGCTGATGCAAAAGTAACTGCAGTTTTTGCCTTTTTTTCTTTTTTTTTTTTTTGAGGCGGAGTTTCGCTCTTGTTACCCAGGCTGGAGTGCAATGGTGAGATCTCGGCTCACCGCAACCTCCGCCTCCTGGGTTCAGGCAATTCTCCTGCCTCAGCCTCCTGAGTAGCTGGGATTACAGGCACGTGCCACCATGCCCGGCTAATTTCTTGTATTTTTAGTAGAGACGGGGTTTCACCATGTTGACCAGGATGGTCTCGATCTCTTGACCTCGTGATCCACCCACCTCAGCCTCCCAAAGTGCTGGGATTACAGGCGTGAGCCACCGCGCCCGGCGCCATTGTTTTTAGTGGCAAAAACTGCAGTTACTTTCGTATCAACTTAATAGCTATATAATTTGAGACATTTGATAATACTTTATGAGTTTTAAGCAAATCAAGGGTTTGAAACATCAAAGTTTTCATTTTACTTTTAATAGTAAGCAAGCTCTCTTTTGTGTTTCGTGATAATTATTGTTGCAGAATAAGGCAGAGCTAGATATTCTTGAGAACTCTCTTCCTGATTTATATATTGACCCGCACGGGGCTCATCATGCCTCTGTGAAGGTTAACATACATCTCAACTTCAGGGACGTCAAAATGTGAGTTATAGAAAAATAATACACTATCTACGTATTTTGCAGTTAACCATGGTTTATCACAAAAAGGAGTCTTTACAAAGTTAAATAGAAAGGGTTATTAGCATATGCAAACTTACCAATGTATCACTTAAGTTGATTTAGTCATATTCAGCAAGGGAGAAAATATGCCACTCCAACCTTTCCACTCTCTTTTCTATCTGGATAATCCTGCGATATAGTTTATAAGGTTTTGTGTGGAATCATAGATGTAAATGATAAAATCTGTCACTTAGAAAGATTTGTGCAAAGCCATGTTGCAAAGTGACTCAGTTTATATGGTATGATATAGGCGAAGGGAGAGGAGTCAGCAGAGGTGTGCTGGAAAGAGTTAACAAACAGATTGCTTAAAAATGTACGCAAACTTTTGCATATGTAAGTTTCTTATCAATTTTATTGATAAAGAGGATGTGTAGCACACCCTTTGTAATTTAAAAAACAGTGTTTATTATAAATCATATATATTTAGAATGCTTTCATTTATGTTTTTCAAACATTTTGTATCCTTAGTCAAATTGTTTGCAATTGATGAGCAGTTACAGTTATGACGTGAATGTTGGTTGGTATTTTCATGTAGTGAAACAACAAAAATGGAACTTTACTCATTTCTCAATGACCTGAGTGGTTCTTTTGCTGGCTCACATAATAGTTTTTAAATACTGAAAGAACATTTAGAATTTTCACAATGTAATGGATACAAACATGACACAATTAATTTTAATCACATTGCTAACATTTCTATTCCTCTCCTAAGTCTCAGCATCAACAAGACAATGAATCAAGTCCTGATTTGTAGCATTTGCCCATTTTCCTGGTGTAAATACTCCTACCATGGCAGATTTCAGGCCTCGAGTGTAACTGTGGAGTCAGGAAGAGATCCTCAGTAGCTCACCATTATAGGTATTCCCATCATAATAATAGATATAAACAACACAGAAAGCATAAATAACAGTAAAGTGTAGTAAAATCTTAAGTGATGAGTTTTACATAGTTACAGTACCTTTAACCTTGATTGATTATTTGAAGTTTAAATAACTTAATTTTTATGGTTGTGTTTAACTGGCATTTATGAGCTAAGCCAGCTTTAGTGTAGAAGAAGGAGTGGGGATAATTTTCACCACCTCTCATTTTCCCATAATTGCATTTCTTTGACTTTTGAAGGCTTTAAACTCTCCAACAGTACTTTTTTGACATTGTAAATGAGATTGTAAATTTCATCAGGAAGCATCCACATTATTCTAATATTGGTAGCTCCAACAGCTCTTAGTACAATCATATATATATTAGGCACTTAGCAAATCCTGACTAAATACAAATAAAGATGCAGAGATATCTAAACTGATACCTTAAACCTACCAATTAACAACTTAATTATTTTAGCAGGGGTTCAATGCCACTCCAGTACCACTCTAAGAAATGCCTACTGAGCGGAAATGGGATGGGTGGGCAGGGGCAAAGTGTAGGACTATCGAGGAAGAAAGCATTGACTTTCCTCATAAGCTGTTGCTTAAGTGGTGATCATAATAGAAATATTCACACAGACTTAGGATTCAGTGGCCAGATTCTGGTTGCTGAACTCTGGTTCATTTATTTATTCAACAACATTTTATCAAGCACATACTGTGGTTTAGACTATTCTAGGTACCATGACCATAGTACCAAAAAACCCCAAGCCTGTGCCCTCACAGAGCTTACATTCTATTAACGAGGGGCAGTTAACAAACAAGTACAGGTATAGTATGTCAGACAGTAACAAGCACAATGGAGAAATATGAGCAAGAAAGAAGTTTAGGATGAGCCAGGGTAGTGGTAGGGACTTGCTAATTATATAGAATAGTAGAGGAAGACCTCTCTAAGAATGGGACATTTGAGCAGAGGCCTGAAGGAAATAAGGTAAACAGCCATTTATATCATACCACTTATCACGTATTTCCTGTGTTTGGAAAGCTCTTGCTCCATATAGCATTATCATATGATATATTTCCTGTACTTATATGGGATAAGTACAGGAGTCTGAAGGTGGGAGCACGGTTGATATATTTGAAGACAAGCATGGAGTCTACTGTGTCTTCAGTGGAGTCAGCAGGGAGGCAGTGGTAGGAGATGAAGTCAGACAGCATGCAATGAGGAAAGACAAAGAGGGCAAATGTGTAAGCTGATCTATGCAGAGAAATTTGAACGAAAAGAGCTGACCGCCTTGGCTCCCTCTCCTCACACCAGCCTATGCCTCATTTTCTTGAAGACCCATTCCCCAGCTTAGCAGCTGTGTGCCCAGCACACCCTGGCTCTAAGAAGGGAGCTTGGCCCTCTGGGTTTGTTCTCTGTCCATTGGCATATCTCTGTTGGCCAGTCTGTCCAGGAGTCACTCTGTCCATGGGTCAGTCTCTCCTTCCTTCTGTCTTCCTATCGTTCTTTCTCAATTGGTTCCTCTCACTCTTTAGGGCTGCCCGATTTCTCTCTTATCACGGTTTTTTTTTTTTTTTTTTTCCATGAGATGGAGTCTCTTGTTCTGTTGCCCAGGCTGGAGTGCAGTGGTGCGATCTTGGCTCACTGCACCCTCTGCCTCCCAGGTTCAAGCAATTCTCCTGCCTCAGCCTCCTGAGTAGCTGGGACTACAGGTGCACACCACCATGCCTGGCTAATTTTTGTGTTTAATTGAGAAGGGGTTTTACCATGTTGGTCAGGCTGGTCTCGAAATCCTGTCCTTGTTATCCACCTGTCTCGGCCTCCCAAAGTGCTGGGATTACAATCATGAGCCACAATGTCCGGCCTCTCATCACGTCTTTACTTCTCTCCTAGCCTCATTTCCAGTTTTGGCTTCCTTATGACTAAAGTGTGCTATGGCCCCAACATGGCATCCTGACTTCTTTACAGAGGAGTCTGCCTCCAAGCTTCTGGCTGGTCTGGCCACATACCCCAATTCATATCCCTCTGCGTTACATCAAGTTGGCTTGGTGACCTCTTCTCTGGCCAGCCAGTAGCAGATCACCTTAGTCACACCTGTCCTCTGGACCAATTGCCCCAGACCAGGATTATTTAAATAAAACTTGTCCATCTGCCAAAAAAAAAAAAAAAAAAAAAAATCAATCCAATCTGGGTCTCAGGTCCCTTCTAAGCTACCCCTCAGGGCCCTTGTAGATTCCAGGATCCTGCCTTCTTATTACCTTCCCAACTACTCTGCACACTAGATTTGGCTGAATCCTTACACCTGGACTTCTGCCTTTGCACGCATATGGTCACACTCAGGTCTTGACAATCTTGGTCCAGTGCCTCTCAGGAGCATCTGCCGTGTTAGCATGTTGAATGTCGCCCTTCATGACTCTGCACAGACTTTGGTTCCAGAAATGCCCATTCTCACTCATAATATGTCATATATCTTGTTCTGCTTTATCTATTCACATAGTTGCTGACCTGTCATAATAAGACATTTTTTAAAATGTAAGTGATTCAAATGAAAGGAAACCTTAATTGGTATACAGAGCAACACAAGTTTCAGGTGTTTTTGATCCAGGGCTCAAATGATAACAGGATCTGCTAGTTTTCTAATTCCTGGTTTATCCTAAAATTGGCTTTGGGTTTAGGCTTCACACGGTGGCAAGGTGGCAGCTCCAGACCTGCCTTTTCAGGTCAAATCTGACAGAAAAATAGGATTTTTGTCTTTCTCTGGTGTCTCAGAAAAAGTATCATCATATGTTTTCATCCTTATTACCTATCTCTGAACCAGTCACTCTGGCTAAGGTAATATGAAGCCCTGATTATCTAGGCCTGAGTCACAGCTACTCCATGGAGGCAGATGTAGGTCATCAAACCTTTCCAAAGCATGTGGACTAAAAATGAGGAAGCACGGTGTTTGTTTCCCAGAGGAATATTGGGGTATAGTAGCCAAGAGAATGAATCGATTTGGGTGGTAAAACAACTACACATTCCCCACACCTGCTGCATGTTCTTCTAGTATGCTCACTGCCCCCACTCATTTAGAAGTAGGTTCTGTACTCAGGGCTATGACCTAAATTCCCAACTAGCTTTAATTATATCTATCCATTATGGGCTCCACATATTAGGGCAATCAGTGGCTCACACACTGTAGTGTGGACTAACACCATCAGTATTACCTGGGAAGTCATTAGAATGCTAATCCTTGGGCCTCACTTCAGATATACTGGATAAGAAACTCTGGGGGTTGGGACCAGCGATCTGTAAAGAAGCCCTCCAGGTTTTCCTGATTCGTGTTGAAGTTTGAGCACTTCAGCATGGATCTAGGTCTCTAGGTTTCTCTTTGTTATACTCTGTTTTAGGGCTATTCTGGACAAACGGCAGGGCTGAGGCTAGACCAGCACTCCATTCATCCTCTAGGCAAGCAGTGCTGGTACATGTGTTCACCTGTGTCTTGTTTCCTTTCCGCCTATTCCATACTGCCCCCAGGTCTGAATTTTTGCTCATTTCCCAAGACCACTGCACCTGGTGGTAATAATTTTTGTCAAAGGGATGATGCCCAAAAGCTCAATTGATTCTGAAGGTAATTTTGTGAACTTATACTAGATTTGTAACATTTTAACCTCTTTAATGTTTTTTCATATATTCTCTCTATGTATATTATTAATGTTTAGGGTTTACTATATGACCCAATTCAGGATGCTATATCTAAAATGCCATAGTCTGGATGGTTTAAACAATAAATGTTTATTTCTTTCTCATGATTTCTGGAGGCTGGGAATTCCAATACCAAGGTGTCCGTGAGAGCCACTTCCTGGTTTGTAGATGGTTGTCTACTTGCTGGGTCCTCACATGACAGAAGGGTCCAGGGAGCTCTTCAAGGGTGTCTTTAACAAAGCCTCTAATTCCATCGTAACAGATTATGACCTAATCACCCCCACCAAAGCTCAGCCTCCTAATAATATCCCGTTGGTGGTTAGGCTCTCAACATATACATTTGCTGGGGAGTAGGGAAGACAAAAATATTCAGTACATAACATTCTGTATGTTTTAATTCATCAGAATCAGCTTTAGATTCATAATAGTTTAATTCCAATGACATATAGAAACATTAGTTCTAGTCCTATATAGCTCTATCCCCTTTCCCAGCTTTTTGTGGTATTGTTATACATATTATATCTATGTACAGACCCAAAATATATTGTTACGATTATTTTATAATCTGCAGTAATTTCCTAAGATCAATATAACTTTGTTTCAACAACCCACTTCTTTCTGTTGTTATTGACAAATATAGATATATTTGAAGCAGAGTCTGGCTCTGTCACCCAGGCTGGAATGCAGTGGCTTGATCTCAGCTCACTGCAACCTCTGCCTCCCAGGTTCAAATAATTCTCCTGTCTCAACCTCTTGAGTAGCTGGGATTACAGGTGCCTGCCACCATGCCTGGCTAATTTTTCTATTTTTAGTAGAGACAGGGTTTTGCAGTGTTGGCCAGGCTGGTCTCGAACTCCTGACCTCAGGTGATTCACCTGCCTTGACCTCCTAAAGTGCTGGGATTACAGGTATAAGCCACAATACCTGGCCAACAAATATATTATACATATACTTTATATCTATGTTATAGAACATAATATAGCATCATGTTATTATTATCAGGTCTAGGGCCATGACTACACCAAGTGTCACACTCAGGGTTAGCTTTGGGCCTCTGCTGAGGTCTAAGGGGAGTGGGTGGATGGGTGATAGCTAAAGAAACCTCTGTGGTGGGGGTGCGGTGCGTGTCATAAGCAGGTGAAATGTAGTTTTATTCAGAGCGCTCTCATTAGCAGCTCTGTCGTACTACCTCTCCCACACTGTCTGCCTTTATCTCTGCTGTCTGCTCCAGCTCTGTTGCTCCTCTCACCAACTGGCCCTGTGGCTCTGGCTGCTCCCACACACAGCTGCACCACCAGCCTGCAAGGCCAGCTCTCCCTTGCCTTCAGGGTCAGCAGCTTAACTCTTTCTTTCTCTGGGCATGAGCCCTTGCCTCCTGTGCCCTGGCTCCCCTCTGTCCATCTGCAAGATGGACAGCTCTGGTACTCACTCTCTCTGGACGCCACTGCAAGAGCCAAGTCCAGCCATGCCCAAGAGCCAAGCAGAGCCACATCCCCTATACACAGTGTTAGCAGGGCAGTTATATTTTTAACAGACAATAGTGGTTCAGAGCCAAGCATGAAATTACACAAACAGGTTATGTAACAAGTGGAGTATGCGTAGGTGCCTTTAAATTCACCGAGTCACTCTGGCCTGGATGTCCACCTCAGCCTATTACTTGACCAAAGCACATCCATGTACCTTACGATTATATATGCATTATTTTATACCACGCTTTTAAAAATCAGTTATTATAAATAAGGAGAAAGATACGCACTTACACTGCTTTTCATAATTATGTAACTACCTTTACCAGTTTTCTTTGTGTGTGTGTGTGTGGATTTCAATTACTGCCTGAGGTTGCGTGCTTTCAGTCTGAAGAGCTTCCTTTAGTATTTCTTATAAAGTGGGTATGTTAGTGACAAATTCTCTCAATTTTTGTTTGTCTGAGAAAGTATATGATATGCTTAGGTTTTGTGTCCCCACCTAAATCTCATCTTAAATTGAAGTCTCCATGATCCCCACCTGTCAAGGAAGAAACCACCTAAATCTCATCTTAAATTGAAGTCTCCATGATCCCCACCTGTCAAGGAAGAAACCAAGTGGAGGTAGCTGAATCATGCAAGTGGTTTCCGCTGTGCTATTTTCGTGATTAGTGAGTGAGTTCTCGCGAGATCTGTTGGTTTTCTTGAGGAGATCTTCCGGTTTGCTTGGAACGTCTTCTGGCTGCCTTGCCATAAAAGCGCTGCGCTTCTCCTTCACCTTCTGCCATGATTCTAAGTTTCCTGGGACCTCCACAGCCATGCTGAACTGTGAGTAAATTAAACCTCTTTCTTTTATAAATTATCCAGTCTCAGGCAGTTCTTTATAGCAGTATGTAAACAGACTAATACGGTGTTTCACTTTCAGTTTTAAAAAGTGGTTTTTTTGGCCATAGGGTGTTTGGTTGCAAGTTTCCTTCCTTTGAGCACTTTGAATATGTTGTCCCACTACCTCCTGACCGCCATTGTTTCTTCTGAGAACTCACTGTTAATTTTATTGGGGTCTCTTGTAAAAGAACAGTTATTGTCGCTTTCAAGATTTTCTCCTTGTCTTTGAATATTAGCACTCTTACTATCATGTGTCTGTTTGTAAATATCTGTGCATGTATTCTACTTAGAGGTCATTGAGCTTTCTGATGTGCAGGTTGTTTTCAATAAATTTGGGAAGTTTGTAGCTATTATTTCTTTGAATATTTTTTCTGCTCCCTTTACTCTCTCCTATCCTTCTGGTAATCCCATTTATGCATATATTTGTGCTTTTGATGGTGTCCTACTTTTCTCTGAGTCTTTATTCACTTTTCTTCTGTTTTTCTCGCTATTCTTTTATTTGCATATTTATCTGTCAAACTTCACCAATCTTTATTCTGCCAGGTCACACATATTTTTGAGCCCTTCTAGTAATTTTTTATTTCAGTTATTGTGTTTTTCAATTCCAGAATTCCCATGTGTTAAAAATAATTTCTTTTTGGTCTTTAATGATAGTCTGTATTTGATGTAAATTTTCTTTTATCATGATGCCTTTCTTTAGTTCTGTGAACTCATATTTATAATGTCTATTTTGGAGTCTTTCTGTTAAGTCAATCTCTGCTGCCTGACTTTTTCTGTGTATGGGTTATACTTTCTTGTTTGCTTGCATGTTTTATAATTTTTTTTGAAAACTGGGCATTTTAGGTAACATATCAGCTCTGGCTGTTGCTTCTCACCTGAAGTTTGTTCTTGTTACTTATTCCTTTTTTTTTTTTTTTTTTTGGTCACTGGCTGATTCTTTTAGGAAACTTTGTTTTCTGCCCATAGTGTTAAGCCTCTGGTGTTGTGCCCTAAGGAGGTGTAGTTTTGGGTCTGCCCACAGTCACCCTGAGGTCACAGTAGTATTAGTAGGGCTTTCTGGAAAGTCTCTTTCTCTGAACTCATTCAGCACTTAAACTAGACTAATTGCCTGCTGATTTCTCTATTATTATCCAACAATACTCTGAAGTTTAAATTCTTCCACAAGCTAATGCAATCAAACTGTGGCTCTTTTGATGGAATATTTTCTGAAGTCCGTGCTTGATATTTATTCTGACCCCAGGAGAGCTCCTCTCTGCTGTCCTATACCCCTGGTTCCCTCCTGTAGACTAGCTGACCTACAGTCTAGGCTGTATCTTCATTAAGTCCACAAATCTCCAAATTGCCTTTCACCATAACCTTCACTGTTCTTGAGAGAGCACTTAGGTTTGAACTTCTCCATACTCTATTGCAAATGAAATTAATTCCTCTGGGAAGCCATTCAAAACTATTTGCTTTAAAGCCTCCTTCTCCCCTCAAGCAAAATCTCTAAATTAAGGTTTAAAGCTGGGGGTGGGAAAAATAGCAAGCTTTCCTTTGTGTGACAACCCTGCTCTAGGAGCTTAGTACTAAGTAAAGGAGAGAGAAAGAGATCTGAGGTCTCTTAGGTTGTTTCTTCTGAGGTGGAACCACTGCCTCAAAAGCCAGAGTATGGCAATTAGGTGCCCAGTATTCTTAGTCTGCTGCACTTACTCCACAAGTGGGTACTTTGCACAAGGCCACCTTATTGCTTAACTGCTCTCACCTGGGCTTAGCCATGGCAACAGGTGGCTGGGGCAGGATGAGAAATGCTGAAGCCCTGCTCTTCCTGGGAAGAAAACCTTTGACTAGGTAGGAGCAGGGGTGGTGCCGGAGGGAACTCTGGGTTTGTGGCTATAGCAGTCTGGAGTGGAGTATCTGCCTCATTGAACTGGGAGCAGTCAAGGAGGGCATGGTCTTGGTTTATATTCCACAGATTCTCATTTTTCTTACTAATTTTTTATAGATTTTCTTGAATGTATATATATATTTTTTCATTTGCTGTTTGTGCCTTGGAAAATATTCTAAGACTTAAAATAAGTGGTTGTTTTTCTAAAAATAATTTTCTCCAGTATTACTGAGAAGCAGGTCAGCAGAGCTCCTCACTCTGCCATGGCAGAAGTCAGTCTCCTCTTCAATAGATTTTAATCAATGCCAGTTGTCTAAATCATGCCTAAAATTAAGTGTGCACTTCGGACACCAGGGGATCTATATGGATGCATGTAGAACAATCCTTCAGTCCGAGATCCAGATGCTTGGCCTCATGCCACATGGACATGACCTGACAGTTCTGACCTCCTTAAAAGTTCCATATTGCTATGAACGTTTTCCCATGTCATGAGCCCCTTGGCAGAAACTGTGATGGGAAATGATGCCAGTAAAGAAGAGAGGAGGATGAGAGTAGACTGCCTTTTATAGTTTTGTCCAACATTAACTCAATCCTTGTCACTTGAAGTCACCATGGATGCTGCCTCTCCAGTGTGCGTTGACTTCTTTTTACAGGGTATGCATGTTTCTTTATTCTTGTTTTTTAGTAACTGTGCAGAATTTTCTGTTGCTTGATAATTTTTTAAAACATCTGTTATTCAAGGACACTGGCCTAGGATCACAACTCCCCTAAAGGGATAAATATTCGCTTCAAAGCCTGGGTGTTCTCAGGTGCAGTACAAGTGCAGCCTGTAGGTCATGGATATCTCAGAGATACAGCCCTCAGAATGCCTGGGGCATGCCCTAACTCAATGGCCATTTGCTCATGCAGTTGGAAACAGGGACTATTTATCTATTCAGCCAACATAAATTGAACAACTACAGACTCCAAGATACTCTGAGAGAACTGATGATATTGGGGAAGCATTCATAGTCTCTTCAGGGAGTTTATGTTCTTACAGGGAAAGCAGAAAAGTAAGTAGCAGTTATAATGTCATGTGACGCTGTGACAGAAGTGGAGACGCACAGGCTGCCTCTTTCAGACACCGCCCCCTCATGCTGGTATCCAGAAAGCAATGCTGAGATTTCATGGTAGGGAATGGGAAGGTGGCAATGTGTAGATCCCTGCTTTTTTTGCGGGGGAGGGGAGGGTCTTCTTGAAAGCTGAGAAGTGAGAAGAGAGCTGAAAATGTACAAGAGTGTGCCCAGGCAACTGTTTTCTCTTTGCTTTTCTAATAAAAGCAGAAAAGAAAAGAGGTTTTGTCAGCAGTGGAAAGCAGGGCTGCTGGCAGTGTGACAGTGGCTGTGACCTAGGAAGGGAGAGTCTCCACTCCAGGAAGACCTTCTCCTCAGCGATGTCCAGTTCAGGAACTGACAGCATTGGCACAGGCGCCACTTGGCAAGATGGAGGTAAATTATGGACCATGTCAGTTTTGCTGCTTGAAAATTTTGGATGGCAGTACCTCTCAGATATAAAGACAGGATGAGTCTCTCTCTTGGAAGGACTAAAAGGAGCTTATTTGGACTGGCCTGTCAAAGCTTACCAGTGGGAGACACTCTCCTTGTGATGCTGAAATGCCTGGGTGTTATCCTACTAGAAAGAAGGAAGCGTTGCATACCTTTGGTAATGGACCTACAATTTACTGTTTATCCCATCAAGCATATTATGTTGAATTTGAGCAGCTACAGTGCTGAGCTGGCAAGGAGGAGGCCAATTCTTCAGGTTGACTTAGAAAGTGGGCAGAAATGACAGTGGCCATAAAACAGATACTAGGCAAGGCCTCAGGTCAGAGGCAGGAAAAGTGTGACAGAGCCACCCTAGGCCAGAGAAGTAAGCAGGTTCCAGGGAATAGCCAGATGTGGGTTGGTCTGGGCATCAGAAAGTGTTTTCAGAAAGCACATTTAGGCACCTGCGGAGGCCATGGGCAAAGGGTGAGGGTATGGATGGAACTTCTGAGCTTTTTCTCTTCCAGCTTCCATCTGCTTTAGGGACACTTTCAAGGTTTGGTCTGGCACATTTCGCAATAGCACGCAGTGGGTTCACTACAGTAGGTTAAAGGTTGGTTGTGCACTATGCACAAATGGAGATGCCTGGGGTTTCCAGACTTGGTCAGCTCTCTGAGGGTGAAGAAACAGGCCCTCATCATGATTTACCCTCACTTTTGAAAAATACTTTTAACTACTCTCCCTCCCTTTAGTCTGGTTCCAGGAGCCCACTCTTCGTCATGGTTGCCAGAGTGGAAACTGACTGTGTCTCCCTCTTGGTCAGAGCTTTCAGTGGTTGTCCAGTGTCTGTAGAATAACGCTCTTTAGCAGAGATCATAGAGCCTTCCTTGACCTGGCCTCTACCTGGCTCTCTGCTGTCTGGTTGCCACTCCTGTGATATGTGCACACATTTTATATTCCAGCAGTAGCAAGCCACACACACACACACACACACACACACACACACACACACACACACACAGCATTTTGCTTCGTGGTTTTACCTTTGCTTATATTTTTCCTTTTGCTTGAAATGCTCTTCCCTTTGCCCCTCCCCTTTTTACTTTCCCAGGCATTACTTCCTTGAAGTATTTTTAGCCAATTCATTCTGCCTCTCAAGACCTTGTACTTAACCTCTGATCTTGCACTCACCATATTGTGTTACATGCATACTTCTCTGCCTTCCTCGCTTACCCATGAGCTCCTCCAGGCTATGTCTTTATATTTTTGTATCAAGCAGAACTAGAAATAATGCCTGGGACATAGTTGGTACTCTAAAATATTTGGTTGTATAAATGAATGAATTTTTTTTTTTTTTTTTGAGACAGAGTTTCACTCTTGTTGCCCAGGCTGGAGTGCAGTGGCACTGTCTTAGCTAACTGCAACCTCTATCTCCCAGGTTCAAATGATTTCTCCTGCCTCAGTCTCCTGAGTAGCTGGGATTACAGGTGCCCATCACCATGCCTGGCTAATTTTTTTTTTTTTTTAGTAGAAATGGGATTTCACCATGTTGGCCAGGCTGGTCTTGAACTCCTGACCTCAGATGATCTGCCTGACTCAGCCTCCCAAAATGCTGGGATTACAGGTGTGAGCCACCACACCTGGCTCAGGAAATTATCTTTAACTGCCACCCGAATCACTAATACTAGATAGCATCTGTTCGGTTTCCGACTACAGTCTGGAAGCAATAGGTGCCTTCATTTAACCATTGGACCTAGAAATGTAGCAACCCATAGCCTGTTAGGCTGAATGCACCTGAAAGCCTCAGGAAATCTTGTCACTGTGCATTCTATTATGTGACTACAACTTGAGCTGAATAGGGAGAAATGAATCCTGGCCAGCACTGAGTATCGTGCCAGGAATAGAACAGTGGGGCCATTGCAGTCAGTAGAATGAAAGGTTACCATGGCGTTGTCAGGGAGTTTTCTTGAACTATGGCCGGACCATATTTCTCCTTCCACCTCAGCCACTGCTTCATGCTACTAAATAGAGAAGCCTTTGGCTTTCGTATCCATGGAGGAATGTAGCACGCTGCTTATTGCCTAAACCTGTCCCTGCGGAAAGCTGCCTGCCCTTGGAGTTTCTCAGCAGGACAGTAAATGTGATCTCAGTCTCTCCCAGCGGCTCAGTAAATGTCATCTGATATAGAGTGCCTCATCCAGGTGACACAACGAGAGCTGAAATCACCTCGGGTCGTCTTTACTGTTGCACTCTGTATGCACAGCGCATCCTAGTCGCCCCGCTTAGAGTAATTCTCATTATGATTTCCTTTTCCTTCTCTAAGCTTAAGCTAGGCTGACCTCACTGAGTGGAAAGTCAAAGGTGTCAACTGAATGATAAACTCTTTTCCTGTTCAGGTACAGTGTGGGATGTTAGGTTTTCCACCCGAGGGGAGGATGAGGGCTGAGTAGGGCTGCAATAGAACAGACAGAATGCAGTGCACTTCCAAGATTTGAGTGACATGCTGCTTAGGTAGAAAGCACACCATTTCCTTTCCTGTTCAGAGCGAGAGAGTTTTTACCTTCACACAAACGAGGCTGTTGAAAACCATAATATTTTAAAATACCCACATCAACCAAACCTTTGTTTTGAATGTAAACCTATGGAAATGAACACTCACAATCTGCAGTAAAAAAGGACCATCTCTTGATTTTGGATGTTCCCTTGCTAAGCACACATTCAGGGTGTCATTGCTGGCAATGGAAAGCCCAGAGTGCCAGCAGCCTCCACACTGTGATTTAGGGAAGGGAGGGACTGAGAGTATTTTAGTCAGAGGAACTGGTTCTCTGCTTAGCCTCAATATTTCATAAAAAGCTCATTGCAGCAAAATTTTCATTTGGCAGCATCTGCGGTGCTATCATCTTGATATCTTCACATTAAGTAACAAAGGCACTTCAAGGTCAAATGAAAGTCAAATTGGCATGATAAATATTCATTGTCAGCTTCTGTTAATCCTATGTATTTTCTGTAAGGATCCAGGCAAAGCATGTCATCAGCAGTGTTTGTAGGAAAATAAAAAGTTATAGGAATTCTGGGGTCATAGAGCAAATAAAACAGTTCAAATGTTAAGCTATATATGATATAGTGAGAAAATCACTAGAATGCACTCAATTCTGACACTGTTGGTCTCTGACAAATCATTTAAATGATATACCTCAGTTTTCCAAACTGTAAAGTTAGGAGAATGAATTACATAATTGTCTTTTATTCTTATTCCTATTCTAAGTGATAGCTTTTTCTAGATGCAATTAGAACTTCCAAAGTATTGCAAAACACTGAAACATACTAGGAAAAAAATGTGAGGTTTTTTTTTTTCCCCCTGAGCACTTAAATAATAGAATAGGTATCAGTTTCTTAAACAAATGGAATATAAATCACAAATAGACTTTTAAGGTTAGGAGAGAAGCCTGCAATGTGCAGGAACTAGATTAAAAGGAAACTGGCCTGTTTACATTTCTACTGTAGGGTGATGGATGCTGTAGCAATAATGGACCTTTACTGGAATTATTTTAGAGGTTATGAGATTACATGTGGCCTGTGTCACCTGGTGGTCAAAGACTGGGATGCCAAGTGTGTGTACCTTTATCAATGGCCAAGCTTAAAATGACTGAGAAACAGCTACTTCTGAGAAGACTTGGAAAGTTAGGTATTCTATTTGAAAATAATATAAGCATTTGTTTCTGGAATTCTGCCCAGTAACCCAGAACACACAAAAAGGTCTTAAAATAATTTGATCAGTGTTTCTGTGAAAGAATACCAAAGCCATAGATTTTGTCACTGGCAAGACAGAAAATGCATTATAAGGGAAGACGACATGTGTCTTGGGATGATGGCTTGGTCTCGAGGGGGTTGGGGAGAGTTAACTGACAGCAATTAGGAATAATGATTAATGCCAACCTAAACTTCTGAAGTCTGCCTTGACTTGTTTGTCAGGGTGTGTTGGTGTTTGCAACGTGGCTTTTTGGTTTGCCTCTGGAACCTGATGCAGTTTTGCCTGCAGTCCTTGATACTGTCTGTTGGCCCTGTTTTGAACACTAACATGAAAAGATGAAAAGAAATCCTCAGAAATACCCTTTTTTCTCACCTGGTCATCTTAGACAGTATCCACAATTGCATTCCTAGAGGTATATTCATCTTCCTGGCATTATTTTTTTGGTGTATTCACAAAAGTCTGTGGCCATCATTCTTCCATAAGCTGATCTGTTATTTAGCTTCTTGGATGAAATGTTGGTAATCATTGTAAAAATGATGGGTTTATGTTGATATGTCCATGGACCTTTCCTGTTAGGCCTGGGGATGGGGAGATAATGTGAGGGCTGGGGACATTAAAAGCAGATTCTAGATCCCTGCAGTGAGCTCCTTGTTGGTTAAATATTTGGTTTACATTGGTTATATTGGGCAACTTTAGTAGAGGGTATTGTTGAAGAAGTGGAGAGCAGTTTTCTGATTGGCGGGACCTGGTAGACATTAGGCTGCATTTATTAGTAGGCTCGCCTTGCAGTTCAGGGTTCACTGGCATAGATAGACTAGCAGTGCCTCTCAATCCTGGTTTCTCAGGCTATACAGTACTAGGTCGGTTAGGTTGAGTGGGTAATGAGGAACTTGGGAAGGTGGTAGAAGACACCTACTTGACTTCAGGTCTAAACCTTTTTCTTTGGCTGCCTTTGTTGCTGTTGAAAAGTTGGGGGTATTTTGTAGTTCACAGGTTGGCAAACTATGACAAGAGCAAAAAATTCTGTCTTGCTTCTTGTTTTGTAAATAAAGTTTTTCAACACAAACATGGTTATTTATCTACCTATTGTCTATGGATTCTTCTGCATGAAAACAGCAGAGTTGAATAGCTGCAAAAGTGAACTCTAAGACCTGCAAAACATAAGATATTTACCTTTTGGTCCTGTATGGAAAGTTTCCTGATCCCTGCTATAGTTGGTTGCAAGTAATCTGTTAAGATCTTCTCTTGGTGTTCTGTAGTGTTGCTCAAATGAATTTAGAGGTGAATTTCTTTTTATTTTTTCTGCTTGAGATTTGTTGTTCTTTCATCAATTATTAGCCTTACACTCTTTGATTGTTGTCTCTTCCCATGTTTTCTCTGCTCTTAAAACCCTGGTTAAATTTCTTAGCATCTCTCATTCTAGTCTCCATTTATCTTAACTCTTATTTTTCATTCCATAGGATCTCTGTGCTACATCCTAGATATTTCTACACAGCTGCTTTCTGCTTCAATTTCCTAACTCATTATTTGTCTGTTAAGATTTTCTATTTCTTCATAATTCAATCTTGGTAGATTGTCTCTATGGCTTTATTCATTTCTTCTAGGTTATTCAATTTGTATAATTGTTCACAGTAGTCTCTTAAGACATTTTTAATGTTGATCTTCTCTGTGGCTTTTCTAGTCTCTATTTCATCTCTGATCTTTGTTATTTCCTTCCTTCTACCAACTTTAGACTTAGTTTATTCTTTTTTCAGTTCCTTGAGGTGAAAAGTTGGGTTGTTTGAGATTTTTCTTTTTTCTTCATGTAGGCATTTATTACTCTAAATTTTCTTCTTAGAACTGCTTTTGCTGCATCCCATAAATTTTGGTAGGTTGTTTTCATGTTCTTTTATCTGAAGGTATTTTAAAATTTCTCTTGATTTCTGTTTTGACCCATTAGTTATTAATTTCCATGTATTTGTGAATCCTCCAGTTTTCTTCCTGTTATTGATTTCTAGTTTCATAGCACTGTGTTGCAAAGATACTTGATATTCCAATCTTCTTAAATTTTTAAGACTTGTTTCATCGCCTAACATATGATCTAGCATGAAAAATGTTCTGTGTGTGCTTGAGAAGAATGTGTGGCTCTGCTGCTGTTAGAATGTTCTACTCTGTTTATTAGGTTTATTTGGTCTAAAATGTAGTTCCAGGCCAATATTTTGTTATTGGTTTTATATCTGGATGATACATGCATTGTTGAAACAAACAAATGATCTATAAATAGGTGACGGGGGATGGAGGCAGCAAACTACATTGCCATGTATGTACCTATGCAACAATCTTGCATGATCTGCACATGTACCCCGAACCTAAAGTACAATAAAAAAACATATATAAAGAGCTAGAAATAATTAACAATATTTAACAAAATAACAATAATGAAACAGCAATCATAAGTCCTAATTTACCAATAATTACTTTGAATGTAAATTGAACAAACTATCCAATCAAAAGATACAAAGTGGCTGAAGGGATTTAGAAAAATCAAGACCCTCTCTCCCAGTCCTAGGCGCTTCGGGAACCGCAGCTTAGGTACAGACATGACCAAGTCCAAGAACCACAGCACACACAACCAGTCCCGAAAATGGCACAGAAATAGTATCAAGAAACCCCGATCACAAAGATACGAATATCTTAAGGGGGTGGACCCCAAGTTCCTGAGGAACATGCGCTTTGCCAGGAAGCACAACAAGAAGGGCCTAAAGAAGATGCAGGCCAGCAAGGCCAAGGCCATGAGTGCACGTGCCGAGGCCATCAAGGCCCTTGTAAAGCCCAAGGAGGTTAAGCCGAAGATCCCAAAGAGGGGTGTCAGCCAAAAGCTCAATTGACTTGCCTACATTGCCCACCCCAAGCTTGGGAAGGCTGCTCATGCACGCATTGCCAGGGGGCTCGGGCTCTGCCGGCCAAAGGTCAAAGCCAAGGCCAAGGATCAAAACAAGGCCCAGGCTGCAGCTCCAGCTTCAGTTCCAGCTCAGTCTCCCAAAGGTGCCCAGGCCCCTACAAAGGCTTCAGAGTAGCTATCTCTGTCTGCCAATGTGAGGACAGAAGGACTGGTGTGACTCCCCCGGGGCTGCCATCTGCATGGGGCTGGGGTCCTCCTGTGCTATTTGTAAAAATAAACCTGAGGGAGGATTTGTTAAGAACAAAACAAGACCCAACTATATGCCACTTTAAAGAGACTTACTTTAGCTTTAAGGACAAACATAGACTGAAAATTAAGGCATGAAAAAAGGTATTCCATGCAAATGTAAACCAAAAGTAAGCAAGGATATATATACTTGTATCAGGCAAAATAAACTAAGCCAAAAATGCAAAAAGAGATAAAAGTGCTATTAGACATTGATAAATAGGTCAATCATTAGAGGATATAATATTTGTAAATATGTGTACACCCAGCACTGGATCACCTAAATATATAAGGCAAATATTAACAGATCTGAAGGAAAAATAGACAGCAATACGGTGACAGTATAGGACTTCAATAGTCTGGATACCCATTTTCTGATTCACTAATTTCTCAGTTGTATTCTTTCAGCTATTAAATCTATTATTGAGTTTTATATTTCAATTATTACATTTTCCCCCAAATCTAGAAGTCCTATTTAGCTTTTTTCAAATTGGCCTAGTTATCTTATTTGTATTTTCATATCTCATCTTTTGCTTCTTTAAACATATCAAGCATATTTACTTTAAATTATATGCAGCCAATTTTAGTAAATGAAGCTATTGTAGGTCCAATTCTGCTGTTTTATCCTCATTGAATTAGAAGGTACTGATATATTTATGAGTTCTGTATTGTTTCTAGTGCTGAACTCAGGTTGCTTGGGTCTTCTCTGTGGAAATTCTTTGAGCATTTTTATGTGGTGTTCAGGGTACAGAGCATGCCATACCACTAGAGAGTTGTTCTAAATCACGTTCGCCATACCAGTTATACCAGAGATCCTTCGATGTTAGAGGTTATTGAAAATTTTCCTGGACTATTAATAAAACTTATGCTTTGATGTTAAATTATCTATAACTTCCTGGAATCTCTTCTTGCTTTTTACTTGAATATTGAAGAAGGGAAGGTGAATCTTATATTATCCCAGGGATCCACAGAGATATGATAAAAGCCAAGAATCATTTTCTGTCTAGAAATCTTATATGGTTGTTTTTCAAATATACCCCGTCACAATTGTCTTACTTCCAACATTCCTCAAAATTGGATGTCAAATCTGCATCACCTTACTCCTTAAATCTATTCCAGATGATTATTCTTGCTCCTTCATGCAAATTCCTCTGCTCTCTTGAGGCAGATGACATTTGATAAACCTTCTTCTCTGTTACCTTGTCCCTGAAATCTACCCTTGGAATAATCATTCAGTCTCTAAAGACTCTGGGTCTGCCATGGTCTTTTGTTCTACTTTTAGTTCTGACCTCATCTTGGGTGAATTCAAAATCTCAGATTTCTGGCTTTTTCATCTTCAAAATAACCTTGTCAACTATTGTATAGTTCCATAGTCATAAAAAACTTCTCCATCTTGGAAATCAAACAACTAGATTTTTTCTTTTTGACCACAACTTCCTGTCCATTTAGGTAACTTACTATGCTGTTGCTGATATACCAATCCTTTGATCTCACTGAGACCTCCATTCTATTTACCCTCTATTTTAAATGTTTCAAACATTTCTCATACTTTTTATTCTCTTCTTATCCTTCTCATGTTTTATAATTCAGGACTTCAAACACTGCTGTATTAATACCGAAAGCTGACTTACCACATCCTCTTTCTATTATTCTAACTTGGCAAAACCTCAGTCCTTGATGAAACAAAATGCCCATTTTTTTCTACTTCCATATCTGGGCTGATGAGAGAGTTCTTGAAGAAATATCATGATTTCCACTTTACTACTGGTTTACTAGATTATTTGGACATATTTCTTCTGTTGAAAATGACGAGAAATGCTGAATATACTATAAAAATATCTCTTTTAAAACATCGAGGAATTGGCCGGGCGTGGTGGCTCAAGCCTGTAATCCCAGCACTCTGGGAGGCCGAGGCGGGTGGATCACGAGGTCGAGAGATCGAGACCATCCTGGACAACAATGTGAAACCCCGTCTCTACTAAAAATACAAAAAGTTAGCTGGGCATGGTGGTGCGTGCCTGTAATCCCAGCTACTTAGGAGGCTGAGGCAGGAGAATTGCCTGAGCCCAGGAGGCGGAGGTTGCGGTGAGCTGAGATCGCACCATTGCACTCCAGCCTGGGTAACAAGAGCGAAACTCCAACTCAAAAAAAAAAAAAAAAAAAAAAACATCGAGGAATTAAAAATATATTAAGGAATTACCAGACCAAAATTTAAGGGAAAAATAACTCAAAAAAGTAAGCTGAGTACTGAAGCCATGTGGCCCAGAGGCATTTTGTAACATGGTAAAAATTACACTTTGTTTTTTGTAGCCTCATTAGATAAGAGATCATAATTTAAGGTCCAGAGCCAACTCAAGTGGAAAAATCTAATAAGAGACGGAGCCCTGACCCTATCCCATATATATATATGACATCAAGCACATATTAAAAAATATATATTTGTGTATATATATGTTTTTAAGTATATATATTTGTGTGTATGTATATTTTTTAACATGTGCTTGAAGTCAATAATGAAGCTTGTCATAGGCTAGTTCTATTTCTAAGGCAGTGCAACTTAATCTATTCTGATTGGTAAAACAATATCCTTGGGAGCAGAATTTACAGAATGCTTAGAAATAGCTGCATTAATTATTTCACATTATAAGCCCATCAAGTGGGCTTCATCCCTTTGTTATACTTGCCTGGTAAAACCCCACTTAAGTTCAACCCAACTCCCTGCCTACTACTATGCACAGGGTGAATGTGGTTTGAGAAGTGTACACATTCAGGCTGACTGCCCATACTCTAGTTGATGACTTTCCCATCACTGCCAAGAAACCCATACACAGTTCTTTATATATATATATATATATATATATATATATATGTATATATTTAAGTTCTGGGATACATGTGCAGAATGTACAGGTTTGTTACACAGGTATACATGTGACATGGTGGTTTACTGCACCCATCAACTTGTCATCTATATTAGGTATTTCTCCTAATGCTCTCCCTTCCCTTGCCCACCACCCCTGACAGGCCTCAATGTGTAATGTTCTTCTCCCTGTGTCCATGAATTCTCATTATTCAACTCCCGTTTATGAGTGAGAACATGACATGGCAGCATTTGGTTTTCTGTTCCTCTGTTAGTTTGCTGAGAATGATAGTTTCCAGCTTCATCCATGTCACTGCAAAGGACATGAACTCATTCTTTTTTATGGATGCATAGTATTCCATGGTGTGTATATGCCACATTTTTAAAATCCAGTCTATTATTGATGGGCATTTGGGTTGTTTCCAAGTCTTTGCTATTGTGAACAGTGCTGCAATAAACATAAGTGTGCATGTGTCTTTATAGTAGAATGATTTATAATTCTATGGATATATACCCAGTAATGGGATTGCTGGGTCAGATATCACCACACTATCTTCCACAATGGTTGAACTAATTTATACTCCAACCAACAGTGTAAAAGTGTTTCTATTTCTCCATATCCTCTCCAGCATCTGTCGTTTCCTGACTTTTTAATGATCACCATTCTAACTGGTGTGATAGGGTATCTCACTGTGGTTTTTGATTTGCATTTCTCTGATAACCAGTGATGATGAGCATTTTGTCATGTTGGCCACATAATTGTCTTTTGAGAAGTGTCTGTTCATATCCTTCACCCACTTTTTGATTTTTTTTTTCTTGTAAATTTGTTTAAATTCCTTGTAGATTTCTGGATATTAGCCCTTTGTCAGATGGATAGGTTGCAAACATTTTCTTCCATTCTGTAGGTTGCCTGTTTACTCTGATGATAGTTTCTTTTTTTTTTTTTGAGACGGAGTTTCGCTCTTGTTACCCAGGCTGGAGTGCAATGGCACGATCTCGGCTCACCGCAACCTCCGCCTCCTGGGTTCAGGCAATTCTCCTGCCTCAGCCTCCTGAGTAGCTGGGATTATAGGCACGCGCCACCATGCCCAGCTAATTTTTTGTATTTTTAGTAGAGACGGGGTTTCACCATGTTGACCAGGTTGGTCTCGATCTCTCGACCTTGTGATCCACCCGCCTCGGCCTCCCAAAGTGCTGGGATTACAGGCTTGAGCCACCGCGCCCGGCCGATAGTTTCTTTTACTGTGCAGAAGCTCTTTAGTTTAATTAGATCCCATTTGTCTATTTTGGCTTTTTTTTTTTTTTTTTTTTTTTTTTTTGCCATTGCTTTTGGCATTTTAGTCATGAAATCTTTGATCTTTGACTATGCTTATGTCCTGAATGGTATTACCTAGGTTTTCTTCTAGGGTTTTTATGGTTTTAGGTTTTATTTTTAAGTCCTTAATCCATCTTGAGCTAATTTTTGTATAAGTTATAAGGAAGGGATCCAGTTTCAGTTTTCTGCTTATGGCTGGCCAGTTTTCCCAACACCATTTATTAAATAGGAAATCCTTTCCCATTGCTTGTTTTTGTCATGTTTGTCAAAGATCAGATGGTTGTAGATATGTGGTGTTATTTCTGAGGCCTCTGTTTTGTTCTATTAGTCTATGTATCTGTTTTGGTGCCAGTACTATGCTATTTTGGTTACTGTAGCTTTGTAGTATAGTTTGAAGTCAGGTAGCATGATGCCTCCAGCTTTCTTCTTTTTGCTTAGGACTGACTTGGCTATACAATCTCTTTTTTGGTTCCATATTAAATTTAAAGTAATTTTTTTCTAATTCTGTGAAGATGGTCAATGGTAGCTTGATGGGAATAGCATTGAATATATAGATTACTTTGGGCATTATGTTCATTTTCATGATAGTGATGCTTCCCATTTATGAGCATGGAATGTTTTTTGATTTGTTTGTGTCCTTTCTTATTTCCGTGGGCAGTGGTTTGTAGTTCTCCTTAAGGAGGTCCTTCACATCCCTTGTAAGTTGTATTCCTATGAATATGGGTGCTCCTATATTGGGTGCATATATAGCTCTTCTTGTTGCATTGATCCCTTTACCATTACATAATGCTCTTTGTCTTTTTTGATCTTTGTTGGTTTAAAGTTTGTTTTATCAGAGACTAGGATTGTAACCCCTCCTTTTTTCTCTCTCTCTCTCCATTTGCTTGGTAAATATTCCTCCATCCCTTTATTTTGAGCCTCTGTATGTCTATTCACATGAGATGGGTCCCCTAGCACACCAATGGGTCTTGACTCTTTATCCAATTTTCCAGTCTATGTCTTTTAATTGGGGGCATTTAACCAATTTACATTTAAGGTTAATATTGTATGAATTTTATCCTGGCATCATGATGCTATCTGGTTATATTTCACATTTTTGATGCAGTTTCTTCATAGTGTTGTTGGTCTTTATATTTTGGCATGTTTTTGCAGTGGCTGGTACCAGTTTTTACTTTCCATATTTAGTGCTTCCTTCAGGAACTCTTGTAAGGCAGACCTAGTGGTGACAAAATTCCTCAGCATTTGCTTGTCTGTAAAAGATTGTATTTCTCCTTTACTTATGCAGCTTAGTTTGGCTGGATAAAATTCCGGGTTAAAAATTATTTTCTTTAAGAATATTGCCTCTACTCTTTTCAGGCTTTTAGGGTTTCTGCAGAGAGATCTGTTAGTCTGATGGGCTTCTGTTTGTAGGTAACTTAACCCTTCTCTCTGGCTGCCCTTAACATTTTTTCCTCCATTGTAACCTTGGTGAATCTGACAATTATGTGTCTAGGGGTTGCTCTGCTCAAGGGGTAGTGTTCTCTTATTTCCTGAATTTGAACATTAGCCTGTCTTGCTAGATTGGGGAATTTCTACTGGATAATTTCCTGAAGTGTGTTTTCCAACTTGGTTCCATTCTGCCTGTCACTTTTAGATATACCAATCAATTGTAGGTTTGGTCATTTTACATAGTCCCATATTTCTTGGAGGCTTTGTTGGTTCTTTTTCATTCTTGTTTCTCTAATACTGTCTTCATGCTTTATTTCATTCAGTTGATCTTCAGTCTCTGATATCCTTTCTTCTGCTTGATTGATTCAGCTATTGACACTTGTGTATGCTTCACAAAGTTCTCTTGCTGTGTTTTTCAGCTCTGTCAGGACATTTATGTTCTTCTATAAACTAGTTATTCTAGTTAGCAGTTCCTGTAACCTGTAACCTTTTATCAAGATTCTTAGCTTATTTGCATTGGGTTAGAACATGCTGCTTTAGCTCAGGTGAGTTTGTTATTACCCATCTTCTGAAGCCTGCTCTGTCAATTCATCAAACTCAGCCTCCATCCAGCTGTGTTCCCTAGCTGGTGAGGAGTTGTGATCCTTTGGAGGAGAAGAAACATTCTCTTTTTGGAATTTTCAGCATTTTTGCACTGGTTTTTCCTCATCTTTGTGGATTTGTGTACCTTTTGATCTTTGATGCTGATGACCTTTGGATGGAGTTTTTGCATGGGTGTCCTTTTTGTTGATGTTGATGTTATTGCTTTCTGTTGGTTAGTTTTCCTTCTAATAGTCAGGGCCCTCAGTGCACGTCTGCTGGAGTTTGCTGGAGATACACTCCAGACCCTGTTTTTCTGGATATTACCAGCAGAGGTAGCAGAACAGCAAAGATTGTTGCCTGCTCCTTCCTCTTAAAGCTTTGTCCACGAAGGGTATCTGTCAAATGCCAGCTGGAGCTCTCCTGTATGAGGTGTTGGTCAACCCCTGCTGGGAAGTGTCTCCCAATCAGGAGGCATGGGTGTCAGGGAACCACTTGAGAAGGCCGTCTGTCCCTAAGCAGAGCTCAAATGCTCTATTGGTAGATCTGCTGCTCTCTTCAGAGCTGGCAGCCAGGAATGTTTAAGTTTGCTGAAGCTGCACCCACAGCCACCCCTTCCTCCAGGTGCTCTGACCAAGGAAGACAGGAGTTTCATCTATAAGCTCCTGACTGGAGCTGGTGCCTTTCTTTTAGAGATGCCCTGCGTAGAACAGAGAAATCTAGAGAGGCCGTCTGGCTATAGCTTCTTTTCTGCACTTGAGACTGACCCCATATTAAGTCATAACATCAAAGGACTAGGCTGTAAAAGAAAAAGGGAATCAGAAAGAAACTGCCGGAAAGGTTGCTTTGGAACTATACAGACAGAGAAGAAGAAATAAAGGAAGGGAAAAATTACTCCTTGAAAGTTTTGGACACAGGTTAAATTTTGTGCAGATTTGCAGACTGATTTCACATATTTTGGGTGGTCCAGAGAAAGCTCAAGCCATGAATTTGTTTTAGGGTGGTTCTAATCTGGCATTGCCCTTAGTTTCTAGGCAGAAGTAAATTCACAGTCTCCTTGCAGGAAAGTAACTGTATTCTAGACCCCAGGGAATCCTCACAAATATTTTTCTGGGCAAGTAAAATTATATTATCAAAACTAAAAGCAAGTAGATAAGGCAACAGAAAATTATAAGGAGAAAACATTAGTATTAACAGAAGAAACAGGTCTATAAAGACAACATATTGAAATAATAGGGCATAAGTTGTAAACATCTGTGCTTACTCTTTTTAAAGAAATAAGCAGCAAACACAAAAAGTCTAAAGCTTGACCTACTAGACTTAAAAAAGAGCCCAGTAATACTTCCAGACATGAAAAAAAAAAAAAAAAGGTAACCCTAATTAAACCCTCTGTCTGGATCTACAACTAGGGGGAAGGTGAATGAAAATATAGATGAAAAGAAAATATATAGAATAGATAACGGGGAGACAAAAAAGAAAAAGATACCAAAGGAGAGGTTAAAATTCATGGAAGAAAGTATAAGGAGAGGGAAAATGAGGACGAAGGCAATTTTTGAAGAAATGATTGAGAATTTTACATAACTGAAGTATGCTAATCCAATTATTCAAAAACCAATTAGATTCAAAAACCAAGTAGAGTAAATATGAATGTCATACTTGGATATTTTACAATAAAACCTCAGAACACCAAAGAGAATCATTTTAAAGCAGCTAGAGAGTTGTCGGTACTTTCAAAGGAGCAATAGTAAGGCTGATTGCTGACTTCCACCATCAGCAATGAAAACAGGAAGTCATTGGAATGACATTACCACATAGTTGGGGGAAAAACCCCTGCCAAGTTAAAGTTTTGTATCCAGAGAAAAATCTTTAAGGAATAAAGATGAAATAAGATTATTTTTAGGCAAATAAAGAAAGGACACATTTACCCCCAGCATACTATCATTAAAGGAAATTCACACTAGGGAAGGGGAGCCCAAATGAAAAACCTAAAATGAAAGAAAAAGTAGGGAATAAAGAAAGTAATAAATACAGGGTAAATATAAATGAACATTTATTTCAGATAATAATTATGTAGCGTTAAAGCATGGTATAAAAATACATGATGATAATGACATGTTATGAGAAAATTCAGTGAAAGCATTCTATGGTCTTTTGTTATCTGGCACAAGTTTAAATGTCTTAATAAGCTTTAAAATATACATATTTATAGTTAAATATAACTTTTGTTTTAGTTTCAGGGGTACATGTGCAGGTTTGTTCTATAGATAAATTGGATGTTCTGGTATTTGGTATACATATTTTGTCATCCTGGTAATAAGCATAGTACCTAATAGGTAGTTTTTCAATCTTCACCCTCATCCCAGCCTCTATCGTCAAGTAGACCCAGTGTCTCTTTTTCACTTCTTTGTGTTCAGTGTGTTCAGTGTTTAGCTCCTACTTACAAGTAAGAACATGTAGTGTTTGATATTCTGTTTCTGCGTAAGTTTGCTTAGGATAAAGCCTCCAGCTCCATCCATGTTGCTGTAAAGAACATGATCTCATTCTTTTTTATGGTTGCATAGTATTCCATGGTGTATATGTACCACAGTTTCTTTATTCAGTCTACTGTTGTTGGGCATTTAGGTTGATTCCATGTCTTTGCTATTGTGAATAGTGCTGTGATGAACATGAGCCTGTATGTATTTTTATGGTAGAATGATCTATGTTACTTTGTGTATGTACTCAGTAATAGGATTTCTGGGTCAAATGGTAGTTTTGAGTTCTTTGAGAAATCTCCAGACTGCTTTCCACAGAGGCTGAACTAATTTATACTCCCAACAGCAGTGTATAAGCATTCCCTTTTCTCCACAGCCTCACCAGCATCTGTTACCTTTTTACTTTTTAATAGTTGTTCTGACGGGTGTGAGATGGTATCTCATTGCGGTTTTGATTTGCATTTCTCTAATGATTAATGATGTTGAGAATTTTTTCATATTCTTATTGGCTGCATATGTCTTCTTTTGAAAAGTGTTAATGTACTTTGCCACCCTTTTAATGGGGTTGTTTTATGTTTATTAATCATAAGTATAATGTACATACATTTCAATATGTATATTTCATAATAAAGTCAATAAAATTTTTAATTCAGTGATTTGGTTCACTGTAAATTTATGATCATCAATTTGAGTTAGCAGGACTCTTGATGCTGCCAAGCAGTTCTACCTGTTCTCTGTTGTCATATTCCTCACATTCCGCTTAGGAACTAACACAAATCTTCCTCAAATTTCTCCAGTCTCCTGCTCTTCCCCTCCTCCCAGCATCTTGCTCTTCCCCTGCTCCTAGCATCTCCTCATCTTCAGCACATTAACTTACCTCTCTGTTTCATTTCTCAATCTGCTAAAGCAGTGGTTTTTCAAACATTTTGATCTGAGGACCCCTTTAAATTCTTGAAAATTGATGACCTCAAAGAACCCTTGTCTAGGCAGATACCCACAAGGCATTACCTATTCTGAGATGCTGAACATTTTCCAAATGGATACTCTGTCCTATTTATTTTCACTGAAGAGAAAACATCACAAGAACAGAATTTGTGTTACTAACCTTGAACTCCATGGTACCTGACTCAGAACTTGATACTTTTTTTTTGTTGTTATTATTAATTCTATAGGGTCATTTTTCTGTTCTAATTATTTTGGTAAATGTGAAAGAGTTAGTTGGTATTTCAGCTGAGTTTCTTCTAAGATTCTCCTTTAGGTGCTTTGAGTATATTTAAAAGAAAGAGAATAGTTTATGAAACAAAAGTAGAAAACCAATTCATTCCATTCCTAGGAATACTCAAAAAAGAAAAAAAGAGACCCAATTTCACACTCCAGCTGAAGTCTGTCTTATATCTGAGAAAATTGCCCCAGGTGTTCACAGTGGAACTTCTGCTTGAGATTCTAATATGCTAAAGATGATTTCTCAGGAGATGTTATTTCTCTGAAAAGTGAATGAGAAAAAAGCTTTGTCAACAGCAAATTAAAATAAAGCTGAGGTACAATATTATTATTCTGGCCAAATGTAGTGATTTTATTCCACCTCTAGGAAAAGCAAGAGATCTGTAAGTATGCCCAGGAGGAAAGCAGGGCTGATCAGGGATGCACACAAACTGAAAGTGAGTTTGTGATGGCTCTGCTGCAAGACCATCTGCCCTTGCCTCTACTGAATGAAGATTTGTATTTTAGAATTTTAATCTCTCAAAGCCCTTAAAAAGAATATATAAGACAATGACTTGCAGCAAATTTCATTATATGTGTGAATAGTGCTGTAGTCAGATTCTGGTGTCATTTCACACATTGTATTTTTACTATTGCTAGGTAGGCTGCTGCTGGCCCTAAGGCAGTGTGTGTGTGTGGGCAGGGGGCTGGGTTTGGGGAAGTCTTTGACAGGGAGGATGGGTGAAAGGCGGTGGGGAGGAAGAGGTAGGCAGGGGCAAAGCTGGGAAGAAGTATATCTGACTTGTCCTTGTAGATTTAGTATCTAGGCCATCCTGGGTGACAGTTACCAACACTGAACTTAGATGTTACAAATGGGATGATATAAAATGGGATGGAATGTAGCTGGTGATGTCTTAGTAAATAAAACATGGGTGCTTGATGCCACCTAAGAAGTTACTTGCTTTAAAAAGTAAAATTAAAAGGATGATTTCATTCTTCATAAGTAACCCTCGTACAAACAAACAAAAAACAGAACTTGCTTCACACCTGAGTCTACCATTAAATCTGAAATCTGGTCTGAGAGGCAGAGAGAACCAGCTTCCCTGCAAAGCCTTAAGCGGGCCCTTTGTGCTCTCCAGCTTTCATTGAGTACACAGGTTGCCCTAGTGATGAATGTCCTGCTTTGTGTGGTCTCAGCATTTTTTTCTAGAGAGGCTGTTTTAATGAGAAGGTGAATAGAGGGGGCTTCTTTTGAAACTAGGATAAGAGGAGGGCCACTTCTGAAAATGCAAGCATAATGGTGCCATTCCTTCTCACAGAGATCTGACAATCGCCCCCTCTCTTTCTGTCTGTCTTTCTCTCTCTCTCTTTCTGTCTCTCATTTCTCTTTTTATTACTAAGTGGCTTTCAGAAGGCTGCTTTGGCTAAGTACTGTTTTGGATTGGCCTATGGTCTCAATCCCCTGGGATCTTCTTTTAGAAGTAAAGAGTAACCAATTAGATCTCATTTTGTCACCCTGGCCTCATCTTTCCTCTAAAAAGGGACTATTCTTGATGTTTTAGGGTAGGACACAGCCCTGCTCCTTTCTCCTACCTATTTTAAAATGCTGTACTTTTTCAGATTTACCCACGCACTAAGAATTATGCTTCAGCCTGTTTGAAGCTTTCTTCTCCTTCAGGATCCATTGTGCAAGGCATATGAAAGTATGTGGGAGAAAACCATGTAATTGCTATATTTTAGGACTCGCTTGAGGCTAGCTTTGATAGAACACACACAGTAAACTCTTGATTATCCATGCTAATGGAAGGAATAGTAATTCAGACCAGATACATTGTTTCTATCTCACTTTGCAATGTATGAAGTGATTTTTTTTTTAAGGCAGTACCAGGTGGTTTACTGAGACCCTTAACAGTGAAATATCTTTTGGGATGCCGCTGTTTGGTAGACAAAATTATGAGACACCATTCTCCTTCCTCTTCCTGCTCCACATCACCTGGCACAGACTCCTAGTGCCTTCACCTCATATATTCCTTTTTATGTCCTCCTTTTCTTATCAGAGCGAACTCTTAGAAAACTAGTAAGTGGATAAGGCCAACTAACTAATTAAAGGAGCTCACCATAATTTAAATAGGAGTGAAGTCCCAAAACTAAGGAAACGAAAATGACGAATATATGTATCATATTCAATATTTGCATTAAAAGGGTGTCCAGTTTCATGATAGGAAGGTATTTGTTGTTATTGTTTTGATGGTACATATTTTTGTTTTGTTTATCACTGCATCCGCAGTGCGTAGAATAGTGCCATGCATATGATTTGCACGTAATAAATTTTTGTGGTATAAACGAATGAAAAATAATTTTCTTATTTATTGAGACAGGCTCTCCCTCTGTCGCCCAAGCTGGAGCGCAGTGTGTGATCACAGCCCACTGCATCCTTAACCTCCTGGGCTGAAGCGATCCTACCACTTCAGCCTCCTGAGTAGCTGGGACCACAGGCATACCTAATGATACCTGGCTAATTTTTTAAAAAATGTTGTAGAGATGGGGTCTCTGTATGTTGCCTAGGCTGGTCTTGAACACCTGGGCTCAAACAATCTGCCCTCCCCAGCCTCCTAAAGTGCTGGGATTACAGGCATGAGCCACCACACCCAGCCATAATTCTCAAAATGCTTCTTCACGTACTTTGTGTTTTTCCTATTCCTACAACTCTCCTAGAATATAGATGCCACAACTATTATTAAAATAAATATTGATTTATCTTCCCTTTTGTTTATCTGTAACTAATTTACATATAAACATATGTAATGTTCCTTATAAATTCTAATTTCTTATAAACAGAATATATAATGGAAGGTTTTTTTTAATGGACAGCCTTTTTGAACTGATGCTGTTTTGCACTTTGCCGATTTGTCAGACAAAGTGCATCATCACTTGGGAGACATCATCTTTATGGAGACAGCTTTTCTTTGGTGATAAGGGAAAAAGTAGTCTGCTGCTCATAGACCATGTCTATCACCGGAACTAATCTGTCACAGGGTGTTTGTGTGTGATAAACCACTTACTGCACAGAGTAATAGGAATCTCACCCAAGTTATGCACACTCCAGCCTATTTTTTTCTTAATAAATAGAGTTAAGCAAAAGAGCTCTCAGATTGTCCCATTTTAGTTGAGAGAAAAGCAAACAGAAAAGGTCAAAATGGACTGGCACTCCTTTTCCTTTGTGGTCCTCTGTAAGGAGTTTAAGATGGCAATGGAATATTAAGGTATATGGCTTTTGATTTCACCTGAGGTGGTGGAGATAGGCTCAGATTTAGGAACTCCCGGCATGCACATGTTGTGCTAGTGGAGTGAGTGAATTGCTTGGCTTTGGAGCCAAAGCTGGGTTGAGTACCAGCTCTTATCAGTGTTACCAATGGAACGATTTACTTAGGGCTTCTCAGCTTCTGTTTCCTCATCTATAAGATAATGACAACAGTAGCATCGATTTCATCAAGAGAGTTAGATTTTAGTTAATTTTTTAAAAGTCTGCAAATAATTTTATACACGGTATGCACACACACAGTTGCTGTGGCTTTGATTAGCACTCCTCGAGTATCTACTGTGAGCCCAGAATCATGCCAGGTTACTTTCATATGCTCTGCAACTTAATATCTATACCAACCTACTTTTTCCTTGTGAGAAAACCGAGGCTCATAGAAGTCTAATAATATAGTCCACACAGCCATTGGGGTGCTGGGAATTTGGATCTCTCTCTGTCTTTGCATTATATCAGGCGTCCCTAAACTACCGCCCGTGGGCCGCATGCAGCCCCCTGAGGCCATTCATCCGGCCCCCTGCCACACTTCAGGAAGGGGCACCTCTTTCATTGGTGGTCAGTGAGAGGAGCATAGTATGTGGCGACCCTCCAATGGTCTGAGGGACAGTGAACTGGCCCCCTGTGTAAAAAGTCTGGGGACACCTGATCATGTGGCCCCTCTGGGGTTTCAGAGCCCAAGCAAGTTGAATTCATTCCACGGCTATGTCCTCAATAATAAATACCTCACCTTAGGATATTGGGGAGATAAGATACAAGAACACTTATCAAAGCAAGGATTTATCAAATTCTCTGGACATTTCTCCTCTTTGACGTTCTTTGGAGGGTATTTTTGGTGCTGAGGCGTGACAGGGCTCGGCTAAAGTGATACTTCCTCAAGAGAAGTGCTCCCTGACCACCTCTCTGAGGTTGTTATTAAATTACACCATAGCTGCTATTGTGGCATTTATCATGGCCTGAAAATATGTGTGTATTTGCTTGAGTCCTTGCCTGTTTAACCCCAATGCACTGTAAGATCCCTGAGAAAAGGAACTTTGCTTTGTTTACGGCTATATTTTCAGTGCACAGTGCTCAGACACTGGGAGGGACTCAATAAATATGCAATCAACTTACAAATGAAGAAGTCCAACTGCTGTGAAAAGGCTGCAGTCCTGGGAGGCAAGCTTTGTGTTGGAGCAATCACGCTGCCAGGCTTTCAGTAATAGATAAAAAGGTGGGGGTGGGGTGAGGAAGAGTTGCCTGAATTCTCTGCCCGTAGATCTGCTTCATGCCCTTTTGATGGCAGGAGGGAGCTGTCCTGGTTTTTTTTTTTTTTTTTTTTTGGCCAGGGAATGAGGCCTTGAGGTACAGCCTGTGGCTAAATACGTCCCAGCTCAGCCTCTGCTTCATCCTCATTAACTCCACTTCCTAGCTGGCCAGAGGGAAAGATTAATTTAGTGCCCAAGCTTAATAAATAGATGCTTCTGGTCTTATATTTGATGCATTGCTTTCAGAGGCTGAGAGCTCATTGAAGTGCCAGTTTCAAGATGTCAAGGGCAAGCAGCTGGGCTTGAGGGAAGTGCAGAGATATTTCTGCTGAGCCTTTGTTCCCCAGCCCATCTTGCAATCATCAAAACTGCAGCGACGGCAGGAAAAGCCTTCAACATCCATTTCCTGTGTAACCTAAAAACCACGTTTCTGAAACGGATGCCTTCGTAAGACACTGCCGCATACCTGATTCTGTGAGCATGCCAAACCACTCTTGCCTACAATGTAGTGTGGGAAAATTTTGTTTGTCACCATACATACGTTTTTTTGGTCACCACATGGCATCTGACGTAGAAATCTCTAATCTCTTCCCTCTGGAAGACCTTGGCAGAGTTTCCGCTTTGAAGGGAGCTTGGTTCTGGGCAGCCATCTCTAGTGTAAATAGAGTCTGAGGTACTAGACAGTAAACAACGTTGTATCCCGCAGGGTCTGAGGTGACCTGAATAAGTTCTGGAGTGCGTCCACCATAGCGATGACATCATTATATCATGTGTATGCCCATGTCTATGTGTAATTGTAATGTGAAATACAGAGCTAAAAATAAACTCCTGGGTGAAAAGAGATGAGCAGGCTGAAGAGGCTGAGGAATATTAACCTCTAAGATGCAGCTTGGTTACAGCAGCTGTAGGATCGCAGTGCTCCTAGTATCAATGGGTGGGTGGGTGTGTGTGTGTGTGTGTGTGTGTGTGTGTGTGTTCCTTTTTGTTGTTAATATTTCAGCCTGGAGGAATGAGAATTTTGCAGTTTATCCACCCTTCAACCCCTCCAAGTCTTCTAAGAAGCCTTTGTTTCATTTAATCTTGTCCTCAGTCCTCTCGCTTACATACATTTGCTTTTCTAGATAGTGTAATTAATTTCCCTCAAGTGGGGAGACTGATTAAGCAGGCAGAAACAGGACATAAGCATCACTTTACTGTGGCAGTTCCTTCACTCTCTGTTGACATTGACTTTGGACGAGAAGGTATGTGACCTGGGAGGAGTTCCTGACTCTTGTTCAACATACCACCCACAGCACCCTTTACATTCCTTGATCTGAAAGAGAGGCAACCACAGGGCACAGTTGTTGCCCTTGATTAGGAATGAAGTGTTACTCTTGGAGCGGGTATTCTTTGAAACAATTATCAAGTAACTAAGATTATTTTTGTTAAACCCACACATCACTTTAACCTCTGTATTATGAGTTGTGCTAAATGTACATTAGTAAGAATATAAAGATTGTTTTTACTTTTCTTCCCTGATGACTATTTTAAACTCGGACTAAACAACCGGCATGGACTAAACGATCATCTGGCAAGATATGGCTCCTTAATTCCCACTCCCTGTTGTCTACACGTTGACTTCTATTTAGACAAAGACACTACCACTTTCTACCAAAAGTTAGTTGTGTAACTTCTGCATCTCTTGTCCATCCCTTGATCCTGCTTTTCTCCATTTGGACAATGATTTTATTTCTTACTGGTTTTAATAACCTCTGGTTTCAAAGTTTTCTAGTTCACTACTTCGGCACCTTCTAACAAGGTGTACTACATGCTCATCACATCTTACGATTCACCAGTTCCATTGAGGGGTGTGTGTGTGTGAGAGAGAGAGAGAGAGAGAAACAGATTTAACAAAATCATTCGTTAACACTTGCTCTGTCTGCAGTAGCAACTGTTACATGATTTTCAAGTTTCTTTGTGTTCTGTTTTTGTCACTGTGATCTTGAACAGGCTATTAAACAGCTCTGAACCCTGGGCTCCTCATTAGTAAATGGGGATAGAGAAGGAAAGTTTAATTCTCAGTGGGTGTTGGGACTGGCAAGGCATCTAACACACATGAAAATCTTCAGTATATTTTTTATGTCTTTGCTGAAGTAGAAAAACCAGTGCTGAAGTTGCAAAAATATGCATCTTGGAATAGATCAGAATGTATATTTAACCGACTGGAAAGTCCACTTGACAAAATTGGTTTGAATCCTACATCAAATCTGTTGGTATTAAATTGTTATTTTGACAATTGAATTTTTGAACTACTTTAATTGCCTGTAATCTCAGTGCTTTGGGAGGCTGAAGCAGGCAGATAGCTTAAGCTCAGGAGTTCAAGACTAGCCTGGGCAACAGAACAAAAATCCCATCTCTATTAAAAATACAAAAATGAGCTGGCTGTGGTGGCACATACCCATATCCCAGCTATTTGGAAGGCTGAGGTGGGAGAATCACCCTGCGTCCTGGAAGTCACAGCTGTAGTGAGCCATGATTATGCATGACACTGTACTCTAGCCTGGGTGATGGAGTAAGACCATGTTTCAAAAACAAAAAAATTTTTTTAATTAAAATGACTCTTCTGAAAGTTTCAAATAGAAAATAAAGTACTAAAAACAATACCACAAAATATATCATTGGCCAAGTATGTTTATTTATATGATTCATATATTTATGTATAGTTATTGTCATGATTATGGTAACTAAACTTATTTATATTTACTTATATATGGTTATTTAGAAAATTTAGAGAATTAAATGATAAATGGCACTGGACCCAGAGTGTATATAAAAACAGGCTTAGAATAACAATCTGATTGGAAGAGCTAGAGTTGGTTTTAATGTTTGCATGGCAGGCCCACTGTCTTCATGCAGTTTGTATGCTTGTCAGGGATGACTTTGATGCTGCTGAAAATATGGCACTTGTATTAAAGCTGCATTTGCGTAGCAAGCCCAGTGTTATTACTTAACTTGTAGGCCTACTGGGGGCTTTGAGTACATTGATGAGCCAGTAGTGGGGCTGCAATTTGTTTTTGCCACCACTGTAGAGAAATTCTGTCCAAGATATATTCAGAGTTTCTGTTTTAAGTAGAATTTGTTTAAAATATAGTGTGAAGAATAGACATGTAAAGAATTCAGATGTTGCCAATTTCACTCACCACTAATTCCTCGAGTTGGAATGATTTTTCTTCTCACAGAAACAAGGTGTTTGAAAAAGTAGTTGAGAACTGCAAATGTGATATCAGAGTTATACACGTGCTGTGATTTTTTTTTTTCCCTAAGACACAATATGTTTGCAGGATCTGTGATGTTTGCTCACTTTAAGTCTGGATGCTTGGATAAGCCAAGGGTTCTCTAACTCTGTGTTGAAGAGACAGTAAGATTATAGTTTTTTCATGTTTTCTAAAAGGCCACTTTTTTTTCATATTTTACGTTGGCATTTCAAAGGGCCAGTGATGTGCATCAGGAAGAAGGTAGATTTGCCTCTTGCACAGGAGATACACATTTTAGAATTCATCAAACCTAGGTCTCGAAGCACTTATATAATTTGACTTGAGGTCACTCTGTCCCCAAATCTTTTGTTACACATTGTGCCTGAAGCCCTAAGATATCGCATATCTTTGGGTGAAATCACTATAATGATTAATAACTAAAATATGATCTGGAAAAATTGTAGTATCCTAACTTTGCAGACTCAAATTTATAAGACATACATATATATATGTCTTATAAATTTATATATGACATATATAAGACATAAATTTATGAGACATATATGTCTTATAAATCTTATATATATGTGTGTGTGTGTGTGTGTGTGTGTATATATATATATATATTTGACTATCCCAGGAACTGCATTTAACTTTGTAAATCAAGGAACTAAATTTCGCATAGGCAGAAGACGACTGGCAGCACAGACTATGCTGTAGTACTTGTTACATCATTTTTTATTTTATTCAGTTAGTCAATAATATTAATAAATTAGTACTGTCTGTAAACACCAAGACTGGAGTGAAACTTGCATTTTTTACACCAAACATCAGCCATTGCAACTTTTATTGATCACTACTTCTCTTGATCACTATGTAAATATAATCACTTACTAAGAGTCTTAGTTTTTACAATAAGAACACTTCTGGGACATTTACACACAAGATATACAATCTAGAATTTATGAAAATTCATTCACAGATTTTATAACCAACAGAATAACTCAGTGTTTGTTCTTTTTAACAGTAGTAGTTACAATTCTGAGAACATCTTTTATCGAGTCTGAGTTCTTATAACCACTCTTCCTTTTGATAAGCGGAGAACAGAAGAGAAAATGAGATACTGTGACCATGACATGCTCACAGTCACAAAACAAGTATAATTAATCTGAAGTTGAAGCTTATCTCCCACTTGTCATATTGTTTTCTGCCTAGATCCCTGAACACTGTATTTAGAACCAGTTTGTGAACATAGTCTCTGTATTTCCCAATTCATCATTATTTATTCATTTCTGGAGTTTTCAGTTCATTTCCAAAATTTTTCTGCATATTAAAAATGGCCACTGCTTTCGATTTGGGATTTGATGTGCCTAATAACACTATTCCCTCTTGTCTAAGTCAGAACACACACACAGCACACCACGTGTGACGTGCCGCATGCCCCATTCACCCCACACACATACACATAGAGAAGAGGGGAGAGAAGGAAAAAGAGATGGCAGGTCACAGGAGACATGTGAAGAGACAAGACTCAGATTTATTATGCAGATAAAAGTGGGCAGGAACGCTAAACTCACGTGGAAGCCACATGTGCTTGGTGACACTGAATTGAGGGGATTAAAAACAGTGGTAGAACAGGACAAACTTAGATCTCTCTTCAGCAATGCTTCCTGCAAATTGTCTGGCTCTGAAGGAGAGAGGGCCCCAGAAGGTCTGAATTGGGCATGCTCAGTTACTTCTCCTAGGCTCACCAGGCTGATCCTTTACCCTATCAGGAGGACTGAGAGAGAGTGGAGAAAAACCAGAGGTATTATTCTAGGGAAATAGTCCACATTTTTACTGGAATGAGAATATGATTTCTAGTAATAGAATTTTATCAGTTAACAATTTTTATTTATAAAAAAGGGAAATGAACTCAGTAACAGAATCCAATAAATGGGAAAATTTAAAAACTGGATCCTGTAGGTGACTCATGGAGCTGGAAAGGGTGAACACGTAGGCACTGGGATGTGTAGACACAGGGACGCTCCTAGAATGATGGCAGGAGGAGCATGGGAACAGTTTCTGTGGGTCTAGTATGGCTCTCCAAAGGATTCAGCCACCGTTTCCTTTGGCTCTGTGTGTTTCTGCTTAAAATTCAATTTGTGGGAGTTTAAGCCTCATTAGTTTAGTTTGGTTTAAATACCCACCTCTATTGTCAAGGAATTTATAGTATAGTATTGATAGTTTCATCAGTTTCTCATTGTATGGGGAGAAGTCATTCACAAAGGGAATTTATACTGGAGAGTTTTTTTTTTTTTTTTTTTTTTTTAAGTAGTGCAGGCATTACATATTCTGATTAGGTTCTATTATCCTGAAAAAAGGATAATCTGTACATTTTATTAACATGGGATTATACCTATTTTCATTTAAAAAATGAGAGTAGTATAATTTTTCTTTAAATTGTCATATCACTTTGGAATGTCTCTTTGGAACAATAATTAAAAGTATGCTCTAAGCCTTTTTGAAGGTTGATATAAAAAGGCTGCATGAAGGACAGCTTCACAGGAAATGTGAAAATATGAAGACAAAATCTTATTTTGTGGTTCAGAACACAAAACTGTTTTTCATTCTAGATTAAGCATTTTAAAATTTGATAATGAAGGTCATCTAATCCATCATGTCTTTTTTGCCTTGGCTACCAGGAAACTCATAGCTTGTCTTTTTTTCAATTATTAAAGGTCTTCTTAGCCTGGGTCTTTCTATCACATGTCTCTTGTGTTTTATCCTTGATTAAATAGTATTCAGGCCTCTTATGTTATCATTAAATTAACTTTCTTTTGAATGTAGGATGATTAGAGTAAATACAACTAGTTGATTAGCTGTATAACTAAAATGGTTTAATGTATACACAGCTGAAACTTCACTGGAAAATGATATGGGACATTAAACATGGATTAGTATTTCTCTTGGCTGGATTGATACTTCACAATGTACTCAGTTGCTTTCCCAGAGTCCTATGAGTTGAGTGAACTTCATTAACTTCTCCAGCTTAAGGGGTGTGTGTGTGTGTGTGTGTGTGTGTGTGTGTGTGTGGTGGGGGAGGAGGAGCTGAGATTGACACACACAAAAGCTTTCCTGATAAACCTAATGTCATCAATAAGGAGAGTTTCCCCAGCCCAGACAGTACGGTAGCTTAGAACATAGGTGTATTCAGTAGTAAGGCTTTTCCTGGGTGAAAGAATGAAGTAAATAGTTTCCATCCTCTGCCCTTCTTCTCTAGTGCTCCCACCTCTGCCCTAAGAGGCACTTTCTGCTATCGAGATGGTTAATTTTAGTGTCAACTTGACTGGATTAATGCATGTCTAGAGACCTGGTAAAACATTATTTCTGAGAGTGTCTGTGAGGGTGTTTCTAGAGGAGATGTATTTGGAAGTCAGTGGACTGAGTGGGGAAGATCTGCCTTGGAGAGGGTATTGGGGGTGGGTACCATCCAATCAGCAGGGTGCCAAGCCAGAGCAAAAAGGGCTGAGGAAAAGCAATTTCCTCTCTATCCTGGAGCTGGGATACTCTTCTCCTGCCCCTGGACATCAGAACTCCAGTTTCTTTGGTCTTTGGACTCTGGGACTTGAATCAGTGTACTGTCCCACCTCCCACCTCGACTCTCAAGCCTTCAGCCTTATACTGAGAGTTTCACCATTAGCTTCCCGGGTTCTGAGCCTTTCTGACCTAGACTGAGCCACAGCACCAGCATCCTGAGGTCTCCAGCTTGCAGATGGCCTGTTGAGGGACTTCTTAGTCACCAGAATCATGCCAGCCAATTCCCCTAATAAACCCCTGTCATGTATATGTATCTTTCTGTACACCTATATTCTGTGGATTCTGTCTCTCTGGAGAACACTGACTTACACAATTATAAACTCTATCCAAACTCTGGCCTTTCTTCTGTCTTGCCTCTTCAGTTACCTTTTTGGGTGGCAGGAAGACAATGGCTCCTTCTTGGGAATGCAAGTGGATTTTTATGAAGGTGCCTTAATGCCTATGTAGGATTATTGGTGTGGGACCTTTGAGCAGAATGAAGTTGGTGGGAGTAGCTTAGAGGCCAGTGTTTTTCACTGGGTTCTCACACAGCCTCTAGAGGAAACAATACAAGAAGGATGAAAATTCACCAAACAAGAAGGAATGTTTTAGCATTTGCTGTGATTTAGCACTATGTTCAGTGCTTGACCCTTTGTTATTTTATTGCAGTGGTAGAATATATGATACAGTACGTTCTTATGTACATTTCCTGAGGCTGTCATGTCTTATATCATTTAGGTCCTTGGACATTCTTCTCAGCTTGAGAGTCTCATGTTATGATACTTTGGGTTTCCACGTAAGTAAAGCCTGGGACAAGAACTTGAATGCAGGCAGTTTATTTGGGAGACAATCCCAGGAAGGAGCATGCAGTAATGATAAGAGTGAAAGCCAAGCATAAGGTTGTGGTATCAAGGGCATTGTTATAGACAACAGGGGCTCCATTCTGCTGAGATTGATGAAGCATGCTCAGAATGCTCCTGAGACTTGTCTGCCTGGAAGACAGGCAGAAAGCTGGGGCATCCATCCACTAGCCCTTGCCCCTTCTTAGCTGAGAATTTCCCTGAGAAGGTAACTCCCTCTGCACTTCTAGACTATACCGAAGCAGACAGAATAGGCTCCTGAAATATCAGAGAGGCCCTGAGCAGAAAGCAAAAAGATGCAGATTATGTTTGAGGTGGGGTGAGGGGAGATAGTTTCATCTAAGCTTTCATATATTATCTATCGCAGCTGTCCTAAAATCAGAAGTGGTTTGTGATACAAGGTACTTGAGATGTCTGCCAATGAAATAATAGGAAAAATCTCTTGGTCTCTGCCCCCAGTTCCTGGCACCGAGCTCCTAAAACCCGTAGATTTTCCTGAGCAGTAAGGGCACTAGAAGAATCTTTCGTTCTGATATTTAGTCTCTGCCCTGGTTACTGACACAGAGATCATAATTTCCTGGGTTATAGGAGCATCTTTTGCTCTAATGAAGAGACTCTTGGTGGGCTCCTAGATGAAGTTCCTCACCAGAAAGGTGAAGCCATTATTATAAGCTTGGAGATTTCAGCCCCATCCCTATTCTCTGGAGAAGAGAGAAGGGCTGGAAATGGTCAATAACCCATCATGCCTATGTGATGAAACCCCTGTAAAGACCCCTGAACTAGGGGATTGAGAAAGCGTCCAGGTTAGTGAACACTTCTGAGTGCCAGGAAGGTGTTATACCTCCCTCAGTGGGGACAGAAGCTTCTACACGCAGGAACCGTCGAGATCTTGTTCGGTGTATTTCCTTACCTGGCTGTTCACCTGTTTTTCTTACATTCTTTATTAATAAACTAAGTATGAATAAAGTATTTCCCTGAGGTCTGTGAGCCATTCTAGCAAATTAATCCACGAGAGGGCTGTGGGAATCCCGGATGTATAGCCCATCATAGGTCACAACCTGGGGGTTGTGACTGGCATCTGAAGCGGAGGCAGCCTTGTAGAACTGAGACCATAACCTGTGGGATCTGATACTATCTCTATGTAGGTAGTGTCATAATCAGATTGAATTTGAGGACAACCTATTGGTGTCTGCTGAAGAATTGCTTGGTTGGTGTATGTGAAAATACTTTGACACATCTGATGTCAGAAGTGTTGCGTTCAGTAGTGTGAGTAGAGGGAAAACAGTTTGCGTTTTCTTCTTACTGCTATCAAGCTTACTCTGGTTCATTTACCACTCCTTTCATCCATCCATCTATTCAACCAAATACACTTATTTAGCACCCATTCTATTCCAGGAAATGTGCTAAGCCCTAGAAGCATAATGGAAAAGCATGACATGATCCTCATCTTTAAGGAGCTTATATGTTATTGAGGAAACAGATGAGTTCATAAAAAGTAGCAAAAGTCAATACAAGATTCCAATAAAGTAAATATCAGGGACTCTTGGTCTTGGAAGAGTCACAGAAGGTTGTTCTTTCTGGAAGAAGCAAAACATGAGGTGATATAAAAGCCAGGTCAGGTATTACCGTTAAACCTCCTATGACTGGTCTTATGGTGCTCAGTAAAAGTAGATGGATTGGTTGGAGTTCTGACAGCTTTACCTATTAAAATACAGTCTTTAGCAATTTCTGTCAAATGACTCATTACATATTAGTTTCTTTTTGCCATAGTTTGAGTCTTCAGTATTCAGTTTCTTTTTGTCATAGTTTAAGTAATTGTTGGTTAAGATAACGTTTCCATTCCATGGCCATCTTTTCTTGGTTACCATTTTATTTTTTTGGCTCTACATACACCGTTGCTGAAAAACCAGAAATTCACCTCTGTGAATAAAGTGACCTGAGCGTTGCTTATTGTTGAACTTTTTGGCAACTTAAGCAAATGCCAAAAGAGAACCCTTCAAGGAGGCAGGGAGTAATTAGGGGCTGCAGACTGTCAGCTGCTAACAAGGTCCAAGAAGTTTCTTGCTGTGTGAGTGGATTTCCTAGATTTGTCTGGGTTGGAGTTTAAATAAAAAGCCGTTTTGGCTGCTGATGTCATGTTCCAGAACGCCCAGGTGTGCTCTCCCACAATGCAGTTGCAAATGGAGACTGTTTAGCATCACTTGCTGCTGAGAGCAACTTAAGCTTGCATCTGAGGTGTCACTTTCTGCCTACTGTGGGAAATTCTTCCCAAATGGTCCTTGGCTGGCATCTTGCCCCAGCTAAAATCGATGTAGTATAATCCTTTGAATCTGGGCATGGGGCCAGCAGAGCAGGCACATAATTCTCATGTGGCAGGGAAAGATGGACATGGGGGAGCTGCACAACCTTATCTCTGTAGTCATTTACACAGTCTAAAATAGCAGAGTCATACTATATAATGGAAATTCATGCTAATGATCTTTCTTCTTTCTTTCATATGGAGAGAAGATTTCCCTGGGCATATTAGGAGAAATTCATTCATTACTTAATTTATCTATTCAAAAATATTTATTAAGTTCCCACAATGTGCTGGGCACTGCTGAAGCTCGAACATATGGTAATCAACAAGATTCAGAAGATCCCTGCTCTCATGGAGATTATATTCCCATGGTAGAGGCAGGAAGGAGACATAAAATCATATAAACAAGAAAATGATCAGATGATAAATGGCTATCTATTAATAGAGAAGTAGAGTGATATGATAAGGAATGTCTGGGTGGATTTTCTGAAGGCTGGTGGGTGTGAAATGTTGGAGCCCATTAGTGGAGCAACAGAACTGTGGGGCATAAAAGCCGGGGTGACAGTGGATGACCTGCATTGGTGACAATGATGTGACTGTGAGGAGTAGTGGGAGGATCATCTATTGGGAGAATGTGAGTAATCAACCTAATCTGGATGGGATAATCAATGGGTATGAAAGGAAAGGGGGTAAATAAAAGCTACCTTTGAGCTGGGAGTGCAAGCCTCTTAGTGGCCTATGGTGTTGCACCTGGGAAGGAAGTCCCACTTGCTGCGAGGAGGCCAGAATGAGCCTCCTCTTTTCTCATGCAGTGTTGTATGGACTGGGATACAAGATGCAAATGCTGATTCTCTCTGTGAACTGGGTAAGAGAACTGAGGGCTTCTCCAATTTTCAGGACAATGAAATCCCTTCACACACTCTGTCATCATTCTTTCCTCGAGGGATCTGTTCTCCTAACACTTACAGGATCTATGACTTTATCCCTTAAGGAGGATGCAGGAGCCAAGAGATACATGATTTTTCCACTGTATATATGTACCTGCTATGAACTGCAGGCTGGCAGGCAAATTTTCTATCTCCTTCCGTGGCAGAGCAGAAAGCAGAATGTGCGTATCATTGGTTTTCAAAAAACATGTTATCAATATCTTAAATTTTTTTCTTTCAAGTTTCTGTCCAAATGTCATCTACTTAGAGAAGCTATTTCTCACCATCCTGTGAGAGATGGGGATTCACCATGTTGGCCAAGCTTGTCTTCACGTGATCCGCCTGCCTTAGCCTCAGTGAGGGCTAGGATTACATGCGTGAGCCACCCATGCCCAGCTAAAAATGTAATCCCACTTCTAGGAAGTATTTTCTTAGAATAACTTTCTACATAATTTTAGTTTCTGTTTCGGGGGGACATTAGGTTTGAATGTTTTCCTTGTTATCATGTATAGGTGGATTTCTAATAAGCTATATAATCTCAATTTATTAAATGACAGGTTTATTCTGGTTATTACTTTACTTGGATTTCTCTGCCATCCAAAATTGTGCTTTATAGTTATCTGATCTCCTTCTTGCTTTACTTTTGTCTTCTTTTATACTTCCACTAAATTAATAAAACTTTCTTGATCCTTTTCTTCCGGGTTTCTAATTATTTATTTTATTATAATCTTTAAGGATTTTTAAAAATTTGTCATACATTCTTAAGTAAATATAAATGCAGTCAAACTCTCTGGCAAACTTGCCATCATCAGTAAAAGGGCTATTGGATGTCCTAATGTTGACTACTACATCTCATATTCAATGCTTATGCTGCTTGGTTGTGTCAGATCTATTTTTGTGTGTTTGGTTTCTCTAAGAAGCAGAAGCCATGACAGAATTTGATATACAGGAAATTTATTAGAGGAAATAAAGAAGAGGGAGCAGGAGTTAGACAGGAAGACCTTGAGGTCATCATGTAGGATTGACAGTGGTGAAGAAGAGATACAAGAAATAGTTGAACAGGAAGAACCCTGGACTGCAGTGCAGTTCAGAGAAGGTTTTGGTTAGGATGACGAGGAGTTCCTGAGCAAACGCTACCCAGCAGAAGAATTTCCTATTGGACAACAGCAGTCTAGCTCTTGTACCCTTGAGAATAGACCTCAGAGTAAAGGAATAAGTCCAAACATTCAGTAGCTGGGGCTGTCAGTTAAATATCCTCTTCTCAACAAATTATCTTGAAAGGATATGCGAGTGGCACACCTCCATGGCCTCCACAGCCTTAGAAAAATATCTCAGACCCATATTCAAGCTAATTCTTTCTTCAGTTCTGTTTAACCTAACCGTCAGTTTTTTACTTTCAATAATCACGTTTTTCAGTTTTAGAGGTTATGTTTGTTTTTCGAATCTGTATAATACTCTTTTTCAGTATCTTAATCTCTTCTTATACTTTCTATACTCTTATTTTTTAACCATTTTAATTGTTTATTTTACAATTTATTTTGTAGGCCCCTCACTCATTTTGGATAGTTTTCTAACATGTGTCTGAATGACCGGGTCTCTATATCACCTCTTCCTCACCCAGTTACCAGGTGCAGACTTCCTTGAGAAGAGTATGATTTTGAGAAAGGTGGCTCTCTGCAGCTGGAGTGGATCTTGAAAGAGATGACAGCTGGAGCTGTCTGCTGACCACATACCCTGCAGCTTTGCAGCAAGTCTTTCCTTGAAGGAGGATCTAGACAGTAACTCTCTGTGTCTACCACACACTTTAAAATTTATACTGTTTAGTCTTTTCTCTACTCACCTTTTTTTTTTGAAGAATGTAAGCCCTGTTTTCGAAGCAAAACATGGCCTAGAAGAAATAGAAAGCCTCTGTTTGTAAGCGGAGAGAAATTAGGTGGGATGAGTTGAGTAGACATAGATTCTGATGGATCTCAAATAGTAGAGAGTTTGGATTAATTGGTGCAGTGGTTTTCTAGTGTTGTCATAACAAATTACCATACACATACCTGCTTAAAACAGTACATGTGTGTATCTCATAGCTCTGTAGCTCCAGTCTGAGTCCTCTGGATCTCACAAGACTGATCAAGGTGTTGGCGGGAATGGGCCCTTAGCTGGAGACTTTTTTTAAAATTGTACTCAGGCTCTGAGGTTCATGTGCACATCCTGCATCCTGCAGGATTGTTGCATAGGTACATACTTGCCATGGTGGTTTGCTGTCTCCATTCCACCCGCTCCCCCCTACCCCCATTACCTACATCAGGCATTTCTACCAGTGTTATCTCTCTCCATCCTCCCCGCCCCATGACTGTCCCTCCCCTCCCCTCCACCCCCCACACCTACCCCGGTGAGTGTTGTTCCCTTCCCTGTGCCCAAGTGTTCTCATTGTTCATCACCTGCCTATGAGTGAAAACATGCGGTGTTTGGTTTTCTGTTCTTGTGTCAGTTTGCTGAGAATGATGGTTTCTAGATTCATCCATGTCTCTACAAAGGACACTAACTCATCTTTTTTTATGGCTGCCTGGTATTCCACGGTGTATATGTGCCACATTTTCTTTGTCCAGTCTATCACTGATGGGCATTTAAGTTGATGAATTTGCTTTTTCATTCACTGTGCTGCTTTATTTCTCATCAGAAAATGCCAATTTTTATCCTGTTGATAGATGAAGGCAGCATTACTTTCCAATGGGGGAGACAGGTCATGTTTTATGATTCCTAAAATGACAGCATTCAGTAACCTTACCTGCATTTATGGATAGAAATAGTTTGTCTCATGGCTGAGACTGCAAGAATTTGGGCCAGTGGGAAGAAAGGAGGAGGAGGCAGTGCTGGATGTGTCAGGTGAGAAGTCTGAAACAGCAGCAGAGGAGATGAATTGATTGGCAAAGTCTGGATGTAATGCAGGGCCCTGAACCCTGGACCGAAGTGGGCATCAAGAGATCCACCGTCCTTCTGATACATGTATGCTGTCATCACTGAGCACGTAGATGCCTTTCCTGGAAGTTTCATTAAAATTCTAGGTAGTACATTGGGTCCAGAAGGACCATTTAAAGAAGTAAAACAAATGAAAACTAGGTCGACAGTAGGAAAACAATTCCTGAAGCAATCAGTGGTAGGAGGAGGATGAGAGATGAGAGGAAAGAACTTTTTAAAAGCAACTTTCCTTTTCTGAGACGATAAAAAAAGAGAGTGAGGCTTTAGGGCAGTGGGGAGGAGTGTTAGCTATTGCACATCAGTGGAGTAAAAGGCTCTAGAAGAATATGAGCCTTATTTGCATATTTTCTGGAAATGTGTCAAGAAGAGTGAGTGCATCTCTGTATGCAAAACTTCACCCAAAATAGATTATCTGAGTAAAGGAAATATTATCAAGGGAGCTACCCTGCCTATTGACATTTATTTAACTCTTTCAGAAGAAAATACACTTTGGCAAGAGCTTTTTTGGGGAAAAAAGAATGTATCTAATTTCCAAACACAAGAAAAGGCAACAGATTCAAAGCCAAGGACTATTCTTAGGTTGAACTTTCGTAGTGCCTTAATTTAGTCAGCTGGAGAAATGCTTCTTTAAAGTATAAAATTATTTAAATTTTCTAAAAGAAAGCTTTTCATTCTGGTTTTAAATCTGGAATTTAAAGTTGCCTTTCTATTAATTAGTGATGGTGACTATGTTTCTGAGGGTACTCATTGTTGGATAGATGGGGAACTTGTCCCATTGACTTAGCAAGCAGAGCTGTTCCCTTATCAAGTCATGGGGGTAAAGTTGTGGGGGCGCTTTTGACAAAATATGAATGACAGTGCCCTAGATCTGTATAAATCACTAGGGACACAGCTCAAAACTTATTGTTGAATAAAAAAGCAAGTGGCAGAAGGATATATACAGTGTGCTATTTCTGGATACATGTAAGTCTAAAAAATTGGAAAGAAAATTATGTATATTGTGCTACTGGTTGCCTGGTGTGGGCGAGTTGCCTGTGGGACAAAAAATAAAGAGAAATGAGAAACGAGGTTGATGGTTGTTAAAGGAAATTTCGATTTCAATCCTTCCCTTCCTCCCTTTCTTCCTTAAAAGAATGCATGCATAAATTTCTGAGGCAGTTTTATTTAAAATTATACATGTCTGTGTTCTAGGGAGAAAGATCATTAACTGAAACCATATTTGTATGTGTGTGTGTATGTGTATATATTCTATCTATATAGATGTAATATATATATATATGTTCAGTGTATCAAAATGCCAGTATGAGAACTCTGAGATGACACTACTAATCTTCTATCTATCAGGTATTCCGTAGAAGAAAATGATTTTTAAAATCCAACCCATATTTCAGCAATCAGGGCCAGAAGAAGGATTGGAAACACTTTGGGCAGAGAATTAAAGGTGAGGGGGAAAAAACACGTGAAGAGACAAATAGTGTAGGAGAAGACTGAGTGGAGAGAATATAGGCAAAGAGAGCCGTGTGGGACAGTCAAAAGTGTATACATATTCCTCTAGGCACACCAACTGCAGTATAAAGTAAGCCAACCCAGTTGGTCAGTATCTGGTAGTAAAACAAATAATTTGAAATTTGTGGATTAAAAAAAAAAAACGTTTAATTTGAACCAAATAAGTGTCATAAAAATTCATTAGGCTAAAGTGTGAGAAAATGAATCTGTAATGTTGGGTAGACCAGAAGCATGTTTATCATAAATTTGACTAAAACATTCTTCTGTGTGTCTGTGTTTTTGTGTTAAATGAGGAACCAGAGAAGATGCTGGCTCTTAAGAGAGGGTGGGAACAAGATCCACTAAGAGAGGCTTTGATCTGTGAACACAGACTTCAGCATTACAGGGACAGATACTCCTTTCAGCTTTTGTCTGGAAGGTTTCCCTCTAGCAATACACAGACCAAAGCAAAAGATATTAATAGGAATGGTGTGGGCATGAATCCATCTCTCTTATAACGGATTGGCCTGTAGTGTCGTGCTATCCTGGATCTTATAAATGAAGCTGTATAAGTGAGGCCATATAAGTGGAAAGTTGGTATGGCAGGGAACACACATATGTTGGATCACATTTCATTCTTTGGTCTTGCATTTCCATGCTCTTCGCTTTCCTTTGAGAACATTTTTAATCTAATCTTAAGGCTTCAAATGAAAATAGGCAGGCTAGCATTTGTAAATTTTCTTAGAGGCCTCTCCTTATCCACTTTGCACTTTACCTAACTGGCCATTTAATTTCAGTGACTAATAAATAAATTGATCTTGGATGTAGAGCTGGGGGAGTTAGGGATAAGAAAAGACATACTCCAAAGAAGGGGAAGGAACTAACAGGTTTTGGTGAGAAGATTACCTTTGGTGCTTCAATGCCTCCTGCAGGAGACATCCACCTTAGGTGGGTTTTGCATTGGTGACCTTGAACCCTTCCTTCACTGTACAAGCTGAGCAGATATTCTGCTGAATAGAGCAGAAATAGAACTACTCATGGAGAGTAGTAACCAAGCTGAATAAATCATGGTTTCAGAACCTGACCTGACTTTTTTTTTTTCCAGTAGAAATTTGTGCTTCTCTAATGGAAGGGTTTTGGAATACAAGGGCATAGACAATTTTCTGAAAACAATTAGAGCTCTGTAATACAGGCATGTCTAATAATAAATATAAATTCTTTGGCAAAAACGAATATGAAGTTTTATTGATAAATTGATGGTTGCACAGGAACTCTAGGCCATATTGACTTTAATAAAACATTAAGTGGTTTAATTAAATCATTAATTCCACCCTCAGTTCCATTTTTCAAAAGGCACTCAATATAAAAATAAAATGGTTGCTTTTTTTAGCTGCTTCTCTTTTCCTCTATAATTCATTAAGACGAGTCTATAGATTGGCTTATTGCTATTCTGTTATGCAGCACTTGCTACGATTTCAAGAATATAGCACTTTAAGCAGGATACCAGGAGGTATTGATCTTAAGGTGACATCTTCCTTCACTTTCCATAAAAAGGTTTTTTATTCCAGAAAAATCTATAAAATGTGTATGAATGCAGAGGTTTATGTCATCACATTATAATAGTAAAATAATTGTTAGCTTATTCCTCTCATCTGTGGGGAAAACTTACTGAAAGGTATGTGAACAGTTTAAAATGCATATGATGATAGTTACAATGTATTAGCTTTTAAAATTAATTTTTATTCTATGAGAATAATACATGGCAATAATTTTAAAAATCAGGCTTACAAAGCAAAGTATAATCTACCTCACCTTCCCTATACTTCAGTCTCACTCTCCAGAGGCAGCCATTTCTTTGAATGTGTATTTCTGTATTTTAAAAAATAAGCTATCTTAGCCTAGATCCTCTAAAAACAAATGAACTCAAGAAACTGTTTTTTGATACTTTATTTGTGTGGCATAAGCTTAGAGGGGTGAGAGTGAGGAAAAGGGGAAGTCAGGCAACAAAAGCACAAAACAATGCCATGTAATTTATCACCATTGGACATTAGCAATCATGTCACCTGTGCATGTGAACTTCTCCACATGGGCTGTGATGAGGAACGCTGTCTCAGAATACTGTGGGGATGGGAAGAAGGAAGGATAATTGATCTGTTTGGCTTCTTCTTGTCTCATTTTTCCTTTAAGTCAGAGTTCACTCCATGGGACATTCAGTCTTTCATGCTTGGATATCATGTCATCTGGCCCCTGGTGGTCACCAGGGAAGACCTACCCCATTCGCTGTGGCGTGGCATTTCATTGAAGTCCAGGGCTGGAAGGGTGACCCAGTATGAATGTGCTTTGCGTGTGGGGTGCGTGGACCATACAGGTGGTGGACTTCCTCTTAACGCCAGTCATTTGGGGGACTTGGCAGAATGGTGGATGTGGGGTCAGTGGCTCAGCCTATGGGAAGGTAGCAACTTCAGAAAGGAGATGACAGGAATTATAGGAGGGGTTGTACAACATACATACGATGTCTTATTCCCTGATTTATCAGTTTGTGACTTTAAATATTGAAGTCTTAATATTGGCCAATGAGTATTTAACTCTCTTACACTTCCTTTCTTTTCATTCCTACTCCATTGTAGTTATATAATAATTTTGTTTTAAGTAATAGTCAATGTTTGCACTAATATGACTACATAAATTGTTATTGCTGACAAGTAGTGAATATAATTATAATTTCTTTCTTATACAACTTTTAGTTTTGTCCTATCTACCACATTTTTATTTGCATTGTTTTCTAAGTACTTGTTCTATTTTTCATTACAACTGGCAATGAACTTTTTTTTTTTCATTAATCTTTACATATATTAGCGTCTGTAAATTCCATTACTTATTTCTCCAGCCCTCTCACTCAGAGCCCTAGGTCCTGCCTTATCATGGGCAGAATGTTTTTCAGACCTGACAATGTGGAATCCTTGTTTTCTGGATCTCATGTTTTACTTTGTCTTGGTTAATTTCCTTGTTTTGCTTGATTGAGTCCAGTCCACAGTGGTTTCCTAAGCTAAATGTGGTAGACTCTTCCAGTGCCCTTCCCTAGTCAGTTTTCCTCTTGCCCTGCAAAAATGGAGGGTGACAATTCACTGACTCCTTGCAGTCATGTAGGGCCACTGACTAGTTCTAGTCAGTGAGCCCTTAGAAGAGACCTGTGCCTGTTATAGGCCAAAGCAGTTTCTTCCCCATGAAGGAAACCTTCTCTGGTGTTGAGAAGGTCACAAGATCAAAAACAAGCCTGGATTGTCAGATTGCCATGGGAGACATTTGCCCTGGAGGGTCTCCTTGACTCACACAAACTCTGAGCATGTGAGAGAGAAACTTGTGCAACAGTAAGCATTTGGCGTAACTTGTAGCCTGGCCTCTCCTGACTGTTAGAAAAAGACTTCACGGGAAATGCAATTTTGAGTCCTTTCAGTCTAAAAACATTGGTATTCTGTCCTTACCACTGATTACTTGACTGGATATAGAATTCTAGATTATAAAGAAATCCGATGTTATTCTTATTCTCTTTTTGTATGTAACCTAGCTTGTCTTGCTGGAAGCTTTTTCTTTTTTTTAAGATGGAGTCTCACTCTGTCACCCAGGCTGAAGTGCAGTGGTGTGATCCTGGCTCACTGCAACCTCCACCTCCTGGGTTCAAGCAATTCTCCTGCCTCAACCTCCTGAGTAGCTGGGACTATGCCCCCCCACCCCACCCAGCTAATTGTTTTTGTATTTTTATTAGAGATGAGATTTTTTCCATGTTGGCCAGGCTGGTCTCAAACTCCTGACCTGTAGTGATCTGTCTGCCTCAGCCTCCCAAAGGGCTGGGATTATGGGTGTAAGCCACTGTACCCAGCCAAGGGTTCTTTTCTTATTTCTTGTGTTCAAAAAGTTCACCATGTTGCATCATGGTACAGATATTTTTTCCTTGTTTTTTTGTTTTGTTTTGTTTTGTTTTGTTTTTGTCTTTTAATTCATTGTGTTGGACACTATGAAGGTCAATTTAGAGATTTATATTGTTCATCGTCTCTGCTAAAATGTGTATTGTATCTTTGATTTTCCTTATTTTTTTTCCTTTTGTAATTTCTCTTAGTTGGATATTATGTAGCCTGGAATTACTCTCCTTTTTCATCATATTTTCTTGTATATTTCCTTTGCCTTTTTGTTCTACTTTGTAGAAGAAATCCTCAATTTTGTCTTTAAATTCTTCTACTGAATTTAAAAATTTAATTCATTCTGTTTTTCTTCATGAATCTTTTTTTATATTTTATAGAATCCTATTTTAAATCTAAAAATAAATTTATACGTATTTGAATTGTTGCTCCCTATATTCTCTCTATTCTTTTCGGGGTATTTTGTCTTTCTGTTTTTTGTTTTTTAAGCTTTCATGTTGGAAGTTTTTCTAAATATCTGATAATTTGCTGTCCAGTCGTTCAAATGCTTTGCACTAAGGTACTAATTAGAACCTATGTGCCTGGGAGGTAATTTTTGACTAGTCTTTTTGGTGAGAGAGTGCTTCCAAATATCTATAGATTTATAAGACCATTCACTTTCCCCTGGGAAGATTACCATAGTCTCCTACCTGGTTAAGTACAAGCCTGATTGCCAGCCTTTTTAGAAAATAACAGAAGGAGGAACTCCCATTTAATGAGTATGAAAACCTTCCCTAAGTTCTCCAGATGCCCAAGTCTGGAGACTCCTGGGTTCAGTTTCTCAGATAATAAATGTCTGGCTTTCTGTGGTGAGAAAAGAAGATTGTTATGTGGTTGTAAACAATGGGAGAAGAATGTGCCCATGGAAGGGTGGACTTAAATGTGTTATTGGGGCAAAAGAAGGGGGAGGAAGATGTCTGCAGAGAAGGGCGGTTCACAGGTGTGTGTGTGGGGGGAGTTGGAACCTAGATGGAGTGAGAAGAGCATCCATACAGAGCATGGCCCTGCATGAAATCTCAGTCTGCTCAGGGTGAGGAGGTTGTTCTCTAGGAGCACTTTGTACCTCAGGATGTTGGAACCCAGTGGGTGAGGACGGCTTCACATTGGGTTGGGAAGGATCATTGTCTGATGTGGGATTTTAGAGTCTGGGCTGGGTGAGGAAGGTTTCCATGTGGTAAAAGATGGTTGAATTGGTTTCCTAGGGTTGCTGCAACAAATTATCACAAACTTGCTGACTAAAACAATAGAAATTAATTTTTTCACAGGTCTAGAGACCAGAAATTAAATATTAGTTTTACTGAGTTAAAAAATCAAGGTGTCATCAGGGCTTTGTTCCTTCTGGAAACCAGGGAAGAATCAACTTCCATGATTTTTTCATCTTCTAGAGGCTGCTGGCAGTCCTTGGCTTGTGGCCCTGCGTCATTCCTCTGTTTTTCTTGTCACATCTCCTTTTCTGATGCTGGTGCCCCTGCCTGTTTCTTATAAGGTTCCTTGTGATATTGGACCAGCCTGGATAGTCCAGGGTAATTTCTTCATCCCAAGAGCCTTCGCTACATCTTCAAACCTGCTCCTCTTCTTTAAAAGCAAAACAAAATAAAACAATAACAAAACATAAGGTGGTATTCCCAGGTTCCAGAGATTAAAATGTGAATAACCTTTAGGGGGACATTTAAAGCCTATGACAGATATATACACACACAGACGTTCAATAGCTCTGCTTGCTGAGAAGGGCTGTCAGAATCAACACCCCAATGGCAGTGAATACACTAGTGACTAGGTCTTGGCCTCCACTATGTTTCGGATTTTATAGGAGGTATATTTAGGGACATACTTTTGTACCTGCCTTCATTGGGCTGCACAGGGTATAGTGTAACCCTGAGCAAGGTGGCTATCTGTAGCTGGGACACTCCCTGAACTGTCTGACAGCTGACAGTATTCTTAGTTTCAGCCAAAGGAATCAGGATTTTTTGCAGAAATGGCTGATTCCAGAATTGGGGAGGGAAAGTACACTGAGTCTGGAATGTCTTTTTATGCCATAAAGCAAAGAAGCTCTCAAGGAATGTTGTGGGCATATCAAATAAACACAGAAGACAGTTTAAAGGAAATCTCACTGACCAAATCTGAGATAATTTGAGGCTTAAAATAAGTAATGATAAAGATAGATTATAATCTATTGAATAAAATAGGAAACCACTAATCCATATTGATATACATAATAAATTGAAAATTTGAACTATTTACATGGTTCAAAAGTACCTCTGCACAAACTATTAGTTACAGGAGAATAAAGAATAACTTTGCATGGAGAAGCCTGGTGGACTTCACCTTATTCAAGTGATCAAAGTGTACATAAGTAATAAATAATAGAGACCATATGCTACCTGATAGGCTGCAAAGAGAAGAATACAGCCCACATCTGTGACATTTTTAACCTAGTCAGTATAATCAGAATAATCAAAATTGAGGATATTGCGATGCAGACTGACCTGTAAGCCTCAAAAGTTCCCAGTTAATGAATGTCAAGGAACTGTTCCAGATAGAATACTAAAGAGACAACAAGTAAATGCAATGTGTGGTTCTGAGGTACATCCTATAAAGGACATTAATGGGACAGTTGGTGAATGAGATCTGAATATTAGTTGGTGGTAGTATATCAGTGTTAACTTCATGATTTTAATGGTTGCATTGTGATTATGTAGTAAAGCATTCTTGTTTTTGAAAATACATTAATGTATTTAAGTGTGATGAGTGTCATGCCAGCAACTTATTCTCAAATCATCCAGAAATAAATTTCTTTTTATAGGATTTGTAACTTTTATGTACATTTGAGATTGTTTTATAAAATTATAGTTGCTTCCCTGGTTTTTGCCAAGCAGCTCATAGCATTCCTTCTAGATTGATTATTGATACTCTCTAGGGTGAAGGGAAGTATCTAAGAAGATTAAAGTGCAAAATGAAGGAATAAAAACTTACAGGGAATATTATTTCATTGCTTTCTACCCACCCTGACATGTGTCTCCCAAGGTTGACTTCTTTCCTACTCAAAGTCTCTTTCTTTCTCATGTCAGCTCCTCTAAATCCTCAACATTAAAGCTATAAGCCACTGATTTGCTTTCTGATATTTTATTCCCAGTGCCAGCTTAGTGCCAGGCACATAGGACATCAGTGGACATTTAAAGAATTAATTAGTGGTGTCCTCTGGAAATGAAGTTGGCAACAACAAAGTCCTAGAAAATAACTTTGTTCAACCATCAATTAACATTTTTCATTAATATGAGAACTCAGCAGCAAAAGTTTTTGTTTGTTTTGCTTTCTGTGTTATTTTAAATGAGATGATTCTATTTATGGTTCCTCCATCTGCACACATTTTCCTGAACAATCTCAGGCAATTAGCTTCCTGGAATATTGCTGTGTGGGAAGTTCCTCTATTCCATAATCTTTTACTCTTACCTGCTATAGTTACCATCTCTCAAGAATTTATGGAGGAAGATACTTCTCTGACTTCTCTTCAACATGTGACTCCAGATTATAGGATTTTTCTTCGGTCTTCATAGGTGGAAAATTTAATTGGTTTTGTCTCTGACCAAAATCTTACTTGCTGTGCAAACACCCTCCATGATTAACTCTGGATTCAAATCCTAGTATCCAATATTAAAATTCTAGTAACAGCTAACACCTAGATTCCTAGGTGTCAATCATTGTGCTGAGCCTTTTAATGTACCAGTTCATTAATCCTTACCACGACTTTATGAGATAGGTACCATTTTTTACATACCTTTGGTAGCTGAAGAGACATATGTTAGTCTGAGCTTCTAGCAACAACTCCCAGATCTTCATGACAAAACTGGGCTACCAAGGATTTGCAGCTCTGACCACCATCAGAGAGCTGCCTGTCCAAATGAAGCTGCTTTCCCCCATCAGCTTGAGAATCAGTCTTTCAACAGAAATGCTCCTGCTTTGCTATCTTCCCACTTAGTTCCAAATTCAATTCTTGTATTTGTGTATCTGATTGACAGAAAAATCATATCTGGAACCCAAGCTGCTAGGAAGTCTGGGAAATAACCTCTGCAGAGTAGCTCTGTGGTATGGGAAGGAATACAAAAAGGACTTTGGAATAGATACAGAACAGGCTAATCATCGATATGTCACAGAGTGAACTTCACTTTTGGGATTGCTTTATGTTGATACATGCCTACAGCAAATTTGCAAATGCATCCTAAAGTACGAATCACTTTAGTTTCAACATCTGAGTTCATGCAGCCCTCAACACTGACTTCTTTTAGTGTACCTATCTGAATGAGATCTGTTTCAGCAATTCTATGAACTCACTTTTTCTTGTTCTCTTAAGAGCTCTGGCAGGTTCCAACATGAATAGTGAATTTTGTTGATTTTTGGTTTAGTATTTATAGAATCATAGATTTCCTAATTTATCAGTCACCTGGAAAGTGTAGCCTTCCATCTCTCAGCTTCTTAGTGATAAAAGACTGTGAGGTGCAGTACTCAATCTTCGGCCAAGACTTCTTGGAGAAGGAAACTCATGTTTCTATTGCTGTGTGTTTTTTCTCAGTACTATATGAAAGCTATAGCTCAGCATTTTCCAATAGAAATATGCTGTGATCCATGTTTGTAAATTAAATTTTTCTAGTAGCTACATTAAAAACCTAAAAAGGAACAAGTCAGCTTATTTTTAATATATTTTATCTAATCCAATATATTCAGTGTCTTATTTTAACATGTACCCAGTAAAAATTATTACTGAAATATTTTACATTTTTATGGCACTAAGTCTTCTAAATCTAGTGTATATTTCACACCACCAACACATCACAAACTACATTTCAAGTGCTCGATAGCCACATGTGTCTAGAGCCTACCTTATTGGACAGTGCTGTTGTAACTAGAGAGATAACTGCTGAGTTTGGTACAGAATGTGATGGTCATGTATGTTTCGGTATTCGTTGTCTTGCTTCCCTGTAATGCAGAGGTCTCTGAAAGGGGAATGAATCTGTTAACATCACTTATTTTGGTAACATGGACATGTAGCAGAAAGCTGGTAGCTCCACCATGCCTTTATTCTGCCCTAAGTGTTTTTGGCCTTTTTAACTATACATGGCTGAAATGTTCTAGCTAAGGATAAATTTATGATCTATATGATCTAGCCTGTACTTCTTAGTACCAGCTACCCAGGGAACCTTATTTCTTTCAAAGACATTCGTAGTTGGGCTGGATTTTGATGCAGTGACTATAAAGTAGAAAGTACTTCTTTTCCATTGCTCTATGGTGATGAAATGATGAAACTTTCAGACCCTTGGTGCGGTGGGCCTGAATTTTCTCTCTTCCTGCATAAAATTAGTCCTTCATGATCTTTTGCTCCTCTTTTGCGGAACAGAAGGTCAGTGTTCACTAGAACTAGACATTGACTATTTGTCACATTCTCCAGCTGTGTTGTCTTGTCATATCTCCTGTCACTGATGTCCTATGCAAGCATAACATGCTTACCATTTTGGGCCAGGAAAATTTATTCCACCAAAAATTTCTAGCGTTTTCTTGCTGTTTCTTATTTGTGTCCTTATGGGAAACTCTCAATACAATGGTTAGTGGTCTTTAGATTTTAGGAAAATTAACATTTGAATACCTTATATGAAGTGATACAGCCATTCCTATGGCATAATTCTTACTTCTGGTGACCTAGTTATTATGCCTTTGCAGATAAATTTTCTTTAAACACATCAAGAACTCACCATCTTATGACTGAGCTCTCAATCTGTCAAGGTTCAACCTATGGTTCTATGTCAGCAAACTGACTTTGATTTTTCAGGAGAGACCAGAAGGGAAACTCTTTTCTCTGGGTCCCCATTGTTTCTATTCTCTCTTCTATTTTCTACTTCTACTGAAGTTCCTTGCCATGGTATTGGCTTCTCAAAGTAAATCTTTGCCACTCAGCTCACTTTCTGTGCTATACAGGAGCTGTTGTCTCAAATCCCATGATTCTCAGGTAACCTCCAGATAAGATCTTTCAGGTTCCAACAGACCAGTTTATTTATCTTGAAAATGAGAGTAAAAATAATCATCCATTTCACTCCTTTTTAAAAAAGAGGATGGAAACTTCAAACAAGTTGGTTACTTTGAACCTTTTCCTTTCTGTTCTATCACATTCACCTGTAAATGGATAGGCAGCTTCTTTCTGAGTCATGTTGGTAATCATTCCACAGGATTTATTTTTAAGGTAATTTAAAGGTACTTTTAGGATAAAGTTCTCTACAGTCAGGGCTGGGTATTTACTTCTCTTTTTATCATAATTTTTTTATCTCAATGAGTCATTTACTTTTTACATTTTACTTTTTAAATATTTTAGTACAAAGCAAGAATTTTACTATATGACAATAGAATATTGAATGTTCTTTGCATGTGACACCATTGACTTATAATTTTAGGACTTATGCTTTGTGTTATTCTTGTATTGGCAGATAATTTTTTTAAAAGGACACCAAAACATGATTTTTTTTTTTTGAGAAAAAAACAGCAGAGTTTTAGGGGTACAAGTTGAGGTCTTGGAAGAAGGTAAAACTAACTAAATCATGAAGATGTTTAACATATTTAAAGACCCATTACCACTGGCAATAATTAACTGAGCCAAATAGTTGCAGAGTAAAAAAAAAATAATCTAGCATAAAACATCTTACTGTCTTAAAATTATTCCATGACTGTAGTTATCAGTGATAAAAGTCCAAGGCGTGGAAGAGAATCAGATCCTTTAGAATCCAGTTTTGTTCTCTCTCACTGATCGTTGGTTGACATTACAAATAATTGTAGGGATTGGGTAGTGTCAACCATATGCCATGCAAATTTACCATATTCATTTTTAAGCTTTTATAATTAGTTGAAAATGATGACAATTTATTTAATTGCAAATTTGAGTAGTAGTGTTTTAATAGCTAGTCAGTTTATTTAGGAATTGTCCTATCTCTTAGCAAAATGCTTGGCTTCAGTGCTAGAACAACGATTACTTTATAAGAGTCTATCGCAATTCAATCATGCCTCTCTTCCCAGTTCACCTCAGTGATGGTAGGAAGCCCAGCTTTCTTAGGTATCCATAATTACCTCATCTTCATACTGGGCTCAGTCTATTTGCAGATCTGGCTCAATCTCCTTTGCCCTTAGTGCTCTGGAGCTCCTGTAAACTCCTTTGCATCTTCAACATTTTTTCTGATTGTTCATTTGTTTTTCTTGCTCCCACAGAAATCCAGCTATTCCCAAAGAGGCTTCTTCTCCTCTTCTGGGTCTTAGTTTAATAGAACTTCCCTGCCTATCCTATATAACTAACATCACTTTTCTCTCTCAGAATAAGCTATTTTCCTCCTTGTGTTCATCACTTTTTGTACTTGTTTAATTATGTATTGTTTCATTAGTTTATGGCTAGACTCCCCCACTAGGGAGCACTCCTCGTGGTCAGCTCCTCAGTGAGGACAGAGACCTTGTTTAAAAGGCAGCTGTTCTCTAGCACCTGGCACACATTGAGGATGAATCTGTAAATCATCAATGAGGCTAAAAATCAGAATACATTTTAAAAATCAGTTTTATCATTTGGCTAAAAATATTAATGCTGCGGTCTTAACTTTTTCTCTGGTAAACTGTCTATCAATTGTATTATGATCTATTCCCGCTTTCACCAATGCACATGAGAAAAATAAATAAATCCTGTGTAGTTTTCAGGTGGCTACAGTTATTTGATTTGATTTCTGAAGTATTCTGAGTTTGAAGCAGAATATGATGGAACAGTAATCTTATTTGTCATGACATGTTTGTTCATTCTCAGTGAAAAACTGGAACTTTTACCACTCTAGCAATCCACTGATTAGCACCTATATCTTCTTTAGCTGAACTGACATACACATGATTCTAAGCTGTTCCTTTATTTTCAGCCAGGTATAAGCAGTTCCTGAAGTAAAATGCCACAGTCATGAACAGAAAAATGTATGCTGTCAGGGAAAAGAGGAACTTCCAATTGTTAATGATACTTACCTCTTCAGGACTGTAGCAGAAAAGGGAGCCTCCATTATTGCTAGTACATTTCAAGGGATTTTTGTCCAATTAAAACTGTCATGGAATTTTAAAATGTATTATCTCAGATTATAAACACATACATGCACACAAATTCCTCTAAAAAAATCAAGATGTTCTCATGAGAATAAGGAAAAAGAATCGCTGAAAATATCAGTATATTCTTGTGGAAATCTATAAATAACTAATTCACAATAAATGTTGAAAGAATTAGGGCTGTATGTAAATATATTGGTCCAATTACTATCAGATTTCACATGCAATTTACATTCCAGAGAAAGGTGAGAGAAGCTAGAACAAAAAGACCATGTGAAAGTAGAGCAAAACTATTGGGTCGTATTACCTCACCTTGCTGTAAAAACTAGAGTAAAATTTCCCAACAAATATATTCTAAATTATTTTACAGCATAGAAAAAGATAACATGGATCATTTAAAGATAAAGTCATAATTACAATGACTAAAACTGAATTCACTGAGCAAAACATTTTATGTCTGCAAGTTGAGAAACTAATGAAGCATAAAGGACAAATATGTATAATCAGTTGGAAAAATCTGAGAGGGCAATTTTAACAAAATAAAGGATTTGGTGTGGTTCAATGGCATTTATCCAAGAGGGTTCATGTTTCAAACTCACATTCACAATGTAATACTTCATCGCTTTTCTGCTGAATCAACACAGTTACAGCACTCTACAAAAGGTCAAGTTTTGAACCTAGTGTTATTTGAACAATGTCTACTTTATCTTGTTTTCTATTTATAATTTTAATTTCAGATAACTATACCTTCCTTATAATCTCAAAATAAATTGTAATTTACTGTGTAACATAGTAACCTTTTAAATATATGGGGTAATTGATTGCTCAGTAAAATTAATAGTGTCTCAAGAACTGTTTCTTAAAGTAGTTTTGAAATCTATTTTGGGCTGTGTCTACCTAGTGCAAAAATAAAGGTGAGGACTGACTATCTGAAAAGCCAAATGACTTGTTGCAGATAATACAGTCAGTTGATGTCAGAGCTGGAAACAGTATGATGGTCTACAACTTAGTTGTGGTGGGCAGTGACTACCTTTGCTATAAGTAATAAAATCTTTTGTCTCTGACATAGGAATTTTGTGTCTTCTGCAAGCACCAATAGAATTGTAGCAAGCTGGCTCGTTAAACTATATAGTTACTCTGATGGTAATTTTTTGGCTTCTAGGGCTTCTCTATACCTATGTATTTAAACCTATGTAAGTAGGCTAAAATCCTAACAGTTGGCTTCCTAAAAACTTAATTTTGTTTGAAGTACAACCCTTCTTTCCCCAAACTATACTCCAAAAGCAGCAGCAGCAACAACAACACAACAAATACACGGTGTTAGGGCTGCAGAGCTCCCAGAGTTTATTTTTTGTATATAATGTGACCTCATCTCTTTGGTCACAAGTAATTGATCTTTCAGTTTTTTGGAACTGGGATTGAAAGAGAGAAATGGTTCTCTCACCATGACCTGTACCTGAGAACATACAAACTTGAAGCTATCAGCTAAACTCCTGTTCCTCCATGTGGATTAGGAAACAATACCAGTTTGAGAATTATTCATAAAATGACATATGTCCTACTTTGCCTGGGACATTCTCTGCTTACATCTGTTGTTCCAGTGTAATTATTAATAGTGTCTTCTCTCAAAGTGTTCTGATTTAGAAGCAAAATTATATGGTCACCATCCATAATCACTCAAGACTCTTTGGTGGCAAATGATAGTAGTTCAACTTGAAGAGCAGCTGCTTAAGTAACAATCTGGGTCTCACCATCCAAGGCAAGAGACTCAACTTGTGAGAATTTGGAAAGAGTGGAGGGACAGCATCTACTTATATGAGAGAGAAAGTCACTTGGAAGTATGAAGTCTCCCTATTTCTCAACTTTGGAAAGGGGAATTCTCCATTTTTGAGACTGGTTCTCCTTTAAGTGTTACTGGGTAGGCCCTTGCTGTACTGGTCTTATGCAGAGTAACTGACCCTATCATCCTGATGCTAGATATGATTGCTACAAAGGTTTTGCCACCCCATTCTCTAGCCATAGATTTTATGAATATGCACGTTAAGCAGCCTTCACGTGTGGATGTTGTTAAGAGGCTGTGACTGTCACTCCATTATTGGAACACTAAGCTTGTGAGAGTTATTTATATCCTACTGCTCAAGGTCATCATCAAAGTCTGATTTTTCACACACAAAAAATTTGCATCCTCTGGCATAAATGGCTTAAGACTCAGATTCATGCACTCAAGCTCTATACCAATTAAAGCCAACTTGCAGGGAGAAAGAACAAAGCACAAAGAGTAATAGAGCCAAAAGAGAAAATACTTTGAGTTTCTTCTCATGCTTTAGTCACTGCTCATGCTGCCCCTGATATGTATGTCACCATTTCTTCATAATTGTAATATATTTATTCTCAAGTTCTCCCAAAAAGCTTTCTGTAATACTTAATCCTTAAAGTCTTAATACAACTAGAATATAAACTAAAAATTAGCAGATTCAAATTCCATCTGTGATCATATCAGTAACTGTAACTGGGATTCCTTTGTTTATGCTTTTACTAGATAAATATTTAAAGCTTAGTGTATGTTGTACATTGTGCCAGCTTCAGGGCATAGAGTAAGCAGGATAGACACATTCCTACCTCCCTGAAGGTATCAAACCAATAATTACAAATGCCAAGATCCTTCCTAGTCTGCTTCAAAAGGTTGATCAAATAACCCACTAGCATATTTAAAACTAGTATATTCAAAACTTTGTGCATCCTGGGTATTCATCTGCTTTGGGCTAATATCCCGTGAAGAGTTACTGAAATGAAAATTCTCTTAAGAATGGATTTCATTTTTAAAAGACAGATTTGGAGACACATGAAAGGATATTTATTCACCCAGATGTACATGTATAAAATGGCACTTAGGACATAAGTTTATTATTAAAGAATGATTACTTTAAATAATTGATATGTTGTTGAAATGAGTTTTACATGATTTTTGGGCAAACTTAGTTGGGAAATACAATTCTACATTAGCTAAATCTCTATGGAGAAAGTGGGTTTTTTTTCCCCCAAAAATTAGGGAATAAAAATTGCTCCAAACTCAGGAATAAGTTGGGAGTGATTTGGAGACAAGGATTCATTAAGAACATTTTCTCAGGCTGAGTGGGTGAGACAAATAAGAAAATAGATGGATCGCTTTTGCTGTTCCCCTCTTAAGGAAAGAAATCATTATGTTCTTTGATATTTACTCATTTATCCTCATAGAACATAATTCTACTGGGAAACTCAAACACAAAACGGTCTAGCGATTTTCCTTCTAATCTGCACGTTAAGTCAATAGATGAGGCAGAACAAGAATTGGAGTTACACCAGTACTAATTAGGCCCTGCAGGGACCTTCTGAGAACATCTGGATTTAGGATAGGGCTTCTAGGAATACTGATGGAAAATCTTCCAAGTTTACCAAGGAGCTGGGCTAGCAAAGTTTTGACAACCATAGGCTGTGGATTCAAAGTGGCAATATTATGTGGCATTTGACCCAGAAAGCTGAAACTACATTTGGCTCTCTCTGTTAGGTCCTCTTAAGATAGAAACCCTGATGGATGGCTCCTCTATCCTTTCTACCAGCAGATAGTGAGGTGAAAGAGATGAGATGTATTCCTTCCAGAGCTGTACACAGAGATGTGAAGTCTGTATGTAAACTGATAAATCCTTGCTAATGATACTGAAAATAGACTTCAGTGGGGCCACATACTCTTTCACAGCTTTTCATACACCATTCATTTCATTCTTATAAGCATATGAGGTAGATATTATAATTACCCTCACCTATGGATGAGAAAACTAAAGCAAGGAAAATTAAAGTAACCTGCCCAAGGTCATAGCCAGGAAACGGCAGAGCTAAAATCTGAACTCGCATGCCCTGGCTGCTGAGTATATGATTGGAGTTTTGTTTTGTTTTGTTTTTTTTCTCCTAACTCTCCTTAATGGTAGTAGGCCGGTAGCAGTCAGTGCCTGTGGCCCACAGTAGGTGCTCAATGAATATTTAGCTAACTGACTGATTATTGGGCTTATTGAGAGATCTTGTTGGTTTGCCAAAAGGCTAGCCCTAAAAGTGCAGTCAGATGCTGCATATGTAGAAGGCCGGTCTTGCCTTCTACATACTTTTACCTTTCTATTGTATCTATAGGAGATGGGATCTTGGGAAATGTTCTTAAATTAGAACTGAAAAGTTCTTTTGGGGTCACATGTCTCTTTGAGACTCATAAAAGCTAAGAATTTTGTCAACGTAAAAATAAATGCTCATGTAATATTTTGCAAAACAGTCCAAGACCGTTTTGATCTCTAGAAGCTTCTAGGAACAGAAACAATAGGTTCGGGTGAGTGACTCTGAACTTTGAATGTTGATACTTTTCACTTTCAAGTGATTTATATGAATGCTTGATTCAGAGAAAACTGTATTCAGATTTTACTGAAGGTAGTTGCTTTTGTTTTTCTCCTTCAAGGGAAAGCTCTGCCAGTGCTACAGTGAGCCTTGGTCACTAACTGGCTGCCTAGGAATGGCATAGTCTGTGCATTCCATGGCCGGGCTCCAGAACGGCAGAGCGCACCGCTGGGGAGCGGATGTGTGAGCCCCAGGTTTCTGACGTGAACGTTACTGATGCTGCCCCTGCTGAAAGACCTCATTATCATCATGGCAAATACTGGGAGAACAAAGGGACCATTTTCAGAACAGAGAGCTATCTGTTATTGTTAATTGAATACTTTCTGATTATGATATTAAGTTGGTCAGAGTATGACAGCATGCCTTTTTTGGCATCAGTTCATTTTGGCAGCTTCTCTTAATACGTGAACTGAGCAGCACATTCTTACACACTCACAAGCCTTTTTTATCTGAGTTGTAGTGAATGACAGCAGCAAACTATAGCCAACTTTTTGAAGACTTCAGTCTTTTTGGTGGGGCAGAGGTGACAAGCATAGGGAAATACTATGCATTTCTGTATCTTTTGCACATTTAAGACTCTCTAGAAAAGGATATAATGTGAACTAACATGAAGTCCTTCCATGTGATTGTAGAAATGCAAGCAAGATTTATTGCTGGAATCGACGTATGTCAGTTTTTAGCTAAAGACTGGAAGTATTTGACAATTTAGGTGTTGACAACTTTGGGTAGTGAGCGGTTACATGATCTCATGATCTCTGTGAAACTATACCACATTGTTTTGGGTACAGTAAGCAGTAGGATGAGTATGTGAATACTGGATGGAGTGATGAAGACCTGAATTCAGTTTTGGTTTTGCCATTAACAACCTATTTGGTTTTCAATAAGCAGTTACCTTCTTGAGCCTCTTCTGCGAAGAAGAGGGGTTGAGCTATGAGGTCTTTGTGAGGTTTGAAACACAGTACCATTATTTTATAAAACATGCAAGATATTAGTGTGTGAGTTTCTCCAGAGCACTTGAATCTTACAGCTGAACTCCTTGAAATATGTGATTCATGTTTCATTAGTGAGGCAGTGGGGCTTCTGTGTACCTCACAACATGTTGGATACACACAGAGATTGTTCCACTGAGAAATGAAACCAATAATTAGGGTTTCTTTAGAATTTCTTTGTATTTTACTTTCAGTATCAAGAGAAGAGCATTCTTCATTTATTTTTAGTTTGCAGTGTGACAGAAATTCAGGTAGTATGTAAGGCCCATGTCTTTTAGTTTTCTCCTCGAATTCAGCCTAATTCCTTATTTTACTTCGTATACCAATAGCTATTATTTTCTTTCATCTTGGAAGTCTTGGGAGGCACTTGGGCCAGTTGATTGTAAAACAGAGAGAGGACCTTGTTTTGATGAATTATTTATTCATCTTTTTAAAATATATGTATATTTTATTGCGTTTTAGGTTTTGGGGTACATGTGAAGAACATGCAAGATTGTTGCATAGGTAAATACATGGCAATGTGGTTTGCTGCCTTTCTCCCCATCACCTATATCTGGCATTTCTTCCCATGCTATCCCTCCCCAACTCCCCACCCCCCCACTGTCCCTCCCTTAGTTTCCCCCCATAATCCCCAGTGTGTGATGCTCCCCTCCCTGTGTCCATGTGTTCCCATTGTTCAACACACAATTTATTCATCTTTTAAGCCTCTTTATTTTCATGATTTTAATCTTCTCAAATATCATCTTCCTGCATCATGGCCTACAGTCATTCTAGGAAGCAAACAGCCTAAGCACATTTAGCAAAGAATGTCAAGGATAGAACATGATAAGTTTTACTGTACTTAGGCTTTGAAAAGACAGAGTACAGGGCATACAATATTTTGCTGCTAACATATGCAGCCCACGGGGCAAAATGTGAGAGTATTAGTGATGTGGATGTAAGTTATATACCTCCGTGTCACATTCGATATTAGAACGGTGCTTTGATTCAAAAACAAAATCATAATCTCATCACACAGTTTCAATACATTGGAAGAACATTCATTTGAAAAGCTATATAATGATACACATCGTATTCCTCCCTACACGTTGGTGATGATTTTGTGGATCCTTTTAAAAATTAGTCTCTTTTGTATTGTGGATTGTTCTAGAGGTCAGTTCATAAAGTCCTCAATAGCCTAATGCAAATGAAGCCATTTTTTGAAAGATATTTTCAGAGCTGTAATCCAGTTGCAGGAAAAAAAAAAAAACACACACACACACACACACACAAAACAAAACAAAACAAAACAAAAAAACAGACAAAGGGCGGGTCATTACACAACTTGTTGGATTCTGGGGAGAAGAAATATTACAAAATCTATTTTATAATTTTTTCTCTTGGTTATTTAGTTTGAAATTAATAGGATAAACCATGCTCCTTAGGTTGTTGAATTTAATAAAAAATATAAAATACCAAATGTTAAATATGCTGTGGTAGCAATGAAATATGCTAATATAAGTAATAGGATCAGAAGAGGGTATAATGTTTATAAATAGTCATTAGGTTATAGGGTTTTAAAAATTGTCATTAGTATTTTATTGTTTCTATTTAACTTTAAAGCTTAACTGGTCAAACACATAGTAAACAAATATTGTCATAAAGGCAAAACATTTCTTTGTTAAACTCTTGACACTTCAGCAAACATGGTGTGATGCTTTATGAAACATGCCTATTTAACATTTACTCTAAGGGAAGTTAATAGATACTGTTAAAAACGCATAGGCACACAACCACTAAAACAGTTTACTAGCATTCTTTCCAGAAGTCTGCCTCGGAAACACTAATAGGTGATTGTGCTTTGTGATTCTCTAAGAGGATATATGATTTGTGCCATTCTTTAAATTTACTTTAGGAGTAAGTGGACTATTTTGTGAAACCAGAGTTTCATGTACTGTATGACACTCTGCTTTTATGCTTAGAAATATTTCTGTAATGACTCAATATTGTTTCTTATTGATAAAATATCTATGGATTTTGGCAATGAGATTCAACTATTCAACCTCATTTCTTAGAGAATCCAGTGGATTTTATCAGATGGAAGTTAACTGTGTTTCATCAACCTTTTCTCTTGATCTGCTAGCTGGATGGATGAAGCCTCCCCTTCAAGGGAACTATCTTAATCTGTCACCCAGACTGTATAGCACAAGCCCTGGAAAGAAGATTCTGGCAAGGCATTTCTAGCGGTTTTATTCTCATGATCCTCTTGCTTTAGCTCATCTTTAGAAATGAGTAAAACAGGCAGGTTAATGCGCTGGGAGAAGACCTAGAGAGACCTTTTCTCCATTTTCCAAATGATCACATGATGGAATTCCTGAAATTCCACTTTTAGAGTATTATTTTTTTGGGTTAAAACAGTATCTGGTTCTTACAAACATCTTTGGAAGTTTTACCATGCCATGTGTTTTAATAAATGACTGTGAATTTCTTTATTAGATCCTTTTTTACTGGGTAGGGTCCGAGGGATGGTCATGAAGCAGTTGCAGGTAGGGATGGGAGCTGGAGGATGCTGGATGTCTTGAGGATCAGAGTTAGGTCACGGAGACTTGAGGGATGGAGATCCTCTAGGTACCAGAGAACACTTACCTGGCCTCATGGCTTTCTCTCTGCTGACTTTACTGCTATTGTTTTTCAGTGTCATTATGAACTAAGTGCCCAGTTGTGGGTGTCGAGCTTGATACTGAACATATCATGAATGAGATATGTAAGTCCTATATCCTTCAATGGCTTATAACAAAACCAAATATCTGACCAAATTCAGATAGACATATTAGAAAGAGTTGTAAGAAAAGAGGTGAAACAGCAAATCTGTGAATTAATAAATTATAACATGGATTATCGTGATAGTGCATTTTTTATGTTGAAGCCTGAGTCAGCCCCTGCCTTGGGAAGAATTGTGGACTATTTTTCCATTTGAAAAAAAAAATGCTTCTAGAAGAGTTATCTAAGGATGCATTGACAAAAGTCCTGAGAGTATTGGCTATGAAGACTACAAAGGAAGGGGGAGAATTTAACTGAAGATGTGAAGTTGGAGTTGGAAAGAAAGGATGAGAGTTTGCTAAGGTGGCCTTTTCAGGACTGGTAAAGGAGAAATACAAAGATCCTGACTTACTGTTGGTTTTCTGTTTCATTTTCTGCCCAGAAATAGAAAGTCTTGAACTCTTCAGATGGAGGTTTCAGTTCAATTACTAACTGCTTGGAACTAAGGGTCTGTTTACTCACCCTATAGCCTTGCACATATAAACCACCTAAAAAGGAGGAAAAAAAAGGGAGAAGAGGGAAAGAAGGGAAAAAGAAGTCTGAAAAGGTGTTAAGAAATTTTTGTGTCTGAAGGAAATGCTAGTCCAGGTGTCTCATTTTACAGATGAAGAATCTCAGACTCCATTAGAATATGTAATTTAAGGTCACATGGTAGTGATTAATGGCAAGACTGGTAATAGAATTTAGATTTCCTGGTTTCCATTTTTGCAATCTTCTTACTTCATGTTCAGTATTTTGCTTTGGGTTACTGTGTGCCTAAACTAGCTTCTTTACCTGAAGGACACATTTTGAAATACAATTTTCTGTATCAAAGAGTGACACCTGCAATATCACATTAAGAGGAAAATTAAATAGTATTTGCTTAGGCAGAACCACTAAAGAATCCTTCCTGAAGAATTACAAAGATTTCCGGCAGTTTCTGCATCTTACACAATTCTCACCTGATTTTTGCATATGCAAAGCACATTTAAAATATGAACCCATAGAGTAATATGAGAGAGCCAACTGAATTAACAATGAAAAGAAATGACTGGTTTTAAAAGGTAAGTTCTCCCTCGTGATCCTTTGAATCCATGTTAGTGGTTATAAATTGCTTGGCCTGAATCTTGTTTCCATTATTTGGGGTTAGGGAGAAAGATCTCAATCTAGGAGAAAATTCTGAAAAATTAAAACCCTTGTTTGCTTTTCACAGTGTCTTGATGCTCTGAGGCAGCCTGAAGCTCATGTACTGGCTCTAGACAGTATAAGTAATGGTGATGATTAGATGTTTAAAACCCTCTTGCTCACTCCTGTCATCTTCCCCCACATCCTCCCAAGAGCCGCTTCAGTGAACTACGCTAACAGACAAAATGTTAAAATACCATTTGGATTTTTGCCACTTTACCTGATAACTACTCTATGCGAATGCATTAATAAGGTACTATGCAGGGAAAACATAGCCCTTTTGAATGTGGCTGGCTTTTGTTTTCCTTTAATACTTAGTAACAAAGTACACTGCCAGGAAGATACAAATTTTTCATTTTAAACAGAATGAATGGTTTTGGACTTTAAAAATTAGAAAAAGGTTGCTTACTTTATTGTTGGGGGGTATTAGATGCAATATTAATTCCTTTACTATTTTCATTTTAAAATAGTTCATTTTAGAACTAACTTCAGAAAAAGCATTCATTCTAGAAATGACAGATTTTTTTTTTTTTAACTTTAGTAGGCTCCAGTAACATGGTGTTTGCCAAAATAGGGCGATTTTTTTCCTTGAGCTAGTTGCATGTATCTGTCTGTATCTGTATCTGATTTGTATTTATATCTATATAATACCTTTATTGAGATATAATTTATATACTATAAAATTCATCCATTTAGAGTGTACAATTCAATGATTTCAGTTTATGGAGTTGTGAAACTATCACCATAATCTAATTTTAGGACATTTTCATCACCTCAAAAAGAAACCCCATACCCGCTAATGGAAGTAGCTGCTGCCCTCATGTCAGCTGCAGCAGGGAAGCCTGCAGGGGGCTGCACACTTCATGGAGCCAATGGGAACACAGCCCCTTCTGAGTTGGGACGGGAGCTTCCTGTGCCTATGCTGCCACCCATACCACAGCTGCATACCCTCAGGCCTCCTGTTGTATGGAGTAAGCAGGAGCCTGACCCTCCTGGGTGGGGCTACAGCCCACCAACCTCAGCTGTGGATGGAGCCTTCCTGTGCACTTGAGGAAGCTGGGAACAGGCAGGATCTACCTTCCTGGGTGCATCTGCAGCTGCCACGTTGTTGGCTGCAGAACTGGGCCCCAGCTCTAGGAAGCAAGCAGGAACCAGGGACAAGTGGGAGCCTTGTTCCTTCCTATGGCAAGGTGGGAGCTCCAGGGTGCAACTGTGGCTGTCCCACCAGCTGAAGGACCCAGTTGTCTCTGTAGCCTGCACCCTCGCGGGCTCCAGGAAGGAGCCCCTCTTCCTGTCGCTGCAGGCTCAGGGGAGTCTGCTCCTGCTGCTTGGCCTTTCTCTGCTCCTGGACCTGCTTTGATCTCCCAGCGGGTATTGAGGCCAGCCCTGGGGGCCATGAATGGAAGCAAGAGGCAGATTGATCGCTGGGGAGAAGAGGGCAGGTCTTTAGTAAGGTCCCACCTTCAGGCCAGGGAGGGCCTGAAGACCAGGGGCCGAGCTTCCAGTCCTGGAGTGAGGACTTGTGGAGCCACTTTTGGGCCCACCCATGGCCAGCCATGGACCAATTGGCATTCACTTCCCCCCTTCTGAGGTCCATAAAAGCCCTGGGCTCAGCCAGAGCAGTCAGAGGATGGCTAGAGTAGGAAAAGGGCCAGGAAATGATGGGGATGAGCCACAGAGAGGAGTGCCCCATCCACTGAGAGCTGCAGAAATGACCTGCCAGCAGAGAGTTGCTACCCTCTCTGCTGAGAGCTTCAGAGATCTGTGGAAACATCTAAATGACTTACTGTCAGAGGGGAGCCACTCTTTACAGGGCCTCCTCTCTGCTGAGAGCAGAACACTAGAGGGAGGACCTGCCAATAGAGAGGATCTACCCACTCCTCTGAGCTCTTCTAATGCTAAACAAAACTCTTCTTCTTCACCCTTCACTTGTCTGAGTACCTCATTCTTCCTGGACACAGGACAAGGACTTGAGCAAAGGCACTGAGGTTTCCAGCCAGAAAATCAATACCCCAAAGATCCCATAACACCACTAGCAGTAACTCCTCATAGCAGTAACTCCTCATCTGTTACACCTATCCAGCCCTGGGTAATCCTACTTTCTGTCTCTATTGAGTTATTTTCTGAGGCACTTAATATCAATGAAATCATATAATATGTGGTCTTTTGTGGCTGGCTTCTTTCACTTACTATGATGTTTTCAAAGTTTGTGTTGTATATCAATAACTTCATTTCTTTTTATTGCTAAATGATATTCCATTGTATGAATATACCATATTTTACTTATTCATTAATTGATAGACGTTTTATTTTCTCTTTTTTTGGCTATTAATATGAATTTTTGTGTGCAAGTCTTTAGATTTATTTTATATTTCTTTTAGTATGTACTAGAAATAGAGTAAGCAATATGCTAGATATTTTAGGACTATAGGATACCTCAAGGTGTATCAGTTTATTTTGATAGTCTTTAAAACTTTATTATTATTTTTTAGAAATAGGGTCTTGCTCTGTTGCTCAGGTTAGAGTCAGACTTGCGGGCTCATGTGATCCTCCCATCTCAGCCTCCTGACTAGAACTACAGGCACACATTATCATGCCTGGCTGATTTTGCTATCTTAATTTTCTTCTCCAATCTACTGTATACCACGTTTATATGCTGCTGTGCTAGTTTCTGGCTTCTTCCTACTTCTGAGATTTTTTTCTCATGTGTCTGAGGAGATATAAATACTCTCATTTATCATTATCCTTTTTGAGAACAGATAGAAGGTTTGTCCAAGAGGTGTCTGTTACAAAGATTTTCTGACCATTTTTCTAACCAGTTCTAGGGAAGAAATGATTGGCAGTAAAGATATCCAATTATAGCTCCATTACCTCATTTGAGGTGACCTCATTGAGCTGATCTCTCTCTGTTATGAGATAGCAGCAGTAATTAGCAAGCTAATTTGGATAGAGACTTCTTACAGGAATTGTGCAAGCATTACATGTTCCATTTGTTGTGATAATGTAAAATATATCTTTCCGAGACATGCACACAGACCTCGCTGTAATTTATTCAAGAGCAATAGTCAGCAGTCACAGTTGGTTACTTCTAGATTTTTCTGGAGAGAGAGAAAAGGAAAAAAAATCTCATCAAGTGTATGGTGAATGGAAGGGATCTTCAGGCCTAAATAGAGACACTTGACTAAGGGGCTTCTGGCATACTCGCACTGTGGCTTTTTCATCAGCACGTACGGGTGAGCCAGCAATGCATGTTGTTAAAGTATTAACACTCTCCTTGACAGTAAGGAAAGCCTCTAAAGAACTGATGAGGCTATTTCTCCAACTCCCACATTGCATGTTAGAATTGTATTTATCTAGCTGAAAGTAAAATGTGGGGTTAGTGTCTAATATGGATTTTACAGGAAACTCGGGCTGTGTTGCTTCTCACATCTTGCTTTTTCCCCTTAGATTACTTTTATCTCTTCCTTGCTTTACTTTGCTGTCCTCAGTATTCTTTCAGCATCTCAGGTGACTGTTACAAGAAATAATTAATGCCAGCAATACTGTAGATACCTCCCCAAACAGGAAATGTCATATAAGGTCTCCCAGATCTCTAATGAAGAACATAAAGAGACTGAAATAAAACAGTAAAGCATCTGAGATACTGCAGTCAAGGATCCAGGTCTCTATGTAACAATGACCACAGAAGCCAGGATCTCAAGAACAAAGCAACTAGTAGCAGGCATATTGCAAATAAAGTTGAAAGGAAGTAATCATCTAAATACTATCTCTAAGATTCTGAACATAAAACTGACCACTTGGACAAATACACAGCAGAGACTAAGTGATTCTATATACTTCTTCAGCATTTTTGGCTGTGATCCCAAAATTGAATTCATACAGACCTTGGCATATTTTCATATTGTTAGAGCAAAAGCTGTGTGAAACATTGTGTTGTACCATGACATTTTCAATTCAATCAAACTCTATTCTGTTGTCATTAAAATACTGGCCACAATGTACTGTGTTCATTGCATGACTTACTAATGGGGGTCAGGAGAACAAAGAAGCAGGCCAAGGTGGAATGTACAAGAGTTAAGCAGAGATTGGGCAATACAAGTAAAAAAGGGATTGTAGTGCTTAGCATCAATTAGATGAATGAAAAATTAGCATTAGAACTGCATAATCTTTGTGAATATAATATTCCTTGTATATTGAAATGATTAAGTTAAATTGAGTATTTTAGTGCCTATAGTGTTCATAGCATATCATGAGTTCAGCCATTCTTAACAAATTATTCTGCTGTCCTCGTGGCTCCTGTGGTTCTTGTGACAAGTAGCTGGACTGAGTAGACCCTGCCTATTGCAGTGAGTGTGCTGATATCCAGACTGCAGAGACCAGACAAACAGTATTACTGACCAAGTGCTACTTTGAAAATACTAATTTCTGCTGGGGGTACTACATTTAAGATTGTGGCTAAGAGTCTGGGCATGGGATTTAGGCATCATTTGTTTACATTTTGTCTCTAATCATTTAATTGCTGGGTTACCATCAGCATGTTAACTTTTGTAAGCCTTAGTTTCTCGCCTATAATGATAAAATAACAATGGATGTTTTGTTTAGATCAGTCTTAGATATCAAACACAAAGTACTTATCCCAATCCTTGACACATAGGAAACATTTAACACATGCTAACCTTCCCACTCCAAAATGCCTAAGCAGGATGATACAGCCCTCTAAAAATGTGGCTTATCAAGGAATGATTCTTAGTGAAGAATGGAGAGAACACATTTCCTTTGAGAATGTCGCACAGGAGATTTGAATATGCCTCCATCCTATCATGAATTTCACTATGTTGGCTCACTGGCTTTGAGCCTCAGGACAGAATTCAAGTTAGGATGTACAGGAAAGTTGATCAGAACACTTAGAAAAAGGATATACGCCTCAACCTAATACTCAAATCAAAAAAATGCTAAAGGGCTTCAGAAGAGCTCTTGCATAGACACCTTAACCCTGAAGAAGGGTTAGTAGCTGATCAGCCTTGGAAGAGCTTCTATCTGGACCCAATAGCAGTTCAGAGTGGGAGCGGGGAGGGGATGGTGGTAAAGTTCACCTTCTGGAACAAGGTACGTCCTCAGGCAAATGGGTTTTTTTTAATTCAAGAGTAGAATCATGTAAAAACAAAAATCACAGGTTTCTATTTTAGAATATGGCCTAGATATAAATTTTCTGTTGGAATTTTAGTAAAGGAAATGTTATTTTAATCTGTATTTGAGATAAGTTGGGCTAGAAATTGAGGACCTGTGGAAATAGAAATATTCAAATAGTAGGGCTGGGAAAAAATGGATGCGTTTGGATTAAGTATTTTTATAAAACATAATATATTTTCAAGAGAGGAACTAAAAAAGGTAATGTCTTTAACATGGCAACTACAGGAATCTGGTACTCACCTTCTCCACAAGGAGAAACCAAAGTAGTGAGTAGGTAATTACAGTTTGAACAGATAATCTAAGAAGAAATGCTGGAATTCAACAGGGAAGTGAAAGGCAACACCTAAGGCAAGGAAGGAGTGGGAAACAAGGCAACTTGCTCAGCCCAGAGCACTATTTATTTCCGATTTAGGGCTTGGTTTATCCTTGCTTTTCTAGTTTTTGAGGTACATAAGTAGATTGTTTATTTGTTCCACTTTTTTGATGTTGGTATTTGTTGCTGTAAACTGTCCTCTTAGCAGTGTGCTTGTTGTGTCCTCTAGATTTTGATATATTATGCTCCCATTTTCATTTGAGACACTTTTTGACTTCTTAATAAAGAGTTAATAGTTGCTCCAGAGCATGTTACGTAATTTTCATGAATTCGTACAGCTTCCAAAGTTCTTTTTGGTATTAAATTTTTAGTATTAATTTGATATTGGTATTCTGCTGTATTCTAAGAGATTTGATTTGATTTAATTTCTTAAAAATTGCTGGATTTGTTTTATGGCTTAACATGCTTTATTTTAAAGAATATTTCATATTCTGATGAGCAGAATATGCTGTAGCTGTTGGATGAATGTTCTGTAAGTATCTGTTTAGTTCATTTGGTTTAAAGTACAGATTAAGTCCAATGTTTCTTTGTTTTCTGCCTAGATGTTCTGTCCAATGCTTAAAGTAGGATGTTGAATTTTTCAGCTATTACTGTTTTGGGGTATATTTCTTTCTTTAGCTATAATAATATTTACTTTATATTCTGTATGCTCAGTGTTGGGTGGTATATATTTTTATTTGCCATATTGCCTTGCTGATCTGAGTCCTCTATCACTATATAATGAGCTTCATTGTCTCTTTTCACATGTTTTTTGCCTTAAAGTCAATTTTGTCTGATATAAATAGAGCTACTCCTGCATGCTTTTGGTTTCTATTTGTGTGGAATATTTTTTTCATCCCTTTACTTTTAGTTTATATATCTTTACACGTGAAGTGAGTTTCTTGAAGGCAGCATATAGTTGGGTGTTGTTTTTTATTTTAGAGTATCTTTTGTTCTTTTGCTTTTGTGGTTTACCTTTATGATTTTGTGGTCTTAAAAATTGATACAATTTGATATCTCTCTCTCATTTGTTGTCCGTTCTACTTTATACTTTTGTATCTTTTTATGATGGTAGCAATTCTTTCTCTTCCAGATTAGGGCTTCTTAATGCTTAACATCTTGAGCACTTCACGTCAGACAAGCGGTGATGAATTCTCTCAGCTTTTGTTTATCTGGGAAAGATATTATTTTTCTTTTATTTCTGAAGAATAGCTTTGCTGAGTATAGTATTCTTGGCTAGCAGTTTTCTTTCTTTCAGCACATTGAATACGTCATCCCATTTTCTCCTGGCCTGTAAGGTTTTTGCTGAGAAAGCTGCTGTTAATTTGGACAGTCACTCATATGTGACTTGATTTTTTTTTTCTTGCTGGCTTTATAATTATTTCTTGGTCTTTTACGTTAGACACTTTCACTAGTATGTACCTTGCAGAAGACTTTTTTGGATTGAATATATTTTGGAGTCTTTAAGCTTCCTGTATCTAAATTTCTGTATCTCTTGATGTAGACTTAAAAGTCTTCAGCTGTAGACTTAAAAGTTTTCAGCTGTTTTTTAACTAAACAGATTTTTGAATGCCTTTGTTCATTCTTTTTCTTTAGAACTTCCAAATTTTAAAAATTTGTTCACTTTTTGGTATCTCTGAAGTCAAACGTAGGATTTCTTCAATCTTTTAAATTTTTTTTCTTTTTTATTATTTGTCTAACTGGGTTATTTCAAATGGCCTGTTTTGAAGTTCAGAAACTATTTCCTCTGCTTGATCTATCTATTGTTAAAGCACTCCACTGTATTTTTTATTCATTGAATTCTTTAGTTCTAGAATTTCTGTTTGATTCTTTTTTATATTTATGTCATTGTTGAACTTTGCATTCATGTCCTGAATTGTTTTTCTGATTTCTTTGTTTTGTTTATGTGTGTTCTCATGTGTTTCACTGAGTTTCCTTAAGATCATTATTTTCCCTTATTTTTCATGCATTTCACAGGCTTCTTTTTCTTTGCGATCTATTTGTGGAGGATTATGTTTCTTTGGAGATGTCATGTTTCTCTACTTGTGCATGTTTTTGTGCATCTGGTATAACACTTACTTTCCAATTCTATGGATTGGCTGCTATAAGGAAATACTGTTTTATGTAGGTCTACATATTGTATTGATTGGGTAAGATGCTTTGGCTTTGATTCTGAGTTTGTGCAATAGCATGGTCTTTGTACAATTTCTTCAGCTCTAATGATGTAATTGCAGTCTACGAACTCTTTAGTGACTTAGGCTGAGGTTGTTGATAGACGCTGTGATGCAGCATTGCTGGGAGTGGGAACACCAAGTCAGACAGTCCTTTGGCCCTTGGATGATATGTGCTAGTGCTGGCAGTTGCAGTGAGGTAGGATATACTTTTGGGACTGCAGGTGGCATGCATGAGCTCTGAAAGTAGGCAGCATGCCAGTTCTTAGTCCTTTGGATGGTACATCTGTCTCCAGGTCTCCAGATGCTGTGCATTAATTCCCAGACCTGGGTGGGTGAGTGCCAGTAGTGGTGGCAGGTGAGGTGAACCTATCCTTAGAGCTCTGGACAGTGCTTGCAGAAATCAGATAACTGTTTACATCTGGAAAGAGTATCATATGACAGAAAGGCCAGGCATCTGGTCAATTGAGCTCTAGTTTTACCTTCCAACTGGCTTTTCAGTTTTCTAATCTATCTCCATTATTAAATGAGGGGATGACAAATTACTCACACTTCATGGCAATGATGGTCAGTTAAGGTAATTTGAATATTCATTAAGTGCACATAAAATTGTCATTTTTGGAGCATATAATACCTTAGAAAAGATAACCATCAGAAAATAAAATACAAGGTAAAGGATGATAATTGTCAAAAGACAAATAAGTTCAGAAAAGGGAGGTTTATTTATCTAGGACCATCTGAGATTGCTTCTTAGTAGAGATGGACAGCACTTGAATAGATGTTTGAAGGACAGCTAGAATCTGGACAATTTATATTGGGTTATGAGTAGGTAGGAGATAGCTCAGGAGAGGGAACTAGCACAAATAAAATCATCGGGTCAGAAAAATTTTAACAAGGTGGAGTGTGGTAAGGAAATAGAATATAGCATTGTTTTTGGTGGAATGTTGGGTTCTTTAGCAGAAACAGTGAAAGATAAAGCCAGAAACAGGATTTTCTGAACAAAATATAAGGCCCTGGAATGCTCTGGAGGCAACAAAGGACAACATAAGTCTCTAGAAAGAGTTATGCAATGATAAGAGCTGAATATAAACAGGAATTTCATTTTCTTCTTCATCAATTTTTTTCTTTTTATTGATATAACTTAGGCTACCAGGGTTCAAATTCTGTCTTCACCATTTACTAGTCAGGAGAACTTAGGCAAATTGTTTAACCTTGCTAAGCATCAGTTTCTAAACCGGTAGGTGGGATAATAACCTACCTTATAGGGTTGTTGTAGAAATTAAATGAAACAATAAATAAAAGCACTTACAGAGTGCCTAGTACAAGAGCTCCTCTCACTAAATGATAGCTGCTGCTTTTGATGTTATTATATTTAAGCTATTTAATAGAACAGTTTTGCAATTCTTTAATTAGGACTTTTCTGTTCAAGTAGGGCCTCTGACCTTTTGGGATAAGAAAAGCCACTTAGTGGCTGTCATTACTATTTTTAACCTCTTAATCAGTGGCAGTTTCTGGGCCCCAGGGGTTTTAAAGCACTTTGTTAACATTTCTGAATTTGGAGTAATCTGTGCATTCAATCCCAAGCATTTTCTTTCTGTCTATGGAAACAGTCTCTTGAAAATTAGCTTAATTGATTTGGTAATTAAAGGAGTTCAGACGTTTGTAGTGATATTTTATAATAGAAGTCCCAGTCAGTGACTACTTTGGAGGCTTAATTATTTTGTTTACCTAATTCCCATCCTGCTATCAATTGCTTAATGCCATGAATTTGGGGTTAAATAGAAACAGCCTGTTTTGTAAGGGCTTAGAGAGACTGTCTATATCTTTTCATAGTTGAATGATATTCAGGTCATATTTTAAAATGGGAGGGAGGGTGGAGGAGAGTCATTTCATTGTTCATCTTGAGTGATGAAAAACGGACCATGGTGTGATGCTCCCTGTGTACTTCTTGTACACTTCCAAGGTAAAAATGGTCACTGGATGTCTCCTTCCAATTTGATGTGTCTACCTATCTAAACATAAACATTTATCCTAAAAGAAGAAATTAAGTGACTGAGATTCCAGGATGCTCACAATTGCTAATGACTGCCAATTATTAAAGGATTACTCACATGGGAAAAATTCAACTGCTAATAAAACAACAATAATTTATTATGACAAAAATTATAAGAAAGTGAAATTATTTTGTGGAAATTGGTGCAATTATTTTATTATATTTGTATGACCATTTTGTACATATAGCTTTAAAATATATAATTGAGTAAGTATGAATAATATATACAGTAAAACATAAAATACAACTAATGTATGTAAGAGAGAGCTTTTTCTGTATAGAGCTTTCTTAAGTCACTTTAATAGCAATGAGTCATTTCATCTTCTCAACAGTTTTTTGGAATATTAATAGATAACTGTTATTTATTCCTATTTTATTAATGAGAAAACCAAGTTCTAGGAAGTTAAGCAGTTTTCCCCAGAAAAATAGACAGTTAATTTTTTTTGTTACTTGTCCAAATTAGGAATACTATGTGCTATAATTTGGATATTTGACCACTTCAAGCCTCATGCTGAAATTCATTCCCAGTGTTTTGGGGGGGGGCTAATGGGAGGTATTTGGGTCATGGGGGTGGCAAGGGATGCTTGTATTTTGCAATGTGAGAAGATGATGAATTTTAGGAGTTTAGGGGTGAAATGCCAGGGTTGGATATTTGACCCCTCCAAACTTTCAAGTTATATTTGATCCCCAATGTTGGAGGAAGGGCCTAATGGAAAGTGCTTGGGTCATGTGAGCAAATGCCTCATGAATGGCTTGGTGCTGTTTTCATGTTAATGAGTGAGTTTTGCTCTGTTAGTTCCTGCAAGAGTTGGTTATTACCAGAGCCTAGTACCTCCCTGCTCTCACCTTCTCTCTTGCCATGTGATCTTTGCACACGCTGACTTGCTTTCCCTTTCCACCATGAGTGGAAGCAGTCTGAGGCCCTCACCAGAAACAGATGCTGGCACCATGCTTCTTGTACTGCTTGCAAGAACTGTGAGCCAAATACATCTCTTCTCTTTGTAAGTTACCCAGTACCAATGACCAAGACATTATAAAAAGAGAGTGAAGTCACTACCTAAGAAAACTATTGGCATTGACTCTGAATGCATCAATGACAAAAAGAATAAAGGAATTTACTATTCACTTTTCCAGGCAATAGAATATGGGGAGAAGGGTACACTGGAGTTAGCCTGGCTGTCTTCACATCCCACCTTAGTTACTTGCTACATTTGATCTTGTCAAATTTTGTATACTTTGCAGCCACTCCCATTCTAATTTGTAAGAAGGGAACAGTAATAATACCTCTTCTCTGGAGGACTGATGAAAGAATGTAGGTAAAGTACATGGCACAGGACCAGGTAGAAGATCAATAAAACTAATATATTGCTACTATTATTATTACAATTACTACTATTTCAAGTGAAATTTGAGTCCATACCTGAGGCTTGGGTGGTGTGAATGTTGGCATAGAAATACAAGCAGCCATCTTTCAGGATGCAATAGCACTGGACTCACATGTCTGTGCTTATATCCAGCTGGTGCAGAAGGCCCAGACCCTCTGGGTTCTTGATAGCCAGAGGTGGGAGGCTACTGTTGTGCAGAGTAACATCTTCCCAGACATGATTCTGAATATGTAACACAAAAGGGTTAGCTGAGTGGTCATCCTGTGCCAAAAGCCGAGATCAAGTCTGTCTTAGGGAAGCCACTGCCCTAAATGTTTCTTGCTAAGAAATCTGAATACTCAAGCAACTAATCAGAAAACCCAAACTTATCCATTGTCTACAGGGAACTTCTCTTCTTCCTTCTCATGTTCATAGACATCCCTTCTCTTTGGCTTCTATTTTATTCTGAGAAAAATCAAAAGTGTATCAGCCAAAGAACAGGGAATCATGTATAGAAAGGAAATGGAAACAAGCACCTTAGCAAAGACTGTTTTTAATGCCCCTGTCCGTAAGTGCTGAGCCTGATAGGTGAGGTGACATGTCTGGGAAGATGTTACCTCATTCACCATTAGGATTGTCTTCCTAGCCCTGTTCCTGGTGTGCGCACTGTGACTAATAGCAGTCCTTGGTTCATACTTTTCCTTATCTGTAACCCTCATTTGTGCAATGGAACAAGTTAAAGGCCCCAGGCCAGCTCAGGTCTTAGGCTCTCCTGGTCAGTGACATGGAAGACCAAAGATAAATGAAAATTCTCTTCCCTGGAGGGCAGCCCTTCCTCCTCAGGCCTGGGAGACAGGCTCTTTCTGGGAACTGTGACCTGCAGCTGGGAACACTGTGCTTTATCTCTTTATCAGAAGGCACTGCCTGTGCTTGTCAGTTCCTCTTCTTTGTTTGGTTTCATTTTTGCTCTTTAGTTTTAACATGACAGGGCAAATGATTTCAGAAGGCAGAGTTTGCTGTATTCTTTGCTGTGAAGCGAGAGTTTGGGTGGGAGTTTGGCTGGGAGTTTGGGTGTCCATTTTTTTCACTTTGCTTCAGACACTCTGAGTGCATTAGCAGAATAGATAGCTCTTAAAAATATTGAGGCTCATTAGGATGACGTTTTGGAGAGATGGATGAGTGTGTCCAGAGTTGTGTTCCAGGTAAAATGAAACACAAGTCCTGTTTGTCAATAATGATGCTTGTTACTGTTAAGGACAGTTACAAGGCACCTGGCAGTACATTTAGGCTCAAACAATACACATGTTCCCAAAGGCAGAAGAGCCAAAATATGGAGAAAAGATAATTGATCATTACTTTTGCCTGTGTGCCATTTTGTGAGGAAAAGAGCATATTTAAAGGAAATCTATAATCTCATTAGAAATCATTTTTATATCATAAAAATGAAACAATTGGTATTAAAGCAAATTTTCTCACAACAGTTCATACAAGTTCAGAAAGAGAAATGTCAGATGCCTTAGGGGTCGAGATGATGACTCACCTGTTGATGTTATGAAGTTATCAGATTGTAGGTGAAATTTGAATTAAAAACTATATTTCTCCAAAGCTTGGAATTATGAGTGGGCATAAATAGTGAAAATCGGCCTATTATGTCTAGAGAACAAGGATGTAAACATAAAGCAATGTATTTCTGAATTATAACACACTCATTTTCTAGTAAGCTGCTGAATCAATAGCACCATCCTGAGAGAACCCTGAGTTCTTATCTTTGGGGAATAAAAAGAAAACAGCATCAGTGGTTTGTCATCATGGGGAACTACTAGACTTCTTCGTGTGAAACAGAAATTCCACCCCGGTTCGCAACTCCCCACTGAGTCTTACTGAGAAGGATGGCATACAAACCCCTGAAAATGAAAGCAGCAGCAGGAATGCAAGCTCCCCCATAGGATCTGGGCAAAAAAAAAAAAAAAAAAAAAAAAAAACCCTGTGGACTTTAGAACCTCTTTCCCAGCTTTGAGAACACATCTGAGATGTCCTGGGGTAAACGGCATGACATCTAACATGTTCCTTTCCCCCTCTGAGAAGAAATGCAAAATGAAAGCAGAGATAAATATCAAGGATATCCTACCTGGTGGACAAGATGGGCTGCTTCGTGCATTTCCTCAAGCCACCTGAAAGACAGTCAAGTGCGAAGAACTGTCCTTGGGGAACTGGAGAAGTGTCACTTGGAGGAGCTTGTTCTTACCGAACCCATTGTTGAGACAGAACAGTCTTGAAGCTCAGATACATTTCATTGTTCTAAGTGTATTGTTGAAGGGTGACACATTTGTAAAATTGGTGTTACTAGGTAGCAAAATCGCACTTCTACTTGGTATATTTGAAATAAATTATTCTTATTCTTCTCATTTACTATAGTTTACTTAATGCCTGAGAATAAATGGCAATATTTATGAAGGTATATGAATTTATTCACACCAGCAATGTTAATAACAATTGGTATATTAACTATAAGGTACTGGCTAGTAAAATATGAGAAGACTGGTAAATAGTTATTGTCCTGAGTCTTTCCCTAAATGTTCCTTGGACATAGAGGCCATCTTTAATGTGCCTTTAATGCCCTTCCCTGAAGACCAAATTTTCTTAGTTTCGCCTCCTTAGCTAGGAACCAACCTATTCAGCCCACCCTATCTTGCCAATCTGTTTCAATTTTCTTTTAATCCCCTAACTTCCAATCAAATCATGCTGCTTGCTACTCTTCCCAAAGCTTGATTTATTCCCTTTGCCATGCTCTGTTCTGTTTCTTTGTTATATGTTTACCCAATCCTATGCCATACCCTTCATAAACAAGTCTTTCCTATAGCCACATCTAGAAACCCTCTCTTTTTACTCTCAATTCTGATGCCAATTTGTCTTCTCCTATAACACTCCTCAGATTTTATTTTGGATTCAACAGATTAAAATAAATGCCCTGTCTTCTTAGTTAAGAGAGTTTTTTTTTGAAGGCAAAGATTGGCTCTTCACCATACTAATAATCTATAGAGATTTTAAAACAGTGTCTTTGGACATACTAGATAGCCAAAATATTTTGTGCATTAATTGAAGTACAGTCAAGTTGCTATCATTGTGTGTTCTTGTTGTCTTTTAAAGTGCCATGCATTTGAATATACAGTGTTCCACAAATAGAGACAGTTATTGTTTGCCTAACAGGTTTCAGACCTAGGACTAACTTTACAATTGGAGCTGGGCCAAAATGTTCTTAAGGAAACATGTCATTGATACTAAACACTATTGACCTGTGGCCTTCCTGACATTTACCCTTTCTCCGTCACTCTATCCCACCCCTCACTCTAGCATTACTTTTACTAGTTTTCAGTCGGCACATTGGATTGACCAATGATCTCCTTTCTGTCAGGGCCAAAGTAATGATCGTGGTGGCTAAATGATCAGAGCTCGTAGGCTACCCTCTTAGGTTGTAAGCTCCGCCTCCGTTTGGCTTGTATGCTCACAAGATATTGACTAGTTTCATTCTTCTGCAAAGCTACATTATTATTAATAATATTTTGTTGTTCTCACAATCTTTTATTAAGTTGTCATCCTGACAAATTATTTTTATACCTGGAATGATTTATTCATCCAGTCAGCTTAGAGTGTATACACTTAGCCAATTTTGGAGATGCTGGATGAGATCTGCGACAATAATTATGTTTTTCAAGAAAAAAATGGAGATCTAAGGTGAGTTAGCATACAATCCTTATGTTCTTTGGAAATTGTTAGAAAAAATCTGGAGGGAAAATGAATAATCAAACTTATAATACCTAAGGGGAAAATAATACATTTATTGACTCATGCTGTGAATGTATTGTTTCCTTTCCTGCTTCTAGTCTTAAGAATGTGTAAGTTTGCTGTGGAAGAGGCATTTCTCTCATTCAAAGTGAAACTAACAAGATAAAAAATTAGTGAATTACCTTTTCAATTCTGGGTTTGAGGTTACACAGAGGCAAAAAGTCCTATTTCCAGACTGTGGTGCACAGTTAAACACAAATGATTTTTCCAAGCTGTTATCAACGTTAACTTCTGCACCTTCTAATTTTATTACTTCTAGAGGTGGTCGTCTTCCTTCATCCTGTAATTGATAAGAAAGATGTTCAATATGGGCACTGTAAGCAAATCCAGGGAGAAAAAGAGAGGAAAGGAGGACTAAAATGATAGTTTTGAATTGTTTTTTGGTTCCGAAATGAAAATAAAACCAACAATTTTTTTTTGTGGATTATGTTCCATGATATTCCAACTTTTCTAGCCATGACATTTTCCCACGTCCCTTTTAAATAGTTTATGTGGATTTATTTATGTCAACTTTGGAGAATATTATTCATTATTAATGTTCATTTTTTTCCCACCAGAAAAAAAATCAAAAGTTGATATCACAAAATATATATGCTTGGTAGTGAAATACAGCTCTAGTTAGTATTTACAGTAAACATATATTTCATGCTTCTTGTAAATCAGGCCCGCTTCCAAATTCTTTACATCTATTAATTGATTTTTCTTCACTAAAGCTCATAACATAGTTATTCTTTTTTTAATTTATTATTCTTTAAGTTCTGGGGTACATGTGCAGAACATGCAGGTTTGTTACATAGGTATGCACAGGGTATGGTGGTTTGCTGCACCCATCAACCTGTCATCTACATTAGGTATTTCTCCTAATGCTATCCCTCTGCTTGTCACCCACTCTCTGACAGGCCCCAGTGTGGGATGTTCCCATCCCTGTGTCCATGTGTTCTCATTGTTCAACTCCCAATTTTGAGTCAAAACATGTGGTGTTTGGTTTTCTATTCTGGTGTTAGTTTGCTGAGAATGATGGTTTCCAGCTTCATCCATGAACACATCTTTTTTTATGGCTGCTTAGTATTCCATGGTGTATATGTGCCACATTTGCTTTATCCAGCCTATCATTGATGGGCATTTGGGTTAGTTGCAAGTTTTTGCTTTTGCGAACAGTGCTGCAACAAACATATGTGTGCATATGTCTTTATAGTAGAATGATTTATAATCCTTTGGGTATATCCCCAGTAATGGAATTGCTGGGTCAAATGGTATTTCTGATTCTAGGAATCACCACACTGTCTTCCACTACAGTTACATTAATTTACATTCCCACCAACAGTGTAAAAGCATTCCTGTTTCTTCATGTCTCTTCTGGCATCTGTCGTTTCCTGACTCTTTAATGATCAACATTTTAAGGGGCATGAGATGGTATCTCATTATAGTTTTGATTTGCATTTCTGTAATGACCAGCAATGATGTGCTTTTTTTTTCATATGTTTGTTGGCTGCATAAATGTCTCCTTTTGAGAAGTGTCTATTCATATCTTTCACACACTTTTTGATGTGGTTTTTTTTTTTCTTATAAGTTTGTTTAATAACCTTTCTAGATTCTGGATATTAGCCCTTTGTCAGATAGATATACTGCAAAACTTTTGGTTGCCTATTCACTCTGATGATAGTTTCTTTTGCTGTGCAGAAGCTCTTTAGTGTAATTAGATCCCGTTTGTCTATTTAGGCTTTTGTTGCCATTGCTTTTGGTGTTTTAGTCATAAAGTCTTTGCCCATGCCTGTGTCCTGAATGGTGTTGCCTAGGTTTTCTTCTAGGGTTTTTATGGTTTTAGGTATTACATTTAAGTCTTTAATCCATCTTGAGTTAATTTTTGTATAAGGTGTAAGGAAGGGGTCCAGTTTCAGTTTTTGGCCTATGGCTAGCTAGTCTTTCCATAACCATTTATTAAATAGGAAATCATTTTTCCATTGCTTGGTTTTGTTAGGTTTGTCAAAGATCAGATGGTTGTAGATGTGTGGTGTTATTTCTGAGGCCTCTGTTCTGTTCCATTGGTCTATATATCTGTTTTGTTACCACTACCATGCTGTGTTGGTTATGGTAGCCTTGAGTATAGTTTGAAGTCAGATCGTGATGCCTCCAGCTTTATTCTTTTTGCTTAGTATCGTCTTGGCTATATGGGCTCTTTTTTGGTTCCATATGAAATTTAAAGTATTTTTTTTCTAATTCTGTGAAGAAAGTCAACAGTAGCTTGATGGAGATACATTGAATCTGTAAACTACTTTGGGCAGTATGGCCATTTCACAATATTGATTCTTCCTATCTAGGAGCATGGAATGTTTTTTGATTTGTTTGTCTCCTTTTTTATTTCCTTGAGCATTGGTTTGTAGTTCTCCTTGAAGAGGTCCTTCATGTCTCTTGTAAGTTGTATTCCTAGGCATTTCATTGTCTTTCGAATAATTGTGAATGGGAGTTGACTCATGATTGGGCTCTCTGTTTGTCTGTTATTGGTACATAGGAATGCTTATGATTTTTACACATTGATTTTGTATCCTGAGACTTTGCTGAAGTTGCTAATCAACTTAATGAGATTTTGGGCTGAGACAATGGGGTTTTCTAAATATACAATCACGTTATCTGCAAACAGAGAAAATTTGACTTCCCTACCCTTTATTTTTTTCTCTTGCCCAATTGCCCTGGCCAGAATAGTATGTTGAGTAGGAATGCTGAGAGAGGGCATCCTTGTCTTGTGCTAGTTTTCAAAGGGAATGCTTCCAGTTTTTGTCCATTCAGTATGATATTGGCTGTGGGTTTGTCATAAATACCTCTTATTATTTTGAGTTACATTCCATCAATACCTAGTTTATTGAGGTTTTTAGCATGAAGGGGTGTTGAATTTTATCGAAGGCCTTTTCTGCATCTATTGAGATAATCCCATGGTTTTTGTCATTGTACTTTTCATGTGATGGATTATGTTTATTGATGGATTATGTTTATTGATTCGTATATGTTGAACCAGCCTTGCATCCCAGGGATGAAGCCGACTTCATCATGGTAGATAAGCTTTTTGATGTGCTGCTGGATTTGATTTGCCAATATTTTACTGAGGATTTTTGCACTAATGTTCATAAGGGATATTGGCCTGAAATTTTCTTTTTTTGTTGTGTCTTTACCGGGTTTTGGTATCAGGATGATGGCCTCATAAAATTAGTTTGGGAGGCATCCCTCTTTTTCTATTGTTTGGGATAGTTTCAGAAGGAATGGTACCAGCTCCTCTTTATACCTCTTATTGAATTTGGCTATGAATCCATCTGGTCCTGGACTTTTTTTGGATGGCAGGCTATTAATTACTGCCTCAATTTCAGAACTTATTATTGGTCTATTCATGGATTCGACTTCTTTCTGGTTTAGACTTGGGAGGGTATATGTGTCTAGGAATTTATCCATTTCTTCTAGATTTTCTAGTTTTTGTGTTTCTCTTTATAGTATTCTCTGATGGTAGTTTGTATTTCTGTGGGATCAGGGGTGATATCCCCTTTATCATTTTTTATTGTGTCTATTTGATTCTTTTCTTTTTTATTAGTCTGGCCTGCAGTCTATTTTGTTGATCTTTTCAAAAACGAGCTCCTGGATTCATTGATTTTTTTGAAGTGTTTTTTGTGTCTGTCTCCTTCAGTTCTGCTCTGATTTTAGTTATTTGTTGTCTTCTTCTAGCTTTTGAATTTCTTTGCTCTTGTTTCTCTAGTTCATTTAATTATGATGTTAGGGTGTTGATTTTAGCTCTTTTCTGCCTTCTCTTGTGGGCATTTAGTGCTATAAATTTCTCTCTAAACACTGCTTTAAATGTGTCCCAGAGATTCTGGTATACTGTGTCTTTGTTCTCACTGGTTTCAAAGAACTTACTTATTTCTGTCTTCATTTTGTTATTTGCCCAGTAGTCCTTCAGGAGCCAGTTGTTCATCTTCCATGTAGCTGTGCGGTGTTGAGTGAGTTTCTTAATCCTGAGTTCTAATTTGATTACACTGTGGTCTGAAAGACAGTTTGTTATGATTTCCATTCTTTTGCATTTGCTGAGGAGTGATATGGCGCATATGCTAAGGAGTGATTTATTTTAGAGTAAATGTGATATGGTGCTGAGAAGAATGTATATTCTGTTGATTTTAATGTTTTGTAGTTATCTATTAGGTCCATTTTGTCCAGAGCTGAGTTGAAGTCCTGAATATCCTTGTCAATTTTCTATTTTTTGATCTAATATTGGCAGTGGAGTGTTAAAGTCTCTTACTATTATTGTGTGGGAGTCTGAGTCTCTTTGTAGGTCTCTAAGAACTTGCTTTATGAATCTGGCTGCTTCTATATTGGGTGCATACATATTTAGGATAGTTAGCTCTTCTTGTTGCATTGACCCCTTTACCATTATGAGATGGCCTTCTTTGTCTCTTTTGATCTTTGTTGGTTTAAAGTCTGTCTTATCAGAGACTAGAATTGCAACCCCTGCTTTTTCTTCTTTCAATTTGCTTGGTAAATATTCCTCCATCCCTTTATTTTGAGCCTATGTGTGTCTTTGCATGTGAGATGGGTTTCTTGAATACAGCACACCAATGGGTGAATCTTGATCCAATTTGCCAGTCTGCGTCATTTACTTGGGGCATTTTGCCCATTTACATTTAAGGTTAATACTGTTTTGTGTGAATTTGATCCTATCATTACGATGCTAGCTTGTTATTTTGTCCGTTGGTTAATGCAGTTTCTTCATAGTATCAATGGTCTTTAAAATTTGGTATGTTTTTGCAGTGGCTGGTACTGGTTGTGTTTAGAGCTTCCTTCGGGAGCTCTTCTAAGGCCGGGCTGGTGGCATTACAAAATCTCTCAGCATTTGCTTGTCTGTATAGGATTTTATTTTTCCTTCACTAATGAAGCTTAGTTTGCCTGGGTGTGAAATTCTGGGTGGAAAATTCTTTTCTTTAAGAATGTTGAATATTGGTCTCCACTCTTTTCTGGCTTGTAGGGTTTCTGCAGAGAGATCTGCTGTTAGTCTGATGGGCTTCCCTTTGTGGGTTACCCAACCTTTCTCTCTGGCTGCCCTTAACATTTTTTCCCTTCATTTCAACCTTGGATGAATCTGACGATTGTGTGTCTTGGGGTTGCTCTTCTCTAGGAATATCTTTGTGGTGTTCTCTGTATTTCCTGAATATGAATGTTGGCCTGTCTTGATAGATTGGGGGATTTCTCTTGGATAATATTCTGAAGAGTGTTTTCCAACTTGGTTCCATTATCCCCATCGCTTTCAGGTACACCAAACATAGGTTTGGTCTTTTTAGATAGTTCTGTATTTCTTGGAGGCTTTGTTTCTTCTCATTCTTTTTTCTCTAATCTTGTTTTCACGTTTTATTTCATTAAGTTGAACTTCAGTCTCTGATATCCTTTTTTCTGCTTGATCAATTAAGCTGTTGATACTTGTGTATGCTTCAAGAAGTTCTTTTGGTGTGTTTTTCAGCTCCATCAGGTCATTTATGTTCTCTTCTTAATTGATTTTTCTAGTTAGCAATTCCTCTAACATTTTTTCAAGGTACTTAGCTTCCTTGCATTGGGTGGAACATGCTCCTTTGGCTCAGAGGTGTTTGTTATTACCCACTTTCTGAAGCCTACTTCTGTCAATTCATCAGATCTATTCTCCGTCCAGTTTTGTTCCCTTTCTGACGAGGAGTTGTGATCCTTTGGAGGAGAAGAGGCATTCTGGTTTTTGGAATTTCCAGCCTTTTTGTGCTGGTTTTTCCTCACCTCGTGGATTTATCTACTTTTGGTCTTTGATGTTGGTGAACTTTGGATGGGGTTTCTGTGTGGATGTCCTCTTTGTTGATGATTATGCTATTCCTTTGTATTTGTTAGTTTTTCTTGTGACAGTCAGGCCCATCTGCTACAGGTCTGCTGGAGTTTGCTGGAGGTCCATTCCAGACCCTGTTAGCCTGGGTAATACTAGTGGAGGCTGCCGAACAGCAAAGATTACTGCCTGTTCCTTTCTCTGGAAACTTTATCCCACAGAGGCACCCACCAGATGACAGCCAGTGCTTTCCTATATGAGGTGCTGTCAGGCCCTGCTGGGAGACTTGGGGGTCAGGGACCCACTTGAGGAGGCAGTCTGACCCTTAGTGAAGTTCGAATGCTGTGCTGGGAGATTCACTGCATGTTTAAGTCTGCTGAAGCTGCCTCCATAGCTGCCACTTCCCCTAGGTGTTCTGTCCCAGGAAGATGGGAGTTTTATCTATAAGTCTCTGACTGAGACTGCTGCCTTTTTTTCAAAGATGCCCTGCCCAGAGAGGAAAAATCTAGAGCAGTAGTTGCTCTTATCATCTCCATTTACAGATTAAGAAACTGCCACATGGAGAGAATAAAGAATATTTTTCTTTAAAGTACAGTACCTTCAGATATCATAATATGTATGAAAACTAAATCATTTTATAGGTAAATATTGTATTTGTATTTATTTTACAACTGTATGTCACAACATCCTGTCCATTTTTCATGTCCTTTTTGAGAACATCTGCACTGAGACTTACCACAGTCACTCATTTTACATGTATAATTTAGTGACTTTTTAGTAAATTTATAGAATTTGGAAACTGTCATCATAATCTAGTTTCAGAACTTTTCCAGGAACCCCCAAATTTCCTTTGAGCCTGTTTGTAAGTCAGTTGCTACTGCCTCACACCCCCAATCACAGGCAACCAAAAATATGTTTTCTGTCCTTACACATTTGCCATTTCTGGACATTTCATGTAAGTAGAACCATATAATGTGTGGTCTTTTGTGACTGGCTTCCTTTATTTGTTATAATGCTTTCAAGTTTGGTCCATGTTGTATCAATTATCAGCACTTCATTTCTTTTTATTGCTGAGTTATATTCTATTGTATGAATATGCCACATCTTGTTTATCCATTTGCAAATTGATAGACATTGACTTTCTAGTTTGGGCTTTCTTAAATAATGACTCTGTGAACATTTGTGTACAGGTCTCAGAGTAGACATATGCTTTCATTTCTCTTTGGTAGATTACTTTGGTGAAGTTGTTGGGTCAAGTGGTAAATTTAACTTTAACTTTGTAAAAAACTGCCCAACTATTTACTAAATTGGCCATGCCATTTTAAAGCCCCATGGGCAGTATATGAGTTTTTCAGGTTCTCCACAACCTCACTAATTCTTGGTAATGTTCGTCTTTTTGATAGTAGACATCCTAGTAGGTGTTACCTCATTATGGTTTTTATTTGCATTTTTCAAAACACTCATGATGTGGAGCACCATGAAATGTGCTTATTAACCACTAGTCTATCTTCACTAATGACATATCTTTACTTTGGTGAAATATCTTTAAAATATTTATAAGAAATAATTTTCTGGGCAATCAAATGATATATGAAAAGGGTATAAGTCAGAAAAACCTTTTTGGGTTTCTTATTAATGTTATTCCTGTAATTGGGCACTAAATAAATACTTGTTGAATAACAAATATGTTCCTTTGAATCTAAGTGTCTTAGATTGTATAGCTTAGATCACATACATATTGTATACATCTGTGCATATGTGTATCACAAAGAGATGTGTCCTAGCTTAATAATCAATTTTAGGTAATAAACTCCTTCAAGATGCTGATGAAAGCTATGAACTCTCCCTCAAAATACACGTATGTGTATGTATGTCTGTACATAGACACAAATGCAAAAATTTCTTGCAAGTAACAGGTAGAGGGATAGAAGAATATTATTCAACTAAAAGTAATATCTCATAGTTGTATGGTATTTTCATGGACTCTTTTATTCACAACCACTTTGTGAAGCAGAAAGGTAGTATCTCCATTTTCTAGAGGAACAAACAGATTTGATGAGATGGTTCAAGGTTTAATGGACAGAAACAGAGAGATAGAACTTACTCCCTGGTTTCCTAGCTCTGTCTTCCCAGACTGTTTCTGTTGAATGCCTGGCTTCTTGAGCCACTGGAATTTGGAGAACTGCTCGGTGTTACAGTCAGCATTTGAAGGCTGTGATATTCAACATTTTAGTAGACAGAATATTTCCAGATATCATCAACTTTCCTGGAATATAGACAGAGATCTAGAACTTTGATCTGTTTAAGTAAATATCCAGATGGTAGCACATCTTATAATAATTGTATATAGCCAATAATATAACATTAGAAACCAGAATAATATATTTTCATTGGCTTTAATAAGGCTAAAGACTTTGTATGTCTGCTCAGAGTGGCTAATTATATGTTATTTTCCAAGAAGCATCTGAAATGATAAAAAGAAATGAGGAAACATAAACAAGTCCTGGATATTTTATTCTGTTAGTAAGTGACAGGTCTACTCATTTGCTAAAAGCAAATACTCACTGGGCCTGCTTTCCTGTGGACCCATTATTCAGATAAGATGACATAATATGTTGATCTGCCAGTAGCAATGCTGTTAGGTTACTCTGGGACTGACTGCCAGTGTTCACCCACATCCTTTGCTGTAGGGAATTCAAAGGAGTTCTGTCATATGGCACAGACATGCAACCAAGAATAGTACAAGGATCTTTCCCTTATGAGTCACTTCTGAGGAGATCTTTCCCTTCTGCTAAAGTTGCAACTGTGTGAGATGAATGAATAATTACTGAATGGACTGAATTTAAAAACCAGGCCTATGATCTCCTACATGGTCTCCATCATGGCCCAGATTCCATTTTTACCAGTTTCAGCTGCTGCCTCATTGGCCCTGCTTATGAGCCTGCTGTGGTCCTGGGAGCCATGGAGACAGATCCTGAGTAGTGTGTGGGTGCTCCTACAGCTGAACTTACCCGTCTTACCCTTCTCAGTTCACCTCTCCCAAGCACCTCTAAACTCCACTCCTGTGGATATACAGGGGTCAGAAAAGATTCCCCTTTTAGTCTAATCCTAATGCTGTTTGGATTATGGTACTATATTCCACAATAAAATGTTTTCTGACTATAAGGGACAATTAGAATCCTTCTATCTTACTGCCACGTCCTTGGGGGTTTTAACTCCTCTCTTAAGCAAACTCAATCCCTAAGTTTGGCAATAATTCCTAAATTGCTTCTGATTGATTCCTTCCCTCCAGTTCTGCCAAAAAGTCTCTCCTCTCCTACGTTGGTGCTGGAAACAGTGAAGATTTTTAAGACTCTGGTTTCTCTACAACTTTAAATTATCCTTTCTAAGGCACAGAAAAGCTCCAGCTCTATTTTTCTATTCCTGAACCAAATTGTAGATCCAGCTGTGTGCAGGATTGATTAAAATAACAGAGATGCTGAAAGGATTTACTGAGGAATTGTTTAGTGATGTCCAGAAGCAATAGACTAAGAATAAAGGAACCTGGGTTGTTTGTGCTAGGTGGCCTTGGATAATGTTGACATTGTCTCTTATGGAAATAATATTTTTACAGAAATCATCCAAAAGTCACACTGCTTAGAAAAGGAAAATAGTAAACAGTAATAATGACAAAAACTCAACCCAGAGTGAGTACACTTTTAAATTATTTCTATATAGAAAATAGAAGGGCATTTGTGACTCTCCATAACTTGGGTCCTCTGCTAAAATAAAATCACCTGCAAATGTTTTAAAATTATTTGCTGTGGTTAAGATTTTGGTCTGAACCTGCTATAAAGTTTTTAATGTTATTGGTAGGCCACCTTATTTAAGAAAAGGGAAAAGTCTGGGACCCTCTACCAATATGTTTCATTTTATCTGGAGGCACAGCCATGAAAATCCATACACTAAAGAGGGGCAAAAAGGCATCTTTAGCCATGAGAAAGAACTAATTCTCAGTGGGAAAACAGAGCCAGAATAAAATTTAGAGGGAAAGAAAGCATGTCCTAAAGCAAAACACCACATGAAAAGGTGCATGAAATACACATCTAGAGAGCTCTATTTAAAGCTGGGAGTTTAAGGCAAAATTGAGGAATGGCTGTCCCTCAGAGCTTTATTAATGATGCTGAGAGCTTTATCTCTAGGTGGCAGTTTGGAGGCACCCCCCTCCCTGTCAGTGACTGGAAACCGTCACTCCTCAATAGCTATGAGATGATGGCCTCTGTCCATGTCATAGCTGATAGAATCAGGACAGCATCAAAGCCTGCAAAAGTAAGAAGGAAGGAAAGATGTAAGAGTGCTTTCTCTGAAGTGATCTTTGTTCTTTGTCCTGTGAATAAATAGAAGTCTTGACTCCCTAGGGACTATAAGCCCCTCTCTATACCACTCAAAAGTATTTATGTATGCATGCATTTCCATATGTATGTATTGTTTACTTATTTATGCAAGGTTTCCCTTTTTCCTTTCAGGCAGGCCAGAAAGAAGGGACAAAAACCAAAGAACAGAAAGTAAAATGAACATGCAAGTCAGACCCTTGATCATGGGTGGTACTGGGTTCCTTGTGTAAGCTTTGAGAACTTGACATTTCTCATATTACTTTTATCAGGAAATTGAGATGAAGACAATCTCATTGCTCCCAAATTTGCAGTGACTCTCTAAATAGAAGTACCTGAATAAGATATTTCATCTTTAAATATTGCTATGGCTCTTTGCTTTTATAAAGATGCCTGGCTGCAAACTCAGAATTTTTTGCATTTCTTTTAAGTTTGTCTGGAATGAGGGACCATTTTTCAGCAGTGATAAATTCATGCTGGCTGCACGATGCCATTTCCTGGCACCAGGAACCTAGAGAGGAAACGCTAGGTTCCAGGAAACATAGGCAGCTCCTGGGGCTGAAGGAGTTCATGGGTATCAGACCAGCACATTATACTCTGCCCAGACAGGTTTCCTGCTGGCAAGTTAGCCAAGGGAGAAGGATGCTGATGGTATTGGAGTCTGAGCTGCTTAGGCTCTAAGCTTTGAAGAGACGTTTCTGGCCTTAGTCACATGGCTCAATTGTCACCTTTTTCCTTGGCTCCTAGATGATCCCTTAGAGTATAATAACTACCACCCACTACTTTTGTCATAACAGAAAGACTGTGAAATAATAAAACTGAGTGACAGTAATGACCTTGTTAGACATTGTCAGAAAGTTACCAAGTGAACCTTAAAATCAAGACATTCTGAATCTAAGTTCTGAAATGAGATGTTTGTCCCCCACCCCTCTGACCCCAGAACTCATCTTGTTGTTCATTTGTAGATGGATACTAGAGCTAGATGATCTGGGTTGGAATTCTCACTGTACTTTTATTAGGTCACCTTTGTGACCTTAGGCTGTGACTTAATCTCTTGGTGCCCCAGTTTCCTTATTTGTAAAGAAGAATTGTTATAAGGATTGAGTTAATATATGATTGAGTTAATATATGCATAAGGCATTCAGAACATTGCCTGGCACGTCATCCAGGATATATAAAATACTAGCTTCTATTATGTAGAAATTAGATGAAAGTGAAGAGTGAGAACCTAGGGAAGACGTTAACAAAGAAGCTTTAATGGGGGTGCTAAGGGTAAATTTATTAAAAGTAAATTCCTACATCTGTATTTCTTTTCCTCCAAGAATTTCGGACTGTATGAACGGGGTGAGGGCTTTCTCTCTGAATTTCAGTGATTTCATATATAATGGAGGAAACTGCACCTTCCTTTGTGAAGATGAGACGAGATTATTTACATCGTTTGGTCCATAATGACGGTTCAATGAAGGTTTTCTCTTTCACATATCTGGAGTTTACTTTCAGTTTAAGCACAAATGAAGCATACAACAATGTCTCTAGGAATCAAGAAAGCTGTAGAAGAAAAGATCCTCCAGAATCAGTAATGGTTATTACTGGGAGGGCAGCTGGGCTGGAGGCGGGGCAAGGGCTAAGGTGGGGGTGGGATGGACAGAGAGCAGAGAGGGGAGACAGACTGGGCGTCATTTTACTATTTGGAAAGGAGTTACGATGCTCTGGTTGGCTGCTGTGCTGGGATTTCTGTAATTCAGGTGGCAGAGCCCATTTAATGCTAATCTTACACTATACTCAGAGATTTGGGGATTTAGCACTTTTCTCTAGTTAAACATAGAATCTCCCATAACCCACAGATAAAGGCTGACTTCACGGCAGACTGGGTCTTCCTTCCTCTGTGATCACATTCTGAGAGGCTACCTCTGGGCCTTGGCGAAACCCTGCCCTTTGCGTACCTGGAATAACACCCTGGGCTCTAAACCTCCTCTCCTTTCCTTTCACCAGGGCTTCCTGAATATGTCTGTACCTTCTTGCCAGACACTGTACTAGGCACTCAGGTTCCTCCTGGCCTCAAGCCTTTGATTGATTTCCTACCTTTAGTTCTCTCTCATTCTTGACAACAGTTCCTCAGTCCACTTTCCTTGGAGGCTCTTAGATCCTTGGATTTTTCTAAATCCAGTGTGTCCATTATTACTTGTGACCCTCTCCTGGCCCCTTCTGCTTCTCATTATGAAAGGAGTGATCAGGTTTTGCTGAGAGGAAGTGTTCTGGTTCTCAGTGGACCCAGATGTTTATCTGTCCACATGATGGCTCGCTCAGTGCTTCTGAGTACAGGAAGAGTGGTTCTCTTTTTCTCCTCTGTTTTTGAATCCCTCTATATTTTTTATTTTTAAAATTGAGGTAATAAACTGGAAGAAAACTTTTGTTTTTCCTTTGACATATCACCCTTCTTTTTAATTCTGCCGATACCACTTTGGTGCAAGACCTTAATGTCATGCGTGTGTCAACACAGCAGGCTCCAAGCTGAGTTTCTGTGTCGGACTTTTAACAATTTAAACAGTCTGATAGTGCCCACCCAAAGTCTACTTCCATTGCACTGTCTGTGGTCCCGGTCCTCAGCTCCAAATTCACTCTTTGTTGCTTGATTTGTAAAAATACATCTGAATCCTTCAAATATGTTTTCCATCACCAGCAAAACTCGTTTTGTGGGCTGTAACTAAACTTTTTTAATGAGGTCTGAACCTTCACTTACAAAACTCTCCTTCCTTGGGTACTCTCTTATTTTAGACACTTTTTTAGAGTTCTTTTTTTATAATTACTCTCCTATTGGTTAATAGTTCTTATACTAAACTTCCTTCCTCTGTTTAAATTAGTCTGTGTATGTTAACTCAGCTGCACTGTGGTGCACAGATACTTGGTCGAAAAGCATTCTAGATGTTGCTGTGAAAGGTGTTTGCTTTTTTCTTGAAAGGAGAGATTATAGTTTATTAGGATTTTCTTTACTTCCTGGGTTTGTCATTAATTTGTGTGAGGTAAGAAGTTAGTTATTGTTTTCCTTTTATTGATACATAATATTTTACATATTTATGGGGTATATGTGAGTGTTTGTTACCTGCATAGGATGTATAATAAACAAGGCAGAGCATCTGGGATATGCATTACCTTGCATACTTATCATTACTATGTGTTGTTATCATTTCAAGTCTTCTAGTTATTTTGAAATATACAAAATATTGTTGCTAAGTATAGACACCTTATTCTGCTAGAAAACATTAGAATTTATTTCTTCTAACTTTATGCTGTGAACATATTTTTAGATGTGATTCACACTTAATAGATAATGAATAAAGCAGATTACCCTCCATAATTTGGGAGGGTCACTTAATCAGCTCATTCAATCAGCTGAGGTACTTAAAAGAAAAAGACTGAGGTCTTCCAGAGGAAGAAGTAATTATGCCTCCAGGCATTCCCTTAATCTTTCCCTCTCCCTCTATGTATATATGTTTATATACACATACATACTTAGGTATGTGTGTGTATATACATGCAGTTGCCCCTTGAACATCACAGGTTTGAACTGCACAAGTCCACTTTAATGTTGTTGCTACTGTGGCGAGCTCAAGTGTCAGGAGCATACACTTATCAGTAAGGCTTTTGGCTTACGGTAGGTTATGGGACAAGTTGACCCTTGAACAACACAGGACTTAGTGGGCATCAATCCCCTGCATAGTCAAAAGTCTTCATGTAACTTTGATTCCCCCAAAACTTAACTACTAATAGCCTACTGCTGACTCAAACCTTGCCAATAATCACATACTTGCAACACTTGAGCTTATCACAATAGCAAAATAAAAATCCAGGTAGAAGTGGAATCACACCGTTCACACCCATGTTTTTCAGGGGTTAACTTGTAGTTAAGTTTTGGAGGAGTCAAAATTTCTATTCAGGTGTTTGACTGTGAAGGTGGGTTGGCATCTCCATCCCCCAGGTCAACTGTATACACGTGCGCATGCGTGTGCGCACACACACACACACACACACACACACACACTTGACTCTGTTTTCTCTGGAGAACCCTGTGTTATTTCTATCTCCTGAATAGACCCACACTGATAGACTAATGAACTCATCAAAAATATCCAATCAAGTTGATTTTCCATGTCCTTTATAATCTGGCTCAATCGTAACTATTGACTTTGAGTAATAATAATCAGTGTCCCAGAACATTCCACAATCCCACACTCCTTTCTCCTTTGCCTGTGCTCAAGTTTCCCTCCTCACTCACGCCCTCCCATGGCTCCTTCAATCCACATCCCACGTATCCTTCAAGGTGCAGCCCAAACTCCTCTGCCTTCCTGAAGTCTTCTTTGCCTCCTGTGGTCAACACTAATCTCTCTCTTCCTATAAAGCATGCACTAATCACACAATTCAGTGCACAATTATATAATATCTTGTGTAGTTCTTTCTTCCAGTATTTATTGAGATTAAATTGTTATGTACCAGGCACTGTGCTATGCCCTTTTCCCCCGCAAGATGACTTTTGGGTGGGAAACATGAATGATGATGTTGATGATACTTTCTATTTCCTTAGTGTCAATTACTATCCAGACATTTTCAACATTAGCTTACTTAAGTGTCATGATTTGTAAGACGAAGTGGTCTGCATATTTTATATATGAGAAAATTGAGGCTGGAATGTCTTATTTATTGGGCTTGCAAGTAAAACAGCCCTTGACATAACAGAATTCAACTAAAAAAGGTCAGCCCGAAAACCTCTTTTTACTAGATCATAGCTATCATTCATAAAAATTCTTGAGATGGCAAGCTTACTTAGAGCAACCATTTGAGGGAGTAAATCTGAAAACTTTTAATTTAAAATTTTAAAAATGTGGTGAAATATGTACAACATTAGATTTACCATTTTAATGACTTTAAAATGCAGCCATCACCATCATTTATCTGCAGAAGTTTTTACGTCTTCCTAACTGAAAATCTGTACCCATAAATAATCACTCACTATTCACCTCTGCCCCCAGTCCCAGGAGACCACCATTCTACTTTCTGTGTCTGCGAATTTGACTATTCTGTATACTTCATATAAATGAAACTATAAAATGTTTGCACTTTTGTTACTGACTTTTTTCACTTAATGCCGTGTCTTCGGTTTCTTCCATATCATAGCATGTATCAGAATTTCCTTCCTTTTGAAGGTTGAATAATAGTCCCCTGTATTCCATAATCTGTTTACCTACTCACCTGTCAATAGACACTTGGGTTACTCCCACATTTTTCCAACTGTGCATAATGTTCTTATGAGCATGAGTATGTAAATATCTGTCTGAGTCCCTGCTTTCATTTTTGGGAATATATGCTGAGTAGAATTGCTGGATCATATGGTAGTTCTCTGTTAAAGTTTTTGAAGAATGGCCATACTTTATTCCAGGTGTCCCCAAACTTTTTACACAGGGGGCCAGTTCACTGTCCCTCAGACCGTTGGAGGGCCGCCACATACTGTGCTCCTCTCACTGACCACCAATGAAAGAGGTGCCCCTTCCTGAAGTGCGGCGGGGGGCCGGATAAATGGCCTCAGGGGGCCGCATGCGGCCCACGGGCCATAGTTTGGGGGTGCCTGCTTTATTCCATAGTGATTGTACCATTTAACATTCCCACTAGCGGTGTATGAGGGCTCCAGTTTCTCTTCCTCCTTGCCAACACTTGCAATTTCCTATATTTTGATAATAGCCATTCTCACGGGTGTGAAGTCATAGCCCCCTGTGGTTCTGATTTGCATTTTCCTAATGATGAATGACATTTAGCATTTTTTTCATTTGCTTACTGGGGATTTATACATCTTCTTTGAATAAATGTTTACTCAATGCCTGTGCCCATTTTTTAATCAGGTGGGTTTTAAAAATTAATAGATAAATAAAAATTATAATATTTATCATGTACAACATGCTATTTTGAAATATACATACATTGCAGAATGACTAAATCAAGCTTATTAATACATGCATTACTTCACATACTTATTTTCATGGTGAGAACACATAATCTCTCAACAACTTTAATGATTTAGTTGTCTCTTCTGGGAGATTTTTCATCAAATACTCTGTGTGTGGGCCTGTGCGCTTCCCTAATAGTCATCATGTAATTAAAGATTTTTTTTTTAAATTTCTGATGAACAAAATGAGATTAGGATATTGGGAGTATGATCTTTTATTCTTAGGAAAGACACTTAAAGATCAGTGCACTCCCTTTTCAGAAGGTGACCAACAGGCATATGAGCAGGGGGAGAAAACATATAATGTGTGCAAAATCTTTTTGTGCAGCTGAAAATTTTAGTTGCCTGGTGGTTTATTATTTCTAGTAAATAACAGAAGCCTTCCCACTGAGCCTACTTCAACTGAGAGATGCCATCTTATGATCCACTGTGGAAGCCGAAGCCCAGGGAGGTCATAAAAGGAGTCAGAACATCTCTCCCTCTTTGCAGTAGGTGCTGTGTCATACCCAAAGCAGTGACTGGGAGTCTCTAGTGATCTTTATCTTTAAACTCAAGAAATCTGGATGGCTCAGTCATTTGAAAAAAGGAAATTTTTTACCAGTACAGTGCTAAAAATAGTTTAGGCAATTTCCGAATGGTGTTTAACTGTCTCAAGTGAAGATGAACTCTTTGGCTGTGGTTCTTCATATTTGTAAGGGTTTGTCTTGCTGATTTTGGCAAGGTTATTAAAAAATCCACTGTGAGGGCCACATAATTTACATTCTCTAAATGAGGAAATGTAAGCAAGTGCAGTTAAGTAATTTGACCAAGGAAATGCAGCTGATAGTTGGAAAACCGAGGATGTGAACTGAGGCTTTCCTAACCACAACAGAGACTGTCTCCATGAAATGAGACTTACTTCATAAAGCCTAGATTTACTAAATCCCACACTCACATTAATTCTAGAGGTCAGACATGTTATTATCTCTATTTTATAGTGGAGGGAAAAGGCTTCGACGAGCTCCTGGAATTGCCCAAGTCCACTCAGGTAGCCAGAGCAGGGGTGAGTCCTGGACTCAGTTGTAGAACTCATCTCTAATCTCTTTTTAGATGGATTCTCTCATGTAGGTCTTATGCTCCCAGGTAGAGACAAGTTTCATCTCGGAAGGATTACATGTGTTTCCTTGGATAGTAGCTAGGACAGTGCTGGGTCCAGGGGAAGGGCTTAGTTCAACACATGCTGGCCAAGGTGAACAGCTGTGAAGGAGCTCGTGATTCTGATATCTGGCATAAAGGTTTCTTCTGAAATACATTTCTGGTGTCTTGCTTTGTTTCTTCATAGCTAGCTATAATGGAACCTGTACAGAGAGAAGTCTTCTAGTTCTGTTTTTAGTAATCTCTTCCTTTCCCTGAATTGGGTGAAGGACACTTCTCTGGTGGCTTTTGCCTTCTTTCATTCCTCAAGGCTCTACTAAAGTAGACTGGCCCTGCAGGATGAGCTATTCTGGACAGAGATGCTGAGGATGGAGTGAGCCAGAAGGAGGCCTAACTTCAGATTGCATGAAGATGTGGAAGAGTTATTCTAGTCACTGGCTAGGCAAGTGCTTTGGAATGATGTGTAGGTTTAATTTGTTATTCTATTCCACATTTACATAGAAACAGAATAATTGACTGGGTATTAAATTTCCCTTAAGTGGAAAAAAAAACCATGTAAAACCTCAAAGCTAAGTGGTATTTTCTTATAAAATCTTTTAACTCTATGAATTCTTTTTATTCTACTCAAAGGATTTTTAAAAAATGGATCCTTCCCTGGCTTTGCGGCTCAGAGACACTATTCTTTGGGATTAAAGTCTGTGATTTATTGGAAATATTATTGAATGTAATAGCAATAAGAATAGCTACCTTTAATTTTCTGCTTGTTTTGTTCCAAGGATTGTGCTAGGCCCTTCATATATGTTAGTTTATAAAATCCCAACAATATCGCTTCAGGATCTGTATAGTCACCTTTAATGTCAATTTGAATTATGCAAATTTGGAAGGCATTACATAAACATCAGGCACAAAATCCAAAATAAGGCAGATACCCCCAAATTAAATTAAAAAAATCAAGAGTTTAAAACACATGAGCCAAGATAATTTTGTTTATTTCTACAGATACTTATATAGCTGATAATTAAAGTACATGTGTGAGGATGTGGAGAAAAGGGACCCTCATACACTGTTGGTGGAAATCTAAATTATAGTAGTACAACCACCAGGAGAATGGTTTGGAAGTTCTGCAAAAAAACTAAGAATAGGGCTATCATATGATCCCACAATCCCACTGCTGGATTTATAGCCAAAAGAAAGGAAATCAATACATCAGGGAGACACTAGGACTCCAATGTCTGTTGCGGCACTGTTCACAATAGTAAAGACTTGGAAGCAACCTAAGTGTTCATCAACAGATGAATATATAAAGAAAATGTGGTCCTTACATGCAGTGGAGTACTATTCAGCCATAAAAAAGAATGTGATCCTGTCATTTGCAACAACATGGATGGAACTGGAGGTCATTACATTAAGTGAAATAAGCCAGGCACAAAAAGACAAACATCACATTGTTCTCACTTGTTTTTAGGATCTAAAAATCAAACCAATTAAACTAATGAACATAGAGAGTATAAGAATAGTTACCAGAGGCAGGGAAGGATAGTGGAGAGTGGGGTGGAAAGTATGGTGAGGATGGTTAATGGGTACAAAAAAAATAGAAAAGAATGAATAAAACCTAGGACTTGATAGCACAACAGGGTGAGTATAGTGACTAATAATTTAATTTTACATTTAAAAATAAGAGTGTAGTTGGATTGCTTGTAACACAAAAAAATAAAAGCTCGAGGATATGGATACCCCATTTTACCTGATGTGATTATTATACATTTCATACTTGTGTCAAAATATCTCATGTACCCCATAAATACATATACCTATATACTCACAAAAATAAAAATTAAAGTATCTGCCATTCTTCATCAAGTTTATCCTTGAATTCTATCAGCACTTGGGAATGCACTTCTTCCATAAAATGCAATTGTTTTGTATTGTAACCATATAGAGCACAGGACAGTGCATTTCCTTTGCATAGTGAGCAATCAGTAAATGACCATTTGGCAGACTTGGACAGGATAAAAGGGAAGTGTGGTCAGAGAGCAGCTGGTTCATTTTTTAATCTTTGGAATGTGAGCCCGACCCCTCTCCTTTCATCCCTTTCTAGCTCATGAACAAAGTTTGCATTTCCAGCTGAGGTTGCATGATATACTTGTGATGTCCAGCTGAGTATCACTAAGTGGTTTTAATTTTGTCTTCTAAATCTTGCTCATGAATTTCTTTCTTCCTCTCCCTCTGTCCCTCCCTCGTGCCTTCTTTCTCTTCCTTTCGCCTTTCTTCCTTCCCCAAAATAGGACATGCACGAGGGTTTTTTGTACATAACATTTCATTTTGAAATAATTGTTGATTCACAGGAAGTTTTAAAAAAATACAGAGAGGTATCATGCGCCTTTCACTCAGTCCCCCACGATGGTAACATCTTAAATAGCTATGGTAGCACGTGTTGTTTAAATGTAGTAACAGCTAACTGAGTTTAAGTGCCCAGGAAAAATCTAGATTGAAATGCCTTCTCCTTCTGGCCTAAAACCGTGGCAGGTATCGTCAAGGTCCTGCAAGCAGAAGGGTGCAAGCAGTATCTTGAAATTTTTAGTGATTGTGTCTTCGAATTTATGTTTTATAAGTGAAGCATGGTAAAGCTTCCATTCGTCTGCCTCCCCATTACATCCCTGTCTTGCTGGGGTCTTGGCCTTAGGCTCCTTGGCTTCTACCTAGTGACAGAGTCTTGGCCTTAGGCTCCTTGGCTTCTACCTAGTGACCAGCACTGTCCTCTGCCTCAGGAAGGGTGCTGGGTTTGGGTGCAGGAGGGTTTGGGTGGAGACAATGCACCAGGTACTTGTGATGGTCTGCACTTGCCCAACAAACCTTTTTGTGCCCTAGGAAGTGCCATATTAAGTAACACATACAAAACACCATAACAAATCAAGACAGAGATGGTGGGCAGAGGAAAGGGAGAAGCTTTCAAACTGCATTTTGAACAAGGGGCCAACAGTTTCTTTTTGCACAGGACCCCACACATTTTGTCACCCCTACTTAAGGCTATTTTATAGCCCAGCCTCTTGCAAGAAACTTAGGCATAAAGATTAATATTTATCAGGAAATAAGAAGTCTCAATAGAAGCACAGAGGAATACCTGTTTGTGAAAGTCTATAATAGTTCTCACTAATGCCAGAAAAATCCTCCTAAAAAACATTAAGTGATGGACTGCTCTAAACCTGCAGTGCTCTTCACTTACAGAACACAATCCATAGCCAGAACCTGGCTGTAAGAACTATCCATGAATAATCTACCCTCATCTTATCTGCTGAATTTCAGGTTTCAGCAGACCTTGATTCAAACCCTGCTTGCTTCCAACTAAATACGGTTTCTGCTTTCCCAGCTCTGTGCTTTTGTTTATGCCATTTTATTTTTCCTAAATGCCATTTTTACTTATTCTTTGAGGATGAACCATCACTTCTCTCCTGAAGTTCCCAGACTGTGCCCACCTTACAGCATGCACACTGGTTTCCTCTGCCTATATTGCTCTTCTTCTAGGACTTGACTGGCTACAGTCATTGTCATTCAGAGAGAAGATCACCTCTTCAAAGAGGTCTACTTGATCAGCTGCTCTAAGCTAAACTGCATCCCATCCATTCATGTCATATTAATTGTATTTATCACTTCAAAAATAAACTTGATATATTTATTTTTTTACTGGCATAATGATGATCTCTCCCCATCAGAACAGAGTCCCTTTTTGCCTTTTTCACTTCTGTCTCCTGAGTGCTTCAGATGGTGCCTACCATATATTTATTGAATAAAGGAAAGGCCCCTTCCCTCCTCCAAACAGGCTCACAGTATATGTCATATTTTGCTTACATATTTTCTCTCCTCTTGTATACTGCTAACTTCTTGAGTGGTGTGGGGGATGATTTTCATTCCTTACAATGGCTAGGAGAGGCCTAGGTAGGCTTCAATAAGTCTGTCTGAATGAATATATGAAAATAAATGGTGCCGAGGAAGAGCATTTTTTTTTTCTCTTTCGGAACAACTGAACAAAGCATTAAGCCACAGAGATCAAAACTAATTGCTGGAACGAAAAGCACATGCCATTAGCATTCACTGCATCTGTATCAAGGACAGCCTTGGAAAAGTGTGTAATTAACTAACGGCATGCAGTACTCAGAGTGACCTCTGCGCTCATCACAGTGCCATTCTGTTCAGGTAATTGGTTGCCTTTGTGGCCTGTGAGATGAAAAGTTTCCCAAAATAGAGACCAGGGATGAGGTTTAGTTCTTACGGGGGAGTTCAGAGAGAAAAGGCACCTTTTTAAATAAGCATTGAGTATCTGTTATTCTTTTAGCAAAGTAATTTGGTTGTCATTATTAATAAAATGGAGATACTCATCTACAAATCATTTTGGGTACCTAAGAGGTATAAAGAAGGTAAAGTGAGGCATTAATATAGGAGTGGCAGGTTTCAGACAGAAATGAGCCCATTAATTCAAAATGGTATACATTAAAAAAATAGAGGAGTGATCTGTTCTGGTTATTCTGGACGAGGAGAACATGAGACTTGCTGACCAGCTCAACTGGGTTGAGATGAGACTTCTTCAGCATTTTGATAGAGTCTGGAGTCACAAAAGACCCATGCAGGCACTGGGGCAGAAAGCAACTATGCACGAGGCCAGGAGATTTGGCAGACAGAGAGAGGGGAAGTGAATGGTCTGAAACTTATTTGCACAACTCCCTCTTCCCTTACCCTAGAGAAGAGCTTCTCACTGGTAGAACCTGAGTTTCATGGCTTCCCATGGGCATACCCTACTGTGCTGAAAACGTGGTTGGCTCCTTTCTTCCCTCAACCGCACAGAACTTTTGTGATGGGAAGCTTCAGTGATGAGACCACAGTGGTTTCACTGTTGTGGGGAGTTAGCGTGTTCAGAGAAGATTTCTTGAGAGGGAAAGGCAGTGTGTGGCACACACAGAAAAAGACAACTCTGCAAACTGGCAGAAATGAAGGTGAGGCCACAGATGCTAAGACATGTCTTCTGGGGACAGATACCTCCACCGGAAGCCCAGGTGGGCTGCAGGTGCTGACAGAGAAACGTGTGTGATGCAGGGTGATGGAGAATGGGCAGGGCAAGTGATTTTAGGGCATCCTTGCGGAAAAGGTCCTGGATGGCTGACGTGTAATCTTCTCTCCGGGAAATAAATTCCCTTTATGTGATAGGAGCAGCATTGCTGGGCTTTTACAGACTTTCCTTCTTCCTCCTGGCTTTGTTTCTCTTCAGTCTTCCAAATGATATATTGGGCAACTTTGGGCCATAGTGACAGGAGGACCATGGGCAGAGGTGACAGCCTGAAATCTTGCATGCAGTAATACCTGGAATTGCAATCCTGCCCCCTAACCTGCAGGGGGCATGAAAGAGGGGAGCAATGATGCTCAAACCAGTCTGAAAAATAGTGCTAGGTAAGAAAGCTATTGCTTTTCCTCTCTTTTCCGCTATGAAGAAAATCATTCTTATTTCTTGTAAAGGGGAAATTCTATGTAGCCTAGAATTACCTCTGAAGCATATTTTTTCCTTTCAAAGGCATCTACTTTTGTGCTTACTGCCATCTTTGGCCTTGCGTCTCCACTCTTTGTGGCAGTACAGAGCAGTCTGCCTTTACACTAGTTCAGTTGGGAATTTGAGCTGGGTTTTTGCATTGGCTAGATGTTTCCGGCTGGTGAGTAAATTATTTATTTGTCACATCAGTCACCTAGTAAAGCAGCCCTTGCTTTCTAAGACTCGTAGCTCCAGTGTGCTAAATAGTACCCAGGGGTTCCAGCTCCTGCCAAAACAAGGAATAGTTTAGGAGCAAAGGGAATCTGGCAAGTCCCTTCAGCCCTAACTCCAAAATTCACCTCCAGTATGTCTCCTTATTTCAGGTCTATGCAGTCAGTGCTATGCTTGGACAGGCCAGCTGTGTCTGGATTGCTGTGACTGCACCTCTACTGGCCTCCCAGTTCACCCTTGGTCCTCCTCCAAGCTATTCTCTGCTTGGCAGCCACAGGCATTACATCTGTTTTCTATCACTGCTGCATTAAATTTGCTACCAATTTGGTGGCTTAGAACAACAGAAATGCATTCTCTTATAGTTCTGGAGGTCAGAAGTCTGAAATCAGTTTCACTGTGCTAAAACCAAGGTATGACAGGGGTGCACGCGTTTTGGAGGCTCTAGGAGAGAATATCTTGGCCAGCTCTAGGGTCTGCCCCATTGCCGAGGCTCATCACCCTTATTGCTCCAACCTCTGTCTGAAAGAACCCTTAACTTGGCCACTTACATCCTATCACTTCATAGCACTTCATATCATCATACTCTGTAGTGGATTCTCTATGTGTTTGTTATATCTCTTATTAAAATGTTAACCCGATGAGAGCAGGCATTATTTTGTTCTGCTTGTCAACAGTATTCCCAATGCCAGCCATGATACGTCGCAAATATTTGACATCCACCAAACATCTGTTCATTGAAAAGGATAGCATGAGGGTCTTAGGGAGGTCAACATATAGCATCACTCTCTGCTTTACGTGTCATCAGTTTCTCCATTCAAACTTGGCTATAAGAAGCATAATTGTGTCAGATTGGCAGGTGTTTCCAGTTATAGAATCCACTGTTTTTTGCAAAGAAGGAATGCAATGTTAATTGTGGGACTGCTGGTAATTAGGCTAGGACCTTTTATTACTTCATTCTCAAATGCCCTGGTGAATCAATCATTTCAGCTCCCACTTAATGGAAGATACTATGGCTTGTGTTAAGTAACTTCTTAAATTTACAGGGCCAGTAAGTAGTAGAGTGGACTCTGAATACAGGTTTTATGCCACCAAGCGCACACACTATAGGGTATGTACCTTTGAACACATGAAAATACTGTTTATATTTTCTGACACCTTGTTATTTCTTAGTAATTTTATATGGCCCAATTATACTAATTTCATTGACATATGCTGTACTACTAAAGTGCTACCCTTATAGCTCTTTGTTATAGTTCCTTAATCTTATACTATCAGCTTCATAAAAATCAATTAATATCCTAAATGTTAAAGGCTAGTGGTTTGATTATTTTATTCCTTAGATGTTTGTTTCAGTAGTTGCCTTAGTAATCCTTAATTAATTTTAGTTTTTTTCTAAATTCAATTGAGATTTTGAGTAATGATAACATTTTGATAATAGTGATATCGACAGCAGTCAAATTGATTTTTTTTTTTTTTAAATTCTAGGGTGAATGCCATTTAGGACCTTCTTAGTGAACCAGAAAAAGCTGTGCGTAGGTTCTTCTTGTGAAATTCTGGCTCCAAACCAAAAGCTCTCTAGATGTATATTTTTTCATAATTTCTTTTTAACATTTTTAAAAAAGAATTCCTTATTTTAATTCAGTTATTTTTTAGACTTGATGTCATTTTATTTTTGTTCTTTGAAAAATTAAAGACTTTGTGTACATAGTACACAAAATAGTTCATAAAGACAAGTGAAAATGCTATTGAATAAACATTGCCATTTAAACTATTGGCTTTTGACAATCAATGGAAATAAAAAGTACTTATCTAAATTGATTAAACTGGTTATCTATGGTGTGCACACCTCAGAGACTGAGCTATAAGGAGGCGATTATAGAACTTCTATTTTTATATCTTTGTCTCAAATAGAATAATAAATTAAGCTTTGTGAGTATTTCCTATATAGCATGTCCCTGGCATTGCCATGTAGTTTGTATTTCAGAGAGTCACAAGTTAGGAACCTGCACCTGACGCTTCCATCTGCTGAGGGACAGAGTGTGGGTTCCATAATATGAAGGTATTGTCTATACAGCCACGTGTTCACTTTCAGCACTATTGCAGTGTTAAGTTAGTGCCTTGTTAAGTGGGTTATGGAATTATTTTATGTTTTGAAAATTCCTACGATACTTTCTAATGACATGGGGCAGTGATCACAAAAATCTTTTGCATAACACAGAGTTCTGACGGTTATGTCACAGGAATGTCAAATTTAACGATGAATCATATGTTGCTTTCTTTAATAGTAATAATAAACAACTAAACCTCACCCGCCAAATTTGCTGACCTTTTTCTGTGATGACAAGTAGCTATCCATAGTATGCTACAGAGTAAACAGCTGAAAAAATAGACTTGATATGCCCCTTCCAGGTAAAGGTCACATTTTAATAATGAATGAGAAAGGAACTGCTTTTGAAAGAAATTCATATTATTAAAAAATGTATTTTGGGAATGTTTCAATCATTAATAATTTAGCTGGCATAAATAGTGGGTTGCACCTATAAAAACGTATATCTACACACTTAAGGGACTTTGAATTTTCAAATCTTTCAAATAACATATTTTGAATCATTTCTTAGAAATAGAAAAATGCACTACTGCTTGGTTAGTTTGCTTGAATGAATGGCATAAGAGAAGATGGAAATTTACTAGCTAAATTTAAACAAAAACATGTGTTTAATTGGTAGATGGTATTACAAAATGAGTACCACAATTTAGGAAGTATAGCCAATGAAGCACTTCTGCCATTTGGATGTCTGTATCTTTAGAAACTGCTTTTTTTTTTTTTTTTTTTTTTTAAATTTATGATAGCTATTAAAACTGTGTAGGAAAATAAACTAAATTCAACCAGGCCTTTGAATTCCCATCTGACTAAATGTTAAATAACTAAATATTTAATCAGTTGGTTTCAATTACAATATTTTTAGGATGAGAGACAATATAAAGGGTTTTTTTTTAACTTCTAATAAAGTTTTAAATGCTTTATTTCATCTCTTAACATTTATATTTTTGCATAGACTAGCATACGAATGTGGTAATTTATAAATAAAGAGCCATATGTTGGGGATGCATGCTTAAAATTTTCTCTAAGGTATATGTAATCACCTCAGGGATCACTGGACTGGACTCCCCACTCTTGGAGTAAACAAGTAAAATAAACTGGGGAGTTGGGACAAACTTTTCAATTCTTTCTTAAAAAAAATTCCAAAAAAGTAATGTTTAGAAAAAATACTACCATTTATTTGTATTTTAAAAAGAAAGAAAAATTGACCCCACAAAATTAGGAAGGGTATAATTTCTGAAGAAAGAATACACTACTGAATTGAAAATAATGTGCTTATGAACAACTTAATACAATGTCCTTAATTTTTTTTTCCTGTGGACTCTTTGACTATTATGGGCCAGTATTCATCTACAAACACGAATTCTCACTGTTTTCTCTTTTCTAAATGTAATTATTCATGTTCCTTTTCTTTCCTTTTTACTCTGCCATGAGTTCCCTAACGCTGTATGCATTTTGACCTATTCTGTGACAATTATTCTCCATCTCCCTGGGCACAGGGCTCCATAAGCCTCCCTCTCCTCTCCGGATCCTGACCCCGCACATCCCATCCCAAAGCGCCACTGGCACTATTGCTATTAAAACAGTGACCTCACCATTGACAGAGAATGAACATTTTCTCTTTTTTCATTTACTTTTGCTTCCTGGATGCTTATGGTCTCCTCTAACCCTTTGACATTTTTGGTTATACCCAAATATCCATTTGGCTCTTCTTCTCTCAGATATTATGTCCCCTGACACAACTACTTTTTCAAATTATGAAAGTCATTTGAATTCTGAGCCTATCTTTTGTGATACTAGACATGTGTGCGTCTGTGGCTCTAATCTTAATCAAACTTCACCTTCCTATTTTCTTGGTTATCACTGAAAATGTCAAGTTACAGACTTTGAGAAAAAACACCTCAAACTTCACTGATGTATCTGCTTCCAATAATGTGAATATTGATAAAAAAAATTGTGTACATTTTCTTAGCTAATTATTCATTAGTCATTTGATGTCTATATTAAAGGGAAAAAAAAGACCTAAGAAACCAAAACCGTATTGAAATCTCCACAAAGTTCCGCAGTACTCATAGTTGAATAGTATGTTTTTTAATCACCAAAGTCATCTTTTAGTCATAGGAAATGAAGTAAATTGAAAGGAACCTTCATGAAAACAAGATCTGTTAATATCATTCTAGTTTTCTTCACACTGTCAACAAAGAGAATCTTTATTGTGCTTTCACTTTCAGTGTATTGCGTAAGTCTGTGCCCTTTGAAAAGTTATCAAACAGAGGTTACCGTTTTATGCACATGTGCCAAGATTCTCAACAGTGGCACAGTTAGGATAAACCCTAGACAAAATTCATGCTTGGTGTAATCCCTGCTCCCCAAAATACTATATTTCCATTCTTGAGTCAACCATTTCTTTTGTGTATCTCTTGCCACATTACCAGATGGTCAAGGTGCCACACACAGCATTAGTTCTCACCAGGAAATCCCTATTTTATCTCCTCCTCCCAAACATAAAGAAGTAAATTGATGGAGAGTTGGCATTCACCTTTGAAAGTTATTGGTTTCTAGTATACAACAACAACAAGTGGACTTAGATCCAGGAAGAATACAGCATTTTATTTGTCGTCGAGCTCCCCAGGAAAAATAAAAATTAGAACAAAATGGAGACTGAGACTGTGCTGAATTACAGAAGCAATGATATTCTGAAGGCGTTTCAAAGAGAGCTGATACAGTAGAAATAAAAAAATAAGATACAAGGGAAGAAGTGAAATCAGCAATGAGGTGGCAGGTGAGGGGATACTTTTCCTTCCCTGGTCTTCAGGTGATGAAAAAAGGCAAGGCTGTCTTCAAGAGGAGTAAGTGATGCGGGTATTTTCTCTCCTTGTACAGACCTAGACCTTGGAGATGGTCAGAATATTGCGAGCCCAGCCACCATCTCAAATGATGATCGGGACTTCTACAAGGCTTTTTGGTGGTTTGTAGTCCAGAGATTTCAGACAAAGATATTTAAATGTGTAAATCAAAATACATAGGATTATAAAGCAAACCAATTATATTAAAATACCATTATTATTATATACCAAATATTAAGGGAAAATTTGTGACATGGTAGCATCTGCTTCTTTAAAGCATATTAAACAATAAGATTGAGTAATATGACTGGACGCTACCTTTTGCAGTAGTGATGAATATAAACTATGTTGCAGTATATGAATAACTGTAATATAAAATATCTGCAATTTCTGTTAAACATTTGGCAGAGAGAACAGCCAATTTTATGACGGTTTGCTGCCTGTTTTATAATTTAAGAAAATTTTAGCGTTCAGTTGAATATTAGTGATAAAGAGATAGTGTTTCTCCCCATCCAACTGAAGAAACTTTTAATACTATACCCTAAGGGGCATTTGGACTCCAGGTTAAGATCCTCCGTATCTACAGGCTGAAGTCGTTGGTGAAGAACTGTAAAGGAGGGTTTCTACAGTGGTACGATTCAAGACTGGTAAAAGGAGTGAAGGATAGCAGGAAGAAGTTTAGGAGATTCACAACGGAGATATTTCTGAGATAAAATTTCTTCCCTTAATTCTTAGCGCCATCACCCAAATTCAGCCTCTCATTTCTTGCCTGAATTAATACAATGCCTCCCAACTGATCTTACAACCCAAGCTCCCAGCACCACCTTGCAGTCCTAAAAAATAGCTTTATTTATGTTTCAGTTATGCTTCTGGGTTCAAAAGACACTCAGTGGGTCTTTATTGCCCCCCAAATAAAGGGCAGCTCTTAAGTCTGAATTTAGGAGTCTTTATTATTTGGCTTTGGTCTAGCTTTCTAATCGGTCTCCATTAGTCTTCTCCACATACCCCATGATGCAATCAAATGGGCTCACTTATGGCTCCCTGGTTGGATCCCAACACACTCCTGTCTAGCCTTTCCTTAGGCTTTCGCCTCCATGTGGAATTCTCTTCCCCACACTACATGTGCAGAAATCCTACCCATGTTAAAAGTTTAAGTTCAGCAGCCACTTATTACGAGAATAGAAATTTGTTTTATTCAATTTGGTTTCTAGAATAACGATTAGCTATATCCCTGACATATGAAAGATGGTTAATAAGAGCATTTTTTTTTTTGAGACAGAGTTTCGCTCTTGTTACCCAGGCTGGAGTGCAATGGCGTGATCTCGGCTCACTGCAACCTCCGCCTCCTGGGTTCAGGCAATTCTGCCTCAGCCTCCTGAGTAGCTGGATTACAGGCACGCGCCACCATGCCCGGCTAATAATAAGAGCATTTTAAATGAATGAACACGAAGGTTAAACATGGGATCTTGGGGAAATCTCAAGATTAGAAATTGGTGAATTTAAGATGGAATTCCAGGTAGCATGTTTCAGCAGCATGTGTGAAAGACTGGAAGAAGGGGTCCTACCATTTAGAAGAATAGGGAGTTAATAAGTAATGAATTGGAGCTCTTGTCTCACTTTATTTGGATATATTTTATTGGGTTTTATTTGTTTATCTTGTTTTTATTATCAATATCTCCTCTATGAAAAGGAGAAGGTGGTGATACCATAAGAAAGGGGCCCTGCATAGTGGTGCCAGCTGATTCCATCATGGTGGTATGAATATCAGCAGCCCTGTGTGTGCTATGGAAGGTTGCTGCACCTACTGACTCATCCTCTAAGTTCCCTCCCATCCCCTCACATATACCCATGTAACAAACCTAAATGTTCTGCACATGTGTCCCTGAACTTAAAGTAAAATACAATACAATACAATAAATGAAATCATGCAAAAAAATATCAGCAGTTGGATGGGAGGTCTACAGAATATCCTTTACAGTGAGAGTATTTTTTAAAAAGGTTCCTTCCCACATAAACTCAGACTTTCCCTTTCTTAAATGTTACCTGCCTTTAACGTAAATGAGATTCTGGATAGAAATTCTCTTGCTAACCAACTCCAGCTTTCCAGTTCCCATAGTACCCATTATAGAACAATGCAATCTCAAGGCTGCTGATGATATCAGATCTGATGAATTCTCTGTTCTCTATAAATTATTCAAAAGCAATTTCAGCTTACCAGAAATGAATTTCCCTTTCTATGAAAAAGACAAGTTTTGGTCATTTTCACCTTAAAATAACCTAATGATAATCAAGAGTAAATAGATGGATACAGAATATTTATCAGGAAATTTGTCCTTTGAAGGCTGAACTGACCTATATTCATATCTCTTTGCTAGATTCAAATGCAACTTGATATCTGTTAGATTAAAGAACCAGGGAGAATTAATATTAAACTGACCTTGAGCTGTCTCAATTTCTGATGAAAAGTTTCAATTGCAAATGTTTCTCCTGTGCTTTCAGAACACATTTTTCATAGTGAGAGAAGGCACTCCATTTGCAAGCTTTTTAAAATTTCTTGAGTAGAATTTTATGCAACTTATTCAGTATTATAATTCTCTTGATATAACCCTAATGCACCTGACCACCACACAAAATGGCAGTGAAGACAATGGGATTCAGTGACCACAGCCTAGCTTGCTTTGTCATTGTGTTTGGCCCAAGGAGACAGGAGATAGCAGTCTGTGCCATTATGCAATATTTAGGACAAGGATGAGTCAGTTTAAATGGAAACGTTATCTTAGTTCTGAGGTAAAAGGGCAGCTCTGCAAGCAAATGCCTTTTATGTAAACAATGATGGCAAACTTATCCCAAAGGGAAAAATGCAAATGACATATGTACTTCACATGAATAATTTGTCTTAATTGTCCATTCTTGGACTCATACCCCACGAATTCCTTGTTAAGAACAAAGACACCAATTTTCATTGATTGATTCTCCCTTTGCTGCTTTAGCAGGTAATTTACTCAAATAAGTTACTTCCAGGAAAAAAATAATAAACTAGGGAACCATAAGATAATTTCCACCCTAATGAAGCCTCTGACATTTTGGTTAAAACACTTAAAGAAGTGTGAATGGTGGTTTAACAGCCTTCGTGCAAATGTTGCCAGGTTTCTGGAGCACCTTTTTCCAAAGGCCCTGCTGCTGCTGTTGCTAATGTTAGGCATCATGACCTACTGGAAAAGTCCGTGGAAGAAAGTTATTGTATGCTTTTATTTCAAATTTTTAGCGTACAATAGAAAAAATCAGGCATTATAAGCGAGATAATGCTGCTGTTCTGTTTGGTTATTGGAGTTGGGTTAGTGGAAAGCTTATTAAAGAAACTCCAATACCTAATTAAGGATGGAAAGTAGGTAAGGAGTCTAGATTTACTGTTCTGGGTGCAGTTTTCTAAATTGAATAAAGATATCAGAGGATATGAAGAAGATACTGATTTTCTTTATCACTCCAAACGCATTTACCATGTCATCATTGTTTGCTGCGGGAGTTGAAATGGCATCCTCCCAACCCACAATTTTACCAACACAACTGCGACTCCATTGTGTCCCAGCAACACGATGAGATGAAGGTTCAATGCTCTTGAGATTTAGACACAGCCCGTTACTGCCCACAAAATTTCACCAGCCATGGGAAAAACAATATTGTATCTTTGAAGGATGGCCAATGTCTTTTTAAATTCAACTTTAGAAGGAAACATGCTCCTTTATATTTATATCTTACTGATTAAAAATCAGTTAAAAATACAAGTTGCCAAAGGAAATTTGTCTTTTAAAAAAAATCACAAATTACCAAAGGAAATACGTCTTTTTTTAATAAAGAGAAATATTAAAGATCTCATAAAAACTCTGTTCTGCAGGTTTTTTATGATGATGCATTCGTCTTCTCTTTTCTCTCAGAGATGTTTTAGCCTCTTTCTACTTTGAATGATCAACCCTGTGCAAAGAGAAAGGCCATGCTATTTGAAGAGCTGATAAACTGACAAAAATATGAATTTGCAGAGCATCAGTTCTCACCTTGAGTGTGCATGATATTCATGATGTGTGTTTATTAATATCCATATTCCTGAGCCCCATATCATAAATACCAATTCGGTAGACCTGATGTGATGCCTGGAGTATCTGAACACTGCCTAGGTGGTTCAATGAGAAACACTGAGACAGAGAGGTAGGAATAGGCCTGTTATTTTAAGAGGTCTTTCAAGAGCTGCTTTTATGTACCCACAGCTTGCATTTGGCATCCTCAGTTTATCCTGAGTGAGTCTTTCTGTGTCTCGTGATGTCCGCCTCCCCTTCCAGCACTCCCCCATCTACAAGCGCCACACTGCTACACTCAATTGCCTACCCCTGCACCCTAGGGAAAGGCGACACATCTGATGTGGTCCAGAAAGATCCCTCTCCCGTTCCTCACTTGAGCTTTATTTCTTTTGATATTTTTCTTTATACCAGGTAGCAGCACTTAAGAAGCAGCCTGATAAACTATGTAATGCTTATTAGGAATATAATGATGGAAAATAGCTTAATGCTCCCTCTTCAGGTCCTTTGTGTTAGCTGTTTCATTTCCCCCAGATCTTTGTTTTACCTTACATCACATCTTCTGAGACAGGTTTCCCTGACTATCCCTTGAAAATAGCCTCCCAGCCTCATCCCACCCTTCCAGCCATTCTCAAATCCAAATACTTACCACCGTCTAAAATTGTCTTCTTTCTTTTCTGTCTTTTCCCATAGTAAAGCGTAACTTCATGAGAACTGTAGGCCTTGTCTACTGTTTTTGCAGCTCTATCCCTGCCATATAAATAAAGTTCTCAATAAGCATTTGGTAAGTAACCAAATAGATATTAATTTCTCCCAGGAGTATATTTTTAAAGTGGACATGGAATAGATGGCTGTGCTTTTATCCCTGGGAATTTCAGGTACTGGGCAGCCTGGAAAGGAAGCTATTTTGGGATACTGGCCTTCTGATTTACAACCTGAACATACCCTTGGCAAGAGGGATTTAGTGGTAGGGGGAAAAGCAGAAGGTGACAGGAGAAAGAGAAGCAAAGGGGTGGATTTCTTCCCATTCTAAAACGTGCTTTTTTGGGGCATGTTGGGGAGGCTTCTTAATACTGGAGAGAGAGCTCCAACAAAGTATAATCCTAAGAAATGTGGTCATCCTATAACAGACAACATTCCCCACATACCCTAACACCCTCTGAATCCAGAACCAGCTGCTTAATGCCATTCCTTTATTAGGAGAAGTTATCCAAAGTCAGACGCTGGTAACCAGTATCCACAGGGGGATTTCAGATGAACATCAGCTGCCTGGCTTAAGTGCTGTATCTGCTATTGTAAATTGAATAATTTTTGGTCCTTGTTTTTCTATTTTGGAAGAGAGGATTGGTCTAAATTATTTCTTGTGTCTCTCCCAGCATTAACAGGAATTCTATGATTCAAACTATTCAGGGTCGCTGAAAATAATCATGCATGAGTAAGCTACTCCATCTACTGGGCATCTCTCAAATTACAAATATGATACCACTGAGGTATGGGAGCTTGGAGACGACCTTAAGAGCTCAATTATATTAACCATACACATATATTGAGTTGTTCCCTTCTTTCTAAATGCTTCAACCATTCTTCCATTAATTGGGAATTCCTCTGCTTTACTTCTGTGAACTCAGCAGGTGATGCTCACAAATGCTACTTAATAGTTCATGTATTTGCCTCTCTATAGTCATACGGCTTTCTTTCGGGTCTGACACGGTTAGGATGTGGGAACAGGTGAGATCTAGAGTAGAAGCAGATTGTTGGAAAGAGGTCAAGATCCCAGATGTAAACCTAGAAGCTGGGATAGGGGTGTGGTCTCCAGGAGCAGGTGGTTTGCAGGTAGGCACAAAACTAGGGACAAATGCATTAGGAAGGAAACTGAATGTCGTGAAAAGAAAGAACATCATCTTTTTAGTCAAGCAGACCTGAGTTTGAATCTGTACTACTTGGCTCCATGACCACAGGCAGTTTACTGAGAATGAGGTAAAAATGTGTCAAGGGGATGGAATCTAGTATTTGAAACTATGTACCAGGACCTGAAATCATTGGTTTACATACATTACCTAATAAAATCCTCATAAAAGCCTTATCAAGTATTACATACACATAATTTTCTATTAAATATTGGTGACTCATTGCTTTTCTTATCCCACACACTCTTCCTGGATAATCTGGCCATGTTTGTAATTTCAGCAACAACCTGTACAGCTCCACCAGACATTTGATTATTGCTGGTTAGAAAAGAAAATGGAGAATGATAGTATTCAATGGCTATTTCAAAGATTTTGCATTAGAATAGGAAGAGAAATATGGAAAGTTATGAGAAATGTGCATTCAAGTAGCTCCCCTAACCATCCCCTTCCCCAGAATGGTGGAGACAAATATGTTTTTAGGTTGAGAAAAAGTGAGATCAAAGATATAGGCAAGGCAAGTCCAGACAAGACAAACCACAGGAAGACAGGTCCACTCTCATGCTAAGATGCTTTTGTCTAGCAGACAAGTACTTCAAAGCAGCATTTGACTCTACTGACCACTTCCTTCTTCTTGAAACACATTCCTCTTTGGGCTCTGGGAACAAAAGACACCCTTTGTTTTCCTCTTGCCCAGTTCCTGCTCTGGCTTTATGATGCAATCATCCTCCTGCACCAGACTTCTGACAGACTCTGTCCTCTACCCAAGGCCTTTGTCTTCAGATCTCTTCTTTTGTAGCCGCCATTCTTCCTAGGTGACCTCATGGCATATAATACCATCTCTAAATGCTAGTGATTCACACAGTTGAACCTCTTTCCAGATTTCTCCCCAGAGCGCCAGCATTGTTTCTACCATATAGTCACCTGAATATTTAACAGGCATGGGGCCATTTGGGTTGCAATGAGACCATAAGGTGCCATCAGAAATAAACAATATTGTTTCCTTTCACCATCCATTCACACCTATTCTTTGGGCCTGTTTCTTTTCTGCTTCTCGGTTTAATTTCAGGGTAAATCCCCTAGAGTTACCCATTTTCTGGTAATTTTTAGTTAACTAAAAGTTGTAGTATAAAATCATCATTCTAAGATTTTGGGCTGCAGAGCCAAACTGACCTTCAAAGCTCACACTCAATTCCACTTCTCTACCCTACCTCCATTTAGTTTTAGAGCTTTATAGCTTTTAAAAGTGAATTGTTAGCCTCTTGGCAATTTTGGAAGGGAATATTGCTCACTTTTCTTTGATAAAAGGAAATAAAGATTAACAGGCCGTAGCTACAAAAGACATTCAGGATACATGAATAAAATATTTAATCTTATTTCATGCTCCAAATTTCATTCTTTGTTCAAAATGAAGTCTCCTCTCACTATTGTGTGCCATGCCACCCCCTGGACTCCTCACCCAGCATAGCAAATATGCTGCGATGATCAGAATTCCTGAAATAGAGACAAGTATTTCAAGCATAACACTGTGTTTTTCTTTGAGCATGTGTAGAGCCCAGTGTGTGAAGTGCCTCCCAGTCCCCCCCACACTCCCACATTTGGGTTCTTGCATGTACAGATTTATAGAACAGAACACAAACTGGCTTGCTCTGCTACAGTGTACAGGAAATACCACTTTTTGTTTTTAACCTGGCTGAATTTATAAAGTTAAATTCTCTTACTGGAACCTATGGGCTAGATATAGGTGATTTTGTGGCTAGATGGCCTATGCGGTACATGTTTCCATCATTTATTCCATTATTTATCTTTTTTTTTTTTTTGTATCTTCAGATTTTCTCTCTACTTGATACTACCTCCATCAGGCATTCACACTTAAATTGGTGTTTCAGATCTTAAAAACTATGAAAACACAACTCTTCCCTCATATTACCTTCCTTTTCAGCTGTCATTGGAGTTCTCCTTTTGCTAATGACAGACTGGAGTATCAACTCTGTTACTTAAAAAAAAAATTAAAAAGCTAAAGTGTATGTTTCTTCAGATACATCAGAGAACTGGTAAGACAGTGAAGACCACTGGGGCTAAAATCGGTCAGACAGTGAAGACCACTGGGGCTAAAATCCAGCAAAAGATGAGTCCAACATTGGGGTCACTTCTGTTTAAAAGGGCTGAGAAGCTGTGCAGAGCTTTTAAGAGATTCATAGCATTGAGACCCCATCAGGGAGGTGGTCCTGATATACAAGAATCTGAGTTAAAACCTTGAAAAATAATGCTGGAAATTAGGGCAAATGGGAAAAAGACTAACTCTCATAGGGATGGAAAGTTGACTCACAATCATTTTAGCACTAATTACATGAAAACAACCTTGGATTATTAATATTCTTATTTTCCCAAAAGAAACAAAATTGCAGAAATGGCAGAGAGAAACAGACCTACAGAAAATCCAGATAAACCATCAGACATGAACTTTAACATGACTATGATTAATATGTTCAAGGAAATAAAAGACAAGTTTAAAAATTTCAGCATAAACAGAAAACTGTAAAATCAAATGGAAACTATAAATGATAATATTTTTGCAATTAGCAACTGTGGCGTTAATCTGCTATTAAACTATAGAGTTAGAGGTATGTCAGAAGAATATAATACAGAATAAAGCAGAGAGACAAGAATAATGTTATGTTGGCTTTCATTCTTTTGAGAAATTAGCTAATGATGTTATTATTACAATGAGAGCCCCTCCCACACGGAAAAAAACTGAAAAGATGCATTCAAAGTTCAGAATGAAAACAACTACCAAATCTAGACCTCTATGTCCAGTAAAGCAATTCTCAAAGCATGAAGGAAGTATAAAGATATGTGCAAGGATAACTGAGAATTCATTACCGGCAAACCTCTTACTAAGTAGTTTTTCTGCTGGAAGGCAGCACATAATCTCAGGTTAAAATTCTGAATATGTGGTAACAGGTAAATATCAATAGGAGGAAGTAAATATGTAGGTCCATATAAAAGAATGTTGATTATATACAGGAATTCTAATAGGATTTGCATGTTGTGTATATAATATAGAATATCCAGGTACCTACATAAGAATGCCAATCACATTGTCAATTATAGTATTACAGTAGTTCAAACTGAACTGTGTGTCTTACCTGTCACTCTATACCCTTGTAAATTCCTCCTATTTCAGTAAATCATACATTATCCAATCAGTTTCTTTTGCCAGAAATTTTATTCTTATTTACCCATCTCTGTGCTATAAATGAAAAGTTTGTCCCCCCACCAACCTCCCCAGTTTCATTTGTTGAAACCTAATTGCCAAAGGGAGTACATTTAGAAGTGAAGATTAAGTCATGAGGGTGAAGCCCTCATAAATGAGTTTATGGACTTTATAAAAAGAAATTCCAGATACTCCCTTGTCCTTTTCACCACGTGAAGACAGAGTGAAAAGACAGCCATCTATGAACCAGGAAGTGGGCTCTCGCCAGACAATGGATCTAACAGTGCCTTGATCTTGGCTCTCTGCTTTTGGCCTTGATTTTGGCCTTTGATCTTGGCCTTGATTTTGGCTCTTTATAAACAAAGTAAAGCCTTTCTCAGCCTTTAGAACTGTGAGAAATATATTTCTGTTGTTTATAGACCATCTAGTTAATGGTATTTTGTTATAGCAGCCTGAACAAACTAAGATGTGCTGCCACATTTAATCCAGCACCAAATCCTATTGATTTTAGCTCTTAAATATATCAGAATATCTATCTAGCTTTGTTTATTACTCTCACGTGGGTCACCCCTCTTGCACAGACTGGCACTGGCTTTTCCAAGTAGTATTTCTATTCCACTCTTGTCCCTTTTTAATTTATTCTCTACATAATGGAATTATCTTTTGAAAATTCCCTTGCCTACACCATTTTGGTGGTTTTCTATCACAGTTAGAAGAACACCCAGCTGTCCCTATTATTGCCTCAAGGCTCTGTGTAGTTGGCCTCCTGCCTACCTCTTTAGCCTAATCTCCTTCCTTCTCTGCCCTCCCCCATTGACTTTTTCTGAGTTCCTCAAACATATCATGCCTTTCCAGCTGAGGGATTTCACATTTGTTGTTGCTTCTGCCTGGGGAGTTCTCATCCCAACTTTCTGCCTGGCTAACTTTTCCTCCACCCTCCCCTCAGACCTCAACTAAAATGTTATATCTTTAAAAAGGGATTCATTTTATCTCTTCCTCCTCCTATTTATCCCAGACCCTCCATTTTGCTTTTCTGCCAGTTGTCAACTTAACTGCTTCTCAGCTCCAAGTTCACCTCTGGATGTATACTCTGCAATAACGGGCAGAATTCCTTTACTTAGTTCCTCTTTATAGAAAGTATGGTGCTAAGCAAAGGAGGCTAGAGGAACCTTGCAAGTGAGAGGGGTGCTCCTGCTCTTCCCATCTGCTTCAGGGTAGGTGGGCAGGATGGGAGTGTGGACATTAGGGGGTGCTTTGTCCCAGCCATACATCCAGAATGCACTGTCTCTCTGAGACCTTGCAGCCCTCTCATGGTCTAGTAATTGTCTTTCTGTGACCCTCTCAGTATAGGCATTCTAGACTCTGGGTCTGCTGCCTGCCAACCCAGACGGAGTGATTCTCTTTGCTCATTTCCTGTCTCTCCTGTGTTTTTCTTCTGCCGCATTTCCTACACCACCACCTCCTAACAGGGCCTTCTTAACAGAAACACCTCATCCTCCAGGCCTCTTGCCACATAGACATCCTCATTCTCACTGCAAACCCACATGCCAGCCACCAGCTGAGGTTTGCCTGACCCATCTGTGGCCCAAAGATTGCTTCTTGTTTGCCCTGTGACTGCAAACTAACCCTGGCCTGGAAAATTTGCTGCCCTGCCATCCAGTGGATTCAAGGACATCTCTCCAATGAGATCTGAATTCCCAGCCTCTGAGAAATGTCTCCCTTCTAGGTCTGTCCTTCTTTGGGTATGCTCCCTTGGTACCATAAACAGTTATTTTTATAGCCTGTAGTTATTCTTTTATTATAGTTTAATAACTCTTTATATTAAACTCTCCCTGTTTAAAACACCAGTTGATTCTATTTCTTGATTGGATCTAGATTGCTACAATTCTCTTTTCCCTCCCTTTAATTTTTCTTACAGTACTAATCGGACTGCATGTTTTGTGTATCTCTTTCTTAATATCAGTCTCTTCCATGGAACTATAAGCACAAACAGGGCAGGCACTGTGTCTGTTTTCTATTTTGTTGTCTTCCCAGCACTTAACATAATGCCTGGCTATATTTGTTGCATGAACGAATATGGTTGAGTTCATTTTCTGCTAATTTATTCTGTTATCTTCTTCTGATGCCCCATTAACTACTCCCAGTCATTGCTATCTATTCTGAAAATCAGACGTAATGTATTCCGAAACCTGTAGCACCACAGGGGGTCTGGTTTTGGCTCTTTATAAACAAAATAAAGCTATATTTTATATTCTCCTATCTCCACACTAAAACCTCTTGTGTTTCTGGGGCATAATGGGGACTTGAAATAAAAATAAAGGGTCAGGCACAGTGGCTCATGCCTATAATACCAACACTTTGGGAGGCCAAGGCGGATGGAACACCTGAGGTCAGGAGTTCAAGACCAGCCTGACCAGTATGGTGAAACCCTGTCTCTACTAAAAACACAAAAATTGGCCAACCATGGTGGTGTGCATCTGTAGCCCCAGCTACTCAGAAAGCTGAGACAGTAGAACTGCTTGAACCTGGAGGTGGAGGTTGCAGTGAGCCGAGACCACATCACTGCACTCCAGCCTGAGTGACAGACACTGTGTCTTAAAAAAACACACAGAATAAAATAAAACTACGCACCACCATCACCACCACAGCAAAAAAAAAAAAAACCCTATTGTGGTAGTGATGGTCTCAACTGAAGTTACTCACAATAGTTTTTTTCTTAGCTGTGTTCAAATCATAAGATTCACATCTCTTTTCCCAAAAAGACTAGCAGCTAAAAAGTACATTTATATTTTAACTCCAACTACTAATAACACTACCGTTCTGATTTTTCACATAAATTCCACCCCAGGATTCATACCTTCAAATCCATACAGGGCCTGGTGGGTAATTTAAATCGCTGGGCTCAGTGTAAGGAAATGAGGAGGAGTAGGGATTATGGCAAATTGGAGAGTCCATGCTTCACCTGAGTGCATTTAATTAAGAAACATATAAAAACACTGTGCTAGCCAAACGTAACGTCTGCAGACAGCACCAGTCCTATGACTGCCACCTGGAAAACCCAGACCTAACTGGCTCCAAGAACCCTTCAGAGTTTCAAGAACCAGGATTCTTAAAACATGAAGTGCTTGACATAGTCTTGCCATATATTTATAACTGAGGAAGGGCATTAAAAGGTAGCATCTGTCTTTTTTTTTTGAGACAGTCTCGCTCTGCTGCCCAGGCTGGAGTGAAGTGGCATGATCTTGGCTCACTGCAATTTTCACCTCCGAGTTTCAAGCAATTCTTGTGCCTCAGCCTCCCCAGTAGCTGGGATTTCAGGCATCCACCACTGTACCTGGCTAATCTTTGTATTTTTAGCAGAGATGGGCTTCACCATGTTGGCCAGGATGGTCTCAAACTCCTGGCCTCAAGTGATCCACCTGCCTCAGCTTCCCACAGTGCTGGAGTTGCAGGTGTGAGCCACCAAGCCTGGCCAGCATCTACTATTATCATTTCACAAGAGGAAACACAAATTGTTACCCAAAGTTAGGAAGGACATAATCTCAGAATAAAGAAAAAACCATTCCAAGAAAGAATAATTGGCAAGATTATGTTAGTTATTTTTATCTTTTTGCTATAAATGGGAATAAACTTGTTTATGGTACTCACCCAAGTTACAAATAAGAATTACCTTGAAAGCTTAAAAAGGAGCCTATAATTTCCGTGGCCACACTCTTGGAGATTTGGGAAGTAAGGGAGAAGCAAAGAGTTTGCATGTGTACTTTGGAAAACTTCTCAGGAGGCTTCTGAAAGCCTACCAGTTGAAAACTTCTAGTTTGTTCTACTTTAATACTCTGAACACAGAGACCAGGGACAAGACTATCCTTTCTCATCCTGATTAGAGAGAATCTTGTTCTTCTGCACTGGAGGGAGACAAAGTTTTTCAAAGTAGCCATATGGCTCACATTGCCATGAAAGGCAGATCACTTCATGGTCTATGTCACAAATAAGCAATTCATAATTTAGAAGTAGAAAGTCTTCAAAATAATTCAATATGCAAAATTATTCCTTATTTTAAAGAAGTATCAATTGCCTAATTGATATATTCCTTCCTTTGTGCCAGAAAGGAAGCAAGATTGTTTATATATGTGTGTGTGTGTGTCTATGTGTTTATTATATCTGTATATCTTTATTATATCTTTATCTATGTCTTCATTATATCTGAAGCTTAAAATTAAGAAACTAGAGCAATGCAAAATAAAGGCAGAAAAAATAAGATTGTATTACAAATGAGGTAAACACTCAAAACTCCTGCTGTGAATGCTCGCTAGAGGTGGGTCATGTGACCCAGAGTTGTTAGATTAGAGAGGAGGAGGTCCTAGAGGAGGGAGTCTACTCAGCTCCCATCAGTTGTTGCTAGAGAATTTTTCAAGAGAATTTAGAGATTGAGATTTCTATGAAATCTCTGTTATGATCTTTGCATCTGATTAATCCTAGCACTTTTGGAGGCTGAGGTGGGCAGATCGCCTGTGGTCAGGAGTTCAAGACCAGCCTGGCCAACATTGTGAAACCACGTCTCTACTAAAAATATAAAAATTAGCTGGGCATAATGACAGGTGCCTGTAATCCCAGCTACTTGGGAGGTGGAGGCAAGAGAATTGCTTGAACCTGGGAGGCAGAGGTTACAACGAGCCGGTATCACGCTGTTGTACTCCAGCCTGGGCGACAGAGCGAGACTTCCTCTAGGAAAAAAAAAATTAGACACTGTGTTACATAGAGCTGAGAAAACACCTGTGCTGATGAGATGTGGCTTGCAGTTTGATAGTTTGAACTGCACATTAGAATCACTTGAAGCGCTTTCTCCAAATACCGAGGCCTCAGCTCCATCCCAGACTTGCTGAATTAGAAACACCTGGGAGGAGAACTGAGTGTATCTTGAGAGTGTTCCCTAGGAAATTCCAACGTTTACCGATAGTTAGAAATCACTGCTTCAATGAAATCTGGAAAATGAAAAAGGCATTCCAGGCCGCTTCTCTGGCACTCGGCTTCAGAAGCCATAATGACATCCAGGCCCCATCACTTGGACAACAGTGCCCAGGCACTGATTGTGCCCTGCCTCGATTTCTCTAGGGTACTAGGCATGCAGTTCAGTTCTTAGATTTTGGATTTGATAAGGAAGTTTTCACAGAGGATCTGACAGTAGGAATAAACAAGATAGAAACTTATGTGCCAGCCTTGACTTATGCAGCAGCAGAGAAAATAGATTACAATTCTCTGAGCTCCTGATGAAGAAAAAGTTCCTGGGAAGTCACAGGCGAGAACACCACCTTACAAGACAATACTTTGGTCACGGAATGGTCCACGTGACCAGTTCTTTCTGAGATTTCTTGTTCTTACCTGTGTCAGCCCTCAGCCCTCCCCTCAGTTTACCCTTCTATATTTGTAATAGTAGAGGCAGCCATCATATTTCAGCACATACCACCTCTTCCTCCAACCCTTCACGATCCTGGAGTGAGTCCTCTTATGTAGGTAGTCACGGCAGGTGGGCCAAGGTGTATTGGGACAGCGGCTGATACCAGATCCCACCACCAGGGTCAAGATGTCTGTACCTAGAAGCATGCATTTGAGATAATTTAGCGGCTGAAAATTTTATAATCAACTGGAAGAACTGTTACTATTTAGAAAGAATGGATGAGGAAAAAGTTACATTTTTTAAATAAATGCAATGAAATAGAATCCTACAATTGGAATGAACCAGAGAGTTCCTCTGTAATTCAAACACTCATATTTGAGGACAATGAAAACTGGAGAGGTAAAGTAACTTCATTGAGGACCCATAGCCCATAAGGCGATGAATGAAATGTGCCACCCAGGTTTCCTGACTTCTAGTGCAGACCTCTTTCCATTGAACCACCCAGCCATGGTTGTCCTGGTCATGGGCTCCTCAAGTCTGTTCATTTCTACTGTTTATAATAATCAAGATGCATCTTTAAACAGACTTTGATTTACTTCCTAAGAAGGAGGATGAGTGGGGCTTAGCTACCTTTCTACCTTTTGACTCAGGTTAGCCAAAGGCAGGATCTAAGTCACTACTTGTCACTATTGCCAATATTGTCTCTGATAAAAATCAATGACAAACTTTTGAACTTGGAAATAGACAGAAGTTCTAGGTAGGGCAAGCTACAAACGTTTCTTTTTCTCCTTTTCCTCCTTTTTCTTGCCTATTTAACATACTGCTGAGGATTTAACCCTGAGCTTCCGGATTCCTGTCCTCTCTTTTATAGAATGCCTTCTTTGGTGCCTGAACACTAGTGGCATCCCTTTCCCAAAGGATTGGTATGGTGCATAGCTTGAGGAAAATTGTCCCTGTCCCTGTTAATATGAGGTCACTGTTTACCCACTGTGCTTTGATGGTGCCAGCATGGACATAGGCTTTTATTGCACACCTACTTCTTGATGCCTCTAGAAAATTCTCTGAATGTCACTCAGACGGATAGCAACCCTGACATGCTTTGAAGACTGCAAGTGGGATCTGACTTCATTTACAATTCCTCTGAGAGGAAGGCCACATCCCTGAAGGAGGATAGTTGGCTTTGGCAGCGCTGACTTCATCATGATGTCTGACATTGAGATTACCGATCTGTTTAGAGCTGTCTATGGAAATGGGGGTCAGCGAGGAGACTCCTCTTCTATAAATGACAAGCTCCAACCCAAGGGATCATTCCTGGCTGAGCTACATGGCCCTGAAAATAAAGATTTGTCCCAGAAAGGCTGACACAATCTTAACTTTAGCAGCACGCAAAGCACCTTGGTAATTAAATAACTCTCTGTGTGTCAAGATAATTCTTCATTGCCATGTAAATACATTTTAATTTATTGAACTGCCCTTAAGCTCCTGTCAAAAACACATGCAGTAAAATGAGAAGAAATGCTCCAGATTGACCGGCAACCCACAAATGTCTTTGTCTTTGGACTTCCGTCCCCAAAGAACTGCACTCCTGGACTAATATACATAGTTGACACGTCTGCCAATTTATTTATGTACTGCTGCAGTGGGCTGCCCCTTGAGGTCATTTTCCTTTTGCTTACACAGACTGCATATGGGTTTCTCTGATACTGATCAGGCTAAGTGTGTGTTTCAGCCCAGCCATAAACATAACTTGGTGCACCACAAAAAATTCTCTGTGGGGCAGGGATACAGATGGCCCTGCTGAAGCATGGTGTCATCATATTAGAGGAGAGTTTTTTCACATTCAGAGTTAGGACATGATCCTGATGCAGGGGGACTTGCTGGGTTGCAAACAGCTGTCGGGAACAGTGGTTTTATGCTCATAACCAGATCCTATCTGGGGTTCAGGGGACTTGGGTCTGACATTCACAGAGGTTTGATTTGAGACTTTAGACTTCTGATATTATCTTCAAATGAGGTTGTTTGTATAGTCATTGTAATTTCTGTGTAAGTGTTAAAAGAACCACACTGTCAAGTGCAAACATTTAAAACCTCCTGGTTTTGTTACTACTTGTTTATTAACTTACTGGGACCCTAAATTATGGAAGTGCCTTAGCTTACTGTTTTCCAAACTAAACGTAGATGCCAATTAGCTTATGGGTCTGTTGAAACTGCATATCCTCATTCTGTAGGGCTGGTATGAGGCCTGAGACTGTGTTGTAACAAGTTCTCAGGTGATGTCAGACTGCAATTTCAGTCCCAAGTCCCCAGGCATCTCTGTTTCTGAGAGTCTCTACTCATTAATACAGTCCTTGTCACCAACCAGATTTCTTCTTTTCCTTACCTGTGATTTAGTTTCCCATCTGCTTTCACTTTCAGTTGCAGTATTTCTCAGCAACAGAATTATTAGGTTTTTCCTAACCCCCACTTTTTTCTGTAAGTATCTCCCCACTTTGGAGAAAGGAAACCCATAACCATTGCCTTTCTCTTCTGGAGATCCCCAAAATCTTGCTTTTTGGGGGGACCGTGGGAGGAAGGATGTGGGTATGTAAATGTCTACAGCCTGAGGTGAAACAGTCAAGAGAGATGTTAGTTTCATGAGATGAAAGAGTTTGAAAATCCACATTTTTAGGGAATCCAGTTATTTGGTAATGGCCTCCTTACGTCCTTAAGTCCTTAAAAAATAAAAGCTATGCAGCAAACTCTTCTTCCCTAGCACTTTGGTCTAGGGTTTTGGAAGTAAAGAATTGTGGGTGAGATTATTTACAGCTACAGGAAAGAGAAAACTGGTTTCTTTTTCTAATTCACACTTTCTCCTTGGATCATGGTCTTCTTATTATGTCACCAGTCTTAAACTGTGTCACAGTCTCACCTCGACTGTCAGACAAATTCCACCACTCTCTCAGGTGCAGGCGAGAAATATGCAAGACGTGTACTTTCCTGAGAGCTTGTACTGTGCTCAGTAGCTGAGGACCTACACTCCAGAGGTGCTTCTGTATTTGCTTTTAGTAAAGCCTGCACTTAGTAAAACAAGGAAGCAAAGAAATTCCAGGTTGATTAAACCTCACTGTTTACCATTACTCTCTTACCGGTGATTAAATTTTCCATTTGATTCTGCAAATAACCAGCCCTTATAAAAGCCAAAACCTGGATCATTGGAGGTCAGGAGTTCGAGACCAGCCTGGCCAACATGATGAATCCCTGTCTCTACTGAAAATACAAAAATTTAGACAGTTGTGATAGCAGATGCCTGTAATTTCAACTGCTCGGAAGGCTGAGGCAGGAGAATCACTTGAACTCGGGAGGCAGAGGTTGCAGTGAGCCAAGACTGCACCACTGCACTCCAGCCTGGGCAACAGAGCGAGACTCTGTCTCAGAAAAGAAAAGAAAAGCCAAAACCAGAAAGTAAGAAAAACCTAATTTAAATAAAAATTCTCATGGAGAATGTGTCATTCACAATGTGACACCAAGTGCTTTTATAAGTCTCCAGTTTTGCTTTTCCCATCTATTCTCAGCTGCAAAATAAAGCTAACTTGTATAGATGTGTGTGACTAGTAATTTTGAATAGTATTTTTAATTATAAAATTAGACTTTACAACATATAGTAAATCCCCCTTTTAATTTTAGGCTATGGAGATAAGATAACACTTGCCTCAGAGTCTAACAAAACAGATTTCTAATCTTAAAGCTGTAACCTTTTGGGCTTGCCTCTAAGATGTGGAGCTGTGCACTGATGCTGGGTTGGGTGTGAAAGAATCACCAGGGAGAGTTGATTAAAATTACAAATGTGCAGTCACCACCAGGAATTCTGCATTTAAAAGAGTTTCCAGGCGAGTCTGACATACAGCTGGATTTAGGATTCAGTGTTCTGGGAAAAGCGATTTGCTGTTCATAAATCTAGATCAGTGAAGTAGCAACCAGTAGTAGGATAGGATTTTGCCACAGTTTTAAATGTGTGGGAATGAGTCTGCAAAAACACATAGCGGTCAAAAAGATATCGGCTAGACTTTCAGGACTTTTATGCAAACAGAAGTAAGATGCAGGTGGAAACCTTTAGATTTCTAAATGAGCTCTTAATAAATACTTCATAAATATGTATTCCAAGACCTCCATATGACACATGAATTTAACAAAAGATTCTATTCATTGTGTCTTGATTATTGCTTTCTTCAGACAAGTTGATACTTTTCCCTCCAAAAGAGAACCCTCAAAAACTTGTTTCAAATTCTGTATATTCCAGAAAACACACTGACCATTTATAGAATCGTTAACAAAATGAAATATGTAAAGAAAGTACTACATAAAATTTAGTTCTTCCTATTTTTTATTCCTTTTCTCTTCTTCCTTAGTTTCATAGTCACCTATATTATATTCTTAGAGGCCCAGTGCTTCTCGGTAATCCTGCTATGATTTTCCTTTTTTTCACCATTATTGCCTGTAAATTTTAGAAGATGGAGAAACTTAAATCATGTAGGGCGAGTCCCCATCCCTGGAGGCATTCATTTGTTGCTTTGGACTCAGATGCAGATCATTGAGTGAATCATAAAACTGGGGGCTTGTCGCAAGATAGTCTAGAGTACAAGGCTCCCTTTTTGCTTTGTTTTCTTTATTTTCTCCTCACATGTTTTGCTTTCTATAATAGGCAGTCACAAAATGTGTTTGATGTAGGAATGTAGGCACACTATTTTGTGTATCTTTTAATTTATGTACATGGTATCACCCTAAGAACTCCTTCTCTCCCTCCCTCCCTTTCCTTCCTTGCTTTCTTTCTCCCTTCCTCCCTCCCTCCTTCCCTCCCCGCTTCCTCTCCTTATTCATTCTCCCTCCCTTCCTCTCTTCCTCACTCCTTCCTTCCCACCACCCACCTTCTCTCTCTCTCTCTCTTTCTCTCTCTCTCACGCGCGCGCGCACACACACACACACACACACACACAATTCAAAACCATGTTTTAAAAACCTATCCATGGTACTACCTAAAAGCATATCTTGTACATTGTTTCAAAATGAGGCACAGAAGTTCAGAGTAGGCATCCATTAAGGCTTACTTACCTATTCCCCTAGAGATAGGCACCAAGATTGCTTCTGATTCCTTTCTACCACATTGAACACTGCAATGAATGCCCTCATATGTGGCCCCTCAATGGTTTCTTTGGGCTTATCTGCCCAAAATGGGACTGTTAGGACGTGAGTTAAAAGCACTTCACTAGGTTCTGCCAGATTGTTCTCTGAAATGTCTCTGTCCCAACAAGAATGTATGAGTATTCTCACGTCCTTGTATCTGTACATTCTTGTCAAAGCTGGCTGTTATCTGATTTTCTAATGTATTTTCTTTCCTAATCTAGCGGCTCTAAAATATCCTGTTGCTAATACGCATTTCTGTGATTACTAACAAAGTTATTCTCCAACAATTTATTTTACTGACACTATGCTTTTAACTTTAAAATCGCATCTTTAATATAGTTGAATACACCTTTGTATATGGTATAAAATGGACTGTACAGTGTATGAAGGTATGAATTCAACTTATTTTACAACCTTTATCATACATAATTTTAATAAACATTTGAGTATGTTTCTGAGCTTTCAAGTCCATTCTATTCCACTGGCCTCTGGTCTGTACCGTGAGAGTACCATACTTTTTTTTATTACCCTTTTGTAATATACTTTAATACCTGGTATGAAAAATTCCTTTGTCATTACTTGCTATATTCACAAATGACATAGCTATTTGAAGACATTTATTTTCTACATATGTTTGTGGATAAGTATAACAGGGTACTCAAAAATTTATAAAATGTTATGGGAATTTACATTTTAGATTACTTTTTGGAGAATTAAAATCTTTACAAATTTTTTTCACCAATAAATCTACTATAAATTTCCAGTTATTTAGGTCGTCTTTTATGCACCTGGATAAAGTTGAATTAGTCAGAATTTTTGATGTTAGAACAAAGAGAGGTTGTTATAGTCAGCACTGTTCTTCTGAATCTCAAAACAAGTTTCTCCATTAAATATTTTTGTTCCTTTTATGTACTTGTCTCCTATTTATGATTAGGTTTTTAGTAGAGAGTCTTTATCAAGTTATGAAAGGAAACTGTTGTTTTTACTATTTAGGGGATTTAAATACAAACACACACACATATGATACTTTATTAAATCGTTATTTTGTACTGTCTGTTGAGATAATCATGTGATTTTTTTCTTTATATTAATGTGATGAATTATATTAAAATTTTTTTTCATAAACTCTAAGGGTATAAACTTTACTTGATTATGATGTAGTGTACGTATTTTTTTAAAAGTTTGATTTAGATATTTACCATTTTTGTTAGAATTTGTATATCTATATATTCATTAATAAAATGGACATATTTTTCAAAATATGTTTATCCGGTTCTGGAATCTAGGTTACAGCAGCTTCATAAAGTAAGCTGAATAGTCATTCACTATTTTCTGGAAAAACTGTATAGAATAGGGATTATTTGTTGTTTAAAAGTTGGATAGGTCTTCTCTGTAAAAATGAGAAAACTAGTATCCTGGGCTTTTGAATGGAGTGGGGATGGAAATGAGGTGGGGATGGAAATGGGAGAGACATGAAGTGGTGTCTTTGTTTATTCTGTCAGTATCTTTAATTATGATAGTCTACAAATTGTCTATTCTTGCGCTAATTTAGGTACTCTAAATGCTTCTAGAAAATGTTTTCATTTATCTGGTTTTAAAGTTCATTAGTCTATAGTTGTTCAAAGTAGTATTTTATTATTTCAAAAACCATGTATGTTTTTGCCTTTTTACTTTCCTTTGTTCTCTATTGTGTCTATTTACTTTTTCTCTTTTTACTGTTTATCAGTGATGCCACAGATTTGTCTGTATTGTGAATCTTTTGAGAGAACCAGCTCTTAATTGTATTAATATGCTGTAGTTTTCTTTTACTTCCCGACTTCAGTAATTTCTACCGCAAACTTTTTTTTTTATTTCTTTTTGATTTCTTTGGGTTTATTTTATGGCTTCTCCCCCCTAACTTATTGAGTTGAAACTTTACTCAATTAAATTTTTCTTGCTTTTGATAAAGATATTTTAAGTATAAATTCCCTCTAAATAATATTCAGTTGTGTTCTATAATTTTAACGTGTTGTTTTTATTGTTACTCAGTTTTAAATGGTATAATTCTTAGAAGCATTTAAAAAATTTTAAACCATGTAACTTTAAAGAAAGTTATTCTTTATTTAGTTTTAATTTAATTGCATTACGGATAAATAATATAATCTGTATGATGTTGAGTCTTTGGAATTTATTGGGGTTTCATTCATGGCCTGATTATCATCTTTTATGAATATTTCATTGTATTTAGAAAAAAATATGCTTTGTGGAATGTAAGTTCAAATTTATTAATGCTTTCTTCAAGTTTTATGTACTGATACTTTTAAACAAGTTTTATTGTGGTAAGAACATTTAACATATCTACCCTGTTAACAAATGTTTAAGTGTACAATACACTATTGTTGACTACAGGTACAGTATTGTAGAACTGATCTCTACAGCTTATTCATTTACATAACTAAAATTTATTACTGGTTAATTAGCACTTCCCCTGTCCCACTTTCCCCAGGCTCCTGACTACCACCATTCTATTTTTTACCTCTATGATTTTGACTGTTTGAAATGCCATAAGCAAGTAGAATCATGTTGTGTCTGTTCTTTTGCAATTGGCTTATTTCATTTAGCATGATGTCCTCAAGGTTCATCCATGCTGTCACATACTGCAGAATTTCCTTCTTTTTTAGGGCTGAATAATATTCATTTATATGTATGCATACTTTTAAAATCTGTGTTGATGGACACCATGGTTTCCACATCTTGGCTATCATAAATAACACTACAATGAACATGGGAATGCACATATCTCTTTGAGATAGTGATTTTATTTCTTTGGCATAAATACTTAGAAGTGAAATTCCCGCATCATATGGTAGTTCTCCTTTAATTTTTTGACGACTCTTTATGCTATTTTCCAAAGTTTTGCATTCCCGCCATCAGTGTGCAAATTTTCCAGTTTCCCCACAGTCTCACTAACATTTGTTGTCTATGGTTTTTTTGATAGTAACCATTCTGGTAGGTGTGTGGTGATACCTCACTGAGGTTTTGATTTGCATTTCCATAATAACTAGTTACATTGAGTATTTTTTTCATATATCTATTGGCCATATGTATAGGCTAGGAGAAATTTGAATCAGGCTATTAGTGCTATTAATTTGTATGAGTTCCTTCTATATTTTGCAGATTAATCCCTCAGCAGAAGCTTTTTTAGTCTGATGTAGTCCCCATTATTTATTTTTGTTTTTGTTGCCTGTGCTTTTGGTGTCATATCCAAAGCATTATTACCAAGACCAATATTAAGAAACATTTCTCCTTTGCTTTCTTCTAGGAATTTTAAGGTTTCAGGTCTTACATTTAAGTTCTTAATCCATTTTGAGTTGATTTTTGTGTAAAATGTAAGATGAGGATCTAATTTCATTATTTTGCATGTGGATAATCCAGTTTTCTTAGCTCCACCTATTGAAGAGACTATCTTTTCCCCATTGTGTATTCTTGGCACCCTTGTCAAAGATCAGTTGGCCATATATGCATAGATTTATTTCTGGCCTGTCTATTCTGTTCCTTTGATCTTCCTCTCTTTATGCCAATACCATATGCTTTGACTACTATAGTCTTGTAATATATTTTGAAATTGGGAAATGTGACTCCTCCATCTTTGCTGTTCTTTCTCAAGATTGATTTGGCTATTTGTGGCTTTTTGTGGTTTCATGTAAATTTTAGAATTTTTTTATTTCTTTAAAAATTCCTATTGAGGTTTTGATAGGGATGACCATGAATCAATAGCTTGCTTTGGGTAGTATGAATATTTAAATATTATGATGTTTTCCAGTCTATAACACAGGATGTCTTTCAACTATTTGCATCTTAATCTCTTTCATCAATGTTTTCTCATTTTTAGTATATAAGTCTTTCACTTCTTAGTTAGGTTTAAGCCTAGGTATTTTAATTCTTTTTGCTGCTATTGTAAAGGGGATTTTCCTCCTAATTTCCTTTTCAGCTAGTTTGCTGTTAGTGTATAGAAACACAACTGAATTTTGTTTGTTGATTTCCTATCCTGCAATTATACTGAATTCAATTATTAGTTCTAACAGTTTGTTTTTGGCATTTTTAGGGTTTTCTATTTATAAGATTGTGTTGTCTGCAAACAGGGATAATTTAACTTCTTTCTTTCTGATACGAATATATTGAAACTGCCAGAGTTCCAACACTGGCGAGACACTATTTTGGGCATCCCTGGAGAAGGTAGTGAAATGGATACACACATCAACCTTCTCCCTCCCCAAGGGTAGCAGTGTTGGGAATTTTTTTGTCCTTGCTTTATGCGGAGCAACAGGAAGGATCCACGGTGCTTCCCAGCACAAGCCGCTGTCTCTTCTCTCAGAGCTCCATGGCCAGCAAGACAGAAGCTAGTCACTGCTGACGTCCCTTGGAAAAGTTGGGGTGCTGGATGTACAAACCACACCCTCTCCCTGTCCTTAAAAAGGTTGTAGCTTATGGGTTCTTCTTGATTGTATAGTGCTGTGCTCAATGTAAGGATTCTGTCAAGAGTATGTGCCAAACCTCCCTACTGGCTTTGGTGAGTTTAGCCTAGTGTTTGCCTGGGATGTGGGCCTTGCAGTAAGTTTCTGGATTTCTTACAGAGAGAATTTGTCAGATAATGTTATAGACAATAGAAAACTTCACTAAGATTTTCCATCACCTTTGTTTCCCATGATTACTATAAAATAATTTTGGATTTATATTTATTCTTGTTACAGTGTTTCATTTAAGACTATTTCAGACAATGTTTTATAAAGCTATGAATACTCACATATGTCTTTTCTGTGCACTTACATTTAAGTAATAGCTTAGCTGGATAGTATAATATAGCTATTTTCTGTATCAACCCCTCTTCAGGACAAACAATTTTATCTAACTCAGAACTTACCAATCTCATAAAGTGGTAAGACAAAAAACAAATAAAAATTAAGCATTATTAGAAAATAATATCAGCAAGATGCCAGAGTAGGAAGATCATTTTCCGCCTTCTAAACATATGAATTGATTAATAATTCACAGACAAATTGTCTTTGTAAGAAATCCAGAAACTTATTGTAAGTCTCCACATTGTATACCAGTATCCAATGCTGTTAAAAAGTCTGATATCGGCCAGGCGCAGTGGCTCACGCCTGTAATCCCAGCACTTTGGAAAGCCGAGGCGGGTGGATCACGAGGTCAACAGATCAAGACCATCCTGGTCAACATGGTGAAACCCCGTCTCTATTAAAAATACAAAAAATTAGCTGGGCATGGTGGCGCGTGCCTGTAATCCCAGCTACTCAGGAGGCTGAGGCAGGAGAATTGCCTGAACCCAGGAGGTGGAGGTTGCAGTGAGCCGAGATCGCGCCATTGCACTCCAGCCTGGGTAGCAAGAGTGAATCTCCGTCTAAAAAAAAAAAAAAAAAAAAAAAAATTCTGATATCAATCAGATTTTAGTGGTTTTCTGTCTTGAAACTTAAATTTTTTTTTTTTTAATCTTTGATGTTCTTAAATTTCACTACAATATGGCAATGTGGGGGTTTTATTCCTATCTATTTGGTGATCTATAAGTGTTTCCCAAGTTCTCTATTCTTTCTTTAAGTCTAGAAAAGTCTAATTTTTTTCTTCAAAAATATTTATCTTTCCATGTGCTTATTTACTTTTTCCTTTAAGCATTCTTGATTGAAATATCATATTGACTCTTCTAATTGTATCTTATGTATTTCTTAACTCTTCCTATACATTTTCTTTCTTTCTTTTTTTTAAAAAAAACTCTTTCCTGATTCTTTCTATGAAAGTTTTTATATTAAATATTTTGGATCATTAAAATTTTTTCTACTGTATTTTTTCTGTTATTCAGCTCACCTACTGCATTTTTTATTTCAACAATTATCTTCTTTATACCTGATGTGGAATATCTGTTTTCCCTTATGTCAGCTTTTTCTGCTTCATCATATTCAATATCATACAAATGTCATTTTTCACCAATTTTATATTTATTGATCTTACTTTAAATGCTTGTTCTTTCAGATCTATTAATTTATTTTGGTTTGATTGTTATAGTTTGTTCCATGTATTACCTTTCTCTTATTGCAGTTATGTTTCTCAGATGTCTTGTTATTTTTACTAGATAACTCTTAGTGCTCTGGGATTAATAAGTACTTTGGCTGGAAATGTGTACAGGGAGAAAGTTTAAAGTCAAGAACATAGCTGACATCCCTCCTGGTGAGTGTGCTGGTGGAGGCAGGGTACTCCCCAGCTCAGTAAGCCTCTTGGACCGCTATATTGGCTCAATCACTCTGTTTGCCTCATTTGCTTCCTTACAAAATGACCCCGAATCTTAGGGACTCTCCCTTTTCCTTTGCCATAAACTCTACCCTTCCTCAACAAAAAGCCATGCTATAATTACTTAGTCCTAGGATGTGCAGGAGATTACCTTGGTAAGGAATGATGGGTGCTACCCTGATATTACCCCACTGACTCCATTGTAGGTCCTGTTGTTTCTATGGCTTTCAGGTGATGTGGTGGGGAACTGGTCTCCCAGGTCCATATGGAATCGAGAAAACATTAAGAAGCAGTTCCTCAGCTCAGTCTGTTCCTTACATGAGGTGTTCAGCTCTCATTTACTACTGGCTGTAATTCCCACCTTTTCTAATATGCACATAGATCAAATGATCTTGCCCTTACTTTAGCATCTCAGATCTCTAATTCACTTTCATGTTTTTGAGGTATCTCTGATGTTGGGTTTGAGAAGAATTGGAACACAGAATTAAGATATCCTTTGGGGAGAAGAGCGAAGGTGGCCACCAAGGAGTGGTTGAACCCAGATTCTAACAGCAGAAAAGTCAATCCTCCCAAGTAACTACCAGGGGCAGCTAGGATGATGAATATAGCTTTTCTTTCAGTATCAGTTTTGGTTCCTTATCTTGTCAGAAATCAGAAACCTCTCCATTCAAGTTTTAGAGATGCTTTCTGTTTGTTTCCATTAACTGATGTAGTGAGGCTGAATGGTTTATTGCTGCAAAGAACATTAAGCCTCTTCAGGAAAAAATAAAAGTACTAAAAGTAGCAATTTCTAAAAGTAGGTTTTATTTAACTCAGAAAATTGGAAACATAATTATGAGGAAGAACGTAGGAATAGCTAAATCCAGATGAGTAAGATTATCTTACAGTATGGAATACTAATAGTTCATTAGTGTAATCATTATATTATCTCAGTTGTCATCTGTACTCCACACAGGATATTCGTGTAACACATACAAATAGCTGTTGCACATGCTAACTGAGAATGGCCTTGGATTCCTGGTGCAGCCAGTCTAGTACCACAGCGCAGCAAAATACCAAGCCAAATCCTACATCAAGAAGTTTCAGAATCACTTATGAAAACACAGCATTTGTTAGTGATGGGTTTTTTTTGTTTTGTTTTTTGGCTGCTAGTCTACACTAGAGAAGTCTTGCTGTTGCTAATCCCTAAGCATGATTTCATCATGAGAGAAAGGCAAATGGTACTTACTACTCAGCCAGTTACACTTACTAATTGGCACATGTGACCTGTCCCAAATGCACACATTTTTAATATCTCATTGCCTGCTAATAACCTTCAGAGGCACTGAAGCACTCATGCAGACTTTGGTAAGCCCAGAATAGAAAACCACACCAAATAACTCTGTGATGGAACACAGCATTTACCAGCTGGATATTTTTAGGTCTGTAGGGAGATAGGGTTAGTAACACAGTGACAAAAAAGTAAGTTGTTTTGCAGAGAAGAGATGGCGTTACCTTTCCACAAAGTGAAATGTGAGGGATACAGGGTGTGGGGCATATATCCTCACTGTTATTGTGATGATTCCGTCTGTATCACAGTTGCTTTAAGGCCATCCTCAAGTGGCCCTGGGAGAATCTGTAGAAGCTTTAAATCTGTAATTTCTTCGTTTCTTTCTCTCTCTTTTTATGTTAAAATTCTGAGGCTTTTAACCTAAAAGCTGATGATGGAAAGAAAGAAAAGGAAAAAGGGAGGGAGGGAGGAAGGAAGGTGTGAGGAAAGGATGGTAATAGTAAATGAATGCTTGTAATGAGAATTTTTCGGTGCGTGTGCAAGGAGTTTAAGTAAATATTTTGACAATAATAGAGTATGTTTTGCTTACTGCCATTTTCTGGCTTCAGTTTAGTGGCTGACCTTCAATACAGAAGGAAAACTGGACAGAACTGTGTTTTAATTTCTATGAAAACTTATGCAGACGACAACGCATTCAAGGCGCTGTGGGAGAGAAGTGCACTTAGACCTGTAGGTGTCCCCTCCCACACTGGAACTCTGTGTGGCAGCTTTCTGCTCCTTCAGATTAATTCTGGATTCTGTAACTGGCCCACCTACCTTTCATTGCAAGGTTCACAGCTTCTGCAAGCTCGACACTGATGACCCCAGTGCCATTGACAGCCAGCACCACATCTACAATCCGCAGCCCGGCTTCGTTGGCGGCACTGTCTGTGAGTAGACAGACAACAGTCTCATTGAGGGAGGGTCCCAAATGGAGTACCCTGCTATTTGTCCTCTTTTTAAAAGGCTCTTTCTCTGAAGGGTCTTTCTTTCCAACTTTAGACAATTGCCGATGTCATTAATAAGGAGGAAAATGCTCTCCTTGCTGCCTCCCTTTCATTTCCAGGACGTGGTTTCCTCACAAATTCAGCCAGGCTGCTGCATGGCCTCTTTGCAATATAATAGCAAAGCTGCTCAGAAACTCAATCTATTCATCCACCAGAAGGTTGAACTGCTAGTTCTCATTCCCTCATTGCTGCTAGGTTTCTTTGTAACCCTGAGAAAATCATTTAACCTCAATATCTCCATCTATAAAAAGGGGGGTGGGGGCAGCGCTTCTCTGCAGGATTGTTGAGAGAGCAAGTAATTGAAATACTTATGAAGTTGTGGCAAAAACAGATCCTGGAGTAGTGAGGGGAAAAAAAAAATCAAGAGCTGTTTTCACTTTCATTGTATAGGCTCCTTTCTGAGCCATCTCAGAAAGGAAACCAAAAATAGCCTAAGTCTAAGGACTTCGGCTTTGGAAGATGGGAGGGGCCTTCCCAGAGGTTGGTTATTTTATCCCATAGTTTTCTAGCATCCGCACTTACTACAAAATACCTAATATTCTTTAGAGCTGAACAGGATATAGTAAGCCATTTCAAGGTTAACTCATTTTTAATGAGGTCTCTCATGTCTTTGACCAAAATTATTTCTGCTGCAATTTAAATCTGCTTTTATTTTTTGCTTCAGTTTAAACCCATTTCCTCTTTCTTAGGACTCAGTGCTGGGTATATGTGTACTATTCATGGATTTGAAGAATACTGTGCAGTAATATCAGGCTTTTAGTATTTAGAATGTCATAAGCCTTATTAAAGAATTTTATTTGCAAAGTATGACTCAACAGATAATGACTTAAAATGTTTACGGTAATGACTACATTTTATCTAAATCTGTCCGTAGTAGGAGTTTTCTCTGCTTGGATAAACAATGGCCCATCAATGTAGGAAGGCAGATAAAAAGTAATGAATATTATGGATAATATTTCCATTCATAATACAAACATAATGAATTAAAGTCTCATGGCATGGTTGATCATTTGAATATATTCCTTCACAGTGTTTTCTAGGGATGAGGTTTCACTATGTTGCCTAGGCTGGCCTCAAACTCCTGGACTCAAAAGATCCTCTAACCTTGGCCTACCAAAGTGCTGGAATTACAGGCATGAGCCACGGCATTTGGCTTTTTTTTTTCTCCTTGAGACAGAGTCTCTCTCTGTCACCCAGGCTGGAGTACAGTGGCATGATCATGGCTCGCTACAGCCTCAACCTCCCAGGCTCAAGTTATCCTCCCACTTCAGCCTCCCAGGTTATCCTCCCAGGCATGCACCACCATGTCTGTCTTCTTCTTCTTCTTCTTCTTCTTCTTATTATTATTATTATTATTATTTTGTAGAAATAGAGTCTTGCTATGTTGATAAGACTGGTTTCGAGCTCCTGGCCTCGAGCAATCCTCCTGCTTTGGCGTCCCAAAGTGCTGGAATTACAGGCAGGCGCCACCAAACCCAGCCCCCGTAGTCTTAAAGTACTCAAAGAACTTGCTTACAGAAATGCCTTCTGAATCAAATTCCAAAATGACACAGGTCCAGAGATGATTTCTTATCAATTTTTGCTTTCCCCATGGTACTAACTATTATATCTTATATATAGTAGTCTTCCAATAAATACATATCGAATGAATGAATGATCCAAATATTATATGATTCTGTCTTTAAGGAGTTTTAAATTCTATTGAAAAAGAAGATATGCACAATCAAAAAGAAAAATAACTTTGTAATACAAATGTATTCATGTGACAAATGTAAAAATAAATAACAAAGAATTTATTTTGTGTTGTGAAACTTCAAAAAAGGGAATTGTCTCTGCTATACAGAGTAGTTAAGAAATGCTTTTCAGAGGAAGTGGAATTTGGTCTGACTTTGATAAATAGATTTTCCACAGTGGGGAGCAGTGGAAGGACAGAGTGACAGATTTCTGGATGTTGACAAATCTAATTCCTCTTCTATCTCAGCTCACAGCCAGTTTTTTTTTTTTCTCAAGACTCTTTTGTATGCGATGTGAATGAGTTATAACCACAGAATGTGAATAAAAGTGGTGTGTGCCACATCTAGGCCTGGCTCATAAAACATCCCAAGGCCCACCCTTCATCCTCTTCTCATCTTCCTGCCAGATGCAGATGACTTGAAGGCCATAGGGGATGACAGATTCATAAGAAAAAGGGAACCTACATCATGGAACATAATGTGGTATAAAACCACCCTTCGGTCGAGAATATCCACTCTGTACTATTCATGTGCGGGACTAAAGACTTCTTTTTGTCTAAAAGCATTAAGACAAAAGCTCTTCTATCAAAGCTAGCATAACCTCAAATGATCAGCAAGCCAAGAAGGAAAAGTTTTCTGAGCAAAGGTACAAAACCAGGCTGTTTTAAGACATGCCGAAGAGTCGGTGACTCAGATGAACTGGAGCAAAGGCTATGGGTGGGCAGGGTCGGTGCTGAGCGTAAGATAAGAAAAATCGCCAATATTTAAAGGATCTTAAAGGTGAAGATGCAGAATGTACTTGATTCTTCAACAGTAGAGAGCCGTTAACGGTGGTGAAAAGAAAATAGATATGCAGTGATTTATAAGAAGAATTAATTTAGAATAGGGAGAGGTTAAGCAGATCAGCATGGATATCATTACTAGAATTAATACAGGTCTTCGGTGTGACTCTGGAAATGAGAAATGAAATGAAGGAAAGTTATACAATTCTGTCATGAAACCGGAAACACTTTTTTGAACTCATTTGGGTACCTGTCTGTCTACTCTTAATGGGTCATAAGCACCTCATAAGCAAGTAAAATTTTTTTCTTATTTATTATCCTGTGCTTAGTATAGTCTCTGACATATGGTAGGCAGTTTTAAAAGTTAGTTGAATATATGTGTTTGTTTTTAGATACACTGAAATAACCTTGAAAGAGAAAATTGGAAATATTCATTGGATTGATAGAAAAATATGTTTGAAAACTAGGGAGTGAGATGTGCCTGAGAAATAGATTCAAGGCAGGGCATGGTGGCTCATGTCTGTAATCGTAGCACGTGGGAGGCCAAGGTTGGCAGATCACTGGAGCCCAGGAGTTTGAGACCAATGTGGGCAACATGGTGAAATCCAGTCTCTATAAAAAATATAAAAATTAACCCTGTGTAGTGGCATGAGGGGGCTGAGGTGGGGGATCCCATTAGCCCAGAGTGGTGGAGGCTGCAGTGAGCCATGACTGTACCACTACACTTCAGCCTAGGCAACAGAAGTGAGACCTGATCTCAAGAGAAAAAAAAAACAACAACAGAAATAGATTCAAGATTCATGACCAAAGGGTCAAATGTAAAAAGAGAAATGCAGAGCATTGAAGAAAAAATGTTGAAGAATAATTACCTTTAGGGAGAGGGAGGAAAAGAGGAAACAGAAAGCAACACAAAGTAGGAGCAGATGGACCTTATAGAACAGAGAAGCGAAACTAGAAAATCAATGTAAGACACAAGAAGCGTCTCAAGATGTAGGGAATAGTCAACATTTCTATAGCAACGCCATCAAAGTAACCATAACATGGCGTTTCTAATAGTTCATTCAAGAATTAAGAAGAATGAGAAATGAGGAAAGGTGATTAAATCTGAGGTGGGAAAGTAAATGATAACTACAGAGCTTCAAGAAGGATTATGGAAGTGGAAGAAAAATGTATGAGCCATTTGTGCTGATGAATATATATTAAATGATTGACTAAAGTTATAAATTAATTAAAGGTACGTATCTCATAACAAATTGTTTCTCTAAGTAAAATTTGTTTTTAAGCAATCTTATGTAAAGCATCTCACAGTATGAAAATGATCTTTTTTAAAACTACTGAGTTATAATGCACATGCATATACTTCACTTAAATTGTACACTTGAAGTGTGCAATTAAATGGTTTTTAGTATATTCATGGAGGTGGACGACCATCAACACCATGAATGTAATCCTAGCGTTAAAATCCTATTTTAAAACATTTTTTGTCACTCTAGAAAGAAACTCCATAACCAATAGCAGTTATTCTGTATTCCTCCTTACTACTCCTCTGCCCCAGACAACCACAAATCTGCATTCTGTCTCTATTGACTTGCCCATGGTGGACATTTCATATAAACTGAATCATATAATATGTGGTCTTTTGTGTTTGGCTCTATCCACTTAGCATAACGTTTTCAAGATTCAGTATGTCACAGCCTGCACTATATTCCTTTTAATTGGTGAATAATATTCCATTGTACGGATACAGCCCATTTTGTTTATCAGTTGATAGGCACTTGGGTTATTTCCACTTGATGTTTTTTATAAATAAAGCTGCTATGGAAATTTAGGTACAAATTTTTCTGTGGATATATGTTTTCATTTGTCTTGAGTATATACCTAGGAATTGGATTGTTAGATCAGAAGGTAACTCTATGTGTAACTTCCTGAGAAATTGTCAGTCTGTTTTCCAGAGGCTATACAGGTTTACATTCCCACTAGCACTGTATGAGTATTTTGGATTTCTCTACATTCTTGCCAATATTTGTTATTATCTGACTTTAAAAAAGCATAGCTGTTGTAGTTTGTATGAAGTGGTATGTCATTGTAGCTTTGGTTTGAATTTCCCTGATGACTAGTGATGTTAAACGTTTTTTTCACATGTTTGTTGGCTATTTGTATATCTCTGGAGAAATGTCTATTCAAATCCTTTGCTCATTTTAAAATTTGTGTTACTTATCTTTGCATTATTGAACTATGAGAGTGAAAATGATTCTTGTTTGTAGAGGACTTATTTCTAGTATACAATCCTTTTGAATAGTTCATTTTATTGTTTTTACCTTTAATTATAAATGGTGCAGACTATATTCCTTTATTTTATAGTATAACTTATGCTTTTCTCCTGTGTGTATTAATCATGGTGGGAGTTTGAGGCATTACTTCGTCAAAGAGGGAGATATTTTAAGGTGACCCTGTAATATGCTTCACACATATTTGCCCTATTTGATTCTGGTCTTGGGAGCAGATGGCAGTATTCAACCTACATTGCACAGGAAGGTATAATATGAGGTAGTGGGAAAATGAGACTGGTTTTCTAAATTTACATCTCCCTCCTATAGGATGCTTTACTACACAGTTCTGTCTTATTAAAAAGAGCTAAATGCTGAGTTACTTCATTCTTTTATGCATATTTGCATATAATGCAGAATCTGAAAACCTTATAATTTCAAAGGCGGCTTGTATTTTTCATTTTTAAAATTGTATTATAACAGCAGCATTTTAAATTCTAGAGCTTCTAGGAAAATGGGTTTATCCATAATTTCCTCTACGGTTTGCTCTTCTCTAAATGTATAGTTTTCCTTTCAAGTTTACTTAGCATCAAAGTTGGAACATCTGTTTCTTTTGTTTATGCCAATAGATTTCAGAAGCATTTAGGCTTTCATAGAAAATGTTCATGCAAATGCCGTCCGGGTGTGGGCAATTAGTTATGTAAGCTACTAGCAAGCTCAGTCTCTGTATGCTGATGGATAATCATTTCCATTCCACCTACAGGTCTCCTTGCTTTATCTTTTTATCTTCAGTGTGTAATTAAGCCTCTCTAGTGCATCCAGAACAATGTTTTGTGGTGTGAATAAGATTCTCAGAAGTGCTGAAAATATGTGTAATTTTAAAGTCCCTCAACCCCTCATTTAGTAGATTTGAGTAGACAATGGACTTCAGAGGGTGCTCTTCAGCACAGAGGAATACATTTTTAAAAAAGAGAAGTAGACTCAGCAGCTACTTAAAATCCTGCCAGGGCAGCATTTTCTATGTTGAATAAAATCCTAGGTTAACTCTGTATTGTACCATTTCTTCTGTAGTAAAGTTGCCTCAGCTTTTCCTATTACTAAACCTCAGGGCCTCCTAAATACAAAATCATCTGCAATGCAAATATTTTTATTTGTTTCACATTGAATGTTTGAGATACAGTTAACTACATGAGTTTGAACAGTTGCCAAGGTATCAGCAATTAAATAAGTCATAACATTTTATTAGACTGCATTTCTTTCATCTAGAAAGGCAGGCACAAAAAGGTGTGTCAAGATTTTGGATAGTTTGCAAAAATCCAGTGAACTTATTAAGTCAGACCTGTATGACTTTAAAGGGTAATCATTTTTTATATTCCAAATTTCCTTGTTTCTTTAAGATTGATCTTGTGAAGTCAGAGGTTGAGAGAGGAAAGAAGAGGTAAATGTAGAGAAATGGGAAAGGAGAAGAGAAAAAAACAGGAAGAGGAGAAGAGAGTTGGGATATGTGAAACATACAATAATAAAGTCTCCATGAATAAACATTTATTTTGTTAAGGCCAAATTTCTTTTAAAAATTCAGAAGCCATTTTATGATTTAAAACATCTGCCTGTCTTTGTGTCTTTAAAAGAGATTAATATCACATACAATTGTTTTTTTTTTCTTGCTCATTCAAAAGGTATTAAGGGGCCAACTAAGGTTGACCTTGGACAAAATTTGCAATCTCTGTCATCTGTCATCTGAGTCCTGTTACTAAGCTTCTCTTCAGCCCTTTTTTCCCATTTGTCTGTGGTCTACACTTCTACCCCTAAATTTCATCAACATTTGGGAAGTTTCACTGATTGCTCTAACCATTTAAGAAATTATTTGCCGGGCGCGGTGGCTCAAGCCTGTAATCCCAGCACTTTGGGAGGCCGAGGCGGGTGGATCACGAGGTCGAAAGATCGAGACCATCCTGGTCAACATGGTGAAACCTCGTCTCTACTAAAAATACAAAAAAACTAGCTGGGCGTGGTGGTGCATGCCTGTAATCCCAGCTACTTAGGAGGCTGAGGCAGGAGAATTGCCTGAGCCCAGGAGGCGGAGGTTGCGGTGAGCCGAGATCGCGCCATTGCACTCCAGCCTGGGTAACAAGAGCAAAACTCCGTCTCCAAAAAAAAAAAAAAAAAAAAAAAAAAAAAAAAAAAAAAAAGAAAGAAATTATTTGCTAAATTGTCATCTATTTATTTGATTAACTGATAAAACTTTAATTGAAATTCACTCACATCAAAGTAAAAATAAACTGATGTACTTGCATTTTATTATCTAATTATAGAGAAAAAGGCTGTTTATCTGGATAAAATAATTATCAGCTTGGTAACTTGGCCCTTCGCTTTTCTATAAATATTTTAGAATCAAATGGATAATTTTTAAAAAACAAAAAGCCCAAAAGCTTAAACAAAAACAACTAGTCTCCTAGAATACAGATTGAAATTTGAAGAATTGATATCTTTAAATATTAAGATTTAAGAAAAATGAATGTATTTTCCTGCTGTTAATTTAGGTATTTTATTTTAAAATTTATTTCCATAGTATTTTATTTTCAAAGTAGTAGTATTCACATCTTAATTAGAATAATTCCCATCAATTTGCTTCTCTCTCACTCCCCTCTATCCCCAGGGCTTTCTATTCCATACTTTCTGTGGCAATCTTAGATGTCCACCATCCAGCTCTATCTGCTGTGAGGGTTGAAACTGACTGAAAGCCTTCAACTGCCACCCTTATCCATCTTGCCCCACACTGAGGCCATGTTCTTATGCTGCTTCCATCTAGTAACTAAATTTGGAGGGGCTGTTAGAATCAGGCTTTTTCTGGCCTGTCTCTAAAGGACCCTCTGCTCTGGGACTCCCTATTGGTCTGTCTCAGAATTTCTCAGGGCCACACTGCAGTTTAAGACTCTTACCCAACCCTGATTCCTTTCTCCTCCTCTTTTGAAGGTGCCCAGCTGACCCGCCTTCAGGCTTGGAGGCTGTTCTGCCCACTCATACTCTGTTCCATTTGCTGAGCACAGTGATTTCCTCCAATCTCTTGTGCATCTATTTTCATCTGGATGTCTATTTTTCAGATGATGGAAATTGAGAAAAAGTGACTCCCTTTGTTAATTTAAAGAAATTTCTATTTGTTTCTAATTTTTAAATATTTTTGTAAGTCATGGGAAGGTAAGAGCAGAAGGGATCAACAACACATGGGGAAGGATTGGCTTTCAATAGGAGAAAGAGAAAGGGGAACACAAGTACAAATTCAAGTACATTTGAAGATATAGAGGTGGGATTTCTGACAAATAGAAAATAGAGATAGGAAATAACATAATACATACTTGCAAGTCTGAGGCAGGCTCAAGCTGAGGAAGGAAAGAAGCTTTACATTGGGTAAGAATTCAGAAATTTTGATTATTATACTAGATTGACCTGTAGTTCTGTGATTATTAGACTAGACTGGACTTATAAAGACAAAACAAAGGGCGATGCCTTTATTGTCTAAGAGAGACTGCAAAAATCAGTATTCATCCCATAACTCACATAGAGAGGGAGGAATGGATTAGCAAGGCAAGTTAAATGAAGAGGTTTGAAAATAAGTTATTTTATGTAATATAGCGACTGAACCCTGCTCATTCCATAAACAGTTAAATATTTGAGGCAATGTTGGTTCAGGTGTATAGTTAAGAAGAGCTCATATGCTATTTAAAGTATTTAATATTTTTCTTAATAGTTGGGAATAATCTTTGTCAGAATCAAGTCATAAAAAATTCAAAGGCAATTCTTTGATAGGAATGACAGGAATTTTAAAGAAAGTGATTAGCCATCAAGTACTGTTATACCAAGAAGAGGCAAAACACCTCATTTGTGGACACCAGGTGGTGAATTGTTCATGTGAGTGTTATTACTCATTCATAGCAGAGTATCACTGTGTCAGTATGGCTTGGGGCTGAGAGGTCAGAGGTCTTCTCCCAACACCCCCTTCTCTTCTCTATTATATACTAACTCATTGAAGGTAAAGAAGCATCACTCTACCCTCAGGTTCAGGGTAGGCCCTGGTTTCTGGAAACTCAGTCAGGACAATTCCATTCCCCTTGCATTTAGCCTAAGTGAAATAGCTCACAGTAGTCCCCAAGGAACATGGCAACATGATTGCATTTGAGATTTGAAGCCTGTTTCCACTCTCCTTCTGAATCTATGATTTGCGATGTGAAGGGTGAAACCGCTGAGATTGTTTTAAATCCAGATGGAAAGCTTGCAACACCAAGGAAGGGGGTGAAGGAAATTATGCTTTTGATGAAAGGAATCAGCCACCAGAACAAATCAAACACTTGTGCTATTTCAGAGCCTTCAACTTTTGTGAGTCAATCCATCCCCTTCATTGCTTAACACTGGGAGTCAGATTTTCTTTTAGTTGCAACAGAAAATCCAAACTGACATAAATCTTAGCCAAATAACTAGTTCTATAGATTAAAATTCTGAGATCTGAATCCTGCTATTCCCATGATTATAGCTATGTAACTGTAGGTGAATTTAACTACTTAGTGGCTTAATATAGTCATCTGTTAAATGGAAGTGATAATATGTTTCAAGTTCTGTTGTATAAATTACATGGACCAATCCTACTCAAACTATTCTAGAAAATACAATAGGAGGGACTACTTCCAAACTCGTTCTACAAGACCAGTATTACCCTGATACCAAAACCAGACAAAGACACATCAAAAAAATAAAACTTTAGGCCAATATCACTGATGAACATTAATGCAAAAATCCTCAACAAAGTACTAGCAAACCAAATTCATCAACACATTAAAAAGATCATTCATCATGACCAAGTGGGATTTCTCTTAGGAATGCAAGGATGGTTCAACATACAAAAATCAATCAGTGTGACACATCGTATCAACAGAATGAAGGACAAAAGCATATGATCCAAAAAAATGCTGAAAAAGCATTTGATAAAATTCAACATCCCTTCAAGATAAAAATCCTCAAAACACTGGGCATAGAACATACATCAACATGTTAAAAGCCATACATGCCAGACACATAGCTAATATCACACTGAATGGGGAAAACCTGAAAGTCTTTCCTCTAATATCAGGAACATGACAAGGATGGCCACTTTCACCAATGTTATTCAACATAGTACTGGAAGTCCTAGCAAGAGCAATCAGAAAAGAGAAAGAAAGAAAGGGCATCCAAATTGGAAAGGAAGAAGTCAAATTATCCTTGTTTGCAGATGATATGGTCTTATATTTGGAAAAACCTAAAGACTCAACCAGAAAACTATTCGAACTGATGAACAAATTCAGTAAAGTTGCAGGATACAATATCAACATACAGAAATCAGTAGCATTTCTAATATGCCAACAGCAAACAATCTTTAAAAAAGAAATCTAGAAAGTAATCCCATTTTCAATAGCTACACATACAATAAAAAATCTAGAAATTAACCAAAGACATGAAAGATCTCTAAAATGAAAACTAGAAAATACTGATGAAAGAAATTGAGGAGAATACAAAAAATAAAAAAAAGAAAAGATACTTTACATTCATGGATTGGAAGAATCCATATAGTTAAAATGCCCATATTTCCCAAAGCAATATACATATTTATACAACCCTTATCAAAATACCAATGTCATTCTTCATAGAAATAGAAAAAACAATCCTAAAATTTATGTGGAACCACAAAAGACACAGAATAGCCAAAGCTATACTAAACAAAAAGAAAAAAACTGGAGGAATCACATTACCTTATTTTAGATTATACTAAAGAATTATAGTATCTCAAATGGCATGATACTAGGGTAAAAACAGACACAAAGATCAGTGGAACAGAATAGAAAACCCAGAGATAAATCAATACATTTACAGCAAACTCATTTTTGACAAAGGTGCCAAGAACATACGTTGGAGACAGGACAGTATCTTCAGTAAATGGTGGTGGAAAAAATGGATATCCATAAGCAAAAAGATGAAACGACTCCTATCTCTGGCCATATAAAAATCAAATAAAAATGGATTAAAGACAAATTTAAGATCTCAAACTATGAAACTACTACAAGAAATCACTGGGAACACTCTCCAGGACATTGGACTAGGTAAAGATTTCTTGAGTAGTATCTAACAAGCACAGGTAACCAAAGCAAAAATGGACAAATGGGATCATACCAAGTTGAAAAGCTTCTGCACACAAAGGAAAGAATCAACAAAGTGAAGAGACAATCTACAGAATAAGAGAAAATATTTGCAAATAATCAGAATATATAAGGAGCCCAAACAGCTCTATGGGAAAAAAATCTAGCAATCTGATTTTAAAATGGGCAAAAGATTTGAATAGATATTTCTCAAAAGAAAACATACAAATGTCAAACAGGAATATGAAAAGATGCTCAATGTTGTTGATCATCAGAGAAATGCAAATCAAAACTACATTGAGATACCATCTCACCCCAGTTAGAATGGCTTTTATCTAAAAGTCAAGTAATAATAAATGCTGGTGAGGGTGTGGAGAAAAGAGAACCCTCGTATACCATTGGTGGAAATGTAAATTAGTGTTAACTAATATGGAGAACAGTTTGAAAGTTCAAAAAAAAAAAAAAGGAAAAAAAAACTAACAAAAATAGAGCCACAATATGATCCAGCTATCCCACTTCTAGGTATATACCCCAAAGAAGGAAAATCAGTATATCAAAGAGATATCTGTACTCCAATGTTTATTGCAGCACTATTCACAATAGCCAAGATTTGGAAGCAACCTAAGTGTCCATCGAAGGAAAAATAGATAAAGAAAATGTGATACATATATACAATGGAGTACTATTTTGCCATAAAAAATGATGAGATTCATTAATTTGCAAGAATATGGATGGAACTGGAGGTCACTATGTTAAATGAGCCAGGCATAGAACAATAAACTTCACATATTCTCAATTATTTGTAGGAGCTAAAAATTAATTGAACTCATGAAGATAAAAGAAGGATGGTTACCAGAGGCTGCAAAGGGTAGTGGGAAGTGGGGGGAAATGGGGAAGATTAATGAGTACAAAATAATAGAAAGAATGGATATGATCTAGTATTTCCAGCACAATGTGGTGACTGTGTAAAAAATAATATAATTGTATATTTTAAAATTACTAAGAGTAGAATTTGATTGTGTGTAAAAGAGGATAAATGCTTGAGGTGGTGAATATCCCATTTACCCTGATGAGATTATTACATATTGCATGCCTAAACAAAAATATCTCATGCAACCCATAAACACATACACCTACTATGTACCCATAAAAAATAAAAATAAAAAAAATTAAAAATAAATTACACAGGAGAACATATATAAAATGCCCCATTCAAAACAAGTATCCAATGAATGTGAGTTCCTTTCCTCTTTATAACATTATATAGCTTTTAAATTTAAAGTGAAAATAATTTCTACTTAAAAATAAGTACATTTCTTTCTTTACATAGATGTGAAATAGATAACCAAGTTACTTGGTACTTAGATATTTTCCCCATGTTTATAGAAGACTAAGCCTCTACATTTCACAGTTTGTGACACTGATAATCTGGCATAAGGGACAACCTGTAAGAAGTTTCCTTAGGATAAGTCCCAGACTGAATCTTAACTTCCTTGCTGCTCTAGGAAGAGCTCACATTCTATCTAGACACTCGATATTTCTTTTCTCTATTCTCACACACTGATACTTGATTAGACAATTCTGTTAATAGAATAGGTTATCTGAGCACTGTTTCTTGCCCATTGGTGTCACCTATAGCTGTGAGACCCTGGGCTAAGAGGCAACAATTTAGTGTGCTGCACCTGTCACTCCTGTGGTCTTTATAAGAGCTGAGTAGTCATCCCCTTTTTTATGCATATGAGAGCAGATTCTCAAAGGAGTCACAGGGCATGCAACAGAGGAATCCTGAGGCTGACAAACAAAGGAAAATGAAATGTAACCCTGAATAATAAGAAGGCCAAATAAGGCATAAGGGCAAAACAGGAAGGCTTGTAATCCTCCTGAGGTGGTACTCTTCCCTCCATCTACCCCGTGCTGTCCCATCCTTCAGGTACACAGGGCTCTCATAGTCACTCAACAAGCACTTGTTGGTAGGGTATCTACTCTGTTGCCTTTGGGATACTGCATGAGGAAGAAACGATGGATAAGAAAGATACACTTTCTGACTGGGAACTCATAGTACAGATCAGGAGATAGATAAACAGATCACTGACTATAATGTAATTCAGAAACCTGCTGGTGGCCGTCAGTCTCCCTCTGTCATAACCTTGTTTGGTCTCCCCTTTGGCACCATGGTGGGTATGGATATCTTTATCTTATATTTCTACCAACCTCACTGTTCTGGCTCCAATTTTTTCAAAGTGTTGATCTCAGATTATTCTCATGTTAGAAATCAGGAAACAAAGGATTTAACTTTCATTAGACATCTACTAATTTCTAATTCACTAATTAGGAATCAAGAAAGCTACCAGAAATTATTAAATAATGACAAACGGGCAGCTATTTACTCATAAGACTCTTCTCATTCCCAGAATTGAGCTTCATTTCCCTAGTACCAGGTATTCTTTTGTAGGAAGACCAATGTTCTATGTATACTAGATGAGTATGTTGCATAAGGAAAACACAGTCTTTAAAAAAAAATCTGGTCATGAGATTCCGACTTCTCTATCATCATGGATTTTTGGTATACTGAGATTTAGAAATTGCTTCTATTGCATATGTGTGCTTTATAGGACTATAATATTAAAGGCTATTTAGTATATTTTGCTAGAGTTGAGATGATTGTGCTGGTCTGAATTAAAGCTTCTATAGTGAGACTACTTACTGGTATCCACTTCAGTAAATATGATTTTTTGGATAACTGAATTCGGAATCCCCAGGGACAATCTCCAGTTCCTTTACATAGCTTCACCATTCACTCATGAACCAAAAAGAAAGCAAAAAGGAGCATTCATTTGAGTTAATTTTTGGGGTACTATAAATATATTTACAATGTAGCTGCTATTTATTGCCTATTACATGCCAGGCCTAATAAAAATGCAGCTTATACGTACTATCTAATTTAATGTTCACAACAGCCTATTATTTTTCTCTATTTAGAAAGGCGGGAACTAAGGCATAGAGAGATTAAACAAATGGTAAGAGGTAGTGCTTGCTACCTCTGGGCAGCATGACTCCCTGGCCCTTAACTCCTAACTACTGTGCACGGCTTCCCATAAGGCACTCGAGCCTTACAGATCTGAGTCACTCAGATCTGGAAGTAATGAGATCTGTATTATAAGGCTATACATTGGAAATGACAAAACAGAATCCTCAGCCACACATTTAGGTATTAATAGAATGCAAAAAACAAAACAAAACAAAAACAGCTGCACAATTGAGCTTCTCAGAATAAAACAGTAACAATTGGGCCTTGTGGAAGCTGCAACTGTGAGGTTGTTCTGGTTGGAAGATAGAGTTCCAAGAGCTTCACAGGAAGAATTCATGGCTTTTTACACTAGTCTAGTGATCTTTAATTAATGTGGATCAGCTGTCTCTCACTCTGCTTTTTCATGGAACTTCTCCTTTTTCCTCCTTTAACATTATCATTCTGCTACCTTTACAGTCTTTTCTGTGTATATAGGCACACCTCGGAGATACTGTGGGTTCAGATTTAGATCTGTGAGCAATAAAGGGAAACTCACAAAAATCAAGCCACACTAATTACTTGGTTTCCCAAAAGTTAAGTTTACACCTAGGTAGTCTATTAAGTGTGTAACAGCATTATGTTTAAAAAAGTACAATGTACATATCTGAATTTAGAAATATTTTATTGCTAAAAAATGCTTACCTAACAATCATCTGAGCCTTCAGCCAGTGCTCATCTTTTTGCTGGTGGAGGTTCTTGCCTCAGTGTTGCGTTGCTGGCTGTTGACTGATAAGGATGGTGGTTGTTGAAGGTTGAGGCGGCTGTGACAATTCCTTAAAATGAGACAATGAAGTTTGTCATCAGTTGCCTCTTCCTTTCACGAAAGATTTCTCTGTAGTGTGCAATGCTGTTTGATAGCATTTTAACCACAGTAGAACTTGGTTCAAAATTACAGTCAATCCTAACTATGCCACTGATTTATTAATGAAGTTTATGAAATACTCTAAATCCTTTGTGGCCATTTCAACAACGTTCACAGTGTCTTCACCAGGAGTAGATTCCATCTCAAGAAACACTTTCTTGGCTCATCCGTAAGAAGAAACTCCTTATTCATTCAAGTTTTATCATGAGATTGCAGCAATTCAGTTATATCTTCAGGATTTGGTTCTCTTGCTCTTCCCACCACAGTCACACTTACTTTCGCCAATGAAATCATGAAGCCCTGAAAGTTATCCATTAGGGTTGGAATCAACTTCTTCCAAAATGTTGATATTTTGACCTCATCCCATGAATCACAAGTATTCTAATGACATCTAGAATAATGAATCCTTTCCAGAAGGTTTCCAATTTACATTGCCCAGATCCGTCAGAGGACTCACTATCCACAGTAGCTATAGCCTTATAAAATATATTTATTAAATAATAAGATTTTAGAGTCAAAATTACTCCCTAATCCATAGACTGCAGAATGAGTGTTGTATCAGTAAACATGAAAACACTAATCTTTTCGTACAGCTTCATCAGAACTCTTGAGTTATGAGGTGCATTGTCAATGAGCAACAATATTTGGAAAGGAAAGAGATTTTTTCTTAGCAGCAGGTCTCAGCAGGTGTATACATGTACATAGGTGTACCTATGTACATACCTATAGGTACCATATGTGTATATATGACACAAAAGAAAAGCATAAATATAACAACATTCTATATGTCTCAGGAAGTAAATAACAGTGAATTATACAAAATGGTGGTTCTTTGACCATAAAAAATAGTAGATTGCAATAAGTATACTTTCTTACAGTTTACATCAGGTTTTAGCCAAAATACAGTGAGGGGAGAAATTATATTTTATTCATCCTTGTGTTCTCAGGTTCCTGCCATAAACATTCAATGAATATTTGTCAACTTAGTAAGTATATTATATAATATACATTGTATATAATTTATATCTAATTATATGTGAATATACACAGATGTGTATGTGAATATACATTTATATTTGTTGTTCAGCCGAAATTCTAATAAAAATTAAGAAAAATAAGAGTGGGAGATCGAAATAGCTAAGATTCCGGGTGTGGTGGCGCAAATTCCAGCTACTCGGGAGGCTGAGGCAGGAGAATTGCTTGAGCGCGGGAGGGGAAGGTTGCAGTGACCTGAGATCGTGCCACTTCACTCCAGTTTGGCAACAGAGTGAGACGCTGTCTGAAAAAAAAAAAAAAAAAAAAAAAAAAAAGATCGAGCACAGTGGCGCTTGTAATCCCAGCACTTTGGGAGGTTGAGGTGGGTGGATCACGAGGTCAGGAGTTAAAGACCAGACTGGCCAACATGGTGAAACACCATTTCTACTAAAAAATACAAAAATTAGCTGGTCATGGTGGCTCGTGCCTGTAATCCCAGCTACTTGAGGGACTGAGGCAGGAGAATTGCTTGAACCGGGACCAGGGAGGCAGAGGTTGCAGTGAGCCGATATTGCACCACTGAACTCCAGCCTGGTATACAGAGCAAGATTCCATATCAAAAAAAAAAAAAAAAGCTAAGATGGATAGAAACATCCCAGTATATAATTTTCATGCATATAATTTTATTTCATCCTTTATAATGCTGTAAGGTAGGCAGAAGAATAATAGTATAGAGATTTTTCTAAATCTATATAGCTGGTAAATTTCTAAATAGTACTAAAATCCAGTTATTTTTATTCATTCAAATATGTATTGGCTACCTATGATATGTATTGGCTACTTTTTTGGTGCTTGAAATACATCAGTGAACGAATAGAGATCCTGATCCTGAGAATCTTACTTTTAGCTTGGTGTCCTTTCACTAAACCATCCTATTGCTTAAATGAAAGTCAAGTATAGAAAATGTTGTGCTTTCTTAGGGCTACACCTAGAGCCTCATCATCTATTTTTGTGTTGCTGTTCTGATTTATTTTATTTTTTAAAATGTTATTTTTTTGTGTGTAAGAACACTTAACCTGAGATTTACCCTTTTTGCAAGTTTTAAAGCTTGCAATATGTTAATGTTGACTGTACTTACAATGTTGTACAAATCTCTAGAGCTTATTCGTCTTGCTTAACTGAAAATTTATGCCCCATCACCTATTTTGATTTTCATAAATTCCATCCTGAATACTTTAAGTTTTAGATTCAAAATCCCATGTTTATTTTTCAATGAGTGGTTAAGGTTAATTCATCCATATTATGATGTGAATATACATAAGTATTCTAAATGTGCAAAATGCAAACCTTGTATTCTCTTATGTATCTGTAGAAAACTCATTCATATTTACATCATTTCCTCAATAAAATCCTTCACTGTTGAATTTCATATTTATAAGAAAAACTAAGAAAGGTTACATTTTACTCTACAGTTAAAACGAATGACATTATATATAACAATGATTACATCTTAGGAATACCAGTGAGGTTAAGATGAAACTAAGCACATATTGATGCATGTGCTGAAAATATTATGCACCTCTTTTAGAGCCTGTCATACTCTCAAATGTATCACCTCTCTGTGTGCATGTTTAGCAACTCCCCTTAGTGCCTGGAACATTTTAGGCATAGTGTTTGTGAAATTTATGATTGTATAATTAATTTAAAGTCTTTTTAAAAATCTGAATCTACATTTGCCTGAGGTAAATTGTTTATTATTTATGTTACTGTATATTCTCACTTATAAGTGGGAGCTAGACTATGGGTACCCAAAGGCATACCTAGTGGTATAGTGGACTTTAGAGACTCAGAGCAGGAGTTTGGGAAGGGATTGAGGGATAAAAAGCTACATATTGGGTACAATGTACAGTACTCGGGTGATGGAAATCTCAGATTTCAGCACTACGCAATTCATTCACGTAACCAAAAACTATTTGTACCCCAAAATCTACTACAATATAATATATATTATTTATAAAATAAAATACAAAAGTTGTTTATTGTTTATGAAGGCTATTTACGCCAATAAAACAGAAGTTCACAAAAGCTCAAATTTTGTATCAAAGATTGGACTGCAATAATTTCACATGCTGAAGCTTGTAATTGAAGTAAAAGTTTGCCTTTTAATTGTAAACCATTATTGCCTTAGAGAAATATACATAGCTATTAATTTTTAGTTCACTAAATATATCTTATGCAAACATCATGGAATTATTAGACTATTAATGAAGTCTGTAAAAATACATAACAAATACTTATTAAATGAAGGTTTAATTATTAAACAATTACACAAAATGTAAAAAGGCTATAAAATGATATATATATAGTACATCAAAATAAATACATTATAATACCAAATGCATATTTCATATATGTTTGGAAACCAGGATTAGAATTTAATGTAATAACAAGCAATGCAGAAACAATAAAATAGTTACACTGCAGAACTGGAATACTAAGTGATAATTTGTTACTTCTTTATAGTGTCTGGTGCATTTTATCAAATTAGTAAGTATTTTTTACTCACAGGATGAACCCAGACTCTTGACTCTGCCTACATTAATCTTTATTCCAACTTTGGAATTATTCTCCTATGTTTCAATGAGCCGTTAATGCAACTTTTAATAGCTTCAGATTCTCTCATGATGTTAAGAAATACATGGTACATATGTTATCATATGGGAACATACCTAATTTCAGTTCCCAAACACTCCTTTGGTGTTTATATTTGCTGACTTCAGAGAGCCTGGAGTCTGGCTACATGTTCTCAAAGACATATTCATTTTACCATAATTGTAGCATCCCTTACCAGCTACTGGATGAGGTATTTTTCTAAGACATCTGGAACGATGCTCTGGATTTCCATCATCCCCTCGGAAAACCCATGCTGCTGAATGAAAATTCTCTGTGTGGAATCCTTTTTCCTCGTGTCAACTTGAAAGCCAAGGTTCACAGAACAGTCCTCTTCTGAGGTGACTGAGGAGCAAGCAGAAAAGTTGATAACATCATTTACATTCTGGTAAGAAGATTCATGACTGATGGTTAAGGTGGGAAAGTAGTTGAATGCATACAGGTGTAAAGTCTGGATTAATGAAGAGTGTTCTCTTCAAAAATAAGTTGCTACATTTGTAAGATAGTTCTCCTGGGAAGAACTTATATAATAATGCCAAAATATTGTAAATCAAGACAGGTGTTGCTTCAGGGCCTAAAGGGTGGAAGCCTGTGCATTAGAGGAAGTACTATTTCATTTTGTGAAGAAAAATACAGAAAATATAATTGGCAAGACCCATATATTAGTATTTACAGATCAAGATGAAATCACATTAAAAATTAGCTTTAGGGTCTCTTTCAAAGTTCTAAGTACATGAAAAAAGATTATCAAGTACAAAAAACACTTTTTTTCCTCTGTGCCTCAAAGACACTGTAAAAATGTTCATTCCTAAAAAACTCATTGTGATCTTCAATATAGAGTAAAGCACATATGGAAGCATGTACAGCTGTATTTAACAGTTTCTTTCATGGAACTTAGAGTTTTCTATGTATTCAGGAGTCTTTTGGATAGTGTGGAAGGCTGTGCCTGTAATGGAAATGAGATTGAATTTCTGTATTACTTTCCCAGTGTTTCTTTGTGGCTCTGTTGTGGAGGTTAAAACCTGAATAAAGTCATGCCCCAAGCCTTTCAGTCTTTCAAGAGGACAAGAATAAAGAAGCACTATTGAATAACCAAAATATACTTTTGAGAAAAGCATACGTCACTTACTTGCATTTCTCAAATACCGTGAAGCGGGTGGGCTTTGAAAACCACAGCAACTCTTTTTAAAGAACAACAAAAATCCTGCCCTTATTCTCCTCTGTTTCCATTTCTTCTCTTATACCATAATTGCTCCAGTGCTTTTTCTTCTGAAAAATTCTAGATAAAGACTTTTTCTTCTTCCCCCCATCCTATCTGCTGTAGGTCAATTATATAAAGCCTATGGAAGAAATGGTTCTCTTGCTCTAACTGATTTTCTCTGGACTATCATTCCTAATGGTTCTGGTATTTTTATTTTTATTTTTTTGTCTTTATATTTCTACTTCTGCTTTCCTGGCACTGAACTGAAGAGATTGTTAGTCATTGTCCCAATACGCAGATGAATGTGCAACGATAGGTTTCTAACTCAAACAGTTGTTTAACTTGAGTCAAAACGTTCCAGGTGGTATATTGACAAAGCATCCAAGAGCGTAATCTCTTGCAGACAGTTTTTTTTCCAAACCCCAAATATCTGTAATGTTGGCTCTTATATTTTTTATTTTTTTACACCAAATGAGATCGCACTATTCATTTGAAAGCTAAAGCAATTTCAGGTACCTTCATTACTCATTTATTGAACTGATTTAAAATAATTCTTGTCTCAACCTGACAAAAACAAGCAATGGGGAAAGGATTCCCTATTTAATAAATGGTGTTGAGAAAACTGGCTAGTCATATGCAGAAAACTAAATCTAGACCCCTTCTTTACACTTTATGCAAAAATTAACTCCAGATGGATTAAAAACTTAAATGTAAGACCTAATACCATAAAAACCCTAGAAGAAAGCCTACGTAATACCATTCAGGAAATAGGCATGGGCAAAGATTTCACGACTAAAGCACCAAAACCATTGGCAACAAAAGCCAAAATTGATGAATGGGATCTAATTAAAGAGCTTCTGCACAGCAAAAGAAACTATCATCAAGGTGAATAGGCAACCTATCTAATGGGAGAAAATTTTTACAGTCTATCCATCTGACAAATTAGAATCTACAAAGATTTTAAACAAATTTACCAGAAAAAAAGCAACCTTATCAAAAATAGGTGAAGGATATGAACAGACACTTTAAAAGAGAACATTATGCAGTCAAAAAAATATGAAAAAAAGTTCATCATCACTGGGCATTAGAGAAATACAAATCAAAACCACAATGAGATACCATCTCATACCAGTTAGAATGGTGATCATTTAAAAGTCAGGAAATAATAGATGCTGGAGAGGATGTGGAGAAACAGGAATGCTTTTACACTGTTGGTGGGAGTGTAAATTAGTTCAGTCATTGTGGAAGACAGTGTGGTGATTCCTCAAGGATCTAGAACCAGAGATACCATTTGACCCAGCAATGCCATTACTGGGTATATACCCAAAGGATTATAAATCATTCTGTTATAAAGACACATGCACACATATGTTTATTGCAGCACTATTGACAATAGCAAAGACTTGGAACTAACCCAAATGCCCATAAATGATAGACTGGATAAAGAAAATGTGGCACGTATATACTATGGAATACTATGCAGCCATAAAAAGGGATGAGTTCATGTCCTTTGCAGGGACGTGGATGAAGCTGGAAACCATCATTCTCAGCAAACTCACACAGGAACGGAAAACCAGATACCTCATGCTCTCACTCATAAGTGGGAGTTGAGCAATGAGAACACATGGACATAGGAAGGGAAACATCACGCACTGGGGCTTTTGGGGGGTGGGGCACTAGAAGAAGGAGAACATTAGGAGGAATACTTAATGTAGATGACAGGTTGACGGGTGCAGCAAACCAGCATGGCACATGTATACCTATGTAACAAACATGCACATTCTGCACATGTATTATAGAACTTAAAGTAAATAATAAATAGTAATAATAATTACTGTCTCATGAGTAAGCTGTAATTATAGGCACAGTTGGAATAGACAGATGAGTAAGACAAGGGACTTCAGATGCGGTAAAAGAGTTCACAGAAAGGCAAGTGATTATGGCTGTGGGAAAGAGGAGTATTATAAGACTGGACCTTGAGAAGTAGATAATCTTTCTTTTGGGTGGCAGAGATGGATAAATATGGTCTAGACAAGTGGCCCGGCCTGGGGAAGCAGGTACTGGCAAGATAGACTATGCTGATGGTGTGAACAAGTTTGTGTGTGTGTGAAAATAATGAGGATGACATATGGGAATATCATGCAGTGATAAAGTTGGAATGTAAGTTATATGATTATTTTATAAGACATGTTATTTACTGGAATAAAAATTACTGAAACTTTGTAATGGGATACTTCAAACCAGGATATAGGATGCTTTTCTTCATATGTCATATTTCAAAACTCCTTAATAATTTTTTGCTTTCATTTGTTGAGTAAGTCTGAGTGTGACATTTGACTTTGAAGGGTAGGAGGAATAAACAAAAACATAGTAATTTATTAACCTATCTTTCTGAGCTTTAAGGCTAAATCAAAGCTTTGTGTTACAATAGTATTGCTGAAGTTACAGAAGTCCTAAAGGGTTTTAAGTATTAAAGTATCTTTCCTTGTTTGATTTATGTCCTATATCCTTGGCCTTAAAACTTCAGCTACATTTTATATTAAAATATTCATAAATTTTTTATGAGTATAACTTACACAGATTTCTGGGCCTACTGATTTATCTTTATTATTTTTTTTTCATGAGCAAGAGTTGTCCACGGTGGATGTGTGATCATCTTCCTATCATGTAAAGGTCTAAGGCAGGGGTCTTTAAATTATAGGGATCTTCATTTTTATCAGCATGCGTGAGACTCTTAATACAACTCACTTATTTACGAACAGATTTGATTATGTGGATGAGCAGTTCTCTGTTCATTCAGTAACCAAGACAGAGCGAATCAACATATTCTTACATAAACTGAGACATAAAATTTGTGTTAAAATCCAATGGAGCAGCAAGCTACACACCTGCTGCTAACTTAGAGCTGCTAGATTTTTCAAGAACTGTCCCTATAGAACTTTGAGCCAAATAGAAAACAAGTCCAAATATATCTTTGTCACGATACCTTTCTCACCAAAATTTGGTTTGCTAGATGAACTTTTAATAAATGAAACTTTAAGATAAAATGAGCTCTTAAACATGCTTATTATGACTGAAATTGTGTTTGAATATTTTTGTCCTTGAAAAATTTAAATACTGGACTTCCTTTTAATTACCCCTTTTGACTTTAGGATAAAAAGGATAAAATACTTATGCCAGTTCCTGGTGTCTTTAGACATTCTCGTACATCTTTCATTGTATTATTTGAGGATAATGAAAAGGTGGTGTATAATGAAGTGAAACCCTGATTGGACTTTCCCAAAGAGAGATCAGGGCTAGATTTAAAGGTCCAACTGGAGGCAATGTGTTGTAGGGATTAAGTGCATAGACTCTGGGTCAGGCTGTCTGGGTTTGAAACTCTGATCCACCATTATCCGCAGGTGACTGACCTCGGACAAGTCATTCATCCCGTGACTCAGATTCCTCATTTAGTAAAATGAGAATAAAAGTATAGTATTTATCTCATTGTGATGTTGGGAGAATTTACAAGCCAATCCATTGAAAACACTTAGAATAGTGCCTGACATTTAGCAAGCATATCATAATTGTTAGCTCTTATAATTAGAAGTCAGAGTTATCTTGCCTTTCTTTCTTGTCTTTTTTTCTCTGTTTCTGTGTGTCTCTCTCTCCTCTCTGCCCCCCTTCATTCTTCCTGTTTCCATGGAAAGTAATATTTGGAAAATACATTTTCATCATAATTTTAATAGCTGAATGAATAAGGGAATTGCTATCAAGTGTCCTTGCATGATTAGACCCAAATTCTTTCCACATCTGTTTGTGGTACAGGAACCATTTGAGATGATAAAAATCAGAGCTCCATTTTGCAGGCCTTTCTGATTTTAGTTTACAGCCTTCAAGTTATTTACCTGGTGTGCCTTAGTCAGCATTCCCCACAGCCTGGATGAATTGATCAACTGTGTCCACATACATAAATATGTCATTACTAATATCTTTTCCAGTTATTACGTAGGAAGTCAGAGATGAGTGAGATTAACAGAGTGAAAAACACCAGCTGTAATGATGCTCGATAAAGCTGTCAGGTTTTAAGTCATGGGTTAGTAGCATATCCTGACTCTAAAAATGAGATAAAATTTAAACCGCACATTAAACAATGCTAGCCCCAGCAGCTCTTAGTGAATTGCAGTCTCTCCTGAAAAGTTTCTGAAGAAATACAATATGCCTTCCGTGTGTTGTAGCTTGGATAAACTGAAAAATAGAAATGGTAGATGTTTCAATTCTCTTCTGCCTAAGGTGAACCAAACTGTTAGTACATACAGTTTTCATTCAAAACAGAATTGACCCAAAAGAAAATACAAACATTAGAATTTGTATAAGTTATACAGCTGATTCCTGTGTTTCTTCAACTGGAGTACTAGGAAATTATTTAAATGACTTTCTAAAAGGAAAATAACTCCCTGATTTGTGGTGTTTGTCAGTTTCCATTGTATAAACACTCCCACCGTGGCCAGCGCACTCCCACCGTGGCCAGCGTCAGCTACTGACCTGCTGTTCCTGAATTGCAGGGTTAGAAAAATCTGCATAGTTGGTTTCTGTGAGCCACTGGAGCTGCCTGCAGCACACCTGTGGTTGCTTCTTTTGCTCAAGAAATGCAGAGCAGACTTGAATGTCTAAGAGGACCAGTAATGAAGAATTTGGCCATAAAACAGCAGACACAAACTGAAAAAAGTCTAGGTAGCTGAAGGATACAGTGAACTAGAGTAAACTAGAAGGCAATGAAAACTAGAGGAGCAGATTCCATTCTCTAGGACATAAGAAGATACTCCGTAGTTCATCAAACTATACTGTTTTCATTCAATCTAATTTATTATTTTAGGTCAGTTTAAATCAATCATAGATCGTCCTAGGTAATATGGAAGCTATGACTATGGGTAATAAGTTTTTATGACTACTGTACATATAACATTTCATTTATTTTTCTTATAACAAAATTTTTCATCCCTCAGTTTCCTTAACCCTTGTTATTAAGATGGGTAGAGGCTAATTATTGCAGTGTTGGGGTTAATTTTTGAACACTTTGATCATTTTGGTTGCGCTGTTTTAGAAGTATAAACTGCAGTTGAATTTCTCTGCTTATAACAAAAAAGGAATTTTAAGGATAAAAAAAACTCAGAAAAAATAAAATAAAAACCAATGGCTATCAGTATTATATGAGGGAAGCAGTGCTATAACACAGCCTTTTTAACTGGCTACAAGACAGCTCAGGGGCCTTTGAATCAAAGCAATATCTGAAGGGGACTTCAAGTTGTTTGCTGTGACACGTGTGTAATATGGAGACTCCGTCTGTCTCTCCTATGATGTTTTCAGTAAATTCTGTATTTCTCACTGTTGCTTTTGTATGAGTATATTCTTTGGTGAACCTAGAAGCAAATACACTATTATAGACAACTGATACTGAATTTACATGCATAAGAGTTGTATTATTACATGAAAATAAATAAAATTTTCCAGGATGGCAAGGTCTGTGAAACAGAAGGCCAAGAAAAACATAAATGGCAGTTCAAGTAGATTGCTGTCTAGGAAATACAGTTTGAGGAATCCTTCTTATGAAACTTCAGGTTTTATTCACCTCCAGACTAGAGAAAATTATAACACATAGAAAAAAATGCTTCTACCCCCATTTGTAGCTTGGACACTGAAGACTAAAACCACCTACCAGCATTATTTTTTCATCAAGAGTAACATGACATTATTCTGCAGTTTTTAGCACAGTTTTATTCTTTTTAGAGGCCCTTTACCAGGTAAATACCTTATTATTCAGTACTTCACCCCAAAACATCAATTCCTCAATAGGAAGCACCAACAGATTATTCTTAGTTCCTTTGAAACCCTCATCTTTAGCTTGCCATTTCCATCAGTCCTGAACTATTAAATCACAATCCTTATTCAATTCTAAATAAGCTCTTACACTGATTATCTACATTAAACCAAATTTCTAATTTTTAATAAAATCCAACTTTGCCTTCCCCCCTCTGAAATACTATCAAAGCTCTATTGAGGGGAAATCCTCTTTTATCTCTGTAAGCAATAAATAGGTTATGTCTTATCAATGGGTCATATTGGTGATATTTGATGACCTGGCATTCAGCAGCATCATTGTTGTAATATGAGAACAAAGCACTCATGTATCATAGAGCTGAGACATGAAAAATATGATATCCTCGAATAGTTTGAGGAGAATTCAGTAGAAATCACTATTTACAAAGTGTGGGCAGGGTTTAATGAAATCAGGTGTGTTAGAGTGGGATAAAGACTAATCGATCCAACACTAAAAGGGTAACAGGACAGCGCAAGTACCATTTACTAGAACATAACAGCCATAGAAAGCAGTATGGAGAGGGCCAATTTATGGGAGTGTGGCTTTAGGGACAAAGCCAGCCCTTGGCACACCACAAGAGGAGACCAGGGGCAGTAATAACAGGGCCTCACTCTACTCACTATTTCTAGGCTCCTCCTGATCCTCCCCACTTGTCAACCCCAACAGGAAGCCCAAAGGCAAATTAGTCCCTTGATATAGTTCAAATCAATGAGACTCCTGGGGCAAAGAGAAAGGTGGAGAAGGTGGAAGAAGAATCTAGAGGGACAAATGGAAGCTGTTCTCAGAGATGGCTTCGAGATAGTGGAGTAAGCATAAACTAGTCTCCCATTTTCATCAAAATGCTGGAAAACATATTCCCTATGATGTATTCCTGCAGTCTCTTATTTTGTGTATACTGTGTCAAGTTCAATTACACATATTTAGGAGCAGGAGTTGTTGCTAAATTTTTATGCATAATAAGAGGATTTCAAAGTCCAGAAAACTATGAGGAAGAATATATATAGTGTGTGTGTATGTAGTGTGGTATGTATTTTAAGGTCCACGGATAGGTATTTGAAAATAAGAAGGTCATTCTCATTATGTCAGAAACTTGGAAATACCTGAAATCTAGAATCAACCTGTAGACCATGGAGTGAAATCACAGCCAAAAATATATGTGAGCATGTTTTGATGCAGAACAGTGAGAGCATCAAGAAAGCTCCATGCCCAAAGTGTGAGAAGCCAGAACCCAGAGAAGCCTCAGGTGCAGACAAGAGGGTAATGAATTAAGGTATTATGGCAAAAACAGCAAGGTAGTTTAATGCTCATATATCGTCCAATTTGAGCTCCACCAGCAATCAAATAGCAATAATGATTGTACCTGCCTCTAGCCCAGAACAAATGAGTGTGTGAAAAAGTCAGAGATTGAGGTCCAAAGACACGCAGATGGGATATGGACTACCCTGTGGCAGAACTCAGTTGTTGCAGCCTGAAGCATTCTTATTTACACCAATAAATACAGCAAAAACCATTGTGGATGCTTCACTGCATGCCCATGTGTGTTGCTCAATCGGAGACAGCAGTCAGGTGGATAGAAAAGGAACCGAAGAATGAGCACCCAGGTGAAAATCACAGAGTATTTGGGAAAAGCCAACACTGTGCAAGATAGACAACAAACTCAGCAAATGTGAAAAGCGTATTTGAGGAAACAGTTGATAGAGCAATTTGACTAAAACTTTACACAATATGCTTAACATTCTCAGACGTATAAAAAAAATAACAGTTCGATAAAAAGCCACTTAGAGATTTTTGAAATTAAAAATAGAGTTTTTGAAATAAAAAAGCTAAAAAAACCAAAAAAAAAAAAAAAAAAAAAACCAAGCTGAAGAGCTAAAAGGATTTAGACGAGGGATGAATTGCTGAGCTGGAAGATGGCACCAGGGAGTTTTCTCAGAATATAGCCAAAGAGGTGAAGAGATGCAAAAAAGGGGAAGGCGTATAGCAGATAGATCCAAAAGTTTCATTTTCTATCTGAAACACATGCCAGAAGAAAGCAAAAAAGAAGGAGGGAAATTCATAGTTGAAAAAAAAAAAACAACCCTAACAATTTATGAGAGTTGAAGAAAGAAAGAATCAACCTTAAGCAGCCAAGCAAGAAAAAAATATTCAAAATATACACACTAAGAGTCCCAGTAGAAGAAAATTTTAGAGAACCAAGGATACAGAGAAAACCTTGAACAATACCAGAGACACTGGATTAAGGACAGAATTTCTGAGAATCAGATCAGATTCAGACTTCTGATCCACACCACTAGTTACAGGAAGACATTAAATCAGTTTCTTCAGTAATTTGAACCTAAAATTCTATACCAAACTATCATTCAGTATTAAGAGAGAAATAAATACATTTTCAGATACACAAGAATTCAGTTTACCTCTCACAGAATCTCTTTGAAAAAAATATTAGAAGATTGTTTATTTAAAAAGGAAAATGAAATAATTCCTGTTAGAAATAATTGGTACAAAAAGCAATGGTGAAGAAAAATTACTAAAATATATTAAATGTTGTCAAACTATTGTTAAAAATATACACAAGCTGGATACAGTGGTTCACACCTGTGATCCCAGCACTTTGGGAGGTTGAGGCAGGGAGATCATGAGGTCAGGAATTCAAGACCGGCCTGATCAACATGGTGAACCCCCATCTCTACTAAAAATACAAAAATTAGCTGGGTGTGGTGGCACATGCCTGTAATCTAGCTACTCAGGAGGCTGAGGTAGGAGAATCACTTGAACCTGGGAGGTGGAGTTTGCAGTGAACCGAGATCGCACCACTGCACTCCAGCCTGGGTGACACAGGAAGACTCTATCTAAAATTTACATATATATAGATACACACATTAAATTCTAGAGTATGTAAATACAGCAGTTGAAAAGGGGAAAGGGAAATAGAAGTAGAAGAAAATGAACATTAGAACAAATGTTTAGCAGTGGGATTATTTTATTGGAAGTCTAATATAAGAAGTACATTCTTCAGGGAAGTATTCCAAGGGCGTATGAACAATCAAGAGATAATAAAACAACTTTATAAAGTAGTATATGTCAAAATACAAATGTAGGATTTCAGATCTTGGGTCTTTGCTGCCAAATAGGAAGAAGCCACTGGAAGACTAAGAGACTGATTGAGAAACAAGAATAAAAATTATCAGAACAAAATGGAGCATTTAAATTGGATTCTTCACTGTTTATACAAATAAGAAGGCTGCGGTGGTGATAATACAGTACAGTGTTTAATTATTTAAATTACTTATAATCTTTGCCCACACATTTACAGCTGCATTCAATCCCTAACCTGTGCCAACTTTCTAACTTGCTCTGAATAAATTATACCACTGCCTTCATGAATTGTACTTGTGTCATTGGCACAACCTAGGACAATCACTATTGTCTTTTCATAAAGACATTATTCTCAGCATCATGATACTGTCCTTTGCTTTTCTCTCTTTAGTGAAATTTGCTCATTTCAGTATCTGTGTTTTCCTCAATAACTGGGTTGTTTTTGTAAATAATATGTAAATAGAAAATGTCTATTTGTTGGATGAGTATCTTTTAATATCTTTAGCTGTTAGAATCTTGGGGCCAGGTTAGTGGCAGTATGTGCTAAGTGTACAAATCCCCCCTCTATTTTTTTAGCCCATGTTTTTCCTTCACTTGGATTTTCTAATGATGAGCTATCTTTCATTCTCAGTTGCCTCTGACTGTGGGACTGAGGTTTAATACTGGTAGAATAATAGACTCTCAACAGAAAGAGAAACATTGTCAAGAAAACCATTTAAACAGACTCACTCATTTCAAAAATTTTAAAATTAAAAGAGAAAATATTGCTTATAATTAAACACATTTCTCTTATTCTTTTATACATATTTTTGTAAGCCAGCTCAAATTTCTAGAAATAGGATACAAATATAATTCAATAAAGGACTCTATGGTTAGTTTTTTTTAGTATCAAGAAAAAAGCAGCCCTTACCAGGCAGTTGTGTGTTTTCAAGAAAGTAATTTAGTAAGTTGAAATTCCTTAGTGGATAATAGTTGATGATTCCAAAAATATGTTTTTTATAAAAGCTTATAATCTCTGTGTTGCCATGTTCAAGCAAGAGTTTACGTTCTGGATATAAAAGGATGAGAGATTGGTTACATTTCAGTAAGTCATTGCATTTACTATGGTTTTGGAAAAGAAGCTGTCTGTCTACTCACTGGATTCTTCTGTGCTGTTGCTGGCAAATGAGCTCCCAACTGCTGAACTGGGTCTTTTGCCTTCTTTGTATGGCTGCCTCCTCCTGGCCCACTGGTCAGTTGCTTCTTCCTGGGAATCATCACTAGCTTTTCCAGCTTTTAGAATCAATTCCCGGGATAACTTTTGGAGACTATTTATTTCCAAATACCAATACAGATTAAAACACATTAAATATGAAAGTGAGACAACATTTTCAAGATACATCAGTCAAGATAGAAATATCGTATAGTCCAGTCAATGAAACATAGAATTACAGTAGACTAGGACTAGAATAATTTCATTCAACTTTTTCATGGTTCACTTTCAAACTTGTATTACTTAACAAAAAGAGCCACGTATCTTAAAAAAAATAGATTTATATGGGAGGAAAAAAAAAAGTGGGGAGAATAATCACCAAGCATTGCCTCTGTGGATTCAATTCAACGGGTATTCCTAGGGTATTAGGAGTATGCTTGATATTTTATTAGTTACTGTGGAGAAATACAAGTAAATTTTTAACTATATCCTCTAAACACTCAGTAAGGAAATAAAATATTATTACCTGAATAGCCTGTGGAATTAAAATCTATGATACTGAGTTTTCTATTAAACTCAAGTACTTAGGGTTTGACTTTTTTTTTTTTTTTTTTTTTTTTTGAGACAGAGTTTCGCTCTTGTTACCCAGGCTGGAGTGCAATGGCGCGATCTCGGCTCACCGCAACCTCCGCCTCCTGGGTTCAGGCAATTCTCCTGCCTCAGCCTCCCGAGTAGCTGGGATTACAGGCACGTGCTACCATGCCCAGCTAATTTTTTGTATTTTTAGTAGAGGCGGGGTTTCACTATGTTGACCGGGATGGTCTCGATCTCTCGACCTCGTGATCCACCCACCTCGGCCTCCCAAAGTGCTGGGATTACAGGCTTGAGCCACCGCGCCTGGCCTTGACTTTTATTAATCAGTAGTATACAAATTTCATAACACTTTTGCTGCATATGTTGGTTAAAAGTGAAGAAAAGTGAAAAAGCCAAAATGCATGAAGGCTTTGTTAATTTTGAATTTGAATCAATAGCAACTTGGAGTACTTTAGTTCCAAACTGCTGCTTTCTCATCACAAACCATGAAATCATGAAACAGTGTATTAACTGGAAGGAAAAAATCCCAAACTACTGCCATACAATCAAACTTTTTTTAAAAAAAGCTGAGAAAAGTAAAAAGAAAACCCAAATAGGAGAACATATAATACCTAGAAAGCAATTTGGTGAGTTAGAATTAAGATTTTATTTGATGTTACTTTTCGATACTGTATGAAAGGCAGGCAACATAAATTTTAAAAGAGGTCAGCTCTTGTTTTTTTTTTTTTTTTTTTTTTTTTTCTGAGACGGAGTTTCGCTCTTGTTACCCAGGCTAGAGTGCGTGATCTTGGCTCACCGCAACCTCCGCCTCTTGGGCTCAGGCAATTCTCCTGCCTCAGCCTCCTAAGTAGCTGGGATTACAGGCACGTGCCACCATGCCCAGCTAGTTTTTTGTATTTTTAGTAGAGACGGGGTTTCATCATGTTGACCAGGAGGATGGTCTCGATTTCTTGACCTCGTGATCCACCCGCCTCGGCCTCCCAAAGTGCTGGGATTACAGGCTTGAGCCACCGCGCCCGGCAGCTCTTGTTTTTTCCCTTTTTTTTTTTTTTTTGAGACAGCATTTTGCTCTTGTTACCCATGCTGGAGTGCAATGGTGTGATCTTGGCTCACTGCAACCTCTGCCTCCTGGGTTCAGGCAATTCTCCTGCCTCAGCCTTCTGTTCTTTATTTTTATTCTATTCCCAGCAGCAAATGAGTACTGACAATTGGATCTTTGAAAATTAAAACCTAATTTATCAATATTAAAATTTATTCTCACCACTATTTAAATAAAAATTGAGATATATCTATGAAGAAGTAAGTGTCTTTATTTACATATATAATTATTAATGATCCATTTATGTAACAACTTAAAATTCACTTGTCAGAGGTCTGGCAAGGTGGTTGACATGTGTAATACCAGCACTTTGGGAGGCAGAGGAGGGAGGATTGCTTGAAGCCAGAGGTTTGAGAATAGCCTGGGCAACAGATCAAGACCCCCATCTCTACAATAAATTTTAAAATTAGCTGGGTGTGGTGGCGTGTACCTGTTGTCTGAGCTACTTGAGAGGCTGAGATGGGAGAATCGCTTGAGCCCAGAAGTTTGAGGCTGCAGTGAGCCATAATCCTACCAGTATACTCCAGCCTGTGTGACTGGGTGAGACCCTGTTTCAAAACAAGAATTCATTTGTTAAGGTCAAACAGGTGAGGAGGAAGAAGAATCATTACCTAATTCCTTTTATTTTCCATTACTTTGCTGTGGATGCCTACCTCTTATGAGGGTGACAGAAAAACAAATTTATTCTTTAATAGTCAGCATTCGCTTTCTACGTACTAATTTCTAATATGTTGGTTATTGGAGCTGCCACAGTGAGCAAGATGACTTTTGCTCACTGGAATTTTACAGAGTGGTAGAACTTTTAAAAATAATATAGAACTGATCTCTGGCTATTTCTCCAATGCTTGTTCTAGTTCTGCTATTTTTTGAGATTGAGAATCTAGGTTAACGATGAAGGCATCCATCAGGAAGAGAATTTTCTAGTATCAAATATTTTACATGTAATAGCAATTCCTTTTTGAAAGTGTGGAGTATAAAAGAAGTCTTATGAACCTAGGAAATTATGTGTGATAATGTGGCCCTGGGATATGGTAGGAAGACTTTTCCTCCAGGATCATTTCATATACTTTTGTACAAAAGTATACTTTCATATACTTTTGATCTTTTCGAATTAGGGGAAAGTATATGTTCTACAGTGTGTTTTAAAATGTGATTCGAAACCACTGAAATGCCCACCAAGCACAAAGTATCACTTCCTGCTTGGTATTTGTGGACTCGTAGGTTTGCAAAGAATATAGAAGGTGATTTGTTCCAACCAGCCTCTCTGTGCTCAAAATATTTCTACAAAATTTCTACCAAGTAATCATTTAATATAAGCTTGAACACTTCTCAGACTCAAATTTATTCCCTATTGAGTCAGTCTAATCCTTGCATATTACAATTTGATAGAAAGTTTTTGCATGATGCCTTGAATCTATGTCTCAGTAATCTTCCTTCACGTGTGAGCCTCCCCCTTATTTCATGAATACCCAGTAGCTATTTAACAGGCTTTTCAAGGAGTCAGGCAATTTATTTGTACTGAAATGAAGACATCCAGCTCTAGCTCTCTTGAGGGACTCTGTTAAAATGCACACTATCACTTTGTAGCAACAATATGTTAATCCACTAAAAAACACAAATGTTTTATCAACTGCTATGGTTTGAATGCATGTGTCCACCAAAAATTCATATGTTGGAACCTAAGACCCAATGTGATATTATTAAGAGGTGGGGCCTTTAGAGGTGACTAAGTCTTCAGGGTTCTGCTCTCATGAACTGGCTTAGCGCTCTTTAGAAGGGGTAGAGTTAACTAGGCCTTTTTGCCCTTCCGTTTCTGCCATGTGAGGATGCAGCAACAGGTAGTGGCAAGACACTTAATACTTCACCAGACACTTAACACTGGCACTTTGACCTTAGACCTCTCAGCCTCCACTACTGTAAAAAGCAAATTCATGGTCTTTATAAATTACGCAGTCTCTAGTATGTTGCTATAACAGCACAGATGGACTGAGATAGCAAACATGAGTGTGAAAGTGGAAAGCTACCACCTTGAAAGCCAGGGCAGGGCCTGGGAAGTGAGTGGGAAGACCATGAAAAAGAAGCAGATCTGGGAGGAGCCCTGCTGGAGAAAAACAAGGCATCGCCGCTGAAACTGGATCTTGGGCTGTGCATGTGCTGAGAAATGTTGAGGTGGGCATGGGTGTCGAAAGCTCCTAATTTCACCAGAAGTCAGCTTGCTGGAAACTATCCCAACAGTCATATTCTGCTAAGAAATGAAATCACTTATTATTCATCTTTCTATTCCCAGTGCTTGGTGTAGAGCTTGGGACCACAGACTTTCTCAGATTTGTAGTCCTCCTTACCTTTCTGTCTTGATGTGAACTCTTAGAATCACTCCTACTTTAGGAGAAATAAAACATTTTACACATTGTATGTAAACTTTGTGTTATATTACACACAAGGGCTGTTTATGGCTATTTCTATGCCATGTAAAATATCATCTGATCCTTCTTATTGTCTGTAATTTTCTCAGGCTAGCCTACTTTTGGTTTTCTCATTACATTTTTTTATGATATAGAATTTCTGGAACTTTGGCAGAACTCTTAAAGATGTATTTACTCCATTAACAGCTGAATAAATTAATCCTTGAGCCACTACCTTTTTACTCATTAATGTACAGCCCTTACCTGGCAGAGAAACTCAGTGTTTAGTTACTGAAACTTTGACTGGTATCCCTTTATAACATGGTGGCGGTTATTCCTGCCACACCCCCATACCACACCCACCTCCTTTTGTTTATCTAGTTCAGAGTTCACAGATTGTTTACTTTGTTCTGTGTCTCCCAAATCTCATGACGTGCAGACTCATACACTGAAAAATCCAGGTCTCCTGCCATCTGGAAAAGTCAGAAGGCCTGTCTGTACTGGACCTGTGTTTTGCTTCCCTTAGGACACACTCGCTAGTTCACCAACACTCCAGACTTGCTCACATACAGCCTGCTTTCCTCACTTACATCACCCGCCTGTCCCTGTAGACACTTCACATTGTGACCTCTAATCTAGTTGATTCCTAAATGCACACACATGGTAGAAGAAACAACACAAAGATTACAGTGAGCACTCATGTCAGGGACGCTGAATTTGAGACACATGCATAGATATTAAGGGGTCAGAGGACCCCTTTTCAAAATGTAAGCGTAGGTTTGTGCCTGTATCAAATTTATAATTTTCTGGTAAAACAGTCTAAAAGTGTCCCAGTTTCTCAAAGCAATCTACTTCCAGAAAAAATTACACAGTTCTGCCCTCAGATATCATAGCATAAAGACAGTAATGCTGAGTAAAGTATAAAAATACTCATAGTTCTAGGAGAGTTAAATCTGTGCAAACATTTATAGATTTAAATATTTTTATATAATTGCTGAACTATTTCCTTTTTTATGTTATTATTTATTTTGGTATGTAAACAGAATACTATACAAAGAAACTTATGTGACTTCCCTGCCTTGAATTTTTTATTCAATAAATATTTGATCAACTATACTACAGGACAGGTGCTATCTAATTTTATGAATATACAATGATCAGAACAGGAAAAATCCATGCCCTCCTAGAACTTACATTCTAATGAAAGAGGACAGAACAAAACCAAAATAAACCAGCAAAATATATAGCAGATTAGAAGGCAAAAAAGTGCTATGTATAAATGGAACAAAAGAATAGCATTTGCTTGGGTTGTAATGAAGATGGTTCAGATTGCAATTTAAATAGAGTGGTCTGAGAAGACCTTCCTGAGGACACACTGTGAGCAAAAAATCTAAAGGAGATGAGAATGAACCATGTAGACATATAGGGGAAGACTGGTCCAGGTAGTGGGAGCAGTCCATGCAAAGGGCCTGATGTGGATCTGGGCTGCAAGGTTCTAGAAAGTAAGTAAATGTGGCCGGAAGAGTGATCAAGGAAAAGGATCCAGGGGGAGAGTTGTAGGAACAGCCTTTTGATGAATCAGTAACACAGGGAACCAGTAGCCAAAATTGTTTACCAAATGGGACAGTTTCAAAGTCTACTGATGTGTAAGATCAACTTTGAGAGAATTCTGACTTGAATTATTGATTTTCTTAAGAAATGTTCCTCGTTGGGAGAGGCAGGTACAGGGAGGAACGTGGCTTTAGAAGTAGAGTCAACTTGGGAGATAGTCGTCCAGGTGAGCATGTGTTTCCTTTGGGAGGCACAATTATTCTTATTGCAGGTTCCTTTGCAGTTCCAAATAACTGTAGACTGAAGCCAATGTTGGGATTAATGTCATTGATCCTGATTTCTGGATGGATATCGGCACTAGGAAGCTGTCCCCATGACTGACAGTCTTTGCTTTAGGGTGTTCATATCAAGCAGATGACCATAGAGTTTTCATACTGTTCTGGGGCATTTACTCTTTACAAAGCAAATGTCATCTGTTATTCTAACAGGCAATTGATTATCCTTTTCGTATTTTATTTCTACTTCTAAATTTTACTAATTTCATTTAAAAATCTAGAGACAAAACTACAAAGAAACTATAGCTTCTCCTTTAAGTTTCATCATTCCAAATATTGTTTCTGATGCTATTAGGATTATTGCCAGCAGTTTGTAAGACAGTTTTTACTCATTCAAAATGTAATTTAATTTGCAATATGGAATAATGCTAACATTAAATATAAAATAATTTGGACTCATTGAAAAAAACAAGGGCTTTCTAGAAGTAACCAAAATGATATAGTGCTGCTCCGAGATTGAAAGCAGACAAGCAGAATTATGTACTTAGGAAAGAACTTCCATCTTAGCCCTTCTTGAGGTCTGGAGAGCTTCTGGGTTCTATCAATGGTTTGATCTGGTCCAAGTAATGCACAAGGGAGGTCAGAAGTCTGCTGGAGGTTAGAGGCCCCAAGGTGGCTCAATGAGGATTAGGCATGGTCGTTTCTGTTTTTTGTCCTTTGTTTTAATTACTATTCCACATGGCCTCTCGAGACATACATACAATGCTTCTGAAACACCACAGCAAGGTTTAAAAATATGTTTTATTACAAACATATTCTTCCAATTCTTCTGAATATGCTTAGCTTGCAAGAAAGAAAGAAATGGTGGATTATTTAAGAGTGGCAAAAGGCTAACATTTCCTACAAAATTGATTTGGCAATATAGCGACCTTTTGAAGAGAAATTGATTTTTTTTTACTTTACATTAAACTGCATGCTTGGAGATGCACTATTTATGGGTGGAGTGGGTGATAATGTAAAGAAACAGGCTGATATATGCTTGCCTGTGTTCATCTAACTCTAAAATATACAATATATCTTTAGCAATAAAGAAAATATCCCAAGCAATTTAAAAAGCCCTCATCTTAAGACTTTCCAAAGCTAAAATATGTAAAAATAATGCAGGTTAATAATTCTGTACAGCCCACCGTACCTTTCAAAGCTTGCTTCTGAGGTGACATCAACATGTGTATTTGGTGATAGTAATTTTCCTTTGAGTCATTTTTGTTCTTATCTTCTTCAGAGTTTGGCCTTGTTGATGCAATTCTTTGGCACCGTGTTGGCTCCTGTTTAAAACTAGTTAGTACAGTGCCTTCTTTATCTTGCTTACCATGTAGGTCGACATTGCTTGTCAGTGTTTTCTCAATAAGAAATAGATTATCTGAAGCACACGCTGCACAGTTGGACTCAGCAGTGTTTGCTGAAAAATGAATTTGAAAACAGACTTTGTCATGATTCTCATTTAACAGGTCTTCAGAATCTCTGTGGCATGCTTTCTTCACCACTGGTATTATCTGGCAATTCTTTTTCAAAATTTTCCGGAGAACTGGGTGTTTGGGGTTTATCATTCCCATGGTACAATTAGAATAAACTGTGTTTCTTTATCATCTTGAGTAATTACTTTTTGTTCTAACTCATCAGTTATGAAGGTCATAACTAGCACTTTTGTTTTGCTAGGGGCTGCTATCTCTGGATGACTTGCCTGAGCCATCATGCTGTGGCTAATACCATTGAGTGTGCTCCTGGCTGCTAGGCTGCTGCCAGAGGCAGGCCTGAGATGTAGACACGGTGTAATCTTCCTTTCCAGTAGTTGCTGTGCTTTTGCATGAGAGTCATTATGTAAAATGGCTTTGCTAAAGTCTCTGTCAGTCACATCAACGTGCCCCTTCTCATTTAATCTATCACACACTCAGTGCAGTGATGAAAAGAAAACGTACTCTCAGGGTTTTCTTTAGGTTTCTAATGTCTGGTGGCCCAGTGAGGCGGGCTGAATGAGGTTCAAGACTGCAGAGTAGTTTGACTGGAAGGGAAAGATACAGAATTTGACTTCTCACAGCATTCTGCAGGTGGAGTCTTGCTTCCTTTGCAGTAGATGTTGGCTGTCTTTGTTCCTATGAGCTGCATGCTCACAGAAGATGAAGAACTGAAGTTGAAGCCTTTGCCGTCTTGAACTGGAATGATGACAGTAATGGTACTTGGCAAATAATTTATTTCTTCTGTGCTTTGCTGTATGTGTGAGTCTGATGTGATATTTCCTAGGATATCAAAGGTGATTTTTCTCTTTTTCCATATCCTTAGAATCCTCAAAAGATATTTTACTTAAATCTACATTACTTAAACTTGTGGTCTTTTGGGTATTACATGAAGTAGGAAGAATTTTTGGGAAGAGTCTTAGACTCAGAGAGATGTTTCTTTCTGGGGGTGTTCTGACTAATTTTAAAGACCTTCTGCCGAGAGATAGCAGATTCTACCTCACAATCATCTAAGACTGTAGACAGTGTGTCAGGCTTATTTTTCTTTCTCTCCAGAGTTGAGGTTAGAGAAATCATAGCTGTATCAACATTCTTCTCCTTCTGGACAGCACACACGCCAGGAGGAGAGACACACAAACAATCTGAACTCTGATGCTTGTTTTCATGCTGCCACATTTCAGGGTGCCTAATACCAGGCTGTGATGGAAACCTGAAAGTTTCTTTGGTGGTGTGATTAGAGGAAATATTTCTGTATTTAGTTACTTTTTCCTTTCTTTTAGAATGAGTTATATTAATTAATATATTCTGTGTCTTACTCAAGAAGTTAACTTTAATTTCTTTTCTTTCAATGCTTACTTTCAACAAGGGGCTCTTGGCTCTGGTGATTTCTCCCTCATATTTAGAGGGCACCTTAGGTTTTAGTTCTTCCACCAATAAATCCTTATGTTTAGGAAAGCAGCTCCTTGAAGTGTAGCATCTCTGAATGGGTTTGATAGAGAAACGCTGGCCACATTTTGGATGTCTCTTTTTTGTTGGGAACTATATTCCTCATTTATAGAGAAAGCTTTTCTTGATTTATATTTGCACATTGAAAGCCCCACATTTCACTTCTGTAATAAATTTGCCTTCTGCTGGATTAAAGGCTTCTGTTGTGCTTGGGAGATTCTGTAATGTTTTCTTGTAATGATTCTCCATAGTCATTAAATACGATCATAGGTAAGACTTTCTCCAGCTACTGAGAGGCAGCCAAAGGAGGATCATCATTTCCCTTCTACCTAGGTATTTTGCTGTCAGATGGATGCTGTTTATTATCTTTAGGGAGAAAAAAAGAATTCTGCTTTTCATTCACAGAAGCAGACGTACTCTCATCTCCATTTTCCTTAGATTTCCCTAATGCCCCAGCCTGATGAAACACAGGCTCCAAGGTGTCTCCTTTGACTTCCTTTTCAAGAGATTTGATATTTTCTTGGCATGCTTGGCCAGCAGGCTGAGATACACCTAAAGAGGAAGCAAAATAGTACAAAATAAAATGGTTTATGTGTCCATTTAGAGAGCAGATGTTCCAAATTCTAGAATAAAGTGCAATGCAAATCCTTTGTAACTATTTTGGGTATCAGTTTTCACTCATTTCTGGTATGTCAAAGTATTTTTTCACAAAAGTTCATTTATAATAAATATATCATTTAAAAATCAACCAATTCTCTTAGAGTGTAGAAATATCACCTGGTAGTTTTAGGAAGTAAGAATTTAATTAAGCTTTACTCTAAAACAGCAACTTCCAAGAGTGGGTGAAATGAAAATTTCACAAGAAATATATGCATCTAAATTTTAAGCACAAGTCTTGGTAAAGAACAGTTTGCTATGATCAGGTATTTGAACACAGCATTATACTATAGTCAAGCACAATATAATTTGAGATGGTACCACAAATGAAGATGTGGGTAAAAAGAATGGAAGAAACAGAAGTATGGCTTCTAGACAGACTTTCAAACCTGTCCAGTAGTATCCTTTGCCCTGGGCTTTTTATAGAAAGGTTCACAACCTCAAATGTCTGTGGCATTTAGACAGGTAACATAAACAAGTGAAGCAGGCTGGGTGTACATATTCTCTGCTATTCAGCTCCAGGCAATAGTTGCCACATGGAAAGGTGTCCTAGTATAACTAGATCCTCTTGTTTTTCAGAAGAGAACTAGAGTCTGGATTTTTTCTATACTGTAAAATCTCTTAATTTCTAATAATTGGTTCAAAAAAATTTTGGTAAGATGACCCTCTATAGGTGGAGGCCAATATATACATAGGGGCCAGCTTTGGCCCAAGAGGTACCAGTTTGCAACCTGAGCGCCTCTGTTTTATAATATTAAAATATATTCCTGTGAGACACTTGTGAACCTAAGCGTGAGGCACCAGAGCTTGTGTAAAAAACAATGAACAAAAAGATCTCAAATTCGCTTTTAAACTACATCTGAAAGATATTATTTGTTAAGAAAGGGCCGGGCGCGGTGGCTCAAGCCTGTAATCCCAGCACTTTGGGAGGCCGAGGCGGGTGGATCACGAGGTCGAAAGATCGAGACCATCCTGGTCAACATGGTGAAACCCCGTCTCTACTAAAAATACAAAAAACTAGCTGGGCGTGGTGGTGCATGCCTGTAATCCCAGCTACTTAGGAGGCTGAGGCAGGAGAATTGCCTGAGCCCAGGAGGCGGAGGTTGCGGTGAGCCGAGATCACGCCATTGCACTCCAGCCTGGGTAACAAGAGCGAAACTCCGTCTCAAAAAAAAAAAAATAAATAAAAAAAAAAGAAAGAAGAATAGGGAAAAGCGAATAATTACATCATAAAAATTGATGAACCAGGTGTCAAAAAGGGTATTTTAAGTAAGTTGATTACATTTAAAATTGGAATGGACTATTTATACATTTATTTTAAATGTTTTTAACTTGAACATGACTTATTTATACTTAAAATTTTTTACATAAAATGCTTATAATTATATAAATACTTATATAGAGAATAAATAAATTCAGCCGGAAATTCTCAGTAATGGCGGACATCCCCTCCCCCATAGAGCTGGACCATCCCGGGTTCAGCTGTGCTTGCTGTGAATCTCTCAACCCAGAGTGTTTTCAAGTACTGTTTTTTTTTGTTTTGTTTTGTTTTGTTTTTTTTTGTGGGAAGGAGGGTGGGACCAGCTGAGCCTGATCACCTGGCTCCCTGACTTAAAGTATGCCCATCAATGATAGACTAGACAGGGAAAAATGTGACACATATACACCATGGAATATTATGCAGCCATCAAAAATGATGAGTTCGTGTCCTTTGTAGGGACATGGATGAACCTGGAAACCATCATTCTCAGTAAACTGACACAAGAGCAGAAAATCAAACACTGCATGTTCTCACTCATAGGCAGGTGTTGAACAATGAGAACACATGGACACAGGGAGGGGAGCATCACACACTGGGGTCTATTGGGGAAAATGGGGGAGGGCCGGGGGTGGGGGGTTGGGGAGAGAGAGCATGGGGAGAAATGCCAGATATAGGTGAAGGGGAGGAAGGCAGCAAATCACACTGCCACGTGTGTACCTATGCAACAATCTTGCATGTTCTTCAAATGTACCCTAATACCTAAAATGCAATAAAAAAAAATCAACAGGAAAAAGAAAAGCACTGAGCATACTAAAGTCCCTTGAGGATTCTGACCATTCCCATTGCCTCCCTTCTAGCTGGAAGGAGGATCTTCTCTCTTAGCAGGTACTGAAACAGTTTCCAGTGGGTCTGGTCACAATCTGAGATCCGTAATATGACGTTGTAAGAGAAAAGACATGGAGATCTATCTCTTAAAGGCCATTTACAATAGACCATGGACACAATAACAGTTTATAGACCGATGGGTTACCTTCCAGAACTGACCATTACAATTTATTCTTCAAATAACATCTTCATGTCATGCAGGAGCCATTCTGTTTATACTCCCTTTCAATTTTATAATTTCATATTTTATAGCCTCTTTTAATTGACAGCATTTTAGTTTCTGCAAAAAGGGATATAGACCAGAGAAAGTTACATAATAATGCATGGATAACAGAGTCTAACAATAAGGGGTCTTAATAGTTAGTCCATGTGGGAATAAAGAATTATTTTTGTTTAAATTTTTATTATTTACAATATCATTAATACAGAAGTGTATAAATAACTATAGGCTAAGCTTCAAAATAATTTTATTTTTATATGTTTTAATCTTCCTAGTTTTATAGACAGTCCTGTGATAAAGAAGAAAGTACATAAACTAAGAAGTTCATTTTATACGTACTTAGAAAATCATTTAATTGGACTTACATAGTGTGGTATTCAAGATTTCCCATTTCTTATAGGCTTTTCTTCTTTTCCTCCTCATTTTGGGGAGCTGTGGGTCTTCAGTTTTCCCTGCCCTTTGAAAACATCAAACACATTTCAAATAAATTTCAAATTATTTTCCCCTCAGAATTTAGGTTTAATCAAATTATGAGCTCAACTCACTTGCCAATTTGGTAGCATGAGTATCTTTCTCTAGTATCTCCATATTCTTTTCCTTTGAATATATTTTAATGTTGTAATTACATTTAACTTTTTTGTTTAGTTCCATCTCAACTATTTAGTGCATTGTTAGACATATGTGTATATAAGCAAATATTCAAACATATAGATATGTACTATATATACATATATGTATTTGTAGACATTAGAATGCAAGTTGTAAAATCATATTGTTTAATTATTTTTATGTCTCATTGTTTCTTATCTTAATAGAAACACCCATTTTTTTTTTTTTTGGTAAAGTTGACCTAAATCCAGTATTATGACATTTGTAGCCCTGCTAAAAATTCAGTGGGGTAGAGAGATGGTTTGCCTTCATTGCACTGCCATTATATGCAACCATATTTAAATTTTATGATTGAGTACATAAATTGGTAGAGTTGGTAATTCATTGTAGAAGACCAAATTAATTCTTTACCTTAACTGTGAAATAAAGAGTTATATTCTCTGTTGATGATGTCTTCACTAATATAAAGTGTTGGAAAAGGTATCTGTGGGAAGACCATCTCCTAACTTCCCAATTATTACCTTAAGTAGGCACCTGCCTGTGCTCAGAGCTAAGCCTGATTCCAGTTACTTTACTTTAAAAGAATTAATTTGTCTGTAAAGATGAAAAGGAAATAGTTTCCCATGGAAGCGGTTTGTTTTAAGTATATTTGGTCAGGCTGTGTCTTTGGACACTTGAGTCAAAAATCTTGACTCGTTTGTTTTACATAAAATGAGGCTGCTTTGCAGCCAGTTTTGGCAAAAATTAATTAAAATTCTTCATATCTCATCTCTCTCCTCAAAATCCTCCAAATCACAGTATCTGTTGATGTAAAATCCTTTTCATTCCATAGCCTCTCCAAATCTCGTAATTTTCTGCAAATTCTTTTTCCTTAGGCTGCCTTTCTTACATAGATCAATTATATACTCTTTTGGCATCTTTCAATTATCCTGTCTACTCGCTCCCTCAAGAAGCAAAACTACATCCCTGTGGCTGAGGAGGTGAGCAATAACTCACTCTTCTTAGAAGGCCAGTGTAGGGATTGAGTTGGGTAGAGGATTACCAATGGACAATTTAAAAATATCTTTATTTTTTTAATCCATGTCTTACACATTTTGCCTTTTCTAATTTAAAAATGCTTCAGAAACATTTGACTAGGTATAGCTACTATAGAAAAAAAGTATGGAGGTTCTTCAAAAAATTTTTTAAAAACTACCATAGGATCGTATAATTCCATTACTCAGTATATATCCAAAGGAAATAAAATCAGTATTTCAAAGAGCTGTCTGCACTCCCATGTTTATTGCAGAGGTATCAGGAGTCAAGATATAGAATCAACCTAAGTGTCTAACAACAAATGGAGAAAGAAAATGTATATATAAACAATACAATATCATTCAGCCATAGCACATGGAATCCTGCTATTTGTGACAACATGGATGAACCAGGAGGACATCATATTAAATGAAATAAGCCAGATACAGAAAGAAAATACCATGTCATCTCATGTGGAATCTTAAAAAACAGTTGATATAATAGAAGCAGAGAGTAGAACCATGGTTACCAGAGACGGGAGGGGAAGGGGTTAGGAAGGTGGGGAGTGGTTGGTCAACAGGTACCGTATCAATTAGATTGAACCAAAGAATTCTGATGTTCTGTTGCACACTAGGGTGACTGTGGTTACCAGTAAAACTGCATATTACAAAACAGCTAGAAGAGAGCCTTTGGAATGTTCTCACCACAAAGAAATGATAAATGCATGATGTAATGGATACACTAATTACTCTGATTGGATCATTATACAACACAGCTATGTACTGAAATATCAGATTGTACCTTACAAATATGTACAAATACAGTGCCAAATATACAAATACTTTGTTTTTTAAAGCACTCGACTATGTTAGTGATTATTTCTCTATGGTTTCACATAGTTTGAACAGAAAAATGTAGCCTACTGCAGTGTGTTTAGTTAAGAGCACTGGACTTTGACTCAGAAGATCTGGGTATGTACTGTGGCTCAGCTGCTTACTCAGCTGGTTCTATATCTGTGAGCCTGAGTTCCCTTTACCTCTAAGATAAAAATGATAACAAAATTTAACTTACAAAGTTGTCTTGAAGAAACACAACTGAAAACATTATTAATGGTTCCAGTGAAATGGTATTTGGTATTCTTAACCTTCATTACAGTATATATACGTAACAATTAGAATGTACCCATGATTAAAGCTGAGCAGTGGCTGTCTTTGGGAAACTAGCCATCATTTCAGAGCTGCTGGTGAGAGCTTCCATAAAGCTCACCAAACCATATATTCTTTTTGAGCTAGAATGTCTAGAGGTTTTCAAAACATCCAAAGCTCTCATTTTATATGTGAAAAACTGGGGCCCAGACCATCCATGCTTCCTGAATCTCACTATAGTGGCACATGTGGTATAGATGCACTGGTGATACGGTTAGGCTTTGTGTACCCACCCAAATCTCATCTTGAACTGGAATCCCCAATTACAATTCAAGGAGTGGTGAGAGTTTTCCCCATGCTGTTCTTATGACAGTGAGTGAGTTCTCATGAAATCTGATGGTTTTGTAAGTATTTGGAAGTTCCTCCTTCATACATATTCTCTCACCTGCTGCCATGTAAGACATCCCCTTGCACCATGATTGTAAGTTTCCTGAGGCCTCCCTAACCATGCGGAACTGTGAATCAATTAAACCTCTTTTGTTTATAAATTACCCCGTCATTGATAATGTCTTTATAGCAGTGTGAAAACAGACTAATACACTTGGATTGCTTCTGATCCTACAGAGCAAATTTTATAGTCAGTTTTCACTTTAGCATTGAGAAAGCACAACTTTGTTCCAGAAAATTGAATGTGCTGTTTCATATGAACCTAATATCTAGCACAGTGCCAGATACATAATAGGTACTTAATAAATATGCATGAATAAATTAGATAGCACCACTCTGTACCTATGGTTTTAATAAAATGCCTTTAATAAAATAAAAATTATGTTTTTAAATATACTTTCCTTTTATAATGTATATAATTTGTCAGAAGTTAAAATTCTGTTTTTTAATAAATAAATTGCTAGGATTTCTTCCTACTATTATCTGTCTTGCTCTGAACTTCTGTAAGAGGCACCCAAATCAGATGTTGGCAGTGTCTGGAATCATTGGTTGTAGGAGTACTATCAATTCTATTTTGATTGAATGGCAGCAAATATTTCTTCCTTTTTTTGCCTGTTAAACATGGCATAGCTAGCTGTAGCTGCATTTTCTAAATTGATCCTACACAAAATGAGGAGTAGGAGAATATATTTTTTAAAATCCTAGGCTTTTGTTTCTGTACCTTCTTTGTCCTGTATGACCCTCTTCCTTCAATATGGTTGGCCATTTCATGCTCTCTCCAGCCTCTCTCCCTATTTTAGAAAGGCCTAATAAACATACCATAAAATGCTTAGGACATAAGCAATGTAGGGACACTGAATAAAGTTTTAGACTGTTAAAGAATTTGACATTTGATTTTTCAGAAAATTTCAAAATAGTCACTGTTAGAAAAAGTAGAATATTGTTGAACTTCCTCATACGTGGTTTAGAATTTGTTGTTTTAATTTCACATGGAGACAGCAAAATCATTTTAAAGTTTTCCTACAATGATTTCATAATATTTACATATTTTCTATCTCTAAAACAACTATTTTATACTGTCTCTCTTCTCAAACCTTGTATCTGTCCTCCTCTTCCCACACTCTCAATGGTGAACTTGACACATTCCTTATAGGAAACAGAAGCTGATTGAAACTCTTTCTGCTTTTCAATACTAATTGTTAGTTAATGCAAATTAACTTCATTGAATTTATATCATATTCTCTGAAATCTCTTTTATTTTGTGGAAAAATTTTATCTGAACCATTTTCCTGCAATTGTCCTCTCCTTTCCTGAAATATCCATTTCTGTTTTTCACTACATCACTCCATCTACCATCACATGTCACTTTTCACCTTTACAACAACACATCTTGATGGATTTGTCTGTGTTTTCTGAGCCCACTTTCTCTCCTCACAGCTTTTCCCAAGCCCATTCCAGGAACTACCCTATCACTTATCCCTACCACTCCACTGAGGGTACTCTACCCACATCACCAGTGACATCCATATTGTCAAAGGCAAGAGTCAATTCTGCATCATCTTAGGCACACTCTCAGAATTTGACAGCTTATCACTCTGTTCCACTTGCATGACTTTTTTTTTTCTTTTAACTCTACAGTGTCACACTCTTCTGGTCCTTATCCTGCTCTACTGGGCATTCCCTCTTGGATGCTTTTGCTGGATCTTCCCTTGTTCAGACTCTAATCTTTGACATCTTCAGGGTTATTTTCACTTCTTCATTAACTCTTTCCTTAGGAATCAAAATAATATACATAGGTAATTCTGAAATTTGTAACTTTACTCCTAAAATCTGTAATTTCTTAAGCCCAGAAGTCCAGGCTTAAATATCCAGCTGCCAAATTGATATGTCTACTCATAGGTCTAATTGAAATCCCAAACTCATAAGATCCCCAACTGAACTCTTAGCGTCACCTGCCTTCAATTCTTTTCTTCCCCAAATCTTTCCAGTCTCAGTCAACAGCATAACCATCCATCTAGCTTAAGTGAAACATCTAGGTGTTGTCCTTGACCCTTCTCTTTAACCTTCCTCATCCCATCCATCAGCAAGTTTGCCCTACTTGGTTTCTAAATATCTTATCCCAAAAATGTCCATTTGTTTTCTACTCCATTGTTACCACACCAACCTAAGCCACCAGATATATTTTTTAAAATCTGGGCTAGTGCAGTAACTTTCTAGCTGTTTCTCTTCTATATTTATATCCTTTGATTATTTATATAGCAGCCAGATTGATTTTTTAAAAAATAGTAATTAAATCATGTTATCCCACCCCTTGCTTAAAACTCTCTAATGGCCTCTCATTTCACTCTGAAAAAATTTTAAGCACCTCACTTTTTTTACACATATATAAAAAACATTTTATTCACAAATAAAATATATCACTAGTAGACCTTTGGATATACATTAAGGAATCCATTTCACTACAGATATCTTGAGTTTATATTTTTAATAAATGTTTATTTTTCTATACAAAATTGGCAATAAAGCTCAGAAAAGTTACTCTGATTGCTGTTATATATCAGCTGAATCCTATCATGTCTGATGTCTTTATATTGGATATTACAGGTCTTTTTTCCAACTGGGCTTTGACTCATTACTATAAATTACAAGAAGAAAGAGGAAAAACGTAAACTGGAAATACTAACAATATCTTTTTACTGCAAAATTGCACAGTGATACTGTTATTCTCAGAAAATTATTGGAAAAGATTTTTGGTGGGTAAAGATATTGTTATAAAATTTTACTGGTGTCATTTTTCTGACAAATTACCTAAAAATTTCAGTGGCTAAGTTGAAACATTTTCCTTGAAACGATCCAAGGAAATGTGCTATTACCAATAAAAAGAGAAAGATTCACAAAAGGGTAGATAATGATCACTATTAAAATTCTAGGAGGAGACTAAATATGAAATAAATTCAGAAGGCTAAATGCTTGACTTCCAGAATAACACAGCATCTAGTATTCTTTGTAATGCCTCTTGGCTTCAGTTTTCTATAGAATCAGAAAGAATTCTTTGTACTTTTTATTATGACTTCATATTCCCAATTTTAACATAATGTCTATGCTCTCTGTACTATGTTTTTAAGGAAATTCATACTTGTAAAACACGTTCTGAAAAGTTCAAGTGTAAAAATATTTGAAGAAAATTTAAAATTTCCATTTACTTTTAAAAGTATGTTTAAAGTATATAAACTTATCCATTACTGTCATTTCTGATTTTAAATAGCATGAGATTTAAGCTATAGTCCTTAAATTTAAAAAAATAAAGTATGAGAATAAGAAGAGTTATTCTTATAGTAACAGTAGTTACTATAAGTAGTTTGAATAATGCCCATATATCACTTCAGACTTGATCTCAGCTTCTTGTTTACAAAACTGGGACCTGATCAGCAATTCTTAGTGAATAGTTTGCCGTGTCTTGAAAGTTTAAGAAGCCTTAGTTAAGATCATTGAAGACTGTTTCAGTGCCTATTGCAAGTTGTTCTTTATACTTTAACTTTCTTCTCTCTGTTGAAAAATACTGATAAGTAAATGTATTTATATCTGTATCTGTATGAATTTGTATGGATAAATGTTTGAATTCATTAGTTTAAAATTTTTAATACAAACATTCAAAGCTCATATGTGATTAAACTATTTTTTACTTTACCCAAGCATATGATGGACAGGTTGTTGAGGCACACAAGGAGTATTCAAGTCCATCTACAGAAAAGGCCCTTGGTGATCACTGGAGCATAAATCTCTTAAGGTCTTGAGTTTAGAAAAATAGGTATAAAAAACTTCAATACTAAAATAACTAACTTTAATCATAAGCTTTGTTGGAATGCCATCACTCTCTTTGACCCACAATTGGTCAAATGTAACTTAATAGATAAAGATAATCCTTGTAATCCTTGGAGAAAGAAGCCCACCCTACAAACTTTTTTTTTTTTTGAGATGGAGTCTTGCTCTGTTGCCCAGGCTGGAGTGCAGTGGCCTGATCTCGGTTCACTGCAACCTCTGCCTCCTGGGTTCAAGCAGTTCTCCTGCTTCAGCCTCCTGAGTAGCTGGGACTACATGCACTGCCACCACATCTGGCTAATTTTTGTATTTTTAGTACAGATGGGGTTTCACCATACTGACTAGGCTGGTCTTGAACTCCTGACCTCAAGTGATCTGCCCACCTCGGCTTCCTAAAGTGTTGGGAATACAGGTATGAGCCACCGCACTTGGCCCCACCCTACAAATATTAAGTCAGTCTCTGAGGAAATGAAATGCAGATAGAAAAGAGGATTGCGTAGTGTGGAATTTATTATCATTTCTAAAGTTGTAAAGAATTGGGAAAGAAAAAAATTCATATTAGTAAATCAAAAGAAAAATGAGCTTAGTGTCTATGTGTGATACAGTCAGTAATAACAGAAAATCTCTTAACAGTTCCGAAGTGTCTATTCTTTGTTTGGCTGTGGGTATGTGTGAGATCATCTATCCAGCTCCCTCATTTATTACTGGAGAAAAGTGGGAGAGATGTAGCAAATTGCCCAAGAAACATGGTCCTGAGATGCTGCTTCGCTTTCTCTCTCCACCATGATAAGATTCTGAACGTGAATAATTTTCTTAAGATTTTTGAAAGATATTCACTGCTTTACTCTTAAACGTAGAGACTCTTCCTGACATGCTTCATGAATGACCCCTTTCCTCTTTCACTTTATTTTGGAATTATAAAGTTAAATTTAAATTGAGAAAATCCAATGTACTTAGAGATGGCCTTTGAATTTGGCATTTGGCCCTATGGACTTGAAGTTCTGAGCTGAACTTTGTGTAAGAATGTAAGTATAATGTAAATTTCAAGGAGTTTATAGGTTAGCACAGGAATTCTCAAATTTGAAAGTGGGTTAAGAATCACTGGGCAAATTGCTAAAAATGTAGATTTTGACCCTCACTTTAGAGATTTGGAGTCTGATTAGTGATCCAGGTGTATGTAATTTTAATGAGCACCCACTCTTCCATCCCCTTATACGCATACCAAGTGATTTTGTTTAGAAATCCCACTGAAGCAGATCCAACTGAGTAGGTAGAATGGAACTTCATTAAAAAAATCTTTGAAAGCCTTAAGATTTTAGACTAGGGTGGCACTGAAGAAACTTTCTACGAATTGCTTCACTTTATTCTACCTCATTTTTCTTCTCTCTCAATTGCCCACACTAAGGCTTGAATCTTTTGTTTTATTGTTTTGGCTTAAGATTCTCTCTTTCTGTATCAACAAGCTCCTAGGAAGAAAAATCAGTGATAGATTGCTTTTCATTTTTTTCTCAGCCCAGTGTGAAGAGGCTCTACCCAAATTGTGTTCTAAATCAATCTTACGTGTTAGCTTACCAACATCCTTTTCTCATCTTGTACTAACTGGGACTTGTGATAAAAATCTAGCAAGTCAGGTTACCAGGCCAGGGCTGCTGGAGTAAGAAGGCAAATCATGTCTTTTTGATTGCTTGCTCTCCTGTGCTCAAATTCAGCTTCTCAGAGGCAAAGGGTTCCTATAGTTTGGGTTTAACTGTCTGTAAGAACTGAAACAATTGGCAAGGACATGGAGAATTATAGTGTAGTGGAAGTGTTTGGAAGGAGGGCATTTGGCAGGATGAATGAGGTATTTGGAATTTGATCTTCCTGTTTATGATGAAGGATCCATCAGCTCATTTCCTTAGTACTACGGCATCTGTAGGGCATATTCTTTATCCTGGGATTGAACCAGACCTCTTGCTCCACAGTTAACTTGACTTGAGTCACTTGTGCTTCAGAGGAAATTTATCACTGTGTCCAGCAGACATACACAAAACACCTCAGTGTATATTGCCTTAGGATTTTCCAGTCTTTTGTGGAACCTCTAGAGGTATGGGCCAAAATGTAGGATCCACAAGGGCTAAGACCTTGTCTGTCTTACTGTTTGATATGTTCCTATTCCATATGTGTGGAGGGAACATAGTATTCAATAAATATTTGTTGGATGACTGACTGCCACTTTATTGTTTCCCAACTTCAGTCATTTGCATACTACCTTCACAAATTTTACAATATCCATAAAATAGCTGTGCTTTTATTGTAATAGATTTTTATTCATTAACTTTTTACTTTAGCTTCATGTTAGATAATATATGTGAAATCCTGGGTTATATCTAACACATATTAAAACAAAAACAAATAATAAAAAGGAAATATCTCATCTTGCACCACTCCAAACTATTGGACATTCCAGCAATGGTATGTGTCCCTTGCTTTAGAAGATTTTAAAGATACAGTCATATTCTATGTGCTATCATAATGACATTGTTAGACTAGAAATCCCTGAAGAACTATATTTTGCTTTGCTTCATTTCCTCTCTGGCTTTTTTAGAATGACTATTAGACTGGAAGTTTAGTTAATCCCACATGCAGAATGATGCATGAATTAAGTATCACTGTATGAAGAGAAATCACCCTATCCAATTACAATTACAACCCTAGCTACTCTCTATATTTTTTGAATTGGTAGTTCTGAGAAATCTGTAATTATGGTTTTCCCCTATGCTGACCTTGACCAGCACAGGGAGTTTCAGAATCTATCTAGAGAAACCCATTTCTAAAACTAACTCAGTCCTAGCTGACATTTTACATTATTCCTCTTTGACTAATTATAGTTCACAGTAAGAAGTGATAACTTCATTTTAACACATGTAAGTATTTCAAATAATAAAAAGTTTGCTATAAAGGTGTATTTTCATTAAGATGAAAAAAGAAAAAATAAAGTGCATATATGTACTTAAATATATGATTGGATGCCTTGTGAAAGCAAGAGAGTAGGCACAAGGGCTAACTGAATACATCTCAGGGACTACTTAATTTTTGGCTCAAGACTTTCTGTACCTATTAATTAAATGAATAATGCCTTTGAGTTTTCTAAAAGAGGAATGCTATCTCTTTTTTTGCTTATTGAAGTGGAGCCACACTACTTTAATAACCATGTCACACAAGAGCTATGCTTCTCTGAAGACTTAATAATTGCTGAATTGTCAACTCTTGCTGGGTTTAAATGACATCATCTTAATTTTGAAATATTCAACTTTAAACCTCAGTTTGAAGTAGCGTTTGAATATACCTTCAAACAGAAATCTCTGAGTGTAATTCCTCTAAAACATGAAATCCCTGTAACTCTTTCAATGAAGTTGTGTTGATGTTCCCCAGGGGCAGAGCTCTTCAATTCTGCTGACACCAGAGAGTTTCAGATTGCCGAAAGCAGAACCCCTTCACGTCTCTATTCCTTTTCAGTCTAGAATCAAGGAAAACTGATGTATAACTACCATTTAATGGTGACCTTCCTTTTATATAGCTTAAGCTACTGACTGTGCTGTATTTTTGCCCACTGTCATAAAAAAAAATGTGTAAACTGCAGTCTGGCTAATGATGAGGGAATGTGAAATTATGCTTAGAATTAATCTGTCAGGTTAATTTAATCACTTTATGATTGGTTTTAAATTGGGCAGATAATCAGTGCCAACGTTCCATTCCATCTCAAATTCACTGAGGTCTGGACAGTCTCATGGCATAAGAATAATTTATCAGTGGATTTTGGTTAGTGTGTGTACATCTTCACAAATCAGGTAACATTCAGAATTTCTATTCCGTTTTTTGTAATAATAATCAGGGACCAGTCTACAAAAGGGTCATAACATCTGGTAAGAGTTGAAGATCTGAAACAACACAGTGAAATTCCTGGTATCATTTTAAAGATCTTTTTGAAAACTTGCTCAATGGATGATTTTTTTTTTCCCCTGGAGAGAAGATACCAAGACTATCTTATAAGCATCCTAATTGTAATTTCATCACATGTTTAGTACAGATTTCTTTAACAAGTTAAATGACTTTACATATAATTAAAAGGTCAATTGCTAGCAACTAAGGAACTATCTTAAAACAAACATAGACAATAAAGGTTTATTTTTCAATTTACTTTCCAAATATATGATTTAGGAATACTTATTTACATTATTTCAATCTGACGTTACATAAACAAGCTAAAATTTAAATTCTTTGAGAGGAAAAGGTGATTTAAAAAATCTAATATTCAAATTCCAGTAAGCATAGGGAAGGTAAGAAGAGCTGGCTGAATTCTTAATGGTAAAAGGAGTCTTTCATAGTAAGTTTACATTTCCATAAAAATCATAGTAAGAACAAGTCATCTAAAAAAATCTTGCTTTCCAAATGCATAATTTATTTGAAATAACCAAATGTAAAGATTAGCAACAGCAACATTGTAAATAGGCTATTTTGCAGTTTGATTTGGGATTATTTACAAAAAGATATTGGCCAGAATATTTTGCCTATGAAAGTTTTCTAAATCACAGAGTAATTGCAATTGTAATAGAAAAAATTTTAATGTCCTTAATGTCTTCTTTCATGAAATCAGATCACAATGTTTTAGGTAATTAATATATTTCAAAACAATTTAATATAAACATTTAAGTAAAATTAAGTATAAAATTAATGAAAAAAATTCTAACTTAATAAGATGAGAAAATCATTTTGATGATTAGTAAATCTAATCCTGCAATGGAAACAAAGCAGAATATAAGAATTCAAAGCAAGGTCTACTGCTTTGGAATGAAACTGACCCTTCCTGCATTCAGAATGAATTTCAATTATGTTTAGAAGCTTAGCTTGTCAGTTGCATTTTCCTTGCTTTCCAAATGCACAATTTACTTGAAATAACCAAATTAGGATATGGATAGTGCTTATTCAAATGTGCACATGATGTCTTTCTTAGAATAAATAAAAGAGGCCTAAACACATTGATTATTTAGAATTTTCTTTGGATGTATCCATCCTCTCAATTGGGTAACAAAGTAAGTTACAAACAGCTGTTGGATATTTTGTGACTGGAAAGAAGTGTTATTAAATTGTATTCATATATAACATTCAAATATATTCCCTTTGCTATTATCCTTTGCCAAGGAACTAATTTAGAACTCCAAGGATTAAAATAGAGAATATGGCATTCAAAAAGGAAGAAAAAAGCATGTATAATCACCTCACCTGGGTAAAGCCTTCATAAATTGTTCGGCTCTGAAGGAGACATGGATAAAATGCAATATGTATTTTCGAAAAGCAAGAAACTGAAGATTTGAGTACCTTTCCGTGTTCTCCTGTGGATTTTTCTGGGTTCTCTAAATCCAAAATCTGATTAGCATATTTAATCTTACGCAGCATCAGGAATGATCACCCATCCTTTAATCAGTCTATTATTATCTGTCTTAACCATCTCTAACAGTCTGTTTATATTCAAATATACTTTTAGTAAACAATGATGCACTGTATACTTTTGTAGCTTCAGAATTTTGATAGGGATATTTATGAAACACATACGATGTTCACATGGTGCAGATGAAATGGAAGCAAGCCAAACAAAACCAAAACTTAAATGATCTTGTTCAGCTATTTAGAGGGGTTGGGTTAAGTATTAGGTAATTCATTTACCTTTGTGTAGTAGACAGGGGCAGAAGCAGTATGGTATATAGTATGGTAGAGGTAATAGACTTTGATTCAGAAGACTTACGTTTTAGTCAATTTCTATATCAGACCTTGACCTTGGGAAAGTGGCTTCTCAGATTCAGTGTGCTCATTTGTAAAACTGGGATAAGTATTATATAGTTCCTGATTTAGAATTTTTAACATCCCATGAAATACGTAAATGAAAATTTACAAGTACAGTTTAGAACCGTAAATAAATGAAAAATTATTTCTACATATACTAGTAACATATGGAATTGGCCATAAGTATTCAGGTGGTCTTTAATGAATGTTATTAATGCATAACAAAGATTTAGAAAGCTTGCTACGGCTCTACAAGAACATAAATTATGGTATAAATAAGGAGTTGAAGGAAAGGAAAATGATGAGACTTGAAGTCAAAGAGGTAAATTGCTATGCTAAGGAAATAAGACTTTCCCTTTTTCCAAGGACAGTGAGGGGCATTGTTCTGAAGGGTTTTAAGTAAGGCAAAGACTAGATGAGATTGTTCCTTAGCAAGATCTCCTTGGCTGCAGTGTCAAGAATAGATTGGCAGTGGAACTGCAAAGTAGGGAGATCAGTGTAGGAGGCTGATGCAGAAACCAGATGAATCATCTGAAGTAGGATGGTGGTAGTAGAGGGAGAGAAGAGGTAAAGGGAAAGAGAGGGAGATATCAAGATTTGTGAAGTATTAAGAAATAAAATGATAGGATCTAGAGGTTGTTTGGTTGAGGAGTGGAGTGGGGTAGAGGATAAAGCAGACAAATTAAAACAGTGCCCAAACTTCCATGTTGGACAATAACACAGGAATACAGAAACAGGAACATGCTTACGAAAAAAGATAATTTAACTTTAGACATGCAGTCTTTGGGAGGCTCTGGGTCATCCAAGCAGGTGTGTTAGACAGTTGGAGAGACAAAATTGAGATTCAAATAACTAGTGAATGACCTGCAGAAATGTGTAGAGGAGCAAGAGTAGAAGATTCAACCCGAAAAATAACCAAAATTTAGGAGACTAAAGAAGGAAACTGAGAGACTGGAAGTGCTTTTGTCAATACAGAGTTATTAAGAAACATCTTTAAGATAGCTCTGGTAAGAAAGGAAAGGATCTGGAATGAAATGTTTGGGCTTAAGCTTTGACTCTCCTATTTATTAATGACATGACTTTGAGAAGTTACCCCATTTTAGCCAAGTGTAAAATGGGGATAATAATACTAACATTCACTTTATGGGGTTAAGGATAAAATAATTGTCAACCTTCTATATATAAAGTCACGTGTAAAAGTTACTAGTATTATGAGAATAAACCAAACAGTTATGCTTCCTTAAAAGCTTGTTGTAAATAGAGATCTGTAAGTCTTAGAAATGTAAACAACAGGTAAAAAATAACTTTTATAAAGTCCAGAAGTCTAAATTTGCAGAAAAATTACAATTTATTAGTACTGATGTTAGATATACTGAAGGAGAATGTATATATTGTTTTTAGTGTATAAAACAAAGTTATTTATATGATACATTTACCATTATAATAGAATGAAAAATGTAAAAATGTGTTTATTTTTCATGAGGTGTAGGAAGTGGCTGGGAACTAAAAAAAAAAAAAAAAAAAAAAAAAATTGGTATGGCAAGCCTAGCAATTTGTAGGAAAAAAATGGTGTTTTTTGGGAATAATAATTATTAGATATCTCTACAGCCATGAAAACTTTGAGGTCCACACAGATATGTGAATATTTTCTCCTGTTATCCCAGAACACACACAGTTCCCAGTGGCTTTCCACTCGGAGATACACTCCAATGGAAGCCCTCAGTATGAGACAGAGGGGAGACGATGGTCGGGACCAACAAAGCACCTGAGGTTTGAATTTGCACACATCCTTGAGCATCCTTTCTTTGGAGTTCCATATTCTTCAAACTGCTTGGTACTATTCAGATTTGTTCCCTAAACACAAGTAAATCTAACAAAAAAAAAAGCAAAATAAGACTTAGCAGTAAAGCTGTTGGATAAATGGCATTTTAAATCATTTTTACTCCCACTGATAGAGATGTCTTCGGCTCACTGCCACCTGAGAGCAGTAATAAATATTTATAAAGTACTCTGCTGAGATGTTTGAAACATCACACTGCTCCAACAGGCAATTTCAGGCTAGAGCGAAATGGGCAGGATAAAAGGTAAACAAAATAAACTTCAGACTAGATCACTTGTCCACTTACTCTGTTCTAAAGGAAACAAGAGTAACATTCTCAATTTCTACTGCTGGGTGGAACTTCCACATTACTAAAAATAAAATCTCCTCACAAGTTAAGTGGTTAGAAGAATGTTCTTAATCCTCTACAGGTGAGGCAAAGAGTTTGCCTGGTATAGTTCCCCTGAGCCCAGGAATGGAAAGCCAGGGTAGTTTTTTATTCTTTATGCTGGTTTGTCTGTCTCTTATCAGACTTCTAGTTAGAAAAATGTTTCCATTAGGAGAAAGTTTCCACACCCCCCCTCAACTTAAAATCTGCTTAAAATCTCACAGCAGACCCACTATTCTGGAGAGTATCACTATACCGGAAGTTGCAAAAAGGAGAAAAATCTGTTGTCTGGTGCTTCGGCTTTGACTACTTAGCAAATAAATAAATAAATAAATAAATAAATAAAACAGTAATCTTGAAGGAATAAAGAAAAGTTAAAAGTGTCACTCACTTCCACCAGTGAATATAACTAAATATGGATATCCTTCAGTAAAAATAATTTGCCTCTTAACCCAATTGACATGTCCAAATATTTGTCCTATAGTTGAAAATTCATTTTCTTTCTTAAACAAGAATTCAGCCTGCTGATCACCCATTTTCCCTATGCCATCCTTATTATTTAAATGACCTTCCTTTTGATCATTTCTAGTTTTGGGCAAATCAATGGAATTATTTGAAAATCTATCATATATAGTAAACTGCACTCCCTCTTTCAGAAATTCTTTTGAATTCTATCCTGATTGTCGTGAAAGGATGTTAGGGTATAGAATAGGAAAAAATACTTCTTAATATTTTGTTTAGTTTCAACAAGTAATTCCTCTAATGAAGGACTCAGTTTGAAGACACAGGCACTTGGCAATGTTACTACCTTTGCCCCAAAATATAGCCTCTCATCTGCTCCTGTGGGGTCAAAGCACTCAAGCATTTGCCTCCACTTACCGAGCACCCTACCTCGTCTTCAGAACATCAAACTCTTACCTTTTCCAGTCTCTTAGCAGTTAACTGTTGCTTTGCCTCGGGATCTAGATCTTATACATTTGAAGACAGAAACTCCTGATTTTGCACGTTGGATTTACTTTGTCCTACACCTTTTTTTTTTTATAATAGAGACACAGCCCTTTTAATTTAATTAACAAATACACAAATTTCACTCAATACCCACCAACCATCTCTCTCTCTCTCTCTCTCTCTCTCTCAGAACCTAATAACTGGGTCTCAGCTCTGATAAAATTTGCATTATGAAAATTTTACTCTAATAGATTTGTTTTATAGAACATCTTCACTAATATTTTGCTGTACCTACCTTAGCGATATAGTTCCAGGACCAGCTATCTATTGTTGTTATGTGGGATTTAATTTAGTTTATTTGGCTTATTAACGAACTTACACTTCCTCCTTCCATCTCATGGTCTCTCCCTTTGTTCTATTCTTTTTTGTTTTCAACCAAATCCCTGAGTCTTTAAAAGAATTTCTCATTTTCCAACTAAATAAAATATGTGAAATTTTCAACATGTGAAAATTTCAAAATCCAACAAATGGCAATATTAGGCAAGTAATAAAAATACTAGATATATTGCTTTAAACCTGAAGAGCAAAAATTATTAACTTTATATATATGTATATATGTATGTATGTATGTATGTTTGCATTTGACCTCAAACTATATTTTAAGATTCAAATCAAAATTTTAAGTTTTCCAAACACAGACACTTTTTAAAGGGCTTTTGCATTTTTCATACACATCATTCTAAATGGGTCAACAACTGAAATTGTGCTTCTCTCATTTTTCAGAAGATTTATCAAAACATGTTAAACACACAGGCAAAACAATTTTTAAAAAATTTTATTATTACATTCATTTCCAGTAGAATACATTCATGGCACTAGCAGGTCTATTCTTTGAAATGGCCATTCCTCTATTTACATAGCTTTTCACCTCTCAGAGGCTGGCAATTTAAGAGTTGTTATTAAAAAAAATAATTTACATAGATGCTGATTTCCCCCAAGGATTAAATATCTAAAACAAATTGTATAACCATATTGTTGACACTTTATATTCTACTCTTCTATCTTAACATTATGAAAACCTGGAATTTTACAATGTAATCTTAGAATCTGTAAGTATTAAAAGTATATTTGAAATAAAACAACCTCCAGACACTCTATTTCATCATAATCCAGGTACATTAATTTCCATATACTTATATAGCTTGGATTTATTATGTATCTAACTAAATGTTCTATGTCAGTTTTAATTTTGTTTAAATTCTTGATACCAATAAGATTCATCAACTTCTAAGAAAATCACTGTTCATTTGTAAAATAAAGTTTTATCTGACAAAGTTATCTTTTATTTAAGTTAAATAAATGTTAAGTATCTAAAATTTTAATTAACAATATTTGGTAAGTTAAACTTATTCTTTTAATTTTGTCTATATATATTTTCAGTCATAGCTTCTAGTTGCTATTACAGGGAGAATAGTCCTCTGCATTATATAGTACAGACTCTTGTAATTAATTAGTTATATAACTTTCACTAATTAGTTAAATTCACCTTTCACAATTTCCTTTTCCTTATCTATAAAACAAGGAAAGTGAATTTCATATATTATCCTTAAGGTCTCTTCCAGTTTTAACATACATTAGTAAAGAGCCAAATTATACAAATTTTTATGTTCATATACTACAATACCTTTTAAATGAATTTCAAAATAGCCTTATAAAATATGAGTTTGTATGTTACAAATTTGTGAACTAGTATGTTTTGCTTTATCCAGAATCTTACCGATTCAGCTCTAAAATATACTTATTTTATCAAGGCTTCTTAGAATTTGTTGAAATAAGGTCAAAGCCCAGATATATCTGAGCATAATAAATATTATTGGTAATGATTATACAATTTTTGCTAACGCAGATGCATCGCTCATCACAAAATGAAATAAAGCCAATGTTTTAAATTAAATACGTAAATCTGCCTGGGACTTACTTATTTAATATCTGATCTTTGAGGAGAATTCCTTTCAAGTTTAATTTCAGTGTAAAAGCAGAGAATCTTGATTTGTCTTAATAACAGCTTTAGGTATAAGCAGCATATAAAATGTATTAATTAATTTTAGGTTTAAAAGAGAGGTCCCAGATACAATAGTATGACTTTCTCCTTCATGAGAGTATGGTATTGAAATCACTAGTAGAGTTAATTATTAAATTAGAAAATTCTTAAGACTGGTCAAATTAGACAAGTGGCAACACTATTAACACCCTCACTGCTAGAAAATGGAACCCCAAGGAAAGAGCTTGTGGGACTACAATGGGAAGATGCGCAAAAACTAGATATTGACAACTTAAAGGTAACAAAAGGACTAAAAAATCAATACAAGCGAATACAAGCTAAAAATTCATTAAAATTATTTTGTTTCATTTATCAAATCAGGAACTTTCTTCCTCATCAGTTTAATGCTTAAAAGAGGCACTAAAAGTTATGCACATCTCCAGAACATACTTCTTTCCAACGTGATGTCTCTTATTAGAAAAACAATTTTGTGAAGACTGTGAAAGACAACCAAGAAAAAAAGTTCAGAGAAGGCTGACCTAGATTTAACAACAAAATCTGAGGCAATATTGTAATTTGTAAAAATATGAATTCTGGGCTGGGCGCGGTGGCTCAAGCTTGTAATCCCAGCACTTTGGAAGGCCGAGGCGGGTGGATCACGAGGTCACGAGATCGAGACCATCCTGGTCAACATGGTGAAACCCCGTCTCTACTAAAAATACAAAAAAATTAGCTGGGCATGGTGGCGCGTGCCTGTAATCCAGCTACTCAGGAGGCTGAGGCAGGAGAATTGCCTGAACCCAGGAGGCGGAGGTTGCGGTGAGCCGAGATCGCGCCATTGCACTCCAGCCTGGGTAACAAGAGCGAAACTCCGTCTCAAAAAAAAAAAAAAAAGAATTCTGTGATTAAGACAGAAAGAACACTTTGAAAATATTTCCAAAACCCAACATGATATTCTGTGTTGTGACACTCGAAACAGTACTGAGTAATCTCTAATATCACTTGAGGAATGACTGTTATTAGAAATTAAATAATACTCAAAGTTGAGCTCTTAGATTTAGAGATTGGGATTTATTCTAATCCAGTGTTTGATTAATTGATGTGCAATAGCTCGGCTTGGTGGCACAAAGAATGCCTGCTGCTTCCCTTTGGTCAGAACATCCAGGACCTAAAACACACCAAAATAGAATACATTAGGATTTCAAAGCTGTCATATTTAAATATTATTCTCATGCTTACATAATTTAATTAAAACGTGATGACTTTTAGAGTGAATAACAACAGGAGAAAGTGACAACATCCATATTAACATGCAGAGATTTTTTTTTTTGAGGGGTGGGGTGGGGAACAAGGTCTTGCAGTCTGCCCCCCAGGATGGGGTGCAGTGGTGCAGTCACGGCTCACTGAAGCTTTGATCTCTGGGGCTCAGGCGATCCTCCTGCCTCAGCCTCCCAAGTAACTGGTACCATAGGTGTACACCACCACACCTGGCTAACTTTTTAAAAACTGTTTGTGGACACAGGGTCTCCCTATGTTGCACATGCTAGTCTCAAACTCCTAGGCTCAAGCAAGCTTCCTGCCTTGGTCTCCCCAAGTTCTGCAATTACAGGTAGGAGCCACCACACCCAGCCTCAATATGCAAAATTTAGAACAGCATTTTTAGTTGCTTCACTGAGTTAGTGATTCCATTTTTTAAATGTTCTGGAAAGACACATTCCCTTATGAAAATGGTGTCATGAAAAAGTAAAATATATGCTCCATACTTAATTTTTAAGCAAAGTCAACTTTTGGAACAGCTTCTTTTTTATAAAATTTGTAAGCAATAATCTAATTTCCATCTTTTAGGGTTAAGCATAGAATAAAATTAATTTTATGTAGGCAAAGTCAGAATTTCAGTTCAGATGAGTAATTTATCTTTTAGTATATTATTTAGGAATGGTGTTTTAAAAAATTAAGTGCATGTTTATTATATAGTTATGTCATTCTTGTCCTTAAGTACATTTTAAAATGAATAAAAACTTTTTGAAAATTTTAAGCATTCTTACTGATGTTTTTTGAGAATTACTTGTTTTAATGTTATAAACTAAAATATAAAATGAGAATAATGTTCCTGTTTCTCACCTATGAATTAATGTTTACCTAAGCCCACTGATAGGAATTATTGATGTGAAGGAATGGAATCTGAAATTCAAAATGGCACAGATTCATCTCTACTACAAAAATCTCACAGAATAAATTAATACAGATTACATTAGTGAAACATACTCCTCCTGTTTGGAATTACTAATTACAGTGTAATACATGTATTACAGCCAAAGCCCTCATGTATTTTCAACTTGCTGAAAATATGCATCTTTGCTCTGGGCCCAAACCAGTACAGTCAGGGAACAATCAATAGAAGAAGGAAATTAAATTGAACTTTACCTGTTCTCTTGTGAACCAGCGGGCATCCTCTATTTCATTCTTGTCAACTTTAATTTCTGTAGACACTGCCAGAGCTAAGCAACCAATCATTAAGGAGGAAGGCATTGGCCATGGCTGACAAGAGACATACTGAACATGGCCAACTTTGACTCCACTTTCTTCTTCTACTTCTCTCCTAACAGCATCTTCTATTGTCTCTCCTAATAAAATGGAGCAAAAGAACAAGATGCTGATGAACATGCCCTGGACACTTTGTGTCCTGAATGGTTCAAACATCTGAAAATCACTTTGGACAGAAACCCAATTCAAATCATCAGAAAGCAGAATCTTAAAACTAGACTGCAATCGAAGAAAACCTAATTTTTTAAAGTACGTGACCTCATATATAACATCAAAATACCAACAATAAACTTTTCATTTTTTTTAAAGGTCCGAATTTGTCAGTTATATTTTAAAAATAATAATTATAGCACCTACAAATATCCAATACCCAATATTGGTTAAATACAATGCAAACACTTTATATCTTATCTCGTTTATATATTGTCCACTAAATAGTTATAAATTAAATATTTTTTAAAAATAGCTCTTTCACACTAAAAGTTTGAAACTCTCCTATTATGCTGTCAAACAATTATTGCGGGTAACTCTTCAGTTCATTCAAAGATTAAAATCCACATAAGATGAAACCTCATAATTTTTCTAAGGAATTGTTTTCCTGTAGATGACTTTTGACTCTGCTATGATAAAGTGATGCCTACACATGTGCTTTATATTTCTAATTTGTTGGAATTAAGAGAATAGGGGAAATCATTTCCAAGTAAAATTTATCTGGAAGTTTGGAAACATTTTGCTAAATATTGCTGTATTTAGCAAAATATAAAATACAGCTTTCTAAGTCAAATAGATTGATAAGTTTCCTTCACAAAAATTTACAACTTATAGTAATCAAAAGAACACATATAGTAAAAAAAAGAATTACAGATTAGAATATATGCAAAAGCATAACAAAAGAATAGCATATACTATATATTTAAGAACTTTTAAAATCAATAAAAAAGGATAAACAATGAAAACAAAACTAGGTGAAAGATAAGCATCTAAAATTCAGAGGAAATAAAATTGAATGCCTAATACGCATTTGAAAAAAGATGTTCCATCAGCAGCAAAATGAAAATGAAACGAGCTACGATTTCATTCACCCCTCAGAATAACAAATTTGAAAGTCTGAAAATCCAAACTTGATGAAGATGTGGCATAATGGAACATTTCATGTTCTGCCGGAGAAAGTGTAAACTGGCAGAAACACTTCAGAGACAACTTGGCAATAGCTAGAAAAGGTTAAGATGCTCATATCCCATGAGCTGGTGGTTCTACTCTATATAACCTAGATAGCTCTTGCCAAGTATGCACAAGGAGAAGTATAAAAATATTAATTGCAGTGCTGTTTGTAATAATAAGAACTTTAAAATAAACTAAATGTCCAATGAGCAGAATGCATAAGTAGTGGAATATTCATAAATGGATTACTACCCAGCAGTTAAGACAATGACCTAGAACTACGAAAGACAGCACAGTGATTTGGAGCAAGGACTCAGAAGCCAGCATGCCCAGGTTTGAATCCCTTCCCTATCACTTAGTTGTTTGACATTGAGCAAGTTATTTAGTCCCTATGCCTAGTGCCCCAATCAGCAAAATCACTGTAACTGTGTATTTTATAAGGCTGTAGGAGGAACATATTATATATATATAACACAGCCTGATACCGTTTTATGTATATGATCCTCCTCCAGAACATGGCCTGATACCATATGTTTACAATTATTATCTAGCAATGCAAATTAATATTGGAAATTGAAATTGAGATAAAACATTAATTAGATATATTCATTCACTCTGCAAATATTTATTGACCTTACATGTGCTATAGGCATGTGCTATGAGGGTTTGGAATACAGCAGTGGATAAAATTAAGTCCCTGCCCTTATAAAATTTATATTCTTGAAACAGCAGGTAAAAAATTAGTAAGTACATATGTACATAGTATATGAGGTGATGAGTGCCATAGGGAAAAATCAGGCAGGATGATAGGGATAGGGACTGTGAATGCAGGGCAGTGGGGCTCACTAATGTATCTGGGGCAATCAAGTAAGGCTTCTTTGAAAAGGTGACAGTTGAGTCTAGATCAGAAGGAAATGAGGTGGAACCTAGATATCTGGGTCAAAAGCAACATACCAAAGAGCAAATACTGAATTTTTAATAAAACAGACCAAGTTACATATGAGAATTATAACATGTTTAAATTATATTAAAATTGTATCATGTTTAAAAGACTTTAAAATCCAGTTTTGTAACATGATAATTTATCAGGGATTATTTCTCAAATGTTACCTAAACTTTGTATTTTGAAATTATAAGTTAGATAAAAATTAAGAAAAGGCTTACCAGGCTCAATAAATCCAGCAAGGCAAGTAAACATGCCTGGGGGAAATCTTTTCTGCCTGCCTAAAAGACATTTGGTCCCATCTGGATGAATAACTTGCATGATTACTACTGGATCTGTTAAAAACAATCAGATATATGAATGGCAGAAAAAAAAGAATTAAGACTCATTGTGCAAACACTGTCTGATAGGATAATGTAAAGATGTATCTCCTATAGGGACAGAACTCTTGTCTGGTTGTAATTTACGAGATTGCTTCTTTCCGCCCTAATGTAGCTGGTAACAGAATATCTCAGAAATTGTATAGAATAGTGTCAGTAAGCTAGAGGAAGACCATTTTTTGTCCTTCTTACCCCAATCATAATAGCAACATTTATTCTGTACTTATGGACATTAGGTGTATCATTCCTTTTTAATGAAAAAAAATTTGAGTAGGTAATACATGGAAATAAGGAAAATTCAAATTTTACCACAGTAAATAGTTAATTTCCCTCTCCCATCCTATTCCTTAACAAACTGTTTTTAAAAGTAAATGTGATACTATGGTTAGATTTAAGTCATTAAATAAAATTTCAATAACAGTTCATCTCTCTAGAAGTTACCAATTCAGCAAATTCTTCTCACTACATCATGACTAAGAAGTAGGAATTAAATGTAAAAGGCTCCTGAGCAACAAAAACAGATGTCACTAAGCCATGTATTTTTCTCCTCAGAGGCCGCCTCAGGTGTTACTGAGCCTATCTATTTTTTTTTTTTTTTAAAGGTCTGGGTTATCAGATTTCCAAATCTACAGCAGACTCAAAACAGCAATTAGAAGAGAGGGTACAGGCAGACATTCACTGTGATGAAAAGCTAGGGACAGGCTGTACTGCTTTGGTAATGCCTCAAACAGGTAATACATTCTTGGGGCTTTTTCTCCACTAAGTGAAGCCAAACTGGTTGGCTTCTGAAATCATGTATCATAACACATAAATTCATAGTGAGTAACCCCACGTTAAGAAATGGCTATTGATGTACCATGATTTTTACTTGAAAATCATGAAAATATATAACACTTTTAACACTTAACATTCTTAATGGTTAAACATGTTTTTCAGAAAAAGGTAAACTCTTAAGCTCCTCACAAATTTCTCTTTCTAGAATATCTTATTCCCCAAGATCCAGGTGGCTGAGATAGAAAATAAGGGGCTTACCAACTCGTGGGTAGGATGTATTATGAACGCCATTCAGACTAGGACAGTCTTCTTTTAAACATACTCTCTTATAGCCACCTTCTTCAATTTTAGTTCCACTTCCACAGGTTGGGCAAAACTTATATCGACTGTGCCAGGCAAGAACAGATCTTGCTTGAGCTACAACCCCTTAAAAAAAAAAGCGTAAAAAGTTTAATTCTGTGACAAATTAAAATCAATGTATAAGTACATTTTTTCAAGCTATCATCAGAATAGCTGTGTGATCAGGGGTTTTAGTATTTCTAGTTTTATAATGTGTATTTTTCTTTTAAAGTAAAAGATTTAATTTCCTGGATGACAAAAATTAGATTTAACTTCAGTATGAATAAAATATAACTCTCATGTGATATATAACATATATAAGATAGATGTTAGTACGTGTACTAACATCAATCTTATATACTATATTAGATCAGGCTTTTACTGTAGGTGATTTTAAAATGTGGGGTATTCATGATTCTATGAATCATGAGTTTATAAATTGATTTTACTATCGTGATTTTTATAAATCACTATTTATAAAATAGAGTGAGTTTACAAACTGATTTTGGAATAGTGATTCTTATAAAAATATGCCACGAAGGCAGTTCTTAAGTGAGACTTGTACTCTAAAGGAAATAATACTAGGAAACTGTAGGGCTATCACCACTCTCTTGGTGACCATGCCACTGATGGTCCATGCTGTTGTGGAGCACATCCTATTTTCAACTGGAGACTGCATGTACACAGCATAAAACATGCTGCATTTACTACAGTCATGGTTAACTTTGTTTACAAAAAAAAATGCCTAATAGAATAAATCTTAAAATATATAAACTTTAGCTAGAGGTTTTATTCTGGTCGTTCAAAAAAGAATATGACCTGGCCAGATATATTACAGTTAAGGCAGTAAGACTAGAAATGCTACATTTTAAATGCTTGACAAAGTTACCTCCCCGGCCCCAAAATACATTACTTGGTCTACAGATTTTTGAAATGAACAACATAGTAAGAAAAATTCTAACATTGTTTAAACTGGGAAAAAGATAAATAAAACAATTCTAATGACCAGATATTACATTTTTGCCTACTACATGACCTTATAATATGTAATTTACACTAGGGTATTTACATTATTTCAGAATCATCACAATAAGAAAAGTTAACATTTATTGAGTACTTACAATGTGCCAAGCATCATGCCAGGAATTTTATATAGATTATTTAATGTTTAGAGCAATCCTAAAGAAGATAGGTACACTATTACCATTTTCTGGAGGAGTAAACTGAGTCACAGAAAAGTTAAATAACTGTGTAAGCTCACAGAGCAAGAAAGTTAAAGGGTCTCAGTTTTCCTACAAGGGAAATAAAGCAAGCAATTACCTCATTTATCAGATCTTTTTGATCTTGAAATGATATATACAGGTCTAAAGAAAAGAAATTTTCTTTAAAAAGTTTGATGATTTTCCACAGGTATGAATAAAACATACCACATCAGACTTTGAGGAGGAGACATTTAAACAGTCTCTGGAAGGACCGACATCACCTATGGGAAAGTGGTCACTGACATGTGACCTCTTCCTAACTTCCCATTAACTCATCAATCTACCATAATCTGGCTTCTGTTCCTTTCACTTCACTGACATTTCTCTTATCAAATTTGTCAGACAAAGATTCTTAAAAAAAAAAAAACAACAACAAAACAATTGCTTTCATCTTACTCAAGTTAGTAACAGTATTCAATACATTTGACCACTCCCTCCTGGAAATACTGTGCTTGCTTGGTTTCCCTGAGGATAGCCTCTTGGTTTCTTCCTACCTCATGGCCACACTGTTTCCAACTTCTTTGATGGCTCTCCTGGCTGTAGTTTACGTTTGAATTTAGGGGGATTCAGATCTGATTCTGAGAGTATTTCTTGCTTGCTCTCAACTCTCCAAGTAATCTCAGTAGTTTTTTGGGATTTAAGTATCTTTGTGTTGATGACTCCTATATGACTATCTCCAGTTCAGACAGCTCCTGATTCATTTCTAAAACTTAGTATGCCCAAAAGTAAACTCTTATTTTATTTACTCCAAATCTGTCCTGCTTTCCTTGCTCTACCCATCATCCTATATTATCAAGAAATGGCATCACTATCTATCAAATTATTAAAGTCTCTAGCTTAGCAGTCATTCCTAATCTTTTCCTTCATATTAGTATATATCCCATAGCCAATCCAACAGCAAAGACCATTGATTCTATCTCCAGTATTTATCTTGCACATCCTCTTTCCTCCATTTCTACTATCAGTACCTTAATTCATGCCATGTTACCATAATCTCTCACTTAAAAGGGTCTTAACCTACAAATCAAGCCCTATCCATTCTACCTCAAGAAAATCTCAAATTCTCTCTTCATCTTCATCTCTACTGCTTCCATTCTAACTCAAGCCATTGCAGTCTCTTACTTGGGCTACTGTAATACTGTACTCAATTCCATCTTAACGAGACTCCCAACGTTCACACTTAATTACCTACATGTGTATATTTTATGCTCTATCACACAGCCAGTGTGCAGTTTTGTTTGTTTTTTTAAAATATTTTAAACAAAGATTAGGTTACATTTAAATGGCCCTTAGAATCAAACCCTAATTTCTTACCATGGCATAAAAAGCCCCAGCAGCAGAAAACAAAACAAAACAGTGAAGGTCTTTGCCATCATGTTTGCTGTGTAGCATGAGCTCAAGAATGATTCACTTAAAATCATATGAGATCATTATGCACCAGGTTCAATTCCAGGAAATCAGCCTGAGATGATTAGAACTACTAACTGAGAGTAGTCCCATAGGGTAAGAACTGCAGTAGGAGGTTTCTGATGAAGACAGTCTAATTTCACTGCTTACTGGAAAAAGTGTGCCCCTGGAAACAGCAAATACAGCTCCAACTCCATTCTAAAACCCAGATTTTAAGCAGTGCTCATTTCTTACCAGCTTCTTTTTCTTTCAATTGGAGAAGAGCTGGCATTGGAGGATGAAGAAAATAACAATTTTCATGTCTTTGTTTGAATTCTTCGGCAGCAATAGGATCTATACCTAGGGCAAACCAGGCAACCAACCCATCTTCCTCCTCTCTTGGGACTTCACCAGCAAAATTAAGTAGCTTTTCTTTCATTTCAAGTTCTACTCCAAGGAAAATCAAGGTGATCTTCTCAGGCTGGGCCAAATAATCCTTTATATCTGTGTAGTTCAGCTGACAAAGCCTGACTTCTGGTTGTTGGAAACTTTCTTTATTGCCACCTAGAGTGACCAAGGGATTTAAATCCGAGAAAAGAATAAAAACTGTGGCTGGATGGCTTTCTTTAGCTAGTAGCCAGTCAGAATTATTTCTCTTTTCACTTTTCCGGTCCAGTAGTGTTTTGCTAAAATAATTTTCACATTCTTCCACTTCATTCGTTAGGAACCAAGGCTTCTTCCCACCTTTGGCAGGAGTTAGTAAATCAGCTATATGCTTATAACCCCAAAATACAGCAATATCCAGTGCAGTCTGCCTTGATTTATTGACAAGTGATCTGTCACACCTATAGATAAAAGAAAAAATTGGGGAGAAAAAGTAAAATATGAAGTAAACACTTTCTCCCTTTTATTTCAATAAAATATTTCCAGTTGCATATTATAGTTCTTCTTTTTAGTGATTAAATAGATTTTTTTTTTCCTTCTGGTCCATAGTTTACCATTGGGAAGGTTAAAAGAACTATAATCATAAATGACAAAAAGAGATAGTGGAGATTTACAATTTCTGGATAATTACTTACAAAATAAAAAAGCATTATGCTTTATGAACTATAAAGAGATACCAAAATTCTACAAGAAGTCCTTGGTAGTCATAGTGAGACTTGCATTTTCTATTTGGGAGAAAAATATTAGACTCCTCATAAAATTGCTTTGCTATAAAGTTATAATTTCTGAGTGAAAAAGGTTACAATGTTTTAAGTTAGAAAAATTATGCGACATTTTTATATAAATTAGCCAATGAGTTATCTACTAGTTCAACAATATAAATATGGAAACAAGCAAAATTTAAAAGTAAATATGTAACAAAGAAATTAAACCACAATCCCTTTGAGGTGGTACAGCCTAAAATGTTTACCCTTTCTCAAGCAGAAATTGGACAATCTCTGGGTGCCCATTCCTTGCCGCATACATTAAAGCTGTCCAGCCATTTTCAGAAGTTTCATTGAGAAGAGATGGAGAATGACTGAGTATTCCTGTTAACTTGGCAATATCTCCTTCAGCAGCTGAACAGTGAAACTGTGTAACTATTTCTTGCTTTGGACTTCTTTTTACAGAAGACATTTCTTACTTAAAAGAAGAAAAATAAGGTAAAAAAGCTTATTTATAACTGCTTTATCAATGAATGATATTGCTAGAATAATAGCAAGGGCTTCCAAGGCAATACACTCTTCAAAAGGCAATCATTATACAGCATACATTTCAGAATGTTATCAGTTTAAAATTATAAATACAATGTAATTTATATGTCCACGGGAGTTACACAAAATAATGTATAAAAAGCTCTGATAGTACAGATGAGGGGGCCATATCTTTGGGAGGGGGAACCAGATAACATATTATATAACAAGGAGGTATTTAAGGTAGACCACAGGGGACTTCATTACAGGATAGAGACATGAAGGGGAGAGCATGAAAAGAGATGGAAGTAAAGGCAGAGATTTTCTAAGTTTCACATGAAAAGAGTTTATTTGACCTTGCACAATTAATTCTGTAATCTATTTAGGACCTATTTTTGTTCATGGCGTGAGGTAGGGGTGTCAAGATACTTTTCTACCCCAATGCATAATCCATTGACTCAGCATTATTCTTGAAATTAACATGTTTGTCCCACTGCACTGACACAAGTATGTCAAAAATCAGATGACCATGTATTTTTGGTTCTTTATTGGAGAGTTCTGTTGGTCACTTTGTTGTCCTTGAATCATAGCAGCTTTTAAAAATATTAATATTATCTGCTTTGTTACTCCTTTGTTTCAGTGGGGAAAAAAAATTGAGATAATTGTCCCATACCTCTTAAATATTGCCTAATCATGGATTGCAGACAGCAGAGCACAAACTAAGCTCTTTGTTTTTCTTTTTTTTGGGGGGAGGGGGAGGAGAGTTGAAATGGTTTATGTTTCAACTGTCTGTGAACTTCTATTTTTTTAAGTACCATTTTTTATATGAAATGCCATTAAGAAAAGATTTGAGATTCTAACTACATTTCTATCATTCTAAGCAGTAAGATTTTTTAGCTAAAAAGACAAAGAATTATAGCTCATAGTTTTTGATAGCTGCCGTCTCCTGGGTTCTGAAAGGGCAATCTGGCTGGTGAATTGAGTAGTAGGAATAGTAGAAACAAAGTTTAGGGAAAACAAGGAGTAAAGATTATTTTTTTTTGTTTTGGAGCTGTTCACTTTTCCTATTTGTGTCTTTCTGCTACTTATAAATAGGTTAAAACTGCTCACAGTCATAAAAACACTTGGATAAAACCTAATAGTGAAAATCTGTTTAGAAATGAAACTCTAGAAGTAGTATCTACATGAGAATAATTTTTTATTTATTCTAGAATTTACTTCGCTATTCTTTTATATTGAAATTTCTAAATACTTTTTAGAAATTAAAGTATTTAATTAAAGTATTTATGTTTTTATGCATAACGAAAGCTATAACTTTTCAGGACTTGACTTTGAAGCACTGCTGTACAATTCCTGTATCGATCTCCCTTCCAAATTGCCTTTCTCTCAAGTTTATTTTCCATAAACCCGTATTATACAGTTTTTTTTTCCAGCTAGGTGTACTTTGAATAATATTTCACTGTCTCAGGTTCCGAGGTCACCAGCGTTCCCTCACATTCTCACAGGGCATACCAGGTGACTGCAAAATTGTCCTTCAAAACTGCAGCATCATTCACTACCCCCAGGGCAAAGCTTATGCATATGTTATTCTCTGGAGACAGGAAGTGGAAAATGTACACTTTTCCCTCTAACTTTCTCAGCAGAAAAGCCATCGTACCATTATTCATTCCGGAGAAACGCATAAAGTCTAATACCCAATTGTACTGTTTGATTTACGATTTCAAGTCTCATTGACAGGTTATAGAAGGTAAGGATTTGAAGGCAGAATAAAGTGCTGCCCTTGTGTTCCAAGAAGCTCATGGACTATTCCGAGAAATCATTTTAAAGAATATTAAATTTAAAGGGACATAGATTTTTAACAAACCAACATCCACTTCTACTGCCCGTAACCCGGGGCCCGTGACTTGCGCATGCTCAGATAGATCAAGTGGGGCAGGACAGGACCTCAAATGTCGCTGTGTCACTGACACATTGGAATTCGATCATTTAACGAATTCCATCCACTCCCTGGGCTCTCAAAACCAATTAAGCGCCACCCGTGCACGGCCTCTGAAAACGGTAAAATGCATTGAGATATTTTACTTTCTTGACACTGCTGTGAGATTCCTTCTTTGCAGGTGAAATCACACCGAGTACCACCTCTTTCTCCCCAACTCAGCTTGGGCAGGGAACTCGACCAACCTCAGGGCCGCCTGAGCCTCCGCCCTGTCCCGGGAGCCCCAGCAAACGCGTCCTTGGCTCCCGCGCCTGCGCCCACCTACCCAGCGCGAGGCTGCGCCACACGACCCAGCAGGGCCGGGCAGGGCAGCGCGGGGACCAAAGAGCCCAGGGAACTGGTCACCGCCCCTAGAGGGGACACTGAGACGGCTAACTTGCTGCTGCTGCTACTAACCCAAAGGTCACCACAGTAGAGGCAAGCAGGATACAGCCGAAGGATTAAGATATCCTACTTGCTTTTCTCCGCGCTGAAGGCAGTCTTCCTGACTTCCGGTGGAGATCTGTGGTCTCTCGAGGCTTTATGGGAGTTGTAGTTTGAAGCTCACAAGCTGGGCGCGATGGGAGAAGGGGCGGAGATTGGGAGTGGAGGTGTTTGGAAGCCGGCGCGGGAGATCTCGTCCTAAAGGATTCGTGCTGAATGAAGGGCTGAAAATCCTTCTCCTGACACTGTGATGTATAGACGGAACGCGGTGCAGGCGATCGGAAAACTGTAGGTCTGAGGAAACGATTTAAATTTAACAATGTCTCTCACCCAGTTCCACAGCCCTGTCTCCAATACAGTCCAAGGCAGTTGCGTACTCATTCTTTCCTGTTAAATATTCCTGGAATATTGGCTAGACCAAGTCACTCTTCAACAAGTTATTTGGCCTCTGTAACACCTTAATCAATCACCCCATGTGAAAACTGGTATTACATACTGAGGCCTAACTCACTCAGTCCTTTCAAAACTATGTATCAAGCGCCCGCAAAACCTCCTTGGGTTGTGAGATTTAAATAGGATAAGCATGCAAAGCTCTTAGGACGCCGTGAAGTGCAGAGCTGGCACCCACATCAAAATTATTGTTGTTATTTTTCAGTTCCTCCGCTTTTATTCTCCTAAACCTACAGAAGTAGAGTCCAAGATTACAAAACTAGTTGTTGGCTGTCTTCTAACTTCCAGAACGGAGCTTTTTCCTTTATTAAATTCTCTCCTTGGTAATCAGCAACAGCTACAGGGTTTCTTAAGATTATTGTTTCCCACGCAGATTTTACCCTTGGAAACTCCTTCTCACTGTGACATTGATTATGACGGCTTCTTCTAACACACTGTGCTTTTTTTTTTTTTTTTTTTTTTTTTTTTTTTTTTTTTTTTTGAGAGGGGAGTCTCACTCTGTCATCCGGGCTGAAGTGCAGTGGTGCAATCTTGGCCAACTGCAACCTCTGCCTCCCGGGGTTTCCAGTGATTCTCCTGCCTCTGCCTCCCGACTAGTTGGGATTACAGGTGTGCACCACCACACCGGCTAATTTTTGTATTTTTAGTAGAGACAGAGTTTCACCATGTTACCCAGGCTGGTCTTGAACTCCTGACCTCAAGTGAGCCTCCTGCCTTGGCCTCCAAAAGTGCTGGAATTACAGGCATGAGCCACTGAGCCCAGCCACACTGTACTTTATGTGACTAGTTGTCTTCAGGCTTTAATAATTTCAGTGACCAGACAGGCAGTAAGAAAGGATTAGTTACTTCACTTGGAGTACCCAATGTTGCATTCAAATATATGTTAGATAGATTAGTATAGTGAACCCTCATGTATTAATGATCCAAAGTCAATAATAATTAATATCTATTTCTCCCAGTTCTTAGGATTGTTTTGAAGTAAATTCCAGTCCCTATATTGTTTCGATGGTAAATATTTAATAATAAACTTGTTGGAAATGTGAATTATATCTAAAATATAAGGGCTTTGAAAAATAGGCTGGGCATGGTGGCTCATGCCTGTAATCCCCACCACTTTGGGAGGCTGAGGCCGGTAGATCACAACGTCAAGAGATCGAGATCATCCTGGCCAAACATGGTGAATCCCCATTTTTACCAAAAATATAAAAATTAGCTGGATATGGTGGCACACACCTGTAGTCCCAGCTACTCAGGAAGCTGAGGCAGGAGAATCACTTGAATCCAGGAGATGGAGGTTGCAGAAGTATGTATTGAGCTGAGATTGTGCCATTGCACTTCAGCCCAGGTGACAGAGCAGGATTCTGTCCCCACCCCAAAAAATAAAAGAAAAACAACACAACTTCAATAGAACTAGTATGACATATGTAACAGTAATTCTGTAATAACAGAAACATTCAATATAAAATTTACTCACTTTCCTCAGAAATTTTATATTTTCCAGTTGATTCACTTAAACAAACTCTCCACATTACATTTGATTTTTAAAAATCTGTGGAATCCTTCCTCTTGCCCCCCCCTTTTTTTTTCTGGCAGTTTATTTGCTGAAGAGTGATGATCGTTTGTTCTAGTTTTTCACATTCTGAATTTTGCAGATTGCATTCCTGTGGTGTCCTTTTCCCCTGTATTTTTTGTAAGCTGGCAATTAGCTTTATAGAATTACTCAGATTAAAGTGTGATTTTATTTTCCACAAAAGACTTTATAGGTGTTATTGTTTACTTTGTTTTGAATACTTTGAAATCTCCTGTGAGGTCTGAGAATTGCTTAAACCCAGGAGGTGGAGGTTGCAGTGAGCCGAGATCACACCATTGCACTCCAGCCTGGGCAACAGGAACAAAACTGCATCTATATTTACTCTGTATTCAATACAAAGTAAACTGATAACATACATGTTATCAACTTGATAAATATTAAAATACAGCAAATATAATGATGAATATATGACATTGATATATAATTATAAATATAAATGTGCAAATATATTTAAATATTAACTTTAAGATAAATATGATATTTGTTATCATACATTTTTCCATCAGCTTTTTAGCCAATAGTTTTATCAGCCATTCATTATTATCCACATTCATTATTTCCTTATGAGTTGCAAAATAACGATATTCTAATTTGATATTCACATTTACTAACAAATTATTTTGTAATAAAGAACTTCATCTAATTAGCTTATGTGGAAAGAGGAAAAATATGTGATTTTCATAATTATTTTAATTTTCTGAATAATTAGTTCCCTAATAACCTTCAGGTTTTTAAATATATAAACATGCCTTGTTTTATTGTACTTTGCTTTACTGCACTTCACAGATAGTACATTTTTTACAAATTGAAGGTTTATGACAACCTTGTAGCAAGCAAGTCTATAGGTGCCACTTTCCCAACAACATGTTCACTTTGTATATCTACCACATTTTGTAATTCTTGCAACATTTCACACTTTTCCATTATTTTATCTGCTATGGTGATCTGTGATCAGTAATCTTTGAGGTTACTTTTGTAATTGTTTTGGATTGCCACAAACTACACCCATTCAAGTTGGCAAACTTAATCAATACCTGTAGTGTGTGTTCTCACTGCTTCATCCACCGGTTATTCTTGTCTCTCTCCCTCTCCTTAGGCCTCCCTATTCCCTGAGACACAACAATATTGAAATTAGGCCAATTAATAACCCAACAGTGGCCCCTAAGTGTTCGAGTGAACGCAACACACACATCTCTCACACATTTTAAATCAAAAGCTGGAAATTATTAAACTTAGTGAGAAAGGCATGTCAAAAGACAAGACAGGCCAAAAGCAAAGCCCCTTCTACTAAAGAGTTCACCAGGTTGTGAAGGCAAAGGAAAAGTTCTCGAAGGAAATTAAAAGTACTGCTACAGTGAACACATGAATGGTAAGAAAGTGAAACCGCTTTATTGCTGATATGGAGAAGCTTTTAGTGGTCTGGATGGAAGATTAATCTAGCCATAGTATCTCCTTAAGCCAAAGCTTAATCCAGAGCAAAGTGCTAACTCTCTTCAGTTCTATGAAAGCTGAGAGAGGTGAGGAAACTTCAGAAGAAAAGTTGGCAGCTAGCAGAGGTTTGTTCATGAAGTTTAAGGAAAAAGCCTTCTTTATAACATAAAAGTGCAAGTTGAAGCAGCAAGGGGTGTTGGAGAAGCTGCAGCAAGTTATCCAGCAGGTCTAGCTAAGAGAATTGATGAAGGCAGCCGAACTAAACAGCAGACTTTGAATGCAGAAAAAACAGCCTTCTATTGGAAGAAGATGCCATGCAGGACTTTCATATTAAGGGACAACAAATCAATGCCTGGCTTTCAAACTGCAAAAGACACACTGATGCAACTGGTGACTTTGAAGCCAATACTCATTTACAATTTTGAAAATCCTGGGGCCCTTAAGAGTTCTGCTAAATCTACCCTGCCTATGCTCTCTAAATGGAACAACAAAGCCTGAATGACAGCACATCTGTTTACAGCATGATTTACTGAATTTTAAGCCTACCATAGACGCCTGCTACTCAGAAGAAAAGAGTTCTTTCATACTATTACCGTTATTTGACAATGAACCTGGTCACTCAAGAGCTCTGATGGAGATGTACAAGGCAATTAATGTTGTTTTCATACTTTCAGGCACAACATTCTGCAGCCCACAAATCAAGGAGTAAATTTGATTTTCAAGTCTTATTATTAAACAAATACATTTTGTAAGACTATGGCTGCCATATATAGGGATTCCTCTGGTGGATCTTAGTAAAGCAAATTGAAAGCCATGTGGAAATGATTCACCATTCCAGATGTCATTAAAAACATTTGTGATTCAGGCTGTGGGCAGTGGCTCATGCCTATAATCTCAGCACTTTGGGAGGCCGAGGCGGGAGGATCACCTAAGGTCAGGAGTTCAAGATCAGCCTGGCCAACATGGTAAAACCCCATCTCTACTAAAACTACAAAAATTAGCCTAGCGTGGTGGCAGGAGCCTGTAATCCCAGCTACTAGGAGGCCCTGAGGCAGGAGAATCACTTGAACCCAGGAGGCGGAGGTTGCAGTGAGCCGAGGTCACGCCATTGCACTCTAGCCTAGGACAAGAGTAAAACTCTATCTTAAAGAAAGAAAGAAAAAAGAACATTTGTGATTTGTGGAAAAGATCAAGCTATCAACATGAACAGGAGTTTGGAAGTCAACCCTAACAGATGACTTTGAGTGGTTTAAGACTTCAGTGGAGGAAGTAACTGCAGATGTGGTGGTAGTAGCAAGGTAATTCAGATTAGAAGTGGAACCTGAAGATGTGTCTGAATTGCTGCAATCTTATGATAAAATTTGAATGAATAAGGAGTTGCTTCTTATGAATGAGCAAATGTAAGTGGTTTCTTGAGATAGACTGTACTTCCTGGTGAAGATGCTGTGAATGAACATTATGGAAATGACAACAAAGGATTTGGAATATTACATCAATTCAGTTAATAAAGTTTGCGAAAATGGGGGTTTGAGAAAAGGGACTCCAATTTTGAAAGACATTCTATTATTGGGTAAAATGCTATCAAGCAGCATCACATACTACAGAGAAAATTTTTGTAAAAGGAAGAGTAAATGATGTGGCAAATTTTATTCTGTCTTATTTTAAGAAATTGCTACAGCCACCCCAGCTTTTAGCAAACACCACTCTGATCAATCAGCAGCCACCAACATTGAGGCAAGACCCTCCACCAACAAAAAGATGATGACTTGCTGAAGGCTCCAATGATCATTCATATTTTTTAGCAGTGAAGTATTTTCAATTGATATGTATATTTTATTAGATATAATGCTATCCCACACTTAATAGACTACAGAATAGTATCAACATAACTTTTATATGCACTGGGAAACCAAAAAGCTTATGTGCCTCACTTGACTGTGTTATTTGCTTTATCGTGGTGATGTGAAACCAAACCCACAATATCTCTAAGATATGCCTATATTTATGAACACATGGATGTTAACATTTTTAATGTATTTCAGGTCATTGAAGGCATTATTATTTTGAAATATTTTTATAATATTTATTACCTCGATCCTCAAATTGTTTCTTACTTGACCAGTGGGAACCTGCTCAATGGGCTTCTGAGTTTTTTGGACCAGAACCCTGCAGTGTTTGGAAGCTTATTTCCTTTCTGGTATGACAAAATGTTTTAGGCTAAGCTTGTAAATATTTTGCTCCAGACCCAGAGGCAGGCATTTTCCCAAGGAGCCTTGTTTCCTTTTAGTGAGAAATGGTATTTAGATATGACAGTCTTTGTAGTTGTGGTGCTCATTGCTGAAGGGTTACAGAGTATCTCCATGCATGTAACTTTCTCCCAGGGAAATTGAACAGTTACAGATCTTTTACAATAAGATTTCACATTTAAAGGACAATATGGTGTAATATCCATAGATATTAATGAAATAAAGTACTGTTTTCATTTTATCACATTTCCATTTAGAAACAAGGCTACTGTATACAAGAAAAAGTTAAAAATTCTAGCATTATCTTTGGATATTCTCCTTAATATGGACCCAACATATATTTTTAGTAATATTTTTCCCAGAATTTCCTATATAAAATATTTCTGATCTAGACAAACTGGCCTACATATTGCACTGACCTGGGATATCTCTTGCTCTCTCCCACCTCACTGCTTGTGCCCATGCCACTTTTCCTACCTTAAATGCTTTCCTTTTTCCAAATCCTACCCACTTTTCAAAGCCCAGCTCAAATACCACTTAATTGGATCTTCACTACTGTCTGTAGACTTATCGGTTTCCCACTAGTATCTCCTTGCTCTTACCACTGCATTGTATGCCGCTGCTTCCAAATGCCAGCATCTATATTTCTTTGCCTGACAGTTTCTTTCTTTTCAAAAAAGGACCTTGCTCTCCAGCTCAGCAGATCAGCAAAGCCAAATAATTCATACCTCTTGGGGCATGACAGGAATTGCTATATGAATACCTCAGCCTTTCTCACCCTTAACTCAGAGGCACATGTCCTACACCAGCTGCCAGCTTTCTCCAAGGGGATCAAGTTCTCTTTATCTAGAGTGGACACGTGGTTAAGGACCAACTCTCTTTATGACTGCCTTCCCTTCGCTGTTTCCCTACCATTCCTCACATCTTCACTTCTATACCACTTTTTTTTTCCCCTAGATACCCAATTTCATGTGAATCCTTGTACCAGGGCTTGCTTCTTGGAAAATCTAACCTAAGACAAGGATATTTTCCTGCCTTTCAATTCATAAACTCGATTATGTGGTGATTTGCCTCCTCTGCATAGCTTGGGGAGAATCATTAACCCAATGATTAAGTAAGTAGATCCCTATTATCAGTTATTCTAGAAGACACATTCTCTTGTCTTTATCAGAAAAGTGCTGTTACAAATCAGTGCATGAAATTTTGATTGTCCTTGAGATGAATAATTTGGAGTTCAAATGTTAAACTACTTTATTTTCTTGCCTTTTTTTCTTTCATTTTACAAAATGTCTTGTCCTTCACTTTTACTAGCCCTCTAAGACCACATGGACCTCTTGTTGTTTAGTTTTAGCTGCTTTGGAAAGTTACTTGGTTTCTTTTTTGAGTTCCCTGCAAATGAACACATAGACTCTTTCTTAAGGCAGAAGTATGTTAAATGTATTCTTCAAATTTAGTAAAATCCGGTCATTTTTCAACCAGCACAAACTGGATTTTATGGGCAATATGTAAATATGAGTTTAGGTAATTTTACTTGGTAATTAACCTTATGCTATCTGGAGATACGTCTTATTCTTGCCACACATTGCTTTTTATTTTTTGTATTAATGTTTCATGTATTTTTGCCTTTTTCTCTAACTCTAATAGGTTGTAGTTTCTTTAAACATAAAGAGTATGATTTTTAAAAAAGTATTCTCCAGTAATAGCTGCATTTCTTTCATTAGCTAAGGCACTTAATAAAGTTGGTGAATGGTAATGATGAGATATATCGGGAACTGTGCTTTATATTTAGAGGTGAATTCAATGTACAGGTGAAGAGGATATCTCCAGCTCTACATAGGGCCTGGATATTAAATAGTTTCATATGTGACTAAAGATAGAAGAGTTTCTAATTTTTTTATATTATATACATATTCTGCATTCTTTTCTTTCTTTTTTGAGACAGAATCTTGCTCTGTCTCCCAAGCTGGAGCACAGTGCACTGTGTCAGCTCACTGCACCCTTCACTTCCCAGGTTCAAGTGATTGTCCTGCCTCAGCCTCCCGAGTAACGGGGACTGTAGGTGTGCACCACCATGCCCAACAAATGTTTGTATTTTTAGTGGAGACAGGGTTTCACCATGTTGACCAGGCTGGTGTTCAACTCCTGGCCTCAAGTGATCTGCCCGCCTTGGGCTTCCAAAGTGCCAGGATTACAGGTGTGAGCCATCACGTCTGGCCTCTATTCTACATTCTTAAAAACATCAAGTTTGCTCTGGACTTAGGACCTCTGTGCTAGCGGTTTCCTCTTTTTTTGCAATACCCTTTTCCTAGATTTGCTAATTACAGTCTCCTTCTTGCATCCATGTGTCAGCTCAAATGTCATCTTTTTAGGGGGCTCTCAGGATCGCTCAGTTTACAGTGTTTCTCCTACTGATATTTTTTTTATTTCTGGGATTCTTATTTTTGAAATTTCTTTTTTCCTCATGTTTACTTATTGTGTTTCTTTATTAGAATGTAAACCACTGCATGAGAAAGTCCTCATTTATCTCACCGGGCTATTTTTCTAGGATCTGGGATTTTGATTAGGCATATAGGAAACGCACAGTGAATATTTTTTTATGTTAAACAAGTGTTTGTTTCTATGTTAAGTAAATATATTTTTTATGTTGCTATAATACCTTGGTAATTAGAACTTCTCAACTAACATTAAGCAAGAACATATCTGACTCTCTGTGTGGTTGTGTTTACTTGTATGTTTATGGAATTTAGGCAGGAAAATAATATCTTGTTGCCTCTCTCAAGGAGTTCCTTGTCTAATGAAGTAAAGTAGATGGCAGGTGGTAAACGATTACTTGCAGCATGATAGAGTGAAGACAAAGCAGACAGCACATTCAGGGCACCCATAGTGGACTTGCAGGGCAGGATCAGAAACGGTATAATGGAGACTTAAAGAGATTACCCATGTTTTTTTCTTCTCTCCATCTGGATCTTCTGGGAAACCAGTATGGCCTAGGTTCCTTGCAGCCAGGCATGGCCTTGTTACTAGCTGTAACCAATGCACTGTGGACAGAAGTGGTGGTGGTCTTCTGAGTCGAGGGAGTAAGAGTCAGGATTCCACCCCTTCAGATCCTTATTACTCTGTTCTGGCAATGTTGAAAGCACATGTTAAAATGACAAGGTCACAAGGAGACAGGACTGGCATTCACTCTTGGGAGAGAGCTGTCATGGAGAGCTGTCATATCTGCCATGGACTTTGAGTGAGAAATCAACCTTTGTGGTATAAGCCACTGAGATTTCAGGGCTAAGTTGCCACCTGACCATAGCATAGTCTGTTCTAGTACAGAATACAGGGAAGAGATGACCTCTGAACTGAGTTTTGGAGGGCCACGAACAAAGACTGGACAAAATCCGTATTTTAAAAACTCTCTGTTCCATCTTGCCAGGATAGAACCTGGTCCCTTAAAAGAGTAGGAGCAAATTTAGAGATAAACGTAGGTTAATGTTCCAGACGCTAAAGCGGTAGCAGAGTCTAAGTGTCAGATACGTCAGAAGAACACACCATAAAATCCTGATATGCAAGGGTCCTGGTAGGCCAAGTGCTGATGGCGCTCTGTCAGCAGTCCCCAGCTTGTCTGATTTAAGGCCTATTGCGCTCACTCTGCTTTTACAAATACATTTCCCTTTACTGAAAATGACTGCATGTAATAGCAGTTGGCAGAGATGACCAGAATAAAACACTTTACCCTTTGTGATGTCTACATCCAGAAATGCCTTTAATCTTTAAATGCACCCATTTATGTTTTTTATGGGTAACAAGCCACTTTTGTTGAGTTTAATGGTAATTTCATCTCTTATTATTTTTCTTTTTTTTTTTTTTTTTTTTTTTTTTTTTTTTTTTTTTTTTTGAGATGGAGTTTCGCTCTTGTTACCCAGGCTGGAGTGCAATGGCACGATCTCGGCTCACCGCAACCTCCGCCTCCTGGGTTCAGGCAATTCTCCTGTCTCAGCCTCCTGAGTAGCTGGGATTACAGGCATGAGCCACCATGCCCAGCTAATTTTTTGTATTTTTAGTAGAGACGGGGTTTCACCTTGTTGACCAAGATGGTCTCGATCTCTTGACCTTGTGATCCACCCGCCTCAGCCTCCCAAAGTGCTGGGATTACAGGCTTGAGCCACCGCGCCCGGCCCCTATTATTTTTCAAAGAACAACTTTTAGAGTATTTTTACTCTTGGAAGTAAATAGAAATGACTGTATTTTCCATGCAAACATCAATTTAGTTTATGCATTTTATAAAGAATTCCCAAACAGTGGTTTATTCTTGTTTACAAATCATTTCTTCCCCTTTGCTGTATGAGTTGTGTTTTATGAAGCAACCACCATGATGTGAGGAGGAGTCTGTCTGATCAGAGGCAGAATTAACATTGCTTGAAAGAGCAGCATTCTTTCTGTGTACTCAAGTTAATTGGTGCAGTAATTTAATCATTGAGCCTCTGTTCACATTTCATGTGTAAGTCACTTAAACCTGATTTTTTTTCCTTTGCTTTTTTTGAATGTCTAGGTTGATGAGTATTTAAATAAATTTGTAGCATTTAAAAATGTCCTCAAAACTGATTGCAGTATGACAGCCCTCAGATTTTGTATTCAGTTTTAGTTTAGTTATTTTGAAGCTTTCAGATGAAAAAAACACCTAAATTTAATATTCTGCAACAGGTTTTTCTATCACCATGCCGAAGCCCAGAGGAGCACAGTATGTTTTTTGAGTTTTAGTCTTCTATTTTTTTCCTTAGGATATTTTTGACCCCAGATACTTTTTCCTTTAAATTTGACTGAGCTGTGATCATGACTCTGACCTCTAGCCTTGAAAGAAGAGGAGTTATGCCTCTCAGGAGCGATGCCTCAGGCACTTTGCAAGTCTGCTGGCAGGGATTATTTCCCAGGCTGTGAAGTGATGACCTTCTACAGAAAGTGAATGTCTGCAGTGCACGTAAATTCCTTCAGCCAGGATTGAGAGCATTAGGTTTGTTACCTGCTCTATGAATCAGAGTTTTCCTTCTCTATGGAGGACAGGTAATTCAGCGGTATATTTAAAGCCACATGTTATGTGCTCACATGTTGGTTAATTTACTGTTGGAGGTGAATATATTCTGTTTTCGAGCTCCATAAAGAATTAGTTCAGAAGTAAAACTAGAAATCTGGAATAAAAAATTAGGATGACTTTACTGTGATTAAAGGACATCTTACCTGTCATTTCTAGACAAAGTGCCCTGACAGGGCTCTCTCAGCTGTTTCCAACTTGCCTGATTTTAGTATCTCAGAGAGGGTTTCTGTTGCTTCCTAAGCTATCATTACAACAATAATATAATGCTGATTGCTACGATATTTTCAGAATACATTAAAAGGAGGAATGAAATTTAGAATGATTAATAAACACTTTTGGAATTTGTGGAATGGCATTTTGTTTTTATTCTCTAAATAGAACTGTCAATCGGAATCTAGTAAATTTCTAGAGTTTTGAAAAATTAGAATATTCATCTTTTTGAGGAATATAGTCTTTCAAAAAGCACATGTATATTTTTAGGACAAAAACTGATTTTAAACATGTGAAGATTTTTAACATTGATGTTAAAAATCAATTGATATTAAAAAAGATTTATATATTTTAAGTCCTTGTGAAAAATCCTTGAGAATCCACTTATTGCCACTATCCTGTTTAGCAAACTCTAATATAAATCTAACTGACAGAATTGTGGGAAAGGCAGAGTAATTTAAGAGTGTAGCTATGTCACTGAAGGCCATGTGAAATACCTGGAAAGCCAGGATAAGGAACTATTACCAGATACAAAATGTCACTACAGATAGCTTATAAAATATTCCATTTTGTTCTAGTTATAAAGTTATCTGCAATGGATGAAAATATTTCCAATTTAATCCACACAGAGTTTTTCTGGTAATAGGACCATCCGTGTGGTATTTGTGCAGGACTAGGCCCTTTGGTCTGCAATAAAATTTGAACAGTGATTCATTCATTCATTTATTCTTTCAAAAATGGATAAGGGCTTCTTAAAGTATTGGTAAATAGTACTCAAAGGTACAACTTAAAATTCTATTGTTAAATATTTCTCTTTTTCAGAATTTAAACAAAGTGGAGAAAATTTCTCAAAATATATCTAAGTGCACTAAATCCAACTGCTTAAGATCCAGTAGATAAAGCATAATTTACCTATATTATATCTCACTATTCTCTCTTTTGCTTGGCTTCTATTTTTTTCCTAGCAAAGGAAATTGATGATATATTTAGATGCAACATTTTGTAAAAGGCCCTGGCCTATTGAATCTGGTAAAACAGAGATAGAAAACAGAAACAATATTACCTTTGTTCTATCACCAATATGGTGGCCTGGAATAATTGGATACTGGCTGTAGCACTGTATTAGCCGGTACCCTTCACCCTCACCTTTGCCTGCCCTCTCTCTCCCTCCCAGTCTCTCACCCCTTTTTCTGTGATCAAAATTTTCATTTTGCTTACTTACATGAGAACAACTAGAGTGATGTAGCCAGGATAGCGATTACATTTCTTTTAAAAAATTGATCCTATTCATGAAATCAGAATATAATTAAATCATTGAGTTTTAATGACCTCAAATAGGATAATAGTATATTATAACTTGATTTGTAGTCCTACTTTTGGAAAGATACATACATTATCTTTGTGGAATTGTATAGGCCCAAAATGTAATGAATGATGTAAGTCAACATGGTTTATAGTCTAAAATATTTTTATCATATAGCAGTTTCTGCCTCCTGCTTGGTATTTCCACTGTGCCACTATCATTTAAGTTCCTACCAAGATTACCGAAGTGGTTTCATAACTGCTTTATTTGTCTTAGATCTCATGTTTAAATTTACCTCCCAGAATATAGCCTCCCAGAAATAGTGTATCTTTTAAAATCTAATTGGTCTCCATTTTTAAAAATTCTTTATTACTATGTATCACCTACAGGAGAACATACAATATGAGATCCTTTTTCTTCAATTGCAATACTATAAATTAAAATTTTTTTTGAGGACATATACTATCTATATATGTGTGTGTATAAAGTATTGTACATGTGTATATGTATAAAATATTAGACACAATATGCTATGCACAGGAGCAGAATTTTAAAAAGGATGTGTCGTGGTAAGAATAATTTTAAAAATAAAAGCTGTGGCTGGGCGCGGTGGCTCACACTGTAATCCCAGCACTTTGGAAGACCGAGGCGGGTAGATCACGAGGTCGGGAGATTGAGACCATCCTGGCCAACATAGTGAAACCCCGTCTCTACTGAAAATACAAAAAAAAATTAGCTGAATATGGTGGGCATGCCTGTAGTCCCAGCTACTCGGGAGGCTGAGGCAGGAGAATTACTTGAACCCAGGGGGCGGAGATTGCAGTGAGCTGGGATCGGGACACTGCACTCCAGCCTGGGCAACAGTGTGAGACTCCATCTCAAGAAATAAAAAAATAAGTAAATAAAAGCTGCAATATTTTCTTCTCATGTATTTGTATTGTGCAGCTTCTGGTGTGTGCACGCAACTTTGGAGAGCTCCATCACTGCCCTATTTGCATCCTACCCTAAAGCCACAGCTACAGGCTATGGCAAGTTAACGCCTCCTATTTCCTTTGTTAGAAATACCTACCTCACTCCACCCACTCACCCATATACCTTCTTGTTGAGTAATTTTACATAATTTTCAAAACTAAGTTCATGTGCCACTATCTCAGGGAAACATTATAATCCCTTGTCTGCTTCCAAAACATTATAAATTAAGCTTTTCCATAATACTTTATAGTATAGTTATTTTTTCTTCTTAATATTTTATAGCATAGTTTTTTGTTTTTTTTTAAATACCACAAAGATTAGGAGCTTCTCTGTGGAACACCTATCTTGTTCATTCTTAAGTCATTATAGGCAGACACAATGCCCAGCAAGTGCTATACCTTCAGCATAAGTTAAATGAATCATGCGTGAATCAGGAACGAAGAAAAGGAAAGAAGGAAGGGAAGGGGAAAAGGAAGGGGAAGGAGGAGGGAGTGGTGAGGGAGTGGGGGAGAGAAGGGAGGGGAGTGGGAGAGGGAGGGGGGAAGGGAGATGAGGATGGAGGGAGGGGTTAATGGGTGTGTTCAAGATAAGACAGCCAATCATGGTAAAAGGAGGATTTTTAATGAATGTCTTTTAAGAAAGATAATTTTGTATTTTTTTGGTGACAAATTCTGTATATTATATATCAGTATCAAACATAAATATTGTTATATTACTGTTCTCTGTTTTTCTCTAGGTTCTAAATAATTATGTGGTAACCTTTTCCTATTCAAAGCTTTATTTTTGACTTCTAGAAAAAAAATTTTCTTGTTTTATGTAATGCCATAGGACTAGCACAAATACATAAAATATTGACGTGCTTAAATTTCCTTTTGAAATGAGTGTAGGATAGAGCAAATCATAGGAAGCAGGTTATGGATAAGGATAATGTATTTTGATGATATTCAAATTTATTCAGCAAAGACCAAATAAGTCAGAACAGATTTGCTGGTTCATCAGTTGTGCTGCTGCTGTATTCTTATTAGTAAACTGTAACACATTTTACAAAGACTCAATCGTTTCCCACAGGGCACAGCTCTAGGTTAAGCCTAAAAAGCAACTTTCATTATAGATCGTTTATTGAAAGTGGAGTGAAGCAATTACAGTATCTCTCTGAAGAGGTATACTGGCCAAACACTCTACTTTGGAATAGTACTTTATAATGGATTAGTTATTTAATACTTTGGCTATTATTGAAACTTGGAAATGTGTATAGATGCCCCTTTGGGTTTATTGATACTGTTAGAAAAGCAACAGATATATTCTGGAAAAAAAATATCCTCATCAAGCCTTTTCAATGTTAAAATGTAGACATTTGCCAGTCATTGTTTTAGTTTTTTAGTTCATAGAACCAGTCAAAGTTGTTTTGAGGATTTATGGAAATTAATATCCATTTGTCTCACAGTGGTAATTATTTTGTGGTGTGTTGATATAATCAAATTTTCATTCTATTGATGTTTTGTACAAATTTTGATATAAAAATATAAAGGCTCTTCTTTTATATTTGGTGTGTGAATTTCCTCATTTGACAAATTAGAATTAAATATATGAGATCTATTTTTTCATAATCGGCCAATCATAAAATCTAGGCCTATTTTAGTCAAACTAGTGTTTCTAAGAAGTCAAATAGTTTCCTTAGAAATGATTGACTCTTTTCTCTTGAAAATAATGGATTTTTATCACTTTCGTCTTATATTAGAGCTAGGATACTTTCTTTTTATTTATTTAAAAGCTCCAACTTTTTTTAATATGTCAAATTTATTTAAATGAAACTGACTCTTGTGATTCTTTCTTGACATTTTCAAATATTATTTAAATTTAGGAAAATTTTTTTTGCCAGCTAGTAAATAATTGCTGAAATTTCTCTAGTTAAATGACATATCATATATATAAAATTAATAGCTTGCAAGAGATTGTCAATGGCATTGAAATCTGAATCTAAGACGTATTTCATTAAATATTTGCACAGAGTTGTTATATATTTATATATTTAAAAGTTCCATGGGACTTTTTTTTTAACATTGTCATTTTTAAATATTGATTCTTAAAGAGATACAATAGAAACATACTTTAGGTTTACATTGCAGGTGCATGCTTGAGGCTGTAGCTGTTATTTATAGTGTTACAATTACTACACATTGATTTGTTCTTGATTTTAGCTTTTCCAACAGTGCATTTTCATTATCAAGGACAAAATCTGGTTCACAGATAAAATTTCTCAACCCCATAAGTACAATAAAAATGAATTCTCGAAAGTTGAAGTAACAATGAAAGAAATAAACTATAGCAATGGAAATAACGGATTTAGATGAACAGCGTTTGTATTACTTGATACATTCACGTGATTTCTACTAGTATGAAAGTTCAATAATTCAAGTGAATGGAATTATTAAAAAGATATGTTTGATATGTACTAATGAAATAATAGTTTCTTCTTTTTCTTGCCATCACTGTGTTTGATTTCTTCCCCAAATTATTTTTGCTTCAACCATATAGGTGTAATATTTGGTTGAAGTGGAATTTCAATACTGCTTGCCTAGGTTCAAAACTTGACTCTGCTACTTATGAGTTGTGGTTTTGGGACACTTAATCTGTGCCTCGCTTTCTATTTTTCAATCAGAATAATAGAATAATTAATAGTAACTTTCTCATAGAATTGTTATGAAGATTAAATGAGTAAACACATGCAAAAAGTTGAGAATAATATTGGCATGTATAATTTAAACAATGCTGGAGTTATTAATCTTTTTATTGTTATGGACATTAATGTATTTTTGTCATTGAAATGGAAGAATGTTACAAAAAAAAAAAAATCTGATGTGTGTGGTGATGCATACCTGTAATCCCAGATACTCCTGAGGCTAAGCCAGGAGAAGAATCACTTAAAAAAAAAAAAAAAAAAAAAAAAAGAGCAAAGAAAAAGAAATGGGAGAGTGTTGGAGAGTGTTCATTCAATGAGCACCTAGAAGTAAAAAGTGAATTGCATGATTAAATTCTCTCATTAATACGGTTTATTGTGGTTGTAATGGTGGTAAAGAAGCAGAGATAGTCTCCTAGTCTCCAAAATGACCTGGCACTCTGACAGTTTAAACTACCTACTAAAGTTGGCAGAAACTGTATGCAGCCATCACTGCTGCTTCTGTTGTGACCCTGGGACCCTTCTTTTAGATAAGGAGTTATGGCATTACATTATATAGCCTTGGATTTTGACCATTGGTATATAAATTCTGATCATATCAAGGTATCTTGTAGTGTTAATACACATGTAAGTAATAATAATTTTAATACATTTAAGAGACTACAGTGTACATTGTGTTATTTGGTTCCTTATGCAGATAGGAAAAATCACTATCTTCATTTTTCTGATGAAGGCTCACTGGCTTAGAGAAGTAAAATGCCTTACCCAAGGTCACACAGTTAATCGTGGTGGCAGGAGGCATAGAACTGGCCTCATGTCTAATTTGTATTTATTTTATAGCTATTTATAGTCACCCAAACTGTATTAAAGATGACATTGTCTTAAGAAAAAGGTACTTATGCAAAAGTAGAGTTAATATCTAGATTGTGTAAGTACTTAAAGTCACTGGTGTTATAAATTAACTAAGGAAGTAGGACAAATACTTACAATTGCTTTGGTTTATGCTATTTGAAAGATTCAGAATCCTTGGTATCAGGTTGTTTTCATAATAAACAAGAAGCATTTTTCAAGACCTTTTTCTTAATTGATATGTTTTAATAAGTTTTATAACATTCAGTTTTTAGTATAGTCTACATACTAAAATTAGTATATATTGTCCATATACTAAAATGAGAATGTTTTTGAAATATATTTTAAGACAAAATATGTATTTATGATAAATGTATTGGCAATTGTTAAAAAAAGGAATGAAGTGATAAATCTATGGTTTAGTAAGTAAATTGTGTGAAGACCCCTAAAATCATTAAAAGCGTGATAACTTGAAATCTAAAAGAGTTTATTTAAAATATAAGCTTATTAGCAATAATAAATGGACTTGTAATAAAATATTTACATTCTTACCCATTAGTATCTGATTAATTAGAATATTTTAGACATGTACCGGTTTTTGCCAGGTTATACTGCAGTAACAATCAACCTCTAAATTTCAGTGACAACAATATAAGTTGATTTCTTGTTCATGTTACATGTCTATTGCAGATTGACATGTAACACAGTCTCACATTATTGTAACACAGCCTTACATTATTGTTCTTTCTTGTATGTTCAAAGGGAAAGGACATGGTGGAACTACAAGATAACATTAAGGTTCCTGCTTGGCAGTGCCACAAGTCACTTGGGCTTATAATTTGGACTGGCCAAAGCAAGTCATGAGAAGCAGTGAGTATTTTGAACTAATATTACCATATACTACAAATGTCATTATAATTCCTAGGCATGGACTCTGCTTAAGAGAAATATTGCAGTTTGTGTGTGTGTGTGTGTGTGCACGCACACACTTACAAAAATTGTATCTCATGGACAATATCTACATTTTTTAGCTTTTTTATTGTTGGCTAGCATTGTAATTTTTTTATATCAAAATTTCCTTGCATTTTAAAAAAATGTCAGCAAATTATTGGAGTCAAGACTTTGGCTTCAAGAAATAACATCCCACAGCCAACTAGTGTATCGCAAGGGAGAAGGGTGTGTATGGATACAGGGGAGTGTCGTAGAAAGTATGGGTAGAAGTACTGCTGTGTTCATGTGGAACTAGAAAGTTGTCAGGCATTATTCCCTCTCTTTCTTTCTGTATTTTCTTCTTTCTCTATTTCTATATGTGTGTTTTCTTCTTTTCTCTTTGCATATGGGCATTTCTCCCTGCCTTTTTATTCATTTCATACTCAGCAGCAGCACCATAGCCCCTTAGTTTACCTGTTTCAACTTTAGAAAACATCAAAGACTCAACTATCTTTTCTGAATCCCAATTCTGAATTCCCAAAAGAGAGAAGCACCAGCTGGTAGGTTGTAAGTGGCCCACCAGTAATTCAAATCATGGAATTTAAATCTCTATGGATTAGGGGAGGTGAGAGGAGAAGTTTGTAGAAAGAAGATTGGACAGACAATCCAAAAGCTGTCTATTGTTTAAAGATTAAATTTCCTACTAAAATTGGGAACTTCAGATTTCTTTTTTTAAATAATAATTTTCATGAATATGGGTTAAAGAAGTTTTCAGTTATGGTGTTTGGGGAATTCTGATAAGCACACTGAAAAAGCTTTAAAGTTAACGAACAGGGCAGTTCTGAAGCTGTTAAATTGTAAAAGGGAAAGCTATTGGATATACTCACGTTCTTGTATACACTTTGTTCTTTTCTTACCCCAGAGGCAGTGTTAGGTCAATGCTCCAACTACACAAGTAGCCATCAGACCCAAGGCTACTGTTTCTCTAGAATAAGGGAGAAAAAGAAATAAATCCTCAATATTCTTTTAAAAAAGTATTTCAGTTTTTCACAGACATTAAAATGTGCGTTAAGTTTGTCTAATATAATTTCAATATTCTTTTAAATTCCATGAAGTTTAGTTGCACTGGCAAAGCAGATTAAATATATCGGTACATTATACTTTTTTCTCCATCTATTGATTTAGAAAGTTTGTAAACCTAAGAAAGGTAAAGAGGCTAATATAGTGATTTCCCATATATCCTTCCACTGGATTCACTAATTTTTGCCACATTTGCTTATATCTTCCTACATACATTGAACATGGTTTACTCAATTAAAAGAAGATCAATTGATTCCCTCTGGAAGAACTTTATTGCCTTTACTTTATTTTGTACTTCATCCTCTGCTTTTTTTGGTCACATCGAAAATGCTCCTGTAAAAAATATAACTCAGTCTAATACGAATAACCAAAATGGTTCAGGGGCCTTTTCAGTCACCTATTAAACCCCTCTGTTATGGCAAGAGATTTATTACAGCATAGATATCACTTTACCTGTTGTCATTGGTTTGCACACAAAATGTCTTTAAATTTTGTGTTGATGCTTGCTTTCTTGACCACTATGCCTGAGCCATTCCATTTATTTTTATTTCTATTTATGCATGCTGGAAAATGATTTAGAGTCAACAGCAGGTGGCAGTGCTAGCAAACATTGTGCTTTTGGTACATAAACAGCTTGGAAACGAATGTCTTTCAATACCACAGGAGCAATACAATTAGTAAGGAGTCCTTAAATAAAGACCTGTGCTTATCTCCAATTAATTTTATTTTGGGAATTATTTTTGAAATCAGTTGAAAATTATGGATAAGTGTATTTAGAAATACTGGTTTAGAGACTGAATTTTGTTATCATTGTGGGATCAAATAACAGAAAAACAGGTTTGTTTTATCTTTGTTTCTGGCTAATTCCATAACCAGAAAGAAATGTGAATACTTTAGAAAGATTAGGTAGTTTGAATCTTGTTAAAATTTGCTGGAAAAATGTCACAGCAACATTTATTTTTATTGATGAAAAGGTAGTTATGTATTTTGAAATTTCGTGGCAAACTTTAAGAAAGCTCTTATCAAGCAAAACTACTCTGATTCACCAAGGTAACAAGCTTAAATTGCTCTTGACATTTATGGAAATAATTTTTAAAATCCTCTTTCGTTATAATTTGTTTCAAAGACCATAATTTTGTTGTAATTCGCTTCTTTCATTTTAAAGAAAAGGAACCTGACAAGCAAGACATTTTTGTTTTCATTGAGGAATTTGTTTTTTTCAACTTTTGTGTCATTTTACCAGAAACAGTAAAGACTTTTTAGGCAGTCATATCAACAACTGTTTTATATTCCTGGATTTTAATAGTTCTATACACATGTTTAAATGACTTATGGATTATTTAAATATTTGTATGTTTATAGGTTCATATATCATCTAGATATCAGATAAGAGCAGGTTAGTTGATTTCTGTTACTAATTGATTATTTAACTTATTAAGAACTCCGAACATTTAAAATTAGCATAGAATTGAAAGTTCATGTAGTTTAATGAGATCGTTGCTCCAATGGAGAAACTGAGACCCAGGAGAGATTTCAGTGAAGAAGATACTTATTGGTGTAGAAGGACCTTGTTACATTCTGTCTGGATTCTCAGGCTGTCTCAGGAAGAACTCAGTTGCAAATTATTATTTTATTATGCTCTTAGAATAACTGTATTTGGTAGGTTTTGTTATTTTAATATAAAGAAAATTACTGATAAATATTCTGTCCTCACAAAGAAGCATGCATTTTAGCCATTTCTCTAATTAACTGGTTGGTCTCATATGCCCATTTGTTAGATGCATAATTAAAATTCAATTCTTTCTGAACTATAGCTTCAGTGCCTTTTGAGAAATACCCTATGTAGTGGCAACTATTATTATTCCTACCTTTTAAGACCGACAAGTGAAAAAAATGATAAAATGTTTAAGTTACATTAAGATAAAATAGCAAGTCACCAAAAGATGTGAGGACAATAGAACTCTTAGGCATGATTACTGATTCCCCAAGGAGCAGCCTTTTCCATGAAAAACAAACAAGACAGTGAAATCTTAACATTTTCTTCAAGGATTACATTAAAATTAGGAAATGAGATGGAAACATTCTATGCATTACATGTGGAATAAATCATTTTGAAACAGAAGCACATTGCCTGTTCTCAATAAGATATCAATGATTTATTGAAGTTATTAGTTAACTCAAACACACAATTTTTGGCATACTATTGAAAGTTACTTTTGATTACATTTTAATTATTAGTCCATTAAAACCTATTATTTATATACAATAGGTTTTTTATAAGGTTAGGCAAATCACTGTTTTTGAAAATTCTCGGGTCATGTGTGGAGCTAAGCAAAAGTGCCTTAGAAATAGAACTTTAGTTTGGCCTGTGGTAATCTATGTTTTAAATTACAGCACAACTCATTCCAAATCAATATAATGAATTGATTTGTAATGTCTGAGGCAGGACTGCTTTCTTTGGATTTTGTCTATTGAATGTGCACTGCAGTTAAAGCATCCTTTTTCTGCATAATTAAGTCTATGTTCCTGGCCTTTCACTGAGTTTAAACTGGGTTTAAAAAGCAGAAATGTATGTTAAGGGAAAATTATGCACATCCATTATTCTAAGTCTTATAAATATTGAAGCATTTTTCCCTGTTAGTAAGAAATGGAAGAGAAATTAAAGCTGAATGCCCTGAACTTTAGTTTTCCTGTCTGAGGACATTTTAAACTATTTTAATCCTGGGAAGCATTGAACACACTTCCCTCAAATGCCTAAATTGCCTTAATACACAGTAACATTTTTTATTCTTAGAGAGATGGCAATGTTTAAATTATGGTATATGAGAGTGAGGGAACAAGATCAAGATGGTGATTTGAAATCTGAAAATTCTGAAAAGATTTTGAACTAATATATAAATGAAAAGAACTATTGTTAAAAAATCAATTCAACTAATATTTATTGAGCACATGTAATAGTGCCTTATATGCGGCAGACACTGGGTTAGTCACTTCATAAATAAATATCTTCCAATTTCACAACAACCCCACAGGTTGTTTTATTCCACATCTACATATAAGAAACTAGAAAGTCAAGTTATTGAACCTAGGATTAAAACATGAATCTTCATCATGATCATTTGGTTCCAAAAGCAACACGCTGCTTTGCCACCTACCAGTTGTCAAGTGCTAGAGATATAAAAATGAATAAACTCAGCTCTTGCCTTCAAGAAATTCATATGGGTGGTCTATTGGGAGAGAAAGCCATTCAAACAGTTTACATTATCGTGATAAATCCCAACATATAATGATGTACTATGGTAAGGAGGGAATTATTTCTGATAATGGGAGCTAAATGCGTAATCATTGAGATGTGAAAAGTATAGTGCTGAAGACCTTAAAAGTAGTGTTGCATTTTGAAGGACCTGGAATTTTATGCTCAACAGCTTAGGACTCCTGCGTTATTCTGCTTTCTATCAACCATCATTTGTTTCCTAAATGGTTGTTGGCACTAGTGGATTTAGTAGTTTTATGTCTTTGAATATACATTTGAATGCTTTGAAACTCCAAATTATTGAAAATTAGTAATTCTCTAAGTTTGATTTCACCAGAATTTTGTAGGACAGGATACAGTTTACCAAGAGTTATTTGCAATTCTCATTAACAAAAAAATTGTTTTATATTTTAAATATATTCATACTAACACAGTAGATTTCAGTTGTCAATAATCATTGTAAAAGAATGCATACAGGAAGAAGTACAGGTAGTGTTGGCATCTTCATATCACAATTTTCAGGGTTTATGAAATATAAAGGGAATCAGACAATGTACATGGCTGCAGTATAAGAGAGATGACTTTCAGGAGCTTAGATTTTTTAAAAATATAATTGTAGACAAATAATATTTTTGGAGCTGTCAATAACTGTCATGTTCTCAAGTATATATTTGCTGTCATTACATATGACAATGGATTGAATTACAAATAAGCAACCCCTATAAATGGATACCTTGCAAGGTTTGCAGATGTTGGTAAGTCCTATGTTGTCAGCTATTGGAGATAATTATATTTTAAAGTGGAAACTCAAAATTTTAAATTTAAATTTAATTGTAATTTGGAAATCGATAGAAACTTTAAATACTTGGAGTGTCATCCTATGTAATATCTTATTTTAGCTTGGGGATATTGTATTTTCCATCTCCTCAATGGATAATGTCTCCTATAATGTTATCCAGTTATATGGGATTTATTGCACTGTTGGTTAGTGCATTTTTGTGGCCTTAATATCAGTAGTTTTATTTTGAAACAAAAGTTGTTGATTTATGGGTATATGTGTAAGTTCTGAAATATTTTTCTGATAAAAAATATGGATATCACAAACTTCAAACTCTTAGAGGGCTCAAGTTACACTTTTCTTCAAGAAAAGATATTTTAAAATGTGTAGCATCACCCTGGAAAAAACCAATTGTGTAGAAATGCAACTGTTCTCCCCATAAGCACTGATACTGGCTCCTCCCACATCTATACGGTTTTATCTGTTGTTTCTTTTCACCACAAAGCAGGTTTCCTTATCACTGTCAGAAGCATGAAATCAGACATCAAGCTTGCCATTAAAACTTTTCACATTTTTCCTAAATGTTTTCTAAACATGAAACTGTAATAGAAAGAAGATTTGAAATCAGGAAAGAAATAAGCAATATTTCTTTTTATTATGGATGTCAACGATCATTAGATTTTTTTTTAAAGATCTCTGGGTTAAAGGTGTGCAATATTCCTTAGACAATATATGAGTCAGTTGAGCTATAGTTTCTGTATCTATATACATTTGCGTGTGTTTAATCTTGTTATGGCTACTTCTTAATAAAAGAGAACCTCATTTCTGGGGTTCTTTGTAGGATATTATACTGGTTTAGAACTCATTTTTATGCCTTGTATATATAAACAGGAGCAAACAGATTTTTGACTTTACCATGGCAGTATTATGAAATAACTATGATACCAAATGATAGCCTTACTATTGAATTGTTTGGTACCTAGGAGGCAAAAATCTTAAATTCTTATTAGCTTGTTAATATGTCAGATGTAATTGGAAAGTATGAAGTGTTTCCTAATTATTACCTTAGTAACTCCAACTCTATGTACTTTTGTTTTTTTTTAAAAAACAATATAAAGAGGTGTGAGCTTTGATTGGTATTTGGGATTATAAAATAACAGATTTAAGGGTGTAAAGTGTGTAAATATCATTATTCTAATAAAAATTCAAATTTATAAGATGAAACCTTTGCATAGCCTTGAACAAATTTGCTCCCAATAGTGAAAATCCTAAAATGACCATTAGAGGGTGCAAAGGCATTGCAGAAATGAACAGACTATTCCTAGAACGAGAAATAACTGAGAGAAGTGTATCTTTGTGACCATGAAATGCTTAACATTTCAGAAAACATTCAAAGCTTCCAGAGCATTTAGTCGAACATGAGATAAGTGTATGCTCATCTGAGTATAATCCTACTTTTCTTACTTGATTTCTTCTGAATGAGCAAGTTGTTACTATGTTGGTTCTTGAAAAGCTTAAATAAGATCAAATCAGTAAACTGATGTTAAAAGGGGGCGTTAGATGCCATCAGAGTTGCTACAATCGAAAAACCGAATCCAGGGTTTTATTTTTTTTTTAGATCATAAATTATCATTTTAGAGAAATTTAGATTGTAAGTTTTACTCTTCATCTGTAAAGACAAACTTGGTTGAGGAGAAAGAATCAATTCTTGAGAAAAAGAGGCTTTGGGAAAGTTTGGAAAAGAAAGACAAAATTGCTATAAGTATCTTCTAATTCAACATATAATGCAACATTTGTATTCATTTTTTAATGTGGCCATTAAGATTATTTTCAATGTCAGATGAAATAATTTTGTGGCAGATATCTATTGATTGACCTTAATAGGTTCTTTGCTTTTTTGAAAATTTTGAGATGCGAATCCACCCAACCTAAACAAAACAATGAATCTAACATTAACTGTAAATATTAATAGATTATTTGACAGAAGGAGCATGCAGGTTGATTCTGATATAGCATTTGTTTTAATAAGTTTTCATTGCATAGTCTTAGTTGTACAGAAAGGTGAAATTAAATTTTTCAAAAATATTTTTTGTTTGTTTTATGATAAGTTTAGAAGAAATTGAAAACTGCATCTACTGTTATTTATAAGTGAGAGGAAATAAAATAACGAAGATTGAATATTTAATTTTAAGGCTATATCTCAAAGAACTGCTTTAGACATAATCTCTGTGATGATTTTATGTAAGCTTTTAAAAATAAAATCAACTGTCAAAGTGAAATGTCACAGGTGTTAAGTCAATGAAAACATTTTATTTTGTTGTTGTGGGTTGTCATCTGCTAAGAGATGCCTCAAAGCTTCCAGCATTCCTCATTTTCACACTGTTGGGACCTTAGAACCACAGGAAGCACCTAAAAATTATCATCCTTATTTTATTTATTTTGATGACTATCCTTCTTATGGAGGAGCTGAATTAAGAGATGATCTACTGTAAGGAGCAGTAACTAGTCATCTCAAAAAGTCCAGAAACACAAATAATTTAGCTGTCATCAATTTATTCAATATTGAGTTACCATATGCCAGGCATTGGCCAACCTGGTATATTTTAAGATCGATCAGTACTTAGTACTTAGAGTTTTAGGATGCTGAACTTAATGTTCCTTTAGATTCTACTGCTACTCAGAAGATGTAAGATCTCTCAGTATCTTTAACAAATATTTCAGTCACTCCAGTAATTTCTGGATACTACAGAATTGAGTATAACTGAGTTATGAAAGGCAGTTGTATTTTCTAATTTAGTGTTGATATGAGCCTTCTGTGGCTCATTATGCTCCATTGATACTCACCATAGTACTCAATTAATTTTGTACTTTGATTGCACAGATTTGATACTATTTTGACTTTTAATGCCAGGGAGGGCAGAGAGTTCCACACTGGAAAAAAAAAAAGTTAGTGTTTAGAAGGAGTTGTGTTATACTGTGAGTTTGCCTATTTTTTTCTCCCTCATAAGTCAGTGGGAACAGCCAAAGGTTATTTAATTCATTCCTCAACCTGTCCTAAGGACTCTCTGCCATCCTTCAAAGACAGATTGATAGTTATCTTCTTAAAATGTCTCAAGGGAAGGAAAAATCTATAAGCTACCTTGGTGACCCATCTAAGTGTGGAATAACCCTCATACATTTATACAAGAAAGAATGAAGAAAATTCTAGTTTGACATAAAAGTCATCATTTATGATGAGTCACTCTGAGAATGAGGGGGCGACTGCACATTTCTTCTATTCCCTTTTGGGGAAGATGAATGACCTCTTACATGCTTAACTTTCCCCTTGTGTTCTGCTTGAAATAATCGTGATCCTGTGAATGTTACATGAAAGAAAATCAAGAACAGCTGTCAGGCAACATATATAATTTTGGGAAAATGAGAGGTTGAGGAAACCCCTGAATATCTTCCTCTTCAACATCTTTTTTTTTTCATAATTCATAGCTTGCTTTCTGACTTTCCTCTGGTCACATCTATTTCTCCCAACTAATTTTCTCCCAGACTCTTGTCAGTGAATGCAAGCTTGAGTCATAGCAAATCATGGCACTCAAGTGCACAACTCTCTAAGGCTCTGTCATGGAAAGGAGGCAATTAAAGAAGAGGAGGAGGAGAAAAGGAAAGTGGAGGAGCTGACTTAAAGTGAATGAGGCTGAGGCTAGGCAGGCCTCAAATCTGGAATGTTCATCTCAGTCCTACCTTGGAAGTTGATGCCCCAGGGGTAGGGTGAATGGATGATGGGTGAGGGGAATATATTTCCAAGAAGAAAATAGACAGAAAATAGACGGAACCTCAATATAACATTAATGCATCGTTCTGTTAGATCTCAGGGATAACTATGTTTCCCTGGCCACACTTACTGGTTTGGAAATTGGAAGAAAACAAGATATAAAAAGCAACCGAAGCAGGAGTTATATTTGAATAATACAGTAATTTTGGAATAATTTCTCTGGAGATGGTCTATTCAAGAGTTTTGTGGATATGATGCTATTTTAATGAAAGCAATATGAGAAATGCGTCATATTATCACCTAATCAAGCTGTGATAATGTTTCCATTGGATATTACATCAGTATTTTGTTCTGATTCCAGATGAAATTTAAGGTGTTGACTACCTACTATAAAGTCCAAAATTATCTGGATTATGTTTACTTTATTCCCTCCTCATGTTATAAATTATGAATTTAGACTTCAGGGGCATGCTTGCTACTAGATTTTAGATTACACGGATGAGAATTGTAGAATAAAACTTGTTTTGCATGCATGCATTTTTGCTTAGGAAACACTGGCTAGCTTTTTTGGGGGGCGAGAAGAAGAATATCTAAGCATATAAACAGCATCTATTAATATTAGACTTCCTTTGAAAAAGTTGTATTTCAAAATTTTAAATATTTCAACTATTTAAAATGACCAGTTCCTTGAAGTTTCAAAATATTATTCTGCATGCATAACCTTGAGCTTAAGTTTTACAGATTTAAGTTTACGTTCTAAAATAATGCAATTCTGGCTTAGGGACAGGGGATGGGAATGTAAAATGATTCCAAAATGTAAAAATGTTACTTTTTAACTTTCTTTTATAAAATATATTATTGAACTTTCTAGGTATTTTAATGAATCCCTTGTTGAAATAGACCCATCCTGGTTGTCTCCTTATGGGAACCCAACTTCCACTCTGTCTCGACTCTAATTCATTGTTTGTTTTATTTATAGTGGCCAGCATTGTCTATTTTTTAATTAAAAGACTTATTTTTGGCCGGGCGCAGTGGCTCAAGCCTGTAATCCCAGCACTTTGGGAGGCCGAGGCAGGTGGATCATGAGGTCGAGAGATCGAGACCATCCTGGTCAACATGGTGAAACCCCGTCTCTACTAAAAATACAAAAAAATTAGCTGGGCATGGTGGCACGTGCCTGTAATCCCAGCTACTCAGCAGGCTGAGGCAGGAGAATTGCCTGAACCCGGAGGCAGAGGTTGCGGTGAGCCGAGATCGTGCCATTGCACTCCAGCCTGGGTAACAAGAGCGAAACTCCGTCTCAAAAAAAAAAAAAAAAAAATAGACTTATTTTTAAAGCAGTTAGGTTTATAGAACAATTGAGAAGAAAGTACAGAGAGTTCCTATATATCTCTCCAACCCCCCACAGTTTCCCTTATTACTAATCTGTTGCTACATTTTTATCACCAATGAGCCAATACAAGTGCCTTATTATTAACCAAAATTCATAGTGGACATCATCATTTACTCTCTGTGTTTTAATCTTATGATTTGGGGATAAGAGGTCCAAAATGGGTACCATAGGCTAAAATCAAAGTGTAAGCACAGCTGCCTCCCTTCTAGAGGCTCTAGAAAGAATGTTTTTTATTGCCTTTTTCAGCTTCTAGAGGCCACCTACTTTCCTTGCCCTGCAACTATGTCCTCCTTCTTCAAAGCCAGCAGCATAGCGTCTTCGACTCTCTCTGACTTTGACCCCATTTCTTTCATCACATCCTCTTTGTCTATCTCCATGTCTCTTTCTGATTCCCATGTAATAAGGACAATTTTGATTATATTGGGCTCATCCAGGTAATTTAGGAAAATCTCCCATTTTCAAGATCCTTAATCGCATCTGCAAATTTCGTTTTGCCATGTAAGGTAACATATTTACAGGTTTGAGGGATTCAGATGTGGACATCTTTTGTTGGCCATTATTTTTCAACTAGATGAACTCTCTTACATTTCTAGGTTACTTACGGATTCCCTGTCTTCAGCAATTATTTGATTACATTTGGATCTAATCCATTTACTGTACCACTTATTCCTCATCTATTGTTGTCTTAATGGACTTACTTTTCTCCTTATTCAATTTATATTCTATGGTCCTTTACCACAATTACTCCCTAGAAGATAACTTTCAACACCTCTCTCCCCCATCCTGAAGCCTCTCCTGCCTTCTGTAATATTCATCAGGCTGTGTCCGTAGTTAAGTCCATCCAACTCTCTGCCTACCTACTTTGCCCCTGTCCCTGCACCTGAGCAGCAGAATGTGGCTAGGAAAAAACTCACACGTTCAGGAGTAACTTTCTTATCCCCTTCCTCCTGTTTCCTTGGATGCCGAGCGACTTAAATAATAACTGCCCTGTCTCTGGCCTCTCATTCACTCTGCACTGAATGGGGAGTTGTGACTTTATCTACTTGGGTGTTTGAAAGGAGAAATTGGAGTCTCTCCCTCCTCACCCTTGGGATCTGACTGCTTGCAGGAAGTATGAGGTCCCCTTAGCTCTGTGCTGTGCTGCTATGAGAGGGCTCTGTCCTGTGGGGAGTTTTCAGTTTTCCAGCACTGACAATAACTGTGTTAGTGAGCCTACCTAATTTTGGGGCTTTAATATTAGGAAGTTCACTTGCTCACAGATATCAGACATATTTTCCAAAATCAAGATAAAATAAAAGTAATATCTGCTTTCCTATTTGCATTTTTCTCACCTTTTTTTCTCAGTTGAGAGAAAACTCTGAGTCCCTTGAAACTCTCACCACTCTGTCTACAGTAGCCACTCTCAATTGCTTTGTCCTGAATGATTCTTCTTCATAATGCTTGACCTATGTATTTATTTGTTTGCTGTCTGTTTCCTTTGCTAAATATAAGGTACATGAGGGTAGGATGTTTGTTTTAGTCTGTTCCTAGAACCTGGAACAGTTCTTGGCTTATAGCATGTTTTGAATGTATATTTGTGGAACGATTATTGAGGGTAAGAATGTGAGAACATTTTCAGTATCATCTGAAGGTTCAATTTTGACTCTTGTAATTTTATTTTGCTTTATCACAAATATGTCAACTCTCAGTTTTCTAAGGAAGAGGTAATTGATTTGGAGATTAAGCATGGTAAATATAATAATATTTCATGTGTTTAAAGTTAAGTCAACTACAAATCAGCCAAAAATTCTTCATAGTAATTTTCCATGAAACTTTGTAATAACTAACATATCAAATTGTGTTGCTTTAACCTGGGGACATTCTTTTCTTTGTCAATCAGAGGTATAGAATAGTAATTTAAATGTTGGAATCCAAGCAAAAAAGCAGAGAGATTAATATTTTTAAACCTCTGAAAATTAGAAAAAAAGGATAAGATTGCTATTAAAAGCATGCTATAAAGTACAAATTGGCCCAGCACCACAGCTCATGCCTGTACTCCCAGCACTTTGGGAGGCCAAGGCAAGTGAATTATGTGAGGTCAGGAGTTCGAGACCAGCCTGGCCAATATGAAACCCCGTCTTTACTAAAAATACAAAAATTAGCTGGGTGTGGTATCAGGCACCTGTAATGCAAGCTACTCAGGAGGCTGAGGCAGGAAAATCACCTGAATCCCACAGGCGGAAGTTGCAGTGAACTAAGACCACACCATTGCACTCCAGTCTGAGTGACAGAGTAAGACTCCGTCTCAAAACAAACAAACAAACAAACAAACAACAACAACAACAACAACAAAAAGCAAACAAAAAAACAAATTTTGGTTTGGAAAAAAAAATTGTTTTCCCCTCTCTCTGAGTTCAACTGGATTGAAAAAATATAGTAGGATATCCTCTTTTGAAAGCCATAATGAAATTTGGCTTCTTTAGCAATGGTTAGAAAAATGCTACTAGACAAGACAAAAGTTAATTCCAATTGTCAAACTGAAAGATGCACCAGACAGCTATTGTTCTTTTCTGGTAATAGACCCAGGTTTTTCTTCTGGGAGTTTTCCTTCTCCCATTTGCAGTCCATGTGATTGGCATGGGCCTTACTGCTCTCCTAGGTCCAGAGGGCATCACGAGGATCAAGCTTGAGTGATCACCACATTCCATGTCTCTGGCCACCTTTACTGGTGAACATTTACTATGGACTCATGATCCAAGCTGTCCTGATTAATGCGAATGCCAGGACTTTTGTTGGAGCTCTTGGGAACGAAGTAAGCATTTTAGATAGAGTTGATCTGATTAGTAGGGTATAAGATTGTACAAAAATGTTTTTAGGAAATAATAAAAAAGACCATGGCTGCCAGTGGCTATGTTGCTTGAGGCAGGCCAACTCACCAAAATCCATTCTCCAAAAACTAATTATCTGAAATTAAATTTTTCTAATAAAAATTTGTAGTATGGAAAACATACCAATTTACCAAAATCTTATTTATTTTAACAACTTGTAAAGATTACCACAATTTATACTGGGCGAAATGCTTTTAAAAGTTTATGAAGATTACTAGGTTTTAATTTTCTTCATATAAGCAGTTCAAATAACATTCTAGTTGATGAATTCTAAAGTTTATAGGGTTATTTTTCTTAAATATATGTATATTTAACATTTAGAAAGCAATATTTCATCACAATCAATAGCATTTCATGTGAATTTTTTCCAATATCTGTTTACTTTAAATATTTTAATGTCTTTTAATATCATCAACATTTAGCATTCTTAAGATCCCTCTGCCAATTTTCCATGTGACATTTAAACCTTAGTTTATTTCTAACATGTCATAGCAAAATGTAATATTTTGGGTGACTTTTCCTCTCACTTTCTAGTTAATTTTAGGCTTTTGACATATCTTCTAATTTTAAGGATTTTTAGCCGATTAATTTTGATCCTTCAAATTATTGTATTTTTGTGTCACATGTCAAATCTGACATAGTAATCATATGGTACATTATAGTAATAATTGTAATTGCCTCTGGACATCCTAATTTCCTAAACACTGCTTTGAATAATTTTACCTTTTTACGTCAAACCTCTTAGTGAGTTATTTCCAAGTTCATATACCCAATTATTTATTGTGAGAAATTAGAATAAGCATTCATTTCTTATGGATGATTTTTGTGATATATTTTCTCTAATTTTTGGCATGTTTAATTTTATTTTGTCAATTCCCCAAATGGCACATCAGCCTACTTTACATCTAGCCATTAAAAACCAAAATTTCTGAAAAGAGTTGACAGTAGACAAATTTATGTTCATGAATTTGCCTTTGGAAAAAAAGAATTTTAGTAAAATGATCTAATATCCTTTCTATCACAAAGGAGAGCCTTACTAATTATGACTTTAATGCAGAGCTGAGAGATAGAGACAGATTGCTGACAATCTCATTTGACCACCTGGATCCTGCTGCTGTTGGAGACAGATTGCAGATTGGATTCCCAGGAATGTCAACTGTGAACTGGAGAGTGGGCTCATAACAGAGAGAGTATGTTAGGAAGTGCTCTTGGGACTGACACCTGCGAAAGGGAAGTGAAAGAGGCCGGTTGGTCTGAGGAAGAAGTTGGGCTGTGATGCACTGTCACCAAGGCCCACAGACAATCCCACTGGTGATTGCAACATGTTGGCTTGATCTAGTTCAACTCTTTTCCTAGCATCATGGGACCAGGGACACTGAATTTTAATCAGAAGCTTGCATGAGAAACACGGAATGAGATGAGGAAATTGGAGACTTTTTTTCAGCTCATGGTAAAACCTGAGGAATCTTGCACAGTGTAGGATTTCTGTCTGGTGACTGTTTATGTCTTCTAGATGTGAGGTCTCTCTTCCATGGAATGTGTTGGACAGAATTATAATGCCAATTCTACCTCCAGAATCTGCATTTTCCAGTTTCATTATTCATCATCAATATTTTTATGACAAAATTTAATTTTCCTTATTTTCTAGTTCTGGAAAGTCCTCATCAGAACCTCTATCAGTTATAGCTCCTGTGTAAATCCTCTTGCCTTTGACTATTACACTAAATATATTGTTTCATAGAGATAAATGGGCACATACATAGTTTTATTACATAGGAACTATACTATTTGTGGAGGGGGCATCTCCAGCTAGGACTTGCACTTATATTCTGTATAAAGTGGGGCCTGTTTTCTTTGAAGCCCAAGACTACATGGTCAGCTGCCACAGCACTTCGATCTGTCTCTGAATACTTTGAAGAATATAGATCTTTGTATTAGGTTTCTTAGAAGGATACACAGAAATTTTATATAATGCATCACAGAGCAAACTTCTAAAAATTCTCTGAGCACCTTTATCCCTGTACTCAAACTTTCTCAGACATCTAATGGTTATTCAGTGAGTGGTTATTCAGTTGTATACACTATTCCAGGTGCTGGGGAGACAGAAGTAACCACGAAGGAAAAATTTCTTAAATATTTGAAGTTTAGTAGCTAGTGAGAGAAAAGAGACAGTAAACAAGCAAACACAATAAATAAACAAGATCGTTTCAAATAGTGACAAGTACTACGTAGAAAATATAACAGGGTAATAGAGAGTCGAATGGTGGGGGGCACTTTAGATAGTATGATTAGAAAAGGTCTTGATGAGGTGACACTTTGGCTGAAAACTGTACAGAGAGAGAATTGACTATATAAAGGTCATGGGGAGGAGAATTCCATGCAAAGTAAATAAATGGATGAGGGTGGTGGCATAGGCAGGAGCCAAATCGTACATGGCCTTAGAGACATAAATAAGTTGCTGATTTTTGTTTTGATTGCAATAGGACTCCAATGGAGACTTAAGAGAACTATATAATCTGATTCATGTTTTAAAATGATCACCGAAGATTTTGGGCACATAAAGTTGTCAGAGAGACAGCTATTGTAGTAATCCAGGAGAGAGGTGATGATAGCGTGGGTTTGTGGAGTGTCAGAGAAGATACTGAGAAGTTGTAGAATTATGATATATTTTGGAGAGGAAATCTTAAGACTGGCTAATGATTGAGATAATGGTGGGGAAGATGGCAGTGAGGAAAAGAATGGAATCAAGGATGGTAACTTTTCTGTCTATTTCTTTCTGCAAGCGGTCTCCTCGTAAGGTGGTATTCTTCCTTTACCACCTCTGCGTCTGCCGCAGGTCATGTTAGTGATGGACTCCCTCCCAGGTACTCTCTTCAGAGACAGCCTCTGGGAAGTTAAGTTCATTGTTTGCTCTGGCTGCCTTGTTTTGGAGAAGCGGGACTACTGGAATTCTGATAGCTGCACATTTCACTCTTGATAACATCATGTTATAGTCACTTAGCTTTGTTCTTACCGTTACTTCTGTCTTAAATTGTTTTGACCTCTCTTTCTGACCTCCTCCAACCCTTTCTTGCCTCTAGAAAGACATTTTTATCCTTCAGATATTAACTTCTCTCTTTAATTCTTCCCTCTTTACCAGTGGAATCGATGACTCTGCTTTCACATCTTTTTGTACTTAGCTGTAGTATTTTATGCCACATTATATCTTCATTGTTTAACTTTCTGTCTCATGAAAATGTTGAACTGTTCAAAGGTTAAGAAAATGAAATGTCTTTTTTCAAAAAATGTTTATACTCCTAGCACAGAGCCTGGCACATTATAGACTTTGAGGAAATGTTGGTTCAATTAAAGGCACTGAATTACTTCCTGTTCCATTTCAATTAGTTTTGTTTGGTAACCACGTACTTAAATAATCAAAAATATGTTTGAATAGCACCTACATGCCATTTCTTACAAAAACAGTTATTGTAGGTTCTTAATGTTAATCTAAAGGAGTATTTAGAATTTTACATTATATCTTTTCAGTCTCTAATTTCTTTGCTTTATTAGAACAAACAGATGGCTCAGAAAGTTAATCTTTATGTGTTTACTGTGGAAAAAATGTTAAATGTTCATTGACCTCTATCTAGCCTTTTCCCCTAGACATACTAATATCCATTCTTAACTGCTTCGGCTCTATGCTGCTTGATTCACTTGTCACCAGTTTGTTGCAAAGTTGCCACATAAACTCTGCTTAAGTGGAAGGTGTGGATCCACTAGGCTTTTTTTTTGAGAAGTATCTTGCTTTAAAAAACAACTGTAGAGATGCTGATGGTGAGAGTGATGTCAGGTATGTAGGCACAGATTCATCTTCTGAAGACATGCATTTCTTTTAATTTTGGAAGGTACAGTTTTTTAGGCAAAAGGACAGGAGGAGAGAAACAATTTGATGATTCAAATTTAAAATGGGAAAGACACTCCTGCATGTCATATTTTGGCAAGCAGGGGCAGAGGGATCAATGCACCTTTCACATTTTCCCAAGGTGAGAATTGTGCTAACTTTAAACTGGGAAAAGGCATTAGTTGATAGAATATGTTTTTAGAGTAATAAATTTTTAGCAGGGTTGAATAAGTATTTTTCTATGTTAATCATAGAAGGGGAACCAAAATAATAATTTTTTTGACCAAGAATAGAACCAAAAATTGTGCCACTATCACTAGCATCTAAAGAAACTTAAAAAGTAAGTCTGTGATTATATTTGAGTCTCAAGCATCTTACTGTTAAAACATATTGGAAACAACCTGGTATTACCTCATCTTAAACAAACAAACAAACAAACAAAAAAACCTATCTCTTCACAAAATTTCCACTCCAGCCTGGTTTCTCTGCTTCTTTTTACAGCAAAAGTCCACGAAAAAGTTACCTATCCTTGCAATCTCTAATTCCTCTCTTTGTATCTCTCATATGTGTACTCTTCTCAGGTTTCTGCCACTCCACATCCCACCAAAGTTGCTCTCATCAAGGTCAACAAAGACCCTCAGGTGCTAAATTCAATTCTCAATACTCATCTTACTTGACTTATTAGCAGCATTTTACACAGTCGATAATTCCTGTTTCCTGAAATCTCTTTCTTCACTTAGCTCCCAGGACACCACACTTTCCTGGATTTCTTTCTGTATTTCTCTGTGCCTTTTCTCTCTCCACTTTTTTAGTTTATCTTATTATCCTGTCCCTTGATGTTGGCTTGGTCTGGAACTCAGACTTTAGATAGCCTCCTCTCTACTCTTCCTACTTTGCTGATCTCCTGTGCCTCATGGCTTAAATATTATCCAGTGTCAACAACTGCTAAATTTGTATCTTTGTCTCAGAGCTCTCCCATGATTTCAGGACCATATATCCATCTGACTATTTGAAACATCTGTTCATAGGCTGGGCATGGTGGCTCATGCCTGTAATTTCAGGACTTTGGGAGGCCGAGGTGGGCGGACCATGAGGTCAAGAGATTGAGACCATCCTATCCTGACCAACATGGTGAAACCCTGTCTCTGCTAAAATACAAAATTAGCTGGGCGTGGTGGCACATGCCTGTGGTTTTAGCTACTCAGGAGGCTGAGGCAGGAGAATCATTTGAACCCCGGAGGCGGAGTTGCCGTGAGCTGAGATTGTGCCACTAAACTCCAGCCTGGCAACAGAGTGAAACTCTGTCTCAAAAAGGAAAGAAAATAGAAGATAAATCTATTCAGATGTCTAATAGGTATTTCAAAATTAACATGTCCAAAATGGATTCTTACTCTTGTCCTCCCCACAAATTTGCTTCACTCACATACCCCATATCAGTTAAGGACAACTTCAAATTTCTACTTGCTCAGGCCAAAAATCTTAGGATCGTTTTTGCTTACTTTCATTCTCTTAGGTTATATTCACTCTATCAGAATGTACCTTGACTTGACCTTCGAAATATATACAGAGTTTTGCCACTTCTTAAAATCTCTGCTTCTCTCTGGATCTAACCTATTGATATCCTCATTAGGATTATTGTAATAGTTTCCTAACCAGTCTCTCACTTTTACACCTGTCCCTCTCCAGCGTATTCTCAAACAGCATTGTGAGTGGTCTTGTTAAACCGTAACCCAGAGCAGATCATTCTTCAACTTAAAATGCAAGGGCTTGCTGTGTTTTTCAGAACCAAGTCCTTACATTGACTTTTACAACTCTACTAGGCCCCTTTACTTCTCAGATGTCCTCTGCAACACTTTAATCACATTGGGCGTCTCACTTTTCCTTGAACCTACCAGGTGCTATCCCATATCAGGACCTTTGAACTGGCTTTTCGCTTTTCCTGAAATGCAGTTCCTCCAGATAACGCGTATGGTATGGCTCTATCTATATTGCTCTTCAAGTCTTTCCTCACTTGTCACCTCTTCAATGATGCCTATTCCAAGTAAGACATTTAAATTTGCAACCTCTTTGCCTGTGTACTCCAAATGTACGTTACTCTTGGTCAATTTTTTTTCCTGCAGTTCTTTTTACCTTTTAATATTTTGTATATATGGCAGAAATAATGGTTTGTACAGCTCAGTAGATTGCTAGGCTATAGTCTCAGTCTTCTTGCATTTGAGTGGGACATGTGACTCATTTTTGCCAATGGAATGTATGAGGAAGTGATGTATATCATCTCCAGGCCAAGATCTTTAAGTGCAGGTGTTCCTTTTCCATGTTCATTTCTTTTCTTCATTTCTTGGCTAGATGCAGATGATTAGTGGGAGCTGCTAAAAGGAAGGAGCCTAACTTTCTGAATCACAGTGCAGAAGGATGTCCATAGAGCACCTAGTTAGACTATGATGTGAGGAAGAAAGCAATCTTTATTTCTGTCCCATTGTTATGTTCAGCCTCTATTCCGATTAGTTAATGCCTGTGCTGATGTAGAACTCTTCATCACTGATAGGCATACAAATGGATAGTGTATTCTCTTGAAGCAGTGGGCTAGGTAATAGCTGTTAATGGAGAGGAGTGGCAATAAATAAGACATGGATACTGTAGGCAGGGTAAACGATTTTGACAGTTCCCTTAAATGAATTCAATAAAGATCATATGTCTTCAAGGTTATGAGAATTAACTATAATTTGGGCTAGTTTGTCTGAAATTTATATCTTAACTTGCAAATTTGAAGAAATTCTAAGATTTTTCTTTTTTAAAAAAATATTGTAGATGTTTATAAGCAAGCATTTAACTTAAACAGTTATTCTTGTCAACATAAGGTTAAACGAAACTCTAATGAATACATGCCTTGTTTTCCTAGCCATGACATGCATGCTAACTTGTGATCTCTACCCTGCAGAGTCACAACTGAATCTTAGTTGGGAACAGATTGTGTCAGATAGGATACTGCAGAGAAAGAAAAAGAGAAGGCTCTACATTCCTGAACAGATGGAGAAGTAGATCTTAGGGGCAGACATGAAGCTGAATTCCAGGCAAGGCAGAAATCTTAGATAATGAGATGGAACAAGATAGAAAGATCTCTGATCCTACTACAGATGTCTGAGTTAGAAATTGGGAGCCAATTATTGTATTTATGGTTCCAGAAACTAAGGAAATTTTCAGGTAAAAGGAGAAGAGTTCAGGTGCTACTGAAGGTTTGAGTGATGGTGGCAGAGAAAGAGCAGACATTTTTACCATTACTACCCAATAAGTGCCACCAAAATGCTTTATTAATAAATGAAAGGGTTGAGTAAGCAGTCAAGTTTAATTTATGAATTTAAAAATGGCTACTAAACAGTCTTCAGTTATTTAATGTGTTAAAATGTTTGATTATACCTTGGCAATAATCTGAACGTAAATTTTGTTTTTATAACAACAACTTGCTCTTGCTTATGTGAGCCAATTTTTAAAAAATGAACAGTACATATAATGACATCTTGGGATACAAAGTAAATATATTATTTGTGTGAAAGCCACTTAATTAACAGTAACTTAAAATAATCAATTTTTTAAGAGACATATGCATTATCCCTGTGTGCCCAGAACTACCAACACTTAGTGTGTATGTAAGTGACCATGAGTGTCAATATTTTTAAAGTCCATGGGCCAAGCATGTTTCTTCAAAATGCAGAAAATTGGAATTTTTATATGTAATCCCATGTGCTTGACTTTCTAGGACAGGAAATTACGGTTTGTTTCTAAATTGAACATTTAGGAAAAAATCTGGATTATATAGCTGCTGATTTTGTGTTGAAATGGACATTTGTTTCAAGAAAAACTCATTGCCCACAACCACAGTGATTAGGATTCAATGCCCAAGTGTATGGCACTTTATTCGTAAGAATGAGGGATGAGCAAAGTTGTACTTACTCATTTTTGCTCTGTTGGATCTAGTTGTGTTTTGGTGGTAGCCTGGAAGCAGTGTTGACCCTCAGCCTGCTTGCTGAAGACATGACGGCTGATGCTACTGCCTTTTATCAGCTTCCTTCATATTGTGTCCATATTACCCTCTCACAATCCATAGGCAGGATGTGAGTGTTCTGATGAATAGTTCAGAGGTTGTTCACTTTTGATCTTACATTTAAAGGGAATCAAAGCAAGTGTCTTAGGAGATCACACTGTAGTTACTACCCTAGTTAGTGCCATGTTTGGTAACACTATGTGAAAGGATAATGTTTTGAGAATTTTGTTTTTAAAAAAGATTTCTCTCACCCTGTTATTTTCTCTCTTTTTAATGCAGGTAAAATATTAGCTGTTTCTTTTCCTCAGAAAAGGTTTATGGAAGATCATAAATATAAAAATAATAGCTAAAATTTATTGGAACACCTTCTACATGCCAGGGGCTTTACTAAACATTTACAGATGGGAACACTTAATTCTCACAGCATCCCCTGAGGTAGGTACCACTGTAATTCCCATTGTTCAGGTGAGAGTGTAAAGCTGCAGCAGCTACATTATGATTCTGCAAAGCAGAAATTGCTGTCTAGCCCTTTTCTTTCTAGCAAGGTATATTAGTTCATTCTTGCATTGCTATAAAGAAATACCTGAGACTGGGTAATTTTTAAAGAAAAGAGGTTTAATTGTCTCACAGTTCTGCAGGTTGTCCAAGAAGCATGGTAGTATCTGCTTCAGGGGAGGCCCCAGGGAACTTACAATCATGGCGGAAGGGAAAGCCATTCATGAGAACTCCACCCCCATGATCCAGTCACCTCCCACCAGATCCCACCTCCAAATTAGGGATTACAATTCGACATGAGATTTAAATGAAGATGGACATCCAAACCATATCATGAGGTTTCCAAAAGCCAAAGTCCCTTGAGAAGATTAAAACTGATGTCCTGGAAATAGAGAAGAATGGAAGTGGCTCTAAGGGAAAAACAAGATAGAGGAGGATTTCTTTTCTTTTCTTTTTTTTTTTTTTTTTTTTTTTTTTTTTTTTGAGACGGAGTTTTGCTCTTGTTACCCAGGCTGGAGTGCAATGGCGCGATCTCGGCTCACCGCAACCTCCGCCTCCTGGGTTCAGGCAATTCTCCTGCCTCAGCCTCCTGAGTAGCTGGGATTACAGGCACGCACCATCATGCCCAGCTAATTTTTTGTATTTTTAGTAGAGACGGGGTTTCACCATGTTGACCAGGATGGTCTCGATCTCTCGACCTCGTGATCCACCCGCCTCGGCCTCCCAAAGTGCTGGGATTACAGGCTTGAGCCACCGCGCCCGGCGGATTTCTTTTCTTTTTTAATGAGATGGAGTCTTACTCTGTCATCAGGCTGGAGTGCAGTGGTGCAATCTCAGCTCACTGCAAACTTCACCTCCTGAGTTAAAGCGATTCTTCTGCCTCGGCCTCCCGAGTAGCTGGGACCACAGTCACGTGCTACCACGCCTGGCTAATTTTTTTGTATTTTTAGTAGAGACAGGGCTTCACCATGTTGGCCAGGATGGTCTCAATCTCTTGAGACCTCGTAATCCACCCGCCTCGCCTCCCAAAGTACTGGGATTGCAGGCCTTAGGATTTAAAAAATATATATATTTTAATGCATTTTAGGTTTTGGGGTACATGCGAAGAACATGCAGGTTTGTTGCATAGGTACATACATGGCAATGTGGTTTGCTGCCTTCCTCCCAATCACCTGTATCTGGCATTTCTCCCCATGTTATTCCTCCCCAATTTCCCATGCCCCACTGTCCCTCCCGTAGTCCCCTAGTTCCCCCCCCCACAGACCCCAGTGTGTGATGCTCCCCTCCCTGTGTCCATGTGTTCTCATTGTTCAACACCCGCCTATGAGTGAGAACATGTGGTGTTTGATTTTCTGTTCTTGTGTCAGTTTGCTGAGAATGATGGTTTCCAGGTTCATCCATGTCCCTACAAAGGACACGAACTCATCGTTCTTGATGGCTGCATAGTATTCCATGGTGTATATGTGCCACATTTTCCCTGTCCAGTCTATCATTGATGGTCATTTGGGTTGGTTCCAAGACTTTGCTGTTGTAAACAGTGCTGCAATGAACATTCGTGTGCATGTGTCCTTATAATAGAACAATTTAAATCCTTTGGATATATACCCAGTAATGGGATTGCTGGGTCAAATGGAATTTCTATTTCTAGGTCCTTGAGGAATTGCCACACTGTCTTTCACAATGGTTGAACTAATTTACACTCCCACCAACAGTGTAAAAGTCTTCTTGTTTCTCTACATTCTCTCCAGCATCTGTTGTCTCCAGATTTTTTAGTGATTGCCATTCTAAACGGCATAAGATGGTATCTCAATGTGGTTTTGATTTGCATTTCTCTAATGACAGGTGATGATGAACATTTTTTCATCTGTTTGTTGGCCTCATGTATGTCTTCTTTTGTAAAGTATCTGTTCATATCCTTTGCCCACTTTTGAATGGGTTTGTTTGTTTCTTGTAAATCTGTTTTCATTCTTTGTAGATTATGGATATTAGGCCTTTGTCAGATGCGTAGATTGCAAAAATTTTTTCCCATTCTATTGGTTGCTGATTCACTCTAATTATTGTTTCTTTTGCTGTGCAGAAGCTGTGGAGTTTGATTAGGTTCCATTTGTCTGTTTTTTGGCTTTTGTTGCCAGTGCTTTTGGTGTTTTAGTCATGAAGTTCTTGCCTATGCATATGTCCTGAATGGAAAGTTTTGCCTAGGTTTTCTTCTAGGATTTTTATGGTGTTAGGTCTTAGGTTTAAGTCTTTAATCCATCTGGAGTTAATTTTAGTGTAAAGTGTCAGGAAGGGGTCCAGTTTCTGCTTTCTGCACAGGGCTAGCCAGTTTTCCCAACACCATTTATTAAACAGGAAATCCTTTCCCCATTGCTTGTTTTCGTCAGGTTTGTCAAAGAACAGAGACCTCAGAGGCATGTACATCCATCTGATCTTTGAGGAGGATTTTTTGGTGGCTAAAGTGAGACCAGGAAGAGAAGAGAGATTTGTGGATCTCAGGAGAAGCAAGAACTTGCTGTTTGCTTCCGGAGCAGGAATTAGTATTCAATGGCAGGGTTGGAAAATACATACAGCCTATGGGCCAAGCCCAGTCGGTTAACTGTTTCTTATAAATAAATTTCGTTGGAACACAGCTATGCTCTTTTGTTTACATATTGTATGTGGCTGCTTTCACACTACAATGGCAGAGTTGAGAAATTGCCATAGAGACCATATGGCTTGCACAAAACCAGACATATTTACTATCTTGACCTTTAGAAAAAATGGTTACCAACCTCTGTTCTGTGGTGTTGCTGTCATCATATCTATTTTAGGTGAGGCTACTTTACATCAATCTGATACTCACAAATTATTTTCCTGTGTCGTATGACTCTATTAAAATTCATGTAGTATTCTAAGAGTTGTGAGTTACGCTAATTCTTGAACAGATTTTAGTGGTTTAATATCATTTAAAAAATTAAACTTTATTTTGATTTCTAGATATATGTCTTTCATTTGCTAGAAGTAAAACAAAATTAATTTTTCTAAGTACATGTACTTAATAATGGTTTATTTTTAATGCATATTTTGGAAAGTGTAACTTTGTTTTTTTTAGCAGCCTATTGCATACCTATTCTTTTCTATCAAGCAATTATTACTTTTTTCCCCCATTCTGACCCCAGTTTCACTGATTCACCCTCCCCTGCAACAATTTAAAATAGTGCCAAGGCAAGTTGCTTGTTCCTGTCTTGAATCTGTCAAGCTGTTAACTAGTTTCTTCTCAGGTGTCTGCTGAAAATGAAGCAGGTTTTCAACAACTGTTTCAGGGACTATTTGGTGAGGGTTACATCATTATTTTCAGCTACAAGAGGGTCCTGACCAAGAAGAGGTAATACTTTTGTTCCTTGTGCTCTAAATATTTTGCCAAATTGCCATCTTCATATAGATTAGTAACTCCACATTTATTTGGTACAGGCAACAGAGCCCATAGAATAATTTATGATCTAAAAGCAGCTTGAAATAGCAGAATTGCTGTTAGTGCTTAGAAATTAATTTAGAAACCACTGTCTGTTAGTGTAATGATTTACCATTGTTTTTGATCCATGTTGTGGAACTTAAGAGTGTTAATTAAGAATTATGGAGTAGGCCAAATAGAATCTGGTAAAGTTTCATGTTGAAGCAAAACAATCGGTTATTAAACTATTTTGAATATAATAGACATTTTCATATTTACAGATTAAGTTGTGATTGATACTATTTAATGTCTGAGGACATGAATCACACTAATACCACATATTATTCTATAATTTGTATTGTCTAAGAGATGAATATGTATATCTTTTATGAATTTTTTAAAAATTAACAAGAAAAATATGCCAAGTTAGAAGCACTTGAATGGATTCAGGATTGAAGTAAGCTTTAAAGTGGATAATTTTGTAAATCAGAAAAAGAGTGGTGATTTTTAAGGGTTGATTTGAAAAAGTATCAAATAAACAAAAATTAATCATGATGAAAAAGTGAAGATTCATGGAGTGTTTAAAAAATGTAGTCTGTCAGAACAGTGTATCCCTGAAGCAAAGCTCAAAAATGTTTCCCCTAGGGAGCTACCTGAAATCTTCTACTAAAAGCAGTGATGGTGATGATAATGGCCATTAATATTTTACAGCATTTTCCAGATTATGATGCCATTTCTCAAAATGTAGCTCATTTGATTTTTGTGGTATCTCTGTAAGGTATCTTGATTTTCTGAATTTCTTTAGTTATGCTTGCCTCCGTTTCTCTCAGTGGTGCTTTATCAGGGATGTATGTCTGTGTCAGATAGGATTCCAATTCAGGAAGTACATCTGAGATTTAGCCTCCCTTACCTTTTTTAAATCCCCTTCCTAAGTGATTCTAACACATAACATCAGGATAACTTACATAACAATTTAATATGCTGCCTTGCTTATATTTGTTTTCAAATTTGATTTTTCTAGCTAGGCAGCAATTATTTAATGATTTGTATTTAATTATTTAATGAATTATAAGGATTCATAAGAGTTATTTTACACATACAGAAGTGTATCGCTTAGAAATTAAAACTTGACAGTAAAATATTTTTAAAAATCTCATTTGCCAAGAATTGAATTTGCTCCAGTTAACAACTCTTTTAAAAGTAGTAGGTAGACAAGGTAGACAGCATTGTGTTAGCTGATGCAGTGGCTTCCGAGCTGAGTAAAACATGATTCTTGCTCTCAAAGAGCTTGCAATGCAAGAGGTGAGATAAAACAAAGCAGAATATTATTACAAGAAGACATTCTCTAGTTAAATGAGAATTATTCCAGTTAGCATAATTAGGCTGTCAATGACCAAAGAAATCAGAATGCAGCATCGTCCACCCAATACCCAAAATCCATTGCATGATTGGTAACATTTTTCGGAAGCCTGTTGAAGAGGTATGATCTCTCCCTCTCCTCTAATGTGTTGGAAATCAGGAGAGTCTGCCTGTAGTGGGAGAGGAGCAGACACACTAAAAACTGAAAAATACAATGGTGTGTAAGGAAAGTGCAGATTACAAATGAAGGGAGGGTCTGAGGCAAGTTTAAGTAGACAAATGAGAGTTAAAAGACAAGAAGAACAAGTTGATTGAAAATGGGACAAAATTTGTGACTAACTCAGCCCAGGTTTTTGTGTGCTCCCAGAAAATGTTTGTAGCCAGTAGCCTAGGTGCATTTAAAAGGGTTGTGACAAGTGGTAACTTAGAAAGAAGTACCAAAATGGTATTAATGTATGGTTAGTTGGATAATGATAAATAAAAGTTATTTTGCAAATAGGTAAAGAAATCCTTGAAGTGAAAATTGTCTGTTAGTCTCAAAAACTGCACTCTCTCTCTAGTAATTAATTCGGGAGGGGTAGATACTTTACCGCTATGCATCATGCTGGATGACTATCATGATGACGTTGTCTACTTTTACCATCTAACAAAAGCTTGTCATGCAGTTTTTTTTTTTTTTTTTTTTTTCCCAGCGAGGAAATCTCTGTCAGGTTTGCTAAAACATAGACTTATTGTCTGACATTTTTTTTCAGGCTTTCACTTTATGAGACTACCTGTGGTTTTGCTCCTAATAGGAACCCATTTTTTTTACTATCTTTTTAGATAAGTAGCACCCTATTTTTACTACAAGCCAAAGACAGTATCAAATTATTAGATTTTTTTTTTTTTTGAGGAAATTTCAACTTGTAAAGGAAGGTAGAATCATACCTTGATGAAGAAAGTCTAGGAAGGCAGTATGCTTTTGAAAGTGCTTAGCCTTTCTACTATGTATGTTGGCCATCTGGCTTTACTGTTTCAATTAGTAATTATTAAGTGCTTATTATAGGCCAGGCAGTATTCTTGATGTTAACAGAACACGGTGAATAAGCCAGACAAAAATCCCAAGGATGATATGGTTTGGATCTTTATCCTCACCCAAATCTCATGTTGAATGGTAAGTCCCAGTGTTGGAGATGGGCCCTGGTGAAAAGTGACTGGATCATGGGGGTGACTGTCTCATGAATAGTTCAGCACCATCCCCTTGAAGCTGTCCTTGCCATGGTGCGTGAGTCCTCACGAGATCTGGTTGTTTAAAAGTGCGTAGTACCTCCCCATTATCTCTCTCTTACTCCTGCTCTTGCCATGTCAATTGCCTGCTCCTGCTTTGCCTTCTACCATGAGTAAAACCTCCCTAAGATCTCCCCAGAAGCAGATGCTGACGTGCTTGTAAACCACTTTTCTTATAAAGTACCCAATCTCAAGTATTTTTTCTAGTAATACAAAAATAGACTAGTGCACAAGCTAAACGTTTTTATTAAACAAGGAGACAAGTACATGAACAATATAATAACTGCTAAAAGAAATCAAAACAAAAGGGTTGGGACAGAAAGTAATGTGGCGTCTACTGAAGCTCTAGGGTCTGAATTTTTTAAGCAGTGTGAACCACACCACAGAAAATCAACAGCTGGATAGAAAGAGCAAGATTATGGGTGGGAAGACTTATTAGACATTTCCCAATACTGACTCTACGGAAGTGTTCATGTAAGTCATCTTTAAACAAAATCCATGAATCATTAAAGAAGTATTCTTACTTGACAATTCTGTCACTGCTTTTCTAAAATCAAAGGTAATTTCTCAACTGTAAAAAGCCAAGTAATTAATATTGTTCTTACATTTAGTTCCTTTCTATTTTCGGGGTGGGGGGGTCGGGGGGGAGAAATTCAAAGGCAAGTGAGAACATTGCATAAAAAATCATTTAAATCTCTAATTTCCATAATACCTCAAGGAAGGAATACAGACCACTGATAATTTGGTAGTTTCTAGGAGTTGGAGTCAACCTGAAAATCAAGAATCCTAATAGCAGTTGTTTTATTTATGTTTTTTTTTTTTGCACTATTTGGAATTTAGGTTTGGACAAAAATATCTTATCCCATGTAGATTCTTAGCATTCCGTTATAGAAGAGAGTCTTAAGTTGCAAATATCTAGACCTAGGTATCATAGCTTATGTAGATAAAATTGAAAACACTGAGCACTAACCAAGAACTTAATGCTGCATAGAAATATTTTATTAATCCAGTCATTCTTAATTATACATTCTTGATCTAAAATCATATAGATTTATTGGGTTATGATTTGAAACACTTTGTCAAATTTATATGTGTATAATATTAAATATATATAATTTAACATACACACACATACACACTGCACATATTTTTACTTAGTTCCTTCAGTTTTCAAAGCAGTATTACCCCAGTTTGGCAGATGAGGAAACTGAAGCTCAAACTTTTCAAGTGTCTTGAACATGTTTACAGCAAAACTAGGCCTTTAACACACTATTTCTGATTCCAAAGTCCATCCTTATTCACTCTGCCATGCTGAATTTGGAAATGTTGATGAAAAATAAAGGCTTTAATTGTTTTGTTTCCTTGATGAAAAATAAAGGCTTTAATTGTTTTGTTTCCTGCTTTTGGTAATCAGATGAAAAGTATAGGTTTTCAGGGGAGAAAATTTTAATTATTCTATATACACAACAAACAACTTTTTAGACTCTGGAAGTGTCTAGTCACAAAAAATTGGCACCCAGAAAGCAAAATGATTTTATTTTATATAAATTATTGAAGCAGCATTTCCAAATAGTTGTTGGAAATGTTTTGTTAATCTTGTATAATTATTGTGGGATATAAAGTTAATGAACATGGATGCCCAGGATGTTTCAGGATGCACTGCAGGAAGCACTGTATGGCAGTTACCACATTTATTCCAGTCCCATTTCACAGACAAAGAACCTGAAAGAATTAAGGTACAAAGAATTTAATTTGTGCAAATGAAAAGCTCAGCTCACCTGGCTCCGAAGTGTCAGCCAGCTGTGCTCCTTTGCAGTTAAAAAATGTTCATGTTCTTTATAAACCATCAGAATAATTATTCACTCTTTCAGATGAGACTACTTCTTACCTGGTTCTAATAGTGAGATTTAGCCTGAATATGGTAAAATCTAGATTCTTCTTTTATAGCTGTAAACTTTAATAAATGTTATGTATCATTTTTTAAATCCTTTCCCAGGAAATTTTGGAATATTTCAGACCACTGGAAACATTTAGTTAACTGAAGCTTATTATGTGGAAAGCTTAAAGATTAAATGCCTTTCTTATTGTTTATCATCCAACCTACTATTATACTGAAACAAAGTATTAGCAATTGGGGAAAATAGAACCACTGGCTGTTTGACAAAGACTAATTCCTGTACAGGGACTTGTAGGTCAGAATGAACTTCATCCCGATTCTCACTTCTAATGGATTCATAAGTGGGATGGGCTTTTTATTTATATTGCAGTGTAATAACTCTCTAATAGGGATGTTGGTAGTGAGTTTTGAAGCATTGTGCTATAGTTCATCACTCTGATTTCAGCTTTCAAAATCATTTCCATTTCTAGTACTAGAAATGTTTTACTTTAAACAAGAACTTTGAGTTCCCAGCAGGCTTCATACGTATTGATTTGGTAATCCGTATACTCAGTGCATGATTTTAAATTGTATTCATTACTGCAGCCTGTATTCTCAACAACTAGATAGGTGGTCACCAAGGAAGCTAGCCACTAAAATGGCTGACTCAGAACAACTCAAATTGCATATCACTTTCAGATACTGTAGTACGTTAAAAAGCATTGTTCTTATCAGTTCTTATGAGCTAAAGAAACAGTGTGTTTTTTGTTCGTTTATTTGTTTTTTATTTGTATTTTTTAAATGAGAAAGTATTTAGAAAAAGAAATGAAACCACAGAGATCAACCCTGCTTTTGTTTAAGTAAAATGAATGTCCTGTTATAGAGAAGGAATATTTCAATCTTGTTGAAGAGGTAAATTAGAAACGACGATTCACTGTCGAGATGTATCTTGCACATTTGATGGAAAATTACTGAAGAGAAGCAGTCACATTTCAGTGTCTCAGACCTGTTAGGAAATGAGAGCAGTTTCTCTCTGCGGAATTGTTACTGTGAAAAACAGGCTGCCTTGTAACACTGCAGTGCCTGATTTCAAGTCCAAGTTTATATTGGGCCTTCAACAAGGTGTGGAACAGTAATAGGATGTGGTGTTTTGATATAAGGCCGTTTATAAGTCTGATCCGTAAAAGCTCATGACATTCTGAGAATTCTCTGCTCTGATTTTTCTCAGGTAAAAAATGTAAGGGGGTCAGTGTTAGACACTCAAAGTTGTTAAACAAATATTAAGCAATTATTACTTTATGAGCACATTTTCTGCATTTCTCTGCTATGGTATATCTTTGGCAAGCTTAAATTGCTGAAAAAAACATAGATATACTGATACTCATGATAACTTCGGAATAGTATAAACCATCTTTAATTATCCTAAGATAATACAGCTGTCCTACTCATATTGTTTTCAGAAATGTTTAAGACCAATTATAATAAGACCCAGCCTCCTGGGATTTTCTTTTCACTGGGTAAGATTTCTGGAAAATCCTAATTTATCTGATTTGGTGTCTGTGAGAAACTAATTTCCAGCCTACAACTAGTTCTCATACAGATGTTTTTGTTGTCTTACAAAATTCTGTGTTTCATAGTCTGCAATTACCATTATACTGACATGTGAATAAAGAGCTATAGTGATCACATTTGTCCCAGGCATGCTTGCTTTGGCAGACCCCACTTATCAAACAGTCTAATTCTAATGCAGATATTTGAATCATCACATTACATATACTTTTGATAAAAAATTTTAAGATAATTTTATTTTAATGGAATTAGTTATTTCTTTTGCTCTGGAGATTGAAATTTTATTATGTTTATATGTGAATTGAGTCACAGGTGACATAACATTTTTGTAGATATTACTCAAATATCTCATTAATTTTAAATTTTGTTTCCAATGATATATAAATATTTTCAGGTCCTTGGAAAGCTCAAAAAGTCTCTTGTCTGTGTTTGTAATACCCAATATAAAAAATGACCCTAATTGTGCAAAGCTAGTCTAAACTATTGCTATTCTATACAAAGATGTAAGACAGCCACTGCAATACTAGTTTCATGGTTCTTATGGAAAAGTTGGTAAGTGTTTGCTCCCACTTTTGTAAGAGGTAATGTTGAAATGCTTAGGCTACTTGAGACAAAATGCTGTCACCTTGAGGATAGTGTAACTACAGGATCAGTGTTGTAAATCCCATGTGAAATTGCCACTTAATATGGAACAAGTATCATTTTGATACCAGCTTTCAATCTAATTAATAAAATGATCATGGGTTAATCATGCATTCACACGCATTGGTTAATCACACACGCATATACTCTTATGTATATATAACCTTTCAAGCTAATTATGTTATATACCCCTTTATAAACAGGAGACAGAAGGCTTTCTTATCCCCACCTTACCACACTGTAGACACAGCAGATTAAAAAAAGAAAATAAAAGGTTGAACCTTGTGGATCAAAGATGAGGCAGGTGATATAAAATGGATTAAAGTTAAAATGAAGATAAATTGCTGAAAGCAAACAATGACATGAGAAAATGCAAAAAGCTTTCAAGGTTAAATAGAGTGATAATCTCAAAAGCCAAATGAATTTAAAAGTTCTTTTCGGTTTTATCACAACCTTTCACAAATAAGACCTTAAAGAGATACCTGGGTAAATATGATGAGCTGCTGCAGTAGTTAACCACAGGAATACCATATCTATCATCTAATTCCTTTTTTCTCGCAATTTTTCTCCTATGTACAACAAAGTAAAACCTCAGTTTGAGGCAATTTTAATGGATTATTAATATTTGGGTCATCTCAATACAATGCATATTTAATTTTAATTCAAATCATTGGTTCTGTCAAATGTAGATGCCATTTATTAATTTGAGAAAGAATGTTTAAGTTGTAAAAGTGGGTAACATCCTAGTATAGAGTTCTGTGCCAATATGGCTGGGTTTTATATTTAATGTCTACATAGAACTACTAGTTTTATTGTGGCATTACTTAAAATTTTCTTTTTTTCATGTTATTTTGTATAGTTTCTGATGGCTTTTGGATCTTGTGGCTTGGTCCCTCAGCAGCTTACCAGCCAGCAGTCCTTTGTTTTGTATCTTAGATTATTTGGTGGATTATCATGGCAGTGACCAACTGTATTGGAAAGAAAAGCTATAAGCAAAACTGTGATGAGTCTCTTAAAGCCCATAAAATGAGTGAAAAGACTTTTGATCACATGTAATATTTAGGAAATATCCTGGTAAAATTTTAGTTGTGTAAGAAATGATATGTGCATATACTACATTAAAGCCTTGGTCACTGACTTATTTTATGTTGGTGTTGAGTATTTCTAGTTTTCAACAATGCTAAGTTTGTTTGTTTGTTTGTTTGTTTTTAAATAAGAAAATTGGGAAGGGGATTATAATACAACTTAATTTAACAAATAAAACTTTAAAAGGTCACAAAACTCTTCATGTGGTTTCAAAGAGAAGTTATAAATTGTGCTGACATTATTTGATTTTTTAATAGAAAAATTACTATGTGAGAATTTTATAGTTTAATGATATCATGGATTAGAAAAATATTATAACCCAAATTAGAGTCTGTGGAAAACAGAATGAATAATTTATTTATTCCAGAGCTGAGACATGAATCTTGTTTTCAAATAGAACGTAGAGTTATTAACATAGAGAATAAAGGAAAATAATTCATGTTAAAATGATTGTTAAAATTCAGGATAGTACACATTCAAGAAAGACAGACCTTTTTAGTCATCTCTTTATTTGTGAGAAATGACTAAACCCTTTTACCTAATTAAGGTAAAAAATCAAATCTAGAAGAGAGATGAATGTATGTGGGGGCTCACCATTTTTAAAAATATGGGAATTAGGCCAGAAGGTTGTTAGGTAATAGTGACTGCTATCCTGTGGTGGAGCTGGGAAGCAATTTCTAGACAATCAGACTAGTCCTGCTCTGAGAAAAAACACAATATATATTTAGCATGGGTGGTGTGGGGAAAGAGAAAGATCAGTGAAGATTGTAGGTGATAAGAGTGAAGCTGAACTCTTACTCTGGATCAATTATAATTGGCAGGGTTTGGGTTTAGGAAATTTCAGATAATTTAGAACAGTCTTTCTCAGTGTGCTACTTGACTTCTTGGAGTACTTAGTATGAAATTAGAAGGTAAACAGGCACAGTGTTAAATAAAACCAAGCCACACAGAAAGAGAAGCACCCATTTGCAATCTTTTCTTCTAGTTAGTGTACGGAAAAAACAAATCAATGTGGTGCTAATACGTACCTAAGAACTCTCTAGCATGTGTTGACCTCTCTATTTAATAATTAGAGAGCAAGCCTTGGCAAGCAACTGCATCTAGCTAGATGTTTTGACATATTTTATGACACATGATATTGATTTTTCCCTTACAATAGTGATAGGAAGCTTTTATCTTAAAATACATTTATTTAAGTAAAAGTAGTGATTCCATTTAAACTAAAATATTAAGTACATAAGCATATAGGCTTTAGACACCAGTCATGACAGCAGTATGCAAATGAAGGGAGTTTGATCAACGTTGATCTTGGAAAGATATTTCAAACCCTCTTTTATTTACGAGAGATTCTAGAGGAGTTTGGTCAAGCAATACTTGCTAAGAACTCTTTAGTTGTATCTCTACCTTTTTAATAAGAACCCTCTTCATTGGGAAGGGATGCAACCCACCCTCCACCCCGCTTGTCCAATGCTAGAAAAAACAATTGAAAAAATGGTAGAATGGATAGACTATGGATTTGTGAAATCAAATGGACCACTCTTAAAATGAAAAAGAAAGTACCATCTTCACCACCAGACACTTATACTTAGTGATTGTGCAAATTTGTTTGCAATATTAACATTTATAGTGTGAAAATGAAGAAAACAATGGTTTCTTCATTGACTTTTTTACATATACCGTTTATAATACTGCTTGGGCATTTGAAAATAAACTATATTTGATTAACATAGTTGCATAAAACATAGCTAAAACATGAAACCTTAAACACCAACCATAGACACATTCCCTGATCATTAGTAAATCGTAACATAAGCATCTGTAAAACATGTTGCACTGAGGAGGCAGTGATTCTTGAATGGTCTGGGGTGTATTTGGCAGGAGTTAACTTCCCTACTCTGACTCTTGTTTGCACTTTTCTTACCAGATCAGGGTCATCTAAGAAATTAATACTCAGCAAGTTTTATGACTTTTCAGCAACTCATAAATTTAGAAGTTGCTGCTTAAGTGGACAGCGAATGTGAATGGATTAATTTATGGAGTCTTTGAGGCCTCTAATAACTTTCTGTAAAGATTATTTGATATATTAAGAGAGCTTTTGCACTGCCGATTTATTTATTGCATATTTTTTACCCTCTGCACCATAGGCATTAAAAAAATTACTTGAGTCCTAACTAAATTTAGAAATAGCTGTGTTGAGTATGGGGTATGGAAAAAAGCTAAGTTGGATAACAGGTATATAAGACTACCAAAAGGAAATATTTCTTTATCTATTGAACTTTTATGGTAAAATACTATTCCAAAGATGACTTCCACAGGTTGTACGGCAGAATTGGCCATTTTCATGTTCTTGCTCACCTGGCCCCCGAAATTCCTTTCTTTTCTCTGCACTTTACGATTTTTCTTTTTTAGCTTTACCCGTTTGTTTTTGTATTACAATTAGTAAGGTACACATATGTCTTTTTTTTTTTTAATAGGTTTTGTATCTATTTAGCAAAAGTTGAAGTTATTCCAGTTTTGTCATTTGATGCCTGAGTGTCCTTGGAAAGGTTACTCAGTCTTTCTGTCTCAGTTTCTCCAGCTATAAAATGGGGTAATAACAGTACTTATATCTTAGAATGGCTGTGAAGATTGAGTGAAATCATTTGTGTAAAGACTTAGAACAATGCCTACAGCCATATATAGGAAAGAATCAAAAGCCTTTAGATATTTAATTTTGGTGGTTGTATTCCAGTGCTTTTTTCAAGAAATACACAAAAGAATGATGGATTGCAGTAATGAAAAAAAAGACAAACAACAACAAAAACCCCAAAACTCCGAAATCCAGGACTCTTGATTTTCATCTTGTTTCTGTCAATGTTTGTGTAAACTTAGCTGATCCAGAAGATTTCCTGTGCTATAGCTTCCTCATTTAAAAGTGTGCTTATTTGAACTTGATGTCTCTTGAACTTCCAGTTTAAAAGTTCTGTGACTATTATGATATTTTCTGTCAATGGAAGGACATTTTTAAAATATAAATTAATGTGTTAATATTCTCTGCATATGATATACTGGGTTTACAGTTCAATATTAAGGTCTTATTGAAATCACTATAATGAAATGATCTTTCAATCTGTATGAATCTCATTTAAATGAGTAAAAGTAAGATGCATACTTATTATATACAATTTATTTTGTATCTATTTAGCAAAAGCTGAAGCTGAACAGATCATTTATCAGATGAACTTATCTGATGGGACCAGATACTAGTACAACTGAATAAGATGCCTCAAAATGTAATGCATGAGTCATATTTCCAGAAAAAAAGTTTAACTAATGCTTTGGTAAATTCTTTCTATAAGATAATGCTTTAAAATGCTTTTATATGAATGATTGCTGAATACTTAATTTATTATTCTGAAATTCTCCCCTTGACCCAGGTTTCAAGGAAAATTGACATTTAAATCTTAGTGACTGGAAAGTGGAACTGACCCATTCCACTGAGTTGTTCTTAAAGCTTGGGATTAAAAGAGATTACCATGGATCCTTCCTGGTTGTGAATCACGTCACAACACATGAATGATTCAATCTTCTCTTTACTTCAAATACCTAGCAAGTATAACCCTTTTCTTTCCCCTCTGTTGAGTTTTGACAGGTAATATTTAGTGCTATCTCTCATTCCTTGTCCCTCTGTCCATCCACTGCAAACCATTGTAATCTGATTTCTCTCCACTTCATTGAAACTGCTTTGGCAAAGGATGATGACTTCAAAGTTGTTAAGTCCAACAAGATACTTTTATCCCTTTTTTTTACTCTGCTGCTTTAGACAACGTTGCTACATTCTCCTTCTTTAAACTTTTAAAACAGTAAACATACTTCTTCTGTGTCAATATTCTTACCTTGTTCTTTTCCTTTCTCACGGATTGGTTCTTCATGTTTGAGACTTTTCATTATCTTTTTTACCTTAATTTCATCCATTCTTACACACTCAAGCAGAAAATCTTTGAGCTCTGTTTTCAAAATGTACCCAGGGTCCTACTATTTTTTACCACTCTAAACTGTGATAATTGTTTTCTTAAATAATAGTGTAGCTTCCTAATTCATTTCTCTGTTTTTTTTCCCTTGCCCCATAAGTAGGTTCTGCAGATAGCCAGAGTAGGTCTATTATAACTTAAATCATATTACTTTTCCAATCTAAACTTCTAATGGTTTCTAATATTATTCAGATTGAAAGCTGAAGTTCATACAATGGCCATCAAGGCTCTACTTGATTTGGCCCCTTGTTATCTCCCTGATACCACTTCCTTCCACTCTCCTTCTTGATTAATATTCTTCATTTGTATCAGTTCCTTATTGTTCCTCTAACATACTGCGTAGAATCTTTACCTCAGGGCTTTGGAATTTGCTGTTTCTTCTTAACAGAAAACTATTTCCTAAAACATTCATGTGATTCACCTTCTCGCTTAAGATCTCAGCTCAAAAAAAAAAAAAAATCTTAAAATTGCATAACTTCCAGGCCACTCTCTATAAAATAATGCTACCCACTTCCTCCTTACCTTATTTGATTTTTCTTCATCTTATTATACTATTGATGACTGCCAAATACTTAATCTTAATTTTCCTTCTAAGCTTCTTGATAAACATTTCCACTTAATTGTCCCACAGACACCACGATTGCACATGTCCAACCTGAAGCTCATTGGAAATGCCAGAAATACCCAACTGTTTGTAACCTGGACAAAACCTGTGGCTTCATGCTTCTATCCAATTACTCATATTAATTTTTCACCTGTAACACTCTTGCTCACCTGCTAATTTGTATTCATGCTACAAGATCAGATTTCATTTCTTCTCGTAGCCTTTTATTAACGTAATTCCCACCCACCAAGTGGTTAGTTGTTCCTCCTCTGCTTCCATAACACCTTAAGCTTATCTTTAACTACTGTATGTATTGAATTATAGTGATACGTTTCCTTTAATTATCTCTCTTCTCTAATAAACTGTAATCTCCTTAAGGATAGCGACTACGCTGTACATATCTTTCTATTCTTAGTACCTCAGTATTCGCAGCATGGAAGGAACTCTAGGAATGTGTGTTAAACTGACCAGAGTTAATGTTCCTTAAAGAATGACAGAATGTGGAGGAGGCTTATTAGCCAAAGAGTAAAGAAGAGAGGAGAGGAGAAACAGTAAGAAAGGAACTTTGTGACTGAGCCGACTCATCAGGATTAATCTTTATACAATTCCAAAAATTTGAGGACTTGGATATTGGAGGTGGAAGTAGGGGTGGAATAGGGTTGGCGGGGCAGTTCTGCCATTGGCTGTGGATATTTTGAGAGAGAAAAGATAATAGAGGTAGAAAAACAGAGCTTTATTCTTTTAGCAGCTTCACAACAGCACCAGTTGTCTGACCCAGCTTTAGCTGTCCTGTTGGGTGGTGGGGGAAGGATCAATCACACAACAGTAAATTCTCAGGAGCCCCAGAGTCATCTTGTTAAGAGAAGAAAAGTAGAGAAAAACATCCTGTTTCAGAGAAACTCCATGAATAAACACTTTAAAGAACAACACTTGGTATATTTTCAACATACAGATAATTGGATAATAGGCTTCATTTGATGCATGGCTTTTTTTTTTATCCTTTTCTGACTAATGGCAATTAAGATGTTGAAGTGTAGCGTAGATAATTCAGTGGTTGTTGCCATGGCTAGTAATTACAGAGTCAGAATAGAAATCTCCTGATTCCAAATATTTGGTTTTAAATTTCTTGTTTATTTAGAAAGAAATGAGTTCAAAGACATGTATTCAAGTGCTGGCTTCTTTCCCTACTACCAGTCAGACAAATTTTCTTGGATTCAGTTTCTTGATCTTTAAAATGAGAGTAATAATGTTTGTTCTACAAAGCTCCCAGGGCTGTCATAAAGCTCCAATAAAAGCCGCAAAGGGAAGAGGTACTGTTTTTAATAAAATCATAAAAATAGGAGGCCATCTTATTGGTAGATACTAAATCAGTTTCATTTAAATTATATTATTTGATGTTTGGTGTCTTAAAATGACAAACAATATTTAATTTATTCAAGTTAATGTTATTTTGCTACTGTTACTTCCAGAATGACTAATGTACTGGATAAATTGATTATGACTGAATGGGAACCTGCCTCTAAAACAGTGTCTGCAGGGCCCACACTCAAAAGCCAGTTAGTTATAGATGAGCACATGATCTTTTGTTTCTGCTGGTAGCTTACCTGAATGAATTCCAAAAAGAAATCATGTTATATTGATTTCCTATCTGTAGTAGGTTGTTGTATAGCCAGCTTGGAAAGTATACATGATTGTACCAATTAGTAATATTTGTTAGAGGAAGCAGAATATCTTTATAATAAGTACTTTGCAATTGTTTTTATTTTTTTCAGAAAAATTAATGCTGTGAAAATTTTAATTAGCAATATTAAGAGAATATTTAATGTGGCCTTCCAGTAGATAATTGGAAGTGAGACAAAGTGGAATCACTCCCGTTTCCACCATCGATTCTCAATCCCATGTATTCTTCATATGGGAAAACCATACAGGGTCACTAATTTAATGCATACACTGCCATTTTCTTGTAGGCTATTGCTTTTAAGGTAGTGTTCTGGCTTTATCTTCAGTAGGATGTTGCAGTGTTCTGTGAGGCCTGATGCTTCTGGATGGTATACTTCTTTCTCTTGAAAGCTCATATGTTAGTCAGGTGCTATATTGTGTGGAATTCCATGCATGCAGAATGAACACAATCTATAAATCTTCAAATAGTGGTACTGGCTGAAGCACTGTGAGAAGGATTGGCTGGCCTCTGCTCTGTAAAGTTATGAAAACTTTATTTGGTATATATATTTATCCCTATGAGGATTAACTATTGGTGCTTTCAGGATGAAGAGACCCATTATGTCCAGCTAGCCAAGACTGTCTGGTTGGTTTCCTCAAAGACTAGTGCCATATCATAAAAATCAGCATTTGCTTTTGTTGCTGGCAGGTTGCATATTCAAAAGCAGTGACCACTCCCTTCATGTGTACACAATGCTATTTCTAGGATGGTCAATGATGAATCCTAGTTAACATAAACTGACTGAGTTGTTTTCTCTACTTACATGTTTAGTTCCTCTTCTATGGTGCTGGTTTCAGTGAGTGTTATTAATTATATTAGTTCCTCCTTATCCACAAAGGATAAGTTCCAGGGTCCCAGTCGATACCTGTGGATAGTACTTAACCATGTATGTATGTATATATATATATATATATATATATATATATATATAATGTTTTTTCATATTTATGTGTGTGTACACACACACAGAGAGATACACACATACCTCTGATAAGGTTTAACTTATGTTAGGTGTGGGAAGAATTTAGGAAAACTAATAATAAAGTAAAAGAATTATAACAATATTCCAGGATGACTTCCCTTGTGCTTTGGGGCCATTATTAAGTAAAATAAGGGTTACTTGAATACAAGCACTGTGGTACTATGTAGTCTAATAACCTAGAAAACTGCAAAATGGCTAATGGGAAGGTAGCATAGACAATATGGACCTGCTGGACAAAGGGGTGATTCACATCCTGGGTGAGACTAAGCAGGATAGTGAGGGATTTTGTGATGCCATTTAAACTTTTGAATTGTTTAGTTCTAGAATTATCTATTTATGATTCCCAAACTGCTGTTGACCATGAGTAACTGAAACCATGAGTAACTTAAACATGGAAAGTGAAACTGTGGACAAGGGGAGAGTACTATGGCTAATAGAGATTGCCAAATCCTCTCCTTGAGAAAAACAAACAACTATAAAGCTGCATGAACTTACAAAATCAACCCTTTCCACACTCTGTCCATTGAGGAACAGAGTGCAGCAATCTGAGAAATATTTGTGCTTGAAAAATTGATGAAATATAGGTAAAAGGTCTCAAGGTCTATTTATATGATGACAAAGGGTGATAGAATTAATATAGCTCTGGGACAAGACTATAAATGAATATCATTGTTTGTCCCACGTGAATGCCATACTGCTTCTGATCTTACATGTTTAGTGTAGAAAAACAATGCATTTATGAACTCACTAGATATCTGAGGTTCCTTAACTTTTGTTACCACCCTCATATCATTATCCTTTTGCATGGTACCATTACAGCTTAGTAATTACCAGCCAGCTTTGCTGTTCTCGCAGGCATTGGCACCTCTCATCACTTCCTCCCCTTATATCTTTCAAATATATGAAGTGTTGCATTGCAAAGGGCTTTGCCCTCTGCTGAGACATTTTCCCAGATAATCAGCAGCAAAATCTTCAAAAATTTGGCCTGCGTCTTGTGGAAGCAGCTATCCATGTGCCATAGTCTACTGAAGATGGAGTCTTCTTTGCCAGCAGGGAGGTGAGTGAGTCATTCTCCAAACTCTTTCCTTCTGACTGTGGTACCACCTATTTCAGTTCAGCTCCTCCAAGAGGCAGACATCAAGACAGTATTATATGTGCAAGAGATTTATTGGGGAAAAAGCCCATGAACGATTTAGGGGAGATGAAGGAGAGGGAGAAAGTATGAGAGGTAGGGAGAAACCTGATACCATAATGCAGCTGTGACACCTGTAAAAAATAGAAAGAAGTAAGGAGGATGAGAGAGGAAAAGCTGTAGACTAAAGTTCTGAGAGAGTTCTGCCCAGGCTGATGGGAAGTCTTAGAGCAAAGATTGCCTATTAGAAGAGTCCTCCAGTTGCTGTGAGCCGAGATTGCACCACTGCACTCCAGCCTGGTGCCTGGCGGCAGAGCAAGACTCTATCTCAAAAACTAAAGAAAAAAAAGAAGAAGAAGAGTCCTCCATGAGAGTGAAATGGCCAGGACGTAGTACCTTCTCACTGGAGTGTCAGTTGTTGGCTGGGATCAGCCTGAGGGAAGTATGCCATGACTTTGGCCTTTTGTGGGGGAGCGGAAGGGCAGCAGCTGGAAGCTGTCAGCCAATTATGCTATCTAAGCAGGTTCTCCAGAAATAAAATCTGTGTGGCATACTTCCATGGCCACCAGGCTTCTCTCAGGGGGGCTAGGAAGAGAAAGGGGTAAAGAAGAAATTTATACATTGTTAAATTGTTTTACTTGATATTAAAATAGTATATTTCTTTTGTGACACAAGAATTAATCATGACAATTAAAAATGATTAAAAACAGAAGCATGCATAGATGCATATGCTTGTCTCCTCTTTCTAGGTTTAGACTAAAGAAAATATAGTTTAAAAAGGAATAAATATGCAATAGCTCTGGAATACAAGAAGTGAGACTATAAGAATAACAGAAAATTGGAGGAATTTCTGATACTGTCATATCCATAGGAAATTATACATCAAAAGGCACTTGAGATAGCTAAAAATGGTTTTAGGGATGGCTCCATGTTCCTAGTATGTAGATGTGAAGCAGCAGGGTCTCTGGGGTCTCCATAGGTCAGTGGTGTTTGATGCTGAGGGGTTAAGAGCTCATTTTTTTTGGCCACAGCATTTTCTCTTTATACAGAGTGACACCAGCCATTCAGGCACTACTGTCCACTTTCGGCCCGTGTTCCCATTCAGCACATGCCCTTGATCCTGCTCCTGACCAGAAGCAGATGCCTTCATCTACTGCTGCACACAAATTTTGTAGCAGGTATGGCATAGGCAGAAATTACAGTGCCTGGATGAGAGAATATGCCCACATCCAAAAGATGGGTCTTGGACACTACACTCAGCAGCAAGCAGTCCTTGCCTCCACCTCACTGCCCCAATCACTACTGGAGGTAGTTGTGTTGCTGTTGTTGTTGTTGTTGTTGTTTTTTTTTCAAAGCACCACGGACATCTGAATAATGAGATGTTTAAAAGCAAAATTAGATCAACAGGCAACCAAGTGCTTCCAAACATTTAGTGATAACCAAATCCATGAAAATTAATGAATAACACCAGAAAAAAAAAAAAAAAAAACAAAGAAAAACAGGATGTTAAGGAAGTAAAAATAATATTCTTAAAGGGATAAAATAAGTTGATGTGACAATTAAACAATGAAAGGTTGTTAAAAATAACAAGAGTTCATGAAAATAAACTCAACAGGGCCTAGGTGCGGTGGCTCATACCTCTTATTCCACCGAGGTGGGAAGATCGCTTGAGCCTAGGTGTTCAAGACCAGCCTGGGATGTATGGTGAAACCTCGTCTTTACTAAAAGTATGAAAATTAACCAGGCGTAGTGTGCCATGCCTGTCATCCCAGCTACTTGGGAAGCTGAAGCGGGAGGATCACCTGAGCCCAGGAGGTCAAGGCTGCAGTGTGCCGTGATCATACCACTGCACTCCAGCCTGTAAAAGAGTGAAACCCTGTCTCAAAAAAAAAAAAAAAAAAAAAAAAAGATGAATATTTTAATTAGTGATTAAGGTTGAACAAAGCAGTTCACCTAGAATTCAGCACAAAAAGATGAAAAGTATTAAAGAATAATTTATGTAGGTTCAAAAATAGCTGTATTTGTCAACAAAGATTTCCGTAAGGAGAGAACATTGCATGACAGTACCTGTAGTTTCATATACTCTCAAATATTGGTTAATCATTAAAATATTTCTTACAAATTCAATAGGTTAAAAATCGTGAATGGTGTTTAATTTGCATTTATATGACAACTAGTGTAGTTCAGCATCATTTTTCTATATGGATATGTATGTGTAATACGTGTATACATCTGTGCATATGTATATATGCACGTATATATTTGCGAGTGTGTCTGTGCATTACCTTGACTACTTTTTCTATTAAATTATTTTTTTTCTTCTGATATATTGTATTGACATGTATCTTCTTTGTATGTAAAGGCTAATAGTCCTCTGCCAGTCATATAAACTATAAATATACTATCTCAGTTTATAATTTTAAAAATCAGCTATGAATATTTTGTCTTCCATAAGACTTAAAAAAAATTTATTCAAATACGTTGCTTTCTTTCATGTTCTCTGGGTCTTTCGACTTTCTTAAGTATTCCCTTTCTTCTAATCCTCCAGTCTAAGCTACTTTTTATTTCACTCCTTTATAGCTATCTTTTTCTATTTTAGATATTAAATCAATTTTAAATGTGTGTTTAATTATTATATGAATTAAATATTGATTATATTCTCATATAAGGGTGTGTGTGTGTGTGTGTGTGTGTGTGAATATAAAAATGCACATTCTCTTTTTGGTTTTATTGATCACTTTACTAATTTCTAGTATCATGTCATTTTAATTACCAAAACTTTATAACTTATTGAGAATGTGATTCCATATTGTTCTCTTCTGAACTGATGTCCTCTAGAAAACCTTTGGAACTTATATGCTCAGGTTTCTGTATGAATTACACCTTTTAGTTTTAAAATAAAACACATATACATAAAATCACATACATACAACACATATGTAACTTAATAATCAATTAATATAATGTGAACACTCTTGTGGCCATGACCTGAGTTAAGAAATGGAATTTTGCCTGCCATCCTAGAATCCATCTATGTGCCCTATCCCAATCTGAATTTCCCCAATAGTAACCACTATCTTGATTCTGTACTAATTTTTTTCTTGAGTTTCTTTATAGGTTTATCACTTAAGTGATAAACACACTTAAGTGTGCATCCTAAGCTAGAGTGTTACAGATTAATATAGAGGCTCTTTTAAATTTTTTAATTTAATTATTATAGAGACTCTTTTTAATTTTTTCTTCGGAATTCATTTGTTGAGGAACCTAGATCATTTGACCTACTGATTCTCTAGTCTGGATTTTGGCAATTTCATACTTAAGTGCTATCCAGTTCAACACATTACTCTGCCCTCTGATTTCCTGCCAAGTGACAGTTGGATCCAGAGGCTTAATGGGCTAAGGTTTTATTCCTTTAGCAAACATTTTGATGGGCTTTTGTTTTTTCATCAGAAGGCACAGAATGACTTGTTGCTCTGAATTTCTGTCTCTCTCTTTTATTGTTATGTTATCAATTATTGATGTTTAATGTCTTGAATACTCAATTTATTAAAGGTTGCAGAATGATGATAGTGTAATTCTAGTATTTTATTTTCATTTGTCAGCTAGGATAATTTTATGAAGAGGTGCTTTTCCTCATCTGCTAGATAGTTACCCAGTGGTACAATTCATAAAAGGAAGGCAATATAGATGCAAAATTATTACCCTTAATTTGTCACTTTTCAAGATATTGATTGCAGTCAACTTCTGGAAACCCATTGGTGTCTTTTCCCTATCATTATGAACTCATAGATGTACTTTAATCCATTGGCATTATTATCTTGTTGAAGCTCAAACTATCACATCTTTGACCAGTGGAACCCTCTTCCAATTGGTTCATGAGTGTTTTTAATGTGACTTCAGTCGTTTTTGATCACTTAACTTTCTATCTGGTTTGACAAAGTACTTCAGGATTATTTTATGCATTTTCTTTCTCAGTTCTAGGATCAGGCTTTCTCTAAGAAATCAAACTCAGGCTTATTTTAGTAGAAAATAAGATTAAAATCTGAATGTTAGAACACTTACCTATTTGGGGATGGTAATTGTTCATAGAATTTTAATAAAATTAAATATATAGAAAGAGCATGGAAACACACATCCTCACAAAAATATACATTTAAATACACGGATCTTCAGAGAATATGCTTCTCAAGTTTATGTTGATAGCTTTAATTCAATCTAAGTACTACAAGGTTTTTACTTAAACTTCCTTAAAAACATAGAAGAGGTTATAAATATTTTATAATTTCTTATTTTCTTTATTCTGCATTACACATGTAACAGTTTCAGAATAATAATACCAATATACCACTCTCAGTATGATTATAGAACACAATTATGTGATTTTTACATATGCTATCCTCATTTCTTGCTCATACTTCGTAGTTGAACTATAGCTACAAGGTCTGAGCATACAACAATTATATACTATATTCTTTCCCTTTTTAAAAACTCTCATTTATTTTTAGTTCTAAATGTAATTATAATTAAAATGCTCACCATATGTGCTTATGGTGATATTTCTCTAGACATGTTGATTGTTAGAATCCTTTATCTAATAAATTCATCAGCAAGTGTTTAAGAGAACATTCTGAATTGTTCAGTGTTGCTAAGATTTGTTTTATGTTCTTTATATTTGAAAGCCAGTTTTGCTAGACATAAGTCCTTGATACATGTATTCTGTCGCTGAGATTTCCAAATATATTTTCTGTTTTCTTCTGGCATAAAGCAGTGCTGCCGAAGTTTGATGATAATCTAACTTTCTTTACTTTATAAGACAAATGCTGTTTTAAAAAATGCCCAAAGAATTTTTTTCTTTTAGAGCCCAGAAGTTTTTCTGTAGTCTACTTTAGTGACAGTAGTTCTGAGACCAAATTATCAGGTATATGTATGTGTGCTCTTTTACTATGCAATTTCAAATCTTTACTTCAAGGGAGTTTTTTTGAATAATAGTTTTTAGTATTTGTTCTGTGCCCTTGCTTTGATTTTTATTTCAGGGACTCCTGTAATCTATATCTTGGATTCTTTTTCCAAGACAACGTCTTCAATATTTTATCTTTTCAATAGTTGTCACTCCTTTCTAGTCCATTTTTGTCTTTTTGTTTTCAAAAATTTTTGAAGTACAATTTACATTAAGTAAAATTCATCTGTTTTCGTATACAATGCTTCAAGAAATGCAGAAAGTCTTGTGATCACTACCAAAATCAAGACATGGAACAAATGCAGCAACTCTCAAAATTTCTCTGTGCTTCTTTGTAGTTGAGAATTTTCTCCTCCGAATCCCTGTCATCTTTTGTCTCTACAGTTTTGCATTAAAAGAATGTCATATAAATAGTATCATACAGTATGCAGATTTTTGAGTCCTTGTTCTTTCACTTGGTAACATGCGTTTAAGATACATCCATATTGTTGCATTTATTATAGTTTATTACTTTATCACTAAGTAATATTCTATCATGTAGGTGTACTAGAGTTTGCTTCTTCATTGCACAGCAGAGGGACATTGGGTTGTTTCCAGTTTGCAGAAATTATGAGTAAGCCTGCTCTTATAATTTGTGTAAATGGTTTGTATAAGTTAAATTTTTATTTCACTTGAGGAAATATGTAGAATTTGAGTTGCTGGTTGATAAAGTATATGTTGAGAAAGGTATTCTACAACTAGATAGAATGATGCTAATGTGAGAAAAGAGGAAAAATTCCCCATCTAGGGAAGTGACGAAATGGTGTTAAGTTCTCAGTCTCAATATTCAAGGTCCAGTTGCTTCTTTGTCCCTTAACTTGGTTGTCCAATTATTCCCTGGATTTCATGAAATAAACTAATGTCCCTTGGATAATTTTTTTTGTTCCTCCAGGCAGTTCTAAATAGATTTCTGTCACATGCAAACAAGTAAGACTTGTATTATAGGAACCTTTGATTGGGCCTTTAGAGGTTAACTAGCCATTGTGCTAAACTCTTAACATGTATTTTATAATTTGTGTGCTAGGATTAATCAGCCTTGTCCATTGGTTGCAATAAAGATATAACTCATTTTATAAAAAAGAGAGAGAGGAGAAAAAAATCAAAAGTAAATAACTGTATATGGAACTGATATGTTTTCTAAATATTATAAACATGCTGTCAGGCACTATCAATGCATTTCTTGTTTCTAAGAAATACACTTTTCATTACAAATGATTTCATGGTTTAGTACAGGCATTTTAATGTTGACAAATAAAGTACATGTATACTTTGCACAAAAGAACAAGCCACATTGCTTTGAATTCATAAAAATTTATATGTAGATTAATTCTTTGGTGTGTATATTGATAAATAACATATTCATGAACTGAGACTTTAAAATGAAAGATTTAATATCATGATGGCTAAAGCTTGCTATTTCTGTTGGTTCTAACAATATTCTGCTTTCTGGTTCACTTGGGAACAGATTTTCACAATACAAATAGTATAAAAGGTCCCTAAATATGGCCGTAATCTTTATTGAATAATTTAAGATATTTTGATATCCCTTCTGTTTTGGAAAGAATATTCTTTTTCTTGAATCATTTTATAAGGACACATATCATTATTGCTATATGAGTGGTCCAGATGCTACGTGCTGTTACAGTTGAAAAGAAGCAGAGTATAGTTTCTGGGTAGGAAGGCTCAGGGAAAGCTTCATGAAGGAGGTGGCACTGGCACAGGGCCTTGGAAATTATTGGTGCCCAGAGACCATTGACAGCAATAGGAATATCTATTTTAAATTAAAATGTATGTAATATACTAAATTGGGGTTCAGATAAAAGAATCACCTTCAAAGAAATAATTAAATTTCTTTTTCGTAGTTATTTGAACATTCCATTGAAATAAACAAATCCATACGACTGGATTCTTGGCTAATTAAAATAAAAATAATGCCCTCTTTGATCCTACCTCCTGCTGTTGAAATTGGTGAAGGTAACTTCTAAAATAAAATTATATTATTCTCTAATTTGCAATGGAATATTTTATTGTATTTAGCATGAGTCTATATTGTACCTTTATTTGTAGATGACTGTCATAAGTTGCAGCAAGAGATGTTTTACAATTTTCATGATCTCTTGGAAAAATAATAGGTCATTAAAAACAAACATTTATTCATCAGAGATCAAAGATTCAGTGTAGTCATTTAGTAAAATATGCTTTTAGACTTAAAAATGACTCAAATGGATTTTTCAAGTAATAAAACAATCTCAAATGCAATAAGAGCACACTTAAACAAGAAAAAATTATGGCATTTAGAAGCAATAGAAAAACTAATATATAGCCTATTTGTAATTGATTAAAACAAGACCTCTGACATATCTGTGTACTAAGGGGCTTGTTCATGGAGCCATTGCTAAGCAGGAAAGTGTCGCTGATTATTTATGAAACATTTAAGAAATTGTGGCTCATACTTGGCATAAATTCTAAATTAATCCCTTGAGGACTTGTATTATATGCAGCATTATCAGCCTGATTTGCTGACCCAAACAGATTAGAGACCATTGTAGAAACTTGTGAGCAGAACTTTTCTAAATGTTTGCAAGATGTTACAAGACTTGAAATATATTCTTCCATCCCCAAGATTGCTTTAATAGGCAAGAAACCACAGACATTGTCTAACAATATTTGTGTATGCTTTAGTAAATGTGATGTTATGTATGTGGTACCACATTAACTATCAGATGAATGAGTTTGATCCACTATGTGAATTGTATTTAGTAATGCAGTAGATCACATGCTTTGAAATGATTGTCTGTGTGCCATTGTTGATTGATTCCCTCAGTTTTCAAATACATTAGTGAGATGTGGGGTGATCTGAGACCCCGGGCACATCAGCTTCATCCATTTTAGCAAGCACATGATATAAGTTCCAATCTCTAAATATGTTTTGCCAATAAAAGGTTGGGAAACACTGAAAGCAGCATTTATTGAGCAATGGTTAAGTAGAACATATTGTCCTATGAATTAAAAATGGTTTATAAACAAGTAAACAACAAGATATTTTATGCTTTTACGTGTTTAAAATCGAATGTAACAGAGATGTTTAATGAATAAAAACAGTCACAAACTCAAGTTTCTAATTTCTGCTTAAATGAATTTATCATATCTCCAAAGCCCCCATTTCTACTATAATAGAAAACAATTTTGCCAAGGAATCTTCCAGTTTTAAGCTGTATCTTCTGTATAAACTCAGGCAACTTCAAGGCTCTTTTGTTCCTCTTCCCTGGGATGATCTTGGCTGCTGGTCCTTCCATATCTTTCTGACATTGGATGGAATGGGAAGGGTCTGAGATTCCTATCTGCGGCATTCACTGCAGGTGTAACATGCCATCTGTCCTCTCTGTGTCAGCAAAATGCAGTGATTGCTCTGGGAAGATCATTCTGCCCTGTAGGTCCCTCACTGCTCATCCTCTTACCCTTCAGGGGTGCCATATCTTTATTTTTGCCTAACCTCTCTGCTTCAATGGGCAGGAGAGTCTTTTTGGATTCTCTCCATATCTCATAGGGTTCCAGGAGAAATGAGCATCAATCTCAAGGTACTTCTCTGCCTAGATCTGCCCTGCTGTGATTCATACCCCAAAGCAGTGGCTCTATATTGGCAAGTATCATGCTCTTAGGCTGCCTCTTTCCAGAAATCCACACAAGAAGTGAAGCTTTTCTGCCTTCATATTCTCAAAATGCTTCATTATTTCTACGCACTCCACTTGGTTTCAGGCCTTCAGTGGAAGAATGGAGAACTGACGCACAGCAGTTGCATGTAGCTTCCCTCTCCCAATCCTCGCCAAGCTCTTTCTCCCACTGCACATATGCACATTCAAAGTTCTAGACAACTTGTCTTACATAGGCATATTCCTTCCTTGTATTCACTGCAGCTTATAATCTAAATAAGTGTTTTTCAAAATGTTTTAATCAAAACCTTCTGTGAGAAATACATTTTTGTGTCAGGCCCAGAAATCACATACTGAATTTACTGTTACTAATTGCAATGGATTCTATTGTATTTCATTTCAAAAAAATAGTAATGCTGATTGGTCTCAGTAAATTGATTTCCTGACCTGCCTGTGGGCCTTGACCAACAGTTTGAAAAACAATGCTATAAACCTTTACTCTGAGTTCCTACTTGCACCCGAGAAGTGGAACCCGGTTTTAATAAACCCAATAGACATCTTCCACACTTGAGTGGCTGGATCAGGCGGATGAAAGAGCTTTGACCTTCAGAACAAAATTTATTCTGTGTGCCTAAAAACTCCATTCAGAAATCCATTTGAATCATTTCTTTGTTCTATATTCCACTCTATACATTCAACAATGAATATCTCTGGGCATATGAGCATAGAACAGCAAGAAAAATGAGAGACGGCATCTACGAATTTTATCCTGCTACATATAAATCAGGACTGAGTATCACCGAATTTTTAAATGCTACAGAAATCTAGATAGATTAGTTTTCCCAACTGAGCAGTTCACAAAGGACAATGAGATTCAGAGTGGTTATCTAACTTGCCCAGTGACACAGAGCTTGTTAGATCCCAAACTCAGACTTTTCACTTTTGGCTGTCATGTCAGCATTCTTTCCACTTGACACTATTTCAGTATCTTCTTAAAATGAGAAAATTTTGCAAATGATGTATAATGTACTAACATGGGGTGGGGCTGATGTGTATGATGCATTTAATAATTGTTAGCTCCTTTTTCCTTCTTGACCTTAAAGGATCTGTGGTTGAAGTATTCATTATGTTAGATTCAGTTCCTAATTTTCTATATTTCTATTCTCTTTTTCCTTCCTTTCTTCAAATTTATAGTGCTGAGAGAAGAGCATGCAGTTTTCTGCTCATATGCCCAGAGTATACTGCCTACATACTTTTGTGGAGTCATTATTAAGCTTTGGTCTTAAGGAGTCTGACAACTCATCTTCCATAAAACAAAGTTTTGGGGATTAAACTGGTCATCACCTAGCTCTTTGGCTGATTTACTCAGTAGTATAAAACCCTCCTCTATTTCAACTCTTCTTAGAGAAAACATATTATACACTGTTGTAAAAATACCTGGACAGTTGTGATGATTTATGTCAGGGATGAACAAAAAGCTTTATTTGGAAAAAAAAAATAGGTATTTAAGAAAAAGCACTTAGCCCTTTTAGAAAGTGATTTATCAATACATGTCAAAGATTTCGGAAATATATTTAGTATTTATCTGTTGTGATTAATAGCAAAATATTGTATACAGCTTAAATATAAGCAGTAGTAAGATCATTAAGTGGATTATGACACTTGTCCAGAATAAATTATTATGTACCCCTGAAATGTGATATTGACAATCAGTGCCTGTGACTATGGGGAATGTTTGTGTTTTAAAGGTTTTATAATGGACATATTAAACTACATCCTCAGAATGAGATTAACTGTGTGTAAACAATTATATAGAAAACTATTGGAAGAAATAGATCAAGATTTAATAATGATTATCTTTGGGAGATGGACTTATAGTGGTCATATTTTTTTCCTTTTGAATCTTAACTTTTTCTTCAATTATCATGCATTACATATACTCAGAAAAAGTAATTTGAAAAGGCATTTAAAATATGTAGAATTAGTTTTAAAAGTTGAAATTGAAAAAAAAAATTCAGGCTTTAAGCTTTTAAAATATTTACATTGTGTTTCATTACAGTGTTCCCAAAAGCTTTGCGAGTTGAGGCATTAGTGCAGTTTTCCAGGTGAAATATCCTGAGGTGATATTTCAGTGGATAACAGCCCTTGTTAATAATGCAAAGTTTGAAAACTATGTTGAACAGAAAGAACATCAACTTTAAACAACAGGTGGAGTTATTATTTAGCATTTTGAGTGGGGTATACTCTTTGTCTTCTGTTGCTATTTATAATTTAGGACTATTATTTGATTCAGAATAGAGGAACAAGTTGAAAAGCGAAGAAGTGAATAGCCCCTATAACCCTTTCCTCTATGAGGATGGTATCTGCAATCAATCCTACTAGAATGAGCTGCAGATACAAATGGGTCTGCTTTCTTGAATTCACTGGCTGTACCCACAGTCCACACTGCAGTAGCTGAAGCAATCTTCCTTTCAAAATATTGATTTCCCATGGAATTGTCACTTGAAATGATGGATCTACAGTTGGGTTGGGACCTGGAGGAAAGATGGTTGTGTTTGTGTTGCAGGCATGAATCTTGATAGGCTTTGTCCTCCACACAGAGGACAAAAGGAAAGAAAAGAAATTATTAGATTTGAGAGAAAGATTAAGGAAAATGCTTTAATCATCTTCAGATTTTACAGGCCAATTTCTAACACTTAGAACAAGTTATTTATGAGCCCATCATTTCACAGTTGAATTTTTTTTCTATTGTTCCTAAAGCCAAAGTAGTCAGAGTTATGGTTATGTACTTTACAACAGAAATGCAGAAAGGTTTACTTTGTTGGCTAGAGTATTTATTGGTAGTAATTTTCTGTTTCTCAGAGGAGGTCTGAAGGCTGATCTTTGGGTCACAGTGATAATCGTCCTTTGATCATAAGTCAGATTTCCCAGAGCTCTGCAAGTTTCCATTTAAGAAGGGCCTGATTCCTAGTTCCTTCTTTCCATCCTGAGATTACTAGACCTTCCTCCCTTCCTCCCACTCTCTCTTCTCAACTTCTCTTACATAATATAAATTTCATCTTACCTGTATCTTCTTTTTCTGTAATTTGTCGTTACTTTTTTTTTTTTTTGCCATACTTTGAGGCCAGTTATTTCATCCTTTCTTCTTCTTTTTTTTCCCCTTTATTCTCTATGTTTTACTTCAGAAACAGCCCAACTTCATTGGTTTGAAGTTCATTAGTCAGACTGGTAATTCACCTGATACAGGCCCTTATTCTATTATTCTAGATAGGCACAAAGCTATTGATATATCTTTTTGTTTTCATAGTTTTAACAAATAGCCTGTGATGCAAAGCACATGCCTGAGATTGTTTATGCTCACGTATTTAAGTATACGAACACATTAGGTTGGTAAAGCAATTAATGTATAACTATCATCAGTGAATGCAACATTATTCATAAATAAATTTTATAATAGCAAAATTTTGGCTTTATTAACAGACAATAGTTTTTAACCATTTTATACAGAAGTTTTTTTTTTAATCACGAATTTCTCTGCCTATACCAAGTATAGTAAACCAAATTAAGCCATTTGTAGATGATGAAACATTATCAGTATATACATATAACAGGTCTCTTAGGGATTTTTTAGTCACCAGGTTATTGTTTCTTCAGTCTAAATGACCACTGTGATTCTTGGTTATTGTTTTTTTTTTTTTTGTGTGTGTGTGTGTGTGTGTGTGTGTGTGTGTGTGTGTGTGTGTGTATCCTTTTTGTCAGCTGGTTTTTCTATCTTCAATGTATGTGCTTTCTGCCTTCTCTAATTTTCTGCTTTTAATCTGCTACAGCCTAGAAGAATCATATCTAAACTTAGCAGAATTTTGTCCACAGTAGAAGTATTCACTGAATGATATCTAAAAACCAAAAAAAATTAAATGTAAAGAGAGCTTTAGTACACATTTTTTATCTCTATTTTTAATTCACTGTGGTCTATAATATGTTATTCCCTGATTCTTTCTTTTTTTTTTTCTTTTCTTTTTTTTTTTTTTTTTGAAACAGTGTCTCACTCTGTCACCCAGGCTGGAGTGCAGTGGCACAATCTGGGCTTACCGCAATCTTTGACTCCTGGGTTCAAGCAATTCTAGTGCCTCAGCCTCATGAGTATCTGGCACTACATGTGCCTGCCACCAGGTCCTGCTTATTTTGTATTTTTAGTAGAGATGGGGTTTCACCATGTTGGCCAGGCTGGTCTCAAACTCCTGACCTCAAGTGATCCATCTACCTCAACCTTCCAAAGTGCTGAGATTACAGGTGTGAGCCACTGCACCCAGCCTAGTTCTTGATTTTTATTAGGATAGCAGAAACATAAAATTGTTGAGTGAGTATAATATTGAAATATTTCACTATTTATAATCAATATCCATAATAAATAGGTAGATGAACTATCAAAATGTTGTGACGATTAAATATATCCTGTATGGAAGTATTTCATACATTAAAGTCACCCAGTAGGAAAGAAAGAGAGAGAGCTGGACAGAGAGAGAGCCACAGATTGTTCTCCTAGTGAAGAATTGGCTGAAAAGGCCTGGCTTAGAACTTATTTGGTAGATATCTCTAGCATTTTTCACTGAATCACCATTTTTGACACCATTGTCAGACTAATAGCAATCCGACCTTCATCTTTGTTTTGTTTAGGACACATTCCATACATTTTATTTAGAGAATATATTTTGTGTGGAAGATGGACTAGGATGTGTGTTATATGGATGAATGTAAGGTGAAATTGAGCATAAAAACATTGACTTGTACCAGTGGTTCTGGCAGTCAACTGAATTTTGAGAAAACTGAAAAAGGTAGTATTAATTTGGCATATGCTTGCTAATGATAACCTAACATCATGACAGTATCTTATTATTGAATAATGAAAACATTTTTTAGAAGAAAAACAAACAAGAAAAGGAGAAAGAAAAAAAACAATTAAAAAAAAGGAAGAAGAGGAAGAAAGAGGAAGAGAAAGAGGGAGAGAGAACTGGGGTGTTGCTTTATTGCCTGGGCTAGAATGCAGTCTAAAAACGGGTATGCCTATAATTGTGCTTAATAATAAATACATGAAAAAAATGAGGGAAGAAAATAACAAACAAGCAGCCAACCAATATTTCATCTGAACCTGTAAATAGGTGTTATTTGGTACTGATAAGAGTGTATATTTTGTGTATTTAAAGTGGAGAGTTCTATAAATGTTAATTGAGTTCAAATCCTAGATATCGTTGTTAATTTTCTGTCTCATTGATCTGTCTAATATTGATGTTGAAGTCTCCCACTATTATTGTGTAAGAGTCTAAGTCTCTTTATAAGTCTTATATATCTGGATATTCCTGTACTGGGTGCGTATATATTTAGGATCTTTAGCTCTTCTTGTTGCATTGATCCTTTTATCATTATGTAATGTCTTTCTTTGCTTTTTATGATCTTTGTTGCTTTGAAATCTATTTTATCAGAGGTAAAAATTGCAACTCCTGCTTTTTATTTATTTATTTATTTTTGCTATCCATTTGGTTGGTAAATCTTTCTCCATCCCTTTATTTTGAGTCTTTGTGTATCCTTGCATGTGAGATGGGTCTGGATGCAACATACCGTGGGTTTTGGCCTTTTTTGCCTGTCTGTGTCATCGGATTGTGGATTTAGTCAATTTAAATTTAGAATTAATAATAATTTATGTGAATTTAATACTGCCATTTAATGTTAGCTGGCTGTTTTGCCCATTAGTTGACGTAAATTCTTGATTATGTTGATGATCCTTACTTTTTGGCATTTTTTAGAAAGGCTGATACTGGTTGTTCCTTTCTATGTGTAGTGGTTCTTTCAGAAGCTCTTGTAAAGCAGGCCTGGTGGTGATGAAATCTGAGTGCTTGCTTGTTCACAAAAGATTTTATTTTTCCTTCGCTTATGAAGCGTAATTTGGCTGGATGTAAAATTCTGGATTGAAAGTTCTTTTCTTTAAGGATGTTGAATATTGGCCCCCATTCTCTTCTGGCTTGTAGGGTTTCTGCTGAGAGATCTGCTGTGTCTGATAGGATTCCCTTTATGGGTAACCTGGCCTTTTTCTCTGACTGCTCTCAGTATTTTCTCCTTCATTTCAACCCTGGTGAATCTGGCATTATGTGCCTTGAGGTTGGTCTTTTTGAGGAATATCTTTGTGGTGTTCTCTGTATTACCTGGAGTTGAATATTGCCCTGCCTTGCGTGGTTGGGAAAGTTTTCCTGAATAATATCCTGAAGTGTATTTTCCAGCTTGGATTGATTCTCTTCATCACATTCAGGTACACCTATCAAACATAGATTAGGTCTTTTCACATAGTCCCATATTTCTTGGAGACTTTGCTCATTCCTTTTTATCCTTTTTTCTCTAATTTTGTCTTCTCATTTTATTTCATTAAGTTGGTCTTCGAACTCTGATATCTTTTCTTCTGCTTGATATTCGGCTGTTAAAACTTGTGCATACTTCATAAAGTTCTCGTATTGTGTTTTTCAGCTCCATTAATTCACTTGTATTCCTCTCTAAATTGTGTATTCTTGTTAACATTTTGTCAAACTTTTTTTCAAAGTTCTTAGTTTCTTTGCATTGGGTTAGAACAAGTTCTTTTAATTCCCAGAATTTTCTTATCATCCACATTTTGAAGCCTGCTTCTGACAATGGAACACACTCATTCTCCATCAGGCCTTGTTCCATTGCTGATGAGGAACTGTGATCCCCTGTAGAGGGAGAGGCATTCTGGTTTTGGGTATTCTCGCCTTTTTAGGCTAGTTTCTTCCCTTCGTTTTAGATTTATCCATCTGTGGTCTTTATAATTACCGTCTTTGTAATTGGGTTTCTGAGTGGATGTCCAACTTGTTGACTCCCAGCCCTAAAATCTGAGCAATCCACTGCACTGGCCAAAACAGTAGTGTTAAGATTGATGGTGCTTTTCTGACTGCACCAAGAACCCCCGCACCGAGGCAAAACTGCCTCACCGGCCACAAGAGTCGCACTGGTGACCCGTGGGGCTCCTCTGCTGGGAATCTCCTGGTGTGTGAGCAACAAAAATTCATCTGAAAGTGTGTCGTCCTCTCATTCTCTGCGCTTTCACTGGGAGCTACAATCCTGAACTGCTAGTGATCAGCCATCTTGTATCTCTCTCTAAGAGAGATCTCTCTCTCTTTCATTTAAAAATCTCTCTCTCTTTCATTTAAAAATGAAAACATTTTTAAATAGCAATAACCCTCCCAATATAGGCATAAGCACATAGTAGGATTCAGGTGCCTATTTCAGATTCTAGCAGTAAAATGCTGATTCATCAGAAATCTTTATATTAGGAGTATAAATCAAGTCTCAATAGTGAAATAATTTATACTCTAAAAAATAAAATAAACCAACCTAATATTTCTGAAAAATTCTTCAATAAATTAAAAAAATTTTAAATGTTTTCTAGGAAACTTAGGTAGCCAGGGTTCATCCTTTTATTACTGATGTAACATTGATAAATAAAGTTTTTTTGTAATGGTATTTTAAGGGAGACATCTCTCCTCTTTCAGCACAGTAGGCCTGTATGAATCCATTAAGTTATCTTACAAATCAAATTCTGATTAGACATGCTTATAGAATTGTATCTAATATGCATTTTCTATATAAATAAACATTTTATATTAGTCTTTTTTGTACATGTGCATGCATTATTAATGAGAAATCAATGTTGTTTAGAAAACCATTTTACATAGATCATCACCTTAATTTTAACAAATATTCTATTTCATGTTGAGTATATAGGCTGTTTTATTGCTAGATACTTTTGATAAATATGTACTATTTGTTAGTCATCTTTGTTTAGATGAACATGCATTTCTGACATTTATCTATCTTTTTTACCAGTCACTGCTATTTATATTAGTAGGCAATGCTGTTTCCTATTTAACTTTGGTATGATCATTATACAAGTATAATTTTGAGCTTAGACACCTGTTTACACATCTATTATGTCACAAACAAAACCATTTCTAGTGAAAGTATTTCAAAGGAGAGAGGTGATAGTATGAGTGAGACATTTGTCAAGCTTAACCCTAAAGCAGTTTTGAATTAGATTTTTTCATACTATTAGTATGCATAAATTCCTGAGGATGCTTCTTGGTAGGCAGTATAATTGAGATGCTAGTGAGTATGAATGAAGTAGCAGGGCTTTTATTGATAACTCTTGGATCTAAGCCCTTAGCTTATAAATATTGAAGATGTGTTAACATGTATTGATGTTTGGTCATGAACCAGAGTTCAGTGAGATACATAAAGAAGGCACTGAATACATAATAAATGAAGAAGCCAAGACTCTGCTGTCACAGTGATGATGTACTTTCATTGTTTTTTTTTTCCACATGGAGAATATTCTTGAGTGTCACATTTTTGTAAAGGAGTAGTATGGACTCTTTTAGTGCACAGGTTTGCCAAACTTCAAGAATTAACACACACACAAAAATCTCATAGTAAGATTCTCAGAGAATGTGGAGTATTAGGTATTCTAAAGATAAAAGTTTGGTCCTATTACCTGAGTTATTTTCCAGCTTAACACTAGGAATCCATTTTGGAAACCAATTTCTACACACTATTATGTGAATATCATGTTAGTGAGTTTATCAAAAACTGTATGAATGCTCTCCACCCTAGTCAAATATTTTGTCTTGTATACAGCAATGAAAGGTATATGAAAAGAAAAGCTGATTTTGAGAAAATGAAATATTTAAAGTTACAGATTTTGTTATTAAATATGTTATTAAATATTTCCTGAATTAGGAGAAATCTGAAGCTATAAGGAGAATCTTCAAGAGCAAAAGTAATGAAAATATACATTAGTTAATGAAAAACGTATTTATTTCTTATACTTTTTTTTTTAGGAGGGCTGAGGGAAAAGCTGTTAGATCAAGCTTTTGATGGTGGGAAGAAAGTTCTGACCGAGGTTTTTGTCTGCTTTCCTTGAGAAGTTTTCTGAGTATGAGTTTTAACAATATGGGTAATCAGAAATTTGGAAAAGAAAGAAAAGGCTAGTCTTGCAGGATGTCAGGAAAGGGCATGGGCAAGCATTAGACAAAAAGAACACACACAGAAAAGACCCCTAAAGGGTTGAATACCCAGCTTGTCACAAAAATGCTTAATGATGGAGCAAAGATAAATTTGTCAGTTTCTCATATGTTGAATATTCATTATATAGTCTATGCAGCTGTATCTTAGAATGCCGTTTCCTTTTTTTGTAAAGAAACATAGAACAGATTACTTTACTGATTTATTCTTAGGAATTATATCGTGTAACTTACATGCCAAAGTGAGCTATTGTGAGATAGCACTTTAAATGATTATTTTGCTATCTCCAGTAATTTTTTTCTTATTGTATGATCAGATTTATGCTATCCATTTTTTTTGAAATAGGCAACAATTGCATGAAAATGAACATTTCTCTACCTTATACTCAAGGCATTCTGATTGGTATTTATTTATTCAGTGTTAAATAAAACTAGTGCTATATTTAAAGCATATATGCACATATATGTTCAGGTATGAACATTGTTCCTGACTACTTATTAATAAGAGATCTTAATTAATTCTCTAGAAAATTTCACAGGTTAATGCAAAATCCAATTATATGATCTTAAATTCAGCAACCTGTGATTCAAATTTTACAGAGCTTGGAAGTAACATTAATAATATTGTACTGAAGTTTCTAACTTGGAAGTAACATTAATAATATCTTATTGGAGTTTTAACTCTATATTTTAAACTGATTTAAAATACCATTTTAAACTTCTACGGTATTTCTTAAAGATAAATCTTTGTTTTTGTATCTATGTAATCTATCTATCAGTCTGTCTGTCCATCCATCCATCCATCCATCCATCCATCCATCCATCCATCCATCCTATGTGGAAAGTATGATACCTGATTGCAGACGTGTATTTGAGATGAAGCTTTCTCATGCTTAAGCTTCAGGGCCCCTGACTTGCTCAGACCCCTTCCAAAGCTCAGTGTATTTTCTTCCAGGGATGCAGAGCAGAAGCCTGGAGATCATGCTGCAGATGGTGGCCCTGGGACTGTGGGTGGTTCTGGGCTACCAGCATCTCCACATCTACTGCAGCCCCAGGTGAAAACCTAACCCTGGTTGATTTTATTGTTCCTCCAGCCCCTATCAGATCCTGTCTTTGACTCCCAGGGTGAAGGATCTGAAAAATGCTATTCTCTCCCTGCTTGGAATGGAGGGCTCTAAAGGCCCTGGTTTGTGGCCACCAGGGATAGCTCACAAGAGGCAAGAAGGATCTAGTCAAATCCATTGGGTGAGGGATGTCTTGTGAGATCAGAATACTGAGATACTCCAAGAACTTGTCCACAGGGAGTATAAACTACCATAAAACCATGGCTTTATAGTGAACATAAAACAACATTTAAAAAAGATAAAACTCTGTGTGTTAAAGCTGGAAAAATCTTTCTAATCTATCAATAGCACCAAGTGAATTTCCACCAACCATCCCAGGGGAAAGACTGAATTATCTTTTTACTCAAAATTATATTCAAATGGTTATATAAAGAGGCAACCAAAGAGAATAAACCCATACATGTAGAGAAAAAAGTATTATAGAGGAATTATAGAAATGGCAAATTAATAATAATAATGAAATAGTATTTTTGTGGGTTTCATTATGTTCACGGATTTGTCAGCTTTAAAAAACTTCATGATTTGTTTTCTTTTGTTTTGAGATAGAGTTTCAGTCTTTTTGCTCAGCCTGGAGTGCAATGGCGCAATCTTAGCTCTCTGCAACCTCCACCTCCAGGGTTCAAGTGATTCTTCTGCCTCAGACTTTTACATAGTTGGGATTACAGGTGCGTGCCACCAGGCCTGGCTAATTTTATATATATATTTTTTAGTAGAGAGTGGGTTTCACCATTTTGGCCAGGCTGATCTTGAATTCCTGACTTCAGGTGATCTGCCCACCATGGCTTCCCAAAGTGCTGGGATTACAGGTGCGAGCCACTGCGCCTGGCCTTCATGATTTGTTATGATTCATTTCCTTGTTCTAAATATAGCTCACTTTCAGACAATTCATATTCATAATTCTATATTATTATTTGAAAAATAGGGGCCAGGCTACACAAAACCTGTATTCCTCTTCCTCCAAGCACATAGTAACTGTTTTATTCCCCTCACAATCCATAAATTTGCATTGACTACATAAGTGATAATGATTTTGTCTACTAAAAACGATCATATATGAATATGTAGTTTCTATTATTTTTCACTTACGTATCATGTTATTTGTAGTAGATTAAATCATGGCCGCAGAAGATATGTCTATGTCCTAACACCTGGCATTGTAAATGTTATCTTATTTGGGAAAAGTTAACAATATTTAGAAGTTTTTGAATCTGTAATTATTAAAGATCTTGAGATAAGAAAGTCATCCTTGATTTCCCAGGTAGGCCCTAAATCTAATGATGAGAGATGACAAAGCAGACAGACAAAAGAGGAAAAGGCAATGTGAGCATGGAGGCACCATTGGAGTGGTGTGTACACAAGTCAAGGGATGTCAACAACCACCAGTGGCTATTAAGAAGCAAATAATGCAGTCTCCCTGGCAGCCCCCAGAGAGAATGCAGCCCTTATGTACCTCAATCATTTTCTTATTTCTGGCTTCCAGAAATGTAAGGGAATACATTTCTGTTGCTTGAAGTCATCCAATTTATGGTAATTTGTTATAGCAGCCACAGGAAAGTAGTACACATCTAATTTTATCAGAAACATTTTCTAATGTTATCACTGATGCACATTTTAGTGTAGCAAAAACAAATGACCAGAAATTAAGTAAAGAAGGTGACAGTATGTACAAAGAGAAACACATGGAAGATTTGTGAAGACAGAGAAAAATCAGAAATTTATATTCATAAAATGGAAAATTCAAACAAGTTTTTCCTCTTCTTTTTCAATGTTTTTCGATATTGCAGTTTATACTTTTCTATTTGTGTGAGACAAGGGCTTGGTTAAAGAATGAACTCTTTCTTTACACTTTTGTTGTGAATTAGGAAACAGGCAAGGATCATTAGGCAGTTCTGGGACCAGAGTCATAGGAGGAAAGAAGAGAGAGCCACAAACGTTTTGAAACACTCACTTTACAAAGAGGCAAATTATATTTCAGCTATATGAACAACCACCTAAAATACATCTTTTAAAAAAATATACAGATCAAAAGTATATCATCAGACCAGTCGCAGTGGCTCAAGCCTGTAATCCCAGCACTTTGGGAGGCCGAGGCGGGTGGATCACGAGGTCAAGAGATCGAGACCATCCTGGTCAACATGGTGAAACCCTGTCTCTACTAAAAATATGAAAAATTAGCTGGGCATGGTGGCATGTGCCTGTAATCCCAGCTACTCAGGAGGCTGAGGCAGGAGAATTGCCTGAACCCAGGAGGTGGAGGTTGCGGTGAGCCGAGATCGTGCCATTGCGCTCCAGCCTGGGTAACAAGAGGGAAACTCCGTCTCAAAAAAAAAAAAAAAAAAAAAGAAAGAAAAAGAAAAAAGTATATCATCACAACAGGAGATTTTGAATTTTCTTTTTTTTAATTGCATTTTAGGTTTGGGAGTACATGTGAAGAACATGCAAGATTGTTGCATAGGTACACACATGACAGTGTGATTTGCTGCCTTCCTCCCCATCATCTATATCTGGCATTTCTCCCCATGCTATCTCTCCCCAACTCCCCAACCCTGCTGTCCTTCCCCTATTTCCCCCCGATAGACCCCAGTGTGTGATGCTCCCCTCCCTGTGTCCATGTGTTTTCATTGTTCAATACCCACCTATGAATAAGAAGATGTGGTGTTTGATTTTCTGTTCTTGTGTCAGTCTGCTGAGAATGATGATTTCCAGGTTCATCCATGTCACTACAAAGGACACAAACTCATTGTTTTTGATGGCTGCATAGTATTTCATGGTGTATATGCGCCACATGTTTCCTGTCCAGTCTATCATCGATGGGCATTTGGGTGGGTTCTAGGTCTTTGCTATTGTAAACAGTGCTGCAATGAACATCCGTGTGCATGTGTCCTTATAGTAGAATGATTTATAACCCTTTGGATATATACCCAGTAATGGGATTGCTGGGTCAAATGGAATTTCTATTTCTAGATCCTTGAAGAATCGCCACACTGTCTTCCACAATGGTTGAACTAATTTACACTCCCACCAACAGTGTAAAAGTGTTCCTATTTCTCCACATCCTCTCCATGATCTGTTGTCTCCAGATTTTTTAGTGATTGCCATTCTAACTGCTGTGAGGTGGTATCTCAATGTAGTTTTGATTTGCATTTCTCTAATGACCAGTGATGATGAGCATTTTTTCATCTGTTTGTTGGCCTCTTGTATGTCTTCTTTTGTATAGTGTCTGTTCATATCCTTTGCCCACTTTTGAATGGGCTTATTTGTTTTTTTTTCCTGAAAATTTGTTTTAGTTCTCTGTAGATTCTGGATATTAGCTCTTTGTCAGATGGGTAGATTGCAACATTTTTTCCCATTCTGTTGGTTGCCGATTCACCTAATGACTGTTTCTTTTGCTGTGCAGAGATTGTGGAGTTTGATGAGGTCCCATTTGTCTATTTTGGCTTTTGTTGCCAATGGTTTTGGTGTTTTGGTCATGAAGTCCTTGCCTACACCTATGTCTTGAATAGTTTTGCCTAGGTTTTCTTCTAGTGTTTTTATGGTAGTAGGTCTTATGTTTAAGTCTTTAATCCATCTGGAGTTACTTTTAGTGTAAGGTGTCAGGAAGGGGTCCAGTTTCTGCTTTCTGCACATGGCTAGCCAGTTTTCCCAACACCATTTATTAAACAGGGAATCCTTTCCCCATTGCTTGTTTTTGTCAGGTTGTCAGGTTTGTCAAAGATCAGATGGTTGCAGATGTGTGGCCTTGCCTCCGAGGCCTCTGTTCTGTTCCATTGGTCTATATCTCTGTTTTGATACCAGTACCATGCTGTGTGATTACTGTAGCCTTGTAGTATAGTTTGAAGTCCGATAGTGTGATGTCTCCTGCTTTGTTCTTTTTGCTTAGAATTGACTCAGCTATGCGGGCTCTATTTTGGTTCCATATGAAGTTTAAGGTGCTTTTTTCCAGTTCTGTGAAGAAGGTTATTGGTAGCTTGATGGGGATAGCATTTAATCTGTAAATTACTTTGCGCGGTATGGCCATTTTCACGATATTGATTCTTCCTAACCGTGAACATGGAATGTTTCTCCATCTGTTTGTGTCCTCTCTTATTTCATTGAGCAGTGGGTTGTAGTTCTCCTTGAAGAAGTCCTTTACATTCCTTGTTAGTTGTATTCCTAGGTATTTTATTGTCTTTGTAGCAATTGTGAATGGCAGTTCATTCTTGATTTGGCTCTAAGTCTGTTATTGGTATATAGGAATGCTTGTGATTTTTGCACATTAATTTTGTATCCTGATACTTTGCTCAAGTAGCTTATCAGTCTCAGGAGATTTGGGGCTTAGATGATGGGGTCTTTTAGATATGCAATCATGCCATCTGCAAATAGAGACAATTTGACTTCCTGCTTTCCTATTTGAATACGCTTTATTTCTTTTTCTTGCCTGACTGCTCTGGCTAGAACTTCCAATACTATATTGAATAGGAGTGGTGAGAGAGGATATCCTTGTCTAGTGCCAAGTTTCAAAGGGAATGCTTCCAGTTTTTGCCCGATCAGTATGATATTGGCTCTTGGTTTGTTGTAAATAGCTTTTATCATTTTGAGATACGTTCCATCAATACCTAGTTTATTGATAGTTTTTAGCATAAAGGTTGTTGAATTTTGTCAAAGGCCTTCTCTGCATCAGTTGAGATAATCATGTGGTTTTCGTCTTTGGTTCTGTTTATGTGGTGGATTACATTTATAGACTTACGTATGTTGAACCAGCCTTGCATCTCTGGGATGAAGTCTACTTGATCATGGTGGATAAGCTTTTGATATGTCATTGCAGTCAGTTTGCCAGTATTTTATTGAAGATTTTTGCATCTATGCTCATCATGGATATTGGCCCGAAGTTTTCTTTTCTTGCTGAGTCTCTGTCAGGTTTTGGTATCAGGATGATGTTGGTCTCATAAAATGATTTGGGAAGGAGTCCCTCTTTTGGGATTGTTTGGAATAGTTTCAGAAGGAATGGTACCAGCTCCTCTTTGTATATCTGGTAGAATTCAGCTGTGAACCCATCTGGACCCTAGATTCAATCTATTAATGTGCCTGTTTACTTGAGTATATAAAAATCTTAAGTTTTTTATAATTTTTAAAAATATTCACTTAAGTAAACCTACTTGTTTTTTTCCTTAAGTGTACAAATGTTTTAATGTGAATATATAAGATAAATCACATAATAACAGATGAACAAGTTTTCTTCACTACACAGAGACAGTGCTTACTTAGAAATTAAAGTGATGTGACTATTAGAAAATAGGATTTCAATCATACATAATATATCTTAGAAAATATGCTGAACTAACATATATAGAAATATTATTTTAATTTTATCCATCAAAGTAATTCAACTATTTATGTTTAACAATGGTTTCCTACTTTGGTGTTTCTGTGTATTAAATTCTCATATATCGTCTTTGGAAGATACAGTCATTTTTTTTTTTAAATTGAGGAAATTATGAGTTATAGCCATGGAAAATCAGACTTACTGTTCTTTGTAAGAGTAAAGATTATGGTCAATGTTATATTTTAAAAATCAGATTAAGTAAGAAGGACTGCTTTCTCTATCTTGTTTTGTACTAGAAGAATTGTTTTTTCCTAAAGGGAATACAATGAATTTTTATCAATATTGGTCTAGATCTTAAGGGTTGGTGGCCTCCGTACATTAGCAAGACAAACGGAAGATAATAGGTTCTCCTATTTTAGTCTGCCCTTTTCCCCATCCCAAACTATCCTCTGACTCCAATTTTATTTATAAATAGTATAAATTGCTTCTTATTATCTTCAAGTTAAGTGTAAGGTGTTTAACATTCATGAATAAGCCCTTTTGAGTTAAATGATTCTATCTCCTGTTACTGCCTCCCCTCCCCATCCTCTTACTCAGCCCTCAGTCATTTTATATTCTAATTATACTGAATTATTGAACCATGCTATTCTACGTCTCTGCACAATGTTACAAGTATGGAAAGGGTTCTAGATGAGATGCAAACATGATGTAATTTGCAAAACTGGTGGGGTTAGCCTTTTTTCTGTGTATTGAGACATCTTTTATAAGAACTCGTTCTGAGGAAAAACGAAGAATGAGTGTATAAGTGAACCAACCTGAGAAGGGCAGAACCAACCTCAACATGTTGTCAGTCATTTGTCCACCTCCTTCTTGGGCTCACATCTGAATCCTATGGAGACTGTCAGAGAAGACTGTAAAAACAAGTCACTACGCAGTTTCCTTAAAAATCTATGTAAAACATTAGGACTCCAGAGGCATTGCTTTGTAAGTGTTCTCCCTCAATGGAACAAAAGACAACTCCCTGGAGATTCGATTATGTGAAGGCTACACTGGTGGCTCCCAGGGAATTGTGCAAGGACACCTGAAAAATACTCCCTGTGCCTGACACTGTGTTAGACACTTAGAAACCAGCAAGAATGAGAAGCTCCTAATAGGGTTTCATCGTACAACACAATCTGAATCTACTGATACCAAAGAGGTGCTCTTGGGAACATACTTTTTCCCCTAAGGACATATAAGATACTACCTGGGTTCTTATAAATATCTGATGGTAATGATGATGGTGGAATTGTTAAGGATTGGGCATTCTGGAATACTTGACAGAGAAAAGATATTAAAAAAAATGGGACTGCTGGTTTTAATTTATGACCCCTTTTAAAGGCTTCAGAAATCTTAGATCACTTCAAAGTTCCAGTGTCTTCCCTGCCCATACACACTTTCTTTTACCTTTGTAAACAATAAGCTTCTGAAGCACTTGTGGTCAGTAGATCAGTTCCAACCCAGTCTTCTTTTAGAGCAAGTCTTGAAGAGCTCTTAACTGCTCATGGGTTTTAGTTTATTGTTTAAATTTACCCATATCAAATGCCAAATTTTTTCAGAAAAAGCTTTTTCCAACAACCTCACTCAAGCGCCACGGCAATTTGGCTATAATCTCCTTTGGGCTGCCTCTGCACTTTGTGTATGCTTCTGTTCCTGCAGTTGCACATTTTATGTACACTGTCTCCCTGTTAAGGGTTTCTCATTCTTGCTGGTTTCTAAGTGTCTAATACAGTGTCTGGTACATACTAGGAACTTAATAAATTGTCAAATAAATGAATGCACTGAATGCTACTTTTAGGCTGAGACTATTTCTTCAGATATTACCATCAAAAAGAAGACATTTCCCCATGCCCCTTCAGTATCCATTATGCTTTAGTTCTTATTTCCTTTAGATACCCAAACCTTGATCTTCCCTTCACAGTAGGCAACCCTATTCTGGTAGTTTGTTTCTTGTTTTGCCTCCTTCCTTCTCCCTCTTTGCAAACATACTATTCAGTGTTCTAGTCAATTGAACCTTGCTAAGTGAATGCATCTTTTCTGATTTACTCATTTATGTTGCTATATTAATGGCTAGAAATGGCTAAAATGTGTTCCTTTAATGCCTATTTAAATGTTATCAAATGGAAAGTGTCCTCACAGGGTTAATAAGAATCATATGCCGGGTTCTGGGCAGAAATATAGTTATAATTAAGCATTGACCAGGCTGCATTTAGGCCTCCTTCCTTGCAATTTTATGTCAGCTAGCATGAGATAGTAGCTATTTGCATTCTCATTGTTCTTATAGATAGAATTTCTGAACTTAGACTCATAAGGCTTTTGTTTAATAGCTGATTTGCATCCCCATTGTTCCTATAGATAGGACCACTGACATTAGAATCATAAAGCTTTTGGTTTAAGAATTACTTAAGATCTTTTTCAGGTCCTGAATTCCAGCAGAACAGCTGGCACCAACCAGTTTAAAGCGACTCCTCCTGCCCCACTACCGAGCCCCTTCACACCACAGAGGAACTGAATCAGCCTGAGAATGTGGTTTATTCATCCACTCATCCCATGACTTCATCCTGTACTAGTCAACCAGTCAGCAATCCCCCACACCTCAGCCCACTCCAAATCATCCCTTAAAATTCCTAGTCCTAAACTCCTCAAGGAGCTACATTTGAGGTTTCCTTCCATCTTTTTATTTGGCTGTCCTATAGGTAGTAAACTCTCTGCACCAATTTCTGATGTCTCAGTATATTGACTTGCTGTGCATTGGGCAACTGAACCTATTGCAAAAGTATAAAATTTCACTAGAAAGAAAGCCCTTTAACTGAAACAAGTAACTCTAATGTGGTGAGATTTTGGACTCTGTGGCAGGTATGCAGATGAGATTTTTGATGAGGAGGTATTTTTCAGGTGTCCTTACTTTATGATTTCCTATAATGTTAGTCATTCCCGCACTTCCTCCAAAATGAGTAAATTGCTCTGAGTTGTAAGGGTACTCCAAGATAACTGAAGGCTCACTGAGGAGAGGGTGAGATGTTCCATTTTTGTTTCCTGACTTTACTACTCTCATCTACATATGCAAAGCCCCACATTTATCATGGAATGTCACTGAGCTGAATAAGACCAGTAGTAACAGTTACTAGCAAAGCCAGTCCAATGCTATCTTCAAGATAGATCTGGTCTTTACATTTCTTGTTTTGCTTTATGATAACCCACAAATAAAATTGAGCTGAGGAACGAATTTTTGCATGATCACATTATAAGCTAAAATCTTCTGGTCTTATACAGAACTCAACTTCGTGCACTGAAAGAAGTAATAGGTCCAGGAGAATTCTAGAAACCTGAAGCAGTTATTGGATCTGATGGTATAACAATAGTTAAAAAGCTTATTAGTTGGTGGCTCAATGAAACTGCAAATACAAATTTATGTCTATAAAACTATAAAGCTTTCACATCATGACTCTGTTTTTACTAACTTTGAATTCCACCAATGCTTGTAACTATAAATGCAATCTTTTTATTCTTCCATTTACAAGTGATGATCCTGGTTAGATAAATGGGGCATCCCAGGCAAGTAGCAGTGCCATATTGTAACCGGGTGCAGATGACAGAGACTCTGCCCCCTCCCTGTGTTCGCCTAAGATGTAACTCGGTGTGTCCAGGTTCCTGGGCTCACTTGCCCCAGGAATGGGGAAAGGGCCCTGGCACCCGCTGAGCTTACTGTTCAAGTCAATATTGGACCCAAAGAGTTGAGCAGAAAACGATTTATTAGGCAGAGAGAGAGAAAGAGAGAGAGAGAGCGCTCCCAAGCTGCCCTGGGAGGAGAATCCAAAGGGGTTATCTGGTAAAGGGCGGGAGGGGAGGGGCTGGGGGGTGAAGAGGGGTGGAATTTTAACCCCGGAGTTATTCCCGCCTCATTCTTGCTCTTGTCCAATGAAAGGAGTTCTTTCAAACCTCCTGTGGAGTGATTGATCTTTGACTATGATCCCAGATTGGTTGCCTGGGCCCACAACAGAGCCCCTCCTCCCAGGGCTTTTGGCGGGCTTTCCGAAGGAAAAGAAGCTCACCTGGAATTTCTACCTAGCTGCCCACGGGAAAGTTAAAGAACTTTACGTTTGAAACCCCTCTGGTCTCCGCATGGGGGTGTGGATGGAGGTATGGCCCTGGGAAATTCCTGACTTTGCAACACAGGCAATTTTCCTTAACACAGTCTCTCAATATTCGGACAAAAGCTGTTATGATTCTTTAGCCCCCATTTGCTGAAGAAAAGGAAAAATTCTTAGAAATTGCCTGATAAAATCTTATATAATTCTGCACATGAAGAAATTGGAGAAGTTAATTGGCTTTCTGTTTACAGAGGCTGCAAAAACCAGAAGCCAGGTTTTGACTGAGCAGATCAGAGCCAGAATATTTGTTTGCCTCTCAGTCCATTTATCCTTTCATCATATCATGCATTTTATGACTTAAATCCAGAGTGTGGCTTCTGTGGTATCTGAGAATGCAAAAATGGCTGAGGTGCTCTTGGAAGTTTTTAGAGTTTATTTCCCTGACAAAGGGAAAAACTGAAGCTAACTCTAATGGCTTATTTTAAGTATTTACTAAATGAATTCTTGGTTTTAGGCATTGAAAAATCTAAAACCACAATGAAGACCATACTAAAAAACATGGACTATTACATAATTATTTTTAAAGAAGAAATTACTTATAAAACATAATAATTATATTTAACTGTAATTTGGAAAGTGTGTGAAAATTTGAGAGCATTCTTTTTTTCCCCCAGTAAATATAAACACCAATAAACAGGAACCTATAAAGTGCCAGTCCCCATGGAAAGTGCTTAGTATGCAATGATAATAGTGTAGGCATGACTCCTGTCTTCACTGGGCTTATTATCTAGTGGGAGATATAGGTAAGTAAATGGGTAAGACATACGGTCAAAAAGTACAATTGTAGGGAAAGTACAAGGTATTGTGTATTTAGTAAGGCTACCTTATCCAGACATAGAAGTGCTAAAAGATTTGTCATGAGTGCTATTTAAGCCACAAAGACAATGGTGAAGAGAAGTTAACCTAGTGAGAACAGAAGTTGTTTAGAGATGAACAAGTATTACACGTAGAGGGAGCAGCAAGTGGAAAGGTTCCAAATTAAAATAGAAAATAATTTTCTAGGAACTGAGAGAAATTCAGGATTGCTGAAATATGCCTCCTATAATTTTTTTCTGTGGCTATTTCAATTGTAAGCACACAAGGTTATTTTTTCTCAGGGCACGCATTGTTTATCAAATGAGTACTTTATCTAGACCTGGACATTTAGGGAACAATTTTTATTCCTTTTTATTTTCTAAAGAAGGAGCAGAATACTAATCTCCAAACACACTGGTTGTTTATTATCTCTACCGGAGGTAGAGGTATGTGACTGGCTATGGTAATGTTGCTCCTAGGAGGAAATACCATGTTTTTACATGACTTAAAGCCTATGAATCATGAAAAATAGATACCTTCTGGTACCGAATTGTGGCTGTTATCACTTGTAACTTAGAATGCAGGCATTGTGCTCAAAAGCCTTGTGCAACTTGTCATATACAATTGTCAATGTGTTTCCAACTTCTAGCTGTCTTAAGGCTTGGAAGTTTCTTCTGCCACACTGGACAATTCTACGGGAAACTAAAAGGAAAAAGACATGTAGGAAATTATTGTAACCAATAATGGCTGTTTGTAGCAAACTGGTGATAAAGAATTTTCCTGTTTTTATTTCCCTGCATTGAAACATCTTGTTCTATTCTGCAAAAGCTGATACTTATATATTAAGTTGGGCCTTATTAAAGTGATTATGAAGATTTCTAATGTATAAATATTTTCTATTAAGTTATAATTTTCAATCATCATCAATATTACTAGGTAACATTTGAGTCATGTTACTATATATCAAACACTGTGCTGTTTCTATGCATTTTATTTAATCTGTATATGATCCTTATGAAGTAACCCTTATTTTCTCTGCCACACAGTTAAAGAAACTGAGGCATAGAAAGGTTATATACTTTGTCCAAAGTCACAGAGTTCATACACGGGTAGGAGAAATTTGCATCTAGCTGAGTTCAAAGCTCATTTGTGTACCAGATTGACTATTGCTGAAGATAGTGGCATCATAAAAGATCACAAGAAGAGTAAACTAGCAGCATGCTCAAGAATCCAAGTAGAGTATGTCAATAGAGTGTAATATTAATTCTAAAAAATGTTTCTTTGGTATGATGAACTGTCTTCTTATGGGTATTTTTGGTATATGTGTTAGGTTAAAATTAACTTGCAGTTCTTGTGGATGCTAATAAGCTGCCCTGTTTACCTTTAAGCTGAACTTTACAAATGGTATTGTACCTTTATAACCTTGACATTTATTAGGGTTTGAAAAGTGCTGTTCACTCCTTTAGAAAAGAGAGTAAATGTACTCCTACTTTAGAGTGCTACAACAACAAAAAAATCCGTGCTATATGTGCTAAGTGTTTGAGTGGTTCTTTATGGCATATGAAGCTCTTTTGCATTATTTTATTCATACGGTTCTCCAAGAGAGATGGGGTGGGTATTATTGTCCCTATTGTGCTGAAAAAGAAACTGATGCTCAGTAAGTGAAGGATGAACCAGAATTAGAAAATGGAACTCTAACAGTCTTCCCTTATATGCTGCTGCTGCTTATACAACTCAGAAGAAATACAGATTTTAGAAATTTTATAGGGAATAATATATGAGGACATAGCTTTCCATTGAGTAAGCTAGAATGTGACACCGTTCCTTGACCTGCTTAACATTACTGAATATGACTTGGCTGATAATATCACCGAAGACAGTGAAAGTCCCAAGTATAACAACTCATAATGGTGCATGGTGTTTTCGTGGTCCCTAATTTGTGTCAGTGGAAGATGAGACTTCACAGAACTTCACTTTTCCTCTTTACCTTATACTAAAGCCACCACGAGGGGAGGAGAGATATCTATAAGAAGATGCATCATAAACCCCCAGGAAAACTTGGGAAGTTCCTGTAATTTTTATGGAGAAAACCAATTCACTTATATGGCTAGGTTTTAAAAAGAATTTGTCTTTTTAACAAATAAAGCAACAGTAACTTTAGTTTTAGAGCCCATTGTAATTAGGGGAAAACTCTTTTTCACAAACTTGCCACAGTATTTTTTGCTGAAATTTTTATTTAAAGAATCTGTGCTATGTTTTAGAAAATTCAACTCTTGGCTAGAATTTCCCATGATTTAGTTATAGAAATAAGAATGAGGCAAGTGGCAAAATAATTGAACTGAAAGTATAGATTTTGGTAAATGATGTTGAATAAGATCTTGGTAATAGCACCCATAAACCAGCAGTATTAGCCAAAAGCAAAATATGTGAAATGTTTAGTGTATGTAGAAATGGGAGGACAAGTAGGGTCAAATAAAAAAGGTTAAAAAAAATCCATGTGTATTAGCCAATTAGATGCCAACTTGATAGTGTATTTTAGATTAGAATAGTGTTAGCGATTTTGCAATAATCACACACCATGGATTCTTTGTGGTCTCCAATATTATGCTTTTAAAAGGTTCCTTTGGTTGAAGAAATACTTTATTGTGAGATAACTACTAATAGCTGGAATCTTGGGGAGAAAAGTTGCCCATTGTCTTGGCCAAAACATCTGATGCGGACACAGAAGGCAGCAACTTGAAGAAAGTAAAATGACACCAGGGCTGATGGGCTGATTTAAGGCTCTTTTAGAAAGAGAAATTGAGGGCTACCCAGGGCAAGCACTGCATGACTCTGGCAAGTAGATCCAGTCTCTCTGCTTCAGACATGGGTTTTAATCAAATCTGTTGTAACTGGGGTTAGCAAAACTCTAGTTTAGGTAATTACCCTTAGCAATATCTATCATGGGTATGCCACAGACTAGCCCAGTGACCTTGAACTAATACTTAACCTCACTGAGTCTTTCTCTATGGCACAATCAATACACTTCCTGTTCTTTTTAGGTCTTAACAGGGAACACCTGTGAGCAAATAACATAGTAAATGTGAAGTTTTGAGTTTCTCAGAGGAAAAACACGTTATCTACTAAAAATCATTGCAATGATTAAAGTTAATAATTATCATTAGCAGTACATTGGGATAAACAATCCTGCCAGTCAGGATTTGAGTAGCTTTTAGCTAAAAATCATCAGAGTTCAGCTTAAACCTTATGATGGTTCTACTGGAGTAGATACAAGGCTTAGGTATAATAAAAGTTTTGTTTTTTAGGAAGGGCATACCATAGGTTGATTTAGGACCCTCAAAACCATTTTCTTAAATTAAAAAAAAAAATTGGAATTGAAAGATGCTCCAGTATCAGACAAAACCTGTTCTGTTAGATGAGATTTCTTCAATTCAGTGACAATTGACTGTAGTTTTTGATTCTGTTCCCTTCATACATGTCCCTTCCTTCTGGACTCCTCCATATACAACTGTGAAACAATTGGAAAGCTACATACTCAACAGTCTCGACTCAGAAACATACAAACACCTAGTGTTCAATTCTTTCCAGTGTCTTATCAGCATTATTTTTTGTTTCTGTACGCATGATATTTGCATCACAGTAAATACTTACTATAATCAATGTCTGTTTTTAGTAGAAGTGCATTGTTTTTCACCTGTGCTTGCTGAAGTTTGGGGTATACAGGTAAGGACTGGCTGCTCATATGAGAGACTGCATGTTCTTTGTGTGGAATTTAGGGCAATTCTATGGCTGGTCATTGCCTCTTCTCCATCTAACACTGGTTGCTTGGTAAAACTTGGTGCAGCTGATCTCTAGTCTCTAAATGATGCCTCCCTGGTATGAAACTTGAGATGGGCTTTGGTGCCTAGAGGGTATTCTCTCTGCAGCCTCCTAACTTCAAAAATTCTATCTTCCTCTTACTTCTCACAACACCTAATAGATGATATCTGTGTGGGTTGCTGGAGTGACCACCTCCCACTGCCTAAAATGACTTCTGCAGCCTGCTCTAGACGCTTAGAAAACCCCAGAGCCCTACCCTGGAGATTCAGCTCAGAGAGAAGCAGAGGAGAACAGTCTTTTCTCTATTCTCAGTTATTTGCACGTCCTGGTGTTCAGCAAACAGCCAGCTCTATAATGAGATGACTGAAAGATGTTTACCTGTTTTCACAAAGGAGAGCAGAAGGGAATGGAGAAAATGCCAGTGCTCTACAAATTCTCTCCTTTGATTTCCTCTCCATGGATGCCCCTTCTCTAATAGCCTCTTTATGTATTTTTCGGTGGTAATATTTTGGTTTCAGTGGAAATTCCTAAGGACATATAAGTAGCAGAGAGATTCGTTTTCCACTTTATCTCCCCACATTATCCTTTAGTGAATATGGATATTTAGAAATGTGCTTTAAAGAGTGATTTTCATCTGTCCTCTTTAGTTAGGCAAAACAACACAAATGTATTTTGTGATAAATGAAATCTCTATCCTATTATAAGATGCCAAGGAAAGATGACAGGAGAGAAAAAAATCTAGGCTAACAAATAAAAATGATGGCTACCAATTTTTGAATGCCTATTAGGTTTAATATATGTGATATATAAATATTAATTCCAGAAATAAATTGCCTATTTAACTGATGTGGAAACCAAATCTAAGAGACGTCACCACATACCCAATAAAAAACAGAGGAGATGTTCAAATTCAGGTTTGGTTTACTTCAAATTCTATATTCTTTCTGTTATACCCCTTATCCTGCCATTCCTCTTGGTTGGCCAGGATCTGAGTCCCATTCCCAAGTATGAGAATTGCCTTTATCTTATGAGTCTTGGAAAAGGTATATTCACCTTCCATTATAGAAAGTGAAAATATTGGATACACACTTCCCCAGCCTCTTTTGGAGGTAAGACATGGACTTATAACCTAGGCTCTGCCAAGTTAGATGCTCTCACCCCAAAAATAGAGGATACTTGAGGGAGTTCTTCCTGTCAGCAGTAGCAGTTGCATGAAGGTTGAATTTCAGGGTAATAAGAGCAATACTTTTGATCCCTGCATCCAGTGTTCAGGGATAGCAACGCTCGTAATGAAGGCTGCAAAGTGCGATCCCCTGGGACAGCAGCCGTGACATCCAAATCTATCAGGTCAGTAGCCTGATTTGGGATATTATTCTTGGCTATGTCTCTGCTTCTCCATTTCAACAGGTCTGAAGTCCATCTAACATATATATATATTTTTAAATAAATCTCTTCTTCTTTAAATCTACAGTATTTGAATCATTTTAAGTCTATTTTCTTCCATCTTTTATTTATGTTTTCTGGGTTTAGGGCCCATAGAGTTTACCAGAAAGCTGGGTTGTCAGTATTATTATTGAATGTGTTTTGCAAGCTATTGTTTATTTAATTTCCTTAAAGACTAGTGTGACTTTTAGAATGTAAAGAATATCATCGCTGCAACTTACTTGGAAATATGCAAGAGCACAAACAATTTTTCCTGTAACATAGTAGGCATAGGCTTTGGAATTTGTGAAAAGAGAAGCAAAATAAGCATTTCAAGTAAGTAATGTTATAAAGTGATGCTCTTCAGTTGCCATCTGCCTAGCAACACCTGCTCAGTTCAAGGGTTAATGCACATGAAACCTGTCCTACTCTTTTCACTCCTTCTTTGCTTTGTAACTGACCAATCTCTCCTTTGACTTTACCTTTCCATTCTTATTACTTTATTTTAGCTTTGTTTTTGTTTTGTTAAGCTTACTCCAAACACACACATACACAGGTGCTATATTCAATGGCTCCTTGAGGGCAGATACACGGTCTCATTTGTATTTTTCTCTGCAAAGTCAAGCCCAGTTTTTGGCATGAAGTAGACAATCAGGGAATATTTATTTGAAGAAAATAATGAGTACTTTAGATTGTGATATGGTTAATTTCTCCCAAACTTCACCTTTGTTCAAGTCAAATATTCAAGATTTCTCTTTGTGATTTATATAATTCCTCATTAAGCTTTGGTGATTGACTTGGCTTCTACCAAATCCCAAGTTTCTAAATTCCATCCTTTACACATTTTCTCCCAACCCCAAATCCTTTAATGTAAATCAACATATAATGCATGTGCCCTGCACAACCAGTTGGCAAAGGATCTATGACTATTGTTTTAAACTTTAAAAACCCCCTCTGAAAAACCATGATGTTAATATCAGCATGTTTTAAACTGTTCCATACTTTCACTTTTCCTGTTCCCATTCCGTGCAGCGACTTTGAACCCATTATGACTTGGAAGAAAGCTTTTGGTTGCTTCATGACAGATGGTTTGTGTTGGTTATGTTAAACGTTTTAAATATAATTTGAGGGAGAGAGAAGTTTAGATTGGACTTAGACATGCCTTTAACTTTGTATGCTTACAGGCTACCTTCCAAAGTTCTGAGGTACAGTCATTATCCTAGCCTATAGTGTAAAACTATTTGTGTTATCAGTCTCAGAATTCTGAATTTCATGCTGTGAAATATGGGGGTTCCATTTTGTAACACTCCCTTTCTAGAACCTACTCTTTATTTTCAAAGAGAACAAGGGTTGTAGGGGAAGAAAAGAATGAGGATAATAATGGCTCCATTTTTACAAGCACCCTGTCAGGTTTTTGTGATGTAACCTCTGTAAATTTAAGTAAAGGCAGGTGAGAAAGACCCAGGGGCTCCAGCCACACAAGGCTGCCCTACATGTACCTACTGTTCTATCTAACCCTAACTCTCTCCTAGTCTTTTAAAGGAGAAAAGAAAAGGACATGAATAGTTCCTGTCTGTTGTACTGCAGACTGGATAGAATATATCAAAGAGGAAATTATACGTCTGGGATTTGGAAAACATTCATTATAGCTGATCATAGAACAAATTGACATGGACTTTTGCAATGTGCTGGCCTTACAGTAGATTTAAATATATAGAACAAAGGCAAGGACAGGCAGTAGCGTGACCTTGCTTTCCAGTCAATTTCTTTAAATATCCTTTTAAGATTTCTGTATTTCAGGCTTAAAAAAAGATACTGAGCTCCTTCTTGAAAAAGAAACTATGTTAAAGGTTATATTGTATAAAAAGATACCTTAAAGGCATTTACAGTTTATTGGGGGAGGAGGTGTCAAAGAAATATAACAAATTATAATATAACATTTAATAACAATCATATTGAGTAATTACCCTGTGCTTCAAATAATTATGATTATTTTATTAATAAGACCTCCTTTGACCTTCATAACCACCCTATTATTATCTACATTTTACAAATAAGGAAACTGAGATATAGGGAGTTAGACAACTTGCCTAAGACCACACAGCTAGTGAATAGAGGAGTAGAATTCATACCCAGCCAGTCTGGCTGCTGAGCATGTATTCTACACAATCCTGCTTTTTACACAATAATAAGAGAAGATGTAAGGTGGTATTTGTTAAACGAATGTGTATTCCAGAGATAGAAAAATGATGGATTGGGATAAATCTGCTTCTTAGGGGGTTACATCACTTTCTGCTTGCCATCCTATTGTTTAGAAAAGTTGCTATTTTTTTGTTTTAATTTTTATTAGTTGAGAGTACTTAAAAACTGAGGGATTTTTACATTGACATCCAGATGTAGACTTCTCTTGACAATTCAGAAGATTTGGATATCTTTGCCCACATTCTTAGGAGAAAATACTGTCTACAGCTAAGTAGATTCTGTTCACTTTAGAATTGGCATTTCTCTTCAGTTTGCCACAGTCCCACCACTCCCTCTTGTTTCCCACAGAAGCATTGAGTGTCAGCTGCCATTTATCATCCTGCTTCCATAGTTTTTTTTCTCTTGTGGTAGAGTTAGGGAGGAAAATGTCTCTTATACTCATGTCTGTATCAAGTGTAAGAAAAATGAGAAATATATGTAGATACTAGGCATTTACACTTACTCATGTTTTCTGCCAGGTTTGTAAACATGAGGTTGTATTCTATGTAGGCTGTAGCACAAGGCACACTTGGACAAGAAACCTGCGCTGAAAAACGAAAGGAATTTTCTTGGGTCTCAGAGAGTAGATGGATTTTGTAGGCAGAGAGAGGTACAGCAAGGTACCTTAGGGAAGGTAGGAAGTTTAAATGGGTACAAATCAAACTGCAGTTTTTACAAATAAAAGATTCAGTAGCAAAATAAGCATTATCAGTTTTCAACTAGAGTAATTTGTGATGGTTTTGGTGACTTCCTGTGTTGAAATGCAAAGAATGCTTAAACAAGTCTAAGAATATTTTAATGAAAGGGCCAATCATGTCTTCTTTTTCACTTTGTCCCTTGTCTGCAAGACAGACACAAAAATGCATACACACGCACAGAAACATACTGGGAAATACACATAAACGTGTGAACAGCCACATACACACTGCTTTTTTTTTTCTTTGAATTGTTTAATGGGTTTAGGGGACAGGGTGATTGTTATAACTGTAACAGTAACTGAATTGCCAGACTATAATTACATCAGATGATTTGGGTAACAGCATTAGAGAGCTTATTTTCTTTCAAGTAGGCACTTACAGATCTACTGGGTCACAGATGCAATAATGATTAACGGCTGGGCCAGTGATGCCTTAAAGATAGAATGGACAGATGACCATGTCCATGTGATTGCCAGTCATTTAATGGTTTGACGTTCCAAATCCCAGGCCAGGCCTTCTGTCGTGGTTTTATCTCTACCAGTCCTGAGTGCAACCTCCTCTAACCCTTTCTCCAGATGAAAAAGAAATGCATTAAAATGTAGTTTTAAATAGGTTATTAAGTTGGCATCTTTCAGAATAATAGAGAACAATTTCAGAACTGTGCTTGAATGCATTTGACCACATCATCTTCATATACAATGAACCTCACTGAGTGCCAGTTTGCTACACTTCACTGTACTTAAAGGTAGTTCTCAACATAATAGTCCATTCCAATTTATCTTATTCCAGTAAAATGAGTATTTTGTAAACTCCAGAGGCACAATTTCCCTTCTTATGTATTCAATCTTAAAAGTATCACATTTAAACAAAAAGCAAACCTTTAAATACCGCCCTCATTCTTCCATATGCCTGTATTTAAATGACTATATATCAGAGTGAAATAATTTGTGATAACTGCAAATTCTTAAGATGTAGCCTGGCTAAGTGACTTCTGTTCAATACCAAAATATTGCTTAATAAACTGCTTGAGGCAAAATAGAAGTTTCACAAATGTTAAGTGTATTTTTCTCTCTTCTGATATAACTTGATTTAAAACATGTAGATGGGATCCATGCACAATGAAATTACTGTCCTGCAGGTGCATAGTAACAAACATAAAATATGGAAAGTATACGCAAGGCATATGGGAAACCAAGTGTTAACCAAGCTTTAGAATTGAGAAAAGTCTCCCTAGCATTTGATGCAGTAGAAAGGGTCTAGATATTTTGGAGTTTTATCTCGTAACTGTTAATTTTAGTCTTTAAGGTATTCCCTCCTTCTCCTTTCCTCTCTCCCTCCATCTCACCCTTCTTTCAACCTTTAGTCTACTCTGTCATTCCTTTGTAAATTTAGTAGCTACTGTGTGCCAGTTACTGTGCTAGCTGGTGGGAATACTAACATCCTTACATTGGTTTGTTAGGGCTGCTATCACAAAATACCACAGAATAGGGCTTAAACAGGAATTTATTTCTCACAATTCTGGAGGCTAGAAGTTAAGATCTAGATGGTCAACAGATGTAGTTGCTCCTGAGGCCTCTCTCCTTCACCTGCAGGTGGCTGCGTTCTCAGTGTGTGCTCATGTGGCTTTTCATTTGTACACAGACATCCCTGGTATCTCTTATAAGGACACAAGTCATATTGGATCAGGGCCTACTCATATGACCTTATATAAGCTTAATTACCTCTTTAAACGTCCTATCACCAAATAGTCACATGATAAGGTACTGGGAGTTAGAACTTCAACATATTACTTTTTTTCAGTGATGGGGGACACAATTCAGTTCTATAATATATCCTAAGATAAGGCACCTATCTTAGAGAAGCTTATGATACGAGGAATAGGACAGAGAAGTAAACAAAAGTATGAATCATTTGATCAAAAAATATCATTTTACCTCTCAATTTCTCAGCATTTTTGTTTGTTTGTTTTTGTTTTTGTTTCCCCTGCTAATGGAAGATTGGGTAGATAATATCCAGGCTCGCTTACAGCTTTTGATGTCTATGTCTGAAGTTAGGGCTAAAGCACAAAGTGAAATAAATACGGAGGATGGGAGGGGAACCTGACTGGGCAGCAGGGAGAGCAGCAACAGGAGGGTGACTGTTGCTTTCCCAAGAGCCACTGCTCGACCTCCATCAATCCTCTTCAATTTTCTAAGAATGCTTTTCAGTCCATCATCTGTTTTAGGGAGTTGGTGATTTTTATCAGTCAGTCACCTGCCAACCCTGCATTCTGTAAGAAGGAACCAAAATTCAACAAATTTTCTCCAAAAACCCACCCCCAAACAAAACTCTTCTTGGAATTGGGCAGATGTCATATTGTCTGAATTTAGGAACTGTTTCCTTAAAAGAATTCCAAAAATATGTACCACCACATCAACAACATAACTGCTGGCCCACATAATATTGAAGGAATACAAAGGAAACCCTTAGTGTTGCATATTCAGAAACAGTAATATAGGGCTTATTTTCATAAGTTGTGATTCTTCTTTCTGAAAGTGAATTTCCCCTTTTTCTTTTACCTTTTATCCAGTGTGAAGTAATTTAAAAATCCATTAACACATATTGCCATGTTAATTGGATGATATTTTTCAAGGTCAAGAAACTATCAATAGATATTGAATGGTGACTATAAATAAACTCATCATAGTAATTAGATTTGTCAATTAAAATTGGGAACAGCTAACTCTTTATGACTGGATTAAAGCTAGATCATTTTGGAAAAATAATTTTGCTCAAACATAATAGGTGAAGAATACTTGATGATCTCATATGCAAGTTTGATGCCGTGAATGAAATAAGCTCTTGTTTTTTTTTAATATCAAAAGATTAAGAAAATCCTGGAAATGTGGATACTTATGAATTTTCTCTAAAATACAAAAAAATTAAAACAAAGTAAAACTCCAATGTAGTATGTATCAATGGGTAATAAGTTCTAATATTTGTTAAAAACTTGGTCTATACTGGTCTGTATACTAAAACTTCAAATGCATTATCTATTTTATTTCTTGTAAAAATTGCATGAGGTATATAATTATCTTCTCTTTGCAGGTGAAACTTTTCCAAGGTTGCTCTTACTAGTAAGTGCTGGAGCTAGATGAAAATTTAGGTCCATCTAACTCCAAGCCTGATGCCCTCTCCACCTCTCCACATGTGCATGACTAGATAAATATTTTAATTAGTATTACTTTGTTCATTATTTCCTCCATGTGATAAGGTTTCTGGTGAAGAAAAATGGAACCCTTGTTTCAGTTTTTATAGATTTGGAAAAGCTATTCTGAAAACCAAACAACATATTTATTGTATATTTCTCCATTTTTTTAACTTGGAAATTATACAGTATATACATGTGTGTGGCCACTATTTGTATGTATTTTTGTTGGTGACACAGAGCTATATATTTTTCCACATTTGTGTTCTCTCTTTTTAAGGCATCCAAATTGCATAGCACTTTTAACATCATTGGTCTGGAAATGCCAGGTGTTTGTTGCATGGAAGGGAGGTGTGATTATCAACTCCTGAAGGCCACAATCTGATAAATTCATGCAGAAAATAATTATTTAGTGCACATCATATTCCAAGGCCTGGTCTAGGTGCTAGCTGTATAGCAGTGGAGTCAAAAGACGACAATCTCTGAACTCAAAAGGCTTCTATTTTGGGAGTAGAAAGACAAAATCAGAACATGGTCTCAGATCTATCTCATCACAAAGTGCACTCTTTAGCATTAAACTATTCTGCCTGCTCATATCAGCTGAGTTACTTTTTTTTTTTTTAAACTCAACAAAAAACTGCTCTTGGTGGTGGTTGTGGGGGTTGAAGGGCCATAGAGTGTATGGTTGATAGCTGGAGTGTAACACTAAGGTTCACCTTAGTTTATGGAAGTGCCATACTGCCTGCTGACATGACATCTGAGAACATGATGCACTAGGGAGGGCTCCACACTTTTTGATTGTTGCAATAAAATGCCTGGAGTATATGATATGCCAGATTTCCAAAGAGACTAGCCCCAGAAACTTCTGTCATGAACATTACTGTACAGGGTAGGTTTCAATACTGAAAACCAACTTGAATGCCACCTTTTAATTTACTCAAATGAATGTTTTTATTGAGCAATCACTATGTCTTAGGCTCTAAACAATAGATATAAAAGATGAAAAAGAGTCTTATTCTCAAATAATCAAGATTTAGTGGGAGAAATCACTACAAAATAATTATAACTACTGATAAATACTGGTACATGTATAGATACATATATATACATATATATGTTCATATACATTACCATGTTAGTATGCACATATATAAACCACTGTGAATGAGGATTCTTTATATCTGGGGAGGTAAAGGAAATGTGCATAGTGAGAGGTGATATTTGGGCTAGATGAAGGCTTACTTATAGTTTTCGAGGAAAAGGATGAGGGTGGATGAGTGAGGGCTTTTCAGTAAGTTAAATGCAAAGCAAAGATTTGGTGACATGACAAAAGGGGACATCTAAAACAAATATCAAATATTTTGACATTGATAGAATACTGGCTGTAAGGGTAACTGAAAATAAAGCTGAAGAGAACACAATGTGTGCTGTGCTGGATCTGAGGGTAAGGAATGTGAACTCGGCTTTTAATCTGATGATGAGGAATGTGAACTCCTTTCCATGCTCCTCAAATTAAGAACAGATACTTCAGGGAATATGGGGTTGTCAAAGTGGTACAGAGGTAAATATATAAACCTGGCCTCTCTGTAATACCAACTTTTTCTTAATTACCTTGAAGAAAAAAAGAACACCTGATTTAAAAATACTAACCATGGATAAATTATGAAGAAGAATGCAAAATTCACATGCGTTTTTAACTTTCACATCTATTTGTTGAAGTGCAATATACAGAGAGAAAAAAATCAGTGTAGAGAAGGTGAATTTATGCTGATGGCAACCGGTACTCCATCAAGAAATAGACTATTAGCAGCACCCCTGAAAATCCCTGGTGTGCCTTTCCAGTCTTTCTCTACTTCCTTTCACCAAGAGGAAGCCCTGTCTTGACTACTAACAGCAGAAGTTAGTTTCACCTGTTTCTGAACTTTACAGACATGAGTATTCTTTTGTGGCTGGCTTCAGCACACAACATGTGTGGGATATTTAACAATACTTTGTGTGTAATTGTAAACTGTTCACTCTCACTGTGATATAGTGTTCATGTGTGAGTATACCACATTTTGTTTATTCATTCTGCTACAGCTTGGCATTTGGATAGTTTGCAGATTTTCACTATTACAAATAGATGTGATCTGACATAAAACTGTCTATTCATGAACATATGTCTAACAGCAAAGTTGCTATAGGTTTGAATATGTTTACCTTTAAAACACATAATTTTTCAAAGTGGTTGTGTGATTTGCACATATACTAGCAGTGGACAGTATTAGGAGTTTGGTTGCTCTACATTCTTGATAAAATTTTCCATCTTTTTGATTTTAGTCATTCTGATTGTGATTTTTGGGAGGCAAAGGTGGGTGGAATTTGAGTTCAGGAATTTGAGACCAGTCTGGCCAACATTGTGAAACCCTGTCTCTACTAAAAATACAAAAATTAACCAGGTGTGGTGGAAAGCACCTGTAGTCCCAGTTACTCAGGAGGCTAAGGTGGGAGAATTACTTGAACCCAGGAGGCAGAGGTGGCAGTGAGCCAAGACCTTGCCATTACACTCCAGCCTGAGTGACAGAGTAAGACTCTGTCTCAAAAAAAAAAAAAAAAAAAAAAAAAAAAGAAAACAAAAGAAAAAAAAAAGAACTTCCTGAGTGTGGGTAATTTATAAAGGAAAAGAAGTTTAATAGACTCACAGTGCTGCATGGCTGGAGAGGCCTCAGAAAACTTACAATTGTGGAGGAAGGGGAAGCAGGTAACTTCTTCACAAGGCAGCAAGAGAGAGAGCAGAGCAGGGGAAACCATCACTTATAACACCATTGGATCTTCTAAGAACTCACTCATTATCATGAGAGCAGCATGGGGGAAGTGCCCCCATGATTCAGTCAACTCCCACCTGGTCCCTCCCTTGACATAATGGGGATTACAATTTGAGATGAGATTTGGATGGGGACACAGAGCCAAACCATATCACTTTTGTTATTTAGATATCCTCTTTGGATATGTTTATTCATCTTGGGTCCATCTTTTCATTGGGTTTTTATGCTTTTGTTTTTCTTATTGATTTGTAGTAATTCATTATATATTATAGATATGAGTTCTCTGCCAAATATCTGTATTGCCAATATCTTCTTGCAGACTGTGTTGATGTATACATGTTTTTAGCTAATATATAAGACTTGAATAAAATTATGTTCAGTTTAATCACTTTGGGTTATGCCCAAGTCAAAAGTCACTTCATCAAACACTATCTAGGTATAGGTGTAGTCGTTGGTTTGGGGGATATAACTGCTCTCAGGGTTTTCAGTAGACAGAGGTAGGTAATAGACACACACACACAAACACAAAATACAACTGTATTTCTGTATCTATCTGTATATTATTAAATCAATCAGTTCATAATATACACATATATATACACACATTTATACACACACACATACATGTACACATACACACACACACACACACACACACACACATATATATATATATTTAATTCCAATCCAACACCATAGGTTTCCTTTAATTTTTTTCTTTTCTATAATTGTTAGTCTTTTCTCTACAGTGAGAAACCTGTTTCCCTTTGTTCTCAACATAGTTACGTGATCACTGTCACTGTCTGTAGCCAATCTGCCGTCTCATCATCTTTCCCTTCCTACCCTCTGGACCTTGTCTTCCTAACTGCTCAGGCTTTAGTACCTGTTACCAGGCTGCTCCCTTACATAACATGAGCTTCTCTTCCACTGCCGCTCTGATACTTCTAGGTAGGCTGTTCCCACTGCCCCTACTCCCTTTCTGCTTCTGAGAAGCCTTTTTCACCCATCAGTGCCCCAACTTCTCACTTGCCCAGCAGGCATCTACCTTGCCTGGCATTATTTGTTAGTTTTTTTTAATTGAATTATTCAGGAAAGGGAAGGTAGAAGAGAAGGATAATGAAAAGAAACTATTTAATTTCCTATTTTGTGCTTTTTTCCAAATGTTATAAATTTTACATTTACTTTAAGTAAATACGTCAATCTTTTGAGTGATTTATTATATCAGCTTTGGGCTTAAAATGTGATGTCATATAGAGATATTGAAAATATATTATTTTTTCTAACTTTCTACATTTATTTATCTAATCAATAAAATATTACTTTTGTTATTTAATGTGAGGGGAAGATCTAAGCTAATTTTTTCTTACTATTGCAATCTCACCTTCTTTGCTTTACTCTTAATTTTATTTCCTGTGGCCCCCCGCTTATCCCTTTTCTTTTTTAATCTGCATTTATTTTTCCTCTCTGCAATCCTGTCTCTATGTTCCCTCGAATCCTGCCACCAAAGGTCACAGACTCTGCCAACTCCTCCCTACGGTGCCCTTTGCTTTCCCCTCTGCCCTCATCTGGATGCTTTCAGACTATCAAAACTCCCACTCCTTGAGTAATTGTCAGCTAGGTTTTAGGCAATCAGGCTGATGAGTCATTCCCAGTCATGAATGCCAAATAAATCACAGATATGTAAGACTCATCTTAAGAAAGGTTCGGCAGAAAAGGACCCTCTGGTTCTCTAAGATCTTCCAGCCCTAATGTCCAGTGTGCAGCCAATATCAGCAGAATTATGTTTTTATTCTTCTTATTAGGGAACTGTCTTGCCCTAAGCAAAGAGGGACTTCCTGCTCCAATAGGCTTTTACCCCTGGAGTACACTGGTCAGAAAAGGCTTCCTATAATATCTAGATCAAATATTTCATCTGTAGGAGAGGTAAGTTAAACGTTGCAGAAGCATCTCAAGACAGTGTCTTCAAGCCTACTTGTTCTTCCACTCCTTGTTCCCAGATGAACAGAGAAATGCTGCATTTGAGTGCTGGAAACAGCCATGGATGTGAACTGGTTTACATTAACTTCTCAATGTAATACCATGAAAATCACAATCACTCATTTGATTGCTGCAGGTTTTATATTACAATATCACTTACATTTTCTCAATATCAGATTTTAAAGTTCTATGGCATGATTATCAGTCCACAACTTTAAATAAGTAGCCATTGAGGGAGCAAAGAGATAAAGATGCTGTTTAAAGAATATGCATTGAAAGGACTAAAGGTCAGTGAGTAATTTTCCTTTTCTCTTGATTCCCAAATGAATGCCTTTGTGAGGAACTTTGTATTTATTTTAGGGAGATGCTTATGTCCTGAGTAAAGTCAGAAAAGGCACTAAAATAATGTGGTTATAATTAGGAAATAGTTGGGGATGAGGAGGGAGAGGGAACTTATATATGTGTGCTGAGTGATATTTGAAAACTATCTTCAAGGTGAAACTAATAAGCTAAACCTTTGCCAATCTTTCTGAAACATACAGTCAACCTTCATTGATATAAGGGAGCAGTGGTGTGTATAATTAGCAAAGAGAGGAGAGTTCCTTACCCTTTTCTATTAATGTGAGCAAGGGGGAATTGATTCAGGTTGCTTAGTAGACAGGAGAGGAGAGGATCTCTTTTCTCATCAAATCTTCAACACTTTTTCTTCCTTCTCTTCATTTTAAGCTATAATTTTGTTTATTTCACAGAAGAGAAATAATCAGGAGAGAATTTTCTGTCTTTCTGTCTTCACATCCTTCAACCCTGTACATCTGCACATATACACTCTGCCTTCCTTCTTCACTGTGGAGGGAACATGTTTCTAGCTATGGCAACACCCTTCACTCGCCCACCCTCCAACCCCCGGTATTTGTTCTTAAGTCTCTATCCCTCTGGCTTAACCAAGGCCATTACTCCAGTGATCTCTTTTCTCTTACTTCATCATTTAGTGCTTTTTTTTTTTTAACCAAATCCTTCTTTTCAATGAACAAATATATAAGCTTTCTGAACAAATACACAAGCTTTGTCTCATCTTAAAAACAAATTACAACCATCACACCCCACCCCTGCAAATTTCTCTTTACCACATTTATCTGCTCTTTTTTCGAATGAAAGTCCCAGGAAGGGCTGTTCTATACGTACTATAGACCATTTGTCCCCTTTCGTCTTTGAACCCACTTGCTGACCTTGGAAGAACTCTCATAAAGGATGCCTGACTTTCATGTGAATAAATGAAATGGTCAGTTCTCTGTCCTTGTCTTACTTTACCTCTCAGTATCTTTTCACACAGTTAAGTATGTCCTCATTCTTCAAAGACTTTGTTTAACTGATTTCTAGGATGCCACTTTATCTTGGTCGCCTCCATCACTAGAGATTCCTCCTTAGTCTCTCCCCACTGTCCTGACCTTTAAAGTTTAGAGTGCAGTTTCCTATTGTTCTTTTTATTCTCATGGCTTTAAATATAGTATTCACTCTAGCCAAAACTTCTTTGCCTGGAGGCTGTTTACCCAGATATAAACAGCCTGGTTTTGGGGTTTTGTTTTGTTTTACTCTTTCTTTTTTTAGACTTTATTTGATCAGTCTCCGATCAAATATTGGGCTTTCTGTAAGATCTTCCCTGATGAACCTACATAGAAGAGCCTCTCCCATCAGTCCCTGTACCTCCGACCTTTCTATTCTTCCCCAAGCTCTAATCAACATTTGACTTGCTGTATATTTACTTGCAAAAATTTACTTGGAATGTAAACTTGCTGAGCTGATGTCAGGGTTTTTACTTTGTTGACTGTTGAATCCTGGCAACTAAAACAGCACCCGGCACATAATAGGTACAGAGTAAATATTTATTGAATGGGTGGATGACTGACTCATGGTAAAGGCAACAAACAATTTCTTACCTTGTTAAAAAACTATAGAGGCTGGAGTACTATCATGTTTGGGGAGCAGAATAGGAAGGTGGAAAAGGACATTTGGGAAGATAATGGTGGCCAGAGCCCAAGCACCACCTAGTTGGCGCCAAACCAGCGTCTTTGGAAGAGAATTCCAGCTCTTGAGTGAGAATAAAGTGACTCATGTGGCATACAGGTGGGTTATTGATTTTTCAGGCATAAAAAATTAGGATATGCTCATGTGGAGGTAGATAGCCCCAGAAATTTTTGGTCAGTAGAAGGAAAAACCTGAGATGTGTAAGGTAAGAAAAGCTATTTCCAGGACAGACTGACCTTATGAATTCTTAAAGTTTATTTGTCAGAAACTGTAACTTCTTCAATATATATATGTATTTAAAAGATGGAGTACCAATGTTCTTTTCTTAGGAAGTATTTTTGGCTTACAAAAAGAGGCAGGAGAAAAAATAACAACATATTATGTATATGAGAATCAGCAGCTGCAGTGCAATGAAAATAAGGCAATGAGTTTTTTAAATTAAAAATATTCTAATTTAAAGTCTCCTGTCTCTTACTATTAAAGAAAAGTTCTTTAAGGCAACAAGATACAGCTATAGAAGCTTACAATCTGTTTTAATCTTGGGTCTACTGCAAAAGTAATGGAATAGCAAAATGGGAATTACTTAAATTCTTATTACTTGAATTTCTTTATTTGTATATTGAGGATGCTAGACTGGAGTAAAATAAGCAAATATATTTCATCTTCTTTGCCAATGGCAGCTAATTGGTAGGGGCATCCTAGAGTGCTGTATGGATAAGCATTTGAGGCCACAACTAGGCTCAGCAGAAAAGAGAGTTGAAATTGATTGGTGCTGTCTGCCTTGGGTTTAGGGAAGATGAATGGCAGATTGTGTGCTGTGTCTTTGCTATTCTGGACTATATGATCTCTAGGGTATTTTTCAGTTCTAAAATTCTATGTTTAGAATGTGTAGTATATTAAGTATAATCTTTACAATAATGATAATGATAAGATTTTACATGTAAAATGTTAAATGTTATTTTTAGTGGATGTTTTTGGAGAATCTAAATATGTTTCATAATGATTTCTTCTAAAGCTACTGGGATTTATATATTATTCAAAATATTTTTATATTGTGTGCTCAGTAAAACGTAACTGTATATAAGCAGAATATAGAAACAATAGTGATATTTTGCCGTGAAAAACCCAAGTTAGAATCAATGAATATAATTCACAGAAATCAGGTTTTAGTTTAGTTCAAAATAATCTTGCAGTTTTCCCCACTGGCTTTGCCTCATAATATACCCATAAGAAATACTATTTTAGCATACAGCTAAAATAGTTGCGTCCAGCATTGAAGCATTTCAGCTACAATTTTCTCAAATTACAATAGAAACTTCTAGAATTGGATGGCAGAGAACGGTTGATCTTCATCTCACTTCTTGGATAGACAGCTGAACATTGCTAAGTTAACAGAATTGTAGGGGTTTGACATAAGGGGCTATGTCTAGAGATATTTAGAGGTAATTTAACTTTCAATATATAACCTTAATTAAAAGGTACAAACAATGTCTGTGTCCATTTGTATTTCTTACAGCAATTCTTTCCTGACACCTACCCACAATATATCATGTGAAAAAAAAATTTTGGGTCCAATATGTGGATTAAGATAACTTTTCAAGGACAGTACCAAACATGATAAAATAATGTAACTAGATGAAAGATGGCATTATGTTTTGAATATTTTTTTGTAACAGTAACCTAAGTAATCCCAGGAAAGACATGTCAGTTTGTGGAAGTAAGCATGTTTTGGTCATGTAAATATTCAAGTGGATGCTACTGCAAATGGCTCATCTTCAAACGTTACTGAATTTGGTATGTAAGTACTTATAATTTTTGAATGGAGATAACTTAAGTAAAACCGAATAAAAGTGTTTCCGAATACATGATTCCATGTGCAATCCTGGATTTATCTGTAGTGTTTAGATAGTCTGAACTCTTTTTCTCTAATTCTTAATTTTAAATATATAATTAAGGGATTTTTTTTTGTTAATGGAAAAGGATCTTTAGAAATCATCAAAATCAAGGCAGGGCATGGTGGCTCACGCCTGTAATCCCAGCACTTTGAGAGGCCACGGTGGATGGATCATAAGGTCAGGAGATTGAGACCATCCTGGCCAACATGGTGAAACCCTGTCTCTACTAAAAATACAAAAGCTAGCTGGGTGTGGTGGCACTTACCTGTAATCCCAGCTACTCAGGAGGCTGAGGCAGGAGAATCGCTTGAACCTGGGAGGCAGACATTGCAGTGCGCTGAGATCATGCCACTGCACTCCAGCCTGGTGACAGAGCAAGATTCTGTCTCAAAAAAAAGAAAAAGAGAAAAATCATCTAACTCAGTATTCTCATGTTTCTTTCTTCTCCTTTATTTTACTTTATAGTTTATATAATTTCTGTATTCAGCTTGGTTCTTTGTTTTTGTTGTTTTCCTATCTGTCTGATCTAACTCATTATTTTGGAACAAATACACCAAGTCCTGCTTTCTAGATGACACTTGGTAGGAGCCAAACACATGAAATGAGGTGTCTGCGAATTAACTGAACAGTGGTTTTTGGGTTTACACCCTGACCAAATTGTCTGAATTTAGACTAAAATGGGTTGACAGTTTTCCTACTTAGGCTATCTGAGTTATTCTTTATTGAAAGCTGTTTCGATTCATTGTGTCTGTTTTACTCACATCCCTGTAATCTCTAATTACTTGCCTCAAGGTGACTGACTATGGTGTGCAAGCTGCTCTTGTACTGGAGGCTTTGTTTTATAATACAGTCATCTCTTACTGGAAGGGTCCACATTTTGTTCATCTTTCTTTTCACACATCTTGGACAGGGCTTTCTACTCAGTAAGCCCATACTTGAGATACAGGTTAAGCAGTTTTGCTACAAATTAGGCCCTCAACTATGTGGTTCTAATATGAATTACTCTAGAGCCTTAGTTGAATCACTTTGGATATTCTTTTTGGCTCTTTCAAAGTCTTCCCAAGCTTTGACCATTTTTGAAGACCTCATGTTATGGGAACTTTGTTTTAATATTTGGGATGGTTTTGACAGTTGTAAAATATCCTAGAGTTCCAAGGCCATTATTTTCTTTTGCATTTCGTAGATTGATTGCAACTCCAAAATTACTTTTTATTGAGTCTTACTCATGCTTATAGATGAACATTTCTGAATAAATGGTATATTCAGGAGATTTAGGGAATTTGACTACAAATTTCTTTTTGTCAGTGATGACCCAATAGAGGAAAAAGAATACTGATATTTAAGAACACTTAAAAAATGCAGAAGTGAGAATCTCATAGTAACCATAAGGAATTCAGACTAGATGTAGATAAGCCTCTTCAGTTTACGTAGGAAGAAAGTAAATCAAATAAAGATTAGATGGGTTGTACAAGATGTACACTAGTTAGTAACTGAAAGATTACTAGACTCCTATTCCAGTGCTCTTTCAACTTCACTGTCCTGGAAGGTAAATGTAACCTCCTCAGTTCAGTTCTTTCTCATCTCTATTCCCACCCCTTCTGCTATCTAGAATAAATCATAAATAATCAGTGTTCTTCTAAGCCTTTTCCTAAAACAAAAGAGAGACAGTGAAAGGCTGCTGAACTTGGTATAGTTAAATATGAGACACTGGGTAGGGTGTATAATGAGTGGTTAAACATGGAAGACTTCATACATCATGTTTATCTAATGTTTTCAAAGTCTTTAAAAAAATTCTTCACTAAGTTGCCTAGGCATTTACAGCAAAGTCTAACCACCCCCATCACTATCAACATTACCCTGCAATTGTTTTCTTCCTGATTCTGTTATACAGAATTGCATTCCAATTTAGGTTACTTTAACTGTCAGAAATATCAGAAAGAGCTTTTGCACTTTAAGCAATCTTCCTAAACTCCTGTCCAGTAGATACAAGGCAAGCGATTTTGAAGCAATCCTTGTTTTGACTTCCCATTGCCCTTTCACCTGAGATGTAACTTTCAGCTTATTAGCTCTTTCTGACATTACCTTGAGAGTTATACTGTGCTCTACCTAGAGAGGTAGATTGGAAGAGGTCACACAACTCTAGCCTTGCCGGGATCTATTTGTAAAACCCATATTTTGTTTAGATACTTGACATCTAACATTTCAGTTGCTCAAGTGCTCACGGTTATCATTTTCAATGAACTGAAACTTACCATTTTAGCTGTGGGTCAGCCTTTTACTTGGTTTTTATTGTGAGGTATTACCCATCCTAAGTTATAATAAAATCATTTTTATTTTGCTTTTTAAAAATCTGAAGAAATATTATCAGCATAGAATCTACCAGTTACTTCTGTAGGCATTTTACTTAAAGACAAGAAAGAACAAAAGAATAAGGACCTCCCTTCCCAATATTTTTAGCACAGTATGCTTTGGTAGGCAGCAAATCACAGGGCTGTACTCTGCTAGACCTTCAGAAAGAAATGGAGCCAATTAATGTACAATTACTGGCAGCAGTGCTTTATTTATAGGGTCTTTTACAATGAAACTTTTTAAAAGGCTAATTGTAGGCATCTGCTTCATGTACCTTAGCAGTGACATAGCCGGTATTTGCTAAGATCTTCTGAGCTTTTACAGCTTTACACAAAAGGACATATTGGCAATTTCGTTTTCCTATGTAATAAGGAGACTATGCAAAATAGTAAGCTAGAATTCAGCATTGTTGTAGAAATGCTCAATGTCACCAGAGCGATTGACTTGTTCCACCTGGCTTTCAGACATTTGGAGAAGTAAAACATATGTACCTTAATTGCAAAATGTAGGCTTAATGAACGTGCAGGCGTTATGTTATACCAAATGCAACAATCGACATGATGGCAAGCTACTTAAGAACATGTCACAATGTTTGGCTTTTAAGACGTTTGCCTTTGGCAATGTTTCAGAGAAGAATATGTTCCTTACATTTGCAGTCCTGTGAGCCTTTAATAATAAAGTGTTCAGCATATGAAGCCGGTATTTATTTTAAATTGCTATGTCAATATTTTTGTTTAAAAGCAGGCTTGATTCCCTGTGTGGACTTTGTTGAAGCCTTCTATCACTGCTTTTTATTTGAGTTTGATTTAGCTTCTTTTCCCCCTGATTTGGTGTTTTGCAGAATGGCTTGCTTGAAAGCCTTCTGATTGGGTTGGGGGGATAGAGTTGCTGTGTGAATTTCAAAGCCCAGAAAATGCAAAAGGAGCTGAAGGCATCAGAGAAGTGACTGCAATCAAGCAGCATTGGTTGTGTGACCTTGATGCTTCCCAGAATAGCCACCACATTTGGAATAAGGGAAGCCCTGAATTCAAATGCCTCAGCATGACCTCACTACTGGCAGCCTTCTTTCTCCTACTGAGATGTTTCCAGGACTAATGCCAATGTTTAGTCCAGTTGTAGGAATCTAAAATATCAGGCTTTTGTTTTCAAAACCACAAAATAGGCTGAGGTGGACAGATCATGAGGTCAGGAGATTGAGACCATCCTGGCTAACATGGTGAAACCCCGTCTCTACTAAAAATACAGAAAATTAGCCAGACGTGGTGGCATGAGCCTGTAGTTGCAGCTGCTAGGGAGGCGGAGGCAGGAGAATCACTTGAACCTGGGAGGTGGAGGTTGTAGTGAGGCGAGATCGTGCCACGGCACTCCAGCTTGTGCAACAGAGTGAGACTCTGTAACAAAAGGAAAAAAATATTACAAAATAAAGGGAGCTAGTCTGGAATATTGCATAACTGATTAAATCCTAATATGATGTCAAAACAAATTTCCCCAGCAGTTGAAAGAATGCCTCATCTACCGCAGATACAATTGCTTTGTAGATGCCATGAGCTCTTCCAACAAATTTTTGGGCAGTTCTGTTCATGAATTCTCACAATTCACCATCTCAGGCACATCTCTGTGGGGTAGTTAAAATTAAAATGCCTTTTCTTGAAGGCAGTATGAAACAATATGCATCATCTATACACACTGAGCTGAAAAAATACTGTATTCATAAATTAAATTGGACATTTTGAAAGGTTAACACAAAATGCTACTTTGCTCTTGGTAATCAATAAGAAAAAAAGACTTCAGGTAATTAAAATCTGTGAAGTGAACATTTCTCATTTGGAATCTATTAAGAAGAATATAAGCAGACAGAGGCAAGAGATAAATAACGAAAACAAGTCAACATTTTTTGTTTTGTGGTGGCAAGGAAATGTAACAATAGATAGTCTGAGATCTGAAGTAATAAAACATGTTACAGAAAATATAACCTTTACATTATACAGTATGTGTAAAATAGATGTATATTACTTAATTTAAATGTTAGGCCGTGATTTAAAAATATGACTGTTCTATATGCTAGGCTCCAGTTTAGGTTGTTTAGGGCCTCCTCACTGAAATTTTGGCCTAGGAACCAGCGTGTAGCATAGGTGCTTGCCAGAAGTGTGGAATTTTAGGTTCCTTTTAGCCCTACTAATCAGAATTAGGAATGTAATCATATCTCCTGGCGATTCACAGGCAAACTAAAGTTTGAGAAGCATGTGTTTGGATGACTGCTTTATAGGAAGGTGAGTTGCCTCTTAAAAAGTCCTGTGCATTATTTACAACCCAAGTCAGTAGTTTCTTGGCTAAATATGAGAGTAATAACTGATTCTACAGAGGGTATAATAGTTAATGTGTCTTCTATAGTACCTGCCTTTCTATCATGCACAAATAAGGAAAACGCTGAGAATGAAGACAGACTCCATGCCCAGCACAGCTTGCTTTTGAGCCCTAATTGCACAACTTTTCATTTTGTCTAACAGCGATATTCTTTTCTCATTCTTTGTCATTTGCCTATAGAAATTTGATCTGCTGCCAGGGTACAGGGTTTTTATAACCCAGACTTTAGAAATTGTTACAGTGTGATTTTTTTGGATTCTTTTGCTGGAATAATCTCAGCTCCTTAAATTTTTTTTTTCTAGAATTCTGACCTTGCCTAGAGATACTAGATTTTGAAGGATGTGAAGGCTTGTCCTTCCTTACTACTTGCTCTCCTGGCTTCTTTGGAACCACCCAGCTAGCAATGTTTGAAGGGAGAGTTAGGAGGTTGGTTCCCTTTCTGGTCCACTGTCAGCTGAGAGTACCTCAGATCAGAAAGCACTTCTATGCTTTCCCTTCATTGTTCACACAGCTCTATGGTGCAGTGGATAGTGTGTTGGCCTTCTAGCAGAGCCTGATGTGTGTATTCAACAAAAGCAGTACCTCTAGATGACTATCTACCCCACCATCACTTCTTGGTGATATAAACCACAACTGCATGTACTCCTTGGCTGGGTCAGTCCTTACGTTGCCTGCCTATGATTTCTGCTTTCCTCATTTAGCCTTCTGGTTTTAGGTACACCACTTCTGTAGATAGAGTGTATGCTAGAGTATAAAATTAATTGTGCTTTCTCTTCATGTTTCATACAGCTTTTAGGACACTGAAGTCCTTTATGATTCTTTTTAGTTAACATGGAGGTACAAATATGTGTTGTTTTTAAGATACAAGAAATACTTTTGAGAAGGGTTAAAATATATGGCTTCTAGGTAATAAACATTAACTATCTATTTATCTCTATAATTGTTTTTTCCCAATGAAGAGTAGGAACCTGTGCTGTGTGGTGTGCAGTATAAAGATGAATTATAAAATACATGGTCTAGAGCACCTGGTGCACATAACTGTCATAAAAAGGGAGGCCACTGTGTAAATGCTATGAAAATCGAAATGACAAGAAAAGCATTCGGCGTTTAGAACAGAAAGAAAATGCTCATGAGTTAGTATTTAGGAAAAGGTTCAAAGAAGAGACAATATCTGAACAAAACAGAAACAGTCCAGGGAAATGGTATTTCCAGCCTGGGGAACAGGGAGGGTACAGATACTAAAACAGATTTATACAAGATGCATCTAGAACCGTAATGAACATTTAGGTGAAGTTGAATATATGTGAAGGTCAGTGGTGGAAGACAGGGAAATCTGAACACAATGTACTAAGCATATGAACTAGATTTCTGGAAGGAGCAGAACTGTTAGAGATGAAAGTGGGAGAAGAATAGTACAAAGATATAAAGTTTAGCAACCAAAATGCCTGACTGCTAATGATTAGCCATGGAAGGGTCACAGTTAGCAGTGAAGAAATGTATATAAAGTCATTCTCTTTTCATTCTGAGTAATGTTTCTTATTCATAGGAAAAAGGATATACTAAAAACCAATGACACCACTGAGTTTATTCTGAACCATATTAACACAAAGACAAAAAAATACACGGGCTATATGTTTTGCCAAATGCACCTAGTAGATTGAGAATCCGGGAAACCAATTGATTAAACTTTGCAGCTCAGGACAGAGGAAGCAAGTAACAATGATTTGTTGTCACGAACCAAAAGAGAACAAGTAAGATGATCTGAATGGGTAATAATGTGATGGAGAAAGCACTTTTCCAGGGCTTAAGACAAAGAGTACAAAAACTATGACCCAGTTTATGAGGTCAAGTCACTTTTGGCAAGTCACTTCAAATTCCTGGGCTTCATGTCGTCATCTGTAGGAGGACAATAACCTCAGTAATTTTTTCCTAAATCTAACGTTTTCTAAATCTATGATTCCTGTGGAAATTCCTGGTCAAAGTTAACACATTATACCTAATTTTCTACTTCTTTTGAAGGTCACTATGAACAAACGAAATCTGATTGAGAGACTATGCTGTGCAAGGTGATAAGGTAGGTAGTTTATGTTTCTTTCTCAATATCAAAATAATTTACTTTTTATCTTGAATCTTTCTGTTATTTTGATTCACATGAAATCATTGTTGGATACTGAGTATCAGAGTTTCAGTACTCAGAGTACTCAGAGTTTCAGAAAAAGCCCCAGTAGCCCTAAGACTCCTATTCACTGCCTTTGTGGCCCATTGGACTGATCAGAGGAGGATGAGAAGAGGGCACAACTTAGAAGCTATGACTTGGGGCATCCTAAGGTGGGTCTGTGAGTAGGACATGATGTTGGGTATCCAGAAAAATAGTCTAGTCCTATCCCCTGCCTGAGTTCATGATGCTTAAACTTCAAGTTATGTTTTTTGGGTTTTTTTTTTTTTTTGGTTTATACTGTGAAAGATTTTTAACACAATTTGTGATTAAGACTTTTGCTCTCAAGTGTCAAATAGTTTATGCACCACAGGGAATGTCTGCCAATCAAATAGTTTCAATGGAATATTTTTTTAAAATTTAGTGTCTGTAATCACCTCTAATTATAATTTTCTGCACAGTCTACTCTGGAAAGAAAACTTGAAAAATATTTAAAGAGTTGTATTTTCATAAAGCTATTCACAATTAATGCCAAGTAAGTGTTTGAATGTCAAGGTAAAGACAATGCTAATTTGACCTTCTTCAATTTTTATATGGAGGCTGTGAAGTTTGGGTAGGATAAAGAGAAAAGAACCTTTTATTCCCAAAGGCTTTAAAAACCTGCCTTTAGTAGGCACTGTGTGCCTTCTTTTTGTAATCTCAGTTTTTATAGTCTCTTTGTCAATTGTAAGAGGTGTGGGAGGCTAGTTTATATCTTTTAGAAGGGACACCTGGGTCAACAGGTTGAAAGAACTTTGAAAGTTATTTGTATCTTTGCCAGTAACCGCATTGTGTGAGAATCGCCATAGCTGGTGTGTAAACTACCTTTGAATAAGAGGCAGCAAATGGAATTTATCAGGGGACAATGCCCTTTGTTTAGAAGGAGCAACAAAAGATGAATAAAAGGACACAGCCAGTCTTCTGTGTTTAGTGTCCCATTTTTCCAGATAAAAAAGGGGATAATATTCAATCTTGATCGTGCACAGAGGCCTTGAGTACTTTAAGGAGAGGGAGAAAGTAGAGAAATGAAAAGGAAATAAAGCAACCAATATGTTCTTGAACTGTGACTTCAAGCAGCTGCATTTAAAAAACAACCATTACATTTTGTGGGTATATCTGTGAGGCTTATCCATTATGTGTGCAAACACAATCTGATTAGTATTTGTTATAAGCTCATCTTGTCTGCTTTTATTACAGACATCACCTTCAGATGTGGGGCCACTGCAGCTATTAAATCAGGAATATTTAGCTATTATTTGTAATAAATGTCAGCAGGGCTGAACTGAAGCCAGCAGGAAATGTTCAGGGCAGAAAACACACTGACATTCATTCATGCAAATTTGTACCACTGGTAGAATTAATCATAAAGAGGGAGGGTCGAGCATACAATGCATTTATATTACTGGTTTGGCCAATTCTCTTCTTCCTGAATATGAGAGTTATAAGGTACAGAAAGCAATCTGCTGACAAATAGTCCCATATGAAGTACAGGCAGCAAGATTAACTTTCCCAGGCAGGCCGGTCTGGTTTATTGTAGACCACCCCTCCTTCCCCCACACTGTCCCCGGCCCTCTAAGGCAGAGGTTCTTTTTCCTCTTTAAAAGAAATCTAGATTTATCATCCACATAACTCTTCCCTCTTAAAATTACAGGGACACTCCCTGCATACTACTGAGTGTTGGACCAGCTTACCCTATAATAAATTAGAGTGCTTACATCACATGGCGACCATGTGGACTTAGGAACTGGGTTGTTGACTATTAAGAAACTGTCATTTACCAAAAACAAGAGAATTTTAATCTTCCTTAATCTCCCTTGGTGTGAAGTGAGGTTGAACAACCCATACAACTGAATAATTTAATCTCCCCAGAGAAGATTGTAATCACCATTATCAAACACAGTTCTCACTTACACTGAACGTCAAGGAGTATAATTTAATTCTATGAATAAAGTTAACAGCAGAAAAGAATTAATGCACTAATTTTTTTAGAAAGGTGAGAAAGATACAGGATGAAAATATATCTTTGCATTTTTCTCATTTTCTTCTTGCATGAAATTATTATTCACCAGGAAAGAAAAACTGCTGAAAAGAGTTGACAGCAAAATTATAGGTGACTTGAAAGATATTAATTATTCTTGTGTTTTAGTCTTATGACTTGAATAAAACACATGGAGACCAAGAGGTAAAAATATGCCTGATAAAGTTAACACAAAAGTGCTTTAAAAGATGATATACTAATATTGGTAAAAATTAAGAAATTCTTCTAAAATGCTTCATATATCATGAAAGTTAGTTCAAAGTAGTATTTATCTAAAATGGTGCCATTTCCCTTCCTTTGCTGCTTTATGCACGTATTTATAGCATGGGTACTACAAACCGAAGCACTTTTCATACTAATTCTATCATGATAGCATCATGTTTTTGACATTAATTTTCTTAGCCTAGGTGTTAGGAGAGCACTTTTATAAGTCAAATAGAAAGGGAAATTTTTGTTGATTTAAAGAAAATTTTGATTTGTGCTTTAATTGGGGTGATCATAGCGGCATTAAGGTGAGGGGTAGAAACCTATTTTCACGTAGGGGGTATCTGGAATACCAATGGAGAAAACCAAAAAAGCTGATGCAACATTGTGATTTCATAACTTTCCAAAGCTGAGCTACTCTTTTTAACAGTACCCTATGGGATACTTGTTTAGTCCATAACTCATGCTACAGAATGTTTATAGCATTATAGAAACATATTTTAAAATAAATGGATAAAAAGGATATATATTAATAATAGTAGTGCGTTAAACATCTGTTTATAAGAAAGGTCAATATCGGGGGATATTTTCACTGCAGATATACAGACTAACTGGACTTGTATCCATCTCTAAAGCTGAATCAAAATTTTTACATTGGGTTTCCTGGTGGCCAAGAAGAAATGGCAACATGACCTTTATGTAATTGAATTGTTGGAAAGAAAAAAGTTTTAGAAATTTGAAACAGGTAGACTCTATGGTGCCCCATGATCTCTGTCTCCTGGCATTCATGCTGTATGTAAGCCTTTCCTCTTGAGTATCATCAGGACTCATGAACTGTAACCAACATAACATGGCAACAGTGACAAGACATGTACATAAGATTGTACCTCTTGTCCGGGTGCAGTGGCTCATACCTGTAATCCCAGCACTTTGGGAGGCCAAGGCAGGCAGATCATGAGGTCGGGAGATCAAGACCATCCTGGCTAACATGGAGAAACACCGTCTCTACTAAAAAATACTAAAAATTAGCTGGGCATGGTGGCACACACCTGTAGTCCCAGCTACTCAAGAGGCTGAGGCAAGAGAATTGTTTGAACCTGGGAGGCAGAGGTTGTGGAGAGCTGTGATCGTGCCATTGCACTCCAGCCTGGGCAACAAGCGTGAAACACTATCACAAAATAAATAAATATAAAAGGTTGTACCTCTCGTCTTGCTAGGGCTTTCAAATATTCTCCTTTACTGGCTTTGAAGAAGCAAGATATCATATTGTGAGCTGCCTTGCAGAGAAGGCCACATGGCAAGGGGACAGCAACCTCTAGCCAACAACTAAAAAGAAACTAAGGCCTTCACTGTGGTAGCACAAGGAACTGAAATACTGCCAACAGCCACATTAGCTGAGAAAGGAATCATTTCCCTCTTGAGCTTCAGATGAGACTGCAGCCTTGGTTGACACCTGTCTTGAAGCCCTGTGAGATCCTGTAGCAGAGGGCCCAGCCAAGTCATTCTTATGCTCCTAGCCTGCAGGAATTGTGAGATAATAAAAGCGTCTTGTTATAAGCAGTAAGTTTGTTATAATGTTGTGCAGCAGTAAATAACAAATGCGTAAGTTTAAGAAATTGTTTTTAGTTTCTTTGCTGTTTGGTGGCTAAAACCGTTCTTTACTTTTAATTCATCTTTGGAACCAAAGGATTGCTTTCTCTTTCACATCAATTGCCTGCAGCTTCTCCTCCTCTTAAAAACTTGCTCCCTTTGCTCTCTAAAGGCAATTACTTTAGTTTCCTGTGTATAGTCCCCTTTTCGTCTTGAGACAGCTCTCTTCTCTCTACACCCAAGGAAAAATGAGTGTTCAGTCTCTGGAGAGACCAGTTAATGTTTTTCCTTCCTCTTCTAAAAGATTGTGATGTTGCTTTAACTAATAAGCATAACCCAATTTACAAAGTAAAAATTTTATAAGGGATGTAATATGAAACACATTTTACCCAAAAGTGTCAGGCTCTGTTCTAAATGCTTCCATGTTTACTTATTTTACATTAATACACAACATTTTTTTGAGAAAAACTGAAGCACAGAGAGGCCAAATAACTTTCTCAAGCTTACACATTTGTTAAGTGCAAACTGGAATCAAATTCCCAGTGATTTGGTTTCAGAATCTGTACTTTTAACTACTATGCTATGCTGCCTCTCAAATGCTCTTAATAGGTTAATACAGCAACAAGAGTGAATATGATTACTGAAGAAAACTGAATCTAAATTTCCTGCTGGTGCTAGCAAATGATGAAATGCACCGTCATTTAATTTTCATTGTGTTTGAAGAATGATTTTATGAAATGGGCAATGAATCAACCTCCATATACTAAAAGAAGATTCAAAGACTTGTTCTGAAGACACTTTAGCTTCCCAAGTTGGGCAGATGACCTAAATCACCTCTTCATTGGGAGCCTTATGTCAGTGTCAACTTTAATTTATCTGAGCTTTATTAAGAAGGTAGCATATTCTTTCTATATGAGTATTCTTATTGAGCCTTCAAATTGAAGCAGTGTAACCAATGGATGTATCTTTTAGGGTAAATCACCTTTGGTCTCCTATAGCCACTCTTCTATCCCCATAATTTATTCCATGATTGTTGAAGTCTTGTGTGGTGTAGTAGTTAATTTTAGGTGTCAACATGGCTAGGCCATAGTGTACAGAAATGTGGCTAAGCATTATTCTGGATGTTGTGAGAGTGATTTGGATGAGAGTAATATTTCAATCATTAGAATTTGAGTAAAGCAGATTGCCACTCATAATATGGGTGGGTCTCATCCAATCTGTTGAATGCATGAATAGAACAAAAGACTGACCTCTCAGTGAAGGAAATTCTTCCAGCCGATGGCTTTAGACCTTGAACTACAGCATCAGCCCTTGTTGGGTCTCCAGGCTGCCAGTCCACGCTGCAGATTTTGAACTTGCCAGACTCCAAAACCTGATAAGCCAATTCATTATAATAAATGTCTTTCTGCATATCTATGCACACATCTTATCAGTTCTGTTTCTTTGGAGAACACTGACTAATACAATAGCCATTTTTCTTCAGGGGAGGTGGTTGGTCTTCCATTTCAGCCACAGAAGGTAAAAGTGAGGAGTGAGGGAAATTCTGCTGGGGACATTTTGGGAAATATTAACTCAATGATGAAAGGTGATACAAAAGAGGAGATCTTTCCTTTTATCACGGTGGACTTTGTTGGCAATTGTGATGCCAGGAGCCATGCTGTTCCACTTGTGATGATGGGAGAAGGTAGCCAGAGGAACCAAGGCAATGCTTTCAGGATGGCAGAGCAGGAAGCTGAGATTCCTGGTACCCAAGATGTCATTTAGCTGCTGAGTAAGTCAACCTAAGAAACTAGAGTTTAGTACTTTTTTTTTTTTTTTTGGAGACGGAGTCTCACTCTGTTGCCAGGCTGGAGTGTAGTAGTGCGTGATCTTGGCTCACTGCAACCTTCGTCTCCCAGGTTCAAGCGACTCTCCTGCCTCAGCCTCCCGAATAACTGGGACTACAGGTGCATGCCACCATGCCCAACTAATTTTTGTATTTTTAGTAGAGATTGAGTTTCACCATGTTAGCCAGGATGGTCTCGATCTCTTGACCTCATGATTTTCCCACCTTGGCTTCCCAAAGTGCTGGGATTATAGGTGTGAGCCACCATGCCCGACTGAGTTTAGAACTTCTTGACATGCAAAATAATAAATATATTTTAATTTTTAACTTCTTGACATGCAAAATAATAAATATCCATATTGTTTAAATGAATCCTCATTATTTTATTTATTGTTGAAATATTGTTTACTGTAATATATGTCTCTAGGGAGTTAAATTAATTGGCCAGCTATTGAACTAACTGGTTTGCTATGTGTAGTAATTAGGTATTGATTACCAAATAGTTACAACCCCATAGGAATGTAGGTCTAGGCAGTTAATGTGTTTGAACAATAAGGTGTGGTAGGGCTTATGGAGTACCTGAGGAGAGTGTAGTCTACCTAAAGGAACAAATATTCCACTCCTAAAAATTGCTACCATTTGAAAATTCAATGCTGGTATTATATTTTTTAGCAAATCTGAAAATCCAGATTTTTCTGTGGAATCTCTAAATTTTTGAACATTTATGATTAATTCAATTTATAAAAAGAAAATACAAGTGGGCCAAGAATCAAGGTTGAAGACTAGAGTCTATCTACATGTATCTAGTTTGTATTTTCTGTGGAGAATTTACAAATAGAATGCTTTGGTGTCTAATTTTATGTTATATAATTAGTGTTTATCTCTTCTCCATTATACTACATAGTAGGACTAATGATTCTTAAGGCCATTGTTGGATAACAATAACAAGATCACTTTACCTGAATATAGAAGAATATTTATCTTCCCATTTGTTTTAATTTAAAGCATTGTAAAGCATTGTAAGCATTATAAAGTTTAAAATAGAAAGAATGTGGAGCACATTTTTTCTAAACCACCATTTAAGTTTGATATTTGCCTTTCAGGAGACCATTTCCTCTGCAGAGATCTATGAATATTATTTCCATTTTGTTTTGAAACATGCTTGCTGATTTAGTGACACTGTCCATCTAGATTTTAAGTTCAGTGTGCGTGAATATACAAAAATTCCTATGTTGCTCTGGTGATTTTTTTTTGACGCTGCTAAAATTATATAACCTTCTGAAAGTTATGTATTTTTCCTATCAGCAACATATAAAACTTGAGAATGAAAATCATAACATTCTTTTCAATTAAGATACAATGATTCCTTTTGGTTAATGAATAGATGACAAATATGTATTTTTTAGGGGTAGCCAATGTTACTGTCTTTGTAATTCTTCAAGATTAGGAATATTACCTTTTAAATAACTTGTAATAGGGTCAGTTTGTGAAGTCATCTAAGCCCTTAAACTTTTCATAGTTCCAACTCAAATAACATTTTTGGGATAAGTTCCATATGTCCTGTAATAAGCAAATAATGTAGTGCTTCCTTTTATTTATCCCCAAATATAGAATTTAATAATGGACCACAAACATAAAAATATGTGTATAACTTGTCATCATAGATGGGACTGTGTGATTACACTATATTTCTTTGCACAGTTAAAAATACTTTAAGCCTGTAAATGTATAATGAAATGGAGATAGTGATATTGCTATTATTCAATGCAGTGGTAAAAAAATAATTGTAGTAACAACTCATGCCAGCATGGTATCACTTATCAAAGATAACTTACACTTTCTCTAGGACATGGGTCCTGCATGCACATGACAAAGACATTCTGAATTTTCCTTTTGATTTGCTTGTAACACTTTTCAGGCTCTTGGCTAATTATGCCAAATTCTATATATCAGTCTTCTATGTGAATAGAACAAATATATGTTAAGCATGATAGAAGTTTCTTATTGAATGTGTACACAGAATTCAATGACTAACAAATATGATTTAATTCCTTAGGGAAGAAGAAAGAAATAAAAATGCTTCAAACACTGAGCCTTGGTGTTCACAATGAATTGAAATAATTTGGTCTTCATTAAATGTGGGGTTTACACCTGCTTGAGAAGGCTTTTTATTCTGTAGGGATTTTGATGCTCTCCGCTTTATATTCTAGGTGTTTAATTCATGCAAAATGGAATCTTAAAGGAAACATGGCCCCAAATTAATTTATTCTGAGGATGAAATATTTAAAAATTTTAATCCTCTTCTGAAGTTACTTTTTGCCATGTGCAGGATGAGGAAATTTTTAGAGGTCCTGGAAGCAGTAGGATAGGGATGGGAATTTTTGGATTTATTAAATTTAATTTGAAAGCTTCCACATTTGATTCCTCAGCTGGCAATTTTAAACCAGAGCATGTATGTTGGTTAGAAATTAAATTTTTACTATGGCTAAAAAGTTGATTTATTTTTGTTTGTTCTCAACCACTCTTTTGAAAAGAATGAATATAGAATATTTTTGTGAAATTCATATAGTGCATCAGTTTTATTTTTTTGGCAGCTGTGATTTCTCTGGTTATTTGAATACGATGTAGTGATCCCATATGGCTGTAATATGAAGTACTTAAATCGCTTCCAGTTGAAGTAGAAAATATGTCAGAACTCATTAAGAAGTTACCCATACACTGTATTGCTTTTTATAAATTGCTTCTTAAATTATAGTTTAGCATGATGCACATGAACATCACCAAGATCAGGTATTATTTAAACTAAATTAATACATTTTACAAGTAGTTACTGTCATAGCTATTCTCTGATGCTCTGCCATTGAGTAATCCTTGTTCTTTGGTAAATTATTTAAAACATAGACTTTTATTTTCATTCTCATTGAAAGTATATGTTAAATAAATTCTATAGATTGTTATGTTATAGATGTCAACTCTGGTGCCTAACAAATTATGGCCCTTCTCAGGTCAGTCTTCCCTATCCACATGCATTATTGAAGAATCCAACCTGTGTAGATGATGAAGTTCTAGCCCCCTTGATTTAGCTGATTGACTCTAGGAAGGTACCAATAGCATAAACAATGCCTTGTGTGGAATGGTGTTCAAGGTCTATCATATTCTCTTTTGTGAATTTGAATTTGAAAATGGAGATACAGTTAGTGATTAATAAGGGTGGGAGGGTAAGGCTGAATGATCTCATGGGATAGAGGTAGAACCCTTAGTCGTAACTAGAAGCCAAAGTTCTGAGGAAGCAGAACTCTGCCTAAGCAGAAGTTACAAAGAGGAGAAAGGATTGCAGATCTGTCTCTCTCTGTATGAACAGGAATAATGAAGCATGTAATAGGCAAGTAACAAAATTAAAGTAATACCAGAAGAGTGGTGTGAAGATTCTGCCATGTTACAAGGATTTTGTCTTTCTGGACACCAGAGTGTCTTGGGTTTCTGTAGCCATATATCCTTAGGGTACACTTCCTATTACATAAGAAAATTGAAGTATGTTTCTGTTTCTTAACACAGAGTACAATACATTTTTTTTTTTTTTTGAGACAAGGCCTCGCTCTATTTCCTAGGTTAGTATATAGTGACACTGTCATGGCTCACTGCAATTTCCACCTCCAGGGCTCAAGCGATCCTCCTGCCTCAGCCTCCTGAGTAGCTGGGACTACAGGTGCATGTCACTGCACCCTGCTATTTATTTATTATAGAGGCAGAGTCTCGCTATACTGCCTAGGCTGGTCATGAACTCCTGGCATCAAATAATCCTCCTGCCTTGGCCTTCCAAAGCACTGGGATTATAGGCATAAGCCACCATGCCCAGCCCAGAACCTAGATTTACATGAAATATTTTTATCGTCCTAATATTTTAAAGCAAATAGAATCCTGTATACTTTAAGAAATGGTGGGAACTAAAGTGCTTTTCACAGGGAATTATAAAATAAAGTAGAATTCCATTAATAGTGGTAACAAAAAATAAAACCTCTCCTTGCTGCTAGTATTGCCTTTATCACTGGCAATATTAGTAAAAGAATTTCCAGAATGTAACTCAGTAGTAGTACTTCTGCTGTAACGTTTTATGTAATTGTAGAAGGATTGTTTATAGAAAAATAGGGCTTCTTAAATGGCAACCATGTGTAAGAGTCTGTAAGAGGTGCTTCAAACATAATTTTACATTTACAAAAGTCTTCAGGGTCTGTGTTGTTACCCCGTTTTGCAGGCTATGAAACAGAGGTACCAAGCTGCTAAGTAATTATGTGCTCTGGGTCAGACAATGTGCACGAAACTTAGGTTTGAAACCCAGGATTGTCTGGCTTTTAAATTCATATTGTGGCCATTATATCCCCTTAATAAAAACAAACAAACAAAAATGACCAGGCATTTGGTAAAACTTAAGACCTATATTCTTGTAAACTTGTTCTAATGGCAATGCCTATATTTATGTACTAATAGTATTTGGAGCATTGTCTACATTTTTTTTTTTTTTTTTTTTGAGACGGAGTTTCATCCTTGTTACCCAGGCTGGAGTGCAATGGCGCGATCTCGGCTCACCGCAACCTCCGCCTCCTGGGCTCAGGCAATTCTCCTGCCTCAGCCTCCTGAGTAGCTGGGATTACAGGCACGTGCCACCATGCCCAGCTAATTTTTTGCACTTTTTTAGTAGAGACGGGGTTTCAGCATGTTGACCAGGATGGTCTCGATCTCTCGACCTCGTGATCCACCCGCCTCGGCCTCCCAAAGTGCTGGGATTACAGGCTTGAGCCACCGCGCCCGGCGCATTGTCTACATTTTAAACCTTCCAAGTTAACTAATTTAAAGAGAAAAGCACATGTTTTTGTTTGTAATTTCTAAGGCATCAAAATAAAACACATAGTAGAGTTATTTCTAGTTTTACTTTTTAGAGTATATACTAAAAAAAGTAATAGTGACTGAAATGCCCATCTCTTATCTTGAGATGGTTGTCTTTCAGTGTCCATAATGATATATTTAACATTCTTACAATATGTAGACCAATATACTAGTCACTTTTATGTTTAACATTATCAGTATTACTCTTAATACCAGTTCCCCAAAGTAGAGACTTTACTGGTGCCATAAATCATTTTCAGGACTACTGAGTTTCTTCCTTCATTTCTGCATGATAAAGCAGCACATCCTATTTGGCCATGGTTTTCAACCCCAAAAAACAATTCTAATGTTTATTTTTAGGAACTCTGTGAATTCTGCAGATATCAAGGAAAAGATGGTGGTATGTGTCTCTTGAAAGACTAAATAATGGCCGGGTGTGGTAGCTCACACCTGTAATCCCAGCACTTTGGGAGGCCTAGGCTGGTGGATCACGAGGTCAGGAGTTCAAGACCAGCCTGACCAAGATGGTGAAATCCTGTCTCTACTAAAAATACAAAAATATAGCCAGGCATGGTGGTGGGCGCCTGTAATCCCATCTACTCGGGAGGCTGAGCCAGAGAATTACTTGAACCCGGGAGGCAGAGCTTGCAGTGAGCCGAGTTTGCAGTGAGCCGAGGTTGCACCACTTCACTGCAGCCTGGGTGACAGAGCGAGACGCTGTCTCAAAAGAAAGAGAAAACAAAAAAGAAAAAGAAAGACTAAATCAGGGATTGCAAGCACAATAGTTTCCCAAAACCCCACCAACACTTCCTTCTAGCACTTGCTTCCTAGAAGCCTAGGGTCTAATTCATTTATTTATTTGTATCTTATTTTTTATTTTTTTGAGATGGAGTTTTACTCTGTTGCCCAGGCTGGAGTGCGGTGGTATGATCTCAGTTCACTGCAACCTCCATCTCCCAGGTTCAAGTGAATCTCCTGCCTCAGCCTCCTGAGTAGCTGGGGCTATAGGCACGTCCCACTACGCCCAGCTAATTTTTGTGTTTTTAGTAGAGACAGGGTTTCACCATGTTGGCCAGGCTGATCGTGAACTCCTGACCTCAGGTGATTCTTGTAGGAGTATATGCTTTTGTTTTCCCGCCTCAGCCTTCCAAATGGCTGGGATTACAGGTGTGAGCCACCACGCCCGGACTAGGGTCAAATTTAAAACACAATTGTTGTAACTAATTCCTATTCCTGGTTAAAAAAAATCCTTTCTCATTTTTACAAGTTTTTAATTTTACTCCTGAATTTTTTTTTTGTCCTGTACTCATGTGCATTTTTGGGGTCATATGTTTATATTTTAGACTGTCTCCAATTATTTTTAGAAAGAACATATATTCTCTTTCCTCTGAATAACCATGAATCTCTTGTATCAAATAAAAATAAAAGATAATTTAGCTGTTAAATCTATGAAGCCAAGGAAAATTACAACCAGAGAAATAATTTATTGACTATATTAATGAAATTTATCAGTCTTATCACACTTCCTATATAATAATACTACCTTTCAAAATGTTACTTAAAAAGGGTTGCCTTCGTCAACTTTTTTTAGAGTATTATCTTACTAGCTGCTTGAAAAATGTGAAAAGGCAAACCACAAAAGCTGTATATGTTTGAAAGCTGATCTTCATCACTAAGAGGAAATACTGGCTTTTGACTTTTGTATTCATTGCACACAGCAGTGAATGGTGGTTATTTTACAACACCAAACATTCTGTGGTGAGATTTGCTGTAATAACAAACCAACAGGTTTAAACCTCAGAAATGACCTTTGAAAGGGCAGGCATTCAATTTTGACAAAAATGTTCAACAGCAGGCTTGAGGGTAAAATATAAAAATTTTAAACCCTATAATTAGGCAGCTTATTTAAAAACACAGAATGAGAGGCACAGATGGTTCATATTAACAAAAGCAAACAAACAAAAGACTGAAAACAGGAGTATAAAACTAGCGATGGCAAGAGGTGAACTATAATACTTTAACAGACTGGCCCTAAAATATGTATGTCTTGGTCAATCAGCATTTATGGCGAATTGGAGGTACAAGACAATACAAGTCATTGCTCGAAAGAAATTTACCATTTCTTGAAGGTGATAGAACTTACATCAGTTACATAAATCTAAATACAAGTGAAATCTCTATATAAAATTATTTGTACAGGAATATGTAATATTTTGGAGAAGAGAGAAAAGTCTCATGCATGAATAAAGAAAAATACAAATTCAAGTTGCTATGTCTCAGTACATTGCAAGGGTTATACTTCTCTCCATCTGTTCTTCTCCCAAATTGTATCACACCAAAATACAGAAAAATTGTATTCATTTCCAAGAGTAATCACTGCATTAAAACCATTGGTCGAATGCTCAGAATATTTATGAACCATCTACTGTGTCTGCATGGTATTTCATTAAAAGCTATGTGAGGGTAAAATGATAGCTTTTTATTTTTTATTTTTTTAGATGATAGCTTTTTTTGTTTCCCCTTGCTCTGTCACCCAGGCTGGAGTGAGTACAGGTGCAGTGGCGCAATCCTGGCTCACCACAGCCACCCTTCCTGGGTTCAAGTGATTCCCCTGCCTCAGCCTCCTAAGTAGGTGGGATTACAGGCACCTGCCACCACACTCGGCTAATTTTTGTATTTCTAGTAAAGGTGTGATTTCACCATGTTGTCCAGGCTGGTCTTCAACTCCTGACCTCAAATGATCCAGCCACCTTGGCTTCCCAAAGTGCTGGGATTAAAGGTATGAGCCACTGTGTCCGGCCAGAAGATGATAGTTTGGATGGGGAGATGTTCATAAGAAATACCATGAATGGTTTTGTGCTTATGAGTGAAGTTGTTTGTGATTATGGATGATGGGGAATAAAGAAGCGAGAGTGAAGGTTCGTGTTCCACAAACTGTATATTGGACTTGCTTTTCCTTCCTCTTTTTAGAAATACTTCTCCTTTCTTATATTCCTCAGATACTTAAGTGCTGAGCCCAAGGTGGTTAGAGTAGAGGAAGAATGTGGCTGGATTGCTTATGGGGCAGTATTTTAGTTTTTCTTTTCTATTCGTCTCAAATCTTGACTTGAGTTTTGGTCACAGTAAATTCTCCTTGGTGACTGTTGTTGACTATGTATACAAAGAAGAATTAGATTATTTTGCTTGTCTGGAGGGTTGACATCCTTGATCTCTCCTAATTTGAGGCCCAGAGCAAGGGAAGAGAAGAAGACTTCTCAAATGCCAACTGACTCTAAACTTTGGTTTTATGAATGTCCTAGGTATGTGATTGTTGTCCTTCACAGATACTTTCTGTGAAGCTGTCAATAGGAAGCTAATCTATTTGATCTCTTAAATAAAGTGAATGGTTGCAAGGATGCCTGCTTATAATGGAACACTATTCTATATCAAATTGCTTTTATTAACTTTATCAATTGAAAAACTGAGTAGCATAGAAAGTTTAGTGACTTCCTAGCACTGCCCAGCAAGTCATTGTCAAAATGATATCTACTTCTGAAATTGAGTGAAAAGCCTAAAAATCAGGTACTTGTATATGTGCATTTTTTTCTCAGTCCTCATAGAGGCTCCATTATGTTTTCTGTGGCCATGTGTTTCTCTCAGCCAGCCATGCTTCAAAAGCACCAACTTTCAGAAGCAGTAGCTCTGGGAGTGGCACCATTGGTGGCATTTGGTTCATCACTGACCTGGGAACCCTGCTCTGGACAGCAGCCCATCCACACAGACGTGCCTGTGATTGATCCACAAAATGCTCTCGTTCCATGAGGGCCAATATTAATCAGACTGAATGAGCTGAACAGGCCAGGGGTAGTAATGTGTGTGCAGAAATCTCCCACCAATTTTTCTTCTGCATAACTATAAACTCCACTTGTCAGAATAAAGAATTTTCTTCCCATTTGCAAGGTTTCTCATTCTGAATTCTCCATGTTTTCTCTCTGCTACATTAGCCCTGAATGAGCTGTGAATGGGATAATGTGGATTATAGGAAGATAGGATGGTCAAGGGAGTAAAGCAGGGAGGGTGATCCTTTTCACAGCTGCTGTTCTAATAGCTGGTTCAGTCTTCCGGGTGGGCAGCTCAGTCATCAGTACTAGCTCTATAGACAGTGGACCCTTCCAGCTGCTAGTACCTTTGTCATACTTACTGTTGCATTCAATGCTAGTCTGACGGTGCAGTGTTAGCAGAATTTTTCTAACCTTGGGTATAGAAGAAAAGCAAAACAGTTACATGATGAATGGGTCAGAGACTTTTCTTATCTCTCCTTGGAAGAAAATACTTATTTTCTTATTTTTTAGACAAACGAGGATGGAATAAAGCAGCATTTGGTAGGGAAAGCGATGAATCAAAGAATGTCCTTATGTTTCAATCAATACTAAATGCTTCATTGACGTGTATTCCACTGGGAGGGTGGAACTGGGGTTGCCGTAGAATAATTCGAGGATGGTACACTGAGAATTATGTGTGCCCTTCGAGCAAATACCACAGATAGTGAAGTCTTCTTCTGTGTGCCTCTGTGGCAGGGCTCCTCCTTCCTGGAGGTAATAGAGAAGTATCTACAGATGTTTTCTGCAGATGTCTCCCAGTGGGGCTTCCCTCTTACTGTGTACTTTCTCTCATTGCCTGTTTCCTTTCTTAGTTCCCATATCTATTCGTTTCCTCCCAGTGAACGTTTTGCTGCTGTTTTGTCTCTCACATCTGTTTGCTTGTTCCCCTGACTCTGACTTAACTTTGTCCCCTCTCCTTCCTTGCATCTGTGATATAGCAAGAAAACCACCTGTTCTTTTCCAGATTTCTTGTCAAAACTCACTTCTGGAAAAAGGTTTCAGTACATTACCACAATAATTGCATTTCTAAATACTAATAGTTAGGTATGCAAAAGAAAAAATATGCACACACATACATATACAATAGAAATCGGCTTCCTGTCTCTAAATTAAACCATCCATTATATGTTAAATATATGCTACATTTAATGCATTTATTTATTTAATACACATTTATTAGCTAAAAGGACCCCCACAATTTAGATTTAGAAAGAAATTTGCCTGATCTACAATGAAACAGTACTCGGAGAAGTAAACTAATCAGTAAAAATCAAAACTTGGTCTATCAATATTGAAGCTGTATTCTCCTTTTTGTCTTCCATTATGACACATTACCGGTATACTAGACAGAATAAAAGAGTCCGGTAAAAACTGTTGGACCAGATAATGTATCCTATCAACAGACAGTTTTTTTTTTGTTGTTGTTGTTTTTGTTGGTGTTTTGGGGAAGGGTTTGTTTGCTTGTTTGTTTTGAGATGGAGAGTCTTTCTCTGTCTCCCAGGCTAGAGTGCAGTGGTGCGATTTCGGCTAACTTCAACCTCCGTCTCCTGGGTTTAAATGATTCGCCTGCTTCAGCCTCGTGAGTAGCTGGGATTACAGGCACCCACCACCGTGCCCGGCTGATTTTTGTATTTTTACTAGAGATGGGGTTTCATCATCTTGGCTGGGCTGGTCTCAAACTCCTGACCTTGTGATCCACCCACCTTGGCCTCTTAAAGTGCTGGGATTATAGGCGTGAGCCACTGTGCCCAGCCAACAGAGAGGTTTTTAAAAGTTCTGTGCAATGATAGCATATATAGTCTCTTAAATTTGTTATATATTTCCTAGAAATTCATTTTTCTCTTACTTCTTTGTACTGCTACCCTTTCTCCTTTAGGTTTTTCTACAAAACTTTTTGTTTTCTCATTTATTATCCCCATACTATTGCTTGCTTTTATTCTCTATTCTTCTAAACTTTCATTCAAATTATGCAACTAAATAAATGTTTAAAAAGTATACTTTTTATCTGGTCTTGCAGTGAAAGATAATTTGATAACCTAAGAAAGATTTCTTAAACAGTTTTCTTTAGTATATGTCATATAGTTAACGCTGATATAGAACCCTTAGGATGTATTTGTTGGTAACTAGTTATGTATCCAATCTTTCTGTCTATCTAGTCTTGGAACCTAAAAATACAGAAGTATGCACCTTGCTCAAGACAAAAGAAGCACAACCATGTTGGAGTGCAAGAATTTGTACAGATTTTAAGAATGTGCTTCAACCTGGCTCTCACATTTAAGAATCAATTGTAAAACACAAAGAAAGGAAATTCTAAAGTGTATCATCATGTTCATAGAAATAAATAGTATAAAATGGAGGCAGAGAGGAGATGAAATAGAACAGAAGATGAAAATAAATGCCAAATTTGGAGACATTAAAATAATTCTGTAGCATATTTTTTTTTCTTGGGGTTAATTCTGATTTTTGTTAGGATACTTTGTCTTCTTAATAGCAGAGTTGATTGATCGTTTTGACCCTAATTTTTATCCTGGGTAAAAGTCACAACCACAAAGGCAAATCACATTTTGTGTGTGTGTGTGAAAATATTCCAGATGTGGCACAGTACTCTTTTTTTTTTCTTTTTGATACAGAGTCTCACTCGGTTGTCCAGGCTGGAGTGCAGGGGAGCTATCTCGGCTCACTGCAACCTCTGCCTCCTGGGTTCAAGTAATTCTCCTGCCTCAGCCGCTTGAGTGGCCAGGATTACAGGTGTGCACCACCACGCATGGCTAATTTTTGTATTCTTAGTAGAGACAGGGTTTCACTCTGTTGGTCAAGCTGGTCTTGAACTCCTGACCTGGTGATCTGCCCGCCTTGCCTCTTAAAGTGCCGGATTACAGGTGTGAGCCATCGCACCCAGCCAGTACTCTTGATGCTTGTAGTTTTGTGTTACAGTATGTTTGGGAAATACCTGTATTTGTGAACCCTATGGATATCTGACCACTTTCTTTGCCATCGTATTTGACAATATGTTGCTAAAGATGTCTATGAACCAGTGAGAATTATCTCATTTTTATTTTCAGTGCCCGAGGACAGAAGAGAATCAAAGATGATTCATAATAATGTTCTGAACCCACGGTTTTTAAGAAATACATACTTAACTACATAATTGGGTGACTTCATTTAGGGAGGAGAAATTAGTGCACTTTATTTAAAAAAGAATGTTCCAAGGGCAAACAAGACTTTAATGAAAATTCATTAAAACATTTTTTAAAGTACTTTAAAAAGTATTTTTTAAAAGGTACTTTAAAAAGTCCTTGGGTGGAAATATACTCATTTCCAATACAAGCACCGGGTGGAAATATACTCATTTCCAATACAGGCACCTCTCTGGTATCATTACATCAAGACTAAAGGACCATTTGAGCCTCTCAACCACCAAGGGGAACAGAGACTTGAGCTGAGTAAAGTGAACAAATCTCTCCACTTTAGCAGATTTTTAAAAAATCAGACTTCTTTCTAAGGTTGTAAAACAAAGTTTCAGAGTTCCTCTCGCTCATCAGTTTCTCTGTAGTGTTTTTCCCCTTTCTTTCTGTCATCCTGAGTGAGTAGTAAGTATATACTTTCAGAAATCAGTAGTTTTCCATTTTTATGCTCCAAAATCGGCTTTATGTATAACACAACAGAAGAATAAATATTGACTAACACATTAGCTTATATCAGCAGTTCTGATTAAAAGAATCATTGTGTGTGTATGTGTGTGTGTGTGTGAGAGAGTGTGTGTGTATGTGAGAGAGAGAGAGAGAGAGAGATTGTTATAAATATTTTTCTAAATATATTTTAAAGGGAAAAAATGTGGAACTATTAGTAAAGAATGAAGAAAAGATCTCAAGATATAAAGAAGAATTAATTTAGAGCAAATGGCCAGGGGAGTTTCTATTTGAATATCATTTGCAATTTAATAATGATTGAACAAGATAGTACAAAATAGGAAGGGCTAAATTAGTGGCATTCAATCTAGTTTTCTTCCAATAATTGTTACCAGAACATGAGAATAATTTACTGCCTCCCTGTGGAACAAGGCAGGTGACCCCCTTCAATACCCTGCTGATAACTCTCCCCCTGATATTGCTAGCAGGAGTGTCCTTATCTATAGAATGCTTAAAGTGGGGAGTGCTTGTTTCAGATTACCTATGGTAAGCAAACATAGAATCTATGGATTGATGAAACTTCACTCTTTGGGACCTCATATATTACTCTGGTTCAGAAAATTTGTCAAATAGTGATGGAAGATCTTGTGGAGCCATGCGGGAAATTCCAGAGCTTCCTCCACTTCATCTTTGCCTCTTGATTCAGTGGAAAACTTCTAATTCATGCATGTCTCATTTGACAATCCAACACACTTTGTTGCTTCAAAAATAACTTCCATTAATAATATGACAGCATATATATATATACATATATATCATATATATGTATATATAATTATATATATGATATATATGTATATATAGTATATATACACACATATAATTATATATATACACATGTATATAATTATATATGTGTATATATATAATTATAATTATATATATACTATATATGTGCATATATACATATATAATTATAATATATAATTATATACATATATAATTATAAAATAAAAATATGAATATAACTAAAATGATTTAGTTATATTATTTAATTATATATACACGTATATATAATTATATATATACGTGCATATATACATATATAATTATATACACGTGTATGTTATATATATAATACATATACACACGTATATATACATATATAAGTATATATACGTGTGTATATATAAGTATATACTTATATATGTATATATACATGTGTATATATAGTTATGTATACATATATACATGTATATATAATTATGTATACATATATATGCATGTATATATGTATCTATATACACCTATATATATACACACCTATATAAAAATGTATATATACACATATATACATGTATATATGTGTATATATACATATATATAATTATATGTGTATATACACATACATAATTATATATACGTATATATATGTGTGTGTGTATATATATAGGTATGTATATAAAACGTCATTGAATTCTCACAAGAACTAAGTCATTGCCCTCATTTTAAAAGAGAAATGACTGAAACTCTGAGAGGTTACTAACTTGGCTTCAATTATACAGTAAGTGGTAGAATCTGGTACCATGCTAGGCCTTTTGGGTACAAACAAAATATAAAATCTGGTTTCTGGCATCCTACAATACTCCTCTATCTTTCAAAAAAATGGTGTTCCTACCCCCTCCAAGTAACCTCAGACTTTACTATGAAGAAAGACAATACAGGGTTACAGTAGTAGTAGTAAGAGAAAAAGCTATTTTATACTGTGTGTACAAAAGACTTCTTTTTGGAGGACTTCTAGTTCTGTTTCAGCATGTTGGAAGTCATATTTCTCAAGAAATATGTACAAAGTCTCTATGAGGAAAACTACAAAGCTAACAAAAGATATCAAAGAAGAACTAAATAGAGCTATATTCCATGTTCATGGATAGGAAGACTCAGTCTTGTCAGAATGTCGTTTCTTCTCAAGTTGATCATAGATTCCAAGCAATCCCAGTCTGATTTTCAGTGCGTCATTTTGTGGATATTGACAAACTGAGATGTGTAGAGAATAGGATAATTTAAATGGGCATTGGACATTTTTCATGTCATATACTCTGTAATGTCATAAATCTCAGTCACCAAACCAGAGGTGACTTAACTTCACTTTACCTTTATGACTTCACTTTTTACAACCTACTCCAAGCCTCTTTTTACTGAGTAATGGAAATAACGTCAGTGCAAATTGTCATCCCTTCTTTGAAGTTGATTATAATTACAAAGGGACTTTGTATAACTCACGCAATGCAATGAGATTGGAGCACCCTTTGGTGCTTAATATTTGTTGAGTTGTACATCTCATTGGGTCCTTGGTCTTTGTGGGTTTTTTTCAGGCCATTGCTGTTTACTCTCTTAAATTTGGCTAACAGTCCTCATAGGGTCTGCTGAATCCCAATTCTAGGCTTCTTTTCTTCCTGAGTTATTCTGGCAGGCAGTGGAAATGGTGAGCTTGTCATAGGCCCATTGTCCTAAACCCACCCTGCAGCCATTGCTCTGGTGTCATGTCTAGTGTGCAGAGATATTCTGGAGTCTTCCTACCTCTCCAGGATCTACTGGGCAGTGACTTAGTTTCTCTATAATATGCAGTCTCCACAGCTATTTGAAATTATTGTTTTGCTTCAATCTGGAGCCTTGATCTAAGATGAGGGGTGTGGCTAGGCTGTGTGCAGGCATCTTTCTTAGGGACACACCAGAATCTGATCTCTCATTGCTTTTTCTCTTAATGGAAGTAGAAAACTTTACTTTTACTTCTTATATTTGTTATATCCTTGATATGTCCTAGAGCTTAGGTTATTGACACTCTTAAGCTTGTTCTGGATTTTTCTGCTGTGCTGAACTTTTCACGGATGACAAGGCTATGCAGATCAAGTGAGAAAAGTTTTAAGAAGTAACAAGAAATAAATGATATTATTATTTAGTATTCTCTGACCATCTCTTATATGAAGATGAGGGAAATAAGAATTGTGGAGATTTAAAAAGAAGGTGAAATCAAGAAGTACAGCTAAGACTAGTAGGTGGGTAGTTCAACTTTTTCTTCTTCCATGATGCCACAGTACCACTAAAACTCCAAGGACAAAAGAGAAATGTTACAGTAATAATAAATAATAACAACAGGTAACATTTATTTATGGCTTAGTCTGCTGGGTACTTCTGTAATGAATACTTGTAAATTATGGCATTGAATCCTCACAGCTACAGGGGGTAAATGTATTTCTTCATTTTACAGGTGAGAGAACTGAGGCACAAAAAGGAGCATTGAATGCACAAGGAGAGGCAATAACTGTCTCCAGCTGTAATACTATGCTACCCTGGTTAGGTGGTTGTACTAGTTATTGGTGGTTTATGTTGCTTCATAACAAATTATCCTGAAACTTTGCACCTAAAATCAATAAACATTTTATACAGTTTCAGTTAGGGATTTGGGAGCAACTTAACTCGATGTTACTGACTGAGAGTTTTTCATCAAATTGCAGTATGGTGTAAACTGAGTCTGCAGTCACCTGCATAACTGGGGCTGATGAATTCCTTTCCAGATTGGGTTGGTTGCTAACATGCCTAGTTAATTTGTGCTGGCTATTAGCAAGAGACCTCAGTTCTTTGCCAACTGTCCCTCTCCATAGAGTTGCGCTTAAGCTTTTTAGTGACATGGTGGTTGGCTTCCAAAAAGAATGATGATTAGCAAAGAAAGAGCAAGAGTGAGAGACAGAGAGACAGAGGGAGGAAGAGAGCCTTCAGTAAGTTTTAGGATGGCGAGTAACACCAGGCTGGAGTGCAATGGTGCGATCTGAGCTCACTGCAACCTCCAACTTCCAATTTTAAGTGATTTTCCTGCCTCAACCTCCTGAGTACCTGGGACTACAGGCTCACACCATCATGCCCAGCTAATTTTCGTATTTTTATTAGAGATGGATTTCACCGTGTTGGCCAGGATGGTCTCAATCTCCTGACCTCGTGATCTGCCCACCTCAGCCTCCCAAACTGCTGAGATTACAGGCATGAGCCACAGTGCCTGGCCAACTTCAGGTTTTACCTCTTTCAAATTCTTATATTGGTGCCCTAACCTTTGATAGGATAGTATTAGGAGATAGGGACTTTGTAAGGTAATTAGATCATGAGGGTTTAGTGTCCTTATAAGAAGATAAAAATTGCTAGTACCCCTCACTCTTTGCCATGTGATGATATAAGATGTCAGCTGTCCGCAACCTGGTAAAGAGTCCTCATCAGAACCTGACCATGCAACACCCTGATCTAGGATTTCCAGCCTCCAGACTGTGAGAAGTTAAGTGTTTGTTGTTTAAGCCACCAAGTCTATGGTAATTGTTTTTGGCAGCCTGAACTAAGACAATAACGTGGACTAGGAGAAATACACTGTCACTTTTGCCACTTTTATTTGTTAATTTGTTAATTTCATTTAGTTTGATGGAAGTCAGTCTAAGTCAAGCATATATTCAAGGGTAGAGCAATTAGTCTTCACCTTTTGAAGGGAGAAATGTGAAAGAATATGAGGCATGTTTTAAAACCACCACAATAGGCATTCTACATTTATCATGAACATTGTAATTTAGTCCAAATTAACTTCTTACTCTTTAAATGTATGTGTGAAAAATATTGTCACAATAAACACATCCAAGGTGGCTATATTATGAAAAATATGTTGCATACAATTGAATCTACCAACACCTTGGCTAACGTTATGGCATAAAAACAGTAATAGCTTGGATGTTTGCTTTATTGTGCTTGGGAATCAGTTTTTTAATTTATAAAGATAACAATTTCCTCTGCCTTATTTGTGGCTGTTTTGTTGGTTTTGTTCTGTTTTTTTTTTTTTTTTTTTTTTTTTTTTTTTTTTTTTTTTTTTTTTTTAGGGAGTCTGGCTCTGTTGCCCAGGCTGGAGTTCAGTGGTGCAATCTTGTCCCACGGCAACCTCCCCCTCCCAGGTTCAAGCGATTCTCCTTCCTCAGCCTCCCAAGTAGCTGGGACTACAGGCACATGCCCCCATGTCCAGCTAATTTTTTGTACTTTTAGTAGAGAAAGGGTTTCCCCGTGTTAGCCAGGATTGTCTCCATCTTCTGACCTCGTGACCTGCCATCCTGGGCCTCCCAAAGTGCTAGGATTATAGGCATGAGCCACCATGCCCAGCCTTGTGGCTGTTTTTAATGTATTTTCCATTTTCACCCTTGATATATTGAAGTCAGACTCTGTGGTCCATTCATCATCCCTGAGTTGCATTCATAGATAAAATGCAGTTTATAGCCTCCAGCTCTACATGCATGGGTTTAAACCCTAGTCTTACCACTTAAGAATTTTGTATTTTTGAATATTTAAATAGTTTGTCTCAATTTCCCTGTCTGTAGAATGTAGATGAGAATAGTGCATATGCCATGTGACTACGATGAGTAAATTATGTACCTGCATGTCAACTGTTTAGCGCAGTGCCTGACACATAAATGGCCAATACAGGTTATTTGCAGTGCTCTCATTTTTAAAAATTAGAACAAAACTGATATACACTGACATTTATTTATTTTTTTAAAGTAACTGACAAGTGACATGAGACCACTAATTTCTTTCTCATGGATATTATGTTATTTAAATATGTCCTCTTTTAGCAAACAAAGCTTTAAACTAATCAGCTATCAAACATCTGATTTTTAAGCACCTTATTTTCAAAGAATTTATCCATATTCACTTAGGATCAGAACAATGGCCAAATTGATTTACTATTCCCCCCTTAAGGTCACTTGGTTAATGACAATAAGACAGTTAATTGTGGTAGAGTTGCAGGTCAAGCTTCCCAGCTACTCCAGTTTGACTGAGAATTTGCATCTTGCTTTCTCTTTTCGGTCTTGTTCTCTATTAAGTCAGATCTCTGATGATTGTGTTATCAATCACACTAGCAACAGTTAATATGCCCAATAATATACTTAGAAAATAATGTATAATCTTTAGTGATAAACTTCTGTTGCTGTTTTTATTGCACATGGTAAGTAAAGCAATATGCGAATACCTGAGTTGGTAAATGGAATGTACCAAGATGTATAGTTGACTCTTTTTTTATAAATTTAGACAGTATTCAAATCACTTAGCTCCTGGGCTTTTTATGATTATGATTCTTAGATTGAATCTCTGGAAACGTAAATAATTTAATTATTTGAACTCAAATCAGTGTGGGCTTGTCTTCTCTTATTATGAATATCATCATTATTTAATGACAACACTGGAATTTTCTGTTTTATGGAAAGTAATGAATCATCCGGCTATCTATGAAGGTAGAGTATGACAGATGTGACAGTCCACAGAAGATTCTGTCAGGTAATTTGGCTTCAATTTACCTCGACCAGCCAGTTCAGTGCTTAAAATGACTTACCTCTCAAGCATATAAATGGGCATTATTGTCCAACTTTATGTAACATTTTTCCATCTAGGCTGTTTTTTTTCCAGAGAATATGGTGGGTAAGAAAAATAGGACATTTTCCTTTGGTTGGTTTGTGAAGATTTTCATTCCTGGAGGTGCATCAGAATTATCCACAGGGCTTTAAAAGATTCAAATGCCAAGGCTTCATCTTAGACTTACTGATTTGGAGAATCTAGGGACAGATACACAGGTTTAAAGATCTCTTATTGCTAATTTTAATGCACTCTTAGGTTTAAGAATCATCACATATGCTGAAGTTTTAATTGAGAAAAATACCAGCAGTCACTTTGCAATTTTCTTTTTCCGAAAAGTATAGATTAGAAATGAATGCAATATCTAGTACGCACTAAACAAGCTCTGTCATAGTAGAGATTTTTCACAGAGCTTCAAAGCTCGTGTTAAAGGAAATAAGAAAGCTCTAACAGGGAACCTCTCTGTTCTTATAACTTGGGTTAGAAAAATTTCTGGAAAAAGTTCTGTTCTTTGAGGAAATCTAATAAACCAATTATGAGCTGCATTTTATTTTTACTTTTACTTTTTACCTTTCGACAAACTGATAAACATTTCAAGGCTTTTTTCCCCCCTCATGTATGATTTTGTAGAATTCATTGACTTATGATTCAAACGTAAGGTGGTATGTGATTGGATTTTTGTGATAAACTTTTTGTTTATAATTAACTGGATTCTATAATCTTGCACATGTCATTTGCTAATTTCAAACTTTAAAGTCTCAGAATATAATGAGTCACATTAATCTTGCACTATACTGAAACTTTCTTGAGGCAGCTACAAGGTTAATATCTAATGAATGAATAAATTCCCCAAATCTGCCCCATTTTCACCCCTTATTTCTTTTGGCCTGATAGAAATGCTGTGGGGCATGTTTTATTATAACAGATATGTGAGTCTGTGTGTGTGTGTGTGTGTGTGTGTGTGTGTGTGTGTGTCTGTGTCTGTGTATGTATGTCTGTGTATTTATTTGTTGTGACCATCTAGTACTCTTTAAAAGAGAATGAAAAAAATGTATGTACTGAGAATTCAATTCTCCACTCTGTTTCCTTTGCTATATCACATTATAGCACCTCTTTGAGATGTGGTTTTAAGCCTTGAACTTGAAATGTTAATTGGTTTGTTTTTACAAACTGGACAAATTCTTTAAAACCCTCACCATTCTGCTCCTCACAATAAAATTAGCCACTTTGCACTTATATTTTCTGGTTCCAGGATACATGTATGTTACTCTGGAAAAACATCTTACATTTTGTGAAAGATGGTTTGGAAGAATTAAATGTGTACAAAGTGAATGATGCTGGCAACAAAAATTATTTTTGGAAAGCCTGCCTTTATTCAAACTAGTTTTTCAATAGAAAATAAGACACATGTTTTCTAGCAGCATTTATGAAGCTTTTACTAATTTTTAAGTGATTTTGCATATTTTATCATGTTTATAGCACATTTAATCCTCAAACATCTAGGAATAAACTTGAAACTTTGTACCTGAATGATTAAAGAAATGGAGAAAAAGTTGTGACTTTCTTACTATAGTTAATAGTTTTAATAAATAAAATAATAAATTTTATAATTTATTTTAAAAGTTTTAATAAATAAATTAAAATAATAAATGAAATCTACTATTTAATGAGTAATTGTAACATATCAGAAATTCTGCTACTTGGTGTATATGTATCATCTCACTTAATCCACTCAGCAACACAATAAAGTAGATAATGGCAATGAGGAAACAAAGGTTCAGGGCCATTGCCTTGCTGAACAGCAGACAATAGGTGGCATGGTAAGCGGCTAGGTTTGGCACTCAATCCATTGGGATTGGAAGTCCTGTTCTTAACAATACTACTGTGCTCCTGGGGCTTAACTGCGATTTTTCTAACAACAATTACCTTTTTTCCCCATTATATTATGCTTTCATTTTATTACCGCAACTATAGACTCAAATCAATGAAGACAATGTAAATGTGCTGACCACATTTATGAACTGTAGATTTTAGTTAAACTAAATGAAGCATTATACAATTTATACAATAATGAGTATGTAATGAATTTTATTATTGATAAATACTCCAAAATAATTATTATTTGATTGGATTTACTGTTTTATTGCCTCCTAGCTTGCAGAACAATATTCTGACTGTCATTTAAATTGAGATTTGTTATTTTATAAACTGTCATTCACAAAAAAATACATTCACTCAAAATAATGTTTTGCCTCTCTCGGAAGCATACCCTTATTGACAGGTGTAGTTTAAAAAAATTATTCTGGATCATGGTGACATAAGTAGCTAGTGCAGGAGAACATCCACAGAAGAACATAGCCTTGGAAAGGCCAAATATTCTGGTGTTCAAGAAATCTACCTTTTAAAAACGGGCCTCACATTTACCCTTTACACCATGCCTGGCTGGAATTGTGCTTCTGTAAATGTGTTGTTTCTCTTAGTCCAATTTACTGGCCAGATGTCTGTGTCATAAAACCACCATCACCACCACCACTCCTGGTACTAATTAGCACCCCGTTTGTCAGCTTCAGTCCAGTGGTGGGGATGTGAGTGGTTATAAATACTGTAATACCTTCTCACCTGTGAAAGTAGCTCTTCCAAAGACAAAGAAGAAAGCACAGCAGGCAGGAAGCCTGCATTATTGCCACCTGAGCTGTTCCTTTCTCTGGACAATTTCAAGTCTTAACATCTGTTCTAAACACTACGTTTATTAAACTAAATAACAAAATACATTCATCTGTATATAATAGTCCTCCCAGGGGACACAGAATGGGATTTCCCTCTTTCTAAAGAAAGTGAAACAGTTGACAGAGTCTTGTGTCTGTTTAATGTCACGAAAAGCAGCCTGGGAAATGGAAAAGGAACTTATTAGGAAAGATTTTTTTTCCCCTCTTTGACCGTGGTATGACTGTTGCTGAAGATATGCTTATGTGAATTCTCCTACAGTTTTTAATTACTGGGTTTAATTGTTGGCAGGTGGGTAAGAGTTCTGTTACATGTAATGTTTAATTGTTTATCCTTTGCTCTTTGTTAGAAATTGAATGCATTTTGGAATGCATTAGTTTGAAAATGAGACTCGAGAGGTCTGTTGTGATAATGTGTTCTTTTCCCTTCTAGAGGACAAAATAAACTCAGGTGGTATAGTTCTAATTCTTGCAAGGTCAAAAACTTTCCTTACAAGTAGAAATTACATGACCAATGAATATAGAGGTCATCCACTTAACATTCTTAATAAAAGTTTTTTTTTTTTTTTTAAAAAGGAAAATGTAGCCATCTTAGGTAGATCTAAAAGCCCATTGTAAAGCCAGCACAAAGGGTATCAATAAATATTGTAACTTTTTCCCTTTCGTATGACAGTTACAACTTGGCTTTTACTCTCTCACTTTTATTCCTTTGCCTCCTAGTCTCCTAAAGACTTCACCTAAATTTTGAATGCATTTCCTCCATTACAAGGCTGTCAGCACTCCCATACCCTGTAGTCTCAATCCTCTACAGGCCTAAAACTCCAGCAAGCTATAGAGCTCAAAGGAAGTGAGTTGGCTTTTAGAAAAGTGAGTGGAAGAATAAAAAAGCCTAAAGGGTTTCAGAGAAGTAAAAATAAACTGGTTATAGGTGTAGAGAGAAAGTCCAGTCAAGGATGCAGTTCTAGGGTAGGCATAGGATTGGAGTATTGGAGTGGAGGATAGCACTAAAATGAGAGTAGAAAGTTAAGAGAAAAAAACGTGTGGAGGATAACTCTTATGGAAGATGAGAGGTATATTTGATGAATATTGGAGGAAAACATGCTTTGAGGATGTTGATGAAGCTTTTAAAATGAGGGAAAAAAAGAAAAGAAGGTTTAGTACTTATTGATCTTGTACTTACATTAGTGATGTCTGCACTGCGCCAAGGGTGATTATCACATACCTCAGCAGACACGCTATTTCTTATTGTGACCCACATGTGATTATACATTTATGGTACATACATGACCACTGGCTCACATGTTGAATATCGAAATGACAAATGAGAGCCTGAAATTTTGTAAAAACATACCTGTGGTGTGACATGTGACAAAAATACTGTGTCATATGAGTTGCTATTTTGTGTTTGACAACAAGGAATTTTATTTGGGCATGTTAAACAAGGAGTGCTATATTTCATTTACAAAGAGCTTCTAGCTATGAGTTTTATGAACCCAATAAGGAGGTCAAGTTTGGCTGCAGTTAAACTTACTTAGATTGATTATTTGGATTGCTTACTTATTGTAAAGTGGCTTCTTCTCCTTTTTCTTTTTGACCAATTATACATGCAGAGAAAACTTAGATATATCTATCCAGACTTTGCTCTATCAGACCAACATTGCACATTAATTCACATTCTCATATATTTCCTCCTGTTCAGTTTGAAATGTCTCAAGCAGATTCCTTTGGTTTCTTTCTCCATGAGTTTAAAAAGTATCTGCATATTTTACTTCAGTTTAAGATATTACTAATTGAATTTTCACTTTAGTTTTATTTCACTTATTATGCATGTACTTTTTTTTCTTCTTCCTCAAATATCATGGTATGCATTTGGGTAGATCCAGATTAAGTATGATGAATAAATGCTACATAAAACTGAGCAATGTAGTATTCTTTAAAAAATATATATCCAATTGCCAGATACATGGATATGTAGTTTTATGCTACATAAAACTGAGCAATGTAGTATTCTTTAAAAAATATATATCCAATTGCCAGATATATAAAGGTGTATAACATGATGATTTAATTTGCATACATATTGTGTAGTGGTTGCTACAATTAACTAAATTAATTAACACATCCATTACCACCAATGCTGTATTTTACAACCCTGACCTTATCTTATAACTGAAACTTTATATTTTTTGGCCAACATCTCCTGATGTCCCCCAACATCCAGCCCCTACTAACCACTATTACACTCCGTTTCTATGAATTTGAATTTTTAGAGTCCATATATAAACGAGATTATTCCAGTGTTTGTTTTCCTGTATCTGGCTTATTTCACTTGGCCTAATGTCCTCCAGTCTCATCCATATTGTCACAAATGGCAGGATTTCCTTCTTTTTTTATGGCAGTATAATAGTCCATTGTGTATGTATTCGAACACACATCCATTTTCTTTATCCATTTTTCTGTTGATGAACACTTAGGTTGTTTCTATACCTTGGCTATTGTGAATAATGCTCCAGTAAACATGAGGATGTTGATGGCTCTTCAAGAAGTAATTTTATTTCCTTTGGCTGTATATCATACTCTTACTACTTTTTTATTTTTAAACAGAAGAAGGAAGGAGAGAGCTGGAAATATTTAGTGAACAGAACTCCTGACTACATCAAATGGGCTTAGAATTCAAGATTAAAAATAATTATCTCTCTTGAAGGTATGATGTCTTTGAAGGTGTGATCCCTCCAAATGTGCTTTTCATTAGTCCTTTAAAGATGTCCAAAGCTCTGTTAATATTAGATCTTTTGTTTATGACTTATTCCTCCTCTCATGAAGCCTACAGAATCTTCTTTATCTCCTGTTTTCTGAATTTCAATGACATGTTTTCTTGAGCTGGGCCCAGAGGCCCATTTGATTGGAAACTCATATTCTTTTCTGGGAAAATTGTTTGAGATATTTAATGATTTTCTCCCTTCTTTCTTTCTAGAACTTCTATTATTTGGATATTAATGAGAGTATTTTTGATATTTTCCTTACATGGTATGATTTCTTTCAAGTTGGTTTTTTTAAAAAAATATTATTTTGGTTTCCCTACTGTTAGAAACTTTTCTAAGATGTCCTTTCATATTTCCAAAGCACTTAAATGCTGATTGGAAACTCTGAACATTTAGATGGGGTTTACATCTGGGTACCTTACTCTAGATTAACTTGGATGGACTGTTTTCTTTGGAAACCCCTGATACCATTATCTTTAGGTCTTTCCTCATGAAATGTCCAGACTCCCATGACAAGTATCATTCTGATTGTCCTCCTGGGGAGTGTAGGCCTGGCTCCTGGTATTCTGGGATCCAGGTGAGAAAAGACTGCTGTGAATGAGGAGTAGGATGCTCACTTACTACTTCGGCTCTCCCAGTTGCTGTCAACCGTGCTGGTAAACTAGTTCCAAAGAGTCTTTTTCTTAAGGAAAATAAACTTTCGATTTTCTGCAGGGATTGTGGAGAAGCAGTTCTTTGGTTGCATAAAGTGCAGGAGAGGGAAGTTATCTGTGGGTTTTAACTGCTTCTAAGAAAGATTTTCAACCTCCTTCCTTTCTTTAGTTCTATTTTCATCTCTTCTCCAGACGTAACTAATAACTCTAATGCCTGAGTTTTGTGGGTTCTGCAAGTGATTGTTTGCTTTTTTCTTCTCTCTATGGCCTACTCATTGTTGTTTTAATAGAGCTATTCTCCTTTGAAATGGTTATTTTCTTTCAGTTGGGCCAGCTTTTGCTATATTGTTCTTAGAAAATTAATGCAAATATTCCCTCCTACATTTGACACTAAGTAAAAAAATTCCAAAACTCTACAAATGCAGCTAAGCCTGTATATGACTTTGATTATATAATACCCATCTAACCTCAAAGTTTTTCTCTAGTTATAGATCATTATATGTTTTGATCCACTGCATTGTTTGGTCTAGCATTAAAAGGCAAGATTACCAAGCACTTTGGGAGGCTGAGGCAGGCAGATCACCTGAGGTCAGGAGTTCAAGAGCAGCCTGGACAGCATGGTGAAACCCTGCCTCTACTAAAAATACAAAAATTAGCCTGGCATGGTGGTGGGTGCCTGTAATCCCAGCTACTCAGGAGGCTGAGGCTGGAGAATCGGTTGAACCCAGGAGGTGGAGGTTGCAGTGAGCAGAGATCGCGCCTCTGCACTCCAGCCTAGACAACAAAAGCAAAACTCCCTCTCAAAAAAAAAAAAAAAAAAAAAAAAAAGGCAAGATGAGATGGTTTCAAGACTGTTCTGACAAAGCTGAGTATTCTAACATGGGCACAAACATGCGGGAGTGATAACTGCAACAAAATAGAACATCAATGTTCTGGCATTAAAAAGTGACCCTAGTGTACACAAATTAGTAATAACACATTATTATCGAAATGAAATTTTATTTAATGAATGCTAACAGGAATTAACTCTCTGTATTTCATTGAAAAAAGTTTCATCCATTTGAATTCATAAGATACTTTTCTCCTTTTTAATTTGTAACTCTAAAAAGATTTTGCAGATACTGAAACTGCTGCCAATGTTATAAATTATGACATATTCAAATTAGTATTGCACTGAGTATTTAAAAATGAAAAAAGAAATGCACAAATACCTTTAAAGTATTAAATTGTTGAAATAACATTTTTATTTGATTCTAAATGCATGTAAAACTTCATAAAATATTACCTTAAATTATTCTCTAATTGGTTACTTTGAAGGGAAATGTGTGAATAATTAAAATTGCCTACTTTTTTTTTTAAATTGCCTATTTTGTTTGTAAGTTATTTTTCTATTGTAGATGATGTTATTAAATAGCTAGTCTAGTTGTGTGTGTGTGTGTGTGTGTGTGTGTGTGTGTGTGAATTATTGATACTTGAGAGATTAGAGTTCACTCAAAGACATGAAAGAAACAAACTTTCAGGAATTGATGTTAAAAATAGTCTGGAAACTCATGAGACTGATGTTTCTCAAGAATTACTTTAGCATTTTAAAATTCCGAGCCAATATGTCTACACAGAAAAGCAATCAGTCTCTGAATTTGGTTCTCTGTGGCCTGATCCTCATTCTACTTGGTTCAAGAGAACAAATACTTCTTTTGTTGATCCAGATGGATTAGTAAGAGTGAACCAGAGCACTTTTTTTTTCCCCCTTAGGACAATCCCAGGTTGAGAAGAGCTTGGCTTCGTTTTTTGTTTTTAGAAATTTTCTACTTGATAATGCCTTGTTATGCATGGGTGGGATTTTTTTTTTTTTTTTTTTTTTTGCTGCAGTTGAGACTCCAGAAAAGGTTCAATGTGCAATATTTTCAGCTCAGTGGGGACTAAACAGAAAAAAAGGCCATTATTCCCTTGATTATCAAAGAGTCATTTATCTAGTATCTCTTCTATTAGGATTACAGTACAGAAAGTGGAAATAAATAAGGCCTGTGGTTTGCCAACATGTATTTCTATGTACTAAACTATATGAATTGTACTCTTAGAGTTTTATAGCAATTGTTTGGGTTTATATCATAAAAATTTAATAAGATTATTTTCTGATCACCTAGCATCTACTTCAAAAATAAAGAAAGGGAGAGGGAGGTACAGGAATAGATCCAGGTAAACTGAAGGGCCACTGCAGTCTGCAGGTGAGGTAGGATAAAGGCTGATAATCTCCATGCTCCCTGAGATCAGCCTGCACAACTCAGAATAATGATACTATAAAGAGAAAGTGGTGATGACGGCAACAGTAATAACAATAATGATGATAATAGTAGTTATTGTAGTGGTTTTAATTTCCTGATTGTTTCTGTGTGCTGAGATTTATTTACTTCGTGTGGATTTTCATAGTGATCCTTATGATAAATATGTGAAAACCATATTGATTCCCTTATTCTATAATTTTTGTAACAGATGTATAGAGATGTTAAGTAATCTGCATGAGGTCACATAGTTAAAAGAGGCAAAGCAGGATATGCACTCCTATAGCTATGTTATGCTCTGCTGAATAGATTTCATGTGATGGCTCTGAGTCATTCAGAAAATGTTAAATTGTATGCAACCCTTTTTGGTTAAGAAGATAGAGAAAACCGTAGTATGCTTAGAGGAATAAATGTTAATTTATTCAGAATCGCTCATTTTCTTTTATCTAAATGCAATTGCATGTGAGGGACAGCTAAACAAGGCCGCGTGACAAACTTCTCAAGGATAGGGAGGAAATGGCAGATGTGTATTTATTATAGGCTTTAGTCAAATCAGCAGGGTCTGACGAAGGACATTTGGGATGTCTGAGATGAGGGCAGTTGATGGAAAAACACTGGGGACTGTTATTGAAAATTTATTTGATGATAGCAAAGCCTTTCAAAATTGTCTAAGGGAAAATTTGTTTTAAAAGAAAAAAAAATCCTGTAACTGTAGATAAGTTAGAATAAAATTCAACAGCAGGAAAGATACAGAAACAGCCAGGACAACCCTTACCATTAGGTACAGACCTGATGAAACTATTTTTTTTTTTCTCCTGTGAATGAGTATTGTCTTGATAATTAAGAAAAAATTAGCCAATCTATCAGGTGTCAGTCTCTATAGACTGGGTGTGCATATGTCTAGAAAAACACATCATAAAGAAGTTTTGCTATCTCAGACTCAAAAGTGGGGCTAGTTTTCTTTGACCTAACTAATTTTTATCAAGTTAAAAAATAAACAGTGACCCATTAGATAAAATTTCATGCATGTATATCAGGATATATGCAATTGCTAACGATTTGATTGACAGACATGTTAAATTGAACAGATCATGAAACGTTAGAAAAAACAATCGGTAAAAGCTAGAACCAAGTCAGCTGGGAATAAATGCTTGCAAATATAGAAATGACCAAAATTTAAAAATATATTTGTAATTGAGAAATGCCTGACTTGAAAAAATGTGTCTGCAAACTATCTGTCAAAGAAGACTATAAAGAGAAATAAGAATCTCAAAGCTAGATGTGAAATCTATGTGTGAGTTTATAACATCAGAGATTATTAAAAATTGTTGGTTATATTTCTGATGGTATTATCATTGATGAAGTGGCATAGGTAACTTAAGATTTTAAAAGTCCCTAGTTGGATGTCCAAATAAATACCAAAATAGTGGCTGAAATAGAACACACAAAAAATAATTTTAAAGTTCCTAAATATTCACATTTCTTGAATTTTCAAAAATCGTTTACTAGACATCTGTTTAATAGCCATAATATAAGTGGTAATTTAAAAATGATTTAATGTTCTAGAATGAAATATAGAAAATTAAAGTCAGCTCTTGAAAATAATTGCATGTTAATTTTTTTTCTTTTTGAACATGTTATAGGATCACTTTTTTTTTTTTTTTTTTTTTGAGATGACTTCTCACTCTGTCACCCAGGCTGGAATGCAGTGGCTGATCTTGGGTCAACTTCTGCTTCCCAGGCTCGAGCGATTCTCCTGCCTCAGCCTCCCATGTTGCTGGGATTGTAGGCACGTGCCACCATGGCTGGCTAATTTTTCTGTATTTGTAGAGATGGAGTTTCACCATGTTGGTCAGGCTGATCTTGAACTTCTGACCTTGTGATCCACCTACCTTGGCCTCCCAAAGTGCTAGGCGTGAGCCACCACACCTGGCCAGGATGGCATTTATATGACTCTTCTTTCATATTTCATACCTTGTATTCACTGCATTGCAACGTATTTTCATATCATTTGCTGTGTTGTAGTAGAGATTATTGTTTTTTAATGCTCTGAAGTTGAATTGTGGTGATTTATCTTCATAAATAGACTAAAGCCTTAAAATATGTGAATCAATATATTTTCTAAACAACATATGACATTATGTAATTGTGTCTTTAGTAATTTAATGCATAAACAATGTGATTCTTATGTGCACTAGTCTTTTGTATATAAGAATGAAATAGAGGTTCAATAAAATATATAGTGTAGTGTGGCTTTAAATGTCTTAAGCCCAGAGTTCCTTTTATGGCAAATGTACTTGGATATTATTTTTGAGAGAAACTTAGACATGCATTATAATATCCTAAACATATCCAAAGTTTGAAAGTAGATAATTAAAATTTGGGGAAATGTCAGAGTAAGTAGTAACATATAATATTTACAACCACACTTGTACACAGATTCTACTATCTCATGTTACTTGTTTTGTGATGAATGATTTATTTCTACTAGGCATGTTTATCATGTGCAGCTCTAATAAAAGCTAGACTGGGTAGGGAATGAAATCGGACAGTTTCTCTTTCTTTAAGACCAAATAGGTTGATGGTAAATAGAAAGGTACCCATTATTTTTTATAGGTATGTTGTGTGGACATCTGGATATAGAAATAGCATAGATTATATCCTTATCATAGACAGTAATATATTTCAAATAGTAGTTCTCAGTTTTATTCAATACATGTTCCACCTTCTTTCCATATCCCCTACTTATAATCATAGAATTATTCTTCCCATCTCCAAGATCCTGATACACTTTCTTCCCTATCAACCTAGCTTGAGAAATACTAATCTAAAACATAATTCTAATAACAGTGACTCCATTTTTGATCTGAGAACAGCCCTCCTCTCTCTAGGTCCATATGGTTTGGTTGAGCTTATTGCAACTCTAGCCTGGGGAGTGAGCAATGGCTCATATAGATTCCTTATCCCTGGTTGTAGTTCAGAGACTGATACATGAAGAAAGTAGGTACACAAGATTCAATTCCAATAAAAAAAATTGTCATGAAATATTATGAAGGTTTATTCATTTATTTTTCTGGGGGTGAGAGACTGGTTTTTGTAAGGAAAAGGCAAGGCTGGAAATAATCAGTACCTGTAATATAGAGAGCCCATACTTAAAATATAGTCATCATAAAACAAAGTTGGACCAAGAAATGGAAAGTGATGGAATACCAATCATGTTGTTTGAGCCTCTGGATCCAACCATGCCTGAAGCTAACATTTCCCCTGAAAATTTTAGTCACATAAAATAACACATTAGTGCCCTTTTTTTCCTTGGCCTAAATGAATTGAGTTGGCTTTCTGTCTATTGTATGTAAAAATATGTTACAAAAATGACTCATGGAGAAATGTGCATTTCAGTAATTAATTATTTATTTGTCACATATATGTAAAATACAATATAATTCCCTTCTAGCTTGTTATTTCTCTTATCTACAATCTTTCCAGCATCATGAATACTGATTATATATTTAATTACCAAAGTATACATTATTCTTGGAGCTCGAACAATCACATTATTCTGATTGGATATTAACAATCATGTCCTCTTAACCCAGGTGTGGTTAGCTTATTATACTGTTTAACTGCAACACTTTTATCATTGAAACTGACATTCTTTTGTGCTGTTTATGGCTTTCCTAATTCATCGCTTTGCTTGGTTTATGTATTTTGTTACCTATTTTCTCTCTCTGTCTTTGTTTTTCCAACTGGGTTTCAGGGATTGAAGTATTATTTGACTCATAGCTTCCTATACTTTCTCATGTATATGGTATTCTACACTACTAACTCTTAGCCTATAACTTTGTTATAGTTGCTTAATTACTTATTGCCTCCTTATTATTTTTTTTTCCTTTGACCATTCTTAAAGGACCTTCCAGCAGAAACTTTCATCAAAGGAGTTTTGTGAGCTAGGCATGCTTGGATTCCCTAGTAACAGTGTCTCAGCACATAGTAGGCCTTCAGTAAATGTTTACTAAATTAATATAAACATACCTTAAGAAAATGCCATTCTAGAGTTGTGAGAAAATAAATGCTGTTTCAAAGCTGCCTGATATGTGCTCAGAGAGACAATTAGACAAAATGAGAAGTGAACTTACTTATCTCACCTTCAATGTAGAGTTAATTTTGATGATGGCTGTTAATCACTTATTGCTATTTAGAAGGTAATAGTAGACATGTCTCTCTATTTGTGAGGTTGTGTCTTCCTGAAAATGCTCTATGATTGAAAAATAAAACCTCAAGTGATAGTAAACAATTATTTATCGTTCAGTACAAGTTTCTATATTATTTCATCTATTTTTTTTTAAGTTTATGGGACTCCAAGGAGACTATTAGGAAGACAAGGCCACTGTACCTTTGGCATTGTAATATTGCTGCAGTCTTTGTTTCAGATGCTCTCGCATGCTCACTGACCAGAATCTGCCCTCATGGAGACCTCTAATGGCCCAGCTCCTCATTTTCTTCAGTCATTATTCCCTCTGACTGCACTTGATTCCTTGCTTTGTCAGAATTTTCATCAGTCACCTTTACAGAGTCCTAACACTTTAGATTGCCTTGTACCTTTAACCTATAGCCAGATCTGCCGTGTCTGGATCAACCCCTGACCAGTTTAATCATTTTTAATGCTCATAGGCTATATAATAGCTATTGAGAGTTACTGGAAAGTGTCAGTTTGACTCATTGTGGCCTCAAACATTTAGTTCACTGCAAAAAGCAAATTTTTAAATTCATGTATCAATATCCCAGTACCATTTTTTCTTAATTTCAGATTACCTCAAACATTTAATCTCATTCCATTAGCCTCAATTTGTTCAGATAATCTCACGTCCTCTCTTAACAATAAAATTTATTTCTTTTGTCACTACTTTGGCTGTCTTCCTTCTCTACTCACAAGTACCCTTTGTTAATATTCATCTTTCTTCTTTGCTTCATTTCTTTATCTGAGGTAGATCTGCCCCTTTCTCTTTCTGGGCCTAATTTCAATCCATTTTCTCCTCACAGTCTCTGCTCTCTCATTTTTTTTTTCTTAATTTAAAACGTCCTTAATCTTTTTATCTCCAAACTTTTCTTCCCTGCAACCTGTAAAGTAAACAGGTTGCCAAAATTTTCACTATTGCCAACATTTTCGATTCAAAATTAACAACAATTGTGTATGGGTAATTATCTACTCTATTTTTTTTTGATACAGGGTCTTGCTCTGTTGCCAGGTGCCAGGCTGTAGTGCAGTGGCACCATCTCAGCTCACTGCCACCTCCAACTCCTGGGTTCAAGCAATTCTCCTGCCTCAGCCTCCTGAGTAGCTGGGACTACAGGTGTGTGCCACCATGCCCAGCTAATTTTTTTGTATTTATAGGAGAGACAGGGTTTCACCATGTTGGCCAGGATGGTCTCGCTCTCTTGACCTTGTGATCTGCCCGCCCCAGCCTCCCAAAGTGCTGCAATTACAGGTGTGAGCCACCATGCCTGGCCAACTCTAATTTTAAGCCACTATTTATTTAGTGGTGCCACCCTTGAGCCTACTGAAATCCTCTCTTTAAATTCACTAACAAAATTTTATTTGCCAAATTCAACAATTTTTTTTTTCTGTTTGTACTCTCTGAACACTTGGCTCTGTCTGCTGCCTTGTCATTAAAACTATTTCTCCCTTTGCACATCCTGAAGACTGTGTTTTTCTTAACAGTGGACTCTTCCTGAAACTCTCCACTCCTATTTCTACTTTATTTGTACTTTATATCTGCTTGGAGACTTCATATACTACTATTAGAGTAATTTTTTATAATACTGCTTTATCATTGCAACTATGATGCTTGAAAGCCACGACAAGTTCTAAACATCACAGTATGGCATCCAAGGACAGCAGCCTTGGCCTAACTTACCTTCCCTGTCAGCTTCTATGCCATCCCAATAGGGATCTTATGTTCCATCCCAGCTCATTTTCTCACTTTGCTAAAATTGTTTCTACGGTTATGATACTTTCCTTCCATTTTGCCACCTAAAATTTCCATGATTGAGAAGAGTTACTTTTAGCAGCTACCACAAAGCTTTTGCTAGAATTTCCAAGCATCTGTGATAAACAGAAAAGTTAAGTCACTCCTGCTTGCTTTGAAATATTTCCTTCCTATGCGGAGAAAGTTAATCTTCATTAACTTCCAGATGAGCTATCCACAGCATATTGGTATGTGCTAATGAATATCTAAAGAGTGCCAGAACTTGGCTAGTCTTAGGGATTATCTAAATGAAAAAAACATACCCTGTGCTCAAAAGGATCTCACAGCTATCTTGTCCCTTAGGACATTAAGCCTAGCTTTAGCTCATATCTGAAAGCTTTAACTAGTATGAGTATGGCAACATTTGTTTTTTTTTAAATTAAAACACTCCCAATTGTGGGAGGTAACAAGATGCTTTATCAGTTCTTAAAATCATGGCAAGTTCACTTTTATTGTGTTACCAAAATCAGTGACACTTTTAGGTTAGAATGTGAAATTCAACTATTTTTCTTGATGTAGTATTTTTTACCCAATGTGACATTCAACTATTTTTCCTGGTGTAGTATTTCTTACTCAATTATAGACTATGGAAAATTTCATACTAGGTGAGTTTATAATTACTTGTTGACTTACTAAATTACTAAACAAAAATCCTATCCATTCCTATTTAAAGGTTTTCAAAAGAGAATAATTGTATTAGTCTGTTCTCACATTGATAAGAATAAATATCCAAGACTGGGTGATTTATAAAGAAAGGATGTTTAATTGACAGTTCCACATGGCTGGGAAGGCCTCAAGAAACTTACAATTATGTTGTAAGGCACCTATTCACAGGGCAGGAAGAGAGAGAATCAGTGCCAGCAGGGGGAGTGCCAGATGCTTATAAAACCATCAGATCTCATGAGAACTTACTATCAGGAGAACAGTATGGGTGGAACTGCCCCCATAACTTAATTACCTCTACTTGGTCCCACTCTTGACACACGGGGATTATTACAATTCAAAGTGAAATGTGGGTGGGTACACAGAGCCAAACCATATCATTCTTTCCCCTGGCCCCTCCCAATTCCCATGTCCTCACATTTCAAAACAAAATCATGCTTTCCCAAAAGCCCCCAGAGTTTTAACTCATGCTAGCATTAACCCAAGACTCCAAGTTCAAAGTCTCATCTGAGACAAGGCAAGTCCCTACTGCCTATGAGCCTATAAAATCAAAAGCAAGTTAGTTACTTCCTAGACGTAATGGGGTTGCAGGTAATGGGCAAATATACCCATCACAAATGAGGAGGTTGGCCAAGTCAAAGGGGCTATAGGCCCCAGGCAAGTCCAAAAATCCAGTAGGGCAGTCATTAAACCTTAAAGTTCCAAAATAATATTTGACTCCATGTCTCACATCCAGATCACACTGATTCAAGAGGTGAGTTCTCACAGCCTCGGGCAGGTCTGCCCCTGTGGCTTTGCAGGGTATGGCCCCACTCCTGGCTTCTTTCATGATCTGGTGTTGAGTGCCTGTGGCTTGTCCGGGCACATGGTGCAAGATGTTGGTGGATGTACCATTCTGGGGGAGTGGAGGATGGTGGCCCTCTTCTCACAGCTCCACTAGCCAGTGCCCCAGTAGGGACTCTGTGTCAAGGCTCCAACCCCACATCTCCCTTCAGCACTGCCACAACAGAAGTTCTCCATGAGGGCTACCTCCCTGCCACAGAATTGTGTTTGGACATCCAGGCGTTTCCATAAATCATTTGAAATCTAGGCAGAGATTCCCAAACCTCAATTCTTGACTTCTGTGAGCCAACAGTCTCAACACCACATGGAATCTGCCGAGGCTGGGGCTTGCACCATCTGAAGAAGTGGCCCAAGCTGTACTTTGCCCCCTTTAGCCATAGCTGTAGCTAAAGCAGCTGAGACACAGGGCACCATGTCCTGAGGTGGCACAGAGCAGAGGAGCCCAGGACTCAGCCCATTAAACCATTTTTCCCTCCTTGGCCTCCAGGCCTGTGATGAAAAGGGCTGCTAGGGAGGCGTCTTACATGCCCCAGAGACATTTTCCCCATTGTCTTGGTGATTAACATTTAGTTCCTCATTAATTATGCAAATTTCTGCAGCTGGCTTGAATTTCTCCCCAGAAATTACTGTATTAGTCCATTCTCATGCTACTATGAAGAAATACTCAAGACTGTAATTTCCAGAAAAAAAAAAAAAAAAAAGGTTTAATTGACTCAAGTTCTACATGGCTAGGAAAGCCTCAGGAAACTTATAATCATGGTAGAAGGCACCTCTTCACAGGGTGGCAGAAGAGAGAATGAGTGTCAGCAGGAAAATGCCAGACACTTGTAATATTGGTTTTCTTTTCTATCACATCATCAGGCTGCAAATTTTTCAAACATTTATGCTCTGCTTACTCTTGAATGCTTTGCTGCTTAGAAATTTCTTCTGCCAGATACCCTAAATCAGGCGTCCCCAAACTTTTTACACAGGGGGCCAGTTCACTGTCCCTCAGACCATTGGAGGGCCGCCACATACTGTGCTCCTCTCACTGACCACCAATGAAAGAGGTGCCCCTTCCTGAAGTGTGGCAGGGGGCCAGATAAATGGCCTCAGGGGGCTGCATGCAGCCCGTGGGCCGTAGTTTGGGGACGCCTGCCCTTAATCATCACTCTCAAGTTCAAAGTTCCATAGATCTCTAGGGCAGGGGCAAAATGCCACCAGTCTCTTTGCTAAAGCTTATCAAGAATAACCTTTATTCCTGTTCCCAACACATTTCTCATCTCCATCTGAGACCACTTCAGCCTGGATTTCATTGTCCATATCACTGTCAGCGTTTTGGTCAAAGCCATTCAATAATTCTCTAGGAAGTTCTAAACTTTCTCACATTTTCTTGTCTTCTTCTGAGCCCTACAAACTATTCCAACCTCTGTCTGTTACCTACTTCCAAAGTTGTTTCCACATTTTCAGGTAACTTTACAGCAATACTCTAATACTCCCAGTACCAATTTACTGTATTAGTCCATTCTCATTTTGCTGTGAAGAAATATCCAAGACTAAGTAATTTATAAAGGAAAGAGGTTTAATTGACTTGCAGTTCCACATGGCTGGGAATGTCTCAGGAAACTTACAGTAATGGTGGAAGGAGAGAGAATGAGTGACAGCAAGAAAATGCCAGACACTTATAAAATCATTAGATCTCATGAGAACTCACTTACTATCACGAGAACAGCATGGGGAAAACCACCCCAAAGTATTCAGTAACCTCCACTTGGTCCCACCCTTGCCACATGGCCTTTATAAAGCTTAAAGTTTTAATACTTATCCCTTCCTTGTCAGCCTACTGTCCTCTGGGGTATAAATTTAAATTCAAATATATTTTTGTGTAGGAGTGAGGCAAAGCCTTTAGGTACTCCAATAGTGGCTATTAGCTTGGTGTCTCTGTCTGACTAGAGGTCTGACTGACTTCCTTGCATCCTACATAAATTCTTTTTTTTAAAAAAAAAAAAAAAAGAAAAATTACGGGTTAGTTTTCCTTGATATAGAACTCCTTTGGACAGCAAGTTCTCTGACATAAACCCAAGGGTCATTTCTTGAATATTAGGGATCTAATGAAGCATTTCTAGTATGTCCAAAAAATACCTAGAGCAGAAATGTTTGAAATCAGTATTTCTCCTGATAGAAACATAATGCAAATAAATGACTTAAAAAGCTGGTCCAGTCTGTAAACTGTCTATTATATACACAGAGAAGAGATTTAAAAAATGATTTTAAAGTCGCATTCTCCCTTCTCCCTTGTGTACTTAACTGACTCAGAACAGCTAACGCTATCCATTCTGTTCACAGAACATGCTGTTCTCTGCCCAGGACTTGCTGAACAAGCAGAGCTAGCCGGCTACTCTCCTACTCTGCTGTCTGATATGTTTGTGTAGTTCTATTACCAGTTGGCTTGTATACTTAGCACAGTGTATTCCCAAACCATTTGTGTCAATTATTATTATGATTACATAATTTAATTGATAATCTGTGAGTTAATGTAGTATGAGTGTGAAAAGAGAGTTGTTTTCATGATAACTAATTAGAACGCTCTGCAAAGGCTTGATAAAAATGAATTGCTAAAAATACTGTTTGCCGTCAAATTGAGTGTGAGCAAGTCAAATATAAACCATGAAGGGAGCGTTATTAGAATGTAGATATTTGCTTTTCAGTAACATTTGAAAAATTCGTGCCCTACTTAAAAGATACTATGTAGGAATTGTATATAGTGGCTTATATATACGGTTAAAGAAAGAAAATGGAGAATTGCAGCAAGCAAATTCACACATTTTTTTTTAAAGAAAAGACCTTGTCTTGCATCAAAAATATTAGATAATGGGTATGACTTATTTTTCACATAAAATAAAATATAAAAATATGTGTATATAGCATTTTAATATTTTAAAATTATATACATATGTGTGTGTGTGTGTGTGTATATATATATATATATATATATATATATATATATAACATTTTGAATATTTTATTTTCTGCTTTTTTAACTATCCAACCAATCACTGTTCTGGATAACATAAGACCCTGTGTACTGTAAATGCTTTAGTCCTAGTAATTGTCTTTTGCTGCTTATTTTAACTTGGAACCACCAAATCCGCACGGTAGAAAGTAGATTCTTTGCTTGGTCAAGCTGAGTTTCCCTAGCATGCTATATTATTCTGAATGAAATTTCTATTATCTTCCCAAAATTCTTTCTCATCTTTTTCACATATATCTGATGGTAGAACATATCTGACTTTCAACTACGCTAATCGTGTCATAGATTTTATGCCTCTGATTGTGCTACTTGGGATTCCATCAGCCTCCCACTCACCTGATCCATCTGCTTTGTCCCCTAACAAAGTCCTCTTCAAATATTCTCACTCAACTATTCACCTCCTTTGTGTAATCATCCCAGCAGGGAAATCCTTTTGTCTTATGGGAGTAATCACTATTCCCCACAGAGCAGCATTTGTCACTCTTAGCCAGAGTCTAAGCTTCTTTTTGGGGAAAGAGTATGTATTGATTTTTTATGTATCCTCAAATCCTAGCAAATGCTAGATATTCAGTAATGTGTATAGAATGAAGTAACAAAAGATCAAATTTGTTTTACATGGAAAGTTGAACTAACAACTAGAATCTTTAGAGAGTAAGAACTCCCTCAGATGCCAGTGAATTCCCTCATCATTCTACGTTGTTACCTTTCTTCTCTTTTTTTTTATTCCACAGATATTCCTGAATTTATTGTCTCAACTTTCATACCTCTTATTAATCCTAAGCCCACTATATTTCAATTTCAGCCCCTGAAAATTTATGGAAGATTTTTAAGAAGATGGTAAACAACCACTGACAAAGAATTCTAGTAGGAATTGAACTATCAGATGCTCGGTTGGGTCATATTAAATTTAAAGCCCTCTCTTGCCTTGATATTCCATGAATTACCTTTCAGTAACTCACAAATTTATGGTGCCCTTCACATCCCACGATATGGGCTGTCATCTATTCTACTTTGTAGCCATGACTCTCTTGTGGAACCTCTCTATTATCACCTAATTAGTGATACACAAGAGAGTGGGTGAAGTTCTCATTTACCAGCTTACCAGCTTTCTAACAAATCCACAGCCAAGGGGATGTGCTCTGTACAATTGAAAGTTTGTCCTGGGAGTTAGGTAGGCTTGATTACGTATGTCCACATACTACTCTTTATTGCCAGAGGTTAACAAAATGATATAATAGATAAAATGTGTGTGTGTGTGTGTGTGTGTGTGTGTGTGTGTGTGTGTATGTATGTGTGTGTTTCTTACTCTGTAACCACAATCTGTAAAAGAGAGAACAATATACTTCTCTATGTATACTATGTGTAAAGGAACTAGCAAAAAATAAATAATAAGATTGAGATAGATGCAAAAACTGTGTCACGTCCCATTGTTAAATGTATTCAGAAGGTCTGGGGTGAAGATGGTTCAGTGCACATCTTCTGGTTATAGCTGGGCATGAAAGCTGGCAGCAGTAGATTTGACTCGGGATGAGCAGTTCTGTAAGGCTAAATGGATATGGGAGCAGCAGGGTCTTGAGACCTCAAGTGGAATGCCAATTTCTGTCACAAGTCTGTCACATACTCAAAGATTTCATTACAGACAAAGAGTAATAACTTTGTTACTGGTGGGACATTTAATAGGACTACTAAAAGTTTAGATATTACCTTAGTCGCAGTATTTGTAACAATGAATATTTACTGTCCTGATGCCCTGTAGATAATCCTACCCATTCTGGTCAATGGGTGATCATTTCATTTCTTTGTTGGTTATTTCCTAAAGACACGTTATATATATACACTCTACCACAAGTGGTTAAAAACTTTGAAGTCTTGTTTCTTTCTGATTATATGTGGCTGAAAAGCTTATTTCTCTAGAGTTAATGTTGTTGAAAGCAATTTGGTTTAAGAGTCAGCACAAAAAGTAGAAATTTATCCATATGACTTTCTATTGTGTTTACAGAAGCAAAGGCACTAAATAAGTTTATGCAGGACTGTGAAAATTTACTTTGAGCAGCACAAGAAAATATTTTGGAACAGCATTCCTAGAAATCTGATTAATGCTAGCATTGAAAAGTGTGTGTGTGTATCTGTGTGTATGCGTGTGTGTGTTTGTGTGTGTGTGTGTGTGTGTGTGTGAGAGAGAGAGAGAGAGAGAGAGAGAGAGAGAGGTATGAGGGTGGATAGTAAGAGGTGAGAGAGAGAGAGACCTACAAACAATAAGAAACAAAAATGTACTTCATCAAACATCTAGCAAGTCAAACAAGACAAAGACAATAAACACATGAGCACTTTGAAAAATGTACAAAATATTCAATTGAGGGTATGTGGGCTTGAAGCACAGTTAGGTATATCCTTTAACCACCCAAAATTGCACTTCAATTCAAGTTCTTGTCAAACAAAGCTATATATATCAGGCACTTAAAATAAAAACTGACATGAGTACCAGCTATTAGATGAAGACAATCAACCCTTTAAGGTTACTGGTTAGCAGTATCTGTAACCTACATTTAGCTGTGACTGATTCAAGTATATGTCCTTGGATTAGAGAGCAAAGCATTCTGGTAGACAAAATTAATTGGTAAAATTTAGGTATATGATTGAATGCACCAAAAATGAATCACATGGAAGACAGAAATTAATTTATATTCATAACAAAATTACCCTTTGGTTCATTGACATCAAGGAGCAAAATAATTCTGGGATGGAGAGAAATTCAGGTTAGAGTTGAGAGATTTTGCCAGTTATACAATTACCTTGTGGCCTGAAGGGGCCAGTGTCTTGCCCCAGGCAATGCTATCACTCTCAAGTATTCCAAAACCCTAAACAATTCACTCAATTCTCTACCAAAATTGTATGCATAGATGATAATCCAGGGGAACTGGGGAGCTCCAGATGCCCTATTATTAATATCTGGTCTCCAATATTTCATTCAGAAAGTAATGACTTTGGTTCCTTGGACCCTCTGAAAGAAACTACAATAAATGTGACTACACTTTATAATAAGTGACAAATCTCTCTTGCTCCCTTTTGGTATTCATTGTGATATCATTAATCAGTGCTGAACTCCTGATAATAAATCTTGATGCTCCCAAGAAAGTGAAAATGCATTATTCCCCTGTTGTCCAGTATTCTGTATGCCACACTCTTTGTTATAAACAACTAGAAAGTTCTAGGAAAAGCGTTTAGTTTAAATTCAGCTATTCAACTCTTTCACTTTTGAGACTGTCATGACTACCTTGGGATCTCATTAACTGTGAAGATTGCTTTGTCATTTGTCTATTGTCCCTGGAAGAAAAATAAAATTCTTTCTTTTTGATTTTGAACCGGTAGTCTAGTATGTTTGTTTTTTCAAAATATATACTATGAATATGCGTATTTGCCGGTTTTAGTATCCAAGGCAGATGATGCACATAAAAAGGGAGAGAAAAATTAGGTCCATTGATCCACTTCCTGATGGAAACATTATCCATCTGTTCTTAATAGACTGTAATCAGCCCTATTTATTTTTGATTTTTTTCCTAAAAAAACTGACAATGACAAAATAAAAAATGCATTTAGGATTTGAGAAAAATAGTTTCCTCATTATGAATCTCTACGAGATCAAATTCCTATTGTATCACAGATTACATCATGAAAGCATGATTAACAAAGTAATACTCTTACAATGTGCAATCAAAACAGAAAGAGTTGGCATTTGGTGTATGACTCTCATATTGTTAAATGTATTTTTTATTAAAATAACAGTAATATTTATTTATTGAAAAAATTAATGGGTCTATAAAATAAGACTTTCAATAAAAGTATCTTCTCCTGTACCACACCCAGATCCTGCTTCCTTGAAGAACTACATTCCAGTCTTTTGGCTCTTTTGTTCCATGTTAACCTCATATTTCTAAATTAAATGGTTTCTATTTGTACATTCATTTATACCTTATGTTCTTTTCCTTTTATATTGTCCCACCATAGTTATATCATACTATTTGATTAAATTCGTGTTTACTCATCTTTCCATTATTGCTTTTTTTTTTTTTTTTTGAGACAGAGTCTCGCTCTGTCACCAGGCTGGAGTGCAGTGGCGGGATCCCAGCTCACTGTAACCTCTACCCCGCCGGGTTCCAGCACTTCTGCCTCAGCCTCCCAAGTAGCTGGGACGACAGGCACATGCCACCACACCCAGCTAATTTTGTTATATATTTAGTAGAGATGGAGTTTCACCATATTGTTCAGACTGATCTCCATCTCTTTACCTCGTGATCCGCCTGCCTCGGTCTCCCAAAGTGCTGGCATTACAGGCATGAGCCACCATGCCCAGCCTATTTTGTTTTTATTAGAGTTGAAAATTGCCTCACTTTTCATAATAAGCAAGTTATTTTTCTCTCTAATTATCACTAATTTCCTTCATACGCTTCCAGAGAACTGTGAAACACCTTTTAGTACTTTTTCCACATGGTAAACTATATTAGATAATTAACTTAATTTTTTTTTTTTTTTAAATCAGGAGACATCTGATGTGGAGTCCTCCCAGACTAACTGTATGTAAAAGATATCTTGCACATGGTCCCTGCGTGTGCGTTCACACAGACTATGATGTGAGTGGCAGCCACTATGACCAGTCCATGCAGTGCAGAAGACCTGTGCTCCCTTGTGCATTGTACCTACTTGTGCCAAACTGCACTGGTTGTTCTCTCCCCCTGATACATGACTGTCGTCCCAGGTCTTCCCTTTTCCCTTCATTTCTCTCTGTGTTCTATTTCCCATTTCCCAGATTTCATACTTTCCTCTGTCTTGGTTCTGTGCTTCATTTCAGTGGAGCTCTTTCTCAGTAAGTACCGGGAAAACATGCAAGGAATGAAAAGCGTTCAGGTTTGATGGTGTCTTTACTCTCATCGTTGCTTGATTGGTTGGTTATAAAATTATAGTTCAAAATATTTCCCCTTAGACTTTTTAGGGCATTTTTCGCTATTACTGTTGAGAATTGGTATGCCATTTTGTATCATGGTCCTTTGTGTCTAATAATTTATTTTTATTTATAGAAGCTCTTTATACAAAATATGCTGAAATTTTATGTTAATGTGCCTTAGTGTAGGTCTTTTTCAATTCCCCGTGCTTTGTGCTTAAATTTTATTATTATTATTATTATTATTATTATGATAACTAATCTTCAGTTGTGGGAAATATTATTTCTTACGTAATTTTTGCTTTCATTATTTTTCCATTTTACCAGGAATACTTATTAGGTAGATGTTTGGCTTCTTGTATTAGCTTTTAATTTTCTTATCCCTTTTCCCTGGAGAGTTTTCCAACTCTCTTCCTCCCTTCTCTTGATCTGCTTTTTTTTCTCTGCTTTTAATCTTTTTTTTTGGGGTGGGTAGGGGGTGGGGGGGGTGGAGTTTTGCTCTTGTCACCCAGGCTGGAGTGCAGTGGCGTGATCTCGGCTCACTGTAACCTCCACCTCCTGGGTTCAAGCAATTCTCTTGCCTCAGCCTCCCAAGTAGCTAGGAGTACAGGTGTCCGCCACCACACCTGGCTAATTTTTTGTATTTTTAGTAGAGATGGGATTTCGTCATGTTGGGCAGGCTGGTCTCGAACTCCTGTCCTCATGATCCACCTGCCTTAGCTTCCCAAACTGCTGAGATTACAGGCATGAACCACTGCATGCAGCCTTTTAAAATCTTTAATATAAGATTGACTCATATCTTTCAAACTTGCTATTGAAATTTGTTTTTCAGTAATACTGTTTAAACATTTTTATGTACACATTCTGTTCTTAGGACCCCATTTAAAAAAACTACAACCTTTTAACCTTTTCTTGTTTTTTGAATGAATTAGCTTCTTTTCTCTCTCAAATAATGTTTTTTTTTTTTTTTGCTCCACTACATTGTCTCTGTTTCTGCCAAGTTTCTTTGATCTGTTGTATCCTTTCATGTTGGAGGGTTTTCTCAAATCTCTTTTGGTTCTTGGATATCATTCAGATTTAAAAGTGAGGATGAAACAACTGATTGGAAGCTTTACGGTGTATAAATCAGGTGAGGTGTTATTTATAAATTATGGCTAGTATGGATTTAAGAGAGAACCAGATTCATTGTGGGAACCTCTGAATGTCTTATTGACCTTTTCTCTGGTCATTTCCTCCAGATATTAATTCACTATGCTTTAGAGTGTCTGGCTGCTAGCATAATAAAAACTTAGGTGGGAGAGAAAATTGGAAACTCATTGTTCAATACATAGGATTTAACTTTATTCTCCTGTAGTTCCTCCCTGCCATCCCCATGTTATCAGCCTCTATGGTCAATTCATGTATAACTAAGGCTATTCCTCTCTTTAGTTTGGTTGTCTGGGGTAGAGGTCTTGGCCTGAGAAGAGGGATTGTCTACTCTTAATACATACGTCTGCTGTCAGCACTCTACTCAACAAATTCTTCACTTTCAAAGGCTTTCTTGAGGATGTTGAGAATTCTGCAGCATAAACTGGCTTCATCTCACTGGTGTGCCCCACTGCATGTGCTAACAGTTTAGTTGTCTCCACACAATTAAGTACATTACGACTCATGGATTTCATTTCCATCTCCTAACATTTGTGGATGTCTTTTGCTCTCTGTTGTTTCGTTTTATTTTTCTTGTGGTTTAAAACTCTATTCTCTTGTTATTATCATTTCCATAGGGGTTCAGAAGGGAGTAGACATAAATACATATGTAAAATCTGCCATGTTTAATGTGAAATTCTGTAATAGAATTTTATATATCAAATCGCCCCATTAAAAATGTCTATGTGTTTATATATTTGTGAATTCTATTTCTATAGGCTATTTCTGGGTCTTTATAGAGAGGATGAAACCCTTTTTTCCAAAAATATCTTAAAGATATGAAAGGTTAAGGAAAAATATCTTAAAGATATGAAAGTGTTTGCCTCTAGGGTGTGGGTTTTAGTATTATAGCATATAGGTGTAGAGAGGTGAACAGGAAAATTACTATTTTTTTCTATAAGCCTTTTCATTTCTAATTAGACTTTTAAACTAAGTGCTTATATGACCTAATGAAATCTAAAATGAAAAATTAAAATATACAAACAGAACCATAACTAAATGTAGTCTAGTGCTACCCAGCGTTTAGTCTTCCTTTCAATAATGTTCAACAATGAAGTTTAGGAAATCTCTTTGTTGTTGAGTAGACTCACTTGACTAATGACCTAACCAGGACCAGCCTTGATTATTAGTATTTGAATAAATTAATTATGAAATTAGGAGAAATTCCCCTCTGGCATAAAGAACCATGGTAGATCAAACAGGAAAAAGCATTTTGAAGTATATATGTATGTATGTGTATATATATATATACACACACATATATATATATTAAAGACAAGGTTTCACTGTGTTGGTCAGGCTGGTCTTGAACTCCCAACCTCAGGTAATCCACCTGCCTTGGCCTCCAAAGTGCTTGGATTACAGGTGAGCCACCACGTTCAGCCTTGAAGTAGATATTTTAGTAGACTCTTATTTTCCCTTCTTAATAAATATTACCATGTTACCCATGTTGCTCATGTCAAATACATAGGAGTCATTCTCAATTTCATTTTACTGCCTCTTTCCTCCTATCCAATCCATCAGCAGTAGCTGATGGTTGTACCAAAAACATATCCAGATATCTCTATTTCTCTTGACCATTACCTGACTCAAGCTACCATCTTCTCACTACTGGACCACTGTTATGGCCACCTTCCCATTTCCTGGCATTTACATTTATCTCCCACTAATCCATTCTCTGAACATCAGTCAGAATGATCTTTTAAAAATGTAAGTCAGATCACATTCCTCCCCCCCTCCCCTCCCCTCCCCTCCCCTCCCCTGACTTTGTCATCACTTCTCCCTTTCTCTGACTCTGCACTCTCCCTCTTTCCCTTTAAAGAACTTTTGTGATTACATTGGATCCACCTGGATAATACAGAATGGCCTCCTTCCTCTTAAAGTCCTTAACATACATCTTCGAAGTACCTGTCATAATGTAAGGCAACATATTCATAGATTTCACTTACTACATGGATATCTTTGGCAAGGCAGGACACTAATCTATTTACCATATGAACTGAGAATATTGCACATAAATGTCATCTGGGTCAGAACATAATTTTAACTCTAGGAGGAGAGTGCCAAAAACAATCAAATAAACAAGATAACTCATGCTAAAATATTTTATTACTTTTTTATAATCATAAAAGAATCCCATGTTCATGTGGTTAATTCAGTTTGTAAAGAAAAAAATATGTATATAGGAGGAAGCAAAAACTTATTGAAAATTTCAAAGCCCACTGATAATCAATGTTAAAATTTGATGCTTGTATTTCCAAATCCTTGTATTTCAAAGAAAAATATCACTCTATGAACACAATGATGATGTATGATGAATGCTTCAGTAGTATTGGGAGACTGCACATATCTCTGATAGAGACACAGATAGAAAAGGATTAGCTTCTGCTCAAGCCTTATATGTTTGTTATTCTGAATAATTGGTTGATTACTTCCTGTTTTATTGACTCACTTTGAACACGAAATGTTCATTTTCATATCTCTGCTTGTTAGTCACTTGTCTTAGTCCTGGGACTAACTATTAACTAGATATCACCTGACTTTGTCTAAATTTCTTCTAACATGAACCTTCTTGGTATTCATGTCACTTTATTATTTTAAGGCTCATACTTAGATTTTATTCTATGGAAAATTTCTTTGGAATTTGAATTTAAATTACTTTAGATGTATAGAAAGATTAAAAAAAAATTATTCCTTGGGCTTTTGTTTGTCTAACACAGATCTAAAGTCTTTCTCTGGCTAAAGAATTGTGAGTTTTCAGGATTTAAGAAGTTAGAAAAAAATCAACCAAATTAATGTATCAGCCAATAAAACTCAAGTATGTTCTTTGAAAGACTAATAAAATAGCAGCAATTGTGGCAACACAGATATAGAAAAAAGAGAAATTTTATATGGTGTGTTTTTAATAAAACAGATATAAATAAAGATAGCAATTTTAACAAGATATAGCTTTGTATATGATAAATTAACATGAAATCCAAGAATTTTTTTGACACATGCATGTATCATCAATGGCCATACTTCTATGTTAAATTAGGAGTAATAAACAACCTTATGAAAAAGGCACCAGACCCAACCTATTTTTAGAAATAATTTTGTTCAAAAGTTCAAAAAAACAGTAAATCTTTAACCTAGATAAATTGTTCTTGACAATAGGAAAATGAGGAGAGTCACTATCTCCTTTTATGTAGGGTTCAATCTCAGGGATTTGAAAGTCATTCAATATATCAATGTAATATCTTACACTAGTAGAATAGGATAGAACAAGCAAATGAGCACCTCAATATATGTAGAAAACCATTTGATAAACTCCAACATTTGTTCATGAAAAACATTTAACAAGTTAGAAATAGAAGAAAACAATCTGATAAACAGCATGCATTTAAAACATATTTAAAATTATAACGAATGACGAATAGTACAATGTTACTTTTAGGACATGAAAGAAACCCATTTATTTCTTCTTAGTTTTGAAAACAATTGAAAATTGACACAGAAAGCACAAAGGTAAGGATAAAATACGGCGGCTTTATTACTGACAAAGATTCTTAAATAATGTGACTCATATATGTAGCTGTATTGATTTTCTAATTCTTTCCTCTTGTATTGAACTTGCTGTCTATATGGAAGCCTTCCTTGACCTATCTCAGCATGAATGCTGCATGGGTACTCATATAATTTAGGAAAAGTATTTCTAAGAAAGAGTAGCCCAGAAAGAAGGATCAGAGGATGGTTGGTTCCTTCTAAACCCATCAGTTTATTAAAGTGGTGCCAATAGCTACACAGTGTTGTAAAGTAGAATGTTTACGGGAATGTGAGGAGTGAGGGATAAGATTATCCTTTAATAACTTCTTCTTGAAGCCTGAAACAACATAGTGATTCCCACAATATACCCACTATTTGCTATTAAATTTTATTACCTGGACAATATACTAAGTCATCAAGAATAAATACAGTTTGGGGAACTGAAAGAAAGAGAAAAAGGTAGTTTTTATTTGCAGATAATGTAATCACCTACATGCAAACTGGAAAAAAGTAAAGTGTTAGAAGCATCAAGAGAGTTCCACAAAGTTGTTTTATATACTATTGGCATTTGGAAAAAATGGGAATAATTATAAAAAGGCATAATGATGCATGTTGAATTTCATGCCCACCTTTCTGGGCATGAAATGTTCAAAGAACATTTGAACAAAGGAAAAATGTACTATTTTTATTGATGAGAATATGAATTTCAAAATGATGAAAACTTTTCTTCAAATCACAAACTGTACATTCAATGCAGTTCTGATTATAATTCCAAAAGTATTTTTTCCTGTGAAAATTTACAAACTGATTTTAAAATTCATATGAAATTCCATTAATAGTTCAGTAGGAAAATATAATATGAAGAATGCTTGATAAAGGAACTCAGAAGCAGACTGATGCTTAAATGGAAACTTGATATACTTAATGTACAATAAGAGAGGAAAGAAAGATTACTAAATAAATGACGTTTATGTAATGGGCTTAAATGTGGAAAAGAAAATTCAGTATACCATATACAAATTAAACTATATAAGTTATAGACATATGTGAAACAAAATTTCAAACCAATTAGAAGAGATTATGGGCAGATATTGTTATATATTATTGTAATAAATATTCCTTAAGTCAGACACTAAAACATAAAGGGCAAGTTTTATCAGTATGTCGTTTTCAAAATTTAGTATTCTGAGAAATTTTCACATATATGATAAAGAATTACAGCCAAAATTTCATGAGCTTTAGTAGGCCCCTAAATTATTTGAAAATTATGCAGAATAGCAAAATTGTATGCACATGCATTTTTATAGTAGTTTTATCAGTCTTTGAGGTGAATACATGATCCTCAAAATTAATGACAAGAACCACTATTCTAGCTAAATTGTTGCTAAACTACATACACAAACACACACACACATATGCACACCCTCAACACAGCAGGAGAGAGGTACTTAATTGATCTGTTCTAATTCCAGCATACCTGACACTTGGCTCTGCCATTGCCTCTTGACTTTCAGGCAGAATACATTAATAGCACTCTCCTCATGCAGAATATGATTGGCTTTCTAAAGGTTTATCTGTTATGACAGTCCAGAAGGAAGATGGATTTTCCTGGCTTTTGCACAAGATCTATACTGAACTTGTTCTCTTCGAGAATTAAAAATTAGGACTAGCTAAACCTGATAGCTTGAGTACTGTATCTACCTCTCTCAAGAGTCCTTGGGAAGAAGAAATGGTTCTCACGATTGTCTGGAATAAGCTTTATTCTCCAAGACTTTCAGATTTAGCAAATAAAAATATAGGAGGTCCAATTTAATTTGAATTTTTTTATGAAACCCCATAAATGACTACTTTTTAGTATATTTTATGAAATATGTTTGACATGCTCATATTAAAAATTTGTTTATCTGAAATTCAAATTTAACTAAAGTGCCATAGTGTACCTGGCAATGCTAGTGCTGTTGGTTTGAAGGTTCTAACTTTGGCCCACATCTAAGTGACTTGAGTAGGAAAGAGGTATCTATTCTTTAAACCATAAATGGGATTTTATTAAAATGTCTCATTGACCCAGAAAATGCCTCAATTCTGGACTCTTAAATTTATTGCTGGAGACCAAAACTTTTCATCATTCATTAAGATTCAGAAAAATAGTCATACTTTAGTTCACCAAGATCACCAAAAGTATTCAAATCATTTAAAACTCTAAAAATTTAAGTCAAGTTTCTAAAATACCAAGAATCATAAGTCACATACAGTCTTTGAGAATGCTTCTTCTCCCATCTTTACCCCTTGTGGGAATACAGCCTACTGCATGGTAAAGGTGACACCATCTTGAAGCAAAACCACCGTGATGACCAACGTTTGACTCCAGCATACCACGATGTTCCTGTAGCATTGACAACCTCCCTTAAAGAGACAGTGTTTATGTTGTAGATAACTCCTCATAAAGATGTTTCTCTAGCCTCCCCAGTGGTTACAAATTTTGCTAATAAGTCTGAGACATGACCAGTTTGCACATATCTTTACTAAAAGAGTTTGCTGTATAAAGGATACTTTCTGGAGAGCAAGTATGGGAATCCACTGTCTCTAGGCACTGTCACTTCTGTTTGTAAATTCTTATTAAGGATTTCTTTCTGGGAAACTGGGTTTGTCAGCATCTTTCGCCTCTCAGCTCCCACTGCCTTTGGGAGAAGATTTACATATACCTGCTCACTGAGGAACATATGCCCAACCCCATATACCCACATAACCCATGTACACATGCACATTATTATTACTAGCAAGTCTGTTGTTTGATTTTAAGTTTCATATTCCAAATACATCTTAGGTGTGCATTATGTAGAAAATCAGAGAATTAACATGTGAAAATGAATCTTACCAAAATGTGGTCAAAATTAAAATTTTAACCATACAATACATTTCGAGTACAATAAATTTAAGGTGTTTTCCAAATCTATGTTTCTGTGATCCATGGCATTTTAGAACATTAATTGAATTATGCTTGATATGTGAATAAATTATTTTTGGCAATCTTGAGGCTCTATAGCATAATTTTGTGTTTTAGAATTATCCATGAAGTTAAACATAATAAAAAATAATCTGGCTCTTTTGAACTAAATTACTATAGCAATCCAGAGAATGTGTGTTTTCTGGGCCATTGAGAAATATGCATAATATAAAGTCTTAATTCTAGTAACTTCTATTTTGTAATTCAAAGAAAAACATTTAAGGATGGATGTTGTGGTGGGCAAAATAATAATTCCCCGAAGAGTTACTATTTGAACCTATAAATATAATAATATATGGCAAAGGGAAATTAATGGTATAGATGGAATTGAGGTTGATAATCAGCTAACCTTCCACTAAAGAGATCATCCTGTAATATCCAGTGAGCTCCATGTAATCAGAAGGACACTATTGTAAGAGGGAAAGAGAAGAGGTGTTTAAAGAGCCTTTGTTGCTGGTTTTCGAGATGGATACTGTAAGTCAAGGAATGCAGATTGCCTAAACGACTTAAAAAAAAAAAAAAACGTTTTTCCTAATACCTCCAAAAGGAATGCAACTCTGTTGAGATACTTGTTTTAGCCCAGTGAAGCCCTTTTTGGAAGTCTGACCTGCAGAAATATAAGACATTTGTGTTGTTTTAAGCCACTAAAAAAGTTCCTGGTAAATTTTTAGCAGCAAATGTGATACAGTCCATATAACACAAAGGATTTTCAATGCTTAGGCTGAAGTTTCTCTCTTCAAAGATAATATTCTGTATTTGTATATTTAATTTTTAGCCAACATTTATTTGGACTGCTATATGTAAGTACCTTTCTAAGTGCTTAACATATTTCATTTCATTTTTTTTTTCAACCAATCAGGTCAGTTATTATTATGTTCCCTTTATAGATAAAGAGACTGACCCTAGAAGAGGTGAATTAATTTGTCTATCTTTGAAAATTGAAATAGAGCTATCTGATTCTAAAAGATCTTAAGTGTTAAATTATATGTCATCTTCATTAGCGCAAATAGCTGATATGTGATGTGCACATACTTAAAACAAGTAAGTTTTTTTAGTGGAAGAGGGTAAAATGTTCTTAAGAGTATGAAGATTACAGAAGAAAATAAGAGAATTTTGTGTTAAGAAAAGTTTGCCTGAATCATTCATAATTTTGTAATCTGGGTAGATTTCTAAAAAGACAGTTTACTGGTTTAATTGAAAGTTGTACCCTTTCTAGCTTCATGCTAATGTTGGCTTTTTTTTTTTTTTGAGACGGAGTTTGGCTCTTGTTACCCAGGCTGGAGTGCAATGGCACGATCTTGGCTCACCGCAACCTCCGCCTCCTGGGTTCAGGCAATTCTCCTGCCTCAGCCTCCTGAGTAGCTGGGACTACAGGCACGCACCACCATGCCCAGCTATTTTGTATTTTTAGTAGAGACAGGGTTTCACCATGTTGACCAGTATGGTCTCGATCTCTTGACCTCGTGATCCACCCACCTCGGCCTCCCAAAGTGCTGGGATTACAGGCTTGAGCCACCGCGCCCGGCCGGCATTTTGTTATAAATTTAAAAGAAGATTTTAATATTAATTCAAGTTATGACCTTAATTTGTGTTGGTTGTACTTTCAGTTCTGATAAAAACATGAGTCATGAACATGACCCTGGATATAATGTTGTTAAAAGAGAAATCAATGAATGATCTAAGTAATTCACAGCAATAGCTATCATAGTGGCCTGAATAAAGCAAAACTTAATTTTCTCAGACTTCACTATATGATCATGGCCTGTTGATGAAACAAAAGATGAGGAATTTGCTTTACTACTTAATTTTAGAATTGTCTAATGCCATTTTTTTACTTTGTTTTATTTTATTAAAATTTATTTGGAAACAACCAGGTACCATGAATCAAATACCTTCTATTCAATTATTTGCCGTATCTCCTACTTGAATGTAATCTCCTTGAGAACTGGGGTATGTCTCATCTTTTCTTTGTTCCCAGACAAATAACATGGTGGGCTCACAATAAATGATAAATAAGTGTATTTTCATTATCAGGTAAATTGTGTATTACTTATAACTGATATTTCCCAAAGTGTTACGATTTGGCGGAAAAATAGGAATTGACTGTAAAGTAAGAAAAGCAGTTAATTTTCTCCGATAGACATCTTTCTTCTCCTTCTAAAAAGTGAATACAATAGTATTTTATTTCTGTTTCTTGCACCATGATGTAGTGTTTTACATCTGATGGGTAATGTCCCTATCTTTACCAGACTGAATTTCAAGAAATGTTTGTCTTATAATTGTGAAGCCAAATGTTTTGTCCATTGCACATGAAAGAAAACGTGGGCCAATTTAGCTGATCTTACTGAAAGGTCCTAGAGTGCAAACTGGATTCTTGGGCTGAAAAACTGTCATCAAAATTCAACTTTCTCTCATCTCTTAGCTCTGTGTTCTACTGTGTTGGCCACATTTCTCCAGGAGTACCAAATTGTTAGCATCACAAAACTAATTTTAGGGGGAAGGGAAACCTGCTTTTTAGATTTGAGACTTTTCGCCATAATTGATCTAATGTGGATTTTATGACCTTCCTGTACCAATCATGTGGCTGAGCAGTGGCAAAATTCTGATTGGCTAAGCATAAGTTTTGTATCTCATATCTGGAGATGGATTCAGTTATACTAGATCAAAATAGAAAAATAGAAGGAGAGTGGAATCATCATTATCACCGGAAGCGGGGTGGATGCTAGGCTGCAAAATCAACAAATAATCACTAGATTTAATTTTTGTTGACCTTGCTTTATAACCAAAGTGTAAGGAAAACAGTCAACATTTGATTATTTTGACAAATGGCACTGGGCACTCTCTTTGCCTAGTTAGAAAGAGATAAATTTAGTTTCTCCTTTGAGGATTGTGGAAGTGACTTGACCTTTGAAAGCGTAAAAGTAACAGAACTGACATCAGCTCAAATGAAACTAGTTCTCCATAATCAGGTAAAAATTTGCTGAGCAATGCTTATTCTACTAGCAGATTACAATAAAAAGATGACACACGGAAGAATTAAAGTAGCTGTTAATTTTAGATTCTTGCTAGTTTTAGTTACAAGAAAGAATTTAATTAACTTCAGTTTGGGTAGACAGCAGAATAGAACATCTGCTTTCTTAATCTAGAGGGAGTTAAAATCAAAGTTTTGAACCATTAAAATAGAAGGGTTGGGAATCCCAATTGAACTTTATAGCAGAAGAACAAGTAACAAAATATTACTTTCCTAAAACTGCCTACATTACTAGCTCCAGTTGTTTTAGACTGTTTTAACAGCAGAGTGGGTTTGTTATTAATCAGGTGAAACCCTAAACCTCTGTATGTATAAGTTCTGTGCTATTTAAATTTATGCAGTAACCTTCTAAGAGAGAAGATTTGAGAAAGTTTAGTAACTTAGGTGAGCAAGTACATTTACTCACTGAGGTGAACTTTTAATCAATTTCTGTTAAATGGCAATGTGATTGGGATCCAAGAAAATGAATCTCGTTTACCACTCACATTATCTTACTAATTGAAGTCAAATGAGTAAGAGTCATGCATTACATTTGGTGCTCTGATGTGTATACTTCTCTGGTTTGATTTCTAATCCACAAAACTCATTGATGTGGCAATATGATACAGTGAGACCTTAGCTAGCTTACAGAAAAGCGAAGCACAATGCGTAAGACACTCCTCTGAAATCCAGTTCAATGAAAGATAGCGTTTAAGGCTCCCTGAATGAATTACAGCCTGGTAAGATACTGCTATAAAAGCAGCAAAACCATTAACATAGACAGTAGAGATGCTAGGCTGGAATGCTTTTATATGCCAATTTAATGTTTGCGATTATGCTGCACAGATTCAGTCCTTCATAAAACCATTTCTATGGTAACAGGGAAATGTTGAAAGCTCATAACACATAACTAAGACTTTCTAAAATTCTGACTAGGCTAAAGAATATGTTATCTTCTTTTAATGCACAAATTTGAGAAATTGAAAATTACTGAATAACACATGAAGTAGAAGATCTGACGTCTTACAGTTAAGCCTCCTGAAAGCCTTATTTGATAGCTTATTAAATGCATCTGGTATATTTAAAAGTAAGACTAGAGAGTGAAAAAAAGAGTTGAATCTGTAAAATGCTTTAGTCCAAATAAGCCTTTAGCACTTTGGTGATAGTAAGGAAATGTAGCCAATCTGTCTGCTGGAATTTACCGTTAGGATCTTTTACAGTTTTTGAATGGGATATTGTGAAGATGCAGCACAGAGATTTCAGGAACAAATAAACAGACAGAAGATAACCCATGGAAACTTTTAATAATATGGTAGTCATGTAAATGCTTTCTTCAGAAATTAACTTTGGGGACTTTGGCATTTATTTTCTCATAACAAGGGTGAATCGATTATTGAATGGTTGAAAGCACACAATGCATATTGATCTGTTCATGCATAGCCGCTCTCTCCCAGCAGGCTCCTTCCTGCCTGCAACATATTTTTAAATAGGATTACTACTCATTAAATTACAATGACCTGGAGCACTGGTCAAATAAAATAAAAAATTGCCTTGACTCATGGTGGTTTGAAGCATTGCCATGGACGCTCGGTGGCTTGCCTTCCCTACTGGAAGTTGATCTGAAGGATGTACATGGATGACTGCTTCAATGACTAAAATTTGGTCAAGAAAACCCCCAAATTTTGTCCCTAAGATTGCCTGAAACTTAAACATGGCCAAAGTTTTATATCATAATTACCTTTTTAATGAATCCTTATTAAACAAGAAAAATTTTTAGTCAAAATGGATTATTTTTTGTGTGACAGTCTGTGAGCCTCTCATCCAAGAAATTACATTTTAGCTTAATTAAATGTTGCAGTTCTGATGTGTACACAAACCTATATTTTTTCTATGATAACAGACCATGTTTTGTATTTATACTATATAAAGCAATCTTTTATAAATCAGTGAGAATACCTGTGTGGCTGAGGTGAGAGGATCACTTGAGTCCAGGAGTTCGAGACTAGCCTGAGCCATATAGCAAGACATTGTCTTTCCAAAAAAATTTTAAAAATTATCCAGGTGTGTTGGTGCATGCCTGTAGACCTAGCTATTCAGAAGGCTGAGGGTCACTTGAGCTCAGGAGGTGGAGGCTGCAGTGAGCTATGATCTTGCCACTGCACTGCAGCCTGGGTGACAAAGCAAGATCCTGTCTCAAAAAATAAATCAATCGGCAGGGACAAAGTAACTGTCTCCCTTGATTTTATTAGCAAAGGGGACATTTTCCTTTTTTTCTTTTTGTTTGTTTAAGGCAGAGAGAGAGTATCAGCAATCACCTTAAGAATTCTGAGTATATAAAATGTATATGAATTAAATAATTGTAGGAAAGTAGGAAGAAGTATGATGTGAACATACTAACATTTTCCCAAAAGTTTCATATTATTCATGTCGTCATTCTTGACACCTGGAAAGAAAGACTATATAAAGACTTGTTATTCCTTCCTGGCTACACATTATTATGCCATGATTTAACCTACCTTTCCATTTCACAGTCTATCTCGTAATTTCTCCCTTCCCAATATATTTACTGATGCATAGACACTTGATGTGTGTATCAGATATTTATCTGAGAAATTCAGACCCCAAGTCATGATAAAGATTTTGAAGGGCCCATATTCCCTATTCAGAAGTCTTGTAACTCCATATCTACCAGCCTCCCCCTTATACACTTTCACTCATTGTGGATTTGTTATTAGTAGAAAGATCATATAATCTCATTACTTCTGACAACCTGGAGCCAAGTCACAAAGCTCCTGTGATACAGTGTCAGGATCATAAGGTTAATCATAAGGTCTAAATTTGCTTTCCTTTGGGAATCATGTAATCTAGCTTCTGTTTTCACTTCCAGAAACATGTTTAGTTCCAGGTCTTCTGTCTCTCAGACATTCCAATTATTGCTAAATGTGTTCATTCTGGTATGATTCTGACTTCCATATGTCTAACTGAACTATTGCAACTGTTTAGAAACTGAGACTTCTTAACACTTCAGTTGAGCCCTTGGAAGTCAGGGATTGAATAGCTGTCAGCTTAGAGTCCTTAATACCCTATTAGAGAACTTTCTATATGTTGTCTCTATATCCATACTATTTCTCCACACTCAGAAGGAACCTCATTTTCCTCTGGAGTGTGATATAGAACCTTTTGCAACCCCCTGATCATCCTATGTAAAGTGACAACTTCTCCCTCCAGTGCTTCAGGTATTCCCTGTCAAGTCTCTTTGCTTAGATTTCCTCCCCAGCGCTTATTGGACATATTATACATTTAATTGTATATTTATTGTTGGTTTCCTTCTACTTGAATGTAAGCTTCTTTAGGGCAGAGACTTTGCAGACTGCTATTTCTCCTGTGCCCAGAACATCACCTGATATGACTGCTAAGTAAATATTAGTTGAGTGACTTACTAAATGAATAAAGGACATAGTTTTGAGGACTAAGAATCTCAGTCTCATCACAATCTCATGTGTGCTGAGATTAGGAACATTCATTGACAGTGAGATTGCCTCAGCTGTAATTCATGGGTCTTCAAGGAAGATATAAAAATGAGAGACCAAACTGCGTCCCTGGGATATAAAAAACTGCTGACAATTCTTTTAGCTTACACAGTTTCACACTTGTATTCATTGGCCCATTCTGATAATTTATATGTGAATAATGGATGTTGTCTGTTTCCCAGAGAAAGACAGAAGAGTGGAAGGTGAAAATGATTTTCCAAAAAGTAGAATGTGGTCTATTGGAGAGCAATGATAACTCACATTGATGGGTAGGAGTCTGTGTAGCAGCCTTGCCTTATTACTGGTGGTGAACTAAGTTATTCACTTCTGAGGCTCAACAATGTACCTATTGTTTGCGCATAAATTTTTAATGGGTTGTGACCTTGCTAATGGAATGTTCAGAAAACTTAACAATTCTTTTACCATAAATCCTAGGAGAAACTAGCTCCTGGTGATAGGTCCCATGCAGATTTTGGTTGAGGTAATAAATAATAAGGCCATTTAATAGAAAGAAATATCATCACAAAAGAGAGATTGTCCCTCAATCAGGATGAATTTAAGAATGGGAATTTACAATGCAACAAATAATGTCAGCTCTTTAGGAATAATCGGTCAAATGGAATATTCAGCCTCACTTGAATGATTTTAGATTATTAGCCATGATTTTATTTAAAAAGTTAAGTATTGCATACACCTGTGAATTTTAAAGTCTAATCAATAAAAAGAAAAAAATGACGAAAACTAAGCTGGCTAAAGTATAAAACATGAACATCATTAGGGATATGAGAGGATGTGAGTTTCCAGAAATATCTAGAACTGATGGTCTTTCCTCTGTGCTGACCATCATTTCCTTCTAAAAGTTGTGCTGCTTTCTTGGACTTCTTCCCTTTCTGATTTTCCTTCCCAAGTCTTACCCACACTGAGGATTTCCTTCTTCAGAAAACCTTCCCTGTCAGAATTTATACTGAAATTTATTCTATGAAATCCTGGAGACTTTTTACTTACAAATCACTTTAAATGCTAGTTTTCTCATTCCTTAACAGGATTTTAATTAACAGTGGGCAAGGTCCATGATGGCTTCTGTTTAACCTCCTCCTCCTCCGTTTTCTCCTCCTCTTCTTTGTCCCTGTATTCTTCTTCCTGTATTTCATTTAACTGCTGGCTCAGTGATAGAGCTGGATATGATTTCCATTTTATGGTGCTTAATACAGTTTGTGGAACAGGTGGAAAAGTTGAAAGGTTTAGAATCAGACAGATTTGGCTTTTAGTTAATTTTCTGTGACCTGCCAGTTCTCTGACCTTGGGCTAATTTCTTCTCCTTCTTTTTCAGCGACCTTCTTAAAATAATATACTTATAGTGTTTTGGTGACAATTAACTTTGATAACATGTGTAACTTGTCTGCAATATAGGATATACTCAACCATGTCCTATCTCTTCTTTTCATCTTGATTTTACTCATTTGACATTGTGAAGAGTGCAATTATTTGTATGGGTCATGAAAACTTGTGTGAGAGATTTTAAATGAAACTTTCCTGGCTGCTCTGTGTGATATTACTTTAAGGTGTTGGGGAAAGTAGAAGATAAAGGAAAACATTCAAGTAATTGGTCGTTTTTAGGTCATTTCGTCATTGAAATGGTCTTTTTGAAAAAGATATTTTCCCCCCTTTTTTCCCCTCCCTTCCTCTCTCCCTTCTTTCCTTTATTCCTACCTCTTTTCCTTTTGAAATTATAACACTTACTTTCAGAGGTAAAATTCAATTAAATATCTTTAACACAGTGGCTTATAAAGTAGGCATATGTATAAAAGGGCTATTCAATTTTATGACATCACAGACACACAAAAAATGGCATGTCATGATTTTAAATGTTCCTTTAGTTTGACAAACAAGAGTCAGTATGCACAAATACTTTTGATTGAGAAGATACATTCTCCAAACACTCAGGACTTTGATTTTGAAATGACAGCTCGGTCTGATTAGGGACATCTTGCTATCATTTCAAAATTTTATCTAATTTCAGCCATTCAGCTTGACATTTTTTTCCTATATTTCCCATTGATGATTCACATTTCCAAAAATGTACAATATTAACCTCCATGTTCCCTAAACTGAATCTAATTTTGTTTCTTGCTAATATTTCCTTTCACTCAGATCCGTTTGTCTAGGTGCTACATTCTTGTTCAAGTTGCAGTATCACCCAATTTTACATAAACCGAAAATTTCATGATCTTTATTCCAAAGTATTACTGATGGTGGGAAATAAGACAGATTTATTTTCAGTCCTATGATCACTTCCCCAATTGGACCCTATTATTATTATTATTTTGTTTGCAGCCTTGAAAATCGATTTTATTCTATAGAACTGTATTTTTATAGAAGCCAATTTAAATTAACTTTTGAGTATGACATAAAAATATTTTCAGAATCAGAATGTATTATGTCTACAATATTTCCTTTACTATTTTTTTGTTTTATCAAAATTAAAATTTGAAGAAATAGCAGTTTTCGCTTATAATGGATCAAAGTTGCTGAGCTTTTTATATTATTTTCTGTATACTTTCAATATTTCTCTTACTTTTCATTTTATTATTCCAGAATTTTAAAATTTGTGCACTAGGCGACTATAGATAGGATTAGTATGGCTAATTTGCTTTTATTCAATGTTTGGCAATTTTATACAAATAAAACATTTTTTTATTTTTAAATTGTTTTATTTTTATAATAATACTAATGTAAGGGAGACGTATTCTGGGGTCTCTAAAATAACCTTGGGTAATTTAGAAGTAGTGTTTCTAATTACTGAACTTTTAAAAACTCTGGCAATAATACTTGTTTCTAAATATTTCTCATATCTACTCATACTCATATAAATTTTTGTTTACTATTGATTCCATGATCTAATTTTTATCTATGGGCCATTTGTTTTACTGAGAAAGAAGATGCATTTTCAAAATATCTAAGGACCATATTAAATTAAAAGATGTATTTCTAGCATTAAAATTTTAGTTGCCCTATAGTCACCCTTAATGCTCTCTCTTCTTTTCGGCCGTTTAGAATAATTTTGCCTAAATAAAGCTTTTTTTATTGCTTACTTGCCAGTACTTAAAAAAAATTGCCATGTGAAACTGGCATTCTTTCCCTTAGACTTAATGTATATGCTTATGAGTCATCGTAAAATCTCAACTTAAAGTACTTGGAGGTCTGCCTCCTACTCCAACAAGCTCTAATGAAAAAGGAAATACCTAGGAGAGGGGTATCCACAAGAATGACTTAAATATAAAGAGGGAAGCTAACCTCAATCTCACTCTATGGGCATATTTATTATTTTCATTACCATATGCTGGACTTCTATTTCTCTTTGTCATTTCTGATTTCTTTTCATTTGGCTTTTATTTGGTACGAATCAAATGAAATATTTTCTTTTTTTTTTTTTTTTTGAGACGGAGTTTCGCTCTTGTTACCCAGGCTGGAGTGCAATGGCGCGATCTCGGCTCACCGCGACTTCCGCCTCCTGGGTTCAGGCAATCCTCCTGCCTCAGCCTCCTGAGTAGCTGGGATTATAGGTACACACCACCATGCCCAGCTAATTTTTTGTATTTTTAGTACAGACGGGGTTTCACCATGTTGACCAGGTTGGTCTCGATCTCTCGACCTCGTGATCCACCCGCCTCGGCCTCCCAAAGTGCTGGGATTACAGGCTTGAGCCACCGCGCCCGGCCTCAAATGAAATATTTTCTAAGAAGCAAAATACTTCTAGATCATTGCAGTCTTTAACAATACAAGCAATATCCAACAGAGATTGTAATTAGAGATTCCTTTGAATTTCTTGATTTTTGTGGTGTAAATGGGTACTTGCCTATATTTAAAAAAATCTCTTTCTACTTCTTTTGCTCAGAGTTCATCTTATTCAAATTTTAAAATTAAACAAAATTTTCTTTAAGGCTCCTAACCTCTGGCCAGGTGCAGTGGCTCACATCTGTAATCCCAGCATTTTGGGAGGCTGAAGTGGGTAGATAATTTGAGGTCAGGAGTTTGAGACCAGCTTGGCCAACAGGGTGAGACCCCGTCTCTATTAAAAATCTAAAAATTAGCTGGGTGTGGTGGCAGGCGCCTGTAATTCCAGCTACTTGAGCGGCTGAGGAGGAGAATCGCTTGAACCCAGGAGGCCGAGGTTTCATTGAGCCGAGATCACACCACTGCACTCCAGCCTGGGCAACAGAGTAAGACTCTGTGACTCTGTCTCAAAAAAAAAATAATAAAAAAAAGATTCCTAATCTGTTAACCTCTGTTTAAATCATTCCTTCTGAGATATTTAATAATTTAGTAACCAGGCAGTTGGAGTATTCATTTCTTGCATTACGTTGGTACAGGGATGACAAAAGATGGTTCAAAATTTTTCCTTCTGCTAAAATGAAACATTCCTGTGTTGTCTTCCTTTAGTTTGGTCAACCTAGATAGGCTGCATTAAATTATGTGAATTTACTTGTATTACTGCATAAACTAGCCAATATGAACCTCTCCTAAGATAATCCTTCTCATGATTTTTTTTCTTTTTCTTTTTCTTTTTCTTTTTCTTTTTTTTTTTTTTTTTTTGAGACAGAGTTTTGCTCTTGTTTCCCAGGCTGGAGTACAATGGTGCGATCTCAGCTCACTACAACCTCTGCCTTCTCGGGTTCAAGCAATTCTCTTGTCTCAGCCTCTAGAGTAGCTGGGATTACAGGAATGTGCTACGTCCTGCTAATTTTGTATTTTTAGTAGAGATGGGGTTTCACCATGTTGGTCAGGCTGGTCTTGAACCCCTGACCTCAAGTGATCCACTTACCTCGGCCTCCCAAAGTGCTGGGATTACTGGTATGAGCCACTCTACCCAGCCTCTTGTGTCTTACAAATGGAGAAAAATTAGAACGTATGACTTAAGAGTTGAGAAAATTTGGTCATGTGGTTATATATCATGTTCCCCAAATCATAATGTATCTCTCTCTCTGCCTAGTCTTTCCATAAGTAAAATCAGTTCTGTTGAGTTGACTTCAGTGTTAGGGGCTCATCTGGGTTAACTGAATCTGATCATGTTTATCTCATGAGATTTTAATTGGTATAATGCATTATGCATTCAGCCCCAAATTAATGATTATCTACTGAGTACAATAGAGTTATTGATGACATCATATTTTAACATGCTAGCAATTCAATAACTATTTCTAAAATTTTAAAATTTAAAATTTAATCTACTTTGTATGGATAATCATTTACATGGCTCAAAAATTCAAAAACTCTAAAATGGTAGACAGTAATAGTTTACCCCAAACCAATGATTATCAACCACCTGATTGTTCTTCACGTAAGAATCCAAAGTTATTCCTTTATTTATATCCTTTGAGAAATATTATATGCATATATAAGCAAGTACGTAGTTGTCCTTTTTAAATATTTTTAAAACAAATGGTAAAATATTATAGTCATACATATGAGACGTCATTATTTCGTATTAGTACATTAAAATCTTTTTTCTTTTACTATAAATGTGACATATAGATATACCATAGTTTATTTAACTAGTTCCCTATTAATTGATTTTTAGATTGTTTCCAAACTCATGCTAGTGCCAACAATGCTACATCGCATAACCCTGAATATGTTTTTCTTTACCCATCTGAGTTGAAATCAATAACTGTTCAACATATAATATTTGACTCTTTTGTAATAATTTGGGGTTTTGCCTCATAATTCAATTTATGGAAGTTTTCCTTTTATTAAGTTAAATTTTTAAGCATTTTCAATTAAAACAACATTTTTATCACTGAAAACAAGGAAGTCATTATTTTTTCTGAATTAACTTTTAAAGAATATAACGTTGAATGGCTGGCTCATTGTAAGTTAAAAAAATAAAATGATCTGATGTTAGGTTTTACCTATTCAACTAAAGTAGCATGAGAATATTGGAAGAAAACAAATTTGAAGGATAACTTTCTATATGAAATTAAAGTATCAGTGAATGAAAGGAGGAGCTTTCTTTCTTAGTTGTACATCCAATTATGGTAGTTATGAATCTGCATATGACAAAGATTTTGGGTTTGCTGCTTCCCACACTTGATGTTGATGATAGGAAAAATTTAAAAAACCAGACATTCATTTGGGGCTTATTACATTATGGAATTATGGAAACAGGGACAAAATCCCAAAATCTCTCTTCCTATAATTACATTTTCACCTCCTCATGAGGTGCACACCTGTGCCTTGTTGGCAATTGTACTCGATGGGAAGTCACACATCACGTAGCTCCAGTAAGGGAGGAAATTGGTTTCCTGCAATATGTATCCTTTCAGATGACACTGAGTGTTTCTTACTGAAGATTTGCAAACTAAATAAATAAAAAGACAGGAAAAATCTTTGAACAGAATTCAGTGCCAGAGATCATCTGGCATGAAGGGTACATATCTGTATGCCATGGGTGATGGAATCATAATGACTTTAATAAATGCTCATGTCTCAGTTTATTTAAAATTTAATAGCAATTCAAGGAAGAAAGCTTTAGAATAAAATTATGTATACTAGCTATGAACTTTGCATGAATTTTCAGGCTAGCTCAGCTGAACAATAGGATGTGGCAGTGTGTTTATTTGCCATATGCGTTCAGCATTATCTTCCCCTCCCTCGCCCCTGCCCAGGCTTCATGGGAAACGTTCTGCAGCTGTAAGACTTTTCCATTGTAGGATTTTGTCTGAATTTCTTCTCCATAGCCAATTTTATCTTGGGTTTTTGGAGATGTTATTTTGTTCGATATTCTTCAGCTTCTTAGATTTTTCATTTTTTGCTTTAATAGTTACAAGCTTCCATGCTACCTTTCCTTTCTAAGACTTAGTTTTACATGTTTGCTATTTGGAATGTGATTTATTTGAATGTGTTCTTCTACTTCTTTAATACAGCAAAGTTTATATGTAAGGGGAAATTAACACATTTATGTACTGATTTTGAAGATTTGGATTACTCAACAAGCAGTTTAGATATATGATTAAGTCATAAGCAAAATAGGGAAATCACTCAAAATTTTATATGAAGTCATGGATATTTTATATATAAACATAAAAGTAGTCATAATGAGAAAAATGGAAAATTTGTTAAAATTTTTATGGTCATTTAATGATTTGCCGTTGTTTTAATTAAAATTATGTCTGAAGGGTCCCATGAAATCTCAAATAATGCTTAATACTTTTAATAATTTTAATCTGATTATTCCTCCCACCTTATACAAAACTTAACTCAAAATGGATAATAGACTTGAATATAAATCTGAAACTACTAAAGAATAAACACTATTATGTTTTGTAAGATTCTAAAATATTTTTAGAAGAAAACTTAGGAGAAAGTAATCTAGATCTATGGGTTGGCCAATAATTCTTAGGAGTGACACTAAAATCACTATGCATAGAAGAAAAAAATTAATAAATTGGACTTCATCAAAATTGAAAACTTTTGCTCTACAGAAGACCATGTTAAAAGGATAAAAAGATAATCTACAGACCAGGAGAAAATATTTAAAAACCACATTATCTGACAAAGGATCAGCAGTAAAAATACCCAGAGAACTTTCAGATTTCAACAATAAAAGACAACAAAAACCCAATTAAAAACAGGCAAAGTAAATGAATAAACATTTCATCGAAGAGGATATATTATCTTATGTAACCCTAAGCACATGGAAAGTGTTCAACATCATTAGTCATTAGGAAAATACAAATAAAAACGATAATTAAATATTACTACAGACCTATCAGTGGGACTAAAATAAAAATTTGTTGGCCAGGCGTGGTGGCTCACACCTGTAATCTGAGCACTTTGGGAGGCTGAGGCGAGTGGATCAGGAAGTCAGGAGGTCAAGACCAGGCTGGCCAAGATGGTGAAACCAGCTCTACTAAAAATACAAAAATTAGTTCGGCGTGGTAGCATGTGCCCATAATCCCAGCTACTTGGGAGGGTAAGGTAGAGAATTGCTTAAACCTGGGAGGCAGAGCTTGCAGTGAGCCAAGATACAAAAATTAGCTGGGCTTGGTGGTGAGCACCTGTAATCCCAGCTACTTGGGAGGCTGAGGCAGGAGAATCACTTGAACTGGGAGGCAGAGGTTGCAGTGAGCTGAGATCGCAACACTGCACTCTAGCCTGGGCAACAGAGCAAGATTCCATCTCAAAAAAAAAAAAAAATTTAAAAAGTAGGGCAAGGTACAGTTGCTCACACCTGTAATCCCAGCACTTTAGGAGGCTGAGACAGGCGGATCACAAGGTTAGGAGTTCAAGACCAGCCTGGCCAATATGGTCAACCCCTGTGTCTACTAAAAATACAAAAATTAGCCAGGCATGGTGTCAGGCATCTGTAGTCCAAGCTACTTGGGAGTCTAAGGCAGGCGAATTGCTTGAACATGGGAAATGGAGGTTGCAGTGAGCTGAGATCGTGCCACTGCACTCCAGCCTGGGCAGCAAGAGGGAAACTCTGTCTCAAAAAAATAATAAATAAATAAATGGTTAAAAAAAATGTGTTACATCCATACTGTGGAATACTACTGAACAACAAAGAGAAACAAACTATTGTTATATGCACCAATTTGGATACATTTCCAAAAAATTATACTGAATGAAAAGAGCCAATCTCACAAAGATTGTGTAATTTCATTTTTATAATGTTCTTGAGATGACAAAATTATAGAAAAGATTAATGATTGGTAGGGGTTACATTTAGGGAGGGGAAAGTAGGTGTGGTTATAATAGGGCAAAAGTAGGGTTTATTGCGGTAAAGGAGATATTCTGTATGTCAAGTGCATTAATCAGTATCCTGCATGTCATGTGTACTGTTATTTACAAGATGTTATCATTGGGGAAATGAAAGTAATGGGTGTGTGGGAATCTCTTTGTGTTACTGCTTACAGCTTCAGTTTATCTATAATTATCTCAAAATAAAAACATTCAAAATGATAGAAAATTCAAATTTCAATGTCCATAAATAATGATTTATTGGTACATACTCATTTATTATTTGTAAATGTTTATTATTTTAAAAAATGATTTATTTATTGGCCATAGTAATTTGTTTATGTATCATCCATATATGTTTTTGTGTTACAATAGCAGAGTTGAATAGTTGTTACAGAGACCTTACGGCCTGCAAAATCTAAATAGTTACTGTCTGGGTTTTGAGAGAAATTGACCTGTGTGATAAAGTTTCCATATTCATTTCTGCTTCAGCAGCTGCTGTTTTTGCTAAGATTTCTTAACATTTCCTTGATGGCTTAGTTCTGACCCTTTCCTGCCATTGATCACGTCTTCAGGGAGACAATGAGCTTTTGGTCAGTGCTCTGCTGTTAGCTTTAGTTCTGGTCCAGTCCAGAGCTCATCTTATATTTTAGGTCTGAAAACTTATTCTTTGCTTTATTCCTGAGGACAGCCTTCTGATTGTATGCCATGTTAAATAGGTGATTCCTGGATGTCTGTCTTGAGAATGTTTTTTTGTAGGTTTGTTTAATTTTGCTTTTGAAACATGGCAAATATCTTGTTCTGGATTTCTTCATTCAATAAATATTTATGAGATATAAGTATTTAGTGTATTTATATGGCCCTAGAAATTCAGGCTCAACAGGACAGATAGTTTTGTACTCTGATGTTACTTAAATTCCCATGGGAGAAACAGGCAAAGATGTTCAGTCCAAGAAGGGAACTGTTTGATTGTGCACCCTATGGAAATATGAACCCAACAAGAGAAACTCAGGAACAGCATTCAAGTCTTGCTGATAGCAATTATCAAAAGCCCAAGATGCCGACTACCTTTAAAACTTACCTTGTTTGAGCAAGGTAAGAAATGTGGCCAGCATGCAGTAGGTGGTGTATGACATGAATTTGAAGAGGTGACAGCAAACAGATCAGCTGGGGCTCTATAAGACCTGGCAGTGATGAGTTCAGGTTTTGTCATAAATGCCAGAAATCCATTTGAAAAATTTAAGCAGAGGAATAACATGAACTAATTTATCTTTTTAAAGGATCATGTTGACTGCTTTATGGGTAATAGAAAAGTTGTAAAGTCACTCTTGTAGTATTAATAGTTTGGACAATAGACAATAATTTCTGTGTTTTTTTTTCAAATTCATTTCATTAAGAACGCATGTTAATAAAGGAAGAAAAGAGTGAAAGAATAAGAGTAAGCACTAGAAATAGGTAATTATTTCAAAAGCTGTCCGTGGAACCAAGAACATGAGAACAATCTAAGTACCTTGGTGATTTGATAACCTGAGGGCTGAGAATCTTAGGAAATCAAAAGGAGAGGAAGGTTCATGATATCAACTGATATTAAAGATTACCTCCAGAGTAGTGTGGTCCACATAGTATACAGTAATCAGAGTTCTCCAGAGAAACAGAACCAATATGGTGTGTGTGTGTGTGTGTGTGTGTGTGTGCAAGCGCACATGCAAGTGTTGGTGTATCTATATCTAATCTGTATCTGTGTACGTGGAGAGAGAGAGAAAGAGACAGTTTAAGGAGTTGGCTCACTCTATTAAGGAGTCTGCCAAGTCCAAATTTTGTAGCGTAAGCAGGCTGGCAGGCTAGATACCTAGGGAAAGTTAATATTGCAGTGTTAGTCCAAAGGCATACTGCTAGATTTCCTTTATCTTCAGGGGAGATGAGTAACTTTCTTAAGGTCTTCAACTGACTGGATAAGGCCTACCTGTATTGTGAAGGATAACTGAGTAAGTCTGCTTTACTCAGAGTCTACTGATTTAGATGTTAATCTCATCTAAAAAATACCTTCATGGCAACATCTAAATATGTTTAACCAAATACCTGGGTACCGTGGCCTAACCAAGTTGCCACATAAAATTAATCATTCTACCTAAGAAAGTAGAATTCTAGGTACAGCATCGCTGAAGAAACACACTCTGCAGGCCATAGCATAGGGATCTTAGTAATAATAGGTCGAGACAGTTGACCAATGACCAGAGAGACACACAGTCTGGCTTTGGGGTTGCACAAGTCTTATTACAAACCTTGTTGAGAAAGTAGCTAGAGTACCTTAGGGAAAGCAGTCAGGTGATGGAAAGGCCTTTCTCTCAGAGATATGGACAAAGCAGAAAATGCATTTCATAAAAGTGGCTACGTGCAAGCTTGAATGGCATTTGTAATCAAAGAGTTATTGCTGGCCTTGAATTATATCTTTGAAAGCTCCTCACAAAAATCTACGCCAGAAAGATGTGCTTCCTGTTATATTTGCAAGGAGATGTTTGATTTTTTACATTACCTTTATTTTATTGGAAAATATTTTAGAGGAAAATCATTTCCATTATCAAATAAGACTCCAAATCAAACCTATGTTTCACTCCAGTCCTTCCAATTTGTGGGGACTGACAGAACAAAGCACACATGTCACCAAGACTGGCTGTTTTCTTTTTAATATTGTCCCTAGCCTCCTATAAAAAAAAATTCTCTTAATGCCAGAGATAGTGTGGTATAAGAAAAAACATATGATTTTTTATTTAAATGGAACTAGTATCAAATTCTGGCTTTGACATTTCTATTGTTTGTCCTTGGATAAGTTCTACTTAAGCACTTTAAGGCTCAGTTTTCTTATCTACAAAATGGAAATAACAATTCCTCTTTTGTAGAGCTGCTGGGAGGAGTAAATGAGACAGTCTAGGTGTTCCGAAAACATTGTACTTCTTTTCTTCTAACTCTCACCGAATAAAAGGAGGTTATTATTAGGTATTTTGGAAAATATCTTGATTGTTTAAAGGAGTACTTAGGATTATTCAGAAAAAAAAGGAATGGAGAATCATTTGAGAGAGTTTATATGTGTTGGTATAGCTCAATATCAAGCTTTCATTTCTTCTTTTGGGCTCTTTGTAGTATGTTTCTTTAAGATTCTTACGTTACACTGATTAGTTGACAGGTTAAACCATTTTGATTTCTATAAAATGAGTTTTTTGGCATGCTCATTGACTACATGTTTATGGTATCAACCAGACAGTCCTTATCAAATAGTATCAAAATGGAAAGCTAAATAAATCATTGAGGGCATTAATTGTATTCTATTTATACCGACTAGTCCTTTGCAAATCAAGGAAGATTTTCCTCATAGGGTCTCAAGAAAATTTTTACTGAATTTAAATTTATGTCCACAGATCAACAGTATCACATATTTATTTACTTATTTATTTTTGACATAAAGCAACTATTAGATTAAACAGGACCCACCTGCAAGGGGATGATAAAGAAGTCAGACAAATGATCAAATGAAAGTCAGCTGCTGAATCAAATATAAATCTGATTTACCTTGATATTCCCTTTTTATTTAATTTTCATGGATATCTATCTAGAAATTCCACCTTTATCTACTGAAAGCAGATTCTTCAATAGTTCTAAACTGAAAGGTATTCTGAATACAGAAGTTCAGTAAATGGGGAGACCATTATGTTGAAGGCATGGGATCAATAAACATAAGTGTAGCCAGGAGAAATTTTCTGAATCGTGATATTTTCAAAGGAATGATGACTTCTAAAGAGAGCAACAAACTTAAAACTAAAATAATCTTTAGAAATCTAAAGCAGTGGCTGGGCACTGTGGCTCACACCTGTAATTCCAGCACTTTGGGAGGCCGAGGAGGGTGGATCACCTGAGGTCAGGAGTTCAAGGCCAGCCTGGCCAACATAATGAAGCTATGAATCTAAAGAAAACATAAAATTAGCCAGGCGTGGTGGTGGTAGATGCCTGTAATTCCAGCTACTTGGGAGGCTGAGGCAGAAAAATCACTTGAAATCGAGAGACGGACATTGTAGTGAGTCAAGATTGCACCATAGCACTCCAGCCTGGGCTACAAAAGTGAAACTCCATCTTAAAAAATAAAAATAAATAAATACATAAATAAAATAAAAATCTAAAGCATTGTGATAATTCTTTGCTAAATAAATGTTAATTGAATTTTGAATTTAGGTATCTAAAATAGATTTCACCAAGTGTCATTCAGAGCTGAATTTATCTTAGGGAGGTTTACGTAAATTGTAGGTAAATGTAGTGTTAGTACAGGAGTGACGATGTAAAGAGAGTGATAACAATCTGTACATTCAAACTTTAACAAGTTACATAGCAGAGTTACTATTGTAGCTTTTGGGTAGAGGGTTTATATCTTTTCTCTTCAACATCCCAAGGGATCGTAGATGCACTATCAAGATATAAAGAAAAACTCTGAAAAATATTTTAGATTTGTTATGTAACAAGATTGAAAAAGCATTGTCTGATCTAACCTGCTCATCTCAACAGAAGTAGAGACTTAGACCCAGAAGTGACCTGTATTGAACAACACCAATGCCAATTGTTATAAAAATCATACGATCAAATTAGGCAAGCAGTCACTGTCATCAGACTATTTACATGTGAACATCAATTATAGGGAGAAACCAGAAGGTATAGTTCTTTCAGATGTACTTGACACAGAAAAGATAAGACATGAGAAGGTGAAAAGAGAAGAGAAAAGTATTTAGAGAAATAGACAGGGGTTAGCCTGATTGAGATTACCTTTGAGGGATTTGCAATTAGCTCAGCCCAAGCCCTTAGTGTCATGGTTTTTAATCTTTGTAATTGGCCAAAAACAAAACAAACAAAACAAAAAACAAAACAAAACAAAACAAAACAAACAAAACAAAACAAAACAAAACAACATGAGGAAGGTTTTTTTTTTTTTTTTTTTTTTTGAGACGGAGTTTCGCCCTTGTTACCCAGGCTGGAGTGCAATGGCGCGATCTCGGCTGACCGCAACCTCCGCCTCCTGGGCTCAGGCAATTCTCCTGCCTCAGCCTCCTGAGTAGCTGGGATTACAGGCACGTGCCACCATGCCCAGCTAATTTTTTGCACTTTTAGTAGAGACGGGGTTTCACCATGTTGACCAGGATGGTCTCGATCTCTCGACCTTGTGATCCACCCGCCTCGGCCTCCCAAAGTGCTGGGATTACAGGCTTGAGCCACCGCGCCCGGCGCGAGGAAGGTTAAATGACAAGAAAGACTTTATTCAAGATTATTGCAGCAGGGATAGAAATAATTATAATGGAAGAGACAGATTGAACTCAACTCTGTTTTGACAAAAGGTAGTATTTTTAAGCAGCCTTGAGCTAGCGCAAAAGTACTGGAGGACATTGGTCAATGTAATTAGGTTATCTATGTCTAATTCTCACTTAACAATGTTACACTTCTACTTTTCCCGCTCCAGGAGCCTGGAGATAGGGGCTTTGTAATTCTTTTGTTTCCTTCTCTCCCTCCCTCCCTCTCTCCCTTTCTCTTTCTTTCTTTCTTTCTTTTCTTTCTTTCCTTTCTTGCTTTCTCTTTCTTGTCAAGGTCTCACTATTTTGTATTTTGTCCGGGTTGGCCTTGAACTCCTGGGCTCAAGTGATCCTTACACCTCAGCCTTCTGAGCAGGTAGGACTAAAGCTACTGCACCCAGCCTTATTATTCTTAATAATTACTTTCCAAATAAATGGCTCCTAGTTCCCAGGAGTTGGGCTGTAAGATTGGCGAGAGGCTAGAAGAATGTTAATGTCTCAAAAGGGCAGAGCAAGAATTTACAGCACGTTTTCTAAAGCAAATGCTGTTAAGAAGTGGCAGGTCAGGGGCCTATAGTCAAGAAGAAGTCTGTCAATCTGAGAGAAATATTAAGGCTGTCTTAGTTTCATTTTATTGCTCCGTAAGTAACATTTCATTTATTTTCACACATAAATTTTGTTCTTGTCTAATGAGTCATATAATCCTTATAAAGTGATATTGCCACCATTTTTGCAATGAAGAATCAGAAGCTCAAAAAGTCAGTCTCAAAATAAGGACTTGAAGGGAGCTGCATTTAGGTTTCTGACTCTAAGTCTGGTGCCAATTCTACTATATTAACTGGTTTCTTTAAGATAACAATGAACATTGTGATAACGTTTACAGTTTCTATAGCACTTTCATGTAGATTATCCAATTTGTGCTTCACACTGAGGCAGAGATAGACTGTAATTATCTTCAATTATAAATAAAGTAATTAAAGTGTTGGGAAATTAAATGACGTTTCAAATAATGACACTGGAATCCAAGTCTCCAAATGCCATTAACTAATGAATTAAACACATATTTAGACAAATGCTCAATATTCATCAAGTTCTATGTCAAGAGCTAGGGATTTGAAAGAAAGCAAGGTCTCTGCCCTCATGGAGCTTACATCCTAATGAGAATTGGTAGAATGAAAGGAAAGAAATGTGAGAACAAGATAATGAGGGAAAACTACAAGGGTAATGAGAAAAAAGCATAACCTGTCAGGGTGGGTGGTGTTTACATGTTTGGGTGAGATAGACGAGGGTGGGTGGTGTTTACGTGTTTGGATGAGGAAGGCTGCTCAGAGGAGCAAACATCTAAGCTGAGAACTAATGTAATAACATTCCTAACAGAGGGGACAAAAATTATGTTAGTTTCGAAAGGAACAATAATCAGCAAAACATCTAGTATGAGAAAGACACAGTTCCAAGTCCGTTGTGAATTTGAATCACTTAATCCTCGTAGCATCCTTTTGAGATTATTATTATTATAATAGTAATAATAATGCTATTATTACTATTATATATTATACAATATATTATATATTAGTTATTAATTATTAATATATATCATACATTAATATATATAACAATATTATTATTATAATATAATATTACTATTATAATATAATATAATAATAATACTATTATATTATAATAATATTATAATACTACTACTATTATTATTCCCAAGTTATAAGTAGGAGAATTGTCCCGTCTTGCATAGAGAAGTTAAGTAAATTGGCCAACATTGCATAGCTGGAAAGTGCCAGAGCCAGGGCTGCAATTTGCATGTATGCAATCTACCTTCTTAATGCAATACACCGTGCTGGTGCTGAAACGGCAGCAGGAAGGCTAGTGTGGCAGAAGCATGATGAGAAGGTAGGAGTCTAGACAAAGCTTGAGTTAAAAAGGGGGCACGAAAATCAGATCATGCAGGGCTTGTGAGCCATAGTTTATATTTTCCTATAAACTATGGAAATCCACCAGAGTGTTTTCATCTGGGAGAGAAGCAGGAAAATCTCATGGAATCATGAGACACAAAAGTGCTGCAGGGAAATCTCATACCATCTGATTCACCTGCAACACTTGGTTTCTATCTCCCCAATGCTTAATATTCATGTTTAGGAGCTAACTTCTCCTGAGCCAGCTACCATCAGCCCTCCACATGTGATAAGAGGTGAGGGTAGGGAGGAAAAGGGTGTGTTTGGGAAAAGCTGGGGCTGAATCTGCATCATAACGTACTGTATGGAAACACTCCAGTAAAAAACTCAAGGATACAATATTGATACTGAAAAATATCTGTGTGAGGTCAACACAGGAGAGCTGCAGGAGATACAAACACTGTAAGTGACCATTCTGTTTTCACACTCCATCTAACCCCTTATCACTAGTGGTGCAGTTATAGAGATTTTTTTTTCAGTAACCAAATTTATGGCTTATTACTCTGTTGTTGGCATGTTACTCTAAAGATTTATGTCTCTTTGAAGAGATCATGTTTATTATTTGTGTGTCAGGATAGTACATCTGGGTCAAAATATAAATATAAATAAACAACATCTTCCAAAGGAGAGTCAGGAGGAAAGCTGAAATCTTTTCTCAACTCTAAGCACGTGGAGTTTAGGGATATTTGATATGTACTTGGGAAAGAATGTGATTGATGTTTTGGAAGTTAATGGGAACTCAAAAATTAAACAAAATGTGTATGACCCACTGCCTTAAACATGTCTAAATTTTTGTAGCAGTTTGCATTATAGATTTTACAATCATTTTAATGTCTTAAAAATAGAAACACTCGCACAAAGATTTAGTGACTTTCAAGTCAAGCAAATTACTTGATGAAGGGAGATCATAGAAAAATATCTTTCCTAATGGAAAAGGCTGGGAAAACCTAAAAACCCTCGAGATTAAAACACTAAAAAGATTAAGCCAATTTAGTTCCAATCAGCATACTTTTCTGTAGGCAAGAGAGTATTTTCAGCAATGTTCAATGAGTTTTTAAAATTATATTTGGATGGTGAAGTGACTATGATACTGTTACAATATGGGAAGAAAAGTTGATGGCACTTCTCTCCCTCATTATTTGCAGCACTTCCTTGAGTACAGTTGGTGGTCTTGTTACAGGCAGAAGGGCCCACTCAGCATATCCAGTATTAGATATTTCCTGCTTATAAAGTTGCATCTGGGAAAGACTGAAGATGAATGCATTGAGAGCGCTGAGTGCCACAGGATGAAGCTCATGTTGAGTGCAAATGTGAACATAAGTATACCGGGAAGTAACTGTTTCTTTCCCTTTCTTCCTGGATGTTGGTAGAATATCATTCCATGAATATCTAGGTGGATATTGTCTTTACTTAACAAATCTGGCTTTCAGATTGTCTAGTTGGTAAATGCTCTCAGAATCTCCAATGTGCCAGACACAGACAGCTGTTCTTGTTTGATTATCGACTTAACTATGAAATGTGTCTCCTGACATTTGCTTGTGAGGGTAGCTTTGGCAGAGTTGGTAAGAAGGAGAAAAGGTAATTCTGTGTCAGTTAAAATGCATCATCGTTTTAATTGTTTTTGTTCAATTTCTGATAAAATAGCTATTGAAACTTTGCCCACACATCTTCTGTGTGGAAATCCTGGGCAATTATTCTGCTGTAGGGGTTCTCGGTGCTGTGTTGTATCCATTTGGCCCTGCTTCTCTTTGGTGTGATTTCATGTTGATGAATGATCATTTTTCCTCTATTCTAATAAGGCACAGTACAAGATAGTGGGGAGGGGGAAAGAATAATTACCATTACCATTCATGAGGAAACGTAATTATGAAAAAACTATCTTGTTTCCTTGGAGCACTGGGGATAAACTGCCATGACTTAGAAACATTTTGTGAATTTGCAACGATCTTCAAGACCAACTGTTGTTTACCATGTTAATTTCTTATTGATTTTTAGCAATTTTAAATTCTTAAAGCTTAGCTTAGCATGCACCTCTAGACTTTTTAATTAGATCTGTATATAAAAATCCAAAGTGTTGATGGAACTTTTATGAATTGTTTTAAGATCTGGGGAAAAGGGGGGGAAAAAAGAGAAGTACTTTATCTTTTGTTTAGTACTCACTTTCGTTATGGAGATTGTGATGAAAATAAAGGATAATTTTACTTTCATTAGAATATGTTGAATATTCTAAATCGTCTTAAAATATTTGGCTTTAATGTCATTCCCATTATAAGGGTTAAAGCATGATATTTTCATTACCCAGTGTTACAATAAATTTTATAAAATAAGAAAAATGTTAAAATTTTATTTTGCTTTAGAAAGAACATATACTTTTTCCATTTAATTTTCTACAATGGTAATTCATTTACTAAGAGAACCATGAATTCTTCTTCTAAAAACTGAAGAATTGCAGAATGATTTGCTGAGGGCAATACATATGTCATACAAAATATAAAAGTTTTATATTCTTTGTTTTTCAGTGAGAAATGTGGTCTAACATCTTCCAACTAGATAATTTTGCCTCCTATATGAATAGGAAATAACTCATCTTGCACCCACTGTGATCATCTTTCAGTGGGATTAATTCTGATTCTTCCCTGATCCCCACCCAACTTGTCTCTTCACCTTCATTCTCACACACCACCAATGAGCTCACTGTGTTTTAGTGGAGAGCCCACAGAAATTTGGTACAAGGCTTGGTGCTGAGTCTGGTTTATGCCACCAAATAACAGTTAGATTAGATTGTAAGTGAATTATTTTGATCATAATTTCTTTCTTTCTTTATTTTCTTTCTTTCTTTCTTTCTTTCTTTCTTTCTTTCTTTCTTTCTTTCTTTCTCTTTCTTTCTTTCTTTCTTTCTTTTTCTTTCTTTTTCTTTCTTTCTCTTTCTCTTTTTCTTTCCTTCCTTTTCCTTCCTTCCTTCCCTTCTCTTCCTTCCTTCCTTCCTTCCTTCCTTCCTTCCTTCCTTTCTTTCTTTTCTTTCTTTCTTCCTTTCTTTCTTTCTTTCTTTCTTTCTTTCTTTCTTTCTTTCTTTCTTTCTTTCTTTCTTTCTTTCTTTCTTTCTTTTTCTCTCTCTCTCTTTCTTTCTTTCTTTCCCTTTTCTTGAGACAGGGTCTCACTCTGTCACCAGGCTGGAGTGCAGTGTAGCCATCTCAGCTCATTGCAACCTCCACCTCCAGGCTCAAGCAATTATGTCTCAACCTCCCAAGTAGCTGGGATTACAGTTGCATACCATCACACCCAACTAATTTTTATAGTTTTAGTAAAGACAGGTTTTCACCATGTTGGCCAGGATGGTCTCGATCTCTTGACCTCGTGATCAGCCTGCCTCAGCTTCCCAAAGTGCTGTGATTACAGGCATGAGCCACTGCGCCTGGCCTCATAATTTCTTCTTTACATGTTTCAAAGAGTTTTGTGAGAGGAACATAAGATACATAGAGGTGCTTTTTAATGGTAGTGCCACATAAATAAGAGACACCATTATTCCTGAGGCACAGCCCATATTATGCCATTCCCTTCTCAAAAATCTTAAATCATTGCTCTTGCCTAAATTCCAACCTTTTAAAAAATCACTGAAGGTATCTAATCTCTCACCTATATATGTATGAATACATATATGGGTCTTCCAGTTATTACAGTTGTATAATAAAATGTTCCAAAACCTAGTAGCTCAAGACAGCCTAGATATCTATGTAGATGGAAGATTAGAGACTCTGAAATTGGAAATACGGACATGTACACAACACACACACCCACCCTCTACTCACCTACAATTCCAGTCCTGTTTCCTTACTCTCTTTTATACACTCTTGATTCAACAGTTTTTCAAGTTTTTCCTTTTTAATGTATTAATTCTTTGTATAAAATTTTCTTTTTCTAATGTTCAATTTATTCTCTTCCATTCATGTAGTCTTTCATGACCTTATCCTGTTACATATAGAAGAAATTCTTCATATCTCTGAAAAATCATACTTGTTTTTCTTTGTTTTATTACTTTCTATTTTATTTACGGAATGGCCTTATCTCCTACCCTATACATTCCTGAATGATTCATTATACCCCAAATGCCTAGAACTTCCATTGCACATTCTAGCTACTCTATAAATATTTGCTGAATGAATAGAAAAGAGCATAATACCATTTTCCTTATTCTATGAGGTCCTTTAAAAAAAGTTATTGTGCTTCTAAAGATCCTTCAAAAAAAAAAAAAAAAAGACCTGTTATTGTGATGATGGCGGATAGTATGTACAAACAGCAAAAACCTGCACATTTAATTACATGTCAGCCTTCATTTTTTATTGAAAATTAAGTAATGAGAAAAATCTTTCAGTAAAAATTACCTTTCTCTTTGTGCAGATTTACTACTAAGTATTATTGATTTCTTCTGACAAGCTCCCCAAGTTAATAATTTCTCTTGCTTGGACTTTGACTCTCAAGGACAAGATACTGGAATATTGCAAGTGAGATATAAAGAATAAGAGAGAGGTATATCTATCTTGTTTGCTTTACCACTTGGCCATATTAGGCATTGTGTATGAGTGTGTGTGTGTGTGTGTGTGTGTGTGTGTGTGTGTAAGTGTGTGTGTGTGTACTGAGGACAGCCCTATCAGACTCATTTGGGAAGATTTTTCACCTTACTTAATCTTATTGACAGGTCAAAGTATTTAGTGGCCTTCCTACCATTTGTCTTCATGTTTTTGATCGGTCATGAAGTTCTCTTATTTCATTGGAAAAAATCTAACACTGATATGGAAATGTTGATACCACATCTAAAAGACAGTGAAGGCAAAGGGAAGAGTCAAAGTCACTAGTGGAAATTTATCTACAAGTTCCATCTGAATGTCTTGTATGTGAGTTTTAAACTTATTACAGTTGTATGATAAATGTCCCCAAACCTGGTAGCACAAGACAGCCCTTGATTGTGTTCACAGATTCTGTGGGGTGAGGACATTGTTAAGGCGAAGTGTGTCAGCTTGTCTCTGCTTTACAATGTCCAGGTCCTCTGCTGGAAGACTTGGAGACCAGAGGCTAGAGTTACCTGATGGCTTCTCTGAGTATGTCTCTCTGTGTCTCTGTGGTCTCTCTCTGTGATCTTGACAAATTGGAAGCTTTATGGTAGCCAGATGTTTTACTCATTGGCTCCCAATTCTCTTGTCCTTAAAAGAAACAGTATGTATGGAAAGCCAGCAAAAGCTGAATTGTTTTTGAACCTAGTCTCAGAAGTTATACAGCATCACTTCTTGTATTCTGTTTGTCAAGACAGTCACGAAGTCCCATCCAATTTCAAGGAAGGGTGTTCGATGAAGGTTAGTGGCAAGGATCTGGAAGAAAATATGAGACTAGAAATCTTATTGTGGCCATTTGAGGAAAATACAATCAAATGTAGTAGTTATCTTGAAATTTCAATTAAATTATGGTTTAGGATTATACATTTTAAACATAAATAATCATATTAAGCCTTGCTTTGTGAGTGTATTCCTGACACTGTGCCTCTAGCTTTATTGTCATATTTTGGGAGGAATTAGGAATTTTTAGTTTTTCTAGTAAATTGCCCCAGCATTACTCATATGCTTAAGAGCAACAAACAAAATTAAATGGACATACTTAAACAAGTGTATGCTCCTGCAATAATTTCTCTGAAAGTAATGACCATGTAGAAATAATTAGCATTTCAAATTATGTTAAAGTCAATTCCTTTTTGCTAACCTGAGTCAGCAGACACTAACCAAACTTAGAAGGACTATTCTAATTTCAGCATACAATATCCAGAAATAAAGCAATGTGAAGGACTCCATGGCCTTCAGAGATGGAACTTTGCCCCTTATCTCAAAGCCTTTTATTTCTAAGATGTGTGCTGCTTCCAGCAGACCTGACTCATTAATGCCTGTCTTCTTTCCATGTTGCTCTGGATGGTCAAAGCGTCATTATTGAGAAGCTATCTCGTGCAGGGCACACTTTTTTTCCTAATTGCTTTGCATAGAGATGAGTACTTTTTCAAGGTTGAAGGCTTTGGATGAGAAAAAGACTGCTATTGAGCTAATCAGAGCATATGTAGGGAAGGGAAGGGGGTCAGTGATTTTCTAAGAAGAATAGTCTTCTCTCTTTTCCTTTTCCTTTTTCTGTTTTTAAATATGGGCACAGTCAATACACCTTAATAGTTGTTTATCCTTGTTTTGTTTTATTCCCCATTGTATATCCATTTTGTCTTTCACAGGGATACTCTTTTGAAATGCACACATTAATTTTAAGAAGGAATAAAATCAATATTTTTATGATATTGTCACAAGATCCTTAGGGTGTCACTTTGCCAGCTGGAAACCTGTGGCTGGTGGTGCCTTTGCCCAAGTTTTGCTTGGGCCTGCTGGGCTCATTCTCACCACTTGACCTGGCAGGGTGTGTTTGGCTTTTGCTACTGGCCCAGATCCCATGCCTGCCAAGGGCAAGCCAGCTGTGAAGCAGGGGGTGTATGAGAGTGAGCATGGGGTCCGCACTGTGCACAGCCAGACATGCTCACTGTGGCAGGGTGACAGCTCCAGGCACTGACATGGCACTGGCTCCCTGCTGTGGCTGGACCAGACATACCACAAGCAGCTTTGACTCTGGAACCAGGAAACATGGGGGTGCTCGGAATCTTGGAGATGCCAGGAACACACAGAGCCCTAAAGAGGGTGTCACAGCCCTGACTCTGAGAGCTCCTAAGTTTGGGGTACCCGAAGAGTCACAGCTCTTCTCTCCTCATCACAGGCAACGTGGAGAGCAGAGGGGCAAGTTGCAGCCCTTTTTGTGTTACAGCTCCTTCAGTCCCATCGTCTGGTGGGTCCAGAGTTCTCGTTATATGTCCGGGAAAAATGAGGTATGCAGACAACTGGAGGGTGAGCAAGGTGGGGAGGTATGTTTTATTGAGCAACAGTATGGATCTCAGAAGACCCAAAGTGGATCGCTCCTTCCCACAGGCAGGTCATCCTGATGTCTCTAGCTCTCAGTGGGGAGGAGACCTGGAATAGGTAATATCTACAGACAGGTTTTCCTGATGAATATACAGCTCTCAGCGGAGAGGAAACCCACAATGGGTAGATCCCATCTTCAGGCAGATTCTCAGTCATCTGCCCAAGTCTGGCTGAGTCTGGGGTTTGTGTGGGCTTCAGAGGGGAGGAAGTATGTGCTAACTGGTCCATGGAAAAATGGCCATAGACAGGCCCAGAAAAAGCGCCAGAAGTTCTCACTCTGATCTCTGGAATTGGCAGCTCAGCCCCCTGGCTCCTGGCAGTACCTGGCTTGAAGGTGGGGTATCACCAGGTACCTGCCCCTTTCTTCTCAGGAACCTGTCTGCCTCCTGCTGCCTTCAATATGTTGTCCACAGTGCCCACTGTCCATGCTGAGGGGAACTGCAGGCCTGCACCAAGCCTCCCTTAGCCCTCTCTCAGCCTACCTCTTATGCTCATGGGTGCCCAAAGTCCAGAGGGGGCCAAGGTGGCAGGGAGCTGGTGTGTCAGCACTGCCCTGATTGCACGTACACCCTGCCAGGTTGTGACAATGCCGGGGCTCGTCCACAACTTTGCACCAAAATCCAAGTGGGTACTAGGAGTAGGAAGAGGCCAGGCAGTGGGATTAGGTACTTCGAAGCCTGTGGGGGTGGGGATTGGTGGCTTCCCAGGCCCCTGAGAGGGCAGGGATGCTTGAGTCCCCAGGCATGGCTCGGCGGCTGCAGCCTGGGAGCATGGGGCTCCTGCCCACCAACTCAGAATGAGTCAGGGCTCCATAGAGCATGCAGCCAAGGAGCAGGGGGTTCTTGCCCCATCAACTCAAAATGAATCAGGGCTCCGTAGAGCATGCAGGCTGGCCATGCCTCCCCCAGTGCAGTAATCCTCTTTGCAACAGCTGCTTCAGATGGGCCTCTGCTGCCATCAGTATGGACCCTAACTCTTTTAGAAAATGACCTTTTACATCCTTATGAATATTGCTATCAGTTGGCATATTTTTGCAAATCCCTCTAAATTTATACCCTATGAAACTGAAGACAGAAAATACATACTTTAGTGTGTAACTTCAGTGTGTGCTTCCAGAATATGTCATGATCTAACTGTTAGGACACAGTGGTAGACCATGCTTTTGTTATTGCTGTTTTGCATACAACTGATAGTTGACAGATTAAGTCTATGCTTCAAGTGCCATTTTATTTTCTGCTGTGGTTGTTTTGTGCATTTTAATTTAATGTAGCTTATTGTATTTTTGCCCTGAGATGATTCATGCAAAAGTGCTATTCAATAAAACAGAACACATACCTCTTAGTTGCTTACATATTTCCATTTTATATACATTAGGAGAGCTAAAGTACAAAAATGGAAATAAACTTTTTGCTTCAATAATGGGTATTCTGGTCTTTGCTCTGAAGGAGATAAGAGTGCTGATTGTGTAGCTTCATGAATTGTAGGTCTTAGTGTTAGGACCCATTGGAATGGAGAAACTCAAATGAGGTCACTTACGATGGACTGTTCTTACCCTCACCATCTTTCTATGGCCCAGTGACACCTGTAATGAGATATGTCAGGGACAGGGTGCAATGTTAGTTGCCAGCATTCTGTGCTTTTCCCAATGATTCAGCTAACTACTGGTGCTACTAATAATAAAAAGGAGAAAATAGAAAAGGAAGAAAGAAGGGCCATGCAAGAATGGAAGGAAAACATGACTACATATAAGGCAGGCAGGTGAAAAATTGGATTAGACATACAGAGACAATTGCTCTCTAATTTGTGAAATAATAAAATTTGAAAATGAAATTTCAGCCAAAGGAAATAGCGTGGACATACGGACCAAATTGAGTCAAGATTGTAGAGTTAGAATTTATTTTTTAAATCAGTTTTCTATTTCTCTTAATACTTATTTCCTTTCAGAGTCCCCAGTGATGAAGATATGTGCATATGCATCTTTTATATAAATATTTTAAAATATTTTTTCTGTCATGCTAGTTAGAATGGCGATCATTAAAAAATCTGGAGACAACAGATTCTGGAGAGGATGTGGAGAAATAGGAACACTTTTACATTGTTGGTGGGAGTGTAAATTAGTTCAGTCATTGTGGAAGACAGTGTAGTGATTCCTCGAAGACCTAGAAATAGAGATTCCATTTGACCAAGCAATTCAATTACTGGATATATATCCAAAGGATTATAAATTGTTCTATTATAAGGGCACATGCACATGTATGTTCACTGCAACACTGTTTACAATAGCAAAGACTTGGAACCAACCCAAATGCCCATCGATTATAGACTAGACAGGGAAAATGTGGCACATATACACCATGGAATACTATGCAGCCATCAAAAGCGATGAGTTTGTGTCCTTTGTAGGGACATGGATGAACCTGGAAACCATCATTCTCAGTAGACTGACACAAGAACAGAAAATCAAACACCACATGTTCTCACTCGTAGGCGGGTGTTGAACAATGAAAACACATGGACACAGGGAGGGGAGCATCACACACTGAGGTCTGTGGGGTGGGGGGCTGGGGGAGGGACAATGCGGGGTAGAGAGTTGGGGAGGGATAACATGGGGAGAAATGCCAGATATAGGTGAAGGGGTTGGAGGCAGCAAACCACATTGACATGTATGTACCTATGCAACAATCTTGCATGTTCTTTGTATGTACCCCAGAACCGAAAATGCAATTATATACATACATATATATATATATATATATATATATATAATGTTTTTCTGGAATCTACGCTACACCAAACCCTTAGTTGTTTATTCTGACCTTTAGGTTATATAGTGACTTTCCCCCAATATATCTCACACTTCTGTATTCAGTAATAATGCCTTCAGTATACTGGATGTCTTCTCTAAACCAGAAATGCTATAACGCTGTTCTCTCTCTCTCTGTGTGTGTCTCCCTCTCCGTCTCTCTCTCTCTCTATATACATACACATATGTATATGTGCACACACACATATATGTGTGAAATAGATTGTTTTTCTTTTATTATACATACATTAAAATTTAGGTTCATAAAATTTGCCCAAAGTTATGTAGTTTTAAATTGGCAAACCCAGAACTACCTCTTCTTCAAAAAGTATCTGTGCTTTCCCTAGTATTCTGTCAGTTCTGTTGGTCAGAATTAAGTGATGTGATTTAGAATAATCATTCTTCTTTTGGCTTCTGCCTAGTAAGAGATAAAATTATCTGTAAGGCTGATCCAGTTTTAAGAAGGTCCACTGTCAGCAGAAAAAGGGATGAGCTTGTGTCAGAACATTTGACATTGCTTACCAAATCTCTTTTGAGTTTTTCTATAATGTTGCTCATCTCTGATAGCACAGTCTATAGAATATTAATTATTAAAGTTATTTGCAGAAGTTGTTCATGTTTTCTAAAGAAAAGATACAGCCCTGGCCGGGCGTGGTGGCTCATACCTGTAATGCCAGCACTTTGGGAGGCCGAGCAGGTAGATCATGAGGTCAGGAGTTGGAGACCAGCCTGGCAAACATGATGAAACCCCATCTCTACTAAAAATACAAAAAATTAGCTGGGCTTGGTGGCTCGCACCTGTAATCCCAACTACTTGGGAGGCTAAGGCAGAAGAATTACTTGAATCTGGAAGGCAGAGGTTGAAGTGAGCTTAGATCACACCACCGCACTCCAGCCTGGGCAACAGAGCGAGACTCAAGTCTAAAAAAAAAAAAAAAAAAAAAAAAAAAGAATAGCCCTAGTGTCTCCTCCAAAAAATAAAAGTAGCTTAGTGCTTCCTCATCCTTATGATCATCTGAAAAAGAAAAATTCTGGGTCAATCAAATGAACATTATCACCTCTGTGTGACTTCCTTATTACTCTCACATATGATTAACTATGTTTCTCTTGGTGTTGAAACAGCAAATAGCCTGTAGGCATTTTTAGCATGTGTTTTTGACAGCAGCAGAAAGATATTTTAGGGAGAAATTTTAATTGGAATGTCAAAAAATTGTATGAGAGAAAATCCATCTCTGGATAATTTTTATACGAAATATATAATTTAGTAGTATTCGTAAATTACATATGGTTGGGGTGAGGGTGGGAGTGAGGGCTTGGAAAGAGACCTTTAGGTTTCTAAGGATCTCAGTTTTCTCTGAATTCTACTTGTGGCTTCTCAGATTTTCACTCAGTTTGTCCTCCAGTCATATGATTCACCTTCTCTCTTATTAGAATTTCAGAGTGAGTTTTCTTCTCCTTTTACCCAATGAGCAAAATCCTTCCATTACTGTATTCAGTGAATCTATATCCTATGACATTTTGTTTATTTCAATATGTTAGTATGCATAGCTGGCTTTGATCAGTTTCAGCATGCAAGATATTTGATATTGTTTGGTTCTGTAGTGTAGAGCTGAAGTGGGCCCTGTGACTGTGGCAGATGTATAAAGTGACCTGGGACATAGCTTGTATCAGTTTATCTCCTCCTGAGGATATTACAACACAAAGGCAAGACCTTTTGGGGCTCCCTCTGTTCATCTTTGCATAAGAGCTATGTTTGCTGTTTGAATTTTGGGGCATAGTAGTCTACAATACCTTTATTCTTTTTAAAGTGTTGATATTTAATTCAATTCTTATATTTCTGGGAAACACTAACAAATATTTTCATTGTATGTAATAGTTTAGTTGTAGTTTTAGTAGAGAAAATACCTTAAATAGTTTAATTTGGGATACACAAAAATTAAGTGAGCAGGAATTGAGCTTGATAGGAAAGTGGGGAGAGCTGCTGGATTGTGTCTTTGTTCTTTAGATACTAATAGTTGACAGACTGCTTATGTGTGTGAAAGAGTGAGTTTGTTAGGGCCCTTAGGGTCCCATGGTGCCTATTAAGGCTTTCCAAGTAACAACTGAATTTCACTGGGCTCTAAGTGCTTTGGGTAGATAGATGGCTGATGTTCAGATTTAAATGTTACTCCTTCCTGAAGGCCCTATTTTTTGAAATACTGATATAGCTTGTAAATTCGCTGAATACAAGAGAACAAAAGTGACTGCTATTCACCAATTAAATTCTTTCCTCCCAATGCAGAAATCAATCCTGTACTTTAGTCATTGGGGGAGATAAAACTCTAGGCCAGCAACCAGCTGTGATGGCAGAAGGAAAGGCAATGCAAGTTTAGAGGCAGGAGCCACGCTTGGCTAAAACAGAAGAAAAGGGACTCAAACTGACATTGGACTGAAGGGCATGTATCCTGTATTCTTAGTATAAGCGGATAGAATCAAAATGGACCATGTAGGACAAAGGGCTAACTTGAAAAATTGGTTCAAGCGCTTGGTTGTCTCCCAGAGATGAGAAGGAGCAGTCTTCAGGTCATATCCCAAGGGTGGACAGAAAGCAATACTCAGCCTCACTTTGCTTTCAGTGATTATGAAAGCAAAGCCCAGGAGACGTTTGTTAGAGTAATGAAACAGGCATATTATGGGTGAGCAGGGACCAGGTGACCCGGGACAGGTGGGCTGAATGCAAAGTGCATTAGAATGAATAACTCAAGGCAGTGATTGCAACTAAGATCAAATTGGAAAACTTTCAGAGGCAGTGACTAAGACATCACAAGGCCCACAATACTAAAGAGAATACATGTGTAAGTTAATTGAGCTAATGTAGGTCAGTCTTCGATCAGAACATCTATACTTCAAAAATGGCATTCACAGACCATTATGTCTTTTATGTGTGCTTATCAGTAAATGGTTGTAGAAAAGAATTCTGTTCATTAGTGAAAAAGTAGCCCAGCAGTACTGGAACAGTGAATTGGCTCTAGAATTTTCCCCATGTACAACTTCCCTCCCCTCACTGATTCCTGACTTATGAATACTAGAATTGTGTTTTATCCCTGCTGTGGAAAATGGTGGTGGCTCCATGTCTTTTACTGTAACTAAGCAATCTCTGATGGTCTTGTCACACTCTTTTTCAATCTGCTTGCCCATGGATTGGCGAGTCTTTCTGGGTCAGCAATAGAAAAAAAGCAATCCCAGAAATTCCTCCTTTTAAAATGGTATTCTTAGGATAATCCAATGTTTTCACTATTTTACATCAAAGGCCACTGCAAGAATAGCTCACAGGATTGCAGCCTTGAAGAAGCATGGGGCTAGAGCTTCAGAGGCCACCAGCTTTACCTGTGTTCTTTTTTGTTGAGCTCTGAATAAGCCATACACAGGGAACATCACAGTGGTAACTCTGGCTTAGTGATCACAATTTCCTACTTTGTATTTTTGAAAAGTTTCACTTCTCAAAGGGCCTAGATCAGTAGTCCCTTTAGATCAGACTTGGACAGGGTTTTTGAAACTTCATTCAACCACAGAAATTTAAAGTTGCCTAGAATTGTGGCATGCATTATCCCAAAGTGAATTATTTTGCATGTTATGTCTCTGTAAACAACTAAACTGCACAAACACACACACATGTATGTTTAAGAGATATTTATTTATTGAATATATTTTTGGTGACCACATTTTTGGAGTATATAACTGTCAAAACCAGTTATGTTCTATCCTCTGAAGTGACATAGGTAATCTTATTGTACATATTTGTACTTTGGTGGCAATTAGTTTATTACATGAGACAGCCAGTTATGACCAAGGACTTGAGTGAATAAGAGGCAGGAGATAATGCACTCATGAGACAAAGAAGAGAAGATAGAGGGTAATAAAATGCAGATTAGTGTGAGATAGTGCTTATATGACCAAACAAATGACTTCATGGGAGGTGGAAATGGAATTCAGGAAACCCAACTGATTTTTAAAAAATTATTAAGATTTAAATGATCTCCTTTACTGTTAGTCATCTCTCCTTTATATATATATATATATATATATATTAATTCACTATGTTGGAAATTTGAAGTCTATCACTTCTCTATGTTTTTTTTTTTTTTGCCTTTCTTTTGTTACTTAGTAATAATAACCAAAACAAAAATAACTATTCTTGTATTTTTTGCTTCTCTTTTTTTGCTTTTTCTTTTGAGACAGAGACTTGCTCTGTCAGTCAGGCTAGAGTGCAGCGGCATGATCTCAGCTCACTGCAACCTCTGCCTCCTGGCTTCAAGTGATCCTTCTGCCTCAGCCTCCTAAGTAGCTGGGACTACAGGCACATACTACCATGGCTGGCTAATTTTTGTATTTTTTGTAGAGGTAGGGTTTTACTGTATTGGTCCGACTGGTTTCAAACTCCTGACCTCGGTGATCCATCTGCGTCAGCCTTCCAAAGTGCTTCTTTAAGCATTCTTCTGAAAAATGTTTACACAGAAAGCATATAAATGCATAAATAGCCACATCATGAGTGACACAGCTGAGCCTAACCATCACAAGTTTCTGATTTCTGGTCCATTTTTTGTTTGTGTTGATTTAAAGGAAGAGACTGCGGCAACATTATAATAAGTAAAAAGTTTATTTGGGCCAAGTTTAAATATCGCAAACTGGGATACATAGATCCCCAAGTTTTACCAAATATATGCTCCAACTAGCTGCAGTTACAAGTGGATTTTTCAAAGGGAAAAAGGAAGAGCAGTTCTTAAATTAATGTAAGGTGTCTGTATAGGTTGTTCTTCGTATCACAAATTCTGGCAAGGTAAAGGTAATAAGTAAGGGTCACATTATGCAATGTGTGCTAACATTTTAGGTAATTTATCAGCTAGTCTAGAAACTACCAGTAAGAAAAATACAAAATGAATTTAGGAAATTAACCCCACTAACCCAGGGATAGGTGCAGGAGGCATGACTGGTATCTCTGGGCCTGATAAATTTTGCACACCTCACATTCTTCAGACATTCTAAGCTACTTTTCTTTCCAGTTTCTAAGCATAATGGCAAAAAAGCAAACAAACAGAACCAACTTAGATGTATTTTTGTTCTGTTTCTTGTACATGAAGCAATCAAACCAATAACATTGATTTGGTGTGTCTAAATCATATATAAAGGTTTCTTAGTGCAATCGATGTTTCCAAATTTTAGTTTGCTTTTTCATTTCCTGTTAAGTTTTTTGACAAATGTTAAAATTGTGAAATTTATTTTCACTGTTTTTCTTTTTCAAAAATATAATATAATAATATAGGCATGTTCATTCCTATCTATAAATTTGAGAATCACTGTGACACCTTTGAAAAGGTTACCAAAACTCCAGGGGTTCTGTGTAGGACCTGCTGCTTGCCGTGCATAAAGCCAGTCACAGAGAGGACAATTATTGCAAAGGAAGAAGACCTTTATCGGGTGCTGCACAAGAAGCTGATAGATCAGTTTCAAATCCATTTCCCTGTTGGACTAAAACTACGGGTTTATCTACCAGGGAAGAAATGTAATAATGTATAAGAAAGCAGGAACTAGTGAGGGATGAGGAAGCAATCATGATGGAGAGGTCATGCATCTCATTTTCTCCATGTGGTGATCTAGTGAGTCTCAGTTCTTTGATACTTTTTTTGAGAACCTGCAGGTCCTTTCCTGAGGAACTCAGATAAAACTGCAAACTTGACTTTCTCAAGTTGCCGCTTGGCCTTCTTTTAAGTGTATTTTTTTTTTCTTTTTGTTCCTGCTCTAAACTTTTTAATAAACTTTCACTCCTGGTCCAAAACTTGCCTTGGCCTCTTCTTCTGCCTTATGCCCCTCAGTCAAATTCTTTGTTCTGAGAAGGCAAGAATTGAGGTTGCTGCAGACCTATATTGATTCCTACCAGTAGCATACTTTGGTGCCATGTCTCAGATACGTTCCATTGCTAACACTTTCTGATTGCTAATAGTTTTATGCCTGTTTTACATTTTGGGTATTTGTTAGAACAATTAGAAAAATGTTAAATACTATTGGGAAAGCCAGCATGCTAATCTCATTCTTGAAACCTCTAAAAATTAATTACCAAAAATAATTTTGATCTTATTTAAGAATATAGAATGGTGAATTGTTCAGTTCGTAAAATATGTATCAGGAATAAGTATTGCATATTATACTGTATCTTTCTGGAATATATTGAAATTATCAGGAGTATTGTCTTATTTGACCATACTACCATTAAAGAGATTTGTTATGGTTATATCTTTCTCTTCCTGAATTAAAACCAACCTGATCATGTTAGATGCCCTATTGAATTCAATTTACATATATCTTACTTAGAAACATTTTAATCTATATTCATAAATGAATTTCCTCTAGGGTTATTTTTATGTTGTTAAATGTGTAGTATTAATAAAATTGAGGCTTAATGTCAGAACAGAATTGTAAGCAAATAGAGAACAACAGAACATTTTCAGTCTCTCCCCACTGTACCATTCGGTCTCTGACCACACTTTTCTCAAGGCAGTATGCTTTTGAAAAGCCACCCATTTGCTTCTTTCCTGTTGTTCCTTTCTTTTTTTTTGGTTGTACCAACTAATTGCTTTAGAAAGTTATTTCCCAAATTCCTCCCACAAGTAACATTTAGGTAAATAAGGATCTTTAAAGTTAGCATGAGAGACTTACTACATCCTTGTGTGTATCCTAGAACATTAAAGAGCAAGGCCAGAGACTCCTGAGAAACATTGACATCAAACATTTCTCCTAGAATCCTTTGATTAAAAAGAAACAGAGAAGGAACCAGGAGAAAAGGCAACATTGTTGCTAAAAGAAAAAAAAAAGTCTTAGGGAAAGGTTTTCTTTCAGGAAATGTCTGGTTGAGGACATTGTCTGATTCTAATGGCAGAGTTACAATTAGACCATCAAACTTTCTAAAGATCCTTCCATCTTAAAGTTATTCTTTCCTATATTCTTTAGTGATGTATATATCATGTTAATTCTCTGTACCTTTGGAGTGTGAAAGAATTGGCTGCAGAAGCATCAAACTTTCTAAAGATCCTTCCATCTTAAAGTTATTCTTTCCTATATTCTTTAGTGATGTATATATCATGTTAATTCTCTGTACCTTTGGAGTGTGAAAGAATTGGCTGGAGAAGCTTTCTTTTGAAACATTTTATAATTTGTTTCCTAACTTAACTTTCTTCTATGGCTCTTGATTTGTTTCAGCTTTTTTACTTCTACTTGAACTAAATTTTGTAACTATTTTCCCTGAAAGAAATCCATCTCACTGATGTTTTCAAATTTATTATCACACAGTTGTGCATACATAATTAAAAAATAATCTTTGTTGTTGCTTGTGTAGGTCCTTTGACAATTAATCATTAATTTGGTAAATTATTTCAGGTCGATCCCCCGAGCTGTGTTTTCACTCTGAAGGTTTTACTGAGATATTTTCACTAATTTCTAATTACAACAGGAAAATTAAGTTTCTTTTTATGAGCTTCCCTGTATTACATGTGGCAGTTCTAATGTTGACAACCATATTGTGTCACTTGGATTTCTGTGTCTGGGTGCTGTGTGGGTGCAGTATCTTTTCTTCATTCAGAGTTCTAAATTTGCCCTTGGCAGGAAGCTATCTCCATTTTATGACACGCTAATCTATGAGCTATGTCTCTCCTTTGTCTGTTGTTGTAAACAAACCTGGGATGACTGAGAGTATTTCTCTAGTGAATCAGTAGACTGCTTAACATTCTACAGTTTCAAGCATGACGGTATAAGAGACTCATAAATACCCAGGTTGTCTCGCCTTATCACTGACTTTCAGGAAATGATACTCAACTTTCATATCTTAACTTTGGAATGGAAACTTGGAGGTCTGAGAAGCCTGAAAACAATTTCATCGAAAGATTAGGGAATTCTTTGCATTAGCCCCTTATGGAAGTCAAGTGTATCTCTTGTTTTCTATCCTTTTAGCTTTCTATTGACCTTCATTGAATATAAAGTATAATTCCTTCTATTTCACCACAGAATATAGGAAATGATTAGGAATCAGGCTGGAGTGCAATGGCACAATCTTGGCTCACTGCAACCCCCGCCCTTCCAGTTCAAAGGATTCTCCTGCCTCAGCCTCCCAAGTATCTGGGATTACAGGTGCACGGCACCACACCCAGCTAAATTTTGTATTTTTAGTAGAGACAGAGTTTACCATGTTGGCCAGGCTGGCCACACACTTTTAAACCATCAGATCTCCTAAAAACTCACTCTCATGAGAACAGCAAGGGGGAAATCCACTCCCATGATTCAATTACCTCCCACCAGGTCCCTCCCCAAGCACTGGGAATTACAATGCAACATGAGATTTGGATGGGGTCAGGTCACAGAGCCAAACCACATCACCACCCTAACAGACTGTTGTGCAAAAAAAGAAAAAAGGACAGTATATGTGGCTACGATAGCAGAATATATTGTTTTCTTATTCCAGAGACTAATGAGGAGGCCAGAGAAGAAAGTACTGGACCAGGCATAGTGGCTCATGCCTGTGATTCTAGCATTAGACCTTTGGGAGACTGAGGTAGGCAGATCACTTGAGGTCAGGAGTTCAAAACCAGCCTAGCCAATATTGTGAAACACCGTCTCTATTAAAAATACAAAAAAAAAAAAAAAAGCTAGGAATGTTGAGGGGTGCCTGTAGTCCCATCTGTTTGGGAGGCTGAGACAGGAGAATTGCTTGAACTCAGGAGGTGGAGGTGGCAGTGTGGCGCCACTGCACTCCAGCCTGGGCGACAGAGTGAACAGGAAGCTTTTGTTTAATATATTGAACTTTGACCTCAGATTTAATTAAATACTTGGTTTCAAAAAAATTGTACAAAACGATAATTTATATATTAAAATTGCAAAAAAATAAAGACATGGAATCAGGTTTGCTCCTCGTAATAAACCAGCTAATTAAAATAGAATTTTCCTTTTTCCTTCCATACCTCACTCCCTCTCTCCTTTTTTCTTCTTCTCTCCCTTTCTTTTTCCTTTCTTCCCTATGTACTTCTCTCCCTCCCTCCTGTCTTTTTTTTTTTTTTTAAACTTCTTTTCACATGTAGGGTATGTTGGAATGGCATATATTTATGACAGGGATATATGCTACATGTAACATTATTAACATCTGAACGTCTAAGTTTATGAATTCCTGTTGAAGCTGCTGCAAATTTGGTGAACCAATAACAATTGGAACATCATTTGGAGTTGGGTCACAGATAGCTGCGGGTGGGGATCTGAAGTGGAAAAAAAAATCACTATATGGCTGCAAAGTAGATGACTGTACACCTGCCATAAGGTTGGGGGCCAAATGAACCAAGATGGCATTCTGGTACTCAGGAGCAAAAGAGAAAACAAATATCTATTAGAAGTGTGCAATGTAGAGAATGTTATATGTTGATGGTAAACTTAGAGGAGGTGGTGGCATGTAAGATGGCAGTGCAACATGGTTATCACATCTTACAGCTGAGGGGGGTTAGCAGAGTTGTCTGCACAAATTTAAGGATGGAAGGTCATAGCTGTGTGGATGTGGTCCTACAACAATCATATACTAACATAAGCTGTAATATGAAAAGGAGCTGTGAGAACCCATGTTGACTCTTAAAAGATGATGGATGGCAGAGATGAATTACTTGATAGCTCTCTAGAGTTCATTCCCGGAATGTTTCAAAATGCTTAAAGAATTCTCCAGCATGAGAGATAGTGTTAAGACAAGAAGGGTCTGCTGGGCATTTAAATGACTATTGTACAGTAGTGCTGGGCAAGAGCAACCAATGTTATTTCCTGATTCTTAAGAACTAGGTGGATAATTGGACAGAGTTGATGTCATAGGGTCATAAGCTTAAATGATGCTTTTATTTCAGTTGTGGTCATTTAAATCTTCAAAAACTTGATTTATTATTAATTTGCCAGCAGTTTTTCCAAGGTAAACCTTGATAGACGATCATCTGATTTAAAAAAAAAATGTGTTAATATTAAGGTGTATTTTTGGTTGGCATTAAATCATTGTGAAAAACATTACAAAACTGCCATCTCAACTGTTACTAAAAATGCAATTTAGTAACAATTTAGTTTGTTTTTTAATAGAATAAATTGTAAAAATTTAATTTATAATGGAATGATCTCCAAATTGGGGAGGTCAGGGAGGAGAACATATTAATGCGTATTTAATGCAATTCAGAACACTAATTAACTTTATCTGTGGGTTTTTGCTATGGCATTAAATGTAAACCTTTCCAAAAACCAGGATAAAATAAGATGTTGCACGTTTGCATTAAAATTTTGTTTTATTATAAGCTGAATTTCTATGCAGCTTTTAATTCTAAAAAGCGCAGTGATTAACTCAGCTGATGAAGTAAAGGCTTATAACACTTATTTTTCTTGTGTGAATTAATTTTTGAATTGTGCAAGAATACACTAAGTACACTAAAGCATGTATTTTTCAGCTTTTGGAAATTGAAATAACACAAAAATAATATTTTTAAAATGCTCCAAAGTCAAATACCTTCTAACCACAAATGAATTAGAGAAATTTTGTAGTCTTGTGTTTTTGTAGATGGGGATTTCTAATGAAAAGTCTGCCAGTCTGTTACCCAGATGGGACAGAGTCTGTTTCTAAACAAAACATCTCCTCTCCAGTGTCTAAGGGTCTAAAGGTGTCATTTCTCCTAAAGAAAAGTAAAAATAAAAGAATTAGAGCTAAAAGTTATGTAACTGAGGTATTCTAGCTTTTGTTAAAAACATAATTAATACATGAAACAATTAGCAAGCATAAAAATAAACCCATAAACAGAATCCACTCTTAGATTAAATTTGTTTACCTAAATTTTAGTATCAACCATATTGACATCATGGAGAACTGTCAAGAGAGCTGACATTCTTAGAAGACATAACATCACCTGTAACCTTTAAAGAAAGCTGCTTTGTGAAAATCCCTAAAGGCAGAGTGGTCAGACTGGCATTTGTATAGTGTGGTGGGAGATGTTAAAATAACAACACCCAGAATCCTTTCAAGCAATTTTTATGCCACGGACAGTGAGGCTTCTGGAAAGAAATCTATAAGCAATGATTTGTCACCACTTACGTAAAGTCAAATAATTTCAGACTTTTTTTTTTCCAGATCAGAAAATGCTATATGCAAAGTGAATAATAAATCAAATTTCAATTTTTCATCTTGATATATACATCTCTGAGGATTTTATTTTTAAAGCTAACATTTATTTCTTCATTCTCTGTAGAACTAAAGTTCAATTTTATAACTTTGCAAAATTTTCAATCACTTTATTCAGTGTAACAATTACAAATGCAACATATTTGTAATAAAACTGTCAACCATGGTTCAATTCAAAATGTATCATGGGGAAGTCACACTTCTGAACTGGGAAAAATCTGGTACTTTTTGTGAGAAGCAATGAAAGACTCACAGGACACAAAGAATCAAATAGTATTTTGCCATACTCACTGCAGTTTGAAATCCAACTTTTCATAATTATAAACCAAATTTTAAGAATTTTTAAAAACTATTATCTCTACCTTTTAGAACTAACATTGGTGTGCAACTTCTTTTCCTCAGCTCTTGTCTACTCTTAAGAAAATATCAAATTACTGCATATTGCATAAATAGAGGACTACCTACTAATATTTGACCCTAAATCACTGTACTTTTTACTATCAATGGGCCTTTTGAGATCATTGTGATCCATATGGTTATTGTGTGTATGTGTGTGTATGTATGTTTGTGAGATTTAAAAATGAGATTATCCTTCTCCAAACCATCCAACACATCTCTTGGAAGACGTGTACATACTCTGTTTGTTACATGCTTTGTAATTCTGAATACAGTCTGTAATTATTTACTAAGGCTATTACCTTGAATGTATGTATCAGAGATTTAACATCATTAGCTTGTTTAAAGGAGTCAAGATTTCAATTATTCATAGTTGCGTGTGTGATGATGTGTAGTGTTTATCTTGTTTGATTTCAAACACAAAATAGTTTTTAATGTAGATTAAGAGTGATTATTTGTGAGGTTCTGGTGTTCTCACAGTCATCATTTTGTATTATAAAAAGAAAAACAGTCTGAAATTACTGATGGTCTTTTTCTACTTAAACCAGCAAAATATTTTACTTGTATATTGATAAGATTAAATAAATATGAAAACAGTTGAATGTGGCAATTAACCAAATATATTTATGGCTAGATTTGAAACCATAGTTTACTTAATATACATATGTATAGGTTTACTGTTTGAATACTATCTCTTAAAATAAGCTACTATTTGTAATTTGCATATTTGTGTCTCCTTCTAATCACATTTTAAATTCTTAGAGGGTAGAGCTCTGATTTTGTGCACGCTTGAATCCCTGTTAAACAGGGTTTTATATGTAGTAGGCATTTGATTGTCAAAGAAGTAAAATTCACCTTGTGATTCTGAAAATTTACTAAGTCATACTGTGGGTGTTTTGGTTGGGTATTGGGAGTCACTGAGCTTAAATATTAGGACATGGTAAGATTAATTATAATAACCTCATGTTTTCTCAAGTAGCCAGGCAATAGGTACATCAGGCCATAGTAATCCTATGTAGAAATTTCCCTGGTGTACAATTCATCCATGGAGGATAAGTTTAATTACTGAATCTTCCTTTCCTCTTTGTTCAGTCTAAACTTGAGTTATATATAATTTATTGTGAGTATATATTATCTGGGAAGTTTTCTAGATTCATCCTTAAAGAATTGGACTTCCTAATTTTGATTCTTTAGGGCAGCTTCTTACATTGGAAATAAGACTAGCAGCAGTAGACTACCTTAATACAAAAAGATAGAATGGAAATTTTTTTTTAGATTGAAATCCTTTAGGAATCATATTGAAAATTCCTTGTGAGTGGAAATTGTTCAAAACATTGTGTTTTCTGTTTTCTGGCTAAAGTTTTAGTAAAGTACATCTATTACTGTTGTTAAGACCATAATTTAATTTTAATGAAGAATTCTATTTACTGATAACACACAATGGTTTGAAAACATTCATTAAATCAGGTTACATATATTCAGAAGTGACTTGTTTAACATCAAAAACAAATTGTTGAATACTAGGAAATTATTTATCCTCTTGAGCTGGAATAATGTAGAATGTCATCTTGTTCTTAGATAATAGTGACACAATCTGATCATTTTTAGTTCTCCTGGCAGAAGGAAACATCTATGCTAGAATTTACAAATTAGCAAAGTCACTTTCTGAGATAAGATTGTATAACAAAGACCAACCTTTGCCTAATATATTTTAGTTTTTGTCTCGTTACAAGTTACATACACACATTGCTTTAAAGAGTACATAATGATCCTATGGCAAACTTTTAAATCTCCAAGTTACTTGCTTTGTGAAGTTCATTATGACCAATCTATGAAAGAGAGAGTGACTTTTCGTAACTGACTTTGAGACAGCTATACCAACTCTTTCTTTTTTGGCACTGAAATAAAATATAAAATTCAAAGACGGCCAACTGGCCTGATCTGCTTTGATGCTTCCTACCCTAAATCTGAGTCTTTTGAATCTTAAACTTCTGACCTGACCATGATTTCTGATATGTTTGGACATACTTCATGAATTATTGGTTCCACTTCAATAATTCTAATCATTAAAAAGAATGCCGTTTTCCTGCAATAGAGACTTAGAAGCAATTAGTTTGATCGACAAAAAGCATTATTAGAAAATGAATATTTTTATTTTCAGGATTGTTTCAGATGTTTTTTATTCTTTATTTCATATTATACTTTTAGTCATTTAATTTTACCTCCTACTCTTTACAATACTGAAATGTAGTACTGAAATGTAACGTATAATACTAGTGTAATAGTTGGGAAAATCAACTGGAAAACAGTAAACACATTGCACACATTTAGAAAAATGTCCTGAACAGCAGGAGTTGTGTATCTGAATGTGAATGAGAAAATATATGTATGCCTATAGAAAATGGTAGAAGAAATTGACTCTGGATATATTAGAGAAGTTATGGGTATTGGTTATATACTTTTGCTTGTCTGTATGACTTGATTTTTCTTGAGTGAGCCTGCATTGCTTTTGTAAAGCAACTTAACCCTGCTCCCATTTGTCATGTCTCAAGGGAGTGAGTGTGCAGAGAAAGAAGGTCTAGTCCTAGACTTCGCAAGATGCCTCAAATGAGAGATGAAAGGCAGAATTGGGTCTGAGAAGGAGATTAAAAGGAAATATGTCAGTGGGCAAGTTACATAAATGTGAGCACATACTCACACACAGTTTTTCTCAAATGCTATAACACAGCCAAATATTATTCTTCTCACATATTAAGCAAAACAGTACTTTGAGAAAAAGACTCAGCTAATAATACTCAGATGTTCTATAAATATTCACAATGGTCTGCAAGCTGGATGCTGATTCATTCTGCCTAGTAGTTTATTCCCCCTGTGACTCCTTTTTCAGTGCAAAAAAATGATATTTGAGCAGACAGGATCAGCATGATGCAAGAACTGGTAGGAGATCCGTAAAAGAACGTCACTGCTTTGAAAATAGTCTTACCTCATTTCAGTTTCACAATATTTTTAAACATTCTGTAATTTTGGTCAATGTATGGTTCCATATTTGCAGTTATAAAGTGTTACTATTTACACACAAATTGCAGATACAAGATTTGTTGATCTTTCTGTCTGTCATAAAACATTCAGAAAATTTTAGAAAGCTTGTATGTATGGATGGATATAGGAGCATCACATAGCAGGGCTGAGTTCCTAGAAGCCAGGGATAATTCAAAATAGGATAAATCAAGAAAAGTTTTTTAGAAGAATAAATGTAAACAGTAGATGCCTCCTTCAAATGCATAGTCAGCTTTCTAGCATATCTTGAAAATTCTTTTTATTTTTTCAGCATTTTTCTTAAAAATACTCAGTGATCTCTCTAATATTAACATTATGGAGAATTGTAGTGGGTGAGTCACAGTTTGTATCAGTCAGAGTCCTTTCAGAAGACATCATCCATAGATTAATTAGAACAGGAATGTGATTATAAAGAATTATTAACTATGACAGAGGATTGAAGTTACTAGGCATTGACTAGTAAGAAAAGAATTCTGAAGAATATAATATTAGTAGATAGAAAGAGCAATGCCTTGTGCTAGGGATGAGATAGCAGACTGGCTCCTGTAGGGTTGCCACTCCATGGCTGAGATGCAGCCTTGTTGGAGAGGGCACAGCTGTGGTTTACTGAATGGCAGAAAAAATCGTTTCACTGCTGAACTGGCAGAACTTGCTAGAATCTGTCTTCTAGAACTTACTAGAAATCTATTTATGAAGGTGCTGGAGAAGGATGTTCACTATGAAGTGCCTCTCCAAAAGGCTGTCAAAACAAAACCTCCTGGGACAGGTGACTGAGGAAGCTGCTGACTGACCCCTGGGTGTAGCTGAATCCCGTACACAGCAGGAGTCAGGTGTGGTGGAATCTTCCTGTGCGGTAGGTGCTTGGTACTAGAGAAGCTGCAGGTGCTGCAGGAGGCTGCCAGGGAACATGCCAGAACCTGGAAAGAAAACCTCTTTCTTATGTAGGGCCCTTCCAGAGCCCTCTTGGCAAAGCTTAACATCAACCAGCTAGCAAAGGAAAAAATTATTTAAAAGACCCTTCTCATTTTTCATAGAGCAGGAAATGAAGGATATATTTGGAGCTGAGGGGACAATAAGTTGATATCTGGCACAGTCTTTATCTTTATATATATTTTTACTACTAAATTGTTACTACCGATTTTTTGATTTCCAGTTTTTTTTTTTTTCTCTTCTTGGTAGCAACAAGCACCAATATGGCCATTTTGGAACTCAGAAAATTGTACTTCAAAGTAAAGGTCTAAGAAGCAGCCTCCAAAGTAGTTTCTCTCTGACCTTCTCTTTCTGTCCTGTCTTTCACCCTTCATTTTCTTTTTCCCAATCCTGCTGACCCTGCTCCATGACCCATAGAAACTACAATTCCTTTTCTCCTAGGCAGGTCATAGAAACCTGAGCCGACTTTTTCAAAAGTCAGCTATAAAGTCTAAAATGTTCCTCTAACTGTCTCTTCCCCCACCTTTCTGTGTAACTGCTGGCCATAAAGAAGTTAAGGCCCTTCTTCTAGAGGAGTCCTACCTTGTACCTAGAGGGAAGAAATGCTACACAGAGAGGCCAACAATAATCTGAAAGACAGGCCTCGCTGAGTCTCCCCACTCAGTCTATCGGCATCAGATCATACCCTTTGTTTCCAATCATATTTCTAAAGGGCTGCCATTCTTCATTGAACCTGAGAGGTGAGACCTTCTTGCCTCCTTCAATTTCATGTCTTCCCCCCACTTCCAGATGGAAAGGAGAGTAAAGAAGGAAAAATAAAATAAAATACCAAAGAGCTTGGAAAATGACTCCCTCTTTAGTTCCCAGCATCTCTACTATCTGTTAACCTTGAAAGAGCTGCAAATGAATGTTATCCCTGCCGGCTGGAGCCTGGCACTGGTTCACGCCACCACATCTCCATGGGCCAGGCTCCCTCCTGGAAACATCTCTGCCAACAAACAGCTTGTTGCTTTTGTCTTGTCTCTGTAAGCCCCCCTCCCTTGCTGGTCCCCACTCACGCTGCATATGAATTATCAAATCAATGAAGCTAAAAGATTGTAGGGTTGGATGTCCAGCAAATGGACAATGATATAGTTCTGCCTCAATTTCCCCTTTAGCATTGTAGGCGTATAAAAGGGGAGAGAAGCAGCAGCTCGGGGAGCTCGGTGAATGAGACTGTTGCCCACTGCAGCTCCCAGCCGAATAAAAGGCCCCCACCTTCCTCAGTTCTGTGTTCAAGAGGTTTGTTCCCTGCTGCTCCTGCTACAAACCTAAGCATAAAATAGTTTTCCTTGTATCTTTATGTCTTCATTCTGAAGACTCCTGTGTTACATGAAACCATGATCAAATAAATTTGTTATACTTTTCCCTTATTAACCTGTCTTTGTTATAGGGGTGTTGGCTGTGACCCTTAGGATAGAAAGGAAAGGGATAGTGCCATTTCAACCCTTGCAATTCTGGCAACCAAGGTGGGATGGTGGTCACACCTGACTCATTCCAAAGCATGCAGATAAAATTTTAAGACAACTTACAAAAATCTAGCAAAAAAGGTAAGCATTTGTGTCAAAGCCAATTCTCCAAAATCTCTGTAGTGTCCAATCAAGAATGGAAGGTAAAGGTTTTTCTTTAGTCCCTACTCCCACTTTTGTTTTTCCAGATTCAGATTGACAGAAGAAAACCATCTGTCTGGATTGTGACTCTTGGATAAATTTGGTTTTAGTATACCCATTAGATATTTATCCTTTTGCTCTCATGGACAATTACCATTTTCCTCTTGTCTCATTTGGTGTTCTGAGACTTGGCTTAGCTTGCTGCCTGTAGCGGGCATGTAGGTTACTGGATTTGTTTGGACAGCAGTCGACTGAAAAGTTGGGGGCCCATAAAAAGAATATGCTTGACAGAAATATGTGTTGAACTCTATCTGCAGCTAGCAGACTATTGCTAGCCCTCAAAGAGTTTCTTTCAATTGTCTTTGGTGGTAGCTCTGGATCTTGTGAGGATGGCTTATTTTGCACTTGTTTGGGTATGCCTTATACATGCTTCGGTAAGTCATAAAAGGCTTACTGGCTTTGGTTCTGTAGATACCTTTGATTGAAAAGAAAAAACACAAAATTCAGAAATGTTTTCTGGTTTATCCAGCTGAAATGTGGTAAGAGATTTAAAGGGACTTTTTTTTTCCAGTGCTATATTTTCTGAAATCAACGATCTTAGTCCATTTAATTTTGTTATAAAGGAATACTTGAGTCTTGGTAATTTTTTTTTAGGTGAAGTTTCACTCTTATTTCCCAGGTTGGAGTACAATGGTGCAATCTTTGCTTACTGCAGTCTCTGACTCCTGGGTTCAAGGAATTCTCCTGCCTCAGCCTCCCCAGTAGCTGGATTACAAGTGCCTACTGCCATGCCTGGATAGTTTTTTGTATTTTTGGTAGAGACAGGGTTTCGCCATGTTTGCCAGGCTGGTCTCAAACTCCTGGCCTCAGGTAATCCACCTGCCTTGGCCTCCCAAAGTGCTGGGATTACAGGCGTGAGCCACCATGTCCAGCGAGTCTGGGTAATTTATAAAGAAAAGAAATTTATTCTCCTCATGGATCAACAAGCTAAGAAGCATAGCACCAGCAACTGGTTGGCTTCGGATGAGAACCTCAGGCTGCTTTTACTCATGGTGGAAGGCAAACAGAACCTACTTAATGCAGAGATCACATAGCAAGAGAGGAAGTAAGTGAAATGAGAGGAGGTGCCAAGCTCTTTTAAATAACCAGCTCTCACGGTGTGTTAGTTTGTTTTCACACTGCTGATAAAGACATACATTAGACTGAACAATTTACAAAAGAAAGGTTTAATTGAACTTACAGTTTTATATGGCTGGGGAAGTCTCACAATCATCACAGAAGGCAAGGAGGAATAAGTCACATTTTATGTGGATAGTGGCAGGCAAAAAAAAAAAGGAAGATAGTTTGTGCAGGGTACTGCCTCTTTCTTTATTTTTATTTATCTTTTTCTTTTTTTGAGACAGGGTCTTACCCTGTCACCCAGACAGGATTGCGGTGGCACAATCTTGGCTCATCACAACCTTGGCTTCCCAGTTTCAAGCGATTCTCTTGCCTCAGTCTTCTGAGTAGTCAGGATTACAGGTGTGTGCCAAAACCACTTGGCTCATTTTTGTATTTTTAGTAGAGAAGGGGTTTCATCATGTTGGGCTGGTCTTGAACTCCTGACCTCAAATGATCCACCTGTCTTGGCCTCCCAAAGTGCTGGGACCTCAAATGATCCACCTGCCTTGGCCTCGCTAAGTGCATACTCAGCATGCCTGGCTGAGACCACCTCTTTTTAAAAACATGAGATCTCATGAGACTTATTCGCTATCATAAGAACAGCATGGGGAAGACTTGCCCTCATGGTTCTATTACCTTTTACCAGGTTCCTCCCATAACACATGGGAATTCAAAATGAGATTTGGGTGGGGACATAGCCAAATTATATCATTCCACCCCTGGCACCTTCCAAATCTCATGTCCTCACATTTCAATAACAGTCGTGCCTTTCCAACAGTCCCCCAAAGTCTTAACTCATTTCAGCATTAACTCAAAAGTCCATAGTCCAAAAGCAAATCAAAGGCAAGTCCCTTCCACCTATAAGCCTGTAAAATCAAAAGCAAGTTAGTTACTTCCTAGACACAATGGGGGGTACTGGCATTGGGAAAATACAGCCATTCCAAATGGGATAAATTGGCTAAAACAAAGGGCTGCAGGCCTCATGCAAGTCTGAAATCTAGCAGGGCAGTCAAATCTTAAAGATCCAAAATGATCTCCTTCGACTCCATGTCTCACATCCAGGTCACACTGATGCAAGGGATGGGTTTCTAGGGTCTTTGGCAGCTCTAGACATGCGGCTTTGGAGGGTACAGTCTCCCTCCTGGCTGCCTTCACAGGCTGGCGTTATCTGCAGCTTTTTCAGTTGCATGAGGCAAGCTGTCAGTGGATCTACCATCATGGGATCTGGAGGATAGTGGCTGTCCTCTCACAGCTCCACTAGGTGGTGCCCCAGTAGGGATGCTGTGTTTGGTCTCTGACCCCACATTCTCTTCCATACTGCCCTAGCAGAGGTTTTCCATGAGGGCCCCATCTCTGCAGCAAACTTCTGCCTGGTCATCCAGGCATTTCCATATATCTTCTGAAATCTAGGCAGAGGTTCCCAAACTCCAGTTCTTGACTTCTGTACACTCACAGGCTCAACACCATGTGAAAGCTGCTGTTTCGGTTTCTAACCGAAGTACCAAGCTTGGATTTTTCTTTTTAAAGAGGCAGGTTCGTGGGAAGGAAAAACACCAGCCAGGATACAGATAGAAATGAAAGAATTTATTAGAAATGAAAGAATTTATTTACAGAATGGAAGTACAGGATAAAAATGGAAATGAAAACGTTATTTACAAGGTACTATACCCAGAAGAGCCCCTTCTGCACATCAACACTGGCAAACAGCAGCACAGGTTATCGTAGCACTTCCTTCTTCTCACACCAACACCAGCAGCACGGGTTAGTGTGAGACAGCCTCTCACACCAACACCGGCAAATAGCAGCACGGGTTAATGTAAGACAGTTTCTCACACCAACACCGGCAAATAGCAGCACGGGTTAATGTAAGACAGTTTCAGCGCTTCCTTCTTCTCACTAACAGCTTTTTTCTGGCTGCTTTTATACATTAGGGTTTGTACAAGGACAAATACAGACCTCCTCTTGGAATTAAACCTTCATTATGCAACCCCATCCTTGAAATTGTTTATCAAAATTGCAGACACGAAAATTGGCCAGATTTCCGTGCCTTATCAAAAATATGTCTGGGAACTTCTGAGCTCGGAATGCTCCCAGACACTGTTCAAGGAAATGAAGGTAAACTACTTTTCTCAAGTGGAGTTCTGGTCATAGCTCATGTCCTTAAATGCCCCTACAGCTGCTAAGACTTGGGGCTTGCACTCACTGAATCCAGAGCCCAAGCTCTATGTTGACCCCTTTTAGCCAAAGCTGGAGTAGCTGGGAAACAAGTCCCTAGGCTGCACATAGCATGGGGACCCTGGGGACCCTGGGCCCAGTCCACAAAACCACTTTTTCCTTCTGGGCTTCTGGGCCTGTGATGGGAGGGGCTGCCATGAAGACCTCTGACCTGCCCTGGTGACATTTTTTCCATTGTCTTGGTGATTAACATTCGGCTCCACGTTACACAAATTTTTGTAGCCAGCTTGAATTTTTCCTTAGAAAATTGTTTTTTCTTTCCTATCATATTGCCAGGCCGCAAATTTTCTGAACTTTTATGCTATGCTTCCCTTATAAAACTGAACACGTTTAACAGCACCCAAGTCATCACCTCTTGAATGCTTTGCTACTTAGAAATTTCTTTCACTAGATACCCTAAATCATCTCTCTCAAGTTCAAAGTTCCAGAAATCTCTAGGGTAGGGGTAAAATGCCACCAGTCTCTTTGATTAAACATAACAAGAGTTACCTTTGCACCAGGTCCCAACAAGTTTCTCATCTCCATCTGAGACCACCTCAGTCTGGGTTTCATTGTCCATATCATTATCAGCATTTCAGTCAAAGCCATTCAACAAGTCTCTCGGAAGTTCCAAACTTTCCCATATTTTCCTGTTTTCCTCTGAGCCCTCCAAACTGTTCCAGTCTCTGCCTGTTACCCAGTTCCAAAGTTGCCTTCACATTTTGGGGTATCTATTCAGCAGTGCCCCACTCCATTGGTACCAATTTACTGTATTCATCTGGTTTAATGCTGCTTATAAAGACCTACCCAAGACTGAGCAGTTTACAAAAGAACGAGGTTTAAATTGAACTTGTAGTTCCATGTGGCTAAGGAAACCTTACAATCATGGTGGAGGGCAGAGGAACAAACCACATCTTACATAGATGGCAGTGGGCAGAAGTGAGAGAGAGCTTATGCAGGGGAAACCTCTTTTTAAAACCATTAGATCTGTGAGACTTACTCACTGTCACAAGAACAGCATGGGAAAAACTTGTCCCCATTATTCAGTTACCTCCCACCAGGTTCTTCCCACAACACATGGGAATTCAAGATAAAATTTGGGTGGGGCACAGCCAAACTTTATCACATGGGAACTAAATGAGTAACAATTAATGCATTACTGCTAGGCTGGCACCAAGCAATTTGGGGGGAATCCTTCCCCATGACCCAAACACCTCATATTAGGTTCCACTTCCAACTTTGGGGATAAAATTTATACATGAAGTTTGGGGGATACAATTTAAACAAAAATTAAGCATTGGCTTAATTAAAAGCTCATAAACTATACATTTTTCAAGGCCTCTGTGCTCTCTGTTGGATTGAGAACATTAGAGTTCTGGCTACCATATGGTGGGACCTAAATGAGACTCTTGCAATTCTGATATTCCTTGAGGAGTATCAGAAAATGTGCCACTGACCCTTCTTTCTGGGTCCCCTGTTTTCCTAATAGAGCCCCAAGCATTGTGGATGGGTGCCTGTAAAGCTCTGATTTTACATTGAGTTCCCTGATCTTTTTGGATTTTGGAGGTACCAAGGGTTACTTTATACTGTGAGAGGACACTTGACCTTTGACTGTATGATAACTAATGATTCACTGGCAAAAGCTGCAATTTTTAAGGTAACTGAGAGCAGATACAAGGAGTGCTTATTACCACAGAGGATGAAATTTGGCATTTTGTCCCATTTCTTTGCAAATTTAGATAAGAATAGCCTCATATTTCTGACTGAGTCAAACAGAAACTGACAGTAAATGGCAGTTTGGTACAAGAAAATTATTGGCTAAGTTGGTTAAAAGGATCATAGAGCCAAATCCACAACTTGACAGTGGACACAGTTTGGGCATCTGCAGGCTGTTGCAGAACTTATCATCAAAGGGTGGGGCTCCTATGGTTGCCAAGCTAGTCACAAAGTAAATTAATTGATGTTGGATAGCCTCAGAGGGAGTATCCTTGTGGTGAGGTGTACTGTGAAAGCACAGCACAGCCCACCCCTGTGGTCTTTCCATTTTGGACATTTTTCTGGGCTCTGAGAGATCTGAAATTCAATATAAATCTATGACTCTTAATTTCTGGATATCTGAATGATCTGCCTTCCAGCTGTACCTGCCTTTTATATGTATGAGTATTAGGTACTAGGCACTACAATGCTTTGTCAGCCCTATTCACGAATGGATTCTACCTCATTTGTTTTTTAAGAAACAAAAATAAATTAAAATGCCACTTTTCTAAGTAGAATGGCCTCCAATATATGACTCTCAGATATTCAGCTGGTTAATTTGAAAAGACTTGTGAATCTTCTCGGCTCATCTGTATGTTTTTGTAAAACGTTGTAATAAAGGCTGCCTGGGCATCCGTTTTTGAATCCTCTGTGTCTCATCTAACTGACACACCTGAAACCAATACTTCCACCCATCAGGGTTCTCCTATAAAGTGGCTATCTTGAGAAATCTGTCAGACCAAAGCTAGAGTTTAGAGTCACTTTCCAGAATAAATCTTCCAGATCTAATTATGAAAAAATGCAACAAATCTAGTTTCAGAAGAAATGAATATTTCCTCCACCCAGATGAGTTTTGGGAACATTCAGACCTAAAATCTAGTCCACAGCTTCCATAAAACTTATCTTTGACAATAAGCGCTATGCTCTAAGGACTTTCCTAGAGATAAAATAAAATACAAACTAACTGAAATGACCTTCAGTTTGTATAATATAAGACAATCTTTGTTAAATAAAGGTAGTTTAAAAACTGTAAACTACCTTTATTTAACGAAAAATAAAGCTGGTAAAATAAAAACATAAATGTCTTAAGAAAAAAAAAACCTGTGAACTAGCTTTATTTAACAAAAATAAAGTTGGTAAAATAAAAACATAAATGTCTTCAGAATTGTCAGCATACATTTTTGCCTGGGGTTTCTGGTCAGACAGGTTTGTGTTGTCTCTACTAGTGCTTTAAAATCATAAAACTATAAATATAACCTAAGAGCAGAATACACAGTTAAGATGAATTACTAAATTACTTAGCACATATCAGTTATAAAAGTTTCAGTCTGTCTTTTTGTTTTCGTCAGTGATCGTTTTGATACTTCCCTAATTAATTGGTGAGCTGAAGCTTTGGCAACCAACTGCTGAGTTATCCTGAAGTCTTGCACACATCTTGCAATTGGCGTATATCTTTAGTTTTAAGTTTCTGGATTCTGGCATCTGAAGAGATGGCTATGGTAAAGGCTGGGGACATGTGTGTGCCCACAGCATCTCAACTGCCAGCTGCAGGACAGGCCATGCCCAGTGGGGCCCCATGTGTCTGGTGTCTTAGAGGCCTTGGTTAGAACAAGGCTGACTGATTCAGGGTTAGCTTGATTTTGCTTTTTCAAAAATAACTGAAATACACGGCTTTGTTTTCCATGATCAATTTAAATATAACGTTCAAAGCAAATAGGTAAATGTAAATGAGATAAACAGTTATAAATAAACTTTTCATAATTTAAAAAATTCTTTGCAGTAATTTAAAATCTTAAAGTTAAATTAAATAATGGCTAATAATGAGATGTCTGAGTCATTTCTAAATAAGTTAAAATACTAAAACATTAATTATTACACATAAATTTAAGTCTATATATTTTGGCATATTGCTTTTATATGATATAGAAAGCTAAATATATCTATATCTATCAATAAACAAAAAATGAGAAAAATGTCTCTCTAAAATATATAGTGTTAGTCTACTAAATACTGGTTTATAATTGCTATGGATTACAATTCTAATTAATATATATAATTAAAGCTATATACAAGAGAAATATTTCTGTATACAGAGTACATAAGGAAAGTAAAATGTTATAAGAATGTGTTTTTTGTTGAGAAAAAATAATTTTGTCTGGTTTAAACATTATTTAAAAGTGCTTTAGAAGTGAAGAAACAGAAAAAATAATATAGGCAAAACTAAATGTCTGTAAGTTATTTAGAAATGAGATAAAATGTAAGAGGATATAAATGCTTTATAGAAATTTTATCTGTGTGGTCAAAGCTAAGATTGGATGGATTTCTTAATAAGGTTTTATAAAATTAGCTTAGTATTTGTAAGACACTGGTACAGGTATAAAATTTTGTTTTCTCTTTTGAACAAGATTTTAATGTAGCATTAATAAGGGATAGTAAAATACTTTTTTCACTTTAAACCGCAAATAAATAAATAAATAAATAAATAAATAAATAAATAAATAAAAGGGACGAGATGGAGAACCAGATTCTATGTGCTTCAGAGTGTCTTTATGAAATCTTTACACTATTTGGGAAACTGAGTCTTCTCTCTGTTAAAGAGTAAAAGGTTTTTGTTTAAGAAATCTTTTAGTTAACAGTGTAGTTAAATAAATGATAATTATTTTTTATAATCTATGATCCTATTATGATCAAGTGTTTTAAACTTTTGACATATTTGACAGGTTTACCAACATTAAATTTCCAAATTCTAAGTTATCTTTTTGACCTCAAACTAACTTTGTGATGTTCCAGAGGGCTTCTGAAGTTTCTGGAAAAAAAAAAATGAAACAAATCAGGCTTATTTCATATGAAAAGGATTGTTAAATAGAAAATAATGATTACCACTCTATGTACTGTATTTGCATGAATGTGTTATTAATATGAGTTCTAAAATTGTATGAATGTCCTAAAATTTTGACATGTCTTGGTATATGTTAGTGATAATAATGATTATTAAGTTAAATTGTTACAGGCCAAAGAAAATAATAAAATTTCACTATCAATTGCATTTTTAAGGTACTCTTTTAATCTTTTGATAACAGTTAATTGCTTTACTCTGTAACTCTTTTAAAATAAGCATTTTATAATCAGCTACAATTGGAATTTGCTGCTTCTTCAACAAAATTCATGAAAAGGACTCTGACAAGTACTCTTAAACACAAATTTCTGATAACATTTAAGATAATATAATTGGACTGGGTAAAAATTTCAGAACTCTAATTTAAAAAGACTAAAAATTTTTAACTTCAAGCAAAACAAGGATTTGTTACATGACACTAAACTGATAAAGGATTATTATTTTTAAATGGCTTTTTGTTTGAGACATTGCTGATTCTCTTGGTCTTCCATAGCTTTACGGCAATTTAGTAAAGTATACTCTTGTGATAAGAATAAAAACCTTTGCCTTTCTTTTTACTTGATTTATTTAAAATTTGGAAACTATTTGTGAGTATTCTCATATTTTAGCAATATAGACATTTGCACGTTAATAAGAATCTGTACTTCATTCTTGGCACAGTGGCTCATGCCTGAAATCCCAGCATTTTGGGAGGACAAATTGGGCAGATCACTTGAGGCCAGGAGTTTGAGACCAGCCTGGCCAATATGGTGAAACCTTGTCTCTACTAAAAATATAAAAATTAGCTTGGCATGATGTTGCACACTTGTGATCTCAGCTACTTGGGGGGCTGAGGCAGGGGAATTGCTTGAACCTGGGAGGTGGAGGTTGCCGTGAGCCAAGATGCTGCCACTGCATTCCAGCCTGGGTGACAGATTGAGACTCTGTCTCAAACAAACAAACAAACAAAAAATCACAAAAATTTGTTCTTCTAATAATAGGGCAATTAAAAACAATGACTATTTTACCAAAGGTTTGATTGGAATGTCGTATTTTCAGATACCACCAGAATGCTTTCAGGGTTTGAAGTTCACTTTTATACAGCCAATAAATAAAATAAAATTTGAAAATCTGCCCTGATACCTTGTCCACAGCCTTTCCTTTCAGGGGTTTTAGAATTGTGTTAAGTAAAGAATGTCACTTCTCTGACAGGCCAAGGAAAGATATTTTGGGGACCTCATAAATAGAGAAGATTAACCAATTTGGACAGGTATTACAGATACAATCTGAGGGTGAGACAAATCCTTGCCTGGCTTCATAAGCATCCAGAGGCTTTTAAAAATCAAATCTAATATTCTTTTTAAACAGTTCTAGCAAAGTGAACTTAAAAAGAGCCTATATGATAAATCACGACTCCTCTTGTACTTTATGCAAATAATCATGCCAAGTTAATGAGACTAAACTCAATTTGCAGATAAATTAGTCTTATCATGATTATTTTTGGTAAAATTTGGGGAAACTGGAGAGAGAAGATTGTGTTTCAAAAGAAAAGCTATAGCTAGATTGCCACTCTCTGCTCCTACTCCATCTAAACAAGTTTCAAATCTAACATCTAAAAATGTTCTTGACTGCTGCCTTCTGGACTCAAAAAATAAAAACGACTGAATTTTGTAGTTTTGTGTAACCATTAACCTTTTTCTTGTATTTCCATAACAATGCCTATTATTAGATACGTGATTGCTCACACTCTATAGAGCCCTGATATGGATGTATATGATATTTAGATGGTGGACGCCCAGCTGCCACAGCACTTCCCGAAATGAAACACAACCGTTCACTGTTGAACTGGACTGTCCCAGTCTCAGGACTGAGAGACTGATTCAATTCCTTATGAGACGTCCACCAACCCAATTTTTGAGCTGCAAAACTTCTTGGGGGAAGTTTCAGACTGGGGAATATTGGGGCTCAGACAATGGTACCCAAAATAAAGGCCTAAGGAGCAATCTCAGAAGCAAAGTCTCTCTCTAACGTTCTCTTGCCCTCCTGTTTTTTGTCTTTCATTTTTCCCCTAGGAAAGCTATAGAAACTAGAATTCCTGTTTCCCAACCAAGGCAAGCTGCAGAAACCAGAACCCATTTTTCTCAAAGTCAGCCATAATACTTAAACATTTTACTCTAACTGTACCTTCTCCATCCTTTCTGTGTAACATCTGGCCATAAAGAAATTAAGACTCTCAGCCAGCTGTGATGGTTCACACCTGTATTCCCAGCACTTAGGCAGACCAAGGCGAGCTGATTGCCTGAGCTAAGGAGTTTGAGACCAGCCTGGGCGACACAGTGAAACACCATCTTTACTAAATAAAAAAATTAGCCAGGCTGGGAGGCGTGCACCTGTAGTCCCAGCTACTGGGGAGGCTGAGGCAGGAGAATTGCTTGAACCCGGGAGGTGGAGGTTGCAGTGAGCCGAGATCGCGCCCCTGCACTGCAGCCTGGATGACAGAGTCAGAGTCTATCTCCAAAAAAAAGAAATCAAGACTTTCCTTCTAGAGGGGCCCTACCCTGTACCTAGAAGGAGGAATGCTGCACAGAGAGGTTGAGAAAAATCTGAATAGACAGGCCTTGCTGAGTTTCTCCACTTAGTCATACCGTTAGATCATACCCTTGTTTCGCAGTCTTATTTCTTTCTTTCTTTCTTTTTTTTTTTTTTTTTGAGACGGAGTTTCGCTCTTGTTACCCAGGCTGGAGTGCAATGGCGCGATCTCGGCTCACCGCAACCTCCGCCTTCTGGGTTCAAGCAATTCTCCTGCCTCAGCCTCCTGAGTAGCTGGGATTACAGGCATGTGCCACCATGCCCAGCTAATTTTTGTATTTTTAGTAGAGACGGGGTTTCACCATGTTGACCAGGATGGTCTCGATCTCTCGACCTTGTGATCCACCCGCCTCAGCCTCCCAAAGTGCTGGGATTACAGGCTTGAGCCACCGCGCCCGGCTGGCAGTCTTATTTCTATAGCGCTTTCCATTCTTGATTGAACCTAAGCATAAAAATAGTTTACCCTGCATTTTAATGTCTTCATTCTGAAGGCTCCTATGTCACATGAACTATAATCAAATACATTTGTTATACTTTTCTCTTGTTTCAACCCCATAGCTGTTTAATGATCACTCGAAAAATAAAGACTATAAAAAGATTCTAAAGGACACATATTAAAACAGTGGTATATGCATCACGAATCACTTATAAAATATTTTAACATTTAAAAAATATGTTGCTCAGACGATAGAAATATTTACCAGTTTAAATATTTTTTTTAAGGCAGAGTCTTACTGTTGTCACCTGGGTTAGAGTGCAGTGGTGTGATCTCAGCTCACTGCAACGTCCGCCTCCTGGGTTCCAGCAATTGTCCTGCCTTAGCCTCCTGAGTAGCCGAGATTATAGGCACCCACCACCACGCCTGGCTAGTTTTTGTACTTTTAGTAGAGATGGGGTTTCACCATGTTAGCCATACTGATCTGGAACTTCTGATCTCAGGTAATCCACCTGCCTTGGCCTCCCAGAGTCCTGGGATTATAGGTACCAGTTTAAATAAACTTATAATTCAGTCAGCTCACTTATCATTTTAGAAGTTAAGCAATTCTTGATGTATGTATTTTTTTGACATTCTTGTTATATTATGCATAAAATGGGATGCATAAATATATTTAATTTCTTGTTAATTTCATACAAAAATATGATCTTATTGAGTACAACTTCCATCCTGTGGCTAAGCTACTATTATACCCTTTACTGTTAGTAGAACAGAGGAGAGAATATAGAATGATCACGAGAAACCTATTATTGCTAAAAGGGATAAATTTTGTTTAATCTTCTAGGTGATTACTCAGTCACTTGCATAGTTAAAATTGCATTTGTGCATGTGTAGGGGAGAATTTTCTTAGCTCTTCAAGCCATTTTACCTTTTAAAGTTCCACATTAATTTTAGAGAATAATAGTTGGGGGTTCTGGGCCTAGAGCCCAGTACTCTATATCCTAATCTCTAATTTGAATTAGTCATTCTGTGAAATTATTCATGTCATTTAACCCTGCTTTTTAGCTTCTCAACCTCTGAATAAGAGTCACTTTTTTATTGTTATACTGAAATCAATAATATTATATTTTAAAATGCCTTCAAATCTATACAACCTATAAAAAGGGCTTAAGTTATATTTTATGAGCACTTTTATTAAAATGGAGTTTTCTTTCCTTAAAATCAGGGCTAATAATAAAAGGAGAAAAGCATTTTCCAAGATGGGTACTCAGTTCACATTCCTGGCGTATGAAAGACAATGATTTCATGTAAGAGAGTGCCAGGTATGCCTTTGGGCTTTATATTAATTTGTGAAACATTCCTTTCATTATGTTTCCTGTTCAAAAATTATGCACATTTGAATCAAAGCCCAATGACAGTGTCTAGTAACTGAAAAATATTTATTTCTCCTTGGAAATCATACCTGCTTAATTACCCAATCTTTTGGGAACACGGCCAAAGCCTGGAGTGAGTCTTTTGTTGCTGAAAAAAAGAAAAGAGAGAAAAATAATTTGGTGCTGAGGGGAAACAACTCTCTTACAGCTCTTGTGGCCCATCCTGTCATGTTTTAAATTACCCTGCTAACCTGCTGTTGTCATCTGGTTTCATGTCACTGGAGTTTGTGTCATATGATAACCCCAAGCTCTGTTCCTTTACTATATTTCTTTTTGCTTCTGCTCTCTCATATTCTTGTCCATCTTGCTCTGGCTTGTTCATATTCTGGGAGTAATGGGGTGAAGTTAATATAAGATATTTAACTCTCAATTACTCAGGGGCTAATTATCCAGTCTATTGATTGCTTGGTCCATCCTCTGCTTTTTCTGTCTTTAAAAGGGTGGTTGACTGCCCATTAGCAGTTAAACCAGACAAGAGTAGGGGGTGGAAAGAGAAAGTGATAAAATTGAAATCTTTCTATTTGCAGCTTATTAGTAGTGCTAGTGCTAGTTAAGAGCCTAGGTGAATGGCAAAAATGTGGTGTAGGTAGATTTAATTTAGTCTTATTTTTCCTTGTCTTCTCTTACCATGGATAATTGAGTTGGCTTCATTACCCTGTTTATATAGTTAATTCTCAGAAGCTGGGCTTTTTACTGCTTTGGAGCAGTCACTTAATTGGCACTTAAGGCATTTGAGGGAGCTATGGGGATAAGCTATATAGACTGCAGTTTTCAAGTAAGGAAACGGAAACACATAGTCTTAAAACTGAAGAAGGGCACTTGGAGGAATCATGGGTAACTGACTTTCATTCTTTGGTATGAGTTTACAGATACATGGATCTGATAGTAACATCGAACAGTGATTCTTCTTATCCAGTGGTTCCTCACAGTGGTGTCTGAATCACCACTACAGCCATGCAGAGTTGTGATTTCAGACTTGGCTCAGAGTTTGTGTCTCAGTTGTGCTATTTCTTCCAGATGAATAAACTTCAGCTAGAAAAATGTATGGGATATAGTAAACACTCAAAAAAGAGTCAGTTTAATTCAAATTGTGGTAATAATAGTTATAGTGGTAGCATTACTAATAGTCATGAAGTTCCCTGAGTTATTTTTAATATTTCGAAAAGAATAAATGAAACCATACTGATGGCAAGATCATGTAGGCTGTGACTTAATTCACATAGGCTTATATAGTATTGTAATCTCAAAATTTGGTTTTATGAGTTTGTCTTTCATAGTAGAAAGGTTGGGAATCAATGATCCAATATAATTCCCTTATTTTGTAACTACAAATCACAGGTCTGAAGAATACAAGTATTTTCTCAAGGTCACCCAACAGGAAAAGGGCGGATGCCAATAGAACAAGAAATGATGGACTGGTGAATCTTAAGTGATTTTTTTCCCCACAATTACACTGGTCTTAAGTCATCAACGATGTAACTCCTACAACGAATAAGTGACTTATACTTATCTTCTCACTACTCTGAATAGTCCTCACTGCCTGTGTTCTTAATTTCTTGATTGGAAATGGGACAAAGAAATAATTTTTATGAACCAAGAGAAAATAAAGAAATGATGATGACAGCAAAACCTTATGGTCAAGAGAAAATGTAAAGGCTAAAATTACAGGCTGGATTAAATGCTCTGCTGTGGTAGAGATAGTCGAGTGTCCACCAAATTTTATGTTACCCCTTAATAACATGGAGATATCTCTGAGGAGTGAGCAGAAATATCTTTGGGATTTGGTTGTCTAGCCAGGAATTACATTTTACAACCCTGTTTGATTTAGGTGTGGCTATGTGAGCTACTTTATACAAATAAATGTCAGTGGAAGTAATTATGTGTCATTTCTAAGGCAAGTCTTAGGAAATAGATATACCCTTTCCATAGTCTTTCTTCATTCACCAGTTGATGCAGAGAACTACAATACCCTAGAGTATAGAGGAGCTATAAGATACATGGCTCCTGGGTCCTTGAATCACCACATGGAAGAAAGCAGCACTTCTGATAGGAATATTTACATTGAACTTCTAAGTGAAATAAACTTCTGTCATTCAAACTAATAACATTTGAGGGAGGCATGCTAATGCTAATCCAAATAACATCTGTACTATTTTTCACACTAAATATGATAAACTGCAATATCTAAATAAAAATATATATGCATATATATATATACATATATATTGCATTTTAGGTTTTGGGGTACACATGAACAACATGCAAGATTTTTGCATAGGTACATACATGGCAATGTGATTTGCTGCCTTCCTCCCCATCACCTCTATCTGGCATTTCTCCCCATGTTATCCCTTCCCAACTCCCCACCCCCTCTCCTAGATCCCCACCGACAGACCCCAGTGTATGATGCTCCTCTCCCTATGTCCATGTGTTCTCATTGTTCAACAACTGCCTATGAATGAGAACATGTGGTGTTTAATGTTCTGTTCTTGTGTCAGCCTGCTGAGAATGATGGTTTCCAGGTTCATTCATGTCCCTGCAAAGGACACGAACTCGTCATTTTTTTATGGCTGCATAGAATTCCATGGTGTATATGTACCACATTTTCCCTGTCCAGTCTATCATTGATGGGTATTTGGGTTGGTTCCAAGTCTTTGCTATTGTAAACAGTGCTGCAATGAACATATGTGTGCGTGTGTCCTTATAATAGAACGATTTATAATCCTTTGGATATGTACCCAGTAATGGGATTGCTGGGTCAAATGGAATTTCTATTTCTAGGTCCTTGAGGAATTGCCACACTGTCTTCCACAATGGTTGAACTAATTTACACTCCCACCAACAGTGTAAAAGTGTTCCTATTTCTCCACATCCTCTTCAGCATCTGTTGTTTCCAGATTTTTTTAATGATCGCCATCCTAAGTGCCGTGAGATGGTATCTCAATGTAGTTTTGATTTGCATTTCTCTAATGACAGGTGATGATGAACATTTTTTGATGTTTGTTGACCTCATACATGTTTTCTTTTGAAAAGTGTCTGTTCATATTCTTCGCCCACTTTTGAATGGGCTTGTTTGTTTTTCTCTTGTAAACTGTTTTAATTCTTTATAGATTCTGGATATTAGCCCTTTGTCAGATGGGTAGATTGCAAAAATTTTTTCCCTTTCTGTTGGTTGCTGATTCACTCTAATGATAGCTTCTTTTGCCGTACAGAAGCTCTGGAGTTTAATTAGGTCCCATTTGTCTATTTTGGCTTTTGATGCCAATGCTTTTGGTGTTTTAGTCATGAAGTCCTTGCCTATGCATATGTCCTGAATGGCTTCGCCTAGGTCTTCTTCTAGGGTTTTTATGGTGTTAGGTCTTATGTTTAAGTCTTTAATCCATCTGGAGTTACTTTTAGTGTAAGGTGTCAAGAAGGGGTCCAGTTTCTGCTTTCTGCACATGACTAGCCAGTTTTCCCAACACCATTTATTAAACAGGGAATCTTTTCCCTGTTGCTTGTTTTTGTGAGGTTTGTCAAAGATCAGATGGTTGTAGATGTATGGCATTGCCTCCGAGGCCTCTTTATGGTTCCATTGGTCTATATCTCTTCTTTGGTATCAGTACCATTCTGTTTTGATTACTGTAGTGTTTTAGTATAGTTTGAAATCAGGTAGTGTGGTGCCTCCAGCTTTGTTCTTTCTGCTTAGAATTGACTTGGCTATGTGGGCTCTCTTTTGGTTCCATATGAAGTTTAAGGTGTTTTTTTCCAGTTCTGTGAAGAAGGTCATTGGTATAGTGTTGAATCTGTAAATTACTTTGGGCAGTTTGTCCATTTTCATGATACTGATTCTTTTTAACCTTGAGCATGGAATGTTTCTCCATCTGTTTGCATCCTCTCTTATTTCCTTGAGCAGTGGGTTGTAGTTCTCCTTGAAGAGTTCCTTTACATTCTTTGTTAGTTGTATTCCTAGGTATTTTATTCTCTTTAGAAGGAAAATTCAGTGTGGCATGAGTTTTTCTCTTTATTTTGAAAAGGCTTCTTGTAGTTATTTGGCAAGATGTTCATATTCGTTCAGTAATGTTAAATATATCCACTTACAGCATTCCTCTCAAATAATGTTTGTGATGGCAAACAAAATTAATTGTGTGTCAAGTTATTTCAATTAAAAACTATCGTGAGTAGAGCATCCTGAAGAGCACACACTATGTACGTAAGAAAGCATGAAGTCAAGGAAAGGAACAGTAATCTAATACATACTTTTAAATAAATGTAATATGACTTGGCCATTGATGCTATGCAATTTATAGTAATTCATGTGAGTTTCTATAACTAAGATTTATTTTCATAGTGAAATCAAGTTTGTAAACTTTTTTCTCGGTTTATTATTTCAATAGTGTCTCAAAACACTATTGATAGTTCTTTCTATTATGTCACTGTTTAATAATCATATATTCACACCCAGACATGTGCACGCATTTTAAAAGATAAAGTCTTGCATCTGACCACCACCAGCACCCCAGTTCCTCGTACAGTTTTTCTTTCAACGTTTTATCTAAATCCTCATGCCAGAGCTTTCTTCATGTCCCTCACTTTCTGCCAATCTTTATTGATTCCCTGCCATAGAGCCTTTGATCTCAGAGAATCTTTTTCTTTTTCTTTTTTTTTTTGGTTCAGCAGTGGATATTTCCTTATTAACTTATTTTTATCTGATTATAAAAATTTTAAACATTATAGAACCACTAGAACACAAGTGAGAATAAACAAGAATTTTTAAATGATCCATGATCACACTTCCCACTACCATATTCACTTTAACACAGATACAGTTTTGAAATAAAAGTTGTACCTGACATTTAATGTCATATTTCTACCTGTCAGCTTTTAGAACAAATATTGAAATGCTGGCTACATTAAATCTTTACTTTGAAAGTCAGGTTTTAGTGCTCATGAGGGAAAGTGAAGTTTAATAAAAAATTCAGAGTAAAATTTTGGGCAACTTTAAGGCATATGGAATTCCTAAGACTCCTCAGTTTTTAAAAGATTGAATACTTATTTATAAATATTTATTATACCTAATAATGTTTATATTCAAACCCATACTAATACTATTTTTGGAACTGTTATTTTTTATGAGTTATTGAGTTGCCTAATACTTTGAGCCTATTCAACTTGAAGACTGAATTCAGTTTTCAGTCATTTCTAAGCTTATGTTAAAGTCTTGGGGCCAGGTGTGGTGGCTCACATCTGTAATCTCAGCACTTTGGGAGGTCAAGATGGTAGATCACTGGAGGTCAGGAGTTCAAGACCAGCCTGGTCAACACGGCAAGAGTGAAATTCTGTCTCCAAAAAATAAAAAAAAAATAAGTAAAGTCTTGGTCTTTAAAAGACTTGAATGACAGACGTTTAGAATTGGCTTAAGGAATGAGTTCTGGGTCAAGAAGTTGTGGGTGGCTTTTGTTGGAGGAATAGTTAAATCATCATGCTAGATCAGGGCTGATAGGCCAGTTCCCTAGGAGGGTAGCTTCCAGATTGCATGGTTTTAATGTAAGCAATTTTGCCAGCTACTTCACTCAGTAATATTGTGGACAGCATAATGTGAGCTATGACTCTACTTTCTCTCTAGTTCCATTGCCTCATTTCTCCTACACATCACAACACTGAGAAGGATCAAAACAAGTATTTTCTATACAGCATAACTCTTAAATTTCATCAGTACTCAACTAAGAGAGAGCAACCTGACTTGAAGACTGGAGGGGAAAAACCAAGAAGGGTCAGTGCTGAGTTTACTGAAAACATACATAATTGGGCAAAATTATCGATGGTTTGACATATTATTCAATGTAATGTGGATTCCACATGATTTTCTGCATGTTAATAGACTTCAGAACTAATTTCTGAGTAGGACCCGGGACTTAGGGTTTATTAGAGTTGGAAGAAACATTATGCTTCATGTTTCTTTTGTAGCTTCAGCTCCTAGTGAGGAGTAATTTCCCCCTGCCTTTCTTTCTTCTTTGCTTTCTTTCCCCCCTCCCTTCTTTTATTCTTTTTTTTTTTCTTTTCTAACGGGACCAGCCCCATGGAATTTGTGAAAACAGGAGATTAAGTGTTTGAGTCTTCCACATGTACTGCGCACTTTTTTTGTTTTTTCATTTCTCTGATACAACTGAATCAAGCTTGCCTTCGGAATCAGTCTGAGAGGTGGCTGGTAAAATTTTTTGGCAAAACAAAAAGGCTTGCCTGAACTTGATCCTAGAAATCTGACCTATTCCTACTGTCAGCTTTACCTTTTTGTCCGAACAATAACTTCACTTGTCCCTGTCCCTAACTGGACATGATTTTTATAGTCCACAAACAGAAATTTGAATTAAAATGCACAGGTCTCAGGGAAAATCAGTTTTTACTTAGAATCATTTGTACTGGGAGTCAAAAATTGCTCTAAGCCTTTGACTTCAAAACAAAGAGGAGAATTTGAAGTATATGTGTTGAGGGTGGGGGTGGTGAGGGATAAATTGGAAGTGGGATAAATTTACAACTCAGGAAGATTAGACACCACAGAAAAAGCTAGGTTTAAATTTCCTACTTCATCTTTCTGCCCAAGGCCAGCCCTTTTCCTCTTCAACTATGTGAGTGCAAATAAAAAAGAGAGGCATTGAAAGTATGCTACTGATACGATCCGTTTTTCCATATTCCTTTTTATAGAATTTGTCTTCCCAACTATGAAATACATACCAACATTTTGGAATGATCTTGCTGACAGTTCAAGAAGAATGTAATCAATAGACACTGTGTTGCTAATCAAATCTAGTTTTTTTTTGTTTTGTTTTTATAGTGGTGGTGGTGGGGCAATCATATTCCATTTCTGTTTACAGAAATCTGGTTCAGAAGTAATTATTGGCAACATCCCTTTTCCGTGCCACAGAAATGATTTTTTTTTTCAGTATATATGTCATAATAAACTTATTCTGTGAGGGAAGAAGAGAGATGAATGAATCTTGGCATCCTTGCTTTATACTCAGAACATAGCTATTCGTTAATTTTATTATGCTGCAAAATAAAATATGCAAGTTTATCTTTTAAAATAACTCAAGAAATGATAATGAATTGCAAAGGAGAGCATAAGAATATGGAGGAACAAAAACAGAACAAACTGTTTTATTTTTCTCAATAGGAAATTAAGCTATACCTTTTTTTTAACATAAATATTAATGATCAGTAATTCAATTTCTTGTCTGTCCGTGTTTTAAATCCTGCAGTGTTGGCTCTGGTTGCTTTGATATCCAGTCTGTTTTTGTTATCATTGGGCTAACACAGTGGAAGACAGTGCTGTACTCTGCCCAGGGCTCTATCAAGTCTCCGTTTGGAAATAGTTTTCCATTGAAAGACTCAGAACAATAACTGGCTTTCCTGTTATTTATTATAATCTATAAAGGGAAAAATTGCTATTCTAAAAGTAAAAGGTAATATATTTAATGGTTTATTCAATTAGACCTATTGTTTTCTGATAGCCACCCAGAATGTTTGGAAACAATCTATAAAATTAACATCTAGGTACAAGAGACTCCCAATAAATAGTTGTGACAACAACAAAAACAAGAAAAAATTAACAAAGAAGCAAAATGAGAACTGATAAGTCCTTAAGTCTGAAAGGAATTTGTCAGGAAATGTTTCCAATTTCAAATCATACCAGGTAGGAAAAAATGCAGAGGTGATATATCCTACAAACTGAAATTCGGTGCTTTATTCTTTTCTCTCAACTCAGTGAAAAATGGTCCCATCTTTATTATAGTCTTTAAATAATTATTAGGCTTAATTGCCACAGTGCATAGAAATTTTAAAATTAGCAAGTGGAGCTTATCTCTCCACAGTGCTCAGTGTTAATAAAACATGCTGCTCCATAAACACATTTCACATCATATTTGTCCATGATTATTTCATTGTTTTTTCAAGTGCAGATGCCAGCAGACAAAGTGTTGCTGAATTCCTGTAATTACCAGCATTTGCCTCGATTTGGGTCCATGAAGTATGTAGTCAATCTCTGTTGTCTTCTGCCTCCGTTTTGAATCTGTCCCCTGTGCAGGAATGTCAAAAACACCATTTAGCTACGCAGCCTGCTCAATTTTAAAAAGGGAAAATCACATTCAAGCTACTAATTAAGAAAAGAAGAGAAGTGAGCTGTGAATTAAAAAAAAAAAAGAAAAAAAACTGCCTTCTAAAAGGCTTTAATGAGAAACTTGCAACTCTGCTGCATCCAGAAAAAGAATGATCCTTATTTATCAAAGCTAAATTCTACCATAGCAGTTAGCGGTGAGATTTAACTGACTCTTTAATATTTTAAAAACAGCCAAATGAATGTAAATTCAGGTGATTTCTATTTCTTTTCTATCTTTAAATGGGAGCTTAATTAATTGATTTTTTCAGTTATCAAGCACTTCTTTTTCTAAAAGATTCTTCCATCCATTTAAGATCCTTTCAATATTTTGTTAAATCTGCATTTCTTTGAAAAACTACGCTGATGACCTATTGGGCCTAGATATTTGGCAAAATGATCATAGAGTTGTTTCTTCAATAGAATACTTCTCCCAAGTACTTTTTCTTAATGATTCTCAGAACATTTAGAATAAATCATGTTGATCACCATGTGATTTTCACCAAAATCAAATGTGCATCACCAAAGGTAAATGATTTTAAAAGGTAAATACCAAACAGTAAAAAAAAATCCATCTTCCATATAATATTACAATATGGAGACTACTTCTGCAATAAGGATGTTAAAAATGCCAATTGTAGACAAAGAAGTAGAATCCAGGCAGGCTCTATAACCATGTGTAGTTTGAGTGCAGGAAATATGTCATATGTTACTCTTTCTAAATTAATTATTTATTATTTTAATGCTATATATAGATTGATGAAAAATATGAAAAGGTAAGCGTGTTCAGCTATACTTTGCTGATTTGGTCTAAGGGGGTAAATTACAGTAGGAACAGAGTTATATGAAACCATTTGAATCCCTTATGCTTTTTTATGTTTCCTATGATAATTTGAACATAGTTGTCTAGACAACTGCCCTTATGTCTACTGTCATCCTCCCAGAAATCAGAAATATATTAAAGTCTTATCAATAGCTCACCATGTTTAGGTTTTACTTTTTCTGTCTTAGGACCTAGGTCCAGGGGCACTTACAGAGGCCAGCCACTAGATGCTGCTAGTATTCTTTCCATTGAGCAGGATTCTGCCAAATAAGCTTTCCATTCCAGGATGTCAACAGACATTTAGGTTTGTCTTCTGAAATTGGCGCCATTTGACCTTCACCCATAGCTGTAGCTTTGTTGCCATCTACAGTATATTCCTAACCTTGGGTAGCAGGAATTTAAGGAGGTCTAAGTTTTGAGACTTACTATTAAATCACCTTGCAAGATATTATCCCAGTCCTTATATGAATTTTATTTTCCTCCATGCCTGCGTTTCTAAGACCTCATGCAGTGCCCATGAAGGTCGGATGCTTGGCAGTCTCTCTTCTTCTTTTACCTCCAAATTACTAGAGTGTTACGTATCAACTTGATTTTGACAACTAGGTCCCTGCTACCTCTTGAGTGTTTGCCCAGCCTTCTAACTGCTGACCCATCTGGATTTTCTGTTAGTTAAAATACATGTTCTATGTGTATATTCAAAGTTCGTTCAGCTAGCAGGGCAAGATGGCTTCACTTTGGTGCTCAAATAAATACACAATTTTAATTTACTAGCTGGCTAAAAGAGTAATTTTTTTCTTTTCTATGACCACTCTTCACCCTCGTCTCCTTCTACCAAGCTGTTTAGTAGAGTAAAATTGATGAAGATAATGTTATTTGATATGGAGAATTGTTCTTTGTCCAAGATTTTGGAAACAGTCTCTCTTTCCTATAATAATATTAAAACTTTGAGTCTTATATGAATGAATTTTGTTGCCCAAATAGTTACAACTTTAACAGATACTTACAATGAGGTATTTTCGAAAATAGTAACATTATTTGAGATTATTTTGGTAAATATATTTTTATTTCAAACCTCAGAAAGATACGGACATAAAACTCCAAAATGTGGCCGGGTGTGGTGGCTCATGCATGTAATCCCAGCACTTTAGGAGGCCTAGGAGGGCGGATCACGAGGTCAAGAGATCGAGACCATCCCGGCCAACATGGTGAAACCCCATCTCTACTAAAAAAATACAAAGTTAGCTGGGCACGGTGGCATGCGTCTGTAGTCCCAGCTACACAGTAGACTGAGGCAAGAGAATTACTTGAACCCCGGAGGTGGAGGTTGCAGTGAGCCGAGATGGCACCACTGCACTCCAGCCTGGTGCCTGGCAACAGAGTGAGACTCTGTCTCAAAAAACAAAAACAAAACAAAAAAAAAAACCAAAAAACAACAAACCAAGAACAAAATGTTAATTTTTCCTGGTATTGTATGATATTTCTGTTATTAGAATATTTAGAACGTTATGAACCAGTATTCTACTAAACTGTGTACGTTGTCTCTTTTAAGCCACCTAGACTCATGAAGTAGGTAGGTGTAGTTATTCACTCTATTTTTCAGTTGACAAAACAAAGCAGAAAGAGTTTACATAATTTGCCCAGTGTCTCACAGTTGACAAGCTGTGGGTCATTAACTCAAATATAAGTTTAGTCTATAAATTAATGTAATATACCACCTTAGCCTACTTTGTTTCATATAATTAAATTTGTTTGAAAAAATTAGAATAAATACTCTTTGATTTAAATATATTCTGATGAAAAATATAAATTGTGAAAAGTGAGCTTTGTTGAATTATTTGCTTTAAATATATTTCTGGTATCTCTAAACTGGGAGTTGGGCTTTTACATAGTAAGAGCTACTTGGTATGAAATACCTAGGAAATTTCTTATACAAAAACATATCTCTAAAGAAAATTTTGATATAAAGTTGGCAAAGTTATTTTTTTTCTCATAAAATTTCTGAGTTCTTCAGGGAACCAGTTTCTTTGAGACAGAGTCTCGTTCTGTTGTCAGGCTGGAGTGCAGTGGTGCGATCTTGGCTCACTGCAATGTCCAACTCCTTGGTTCAAGTGATTCTCCTGCTTCAGCCTCCTGCGTAGCTGAGATTACAGGCATGCTCTACCATGCCAAGCTAATTTTTGTATTTTTAGTAGAAACAGGGTTTCACCATGTTGGCCAGGATAGTCTCCATCTCCTGACCTTGTGATCCGCCTGCCTCAGCCTCACAAAGAGCTGGGATTACAGGCATGAGCTACTGTACCCGACTCCAATTTCTTTTAAATGATAGCTAGATCTCCAATCAGACAAATTGTCCACCTTTCACTTGTGATACTGGCTGCCTGTCATTTGGGAGAAATACATGGTATTTGTTCAATGTGCTCTAGCAGGCGGTGGGGGGATTGGGGAGGGATAACATGAGGAGAAATATCTAATGTAGATGATGTGGGGATGGATGCAGCAAACCACCATGGCATGTGTATACCTGTGTAACAAACCTACATGATCTGCACATGTACCCGAGAACTTAAAGTATAATAAAAAAGGAACAGGTTTGATATAAAAAGCATTGAAAAATCATTGCATATGGTAATATATATGGATTTTAAAAACCTAACCTTTGTACCACTGTTTTATCAAAATACTGCAAAGAGAGGATTTCCTTTCTAATTCTCCCAATAGCATGATTATAATTTAATTCAGTTAAGAGGAAGAATAATTCAGATGCTCACAGCTTAAAAAGTAATAACAATTTTGTGACCTACTTCACAGCTCTCTCAATGACTGCATAGCTATGAAGTTAGGAACATATTCTTGTCCAATAAATACTGAGTTTCATTGGGTACAAACAACTTGCCTAGTACTATTGGTTGGAGAAAGAGGATTCAGATGTGGATTCTGCCATCATGAAAATTGTTTTAGAATAGAAGAAACAAAACTTACAGAGAATATAAAGCAGAAAAATCCTAGGTGACATGATAGATATCATAATATGGGTGTCAAAAGAAGATAGGTCTTCCACCTAAGATAATGTTGCAAAATGTTTAGTGTACAAGCCTTTAATAAACATTTGAAGTTCATTTATCCTAATTGAGAGTAGGTTTCACAGAGAAAAAATATTGTACATAGCATGTCAGTATTGTAATAGATTTTTATATTGGTCATTGACGGTGATCTGTTCAGTTACTTTTCAGTGGTTTTGTCTGATTTAGTAACGTCTGAGCATGATATCTTAAGTGTGTATTAACCCATTTAACTTGGACATTCACAGTAGATCTCAAGTGAGAGGTGGACTCTGTGCTTAGAATTAGCATTAACTAATTGTGACAACTTTGTTAATGGCATTTGTGTCTCGTTTCTTTTATTTCTAAATGTTAGATTCATGTATTCCTCAATATCTCAGAGAGAAGACTGTCTCTCTAGGTAAAAGCTGAGATGAATTATTCATACGGGAGAAAAGTGTACTAAGGAAGATTGTTTGTGAAAAGGTAGAGGAAATAAGAGAAGTAAGATGATCAAAACCAAAGAAGAGAATGGACAGAGGAGTAGAACAAAACAGTGTTCCCAGAGGAATTAAAGTAGGAAGTTAAAACTCTAAGTTGAACTTCTTAGGGATGGAGGATGGATCTCTTCCTTCAATGGACAATCTATCAAGATGTGACCAATGAAAGACTGGAAATTCCCACATAGGTATTATGTTTTGAAATCTTGATTGTAATCTCATGATGATCATCCTAAAGGAACTGTTTTCAGTTATTCAAATGTCAAATGTGAAAAATTATAGCTCTAGTCAAAATGGCATAAATGATTACTTTCAAATCGATACCTGGAAAAAAATTTTAAAGCAAAAGTCATCTGAAGGACTATTCCTAAGCAAGAAAAGAAAAATTAATCATTTCTAGGCAGGCTTTAATCTTAAAATTTAATCCTTAATTTAAAAATTTTTAGTTATTCAAATTTAAAAAATGGTCAGATTTTGAATGTGCAAGATCTAACTACCACATATATATGAATAGTTTGTTGAGATGAGACTTATAAAGACTTGAGGTAGTTATAAATGTAAGTGTATTTCGAATGACTCAATAAAAGTATAATAATCTAAGTATTTTACTATTTCTTATTGTATTACTCTGGACTAGAAGATGATGTTGAAACTGAATTCAATAATGAAGGAGGAGGTAGCCTGTCCAGTGTAACTAAAACATGTTTTTCCAGTTAAGTTATGCTTCTATTAGGGCTTTTAGAACTTTTGAGTTTAACATCACTTTTTAGTTAATATTGTAGGGATTGTATTGTTATACATCTGTCATTGTGTGTTTTAGGGTAATGAAATATACATCTGTCATTGTGTGTTTTAGGGTAATGAAATATACATCTGTCATTGTGTGTTTTAGGGTAATGAAAATCCACGTGGTCCTCATAACACCACGTGGATTTTCACCACGTGATACATCCCTTTGTAACAAATTAACCCGTGGTAGAAGAATGTGTTTACTTGATACTGACTGATTGGTGAAAAGATACATGGTGTTGATGAATATAAACAAAAAATAGTTGAGAAAAAATGAACAGCTATTCTCTATTTCGATGTGTTAAACATATCTTTTAGAAAAGAAAAAAAGGCATGGTTTATATAATTGGATGATTAGTAAATGGGTTAATAAATATCTGACTTTTCAAATCAACTAAATACTGAATATTTTAATTCCAATATATATGTTAACATAAAAATCACATTTGAATTTAAAGCTAAATGCCAAGATGCTTGCCAAGCCCTGAAATAAGTTTTATATTTTTTAACTTGTTCAGGAAAAAAATATTGGTCTTACCTCTCCATGCTTCTTGCAGATGTAGGGACTGGTTACAAGTAAAAAGAATAATATGAAGTTCCCAGTATAAGCATATTAGGAAGAGCTGACTGAATATGTCCTAATAAACTAGTAAATATATGTATACCACTATTACTACTATATAAAGCAAAACTCTGAAAGATTCTCTGCTGCTGGAAAAATTTGAAATGTTTATGTTTTTATGGGTTTAGGCTTTTAACTTTAAAAATGGATACTTGTTTAGTATCTAAGATAATAATATCTAAGGGTAAATGACATCCTGATACCCATGTTTCCACCTGAATATCAGAATTTACCTTTATATTTATCCTCCAAATCATATAGCTCAAGTTTGCGCTCCCAACAAGGCTCCTTCTCCATAAGCCTTTGTACACATTTAAAAATACTTCTTCAAAAATAACACAGATGAATTTACTCTAGCTTCTGTAGTTCTAAGCATGAGATGACATTGGTCTTATTTTATCAACTCTGCTCAGATATAGAAATCATTTAGATAACAATGATTAAGCTTCTTAGCAATTCATTTTCTTTTCTTTTTGTGGGGAAGGGTAGTTTGTTGAAAGGAAAACAGTAAGGAAAACATGAAGTAATAGAATTCAATAAATTTTAGAACATTTATAGAAGATCTAAGTGTAACAGATGTTAATACATTAAAGTTCTAATAGTGATTTCATTGGGTGAAGACAAGCATAAAATCTTATTACTTTTATTTTTTGTTTATATTTTTCATCTAGATTGTCTGATAGCTTAAGTTTATATTCTGGTGAGGTAACTACTCCATGTGCATTAGTACAATGACAATCATGACTAAAATTTGCATGTAGTGTTGACTACAAGGGCACTGTTTTAAGTGCTTTCACATATATTAACAATTCTCACCTTCAAAACAACTACATAGAAGATGGAATTTTTTTCATATAAGGAAATAAGGTTGCAGAAAAGTTATGTAACTTGCCTATGGTCACCATAAAGTAATGGTTAGGAACGTGATTGGAACTTAAGCGGTATGACTTCAGAGTTCAATTTTTAAACATGCTTCATCTGGTTTTTTGTATAGCCCTAGGTACAGATTCACCTCTTTGCCACATTGTGTGTGTGTGTGTGTGTGTGTGTGTGTGTGTGTGTGTGTGCGTGTATACGATATATATTTTTCATTTAAGACTGTTTACCCATTTTAAAAATTTAAAAACATTAGCCAGGTGTGGTGGCATATACTTGTAGTCCCAGCTATTTAGGAGGCTGAGGCAGGGGGATTGCTTGAGCCCAGGAGTTAAAAACTGCAATGAGCTATATGATTGCCCCCACTGCACTCCAGCCTGGGAGACAGAGCAAGAACCTGTCTCAAAAATAAATAAATAAACAAAGATATAAAAGCATTAAAGTCACGTGTAAACTGGAGAACTATTATGATTTTACCTGAGAAAATGGAAAACTCTAAAGGAAAATACATTTCTTAATCCAGGCCTTGCCAACATCCAAGTTGGATTTGGGAACATATTTAAGGTTCCCACTGCTATTCATCACATGGCATATCCCTCTAGAAATTATATGCAACATACTCTAATCTGTCAAAACTAAATATAAATCTATAGCTGTGTTGCTCAAATTCTCTAGAAAAATAATATTCATGGGATAGAGAAAACACGGATGTAACATTTTGTTTTAAAAATAGACATTACAATATTTTAAATATAGCACAAGCTATAATGTCAACATTTTGAAGGAATATAACAAAAATAAGTCAAGCTAATTAGCTAAATTTTTCATAGTGCTTCAGTATCAGTCTTTTAGGTATAATTTTTCATAGCAAAAAAATGTCTTTCATTGTTCCAGTGTGCAATTACGAGCCTAAAATCAAATACCACACTTGCTAATATGAATTTCCTTTCAAATTAACCCAAAACATTGATTTTGTTGATTTAAACACCATAAATTAATCTTTAATACCACAGTCCTTTATTTTTCTTCATTCAAAATTCACATTCCATTTTTTTCCTTTTATCCCACGTCAGAATGCTGTGCCTTCAGCAATGACAAGAAAAACATGGAAAAGGGCTAAATTGCATTGTCTACTACTTTTTTTGTGTGTCTGTCTGATCACTCAGGTTAATGAGGACCCCTTAGGTTATCAGAGGACTCCTAACAATAAAGTTTAGCAATTTAACAGGATCCGTGTCAAACAGTGATTATAAAATGGTGATTTTTTTTTAACCCTTCAAGGCATTTTCCTCTCTGCTTATGGAAAATAACTTCTGGCATGATGGGATAGACTACAGGATATTGACGCCTTTTGAAAAACATCTACTCTGAGGTTGCAGTGAGCTAAGATTGCACCATTGCACGCCAGCCTGGGCAACAGAGTAAAACTCTGTCTCCAAATGTTTACTTTAAAATAGAAGGACATCCAGCTAAGACAAAAGCAACAATGAAATAAAAATGAGGAAACAGGTTAAGTCACTTGTCTGTGTATCTATTTAGGGATATTTGAAGATGACTTTAAATAATTCAGTAATTAGGAATAGATCAAAATAAATCACACACACATAATATGTGATGAATGAATATTTGCACTAGAGCAGCAGCAAACGAAGTGCTCCTAGAGACCTGCAGATGGTTTCCTGAATCGTGGGATTTATTGATAGTACGGCAGGAAGATTTTTCCATGGGACTGGGGTTTACCAATCTGAAGTTTCTCAAGAAATCTTGGAAAAGACGTGTTAAATTATGCTATCAGAGACTTCACTAGTGTGCCGAGAGTGTGCCATCACTAGCTGTACATTAAAACATTACACTGAAGACAAATAGTCAACTTTCTCAGCAATATCCATACCATATAAGCAACGTGCATTGGACCAAATTTTTTTTAGAAGAAAAAAGATTGAAGCATGACATACTTATTAAAAATGACTAAAATGTAAGGTCTTCTTAGGACAATGGAATTATGACTTAAAATACATAAACAAATTTCTTGTGATTTGTACAGATTTGTTAAAATGTGAACATTTTCTAACTGCCTTCGGGTAGAAACCAATATTTTTCAGGATGCTGTATTTCACTCCTGTAAAGACTTTTTCTTTATTGTCACATTCATAAGGCTGATACTTACATGTAAGTTGTTCGTGTTGCAGAAAAAGGAGGTTATACTTAACCACGGATTATCTTTAATATTGTACAGTTAAACTGCATTTCTGATGTTGCAAAAAAAAATACTGTTTGAATGGCTCTAGCAAAATGTGACTACCCAAATGCAATTAAGTTGCTGCAGTGGTAATTATTTTACATCTTTTAAAATTCTCTCTCCTTTTTTTTTTTTTTTTTTTTTTGGTATCTTTGATACTCTGCTCTTTCGCACAGCAGGCAGCTGAGATACAAGAAATTTGTCAAAAGCGCTTCAAAGTTGTTTCTAACAGTCTTGGTGGTCAGACCATTTTGCCTTTTTAGGAGGAGGGAGCCAGAAGTTGCCAGCAAAAATACAAATGAACATTGCTTGCCAAAACTAACAAATTAATAATAGAAATATTTGAATTTGATTCAAATTTCTCATATACCAGACTACCTGCTCTTTAAGAATGGGAAGATCAAGAGCTTTGAAGTTAATTCGAATAACAAATACCAATTAGGAATATTTAATGAGTAATACATATGAACATTTAAAATATACAATGTTAGGAAGCAAGGCATTTGTAGAGGTAGCTAGCAGGTATTTCTGATATGTGTGAAGCTACCCCAAATTGGGCTGTTGAAAAATAATATTTTTAAATATCTACACCTTTATTAGAATTGCAGGAAGTACTTTCAGTGTTATTTGAACACCTTTCCAGCTTGTAAGTTACGTGGCAAAGCTCAGATGCGGTAAAAACATGATGGATTAGAAAGAGACTTTACATCTTAAAAAAAGAAAGATGTTCAACTGCATTGTCAAAGGAACTATACTTATTTGAATTAACGGCTGCTGACTTTTGCCTGGGGTTTTTTCCAGATGTCAACAGAAAGGATAAACATAATCCTCCATTATTCTCCCTGCATTTGCCAAGCACTAAGGCAAAGTCCAGGTGAATAGCAAAGACAGTCTAGGGAAAAATAAACCCTGCAATCCTCTTCCCAGTCCTTCAAAGCAGAATTAATGCCACGTTAATTGGAATGTTTCTTTTTGTTCAGAGAATTTCTTGAAAATTCTGGTGCTAGGAAAAGCCTATTGTTATGTTTTAGTTGAAAATGGATTGAAAAAATATTTTAAATGGTATTGTTATTGATCTTCTGAAAATAACAGCTGAGTACACTAATAAACCTAATAAACAAGCACAACAAAGTCCATGATCTTATTCCTTGAGATTTCAGAACACAACAATAACAAATTTTCTCTGATATAGACTAACTGGATTCTCAGGAGGCTTACAATGCCTTGATCACTCTTTTCAAAGTGACTTGAGGAAGTGAGTTTCAACAGTAGAGATATGGGTCTGACAAGAGGTGCCTGATAGCAGTAAGAAAATGCAATATTGATCAAGCAACCAACTTTCACTGGTGTCAATTTTAATGTGTAAAATGGAGACGTGTAAGATCTTTTCTGGTAGATACCTTAAGCACCAGAGGGATCAAATTTCTAAACATTCAGTCCTTCCTGGTGACATTAGTAGGTTATGCAAAAAATACCTGGAACAGCTCCTTTAGGGAGTGAACAAATAAATTTCTCTGTTTATTTTTATTTTGTACTTCTCATACTGAAGAACTTCTTCTTTCTTTCCTTCCTTCCTGCCTGTCTATCTTCTTTCCTTTTTACCTTTCTTTCCGTTTCTGATCTCAAGTTCTTTTAAAACTTAATAAAAACAGCCAAAACATCTGCTTGAGATAAGATGCTTATTGGTTTTCTCATATCCAAAGTTCAGAGACGTGCTGGCTTCAGCTGATAGTTGATCACTAATTACCCTGAGTAGCTAGTTTTTTTTACTTTTTAATATGGGCTTCCTTCTAAAGAGTACCTCTTTTCTGGTAGCTTTTACAGAAAATAAAGAAAGTTTTTCTCTGAATTTTATCTTTTCTCATAGCCAAAAATCAGATCTTGATCCATCCCTGAATTCATTGGTTAGCTAAACAGATGGGATTTCTGAATTGCTCAAGCCAAGGAATTTTAGTTTGGGTTCAATATCATTCCAACTGCATGATATAGAAGGGAGAAGATGCAATTCACTGAAAGGAATCTGAATACTATACTCACTTGCTGGGCGATCTCACCTGGTCCTGAGACTTTGAATCTGATCAAACATCATGACTCCTATATACATAATCTCCAGTTTTCTACATTCCTGTTAAGTTTCATTGTTTTGTGCATCACATTTTCCACTCCGTACTTCTACTTTGATGTCTAATAGGCCTTTACAAGTTAGGATGTCCTTAACCACCTCTTGGTTTCCATCGTCTGTTTGCTATTGTCCCCCTCTGCTTTTTCCCACCTCGGTAAAAATTCATCCAGTTTCTAAGCTCAACTGTCTTGGAATCATCCTTGAGTCCTGTCTTTTTTTCATACTTGCAGTCTGTTCAGTTTCATATTTGTTATGTATCCTGTCCTCCACCTTCCCCCACTACTGATCTAATAAAGCTACCAGCACCTTATTTCTGTAATAACCTCCTGACCATTCTTGAGGATTCAACTTTCATCCCCCGTAGTTGACTCTACTCACCATAACCACAGTGAAGTTTTAAAAACTTCGTTTTTGTCAGAAACACTAAGTGTTCTCCCATCACACTGAGATACAAATTCCAGACATAGAAGTCCTTCATCATCTAGCCCTCAGATATCTCAATGCCTTCATTGTTGTTTTTCAAGTTAAAATCTCTGTTCCAATCATACTGCCTTTCTGGCAGGTCCTCAGAAATCATACATTTCTTTTTCTGAGCATCTTCACTTGCTGTTTCCTTTGCCTGAAATGCTATTCTGTAAGATTTTGTCATAGCTTGGCTTAATTCCTCATTTTCACCCATGTCTCAACTCAATTTCACCTTCTCAAAGATAACCTTTCAGACCCCTACACTCCCATGTACAACTGCCTCCTATCCCATTTGTTTTTCTCTATCCCTTTACTCTGATTTATTTTTTAAAGTATTCCATCAACGTTTTTCCATAGGACTAGTGAATAATTTATATATATGTGTATATATATATTCCATATCATTTCATATATATTATATTTTTAATAACACTTGCTTGTAACCTCTATGAAGACAGTAAATTTATTTTCACTGCTGTATAGACTGTACCTAGTGTATTGGTTGGAACATGAATATTCAACAAATATATGTTGCATGAAGCCTGTAATGGGAGGTTTTACCTAAACTGCAGTAAGGACTGAAATATGAAACAGTCGTAATGGTAAATTATTTCCTCTTGTCTATTTTGCTGACATCAGTATTTTAACTAAAAGAATGGTTACCCGTTTTTTGATACTGCTATTCATTTCTTCCCCTTTTCTTCTTTTTGTGTGCGTGTGTGTGTGTGTGTGTGTGTGTGTGTGTGTGTGTGTGTGTGTAGGGATTGCCTTTAGCTGTTTTGCTTCATTGGATACATAAAAACGTCAATGAGTAGAAGAAAATAAGAAATTATGCATTTGGGAGATTATTTGTAATTATTATCTGTTTTTTAAAAATTAAAGATGGATCTTTTTTCTTCCTTTGGTGAAGCAATATTTACTGAGTAGAAATAGTCTGCCTCAGTAGTATATCTTGAAGTTCTAGAGTTCACAGTTATATTAACATGCTACATTTCCTGGATATCTATGTTTCTATATAAGAAGTAGTGGGCTAATGTATTTTTAAATCAGCTGTTTTCCTTTTCCTATTTGTCATATGTTAAACATAACTAACAGTCTGTGGGACATATCACCTGCCTTTGAAACAGTAATACATGTGTGGGAAAGAATTTTAAGAAGGTATTATTATAAACGACTTACCTTCTGTGTCACAATTTACCAGTACCTTATTGGGCTCCATTTGTTTAAACTTAATAAAGAATGTTCAACTTCAGGCAAAATACAGATGTGGGATCCTTTCATTTGCCATTAGAATAAGAACTTGCATGGACACTATTAATTACATAGATTGTAAAGCATTTTTTTCAACATGAAACATTATCTCTTTTAAGTCTGATCTTATCATATTATTAAACAAATATATGATTTAGGAAAAAAGTTTATTTCCCCTTCTTCTTAGGAATATTTAATATTTTAAAATAATTACACATTTATTAAAAAAGAAACTGATGTTTTCTGTTTGATGAATTTTTCCCCCACTTTTTAAAAAAAATTTTATTTTTGAAGACTGAGTCTTGCTGTATCACCAGGCTGGAGTGCAATGGCACAATCTCAGCTCACTGCAACATCTGCCTCCTGGGTTCAAGTGATTTCCCTGCATCAGCCTCCCAAGCAGCTGGGACTACAGGTGCATGTCACCACACCTGGCTAATTTTTTGTATTTTAGTGGAGTCGGGGTTTCACTGTGTTGGCCAGGATGGTCTCAATTTTCTGACCTCGTGACCTACCTAGCTCAGCATCCCAAAGTGCTGGGATTACAGATGTGAGCCACCACACCTGGTCTTCCCCCCAACTTTTAAGAGGTAAGAATAGTGCAAATTTGGATGTGGAAATGAAAGTAAGATTTTTTCCAAGTTCTTCCAAATTCTTCCAGTTAAATATTGCAAGACTTCTGGAAGCTGCCTTTATATATACATCCCAAGTCATATCACCTAATAGATTCTCAGTAAATATTTGTTTTATGAATGAACATCTGGTAATGTTAAAGTTAATGAAGAGATATTGATGTTTCATTGAACATGGAATATCAAGGCACCGTAACTATAATCTCAGGAATGTTATCTATCAAGATACTGAAGGTATCTTTAATTTTGTTTTGTTGAGTAATTCCTACATATGTAAAGTGATATACTATTCTAAAACCTACAGTTCTGGCCGGGCACAGTGGCTTATGCCTGTAATACCAGCACTTTGGGAAGCCAAAGTGGGCAGATCACGAGGTCAGGAGTTTGAGACCAATCTAACAAACATGGTGAAACCCTGTCTCTACTAAAAATACAAAGATTAGCTGGGTGTGATGCCAGGCGCTTGTAACCCCAGCTATGCAGGAGGCTGAGGCAGAAGAATCTCTTGAACCCAAGAGTAGAAAGTTGCAGTGAGCCGAGATCTCACCGCTGCACTCCAGCCTGGGTGAGAGAGCAAGACTCCATCTCAAAACAACAACAAAACAAAATAACCCGTACAATTCTATTGGCTGAGTGTCATAGCTCATGCCTGTAATCCCAACACTTTGGGAGGCTGAGGTGGGTGGGTCACCTGATGTCAGGAGTTCAAGACCAGCCTGGCTAACATGGTGAAAACACTGTCTCTACTAAAAACACAAACATTAGCCAGGTGTGGTTGTATGCACCTGTAATCCAAGCTACTCAGGAGGCTGAGGTGCAAGAATCCCTTGACCCTGGGAGGCAGAGGTTGCAGTGAGCCCTGATTACACCACTGCACTCCAGCCTGGGTGACAGAATGAGAGCCTGTCTAAAAAAAATAAAATAGGCCAGGTGCAGTCGCTCACACCTGTTCTTTTGGGAGGCTGAGGAGGGTGGATCTCAAGGTCAGGAGATGGAGACCAGCCTGGCCAGCATGGTAGAACCTCATCTCTACTAAAAATACAAAATTAGCGGGGCGTGGTGGCATGTGCCTGTAGTCCCAGCTATCCAGGAGGCTGAGGCAGGAGAATTGCTGTAACCCAGGAGGCAGAGGCTGCAATGAGCCAAGATTACACCATGGCACTCTAGCCTGAGCGACAGAGGTCAACTCCATCTCAAAAAAAAAAAAAAAAAAAAAAAAAAAAAATCAAGTAAAATTCCATTAATTTTTACATATGTATACATATATTCACCATTCAAATCATGATATGGAAATTTCCTGCACCACGAAAGAAAGGTTCATTCCCTAATGCCTCCTTTGTTGTGTGCCCACTTACAGCATCGAGATTTCTATTATTCTGACTTCTGTATGGGCTGAATCCTCACCTCCATCAAATTCATATATTGAACTTGTAATCCCTAGGACCTCAGAATGATGCTGTATTTGGAGATAAAACCTCTCGAGAAGTAATTAAGATTAAATGAGGTCCTGGGGTGGGCTTGAATACAATACTAGAAGAGGAGAAGATTAGGACACAGCTAGCATAGATGGAAGAATGACCATGTGAGGACATAGCAAGAAGCCAGCGGTCATCTGCAAGCCACAGAAAGAAACCTCAGAAAGAAAGCCTGCTGACACCTTGATCTTGAATTTCTAACCTCCAGAAATGTGAGAAAATAAATTTCTGTTATTTAATCCATCCAGCCTGTGGTGTTTGGCAGACCTAGCAAACTACTACAATTACCATTGATTAATTTTGTCTGTTCTTTAAAATTACATAAATAAAATCATACTCATTTGTGTTTGGCTTCTTTCACTCAATATGTGTTAAGATTCATTATGTTGTTATGCATATCAGTAAACTGGCTGTTTTCCCTGTAGATCTTGAAGAACCAAGATCTAGAAAGAGGTGAAAAGAATTAGTGGTCCATTGAGTGGACGATACCAGGAAAGGTAGGGAGATACAAAGATATATGGCACATTTAGGGAATTGTGGGTGTCTTAAAGGGCAGGAGTCCGGACACCTGTGGGAAATGCTGCATGTGTGTAGGAAATTGAGGCAGGAGAGGGAGACAGGGGCCAGTATCTCTGAGTGAAAGGAAACTCAGAAGATTTGAACAAATTGGAACAAGGTAAGAGGTAAGAATCCTGAACCTCGTTGTTGGATTTTCTGGGGATGTCTGCCCTGTCTCTTGAAGTCCCCATTACCTAGTGTAAACTTGGGATTTTTATAGTTGAGTAGTATTCTACTGCATGAATAAATCACGATTTATCTGTCCGTTGTTTTGTGATAGATATTTGAATTTGTTTTCTAGTTTTGGGCAATTATAAATAAAGCTGCAACTAAAAAGTGGACATACATTTTTATTTCTCTACTATAAATATGTATATGTATAAGTAGAATACCTAGGGTAAGAATATGTTTAACTATAAATTGATAAACAGTTTTACAATATTGTACCACCTTGCACTCACCAGCAAAGTGTAAGAGTTCCATTTGTTTCATATTCTTGTAAAAACTTGGTTTTATCAGTCTTTTGAATTTTACCCTAGCTAGCGGTGTGTACTAGTAAATATGTCATCATAAATTTAATTTGCATTTCCTTCCTGATAACTATCAATGTTGACCACTTATTCATATAGTCTCTGAGTATTTGATATTCTCTTTTTTAAAAAATGTCTCTTCCAGTAAAGGACTCTCTTGAATATAGAATATACAGGAAAGGGAAAGATCAACCAATTCACTGACCACTCAAAGTCAGTTCTCCTAGTCCCACTGAAACGGGGCTAACAAATATTTGAAAGAACTGAGGCTTAATTACTGGGTCTTCTAGTTTCATCCACTCCTTCTTGAAAGCCCTGAAATTTCTTTCAGGATGATGAATTCTGTTTCTACTGATATGTGACATTATAAAAGTGACAGGTACACTTGAAAATTATGGCAGAGTGTACTTTGGAGGGGTCCCATTTTCTATATAAAAGCCACTGGGTTCATTCTTTATATAATTCTGAACTAAAATGAAAATTAATATATGGTAATATGAGTTCATCTCATGAGAATACTTATCTTGAGAATACCACTTTTATCTAAGTGTTCATTAGCAAAGGTAATAAATCTAATATTGTCTCCCAAATAATCATACATTAAAAAACTATTCCTGAACCAGGATACAAATGTGCATTGCCTGAATTAACTAAAGAACATTTTTTACAGAATCTTAGAGATCAGTTTTAAGTAGATCCTAAGACATCATTAACTATTTTTTTTTTTTTTTTTTGCTTTCTACAAAAGAGAGCCATCTCTCTTTATCAAGCAAGGCTCATACACTTCGTTTAGAATTTTTGACATTTGCAGATATAAATAGAGCATATGAACAAGAGCAGGACATTTAAGTGACTCTTTTAGCAGAGTTCTGAAAGTAAGGGTTATGCACACTAATAATATGATTATCAAAATTGTTTCTGATGATATATAGTATTGAAAAATGGGCCTGATGATTTCTTAGCCTGCACTCTACCTAAGGGAAATGGAAATAGATGAAAAGATGTACAGCAGTTAAAAAGATCAGGATACTGAAAGAGCAGTTATCATTATTATAGTAAATTTGGTCCAGAACATTTGAAGATGAGTCTCTGCACTTGGTTGATAACCATTGCCCTGAAGGAACCCACAAATGATTTCCCTTGGAAGCAGGCTAAGAAAGATAATTCCAAAAGGACCTTCTTGATTATAGTTAATAAGCTTTTCAGTCCATAATGATATCCATGCACATGGAATGAATGAATTCCTGAAGTGGAATTCTGAATTCAGTGGGTCTCAAAGATTTTCATAGGCAAAAATAATTCTTCATGTGTCTAAGGAGTAGACATTCATCTATGTAGGTGAAAACTGGAATGTACAATACATGTATGCCCTCTTTCGAGAATACAAATTCTTACTTTTATGTGTATTTGGCCATTTGCATTGATGTCTGTGAGATTAGGTATTATCCAATGGGAATGGCATAGTCATTCTTTTTTCTTTTTCTTTTTCTTTTTTTTTTTTTTTGAGATGGAGTCTCACTATGTTGCCAGGCTGGAGTGTGGTGGCATGATCTCGGCTCACTGCAACCTTCACCTCCCAAGCTCAAGCAATTCTCCTGCTTCAGCCTCCTGAGTAGCTGGGACTACAGGAACATGCCACCATGCCCAGCTAATTTTTGTACTTTTAGTAGAAAGGAGGGTTTCACAATGTTGGCCAGGATGATCTCAATCTCTTGATGTCGTAATCCGCTGGCCTTGGCCTCCCAAAGTGCTGGGATTACAGGCATGAGCCACCATGCCTGGCCGGCATCGTTATTCTTATTTCAATTACATTTTATATTTTTTAGCAGGTGTTTTCACTTCATGTATATCAATTATGACTCAGAAACAGTGTAGGTTTCTATTTTAGATATGTAAAAGCTGATTATAATATTCACCTACACAGTGTTATTTAAGTTTGGATGGGATATTTTCAGTCAAGAAACTATATCAGCCTTTCATGGCAATGAAAGACTTAGAGGTGGGCTTTGGAGCAGAACAGCTTGGCTTTGAATCCTGGTTGCAATACTTATCAGCTATTTGACTTTGGTTTCTTCATCTGTAAAATATGAATAATGATGATAATAACACCTACCTCATAAGGTGTTTTTAAGATTAACTCAGGTAACAGATGAAGACTTAGCGTGGTATATGATAAACCATATAATAGGCATTAAACGATTAATAGGCAGCAGATATTGTTGTCATTCCTTCTAGATCAGTGAGTTTTCTGAAAGGGATGGTAACAATGGTGAAATTACCTTCTATTATATTTCCAACCTAACCAGCTGCTTCACCATTATGTGCCGTCAACTACAAGAGCAAAGAAATTATAGATGGCTTGGAACAAGCCACTTCCTCTGCCTGAGAAATAATTTAGAATTAATTTTGAGGTTTGGGCTTCACAGTTCATCAGTATTATATTATTTTTATAGATAGAATTAGATGACTGTAAGTAGAATAGCACATTAAGCCTTCAAAATTTGATATTCCACAGCAGTTTAAAAGTACTAATTCAAGATAGACAGACCTGCCATGGTTGAAGAATCAAAATGAAGTTTAGAGTTATTCAGAAAACATGCACAATTCCAAAAGGCAATATGGGTAATTCATAGCAAATAGTGGCAGCTTTATAAAACATCATTATCAATAAACGTTTATAAGCATCCACTAGGGCCAAGACCATACCTGGCACTGGAAATTACACAATGATTGCTGAGCTCTCAATTTCACTTTGGCTCTGAAGACATAGCCATGCATTGTTGCATAAGGGAGTGAGATGGGAAATGATCACAGTAAGATTTTATTGTGACTACTGAAAAGACATGCCACAAATGGTTCAGGTGCTTGATGGTATGATCGTCAATATGATTATGTTCAAGTAAGTAATATTCATTAACCCAACTTCAATAAATGTATGAATTATTGCAATGAACATTTTTAAAGTCTTGAAAATAATGCTTTCTTTAATGCCTTTTATTTATACTACTCAGTTTTGTGATAGCTTGAAAACCATGCATGTGTGCATGCACACACACAACATAAAAGAGAAATCATGAGGAGATTTCTCAGGAAAATATTTAAAGACACCAAAATATTTAGGCCACAACAGTCAATTTAATTAGCAAACACAGTGAGGGCTAATGAGTAATTCAGTTTCACCAAGTCAGACACTGTCTTGCCACTGTACTTGATATAATGTATGTTAGCATGAAAATAATAGATTGAGAACAGATAGTTTAGCTTCACTCATATTCTGTATTTTTTGGGTCATCAGTGACTAGGTGCTGTACCTTGTTAGGTAAATACATATTTCAGCATTGCATGGTGTTACAATGCCAGTAACATTACTTTTTATTTTCAGATAAAAACTTTTAATTACTACATTGGTTACATCTATCTTTAATAAAATGTCCCGTGTGTTTTTTTGTAGAAGAGAAACCAAGTATGTAATTTCTTAGGCTAGTGCTTCTCAAAGTTTGTGAAGACACTTAACTTGAGGATCCATTCCATTAAAATGTAGATGCTAATTTATTAGAACTGAGGAGAAACTCAAACACTTTTGCATTTCCAAGAAGCTCTGAGTTGATGACTCTGCATGTAGTTCCTGCACCATATTTTGAGTAGCAAAGTCTTAGACAATACATTGACATAACATTATTTTAAATGGAAATACCTTGTGTCTAGGGAAAGAGAAGCCTTGATTGTTATTGGAATCTGGTTTCTACAAGTGCCAGAACTATGAGGAAAGTCACTCTAATTACTTTCTATGAAACTCTGAGAAGAAATTCTACATCAAGAATACTCATTTTTCTAGTTACGAATTCCATGTTTCCTAACCTGTATCAGTAATGAAGTGGCATTTTTTTTGTAAATATATAAGAGTAAGCATATTAAAAAGGAAGCCTCATTCTGAAAAATAAAGTTGAAATGTTTCATTTCTATTCCTTTGCAAATTAGCACAAGAGGCTATATTTCTAATCTTGAATCTTGCCATCTGTTATCTTACGTTAGTGCCTAATTGTTTATGCATTTTGATATAATTTTGAAAGAATATCAGATGTAGGTTTATCTTTCCATAGTTCTTTATTCCTTGTATCCTGGAATCTTCCTACCCATATAACTAGTTTGAGAGGCCAAGTCATATTACTCTAGAAGGGAACATAAGAAATAATCTGAAAGGAATAGAGAGTGAAATTCTTAGGGTTTGAGTTCCCAGGTGGACTTTTATAAATCGATTGCAAAGTCAGTAGCCTGAAAGTCAAAGCTCTTCTGAGTTGGAAAAGATGGGAGTGTATTCAGAGATAGTAGATTTGTTTTGTTTGAATTCCAAAAGATGGGCTCTGAATATCAAGAGCAAAACCTAGAGGATTCATAGAACAGAGTTTATGCAGTAAGGTGCAGACTCCGGAAGACTGGATGAATGACATGAAAGCAGTGTGCCCACTCCAGTGAATCCGGGTTTGATCAGTGGTTGGAAGATTAGAACGAATGAGACTAGAACTCGAAGGCTGCCTGAAATCACAGTCTGGGTAGTGTGGAATAGGGAGTGGGGCTGGAGAATAAATAAAAACACACATATGTTTAGGGGACTCAGAGAGTGGAAGGAGCTGATCTCACACTACAGATCTCTTTGGAAGACCTGTATCTAGAAGCAGAACAGCAGAAGCTGAGAGAAACAGCTCTGACAGTAGGTCTGGTGGTAATCAGAGTCCTGTCCTCATAAGTGTGAAGGGGATTGTACCTCCCCCAAAAAAAAGCCTGGGTCAGGATAAGGGGTCAATCCGTACTTGATCTGGGTTATGGCAGGATGAAGGATATCAGCAGAAAATGTCAGCATCTTATAGAAGAGACTGGACAATTTCCACACAATGTGGAGAACAAAAATTCTTGGGTCAGATACCTGACAATAGAAAGAGCCTTTGAAAGCATAGATGATGTCCAATAAAACAGGGAAAGGGAAACCAGATGGAAATGGGAGTTGTAAAAGAATCCTCAGGAACAACCTGAACTGACTGAGTTGATCTAAAGAGAGATCAAGTTTAAGGAAGAGGTGGCTCTGTTTACCTTCAATTGTACTCTGTTTACCTTGAATTGTAAATATTGAATTACCTTGTCATTAGAAATTGAGAGATGGAGGTAATAAGCTAAATTAAGTTTAACAGTGTAATAATAAAGTTGCAATTTATTAACCTGAGTCTGTGACTATGTCAATTTATAATCTCTATAGCAAAATGATAATAATAATCAAAATGCTAACCCTGCTTACTTCAATTCTAAATAATAAAAGAAAAATAGATTTATATAGAATTTTAGAGTAGGAATCAACCTTAGTGATAATTGATTCTTACCACTCTCCTTCTTACAATCTTTGGATACTTTTCCGTGTTCTCAGAATAAGTCCCCAGATCCTTAAGGTGGCCTCAGAGACCTTCTGGATCTGATGCTTTGTCAGCTCCACCACTTGATCTTGCCCCATGGCTCTCTTTGTTTCACCCACATGTTCTTCTTAGTGTCTCTGAGACTTGGCCAGCTCCGTCTCACCTCAGGACCTTTTCAGATACTGTTATGTTTGCCTGGAAGACTTTCTCTTCCAACCACAAACCAAGTCATGCTTTCTTATTAAATGAGTGTGTGTTTCACCCTGTACTGCTTCTTTATACTACCTATCACAATTGAAATTGAAACGTATATGGATAATGTCAGCCTTCTCTTATAGGCTGTAGGTCCTCAGTGGTCCAGACACTAGGTCTGCTGGATTCATTGATGTAGCACATAGCTCCAGTGTATAGCACAAGCCTGACGTGCTCATTAAAACGTGGGGCGGGAGAGAGCAAGAGAATGGATGATTGATACAATCTAACACTCTCATTTTACACAGGGGAGTGTGGGGTTTGATATGATAAATATTTCCAGAGATCCTTAACTGTAAACAAAAAGGCGTTTTATTATAATTGATGTGAGGTTGGGAAGAAATTTTCTCCAATGCTCAGAGATACTCAAAATACACTCAGGAATATTGTCTAGTTTAATAAATCATTACACCATTCCCTACTTCTCTGGTGCTTTTTTGTATACATTATGTCTTTTTTCTTTGTGAAATTTGCTTTTAATAGAATCATCTCGTGACAGTAAGAAGGGCAATTATTAAAAAGTCAGTAAATAATAGGTGCTGGTGAAGCTGTGGAGAAATAGGAATGCTTTTGCACTGTTGGTGGGAATGTAAATTAGTTCAATCTTTTGAAGACAATATGGCGACTCCTCAGGATCTAGAACCAGAAATACCATTAGACCCAGCAATCCCATTACTGGGTATATATCCAAAGGAATATAAATCATTCTACTATAAGGACACATGCACACATATGTTTATTGCACACTATTTACAATAACGAAGGCATGGAACCAACCCAAATGCCCATCAATGATAGACTGGATAAAGAAAATGTGGTACATATATACCATGGAATATCATGTAGCCATAAAAAGGAATGAGATCATGCCTTTTGCAGGAACATGTATGAAGCTGGAAGCCATCACCCTCAGCAAACTAACACAGGAACAGAGAACAAAACACTGCATGTTCTCACTTTTAAGTGGGAGCTGAACAATGAGAACACATGGACACAGAGAAGGGAACAACATATACCAGGGCCTGCTGAGGGGTGGAGGGTGAGGGGAGGAACCTTAGAGAATGGAGCTATAGGTGCAGCAAACCATCCTGGCACACATACACCTATGTAACAAACCTGCACGTTCTGCACATATATCCCATTTTTTAAGACAAAGAAGAATCACATTTCAATTAAAATGTTTTGTCACATTTCAATTAAAATGTTAAGGCTTGACCTTTTGCAATTTTTATTTATTAAAATCAAATTGGTCTCTTTGACTAGCTCATTAAGTTTTGTGGTTTTTGAAAGATGATTATGCACCAGATGACCAATTGGCCTTGAAATATTTTCTTAGCCAGAAAACCATACATTTTGAAAAGATGTTTGCCATACCTGCAAAATGAAGCAAGAAAGACCAATAAGACAGCTACAAATATTACTAAAGAAGAGAGTTTCAGCTTGTATTCTCTTATATAAGATTATATAACTATAAATTGCACTAAATTGGTACTAATTTGGTCATCTTAGCTTTGATATGCTTCCAGTCTCAAAATTCTATACACTGCAGCCTCGAGGGGGCATTCACACTAGGTTTGAATGAAATGCATTTTGCGGCACAGCAGGAGGAAATTTTTATTTTATTCCTGGTTTTCTGTTGCTTCTTGGTGTGGAAGCTGTGGAAACAATCTTATCAATATTTAGCATCTTTTCTCTAAAATGACAAACTTTAGAAAAATAATTCAATATCAAGGTAAATAACCATACTTCTAGCTGTCTGAATATGCTTTAAACACTGTTGGAAAAAGAGAATATCTTCCCTAAGAAAGCTATATGCATGTCAGACAACTATTTTTTTCCCATAAGACCTCATAAATAATAACTAATATTGTGCTAGGACAATAGAGGATATTCTCAATCTCCTCTGGGTGCCAGGTAGAACACTGGCTGTTAGCTCAGCTTTATGACAAAGTATTATTTTTCTGCTAAAACAGATAGATTTTGAATTGACATTTCAACATCACAGAATAATACATAGTGTCCTTTCAAATGCTCCTCTAGGATACATCAGGAAAGCAACTATTAAGTGAAATGTGTGACAGCAGGACTTCATTCTACTTTTCTTATTTGAGTGTTTATTTGTTTGAATTGGCCATAGATAGGTTCCTAAGGATTTGAACTGTGTCAGAAATGATTTGATTTAAGTCAAAAAATGAGCACAATCACACTTTGTCAGCAGTCCCCAAATGACTCCTTATGGGGAGGTGCCACCTTCATGGACAAAATGCAGTTAAGTTCAGAAAAGCTTTCATGGGATTGTCTCATTTGTAAAGTAGATTTAAGACTTGAAAATGACATAGGAATATTTACCAGCTACAGATATTAACAAAATAATTTCTACTTCCAGATACGTGGATATGGAAGTGTAGAGACGTGTAGGATAGCTTGAAAATAGCATACAAATATTACCAGTAGAGATGTTATCAGAATAATTTCTGTATCTATAACTGTAGACTTAGAGATATGTTAGAGTAATGATTAAAGAAATGAATCCTGTGGGAAATTTATCACAGTAGGATTTTATTGTAAGTGTGTGTGCGTGTGTGGAGTGAAATGTCTTATTGATTGTTGCATTTACTATGTATAGTTATTGTATATGAAGGAACGTTCAAATCTATTTCATTTTTCTATATGAAAACTTCTTGTTATGCTTCATGTGCAGCCCTCTTCACAGATTTGAAGAAGTTAGGTTTGTTTCTGGAATCATTCATTTGACAGGTTCATTTCTAGATTTATTTTCCATTTGTAAGTTCAAATATGAGATTGTTTCCAATGTAAAGAAGACCCACCTTGAACATTTTAACAACCTACTTAAAGATATTCCTTCTGGTCACACCTTTCTTATATACACCCACCCTTGCCCATCTGAGCTCTTTTAGTAAACTGTCAATTGCATCTTTTTTCCCAATTCTTCTGAAATCATTTTTAATCATTTAGATGAAAGCTGCCAGTCCTTATTCATTTTACCTCTCAAAAGGACTCAAAAGGCACTACATTCTCATTTGCATGCTAATCCTTTCTTTCGGTCTTGCATTATTTTTAGTAGCACATTTGGCTTCTCTAACATGAAATTAAGGCTGATAAAACAGAGCTATTTCATTGAAACTGCAGTAAGTGACATTATAGGCATAAGTATTATTAATATTAATTTTAATATTACAGATGCTTAATTGAGAGTTTTCTCAAGAACTTAATTTATAAATCTGGTTAAATATTATATTTAGTTTGTATTAGTGTAATCCTTTAAAAATCATGTTTTTAAATCTATGTAAAACATTTTGGTAAAAAGATGTTTCAAGACCCTTCAGTCAGCAAAGTGAAGATAAGAACTTTGATTCTCTTCTTAGACTACTCTTTATTTGAACGATGCAGGTTTCTCTATAGTGATCAAAGTGAATCACATGAAAGTGAATAGGCCAAAGGGAATACTCTAGAGAGTTTGGATATTTTTAAAATTGCCAATTCATATAAATTAGAACTCAAATCCATATCAATTTTATAACATAGTCAAAAGAAAGATGTCAGCCATTTATTTTGAATTCCTAAAATATGCCAGGTACATTAAAGCACCATGTAATTTTAACCATTCAGATGAGGACCCCATGGAGACAAGAACACTGATGACCACAGAGGTTGAATAAGTTACCTAATATTGTACCTCCAAAAATAAAAGAAGTGGGAGATAGACTTAGGTTTCTCTGGTTCCAAAGATGGTGATCTACTGAATTATTGGATTAGTTTCTTGCATGTTTGCTTGTCTTACCTATAATAATTAAAAAGATTATTTTATTCTCTTTGGTAATGAAACTCTGAAAAGCAGGTTTGTTGTGCCCTGGTTACCAGTTTTTCTGAGTCCAGGAAGACAGAACACCCTCACACACAAGTCACATGACTTGAATTTATTACTTACCGATGGGTAGCCAGGAACAACAGAAGCCTAGGATTCCTCGTCAGCCAGTCCACACCAAGGCTCAGTGAAGCTGCTTAGGGTAGATGGATCTCATCTGTAAGTGCCCCACTTGTATCACAGCTGAGGGACTACTGAGTTGAAGGGTATCCTGTTTTTAGGAGAGATTGAAATAGAGTTTGGGCTCTTCTGAAAAGTCTCTTCCTATTTCAGGATGCTGCATTTCCAGCACATTCTGTGGTTATTGTTGAAAACTACAAGTGAGAAAGAGGAGAGAACTGGGTCAATCAAGACTACATGGAGAACTGTCCTGCATCCTGAACTGTTGAAGACAATGTCAACGATGAAAAACCTTAAATTCTAAGATTCAGGGTTGCATTGAATCTCTGATGTAGAATTTAAGGTTTTTCCATTGACACTGTCTTCTTTCCCTGCATTTTTAAATGATTCAATAAGAGAAATGTTTGGGTGAAAACTAATTCAAGATTTCCCTTATCAATAAGCAATGGTATTTGGGGGTAGCAATTACAGAACCTTATGTTCTCAAGTTTCAAGCATATTTTATATGATTATTAATATTTAAAATATTTTAGGAACTATTGAACAATTTATTTCTACTACTTGGTAAGGCATAAAAGTGAATCTCACCAAATACGTGTTCACTTTCACTCTTTATCTTAGACAGTTATGTTACGAGATTGGTCTAGAGTTTGTTCTGATTTCAGAGGATGATAACAATCGTATAATCATTAATATTTATATTGTTTCCACAGCTATATGGAAAAGATGGTTAAAAAAAGGAACACATATCAAGAGATATGATAATAGATGAATATGTTAATCAGACTCTGACTCCAATTATACAATGAGATCAATATATGTGAAAGATAAATTATTCTTCTTTTGGTTGGGGGAAATAAAATAAAAAATAATTAATTGACAGCAGAGCGAAGGCAAAAAACTGTATCTGTGCAGACATAATCAATAAAGGGTCAGAATTTGACCTCAGGTTACTGCAGTCCGTATCCCATCCTTCACAGCAGCCCAAGTGTTCTGGATATCTCCCAGTAGGGCCTGGAAAGGTTTTTAGATTAGGGCAAGGTCATACAGGTCCTTAAAAAGGGTTTTGGATCTCTTAGGCACAGGTTGGGTGGCGGTTGCTTCCTGGAGTTGACCTCAAATGGTACCTTTCACAGTTGGGGAGTAAGTCGCCCCCCTCCCACCCATTCCCACTCTGATTCAGGAGTTTGTGATGCTTCTGGGAAAGTATCTGCTGGGCTTGGTGGTCTAAGACAATTATGCAGGCCTGCTGAAGTCCTAAGAAGACCGAGGCACATTCTTCCTCTGCAGTGAGTCCATCTCCTGCGCTAAGGCATAGGTTCAGGCCCTCACAAGTCAGTGTTATTTCTAGTCAGGCATCAGGCTGAAAAATGTTTTCTCCTTATTCTTCATAATTCCCACAGCTGCTGCTAAGTCCAAGATCCTGAGTTCCATGGGGCTGTTGAAGAGCCCTAGGTCCAAAGAGGAAAAGAGCTTGCCTGAAGTCACAGAGTCAGGAAGCAAAGCTGAGAACAGAATAAAATGCAGCCATATTATTTTGACAGCAAAGCTGTGAGAGGGGGGCGATTCTTCCCTTATGAGAAAGCTGAATCACAGAGAGGTTAAGCAACTTGTCTATGGTCATACAGCTAGTAAGAAAGGCTAATAATAACAGGAACATTAATAATGTTAATAAGCAAACGTATTTGGCATTACTGTGCACTAAGCATTATCTCATTGAGAACTCACAGTCCTAGGAAACTGAATATCAGAGAAGTGAAATAACAAGTGAAAGTCAAACAGCAGCTGAGTGCAGTTGCTCATGCACTTTGGGAGGCTGAGGCAGGTAGATCATGAGGTCAAGAGATTGAGACCATCCTGGTTAACATGGTGAAACTGCGTCTCTACTAAAAATAAAAAAAATTAGCTGGGCGTGGTGGCGCACACTTACAGTCCCAGCTACTTGGGAGGCTGAGGCAGGAGAATCGCTTGAACCCAGGAGGCAAAGCTTGCAGTGAGCCGAGATTGTGCCATTGGCCATAGCCTGAGCAACAAGAGTGAAACTCTATCTCAAAGGAAAAAAGAAAAAAAGAAAGTCAAATAGCTAGTAAGTAGATACTGAGGTACATGAGCTAACATTTATGGAGCGAGCACTCTGCATTCCAAGTACCTTGCTATGTATTAATAATTCTCACATCCCTGTAGAGAGAAAAGGTATAATTGTTTCAATTTTATAAAGGATGAAAGTAGACTTAGAGCAGTTTATTTAAGTAGTTATTTGATGAAGGTTGCTGCTGTAGACTGAATTGTATTCCCCAAAAATTCATATGTGAAAGCCTCAACCTCCAATGTGATTGTACCTGGAGACAGAGTCCAGGAGATAATTACAATTAACTGAGATCATAAGGGTGGGGCCCTAATCCAATAGGATTGTGGCATCCTAAAAATACAAAAATTAGTCGGGCATGGTAGCAGGCACCTGTAATCTCAGCTACTCAGGAGACTGAGGCAGGAGAATTGCTGAAACCAGGGTGGCAGAGGTTGCAGTCAGCCTAGATTGCACCATTGTACTCCAGCCCAGGCGACAACAGCAAGACTCTGTTTAAAACAAAAAAAGAAAAAAATTCATTTGTTGAAACTTAACAGCCAATGTGATAGTATTAAGAAGTGTGGCCTTTTAAGAGGTGATGAAGTCTTGAGGGTGGCACCTTTATGAATGGAATTAATAACCTTTTAAAGGGACTTAAGGGGATGAGTTTGCATCTTCCATTCCTTCTGCCATGTGAGAACTCAGCATTCCTGCCCTCTGGAGGACACAGCTACAAGACACTGTTTTGGAAGCACTCAGTAGCCCTTCACTAGATACTGAGCCTGCCAGACCCTTGAGCTTGGACTTCTCAGCCTCCAGAATCAAGAGAAATACATTTCTATTGTCTATAAATTACCTGGTCTTTGATTTTTGTTGTAGCAGTACAAATAGAATAAGAGAGAAACAGAAACCTCTCTTTCTCTCCACGATGGGAGGCTACAACCGAGACAGTAGTTATATGCAAACCAGGGATAGAGGCCCTCCTGAGAACTGGACCATGCTGGCACCTTGGTCTCAGACTTGCAGTTTCCAGAACAGTGAGAAAATTAATTTCTGTTTTTAAGCCACACAGTTGGTAGTATTTTGTTATAATAGCCCTATCTGACTAATAATGTTGCATAGCTAATAAATATGAAATGGTAATAATAAACTAACATATATTAAGCAATTACTTTGTCCCAGATTTTGTTATGAATATTATATTCATAATTATTTCAATATTATGTCATGTCACAGAGTCAAGGAACTGCACAAGGCCGCATAGGCAGTGAGTGGCAGAGCCAGCACTGTAACTCAGATCCCTTGAGAGAGTGATGCTTTTGTTGGGAGGGGAAGTTGCTGAATGCTGAGGCCCTTCATCCTGGACCAAGACAAGGATTCTTCAAGGTATTCCTACTTGGAGTGGGCATCTGCAGGGCATGGGCATCCACAATGTGGCATTCTCACCTACAGCTTCAGTGGCATCAAGCCAGCATACCTTCCCGATGCTGCAGGCTGACATGACCAAGACATGCAGACTCTAGCCCCCAATTATCATGGAGGAGAAGAAAACCAGGCTGAGGGATCCCAAGATGGGTGTGAAGCTGCCCAAAACAATGACCATATAGAGGACATGAAAGAGGTCATCACTGGGCAGTCCAGATCTTTGAGTCTTGTTTATTCTTGCCAGTGGGACCTCATCTCCAGGGCCCCTGTTTTTGTCCCCACCTGGTGTCTCCACTCTGGAGAAGTCTCTGTTTGTTTCCCTTTGGGAGAGAAGCAGTACTCTGATGTCTCATCAGGGAAATGGGGCTCAGCAGGCCCTGTGCTAGCCTTGGATGGGGAGGAATCCTATTTTGTTCCCTGGACTTAGCCCCAGGGCACCTGTGAGGTTCTTTCTTGGGAAGGAGGGAAGGCATGAGGAGCTGATTTATTCCCTGGCCAACTGAGGAAATAATTCCCAAGCACCAGAGAACTCTGTTTGTTCTATTTTATAGATAAGAAAGCCGACGTTAAAAAGAGAGGAAGGAATTTGAGGAAATTTGCTGACACCCTTTACATAGCCCTCAAACTGATCATACTAAATAAAATAGAAGACTTTTGATTGTTTGTTTTTTAAGGATCTAAGCAGCAGAGTCTCCCCTCCCTTGATAGCAGAATGCTCCAAGGTGGGGTTTTCACTGGGACATTAGTGTGCAGTAGGAGTTTTCCTCCACTGAGAGTTGACTCACAGGTGGGTGTACTGGGTCCTAGTTTTGCAGCTGAGACTCCTGACAAGTTGTTTCGCCTTGGAGGTTGTATCCCTATAAAGGAAACAAACTTTTCGTTTTTTATGGCTCATAATATTCCATGGTGTAAATGTGCTACATTTTCTTTGTCCAGTCTATCACTGATGGACACTTGGGTTGGTTTCAGGTCTTTGCTATTGTAAACAGTGCCATAGTAAGCATATGTGTGCATATGTCTTTATAATATAACAATTTATAATGCTTTGGGCATATACTCAGTAATAGGATTGCTGGATTAAATGGAATTTCTATCTCTATATCCTGGAGGAATCACCACACTCTTCCACAATGGTTGAACTAATTTACACTCCCATCAACAGTGTAAAAGTGTTCCTTTTTCTCCACATCCTCTCCAGCATCTGTCTCCAGATTTTTTAATGATCACCATTCTAACTGGCATGAGACGGTATCTCACTATCTGATTTGCATTTCTCAAAAGACCAGTGATGTTGAGCAGTTTTTCACATGTTGGCCACATAAATGTCTTCTTTTGTAAAGTGTCTGTTCATATATTTTGCCCATTTTTTGATTTTTTTTTTTTTCTTGTAAATCTGCTTTAGTTCTTTGTAGATTCTGGATATTAGCCTTTTGTCCAATGGGTAGATTGCAAAAAAAAGTTTTGCATTCTTTTGGTTGCCAGTTTACTCAAATAATTGTTTCTTTGCTGTGTAGAAACTCTTAAGATTGATTAGATCCCATTTGTCTATTTTGGCTTTTGTTGCCATTGCTTTTGGTGTTTTAGTCATGAGTCCTTGCCTATGCCTAGGTCCTGAATGGTACTGCCTATGTTTTCTTCTAGCGTTTTTATGGTGATGTTGGAGTTGTGGGGTTCAGGGGAATGCTCAGCTCGCTCCCCAGTGGGCTCCAGGCTCTTGGTTTCCCGCTCTCTCAAGAATGAGTGTGGGGACCATGGCAGGCATGCTTGTAAAGTAAAATACTGGACCCGAAAAGCTTTTGCAGAAAGTGATTTATTTAGGTAGAGAAAGAGAAAAAGGAGAGGAAGAGAGAAGCCTTCCACGAGAGAGAAAGTGTGGAAGGGGACCCCAGAGGGGAAATCTGGCCAGGTGTAGGGACAAGGACTTTTAACCTGGAAGAAATTCCTTCTTTCTTCAAACCCCCTGGCCAATGAAAAGAGTTCCTTTAAACTTCTGCTGGAGTGATTGACTTTTGACCCTTTGCCGTGCTCATGAAAATTAAAACAGAAACCGTTAAATCTTCTGGATAGAGAGGCATGGGAGGGGTCATGACATTGGGAAGTTCTTGCTCTTAAAACTATGTCCCCTTGTGGACCCAAAAAGAGAACACATTCCCTCAGTGTTAGGTCTTATGTTTAAATCTTTAATCCATTTGGAATTAATTTTAGTGTAAGGTGAAAGGAAGGGGTACAGTTTCAGCTTTCTGCATATGGCTAACCAGTTTTCCCAACACCATTTATTAAACAGGGAATCCTTTCTCCATAGTCTGTTTTAGTCAGGTTTGTCAAAGATCAGATGGTTATAGACGTGTGGCATTTCTTCCAAGGCCTCTGTTCTCTTCCACTGGTCTATATATCTGTTTTGGTACCAGTACTATGCTGTTTTGATTATTGTAGCCTTCTAGTATAGTTTGAAGTCAGGTAGTGTGATGCCTCCAGCTTCGTTCTTTTTGCTTAGGATTGTTTTGGTTATGCAGGCTCTCTTTTGGTTCCATATGAAGTTTAAAATGTTTTATTTTTTTCCATTTCTGTGAAGAAGGTCGATGGTAGCATGATGGGATAGCATTAAATCTATAAATTACTTTGGGCAATATGGCCATTTTCACAATATTGATCCTTCCTAACCATGAGCATTGAATATTTTTCTGTTTGTTTGTGTTCTCTTATTTCCTTGAGCAGTGGTTTGTAGTTCTCTTTGAAGAGGTTTTTTACATCCCTTGTTAGTTGTATTCCTAGGTATTTTATTCTCTTTGAAGCAATTGTGAAGGGGAGTTCACTCATGATTTGGCTCTCTGTTTGTCTGTTATTGGTGTATAGGAATGCTTGTGATTTCTTCACATTCATTTTGTATCCTGGACTTTGCTTAAGATGCTTATCAGCTTAAGAAGGTTTTGGGCTAAGACGATGGGGTCTTCTAAATATACGATCATGTCATCTGAAAATAGAGACAATTTTACTAAATGCCCCAATCAAAAGATACAGACTGGCAAACTGGATAAAAAGTCAAGACCCATCGGTGTGATGTATTCAAGAGATCTATCTCACATACAAAGACACACATAGACTCAAAATAAAGGGATGGAAGAAGATTTACCAAGCAAATGGAGATCCAAAAAAAGCAGGGGTCACAATCCTAGTCTCTGATAAAATGGACTTTAAACCAACAAAGATCAAAAGGGACAAAGAAGGGCATTACATAATGGTAAAAGGATCAATGCAACAAGAAGAGCTAATGATCCTAAATATATATGCACCCAATACAAGAGCACACTGATACATAAAGCAAGTTCTGAATGACCTACAAAAAAACTTAGACACCCATACAATAATAGTGGGTAGACTTTAACCCTCCATTGTCAATATTAGACAGATCAACGAGACAGAAAATCAACATGGATACTCAGGACTTGAATGCAGATCTGGACCAAGTGGACCTAATAGATATCTACAGAACTCTCCACCCTAAATCCACAGAATATACATTCTTCTCAGCACCACATCCCACTTACTCGAAAATTGATCACATAATTGAAAGTAAGTCACTCCTCAGCAAATGCAAAAGAATGGAAATCATAACAGTCTCTCAGACCACATTGCAATCAATTAGAACTCAGGATTAAGAAACACTCAAAACTGCACAATACATGGAAACTGAACAACTTGCTCCTCAATGACAAATGGATAAACAATGAAATGAAGGCATAAATAAAAATGTTCTCTGAAACCAATGAGAATGAAGACACAATGTACCAGAATCTATGGAACACATTTAAAGTAGTGTCTGGAGGGAAATTTATAGCAATAAATGCCCACATGAGAAGCGAGGAAAGATCGAAATTTGACACTCTGTCATCAAAATTGAAAGAGCTAGAGGAGCAAGATCAAAAAGCTCAAAAGGGAACAGAGGACAAGAAATAACTAAGATCAGAGCAGAACTGAAGGAGATAGAGACACAAAAATCCCTTCAAAAAAATCAATAAATCCACGAGCTGGTTTTTTGAAAAGATCAACAAAATAGACATACTGCTAGCCAGATTAATAAAAAAGAAAAGAAAGAAGAATCGAATAGCTGCAATAAAAAACAATAAAGGAGAGATCACCACCGATTCCACAGAAATACAAACTCCCATCAGAGATTACTACAAAGAGCTCTATGCACATAAACCAGTTAATCTAGAAGAAATGGATAAATTCTTGGACACTTGCATCCTCTCAAGACTAGACCAGGAAGAGTTTGAAACCCTGAATAGGCCAATAACAAGGTCTGAAGTTGAGGCAGTAATTAGTGGCCTATCAACCAAAAAAGTCCAGGTCCAAACATGTTCACAGTCAAATTCTATCAGACTTACAAAGAGGATCTTGTACCATTCCTTTTGAAACTATTCCAAAAAATAGAAAAAGAGGGAATCCCTCCTAACTCATTTTATGAGACCAACATCATCCTGATACCAAAACCTGGCAGAGACGCAACTAAAAAAGAAAACTAGGCCGGGCACGGTGGCTCAAGCCTGTAATCCCAGCACTTTGGGAGACCGAGGCGGGTGGATCACAAGGTCAAGAGATCGAGACCATCCTGGTCAACATGGTGAAACCCCGTCTCTACTAAAAATACAAAAAAAATTAGCTGGGCATGGTGGTGCATGCCTGTAATCCCAGCTACTCAGGAGGCTGAGGCAGGAGAATTGCCTGAACCCAGGAGGCAGAGGTTGCGGTGAGCCGAGATCGCGCCATTGCACTCCAGCCTGGGTAACAAGAGCGAAACTCCGTCTCAAAAAAAAAAAAAAAAAAAAAAAAAAAGAAAACTTCAGACCAATATCCATGATGAACATTGATGCAAAAATCTTCAATAAAGTAGTGGCAAACAGCGCATGAAAAACTTATCCATACCAATCAAGTAGGCTACATCCCAGGGATGCAAGGCTGGTTCAACATATGCAAGTCTATAAATATAATCCATCACATAAATAAAACCAAAGACAAAAACCACATGATTATCTCAGTAGATGCAGAGAAGGCCTTCAACAAAATTGAACAGCCCATCATGCTAAAAAACTCTCAGTAAACTAGGTATTGATGGAACATATCTCAAAATAATAAAAGCTATTGACAACAAACCCACAGCCAATATCATACTGAATGGGGAAAAACTGGAAACATTCCTTTTTTAAACTGGCACTAGACAAGCTACCCTCTCTCACCATTCCTATTCCATATAGTATTGGAAGTTCTAGCAAGAGCAATTAGGCAAGAAAAAGAAAAAAGTATTCAATCAGGAAAAGAGGAAGTCAAATTTTCTCTATTTGCTGCCACATACTTTTAAACCATCTGATCTCCTAAGAACTCACTCACTATCGTGAGAACAACAGGGGGGAAACTGCCCCAATCGTGCAATCACCTCCCAGCAGGTCCCTCCTTTGACACGTGGGGATTACAGTTCAGGATGAGATTCGGGTGGAGTCACAGAACCGAATCGCATTAGGGGCTGTCATATTTGGCCCCAGGCAGACGTAGGCAGGCTTCCTGTCTGACTGCTGTCTTCACCGATTGGTGTCTCCCATTTCCCACTCTGTCTCGTGAGGTCAGCACTTCACAGGGTGGTTACGGAGATCAATGAAGGTCAAGACCTTAACATGAGGTCTAGCACATGACAGGCGCTCAGTAAATGCTGCTCGTTTCCGTGTCTTAAATAAACAAGGAGATAACTCTCACTCTCTCCATAGTTGTATTCACTTAAATTTTTAAAGCCTATTCACGGCAAGGCATTTATATATAGTGTGAGGAAGGCAAATAGTTCAATTGAATCCCCATTGAGGGTATTACTTGCCAGATATTGGGGCTTTTTATCATCTCTACTAGCCACTTGCCCTTGTACTATTCTTAGAAATAAATAATATGTTCTAATTCTGAACTGACTGAAAAACAGACTATGAAAATGCCTTTTTTAGAGAAATTAGATTTGGAGGTAAGAAAATCCATAGCCCAATTCTCGGATTCTTAGAGAGAGCAGGTTCTGAGAGACAGATGCCACTACAATCCATGGCGTTCGTCTCTGTCCTTTCAATGGTACATAATATATTAACATTTTTGGACTGACAGAAGATAACTATAGTCGCTTTGTTTTTATGCAAAGTATGAAAGAACTCTCAAAACATTTTTATTTTTGTCCTCTGACTTTTCATATCTTATTTTTTATTCCAATATATTGTTTGTTTTGGTAACTTTTAAATCACTGCTGAGAGTGCATAATTTAAACTGCATTTATTTAAATAAATGCAGAATCTTTTGTATGTACTAGGACTTCTTTGTGTGTATGGTAGTCATTCAGCAACTATTTGCTGATTTGAATATTTTAATTAGAAAAAAGATGGGAAGCATTGTCTTCATGCCATTTTAGATAATCCATGAGTCCTATTGACGAAGGGATTTAAGCCAGAAGGCTATCGAAAAAAGGGTAAGATATTAAACTCCACAGGTAGGAGGAAAGAGTGTGCTAGGGATAACAATCCTTATACTATGAGATTTAGGGTCTTGACAGATAGAGAAAGTGGATTAAAGAGGACATGAAAGCAAATGCGCCTATTCAGCTGCTGATCAGAAAATGACAGATGGATTCACTAAGAAAGTTGAAAAGGCACACCAGAAAAAGAAAAGAATACTATTATTTAAGGTAATGGAGACATTCTTCACAGATCCTTTCTGGAAAAACTAGCAGGCAAGTTTATCCCCTGATTGAAGAACTGAATACTTTCAATCAAAGCACCATGAGTTCACCTAATAAAAGTTTTCGGAGCAAAAGTGAAGAAAAATAGAAGACATTACAGGTGGCAAGCATTTTACCTTTGTTCATTTGGCAGTGCCACTGAGCAATTACGTTAACTACCTTCAGGCAGTGTCTCTCAAAGTATGGTATGGGATCGCTGAGTTTCCATAGACCCTTTCAGAGTTCTATGAGGTCAACATTATCTTCACGATATTACAAAGATGTTATTTGCATTTATCATGCCATTTTTCAAAAGTACACAGAGACATTTTTTCCCAGAGGCTACATAAAGTGTGATATCATAACAGATTGAATTAAGAAGTAGATATGTGAGTGTAACTATCTTCTATTTACTAAATATACTAAAGAGACTTCCAAAAGTTTAAATAATACTGTTTCTCTATTTGTTGTTGTTCATTTTCAAAAGTTAATTATTTTATATTTAAAAAGATATTTATGTTAACACATGATAGGCTTATTATTTTTGTATCATGAGTTAATAAGTATATGTTTTTAATTCTCGGTGTTTGATTTTAAATATATATTAACAGACAACATCCACAAAAGTTCTTAACACCATTAATAAATTTTAATGGTATAAAGAGACCCTGAAACCAAAAAGTTTTAGAACCTCCGTCTTAAGAAATATGAGCACATTCTTCTAAAAACGGCGTATGCAGTATAGACTGCAGATGATCATCATGTTCATTTCTCTTCTTCTGGCAGAATGGAAGGAATATATTTCCTCAAATTCCTGTAATTAAGCAGCCCTGTGGGACTAGTTCTAGCAGTGTATTAAGGTTGGCAGTGACGTGCTTCACTGTCATCTCAGAAGGTCTGATGGCTGACATGAGATTGGTAAGCACTCTCTTTTCCCCCAGTTGTGACCTTGGAGGCATGTTGTTGACATAAAGTTGCCAAAGATAAAAACAGTAAAATGCCGAGCAAACCCTGGAAGGAGAGCTGCTCTTGAGAACCACATGCACTGGCAATAGACAGTGTGAGCAAGAAAAATACAGTATTCATAGAGGCAAATCTCTGAGATTTGAAGCTTGTGTATTATCTTTGCATTAACTATCCTGTCTTGGCTTATACCTTATTATTCATAGAAAAGTCAGCATGATCAGAAAATTTTAGGGGTTCATTACACTGACAGTAAAGGGAAAGTCTTTATGCTAATAAAATAAAGAGTGGTTCAGGCCGGCTGCAGTGGCTCACACCTGTAATCCCAGCAGTTTCAGAGGCTGAGGTGGGCGGATCATGAGTTCAGGGGATTGAGACCATCCTGGCTAACATGGTGAAACCCTGTCTCTACTAAAAATACAAAAATTATTTGGGCATGGTGGCACACACCTGTAGTCCCAGCTACTTGGGAGGCTGAGGCCGGAGAATTGGCTGAACGTGGGAGGTGGAGGTTGAAGTGAGGCAAGATTGCGCCACTGCACTCCAGCCTGAGCAACGGTGAGGGTGAGACTCTGCCAAAAAAAAAAAAAAAAAAGAAGAAGAAGAAGAATGGTTCAAAGTAGTTTTTCAAACTTGTCACTCATTATTTTTGATGTTTTAGAGTTAATTATAAAAATGATATCAGGCTTTATAAAAATGTACTTAATAAGGTAATAGGTAGGTCCTTAAGCTTAAGGAACATGTGACTTAATGCTGTTCTTTTATTTTAGGTGCCGTGGGAAACTTGATACTCAAATAATAATAACTTACACGTATGGAGAGAAATGGTCTCATGCCCTTATTGAATGATAGTTATTAAATGAACCCTATGCAGCATGCACTTTGCTGGGGATAACACAGTTTCAAAGACAGTCTTCAATGTCACCCATTAACGTACAGACAGGAAATTGAGGAAAGGCAAAGGGCAAAATCTGCATGTCAGCTGAGTTGGCTGCATTTTCAAAAGCTTTCCAGAAAGTCTCCCCAAGGACATGCCCTTACATCTCATTGTCCAGCTATGAGGAAGGCTGTAAATCATAGGCTGTTTGTAGGCAGATTGCCACCTTGAAGAAAATTCATTCATGTTAATAAGGTGGAGGAGTAGGTAGACATTGAGTAGGCAGCTAGGCATGTATTACACAATTACCTTTGGTAATTACCTTTGGTAATTGTGGATTTTTCTATCTCAGTTGCACCAAAAACATCTAGACTCTCATGCAGTGCCAAGGAATAATGTCCTCAGTCCCCAGTGTTCCAGAATGCCATGGGGTCACCCACCACCATGATCCACATGGCTGCTTCAGCATGTGGCATTCTCCAGGGGCATTCTCCTCATATGGCCATGTTGCAGATTGGAGAATTGAGGCCCTATGAGGAGAATAAAATCTTTGGATTTTCCAATTCGCAACCTGTGCAGAGATGCATGACAGTTGTTCCTCACATACTACTCTGGGAGTCAAGCCCAGTTTCCTTTTGGTCTTGATCCCACAGACCTCTGTTCTCAACTCCTTCCTTGTTCCCATAACTGTTGGTTTATTTCTAATTGTAGGGAAATTCGTTTGCCTTCATGTTTCAACCTAGTCATTCGCCTACATGTAAAAATCCTCTCCACCCTCTGGAAGCTGGGGATTCATGGACAATGTTTCCCTTCTGCCCTTATGGATCTCTTCGTAAAGCAACATTTACAAGACTAACAACCTGCTTGAATAAAAAAGATGCAGAAATAATATATTTAATATTATAAAGTGTTATCCTATCACATAAGCGATTGTGTTTTCAATACAATGTTGTAAGATTTCTGATATGAGTATGCAGAATGTGCTGTAATACGCCCCAGGATTCTGTTCTGGGGGTCTCAGGGATGATTTTCTGCAGAAGGTAATGTCTAAACTGAAATAGTGGTAGAATCTATCTAGTTGAAAATAAAAGAGGGAAGAAAGGTAAAAGAGAATAGAGGGAGAGAGAGAATAAAAAGCATTCCATAGAAAGGAAACAGCACATGTAGAGACAAGAAAAAGATGATGAGTTAGGGGATTGTCAGTAGTTAAATACATGGCTTGAGAGTACAGGGTAAAGTAGGGAGGATGGTGATGGAGAAGGGGCTAGAGAGAAGAATAAGCTCATTTGGATTTTACTCATGGAAAGCTGAGCAGCCCTAATGATTATGCTTTAGTAACTCTCTTTGGCTACCACATGAAAAACAGATTGCAAGCTGTGCAAGATTGGAACTGGGGAAACCTGTTGGAGATCTGTTGTAATTATTTTAGCATGAGATTATGTGAGGTTGACCTAATGTCATAGCAGTGGGAAGGAAATAACTGAAGGAATTGAAGAGTTATTATGAATATAGAACAATTGGAACATCAAAAATCAACTTTTGTCTTTGGATTGGCAGTTAAGTGTGTGTTGGTATAATCTCTGACACACACACACACACACAAAAAAAAAACAAATCAAAAACAAAACAAAAACAAAAAAAAACAAGAGAAGAACGAAATTCTGTGCAGTAGCTCTCCCATCCAAAGTTTCAACCACTTCCCATTTTCTGCTCTGTTTTTATTTTATATTTGAGACAGGGTCTCTATTTTTCAATTTCTTTTTTTTGGCGGTGGTGGGGGGGAGGGACAGTGTTTCACTCTGCTCCCAGGGTGGAGTGTGGTGATGCAGTCTTGGCTCACTGCAGCCTCAACTTCCCAGGCTCAGGTGTTCCTCTTACCTCAGCCTCCCGAGTAGCTGGGACTACAGGTGCATAGGGATAATTTTTGTAGCTTTCGTAGAGATGAGATTTCACCATGTTGCCCAGGCTGGTCTCAAACTCCTTTGCTCAAGCTATCTGCCCAACTCAGGCTCCCAAAATGCTGAAATTACAGGCATGAGCCGCTGCACCCAGCTATTTGTTTTTAGAACTTAACCATATCTTTTACATCGTTTTATCATTTGTGTACCTCACTAGAATATAAACTCCAGTGGGAATATACTTGTGCAAATTTTGTTTTCTGTTGCATCCCCAACTCCTAGAATATTGCCAAGCACATAGTGAGCTACTGAATAAATATTTGACAAATGATAGGGTGAGTGATAAATTCACTAAATAAGCTGCAATGGGTCCATAGTAAAATAGTAAAATACAGCAGTTCAGTGCTTAGATTTGCTGAATGTGAATTGCCTTCAGACATTACATGGGAGGTGTCCATATATACCAGAGACATGGATATGGAGTTCAGATGTTATCTCTGGTGTAGAAATAGAGTTTTTTTTGGGGGGGAGGGGTGTCCTCAAATGATAGGTAAATTTTGAAACAATGAGAGTGAATGAGATATCCATTTTGTAATTCAACTCTTGGTTAAATAAAATAGCCTACCACTGTTCTTTGTAGCTACTTCTGTTTCTGATAGAAATTTCCCTTGTTCACCAGTGAGACCATGAAAAACTTATCATTGTTGTCGCTTGTCTCACATTTCACTCTCTGAATGTCTTTCTCATCAGGAATGGTGTCCCTTCTTTAAGGAATGTAGTTTCTTCTTTATTTCATCTGACATGTATCATCTTATATATCATGGTTTGGTTATTTAGGTACTTCAAGGATTTTGGTGATTGATAATTAAAAAACTGCTAGAAGCAAAGGATCCTTATCTTATATTCTTTTCTGCCCCTGAAAAAAATGTATACTCACCAAAGGCTTTGTCACACACCTCCCATTTTCCTTCGTTCTCATTATTCTTCTTTATATTTTGTAAATGACCCAAATCTAAATGATATTTTCTCAGGAGAAAGAGTTTGGAATTTTAGAAAAAAATATTCTTTTTTTTAGAGCTGGCCTCTAATTTGTCATTGATTGTGTTAACAGAGAATTCAATACATCTACTCACCAGACAGAGGCAGAACCAAGTTTTGTAAATGAGTCCTGTAAGGTAGAGTTTAGTGGCAGCTTCCTGGAGTAGCTGTTTTGGGGATGGCTTTTTTTTTTCTTTAGAGTAGGTTTGAGAGGAGTCCTTACTTGTGGAAGAACTGAGCATGGTGCTTAGAAATGTGACTGGAAACAAGACATGCGCCTGAGGAACTGGTGGGGGCCAGGAATCACGAATACATTATTTTTATTCCAGGCAGCAAGGTGTGCCACAGCAATTTTAGGAGATTCTGGACAGAGTCATGAAGTGGGAGATACTAAATTGACTAACTTCAGTGATGGGAAGAAATAGTTCCAGATTTTAGATGACAACTAAAGCAATAATTTTCTTACAGCCCTTGATTAATCTTAATTCTGTGTAAGAACTTAAAAAAGCTAGGGGGTTGGGGATGTGAAAAAGGGGACTATCTGTTGTATTAGTTCACTTTCATAGTACTATGAAGAAATACCTGAGACTGGGTAATTTATAAGGAAAAAGAGGTTTAATGGACTCACAGTTTCACATGGCTAGGGAGGCTTCACAATCATGGCAGAAGGCGGAGGAAGGAACACAGGCATGTCTCACAGTCTTGCATGGTGGCAGGCAGAAGGGTGTGTGCTGGGAAATGGCCCTATATAAAACCCTCACTTCTTATGAGACTTATGGACTATCATGAGAACAGCATGGGAAAAACCTACCCTTATCATTCAATTACCTCCCACCTGGTCTCTCCCATGACACGTGTAGGCTTCTGTTCATCCAGTGTGAGGGCTGGCTATAAGGTTATTATAAAATTGTTCATCATCAATCTAAAAATGACTCCGAAAATATGAAGGAAATCATTGAAAATCTGGCTTTTCCATATAAATTATAACATTTGTGAAGTGAGAAACTACATGTTATTTTAAAACACAGTATTTGTCATATATTCCAATGTGTTGTCTGCGTAAATAAAACAAGAGATATTGATCATCCCTTTATTATTTACAAAAATAATTCAGAATCCTGTTTTAATATATTTTTTAAAAGAAACTCAGAGTTTGCTGTATGCAGGGTGTTCACTTTTAGCTTTTCATTACCTGACTTAGAAGTCTTATAAGCAAAAAATTGAGGTACAGAGGAATTCACCTAGAAAATTACTGGTAAAGTTTGAAATGGAGCCAGCAACTTCATATTCTCGTCTTTGTGGCAGATGATAGTAATGATTCTTAAAATTTTTATTCCTTGTGGATAGAGTAAGTTCTTTAAGCAATCAGCTACTGTGCTGTAGTTGATTTTCTCCTTATCACTATAAAAACTGTTAGAGATGAGCTGATATTCATTAAGAGAGAGGCTTGAAGGTAGAATATAGACCCACCCATTTATAATACAGTTCCCAGAGAATTGTTTGAAGCTCTGAGCAGGGGTCTCTGCATCTCACACCTTACCCTCTTCCTTCATGCACAAGTATAAGACCTTCTGACATACTTAAAAAGTTTTTAAAGTAACAATTGAATCTTCTTATTCCTTTGGGGGTAATGATGATATAATTATTATCTATGGAAACCACACGAGCTCTTCATTGAAAATTCAGTAACAATTGCAGATAGAGTTGAATGAGCATCACTTATTTCCTTCTAGTTTAAAACTTCCCCAAATTGCAAAGGCAGATTTTCCACTGACCCTCCTTCTAAAAGAATTGTTTTGATCCTAGCACCATAAGCTTTGTGGCTAACACCATTTCAGATTCAAACCCATTTCCTACCTCAGGCTTAACACTGAAAGTCACAATTTTAATAGAATAATTCGTTTTTGAGAGTTAAGCAGCCAAGCAATAATGTCAGCTACTGCTATTTATTAATAATAAATGTAAAACACCAAGATAAAATATACATTCTTAAGTTAATCAGACAATGTGACTTCAGGAATTACAACAAAATCTTTCAGCTGTTCCTTGAAACCATTGGAGCATCAAGTTCAATATTGATTTAAAAAAATCTGTAGGCACAGGCATGGAATACACAATGAATCTCTTTGTATAGTCTGCACAGTGCATGCTTTTAAGGTCAATTTGTGTACATGTATAACACAAGGAATCTGTATTTAGGAAAGTGTGCCTTGTGGTTAAAGATTTGCTCATGTGAGCTAAATTACCTTGAAGTATCTGGCTTGCCATACTGCCATGTGATTTAATGTTGCTCCTCCTGCTCCATTCACTTCTATGTGGCAGAAACTTCCAAGGAAGGTCAGTGGTATATCTAAGAGATTATGACAGCTGAATTATGGTTTTAAACAAGTTTGGCTTTTACACTACCTTAGAAAATGAAATAGCTTTTGATTTATAGTCATTTTACATTAATATGCATTTCTCTCTTGTATTTCACTTGAAATTAGGCAGGCCACATTTATACATTCTACATTACTTCTTGAGGTGCCTACTGAATTACATATTTTAAACAAATCATTCTGACTAAGTTGACATCAGGTGCAAACAATGAGAGAGAATAAGTAGGAGGCTCTGAATTTTCCTAGCTATTAATAGCAACATTAAAGGCATCAAGACCTCTGTATGATGTGCTAGTCAAGGTGTATTTTTCTGTAAATGATCTTGTACCCAGCAAAAATAGAAAAAGGCACTGGATCAGAGGTCCTATGATAGCTGTCATGAGATTTTTTTCCCTATGGACAGTTTGGGAAATAAATTTTCAGGTTTCTGGGTCTTCAATAATAGGAAACTTTATCTCACATTTTATAAACATATAAATGGCAGAAAATAATGCTCTTTTACCTTAAAAAATGTACTATTTTCATTTCTGGGAGGTCTTATAATTTTCTTTGCTTCCGTAACCATTGTTGGCTTACTGAATGGAAACTTTACATCCCTCTGAATCCTCTTTCACTTTACTTTGGATTATTTTCAAGGGTATTGTAACTCAGGCTTTAGAGGGCAAGCTGGAGAATTGACTGATGATTGCAAATTTTACTTCTGTAGTTGACTGCAGCTTTTTGAACTTGAAGACAGGCTACTCTGGATTCTCTTGAGTGCTTTTGAAAAGTAATATATTTTATAACACAAGAAGACCAACTTACATCTGCATTAGTTTATGGAAGAGTGGATCTAATAACATTAATTCATTGATCTCGTTTTCAACAAATATCTGACATGTTCCTATTATCTACCAGGTGTTGTAGGAATTGAGGATACAGAAATAATTATGACAACGTCCATGTTTTTACAGTGCTCTCCCTTTTTACTGTGGAATTAATATGTTATTAATGTTACATACTGAGATTGTCTCTGAACTCTGAACATTTTAGTTTTTATTACTGTCTGAAACTGATGACTTCTTTTTCACAAAATTAAGGGACTATTAGGAGAGAAGGAATGGCTTATTTAAGAATAATGAAAGATAAAAGGAAGGGAGAAGGTTCATAGAAAGCAATGATGCCGAGGCGCTTACTCATGTTCACTCATTCTCAATGGCTTTCCTTGGGGAAAGGATACTTCTCATATTTTAGTTCAAATAGTGACTCATTAATAAACGGAAGACTTCTTGCATTTCCATTGTATTTATCTAAATTATGTGGAAGAGTTTCTTTAATAGTATTCAGAACACTCAATCTGAAGACACTATGTCAAAGAAGAATTAATGTAGTTTTACAGAGGAAAGAGATGTAGGACTCCATAAACAAAGAGATGACAAAATAAAAATGTCCATTTAAAAAATCTCATAGAAATATTTTCACAACCACCTGAAAATCTTTACATGTAACTCTGTTCTTTAGTAATAGAAAGTTTATAGTTACTTTGAGCATCATGATCTTTTGCTTTTAGAGGAACGACTTAACCAGAAGCTCTAATCTCTACAGAAGGAAGTATTTGCTCTTTTTTTTTTTTTTTTTTTTTTTTTTGAGACAGAGTCTTGCTGTGACACCCAGGCTGGAGTGCAGTGGCGTGATCTTGACTCACTGCAGACTCTGCCTCCTGGATTCAAGCAATCTCCTGCCTCAGCCCCTTGAGTAGCTGGGACTTCAGGCCTGTGCCATCGTGCTCGGCTAATTTTTGTATTTTTAGTAGAGACAGGATTTCACCATGTTGACCACAACAGTCTTGATCTCTTGACCTCATGATCCACCTGACTTGGCCTCCCAAAGTTCTGGGATTACCAGTGTGAGCCACAGTGCCCAGCCATGTTTACTCATTATTATAGGTTTATACCTGACTGCATGAAGCAACTTGTACTTCTAGAACTCATGATCCTCCACAACACTCCTGTCACTTCAGCCAAGCTTCACTTAAAGATTAGGTCAATGCAAGCCTTCATGCACTGTTAATGAAAATCTGTCTACTGCTTCCAACTCAATCTGTGTTTCTTCACATATTCCTGTCTTCATCATCATATTGATTGATGTTTACTACATATTATATGCTTCTTAAGCATTGCTCTGTACCTACCATGTGCTATATTTGGACCAGTAACAAGTTGTAGGTAAACAAGGAAAAACTCCTTGATATTGAGAAGTTCATAGTTTAGTGCAATTTTTCTTCACTGCAAACAAGCATTGGACTCAACCTGGGGACTATAAAAAATACAAATTCTTATCCCTCACCAAGTCTGAGTGAAGAATTAAGTCAGTATCTCAAAATGTTTCACTATGTCTGTTGCACACCTGCAGCTGAGTACCCCTGGTAGTGTAATGGGCCTTCATAACAAATGATTCCAAAGAGATGCAACAAATATTATTGCAGGGTGCAATATGTAGTGTGATTACGAATAGGAGAGCACCTGGTTCTGTATGGGTGAATCATCAGGCTGAGGAAGTGATAGTTAGCTTAAATGATAACTGGAATTAGATGGGCAAAGCAGCTAGGGAAGTTCAATGTGTGCAAAAATACACAGGCATGGAATAAGTAATATCTTAACAGTTTTCGAATATATAGAAAAGTTTCAAGAGTCATGTAATGAATACATATATGACATTCACCTGTATTTAACAATTGTTAACATCCTAAAAGAACACTTTGAAAAACCAAAACCAAATCAAACAACAGTGATAGCATGAACAATCTTTTAGCTTCTTCTTAATGAAAATATCTGGAAACTGGAGATTGTGATATTCAAATTGTATTTATTTTTTCTGACACATAAATACTATACACCTATTAAAAAGTTAACATTCTTCTACCTAAAATAATTCCACTGCATTTAGGAAAAAAATAGACTCTTTGATCTGTACAATTCCATCTATTGCTAAAAGTTAATGATTCTCTGTGTGTGTGTGTGTGTGTGTGTGTCTGTCTTGTTAAACAAAATAGAACAACCATATGATTTGCTCTATAAAGCAGGTATATTTTTAAGATAATACTGTATGAAAACCTCTCTTCCCCACTGACATCTCAATTTGTAAAAATTCATTAGAAATTTTTAAAGGAAATTATTAGATATATTGCAGTCCTGAGCTGCTCCTTTGCTCTCAGTAAAGATCTATGGTAATACTGAGGAAGAAAGAAAGGAACAGTCAATAAAGGCATTTGAGATCCAATATTTTCCATGAGCAGTACATTTTCCATGAGCAGCTTGAAAATTGGCGGCTCTGGGTGAAAAAAGAGCAAGAGTTAATGTTCAAGATGACAGTTTTTTGACCCTGAAGATGAATGCAAAGGTAGATAGCATATCAACTTGCATAAAATGTTTTTGGAAGCAGATAACACACATATTAAAAAGCATGCTGGAACTTGGCCTAACCCAGTCCTATGTTCTGTATTGACTTGTCTTTGATTTTAATTATACAATATGGACTTTTAGAGCATTGATAATCTCATGAAAAAGTTTGGACTAAAAAGTTTTTCAGTTACCTTTTGAAGATGTATGTCTCAAAATTTTATGTAACATCCTTTAGAAATTGTACTAAAATATCACCTCTGTCCATAAATATGGTTATTTAATTTTTTTGAAATTATTCAGATTTGTTTATTGATTTTCATTGTATAATCCAAGAATATATTTCTTAAACAATATGCAATGCATATAAGAGAAAAATATATATTATATAAGATTTATTTGTATTAATATTATTATATTGAGAAATAGGAAATTTTTAGAACCACTGAGGTGGAATTTAGACTTTTCCTCAGTGTAAGCATTATTTTCTTAGTCATCACATTAAATTGAATCTGTTTGAATCTGCTTCTTATGGTTTGTAGTTGTTCATGACAGATAATGCTTTATGAATGCAGATATGTGAAAAGCTTTGCAATGTCACATGTTATTTGTGTTTAACGTTTATTATCGTCAGATTGAAACTACTGAATGCAAATATCTCTCAGGTGTTCATACCCCCAGGAATGATTTTCAGGACACAAATGCTAGTTGAAAGTATGTGCTCAGTCATTTCTGAAGTGAGTTTTTTTTTTTTCTTTCTTGAGGCATGAATGACAACCTCAACATCAAACTGATGGTGAGTCCACAGACCTTTATAAAATATAGAGCTTGATCTAGAAATAAAAAACAAATAGTCACCATAGGTACTTAAGTTTAAGATAGTGTTCAAACCCTATTCATGAAGACTATCACTTGAGGGGAAAACTTGTCCCAGATTTTCAATATACATTCTATTACATAGATTTTGGAACATTTTAATAATGAATATAGCTTCTTATATGTTAACAGGAGTGTTTGCATGAAAACATGGCGCTTAGAATTATTTGTCTTGGTTGCCTTAAAATCTGAAGTAGACAATTTCTGTATTTTAACTGTCCAGCATCAATTTTCATTTCTTATCAGTACCTTGATTTTCTTTTAAAAAATGATCTCTCTCCCATTCTGCATGGTCTGGATGGTGAAATAAATCACTTCTTTTTGACTTAGGGAAACTGAAGGGATCCCCACATTTCTATACACAGATACGATTGTGGAATACATGTGAAACCTAGGCTTAGCCAAACAGTTTCTTCTTTTAGTATCATAAATCTTGAGTGGAATGAAACAGAATGGAAGCAATAGTGGATGCTCATTTATTCCAGCAGTTTTCTCTTTCAGAAAAGCAGTTCTAGTCTTGGATCCTACTTTGATTCTAATTCTGGTTCACCTTAACTCCATCCATTTGATAACTCTCTGATAGCCTTCAAATAAATTTATTTTTACTTAAGTTAGCTAGAATGGATTTATTTTGTTTGCAAACAAATAACTGTAACACAGGATACATTGAAGTTCAGTAACATTGTTAACACAAGCAACTTGAGCAAGGAAATTAATATAGCTTTTAAGCTTCTAGTCCAGACCTTTGTTGGTGTCTGGAGGCTATCAATTAGCTGCCACCTTTTTTGAATCGTTTTTAAACTTTGAAAAGTCCTTTTGCTCTTGACCTTCAGAAATGAACAATTCTCATAAAATATTAAAAGATATGGACCTGATTTATTTTAGTGGAATGAAAATGAAAGGAAAGGATTTCTTTTTTTTTTAGCTTGACAATATCGATGTCTACTTTCCTCTAATTTTAATGCAGAAGCTGTCAGTATACATTAGAGACAACTCAGTAAATCTTTACGGAGCAGAGACATTGAAAAATATTCTCCTGATTATCCATTTTTCTCTTGAGACCAGGACTACACTACACATGATATACAATATGTCTCAACCAAAATGGAAAATGTAACTAATTATCATTTAATCAAACATACCAGAGATTTAAGAAAAAAAGAAGATAAGCAAATATAGTCTGTTTCTAACTGATCAGGGAGATAAAGTTCCGTTTTTGAATTATACATCTCATATACCTTCTTCCTATCTTTGTCTTTCTTCTCTCTCTCTCTTTGTTGTGTGTACAGTCACCTATTTCAATCTTTGTGTTGCTCATTTGCAACAACAACAACAAAAATGCATGAGAAAGATTTACAGGCCACAGTACTCTTATAAAGCATAGATGGAAAGCAATTGCTTCTATTGAAATCATGGCCATTTCACTGATACGCATATGGACATAAATAAGCTAGTGCTTCTTTAATGCAGCCATACCTTGGAGACATTGTGAGTTTGGATCCAAAACACAGCAATAAAGAGACTATTATGATAAAGCAAGCCACATGAATTTTTTCGTTTCCCAGTACATATAAGAGTTATGTTTATAGTATACTGTAGTTTTTTTGCATGCAATAACATTTTGTCTAAAAGCAATGTATAAACCTTAATTAATAACATTTTATTAATAAAAATGCTAGTAATCACATGAGTCTTCAGTGACTACTCATCTTTCTGTTAAGTGTGCAGTCTCACCTCGATGTTCATGGCTGCGGACTGTTCAGAGTATTGGTTGCTGAAGCTTAGAGTACCTGTGTCAACTTCTTAAAATAACACAACAATAAAATTTGCTGCACCGATGAACTCTTCCTTTTATGAAAGATTACTCTAGAATGTGACTTTCTTCTTTTAAAATTGGAATCAATTCTCTCAAAACCTGACACTGCTTTATCAACTAAGTTTATGTAATATTCTAAATTCTTAGTTGTCATTTTGGCAATGTTCACCGCATCTTCTCCATGAATAGATTCCATTTCAAGAAGCCACTTTGTTTGCTCATCCATAAGAAACAACTTCTTATCCATTCGATTTTTATCGTGAGATTTCAGCAATTCAGCCACATCTTTGGGCTCCACTTCGAATCCTAGTTCTCTTGCTACTTCCACCCCATCTGCAGTTTCTTTCTCTAATGAAGTCTTGAACCCATCAATGTCATCCATGAGGTTTGGAATCTACTTCTTTCAAACTCCTGTTAATGTTGATATTTTCATCTCCTCAAATGAATCACAAACATTCTTGATGGCATTTAGAATGGTAAATCCTTTCCAGAAGGTTTTCAATCTGCTTTGTTCAGATACAACAAAGGAATCACTATCTGTGGTACTTACATCCTTATAATATGTATTTCTGAAATAATAATAGTTGAAAGTCAAAATTACTTCTTGATCCATGGGTTGTAGAATGGTGGTTTTTCTAGCAGTAATGAAAACATTAATCTCCTTGTCCATCTCATCACAGTTCTTGGGTCAGTTGCATTGTCAATGAACAGTAATATTTGGAAAGGAATCTATCTGCATACTAGATCTCCATAGTGGACTTAAAATGTCAGTAAGGCATGCTATAAACAGATGTGCTGGCATCCAGACTTTGTTCTTCCATTTATAAAGCATAGACCAAGTAGATTTAGCATCATTCCAAAGAGCCCTAGGATTTTCACAATGGTAGATGTGCAGTATCTTCAACTTAAAGTCATCAGCTGCATTAGCCCCTAACAAGAGACTCAGCCCCTCCTTTGAAGCTTTGAAGCCAGGCATTGACTTGTCTCAGCTATGAAAGTCCTACATGGCACCTTTTATCAATATAATGAAAATTAGGCTGTTTTTTTTTTCAATAAACAGCTTTACAGCTGTTTCATCTCCACTGAAAATCTGTTGTTTTGTGTAGGACCTTCATCATTGATCTTAGCTAGATCTTCTGGATAATTATCTGCAGCTTCTACATCAGCACCTGCTGCTTTACCTTGCACTTTCATGTTATATTGATAGCTTCTTTCTATAAACATCGTAAACTAACCTCTGCTACATTCAAACTTTTCCCATGCAGCTTCCTCACCTCTCTCAGTCTTCAGAAAATTAAAGAGGGAGAGGCTTGCTTTACATTATGCTTTAGCCAAAGGAAATGTAGCTAGTTTGATTTTCTATACAGACCACTCACACTTTCTTCATATCAGTGATAACCTTGTTTCACTGGAATAGCAGTTTCTATATCCTTAAATAATTCTTTCTTTGCATTTATAACTTGGCTAGCTGGTGCAAGAAGTCTAGTTTTTGGCTTATTTCAGCTTTTGACATGCCTTCCTCAGGAAGATTAATCATTTCTAGCTTTGGATTTAAAGTTAGAGATATATGACTCTTCCTTTCACTTGAATACTTGTAGTCCATTGTAGGGTTATTAATGTGCCTAATTTCAATAGTTTAATATCCTTGGGAATAGGGAGGCCCAAGGAGACAGAGAAAGACTGGGAGTGGCTGATCAGTGAAGCAGTCAGAATGCACAAAACATTCATCAGTTAAGTTTGCCATCTTATATGGGCAAGGTTCTTGACACCCCAAACCAATTGCAATAGAAACATTAAAGATCACTAAACTTGCTCTGTCACCAGGCTAGAGCGCAGTGGCACGATATCAGCACACTGCAACCTCTGTCTCCCGGATTCACGTGATTCTCCTGCTTCAGCCTCCTGAGTAGCTGAGATTACAGGCACATGCCACCATGCCAACCTAATTTTTGTACTTATCCTCGATTTCCCAAAATGCTGGAATTACAGATGTAAACCCCTGCGCCTGGCCCTGTGTTACTCTTTCAGTGATTTTCACTGTAGTGGAAGAGAGATCCTGGTTACAGGATGTTGGTCCTGGTTATGGTGTACCTGCTTACTTTCTATGTACATAATCTTAGGAATAAGTTATTTAACCTTTTTCAGGACTTGCTCTTTATGTAGTGTAATAAAATGCTTGGATCAACTGATTGCTAAGGACCTTTTTTTTTCCTCTAAAATGAAAACAGTAGATACTGTTACAAGTGATTGTTTTTTATTTATTGCACAGAGCAGTAGATTACTTTCCAGAATGTCACTTTACTTTGCTAAAGAAACTAATCCCATGGATGCATATCTTGACAATCACTTGTAACGGTATCTATAAATAAAGATAAAAAAAGATCATGCATACTTTGCTGTGTTTCTCTGCATTAGTTTTAGGCTCTGATAGGAAATCTCTTCATGGAGTGAAATCTTTACTTAAAATATCCCATGAATAGGATGACACATCTAAAATTAAAATTAGATCTTACTAACCAAAACACGGTATTTGAATCACATCCTCTGAGTTTTATCTTGAAATTGAAGGCTTAGTGCTGGCTATTGCTTTTGAGTGGCTTACTACTTTGGATATAAAACCTTTATGCTTTGCCTATAGGAGGAAAGTATTTTACAACTTAAATCACTGTATGATTTAATCTCTCTATTCTAAAAGTATATTTTAAAAATCTCTATCTCAGAATAAATTTAATTTTACAGAGATTTATTGCATTCTAGGCATAGTAGAGAAAGATGTGTGTACAAAAGAAAATAATTGCTGCATTATGCAATAGTTAACTGCACCGCTCTACTGCCTGAATATAACTTTTTCAACATTCAACTTTTTCCCCCTTACTATATCTATGCTTTGAATTCATGATGACTTTTATTTCCTTAATTCTTCAATTTTCTATTTTTCTATCTAGGCTTCCATTTCTCCTGTATCTTAAAGTCATGAAAACTCATTTCAGTCCCCCTTTCTTCAATATCCTCAACATCTTTGTCTCTCTGTCTTCTATACCTGCACTTTAAGGCCAATTGTCAACCTAGATTGTTTGTTGTCTCTGTTGACTATATCCAGGCTGCCCAGCACTGCTAAGGTAGATATCACGTACCTATAGGAGAACCAGAGAGAGCAGATTTATAGCTTCTAATTTCAGCTGGGCACTTAAATCTCCCTGTAGATCTTATAAGCTTTTACTCAAAGTGTCTTTTCTATATACTATTGTTTAGGTTCCTAGAACTCTTCCCAAATTCCCTTGCCCATCCTTATCCCTTGAGTCCTAGAACTTGACTATGCCTTGGAATTCATAGAGAAAAAACAGGCTGGACTAGGGGGACTCTCTTAGGTTTAACCTTTCATCTGCAAAATACCTGTGTCCACTCCAGCTTTTTTCCCCTACCTTTTCAAAGACAGCAGCGATTCTTTCTGTTAATAATAACTTTAAAAATCCTGCCTACTTTGAAATGGACCTCATCATCCCTAGTTCCTCAGGGACTTCAACCCATCCAGTATCCTGGCTGACTCATAACGTCAACGTTTCTTTCTACACTGACTCTTTTCAACAAATTTCTGTTTTTCCAACCGAAAATAATGAATAAACCCAGAACTCACTTTCATTTGATATATTCTTCCAGGCATTATATTATATAATTTAATTCATTAATAACAAACTTTATCAAAAGAATATCCTTCATTTCTTACTCAATGGTACTGATATATTGGTCACTGTAATTAGGATCCTGCCACTCAAAATCTATGGAACTACATTTGCCAAAATTACCAAAATTATCTCATTGCATAATTTAATGGACACTTTGTGGTTTTTATATAATTAATTTCTGAGGAGCATTTGCTAGTAGCGTTGACCATTTCATTTACATTAAAATGCTTTCATCTCTTGGTGTCTTTTTCTTCTATTTTTTTGAGCTATCTTTCTTTCAGCTTCTGTTTTAGACCTATATTGTCTACCATACCCTATGTTTCTGTGTTTTCCATAGTTTCATCATAAGCTCTATTATCTTCTCACAATATATTGGATAAGAAAGTTGTGAACTCTGCCAGATTTTCTGTCACCTGAATATTACTATCAACTACTTCTATGTTTTTTTCTGCATTAGAAGTAAAAATGTGGCTGGGCACAGTGGCTTATGCCTATAATCCCAGCACTTTGGGAGGCCAAGGTGGGTGAATCACGATGTCAGGAGTTGGAGACCAGCCTGGCCAATATGGTGAAACCCTGTCTCTCCTAAAAAATACAAAAATACTAGCTAGGTGTGGTGGAGTGTGCCTGTAGTCCCAGCTAGTCAGGAGGCTGAGGCAGGAGAATCACTTGAACCCAGGAGGTGGAAGTTGCGGTGAGTCAATACCGTGACACTGCATTCCAGCCTGGGCAATGGAATGAAACTCCGTCTCAAAAACAAAAACAAAAAAAAGTAAAAATGTTTCTGACAAGGCCTGTGGCTATGAGAAACATATATCAATTGATGACTCCACAATTCATATCTCAAACACAAATTTTCTCTCACATATCATATCTCTAAGAAATCTAAGAAAACTCCTGTTGGCTTCCCAGTGGTACCTGAAACTCAACTGGTATAAAACCATGCCTATAATTTTGATGTCCTAAATCTCCTTTCATTTTATCCTCTTACCACAAGGCACTTCTGTTTCCCTTGGTTTTATAAGCCATGTACTGGAGATCATCCTAGATTATTCTAGCCCTCTTCATTCCTACTGTTTACTAAATACTGTCAATTTCTAAATACCTCATCAATGAATTGTGTTATCTACATATTCATAGACTCTATCTTATCTCTGTTTCTCATAATCGTCCACTGTATTATTTTAATTGTGTTTTAACTGATGTTTCTGTCTCCCATTTAACTTCCTGTAATTCTCTATATTTTGTATTTTAATGATTTGACTTGTGTAAAATCTTTAAATTGTTCTTTATTACCTTCAAACAGAATGTAAACTATCTTGGGTATGAAAGACCATACATAGGTCTTATTCAATTTTTTCATGTCATTCCCACCTTGCAGCTTTTGTTTGGACCACACCTTGTTCAACCTACGGCCAGCAGGCTGCATATATCCCAGGATGGCTTTGAATGTGAACCAAATTCACAAACTTTCTTAAAACATTATAATTTTTTTGTGAGTCTTTCTTTCTCTCTCTCTCGCTCTCTTTTTAAGCTCATTAGCTATTGTTAGTGCTAGTATATTTTATGTGTGGCCCAAGACAATTCTTCTTCTTCCAGTGCAGCCCAGAGAAGCCAAAAGATTGGACACCCCTGCTAATACATATTCTTTGAATTATCTTTCACTTTAAACATAATGTCCTTTTTTTTTTTTTAACTATATTCTAAGTTCTGGGACACATGTGCAGTATGTGTAGGTTTGTTACATAGGTATACATGTATCATGGTGGTTTCTGTACCCATCAACTCGTCATCTACATTAGGTATTTCTCCTAATGCTATTCCTCCCCTACTTTCCCACCCCCCAACATTTCCCAGTGTGTACTGTTCCCTCCCACCCTCCGTGTCCGTGTGTTCTCATTCTTCAGCTTCCACTTATGAGTGGGAACAAGCAGTGTTTGGTTTTCTGTTCCTGTGTTAGTTTGCTGAGAATGATGATTTCCAGCTTCATTCATGTCCCTGCACAGGACATGAACTTGTCCTTTTTCATGGCTACACAGTATTCCATGATGTATATGTACCATATTTTCTTTATTCAGTCTATCATTGATAGGCATTTGGGTTGGTTCCTAAACTTTGCTATTCTGAATAGTGCTGCAGTAAACATATGTGTGCATGTGTCTTTATAGTAGAATGATTTATATTCCTTTAGGTATATACACATTAATGGGATTGCTTCAAAAGTTACTATAAATATAATCTCTCAAAAACATTTAATGCCTCTCAGTAGTCTATCCCAAACCACAGGAAGCAATTGTTGAATTGTCTTGTGTCCTTTTAACATCCTGTTCTTCTCTTTTAACATACAACTACTTATGCCGTACATATGCATATTGTAGTTATTGGGTAAGTTTCTATCTAGTTTATAAGAATGTAAGATCTATGAGGATAAGAGCTCTATCTTTTTCTGAGTGCCTAGTGCCTTGCTTAGTGCCTACTGGATATAGATAATACAGAATAGAAGATTGATAAATGAATTAATTCTAATGACTAGCAAAGTCCAATGACAGTGTAGATTTATAAAAATACTTTGTAAATTTAAAAGGTGACTGAGATTTTAAAGGCAAATGGAATTTATGTATCCATGGATATGGAGCTCTGATTTTTAACTACTCTCTACCAAAAAGTCATACATGACCCAAACCTTCTTTACTCTCAAGTTAGCTAGTATGAACGGATATCAAAAATGGTTTGAATACATTCGTTAATGGTTACCAAGTTAAATAAAAACATGGAACAACAATGTTAGGGTAGTATAACTCTTTTGTCTTGAATGGTAATCAAGTTTCCCACAGAATCTCTTCTTTTTGAAGGAGCTAGAAAGATATTTATACTTAGTTTTTTCAGCCTGGAATTGCTCATTCAGCCTACCTACAGAATCTACTTTCTGCTAATTCTCACAAGTAATACAATCTGTTCCATAAAACTCCTCCTGTCTGCAATATTGACTTTCCTGTCTACTAACTTTACTCTTGATTGATCTGATTTGCTCCTCAGGTTCAGTATAATTTTCTTGCTACAGACATGGACAATAGATATTATGGTCCTAAGTCTCAGGTATGTAGCTTCAGCCTTTCTTTTGGCATAATCCTTCCTTAGTTATTCTAGGTCAGTGCTTCCCAACTATAACTGTACACTCTAAATACCTGTAGTGCTTACAAAGTACAGATTAGCAGTGTCCAACACAGACCAATTAAAGAAATTTCTGGGGACTAGGTTCAAGCATGGGTATTTTAAAAGCCAGATATTAGTATTATTGACAGAGCCTCTCTGGCCCAATATGGTGACACTTTCCTGTTCTAAAAGCAGATAAAGTACTTAAGTTTTTTCAGCTGCCAGAGCCAATGTACCTCTTTCTTTTTAACAGGGAGCTGGGCAGAATCTAGAATTTATTGTAAAGGTGGAGATTTTGATTGAGGCAATGTTCCAGTAAAGGAATTCACAGTAAAATAGAGGAAAATAGGTTTAGAATGATACAACAAATAATTCACAAAACTTTGAAAAATCATTGGTTCAATTTACCTGTGTGCTGAGACAAACCAGATTCCTAAACTATTACCCTCATTGGAAATCTCTGTTTTGGAAACAAAGCTTTCTAGTAATTTATAAGGCTTTTGTTTTTCTCCAGATTACCTCTAGTAGAAGATGCTTTCAAGCTTTTTAGTTTTGGGCTGTTTGGTTAAATTTTACTTTTCAATTCGAATTTTAAGTTTCATCCAATTAAACTTCAACCTGTGATTTTTTTTTTTTTTTTGTACCATACTGTTAAAACACTATTGGTAACATATACTGAATGGTTTCTTTCAGTGACATCCATACAGTCAATAATGTTTTTCCAACATTTTTGTTTCTGGGGAGCTCTGAAAGTTGAAAAGCTAAATCTCTGAACACATTGTTTTTATATAGAGGACAAAAATGAAATAGGCTTGCTTTGAAATTAGAAATTGCTAATCCTATTTCCTAAAGCTGTTAACAGTGAGTCCCTTTTTACAATTGGATTATCCACTGATCCCAGGTGTGTGTACCATGTGTGATGGAAATTGAAAAAGCCTGTATGACTAGCTGCCATTGATTTTATGTTACTGCGCAATGGTAAATGTGCCATCTCTTTAACACCACTTTCAATGGCTCTATTAAAGTGCACTTTCAAGATTAGAAGTGCATGAAAGTCAATCATTAAGTGAAGAGAAAATTAAAACTACAATTATTAATGAGACTGACAACTTTTGGCTGGCTCAATAATTATTTAATTTTTAAATTATTTTATACAAATGTGCAGGTGTTATCAAAGTTATCATGTTTTACTGAGAGATAATTGCTCTTTTTTTTAATGTTGTTTTTCTCGTTGGATAACCTCTGAAGCCTCAACTGATCTGGTCCTCATGTTAGAATAAAACACAACCCTGACTAATATACCCTTATAAAGGGGTACTGCAGTTGTCTACAGTCTACAGTTGTCTACTGTCCCCCTTTATAAGGTTATATTAGGCAGGGTTCTCCAGTCGTGATGGTTAATATTGTCAACTTGATTGCATTGAAGGATGCAAAGTATTGTTCCTGGGTGTGCCTGTGAGGGTGTTGCCAAAGGAGTTTAACATTTGAGTCAGTGGGCTGGGAGAGGCAGATGTGAGTGGGCACCATCTAATCAGCTGCCAGAGCAGCTAGGATAAAGCAGACTTGCGGAGTCTTCTGGCCATCATCTTTCTCCCATGCTGGATGCTTCCTGCCTTCTAGCATCAGCCTCCAAGTTCTTCAGCTTTTGGACTCTGGGACTTACACCAGTGATTTGCCAGGGGCTCTCAGGCCTTCAGCCACAGACCGAAGGCCGCACTGTTGGCTTCCCTGCTTTTGAGGCTTAAGGACTTGGATTGGCTTCCTTGCTCCTCGGCTTGCAGATGGCCTATTGTGAAACTTCACCTTGTAATTGTGTGTCAATACTTTTAATAAACTCCCTTTCATATATACATCTATCCTATTAGTTCTGTCCCTCTAGAGGACCCTGACTAATACACCAGAGAACTAGAATCAATAGGATGTATACACATAGAAAAAGATTTATTCTAAGGAACTAGCACTCATTCACACTGTTATGGAGGTTGGCTAGTTCCATGATCTGCAGGGTGAATCAGTAAGCTTAAGGCCCAGAAAGAGCTGATGATTAGATTAAAATATAAAGACAGGAAAAAGCCGAGGCCCCAGTTAAAAGGCCAAGAGGCAGAAATAATTCTCTCTTACTTGGAAGGAAAGTCAGTCTTTTGTTCCAGTTGGCCCTTCAATTGATTAGATGAGGCCCACTCACATTATGGGAGCAATTTGCTTTACTCAGTCTATCAAGTAAAATGTTAGTCTCATCTGAAAAAACCCTTACAGACACACCTAAAATAATGTTTGATCAAATATCAGAGCACCCTGTGGGCCAATTAAACTGACATATAAAATTAACCATTACAAATAGTAAGGACACGTAAAATGTCATTATTAATTGGGATTCAGAAAGCATGGTTTGAAATATCTTAACTCATTTCCACATTTAAATAACAGCTAAAAATATTCCACCAATTCTCTCTGGCTAGAAGAGTGTTTCCAAACTTTAACCCTTAGCATAGAACACAGAGATACATAACTGAAGCAGGAAGTGACTTCTTCTTTGGTAGAAATATAAAACCTCAAGTGTTGATGTGGTCCTTCTGCCAGCCACTCTCATAAAAGTTGGCAGGGTGCAGTGGCTCATGCCTGTAAACCTAGCACTTTGGAAGGCTGAGGCAGGCAGATCAAGACTCCATCTCAAAAAAAAAAAAAAATGTCTAGGGGTCCACAGTCATGAGTTTTTCTGACCATGCACATTTCCAACTCAGTAAGTACTATGAAGAAGATTAGTATGTTTGTTCATTCTTAGCATAGATGAGCATAACTACCTCATAATTCTTGCATTATCAAAGTGTCATTTGTACTTCGATTGCTTTTTTCCATCTGTCTACACACAGAGACATACATTTCAAATTTATTCTTTTTACTGTTTTATTTTACATTTATTTAAATATTGTCAAGAAAAGAATGTTAATATTACATTTATGAAATCATGCAGTTTGTGCACTAGCTCTATTTTCCCAACAGACAGTAAAATAAATGCATAATTAATACAATTAAAAAAATCTGTGTGCTACATAACATAACCTGATTACCACCAATGGTTTGAAAAAAATAAGTTTGTAAAAATTATTTTAAAGGACCATAATACCAGCCACAACTTGAAAAGTTTAAAGTAACTATTTTTAAAAATAAATGTTTAATCCTATAAATATGTCTAAAAGAGTAAAGTGGGCTTTTGTAAACCAGCGGCTATACAGTAATAAAAATAGATGGTAAATTTGATTATATAATATTCACATTGCTCTATTGGTGGTTTAGGCCTAAACATATGAATATTTGTGTATTTATAAATAAATTTGATGTAATATATGATATTAATATATTATGAGATGTAAAACATAGACCAAAATTAAAAATGTGAATGGATGGTATATAAACATACATAGAAATACATATGAAACATATTTCTCCACTATTCAGTTGATAGTCTTGAGCAATCTTTAGTGCTTATACTCCATCAGATGAAATCTGTAAATCGGCATCAGAATTTGGCTGCTCACATGAATCAATCATTTCACAGTTCTTAAAGACCCTCTATTTATTTGCCTTAATCTCTTGCTTTATTACCTTCCTCTTCACAGTTTTCAATTATTTGTATACTTTAATTTTAGTTGTGGGTAGAGTTAGCAGAGCAAAACAATGGATAACAGAATAAAAGAACAACTGCAGAAGGACCAATACGAGTAGATTTAGGTATCCTGATTAGTGGTGTTCAAGAATGTTAAACAGATTTATTTTTCTAGGAAAGTTACAGTTTTTTTTTTTTTTGAAGTAAATAGCTGAATTGGCAAAGAGATACTTTGTGGACTGCCAACTCAGTATTATGTTTACTATGTACTTAAGGACAAACAAGGGTCTTTCAATTTTTGCTTATGAAGACAAAGAGAAAACCTTCTGTTTTAAGTAGCATGTGGCTTATAGAAGCATCTTATTAAAATAACATTTTCCCTGTGGGCATATGTATTAAGAACCAGTTTACCCAGCCTAAAATCAATTACTTCTGCCTATGGCAATGAAGGTCTGAGTTAAACATAATTCTCAAAGGTAGTTAGCATTCCATTGAAGGTTATTGCTTCTATCCAAGAGAGGACTTACCCCATTTAATCAATTCTCTGAGGGTTAAACCTTGGATAGTAAACAATTTAGATTATAAATAGTGCAATTATTAAGTATAACAAGACACTGTGTTTTAACTAGATAATTCATGTAGTAATCAATGGCTAGCAAGAGTTCTGATTATTTAATATTTACTTAAACTTTTCTTCAGAAGTCAACATAAAACAATTTTATTTATTAACTTATTTCTATGAGTCTAGACTTGCTGTCTCCCTCTCTTTCATATATTCTGCTCATTTAGTCAGAGGTGTTTGTTTATTTGTTTCTTTGTTTCTAAATAAGGAACTGAGGTTACTTTCCTGCTTAAAATGTCCACCTGCTCTTCCATGTTCTCTGGCAGAATCCAAAGGCCTTTACAGGGCTGGCTTAGTAGGGTTTTCATTATCTGACTCCTGTTTACTTTCCTAGCCTCAGGTTTTATCTCAGTAACTCTCCTGTTTTTTTTTTTTTTTTTTTCCTTCCTTTCTTCCCTTTAATTCTACAGTTTTGTCATTCTAAATTTATTTAAAAAATTTCTTCAAACACAGTTCAGTCTCTCACTTTTGAGTGTTTAGGCTGTTGCCTCTGTTAGGAAATTTCTTCTGTTTTTGCCTTACTCATTTATTTCAATGTTTAGGATTGAACATGGAAACCAATATCGCTGGACATCCTTTTCTCACTTGCCAAAACAAGATTAGTATTCTTTCTCAAAAGTCCCATAATGCTCTGGTTTTTTCCTATCATATGTCTTTCCATCCTGAAGTTGCTGCTTTATTTAATACCATGTCTAATACTTCTGTGTGCCCATTATGTTCCTGGAGACTAGGTGCTAAGCAGATGGTAGTTACTCAAGACATGTTTATTGAGTAATTAAGTGATTAAAATATTAGTTAATGTACAAGTGTTTCTCAATTTCTTGGTTAATACAGAAGCAATTCTTGACACACCCCCAAAATTTGATGCACTTCTGTCAGAAGCCATGGTTTATTCTGTAGTGTGCTAATGGAAAGTGGGCGTCATAGTAAGGTCTCTATGAGTATGAGGTGGATGAGGGTGTGTGTGTGTGTGTGTGTGTGTGTGTGTGTGTGTGTTCAGTTTGAAAAGTCCCCGGATGCTCTGATAAGGTTTACCTGATGTAATATGGCTTCTGTGCTAGATTTAGTAATTTAAGGACAGTCATTTGAATTCTTCCAAAATTAGCTACCTGTTTTAATACAAATTTGAAAACCTTTGAACTAAAAACTTGGGGAGAAAAGAAAAGATCTAATTATTTGGGGACAATGGCTAACCGATTACCTACCTATGCCTTCATTTTCCCATTCTGTTCCTAATAGTATTATTCATCACCTGGCAATTCTTTACTTGCCATCTGTGTAGAATATAGGTGCTACTATTAATGGTGCATCCAAGAATATGACTTAGCCATAAGAGACACCTGCTAAGATTTCTGTTTAATGGGAATATGGAGGTGTTTGTTAGCTCCCAGTGTATATCTAAATAGCATAAATTTTAAATTATAGGTAGAATTCTGTCAACAGCTACTATACCTTTTTCTAGCAATATCCAGGAAAAGATTTTGCCAATATAATCAGATGAGAAAATGAAATAAATTATGAATATTAAAGAGTAAAACATTTTAAAAGAAAAACAGTGGATTTTGAAATCAGCTTTTATAAAAAATGGAAGAAAGTTTCAGAATTCTTTTAGATTAGTAAAACTGAGTCATAGCAGTCATTATACTAGCAGGATTTACTGAAATATTTGGGGAGGCATATGGTATTAAAGCCAGCAAAAAATGGTTTTAATGAACTATTTAAAAATATTATACCTTATGTCTTAGAGAAAGAATATTGTTATACAGAAAAACTTACTTTTTGAGAATGAATCACTGATGAAAATTGATGGATTAATCAATTAATGGTGTGAAGGTAGAGGCCTCACCTCCTGGAAAAACAAATTTGACTCCTACCTCACACAGAATAAATTGCTTGATGATTTAAATGTGAAAATATTTTTATAGTACTAAAGGAAATATGGGTAAATTGTAGAAGTATTGACATTAGTAAGATATTTTGAAACGTAATACCAAAAGCCAAAATTATTTCAAACCTCTCCAGCAAAAAAAAAAACACAAAAAAACTACATGATAAAAAATATGTAATGTATATCATTTGTGATAAACCCTAAGAAATTTGAAAATGTTATCTTAGTAATGTTATCAGAGTAATGGGGAGAAACATACTCTTATACACATATTGTATGTGATGCATCAATTAAAAACCTAATTAAAGGTTTGAAATTTTTCATCCAAAATTTAGTCTATGCTAAGGATACATGTACAAAGATGTTATCATAACTCCAAAATGTTAATTTCTGTGGAAGCAGGGAATTAGTGCATTTTTTTTTCCGTTTTATGCAAAGTATGTAGAACAGTGTCAAGTATATGAGGTAACTGACTACTGCCTCTTCATGAACCCTTTGTTCTAGTCAAACTGAGCCCCTAAACAACACATAGGGGTAACTTCATTTTATGGTATCTATTTTAATAGTACTTGAAGTATTCTTTCTTCTGAAAAGGCCTTTCCCTTTGTCTCTGTCCAAATTTTTTCATTTGTCCCAGATGTGTTTTAATTTTTGAAAAATAATTTTTAAATTTTTTCCATTCCACCATTTATTTTGTATTTCTCATATAACATTTAATTCCATATGTGTGTGTGTGTGTGTGTGTGTGTGTGTGTATAAATATATATGTATATATAATCTTTGTTCTTCTGAACATGTAATTTACACTCAAAAATATGTTTTTTGATGATATAGGTCAATGCCTTATTTATCATTTTATATTGTATAGTTGATAGAAAACACTTTCAACGGAGCAGAAGATTTTTTGAATTATAGAGCTGAGAAGAATTTTTCAGAAATGGTGCAATTACAGTCTTTCTTATATAGAATCTAAAAAAAAAAACAAAGAAAAGATAATGTTTACAAAGTAGCTTAAAAATCTAAGGGAAAATGTCAAAATTATTCTCAAGTTAAGCTTTTATTTCACCTGCCAAATACAGCTTATGTATATATTTTTAAAATGTAACTAATTCAAGGATAAAGCATTGGAATTAGGAGTTTTTTTTTTTTTAAACCAATGTTTTATTCATTCTAAGTCATTGTTTTGTTCCATTTCACAGTAATTAATTTATGTCAGTGATCTTATCAGATCACACATGCAGGAGTCACAGCAAAAGTAATTTTGAAGCTAGCATGAGTAAGAGATTCAGAACAGATAAATGCTTACAGAAGTTTTTTATGATTTTTCTCTAACCTACAAATATCTGAACTCTTTCTGAGCTGATCCATTTGAGAATTTAAGACCAGCAAGTTTAGATAAGCATCTTAGGAATTATGACTCTGTTTTCTCAAATGTGGCAGGTGTGCAGAACTTTATTTTGGCTTGCTTACAGAATCTTAATCCATGAAGGAAGTATGCCACTTTATCTGTCTCAGTCATTAGTTCTACTGACACTATAAGTCGGGAGATCCAAATGCAATCACGGAGAGCACACACCTGCTTAATGCTTAACAGCTCTTGTCATAGTGGTCATTTAAACACAAGGTGGTACTAAATATGTCCCTATTTTCTGGGCAAGTCATTGTCGGGCTGGCAGATTTCCCCACCGAGAGGCTTGTCTAACATGGCTTCTGCCGCCATCGCGTCCTGCACTTCTCCGTTAAGAAGCAGTCATTCATCTGTGAGTTCCGCATTGCTTCCGCTGGACTCTCAAAGCACTCTGAACTTAACAATACCCAGATGCTCCAGGACTGGCTGATTGTATTTTCGATTTTCCAGGAATGGCCAAGTAGATATGTGTTAGACTTGGGTTGACGGAGTCAGAGCAAAACAGCCTACTCCACAGCTAAAAACAGGAAGTCTCACAATGAGTTGCCCCAAGTCTCTGAGGTGGGGAGAAACAAGGCTGATTTATTTTGAAAGTTTTCTTGCTTAGATCTCATTAGAGTGCTTAGGAGGCTGCCGCGACTACCCTCAGGTATGTGCAAGAGCTTTAGCCCAGGGAAAGAGTTGAGCAAAGCTGTCCTATAGAGATCAGGCCTTACCTATAGTATCACCAGAAACAACGATAATCACAACCACCACCACCCAAACGGGTATTTTCTGCTTTTACTTATACCAATAATGCATGTCTACTCAGGCTGTGCATTTGCCTAGATACTATTGCTAAAATGCTCTCAGCTCATTTTTTGATGTTAATCATGCTATTATGCTGTAATGTTACAGATCTGATCTCTCATTTAAAAAAACACAGTTGAATTTTATTTTAATTTGCCTTTTCTCTTGATTTTCAAAGTTCCAGCATTTTGGCAGTCTAGGAAAATGTTTCACACTTTTTTTTTTCCAGATTAAAACAATGCCTGTAGCATTCATCATTTAAGAAAATAGTGTTTTTCTCTTTCAGATCCCAATTTCCACTCATTATTAGAGAGCTGAATTCTAAATCAAAGATTGTGGAGAAGAGATGTGCAACCTGAATAAAACATTTCCAGAAAAACCTGAATAATGGTCCCGAATAAAGGGACCTGAAATGTTCTTGAATGGTAATTGGAAGAAATTCAAGTGTGTGTATTCAGGAGCACATGTACTAAGAGGTTAGTTATTATTATTCCTAGTGCTATTTAACATTTATGGGGCCCCAATAGTATATTTAGTTCTGAATTGAACACAAGTGGTCTGATAAGTGATCTCCCATCTAAATTATCCATGTGGAGATTCATCTGTAATCATTCTTTGTGCAGAGAAAGGCAGCACTGACAAACAACCCGAGTAGGGGGACTGTGAATGCAGCAGTATCATCTAACTCATAGCCAAGTGAAAGAATTTGTTCAGACAAATAGGACCTTTGAAAATATCACTGACACAATTTTTTTCCTCTTACTTGATTTTTCTGTGACTGGACACACTTGTTGGACTCATATCACATCAATGAAAAATTGGAGAAAGAAGTAAAGTTTTAGAAGGAGACTGTGATTAGGTTTAATCTCTGACCTCAACGACTTTATACCCCACAGATAAGTAATACAGTCTCTTTCTTGTCAACAATGTAAAACAAGGATGGCTACTTTTGAGATGCTGTCTCTGATACTTAATTCTGAAAACCACAATAGAAAAAAAATACTGAAGGAATCAATACCATAGTACAAAGGAAATTATAAATAGGAACCCATTCCTATGATAATTCAATTTAAGATGGAATTGAGAAAGGGAGATGTGTGTGAGTCATGGTAGAATCTATAGAAATAAATACATACTTCTATGTATGAATCTCTGTCAGTTACTCTCTACACACTAAGGAAAAAAACGCTCCCACCTCCTAAGAAGAAACTAAACATCCACCAATAATAAGAACACAGGGGACATTGAATTCTAAGCTAAAACACATAGACTTTGTTCCCTAGCATTGGGGAGCTGTTGAAAATTTTTGAGCAGGTGAGTGACATGTCCAGAATTGCATTTTATGAAGATTAACCTGATGGCATTTTCAGGATTGATTAGCGTGAAGCCTGTATTGTGACAGAGCAGATTGTGGTAATGCAAGTCTGAAATATGGTGGTGGCAATGAGAATAGAAAGGAAAAAATTGATTTGAGAGATCCATGACAGTGGAACGACGGGACTTGATTATTAAATATGGGACCTGAAGTAGAGAGATGTCAGAGATGACTCCAGATGCTTTGAGCCTGGATGAGAAATCCAGTATGGAAGAGAAAATATGTCCTGACTGTCAGTGGTTTATTATTATCTCCTAGACGCTGTGAATCATGTAATCGATTGTATTTTTAAAATCTTGGGTCCAAATCCATGTTCCGCATCTACTAAGCATACCATGTAATCCTAGCATCTGTTTTTTGGACAGTAATCCATTGCCAACCACAGGTAATACATTACAGAAACGTATTGTGTGTGGCAAAACTACAGTTGACGAAACTAAGAGACTGCAAAAACATCACATTTAAAATACTAAAAAATAAACCTCAGTAAATAAAAATTCTAGTAAAAGTCTGCTTCTAAAATAAAATGGATCGATCTGAGTTAAATACCTGCTTTAGTTTTAACCATCTCATCAAAACAAAAGCACCACACACACACACACACACACACACACACACACACACGGAACTCTTCTCTGGAATTGATTTTGTTTGTTCAGATGATATGATAGAAGTGGCATATTCTGCTGAGGCCGATTATCCTAGAAGTTTTGTATTATGTAGGCTGTATTTCTTTATAAAGTTTTCAAACTACCTTTTACTGTCTTGAAATTTAATGTATCTGACAGTTGCATTCTCCATTGCCTTTTTAGTAAGTCTCAGACAAATGTTTGTGTACCTGCTTGGCATGTTCACAAATTGCTAAGATCATGAAGGACAAGTATTTCTACTCTTTCATATGCACATTGAGATCATGGGATTTAACTTGATTCCTTATACCTGCAGAATCCCCTAGACTTTTTCAAGTTTTCCACAGAAGAAGAGAAGTGAAATTTCAGTAGTCTTTTGCTTAAGGAGATTGAAACTATTCTGTGTAAAACTGTATACATGCAGTTAGAACATTTTATGCCTATATATATAACTGTTTTATAAAAAAATAAAAACATGATTGTCAAAGTCCCAGTGGATAAGGTATTATAGTACTAACTTCGTTTATGACCTCAAATGTTTCCACCTTCATTTTCTTCTGTTTTTTTTTCTTCTTATTAAAATTTTTATTTTCTTTAATTGTGGGTTTTTCTTTTTGTAATTCTCATATATCATTTAGCTGAGATTCTCAAACTGTAGCAGTCTCATAGTCATATAAAGCCAGAGGATAAATGTCACTATCTTCATGTAAAGTATAAAAGTATTCCTCCGGCCGGGCATGGTGGCTCAAGCCTGTAATCCCAGCACTTTGGGAGGCTGAGGTGGGTGGATCACGAGGTCAAGAGATCGAGACCATCCTGGCCAACATAGTGAAACCCCGTCTCTACTAAAAATACAAAAAATTAGCTGGGCATGGTGGCGTGTGCCTGTAATCCCAGCTCCTCAGGAGGCTGAGGCAGGAGAATTGCCTGAACCCAGGAGGCGGAGGTTGCGGTGAGCCGAGACCGCGCCATTGCACTCCAGCCTGGGTAACAAGAGAGAAACTCTATCTCAAAACAAAACAAAACAAAACAAACAAACAAAAAAGTATTTCTCCAATTATTTTTGAAGACGTTTCAAAGCTTTAGTTTCAATATAAACATTTGTTGTTGATGCTATTGTTGTTGAGTAAAGGCAGTGTTCACAGGAATTGAAGTAATAAAAATTTCAAAGAGATGCCATGATTGAAGCAGGCAGCTTTAGACTCCACCTATAATTTTGAAGGACTTGTTCACAAAATGATGTGCAACTTAATGGTCAAGATTTCAGTTGTAGGAATCAGACAAATTTAGTTTGAGATCTGATTGCATTATTAACTAGCTGTGGCAATGGGCTTAATTTCACTAAGCTTTAGAGTCCATAAAATGGGAGAATAATAATATTTACTTCACAGCATTGTTGCAAAGTTGAAATAAAATACTATTATGTGTAAAGTATGTAGCAAGGGCCTGTCACATAATTAGTGGTGTGTGTATGGTTTCCTGTGTTAATCCATAGCTGTTTGTAGTCATAACAGAAGGTACTCATTTGATCTTGGTAATTTTAAAACAGCTTCCTAGGAAACTTCAGGAGTTGAATAGCTTTTTTCCTCTTCAATGCTGTGGAAACATTATACACCTTCCTTTACTACCATATACATTTCTGCATTATCATTGTGGTTTAATTATTTGGTTCCTTTTGTTCCTCCAAGGAAACTGTGGGCTTCCTGAATACTTGCTCTGAGAAAGGATATGGATCTCTCAGTGTACACTAAATGATTTGTGTAAAATCATAGCTTACCCTAATATTAAATATTTTAAATAGCATTAGGACATGGAAATACTCTAATAACATGATAAAGTTATTTGTGTTGAGTTTTAGTCATATTTAGGTAATGAATACTTTTTAATGAAAATATAAAGCTAAATTACAGAAATGACTCTAATACATGGTATACTAAGGACAGAGCTAAACAGTTGGTACATTTGAAAAGACCAATGGAAATGCTGGATCACTTATGAGATTAAATTCCCATTTTAAGTGAGTTAAAAAAATGCAAGCATTTCAAACATCATGATTCAATTTTCAATTCACTGTATTATTTCATGGGCAAAGTGCTTATAATATTCATATATTTTCATATTCCTTGATGGAACTGATTTATTGTTTTGAGATTAGATACAAATGTATATGAACAAATATAATGCCTCATTAGAAATTTCCTCCTCAAATGCCTATAGATGCAGATCTTATTTGCAATGCAATAAATAACCTGAAATAGTTTCAAAGTTTGAGGGCAATCTATTCATCTTTATCCCTGAGTTTTTTATTCTGTGATATATCAATAGCAACATACATGGCTTTCTTATATACTTTTAACACTTTGCCCAAAAAACTATTTTCTTTTAAGTCCTCAAACCAAGCAGAAAGAAGAAATAACTTAGGTAAAACTAAACACAATAAAGTCAATATAGCACAAGGTAGACTTAATCAAATTAGAAAAATGTGACCCATCACATTAATGCCACTTGTTCTTAGAAAAAGATATAGATAGAGATGATTACTTTAGTAATCTGAGGATAATATTCACCTCATTTGAGCCTGAGTTATCTTGGCAAATTGAATCATGTAGATTTTACTTTTTTCTGTAAATAACATAGTGACCCACGTCCTCTGATGTCATCTGACTGGTGACTTCTTTTTAGCATAGCGTGCATTTTGAAATATGTGGATGAAGACATTTAGCATCACTACTTCTCTGTTTTCTTTTCAAAAGATCATTGGAGAAGAGAGAGTGAATGCTTGACTCTTTAAGTATAAGATACTTGGAGCATTTTATGTTTCCTCTATATGGAGAGATTTGGACGAGTCCTTCATTCATAGGTGTGAGATTATCTGAAGGACTGCTTATTTCTAGGACTTGGAGTCTTGAAACATAGTTTCTCAAAATGTAGTAGGTGAATTGCTGCTGGGACATAAGGTTATTTTAGGTGGTAGATGAACAAACACCTTTAACAGCTGAGATTTTTGTAATTTTGAATATGAGGTAGAAAAAACAGCTAATTAAACATATTGGATATTTAATGAGATAAGTGAAATTAGTGAATATATAGATATATCTCTTACTTTAGATATTAATACACTCTCACCTCCCCGCCCCCCATAGCAACATCACCACTTCTCTATATTCTCATTGAAGAAGATAGTGAGTCCTTGGCTCTTTAAAAGTAAGGTGTTTTGAACATTTTAGGAATTTTTCTATACTTGGAAAGATTTGGAAGAGTCCTTCTTTCATAGGTACCATATGCTAATATTATAATATAATATAATAGGTAGTGACTACAGCAAATACCTGTATTCTTTTTGATGATATATTAATATGTCTTACAAGGATATGGCAGCCAAAATTATGAAGAGATTATACTCATGGCTAAACTTTGAGAAATGCTGCCCTTAAAGTGAAAGATTGATTAGGTAAATGATACATTCTTTGTTCAGTTCCTGTGTCTTTCCTCAGTCAGGAAGACTGAGCATTTTGTTGCTATCACCACCAATGAACAAGAGAGAATGCATTAGGATAACATTTTCCAATGAAAAAGCATAAGCTCGATGTGCTGCCTACTAATGTATTATTTTGCTTATTTTGGTTTAAGGTAACACAAGAATTGTTTTTAAATTGTAAATCGTGCAGAAAGTTAATCAGTTTGAAGGAGGGATTTTTTTATTTCTGGTTACAAAATTTGGGTATCCTGGGGATTACATGTTGGGTAAATCTGTTTGCATATTTATTCTTTCAATTATATATTCAATAAATATTTATTAGGTTTCTACTTTTTTCTTTCAGTTGACTATAAAACACTTATTGTGACATACATATTTTACAAAAATTATAGACGTCACTTTTGTCGATACAAAGAAAAGAGAAACGCCTACAATTGTTAGGTAAAATTATCTTTGCAGATTTTTGTGCTTTTTTTGTCATAAGAATAGAAAACAATATTTTGCAAGTTGTGGGTCATAGACTATCTGAAGTACTTCCCAATATTCAAGTTCTCTTGGTGGTGTCTGGAAGTCCACAATTTTAACTAATTTTTAGGTGATTTTTATGTGTATTTCAAAGTTTAGGAGCCACTGAGAAAGAGAGTAGATAATCAGTCAACTCTTTGTGCAGAGTTTCACATATAAATGAATGCTAAACATTCTCCTTAAATAATTATGAAGTATGGTTCTACAATTTGAGGATTAGCGGATTGCTTTTATTCTTTCATTCTCAACCCCTTCAGCCCCTGCCTGAGGCATACACACATAGATCCCTAACACTTGAACCTAAAACTGCTTTTAAAAATATTGACTCTTCTACTATTATGTCCTTATATTAACCTGAAGACCACCCAAATGCAATGATTTAATTTCACTTCATTTTCAAGATGCTTAATTAAATAAACAACACACTCTATCTCTCTCTCTTAAATATGAAAGCTGAAAAACAAAATGTCTTCACAGAATACTACAGATTGAACCTGGCTATGCTTCAAGATATTTTCATTGATTCATTTGATACATTTTCTATTGAACTGATCAAAAATTGTCAGAACAATTGTCAGTTTTAGGATAATTTTATTGCTGCTTCTAGCTGTAGCCTGGTGGGGGGTGGGGGGGAAGAAAGACAAATGTAAACACATCTCATTCTAATGCAGAGATGAATAGCACTGAAGGAGTCCCAGAGTGGCGTTTCTGGCTTCAGTCAACAAAGCTGAAAAGCAACCTGGGACAAACAAGGAAAAATGGAGGGGAAATGTTCCCATAAATTCAAAATTAAGTTCCTTCTTCAATTTCCTTGAAACAAACTCCCTGTGGTGAACATCTGGCAAGCCATTAACTTTTGTTACTTTATTTTATTAAAAAATCTTAAGGTGAGAAAAATTTCTCTGTTTGGAGACTTGATTCAGCATTAAGGCTAAAAGTCCAGGCCATTGTGCTGTCATTTGCATAGTACTCATGATCCATTAGGGCATATCACACTTACAGCTGTTACTGTTTTCCATCAAAGGTTACGGTTATTTGTCATTTTTTAAAGTCATTAATTCGGAGTTATTTTTTAAATATATAGATCAGCTGACTGGTGGCCCATGTCTGCTTGAAGATTCTTTATACTTTGTAGCTTCTTACCTGCATTTTTTCACTGCATTATTTTCAACAGGAGCTTGAGCGTCAAAACTATTTACATAGAGCTTTCTCAATGATCCATCAGAAGGATGTGAACTGTTGATTGCACGGCTTTCTTTATTTGCACAGCTGCTATAACCTTCAATGTAAATTATTTTCTTACTCTCTCTTTTCTTCTTCATATTTTTTTTTTGTGAGCTAATTGTCACTTTCTTAAGTAAACATGCGTATTCCACCACCAGAACTATTCTTGCACATCATCTTTATGCCATTGCAGTTGCTTATTAGTCAGGTTTTTTTTTTCTGTGAAAAGTGCTGAGTAAATGTTAAACAAATAAAAATTATTTATTTTTTTGCTGAGTATAATGTAATTTATGAACTTGCATCTTTATATTTCCTTGATTATATGTACCCATTTGTCTACTATCTGTCTATCTAAACTCATTTATCTTTCTTATTTAACATATGAGGTGTGTTTGTCTGTTCTCATGCTGCTAATATAGACATACCTGAGGCTTGGTAATTTAAAAAGGATAGAGATTTTATGTACTCACAGTTCCCTATGGTTGGAGAGGCCTCACAATCATGCTGGAAGACAAAGGAAGAGCAAAGGGACCCCTTACATGGCAGCAGGCAAGAGAGTGTATGCAGGGGGACTCCTCTTTATAAAACCATCAGATCTCATGAGACTTATTCACTATTATGAGAGAAGCATGGGAAAGATCCACTTCCATAATTCAGTTATCTCCCATTGAGTCCCTCCCATGACATTGGGAATTCTGGAAGCTACAATTCAAGATGAGATTTTGATGGGGACACAGCCAAATTATATCATGAGGTTTAAACAAAGCAGTCGTAAGTTTAAAATGTACTCAGTTTTATGAATAAATCTAATACATTTTTTCCCCTACAGCAATGCACAAATATAATTTCTACTTATTATAACTGCCTTGTCCCTGGACAGCGATACAGTACATATGGCAAGCTGCTACCTGATTCTCAATCTTTTATGAGTAAAAACATACATATTTTCTCCTTCTTTTGGCTTTTTGTTTAATGAAATACAGAAAAACTTCAATATTGTTTTCTGAGCAATTATAATAGCTAGTTTTTAGTTTATAAAACACTTAATTATATTATTAATTTTGAGATATAGGAGATTAAGTATAAGTAGCTGAATTTTGTGTTTTGTGTGTGTATTCTAATATGATACATAGTGAGTTACATTAAAAAATACAAAAAAGGCTTATTTATATTTTCCTCAAATAATCTCAACTTAACTAAATATCTACATCTATACTGATCAATGTATAAAATGTTATGCTGTTTGCAGAATGAATTTTATAGAACCCCTTTGAATTTAGCAGTAACTTTAGAAATTGAATCTGGATTGGTATGATTATGGAAATGAGAAATCAAGCAGGAAAGATAGCATTTTGAAAATAGAAGACGGAGGTTCAGATTTCAAGGATTTTTATAAGAGGTTGTATGAAGAGTAAGTGCAAAATTCCATGATTCTAAATATGCTACTCTTTCCAAAATAGTAAGTTTCATTTTAAAAAATATTTTTAAATTTTATTGAGGTATTTTTAAACACACATATGGAGTAGAGTATAAAAATTAAAACAATTTTATATGTATAATTGAGCCTCATAACTTCTTGGGAAAAATAGAAGATCCATAAAGAATTTCACTTTTGTATTGCTTTTTAATTGTAGGAACACTTTACAAGTATTCCAAAACCCAGGTGTATGTAGAATTAAAACATGAAAGCCCACTTTTAGGCTCTAAGCAGCAAATTCTATTTCTTTCTGCCATTATAACTGCAGTTTCTTATCTATTTACTGGTACTTAATTTTCTTTTTTCACTTAAAATATATCTTGGAGTTCTTTTTGTATGATTTATTTTGTTCTTTTAAATTACTTCATAATTTTTCATAGTCGAGATATAATTTTCAGATGGGAGAGTTCACTGGCCTTCATTGCAGGACATGCAATAGGGGTGGCTGTATATTCAGCCACTGCAAGCTCAAATCCCTTATGGGAGAGGAAGCATGCAGACCGGCAAGTGCAGGAGCCAGGATGAGTGTTCTGGGCTCTAGCCCCAAGGCAGTGTCTAGACGTGGGTCTCTGACTCCTTACGTCTAAATGGGAGTATGTTACAATGCACTCTTTCAGCTTTGCTGTTTGCAGACAGCTTGCATGAACCAGCTGAGTATCTTCTCTGTACTCAGGTTCTTGTCCAGCATCCAGGAAGAATCAGGTCACACACAGACTTGAGGGATGAATGCAGGGTTTGTACTGAGTGGTGGAGGTGGCTATTAGCAGGATGGATGGGAAGCTGGAAAGGGGATGGAGTGGGAAGATGATCTTCCCCTGAGGTTTGGGTGCCCAAAGGCCAGTCTCCTCTCCAGTCATCCCCAGCTGAAATTTTCCTGGTGTACAGATGCTCCTTCCTTTTTCTCCTTCTCTGCCACGCTGTTCTGCCATTTGTCTGCTTGCCTTCACCTGGAGCTTGGGATTTGGGGCTTATATAGGTACAGTATAGGGAGCATGGTGGGCCAGAAGGTAACTTTTTGAGCATGAAAACAGGAATGCCTGTTCTCACTTAAGGCCATAGTTTCCAGGCTTGAGGATGGGGCCTATGCCGGGGAATCACCTTCTTCTTCTACCCAGTATTTCCTTGTCTCCTGTCTGTATCAATTTTATTTATAATTTCTTCATTGTTGAGAATTTTGTCTATATTTTTGCTATTAATAAATTATGTTTTAATGAACTTCCTTTTCATATTTCTGAGTGAACAAGTGAGGTTTTTTTTTTTTTTCTCTTTTTTTGAGAGATGGAGTCTCATTTTGTGGCCCAGGTTGGAGTAGAGTGGCATCATCTTGGCTCACTGCAACCTCCACCTTGCAAGTATAAGTGATTCTTTTGCCTCAGTCTCCTGAGTAGCTGGGGCTATAGGCACACATGACAATGCCTGGCTAATTTTTGCATTTTTTTTAGTAGAGATGAGGTTTCACTCTATGTTGGTTGGCTAGGCTGGTCTCAAACTCCTCACCTCAGGTGATCTGACCCCCTCTGCCTCCCAAAGTATTGTTATTACAGGCATGAACTACTGTTCCCAGCCCCAAATGAGTAATTCTAACAGATGGATTTCTAGAGACAGGACTGTTGGTTTGCCATCATACTCACATTTGTGTTTGATACATCTGTCATAGTACTTTCTCCTATCAACTGTGTACAGAAGACCATTTGTCTCCACCAGTGCCAAACCAGATATAACCAATACTAATTATTACATCTTATTTTATTTTTTATTTTCTTGATTATTGGTTATGCTGATTAGCTTTTCAAATATTTATTTTCTCTTTGAAGTACCTATCCTTATTTCAATGATTTTCTATAAGTTTTTTTTTCATATTGGTATATAGAAATACTTTATATAATCAAGCTAAAATATAGACATAAAAGAGGCAGAAGAGTGAGGTAACTTACCAGTCTTACGTTTTTTCAACTGCAGTAAAGGCATCTACTTCATAGTAAGGGCTGAATAACTTTTAGCTGTTTTTATTAACCTTCTATGATAAGTATTGAAATCCACAGTGCTCTTTCTAAAGAAATCTCTTATTAAAATTCTTTATGGAATATAGAAGTACAAAATAGAATTGACGTGTTCTAAAAATGTTACATACATGTATTTCTATTACTTGATGTGCATATACCTAAAGGGGATCAGTAAGATGGTGTGTGGGCACTTGCTGCATTTTAAGTAGAAACTCATTATTTGATGCATTTAATCAATATTGAGAAAGGGAAGTTTTCTCAGATCTCCTCTCCAAACATATATCTATCTGATTTATCTAAATGTACCTATTGTATGGTATAAATTAATAAGATAATTACTGATATTTAATAAATTTATTATTTGTACCTGTAAGTAATGTGTGTAGAAGATTTATATGGGAATTAATTTTAAATTTGTTACACTATTTCAGGGTATTGGTAAGTTTTGTGGAGTTCCACTATTGTCTATTTTCTTTGAAATTTTAGTTCCAGAGTTTATATTTTATGTATGGATATGTGTATATACAAACATATATGCATATTATATACACACAAAATATATATGTATATGTATTTGTACATTTTATCAGAAAAACATTATTTAGAGAAATAGAGGACAGATGAACATAAATCTGACCAGCAGACATGCCTTGTTCTTGAAAAATAAGAATCTAATACTAGTGTCTATGCAGACAGATTTTGGCAGGTAATTTTTTAAATTAAAGCCTATGTAAAGTCTTTTTCCCTTATAACTTTTCATCATTGTAATTCCCTAAAATTACTAATAATCTCCAAAGACTCTTGCATACTTTTATCACCTTGCTCTTTTTGTCTTTCTTCAAGTTGCTTATGCTATTGCTATTTTATTTCAAAACTTGCTTCTTACCCACTCTGTCTGCTAACTGAGGTTTTACCTTCTGAGGCTCCTGGAGCTGCCTTTCTTTGCCAGCTGACTCTACTCAACGTGCTTCTGAACACTCGCATCTGCCTTTTCATCTTTCCCTTTATACCATCTCTCTCTTTCCTGTCTTCCGCTGCACTGAGCTTGTTTTATTTTGTGTGCATAGACAGAAAATGCCCTTATGACAAGAAATGCCACTACTAATCTTGTTTTATATTTCTAATGTGTATTTTATTCAATTCTTGTTTCATTTTTTAACCTATGTACTGACACAGTGTCAGGCTTATTTCAAGATTTTTAACTCAGTCAACACCAACTGGCATGTATTAAGCTAGGAGAAAAAAAAAGAAATCAAACAGAATAAGAATTACTGGAAATCAACGGTACTTTCTGGATGAAGGACTTTGGTAATTGAATTGTTTCATAGCCACTAGGTGTAGGGAAAGGAATACAAAATGCCGAAGATAAAACTGAGGAGAATTGCTGAGTCTGTTGAAGTAGATTTGAATAATTTGTTCCTGTGATAGAACCTATTTCTATGGAAAAGCATCATATGACTGAACCTGAAAATAAAATTACTGTCAGATGTAAAGCTCATTGTGAACACAGTAGCATCCCCCCGAAATGTAGAACATTAAATAATATAACCAAATGCCTAGTTATGATTTACCATCAGTATCAGGAAACAAACACACAGGCATTAGGTTTAGAGCAGTTTTTTTTCTATATATGTTAATAGGAATAAGTAAATGGAGAGATTAAAATTTTTTCTGTTTCTGACATGCTACTGAATACATTGAGGCCAGCCTAGAATTTTAAACCTTCTTGAAAATATATTTTCAGCATTCCTATTCCAGGATAACTCTTGGCACATTTTGATGTAAATTTTTTTTTGTTTAAATAATTCCACATGTACATGTATGCATGCACTTATAAGGTTTAAAAAAAAAAGTCGAATAGGATTGTTTTGCTCCAGAAAGAAATGTTGTTATATAATGATAAAAAAATAAAATTGAATATTAAATACAATGAGAAATACAGGTTTAAATTGGTTCACAATAATACATTATCTTTTCCAAAGCCAGAGATCATTACTGAATTAATCTTTGAAAAATTCTTTCTATTCATAGGCCTTAAAAATGGTGTACTCTTGTTTTGAAACTTGGAGAATGCCTTATACACTGTTTGCAGGCCAGATCCCTTGTTTCAGCTATAAGAATAGGCTGGCTGGTCTTCCACAGAAATGCTATTAAAAAGTTGTTAACTTTGGTTCCTTAGGATCTAATGTCTTACATTCTGAAAAAAAAAAAAAAAAAAAAAGGAACTTTGAATTTTTTTTTCTATAAAAATATGGTAACCTTAAAAATGAACAAAACAAAATGTTGGTATCATATTTAAGTATATAATTACACAAGAAGTTTAGAGTTTTATGTAGTCTAGATCACATTAGTATTGACCTTTTTCAATCCATTCTATATAGATGTATACCTTACCAAATCAAACATAATTGCCATTTCTTTATAGATCAATTAAATTTGACTACTTTTATTTCAAAAACCACATGAATTTTTGCTAGTTATATCTTGTGAAAGAGGAGAATTTATGCTAAGGCCATCCCGATCTCTCTGCATTTTTTGAGGATTGGAAATTAACTAGTAGATAAGTGATCCTTACAGAAAGCTAAGTACACACTGAACTTATGAAGCTATTGAAGAAAAAAAACAGGGCAGGCTTGGAATTAAAGTCCTGCTGTGTCTGCTTCAGGTGCTTTTTACTTTATCTTTATCATTTTAATTAGGAGGGCTCAAGACTGGAATAGCAAATGATTAGTCAAGTCAGCAATTCCAATTCAGTGTTGGAGATGTAGGTGAACATTCTTGTTCACTCAGGGACTTTCGCTCCAGCTCTCCTGTCATTGTCCTGTACTTTTTCACATGTTAAAAACATACAATTGGAATAATATTCAGTATGACAATAGCACAAGATAACAATGTCAATACAAAGAAATCACAGTATACCAATGGCTGGATCTACCGATTTTATGACAAAGTTGAAAGAACAATGACAGCTAAAGATAAATAACATACGGCTTTTGTTACATGCTCAGGCACTGAGAACATTACATTTTCTTATATATTCTATTGCACAGGTAGGGATTCAGAACACTTGTGTTTGTGGTTGGTGACATGAAACAGATGCAGTTTTGCATGTATTTATATATGTATGTATATATATTTCATTTTTTATTTATACATAAATATATATGGCTTACACAGATTTGTGATTTATATATATTAATATATATAATGAAATACACACACACATTTCATTTTATCCAAACTGGTAGATATTTCCTCTCCCTTTTCTACTGACAGTGATAATACCATTTAGATCACTGAGGATATATTTTTCCTAGGAGCTCAGATTATAATAATATAATATTTATATAAAACCTTATAATTTAAACAAATCTTCATATTTATCATCTACTTAGTGTAGTTATCATTGTGTGTGCCAAGCATTTTTATTCCTTAACATTAAAGAACTAAAAGGAAGACAGTTTACATAATGTAGTCTAGTTTTCCTCAACCTATTTAATATTGTTTTCTGTATTACATGCATGTTCTTGAAGAACAAAAATCTGATACTAGGTTACTGATCCCATGAAAAATTCCAGAGGTAAAAATCATAAAGAAAATAAAAGGACTAATCAATTTGAATACAAAATACTTTTTATGTTTCTGAGTGAAATAATTAAAACCTACATAGAGGAATGAGGAGAATAATGATGGAATAGCATGATATTTTAAAATCGTTATCTATTTTTAACAGTTTCCTTCTCCTATTGAAACTTTCTTCATTCAGTAGCTCAGTATTCACCTTCCTTATTTCAGAAAAGGGCTAAGACCACAAAAAGAAAAAAAAAACAACACATGGATTCTGAATTTTCACATTCAAGTAGCCAATTCAAATTGGTAGCCAAGAGTTATTGCTCCTTTTACCTCCTATACCCCAACAAGATGAATAATTGTGCCACAAAATAATAAATATGTAGACAGGATAGATTCCTAAGGAAAGGTCGTTAGGAGGCATTTCTTGCCGGGAATGGGCCTGGATAAAGCAATAATGTTTTGGGGCAATTTGAGAACACAGATGACTTGTCCTTCCCTTTCTAAATAAAGCACAGACAATGTCAGGATCCACAGATGAAGGCTATAAGATATGTTTGTTCAGAGATAAACACATGGAATGCAGAAGTTTCATGCTTCAGTATGGCTCCCAAATAATAGAATGAACCCCTGTGTCTCTGGCCAAGTCATATTAGTAAATGAATGGACAGGAGTTTCTGAAGAAGCCCTGCAGTTGGAAAAAGGTTGGTTTAATTGTACCTACATGGACTGATGTTTGTGGACCTGATGGAGTTAAATATAGCTGAAGTCTTTGTGTAGAAGGTAGATGGTCTTCCTCCTGCCCTGGCACAGCCTCTTGAAATCTAATGCAATCCTGGGTGGAGAAGTCTAAAATTATTGCAGTTATGCCTGGATAGCTGAGCTGAATGAAGTTAATAAGCAGAGAGTTTTTTTTTTTGTTTGTTTGTTTTTGTTTTTTTTTTTTTTTTTATAATACAGTTTTGGTGAAGTTCTTACCTATTGTAAGAACAAGGTTTTCTTTCCCTGAGGCTAAACAAGATTCCTTAACAACATGGTAAGAGGGTATCAAGACAAATCTAGTCGAGTTTAGACAGTGCTAGGGGATCTGAGAAGAAGGGCCTCACACTACATCTCCCAGCCTGAGCCAGAGGAACTGAGACAGAAATCCTAAGTAGGGTGCATGTACAAGTGGTCCTAGGACTTTATTTTTTCTTCATCTCAGGGTAATGCTCAGTGAAGTAGCAACATGGCATCATGAAACAAGCCCTGAGTAGAGACAGTCTTAGGAAAACTTGGCAGAGTGTCTGGGCACTGTGGTAGCCTGGGAGGAGTGGAAGATGGTCACAAGTGGCAGAGAAATAGACAGAAACTTGGCTCCATAGACTTTAACGAAGCCTAGTCAAAGAATAGTCCTGGGGACCCCGGAAGGATACTAATACATTAGAAAAAGCTGGGCTTGATTTGATGGTTTGTAAAGATAGGTGATTCAGAATACTGTGAGTGAATTAAAATCGAAGGCAAGATGTGAACAGAGGCACCCCGAGTGGATGCTGGCATAGCTAATGACCCTGGCAAAATGCACCTTTACACTTGGGCACACCTTTCTTTTGATCTGTGAACACATCCCAGAGGTAGGAAATGGGAGAATGGGGAGATGGTGGTGAATTGCCTAAGATTAACTTCTACCATATGGAGGAATCTGGTCTCCAAATGAAATTATTTTATAGAAAACTATGCTTACATTTCTGGACAAACTGAGTTTATGAAATGTGATTTATAATACTTTTAATTTACATGCCATTGTACACTTTTCAAATTATATTCTTTTACTTCAGTTGCACATCTGCAGCTGTGGGTACTAGCAAAACGTATTTTATGTTACCCATACTGTTAAAATGGAGTCTTTACAACTGAGACCTACTGAAATTAGGCATTTTAAAAGCCTCTGAAATTAGAATCTTTGTTCTTTCTTTTTGAGAATTTTAGAATATTCTAGTGGTCTGAAAAATCTATCTAGATTTCAATGTTCTTCAGACTTTTCTGATTAATGGCTATTCTTGATCAGAATAATTCAGAAAATCAGTACAATAATGAAACAATTTTGGTCTAAATTTAGGAGCTAGGCATCAAAAGTCAATTCTGATCCTTACATTGTCATTAAGTGACTATTAAAGTCGACTATTGTTATCATTTTGCTTGAATTTCTATTGCTATGAAAAATTTTAAGTAATAAACATGAATTACTTTATTATAGGGAATTGCTAATTCATCATTTTATGCTTAAAAAAATCTTCCAAAGCAGGGACATTTTATTTAGGTCTGGTAATGTTAAAATACAATCTACATAAAATATTATTAAGGTCTGGACATATTTGCTATTAATTCAAAAGGTTAAAACGTTAAGTGAAACTAAATATAAATTCAAATAAAAAGCTGGGCATATGTACTGGGCCGAAAGGTACGAGTTACTTGTAATTAAATGTTTAATGTTACTTATATGTGGTGGCTAGATGTAACTATAAAGGCATGCTACAAAAGAATGGATAATTTTGATAAGTTGTTTAAAGTAGTATTTTATTAGTCTTAGATACCACTTTAATGAGTTTGAATATCAATCGTATGCTATATTATAGTTAATACTTCTGAATGTTATTTCATGGCCTGTATGTGGATTTTATTCTCACATTCTGGGTATAGTCTTTGAACTGATTCAGAATTTTTTGTACTTCTGCTAGTTATGCTTTTGTTGAACTGCCTTAAAAATGCACATTCAAATAAATTTGCTTCTTTTAATTGTTCCATATAATGATGTTTCTATAAAAGATACAGTTTTAAAAAGGGCTGCCTATGACTTTCATGTCTAATTTCTTTTCATTCAGCCTAGCTGATGACAGCATAATTTTAAATTTCACAAGTACCAGTTGTTTTATTTCAGCTGGAGGCAAAATTTACAGAAACTTATGGAAACTCAAGGAAATTCACATCATTCAATTACTTGACTCTCCCAACAGCCACATCTTCCCATATTCCAACAGCCGCATCTTCCACACAGAAAGGATCTGTGTATAGTAAGAGCTAAACACCTGCAAATGGACACAAAAAGAACATTAAAAACAGATAATACATGCAGAAGCCTGAGTAATTTTTAAAAATTTTAAATATAATCATATTTTTCCCTTTTAAAACATATTAGGGTTTTCTGTGTCCTAAGAGTCAAGTGGAAAAAAAATACTTAACAATTACTTATAAGACCTGTCATGTCCTATTCCCTGCTTACCCCTCAAAGTTCACTTGGTATCTTTTTGTATCTTCCTGTAGCTTTATTGGCCTTTTGTGACAACTTCAGTATCCTATGCCCTTTTTAGCCTTTGTTCCTTTGTGTGTGCTGATTCCCAATGCCTGAAAACTCTTCTCCCTATCCTCTACAATCTGACTAACTCTTATGTGTCCTTCAAGTCTCAGCTTCAAATATCGTTTCTTCTGTGAAGACTCTTCTGACACTTCAAACAGAATTAGGTTATTGCTCCTGAATAGAACTTTTTTGTGGCTGTTCCCTACCATCTACCTCAGATCTTGACACATTAAGGACATTCAAGAATGCCTCTTGACTGAGAAGTCTTAGGAATTATGAAGCCTCTCAGATTAGATTTAAGTATAGAAACATCTTTATGTGGGAGTTACTGAGGTCTCTGTTTGCTGTTTCACCACTTCCTCATATTTCTTACCTTACAAATGTAAGCTTCCATTCAGAATTAGTATCTAGGCACAGTTTGAGAGCTCTTGATCATCAAATATGTAGCTCTAACCTTCAAAACTCAAATGCCAAGTCTTTCATATTTTCCTTCTTTCTTGATACACATCATAAGAACTGATTGGGAAATACAGAGCTAGGAAGAAGTTGAACATAAGAGCTCAGACATAGCCCTGAAAAAATTCCACATTTATGAGACCCAAAGATGAGGCAATAGAACATGCCTTATTTTGGCCATCAGATATGGGATCTACTTCCGAACTTGTTTTATGCCCTGATAAAAATGGTTAAAAGAGTATGAAGATAAACAAGGACAGATTAATCAGTCTGCAAGTGTACCCAGAGGCTGGGTGATAAGCATTACATCATGGCTTATTTATATCCATGAAAAAAGAAATTGTGATTTTAATAATACATTTTCTTTTTTCATAATTTCATTTTCTAGTTCAAGTTATTTTTTTCTTTGTCTTAATTCACTGTGCTGTGAGAGTCCTGTGAGAATGGCCCAGTTGGCTCAACAGCAGTCTGGAAACTCAGGTGCTATGTAGCCTATTCCCTGCTGGGCTTTTAATTTGCTGTGTAACCTTGAACATACTTCTTAATATCTCTGTGCTTCCATATCAGGATTTGTAAAAATAGTGGAAAAAAGTATTAAACTGCAGGCATATCTGTGAAGAAACACTAGTAAATGTGGTTGAAAAGCACTTTGAAAATATAAAGTCCTAACCATAAGAAAAAGAGAAAATCAGCCAAAAGAACAGCTGAGAATGGCCTTAAATGTATTTTGCTGTTGACGGAGAGATTTAGGTTTGATGTGAGGAAAATTTTCCTGACATTACGTTGTTAAAATAGGCTACCTCTTTGGCTTATATTTTCCTGCTGTTTCACATTTTATTATGTCAATGAGAATCTTCCATCAAGGTATATGTGGAAGCTATAAAATAGAAACTGTACTATAACTTGTTATATGAGATATGGCTTTGAGTTAATGGTCTTCATTAGTGGTCAGTTTCCATCTGTATCTTAGATAATGACTAGGCAGAATCTGTCAAGTAAATAGCATTGTTTGGTGGCTCCAGAATTTCACAGCTTAAATTATTGATCTTCCTAAGAATATTTAGTACTTAATAAAATAGTCAACCTAGAAATCCAAAGTTGTAGAAATTGAGGCATTTGAGACCAGGGAAAGGGTACTTTTATTTATTTGCTTTTAGTCAGAGGTCCTTCTTGGGGCTGCAGAAATCACACTCTTAAGTGATCACTTGTTTTCAGCTTAATTCCAAATTTATTATCTGATCTATTTAAACTCTTTCTTGAGTACATGGTAAAGTGTTGGCATCTAAGAAGAGATACATTTCTGGAGGGAAAGTTTAAAATAGTGACTTAGGAATTAAAATGTGTACATAAAATATTGTCTAAAGGGATTTTTAAAATTCACTTTTAGATGTCATATTATGAATTCGTAGGAGCTCATTGGTTTCCAGAATGTTAATATTGTTCTCTTGAACTTTAGTATTAAAATTTATTGCAGCTTTTTTGCTGTGATACCCAAACATGATTAAGGTGATAATATTGACGATATTAACAAAATATAAAATCCAATGTAAAAGTTCTACTGCATTAGTATATGGTTAAGTGCGTTTTTTTCTTTTTCGCATTTTTTAAGATTATCCTAAATATGTCGTAAACTCTGATGAATGTGCATAGTATTTCCATTAATTTATCACAAGTAGATCTTGTGATGCTTACAAAGAAGAAAGGAGTCTGAAGATTGTGAGATCATTTTAGTTTACTCATAGCTTTTATTTTACAGTTTCAGTAATTTATCTCAAGTTTTTGTCTCTAACTTATCCTCCCTTGATAAATAATTTTTTAAAGAATTTAGAATTATTACTTTCAAGTAAACTTGCAGTGTTTTCTAATTAAAATCTAAACCTTTAGGCATCTAGTTTTTAATTGTGACTATTGTGAAATAAAATTAAATTTGGCCTAAAGCTGCCTCTGTGTTTAGCAAACCATGACCTAACTTATTACATAAGCAACATGCAACCTAACTTATGGATGTAAACAAACTGCAACCTAAATTAAGAGAATATTCTTATAACAAATAGCTGAGTCACAGCCAATCACAGCAGCCATGTTTCAGCCAATCACAGGCTGCCAACTATTCAGAACAGGCTCATATAAGGCAAACACCTAGCCAAAACTAATATATTTCTGTATGTCACTTTCTTTTTCTATCTATGACTATTGCCTGCCCACATTGTGGGTCAAGCTCTGTGAACCTCTCTTGGTTCTGAGTGCTTCCTGATCTTTGAATAATTATTTGCTCAAACTCTGCTAAATTTAATTTGTCTAAATTTTTTAACAATATATTTTATTGCATTTTAATTGTTTAATTGTTGAAAATATAGAACAGGCTTTCTGAGTTATGGTCACAGCACAATTAGCTATCAAATTGAGACGATTCCCCTCCTTATCCTCAGGCTTGAAATTTATTTTTGATATGAACTTTGTCTTTCTGTTTACAATTTCCAAATTTTTAAATGGCAAAATTATATATTTTTTCTTTTTATTATGACATGATTGAAAAATCCCTACTCAATACTCAATACAACATATAGTATTAATAACATTTTAGACTCATCATGAAGTTTCTTTTATGATCAGAGTAAGCATGTTATTTTCCAAGAGGAATAGGCAAACTTTTCCTTTTAAAAGCATAGGTTAAATTGAGTAAATCTTTATAAGAGTGAATGGAAGAAAAACAGAGCCAATGAAGGCAGAAGATATATTTTACTTAGAAAAGCAGACACAAAATTTATAGTGCCCTCTTTAAATAATATATTAGTTTGACCCCACTGTGCTATATATTTTTATATATTTAATGTGAACTTGGGGACTCATTTAGGTTTGGACCAAGCTATTCTTACCTGTATACCTTCACTCTACCAGTGAAGTTGTTGCTACTTACAGGACAGAAAAAAGCAGTAACTCACATATCTCAGTCCTCTGAGACAAGTTGAGTTTTGTCAACTGCCACAAAACATTTTCTTTGTGGAGGGTCCACAGCAGCATTCAATATATTTAGGAGCTTTGCCTTGTGGCATATGTTCTACTGGTCATTAATAACATTAATACTTCTATTTTTATATGATTAATAAAATTGAAATTATGTGCTTATGTTATAATGGAAAGTGAGGAACTGATCATCATTTCCTGAAATACACTGTGCAGCAGGTGTCCCCAAACTTTTTACACAGGGGGCCAGTTCACTGTCCCTCAGACCGTTAGAGGGCCGTCACATACTGTGCTCCTCTCACTGACCACCAATGAAAGGAGTGCCCCTTCCTGAAGTGCGGGGGGTGGGGGGGTGCCGAATAAATGGCCTCAGGGGGCCGCATGCAGCCTGCGGCCGTAGTTTGGGGACGCCTGCTCTACAGGCTTAAAAATAAACAACCAAATAAATATCTTGTCTTCAAATTAAAGCTATAGAGAAACTCTTTTTTCTCTATACCTGATTTACACGTACCATCAGGATTTGTTTTCTTTTTCCTTTTTTTTTTTTTTTTTCTGTAAGGATTGACTTGTTAATATTTACAAAGTATTTTGAAGGTGTAAACTGCTGTGCAAGTGCTAAGCCCAAGAAAAAGTATTTTATACAAAATCTGAGAGCTGACTTGTACAGCATCTGGCTTTGTGAGTGAATAGAGCAAAGATGATTAAAATCAACATCATTTGTAATTTAAAATACCGTGAACAACAAAGAAGATCCAACTACAGCTTTCATTTGGCAGGCTGCAAATATAGATTGCTGAACAGCGGTAGTCTGTCAATATAAAGCATTTAGCACTTCACTAAGCTACTTCAGGAAAAGAAATATGAAATCAGATTTGGTGTAACATTTATTTTAATGGATTAACTATGTCATTATTAGAAAGAAAACTACAATTCAACACAATCCAAGAAAGTCTTTGCTATAGAACTTACCAATGTGGTGAATGTTCAGAAAGATGAAACCCTTTCCATGAAGCCTTTCCCTAGCTCCACCCATTTTGAATGTGCAGAGGGATGATGACAGAATTCACTTGCACAAAAGAAAGCATTGTATTCATAAGAAAATATTGATAACAGATAAATGGTTGATACTTGTTGATCACAGACCATTCATGTAAGGTGGAGCTTTGGAATGCAGGTTTCCACAATCCTAGTGTCATAAAATGAAAAATATTTTATATTACTGTCATAAATGTTAATTGAGTCCACACAATATTCTCGGGACTTTGAGGGAATGCTTTTACTTACCGTATTTTTATAAAACCAGTTCTAAAAAATAATTTAACTCTGCTCTTAGGGAGTATCCAGATGAATAAGGCACAGACGACAGACTCACAGAACTAGCAGTAGGGAAATTATAATAAAATGCATAAGTGGACATCTATACTACAAAAAAGAATGTGGAAGTTAGATAATTAAGATATTATTTTGATATTTTAAGAATTTAGAGGAAGACACTTTGCCTTCATTGGGGAAATCAAATAATGCGTTTAATTAAAATCATATAGTTCTGCCAATTTATCTATATACCTATCATCTTTGAATTATTTCAGATAAAAGGATTTAAGATAACAACAGCAATAAAAATTTTCTTTTTTTTTTTTTTTTTTTGAGACGGAGTTTCACTCTTGTTACCCAGGCTGGAGTGCAATGGCACGATCTCGGCTCACCGCAACCTCCGCCTCCTGGGTTCAGGCAATTCTCCTGCCTCAGCCTCCTGAGTAGCTCGGATTACAGGCATGTGCCACCATGCCCAGCTACTTTTTTGTATTTTTATTAGAGACGGGGTTTCACCATATTGACCAGGATGGTCTCGATCTCTTGACCTTGTGATCCACCCGCCTCGGCCTCCCAAAGTGCTGGGATTACAGGCTTGAGCCACCGCACCCGGCTCATTTGTTTATTAAATCTATAAGTATTTTTCCTGACTCTGTTGTATTTATATTTTTTATTTTTCTTTTGTTGTTGTTGTTTTGAGAAAGGATCTGTCACTCAGGCTGGGGTGCAGTAGAATGATCATAGATCACTGTAGCTTCCAACTCCTGACTCAAGTGATCCTCCCATCTCAGCCACTGAAGTAGCTGGGACTATAGGTGCACACCACCATGCCTGGCTAATTTTTAATTTTAATTTTTTTAATTTTTATTTTTGTATAGACAAGGTCTCACTATGTTGCTTAGGCTGTTCTGAAATTCCTGGCCTCAAGAGATCCTCCCACCTCAGCCTCCCAAAGTGCTGGGATTGCATGTGTTAGCCACCAAGCCTGGTCCTATCCTGACTCTTAAAGTATTAAAAAAAACAAAAGTCTGGTCCATAGATTAATTATTTGTGTGTGTGTATGATACATTACTTAGATTACTATGCTTGAGGACAGTCCACTCATTTTTTTAAAAGTCGCAACATGATTCATTTCCATATTTTTATTTAAAGTCTGGGAAGATAGGTTAGAATCAGTAAGCTTTAATCATCCCATTGGCCAGTGATCCTTCTCAATAACAAAACAAGATATTGTCTGCCCCAAAATGTAAAGAGAACTAGATCTACAGAAGTAGAAAAACTATGCTTTATTACCATTGTAATACCTTCTACTGACATTCTTATTCTGTAGCTTGTGGCCCTCTCACACCCAGGTTCCTCACATTTCTTCTTAATCTCCCATCGTCCATATTCCTGGGAACTTAACAGTCACCAGTTTCTTTTCTGCTGCTAGAGTTTATCATAACTGCCTTTTAATATGCACATTCAGTAAAAAGTATTTAAAGTATACAGACGTTAACAAAATCTCTCATGATCTCACTACCCAGGATAATTATTTTTTAAATGATTTTGGTACATATCCTTTAAACCATTTTTTCCAACCTGACTTCTTTAAAAAGTTGTTATAATATTATATAAATACATGCTTACTTAATCTCATTTTATCAACCTTCTAAAGATTTCTTCTGGAAGGTGTTGCTGGTGCCTTTTCACCATTATTTAAATTTCAAGAAATGAGAAATACCAAATGCATCTAAATCTCCATGATAAAAAGAAGTTAATTTACAAAGCTCAAAACTAAAAATAACATATTTGAGCAATGTCAACATTACTATTTGCCTAAAATGTTTGAGTATGAAACCTGTATCCATTCATCAATTAATATTTGTTGAATGCTCATTAAATGCTGTGAGAAACACTGGGAGGAGCACAGTATTTTGCAATGCAATGGGATGTGACGGGCTGGCAGAAGTGCTGCCCCATCGAGCATTATTTGTGTGATCATGGAGTAACCATTTCTATACACGTCAAGCTCTTCACTAGTCACTGGGCTCCTTGACTTAAGAATACATAATTCATTTTTGAATCATTAGCACCTAACACAAAACATAACACATATTGGGTGGTTAATGAACTGAATTAAACAACAGGACTATATTGGATAACTTTAATCCAACTTAAAGTCTAATTTTGATGAATAATTCCTAAGCTATATGTCAGTCATTCATCACTAAAATCACAACTAACTTTGGTTTTTCACATATGTCAAGTTCTTACACTGTGACAGGCAACGTGTTTTAAATACATTGGCTATAACCTTCACAAACTCTAAGGGGTAAAGACCCTTGTTTTCATGATTTTATAATAACAGATTTAGAATATTAATTTTCTCAAGTTCTTATAGCAAGGGGAGAACAGCGTGTGAATCCAATTTAACACTTACTATAGCAGACTTTCACAGATGATACCTTAAAGGAAGGCACCAAAGTTCAGACAACTGGAACTTTCAGAACTTAACATCATCACTGGCTTAAAAGCAATCTGTAAAGTCCTTAAATTTATTTGCACCATTTTTTTTCAGAGGAGGGACAAAAATTGTGACATGCTACTCTAGATGAAACAACTCAGTTGTGTTAAGTAGGGGTAAAACATGCTGGAAAGTTTTCATGTACTGTATTCATTTCTCAATTCTGCATGTGAAGAAGGATATTTTCAAAGTGGGACTTATCCCAAAAGACAGTGAATAAATTAAAAACAATTTCTTTTAAGGTTAAAGTAACAGGGTTTTACAAGCTTGAATATCCTATTCAAAATATTCCAGATTGGAGGATGCATCTGTGAAAGTCTAAATGAAATTTGTTCCATGTGATTAGAGTTCAGACTTAAGAACAATGAATGGAAATTCTTAGGGGAGTGAATTCAAGTCTTTAAAGGAATATCATTTTAACAGTTATGGCTGTCTGTCCCACAAGAGAGCAGGTGACTGTGTCCTTGATCTTTATTACCAGGGCCTGGCATCATGTCTTACTTGTAGTCACCTTTCAATGTTGATTTACTAAGTAAATGAATAGATTTTCAAACAAACAGCATAGAGGGTTACTTGGTAAGGTAGTGGGTTCCTATTAATGGAAGATTAATTCTCAATTTGAAGGGGAATCGGCAGTATTCTGTGGAAGGATTACTGAAGAGCCTAGTATGAGAAAAGCCTGGGAGCAGGCAAAATACAGATGCTCAGCTAGGAAAACCTGGTTGTCAGGTTGCAGTGGAGGTTAAAGTTGGGCAATGAGCTAAGGACTCCTGCTTAGAGGGTAGATCAGTGCTGGGGGTGGGGCTGAGGCTGCAGAGCTGCACTAAGAGGTTCCAGCTGTTAGAGAACAGGTAGGCCATTTACATGAGGAAGTCTTAGATGCCTTTGATATAAAAGATTTTAGCATTTTGATGAGTTAAGATTACTTGAACACTTGGAAAAATAAAATTGCAGATCTTTTCATAAACTGTTAGTAATTACTAAAAAGAAATCATTTCCAGAAATAGTGTGTTCAAATCAGCGGCTCTCAAATATGACAGTATAACTCCCAACTGAGAGTATTAATTCTGATTTAGGAATGAGATGAAATTATTTCTAAGTTAACTTTTCTCTTAAAAAAGCAAAAAAAAAAAAAAAAAAAAAAAAAAAAAGACCGGGCTCACTGGCTCACGCCTATAATCCCAGCACTTTGGGAGGCCGAGGCGGGTGGATCACGAGGAACCCCGTCTCTACTAAACAAACAGAAAAATTAGCCAAGCACAATGGCGCGTGCCTGTGGTCCCAGCTACTCGGAGGCTGAGGCAGGAGAATTGCTTGAACCCAGGAGGCGGAGGTTGCTGTGAGCTGAGATCGCGCCATTGCACTCCAGATTGGGTAACAAGAGCGAAACTCCGTTTAAAAAAAAAAAAAAAAGCCCTCTCCTCTCTTCCTACTGCTGATAAAATAAAATTAGACAGTTGTTAAAAGTTTTGGATGTTCTTTGACACACAGAAATATTTCTTCACTTATATTTATGAATCTCAGCAAAATAGTTTAAAAGTGAAAATTTAATTAACCCTTTTAACTTTTTTATTTGCATTATAGTAAAGAATAGCCTAATTGTTTTAATTATTTAATTAATGATCTATAATTTTAGTTTTTAGGAGCCTAATATATCTGTTTTAATGTTTTCTAAAGTTGAAAAAAAACCTCTCCACTTCAAATATCAATTTTTCTCCTCTTCCAAATAAGAACCCCAAAATTTAGTTGACTACCTTGCTGCCCACCTCAAAGACTAGATTCTTCCTACCAATGACTATGTCCAAATGAAAATATTTTGATCAGTGAAAACTAAGTATTATATGCAACTTTTAGGAAATATGCTTAAAGGGAATGAGATTCCCGATCTCATTCCTTTTGTTCCTGGGATGTGGATAGGATGCCTAGGGCACAAACAGCCATCTTGTGCAGTTAGGCAGCATACTGAGGATGGTGGAGTATCAGAAAGCTACAAAAGTGTTCTGAGCTGTTAAATTCGGTTATCTAATCCTGATTAGATAAGTTAATAAATGTTCATCTTACTTGGAATCTTATACTGGTGTTGTTATTGTGATTGGCATTGTTAACGTCCTATGTAACTGAATGCTAATACACCAGAAGATTCAAGTGTCATGAATAAACACAGCCACATACTCTCACATTTGTGTAACACCGTTGTAATTGATTTGTATGGGAGCTGCTCTGGAACCTTTACAGCTCTGACACTGATGAGAGTTTACCAAATATTTTTGGCCATTTGAACCATCACAAATTGACATAGATGAATGATGTGTTTCTAAATCTTACCTGCTGGGAAACAGGAAAGCTATCTCAAAATCTTTCTCCAAACCTAGTACTCTCTAAGTTGTTGAAATATATGTTTGGAAAGTGAATCATATCTAGTAGAGGGAATTTTTAAAATAACTTTTTAAAGTTTAGATACATTGCCATATTGTCATTTGAAGTCTGTAATCGTATAAAAATATTGTGATATTGTTTTATTTAAATAACACTACAGTTTTGGCTATTCATTCACATGATGTGTAGTAGGGTACTTATATTGAGACCTAGCTCCTTGTTTTTGCTTTATGGTCGAATACCTTTTTATCCCATGAGTTTGCTTTTTAACATAGACTTGACTGCAATAAGTCAACTCAAATTTTGCTGAGTACCATTTGTGGAACCTGGAGTCAAAGGCTCCTTCCTTGCCTTTGGGTGCTCAGGGCATTGTGCCAATATTTTGATTTGAGGTCATGTTATTCCTTTATTCATGGTGTTCACAATGTGGCTGTTAAATGTATACCTATATTAAGAATTCCTGCTGTTAGAGTAGGTGTACAAAATAAAACTCAAATCATGTGTAAATGCTCCATAGGGAAATTGGGCAAAGTCTGTGAAACTGGTTTTTTAAAAAGCATAAGGAGTGTTTTAAGAACATCTTTAGTAGGAGCATCCAAATTACTTTTCTTTTTAAGTCTTGTTTTAAACAATAGTTCATCTGAGGCAAGAGAAATGTATAAAGATTTTTGTGATTCTAAGAATATCCATGAAAGAAAATAATTGAGAAGATGCTTTATAACAAAAGTGATTCCAGATAATTGTTCTCAAAAGTCATCTGTTAAAAATAACATCTGAAAATGCTATGTTGTAGAAAAGATTTGCAATGCACTATTGTGCAAAAGTTATTAATCCATGTGTGATTATCATGTATGCATAATAGAAGTCTGTACTTACGAACATTCATCAATATAAATGAATCATATAGTAGAGAAGGAAAGTAGGTTTTTCAATTTTATTTTAGCTGATTCTAATGTGAATCTAAGTGCACAGTTTGAAGAAATAAATTTATTTTTCTAATCATAAATAAGAGGTCAATGTCACAGGTGTAGATATGGATATAGATAGTATATGTCAATATCTATGTATATGTTATTCACTCACTTCACTCTTAAGTTTTCAAATGTAATATACCTATATAAATATGCATATGTCATAAGTATACAACTCAATGGATTTTTGCAAACTGAAAATACTCAGATAACTAGGACTTAAGTTTAAAAAAAAAAAATTGACAACTTTCCAGATACCCACTTTTGTTCCCTTGAAGTCACAAGCTCACGACAATGGGAACCACTATCCTGACTTCTAGTAGCATAAAAAATTTTGGTTTTTGACATTTTTTTCATTTTGAAAGTTGAGAACTCAAATATTTTCAGCTAAGTGAAGAATGCAAAACAATCTTAAGAATTCAACTCAATACATTTTTACACATTTATACATTTGTATAACCATAATTCAGATCAAGATACAGATGTCTCCCATGCCAAGACTTTCCTCATGTTCCACTCTAGCCAATAGTCACTCCATTTCCAGAGAGAGGCTTTGTTAGCTGATGTGCTGGCTGCAGAGGCTAGAAGTGGATGAAATGTAGTCCTTGTCCCCAAGGAATGTATAATAGATGATTCAGATCCATAAGCAGGAAATTTCAATATTGTGTGCTAAGGGTTATGATGGAGATAAGAAAGGAATGCCCTAGGGCCTTCTAGGAAGGGCAGCTAGGTCCTTCTTATTCTTCTTTTTTTTTGAGATGGAGTTTCGCTCTTGTTGCCCAGGCTGCAGTGCAATGGTTTGATCTTGGCTTACTGCAACCTCTGCTTCCTGGGTTCAAGTGCTTCTCCTGCCTACACCTCCCAAGTAGCTGGGATTACAAGCATGTGCCACCACGTCCAGCTAACTTGTGTATTTTTAGTAGAGATGGGGCTTCTCCATGTTGGTCAGGCTGGTCTTGAACTCTTGACCTCAGGTGATCAGCCCTCCCAAAGTGCTGGGATTATAGGTGTGAGCCACTGTGTCTGGCCCGCTAGGTCCCTCTTAAAACATCAGGCAAGTCACTGAAAGCAATGATTAAACTAAGAGGTAAAATATGGGAAGGATAGCCAGGTAGACAAACTATGGAAGAACAACATCTGTAGAACACTACGCCAGAAATCAAAGGGCCTGGAGTTCCATATGACTGTACCTTAAAATGTTAGGCAGAGAATGATAGAACATAATCAGGAAAGATCATCAGAGACCAGGTCATGCAAGAAATATGGACTTCATCCTGAGGTTGTGGCAAATGTGACATGGTTAAATATAAGCTTCAGAAAGTTCACTGGCTGTAGTTTAGACAATGAATTGAGAAAAGCAAGGTTGAACACAGGGAGAAGAAAGGTGATAGTCTCAAGATTCTAAGTTACAATAGAACCAGAGACAAAAAAACAAGAAATATAGCCAACATTAATCAAGCCAGATACTACTAAGTACTTAAATAACATCTCCTATGGCACCTCACCACAGCAACATGAGTAGATTTTATTAGCTCAATTTTACCGGTGATGAAACTGACACATAAAATTGAGCAGCATGCTTAAAAATCACACAATAATGTATGGCACCAAGATTCAGACTCAAAATGTCTAACTTAGGTTTGCCTTCTTAAGTTCTCTGAGTAAAATTCTTCTTCTTAACACATTTAATTCATTATTAACAAATGTCTTAAGTTTACATGAATTATAAACTTATAGAACTTTTCTTTAAGGGAAGAAGGTTCTTAATTTTTCTCTTATTTAATCTGCATTCACATCTTCACTCGTTCTTCCAAATATATACAAATTTCTCAATTTTGATCTAAGGTATTAACATGGTTTGGCTGTGTCCCCACCTAACTCTCATCTTGAATTGTGGTTCCATAATTCTTGTGTGTCTTGGAAGGGACCTGGTGGGTTGTAATTTAAACATGGGGATGGTTACCCCCATGTTGCTGTTCTCATGATAGCAAGTGAATTCTCATGAGAGCTGGTGGTTTTATAAAGGGCTTTTCCCCCTTTTGCTCAGCACTTGTCTCTTTCCTGCTGCCACATAAGATGTATCTTTTCTCTTCCTTTGCCTCCTGCCATGATTGTGAGGGCTCCCCAGCCATGTGGCACTGCAAGTCTATTAAACATTTACTTCTTTATAAATTACTTAGTCTCAGGTATTAGCAGCATGAGAACAAACTAATACAGTAAATTCGTACTGGTAGAGTTGGGTGTTGCTGTAAAGATACACAAAAATGTGAAAATGACTTTGGAACTGGGTAACAGGCAGAAGCTGGAGCAGTTTGAAGGGCTCAGAAGATAGGGAAATGTGGAAATGTTTGGAACTTCCTAATGACTTGGCGGACTCAGAAGACAGGAAGATGTGGGAAAGTTTGGAACTTTCTGGAGACTTGTTGAATGGCTTTGACCAAATGCTGATAGTCATATGAACAGTGAAGTCCAGGCTGAGGTGGTCTCAGATGAGGATGAGAAACTTGTTGGGAACTGGAGCAAAGGTCTCTCTTGTTATGCAAAGGGACTGGTGGCATTTTGTTTCTGCCCTAGAAATCTGTGGCACTTTGAAATTGAGAGAGACAATTTAGGATATGTGGTGGTAGAAATTTCTAAGTGACAAAGCATTAAAGAGGAAGCAGGGTATAAAATTTGGAAAATTGGCAGCCTGATGATGTGACAGAAAAAAAAACAAACAAACTATTTTCTGGGGATAAATTCAAGCCTGCGGCAGAAATTTGTAGAAGTAACAGGGACCTGAATGTTAATCACCAAGACAATGGGGAACTGTCTACAGCAGGCATCCCCAAACTTTTTACTTGGGGGGCCAGTTCACTGTCCCTCAGACCGTTGGAGGGCCGCCACATACTGTGCTCCTCTCACTGACCATCAATGAAAGAGGTGCCCCTTCCTGAAGTGCAGCGGGGGGGCCAGATAAATGGCTTCAGGAGGCCGCATGCAGCCCGTGGGCCGTAGTCTGGGGATGCCTGGTCTACAGGGAATGTCAGAGAGCTTCATGGCAGCCCCTTCCATTAAAGCCTGGACGCCTAAGAGGAAAAATAGTTTTTCTGGGCCAAGTCAAGAGTTCTTCTGCTGTGTTTAGCCTAGGGACTTTGTTCCCTGCATCCCAGCTGCTCTAGCAGTGACTGAAAGGGACCAATATAGAGGTCAGGCCTTGGCTTCAGAGGGCGCAAGCCCCAACCCTTGTCAGCTTCCATGTGGTGTTGAGCCTGTAGGTGTGCAGAAGCCAAAAATTGAGGCTTGGGAACCTCTGCCTAGATTTCAGAGGACATATAGAATGTTCAGGCAGAGGTTTGCTGCAGGGATGGCGTCCTTATGGAGAACCTCTGCTAGGGCAGTGTGGAAGAGAAATGTGGAGTTGGAGCCCCCACACAGAGTCCCCACTAGGGCATTGTCTAGTGGAGCTGTGAGAAGAGGGCTACTGTCCTCCAGACTGCAGAATGATAGATCAACCGACAGCTCACACCGTGTACCTAGAAAAGCCTCAAATACTCAATGCCACCCCATGAAAGCAGACAGGAGGGGACCTTTACACCACAAAGGCCCAGGGGCAGAGCTGATCAAGACAGTGAGAGCCCACTTCCTGCATCAGCATGACCTGGATTTGAGATATGGAGTCAAAGGAGATCATTTTGGAACTTTAAGGTTTAATGACTGCCCTATTGGATTTTGTACTTGCATGGGCCCTGTAGCCCCTTGGTTTTGGCCAGTTTCTCCCCTTTAGAATGGATATATTTACCTAATGCCTGTACTTTCATTGTATTTAGGAAGTAACTAAATTGCTTTTGATTATACAGGCTCATAGGTGGAAGGGACTTGACTTGTCTCAGATGAGAACTCACACTTTTGAGTTAATGCTGGAATGAGTTAAAACTTTGGGGGAGTTTCGGGAAGGCAGGATTGTGTTTTGAAATGTAAGGACATGACATTTGGGAGGGGACATGTGTGGAATAATATGGCTTGGCTGTGTCCCCACCCAATTCTCATCTTGAATAGTAGCCCCTATAATCCCCATGTGTCCTGGGAGGGACCCAGTGGAACATAATTGAATCATGGGGATGATTACCCCCATGCTGCTGTTGTTTGATAGTGAGTGAATTCTTGTAAGATCCGATGGTTTTATAAGGGGCTTTTCTCCCTTTTGCTTGTCACTTGTCTCTTGCCTGCCACCATGTAAGACATGCCTTTGCTCCTCCTCCTTTTTCTGCCATGATTGTGAGGCCTCCCCAGCCATGTGGAACTGTGAGTCCATTAAACCTCGATTTCTTTATAAATTATCCAGTCTTGGGTATGTCTTCATTAGCAGAGCGAAAATAGATTAATACAGGTATCATAATACTAAAACTTACTTGCAGCTTTTTGACTTTTCTGCTAGTAATTTGCTAGATGAACTTAGTATATCATTAAAACTTGCTGGGCTTTATTTTCTTTGTAACAAACCAATAAACACAACAAAACAAACCTCATTTTTATTCGATGTTGTTTTAATTGTCATCTAAATTCAGGACACACTCCTTAGCATAACACTCCAAACCCTCTGAATTCCTGATGCAGTCTGTGACTACACTCGTTTTTCTCACTCAACATGTCCACAGATCAGAAGTCAAACCACCTGAAACTTGTTTTTCCTTGGACATACCTGATTCTTTCACACTTTTGTTCTTGTTTTGAAATCTGTCTCCTTCTCTGTTAAAATGCAAGGCAGTATTCAAGGCCTAGATTTAGGAATCTTCACCCACCCCTCACACCTATCCTTCAGACTCAATTTAGTTTCCCTCCTCTGCTAAACCATTGTATTTCTGAAGCATTGTTCTTTGTTTATACCTTTATAGCACTCAATGAGCATTCTACTTGGTGCATGCTATGGCTTGATCACTTTCAACAAAAAGTATATGTTGCCAACTTAGTCCTCAATGCAACAGTGTTGGGAGGTATGGCCTAATGAGATGATTGGGCCATGAGGCCTCTGCCCTCATTAATGGATTAGTTCCATTATCTCAAGAGTATATTTCTTATATAAGCCAAAACTTGAAAGTAATAATTCCATCTCTCTGCAAAGATCAGCAATGTTACAAATCATTTTCTGATCTTGCAGTCAAGTTCCAGGAATTGGGTACTTTCCTCTGTTTCTGATAAGTATCTGGCCTATTCTTATTCTGTTTTTTTTTTTTTTTTTTGAGACGGAGTTTCACTCTTGTTACCCAGGCTGAAGTGCAATGGCGCGATCTCGGCTCACTGCAACCCCTGCCTCCCGGGTTCAGGCAATTCTCCTGCCTCAGCCTCCTTAGAAGCTGGGATTACAGGCACGTGCCACCATGCCCAGCTAATTTTTTATATTTTTAGTAGAGATGGGATTTCACCATGTTGACCAGGATGGTCTCAATCTCTTGACCTCGTGATCCACCCGCCTCAGCCTCCCAAAGTGCTGGGATTACGGTCTTGAGCCACCGTGCCCGGCAAGTATCTGGCCTATTCTAATAACTAAGGCTGTGCTTTGTTTCTCTATGTTTAAGTCCATGCCTTAATTTATCCTACAGGGAATATGGGGTCAGAAGTGTAAAAAAGGACATATGGTTTAGGGAAACATTTGACTCACACCTCTAGGAAGACTAGATATTGGATTGTTTAAATACACATATATGCATGTTCACAGAGAAGGCAAGAGCAAAACAGTGCAGCAAAAGACAGTATTGTAAGATTGAGGAACACCATGAGTGCCAATGACAAACTGAAAATGAAGAATAATAAGGGAGTTGCCTTGCTAAGAGATGAATGAAAGGCAAAAAGAATAAAATACCTAGGAATACAGTTAACCAGGGAAGCAAAATGTCTCTACAGAGAAATATAAATCACTGCTGAAAGAAATCAGAAATGAGACAAACAAATGGAAAAACATTTCATGCTCATGGATAGGAAGAATCAATATTGTTAAAATGGCCATACTACTGAAAGTAATTTACATAGTCAATGCTATTCCTAGCAAACCAACAATGACACTTTTTACAGACTTATAAACAACTATTCCAAAATTCATATGGAACCAAAAAAGAGCCCAGATAGCCAAGGCAACTCTAAACAGAAAAAACAAAGCTGGAGGCATTAAACTACTGGACTTCAAACTATACTACAAGGGTATAGTACCAAAATAGCATGGTACTGGTACAAAAACAGACACATAGGCCAGTGGAAGAGATTAGATAATATAGAAACAGAGCCACACATCTAAAACCATCTGATCTTCAACAAAGCTGACAATAACAGGCAATGGAGAAATAACTCCCTATTCAATAAGTGATGCTGAGATAACTGGCTAGCCATATGCAGAAGATTGAAACTGGATCCCTTTATTTCACCATATACAAAAATGAACTCAAGATGAATGTATGAGTCCTTTTTTTCTTTTTTTTTCAGACACAGTCTTGCTATGTCACCCAGGCTGGAGTGTAATGGCATGATCACAGCTCACTGTAACCTCCACCTCGCTGTTTCAAGTGATTCTCCCATCTCAGCCGCCTGATTAGCTGGGACTACAGGCACACACCACTAAACCCAGCTAATTTTTTTGGTAATTTTAGTACATGTGGGGTTTCACCATGTTGGCCAGCCTAATCTCAATCTCCTGACCTCATGATCTGCCTGCCTCAGCCTCCCGAAGTGCTGGGATTACAGGTGTGAATGACCGTGCCTAGCCATGAGTCCATCTTCATGTTGCTGATAAAGACACACCTAAGACTGGGAAGGAAAAGAGATTTAATTGGACTTAAAATTCCACATGGCTGGGATGCAGGGCACCAAGTCCCAAGGCTGCACACAGTGTGGGGATCCTTGGCCCAGCCTACAAAACCATTTTTTCCTCCTAGGCTTCTGGATCTGTGATGGGATGGGCTGTCATGAAGACCTCTGTCATGTCCTGGAGACATTTTTTCCCATTCTCTTGGGGATTAACATTCGGCTCCTTGTTACTTTTGCAAATTTCTGTAGCCAGCTTGAATTTCTACTAAAAAAAATGGGCATTTCTTTTCTTTTTTTTTTAAATTTTTATTTTATTTTTTTTTTAGAGATAGGGTTTCACCATGTTGGCCAGGTTGGTCTTGAACTCCTGGCCTTAAATTATCTGCCCTTTTGGGCCTCACAAAGTGCTGGGATTACAGGCTTGAGCCACCATGCCTGGCCATGGGCATTTCTTTTCTACTATATCATCAGGCTGCAAATTTTCCAAACTTTTGTGCTCTGTTTCCCTTTTAAAATGGAATGCTTTTAACAGCACCCAAGTCACCTTTTCAATGCTTTGCTGCTTAGAAATTTCTTCTGCCAGATACCTTAAATCATCTCTCTCAAGTTGAAAGTTTGACAAATCTCTAGGGCAGGGGCAAAATTCAGCCAGTTTCTTTGCTAAAACATAACAAGAATCACCTTTACTCCAGTTCCCAACAAGTTCTTCATCTCTATCTGAGACCTAATTGTTAATATCACTCTCAGCATCTTTGTCAAAGCCATTCAACAAATCTCTAGGAGGTTCTAAACGTTCCCACATTTTTCTGTCTTCTTCTGAGCCCTCCAAACTGTTTCAACCTCTGCCTGTTACTAAGTTCCAAAGTCACTTCCACATTTTTGGTTATCTTTTCAGCAATACCCCACTCTACTGGTACCAATTTACTGCATTAGTCTGTTTTCATGCTGCTGATAAAGACATACCTGAGACTGGGAGGAAAAAGTGGTTTAACTAGACTTATAGCTCCACATGGCTAGGGAAGCCTCAGAATCATGGTGAGAGGTGAAAGGCACTTCTTACATGGCAACAACAAGAGAAAATGAGGAAGATGCAAAAGCTGAAACTCCTGATAAAACCAACAGATCTTGTGAGACTTATTCATTACCACAAGAACAGTGTAGGGGAAACTGCTTCCGTGATTCAAATTCTCTCCCACTGGGTCCCTCCCACACACATGGGAATTAAGGGAGTACAATTCAAGATGATATTTGTATGGGAACACAGAGCCAAACCATACCAATAGATTAAACACTTAAAGTATAAAAATGCTAGAAGGAACCTATGAAATACCATTCAGGACATTGGCCCTGGCAAATATTTCATGATGAAGACTCCAAAAGCAATTGCAACAAGAGCAAAAATCGACAAGCAGGATCTAATTAAACTAAAAAGCTTCTGTTTGCAACACATACTATCAACAGAGTAAAGAGACAGCCTAGAGAATGGAAGCAAACATTCACAAACTATGTATTCAACAAAGGTCTAATATCCAGAATCTGTATGGAACTTAAACAAGTCAACAAGCCAAAAAGAAACAACTCTATTAAAAAATGGGCAAAGAACATGAACAGACACTTCTCAAAAGAAAACATACATGAGGCCAATAGACATAAGAAAAAATTCTCAACATCACTGTATTTAGTTTCTATAATTTGCATTAGAGAAATGCAAATGAAAACCACAATGAGATACCATCTCACACTAGTTCAGAATGGCTATTAGTAAAAAGTCAAAAAACAAAAACAAACAAAAAAAAACCCCAGGTGCTGGTGAGGGTACAAGTTAAAGGGAACACTTACATGTAGCTGGTGGGAATGTAAATTAGTTCATTCACTGTAGAAAGCAGTTTGGAGATTTCTCAAAGAACTTAAAACGGAAGTACCATTTGACCCAGCAATCCCATGATTGGGTATATACCCAAGTTATATAAATTATTCTACTACAAAGACGCATGCACAAGCATGTTCATTGAATCACTATTCATGATAGCAAAGACGGAATCAACGGACTATATTCCCTGGTGTGTATAAATAGATAAATAAATAAATAAATGCAGCCATACAAGAAGAAAATCCTGTCCTTTGCAGCAACATAGATGCAGCTGGAGGCCATTATCCTCAGGAAATTACACAGGAACAGAAAACCAAATGCCGCATATTCTCACTGATAAGTAGGAGCAAAACACTGAGTACATATGGACACAATGAACGTAGCAATAGATAGACATCAGGGCTTACTTGAAGGTGGAGGGTAGAAAGACGGCGATGATAAAAAAAAAAACTATTAAGTACTATATTTGTTACTAGGGTGACAAAATAATCTGTGCACACCAAACTTCCATGACTTCAAATTTATCCATGTAACTAACCTGCACATGTACCCCTTGAACCTTAAATGAAAGTTGGAAAGAAGAAAAAAACGAGATACATGAAAGGAAAGAAAAAATAATTTGTTAGAAAGGTATGGGAGGATGCTGGAGGGGCCAAAAGCTAAGAATAAAACTTACAATTTATCACAGTTTATACTGACGGCATTGGCAAATAGTTCTAATTGTTCTCTCTTAAGTGGACCTTTACATGTTGTTTTGAAATATTCTGAATCATATTAAAAAGATTTGTAGCTATTGATGGATAATGAGAGCATGTAGGATTTGAAGTTATATTCAATGTGCTAATACTTAGATAACATGATCAGTACATTTCTGTTGGTTAGGCTGTGGATGATTTTATTACATCTTTGGTTCTCTCATTTGACTGAATTTTTCTGCATTAAGCATTTTGCTGTCTTTTACAGAAAAGCAAACTGTTAATATTAAAAAGAACATAAATATAAACAAAAAATACACTCAAAGACTTATCCTGCTTTATTTACAAAGTCTATCTTTGGATGATTGAAATTATTTAGATATTTAAAGAGTTATATATCAAAATTAGCATGATACAGAACTAAAAAGTTCTATACCATATATACCATAATTAAGTATATACCATAATTAGTATGGTATATAACTTTCTAGAACAGCTTTTTTTAGAAAATGTATTACATTAATACTTACCATATGTTCTAAATAACTATTATATTTCCTTTCATGCATTTTTTTACATTGCCTACTTTTAAAATCCCTCAGAAAATTGTTTAAAATGTTAGAATAATTCATTGCCTAATGCAATAAGCATTAAGTTAATAATGTTATGTTTATTCATTTATTTTGCAATAGTACTTCAAACTTCTTTTATTTCAATGCTGGCAATGTGATAATAAATGAAAATATTTTCAAGACTGATTTTATCGATAGTCACTCCAACTCAAGTGATTAAAGAGAATACCATAGTGTGTAGTTTCTAAATGATAGTTTTATTCCCTGCAAAATAGTTATTCATCTTGGTTTGCTGCTCTAGTGGAATTTTGTTTAAGACTCTAAGGTTCATATTAAAAGGCAGCTGTGTCTTAGTCTTGCTTTAAATTCTTATTAATATAGTACACAAAGAAAGGACAACTAGTCAAAGAACCAAAATGTATATATCTTAATCCTAAAAGTGCTATCACTTCAAAGTGAATTACAGCACTATATGGAAAAAGGCTTGCATTGTTATTTAAGTTCATCCATTCATTTCAACAGGATTAAAATAAATGGTGCACTTACCTTACACAGCATTGAAATGCATGGTGATGGAAAGAAAGGGTGAACTTCAAAGATGCAATGTGCAAGATTTCAGATTTGATGGAGGGATTTACTTCTCAAATTGTCATTGCCATTGACTGGATTTACTAATCAATGAGCAAAAATTGACTGAAATGAGAAGCTGTGCCTAAAACTAGTAAATCTATAATTCATATTTTACTTTTGCTTGTTGAAAGACAGGGCAATTTTGATCAGTGGCTGAGACAGCATTATATTGGAACCCTAAACTTTTATTCTGGGTTTTTACTTAAGGCTATTTCAAAATCACATCTAAATGTGCTTTATAACGTTAGAAATGTTTTATTAAAATAATATTTAGAATTCTACATTTTAATTATGCCTTGATTTATCTGGTCTTATGAATTCCTGTGATTTACATTTTTAGCCTTTGTTTATTTTATATTGCTTCAGCTATTTTTTCAAGCATTAGGATGATTAGGTCATAAATCTTACTTTGTCACTGAAGTTTTATATTATACAAAATGCCTGATTAATTAAATAAATTAATCAAAACTACTATATAGACTGAGAAGGTTTAGTGATTAGTTGTCATATAGTTTTCCAATAATTATTTTAAGCCAATTCATTTTCTTTGTAAATATATATATATATATATATATATATATATATATATGTGTACTCATCATGATTAATTTGAGGTATGTGCACCATGACTGTGGCAGCGATGAGCAAAATATCATCTTTCAAAAAAAATTTTTTTTTTACAGAGTTTAGGTTTAGGGTGATTTTAAGAAAAACTTTCAGAAATAGTAGTAATGGCCGTATAACCTTGTAAATGTAACTAATGCCACTGAATTGGATACTTAAAACTGTTAAAATTTCATATTTTATGTTATACATATTTTGTTGAAATAAAAACTTCTAAAATGAAACAAGAAAAAAGAAATTAAATTGTATGTTTGCTTTATAATCACAACTCACATTTTTGGAACATTAGGTTTGGGGGTCAAAGGATTTATGTCACTGTATCACAACAAGTTAGTGCAGATGATAGATTTTTGCTGGAAATTTTGGGAAAGAAATAGTTATAAGGTGTTCTCATCAGGAGCTTTGTACCAATTCTCCCTGGTTAAATATGAACTGGGCTTTCAAATTCTGCTGAGTGAAAGCTGCAGCATTTTCAGTTGGTAATGTCTTGAAATTTTCCATCTGATTTAGTCAGCTAGGGGTTTTAGGAGTTCCCTTTCCAATATTGAGGTTGAGGTGGTTGGCAACCTGATCCTTTTATTGCTTCTGGGTCCCTCCCTCAACTCTCTGCAGCAGCCAAACGCTGTTCGGAGGCATGTGGGGAACCAAAGAGTGTGAATCTCACATCCTCTTAAAATTCTTTCTGTTTGGACTAGTCATCCCAGTATACAAAACCATCTCTGAGAAATGGAAAGGGAAAAGCTCAGAGTGAGAGAAGTGGGATATTTCAAAATTTTGCCAAAAACAGCAAGGCCGGAAAATCCTTGGCAAAACAGAAGAGCTGGCTACTTTAACACCTTTCTCATTCCTAGGATCCCGGGTGATTGAATCTCGCCTCCTGTTAACTACAGTGCTACTGTCCCCAAAGGTTCTGTTTTTGCAGGTGGAAAAGCAGTCGGAGCAGCAGCACCTTCTCTCCAACTCAAACATTCTTTTCCAGGCCCTCTGTGGTGCAGTCTGCTCCAGTGAGCACAGTATTCAGTTATCAAATCCCTGAAGACCCATTAGACTTTAACCAAATGACAGCCTGTAAAGTTCCTTGGCGCGAAGAATTAGGTTGAGCTGTTAACCTTCCCCATGCAAAGGACAACAAAGAAATTCTAGTAAGAGGTAAAAGGACAGACACTCGATTTACTGTTTTACTATTAAATTCTCATCTTTTGTTCATGGAAATAAATGTGCCCGCTTTTCACAGCCATTTTTCCTTTGGCAACTGGCATAGGGGGCTACCTGCAGCAGCAGCCTCTTTGCCTCTCTGCCATTTATTATCCCATTCCAGCTTGCTGCCTACTCCACTCAAGCACCTTATATAAAGTGATACCACTTAAGCTGAAGCGCTAAAGTCCACCCGCCCTAAATGGGATATGGAAATGTGGGAATATTAGCCCTTAAACAGTAAGCTAAAATTCTTTCATCTATATATCCCTCAGGCAAACTGGGTTTTAAAGCAGGTTGCCTTTTGCTTTATAAATCAGCAGTTGGATGTGTAACTGGAACTTTTATTTATTTTTTTTAATATCAAAATGACTCTTGGGTGTTGATCTGGCAAGTGGAAATAACAAAGAAGGGCTGTATAAGTAGTTTTGGAATAGCAGTTAAAGTCTCATAATCTGACTTTAACAATTGATTTTGCTCCAAATTTCCATGTTGGTATTATTCAGCTTTTGGCCCAGGATCTGGAAATGGAACTTTTCCCAATGAAACTCAGACTATGCTTACCCTGTTCATAGTTTGGGTAGGTAAAATTTAAACATCTGATTTGCAAGCCAGCTTCTAGAAAAAGAAGATGAAAAGACCATTTCATTTATTCCCCTGGTGGGATAGAACATTTTCTTACAATATGTTTTCCAATTTACTTTTGAATTTATGGAGCTTAAGAAAAGTACCATTCCATTATCTAACAGTTCTTGCTAATAGGCAGTTTCCTTAAATACCCAGCCTAAATTTTCCATTGCTCATCTGACTTCAAATCTTCACCATTTTCCAATCATATGTATTTTATAACTTAATGTTTGCCAAATCCTTAGTTAATAGACACTCTCGAGATTGTAATTTTAAAACAATGCATATTAAGTGATTTTGTTCCCTTAGAAATTCTGTAAACTACTGATTGAATGTCTGAATCATTTATGCCCTATCTCTAGAGTGACAACTTTCTTTGTAAACAAATACTCTGGAAAGCAAGAGATGAACCCATTTATTTCGCCTAGCTAAGAGAATTGTTTTGCTTCACTTAATGCTGTCAGGGTCTTTAAGAAAGAATAAAATGTAAAGTGAGCATGCTTGTGGTTATTCTCTGAGATTGAGCCAAGAATAGTATATATGGAAAGAAACAATGCATTTTACAGAACTGGTGAGCAGCAATTTCTTTCAATCACTAATAACTTGTGGGGTGTTCAATCGTTGACCTACCAGCAAAAGTTGTCTTTCATTACCAGTTCTTTGATATATTTGAAACTTTTGGTCCACTCACACTTCACTGTTATATTAGGTATTGAAAAGCCATCCTTACTACACTTGCCAATTTAGCTGCTGTATGGATTAAAAATGTTGCAAATATTTTCTGCATATTCCTCCTGATAATTAATTTCAGCTATTTGGTAATATCAGCTAGTATCAACTGAGTAGAGAAATGTGTTAAGGTACCACAGGATGCTGTCAGCAAAATCCGTACTATGGGAAACTGGATACACAAGGATCTGGTTTCTTCAACAAATAAATGCAAAGCAGAGAAAGAGGAAAAGGGAGAGGGAGAGAGCAAGAGAGCGAAGAGACTTAAGAAGTACATATCAACCATATCAACCAGTAATAATGCATGCACCTTATCTGGACTTTTATTTAAGAAAAAAATGAAAATTAAGACATTTATGGGAAGGAATTTAAGTAATATACATTTTATAAATAATGTCACTAAGAGAGTGCATGTCTAATGTTCTCACTGCAAAAATGTTAAATATTTGAGGTTATGTATATGTTGATTAACTTGATTTAATTTTTCCACATTGTATTAAAAAATCATAACACAATTTGTATCCCATAAGTATATATAACTGTAATTTGTCAGTATGTAGTAAAAAATTTAAAAATGAACAATAGAGATTTGTTAGCATTAAGAAATCATTGTAATCTTTTTAAAAAGTAATCATGTTGTAGTAATGTCTTAAAAAAAGAAACCCATATATATGAACCTTTTAGTCTGTATATATATTCAGTCCATATTATATATATATATATATAAACTATATACATGTATTTACCCATACATATATACATATCTATCTACATATCTAGATAGATATGAATAAAATTATATGTTGTTCATAATTTCCTTAGAAATATAATATATTCAGAAATATAATCAGGGATGTGACAGGTAGATAAGCATATCAAAAATATAAATTCTGCTCCTGGCGCGGTGGCTCACGCCTGTAATCCCAGCACTTTGGGAGCCCAAGGCGGGTGGGTCACAAGGTCAGGAGATCGAGACCATCCTGGTCAACATGGTGGTCTCGTAGACACATGGAAACCTCTTGTCTACTAAAAATACAAAAAATTAGCTGGGCATGGTGGTGCGTGCCTGTAATTCCAGCTACTCAGGAGGCTGAGGCAGGAGAATTGCCTGAACCCAGGAGGCGGAGGTTACTGTGAGCCGAGATTGCGCCATTGCACTTCAGCCTGGGTAACAAGAGTGAAACTCCGTCTCAAAAAAAATATATATATATGTATATATATGTATATATGTGTATATATATGTGTATATATATGTATATATACACATATATATACACATATATACATATATATACATATATATAAATTCATCATACATTGAAAATAATTGATATTACATAGTAGGGATATGTGGGTTTGTCCCATTTTTTATCTTTTTGTATGTTTGAAATTTTCCAAAATTGAAGGCAAAGAAAATTAAACTAAAACAAAAATAATAATTAATGGCAGTTCCTGCAATCATTTGAAAAAAGTGTGATTTATAACAACTTATAAAATTTGTTACTATATAGAAGTGAGCCAAAAGGTTTCAAACGCTAATGGTTTTATGTTATAAACTGCCAATTCTCCTATGTGAATTAGTTTATATTTCTTTCACCAAGAACCCTGTAGAGCAACATGGGGACTTTAAGGGTTAGTCTATAGTGGGAAAATTTATTTTCAAAAAGGATCTGACAGCAAATAAAAACATTGCAAAAATCATTCAGAGCAGAGTATGATCCGATTTACTAAAAGTGGTACTCATTTACCAAAATGATTAAATTATAGTCAGGATACACCCTGAAGTACCCACTTCAGTAGACAGACTAGAATATATTTAAGAAACATGGAACACTGCACTACATGGGTGCTTTATCTTTCACAAACTAATCTTATGTTTCCATTATAGTGGCATGCGCTAACTCTGCTTTCATCACATATTTCACTGGTGCTTAGAACATGAAACATGTTGCAAAGACCATATTTTTCCTAATTTTTTTCTACAGATATTGGAAGACAAGCTGCCTATGAAAAACAATTCTTGACTCAAAAAAAAAATTGTGGTATAATAATGAGACTTAGAAATGCCACAAATGGGAATAGGATCAGCCATAACAAGAGTGTTAATTTTTGTTGGTAATGCATGTCTGGCTTCTTTTAAGCAAGTGTAACTATATGCTTTGGAAAAACCATACCCTAGTAGTTATTAGATGAATTTACCTCCATAAATGAGAGAAATATCTGTTCTTAAAATTAACTATTCAATGTAAGAGTTCCTAAATATATGATCTGTCAAAAATCATATTCTGGCCTTTGGATATTTGAAAGGAAATCATTATGAATTTAGGGGGCCAGAGCCATATATATATATATATATATATATATATATATATATATATATAATCTACAGTGTACTATGCTTATGAGAACTACTCATTTATCACATTTGAGTGTAGTTAAACTGAGTACTTCAAAGCCGCATTTGACTTCAGTTTCACTTCTCCACTGTAAGTTATCAGCACTCAACAGAGTGAACAATTTGAGAGGTGTGCAACTCTTGATCTCCTTATTGATCTCTGGTTTCTCTGATAGAAATTATGAGTTTTCATTTTTACTCAACAGCCTGTAGGAAAGAGAAATCAGATTCAGACTACAGCACGTGCCCGACAGTATGTCTGCTGCATTGCATGAACAGCCTTGCTGCAGCCAACCATAGTGGGGTAAGTTGTAGATCTATAGCACCGAATTACTTTATATCAGTTATTTCATTAGATTTTATGCATTACCACAAAATCTCATTTTGTTCTGACAAAAATTTTAGTGAAATTCTGTTTCAGGAAATTACCAAAGCCCCCTCAGTGCCTGTAATAATTTATATTAAATATTCTACTTGTTTTTTAGATGTTCATGATGAGATAGAGACCAAAGTTTTTTGCCAAAAGACACATGAATTTCTAGGAAACTTCATCATATTAGATGTGTAAAATATTTTTTTAAGTATGCTCTTTAAAACAATAGATTTTATTTGCAATGTTTTGGGAACTGTTTTATGTAGTCCATCTTAAAGAGACAATGTGAATTATTATGAACTACGGTTATTTGTTTTGAATACAAAATTATTTTTCTATTAATTGTGACCCATCATTTTCTCAAGAGAAGGATGGGTTAAATAAACAATTAATTTATGCTATGACAATTGTGTTTCCCATGGAAATAATTTTCTATTATCTACACATAATAGTGATTACCTTGATTAAAATGTTGATGAACACTTCATTTATCTGTCAGTGTCACCCGTAAAATTATAAAAATAGAAAGATGAAACAATTGGATAAAGATTTCCTCCCTACTTTAAAATAGTTTCAAAATGAGGATATATTATGAATTGACTGAGTGGAAAGAGATAGTATCACCACCAGTATCCGTTATACAAAGTCCTGATTTCATGTTTCTGTCATAAACCCTAAAAGCTGGAAAAAGCCATAGTCTGTCACTTTTTCATTTTTCTCAGTTCATGTTTTCTTGAACTGCTGATTTCACTCTGAATGTTTGTGCATATACCAAACAAATATTTTGCTTCACAACCATTTGTTTATCCCAAAGTGACCATAGTTCTCTCCTGGTTTACAACTTTCATTACTGTGTGCCTATTATTAGCACCCCTTTCACCCTAAAATATCCTGAGTTAGACTATAAATTATGTGATCAACATAGCTCATATCTTTGTGCATAATTAATTCCAGAAATTCTACTTGACTTTAGAATCCTGCTTTTTATGAAATAGATCTTATTCAGTTATTATCTAAGTTGTGATTTGTGCTGCCTTTTCTATGAATGTCAAAAATAAAATAAGAAATGCTGAAAATGTAGAAGGTTTTTAATAACAGTAGAAAATATGATTTAGAAACTATTAAACACTTGTATTTTATTAATTTTGGAGAAAAGGTAGATTATAATGAAATAAAAAATATACTTTAGCAATTATGCGTTGATGCGTAAGCATAAAGAGAGGAGTTTCTCAAGAATTAAAGTATATTAGTCTGATAAATATTTTTACAAACTATTTTCTCTGAACAGACTGAAGCAGTCTGTTCAACAATACATTGAGGTAAAATATTAAAAGTACAGAGAATTTAAAGTATTACAATATATTCATTATGTAAATTATATTGGAAAGTTAGCATTATGCATATATATATTTTAAAGTGGGTCAAGTACAGCACCTTAATTGATCAATGGGGAAATCAGCTTATGACATTTAAATTCACCCATGACCTGATGTAAAAAAAGAAATTGTTTCCTCTGTGACATTGGATTGGCATCAATTATCTCCAGGGAAATGGAAACCCCTGAACTGATGCTTTAAAGGATAAAGAGCCTTTCAGGTACCTCTAAAGTGTGTTTTAGTAAACCATGCAGATTGATGTAATAGTATCCCAAATGTAACTTTCAGAATGCAATAGGAATAATAATTAGGTAAAATGTTATTTTAAGATTTTATTCCCAAATGGTCCATTCCTTTCATATTCTAAATTCCAATGCCCTTGTAGGTCCAATTAAGAAGCTTAATTGAAGAATTCCAAGTTAGCAGACTGCCCTGGCACCCAGAGGATATTCTACCTGGTAAGGATAGCGCTGAATTGGACAGAAAGAATACTCACAAAGGTTAGTAGAGATATATGTATTTTTTAATGTGACATTTATTTTTTAATTATATGAAAAATTAAGCCTGAGTGCACCTATTTTCTTTTTTTCAAATCTAATATTAAACTATCTATCTCTTCATTCCCACTCCCTGCTCACCCTGGAATCCCTTTCATTCTTAAGTAATGGATAAAATGCACAAGCTGTAGTAAATTTTAATTTATTATCATTATTTTTCTGCTAAGATCTGTGGCTTAGTGTGTTCGAAATGCAGGTTGAAGCAAGTCATTTTACGACTTCCAGTCACTTCTTCCAAAGTAGAACTATTAGAACAATCAAAGCTAACGTTTGACTAAGTGTACAAGAGAGAGAATTGCTATATGCATTTGATTTCATACACACATTAGCACCGAATTATACACAGCCTTATGTTGAAGAGTGCATTGTCATGATGCACTTCAACTCTTTTATATGGGGCCTTTGTTGGCATGTCTTTTACCTTATTAACATGGAGGCAGGTATTTTCTTTACGAAGGATGAATACCACATAAAATGCATGGCAGAGAGTGAATTACTTGTGTGGTATTTACATTTCTCTGATAAATTATATGGCAATTATTGTGTTATGCCATTAATATTTTTTTTTTTTAGGAATTACCCTTACATCTTACTTGTGAGTCATTTCATAAACAAAAAAGTATAATTATTAATAAAGAACCATTAATTTTAATTAAAAATAATTAGAACTTGATAGATAATATATGCAACAATAGGATATAGGGCCAAAGGCATTTTAATAATTTTTTAAAGATATACTTTACTGTGGGCTTTTCCAAACTATACAATGAAAAACCACAGTATTTGTTTTTTTCTTGCAATAAATGGAAGCTAAAATTGGATATAAAACTTTTCTATTTCTATCTAAAGATGATTTCTTAGGATGATTATCTTTTGTGTTTTCTTGTTGTGATAGTAAATACTTGTAAATAATTATTTCACAGCTTCCACTGTCCTGCTCTCATTTTTTTTAAGCTATCTCCTTAGTTTGAAGGTCATTTTTTTTTTCTATCCATTGGCATTCTAACCTAGTACTCAACTGACTCAGACAGACCAACTTCTTTAATTTCCATACATTAATATTCTCTGAAGTGGCACCAATAGTGCTAACAATTTTCTCACTGACCCAGCAAGTGTTACTTGTCTTTAGTCATGATCCAGAAAGACAGTCTCTCCCACAAATCCTGCATATAAAATTAGTGCCTCATTCATGGGACAAACGGTGAACTTTTGTATTGTTGCAAGGCTACCTAATGACCAAATTTCCCTGTGCTGCCAGTTTCTACATTCGTCTTCTAATGTTGCATATTTTACTGTCACACATATGGGTTAAACAAACACAGCTCATGTTCAAATATTCTATATTTGTCAAGACGTTCAAATATATTGGAATTGAATTGTTCCTTATTCCTGTGTATCTGTAAAGGGACAAAAGCTAGCGAAACAATTACCATGTTTTTGAAGCTAGTGCTTACTGATGTTTTGCTAAATTATATGAGGAACTGAAATGTGGTCTTTTCTTGCTACAGTTGACATTTTATGTGTCCTTAAAATATGTAAATAAGAGAAAATTGCTAAGAATATAGTTTTGTTATAGCTCAAACACTTCCTGATGCTTTATTTCACATAGGTCTCTATCTTCTGTATACTTTGATTGAGAAAACTGGAACTACACATAGTTTTGCTTCCAACAGGTGCTATGACAGAAATTTTGAAAAGCTGTGTGTTCTTTGAGAAACAGGGCTTCCAGAATTTGTTTCTGTTTGTCATCTTATTCAAAACTGTATCCCCACCCCCAAAGAAAAACTATTCTACCTTTAATCTTCTGACTTTTAAATGATTAGTGCTTAGTTAATGACAGCTGTCAGGCATTACCAAAACTGCAGGGAACAAACTTGGTGAAATAGAAAGTAGAAAATTCTGAAATATAAGGAAAGGAAGTTCTAGAAAATGGTGTATAGTAAATAAGAACTGTTCACCACAAAGTTACTGCTCTAATTTTCAGTTTTAGGTTAATTTTCATCCTGAAAAACTTGATCAGATATAAATTAGGATACCTCCATTTTTATTGTTTTAAGAATATTTGTTAAATATGATAATCTCTTTTGCGTAAACATGTGTCTTTAACTTCCTTGTTTCAGAGGCAGACAACTGTAATATATCATCTTATTTCAGCATAAGTTTTAGTCTGCTAAAATATTTTTTGTCCTGACAGAAATTGGGAAAAGTTTCAGGTCTACTTTATCAAAAATAGTGCCTCACTACACAATTTTTTGTCTTAGCACTATACGTTTTTAAAATAAAGTCAAAGTATAGGCATCTGGGTTAAACAACTACTGCTCAACTTGAGATATTCTATAGCTTTTGGACAGTTAAAATAAAGAATTAAACTGCCAGAATGTCACAGGTTTATTGTTTGAATGATCACACACACACATAGAATATATTTGTATGTGAATGTGTGTGTGTATGTGACTGTGTGTGTTTGAGGTGGGAGAAGTGGCTGTTTCGCTCTTTGATTTAAATTGGATACTTCAGTGATATTTTGGGGAGATATTTATGTGTGGTTTTTCAATATTCAATGTCTATATTTCAATTTTACATTGGAAAATAATTTTATGATAAATACAAATAAGGTGAAGGACAAGTAAATTTCCATTTAGAGCAAATTGTGAAACTTTCTTTTAGACAAAACTTTGTTTAATTTGCTTTAAGCATCACTTTTTAAAACTATGAATTAATATTAGCAAATAAAGTTTCAGAATTTGAATTGAATTACTACTGAATTCAACACTTTGGAACCAAGAACAAAAGACAGTAAACTACTAAATTGTACCTTACATAATATAGAAATCTGTTGCAAGAGAATTTACTTTTTTATTTTAGAAAGTACTAAATCTCTTATTCTTCGAAATTTCTTACAAAAATGAGTATTATCTTCTATTCAAATGATTGTAAGTAAAGTAAAGAGTTAGCTTGACCTTAACAACTTTAACTCCTGTATTAACTTTGTACATACTTGAGAATTATAGGCACAGCTGAGTAAATTACAGGGAGACTAATTAGAAAAACAGAACAACAGGTGACAATTTGGTCCAGCTGCCAAAATCCTAGATTATTAATTTCTTATTTATCTATCCTTTTTCATTTTACAGTTTTTCTCTTGATATTAGATACTGTGCTCATTCCCTATTGTTCATTATAATGAATACTTAGCCATATGAAATATTTGTTCATTTCAAGGGAATTCCCCCTGGTTTCAAAAAAGAATGCAGAAGCCATTTCAGAGCTTAATTAGGGAAATTTGGAACCTCTATGCTTGTTCAATCAATTTTATCACAAGTAAAAGCATTTTAACTATTCCCTTTGTCTATGCAATCGTTTGCAACCCAGCAGAAAAATTCCATTCCCTCCACAGTAAGCTTAACCAAGCAGGACAGTCAGTTGGAGTGAGGTCACACTGGAAAATGTTTTTAAAAGGGTTTTCTAAACCCTTTAAAAATTTAAGTTAAGTTTTAATGAGCATTGCAGAAGAGTTAGATCCCCAGGGGGCAAATCAATTTTGAGTGTTGCACTGCCTGTTCCTTTTAGCCTCTGAAGTACCACCTTAGCTGACTTTTCAGTGGTTATGTTGAGCCAGATATTCAGGATGAAAGAATGCAAATATACAGCCTGTGAATTTCTCCCTCACCCAGGGGTCACCAAATCTTTCAGCCATTTTATTTTTTCAAGTGGTGAGAGGGATGGAATGGGTAGAACAAAGTAGTTGGCTATTTCAATACTAAGAGAGGTATGAGGTTTAAAGTGGGCTATGGCAGGCTCTGGAAGCCTGGGATACGCTTAGTAATTTTTTTTCCCTCCCTTCGGCCTAGGTCAGTTTCTGGCATACAGCAAGTTTAGGATTCAGCCTGGGACCCACTGTGGTTTAACGTGACAACCGAAAGATGAAAGAAAGCTCCCTAGTTACATCCAGTGAAGTCCGGAGCCCATGTTTACTTTCAATTTTCTCTCATATATGTGCTGTTTAAGGGATTTTTAGACTCTCATAAGCTTGGAGATGTAGGATTCCTCCCTATACAGGTTGCACAATGGCTTCTTCTCCACATATTTCCTCAAATAAACTGACACCAGGCATCCTACTAAAAGGGCATTATGCTCCAGAGTGTACTTCTCTGGCACTATTTACTACATTCTGCTAGGTCCCAGCAGTAAGGAAATTATATATTAAAGATTAACTGAGCATATCATTTCCTCTCTCTAAGCTGCCGTGAAGTAAGCCTGCAGACTGCTGCTCCGTGTTTTCGCACTGTGTCCCTGTGAAAGAAAAGTTGTGAGGCTGGATGAGTGTATGTCCTTCATTCTATCTATGAATAAATATTTAGCCTTTGATTTATGGTAATGTACAGTTTTGAGTTTTTATTCCCGAAGATATTTTATTATTATTTTTACCTGTTAATCTTTTCAAATCATTACTTAAAGCTCATCTTCTCAAAAAGATCTGCATGATAACCCTATTGAAAGTATCACATCCCATTATTTTACATCCTTGCTCAGTTGTTTTCTCATGACATTTCCTACCACCTAACACAATATATACTTTTCTTATTGAAAGTATATTGCATACTTTCCCTATTGTCATGCATGCTGTATTTGGGCAGGAAGTTGTTTGTTTTGTTTACTTATACATCCCAAGTACCTAGAACACAGTCTGGTCTGGCACAGAAAGGCTGTCAAAGAAATGTTGCATTTTGTAAGTTTATTTAATAATTATTATTAATAAAAATATAGTTTTGGATACATTAATATACAGTGATCTCACATAATATTACATTCATTGGTATAGCTGAATTTTATACTGTATTTAATATTTACACTAACCCCATGAATAGCAGATATGATTTGGGTGGGTGTTCTCTCCAAATCCCATGTTGACAGGTAATCCCCAGTGTTGGAGGTGGGGTCTGGAGGGAGATGATTGGATCATGGGGGTGAACCCTTCATGATTGGTTTAACACCATCCCCTTGGTGATAAATGAGTTCTCACCCAGTTAGTTCTCATGAGATTTGGTTGTTTAAAAGTCTGGGACTCACATCTCCCCCAAGTCACTCTCCCTTCTGCCATGATTGGAAGCTTCCTGAAGCTTCACTAGAAACAGATTCTGGTACTATGCTTTGTGTACAGCCTACAGAACCATGAGCCAATTAAACGTCTTTTCTTTATAAATACCCAGTCTCGGGTGTTTATAACAATGTAAGAATGGAGCAGTACAATGGCTATTATTCCCATTATACTGATGAGGAAACAGAATTTGTTCAAGGTCATGCAGGTTGTGAGACGTCAAGAGGGACTGATTGGTTGAGAAGAAATTTTGCTCTTGTTGTCCAGGCTGGAGTGCAACAGTGCAATCTCAGCCCACTGCAACCTCCAGCTCCCCAGTTCAAGCGATTCCCCTGCCTCAGCCTACCGGGTAGCTGGAATTTTAGGCATGCACCTCCACACCTAGCTAATTTTTGTACTTTTAGTAGAGATGGGGTTTCATCAGATTGGTCAGGCTGGTCTCAAACTCCTGACCTCAGGTGATCCACCCACCTCTGCCTCCCAAAGTGCTGGGATTACAGGCGTGAGCCATTGTGCCCAGCCTCAAGAGGGAATTTATGTCCATTCTTATCTGACTCCCGTGGGCATATTCTTTATACTGTTCACAGTGCTTTATTTATCTCTGAAAGGTCTAGGAGAAGGCCTTGAAAAACACATGTAATCATATTAATGTGGTGAAACATTGAATTCCAAATGGATTATTGTTGATTAGAAATTTGCTTTTTTAAATCTGAATTTTCTTTGGGTATTTGAATTCATCTATAGTAAATAATCTCCAACTCTGAATAGGTCGGTTCTCTTAAAAAAAAAAAATGGAGTCTAGTTGCTGGCCAGAATTCAGGCTAAATAGACATCTCCTGGCTTCTTTGCATTTATTTGACCAACTTGTATATAATCCTTAGACTTCTGGTAATAAGAGACTCTAAAGATGACTGGCATCTTATTTTGCTTTTCTCTTTCTTTCTTTTTGTTTCTTATTTCTTTCTCTCTTCCTCCCTTCTTCCCTTCCTCCCTTTCTTCCTCCCTTGTTCCCTTTCTCTCTCTCTTTCCTTCCTTCCTTCCTTCTTTCCTTCCTTCCCTCCCTCCCTCTCTCCTTTTTTATCTCTCTCTTTCCTTCCTTCCTTTCTTACTTTCTTTCTTCTTTCCTTCCTTCTTTCTTTTTTTTTTGACGGAGTTTTGCTCTTGTCACCCAGGCTGGAGTGAAATGGCACAATCTCAGCTCACTGCAACCTTCAACTCCTGGGTTCAAGCAATTGTCTCGCCTCAGCCTCCTGAGTAGATGGAATTACAGGTGTCCACCACCACACCCGGCTAATTTTTGTATTTTTAGTAGAGACAGGATTTCACCATATTGTCCAGGCTGTTCTCAAACACCTGACCTCAGATGATTCACCTGCCTCAGCCTCCCAAAATGCTGGGATTACAGGCATGAGCCACTGCACCCAGCCTGGCATCTTATTTTCATACTTAGCTATTTGATAAATATTTTGTAGCTGCTTCATAAGAAGTTGCTTGAAAGTATAAGGAACATACACAATAATCATAACCAATTTAACGTAATTTTACCTGGGTGAATTGTTTCAAGTGCCTTTAGAGTGACAATATAATTTCTTTTAGACTTTTCGATTGGATGCATCCCTTGTTTAGAAGCACAATAAACAATACAAGCTATTTAAAATTTCAGCAATAGTGTGGGAAAAAAGATTAAAAAGTCATTTTTCTGAACATGAATTTTCCAAGACATCATTACATTTGACAGGATGGGTTAGATTATGCTAGGGAAACAAGCAACCTGCAAGATCTAAGTGCTTTACAATAACAAAATGAATTTCTTCTGTGTGGCATGCATCCGTCGCTGGTGTGCTGCTGTTCACATCCGTCGCTGGTGTGCTGCTGTTCACATCCATCGCTGGTGTGCTGCTGTTCAGCATATTCACTCCAGGACTTAGGCTGAGATGTGCCTCTATCTAGGACATTACCACTTGCTCCAAAGAGAAGAAAGAGATGTAGCAACTCAAATGCAAACTCTTACAACTTCTGCTCAGCAGTGACATTTCATCGGCCTAAACAAATCACTTGTCTATGCCTGAGTTTAACAAGGCAAGGAAGGGCACCATGGGCCACACGCCACAACCAGGTGACAATGAGTAGAGGGTGCATATTTTTCCAGGGAGATGAAGTGAATAATTTTACATATTAATGTGATTGACTTAAATTATTTTTTCAAATGTGACTTACTGAGTTTTTATTTTTTTTTATCTCACAGTAAATTAGAGTATTTTCCCTCCATTTTTGCTACATCTTAAATACAGCTAGGTAGATTATGTTGTGCTTATATAACTCTGAGCTCACCAATGATTTCCATTGACTTTCATCTTATGTAAAAAACAGCATTCTCTTCTACATTTTCTTGAAGGTAACTCTATTTACAATTAGAAATAGTGTTTGTTCTGAAAATTCACTTGTCTGAATACCACATCCAACATGTGCTCTCCCACTTTTTAAGTTCCTCTCACATGTTTACAGGTACACGTTTGTTGGCATACCCCTGCTAACCTGGAAAAATCTGTATCAAGTATGCTTTCCAAACTGTAGTGCCTTTCATGTAATGAGAACACAGCTGGCATAGTGGATTGATTCCATGTATTCTGAACATACGGCTTAGAAAAGGCCACAGGAGTCCAGATCAGGAAAATTGATTCCAGTTAGAAGAGATGTATTGGGGTCCATAGTCCCGTGAAGAAAAATACTGATTTATAAATATCAGCTTCATTAGGCACCTGTCTGCACAATTTGCTCAAGTTATTCAAATTTCAAGTAAGAATAGCAGTGAGGGATTATGCTTCAGTTTGAATATCAAAATATCTTTTGACCAAAGTCAGAACTACAGAGTAATATGACATCTAAAACTCTTTCGTGCACCTCTCTCTACTGGTAATCTGATGGTTGACTTCATTATTCATTTGAGATTCCAAATTACCAACAGGCTAATAGTGTTTCTCTTTGTTCCATAATACGTTTGGACAGCTTTTGTCCTCTTGCTGGAGATACTAAAACAGTAAGGATTACAGCCCTATTTCTCCATTTTTGGTCTTCAGGAATGAGTGAGGGGTGGAAAGACAGGTATGTGAGCAAAGCTCTGTTCGCTTAAGGGCTTTCTTATTCCCAGCAAAGGCAGATGGCCCCTTGCATTGCATCTTTCATCCCACACGTTATCAGTTGCCTTAGGCTTTCAGATAACTTTAAGAATAAACACTTTTTGCTAATGTGAGAGTTGGTTATTATAGTTCTGTCAGCTGCTTCCACTGACTTGCCCTGAACTCCCAAGAGTCTTAGGAGAAGAAAATTCTAAGACATGACGGATCAATATCCATGTCATTCCTTTTGAAAAGTAGCAAACAATAATCATGGGAATGGATTCTTACCCTCCCTCCTCAATCACTTACTTTATTCATACTTTCTACAATCTAGAGTGTCTCTTAGGACACTACAATGCTGAACATTATTCTTTCATGCAGCAGCTCCTTTAGGAAGTACTATTTGATTTCCTATGATTGCTTGGCAATGTTAGATTTTGAAACACAGCATGAGATCCTTGTATTCATTCCATAGCCCATTAGCTTAAGGTGATTTCTAACACTGCATTAGTGTACATGGAACACAGAGTCAAATTGTTCCCTCTATTCAGTGCCTTTTCTTAAAGATACCATGTCTGGAAGTATAAGGTTTTGTGCACAGTTGGTGGGTTCCAAGGAATGGCTGTGAGTTTCCTACAGCTTGAGAGGATCTAACACTGTGCTTCAGGGATTTTCCAGGTATTTATCCCTCCAGATCATCATTCTCCACTTTGTTCAATCGTAGAGGTGTTGCCATTGTGCAATGCATCAATAGCTACACTTGCCTTCTGGCTTCAGGTTTGATCAAGTTAGGCACTGGCAGGAGATTAGAGGGTGAAAGGAGAGTAAGGTAGGGACGTTCACTCCCACAGCTCCCACCTACTGCATTTCTTTACAGCAGCTGCTCCTTCAGTCCTGAAAGTGTAACGGATCCCCATGTCACAAGCGCTGATATTCTGTACCATCTCTTCTTGGTTTACCTTGACACTACCCATGCTTATAAATAGTCCTTTAGATACCTCTCATCAGTTACCACTTTTGATGTAATATCTTTTTTTTTTTTCTCCTATGAATTTGACTGATAGAAGTTTGAATTTAACAAACGGTTACAATTTTGAGTGACTGATCCAAGCAATTATGCATCTCCACTGTATACAGCTCATTCTTCTGAGGTTGTTTTCTACAACTTGTGGGTGAAATTGCTACTCTTTAATTGTAACTCACCAACTTTTATTTTACAACTGTGCTCTTCGTTTTCTGAATTAAAACATCTTCCTTCCCTACCTAAATAGTCCTCCAGTTTTGATAATGTATGTTCCTAGATTGGAATGCAATGGTATATGGACAGAAATCATTTTTATGCATTGAGCATATGTAACTATTTATTTTTAGGAGCGTTGAGAACAAACAAGAGTGTGAGAAAAGTGACTTAGCTCTATGATAGGTTTTTGCAACTCTGAGAAAGACTTTTAACATCTGTAGATTTTAATTTCTCCTTATGTGAAGTGAGGGAACTGGACCAAATAAGTGTTTTGTCCCATGACTATAATTTATTCTTTTATTAACCCTCATCTCTATGCCAAGCACTCAGAGACTGTTTATAGTGTGTTAATCTAGAGTACCTTAGTGGAGAATGATGCTAGAAGTGTCAGTTTTGTTCCTAAATTATTTTTCTTGATTCTAGTTATCCTTTGGAAGACTTACAAATGATAGTCTTTAGGTAGGGTGTGAACTCCTTTGAAACTGTATGTCAGAAAATTATGCCCTGCATCTTCTGAGGCAACTGCCCACAACTTTCCAGATTCTCAAAGGACTAATGTCTCTCTTTATCACGAAAGATTAAGGACCACTCTCTTTTGCCCTTTCCTGACCCCTACTCATGGAAGACATGGGGGTTTTAGAGTTCCAGACCAACAGATGCTTAATTTGAATATATTTAAATGCTTCCACAAATGCATTTATCATGTACCATAAGCCATTTTCTTTTCACAGGTTTCAAATTTTTTTAGTATCTACTGATGGATTTTCGGATGAAAAGATTAACCCTTGAATCTTAGAAATGAGAAAGAGGCTTTTTGTCTATGTTACTTATTTTATAGCTATAAACAGCAGGTACGTTCAAGGACTCTGTTAGGATAAAGAGAAGAAACTGATTTCTCTCACAGAGAAAATCAGATTAGGAGACTTTATTTTAAAATGAAGTGTCTGGGTTCTGTTTCTCAGAGTGCTTTTCATTCTCGGAAACACTGACTTATCTTATGGAATTCTCATTGAAGCTTCTGTCTTTATCACACTGCCCTATCAAGTCTTTGGTTTTTCTTTCATTGATTCTCTTTTCTCCTGTTTTCTCTTTACAAGAGGCATCAGGACACATCTACATGATAGCAAATGAAATAACACATCAGTATTTTTATACAGGCTCAAATTCTAGAGGAGGTAGAAAATTACTTTGCCTGTGGGTGATGCTTGTGTTTCCAAAATATTCCTCTCTCTTCTATATATGTTACTATCCTCAATATTCCTGAAAAAATAGAATAGTAGTTTCACCAGTGATTGTGTTTCTGTCTCTCTACCTGCCTACCTATCTACCTACCTTTCATTTTTCCATCTACCTGTTCATTATCTATCTATTTACCAACACATATATGTAGAATTTTGAAACAGTTTTAAGTACTTCACAAGAATTAACTCATACTTTGTGAAATCCTCAAAACCAGTGATTCTTGAAGTTTTCAGTCTCAGAGGTCTCTTATACCCATAAAACTATTGAAGAAACAAACAGCTTCCATTTATATAGGCTTTTTTATTAGGTATGTTTCACATTAGGAAATAAAATGAAGACAATTTAAAATATTTACTAATTATTTTAACAACCATAATGATGAATCCATTATATGCTAACCTAAATAACATTTTTAATAGAAAATAAAATATTTCTAACATAAAAACAGTGTCATGAAAAGAGTTACACTATTTAATATTTTTCAAATCTTTGTAATGCTTGGTTTAGTAGGAAAAAACTAGACTTCCGTATCTTCCTTTGCATTCAATCTGTTGTAATTTTGAAGTTTTCAGAAAGCAAATGAAAAAATTCCAGCTTCATTTAGATATCTAGTTGGAAAATGTAAGACAATTTTAATAACCTAAAGTTTATTTCCAATGTTGAGTCTGAAATCATGTCAATAAATTTTTCATAGTCTGTTACATTTGAATCCATTGGAACATTTTTCACATTGAATAGATATTTTTACCCATGTAGAATTTTGGAACATCATGCATTATTTGGAAAATGTTGGTTCACTCTATGTCTTGGCAGGGTTTACACATGTCATTATGAAATATAAAAGATCAAGATATAATAAAATTAATATTTTTACTGTTTAATGATTCACCAATAATATCCTTAAAGAAAACTGGCTTTTTAAAAAATGTGTTAGGGATACAATGATAATTTTAGGGTTACTACTTTGGTTTGTGAGAATTAACACAGGGAAAAGGGCGAATAATATCTTAACATTATTATGGAAGTAGTTTTTACATCACAAAGCTACTGAAAGTACCTCTGGGATCCCCGCATGTCCATGGGGCACACTTTGATAAGCACTGCTCAAAATAGTCCTTTGAGTAGGGTGGCATCGTTATCCTAATTTTATAAATGGGCAAACTGATGAAGAAAGTTTATGTGGCTTTCTCTAGGGTACCACCTAGTAAATGAAGGAAGTGGGATTCAATTACCAAATCCATGCCCTTAACTCCCATTTTGATAAATAAATATTTTTTCACTCCTCACCTTACTTGACCTATGTCAGCTCTCATCGATGCTATTTTCTTTCTCAGCTACACTCTTACCTTTGCTTACAAAGCATCATCCTCTGCTAGTTTTCCTGTACCTCATAAGCACCTCTTTTCCAGTCTCTTTCAGTAGCATTCTCCTGCACCCATCCATTCCGAAAGCTGGAATACCTTAAGGCTTCATTATTTCTTCTCCTCTCTTCTTCTATTTAAATTCTCTCTAGGCAGTATCCATGAGCACGGCTTCAGTTACCATTGATATGCAAATGACTCACAGATTTCTATCTCTTGCTCTGATTTCTCATCTGCCAAATACTTTATTTTTAACTCATTTTACATGATTTCTTCTCTCAAAGGCATCCTAAACTCTATACTTGGAACTGGGCATCCTCCTTTTATGCCTAACCCTAGCCTAAAGCTGGTTCTTTTCTGTTTCTAATTTAATAAATGTGATTATTGTCTACTCAGTTATAAGACAGAATATCAGGAGTTACTCTTGTTACTTTTTCTCCCTCAACACCATTCCTCACTGCCTTTAATGCTCTCACCCTAGAACAAACCGCCGTCATCATTTTCAGGACGCTTACAACAATCTTCCTCCTATCGATTCTCCACGGTGCAGCCAGATTATCATGCAAGTTCAAACCTGCTTTATTTCTGCTAAAATCTTTTAGGGACTCTACTTTGCCTTTAGGATAAACTCTGAAACTTCAAGATGGTCTATAATGAGGGCAACAAAAGTCCCCAGTTATTTGGTATGTTCCCCAGCTGTGCCTGTTGTTATTAGTAAGAACCTGTTTGATTTTCAAATGTGCCTTGGTTTGGTTGGTGAACCTACATGGCCACACTATGCAAATAATCTGATCTCTGATGTCATCATGTACAAAGGTCTCTCCTACTCTTCACTTCACTATAAATGCTTTTCTCAAGTCTATGAGTTATACACATTTTTATTTATTTACCTCTTAAATTTTCAGATTTTAGCCCAGTCTTCCCATTTTAAGATAGGCTTCCACATTCTCCCTGTTTCAGTCCCATAGCTTCATACACACTCTCTTTTATAGCTCTTGTCTCATTGTAGTGGGGGGATTGGGATAAATTTCCATATCCCGTCTTAGACTAGCAGCTTTCTGGAGGCGATGAGTGTGTCTTTTTAGTTCACCTTTGTATCCTCCAGTGTCTTTCAATATTTGGATACGGTAGTCAGTATTTTTTTGAAGGAATAAATTCACAATGCTTGAAATAGTGTTAGTAATTCATATTTTCCCCAACCTTTGTGGAAAAGTTAATTTTTAATTATTTCAAACATTCTTTTAAAGTGCAGATGTAAATAGACTTAAGCAATGTTAAGATCTCCTTTTTCTGAGGTGGTTCATCAGATAATTCCTTCTCTCTATAGAAAGAGCCAGGAATAAAACTAGACTGAGAGTAAAGGAAAGAACAGGGTAGTGGTAGAAGTTAAAGTGTATATGTATGTGTGTGTGTGTGTGTGTGTGTGTGTGTGTGTGTGTCAGAAGGGAGGAGATTTTCTTTTTCTATTTGACTCCTGCCTTGTAGTTTTGTGGGCTAAAGTGTCAAGTAAAATGCAGACACCTGCACTGGAGAGAAATATTTTGATATAGGCAAGCCATTGGGACCGGCTTTTCTATTTTTTCCTGGTGAGGAGTTTTATTGTTGGCTCACCAGTTTCTCCGCCGTCTACAACGATTGCTCTTGCTCTCTGAAGAAGACGCAAGGGACAACAGTGCCCGATATGCAGGTATAGAGGTAGTCTGAGAAGTCACTGTAGATTTGTTTAATGAGCATGTAGGGGATACAGCCTCTGCCTCTAAATCTTCAGGATTTTCCAGAAGTTCCATATTGATATAATGCCCTGAGTCATAGGTAATCTAACAGTGACCTCTGCTATAAATGCCTTGAAGAAAGCTTCCTTAAAAGGGGTCACTGTAGGATGATGCTCAATTTGATAAATGTTCTCACATATTTTAGCCCATTGTTTGTCAGGGGATCCGAAAATATAAACTCTGGTTCTAGTAGCAGGGACATTTTTCAGCTAAAATTATGAAAACGCCAAGTGACCTCTGATCTACTTAGAGAGCGGGAGACACTTCACATTACTTTGCTGACCCAGGAAGTGGCAAATGACTACTATAATTACATGATTCAAAGCTCCTCCTCAGCCTCTGCTTTCACCTTGAAGGCAGATGATGTAATAACCACATGTCAAAGCATCTGAGAATATATTGAAGGCCTATGGTATTTAGTTTATTCAGTCCCAAGACAAGACTTATAATCTATTCCCTTGAAACATACCAGACACATTTGAAACACAGTTTTGTGCTGTGCATTTTCTGTGACTTAATAGTAATTTTGTTTTGCAGTTTGAAAAAATCTTTCCAATGACTAATATTCAGTCATTAATACAATAACTGACAATGTTAGACCATTTTATAAAATAAAAAATAAAACTTGTTTTTATTAGTTACCAACACTTTCTTTCCTCATGGTTTTTCCTCAACTTTGCTTTTGTGATTGTTTTTACTATAACTTTGCATAATTTAGTCATTAGTGTCAATATCTAGAGAAGGAAAACTTTCATTTCTGTAGTCTCACTGTTACTAAGTGTAGCAATGAAGATTATTCCTTCAAATCTACGAAACTACTCAAATAAATCAATTTCAATTAACAGATTTTATCATAAATTCATTAACTTACTGTGTACTTTGAGAAAGATTTTAAATTTTGCTTTATAGCTTTTGTTTCATAATCAAAGTTATCAAAGGAAATCTTTCATTAAGATGACAGACCATAAATACATAAAATAATGTTGTAAACATAAAAACTCAAAACTTGATTGTTTTGAAACTTTTGAGTCAAGTTTTAAATGTAATATTTCTTTATTCACAATATAAATTAAATGCCACTTAAGAACATTTTCCATCGTGAGTGATTCTCATCTTGAAGTTTAAATTCATTTATACGTTTTGCCTCATATGCTTTAAAATAAATGCTCTATTAACATTCTTATTTTTTTGAGATGGAGTCTCGTTCTTGTCGCCAGGCTGGAGTGCAGTGGCATGATCTTGGCTCACTGCAACTTTCGCCTTCTGGGTTCAAGTGATTCTCTTGCCTCAGCCTCCAGAATAGCTGCGACTACAGGTGCCTGCCACCATGCTCGTCTAATTTTTGTATTTTTAGTAGAGATGGGGTTTTGCCATGTTGGCCAGGCTGGTCTTTAACTCCTGACCTCAGGTGATTTGCCCGCCTCAGACTCCCAAAGTGCTGGGATTACAGGTGTGAGCCCCCTTGCCTGGCCCTTTATTAACATTTGCTTGATAAATGTTGATTAAACATGGGCAGTGTTGAGAACTTAAAACTACACATTTTTAACACCATTCAATGTTTATTAAGTACACATTTTAACATTCCTTTATTATTGAATGTGACACACTGAATTGTCATTTCTTTCAGTGTCTCTCCTAAAATGTGTAGGAGTATTTATTAGAAAAATGTGATTTATTTAAATTTCCATCTACTGAACAAGCACAATTTCTTGTCCTTGGCCAGCATTCAATAATGGCTCGCCGAATTAGTAAGATACCTACTACATGACATGATCATAATGAATAAACTCACCAGAGAGAAAATTGACCACTCAGAGACTCAAATTCAGATAGGTAAGGCAAACACAAATATGCCAGCAAAGAGAGTTGTTGACATGATATGGAATTAGGAGAACTGGTACATTAGTTCTTGTATTCTGGTGTATATCTATGGGGGAAGGAGGAGTGTCAGCCAGCGAGAGGGCATGGGCAGTGGAAGCTGAACACATCACAGGAGAAAGAGATGCAGCATAGACTTAAAGGAAAGCAATTATCCTAAATATTAATTACTTCATTCAACACATATTTATTGAGCACTTTCTATATGCATTTTTTTAAATTCTGAGAATGTACCAGTGGGCAAAACAAAGTCCCTACTCAGGATCAAATTCTAGTGAATGAAAAAATGTTTTGGAGAAAAAGGGGGTTCATTTATTACAGAGACAATAGGAAGATGTTCATCCCATTGAAAGATGTACATTTTACATCATCTGTAAGAGAAGAGCTTTCCAGAGAAGAGTCCAGGATTTCCACCAAGTTCTCTCAATGTGTAATAGATCTCTCTGAGATTAATTATTCCCATTGGCTCACTTAATCCTAATACTCTGCATTTTTAGATGGCTTCCTCAGAGTTGGTCTTGACTTATAGTGGAGATAAAGGTAAAGGCAAGGATAAAGACGAGTAAATTAAGGAGTTCTTTACTAGAGAGAAGAAAGGTGGAAAGAAAATATGAGACTATATTAAAGTTTATTTTCAGAGGAAAGTGAAATGAGCAAAGATGCTTGTGAAAACAATATCCCTACTTGGCAAAGAGCTCATGCCATTATAGTCACATTTAACTTTGATACTCTCATATTTCTTTAGAGCATTTCACTCATTGTGGTAAATAGATATTCTTCTTTAATTTACTTTTCTTCTTTACTTCTTTCATAAAGTTTAATACATTACAATTTTCTTTACAATTCAAGGATAAATATCCTTGGCCATCTTTTGTAACTGTTACTCATTTTTCTTCTTATATGTTATTACTCAAACAGTTGATGGTTATAAATTTTTCAGAAAATTGTTTTGCTCATTTTTCTCTTTTAGCTTTTCTGATTAAAAATTATCTTTATATTTAGACACTATAAGTTTGCCTATTTTTATATTAGAGAAATCCCAAGATGTGAATTTCATTAGAAGGATTCTTTCAAAACTTCCTCTTTAGGAAATTTTATCATGAATTTTTACTGAAGAAGAAAACACTTGCCTATATTAAAATTGGGAACTAATGAAGAATGTAGGTCTATCTCTTCCCTAGTCAATGATGCAAATATATAATGCACGTCTCAGCAATATAGCTACATTGACCACTCCACTTTTCATGTCATTCAATTTAATGCCAAAAAGCTATTTTCATATGGCTTTCTAATTTTTCTTTTAAGTGCATTTTAAAAAGCAGATACAGCTTAAGATAATGTATCATTCAAAGGCAAGATATAAATATGTAAGTAATCACTATAACTGTTTTTATTTATCTTTGTACTTCCAGATTTCTGCATTCATTTTCATGTATTTTGGGTTCTATTTAAAACTCTTGCTACTGCCTACAAAGCCACTCTTCACTCTGCATAGTCTAATTTTATTAGAGCAAAAACATTTTTGTAGGTAGATTCATCAATTCACTTGAAAATTCAGTTGACTATTACATAGTTTAATAATCTCCAGACTGTGCAAATTTGGAGACTTAGATTTCTTCAGTTTAAGTACAGTTGACTAAACCTAAGAATTTAGTAGTTAATACCAGTTACACATTTGCACAGTCATTCTTAATGTTTATAAAGGTATTGGGTTTGCATAACATTTGCTTTGCTGTAATAGTCAATCAGGTTTAGTCATTCTTAGTTTGATAAGACTGGACATGTGATTAAAGTATGTTTAGAGGGAGTGAAACTTGGAAAATAGTTAAACTTATTTGATCACATAAGGTGATAGAAAGATAAAGATAAATGAAAATAGCGGGTGTCAGGAGTGGATTCCTTAAGGACCACCATATCCATTAAACATCATTCTTTTACTTTAAAAATATTTAAGATTAGCTTAATTATCCATTTTCTCCATCAACCTATGCATTTTAACTATAGTATTTTTACCACTTGTGATCCCACTTTGACTTTTTTAAAAGTTACTTTCCTATGTGGCTTTTCTCTTCCTTTTAAATGACAGAATACAAGAAAATCACTTAAACTGCAACCTCTAAAACCACTTAATCATATCTTATCTGTAAAACGGAGTTTGTGGCCGGGCGTGGTGGCTCACACCTGTAATCCCAGCATTTTGGGAAGCCGAGGTAGGTGGATCATGTGGTCAGGAGTTCCAAGAGCAGTATGACCAACATGGTGGAATCCTGCCTCTGCTAAAAATACAAAAATTAGCCAGGTGTGGCGGCACTCACCTATAATCCCAGCTACTCAGGAGGCTGAGGCAGGAGAATCGCTTGAACCCAGGAGGTAGAAGCTGCAGTGGGCCCAGATGGCACCACTGTTCTCCAGCCTGGGTGACTGAGTGAGACTCCATCTCAAAAAAATAATAATAAAATAAAATAAAATGGAATTTGTATCCTAACCACAGAACATTCTCATTGGTGTTAGAATAGTAAAATCTTAATTTTCAGAGTTATGGAGTTGAAAGGCTACCACCATAAAATGTGCATGATGACATTTACACAGCTTCAGTGACATGACACTTTAGAATGAGAGCTCCCAGTCTCTTGACTGAGGCCCACCTGGAATTCATTATAGACCATAATATGGTTCTCAGAGCCTGACCAGATTATTTATAGAGCTTGACCTGACTGTCGGGAAATAATGACAGCATTTTATACTTCTGCTGTACCCTACTTCTCAGTGTTCCTTACCAACATGAATAAATTCTTATATCACTTCTGTGCGGTATTGGATAAATATTATGACATCGAGTTTTACAGATGGGGAAGTAGAAAATGAAGCACAGATGTTCAATAATTTCCTTCAATTTCCAGTCACTATATAGGACTTTTCCAAAAGCCGTTTAAATAACATCAAGGATAAAAACCAATGTATAGGGAAGTAGAAATGGGTGGAGGGGAGTGGGGCACATTTGAGTCAATTGAATATGGAAAAGCCGCTGTGGGAGTAGTTAAGCTGGAATGCGATTGAAAAAAACGTGGGGGGATTAAGTTACTATGATTTATTTGTACCTTCTTCCCTACTTACTGCCAAAAACAATTTGAAATTGGAGAATTTAGTATATCTGTCCTCCCCTTCAGTATTCCTGCTAGAAAAAAAGAATGAGGACAGATTCTAGTAATAAAATTATGTAGATTCCTCATGAGGGATTGTTGCTCAGTTGGACATTACACTCTCTGGTAATGAGTTTGTAGATGGAATAAGACAATGTTGGCTGGGAATTTGTATTTTTTAATATATTTACCACTAGAATTATCTTCTTAATTTTTTTCTCTCCCTTAATTTTTATCAACACCTGCTCATAGCTGATCACTTCATCACTGACCAAACAATATATATAGAGAGAAAGAATGCATTTCATATACCTCTATTATATATGTTCTAATGTGTCTCTCTCTATATTTTATACATATATACCTTGTACAATATGTTATATACAGTGGGCTCTCCATATCAATGGGTTCTATATCAATTGATGCATAATTCTTGAATACAGAGGGTCGACTGGGAGACCTGACATTTGCAGATTTTGGTATCCATGGAAAGTTCTGTAACCAATTGCTGGTGGATGTGAGAGGTGCCTATATTTAAGGTGAAAGTCAATGGAGAAGGCCACCATGGGAATGTAGCCAACTCCAGGTGACCCTGCAAAGAGGAAGTTTGGAGAATAAAAACCTTTCCATAACTAAATCCTCTGGAAGCTGGAAAGTCAACTGCTGTGATCACACAGATGAGACTCCTGGCTTGGAAAGAGAGGGGAAAAGTGTGAACAGCAAACTGGGAGCGACAAATAAAACATATCTAACTTTTCCTTCCTAACACAAATTTGAATTATGTCCTAATCTATTCTCATCCTGACCTGAGCTCTCTTGATTCAAATTGTCTTCAATCAAAATTCTTTGTTTCAGATAGCAACAGAGATTATCCAAATGAAATGGAAATAAATTAATTACAAATAATATTCAAATAAAAAATAACCGGTGATACCTGCTAAAAAATTTAGTGACCAACATATATCTTAAATAATGTGTCTCCTTTAATTTGGTCTTCCCATTAATAATGTGGTAAACTAAAGACTTAAGGTAGTCCAGCCTATGAATCAGGAGTAACATATTCATGAGTTTTTCTTTTGTTTGCACATAGATTTAAAGGTTATTTACTTATCAGTTATAACTTTAAATCTTATAAAAATTATTGTTACATAATTTGGAATTGAATGTTTTCTTGTGTGAAAATGAAAGAGTAGTGAAACTAGACAAAACTGAATGTAGTAAAAGATACTCTCACCTTGCCATCAATATGGAAAAACTTAATTTAAAATAGTTTCCAGAAACATCAAGATAAGGTATATATTAGTATGTTAAATATTGTCATTCTTCATAGCAGTAACTATGTATTATTCATCCTTGTACTCCTGAAAGCCAAGCTGGCCAGTACAAGGTGTATAAAAATGTCTTATAAATATGTTTCTTTCATTGTACAACTTTTGTATTGCTTATATAAAATATATATAATGAGAAGTGATTTTTTTTTCTATTAGTCGTTAAGTATTCATTTCATATGTAGTTGATGTGAAATGCAGATGTGGACCCACATTTGACCAAACTTGTTCATTACAGAGTTATCACAGTCTCTGGATCTAATCTAGGAAATATGCTGTTTTCTTGTATTAAGTCAAGACTCTATGACCTGCTCCTCTACCTATTCTCACCTTCTTCTTCCTATGTAGAGTTTAAGAATGGCCTTCTCTGCTAAAAATGCTCTCTGATTAGTTAGTTATTTCCTGCTTCCTGAACTATGAAGACATCTTCTAGGAATACTCAAGAATCTGCTATATAGCTGCAAGTTATCTTTTAAGGTTAATTCCTCATTACCTTCTTACACAAAGCCACCACTAGCATATAGAGCACAGCTGTACAACTTTTAAAAAGGCCAAAAGATGTATCTACCAATTCTAGGAGGGTATAAACCTGAAGACACAAGTCTGGGCTGAAGCACATGGTTGCCCTTGTGAGAAGAAAAAGGCCCTTCCTCTGAATGAACACACCCTGCACACCAGGGCACAAGGTTTGTCTAGAAGAGCACAGCTGGACATCATAAGGTGCAGAACTACACACCTGGCATCCTTGTCCCTACACATTGTATGATTCTGTTAAGGTACAATTTGTTACTCTCCAAACATACTAACAAATACCTGCTTGGGTGCTTGATTCATGTTACTGCTCCTCATTTATGCGTTTGCATAATTTATTTTCTTATTGCATAAACTATTTTCTTATATTTTTTCTCAACCTCTACCTCATTCAGTTAGGCACTCCACCTATATTGTATGTATACCTATGTAGCAGGCCTTATGACCAGAGTTGGGGATGCACAGAAAATGCAGATTTCTTTTTCATGGCATCACTTCTCATCCCCACAACTCAATATGATAATTCCTTTCCCTAACCACCCTACTTCCCAATACATATAATATCTTGCCTGTACTTTCCTTTGGGAATTTGTATTTTCTACTTTTTCTAGTAAAGTTTTGGCAAACATATATTTTCTTTGCCATTCAATTTAATGGCATAGACTTAAAAATCTTGTTATCTGGAATAGTGCCTAGCCCTGTAGCTTGAGAATATAAATTAAACTTAATTGAATTATGTATTACCTTCCCTGTAACTTTAATTGTCACGTTATGACTCTAACGCAGTCTGCGTATTGTATGTCAGCAAAGTTGAGTACCTTTTCCTTTCAGTTACACTTCAAGTTACTTAAGGATTTCATCCTTTTGCTAGAGTTCTCAACCAGTATTTAGTGGCATCTTTCAGACATGTGGCACTTACACAGCTGGAAAAAAGATGGTAGAATTATATGTTTTTTCCTTTTTCTTGTTTTTGGCAGCTCTTCATCTAATGATATTATAATTTACACATAATAGCTTTCTTATTCTGCTAAATTCCTCATCAACAGGTGACCTTGATAGATATTGCTGTCAACATCTTCAATTTTTTCTTTCTATTTATCTTGACAAATCCCTTGGTGCAGTATTAATTTAATTTTATCTACCTTAGCATGGAGTTGATTGTTTTAGCTCATTTTAATGCTCCTTCTATATAGGTGGCCCTTAGTGTTCACAAGAAATTGGTTCTAGAACCACTACTCCCCGTCTGTCTCACTGCAGATTCCAAAACTTTCAGTTCCTTATAAAAAATGGGATTTGCATATAATCTACACAATCCTCCCACATACTGTAAGTCTTCTCTAGATTATTGAATAACTCATTATGATGTAAATGCTACAGAAATAGTTATGCTCTGCTTTTTATATACATTTTTTTAATTGTGGAATTGTTATTTTTATTGGGGTTTATAAAGATTACCTCTATCCATAGTTGGTTGAAACTGCAGGTACAGAGAGCTGACTGTATTCTGGTAACCATTTCTTCTTTTTTTTCATTTGGGCCTACCAAGGGTGATGACAATTCTGCTTTGATTAGAACTGTGTTATCTCTGTCTCTTTGTTGCGTGCGGCAACTTTTAGAAATAATCTCTTTCTTAAACCCTCTTCTAATTTTGATAGTGTAAGATGGACATTTGTTTTCTGGAGGAGAGACTGCATGATTAAGAGGACAAAAATGGAAGTGAAGGTTATAACTAAACTTACAGTCCTAAGCAGAAACAACATACAGATACTGCCTAGAGGGCAAATAGTCAGACACAAAGTTCAAGATCACTCGGCCAGACTGAGGAACAAACCTGTGGAGAACAGACATTAGAGACTAGAAAAATAGCAGATCTAAAATTCTATGAAGGCACCAGAATATAAGAATGAAAAGATTATGTCAAAGCATGCAGTGAAATGGACATGAGACACCAGTGAGAAATAGAGCCTTGGTGTTAAAGGTGATTACATTCTTTTGCATTTATCCTAGGCACTGTAGAGATAGGGAAAAGACGTGCATCTGTAACTGGTTGAGCTGCTGGTTGGAAGCACACAATTAAAATAATAGGGTACACAAGATTGTTTATTGTTGTTGGTTGTGTTAAACAATGAATGCAAAAAATAACTTGCTATAATAGAAAGATACCACTTAAATAAATGTGCCATTAATGGAAAAAGGGTGTCTTTTTCCAAGAAAAATAAAATAAAATAAAATAATAGGGTACAGCAATAATTTTCCTTTATTAACATAATAGAGCAATTATTTTATTTATCCTTTAAAAAATATGCCTTTTAAGGCCATATATGTATATACTGATCCTCCTCAAAATCTTCCAGTTCTTCTGTCACATTTGAACCCCTACTATTTTGTAGTGACCTGAGGATAATATAGCCAAGTCATAGCAAATTAGATTCAGAATTATTCAAGTGGTGTGATAGGCAGAATGATTACCCCAAAAGTTGTCTACGACTTATGCCCAGAGCCTGTCAATATGTTACTTACCTGGAAAAAGAGTTTTGCAGATGTAATTTTAAGTTAGGACCTTGAGACTTGAAGATTATCTTATATTATCTGTTAGGGCCAATCTATTCACATGAGTCTTAAAGAGTAGAGAACCTTTCCTGGCTATGGTCAGAGAAAGAGATATGAAGGAAGAAAGAAAGGGTCAGAGAGATGTGACTTTCTTGGCTTTGACAATGGAGGAACGTGGGTGGCATCTAAATTCTGGAAAAGGCTAGAAAACAATTTTTTCCCTAAAGCTAACAACAAAAGAAATTTCAATCCTGCCAAAACCTTTATTTTAGCATGGTGAGACCCCATGCTGGACTTGTGATTTATATGTTTATAAGATCATAAATGTGTATTACTTTGATCTAATAAGTTTGTGGAAATTTGTTACAGCATTAATAGAAAACTAATACCAAAATCAGTATAGAGTACGAAACTTGCAATACTTTGGATAAGGAAATAAAATATAACAGAAAATCCTGGCTGCCTTGGAAAAGACTTGATAAGGTCAAATGCCTATCAGGAAAGACCCTATAAGGGTAAAAGGAAAAAAAAGATAAGAAAAAGCAAATAAGTAGATCAACAGTGAGTTTGGCCAGTGAACTATGTAAAAGGTCAACAATTTATGAGTAGAAAATGTGGTATTATTCAGAAATTCAAGACTACTCAAAAAAAATTTTTTTTTTGAGATGGAGTCTCACTGTGTCACCCAGGCTGGAGTGCAGTGGTGCCATCTCGGCTCACGGCAACCTGCACCTTCCTGGGTTCAAACAATTCTCCTGTCTCAGCCTCCTGAGTAGCTGGGACTATAGGCACACGCCACAACACCCAGCTAATTTTTGTATTTTTAGTAGAGATGGGTTCACCATGTTGGCCAGGATGGTCTCCATCTCTTAACCTCATGATCCACCTGCCTCAGCCTCCCAAAGTACTGGGATTACAGGTGTGAGCCACTGCGCCTGGCCTATCCACATTTTTTGACAGATGAGAGTTGACAGTGACAAGATAGGGAGAAAAGGAACTTTATAACCAAGCAGCATTCACTGGTGCACCTGTAGTTATGTGAAGTATCCCCTCTCTTGCTCACATCTATGTAGTTTTAACTGTTGCATGGTACACTTGTTTACATTTTTTGCCATTGCCAGAAGCTGAAGAAGCTCATTCAGTATACCACAGACCTGATGGCAGCACTGGCAATGATTATAGAGATACTGGATTTGGATCACAACATTTTAATATTGACTTCCCCAAAATTAAAATAATTTAAATATTCTGAAATGATGTTTCCTCCATTTCAGAAAGATAAATAAAGCTGTATATGCTATAGTAATGATAAATCTGGACATGCTGTGGGAATGATTTTCAGATGATGACCCACAAGTCCTTCCTAGTCAATAAATTTAAGGAAATACTTTAGAGTTGGAGAGTATGATTCTTCCCTTACTTAGAGCTAGAGAAGAAAAGGTCTTCACATTTGAAAGGAAAGGTATGTTAAGGTATACAATGAATTGTATCTTTCCTTTCAAGTCTGAAAGTCAATATATACAATTAGTTGAGGTATACAATTGATTTCAAAAGCAGTTGTATCATAAAAAACAAGTTTGAAACATTTCTAAAAGCCTTCAATATTTTTAAAAAATTGACGTATTAGATTTTATGATGAGCATGCATTTAAAAAACCAGAAGTCAGCTGGATAATTCAATGAATGTAGATTTTTCCCACATTGTCATATTTCAGTACAATTCACAGCTGTATAAATAATGCCATTCATAAATAGAACTCAAGCAAATTCAATTCTGTTTCTATTAATGTGAAATGTCCTAAACTTTTCCACTTTTGTTTGCCTGAAGAACATGTATGTCTTGGCACACAAAAGCTCTCTTGTGTTCAAATATAATTGTAAAAAAAAAAAATGTTAAAACACCACCTCAAAATCCTAAGGGCACCAAGCAATCATCTTTCCAAAGAGGTCTATATTTTCAGACATGACGTGTGTTACTGATTGTGGAACAAAATCCACTGTATAATTTCTGCGGTTGTCTAAAACTGACAAAGCAGCTGGGAGAAAATCGTACTGGTTGCAGTTTCCCCACATTTTCTTTCATCTAGCTCTGAGGAATTCTTTTTCAAAGTATACACAACATAATCCAAAAAGAGGGACTTTTTTGAATGAAACATGTTCTGTCTTAAGCAAGTTCTAAAGCGATCCAAATGTGAAGCCTTAGAATATGATGATACCTACTCCATGGAGGCCTGACAGTAAGTCATGTTATACATCGATGCTTTCATGGGTTTCTCTGTTAGTAATTCCGGATGGCATGTCTGTGCTCCGGCTGTGCACGCTAGGTAAATCATCTCACTCACGATCAACAGATATCCAGATGCGCTTTAATTGGAAAACACTTATTTTTGCCAGTTATTTGTTACTTTTAATACAATCTGATTTAAGAACATGGAGCCCCTTGTTATTCATAATACTGAGCTCTTTTTCAGGAGAGCAGGTTTTGGAGATATATGTGCTGCCTGATCAATGTTGTTTTCTGAGAATTTGTGTGTTCCTTATATTTGTGGTTCAGTCTTAAGAAATGCTGCTGTAGCATCTTCTGCACCTCTCAACACCACCTCCTTGCCAACTCTTATTCTGGACCAAAAAGGACTTCAAAAGAAAAGCATGTTTGCCACAGTTGAAAAATGATTGCTGTTAATGCCAGGGTCTTAGTATCAGCTCTTCAAACCACCATCATTAATCTTAATTAGAAAACTAAAGCAAACGTTTTTTACCATTTGCAATTAATATCGGACCTAATTTGAATTCAGATTCTAAACAGAACTCACTGTCTGCCTGTGTTGGAAAGTGTGTTTTATACCTGCCGGTACCAATATTGTTTTAGCAAGGAAGGGAAGAACGGAGCACTGACTGACATCAGAATAATCTGTGTCGACCATAAGCATTAATCTTATTTAGAAAGTCAAGCTGAACTTTGTCAAAGAAGAAAGGTTTAGGGAAAAAAAAGCTTACTTCAAGCCTATACAGAAGTATCAAAACACAGAGGTTAATCTTAGAATTTCTCCCACTGAGGAGGCAGCAGATATGGCCATTCATAGCAAAGACCTTGTCTTTCGTTCTTTCTGGTATTATTCCACATTGAGAAAAACATGTGACAGGTGAGCTCTTCACAGGAAAATGGCGAAAGGTACTCGTGCTACCCTGCATGGAAACGATTTTTTTAATTATATAAAATAGTAAGTTGAAGGTACTATTTATAAATAAAAATCTCTAAATATTTAGAGAGATATTTAGAGACAATTTAGGGATATTACCTCCGACTTTGTGAGTACTTCAAGTCACTTTAAATTTTAATTGAATTTCACTGAATTACTAAATCAGAAATAACTCTAAGGAGATACTGACCTAAACTACTTATTATAGAAGAACCACAATTTATCTTATGTTCAAATTGAATCTTTTAACACCTATGGGCTCCTCTTTTCTTTTTCTTTTTCGTTTTCTTTTGAGAGGAAGTCTTGCTCTGTTGCCCAGGCGGGAGTGCAGTGGCGTGATCTCGGCTTACTGCAACCTCAGCTTTCCGGGTTCAAGTGATTTTCTCCTGCCTCAGCCTCCTGAGTAGCTGGAACTACAGGCACGGGCCACCTCACACGGCTAATTTTTTTTTTTTTTTTTTTTTTTTTTTTTTTTTTAAGTAGAGACGGAGTTTCTCCATCTTGGCTAGGCTGGACTTGATCTCCTGACCACCCTCCTCAGCCTCCCAAAGTGCTGGGATTACAGGCATAAGCCACCATGCCTGGCCTCCTCTTTTCTTTCTAAAGGTCTGTAAATGAGGTCTGTGAGTTTGAGGACTTTTCTGTAGTATACTGGTTGGTGGAATACCAAGCTTTGGTGCTTAGAACCTAAATACAAATTTTCTGGTATTAAGAATACTTTATTTTTAAAATTTTTACCAACTGCTATAGTAAACTGATATTTGTATCCATGTAAATAAACATATAAACATATAAATATTCATAAACATTCTATTGTTTTATAAATATAACAATTTTATTGTTATATAAATATAAACACATATATGTTTATTTACACACAACAGTTTACTCTCTATTGTTTATATATATATATACTATAAACTGATATATATCAATTTACTATATATTAGTACTTACATGTGTATAAATACTGGTTTATCATAGCAATGTATCTATCTATCTACTTGTGTTACTTGTCCTTATACATTTTTCAAATGTGGAAAGATAAGATAAGGAAAAGTATATAGTAGCAGGCAAATCAGGGCTAAAATTCTTGGTATTCTCAGTATTTAGGTTTTAGTAAATTAATAACTAACCTGCCTTTCAGCTTTAACACCCTCCCGTAAACAAAGCTAAAATTTATATTTGAGTGTTTGACCTAGTTGTATTTGGCTGGGGTAGAGAGATGTGACTGCTAAGGATTACCCTAAAAGTCTTAGGAATTTCTGATGCTAGTTTGTGTCTAACCAAACTTTGGTGTCTTGATCTTATCAAATAGGGAATACAAGGTATTAATATGGTTGAAGATGGATGTTGTATATGTGAGAATTCATTATAGTAATTTCTATTATTTGTATCCATATTTGAAAATATCAGTAATGCAATATTAACCAAAGAAACATGGCCCAGGAATATTGATAGACATAAGGACAAAATGAAACTGAAACTCAAACATGACATCTCGCTCTGCTGACATAAAAATATATCCCGATATATAAACCCTTTCCTCAGAGTGTATCCTTTTCATTCCCTTTCAACCCAGAAACTTTTTCCAAACAAATGGAGTTCAATTTCTCCCAACACTAAATACTTTGGTAATATCAGAATTGAGAGATTTTGGCAACTGTGAAGAATTTTGGCCTTTCAAAGAGTATTCACCCTTGGCCTTGTTAATTTCAGCATGGGAATGCTGTTTTCCTCAGACTTTTATATAATATGGTTTTATGTGTGTATACGAGTGACTTTTTAATGTTAGATGTTCAGCTATCAGAATTTATGTTAAAATAGTTCTATTCTGGCTCTGAAATATCTTGGATGAATTAACATGGGGATCATTTATGTAGACAATATTCATTATTCTTATTCAGAAAGTCATATTGCTGATGGCCATGAAAATATTTTATTTTGTTTCTGAATTTTCAATTGGCAACTAAATAAAAAACCCATTTTCAATGACTGCCAGTAAATAGCTCATGTATTTCTATGCTTCATTTTCTTAAACTAGCCTATAAAGTTTAAGTGTGATGAAGCTGCAGAATAATCTTCCCTTGCAAAGGGCATCAGTAGACACCTAGTTTGTATTTTCTTATCACCCCATGTTTCTCACTAAATACAGCATTGTCTTTATCTTCTTATCTCTAGTTATAAACTCCTTCATTAAAACATGAGGGGAATTGTACTAGTAAACATGATGAATTGAGAAATGTCTTTGAAATCTGTAGTTTAGTGAATAACTCCAGCAGCAGACGAACACTCTGTAATAAATTTGAAATACTTTAACTGTGGAACATATTACCATCTGCTTTCAGTGTTTTTTTTTTTTTTTTTTTTTTTTTTTTTTTTTTTTTTTTAGGCTTGGAATCTATAAGGTTTTAAAATAGAAAAGAAGAATGTCACAGAAAAAAAATGTTTGGCAGTCCCAGTGGTAATCCCTGTTCTGTGTTTAGTGCCACATGTTGAAAGACACTAATGCCAAACTGCCTATTGTGGCAAGATGTACATTTTTCCTATTTGTTGGAGTCACCCTTAGAATCAATACTATTTTTTCTTTATCAGAATAGGGAACAGATCCAATTCACTAAAATACAGAATGAAGTTGGAACAATAATATATTTTGAAGATATGAAATAGCTAGTTCAATATTTCTTGATGAACACATTAGTAAATTGATTTACAAGTCTAATTACCCGCCATTTAAGATCTTTCAACATACAGTGATTCTAGACCAAGAAGTGAGTGACCATTTTTCATATTGAACACAATACAGTAACATTAATTTTGCCATCTCTCCATCAGTGCATTAATTCTGTCAGATCTGATATTAAGATTTATAAATAGAAGTCTCAAAATTTTGGGTAAAAAAAATGTAATATAAAAAATACATTATAAATTACATCCAACTTTTGGGTTAGAGGCAAAATGCCTAGAAAACTCTTAAGTAAAATTTTAAAAATTTGATTATACTCTTAGAAAATAATTTATATTAATTCAAGGAAAATATCTTCTTATAAATTCTAAATATTGGCATTGATCTCTGGGAAAAATGTAAGAAACAACATGAAGAAAAACAAAATAATTATTTTCATATAATTTGCTAATAAATATAAAGAGAGGGATAGCAGCAACTTTAAACCAAACAGGATACCAAAATCTAAAACTATAAAATAAGAGCATCCTATGAAGTCAAAGTAATGTATACCTAATTGTTTTAAGTTAAAATAATATTCAAAATCTCGGGCCAGGCGCAGTGGCTCAAGCTTGTAATCCCAGTACTTTGGGAGGCTAAGGCGGGTGGATCACGAGGTCAAGAGATCGAGACCATCCTGGTCAACATGGTGAAACCCCGTCTCTACTAAAAATACAAAAAATTAGCTGGGCATGGTGGCACATGCCTGTAATCCCAGCTACTCTGGAGGCTGAGGCAGGAGAATTGCCTGAGCCCAGGAGGCAGAGGTTGCGGTGAGCCGAGATCGCGCCATTGCGCTCCAGCCTGGGTAACAAGAGTGAAACTCCGTCTCAAAAAAAAAAAAAAAAAAAAAAAAATTCAAAATCTTTTAGAATTCTCAATCTTGGGAGATAAACATGTTCAGATTTGTAATATTCACTGTATGATATTTCTACATACCACTAGAGGCCACACAACTCCAAAAATGAATGAAATGATTACATGGCCTGCTAATCAAAGTCTGAAAGAAGATAACTAAGTGGAAAGATTTATCATTGTCTGTATAGCAAGACTTTATATCATGGACCTTTCCCTGGAAGAGTTTAGTTTGTCCTTGTGACGCCACTAGAACTGGTAGACTTTTTACTACCCTCTTTATCTGCAGCATATTCTTACTCTACCACCGGAGTATATGAGATGTGCTTGCGTGCACAGCACATGAACACTTGAACGAAATATACCTCTGAATTTTCTGAATTCTCTAAGAGAAAGTTGTTAGAAAAAGATATGCAGTCTTATAATTTAGAATGCTAAACATTTGCTTTCTTTCCTGTTAGAGAGAATTTTTAAATAACAATGTTTACTTTTGTAACAAAAATACGACATTTTCTGTGTCAAACTTTGCATGATATCACACACAATTTTTATAAGAATTTGGTGAACATCCATGGAAATGAGCTGCCTCCTTCATTTACAAGCCCTCCTCCTCCCAGATGATCTGAGAATAAGCGTGGGAATACATGTTTCATTGCCGGTAAACAGACCAGTCTTCTGGATCTCTTCTTACATCCTAAGTAAAATTAGATGTAGCATTTTCAGCCTGGTTTCTAAATGTTTTGTCTGCCAGCCGGCAGCTCGTCACCTTGATCAGACTTAACCAATTAGTTGACTTCTCTGGTTCTGGGCTAGATTTGAATCAGGTGAAGCTTTAATACCATCTCAGCAAAAATTTAAACTGTGACCTTTATGGTAAGTAAGTATTGTCCAGGCTCTGGAAATTTATTTTGTGAAAAACTGGTAGCACCTCTGCTAAGTTTTATGGAAGACATAGTAATGTTAGCCAGCATTTCACTAAGTGTGTTACTCCGGGAACCTCTGTTTTCCTGATAAGGAAACACAATTTTCATTCTTTTTCACCTAGAGAAAGTGTGAGACAGAGAGGTCAAATGGCATTGTGATAGCAAACTAATATCTAAGGTAAAAGGACACTATAACCTTTTACAATGACAATTTATAAAATACATTATTTTAGAATTAATAGATCAAAGTCCTAAAGGCTTTCTCTAACATTCAGAGCAATGTAGAGATTGCGCAGGGGATATAAAATCATCTAAAGGACAATTATTTCTTCCAAAAAGCTAACAATCTAGATACAAACCTACAAATATAACTTCAATAACAATCCAACTATATCTGTTTGCACTAATATGTCAGAAAGAGTTAAAATAAAAGGCTGGTCAAGGATATGATGTTATTACTAGAAAAATAAGTAAACACAGTGAATTCTTCTTAAAAAATAATTCAAATACCCCCAAACCTAAAATGCAATAAAAAAATTAAAATAACTACATGGGGACTTAAAAAATAATAATAATTCAAAGTATAAAATATTAAACAAAAAAAGGAATGTTTATCTGATATCAATAGAAGTAAATACAATCTTCAATGAAGCTGAAAAATTATTAATATTTTTCCTTGAAACAAGATAGCTTCATGACACATAAAAATGCTGCAAACAATGAAACATAAATAAAGAGTTTGGTGGGATTCTTTAAAGTATCGTCAATATTTTAAAAACCAAAGGAATTTTAAAAAGAGGTATACAGATTATTTTTGTCATATAAATAATTTTTAATGTATGTTTATATATGTCTATAAAAAGCTGTCAAATATATCTATATTATATTTAGAGAAAAAATTCTCTATCACCAAACAATGGTAGAGAAAATAATCAATAAATCCCAATGTAGATGTCTTTGTTTCAACAATATTAAAAAATAACTGTAAATTAATAAAAGCTTTAAATAATGCTAATCCTTAGTATTCACAAAAATTACCATGCAGAATAACCGTTACATGAAGATTTATATAACTGGAGCGATATATAATATTCATTCATAGCCATGCTTAATATTTTAAATGTGTCGAACTACCTAAATCTGGACTCAAACTACCTCAAACAAGCGTCTTGAAACAATAAGCTGTTTCCAAAATATACATGCAAGTACAAAGGATCAAAAACATAAAACCTCTCAAGAAAAAGAAAAGAGGGAAGAAAAGCAGATAAGCGTTTTATAAAACCAAAATGTTAAGACTGTGTTGGGGTCATTCAAAGATAGGCAATCGCCATTAGAAGAGAATAGGGAATTACAAAATAGACCTCATACTTACTAGGAACTTTGCTTTATGACAGATGTGGCCTGGCAGGTTTTGGGCCAAAGAAGTGACTATTTCATAAAAAGAGTTGGAAAATGTGGATTTCATTAACTAGGAACAAGGCAGCAACTATACAAATTTGACTGTATAAAAATTAAGAGCTTTAGGTCGTGAAAATGCATTTCGGAGAAAGTGAAAAGAGAAAACATAAACGGACATAAAATAGTTGCAACAAATGTAGATAACAAAGCATTCATTTCAAAATATATGAGACCTCTCATGGAACAATCAGAAAACAAGTAAAAAGAATAGAAATGATATTCTAACATAATCAGGAATTTTGTAAGAAAAGTAATACAAGTGGCCAATAAAGATATGAAGATGCCCTGAACTCATTAGTAAGAATAAAAGTATAATGCAAGATAGCTATGCAATACTATTTCAGTCCCATTCAATAGGCAGAAATTAAATCTGACTGTACTGAATTTTACAGATGATGTGGATCACAGAGGTCAATTATGCTGGCAGGAGCATAAATTGGAACAATCAGCATGGAAAACAATTTGGCATTGTCTTGTAAAATGAGCTTTTGCTTCCCCTATAACCCTAATAGTTTAACTCCTAGTATTTATCCAAGAGAAACTCTTTCAGAAGTCTACAAGGAGCATGTATAATTAAGGTTCAGAAAAGTATTTTTTTGAAGGGAGAAAACTTAAAACATCATGAGTCCCATGAATATGATAAATACGTAAATACATTGCATTACAATCATGCAATAGAATATGCATCAGGAAACATAATGAATGAATTACAGTTATATGTAATAACACTGACTATTTTATAGTAGTATTGGATGGAAGGTCACATGCAGTATGATCACTTTCATAGGAAGTTTGAAAATAGGTAATAAGTAAAACTATGTTGTTCAGTTGCATGTAAATAAATACACAAATGTACACACACATATTGAGAAGGGGAGTTGAATAGAAAAGGTGCACATAGAAGAAAATCCCACATAAGTTAATGGTGATCATTTAATTCTTGTGTCACATGCTGAGTTCTCATATGTTCATTATATTCTTAAAAGTAAATTAAAGAAAAGAAGGCTAATGATACCAATGTATCGTGGCTGAAAGATTTTATTAATTCAATCATCTATGCCTTGGATCTTTTACAAAGTAATGTATTGTTTAAGGAAGAAAAGAAAAAAAAATTTTTGTATTTTTTAAAAATTTATTTTATTGCATTTTAGATTTTGGGGTACATATGAAGAACATGCAAGATTGTTGCATAGGTACACACGTGGCAGTGTGATTTGCTGCCTTCCTCCCCATCACCTATATCTGGCATTTCTCCCCATGCTATCTCTCCCCAACTCCCCACCCCCGACTGTCCCTTCCCTATTTCCCCCAAACATACCCCAGTGTGTAGTGCTCCCCTCCCTGTGTCCATGTGTTCTCATTGTTCAACACCCACCTATGAGTGAGAACATGCAGTGTTTGATTTTCTGCTCTTATGTCAGTTTGCTGAGAATGATGGTTTCCAGGTTCATCCAAGTCCCTACAGAGGACACGAACTTGTCATTTTTGATGGCTGCATAATATTTCATGGTGTATATGTGCCACATTTTCCCTGTCCAGTCTATCATTGATGGGCATTTGGGTTGGCTGCATTTCTTTGCTATTGTAAGTAGTGCTGAAATAATCATACATATCCAAAGGAATATAAATAATTGTACTATAAAGAAAAAGTATTAATCCAACCTGTTTAATAAATATTACATGTGAACATTGCATTTTGAAACTGTTCAAATATACCAAATAATTCATATTATTACTTAGAACAAAAAGTCCAGAAAGAAAAACTACAGATTCTGTTACACTATTTGAAGCAGCATACAAAAACAATCTTGAGGAAAAAAAAAAAAAAGTAGAGACTGACAAATTGAAAAAAATAGAAGCATAGAATTAATTCAACTTAATCCCTGTATCATTGGCTACACACACACACATACATCAAAGAGAGAGAAAACACAAAATATATTAAAATATATTGGCTATGAGAAGAAGGTATATAGTCATAATTTAATATAAATTTAACTATTTGGATTATTATTTTAACATCTCACTTAAATGGATCAATAGCTGAGCAGATACAAATTATTCACATTTTTTTAAACGGCTAATTGATAAATTCTCAAAGCATTTCAGCTATCAGAAAAATCACATTGTGTAAAAAACTGCAGAAAACACAAAATATAAATTCTCATTTTTTCCAAACTAGTAAAATTCTTCTCTCAACCATTTCTAAAACACATAAAAAGAAAATGACAGATCAATCCTAATATATATTCAAAATTAATAAAAAATATTAACAATATAGTTCAGTGGTACATTATAGAAATAACTAAAATTAGTTCTAATATGACAAAGGTGATTTAATAATTGAGAATAGGTAATACAAAGCAAGACATTCCAAATAAAACTTTGTAAACATATTTATATTTTTGTAATGGCATTTTAGAAGATTTCAATTCTTATGTAATTAAAAATTTAGTTATTTAAGGTTAAGAGAGATTCCATGAATATAATGAATAATAAATAAGCTACATCATTGTTCATTTTAATTCAAATTAATAATAAAATGATTTGACTTTCTTTTATCAGAAGCATACATAATTGTTCTGGCAATTCTGATTACTGAATGCTGAAACAGAATTAGAGTTCTGTTTCTAATTATTTCAAGGAAAAAGATGAGTTTTAAGACATCCTGTCTAAAACTTTATGTAATATATATAATAGATATAAGGGTAATATATCAATATCTATTATATCTAATAGATACATAGACATTACATAAAGCCTTAAAGAGTCAGTCAATACTTGTGTTTTATATAAGTTCAGTATTTTTTTTCCTATGAAGTAAGTACTCTAAATAAATTATGTCATCAATCAAAAATAGAAAACTGACTTCATTTACAATCTCTCCTCCAAAAAGTAAAAAAAAGAAAAAAATGACATGGAAATAATTATTTAAAAAACTATATAATAATAAAAAAATTATAAAAATTTTTAGTTATCAATTAAATTTAAATATATGGATAATCACAATTTAACCCTAGATTTTAAAAAATGAATTTTTTCTAAATATTTATTAATTTACACAAAACACATTAAAACTCCATAGTACTGATTTTGCCTCTAGCCAAAATTTTTGCCAAGTTATCTGGAAAAATTAATTTCTGGGAATAATAATGAAAAAATAAAGCTCATTGTCTAAAATATTGTACTGAGGAAAAGATTATTTCTTATAAACAGTCATATTGGATTTTCTTCTTATATCTCAAAATAAATTTTAGGTTGATAAAGTATCAAAGTTATAAAATGAAAATAAAAATAGAAAACTGAATAAAATTCAGGTAAATATTGAACTGATTTATGGATAAGAAATAAAATGAAATGATTAAAAATTCGACACAAATTTAATAGATTGCTAAAAAAATAAATGATACTAAAGAACATTACTAAAATTAAATGTAAATGAAGGACTAGGAACATTATAAGGAATGCAGCTAAAAATTGGTATCTTCAATCTATCAAAAAGCATTGTAATAACAGACAGTGGATGTGAAAAGTCAACATAAGAACTATGACTAGAAAATTAAAATTTAAAATATTTAATTTTAATTATAAATGCTATTTAAATCAAATTGATTTATTAATAATAAAGCAGGAAAATGCAGGAAAGTTAAAAATAATTAGGACACAGATGAAACTGGAAGCCATCAATCTCAGCAAGCTGACACAAGAACAGAAAACCAAACACTGGATGTTCTCACTCATAAGTGCGTGTTGAACAATGAGAACACATGGACGTAGGGAGGGGAACATCACACACTGGGACTGGGGGTTGGGGGGTCAGGAATAGCAAGTGGTGGGGGTATTGAGGATGGATAGCATTAGGAGAAATACCTAATGTAGATGACGGGGCAAAGGATCCAGCAAACCACCACCATGGCACATGTATACCTATGTAACAAACCTGCATGATCTGCACATATACCCCAGAGCTTAAAGTATAATAAATAAAAATTTTTAAAATAGAATAATACTAATTAAAAAACAAAGAAAATTCATACATGATGAAAGATATCACAAACTAAAGAAAGATTAGGAGAAAAAAATAATAGTAAAATAAACAGTGAATTTCACTTTTAATGGAAGGGTAAATGAAGACAATCTCTCTGTAAAGCAATTAATTATTATCTTAAAATATTATTCTTTGAAATAGTAATTTTTAGAATCAGTTCCTAGAAATAATCAGTGACACAAAGTTTTATATATTGGATAAATATATTCATTAAAATATGATTGACAGCAAAAAAACAAACAAATGAAATGTGAACTATGATAATTGAATTATAGCCCTAAAATGAATATTAATTATTAAAATGACATTTTAAACTTTTCAGAGGAATCATTTAATTATTTTATACAAATTAATATGTAAACATTATTTTAAGAAGTAAGGAAAAGAGTCAAATAAAATAACCAAAATGTGTCTCTATCGGAAAATAACACATTTGGAGCATATCATTATTGGTCTCTTAGTACATAGATTTATACAAATTCTTCGAGTTCATTACTTTCTGAGAAAATATTTTTTTGCGTTATTTATAAGCCAAAAAATGTTCTTTATAGTATTCTTGTGTTATAATATATTCTCCTCAGATCTCTAGATAATTTGGTCACTTGTGTCTGCAATCTGTTATGAAAAAAATCTATGGCCAATATGACCAAGCCTACCTCTCATCTCCATGAATGACTTGATATTTTCTTCATGGACCCTGAAGAATTTTTCATTTTTCAGCTTCAATAGTATAATCACAATATATTTCCACGTCTCTTATTCTATGTCGGTTTATTTTTATTTATTTTTTGTTTTTTATTTTTTTTTTTGGTGACAGAATCTCACTCTGTCACCAGGCTGGGGTGCAGTGGCGTGATCTCGGCTCACTGCACCCTTTGCCTCCTGGATTCAAGTGATTCTTCTGCCTCAGCCTCCCGATTAGCTGGGACTACAGCTGTGTGCCACCATGCCCAGATAATTTTTGTACTTTTAGTAGAGACAGGTTTTCACCATGTTGGGCAGGATGGTCTAAATCTCTTGACCTCCTGATCCTCCCACCTCAGCCTCCCAAAGTGTTGGGATTACAGACATGAGCCACCATATGTCATATTTTTTAAAAAGCAGTGTACCATTTTAAGATTCATACATACTTTTATTTCAATGTTTGTTTCATTTGTTGGATCATCTGCTTTTACCCAGTGGAAGCCTTATTTACATAAATGCTATGTTTTTTTCAGGCATGGCTAGTTGAACACAATTTTTCTAATTTGGTTTTTAGTTCTATAAGTTTTGTATTGATCCTTTTAACTATGAGCTCACTGTATTTTCTTGATTGTGAGGCAGATACCTTTTTTTCCCCTTTGTTTCCTGCCATGAGTTTCAGATTGGAGTCTTTAACATTAAAAAAAAAAAAAAGTGATGTACATTTTCTTTATCTCTTTCTGTGTTATGCTTGCTAATTTGCAATGCATTTTCTATTCATCTTGTTCATGAATATGGTGAGCTGTGCCAAAACCCTTGTTTGTTGTTGCATTCTGTGGATCCATTCTCCTTGACCCCATGAGTGCTCTATCTGAAAGCTATTTTCCTCCATAACCAACTACCATTGTGATTTGAGATGTGACTTTTTGTTTCACGTTAAAGCAAGAGTTTTGTGGCAACTATTGTCTTTACTTGATACGGGGAGCACTGCTTAACTTTCGTTTATTCGATGTTATGAACCAGGGTTCTCTCTACTTAGGCAGTAGTATATCAGGATCCCTGGGCAGAAGACTTGGGGCCTTGAATCATTCCCTACACTTCCACTTGCATCACTTGAAAATGGCTAGGAGCTTTTATTCTGTAAGATTGGAAACTCTGCTTTACTTCGACTTCCTGGTAACTGTGTTTACCTATTTATTTTCAAATTTAATACTATTGAGAAGTTTGGAGATTTTCTTGATTCACATTCTTGCTCAAAATGACATCAAGGTGTTATAACATAGACATTGATGCAGTAGGTTTTATTTCTTAGCTTGGTCAAACTTTTTTAAAAGATTATGACGTGAAATTATGCTTCTAAATTTGCTTAAAGCTGTTGGAGATTTTTGCTTGGTTGTTACTTTTTAAAATTTTATCTAATACTGAGGGAAGTAGATTTTGTGATTCTGCTTTATTACCAAGAAATCTCCTTTTAAATATGATACATTTTTTGGAAAAAAAGAGACAACCATATAAACATGAAATACCTATTTCTAAAACAAATAAGTGTTTTAAGAAAGAAATGTAAAAGAATGAGTAATTTCTTTTAAATATTGTTTTTTCATTTCCCCTGCTTTTGAAGTAATTATTATGAATATTTGGAGGGTCTAAGAAAAAAACTGAATTATTTTGGAAATATGCAAAAAATTCTCAATCATGAAAGAATGAAATTTAAAATATAATATTGGTATTTTACAGTATTTAATTACATTTTTTAGGTTAGCGTGTAAAATGTTCAATTGGCAGAACCTTATATGAAGTCTTTTAAATATATAATGTAAAGGAAGTTTGAACACAATAATATGCAAATGTGGGAACTTTTGAGGAACAGACAGAGGTTTAACTTCAAATTAGTATTTTAAAATAAAAATGTATTCAATTCTATATCTAGCACTTTCCAATGGAAACCAATTCTAGGAAATGTCCCTTATTTCCTGAGCCTGGGCACCTGAGGATTTTGGTGTGAGTCCTTTTCCTGCAGCAACTGTGATGACTCCTTCAGCAACTGTGATGATCACATTTCTGGTTTCCACAGACCAAACTTACTTTGAAATCAGCTTCAGGACTGATACAGTATTACCAACACTTGTGAAAGTTCCAACAATAAAACAAATATAACTGTAGCCTCTTCTCATTAGATCCTTTAAAAAAAAAAAAAAAAAAAAAAAAAAGATGGTATAGCAAGCAACACCCCTCAAATACCCATAGGCTCTGAGACAAAAGAGCCAATTTCTATGGTTTGTTTCCTTCTATTAAAATTGTTTGAAACAGAACACATTAGAGATCTTCCAAGAAATTTAGAGGGTTAAAGTTTCAATGTTCAATAGTGAAGTACTGGTTTAAGATTAAAGTGATGCTAATTTTAAGTTTTGGATTTGTGACTGCTGAAAAACCAATAATTTTGTCTCAAACTATTGGATTATAGAATAACCACAGTAGAAAACACAGGGCTGTGGAGTGCTTTGTTCTAATATGAGGTATATTATATATAACACATCCTTTTTCACATTAGGAGGTGAGATGTGTATATTTCACTTAATTGGAAACATCCTTTCCCCCTAGAAAAGGTGATTCATAAAGTCCTATTGGAGAGGGCACACTCACAATTCAAGATATAAAACCGACCCATGCAGTCACAAAACAATGAGGAACTGAACCTACTGCAGGCAAATGACTTCAATTCATTACAAAATGAAATTTAGGACTGGACTATTTCATTCTGGATTGCTTTTTGCAACCTCGTAATCTGTTTAATGGAAGTAATTTGTTAATAAAACAGTGGTAAAGAAATAGAAGTATCTGTTTACAGCAGTTCTGTTACAGTTCTTGTGCTTATGCCTGCTTTCATTATTCATAGAGAAAGGTGCACAATGTAGTCTGGTGTATATCAGTAATAGAAAAACACTTACAGGATGATGGGAAAGGACGTCATCAGTAGAGTATAATGTCTGTATTCGGAATCATTATTGACCCCTTTGGAATGTTTTTTCAACCTTAAAGGCAATAGATCTTGAAGCAAGCTAAAAGCTACGATAAAAACATATTTTATCTTTAGACCTTTAAACAATATCTCTTTGATCTAAATGGTCTCTCTGCTTCAGCAATTACCACTTAAGTTTTTCTCATTTCTTCACTTGGGAGCACATATATTCTAGTCTGAACCAATAGTAAAATTCTAGAAACTAAACGCTTTTTCAAAAATAGATGAACTTTTTTTCTCTTTATCTGTGGAAGATATTTTTTTTCTGTTTAACCACATTTATTGATAACATATTTGAGTTCTTTCTGTAATCTGCATGAAACCTTTAGATCCCTTAATAAAAACAGGGAGAAGACAAACAATCATAATCCCCTCAAACTAAAATGGCAACAACTTTTTAAAAGTTTATTGAAAAAAATAGTAAGATTTTTTGATAATCTGTGAATAAAATAACCAGTTATATTATTTTCAGTTCTGAATGAGCTGATTTCTTATTTTAGTTAGATTTAATAAATGAATTGCAAATAGAATCTTTAAAAAAGGTATTTGCTATGTAAAATATAATTTTAATTGGGTAAATTCTGAATATGTGTTATAACAGAATACTGTATAAAAGAAAAGAATGTCTAAAATGAAAAATTTCATCTACTCTGTGAAGAAAAGTCCCTTTAAAACACAATTTATGGTTTGATACCTTAAAATATCATGTATAAAAACTGCATTCTTGGGCCAGGTGCGGTGGCTCACGCCTGTAATCCCAGCACTTTGAGATGTCAAGGAGGGTGGATCACAAGATCAGGAGATCAAGACCATCCTGGTCAACAAGGTGAAACTATGTTTCTACTAAAACATAAAAAAATAGCCAGGTGTGGTGGCCTGTGCCTGTAGTCCCAGCTACTTGGGAGGCTGAGGCAGAGGAATCGCTTGAATCTGGGAGGCAGAGGTTGCAGTGAGCTGAGATCATGCCACTGCATTCCAGACATCTAAAAAAAGAAAAAAAAACTGCATATTTTGTAAATTTGCTTAAAGCTGTTGAGAATTGCTATAAAGTGATGAGAAAAGCTTTATTCAGAATATCAAAACAAGTTATATTAAATAATACTGGGGAAAATTTTTAATTATAAGATGAATAAGTTATAGAGAATCTAATGTACAGCATAGTATTTATAGTTAATAGTATTGTATTGTTCATAAAAAATTTGATGAGAGCAGATTTTCCTTACCTCCATTCCCCACATGCAAAATTATAACTATGGGTGGTTATGGGTGATAACAGATGTTTAAATTAATTTTATTGTGGTCGTCATTACACAATATATACATATATGAAGTCCTCACATTTTACACTTTGAATATATGCAATCTTTGTCAGTTGTAAAGCTGAAAAAAAGACTTGGGTGGGATCCTCTGATTTAAATCATTTTAAACATTATTTTAAAAGATGGATAGTTTTTTTTAAAATTTATGAAATCATATATATGGTCTAAAAATTAGATGGGAATTTTAAATTCCAATATTATTTTCAAATTAAGGATTTTCTGTGTAGTAGCATGTGACCAACCTACCAATTATTGCATTGCTAAATATGGGCCATATGTAAATCTTAACTCCATCACACTTCATAGCTAGTGATGTTACATAAACCATTTGAGGTAATTTCTTCATAAGTAAAATGGAAATAAGGATCATTTCTACCATATATGGATTTGCATTATTAAAGGAGATTACACATCAAAGCACAGAATCTGGACTAGACGCAACGTTTAATGACATTAGCTCATCATTAGTAGATGTTTGAAGAGAGAGAACTCACCAATTACAATGGTGCCTGTTGGGCTGTGCTGATGGAATGAAACTCAGAATAAGGGAAGGCAGATTTTATGTGCCCATTCAAATTAACTTTCCTTGGACTAGTTCTATCAGATTTTAAAACAAACTGTAAATTTGCAGTACTTAACATATGTCATTCAATTCCTAAGTGTTGCACCTGATGTGATTTCTAATCTCTAGCACTCACCATGTCACAGACAGGAATAGACACAGAACTATATCCGTGTAAAGGGCATTTACCTATAGAAGATGATAGAAATTTCTTATGAGCCTTCCACAAAATCTGCCAAATACATGTGAATGCATTCGCTTATTCAAATCTTCTGTGCTGATAGCTCTGTGCAAGAGCAGCTACATACTTTGCGGGGCTCAGTGCATAATGACAATGCCAGGATCCTCTTTAAGTAGTAGAAAACAAGTACTAGGAAACGTACTAAAATATAAAACCTTTTTCTTTTTTCTGCAGTTATATTTCTTAACCTGAAATATAAAAATTATAGATATACATATGTATATACGTGTGTTTATTGATATGTTTAATTTACTATTGAATCTCATTTCTCCTCCAGCTTGGGGATAACTGTGGGGCCATTGCAGATACTCCCAGGCAACTGAGAGCCCTGTCCCATAACTAAGCAGGCTTGCATGGGCCCCCAGTTTCTGAGTCCCTCTCCCCCAAGCTGCCAGACCAACAAACTGCCTTATAGAGGACAGGGACATCAAGCCCAGGCCACAATCTAAATGGACTAACAACTCAGGTGGACTAACAACTTCAAAGAATGTTTGACTTCTGCTCTGGCGGGTGAGCACTAGCTAACCAGATCAGGAGTGGGTAAAGAATGACCTGCACCAAATCCCATTGTGCCCTTCCCCAAGACTCCACAGGGTGGGCACACCTTACCCGCCCTCCAGACACTCCTGCTTAGGCTCCAGCTGGTGACCCAGGACACCAACAGTCTCTGGGAAAGAGAGGGGAAGGAGAGACCAAGAATATGTCCAGAGAAAGTGGAGGGAGATGGGACTGCTGGTGAACAGAGGTTCCAAGTCCCTGTGGGTATGCTCTGCTTTCTAAAGAGCTTCACCAGCGAAACACAAATCCAAAGATCAAAAAGTATTAATATTTTCAAGATAGAGATTGCAAGCATTAAACCACAAGAGCTAGCCCTTCTCCTCCCAGAGCCTTGACCTCCGCCACTGTGCTGGTTGCAAGCCCATGAAGGCAGCACTTGTTCTGAAGGCAGTTGAAGGGGTGTGTGTGTGCGTGACAGATTGAGAGAGAGAGAGAGAGAGAGAGAGAGAGAGAGAGACTGGAACATCAAGTAGTATTGAGATGCTGGTATTCATTTCTATCTAAATAATATCTGTTTATTTTTAATGTTATATTTATGAGTACATATAAATCATAATAACCTCTGAGTATTACTTGAAGACAGTCTTTGGAGTTGGGTGCATCCCTGACAGCAACCTGCCTTCCCAACATTCTAACACTGCTTTTCAGATAGACCTACAGGGAGATTTGTGTGCTTATTATCCAACCGATTTTCCTAACTGCCATCCCCACTGCCCTCATTGACTAATGTGACTAAATGCTTTTCCTCCTGTTTCTGTAGATAGACTATTAGGTTTCTCTGTGTGATTTAATTAAATAGGTTTCTCCCCAGAGTTCAGAGACAAAGTCAGAAAATACTTTCTGAAATTGAAACAATTAGGTATACACATAAAATACATGAAATTAAGAGGAAAGATTTGAAGGACGCTGTTTCTATTACTTTCTTCTTTAAAGAAATCCACTCATTCTCTGATTTCCCACATGCTTAATTCTGGGAGTGAGAATAGGAGTGTGTCTTCTGCTCTTGACCAAAAGCTGCTTCTTTGAATAGTCCACCATGTTGTTTTCTCATATTCCTCACTACTCTTAGCCAACATTTCTTACATGCTTCTGAGAATTTGGCAACTGACTTAGGATCTGCCTCCCTCTTTCAGGTCTTTACAGTGGGAGCCTCAAGGATCTGTTGGCAAGATGAACCCAGCACCGTAGCAATTTGATTTTCATGAGGAAAGCATGATGTTCATCCTACGTTAGCATCAGCCCACACCTAAAGTTACTTAGTAGAGCTAGTCATTACTGTCAGCTCTTTCAATTGAGAAATCTTAGAGTCAGTCCATTACTTGACTTTTAACTCCAAACTCTTCTCACCAGCTGACTCTTACTGCATTTGTTCATCCTACACTCATCCCAATTTCCAGTCCTGTGCCTTTTCTTCCTGACACAGCTAAGCCTTCATTCTTCTCTTTCTTCCCTTTTCCATCCTCAGCTCCTTGGACTGTCGATAATCTTGCTTGTTTTCTCTTCCAGCACATACACTTGCAAGATTCCAACTTTGATTCCATTCAAAACATCCTTCTCTGTTTCTGTGCCTTACAAGTATCACAGCTAAAAAATCAAATCAAATCAAAACAAAACAAAACAAAACAAAACAAAACAAAACAAAACAAAACTACCCGTCATTGAATTTTACTTCAGATTTACAGTTCAAATCTTCAACTAAGCAAGACCTTCATTGTTCCCAGGATATATTGTTTGGCCATCAATAGGTTTTTTTCCCCTTCCCTGGATGTATGTTCTCACATTTTTGTCACTTTCCACATGGCCTTGATTCTATTTTAGCATTTCTTCAGCAAATAACCTCCCCACATCTGTAATAACCGAGGGAGTGAGAAGGAAGCACCACGCTCTGAGTTCAAATTACGAGTCCTTTATTCAGCCAGCAAGTGAGTCAGCTAACACTCAAAATCTCTCGGCCCCAAGGAAAGGGCTTGATTTACCTTTATACTTTGCTTTAGGTAGGGGAGGGGACAGCCTAGCTGAAGCAGAATTTTACAGAAGTAGAACAAGCAAGTTAGTAGGAGGAGGCTGGTAATCAGCGGGCAGGAGGTTCCCGGGATTGTTGGTTGCTAAGGACATTTCCATACAATTAGTAAGAGGGGTAGCAGGGGGAACTTTCCATACCATCAATCACCATGGAAGGTATTCTCACTAGCAGATAGACTTGCCAAGCAGGATGTGCTTACAATGGTTACAGGTGCTGTGAACAGTATGAACTACACTTAACGGTTCAAAGCTTTGAGTACCTGAGGGGCTGCGGCAAGGAGGGAGAGGCTCCAGAGAGCTTGGTCAGGTTTGCAGCTAAGATGGCGTCAGTTAGGCTAACCCAGATTAGGTTATTACAATCACAGAAAATAGAAATATAGTTAGAAATAAAAACTATAATGTGTGAAAAAAATAACAGAGAGATGAAAAGGATATTAGATACTGCAGATAGTAGATAATAGAAAGCTAGAAATAGCCCAGATGTCACATACTCATCCCCCACTTCCTCTTGAAACTGTGAAGGTATATGTGTCTGCACCAATTCTGGTCTTTCCCCTTTCATACTCCTTGTGCAGGAACAGAAGTGATTTCTGGTCTTTTTTTGGGAAATGTGCTTTTCTGTTTTTATCTTCAACACTGTCTTATAGTTTGGCCCTTTTCTTCCAGCAGATGAGAAATTGCTTGTTTCCCTCACCTTATCCATATGGGAAACAAAAACTTAATCCCCTACGTCATTATGCTCTCTACCAACCTCTCTATCTCTAGTTTACAGTTAAAGTTTTGGAAATAATATTCTATATGGCTATTGCAGGTAGTCATATACAAATTATAAGCAAACATTTACTTCCACTTGATTACCAAACATACTATAACTCAAGACCCCAAAGATGTTCTAAGGACACTGTCTCACTTTTCTTGTCCAGCTCTAACTTTTCTGAGGTATTTGACGTCACTGATTACTCTATCTTCTTGATTCTACCGTAAGCCTTTGGTATTTGCCCTTCCATTTTTCGTCTTCCTTCCATGACCACTACTGCTTTGTTCCTTTTATAGGATTTTCATAGTTTTTATTTTGGTTTTAATATGAAGGTACCCAGGTTTTCATCTTTATCTCATTTCTCTTTCTTCAATTTCTAGGTGAAAGTATCTAAACACATAAATTTGCACTCCTACAAATGACCAAGATGGAGTAACAATGACAGGATATACCCTTGTGCCTAAACAACTAAAAATATAGATGCAATCTATGAAATAATGATTTTCAAAACATCGGCATTTGGCATTGAATGGCATTGAGTCTTGAGAGACAGGAAGCAAATGAGGTAGAGACTGATTGCCCCAGCTTACTGACTTCAAGCCATTTCCAGGCTACAGTTCAGGAAGCGGAAACCCAGGTTGACACTAGCACACTCACTGAGTTGAGGAAACGGGGCTGAGAATCTGAAGACACCAAGACAGGCTGAGTTCACCCATCAGGATACTAGATAGGGGAGGTTCACAGGTAGAGAACAGAGGAGATTTGCACGTTCTCCTCTAGTCTTCAGCAGAGTAGCGATTAGCAGATGTTTTCAAGGAAACTACTTGAGACGGTGGATTAGAAGAAACAACAGCTAGAGCTCTCACAAGAATAAGAAGAGAGAGCACCTGCCCCTCGGCCAGACGGGACAGTTTTGTAGCAGTTGTGCCATTAAAGAGAATACTGAGAAAGGTCTACGTAGAGGGAAATAATTCTACCAAAAGTAAATTCTGCTTTAGACCTGAAAGAATCTCTTAACAAATAAGTTAATTGTATTCTAGAACAAAGCTTAAGAAAATTTACAGGAATACAAAAGTATTCATTACTCAACAAGGTGAAATTTATAATAATCTGTCATATCATTTCAAAAAACTGTAAGGTATGCAAAAGAGCAGAAAAATATGACCTACAAAAAGGAAAAACACCATTCAGTTAAAACCAACTCAGAATTGACATAGATATAAGTATTAGGAGCCAGGGACATTACAATTCTCATTTTAAATGTATTAAATTTGTTATAAAAGGTAGGAGAAATATTGAACATGTTGAGTAGAAAAACGGAAAATCTAAAGATGACCCAAATGGAACTTTTAGAAATAAAAACTATGTGCATGTAAAGCTATCAAATACACCTTTACATTAAAAATATTTTACACTTGCATACATAATAGGGTAATAGTGATAAATTGATAAAAATATAAACTTACAAATCATAAAATTAACAACATTTAAGTTTCATAATTTTATATAATGCAATAAATAATGCTTTTAGTGTATATATTTTTTGAATATAATATTTTCTTGGCTTGTATTTCTGCAAATTCATTTGTTAGGTTATCAAAATTTGTATTTTTAGTGGCTTGATTTTCAATTGATATAATTGAAGCTGATATCAATAGCCCTTGGCAAATCAAGATTTCAGATAATTTTTGATAACTGTAATTTAGAGAAAGCTCCTACTGATTCAACTGCTTCTGGAGCTGTTAAGAGTCTTTATAGACTGTGACTGCTTAGAAAAACATTCTGATAAATTGTTTTAAAATATAGATTTTGTTATATCTAGAGCTGATGATTCTTGAGGAACATTTTTTTTCTCAAAGTATGTAATTCTTCACAGAAATTAATTGCTAGTAACTGAATTCATCTTCAAGTGCAAATTTATACAATGACATTTTATTTTCTTCTTTGACATTTTCTTAACTTGTAAAGATTGTTCATTAAACCAAAAGTGATTTTATAATTTGTGTATAATTCAAATGCCTGTTTATGCATTCTGTGGTTGCATCTTCAATTGCAATTAAACATTAATTTTAAAATTATCTTGTTAATGATTATTTAATTTGAAGCTTTATATGAATATAATGTCTTTATCATCAAATAGTTGTCTTTAAATTTAATTTTTATTTATCTAAGTCTGTCAGTATTGGCTTTGCAATGTTGCAGCAGTTTAAAAACCAGAAATTCCACACTCTTTAAAGGATTCTAATAACTCCTTAATATATGTTATTGCAATGTCCGATTGTATTCTTTTAATTAGTTGTAATTTGCTGACAAACTGTATTTTCTGAGTGTCAACAGTTTTAAATCTCAGTCCCTGGAGTTAACATTTTTACAGATGCCAGTGGACTAGGCTAGAGAAAAGGGCAAGCCAGCCTCCATGCACTGCAGCCAGAAGGAGCCTTTCTTCTCTTGCTGGGCTATTGACATGGTGGTCTTTACTGCTATTTGTATTGATGCTGTTGCAGACAGATTTGTATCCAAGTCCTGGCTGGTATTTTCCTTCAAAGCTTCTTGAGTCTTGGACTGCCTAGTGATATGGTAAGCCAAATCACATGTGTGCTAGATGCTGCTGAGTGTTACCTTCCATACCCAGGGATACATTCCATTGCCCCGTAGGACTTGATTTACAAACACAGATTCAAAGATAATAATTATGAATTTCAAGATAGCAACAGTGGAGCATTACACTAAGGGTGGGGGTCTCTTTTGAAAATGAACCTTGTGGGACTGCCCTTATCACATGCCCCTAAAGTGGTCAATTATATTTACAGAGGTTGTTCAGGTTTAGGTGCTATTCAATGCAGAAGTTTTTTATCAGGCTGTCATTTATTTTTTAAAATTTGCTGTCTTTTAAATCTAACTTCTTTCATGTATTGGTTCCATCCTTTGACTAGATTCCTGCATGGTTGCAAAAGTGGCTGTAGGTCTTCTAGGTCTCTTGCCTGCATATTACACAGTACAGACAAAAAGAGTGTTTTTTTCTGTAATTCTTAAGTGTCCTGAGATTCTCACCAGTTACTCATGTTTGGTTTACATCATTGTTTACCTAAGACTTAGGCTATATGATTGGCTTAGTCAAGCTTGTATGTTTCACTAGTACAGTTAGTTTTCCTAGTGCCCAACAAGGAAACTAAGGATTGTTAGGAAGTAGGACTTGATCCCATGGGAGAAATCACAAATGTGCACCACAGTATATTTCTTGAAATAATGACTGAGTGACTGGAATACTTCATTCTGAGAGAGGCCTGTAAATATGCCTCTTGTTTCCAAAATCTTAACTGAAATTGTAGCTAATATTATATAAACTGCTGTCTAGATAATTACAATATGGAAATTGTTAAAAAAAAATTCTGATAAGAAAAACCCTATTGCCTTCTAGGGGATATAGGAAAAGAAGTATTTGGGACTACATGTGCTGTTTGTTGTTGTTATTGTTTGTTTGTTTGTTTTTCTGGGCACTGCTAGAGTAATGGATCTCAAAGGTTTGAATGACTAGTACTAATTCTGTTCTCAATATATGTATCTCTAAGGATATACAGAATTAAATACTGGCTCGATGTAACATGAGATACCATAATTTAAACATTATACTGAATGGGCAAGTCCCAATGGCTCATACTGTATTCCCAGCACTTTGGGAAACCGAAGTGGGTAGATCCCTTGAGGTCAGGAGTTCAAGACCAGCCTGACCAATATGGCAAAACACTGTCTCTACTAAAAATACAAAAATTATGTGGGTGTCGTGGTGCATGCCTGTAATCCCAGCTACTGGGGAGGCTGAGACAGGAGAATCATTTGAACTTGGAAGGTGGAGGTTGCTGTTAGCTGAGATGGCACCACTGTACTCCAGCCTGAATGACAGAGTGAGACCATTTCTCGAACTAGTAAACAAACAAAAACAAACAAGTGAAAAAATTATACCAAATGTAAAAAAGTGTTAATTTATCTAGATCACATACACTGAATAGTAAAACCAGGCATTGAATGAAGAAAAAATTATTTATTTGCTTATTAAAAAACATGACATACAATTTAATTAATTCCCAAGGTATTTATTTATTTTTTACCATGAAAGCCACTAACCCACCTTTATGGGTTAAGTTATTCCTGTAAAATAAAGATTAAAGAAGGTTAAATTTCACCCTTTCAATTTATTCTTGGTTTGTGTATTCAATTAATAAGACATTAAATTACTAGTGTTTGAATCTGGCAATTAGCCATTATTTTTAATTGAAATGGTATTTGCAAACTAAGCATGTAGTTTCTTGTTATGCAATAAGTGATGTTGATGTGATGAAAGAAGTAAGCTGTAAAAAATGGTCATTATATATTTTAACATGATAAAATTTTTCAGGTTAGCAGTTGGTATAATTGCTATGAATGTTATACCAAGTTCATCTATTTCTTGGACAACCTTGAAGAATAAAAGTGCAGTTTAAAGATGTTATAAATTTTTAAAAAAATTTTTTATTGTGGCAAGAATAATTAATCTGAGGCTTATTCTTTTAAACTTTTAAGTGTACAATACCATATTTTTGACTACAGGTAGAGTTCTGTTGAAATTATTTATATTGTTGAAATGGAACTTTTTTGTCTATTGATTGTAATTCATCTTGTCCCCTCCCTCGTCCTGCTGGAAATAACCATTTCACCCTCTGATTACAGAAAATTGACAGTTTTAGATACCACGTATAAGTGGAATCATGTAGTATTTGCTTTGAGTGACTCATTCATTTCATTTGGCATAATGTCTTTGTTTTATTCATGTTGTTGTATGTTGAAGAATTTTCTTCTTTTTTAAGGCTGAGTATGTTCCATTGCATGTATATTCCACATTTTCTTTATTCATTCATCTGTTGATGAGCATATGTTGTTTTCACATCTTGACTACTGTGAACATGGTTGCAGTAAATCTGGGAGCACTAATATCACAACACCCTGATTTCAAACTATTTGAGTAAATACCAGAAGTGGTATTATTGGATCATACAGTAGTTCAATTTTTTAATTTTGAAGCACTTTCATTGTATTTTCTGTGGAAGTTGCACCATTTTTCTTCCCATTATTAGCATATGAAGGTTCTCCTTTCTCCACACCCAACACTTGTAATCTTTTGTCTTTTAGATAGTAGTTATTCTTACAGGTGTGAGGTGGTATCTCATTGTGATTTTGGTTTGCATTTCTCTGATGGCTAGTAATGTTGAGCATTTTCCTGTGTACCTATTGGCTGTTTGTATTTCTTCTTTGTAAAAATGTCTATCCAGAAATGATGCTAAGCATCCCGTAGCGCTAAAGATAGGCCCCTATGACAAATAATTAATTGGCCTCAAATGTCAACAGCATCACTGTTGAGAAATATTGGTCTCTTTGTTAATTAAAAAATATGGAATTACAGAGGAATCAATTTGCTTCTTCATTTAATAACTATTTACCAAAAAACTAAGCAGTATAGTGTTTGTTCTAGATTCTGAGACTGGAGATAAATATGACATCGTTCTGAAAGATCCGATTCTGGCAATTGGTGGCCTAGAGACCCTGAAAGCCTCCTGTAATATGATATTTGAAAATTCTCAATGAAATATTTTTTTTTTTCCTCTTCTTTTTTTCTGGTCTTTAACTACTAGGTGTCCATAGCCACCCTCCCCCTCAGCCCGTAATCATGGTATTCAAAAGTGTCTTCAGATAGGGTTAAATACTCCCTTGCAGATGGGGGCAGGAATTACTCATAATTTGGAACCACTAATATTTGACAATATGAGAAGACATTTTGCTTTGTTGATAAAAATGATATTCTTGTCCTTTGAATATAAGAGTTTTAGCCAACATGGTTGAACTTTGTGGTGAAAATGAAATTACTTGCAATTATTTCTTCCCTTGCTTGACTCTATCCTTGACACTCTTTTAAGGAGCAGCTATGCCAGAGAAAGGTATTCCTCTAAACCCCTTAGATAAAAACAGGCCAATGGACATTAGGGGTGTGTGTGTGTGTGTGTGTGTGTGTGTGTGTGTGTATGCACATGTATGTGTGTGAAATATACTTTCCTCTGTGTGACTGCAATGAAGCCAATTAATGTAGAAAGCTTTCCTGCCCAGATTCTGTCCTATCTTTCTATGCTCTTTCTTCTCTGTCACCATCACCCAGTCACCTACCTGGTCTCTCCCAGCACAAGTTGACCATTGCACTAATGCACATAAGAAATTTAGTGTCAGTCTTGGATAAAGCAGTAGGGCCACTCATGTGGCATGGATATATGAGTCCTTTATGGTGACAAAGGAAATTAAAACTCTTGCTGTGAAAGGCAGATGAGCTCTATTGGTGAGATTTATATAGTTACTAATGCAGCTTTTATTTGTTCTGCCAAAATATTCACTGTTTTTCTCCACTCCATGTATCACTCTGTTTACACTGACAGATATTTTAAAACTCATTAATTATTTAAGGACAAGAGAAGCATTATTAAGGATACGTCAAAATAAAGGCTTTTGGGGAAGATGCTTCATTCAGAGAAGAGCTGAGGAAAAATGTATAAGACAAGAACTCCTGCTCTTATTAGACTGATTAGCAAAGCACTATCCTTGTTTCAACCAACAAACATCTGTTGACAGTAAATTTTCTGTTTAGGAAGACCAATGAGACAGAAGACATGCCCCTCCAGTAGCTTATCATTAGGATGACCAAACTGGGGCATTTTCGAGAGTGAAAGGGTGCTATTAATAAATCCACTGGATAAGAGGCATGACAAAGAACCAGCTGGCTCCAAACCAAGATGAATTGGCTCCAAATTTTATCATAGTAGTTGGGGAGTTAAGATACATCATCAGCTAGATTTTTATGATCTTCTACTTAGACATATTACAGATGAAACACTGAATTATTGAAGAAGGCTAGAAGAGTGCTGAATTCTTGTATGCTGGGCACAAGGGGTGGAAGGAGGAGACAAAATTTGTAAAACACTCTCAGATGACCAACTGACATCGTTTAAGCACTAAACGTGTTATCCATGCAAAACAGAAAAAAAAATGTCTATCCAAGACTTTAGCTACATTTGTTTTTATATAGAGACAGAGTTTCACTGCGTTTCCCAGGATGGAGTACAATGGCTAATCACAGATGTGATTATAGCACACTGCAGCCTTACCCTCCTGGCCTCAAGGGATCTTTTTGCCTTAGCCTTCTGAATAGCTGAAATTACGGTGTGCTACACCATGTCTGACTAGACAGATTTTATTGGGTAATTAAGTATTTTTTTTTACTATTGAGTTGAAGGAATTCCACATATATTTTGGAGATTAACCACTTCTTACATAGTTTGCAAATATATTCTCTCATTCTATAGGTTTCCTTTTCACTCTGATAATCTCCTGCTATTATTGTGGTGTTGTGTGTTACCCTCTTCAGTTCCGTCAATGCTTACTTCATATATTTAGGTGCTATGATATTCGAAGTATATATATATATATATATTTATTTATTTATTTATAATTCTTATATTTTCTTGATTAATTTATTCTTTTGTTATTAAATAATGACTTTTGTTTCTTTTCACAGATTTTGACTTAAACTCTATTTTGTCTGATATAAGTATTGCTACCTCTGCTTTCTTTTAGCTTCTATTTTCATGGAATAGCTTTTTGCACTTTTTCTATATATTTGTGTCTTCAAACTGAAATGAGTCTGTTGCAGGCAATATATAGATGGGTCTTCTTTTATATCTATTCTATGTCTTTTGACTGGACAATCTAATCCATTTACTTTCAAGGTAATTATTGATACATGGTTTGCTGATTGTTCTCTGATTGTTTGTAGATCCTGTGTTTTTCTTTTTTCTTTTATTATACTCCTTTGTGAATTGATAATTTTCTGTAGTGGTGTGTCTTCTTTCTCTTGATTTTTTTTCCCCATCTACTATAGGTTGTTGCTTTGTGGTTACCACAAGGCTTATATAAAATATTTTATAGTTAGCCTATTTTAAGCTGATAACAACCTAACTTCAATCACATACAAAAACTGTACACTTTTACTGTACCTTTCTACATATGTTATGTGTTTGATGTCACAATTTACATCTCTTTATATTTCAAATCCATTTAAAAATAGTGCAGCTATAGTTATTATTTTTGTCTTTTAACCTTTATACTAGGAATATGATTTATTTATGCACCATCCTGACAGTATTAGAGTGTTTGGAATTTGATTATATACTTATGCCAGTGAGTTTTATATGTTATATGTTTTCATTTTATTAATTAGTGTCATTTTATTTCAACTAGAAGAACCCTACTTAGCATTTTGCATAATGAAGGTCTAGTGAAGGTGAAAATCTCAGATTTTGTTTGTCTGTAAAAGTCATTATTTCTCCTTTATTTCTGAAGGACGGTTTTGCAGGGTAAAGTATTCGGTTGACAAGTTTGCCTGTCATCCCTGTAAATATTTCATCTCTCTTTTTCCTGGCTTGTAAATTTTCTGTGGAGAAATCTACTGATAGACTTATGGAGTTGCCCTTATGGTAAGAAACACCTTTTCTCTCAATGCTTTCAAGAGTCCCCCTTTGTCTACAATTTTGACAGTTTGATTATGTGTTTTGGTGAAGTTTTTTTCAATTGAACTTGAGTTTTGACCTTTGAGCTTCATGTATCTCAATGTCCACATTCGTCCCTGATTTGGCAAGGATTTAGCCAGTATTTATTTAAATAAACTTTCTTCCGCTTTGTCTGTTGCTTCTTCTTCTGTGTCTTTTAGTATTTGAAATAGAGCTTTGTTGGTGGTGTGCATAAATCCCTTAAGCTTTCTTCATTCCTTTTTGTTCCTTTATTTTTCCTCTGAATGGGTACTTTCAAATGATCTGTCTTTGAGCTCACAGGTTCTTTTTTCTACTTGATTAAGTCTGCTATTTACAGACTCTATTGCATTTTCATTTTATTCATTGTATTCTTCAACTCTAAATATCTTTTTGGTCCTTTTTTATGATTTCTATTTTATTATTAAACTTATTTTGTTCTTGTATTAGTTTTTATATCTTGTCATGTTGCCTGTTCTCTCACAGCTCATTGAGCATCCTTAAAACAATTGCTTTGAATGTTTCATAGGTAATTCATAGATTTCGATTTCCTTGGGGTTGTTTACAAGATTTTACTATGTTCCTTTGGTGGTGTCAGGTTTTCTCAGGATTTTGAGCACCATGAAGTCTAACACTGATGCTTTTGCATTTGAAGTAGGCATCATCACCTCCAATCTTTACTGATTGTCTTTAGAAGAAAAACAACCTTGCAAAACAACCCAGCTAGAGATTCTGAGCCTTATTAGACTTATTCTATTGTTTCACTTACTTTACACTTTTTGTTACCTCTTTGGGGTGTGGATTTCTTAAGGTTATATGTGTTCTACTGCATTGCCAGCACAGTTGACAGCTTCCTATTTGTTTTCTTCAGGAAAGTACACCAGAATGCTTAAGCGTGTGCCTTTTGCCATTTCCACAGATTCAAATCTTTTGTCTGTGTAGGAACCCGACAAACAGACACTACCTCACTAAAATGACCAAGGTTAACAGTTAACAGTGATGCTGATAGTGTGTACTGTTGAAATTATGTGATAGAATGGCACTTTACGTCTGTATTCATCTTCCCTAAAACCTACAATTTTAGTTTAATCATGAGAAAAAAAAATCAGAAAAACTCACATTGAGACACATTCTACAAAACTCCTGGTCAGTGTGCCTCAAGACTGTCTAGGGCATCATCAAAAAGAACAAAGTCTTAGAAAATGTTATAACCAAGAAAAGCCTAATGAGACACAGGCAGAAATGTAACATGATCTCCTAAAACAGACATTAGGAAAAAAATTCAAAAAGATATTAGGTAAGAACTAAGGAAATAAGATATAGACTTTATTTGATAATATTTAATAATAATGGTTTATTATTGTAAAAAAATCTATGAATATAAAATATTCATAATAAACTATGAGTGGAATATGTGGGAATTCTCTACATCATCTTTGCAACTTTTCTGCAAATCTAAATGTTTCTAAATAAAAAAATAAAAAGCTTATAAATAAAGAAAAACAGAAAAAATAAATAATGTACCTGAATATATCAGAGAACAATAAACATAATATACAAGGGAGTAAATAAGAACAAATATTTAATGACTAAAATCTAGAAAACGTTAAATTCCCTAAATTTGTTTATTTAAAAATTTTAAGCTTTTACTATACTCAATTTACTAAAGTTTTATTTGAAAACACATTGATTGACTTTAGGACTATAGAGCAGGTGAGGTGAGAGAGCCATTTTGTACTGGCTTTCCCTTTTTCATGCATTAACAATTACTAATAACATATCTCAAATACTAGTGGCTACGCTGGGCATTCAAAAATGAACAATATGAGTGTATTCACTTACTGAAATGGAATTGAAGAATCTCACAGTCTAGTAAAAGAGGTTAATACATAAACAATGAGTTTCAGTACAATGTGATATCTGCCAAGAAAGGACAAGGAAGGGAGTGTATAAATATCCTAGGCTTCATAAAACACAGGTTTATAAAATCTCTGATAACCCTATTACTTCCTTGATTGTATGAAGTTAGTATTACTCAAAACCCTGCTCTTTTTGGAAGCCATTGATGTTTCTGCATTATTTCTTTATTATTCCATAATGTTTTTTTCTTAATAAAGACATGACATATTAATATTGGGACAATAGAAAAGAAATTCAAGATTACGTATTACATCTTCCTAACTTACCCTTAAGTCCCATATGAAATAATATGAATCAAAAGTCATCTGTCCTATTTTTGAGCACATTTAAGTATGGAAAGCTCAATGTGTTTTAGGATAGCAAACTCCGTTGTTGTACCAACCCAATTATTCAAAAAATTTGTTTAACAGTAACTCTTGACTTTGCTTTTAGTCATTTTTCATTTATTATAGACCTGCCTTTGTTTCTTCCAACCTTTAAATTGAGGACATTTATAAAAACATGAATGTGATTTAAAATTTTAATTAGTTTACGGGTACACATGGCAGAATCAATTTATAAACATCAATGAAAACACACTTCATACAGTTTTTAATGCATCACAAATTTCATAGCTATCATTTTAGTGGCATATCATTAAATATTATTTTCCCAACTTTTGGAAAGCATATTTCAGTTTATGTTACTAAAAAATGTGAAGATCTTCTTCAATTCATTTTAAACACAAATTTTGATCTAATAGAAGTAAGTTAAAGCAAATGGAGTAGTTAAAAACATGCCTTTATGTTACCTGAAAACTTCATTGAATAATATTCATAGATATTAAGGATATCATTAGAAAACATTGTCACTAGGCATATGGTATTGAGAGATACATTTAAATGTATATTTAGCTCTCAAGGAACTGAGAATAACATTCCTCTTGTTAAATTTGTTACAAAAAGAAAAGAACAAAACTAATATTGTGTGACATTGAGATTTTAGAAGTGTTAAACAGTAATGAAAATACTAGCAAAAAGAGTGTAAAAAATTTTATATGTGCTTTCACAGAATGTAGTCAGTGTTCACAACACATTAAATGTTAAATTCTCTGCATTAAAAAATTCATTCACCTTCTGTAAGATTAAAAATAAATTATTATTTTTTTCCAAATTTGATTGCAACATAGAGTGGCCAGCCTCTTCTATAGTCCTGTGGGTTGGTAATGCACAGAATTAAAGAATGTCTAGTGTGAACGATAAAATACAAATAGTTGTCTCCATGTACTTCTACTAACACAAGTTAAAATTATTTTATTCTCTTCCTTTTGCTGTCTTGACATCTATTTTGAACTTCATCTTTTTTTCACATAAATGATTACTTTATTGTACCTAAAATTATGCTTAAGTTAGTTGCAACGATATGTAATACAAATGTAGACCTTTATCTCCAATGAAATGTACTTTTGTGGGCCTTACATGATTCACTGCAAGGATACAAATATCTATCTTACAAAATATCTTACAGTGAACCTTGGAAAGTAATATATACAGTACAGCAAAGACTAAATAAAATAAAAGGGTAAAAGTGTATAGCCTAAAACATTTTATCTATCTATCTATCTATCTTCTATCTATCATCTGTGTATCTATCTGATATTTATTCATGTAATAGCATTTAAAATGATTGCTATTGGATTTCCTGTTCTTGTATGTCATGTATGGAGCTTAGAAGTTGCCAATTTATTATACAAATATGTAAAAAAAAATTAAAAATCAACATTTCTTAGAGAAACGAGGTCACTAGGCAAATGGCTGCCCCCAAAATTAGAAAAAGAAACAGGCAAAAAAAAGAGAATCATAATTGACTAGAGCAGAAACCTCTGTGGGAATCACTCCTAGTAGAAAAACCTAAATGGTAACTGACAAGTGCTGGAGGCTTGGTGTAAAAATACTAAAGGATAAAAGCTCTAGGATGACCAGTCATCAGGGACCCCTGACAGTTTTGTGAGTTTTAACTCACCAGGTTCTTACAGTGAGGAGCAGGGAAAATTCCCTTATGTTTCTGGTGGGTGAGGGAAAAGGACCCATCTTGAAATATACCATAGCATTCTGTTCTTAACAAGATTGCCCCGAGGAGAAGCTATTTAACCAGGGCCTGACCTAAGTAGGTTTTATTAGAGCCTAAGTGACCTGGCAGAAGAGAATTATCCAAGTCTACACTGCTCTAGTCTTTCTTGAGTAGGAAGGGAAATACCAAATTTTATGTCCCACTACCCTTCCACAGGGGAGAATGGAAAATCCAATTTCACTGCACTCTAGCCATCCCTTTCTACCTAAAGGAGGGTGGTGACTGAGAGGCAATGATGACATTCACAGTCCAGAGGCACAGGCCCAATAAAAGAATGAGAATTAATCATAGGACTATAAATAGGACCCTTCCCCCAACACCTTACCATGACATTACTAATTTCCAATTTATAGCCATTCCTTTTGTCAGTAGATTATGTGTGTCAATCAAAATAAAATTATAATGCATAGTAAAAGCCAAAACAAAATAAAACAATTTGAAGAGAGAAAGCCAGCATCAGAACCAGACTCAGGTATGGCTGGTATGTTGGAATTAACAGACAAATGATTTAAAACAGCTATAATTAATATGTTAAAGACTCTAATGGATAAAGTAGACAACGTTCAAACACAGACAGGCAATGTAAGCAGAGAGATGGAAATTCCAAGAAGGAACCAGGAAGAAATGTTGGAGAGCAGAAACAATGTAATAGAAATGAAGAATGCTTTTAAGAGGCTTGCAAATAGATGGAGACAAGTAAGGAAAAATCTTTAGCTTAAAGCTATCTCTATAGAAACCTTTAAAACTAAAAAGTAATGAGAAAAAAAAGGCTCTAAGCCTGGAATGATGTCAGTCCTCTGATAGTCCCACTTTGCACTCTATCTCTGTGTCTGCTTCTTAATTCCTTCAGCACCATCTGGCTGGGGGTCTCTACAGTTGAACTGGTTTCAGTAGTATAAAGATTTCTCAAAAAACTAAAAGTAGAATTACCATTTGATCTAGCAACCCCACTACTTTGAATCTACTCGAAGGAAAAGAAATTAAGGCATACCTGCACTTGCATGTTTATTGTAGCACTGTTCATAAGAGCAAAGATATGACATCAACCTAAGTGTCCACTAATGAATGAATAAAGAAAATGTAATATATATATATATATATATATATATATATATATATATATACACATAATGGAATACTATTTAACCATAAAAATAATGAAATTATGTCATTTGCAGCAACATGGATGGAAATAGAGGTCATTGTCTGTATTAGTCCATTTTTACACTGCTATAAAGAACTGCCCACTTGTGAAAATAGCACTGTGAAAATAGACTAATTATGATAATGACCAAATTAATAGCACAATCACAACAGCAATCATAGATCCTCCAAGTGTTTTCACCCAAGTCACTGGATTTAGGGCTGCCAAGCCATTAGCAGCTCCCTCAAGCAACTCAGATTCTGGAATTAAAATCAGATATGCTTGAGAAGCCTTGCTTCTCAAAAACTTGCTCTTTTAATTTTGTTATTTATTTTAAAAAAATATTTAATTGACCCACAGTTTTGCAAGGTTTGGGAGGCCTCAGGAAACTTACAGTCATGGTGGAAGGGGAAGCAGGCATTTCTTACATGGTGGCTGGTGAGAGAAGTGTGAAGGGGGATCTTCCAAACACTTATAAAACCGTCTTATCTTCTGAGAACTCACTCACTATCAGAACAGCATGGGGGAAACTGCCTCAATGATCAAATCACCTCCCTTGCCTTGACATGTGCAGATTACAATTAGAGATGAGATTTGGTGGGGATATAGTACCAAACCGTATCATTATCTTAAGTTAAATAAGCTAGGCACAGAAATATATTTCACATTCTCACTCATATGTGGGAACTAAAAACTTTGATCACATGGAGGTAGATATTGGAAAGACAACAGAGACTGGGAAGTATAAGTATGGGGAGGGAGAGAATAAAGAGAAGTGGGTTAAAGTGTACAGACACACAGTAAGATAGAAGTAATAAATTCAATGTTTGATAGCAGAGTAGGATGACTATTCTTAACAAAAATGTATTGTACTCAGGTGATAGAGAACCTAAATACCCTGATTTGATTGTATATATGTAATAATTTTAGGTTATATAAAGGTAAGAAAGTTCAAAAGCACTTCATAGATTTGTACAAATAAAAAAGCTTTTGCCTTATATTTTCTTGTAGTAGTTTTACAATTTCTGGTTTTGCATTTAGGCTTTTAATTCATTTTAAGTTGATTTTCGTATATGATGTGAGATGAAGGTCTAATTTCATTCTTTTGGATGTAAATATTCAGTTTTTCCAACATGATTTATTGAAAAGACTATCTTTTTCCCATTGTATGTTCTCAGTGACTTCTTAAAGATCAATTGACCATGTATGTTTAGATTTATTTCTTGACTCTTCATTCTGTTCCATAAATATATATCTCTGTTTTGATGCTGGGACCATATTGTTCAGATTACTATAGCTTTGTAGTATATTTTGAAATCAGGTAGTGTGATACTCTAGTTGTATTCTTCTTGCTCAAGATTGCTTTGGTTGTTAGGGGTCTTTCATGATTCCATATGAGCTTTAGATTGTTTTTTCTGTTTTTGTAAGAAATGTGATTGGAATTTTGATAGGAATTTCAGTGTAAGTATCTTGAATCTTTGGGTAATAAGGACATTTTAACAGTATTAATTCTTCTGCTCCATGAACAGAGAATGTCTTTCCATTTATTTGTGTCTTCAACTTATTTTTATCAATGTTTACTAGTTTTCAGTATAAAGATGTTTCACTTCCTTGATTAAATTTATTTTTATGTGTTCAGTTTATTTTGATTTTATCATAGATATTTGTTTTCTTAATTTTTTGGTTACTTGGACTTCGACTAATATACTAAATAGAATCAGTAAAAACCAGTATTCTTGTTTTTTTGATCTCAGGGAAAAAGCTTTCAGCTTGTCAACATTGAGTAAGATAGTCTTTTTAAAAGACAGTGCTGGAACAACTGGACATCCACGTGTAGAAAGATGAATCTAGTCAAAGACCTTACACCCTTTCCAAAAATTTACTCAATTGGCTGGAAAAAAACACAGGACAATATCTAGATAAGCATGGGATTGGAGATGTCGAGCTAATCTAGCACAAGCTACATACTGTATGATTCCAACTATATGGCATCCTGGAAAGGCAAAATTATGGAGATGGCACAAAGATCAGTGACATCTGGGAGTTGGAGAGAGGAAAAAATGAATATATGGAACACAGAGGGTTTCAAGGTAGAAAAACCACTCCTTGTGTGATACTATAATGGTAGACATATGTCTTTATAAATTTATCCAATGGAATGTATAACACTGAGAGAGAACTCTAATAAACTATAGACATTGGGTTATATTATTGTGTGCTATGGTCTAAATGTTTATTACCAATACCACTAAATTTGTATGTTAAAATCCTAACCCCCATGGTGATAGTGTTAGAAGATGAGGCCTTTTGGAAGTGGAGCCCTTGAGACCCTAGAGAGCTGGCTACTCCTTCTATCCTGCCATGTGTGGTTACAGTGAAGACATGATTGCCTATGAACCAAGAAGTGGGCCCTCAGCAAACACTGTCTGCTGGCACCTTGATTTTAGACCTCCCAGTTTCCAGAACTATAAGAAATAGATTTCTTTTTTATAAGCTACCTAGTTTATGATATTTTATTATAGCAGCCTGAAGAGACTAAAAGGATGGAGAAATATAGGTTCAGTAACTAAAACAAAAGTACCACTCTGTGGGAGATGTTGGTAATGTGAGAGGCTATGAATATGGTGGCAGGAAGGTGGCATAGGGGAAATGTCTTTTTGTTTTGTTAAATTTTGCTATGAATCTAACTGTTCTAATAGATAAAGTTGAATACAGTATTAAAACAACAACAACATGATTATCGTCTTTGTAACTATTCGATGACATTTAGGCAGGACAGAGGTTATTGGACATTATATATATATATATATACACACACATATATATAATTATATGTACACATATACATATTGTGTGTGTATATGTATATATATATATATATATATATATATGTATATATATATATATGTCCTTAATGTCTCCCTCTCTATATATACACACAGATATAAATATATGAGTATAGATATAGATGATGCCTAAAAACCTAGTTTAATTATGTAAATTTCCTTAGGCAATATGTAATTTTACCACTTGCTTTGACTATAATGGTCTTGACACAAGCTAGCAATGCACATTTTCACTATGCTGATTTTCAAATTGGGCTACTATATACAGTTTTGAACAAAATGCTGATTCCCCTCAGACTCTTTACGAGATTGCTCTGAATCATACAAATTACCCTTAATCAATAAAGCAGCACTAACCTTACTTGCCTTCTAATGTGTAAACTTGTATTTCCAAATATGGTAAACATAGAGAACCATCCATGTTAGGAAGTTTGAGTGGGCTTTACTTCCATTTACCTTAGTACTGATTTGTATATATGGCAGGAAGGAGGAAAAGGGATGTTTGCCATGCTTCTCAGTTCCTGTCCCTAAAATTTTATCTTATCAAGCACTCAGATGCTAACTACTGTTTTCTTTTCCTTTTTTTTTTTCTTTTTAGATGTAATTTTGCTCTTGTCACCCAGGCTGGAATGCAATGGTGCCATATTGGTTCACTGCAACCTTAGCCTCCTGGGGTAAAGCAATTCTTTAGCCTCTGCCTCCTGAGTAGCTGGGATTACAGGCACCTGCCACCACACCCAGCTAATTTTTATATTTTTAGTAGAGATGGGGTTTAGCCATGTTGGTCAGGTTTGCCACGAACTCCTGACCTCAGGTGATCCACCCACCTTGGTCTCCCAAAGTGCTGGGATTACAAGTGTGAGCCACCACACCCAGCCAACTGTTTCTTTATGATTGAATGACAGCCATTAGGACAATTTACTTGAATGCTAACAGCTTATGCAAAGATCTAGGAGTGAAGATCTAGAAATATCAAGAGGATTAGAGCCCTAATGATATAGAATATGATGGGCAGAGTCCAAAGCCAAACTTCTCCCAACTTAATGTGTATTAATACAATCACTTTGGAGAACAGTTTGGAGGTTCCTCGGAGAACTAAAAATTGAGCTACCATATGATCAAGCAATCCCACTGCTGGGTGTATACCCAAAAGAAAGGAAATCAGTATGTCGAAAAGATACTTGTATTCCTATGTTTGTTGCAGCACTATTTATAATAGCTAACCTTTAGAAGTAACCTGAGCATCCATCAACAGATGAATGGATAAAGAAAATGTGGTACATGTACACAATAGAGTACTATTTAGTCATAAAAAAGAAGAAGATCCAGTCATTTGCAACAATGTGGCTAGAACTGGAGCTCATTATGTCAAGTAAAATAAACCAGGCACAGAAAGGCAAATATCACATGTTCTCAGTTACATGTGGAATCTAAAAATCATGAACTGATGGACATAGAAAGCAGAAGAATGATTACCAGAGGCTGGGAAAGGGGAGAGCTGGATGGGGCGAGGAGCTGGGGATAGCTAATGGCTACAAAAAACAGAATTTTGAGACCTGTATTTGATAACACGATAGAGTTACTTTAGTGAATAATAACTGTATATTTTAAAGTAACTTAAAGAGTGTAATTGGACTGTTTGTAACTCAAAGGATAAATGCTTGAGGGGATGAATACCCTATTCTCCATTATGTACTTGTTTCATATTGCATGCCCATTTCCAAATACCTAATGTATCCCCTAAATAAGACCTAATATGTATCAACACAAATTAAAATAATAATAGTAACAATAAGGAGGAAAAAAAGACATCATAATTTCCAAAACATCCAGGTATGTTTGAAATATTCAGTAAAGAGATGGAAGGGGTAGATAAGCTCTTCAACAAACATCACAAAATGACTCAATTTTTTCATAAAGCAACCACAATGACAATCCAACTTCTATAATTTGTTATATTTTCAAGCCATTTTTCTTTCTTTCATGCTGTGATACAATACAGTGATTTTGTCCTGAAATAACAAAATCTAAAGAGAGGTTTATCTACATTTAGATAAATGTACTGATATAATGACTTCTTAACCTGCTATTTATTTCACACTAACAATTAATTTAATGACAATAAAAGATGCAATTGATTAATAATTAAATATGTAACCTTATAGTCTATGTAAGAATTTTATAGTCATTCTCATTTTCCCAGGAGCAGTTAATATAAAAAATAAAATATTACAGAAGAAAACCCAGCCATTAAATTCACAGGAAACTGGTTTTGAATTATGAATTTATCTAGTTCTTTCATATATGAAAATTTATCCTTCTTATAAAGGTACACTTAAATAATCTGCATGACAAAGACAACATAATAATATCACAATACTGTGTTAAGAATTCAATACATTTCTGGAATGTTAACTTTTTTCCCTTATCATCATCTCATAGAGGGCTCAATGATCTTTTGCTGATTTTTTTCCCGAATAATTTACCAATTATTATTTTAAATTTAGAGAAAAATGTAAGTGTTTTTATGTAGTCTTTATGTTAAGGGGTAGTATTTTATCATGTACCATAAATTCATGAACTTACTTAATTAAAAGTATATTGTAAATCCTGATAAACTTAAGCACATTTTCTTAAAATTGAGAAATCATGAGGTAGACTGTACATCTGAGACCAAGATAGTCAATGAAATTACATGTCTGACTGAGAGTAATAGATGATTGGTGAGTGATATTTCATTTCTTTTCTGTATTCTACTGTTATCACAATGAACATTTGTTAGATGGTTACACTTTATTTGCCATAAAATTAGCATGCTCAGTCATGTCTCAGAAATTCTTTGTGTTGTCCCTTGGGCTGAAAGAGATAGAATTATGTGATATGTGTAAACAGGGATTAATCTAATCTTAGGCAAATCCACACTTTGCAATGTGAGTGAGGTTTGCAGAGGATTATGAATATGATGAAGTTAGATACAGTTTGACATCTTGTTTTTTGAGCCTTAATTTTTTTAAAAGCTTTTAAAAATCACTTATTAATTTTTGGTATGCATAATCACAGAAAAAATCAATTGAACAACAAGTCAAGTTTATTTTGAGTTGAATGTTAAAAATGTCTCTTGCCTATTGGAATGGGAATTAGGTTTGATGTGATTCTAAAAGTCATCTCTATCTTCTTTGCAAAATGGCAATTGTCTTGCCTAGAGACATATGTTGAAACAATCCACATAACTTGGGGCATCTTGTTCATTTTGATTCTCAGCACTGTTCATCACTCGACTGCACACCATTTATTTGGTAGCAGCCTATGAACTCTAAAGTAGATGAGTCTGGTTGCAGGGGTGGACGGGGTAGAACAGAAGAGAGAAGCCTAACATATATCATGTGGCTGGAAATTATATAATAGGAAATTACAAGTCATCACACTCATCTGAGGTTCAAGTTTTATCCGTTTCTGTATTAACAAAAATAGCCGGGGAAGATTGGACTTCATCCAAAATCAATTTACAGCTATCAATTTGAAAAAAATCTTCACAGAGGGAGACATGGATTTGACACCTCTATTAGAACTAAACTTCTGAGACTATCAGGGATCAACAAGTCGATTTAATAAAGAATTTTTAAAAATCCAATCAATGCAACATCTAAGGTCAAGGTAGGGGATGAAATAGAGTAAGTTGGGGTTCTCTTTCAGAAGGCTAATAGCAAGGTAGTGTTAACTCCTGGGGCGTTGATAGGTATTACAACCTGGATTATATAAAAGAATAGATTATATAATTAAAACAATAGAAATCACATCTGTTTTCAATATCTAGGGTAAAAGAGTAAAAACATTTGAAGTTATTAAAGCTATTGACGGTCAAAGAGTAGAGGGAAAAGCTGTAGGCTATAAAGGGCTATAGCTTCCATAGAGCCAGAAAATCAGGATAGAGAAATAGAGAAGCAACACTCCATGTGCAGTATAAATGGATTCCGCTGTCCAAGGCTATGACCATGAGCTGTCCGTGATTAGAATCAAGACTATCTTATCATGGCTGAAGCCATTAGAAGAGTCTTGGGTGGGATTTAAAATGGGGGCAAATCTGCATTTGAATCTCAAGTCTGTCTTTCAAATTATAGAAAGTCCTTAGAGTTTTACTTCCCAAAGAAAATTGTACAAACTAGAAAAGAAAACATGATTTTAACTACAAGTGTCCTAAAATGATTACACTTACTAAATCAATGTTTAGGTGTGATCGTAAAGAAACAAACTGAACTGTTCTTGGATGGAACTGTGAGAGTCTGAAGCTCTAAACTGGAGAATGTAGTTTGGAAAAAATTTCAGAAAATAGCATTTTTATGTGTTTGTATTTTTACAAAAGAATGTAAAAAAGCTATTTAGAGTATGAATTAAGTAAGAAGTTAAAACCTTCATAATGAACCTAAAAATTATTCTGGTTTCAGTAATTAAAATATATTATCTATATGGTTTATTAAAACACTTTCCTTTATTAGTCACTAGTTAACCTTCACTGTATCCTAAGTGTCTCATTCTTTAGCTCTATAAAAACTGACATCATACCTATGTGGCTATTTTGGCTGTATTCTAAATGGATTTTTCCTTTTATTTTATAGGCATCCTAAATTTGGGACCATTATTCTCTTGATTTCATTACTTTAGCAGGTGCTAGGCCCAAGTTTTGGCTATCAAGCTTTGTTCAGGGCAGATTTTCAGAAGCAAGATGGAAAAAAAATAGTGTAACGCAAACCAGGCACCTGCTGTCAAATAAAATCAACATGGAATAAATCATGCCTGCCTGGGAGGAAAAACTTTAGCTTTCCCTTGGCTGTCTGCAGAGCATAGCACAGCACCTGAGACATCGTTATTAGACTGTTTTTTTCAAAGGGCACTATTGCCCTTTGATATCTAATGCCAAAACGTTTATGCCATATTTGGGATTTGTAAGATTTTGGATTACAACTTTGGATACTGGTTGGTATGATTAATGCTGTGTTTATTTTATTATTATTTTCGTCTTACCCATCATTTCACATTTTTCACTAAGTTTAATGACACATTTTTAGCTACACAAATTACATGTATATCAATATTTTTAAAATAAGTAGTAATATGTTTTACTAAGTTGATTTTATGAAAGTCACACAGTTCATAAAATGAGAAAATTATATGAGCCAGTTGGCAAAAACATACTCATTTAAAAATGTATAAAAAATAAGTACTTTTTGCCAGAATAGACTTTTATCCTGTTTGTTGAGCCACTTAATATGTAGAGATAATTGTTCAATTTTTGAATGGGCATCTGCTATGTAAAACCCTTTTCTAGGCACAGTGAGATTTAAGATGAAGAGTAAGAGTCAAATTCACCTTCTAGATATTTATAATACAATGTAATCAGGAAAAATAAAATATGCATATTCATTTGTGAATTTGAAGACAAATAATGTAGAGGCTATGATCCAAAGTTTCTCAAAGTTTGTTCCTCAAATTGCAGCATCAGCATTATCTGGGAGCATACTAAATATGCATAATCTCAGGTTGCATCTCAAACCTACTGATTTAGAAAGTAGAGGATGGGGCCAGAAATCTGTGTTCTAACAAACCCTCACATGACTGATGCATGAACTAGTTTGAGAATCAATGTGCAATGAAGTTAGAAACAAGGTGTTCAAGAAGTAGCACAGAGTTACTTCTGTGTTATTTTTGTTTTCTTTTTATTGAAAGGGAGGTTAGTCCATTTTCACACTACTCTAAAGAACTACCTGAGATTGGGTAATTTATAAAGAAAGTTTAATTGACTCACTTGACTCACTAACCTGCATGGCTGCGGAGGCCTCTGGAAACTTAGAATTGTGGTGGAAGGCAAAGGGGAAGCAACGAAATGTCTTACATGGTGGCAGGTGAGAGAGAGAGATTGGAACCATACGCCCCTTTTTTTTTTTTTTTTTTTGTGAGATGAGGTACTCTGTCACTTAGGCTGGAGGGCAGTGGCAAGATCTTGGCTTACTGCAACCTCTGCCTCCTGGGTTCAAGTGATTCTTCTGCCTCAACCTCCCAAATAGCTGTGATTACAGGTGCATGGCACCATACCCAGCTAATTTTTCATTTTTCTTTTTTTACTAGTGACAGTTTTGCCATGTTGGTCAAGCTGGTCTTGAACTCCTGATCTGATACAGTCCACCTGCCTTGGCCTCCCAAAGTTCTGGGGTTGCAGGCATGAGTCACTTTACCTGGCCCTGGCATACACTTTTAAACCATCAGATCTTATGAGAACCCACTCATGAGCCAGCACTAGGGCAATGGTGCTAAATCATTAGAAAGCACCCTCATGATCAATTACTTCCACGAGGCCCTACCTTCAATACATGGGAATTACAATTCAAGATGAGATTTGGGTGGGGACAGACAGCCAAACCATATTAAGACTTTCAAGGGAAAGTAAGAAAGGAATGAATATCTATTGAATGCATCCTTTGTGCCAGAGCATTTGTTATAGTGTTAAGCAATCTATAAAGTTACTTTCAATTTACAGAAGGGAAAAGTATCACAGACTTTAATCAAATTGCCCAAGGTCACACACTAACTCTTGATCAAGAAAGAAGCTGAAACCATGTCTATTCAACACTCAGTGAGAAGGGATACAAGAGATGGAAGAAGGATGGGTTCACTCAAATATCATTTCATCAACCTCATAGGGACTGTGGTATTTATAATTCTAAGAAGGACCTCAAGATTCCCAGGATCTCCTAATACACACATCTTCTCCCAATGGTTGAAACAATATCTAGGCACTGCTATACAAGGGTTTTAGAGATGTAACTAGGCCTATATCAATTTGCATTAACATAAGGATATAAACTGTGCATGCTGACCTAATCCCACCAGATCTTTACATCTAAGTTAAGAAGTCAGAGAAGGCCGGGCGCGGTGGCTCAAGCCTGTAATCCCAGCACTTTGGGAGGCCGAGGCGGGTGGATCACGAGGTCGAGAGATCGAGACCAACCTGGTCAACATGGTGAAACCCCGTCTCTACTAAAAATACAAAAAATTAGCTGGGCATGGTGGTGCGTGCCTATAATCCCAGCTACTCAGGAGGCTGAGGCAGGAGAATTGCCTGAACCCAGGAGGCGGAGGTTGCGGTGAGCCGAGATTGCGCCATTGCACTCCAGCCTGGGTAACAAGAGCGAAACTCCGTCTCAAAAAAAAAAAAAAAAAAAAAAAAAGAAGTCAGAGAAAAATGAAATCAGAAATTGGAAGCATGAGGACTCAATGCAGTATTGCTGGTTGAAGATAAAGAAGATGAGTTTGCAAAAAATGGAGGTGGTCTGTAGTAGCTGAGAGTGAGAGTGGTCCACTGTTGATAGCCAGCAAGAAATGGGAAATTCATTCATATAGTCACACACACAAAAATAAATTCTGTCTGCAATTGGTTAGCTTGGGAGAATACCCTGATCCTCAGATGGAAATTATATCTCCAGCTGAAATCATCATTTAAGCCTGACAAGACCCTGAGCGGAGGGCCCAGCTACTTTACCTGGATTCCTGACCCTCAAAAAGAATGATGTAATGAGTTTTTGATGTTTTAGGCCACAGAGCTTGTGGTCATTTGTTATGTAGTAATAGAAAACAAATACAGATTTTGGTATCAAAGTGGTGTATGCTGCTATAATAAATAATTAAAAATATGTGGAGAACATACTTAGAACTAGATAGTGGGGAGAGAATGGGAGAATTTTGAGGCATATGGTAGAGGAAGCCTGTATTCCCTTAACAATTTGAAGCAATGTGAACATGAAAGACACTAACGGTGAAAGCTTAGAAGGAAATGAGGAGCACTATAGAGAAAGCCCAACTAGTTTTGAACAAATCGCAAGTGGAAGTCTTGAATTTAAGAATTCTGATGGTGAGGCTCACACAAGGAAGTTATGAGTGTGTTACTGAAAAGTGAAAGAAGAGAGATCCTTGTTAGGTAGGGGCAGAATGTATAAAACAAAACTATATTCTGCAGCTATCTGGAAAGCAGAACTTTTGTCATGAATGCAGCTGTATAGCTAAAGAAGATTCAAGCAAGGTGCAAAGTGTTTTCCTCATTTCTTCTTGTTACTTATGGTAAAATATGAGAGGAGAGACAAAAATTATGGAAAAAACATGTTAAACAAAATCAACTGTTAAGCAAGTGTCCCTGCAGGAACAGATACAGTAGAGGGGGTGGCACAACACTGGAGCACATGCTGAGTCTGAAAGAGGGAAAGATATTCCCACACAAGGTGGTAAGTCCAGTACAGGATGTGAGGACTCTATCTCCTAGTTGTATTCCAAGCTCAACTCCTATTCTTATATGGCCAAAAGAGGATCCAAAGGCTGAAACATATCAGACTGCCTTCCCAAATTAAACAAGGACTTGGTAATTTGGAAAATGTGTAGCCTATCCGTGTGGTGGAAGATTCTAAAATTAAGATACTGCTTTCAAAACATGGCATAGAGTAAAAGACAAGGGTGTGGCCATATAATTCTTTGTTAAAACCTTAGAAAGAGAGAGAGAGAGAGAGAGAGAGAGAGAGAGAGAGAGAGAGAGAGAGAGAGAGAGAGAAAAGCCAGTCACAGGAAAGGATCTTTTAATAGATTAAGAGGGTGGCTTACAAATCTTCTCAAACCAAATCACCTGTAGGAAGCTTAAGAGAGTTGGCCCCTTACCTTTGCAGCAGGAGCAAAAAAAAAAAAAAAAAAAAAAAAGGGCCGGGCGCGGTGGCTCAAGCCTGTAATCCCAGCACTTTGGGAGGCCGAGGCGGGTGGATCACGAGGTCAAGAGATCGAGACCATCCTGGTCAACATGGTGAAACCCCGTCTCTACTAAAAATACAAAAAATTAGCTGGGCATGGTGGTGCGTGCCTGTAATCCCAGCTACTCAGGAGGCTGAGGCAGGAGAATTGCCTGAACCCAGGAGGCGGAGGTTGCGGTGAGCCGAGATCGCGCCATTGCACTCCGGCCTGGGTAACAAGAGTGAAACTCCGCCTCAAAAAAAAAAAAAAAAAAAAGGGATAATCTCCAAAAGCTGACTTTCTTCTATTAAACAAAAGCCCAGGAAATCTGGCACAATTCACACATTGATATATTTCTTGAGAAAATTCTATCAACGAAAATACATCCAGGTTGGACTGAAAAGAACAGAGAAAGTAGGAAATAAAAAGAAGCTATTATATATCAGAAATTCCATGGGGCGGAAGCAGGCTGATGAAAATACTTGCAAATGCTTACTACATTTAATGACTACAGAAAAAATAACTCAGAATGGGAAACCAAGAGCCCAGATTATGATGCTGAGAGCCATAAAAGATTGGTCCCAGACCTTGAAGCCTGGTCAAGGAAATCTGGCTGAATTTTGCCTAAATTTCAAAATTGCCTTGGCCTAGTGACTCCTTTTACTTTGCACTTCTATCTTTTTTTTTTTTTTTTTTTTTTTCCTCTGGGGAATAATCTTTTATCTTTTTTGAAATAGAATGTCTATAACCCTAACCTCTGCCAATTCCACTGTTGTTGCAAGGGCACATAATTTAGGCACATGATTTTATCTTCACTTTGACAGGTCCACAGATACAAAGGAACTGTGACCCAGGATGGATTATACCTGGGGGCCTGATCAGTCCTCAGCATTTAAATGTTAAATGGTGAAATTTAGATTTAATAAATGAGGAACTGTTAGACTTGAGCTAACACTATAATGGAATGAGATTCTTGTAAAGCTTAGGAAAGGATGAGTGTATTTTGCATTTGGGTGAGACACGAATCTTTTTGGGAACAGAGGACAGACTGTCAGGCAGACTTTTAAAGTGACTTCGGAGATTTCTGGACTCCGGTGTACACTTGCCTTCTCCCATTATTCAATCAAATATTCATCTAGCTACTGCTGTGAAGGGACTTTTCATACATAATTAAGAACCTAAATAGTTGAGTTTTCTTCTCAACTACATGGCAAAGAACAAAGAGTATTTTTTTAAGTAGAGTATTTGTTGAATTAAAGTTGTTTTGAATAATCAAGTGAAATAATTGATATAAAGTGACCACTGTTCTCCTAAATTAAATATTATTTGCTTTCTTTTATGTAGTCCTAGGATTATCATGTAAATTACTACACTTCGAAAGAATTCCTCAGTTTTTCAAATGATTAGATAATCATTGCCTCTGATTATTCTTTGTCTGAATAGTCTGATGTACCTTCCATTCATTTGTAGGTCACCACTATTAATGTCAGATATCTTGTTCTTTCTATTTTTTTCTTTTTTCTCTTCCGTTTTGTTTTACGTAGTTGTCCTTAAAGTTTACTTTGAGCCCAGAGTTATTTTAACTTAATCTATAGTTTTTGAAAATAATGTTACACTTCCCTAGATTCTATTTTAAATAATTTTTGTGGTATTTATTTATTTGTTTACTTATGTAAACAATGTAGACATTTTACTTTGGACTATCTTTGGTGTCTCAGAACTTTTGAGCATTCATTAGAATAGATATGCATTCGGTTTCTCTCGGCTTTTGTGGTAGTGCTAATAAAAGGGCTCTCATATTATTAAAATTTGACTTTTCTAGGTATCACAAAGATACAATCCCAGCCCCATATCATATATAAACCTAGTGTCAGCCAAAGAATAAGAGTTAATTTTTCTAAATGGAACCATAAAGTCTGTCACACATGAATTGGTGACCGGATTTGTTCTGCTGAAAGATCCATCAGTGAATTGGACTATCAATTTAAATTTGACTGAATTCAAACCAGATGACCTTTATAAAAGCCTCATGGGCACTATTGGCGAGGGAAATGAGAGAGCACTATGGAACTTCAACTGCCACATTATATACAGTAATGATTTCAACTGCTTTATTCTAATTACCAAATTCCAGATTGTTGTAGACTCCTTTAAATACATGGCTGAGAATTTCACTTTAGCAAGGGTATATAGTCCTCAAAGTTACAAGGTGATACTAATTTTCCAAATAGTACTTACCTAAAATAGTTTATTATTTCAAGCTGAATGCTGCTTCTTCCTTTGCTCTGAATTTTCTCTGTGAAGTTGAAGTTATTTAAACTTCACTATATGTTGATAATGCTAGGCTTAATTCCATTTCATTTTGTGATCCTTATCTTGGGATAAGGTTGATTTTTGCTGCAACATAAACGGGGTATTGGCACTTTCTGAGATAAGGAATAGTTCAGATGAGAGCAAGAGTGAGAAAGTTTTAAGATAATTTAATTAACAAATATTTATTCTTAAGTTCACCAGCTAAATAGAATTAATAGCCATTGATATTCTAAACTTATTGATAATCTTACATATAGATTTTACAGATTTTACCTCTACAATGTTCTTTGCTTTGGACACATCATTACCTTATTAATTGTTCTTTTACTGTACATAAAGTATACATGGGTACACATATATGCACATACATTCTATTTGTAGTGCAGACTCTCTAAAGCAACCCTAGAAATGTCAGCAGACCTCCTGGAGGCAGGAAGTAAGACTCATTTCAATTTCAAACTACATTAATTCTGAATGAAATCAAACCTATTCTTACATTTATTATGGCGACCTGGTCTGAGTGAAAAATTGCAGAATTCTAATAAGACCATTTCCATTGGTTTCCTTACATTCCAGCAAACTCATAAATCAATTTCTGTCTGTCAGACATTACAAATTTATCAGTTCTTATGAGTAAATGTGACAGCAAAATGCTATTTAAATCTATAAAGCTATGTATCTGTGAGTGAGCTAAATACAGTGTTGACATCAAAGATGCCCTCTTTGTTTTTTAGAGTTTATTTATTTCTAGCTCATTTAAACTATCTGAAGCAACAGGAAATATTCTACCCGGGGCAACAACAACAAAACAAAGATTGACTCAAAAGTGGATGTTTTTTTGGACAGTCTAGCACAAAATAAAATTAAATTGAAAATCAAGTTAAAGTGAGAAAAGCAAAAAGCTTTATTCAATTTTTTTTAAAAGAAGAAAAAAAACCTATGCATGTGAAGTATACTGTAGAAACAAATACCTATTAGTATCTTTGAAATTTACTCTTTAGATCCTTAACACCTTTGCATACACATGGCAAACATTAATTTCTGGGTAATAAAAATGTGATTTAATACCACATTCACAGCTTTATGCATATTCCAAATGTCTCTGCAGACTAATTAGAAGTATCACATTTTATGGAATGAGCATTCCTCCTAATTTTCTTGGTCTCTAACTAATGTGTAAAATTTAAATAAATGAGGTATGTCTACAGCAGAGAGGAAGGTGGAGAAAATGCTAAGTAGAACTGTAGTTAGGCTAATAAGGTGAATGTTTTGGGTCTATAATTTTTACACCAACAAAAGTTCTTTAGACGGGTCACAGTGAGAAAGTGATGATAATCAGACAAGTAAAATGTCTGAACATTACAGAATTTATGACACTATCCAAAGCAGTAACTCCTCGGGCCAGCTGAGAAGATGTTAAGCAACAATCAATAGTCCTAATTTGTGTCTATTATTTCTTACTGCCAGTCATGTAGCTTTGTAATTGAATTGCTCAGTAACAGTTTTCTACCTAAATTCTAATGATGCCCTTTATAATTCTCTTTTTAATGCAGTTCCTGAACTTTAGAAAGGTTGTTCACTGCCAAATGTCAGTTCATTGTGAAGTGTTGCATTGGAAAACCTCTTGGTTTTATAAAAAAATGAGGTACTGTTCATTATGCCTGTTGAAAATCGCATGGTCCAATCATATACTAAATTGCTGATAAGTTGTCTCTTATCAAAAAACAAGATAGAAAAAGATTCATGACATTTTCTAATTTTACAATTATACCGTATATAGAATATTTGGCAATAGTATTTTAAAAGGATATGCACAATTTATTAACTTACACAAAATTATCATAAAATTTTATAGCCCCTTATTTGAAAATGTTAGTAAAGAATTATCACAGCATCACTATTAAAATGACCAGGTAAAATTCATCATCATCACTTTACATCCCATTCATGCTTTTTGGAAAAAAATTTCTCCTTTCCTTGTCTATTTTGGAATCAAAGATCTTTCTGCTCATCCTGCTTTTTTGATTGACTGTTAAAATCATATGAACCCAGAGTTTCTGACATATAGAAGTTAATAATTTAATTTTAATTTTTAATAAAAAGAACAAAAAAGACCACAGAATTTTTCAGAGTAAATATTTTTATTAAATTTGTTATTTAAAAATTGGATGGCAGTTGGGCAATTTTTAAACTATGTTCTGCACTGAGCTAATATAGTTTAAATATAGTTCAAATTTAGCGGGAGAGACTGAAAAAATGTGTATATTTTGGATATCTGGATACTGATTAAGATTAAGATTCCTAAAACTAGAAGATCATAATGAAAAGCCAACTAAAGTTTTATTTATCATACTATGGAGGAAGTTTAATATAACTTATTCTGTTTATACCTATTTAACTGATGTGTTAATTTACAAACATATTGAACAAAGGTACATGTGTCTCTTCTTGGGATTTGCAACTTTGGGAGATTAAGAATTTTAGATTTGCTTTTCTTACAGAGCTCTGTCAGAAGTCATTTATGGGCAAATTATTCTGATTAGGACTAGATGGTTTCTCAGGACTGCCATAAAATAAATCTGAATGTCTCAGCTGTGTTTCTGGTCCAGCAACACCCTCATTAAAGAAACACCACACAACTGCTGTGTTGGCAGCCTTGATTTTAAACACCAGTCTAGGCTGCATGTAAAAGAAAATAAATTGCCTTCTTATTCACCTAAAAGTCCATAGTGCTTGTAATTTAGGATTGAGAGGCACTCTGAGAACAATGTCCAGAAGCATAAACTACTTCTCCCTTAAGATTATGATACCTGTGAACCAGATGTCATTAACCACAACTCTCTATTTTTCATGTTTGACAGGCAAAGCCAAATATTTTAGGAATTATGTAACCACTCTTAATAAGTGATAAGTAAAAATACTCCCAAGCTAAATTTAATTTCTATTTTCAGAGGACTTCATTATCCTTAGTAAAATCAATAATCAGAATATGAGAGAAAAAGAAAACTGAATTTGAAAGCTCAAGACACTAAAAAATTAAGATTTCAGTGGGGCCTCAGTCATGTTATATATCAACTGCAATATTTTTCTGTGGTGCTGATTCCAGAATACAGACCCTCTAGCCTATGCATTTAACTCAGACAATCCCTTAGGGTTTGAAAATATGAGAAACTGGCCCTGTCAGAAGGCAGACTGCTTAAAGGTAAATTTTCAGTATAAAATCTGCTCTTATTTTTAAAATGTGGCTTTCGGAATAGTTGTTTATCACTTATTATGATGTTGCCAAGTGTCATTTATGCTGAACTGCTTTAAAAATGTGGAGGATTATATGTCTCAGAGCTAAGAAAAAATACTGGATGTAAATAAAATACTTTGCCCTAAAATTCCATTATGAAAAATGGACAAATTTTAATTACCTATAGACATACCATGGATTCACATGATGAAGGACAGAAAATGAATATAATTTCTTTGCATCACCATAAGATAATCTTACAAGTTACATGGATTTTGCATAAAATTTTATTTTAGTAAATTGACCTCATTGACTATTGTCTCCCTATCATAATGACAGAATCAGTGAACCGAGTGAAATATTTGAAAATACATACTTTTAGTCGTTTGGGTCTTTGTTCAGATGAGGAAGAAAATGTTCAATTAAGTTTAACATACATTTAATGAGCACTTACTCTGTTGCAGTCACTGTATCAGACATTGAGTTGCATAATGAATAAAACAAAGACTTTATGTATTTATCTGCATAAAGCATTGCATGTTCAACTCTTATGGACTTTCCAACTAAGAACAATAACAAGAAAAATCAAAACAAATTAATGAAAACAAAAATATTCAAAAGTTGTCCCAAACATAAAATCATTGAGTTTCAACAAAAATATTTTCCTTTCTTTTTCTTACTCTCTTTTTACTCGAATTCTCACTGTAAAAATAAAATTACCTAAAAATTTTCCACTCGAGAAACAGAAGCAATGAAAATTAGGTAATTTATTCAGCCTTTCCAGAAGCCATTTAAAATTAGCATGTGTGGGAGAAGAAATACAGATCTCTGGCTTTTTATTGAATAGAAGAATTGAATTAGAAGATTGTGCCCTAAATCTGGCCCCAAAACCTCCCATTTTTGTAATTTGGTACAGTTGTGTGACTTTGGAAAAGTCACTTAAATCTGTGGCACCTTAACCGATTCACCTGTAAAATGACGTGTAATACCTTTCCTTTTCAACTTACAAGATCAAAATGCTGATTAAATGAAATAATATGTATATGGAAACAATTCAATATTTTCAGTTTTGTAATTAATAGATATTTAATACAAAATAGCTTGCAGACATTAAACGTTTCTCATATTAAGAAATGCCAAACATTCTGAATGGTCAAAAAATGGGCACTGCCAGGTGCAGTGGCTCATGCCTGTAATCTGAGTGGCTTTGGGACTTTGAGGTCGGAAGGTAGGAGGATCACCTGAAGCCAGGAGTTTGAGAGAAGCCTGGGCAACATAGTGAGAACCCCACTTCTACAATTTTTTTTTTTAATTAGCTGGATATGATGGTGCACATCTGTAGTTCCAGCTATTGAAGAGGCTGAGACAGGGGGATCACTTGAGCCCAGGAATTTGAGGGTGCAGTGAGCTATAATTATGCCACTGCATTCCAGCGTCGGTGATAAAACAAGACCCTGTCTTAAAAAAAGAGGGGGGACACCAGATGAAGTTATTAACTTTAATAGAGATAGTAGTTAAAGTGATATTTTCACTTATGTTCAAAAACCAATTTTCTGTGTTTTCTGTTTCTTTGTTTCTTTTCATAACAAAGGCTTATACTCTCATTAAAGCCCCTTTTAGATATGCTATGTTAATGCTCTGAATAATACTCCGAAGATTTTTTATAAGTTTTAAGAGCTGATATTTTGAAGATCTCTATTAGCATGACTAGTCATTCTAGAATCTGGTGGACAAAGTAATACATCCAGCAACAGAAGTAAACCCTGCAAATAGAATGGTCTTTCAAAGTTGCCTCAGTGCCAAAGCATTATTGGTGCCCTCATGGAGTTGACAGGAAGCCACAGCTTAAGAGCACATATCTATATAGATATACGGGTATTTTGTTTTCCTGCTCTGTTGCCCAAGCTGTAGTACAGTGGCATGATCTAGGCTCACTGCAACCTTTGCCTTTTGATTCAAGCGATTCTTCTGCCCCCATCATGCCTGGCTAATTTTTTGTATTTTTAGTTGAGGCAGGGTTTCACCATGTTAGCCAGGATGGTCTTGGTCTCCTGACCTCATGATCTGCCTGCCTTGAGCTCCCAAAGTGCTGGAATTACAGGTGTGAATCACCGAACCTGACCAAGAGCATATTTTAATCATTTGATTTAATTCAATTATCACTGTAGCTATGTTAAGAAAAATATTTATATTACCTGTTATATATATACATATACATATATATGTGTGTGTGTATATATATGTGTATATATATATATATATATGTGTGTGTGTGTGTGTGTGTGTGTGTGTGTGTGTGTGTGTGTGAGTTGCTTGGCAGATCAATGGAAGAATTACATTTACTGAAAACTGAATTCTTATGGTTTTAGACATAACAAACTTTGTAAGGTCTGAGCCAGTTCATATTTTCCATATTATATGAAATGATTATTCCTATAGACACTTTGGTTTGTACTTAAAATTGATGTCACTGATTTGGAATTTCATTACCTTTATGTTTAGAGAATAGCGTCCATATATTCTGAAGATTGGGGTGCAGTTTTGGGAAACTTTTTGATAGTTTTGAATAAAGCAAAGGGAGCTGCTGCATCTGCCTATGTGTCCCCCAAAAAGAATTTGCTAAGCAACTGAAGACAAATATCATAGGTAAGGGAAAGAAATTTCACAGATTAAAAAAAAAAAAAAAACCTTATCAGGATGTGGGTCAAAGGGTCAACTGATGTTTGATTTATGAATCTTGTTCGGGAAATACTAAAGGAGTGAGTTCCTATGAAAATATCTACCCTGAACTTTTCTTTCAAGATATGTCAATGGAGTTTTTAGACAATGAATAAAAAGAAAAAGAAAGATCAGAAAGGTCACATTTATTTTGGGTCTGGGAGATTGTGCTCTTACCAGAAAAGAGGAATTTTGATAAAAATTAACAACAATAACAAAACAAAATTCTGATTTGACAGGGAAGTTCCTGAACATGAGGTTGCAATGTCTGAGTAGGGGTGATTTGATAACATGAAGGAATATTTTTCCAGACAGTTGGTTAGAGGGTGCAGGTGGCAGGTGTGGTAAAGGTGGTCAGCTGAATATTAATTGGCCACAGGGTCGGATATCGCTTGTTCTCTTTCAGATATAAGCTTGAAGATGTTTCTCTTTTGAACTGGAAGATGACACTTAAAACCCCTGCATTCAAAACAGCTCAGTAGTTTTTAAAATTCTTCAAAGTGGCCAATGTTTTTCCTCTAATTAGATTCCCAGAACTTCTAGCCACATTTATTTACCTATTTACTACTTAAAACAAACTTTTAGTGCTAAGGAGCAACTACAGCTATAATATTCAATAAAATCCCTTCTTTTAAATTTTATTTTTGGATTTTTATGTATTTGGTTTATTTTATAGCCTGCCATACAATCTAGTGAGATAGAAAGAGCAATAACTTTGGACTCATAAAACCAGACTTGGAAACTTTGCTCTAGCACTGAAAAGATACTGGATTTTTGGAAGATTACAGAATCAGAATATTAGTTTCTTTGTCTGTAAGATGGCAACAATATAGTTAAGTGCCTCCTGGAAGAGCATGATTTAAATAAAACAATTTCTGAATTTTCTGGACCATTGCCCAACAAACAAAAATTGTCCAATGAATGTTCAATTCTCTTCTTACACAGGAAATGAGACACAACTGATGTTAGCTACCTATTATATTTATTGTACATTTCTTTTTACTGTTACATGGGTGTAAGAGAAATTTACTACATCTCTTTTTCTTTCAATTCTATTCATCCAATTGAAAGTGAAGTGTTCTATCAAAATTTAATACAATTCCAAGGATAACAGTTTTGTGTTCTACTTCTGTTTCTTTTACTATATGCTTACTTTTAGAGAGAAGACATTGTTTATTATGACACATATTACAAATACATGTAGTATTGATTTGACACAATTTTCTAATGCTGCTTAAAAAGTCAACAGCTGCAGACAAGAGAATTCCAGCTCACAGTTTAATTTTACAGCATCACAGGATAGCATATGTGCTCACCCACAGTGTGGCAAACTTGTTCACAGTTCCTAAAAGAGCAGATAAGTTTTTCATGGTAGAAGAAAAACAAGTAGTCTTAGGAATAAAAAAAATTATAATCTCTTTGTTTGATTTTTGTTTTGTTTACTAGTGAGCTTTAAGTGTTATCTTATTTTCTGATTAAGCCAATGTGAGCAATTAACAATTTTGTCTCCATTTTTCAAGACCTGTGATTTGATGTTGTAAAAGGACCCAATTTTATTAAAATACAAAGATAATAGTGAGCTTTAATAAGCAATAAACAAGAATCAAATATTGATGATGAGGATGCAGGGCCACTAATAACAAAGCTATAGCTACAGAGAAAAACAAAACCTTAAGTTCTAGCTATAGTATCATTCAGCAATTCACCTTGGAAAAGTGTTTGAACTACTTTCAGTCTTAGGTTCCTCAACCATAAAACAGAAAATGACAGTCAAGATGCAGGCAGGCAGGCTAGCCTTAAAATTGGGGCTTAGTCTGGGAGGATTCTTGACTTTATCAAGGAAAGAATTCAAGGGCGAAGTAGTAGAGTTAAAACAGTAATCCTTTCTTGAACTGAATTTTCTTGTTTGTGGAGCAAGACGAACACAAAGGCAGCGTGTCAGAGCCTTATTTGTGGGCTGTTGGTAACTGTATTTAAATCTATACTAGCTTTCAATTAAATGCAAAATAAGGAACATGTTAATACAAATTCAGAGGTGAATTGTTTAGAACATTCTAGCAAAGGGGCAGTAACTTCCAGGTCATTGCCATGGAAAGGACCAGTAGCTTCCAGGTTGTTGCCATGTCATTTGTAAACTGTTGTGGCATTGGTGGAAGTGTCTTATGGTAATAAGCAAGGAGGGCAGCTGGGGATCATTTTCCTTGCCACCAGCTGGGTTCAGCAGATTTCTTCAGGTTATCCTGTCTTGACAAGTTCCTACTTTGGTCAGCAGGATTGTGACAAAAAACCAAGTCTTGCAGGTCTCCCAATTGAATAGTAACTATTTTATAAAGTTATCTTAAGAATTAAATGAGATAAGGCTTGAAAGCATAGTATAGTCACCGGCACATTATAAGTTCTCAATAAATATGTTTTGCTTTTATTATGGCAATATAATGATAACCATATTATACATATTCCCACATAAACATATTCACAATGGGATGAACATTAATCTACACAATAGTTCAGTTGGTATTAAACACTAATTGTGCCATCTGCATTTTTGATAGATAGTGACTTCTCCTTCAGTCTATAAGATACTGGTACACTGGGGTTTGGTTGGAGGAGAAAACTGTGAATTTTCTGTTAATCAGCTTATTTCAAAATTTAAGATAATACAAAGTCACACCGGCTGGGCATAGTGGCTCATGCCTGTAATCCCAGCAATTTGGTAGTCTGTTGTGGGTGGATAACTTGAGGTCACGAGGTGGAGACCAGCCTGACCAACATGGTTAAATGCCATCTCTCTTAAAAATACACACACACACACACACACACACACACACACACACACACACACAAAATAGCAGGAGTGGTGGCACATGCCTGTAGTCTCAGCTACTAGGGTGGCAGAGGCAGGAGAATTGCTTGAACCTGCGAGGCGGAGGTTGCAGTGAGTTGATCCAGGCTGGGCAAGAGAGCAAGACTCCCTCTCAAAAAAAGAAAAACAAATACCTATAAAGCATTCTTGTCAAACAAACCAATTTAAACAAACAAACAAACAAACAAACAAACAAACTTGAATCTGATGAAGCCTCTAGAATTCCATTACATTGTAGAGTTTTTATGGACATATCTCGTTTAAAAATACAAAGCAACATGCCAAACTTATTTATCCGTGAGTCATTACAGATAAATTTGGGCTATTTGGACTTTCTAAAGTCTATGGAAGTTGTAATAATAGCTTAGATATAGCAATAGAAGGGTTACAAGGGATGGAAAGATCAGCAGACTTCAAAGAGATTTTAAGGAGAGGCATTACTTGGAGACAAGGATTAGTTAGGGTGCCATTAGAGATAGGGGCTGATCAGGTTTTCCCACGTCCATAGAGAGGGTTATTGCCAAGTCTGATAGTTCTGATAGTTCTATAGAAAGAAAAGGAGACAGAACGTAAGGAGAGATGGTTTATTTAAAGGACAGTTCATGGCATGTTAAAGTTAAAGCATTGACTATCTGGGGGGAATGTGAAAGGGCTGAAATTTGGGGAAGAGTTAGGCTGAACATAAAGCTGGTACAAATCAAACAACAAATTAACTGACAAATAAAACATTTTCTAAATAATATAAAACATTTTGGCTGCTTTTTGGATCCCACATAGAGAAAGGTTCCTCTGCAAAAAGCTGAACTCTTTGTAGCCAATAGTCTTTATTATAAATATTATATAATATAGTATTTATTATATATATATATATATAATAAATACTATACTCTCTTTTTTGAAAAACTTAATTTTCTTATCCTGTTGTTTCCTTGCCTTCTATTGGGATTGTTTATAGACTTTACAGTGAAGGAAAATTAATGCTTATAAAATAGTTAAATATGTGAGCTACTTTGAAAAAGAATTTTAATTGTTTACCAAAAAGGAACGAAAATCTATTGTTTTACTAGATTGAAAATATTTTCTTTTTATTTATCCTTTCGAAACGTGCCTTTGTTTGTCTTGCTCTCCTCATGTAGAGAAACAGCAGGAAGTAGTTTTTTTTTTAATACAAGAATTCATTATCACCCTTGTATTACCTCCCTGTGGATTCTAGAAGAATGCAATCCTGACTACAATCCTTGGCTGCAGTGTCTGCCTATGCATGTTTTGAAAATGATTGCAGTTGTTTCATATTATCAGACCTCTAAATTATCCTTTTCAGAAAGTTGCTCAATTTATTTTTTTCATCCTTTCTCCTTGTCTTGACTACAGGAATTATCAGCCCATGGTTTTTGTGACGATCTTATGTAATTTGAATATTCACTTTCTACTTTCAAAAAAACCGATAAAAAACCAAAGCCCTATTATGGTCCTAAATATTAATGTATATGTAAATGTAATCAATTTAGAAACGGAATTTGCTGAGGTAGAGCAAACTAAAATTTATGTGGAAAAGGAAAATCAGCTTTACACTGGAGAATTTTGTGGTAAAGGAAGAAGCTAATAAAAGACAATTTTGAAAAGTCATTTGCTAATAAGAAAGACACTTGGAATAGCATTGTGGTTTCATGTAAATTCTGGGATTAATGCCTCATGCTTGTAAAGTAAACTTTTTTTTTTTTTCTGGGTACCATTGAGTTTACGGGAAAATAGTTTGTTTCACATATCTAAGATAGCTGATATACCTAACTGGCAATATGAATTAAGCAAAATAAAAGTCAGTGTGAATGAGAATAAGAATGATTACAGTGGATTTGCTTGACAGTTTCTCTCCTTTCTTTATGAATCAAAAAATTTAAGTAAAAACAATGTTTTCTTATGTATAAGATCTCCATTTGGTTCGTTTTAATGGCAATTTTAATATTTTGACATTTTTTGATTCATATTGAATTTCTCTTTCCAATAAAATCCTGGTGTCTGAAATATTCCCCACATAAGCTCTTGACATAAAAATATTTTTTTCTGAACATGAATTAAGATTTTTTGGTACTTAATGCAATGTAAAGCTTAAGTGTTTAATTGTATTTGTTATACAGTAATTTATGTTTTATTTTGCCTCAGGATCTAAATGAGACTGGGACATTAAGGATACAAAATAAATAAGCATTACCTCTTCTCTAAATAAATAAATAAAAGCAGTGAATTATTGAAGAGTATACACAATTTTTTTCTAGCCATTCTGAGAATGATGAAGTATTTTTCATATTGGAAGATGTAGAGATTGGTGTGTAAGCTATTTGATCACCAGCTATATTTGTCATTTTGCTGAAGACAACATTTATTTGACAAAACTTTACTCAGTTTAGTATACTTTTCTTTGAAGGTAATTAAAAAGCCTGGATTTAACTTTTACCTCTGTAAAAGAATAGGCCAAATTATGAATAGGCCAGGAAACATAGAAGACACATGAAGAGACAGAATTGCGAACATAGTCAGATGGGTAGTTTGCATTTCAGAAAACAAATTCTAATAAGTCAAAAAATATTGCTATAGCCCATAACATGTGTAACATGGGAATGGAAAGCCATAGTAAATGTAAAATTTTTAATCTGTTTTATTTGGTATTTCAAAATTATGGCAATTAAAGATACCAATATGGCTACAAAGGACACAGAACAGGATATTTGTAAGAGTGTAACATAAAAAATAATATGTAATCTTAAATTCCTATCATATTCTTCTCTTTTTTTTGAGACAGAGTCTTGTTCAGTTGTCCGGGCTGGAGTGCAGTGGCGCAATCTCAGCTCACTGCAGCCTCCACTTCCTGGGTTCAAGCAATTCTCCTGCCTCAGCCTCCTGAGTAGCTGGTACTATAGGTGCATGCAACCACTGCCAGCTAATTTTTTGTATTTTTAGTAAAGACAAGGTTTCACCTTGTTAGCCAGGATGGTCTCGATCTCCTGACCTCATGATCCTCCTTCTTCTGCTTCCAAAGTGCTGAGATTACAGCCATAAGCCACCAGGCCAAGTTCTTATCACGTTCTTAACTATCAAAGTTCAGGCAGGAGCAGACAAATACATTAAGAAAAAAGATGTATTTCTCTAGCATTTCTTATCTGCATATGTTCTGATATTGTGGAGTCATACACAAATATTTATGATGACAGTCACTATTATTGAAAATAAATTTTAGACCTTACAGTAGCTAACAAACATCACATTTTCAAGCTTTATCTCACTCATAGCAAATATCATCTTATTTCTCATAACATAAGAGCTGTTTTTACGAGGATGTGATATCTTACTTGCTCAGTCTAAAAATGCCACATTCAGGTATCTGTCTCATTTTCAATCCAGTCTGATTTCCAGAATAAGTGACAAAATATACATAATAGGCAAAGCTATCATGACTGATGTAATAACTTAGCTTACAATTAGATGTTATTAAATCATAATTACTAAAAGATGGCCTTTGGCATTACAGTCACAGATAATAATAATTCTTTAACCAAACAACCACAAACAGAAATTCCAAACTGTCTTTGGTACCTATTTTCCAGCAATGATTTCCATTGAACATTTCCCTGTATAACCTCCCGTAGTAACCTCTCTCATTGAATGTGGAAGAGGTGATTGCCAGTTCTGGGCTGTGCCTTTGAGAGAACTGTCCGCATCCTTTTCTTTGCTCTTGGGAGACCCACTTTCATAAGCCATGATAGAGGAAATCTGGCTCCCCTTCTGGAGATACCATGTGGAGAGCCCGTGTCAACGGAAGCCCTGAGACTGCAAGAATAGAAAGAAAATCCAGGTATGCCAGTATTTCAGTCTCACATACAGATGAATCCCCTCTTCACTACCATATCTTTGCAACTAAAAGGAGGAGGGGGAGGCAAGTGAGATCAGCAGAAATATGTAAATGAGCCGAGTCAAACTGCGGAACACTAAGATATGATAAAACAGCTGTTATTTTAAACTATTAAGTTTTAGGGTAGCTTGACACTAGAAATGGTTCCAGAAAAACAGAGCCTTAATATGGTAATCTATAAGGAAGTCTCTGATCTCAGTAGATTTCCATGGGCCTGGCAGCATGAGGGCTCATGGCGTGCAGTGACAAAAAGTTATGTGAATTATCACATGTAGTCACCTGTAACTAAATGCCTATAGAAGGAAATTTTTAGATAAGCAGGGAGTCATTGCCATAAAAACACAAGGGCACATAAGAAATATAGTGGAGATGATTGGTTGCTTCTAAATGCATTGGAAAATTAGAAAAAAAATTCTTTACTCAAGGTCCAAGTTAGCAGTGAAAAAAAAAATGCCCATAACTGCGCTAAGCACTACCTTTATTTCCTATAGTTGCATGGACAAGGTGGCTGAGAACCCAATTTATTCTTACTTAGTTGTATTTAGGTTTGTTCACACATTTGAATTTTACTTTCTCAAGAGTTAGGACCAAAATTCCAGTTATTATTACCTCAGGACCAAGCTCAATATCGTGCACAATGGTTACCAAAGACATGCTGAGTGCATAAATGAATACTGGAGAAGACATGGTTAGGAACAATCAATATGGAGCAAAGTAAAGAGAAACAATGTTTACAATTAAATGTACTCTGATTTCATCTTAAGGAAGATGAGAAAGAGAAAATGTCTGTCACCTACCATATGAGAATTAAAAATTCAACTTTTGACTCTCTTGATTCTATCTACTTGCGGAGACATATAAAAATGTATTTTTATATGCTTTATATATACTATATATAATACTTATATATAATAGTTTTAGTGTTGCTTTTTGGTTTTCTTCCTATTTTAGTTAAAGATTAACTTCTAAGAGAGAGATTTTTGGGGAATGTTTTTCCTAAATTCAAACAGATAGGGCTTTAAATTCCACTTCCAGCTATGATACTTGTTATGTTTTAAAAGAGGAAGCAAATTGTTTTCAGAGTCCCATTCTGATTTATTATGTGAAAATGATTCCTAAGTCAAATATTTTGATAATCATTTTTGAATATCAAGCAACTTACATTTGTTACCTGATATGAAAAGCATATCAGCTGGAGCTTTTAGCCACAGTTACACAGAAGCACAGCTCGCCATGATCCTTGTGGAAGGATTGGATTTCTGTTTCTATTAACTTTCCCTCAAGAGAAAAACACTTGGCTATTTACTTCTACTTCCTGTTCTGCGGTGTCATTGTTGCTGCTTCTGCATGACATAAACAGCTTGCTCCGCTTAAATTCACCAAACTTTTAGAATCCAATTTAGCCTGCTAAAGCCTTAAGGTAAACAAACACACATGCAAGACAATATTTCATATTGGAATATTCCCCATCCACCTATGTTATGAAGACTGATCTTCACAGAGGTAGTTGCACTCTATTCCCTAAATTGTTTTTAAATTTCCTTGTGGCTGGCTTAAGTCAATAGAGCAGTGTAGTGTACCTTTTGAAAAATCTCCTGCCTCACTTCTCAATACTTTCCATTTTTTTTTTCATCTTAAGCAAGAGCAACTCACTGTCATACACTGTGTAGTTATCTGTGATCTATTGGTCCAACTCTGCTGGATTGATGCCAGATTTCAACACTTAGCTCCCCCCTGGCGAACTACTTTCCCACCAGTGGTTAAAAAATGATCACTTTTATGCTTAAGCACACACATTGACATCTCCTGTCTTGAATTCTTCTGAAAAAGAAGAAAAATAGCTAGAGAAGTCTACCATAGCAGCCCCTTCTGGCAGGGATTTGAAAGTAAAAGAACATTTCCAATTTCAGTAAAAACCAACTGGTTCAGAAAAGTTCAGGTACTTCAGAAGTTAACACAGGGCTCCCTTTGGTCCCATCAGGATTGACATTCCTATTGGCCCAGTTTACCTTTACTCAGTTCGGCTGTTTTGTTATTATTTATAGAAAATGTTGCCTCGGCTGGAAAGCAGAATCATATCAGAAACCATTTTTAGAGGAGTTTGATGATGATATTTCAGTGGGACAAAAGGAAAAGAGTGCCCCCTCAGGATGTCTTTAAAATCCATGAAGCCAGGTTTTGAAAAGAATATGATTGGAATGCAGCAAGAAATCTATCCTTAAAAATTCCCTTTCACTGAATTGCTTGCTGGTTGTTCTTCATATGGCAACCCTTAATGGTACAAGACACCTTTACACGCCAGAAAACATGGCAGCCTTCTCATGAAAGTAATGCTATTAGTTTCACACAAGGAATTAAAATCAATTATTTTCTCTCTCTTCTCTTTTTGGATGAAATTTTAAGCTTTGGTCAAGAGATTTTTGTTTTTCTTAAAGGCAAATAAGAAATCCTGAAATTAAAAAAAAATGTATATGCCAATCGAACTTGAAAAAAGACTAGCAGTTTATTTTCTTAAGCTTTTTAGATTTTCCTTGTTTTTTTAAGGGCAGTTACTAAAACAAATGGAATTGTTGGACCATAGGCTATTCATGAGTTATCATCATAAAAGAGAATAAAAATACTGTGTCATTTTGATGAGGCTTTTAAGTGAAATCAAATCAAGAAGTTTCTTAGGTATTTATGAAGAATATCTAAATAGAGAAGTTGGTATTCACAAAATAAAATCACAGTAAAATTAGAAAACATGCACCAAAACAACAAGCAGACAAGAGTAAAAAATGGTGTTGAGTCATATGGTGTCTCATATGAGAAAGGTTTTCAGCGCAAAACAATTTATAGAAGGAACTTACAAGTTAGAGAAGGTACGAGAATCAAGTACTCCTGCAGTAGGATTTGGAAAAAAATAGAGAGGTACAGTTTATGGTAGAGGCCATATCTTAACTATGGTAGATGACAGATCTTAACTTTCCAACTCTTTAGGGTAAAGGAATGCACATTTCTAGAAAGTCAGTGTAAACAAAAAGCCCTAGAAATCCTTAATCTTAGTTAAGGAGTATGAACATATTTAAAACAAATATGGTAAAAGTGGAAATTGCAAGAGGTTAGGATAATGAGAAAAGCAAGAAAAACAAGAATACTGAGTCTTCGCAAAGGAGGAGACAACATTCGGACAGAGGATGTCAGAAACAGTTACGACCTTTAGTACAAAGTTCAAGGAGAGTGATAAGTGGCTGAAAGAAAAACAAGGATAGAAGAAAAATCGGTAGGCTTTGTAATAAGATTTTTGTTGACTTGACGGCAATTTCAGTGTAGTACTTAATGAAAGTTTAAAGAAATACATGAAAAATCAGATGTGATAACTAGATATCATTATGCAAGAATTTTTACTGAGAAAGAAGGGAAGAATGAATAATAGGATAACAATCAGAAGAAATACCCATAGCAGAAGATTGTGTTTGTGTATGTGTGTGTTTTGACACATCTGGTGTTTTATAATTTTTTTTAAAGTTTCTTCCTATATGAATTAGAAGAAGATGAGAATGAATTGCCACTGCAATACTAGAGATGAGACATTTAAAAATAATATTCCTCAAGAATTAGAAGAGAAGCTACTAAGACTAGTAGAGAAATTAATTTTAGAGAGAAGTCTGCCTGTCACATTTGATATCACAGGAAAAGAGGAGCCAAAAAATTAGAAAAGAATTCAACTGAGGATGAAGATAAATATGTAAACACACATGGACTTATTTTAGTAGATTTAATGAAGATGATTACAAGTAAAAATTGAGAAGAGGTTTGAGATTGACAAAAGATCAGAAAGGTGGACTCTCATTTACAGGCGATGAACTAGAAAGTAGGAGGAATTACAATCAAAGATTAGAACAAAAGTTGGAGTTTCATAAGCTGAACAATCAGAAAGATAAATTTCCTCCATAAATGAAGAAAATAGACACATCTTTATTTGATGTGAGTTTTGAGTGCTGAAAATCCTTCACCTCCTAGCCCTGCCATAGTTCTTCAATTTCTCATGTTATTTTTTACTTTAGGTTAAATCAATGAAGGTCTCTGTTAGAGTGAAGATAGTAATAAAATGATTACTATATCATTAGTATTGTTAATATTAAATGGGATACTCTGCTTATTGTAAAGAAATGATTATTTAATAATGGATCCCTGGAACCTGTGATATTCCACTCATAGCTAATTTTAAAAAGAGAGATATCCAGTGGTGTCTTTAATAACTTCTGTCAAATTTAAACAAAATACGAGTGGAATCTTTGAAGTGAAGACTTTGTATTTGAGAAGAAAAAAATTAAAATTTGGGACATACACGCAGATTGACTACTTTTTGGTATGTTTGAAAAACAAAGGGAAGACTAGTGCTTTTATTAATAGGAGAAATGTTACATATTGCTTTTTGAGAAATTTCATTGGTACTGACAAACAGTATATTTTCACTAGCTTCTGGTGTAAATGTAGCTGCATCTCTCTAATTTTTAAATAATTATTAATAGTTGTTTTTATTAAAAACAATCCCAAAGAAAGAAATAAAGGTATTCAAATATGTAAAGAGGAAATCAAATTGTCTCTATTTGCAGATGACATGATTATATATTTAGAAGACTGCATTGTCTCAGCTCAAAATCTCCTCAAGCTGATAAGCAACTTCAGCAAAGTCTCAGGATACAAAATCAATGTGCAAAAATCACAAGTATTCCTATACAACAATAACAGAGACTAACAGAGAGCCAAATCATGAGTGAACTCCCATTCACAATTGCTGCAAAGAGAATAAAATATCTAGGAATACAACTAACAAGGGATGTGAAGGACCTCTTCTAGGAGAACTACAAACCTCTGCTAAGAAAGTAAGAGAAGACACAAACAAATGGAAAAACATTCCATGCTCATGGTTAGGAACAATCAATAAATATCATGAAAATGATCATACTGCCCAAAGTAATCCATACATTCAGTGCTATCCCCATCAAGTCACCATTGACATTCTTCACAGAATTAGAAGAAAGCCACCTTAAATTTCATATGGAACCAAAAAAGAGCCCAAATAGCCAAGACAATCCTAAGCAAAAAAACAAAAACAAAAACAAAAACAAAGCTGGAGGCATCAGCTACCTGACTTTAAACTATACTATAGGGCTACAGTAATCAAACAGCATGGTAATGGTACCAAAGCAGAGATATAGACCAATGGAACAGAACAGAGGTCTCAGAAATAATGCCACACACCTACAACCATCTGATCTCTGACAAACCTGACAAAAACAAGCAATAGGGAAAGGATTCCCTATTTAATAAATGGTGTTGGGAAAACTGCCTAGCCATATGCAGAAAGCTGAAACTGGACCCCTTCCTTACACCTTATGCAAAAATTAACCCCACATGGATTAAAGATTTAAATGTAAGACCTAAAACCATAAAAACCCTAGAAGAAAACCTAGGCAGTAACATTCAGGACATAGGCATGGGCAAAGACTTCATGACTAAAACAAATAGCTATGGCAACAACAGCCTAAATAGACAAATGGGATCTAATTAAACTAAAGAGCTTCTGCACAGCAAAAGAAATTATTATCAGAGTGAACAGGCAACCTACAGAATGGGAGAAAATTTTTGCAGTCTTGCCATCTGACAAAGGACTAATACCCAGAATCTACAAAGAACTTAAACAAATTTATAGGGAAAAAACAAACACCACCATATAAAAGTGGTCGAAGGATATGAACAGACACTTCTCAAAAGGAGACATTTATGCAGCCAACAAACATATGAAAAATAGTTCATCATCACTGGTCATTAGAGAAATGCAAATTAAAACCACATTGAGATACCATCTCATGCCAATTAGAATGATGATCATTAAAAAGTCAGGAGACAACAGATGCTGGAGGAGATGTGGAGAAATAGAACACTTTTACATTGTTTGTGGGAGTGTAAATTAGTTCAACCACTGAGGAAGACAGTGTGGTGATGCCTCAATTATCTAGAACTAGAAGTACCATTTGACCTAGCAATCCCATTACTGGGTATATGCCCAAAGAATTATAAATTACTCTATTATAAAGACACATTTGCACATGTTTGTTTATTGTGGCACTGTTCACAATAGCAAAGACTCGGAACAAACCCAAATGCCCATCAATGATAGACTGAATAAAGAAAATGTGGCACATATACACCATGGAATACTATGCAACCATAAAAAAGATGAGTTCATGTCCTTTGCAGGGACGTGGATGAAGCTGGAAACTATCATTCTCAGCAAAGTAACACAGGAACAAAAAACCAAACCCTACACGTTTTCACTCATAAGTGGCAGTTGAGCAATGAGAACACATGGACACAGGGAGGGGTACATCACATACTTGGGACTGTCGGGTGATGGGGGGTTAGGGGGTGGATAGCATTAGGAGAAATACCTAATGTAGATGACAGGTGATGGATGCGGCCAACCACCATGGCATGTATGTATCGATGTAACGAATCTGCATGTTCTGTACATGTACCCCAGAACTTAAAGTACAATAAAAAATGCAACTCTGTAATAAAGGATATATAATAATAGGCTGTATTACAGTTATTTTGTAACCAAGATCTAAGCTACAGAAAAGAAAAAAATAAAGACACACAAACACACACACAGAAATATACATGCATGATTCTCAAAGAAGAGGCTGGAGATCCCTATTATGCCTATTCTTTTATATCACTAGTTTCTGAATCAGACTTTTGCCTAAGTATGTCTAATTGGCAGAGCTAAGTGCCTTGCCTGAAATCTAGCTTTAAAAGAGTACAAAAAATAGTGTTTCTCATTTCTATCTTAAAGATTTTTAAATCATTATAAGGGCTAAGTCACTGAAGCAAAGCTGTTCCTAAGTGCAGTTGCTTAAAAAAAGAGTAAGACTTTTTTTTTTTTTTTTTTTTTTCATATGTCAGTCCCAAGGTGAATGTCCAGGCTGCAGGGTGCCTGTGCTCCATGTGCATTCTGGGCCGAGTTCTTTCCATTCTCTTGCTCTGCGACTTGCAAGGTCGCTATTTACATCCACATAGTCAGCTAGATGGCAGACATATCACTCTCAATTCGGAGGGAGAGGAAAAGAGAACAGGAGTATAGAAGTGGTGTGCCTTTTACATAAGCGATGATTCAAAAGTTGTAGTAATCGTTCTCCTCACAACTCAAATACTCTTTCAAAGGAGGCTTGTGTTTTGTCCATTTGTCCTGCTATAACAAAATACCTGAGATGTGGTCATTTATAAACAACAGATTTATTTCTCACAGTTCTGGAGGCTGGGATATTCAAGGTCAAGGGTCCCGAAGATGTGATGTCTACTGAGAGGTGCTTTGTACTCCCATCCTCTAGAGGGGGCAAACTCATTACTTCGAGGCCTTCTATAAGTGGCCCAATCCTGTCCATTCTGTGCACAGAACATAGTCACTTCTTAAAAATCTCACCTATTAATATGATTACATTGATGATTAAGTTTCAAAATGAATGAATTTAGGGAACATAATCAGGCCATAATAGATGGGAAATGTCATCTTTAGCTGGCCAGCTATGTGCTGTCCTAGAACTCTATTATGGCAGAGGAAAAGATTGCTCATCTATGATACGGAGTCATGAATTCATATCTTAGATAACCCCCCAAACTTAGTAAAGGTGTCTAAAGCTGCTGAGTAATTGCATGTACCTTTAAACAATGTTTTTATTTAAGCAGTTTACATAAAATAAAATTCTACAGTAGAAATTAGTAATCTACGTAACTTAAAATGTATACTTCAGAAAATGTAATATTTTAATGACATATTTTTACAAGATAACTAACTTATGCCAGTCATAAGTTCTGCATGACAGACTTTAAAAATATCTGAGTATGAATATATTAATCAGAAAGAAATGGAAGCTCTTTTGGGTCCTCAAGAGCTTAGGATGTCTTTCATTGTGACTGATGAATGGGATTCCATTTGCTAATTTATTCTTTTAATAAATAATTATTCAATAATTATCTTCAATTCTATACACAGTGAATGTTAAAAATGACATGTTACTGACATGCAAGGAAATTAAAATTTAATAAAAAATACATAAATATAGCACAAATAAAAATAACTTTAACACAAGATAAAATATAACACAAATGCCCCTTTTATTTTAGTTTGTTTGCATTTTGAGGACTTAATTTCCAGACGTATGTAGAAAATGTAAATCCAAGGAAAGAGGGATCAGTTCTAGTTGGGTTCTAACTATGAAAGTGTCTAAAAATCTTTGATGTATTTTGGAGAATCTCTTTTCTGAAGGAATAATTGACCAGAAAAGATTATTTCTATATTGTTGATAATTGCATACATTTTTAACACCTGCTTCTCAGTAATCTTCCATCTTCTATGATGTAAGTTCAGAAAACCCCAGCCAGTTGTGTCGTCTCAAGAAGAGTTAAGGAAACTGCCAGGATGTCAGTCTTCTCTTCGCACCAGCTTTAAGAATGACAGGCCACAAATCACTTTGCGTGGAAAGAAATGAACGTCAACTGTCTTTTTTCCTCTCTGTGTTTAGAAATGAAGAAAGCCTCTTAAACTATACATTAATGTGTAGTAATTGATATATCTGGATCGGCTCAAATGCTATCAGTCACATTGTGTGTTTTTATAAACTCAGCACTTAAAGAACCATTTGCCTCCAAGCCAAGGAGCAGAAACAAAAATTTGTATGATTTCCTGCCAGTTTATGTGTGTGGATAAAAACCCACTGTTAAAGCATTTTAAAGGCCATGTTTTTTGTTTGTTTGTTTGTTTGTTTTTGTTTTTGTTTTTTTTTTTTAGTATTGGGTAGACATATCATGCACATGTGACACAATAAAATGATTTATATTCTTTTTAGGTCTAGTTTCTCAGAAACTATTTTGGTAGCTTCTACATGAAAAACTTATGAGACATTGAGACCTCTACAATGATTAAAAGAGCATGCTTATGGCATTCATTCTTCTCATTAACATCTACAGATGTTCTAGGGACTTTCTTGAATTACTCGAACCAAATCCAAAGTACTGCTTGCTGTGTGTCCCACAGGTTCACTTTCTTTTTAATTTTAAACCAGTTGTTGTCACTAATACCTATTTATAATTTTTTGGTTTTCTCTTCTTGTTGAGATATAATACACATACAATTAAATTTAAAACTTACAGTATGCAATTCAGTCATTTTTACTGTATTCAGAAAGTTGCTTACCATTACCACTATTTAATTCCAGGTTATTTTCCACTTCAGAAAGAAATTCTATAGCTATTATCAGTCATTCCCCATTTCCAGCTACCCACAGACCCTGGATACCAAAAATCTGCTTCTGTTATCTATGGAGTTTTCTGTTCTGGAAATTTCAAAGTTGAATCATAAGGCCTTTGAGTCACATTGAACCATATGAAATATGTGCCCTGGCATGTTTGGCTTCATTCACTTCGCATAATGTTTTCAAGATGTATCCATGTTACAGCATGTGTCACTACTTCATCTTTTTTTCGGTGAATAATATTCTATTTTATGAATATACCACATTTTATCTATTTATTAGGTGATGGACACCTGAATTGTATTCACTTTTGAGCTATTGTAAGTAATGCTGCTTGTGAACATTTGTGTACATATACCTAGGAGTGAAATTTCTGGGTCATATGGTAACTCTGTGTTTAACTTTTTGATGATCTGCTGTTTTCCAAAACAGATCTACCATTTTGTATTTCCATGAGCAATGTATCAGGGTTTCAATTTCTCCACATCATTGCCAATACTCATTATGGTTTGCCTATTTGATTACGGCCATTTTAGCAGCTATTGTTTTTATTTGCATTTACCTAATTGTCTTAGTCTATTCCTGCTGCTACAATAAAACACCTAAGACTGTGTTATTTATATATAGTAGAATCTTACTTCTCATAGTTCTGGAGGCTGAGAAGTTCAAGATCTAGGTGCTAGCAGGTTTTGTATCTGGTCATGCCCTTGTCTACTAATAAGGTGCCGCCTTGAACATTGTCCTCACATGGAGGGAGGAATAGAAGGACAAAACAGAGACCTCAGTAGCCCCTTTTAACCCTTTTGTAAAAGCACTGATCCAGTCAGGAGGGAAAAGCCCAGCTCTTAATACTTCCCCAAAGCCACAGCTCTTAATATTGTCGCATTGGGGATTTAGCTTGAACACAAATTTTAGAGGAGACACAAGCATTCAAACTCTAGCTCTAATGAATAATGATATTGAATGTCTTTCCAGATGTATTGGGTATTTTTAATATCTTCTCTGAAGGAATTTTTATTCAAATGCTTTATCTGTTTTTAAAAGAACTGATTTTCTTTTTCCTCTTGATTTTTAAATATTCTGAATACTAGATATATGATACATTAGTTTAAAATGATACTGAGATATATTTAGATATATCTATTGATATACATTAATTATAGATGTTTTCTTTATTTCTGTTGGTATTCTTTTCACTTTTGTAACAGTGTCCTTTGATGCACAGATGTTTTAAATTTTTATAAGGTTCAGTGTATTTCCTTTTTTTCCCCATTGCACATGATTTAGGTGTCATATCTAGGAAACCATTGACTAATCTAAGGTCATAAAAATTTACACCTATTTTCTTCTAAAAGTTTGATCATTTAGTTCTCATTTAAATATTTGATTCAAGTAATCTTTGTATACTGGTGTGAAGTAGGGGTAATTTCGTTTGAGTTTCTAGAGTCTTTCATTTTAGTAAACTATTTCTTGTATTGAAAACCTGGTAGCAAAAAATGTTCTCCATTTTTTAATATGTGGTAATTTTTAATTTTTTCTCCAGTTTTGTTTTCTTGGATACAGAATTTTAATTTAATTCTTTTTTCTTTTTTTCTTGTACTTTCAGCACTTTTCAATATGTTTCCCATAGCCTGCTATCCTCCATGGTTTCCAGTGAAAAATCAGCTGTTAATCTTTTTGAGAATCTGTTATACATGATAAGTCACTTTGCTCTTACAACTCTAAAGATTCTCTTTTTGTCTTTTAATAGTTTGATTAAAATGAGTCTAGGTGTGGAACTACTTGAGTTTTTCCTACTCAAAGATTGTTACATGTCTTGGATTTGTTGAATCTTATTTTTTCTCAATGTTTGGGAACTTCGTGGTTTTTATTTTTTTTTAATATTTTTTTCTCCTGTTCTTTCTGTTTTACTCCTACTGGATTTCCATTATGTATGTATTGACATGCTTGATCATGTCTCATAGGTCTTTGAGGCTCAGTTCATTTTTCTTTACTGTTTTTTCCTTTCTTGTCCTTATACTGAATGATATAAATTGATCTATCTTCAAGTTTGTTGATTAGTTTGTCTATGTTATTAAGTTTGCTATTTAACTTCCATTATGAGGATTTCATTTTAGCTTTTTATTTTTAAATTACAGAATTTCCATTTGTTGTTGTTGTTGTTGTTGACTTTTTTTTTTTTTTTTTTTTTTTTTGAGATGGAATCTTGCTCTCTCACCAGGCTGGAGTGCAGTGGTGCAATCTCGGCTCACTGCAACCTCTGCCTCCTGGGTTCAAGTGATTTTTCCGCCTCAGCCTCCTGAGTGGCTGGGACCACAGGGGCGTACCACCATGCCTGACTAATTTTTTTGAATTTTTATTAGAGATGGGGTTTCATTGTGTTGCCCAAGATGGTCTTGATCTCTTGACCTCGTGATCTGCCTGCCTTGGCCTCCCAAAGTGCTGGGATTACAGGCGCAAGCCACTGCGCCCAGCCTCTATTTGTTTTCTTTTTATAATTTCTATCTTTCTTATTGCTATTCCCTTGTTGATTATATTGTCCTAAATTATTTTACCTTTTTAGACATGGCTCTTAAAAATAAACATATTGAAGTAGCTGATTTAAATTATTTGCCATAAATATGTTAAAACTTTTCAAAGACCCTATGGATATAACATTCTCTGTCTTTTTCTTATAAGCTTTTTGGTTAGTCTTTTGCTTACTTTGATTCTTGTCTACTACCCGAGAGAGCTGCAAAGTTAAACAATTACCTGTAATTTTTTTTTTTCAACATACACCCCAAGGAAAAGGTTTTTCATACTGGGTGAGCTCAAAGTAATGTTAAGCAAAAAAAAAAAAAAAAAAAAAAAAAAAAGAAAGAAAGAAAGACAGTTTTGCAAATGGGATCTTCAAGAGCATCACCTGGCAGGTCAAATAATGAAAAGTAGGTTAGGTTTTGAAAGAGTTACAACTCTTTTGCTGCCCTATGTTGGCTGTCAGATGATTGGTTTTCACTATATTACAAACTGGTGGTTTTCGAGGTTATCACCAAGATAGAGCTGGGATAGTGATGAGGACAAGTTAAAATGCCACAGAGGTCACTGCTCTTACTGAGATTCAGCTGTTTTTATTGGATAGATTGCCCCAGAATTGCTGCAACCCTTTGGCTAATTTCCAGAGTTCTGAAAAAGTTGATTCTGACAATTGTTGCAAGATTCCTAATTGCTTATATGCAGAAGAAAATTTTTGGAAGTTTCTACTCTGCTGTTTCACTAGTCATCTGTTTCTCCTGACAACTTATTTACTTGGAAGATAACTTTATTTTCCCCTTTATGGTACAGTAACAGATTGTAATGGTATTTTGAATCAACCTGTTTTTTTCAGCAGAAGGGGCCGTGCACAAACAAGATCCAGATCGTTGTTAACTATCATCATTCATGGCAATATAATTGGTTTAACAATCCTCCAACAAGTTTCCATCAACATTACTAGATTAAAAAGAATCAAAGTAAATGTCTAAGTAACATGAGAACAGTTTCATAATTGTTTATATAATTAAATATCACATACAAATAATCTCAAAAATCAAATTAATTAGGAAAGTATGAACTCTAAGATATTGGTAGAAACCAAATTGTACACTGACGTACATATTCTGAAATATGATAGGAAAGCACAAATCATGCTATTTCAAATAGTGACAGACATCTTTGCAATGTATGTGTTCTGGAAGTAGTTCAAAGGTAAAAGCATCCTTTTGAAGATAAGGGTTGAATACTGAGAGGTAATGGTTGCTTTAAGTTTACCAATTAAAATTTCTCACTTGGAAAATAGAAGACTGCTGTCTCACGTATACAGTTTCAAGAAAATCAAAATCAGTGGAATACAAAAGATATTTTTGATAAACACAGGAGTACCAGGCAGGAAAATTTAGAGGTAAGGCCAATTTAATTCAAAAGGTAAAGTGGCTTTTATTAAGTGTTTATTGGAGTAGATCTAATAAACATGTTTGTTGTGCTACAAAGAACACTTAAGTTTAAACAGCTCAATTAAAAATTTCCACTGGGTAATTCATGATAGAATGATTAGAGAAAAGGCATATTGTATAAAAATTTTAATTGTTGTGCATTTAAATGTGATATGCCAAATGTTGGGAATGCGTGTAGACAGAATTACTGTTTCATTTAAAAATTGTGGCTTGGCCGGGTGCGGTGGCTCAAGCCTGTAATCCCAGCACTTTGGGAGGCCGAGGCGGGTGGATCACGAGGTCGAGAGATCGAGACCATCCTGGTCAACATGCTGAAACCCCATCTCTACTAAAAATACAAAAAATTAGCTGGGCATGGTGGCGCGTGCCTGTAATCCCAGCTACTCAGGAGGCTGAGGCAGGAGAATTGCCTGAACCCAGGAGGCGGAGGTTGCGGTGAGCCGAGATCGCGCCATTGCACTCCAGCCTGGGTAACAAGAGCGAAACTCAGTCTCAAAAAAAAAAAAAAAAAATTGTGGCTTGAATAACAACAGTTTTTTAAATAACTCAAGACACACCAACTCACAACCATTTTTATCTGTTTAATTTTATCTTCCATACCGTTTTCCAAACTGCCTTACATGAAATTGCTAAAGTCCCCAAGCTCTTTGTCATTCAAAACTCATTTGTCAATTGGCTTTTTGGAACCCCAAACAGACTTTTCCATAAAAATAAACTTGTAAATGATAGTTTGATTTCAGATCAGATCACAGATTTCTAAAAATAAAATGTGTGATGTATATACAGTGATGCTGATAAAGGCTCAGGATTACAGACCTAAGAATGGGTGAATTGATTTAAAAGAGGACAAGTTTTTTGTTTTTGTTTTTGTTTTTGTTTTTTGCCTATTTATGGAAGACTGGCCAATCTTAAGAAACTTTAAAGGGAAAAAACAAGTTTGTTTTTAATGTATACCCTACCTTCTTCATTTTAGGCCTCCTTTTTAGCTGCCTCTTGATGTCTTTTTTCATACATACTCAACATCTTCAGTCATATTATTTATAAATAAGCCAAAGATAATCTATTCTGTATGCATCAAATGTTTTCACTTTCCCTATACTAAAATTTCATGCTACCAGCTATTATCTAGAAAGCAGTCAGACAGATTTAACTCTCACAATGTTATTGATATTTACAGTTTTTCAGTGGTTAAATGTGAGAAGGATGGCTATCCAGTTTGATTATCTGTTAACTTTAGTCTGTGGTGTGTCACTGACTAGTTGCATAATGTTAGGCACATTTCTTTTCATGCCTCAATTTCTCCATCTATAAATCTCAAATAGTAACAGTCCTATGTCATACAGACTCATATCATTGGGAGTAAACACGGATATACTACTATATCACGGCATTTAGGACTATGCCTAAAATAGAGTAATTATCAATAAAGATCAATTTTTACTTTCATTAAGACAATCTTTAATTTGTGAAACCCCATTGTAACCAAGTAAATTGAATGAAAGTAAGAGCATGGCTAGAGGACATTTTTGATAAGAAGATGAGAAACTCAAATTATCTTTGCGTAGGAGGGGCATCTCTCAGCTTGTCCTTGCCTCTTGGCTTTCTTCAACAATTAACCAGACTTTGGCTCTCTTTAAAGCCTCATTTGATTCGCTTGCTTATTTTATCAGTAGTTTTCCATAGCAGCTCGAATAAATTATCACAAACTTTGTAGCTTAAAACAACTCAAATTTATTATCTTAAAATGCTAGTGGTCAGAAGCCTAACAACAGGTCTGTGAGACTAACATTGAATTGCCAGTAGAGCTGTATTCTTTCTGGAGGCTCTGGAGGAAAAACTTCCTTGCTTCTAGAGGCTATCCAAATTCCTTGGCTGATAGCCATCTTCCAGCAATGGCATCACCCTGACATAATCCTCTGTCATCACATCTTCTTATTCTGACTTGGACCTTCTTGCCACCCTCTTATAAGGACTCGTGATTAAACTAGGCAGACATGCCAGGTAATCCAGTATAATCTCCCCATCTCAAGATCCTTAGATTAATCACACAAAGTTCCTTTTGCTATCTGAGGTAACATATTCACAGGTTCTGGGGACTGGAATGTGGACGTATTTGTGGCCCATTTATCTTTCTCTCACAGTTATATTACAGCAGATGAGGAGAAAACAAAGTCAATGAAGGCTTCCATATATATATATATACACATACACACACACACATAGATGTAAATTATATGACATGGAAAATTATATATATTTATATATACCTATAAATAAATAAATAAATTTAAATGGAACCAAATATTTACTAGTATCTCTTAATCACTGACTCTGCTAAGTTCTTTCAGTATATTATAATGCTGATCACACTAACCTATGAAGCGCATATTACTACTTTCATTTTATATAGATGAGGAAACAGATTTGAGAACAGTTAAATAGCTTGATCAATACCTCAAAGCTCATAAGCAGGAAAACACATTCAAATGAAAGACCCTGCTTTTCCATGGTAGTGATTAATCTTAGCTGATTTTGTAAACAGTGCCTAAAAATAATAGTTCTTAATTTCAAGCCGTTCTGGTTATCTGTTGATACAGATGAAGAGCTTTCACTAAAATAGGGTAACAAATAAGGATTTTTTGAAAACAAACTTTGAGGTGAGTGAAACAAAATTTTACCACCAGTGAGAGACTAACTTTGAATAAATTAACCCACATACCTCTCTGAGCCTCCATTTCAGTACATGTCAATGATGAAGAATATATATATATATTTAATTTTCTGGCCTCTAAGAGAACAGTGACCACTCTTATCTTACTCACTGATATAATTCCACTGCTTAGTTTAGTAAGCATGCACTGCACAGCATAGATGCTCAGTAAGTATTTGTTGAATTAATATACTCTATCTACCTCATAGAATGTGGTGTAGCATATTTCTAAATATTCTGAAATGTTTAAAGGACAAGTCTTCTGGTCTATACATACTACTATCTTCATTTCACTTTGAAATGCTCTTTCTTAGGACATCTGCTAATTAGATCTAGTTACCCAACTCTATTTCCATAAATAACAGAGTTTGAATGATGGACTAAGTTTGTAAGTATTTGACGAATCATATGAAAATAAAAAGCAAACATTTTCTAGTGAAGTTGAAAAGGAGTTAGGTAAAAAAATTAGGGAGTAGCAAAGAATGCAAGATGAGATTTCTCAGGAGAAAGACGTGTATATATACTGCAATGTTGACCAAAGTAAACAGGAACTGCTGCGGGCTATAATGGAGATAGACTGGGTGATATTTGTGAGAGGGTGAAAAAGGCTTAGAAATGTAGTTTGAAAAACATGATTTAAAATTTTGCTTTAATGTGTTATACTGATTGATTTTCTGAAACAGATACTTTATGTTTTTAACAATGAATTTCACATTTACACTGTTCCCAATGTAGCCGCAGTAACATTTTTATATAAAAAGTATATGCTACTGAATCACATTAACCACACATTATTTATACATGAGAACATGTTCTTGTTTAAGTCAACTGCCTAACTGAGCCTTTTATACTTGTGAATGCCGTTATAAGGATACAACATTCTATGTTTTGAGAAAATGAACAGAGAAAATAAATGATAATTTTTTGCAGGCTTAACGTGAAATGGGTTTATCATTAAAAAGATGTGCTTAGACATACCATTACCAGATGTACTGGACTTAGACTCAGCAGCAGAGAGCTGGTGGCAGGATGAGAAACGTTAAAGTCTTGCTTCTCCAGAGAACAGAGCTCTTGGCTAGGAACTGGGGAGAACGGAAGCCCAGTGTTCTTGCATGCAGCCACCTAGAGTGAAGTCTCTGCCTTGCTGAGCTGGGATGATGGAAGAGTCCTGGGGCAACTGAAGGCATCTGGGCAGGGCCACTCCTAGGTGTTGCTGGAAGGCCTCTAGACTGAACCCAGTTCCTGACCACTTGCTTGTCAAAGCGTCAGTTAAGACCCCCAGACTTTTCTCTAGTTATCTTTCCTGTCTTCTTTCATGGTTTAAAATGGCTCCTATATCTACTTTTATAATGTTAAGGTTTTGATATAGACTGCACAATGTTATGAAGTAGAAAGAGCGCTTGCCTCAGCAATCAGATATGCCATTCAAAACAATGCGATTTCCTTTTGTTCTTAGAGGTGCCATCCCCACCCACCCCAACACCGACAGCTCTAGGTGCAGGCTGCCTACAGCGGCTCCCCCCAACCCCCTCCAGACTGGAGCACCTGAGCATGTTTGCTGAATGTGTTTTTGGTGCTCAACGAGGTGGCGGATGAGCTGCACACCAGCCCCAGGGCAGCCTCAGTGGCCAGGGACCCCAGGCAGCTGGCTGGCCAGCGCACCCCGTTTGCCATCCTCTCCAGCTAGGTACCCATAGAATCTTTCTTCCCCTGGCCAAGTATTTCAACTTGGTCCAAACTGGGGGACAGATACAGTGATTAAAGGGACCCATTTGCAAACCTCCCTCTTTTGTCCCTTAAGCTGTTTTATTTCCCTTTCCCTTTTTTATGTAAGTGGGTTCTTTTCCTTCCTTGGCACTGTGCTGATGATACGGAGGCAACAGAGGAGAGACTCTCCACTGGCTAATAACTGCAAATTTGGCAGGGCCCATTGGGGGCTTAATCTGAATGGACCCAGGCACAATTTCTATTCTCTAGACCTTCCTTGTTTCATGAGTGCCGGCCTCAGTGGCACCCGTGGTTGGCATCCATCTAAGGTCATCAGGTCACAGGGATATAAAGATGAAAGAGAAAGTGAGGCTGCTTTCTGTCTCCCTCACACACCAAGTTTCTGCTGAAAGAAGGAAGGGAAGTGAGGGGGTGCCTATTTTTCTTTCTTTCAGAATGGGCAATCAGCTTTCTTCACCACCCCAGTCTATACGCCTCTGGAGGGTATCCTGAATCACTGCAACTGTTTTGACCCTGAAACTCTGGATGGAGGAAAGATGGCTTATAGTCTTCTGCACAAAGGTTTGGCCAAACTATGATCTGCGGGAGGACTGGGTTGGCCTCAGGAAGAAACTATTCATTTCGATATCATCCTGCAGCTGGACCTTTGTAACTACGAAGGCAAATGGTCTGAGGCCTCAAATGTGCAGGCTTTTGTATTATTTTTTTTTAATCTTGCAGGGTAATCCATACCTTTCCTTGCAGGGTAGGATGGATCCAGCCTCCTTTTTTGCCATTTCAGGACAGGCTACAAGGGGAAATTTCAGGGAACTAAAGAAATAAACCCCAGAGACCCCTCCAGCAGATGAGCCAGCTCCCTGCAGCCCTCATCTGGGTCCACCCCATCCTTTCTATCCATCTTCTCTCTCTTGCTTGCCCCCTCCTAGAAATCTTCACCCTAGACTATCCCAAGTCTCACTCTTGCCCCTCAAAGACATGCCTGGTGAATTTGGCCACAGTGAGGTCCGGGTCCCCTTCTCTCTATAGGACTTAAGGCAAATTAAGGAAATCTTGGCAACTTTTCAAATGACCCTGACATATATAGAGAGGTTATCTAGTATTTAACCCAAATATTCGAACTCTCCTGGAAAGACATGATGTCACTTTGGAATCAAACCCTGACTAACGCTGAAAAGCAGGTCACTCTGCAAGTGGCAGAGGGATTTGGGGATGAGCTTTGTATCACAGATAGTGTCAGGAAAGGGTCGACCTTTATCCAACTGGACGAGAGGAAGTATCATTGCATGACCCTAAATGGCATCCTAGTGACAAGCTGGGAGAATGCAAGAGGAGACACTTTCAGGTGTGCGTAGTGGAGGCCGTATGCAGAGCTAGAATGAAGCCTCTCAATTATACCAATGTATCCGTGATAGATGAGGGAATAGATGAGAATCCCCGTCATTTTCAGAACAGCTGAGAGGGGCCTTGGTAAAGCACATCTCTCTATCTCCTGATCTAGTCGAGGGGCAACTAATCCTAAAGGATAAATTTATTACTCAGGTAGCCCCAGATGTCAGGAGGAAGCTGCATAAACAGATCCTGGGACCTGATAGTACTTTAGACAACCTTCTGAAAGTGGCCACCTCGGTCTTTTATAATAGAGATAGGGAGGCCCAGGAGAGAGAGGAGACACAGGAAAAAGACAGAGGCTTTAATGGCCGCCATGCAAGCCCAGACACTCCAGAATCCCTGAGGTGTGCTTGTTACTACTACAGATGTGGCAAGCCAGGGTACTTTAAGAAGGAATGCCCCCAAATAGTTCCGCAGCGGGACTGTTGGATCATACGGTTTCTTTCCCTGGCTGTGGTGGTCTAGATTACCATGACAGTCCAGGAGCCCCAGGTAATTCTGGAAATCAAAGGGAGGAAAGTGAACGTCCTTCAGAGCCCCAGGGCTGGTATCTCAGTTTTCCTCTCCAGTCTGGGCTCCCTCTCGTCTCAGCATGACCATGAGAGGAATCTCAGGAAGGCCTTTAACCCGATATTTTTCCTAACCCTTTTATCTGTAGTTGGGTTAGTTTTATTTGTAGACCTCTTGTTCACCTATGCCTTTCTAATTACACCTGAAAGCCCGACTCCTCTGTTGGGCAGGGATATTCTGGCCCACATGGGGACCGCCAGACTGACGGCCCCAGGACAAACTCTTTGTCTCCCTCTAGTGGAAACCAATATTAACTGAGAAGTTTGGGCAATGCAGGAGAAAAACCGGCCAATCCACAACTGCCATACTCGTCTGATCTACCTTAAAAATTCCAGCTCCTTTTCTAACCAGAAACAATATCCCCTGAAACAGGTTAGGAAAGGACTAGAAGCCATCATTGATAACTTAATGCTGTAGGGCCACCTTAAACCCTGCAACAACCCTTGTAATACCCTGATATTGGAGGTACAAAAGCCCAACAGGAAAGGGAGACTAGTTCGGGACCTTTAATTCGTTCATGAGGCGGTGGTTCCAATTCACCCATTGGTTTCCAACCTGTATACCCTGCTAGCTCAAATACCTGAGGGAACTAAATGGTTCAGAATTCTGGACCTAAACGATGCCTTCTTCTGTATACTGTTACATCCTGATTCCCAGTAATTATTTGCGTTTGAGGATCCCTTTAACCAAACCACCCAGTAAACCTGGACACTGTTACCTCAGGGATTCCAAGATAGCCCCCACTTGTTTGGACAGGCATTATCAAGAGACCTCTCCAAGTTCCTTTATCCTCATACATACGTGGATAACATGCTCCTCTGTGCTCCAACTGAGGAAATCTCTTAGGTGGGAAGTAAGGCTCTTCTTAATTTTCTGGCTAACAGGATATGAGGTTTCAAAATTTAAAGCTGAGCACTGTCAGATGTCAGTGAAGTATGTAGACCTGTGCTTGTCAGAGGGGACCAGGGTATTAGGTGAAGGAAGATTAGGGCCATTTCCTCCTTGCCCCTTCCCCAAACCCTCAAGCAACTGAGGGAATTCTTAGGCATTACAAGACTCTCTAGACTATGGGCACGTGAGTATGGTGAAATACCTTGTCCCTTATATCACCTAATAAAGGAGACTCAGGCCGCTGAAACTCAGTGTCTAATTTGGGAACCAGAAGCTAGAAAGGCCTTTGACCAACTACAGCAAGCCTTGCTTAAGGCACCAGCCCTTAGTCTTCCTACAGGGAAGATGTTTAATCTTCATGTGTCAGAAAGGAAGGAAATGGCCTTGGGGGATCTCTAACACAGGTCCAGCCCAGCAGCCTGAGGTCCAGCCCAGCAGCCTGTAGGCTACTTAAGTAAGGAGCTTGCTTTGGTAGCCAAAGGATGCCTAGCCTGCCTCTGAGCAGTTGCAGCAGTAGCCTTGCTGGAACCAGAAGCTACTAAGTTAACCATAAGGAGGAACGTAACCCTTTACACTTTGCATAATGTGGCAGGAGTGTTGTCAGTGGAACCTCTGGATAACAGACAATTACCTCCTCAAGTGTCAAGCTCTACTAGTAGAGTGATCTGCAGTCCAATTAAGAACCCGTCCTTCTCTAATTCCAGCCATTTTCCTCCCAGAGTAAGGTGGGGAGCTTGAACATGTCTGTAAACATGTTCAAACCTACGCAGGTACAAACCTATGCAGCCAAAGAGGACCTCAAAGAAATCCCCTTGAGAACCCAGACTGGATTCTCTTTATGGATGGAGGTTCTTTTGTAGAATAAGGGACTCATAAAGCAGGGTATTCAATAGTTAACTCTTAATGATATTCTGGAGAATGCACCTCTCCCCTCAGGTACAAGTTCTCAATTAGCTGAACTAATTGCCCTCACAAGGTCACTCAAATTAAACAAAGAAAAAACAGTTAACATTTATGCTGATTCTAAGGATGCTTTACTAGTCCTCCATGCTGATCGAATTATCTGGAAAGAGAGGAACTTCCTTACAACTAATGGGCCTGCCATTCAGCATCATCAGGAAATTAATAGACTGTTATCCTCAGTTTGAAGTGGCAGTAATACATTGTAAATGTCACCAAACATTGATAAGTGAAGTAAACTGAGGGAAATCGGTTGGCAGACCAAGCAACTAAATCAGCAGCGAGAGGGCACCAGATTTTTTTTTTTTTTTTTTTTGAGATGGAGTTTTGCTCTTGTTACCCAGGCTGGAGTGCAATGGCGCAACCTCGGCTCACCGCAACCTCCGCCTCCTGGGTTCAGGCAATTCTCCCGCCTCATCCTCCTGAGTAGCTGGGATTACCGGCATGCGCCACCATGCCCAGCTGATTTTTTGTATTTTTATTAGAGACGGGGTTTCACCATGTTGACCAGGATGGTCTCGATCTCTTGACCTCGTGATCCACCTGCCTCAGCCTCCCAAAGTGCTGGGATTACAGGCTTGAGCCACCGTGCCCGGCGTCAGGCACCAGATTTTTGATTCACTCGAAGGCCCACTGATCTGGGAAAGCCCCATCAGAGACATAAAACCTCAACACTCTCGCACAGAAATAGAATGGGCCACCTCTTGGGCATGTATTTTTCAGTCCTCAGAATGGCTATAATCAAAGGATGGCAAACTTCATCTACCAGCTGCCAACCAGTGGAAAGTTCTTAAAAGCCTTCACCAGACCTTCCACCTACGTAAGGATAAAACCTACCAATCAACGCAGAGATTGTTCTCAGGTAAAAACTTGATACAAGTAATTAAACAGGTGGTTAATGCTTGCCAGACGTGCCTAAAAAATAATCCCTTTAATATGTAGCTTCTTCCCCCCAGGAACCTAAAGGACAGGAGGCTACCTGGGAAAAGACTGTCAAATGGATTTCATCCATATGCCAAAGATAAGGGCCATCCAGTAATTCCTGCTATGGATAGACACTTAGTAAATTCTTCTGCTAACTGGGTAGAAGAATTTCCATGTCCGACAGAGAAAGCCTCTGACGTGAGAAAAGTACTAATTAATGAGGTAATTCCTCTGTTTGGACTCCCTAAGTACCTCCAGAATCATAATGACCTCTTGGCAGCTTCCCTTCAAGGCAGCTGTCACCCAGGGGTCTCAAAGTCACTAAGTATACAGTACCATCTTCGTTGTGCTTGGAGACCACAGTCCTTGGGAAAGGTAGAAAGGACAAAGAATGTTGTCAAACGGTACCTCAGCAGATTTATCTCCCCTGGAAACCCTCCCCTGCATTGACCTACTATGTGTTAGAAACACCCCTTCAAAGCTGGGCTTGAGAGCCTTTGAAATGATTTATGGGTAGCCTTTTCTCACCAATGATTTCTTGCTAGACCAGGAAACCTCTGATTTGATTAAACATGTAACTTCTTTAGCCCATTTCTAGCAGAAACAGAAACAAGTGCCAGAGGCCCTGTTCTGTGAACCAGGGCCACCTCTGTTCAACCCAAATGACCTGGTGCTGGTAGTACTTCCTTCCCTCTCCCTCTATAGGCCCAGCATGGAGGGACCTTACCCTGGACTGCTTTCTACTCCTACGGCAGTGGAGGTCACTGGAATAGACTCTTGAATTCATTACACTCAAGTGAAGGCCTGGAAAGCTGATGGAGTCACCTCTGTCAACCCAGAAGAGCACTCAAAGTACCCTGTAAAGAGATCAGGGACTTCCAGCTAAAAGTCACAAAAGATACGTGTTAATAATTAACTTCCCATGGACATCCCCTTTATGGTCTTGCCTAAGCTTGCTGTTCTTACCTTTGTTCGGTTCTATACAATGGGGTACAACGATGTTTTTGGAATTCTGTAACCCTTGGCATTAGGTTTTCTCCTTTATAACCACTTTTCATATAATATACATATTTGATCTATGCATACTGAATCTTATAAAACTTGTTTCTTCTTGCCTAGAGACCATGGAACTCCAAATGGTCAGGCACCAGAGCCTTGGACAGTGGCTCCCTTTTGTCAGGGACCCTTAGATAGGCCTCTGGAAGGAATCCAAATATGATTTTCCCAAAACCAATGCCCCCTGTCAGCAGGAAGTAATTAAGAATGGTCATTGTCCATATTCTAACAGTAGTTAGATGTGCCTCTTCAGAGAGGGAATGACAGGGACAGGAAGCAGAGAAATTCCCGGTAGAAAGGAAAGGGTCCCCTAATTATAGATAATGTCTAATTATAGATATTATTTCTACCTATATATACGTATGTACATAACTATCAGTATATCTGTGTATATATGTGTGTGCATATATATATATATATGTATTCTATAGGTATTCTATATATATAGAAGAGATATTCTTAGCTATATATCTATGTTTCCTTCAATCTATCTAATCTATCTATCCTATTGATTCTACTTCTCTGAAGAACCTGACTAATATAATACATTGAACTTCAAAATTATATCCGGAATGGTGACCAAATCTCATTACAGTTATTGCCAGCATTCTGGAGCATGCTACCATTGTTTCTCATTCTCTGTTTGCCCTAAGAATTACTTCTGTAGGATTTAATCAGAAGTAGAATTAAATGGTTGTTTTAAAAATAATTTTCCCCAGTTTCACAAAAGAGTGGGTTGACTGACCTCCTCATACTGTCAGGCTGGAAGTTGAGTCCCTCTTCTCCCGTGTAAACTTTTAAATGTGCTCTTTTTATTTTTAATTACAAAAATCTTTTTTTAATCACACAATTTTCTTATAAAGCTTTGCAACAATATAGACCTTTGTAAAAATAATATAATTAAACTCCTCCCACCCTCCAGCCAATTTCACTCCATAGGATAAACCACTACTAAGTTAAGTAAATAAATAACTTTTAAATGATATAACTTGAACTCTACAGTGACAGATATCTTTTGTAAACTGCACACGACACAGTTATTTCTATCCTTCTCACCTCTCTTCCATAGTTTTCAAGTAACGTAACTTATAAGCCAAACTATGCACAACACTTAATCTGTGTTGCCTGTTTCTAGCTCCGGCTTATTTCTGTGAAAGGAAAATAAATTTGGGGGCCTTCAAATCACTAAGCTAACGGGAAAAGTCAAGCTGGGAACTGCTTAGGGCCAACCTGCCTCCCGTTCTACTCAAACTCATCCCTCTGCTTACCGAGATAAATGCATATCTGCTTGCCTCCTTTGGAAAGGCTAATCAGAAACTCACAATAATGCAACTGTTTGTCTCTCGCCTACCTGTGACATGAAAGCCCCCTTTCTGCTTCATGTTGTTCTGCCTTGGCTTTGAGTGGTCCCAACTCTCTCCACAGAGTCAATGTACATTTTACCTATATTGATTGAGGTCTCATCTCTCCCCAAAATGTATAAAACCAAACTGTTCCTCTACAGCCTTGGGCACATGTCATCAGGACCCCCTGAGGCTGTCACAGGCACACGTCCTCAACCTTGGCAAAATAAAGTTTCTAAATTAACTGAGACCTGTCTCTGATATTCAGGGTTCACATTTCCATAAACTTTAATTAAATTCAGTGTTCAATTCTCAGAACTCATTGTATCTGAATCACTGCAGGCATTTGACAGCGTTGAACACCGTCTTTCCTGAAACAACTTTCCACTTCCTTTCTGATTCCTGAATCTCCTGGTTCTCCTTATACTTCTATGGCTCCTCTCTGTGTTGGGTTGCTACTCTTTCTTCTGACCTAAGAACTTTGCAGTCCTGAGTTAGATCTCTGAATCTCTTTTCTGTCTATGCTTAAATCTTTTCAGATTATCAACCAGACTGATAAATTTAAATATTATCTATACATTGATGATTCCCAAATGTTTAACAACAGACCTCTCCTTAAACTCCAAACACTTGTATCCATGATGTATGCTCTTAGTTACTAATGAGAGTCTCTAAATTCACAAAGTCAAAGATGAGAACCTGATATTATACTTCCCCCAGTCTGTTTCTCTCACAGCCTTCTCCAGCTCAGAAATCAACAACTGACTCAGGTCAGCAATCATGGACTTAGCTTCTGCTGACAAACCCTATATTCAATTACTTGGAAAATTTTGTTACCTCATTGTGATGGTCCAATTTATGTGTCATCTTGACTGGACAAATGCATGCCCAGTAGCTGGCAAAACACTATTTCTGGTGTCTTTGTGTGGGTGCTTTTAGAAAAGATTGGCATTTGAATGGGTAGACTGAGTAAAGAAGATTCATCTCAACAATGAGGGTGGACATCACCCAATCTGTGAACAGCCAGAGTAGGACAAAAAAGGCAGAAGAATGACGAATTCTTTCTCTTTACTTGAGCTGGAGCTTCCATTATCTCCTGAGTTTAGACATCATGGCTCTAGACTCCCTGGCCTTTGGTCTTCAAGACTTATCCAGGAACTCTACACCTCTGTGTTCAGACTTTCAGACTCAGATTGGGAGCTATATACTCTGGTCTCAAGGTTCACAGGCTCTCAGACTTGAACTGAGTTTCCATTGTCTTTATTGGTTCACCAGCTTGCAGAAGGAATATTGTGGAGCTTCTTGGCCTGAATGATCACGTGAGCCAATTCTCATAATAAATCTCTTTCACTGTTTCTTTTTTATTCTTTCTGTCTCTCTGTCTAGATACAAATATTTGCATCCATATATTAGCTATATCTATATATACATAAATCTATATTTGTATCGATACACAGTATCAAATACATCTGTATTTGTATATATAAGTGTCCTCTTTATATATGTATGTATACACATTTATATATGTATCTCTATATCAGGTGATCAATATATCTGTGAACATAAGTATATATAGATAAAAATTTCTATATTTATGTTATAGATAAAAATATCTGTATTTATGCTTCTATCAACCTATTTATATATATCTATTCTATTGGTTCTATTTCTCTGGAGAACCCTAATACAATACACTCATAAAATTACATCCAGAATGGTGACCATACCTCATCACTACTATTGTCGGCATTCTGGAGCACACTGCCATTGTTTGTCTTTTAGATTATTGTACTAAACTTTTAATTAATTAGGCTCTCAAAAGTAAACAAATAACATACTAACATGTGTTAATTAGATAGTTTATTTATGAAGGCATTTTATAAAGGTATGTTTATTAGTCTATTCTCACGCTGGTAATATAGACATACCTGAGACTAGGTACTTTATAAAGGGAAGAAGTTTAATTGATTCATAGTTCAGCATGACTGGGTAGGCCTCAGGAAAGTTACAATCATGGTAGGAGGCAAAGGGGAAGCAAGTCACCTTCTTCATACAGCAGCAGGAAGGAGAAGTGCCTAGGAAAGGGGGAAAAGCCACTTTTGAAACCATCAGATCTTGTGAGAACTCACTATCATGAGAACAGCATGGGGGTAACTGCCCCATAATTCAATTACCTCCTGCCAGGTCCTTCCTACAACATTTGGGGATTATGGAAGCTACAATTAAGGATGAGATTTGGGTGGGGACACAGCCAAACCGTATCAGTATGAGTATAAAGAGACTGAACCTGGAAGTAGTGACAGCGATGCTATTTTCATTTCTGGTCCTGGGTACCTGTGAATGTGACCTTATTTGAAAGTAGGGTCTTTGAAGATGACTAAGTTAAGATTTCTTTTAGAGTGTGCTCTACTCTAATGTGACTGGTGTCCTTATGAAAAGCAGAAATTTGGCCAGAGCGTTATGTACAGAATAAAGAAAATTGAACACACAAGGAACCAAGGAAGCTGCAAGCCAAGAAACAGTTGAGGCTACAAGGAATCTAGAGAAGTGTGGAAGAGATTTTCCTCCAGAGCCTTTAGAGAGAACTATCCCTGTTGATACCTTGATTTCAGACTCCTGGTCTGTCTCACAATCTGAAATTGTGAGACAATACATTTCTGTTATTTAAGTCATTCAATTTGTGGCACTGTGTTATGACAGCCCCAGGAAATTAATACCAATGAGAAGAATGTGACAAACCCAGGTTAGAGAGTTGAATAAATTTAGAAGATTTGAAAGTGTCACTGAACTTATATTAAATAGTATAATCTGCCGTAGGCAAACTCATGGGTTAAAGTAAAGAAAATAAACTCTGACCTCACTCTGCTGCCTTCCTCTGATCTCCCAGGTTCTCCTGAAAGCTGCTGATGTAGTGCATACAGGTTTGCTTCCTAGGGCAGAGAAAGGGTGAAAAAGGTGGAAGGCGCTTCTGGAAATCCAAAAGGCAGTTTTCTGAGACACTTTCTAACTAGTTCCCTTCATCTTCTCTTTTCCTCCTATTGCTTACTCTCAAAACAGGATCCAGAGTGATGTGGCTGAAAGAGAAAAAAATAAAAGACATCACTCCTCTGCTTAAAATCCTTCCAACACAAACCTAATCCAAAAGTCCCCAGAAGGACCTGTAAAGTCACTCGTGTGGCTGGCCATTGCCTCTTACCTTACCTCCTAGTATCCTCTCCCTTGCTCACTCTGTTCCAGTTGACCTGGCCTCCTCACTTTACACTTGCTCTGTTTGAAATGGTCCTTCATCAGATGTCTACATGACTTCCCTTCTCCTTTTATTCAGGTCTTTACTCAGTAAGGTGTCCTCAGACCACTCTGTTTAACATATTAATTAACCTGTATTCTCCAAACACATTGCCAATTCTCCTCCTTCTTAACATTTATCATTATCTAAAAAGCTGTGTGTAAACTGAAGGACTGCCAATTTTGGTCTGGCATATAAAGTTTAGAGGTTGCCATTCCATCCTAACAACAAAATGCTAAACAACTTACAAAATCAACAATTCTTTTTAGGTCTGTAAGAGAAGTAAGGTTATAGGGCAAACCATTGTCCCTAAAATTGGAGAAATAGAAAAGCAAATATAGAGAATCACAATTTTTGTGAATATTGACAATCTATATATTTTACATGGAGAGGTTAAAAGATTCAGAAGATTGGCCAGGCGTGGTAGCTCACACCTGGAATCCCAGAACTTTGGGAGGCAGAGGCAGGTGGATCACAAGGTCAGGAGATCAAGCCCATCCTGGCTAACTTGGTGAAATATTAAATATAAAAAATAATAGCCAGGCATGGTGGCAGGCACCTGTAGACCCAGCTACTCAGGCGGCTGAGACAGGAGAATTGTTTGAACCTGTAAGGCAGAGGTTGCAGTGAGCCGAGATCACACCACTGCACTCCAGTCTGGGTGACAGAGTGAGATTCAAAAAAAAAAAAAAAAGATCCAGGAGATCTAGTACAACAGTGAAAAAGAACAAAGTTGGAAGACTGACACTACACAAGTTCAAGTCTTACTATAAAGCTAGTAATCAAGACAGTGTGGTATTGGCAAAAAGAATAGACAAATGAATAAATGGGATGAAATAGAGTCCAGAAAGAGACCCACACAAATATAGTCAACAGACCTTTGACAAAGGAGCTCTAAAGTGAAGTCTATTTAAAAAAAAAACAACTATATATTTTACTTATTTATCTTGTTTCTTAGCTCCCTCCTCCACAGTAAGCCCCTGCAAAATAGGAGTATTTGTCTATTTGGTTTACTGTTGAATTTCCAGTGTCTAGAATAGTTCTGGTTTGTAGGCTGTAATACACATATGTTGAATGCATGCATAAATGCCCTACCTTTTTGTTTTGCAATCTCACGAGCTTAACCTTTTTTAGTTACTGCAGTTGTTTTTAAGTCTATTATTGCTACCATCACATTTTCTGGTATAAAGAGATAGAATGAGACAGATGATTTCATTGTAGTTGATATTTAACGGTCTGCTGTAATGAATGGTGAATCCCTAAAACCCAAAGGCATGCACAAATCCTGTATATGCTATCTTTCTGATAAGCCTGTAACATTTCTTAATAAAAAGCAATACAATTTCAAGGAAATTTCTTGTATGCTTTTCAATGGGAGAGCCATTTTGTTTTCAGTTTTTCCCTTTCTTTTCCAAGCCACCTTATTCAAGGTAATACAATATGTTCCTTAATATAAGCAATGATGGCAGACCACATTTATTGTTTTGTCTAGAACTATTTTGAAATATTTAGTCAGGGGCACACATTGCATTTTAGCAAACGTTTCTTTTGGAAGCCAACTATAAACAGCAAGTACCACCAAATTGCACTGTCAACTCTATGTATAACTATAAGGAAAAAATAATGCTATTTTTATTGCTATTCTTTTTACAGATTTGATATTATGGCTCCTGGGTAAATATGTACTTAATAAAAGCCTGCCAGAGTTGACTGAAATATCCCTCTTCTTTTCCAGGTTTTGGATATCAGTATAGATTATTATACTGATTTTTGTGGCCAGTAATCCTTGCTATATTTTCCTTCTTCTCAGTGCTCTCATTAATCTTTTGTATTTCTTATTCTAACACAAATCACTGCCATGTTTTAGACTAAGTGTCTCTAAAATGTTGATCCTTATAGGTCTCTCATGCTGTGTTTTTCCAAACATTCAGCCTTTTTAAAGGCGATATTGTGTGTTCTTCATAACAGCAAGAGAATGCGAATTAGAAAACACAAAGAAAACAGCTGTCAAGTAAATTTTATAACTTTTAAATACATTTTTGATGGCTTACATTTTACAAGATTCGAAATTTTCAATGAAATCCAGAAAATCTGATAGTCATACAGAAAATAAAAATTGCTCTTTTTATGGGACAAAAGTTGTTTATTTTAACAACAAATTAAGGTTAGTAGGTCATGAAATGTCCATGTACTTATACTAAGCCAACTTGTTTTTGATAACATAACAGTGTTCCTAGCAGTGTTCTAAACAAGACAGCTTTCTCTGAGGATGAGAAAGAAGTTCTGATTTTTTTTTTCTAAGCTTCCCTTATTTCCCTGATTCTAGCCTTCCACCAGTTTCCTTCAATTCCAAGTTGTTTCCCTCTATGTACTCTATAAAATCTTTTTTCTCTCTGTAATTCTGGGTAACCATAAATGCCAAGTCTGTGTTTCGCTTATTCTTTCCATGCATTGCTCTTTGTGTGTGTGTGTGTGTGTGTGTGTGTGTGTGTGTGTAAAATTTGAAATAAAATTTTCATCAGTTCATCTTTAAACTTAAAAGCAATCTATGTAAAATTAAAAGACAGATGCTTATCTCTCAACATCTTTGACTGGGTTTATTTGACTTAGGGAAGTTAGGGTGGAGTTGCTCAGAATGCTATATAAATTGAAATCTGAGATAAGATTCTTTTCTGTGATCTCCGAGGCACAGATGGAAACACAATCACATATTGAAAAGCATTCTTAGGGCTATGACCTTGAATGCCTCTTCAAAAGATGAAATAACTAATTTAAAAATAAAATGCAAATATTACATGTTAAGTTTGTGCCATATATTCATGTACCTTTCTGAAAAAATTGTCTTTTAACTGAACTCAAATTTTTATAATAAAAATTACTTAAACCAATGTAAATATTGGCATACTTTGGAATATATCAAGTTACATATATTTTAAAGTGAATTTTTGCAGTGTCCAAGTCTTAAGAATAAAATAGGAAAAAAAGAGAAGCCTTTACTTTTTAAAATATAATATTTTAAAAATATAATAAAAAACTAGACAAACAAAAAGGAGCTCTACTTAGCAAGCGATAGATCCAACCAAACTATTTTAAAGCAGTTTTCAGAGCAATGATTATGGAACACATTTATTCCCCTAAGTATTTGCCAATTACCCTTTAACTTCAAGGATACTGCTTGCTGCTTCAGGATGGCTCTGCCGAAGTTGTGGATAGAGAAATGGGCATGCTTGCTCATTGCAGGGCTAAGTGGCAGCTTAAGACTTAAAGGCACACGTTTATAAAGTTCAGAGCTTTCTCAAGTGTCAGTGGGCACGTACTTGATGAAGTAGCTCAGAGGAAGCCAGCTGGCCTGCAGTCATACTAACTGCAAGATCAACGATTAATACCAAAGTGTTCACATATTCAAAAGAGAAGTTTAATCCTGTGAAATCCCTTACTGTGCTGCTCTCTAGTTTGATTGGGGATGACAGGTGCCGTAAGTGAGCCTCTTGACTAAGAACAAAGAATTGTAACAAGATAATGAACAGAACAAGCTTGAAAAGAACAAGAGAAGAAAAGAAGGGTGGGTGGTGGCAGGGAGAAATCTGAGGGGAAGTCTCTCTTGAAAAGTGAAAGTTTCAAGCTGTTCTCAAAATAGAGAAAACGTAGAGAATATTTGTATATATGCTTTTAAAAATCTTCTGCCAGAAGATTAAAAGTGAGATAAAACATTGAGTTTTGCAATGGCTGTTTCTCAATATGGATATATCGTGTCCTCCATTTTGCAGCAGTACCAGAAAAAAGAGAAGTAAAATATGTGATAGATCTCCATCGCTATAGCAAACCCATTTTTAATCTTCTGTAAAACAGAGTTAACCATATGCATTTTTAAGTTTACTGTCTTCTTTTAAAATCATATCCAAAGTCTATAGAAACCCATACAGGAATGTGGCAGATTGTGTCCGTATATTTCTTTCCATGCAGTGATATACATGCTTCGTAATAGTAATTAATGTAGTATAGAACTTAACGACAACGATAGCAACAAAACCACTTAGCAATTGAATGCGAAACCTCTTCAAGCCTCAGGGCTGTCATCTAAAATTTGAAATAATAATTCAATTTCTTAAAGATCCTATGAAGCTTAAAAGAGATATAAAGTAAAATGTTTGGTGTAATTTTTAGCACATTCTAAATGATCAATAAATGATAGATACTATTATAATTTGAGGAAACAGTAAATTAAAATTCCAATTTAGATTTCAATTATAATAGAGAGAGAGAGGTAAATAGAATAGATAAAGAATTCCCAAAGAAAAGTATGAATGGTTTCAAAGTATGTCAAAAAAATACTCCTTGGGCAGCTCTAATATTCAAAGGAGACAATAAAAGGGCTAAGGGAAGAGAGATTTTAGAAGGGATTTATTGTGGTATAGTTGCTGAAATGATTAGACTCTCACTAATTCCTCTTTAAGGGACAGGCCAAAGTTCTAATTTGAAGTTCACTTCTAATTTACTCCCTTCAAGATGACAATTCTGAAGTTCACTTCTAATTTACTCCCTTCAATAAGACAATTCTGAGGGTTTGACAAGTGTCCCTGGAATTGTGGGAAAATGTTGGTAGGGTTATCTATACATTATGAAGTAGCTAAGGGATGGAACAGTCCATGGCCACATTATAGAGGGAGCTACTGATGCATTAGGGAACAAGAGATCAACCTGGTAATGGTGGATAAAAGTTCAATACCTTCAGAGATAAGCTGTGCAAACCCAGTGAGAATGCAGGTATTTATTATATGGGATTTCTCCAAATGCCTTCTGCCAGAATGTTGGGTGCCCAACAGGGAGTGTCTGTGTAGGTAGGCTCTAGAGGAAACCTGAAGCTGATGTGGGTACAGAAGCAGCCACCCAAGGCAAAAGTGCCAGCTTAAGAGGAGTCCATCAGCCTATTTCTAAAGAATCTCCTAAAATGCCCCAAAGGAAAAAAATCAGAATTAAACACTAGCCATGCTCAGAGGCTGTAGAATTCTGTGATTACAATGGTCAGCTAATAAGTTTACATACTTATTTACCTCTTCCTTTTCTCTGTTTCAATTCCAAGAAGCCAAAAACAACATGTATTTGTAAGATTAGGTGAGTTGCAGTAACAAACAAATCCTAAATCTTCTTGGATTAAAATAAAAATTTTAATTTTTCATTTATGTTACATGCCCTTTGCAAGTCACCAGGAAGTCTCTGCTTATTACTGTACTCGGGAACACAGATCGATGAAGCTGTGCCTACATAAACATTTCAGATTAAATGCCAACCCTTAATCACTCACAACCTGTACAGAGCTAGCCCCATGGTCCACCCAATCACAGTATTCCAGGAAGAGCAATGCTGCTGTGTATGTAGAAGACTGTGAGTGAGAAACAATTGATAAACATGATGAACAACTGCCATACTTTGCCCTTTTGCCAAAATTATAAATTGATACAGACTCTCTTTCACAGTCAAAATACGCTACCTTCTTCCCAACAGATACAACCTCAAAGCCTTATCTAATTTTAAAACTGGTGGGGGATGACTAATAGTCTCAGTATTAGTTCTGCTGTATTTGCTCTTGACTTGGAGGCTAATGAAAAAAAGACAAGTTCTCTGCTACCCACACAACCAAAATACAACAATGAAATAGAAACAGAATAAACACAGGAAACAATCCTATTTGTAAACTATCTGGCCTATAGCGGACTTGCAAATAGATGTTTTAAAGATTCCCTTTCCTGATGATGGGGAATAGTTTAGGCCCAATTTTGTACCCTGACTCCAAGTTAAGAAACCCTTCGTGTTCTCTGTGGTAGGCAGCTGTGTGGTATCTTACCTGTTTTTTGTTTGTTTCTTTGTTTTTTGTGTGTTTGTTTGTTTTTTGTGTTTTTTTTGTTTGTTTGTTTTTTAAACGGTATTCTTTGATAACATCTGAAATTGGCATTGGCAAATATGTGCTTCATGGGGGTTAAACAGAGTTTGCATCATGTATCTTGCCAGTGTGTGGTGGGAGACCCAAAGGTCATTTTCAGTCTTGAGCACTCACAATTTCTTTTAAACAAGGCTGATGGTTTTTTGTAGTAGTAATTTCCAAATGACTTAGGAAATTTCTGGCGATGAGAGTGTAATCAATTTGAAATCAGTCATTTCCATGTTGCAATAGCCATATCCTCAGTTCTTTTCGAGATGCATCTCTAAGATTTTTTTGTATTTCTATGCGTTTTCCTATTCTTATTTCTTTCTCAAGAATTAACTTTAGGCATCATGCGCTTTTCACACATCTATGTGATAGCGGCAGGGGACAGACAAATGCTAGGCCAATAGGGGTGGGTCTCCGGTGACATTTCACCTTCAAGCCCAAAAAACAGCCTGAAAGCTGAAAGACTGGATGGACTTCTGGTCCCAGATGAAACCCGCTGCCCAGAGTGAGAACTTCTATTCCTGTTTGCCTGCCCTTCCCCTATTGATTCTTTCTGAATAAGGCCTCTTAACCAATCAAATGTTGCCTTTTCTAATACTACCTATGGCCTGCCCCTCCGCTAGTCTGAGCCCATAGGAGCCCATAGAAGACTGCCCAGGACTCAGACAAATTGGGAGAATTTTCCTGTCTTTGGGTAGGGGGACCACCCCTGCATCTCCCTCTCTATAGAAAGCTGTTTCATCACTCAATAAAACTCCCTGCCTTGCTAACTCTTCAATTGTCAGCGTATCCTCATTCTTGGATGCTAGACAAGAGCTCGGGACTCACTGAGTGTGGGTACCTCAACATGCTGTCATATTGCCCTTGCCAGCAGAAGGCAGTTGCTCTATGCAATGGCGCCAGGAGCCAATTGAGCTGTGAACACACCGGGGTCCATAGGGCAGTGGACAGCATAATTAAAAGAGCTAATTAGCACACTAACACCCCCGCCCCCCGGGGCTTCAGGATTATGGGTACCCTTGCCTGGGTACTGCCACATTCCCTGTGAGGTGGTGACATACCTGGTCTGGTCTGGCTGTGAGCTCTGCTCCGAGCTTGCTCCTTTGTTGGTGCTTGGAGTGGCTGGCTGGCCCCTGCACTGGCTCACCAAGGCGCTCCCTCACTTAGGCACTCCCTCCTCCAAGTGGCTGAGCAAGGCAGGCAGAGTAGATGGCGCACTCCTGCTACAAGTCCTGTATAGAAGTGGGGAAAAAAATTCCTGTGTCTTTTGGGAAGGTCGCATATTGATCTTCTATCTCTCAGCCATGCTGTTCAATTCAAAGCAATTGGGCATCACATTTTCAACTGGGTCTTCATCCTAAAGCTAGTTAAGTTTATTTTACGGTTTTAGCAATGCACGTGAGGACTATGCCGTTGATTTGATCCTTGCTACAGAATTAAATTTTAATTGCCGTTGTTTCCTCAAAGACTTTCTCAGTTTAAGTTTTTCTAGTAGGTGATGAAAAGTGGTTGCATTTTTCAGCCCTGGAATCTCCCAAATTTAGGACTCTCCTGATTTCTCATTCCTGTTCTAAAACCAGGAAATTATTTCTGACAACACCTTCCCTGCAGTAACCTGCCAAACTCAGCCAACAGCAACCAAAACACACTGATAATATTTTGTTTTTCCCTTTTCCCTTCAAGCTACCAATTCATTAAGTAAATGTCTTTCAAGTTATTACCTCAACTGACCTTTTCCAGGGTCTAATATCAATTTCTCTATTGCTTTCTACCTGGCCCCTAAACCAGTGCCACATGTTTCCAGTCAGGAGAGGTTACGTTGTCCTTGTGTAATGACAAAGTCCAAAATATCAGCAATTTAGTGGAACAGTTTATTTTTTGTTTCCATTACATTTCCCTTGTGGTTAGTGGAATGGGAAGTGAGGATAGGAAAGGAGTGCTTTCTCAGAAGATACCTAGGTGAGTAACTCTCTTGAATGTAGCTGTTCACCCAGTTCAAAGGAGAGATTTTGGAGGATTCTGTAGCAACCACTATGTATTCTGTTCTACAAGTGATTTATGCTGCTTCCTACTTGCAGTGCACTGGTTAGAATTATTAACACAGTTGCATCCAGTCACAAAGGGGCCAAGAAATGCAATTCTCCCATGTGCATTTAGGTGGAAAACATCACAAATGGCTGAGGTATCATGGTTGTTACCAAAATTAGGAAAGAAAAAAATCATGAAACTAACCTCCCAAGCAACAGGTAGCCTGCTCAATGTTGACTTCTGCCAGGGGAGGAAATATCATTTAATTGTAAATAATGTTTAGCGTTTTGATTACTGCATTATGTTGATCACCCTAAGTCAATTGTGTTTTATGACTCTAGGTGACATTGGACCATTTATTATCTAATAGCAAGAAGAAAACTATGGATCTATCCAAGTTTTCATCCAATGGCCCTACTGGATAAATTTTAAGGTGAAAATGTGAGCCAAAAAATGTTCCTTTTGATGACAAGAGTTACAGCTGTTTGACCATTAAATGACCATTTAAATCACCATTAAATGAAGACCTCCATCATCATCATCAGTTGCACTTAAATTTATGAAAGTCTTGGATTGGTGAGCACATCAGGTCAATCTCGCCTAGCTGTCATCAGTGAATAATTCATAAAGGAGAAGGAAAAATTTCCTCCAGAATCAAAACCCGTGCCTGGCTCTTTGATTGAAAGTACCATACAACAATTTATTTTTAAGTCCCCAAACCACTCTGTCTCAGGTTACAAGTACTACCAGGTGACTTTGGCAAAATCAAGCTAAAATGTATTTAATGGGGGGACATGAGGTAGACCACAGGGTTTAAATGAAGGCTGGCGAGCTAAACTCAAAACAGATGCTGCAAGAAGGAAGCTGTAGAGACTCAATGGCACTGATTGTTAGGTTGTTTCTACATTATTAGGATGGATGAACAAATTCTAATGTTTCGCTTGTCTTAGTCACTCCTCTAATGTTTCAGTTTCTGAGAAAGAGGGTTGATTGGTTAAACTTAGTTTGATTACTTGCCCACTCACTCTTTGCTGTATCTTTGTAGTGAGAAGAATTATTAGTTTTGATGGAAGAAACCTCCAAAGATTCAAATTTTCTCTTCTTCTCTTGGTTACAGAGCATAGCACCTTATGTTATCATTCTTAGGAACAGTGATAGTGGTTGTGTGGTAGCCATAAAACAAAACAAAACAAAAATGTCTGTAATCAGTTCATCTTGTTGTATGAATGTAAAATGTTTGCAGAATATAACTTTAATAATTTTTTCTTTAATGTAAAGAACAACATTTTCAGAAAAATAGTCTGGGAAGAAGTTTTGGGTCAATAACATACTTCCTAGGTAAATTATCAACAATAAGGTACAAAAATACATGCTTGACAAAAATGATAAAGTCATCTCATTTAAGTCACTTGATTCTTCACCCCCTCTTTCCTGCTATTGTACTCTGCTTTGAAAACCAAGCAGAGGAGCAACTAAAAGTTTCAGGCTTTACAACGACACGTCTTTGGCAAAATCTCCTGCTCAGTCCCCAGATGTAGTCATTCCCTGGATGCTCGTAACCTAATGTAATTTCCTCAATGTAAATTAACTGATTTATTTGAGGCTTTCCCTGACACTGACTATTAATTCTTAGTGGAGGCGAGGCCCCAAGGTTGGTAATGTGATGGTAGTGAAGAGAGTGAATTATGACGGTGCTGATTTCTTGGAGCCTTCTATAAAATGCTGAAGGATTATTCAAGGCCTTGCCATTACAAATAAGCTAGTACAAAACAAAGATGCAGTATTCATTCGATAAATAATACAAGTATTAGAGCTAACACAGTAGAATGGGAAAAGCTTTAGAAAGAAAAGAAAACTGTTTCTGTCTGCATGAAAGACAGCAGGAGAAAGCGACTTCAACATGTATTGTGTGTGCATGTTTTCTATGTATTTCTCTGTCTATGCATACAAAATAAAACCTTTTGACTGGTAAGCAGTTGGCAATGATTCATTTTTATTCACCGCTGTCCACAACTGGATTAAATAATTACAATTTGTCTTACCATCTGAGACTCTCCCTGACATTTGAATGCCTCTGCCCTGCTGCTCACTTATGCTTAAGTTTGTACCTTCTCATTAACTGATTTGTCCTAAAAATAACTTTGAAATTCTCAGATCCTCAGCTGTTAGCAGTTAGCCTACAAAGCGAAGGTTACAAAATCAGCATCTGGCTAGAGCTCAAAAAGCTGACTCTGTTCTCATTTTTAAGGCTAAGATAAAGAAATGTATATTTAAACCTGCTTCTAATTAGCTCTTAAACTGTAAAACACTGAAGGCTATCACGAAGGAAGTGTCTCATTGTAGTGAAGAGTTTGTTACTTCATTCCTGGTTTCAGAATTCATTATGGCATCTCTCTTAGACGTGTGAAACCTACCATCTCTTATCTATCCCAGAAAAATCTCAAGGTAAAACATGCAGTAATGGTACTCTGTTTTGTGGTTAAATATTTTCATGAGGACGTTTTGCATTTTTGAGAAACAAACTTATCAACCTAGCTTAAGTTGATCTAATTCTGGATGTTTCAGAATCACTGCATTTGGGAGTGCTAGAATTTATTTGATAGTATTTACATTTCATCTTTGAGTTAAGCATTTACAAGTTTGGCTAACCAATTTTTAAATTTCATAATAAAAGACAGAAAAAAGAAACATTTTCTTTTTGTACTATGTTCACATGGGGTCATAATGGGTAATTTCATTTCTGAACAAAAATAACTTTATATTTTAATACTAATTAATTGACATTTAATTAATAAAATAGGCTGGTTAGCAAAATCAAGCCTGTGGTGAAGAATGGAGCACAAGGCTGAACAATGTGAAGTATTAGAGTTTAAAGTTAAATTGTGCGGTATTCTGTGTAAGTCTTCACCTGCTGATTTGTAACTTACAGTTTGTACCGCTGTTGGTTTGCAAAACATTATTTTGTATTCTAAACTATGTGAGGACAGACATCTTGAAGTGCTTCTCCTTTTATATCTAGTGAATAGCTTAGCACATACAATGAACTAGATAAAAATGCTTATTAATGGTATTGATATTCTATATCATTTTAAATATCATCCTAAATATTTACAGAAATCCTCATACTGTGTTGTCTCTTTTTGTCTTCTCAGAGACTGTTTATCTGAATAAAATACAATAGGAATGTACAAGATTAATTTTATTCCTAAGTCTCAGTCACCTCAGGTTAAATGATATTTCAAACAGAGACTATAACTCTTTTTATTATTTTTTGCTTCTTATGATTATTATAAAAATAAAACACAAGTAATATAAATTAAAATGTTTCAGAAAGATGCAGTGAGAAGTGAAATTTATACTTAATAAACACCACATCCCACTATACTGATTAGTAGTAATAGCCATAAACAAGATCTTGTGTTTTTTCAGAAAGTTCAAAAGTATGCACATGTAGTTGTAATTATTGTAGACATATAAAGGAAAAATATATACACATGTAATATGCATAAGGTACTGTAATGGACTGAATTGTATTACTCCACAAATTCGTATGTTGAAGCCTTATCCCCCAATGTGATTATACTAGGAGACTGGACCTTTGGGAGGTAATTAGGTTTGAATGAGGCCCTGAAGGTGGGGTCTTGGGATTAACGACTTTATAAAAGACACCAGAGAGCTTCCTTGCTTTTTTTTCTGCCATTTGAGAACATATCAAGAGGGAAGTCTTCTGTCTGCAAGTCAGGAAGGGGGCCCTCACTAGGAACTGATTATGCTGGCACCTTGATTGAACTCAGATTTTCAGCCTCCAGAATTGTAAAAAATAAATTTATGTTGTTTAAGCCACCCAGTCTATGTCATTATGGCAACCCAAGTTGACTCAAATAGGTGTGATATAAAGGGGATGTATATGTCCTTTGAAAACTACTTTTATATTAGAAGTTTCTTAGCTAATACCAAATCTTAGAGATCTGTTCTTATCAACATATATGAATACATTAATCAATGATCAGGATTCTGTCATACAAAATTATAATTTAACATACCAAGTCCTTATAGATAAATATGTACCTTGATTCTGGATCTCAGCTATTACAGACAACATTTTAGTGTGCATTCTTATAGGCACACCTTTGAGTAAAGTGGAATATATGTCTATCTAAATGATTCTATGATATGATCATAGAAGTAATCCTTTGGGTAAATACTCAGTAGTGAGACTGCTGGATCAAATGGTGCATCTAATCTTAGTTCTTAAAGGAATCTCCATACCTTTTTCCACAGTTGGTTGTTGTACCGAGATTTTGGTGCACCTATCACTCGACCAGTGTACACTGCAAACAAAGTACAGTCTTTTATCCCTCACCTCCTTCCCGTTCTTTCCCCCGAGTCCCTAAAGTCCATTGTTTCCTTCTTATGCTCCCATTTATAAGTGAGAACACATGATGTTTGGTTTTCTATTCCTGAGTTATTTCATTTAGAATAATGGTCTCCAGTTCTATCCAGGTTGCTGTGAATGCCATGATTTCATTTCTTTTTATGGATGAGTAGTATTCACGGTGTGTGTGCGTGTGTGTATGTGTGCATATATATATATATATATATATATATATATATATATACATATGTCACATTTTCTTTATCCACTCCTTCTTTGATGGGCAATTGGGCTGGTTCCATATATTTGCAATTGAGAATTGTGTTGCTATAAACACGCATGTTCAAATGTCTCACCAGCAGTGTAAAAGTGTCTCCTTTTCATCCCATCCATGATAACATTTTTTTTTAAGTTTTTAATTATGGCTATTCTTGCAGGAATAAGCTGGTATTGCATTGTGATTTTGATTTACATTTCCCTGATAATTAGTGATATTGAGCATTTTTTTACATGTTTATTGGCCATCTGTATATCTTCTTTTGGGAATCTAATCATGTCCTTAGTCCACTTTTTGATGTGATTGTTATTTTTTTTTTCTTGCTGATTTGTTTAAATTATTTGTAGATTCTGGATACTAGTCCCTTGTTGAATGCATAGGTTGCGAAGGTTTTCTCCCATTCTGTGGGTTGTTTACTCCCCGATTATTTATTTTTTTTGCTGTGCAGAAGCTTTTTAGCTTAATTAAGTATAATCTATTTATCTTTGTTTTTGTCAAATTTGCTCTTGGGTTACTGGTCATGAAATCTTTGCCTAAGCAAATGTCTAGAATGTTTATTGTTTCAGGTCTTAGATTTAACTCTTTAATTCATCTTGAGTTGGTTTTTGTGGAAGGTGGAAGATGAAGATCTAGTTTCATTCTTCTACATGTGGCTTGCCAATTCTGTTTTATCCAGATTTTAAGGCTAATATGAATAGGTTTTAGCAAAGGATTTTCTTTTAATTCTTTTACTTCCCAATGTAACACTTCTTCAATTTTTACTTTTAAACTAGCATATTTTTTATCTTTCCATTCTTTCTTGTTTAACTAGTAAATTATCTAGTTTCTTTTCTAAAAAAATACCTTTTTATTTTCAAATATTCTTTAATGTTTTAAATTTATTAATCTCAACATTTTAAAATTAAATTATCTCTGCTTTCCTTACACTTCTTTGCATTTTCTAACTTCTTTAAATGAATATTTAATTAATTTTTCAAGACTATATATTTCATCTACAGTGAACCTGACTTCCCATTTTTAATCTACAAGCACCCTCCTGTCAAAAATGCTAAAATCAATTTATGTTTCTTTATTTTTGTCTAATTTTCCCCTTAACCCATCTCTCCTAAATTTTATGTTCCAATTTTGGTATAGTCTCATTTCTACATCACCACAATCTAAAACATAAATATTTTCTCAATAATATTTTTCATAATTTCTTAATTTAATATGGTTTTCTGTTTTTAGATTTCTGACACTGATGACCAGATATTTCAACATAGCTTCTTCATTCCTTTTCTGATGAAATCAACTTCATCATCTTAAGTTTTTCTAAAAAGTCTTAGGGTACATTGTTATTTTTTGCTTGCCTAGAGTATCATGTTTTAAAATTTTAGTAATATTCCTTCTTACAGCAAATCAACCTGTCTTAGTCTTAGTGCTTATTGCTTAGATGAGGCTGGCTTTAACATCTAGCAGCAGGAATAACCTAAATATAATCAAATAGATGATCCTATCTAATTGGCTACAGCAATTGACTCAATCTTTGACAAGACAGAATAATTTAGTGAGATTTAGTGTTTGAATATTTACTGAAATCTTGGGGAACAAAGTGCTGTCTTTGGAGACATTTTCAGTAATATATCTGTACCATCATTGCCATTAGAAGTATTCTAAGAGTAAAGACGATGCAGAGGAAGGCATCGTTTGTACATGGAGAAAAACAAAGAATATTTTGATGTGATTATTTGAGCCTCTGAACTCTGTGGTTCAATTCAGATGCAATCTACAGTGCTATTAATACAGAGCCAACTCTCACCAGCATCACCACTCGAGTGTCCTTTCCACCCTGGTAATTTATCACTGATCACTGATCACAGTAGCGTGTGATCCACCTTTCCTTTTTTTATCAAGAATAAGAATTATTTATGGCTCACAGTCACTCCAATATTTTAAATGGTTTTTTTTTTGTATGTAATCCTTTAAGATTAAGATAACTCATGTTAACAGTATTTTTACCACACAGGAATCTAATCTTCACCGGCCAACACTGCTTCAAGCTTACACGCTAGCAATGTGCGTCAGATACATGCAGGTTGTCCTCAAGTTTTTTTATTCAGTTCAATTTACTTGCTATAATATCATGTGACACAGAGTCACATGTCCTCCTACAGCCCTTGTGCTACCAAAATTTCCTATTCCAAAATCTATGGACCACTGGTTAAGAGTTCTGAGAACTCATTGGGAGGTCTTTGTGTGTTTTCTGCTCAATTTTACCTAACACTTACTGTGGTTGACAGCTCGTTTTATAGTTTGTGGTTTGCAGTTGTCTCTACTTTCTGTTTTTACCAAAATTTAAAATTTCTTCCTCCATTTGTATACTAGTTTGGCCAGAATCAAAGAAGAGGGTGGAATAGAAATGTCCAGGGCAATTTTTAGGTGACTCCAACATTAATATATATGATATGATGCAAATGTTTTCTGAAATAATGCAGATATTATGTAGTTTTTTGCCTTTTTAGTCTTGGTGATTCTCATCATTATTCTTTTTTTTTTTTTTTTTTTTTTGAGACGGAGTTTCGCTCTTGTCACCCAGGCCGGAGTGCAATGGCGCGATCCCGGCTCACCGCAACCTCCGCCTCCTGGGTTCAGGCAATTCTCCTGCCTCAGCCTCCTGAGTAGCTGGGATTACAGGCACGCGCCACCATGCCCAGCTATTTTTTTGTATTTTTAGTAGAGACGGGGTTTCACCATGTTGACCAGGATGGTCTCGATCTCTGGACCTCGTGATCCACCCGCCTCAGCCTCCCAAAGTGCTGGGATTACAGGCTTGAGCCACCGCGCCCGGCTCTCATCATTATTCTTATGAAAGGTTGTGATAAATTGCTATACATTTATTATAATTGTCTATTCAATAGTTACTAACAAGACACTCATCAATTTGCTTCATACTATGCATATTGTAACATAAGCTTTTGCTCGTCATTTTGTGTCTCCAAATACAGTGTGATTCCTAGGAAGAAATAAACTATTTCATTTATATTTTATTCTCGTGTTTAACACAATTCTTGGTATATATCAGGCATACAAATAATTGTTGTTTAATAAATGAGTAAACAGACAAAAGCTTAGAAACAAGAAGAGGATCTTGCAATAATTTCCCATCCAAAAAACTATGTTAATCAGTTTTCATCAATGATACATTAAATCAATTTATAAGTTGGCAGTGAGATTCAGTATATATTTAAAAATGATAAACACTATCTTTATAATATTTAATATAGTTAAGGAAATTGCTTAATAATATAAAATATTTATTTCAAGTTTCTCTATTTATTCATTTATTTGTTACTGTTGGTTGTTTAAAAAAAGACAGTCATTGAATTTTGTTTTTAAAGATATTTTTCTGAGACATAGAGTTATACTTTCATAGATACATTCGTTATTTACTACAGAAATGTATGCAGAAATGTAACTTAACACATTTCTTGGCTTATGTTGCTTCTTTTAGCTCTTAGTCTCATTATTTTACCAACATTTTCTCTCTTTTTACCATCTTGTTGTTTTTACGATTTTTTATTGTCTTTAGTTTTCAACAGTTTTACTAAAACTTATATGTGTGCATACTGCTTTGTGATTTGTAGCGTTTTTTTTGAATCTGTACTTCAATGTCACTCAAATGAAGAAAAGAGTATTTTCTGTTCAAATATCAGTTCTGTATATTTTCTATTTCTAAAATTGAAATTGCATGCATATTAGAATTTTTCACTTTGTCATCTATAGAGCTATAACCTTGAAAATTTTTTTTTCTTTCTGTACTTCATTCTGGATTTTTTAAAAAAATATTTTCCAAGTCACTAATTCTTTCTTCACATAAATCTAATTTGCTTATTAAAACTAACTGTTGAGTTATTTATTTCAGTTTTTATGATTTCCATTCCAGACATTTTATTTGAATACTTACTATGATTTCTAGTACTCTGTTGACGTTTTGAATCTCTTCTTTTATTTTCTGGAACTCATTGTTCTATTAACAGTTAAATCCATATCTGATACCTTCATATCTAAATGCCAAATGGGCTATTTCTATTCTTTATTTTTTAAAAAATGGTTGTGAGTCATATGTTGTTACCACCTGTGCCTGATTATTATTATTTTTTTTTTACTTACATATATGAATTCACAAACTACATACATTTTACAGCATGAAACATTACGGAAGTAACTTAAGACATAAGATCATGTTATCTTTTCCACAGAGAATTACAGATATTTCCTAGAGTGCTAAGTGCCCTCAGATACCCCAGATCACCTTATTCAACCAGGAACTAAAATGATTCAAAGCTTAGCCATAGTCCTTTCAAGGGCTGTTTCCACTTTTCCCTTAATCCTCGGATATAAGCCTGCACAAATCATGGCAGGTTTGCCAAGGTCTAAATGCCTGGTGCTTAAACTACATTTGTCTTTTTCCTAGTCCTGTGAGTCTTTTGAAAGCCCTGCTCAGTTTATCAGCCCCTTAGTCACCTTACCATAATACGAATGCCCCATACATCTTTTAGTTAAAAACAATCTTCAATATCAGAGCTCATATCATTTTCTTTTCTTGTTCCAGAAATGGATTCTATACTTCCTCACCACCTTGCTATTCAATATATTTAAACATAAAAAGTTTTCCATCTTTCTCAGTGGCTCTCAGCTGACAGGTTGAACTGAATTAATTAGTCATTACCAGAGGAGAAATGCTGATTCTTCTTTGTACGTTCTTAATTTTCAGTTTATTCGTGTTCTGATACCTCCCAGAAATTTTTCATAAAACTGAATTTATAGCTAAAAAAGGTACTGAAGGTATTTTTTAAAAATAGTTTCTTTCAGTTTTGGGTGGGCAATAATTTTTAAAATCATATTATATTGACAAAAGCATTGTATACGGATGATAGCTATTAAATTCTGGAGTGGCTTTTCTACCATCCCATATTTCCTTTTTCTTTTTTTGTGGGGGAGAAAAAAAGAAAAAGAAAGAAAAAGAGAAAGAAAGAAAAAAAGAATGAAAGGGAGAAAGAAAGAGGAAGAGGAAGAGGGAGAGAGAATGGGAGTCTTGCTTTATTGCCCAGGCTAGATGCAGTCTAAAAATGGGTATTGAAAAACCTCTTTTATGCCAATAATTGTGCTTAACAATGGAGACAGGAAGGAAAACGGGAGGAAAATAACAGACAAGCAGCCAACCAATATTTCATTTAAAACTGGGAAATGCTATGCAATTACTGAGGAGTGATTTACTTCCAATTATGTAGTCACTTTTAGCGTAGGTGTGATATGGTACTGATAAGGATGTATGTTTTGTGGATTTGGGGTGGAGAGTTCTGTAAATGTTTATTAAGTTTACTTGTTCCGGGTCTGAGTTCAAGTCCTGGATATCCTTGTTAATTTTCTGCCTCGTTGATCTGTCTTTAATACTGACAATGTGATGTTAAAGTCTCCCACTATTATTGTATGGGAGTCTAAGTCTCTTTATAAGTCATTAGGAACTTGCCTTATGTATCTGGGTGCTCCTGTATTGGGTGCGTATATATTTAGGATCGTTAGCTCTTCTTGTTGCATTGATCCTTTTGCCATTATGTAATGTCCTTCTTTGCCTCTTTCGATCTTTGTTGCTTTAAGGTCTATTTTATCAGAGGAGAGGATTGCAACTCCTGCTTTTAATTTTATTTATTTATTTTTTTGCTCTCCCTTTGGTTGGTAAATCTTCCTCCATCCTTTGTTTTGAGTCTTTGTGTATCCTTGCACATGAGATGGGTCTTGATACAGCATAGTGATGGGTTTTGGCTTTTAATCCAATTTGCCTGTCTGTGTCTTTTGATTGGGGCATTTAATTGATTTAAATTTAGGATTAATAATAATATATGTGAGTTTAGTACTGCCATTTAATGCTAGCTGGCTGTTTTGCCCATTAGTTGATGTAGATTCCTCATTATGTTGATGCTCTTTACCTTTTGGTATATTTTTGGAATGGCTGCTACTGGTTGTTCCTTTCTATGTGTAGTCCTTCTTTCAGGAGCTCCTGTATGGCAGGCCTGGTGGTGATGAAATCTCTGAGTCCTTGCTTGTTCACAAAAGATTTTATTTTTCCTTCACTTATGAAGCTTAGTTTGGCTGGATATGAAATTCTGGGTTGAAAGTTACTTTCTTTAATGATGTTGAATATTGGCCTTCACTCTCTTCTAGCTTGTAGGGTTTCTGCTGAGAGGTCTGCTGTGAGTCTGATAGGCTTCCCTTTGTGGGTAACCTGACCTTTCTCTCTGGCTGCCCTTAGCATTTTATCCTTCATTTCAACCCTGGTAAATCTGACGATTATGTGCCTTGGGGTTGCTCTTCTTGAGGAATATCTTTGTGGTGTTCTCTATATTACCTGGAGTTGAATATTGTCCTGCCTTGCTAGGTTGGGAAAGTTTTCCTGGATAATATCCTGAAAAATATTTTCCAGCTTGGATTCATTCTCTTTGTCACATTTAGGTACACCTGTCAAATGTAGATTAGGTCTCTTCACATAGTCCCATATTTCTTGGAGACTTTGCTCATTCCTTTTTACCCTTTTATCTCTAATCTTGTCTTCTAGTTTTATTTCATTGAGTTGGTCTTCGATCTCTGATATCCTTTCTTCTGCTTGATCAGTTTGACTGTTAAAACTTGTGCATACTTCATGAAGTTCTCTTATTGTGTTTTTTAGTTCCATTAATTCACTTATATTTATCTCTAAATTGTCTATTCTCGTTAGCATTTCGTCAAACCTTTTTTCAAGGTTCTTGGTTTCTTTGCATTGGGTTAGAACATGTTCTTTTAGCTCACAGAAGTTTCTTATTATCCACCTTCTGAAGCCTGATTCTGACAATCCATCACACTCATTCTCCATAAGGCCTTGTTCCCTTGCGGATGAGGAGCTGCGATCCCCTGAAGGAGAGGCATTCTGATTTTGGATGTTTTCAGCCTTTTTGTACTGGTTTCTTCCCATCTTTGTGGATTTATCCACCTGTCATCTTTGTAATTGCTGACTTTCAGATTGGGTCTCTGAGTGGATATCCAGCTTGCTGGTGGTGATGTTATTTCTGTTTCTTTGTTTTCCTTCAGCGGACGCCCCTCCTCTACAGAGCTGGACCTTCCTGGGTTCAGCTGTGCTTGCTGTGAAACTCTCAACCGTCAGCGTTTCCAGTTGCTCTTTTTTGTGGGGGTGGGACCAGCTGAGCCAGATCACCTGGCTCCCCGCCTTAGAACCCCCTTTTTTCTTTTCCTAATTGAACGATCAATTCTCTCCAGGTGCCCCAGTTGCCCTCTGAAAAGGTGCCAGTATCTATGCAATTTCCCATGCCGCGACAGCTCCAGCTGATACAGTGGCGCTGAGATTCACCGTGCTCTTCTGCCCCAGAATCTCCCGGTCTGGCTCCCTGCTTCAGTTCCCTTTTCTATCAGCTGAATGGGAGACTCTGCCTTCCCAGAGCTCCAAAAGCCAACTAAAAGGGCACCCAGTCCTACATACTCTGCACTGAGAACTGCCGCCCCAGGATGTCGGCAAAAAGCTACGCTGGCCAAAAGAGTCACGCAGGCGACCCGTGGGGCTCCTCTGCTGGGAACCTCCTGGTCCATAGGCAACAAAAATTCATCTGGAAGTTCTAGCGTCCATTCACTCCCTGCACCTTCACTGGGAGCTGCAATCCTGAGCTGCTGCTAGTTGGTTATCTTAGATCTCTCTCCCCCATCCTATATTTCATAATCAGAATAACATTCTTTTTTTTTTTTTTTTTTTTTTTTTTTTTTTTTTTTTTTTTTTAGATGGAGTCTTGCTCTGTCATCCAGGCTGGAGTGCAGTGGTGCGATGTTGGCTTACAGCAACCTCCACTTCCTGGGTTCAAGCAATCCTCCTGCCTCAACCTCCTGAGTAGCTGGGATTACAGGCGTGTGCCACCACACCCGGCTAATTTTTTGTATTTTTAGTAGAGATGGGTTTTCACTCTGTTAGCCAGGATGGTCTAGATCTCCTGACCTCATGATCTACCCACCTCAGCCTCACAAAGTGCTGGAAATTCAGGCATCAGCCAGGGTGCCCAGTCATCAGAATAACTTTCTAAAAAACAATTTTTATCTTGCCACTCTCAATTTAAAAGCCCTCAATTTTAGCTATATTTATTATATGTATTCTCTCTTGCAATTAAAAAGTTTGTGATTTTATTCCTGAAGAGGGCTTTGTACATTTCTGTTTTCTGCCTTTGCAAAGATAGTTCCTTCTTCCAGGATCTTCTATTTCTAAGTCTATCTGCCAGAACTTTATACATAAGAATGACTGACTTGAATGCTACCTCTCTGTGAATATTTTCTCAAGTATACTCATTAGAGAGTTTGATCTTATCTCACCTTTAAAGGGTATATTATTCATTATACAACATACTTACATTATGTAATTTCTATCATGTATATTTGTGTCTTACGTCTTTTTCTCAATTTCAAACATCTTCAAGGCACAAATATGTGTTGTATTTGTATCTATTTAGAAGGCAGTTTCTGAATGGTACAAGTTTTTTTTTTTTTCCAGAGGCAAATATGGTGTACTTATTAGAAAACAAAGGATGATACACATACATAGGTAGGTATGATAAGATTGAAATTGTTTTCTTGAAACTTAGTTGAATAAATCTTTCCTATATAAGTATGTGGTTTTTTTAAAAAATCAGGCTTAAGTGTGACATGTTTTACTGAATTTCATATTTTTCCTAAAGATAAATAATTTAGAGCAGCATTTTATATTATAATTAATATGTTATGGTATATGTATAAATTCTGCATGAAGTCTAAAGATAAAACAAGAGAGCTCAAAAATTATATAAACTGCTATCAGCTTTATTTGTCAGTATCAAAGTCTTCCTGCTATCCTCTCAAAAGGATATGTTAGAAAGAAAATGTAGGAAAATAATTGGATTAAGGGAAGTACCACAGAGAGGGAAAAATTTTGACATTAAGGAACCTAATTAACAGTAAGAAGAATTTTAAAAAAAATACTTGGTATGTGAGACACTGGAAAAATTTTTCATTTACAAATTCCGGTGTAGATATAAAAGTATATTAAAAAATTCAAGAATATTAAACTAATGGCAAATTACATCTTGAAAAATTGAAATGTATTATAAAATTTTGTAGCTATAAAACTGAACTATTATATTTTGATAGCAGCTTAAGAAATTAATATACCACTACAACATTTATTTTGAGGTCATAATAATCATATTTATAACATAATCTTCATTATCAAACAACAAAATTATATGTGAACTAATTATGTGCATTATTACAATAGAAGATTTATTAGCAATTTTATAATAAATGACTTTTTTTCTTCTATAATGATAGGAGTAGCTTTTCTCTAAGCATATAAATGCTGCCAATCATTTTCATCCAAAGCTTTTACTGTTGTTTCACTCTTAAACAGCCATCCAGAAATCATGCAACCAGTAGCAAATTATGGTGCACGTTGGACAAGTCTTAAATTATACAAGATAATAATACAAATTTACTTGTTTTAAATCATGTTCTTCCACTGGTTAAATGCTGTTTGAAATATTTATGAATCTTTGTATCTTTTTTGCAACATATAACTAATTAATGACAAAATTTTAAGTCTCTGTTTATTGGACTATTTCAGTCTCAAAATATGCAATAATCACGACACACCGGGATGGTCAAACCAGGCTCTTCACACTCCATTCAACCTGCTATTTGCACTTCTTCTCCTTCAGCCTCTATAATTATATTGTTTCTCATCTAACATACTTTTTAAAATCTCTACTCGCAGGCTTTACAAATCCTAATGTGTCACTTGAAAGCTTATGTTGACACAAGAATCCTTCTTTTTGAATTCTGAGAGGCTATTTTTTTGGAACCTATTGTGTCTCAAATGCTATGTAGAATTACAGTTGCTTCAATTCCAGAATATTCAGTTTTGCTATTAAATTCATTGATTAATTGGAGAATTAGCTGTATCCTTTTGTGTGGTATTTGTTTTACAGATTCAAACTCTGTATATAGTAAACTTCTTATAGGTAAGGAATCATTTCTCAAACTAATATGAGTATAATACTCAAAAAAGAAACCATTTATACATTTTAATTTAATAATTATCATCAATTTTGAGCAGGATTTTCTGATAGATTATTTTGAAGTCTAGAGAGAGAAATGTGGGTAAAAAGATAAAGCAAATTTCAAATACAATCATAACATAATTTGTTATGCAAGTGACTTAAAAAATACAAAATACAGGAGTCTGAAGAGGAGACTCTTATTTGGTTTGATGTATTATGAAATTTAAAGGTAGCTTTTAATGTGAATAGATTTTTTTTTTTTTTTAGACGGAGTTTTGCTCTTGTTACCCAGGTTGGAGTGCAATGGCGCGGCCTCGGCTCACCGCAACCTCCGCCTCCTGGGTTCAGGCAATTCTCCTGCCTCAGCCTCCTGAGTAGCTGGGATTACAGGCACGCGCCACCATGCCCAGCTAATTTTTGTATTTTTAGTAGAGACGGGGTTTCACCATGTTGACCAGGATGGTCTCGATCTCTTGACCTCATGATCCACCCGCCTCGGCCTCCCAAAGTGCTGGGATTACAGGCTTGAGCCACCGCACCTGGAGTGAATAGATTTTTTAAGCTATAAAGATGTGGTTAAGTATAAGGGGATAAAGAGACAGCAGAAAAATAGTCATATACAAGAAAGTAAAATATATTGAATAATTTTGCAAATTATTTGAGTTAGACAAAATTATTGGGAACAAACTTCGTAGACTGTTACAGACAAGGGATAATAAAGAAGTTAAATGTGACAACTATTACAAAAAAGGGAAGATGAGTCCCAGACTATATTTCAAATATTGAATGAACAAGACACGGCAACTGATATGCACGTAGTTCAGAGGGAGAATTCAACGTTTTAAAATGTCTATGTGCCACATTTTCCTTGTCCAGTCTATTTTCAAGATTTGTGAAATGGAAGATTTTTTTGGTGTGATTAAGAAGAATAGCCAGGCGCGGTGGCTCAACCCTGTAATCCCAGCACTTTGGGAGGCCGAGGTGGGTGGATCACGAGGTCAAGAGATCGAGACCATCCTGGTCAACATGGTGAAACCCCGTCTCTACTAAAAATACTAAAAATTAGCTGGGCATGGTGGCGTGTGCCTGTAATTCCAGCTACTCAGGAGGCTGAGGCAGGAGAATTGCCTGAACCCAGGAGGCAGAGGTTGCAGTGAGCCGAGATTGCGCCATTGCACTCCAGCCTGGGCAACAAGAGCGAAACTCCCTCTCACAAAAAAAAAAAAAAAAAAGAATAGTCAGGGGGAAATGGGAAGATAACAGTGGATGAGGAGAACATCTAAGTCAGTGGGGTTTTCAAAGTTGTCTGTGCATCACCTGTGACTTTTTTTCGTATTGCACTTTAGTTTCTGGGGTACCTGTGCAGAACATGAAGGATTACTGCATAGGTACATACATGGCAATGTGGTTTGCTGCCTCCCTCCCCCGTCACCTACATCTGGCATTTCTCCCCATGTTATCCCTCCCCAACTCCCTACCCCCGCTGTCCCTCCCATAGTCACCCACAACAGACCCCAGTGTGTGATGCTTCCCTCCCTGTGTTCATGCGTTCTTATTGTTCAACACCTGCCTATGAGTAAGAACACTCATTGTTTGATTCTCTGTTCTTGTGTCAGTTTGCTAAGAATGATGGTTTCCAGATTCATCCATGTCCCTACAAAGGACACAAAATCATCGTTTTTTTATGGCTACAGGTATTCCATGGTGTATATGTGCCACATTTTCCTTCTCCAGTCTATCATCGCTGGGCATTTGGGTTGGTTCCGGGTCTTTGCTGTTGTAAACAGTACCGCAATGAACATACATGTGCAAGTGTCTTTATAATAGAACGATTTATAGTCCTTTGGATATATACCCAGTAATGGGATTGCGGGTCAAATGGAATTTCTATTTCTAGGTCCTTGAGGAATCACTGTCTTCCACAGTGGTGGAACTAATTTACACTCCCACCAACAGTGTAAAACTGTTCCCATTTCTCCACATCCTCTCCAGCATCTGTTGTCTCCAGATTTTTTAATGATTTCCATTCTAACTGGTGTAAGATGGTATCTCAATGTGGTTTTGATTTGCATTTCTCTAATGACCAGTGATCATGACCATTGTTTCATGTTTGTTGGCCTCATTAATGTCTTCATTTGAAAAGTGTCTGTTCATATATTCACTCACTTTGGAATGGGTTTGTTTGTTTTCTTGTGAATCTGTTTTAGTTTCTTGTAGATTCTGGATATTAGCCCTTTGTCAGATGGGTAGATTGCAAAAGTTTTTCCCATTCTGTTGGGTGCTGTTCACTCTAATAACTGTTTCTTTTGCTGTACAGAAGCTCTGGAGTTTAATTAGATCCCATGTGTCTATTTTGGCTTCTGTTGCCAATGCTTTTGGTGTTTTAGTCATGAAGTCCTTGCCTATGCCTATGTCCTGAATGGTTTTGCCTAGGTCTTCTTCAAGGGTTTTATGGTGTTAGGTCTTATGTTTAAGTCCTTAATCCATCTGGAATTAATTTTAGTGTAAGATGTCAGGCAGGGGTCCAGTTTCTGCTACCTGTGACATTTTTAAAGCCACTAGTGACTAAATTGCACCCAATGAATTTTTCATGTAATACATCTAGAATGTGTCATGAGCATAGGTATTTTTTTTAAAAACTCCCTGGGAAATTCTTTTATTAAGCTAGGAAAGTTCTGATCTAGATTCTGTCCACTTACCAAAGAAATTAACAAGCCAGTAACATCCACGTTATCTGGTAACTTGATAGAAATCCGGATTTTTAGTTTCCACTGCAGACTGCCTGAATTAGAATCTGCAGTTAAAATGTTTCCTTAGGTGATTTAACTTTTTAGTACTGCTTACCTTGAACACACTAGAGTTATCTGTGGTGCTTTTAGAAAACAACTAACTAGTTCCTGTAACACTGAAACAGAAAACCAAACGCCGAATATTCTCACTTATAAGTGGGAGTTGAACAATGAGAACATATGGACACAGGGACGGGAACAACACTCACCTGGGCATATACGGGGGTGGAGGGCATGGGGAGGGAGAATGTTAAGATGAAAATCTAATGCATGTGGGGCTTAAAACCCAGATGATGGGTTGATAGCTCCAGCAAACCAGCATAGCACATGTATACCTATGTAACAAACCTGCACATTCTGCACTTGTATCCTGGAACTTAAAGTAAAATAAATTTTTAAAAAATTTTGAAAAGTAAAAAAGGAAAGATCAACAAAGGACATTAGGCAGTTAATTGGCACAAACAAAATACACATTGCTAATAAGTAGAAGAAGTGTTTAACAACAACAAAATGAGCGAATCCGAAAGATATATTTTTACATCTGAAAATAAGTAAATATGGTAATAAAATATAGAGAAGACTTCATTGTTGCTAAAAAAATTATAATCTGTCTGGAGTAATTATCTAATGATGATAAACAAAGCTGTTTATTTTAACAGAAATTTCTAACCTGATTTTTTTAATTTTAAGAGAATGACTGTATATATCTATGAAGAAAGAGTTTACTTATGTTTGGACATAATATACATGATATGGTAAAATAATTATTTTGCAAAAAAAAAAATCTTGTAGTGACACATATCTAAGTTTGGCAGAAGCCTTCACCAGCCTTCATTTTCTTATTAAGGTGTCACAGTTTTCTTTCTGTTAAGCTTTAAAAAGGACATTAAATAAAGATAATAAATTCTTCACTTAAAAAAAAAAAAAGAAAACAACTACCTGTAGGCACCACCCAAAGAAATGCTGATTTAATTAGCATAGGGTGGGGCCAAAGCATTGGCATTCTTTTAAACCACTCCCAGAAAATACAAATATGAGCCAGGTTTGAGAGGTGCAGGTAGAGAATGGTGTTAACTATACAGCCAAGAGTAAGACTCCCTGGGCAGTTTCCTTTTTCTTTGATTGTTTATAACAGCATTAATATGTAACTAGAAGGAGAATGAGAAATGTTTTCTTTCTCTAAATGTATTGCAAGATAGAAGGGTAGTTAATGAGAATCCACAGAAAGAATCCTCAGAGATATTTTACGTGACTGAAATTTTACGTGTATTTGAATCAGTTTGAAATAAAATGGAAGCATACAGTTGTACAAAAATATCTCCCAGAAAGCACAATAAATATCCACATAATCAATATACAATAATCTACTGAGAGTTAAGGTAAACTTTTTAGGCATCTCTGATTTTTTTCTTCTGAACTGATATGGATAGCAACTGTGTTTCCAGGGACTTTATAATGACAGCCAATGTGAATTGTTGCCACACTCAATTTGCAAGGGCAGAGTTTCAAGCTAGAATAATTGCCTATTCCACTCCAGAGATGGGATGCTGACTGCTTCATTACCAACTGGATGAACCAGGGCATGAGCAATTTCAGACAATGTGAACCATGCTCCTTTACACTAACCATGGGCACTAGTTCCCAAATCTACTTACTCTCTGTCCCCAAGAGACGACAGACACATTTTGCTTGTTGAAAGGTGCTCTTGATAGGGCTAAAAGAGATGTGCAAATGCCCTTGTGTCTTGCTCTCACATCATTATACAAAGTGAATCATTAACCATGTTGGAATAGCAGATAGACTCACATTGGGGAATCCGTCATTTGGTTTCTTCCATTTGTAATTGTTTTCCATCCAATTTTATCTTATTTCTTAGGCAAAAGAACGGACAATTATATAATCTATTATTAAATAGATTGCATAGTAATATTGGAATATAGCAGGCCAATAAATATGACTAAGAAGGTTTAACTCACTATTTAATATCTTGTGATTCTAAGTAGTTTTACAAAAACTACTAAGAAGAGCTGATAAGCCTGGATAAATGCTTTTAAAAAGTATCTGCACCGCATGTTCGCACTCATAGGTGGGTGTTGAACAATGAGAACACATGGACACAGGGAGGGGAGCACTACACACTGGGGTCCGTTGGGGGGAAATGGGGGAGGGGCGGGGGGTGGGGGGTGGGAAGAGATAACATAGGGAGAAATGACAGATACAGGTGAGGGGACGGAAGGCAGCAAACCACACTGCCATGTGTGTACCTATGCAACAATCTTGCATGTTCATCACGTGTACCCCAAAACCTAAAATGCAATAAAAAAAAAAGAAAATCCCAAAACAAAACAAAACAAAACAAAAAAATAAAAATAAAAAAATAAATAAAAAGTATCTGCATTTAAAACTTTGCATAGTTGATAGAAACTGTTATGAGAATGATTTTAAGGCACAACTTTTTTTGCTCAATTTAAATTACTTATAATAGGCCAACTGTGGTACTTAAATAACCAAACCTCTTTAACAATCAATAATTGTTTCATTTCGAAATAGAGCAAACATTGCTTGCACCACAAGCTAATGTCAGATTTCTTTTAGAGAATTATTAAGTATAACTTTAAACCAGAATTGGACATATACGTTAGTTTTCAGTATAGCAGAAACTATAATGGAAATATTGGTAAGAATTATATTGAAGTAATCATACTCAATCTATTTGTTGTTTTATTAATTTTAAATTCCTTGATATTTTATCTATCTATAATCATATGTGCATATAATATATGGATTTAAAGTATAAACAAAGAAAATTTTAAAAAATATTTATGTCTGCCACTAAGATTAGAAATATAACCTTCTCAACTTTCCGAAGTACCTGAATGTCTTCTTCATCTCTCATCCTTATCCTGCCTAGACACAAATGGGTTTTTGAATTTCCATACTATTTTAACAGCTATATTTGAGATATTTACACAGCATGCAGCTCACCCATTTAAAATCGATAGCTCAATGGTTTGTAGTATATTCACTGATATATCCTACTATCGCCACAGTCAAATTTAGAACATTTTTTTATCACCCTGAGAAGAAACTTCATAGCAACTAGCAATATCCCCCATTCTACCTCCCTAGTTGCCAGTCCAGATAACCACCAATCTAATTTTTCTTTCTTTCTTTTTTTTTTAATAGAGTCTCTCTCTGTAGCCTAGGCTGGAGTGCAATGGTGATATCTCAGCTCACTGCAACCTCTATCTCCCAGGCTCAAGCTATTCCTGTGCCTCAGTCTCCCAAGTAGCTGGGATTACAGACATGTGCGACCACACTTGGCTAATTTTTGTAGTATTTTTGTTAGAGATGGGCTTTCACCTTGTTGGCCACGCTGGTCTCAAACTCCTGACCTCAGGTGATCTGCCTACCTGGGCTTCCCCAAATGCAAGGATTACAGGCATGTGTCACTGCAACTGGCTCACTAATCTACTTTTGGTGTCTATATATTTGCCTGTTCTCTATATGTCAAATAAATAGAACCACGGACTATGTGATATTTTTGTGACTGAGCATAAATGTTTTCAAGGTTACATCTATGTTGAAGAATGTATCATTATTTCATTTATTTTTGTGGCCAAATAATATTAGATTGTATGGGTTTACCACATTTTCTTTATCAATTTATCTGTTGATAAGTATTTAGGTTCTTTCTCTCTTTTCTCTGTCATTACTGTGCTAAAAATATTTGTATAGAAGTTTCTTCATGGGCATATGTTTTACTTTTTGAAGGTACATACCTAGGAGTCAAATTAGCTAGGACAATTGATAACTCCCTATTTAATCATTTGAGGAACTCCTAGCTTAGTTTTCATAGTGGCTGCACCATTTTATATTCCCAAAAGTATTGTAAGAGGATTTTAATTTCCCTACATTCTCACCAATACTTGATATTCTCTGACTTTTCGATTCTAGCCATTCTAGTGTGTGAAGTGGTAACTCATTGTGGTTTTGGTTGCATTTCCCTGTTGAATAATGACATTGAACATCTTTCTTGTCTTCATCAGCCATTTATATATCTTCTTGGGAAAAATTTCTCTTCGCCTTCCTTGCACGTCTTTAAACTGAGTTAGTTGACTTTTAATAGATTCAGATTTATTTGATTCGTGATTTTCAAATATATTCTTCTATTCTATAGTTTGTCTTTACATTTTCTTCATGGCACTGAAGCACAAAAGTGCTTATTGCTATTTACTTTTTCATTTGTCTAGTGATGGGCTGGATTGTCTTAGTGAGGTCTCTATTCTGGCCACTGTGTTAAGCACCTGATGTTGCTCCTGAGGGATGCCTTTGCTTCCTAAGGAGCAACATCAGATGCTTAACACAGTGACCAAATAGAGGATATGCCCACAGTCGCTCTAGCACAATAGTGGTTTCCGTAATACTCTCTTCTTTAACCACAGGCAGATGGCTAGCCACACCCACTGCTGCCTATTGTTCAGTCGATTTCAACAATGCTCTGAGATATAAACTGCTCTTCAACCTACTCTAGTTATATTGTGGGTCCTTTGAAGAAATAATGCCTGAGGTCATTGTTATATACGTATATATAACAATGTTATATATATAATATATAACGAGATATATATTTCAGGAGGGTTCCTCTCTGTTGATTTATTTTCATTCTCCCCTACACACCAACTAGCCTACTATTAAGCTTGTAATCTGAATCTTCTCTTAATTGCTTTTCATTGAAACCTCCAGTGTTTCTGAGAGTACCTGTAGACTTGACTTTCTCCATGCTGTGCTGCAAATGACAACACAAATTCACTCTCTGGTAGTTTTTGAGGCCAGAAGTTCAAAATCAGTTTCACTGGGTCCAACCCAGGACTGTACTGTTTCTGGAGGCCCTGGAGTACAATATGTCTCCTTGTCCCTTTCAGCTTCTAGAGCAGCACCTTTTGGTTCATATTTCCTTCTTCCATCTGTAAATTGAGTGTTGTAGAATCCTTTCTCTTTCATTCTGCTTCCTTCATGTGATATTTTCTCTGTGTTAAATCTGTTTTACTCTTATCAGAAACTTGTGGGTGTATTTAAGGCCCACCTAGATAATTCAGATAATCTTCTCATCTAAAAACCTTAACTTACTCACTCTTCAAAGTCGACCAGTATAACGTTCATAGGTTTTGGAGATTAGGTCCTTGATATATTTTGAAGGGGTATACTACATTCAGTTTCCTTCGATCCCCACTCCAAGAAGACTCTCAAAATGAGCAGCTAGATGGTCTCTTTGCTGTACAGAAACAGAAGAAACATGTATTTCTCCATCCTTCAGTTACAGATTCCACCCACAATGCATGTAGGACATGTTTTCTTACTAGCTCGCATCCCATTGCATTGTGAGGCTGCTGGGCACCTTAGCACTGAAAAGTTAAGGTGGATGTTGATTTTACTGTGAGTGTAATAGAACATTTGTCTCTGATCCAAAACCCTTACATGCACAAGTTTAAAAATCACATTATCTATCTTGATATAAAAGCTCAACTAATCTGTATGCAAGAAATAAAAAGATAAACATATGTGGTTAAATATTTATTTTTTGAGACAGAATCTTACACTGTTGCCCAGCAGTGATACAATCACAGCTTCCTACAGCCTCAGACCAAGCTCAGGTGATCCTCCCACCTCAGCGTCTTGAGTAGCTAGGACTACAGGTGTGGGCCACAAGGCCCAACTAATTTTTCTATCTTTTGTAGAGATGAGGCTTTGCCATGTTGCCCAGGCTAGTCTCAAATACCTGGGCTCCAGCAATCCACTCACCTGGGCCTCCCATAGTGCTGAGATTACAGAGATGACCCACTGCACCCAGCCAGAGATGTTTTAAAGTAGAGCATTTTAAAGATTTCTATAAAATACTCATACAATAATGTTTCATGATCCTAAATGTCTCAAAATAAAGCCATTTATGACAAATGACTCAGTCTAGAGTGAAATTGCTGACCCCTTAGAGTGATAAGCATATATACGGTGGACCAATGTGACAAGATAACACCTGCTATGGCCAGGCACCCACAAGGACAGACAAGAAAGTGAAACTAAAATACAGATAATGCCTACCAACACTCCAACAACTGACAACTCTTCATCCACGTTGGTTGGAGTTCTGAGGGAAAATCATAGCTACTTCCTATAATTCTTGTCCCCTGCTCTCTTATTACTGCCTGTGTGTGTTGAATGTATTTGCATGATGGTTGGTCTGTGAAAGCCCCTCAACAAATCATGAATTCAAAAGAATTTAATTATCCACTGAGTCACTGTGAAGCCTTCTGGCCTCCCTGTTGGAGTTAGTACAATTAGGCTGAGTCAGCCCTGATGCTAGAAACACTTATGCCTCTTTGAGTTGGACTTTGTATCATAGGCCTGGTGCTGTGTCAGTCTACAAATGTCTTTCAAGAATGTTTTTGTTGTGCACTGGAAGAAAACACAGTCTTTAGATTAGATAGGTCCAGGTTTAAATCTTGACCCTCATACCCATTATTTAGGATTATTTGTTGGTTCCACCGGGGTCCCTTTGCTAGAAGCATAGGAAGCCAGTCACTGAGATAACAAATATTAGCCAGGAAGAAAGATTTTTTTGTGAGTGACTTCAGTCTAACCATCAAATTCCTCTCCCCAACCCACTGAAGTTAGGGGTTTATACAGCAAGGAGGGGTAAGGAAGAGGAGCTGATCCACAGGCAGCTAGTGTGTCTCTTCGTCCCGATGTGGTGACCCATAATGATCCTTGGCACCATCTGGGAGGCCTGACGGTCAATCTCTTGAGAAAGGAATTCATGTAAGAAAAATGTAAATTTCTCAAACTTCAGTTCTATGGGAACATTGGGCCAATTTCATATATACATATCATTTCATTTTTTCAATCATAGAGTGGTCAAAACCCTACTTTGTGAGGGTCATAAAATCAAAGATAATGCCTGTGTTTAATACATAGTAAACAGCTAATAAAGATGGATATTGTCATAATGTTATGTTATGGGTGTGTAAATAAAAGATGGAAAAATAGGAGATCGCATAAGGAGATATCTATACTTTTTTATTATTTTAGAACCTACTAATTGTTCATATGTGTATACACATGCCTATATATGTGTGTGTAATTGCATATTTATCTTGCATATGACATATTTCATATATAGCATCTCATTATATATCACATTTAAGGTATGCAACATATATGTGTAACATATCTTTTAAGAAAAAAGTAGAGGCACTACCCTAATTTTTATAAAATTAGTGAAGTTTTACATTTGAAAGTTTTAGCACTTTAAAATTTACATTATCTCAGTTTATTTTTCCATCAATGTTTAGAATCATCTTTATTCCTAGAGGAAATCTTTAAATGTGTTTCTGAAAACTCTCATGATAAGACTCAAGCCATACATCTTTTCACTAGGGAGTTATAGAATATTCATTCATACAATCCCTTAACTGTTCAGGAATATGTATTGAGAGATAATGAATTGGTAATACACCTATTTTCATTCCTTTAAATAAATGGGTTTAAATATGAAGTAAGAAAGTTATCTGTGTGAAGTATTGAATAATTCAAACATTTTGACAAGTAGACTACTCTAGCACTAAAAACACAAATACAGCTAAGCCTAGTCTCTTCCTGTTGTGGGCAAATATATATTTTTGTTTCCAAATTTAGCTAACACTATTTTTATTTAAGTACATGCTTTGGCAAGTGGCTTTTTTTTTAAGTAACATATTATAATGCTTTATCTTGGCAGGAAGCTTTAGGGGAAAATATTATAAAATTGGGGAAAAATGAAACTAATAAAATAAGGTCAAAATTAAAGTACTGTTTTGCCCTCAGAATTGACTGCATCATGTGCAGAGCCCAGGATGTAATTAGTGTGAGGTCCAGAACAAGATACACACACAAAATCACAATGGAGACTTTAGAATTGTTTTGAATTGGCCATATTCCTTTTCCTTGTGATTTTTATAAAATCAGTTATCTGATAAATCAAGTAAAGCAGTTACTGTCTATATTGCAAAATTATCATTTAGAATATATCTAACAACAAATATTTTTTATTGCCTAATTGGCAATAAAAAATTGTGCAATATTACCAAAGAATGGTTGTCAAATGACAAGGTTTGATAATAAACTTTTATTTAACTACTAGAAATGCACTATAAAGTTTTGGGTTAATCCACTCTATAATATTTTATATATTACATATTGCTAAGTGGTCTCTCCCTCTATACACATTATATATAGACACATGTTATTTATACACATTATATACATACACACCTATATAAACACATGTTATATATATACATATATACATGAACATATACATATATGTGTATAATATATACATACATGTGTGTGTATATGTGTGTATATCTATCTATCTATCTATAAAACAATAACATCAAACTCACCAGTTTGTTCTTTGGACATTGTATCTGATGGACAATTTAGACCTTGATTTTAAAAAATATGTATACAGTCATAAAATCCTGTGACCTCTCCAAAAACAAAAACCCACAGGTAGTATAATAGACAACAAACATACAAAGTAAAATTATTTAAAATTTACCTTTTATGGGTTCAAGTTAATATTGACATCTTTCTATTTTAAGAATCCAAATTAAAGGTGCAGATTTTTTTAGAAATTGAAAAATTTTGGCAGAAATACAAACTTTTATGAACTGGATGTACATATAAGTTGGTATTTATAATCTCAAAGTTATTTATAAATGAATCAATGGAAGCCTTTCTAAGGAGTTATTATCAGTCAAGTTCTGCCAAAGTTGGTTAAAATTACTTCAATCATGGTTTATGAAATTCATTGAATTAAACATTTTACTTTCTATTTCTTTTGTATAGCTCATGCATTAGAGTTTGAAGTTAACTTCCCAACATATTATACACCTATGAAATGTTATTTCTTAACTCAATTTAGTCTTAAATTTAATAGCATATAATGCTTTTAGTAGGAATAAGAGAGAGACAAATAAAAGTTACAGGGCATTTACTATGGTCACATATTATTCATGGTCATACCTTTTCACCAGCTCTCTCATTTATTCCTTAAAACATCATTATGAGGTGTTTCATCATTATACCATTCTGGAGAAGAATAAAAAGGTTCAGAAAGCTTTAGCAGTTTTCTGAAAATTAGACAGTACGACTGAACCAGAAGTAAAGTTTAGATATGTTGAGTTTATAAAGTTCACAACTTTTCATCTAGACTGTTTACATTACACTTCAGAAACTGGAATCACATTCTTCAAATTATTATGCAGTAATATAGGATATCTGATTACTGGATAGGCTAGGTTACACTGTAGTAACAAATACTCTGATAATCGTACTGATTTAACACAGTAACTTATGATACTCCAACACAGGTTGCCTGAAGGCTTGGTTCTCTGGTTACAAAGAGATCCAGGCTAATAGAAGTTTTCATTTTCCCAGTCTTCCTTGATAACCTCAGCGGTGGGAAGAGACATGGAAAACAGTGCATCAATTCTTAGAACTTCAGCTAGGAAATAACACATACCATTTATTCTTACATTTTCTTAGCTAAAGAAAGCCACAGAGCCATGTATGATTTCACAGGTGGCAGAGAAGTTCAATTCTACTAAGTGCCTGGAAAGGAGAGAGGAAAAGAAAAACTATTTTACATAAGCATGAATGACTACTTTTGTTCATCTTCTAATCATAACTATTTAGGTCACCTTTCCATAGACAAAATATACTCATCCTTACATAGTGAGGCAAAGCCAAAATATCTCATCTAGTCACAGCTTCAATCTCAAAATTCAAGATTTCTATGTGATATGCAGTAGTATCAACACCTGTTTCAACATAGAGGCTCTTGACATCAAGTTTTCTGAACTTAGAAGGCAAGTTCTGTGCCCCTTGCCTGTCTAGTTTTTAATGGCTCAATGGGGATAAGCCATAGTAAACTGTTTCATTTTGATAGAAGAGGATGGGAAACACCAGAAGTTACTGCTCCTGAAATTCTGAAATCCTGCTTAGCAGAGGTCAGGAGGACTCGAAGTTTCTTAATTGGGTCTGAATTCTGCTCCCTTGTAGCAGTCTTTGGTCTTTTGGCTGTGACCTCTGGAATTTTTTTTTCCCTTATTTGTTATCTTTCTGGGCCACATGACATCTGAAGTTGGCATCAGAATATATATCATCCTTGGGGGCTGAGCAGTTTTCTCAGCTTGATTTCTATCTGCACACAATTGGAGATCTACAGGTCATTTTAAGGCTTAAGGAATCACAGACTTTTTGATTGTAAGCTCATAATCTAGCAGTATAATTCTTAAGGTCTTTTTTCCATTTAATTCTAATTGATTCAAAAAATAATAGTAATATAAGAGTTCTTATGTTTATTTTTTTTCCTCTTTTCTTGGCTTTCATGTTTCACTTTTCTCACTTAGTTTCAGTTACTTTGAGTTAATCCAACTCTATTAGTCTGTTCTCACACTATGAAGGAATACTTGAGACTGGGTAATTTACAAAATAAAGAGGTTTAATTGACTCACAATTCTGCATGGCTGGGGAGGCCTCAGGAAACTTACAATTATAGTGGAAGGCATCTCTTCACAGGGCGGCAGGAGAGAGAATGAGTACCAGCAGGGAAAATGTCAGACACTTATAAAACTATCAGATCTTGTCAGAACTCACTCACTATCATGAGAATAACATAGGGGAAACTGTCACCATGATTCAATTACCTCCACCTGGTCCTGTCCTTGACACGTGGGGAATATTACAATTCAAGGTGAGATTTGGGTGGGGATACAGAGTCAAACCAGATTTTTCCATCCCTGACTTCTCCCAATTGTCATGTCCTCAAATTTCAAACACAATCATGCCCTTCTAAGAGTCCCCCAGAGTTTTAACTCATTTCAACATCAACCCAAATCCAAGTCCAAGTATCATCTGATACAAGGCAGGTCCATTTTGCCTATGAGCTTGTAAAATTGAAAGCAAGTTATCCTAGACACAATGGGGGTACAGGTATTGGCTAAATACGCCCATTCCAAATAGAAGAAACTGGCCAAACAAAGGGGTCAGAAGACCCATCCAAGTCTGAAATCCAATAGGGCAATTATCAAACATTAAAGTTCCAAAATGATCTCCTTTAACTCGATGTCTCACATCCAGGTCACACTGTTGAAAGAGGTGGGCTCCCAAGGCCTTGGGCAGCTCCACTGCTGTGGCTTTGCAGGCTACAGCCCCCCTCCCAGCTGCTTTCACAGACTAGCATTGAATGCCTGCGGCTTCTTCAGGCGCATGGTGCAAGCTGTTGGTGGATCTATAATTCTGTGGTCTGGAGGACAGCGATCCTCTTCTCACAGCTCCATGAGGCAGTACCCCAGTAGGGACTCTGTGTCAGAGTTCCAACCCTACATTTCCCTTCTGCACTGCCCTAGCAGAGGTTCTCCATGAGGGCTCTGTACCTGCATCAAACTTCTGCCTGAATATCCAGGTGTTTTCATACAGCCTGTGAAATCTAGGTGGACGTTTCCAAACCTGAATTCTTGATATCTATGCACCCATAGGCCCAACACCATGTGTAAGCTGCCAACGTTTGGGGTTTGTCCTCTGAAGCATCAGTCTGAATTGTACCTTGGCCCCTTTTGCCTTGGCTGGAGCTAAAGCAGCTGGCATAGGCCACCATGTTAAAGGCTGCATTAGATCTGGGGGACCCTGGGACCTGCCCATTAAACCATTTCCCCCCAGTCCTCTTGGCCGGTGATGAGAGAGGAGATGATTTCCCCATTATCTTGGTGATTAACATTCAGCTCCTTGCTACTTCTACAAATTTCTGCAGTTGGCTTGAATTTCTCTCTAGAAAATGGGTTTCTCTTTTCTATCACATCAGTTGCAAATTTTTCAAACTTTTATGCTCTGCTTCTTCTTGAACACTTTGTGTTTTAGAAATTTCTTCCACCAGAAACCCTAAATCATCTCTCTCAAGTTTAGAGTTCCACAGATCTCTCGGGAAGCGGCAAAATGCTACCAGCCTCTTTGAGAAAGCATAGCAATAGTCACCTTTATTCCAGTTTCCTAAAAGTTTCTCATCTCCATCTGAGATCACCTCAGTCTGGATTTCATTGACATATCAGTATCAGCATATTGGTCACAGGCATTCCACAAGTCTCTAGAACTTCCATACTTCCCTACATCTATCTTCTTCTAAGCCCTGCAAACTTTTCTAACTTCCACCTGTTACCCACTTCCAAAGTTGCTTCCACATTTTTGGATATCTTTACAGCAGCACCCCACTCCCAATACCAATTTCCTGAATTAGTTTGTTCTCATATTGCTCTGAAGAAATACCCAACACTAAACAATTTATAAAGAAAAGAGGTTTAATTGACTCAGAGTTTCTCATAGCTAGGGAGGCCTCAGGAAACTTAAAATCTTGGTGAAAGGCACCACTTCACAGGGCAGCAAGAGTAAGAATGAGTGCTACCAGAGGAAATGCCAGACACTTATAAGAACCATTAGATCTCATGAGAACTCACTATCACAAGAACAGCATGGGGGAAAACACCCCCATGATTCAATTACCTCTACCTGGTCCACCTGGTCCCTCCCTTGACATATAGGGATTATTACAATTCAAGGTGAGATTTGAGTGGGGACACAGAGCCAAACCCTACCACCAACCTTTCTTGGAAAGTCTTTGGCCTCTTTTCCCTAAGTTATTTTGTCCAACTGAAATGATTTACTAGGTAGTACAAACATGACAGTGTTCCAAGACACCTTAATTCATTCAGAGGTTTTAACAGTGGGAGCTGTATTTGTTATCTATTATTGCATAACACATTACTTCAAAACTTAGTGGCTTAAAATAACATATATTTATCATCTCACAGTTTCTGTGGGTCAGGAATCTAGATATAGTTTAGCTGGGTCCTGTGTGAGGATTTCTTATGAGGCTGCAATGACGTTTTCAGCTGGTGCTGAGATGTCATTTGACCTGGGAAGGATCCACTTCTAAGCTTATTTACATGGTGATGGAAAGATTCAATTTCTCCAGCATTGTTAGAGGGAGGGTCCTATTAACTCCATGACTCACTGCATAGAGGGGACCACTCTAAGCTTCTTGGCAAATACAGCAATATACCCCATAAAGGTCAGTGAGAAAGACAGTTTGCAAACACAGTAGAGGCCATTATCTTATGTAACCGAATCAGGGTAGTAACATCCTATTAATAGATGTAAGGCACAAGTGCTGACCAAGGTCCTGTCCGAGGACAAGGGAAGAAAATTCCTACAGGGTATGGACACATTATTAGATGTAAGACAATATTAGATGTAAGATACAAATTATTAGATGTAAGAAAAGTATTATTAGATGTAAGACACAGGTCCTGTCCAAACTACTGTCCAAGGCCAAGGGAAGAGAATTCCTACAGGGTGTGGATACAAAGAAGCAGAAATTGTGTCTGTCTTCCGAGCTGGTTGCCATAGATGTGACAGATACCCATAGGCTTGATTTGATCTTCGTGAGCACATGAGATTTAATTTGTACTTTGTCTTCTGTTTCTCCTAGGACTTCTCAATTTAATCCTTTACCAGTTAGGGTTGAAAAGGAATCACCTCTTTAAAATGGTAAATTCCTGGCTTTTGGGTCTCAATCATTCTCTTTCACTACCACTTTCTAATTGGCTAATTACTGTGCAGTATCTTGCCACTTCAGCCAACTGCATCCAACGCACACTCCTAATGATCTGTTTTCCAGTCTCCTCCCTAAGGCTGCTGTCCTATAAACGTCAGAGCCAAGAGAGAGTGAGTGGAGTGGCATCAGCAATCTTTCTCATGGCTCCAAATGCAGCCATCTCCTCCACTATTCCCACACAAAAAAGGACATTTCTCCAGTACTCCAGACAGGCAGTAAGAGGTAAATTCCATAAAATTTCAGATTTGTGACACTACTTTGCACAGCATATTCCACCATCATCTTTTGAAGCCAACAGTAAAGGTACAAGTGTCAGAGGAATCCCCTCTCTGCCCCACACGAGGATGATATTTCTTTTTGATTCTATAATTCATTCAGAGGCAGGAAATCTTGACCTAGAAAACTGGGTATTACATCTCTTTTTCTTATTCCAAAATAGATTTTGGCATCAACATTTGCACTTGAGATTTAAAAACCCCTTCTCTTCTCCTATCATTTTATTCATAAAAGTGTTTTGATTCTGAAGACTGAGGACTCCAGTTTTATTCTGTGCTGGGATGTTTTGCTGGATAAGTTCAACCTGCCTAAGCAGCTAAGATAGTTTGAATAAAGAAACAAGAAGATAAAAGAGTTACTAGTACTGAAAAATAAAACATAAATTTGAAACATTGTCTCATTATGTGTGCCTTCTCTTATTTTTGTTACCCTTATCTCTTTGCTTTCTGTCTTTTGCTTCATAGATGTTTTATGTGTCTTTAAATTCTCTAGTATTTTTGGAACTATATATTCCATTTTCTATTCTACTGCTTGTTATCTTTTAGTTTCTCAAAAACATTTTAAGCTTGCTTTTCCTATAATTTCACCCTCTCTACTAAAAGCCATTTTTAGTATCCTGTCTTGTTTTATCTTATTCTTTTTATTTCACATGGATGCTTTTGATCTCCATCCTCATCCTTTTTTTTTTTTGCTCTACTAACTTGTAACTCTCGATATATGAAAGCCATATATTACAGCAATTATTAGAGAATACTGTATTCCAGATACTTTCTTCTGCATGTCACAATAGATAATCTCTTGAAGTATGCTGTTCCTCTAATCTTCATATTGGTTTTTGTATTTTTGTTCTCCAATACTTGCTTGGCTCCATTTGTTTCCTCAATACTCATATTTGAATAATGTGAGATAATGATACCGGGGTAAATATTTTTCATAGGTAAGAGTCCAAAGATTGCCTTTATATGTATCTGGCAGAGGAGATACCATGATCATGAAAGTGGTTTTCCCAGGGTGAGGCTTATCCATTTTATTCCAGATCTGCTGAACCCTGTGATTTCCCCAATTGTGGGAAACTTGACTCCGTAATTTGTGGTAGTGGTGGCCTGCATTCACAATCTCCTGTGATACAAGTTTTTAAAAGAAAAAAGTTGTTTTCGGACCTACTGTTTATGCTTCAATAAATAATTGAAAAGAAACTTGGTATGTTCAACTCCAAGGCCAATTTTAGGTTTTAAGCTGGCTTTAAATGATTGCTTACCTCTTCTACTCTCCAAATCTTGCTTAGAGTTATAGAGTTTTATAGAATTATGTAAAAAATTAGAATTTCTATACTACTGTAAATTTTTATGAAAAAGATTGTCTCCAGTGAGTAAAGTGTGATGACTAAACACCCTGTCATTCTTATTTTTACCAAATTGTTATTTAGAATTTATATCTAATCAAGGAAAATCGAGAGAGAGAGAGAGAGAGAGTGTGTGTGTGTGTGTGTGTGTGTGTGTGTTAGTCGAAGGTGTACACATGTGTGTGTTGGGGTAGTAGCCTGAATTGAAATATAGAACAGAACAGCCCCCAAGAAAGCAGAGAAATTTATGCCACAGATGGCATAAATTCTTCGAATCAGGCAACAAATGAGGGTTGAATGCACATCTATCAACATTGCTTTCTAGATTATCCAGTTTAGTTCTGTGAAGCTGAATATATTATTGCCTAATGGACTTAGGTCTCAATAGTATTTTTTTCTCCTTCAATCAAATTCCATCAGTCTTGTAATTTTTTTTTAAGTTCCTACAAGATTTTGACTTGTGTTTTAGCACCGAATTTCAAGTTATTGATGTTTTAGATCCTTTTTTGTATCTTCCTGGTTATTTTGTGAGGAAGTAGAAGAGGATAACAAAGCTTCTTAAGGAATCCATTAAGCCTGCTTTCCCATGTTTATAATTATATAATTTTATCTAAAACTATATTTATCTTCCTACTTCCAACCCTACATTTTTAAAATAAAATGTCTAGGAAATAAAATTACATATTAGATAACTGAGAAATGTCTTCCTAAAATGAATTGAAAATTCACAAAAGTCACATAGCAATGTGCTACTGCCCACTTAAAATGCTTAAATCAATCAAAAACAGTAGAATTAACTTATCTCGAATCACGCTTGTGCTCACATGTCAATGATAGTGTGCTTCAGAAAGCCAGAAAGAATGTAGTGTTAATACTAAAACAAATAATGTCAATACAACTGAAATGTGAATAACTGTGCAATACAAATTGGATTTATGTTCTCTAAAATGCATGAAAAATATTGAAAAAATTATATGATATTTCATAAACATAAACGGTAACTGAAAAAGAGATGCATGTCTAACATATTCTTGCTTTCAAGGATATATCTGAATGTTTTCCAATGCATGATAAATTACGGCAAAATAAATAAGCTTGGAGAGTTGCTGAATCAGAACCTGTCTTCTAGATGTTTTGGTATCATACTTTGAACATTGAATATGTATTTCTACATTTTTTGCTGCAATAATGAGGTGAGTCACCTTTTTAACTTTTTTATCTAAACTCAGCAAATAGCCAAAATAAAGAATCCCCAAACAATGTATGTCCAAAAAAATTACTGAAAATGGCTTTCAGAATGGTATTGCTCTAGAAATACAGCTCCCCTGAACCCTATTTCTTCAAAGAGCCTTGTCATTGTATCAGATGGAGAGAGATAACACATGTAATTTAGTGGTGTCATGCTAAAATCTCAATGTGTTTTACAAAAATGGAAATCTTGCCCTCCCAGAAGACAGTAATAAATAACAGAAAAATGCAAAATAAGAATGATTAGGAAATCCTTTTTATTGTAATTCTTTCTAAATTTGTATTTAAATTAATTGCATATAATATTAAATAAATATATATTTATATTTTATTTACAATTTAGAGATACAGGATTTATTTAAGCATACACTACAGAATTCCTAGGTACAGCAGCCAATTATGTTGTTGTTAACATAAAATAATATTAACTTCTGAATATTAGTGTAGCTAACAGAGTAAAATGCTTTATTCCTTGACAAACTTGATATATTGTAATGTTTTCTGAGTGCATCAAAATGAATATTCCATCAAAATAATTTTTAAATTTTTATTCATTCAAGTATGAATTTATATGTGCTATATTTTATTGGAACAGGTATATATTTCTGCATTTACCTTAAATTTAATGTTGACAATAAAACATGATATTGTGGTAGAAGTTGACAATAAATATCCTCTGCAGCCAACTGGATTTTGACACACAATTAAGGAGAACCTCACAGTGTAATTTTCACGTAGATCAATAGATTCTCAGCACAATTCAGCCTCTGCTGATATAAATTAATGCCTCATTTTAAATTAGTTCAAGTAAAATGGGATTGCTCAAGCAACATTTAGAAAAAACATCTTTCCGTAGCCAAGTTGAAGACTTCACAAAATAAAGATAAATATTTATGTATTAATTTGATCATGGATTAAAAAGAATTATTTTCACACAGATGGCTTTTTTTTTTTTTTTTTACAAGAAAGGATAACTTTATAACATAAACTGATAGATTGGTGGAAGCAAATCTATCTTATGCTTCAATAATGAGATAATAAATCACCTTTTTTACTTTTCTATCTAAAATCAACAAATAATAGCCAAAATTTAAAGAATCCCCAAACAATGTATTTAAGGGTCTCAAAGGATCAATATTTCAGAAATTAAACTGCAGTAAAGATATTCCTTTACTTATTTCATATCCAAGTGTATATGACAATACCCATCTTCCCGAGCAAGATCATTTGGAATCATATGAGAATATACCTCTTCTAAATATCTTCTTTCAATAATGTCCAAAAAATTATTGAGAATTTCTTTATGCTCATTTGAAAATGACTCCAAGGCTGGGCGTGGTGGCTCAGGCTTGTAATCGCAGCACTTTAGGAGGCCGAGGTGGGCGGATTACGAGGTCAAGAGATCGAGATCATCCTGGCCAACATAGTAAAACCCCTTCTCTACTAAAATATATATATAAAAAATTACCTGAATGTGGTGGCGCACGTCTGTAGTCCCGGCTACCTGGGAGACTGAGGCAGGAGAATTGCTTGAGCCTGGAAGGCGGAGGTTGCAGTAAGCCGAGATCGCGCCTCGGCACAGCCGGGTGCCTGGCGACAAAGCGAGACTCTGTCTCAAAAAAAGAAGCATATGACTCCAAATCTCCCCTCTCCTCAACCCCTGGAAACTACCATTCTACTTTCTGCCTCCATAGTTTTGACTACTATAAGTACCTCACATAAGTGGAATTTGTATTTACCTTTTTGCAACTGGCTTATTTCACTTAGCATAATATCCTCAAGTTTTATTCATGTTATAGCATGTGTCATAATCTTCTTCATTTTTGAGCCTGAGTAATATTCCGTCATATGTATATCACATTTTACTTATCCATTCCTTTCTCAGCAGACGCTTGAGTTGCTTCTACATTTTATCTATTGTGGGTACTGCTGCAATGAGCACGGGTTTATAAATAGCTCAAGACCTTTTTATCAGTTTGTTTTTATATATATTCAGTAGTATTTTCGCTGGATTATATGGTAACTTTATTTTTAATTTTTGAGGAACTATCGTATTCCTTTATTCAATAGGAGCTACACCAATCGACAACTGACATTCCTACCAACAGGGCATAAGGCATAAGCGTTCTCATTTCTCCACATACTCACTGATACTTGTTATTTTCAGTTTTTTGTTTTGTTTTGTTTTTTGATTGGAGCCATCCTAATAGGTGTAAGGTGATATTTCGTTGCAGTTTTGACTTGGATTTCCCTAATGATTACTGATGTTAAGAATCTCTTCATGTGCTTATTGACCATTTTGATATTCTCTTTGAATATATATATACTCAATTCTTTTGCCCATTTTTGAATCATGTTTTTGTTGTTATTGTTGTTGAGTTTCAGAAACTTTCTACATAGCCTAGGTATTAATCCTTTATCGGATCTAGCTATTATTCCCTTTCAGTCCATAGGTGGCGTATTCTCTCTGTTGGTAGTATCTTTGGATGCTGTTAAGCTTTGGACGTTTGTTCCCCAAAAATCTCATGTTGAAATATAACCTCTAATGTTGGAAATGAGGCTGAATTGGAGGTGGCTGGGACACGGAGATGTATCCCTCATGAATGATTTAGTGCCCTCCCCACAGTAACGAGTGAGTTTTCACTCTGTAAGTTCATGTGAGAGCTGGTTGTTTAAAAGAGACTGGCATCTCCCTTGTGCTCCCTCTCTCTTGCCATGCGATGTGCCTGCTCCCCATTTGCCTTCTGCCATGATTGAACGCTTCCTGGGGCCTCACCAGAAGCCACTGCTGGTGCCATGCTTCTTGTATAGCCTGCAAAACTGTTGAGTGAAATAAACTTCTCATCTTTATAAATTTCATCTGACTGGTATTAAAGTACTGTTGGCCTTGCAGAATGAGTTTGGAAGTGTTCCCTCCTATTCAATTTTTGGAAAAGTTTGAGAAGAACTGGTTTATTTCTTTAAATGTTTGGTAGAATCACGAGTGACACTGTCAGGTCCAGGGTTTCTCTTTTTCTGAAAATATTTGGTTGCTGATTTTATCTCCTAACTAATCATAGGTGTATTCAGATTTTCAATCTCCTTATAATTTAGTCTTGGTAGGTATTAGACATCTAGAAATTTTTTGGTTCATTTAGGTTATCTAATTGTTGGTGCACAATTTTTCATAGTACTTTTTCAATAATACTTTTTATTACTGTAGAATCTGTAGAAATATCTCCACTTTCATTTCTGATTTTATTAATAGAATTTTGACTTTTTCTTAGTACAGCTAGCTAAAATTTTATCAATTTTGTTGGTGTTTTTAAACAATTACCTTTTTGTTTCATTAATTTTTAAATTGTTTTTCTAGTCTCCATTTTAAAAATATTTGCTTTAATTTCTGATTTTTTCTTTTTTCAGCTTGCTTTGGATTTAGCTTGCTCTTCTTTTTCTAATCTTTAATTTGTTAAGTTTGGTTGTTGACTTGAGGTCTTTCTTATGTTATCTTTTCAATGTTACCATTTACCGCCATAAAATTTCCCCTTAGCACTGGTGTTAGTGCTTCCATAACTTCTGATAAATTCTGTTTTTGTTTTCATTTTTCTCTAAGAATTTTCTAATTTCCCTTGTAATTTGTTGTTTCATTAATTGTTGAAAGTATGTTGTTTTACAATTTGTGAATTTTCCATTTTTTTTCTGTTATTGATTTCTAACTTCATCTCATTGTGGTCAGAGAAGATATCTTGTATCATATCTACATTTTAAATCTATTGAGATGTAATTTCAGGCATAACATATGGTCTCTTCTGGTAAATTTTCCATGTTCACTTGAGAAAAATGTGTGTGTCATTGTTCCTGGGTAGAATGTTTTATAAATGTCAGATATAGTTGGTCTGTTGAATTACTTAAGTCTTCTATTTACATATTTTTGTCTGATTGTTTTATACTTTAGTGAGAGTGGGGTATTGAAGTCTCCAAATACTATGTCTATTTTTCTCTTTAGTTTTGTCAGTTTTTGCTTCATGTATTTTGATAATCTGTGATTAGGCATGTAAATGTGATTATTATAATTGTTATTTCTTGTTGCTGTATTAAATATTTTATTAATATGTAGTATCTAATATATAACTTGTAAATTTTTTGATTTAAAGTTTATTTTTTCAGATATTAGTATAGCTGCTCCTGATCACTTTTAGTTACTATTTGTCTGAAATATCTTTTTCCATCCTTTTACTTTCAATCTATTTGTGTCTCTGGCTCTTAAATGAGTCTCTGGTAAACAGCATATAGTTGGATTATGTGTTTTTTAAGTCCATTATGCATATCTCTGTCTTTTGATTAGATAATTTAATACAATTACATTTAAAGCAATTACCAGTAAAAAGAGACTTCTATCATAGCTCTCTGTTTCTAAATACATTGTAGGTTTTGTCCTTCATTTCTTACATTATAATTTTTTTGTAAATTTATCTGAAACTTTTGTAGTGAACTGTTGCATTTCTTTCTCATTTTCCTTTCTGTATATTCTAAAGTTATTTTATTTGTGGTTACCATAAGGATTATATTTACTTGCATAAATTTATGTCAGATTAATTCCAATAACATATAAATACTGTTTCTTTACAGCTCTGTCCCATCTTTTTCAGTTGATAGCATAAAATTAGGCTTTTATAGATCGTGTGCCCAAAACAGAGTAATAAGTATTTTAAATGCATTAGTCTTTTAAAGTATGTAGAAAAATAGGTGGAGTTCTACTTAAAGTTATATTAATACTAGCTGTTAGACAAAAAAAAATTCATATATATTTGTTTCTTAAGTCATATACATTAAAAAAGTAGAGTTATAAGCTTTTGTTAGAATAATGCTAGCTTTTATAATTGCCATATATTTTCCTTTACTGAGACATTTATTTCTTTATATGACTTCGAGTTATTGCCTAATCTTCTTTCATTTTGCCCTGAAAGACTACCTCAGGGTAATAGACTTCCTCAGATTTTCTTTATCTGGAAATGTCTAAGTGCTCTCTCAGTTTTTTTTTTTTTTTTTTTTTTTTTTTTTTTTTTTTTTGGGACGGAGTTTCGCTCTTGTTACCCAGGCTGGAGTGCAATGGCGCAATCTCGGCTCACCACAACCTCCGCCTCCTGGGTTCAGGCAATTCTCCTGCCTCAGCCTCCTGAGTAGCTGGGATTACAGGCACGTGCCACCATGCCCAGCTAATTTTTTGTATTTTTAGTAGAGACGGGGTTTCACCATGTTGACCAGGTTGGTCTTGATCTCTTGACCTCGTGATCCACCCGCCTCAGCCTCCCAAAGTGCTGGGATTACAGGCTTGAGCCACCGCACCCGGCTGCTCTCTCAGTTTTGAAGGACAGCTTTGCCAAGTATCAAATTTCTAGTTGACAATTTTTGTTTTGTTTTGTTTTGGCCCTTTTAATCTATAGCCTTCTTGTACCTGAAGTTTCTGAGGAGAAATCTTTTGAAAAACTTATTTCTGCATTTGATCACAGAGGTGCCAACACAGATGTGGGTGGTTATTGCTTTTGCACATCCCTCCATTGTTAAAGCCTCTCCCTTCTGCTGACATTACTTTCAGGTTTAGAGAGCCAGTACTCTTCCCTATGTTCACTATTCTCTTTTTTCTTTTTTGCACACTAGCATTAAAGATCAGGCCATTCAGAAAGTAACTGCATATTTAGGAAAAACAAAAGGAAAAAGTTCCAGCTCAGATCAGAAAAACCCTGAGAATACCTTAAGTTTAGATGTCAGTCAGATCCTGAGCACAGAGAAGACTGCAACAATTAAGAAAAAAAGAAAACAATAGATAAACAAACAAACAAAAAACAGCAAACCCGAGGAAGGGGGAAAATATGATTTCCAGAATTATCAGATTAATTGATTCAAATGTCCAGTTCTCAACAAAAAATTACAGAGCGTACTAAGAAAAAGAAAATATGGCCCTTTTATGTCATGAGTCATCTCTCTCATGAAGCTTTCAAATTCTCTCTTTGTGTTTGGCTTTAGAGAGTTTGATTGCAATGTGTCTTGTGGATCTCTGCGTTCATTGAGCTTCTTGGATGTTTATATTCATGTTTTTTAAATCAAATTTGAGACATTTTCAGCCACTATTTTTCCAAATATTCTCTTTTCTTTTATCTCTCTTTCCTTCCAGAAAGTTTATAATACACATGTTGATTTGCTTAATGGTACCCAAAGCATTTCTTAGGCTCTGTTCACTTTTCTTTAATCTTTTTTCTTTCTGTTTATAAGACTTGATCATTTCAATTATCCTAAACTCAGATTCACTGATTCTTTATTCTGCCTGCTCAAATCTGTCTTTGAATCTCCTTAGTCAATTTTATTTCAGTTATTGTGTTTTTCAGCTCTTGAATTTTTTTGGTCCCTTTTTATGTTTTTAAAAAATCTCTTTGTTGATATTTCTATTTTGTTAATACACTTTTCCCTTAACTTTCTGCATACATTCCTTTAGTTTTTGAAGCAAGAACATTTAAGACATTTTAAAGTCATTATCTAGTAGATCTACGATCAGGTTCTTTTCATGGCTGGTATCTGTTGACTTATTTTTTTCCTTTGAATGAGCCATATTTTCCTCTTTCTTGGCATGCTTTTTAATTTTTGTTGAAAACGGAGCATCTGAATCAAATAATCTGATAATTCTGGAAATCTTATTTTCCCCGTTTCTTAGGTTTGCTGTTTTTTAAAATTCTTTTTTGTTTATGCTTTTTAGTTGTTAATTGTTGCAGTCTTCTTTGTGCTCAGAATTAGACTGGCATCTAAACTTACAATATTCTCAAGTTATTTTCTGAGGCTGAATCTTTCCCTGGACATGCCTAATCACTTTTAATTTTTTGCCCATATATGCAGTTGCGTTCTGAATGGCCCAATCTTTAATGTCTGGCACTCTAAACGGGAAAAAAGAGAATGATGAAAGTAGGGAAGGGTGCTGTCCCTTTAAATCTCCTGGAAGTAATGTTAGCAGAAGGGAGGGGCTTTAATAATGGAGGGATGTGCAAAAGCAATAACCACCCACATTGTTGTTGGGACCTCTGTGATCAAATGCAGCAATAAGCAATCACAGCACAGATCCTTGATATTTGAAGAACACATTAATTTTTTTTTGCTTACCCTGGCTCCTACAAGCTTTTTGTGAGCGGCTCTCAGCACTCCTACACAGCTGCCTGTCATAAAATTAATTGCAATTTGCTGTCCAAGTCTTTCCCTGGAAGTTACAAGCTTTCAATAGAACCCAGAGTTACAAAAAATTATATGAGACAGATTCTTCCAGTGTAATTATTGTTCAGATATGAAGACAGATTCTTGGTGCTTCCCACTGTGCCATCTTCCTAGTCCCATAATATACATTTAGTTTTCAAAACAGTTATATGAAAGAGATATGTGGAGATTGGGGCAAAGAGATGCTCAGTACACTGACCAAAGTTTCATATTTGGTTGCAGAGCTGGGATTTAAATCCAGCAGGTCTGACTCCTGGGATTTAAATCCAGCAGGTCTGACTCCTGAACCCACACTTTTAACCACCATGCTATACAACCTCTCTCTATGACTCTTCATGTCCTCTGTGGCCCTCTATGATAATATACTTTGTACTTTATTAATTAGTACTAAAAAACTGAAGTTACATTTATATTTTTAATTGTACACATTTTAATTACACACTTGTGTTTTAAAAGACTGTAAAAAATGCTTAATGACTACTTCAAAGTCTGGCTGTGAAGGCTATAGGAAATTCTCATTCAATTGAGCAATAAGTCTTTCTTGTTAAGAATATGAAAGTTGTGAAATCTGTTTATTTTCTCTTTTCTTTGAATCTTTTCATGTGTCAGCTGTAATGCTGTTGAATCAAAGACATTTGATTACCATCTATGTTCTCCCCTTAAACTGAATGGAGAGCTTTGAGGAAGATTGGCAGGCTTGCATAATGGACTATTTTGACATTTGCAAAGTATTGCAATAGGAGAGAACTTATAACTCCTCTGCTCTACGTTGTAAAACACAATTTAGTGCCAGACTTGTTAGGGGTTTCAGAACTTTTTGCTTCACCAAGTATTGGTTCCCCAAAAAGTCCAATCTACCATCTCTTTCTATTCTAGAAGGCAGCCCTATTGGGTAGATAGTATAAAAGTCTGTAATAGTTATTCTTCCATATAAAAAAGATTCCCTTTTTTGTAAGTGCTTTCAGCAGAAAACAATGTATATGTAATCATTGTTTAGAAGGGAAAAAAGGCAATTCAGCCTTTTAATTATTTACCCATCCCTCCTTAGTGGAGATATCACTTGATTTTGTATGGAAGTGTTGGGGTAAGAAGGCAGAAAAATCATGTGATGTATCATTCATTCTTCCCCATTTTCTCAGCAGTTACACTGATAGTGCTTCTTAAATTTAACAGTTTTCTGCCTCTTCATACTTGGTCACAAATCATATTACCAAAGCCTGTCATAAAAAATTCTGTGAAATTTTAAATGCTAACTCCCTAAGCTATATAAAGTTTTTCCAGTTTCAATATCAATGTGATAAATTATATTGTCAAACACTTTTTTATACTTGATTATATAAACAGCTTTCAAAAACTCTGATGATTTAGGATTAATTACCTACAAGTTCTCTTGACTAACACAATATTCCTAACTAGTTCATTTTCAGAAAACGTATTTCTCTAATGGATCAGAAAAAAAATTGTTCCCCACATTCTATTCCAGGCCATCATAGGAAGTAGAAAAATTCTTCGTATCCAAAATAATAGAGGTTATAAGGCAAAGTTTTTACAAACATTTTGCCAACATGTACGTCTGGATGTTGAATAAGACTTTTTTTCTTATAGATGAAATCATACTACTTTTCCTATTTTTGTATATGCATCTTAATGAATAGCAGCAACATATCCTATCATTTCCAGATGAAATATATGTTTTGTAGTTGTTGAATGATGAATGGCCTATAGTCCATAATATATTTCCCTCCTAGAGAAAGTAACCAGCCAAGGGAAATATTTATTTCCTCAGAGTCTAAGCAAAACATTGAAAAAAAATCACCATGAATGGTGGGAATCTAGCAGAAGGCAGAGAACTGTGAGAACGATGGTGCTAGAAAACAGACAATTTTAAGGAATAATTTAAAAAAAAATTGGTCATCAAACAATGTAGTCTGAGAATAATAGTTTAGATCATAAATATATTTGAAATATTTCTCCAGATCAAAATATGGCTTTTTATTTTTATCTATTGAGATGGAGTTTCCCTCTGTCCCTGAGGCTGGAATACAGTGGCGTGACCTTGGCTCACTACAACCTCCACCTCTTGGGTTCAAGTGAGTCTCCTGCCTCAGCCTCCTTAGTAGCTGGGACTACAGGTACATGCCACAACTCCCAGCTAATTTTTGCATATTTACTAGAGACAGGGTTTCACCATGTTGGCCAGGCTGTGCTTAAACTTCTGATCTCAGCTGATCCACCTGTTTAGGCCTCCCAAAGTGGTGGGATTACAGGTTTGAGCCACCACGTCCAGCCAAAATATGTCTTAAATGTTCACATCATATTTATGTATATGTATTAAATGCACATATTATTTTGATGGATTCTTAAAAGTGTTATTATATATTATAATAATCACATGATTGGAGTAGGAAGAATTGAGATCCTAGAACTTAGTCCTGAACTGGTTATTAATCTACACCTCAAGGATTTCAATAATAACCTGGGCATACTGTTGTCTATCTCAAAAGGCAGTTGTGAATATTAAGTGGGAGAGATTATTCAAAAGGTGCCCATCAGAAAAATAACCAATAGGAAACTCTTGAATAAACTTCTGTGCCCTTTCCCTGCCCCATTATTAATAATGTCACATTATAAACATTAAGTATTTTAGTGGCACACGTTTTTAAGAATATTGCTTCTGATGCTGTTATATACAGAGGGAAAGAGCTTAGTAAAATGGAAGAAAAAATATTCATACATCTGGTGGCTATCTCTCTGAGCCAAATGGTTTAAGCAGGTGGCTCATAACTGTGAGACTACTTAAAATTAATGATATCAATGTGTTGATAATAATCCACTGTTGATTAAGAAATTTATATGTGCACAAAAGATCTATGTGGCATTTGTTATGCAAGTTTAAAAATTCAATTTTTACCTTTTCCTCATGACAAATCTTTATACATATATATAGAGAGAGATGTGACCTTAAGATCACTCAAAGGTAGGTTGTATATTTTCTTCTAATAGTGACTTCATAATGGCTTGTGAACGTAGAAAGTTGAGATGCGAAGTTGCATTGTTTAATACAAAACAGATAATTTTATCTAAAAAGACAGGCATTGTCACCCAATCTAGTTTTCAGAGAACTTCAGTCCCCACTAAAATGAATGAAATGTTCTTATGACTATTGTGAAGAAATGTACTTGTAGAACATAATTTTTATATTTTTAAATTTTCAGTACTGGAGAGCATCACCAAACTGTTCTTGTAGTCAGCAGGTTGATCTGATGCATAACTCTGTCTCTAGGTCAAGATATTCAAACCTCATCAATATAAAGAACATTTATGCTATTATTTTCTATACAATGCCAGTTAAACTAATTGTCTATTAGGTTGTTGATGCAAAACTTGAAAAGGAAGATGCTAGAACATAGTCCAGTTTTATACAGTTTACAGTTTTACAGAATTTGTAGTAATGTTAAACAGCTCTTGAAGACTTTTTAAGCAGCTGGGATTACCTAACAATTATACATTAATGCACTCCTGTTTAAAGGATCCAAGATAGATAAGGGTAATCAATAATATGGTTGTATTTTTCATTCATTTCATAGGTTAAATGATATAGAATAAAAATAATAACCACAGCTCTCACTTATAAATTTACTATAGGTCAAGAATTGTGTTACAAGTTCTTTATGGGTATTATTTATTTAACGTTTAACATATCCCTGTAAGAGATGGAAGACATTATTAATATTTTTAAACACTGAAACTTAAGCCTGGATCACAAAAGGAGTTTGCCAAAATTTTACGTTTCTAATTTAACTGGAATGCAGTTTGTATACATTAAAATGGCAGGTTTGTATAAAAGCCTAATTACAGTACCAATGGATTCTTAGGATTAATAGTGCTTTTGTGTCTTAATGAATATCACCTTTTCCTCAGCCCTCTCACTTGTACTGGCATGAAAACTGAGAACTAAATAACTCCTAAAATCCCATCATGAATCAGACAGCTTACATCTAAATGCCTTTATGATTGGAGCCAAATCCTTCTGATTTTTGAAAGCATATATCATTCTTTTGAGTCTGAGATATGTCAATTGCCATGAAAACATTTTTGACAGTAAAATCAATTATGCTTTGAAAATGTTTAAAACGGTAGTAGCAGAAGTGCTATCAAGACAACATTTACAACATCAGAAAAAGGGCAGTCCTTATATGTAATATTATAGGAAGTGATATCTGCTGTGAAATATTACAATACCCTTGTAGAAATTAAGAATTAAGTCAGCCTAAGAAAAGATTCAGGGAAACATAAATTAGATTTCTTTTTTGGTTTGTACCAGTGAGGATGCTATAAACAATGCAAGTAACATCTTAAGTATGAACGATGGAACATTGTAGGCTAAACGTGTTTTCCATAAATAATGTGTTGAGATCAATTAGCATCCCCAATGAAATATATACAGCAACTCTAAATGACATAAGCCGAAATGTGCAAAAGCAGAGGAATGTAAATTTTCTGGGAGAAATTTAATACATTTACTTTGGAACTACACCAAAGCTTTTATCTTCTGTGAACAACTTCTAACATCATGTCAAATTGAATGACATTAGATATATTGTCTTTAATTGGGTTATTCTGTACTGAAAGGCTCTGGAAGAATAAACTTTTATAAATATACCTTTAAAGTATCTAATAGAGTGGCTTGTGCCAAAATTTACATTAGGGACAATTAAAAAATAAGAATGTGTGTTGGAACAGAAAAAAGGCAAGAAGATTTGTGTAAATATGGCCAAGGCTTTAATTGGAGTCATAAATTAAGAAAAATACTATCAAGGGTCTAGATCTACCTGCATAAGAAAACAGGATTTTAAAATTCTCTTCTTCATGTAATCCAGAAGTGAGAGAAAGTGATCAGATGAAGAAGGAATGAATAAAAAGGTGGAACAAAAAGAAAATGGGGAGAAATTAAAAAGGGATTAGCCAGGAGAATGAGAAGAGGTAGAAGGGAAGGAGAATGAAAGTAGGGAGAGGTATTTTGAGAGCACCAAGTTAAATAAGGGTTCCAGGACCAGAGTGGCTAGCAACCCTGTCCTGATGGAAAATGAAGGGGAGCTGGACATGGGTATTTTTACAGGGTATTATTTTGACCTGGTTGATGACCTAATGACCAGTTGTCCAACCAGTAACCAGGGGATCCCTCACGTGGGATAACTGATTATACTGGGAGATGCCCTTGTGGCTCCTATGACCTGTATCTAGTTTATGCCAGACTGACCATTATTCTCCCTCTGTGAGTCCAACCTTGTATTCTCCCTTGTGTTCTGGGGAAAACCCAGCCTGAGGCAGATGGAAGGTGCAAATTCAATATACTGCCACAATAGAAAACAACTCAAAAGATTTTTACTTACAAATCCTGGGCAAGGTGGGCATGAGTCAGGAGGGCAGACTTTCTTCCTGAGTTGAATAAAGCAGAAATTAAGGGTCAAGCTGCAACTAGCAGTATATATGAGAGATTAGAATGTGGGTCACTTTAAGTTTCTGGACAAATGCCTCAATCCTTCCTCTAAAGAAAGAGGCCAGAATGGAGAGCCCAGTCTTCTAGGCGAGGCAGAAGAGATGCATCTGAGTTATCTCTGGCCACTGGCTTGAACCACTTAGGTGTGGTATAGAATTGGAAACTGTGTCAGCGTGACTGAGCCTTTCTTCTAGTATAAGAAAGTTAAACTGGTGTTCAAAATGGATACTGAGGCAACATAAAATTATAAGAATTCAACGATGACAGGGAAAAGTGACAGGAAAGGAAAATATCTGCTCTTGCAAAAGTAATACAATGATTTTTTTTAACTTATCTCTCCAAGTTAAAAAAAGTTATATTTACTTCAGTATAGTCATGGCTGTCATGCACTGCCTCAGCTTCCTTCCTCTTTAATCATCTTATCATCTCTCCATTACCTGATACCCCAAGATATTTTGATGTTGCTTCAAATCATTTTCTTCTTTCTCTTCTCTAAGCATCATAGAATTTACTTTTCTTGGTCTTTTTTATTTTTTCACTGGTTTTTTGCTCATACACTGTAATATAAAAAGTTAAAAGAAAATTCTCTATATAAATAATTGTAAATAAAATTAAATGCCAAAGGAAATCTTGCAGAAAATATTTACTTTTCATAAAATAGACCAAAAGTTAATATTTTTAATACATTAAGGGATTATTCACACAAATAGAGAAAAAAATGCAATCTACAAAACAAGCAAAAATATAATCTAGAAGAGAAAAAAATGGTTCGATGATGGAAGAAATAAATATCCAGTAAATATACCAAAATATTTAACTTCTATAGTAATATTGTTGTGGGTGGTGGTGAGACAGAATCTCTCTCTCTTTTATCCAGGCTGGAGTGCAGTGGTGTGATCTCAACTCAATGCAACCTCTGCCTCCTGAGTTCAGGTGATTCTGCTGCCTCAGCCTCCCAAGTGGCTGGGATTATAGGTACTCACCACCATGCCTGGCTAATTTCTGTATTTTTAGTAGAGACAGGATTTCACTGTGTTGGACAGGCTGTCCTCAAACTCCTGACCTCAAAGTGATCTGCCCACCACAGCCTTCGAAAGTAGTGGAATTACAGATGTGAGCCGCCTGGGAAAAATTAACACTGTAATAATGCTTTATCACTGTCATCTATTAAACTGTAAATTGAATAAATATTTACACTCAATTAGCAACTTCTCTTTTAGGAGTCAACTTTAAGGAAATTAAGAGAGAAGAATATAAAGTATGTTTATTACAATCATACTTTTAATGATGTAAACCTGAAGGCTTTTTAAATCTCCCAAGAGAAATGTGGTTGATTATATAAATGGAAATATACAAATATATATTAATGTATGTCAACAATGTTTTAGATAGTACAATTATTGATGGGTCTTATATTATTTTTTATGTTTTCATATTTTAACATGAATATATCTGCTGTACTTATACTCAATATATTTGCCACCTTCTACGTAATTTTCTAAATTACAATATTTATTCTTCAAGATTTTCCACCGTGCATTTTTTAACCATTAATATTTTTAAGCAATTATACCAACTTTAGATACTTTTGCCATTCCTCTTCAGACATGCAAATATACCTGCATTTTGGTTACCTAATGGGAAACTACCTCAAAGCAAGTTCATCGATAAGGAAATATATGGGTTCATATGACTGTTAAGTCCAAAGGTGAGCCTAATACTCTTTATCTAAGATTAGACTCATGCCATTGAAAATTAAGCTTCTTGATTTCTGGGTAGGCTTCTTCTATTTGCTAGCAAAAAAGACACTGAAGAGTTCAGGCTTCCATGAATCTTAATACTTACAAATAAAATAAAATAAAATATTTCCTTAAAATATGAGCAGTTTAAATTCTAGATTAAGAATTTTGATTGGTTCTATTAAGTCATATACATTTAGAACTCTGATTCATTAGTATGTCTCTATTGACCTCTCTCTGGCAGAAGAGGAAGAGCTCCTTAATTGACAACCCTGCTAGAGGGAGGAGGAGGTCCCTGTTATAACACGAATTTATTGTTAGCAGTTCAGGCAAAAATACAGTTTTCAAGTACAGTATACAAACATTCTTCTAATTTTTTCCCCAAATTTATTTCTTACCTTAATCTCTGTTTTTGTTTTCTTCTGTCTAATTGATACCATAATTTTTACAGGTGTTTTTAATCATATTTAATTGTATACGCTGATGGGCTCTTTTTGCTGCATTTTTACGTATTTTGAGAAATGTCTCATTTCTTCACATTTTGTATAGGTCTCTGCATAGTGATTAAACACCTACATTGCAGTAAAATCACTAACCATGTCTGATACTAACACTGGTCAGAAATGTTGCCTTTTTTGTGGGAAACTACTTTTATTTATTTAAAAAGTAGAACCACAGAATCACATACATCCCAGAAATGGAACAAATGCCCGTCATTCCATTCTCTCTTTAACGCTAATGACCTATCCTTAGTGCCAATGACAGTACTTCTTTGAGGTTGTTTCCTTGCATATACTAGGCCTCATATACTTTTGTTTATTTGTCTTAAATAAGTTATGTTTTATTAATTTTAAAAAAATTTAATTCATAAATAAAAAAATTTAAATATATAAATTTAAAATAATATTTTTATTTGCTTTATGAATGACATTATAGAAAATAGTGTAAGTTGAATATTAAAAGGTTTACTTAGGCAACCATTTGGATTGTCCCTTTTTCTTCCCCTCCCATGTTCATTCTGAATTGTTAACCTTGTAATTCTTTACAGGGTTCACTGCATACTCTTTGGAATACATAGGGTATAACTCATACCACATTCTTAATGAAACTTGTATTCACAATGAGATTTTGCCATAGTAATATTTGTTTTACTATGAGATGTGGCTAGGAAGACAGTAGCTGCAGTTGTTAAGGTAAAATCCCATAACTAAGGAGGGATATTGTGGTTGCCTACAGCTATCATATTTCTGGTTTTTACTTAGTTAAGAATATTACAATAATTTATAGAGTTTTGGCCCATGCATGTTGATTAATCTTGCAAATAACCAATATCCAAATAAATAATATTCCTGCTGGAGAGGCAATAAAGAATGTTGATTTATTCTTAAATATAAAATGTAGAGTTAACTGTCAATTAACTGTATTAATTACAGAGATAGAACACTAAAAATTCCCAGGTAATTTATAAGCAGTATTTTTGATAAATAATTGAAATCTATCCCCTATTATTTATTCCATAACAGAAAGCAAAATTGAATGAGTTGAGTTACATGTTTTTTAGATTTCTCTAAGTTTCACTGTGCTAATGAAGGGAAAAAATGGGCAAAAGTCATTTAGCAGAAGGCAGGAGAAGAAGTCAATAGCCTGGATAATTTACAAACTTATAATCAGCTCCCAAATAATCACGGATTCACTGACTCCCTTCTGGAAAGTAATACAAGAGAAAAAAGTATCAATGTTAAGTAATTGAACTAGAAAGTACATTTTAGAGTATATTTATTTCATAACTATTGTTAATTTTATTGTCTTTGAAGTTAATTACATTAAACATATAAAAATTTGATAACAATTTTTTTTGAGGGAGGGCAATATAAGAAAAGAAGTTTGACACTGGATATCCTGCCTTTAAGTTCCAATGAACACTAATGTGGTATTTTACTTTAGGCACTTCAAGTAAACTTAACCTATTGAACCTTCATTCTGTGTAATTTCCTCTGATAATTACCAAACAAAGGCACAGATAAGTTATATTTCAAGAGAAGTGTGTAATTTGTTGTAGGGGGAAAGGACTTGTTTATAAATAATTCTAATACAAGTTACTATGAAGCAATATACTAAGGAACAGTAAGAATTACTGATTACTTCTCAGAAGGAAAACAGACATTCCTTCCTGGAGGATGTAGTATTAAAAATGATCCTAATGGGAAGGATTTCAAAATTTAGGGATGATGAAGAGGAACAGTAAAAGGTAAATGAAGTAATGATAATAGAGTAATGGAGGAAGAAATTCTGAGGTCTTGATTAAGGATTGTCATAAGTTTCAATAAACTACAGAAAATATAAAGTCAATGAATGAAATTAAAGTCAGAAGAAAAAACAAGAGTTGAAGCTAATTCATGCAGGACTTGTAATGTACTGGACTTTCATGGCAGATAACTTGATAACCTGGAAAACAGAGCCACCTTTGAAGTGAGAATATGATTTCACCTTAGATTTGCACCTGATGAGCTGTGTAAGCAACCTGACTACTTTGTGTTTACATTTGCTCATCTACTGGATTGTAATAACACTTTTGTATTAGCAGCAAGCCTGGGAACTCTACATGTAAGGTATCTACAGCACTCTCAGCACTGGATAGGTATGGCTTGCTCTGCAAAATACAGGGAGTAATGATCTAGGATTACTATAGAAAAGTATGAGGGTAGCATTGTGAAAAGCAGTTTAGGTAAATGGACATTAGAAGTGGAGAGACCAGATGGAATATTAAAGCAATACTCCTGAATTAGGTCAATGTGATTATGTGAATAGTGCAACTGATAGGGGTGAAAACAACTTTGTAAATCAGAGGAAAATCTTGAATCTGGAAGCATGAGTTGAGCAGCTTTCCATAAACAGAAGGTTTGTGGAAAGGTAAAAAAGTACGTTTTACTCCATTAAATAATTACATAGGAGAGTCTAGGAGAGATGTTTTCCTAGTATTGAAAGGCACTTCTGGAAACAGCATAAAAGTTTTTGAAGTTAAAATGTGGTTTCCAAACAATCTTAGTGGAAGAACAACAAAAGTCAAGAAGGATACGCATGGTTTTTACATCATGAAAGAACTCAGTAATATTTGTTTAAATAACCAGTGTGCAATAAAAAAGTAAATATTTTAAAGATGCAAAACTTTACGTTAACTGACTTTTCTTTCAAAAACTATGATTTACGTAGGCACCAATATAAGCAACCATAGTAGTTCATAGCAACATCTGGGATTGATAACTATTTACTAATCAAGTCTTCATATGTGGTCATATAACAGTAGGCATATATTTCAAAACAGTTATGCTGCTGATGATAATAATACCACCAATTATAATGTAAAAGTAATAATAAAAAGCCAGTATGTATTTTTTCCTAATGATATGATAGAAATTAAGAGGATAATGTGAGTTTCTTCAGACTACAGGAAAGAAAATTCACTTCCAGAGAAGTTAGTAACACTGTGTGCTCATTCTCCTAGAAAATGACATTATATTTTACTCCAAGTCCATTCTTAAAATCCCCCATTTCCTACCACTCATAATGAAACACAAGTTTCACATACACTGTGCAGGTCTTGAGTGATGAAAAACTAGTCGTGATAGGAAGAATAGTTAAAGGATAACTTATTTGAATCTTTTATGCATGTCTCTATGTCAGAGTTCTGGGCATTTCGTACTATTAGAAATAGCTCAGGATATTTTATCATACTTTTTAAAGTTGTTCTCCGTCTAACCTCAGTATTTCTTATATCTCTGAATAAATGTATTAAACATGAATGTAACTGTATTGGAGATAATATAATAGGAAGAAATGCCATAGGGAAGAGAAAAACCTAGGCAGCATTAGTTTTGCCATTTTCCATGCAGAAATCAATTATAAGAATCATATGTTATTCAAATCCCCAAACAATACAGATAAAGAAAATAAATAAAATGAAACAAAATATAATAGCACTTTTTAAATAAAAGTTTTTTTCTAAATTTAGAAACACAAATATCAATGGCATCAGATGTTTTTCTCTCAATGATTATACATTAGAGATAATTAAACAACTTTTACAGATGTCTTGGAGAGTTGAAACCTGTCACTAAAGATATCTGTATAATCATACTATCATTTGGGAAGCATGAGAGGGATATAGTCATGTGTATATAAAATCAGAATGCAGAATGCTTATGTATTTATTAAAAAACTAAATACTGAAAATTTATTAATGAGCCCTCAGAGATGAAAATAGGTAAAGAATAGACAAGCTGCTATGTGTTTTGAAAGAATACAGTGACAAAATCATGGCCAACAGCAAAAACATAGTCCAAATCATTGATACAAACATGAGTTCCACTTAAAACAAATGTAAAAATATTATTTAAATATTCAGTATGCAATGTTAAAGAATTTATTACAGTTTGGAACAGAAATTTATTTTCAAAACTACAAAAATAAGTTGAATGAAAAATTGTCCATTTTATCTTGTTACGGTGAAAGCATTTTCAACATTAAGATTTATTTGAAGTAGGCAAATTTCTTTGAAAATATAATTTACCATCAAAAGTGAAACAAGGAGAGGGACATAATGTGAACAGTTTATATCTATCAAAGAATTATTCACAGGGAGAAAATATGAGATAAATGTGGTTTCAGTAATATATCTACAAAGCAATTAAAAAACAAATGAAGACAATGCTACACTAAAAAGGCGGAAAATTTTATAAGACAAGTATAACTTTTGAATTAACTTTATGGTGATATTACCATTCAGGAAATTACAAGCCAATTTCATTAATGACCACAGATGCAAATCTCTACACAAAATATTAACACATCAAACATAAAAATTTATAAAATGAAAACTGTGATGCCACAAATTTGTATTTTCTCAGGAATAGAATATTAATTGAACATTTGAAAATTAATCAAGGTGTTTTATCACATTAGCATAACAAGAGTAAAGTTATTAAATCAACTCAATAGTGTTGTAAAAATCATTTGATGAAATCAGTGTCTATTTTTATAGACAATTACCAAACTAGAAATAGAAGTCAATGTGACAGAAAGTACTATAAAAAACATAACTTATTCATAAAAAACAGGCTTCTAAACATTACACTTGTTTATAGAAGTTTGAAAGCTTCCTGTCATATGCTACATGAAATAAGAGAATTCCCATTTTCACTATTTACATTGAATATTTTAGGTAGTATGATGAGGCAGGAAAAAATGGTATAACAATTAAAAAGGAACAAATAAAACTAATTATTTACAATAAGTATGATTGTATAAATTGCAAATAAAAAGAATATATAAATTATTAGAATATGTAAATGAAGCTGTTATTTTTCAGAGTCATTACATAAAACCAGTTGTGTATCTGAGAGTCATTACCTAAAACCAGAGTCATTACATAAAACCAGTTGTATAATCAAATAGATAATACAATTATCAAAATTTTATGATTTACAAATGCATTGGAAATATAAAGTACTTAGAAGTATGCCTAATGTTAATAAATGCAAAGAGGTGATATATCCACAGGTCAGATTTTCGGTTTTCCTTGAATTGATCTGTAGATTAAATTTATTTTATTTAAAATCTCCAAATTGTACATCTGTGTGTGAATTGGCAAGCTAGCTCTAAATTAGAGGAAATTCGAAGGGCCAAGTATATAAGTACTTTTTAAGGAAAATGATAAAATTGGAGGACATATATTACTATATATCGTAATTTATTGAAAGCTACAATAATTAAGACAGCATAATGTAGATGGAATATATACATATAAACATGTAAAAATGGAGCATAACTGAGAGTGCAGACTGTCTTCTTGATTTTTGAAAAGTTGGCATTGCAGAATATTGATGCATTCTATTCAATCAAATACATTAACACAACTGGACGGCCATGTGAGCAGCAACATTACCCCATTTCCCATGTAAATGCCAGGCAGATTGCAGTTTTAGAGTGTAGTTCTAAAATGTAAAAACTGTTTCCAGAAAATAATATGGGACACTGTTTTTATGATCTTTTGGTAGGCAGTTTTCCTAAACATAACAGAAAAATACTGACTGTAAAGGAAAACCTTGGTAAATTGTTTCACATTAGATATAAGAACTGTGTTTATCGAAAGACTTTGATTAGCTACTAAGAGTGTGAATAGCTAACCAGTGAGGTTATTTGCAATACCTGTCATGAAGAAAGTGTCTATTTTAAGAATATATAAGGAATTTCTATAAGATCATTTAAACAACCCAAAAGAAATATTGTCTTTCAACTTAAACTGGACCTTCACGAGCAAAGATGGCTAATAAATAAAGGAGAAGTTCCTTAACTTTTTTTATGAGAATAAAAATTAAAAGCGTAAAAAGATAAGTGTCATGATAGATGTAGCTGATAGCTGAATATTTAAATATTGCTGGCTGTGACTACCATGTTAAACTTTTCAAGGTTTTGTATCAATTGCAGTCTTTTAGCTTAGTTTTCTAGTTGCACTAAGTTTGGGAAGAAGAAGAAACAGATTAAAAATAAACTGTTCAAAGCAATGGAGATACTCCTGGGATGCATAACTAGCTATTCCATGATTAAAACTTTCACCAGGTTTGATTCTGTGAAGATATTTAAGTGATACTCACCTGCTTCAAACTAAACATTCTTCTGACTTAGAAACACTTCTACATTATTGAGTAACACAGCCAAACTCCTAATAATAATAAATACATCAAATTAAGTTAATTTTTTTCTCTAGGGATTATTTTAATACATTTCTTTCATGGATAAAATATTAAGTTATATTTGGTCACTAGCAGTTTAGCAGGGATTTGTTAGAATATTGTATTAGTTTCCTGTGACTGGTGTAACAAATTGCCGCACCTGATTGACTAAAACAACAGAAATTTATTATTTAAAGTTCTGGAGGCCAGAAGTATGAAATTAGATGTCAGCAGAGCCCATGGTTTCTAGGAAGGCTTTACAAGAGAATCCATTTTGTGCCTCTTCTAGCTTCTGATGGCTGCTGTCATTCTTTGGTTTGTGACTGAATTATGTTTGATCTCTGCCTCCATTTGTGGATAGTGTTGAATCTCTTCTTTTCTCTTATAAGACACTTGCCATGGCAAATGTTTACACAAGTAATGCAGGATAATTTCTCCGTGTCAAGATCTTTAATCTCATCTACAAAGATCTTTTTTTCTTATCAAATAAGATTTACAGGTTCCAGGGATTAGGTCCTGATACATTTGAGAAACCATTATTCAGCTTTGTACAACTATTAAAAAGAGTTTCAACCTGATGTAAGGAAGCAGAATATAAACAGCTACATCTGATAGGAGAAATTCAGAAATGTTTCAAAAGGCAGAATCTCTGTTGGTGGGGGTCGTAGTTGGAGCAGAATTAAGGCAATAAACATGAGGATTAGGACAAAGGTAAAAAAAGATTCCAAAATGATGTACATGATAATAACGCTGTTCTAATGTCACTGTTAATGGAAGCCAGACACTATCTTTGAAACCAGAATACCAGAGTTGTTCTGTTTTTTTTGTGTGTGGAAGAAATTAGAAAAAGAAAGAAAAACCATGCTGTTCTGATCATAATTCTTCTGTACTTTACCAGTTTCCGGTGAAATGGTAGACAAAGAGTAAGTATAGGTAATTGACATAAATTTTTAGAAATAACTTCTGTATAATATAGAATAATTACAAAATTGTTAATTGAGAAATGCTAAATCTAGCTCTGCATGGTAGGAGTTATTTCCATGCAAATATATGATTCTAGTTTACTGCTTTATTTGTGAACTCATTCAGCTTTTATTAGCATCAACATTTTTTGTATAACATTATAAATTGGATATCTCTAGTCCAATAGAGCCAGCTTCCTTCAGTATTAGAATAGGAGTGTTTTATGCACATGGAATCTTTCTGAGAAAGGTGAATACATAATGTATACAACCTAGAATCACCACTCTCATGAAACACAGAATAATTTCCTGACAATCCTGGGGCCATCTGCTTGGCTTTTTCTACTTATTGTACAATGAAATTTCAAGAGAAGACTACAAAAAAATAGTAGTCTTCAAGAGGAGACTACTGTGTGACTTGGGCTATCAGGATTGAGCATTTTGAAACCCAACAATTTTCTTTTTGTTGTTGCTATTCTTTCGATGAATAGTGTGTCTTATTTCGTCTTAATGGTTGTGATACAACTGTCATCAACCCAGCCTTCCAGTTTTCTGACCTGCTGTGCAATGAAAAAAAGATGAGTCAGATGTCACAGAGTTATAGAGTTTGAGACAGGGGTGATGATTACTGCAGTTCTCATTTGGTTGCTAAGATATATAACAGGAGAAAATACGATATTTTCTTAGAACTTAAATGTACTTTAGAATGATAACCAGAACTTATGTAATTTACTAGAGTCAACTTTCCAAGCATAATGATATCAGTCCTTTAAATTTATGAGACAATTTATGACAACAGTATTTCTTTTAAAGCAACTGAACAGTAAAATATGGGTGGTATAATGAGATTCATACTTTTAAAATATATTTGTTCAGGACCTTTTGCCAGAGTGTCTCAGAAACCTCCCAACTAGTCTTTGTGTTCATAATTTTCTACTTATCATGTATATCAATCATTCTACTCTCAGAGTAATGTTTTAAACCTACACACTTATATCCCAAATGTAAAATTAAACATTGATTTATTCATTCAACAAATTTTTAAGTGCATAAAACAAATAAAGGCACAGTCCTTAAAGGTGTTCAACATTATGACTTATGTACACAGAAAATATATTTAAATAATTACAAAACAAATTGTAAGTAAAGGGCACGATGAGAAAGGTAAAAATCAATTATAAGAAGTTAAGAAGAGTGAGATTATTTTCCAGTGTGTGGAAAAAGGTGTGAATCTGGAGGAGGTACTTCCTGAGCTTGGACATGATTTCTGGGGTTATTTGCATACAAAGGAGGAATAGAGAATAGCTAAGAAATTTGAACTTAATTATTTAGATAATTTTTAATCACTGGTATATTTTAGGCGGAAACCTTCCACAGTGTTTATTTTTATTAACACAATAGCATTTTTTAAAGTATCACAAGTAGCCACGTCAGCATGATATGAAGAAAGAGCAATGGAATCAATAAGCTATTACAATGATGAGTATGTATGTTAAGGACTTATTCATTACAATGGATAGGAATTGGGATTTTTAAAAAGTAGAATGAACAAAACTTGTGAGCAGTTATAATTTTATTTGGAATGGTGAAAATGAGAACTTTAGGCAATTTTCTCTTTTAGATTTGACGGATGGTGGTGACATTATCTAACAAAGACAATTCAAGAAGAGAAGGCAGAAAAAGAGCTGAGAGTCCTAAAAAATTCAACTGATTTGGTATATTTTGAAACATAATTCTTTAAATGCTTTTTTCCACCTTTTAATTAGAGAAGACTTTGAATGCTGGTTTGGAATGAAGTAAAAAAGGAAGATTTCTTGTGGTACTGCCTTAGCTTGTACATCCTAGTCAGTAAAATGAGCTTGGCAGCCAGATGGACCCATTGATTACAGGAAACAACTCAACAAATACCAGCAACTATTGAAACATAAATCTTTGAGGGCAATCTTGTCTCAACCCTCTAATGTCTTATGAAATACTACTTTCAGTCATGTAGAGTTCTAGAAATTCAATATTATCTATCTTGTATTTACAGTGATATTTTGACTTCCCTTATAGATTGGAAATTGGCTTCCTGGCAGCTGCTGAGCACCCTTGACATTTAAAAGAGATTTACTTAAGAAGTAATATATTTTGTTTGGCTTATTCGTATTTAAGGGCTTGGTGGTAGGGAAAATGCAAGTCTGGAACTTAAAAGAGCCTATAGCAGGAAATACCACTTTAAAAGTTAAAATATTGATAGTTAAAACCATGTTAATTGATGTGTTCTTGGTAAGGAAAGAAAAATATAGAGAATCGTGAGATTAAAAGCATTTGAGCACTTGGGAACACCAAGATTTAAAGATGGAATAAGGAATGGCAATTGGGGAGTGAAACAGAAAAAACAAACAAACAAACAACAACAACAAAAATCAAAATTGTAGAAGAGATTAGAAACATTGTGTATGGAATGACAGGAAAAGATGGAAGTTTCAAGAAGATGATGGTGAGCAGTGTGGGAAAGTGAAAAGAAATATTTAGATGAAGACAAGGAAGATGCCAACAAGCTAATACTTGGAAAGTCTTTGGTGAGAAATTGTAATAGAAATGTGTATTTAAGACATACTAGAAGAACTGGAGAGAGGCAATGAACAGAGATCAATTGGTGGAGACTACTGTTTCAAAGTTTTGGAATGAATCAAAAATGTAGATTTTTTTCTGTGAGACAGAAATTACAGTGCCTAATTCAATAATGTAATTTTGATAGTATAGTTATAAAATCAGGAGAATGAATCTAAAGAGGAGTGATTCATTAAAGTTATAAGAAAGTTATGGAAACATTAAAGAACTAACGTTCCCAAAGAGGCAATAGAACTGTTTGGAGTAGGGAGGTAGAGACCAAGAACAGAGGAAAACGGGAAAAAAAGGAAAGTCTGCATCAAGGAAATAGGAAGACTAATATTAAAGCAGGTGAGGCGGACATTAACAAATCGAACTGATTGTGGTAAAATTTGTAGCTACTACTATGGGTTAAAAAAAGAAAAAAAAATGTTACCTAAGTAAGAATGAATTAATTAAATTCTCATTAGTAGTGATGATAAGACAATATCACATATGGTAGCTTAGATGAGAAATTAAGTGATATCGTAAGTGCTAGGATCTGAATGTGTTCCCCAAAATTCATATACTAGAACTTAATAACCAATGTAATAATAATAAGAGATGACGTCTTTAGGTGGTAAGTCGTGAAGGTGGAGCCCTCAGGAAAGGGACTAGGGTGTTTATCAAAGGCTTTCAGGAAAAGTATTAGCCTTTCAGGGTCCCTTCCCCCATGTGAGGACACAGCATTTGTCCCCTCTGGAAGATGTGGCAACAAGGCACCATCTTGGAAGCAGAAGACTGTGTCATCACTAGACAACGAACTTGCTGGAACATTGATCTTGGGCTTTCCACCCTCCAGAACTGTAAGAATAAATTTATATTGTTCATGGATTATATAATCTCAGGTATTTTGTTATAGGAGCACAAACAGACTATATACTAGGTGTTAACAGTACTGGCTTCAGGAATTTTTGTTGTTGTATCAAAAATTATCACTGCTTAACATGTTTCTCTGAGGAAATTGACTTATATGGCCAGGATGGTTTTAAATAATAGAACATTGAATTCTGCTAAGGTAAGTACATTGGTATAGATTGTGTTTGTTTGCTCTGCTTTGTGTAGAAATCAGTTGAATACAAATCAGGAAGTATTTTTTTTATCTCGTACTAAGATAAAAGTTCTAAGTTACTCTGATTGGGACATAAAGTTTATTGGTTAACACAGACGTCATATAAAGCATGAGATTTTGATAAATTGTTACTTCAGACATTTTTAGCAACAGATTATTTCCCTAAGACTCTTGAGGCACTCAACTTACACTTTCATGTTAATATAATACATTTCATACTCATATTTGATTAAGTGATCCAATATTTACATAAAATTGGGTTTACTGTAAGAAGTGAAAATTTCATAAGCAGTCTTTGGACTAAAACAACTGGCTCCAACTTCTAGATGCAGACATGCCTAAGTGTATGAGATCCTCTAGTTATGAACTATCCATATGCATACTCACAAACACACAAATTGCCACAATCAATAAAAAAACAGCAATACATTCAGCCAAAGCTCTTTGGGGTTTATCATCAATGCATAAACAAGTTAAAACGCCATGTTGAACATCACTTGTGAGTTATTCCAATGTATTACTTAATTGTTCTTTGCTTCTCTGCTTCTACATTTATCTTGTTATCCATGTTCTCAAGTTTGCTTGAGAACTCTTTCCAAAAAAATTACTAACATATTTTCCATTAAATATTAAATTTTTATAGGTACAGAAATTCCATTACCTCCTTTTAAAATAATTTTTTTTCTTACTACACTACTTACTTTTTCAGGGCTGTGTATTGTCTTTTTACTTAAGACATGACATATCTCAGAGTCTGGCATAAGTTTTATCTATTTGAGATTGGAACAATAAGTGAAAAGACAATCACAAGATGGGGGACTGTACATATCGGGAAGAATGTTGATGCTATTTTATTTTACTTTAATTCCAAAACAGATTATTTGTGCAGTGTAGAAATGGGCTGCAAAGATTCCTAAAATAATTTTGCATGACTTCAACTAATTGGAAGTTTTAACTTGAAGTCATTAATTTTTGCCATTGACTTTTTTTTTTCATTTATCCATTTGCTATAGACATATTGTTATTTCATGATATTTTATGTAATACTTTGCAATCAGACTGAGACCAATTTGTCACGAGTATCTACTAGGTTTTCCCAGTCTGATAACAGTTTTTGGCAATAATTAGATGAGTGCTGGCTGTTTCTCTACTTTCAGATAGTTAGAACCTTACTTTCAGACGGTAGTTAACACTGAGACCAAATTCTTCCACATATATAAATCTTCATTACTGAGCAGGCAGAAAAGATTCATACAAACTATTTTATTGAGTAACTTTAGTGAAGTTTTCACCTTTCTGTTGTTTAAGATGTTGGATCACAATTTATATAAAAGATTCATTCCAAGCATATGTAAAACTATTCTAAAGTCAGCATTCTTTTTTTTTTTTTTTTTTTTTTTTTTTTGAGATGGAGTTTCGCTCTTGTTACCCAGGCTGGAGTGCAATGGCACGATCTCGGCTCACCGCAACCTCCACCTCCTGGGTTCGGGCAATTCTCCTGCCTCAGCCTCCTGAGTAGCTGGGATTACAGGCACGTGCCACCATGCCCAGCTAATTTTTTGTATTTTTAGTAGAGACGGGGTTTCACCATGTTGACCAGGATGGTCTCGATCGCTTGACCTCGTGATCCACCCGCCTCGGCCTCCCAAAGTGCTGGGATTACAGGCTTGAGCCACCGCGCCCGGCCAAGTCAGCATTCTTTTAAGTTCATGTCCAACAATTACATCTTTCAACTGCATGAATGGGTACAGGAATTAAACGTAGAGTGTTTTTATGATTTCAATAGTTCACTTTAAAATAATTCAATTTAGACAAATATGATATATTACACTTCATTTTCGTATTCAGGTGTAGTCAGTTGTCCTAACCCATATTCTGTGGGTGATCAGCTTAATGTGTTTCATTGGAGGTAACCTTGAGATAACATTGTCTATAACAATATTTTGTTCTTTTTACATTAGAACAGTGAATGTTGAAATGAATGAAAAATTGATTTCATTGTTGGAAACAATGGCCTATTAACAATTATCTTAACTATCAGACTGTTAACTAGCATAGTAAATTGGAATAGATAGTTAGAGGTTTTCAAGATATGCAAATTAGATACTTCTTAACTTCCTATGACCAGGTTGTAAGAACTCTGTGGATCTAGGACCTCAAGCTTGATTCCTAAATACGCCTGTGCCACTGTTTAGGAGGATTTCTGACTCCCTGATGCCTCTTAAAAAGTGTAATAGAGGTCCGCCTTTGGAATGTTGTCATATCTGACTCTAGGGAACCTTTCATGCAAAGAGTTGATCAGAGAACATAAAATGATAGAGAGCTGGAAAATAATGTACCTAATAGAATAGGTTCTATAAATTGTGCCTGCTTTCTGATGAATGATTGCTTAATAAATGTTTATATGTGTGGCAAAATTTGGCTTAAGGCATGCTTTTATTGTAGCATGGTTGAAAAGTTGTAATGAAATAGTGAAATCTCTGCCCTCCTTGAAGTTCTCTAGTGTATATAGAAGGCATGTTCAGGTTAGCCAATGTCAGTTTGCTGTGGAGATCATTATTCTTTCACAAAGATGGGAAGTGTTTCTAATCCATTGTGTTGACCACCATTATACGGCCTAGTGAAAACTCATTTTTTTAGGCCACTCTGTTGATTGGCAAAGCCTCTGGTGCTGATAGAAGCTAAACTAAAGCTCTTCTTGTAGCTACCTAAAGATTTTCTGAAAAGAAGAATAACTGACAGTCTTTGTTGTCTGAATTCCTGATTAATGCAACTTACCGCACCTAGAATTCAATGTAAATATACAGGTAACATCATACTACTTATGCTGAGATATTCAAAGTGAATTATAGGTATCTTAATAATCTTTGGCTTTTAAGTAAGATTTTCATAGACAGTATAGCCTCACATGAATACAAGAAATTATAGATAAACCTAAATGGATTCCTAGGTATTTTCTTTTTGTAGAATTGGTACTGGGAGGGTTTGATAGCATCAGTATATATGCTACAGCAGTCTACTATCTACTTACTAATAGTGGCTTTCAAAAGAGATGGTCTCACTCTTTCAGTAGGTGTTTGGATATGGGAGGGAGCTTTTACATGTATCAAGATGATTCTCATAATGATTGAAGAATGCCACTGGGAGGCTATATTCCATAATATCCAAGGTTTAATGCCCAAGAAATACAAAGAACCATTTATCCAAAAATTTCAATTGCACCTGTATTGGAGAGCACCGCCAGCCTAAGTAGTATCATTCTTCTCATTCTTCTATTATATTGTGAATTTGGCACATTGCAATTACTATTTTCTTCTGTCTGTATCTCTACAAATCTGGAAAATTTAAGGGTGGACTGTCATTTGGGATTTTATTTTATCATAATTACTCTTTCTTGTGTCTATATTTCCACTCATCTAATTAATCTGAAGGTCTGTCACTTTACTCATCGTTTGTTGAAAATTCTACAGTGTTTGGCAAACAACAGGTTTTCAGTAAGTGTTTATGGTTGAATAAACAGTATGTATATGTTGCAAAGTGGCTTTGTGTCCTTTAGGAAATGCTAAAGTTTGCTTCACGAAGCTGATTTAAACATTTTCAGATATTTGAGATGAGCAATATCTAACTTTAAATAGTTAAAGACTAATAAGGTTGAATGTATTTGTCCTACAACTGGTAGGAATTTTCTAGTTGGTGGAATTTTTAACAAGGGTGGAGAAACACAATAAGGAGTGCTCTAATCTGGCCTTCCTAGGTAAGTTAGAGTCAGATGTCTCTAAAGATAATTCAGTTTTTTACTACTTGTTCCTTTAATGCTAGTGTTAAACAAGTTTCAGCACAAACAGGAAAGCTACATCTTCACCTCCACTTTCTACAGAAATACATTTCTGAGTTTATTTTTTTCCTGATTGTCAAAAATGTAGGGCTTCAATGCTATTTTTTTTGGTAGAAATTATATTTGAAAATAATTACACATGTTGAGACACAAACTGTTGTCTTATGAAGCATCATAATACTCTCTAAATGCTTCATAATTCCATTAGGATATTCAAATTTCATTTTGTATTTTGTGCACTAAATTTTGTTCTTTGAATATTTAGTAAGATATCCAAGTTCATGTAAACCTTTTCATAAAAATTTTATAGAACCTTAACAATCTCTAAGACTGTAGTCTATAAATCCCACTAATATTTTGCTAACAAACTGCAGAAGACAAAGCAAACCACTACCAGACTGAATTTTACTGCTTCCTTGGGTTCTTTGGGATTTCTGTTTTAGTGCACAATATTGAGGTGAAAATTGGTTTTCTTTTTCTACTTTTATAGTGAATGTGTTTATATGTGTGTATATTTCTTTTCAAAAAATACTTTTGATTTCCATCTACTGTGTAAAAATCAACAATATAATATAGACTTTTTTTTTAACTAGAACATTTTGCATGCTGATAATAATTGATTCATTGGGCTAACCAGATTTTACTTAACTTGCAGCACTTCAGCAGATTCAGGGTTAAAGAGTGGGTTTTAGGAACCCATCTATTATATCGTTAGTCTATAATAAGAGGCTATCTGGAGCTTAGAATAAGCACAAGTGAAATGGTATAATTTCAGGAATGGGAATATTGCATAGGCTGAGAGAAGGTTAGAAGGTTTGGATGGCAGTGTTGTATTGAAGCAGAAGAATATATCATTTAAAGAAGGTTTCTGCAGGGCAAGCATATACCTATATTTGCTTTAATATTTTGGAATTTACATGATGATAGTATGCTTACAACTTTCTATTATCTCACTACCATTAATACAAAGAAGAGTAGCTTTAAACCTAACTTAAATTATGAATTGTTTTTTAAATAAAACTGCTAGGAAACAGAGCTGGGTTAGAAGATTATTGAAATCCAGATTCTCCCTCTGGATTCATAATTTCAAGTTCACATTCACAATATTAGAATGTGTAGCTGTGTGAATTGTTTGTTCTGCAAGTAGCATAATGGTGGCAACAAACAGCGGGTAGATTCATTTTTTATCCACTTGAAAATCTCCAGTCATATTTATTCTAAGAATAGGTCAGATAAATATGACCTTACTAGCAATGAATAAAATTAGCAAAAAAGAAACATGTAGAACGTGTTTAGAGGAACTGCCTTCTCAGATAGGAAATGAAAAGTTGTTTTATTTCTTGATATCATTACAGAATCATACTGATCTGCCATCACCAAAAAGAAATTCTGCTTTAAAATTTTTTGCGTTAACTCTCTTGATCAATTTATTATATTTCAATTATTTTATTTTTCACTCGGATTGGTAATAAAATAAAGACAAATCTCATGTATTCTTGTCAAAGTCTCCATGAACTCTGACACCAAACATACAATTGGACATCTCTGTAAGCAATAGTCACAGTTTGAGCCTGAGTTTAGTTTGTTACATATTAAAGACATAATTGTTCCTAATTTAAAAAGGCAATACAAACCCCTCAATCAAAAACTATCATTGGTTTTATTTAGATACACAATATTATTTTGTTGGTGAGAAGGGAATGTACAATATGTAAGTGATATTGGCATGGCATTTTGGATATTGTTTTCATGAAGTTAACACTTGTCTGCAAGGAACTGGTGAAGTGAGACTGACAAACTATGTCTCATTAATTCTAGAAGAGCTGTCAGATACCTACAACATTCAGCTACTACAGTGATTTGAATAGAACTAAAACTGTTATGGAGATTTAAATTGAAGGCTACATATGTCATTCCCAGTAGCCAAATTCATTGAATCCCATTTCTATTCTACCTTTGAAAGGCAATATAGTCATAGCAGAATTTGTTGGATGTAAAATAGAACGTATTGTACTTACTAAAAACAAACTGATTTTTATTGTTTTATTGCGTGGTCTACTATTATCTAGCTTATACTGAAAAGAAAAGTGCAATTTTATACTTTATGAAAGTTTTAACTTCCTTTGCTTTTTAGTTACTCACATCTTAATATTTCTTTTAAAATTTGTTGAATCAAATATTTATCTAATTGATAAGAGATCTTTCTTACTTGTTGCTAAATGATTGAATTCATTTAATTTCTAACATTTTACTTTAAACACAATATATTTTTCTTGTTAAATATTACTATCTTGACCATCTGCAAGGACCTAGTGACGTGGAGGGTTGAATTGGGTAGAGTCAGACAAAATAAACGGTTGGGGACTATAAATCACTTGAGAGGGCATACCCAGTCTAATTATATTTAAATTCCTGAATATTTCCAATGTAATATTTGAAAAACAAAATGTTTTCATGGACCATATTAGACCTTTTACTCCTAGGCTACAAACCTATCCACTTCACTACTGTACTGAATATTATAGGCAATCATAACACAATGCTAAGGACATGTAACTAAACATAGAAAAGGTATAGTAAAATATAGTATTCAAAACAATGATACAGTTATGTAGAGCACTTACCACAAATAGATCTTACAGCACTAGAGGTTCTCTGGGTGAGTCAGTGAATAAGTAGTGGGTGATTGTGAAGACCTAAGACAGTATGTTACTCTACTATAGACTTCATAAACGCTGTAAACTTAGAAGAAAATAAACTTATGAAAAAAAAAATTTCTTTAGTAATAAATTGATCTTGGCGTACCATAACATTTACACTTAAGTAACGTTAAATTTTTAAACTTTCACTTGTAATAATGCTTAGCTTAAAACACACATTGCACAATTGTACAAAAATATATTGTTTTTAATATCCCATGAGCTTATTTCTATTTAAATCTGTATTGTTTTACTTTTCCAACTTTCGGTCAAATATTAAGACACAAACACACACATTAGCCAAGGCCTGCACTACACAGGGTCAAGGTCATTGACATTGTTATCTTCCATCTTCACATTTTGTCCCATTTAAAAGTCTTAAGGGGCAATAAAAGCATGGACATGTCATCTCCTAATATATCAATTCCTTCTTCTGGAATACCTACTGAAGTACCTATCTGAGGCTGTTTTACAGTTAACTTAAAAAATAGTATGAGCAGAAGGTTCATACTTTAAAATGCATATAAAAATTATAGTATGGTATATAAATACATAAACCAATAACACTCGTTCATTATCATGACCATGTATCATGTAACATACATAGTTGAAAGTACTATTTTTTGATATGACTGGCAGCACAGTAGAATTGTTTAAATCAACATCAAAACAAACACATATTACACTACAATGTTATGATGGCTATGACATCACTAGGAGATAGGAATTTTCAGCTCCCTTACATTCTTACGGACCATCATTATATGTTAGTAGTCTGTTGTTTACTGCAATGTCATTATGCAGTATGTAACTACATTTTCTTGAGAACTTTGCCTCTATATTAATTGAGGATTTGACCTGTAGTTTTCTTATGATATCTTTGGCTTTCAGAGTCCCCAACTTCCTCCTCTTCAGCATGTATGTCCTCTCCCTCCATCTGCTCTCAATGCCTTCCCTCTGAAGATTGACTAAGAATGCACCAATCTTCCAGTTCTCCTGATTCCTCAGTGGGAGATATTCTTCCTGGTTCCATCTAGTCAACTGTCTTGGAGTAAGACGCAGCCATCTCTCCATGCATTTATGGACTGGCTTCCTGTATGGAAATAGCTTTATCAATCAACCTGGCTAGAGATTCTATGGACCTCACAAACCTTTTCTGTGAATTTATCTTCTATGGAATTGTGTGTGTAGATTTCTAATTAGAGCTATATGCTGTTTTTATTTTTATTTTTTCAGTAACACAATCCTTTGCATTCACCCTTTTTCATCTTCTTTGCATTAATTACACCATCAACATGTCTGAACCTTATGACAAACAACTTAATTCCACATATGCATTCATGGTGAGGAAAAGAATCATTTTAAGTGAACAATTCAACATTTTGAAGATTGACATATTTTTACATGATTTCTTCTCTCAGTTAATGATATTTATATCTACCCATTTCCCAAACTGAAAACATTCCCAAAGCATCTTTAGTTCATATCACTTACTCCTTTATTTAATCACTAATACATGTGATTAGACCTTCCAAGTTGCCTTTGGAAATTTCACCACATCATTCCCACCATGATTCTCTTTTTGAATAATCCAGTGTCTGTTACTAATACAAACTCCTCTTCCTAAAACTCAAATGTTATTTGTGTAATCATCTGCTAATCTTTCTGTCTCTCTCCTCCACAACACACACACATAACCACACACAAACCTTTACCTTTTCCACATCTTTACTTATGCTAATACCATGCTAGTAAGTCCAAAATCATAAGAATGATACATAAGATCCCTGTTAAATATTTTAACTTAGTCATACAGCTTTGTATTTTCTGGTAATTTGGATACATGATTTTCTCCTAAATGCTGTAGTCTCTATTAAACAATGGCTCCTGATTTCTTCTACACATCTTTGCCATTGAAATTATTATCAAAACAAACTTTGCAAAAAGTATAGCAGTGAGAAAATTATGACCGTAAAAGAGATCTGACCTAACCAACCCCATCTTGCTATAACCTCCAAATTGCCCGTTGTCATTCCTGGGAATGGGCCAAGCTGATTTTGAGAGAAATGTAGTTTATAGTTTAAATGACGATAGCCATTCTCAAAACTAAAATGCCTTTAAAAATTAATTTAAAAACCCCTAAGTTTAGGATTACAAAAGGAGCCTGAATTCTGGTAAGTTGCAGGCATAGTTAAATGATTACCAGATGATTATCAGACATCATTCCAGATGTCACAATATTTGTAACTTCCCCAGTTACTCCTGTAAATAACTTCTCTGTTGCAGAACCTAAAATTGGCCTTTTGAGATGTCTTTTCAGACTTCTGAATTTCTGTTGACTGGATGACTTCATCTGGACCTGAGACTCATGATTCACTTGGCCCCATGGCCCCCACCCAGAAGCAGACTCAGTGCATGAGAATTATTTTCCACATCCCTGTGATTGCATCCCCAACCAATCAACAGTACCCGTTCCTTAGCCCCCTGCCCACCAAACTATCCTTGAAAAACCCTAGCCTCTAAATTTTGGGAGAGGCTGGTTTGAGTAAAAGGAAAACCCTGGTCCTCCACTGAGGTGACTATGTGTATTAAACTCCCTCTATTGCAATTCCTTTGTCTTGATAAGTTGGCTTCATCTGAGCAGTGGGCAAACAAACAAACAAACAAACAAAAACCTTACTTGACAGTTATACTATTCTGTCTGATTGAAATGTCCTACTTGCATTAAGTCTACCACACCTCAGTCTGATTTCCATTTTTAAATAAAAGCTTGGACCCTTTTTCTATTTCTTTCTTTCTCATCTCTATCTTTATCTAACTCTAAAACATATATTTTAAAATTTCCTCTATATGGAAAAATATATTTTCTAATTTTTGGTTATGTATTCAAATTACAGGGGAAAGTTGTAGAGATTTTTGTATCAATAAAGTAGATATCATAGACAGGGCAATGCTCTTTTATCATGTCTTTCCATTTTCCTTTCTTTATTTCTATAAGCATTTGTTAGACATTTTTTATGTACCATCTTCATGGAAACTATCACCTCTTTTGCAATTCTCAACTCCTGAATTAGCGTATTTTTCGTCATAATTGGTTGAGTTACTTTTGCTATGTCAAACATCTATCTATTGTCTTAATTTCTTCCAGAGCACAAATTGTCCATATGTTTATGTCTCAACTCAATTTCATATATTCAGATATTAGAGAAATAAAAATCCAGCAAAATAAAAAAAAAATGAAAATACACAGGATTAGAAAAGGGTATAATGATAACAGATTCATTAATTGTTAGGGGTTTCTAATGCACTAGAAAAATATAATATATTTAAATTATAACAATGTTTTTATTATTAACTTTTTAAGTCTTACTAGAAGTTTTCTATCTTTTATCTTAATTTTTGGTAGATGGAAAATCACTCTACATTGAAATTTATGTGCTACAAATCACATATAATTTATATAGGTTCACATGCCATAGAATACCTTGTTCTCATTTTTTTCAGTGTAAAAATATTATAATGTAGAATTTTTTTATTGTGTATTGAATACAAAAATAAAATTGAAAGTATATTTATGCCTTTGATGTTAGTCTCTTCAAAGTAAAATGCTAAATTTTTATCTGGTTTTGGTATACTGTTATTGCATAGAATTTCATTTTCCAATTCTAACCACCTATTACCCATCACCAGCCCTATTAGCTTGCAAATAAGTATGCCTCTTTAGTCATAAATGTGAAGGATTGCTGGACAGAGGTTGTTCAAAACAGAGAAGAATGAATATTCAAAGTAAATATGATAGCAATATTCATTGGTAAGCATGGAAAAATATAATGTTGGATTTATTGCAAGGTTTTATTCTGACTGAGATTGTACTTTGTTTGATATTGTTACAATACTCATAGTAAGTTTTTCCATAATTATACAAAGTTGCGTGAGTATAATGTGTCTCTTTTATTTGTCCCTAAGATTGACTTCTCCAGCACATTAACTATATGATCTATATCAATGGACTGTTTTAACATTCTGTTTTTGGTTTGGGTTGACTAATAAGAGGAATAAGCAGGAGGTGGGACACAGGGAAGGGAAGGTGAAAACTGGATTTAGGGTAATTATTTTTCTGGCTGTCTTCTTTATAGGTTGTATTTGTTTTTGCTGTTTTCTCTGTTATCAGTCATAGTTTGTGTCAGGCAAATTTTTCCATTCAACTACCCTCTGTAGTCCTACTGTCTTTTTAAGGTCTCCTTAATTCCTCCCACAAGAGTTTTTCACTGAACTCCTCAAGCCGGAAGTTTCAATGCAGGCTGTTTCTTGCCCAGAACCTAATTTATACAGTGAGAGAGAACAATATTTATGTTGCTTCTGAAAAAAATGTATTTATAAATTTGAAGAATTAGTAGACTACTTACAATCATTTTGTAAGTTAACACTTAATATAAGAAACAAATTGCAAAATGCATTTCTTTCATCCTTTTGAGTTGACTAAAACAAATCAACCCTATAGGGAAATACTGGAGAGCTGTGTTAACATGTATTTCACACATGTGTACACACACATCTAGCCATACACATATATGTCTCTGAAACTTTAATTCTGTAACCTAACAGCAATTATGGTATTTCTATTTTACCCTTGCATTTTTAAAACTAGAGAAACCCTATGTGAAACCCAAAGTATAGTTATTTCTCTGTCAACCCGAGACTAATGCATTGTTTTACTCTAAAAGCTTGAGGTAAAAAGCAACACATTATTTGAGAAAAAAATGAAGCATATCAGGGAAATTAAATTTATCTCTGCCTTTCATACCTTTCAAGTCTAACTCCCTGGTTTTCTTCCCACACAGCTGCATCTAGTAAATTGGCAAGACCTTTTGGTAGCTAAGGCAATAGCAGCATTTAAATCCAATAATTTAAAATCTCATTCAAACAAACTACATACATAAGAAAGGAACAAATGCAATTACGTAAAAATCACCCTGTCATTATAACTACAAAAAAATCTAAATCTTAAATTACTTATGGGTAAGAAAAACATCAAGCAAATAGAAATATTCAGGAACACCAACAAACCTCCATGGAACAGGGGAGTTACCTCCATGGAACAAGTTACCTCCATGGAACAGGGGAGAGGGCAACTAGCAGGGTCTGAAATTAATCCTGAACCATCTGCAGAGAATGGAAGATTATTCAACATGTGAAAATAGAGATTGCAGGTGTCGAACTGACAAGATGTAAGGGCATGTTGGATGAAAAGCCAATCTCCTTGGAGTGGAGGAACAAAGTGAAAGGAGTTGGTAAAAATGGAAAAGCATTCTTTCGGAGCAGAAGAATGAATCACAAAAGAGCAAATGGAAAGAAACATTATTTTCAGGGCAATAGAAAACTTAAAAAAACTTAAAACATACAATGTGTTCCTCACTTCTTCACTCCTCCTAAGAAAAGTCTAATACAGACTTATACTTTGTTACAGAGAAAGAAGTGGGTGATTTTTGAACCAAGATCCTTATAAAACAACAGATTACCAGTCTTGCCAATAAAGATTCAGAATATCAAACACTCTTCTCCGAAAATGGTTACAAAGCTAAAATGAAAAATATAAAGTTATACAATTAAGCTGGCAAAAAGCCCTCCCATCCCCCCCCCCAAAAAACATAACACATGGTCAAGCAGAAGAAAACTGAAATATAGTACTATAAACAGAATTGCAAATCTTATAACAAGTGTTTACAGATCTGAAAAATCATCTTGAATCAGAAATCAAAAATCTAAAATATAACATTAATAGGAAGAAATAAAACAAAATTAATCGAATCAAGAAAATTAATAGAGGGAATGATAAAATCATATTAGAAATAACTATGAAGTTACAAACTAACCTAGAAAGAATAAATTTGAATGAGAAACATAAATCTAAGGCTACATATAGATAGATAGGTAGAGAGAGAAAGAGAGAGGAAGAAAGGAAAGAAGGAAAATACAGAAGGAAAGACGAAGAGAAGAAAAAACTAATAAAACAAACGAGGTAAAATGTAAACAGCAGGTGAATCTACATAAAGAGCATAGATGAGATATTCTCTAACTATTTTTGTTTCATCAATTTACTTATTACAAAATGCAAAGCTTAATATACACATGCAGACATCTACAGTGTACACATCATATTGCAGAGTTACAGTAAAGACTGAAATTTTTCTTTAGAATTTACATTCAAGGGAGGATAAGAACTAAAAATGATTTTAAACATAACATTTTTAATCCTTGCATAATCCTTCTTAACGATCTTTTCTCACAAGTTCTCCTTTGTTAGCAATTAATATTCTTTCATAGAGTTGCAAAATAGTCTTTCAGAGGGTATACCTCCTCAAGAATACATAGCCACTGATATTCTCATTTAATACATTGATCATTATTTTTTGTAAATTATATATTCATATATTTTGTCCATTTGGTTGTTTGGTTAAATTTCATTTTTTCTTGGTGATGTTTAAATATTTTTGTATATTAAAATTTGCTTTAAAAAGAAAACAACATAATAAGGGTCATGAAATAAAAGCAGGATAATAAAACAAAAATAATCACAAAAGAAAGGTCAGAGATAAATATATTAGAATGCAAGAAAAGAAAAGAAGAAATAATACGTACTTAATAGAAGATAATGAACAAGAAAAAAAATGGAACAAAATTAGTTTGTGACTATAATCATATTTCCCAGAAACAAAAAGAGACCCAAATCTATACTGAAATAAATTATCATGCCCCAGGGAAAACTTAGCCACACAATCAATCCAAGAGATATTCTGGTAAAACTTTTAGACTTTGCAGATAAAAACAACAACAAGGCTCAAAATAAAGGGATGGAGGAAGATCTACCAAGCAAATGGAGAGCAAAAAAAGGCAGGAGTAGCAATTCTCATCTCTGATAAAATAGACTTTAAAGCAACAAAGATCAAAAGAGACAAAGAAGGACATTACATAATGGTAAAAGGATCACTGCAACAAGAAGAGCTAATGATCCTAAATATATATGCACCCAATACAGGAGCACCCAGATACATAAGGCAAGTTCTTAATGACTTACAAAGAGACTTAGACTCCCACACAATAATAGTGGGAGACTTTAACACCCCATTGTCAATATTAGACAGATCAACCAGACAGAAAATCAACAAGGATATCCAGGACCTGAGTACAGACCTGGAACAAGCAAACCTAATAGACATTTACAGAACTCTCCACCCCAAATCCACAGAATATACATTCTTCTCAGCACCACATCACACCTACTCTAAAATTGACCACATAATTGGCAATAAATCACTCCTCAGCAAATGCAAAAGAACAGAAATCATAACAAACAGTCTCTCAGACCACAGTGCAATCGAGTTAGAACTCAGAATGCAGAAACTAACTCAGAACCGCACAGCTTCATGGAAACTGAACAACTTGCTCTTGAATGTTGACTGGATAAACAATGAAATGAAGGCAGAAATAAAGATGTTCTTCGAAACCAATGAGAACGAAGACACAACATACCAGAATCTCTGGGACACCTTTAAAGCAGTCTCTAGAGGAAAATATATAGCAATGAGTGCCCACATGAGAAGAAAGGAGAGATCTAAAATTGACACCCTATCATCAAAATTGAAAGAGCTAGAGGAACAAGATCAAAAAAACTCAAAACCTAGCAGAAGACAGGAAATAACTAAGATCAGAGCAGAACTGAAGGAAATAGAGACACAAAAAACTCTTCAAAAAATCAATAAATCCAGGAGCTGGTTTTTTGAAAAGATCAACAAAATAGACAGACCACTAGCCAGATTAATAAAAAAGAAAAGAGAGAATAACCAAATTGATGCAATAAAAAACGATAAAGGGGATATCACCACAGATTCCACAGAAATCCAAACCATCATCAGAGATTATTACAAACAACTCTATGCACATAAACTAGTAAACCTGGAAGAAATGGATAAATTCCTGGACACCTGCAACCTCCCAAGCCTAAACCTGGAAGAAGCCGAAACCCTGAATAGACCAATAACATGGTCTGAAGTCGAGGCAGCAATAAAGAGCCTACCACCCAAAAAAAGCCCAGGTCCAGATGGGTTCACAGCTGAATTCTACCAGACATACAAGGAGGAGCTGATACCATTCCTTCTGAAACTATTCCAGACAATCCAAAAAGAGGGAATCCTTCCCAAATCATTTTACGAGACAAACATCATCCTGATACCAAAACCCGGCAGAGACTCAACAAGAAAAGAAAATTTCAGGCCAATATCCATGATGAACATAGATGCAAAAATCTTCAATAAAATACTGGCAAACCAATTGCAACAGCATATCAAAAAGCTCATCCACCATGATCAAGTAGGATTCATCCCGGGGATGCAAGGCTGGTTCAACATACGCAAGTCCATAAACGTAATCCACCACATAAACAGAACCAAAGACAAAAACCACATGATTATCTCGATTGATGCAGAGAAGGCTTTTGACAAAATTCAACAACCCTTTATGCTAAAAACCCTCAATAAACTAGGTATTGACGGAACGTATCTCAAAACAATAAAAGCTATTTACGACAAACCAACAGCCAATATCATACTGAATGGGCAAAAACTGGAAGCATTCCCTTTGAAATCTGGCACTAGACAAGGATGCCCTCTCTCACCACTCGTATTCAATATAGTACTGGAAGTTCTAGCTAGAGCAATCAGGCAAGAAAAAGAAATAAAGGGTATCCAAATTGGAAAGGAGGAAATCAAATTGTCTCTATTTGCAGATGACATGATTGTATATCTGGAAGACCCCATCATCTCAGCCCAAAATCTCCTGAAACTGATAAACAACTTCAGCAAAGTCTCAGGATACAAAATCAATGTGCAAAAATCACAAGCATTCCTATACACCAGTAATAGACTTCAAGAGAGCCAAATCAAGAACGAACTGCCATTCACAATTGCTACAAAGAGAATAAAATACCTAGGAATACAACTAACAAGGAACGTAAAGGACCTCTTCAAGGAGAACTACAAGCCATTGCTCAACGAAATAAGAGAGGATACAAACAGATGGAGAAACATTCCATGTTCATGGTTAGGAAGAATCAACATCGTGAAAATGGCCATACTGCCCAAAGTAATTTACAAATTCAATGCTATTCCCATCAAGCTACCAATGACCTTCTTCACAGAACTGGAAAAAAACACCTTAAACTTCATATGGAACCAAAAGAGAGCCCACATAGCCAAGTCAATTCTAAGCAAAAAGAACAAAGCAGGAGGCATCACACTACCGGACTTCAAACTATACTACAAGGCTACAGTAATCAAAACAGCATGGTACTGGTACCAAAACAGAGATATAGACCAATGGAACAGAACAGAAGCCTCAGAGGAAATACAACATACCCACAACCATCTGATCTTCGACAAACCTGACAAAAACAAGCAATGGGGAAAGGATTCCCTGTTTAATAAATGGTGTTGGGAAAACTGGCTAGCCATGTGCAGAAAGCAGAAACAGGACCCCTTCCTGACACCTTACACCAAAATTAACTCCAGATGGATTAAAGACTTAAACATCAGACCTAATACCATAAAAACCTTAGAAGAAAATCTAGGCAAAACCATTCAGGACATAGGTGTAGGCAAGGACTTCATGACCAAAACGCCAAAAGCAATGGCAACAAAAGCCAAAATAGACAAATGGGACCTAATCAAACTCCACAGCTTCTGCACGGCAAAAGAAACAGTCAGTAGAGTGAATCGGCAACCAACAGAATGGGAAAAAATTTTTGCAGTCTACCCATCTGACAAGGGGCTGATATCCAGAATTTACAAAGAACTAAAGCAGATCTACAAGAAAAAAACAAACAAGCCCATTCAAAAATGGGCAAAGGATATGAACAGATACTTTACAAAAGAAGACATACAGGAGGCCAACAAACATATGAAAAAATGCTCATCATCACTGGTCATCAGAGAAATGCAAATCAAAACCACATTGAGATACCATCTCACACCAGTTAGAATGGCGATCATTAAAAAATCGGGAAACAACAGATGCTGGAGAGGATGTGGAGAAATAGGAACACTTTTACACTGTTGGTGGGAATGTAAATTAATTCAACCATTGTGGAAGACAGTGTGGCGATTCCTCAAGGACCTAAAAATAGAAATCCCATTTGACCCAGCAATCCCATTACTGGGTATATATCCAAAGGATTATAAATCATTCTACTACAAGGACACGTGCACACGAATGTTCATTGCAGCACTGTTTACAATAGCAAAGACCTGGAACCAACCCAAATGCCCAACGATGATAGACTGGATAGGGAAAATGTGGTACATATACACCATGGAATATTATGCAGCCATCAGAAACGATGAGTTCACGTCCTTTGTAGGGACATGGATGAACCTGGAAACCATTATTCTCAGCAAACTGACACAAGAGCAGAAAATCAAACACCGTATATTCTCGCTCATAGGTGGGTGTTGAACAATGAGAACACATGGACACAGGGAGGGGAGCACTACACACTGGGATCCGTTGGGGGGAAATGGGAGAGGGCCGGGGGGTGGGGAGGTGGGAAGAGATAGCATGGGGAGAAATGACAGATACAGGTGAGGGGACGGAAGGCAGCAAAGCACACTGCCATGTGTGTACCTATGCAACAATCTTGCATGTTCATCACATGTACCCCAAAACCTAAAATGCAATTAAAAAAAAAGACTTAAAAAACAACAACAACAACAACAACAACAACAACAACAACAACAACAAAATCCTCAGAATCTCAAGGCATATAATATCAAATAACCAGGGAAAGAGAATTACAATAGCTTCAGAGTTTTAAAAACAACATACAAGACAATGCAAAAATGATGAAGAAACTTAAGGAAAGAATACAGACATAATGGTTGATATATATCCAGGTATAATTTCTTTCAAGTATCAAGGACATAGAAAAATAGTTTTAAGAGGTCAAGGATTTCAATATCCACGGACCTTTTCTTTTCCTTTTTTTTCCTTTATTTTGTTTCATTGATTTATTTATTTATTTGAGATGGAGTTTCACTCTTTCCCAGGCTGGCGTGCAGTGGTGCAATCTTGGCTCACTGCAACCTCCACCTCCTGGGTTCAAGCAATTCTCCTGCCTCAGTCTCCTGAGTAGCTGGGACTATAGGCATGTGCCACCACATCCAGCTAATGTTTGTATTTTTAGTAGAGACGGGGTTTCACCATGTTGCCCAGGATGGTCTTGATGTCCTGACCTCGTGATCCACCCACCTCGGCCTCCCAAAGTGCTGGGATTCCAGGCGTGAGCCACCTGGCCCGGCCAGGACCTTTCTTACATAGTCTATGAGAACATGAAATTCATTCAGTAAAAGAGAGCACGGGGAGGGTGTTGAGTGTAGAAATTGTAGCAGCAGAACTAATGGTGAACGTTTACTATACCTACTTGTGGATCTAAGACTAAAAGGAAAATTAGGGCATAAATGAAAGAATAATTTGTTATAGACCATCCATGTGTTGGATATTTTGGCAAAGCAGAAATAACACACATAAAATGAGAGGTGAAGGGTGAGGAAATAAAAATTAGATTAAATAAAACTGAGTAATTAAAAGATTGCCACTAGAAACTAAAAACACAGTAAAGATTTAGATTAGAAAATCATAAATAAGGACATTAAAGGAGTATCAGTATACAGCTAACCTCTAGAGGAAAAAAATCCAAGCCTTCCTAAACACTTAGCACATTTAAAAAAAAAAAAAAAGATTGTAAAGATACGTAAGCAGCATAATCTGTAAGGTGGGCCATACACATGCAGACATACACACAAAACCCCTCATACCCATGTGATGTAAAACATAACTTTCTCTCAAGTGCACATGGGACATATGTTTTTAAAAAGATCATGTAGTAAGGTATAATAAAAATATTGCTAAGCAAGAATATTTTCTGAAAAACAGAGTAGACATATTACAAACAAAACTCTTGGATTAATACACAATAAAACATCATGGAGATTAAAGACAGGAAATATGATATAATGCACATACTAAGTATAAGACATAATATCAAGTTGAACCCAAACACATCAGTCACGTAAAAAGTGAGAGTGGGCTTCACTCACCTCTAAAAGCAATAATGCTTAATTTTCAATTTATCTTACAAAGCAGGACCCATCTGTATGATAAATAAAAGAGAGCCATCTAAAACAAATGATTTTAAAAGGTTAAAACGAAAACTATAGTCAAGTATCAATCCTGATATAAGGTAGAATTCAAAGTGAAAAGCATTGTGAGAAAGATGTACATATTCATACTGTTAGAAAACATAAAACACAATGAAGATGTCATAATTGTAAATATGCACCAAATAATTGAATTGCTTTTTAAAGCAAAATTTATGAGATATGAAAGAATGCATTGATAGATGAAAAATAAATTACTTTAGCATACTAAACTCAGTACATGATGAAGTATACAAAAAATACGAATACATATGAAAGTTGTAAGCAGCATAATCTATAAGGTAGACCATACACATGCAAACACACACACACAAACCCCTCATACCCAAATGATAAAAGACACAACTTTTTCTCCGGTGCATGTGAGACATACATTAAAAAAATCATAAAGTAATGTATAATAAAAATATAATAAAGCAACTATATATATATATTTATTTTTTATTTTTATTTTTTGAGACGGAGTTTCGCTCTTGTTACCCAGGCTGGAGTGCAATGGCGCGATCTCGGCTCACCGCAACCTCTGCCTGGGTTCAGGCAATTCTCCTGCCTCAGCCTCCTGAGTAGCTGGGATTACAGGCACATGCCACCATGCCCAGCTAATTTTTTGTATTTTTAGTAGAGACGGGGTTTCACCATGTTGACCAGGATGGTCTCGATCTCTTGACCTCGTGATCCACCCGCCTCGACCTCCCAAAGTGCTGGGATTACAGGCTTGAGCCACCGTGCCCGGCCCAACATTATTTTCTTAAAAATAGAATGAAAATATTACAAATAAGATTTGGATCAAAACAATAAAAATAATAATTCTTAACAATATAAAACAAAATAAAAATACCTTGCACCTAGCTGTTATATATCTCCTTTTAAGTAACTGTTGGATAAAAGAAGTACAAGACCAAACTAATGAATTTCCAAAACAAAAATAATAATAGTAATGAAAACACCAAACATGAAAGTCTGTAGAATACATTTAAATCAGTGATCACAAGAAAATTCACAGTAATACTTTTATCAAAAAAGTCAAAAATAAATAAATTCTATTTCCAATTCAAAAGCTAAAAAAGAATTAAATGAAAAAGGAATATTAAGATATAATGAATACATAAACAAAATTGAGATAAATAGATAAATGAAATTATTTAATTCATATATCAAAATATTATTTATTTGAATAAAATTTAAAAAGACAAACAGAGAGGTAACAATAAAATATAACATAGGAGGAAAGAGAAAACAGAAGTACAGAAAATAATAAGGAGAAAATCACCTTTAAAAAAGAAATAACAATTTTTTTTTTTTTTTTTTTTTTTTTTTTGAGCCAGAGTCTTGCTCTGTTGCCCAGGCTGGACTGTAGCAGCATGATTCTGGCTCATTGCAACCTCTGCCTCCCAGGTTCAAGCAACTTTCTTGCCTCAGCCTCCCAAGTAGCTGGGATAACAGGCACCCACCACTATGACCAGTTAATTTTTGTATTTTTAGTAGAGACGGGTTTTGCCATGTTAGCCAAGCTGGTCATGAACTCCTGACCTCAAGTGATCCCACCTTGGCCTCCCAAAGTGCTGGGATTATGGGCCTATGCCACCGTACCTGGCCCAGAAATAATGATATTAAAAGAGTCTGACAGTGTCTGTAACCACACTGAAAATATTAATTGTATATGTACTTTCAGAACACAAAATTCTTCTCTTAATGAGCATGTTACTAAAATTGCTATTTATTCTCTGGAAATGATGTCTTAAAATGGTTTATCTCATCCAAGTAGATTTTATTATTTAATATGAAATATAGTTTAAAAAATTGTCACTTTCATAAACGATTAACAAATTATTCTGTAATTTGAATATAGTTTGATATTAATTTTTAAAGATTAGCAGATGGTCACATTTGATTGACTTTATTTTGCAATGGAGAACATAGCAAATGGACTATGAGTATTTGAGGTCCTTGGCATTAATTTTTAAATCACCTTGAGTGAATTTCCCTACAGTTACTAAAAAAACCGAAATTCCTAAATGAAATTTGAACTGTCATTGTAAATTATAAGACCAAGATTCTTGGGCTTTCATTATTACTATTATTTTTTTGAGATGGAGTCCCTCTCTGTTGCCCAGGCTGGGCTCACTGCAATCCCCACCTCTGGGTCCTAGCCATTCTCACGCCTCAGCCTCTTGAGCAGCTGGGATTACAGGCACCCACATCATGCCCTGCTAATTTTTTGGTATTTATTTTAGTAGAGACAAGTTTTTTCCATGTTAACTAAGTTGGTCTTGAACTCCTGATCTCAAGTGATCTGCCCACATCGGCCTCCCAAAGTGCTGGGATTACATGTGTGAGCCACCGCACTGGCCAATTCTTGGGTTTTTTAATTGTTGTTTTTAATTTTTGTTCTTTTTAATAGAATTCATGACAGCTGCTAATAACAAATTCCATAGATTGAAGAAAATATGGTTTATGTATCTGGACACTGGCTATGTGATCACCTGGTGATAAGGTGGCTATGACAGGTTTAGCAAGTGATTTCCATCTCTGGTCCCAAAGTGGCTGCTCTTATTACTACCATTTTCAAAGAGAAGGAAAGGGCAAGTGGGCATAAATGAAAATGGAGTTTCTTTTTAGGCAAGTTGAACCCATTACTTCAACATACATTTGAGAGTCTAGTCTTATGTTCATAGCTAGTTGTAAGGGCAGTTGTATTACTGACAGGGAACGTGGAGAACATATTTTAGGGGTTCCATTAGATGGCTTTTCCGCAGGAGAGAATATCTATTTTCACGTGAATAGAATATTTGGTGATTGACTGCTTATTGTGAGATGATACTGAACCAGTACGGCAATTACAGATATAGATGACTTTCGTTTATGATTAGGGAATCTCAACATATTTTTATATGTCGATAATATTGTTTATGTCAAAGCAGTGGTAGTTGCTTTTTCATCTTGATTTTAATCAACTAATTTTACCATACAGAAAAATTCTTTACAGTGTTTTATTAGGTCATTCTTTAAGAATTAGATTCTAAATATGAATAAAATGATTTGTTATTCTGTAACTAAAGTAATTTGCTTATTTTCAATTAACCTCATAGCTACTCCTAGCTCCACAAGTTAATAGAAAATATTGTTTCTATTACAAGCCTTTGTTTACTAAGCTGAGCATTGGGGATTCAATGATCAAGAAAAAAAATTAGAAATAGATAAAAATAAGTGAAAAGGAAGTAGCATAAACTAGCCTGTAGCTAAAATATACTAAAAGTCTATCCACATAATCCCAACAAAACATGTTAATTTGCCTAATTTGCTATTTGATTTGCAGTCCTGTGGAAGTGCTTACCTCTTTCAGCTCCACTGTAAAAATACTTGAAATGTTTTTAATTGTATTCTACAGTTCACTATTGCAATACCTTGTAGAGCTAGCATCAAATTCAGCTCGATTGGACATATAACCTTTGAAAACCCGCTTCCATTTGTCTATATAACTTCATGATTTCTGGTTCAACTCTTTAAACTTAAAGGTTTAAGGCGACAAAATTACTTTGGCTTGAACCTGCAAGTGACAACTTCTAGCAGATAAGGTACCCATCAGTGTCATTGATGTCTTTTAAAATAGTGAAAATGTTGACCTGTGTTCCCATGAATGTTCTCCAGCCATCCAGCTTCATGTGAAGAAAACATATTTCCAAACTGTCTGCTACTTCTGGTAAAAAAGCAAACCTCAAGGGCACTTGGAGGTTTAGTTTATCAAAACATTTCTTTAAAAATGTTCCTGAGGAGAAACTGTTCAGGTCGTCTGTCTTGACATCATGTCTTAACCATTTCTAATTTGGCTCTTTAAATTTCTTTACATTTTGCTAGATCTCTGGAGAAAAATTCACATTTCAAAGAAATTTACAATTTTTTCTGTGTCCTAAGAATAGAAACAACCTCTTTTAAAACTACATTTACATGAATTCTAAAATAAAACAAATTTTAGTATTTTGTCAGATACATAATTTAATATTTTACTATGTCTCTTTAACACATGCTAGAGACTTTACCATTATGAAAACATCTAAAAATTAAAAATGGAAATGCATGCAATAAGAAATGTTCTAAATCTGTGTTATAAAATCTGTACACTAGTAAGAGTAATATTATATGAAACAGAGTAGGAATTCTGAAGAATTTTTCAATTCTTGAGAAACACTATTTGTATTATTGCAACTGTTTTATTTTGCTCTGTTGAATTTGAGAGCAGAATCACATTTGCTACTTAGTAATTAACAGATAAAATCTGTTATAATATGTCATTATAGATCATTGCCAAATAAAAAGCAAGCACCAGATGGTGTGCTTTATGTTAAGCTACAGTGCACATGCATTAGGACTTTTTTTTCTCTCCCAGGAAAATTGCAATTTATTTCAGAGAGATTCTTTACACTATGGAAGCTGTAGAGGAAGAAACTGTTTAATACTAAACTGGCATCCAAAAAGAAGTATGTTATCATCTCATGTTTTAACGCTATGTACTGGGTTACTGTAATAAATAGGGCTTCATTTTCTTCCTTCTCCTTCTCCTTTTCCTCCTTCTCTTCATTTTTATTCTTCTTATAATTGGACAATTGCATAGGCAACTGCAGGGCAACTGAAGCTTAATTATAACAAACCTAATTGTCTATCAATTGTTAATAAAAATCTTAGATGATCTTTAAGTTACAGACATTCTTGTTAGCCGCTCCTTCATTGACATTCTACTGTATTCTGAGAGTAAAGTTTTTCCATCCCCCATTAATGATGTGGCTCTTACTATTTGCCTGAAATGTTTGTGTTCAAATACATGGAATCCTGCATTGTTTACCTCTTCCTATACTCTCGTTAATATTCAAGCTCTTTTTGTGGACTTTGAAGTCCTACATGCTGACACTTTTTATTATTCCAGCTTTAGCTTAAACACTTGTCCTCTCATCCAGTATTGCTGGCTCTACTGGTCACCTCTCAATTCTTCAAAAAGAGCCAGCTCTTCCTCACTGCAGGGCTTTTAAGTATGTCATTTCCCTCAGCCTTCTAGCTGCCTCTTCTCCTCAGGTTTATGGTTCTTATTTTAATTTATTTATCTTTTTGAGGCAAGGTCTCACTTTGTCAACCAGACTGGAGTGCAGTGACACAGTCTCGGCTCACAGAAGCCTTGCCTTCCAGGGCTCGAGTCCTTCTTTCCTTTTGAAGGCACTTTAAGTATCAGGGAGGCCACATCCTCATCCCACTTCCATCCTGATTTTGAAATGTGTTTCTTTGATTTGTGCCAATTTCTAGTCATATATTTACATTTTGTTAAATTATTGTTTGTCTTCCTCACAATATTTAAAATTGAGAATGGCAGGGACTATGTAAATCTTATTTACACACACACACACACACACACACACATATATATATATATATATACACATATATATATATATGAACCTGAAATTCAATAAATATATATTAATTGTAGATCACTAAAATGAAAAAGAAGACTATTTGGACATACTATTCAATAAATGTCATATGCAGTCAGTACTTCATTATTAATATTAAAAATTGCTACATCTACTGTGGAAATAATTTAAATTGAATTAGAATCTATTTTCTACCCTTCAAGTTCTTATGAATTAACAGATACAACAGACATATCAGAATTAGCACTTGTAGAAATGTTTCACCTGGGGAGAGCTAATATATTTAATGTAATGCAGTGGTCCATTGTTCTCCATATTTACTAGGAATTGCAGGAAATAATTATTTAAAGTTTATTATAATGGAATTGGTTGAAATATCTTACTGAGATGGAAAAATCTATTATTTAGAGAATATTTGTTTTCTTCTCAACATATTTTTAAAACACACAAATGGGTATGTAACTGCTGTTTTATAAGCAGGAGAAAAATTATTTTTCCAAAGCTGAGATTTGGGGGATGGGCATTATTGCAACCTAAATAAAATAATTCCATAGCGTCTGTCTCCCTCACTTGCAAGACCATCTTAAATTTCTGTACTGTTTGGACACACCTGATTATCCTTTAGTCTTACCATATTAGCTTTACATTTCATAAAGGGAAAAGGATATTAAGTAACATTATGGAAAACTAAATATACTCAGAGAATCAAAAATGTTTACATACACTCTACTTCCAGTTTGAGTGTTCACACACAATATTTTTCCAACAATCCATTCAGAAATTTGAGATGCTACTTAAAAAGCAGAAATTAAAAATATATGCAGGCCATTCAGAGATAATTTCCCCCTAAAGTTCCCATGGTGCTAGCCAAGTTACTGAAACTTAGAGAAGTGGCAGTAAAATCCAGAAATCAGACATAAAAAAATAAAAACTAGTGTGAAAACCTTTTATACCACTCCTTAGTCTGTTCACAAAATGTGTTCAGATGAATAAATCTCCACTGATTCTGCTTGAAAAAAGTGTTCCATCTTCAAATAAGTTTGGCAAAAACTGCATATGAAATGCTCTTTGTGAATACTCACGATGCTGTGTACTCTAAGAAATGCACAGTTGGTAGAAAGCCTCATATTAACGTAGGTTACTGTTTTCACTTCTTGTTAAAATATTGGGAATTCCAAAGATATTTCTGCATAAAATGCACAGAAAAAAACCTTTTTATTTGAAGCACTCTTGCTCTAAAGCACAGTGAATAGATATGAATCTGTCACATCAAATGCTAATCTTCTACTTGCTGACTTATCCATACTAAAGGGAAATGCGTTTAAACTTTCTTACTGTTTATTGTATTGTGGTTATTTTAGAGATATTGTCTGTTGAGAATTTTAAACTGTGCAAGCCTTTCTATTACTTTACTTTAAAAAGTAAAATGAAAAAGGAAAGTTTAATACTGTAGAATGAATAGAGGTGTCAGAATGGAGATTCACTATTTATTATAAATTATCTTGCTTTTATTGGCTGCAGTCAAGCTTCTGATGTTAAATAAACAGTTTTCTGAGACAGACTGACTATACTTCATTTGTACATAAACATGTTCAAGAACCATAACGATATCAGAGGTTTCAGAGGGTTGTATACATTGAACAAATGCACACATTTTATCTGCAGATATTATTTATTCAGCATTTGTCATGCATTTCAATGACTAAAAATCACATGTGCATAGAAAATATTTTTCTAGGAATCAGTAGTCAAAGATTCTTGTTTTCCTTCCAGAAGACACCCGACAAGAGAAAAAAGTATCTGAACCATTCAATGCCATTCAAGTTCACATACTGAATAAACTTGCTGTCAGTCAAAAGTCAGATGTATTAGGGGAAAAAAAAAAAGCTTGTAAGTAAACATCAATTCAGTTAGGTTGGAAAAAAATGAAAAACTACAAGCACTGTGGACTAACTCACAGGTAGCTTCAGAGTGCTTCTGGTCTTACTCAGCTTCAGAGAGGAGAGAACAGAGTTTTGATATGGAGGTAGAAGAGCACCTTTCCTTCCCTGATCCCTAGATATCTAGAATGCCCTTATGCAACCCTCAGGGGAAAAAAACAAACAGTGTTTCAGTGTTGTTTGTTTGAAGATAACTTGAAACTCTAGTAAAAAGATTTTCTATGGTGTAAATACTACATATTTTGTAGCTTTCATTATTAATAAGCCTGAACTTATTGCAAAGATTTTAATATATAATACAATAAGAATTAATTAAAAAAGCGAATGGGTCTTTAATAATGAAAAATAAATTTAAAAATCAGAGAAATTAAAATTAACTAATAATTATTATTTGTTTTTATAGTTCTTTTTTTAAGTTAGTGAATCCTTCACTGAGTGAAATAATATGTGGAGAAGAAAAATGAAAAAAATATTTTAATTCACATCTATACATTTGAATAGCACAGCTAAAAGTTATTCAGCACTGCCTAATTTTAAAAAATTGAATTATTTTGTCTTAGCTTTCAAAATAAAAAGATCCAAAGGATAAATACTAAATAAGTATTGCTTATTTCATGACAATTACATTAATACTCTACTTGTGACTGGAAAATAGGTATCAGAAGACAGGACATCCCAGCTTTAGTAATTAATTAGGAAACTTTATTTTCAGAAATGTCCATATTTTACTGGACTTTCCTTAATGTAACTTTCAAACAAAACATTCAATTTGTCATATAATTTATTTCCTTAAAGTATACTGTCTAGTGTTTTTAAAATTTCTTAATATAAAAGCAATTTAATTTAAACTCTATTAACTCTGTTTTTAAGTTTCTCTTACTACTTTTTATCAACTTTACTTATATCCAAAAAAAATGATAAACCAAAAACTTATTTATAGATTCTCAAAACAGAAGACGTTTATAGGAATTTTTTGTTTATCAAAATAAAATTGCTCCTTCTATCATTCATTCATTCACTAAATAAGAATTTCTTATGTACTTGAGAAACAACTTTTCATTTTAGACCCAAAGTATTGTTTCAGGCCAATATCCCTGATGAACATCATTGCACAAATCCACAACAAAATACTGCAAACCAAATCCAGCGGCATATCTAAAAGCTTATCCACCACTATCAAGTGGGCTTCATCGCTGGGGTGCAAGGTTAATTCAACATGCATAAATCAATAAATGTGATTAATCAGGTAAACGGAACTAAAGACAAAAACCACATGACATTTGAATAGATGCAGAAAAGGCTTCTAATAAATTTCAGTATTCCTTTGTGTTAAAAATTATCAATAAACTAGATATTGAAGGAACAGACTTTAAAATAACAAGAGTCATTTATGACAAACCCACAGTCAACATCATACTAAATGGGCAAAACCTGGAAGCATTCCCCTTGAAAACTGGACCAAGATAAAGATGCCCTCTCTCACCACTCCTATTTAATATAGTATTAGAAGTTCTAGCTAGGACAATCAGGCAAGAGGAAGAAATAAAGGGCATTTAAATAGGAAAAGAGGAAGTCAAACTATCCCAGCTAGCAAATGACATAATCCTATATCAAGAAAACCCTATTATCTCAGCCCAGAGAATTCTTAAGCTGGTAAGCGACTTCAGCAAAGTCTCAGGATACAAAATCAATGTGAAAAGTCGCTAACATTCCTATACACCAACAACAGTCAAACTAAGAGCTAAATCACAAATGAACTCCCATTCACAATTGCCACAGAAAGAATAAAATAACTTGAAATACATCTAACAAAGGAGCTGAATTATCTCCACAAGAGGAACTAAAAACCATTGTTTAAAGAAATCAGAGATGACACAAACATATGGAAAAACATTCCATGCTCATGGTTAGGAAGAATCAATATCATGAAAATGGCCATACGGCCCAAAGAAATTTGTAGATTCAATGCTATTCCCATTAAACGATCATTGAAATACTTCGTAGAATTAGAGAAAACTATTTTTTAATTCATATGGAACCAAAACAAGAGTCCAGATATCCAAGGCAATCCTAAGCAGAAAGACAAAGCAGGAGGTCTTATACTATCCAACTTCAAACTATACTACAGGCCTACAGTAACCAAAACAGCACAATACTGGTAAAACAACAGACATAAACCAATGAAAAAGAATAGAGAACCCAGAAATAATACTGCACTACAACTATTTGATCATTGAAAAACCTGAGAAAAACAAGCAATAGGAGAAATAATTTCTTGTTTTATGAATGATGCTGTGATAACTGGCTAGCCATATGCAGGAAATTGAGTTAGGACCCCTTTCTTACACTGTATATAAAAATTAACTCAACATGGATTAAATACTTAAATGTAAAACTCAAAATTATAAAAGCCCTGGAAGACAACCTAGGCAATACCACTCAGGAAATAAGCATGGACAAAGATTTCATGACAAAGATACCAAAAGCAACTGCAAAAAATAGCAAAAATTGACAAATAGGGTCTAATTCAATAAAAACACTTCTGCACAGCAAAAGAAAGTGTCAACAGAGGCAACCACAACCTATAGAATGGGAGAAAAAAATCTTCCAACTATGCATCTGACAAAGGTCTAATATCCACCATCCGTAAGGAACTTAAGTTTACATGGAAAACAAACAAACGAACAACCCTATTAAAAAGTGGACAAAGGACATGAACAGACACTTGTTAAAAGAAGACATCTATGTGGCCAAAAATTGTGAAAAAATAGCTCAATATCACTAATCATTAGAGAAATGCAAATCAAAGCCACAATGAGATACCATCTCATCTCACACCAGTCAAAATGGCCATTATTAAAAGTTGAAAATAACAGGTGCTGGCAAGGTTGTAGAGAAAAACAAATGATTATACACTGTTGGTGGGAGTACAAATCAGTTCAACCATTGTGGAAGACAGTGTGTCAATTCCTCAAAGGCTTAAAGACAGAAATACCATTTGACCAAGCAATCCCATTAGTGGTATATACCCAAAGAATATAAATCATTCTACCCGAAGGATACATTTTTGCAAATGCAAATGTTCATTGCAGTACTATTACAATAGCACACATGTGGAATCAACCTAAATGCCCATCAATGATAGACTGGATAAAGAAAATGGGGTACATATGCATGATGGAATGCTATGCAGCCATAAAAAATGAGATTATTTTATTTGCAGAGACATACATAGAGCTGGAGGCCATTATCCTTAGTAACTTATTCAGAAACAGAAAACCAAATACCACATGTTCTCACTTATAAGTGGAAGCTAAATGATGAGAACACATGAACACATAGAGGAGAGCAACACACCTTGGGGTCTATCAGAGAGTGGAGTGTGGGAGGAGGGAGAGAATCAGGATAAATAACTAATGGGCACTAGGTTTAATACCTGGGTGATGTGATAATCTGTACAAGTCCGCATGACACATGTTTGCTTATGTAACAAACCTGCACATGTACAACTGAATTTAAAAATTTTTAAAGTAATATTGTTTCAATCTTTATATATCCATTTGTTAAACATGGTTGGTGGAAATTTATTATCTGAAGTGACATTATAATTTAAAAATTATTTTGGTTTTTGTTATATTTATGCTGAGATTTTTATAGCAAGTGGCAAAAGAAAGTAAATATTATTCCCTGTAATTATTCATGGAAAAATTTTTTTAAAAAAATTTTGCTTTATTTTTCTCATGAAAAGTAGTTTAAAAATTTATTTTTATAATATTTTGAACGGAAAGAAAATACAATCTATTACATTTTACTTTTTGAAGGTACCAAATTCTGACTTTTCCTTACTATTTACTGTAAAGTAACTAATGTTACTTTTGAAAATAAATATGTTATTTTTGAAAAATATACTTTGGCCCTAAAATAAGTTGTCTTACTAATTTTCACAGGAAACTCTTTTATTTCTGATACATTATTGGACATACATTGCATCTATAATGCTACAATTTTATTTTTACCAACATACTCATAAGTCTAGGGATATGCATAAGATATAGTATTTAATCTGTGCATATTATATTCTAAGTGAATACTAAAAGAAAATGTATTGGCTTTACAAAGTAAAATATAAAATAAAATTGACAAATACAGATGATTTTGCTTGAATTCCCTTAGTTGGAAAAGATAAAAACTTACAATATTTGAACAGTTTAAAAAGAACTCTCAATGAACTTTAAAAAGAACACCTTGGAATATTTAATTGAATACCTTATGAAAATGTGACCTCGGGATTGATAACACTGACTTTGAACATATATCATCAGTTCTTCCAAGAATGGCCTTAGGGTCCTGATGCATTTTAAGTGGGGTGCCAATATCCAGGTTCAAGCCCTTAAATTTGCATGTTTCTAAACTCAATTTTTTTCCATTTACCTAGGACTGTCAGACTCTAGGGGAATTCATTGCTATAAAGATATTTAAATTAACAAAATTAAGTTATAAATTTTAAGCTAGTAGTGGGTATAGGTGAAAGGAGGGAGATGAAAGTAATACTTATCCTGAATAAGGCAACCACATATCTCCATAGAATGGTTCTTTGTCCAAAGGACACATCAGAATATTGTTTGAGAAACAATATAATTAACCCAAAAGAGTTGGATTTTGTTTTGAAATGTATTAAGTTGTACTAGCTGAATTTAAATTCCTTACTACATAAAAGACTACAGAGTAGAATAAAAGATGGTGTCACTTTAAATATGCAATTTAGGATACAGATTATTCAATATCTGCAGCTAATTCTGTGGACTTATCCTCAATATCTTCATCTGTAAAATTAAAATAATAAAAGTAAGATTGTTTATCTCTACCTCAAAGAATGCTGTGAGAAAAGTGTAAATTAAACTCTCTTACAAAGTGTCAAGGATATAAAATTTGTTAGTTATTTTAAATGATTAACGTAAAATATCCTGAATGTCTAAAATGATAAGTGTAGAAAAATAATTTAAAGCTGCTTTTCTCTAACTCATTCTTATCCAATAGAATATATTTTATATCTGTTTCTCTATGATAATAATTTCTATGTGACTACCAATTTCTTGAAACATGGCTAGTGTGACTGATGAACAGATGTTTTAATTTTATTTATTTAAAAGTTAAACCTAAATAGTTACATGTGGCTTGATTACATGATTAGACAGTGCAGATCTATTTAAAATGTATACATTCCTCATTGTGGGGAGATTCTGGGTAGAAGAATCCAGTAGCAAGAATATTGAATGTTTCTGAACACCTATCCAGATGGAATGAAAGCAAGTAGAATAGGAAACTCAGTCTCATAGACAACATTTACAAGACAAAACGCAATTAGGTGACAGAGCATATTCAAGAGTGCCAATATATGATCAAGTACGAACGAACCATGGACAGTACTACAAGACTTGCGTAGTATCAAAAATACAACATGAAACTACACAGAAAATAAATGAGCTGCTAGATAGACCCAATAACTCTAAAATAATCAACTGTTACTTAAAGGAAAACTTGGAGGGAAGTTTTTAAGAACAGCTAAAACCACAAAGAATTTTGCCCACACCAATAGAAGGAGAATGTATGGTGTCAAAAATGATGTCTAAATTGAATGGAGAAGTAAGTGCCTACAAATCCTCAAAATTAGCAATCGAAAGCCATCTTTTAGAGCAATCTGCATGCTGCGAAGAAACTGCTGGGAACAGAATATAAATCGAGCATACCATGCATGGTTTATTTACACAAAACTTTATGTGTATATATATATATGTGTGTCTGTACACTGTGTGTGCATATATAGTTCTGCTGTTAAGATGTGGTATACAGTTAATTTTATAGATTACTTTTTATACTTAAGAATCTTATGAATACACTTATTAATTTTAAAAAGTGATATATACACGCTTGTGAATTGTACTCAATTTCTAAAACTAGAGGAACTGATTTCTAGTATCAATCCAACTTCAGAATGATATAGCTTAGTATTTTGGGTTTGATTTTCTGATACGGAAAAGATTTTAACTATAAACTCTAATTCTTTAAAGCATTTTTCAGATTTTCTATTTCTTCATGTGTCATTTTTGGAAATTAAACCATTCTGCTATTTTTTCATTTTCTTTAATATTTTTTAATTTATTGACAAAAAGTAGTTAATAGCTTCTTAGATTCTTCTGGTATCTAAAAAATGTGTAATGGTGTTCTCTTTTGCCATTTTGTTTTAAAATTGGTGGTGTTGTTTTTAAAAATTAGCCTTACCAAGGTTTTAAGGATTATTTTCCATCAGCCCACTGAATATTCATTCCCTTTTCCTCTGCCTTTTATGTTTTCCTTTGATAATTCAACTCTCAGTCTTATTGCTAAAAAAGAGCTCTGCGAAGAGCTTCATTGCTCTTTTGACATAACTTTCTTCTCCTTGACTGTTTTTATAGTATTTTCTTACTCTGGAGTTTTAAATTTTACTATGAAGTGCATGAGTAGGTTGTCTTTTGATCATTTTTGGAGCTTCTTGAGTGTAGAGGTTGATGTCTTCTTTCAATCTTGATATTTAGCAATTTTGCCGTTTTTTTCCAAAGACAAAAGAGTAATTTTTGTTGAGCCTCTTTTTTTTTGATAGATTTATAAGAGATATATTTTGTTAGTTTTTACTTCCCCTTTCTCTCTATGTATCTAAACATAACATCATATTATATATTAGGTGTTCTAATCTCTTTAAGTTATATTTTCTGTCATTTTTCTGTCTCCTTGGGAAAATGATTATATATTAGAAATTTTTGTCTAGGTAAACACATTTTAGAATCAAATTTTGTTTTGATAGACCTCTAGCTGCATTTCATAAGTTTTCAATTATTGTTATTGTTACTTGGTCAAATATTTTCCATTTCCATTTGGTGTTACATATTGAGCCATGTGTAATTTTCTCAATTTCTACCCATAAAATGATTTGCTCATAACCTTTTTTTTCTTTATTTATAGCTTATTTTTTGTGGTACTTTATGTAATGCAAGCTTTTGGAATTTGGTAATGTATTCTTTTTATGTTTCATAATGTGGGCAATTTTAGTGATTTTTGATTTTTTTATGCACTTGAAAGAGATGTGCATTTTTTCCTGTCTAGTTATTTATTTCTTAAAAAACGTGCTAGACTGTTTTTATAACCTTTTCTTAGTTTTATGTTTCTTTTTTTTTTAATTGCATTTTAGGTTTTGGGGTACATGTGATGAACATGCAAGATTGTTGCATAGGTACACACATGGCAGTGTGGTTTGCTGCCTTCCGTCCCCTCACCTGTTTTATGTTTCTAATTACACTACCTGAAGTGCATAGATAAGTTCTTTTGATGATTTTTAGAGCTTCGTGAATGTATGGGTTGATGTTCTCCTTCAATTTTGACATTTTCCTTTCTTTATCTCAAGTATTGCTTCTACCTCATTTTACATTTTTTTAATATTCTGGATGTTGATTATACACATATTACATTTCTATCTCAGGATTCTGTCATATTATTTTCTGTATTTTCAATCTTACTGTCTTTTTCCATTTTATTCTAGATATTATTATTATTTATTATTATTTTGAGACAGGGTATTGCTCTGCCACCCTGGCTGGAGGGTGGTGGTGTGAACAAGGCTCACTGCAGCCTCAGCCTTAGGGGTTTAAATGATCCTCCCACCTCAGTCTCCTCAGTAGCTGGGACCACAATCATGTGCTACCACGCCTGGATTAATTTTTATATAGATTTTAGCAATGGGAGCTCACTATGTTGTTTAGGCTGGTCTTGAACTCCTAGGCTCAAGTACTCCCGTCTCAGCCTCCTAAAGCCTGGGATTACAGGTGTGAGCCACTAAACCTAGACTCTGATCTGTCTTTGAATTTTGTCTTTTCAGCCATGCCAATTTTCTGTATACAATTATTTATGAAACACAGTTTCTGATATTTTCAGTTCTCTTTCTTCTTATCTTAAAATACTTTGATAAAAGTATTAATGTAATCTTTTAATTTCTTCAATGCATGTATTATGCTTATTGTAAAGGACATGACTGAAATCATTATTCATATCTGTGTAGTTTCTTTTCCTACATTGATTTTTCTCACTGTGTACAGCTACATATTTTAATTTCCTTATGCACTGGAAATTACAAATAAAGTCTTTATTTTTTTCCTGTTTCCTATTTAGTTTTCATTTTATTTGCTTGTATTTTCTTTTTTACTTGAGGTTCTGGAGTAAAAACTATAGAGACTTCTTGAGATTCTCAGTGATATTATCTTCCTCTGAACATGATTGAAACTAGCCACAGGAAATCCCAGGTCATCTTAATCCAATAAAAGATTGAGGAAAATTGAAGCTAGGTTTTCATCTTTGCGAGGAATGCTCTATGTTTTTGTTTAACCTTACCTTTCAGGATTTAGCACATCAGTGTCCCAGTCAAATCCTATCGCACTAACAAGGCTTTGCCCAGTTCTTCCCCTCTATTCACTTTCATGTGCTCTGTTTAAAATTATTTTCATCTCATTAATATATCATCTGCTGTGTATAGTCAAATACCCGTTGAGGAAAAGCAATACTAAATCCTGGGTACGCATGTCCATTCCTGTCGGCATTTCCTCACAATTCCTTACTTCCTTGGAAGATATCCTTAGCCTTGACACAGATACAAACACACACACACACATGCACACACATACACGCACACATAAACACACTAAATATATATAGGATGTAAAAAATATTTGACTTATTTTTAAGGGGATGATTATTCCAAACCGTTATGCCATTACTTCTACTTTGAAGAACATGAAACTTCATCATTATATTTAAGAAAATATTGAATATTGCATTTTTCTATCAATGGCTAGCATATATTAAGTTCTCCCTTCTCCAAAAAGTATATGTGGTTAGGCTTTGTGTACACACCCAAATCTCATCTTGAATCTTAATCATCATAATCCCCATAATCCCCACATGTCAAGAAGAGACGAAATGGAGGTCATCGAATCATGGGGAGAGCTTTCCCATGCTGTTCTCTTGATAGTGAGTTCTCATGATATCTGATAGTTTTATAGGGGGCTCCTCCCCCTTTGCTGGACACTTCTCCTTCCTGCTTCCTTGTGAAGAATATACCTTGCTTTCCCTTCACCTTCTAAAAAGATAGTAAGTTTCCTGAGGCCTCCCCAGTGATGCTGAACTGTGAGTCAATTGAACCTTTTTCCTTTATAATTTACTGAGTCTTAAGCAGTTCTTTAGAGCAGTACCCAAATGGACTAATATAGCATAAGTTAGCTTACTTCCAATTTCTCCCTCTTTTTCCATTGCTAGTATCTATCTAGGATGTTTGGTCAAGATTATTTAAATGATATATATTTAAATGAATACTTTTTTAGACTGACCATAATTTGATGGATTTTGGCTGTTTGGATAGAAAGAAATGAGATCCCACTTTATCATTTCTGCCACACCTTTCAGAAATGCTCTTTTGCAGGTGTTTGGACTAATGATAACTTCTGTAATCAGATTCTATATGCTCCTGATCTTTCAGGGTTTGTCATATTACTTGGCTCAATTGTCATATTACTTGACAATACCTCTTGTTGCTTTGCAGAGAAACCATGGAATTTTAAACCATAGTAATTCTTTTTCAGAATCTGAAGGGTGACTGAAACTTACACTTATCAGGAACCAGAACATTCTCAGTGCTTAAATATTCTTTTTCTCAACATTTGCTCAGAAATGAAAGAAGCTGGAACATTCAAACTGATTCAATCACTGCTTTGCTTAGAAAATATATTTTTGACCAACCATAGGACTGCATTTAAACATAGAGTAATTTTCACACATTGAATAGAAGAATGAATTATTCTGTTCTTGTGAAATATAAATTTGAATTGCCTACATTGATTAAATATGTCCATCTGGAACATTTTGCTTTCCATTTACCATAATAACATACAACTTCCCACTCACTCAAGCTATGTATACAAGAGTGCTATTTCTACACAAATATTATTTAATATGTAAGATCTGATAAATGCTTTTAAGTAGTCTTTATAACTGTCTAAGTTCTAATGAGGAATACTGAGATTTATGAATGATGCCGGCAAAATTTGTAGAAATATTGATGTTACAAAGTATGACTTTTATTTTTTGCACATTTAGTCCAAAAAGAATATCTTATAAGTTTTCTATAAAATTTTGAACATTTTTTCTTGACATCTACTAAACACGACTTGAGTTATCTCATAATTTAATATTAACACAATAAAAGTCCCCCCAAAAATGAAAAGATGTTCAAATAGAGTCCCAAATTTACTAGGACAATATAGTGTATTCTTGATGTATATACATATATAAAAGCAATTTGGTTACTCAATTTGAGTGTTGCTACAGAAAAGAAAATAAATATATATTACATAATGCATTGGCTGTGATTTATTATTACAAACTTGTCATTTTATGGAAGACATTTAATAAGAAGGTTTTAGTTATTTTTCAGGAGATAACGCACTTAACTGCTCATCTTAAAAGTAATGACTGAATTCCAGAAGCTAGTTACACATTTTCGTCTTTGATATATTTTTTTTTTTAGTGATCACAACCACAAATTTTTGAAAACATTATCTCATATAGATGTTATTATATTATATATAATGCATATTTTGTTTGATTTTCTTTCCTTCCTTCTTTCCAGCTCTTTCTTCTTTCTTTTCTCCTTCCTTCCTTCTCTCTTTCTCTCTCTCCTCCCTCCCTCCCTCCCTCCTTTCTTTCTTTCTTTCTTTCTTTCTTTCTTTCTTTCTTTTTCTTTCTTTCTTTCTTTCTTTTCTTTCTCTTTCTTTCTTTCTTTTTCTTTTTCTTTCTTTCTTTTCTTTCCTCACTCCATTGCCCAGGCTGGAGTGCAGTGGCTAAATCTCAGCTCACTGCAGCCTTCACCCACTGGGTTGAAGCAACTCTCCTGTATTGGCCTCTAGAGTAGCTTGGACTACATACAGGACCTCGCCACTAAGCCCAGCTAATTTTTTTGTATTTTTAGTAGAGATGAGTTTTAACCATGTTGCCCAGGCTGGTCTTGAACTCCTGAATTTAAGTGATCCATCTGCCTCAGCCTCCCCAAATGCTTGATTACAGGTGTGAGCCCCTGTGTCTACCCAGGTTTTGTATTTGATTTCTAAATACTATTTTGTAGTAATTATTTTCCAAAAATATAGAATTATTTTGGCACTGTACTTGCAGAGATTCACATTTAAAAAGGTTGTAACAAGTTACTAAGTTACTCAACTTGAATAGACAAACATGTATATATGAGATATCAGTGTCATCATTTTGTCTCTCATGATTGCACATTTTTATAGAAAGACACTTTAATACAGCTTATTAATTAAAATACATTAATCTATGAAAGTTGCCTAATACAGTAGTAATTTTTGTTGTACTTCATTTTTAAAAATTAAAACTATACTTTATAAAATCAGAATGACTAAATTGTTATTAAATCTTCCAGGCTATAAAAATGGAGGAATTGGATCACAAGGTATACTGACGTATATTTATATTACTACAGCATAGAATATATTATTATTATAAAATAGTTTTCAATGTATTTTCTCAGAGAATGAAGTCAAGTATAGCCATGGTCTCTGTAACCCACTACCAAGCTTGAGAGTGGCTCAGAATACAGATTTGTTAGACGTTTATTCACAAGTTGGTAGAGTTGACAATACCACTGCTGACTGCAATGTGACAGGCTGACCTTAAAAAATTAATTGGAAGTTACACCACATTAAAGATGTGTCGATTGTTTTAATAGGTATTGTGAAACAGAGAAGCATCTATTAGCCCTTCAGCCCTAATGATTCTATGTGGATCGGTTAATGGGATGTAAACCTAGCAACCAGTTCAGAGAAGCAAAAATGATAGTGTGGATGGCAAGAGGAAATATTATTTTTCCTTATCTTATTCAGCTTTCCAACTAAGTATTTTAAATAGAGACTATTTCTCCAAAGGTGTTTTACAATTGAGATAGAAATAGGTCTTCTAATTTCCAGTAAATAGTTACTAATTTTACTAATGTTTTAAGTTTTTCACCATTATTGTCTTGCTTCATAATTCCATGCTGAATGATATTTTAAAAACAAACAGTTGTTTTAGTGGCTACTCTATTTAAACATAAGCTACTAGAGGCTGAGGAATGTCAGAAATATCAGACTGCTTTGTCTCCTTTTTGTTGTCATTATTGTAAACGAGCTGACCTGGAGAATTTAGGGGGAATAATCTACATATGCTTTTCAGAAAATGAAAGCATGAATATTATCTGGACTCAAAATTGAGGACAATTTTTACCACACATCTCTTAGACTTCTTACTATACCTCCTACAATTATCTATTCAAATAAATGCTATTTGGTGGCTGACATTTTATATAACATTCAAAACAATCCTTGAATTATCATTGTAACAACCAGTGCCAGATGTTCTATGTGCTTTCTTGGGCATGTAAAAATCTCATTGAGCTCATTAAACTCCTGGCCAAAATGCTCATTTTCTACCATGAATGCTATTCATCTTGCCAGGCCATTAAATCTCAACAATAATTTCAACAGGTACAGAGTTCTAGTTATAGCTCACTTTATTCAGCTGTAATTGCTCCTCTGTGATTTGAACTTATTCCTGAAATTTCTTAATCGATATTTGAATAGACTTGGGCAGCTAAATGTAAGATATTTGCGTTCGCTTCATTAAAACTAAAGTATTCAATTGAAATGTTACTGTACTTTTGTTATTTTTCTTCTTCATATGTGCAATCAGGATAATTTGGACTCCAGCTTTAGTTAGAAAGTACATTATGGGATTCAAAAACCATGGAGATCTTCAAAACTCTTTCCTAGTACAGCAAATGCTTAAATTTAAAATATGTCATTTGTTTTTGATTCAGAGTAGTACATATATGCATAAGATGGAAATATGCTCAAATGTACCAGCTTAACCTGTGTGTTTTAGGTAATTATAAGAAATGTAAAACCATTTATATGATATGACAGACTGAGAGAAGGAGGAACACAAAAAAGCTTTTCTGTTTTAAATTACAGATCTCACTAGCTTTATGGCATTTTGAGACTAGTAAGAAAAAAGACATTGTGAATTCAGTGGTGTCTAAAGTATATTGTATATGGATGCATAACACTGGGAATTCTGGTTGATTAGCAGAGCATGCCAGTTCCGAACAACAGAAGCATGGGTGCACCTTTTATTTTGCATGACAGGCTCATGTGTATTTATTTGGATTTTTTTTTTAACTTTCAGATCTTTGGACTCAAGAAAAATGGTCAGAAACTACATTTTATGAGGTGGCTAGTTTGACTATAGGCAGCAGAATGCACAGGTCCAATTCTCTTGATTGGAAAGGATCTGTCAACCCCATAAAAATATAATCAGGGCCGGGTGTGGTGGCTCACACCTGTAATCCCAGCACTTTGGGAGGCCTAGGTGGATGGATCACCTGAGGTCAGGAGTTCAAGACCAGCCTGACCAACATGGAGAAACCCCGTCTCTACCAAAAATACAAAATCAGCCAGGCATGGTGATGCATGACTGTAATCCCAGCTACTAGGGAGGCTGAGGCAGGAGAATCACTTGAACTTGAGAGGTGGAGGTTGCACTGAACCACAATTGCACCATTGCACTCCAGCCTGTGCAACAAGAGTGAAACTCCATCTCTATATATATATATATATATATATATATATATATATAATGAGCAGGCAAACAAGATATTAATATAGAATGGACAGAGATTTCGAAGTATCATTAAAATTTTTTGAGCCAAAAATAAATTATTGTGTGGTATGTGGGATCTGTGTATCCGCAATACAGTGCTCCAGATGTCAAACTGGCAATTCCTCACCCTTAACTGGTTTGGACAGAAAAAACAAAAAAACACAAAAGATAATACTGAGATGAACAACAGGTGTCTTTAGGATAATCACAATCAAAGTTACTGTCATCTCTTTCTGAAAATTACAATCAAATCTTTATGAATATACTGGAAACCATTAAATTTAATACAACCTGTTAAGATCTTGGCATTTCCTTTATCTCTTTAATTGAAGAGGATTCACCTTTAGGAGAAAGAGAGAAAGAGTACCTTGGTAAAGGCAATCAGCATTCTAAGGCACTAACTTTCTCCTGAAATAAGCAAACATTTGAATTCATTCCATGTCATGTGTCTGCTTTCTCTTTTTATGGCAGTTGCTTTTTAAAAGAGTTTCTTTCTAACTCCTGTTTTTCTTCTTTTATATCCTGAAGGAAAATAGAAAACAAGCTTGTATTTTTCTTTCAGCTTGGAAAGAGAAAAACTATTCCCCCCAAACAAAAATATTGACAGTCAGGAGGTCCAGAGAAGATCAGTAAGCCAGAGCTGTGAAAGACATAAATAAATTTTTTTTTTTGGTTGTTTGTTTTTTGGCCCAAGGGGTGTAGGCAGATGGATGCAGTATGCACTACATGCTCAATCTTATTTTCCTGGGGGTGATATTTCTTAAGGTGACTGACGGGATTGTTTTGTTGTTTTCATCAGTTCTTTTATTATCAGTTAGTTATATTCATGACTTCCCCAGTATGTTTAGGACTCATTATGGAAACAGCAATAATGATATGATTATCTAAGGAATAAAAAGAAGAGGACATTTCAAGGATTACTTGACACATTGTTCCTGTCCTGCATAAAGATTGATGCAGATTGAAATGTTTTGCAAATTAACATCAAACAGAGATATTGGCACATAGTTGACCAGTATTTATTTGGAATTTATTGAAAACAAACACACAAACAAAAACCTACAAATGACTAAGTAATTTGAGGATAACTTCAATGATGTGATGATTCTTTCAGTTACATGAGATGCAATTAACTTATAAATGAAAGTTAAATGAATAGTAACTGTGTTCCTCTCATTTATGTTTATTTACATTTTTGAGTTATAGAGAATGACTAAAGGAAAATAAGGCCTGATGCTTCTGTCAAAAATAAGAAATTAAGCATTCTTATCCAAGGCTTTTGGTTTCTATTATGAAAGTAGAGAGCAATTCTATTAGAAGGCAAACTTCTTTAGTATAGCGATCATTCATTCACTCAGTCACTCAGAAAAGTGGGATGTTTGTCAGGAACTAGAAATACAGTGATAATAAATAAATGTAGCCTTTGTCCTCTAGTGGTTGACAATCTAATCAGGAAAAAAATATATTTATTTGTCATAAAATGTAAAAATATTTTTTTAAGTGCATTGTGCCATGGAAATATAGATGCTGTGTTTGGCATTGTTTTCTCATTATGACTCCTGGAAGGAAGAAAGCAGTGAATACACATTATTTGTATTGTATTGAAGGTGAAAGAAAAAGGGGCCCTTGCTATTACTAACTGCTTTCTTTTTCTTATCAACATTCATTTTATCAATATTGTTTTTACAGTATTTTCGGAAATATCTGGGTGGGGTGCGTTATCAGTGGAAAATGATGGTACAGATGCTTCTATGATTAAAAATAGTGGATGGAGAAAAGAAAATGTTGTTGATGAGGTTATATACTGAACAGTCAAAATTTAAAAATGAATGTTCACTTTTGGAGAGAAATATTTATGTAAAGAAATGAAAAATTTATTTTTAAAAATTACTGCAAATCAACGTATGCTTTAAAAATAGTTTAACGTCATTCGTAGAATTTCTCAACATGATATTTGGATCCACATCCATGTAATTGCTGACTTATTTGATAATATGACACTGAATTGCAAAATCCCGTATAAATTCTGATGTAGATTTATCTAAAAGAAATATGAAGAAAATGTAGGTTTGCTTTTTTACTGAGCTACAGTAATATTCTGATAAAAGAGAATAAATGCCAAATTTATAGTCATTTCACCACTAACATCTTGACATAGCATCTGCAGGTGATACTTGCATATGTATGCATAAATGTCTTTGTAAAATTTTTGTAAATTATTAAATCTTTATGCTTACAAATCATCTCTAAATAACATGTCAAAAATCAAATGCAAGCGCCAGTTTCTCCCTAAAACAACAACTAGAAGGACTAATAGCTGATAGCTTTTTGAAAATACTATAAAACAAGAACAGAAATAACAAGTCATATTTTATAAAGCAAAACAACTAATTTTTTCTAATAATAAAACTTTCAACATATGAAAAATAAATTGGAGAATTAAACTCAAATTATTACTATAACAACAGGTAAAGACTAAAATATTGTGGAGTATTTTATCTTCCAAAATCTGTTATTTTGTATATGTGTTTTTACTTTATTTTTATTTGCACAGTTTTCTTTACCCCATTTTGTCTGCTTACATTACAGCAGTTTCCCATGTCATGAAACATTTTTGGAAAATATTTTAATACATGCATAAAATTACATCCCAAATAAACCACAGTTTACTGATATTTGGTTCATTTTCCAGTGTTTCAATAATTTGGTTAGTAGTTCATATCATCTGCCCTTCATTAATGTACTGCATCCATATCATCTGTATCTATACTGCGGTATTTATATTGTGTATCTAAATTGTGTATTTAAAATGTAGTACATAACAGTTTCTGTTAATAGAAAGTAGGGCTTTTCTACAGAGAGTAGAAGTGGAGAGGAAGAAAAAATATAACTGAGGCAGCAAGGGATGAACAGGTGAGGCACAGAGGATTTTTAAGGCAGTGAAAATATTCTATGTGATACAATAGCAGATAGGTGCCATTATACTTTGTTCAAACACATAGAATGTATAATATCAGTAGTGAACCCGAGTGCAAACTATTTACTTCGACTAGTTATGTTGTATGAATGTAGGTTCATCAGTTGTAACAAATGTGCCATTCTGGTGGGGGATGTTAATAATGGGCGAAGGCCAGCGGTCAATGGAATGTTGCTCTACCTTACTCTCAACTTTTCTGCAAACCTAATACTAACCCGAAAAAAAGTCTTAAAAAACAGAAATTAGAGACATAAGAAAGATGAAGCTGTCACTGGAGTAGCATCATGTTATATCACAATGGTTGATGTAGTGGCAGAATAGAGTTTAATGAGAATGCTTTCATGGTTGTATATCTACTTAATGCTAGGTATTTTACGTAGATCATCTCCTTTAATCTTCTCAACAATCCAATGATCCAAATACTAGCACCTTTGGTGGCTGAAGAAGCTGAAACTCACAGAGTCTTGGAACCCAGGCTATCTGACTCCAAAGTGTGCATGGTTGACTACCTGTGTTTTAACAAGATACCTGACTATCCCTGGGTTCAAGGAAGAGCACAAACAAGTACAAGAGTCAGTGGTTCCTGCTCCGGTTTCCGTTTGGGCTGCTTGTTTATATTGACATCAAAAATCCCTGGATGGAAGTAATTTTTTTTTTTTGGTTTCTTATTTTTTTTTTATTGCATTTTAGGTTTTGGGGTGCATGTGATGAACATGCAAGATTGTTGCATAGGTACACACTTGGCAGTGTGGTTTGCTGCCTTCCGTCCCCTCACCTGTATCTGTCATTTCTCCCCATGCTATCTCTTCCCACCTCCCCACCACCCGGCCCCTCCCACATTTCCCCCCAACGGACCCCAGTGTGTAGTGCTCCCCTCCCTGTGTCCATGTGTTCTCATTGTTCAACACCCACCTGTGAGTGAGAATATATGGTGTTTGATTTTCTGCTCTTGTGTCAGTTTGCTGAGAATGATGGTTTCCAGGTTCATCCATGTCCCTACAAAGGATGTGAACTCATCGTTTTTGATGGCTGCGTAATATTCCATGGTGTATATGTACCACATTTTCCCTATCCAGTCTATCGTCGTTGGGCATTTGGGTTGGTTCCAGGTCTTTGCTATTGTAAACAGTGCTGCAATGAACATTCGTGTGCACGTGTCCTTGTAGTAGAATGATTTATAATCCTTTGGATATATACCCAGTAATGGGATTGCTGGGTCAAATGGGATTTCTATTTTTAGGTCCTTGAGGAATCGCCACACTGTCTTCCACAATGGTTGAATTAATTTACATTCCCACCAACAGTGTAAAAGTGTTCCTATTTCTCCACATCCTCTCCAGCATCTGTTGTTTCCCGATTTTTTAATGATCGCCATTCTAATTGGTGTGAGATGGTATCTCAATGTGGTTTTGATTTGCATTTCTCTGATGACCAGTGATAAAGGGATGGAGGAAGATCTACCAAACAAATGGAGAGCAAAAAAAGGCAGGAGTTGCAATTCTCATCTCTGATAAAATAGACTTTAAAGCAACAAAGATCAAAAGAGACAAAGAAGGACATTACATAATGGTAAAAGGATCACTGCAACAAGAAGAGCTAACGATCCTAAATATATACGACCCCATCATCTCAGCCCAAAATCTCCTGAAACTGATAAACAACTTCAGCAAAGTCTCAGGATACAAAATCAACGTGCAAAAATCACAAGCATTCCTATACACCAGTAATAGACTTCAAGAGAGCCAAATCAAGAACGAACTGCCATTTACAATTGCTACAAAGAGAATAAAGTACCTAGGAATACAACTAACAAGGAACGTAAAGGACCTCTTCAAGGAGAACTACAAGCCATTGCTCAACGAAATAAGAGAGGATACAAACAGATGGAGAAACATTCCATGTTCATGGTTAGGAAGAATCAACATCGTGAAAATGGCCATACTGCCCAAAGTAATTTACGGATGGAAGTAATTTTGAAAGGTCACTTAATCTATTCACCTTGCCTTAAACTTTCCTGACAGATGAGCAGCTACCATAATTCTCTACCCCTTCAAAGGAAAGTATTGCTTGCTTCTGTCCCTTATTTGTGGATTTAACAAACCCTAGTGCAGGAAATCTCATCTTTTTTATAGCATGAAGCCCACTCAATGCTATTTAAGCTTTTTGCCTTTTGCTTAGCTTCTTGAGAAAATGTAGTGACGTCTAAATAGCAAAACTTCCTAGACTTCAAGGCAGATACTAAAAATGTTTTTTCTTACAATGATATAATTTATTTGCCTTTAACATTTACTAAAACACTGATTTTTAAACAACACAGTTGTCTTTTAGTTTTCTTTTAGACTGAAAAAAGAAATTAGACTGCTTTTCTTGTTTTTATTTTTTTAATGAACTCAAATTAGGGTGTCCTAAGAAGGTTTGACCTTGAGTTTGCTGGCTTTTCTAGTAGACCTTTGTTTAAATCTCTTTCAAAAAAATTTTTATAGCTGCCCTGTGATCTTCATCAATGATGTCAAAACACTGTGAGCAACTTCTTGTATTTTTAAAATGTATTCTCTTCCAATCACTTGCATTATTTTAATGACTTAATCAAAAGAGTATGGATATAGTAACACTTGGTGAGTAAAAATTCCACCAATGCAAATGTCCTCCTGACTGAATATTGATTCGCTGATGATGTATTTCAAAAGCCTGCTTGCTTTCCCTTTTATATTTCCGGCCTATCTGTAGTCCCATTTAATTCATATTGTGCAGCTAATAGAGTTTCATCTTTATTCAATGTTTCCATCTTAAATTTAAATGGGATTAATGCAGTGAAAAGTTCTTTTTAAATGATTAGGTTAATAATCTGGAAATTATGGCTTCCCAAATAAGGCATTCCCAAAGCTCCTATCTGAATATTTACTTCATTTTTTTAGGACTGCTCTTTGCCTGTCTTCAAATTTCCAAATCATTAATATAATGTTCATATGATTAATAACTCTAAATATAATTTATCTTCTTTGTGCATTCCTTTGAAAGCAGTAGAGATCATCTTCTCAATTGATTCAACAGCTGTAGATCTTTCTAGAGGTCACATTGCAAGATGGCATTTGTCATCAATCATGGCTGTAATTAAAACTTAGATTATAGCTGAGTAAACTTTCTCCTCTGCTGTTAATTTTTTAAATATATTTACTGTTGTCTTTTTTTATTTTAAAATATAACAAAATAATAGTACTTACTGTATATTTTAATTTTATATTTTCTGCCACTTAGTATTCACTTTTACAACAAACAAGTATAAGCATTAAAATCTAAATAATGCTTTCCATTTAGTCAGAAGTTACCTTATTTGTATATGTACAATATCCATTACTGTAACACATCCATTTATATTGCCTTACTTCTTCATTTTGTATCCAAAATAAGCTACTACTGCCTTTCTTATGATTTTTGTTTCTTATAAAACAAACTTCTATTTACTCATTCAAAATATAAATAAATAATATGTACTATGTAGATGTGTGGAAGGCAACATGATCTTAAAATTATTCAGGATACTAGAAAGGATTCAACGGAAAATAAAGTACAGTATTTTCAGGATAGTAGGCCCATTTTTTTCATATAGTCATATATGCAAAGCCCTATGAAATCTGAAAATGTATAATATAAATTCATGCTTTCCCAGAAAACTAGACAATCTATGTCATAAGCTGACCTGTTTAAGAGATCATCATAGCTCTCCAGAAACTGAAATAATAATTTGTCTTAAGATATATATTCAGACTAGAGTAACTCTGTTAAGTGTATGAATATTAATATTATATATTTTGTTAAATGTTTAAAAAGTAGTAAATTAATGAAGATATACATTAATAAGTTTAAACTATTTAGGAAAAAGGTCTATATTTATTACTAATTGAGATGTGTATAATAAAAAATAATTTAAATATTTTATGAAGTTGAAATACATTTTGCCTAAGTCAGTGTCGATCTTTAAAATTACATTTTTGAAATGATGTATGTCTAGAACATTTTTTTTTCTTTTTTTTTGAGATGGAGTCTCATTCTGTGACCCAGGCTGGAGTTCAGTGGTTCCATTGCAGCTCACTGCAACCTCTGCCTCCCAGGCTCAAGCTGTTCTCCTGCCTCAGCCTCCCAAGTAGATGGTATTACAGGCACTCACCACCACGTCCAGCTAATTTTTTATATTTTTAGTAGAGAGGGGACTTCACCAGGTTAACTAAGCTGGTCTCCAACTCCTGACCTCAAGTGATCAGCCTGCCTCTGCCTTCCAAAGTGCTGGTATTACAGGCCTGAGCCACTGTGCCGAGCCTAGAACATGTTTTTTAAAAAATTACAGTTATGTGTTCTAAAGCACCTCTGTACTCAGATAAATCATGTTTTATGTATAGCTGGGTAGGAATTCTAAAAAAATTTAAGAGCAGCAGCTGTATTTTGATGTATAAGCAATACATCAAAATATATGTGAAAATATAAAAATCCACCCTATATCACAATTTTCAAACTTTTGCTGTACCTCCAGATCAGCAATAGGTAGTTTTATTTTATTTTTCAGTTCAATGAGAGTTTACCCAGATTATAAATCCTACTAAGAAAGCAAGTAAATATAAAGAATGATAAATGCTAAAATGTTATAAAAGTTTGCTTATAATAAATCATTTTGGGACATCTTTCGATTTAAATCAGTAGATATAATTATATATATATATATATATATATATATATATATATATGCATAACACATAGTTTGTTAAAATAATTAAATTAAGATTACTGGAATCCATTAATTGTTAAGCCCTTTTGCCTACCAACGATTATCTTAAAAACATTCAAAATTAGAGCATTCTTTTGAATGGCCAGGTAAAACTCAACATAATTTTTATTTGGTTTTATAATACTGAACTTGTATAGTTTTGTATAAGAATTGCCATTATCTATACTATACTACCCATACAAGAAGAACTTTATATTTTCAAGTATTTTTATTATTACCAGTTTTAGTGTCCCATATTTTATATACACAGATTTCATATTTCACTCATTATCTTTAAATTATTAAATAAGTTTGTTTAAGATTTATTGAATGAAAATTCAGTATGTTTAAACTATCTTTAGGTCAGGTTTTTTAGTATTGCCTAATGATATTAGAAGATTCATTGAAAAGTAGATGATTTTTGGAGTCACAGCAGAATGCAAAGGGTAGAAGATAAAATGTTTAAATAACAGGCCTGCTGGCTCCTACATTAAAAATTATAAAATGGGAAATAGTTTTCCCACAAGGAGTCAGCATTGATGGATGAATTCATTGGAAAAGTACACCAAATGGAAGATTAACAAGGTCCGTTTACAAATTTGGTTTTTCAATTCAATCTTATGAGTTCAAGCTGGTGCCATATCAGGAAGTGGTTCACACAAGGGGAAAGATATGATTATGACAGTTCTCATTGAATCAAAATAACACAAATATTATATTTACATCATTTCACCTTTCTACAGTCCAGTGACTTGCACTGGGAGAAGTAATTCTCAAATATATTTATTACACGTAAAATAGATTTTAAAATGTAGGATTTACATCAAAAGGAAAAGAAAACTGGAGATTGTTTTCAACCATTGCAAAAGTGCTGCTATTCGTAATTTTAAAAATAAATGCTTAAAAACAGAAAAGCTGCTTCCTGGGCACCATGACAAAACCTTATCTCTACAAAAAAATACAAAAAAAATAAATTTACCAGATATGGTGGTGCATGCCTATAGTCCCAGCTACTCGGGAGGTGGGAGAATCATCTAAGCCCAGGAGTTAGAGGCTGTAGTGAACGGCGATCATGCCACTGCATTCCAGTCCAGGTGGCAGAGTGAAATCCTGTCCCCCTCCTCAAAAACAATGTAATCTAGTTTATAATAAAAGAGTAAACAGGAGGACAGAATAAGACGTTTTGTAAGGATTGTGCCGTGTTTGCCATTTATAAAAGAAAGTAACTCAGGTTTTCTGGGGTTTTGCCTTATTTTGCAATTAAAAACATAGATTTGGAAACTACGCCAAGCCAAAACAACTTTTAAGCTAGTTATTGAAAATGTGAATTATGTCTATAATGAACCCACAGAACATATTTTAGAAGTATCTTGGTTTTGCATCTGAACTAAATTCAAATTTTCTTGGAAGTTCAGCTTCTCAATACCATATATTCATTATTTGTTTCATAACTTGATATTTACACTGAACACAGATTTCTGTTTCCATGAAGATAGAAAAAATATAAAACAACAAGAGGCTTTCAGTGGAATGTAAATCAATACTTTGGCAAAAATGTAACCTGTTAACTTTTCTCTATTCCAATCCAAACCCCAGGCTAATAGCATTGCAGTATTTCAAACATTAAGTAAATCTATAACAAAACCCTACTTTTGAAAGCAAACATATGTCTGGTTTTGATTTGTTATTCCCACATAAGTGCAGAACATAAACTACTTCCCACTGCTGTGGCTTTACCACAAGCATGCTTTCTCTAGTCTGTGGGCATAAAATATGAAACAAACTCTTCACGAAGGAGGGAATCTAGCTTAAAAAATAAAAAAGACCCTGTGGCTTGAAAACTTCACCCATTTTGTCATAAAATTTCTCTGTGATAAATGCACACTTAAACATTACTTCTATTAATCGTATTTTCTTGGATTGTATTATAAACCGAATTCATTTTGAAAATGGATGAAGCTTCAAAATTATTAAGCTTTATTTAATACATCTCATTCTGCATAATTTCTTTGAATAAGTAAGATTTCCTAATAAATATTGAATTATTTTGCCTATTTCATAACTCAGAATTCTCAATCCTATTAAATTTGTAACCTATCAATCCCCATGGGACGTGTTAATAATAGTATTTCTCCTTTTAAGTTTATTATGTTATAGTTTTCTTATACAGTAAAAAATTTAGTCAGAATCTATTCCCACTAAATTACCATGTTCTGATGGTGTTGTTTTTCTGATAGACTATGCCAAATTTGTCAGTATGTTAACATGGCCTTTTGATTAAGAAATAGAAATGAACTTGCAGAAAATCTGCAAATGTACAGAAGACTGAGCAAGCATTGGTTATGTATCAAAGTCTACGGAAAATGTTACAACCTTCTTTTTATTTTAAGAAAGCATTTAAAGTTTACACAGAGACCAACTTGCCCACATAATATTACTTGTATAGTCATCAAATAGTATAGTAAGATATATTTACTTCATAAAAATAAACCTGGAGATATTCTGATTGAGCAAATGAAGAGGACATACAGGGAGTATCCGTTATGCATATAACATATAGAGTCAGTCAGATGCATTGTGTCTCTGTATTTTACATCAATATTCTGCATGAGACAGAGAAATATTAATGCTAAGGTATTTTCTCATGCAAGTTATTTAATTTCATCCAAGTACATGTAGGAAATACTAGAAAACTCCTTCTATGGCTGAGTTTAGAGGCTTTGGATAGCAGATTTTTTTTTATGGTTGTAATAGAAATTTCCACTTGAGTGTATTATTTAGGAGAGAAAACATAATTTTCTATAAAGAATAACTTTAATTTTGAATCTTCCCCTAGAAAAAACAATACAAAGGAGAAAAACATGGAATAAAATCCTACAATTATGTGAATATTGGACTCATAAATACTGTTTATTACAAATTATGATATATGTTTTGCTACTTTCTTCTTATGAATTACACTTAATATGATACTTTTATTTCTTAGGCCCCAGTATGTCAACGTAAAGATAAGCCTTAGTAGAATCTTGGTGATACTATGTCTGCTATTGTGTATTTTTCAGAGCCATGCTTTATTCTCAAAATTCTTCTCTAGAGGAGATGAAGAGGTCAACACAAGTACCAACTTACACCTCGTTAGACCTCACATCACACTGATTGGGGTCCTTTCTCTGAAGCATTAAGAAATTGTTTGCTTGATTGGCAAAGGGGAACTGTCTCACCATGTTCATGCTTGCTGTTCATTTTGTTTTTCCATTTTATATGATTAGGATCCATTATGAGGATTTTTTTAGGTCACACGCAATTAAATGTTATTCCAACCGATGGTCACTTTGATCAGCTTGTCTCACAACTTTTCCTTGAAAATTCTGTGTTCCCGTTCAAAAGCTTTCTCTGTAAAAATAGGTTTAAATTAAGTCATCAATGAAAAAATAATGCACAGGGGCCAATTAATACACTCACTGACAGGGCTTCTGCACTCTCTTTTTTCTTTCAACCTGACCCATGCAATTAATTTAGAGGACATGGATTTCTTATATGACTAAGGAAAGGGAGAGAGAGAGAGAAAGAGAGAGAGACAGAAGTGCACTAATCTCAGACTGCCCTTGCATTTGCCTCAGAAATTATCTTCAGCATGATTCGATGGAATGAGAAAAATCATATCACGTGCTACATTGTTACTATTGCTGAAACATGTGAACACTATTTTGTAATATGTTGATTGGTGCAAGATGTGCATTTGCCACAGATTTAGCCGTGAATGAAATGCATAGGAACCACAAAATAGATTACATGTTTAGATTCATGATAAATGCATTTTGAAAATACACTTAGAGGAGAGAACAAATTTCTTAAGATTAGATATAAGTGTGTCACATGTTATAAGCTTATATTTTTGAGATTTTTTATTTTTCTAAAAATTTCATTTAAAATATGTGTATAACAAATATAATTAATAGGCCACTTATACTAGACAGAAACCACTTTTAAACTTATCATTAATCAACCATGTTAAAAATGTAATTTTACTGATAACAATTTTTATTATTATACAGAGATATTTTATTTTTCCGTGCTTTCAGCAAAAACAAAAACAAAAACAAAATCCTGCTCTTATTTATTTCCCTTAAAGGTATGTGCCTATATATCCCTTAAAGGTATGTGCTTATATATCTGTGTCTTCAAAATTATAACTACATGCATTATTCCTTTTACTCACTTTCAGTATGTCACTGTATCTATACTTTAAATAGTAGTTCAAGTTATCAAATACCCCAAGACAGTGATATTTTCAATAAGTTTAAGATATATTCTCATATAAAAAATACTCGTAATGAATTCCACACCTGCATAGCTGAAAGGCATTTTATAATATCAGAGTCTCCAGGGGATTTCAGGTCTAGAGATTGTAATGCTGCAATTAAAGCAAGGTTTGTAGTGGCATTCTCATTATCTGAGCAGAACTTCATCTCCTGAAATTGACAGAAAATGTTTAATTCTAGACATTTAAGGGACATTTGCATTAATAAAAGGGAAACCATACGGTGGGTCACATTACTTGCAAAGAGATTAAAGAATGTATAATGTCAGAGAAGCTCAGGGAACTTCCTTATTTCAAGAAAAGAAGGTGGGAGACTCTTACATAGAGCTTTCAAATAACTGTTCAGTGTTAAGCTGGCATGTGAGAAAAGAGATTCACTGATGAGACTGACAGCCTGGAGCTGCCAGGAAACTAACCATGCTATTTCCTGATCCTAGTACTACTCATCAATGTCAAATTATAAATTATAACATCCTAAGTGAGACAAGGGGACTACAAAATATGAAAATGAAAATATTGGGGAAAAATTCTCAATTAACACTTGATTTTGATCCTGTCTCTATGAGGAAAAAAAAGCGATGTCTTTCTAAACTCATAGGTTACAGAAATAGCCTTTTTATTACTGTAACTATAATATTATTACATACCTCATTAAGTGATTGCAATTTTAAAACATTAGTGCTCAACTGGGTAAAAGAATATGATGGTTAATATTGAGTGTCAACTTGAATGGATTGAAAGATGCATATATATATATATATATATATATATATATATATATATATATATATACATATATTGTTTCTGGGTATGCCTGTGAGGCTGTTGCTAAAGGAGATTAACATTTGAGTCAGTGGACTGGGAGAGGCAGAACCACCCTCAATCTCGGTGCACACTGTATTAGTCCGTTCTCATGATGCTGATAAAGACATACCTGAGACTGGGTAATTTATAAAGAAAGAGGTTTAATGGACTCACAGTTCCACAGTTCCGCATGGTTGGGGAGGCCTCACAATCATGGCAGAAGATGAAGGAAGAATAAAGGGAAGTCTTAAGTGGTGACAGGAAAGAGGGCATGTGCAGGAGAACTCTTAAAACCATCAAATCTCATGAGACTTATTCACTGTCATGATACAGCAGGGGAAAAGCCCACCACTGTGATTCAATTTCCTCCCACTGAGTGCCTCCCATGACATGTGGGAATCATAGGAGCTACGAGTCAAGATGAGATTTGGGTTGGGACACAGCCAAATCCTATCAGGCTCTATCTAATCAGCTGCCAGTGTGGCTAGAATAAAGCAGACACAAGAAAGTGGAAGAGCAGACTTGCTGAGTTTTTCAGTATTCATCTTTCTCCTGTGCTGGATGCTTCCTGCCCTCTAACATCAGACTCTTCAGTTCTTCAGCTTTTGGACTCTTGGACTTATCCCAGTGGTTTACTGGGGTTCTCAGGCCTTTGGCCATAGATTAAAGGCTGCATTATCAGCTTCCCACCTGTTGAGGTTTAGGGACTTGGACTGATTCACCACTGGCTTCCTTCTTCAACTTGCAGACAGCCTATTGTGAAACTACCTTGTGATCCTGTGAGTCAATTCTCATTAATAAACTCTTTTTCATATATGCATATATCCTATTAGTTCTGTCCCTCTAGAGAACCCTGACTAATACAGTAGTGCCTTGCAACATTTGTTAAAGAACCTAAAACTAAATCAACTTAATAAAAGCAAATGATTTTGTAACACTTTGTGCTCTCACTATAGTTAATTAATTTGTGCCTCATAATAAGTCTATTAATGGTTGTCAGGTTGTCTCTATTTCTTATTACTAAGAAGCTGAGGCTTTTGAATACCAAATGTCTTCCCTAAGATTACTAGTAATTTGTGAAAATAGATATCAAATATAAGTCTTTCCAATTCTAGTTAAATACTCTTTCCTTTATATTATCCTGCAACCTGAATAGACTCTTAAATTTGATTGTCTATAAGTGTCTAAAGCCAGACACATTTCATAACTTTTATACTTTTTAAGGCTGTACTCATATGCAACTGACTATAAAAGGTCACTCTATTATGTTCAGTTTTTTGTGGCTTCCAACATTTATTCCTTATGTTAAATGACAGTATGCTTTATAAAATAAAGACATGCCATCAAAATCAGGCTCTAATGAGATAAGTTGAAAGTCAATTATGAGACTTCTGTTTTAAAATAGACTAACACCTAAATGAAACTCTCATTATTCACTAATAGAACTATGAATACTCAGACAAAAAGATAAATGTTCACGGCATCAAAAGAAACTAAGTGTGAGAGACAAGCAATTGTTAGAATCTTGGAGAAAATGAAATTTCAGATTCTTTGGTTTGATAAAAACAATTAGTGTCAGAGGTTCTGCTACCACAGGTTATGTAGGAAGCCACAAAAATATGTTATTTCAACTCTAATAATGAAATCTTGATCATCTACAAAATTCATAGCTAGAGTATCCATAATAATATCATAAAAGCTAGATTTCAGAGTATAGATTCATACTAGTGTTAATAAGGATCATTTCATAATAATAATGTCAATTCATCAAGAAGACATACCAATTCTAAATATATATGCACCTAGCAACAGAACTTCAAAATACATAAGCAAAAATCTGACAAAACTGAAAGGAAACAGGAAAACTAAAATGAGGAATTAGCCAACATTATCTGCCCACTAAATCAAACGAATTTTTATAGAAAAGTCCAGCCAACAACAATCAAACACATATTCTTTTGAAATGAACACAAAACATTAATCTACATATACTTAGGGCCACAAAACAAACTCAATAAAATTAAAATAATAAAAACGATCATTCAAAGTATTTATTACAGATTATAACAAAATTGAACTAGAAGTCAGTAACAGAAAGATATCTGGAAAATTCCTAATCATTGGGAAATTAAAAATCTTAATTGTAAGTACCTCATAGGTCAATTCATAAGTCTCAAAAAAGTTTTTTATGGTATTTTGAATTGCATTTAAAAAGAAGAAATTATTTCAAAATTTGTGGGAAGCTGTTTAAGCTTCTGAGGTTAAAATTTGCAGCATTAAATGATTACATAAGAAGAGAAGAAAGTTCTCAAATAAGTAATATAAGCCTCTACCTCAAGAAATTAGAAAAAGAAGAGCAAATAAATACTAAAGCCAGAAGAAAAATAAAAATAATCAAGATAATAGCAGATATTAATGAAGTTAGATACACCAAAACAATCAAAAAAATCAGTAACGTGAAATACCGCTTCTTCAAACACATCAAGAAGAATCTGTTCAGATTGACCAGGAAAAGGACTGTAAAGATCTGTTCAGATTGACCAGAAAAAGACAGGTAACACATTTGTAAATGTAAGAATGAAAAGGAGATATCACTGCTAAATCTCATAAATGTGAAAATAACAATACAGTAATACCATAATAAACCCTAGGCTCACAATTTTCAAAAGTTAGATAATATTGACTAATTTTTTGAAAGAGAAAAGCTAAAAAAACACTCAAAGAAAAGCAGGCAATTTCATTAAACTTAATTACATAAAACATATAAAATTTGTTGGTTAAAATCGTCCAATGGAGAAAACTACATACCAAAATTATTTCACTGCCCTATTCTACCAAACAATAAAGAAACAATACCAATTCTATACCACATTTTCAGAAAATAAGAGAGGAAAGAATACTGCACAATTTATTGTACAAAGACAGCCTTAGTGTGTACCAAAAGCTCTACATACATAAATAAAATAACCTAAAAAACCCGTAAATCACAGTCTCTCATGAACATAGATGCAAAAATCTTTTTTTTTGACTCTTAACATAGAATTTTAATGTATATAAGAGATAATAGTGAATATCATTAATAAAGTACTTCTGTATTGAAGATATTTTTAAATTGCCAACTCTTATTTTAGGTTTCCTTGTTTGGGTCCATGTGTACTCAATATTTAGCTCCTACATAAAAGTGAGCACATGCGTTATTTTGTTTTTCATTCTTGCATTCATTCACTTAGGATAATAGCCTCCAGATCCATGTTGCTGCAGAGGACATGATTTTATTCATTTATATGGCTGCATAGTATTCCATGGTGTATACATACCATATTTTCTTTATCTAGTCCGCTGTTGATGTGCATCTAAGTTGATTCCATATTTGCTATTTTGAACAGTGCTGTGATGAATGTGGGAGTTCATGTGTCTTTATGGTAGAACGATTTATATTCTTTTTGCTATATACCCAGTAATGGAATTGCTGGGTCAAATGATAGTTCTGTTTTAACTTCTTTGAGAAATTCCCAAAATGTTTCCTGCAGTGGCTAGACCACCAGCAATATATAAGTATTCCCTTTTTTAAAAATAACTTTTCCAGTCTCTGTTCTCTGTTATTGTTTTTCATAGTATCCATTCTGGCAGGTGTGAAATGATACCTCATTTTGGTTTTGTTGCTGTTATTGCTGTTTTTTTTTTTTTTCTTTTTTTAGAGAGAGAGAATCCCACTGTAATGCTCACACTGATCTTTAACACCTGGGCTCAAGCAATCTTACCACTGGCATTCTATAGTGCTAGGAATAGGTGTGGAACATTGCACCCAGCTTCATTGTGTCTTGGTTTTGCATTTCTGTAATGATTAGTGATGCTGAACATTTTTCCATGTTTGTTGGCTGCTTGTATTTCTTATTTTGAGATGTGTCTGTTCAAGTTCTTTTCCCATTTTGTAATGGAGTTGTTTTTGCTTATTAATTTGTTTAAGTTCCTTATAACTTTGTTAATTCCCTTGTAGACCCTGCATATTAGACTTTTGTCAGATGCACAGTTTGTGAATATTTTCTTGCGTTATATAAGTTGTCTGTTTACTCTGTTGAGTCTAATTAGGATCCCCTTATCAATTTTCATTTTGTTGCATTGGTTTGGAGAACTTAAATTCTGAGGCCAATGTCCACAGTGGTATTTCCTGGATTTTCTTCTAGGATTCTCATAGTTCAAAATCTCATATTTAAGTCTTCCATCCATCTTGAGTTAATTTTTGTATATGGTATAAGGAAGGAATCTAGTTTCAATTGTCTGCATATGTTCAACCAGTTATCCCAGCACCAATTATTGAATAATACAAAGTCTTGTCCTATTGGCTGTTTTTGTTGACTTTGTTGAAGATCAGATGTTTTTTCAAGCTTGAAAATGCTGTACTGACATTATTGACATCATGTAATTTTTAAAATTTACAGATTCAATGTGATTTTCTTCAAACTACCAATGACATTTTTTTTTCCACAGAATAAGAAAAAACTATTTTAAAATTCATAGGAAACCAAAAAAGATTCCAAATAGCCACAGCAATCATAAGCAAAAAGAACAAAGCAGACGTCATCACATTACTCGACTTCAAACTATAGTACAAAGCAACAGAAACTGAAATGACATAGTACTGGTACAAAGCAGATACATAGACCAATGGAACAAAAAATATAACCCACAGGTAAAACTGTACATCTATAATCAGATGCAAAAATCTTTAAGAAAATATTTTCAAACTATATTCTACAATGTATAAAATATGTAAATATGTTATGGTCAATTTTTATTTTTCCTAGGGATTTAAAGTTGGTTCAGAATTTGAAAATCAATGTATAATTTGTTAGTAGACTAAAGAAAAAATAATTATAAAGTTAGATGTATGAAGTAGTATTTGATAAAATTTAATGTTTTCATTATAAAAATCTGAGCAACTCAAGAAAAATGAGAAGAAAGCTTTCTTAACTTCATAAAACATATCTACAATAAATTCACAGAAAACCTTATACTTAATTGTAAAAGACTGAATACTCTCACTGAGATAGGAAACAAAGCAAGCATTTCCTCTTAAATAATTCCATCCTGTTGGAAGATTTTTTTTCATAATAAGGCAATAAAATGAATAATAAATAGATTAGAAAGGAAGGAATAATAATGCATTTCTTAGATTTCAAAAATCGAATGGTGGACACTCCCAGAATTAACAAGTAAGCCAGACTGAGATAGAGGATTTCATGTAAATACACAAAAACTGTTGTCTTTTCTATATATCAGCAAATAACACTTGGAATACAACATGAAGACCAATACCACTTACACAAGTATAAAAAAATGGAATATTTAGGTAAAAATATAGAATGTATTTAAAAAATCAGTATGGTGAAAACCACAGAACACTGATAATAGAAATAAGTAAATTATTCTTATTGATTGGAAGACACAATATTTTAATTGGTAAATTCTCCCGAAGTTGATATAGATTCCCTGAAATCTCATTTAATGCCTCAACTGGCTTCTTGTTTTTTGTTTTTGTTTTTGTTTTTTAATAAATGATCATTATGTTATATTTTTATGTAATGCATACTTTATTTTTTAAAATTTACTTATTTATTTAGATGGAATCTCACTCTGTCACCCAGCCTGGAGTGCAGTGATGCAATCTCAGCTCAATGCACCCTCCAGCTCCTAGGTTCAAGCAATTTTCCTGCCTCAGTCTTTCAAGTATCTGGAATTACAGAAGCCTGCCATCATGCCTAGCTAATTTCTTTTGTATTTTTTAATTGAGATGGGGTTTCATTAAGTTGGCCAGACTAGTTGTAAGTGATCTGCCTGCCTTGGCCTCCCAAAATGCTGGGGGTTACAGACATGAGCCACTGCACCTGGACAGGACAACTTTTCAATGAATAGTGTTAAAGGAATTAATTGTCCCTCTACAAGTGAAAAAAAAAAGAGAAAAAAAAAGGCAGAAGGAAAGGAAAAGAGAAAGGATGACAGAAAGAAAAAGAGAAAGATATGAGAGAGAGGGAGAGAGGGAGGGAGGAAGGAAGGAAGGAAAAAAGAAAGAGAAAGAGAAAAAAGAAAGGGAGGGAGAGAGGGAGGAAGAAGGAAGGAAGAAAGGAAGAAAGGAAGAATGGATGGAAAGAAGGAAGGAAGGAAACATTAGACTATATTTCACTCATACAAAAATTACCTCAAAATGGATTATAGAACTAAATATAAAACAAAATACTCTAAAGTTTCTAGAATATAATCCACGGAGAATCTACATGAACTTGGGTTAGACAAACAAATTCTAAACATGACCACAAAAGCACAGTCTAGAAAATAAAACAAAGATAAATTTTTTAATCAAAATTTAAAATAGTTGCTTTGTTATAGACGCTTTAAAAGCATATAAAGGCAAGTTACACATTAAGAAGATATATTCTCAAATCGTATTTCTGACAAAATAAAAGTTGATTTCAGACTATATGAAGAACTTTTAAGTAAACAGAGACTCTGAAAAAATGTGGAGCATTATTATCAACACAACAATATGTGTAAGGGAGTGCCAAAAGTAGAGGAGAGAAATGACAGAGCAGCAAATATTTTTAAAGGAGCAGTTTGATCATTTGAAACTTGATCATTTGATCATTTGAAGATGATCTAAATTTTAATTAAAAATTAGTGTACGCATTTGAGAAGCTAAATAAAGTTAAAATAGGATTAATGTAAAAAGATAAACACAGAGAACACATCATAGTAAAAAGAATAAAAGATTTCAAAGTGGAAATCCTGAAAGCAGCAAGAGAAAAATGACTTGTCGCATGTAAGGGAACTCCTAATAACATGAGAATGGATAATTTCCCATCTTCAACCATGAAGAATTAAATGCAATAGCATGAAATGTTTAAAGTGTTAAAAGAAATTTTAAAACTTGTCAATGAAGAATCTGATATGCAGCAAAACTAAATGTCAAGAATTAAGGTAAATGAAATGTATCTCAAAAATGTAAAAGAGAGGGATAATTCATTTCCAATAGACTTTTCTTACAAGAACTATTGTACTAAACAAATTTCTCCAAGCTGAAAGCAAGTGATTCTGGACAGAATTTTAATCTATGTAAAAAACAGGCCAAGTGTGGTGGCTTATGCCTGTAGCCTGTAATCATAGCACTTTGGGAGGCCAAGGTGGGCAGATCATGAAGTCCGGAGATCAAGACCATCCTGGCGAAGATGTGAAACCCTATCTCCACTAAAAATACAAAAATTAGCTGGGTTTGGTGGCACATGCCTGTAGTCCCAGTCACTCTGGAGGCTAAGGCAGGAGAATTGCTTGAACCTAAGAGGCAGAGGTTGCAATGAGTGGAGATCACACCACTGCACTCCAGCCTGGCAACAGAACAAGATTCAGTCTTAAATAAATAAATAGCATGAGTTAATACAGTTCTATAAAGGTAAAGGCAGAGTATAAATACATATTTCATCTTTATTCTTTTATTTTAAAAATCAATTATGTGAAACAATGTGCATAATTGTATTTCTTTGTGTAGAAAATATAAAAATATAATATATTTAGCAATAATAGCAGAAGAAGTAGATGGGAGCAAAGCAGTATGGGTGTAAGAAAATGACATCAGGCAACTCAAATTAAAGAGAACCAGAAAAGGTATATAAGATGGTTAAATTAATAGACATTATAAATATATATTCACTCTCCTTTTACTGTCAGAATACTTAAAAGTCATAAAATTATATGAAGAATAATTGCAACTATGCAGTATGGTATTTTTAGTTCATACAAGTGTACTATATATAACAAAGTAGAATGAAAAGTGGAAGAGAAATAGAGCTATACAGGAGTGACATTTCTGTATCCCACTTGAATTAAATACATATGACTGTGACAAAATATACACGGTGAACCTCAGCGGGAACCACCAAAACAACAAAAATGTAATAATAAATGCATACATTTAAATGTTACATTGTGAATATTATCCTAATGAAAAAGAAAACAGTAAAAGAGAAATAAGAGGAAAAAAAAAAAGATATGAGAAACAAAGAAAACAAAAAATGGCAGATGTAAATCCAACTATATCAATAACATTAAATGTTCATAGTTTAAAAAATCCTTGTGAAGAGCAGAGATTTTCAGACTAGATAATAAAACAACTCTATGCTGTCTATACTGGAGAGATTTTTGGTTCAGATACAAAAATTATTTAGAAGTAATGGATGAAAAAATGATTAAGGTATATTCCTACATTTAGATATTCTTGAATATTCCCCAGGTTATTTTTCGTTATTAGTGCAGAGATTTTTCATACTCTTTATTAGTCATCTTCTTAAATATTTTATGTGTTTGCTCCTATTACAGGTGAATTTTAAAATTTAATTTTACAATTGTGCTTGCTGTGTAATAAATTATATTTTTAAATAAAATTAATATTATATTCTCTGATCTTATTAAATTTACTTATTAATTATAATATTATTATTTAGATTTATTGGGATTTTCCAGGTGGATTACATTGTTGGTTACAAATATGTAGATCCATACTACAGTCTAACTGAAATTTTGTCTAGTTCTTCTATCAATTTTTGAGAATGTTTAAAACCTACACCTTTGACTATGAATTTTAATCTCTCACTTTATTTATGTCAGTTTTTGTTTTAAATGTTTTAAACCTTTCTTACTTATTTCCTAGTGAATTAACCCTTTATGATAATGAATCATTTCTGTTTATCTCTGTTAATATCTTCTCTATTAAACTTAATAGAGGAAAAACCCACACCAACTTTCTTGTGTTAACAATTTGAATAGCAGGTGTTTTCCTATCCTTTTATGTCCAACATATGTGTCTTTACATTGAAAATATTTCTTGTAGACAACGTAATTTAGATTTTTTTATTCATGCTTGCAATCTGCCTTTTAAGTGTTTAGTTCACTTTCAGTTAATATAATTGTTGTTATTCTAATGTTTTTATGTTCACTATTCTGCTTTTTATTTTCTATCTGACCCATTCATTTTCTTGTTGCTGTTGTCTTTTTGTTCCTTTTCTTGCATAATTTGAGCTAACAAAATATATTTTAATATTTCATATCAATTTCTATACTGATTTTATAACTATACCTCTTTAGAATTATTTTCCTTATATTTTTAAAAGGGATTGTACAATGCATCCATAGCTTATCACAGTATACTTACAGTTAAAATTATACTTTTCTACTTAAAATGTAAGAAATTTTCTGTATGGCAACTATATAATTCTAACCACTACTAGTCTATTTGTGCTAATATTGCCACATACATTCAAATTTTATGCATTATATATTTTCCATATTTTTCCTTCAGACAATCAGTAGTGTGTTAAGAAAATTAAGATAAAGAAGGAACTTTTTTATGTTTAACATTATATTTATTGTTTTATTGGTCACTGTATTTTTAAATCATTCACCTCGGTAAAAGTCTATTTGTCATCATTTTCTTCTAGCCTTATGAATTGCCTTTAGAATTTCCTATAGGGCATGTCCTCAAGATTTTTTTCAGCATAATTTCATCCAAAAATGTGTTTTTATTCTCATTAAAATAATATATTCCTAGATATAAAATTGAAATGTGCATTTGTATTTTTCAGTTTTTGTTTTTAATTCAACTCATTAAGGATAATTTTCTTTGTCTTTCGGTCTCCATGTTTGTCTGGTAAGTCAGCTATTACCTGTATTATTGTTTTCCTGCATATGTGATGACATTTTCTTTCAAGATTATCTCTTTATCTTTAGTTTGCAGTAATTTAACAATAAAGAGCCTAGATATAGTTATTTTTGTACTTATCTTGCTTGAGGTCTGCTAATCTTCTTAAATTTCATCTTAATGTTTTTCACCCTATTGAGAAAATTTAGAGCCAGCATTCTTTAGTATTTTTTCCTGTCCTACTGTATTTTTTTTTCTTATGCTTAAATTATTATTTAATATCAGGTCACAACTAACTATCTTCTGTAAGTTGCTTGTTTTCTTCACTCTGTTCTCCTGGTTTTGTAATTTCTATTGATTTATTTTATGTTGATTGACCTTTTCTTTTGCTATCTACAATCTATTTTTAAACCCATTAGTGATTATTTATTTCAGATATTGTATACTTCAATGCTAACATTTTCATTTGACTTTGTTATAGTTTCTATTTCACTACTGTCATTTTAAAACAGTTCAGTTATTTTCACTTTAAGTAATTGAACATATTTATAATAGACATCTTCTTGACTAACAATTCTATTAACTGGATATTTGAGGAGTTTGATTTTTAGGAGTCTTTATTTTATTTACAGTGGATCACATTTACTTCCCTTTTTCTCATGTCTGTTAATATTTTGTCATATCCTTAACATTGTGAATAATACATTGTACAAATTTTAAATTCTATCATCTTGCTCTAAAATGTGGATTTTGTTCTAGCAGTCTGTTAAACTACTGATTGATAACTTTGAAGTTGTAATTCTTGAGGTATGCTTTGTTAGGGCAGGTCTGTGGGAAGCCTGAGATGTTTACCAAAGCCCTCTTATCTAGAAGTGTTTAAATTGCAAACTCTGTCTTTCTGAGGTAGGCAGCATCTTAAATCTTTGCTCACTATTTTCAGCTTCTAACTTGCTGTTTTCTGGGGCCTAATCGTCTCCCTTCATGTATAATCTACCTGTCTGTAAAGGAGTTAAGAGGCAATTTACTGGGAGATTTTAGGATTCTTTTCACTATGATCCCTCTCTTTTGAAAGTTCCGTTAGATGCTTTGACACCTCAAACCTGTCATATTATGGCTTTCTGCTTGATTTCTATTTGTTCGGCATCACCTTTGTATTATGGAATGTCTTCTGAGGAAAAGTCATATTTAATATAGATGTATTGGTTAGTTTTCTACATGTTTAGGGTTAGTATGCTACATTCTACCTTCATTTATGCACTTACAATTTTAAATTTTATTATTTTTATTTTTCAAAATATGCTTTTGAGATATTCATATACTATAAAATTTATACATAGAAAGTATACAATTTAGGGTTTGTTTGTTTGTTTTTGTATATCTCAAGGTTGTGTAACCACTACCAGAATCTAATTTCAGAACACTATCATCACTCTTTATGGCTCAATGTGCTTCTGGACATATGACCCTGGCAACCACTAAGGTACTTTCTGCCTCTATGGATTTGCCTGTTTGTCATATAAATGAAAGTATACAATACTGATATAGGAGTTTAGAACAAATGACTTAAGCAGATAGTATGGTATGGGAGTCCTCAGTAAGGCTTTTCTTTTCAATGATAAGCAGCCACAAATCATTTTCTAACAAAGCACAGCCTGTAACGACAAGCTGCAAATGTATATAAGAAAGCTGGGAGTTTGCTCCATCTTTCCTTCTCTGCCAGCCACATATACAATAAAGCTCAAACAAGATGGCACCAGCCGAGGGAGGGGAGAATTTATTTGCATATTAAGATTAGGGTGAGGCAACCAGCCTTCCCTGTGCGCTGTGTAAACATTATACCTGATCTAACCCATCTGTGAGCCCTGTGTAAATCAGACACTGACTCTTGAAACCAGACTATAAAACCTGGTGCGATTTTTCTGCTTGGAAGTCTCCTTTCTATAGAAAGAGCTGTTTTTCTTTCTCTTTCTTTCCGCCTATTAAACTTTTGCTTCTAAACTTTTTGTGTGTGACCGTGTCCTAAATTTTCCTGGCCTGAAATGATCAACTCTGGATATATACTCCAGCAATGTAGCTGCTTCATATTGGGGATCTCATCCAGGATACCAAATACAACATTTATCAAAACGTTGAGTAGAGGAGCAAAATCCAACTCTGTGCTTTCATTTAGGGACTCTTGGCCTCCATTTCAGAACCAAATCAAATCAATAACAGGCATTTGTCAGCCAGGTAAAAACCGTGTGGCTGCCGTTCTTAAAGACTTAGGTGTGAAGCTTACTGAGGAGAACATGGAGAATTCCCTGTACCCATGGGTTGCTGGGCATGTTGCCCATGTTTGAACCAGCTTTCTTTCATGGAGGACTTAGCCGTCACATTGGGCTGGAAGAAGTTTCAGAGCAACTGAGGATTTCTGGCTGTGGCTATCCCCTGTCATGTCACGGTCACTCCCGCCTTGGTGTGGCGAGCACATGGTATTTCAACGTCAACAGCACCATCTAGTGGAATAAGGATCATGTCCATGAGGCACATTGTCAATTCTTTACCAAACACTCTAGCTTACCAATTCTCTTTCCTTTTTGTGCTTCTCTACTAGAAACCAGGCTTCATGATGCTTCTGTAATGGGAAAATTCTGCCTTCAACAACCAGAAGACATCATCTGAAGCCAAATTTTAGTCTCAATACTGTCCTATCAACAGGAAAATAGCCATTTCGTTCTTAAATTCTTTTAAGTCACTGATTCTGCCTCTAATTAGAATGGTACTTAATTGGTAAGGGGATTTTAAGTTCAGAAATTAAGCCGAACTATTTTCTAAGGGTAAATGCTTTAGCATGGTCTATAATAGCAGGAAATAGAGCTCAAATCAGCACACTTACTCCATTAAAGAGGAAAGTGCAACAGTTGCCCAAATGCAACTTTCAGTCTCTCCAGAGACTTTTTTTTTTTTTTTCCAGGGAGCCAGGCAGGTCACACAAGTCTAGGAAGTCAAAGGGAAATCACTGGCAGAGAACTACAGCCTCAAGGTGAGCACGACTAATACCAATCTCTTAGTTCCCCTTGTTCCATGGCTGGGTGTCACACCTGCAACAATGGGTGGCATGCTCAATAAGGTACCAGGACCCAGGAACCATGGACGGAAAACAGTAGTGGCCTGGGGGTGGGGGAACACTCCCACTGTCTTCCTCTCCACCTTGGGTCACACCAAAAGGAAGAAGACAAAAGGGATGCCTTTTTACCACTTCTCCTTCTAGATGGGTAACGGATTATCTCTTTGGCCTATACTCCTCTGGAGTGCATTCTGAAGCACTGGAACTCCTTTGACCCTGAGACTTTGAAGAAAAAGTGACCCATTTTCTTTTGCATACAGGCATGGCCTTCTTACCCTCTTGAACCAGCCTGGCCTGTGAAAATACTATCTGACAATTAGATCGTTTTGCAAAAAGGAGGGCAAATGGTCCAAGGAGGTACCTTATGTGCAGTTTTTTTTTTTTTTTTTTTCCCTGAGAGACAACCCATATCTTTGCAAACCCTGCATAACTGACTCAGCCCATTTAGCAATTATATCAGACAGTCCCAAAGTGAATGACTCCCCAAGACTAGAAAAGCAAATTCTGGGGGAACCATCTGAGGCAGCTATTGGGTGTCCCAGCCCTTCCAGTCTCTTTTCTGGAGCCACTTCCAACCATACCACCAGATCTTCCACCTCCACCATCTCCAAAATTTCCCACTTTCACACCTTCATTCTTCCCTCTCCAGGAAATACCCAATGAAGGTGATGCCATTAGGGTTCGAGTTCCCTTCTCATTGCCTTAGACCAGTAAGTGGAGACCTAAGCCAATTTTCTGATAACCCTGATAGCTATATAGAAGGCTTCCAAAATTTAACTCAGGTATTTGACCTCTCATGGAGGGATGTTATGCTGCTCCTAAGTCAAACTGTAACAACAGCTGAGAAGCGGGTAGCTCTGCAGGCAGCAGAGAAATTAGAAGATGAGCAATGTGTCTTCTGTAGTAGACCTAAAAGAAAAGACAAAATAGGGAAGGTGAAGAAATAATGGAAACAGCATTCCCAATAGAAAGGAAAGCAGTTCCTCTTGACAACTCTAACTGGAACCCCAATAATGCTACTGTGAATGGAAAATGAAACATTTTTTAATGTGTATATTGGAGGGCCAAGAAGAACAAGGACCAAGCCTCTTAATTACTCTAAACTGTCCATGATAGAACAAAAGCTGGTTGAGAATCCCGCAACCTTTATAGAAAGAGTGAGAGGTGCTAATAAAACACAAAAAGACACAATCCATAGACTCATTAGCCTCAGTAGTAATACAGAAGAGACATCCCTAGACGTCCTTGCAGCCATGGTAGGTTTACCTATGTGGTCTTAAATGAAACATGCTGCTTCTGGATAACACCTCTAGTCAAGTAGAAGAAAACCTACAGTTGCTTAAAGATCAAGTTAAATTATTTACAGATTAAGAGAAAATGCAGGCTCCAGCCCTGGAGGCTACAATCCCTCTTTAATGAATTCTAGTCTCCTTTGTGAAACTAGCTAGTGCCATTGTTAAGCCCCTTCTTGCTCACATGTTTTGTATTAATGTTTGGACCTTGTCTGTTCAATACTATAATTCAAATTGTTTCCTCTCACTTAGACACAATCAAACTCCAAATGGTGCTGCAGAGTGAACCATGCATGGACACACCTTTCTTCCGAGGGCCCTTAGATAAACCCCAAGAGGATCCCTACCTGCTATTCCCCACAAGACACCCATTTTCAGCAGGAATTAGCCAGAAGGAGTCATCAACCAACACCTCTAACAGCAGTTACTGTTACAACTTCTGAGTAGTAAAGGATATAGGAGTCAAGAAGAAATCACTTTGGCAGGTAGTAAGGGTAGGGGCATCCTCAGTAAGGCTTTTCTTTTTTTTTAAAAGAAAAGCTACAAATCATTTTCTAATAAAGAGCAGCCTATAAAGTCAAGCTGCACACAGAAAAGAAAGCTGGGGCTGAGTGCAGTGACTCATGCCTATAATCCCAGCACTTTGGGAGGCTGAAGCAGGCAGATCACCTGAGATCAGGAGTCTGAGACCAAACTGGCCAACATGGTGAAACCCCATCTCTACTAAAAATACAAAAATTAGCTGGATGTCGTTGTGGACACCTGTAATCCCAGTTACTTGGGAGGCTGAGGCAGGAGAATTGCTTGTAACCTCTGGGAGGCAGAGGTTACAGTGAGCTGAGATCATGCCACTGCACTCCTTCCAGCCTGAGTGACAGAATGAGACTCCATCATCTCAAAATAAAAATAAAGAAAGCCGGGAGTTTTCACGGGTGAATGCTGGCAGGAATTAGAAACTAGACATGTTCAAGATGGCTGTTCAATCTTCCCTTATCTGCTAGCCACATGTACAGTAAGGATCAGATGAGATGGCACTGGCCAAAGGGAGAATTCATTTGCATAATAAGATAAGGGTGGAGCAACCTGCCTTCCCTGAATGCTATGTAAACATCATACCTGATTGAACCAATCTGTGAGCTCTGCTAAATCACTACCTCCACAATCTGGACACTAAAACCCAGCACATTGGCTGCCAGCCATTTTTTTTCTGCTCAGGAGGGAGTCTCCTCTCTTAATAATGAGAACAGTTTTTCTTTCTCTTTTCTTCTGACTATTAAACGTCCACTCCTAAACTTATGTGTGTTCATGTCCTAGATTATCCGGGCATGAGATGATGACTATCAGGTATATACCCAGATAACGTAGTTGCTTCAGTACCTGTGCTTTTATGTCTTTTTTTTTTTTTTTTTTTTTTTTTTTTTTTTTTTTTTACTTAGTCTAACCATTTCTAGGTTCATTTATATTGAAACATTTTCTGTAGTTCATTGCTATTTATGACCAAATAATACTACTTGTATGGCTGTATCACATCATTTAATCCATTCATCGATTAATGCACTTGGTATTATTTCCACTTCTTAGTAATTGCGAATAACATTACTATGAATACTCTTCTATAAATTTTATGTAGATGTGTATTTTCATTTCTCTTGGGCATATACTTAGGAATGTAATTGTTGAGTGAGATAGTAATACTATATTCAATATTGCAAGAACTGCAAAACCCTTTTCCACGGTAACTGTATCACTTTACATTTTCACCAGCAGTATATGAGGGTTACAGCCTCTCTACATTCTGGTCTTATTAGCTAGCTAGGGCTGTCATAACACAGAATCACAAGTGGGTGTCTTAAAATATTTATTTTCTCACAGTTATGCAGACTAGAAGTCCAAAAGCAAGATGTTTGCAAGGTTTGTTCCTTCTAAGGGCTGTAAAAGAGAATCTATTTTATGCCACTGTCATAACTTCTGGTGGTTTGCAGGCAATACTGGGTGTTCTTTGGCTTGTAAATAACATCATTTTTATCTCTGTTTTCATTATTACTTGGAATTCTTGTTGAGTTCATGTCTATTTCTGTGTTCAAATTTCCCTTCTCAATAAAGAAAACAGTTATACTAGATTAAGGTCCCCAATAGTGACCTCATCTTAACTTGACTACATCTGCAAAAGCCTGGTTTCCAGATAAGGTAACATTCTGAGGTACTGAAGTATAAAAATTTAGTATATTTTTTGGGGGAGACACAATTCAATCTATTATACTTATTCACATTGTTACTGTCTTTTTGGTAATGAACATTTTAATGGGTATGAGGTGGTATTTTATTGTGATTTTGATTTGCATGTTCCTAATGACTAATTATATTAAGCTTCTTTTTATGTATTATTAGCCATTTTATCTTTTTGGAGATATGTATATTCAGATTTTTGCCCATTTTCAATTGAATTTTTGTCTTTTAATCATGTAGTTTCACAAGTTATTTATTTACATATTCTGGATACAACACTATGAAAATATATTCTGTGAAAATATTTTCTTTCATTCTGTGCTTTGTCTTTTTCTTTCCTAACAATGTCCTTACAAGTACCAAAACTTAATTTTGATAAAATCTGTTTTATGGATTGCTGCTTATGCTATGTGTTTTAAATCTCTAAGTAATCATCCCCTTTTCCAAGCTCGTTAGGTTTACCTTTATGTTTTTAAGTGTTTTACTGTTTTAGTACACACATTTAGGTGTTTAATTCAATTTTATTTCATTTTTGGATATGATATGAAGCAGGGGTACAACTGCCTTGTTTGTGTATAGATATCTGGCTTTCCAGTACCATTTGTTGAAAAGACTTTTTTTTCTCCACTGGGGAAATTCACATGAAATTTAAAGAAAGTTTGTGAGAGTAAAACAAGTAAAAATTAGTGAATTATGTAATGTAAAAAAAAAAAGAATATAGTAAGAGACTACATTGACACACTACTAAAAAAGGTTTTCACACCATGTCTGTTAATCACTTCCACCGTTGGAGATACAAACCAAGTGTTTCTGAACCCACATTTTCTCAACTGCTGTACATGTTTGCATCACTCTTGATTTTTAGGTGATTTACCTCAAGTCCTCTCAAACACTGGAATACACTGGAAATCTTGATGCATACATTTTTTTGCATGTTTGCTAAGTAAAATACCATATATATGACTCCAATACTCATTAGACATAGTAATCAGGATGACTACAAAATGCCTGTAATAAAATTTACACAAATGGAGAGTAAAATTTATCAAAATATATGTCCTCCCTGGATATGTGTTTTCTCTTTATTATGTTTCTCTCTATTTTATAGAATTAGAGATTAAGATACAGAATATGGTAGCAGAGACTTTAATATATACAGTTTAAATCATGGATTCTAATTTTCTTTCATATTCCATATTGCTATCCAACCCGTAGAAATGTTAGAATTTCATTCAAGATGCTGAAGAATTAACATAAAAATCTTTATCTGGACAATATGAATCAGAAGATGAACATTTTGTACCTGAGAAAACAATTAATATAAGAACTAACTAAATAAATATATTAAATTAAAGGAAAGTGTAGGCCAGTAGAAAAGAAACAAAAGAAAGGGAGAATAGTGCAGAAACTTTATCAATAAATGGAGTCAATACTACAGTGAACCCAGATAATTACAGTCAAGGTGCTGAGAAAGAATAAACTTGAGCAAATGTTACTTTTTATTTCCAAGAAATAGTTCTATCTTACCTTGTGCACATGGATTCATAATAATAAGTGTCAGTAACTGTGAAGTTCTAACATTTATCCCATATACAAGTTTACAAGTTAGCCTAGGGAAGTTCTGTAGATGTTGGCAGAAGAATTATACTTCTGAGTCTGAGATGAAGGCCTTCATTACTCATAGCATATTAGGTAGTATAATCTTCAAAATCATGTCATTTCCACATGATTATGCGCCCAGGTGATGCTATGATGAGCTTACATCACAGATGAGGAAAGACAGATTTAAATAATCCCTGATTTATTAAGGAAATATAAGAAAACCTGCCCAACCTTTGTCCCAGAGGAAGACATTATTTTATTATCCTGGAAAGCAAGCAATTCTACCTTCTGCCCTAGCGGGAGGAGTATCATTCAAGATGACTCATGAAACAAGTGTTATTGAAAAGAAGATAGGGAACTAGTCTGCCACAAGACTTGTTGGAACATGAGAAATCCATAGAGAGTGGTTTCCCAAAATCAGTCACATAGAAAGAAAGCAGCACTTTATTTAGGTTTCTCAAAGAATCATCTTGGCCAGGCGCGGTGGCTCAAGCCTGTAATCCCAGCACTTTGGGAGGCCGAGGCGGGTGGATCACGAGGTCAAGAGATCGAGACCATCCTGGTCAACATGGTGGAACCCCGTCTCTACTAAAAATACAGGAATTAGCTGGGCATGGTGGTGCGTGCCTGTAATCCCAGCTACTCAGGAGGCTGAGGCAAGAGAACTGCTTGAATCCAGGAGGCGGAGGTTGCGGTGAGCCGAGATCGTGCCATTGCACTCCAGCGTGGGTAATAAGAGCGAAACCCTGTCTCAAAAAAAAAAAAAAAAAAAAAAAAAAGAAAGAAAGAAAAAAAAAAAGAATCATCTTAAGCAATGATTTGGATGAAACTTGTTGGAGATCACTGAGTGACATTTTTACAATGGGTAGCTAGTTTAGTATGAGCAGTGCAGGAGAGGGTTTTCCACTCCACCACACACCAGAAGTAATGGTCAAGCTATTGTTAACTGTCTCTCTAAAGTAATTGCTCACAGCCAGCACCAGGGAAAGACAGTCTCCTAATTGAAAAAACAAAAAACAAAAAACAAAAAAACAACTATAACTGGTAATCAGCAACTTTCCAGTAAGATCTCAGTAGTTGTGAGAGTGGCAAATAGTAACAAAAGACCCTGAAAGTATGCCAACGCCAAAACCCCAGGTCAAAAGTTCAAGCTGTACCCTTGTATTTCAAGTCACACACTTGGCCCTCTTCCAAGCGTACTTTCTTTCCTTTTATTTCTGTTCTAAAGCTTTTTAATACATTTTCACTCCTGCTTTAATACTTCCCTCAGTCTATACTTTTGCCTTTTGCCCCTCAGTCATGTTCTTTCTTCTGAGGAGGCAAGCATTTAGGCTCCTGTAGTCCTCTATGGATACAAATTTGCCAGCACTAACAGTAGTAAATGAGGAGTGTAAGGAAAACAGACGTGCTGTAGTCAAGAGTAGGCTGAGGAGGCAGACATCCAGTGCAGCATGACAACAGGTTTGGAGTGCAGGTGCACAACTATGCACACTATGTAACCATGCCACATGAGGTGCATTAGGTGATCACCCATGTGAGCTCATGCTTGCCTCAGAGCCACTATTGTCTGTAAAAGTTACAACTACTCTGCTGACACTGTCTCTATGGCTTGCACCCAGGCTCACTTGTGACCAGAGAGAGAGACTAAAGCCATGTTGAAACAGTCTGCTATTCCTCAAGTGTTTTTCCAGCTACCTACAACTTGCCCACTGACTCCTCTCAGACCTCAGTTAGAACCTGACAATTAGCATTACAAACAGGATCCAGAGCTGTGACGCTTGGATGGGCTTTGGGCAAAACCTGTGCACTGGTAGATGGGTCCTACACAAGCACAGAGAAGGTGCTAAAGCAGCTGGAAGTGCAGAGCACCAAGAAGGAGCTAGCTTTTGCCGACAGAGTTGGATGGGCATTTTTGATAGTGCTATGAGAAGTACACACCCAGTTTCTGAGGGATGCAGCACAGGTAAGGGCCCTCCAGGTGCAGAAAGGGCACCTGGATGCCTGGCTACACAGCTCAGAAAAAAGAAGCTGCCATGAATGGGGAGCTTCAGGTGCAGGTGGGGCACGTGGACACCTGGTTACAGAGCTTGGGATCACGGCTATTGTGGCTCAGTCCTGCAGGTGGCTTGCAGAGGGGGAAGATTCCCCACCCACAGTGGTCTCCTCAAGGGAGAAAATGGGGTCCCAAAGAGTGACATGCTCACAGATACGGATAGATTTGATTTTGGCCTGGATTGACTGAGAGGAAATTGGTAAACAGCCCAATGAAGTACTCTTAACTTTGTTGAAACAATTGTCTCTTGAGCAGTAATTCCAGAAAATGCCCAAGGGGAAGAAGGATGTTGCTGAGTGACTCAGTCTCACCCAGGTGCTCCAGCTCAAATACTATGTGCTGTAGTCAGGTGGGGGCATAATGCTTTTTCTGTTTGATTAGAAAACTGGCCTAGGTGCTCCTCTTGGGGAGACACCAGATGACTGGAGACCAATGCCAATTTGGCAGTCCACTGGTCCCTTCACCCAGATGATTTCTGGGCATGGCTTCATAGATACTTACGAAGACCGCTTAGTGAAAGTGAAACCTGTATCTTTGCACCTTGGCATTGGCAGTTTGGCTTCTTGCTTTTGAACTGTGTATGTCTCTCCCATACCTGAATACATTCTGATAGTGGTTGTTTTACACAGCTTGACAGTTACGTCATCTGTCATGGACTTGATGGACCATTTCACGACAGAATTGGGACAGTACTACTAGGTGGTGGACTTGACCAGTGCATTCTCAATTAACATTGCTCTAGAGCAATTCTCTTGAAGATTTAGAAGCAGCAATACTCCTCTTGCCTGAGATTGGTATGGTGCAGCTGAGACTACTTCCTGGCAGCCAAGTGGATTATTCAGTAGGCACAAGCCTACAGGTAGTAAACCAGGGGCACCTGTTTGAGCTGGATGTGCACGTGACCACAGATGGTTTCAGGTGGGGCCTGTGCTAGCACACAGAGCACTGAGAATGCCAGCAGGCTTTTGGTCCCAACTATGGGAGGGAGCTGAGCTCCAGTATTCCTTGATAGAGACACAGCTAGCAGCTGTATATGCCACCCTTCAGGCTTGTGAAAGAGTGACAGGCTGGGCTCCAGTCATTGTGCAGATGACTTACTTGATAGCGGGATGGATACATTCATGGGTAATAATAGCCCTCTGGACTAGGACAGCACAGACAATCACTTTAGCAAAGTTGGATGCCTACTGAGAATAGTGGTACACTGAGTACAGGCCTTTTAGCAGCAGAGTTACAAGAGGTCTTGGGACTTGTAGTCCTAATTCAAGATAAGACCATGGGGCCTGAGACACCCCTAGACCTTGAGCCATCACCATTTAAGGAAGGACGTCTCCTCATTCTCAATGAGGCATGGTACACAGATGGATCTAGTCAAGGTGCTACTCCTGCTTGGACTGCTGTTGCAGTCCAATCTAGTACTGACATCATATGGTTTGAAACTGGTGTGGGCAAAGTAGCCAATGTGTTGAACCCAGAGCAATGTGAATGTTGATGACCAAGGAGGTGACACCTATGGTAATATGCACCAATAGATGGACAATTTATTGAGGCTTAATCTTGTGGTTAACTACCTGGAAGTTACAGAAGTGGCTAGTTAGTCACCAGCCCATGTGGGGCCAATTCATGTGGCAAGACCTATAGGAAGAAGGATGACCTTTTCCCACCAGGTATGGGGACAAGCAGTAACATGTTGTTGCTTGCCCCAACACCTCTAAAGGTAGGGAAATAAAAACCTGGCTTAATGTTTAAAGCAACATTGGGGAAACATCACCATGGGGTGGTTGCCTACCATAACTTGGAGTTGTTGCTCGCTGTATTATTGCTGTGGCCTCTGGATCCATGGTTCTGCCCTGTGGGCACATCTCCCCACTAGAAGAACTCCCTCATTCAAGGGGGTGGAACGTAAAGCCTGTGTATTGGGCCTGTGTGCCCAGAGCTTACATGTCAAGCCTGTGTATCGAGCCTGTGTGTCCAGAGCTCATGTGTCAGACTTATGTATCAAGCTTGTCTGTCAGGCCTGTGTGCCCAAAGCATATGTGTAAGGCTTATGTGTCAAGCCTGTGTGCACAAAACCTATGTATAAGGCCTATATGTCAGACCTGTGTGTCTAAGGTCTATGTCCTCCTCTGCCTAGAGGGTAGAGGGAAAGGAAAACGGATGTGCTGCAGTCAAGAACAGGCCAGAGCAGACACCCAGCACAGCATGACTCAGTGGGTTTGAAGCGCATGTGCACAACTCCACACATTATGTAGCTGCACCATGTAAGCATGTGCTTGACTCAGAGCCACTATTATCTGTAAAAGGTATAAATATCCTGCTGACGCTGGACCTATGGCTCGTACTGAGGCTCACTAGCACCCAGAGAGAGTAAAGCCATGTTGAAACTGTCTACGATTCCTCGAGTATTTTTCCAGCTATCTGCCACTTGCCTACCAACTGCCCTTGGTCTTCAGTTAGAATCTGATGAAGAGTAACACAGGGATTATGAATAAAGAATATTAAAGTTTTCTTCCATGCTAAGGAGATCTTGAATTTTACACAACTGTTTAATTTCCCACTGGCATCAATTATTTACATTGTAAATAATAAATATAAGCTTTGGACATCCATATTCCTTTTTCTGCCCTATTGGATGTCATTGCTACATGGCAGTAGATTGCAGATGGAGCAGAATGGAAAGTCATTCATACAACAGTCATATTTAAAACTAATACTGCAGTTACTCTGTACCTGAAACAGTTCTAAATGATTGCTGGTCAATTATGACATTGAATTATCTCAACAATACTGACTGATTATTGTTATCACCATTTTACTGATGAGAAACCTGAGACATGGAGGACTTAATTAATTTTCATAAGGTCATAGAGCTAGTCAAGGGCAGTACAGGTTTCATCCTAAACAAGTTTTGTGATTAGGCTACAAAGCAAGTGTTGTAGTCCTTTGGAGTTGTTTGTGGTTTTTCCCCCACATAACTTTTCTTTGAAACTTTGAACTATGATTTCAAGCTAAACCTGTTTGGGTTGTGGCAAAAATACACTGTGCTGGTATGAAACTGAGCTCAACTGAACATTATAGGAACAACTGGCATAAAGGAAGGCTGTACATTCAGGACACAATATGAGCCATGGATGGTTTTCAGTATCCAAATTACTTGGGTTTCAAAATTTTTCTAAGTAGATTTAGTTGGGTTTCTACATTGTTATGATTTTCTTCTTAAACTGCCCTTTACGTTTCTAACATTTACGCTATCCCCCAAAAGTTTTTAGTAAAACCTAATTTATAAAACTCTATTAATATTATTTAAAACTAATTTAGTCTAGTTTCATGATCCTAAGTGTAAAAAATGGCTCATGCAAAGTACTTTTTGGATGTCTCACATTCTTTCAAAATGTATCTTTCATATAACTTTGCTTTTCAGTTCACAGCCAGGTTATATGTTACATCAAATGGTTGTTTCAATAACCAGGTCTTTACTAGTTGAAAGTTGACTGCTATTTAAAAACCATAGTATTTACATATAAGGTTGATATTTAGGGGAGCTTTGGAAATGATAATAAAAAACAAAATAAATTTAGCATTCAGATTTGGAATAAGTACAATTAATAGTAATAAAGTTCATATGCAAATATATTTACACATTTCGGAAATATTTCAGAATAGTCTTACGAATAATCATCACAAACTATTTGAAATATGATTAAATGTGGCATAAGGTCCACAGTTATCTGAAGAGTTATTATATAGGATCATTAACAGTTGGTGACTTGATTTTAGACTGTTAATTTGAAAATGACCTTCAAGCTAGGTATGATTGATATGGGTGACATTAATGCGTTAATGTTGGCAGTGTGACATTTGTGTACGTTACTGTAATCAAAAGACAGCCAACTATTAGAAAGTACAAGGGAGTGTTTTTTTAAGTACATGAAAATGTGTTTCTCTGTGTAGAAATTTGTAGTTGAAGTATTTTGACTAGAACCAATTTAATAAATACAGGTTGTCTGATATTACAAAGATTGATTTGAAATAAAGATGTTGGCTAGCTGCCCCAATTTGCACTTTCTTGTGTTCCTATTGAAATATTCATGAATTTATTAAGGATACATTTTCAAGCTCTACTGGAAATTAGGAATGATACTTGATACTCTTTCAGTCACTAGAAGCAATTTAGTGATTTTTACAATGCAAGTGCAGGTAGCAGTCTATAATTGAACATGATCATAGAGAAATGGTTAAACATATGGTTATAATATGAAATTTAAATAACTTGTGAAGAAAAACAAGTTAACATTAATATTTTGGTTATAAAAACAATTAAGTGCAAATTTCCTAAGTATGTATTCTAGAGGGTGAGTAAAAGCATGAGAAATTTCATCTTATATAAAAGGGCATATAGTATTAGTCAGTTGAAATTTATTAAGAATATTTTTAGCAAAATCTAATAGGATAACTTTATACAGAATCTTTTTAGAAATAAATGTAAGTTATACATTTTCCCAATAAAGCCAATGCAAATTTAAATTATGCATTTGGGCCACAAAATACAGAATCTATAAGGATTCATTAAGAAAAACATAAAACAATAGATCTAAGGTAGAATTACACTTATTGTTTATAGTAACTGATGGAAATGAAGGAAGCTTCCCAATTAAGAAAACCATTTTTAAAATAATTGAAGAGTATCAAATTCCATGCTATTTACAACATGTACAAATAAAATATGAGTGACATGGAAATGTAAAAATAAAAATGTTCCAGAAAATACCAAAATATGTCAACTAAATGTAGCAAAATAAAAGGGGAAATGGTCTTAAAGTACTGTCTGAAAATAATATAAAAAACAACAATATTGATCACTGGAAAATTACACACACAAGTATACACGTGTCTTTGTGTGCATGTTAAATTAATAAAACCTGTTTTCAAAATTGTTTTAAGAAATTAAAGTTAGAAGTATTATGATACAAAGCAAAAATTATAAGGTATATTTTCTCATCAAAGGACAATAACACCAGGATTTTACAAGTTTGCATATGAAAACCAAACACTTAAAGTTGTATAAAAATAAAAAAGCAAAGTCAAGAAAGGCAATTAGTATTGTGTTAAGTAAAAAAAAAAATTATTTAGAAATTAATTACAAAAACAACAATAAATATCACATTTGGTTGCATTTTCTAAAAACAAGAAAAAATCACAAAGGGGAACACAAACACACACATGCATATTCATTTAATTTACATATGTGCATATTTACTAGTTCATTAGGCCTATGGAAAGCTGTAAACTTATGAAATGTAATTGGCTTACTTGAGTCAAATACAAAACCTCTAAAACCCTCAAAGAAAATAGGCAAAAATCAAGAACTCACAATTTATCAAAATTAAGTTTTAGATAATACTTATGAAACATTCTTTATACTCTGTTGTATTTGAAGAAATGTGAAGTTAAAGTAAGAATATCAAATCATTTTCTGCATATTAAAATATTATTAAAAGATATATATACATATTTTTGAGACAGATCTTGCTCTGTTGCTTAGGCTGGAGTGCAGTGATGAAATCTTGGCTCATTGTAGCAGCTTTGAATGTCAGGGCTCAAGAAAACCTCCCACCTCAGCCCCACACCCCACCAATTCCAGATTAGCTGGGACTACAAGTTCATGCCACTGTTCCAAGCTAATGCAATTTTTTTTTTCCTTTATAGAGATGGGGTCTCACTATGTTTCTCAGGCTTATCCCAAAATTCTGGCTTCAAGCAATCCTGCCACCTTCGCCTCCCAAAGTGCTGGGATTACAGCAATGAATCATCATGCCTGTCCTAAAAATAATGTATTCTACATAGGCATTCTAATGCTAAGAGTGGAACTTTAAATTCAGGAAAATTGTTTGGCTATATTTATTAAGCTTTAAAATATCTATATAAGGATATATGTTATATATCATATATGCAAAACTATATTAGAGTAATCAATTTCTTTAAAAAGAAGAAACAGAGATAAAGACATATAAATAAGTTTCATATGAGTTATAATTATGAAATATTATAAAAACAATTTATGCTTAAAGATAAAGAGAATGAATAAATACATCATGCCACATCTAAATTACAGAATTGTATGCAGTCATTAAAATGATAATTTTGGAGACTAAGTGGGAATAATGTAGTTAGAAACTTAAAATGTATAATAAAAATGCAATTTGCCGACATTTTTAACAAATATATGAGCGTAGAAATAAACAATAGAAAAAGACATAACAAAATATTGGTGGTCATTTAAATTTAATATGTGATTTTATGTCCTATGTATCTTTCATAAATCTATAAATATTAGATATTTTTTCATAATTTCATGTACATAATTTTATGTTTGATAAACATAAAACATAAGGTGAATGTCATATTTCAATGTAATCTATTGTGAATTCAATGTCAAGTTGTTTCTATGTCTCTGTCCATCGGTTTGATAAAGAATATTTTGTGCATGAATATAAATATTTCTCTCCACGGGATACTTTATGTTGCCTTTGGAAATATATGCCCTTTCTTGATACTGTTTCTTGCTTGTTTTTATATTATCTGCTTTCTCAGAGTGCTACTACTTCTAAATACTAGAAAAATGGTAAAATAGTATCTTAATTTTCCTAACATACAGGAATATGTGATTCAAAATAAACAACTGTGACTTGTATTATACCTAGAATTCATAAATTAATTTAACATTTGGAAACTAAAAGCTAAAAAGAAGTTGCCACTCCATTTTTAAAAGTCTACTTATAAAATAATTTCCCCAAACTATTTATATAATGAAAAATCAAACCAATCAGGGGGAATATATAACTTTCTCCTGAATGTGAGGAGTGTATTAGGTCATAGTTTAATTAGGTCTAATAGAAAGTTTTTGTCGTTTCCCTGGCATACAGTAGGCAAAGGTTATTTTTTACTCTGCTGATTTAAAAAACTATTGTTGAAAGATTTATTCTCCACATAACAAAGTAAAAGGACAAGAGTACTTGAAGGACTTCCTAATTCTCTCTGTTGAAGTATGGTTGGGCAAGGTGATGTCACATGCCCATAAACAATCATAATCAACAGTGTTTACAAAATAAATTAAGAAAAGAAAAGCTGCCACAATTTTTATTATAACTGATATGCCTTATTTTATTCTTTCTGAGAAACTAATGGGCTTATTTACTCCATGGAACAACATAATTGAAAATTTTCAGACAAGAATAAATCTTATGACATGAACTGTGTTCTTTAGCATATGGTCCAAAAGACTGAAGGTGACGATTTTGCTTTTTCCATTTTAAGTTATTAGGCTGAAAGTGAGAGGAGAAACACAGGGGCAGGGTGGGGAAGGTGATCATTTTTAAAATAAGAGTTTTAATGTCATTGTTTTGTGCTGGTTTTAGACTTTGCTCTATTTTAGAAACTAGAAATCAAGGTTAATGATAGGGTTATACTACGTGATAAATGGAGAGATTGCAGGTGTTAAAGTTTATTGCAGAATTATTGCAACGTCCTATATAAAAAAGAACTCTTCATTTTACTTAAAAGACCAAGCTCATAATCACCCAAGTTTGACATCTGATTGTTCCTGGTCTCCTGACATGTGAAATTTGAGGAGATAACCAACTGCCATTCTGAGATTTTAGGAGCTTTAATCTTCTTATCTACAAATACGAAGGTTATATGCCTCAAATTATTACCAGAAAATAGGGACACGATGCAAATTAATTTTCTTTCTTCTATTCCTCCTTCATTCCTCCTTTCTTCTATTCCTGTACATCATTTTGGTGCCCAGTGAGTGACTACTAGACCTGAGATACCTAGATAATGAAGTAAAGCCCACCTGGAAGAGCTTTATAATAGAATGGAAAGTTCTCACTATGTATTTAAACTATGCTAAAAATACAGACATATATGTGGATGGCAACCCTAAGGAATCATCCTCTTATGCAGGAGTGGCCTTCTTCAACCTTTGGGTCTGAGTCAAGCATGGTTTTCAGAGGGTTTAAGAACTCCTAACAGTGTTTTAGAGATGATCGACTGGTACACTGCTTTACAAAACAGTTTGTAAACAATCAGAACTTTGTGAAACTTGCACTTTGAAACATTCTTTTAAAAAATTATAGTTTCAGACAAATATAAGGAGTTTGCACTGAGAGAATTAAAAAAAAAATTAAACTGGTTCCTGCTCATTGTTATTGTCACCAGATCTTTGGAAGTCTGAATATTAATCCAGAAGATGAAACAAAGTTTCCAGGTCAGGATTATTGAACCTGATATCCAAAGACAAAGAATTGTAATTATTAGAAAGTCTTTGAGAGAAGACATAACTGTATTGTGAGTGGAACTTGCAGGACTGAAAGTTGCTCTGGGTGACACAGTTATGAGGGGTGAGTGAACGTGAAGGCCTAGGACATTACCGTACGCTATTATAAACTGCACAATTAGACTGCACTAAATTTATAAAAAATATTTTTCTTTCTTCAATAATAAATCAACCTTAGCTCACTATAACGTACTATGTAACGATTTTACTTTATAACCTTTTAATTTGGGTTAACTTTTTGACTTTTCTGTAAAAGCATTTAGCCTAAAATACAAACACATTGTACAGCTATACAACATTTTTTTCTCTATTTCTTCTTCTACATTTTTTTCTATTTAAGAAATGTTATTTATTATTTTTACTTATTACCCTTCTTTGTTAAACTCTAAGACACAAACATACACATCAGCCTAAGCCTACATAAGGTTGGGATCATCAATATAACTGTCTTCCACCTCCACATCTTGTGCCAAAGGCACAAAGGACAATAACAGGCATGGGCTGTAATCTCCTCTGGTAGCAGTTCTTTCTTCTGGCATACCTCACCAAGGTCCTTCCTGAGGCTCCTCTTGAGGAGGCGTCACTGTTTTCAGAAATGTGTCAATGGAGATTTGCTTGGGTTGCATTTTTGTCATTATTTTTTCCACTACAGATTTCTTATAATCAGATAATACACCATTAACATTTTACTCCATTAATAAAACCTTTCAGTGTTGGGTGTCCATGTTTCCAAACTGCTTAAGGAGGGCATTGATGTCTGCAAAAGCTTCTGCTAAGCCGTTCACTGTGAAATTTCTTAGGGGTTTTCTCCTCTTGCAGTTTCCTTTTCTCTTGTCTCTTCTTCAGCTGTATGTTACTGCTCCATTTCCAACTATCCACTTGTCAGTTCCTAAGGAACAACCTCTAGGAACTCCTCAATGTTATTCTCATTGACACCCAGGTTAAAGTTGTTTGCCACTCAAACACAGTTGTGTTGATTTTTGCAACCTCCTAATCTTTGACAAACCTTTGAATTCACAGGGGAATCTCTTAAGTATCCTCTTCCGGATGCCACTCATTCACTCCTTGGTGACATCACTCCAAGTCCAAGCAAGGTTCTTGATGCAATCATAGATGATATATTACTTCCAAAATTGTGTGTCAGTTTATTTTTATCATCTCCCTCAGCTGCAGTAATAAACTGAGCAAAATTTCTTCTGAAGTTGTAGTCCGTGAATGCTGCTATAACTCCTTTACTATTGGTTGGGTCAAAGAAGTGGTGTTATGGGCTGGGCTGGGCGTGGTGGTTCACTCCTGTAATCCCAGCCAAGGTGTGTGGATCACTTGAGGTCAGGAGATTGAGATCAACCTGGGCAACATGGTGAAACCCCGTATCTACTAAAAATAAAAAAATATATATTAGCCAGGCATGGTGATGGGCACCTGTGATCCCAGCTACTCGGGAGACAGGCTGAAGATTCACTTGAACCCGGGAGGTGGAAGTTGCAGTGAGCCAAGATAGTGCCACTGCACTCCAGCCTGGGTGAGAAGAGCAAAACCCTGTCTCAAAACAAAAGAAAACAAAACAACAACAACAACAACAAAAACAAAGAGGTGGTGTTAGGAAGGAGAGACAACACATTGATTTTGAGATGAAGATCATCAGTCAAAGAAGAATATGCAGGAATATTACTAATAAGCAAATTCTTCAAAGGAAAATTATTCCCTTAACAGCACTTCTCCACTTCACTGACACAGCAGTTCAGCAATATCAGTAGAATATTTAATAATATTGGAAGAATGGTTGAGTCATTCATGACTCCTTATTGCTCCTTTAGTACACAGGACAAGTGTGCTTACTGACACTTGAAGGCTCTGGATTCTCACTGTGCGAGGTTGTAAAGGGTTTCAATTCTTAGCCTGCAATATTGCCCCTAAGCAAGACTATTACCCTGTCCTTAATAGTCATGAACTGGGCTTTGACTTGGCCTTCTTATGCATGAAAGTACATTGGGCATCTGTTCCCAGAATAGGGAGGTTTCATCCATATTGAAGATTCGCTCTGGCAAGTAATTTTTCTCCACAATCAGCTTATCTAGAGTCTAAATTGCATCTGCTCCCCTCATATCGGCTCTCGCAGACTCATCACTCTTTTTTTACTTTATGTAATAGATAACGATTCTTGATCATTTAATCACCCAGAGCTAGTAGCAAATTTATCACTGTAGTTGGGTCCAGTTTTTCCTTTCAACATTGCAAACAAACTTTTTTCTTTGGCTGTGATTATCATGGCACTGAGAGAGATATGCTTCTCTGGCTGGCCTTCAATCCAGGCCATGAGAAGTTTGTCCATATCTGATCGACCCTTCTTGAATTTTTGTTAGTCACAGTCCCTTCAATGAAGCATAAACTTTGACAGCTTCAGTCACTTTTTGTTTTTCAAGATGGTAGCTCTGACACGTTTGGTGAGTAACAAACATCACCAGTTTTCTACCTTTGTAATTTCTAATCACTTTCAATTTTATTTTCAGGTTCAGCAGTTAACGCAGCCTCTTACAGACAGCATTAGCAGTGGATTTTGTATACCTATGGGTCATGATGAACAAAATCAAAGAAGATTATCAAGCACAAGAGAAAACAGTGCATTCAGGAGACAAGTTAGACATGAGATGCATGAGTCTGCTGCCAGTGTAATAAAGTGCATTTTACAGCTAGTATTTTTTAAATCAGTAGAAGGAATACATTCTAAAGTAATGATAGAACGTATAATATAATACACAAACCAGTAACATAGTCATTTACTATTATTATCAAGTATTATGTACTGTATACAATTATGCGTGTGATACTTTTATATGACTGTCAGCACAGTAAGATTGTTCGCAGCAGCATCACTGCAAACACATGAGTAATGTGTTGAGCTACGATAACGTCACTAGGCAATAGGAATTGTTAGCTCCATTATAATTTTATGGAATTATCATCATATATGGGATCTATATTTGACTGAAATGTCATTACACGGTACATGACTATATATATTTACAAAGCTACTCATTCAAGAGGTAGCAAAAACATATGAGAATATGCTGTTATTCCTTCCCTTCATCAATCCTTTTCTTATCAGTGGTCTTATATTTTTCTAATACCAATTTGTTTATAAGTCAGGAAAGGAAAAAATGATGGAAAGTGTGTTTTCTTTTTAATTTGCTTTTCAGTATTCTTTTTATGAATAAAGCTATTCTAGGAAAGGAGATAGAGTTCATATATATCTTAAATGCAGTTTAATATAGAAGTTTAAATATTTGAAAATCAGTGACCTAGAGCAGAAAAATAATTCTCAATTTTCTATGGCCATTATCAACTAAACTTTTTATTGCAAAGTGTAGATATAAATTCTTCATATATGTATGTTTTTAGTTTGGTTAAAAAATAGAATGCACAATATGAATTTTCATATATCTATGATAATCTCTAAAGCAAGCAATTCATCAGCTTTTCCAGAAAATGTGTTCTTCTGTAAATTTTGCAGAGGATAGTGTACTATAGCTACTACTCTGAGAATTTGGGTTAAGTGCTCAAAAATTTTATATGTAAATATATTTAAATATTAGATATATTTAATTATCTGACAAAAAATTCATTTCCAATTAAAAGTAATGCTTCCACTTCAATTTAGTTTTAAATTACTTAAATACTTAAATATATTGATAAACTTTCAAAATAATTTATTTAAATATATTACTAGAAAAATTTTAATTTTCTCTGGTACAGAGTTGGGAATCAAGAGAGGATTGGTGTTTATGGCATGTCTGTTATATAAAAACCAGGTTTGCCTGGAGCACTTATTTAAGGGAATTTTTTTTGTATTAGTAGAATATTTAATAATATAAGGTTCTGTGATAGAAGGGTGATCTCTTCTACTAGATGGAAGCTTTAGTGTAATATGCATGGAGAGAATAATATTTTTCAAAGTAAAGATAGATACCATAAAGGAGGATTAATGGATATATGATAGAAAGATAAATATAAAGATATATACATATATGTGGGTCCTAACTATTCTTAAAGTACTACATATCTTACAATACTAAATTACTGTTGCAAAGATACTTAGGTCTAGTCAGTGAAACAGAACAAGTCAGGCAAAGCAGATTAATTACTTACAGATAGAAAGGCAGTAAGAATAAACAGATTCAGAGGGAACATGATAAGCCAGCCTCCAAGGCTCAGCAAAGTTACCCTGAGCGGATGAAGTTTCATCACTGTGCCCCATGTCACACCCCAGCTGAGGAATCCTGAAAGCATTCTTCCCTGAATTCAAGTTCTGACTTCAAGCATTGCAGAACTTCTTGTTCTAGGAGAAAATAGGATAAAGCCTGAACTGTTCTGGATGGTTCTTCCTTACCTCAGGACACTGCATTCTTGGAAACGTGTACAGTTATTCTGAGAACTACAGATGGAAAAAGGGAGGGCTAGGTCAGCAAAGATGACCTGTGGACCTGTCCTACAGTCATCCCCCAATCCAACTATCTCCCCCTTAGCAGAGCTATACGATTTCATATATCCACTGAGGCTTGGTCTCCCCAGATCTGGAGTCAGATGTTGGTCTTCTCACAGTAATGTCTCATCTTGCCTGACATGACTTTGGTGGAGCATCCTTGATCCATAGCTAAATTGATTTTGTGAGACCCAGGACTACTGCCACAAGCAGTATGATCAGGCTTGCCTGTAGCATTGACCTAGCTTAGGATCCCAGTGATCTAAGTAGAAAATTGCTAAAGAGATCGAAGAAGGATTGTTCAGGTTCACTGAGTGCAACAAAGGGGCTTGCTTCTTGCTTCTCTGAAATACTGGAGATGTTTAGGCACATCAGGAGTTGTTGGCAATATCACAAATCCCAGCCCCTTCTGCCAACAGATAATTGAGGGTTCTTGGCTACCAAGGACTACCTTGGCTAGTGAGTTCAGTACATCTTGTTGGTGCTGAATAGCTAGTTGTAGCATAAACTGTCATCGTCATGGTTAAGGATAATACCATTTTTTTCCAGGGCATGCACAGCTATGCCAGGTATGAAGACACTGTCAGCAGGGTGGAACCAGCTGTCAGTTTGTCTTGCTGACAGGGTGTTTTGGGCAACCCTCTGGCGTATTATAAATGTGGAACCCTTTCAGTTCAGAGTGCCATTTTTTCACAAGCAACTGAGCACCCGCAATTCCCAAACAGCATGCTCCATCTGAGAGTGAGAGGTGCTCCATAGCTCAGTATGCCCCACAATGGCACGACATATGATCTGGGGGAACACATGTTATTCTAATCAGAGGGAAGCCACTATAGGAGTTACTAGTTTAATTGTACAAAGCCTGTGTGTGTTATATCCATGAGTTAGATGGCAGGGTAAAGATGCAGATGTATGTAGCTTCTCATTTCATCAACGACATTTAAAGTTTGTCTCTGATCTTATGTCCCTGTTCTTCATGCATGGGTTATTAGATACTCTGTTGAGCTGAACCTGCACTGAGAGTATTACTTCAGTTAGAACTGCTGATGGCCTCTGAGGCTCCTGTTTGATTAGCAGTAGGCCATGGACTATTTGCATCTGAGAGGAATGCTCTGCGTACGTGGGCTGCAGATGGAGCAATACTTCACATTACCACCTGCTGCTACTGACTTGCTTATCTTCACCAGTGCGTTGTCAAGCCAGGTACAAATAAGTATTCTGAAGGCACAAGGGTGAAGATTAGTTTCCCAAACCCTGTGCAATTCCCACATTTACTGTGGTCAGCGGTGTCCCTCCTTATCAGTTGGAGTGCCAACTGTCCATGTATTGCAACCCAGGCTGTCTCTACTAGTCCTGAGACCACTACCTCTATAGGTACTCATTGCCCTTGTTGCTTGGCCCAGGCCTTTTAGCCTTGCTGTGCAGTCCAGGAAGTGAGGTCACATTCTACAAAAACCTGCCACTTCTGATAACATTGCCCATCCAACTAGAAGGATCAGATGCCCCTGGTGCTACTAGAAGGACTCTAGCATCTTTATACAGCTTGGTCCCACCCCCAATCTCTGAGGGATTTCACAGAAAGGAGGCACAGCAATCACTTGCATATAGTTTGGTCCATTGGATGGAATGTCTGTATCCAGTCTCAGTGAAAAGATAGCCATCCACTGGCTAGATGGTGACTGTCATCCAGTGGAGTTCTTTTAGTTTTGTGGAGCCATACTAACCATGCCTAAGTGTCGGTAGGCATTTCTCCGGATCATGAATCCCAGACAGTCACAAGGAGGAGCCAAAGTATCCTCCAAGGGCCACTCAGTCACTTCTGTAAACCAGCCATTTGTTCATGGAACCTGCTAGTCCTTTGGGGTCCCAGCTAGGGATTATTTTCATTTTATACTTGAGCTCTGGTGAACATACCCAGTTTTACTGGTAGGATTTGTAAGCACCCAAATAAGACAGAAGAGTTTAGGTTTTAGCCTCACACATGGCACTTTAGGTATAAGGTGGTCAGTCTCTACCAGTGTCTAATAGCAAGCAAGTTTTCATTCAAAAGGGGTATATCTAGCAGCTGCCTCAGGAAACTTAGTGTAAAATCTGAGAATCTAGTACAACCCAGCGGTAGTTTCCTATTGCTAGAGACTCCAATCAGCATGCAGGGATGTTATGGATACTTGGAAATTCCATCAGGAAAGCAGGATCTAAAATATTCCAAAGGTAATGCCTGGGACACGGCTTGTTGAACAGCTTCCAAGGCTTGAAACCTCAAAGGGCCTCATTCAAAGTTGGACTCTTGTGGGTCATTGACTAAGGAAGTCAAAAGCACATCCTGGTGGTGTATTTGCTGTTTCCAGTACCCAAAGAGGCCTATCAATTGTTGGACCTTCTTTTTATTAGTGAGTGCCTTTCAAGTTAACAGTTTTTGCTTGGCTGTATCTAGGATACTTCTTGGGCTTTAATTCGAATCATTAACCCAACTGGCCCTAATCAGGGCATCAATATCTAAGCCCAGTCCATGCTCCACCTGTTTTCCAAGATGTCATCAATATAATCAATCACTAAAACTTTTGTGAGGATTTGGACTTGTTGAATATGCCTGCTGGCATATTCAGGGGAATCGAAGTGTCCTGGAGGAAACACAGTGAATGTATACTATAAGCCGTTAACATGTGAACAAATTGGTCTTGATCGTCATTCTCCAAGGGCATTAAGAAAAAGGCACTAGCAAAGCCACTAAGAACATACCAATATCTGCTACGGGTTGCAAATGTCTCAGTGAAGGTGGAAATATCTGGCACCTCAGAGGCCAAGGGTAGAACCTTAGCATTCACAATGTGGTAGTCCATTGTCAGACTCTATGCCCACAGACATTTTTGACCAACCAAACTAGGCTGTTACATGGTGACAGAGTGGTTTGTAGCATTTCTACATGTAACAAGTTCTGAATTAACAAAGTAATTCATTTTCTTAATTTAATATGCAGTACTGCTTTTGTTGAATAATCCAGTGTTTGGGTAGTTTAAGTGGCAGGCAGAAATTTATAAGCCCCAATGTTATGACACCATTTTTTGCTGTAAGAGGCATTCCCTCTAAGACAGTGGTAATATTCTGTGCCACAAACAACCAGAATGTCAATACCTATAATTCACTCAGCAGTGGGCATCACAGCCCCCGTTTAGTGCATGTATTTGGATTGTAGGGACTCATTGTTCATTATAGCAAGCCATTAAACATCAGATGCAACAAAGTCTTCTGTCCCATCAGATCTCTTTTAACCAGAAAATTTGATGGTATAAGTAATATACTTACGAAATAATCTACAGTTACTAGGGAATATTATGTTCATAAGATATAAACACAAAAATCCAAGACATTTATTCATTCATTCAACATATATGTATCACAGGCTACCACCACACACTGGGATTTCAGTTATAAACAAAATAAACAAATTCCCCTACCCTAAAGGGGCATCTGGAAGAGGGAGACTAAAAACAGGATAAATTCAAAAAATATATTATTTTTAAAACAGTTTTTATGAGAAATTTAAGTCTATGGCAAATTGAACAGATGGTATGAAGATTTCTCATATATCTCTGTCTCCACATATGCATAGCCTCCTTCCAGTTTGTTGTTGTTGATGATTCTAGAAAGGTTCTTTATAGTTGAAATTAAATAGTTATCTTACTTCAAAAGAATAGACCCTAAAATATTGTGCATATGTGGCAATATATTTCTAAAACAGCATTTACAAAATATTTACATACCAGACAGAATTCCATTGCCTTCTGTTCCCGCAAATGAGACAATGTCTATAACAGCCTTTTCATGTTACCAATTTTAAAAATATTCACAGACTCATAATAGATTAAGTACAAACATGTAACTCACTGTGTTAGTTTGTAGTGACTACATTTGGAAAAGTCCTTTTTTTTTTTTTTTTTTTTTTTAACATACTAGGTGGCCTCTGTGCATCAATCTAAACTGATGTTTTTGTTTTCCGTGGAAAACTTTCTTCCTTTATCTGTGAAACACTACTCTTGTATGTTTTTTCTCAGTTTAGTCTTAAAAATTCTTTTATTTTTCCCCCTTTCCTTTCCTACAAACAGTTAAATATAGATCTGTATTGGTTTCTTTCCCAGGTAACTTGTTCTTATGACTATTTCCCTTCCTTAACCTGTTTTTTTTTAAATCTATCCATCATTTGTAGTTTCATCTACCCACTATTATTAACATCTATCCATTCATCAGCAAAGATTCATTCAGAAGTTTTGTGCCAGGAACTAAGTCAGATGTAGTTCCTTCCTAATTCTAGATAAGTAAAAACATGTATAAAAGTGAAGCCTATAAAATATTTATGATAGCCTCTGGTAGAAAATAGTGTATGGAGAATGGAGGACACTAAAAAGGAAATGATTCTCCCAGAAAGGTAACGTGTAAGATACATAAAGAAAGTGTTATGATTCTTAACACATGGCTTGATGTAGTACACATATGTTGAATGAATAAATATGTGGATTTACCATGTTTGAGGTTCAAAACTGACATTTTCTTGTTTCAAATTGGGAAGGAATAATGTTAATGTAAAAATCATTAGGGTAAAACAGACATCACCAAAAGTACATACTTACTAAATGAAAAAATGTTTTACTCTGCTTAAAATTCTTGGCATATATTTTGCAGAGTCACCTACATTTTTAAAAAACCTGAAATGTGCCTCTGTCTCTTTCAGTTCTGCTCTGATCTTAGTTATTTCTTGCCTTCTGCTAGCTTTTGAGTTTTTTTTTTTTATCTTGCTCCTCTAGCTTTTCAATTTTGATAATAGGGTGTCGATTTTAGATCCTTCCTCACTTCTCTGGTGGGCGAAGGTTATGAACAGACACTTTTCAAAAGAAGACAGTTATGAGGCCAAAAAACATGTAAAAATGTTCATCATCACTGGTCATTAGAGAAATGCAAATCAAAACCACACTGAGATACCATCTCACACCGGTTACAATGGCGATCATTAAAAAATCTGGAGACAACAGATGCTGGAGAGGATGTGGAGAAATAGGAAAAGATTTACACTGTTGGTGGGAGTGTAAATTAGTTCAACCATTGTGGAAGACAGTGTGGTGCTTCCTCAAGGACCTAGAAATTCCACTTGACCCAGCAATTCCATTATTGGGTATATATCCAAAGGATTATAAATCGTTTTATTATAAAGACACATGTACACGAATATTCACTGCAGCACTGTTTACAATAGCAAAGACCTGTGACCAACCAAATGCCCATCAGTGATAGACTGGACAAGGAAAATGTGGCACATATACACCATGGAATACTATGCAGCCATAAAAAATGATATGTTTGTGTCCTTTGTAGGTACTTGGATGAATCTGGAAATCATCATTCTCAGCAAACTGACACAAGAACAGAAAATCAAACACTGCATATTCTCACTCATAGGTGGGTGTTGAACATGAGAACACATGGACACAGGGAAGGAAGCATCCCACACTGGGGTCTGTTGTGGGGGGCTAAAGGAGGGATAGTAGCAGGTCGGGAGGTAGTGGAGGGATACCATGGGAAGAAATGCCAGACATAGGTGATGGGGGATGGAGGCAGCAAATCGCCTTGCCATGAATGTACTTGTGCAACAATCCTGCATGATCTGCACATGTATCCCAGAACCTAAAGTACAATTTTAAAAAATCTGAAATGTGTTAACTCTATAGGAAATAAAAACAATGTGCCTTTCGTAGGGAAGTTTTATTCAAAGGAAAATAGAGAATATTATTTCTTAAATAATAGCATCTCTTATAAGGAACTCAGAATAACATAAACTAACAAAAACATTGTGTGGGAAAATGTTATTGGACTGAAAACAAACCCCTAGTTTTTCAATTTTTGTGAATTAGTCTTACATAAACCAATCTAGAATTTTAAATAGAGTATTAAGCATTTAAGCTTACCCAAGATCTACTAATCCTGCACACAAATGCACAACTACCTCTGCCCCTCTTCCACAGAGCCAGCATTCTGGACAAATTGAACAGGAATGTTTTTGAAAACAAACAAAAAAATGGATAGATGCCATTCATACTGTAAGAAAAAGCTGAAGAAAATGGTACTAATTCAAAAAAAAAGTGTAAACCTATTACTTTTAGGACAAAATTTAAAAATATTTTTAGTGATTAAGAAAATCATTGATAAATGAAAATATACTAAAATCAAGACTTTAGGAGAGAGGCAAATATGAAGTAGAAAGTTTGAAAATATCAGTCTTTGTACTCAATTTCCTTCTTTCAAATGCTCATTTATTATTCCTGATCTGTTATAATAGTCTCTTGACCAACAGCTACTTAAATCCAGTGTTTGATTTTCCCCATTAACTCTAAAATATTTATTGATTGTCTGTCTAACAATGGTTTCCCAGGGCATAAATATTAGAAATGTAAGTTTAGTAATCAAAACTCTTCCTGATATGCTGGCAATTAACATTTTTAACATTTTCATAATATACAATGTATCTGTTAGGGCTAGGTTTTATCAAAGGAGAAAAGAAGCCCAAAATAACAGTGGCTGAAAGAAGACAAAGGCATCTATCTTTCATGTACAGTTCTTAAGGCAAATAATCAGGTGCTGGTATAGAATCCTGCTCCATGAAGTCCATAGAGACCTAACCCCTGTCCACTTCTATGTGTTGCCATCACTAAACATGGCCTCAAATCATCATAGGGCAAAATGAAGCTCAAGTGTTGACAGTTATGTTCCAAGTAAAGTTTACGGGGGAAGAAGAAGAAGAAGAAAAGAAAACATGCTGCCACACAGCATTTCTGCTCCTTTTCTTTAGCTAGGTCTCAGACATAAGGACACACCGAACTTAAATGGAATTTAAGAATTCAGTGTTTATTCAAGTGTACATGGGCCAAGCTAAATGCAATGACTGCTAAAGAATGAATGATACTGTGGTGAGAAACACAAAACTCCTCCACTATATGTCTACTGTGTTCTCTTGATTCCACGTCTACATATCTTAATTCCTTTAGGTATAGACGGTTTTCCTGGAGGGCAGCTAATGCCAAGTATGACAGCACCAAGTTACCAATCTTGCTGTAATCCAAAGATATTCTTAAAAACATACTCTCTCCTGGTCCAGAGTACCTTTTGACTATCAAAATGGCCTGGAAGGATAGATAAGACCAAGCGATTTCTGAAAACACTTGGTTAAATTGCACTGTTTTCAAGCATATCTGCAGGAAATAGAATATTTTTGCAGTACCTAGAATGTTCTCAAGAGCTCAATATTTGTCCAGGCTTTTATTCATTCTGCAATGATTCCCCACATGACTTCACTGATGTTCTTCACTTAAGTCTCTCACAAGCTCCACCTGAGACCTCTCACCCAGGTGGAGTTAGCGGAAATGAATATTGCTCTAGTCTTTTCCTAATTAGTAGTTTCTTCATTTTCATGTGGCTTTTATTAACATGAAATGAGGCTCTTGAATTCCAACTGAGATCTTACCTCACTCTTTGGATTACAAGAGTAAAAGCAGTCGGCAATGTATTTCTCCTGTGTTCAGATTTTCTATTATCCTTTCCAGTGCTGTAGAATGCTCTGTTCTGGCACACTGTGTTCCTACCAACCGTAACAAATAGCATATAAACACATTAAATTGTTACACATTAGTAAACTTTGTAAAAAATGTATTTTATGTACTCATTGCTTACTAATGTACTATAATAATGTAATCTATCATTACACATTTCACTTCTGATCATTCTTACCAACTGGAGTACAGTCATTTTGTTCCTGCTCAATCCAGATAGGTTCTGTATTTTTTTTTTATTATTTTCATTGCACCACTGAGGTAGTAAAGGTAGTAGTTAAGTAAGGCAACATAGCAAGAGTTCCTACATTCCTTCGTACTCTGAGGACTTTAGGTAAGTTACCAAAACCTTTTGGTGCTGTGGTTTCTTTACCTATAAAACAGAGACCTTAGTAGTACATCATAGTGTTGTTATGAAGGTTAAATAAGTTGTTAGAAGAGAAATACTTGATCAATCTTGGCTATTATGCCCTTTATCTAGAATTGTCTTGCCCTAATTGACTGACCATATATATATCTCCATTTAGTTTTAATTCCTTTCCTCCCCAGTCTCACATAATGCTTTGACAAAGCTTTGTTACTTAGAGTGTACTTTTATTAGGGTGGCTGTGTATGTATCTGTTGTCTTGATGAGCTTGTAAGCTCTTACAGAGTTGGCTTTATTATGTCTTCTTCATCTATAATTTACTGGTAATGTCTTACATTCATAGTAGTTATTTAATATAGTTGTTTAATTATATTGAACATTTTAGCATAAAGGGATAAAATGTAATACCTACAGTATTATTTAGCTTGTCAATTTTTCCCCCAGAATCAGTAATTTGATATGCAATATAAGAAATGAAGTTTTAGTAGCAAAGGCAATTGCTGATGCTCTTTATTGGTAATTTTTGCCTTATTTGCAAATTTTTAGATATCTGTTGATTGATCAGTTTATGAATATTTAAAATTATTCTAAATGTTCTGCAGCTATGGGAGAATACCTATTATTTTACAGACAGCTTGAATGTGCCTTCTCTGGAGCCTTTCCTCACTTGCCCCCAATTAATATGTTGCTTTATTCTTAGTTTTATTCAGAATATTTTTGTCCTATTTTTATCAGGATTTGTGACACAATATTGTACTGACATATTTATGTCTGTCTTTTCAAAATGTGTATTTTTAAAAGAAGAGGCCACATTTTTATTTTTTCATGTTTTACCATCCTACATGGTAAATATGAAAGTTTATTGATAACATAGTAAGTGTGTGTTTGATATTCTATATTTTATTTTACACATTTATTGAATTATATAATGATAATTCATTGTTGGCATAATCTCAAAATACTTCATGATTATCAAGATATCTAAGTAGAATTAAACAATTTGTTGACTTAGTATAGCAATAAATAAATACTTGAGAAAGATGATTAGTGAGACTTAGAGGCAGTGTGATTCATGTGTTTACGAGGTCAGTCTTTAGAATCAGATCGTCTTTATTCACTTTCTGCCCCTGACTTTCACTGACTTTGGGCAGGTTACTAACTTCTCTGTGTCTTGTTAGAGATAATTGCCCTTAACTCATAGAGTTTTGGCTAGGATCAAATGAGTTAATCAAGGAAAGCCCTGGGAGTTTTATGCCTGACATATAGTAAGCACTGTTCAAGTATTTTTCATAGGATACCAATAAGATCATTCAATAAATTGTGGTACCCCATTTTCTGAGTATTTGAGTTCATGAATATTTAACCATACAGAGTTGTTTCCCTGCATTTTCTGTGTTGGTTAAAATGTGTCCTTGGCACTAGAGAGAGAATTTTAATGAATATTGAAGTCATTGGAAAGAAAGGATGAGGACAGTGAGCCCAAGGATAAAAATGTGGGTCAGCAGAAGAGTTGGATCGGCAGGACAAAACCTGTCTTACACACAACTACCCAGATCTGGGAGGGAATCAAAGCCAGGTGGCAGCTGATGTGGCATTTGGAATATGATAGCAGAACTCAGTTGCAGTTGACTAGTCTCTTCCTCTTAAATAACATCATGCATTTTAATGGTTTTATACTGAATGTTTAATGGCACATTTTATAAGTTGAAACTGCCATCTTCTCAATTTCATTTGTCATTTGGATGCCAGACACCCACAACTTCCTTTCATATAATTCTCCTGAGAAGGCAACCTCATTGGAAATACTTGTTTTTATCTGTTCACATGAATATATATATTAAAATTCAAAGGAATAATTTTCTTTGCCTTCCTATTAACAAGTTCCACCCCTATGATTTCAGCAACTGGATTTCATATTAGTTTTGACATTTTACTATTTCCAGACCCAAAATTTGAAAGCTTTCTTATCAATCCTCTTTTGATCACTACAAATTTCTGCTATATTTTATGTGTTTTTAATTGCTTTATTTCAAAATAAAATGTAATGAAACATAGGTTAAAGAAAACCACATTGTTTTCTCATGATTATTTTTAGATTTCCTTTGCAGCAAAGAATATCAATTCTATTATTAATTTTCTGTTTGCCCTTGTATTTTTCCCTGCTCTATTTCTTATAACCTCTTTATATTTAATCTTTAAAAATTAATATGGAAAAGAGCAATAGACTGAATCAAAATATCAGATTATTTTTACAAAGCTAGTCTATGCTGCACAACTAACAACTAAAACCTTGGAGCATTTAGTTGTCCATTCTTCTGAAGAGGTCTCGAAAAACACATGCAAGTTCACATCTTCACCGTTAAATAAGAGCAATGGACTGAATGCCTAGTTCCATTGCAGATGATTCCTTAGCTTCTCAGTCCTTACTACCATTATTTTTAGCATTCTTAATTCATGCATTTGGAAAGCTGAGTTAAAAAAGAAGGTGTTCTACATATTGGAACATGTAAGTGCAACCTCAGAGTCCAGGAAAATTAAAATAGAGGAAAATTAATTGTATATTTGTTACCCGATCACATGTATTTATAGTGCTTCATAACATAAATGTTTCAGGAGAAACATTGATTTTCTTTTACCTCTTGGTTTCCCATGCCTCAGAGAAAAGTCCTCTTGTCACTTGACAATGTTGTAGTTCTTGTCAATACTTACTTGACATGAGTCTAAGTCCGCCATGGCCTACTCTACTAGCTAAACTAGAAGATATCAGTGGCTGAACATGACTTAAACATAAAATGAGAAAGATTTGGAAAGTCAGTTTAACTTTATTCATCAAAACAATATAGAGCCTCTCTTCTCTGTTCTGAAAAAAGTACAAGTTTTCTAGATTGTTCTGAGGATTTTATGAGCCTCTTCTGTAAAAAACCCTCATATAGAGTAAGTTTATAAGAATAAAATTTAGCCACTTTACTTCAGCTTGAAATTGACGAAAGAATGAATGATAAACATTAATCCCTTGTTTACTTTGTCTTGGTGTGTGCTGTGTCCTCCCTAAAGGAAATTCCCTGGGTTCAGGCATCTAGAGGTAACCTCTACTTTGGAGGACACGTTTCAGTGGTTTGAAAGTCCTCAGGCACATTCTGCAGGAGTCCCAACTCTGTTTGCCTGGGGTCTTCTTGCCAGCTCAGTAGTCCTCTTGGCCACATACTGTCAGGCTGGCCTTAGCTATCTTCTACAATATCCGGTTGGCTAACAGGAAATCACGCAGCCTTGCTTAGCCAAAGAAGGGGAAAACAGGCTGCCTCACCAGAGACTGTTTCCTCAGTCTAAATATCTCTTTTACTTCTCTTCTATTCCCTTTCTTCCTACTTAAATAGAACAGTGGGTAAAACGGCAATGTCTAACTATAAAATGAGACAAGCAATACCAGCCTCCCCTTACAGCAGGTAGTCCCAATTTCTACAAGAGTTTCCTGTGAATTCTCATTCCTTCAGGTTTCCCACCATCTGGTGTTAAGCTCTTCTTTTGCTGAGCCTTTTCCATCATGTTGATATTTCCAAGATCTCAAAAGAAAGAAAGCAAAGTCCTTAGCCAGGACTCACTGTCCATGAATATCCTAAAATTCTTTCATTTTTCTTAGGTGACTACTCACACAGGTTTTGGGGGTGACTGTGTTGATGTCTGGACAGTGAGTTGGTTCACCTTTTAACAAACCCTGCAAGATGTGTCTTTCCTTCCTCTCTCAAATGTGTGAATATACTTAGCAGCTACTGTTTTCAACTTAGAAGATCTTAGCTGAATTTCTGAGATATCAGAAAATGTCTGTCCTTACATTTTGTTGCTATTTCTGAAGGAATTTCAGGTAAGAACATACATTAGAATAGAGAAATGTGTAATCATTCCTCATGAAGTCTTCTGGGACAAGTGACAACTCTGCTAATGGGTGAGGGTGACCCTGACTGTGACTTATATATGCAAATAATTACAATACTACTAACAATAAAGAAGATGATGATGATACCTCACATTTACAGGTCTCATTATTTTCCAGTCACAATTTTAAGAGCTTTGAAGCTGCTAACATATTTAATCCCTAGAGTAACTCTATAATATTGTTCTATTTAACTTATTTTACAGTTGAAGAAACTGAAACACAGAAAAGTCAAATAATTTCCTTAAAATATCACAAATGAGAAGCAGTAGAACCAGTCTTTGAACCTAGGAAGTTTTGTTTCAAAGCCTTCCATATTAGCTAATTCCTCTTACTAAATAAAATATAATTAAATAATGACAATTTATATTGACTAGTGTGTTCACTTCTAAATGAAATAATCAATAGTATTAATTATTGATGAAAGTACATGTTTTCCAGGTATTTACTTTGGATAAAACATTTAGATAACATTTGTTAGTTTTCTTTAAAACTGTATGTATCATGACCTCACAAAATTAAATCTTAATAATGAAAGATGGTCAATAAAATATTGCAGCATTTTAGGCAAACTTCAATGATGTTTATTCAAAATATTAATTTCAGTATGAATATTTTAAAATATAAGATTAAGTTTGCAGATTTCATTCTCTTTTGACATTTTGTATCTATTTTTATTCAACTCTGTTACTAAGGTTGGTCCTGTACCCTACGAATACAATTTAATTTTTCTTTCCATTCAATAATTTTAGAAGTCTCATAATTATTTTCAGATGGCAAATTCTTAACACAAAAACACTTCTGAATTTATGCCACAGTTTATTTTTTCACTCTAATATTCTATCCAGAAATACAGTGTATGCACAACCAGTCACTGTGGTGGCAAACTGAAGGTTAATCACTGGGAAATTTTTTGAAATAAATACTTTATAGTATCCCCATCCCCAAAATGTTCTTAAAAATACATGCCTATATTGAAATACAGTTAATCTTTTATAAAATATATTTTTAGGTGTTCAATTTTATTTAAAACCATAATTACTATAAAAGATTAAGAAAAAAATTATCTAGAAAGGAGAAATTGTATTAAAATCTTTCCCGAGATGGAAACAATAATTTTTTTAGCTATTTTTTTTAAAGACTTCAGCAGGTAAATACAAAGTAATTTTCCTAGCTGGTAAAATACTTCCCCTGGGAATATTTACTAGCGTAAATGTCAATATTGCATGGTTCATTTATTGAAAGCCAAACTATTTAAGTGACTTTGGATGAGTTATTACAGTTAATGATTCTTATTAAAAACAACAAAAGAATGCATCAATCAGGAGGTATAAAGAAAGGAAACAAAACTTTGAAACATTGGTTTTCTTCTTCAATTCAGATTTGTTGAAATCTGGGGATTGTTATGCTAACATCATCTTGCTTATCTATTGCTTTGTGACACACTACCCTGAAAGCACCTGGCTTAACCATTCATTTTTGCTAATAACTTTATGTGTCATAAACTTGAGATGGACTTTGTTCTTAGGCTGGATGCTTAGTCTCTGATGGAAGTAGCTTCAGTTAGAGTGTCTAACAGAGAATCTACCGGCCAGTCTAGCTCCTCCATGGTCTTGGTCGTTTTATCTCATTTTCCACAAAGCAAATCATCCGCTTATGTTCCTCTTGTGGTTTAGGCTTCTCAGAGTTTGGCAACCTCAGGATATTTGGACTTCTTACAAGATGGATCATGGCCCTTATACATCCAGGTGAAATCTGCCAATCCTTTGAATTCCTAAATTCAGAGATGGCATCATGTCCCTCTATCACATTCTATAGGTCAAAGCAGTCCAGATTCAGCAGATTCAAGGGGAGGAGAAATAAAACAGGGCCCTACCTTTTTATGACAATAAAATTAAGTGATTTGTGCCAATCTTTAATTTGAATATGTATTTGTTAAAAAGATGCTCTTGAAATAGTCTTTTGCTTCCTAGTTTTGCTTGCTCTATTTCAAACCTGTGCTGCATTAGTTAACATATGGCTCACCATACACTTTCTAATGAGAAAGCGTCAAAAAGCTCAATCCCCAAATTCCAGAACAAACACTAGACTGGCAAAAAGTCACCTGAATTCCTCCCTCTAATATACAGAACCCAAGCTGCATGGACTTGTTTTCCCAACACAGAAAACATTATAGTAAACAAGGGATTTGAGTTTAGATATTTACCCAGCTTCTCTGCATCCTGAGTTCTTTTTTTTTTTTTTTTTTTTTTTTTTTTTTTTGCCTCTTTCCTCTGCCAGGAGATCCGGCTGTTTTTCTTGCACTTTGGCTCCTCACCTCCCCTAAGCTAATATGCACTCCCTGGCAAGTTATAAGCACTCGGAACTGGAGCAAAGACTGTGGCTTGAGGGTAAAATTAACTCTACCAACTGAATAGTTTCCCCCGTTCATCAAAATATGCGCTTGGAGGCTTTTAAAAATGTATGTGTGCATAAACTTGGTTATCAGCTGAAAGCAGAAATAAATGCTAGATAAAAAGAAGTTTTCCCATCTGAGAGACCTGAAACGTGATATTTTTATGCACAACTTTGTGCGTGGTCATTTCCTGCTTTGTTCTTTTGTTGTACTATTTGAAATGTGTTCTCTCTCGTTTTTTAGTTCATATATGTTGGAAATACTTACTATGATGTTCTTTTTTTGTTGTTGAAGTATTCCCTCCTTTAGATTCAATGGGTTTTTATTCAAGGTCCATGATCTACCTAAGATTAATAGTAAAATGACAGAGTGGACAAAAGAATATCATGGCATATCATCCCTCAGTTGGTTCTTGAAAGCCACAAGAGACAGCATATGGTTATGAACATATACATAAATATATAATAACCGTTGTTTTTATATATAATGCTGCTGTACATTACAATATCATGAAGAAAATTGCATTCTTCATTATTTTATTCACTTGACAAGTGAATGCTTTTCTATCCTTTGGCATTGGAGTGCTGTGCCTTTTATGGATGTTGTCAGCCTATGCTAATTGAAATGTTTATAAAATTCTGATTCTGAAATATTGCAGCTTAACAGTTCAATAGTTCTTTAATGGGCCCTCTGTTTTATTAATGAAATGATTTATAGAAATATTTAATCTCACTGATTTACCATTAGCATTAATGAGTCTAGTTATTAAGCACTGTATTTCCAAAGGCTATGAAAACAGCCCTGGCAAGTGTATAGTATTTTGTGATGAGTTATTTGTGCTGAGATAGAATCAATGCTGTGGGAAGCTTATTCCTCAAGTGGAACAGCATTATTTATGAACATGTAACTTGATGACTCTTTTTGTAATTGTTATACCCTTGCTTTCTTATTTACAAGAAATTTAATATCAATTATGAAAACCATCCCACAGCATTTTTAAAGACATTTAGATGATATATAAATATATTTTTTATATTAATTAAACTATGCTCTGACAGTAGACCATTTAAAAATACTTACACTGATCCTTGAGGAATACAAAGGTTTATTCTTTAGAGAAACTACATTTGTATTTCCTATTGTATCCAGTAAATATTTAAGATAACTATTACTACTTACCTAGAGAATCTTCTTTAAATAACAAACTGAACCCCACAAAATTCATTTGTGTCCACTTATGACAATATTTCCTTTGTACATATAAAAAGATTTCACATTTTATGGACAGAACTTAGTTACAAATCTTAAGTATATTTATATGACAACTCTTCAACATGTGACATCACATTTCAGGGTCCTTAAAATAGATGGTGGTTTGAGATTCATCCTCTCTTTATATCTTTAACAAAGCTATCTTAATTACTATCTCAGATATTAAAACAATTTCTTAAGGTTCACTTTAGAGCTTTGATGTTCTTAGAAATGTTGAGATTTCAGTAGGTTATTTTGAATTATTAATTTGTTGAAATAAATGAAATAGGGGAAAGGGAAGTAATAATATGTCTTTAGTTTTAAGACATCAAAAATGAGTTCTCAAAACATTCGATTGCTCAAACTGGCATAAATGGCTTTGTAACTAATACTCTCTTTTTTTCCGCTGGTAATGTTGATGTATGACATGTCATAATAAGGCATTATTGTGATCTAGTGACATAAAAATACCAACATGATGTGGTTTAGACCACTGAAATGGTATATTTTCTCTTTCTATTGTTCTGTTTCCTTCTTGGAACAGAATTTGTCCTTGCATTATTTGGCAGCATGTGGATATGACTTATGTTGAAGAGTTTATGATTAATCAGAAACAGAGATTTTTATGAAAATCTCTGTCCTATCAGCTAAGGAAAATGTCCTTAACTATTTTATATAAGTGAAGTAACAGTGATTTCATGGGAAAGTTTAATTACAAGGTTTTTATTCATACTGAGGCAATTAGAAAAGAGAGAGAGCTGAATCTTTGGCCACAATTCAAAGAAATGGGATATAATTCTGGTAATTTCAGGCAAGACAAGTGTATATTTTCAACTTTGATTTTGCTTTTTATTCTAGCTTCTCAAATTAATGGAACAATGTAAGTTTACAAAATTGACTCTTTGCTAGTATTGTAAAATAAATTATTCAAAGTAAAGATAGCTGTATATATAGTTTCAAAATTTTCTGAAGCAATTAAAAAGGCTAAAGACTTTCAAATTGCCAATGAGTTTATTCTGCAAAGTGATCACAACATGCCCAACTTTGTTATGAGTTATTTGTGATTTTAAAAAGAATGAACATAATCCCTTTTCTTAAGACATTTATGATTTTCAGGAGTTTTTATTTAAAAAACCCCAGAACTGGACAAATGTAAATTAATATAAGGCTTTCTGGAATCCTTAGTGGGGGCAACATTAATAAGGTTGTAGAAAGATTGATACAAGTTCCATAGACTGAATAATATAAAATCAGAATGTTTAGACAAACCCCAAACTATAGATTTATTGGTATATATTTTTTTAAATAAAATTCTTGACTTTTACTTATCTTTTCTCCTGCTTACAAAAAATGTAATCAAGAGGAGAGCCCACACAATTTCATACACAAAATGAAGCAAAACTAGGTAAATAATCAAATAAAAACAGAATAAGCAGTAGTAATTGGAGATTATATTGCTTGTCTTTTTTGTTTTTAATGTAAAAGGAAGAAGATTAGGTTTATGATTTCTTATTCATAATTCCACAATTGATAAAGCTGTATAAAGGAAACCTCTCTCAGAATTTATTTTATTATAAAATCAGACAAAGGCTGGGCGTGGTGGCTCAAGCCTGTAATCCCAGCACTTTGGGAGGCAGAGGCGGGTGGATCACGAGCTCAAGAGATCGAGACCATCCTGGTCAACATGGTGAAACCCCGTCTCTACTAAAGATACAAAAAATTAGCTGGGCATGGTGGCACGTGCCTGTAATCCCAGCTACTCAGGAGGCTGAGGCAGGAGAATTGCTTGAACCCAGGAGGCGAAGGTTGCGGTGAGCCGAGATCGTACCATTGCACTCCAGCCTGGGTAACAGGAGCGAAACTCCATCTCAAAAAAAAGAAAAAGAAAAAAGAAAAAATAAAATAAAATAAAATCAGACAAAACTAACACAAGGCTATTTAGAGTCTTTTAAAAAATTCCCCTTAATGTAAATATTCACAAGTTTTACTGGTGAAACATTAAGGTATTATGAAATAGATAGTGTTCACAGCTTACTACATTTCTGGAAATACAATGAATCTACATTCTGACATACTTGCACCAAGAATTTCATTAGGGAAAATTTCAATGTAATTCAAGTTTAATGTCTTACGTTAAGAAAAATAACCCACTTACTACCTCTTTATCCCCAGCATCACTTTTTATTGTTTGTATGGGATTATGATGATGAATCTAACCACAACAGCATGAGTTAAAAAGCCTGATCATGCCTTTTAAGCTATACATTCCCTCCTTCCCTTTCTTCCTTCTTTCTTCCCTTCCTTTCCTTCCTCTTCTCAACTTCTTTCTTTCTCATTACCCCCTCCCTCCCAACTTCTTTCCTCTCTCTCTCTCTGTGTCTTTTTTTTTTTTTTTTTGGTCTTTTAAAGGAAATAAATGTGGTTCAGAGGATTGGCTTCAGAGGCAAACTAACTTGGATTTAGATACTTACATTTTACTAGCCATGTGACTTTAGGCAAGTACTTTTGGCTTTCTGAAACTCTGCTTCTTCCACAGAGAAAAATGGGGATAAAAGCAAAATTTTGTACCTTGTAGGTTTTACATAAAAGCAATAATATATTGCATGAAGAGAATTTAGAGCATGGCCAAGTTTGTAAATACATTTAATAAATATTAGCTATCATCATGATAAATAAATGTGATCTAGAATCAAAACAGGATGGGAGAACTAAGAAAAAGATAATTTTAATGTATCCAGAATGATTAGAACTGTAGTGCTGGATAACCTCTAAAACTTTTTTCTGAATTAGATATTTCTGTGATTGCATTCTGAAACAAAGTTCTAACCTCTCTTCAACATTTTAACCTGTGGTAATCATGCTTAAAACTTTAAATATGTCTTAAATTAGCTCATTTTGGTAAGCAAAAATATGATGAGCTATAAACTGTTGAGTAGGATTGAAAATTGTAGAGGATTCAAAACCCTATAATGGTTTCCAGTACACCCACTCCACAGGTCACAAATTCCCCAATTCCTGGCTGTCTTTAAACTAAGTACTGAAAGCAGCTGATTCTTGTAACAACTTGTCAAAACACTCAATAAGAAAACATCAAGTGAGAATTAAAAGAAACAAATCACTTGCTGACTAATTTATTCATAGATATTTCAAACCTAGAAGGAAAATATAGAATTAGATAATGTAGTACAACCACCACTTTATAGAACGAGGAGTAAAAACTTAAGAAGCTAATTTATTTGCTTAATATGACAAAGGAAATACATAGCAGGAATAGCTTTAACCCAAGTTTTCAAAGCTAGTTTTCCACCCTTTCCATAGTAAAACTTACAGTGTATTATTTTTATAAAATTGACTGTTCCATATGAACAGGAAGACAATGTGGCATTACAGGAATAAAATAAGTGTTATTACCTGCTTTTTGGACAATTCTATATTGTAGCTCTTAGGATAGCATGAACTTTTGCATATAAATATACTTCAGCACGCTGGAACCCAGAAGCAATGCTTCACATGGAAGCACTTTACATTTGGTCTCCATGCATGCTTTATGTCTCAGTCTACTTTTATCAATCAAAAGACAAAAACAATTTATAACTGTAAAAACACTGCATTAATATCAAAATACCAATTCTTTGGGAATGAAATGGAAAATATGTAAATTTTAAAAATACTAAACTAATATAAATAACCTAAGACACTCAGTACTAGGATGAAAAATGTCAAATTCATATATTTTGTTGGAAAAGATACATTTATTTGTGGTTATTTTATAATTTGATTATTTATTTGTGGTAACTTTGCATATAAATATGATTTTAAAAATAGATACATACTTTTGTTTCTTAGTGATTTCAAGGAATATTTAATGTATATGTACACACACAATTGTAAAGATAATTGTAAAGACTTGAATTTAATTTTTTCCATAACATTAAGGTTGACTTGAGATTCTTACTGCATCTGAGTTTGTCAAACATTTTTTGATTGCCCTTGGTGGTTCAGAAGACTCAAGATAAACCCAAGAGTCAAACTCTTTAGAATTATTTCTTGCTGTGAGACCTTGAGCAAGTTAAATAATTCCACTAAACCTCAGTCTTCTCATTTCTAAAGTGGGAATTATATGCAATCCACCTCTTAGAATTGTGAAGATCAAATGTGGCAGGGTATAAAACCGTAAGTTCTCAATATATGTTATGTATTATTCCTGTCATTATTAACTTAAATATAATACTCGTTATTTCAACTAGACTTTTACAATGAATTGGTTGTTTCCATTGGTGTGATTGTGAATTCAAAATATCCTTTTATAACAGTTGACTTCTAGTAATTTGCCAAGTTTAAGTTTATTTATGTTCAGTTGAATAGGTGCACTCAAAAAATGTAACATGCTATCCTGAAAACATCGCTTATAAAAGATAATTAATATAGGGAATGTGCTACTTTGAAGCTACTAAAAATGTCTTAGAGTAATTAATGAAAGGACAAACAAAATATTCATGTTTGCTGAATTTTAGTTCTAAACTTAGGAATTTGCTCCAAATATTTAACCCAAGAAGTTTACCAATAATTTAAAAGAATGCACACTGGAACACTTTTATAATTACCTAAAAAGGGGAGATAAAAGTATGTCCAATATAAGGAATTGTTCATTATATTAATTCCATTATGAGGTCACTGAGAAACTTTTTTACGTAAGAATATTTAAAGACATAGGGAATTTTAACTTATTGTTAATTTGGTGAAAAGTAAATTTTAAATATTCACAATTCTGCTCATAAATATATGTACACATAAAGATGCTGATAAATTATATGACCATTTCTAGTTCCTGGAAATATTGAGAACTAGTGCTAATTTTACCCTTCACTGCCTTCCCCACAATCATCCCTGGAGAAACTAATACTAAAAAGCATTGATTTGAAGTACTAACCCAAACCAGAATGTGAGAAAACTCTAGCAAATCTGAATATTGTCTTGAACTCTTATACATGTGTGGATGTATTGAATTGGATGGTGTCTAAAGCCCAGTAGGGGAGGATGGTCAGAGGTTCTTGTTGAAAGAATGGATTTCAGGTCCTACATTTCTCGGTGACAATGATTGCCTGCTCCTTCCTAAGGAAATTCTCACCTCCACCTCTCAGGAAATTAGTCCAGCATAGGCACCTGTTGCAATAAAAACCTAGCAGAATGATTGGTTACTTTTCTGTCGTTCACCTCAGCCCTTCTAAAACCTTAGATTGGTGGATTGCAATCTAGGAAAGCTGTTTTCTCCGATGGAGCTGTTTTTGAAGATTTGAAGATCATAAAACACGAATTAGTGTATTCGCCTGATGGAGTTGTTCCAGAAAGGAAACATGAACGGTGATTTTTGCCTCCTTAGGGTTCTTCCTAGAACTCACTTCAGTCCTCACATTGGGTGGCATTTCTCTTGCATATTACCAAATATAATAGCTGATACTTCAGACAGAAAATGAGCTTGCAGGCTAAAATGAAGTTCATAAAGCGGGAAATGGAAAAAAGAGCATTGACAGTGTATTGAAACAGTGCTTTTATCTGAGTGTTGTATTATTGGTAATTTTTGTTTTTATTATAATTTTTTAAGTTTTTGGCCAAAAGCCCAATAGTGCTTCTTAATTTGTATTATTAGAATAAGAGAGATATTTGAATAAGATATTAGAATAAGAGATATTCTAATAATTTGTATTACTAGAACAAGAGAGATAACATCTTTTTAAAATAAGATTTAATTTCATCATCTCAAGGATTCATAGAATTCCATGTTTGCACGTAAGTTTTTATCAATGCTTTATAATCCCCTTTAAAATTTAGTTGATTTTGCTTTGTATGTTTAAATATCATTTTTTTTAAAAGTCAAATAGACATCGTAATATGTTCAGTAGTCCCCAAAACCACTCTCAGGTTCAATGACTTAGAATGACTCACAGAACTCACGTTTATTTCAGTGAAAGGGTACAGATTAAACACACAGAATCCAGGAGAGAAGAGGTGCAGGCTTCCAATTGTCCTCTCCCAGTGGAGTCTTACGGACAATGCTTAATTAATTCAGTAGATGTGTGACAACATGCACACAGTATTGCCAACCAGGGAAGCTCAATCTGATAACCTGGAACTTTAGTGTCTAGATTTACCATTGGGCATGGACCATAGACCAATAATATATACTTGTACTTATATATACTTAGTCATTTGAAAAAGCCTCATACCTAGTATCATTGATGTGTGTGTGTGTGTATGTGTACGCATTGGTGTATAACTGGCATGTATTTATAAATGCACTGGTGTATATAATACATATATGTACTTTTTATATGTGTATGTGCATGTGTGTGTGTGTGTGTATATATATATATATATATATGCACACTTTGTTTTTGAGTAGGTGTCTTGCCCTGCTGCTCAGGCTGGAATGCAATACCTCTATCTCAGTTCACTGCAGCCTCTGTTTCTCTGCTTCCTGGGTTCAAGCAATTCTCCTGCCCCAGCCTGCCGAGTAGCTGAGATTACAGGCATGTGCCACCATACCCGGCTAATTTTTGTTCCTGTATTTTTAGTAGGGATGGGGTTTCATCATATTGGCCAGGCTGTTCTCAAACTCCTGACCTCAAGCAATCCACACATCTCAGCCTCCCAAAGTGCTGGGATTACAGGTATGAGCCACCACACCCAGCCTATGGTTTTTTTTTTTTTTTTTTTTTTTTTTTTTTTTTTTTTTGTTTGTTTGTTTGTTTGTTTTTAAATTTGTTATCTTATTTGGTTGACAGAGAATTTTGTACAGATGAATATAGGGATTTATATAATTCTGACAAATTTTTAATCTCTAAGAAAATCAGATACTAACAGAAAGGTATTTGGAGAAATCACCACCATTCTAGCTCAATGAAAAGAATTGACACGTATTTATACACTACCGGCATCCATTTAAGTTCTGATTTTCCATTTTATATCACATCAACATAATTTTATTATCAAATATAGATTAAAAGGAGTTATCATATTGTTATGGGATCTCTGGAGGGTGTAGATTTTTCTGGCCAGAAACCTCTGTAGGTGTAGCTACAGCACCTTTGCCCAAGACCACATCCAGATAATAATTCTCTCTCTCTCTCTCTCTCTCTCTCTCTCTCTCTCTCTCTCCTTCCTTTTCTTTCCAACGGAGTTTTGCTCATTGCCCAAACTGGAGTGCAATGGCACGATCTTGGCACATCACAACCTCCACCTCCAGGGTTCTAGCGATTCTCCTGCCTCAGCCTCCCAAGTAGCTGGGATTACAGGCATGTGACATCATGTCTGGCTAATTTTGTATTTTTAGTAGAGATGGGGTTTCACCATATTGGCTAGGCTGGTCTTGAACTGTTGACCTCAGGTGATCCGCCCACCTCAGCCTCCCAAAGTGCTGGGATTACAGGCATTAGCCACTGTGCCTGGCCACAGAATAGTTTTATTTATTGTTAGAACAGCTCAGAGGACTGGGTAGCTCCTCTCTGTAAGCAGGTCATCCAGTTGAGTGTTCAGTTCTTAGCAGAGAGGAGACCGTGGAGAGGGTGTCTGCAGGCAAGTCATTCCTACATCTCTGAAGGTCTCTGAAGCTCTCAGCAGAGTGGGCAGCTCCTCTATGACAGCAGGTCATCTCTACAGTTCTCAGTGGAGAGGGTACTCCACTTTTGCAGCTGGTCATCCCAGCTATCAGCAGAGAAGTACTGCTCTCTGCGGCTGGACGTCCCTGCCGAAGACGTCCCTCTCTGCCTGCCTCATCCTCTGGAGTTCCTCTGCCTTTGTCTGGCCGAATCCAGGGCTTTTACAGACCTCAGAAGGGAGGAAGTCTCTGTGGATTGGCAAATGGGCAGGAATGGGCAGGCCCAGAAGAGGCATAAGGAGTTCCCACACTGTTCCAGGACTGGCAGCTCGGCCCTCAGTCTTCAGGCCCTCCCTGCCTCCTGCTGCCATTCATTGCCCCAGGGCTCAGCCACTTCTCCCCTCCATCTGATTGGAGCAGGCTCAGAGAGCAGAGAGTGGCCAGGCAGTGGGAGCAGGCACCCCTAAACCTACAGGGACTAGGAACGGGGCGGTTGGTCTTTCCTGGGGCCCCGAGGGTGCAGGCTGCAGAGACGCCCGCGTCCTACTCCTGGGAGGGCAGCCACAGCTGCACCCAGCAACTTGGGAGGGGCAAGGCTCCCGCTTGTCTCCAGCTCCTGCCTGCTTCCTGGACTGGGAGGCCCAGGGGAGCAGCCGCAGGTGGGGAGGCTGCAGCTGCACCCTGGAGGGCTGAGTCCCTGGCTCCCCCAGGAGCACAGGGAGGCTTGGATCCTTGGCCGGAGTTCGGAAGACTGTAGCCCCTCCCAGGAGGGCGGGGTGCCTGCTTGCTTCGTGGAGCAGGAGGCCCGGCTCTGCAGCTGCGGTTCGGGCCGCCGAAGTGGCTGGTGGAGCTCTCTTCAGAAGGGGCAGGGCTCCCATTGGCTCCGTGGAGTGTGCGGCCCCAGCCATGCTTCCCCGCTGCAGCCAGCAGGATGGCAGAAGCCACTACCGTTAAGACGTGTCAGAGCAAATCCATCAAAGGAATGAGCTGCTGGGTAAACTCTTCAGGCCGTTACCGTCTGAATGGATCCGCTGCAGCCGCCTCCAGGCTTTGAAGACTTACAGTCGCAAGGGAGAGGAAGTCTGATTGTTCAGTATTGCTCATGTGCCCATTCTTTAGCCAGGAGAGGGCAACAAAATTGGAAGACAGCACCTCTAATTCTATATCTATTATGGGAGAGTTAGCCAACTGAAAGAAAATTGAGGCACATTTAGCACAGATGGGGAGAGAACATAATGCCATATACGTACAGTGTCCTTCACTGCAGCAAATGACATTATTTTAAACCAAAATTATTAAAAGCAAAATTGAGTGTTCAGCTACTTATGTAACCAATGGACGGCTTTAAACTGTGGTTAGATTTTAGAGTATCAGGGTAGATGATTTCAGGCTGTTTTGGTGTTAAGCCTTTCGGTAACAACGCCATGCCTAGGGTTGGCCCTCATCTCAACTTTATGTATATTGAACTTGAGATATTTTTATGCAAACACCACTCCACTAATTATTTTGTACATTATAAATTATACACGAAAACATAAATAGGATAAAGTAGAAAAATGTAAATAGAAATTCTAATATTTTCTTCCTGTACTATCTTGGGTGATTGTCCTGTGTTGGAGACTAGCATAAAGGAGTGAATATACAATACATCAGGTGGTCCTATATATATACTATTTCTTCTTTCCATAAAAGGTGGATGGGAGAGAGGGCACAGTGCCTCGCACCTGTAATCCCAGCAATTTGGAAGGCTGAGGCAGGTGGACCATCTGAGGTCAGGAGTTCAAGACTAGTCTGGCCAACATGGTGAAACCCTGTCTCTACTAAAAATACAAAAATTGTCTGGGTGTGGTGATGCGTGCCTCTGCAGGCTGAGGCAGGATAATCACTAGAACCTGGGAAGTGAAGGGAGCAGTGAGCCAAGATCATGCCACTGCACTCCAGCCTGGGTGACAGAGTGAGACCCGGCCTCAAAAAAAAAAAAAAAAAAAAAGGTGGATCCAGCAAGCAGATACAAACTGAAGATCTACCTGAATGACAAGTATTTGTCATTGTAGTTTTATGATAGATACATGTGCTATGATGATGGAATGCTATTAAGCTACTGTATCTTTGTTATATGAAAAAGTTGCTATTAGAGCACTTTGTCTTCAGACCAGGGTGCTGCTCTTCAGCACATTTATTATGATTACCCTAATAATTCCCCAAACATTACTTAAGTGAGTAAGAATTTTTCCTTTCCCAGAATGCAGAATCATTTGGTGTAGCTTCTGCCTCCTCTAACTAACCTTCTTCTTCTGGGTTATTAACATTTCTGCAAGTCACCACTATCAAAATAAGTATTGTGCTCTTTCTTTTAGATGGAGGCATTGAGCAATACCTGTATCATATAATCACTCCAGCTTAGCACTTCTTTGACATTTTTATTGCTGATTAGCATGAGGATCTTCCTTTTGAAAATTATGTAAACATTTCAAACAGCTTCATGTTTTGGAAATTCTCAGTACTCTGACTGCTGAATAACTTTTTTTTTTTTTTTTTTTTTTTTTTTTAACCATAAAAGGTGAAATGCTTCCTTGCTACAGGTGATTAGTGAACAGTTAAGTGAACAACCTTAGTTTTGCAGGTTTTGAACTGTTGGTAATAGCGGTTTAGATTTGATGTGATAATTCACAAGAGTCAAAATGCATTTTGGTAAATCTGCTTAATGTCCAGGGATATATGATTTTGTAGTTCAAAGCCCATAAATAAACATCCAGACATTAATGTTAAAAAACAAACAAATTCTATAAATTCCAAACGTTAAATTTCTGTTCTTTTTAAAAAAATGTCAGTAGAATATTCAGGTATTATATATTTTAAATTACTTAGGGGATACACAAAAAGACCAAAAAACATTTTTTTTTATTAAATAGACATACAGTAAATGGACATATGCTTTTTAGCACTTACTACAACTAACCAACAGTTTCATGAATATATTAGGCAGAAGACATATTTTTAACTGTTTTTTGAACTATACAAATAATACTTTCTCATGATTCACTACAATATATTAACAAAGCTTTGTCAGTAAAGACTTTCTTCCAGTACTTCTAAATTGACTTATTGCATTGTATATCATGTACTGTGAAAGTTTTCCATAAGGTAAGTTTTGAGAGAAAAAAACAAAATTCAAAATGATTTTGCTTAAAAATAACTATTTAGCACTTAGTAAAATAATACAGACTTACTACCCTGCAGGAATGTGTAATAAACTCTTCAGACAGCTTTGTCACATCACTGCCAATCCAAAACAACAGTGATAAGATCAAATAAAATTGATGTACATGTTGCTATTCTTCTATCTTTCTGTGTGTGTTTTATAGTTACTACCACTCTTTCTTTATAATCCTCAGACAAGGATTGAATTGTGATTAAAAGAAGTTTTGAAACTTTCCTGAGATGAAATAGGTGGCCTACAGATGCATGACAATTTTAGCAGCATGAGCAGGAGGGGACTTCACAATGTTGAGTGTACTTCAATGACAATCTTTTAAGGAATTCCCTGTGACTTGTTTCTGGAAAAAAAAAAATGCAATAAGGAAAATGGACAAGAGTTTTATAGCTTTTATGTATGACCTTTAAAGAGTAAATAGTAAAGATTTTTAAACTGAATTAATAATGCAGAATAAACTGTGACAATTGAAAACTGTTTTCCCAGATTTCCTTGAACTAATTAAATGCCCGATTTTATCCTATAATTTATCTCAATGGTCAATAAGCTCCGATTTGTTGTCTTTTTTCCCCTGCTAGCATATTAGCTTACACAGGGTAGATTTTATCTCTAATGCAGCATTGCATATACCCAATACCAAAGTGCCTGAGGATCATTACATGTATAGAGAGTAAATTAATATTAGAGTTATATGTAAATAAGAGTATTTGCATATAAATGTGAGTGTCTGAGGACCTGTTTTTGTTGTTGTTGTAGTTTTTCAGTGGACCAATTCTTTTGGAAAAATATGCTTTGGCTTTTTTGTTATCATTTATTGCTTTGGTTTTTGCTTAAAAACATGAAAAGCATGTTAGAAACTGACAGCAGTAAAGGCTGTTTTTACTTTGCATGATCAATGGACAAGAAGCGTTTTCCACTGTTTTCTTGCGATGACACTGTGGCTTCTTATTTCAAACAGCTGTTTTTGTGGTAAACTGGAAAAACAAAAAACCAACAAAAAACAAGCACACCTACTACCATTGAAAACCTTTGTTAAAAAATATTGTCCTGGCCGGGCGCGGTGGCTCAAGCCTGTAATCCCAGCACTTTGGGAGGCCAAGGCGGGTGGATCACGAGGTCAAGAGATCAAGACCATCCTGGTCAACATGGTGAAACCCCGTCTCTACTAAAAATACAAAAAATTAGCTGGGCATGGTGGCGCGTGCCTGTAATCCCAGCTACTCAGGAGGCTGAGGCAGGAGAATTGCCTGAACCCAGGAGGCGGAGGTTGCGGTGAGCCGAGATCGCGCCATTGCACTCCAGCCTGGGTAACAAGAGCAAAACTCCGTCTCCAAAAAAAAAAAAGAAAGAAAAAAAAATATTGTCCTATTTGCAAAGAAAAGGCTTTTCCTAATATATTTATAAAACTTCTGGCCTCTCGTGAACTGTGGCTTAAACTTTAAATTCAAGTTTTCTTACTTTCATTTAAAATTATACTATTAAACATCTAAATAAATGTTAAAAGGATGAGAGGAGTTGTAAATTAGGTAGCACTATTAGATTGCATTAAAAAATTCTTTCTGACTACCTTGAATGAAATGATTTCATAGCATTTTCTACAATATTTTAAGGATCTTTAAGGATTTTTAAATTTTATAGTATTTGCACTAATTTTCAATGATTCTCTATTCCAGGCTAACCTTATTGTAAAATATGACACAAAGTAAGTGCACCCTAATATTAATTAAATTCATCGTTTTGAGAATAAATGACAAGATGAATTTAAATATGTATAATCAAATAAAGTGTCTCTAAATTAGTATTCTACTTAGATTATCTAATTCTTCTTATTATAGTATATTAGAGAGACTGTCATAGTTTCAAGTGATTTTTTCTCCGTTTGTATTTTGGAGCTTTTGTATTTATCAGTAATATAATTACCTTTATAATTAGAACAAGTAATGTAAAACAAGGAAAAAAATCTTCCCCATGGTAATGAGATGAGTTACAAATGTATATTTTATTTTCAGTATGTTTGGCTTAGTTTGTTGGTCAACTAGTTTCTTTGAAAGTAGTTTTACTCTTTAGCATTCTGGTGACCTGTAACAGATAAAATAATGTCAGTAAAGTAGTTTCCAAAACTTAATATGTCAGAAACTTTGCATTTTAAATACTGAAATTCAAAAGTAATTTATTTTACAGCTTGTTCTTACCATCTCTTTTCCTTAATTTAGTTAATGTTGATGCCTTTACAGGCTTGGGTGCAACAGAAATAATTTGAACAGAATGCCATATCCCTCTTAACAAATAGATTTTTTATTTGATCACCCAAGCAGTAATTTCATAGACATAATTGCAATGAACCACCCATATGCTATTACAATATTTCAGTGAATTCTATGTCATTAGCTCAAGTAAAATAGTTCACTGTGTTAAGAAAAGAGCTTAAAGATTTCTACAAAACACAGAAGATTGTTCATAAATGGCCATAGACTTTTTTTTTTTTTTTGAGACGGAGTTTCGCTCTTGTTACCCAGGCTGGAGTGCAATGGCGCGATCTCGGCTCACCGCAACCTCCGCCTCCTGGGTTCAGGCAATTCTCCTGCCTCAGCCTCCTGAGTAGCTGGGATTACAGGCACACGCCACCATGCCCAGCTAATTTTTTGTATTTTTAGTAGAGACGGGGTTTCACCATGTTGACCAGGATGGTCTCGATCTCTTGACCTGATGATCCACCCGCCTCAGCCTCCCAAAGTGCTGGGATTACAGGCTTGAGCCACCGTGCCCGGCGGCCATAGACTTTTTAAGATGAACAAGATCTCAGAGATTGCATAGTATATATTTTTTTATTTCTGAAATTGCATATAAATTACCAGACAAAGTTGGAATAGATAAACTAACATGTTGATTTGAAGCATTAGCTAGTAATAAAATATGATGTAGTAACTGAAATGTGTCTTACAGAAAGTGCTAACATTAGGTCAATGCTAAAAAAAACATAGAAGGCTAATGCTTTGTCAATATTGGACTTTAACTTACTGTTGAAGAATCCATTCAGAAAGTTATTTGAGGTCAATTTGGGTATATGTAAATACTTCCATCAAGGCATAATCCGATTGATTGTAAGAACAAAATAATAATTACTGTACATCCATAAATTGTTTCCATAATATACAACCCATAGATACACAATAAATGTATTTTTGAGAGATTTATAATAAAAATAACCAACATTATAACATTGTTCTATAAATGATCCAAAAAAATGGTCTCTGTGTATTGACATCTAATTGGCTTATTTATTTACTGTAGGCTAAGACTAGCTTCTCAAAAGCCCAACAACACTAAATTCAAGTTTTTACATATTCAATTAGTTTCAAAATAGCCCTTTTTAGCCGTTAAAGCCTGCCTGCTTTGCATGCCTCTAAGACCGACATTTGCCAGCCATGCCTCATGTCAGCCTTGCGGAGGACACCACAACACTGCTGCGGCTGCCCTTTGTGGTTCTCCAACGCCGTCCCCACAGTGCCACTGAGAGACAGCATCTAAACAGGTAAACCCCTGCTTCATCCTCCTTTTCCCTTGGACTTTCCTTACTTGCCTTACTCCCCTTCTGAGTCACAGCTCTGCTCTAAGGCCTCTAGACAGACTTCTGCTGTGAGGGATTCCTCCATGGCCCTGCCTACAAACCCGTTAAGGCCTCCCGAACTCAGTAAGTTTGTGTGTGCTACTGCCCTTTCTTTACCTCTGGGTCATAGCTTTTTTTGTCTGATCAGTCCTTGAATCTTTCCAGCCCTCTATCCCTGAAACATTTAGTATACTATGTTACATTAGGATTCTAGTAATCGACCTTTTTTTTTTTCTTGAGACAGTGTCTCACTGTCATACCATGCTGGAGCTTAGTGGCACAATATGGCCTCACTGCAACCTTGGCCTCCTGGTTCAAGTGATTCTTCTGCCTCAGCCTCCCGAGTAGCGGGGACTGCAAGCATGCACCACTACGCCCAGCTAATTTTTGTATTTTTTAGTAGAGATGGGGTTCCACCATGTTGGTCTGGATGGTCTCGATCTCTTGAATTGGCGATCTGCCTGCCTTGGCCTTCCAAAGTGCTAGGATTACAGGCGTGAGCCACCACGCTTGGCCTAGTCTACCATTTTTTTTTTGTATTTTGACAGAGTCTCACTCTGTCACCAGGCCATAGTGCAGTGGTGCAATCTCTGCTCACTGCAACCTCTGCCTCCTGGGTTCAAGCAATTCCACTGCCTCAGCCTCCCGATTAGCTGGGGCTACAGGCACCCACCACCATACAGTCTACCTTTTAAGGCTAGAAAATTAAATGACCTTATAAAGGTAAAATGTTCAGAAGAGTTTCTTATGCATGTGTATGTTTAATAAAGGCCACCTATATTGTTAATATTAAGCAAATCCCCAAATAACCTACTGTGATACTTCCCCAATTCCAGTTTTTCTCACGCACCGCCCACAACAGGAGACTTAAAGAGAGTTAACATGGGTATAAATGGGAAAGTAATTCTCCCCAGGGGCAATATCTACTGTGGAGATTAACTTGGGCAAAGGGCAAGTTTAATAACTAAAATGTCCAAGTGATTTACCCAAGGAGGTTGTATTTAGTAATTTTTACACCATGATGTTTTCTATATTTTAGCTACATTATGAGTTAATTGGATATTATCAATAATCTTAATACTTCTGGGTTGCAATTCACATTTGGATCTGTTTTTGAGTTGAAGTTTTTCCATACTTAAAATATTAATAATATCAACAAAAATTTTACATATAAAATTTAGCCTTCTCTCAAGGAATTCCTGAAATTATAATGTAAACATCATAAAACTAGATCCTTTGCATCTATTAGAGGAATTCCTGATTACTGGAGTAAAACGTATCTGATTTTTCAAATTGTTTCTCTTCAAATAAGTCAATTATTTTTACATGCATTTAGATTGAAAATTAATAAATGTGTGACTACAATTTTACTGTATAGGTGTTAATACATTTTCAATATAGATGGATGTTACAAATATAGTTGTGCATAGATTTTTAAAATCAAAAGGGCCTATTTTGTCTACTAACATCAAGCAATCATTTAATATTTATTTTATATCTTTTAAAGTGGTTTTAATCAAATGCTAAGTAAGATTATTTCTCTTTTTAACTGAAACATTGAAGAAGAACATCTGCCTAGCCTCTCTTGTTACATTCAATTTCAACATACAATCACCATCGTAGGTGTTTAGCTATTTATTTTTTCTTTTCCACTGAAAATGTTGTTATACATACTTTATGCCTATTGTCCTTCCCTGGATGACTTCCATTTCTTCATTCAGGTATCGCCATTTTCAGGTAAAAGCACACAGCAGTAATGCCAACTCCTCTAGGACTTGGATACCTGAATTTCCAAAATCAAAGACCCTGTCACTTGCCTTGATACAGACTCAGTATTAGCTATCACTCATGTTAAGAGTTTTATCCTCCTATAGGCCAACACCTGAAGGTTTTAAAATATAGAATAATGTAGTTTTACTTTTGGTAGCTTATTAATGCCTATATACTAGTGGAACAAGGACAGAAATTTAGGCTATTTGAATTTTTAAGATATTTAAAACTCAAATATTTCTATTTCATTTTAGTGAACAATATTCCCCCTAAAACTATTGAAACTAACAACCTTAAAACTGATGAAGATAGCTTTGAAATAAATGAAACTATATCCCTGTAAACATGGAGACAAAACAATTAATATGGTAAAAGAACAAATTAGTATCCTTTGGGTCTGTATTACACTTTCATTAGAACATATATTCATAAATTAGGCCAAAGAATTGCTATAACATTTTATTGAATATTTAAATTAGTAAGATAAAAATGTGATTTTCCTCAGCGTATTAGTTTCCTTGGGTTACCATGACAAAGTACCACAATGAAGTGGTTCAGGACTTTATCATTTTTTTTTTCCTGTTGTTGTTCAGTAAGTCAGAAATCTGGAATCAGGGTGTCAGTAGGTTGGCTCTGGAGGCTCTGAAAGAGAATCTTTTCCATGACTCTCTCTAGCTTATGCTTACAAGCAATCCTTGGCATTGAGTCCTTTGTAGCTGCATTACTCCCATCTCTGCCTCCATTGTCACATGGTCTTCTTTCTATGTGTCTCTATGTGTGTATCATCTTCCTAAAAGGACACTAGTCCAGGGATTTTTTGCAGACTCTTATCTAGTGTGGCTTCATTTTAACTGATTGTGTTTCTGAAACACCAGGGGTTTGATCTAGTTTCTACTGCTCATCACATTGAAAGCCAATCAATGACACAAGCATTGCTGGGAGGAAGGCTTTAATAAGGTACTGCAGTGGAGGAGATGGGAGATTAGTCTGGAACCTGTCTCCCCGATGGACTAAAATTAAGGATTTGTATAGTAGGGATGAAATATATCCAAGTGTTGGAAAACAGGAAATAGGGAAGAGGAGTTAGTCAACAGGAAACAGGTGACCGGCTAGGCAATCATAATGGGTAAGGATCTGGCATCTCCGAGTCCAAATGTGGTGATATGGTAAGTGTCAGTTCCTTGATGCTAACTGGGAGGCTTGATAGTTTATTTCCTGAGAGAAGAACTCAGGTAAGACAATTGTAACTTTCTCAAGTTTTAAGACTGGGTTAATTTCTATGTTTATTTAAAAGAAATTATAAACATAATTTCTATAAAAAATTGAATCAGATTCAACTACATCTGCAAATACTAGATTTTATTTCCAAATAGGATCACATCCTGAGATCCTACCTGGAAATGAAATTTTGAGGGACATTATTCAACTTATTAAACTCATGATTTATATCAAAGACTTTTGCAACTCTTGATGGTATAATGCACATGAAACTTGGTGCTCAATTAATTATGCATTTTGTATTCTGGGATGAGAATATCCCAGAATACAAAATAACATAATTAATCCACTTAATTTTAGTGCATTGGTGTTTTTATTTCTAAAACATGAATGATAACTTCCATATATATTATAGGTTTTAATTAGAATCATGCAAAATAAGAATTCATAACTATTTTGGACTAAGGTGTTTCAATAATTTAATAATATCATCAGAATAAGAACTATTCTCATTCCTTCTAGTAATCTGTTATGTGACCTTGGGCAAGTCATCTGCCTATTTAAAATTTGTATAACTCATACATAAAGTCAAGGGGTAGAACTAGAATCAAAAATCAAAATCTGTAGCCCATGGGTCCATTATTTGTATGAGCATTTTATTTTACCAGAAAAATATTTAAAACACTAAATATTATTGCTTTTAGGCAAGACTTGTACTTTCCCATTAATCACAGTTCTGTCTGTCTTAAAATATCAGATTGACTAGTTCATATTTAAATCCTCAGTGACTCTTGAAGGCATTGGAGTTTGTGGTCCTAGAGTTTTCTAACGATATAGTCTTTCGAGTCTAAAGTCATAGATTACTTTCAGAATGATAAAGTCACATTTTGTGACTAGTTTATCTCATTTGAAAATGATATAAATCCCTTTGACTCCTTAAAAGATAGCTACTTAATAAGTATAAAATACTATTATGCTGTAATCTCTTTGTTACTGCTTGAAGTACCACTATGTATTACGTGGACATCTGCATTTAGCTTTTCATTATGACTTCTAGATTATTTCTTTGAGAGGTTAAAACTAATTCAGTTCCTTTCAGTGGATATGAGTAGTCACAATTGCCTCTGTCCAAGGACACTCATGTAAATCAAATGTTAATTTCATCTCTGTGAGATGCCATTAAAACAGCAATAAGCTGTCTGCCTACGTTTTAGCTTTGTGAAGACAACATGCATTTAAATATTCCTTTTTATATCCTTGGCCTTCTGCTCACTAGAGAAATATCTATTCAGGGGCATTTTTACTGCCAATGTCTGTCCATCTTCTCTCTCTTCAAGGTAATGTCTAGTACTGGGAAGTCTTAATTGGTGCTGACACAGAGAGCAGTAGTTGGGTATATGTATATTCTAAATGCTAATATACTGAATATTCTACTTACACATAGGTTTTACATATAAAGTTAACTCTTTTAAGGAGCAAATGATTCTTGCATGTCACAAAAGATAAGAGTTTAGTGGAAAAGATAAATTTTTATAAAACTGTTTACTAAATTATAGTTGTGATAAGTACAACAATAAAATTATTATTCATGAGAAGACCTTTTCCATGCATAGGATTAACAATAAGATTCATTTAAACAGGATACTAACTTTTAAAACATTAATTAAATAGAGTGTACTAGTCCAATGCAGGGATAAGGAATATTAGGAGTCATCAATATCCCAGACCTCTCAGTTTCACTGAGTCTCTTGACTGACTCTATCCTTGAAAGTGTTGCCAAAGTTTGACAGTATAAGAAACTGGGTAATAAGAATCAAGAGGATCTGTCTGTGTTCTTAGATTTTCGTTGAAGAAAATTGATTTATGTCTATAACTTAATAACATAACACAGAAACTCTTCAATACTTTGGATGCATTGTCCAGCATTCAAACACAATTACCAGGCATGATAGGAGGGAGATGGAAATCACTTTAAAATAGAAAAAAAGGCAAATACTCAAAACAGACCCATGGAAACTATAGATATGTACATTATACAACAGTGGAATTGAAACAAAAACATTGAAAATATAAAACAAGATGAAATATTATATAAGAGAACTGGGAAAATAAAATACCAAATCTCATTGGTCTATGTATTGACTTTGTAACAAAATAGACCAAGGAAAATAGATGTTTGGTGACTAGAATGCATGTCTGCAAAAGTTACCCAACTTGATGAGGAAAAAAAGATAGGAAGAAAAGAACAGAAAAGCTATAGAATTTATGGACAAAAGCACACACACACACACACACACACACACACACACACGACTTCACAATGTAAAAAGGGAAGGAAGTGTAATATCTTTCAGAATTCTAAAGGGATATAACCATTAGCATATAATTCTGTGCTTAGTGAAAAATGCTTTCAAAATTAATGTAAAAGAGAAGTATTTTCTGACAGGAAACAACTGAGAAATTTGTCACAGCTAAGCAGTACTAAAGGAAATACTAAAGAGTATACTTCAGGCAGAAGAAAGAGGATCCTAAAAAAAAAAAAAGGCAAGAAAATGCTGAATGAGATAAACAACCTTGCAAAGCCTAAGCAAGAAAACTAATTAAATAACAATATTGGTATAATAAAAAAATAGTGTTAATATCTTGTGAAAATGTAAGATATATGTACAATGAAGTCATTTATTCTCCAGGTAATAGTCATTTACCTCCAGCAAGGTAAGTGGTAAATAGATGTAGAAAATTTTGAGATTTTTTTTTATTTTTTAAATAGAATAGTACTTCTAATATAGAACAGGTGCCAATATGGTAAATACAGATTGTAATATCTTAGCTAACTGCTGAAAGAATAATAAAATATAGCTAGAGTCTAAGTTGAGAAAAATGAAAAATATGCCATAGCAATCCAAAATAAGCCAAAATGAAAGAAACCAGAACAAAAAATAAAAGCCAAGAGGACAATGATAGCAATGAAATCAGTAATTACAAAAAATATAAATGAACTAAGTATTCCAATAAAAAGACAAATATTGTTAGCTTTTTAAAAAGTAATGTGCTACTTATAATAAAAAGTAGCTTAATATGAGATCCAGAGTGTTTGATAATAAAGGGAAAGAAAAAGATATACACTCAAAGATTAGACAAATAAAATTTGGTATAATTACAGTAACAAGTCAATGACATTGAAACAATAAGGATTACAAGGGATATGAGAATACAGTGTTCTTATAAAAAATTAAAAGGCTGACTCATAGGATGTAATTAAAATTAATAATGTAGTTTCAACATTTACAAAGCAAAAATATTACAGAACTAATAAGGAAAAAATTAGCATAGTAGTGGAATAATATTAACTATCTCTTTAGTAATTGCTAGAACAAGTAAAAAAAGCAGGGATATAGAAAATGGGAACAACACAATTAAAAAATTGACATATAGACACATATAGATAACTGCACTTAAACTTCCAATGAAAATACAAAAAATTGACAAAAATTGATGAACTACTGAGACATGATAAAATCTAGCCATAGGGAATAATAAAAAATATTTAGGTATGAAGCAATATTTCTCCAAATAACCCACATCAATGTGGAAATCAAAATAATAATTTTATATATTTAAAATACATAGGAAAGTATGAGAAGCTTACAAATGTAAAATGAGAACATTTTGCCTATGAACATTTTTTAAATTGTGACTTCTGTATATATGTTTATGCTTATAAATATACATGAGTGTGTGCATGTGGTTAACTTATTGTTTGCAAGTTATAATAAATTAAAATTAGTAAAATGAAACTAACACCATAGTTCAAAGAAATTTGTATTGCTAAGTGAATACATTAAAAACAAAATAGCTGGAATCTGTTATCTAACTTTATATTTTAATACATTTTTTAAAAGCCAATTAATAACCCTTTCCAAAGAGAGGAAAACATTAAAAGTGAGTATGAAAATGAATGATATGAAAAACAATGCAAAATGTAAAAAATCAACCATGCCTATGATTTTTTTTAACTAACAAAATGGATAATTCCTAGTATGATATAGAACCTCACTATATATCCTCACTATATATCCTGTGGGTATACAAACAAAATACAGATAATATTCAGGAACCTATACAATTAAGCAAATTTAGATGAAATGAAAAACCCTTAGATAAACACAGTTTGCCAACAGATTCAAGTAGGAATAGAAAATTTGCATTGTGATCTCCTTACTAAAACTTACTAGAACTTACATAGTACACAGTGCTAGAACTTACTAAAACTTACATAGCTTACTAAACCTATGGAATACATAACAGAAAACACACAAAGAAATATTTTTTTTTCAGTGTAGATTTCTCAACCTGTAAGGCTAAGCCAAGATAACCTTTTTAGTGGATGCATATAAAAAAGATATAATGCTAATTCGGTAAATATTTTTTTAAATGAGGATTTTGTAATTCATTTTACAAGGCCAGCATAACCTTGATTATGAACTTTGAAAATAATCTATAGAAACCTAAATTTACAAGCCAAATTTTGCAAAGAACAGATGCAAGAAAAACCTTAGAAAATAATAGCCGTATAAATTCAACAATGTAGAAGATTGAAGATGCCTCAAATGTAGTTTGATTTCTCCCTGAAAAAGAGTATTAGTGTACCATTTGCAAAAATCAATCAGCGTAATTCTTTGCATTCACAGAATTCAGGTGAAAATTGTGTGATTATCTTATTAGATGCAGAAAATTCATTTCATGATATTCAGTACTCATGATAAAACAAGCAAAAGCTTCTAGAAACATAAATAGAATAACAAACATCCTCCTCTATGATCTTATACCTGAGATTGTGGTTGGGATGAGAATGCCTATGGATCTCAATTCTATTTAATAATATTCTGGAGACCTTCGTAACATAGCAGGGAGGGATGAGACTAAGGGTCGAGATTTAATAGACTAGGAGGGTCTAAGAGAGGTCTTTAGAAAAATCCTAATTGGATTAAATAATTCACTTGTTCAAAGCCTTTCAGGTTGGACAAAAATTAGTCTGCTGTACAAGGCCCTTCATTATCTGGTAATTATTTACCTTTCTTGACCAACTCTCTCCAATCAAAGTCTCATCTTCTAAGATTTAGCCATGCTTACTGAAGAGGAAGTTTAAGTGGCTGGAGTGTGATACATTTCTGTGATTATTTATTGCCAGTGAAAAACAAAGAAGGCAGACAAACCAGTCTAATAATCTTGTCAACATGGTTATCGAATCTCCAAGTAAATGGATAAATAATTTTTATAAAGATGAGAAATTTTATATATTAAATGTTCTTAACAAGATGTCCTTGTTTAAACATTGCTTATAATAACTAAAGCATCAAATCTAGGATTCTCAGAAGCATGTTCCCCCAAAAAGTTTCTATAAACTCTACTATAAAATGAAGAGTTTTCTAAAACTGACTCCTGCTCATGATGTAAGTTTGTAATTTACGTAATGTAGTGACTTTGTCCCCAGTACATGTCCAATGCAGGTATGAAGAATTTGTGGAGCTGCCCTTAATGTTTCAGGCATCTCTGATGGCTTATGTCCTTGAAAGTATTAAGCTTGATAATGGCCAAGGTCTCTGATTTATATGATAATGATTTTACAACCAATCCATTATGTTTACAGCCCTTCATTCATTCATTTCAGGTGATGTTAATAATGCTTGAGAGATAATATTGACACAGATGACAGGAACTTTGCTATTATATCATGGATCTTTAATCTAGAAATGTGAAGATAACTGGTAATGTAAAAAATATTAAGATAAATACAAGTAGTGTGAAATAGTAGCAGACAATTAAGTAGAAAGAGTTATATGGCAAGGGATATGTTAGATAGAGAGGACCGTTAATGGACATTTCAAATGATAAATTTCCAGCAGAGATTTAAATAATACATGTGTGAGAAACTTAAAATCTAAATGCGGGATGGGAGAGGTGAAAATTACAGATAGAGAGAAAAGCAGGACAAAAGGGCATTGGATAAGAAGAATGTTCTTTTATAGAATAATAATAAAGCCACTAGGATTGGAAAACAAAAACCAAGGTGGGAACAGGAGGTGGATTCAGGCACACAGGTAGCAGCCAAAGCCTGCGGGGGCTAAGGAGTTTAAATTGAATTATAGATGTGGTGCAAAGCTATTGGAAGGTTTTAATTACGTAATATTTTTAATGATCAGGCTTTTGTATAAAGTGTAAATTAAAAGGCAACAAGAATGGAATATTGTAGGTAAGAAACAGAAGATTTTTAAACTAAGAACATCGGAATGAAGAAGGCATGCAGTGTTCATAATAGAGATTGTTTTAAAGGAAAGTTGGCCATTTTCTGGTGAATTGAATATAGACACGAAGAGAGAGAGAGAACTCAAGGGTAATTTCTAAGTTTTGGACTGAGCAATTGGGTAAATGAACTATTAACTAAAATGAGTAGGTTGAAATGGAAACAAGTTCTGGAGGTGACATTAAAGGAAAAGCCATAACTTCTTAATTTACATATTAAATTTGAGTTTCCTAATTGACATACGAGAGGAGACCTTGAGTAGGAATTTGGATATCTGTGTCTGGAGCTTAAGGAAGACTTCTGGTCTGAAGTTTTTCATGTGGGAGTCATCAGCATATAGATACTATCTAAACAAAGAGGTCAGATACAAATAACCAGAAAGAATGTTTAGATGGACAAAAGAGGAGGGTGAAAGACAGTCCTGCATCACTCAAATAGTTAAAGTACAGAAGAAAGTAAAAGCTGAAAAGGAGACCTGGCAAGACTTGTATAATAAGAGAAAAACCAATCTTGTGGTATGCTGTAAGACAAATGCTGGAAGACATGCTTCAGGAAGAGAGATATGACAAATGCTGCTGAAAATGTAAGAGGAAGACAAGGAATCTCTGAATTTGGCAAACTGAATATTGGTGACCTTGCAAAGAGTTATTTTATAAGAATAGTGGGAAAAAATGCCTAACTGGAATGCAATCAAGAGAAAATTGGAGGTAAGACTGAGGAGGTAGTATTATTTATTCCTTTAAGAAGTTTTGCAGCGAAGGACTGCAGAGAAAGGAGCTACCAGCCAGGAAGAGCACTCGTGTGTATATATTAACGGAACTGATTCAACTGAGTGGAATAGTAGCAGATTAAAGAAGGTGAACATTGGGAGAACAAAGAACCTCCTATTTCAACTAATAGGGGTCAGACTCCGGATATAAATAAAGTATACTTGGAAAGAGAAAAGACCATTGATCAATTTTAAAAAAGAAAAAAGTTGATGTAAGAAAAGACATAGATATATACTCATCGGTAGAAATATAAAGTAGATCTCTTCTGATGACCTATTTTCCCCAAGACAATTATTAAACATAATCATCATTTGAGAGGAACAAGGAGGCTGGGCTGTTGAAAGTTTAATAACAGAAGAAAATAGGCAAAAATGTTTTGCTAAGAGTATTTCTTAGAGAATTCTACTAGTATTGCCATCTGGTACTGCAGAATAATTTGAGATTTAGGAAGATAAAATAATAATGTGGTAAAGGTCATTTTACTTGCATGTTCTCATTTCTTACATCATATTTAAAAGCAACAGTGTGGGAAGGGAATCAGAGAAAAATCTGGTTAAATCAGAATTGTCTTTTGCTAGCAGAGTGCATTGAGGAATAGAGGAGTAAGGAAATGTAGTGTACATGTAATGGAAGGATTATGAGGTTGAAATGAAACATAATCAAGATCAGGAAGAAATAAGAACATGAAGTTACTGGTAAAGAAAATAAACATGGAGTCATTAGATGAGAAATACTGACGAGGTCAAAGATCAGACCCATTAGGGACACTAAAATGGTCTAAAAATATAAGATGCTGTGATCAAAGAGTGATAAATCAATTTACTAATTTTAATTACAATTTATGAATTGTAATAAAAATTTGGATATAGTGCTCTCATTAGAGATGACAAGGTCTGGAGCAATGATTATCAAACAGGGAACGGCTAGCATTTTGGAGTGGAAAATTCTTCACCGAGTGTAATTTACCAGCACATTGTGGAATGTTTCAGTTCTCTAGCCCCGACTTACTAAATGTCACAACTATCACTCCATTCCAATAATATATTTTTAAACTTCTCCTGAAGTACTTTCCAGGTGAAAACCACTGGCATAGGGTACCACAATGGACCGTCATGAATATAGTAAAGAGTTTTTGGAAGTACGTTAAGGATGCCAGGTACTTTTTTACATCTGTGTCTGTTAAATGTTTAAAACATTAAGAAACAATTCCTTCTGTTTGATGGTCTAGCTAGCACAATGTCCAGTGCACAAAAATCACTCAAAATTTATACGGAGTAAGTATATGTAGAATGATGGAATCTTTTTGTTCTCCTTTATTTTTAAGTTTAATTGCATATTTTACAATGCTTTTTTGTGAATGCTTTTATTTCTTAATGAGAAATTAAATAACTTTATAATTTCCTCTTTGTATGTTAAAAAGAAGCACTTTCATTTTTACCTAGCTTAGGTTTTGAAGTGTATTTGCCTTAATCCACACAGTATGCTTGAATGATTTTAGATGAACACACTTTTTTACACAAGTCTCTACCATTCTCTTTTTCTTGGCTTTAATCCTGTTTCACTCATTTATGTTACCTGAATGACCCTTATAGATAGTTGAGTTTAGAATTCTTAATATAATCTCATAATTTCAGTTTAGATGATGCATGCATTAGGCTTAACCAAAAAGAATATCTGTGCATAGTAAAAGCAAAATAAATATTGGTTGTGAATAATATCCATATGATTTCCCTTGTTTTGTTACAAGTAAAGAAAGCTCTGATTGAAAACGATTTGAATTCCAGATGCATAGAGGTAAGTGCCCTCAATTTAAGAAAATCTTGTGCCATGGTACATGATGCTTAACTACTTGGGATAGTCTAGTTTTAAAGTAGAACTTTCAACTTACAGAATATAACCCTCAGTTAAAGACTTCAACATGTTAAATATGCACTAGATATGTTCCATTAGCTCCTGTTTCTTCTAATAAAAGCATATTTTAAAATTTCCTAAACATACTAAAAAGTTTATAATTTGAAATAACTTGCATTTTCAGCATCTATAGCATTTAGCTTTTTTTCCACAGTGTTTTATTCTATTAGGCAACAACCAGGTTATATTTTGCTGATATCCACTCTGTGTGCAAAATATTTCATATGTAAAATGATTAGAGTGAAAAGAAAACATTTGGTCTGCATAATTCAACACATGACTGCTGTGTAGTCATGTCTTGCAGTTGATTTACCCAACTAATAATAGGTTAAATTTTTTTTGCAACTTCATCCTAACAATGCTTGGTAAAATACAATTGACAAGATAAAAAGAGGTGAAAGGTGAAAAAAACAAATTGAAGAAGGCATTAGGCTTTAACTTGACCTCACACAGGTTTTTTTTTTTTTTTTTTTTAACTCAGTATTTTCAAAGACATTATTTTTAGGTGCATTTGATATGGTTAAACAGTTATGTTTCCAACCTAGCTTTTTAATATATGAAAAATGTTATTTTTTAATGTCATAAAATTATTATCTAATTAATTGATGGAAAATATGAATAAAGTGATTTAAACCAATATAAGCTTTTATAAAATTTAATTACTTATTGCAATAACTTTCAAGTAAAATAAAATTACCCATCCAGTAAGCAATGAATTTATACTTAGCATCACCATGAGTTCACAGGTATTAAATTAGCCACAGAGCAACTCTTGGGAAGAATCCAAACTTAGTAAGAATGGACGAGAATGCACTTTTCAAAAGAACATGAAGCCAAATGTATGGCATATAACTCTGACTCAGTCCACAATAATATGTCACTACTTCTCTGCTATTTTTATAGTTATTATATTTTTACCTCTATTCTTAGTTCTCTTTTTTACTCAAAGAAAGCTGAATTTCAGTAGAACTGAACTAGTTTTTTTTTTTTACCTTTGCAAAAACCAAACTATTTTTAGACCTCAGATATTTCTATCATTAAACCCATGTGACAAAGCATGTTTTGAAAGGAAGCATGGCTTATAAAATGGTTTTCACACTGTGAGTATGTGGGCATTTCTTTAATTCCAGAATAATACAACAATCAGGTCTCAAAAATCTCTATAAATGGCTGCCTGCCAACTTTCAGCACATAGCCTCTTACAGTCCCTTGATAGTTAAGGCTTGCTCTCTGCCATATAACACTGAAGCTCTTGGCAAGACTCTCCCAATTTTTGGGGCTTTGGGAGTCACAGCCTTGAGCTGTGTTGCAGCAATAGTTGAGCATCTGCCATGCCAGAAAGCCCAGAGTTTCCACTGGCAACAGTGTGTCCCTGCCCAGGCAAGCATTGGAGAGTGCAGGAGAGCCAGAAGACTCCCATAAGGCTGGAGACACAGATTCCATTTGCCAGGCTGCCAACATCAAGCAGTGGATGTTTAGCCATGACTGAAAAGATATCTTATGAAAATCTTTTACAATCTGCATTTGAAACACCTTTGTACCATCAAGTAAAATGTATTAGATTTACATAAATATTAGCCAGAAATATTAACCTTACTCAGGATTAAGGTTGAAGATTAAGCAGTCCTACTCTAGAGCATACCTGAACATTGATGTTACATTACTATTACATTAGTTGCCATTACTGTATATGTGCCAGATGTCAGACACCATGTTAAATGATTTACATATGTTACATTTTGTATGACAATATAAATCCAATTTAAAAGTTGTGAAATTCACACTAAGTCACTTTAAGACACCTGCTCAGTGTCAAGGCTTGTAGAGGGGAGAGTTGGAATTTGAATGTAGGTTTTTCTGATACCAAAGGCTGCATGCTATTCCGTTTTTCTAGTGCCTTTGCAATTTTTTTTTAACTTTCATTTTAGGTTCGGGGGTACATGTGAAGGTTTGTTACATAGGTAAACTGCAATTTTCCTTCTCACTCTCAGGACTCGTTAGAGTGGAAAGGACTCAGACTTATAAGCCTTCCTATACTGTTCTGAAATTCTGGATCTGGGATTTTTAAGAAATCTGGACTAGAATTAAAATGAGTTCTGAAAAAATCTTTAATTTTTTGTAAACACAAAATTTAAGGCTTGTATTACTCAAGAAAATTATATTTAACCCATTTGCTGAAGTTCTTAAGTTTGGATAAGCTTGCCAATGCCTCCACGTCACAGTGTGTTAGACACTGGAAAAATCAATTACTTAGAGTGATTTAGAAGAAAAAAGATGAAGTTTAAAGTTTCTGACCAGTGGCTTTCACAATTGACATAAAAAACCATTGGAATCAACAATTTATCAGTGAAAAATATTTACCCACTAAAACATGTGCTTTATGTATTTACCATAGATATAGCCCATGAATGTAGGTCACGGTACAGCCATGAATGTATATGGGAAAATATTTACTCACTAAAATATGTGCTATGTATATTTACCATAGATATAGCCCATAAATGTGGGTCATGGTAAAGCCATGAATGTACATGGTTATATAATTTTCATTAATAGGCATGTCAATCATCACGTACGTTAAGACAGACCCATAGCTGAGAAGCCCTGTTATTACACAGACATATGGGCAGACTCCTACCATCACCTATGAATACTTCTTATTTTCTAATCTAGAATACAAAGAAAATATATATTCAAGAAATTTCATTTTATTGTGGAAAACTTACTTATAAGGATTTGAGCACTTGTTGAGTTGTCTACTTTGTAGAATAATGTTTATTCATTTATTAAATTGTGTGTAAAAAAATAAAGAAAATACACACAAAACAAACTTAAATAAAAAGTGCTATCATCTGCAAACCCAAAAGAATTAATATACATCTTTTCAGACACAAATGACATTCATAGTATGTAGCTTATGGAGAAGAAAAAGCAAAGCTGTAAGAAATATTCACCTCGTTCAAGCCTTGAAATACATCAGAATTCTATATTTTACTATTCTCAATAGCAAATTGTTAAATAAAGACAGAAAATTACAAAATGAGGGCAAACATTCTTTATGTGGAGGAAAATTTCTCTAATCTCTTCATTTTTTTTTGACAAATTGAGAGATCATGAGATATAGTACTGAAAAGAAAGAAAAAACAGAATAAGACATCAAACAGCGCAAGCCAGAAAATCTTCCTCTTCTTTGTTCCTCCATGCCATATCCAATCATTTCTAAGTCATGCAGTTTTTGCCACTTTCCATATCTGCTTAAAGTTCTCCCTCCTCTTCAGTTAACATGTCCTCATAGAGCTGTGATGGTTCCCTTTAGTGCCCTGATCTGAGTGTTATTGAATGTTTACTGTTGTGATTATTTGATTATTTCTCTCATTTTTCTGAGAGAATAGGGACTATGTCTATTTATTTATCTCCATTTTTATTCATATCTTCAACACATTGTCTGGCACATAGTTGTCAATCTTCTTTGACTGATTGACCAAATTAATAAATGACTTAAAATTTAAATTTTATGACAGTTTAAAGTTAAAGAAAATAATTTTAGGTACATGAGACAGTTCATATTCTTATACTTTGAATATAATTGTTCTTTCCAAAATATTATCACTCTTATTGTTTTTTATTGTATGAATTTAAGGTATACAACATGATGTTTTTATATACTGATATACGGTTAAAGGATGACTATAGGTAAGCAACTTGACATTTTCATCATTTCACATGGGTACTTTTTGTGTGTATGTGGTAAGAACACCTAAACTTCCTCTGTTAGAAAATGTCCTGGACACAGTATAGTACTATAACGATGGTTCTCATGCTATGTTTTAGATCTCTAGACGTTTTTCCTCCTACATAACTGACACTTTCTACACTTTGACCTTCGTCTCCCTATTATTCCACCTCCCTTTTCCACCTCTGGCAACTACCATTTTATTCTGTTTCTACATATTCAACTTTCGTTTTTTAAAAATTATTCCACATATTAAAGTGAGCACACAGTATTCTTTTTCTTTGACTGGCTATTACACTTAACATAACACTATGATTCAGAATAAATGTTACTAATATTACTACTTCATGAATTATTTTTTTCCAGGAACCAGTGAGAGACACATAGAGACAACCTGAATCAAACATGTAGCTTGAAGCTAAGTCACCCAGAAAACACAACCGTAAGGATAGTAACCACCTGCAGTCACAAAGACAATGAAATATTGGGGCTCTTTATTAAACAGCATTGTTTGGGAAATTACTAATGGAGCTATTTACTCTCTAATCCAATAACATCACCAAAGAGTCAAAGTAATCAAATTTGGTTTCATAGTACTACTAGTGCGTGTGAATAACTGCCCATATTTCATGGAATTATAGAAATATTTTGCTGTATATAATGGGTTGTATTCTAGTATTACTTTTAAACGATTACAACAAATAGAAAAACTGCAAGTTTTTTGAAAAGTGGATAAATGACTTTGTTTTGTCACCCAATACATCTTCACAACAATTTTCCAACCCGTCTCCCAAGTGTAAGAGTCAAAAAGAAATGACTCTAATTGTAAGATTTCATAGTTCTCTAGTGATAAATGATTTAATGAAAGACATATTCAGAATTACTAATTTACTATATTTGAAATCATTTCATGTCACAGTTTATCCAAGATTCTTTGGAATTTAGGTTTTATATGATACAGATTTTGCGTGACAGACAGACTTTTCCTTTAACTGATTCAGCTGTTTCTCTACATAAAAGGTAAATTGAACCTGAGACAAAGATGTGCTGTATAAAATAGTTTCAATGAAATATAACTAGTACAAAGATTCTTATTTCCATTGATAGCAAATATGGTTTTGCTAAGTAAGATCTGGATTTTTTTTGGTAGATGTTGAGTTGCCATGATATTATGAAAAAGCGTAGGGCCACATTGGCCGGGGTGAAACGCCAGTACAGGGAGAATGGAAGTGAGCACATATCATACACTCTGACTTAGTTGGGATAGGGAGTTTTCTTCCACTTCTTCCTGGCTCACTAACTAGGAGTCTACTGCCATCCGCACTTGCAAGAATATAGGCTTGTGCTAAGGATCTTTCACCCCAGACATTTATGACTGTCTACACTGGCATAACTTTTTATTCTTCTGTTCATTTTTCATAGGGCTCTCATATCAGCAGGTTGATTACTGGCCACTGTATTGTACATTACAGCAGTCATATTAATATTTGTTATCAATAGTGGGCAGACATGAAAAGAGATTAGCACTCATTTAATCATAATGTGTTTGAGGGTATGATAGTCTGATTTTCCCATTATTATCATCAATCTGAGATAAAGGAAAGATTGAAGTAACACTAGCATGTCCTTACATAATCAAAGTTCAGTTGCTAGAAAAAGATTTTAAAATTCAAATTGATTGTTTCCCCTTAGCAATTGAGGAATGAGAAAATCAAAATACTGAAAGAGGAAGACTGGAGTAATTGTGGCTGACATTTCTTATGCTCATCTGCAAGAGAGATGCAGCACAGTGCTTTCATTTCTTGAATGAAAGGGGTGTATGTGGGAGGTGCCTAGTGGTGGTGGTGGTAGGTCGGGGGAGGTGGGAGGGAGAAATAGAGAAACTGAAAAATGTGGGTCACTTTCTGTATTTTCCCGTAAAAAGCCTTGTGTTCACCAGAGTAAAATACATTATTAATCTATCTACCTATATTCCTAAGTGAACTCACTGGTCAAATTTACTATGGCTCTTAATACAAAATATTGGTTTTCCTATGACCAGAGTTGTCCCTTGATAACAACCTGAGGAAATAGGCTATATTGTAATACAATATAGCATACTAAAAAATAAACTCATAATATATTAAATGTCTGAAAAAAGTACTCTTAGGCAGCAAAGAAGTTTTTAAAAATAGAAAAACTATGATATGAAATTCATGTTATAATACAAAATTATCTAAAGTAGAAAAGTATTATTAAGAGCAAAAAAAATGCATTATTTGCCTAAATCAAAAATGTTTATATACGGAATTTACACTTGCCAATCTGTAAGTTGGGTAATTGAGTTTTAAGTGGAATCACATACATTGTACAGTAATAATGGTGCCCTGCCTTGATGATGTGTTATTATCCAGGAATAAATTCTTGTGCCCTTCTTTCCACTCTGTTTCTCCTGCACTTTCCAATTTGTTCTGGAAGAGCACAATCTTATCATGTTTTGGTGTGCTACTGCATAGATTTAAGAGAGAATGTATCACCAGGTCTCCCCTTGTATTTCCAAAATGTATGATATAAATTGTTGTGAAGTATATGCTGAAAATATTACTTTAGTAAATCTAGTTTAACACCTAATACTCTTAATTGAGCAAAAACAGAGACGCACACAGATAACAGACAATTTGACAAAGTAAATTTACTTAAAATGAAAGGTACATATATAAAGAACCTCTCTGAATGAATTTTTGGGACACGGTTTTTTCTTTTCTCTCACCAAGTCTATTTTCAAGTCAATTTTCCTAATAGAAATTGCATTTATCAGAACATGAACATGTGACATGTGCAGAGAATTTTCTCAAAAATTTAATTTGTTTCCATTGTTTGTTGTATTCATTTCATAGTATATTTAACTGCACAAGCAAATTATTTATGAAGCCTACATAGATTTAGATTTAGATGATTTTTATATTCTACGAATATGTGAGACATCTAAATTTGTTTTTTAACCTGTCATTCTGCTTTAAAAACAAGCGAAAATGCGTGCACACAAAATGCCTTTACATTTTGTTAAGTTTTTTATTCCATTTTTTACTAACTTTACATAATACATTTTCACTGTTTTCTAGGACTGTTGGCAATGACAAGTGCTATGTCCTTGGCAGATCACTTGTAAATATATCTTGACATAATTTCTTCAACTGCATCCATATATCTCTTCATTTCACTTAAAAATATTCTCCCCGTGCCAACTATGTCTTAGAATATGCCAGATGTCGTATATGCAGTCATAAACAAGACAACTTTGGTTTTCTACCCTCACAAAGTTAGTTCCTAATTTGTATGGAAAACATGAATAATTTATACACAAAATAATAAAGGTTATGATGGAAAAAGTACACATTGTTATAAGAAAACATAATAATGGTAACTCATCTAGTCTTCAAGTAATTTGCAGTTTTAAATTGACACCTGAAATGGATGCTATATGTATTATACATATATTATAATTTAAGAGATGTTTGGTCTATTCGCTTAGCGTGTTCTGGCTCAATACACTCTAGAAGTGATGTATAGTAGGCAGTCAAAAAGCCACAGAGAATAAATAATAGATGAGTGAAAGGGATTGACAACCAAAGAGGTTTGGTGTGAGATAGGTGCAAGGTGTTAAAATATGCTGCTGGCTGACAGACACAGTGGACTCCCCATAGCTACCTAAGGTGATTAAAATTAAGGCAGACCAGGCAGCCATAGCTGGTCGAGGGAGGAGTCACATAACGTATGTTATCAGAAAGACGTAAAAGTGTTACAGGACCTTCCTTTCTACAATCAGGCCAAAACAATTCCTGCTGTGGGTGCCAAGATAAATGGGCCAACACTCACCAACCCCATTGATTATTTGAAAGAAACATCTGACAGAAACTGCTGGTTTGGGGCTTGTAAACCATCCAAACAGGGCTTGCCTATTTTGACCAATCAAAACCAAACAAATTTGAATCTTTGCTTTGCATGAATGGACTTGTTTGAGAACCTGAGTAAGAACTTTCCCCTTTCAAGCCAGACTTTCCCGTTTTTTCTACAGAGAACACACTTTCACTTGCCCAGAAGGCTGTGGCTCCCCAATCAGCAGATGCTTTTTTCTTAAAAAATAGTTATATTTTTGAACCCACTAAACCCATTAGTCTTTGGTTAATCATTTGCAGAGAGAACAGAAAATACAAAAGCTTGAACGTGAGAGGATGTAGAGAAAATAAGTTAATCATGACTAGGTAAAGAATGAAGAGACGAAGCTGGAGTTTTAGATGGAGGCCAGGTTCTCAGATATTTTGGACTTTTGGAAACAAGTTGAATTTTTAAAAAAAGATTTACATAATTAAATCATCAAATTGAATTTCAGAAAAATCACTCAGGCTTCTCTGTAGAGAATAGCTTGGAGAGGCCAAATCTGGTGGAAGAGAGAATTTAAGACTGTAAAGGTCATCTAGCTGGGATAAATGAACTCATCTAGCGGAGAGAAGATAGTATCTCAGACTAGTAATACAGTTGGAGTTTTGAGAAATGTGAACATGTCCCTGAAGAACTTAGAGACATGAAAAACTTAGTTATGAGTTTAATGTGTTGAATATGGAAGAGGTTCCTGTCAGGGAGGATTTTCATGTGCTAAGGGAACCAAGATAACAAACAGTAGTATTTTAGAGAAAAATACACCTGTGCAAAAAGAATTGGAGATATCTGTGCTGGATTCACATAAAAGTGTACAGTTGACAAATGGTAATTAGGGTACAAAGAGGTTATCAGTTTTCTCCACTAGAAAATATCATATATTTCCAAGATGTGAAGGGTAGAGTTTATCTAGGGATTTGAATGTCCAATTTGCTGGAAGGTAATTAACTATTTTAGTTGAGAAGTCATTTCTGAGATTTTGATCTCAAAGGGACTGTGGAGAGTTTAGCCTGTTGATACAGTAGTGGCTGAAGAGTCCAATAATGAATCTAAAGCACAAAGCTAGGGAAATGAAAGCCGGAGGAAGTGGGGAACCAAATGAATGTAATGTCCTCCTGGTCTAAAGCAGCATTTAGGAATAATTGAATCAATAATATTGAGAGAGGATTGCTTTTGTTCTAGGTTAAATAAGAATTAGTGTATGGGTTTAAAATTTTTCCTTGAAAAATGGTGAGTAAATGTGTAATTCTATATCAATATCTCTAGAGAACTCAGCTGGTACAGTGCATATCACTTAATTTCTTCGATGTGACCAGAGTGCAAAATAAATTTTGCTGTCTTGTTTATCTTTTATGTACAAATAGCAAAATGGGAAAGTGGATTCCTAAACATATTAAGCCAAAACTGTTAAACAAAAAAACAAAAAGTGGTGAGAAATAAAAGATGCCTATTATCTTTTCTTGGACTAATTTGACACCGAGGCCACCATTTTCAGACCAAGTAGAGGACTGCTTGAATGGGTTGTGCACCTTCTCCCAAATCCAGCAGAGTCTAATTGGCTGCTGATATCTGTGTGCTATCTTCAGAGGCTAGCATGAGCTACCTGTGTGGGAGTGCACACCATCTGCAGGAGAGGGTGGGGCACTAGCCTTGGGCAGAAGGAACTGCTGAGGACATGTCAGCTGGTTGAGTAGATTTGCAGGTAAGATGGTTCATAGAATTTGTGGGAATAACTCTTGATGGGATGTGAGGACATTTGTTTAGATTTGTGCACCAGCTGCCATAAGTCTCTTCCCCTATTCTCTTCTCCTATCTTCTTCCAGGAGATTCAGTTGTTATGAATCCCTCAGTGTTTTGGATGGGGTGAGACAGAAGTGAACTTTCTAGGAATTGCCCATCAAGACTGGGGAAACCAAGTCGTCACTTCATTTTAGATTTTCCCCATGAGAGAAATTATGGGTCAAGGGGCTCTCCCTTGCCAGCAAGCTTTACTGTTTGGGGAAAAAGATGACATCAATAAAGTGAACCTGTTCTTATTCTTCCCCATATATCTACTATGTTTTTTTTTTTTTTCTTTCTCGACTGAGATGTTGCTGCCTCTCAGTTGGACTCCCGAGCTCCCATAAAGGTATTCTTGTCTGTGAATGGTTGTTAAAGATGATGCCTATTGGAGGTTTATAGGCTGGAAACTTCTATTTCATCATCTTCCTGATATCTGTCAGACACATTATTTAACAATATTACATACTGGCAATTTTCTCCTTTTGCTTTTCACTAAAAGAAATCATGATGTCAAAACTACACTACTGATGCTAGAAATTTCCAGCTTATGGTCTGGCATGTAAGAAGCTTGGAAGGCACCACTTTATTCTAATAAGTAAAAAACTGATAAAACTGAAAACTCAACACCATTTTTCAGAATTGTCAAAATAGTGAGGTCACAAGGTAAACTGCCCCCAAAACTGAAGAGAATGACAGGTGAATACAAATAATTAGAATTTATCTGAAAAAAAAAAAAATGCCTGCGGGATCCAGTGCCAGGGTAGAGAAACTGTAATTGTAAATGTAATTGAGGAATTATGACTTAGTGTGGACAAGACTGAGAAGTTAAAATTCCAGGGGTTTACTAATCAGGGAACCCTGATACTTTGTGAGTGTTACCTTCCGGAACTCTCTCAGATTCTGATAGTAAATATTGAAGAAAGATCTCCTTGTGCATCTGGGGATAGATGACATGTAGCCATTTTGAAATACTAGAGTATTTTTCTTCTCAGAGCCCAACTGACTGAGGAGAAAGAAAATACTTGATTCTATCTACATGAAGATTTCCACATGGGACAAAGGAAATACTATACTTTGACACACTCAAGATACTCTGTTCCAGTTGAAGTGAAGGAGGACCAAGCAGTTCAGAGTCCAGAGGTATAGGCTCACTAAAAACCTGACATCTAATTATCAGAGGATACAATGCTTCTTTCCCCTTTACTCCTTGACATTTAACACCACATTGCTAAAGGCCTATTTACAACAGCTCTTTTTACCCAATAGATCATGCCTGGCTATCAAGAAAATGCTTCAAGACATACTAAAAGTCAAAAAGCAGGGTTTGAAGATAAAAAGCAAAGATCTGAACCAGATTAAGTTATGGCAGGGGTGTTAGAATTATCTAACCAGGAATTTGAAACAACTATGATTAATGTGTGAAGAGTTCCAGTGGAGAAAGTAGACAGCATATAAGAACAGATAGGCAGTATAAATAGGAAAATTAAAATTCTAAGAAAGAAAAAAATGCTGGAGACTAAAACAACAACAACAACAACAACAACAACAAAAACACAAACATTAGCAGGCACCAGGAATGCCCTTAATGGTCTTATCTGAAGACTAGACAGCTAGAAAAAAATTTCTGAGCTTGAGAATATCTCTATAGAAACCTCCAGAATTAAAGACCAAATGTAAGATTGAATGAAAAAGAAGAACAGAATACCCAAGAACTATGGGGCAAATGCATATGTGTATTTAAGATGTAACATATGTGTAATGAGACTAGCAGAAAAGAAAACAAGAAATAAAAGTTAAATTAGCAATAGTTGAAAAATAATGGCTGATAATTTATCCAAAGTAATGTCAGACATCAATCCACAGATCCAGGAAGCTCACAGAATACTAAGCGAGATAAATGTCAAACATCTACATCCAGACATACCATTTTCAAGTGATACAAAACTAAAGATAAAGAAGAAGCCAGAAAGAAGCAAGAGGAGCAAACCATGTTATCTACAGAAAAAGAAATATAGGAATTACATCCAAGAAAGAAGAGAGTGGAGTGAAATATTGTGTTAAAAGAAAGAAATTGCCAACCTGCAATTCTCTCCCCTATGGAATTATCCCTCAAAAGTGAAGAAAAAATAAAGGCATTCTCAAACAAAAATTGATAGATAGCTGTTGCCAGTAGACCTGCATTACAACAAATGTTAAAAGTAAAGACAGTTTTCCAGAGAGGAAAAAACAATATAGGTTAGAAATTCAGAGCCACTTAAAAAAACAAAGGGCATGACTGGAAGAATAATAAATGCAAAATAAAACTTATGTTTTTCTTACTTAATTGAACAAATAATAGTTTATTCAAAATAACAGCAACAATGTATATAATTATGTATTCATATATATGTGTGTGTGCTTATGTATAAGTGCATTCAATGGAAGAAATAATGCAAGGTACAAGAGGGAGAAATCGGGATTATTGTGTTGTTATAAACCACTCAAACTACCTGTGAAGTGGTATAGTGTTATTTAAAAATAAGCTTGGGTTAGTTGTAAAAGTATCACAAACTCCACAAACCACCACTAAAAGCGGTAAGAAAAATGTGCTCAGAAAGGAGAGAAAGTGGAGTTATATAAAATGTTAAAATGAAACCAAAACAGGTAGAAAAAAATTGGAGGATAAAAATAGTAATATAAAACAAGGCCAGGTGCAGTGGCTCACACCTATAATCTCAGCACTTTGGGAGGCTAAGGAAGGTGGATCACAAGGTCGGGAGATCGAGACCATCCTGGCCAACATGGTGAAACCCTATCTCTATTAAAAATACAGAAATTAGCTAGGCGTGGTGGCACCTGCCTGAATCCCAGCTACTCAAAAGGTGGAGGCAGAGGTTGGAGTGAGCCAAGATGGCACTACTGCACTCCAGCCTAGCAACAGAGCAAAACTCCACTCAGAAAGAAAGAAAGGGAAGGGAAGGGGAAGGAAAAAGAAAGGAGATGAGGGGAGGGAAGGAAGGAGAGAAAAGAAGGAAAGAAGGAAGGAAGAAAAACAACAAATTAAAATAAAAAATGCTTATATATATGTGTGTGCAATTATTTTAAACACACACAAAAAGTCAAGGTCTTCCTATGTTGCCCAGACTGGAGTGCAGTGATGATTCATAGGCATGATCCCACTACTGATCAGCAAGGGAATTTTGACCTGCTCCCTTTCTGAGCTGGGCCGATTCATCCCCACTTAGGCAACCTGGTGGCACCCTGTTCCCAAGCGTTCACATACTGATGTGGAGCATAGTGCAGATACTCCATCAGCCTAGTGTACCACAGTACAAAACTCCTGGACTCAAGCTATCCTTCCACCTCAGCCTCCCGAATAGCTGGGACTACAGACATGTACCACTATGCCCAGCTCAGTAATCACTTTGAACATCAACAGTCTTAATACAGCAATTAAAAGACAGAGACTGTCAGAGTTAATAAAAAAATAATACCTAACCATATATCATGTACGATAAACCTACTTTAAACATACAGAGTCATATAGATTAAAAGTAAATGCCAGGGGAAAGACAGACCATGCTAATACTAATCAAAGGAAAGTGAGAATAGTTATATTAATTTCAGGTAGAATAGATTTCAAAGCTAGGAAAGTTATCAGAAATGAAGAGAGGCATTGCATAATGATAAAGGGGGTGATTCTCCAAGAAGATAAAATAATCCCTACTGTGTATGCACCTAAAAACATGGTGTCAAAATACATGAGGCAAAAACTGATAGAACCATAAAGATTAATTCACTATTATGGTTGAAGAACTTCAACACACTTCTTGCAGAAATGAACAGTTCCTGCACACATATAATTAGTAAGAACAGTTAAACTCAATAATGTTATCAATGAACTAGATATAATTAAAACCTAACAATTATTTCACAGAATATACATTTTCTCAAGCTCACATAGAATAGTCACTGAGACAGACTACATTCAGAGTCATAAAGCTCATCTTAACACATTTTGAATTATATAAATTATATAATACTTGCTGTCAGATTACAATAAAATTTAAGCTAGAAACCCTTAAGAGTTGGAATATGCCAAAATATGTATAGATTAAACAATATACTTCTAAATAACACATGGGTCAAGAAAAAAACCTCAAGAGGAATTTTTAAATATTTTGTATTAAATAAAAATAAAAGCAAAATGATCAAATTTTATGTGATATAATGAAAACTGCTTAGAAAAAATTTACAGTGTTGAATGTATATATTAGAGAAAAAAAAATACTGTGAAAATAATCTAAACTTCCACATTAGAAAACCAGAAAAAGAAGAACAAATTAAATCTAGAGTGATTAGAAAAAAAAGAAATAAAAATCAGAGCAGAATTAGTGAAATTGAAAACAATAGAGCAATAGAGAAAATTCAATAAAATCAAAAGATAACTCTAGGAAAGGGTCAATAAAATTGATGTTTTCTATCAGGAAAAAAGACAGATGGCATGCTTTATTAATATAACAAACCAAAGAGGAGGTATCACTATGCATCCCATGGACCTTCAAAGGATAATGAAGGAATAGTGTAAACAGTTCTATATCCACAAATTTGGTAACCTAGTTGAAACGGAACAATTCTTTGAAAGACATAATCTGCCCGATGTACACACTGAAAGAAGACAATCCGAATAGGTGAATCACTATTAATGAAATTGAATCAATAATTAATAACCCTCCCAAACAGAAAATACCAGATGTAGATGGGTTCATGGTTATATTCTACCAAACTTTAAAGGAATAAATTATAACATTTTTAACTGTCTCTTCCAGGATACAGAAGAAAGGGAATACTTCCTAACTTACTCTATAAGATGAGCATTACTCTAGTACCAAAACCAGACACAGCATTATAGGAGAAGAAAACTAGAGAACAACATCCCCCATGAACTTAGAAGCAAAAATCCTAACAAAATATGTATAAATGGAAGCAAACACTATATAAAAATAATTATACATCGTAATCAAGTGAGCTTTATTCCAGGTAAGCAAAGCAGTTTCAACATTTGAAAATCAATTAATGAAATCCATAACATCAGTAGGTTAAAAAAAGATATCATATCAATAGATATAGAAAAAGTATTTGATGAAATCCAACAGCATTTCATGTTAAAAACTGTCAATATACTAGGAATGGGGAGAAAATCTTCTCAATTTGATAAAAAAAACACCTTCAAAAAACCTTACAACTAATATTATACCTAATGGTGGGAAACTCAAAATTTTCCCACTAAGATCAGGTCTAAGGCATGGATGTCCCCTGTCATCACTGCTTTTCAACGTGGTACTGGGCCTAGCTAAGGAAATAAGACAGAAAAGGAAATAAAGAAAATACACAGGCAAAAGACCCAGAACAGCCAATGCAATGTTGAAGAATAACAAAGTTGGAAGATTGACACTACTTAGCTTCAATCAGACTTACTATGAAGCTATGGTAATAAAGACATTGTGGTTTTAGTGAAGAAATAGACAAAATCAGTGGAACAGCGTAGAAGGCCCAGAAATAGACCCACACAAATATAGTCAACTGATCTTTGAAAAAGGAACAAAGGTAATAAAATAGCAGAGTCTTTTTAGCAAATGGTACTGAAACTGGAAATGCATATGCGTGCACACACATACACACGCACTACACCACAGATTTTTATACCTTTCAGAAAACTCAATACGGATTAAGTCTAAATGCAAAACTATAAAACTTTTTTTTTTTTTTTTTTTTTTTTTGAGACGGAGTTTCGCTCTTGTTACCCAGGCTGGAGTGCAATGGCGCTATCTCGGCTCACCGCAACCTCCGCCTCCTGGGTTCAGGCAATTCTCCTGCCTCAGCCTCCTGAGTAGCTGGGATTACAGGCACGCACCACCATGCCCAGCTAATTTTTTGTATTTTTAGTAGAGACGGGGTTTCACCATGTTGACCAGAATGGTCTCGATCTCTTGACCTCGTGATCCACCCGCCTCGGCCTCCCAAAGTGCTGGGATTACAGGCTTGAGCCACCGCGCCCGGCCTAAAACTTTTAAGTGGTAATAGAGGAGAAAATCTACATGATGTTGGATTTACCAGTGACATTTTAGATGTAACACAAAAGGCTCTCAATGCAAGAAAAAATTGATACAATGGATTTCATTAAAATAAAAAATTTTTGGCTTATGCAATACACTATCAAGAGAACAGAGAACCACACCAGAGACCAGGAGACGGGAATTGCAACAGAAACATTTCGCAAAGGATTGTTACCCAAAATATTTATAAGAAACTCTTAAAATTCAACTGTTTTGATATAAACTAAGGAAACAATCTTATTTAAAGGTGACCAAAGACATTAACAAGTACCTCACCAAATAGCATATTCTGATGGTTAATAAGCATATAAAACAATAACCCACATCATATGTCATCAGAGAAATACAAGTGAAAGCAACAATGGGATTCTTCTAAATCCCTATTAAAATGGCCAGAATCCAGAATACTGATGATATGGGTAGGCTGTTTCTCCACCCAAATCTCATCATTAATTGTAGCTTTTATAAGTCCTGTGTGTCATTCGAGGGACCTGGTGGGAGGTAGCTGAATCATGGGGGTTGATCTTTCTGGTGCTGCTCTCCTGATAATGAATAAGTCTCATGAGATCTGATGGTTTCATAAATGGGAGTTCCCCTGCACATGCCCTCTTGCTTGCCACCATGTAAGATGTGACTTTGCCTCTCATTTGGCTTCAGTCATGATTGTAAGACCTCTCCAGTCATGTGAAACTGTGAGTCAACTAAAACTCTTTCCTTTATAAATTACCGAGTCTTGGGTAGGTCTTTATTAGCAGCCAGAGAACAGACTAACACAGCTGACAACACCAAATGCTGGTGCAAATGTGGAGCAACAAGAACTCTCATTCACTGTTGGTGGGAATGTAAAATAATACCATCATTTTGGAAGAGAGTTCCAGGCTTTAGTTTAAAATTCGATGTATTCTTATTATATATCTAGCAGTTGCATTCCTTGATATTTACCCAAGTGAATTGAAAACCTATGTCCACACTAAAATGTAAACACAGATGTTATTAGCCACTTTAGTTATCACTGCCAAAATTTGGAAAAAATCAAGATGTTTTTAGTAGGTGAATGGATAAATCAACTATAATACATCTAGGCAGTGGAATGTTATTTAGCACTAAAAGAAACTGAGCTATCAACCAATGAAAAGACATGGAGTAAATCTAAATCACTAAGTGGAGGATGTTAATCAGAAAAGACTACATGCTCTATAATTCCAACAATTTAACATTCTGGAAAAGGCAAACTATGGAGACAGTAAAAAGATTAGTGGTGTCTGGGTGTTAGGGGAAAGAGAGGAATTTACAGTTGAAACACAGAGAATTTTTAAGATAGTGAAAAGATTCTGTATGATACTGTAATGTTGGCTATATGTCATTATATATTTATCCAGACTTAAAACGTATACGACGAAGACTGAACCCTAATGTGAACTATGGATTTTTGGTAATGATATGTAAATATAGGTTCAATAATGATAACATATGTAACACTCTGAGGGAGGATGTTGATAATTGTGGAGGCTATGCATCTGTCAGGGCTAGAGGGTATATGAGAACTCTGTACCTTCCGTCCAACTTTGTTGTGAACTTAAAGTCTCTTAAAAAAGCAAGCAGAAAAACAAATTGCCATGCAGCATGACAGCCTCTGACAACATCTGACTTTTAAATTTAAACTAAAAAGTAAACTGTAAAATTATATTGGACAATGTTGTCTTGGAAAGTGTTAAACAGAAAACACTCTTTTATTAAGCTATATATGCATTCTGAAATCACTAGGTTTTTCTTTTATAGTTATTTTCCATAAAGTAGCAGTGCATGTATAAAGAGAAGCTACATAGATGGTTGGAAATTCAGAATAGATTTTCACAAAAACAAAAAGAAAAATTACAGATATAGATCATGTTCTTTCTTTAATCCACAATATCTATTTAATAGTCATTGAACTGTATTAACAAGTGCCAATAGGACTTTCTATTCCTCTGGACCTTGAAGATATTTTGGCAGAAGTTTGTTTGAATCAGAGGAAGATCATATGTCCTCATTGCCACCTTTTACACATTTCAAAATTGAAAACTATGTATACAATGAAGTTGTAAATAATTTAGTAAATAATTATTCAGTTTGACTAGATTATTGAATGTATTAGCTAACCTTTAGTGTAACTAATAGGAAATTCCCCAAAATGCAAATATTATAATAGACTGTATTTCCAAAGCTGAACAACAATATCCACGTATCTCTGCTTTTGCAATGTGATTTGCCTTCTCCTTGTCAAAAAAAAAAAAAAAAAAATGCTACTTATTATCATTATCCTTGAATTTGGTCTGTCTAGGATGACCAAAGTTCCTGATCTGCCCAGGAATGTACTTTTATGGTAGTGAAAGTCCTGTGTCCAAGAAAACACCTTAGCCCAAGGCAAAGAGGGATGATTAGTGAACCTGTCCATCCTTCCCCCCACCCGCCTCCTCCCCAGCTTTGAGTAATAGCATGTGGTGAAAGTAAGCTTTATAAATTGTGAGGCTAGGCTTCAAGTTACTCTTACCTTTACTGTTTAGAATATTCTATCTTAGATCTAATTCCTATGCTGTGAAGAAACTCAAGAAGCTACATTTGGAGGCCCAGTATCAGTCTTGGCATTCTCTGTAATCTTGACAACAGAAGAAGAAGGAGGAAGGCCCCAGGCTAATAGTCTCAGCTGAGCTCCAAGTCAACAGCTAGAGGCTAGACTGGACAGCCTTTTAATTGAGGCCATTTGGGAAATTCCAACCATTACCATGTCCCAGATGACACCACATGAAGTTGAAGAACACCCTGGTTCACCCACAGATTTGTGAGAGATAATTAACGGTTGTTGTTGTCTTAATCTTCCAACTTGTGGGATGGCTTATTATGCAGCCATAAATAATTGAAACAATGAGTCACAAAAGGTCAGCAAGTACTCAGAAGTAAAAACTAAATATTAAATACTGTGCATGGTGGAAAAAATTTTGGACTTGCAATTACGTTGTAGATTTGAAACTTCAGATCCTTATTTGCTAGCTGAGGTTTTTTGAACAAAGTACTCATTTCTTCCTCAATACATTGGAGATTACAATACTTTACAAATTTTAGGAATTGCCAAACAAGATCATGCATGTGAAAAAAGTTTAAACCACGAAGTACCACATGAATACAAGACTATGTTGCTGTATCAATCATAAAGTAACATCATGTTACCCTGCTAATAAACTATAAATGTCTGTTTAGAATATGAATATTATTAAAGACGGACAGTTTAGAGAAAGGTGGGTTGCAATTTATTTTCTAATAAAATCTTTCGACTTCTATTTCAATAGGGAAGCAAAACATCACATTAAGTTTTTAGCTTATCCAAGTACCCTAAGGTACTTGGTACAATATCAAGAAATATCCTTTCATGTTCACTAAAACCCTATAAAATTATTTTAGACCTCATACGACTCTTCCACATTGCATCTTACCATGGATTTTTTATTTTTCTATTTTAAAGTTTTAAAGTCTGCTTTGCTTTCACCATTAAATTTCCATTAGTCTATTTTTGTTCATTTTCCCTGTAATATGAATAAAGTAAAGAGGATAATTCAGATTAAGTATCACATAGCTTGTAGAGTTTATGATGATACAGAAAGAATGCCATTGCCTTAGATGAAGGGTCTTTGAGTGAAAGGGGGGGTGTTGTGTATTAAAAAGATATGAATCTGAGATATGAGATCTTATTTTGTATTTTTTTATTTGTCTATTTTTTTTTAACCAGGGAATTTTTTATTTTTCCATTTGATTGGTAAGCAGAAATATCTAATCATAAAAATTTAATTAAAAATTTAATAAGCTTTTGGAAAGAAGTAACCTTCTAACTGCCACATCTTCCTATAAAAATAAAGATAAAAACAAATCAGAAGAAAGCCATAGTAGTGTGTCAGAGTGCATTTCAGAGCACGGAAGCAATAAGGCTGAGATTTTGCAAGACAAAAATGTTTTTATCTTCTTCATGGTTGGTATAATGCTGGGACATTTTAAAACTTGTTATAAAGGACCTATTAAATTTTACTGCTGAAGTTGGAGAGAGGAAAATTACACACACGGGGTCTTTAACAGGTTTTGTGTCTAACAGCTTTGATGCTATCCCACTGATTTTTGTCCCTGCCCTGATGGCTGGCCTTGAGTAGTGTCTGTTGTCTGGAGTCTAATGTCACAGCAATTAAATTCCCACAGGAAGCAGCAGCTTTAGAAGACGTGATTAGATTGGAGAAGCTGATGCTTGTTTTGATTTTGAAAATGCATCATCGATCATGGCTACTGATTTCAGCAGCAGCTCTAGCTGAGGGGAGGTGTGTGCTAAGCGTCTGGCTTTATACTTAACTTTGGGGAAAATGAAGTCTTCCCTTGCCTGTCAAGTGTTTACTCTGATATGTGACCAATGCCTTTAGCAGATAATCCCAAAGATGTCAAATAACCTTTATTTCCCAGAGGTCATGTTGATATTTTTCTTCTCATTCTGACCTCAGAACAGACCTATTCATTTTACATCTGACATCAGACGATGAGAAAACAGAGTGAGTGTCAGCTTTTTCCGGGGCTTACTGGAATGCTTCTTGTTGCTGCTGCGTTTAATATGCACCTCCCACCCTTTTGAATGTGTTTCTTGTGTGTGTGCGTTTGAGTGTGCAGTGTGTGTATTATTATCCACAATTAAAGGCATGTTAAAGAAATTAAATCCACTGATATTTTAGAAACAAAGGAAAACTATGATTAATACTAGGTAGTTTCTTAGTGTGACAAGATATTCTAAATACCATGGTTTGAACATTACATTGCATGCATGTATCAAAGTATCTTTTTTACCCCATAAATATGTACCATTATCCTATCAATAAAAAAGGAATTCCAGGAATGCATTTTCTTGGCTTTGCTGTAAACATTTCCTAATTTTCATATTATCTGTTGTCAAGATTGCAGAGAATGCCTAGACTGACATTGGTATAAACGCAAAAAGAAAAAACAAGAAAGTATAATGGGAAAGAGAAAAACTGTTGGGTTATCAGACATAGCCCCCTATATATTCCACTGGAAAAAAAAAAAAAAAAATGCAAGTTTGTAGTTAACAAGCAAGACTTTCTCTAGCTACCATTTTGGAACAGATTCCTCTTTCCCACGACTTCAGTCCTCTAAATTGCACAAATTATTCTTCAATGGGCCTATGCATTTTAATATGAATTGAAATGAGTCAAAATATGATATTAAATGCACCTCACCTCCCAAAGTGCTAGGATTACAGGCGTGAGCCACTGTGCCCAATCAAAAAGCTTTTTGCTTAATGCAGTTCCATTTATCTCTTTTTGCTTTTGTTCCCCATGCTTTTGTGATCATGTCTGAAAAATCATTGCTCAAACCAATGTTAAGTAGATACACGTGCACGTGCATGTGCACGATTCAATACTATTCAGCCTTTAAAAAGGAGGAAATCTTGTCATGTGCCCCAACATGAATCAACCCAGAAGCCATTACACTAAGTGAAAGAAACCAGATATAGAAAGACAAATACCACGTAATCTCACTTATAGGTGAGATCTAAAGTAGTCTAACCTGTAGGAGCTAAAGAGTAGAATGGTAGTTGCCAGGGTTTAGGGGAAGGAGAAAATGGGGTGGAAATTATTCAAAGCCATATTTAGACAGTACTAATAAGTTACAGAGATCTATTATATATCATTCATATTTTGATATGTGACCAGGAAGTTTTGTTGTGTGTAATATCAAATTTTTATCAATGCTGAATATTTATTTTTTTGGCAACCACTTGTTATACATTAGTATCCATGATGTTTATCAGATATAACAATGAACAGAATAGTTTGAAATAAGAGACATGACTTTGATGATTTCAGGGTTAATGATCTCAGAATTATGTGAGAACTTTACTCCTGGGTATAATAGGCAAAGAAGTCAGAAAATAAAATACATCTATAATATTATATATATAATCTTTAAATAGTGACAGAGTAAATTGTGTGATATTATTGAATAGTTTATCCTATCATTATAAAGACATTCAATAATACTACAGGCATCAGTAACATAATGGTCATCAGTGCATAAAGATTAGATCATGCCAAACTCACTAATTTTTTTGAGTGCGTTCTTATATATAATATTGAAGACTATAATACACATGCAAACATTGACACACACATATTCTTTGAGAACATCTGTTGTAAATGTTTTTTAAAAATACCTACTAAAGTGCAACACACATAGCAAGTTGAGGAATACATAAGATGGTAGTTTCAATTGAGTAATAGGAAAGAAATAGAAAAAAGTAATGTCTGCTTTCAGGTGTAAAGACAATTTAGTAATAAGAATTTTGAGTGTTCAAAGAAGCAACTAGTAGCTTTTCTAAAATAAATGATTAAGGCACCTGGTAAAAAAGGTTGCATATCAGTGAAGATATTCTATAGTTTCCTGGAATTGTTCAACCCAGAAATACACCGTACACTCTTTCTCCCTATATATATCACCCTTTGGTATCAGTGGGGGTTGGTTCCAGGATTCCCCATAAATACCAAAATCCAGTGATTCTCAAGTCTCTTATTTAAAATGGGGCAGTATTTGCATATAGGTTCCATATATCTCTAATGCAATGTAAACGTGTAAATGCTAGGAAAATAGTTGTTATACTGTATTGTTAATTTTATAGTTTGTATTGTATTTTATTTTTATTTTTTATATTTTGAATAGTTTTTACTTTTGATGGGTTGAATCTGTGCATGTGAAATCTGTGGATACAGATGTATTTTTAATAGAAAGATCTATATATACATATATTTACACACATGTATATACATATACTTACACACACATGTATATGCATATACTCTATATATACATGTATGTACTTATGGTCATTAACCACATAATGCTTTAGCTAATGACAAACTACATGTACCAGGATGGTCTTATAAAATTATATTACCATCTTGATGATCCTGACCCTGTGTAGGCCTAAATTAATGTGTGTGTTCGTGTCTTAGTTTTTAACAAAAATGTATAAACAATTTTTAAAAATTAAAAATTTGAAAAATAGAGAAAAGTTTATAGAATAAAGCTATAAATAAATAATGTTTGTACAGCTATAAAATGTGTTTGTATTTAAGCTATTATAAAAAGTTAAAAATGCTTAAAGTTATAAAGTAAAAAAGTTATAATAAGCTAAGGTTAATTATTACTGAAGGAAGAAAAATATTTTTAAAGGAACTTAGTGTTGCCTAAGTGTGTTAAAGTCTACAGTAGTGTACTGTGATGGCCTGGTTCTCCATGTTCATTCACCACTCATTCAGTGACTTGCCCTGGGAAACATTCAGTTCTGCAAGCTCCATAGATGTAAGTTTCCTATACAGATGTGCCATTTAAAAAATCATTTATGCCTAGTCTTACTATACATTTTTCATGGTTAGATAAGTTTAGATACACAAAAGATTTCCTTTATGTTTCAGTTGCCTCCAGTATTTAGTACAGTAACATGTTGCACAAGTTCCTAGCCTATGAGCAATAGGATATACCATATACCCTAGGTGTCTAGTACACAATACCATCTAGCTTTGTGCAAATACACTCTATGATGTGTAAATATACTCTATGATTTCTCAGAAAATATCTCCAGTTTTAAGACAGACATTACAAATGACAATTGCAATTTTTTTCAAATAGCAGGTATTTTTAATGAGTACATCTGATAAACAACAACAAAATTAATAGAAGTCTTTTTAACTGAGGTTTTCCTAATAGAACAAAGAGAAACAAAGGTATATCAAAACAACCAGATAATTTCTCTTGAAAGAAGAACATTAATGTTACTTATATACAGCAGCAAATATACTTTCAAGTTTAGGAAAATCATATTAAAAGCAGAGAAATCTTTATTAATAAATAAAATTATTAAATAGAATATACCTATAGACATAGGATGATGTCATTCTGCTGACGAGGAACTTTGGCAAAAACAGGATAGTTTTACTTTTTTGGGAGTGTGAAGATGATTGAGTTAAGTAGATAATTTGAAGTAAAATATCAATGGTTGATAGAGATCTACCCTACTTCTTATTGTGTATGGGATTTTTTTGTATTTTTAATTTTGTTTTTAATTGATATTTTAGGTGATACTAATTTCCATTTAAATGCAACAATGTTTATATAATATTGAATCAAACATATCAAAAAAAAAGAAGAGAGATAGAGTAAAATATAATATGGAAATGATATTTTTTAAAGTAAGTAACATTTAATTGTGATGCACGTGTTTTCATGTAAGTACTGTATCACAGAAAAAAGTAGTGTAAGCTTAAGTACAATCTCAAGACTGTCAGGAGAACTGATTAATTTTGCTCTCATTCCCATTTTCTCAACAATCTTTGTCTTCAGAGTGGATAAATGCAGTGTCACTCTGGGTTCGCTTGGCAATCTTAAAATTGTCAAAAGAATGGATTGGGTGCCGTTTCCTCTTCTTGTTACAATCTTTGTCATGAGCTCTCACAGACCTTTTAATGCCTGATATGCTCTCATTCTCATTACATATTCTCATTCCCATAACAAAGATTATAATGAAAGAAGAAAATGTCATAAAATTAATCCATTCTCATAACAGTCTGTAACGAGGGCAGAAAATTGAGCAAAATTAATCCGTTCTCATAACAATCTGAAGATTGTAATGAGAACAGAAAATGGCATGAAATTTATCCTTCTTGTGACAATCTTTAAATTGTAAGGGGGCAGGAAAGGGATACAAGATTAACAAGCCCCTGGGACAAAGGCTCTAACTAGAACTGAAAAATCACAGAAAATTAGATTGGGTGTGTGTGTATGTGTGTGTGTGTGTGTGTGTGTGTGTGTGCGTGGTTGACCAAGACCCAAAAAGATCTGACTTTGTAATGCCTGGTTCCATTGGGATATCATATTAAAATTAGTAACTATTTTAAATTGCCTATGCCTTAAAATATTAAAGGCTGACACCTTTGCAAAGACGGTCAATTAAAACAAATATGGATGTTCACTCTTCGAGTAGAGCCTGAGGTTAAACTATTTTAGTAAGTAGGATAGTAAAGGAAACGGAATTTGTTATCGAAATCATGAATAAACCATTTATTATTCAGTAACTTTAATTTTGAAAATTTGATGTAACATGAATAACAGTGTATTTAGCATAATATAGAGCAATAGTTGTCTGATCATAAATTTCAACATATTTGTTTACACAACTTACCCATGTATTTTTGTATATGTATACCACACACTACTATATCATGGCCTATTTTCACCAGCAAACGTTATCCAGACTTTGGTTTACATTAAATTTTTAAAAATGGTTTACCTAATGTATACTTTCTTCACTTTAGTCACTTAATCAATTGAATTTTTGATTGCCTTTCATAGTGTTTTAGTTTTAAATATTCTTAGTTTCTAAAAGAAACTAAGATCACATAACACTTGCATAGGTCTTCAAATTATTCAAGCAGAACACGAATAGCATTTTATTTGCCTTTATAATCTGGGTATAAACAATTTAGTGAATTAATGTGCTACTTATTCTCACTTATTAGGGCACACATTTGTGCATGGAATGTATTTTAAAAATAACACATGAAAAACATGCATTATAAATAGATTTATGAATGTATGCACGCTTTATATCAGTTATAAAATTTTTCCCAGCAGTACAGGGCTTACTACAATAAGCAATTATTTCAATTTCTTAAACAACAACTCATCATGTTAAAGATATACATTAGGCTCTAATAATGAATGGCAATAGTATTAAATATTTCAAAGAGTTCTATTTGTGGAACATCAAAATGAAAAGCTTCATTTATATTGTTGATTCCCCCCTTTTTTAAGACTCTGTGTCTCCAATGACATTTCAGAAAATTACTGGCATATCAGTAAAATTACAATAAATTATTGAGATGTGAACCTATTTTATGATATTTTCCTGATATTTTAAAAGGAAATACCTATTTGAAAAATCTCACTGTTACATGTAATTATTTCAATGGTTGAGAATGAATTATTGAACATCAATTTTCTTAAACATAAAAGATAGTATTTTGAAAAATTGGAGGTATAGTTTAGCATGTTTAAATAATGGGCTTCTTTTTAGTTGCAGCTATTAGATTTTTCCTATCTGAAGACTAGGTTTGAATGATTTTCTAAGCTATCTCTTCCATTGTTTTGTTTTGACAAGAAGAATATATAATTGTAACTAAAGATAAGTTCTTTTTCGATAAAAATAATAATAGAATCTAATCAAAATAAGCAAATCTGGACATGATCATGGCTCAGTATTCTGAGAAACATGCAAGGCCTGGGTTTAAATTGCCACTCATTTTTCAACATCCAGAGGGAAGATAAATATAGTGATTCATAGTACTTGTGAAAACCTTCAGAAAGTAAACCTTTTGCTTCATGGAGAAATGAAAAATTTGGGAGGTTGCACTTTTCATCATCAACAAAAGCTATTTTTGCAGACCAAAGAAGAAATGAAAAACTTTTCATTTATTTAGCTGTTCCTGGAAAGGTTGTAAAAGGTCCTATTATAAAAGACGTAAGGGAAGAGCTGTTCATAGAAAGCTTTGAAAGAACAAACATCATAAGCACAGATTCCTATGGTAGGTGGAATACTGTAGGATGGTACAGGGGCAAAAGCACCAGGATGTGATCCCAGAAGAGGAGACTCTTCTCTGTACTTTTTCCATTGTTCCCACCTTTTATATACTTAGCTATAGGTATGGTCCAATTTAATGTGCTATTCTGTGTGAAAATCCCTGTTTTCAGAAAAAGATAAACAATAGAAATTCTCTTAAAAATTGTTTTACTGTGTAAATTTACTCAAAACTCTATAGTGGTTCCTCTTTTCATCCAAAATAAAAGACAAATCTCTTGTAATAGTTTGAATTTCTAATTCAGTGCCATGTATGTCACCCTCCAGATAGGCTCTTCCAAAGTGTACTGGTATGGTACTCCAGTCTTTTTATCTGAATGTATTGATAGAGACTACCAAATAATGAAACATCTTTGTAGAAAGTAAAAATAGCCATTTCTGTCTGACATTTGCACAATGTACATGCTAAACCTTTTTTGGTACATGAAGGTTTTCAACATTTCACATCAAAACTGTAAATAAAAAAAGCTTTCATGTGAAACACATGGAGAATGTTTTGTGTCTTTTACCAGTTATGTGTAAATTTCTTTCCAGGGGTAGGAACGACAAGGGATTGTGCTAGTCAGAGTAGCAGGTGAAAACTCTTGGAGAAGAAAAAAGGGATTTAACAACAGAGGAGAAAGGCCAGTGAGGCACTGCACAAGGACCGAATGGCCGGAAAGTAGAACCTGGATAGCAGTGTAGTTAAAAAGTGATTTGGGACTTTGTTAGAACAATTGTACTGTGTATAGAATAAAAAGATTTTTTCTCTGTCATTTGAAAAATGCTGAATAATGTATATGTTGTCCCTGATTTCACTGGCATAAATGAAATTTTGTTTTAGGAGCTTGAAGAACAAGGTAAATGATATTGATGATATTGAGTTATACATCTAGAAAATTGAGAAAATAATATTCAAAGAAAGAAAGACATATAAAAACCATCATTTTAATGCAACTGATAGCTACATTAAATGATTTCCCCCTTATACATTTATGTTTCTCACTCATAAAAGGAAATTTTCCTTAATAATAATTTATTTTTTAAAAAAAACTCTGTGGATATTTTGAAACCTTATGAATATTATTTTCTCCAGTGATATTTCTCCCACTGCTTTTAGCATTCATTGATGAAGATTTCCAGAGGGGAAAGTGCAATTTCTAAAGAACTTACTGCTTATTTATTTATTATTTTGAAACTTACTTAGGATAGGTGAATTTTTCTGCAGTACATTAATACCTGGAATGTTCGAGGACCATGAAAATGGTCACTGTTGCTGAAAGAGAATAAACAATGAGAAAAACAGTGGAAGAGGAAATTAGAAAGATAACATAGGTTGGGTAGATAAGGTAGGGCCTTGTAAACTATTACAAGAGACTTGTCTTTTATTTTGGATGAAAAGAGGAACCACTACAGAGTTTTGAGTAAAGCAATAATAAGATTTGACTTAATTATCAATAAAACCACCATGGCTGTTGAGTTGAGGATAGATTTAAAGGGAATTAGGGTATAAATAAAAGTTCAAATAGGAAATTATAAGGATTGCCTTACAGGAGGTAATGGTGGCCTGTGCTAGGGTGGTAGGTGTGAAGGCGACGAGAAACTGTCAGATGATGCATATAGTTGGAAGGAAGAGTCATCATGGCTTCTTGACAGATTGGATATGGGTCTTGAAAAAAAATAGAACTAAAGTTTTTGCACAGAACTTTATTTTTCCATCTTTCTATGTTCCTAGTCTGCCATCCTCTGCATTCTGGCTTTAGCCCTAAGTCTTGCCCTCTCATAGTTGCAGAATGATTGCTGCAATCTCCAGGATCACCTGATCACACAAGAATATTCAAGTCTGGAAGAAAGAACCTTCATCTGTTGTGTGACTGCATTTGTAATGAGGAGGTAAACATCTCAGAATCTCCTCCATAAGGTTATCTACATTCATTTCTTGCTTAACAGAATTCCTAAGTCCATCATTGGCAAAATAAATGTAGTTACCCTGCCGTGATTACCCCCGTGGAGAGGAGGATTCTGTCAGTAAATAAAAGATGAGGGAATTATTCAGGCAACCAACAGTTCCTGTCACAAACAGAAAACTATAAATTCAGTTTTAAAATATTAACTTGCTCTTATTCTGTTCTAACAACTTATGGTGGCCTAAAACACACCACACATGGGTAGTTTGTATCCGTTGGTCCAGCTTTTCCAGTTTGAAAGTTCAATGGATCAGAGATAAGATCAAAAGCAGTTGAGCAGTGACATCCTTTAATTATGGCACTCCAACTATTGGGAGTATCAGGAGTTGGTACTCAATATTCTTTCTAATAGAGAGAATCTATTTCAATTTCTACTTAAGTTGAACTAAACTTGCAGCTGATTCTCTAAGATTCCTATGACTGTATTCTGGCTTACAAAGGAGCTGAAGAAGAAGATATCATGAAGAGATGTAACCTTTTAACATATAACCCAATTTTCTTAGTTTGAACCATCATATGAGTTAATCTATAAATCCAAATTTTCCAACTTTTCAGAACACTCTCTTAAGTGAGTCAGTTAAATGTTTAGAAGTGGTTGGCAATTTAGACTAGAAGACATTTGGTAAAATAGATAATTGTCAATTAATATAGAGATATCAATGGTAATAATTGTAGTCGCAACAGATATTTTTGTGTGCCAGACACTTTTGAAGTAATACATATATACACTAAATTAACTCTCATATTAATCCTATATGACACGACACAGCAAATCCAGGAAAATTGCCCATGGTCTCGAGATAGTAGATAGATATATGATGAAAATAGAAACTATTACACTTGAAATGTAGCTGTGTGTTTCTTTTCTTTTCTTTTTTTTATTATGAGTTAGCCACCTTTGTTTCTCTGGAAGTGCAGATCTGATGCAAGAGAACAAATAGATTGCCTACCAGGTGGTCTTGGGAACATTCCCCCAAATATCACAAGGACCTTTTGCCCTTAAGTTTGCCCTACTTTATTCTATATATTCTGAGCAGAAGGAACAATTACTCCATCCCAAGAAGACCCTGTCAGGTAGGTCTGTCTCTTCCCACCTTTGCTAATGGAAAAGGTCATTATCTGTAGCCCTAGGTAGTCCTTATTTGCCATGGATGTTACCTCTGCTGTGAAAGCTGTGGTCCCTGGGACACACAATCTTTGTGTTCTATTTTAGAACTGTTTGTGAGTTTGTCCACCTGTCCTTCATTTTACTTTTTTTTAAATAATTTTTTCAATAGTTTTAGAGTACAGATGGTTTTCGGTTACATAGATGAGTTTTTTAGTGGTGATTTCTGAGATTTTGATGCACTGGTCACTGGAGAAGTGTACACTGTACCTTATATGTAGTCTTTTAGTCCTCATGCCATTCACAACATTCCCCCACCGAGTCCTCAAAGTTCATTATATAAAAGTCCATTATAACAATTGCAAAGATGTGGAACCAACCTAAATGCCTCAAAGTCCATTATATCAATTGCAAAGTCCATTATGTCAATTGCAAAGATATGGAAACAACCCAAGTACCCATCAGTCAATGAATAAGTAAAGAAAATGTGGTACCTATACACTATGGAATACTACACAGTCACAAAAAGGGAAGAAATAATGTCTTTCACAGCAACACCAATAGAGCTGGAGGCCATTATTTTAAGGTAAGTAACTCAGGAATGGAAACCAAATATTGTATATTCTCATTTATAAGTGGGATCTAAGCTATGAGGATGCTGTGAGGATGCTTTCCATAGTGTCCAGGTGCCACATTTTCTTTATTCACTTGTTGACTGGTGGGCACTCAGTTTGGTTCCTTATCTTTGCAATTGTGAATCATGCTGCTATAAACATGCATGTGCATGTGTATTTTTCATATTTTACTGACTCCTTTTCCTCTGTGATTGCTGAATTGAACACCGTTCTCCTTTTAATTCTTTAAGGAAGCCTCATAATGTTTTCCACAGAGGCTGTACTAGTGTACATTCTCACTAGCAGTGTAAAAGTGTTCCCTTTTCATCACATCCATTGCAACAACTATTGTTTTTTCACTTTTTCATTATGGCCATTCTGCCAGGAGTAAGGAGGTATCACATTGGTTTTAATTTCCATTATTCTGATAATTAGTGATGTTGAGCTTGTTTTCATATGTTTGTTGGCTGTATATCTTCTCTTGAAAATTGTCTATTCATGTCCTTCATCCACTTTTTGATAGGATTATTATTATCTTGCTGATGTGTTTGAATTTCGTGTAGATTCCATGTACTAGTCCTTTGTCAGATGCATAATTTGTCAATATTGTCTCCAACTCTGCAGGTTGTCTGTTTACTCTGCTGATTATGTCTTTTGCTGTGCAGAATCTTTTTAGTATAATTAGGTCCTATTTATTTATTTTTGTTATGTTTGCTTTTGGGGTTTTAGTCATAAATTATTTGCCTAAACCTGGAAGAATTTTTCTGATGCTCTCTTCCAGAATTTTTATGGTTTTAGAACCTAGACCTGATAGATAGTCTTTGATCTCCCTCGAGTTGTTTTTTCTTTTTTTATAAGATGAGAGATGGAGATCCAGTTTCATTCTTCTACATGTGGCCTGCCAGTTTTCCCAGCACCATTTATTGAAAACAGTGTCCTTTCCCCGATTTATGTTTTTGTATATGTTTTGTTGAAGATCAGCTACCTGAAAGTATTTGGCTTTATTTCTGGGTTCTCTATTTACTACACATGGTAATGGTATAAAAATAGGCATGTAGAACAATGGAACAAAATACAGAACCCAGAAACAATTTTGGTGACTATAGCTTCGTAGTATAATTTGAAGTTGGATTTGTTCCAATTCCAGATTTCATCTTGTTTCTTAGTCTTGCTTTGGCTATGCAGTCTGTTTTTAGGTTCCATATGAATTTTAGGAGTGTTTTTCCTGTTCTGTGAAGAATGATTATGGTATTTTGATGGGAATTGCATTGAATCTGTAGATTGCCTTGGGTAAGATGGTCATTTTCACGATATTGATTCTACCCATTCATAAGCATGAGCTGTTTCCATTCATTTGTATTATCTATGATTTCTTTCAGTCGTGTTTTGTAGTTTTCCTTGTAGAGCTCTTTAACCTTTTTGGTTAAGTATATTCCTAAATATTTCATTTTATTTATTTTATTTTATTTTTTGCAACTGTTGTAAAAGGGATTGAGTTATTTATTTGATTTTCAGTGGTCATTGTTGGTGCTACTGATTTGTATGCATTAATTTTGTATCCTGAGATTTCATTAAATTTGTTTATTAGATCTAGGAACTTTGGGATAAGTCTAGGATTTTCTAGATATACAATCATATCATCAACAAACAGACAGTTTGTGTTTGACTTCCTCTTTTCCAATTTGGATGCCCTTTATTTCTTTTGTCTGATTGCTCCAGCCAGGATTTCCAGGAGTATGTTGAATAGAATTGCTGTAAGTGGGTATTCTAGTCTTGTTTCAGTTCTCAGGGCAAATGCTTTCAGCTTTTCCCATTAAGTATGATGTTGGTTATGGTTTTGTAATATATTGCTTTTATTACTTTAAGGTAAGTTCCTTCTAAGTCTATTTTGTTGAAGGTTTTTATCATAAATAGATGCTGAATTTTATCAAATGTTTCTGAATCTATTGAGATGATCATATGATTTTTGTTTTTAATTGTTTATATAATGTATTATATTTATTGAGTTGTGTATGTTAAATCATCCCTGCATTCCTTGTTTGAAATCAATGTGATTGTGGTGGATCATCTTTTTGATATGCTGTTGGATTCGGTTAGGTCGTATTTTGTTGAGGATTTATTTGTAATTGTCTTCATGTATAACAGGAACTGTTTTTCAAGGACCTAATCTGCTAAGACCTGGGCTTTAGGAAAGAAAACTGTTTTCTGAGACTTACGTTATTTTGTCATTTCTTTATGTTCTTCCACATCACTTTGGCTATCATTTTAGATTTCTTTACAATAGTGGCATGGATTCCATTTGAGTTCCTGTAGTTTATACTCTTTTGTCCTCAAATTTTTATTTTTAAACTTTTCTATTTATCAACCACTTTTACTGGTTTATATTTAGGTTTTATACTCTGTGAATATTTCAAATAGGGATGCAGAGATTTTACTATTTAGGTATTAAGTCCCTTACACTGAAAAATAGTTTACATCCCTCCCCATATAAAGACCAACACAATATGTTCAGCCAGTAAAATGATCACTGTTTATTTCTTAGTAACACTAAAATTGTAAAGTTGCTCTACACTGTCTAAAATAGTTTAGGTAATTTTGTCAGAATTTCACTGATATGTGCAACATTAAACTGATAGTTCATTTTAATGAGAAAGATACAGGTGACACATTGAGTCCAGCAATCCGAGTGAAGAAAAAGTGGTGTGTTTAGACACATCAGAAAAATACCACTTTATACACAGACATTTATTTAGCCTTTATTTCAGACATCTTAACAATTGTATCTTGTCACTCCTGACAGCTGATTCTTATAAGCAAAGCATGTCTTGAAAACAAATCCTGAGTCCTAATAGCTCCGAGACTTTGTATAATACATTATAAGAGATAAGAAAATAAGCATGGGGACTAAAACTCAAGTTAGAGAGGAGAAAGTCTCAGTAGGATGAGGGCGGGTTACACTTAAGAAAAACAACCAAAAAAATATCAAGAGGGATCACTTTTATTTGAGTTTCCAGATGTATTTAAGTTTTTCTATAAAGCAGAAGGTGTAACAAAGAGCTCTTGTTTTTTCTATCCCCTTTTTTTTTTGTTCTTACTGGTAGAATATAAATTGATTCTGGTGGTGGATAGTTTCCTGATTCTTGGGCTGAATTACTTTTTTTTACATATATATGTACTACTGGTCAATAAATTTCTTTTTTTCTATAAAATTATCTTGAACATTATGATAAAATCTATTTGTAGAACTTTGTTTTAAAGAGCTCTTAATTGATCATAAATAAACCTGAATAAATATGCAGAAGCATATATAAAGGAAACGTTCAAACAATGAATTCATTAATTTATTAACTTTTAAAAAAATCTTTGAGATAATAAAAGGATTTTTTTTTCTGTCCATTTACAGTATCTACAGTTAGCAAATAATTTTCACTCTCTTTTTCTAGGTGGACAATAAAAGTCCAGTTCATTATAGAGTGAGCTCCACCAATGAAATAGAATACAAAAGAGAAAGAAGCCATGAATTTACTGTTGAAATTTGCACCTAGAAAGTATGATTATTGCACTGTTTTCTAAGCCATCTATGCTCTGCTATAACCGGGAGTCAGACATTTCATATTAGCTATAAAATAATTAAAATATTTAGGCAAGCAAAAATTACTTGAAGTGGTAGCTTATTGTTTTTCTTTCTTGATTTCTACAACTTGGGAACTGTACAAAGAGGAGGATATAAAACCATGACAACTATTTTCAATTTATTCAATCTCATGTGTTCTAACACATAACCAAAAGTTTCCAAAGTTTCATATTTCCACCATTACCTTAATGATTGTTCCCTCTGCGTAACTTAAGGTTCTTCTTCTTCCAAAAATAGTCATTGTGTAACTTGATAGCTTTGTTGGGTTATTGCCTCATTCTTACACGATTTGTTTTATCGCAGAGCTGCCACTCTGCTTTAGTATTTAACCCAAAAGTGAAAGGCAGTAATGAAAGCTATATATCGAATTTGATGAGCATGTGGAGATAATCATTCTTTATTTTATGTCATAAGCAAACAGACTTAGTGAACATCATATGAGTTACATTTAAAGAATAGTCTTAAATTGCAAATGTTATTGAAACAGTGCTAAAACTCATTGCATATGAATCTAACAATGCTAAAAAGCATTGCATATGAATCTAACAATGAATTATATAAATTATTATGGTTAATATTGATGGAGCAGGATCTTAGGGAGATGCATTTAAAGATCCACAATATACTGTACTTTTACTTTCTACTTAAATATCTCTTTACATTGAAAACTATGCATAATTTTTAAAGAAAATAGACCTGTTGATAATAAAGTTATGTTTTAATGTTTAACTTCTGTACTCATGAACTGAGAATCAATAAAATAATGAGATACATTATATTTCTGATTGCTTAAATCATTGCTTACCTTAATAATCTGAACCATTTAATTTGTACTGTTTATAAACAAAGGAAAATCATAATAATAAGCTTCAAAATAGTACATTCATTATTCTACTTCCACTATAGAATCAATAAAATGTTATCATCAAAATGAAAATAATATTTAAGGTTTTCCTTTTAAAGCCCTCTCATAGATAAAGATATTTCTATTTAACTTTTATATTCCAGTTTGCCCCAGTACATTTTCTTACGAAAAATAAGGGCATTTAAAATTGTACAATAATACATGGAAATATGTTTTAAACAATACATAAATACATAGAGATTTATGTATAGTCAGAGATTCCATCGAAATTTTATTCACTCCTACACACACACACACACACACACACACACACACACACACACACACACAGAGAGACATATAGAAATGGTATTATAGTATACCTATTTTTATTAGCTTTTTTATTTAATATGTCATTTGGACAAAAATAAGACTTGAATAAGATAAAAATAAAAATATATGAGCTCAAAACATTCGTTTCTGTCCTGGTTACCGTTGCTGCATAAATATTCACTCCAAAGTTGAGAGGCTTAAAGCAATAACACTCATTTTATTATTTCTCACAGTTTCTGTGGGTCAGGGATTTGGAAACGTCCTGGCAGAACAGTTCTGGCTTCATGTCCCTCTTGAAATTGCAGTCAGATGGCTGATGGGTTTGGAACAGTAGGTTGCTGGAGAAGCTAGGGGCTTACTGGACATCTTTTTTATGTAGCTGAAACATTTGTCCATGTGATCTCCCCAGGTGGACTAATCTGGGCTTTCTTTTGGAATGGTCGCCCAAAGGCAGTCAGACTGCTTCCACAACAGCTCAGGGCTCCAGTGCTAATTTTCCCAAGAGCAAGACTGAAACACCTTTCAATATCTAGCTTTTAAAGTCATATAACTTCATTTCCACCCTACTCTTTTGGGTGAAAGAGTGAAAAATTTATTAATATTTTCTGAAAGTAGGGTGAAAATCCTTAATTATTTGCCTGAGACTGTCCAAATGCTAGCACCAAAAGTCACACATTCTGGGAACCCCTGGAACAGTTTATCACTCTACTTTTAGTTAACAAAATTAATTAAGTTTAGTACTTTGCTTTAGTAAAGTTCATCAATCTTTTGTTTAATGGCTATTGATTTTAGGGTTCTATATGGTGAACCTCTGCCTTTACTAAGTCATGAAATCCACAGTGCTGTATTCTAGAAGACTGATTGTTTTGTTTTCCACAATTTGTCTTCTGATCTACATTTAATTATTATTTGTGTTATGAAACAAAGCAGAACTGGAAACTTATTTCCTTCCACTAATTTATTAAAAGGTTCATCTTTTGACAACAAATTTCACTGAAGTATTTGCATTGAATTAGATATATACTACATTGACAAAACTTTTTAACCCCTGGGATCAAAATGACACTCCCAAAATGACTGTGAATGTCTTCAACTATGATAGTTAAAGTCTTTTACTTTTGTGTTCTTTTTTGATATTGCTTTAGATATTCAAGATGCTTTGCAGTTCTATGAAGATTTTATAATTTGCTTGTCAATATAAATAAAAAGACTTCTAGTATTGTGTTTAATCTATATATCAGTTTATAGAGAACAGGCCTCATGAGATACCCAATTTTCCAGTCTACTAATATTGATTCATTGCCCATTAATTTTGTCTTAAAATTCTCAGTAATTCTTAGTAGTTTCCATTTTCAAGGTATTGTTTACTTTTGTTATATAATTTCCAGATATTTTATGTTTGTAAGTGTGCCTAATGTTTTCATTTCATATTTTCTTGCTTATTGTTAAGATATATAATGCTATATAAATTTAATATATATAGCGGATGTTTTGTATATTAACCTTATGTCTGACAACTGACTCAGTTTTTTTTGGAAAGAATTGTATATATTGATGAATTTTCTCTTATAGATTCCAGATTATTCAGATTTTATATTTATTTTTGTATCAGTATTAAATTATATTTGTAAGAAATCTATCTCATTAAAATTTTACTTATTGGCATAAAACCGTACATAATATCTTGTTATATTTTTAGTATTTATAGTAAAAATAATGATATTCTTATTTTTATTCTTGACACTGGTAATTTATATATTGTCATATATTCTTGATCTCTTACACTAGGAATTTATCAATTTTATTAATCATTTGGAAGAGTCACCATTTGGCTTTATTAATTTTTCTCTTGTATCCCTATTTTTGTTCTTTGATATTTGCTCATTTAAAAATATTATTCTTTATGAGTTTTTAGTCTGGCTTTAATTTGTTTTTTTTTTTCTAGCTTAGATAATTCATTTTGAAATTTCCTTATTTTATAATACATGATTTTTGAAGTTATAAATTTCCATATGAAGACTGTAGTATGTAGATTACACAAATTTTGGTATGTTGTATTTTCATTATCATTTAGCTTAGGATATTTAAACTTTTCTATTGTGTTTTATTTCCTTTGTCTGGGGTGTGGTGTTAGTAGTAGTTTTCGTAGTTTCCAAACACCTGGAAGGAGATAGTAGCCATTATTTTACTAATGTGTTTTAATTTAATTTTTCTGTGGCTATAGAATATATATTATACAATTTCAATACTTTTTAAATGCTGAGAAGTGTTTTTTATGACTCTAGTTAGGAATTGCTTTGGAAGATATTCTGTATGAACTTCAAACTTTTGTTCTACAAATATAAGTGTAATGTTCTAAAAATATCAATCAAAGTAAGTTAGCAAATCATATTGTTCAATTCTTCCTCACGGACTTTTTTTTTTACATGTTTTATCTGACATTGAGATATGCCTTTGTTAAACTATCCAGAGAGAATATTTCTCTCTCTCTCTCTCAGTCTCTCTCTCTTCTCTCTTTCTCTTTCTCTCTTTTTAGTTCTGTTAAATTTTCTTTTTACTATTCTATATGTTTTGCTTCTTACCAAAATGAGATATACATGTATTAATATTCACTTGAGACATATATTACTATAAAATATTTTTCTTAGATTCCATGATTTTATGTAGTTTAAAAGATGTATCTGATATTAATATAAGCAATAACCACTTTCATTTTTAGTGTTGATATGGTGTATATTTTCTGTTTTTAACTGACCTGTATCTTCATATTTAGAAGTTATATAAGTATATATTTATATATTACCTATATTCAAGATGATAATCTTGGTTTTTAATAGTTTTTATACCACTTTTTTTTTTTTATGAGACAGAGTCTTACTCTGTTGCCCAAGCTGGAGTGCAGTGCAGTGGCACGATCTTGGCTCACTGCAACCTCTGCCTCCTAAGTTCAAGCAATTCTTGTGCCTCAGCCTCCTCAGTAGCTGGGATTACAAGAGTGTGCTACCATGCCTGGCTAATTATTTGTACTTTTTAGTAGAGATCGGGGTTTCACCATGTTTGCTAGGCTTGTATACCATTTAATTTTAATGGTTATCACTGATCGAGTTGGGATTAGGTTCAATATATTGCTGCTGTTTAAAATTTGTCCCATTTATTTTCTTTAGTCGACCCTTTTATGTATTCAGTTTTCAAAACATTTTGCCATTTTTTAGCTTCCTATTGTATGTGTTTTTATTATTCTGATAGTTGCTATTCTGCTGACTACAACATTCCTTTTTTTTCATTTACTAAAAATATCTTTAAAGCAATATCTTAACCACTTTCCAAATGATGCTATAATTACCCTTTACCATTTGTTCTATTATTATGTTCTATTTTATATATTTTAAATTCTATAATAATTTATTATTTTTGGATTCATCAATACTGATTATATTTATCCATTTATTCACCATTTTTCAAAACTTTAATGTTTTCTTGCAGTTCAGTATTTTCATTTGGCCTGCTTTACCATTAGCATAAATAAGCACATTTAGTATTTTTTGCAACTCAGATCTGCTAGAGTAAAATTTACTTAACTTTTATTTCTCTCTCTTTCTTTGTAAAACCTCTTTGTTTCACCTTTGCTTTTGGTTGATATTTTATTGACGTGTTTCAGCTTTCTTTTATGGTTTCTGTTGAAAGCCAACTTCCAATGTTATTGTTTTTTATTGGTTTTAAATAATTTGTCTTTCTATACCTTTAGGTGCTTTTCATGTATTTTCAATTTGGATTTGTTTTAGTAAATTAATTATAATGCATTTATTTGTAATTTTCTTTGCAGTTATTCAGTTTCATGTTCACCAAGTTGTTTAAAGCTGTGATTTTGTACATTGCATCAAATTCAGAAAAATTTTAGTCATATTTTCTTGATATTTCTTTTAATAGTCTATTTCTGTCTTATTCTTGTACCCAAATTACAAATATATTAAATGCTTTGAGCAATTACATATTTGTCTACACTTCTTCCATTATTTTTTTCCAATTCTTCAGTTTGGATATTTTCTATTGATCTCTTTTTGAAATCATGAATCCTGTCTTCCAATGTGTCTAGGCTTCTGTCGGACCCATCTATCAAGTTTTTAACTTCAGGTGGTTATATGTTGCATTTATGGAATGTATCATCATCTTTCTTTTTCCTTTCTTTCTCTCTCTCTCTTTCCTTTTTTCTTTCTTTCATCTATATTTTAACTTCAGGGGTACACATGCAGGTTTGTTATATAGGAAAACTTCTGTCCCGGGGGTTTGTTGTACAGATTATTTTATCACCAAGATATCGAGCCTAGTACCATTCGTTATTTTTCCTGATCCTCTCTCTGCTCCCAACCTCCACCCTCCAAAAGGGCCCAATGTTTGTTGTTTCCCTTTATGTGTCCATGTGTTCTCATCAATTAGCTCCCACTTAAAAGTGAGAACATGTGGTATTTGGTTTCCGGTTCCTGCTTTAGTTTGCTAAGAGTAATGACTCCTAGCTCCATCCATGTTCCTGCAGAGGACATAATTGCACTCTTTTTTTTTATGTCTGTATAGTATTCCATGATGTATGTGTACACCATTTTTTTAATCCAGTCTATTATTGATGGGAATTAGGTTGATTCCATATCTTTGCTATTGTGAATAGTGCTGCAATGAACATAAATGTACATGGTGCTTTATACCAGAATGATTTATATTCCTTTGAGTATATACCCAGTAATGGGATTACTGAGTGGAATAGTATTTTGTTTCCTTTTTTAAGGAATCATCACATTGTCTTCCACAACAGTTGAACTAATTTGCACTCCCACCAATAGTGTATAAGCATTCCTTTTTCTCTGCAACCACATCAGCATCTCTTGCTTTTTAACTTTATAGTAATAGCCATTCTGACTAATGTGAGGTGGTATATCGTTATTTTGATTTGGATTTCTCTAATGATCAGTGATGTTGAGCTTTTTCTTATGATTTTTGGCTGCATGTATGTCTTCTTTTTGAAAAGTGCCTGTACATATCCTTTGTTTACTTTTTAATGGGGCTGTTTGTTTTTTTCTCATGAATTTGTTTAAGATATTTATAGATGCTGGATATTAGACCTTTGTTGGATGCATAGTTTGCAAAAACTTCTCCCTTTCTATAGCTTATCTGTTCATTGTGTTGATAGTTTCTTTCAGTAAGCAGAAACTCTTTAGTTTATAGATCCCATTTGTCAATTTTTGCTTTTGTTGCAATTGTTTTTGACAAAATCATCATGAAATATTTGCCCTTTGCTATGTCCTGAATGGTATGCTTAGAGAATAATATGAACACCTCTGTGCACTTGAACTAGAAAATCTGAAAGAAATGGATAAAGTTCTGGACATATACACCCTCTAAAGATTAAACCAGGAAGAAATTGAATCCCTGAACAGACTAATAACAAGCTCTGAAATTAAGTCAGTATTAAATAGCCTATCAACCAAAAAAAAAAAACAACTCAGCACCAGTTGAACCCATAGCTGAATTCTACCAGATGTACAAAGAAGAGCTGGCACCATTCCTGCTGAATCTATTCCAAAATACTGAGGAAGAGGGACACCTCCTTAACTCATTCTACCAGGCCAGCATCATCCTGATACCAACACCTGGCAGAGATCCAACAAAAGAAGAAAACTTTAGGCCAATATCCTTGATGAACATTACTGCAGAAATCCTCAATGAAATACTGGCAAACTGAATCCAGCAGTATATCAAAAAACTTATTCATCATGATTAAATAGGCTTTATCCCCAGGATACAAGTCTGGTTCAACATATGCAAATCAATAAATGTGATTCATTACAAAAACAGAACTAAAGGGAAAAGCCACATGATTATTTCAATAGATGCAGAAAAGACTTTCAATAAAATTCAACCCTTCATCTTAAAAACATTCAATAAACTAGATATTGAAGGAATATACAACAAAATAGTAAGAGCCATATATGTGTAAACCTACAGCCAACCACATACTGAATGGGCATGAACTAGGAACATTTCCCTTAAAAACCAGCACAAGACAAGCATGTCCTCTCTCACCACTCCTATTCACCATAGTATTGGAAGTCCTTTCCAGGACAATCAGGCAGGAGAAAGAAATAAAGAACATCCAAATAGAGAGGAAATGAAACTATCCCAGATAGCAGATGACATGATTCTGTATCTAGAAAACCCCATAGTCTCGGCCCAAAAGTTTCTTAAGCTGATAAATTCAGCAAAGTCTCAAGATACAAAATCAGTGTGCAAAAATCCCTAGCACTCCTATACACCAACAACAGTCAAGCTGAGAGCCAAATCGGAAATGCATTGCCATTCACAATTGCCATGAAAAGAATAAAATAACTAGGAATACAACTAACTAGGGAGGTGAAGGATTTCTGCAAGGAGAAGTACAAACCGCTGCTCAAGGAAATCGGTGATGACACAAACAAATGGAGAAACATTCTATGCTCATGGATAGAAACATTAAATATCATAAAAATGGCTATATTGCCCAAAGCAATTTATAGATACAATATGATGCCTATTAAATTACCATCGAGCTTCTTCACAGAAACTGAAAAATCTATCTTAAATTTATATGAAACAAAAAAAGAGCCTGAATAGCCAAGGCAATTCTAAGCAATAAGATCAAAGCTGGAAGCATCATGTTACCTGATTTCAAACTATACTACAGGGACAAAGCAGCCTGGCGCTGGTACAAAAACAAACACATAGGACAAAGGAACAGAATAAAGAACCTAGAAATAAGCCCAGATACCTACAACTATGTGACCTTCAACAAACCTGACAAAAAGAAGCAATGGAGAAAGGATTTCCTATGCAATACACGGTGCTGGGATGACTGGCTAGCTATATGTAGAAGATTGAAACAACTCCTTCTTTATTCCATATACAAAATTAATTCAAGATAGATTGTATTATTTTTTTTTGAGACAGGATAGTGCTCTGTTGCCCAGGTTGAAGTGAAGTGGCACGATCTCAGCTCACAGCAACCTCTGCCTCCTGGGTTCAAGTGATTCTCATACCTCAGCCTACCAAGTAGCTGGGATGACAGGTGCATGGCACAGCATTCTGTTAATTTTTCTTTTTTAATTTTTGTAGAGTTGTGGTTTATTATATTGGCCAGGCTGGTCTCGGACTCCTAAGCTCAGGTGATCCATCCTCCTCAGCCTCCAAAGTGCTGGGATTACAGGCATAAACCACCATGCCCGGCCTCAAGATGGATTAGCATTTTTATCAGTTTCAAATATATTATGAAATTATTCACTTTCCATGCACTTATTTATCTTTTACTGCATTTTAAAAAATATACTAACCAATAACCATTTAATATGTTAAGCGTTCTATCTTTGCCTGCTAAATCCAATATATAGAACGCTGGTTCTGCTGCTATTGACCAATACACGTAATTAGCAATTTTTTATTCAATTTATTTATAATATAATTTGGAATCGTTATTTTTTTCTAAATAATATAAATTTTCTTCTTTCAGACACTTAAAATTCCTCATAGATTGAGTCTAAAAAAAGTTTTGTTTTATATTTGTCAGGACAGGTCCATTTCAGGTTTTTCTTTATTGCAGAGTTGAAAATATTATTCCTTGAGTTTGCTTTTTATTCATGATTTATGTTCTTTTTGGGGTTTCAACAAGCTGTCCAGAATGCTCACTAAGGTCACTCTATTCTCCTGGGCTTGAATTCCAAGCTCCATCTCTCAGCGTTGTGTTGTTTCTGAAATCTTTATACATTTTCCTAGTATGCTGTGCCATTGCTGTATTCTGCTAATTGTGCATAGATATTTGAAACTTTTTCTCCAAAGGCTTATCTTCTCCAGGATTCTATCCCCTCAAATGACACCTACAAAGACAATGTTCAATGTCTCATCTGCCCATTGAAGAGACATAAAATCTCTCTGTTCCTGGTCTCTCTTCTCTCATACTTCTATTTGGATAGTTCTTTCAAGAGTAAAACTGGTGTGAATGTTTGTCTCATCTTTTACGTTTATTTTCTCTTAACAACCAACCTTCATTATTGTCTAATGTCAAAACAGAGTTCCTTTATATATTTTAGGCAGTTTTTTTTAATAGTAGTTTATCATTATGGTGATGATTAGTTGGTTCTGTTTACAGTGGGAGAATAAATCTGATACCAGCTTGTTGAACATGACTGGAACTACAAGTTTTACTGCTGAAAGTTAAAAAGTATTTTTTTCTTCATTCATGTGGAAATGAAAGATTAGCATATTGTACCAGATCACAATTAGACATGAGAAGTTCCTTTCTGTGCACTGAAGTTTTCTTTTAGTTCAGCTTTATTCCCTGTCCAGCATCAATAAGATAAGTTCATTTTCTCACAGAGCTAGATATGGCCCTGACAGTTTAAACTTTAATTCTCCCTTAAGCAATATAGGAACTGACAAGTTTTTCACTGTCTCTGCACCTCCATGATCTCTTGGAAGCAAAATATATCAGATACATTTGAATCAGCTTCTAGTGACCCACCATGATCCCCTCTTCACACCTTATTAGAATAATCTGCTTTATTCATTCATTTGCTGCTTTAGCTGTGTTTCCCATTTTAGCTTTACATAATTATGAGGTGCTGCAAGTCTGAATACACCAACTGTGTATTTTAGAATAGGTGATAGAATAAAAGCAAACATTTTGTTAAGCTCTTATATTTTACAACATTGCAATACAGTCAGTCTACCAAGATACAGGAACCAACAGTAGGGATTATCTCTGTCATTTCTGATATAGAAGCAACATATTATACAGCTCATGTTCATCTGATGTGGAACTGTGCTTTCATTTGTTTTTAGTTTTTATACCTGATAATTAAGTGTCTACTGTGAAAATTCTAAGGGGCTTGAGGCATGAAATCTCTGATTCTTATGAATCTCAAATTAGAGCCTCGAGAATCTCTGAAAGACATAGAAGTCATGGAAATTAGAATTGAAATACAATACTTAACAGAAACTATGCCAGTAATAGATAAAACAAACACAGAGTGCTGTCTTCCAATACCACTTCTTTTGTGTTCCATGAAATAGTTCTGTAAACTTATGTTTAGGTTAGCAAACCCACACTACAGCTGTTACTTTTAGACATGAGAGGATTTGTCTTCTGGTTCATGCAGTTATTAGTAATTATATAACACAGTTTAAAAAATACCTTTCATTTTCTTTTCTATGCTTGAAACTTTTAGGCATTAATATAATTTTATACTTGATTCGCAAGACGGAAGTATGCATAATATAATACTACTTATTCTAAAATTAAGTACTTTTCCAAAGAAGAATTACAAATGTTAAAAAAGACATTAGCGTATGTACAATACTTTAATAATATTAATAACCAAGTCCTCCCAGAGACATCTACATTATTATAACTCTCTTTGGCATGTTTAGAAATAATAAAAATTCAATGAAGAATCACTAAAATACTATAATAGAAAAATCTTACCCTAAATCATAAATTTCGGCAACTATGACTAAATTATCTGAGTGCCGGTTTATAAACAGAATACTACTTAAATGTATAGTGCTTTTTAAAAAGCAAACTCCAAATTGTTTTAGAGGGAGTAGGCAGAACTAATACAGACAGATAATGCTCTAAGCTTCATATGAATATTTTACAAAAAATACCTAATTTTCCTTATTACATGTGCAAACTCTTTCAATAGTTATTGAGGGCCCTAGAACTGTCTTGCCACTCAAAAAGTGTTATTTTGTTTTGTTTTGCAGGTACACACACACACACACACACAAAATACAGCGAAAACACTGTACAGATGAGAGCAAGTCAAGAGAGAATAAGTGTCTTTTACATTGAGAGTACAAAAGGAGTGAGGTGGTACTGCACCCATTTACTCTGATTCAAGTCTTAGTGATCTTCTGATCACATGGCAGTGGGACATCCCTATGGAGACAGTTGATTAAATCAGCAGAGAAAGAGGTGACTGATTGTTCAGCTAACATCTGTTAGGTGATGACTAGGACACAGATACTACCAGACGGCAGAGTACAATAGTTAGTAAAACAACCAGATATCCCTGCTTTTGTGAAGCTTACATTTCACAGTGGAAAGGAAAGAATGCACAGAAAGAGGTGAGGGTATGAGCTATGTGTAGGTTGGTGAGACCATGAAGTGAAAATATGCATGGCCTGTGTGAGAAAAATGTAAGATGCTAAAGTGGTTGTGAGTAATGAGAAAAGAAGAGAGCAATAATATCTTTGTAGACCATCAATAGGATCTTGGCTTTAATGTGAGTAAGATAGTCATTCAAGTTTTATGATCAGAATACTATGATCTAACATGATTTATCAAGTGAATTTGGGTCACTTTCTTAAGACTAGTACAAAATATGTAAGTTTGGAAGCAGAAAAATACAACTGAAAAGTATTGAAATAAGAGACAAAAGTGGTGTGAGTCAGTCTGGTAGACGTGGAAGTAGCAGGGAGCTATCAGGTTCTCTGTTATGTGGTAGGAATAATATTTGCCAACAAGTTGTATACTGGGTTTGAGAGAAAGAGAGAAGACAGGGATGAATCCAAGTTCTTTTTTCTTGAACTTCTACAAAAATGGATTTGCCATTTAACTGAGATGAAGACAACTGAGAAAGAACATGTTTTTTACAGGAAGACGACAAGCTCATGGCTTTTAAAGTTCGTGATGCCTTACAGACATCCAAGTGTACATCCTAACTAGAGAGGTCAATTCAAGGTTCTAGAGTTCAGGACAAGATTCAGATAGGAATAACACATCCAGGAGTCCTCAGCGTATAAATGTGTTTACATCTGTGAGATTGGATGAGATTACTAAGGGAATAAACAGAAAAAGAGAGAGAGAGAGAGAGAGAGAGAGAGAGTGAGAAACAGAGAGAGATCCGAAGGTAGATGTTGAGGATGTGAAGAACCTCCTGAAAGGGTGATGGAGAAGTATCCAGAAACGTAAGAGTAAATCCAGATAACATTTCTTGTTCTGGAGGCCAAGTGAAGAAAGGGCTTTGAGGAAAAGTACATGGCCAATGCTGTCACATGCTTCAGATAATAGGCAGAACTTAGCAGTATATTTATCAGTGTTGAAAGTCAGTGTCGACCTTGGCCAGATAGTTTTCACAGAGCAGAATAAAATATAGTATAAAAAGTCTGCTGGTAGGGATTTTTAAGAAGGTGTCAAAGAGAAATAATTTCAGGTAGCAAGTTTAATAAACTTTTTCAAAGAGCAAAATTTTAAACAGAGGGACAGAATATAGACGATGATTTAAGAGAACAGCAACATTCAGAAAAGGTTTAAGTTGAAAGACATGGAAGCTTCTGGTGGAAAATAAAAGACAAAGAGAGGTTGGGAAATGTGATGAAAGGGTGAAAGGAGAGATTTGCTAGATTGCTTTCCCAAGAGGGATGGGACCTTGTACACAGAGGGAGGTGATGACCCTACTTAGAAGGGCAGTGGTTTATTCATAGTCACAGGGGAGAGAGGAGTATATGGCCTTAGATAAGCATAGGGTGTAGAAGTAGTTATGTTCTTGGGGCTTGTGGAATTTCTCTTCTGGTTTTATCTGTTTTCTCAGTGAATTATTCAGCAAGGCTGTAAAGTAACTCTGAGGATGAAGGGAAGGTGTTGGAGAGTTGAACTGAAAAGAGAAAATAAGAATGTGGGATTGTGAATGGATTATAAAAATGGTAGTATTATGACTCTGGGTTACTGGGAGCTTTGATTTGTATCAGGGACTTCAACAAAAGTCAGTCAGCATCATCAAGGTAAGATGTACTTCACCTTCCACATACAATGGTTCAAATCTCAATTTCATTCTCAAAGACATTTCTACACCGGTTTGAGTCTTTCTCATGTATGTGTTAGGTGCCAGTCTGAGATTTGTGGGAGCAGTTCAAACAAGAATTCAGAACTCTTAGCATTAGCTACCTTGTTTTGAGTCTTTCCTGGACATGTGTGATTAATGCTTGATGGTTAATACACAAAATAGAGGATCCTCCTGAAAGTCATTTCCCCCCTGAGACTATGTACATTCTATGGCCCATAAAGTCCTCATTAATCCTATGTCTAGACAGATGGGGTCTCTGTCAAAGTTTTATCTCTATAGCCTCTGTTTCCATGATATGCTGCGATTAGGATTACACTCAGCAGAAAGCCACAAAAGGAAAAAATAAAGCAGAAAACGCCCCTGTTCTTCATTTCTCCAAAGTCTCACTTTCCTCCACAGGTTGCTTGCCGTTGTTTACTTTCCATGATCTTATATTTGTAATCTTATTTTTGATTGCATTTTATCCAAAGTTTTACTTTTAATCAGCAGATGTTAGGGGCTATAGTCAGCTTATACTGCCAGAGTGAACCCAGAATGTCTGACCTTTGACTTTTGAATATAAGTAATGTAAACTTTTATAAACTTTTTCTTAGCCAGATTTTTTTATTATGTAAATTGGCTTGAGGAGAAAAAAATCTACACAACAAAAAGGAGAATTAGAGATACAGCAAAGTAACCAGATGGGTCCAGGTGTGGTGGCTCACTCCTGTAATCCCAGCACTTTGGGAGGTCAAAGTAGGTGGATCCCTTGAGGTCAGGAGTTCGAGACCAGCCTGGCCAAACATGGTGAAACCCCGTCTTTACTAAAAATACAAAATTTAGCCAGGCTTGGTGGCACACACCTGTAGCCCCAGCTAGTCAGGAGACTGAGGCAGGAGAATCAGTTGAACCTGGAAGGTGGAGGTTGCAGTTAGCAGAGATAGCGCCACTGCACTCTAGCCTAGGTCTAGGCGACAGAATGAGGCCTCTATCTCAATAAACAGACAAACAAACAAACAAATAAATAAATAAAATAAAAGAAACAAAAAAACAGCCAGATGGACAAAGAGGATTTTAACTTCTTGGATTTCTTATAAACCTAATCAATACATTCATTCATTTCTGAGGGTCAGCCATATTCCTGCCTTTGGGCTTCATAAAGATTTTTTATGTCCTTATAAACTATGGCCTCCTTTGTATTTAGTTTGCTCACGGCATATACTCTTATTTATAATCTGAATATCCCATGGTTGAATATAAAGGCTTTACAAATTATTCATTCTTAAACCCAGGTGATTTCCACCCCTATCCAAGTAGAAGAAACTATGAGATGAACCAAGTATAAATAGAATACTCAGGGACACATGCTTGGGCCATGGCTCTGGAAGTTGAGGCTTAAGAAGATTAGAAAAAAAACTGGAAAATTTGTTTTGATTGTCTAGATTCTCATTTGTATCTCTTTCAACTCGTCGTTCTGTGTTGATAGCACTGAGTCATTTAACTATAAATTTAGCATGTTGTGATTCAGTTTCTATACCATGCAGGTAGAATCCATGTGGGCCAAACACTCACACTGAACACAGGGTAAACATGCTGATGTTTCTCTAGATTTTCCGTAAGATGGAAACATTTCAAACGATGTCACGGGGGAAGCCTGAGCCAACCTCCCCAACATTTGCAGGCCTATAACATAACTTTTGTACTCCAATAGACATTAGACTCAGACTTTAAAGCCTGTTCTCAGTTTTAAAACTTTGTTGGCCCAAAGGTCAGCTTCCTCTGAGAACTCTACTTTTAATTTCTTTTTTAGTTTTGGCCATCTGGAGTTTTCTCTTTTTATAACCTAACTTTGAATTTATTTTTCTTTTACCTTTTTCCCTAATTTACTCCACTTTTTTCATTTTAGTAGAGTGTGGCTTTGTCAAAATTGGTTAAATTTATATGTTTTCCTAAAATTTTCTAAGAAAAATCCATGTGTTTGGTTCCATAGTAAACATGACTGTCCTAAAATAAACATGTTGCTTTCTTTTTTGAACTGGAAAACAGGTATTAATAGTTCCCTGATTTACTAATCTTATTTTGTGGATTGGTTAAGCTAGTAGTTCATGAGAACTCAAGCACAATGAGGTCATGACATTAAATCTGGAAAATTTTTGCTAAATTGCCATGGTGCTATAAAAAATATTGGGTTTTCTTGGTTCTTATTTTTTGGATCTCGTAAACAAATTAAAATTCAATTGCTTTCATGTCACTTTTGCAAGAAAATTCAAGTGTTTTTTTGAGTCATGATATGATGATCAATTTTGAACACTTTAGAAAGGGAGAAAATTAACAGTTATGTGTCTTTCTCATTGAGAATCATCATCTGATATTCTTAGGACATGGACAATGATGGGCTGTTGTCTAATCCTCATTCATTAACCCTATTCCTCCTTTCTGGGACAGACAGTAGTAGACTAAGATTCTTCAATTATTGGAAGTCGATATCTCCATTTCCCTCCCTTTAGACTTACAAAAATGCTAATGGAAACTTTCTCAGCATCACTAAGCTGATCACTTTTACTTTTCTTTAGCATATGGCTATTAAAAACCTAACTACAGCTTACTGTGAAGAAACTTCAAACATAAATGTAGATAGCTCCTATACAATAGAGCTCAGTTGTTGTGGGTGACATTTCCCTGCTGGAAGAGTTTAACCTCTGCTTATAAATAGTGACTTTTTTCAAGTTAGCTGCTCTGAGAAGATTGTACTTTCTGGAGAAAAGTTGCAAATTTGGGAAAGGCAAAGGCAAAAATCATATCTACTGGGGATAAAGCAAAGGCCTAAATGGGCAGAACAGCGGTAAAACTGAGTAAAGAGCTAACGATAAGGCTGAGCATTGACAGAATGCTCACTTAGTGCGTGGGATATTGTCTAATTACTGAAACAAATAATTATATGTTACTTTGGCTTATGCTTAATGTTTATAAATTGATTTCATATATAGCAATTGATTTGGAATGTGCAACAAATTGTAGATATCCTTCTATTCATTTTACCAGGAGAAAGCTAAAGTTCAGAATTCAATAGCTTCCTGTTTCTTTCTTCTTTATTACATGGCCTTCAGGACAGAAAAAGCTCCGAAGAACTGAATCAGTTTCCTGATTGACAAAGTTGTTATATGAGTTATCCTCCCTAACCAGGCAGTGATAGAAGCAGGAAGCTGGTTATTGAAAGTGCTCGTTTCAAAAACGAACACAAGAGAGAAAGAAGAGAGGGGTAGAGAGAGACAGAGAGAGAAAATTAGCTTCCCTCTCACGGATAATAGTTTACAGGGAGAGGAAGAATTTTCATAGCTTTGTTCCAGCATGGACAGCCTGAGGCCACATTCAGGTACTCACTGAAGTATGGTGTTATTAGTAAGTAAGCCCTTGGTGAGTGGAAATTATTACTGGAACACATGGAATTCTTAATAAATATTCTAGGTGGGCTGAAGGGGACTTCACAATATATATGAATTCATAGGCAAAGAAATTATTTCAGTTCTACTTTCCAGGAAGATTTCAAAGGCCTAAAGCTAAAATGTGTGGATTTACTTAACAAGCTGGGGAACTGTCCTGGATGCTGTACCTGGCCTTTCTCCATGTTCAGTGATTTCCTAGAATCAATACTATTTGGAATTCAAAAAAAAAAAAAAAAAGAAAGAAAGAAAGAAAAAAGAAAAAAAAATAGAACAAACAAACAGAAAAAGACTAAACAAACCGGACAATCTCTTGGGGTTTTTGCTTTCCATGCTTCCTCACTTTACACAGCTTGCCTCTTCCCCTCCCTCCTCTCTCCAGAACCTGCTAGTAGCAGAACCCTAGATTTTGATTCAGGCAACACAGGGGCAGGGTGTGGATGTAGATTTTCTTTGATTTTACTCTAAAGTAAGTTCACCTGCATTTCAATTGGATTTTTACTTAATTTAAAAGAGCTAGTATTCTTTATAGCTTGATTCATTCTGATTTGCCTATTTATTATTATGTTATTTCTTTATCTTAAATATCATCAAGGTGATATTTAAGTTGATAAAAATTCAACATATACTGATGATAACATAAACATAGCAACTGCAATATCAGTTTTATTTTCTTTGCGAAGTAATAACTGCACAATTAAATGTGAGAATACATTGCACTATGCTCACATTCTCTTATTTTCACTTAAATTTATCATTGAGAATTTTCCAAAACAAAACACTTATAAGTTTAACTATTTAAAAACAGCATTGCATTTCATGGTTTTGATGTATGTAATTAAACAAACAAATATGATTTCTGTAGTTAGACAAGTACACTGTTTCTAGGATTTTACTATTATAAGCAATGTTGTAATGATTAAACATATACCTATGTCTTTACACCCAGTGAAATAATGTATGTATAATAAATTATTTTTAAAAAAATTACTGGGTCAAAGGTCATATGTTTTTTAAATTTAACAAATTGCCCATTTACCCTTTCAAAAGCCAAGGAGACTTATACTCTCTTACCTGTGGTGCATAAGAATTCTTATTTCCTCATGTTTTTGTTAATTCGGTGCTTTGTAAATTTTTTTTTTTTTTTTTTGAGACAGAGTTTCGCTCTTGTTACCCAGGCTGGAGTGCAATGGCACGATCTCGGCTCACCGCAACCTCTGCCTCCTGGGTTCAGGCAATTCTTCTGCCTCAGCCTCCTGAGTAGCTGGGATTACAGGCACGCGCCACCACGCCCAGCTGATTTTTTTTATATTTTTAGTAGAGACGGGCTTTCACCATGTTGACCAGGATGGTCTTGATCTCCTGACCTCGTGATCCACCCGCCTCGGCCTCCCAAAGTACTGGGATTACAGGCTTGAGCCACTGCGCCCGGCCTGTAAAATTTTAAGTTGTTAATCTGATAGAAAAAATTTTATTCTAAAAGAGTCCTAATTTGAACTTCATTAATTATACTGAATACTATTTTATGAATGTATAAATACATGTGAATTCCCATTCTGTGTATTTTGTCCATTTAGGTTACAAGAAGTTGCCCTGTTCTCTTAAATATTCATGATTCTATGTTAAATAGGTAGCTCTATGTTAATCATATTTGCTGCAATTATTTTGTATTTTGTATTTTTATTTTAATCAGAGCATTATTACTTTGCAGGAATTTTGTGGTATAAAAGTTACTATTTTAATATGATCATTATTGTCATTCTAAGTACAGATGTACACTACCTCCTTGCTCCAGTTTCAAACTAGGTTTCTCTAATTTAATGTATCTTATACTTTAGATTCCAAATAAGATATTGTTTAGAAAAAAAAAGCAATTGTTTGTAAAAAAAAAAAAAATGAAAGAAAAAATCCAGCTCATTTTTAAATTGTCACATCTTACCCTGAAATTAAAATCTCTGCAATATGACCACAGAGTGTATTTCCAGGCTCTCATTAATAGAAATCTATACCATAAATCTGAACCATATTTTCTGTTCAGATCCACGTTCTGGCTTTTATTCTATTTTATTCTGCCAGAAATGTCTTTATTATTCTTTGTTTATAAAATCATACCAGATTTGAAATTATTTTTTAAATGCTACTCCCATTCCTATGCCTTCTCTGATTTCCTACTCTTCCTAAGAAATGTATTTTCTTATGACTCCATTTTTAAATACATCCAAGCCCTTTAATTATATCGTTCTCAAATTACCTTTTCTAGTATAGTTGTTTACATCCCATCCTCAAATATATGTACTATAGAGAAAAAACCCTCTCTTTTTAAAAGGAACTGCAAGAGGACACAACATAGGATTTCAATAAATATATTTTCAAAATTGTCAAAATTGCTGTTATGGATTTATTGACTGGATCTGAGTCAGAAAACATGGTTTGTGCCCTAACTCTGCTACCTAATGCAGCACTATTTTTGATATAATGAAGTCACCTTTCTGATATTAATGTATTTTAATTTTTATTCATTCTTTTACAAAGCAGATTTATCATAATACCTCCAGGATTATGTAAGATTAAACTAAATGATATTAAAATAAATTATTTTTGTGAAAGCACTTTATTATACATTTCAATTAAAATCTCAACTGTTATTATGCTCATCTAAATATAAAATTGCATGAATATGTATTCCAACAGGCTGGGATTTTTGCATAATTATTTTTCTTTAACAATTGAGTAATTGAAATTGACTTGAAATTTTATAAACATCTGTTGTTCTCAGGCATTAATGAAGCTAAAAGGTCATTCAAGGACAGAATCCATTCTGTCCCCTCAATGTCCCACTGTATTGAGTTATATTCAGAACTAAAAAGCTGGTAGAATACAGACTGTTAATCAGCTATGAAGGTCTAATAACTGTCATCTGAAACTATTTACAAAATTTTAGGTTATCTAGACTTTAAAACCATAAATTATAATTTATAGGTTATAATTGTAAGTACTTTAAGAAGGATATATAATACATGCCATTTATTGACTTCCCAATCATAGGAATAGTATAATTTATTATTATATGAAAAGTATGGTGCCAAATTTATGGTTAGCATGCTGAGTCAAGGATAGATGTAAATCCATGTTTACTTCTAGATTCAAAATGTAACATTAATCTTCCTATTCCATCAGCAGAAATCTCTTTCTAAGGAATCAGTATATGGTTGTCCCTTGGTATCTGTGGGTCACTGGTTCCAGGATCTCCTGCCAATACCAAAATTCTCTAGTGTTCAAGTCCTTGACATAAAATGTCATATAATTTGCATATAACCTAAGCACATTCTCTCATCTATTTTAAATAATCTCTGAATTGCTTATAATACCAAATACCATATAAATGCTATAGGAATAGTTGCTATACTTGCTTCAGGAATAATGATCCAAAATATTCTGTGCATGTTTGTACAGATAGAATTTTTTTCCTGAAGATTTTTTGATCTGCAGTAGGTTGAATCCACCAATTTGAAACCTGTCAATACAGAGGGTCAACTGTACTCATTTACGCAATAGCAAAATCTTAGAGTGGTCTCCATATCCATTGTCATCTCCTGCTTCACCCAATCCATCAACAAATCCTCTCAATTCTACTTCCTAATTTACTTTCCATTCTTTGTCTATGCTGCCACAGCTTATTTGAGTTTTCATCTAGATAATTATAATAATTTCCTAATTTATATAATTATCTCTAACTTTTTTTATTACCCATTCTTCACAGTGTCCCCAAAACACACACTGAATCCTGTTGCATTCCTTCCTTACACACATTCATTTGCTTTTTCTTCCCTATATTCAGAAAACATTAATAAGTTTTATGTATATAAAGTAAGGGCTCTATGGCTACTCGGAACTCAGGCTTGCCACATCAGGCATATTTTTCCAGTTTCAGTATTTATATTTTTTCAGTTTTAGCATTATAAGCAGAAACTCCACTTACTAATCAGATTATTTGTTATACTGATAATGTTTTGGCTGACCTATTTAGTTAAAATTGTCTTTCCCCATATGCCTGAAAAAATCCTACTTCTCCGTTAGGACATACACATATGTCACTTCCGATGTGACTATTTCTCTAGCCAACTGTGGCTGGAATTGCTTCCCTCTTTCTTTGTGGTTCCTCCACATAACAACAATGTTGGTGCATCTGTATTTGCTGTGCAATTACTCTTATCATTTGTCTGTTTACAATAAATTTGGATCTTTCTAAAATGAGACACCATGGCTTTCCAACTCTATGTCTTTTAGTCCTTGGCATATATTGGTCCTCTATTAATATTTGTTGTTATTTGGGAATAGGAATAATGAAAATAAGAGCTCAAATGATCTGTGAAGGAAGAGAAGCAGATAGGGCATGTGAAACAATATTCTTCACAGTGTAGTATTTTTTATTTTTTGCCCACAGCACTCTTGCCATTTGCAATAAGTTGCATCACTCATGGGTTGTTATTACTGAGGTCCTCACAGAAGAAATACCATTCCATTTCTTGCTGCTCTCTGTAGAGTTTATACTTCATTATTTCCCCGCAGGCTTCAGTGTCCTTCTTTTTTTTTTTCACATTCCCTTGTTTTTTTTCTTTCAGTAGTATCGGTGATGAAAGGCTGATGCCAAGTAATGAACTTCACATCCTTTAAAAAAACAAACAAAAATCTCAGTTCAAACTGATGGTTTATTTTATAAACAAAAGCATCGCTCTATATGTGCAAACACCTTCAGCACAACGTGGTAGGATATGCCAATTGATGAAATGCCAAAGCTCCATAATGGAAAAATAAGAAAAGGATCAAAACTCTTTTCACCGAAGAAAGTGCTATTAGTTCAAGTAGCACTTAACTGGCGAAATGAATATGCCCAGCAGCAGAAATGTTGTCTTTGGCAGCTGCAATACCTAAGACCCACTAGCTGCCCTTTGTTCCTGTGTATGCTGAGTATCATATCCTAGGGAGGATGATTCCATTTGGATTAAGTTCTTAAAAAAAAATCATAAAATAAGGTGTTGGGTGAATTATGTAGGGTTTTCCCATGTGCAAACTTCTCACTATTTAAAGTGTTGTCATTGTGATTTTTTTTCCTACCATGCAGTTTTCTTCTACCAGAGTGCATTTTGAAGGCATAGAACAGAAAGGAAATGAATGTGGGCATGGGGTTGAAGAAACAAAGCTTAGAAAATTGGCAGATGGTAATGATCCTTGTAGTTATGCCCTCAGGAATAAAACATTACCAAAATGTACCTGAATGTATCACTTATGGGGAGGCAGTAGTACTTAAGACAATATCCTGTGTTTAGAAAGGCATTGTAACTGCTAATAGACAATAGTGGAAAGGTTTCTGATAACCCTTTTTTTAATCATTCTGATAACCTTTTAAAATCTTTTTTAATCATCCTGATAAACCTTTTTATCTTTTTAAATCTGATAACATTTTTTAAAATTGGATAAAATATATGCATCCTCTGTTTATATTCATTTTGGTAATCCACAATAAGTTATGAAAGACATAGAAGTGACTGAACTCTCTTGTGATACACAGCTGGATTGCGTTGTATTGTACCAATGATACCCTCTCAATGTGTCTACTGCTAAATAAGAGTAGTATTTTTATTAGCCATCCAGTAGATGGGTTATTAGTAGGGTTGCCAAAATCAACCAATAAAAATAAGGAAAGTGAGCTAAATTTGAATTTCAGATGAAAAATAACTTTAAAAACAGTCAACCTCTTGCAAAACCTTTGTTGTTCATCACTAACTCTGAATTAACTGGGCACCTTATATTCGATCTAGCAACTCCTTATTAGGATATTACCAATCTCTTTTAAATAAGCATAGATTTTTATCTTGTTGTAGAAGCATGGCATAGAGCATAGATTAATCCTCAGTGGACTTTACGTAGAGAAAATATTGACAACTATACCTTGATCTTCTTGAGCCCCAGTATGGTAGAGGCAGAAAGTTTTGACCAACATAGACCACTGATAAATACATGCTTATCATGTGTCTGAGGCTAAGAGCAATAGCATATGAAATCTTGTTTTAAAATAGAAGAAAAGAAGCATTCAACTATATTCTATACTAATAATATGACCAAATGTTAAGTGAGTTTTAGCTCCGAGGTTTTATTTCTGAAATAGGTGCTTCGGTCATCTGATTGCAGAATATGTTCTGGTTAATTAAGATACTTAGGAGTGCATTGTATACATCCATACAAGATGAAGAATTAACCTTATTTATTAAGAATAAATGCATAAATTTTAAAATGTTTAAAAATATTTAAATGTAGGCAAATTTTCCATTTGTCAGCATATACAAGGTTTGACTGTGGCAGCAAAGTATATTTATCATATTTTATCACATTTTATAAACAGATTCTAAATAAATTTTTTTTTCAGATAGACTATGATAGGAGGCAATGGTAAAAAAAAATAAACTAAATCGGTAGTATTCAAGATAAGAAGAATTACTCTTATTCCTTGAGAATGAGGGTAAGAAAGCTACAGAAATGTTCAGTTCATTGGTTAATTTTGAATGCTGAAGATAGGAGGAAATTTAATAATGCAATGAGTTATGGACCATGTTTTCTCACATTATTTTTCTCACAAAGATAATGCCTTTTCTCAAAGGCATATCACAGTGACTTAAAATTTTGAAATAGGGTAAGTTCCAAAAAGTACTGAAAATATAAATATATTTTAATGTAGTGTGTATTTAGCTTATATTTCAAATTTTCTCTTCTAATAAAATAATTGGGAGGTACTCTTGAAATGTTTCTTCTTGTAGGTTTAATTTTTAGTGAAGTAAATGTTGGGATTTCTTTTATAATATATTGCCTAAAAATATTTTCAGGGGATTTGAAGTATTAGGCATGTCTGATTTAATTTGTTCATGTATGTTAAAACCTATGTGACTAGTGTAAAAGTAGGATTAAATATAACTAATACCAGATGTGAGCCATATAATATATTGGTATAAAAATAGAAAAGTAATTATGTTCCACTTTGTAAATACTTTTAAACAATTTTTATGCAAGTGAAAATCCCACATAATACCAGACACAAAGTATGAGGTAGTGGAAGATCAGAAGATTAGGTAAACTAAATTATTCATATCAACATTTTTAGAAAATTACTTAAAATAATGCTTAGTTTTTAACTTATTATAACTGAAAGAACAAAATTAAACTTTATTCTGATAAATTATTTACACACAACTCACAAAGTGTAATATCAAAATATTAAGTAGATTGAGTAAGATAATGAAATATTAGCTCATGCATATTTTTTATGTGAAAGAAATGAACCTTTATCTATCAGTTTATTTCATTTCTTGTAATACATTGAAAATGTAGTTAGTGATAACTCAATTGAAATATAAGAGCTCAGTGATAAAAATTTTCATTTATTTAAAGCTATTTATTGTAGCTGTAAAAGTTAAAGTATAGATATCCTCATAAAATTGGAAAGGAAATGTGTGAAAAATAGAAATTAGTTGCCAGACTCTTTAGTCTATGTTGTTCTTTACAGTATCCTTATGTACTTGTAGTTTTTTATTTAAAAAATCAAGTACAATATCTTTATTCAGTTAAAAATAAAGAAAAAATAAAATTTTTCATCATTCATTGATGTTTAAAGTATAAAAAAAGCTATTTAAATATATTTTATTTTTTATTTCTGTGAGAAATTGTTAACCACTAGTTTCTAACATATACAATAATTATTTTTTTCTTCTGTAATGGTTATTATTGTTAAAATATAATATAAATCCTTTTATGTTAATCTCTGTATTTATTCTTCATATTCTTGAGGACTATTAACATAATAAAGAGAAAATAAAATGCTGAAGTCAATTTATATGACAAAGATATATTTTATATTGAATTATTTAAAAAATATAATTCTCCATTTGAGTCAGATATAAATTTTCAAAATAATACTATCTGATGAAAATGAAATGACCTCTATATCTTAATGGACAATACAAATTAAATTAATGTGCAACTAGAAAACATATAGAATAGAGCCTTATTTTTCAAATCTATTATTATGTTAGAATAGCTCAGTTTTGGCACAAAAGGATTGATCATATGCAATCCCAAATACTATATTTTAATAAGTTCAAATATAATACAAATGATGATGTAATTTATGTTCTAAGTTATAAGTATGTATGAAAAATTGCATAAAATCAAAATTTTAAAATACAGGAATAATAATGCAAAAAGAAAACCTTCAAATAGATATAAGGGAAAAATAAAATTATATACATAACCATAGGTTTTTGAGCAATCTTGATTATCTTCACAAATTTTCTACAGGACTCCAAATAGTAAAATCTTTGAGAACAGACATAATATCTGCCTTTCAATTTCTTTTCATATTTCCAAGCATCTAACATTAAGACTGATGCATAATAGACACTCAATAATAAATGTTTGTTAATAAGTGAAGGAACTATATAAATTAGAGTTTTCTTTACTCTTATGTTCAAATTCGGATACAAATAAATGGTTTTAAGTTTAGATAGAGAGCATACAGGAGAATTTTGGTATCCTTCTAGGATATTAGTTGTATACAATTCTAAATGATTTTAATAATTAATATTGTGTAAAAGTGCAGATTTTTTCCATTGTTTTGCATGAAATCTTCCTTCTCATATTTAAAATGAGTATCACTGATTTTTGTTATTGGGAGTCTATTTTGTATGTGTGAAATTGTACAATATATGTGACAATTGGGGGAAGAGGCTCTTGATAAACTATAATCATTTAGTTAAATGAAATTATATTGTAAACTAGTAAGTAATCTATTTAATTATAATTCTAAATTAATTTCATTAAAGAAATATATCTGTGTCATGTCTCTCTATACTTAGACTGTGATTGTCCATTATCCTTCTTTTGTTAGCTTTGCGAATTATTGAGCTGGGTAATTAAACTTCATATTGTAACTGGATTAGATGTAACTGGATTTTCTGGAACTCAGGTTTTTGGCCTCTCCAACCCTTACAAATTGGGAAGGGGGCCTCAGTGTCTCGGTGAGTGTTACAGCTCACATAGAACTCATGGGCTCAAAGAATATGCAGTAGTGCAGTTTAATAGGCAGAGTGAAAGGACAGCTTCCAGGCCATGGAAGGGTACTCACAGGGTGTGCCGCTGCAGGCTTGGGTGGCTGGAGCTTATAGTCCTAAGTTATTCCCTCCCCTTTTTATTCTAGCACAATGAGAGGAGTTTTTTCCAAATTTTCTCTGGGTCAGTTGATCGTTGAATCCTTTAATATATTGGTTACTGTTTTAAAATCCTGAGTCACTGAGCCTCCGTCTTTAGGAACCAAAAGCAAGAAGATTCCTGTGCTGGGAATAAAGCCCCTAGCTGGCCAGAGGGTGGGAAAATCCTGGCACTGGGAACAAAGCCCCTAGCCAGCCAGAGTCAGGAAAATTCCTGCACTGGGAACAAAGTCCCTAGCTGACACTGTAAGTTCCTTTCACACAGTCCCTCAGTCCCTCCTCTGAACAGGAAAGTCCAACTGCTGTTTGGACAAAGGTGACCACTCGAATTCCTGCTAAACTGGGGCGTAGAAAGGGGCCCTGCTGTTGAGATTTCCTCCAGAGGGGAGTCTTCTGGAGTTACAGGTTGATCCAGTGGTCCATGACCGAAATGAGCCAAGGACATTTGGGGTTCCATTTGCAGGACCATTTGTAGCTTCATGGCCTCAATTCTGGAAGAAACAAATTTCGCAAGAAAGTTAAAGATGCAAGACTCAAAGGCAAGCAATAATAGGATGGTTTTTAAGGGGCCCAGAAAAGGGGAGAGCCAGGGTGGCCAGTGTTAAGTAAGCTCCATGATCCTCTTTCTTGGAGATTCTTAGCCTTGTGTTATATTCGGTCCCTGAGTTCTTTAACCTTGTTTAGGATGATATCCGATTAGTTTACAAAATAATGGCATCCTTCTCTAAGAGGAGACAAGTTCCTCCTCTCTCTGCCATTAACAGAGTCAGGGCCCTTCAATTTTGAAGAGCCATGGCAGCTAAAATGTTAAGCTGCTTTTGTAGAGTTACGAGAGAATCAGCAACATTTTTCATGTCATTATTTAAATCCTGGGATAGTTTGTAGTAAAACTGAATGCAGGTAGTAATTCCTCTGATACCAGTATCAAGTCCGCCTATTTTTCTGGCCCCCATGAGGAATAGAAGATTTGGGGTTGGAGTATGTCATGACCTGGGCAAGAGAATGTTCTACAATTGCAAATTAGTGTAAATGGTCATGTGGGAGGGCACTAGGAAGGAGAGGAGACATGTTTCTTCTAGGGTATTATTTAGACAGCAGAAGGCTAAGGAGCCACAAACAATCAGTCTGGTGCTGGAAGTTGAGGCCTGGGGATAGGTAACCCAGTTTTGGCATAGAGAAGCACTGGAATTGTTAGTAAAGTTTACACAAGCGAAGTTGGAGGCAGATAGGATTTGTAGATTGGTGACCAAGGAACCTATAAGCCCCATATGATTTGATGGTGGGTTGTGTTACCTAAGTATGGAACTGGAACCAGGATATAGGGTTTGAAGTGTAGTGGGAGGCACATGCAACAGTTAACTTGGCTATCAAAGGAGGCCTCATGCATTTCTGTGAGGGTGGTGTTAAATAAGTTGAGCAGACAGGAATGTGTGCAAAGGATCTCGTGTAGCTTAGAAAGGTCCAGACCTTGGTAGGAATTGACGGTGGTTTGCTTAAGCTAGAGGTTACTTCCTGGAAACACTGTTCCTGTGCCTGACCTTGAACTCCACCCCCATCTGAAGTCCCGATGTGGGTAAAGTACGTCCAGCAAGCGGTGGTTCCCGTGGCAGCTGGACAATTAGGGCTGGTTATCGTTCCCATCCAATATGTGTGTGAGTTGTATGTGCACAGGGAAGCAGATGTATAGCGATTTTTGTGCATGTAAGTATAGGATGTAAAGGAGGCCTGTAGACCTGATCCCCAAGACTAGTTGGAGAATGGATTTGTTCCTTGTGCAATATTGTTCCAGTTGTACCCCTTTGAGTGCATTTGCAGGTGGGATGGGAATGAAGCAGGGAACAGGCAGCAAAGAGGATAATGAGGGCCACAGGAGAGGTCATAGTAAGAGTGATAATATCAGAGGGAGAGGAGGAGAGCTATTAGAGGTATAATTAGGCAGAAAGCCATGGTTATGGAGAGTCTATGGGATGTGGGCCAAGTCTTAGGGGTGACTACATAGAGTCTGGTTGCAAATAGTAAAGTTAAGAGTGATCTTCCCATCAATCCCAGAATGTAAGTTAGACTCATGAGTTAGTTACTTTCCTGAGGGTCTCATCAGAAGAGCAACCACAAATCCTCTAATGACTCACCAGTGTATGAAAGGTAGCTTAGAGAGTGGAGAAGAGAACCCCTGGTCCAAGATTTCAGCCGAGTGTGATGGATCCACAAGTCAATTCCCACCACGTTAACTGCCGTTGGGGTAGACAGAATGACTGAAATTGGTCCTTCCCAAGATGGACCTAAAGAGGGAGAGTCAGAGGGTAGAGACTTGACAAGTACCAAATCTCCAGGGCAGAATCACTCTTTCTTTTTTCCCCAGGGTGTCCTTCAGGTAAGGCCTTAAGTGCCAAGTTGGTACTTGACCAAGGAGGTTATATCTTTTATTAGATCTGCTGGTTCTTTGTCTAATATGAGATCATTGGTAAGAAAGGCTCATCCGTACAGCATCTCATAGGGAACGGGTCCCATTTTCTGAGGAGAGTTTCCAGCGCTTGAGTACTATTGGTAACAGAGTGAGCCACGAGAGAGGTGAGTTTCCTGTGCAAGATTTCTTTTTTCTTTTTTTTCTTTTTTTTTTTTTTTTTTTTGACGGAGTTTCGCTCTTATTACCCAGGCTGGAGTGCAATGGCACGGTCTCGGCTCACCACAACCTCCGCCTCCTGGGTTCAGGCGATTCTCCTGCCTCATCCTCCTGAGTAGCTGGGATTACAGGCATGCGCCACCATGCCCAGCTAATTTTTTGTAATTTTAGTAGAGACGGGGTTTCACCATGTTGACCAGGACGGTCTCGATCTCTTGACCTCATGATCCACCCGCCTCGGCCTCCCAAAGTGCTGGGATTACAGGCTTGAGCAAGATTTTTTAAGTGTCTCTTTAGAGTTTTGTTCATCTTTTCCACTTTTCCTGAGGATTGAGGCCTCCAAGCACAGTGGAGATGATTCCCAATGCTGTGGAAATTCCTTGGGTTACTGCAGCTCTGAAGGTGGAACCATTATCACTTTGAAGACAGAGAGGGAGGCCGAATCTAGGGATTATTTCATTAATCAGGACTTTTATTACCTTTTGGGCTTTTTCTATCCTACAGGGAAAAGCTTCCACCCGGTTTGGGTAGGTACCTACACATGTTAACAGATGTTAATATCCCCGAGACCTAGGCATGTGGGTAGTCCATTTGCCAGTCGTCACCTGCATAATGACTGGTTCGCTGTCCCTCAGGAGGAATTTTGAGATGTGTTTTTCTGGCATATTTCACATCCTTTGACTATTTGTTGGATAGTTTTGAAGAGACCTTTCTCTGTAAATATAGATTTGGTCATTTGATAGGTATTTTCTATACCCATATGGAATGCTTGATGTAGCAATTATTGTGTATTTAAGTACGTCCCACCAGCTGGCAGCAGGGAGGAGTACATTTCCTTTCTCAGCAGCTAGCTATCCTGAAGGAAGAAGATTATGTCCCTGGGAGATTGCCCCCTCTGCCTCTTCTGATGAGTACTGAGGTGTAGTACCCTGAAGAGGGGTTTCCTATATTAAAGGTCCTTCTGTAAAACCTTGCTTAGCTGCCTTTTTTTCCTTCGAGGTTAGCTCTGTGATCACCCTCTGCTTCCTTTTCATCTCCTTTCTGGTGACCTTGGCAGTGTAAGACTGCCACTTCTTTGGGTTGTTGGACAGCTTGTAATAAATCTAAAATTTCTTTATGATATTTAATGGGAGTTCCTGCTGAGGTTAAGAACTCTCTTTCCTTCTGCAGCAGGAGCATGTAGAACCAGATAAGTGTACTTGGAATCCGTGTATCTGTTTATTCTCTTTTCCAATGTGAGAGCTTGAGTGAGAGCTACTAGCTCTGCGAGTTGGGCATCTAGGTCCTGGAGGAAGGGGATTACTTTCAAGCACCTTTTGATCACTGACTGCTGCATATCCTGCCTTCTGAACTCAATTTTCCGTAAAGGAACTTCTGTCAGTCTACAGGTTAAGGTCAGGATCAGCTAGAGGAGTTTCTGAGAGATCTTCTTGGGCCATGTAGTTTTGAGCTATGACCTGCTGACAGTCATGTTCTCTGCCCCACCTTTGGGAAGAAACGTAGCTGGATTAAGGGCTGTACCTGTGCACAGCTGAAATATGGGCTCTTATAGCATGAAGGCCTGAAATTTGAGTAAGCCTCCTTTAGAGGCTAGAATTTCAGCTACATCATGTGAAGCCCATATGGTTAGATCTTTTTCCTGCACTATTTTAATGGCTTTTGAGACAAATATATCCACTGTGGCTACTATCCACAAGCAGTGTGTCCAGCCTTTTGCTACTACATCAATTTCCTTACTTAGGTATGCCATTGGTTGTGGCATGGTCCCTCAAGTCTGGGTTAGAACCCCCAGCACCATTCCTGACTTTTCCTGAGGAAAAGCCATTTTCTGTAGGAAAGCTTACAGCTGGAGCCTGCAGTAATGCCAGCTTCAGGGTCTGAAAGGCTGCCCTGGCCATAGGGTCCCATTGTATCAGATGGATGTTGACTTTTTGGGTTTCCTTAATCAGAGTGTATAGAGATTTGGCTATCTCACCACATCTTGGAAACCACAATCAGCAGAAAATAGTTATTCCTTAAAATCCCTGCAGCTGTTTTAAGGATTTTGGATGCAGGAAAACTAGTATGGGTTGGAGACATTCATCAAGTCCTGGAATGCCTTTGGACAAAACAAGTTGTAGGTATTTTACCTGATGCCTACAAAGTCGGGCTTTTGATTTGGAAACCTTATATCCACAGGTGGCCAGAAAGTTCAAGAGGTCCTCAGTGAGTTCTTGAGTTAGCAGTTAAAAGTAAGTCATCCACGTCTTGGAGAAGCAGTGTACCTGGATGTAAAAAATGACCAATGTCCTGAGCTAAAGCCTGGCCAAACAGGTGAGGGCTATCTCAAAAGCCCTGGGTTAACACTATCCAGGTGAGCTAAGAAGTGTAATCTGAAGGGTCTTCAAAGGCGAACAGAAATTGGGAGTCAGGAGCTAATGGAACACAGAACAAATCATCCTTAAAGTCCAGGACTGTAAACCACTGTGCCTCTCCTGGTAGTTGAGAGAGCAAGGTGTGTGGGTTGGGTAGAGCTGGGTAAAAAGGGATCACAGCTTCATTGATAAACCTGAGACCTTGCACCAGGTTCCATTGTCAATTAGGTTTATACTCCTAAAATTGGAGTATTACAAGGGTTGTTACAGGACCTTATTAGACCCTGAGCTTTTAAATATTTTACAATATCCTGTAGAACCTTTTTGACCTCCAGTCTTAGGGGGTACTGTCTGTGGTAAGGAAAAGAGATGGGATCCTTTAGTTTTATTTGAATTGGGCAGGCATTCATTGCCTGTCCAACTTGTCCCTCCACTGACCAGACCTTGAGATTAATCCCTTCTTCAAATATTGGGCAGCAGAGAGGGATCTTTTTCCTGACATTCATATAGATAATGTTTCCTGCTCTGGCTAACAGGTCCTGTCCTAGTTAAGGAGTGGAACTTTTTGGCATGATGAGGAAGGCATGGGAGAAGAGCATAGTTCCCCAGTTACAGCGTAGGGGCTGGGAGAAATATCAGGAGACTGCTTGTCCTAGGACTCCTCAGACGGTTACAGACTTGGAGGGAAACCATCCAGGACAAGAAAGCAAAACCGAGAAGGCCACGCCAGTGTCCAGGAGAAGACTAACCTCCTGAGCCTCCATGGTTAGCTTCGCCCAGGGCTCAGTGAGGGTGGTGGCTTGTGCTGCCCCTTGCCCTGGGCACCCTCAGTTCTGCTGTTGGATCACCTTGTTAGCCACCTCAGAACCTTGGTCACCTGGGAAACTTCATCCCCTGGGACAGTGTGCCTTCCAGTGATCCCCTTGGCACAGTGGGCAAGCATGAGGAGGTGGTCCATTCCTTTTGGGACAGTCTTTCTTAAAGTGTCCCAGTAGGTTGTAGTGGTAGCAAGCTTAGGTACCAGACGGGCAGCTAACCCAAGCTTTTTCCTTTTCCAAGCTTCTTAATTCTGCCTGTCTTGACAAGGGTTGTGGCCTTTTTCTTGTCTCTTCTGTCCCTTTTGGCCTGTTCCCCTGATCTCTATTATAAAATACTCAGGTTGCTAGATCTAGTAATGATTCTAGACTTTGTTCTGGCCCCATGGCCAGTTTTTGGAGCTTCCTTCTAATGTCTGCTGCTGATTGCATGGTAAATTTATCTTTTAATATTAGCTGATCCTCGATGGAGTCTGATGACAGGGAAGTATACTTTCTTAAGGCCTCCCGTAACTGCTCAAGGAAGGCTGTTGGGTTTTCTTCCTTTCCTTGAGTTATGGTGATTAACATTGCATAGTTCATGCGTTTCTTCCTGTAGGTATGTAGATCAATAGGTACCTACAATTCCAGTCCCCATGTTCTGAGTCAGGATCTAAGTGAGGGTCCATTCTAGGGACAGCCTGTTGACCTGTAGGGAATCTTTCCCTTTCCTCTGGCATCATTTTGACATTTACTTGACTAAGGTACCAAGTGTCCCCTAACTCCTGAGCTGCTGTTAGAGTGACATCTCTCTCATTACTGGTTAAGGTCTGGCTAAGCAGTAAAATGATATCTTTCCAATCTAGCTCAAAGGATTGACCCAAGCCCTGCAGAACATCTATGTACTTGTCCATGTCACCTGAAAATTTTCCTAAGTCCTCCTTGATTTGCTTTAAGTCACAAGGTGTAAAGAGCATGTACTTTGGTTGGGCCAAATTCCCCTCCTACAGTCTGAAGAGGGCAGAGTTGGGGCATCCTAGTAGCCTGTGCTGTTTTGGTTTTCCCTGATTCCTATTGGGTCATAGAAGCTGGGGAGAGCCTGTTGGCATCAGTGGAGGGAGGAGCCATAGAGAGTCCAGGGCATGGGGGTAGTCCCAGGGAGCGGCCAGTAGGACATAAGTTATAAGCTTTACATAGTTGAGGAATATCCCATAGGGAAAAGAAAGCTTGCACATAGGGGACTTCACTCCATTTACCTTCCCTCCTACAGAAAATGTCTAACTGCAGAAGAGTGTTATAATTTATACTTCCCTCAGGTGGCCAGGATTCTCCACTCTCAAGAGGGTATTGTGGCCAGGCCATGCTGCAGAATAAGATAAGTTGCTTCTTCTTCAAAGATTGTGGATCAAATTGGTCTGTTATCCAGGATACACTTTAAGGGTGACTTTGCCTTGGGAATAGTAGCACCCATCTGAAGTTGAACACAGGGATGCATGAATCTTGGCTTATGCCTGGTAATTGCCAACCCTGGGGCATCCCTCAGCTGTACAGCACTCTGTAATTTTTCTGCAACCTAGATGTGTGCTTATCTGGTGGGCCTTCCCCATTTGCTGGGTTTAATCATGCTTACCAGCATAATGGTCATATACTCACTGTCTAATGTCTTTTTTTAGCCACCTTAAAGGACATGGGGACTGCTGGGTTTAGTAGCCCTGTACCAGCATGTCCTTGAAGAACTAGGCCAGTGAGGCTTACGTGATGGTCATCATTTACATTCCCTAGCAAGGGTCCAATTAGCATAGGCTTGACCATAAAACTGCCCCAGGATAAATTCCTTGAGAAGGGTCTCTAAACATAACAATCTTACAGAAGCTAATGGCTGGCTGCAGGGTCAAGGCCAGGACAATGCCCCTCAGACCAAAGCCTTCTCTCCTCACTTTCCATCATAGGAGTATGCCCTATCGCTGTGGGCCCTGTAATTAACTACTTGAGTCTTGGACCAGGTCTGATTATGATGCTCTAGATGGAAAAGTTCTGCCATATGGAGGACTGATCCCAAACATGACAAATGGTAGGCTGCAGGGTCCTGGCACCATTCAGTTGGATTGGGAAATTTTGGGTAACAGAAAATAAAACATCTTATAGCCTCCAGTACCCACTGATAGACCCTGGCTCTGTCAGGACACAGCCTAGTACAGCAGACTAAGGGAACCAGTCCTGTGTATTTATACCATAGGTGGTCCTCATAGGTATAGGCCTAGGGGCACCACGGGAAAAGGTCCCCGGACTGCCACCCCAAGAGCCCCAAGGTCCTAGCAGGAAGGGTAATGGTGTCAGGTGTAGTGAATATTTTAGAGGAAAGAGCCTGGAAGAAGCTTTTCTTGCAGATATCTGCACCCAGGAGGTTGGGGTATGAAAGGCTGAGTGGCATTTGCATGGGTGGCTGCCTCTTAAGGGGATCTAGGCAAGGCCATAACCTCAACAAGATCTAACTGGGGTTTTAGGAACATTGCTTTTCACCCCTAACCAACACCCGGCTTGAACCAGAGAAAGAGAGAATGGAGAGAGACTGAACTGGTTCCCAGCAAACCAGCACTCCCAGTTCTGAAGATCCAGGGTTTGTTAGAGAGTGCTTTCCCAGAAATCCTGACACCAGTGTCTTTAGTCCAGCCCCTGCGCTTGTCGCTTCTAATTGACCAACAGTTGTCTGGTAATTTGCCTCCTGAGAAGGACAGATAAGCAAGTGAAAGGGGTCCAGAGTCACTCACTGCACTGAAGTTCAAAGTAGCTCCTGGCTGTCTCACCAACAGATGTAACTGGATTAGATGCCACCAGATTTTCTGGAACTCAGGTTCTTGGCCTCTCTAACCCTGATGAATGGGGAAGGGGGCCAAGATGTCAAGGTTAGTGTTACGGCTCAAAGAGAAGTCATGGACCCAAAGAATGTGCCATAGTGTGGTTTATTAGGCAGAGCAAAAGGACAGTTTCCATGCCATGGAAGGGAACCCAGAGGGGGTGCTGCTATAGGCTCGGGCAGCTGTAGTTTATACCCTGTGTTCTTCCTTCCTCTTTCTTGTTCTCATCTAGTGAGAGGGGTTTTTTCAAAATTTCTCTGGATCAGTTGATCCTTGAATCCTTTAACAGATTGGTTACTATTTTAAAACCCTGAGTCACTGAGCTGCTACCTTTAGGAGCCAGAGGTGGTAAAACTCCTGCACTGGGAACAAAGTCCCCAGCTGACCCTGGAAGTTCATCTTACACAGTCCCTCATTATTATAGGGTGCACATTAGTAAGTGTGAAAGGCAGTGCATCTTTTCATAGAGATAATCCTTTGATTATTTGTTTAGTTGCATACTTAAGAAGTAAATGCAAAAGGATCACAAAGTTGTGTTTGCTTTTATGTGGAAACATTCAGCACAATCAAAATATAACCTAGAAAATGAATTTCAGTTCTAGAGACTGATTCATATTGTGATAAGATCTTACTAACCTCTATTTGACTATTTTTTTTTATTTTAATAGAATACAAATTTATTTCACAGAGATCAGAAACTATATTAACAACCACTCTTATAATTGTGATAAGCTAAAAGTATTGATTTTCAAAGAAAATTATGGTATCAGTGGGAAAAATATTCTAGATAATGACTCCTCACAGTGATAAATGTGTAATTTAATATCTTTATATTAATTAAGGGATTTAAAATGTAGACTTTTAACATTTAAATGTATTCCTGTCTTAATTCTGATTTTTTTTAAATTTTGTAAAATATGTATACCAAATCATAAATTCAGGAGATTACTATTTCATTTAATACAAGCTTCTCAGAAATTATATTTTTGATGCATTCTCATAAGACTGTGAGGAAAATCAGAGCAAAATTAGAAGGTGCTTATGTGTTAAAGGGTCTATCATCAATTGCTTCTTTTACATATGTATAATACAGCTGCCATTCTCAAATAATTGGTTCAGGGATAAATTCTCCTCTGCATGCCACTATGTAAACTAAGGTCATAAGGGTTGTACCTCACAAGTCATGCAAACAATAAATAAGATAAAAGAGAAACATCTAAATGAGAAAACTCAAGTAAATATTGCCATCCGAAGGGAATACAATGGATATTTTAAACTTTTGCATTCAACAGGAACTTTTTAGAAAGGATCATTTAGTTCAATTGCACTCAGGGTGTTTTCTGAGTTTGCCTGATGGATGTTGGTTTGGAATGTCTATTTATATCTCTCTCAGATCCATTTTGTATTAAATGAATAATATTTTCAACTTCACTAATATATCAAAGCTATTGATTCTTTCAAAGTGAGTTGCATAAATGTTTCACCTCAAAGCATTTTAATATGTGCATAATATTTCTCAGTCTTCATGCCATGAATAACTGGTCATCTTTAAGCTGCTACTGGTTCCAATATTGTTTTCACTTCACCATTAGGTACACTTCCAGAGAGGATTACTGTAAGTGTGTATAGTTCAATTACTAGCAAGTATATATACAATTAAAGTCAGAGCCACCTCCCTGTCATCCAAGGTAAAGAGAGACACGTTAAAACTAACAAAGTGATAAAAGAGGCTTGAAATTGAAGCAGTTTAAAAAATGACAGTTTAATGAAAACAATGTAAAAATACTATCACTCTGATGGAAAACATCTGTCCTCCACCAATCTTGACTGATAGAAGGTTGTGAGGCTCTTAAGGAATGTGTTGCCAGTCTATGGTTATATCAACAACAGGTCAGGCATGACCTGTCTCTTTAATATCACAGTTATGACTGTCCAAATATATACCATTCCAACTGATTTTCTGTCTTCCACGTTGCAATAGGTTGCTTTAAAGTCCAATTCTTTTCACTGCTTTTTGGGCTTTTTCAAAGGAGAGTGGGAATAATGTCACTGAATTATAAAGATAAAAAAGATTTATGAAAATTAACATCCTAAAAGAGCATATTTTAATTGTTGTCATCCAGAGGAAAAAAATCACTGAGAGCTGTTTAACTTGGTACTGAAAAAGAGCTTACATATATATGTGTGTATGTGTGTATATATATATATATATATATATATATATACACTTAATTATGTATTATATATGTTATATATTATATATATGATTATTATAATAGTCAAAAAGAGACATCCTCTTATTTTGCTTTAAGATTTAGTTAAATTATTATTATCAATGGTTCATAATTTCTTGGTTTTTATTTTAACATTTGCTACAAGTTTCACTACAAAATCATTTGTAACTAAGAAAAATTTATGTGGGCTGGTAAATGTTTTTTACAACAGTGAGTATCATTTTTGTGTGATGTAAGGGTTAATAAGTTTTTCCATAGAATCTGAATTACTATGATAGACTTTCACAAAAGAGATGAGAAGTTTGTTTGTTTCAAATTGGCAATAAGCAAGTAGATTAGTCCTTAGGTCCCAAATTTGGAAGAAAATGAAAGTTAATACATTCAACTAAAAATGTTTATTTTTTTCTTTGTTCTCTGGTACATCAACAAGTAATTCTGAAATAAAATTTTGCAGGTGAAAAGCCTATAATGTGAAATAAACAATTTCCTTGCAGATAAGAAAAAACATTGAATTGCTTCTCATCTGCAGAAGTAGTTAATCCAGGTGCTGTTCAGACATGCCAAATGTTTAGTTACAAGTGACTTTAAAGTAAATGAGGAAATTTTAGTTCTTCAAGGAGTTTGGCTCTCAACTTATTCCGTCAGTGAAAATGTCTTCCCATTTTTTCCAATGAGATGATTTTTATTAGGTCCATCATGGCAATTTCAATCATTTAATCTTGTCAATCCCATAGTTAGCACTGCATTCCACTAAGTGTTTCTGAGCTGGGCGCATGGGATAGGAGAGGACAAGAATACATAAGTAGTCACAATACAAAATATGACTTCCCAATTTACTTTTGTTTCTCAGTGCTTTTTTCCCCTAAAATGACATGCTAATTTGCATGGTTTTGAGTAATTAGTCACTTTATATATTCCATCCCCCCGTGTTGTAGCAGGAGGGACTTTCACATGCAGGCATAAACAAACAGAATCCTAGGATGTCTTTGGGTTATACTGCATCAAATTTTTCAGAGCCCTTAGGAAACCCCATCTTCATGAAAACTTTATTTCAAAGGAGCGTTTATTTAAGTTTTCCACCTTATACACATTAGTGATTTTCATACTTAAATTATTTGATAAAATAGTTATTTTTATGTGTGTAATTCCTTATGCTTGGGAATAATCTAAATGTAAACCAAGTCAATTTCATCTTAACACATTTTAATTCACTTCTCTAATACTGATCATCAATATATTTTCCAAAACAAATCTAAGTTAAGGTTGAGACACAAATTACTTTTCATATTTAGGAGAAAAAATTTCTATAGAGAGTTTAAATATAAAAATCCATAATGTTGTTCCTGACACATACTATTAAAATTAATTTTAATTCAGCACTCTTATATTTCCAGTGATATTTGAATTTTCCTGATATATCAGAATGAAAACCTTAGGTAGGTGCTAAATATATTTCACAACCCTCTTTAATATCTGACCTTTAGGTCAGAGCAGTTTATAGTATTTGTCATCCAAATAAAACTGATTTTCTGAGAGCATGTAAATCAGTAATAGAATATATTCACTTTATAAATAAGGAATTTGTTTTACAAACCTATATTTAAATATAAATAATAGTGAAGAAAAAAGTCAATGAACTAGCTTATAAATGATACTCTATGGGTGCCATTTTGGTATAATAATATTAAATATAAAAATGGTAGTTAAATATATCTTAAAGTCCTATTATCCCATCTCTGCTTCAGTTATATTAACGTTTCCATCAGATTTCATTTATCTTGCATTTCTGAGTTCTGGTCTTTTCCTCTGCTGGTAAAATGTGAGTCAATGTGTCACCTGAGCCTTACGATTTAGAATTTGGTTTTACATAATTAAAGACTCTTAATCTCAATTAAACTCAATATATCTTCTTTTATTCTAAGCAAGCTATAGTCTAGATTTATAATTTTCACTAATATGTTAGTCTTTTCTAGGAAACTTTCTAAGTTTTCTTAGCTATGAAATTGAGAAATGTTTTACACAAAACCCCTGTCTTCACAGAGATGGTATGGTTTGTATAGTTTTTAGTCCAATACACCTGGCTTAGAATCCTAGTCCCATTCACTAGATTGGCGCAGGGCCTGGCATACGCTAGGTTCACATTATTTTCATTCTTTTCATCTACTTTATACACTATTCATTATTTGCAGGGTTAGACACAGTCTTACAGAGGCCCACATATTAAAAATAACCCATTACAGCAATGTGATTTCAAAACTATCAGAATGAAACACTCAAAGGATGGCATGTGCAAGTTTATTTTTTACTATAATCTTAATAAAAGCAAGAAATATCATTTTTCAATTCCTATTTTGATTGTCACCATAAAAATTTGGCTAATATTTGAAGGTTGAGCCATATCTCTATTAGCGGCATAATATCATAGTCCTTATCTGAGTCCACTGAATAAGTAAGCAATTTTTGTCTGTATTATCATGCTTTGTTTCTAGGAGCCAAATGCCCTATAGAGCATTCTCTTTTTAATCTAAAGTGAGTAAAATACTGAATATCACATCGCTAGTTGCCAATCCAGAATCACTTACACCTAACCATTTTATTTTCTTTCTTTCTTTCTCTTTTTGAGACAGGCTCTCACTTTGTCACCCAGGCTGAAATGCAGTGTTGCAGTCTCGGCTCACTGCAACCTCCACCTCCCGGATTCAAGCAATTCTGTCTCAACCTTCAGAATAGCTGGGATCACAGCTGTCTGCCAACATGCCCGGCTAACTTTTTTTTGTGTGTGTATTTTTAGTAGAGATGGAGTTTCATCACTCTGACCAGGCTGGTTTTGAACTTCTTGCCTCAGGTGATCCACCCACCTCAGCCTCCCAAAGTGGTAGGATTACAGGCATGAGCCACCGCAGCTGTCACACCTAACAATTATTCAGAGGAAACACACATACCCAAATTGCTTCATGTGAAATTTCAGCAGAAGCTATTATAACCCTGATCTACCTTGCAGGAAACTCCCTGAAGCTGACTGCAGAGCAGAGAAGCAAAGGGAGCATATTAGGCTTCCAAAAGACATTAACAACAGCGGCAAGAACATTTTAATTTGTTAAAATTAGTGTTTAAATCTGTCATTGAAGGACTGTGTTATAGGAACTTTCACGGTCGGTTAGGGCTTTGTGTCAAATGCAGGGAATTTCCTGCCTCTGGTCCTTAGAGGAACGTCCCCGTGGGCTAGGGGCTTTCTTTCAAGCACAGTAATTTCCCCACCCCTGGCGGGCTAGGGGCTTTCTTTCTAGTGCAGGGACTCTTCCTGCCCCTTGCCCCTGAAGGTGGAAGCTCAATGGCTCGGGGTCTTTAAAGCAGTAACCAATCTGGTAAAGGATTCACAGATCAACAGATCCAGAGAAAGATTGAAAGAAAACCCTCTCATTGGACGAGAATAAGAAAGGGGAGGGAATAACTCAGGGATATAAGCTCCAGCCGCCCAAGCCTGCAGTGGCACCCACTCCAGGTCCCCTTCCATGGTGTGTAAGTTGTCCTTTTGCTCCACCTAATAAACCACACTACGGCACAGTCTTTCCGTCTGTGAGTTCTAAGTGAGCTGTAGCACTCACTGCAACACTGAGGCCCCCTTCCCCATTGGTAGGGGTTGGAGAGGCCAAGAACCGGTTACATCTAACCCAGTTACATCGTGCCAATGGTTAAAGCCCCGGTTTTTAAAATAACTTCTAAATCGAATTTTACCGTAAATAATCATATCCCAGATATAAATGGTTATCCAAGGGGAAAATATGAATAGAACCTAAATGAATAACATACTAGAATTTTCATCACAATTGAACTTTAAATTAAGGTATAATATTTTGTCACTAATAAATTGTTTTTAATGCCTGTGCTCACTATTGGTGAACAATTACTATGGTTTTAAATTTACAGGACTTTATCTCACTTTGTATAGAAATTCTTTAAGACGAAAATCTGAGGATACAGATTGTTGTGATATATATATATTTATTTATTTAAGTACATGACATGGTTTGGCTCTATGTTCCCACTCAAACCTCATCTTCAACTGTAATCCCCATGTTTTGAGGGAAAGACCTGGCGGGAAGTTATTGGCTCATGGTGAGTGGTTTCTCCCATGCTGTTCTCCTGAGAGTGAGTGAGTTCCCAGGAGATCTGATGTTTTTAAAGTGTGGCAGTTCGTGCCCCATCTCCTGCTTCACCATGCTAAGATATGCTTGCTTTCCCTTCACCTTCTGCCGTGATTGTAAGTTTCCTGAGGCCTCCCCAGCCATGCGGAACTGTGGGTTAATAAAACCTCTTTTCTTTGTAAATTATCCAGTCTTGGGCAGTTTTTTATAGAAGTGTGAGAATGGACTAATACAACATTATTTAATGAAATCCGGTAATGAAAAACCATCATTTCCTTTTCTCAATTCACCTCATAAACAGTAAAGACAAATTAACTTGGAAACTTTAGTAACTCAGCGAAGATTTTAGTCAATTACCAAAGCGAATCTGACATTTTATGGAAGCAGAGTGTTGTTCATTGAATACATTGTATTTCTTCCTAATTCATCTGGTTATTTTTAATTTTACTAATTTGTTTTTGAGGCAGAGTTTTGCTCTGTCGCCCAGGCTGGAGTGCAGTGGTATTATATTGGCTCACTGCAATCTCTGCCTCCTGGGTTCAAGCAATTTTCATGCATCAGCCTCCCGAGTAGCTGGAATTACAGATGTGTGCCACTACACCTAGCTGATTTTTGTATTTTTGGTAGAGACAGGATTTTTCCATATTGGCCAGGCTGGTCTTGAACTCCTGGCCTCATGTAATCTAGCTGCCTTGACCTCCCAAAACTCTGTGGTTACAGGCCTGAGGCACTGTGCCCAGCCATGTTAAATTTTCTTAAATAACTAATATCTCTATGATATTTTGAAGGGTTATGAACTGCAATTATCCTCTTTATATGTAGTTATCTATTATTTTTGGAGTTTTACTTCTACCTTGGAATATGTTATGGCAAACTATTCTATGAGCATTGCACTTGAATTAATGTACACATCACTCAAGGTAATAGTTTTTTTATGTCAAAATTTCAAATGATCTCTAACTGGTCTAATCTATGTAAATGTAAATTGTCTTATTCAAAATACAAATTTCAAGTTCATGTTTAGGCAAGTGATTTGTTTGTTTTGGCTTGCTATCTCAGTTTTGGCATGGTGTCAAGGAGCAAAACAGCTTACAAAAACTACAGAATTAAACGGTTGCAGCTTATTTGTTAATAGGAGGCTTGTGTGTTTTTAAAATACAGACTTTACTGAAAACTTTCTGAAAATACAGTGATTTTACTTATTTACTTATTTATTGAAACAGTGTCTCACTCTGTCACCCAGAGCTGTGTCGCAATCTTGGCTCATGGCAACCTCAGCCTCTCAAGCTCAAACAATCCATTCACCTCAACCTCCTGGGTAACTAGGACTACAGGCTCGTGCCACCACACCTGGATAATTTTCTATATTTTTAGCAGAGACAGGTTTTGCTATGTTGCTCAGGCTGGTCTAAAACTCCTGAGCTCAAGCAATCTGACTGCCTGCTAAAGTGCTGGGATTACAAGCATGAGCCACCACTTCCGGCCCCCATAGTGGTTTTATTAAGGCAGGATGCACCATTATCAAACTTTGATTATTTTACCAGCTGATGAGTGATTTTACCTACCCATTCATAAAATACAACATTACATACTTATTAAATATTTAGGTTATTAAAATAAAGTCACACTCTTGAAGGCATTCTAACAATGGAGAAAATTTACTTTCTATGTATAGACAGTGAGAGAGGGAGAACAGAGTTAAAAATATAGTCACATCTCCTTTTGATTACTCAACTTTAGAAGCATTGAACTGAGATCAGGAAGGTGTAGAGCTACCTTTCTTTCATGAAATGTCTGTGTATGTGTCAGAGGACACATGCACCTAAGCAGCTGGATTTTTTTCTAAAGAAAAATATATGTATTTATTTCAGCCTTTCTGATAGTATTTAATAAGTGTTCACCATGTATTAAGTGGAAAAAAGTGGTGTTTTTGTAAATCAGCCTGGGCCTGCCTATTTAATCGAGAGGGAAAGAGATTTAGCACTAGAGTGAGAATTAAAATAAGACTCAGAGGGAGAGAGAAAGTAAGTAACTGTGTTCACCTCATTTCCATTGATAGTGGGCATCATTATTTCATATGATAGAATGTAAGATTTATCAGACACATAATTGTACATTTCATCTGGAAATGTTTTAAATGACTGATGTAATTAAAAATATTTGTGGACTGCACTTTTATCTTTTCTTCATAGATTAAAAATGTATTCAAAAACATTATCTTCAATGGCAGACAGTATGAGTGTATGTAACCAAAATTTTAATTTATTAAGAAAAGAATCTTAGAAAACCTAATTATTTTCTGGGAAAAGCTTTCTTTTTGTTAGCTCCAAATTTATTCATATAACTTTACCAAGAATATGTGTAGGTCTTACATTGCAATAAAAAGACCTAATTTACTTGGAAATATATCAAATTGAGGATATTATGCTTTTCAGTGATGTGTATATCAAATAAAATATCCTTTATTTTAATGGATCATAAGTTCATAAATTGTGGATGATTTTAAATTAATATGTTTATGTATTTGCACTTTGGATACACTCTTATATGCACATATATTACAGATTTTAATAAGTATAGCTATAGTAGTTAGTAATACTGTTTAACAACATGCCTTCTTTTGTTTAGTTCAACGCAGCCTCCTGAGAAAGATACTTTATTACTCCAATTTGAAAGATGAGTAAAGGAAGACACAGAACGAATGTTCCCCAGCTAGCCAGTGACAATCTGGGACTTGCACCCAAGCATTGTGGATAGTCCATGTTCTTCACGAAGATGGGACATTGCCACTCATAACAGGTAGTGGGACACATTTGGAATCATTTTTAAAATCTAATAGATGTTTAGAGTCTCATCATTTTTCTCTTGATACAAAACTCCCATTTGGCAAAAAACATTATTCAGCACTACTTTTGCAATTACAACTGCAATTTCAGTCACCTGTATTCTCTAAGAAAACATTCTTCACTCAGTGTAATCTTACAAAAGCCTATTTCTTATAAGGTATTTGATAACACATGTAACAAGAGAGTTGTGGTCATCAATTTTGAACTAATTATATATAGTAAACTATAATAGTTAGCAAAAATATATCAAAATTACCACAAGTTTATAATTATAGTGCTCTTGAGTCTTATCTATAGGATATTAATCATATTTTGGTGTCATCCAGTTGTTATTTTTCTATGCTTGCATTTTAAAGTAATTAAATTATATATACACTTTTAAAAGAAGAAATCAAATCCAAACGACTCTACAACGATATAAAAAATCTATATACTAATAGTGGAAAACATAAAACACATATAAAGTTTATATTGTACCTGTTGAAGATAGATGAATTACAAAAACTAAAGTAAAAATATAAGAATGAAATTAATAAGGTCCAACTTATCAACCTTTTCTATCATGGATCATACTTTTGGTGTTGTATTTAAAACTCATCTCTGAACTCTAAATTCGTGTAGATTCTTATATTCTTTAGAAGTTTTAAAGGTCTTCATTTTACATATAAGCCTTTAATCCACTTTGATTTAATTTTTGTGAAAGGCGTAAGGTCTCTACCCAGGTTCAACTTTCTGCATTAGGATGTTCAATTGTTCTCCTACCATTTTTTGTAGAGATTATATCCTTTCCTTTGCAGCTTCGTCAAAGATCAGTTGACTATACTTGTGTAGGTCTATTTCTGAGCTCTCTATTCTGCTCCATTGATCTGTGTGTCTATTCTTTTGCCAGTACAACATTGTCTTGATTTTTACCTGATTCTTCTTATTTTATAGTGACACTTAAAATCAGGTAGGGTGAGACTTCTAAACATGTCCTCTTTAGGTATTGGTTTGGCTATGTTGTCTTTTGCCTTTTCATATAAACATTAACATTAGTTTGCCATAGCTGCAAAATAGTTACTGGTATTTTGTTTAGGATTATACTGAATCTATGGAACAAGTTGGAAAGATATGATATTTTAGCAGTAGCGAGCCTTTTAATTCATGAACACAAATGTCTCATTTAGTTACATAATATTTAGTTTTCTTCAGCATTTTTCTAGTAATTTGGTAAATATTAAGTAAAAAAACTAAAGAAATGTGAATAAAGTATTAATTCTACTTAATAAGACTTAAATATCAATATTAGTTTATTAACTATGACATATGTATGGTTATATTGATGTTAGTAACAAGCAAAATTCCATGTGGAATATACTGGAACTTTGTATTATCTTTGCAGATTTCCCTTGTATCTAAAACTATACTCAAAAGTTTATAAAAATAAGAAAACTTGTTAGAGTCATTGGATTGGGATAATTTTTCTATATTTCTTAAGCTATTATCTTTATATTTGTATTATTCAAAATGACTTCTATGTTACAGTTTAGAAAATAAATATAAATTATATGAAATTATTCCTTGTTCTTGTGGAAAATGCAGTGACATCGTCTATTTAAAAAGCATTTTATAGCACTAATATACTATGTGATAATATTGAATACTAAATCTTACATGATTAGCTGTGATACAAGAAAAATCTATAAGCAATTGCAGATGTACTTGGAAGTACTTGCAAACCAGGAAAATTTGAATCAATAATGTCTAAGTATTTTCTGACAGCAAACCCAATTATTATTCCACTATTATTAAATGTAAATAACTAATAAGCTAAGTCTTTGTCATTTTATTTTTAAAGTATAACTTCAGTTCTTATATTACAAACTGTCACCTACAACTCATCTAAAAGAATAAATTTGTTAAATATAATTAAAAATGCAAAGCTCTTTTGCAGGATGTAGTACTTTCCTGTGGCAGTGGTTACAAATTACCATAAACTTGGTGGCCTCAAGCAACAGAAATTATTCTCTCACAGTTCTGAAGGCTAGAAGTTCCACATACATTTCAAGGGTTGCATTGAAATCAAGGTATCAGTAGGGCTGCTATCTCTCTCGCTCTCTCTCTGAAGATACAACAGTTTGTTCCTTTCTTCTTCTGGCATCTGTTGGCTGTTAGCATTCCTTTGCTTGTGGTCACATCACCACAGTCTGTGCCTTTGTGGTAATACTGCCTTCTCCTCCTTTGTGCGTATAATCTCCCTCTGTCTCGACACTTGTGACTGGATTTAGGAACCAGTAGAACAATCAAGGATAATGTCTCGATATTTGGCTTGGCAGATCTTTGACCATACCTTCAAAGCCTTTGTCTTCATTTAAGATAACATTTACAGGTTCCAGAGATGAGAGCCTGATAGCTTTGACTCATCATTATTTAGCCCACTCCAGAGGGCGAGAAAGACTGTTTTCATTGAGCATATTTATTTAACAAAAATAAAGTTGTGCCTGTTGTTCTGTAAAGTGTTAGACAGTGAAAATTAAGGTTTGTATAATTTCCTAGGGAAGATTTAGGAAATCTAGCATTATGCTTTCCATTTTTCTACTGCTTAAAGCAAATATATCATTGTATTATGTTTAAATAAAATATTTTTAGACTATTCATATGAAATCAGCATAATTTGCCTTTTTGTATTTCTGTGGGTTTCTTTGTGAAAATGCCTAATTTCACTCTGGAAAAATTTAGGACCAGTGGAGAAATGGGAGTTTTAACAAGAGGGATTTTCAAATGTGATTTGGTCTAGCTTTATTGAGTGCCCAGTTTGAGGAAACATACTTTGTGGATATCTGGCAACTCAATAAATTACCTAAGGATCTACATAACAGACCTGTTTCTGTCTTTCTGGTCCTAAGAAGGTCAGAACCATGAGTACTAGGAAAATAGATAAAGGTGTATTTTTGGTTTTGAGTGGAGAAGTTAAAATCAGGGAATAGTAGGCTCTGCTTTTAGTAACAAATGGTGATTTATTTATAAGTCAGATAAATAATTGAATCATAGACTTACAGAAAACTAGCACAGAAGAAACTTTAGAGCTCACCTTATCAAACTCCTTTATTCTATCAATGACACGACTCTAGAGATGTGGGTATTTATCTAATATCAGCCGCATAATTAATAATAGAGAAAATAAACCCAAGTTTTATGTTGTCTATTTTGATTCAGAAATAAATAGAAAATGGTTTTGAGAAAGTATCAGCTGGTAAAACTGGTAAGCTAGAACAGTTAGAACAATACAGATTCTCTGTAGAAATGGTGCCTTAGTGTATCTAGAAAACTTTCTCTATCTTTCATTTGTCTTACTATTCTTAGGCCAACTTACTGGTTTTACTTTAATCAGTGACTTATTGTATTATAATTGTTCTATTTACCTATCTATTGCCTCTTCAAGACTATTGATTTGATTCGATTCATTGCTTAATCTTCAGCACTTGGGTGACACTTAGATTCTCTTTCTCTTCTTTTTCTTCATTTACACATATATACATATGTGAATACCACAGAAGAGGCCAATTTAACATTAAGTTTTCACTACAACACTCTCAGTCTCAGAATGGCTACCATCTGCCAAACTCAACTTTCCCATCTGCAACAGGAAAGCAATACAAAATGGGCCTTTGAAATACACAGACACACATATGCATACACGTGCACGTATACACACACACACACACACACACACACACACGCCAGTATAGCAAATATAAACAGACAGACAGATGATAGAGAGATAGATAGAGAGATAGATAGATAGATAGATAGATAGATAATCTGAGATAGATACATATAGGTATCAATCTAGCTGTCTAATAAATATATACATATATGTATATGTGTGTACACATTAACAATAAATAACAGACACAAAAAATAGCCATTGAAAATTGCTCACAAGACATTAATGTTAAAAAAAAAACCAAAAAACCTGAAGTGTGTCTCACTGGTTTAAAATCAAAGTGTCAGAAAGACTGTGTTCCTGGCTCTTGGGAAGAATCCATCTCATTGCATTTTCCAGCTTCTAAAGATCCCCACATTCTTTGGCTAATGGTTTCTTTTCTCTTCAAAGCCAATGATGACCAGTTAGGTCTTTCCCATATCACATTTCTTAGAAACTGGCTGTTGTTTTGCTTACATTTCTACTTTTAAGGACTTTTAAAATTACATTGGGCCCAAATGAAAAATAATAATCTCTCTGTTTTAAGACTAGTTTTACCATAATTCCATCTGCACCCTTAATTCTACTTTGCCATGTAACTGAATATATTCATATAGGTTCTATGTACTTTGAAGTGAATATCAGTGGTTCCGTTTTTCTGCCTAGCACACTTAATATGCTTAAATACTTGGAAATTGCTCTCAGTAACAATTGTTGCAATTTATAGTGATGTGCAAAGGCATCACTTTTAAAAAGTTTGATGGCATGGAATTATAAACTTTTTTTCAAATGTTGTCATATGATGCACAGGATCCTTTATCATTAAAAAATGTAAGATAACACTTTTTAAATTCATAATTAAAATTTAAAATCCAAATGCAAATGGAAGTCTTTAAAATCTGACTATACATATCTCTTAAAGTTTGTATAAAATAACTCATTCTCTGATATTATTCATTTGATAGATTTTTTGAAATTTAAAGAATGAATATATTAATTACATATCTTGATGCATAAAATATATTCACCAATATTTTATGATTGAACTTGTTAATCATAATTAATTTTTCCATTTTAGTTTTTTTTAATCATAATCCTGCCTTTTCTACTTTGGATTATGCCTTTCTTATTATCATAATGATTACCACTTAAATACCTAGTCTTATTTCAACGTGATTTGTAGTAAGTCTAAAAAGATATTTTAAAAGATATATATTTGTCTCTGATTAAATCTGACATTGAAGCATACACAAAAACCGACATTTGTCAACTAAGAACTTTATTTTTAATGTGAGAATTGGAGCTGAGCAGATAAAGTTTTATTTTAAAAAACTTACCTTTTAATAATTTATTGATATTAACACAGTGCTCAAATTAATTTTTTAAAGGTTTAAACTATTTGTGTTCCTAATTCCTGCCTACTCCTGATAAATACATTAAAGCTTAAATAAAATGTATTACAAAATTGTTGTAGCAATTTATAAGATACTGTTTATAATGGAATAACTCATTGTAATGTTCTTATAGAAAAAAGACATGAAAATTAGTCTATGTCAGCATATCTGTTATTTTAATCCACACTTGCTGACCTAAAACTATTGAAATCTAAGACCATTTGATAAGCTATTTCTATTAATAGCACCGATTACATGATTCAAGAGAAAGGAGTGATTAAAATATCTCTATGAACATCGTAATTTTCATGTATAATTCTTGCTAAATGGAGCATGGAAAAATTATTTTTCTTCCATAACCTAAGCAACACTCATATAAGGCATCCTAAATCTTAAGAAACTGAAGCTACCAAGAAAGCTCTTTTCATGAAGAAATTCACTTTTTAAATTCTCCAGATTATCATTTTAAGAATATATCTACTAGGGCTGGGCCCAGTGGCTCATGCCTGAAATCCCAGCTCTTTGGGTGGGCAGATCACAAGGTCAGGAGTTCAAGACCAGCCTGACCAATATGGTGTAACCCCATCTCTGTTAAAAATACAAAATTAGCTGGGCATGGTTGTACGTGCCTGTAGTCCCAGCTACTCGGGAAGCTGAGGTAGGAGAATCACTTGAACCTGGGAGATGGTGGTTGCAGTGAGACAGGGTCACACCGTGACAGAGTAAAACTCTGTCTCAAAAAAATTTTAAAAAGTATATGGCTACTAGTTACAAAATATTTTTTTAAAAATCTCACTGTTTGAAATCTTATTTTTAACTTAAAAAATATATTTAAATGATAGTACTGTTTACCAATGCTCTATGAAGACTGTAGGAAGATTCGCTTCATAACGTAAAATTTATTATAAATTAAAATGCTTCCTTATTTGATAAGACAGTATAACGTTCTATGTCATGCCATGAATTATATGGGCATACTTGTTAGTATAAATTTTTTGGCAATGGCAATAAAGAATTCTATCATTCATTTATTACTAGAGAGAATCAGCATTTCTTATTCATACTAACACAACATTTCCATTACTTCTTACAAAAGCCTTGGCAATGCTTCAAAATGAGTGTTATTATAAAATATTCTATTACAGCATGGTAAATAAATGACTTTCTTTTCCATTATGTTCACAGCTCTCCAAAGAGAACTTTACTTTGATTATACTTATCTACTGTCAAGTGAGAAAAACTGACTCTCAGATTTTGCCTTACTCAAAGAATGAATGGCTTTTTTTCCTGGAAGTCCTCTCACACAGCAGATTGCATTGTCATATTGCAGGCATTGTTACTGACTACTTTTGGTTTCACTTTCACACTTTAGTGTAAAGCTGCTTTGGAAAGGCATAGCTGTCTAGATACATGGTAACATATTTAGCAGTCAAAATAATTAACACGTGTTAAATATTTAGCTAAAAATAAACATTATACGTTCATTCGTTTTTAATTATAGACTTATTTTTTATCCTCAAGAAAGAGTCCTAAGAATAACTTTGGTTACAGAGGAGTTCATGCTTTCTACTGCTAACAATAGTTATATGAGTATTATTCAGCAAACGCTTGCCAGTGCTCACAAGCATACAATAGCTATGAATGTTACAATAATATGGTTTAAAGATTTTTCTAAATCTTATTAAAAATGTTATTAACTCTGAAAAACAAAGTTTACAGGAAAGATCTTTGCCAATAGGAGTCAATAGAGACAAATGCAGAAAAATGTATTTATATTAATAGTAATTAATTTCATGCTATTTATATTACATATGATTTTTAACTTCATTGAGTTTTCATGGATCTTTCAAAATGCACAAAGCTTTATAACAAAGATGGAAGTAGTCGTGTTTTTCTGTTTTGGGGGTGTGAAGAGGGAATAGGGCAACAAAATATAAACAAGGACTAAGAAAGTATTTGAGTACATACGATTCATATGATAATCATAAAATCTGTGATATTTGATTTCTTAGCTTTGCTAAGAAATTATAGCTAAATTATTGGCAGCTTATAATTTGCCAAGATAATGTTGTAAACATTTCATAGATTATATTATCAAAACAATAGCTTGGCATTGATACTGACTTGTTTTAACAAATGAAGAAACAAGGCAAAAACTGGGATTTGATATGGTGGTTATCATGTGCCTATTCTGACAACAGGAATTTTTTAAAACTATTATCATTGTACTGCTTTCTTAAACTTTATGTCTAATAGAATCAGTGATTACTTTTCTTCAGGTTCAGCTTCTTCCTGTTTGTCTCTTCTTTTGATTCTGAATATATTTTAAGTTTTTAAGATTTTCTTCTTGATGCCTTTTCCTTTTTGGGAAATCTCTTGTTCTTTGAGACAGAAAGCACTTTTGTCTAGACGTTCCTTTTCATTTTACACTCACTGAATTTTCTGGTAGAATATATTTTCTTCAATAATATATCAAGAATTAAGAAATGGTGTCAGTAACAGTAAATTTCCTAAGTGAATATTTAATTTTTCCTGTAATAATTTTTTGGACATATTCAACTTTTAGAAATTACCAGTTTATCATAGTTGCACATTTTCAGGTTAATCTTTCAGCCTTGAAACCTTATTTTATGAGTTCTCCAGATTCTTTGTTTTCTACTATCTGCCTTTGATACAGGAGATACCTTGAAGTAACAGACAGCCAAATCATCACAGTAATTGCAACCTATATCTAAAATTAATTTCCTCTTCATTTTTTTTTTAGTGTGTCATACAATTATACTCAGTTTCTACTGATTCAGCTCTCATGATCTGAATGTAGCAGGAAAAATTTCAGCATATAGCAGATATTTGAATAAGGTTGTTTCAATCAATATCATTTTCTTATAATGCTGATGAGAAAATGGGCCTCTGGCAGGTTCTACTGTCTGTGTGGAATTTGCACATGTCCCCTATGTCTGCATGGTTTTCTCTTGGGTACTCCAGTTTCCTCCCACACCCAAAGATGTGCATGTCAAGTGAATTGATGTGTCTAAATTGTCACAGTCTGAGTGATGGGATGGCATCCTATTCCGTGGATTCTTGCCTTGTCCCTGAGCTGCCAGGATAGGCTCCAGCCACCCAGGCACCTGAACTATAATAAGTAACTACAGTAAGTGGGTAATAATGACCTTACTTGTTTTTGTTAATCTTTCTTAACCATATATATAGCTCAAAATTTTTTTCAGTCTTTAATATTATGTGTTCTGGTCTTTTTTAAAAGTTTATGATGTGTTTGTGACCATTCAATGCAGGATCATAAAAGTCTTTTTATATTAATCAGCCTGTAGTAAAATTGTTCTATAGTGTGTAATTTTAATTAAAGTAATAGTTTCCAAGAACCTATGCAAAATTTTGCATGAGGATTTACTGTATTTATATGGTGGCCACAGTTATTTTCCTATGTAACCCAAAAGTACCCTTTATTAGTTAATTCAAAATGTATATATTGATAAATTACTACTAGTGTCATTATTCTAAATGATAGGGACAGTCTTGAAGAAAGTAGACAAAGTCTCTGCTATTATGTAGATGTCATAACAGTGATGAGGGAACCAATAAACAAAGAAATATATAATATGTGTTTGATTGTGATAATTGCAATGAAGAAGAACACATCAGGATAAGAAAATGGCAGTCAGGTAAGAGTGTTTTTCTACATACAGTGGTTAGAGAGGGCAACTGCCATAAATTGATCTAAAGCAGAGATCTGGATATTATGAGGATGTAAGCTATATTGATGGGTATCACTGGGAAGAAGCATACATGCAGTATGAACAGGAAGAGCCACAGCCTGGGGGTAGAAACATGGCTACTGAGTTTGGAGAACAGTGATATGAACATCCTAGTTGGAGTGGTAAGAAGGGTAGTGGCAGACGGGATCAGAGAGAGATACTGGGACCAATCTGCTCAAGACAACATAAACCTCGGTTATGTTGAATGAAATTTGGATTTTATTCTTCGCAACATAGGAAGACACTAGAGGTTTTGACAAGAGGTCCTACAGGCTTCATCTTAATTGTTAAGCAGGTCTATATAGCAGCTGTGTAGATAATTAGTTGTTACTTTTATCAACTGTATGTTGAGCATCTACTTTGTATTATGCAATAGGGATAAAAATAATAAATAATACATTCAGTAGGCTCTTAGATTTTGTCATTTAGGTTTTTCCCACCTTGGAGTTCTTTTTCTCAATCCACTTTCTTGCCTTGTACCATTCTTTTTAACTCTTTTTCTTAAGCCTCAAGATAGTCTTGATTCCCCAAGAATTTGATTCCCCTCTCCCATCTATCTATCTTCTAGACATTTTATACTTCAGAACGTTCACATTGATTTTCTACATTAGTTTGCTCTCACACTGCTATAAAGAACTACCTAAAACAGGGTAATTTATGGAAAAAAAAGAGTACTAATTGACTCTCAGTTCCTTAGGCTGTACAGGAAGCATGGCTAGAAGGTCTCAGGAAACTTACAATTGTGGGAGAAGACAAAGAGGAAGCAAGCATCCCTTACTATGGCAGAGCAGAAGAAAGAGACAGAGTAAAGAAGGAAGTGCCACACACTTTCAAACAACCAGATCTTGTGAGAATATATGCACTATCATGAGAACAGCAAGGGGGAAATCTGCCCCCATGATTCCATTACCTCCCCCCAGATCCCTCCCCTAACATTGGAAATTACAATTCAACATGAGATTTGTTTGGAGACACAGAGCCAAACCATATCATTTTCCAAGCTTGGAAACACGAGCAACTATTCTTGCAGTACCATGCAAGTAACACAAAAAATTGTACCATAGCTTCCAACTTGACAATCCTTAATCTTCAGTCATCTCCATCAGTGACTTTCTCCAGTCTGTCAAATTATTAACTCTGTACTTCTTTAGGAATAATTTCATCTTCTGCCATTTTTGTTGATTTAAACAGTTTATGTCAAAAAGAGAAAAGTAAAACCAACATGGGGTTATCCCCCTGTATCCTAGTCCCACAGAATAACACTAAATGGAAAGAACCAGTTGATATGAGTGGTGGCTCGTTCTGTCAGTGAGTAGCCAACTCTAAATTACAACCAAGCAGCTTTATAGCCTGCATCTTCATCCAAGGAAGAAAGGATAAGAAAGGGAAGGCAAGTGGAAGAGAAATATCTTTGCAGCAGCTTTCCACATTATAGAGAGCCTCCACAAGATAAAGAGGTGAATTATACGTGACTCCCACCATGTTCCAAGGAAGATACAGGGCATTCAGCCAAATCAGAGATCAGACTGTGGTTGAGCCTTGCCTATGTCTGGCTTCTGTGGAGTGTACAAGGTAACCGGGGCTCCATGATGGATCTGCAGGAGAACTACACTTACACAGCTGTTATTACTCTTTATTATCAATTTTCAGCTCCAGGCCAGGCTTTCACTAATTCTTTCTGGATCTACTGCTGCATCTCTTGTGACTCCCATAACAAAATTTACCTCTATTTCAATCTACTCTATTCCCATTGACCCTAGGGAAAACTGTATAAAGATTAAATCTAAAAATAAAATTCATCTAAGCAAAATCTATTTAATGGTTTTGCATTGCTTTTAGAATAAAGTACCACAGCACTAATGTTTTTAAAAATTCCCAGTTTTTAATACACTTTTCTAATTATTCCAAATATATTATTCCAGTTAATCTAATTGATTCAACATATCCTGAGGACTTATTGTAGTTGGCACTTTTTTTTTTTTTTTTGAGACGCAGTCTTGCTTTGTCATCAGACTGGGGTGCAATGGCATAATCTCAGCTCACTGCAACCTCTGCCTCCCAGGTTCAAGCAATTCTCTTGCCTCAGCCTCCTAAGTAGCTGGGACTACAGGTGGGTGCCACCATGCCCAGCTAATTTTTATATTCTTTATTAGAGATGGGGTTTCACCATGTTGGGCAGGATGGTCTCAATCTCTTGACCCCATGATCTTCCCATTTCCACCTCCCCAAGTGCTGGGATTACAGGTGTAAGCTACCATACCTGGTCAAGTAGGCACTTTTATTTCTACTCCTTCCCATGCCTATCAGAAGTTTTGGATGCCAATATTCTTTCCAGCAACAATCCACTACAAATGACTCCTTCATCATTTCAATATAACAATTGAAATTGCCTATTTTTGACATTGACCTTCCAAGTATCTATTTACTTCCTTTGTATGTGATATATTACTGTTTGTCTTATTGATATTTGCACATATATAACGTGTCTGTACTATACAAACTATAGGCATGATGTCACTCTTTATTTCCATCTTCTCAATACACAGGCTATATTCAATAAAAAATGTGCTTGGTGAATTCCAAATGACAAAATTCAGTTCCAAGTTCATTAGTTCTAAATTCAGGCAATACTTGCCACTTTTGTGTATTGAACTTCTTTCACATGCAGTTTCATTAACAAGACAACAGCCATGTTAGGGAACTAACTTACAGAGAAATGTTACATATGATCTCATTAACTGTGTGTGATAACTAACCTTCCTTCAAAATTACTAATTTACTTATAATTTACATCTCTTTTCTTCATCCTAAGTAGGATCAGAAATATTGATTGCTTGCTTGTCTAGATTCCTAAATTGTTATGGTATGAGACTAGAACATTGACGAATCCAGTATTATGTATGCAATGACTACTTTGAGAGTTCCTTAATCTCTAATGTGAAATCCCAACTTTTATTTAGGTTCAATAGAGCAAATAGCATTTATTTTTAGGAAATCTCAGGAAGTTGCCATGAAACAAGGAGATATACATAGGGGAAAATGAATAGATGGGAATAAGATGCATTATTGATCAGTTACTTCTCTAGACAACATGGAATCTATCATGAGGAACTTCTTAGAAATCATTTAGCATGCATTTCAGAATGGCTTCTCTGAAAGATGGGAGGCTGGAACATTTATCTATGACTCACATCTTTCATTGGTTGTTGAGTACATTGCAGGTGTTAACATTCTCATAGTTCTAGGGACAGACTGAGCAAACTCCTGGGCATTTAAAATCCCCCAAAGGCAGAGCAAGCTGAATGATACTGAGTCCATGGTGGGAACGTGGCCACCAATCACAGCAATTACTCACATCAGCTTTAGCTAAAGTCTGGAGATATGCTGTGGTCACCAATGGTGTTGGCGACATCAATACTCAAAACGTATTCTAGGTAACCTGGGGAATTTTTAAAAGATATTTTACATGTGTTTCCAGATGGGTACCTGGTAGTATCCAATTTCTTAAAAGTTCTACTGCAGCTTCATAGTGTGTTACCACTGTGCTTAATGGACACTGCTGTAATCAGGAAGCCCTGAATCACTTTCACTGCAGCCTCTGGCTATATTTCCCTTTGTTAGGCACTTCTGCTGGTTAATTTTGGAGCTCATGAAAACTATTGCCTGATACTGTTCAAATTTCCATTAGGTGTCATATAGTTTCCAACAAATCACCATGGCCAATTGTATTAGTAATAGACTTGTGCTTGGAAGTATCTACCAAAATATCGAAGTCGATTTGTGGTTCGAATAGTGGTTCCAATAGCGCTGAAAAAATAATAGTAATTGTATATTTCTCACTTAGCTTTTTTGCTCCCTCACATGGGTTTCAAACTAAGGCTGTTTGGGCAGTGTTACTAATATTTCCCTCTCAGAAGGAAGGGGATTTTCTTTGTTTTATTCACTGTAATAGTCCCAGCATGTAGTAATGCCTTCTATATATTACACAATATTTTTGAATAAACAAATGACTGTATTACACAATTTCTAGTGGAATGGTCCCATTACTTTTTTTTTTTTCACAGTTCTCTTTCTCCTCTTACACCCAGTTGTTAATCCATGTTGTGAGAAGGGAGGTGAATAAAAGAGGTGTGAATAGACACAAACGTGAATATGTACATTGTAAGGTGGAAATTTCAAAATTTGATGTTTTTGCAATGTCATTATAATGAAGTAAGTTGGCCCCCCCTTTTTTTTTTAAGACGAAATTTCTTTCTGAAGATTCTACTCTTGAGCAGGTAAATCAATCACAAGTGAGCCCTCTCAGTAACTGGCAAGACACATCACTTACGTATTAATTTCAGCAGTAGTTACTAGTGAGTGCAAGTCAAACCTGCTATAGAACAACCACACTTAACATTTATTTATTTCTATAATACGTGACTCTGCTGCTTTATAATAATAACAAAACTTTGTTCAAGGAAAAGATTAAAATACCTTCTCCATAAATTATTTTGTCTTACTGTAAATGGAAGCATGACTTACGCTTTAAAGACCATTGCAACAGTTGAGTTTTTTTACATGAAGAAACATAGGCCCAAAGATATAATTTACTTTTCCAAACACAGTCTACTAAGAAATAATATTATCCAGTTCTTAACTTTCAATTTATTGCTCTTGTATTTTATAATGCTTTCCCTTAAAATCTCAAAATTTTACTGAAAATATAAACAATAAAGAAGTTTTAATTAATAAGGGATATCAACTGATAAATATATATTTATAGATAATTTAGCAATCTAATTTAAAGTTAACATTTAGGATAATATGAATTTTATTTACTGAGACACAATAACAACACATACTATTTCTTTCTTTATAAGTCTAATTTTTTTTTCAGATATCTCCCTGCCCTTTGTTGAAATTGACTTCAAAAATTATAGAAATGGAGAACAAATTAGTGGTTGCCAGGAATCAGGAACACTGTAGAGAAGAAGGCGGTGGGTGTGTTTTAAAAAAGCAATAAGAGGGGTCTTGGTGGTTATAAAACTGTTCTGCATCTTGACTGTACTGTAAAACTCCTGACTGTGATATGATACTGCAATTTTGCAATATAGTGCCATTTTTGGAAACTGCATTAAGGATCCATGGGATCTCTCTTAATTATTTTTACAACTGCACATGAATCTACAATTACCACAAAATAAAACACTTAATTTAAAAAATTTATTAAATACCATAACAATTTAGAATTTTATCACTTTGGAAATAAGTTGTAATGGGAATAACTAAAAATAGTATTTACATTATTTAAAATTATTATGCATGTAAAATGTTTGGAAACAATATTTAATTTTTTGTGTAGGTTAACATAGCTTATAGTAAAAAATAAACTTTGACTTATTGAAATAATGTCATTTTTATAATGGAAGTCTGCTTGCTTATTACTTATTTTGGGCTTCCTATTTTTTCTTTTCTCATTTACCTATAGCTTTAATGTAAGTTGTGTGACTTACATTAGTTGTGTGTTAGTCTTTCTATACTATTTCTTAGGTAAGTGTATATTTCCATTTTTTTAATGTGGATATAAGTAACAAAATTATTTCAAAATTTTATTCTTGTTCTCTTCTAAATCCAGGGCAACAAAAAAAATCAATGTTAATATTTCTATGATACATCTATGCTTTCATTAAAATCTTAATATGAAATGTTATTCCTGACATTCTTGTAACACTGTTTAACTACCGGGACATCTTTCAGGCCTAAATGATTCCACCTGTAAACTGTGAGGGTGGAAATGTGTGGGATGGTATCTATTGGCCCTTCTGAATCTCAATGCTATGAGTCTCTAAGTTAACCTTTTGGGAATTTTTCAAATGCGTTAGACTTCCCAGAGTGAAGGCAGCTAAAATGCATGAAATAGGTAAGTGTCACATGTAGAAACAGTCCTGTATGATATTTAATTGGAGAGACTGGGAACCACATTTTATTTTTAAAGCCCTTTGCAGACAAAATCCTCTCATTATTTGAATTGAAGTTTATCTATGACATCATGGCAGTAATTACTGTGGTGTATGGCATAATATTTATAAATTCATAAAGAATTATTAGGAAGTACATCTTAAAACTGTGTATCTCACCCCCTTTTTATGTATGGATGTATGTATGCGTTTATTTACATGCCCAAATATAAAAGTGGAACTCTTACTTTTTGACTGTGTTTTGAAGACTGAAAATTTTCATCTGCATGTGGAGCAGAGAAAGAAACATAAAAAACACAATATTTTCATTTAAAATCTAGAAAGATTCATTTTCTGGTGGAAAAAAAAGAGGCACATTTTGAAGCAAGAAGATGTGCAATAAATTTTGAAAAAGACTGAAGTTGTCATTCAGATTCCTAAAGTGTAAAATCCCTTTGCCCCTTTGATCATTGAAAATGAGTCTGAAGATCTACTCAGTGTCTGGCCACTTCAGATTAGGTCCTTTCCATGTCAAGTACTTGCTGAAATTACTACTTTTTCTTTTCTTTATATATGTTTCCTTCCCTCAGTGTGTCTCATGTCCAAAGTACACTGAACATGTACTTTTTGAAATTTTCGTATGCTGTAACTATACAACTTATGCCCTCCCTAGTTTAAACATTTTAAGAATAACAAGACAATAAAGCGTCTTCCTCAGGGTTAGATATTATTTTTTTCTGCCAAGAATGTTGTTTATTTCTGATATACTCCCCTTATAATAATTTCCTCCATAGACAATTACAGGGCATAGAAATTTAATATCAATTACCCTCAATTCAAAAGCGAGTAGCATATTTGTAAGCCTTAAAACATAAACAAAATGGAGTTGCCTGTCTAAGCCTCCAAAGATGAGAAAAAGATTGAAAACATTTAAAGAAATTATTTGTTATTCACTCAGAATCAATCTTTTATTAACAAATTATTTTTATGCAGACATGTGTTTGGGTCTGTGGATAATCAGAAGTGCTTATAATGGCAAGACAAATACATTCCTGGAAATATCACAGTTTAATAATTGGAAAGTAAAAAGTTGATATCATGTAAATCATCTAAAATGGTAAATGTGGTAGTATCATTAAGCAATCTAAACAGAGAGACTGATTTGTTGTTCTTTCTTTTAACAACCATGTTTTTATAGAAAGCCTTCCTAAAGTGTGAAAAATTCTTATTTTTTCTAAATATATTTTATTTTAAAGCCTTTATCGTTTTCTCATTCAAAATATGTCCAGTTGTCTGGCCTTCAATTTATTGATCTGAATGAATTTAAATCTGAAATAGTAAAATGTAATAGAAATAGCCAATGGCAGGAAATGTGTCTCTAAATAAAAATAGAGTTACCTGTACTAATAACACTAAAATAGCACAAGCTGCAAAAGTAGTTGGTTTCAAAAATTTTTTTAAATTACTAAGTTTTACTAGATGTCAATTATTACAACTCGGATTGAAAATGTAGCCCTGTTTATAAACCAATTATACATTGAGTTAACCAAGAAAATATTAAACATTTTTCTTCTTCTAATACCACTCAAAGTGGTAGTGTAATTTGAGATAGCATCCTGATTTCATGAACTTTGAGAGCAGCTACTTATGGAGCAGATTAATTACCAAAGACAAGAAGTAACATTTTCTGGTTGTGAAACTGTAGGTAGTCTAACTATATTCACAGCTGAAAATTAATATTATCTAGAACTCATACTGATGCCATCATATTGAATCTGCTACTCTAATATATAAAACAATTCATGTAGTTTCATGAATAGAAGATACAGGAAATCCTTGTTAGTCATTTTAGAATTTTACATACACATGCACACACCCACACACACTTACATATATACATATAAACAGAAAGAGAAAATTTGCTAATTAAAAATAAAAGTTTTGAGCATATTTTCTTTGAGCGTGGGTAATATTGAACTGATTCTTAAGTCTTTTGTGTTACTTCCAGAATTTTTCATCTTGACAAAATTTCTACCACTAAACTAAATATCCACCTGCCATAATCCTTAATTATTTAAAGCAAGTCTGCTATAAACATCCTCAGTCCAAAATGCAGCATTGCCAATGATCAGCTACAGATTTCAGATTGATCGTCTCATATCTTCTTCCATCTTTGTTCCTCCTAACACAACCCTCTGAATAATTGTCTTGTTGTGACTAGAAATTGCTGTGGTAGGCCAGACCTTATACTCTAATTTTTGCTTCCTTCATTGAACAATGAATGGAAATTTACTCTGCAACACAAGAAGTGTGATATTGATTCAGTCCCAGTGACAGGCAGAGGCAGCCAAACCAAATACCTAGTTTTGCTATACTAAAGAACTGCCTAATCAGCCAACTAACCAGGTGTTCCTTGGTCTAATATTGAATATTTATTTTAGATACAAGATCACTCATCCAGTAGTCACTGGGAATAATAAGCATAGTAAAGTTGTATTCCAGTGCTTCCTGGCCCAATAACCTTTTCCCGAACACGTTATTTAATTTGTGATCTCTCCTGGATGCCATAAAAGAGAACCTACATATTCAAACAACTTAACATAGCAGTTTTTCCCGGCAAATTAAAAAGAATCAAAGTTGTCAAAACTTTGAAGCAACCAAAATGTCCTTCAGTAAGTGAGTGGATGAATAAACTGTGGTCTGTCCAGACAATGGGATATTATTCAGTACTAAAAAGATGTAAGCTATTGAGCCATAAAAAGATATGGCAAAAATCTTAAATGCATATTACTAAGTGAAAGAAACTGATTTGAAAAGGCTACATACTGTATGATTTGAACTATATGACACCCTGCAAAAGGATAAACTATGGAGACTGAAAAGATCAGTGGTTGCCAGCAATTAAGGGATAGGGAGGAATGAATAGGCAGAGCACAGAGGATTTATAAGGCAGTGAAAGGTTTAACTGATAATAATATGATAATAATACCACTGCTCTGATAATAATATGATGGTGGATAATGTTGTTATGCATTTGTCCAAACACATAGAATGTAGAATACCAAGAGAGAACCCTAACGTAAATTACAGTGCTCAGATTATAATGATTTGTCAGTGTAGGTTAATCAATTATGATGAATGTACCACTCTGGTATGCAATGTCGATCATAGGAGAGCCTATGCATGTGTCCTGGGAGGGGAAATATGAAAAATCTCTGTAACCTTTTTTTCAATTTTGCTATGAATATAAAACTGCTCTACAAATTTAAGTCTTAAAACAATAAAAGTCCATTGCGCTTACTTCTGACTAGCCTCAGCTCATATTTACTGTGGCCCCGACTCTAGGTTTGAAAGTAGATGCATACTAGAAGCTGCACTCCTTCATTTGATTTTTCACAGATGCTGTCTCACACACTTAGGCATTTTCTTATGGTTCGGGAACAGTCAGAGAGAATGACTATCAAATGGGGACTTGAAAATAAAATTGGCTTTAAACTATTTCCTGTCTTCTTTCATGTCTAATGTCCTCTTTCATGTCCTAATGTTGTCATTGCCACAGAGGAAAAAGAGATGTATCTGTGCACACATCTGAAATATGACTTCAAGGCAAAGAACTAAAAATTAAATAGATCAATGAAAGGGAAGACACCTTGAACAAGGTCACTTAGATTTGATTAAATATATTAAATTGTTTAATGCTATTTTGTAGAATTTATTTAAGTCATTCCTTTGATCGTTGCACTTAAAAAGTCAAAAATATATAGTGAATACTTTTAACAAAATAATATTGAAAAACTTTCAAGCCTGATTGTTCACTAGTAAACCTTCCTCTTTCGTGTTGTAAATAATGCATTTGCTCTAAGTTCCAAACTGGCTTCTGTTTGCAAGACCGTTGATTCCTCTTTAATAACAGCTATACAAGGGGAAGAAATTGTCTTTATCATATTAGCAAATTTGAAGCAACCATTAATTTCTACTTCTCACCCTATGGGATTCTACCGTCATTCCTAAATGTTTTCTGATGTTTCCCTCATTTTTTCCATTTTCCAGTTTCTGGCTTAGTTCTCTTCCTGGTCGTTTATCAATCGAATGACAGAAAGCAAATAACAATATTTCTATTTTCACTTCTTTACTTCCAATCCAGATACCATGAAATTGTCAGCATGGTCCTTCACATATACAAATGCTATTTGGCTTAATCTAAGTGGCTTATTATTGTTTCAAAATAAAACCCTTGGAGTAGCTGGGAAGGTTACCCTGATTTGCTTATGTTTCTCCCACTGCCTTTCTTTGCACTCTATGACCCAATTATGTTAAGCATTTGAAGATTCCCTAATAATGTGAGCTAATATTTGGCTCCTTCTCCTTGATGTCGCCCCTAGTGCCTGGAACATTTATTTTATTTTATTGTTTTTTCTTATGCTGAAGATTTCCTATTCATTTTTTTATACCTCAGTTATGTCAGGAAACACTTCCACCATTTTACTCTTCAAGCGCTTCTCTTATTAGCTTCATAACGACCCTGCACAAACTTATCTTCTGTTTACTGTCAGTTGTTTGAAGGTACCTACTGTGTCTCAGGGTTAAGCATAATGTTTATCATATAGCAGTCACTCATCAAAGGGTAAAAATCCACCAGAAAATAGACTTCAAAGTAGGTGCCCCACATGTCTCATTCTTAATGGATTTCTTGTGTATGTCCATTGCCTAGAATAGAGGAATACTCATTAATCCTTATTGAGTGAATACATGAATTAATGAATGAATAAACTTTATGCCATTTCTTTTATTTTTCAAAATCTATTTTAAATTTTAATAGAAACTAACATAAAATATTTAAATAAAATATTCCACAAACAGGATATTTATTTTAAATAGATATATGATTTATATGCATATAACAATATTAATTATAATAATAGAAAAACATTTCTTATACAAATTATTAAATTAGGACTTTTTCTCCTATGATTGTTACACAACAATCTTTAATATGTATTCCCTTCATCACCTGTTAGTCACACATATACGTGAACAGAAAAATAGTATCTGTTGAATTTCTAATTTATTTCTCTGTTTCACATTTATTTGAAATAGTAGAACAAAATTTAACACTACATAGAATAAGAAGCTAAACTCTCTAGAGCCATATTATCCATATTGAGAGTAATGTAATGTCAATTTTTAATTTGAGGATTATTCATAAACAATTTAATACTAAAATTTTTGATGCCACGTAATTGTGTGCTTCTTTTTTCCAGTCACTAATATTATGTTATTTTCAAATTTATATATTTGTGGTAACCAAAATATTAAACACAACAAAAATGATAAAAAAAATGTCTAATTATGTTCAAAATAACAACCAAATATTCTGAGGACAATCTGTTTGCATTATTCAATATCTCTCCAAAAGAAATTTATTAGATCAGAGAATCTATAGTAGCCATAGGTTATTGGCCAACTGTTTTCATCATCTTCCTAGATACTGCTTACAAGCAGATGTAACATGAGGCTGACCTAAACTGGACGATTGTTTTCACTGTTCTATCTGTCTTCCATCTCTTTAGATAGCACCAGGTTCCCACCTCTGTAATTTATCCAATTGAGTATAGTTCTCATCCCGAGAGTGGTCTAAAGCAATGAATAATTTTGTCTTGATAATATTCTGAACCTATTTGATCCCACACTAAAGAATAAATCCTAAGACATGAGTGGGTTATATTATGGAAAAGATTATTTTTTTTACTATATTAATGTTGTGAGCATGATAGCCTGAAGCTGAGTATAAATGAAGTAGGGTGGAACTGGGGTAAACTACACAAAGCACAGAACACTGACTATATAGACAAAGCAGAGCTGCGAGATGAAAGTGAGCACTTTTGTTTGAGGCCTGAATTAAACCATCCTAGATGTCAAAATTATCCATGAGGTGTAACTTATGTTAGCCAGTAAGTTACCTTTTTAGTTTTAACTAAGGCAGTTCAAGTTGGGTTGTATTTAACTTGCAACTGAAAATGTCTTAGCCTCTATAGCACCTAAATAATAAAGGCCTTTGCTTGTGAAATATCTATAAGGGGATTTTTTATTCTATTCAATTATATCTAAGTGTTAAGCATATCTGTATCTAAAGATATTCTTTTACACATGATTTATGAAAGCACTGTTGTGGATATTTTGTCTATCTCATTTTTCCTCTTAAAATCTCATACCAATTTCAAAGATTAAAAAACAAAAAACAAAAAACAAAAAACTGGGGCTAGAGAGGTAAAGTCATAGATTCACTACCATGTAGCTGATGAGTGATGGAACCAAAATTCTAAGTCAGACTGTGAACCCAGAGAATATGTCCCCTTAATTACCATGGAATAGTTTTCATTCAAGTTTACATATAATAAGCTCTAATGAGTAAGTAGTATAGACCACTGGCGGATGCAGCAGAAATAGAAGGAAAGTAGAAATTACTATACATTAAAGCGATTGTAAGATCATTTCAAAGTAATGAAAAGCTAGGGCAATTTTAGTCTGGGTCTGAAGGTGGAAGTCTAATTCTAAAGAAATAAGAATGCCAGTTAAGGAGACAAAGTTTGAAGCTACTTGTTCTGTCTTAGAGTGGAATATTCAATCCAGACAATCCCAGTTAAGTCCAGACCATCCAGTACCCTTGACCCAACTCCAACACTCCAACTCTCTGAGGCAGAGGGATTCTCACAAATTCCCATCACTCCAATATGTAACTGAAGCCAAGCTTAGTTTAGAACATCACCACTATAAATGGATATGAAATGTAGGTGACCATAATATTTTCCCTAACTAGTGTTTACCAAAGATCGTCTTGTAGCAAAGATATTCTTGTAAGAAAAGGCCTGAGGAATTTGGGAAATGCTGCAATGTATATCTTCTTTTTGAATAGTATAATGTGTATTTGAAAACGTTCACAAGATGTACTGCAGCAGTAATTGTTGAGCACAATTTTAAAAACAGAATTTTACAATAATATATTTTCTATGCAGCTCGGATTGGTATTTTATGTTAAGAAATATTGATGCAAACATATTCTCTTCCATATAAAACTTTAAATCATATTTGTGATACTTTTTTCATTTCTTGATATTTATTTTTTAACTAAAAAACAAGTTACAATCAGAAGAATAAAGTACAAATACGAAATTACATTGTAATATTCTTTATTATTTTGTGTTGTGTTGCATATTCAAAACTTGAAAACTCAAATTTGATCCGTGCAGAGCTAAGTACAAAATATATATATATGTGTATATATATACACATATATATATATTTTTTAGAGGTTAAATGTTATATAAATATAAATATATGTTTAAAAGAAATATATTACATATATTTATATTCTATATGAATTCTATATTTATATTCTATATATATTCTATTCTATATAAATAGAAATATATATTACAGATATATATTTTAAATATAAATATATATAAATTTGTTTTAAAAGTTGCATAATTGTCCTTCCAAATGCCTAATACAGACACCTGCACTATTTATCATGATAGGAATGTTTGAGAAGTATCTATCTTTCTGGTAAAATAGCCCAGATTCATAGTTCCAAGTTTGCTATGCAGTAAAAAAACTGAATACGTGTCATTAGAACAGTGTGAAAAGCTAAGCTCAATTATACTCCTCAGTGTGAGTTATATACAGACATTCCCAGGTTTCATTTTTATGAGTTTAACTCTGTTCAGCTAGTGTATCAAAAGAGGATTAAAACCTGAAAGATATCGAGGGTAGAACAGACCTGTGCTGAGGGAGGTCCCTGAGCACTATCACTTGAAAATATTTGGCCCTGATAAAAAAGATTGTCAGATTTTGTAGGAACCTCAAGTCTGTAGGTGATAGAAACCTGGTTTATTTCTAATTGGGGTTGGGGGGGGGAAGCAAAAGCAAGATCACAAAAATAGCCTTGCCTATTTGACTTTGCTTTAATGTGGCCAATTAAATTATAACATCCTGTGCCTTGTCAGTCATTGATTTACATACAGACAGATGTTAAAAATACTATGAGAATCCTATACTTTCTAATAATTACTATAAGGCCAAAATATGTATACCTTTTCATTAATCTTCTGTAAGTGCTTAAAAATGCAAATACCTTATACAATGTTATGCTTAAAATTACATATCCCCACATGCTTATGCTGTTCATTTCAATCCCTCAGAGTTTGCAAGGGTATGCTGCCTCTATTAATAAAATCAAACCTACATTTTCCTAAGTTTAACACAGGAAGGAGGATTTCCAGAAAGTAAGTAGCTGGAGCAAGTGGCACCGACTCCATCATTCCGCAATTTATCTTCTCTTGATGTCTTTCATTTGTTTTCTCTGCCATTAACAAGCAGTTTGCCTGGGATGCACAACTCACTATTTAACTGTCTGTTCTAGTAGTATGTCGAAACAGCTTTCATAGAAGACATTTGAAACTACCAACGAACTTCATTAAAGATCATAAAAAAAATGAGAGGATTAGGCACAAATCATATATCTATTAAATATTGGGGCTTCCAAAATAGTTTTGGCATCTACCATATCAAGTGTGCTCCTGGGAACATAAATGCCACCCAGGTTCAAGTAATTCTTCTCAAACATTTCTGTGTTAAGCTTCAAATTGTGACATGAATTTATAGTCATCTTGTTTATATGTTTCTTTTTCAAAATCCAAACCTATCTTACATGTAGGAAACTGTCCCGACATGTATGAATTAGGAATTATTTCTTGGCTATCTTGATACATTCATGATTGTGAAGGAATATATTATTACTCTCAAGTGTTTCTTCTTTCCCTGTGAAAAAATTACATTTTCTCACCTTGTAGATTTCAGACATGGTCACCTTATAGTGCCCCTTACTGTCAGGATAATGCTCATCTCACCCCAGTGATACCAGTTTTGTCCATGTGACTTGCTAGACAAGTGAAATACGAATGAAAGGAATATTTGCCACTTCTGAGCAGGGTGGTGAGGAGTCATCAATATTTTTACGGTCTGTTTCCTTCAGCAATAACGCAGATAAGATTCTTCCATAGGTCTTGATACAAAAGCATTTGAACCATAATAGATATATAATATGAAGGAGATAAAAGACACAAATTCATGTATTATCAAATTTAACTAAAATTCTTCAGATCATTTGTTACCACAACGTAATTTATCTTAATCTGGCCAATACAGTGGTCAAGACAAAGAAAGGCATTTTCTACTCTGGAGGCTATTGGCTTTGACTTTTATGATATGTTTTACATTTCCATCTTAAGATGTTTCTTTGCTATTTCTTCTTCTTAATGCTGAAACAATAATAGAAACTTTTTATGATACATATAGCTAATATCTATGTGAGATACATTCCAAGACCCCCACTGGACACCTGAAACCGTGGATAATAATGAACCCTATAGGGACTATATTTTTTCCTGTACATACATACCTATGATAAAGTTTAATTTATAAATTAGGCACAGTGAGATTAACAATAATAATAAAGTGAAACAATTGTAACAATATAATAAAAGTTAATGTGGAATATGTTCTCTCTTTCTCTCAAAATATCTTATTGTATTATACTCATCCTGTTTGTGATGATGTGAAATTATATAATGCTTACATTATAAGGTGAAGTGAGGCAAATGACATAGGCATTGTGGCTTAGAATTAAGCTCTTAGTGATCCTCTGAGGACATATGCCAAACAAAGGGATGATTCACATCCTGGACAGGACAGAGTGGGAGGGCGTGAGATTTTATCATGCAACTCAGAACAACGTGCAATTTAAAACCTATGAATTGTTTATTTTCTGAAATTTCCATTTAGTATTTTCAGACTGCAGTGGATGGTGAGCAACTGAAATCATGGAAAACAAAACAGAGGATGGAAGAACTGCCATGTAGTAAAGTCCAAGTCAACATTATAATCACCATTTAAATAATTGTGAGTCAAACACACTATTGTTTTTGTACAAAATAATGCAGTGATTTCACAGCGGAATGATTAAGATTTTGTATGTGGAAAACGAAACAACCACTGAAGGAACTAACAGATCATTTTGAGGAGTGTCAGCTTAGTGGCAAAGCTGAAAAGCCCACTGGCTGCCCTGAACATTCTGGTGCGGCATTGCAGAAATCATCCTGCTTGAACTGGTCAGTCTATTCACAGCGAGGTGAGGCGTCCCGCTGATGCATCTGATTGCTCTCCGGTAGTTGATGCAGATGTAAAGGGGAATTGATATAGCTTTTTGCTTGCAGTCAAAGCCTGCCTGTGGTTATTGGGCATGCCCAGCTCTGACAGCCGTTTTTAATCTTCCACACATGATAAGAGAGAGGCAATGACAGCAGTAAGGAGATAGTGGTTTCTCCACAGGAATTGAACCTAAAAATCAGAAAATCCAAGACAACTATAATTCAAGTTAGTTTTACTTCCACCATCAACCCCTATGACCCTTATGAATCAGGCTTATCCTGGCCTTCCAGCTCCTTTCAGGGGCCAAACTTTCTGATGAGTGAAAGAGTCTTTCTTGTAGTTGACATGTTCCACTCTGAGGACTTCCACATTACCCTTTTTCTATCCCTGCTCGATATACTACCTCCATAAGTCACACAGTCACACTCACACGCTCACATACACACAAATACACACACACACACCCCTTTCTAAATCAGTCTATTCATTTTCAGCAAGAAATTATAAAGCAAATTATTCTGAAGATATTTCTGCTTGAGCAATAAATGTAAATCACTTACATTCCTTTAATTCGTGACAGAATATTTAGATAATAGAACACAAATGACAAAGGAGATGTTTCGGCAGCCATAAGTTGCGATTGCTTTTATGCTTAAATTCTGTGGTTGCAATTTAAAAAAAGCATACATGGGCCAGGCAAGGTGGCTTATGCCTGTAATCCCAGTACTTTGGGAGGCCAAGGCAGGTGGGTCATAAGGTCAGGAGTTCAAAACCAGCCTGGCCAACATGGTGAAACTCTATCTCTATCAAAACTACAAAAATTAGCCAGGCGTCATGGCAGGTGCCTGTAATCCCAGCTACTCGGGAGGCTGAGGCAGGGGAATCGCTTGAAACCAGAAGGCAGAGGTTGCAGTGAGCAGAGGCCCCACCACTGCACTCCAGCCTGGATAACAGAGTAACATTCTATCTCAAGAAATTAAAAGCATACATCATACAACATTAAATTTAGTACTTATCATAATGAGCTACATATTTTGAGTGAATATTTTCCAAATTTATTAATATTTACTTCATATATACATCAACCAAAATAAGTTACAAAGGTTTAACTTTTTTAAAAACATAGTGGTTTTTTTAATTTTTAATGAATATTCCCATTTATATCAAAAGTAGGCTAAATTTTGAAAGCTGAAGGAAAAACAGGACAAATCAGGTTTCTAGTTTTACCAGAATGACTATAGTATATTGCAGAATTTGGAAATTTTCAGTTTGTCTTATTAATTGTAGCTCATGTTTCTTCAGACTGAGGTCATATTTCTGATAAAGGTGGAGATTATTACAGTAACTCAGTCTCAACTATAATGCTTTACTCCTCAATGTTTATTTATTGATTAAATTATTTTACTTCTTTTAAATAAAACAAAAATATTATTCTCATTAAAATTTAATATGCTGTACAGATTACACCTAGTTTAAAATATAAATTGTTCCCAGAATTATTCTAATAATATTTGCTGTATTATAAGTAAATCCAATAGCAAACAGATTGTAACCTGTCCCTTCTCAAAATTTATAAGTAGTTAACATAATTTTGTTATTTAAATTTAGGATATGTTATTTCATGCATTATTTTAAATGTGCTGTCATCTCCTGAAATAATACTTATAAAAACATTTATGAGGCATATATATTTTTGTTTCAATGACTAAGGTTTATAAGTTATATTAAATACTTTAGGTTTTTATAATTAAGGCATAAAAATGAATATGTGCTATCATATTACTTAATGATCTACCTTAAGAAAAATCATAAAACTATATTAGACAAATATAAGTACTCAATTTCACTTTATCATATTTAAATATACTGATATTTTAGTTGTCTTGAGAGGACAACACGGATTTCTATGATCATTAAACCTAAGTAATATTTTTATTGATTATGCAGCAGAATTGAGCAAAATACCGATTAATTGTCCAATAATCATTAGTCAATCAATTTCTTCATTTGAGTTTCTCTGTGTCTGTGTGCATGTGTGTGTGCACATGTTGAAGACATATGGGATCAGATGTCTAAATAAAATAATTCAGGAAACTAAATTCTTACTAGCTTTTTATTTATGTTTACTTGTCTTAAGGGGGCAGCAAAACCACACAAAGCATTGGATAGTATTAAATTCAGCTTATGTGTCCAGAACTAAAATTATATGCAAGCATTTACGTGATAATAGAAGTTAAAGACAATGTGGTGATGTTTCTTATTTCAGGTCTTTATGAAAGTGTTTTAGTAGGATAGCATCTTTTCTGGCATCTATTAAAGATGCACAATTTACCCATTCATCCAAGTATCTGCTGTATGTCACAGCAGTTTAGTAAGACAGGTATAAGATGGTTGTTGCTGCCATGAACTGTGGTTGCATAAGAATCTTTTCATAAGCATAATTCATATACAATTGCTTTCTTTAGTCATTACTAAAGCCTAGGGAATGTAAAATGTTAAAAACATGATGGAAATTTCATACATGGTTTCTTAAGAGACAGTAGGTTCTATACTGACATGTTGATTCATAAGTGACTTAAATACAACTTGGTTGATCTAATACGATTTTATTTTTAAATATTTTTCAGATTATTCTCAAAGTAATGTCAAACATGTGTTTTATGACTAGACAATAGAAGTTGTAAAGTAATCTATACCCTTTCCAAAAAAGAACTTTACCATTGGAAAATTATTAAATTCTACTGAAGTCACTGGGCAGCTCTTTGTAATGTAACTGCCTATAACTACATTATTACTCCTGTACCTCTGTATTAGTCCATTTTCAAGTTGCTGATAAAGACATAGCTGGGACTGGGTAATTTATACATGAAAAAGGGTTTAATATACTTCCAGTTCTACATAGCTAGGGAGGCCTCACAATCATGGCAGATGACAGGGAGTAGCAAGTCACATCTTACATAGACGGTAGCAAGCAAAGGGTGAGCTTGTGCAGAGAAACTCCCATTTTTAAAAAAACATCAGATCTCATCTGAGACCCATTCACTAACATAAAAAGAGCATGGGAAAGACCTGTCCCATGATTAAATCAACTTCCACTAGTTCACTTAAACATCACATGGGAATTATGGGAGCTGCTGGGTAAGATTTGGGTGGGGACATGGAGCCAAACCATATCAAGCTCTGAAGCATTCGTTATAATAAATGAAAATTTGAATGATTATTATAGACCTTTTCAACCAATTCAAATATTTTCATCCAATTTAAAGCAATTCAAACAAAGCCTAGGAATATACAAAGTTGATGTAAATACACCTGAGAATGTATACTTGTATAACATATGAATATTTTGTATATACGTTAAAAGCAATGTAATAAAAGTTTAAGCATTTTAGCAATACTTCAATAAGATCACACATTTATGCTTACATGTAGTTCTATCAATCTTCATGATTTGGCTTCTAAATTCTCAGCAGATTAAAAGCAATGAATAAAATATTGTGGGTAGGCCCACAGGAAAACCTGATGTGATATAACATACACTATGTGTCAAATCAAAGAAACGATTAACAAAATTTGCATATAGGCACTTCAACAAATTCCAGTCTATATAGTGTAATAATAGTTTTAGAAAGCTAGATAATTCTTGGCTAAAAGCATAATCTGTATTATAATCTTACATAACAATTGAAGTTAAAGATCATTATGTTGTCTTCTAGAAAAGATTAAATTATGTTTAAAGTAGTACTTAATAAAGCAATAAATAAATATCCAGATGCTATTTTAATAGTTCAATATTGGAAATAACCTAAATAATCTTTGGTATATCCATATGTTAGCATATTACATACTGATTATCAGTTATTTTTCAATAATTGGTTAAATTAAAAATTAATATATTAGGTTAAAATGAAGACTAAGAAGAATATACTTAATTAGAATTTCCATTTAGTAATATTTTATATTTAGTAACTAATTATAATAAAATGCTTTATTTTATTTATTACAACAGCATCTGGCCTGAGAATATATATGAATGCTAGAGTTTTATAAAATATCACTACTAAATAGAACATTAGAAGCATTGATGCATTTTGACTTGTCAAGTATGTTTCCCATTCATTCTTTTTGCTTTTAACAAATTTCCATTGAACACTTACTATGGACTAAATGCTATCTTAGGTCATAGGGACTTACTAGTGAGAAACGTAACTCCTGAAAGAGTTTATAATTATTGATGGAGCTCAATATGCAAACATATAAGGTAATTGCAAGAGTCACGAAAGTGTCTTGATAGGAATCAGAGGGAGCTATAGAACCAAATAAAAAGAGCAAGGAGAACCATACAGAAGAATGTGTGAGGATGAGAAAGCTTAGTGGGAGATATCAGGTAAGAAAAAATATAGGACTAACAAGAGGGAACAATACTTGTGAAGGTTCCCTGAGGGAGGGCATGGTGTGATTGGAGAATGAAAAATGATTCCACATATCTAGATCAAACCGGGTGGGTAAAGAGGGAAAGAGTAAAAAATGCAGCTGTACAAGAGTGCCCTATAAAACTTAGTAATACTATAGGACTTTATCCAAAGGCAAATTGGGGGTTATAAATATTTAACAAGTAAAATAACATGAACAGATTTGAAATTCAGATGGTCATTCTGATTACAGGGTATAAAATGGATGAGAGGGAAACCTGCACAAAGCAGGGAGACTTTTTGCAGTGATGAAGTTATTGCAGTAATTTAGATTGAAGAATTATAGGAGTCTGGAAGAGGATAATCACAGTGCAGGAATTTGAAAGTGAGGACCCACACTTAACCAAGGAATGGAGACATTGAATCATCCTTGGGTGAACTGACTAAACTGAGTTTTATTACCTGCAAAGCCAGGAATAGCTGTGGGATTTGGTAACCCGCAGAGGTCCTCTTGACTTGTTAGATGCTAGCTGAACAGCCTGCTAGATTTCTTTTCTTCTTTTCTTTTTAAAATCCAACACTCACTCTTTTTAATGCTAGGGAACAGAGGTTAAGTCAGGGATTCGTTTTTTTCTAGCTGGTGTTGCCATCACAGGATGATTCAGTGAAGCCAGCTGGCCATATGCAGGCCTCTTTGGACTCCTTCACTTGCTAATAATGGAGAGTTGCAGAATTCTCGGTTGAACATGAAGAGTGAACTTAATCAAAAGGTGTGACTGATCACTTGCACATGCTGCTGCCAATTATTCTTTCTTCAGCTACAGCTTATGGGATAGTTTTCCTCAACTGACTGTATTCTGATAGTAGTAACCTGGGATGGAGCTCTGGAGAAGGACACATATAGTAATGAGACTTCCTAAATTTCAGTTTTGAGCTCTGTAAAATGTACTAACTGACCCTAGATAACTATTTTGTAGAAACATGGGTTCCAGAGGCAATCCTGCATTTCATATATTGCAGCAGATTTCTCTAATTGCCTTGACTTCATATTAGCAGTCATTGTACATTTGATGCAATGGGAGACCATTTAGTTGGAGATGAGTTGATTCATTGTATTATTGCTATAATATAAAATATTTTCCAAGGAATATGTGTGATGCATTAAATCTGTACAGAAAATGAGTTATTATAATTCAAAGAAAAATTATCCTATCTTCCCTCATATAAAAGAAGTAGGAATAATGGGAATAACTAATAATTACTAAAGAAAAAAATAGATAAGTGGCTCAAATTTAAAATGTATTTTGCAGTCACCATTGACAGAGTAAATGGTTTCTTAAATATTTTTTATTTGGTAATATATAAGAATTGACTTTCATGTTATTCTGTACATGACTGGCGGTGATTCTATAATAACAGAGTGTTACTTGTTAATCATGCAACAAAGAGAATGTGACTTAGTGATCAATGGCAATTACATTAGAATTGCAACATATGGTAAATTGAATCTTTTTGTACAGTGGTGTTTAGTTGTTTGAGACCATGTTCCAAATTAATGGGAACATCAGGTAAATTTAACATCTTTACTGTTTTAATTGGTCCTAAAGTAGGTAATTATGTTATCTATAAAGTCAGTTTGTCCTTTTTTCATTATTTATGACACTAAATTGTACACCAGGCATACACTAATCGCAATGCAATTGTAACATATATGATTGGAGCCTGCTCCAAATGCAGCCCAAGACATGAAAGAAAAAGAAGCTGGAAGTTACCCTGAGCATGTTTTCTGTTGCAGTGAAAAGTTGTTTTTCTGTTTTTGTTTTTGTTTCAATAAAGTTGAAGTAAAGATACAGCAGTGTTTCTAAAATTTTTAAAATATTTTAAAATGTCTAATAATTGAAGAAGAACCAAATAGTTTTTCTTTTGGAGTGTTTGGTTTTAAAGCTAACTGGTTGTTGTGGAGTCTTCAATATCCTAATTCTTGTCTTGATAAACTCAAAGATTTTGCATAATGAACAGTTGTTGAAATATTTTGAGTCCTTCTTGGAAAAATCGATGGTCTTCTTAGTTGTCCCTTCATCAGTGGTTCTCAACTCTGGCAGCACATTTGATTTACCTATAAAGATTAAAAACAAGTCACAGTTTCCAAGACCTACTTGTAAAGATTCTGATTTAATTTGTCAGAGCGTGGGCCAGGACAGTGGTATGTTTACAATTTCCCCAGGTGATTAGGTCACACAGCAGGAGATGGTAACCGTAACTGTAAATAAACGTGGCTCCTACAACAGGAAAAGATAAAAATTTAATTTATATGGTCTTTTATGACCATATTGACAGTACAATTTGGATTTAACATATAGGAAAAAAAAATAACATAGGACCTGCTGACATTTGGAAACACAAATCCAAATTGAGCAAGATGAGCAGTTAGTAAAATACTGTTGAATAAGATTAGAAAGTCTTATACATATGACAGTTTTGATGAAGTTTCCATTTTGCAACTTAAAAACAAATAAACAAACAAAAAAACCAGTGATATTTGGACCACTAAAGAGTGAATTGAGGCAAGGAAGTGAATAAAAATCATCTCCATTCCAGTGCCTGGTGTTCATATCTTCAGATACTTAAGTGAAACGTTCTCTGTTTGGATTTGACAAGTCATACTGACATTCACTGAGAAGTTACTATGGTAGAGTGTGGATTTCACAGATTAACTTTTTAGCTTGTCAGAGAAATCCTAAGAAGGATGCTATTATTATTCCAATTCTGCAAAGCAGAAACTTAAGTACAGAGGAGTTCAATAATGCGGCCAAGTCTATGCAGCTACTAAGTATTACTAAGTCCATCTGATCCAGTCTGACTCCAAAGCCTACTTGTATGACCTGTCTCTGTTTCTATGACATGTGACCTAGGTAAAATGCACTATGGTCAATACCAAGGCCAGGATGTGTCATGAAGGAAAAGCGACTGATTCTTCTCTCGGTCTTGCAAATTTGTCTCTTCTTCAACATGAACTTCTGCAATGAGCTTGCTTTATACATAATCCATGGAGATTGTCTCACTGCCTGCCTTGTGCAGAGGCCAGCTGGGGTTTCTGGAAGGAATAAAGAGATGTGATCCAAAGACAGCTATTAAAAAACACATACCTTTTATTTATACCCTGTGAAAATATAAAATGCTCTTTGATATTTACCTATCTAGGTGATAAAGTATCTTCCTATGAGAATTCCTAATAATACAACAATTCAGAAGCATGATAAAATTAATTTTCAGTTTACATCTTTGTAGACATAGAGAGTAAACTAATAGTGACAAAAAACTATACTTATAGGACTTTTTAAGTTTTTCTGAAAACTTAAAAGATTTTATATTTTATATAAAATTGTATATATATTTTATATTTTTTATATTTTATATTATAAAAATAAACATACACATTATATAATTGTATTTATATAAAATAAACATTTTACTATATTTTAAAACATTACTCATATCTGTCATTTATTAATGAGATCTCAATCCTAACAATTTAAAATAAAGAAGAGAGATCAAATTCACACACATGCAGGCCATGAGTTAAATCTGAGAATATGGAAAACATTAATTATATTCCAGAGTTTATAGCAAAAGTTGGAATGTTAAAAGAAGACTTCGTCATAGAAACAAGAAAATGGTAGAAGCATTCTTATTTTATGTTAAAAAAAAAGGCAGTGAAAGAAGTGTGGAATTAGAAATAGATGCAGAGTAATGATATATTTTAATAAAGATATCTACTTTGAGCATTAGGTTAGTCCAGAATAAGTTGAGCTTAATAAAAGGATGGACAGAAACAATAAAGAAGGTATGTCCACCTGTGGCCCAAATATAATGGAGAGTAGATACATGTTTAAAAATGGAGACATACAAAACAGAGAGATACACAAATATAGAGATGACAGGGAGACAGACAGTGAAAGGAAAAAGGGATAAATGAACCAGGGTCTGCCTATGTGGCTGAAATCCAAAATAGCTTCTGAAGAAGACAGCAGAGAAACAACTGGAAGAAACAGCCAGTAGACGAGGTGAGTCTGTGGTTTCTGACACTGGAGAAGGTATCAATTACGTCATAATTCCTGACAGTTTCCCTAACTTACATAGAAGGATTAGAAGAACCCATGGGTAAAAGGCAAGGAAGTGCTTTGACTGAACTCTGAAATTCTTGGGTGAAAGGCATAATAACTTTGAAGGGAAGACTTTGAGTTTCTCAGGAATATCAGATGGTGTCATAATAAAGGAAAGCTATTTAAAGCAGATGCATATTCTTTAGGGAAAATACCAGACTCAGTTCCTATGGATGCAGTAAATAAAAACAGGCTGAATTTATTTCCTTTCTTAATTTTTTGAAGTAACAATGCTAGTTTCCATTTTAGAAACTTTTGCTGTCTTACTCTAAGCTCTTTACTCCATAGTCTAAAAAGAGGATTATATATTTATAATGAAAAGTAAATTTCCTAAGTTCTTGTAAGATTGCATGTGTGTATTCATTTAATATTTGTTAAATCAACCACAATAAGTTTAGACAAAATTAGGAAAAACTATACTTATAAAAATTGAACTGCATTTCTTTTTATCATTTCTCCATAACATTATCTTGTGGATTTAATTCACAGACAATAAGTTTTATTCAAAACGGAAATAAATGTAAATGATTAGTTAAAGCTGCTTTATAAAGTACAACATAATCCTATGATTAAAGTAAAGTTGCAAAATAGTATTTGATTACATGAAACAATATTAATGATATATATTATGTAAAAATATGTAAGTTAAAAACATTACCATTTTCTTTTAAAATATTCCTTATATGCATAAATGATGAGAAAGAGAGAACTAACAAACTATACATTATACTACTAATATTATTTGTCCCTGGATGATGAAGTTAGGATTTTATGGGAGACTTTTGCTTCTTTCTATGTTTCAATGATTTCTGAATCATATATAATAATCTCTTAAAATAAGAAGAAGTTTATTTTTAAATGATTATCAGGTGAATTATTACATTTCCTTTAGGAAAGAAATATGATTTTATTGATTGATGAATGTAAGGAACTTTTGTAAAAGGTATACATTTATGTTTATATCCTTAGAGGATTAGATTACCATTTTACTCAAACTTTATATATTTGTAAATGACTACATGTATATGTAAATATATATATGTGTAAATATGTATCACATACAGTTAAAAGCAGAACAATATTTTTAATAGTCATACTTTAATGTCTTCACTGTGATTTTCTGCCAATAAGATGAAAGCAGATTACTGTCCTTGGGTGTATATGCAATAGAGCATTTTACAAACTGTTAGAGATGGATTTCAAGGTACCTCTGACCAGTAGTTATCTTAAATGTGAGCTGCATTATCCTTAGCTTTCAAGATCCTTTGATCTGTTTTATGATGGGAAGAGAAGGAAGCTAACAGTGTTACCATTCAAGAACTTTTTGGGAAAAGTACTTTGACTAATATTTTTCTTTTCATTTACCTGCAAAAGCCTAAACCTAAAATTATTTTGGTAAATGGAAATACTTTTAATTATATAAGTTATATTTATTAACAAATGAAAATTTAATCAGGATTTATATGTTTATGGTCATTTATTAAGGAAAGTAAAACTCAGCAGTCAACTAAAATTTTAGTTTACTGAATTGAAAGTTTTACAGTAATTGTAGCTAAAATCTGCCTTAAGAAAAATACAACACGAAACCAATTGCAAAATATGTGACTAGATAGATATTTTCTGACAATATCTACAGGGCATTTAAAAATCCAAACAATTGCTTCTTAGCCTTTTGGCTAAGTATAGTTTCTGTTCTTATCAATTTTTAAAGAAACAAACAAGCAATGATATTAGCAAATTCTGTCAGATACTCAACTAACTGGCAGAGACTCAAGTAAGTTTAAAAGAAAAATGACACAGATATCACCAATTTAGTCAAAATAGTCAATCTTTTAGCCCCATGAGGACACAACCTAAATGCACCTATTTAAAGATCAAAGATAAACTAAGTTGATTTGGAACTTTGATCTTCACATGACTGCTGGAGTTGCACGTCTAACTTGAATAGGGCATTTTGTTTTGTCACTAGTCTAATTCTTCCACCAACCATTGTTATCCGTTAAATCCGAGGTGCAGGACGGATGGATGGGAATAGTAAAGCAATTATGTGAGAGGCCTGGGGCAATGATAGCTCTGGAAGAAACACATGTCTGTTTGTGAGCAATTTTCATACATAAAGATGGAAATTTCTAAATGCTTGTGCTCAGTTGAAGAACAGTCAAAATACAGATTTTTATTTTTAAAGTAATAGTTTTAGGTGCATTGTCATGAATAATGTAAGAGAGCATTAACCAGAATGTTCAGGACTTGATCTGCTCTGCAGCAATTATAGTCATAGATATCTTAGGTATTGATTGTAAAGATTTTTCAGTACACAATATAAGCTACTCATCCCTTTAAATGTTATTCTGTAAAATATTCAAAAGAAATGTAACTTCATAAATTGTTTTACCAGAAAGACAGACAGGGAATTCTCTGATCATACGTTTTGATAGGTAGCCTTCCATACACTGGGGCTAATCATTTTTTATAACTTTATAGACCACTCTTTGTTCCCCTCAACAGAGTACAGACTAGTACAATATAAAGTATAGAAAGGTCCTTTTAGAATTATTTTGTAGTCTGTATTACTTCAACTTACACTCTAATATCAATATTAACCTACTGTTTATATTTATTAATGTTTAACCTTTTATTGTCATATGTGTTTAAAACTTCCTTCTATCTACTGTCAAAGTGATTTTCAAACTAAAATAGGCAAGACAAGTGAGAGTAATATGGAAATGATGCCTAAGATAAGTAGGCAATTTTTTAGGTTAACTTCAATTAAAAATTAGATAAACCCCACATCATTTTTACGATGGGACTCTTCTGTGAACTTCTCACAGCAATTCTGTAAAGGAGGCTGATGAATTACTATGTTAAATTTATTAAATCTTGGAGAAATTAGGAAGATGAATAAATAATTTAAGGTAGAAAAATATGATACAATATAGGAGGCAGATAAATCACTAAATTTATTAGCTATATATATATATATATATATATATATATATATATATATATAATTAGTTTCATTTCAACCTGAAAGTGAGTTTTGAGGGAAACCTGCCTCCTGAACTGTATATAAAAATTGATTATTCAAATTTCCATTATATATTTTCAGAAAGAAAGAAGATAGATTTTATACTTACAGAGCTTGCCGAAGGTATGAAAAAGGAAATTTTAGTTGATTGGATGATGGAACTGAGGGAATGTGTTCATGGGTTCTCTTTCTGGGTCCACCAGGGGGCATAGTTTTAAGGGCAAGAACTTGCCAGCACCATGGCTCCCTTCCATCTCTCTCCATTCAGGGCATTTAAAGGTCTCTGTTTTAAATTTTCACTGGCAGGCAGGGGAAGAATCAAAAGTCAATCACTCCAGCGGAAGTTCTAATGAACTCCTTTCATTGGCTAGGGGTCTTAGAGAAGGTGGAGGTTCCTCCCAGGTTGAAAGTCCCCTTCTTCCACACCCCTTTGGACTCCATGTTTGGGTCCCCTTCCAGGAACACTCCCTTTGTGGAAGCCGTCTTTCTCTCTCCTGGATTTCCCCTTTGGAATCCCCTTCCACACTGTCCTGTGGAAGCCTGTCTTCCCCTCATAAACTCCATCTCTCTCTCAATTCCCTTCCACTCAGTGTGGAAGCTATCTCTCCTCTCCTGGATTCCATCTTTCTGGATTCTCTCACTCAGTGTGAGAGGAGTTTTCCTTCTCTGGTTTTCTCCCTCTGGGAACCCTTCTCACTCAGCATGAGAGCAGCTTTTCCTTCTCTCATTCAGTGTGAGAGCCAGCTGTTTGCTTCTCTCACCTTCTCCTTTTTCTCTCTCTACCTAAATAAATCACTTCTACACTTTTGAGTCCAGCATTTACTTTTATGAGTGCACTGTGCCATGGTCTCCTCTCCCATTCTTGGGGAGTGATAGAGCAAGAACCTGGAGAAACATCCTCCTGGGGAACTGAGGGCTCCCCTGAGCCCCAAACCCCAACATTACAGAAGCAGAATTAAAGGAAATTGTTTAGCTGAAATTCCATGCTTACTTCTCAAGTTAAAGTATAACTATGGTAAGTATGAAACTCTATACTTCAACAAACAACAAAGAAAATAAAAACTCAACCCAAGTAAAAGACAGGTGACTATGGATAGCAGCAGGTGTGCCTGTGATGTGTCTTAAAATTTTTGTTTTGAAACAAATGATACATAACTCAAATAAAGATGGGTTCACTTATGGTCATTTTCATCGTGATTTTACATTCATAATAGATTTCAATCAAATAAAAATAAACAATCTAATAAAAACAATACAAATTGTATCATTAGTGAAACCTCTCAAACATGTTTAACATAGTCAAGTTTGTATTACTCTCAAAACTTATCTATTATGGTAGCTTCTCTCTAAAGTATCCCCTCTCTTCTCTCTCACAATTCATTCCCCTATCTAATACATTGTTTTTCAACTCTTGGCTTTCTACAGGATAATCTCTCTGACTTCTTTATAAATCTTGACTCAAATATTACCATATAAGAGGACATTTCCTAACACTTGTCACTTTCTATTTATTCATGGCACGTATTACTTCTAAACTATTTTAAATCTATCTACACTACAATATAAGCTCCATAAATATTTGTTGAATGAATGCCTATTAATCTGCTCAAAAATTTTCATATACTTTTCCTAAAAGGTTTCTTTTCCCCTTGTAGTATAAGACCTAAACTTCAGGACAGGCGAGACTGTTCATCAAACTTATTTTTCTATAAGTCTGCCCCAATTGTGTCTATCCCTCAAAATCATGATCTCTAATAAACAGGGGAGGAAGGAGAAGTTCACAGAAGAAAATAATTTAATTTTCTTTCCTTTCCCAAGGTTACCTCCTTCCTCTTTAGCCCTCTACATTTGATAAAAAGACCTCAATTTTTCTTTTATTAAAAACTGTACTTTTCTGTTTATGCTTACTTGAAAATGGTCCCTTGGGTTTACACTAAAATTAGAAGAGCGATTTAGAAGCAATGTATTGCAATATATTAGGTAATTTCTAAATTTTTAAAATATTTTGTACTGTTCAAAACTTAATGAGAATTGTGTTCCATTCAGGGAAACCTGCTTGAAGAGTTACATTTTTAATTGCAACACCATTAGTTGTTATAATAATTAGCTTTGTTAGTTACTGTGAAGTAATTGGTGATAATTTATTGAGCAAGACAGATCTTCATGAACATTTGCATGTACACATTAGTTCCATATACTTGAAATTTAAGAAATTAAATCAAACATGTTAATGAATTATGATCTAGTTAATATTTATTTAAGATAAACGTGGAAAGTTTCCATATTAATATAGGAATTTTGCCTATGTAGTCATGCACTAGTGAGGTTTGGAATTTAAACACAAAATATTTCAGGAATAGGTATTCTTAATTTAGATACAATATTTATGTATGGTTTAAGAGGTATCTGCCAAGAGCAGAGTTAAAAGCTAGCTGAAGGGAGAATAAGAACATAATCTCTCTCCATATTATGTCTCTCTTCGCTTCCTGTTAGATTTCATAAGTTTTCTCTCTTATTGGATTAAGTTTCTGCTATTTGACCCATGTGAAATTCACAGGAGTTGAAAAGCCACTTCTCATTTCATGTATTATAGATGTAGCAACAATGAGAAACTAATCAATAGTCTTGCTTTTACAAATTTCAGAGAAATAACTGACTAGTTCACTTGGGTTTAATGAATTATGGTGAGAAATACAGAGGGCCACTAAAATAAATAAGGCTATTAATTAGGGGGCTCATTGTGAGCCAGCTAGGTACCACAAATTACCGCCAGATCCTAAACTGTTGACTTCAAACATATACTGATATTAATATCTTATTTATATTATTGTTAGGTTAGTATTTTTAAATGTCTTATTTTCTTGATTATTTCTCTGAAAGTGAACTGTTAAATTAAATTAAATTTGGCTTAAAGCCGCTTTTGTATATAGCAAATTGTAACCTAACTTAATGTGTAAACAAACTACAACCTAACTTGAGAGTATATTCTTGTTACAAGTTACTAAGTCTTGGTCAATCATAGCAGCTGACCTTTTAAACAAGCACAAGCTATAAACCGTTCAGATGTGTTCAAATAAGGCAATGCCAAACTGTAACCAATTAGGCTATTTCTGTAAGTCACTTCCTTTTTCTCTCCATAAATACTGTTTGCTCACATTGTCAGGTGGAGCTCTCTGAACCTTTACTGGTTCAGGGTGCTGCCCGATTCATGAATCCTTTCTCTGTTCAAATAAGCTCTGTTAATTTAATCTGTCTAAAGATTTTCTTTTCAGAAATTGGCATTGGAGGTCAAATCCAGAGTAAACCTCCATGGAACCTTAGGAGTACTGAGTAAGTAAGCCAAGTTATCCGCCAGAACTCATTGTGCACATTCATCTCTATCAAATTTGAACTCCACAGATTTGTGTTTTTAGCTTTGTGAATATCTGAGCAATTTTTATGGGACTAGGTAGAATTGACTTGGATCTGATAATTAAATGGATTGAATACAGTTAGAGGCCTCGGGTATTCCATTTTTGAACATGAACTTGTCTAAATCTAAGAAGTCTGAAATTCCAGGAGTCCAAGACTCCACTTTCTGGACACTGGCTGATTTAATGTACAAAACCTGTGGGCCCAGAACTTGTGTAATTTTGGAAAAATTGATTAACTTTTTTAAGGACAACTTAGAATTGTGACTACAATGGGGAAATTTTTTTATATAGATAAAATTGTTCACTTGCAAAGAAAAGGATCCAAAATATCACCAAAACACTTGGCTGCATTCTTTAATTAGTATACAGAGGGGTCTAAATTATTAAATTAACCAAAATTGACTTGTTTAAAAGGTTTCTTACAGGGAAAATTTTTTAAAAGTAATTTAAAAAAATATTACTATGATCCAGATATTCTTTAATAAATTAGCAAGCTTGTATTCTCTCCGACACATGACTAAAATTTTAGAAAGACTAAAGTTTTAGAATAAAACCTATAAGATCTGTTTCTGTTGATATGTTTATGTATGTCTGCATGCATGATACATATGCATATATTTTTCTATCTGCTTATGATATTGCCAGATTAAATGGTAAAGAGCTCTATTTAATTTGCTTAAAAAAATAGTGCTTATGTTAATAAAATATATTTTCAGGAAAATAAGGTCTAATCCAAATGCTTTCCTAGTTTACATGACTAGGATAATTTCTGATAAACAAGAATATCATTGATTTGACTAAAACAGGCATATCTTCAGAGTTTTCAGCCTGAAATATAATATAGACCTTTTCAACCTAGGTTTAAAAGAAAAAAAAAAGCTTATGATCATTCTACATTACAAAATTTATCAGTAAGAAAAATAACTTCACATGATGGCTAGCTATTTAATGTCTCATCTTTATAAGCAATCCAAACATAACTTAAAAAAATAAGTAAGTGAAATAGCTTTAAGTAAGATAAAATTTTCATGTAAAACTTACCCTTTCTGTACCAGAAGGTTTTAACATTCTCATCATCGAGAATGGAAAACTGAATCTGTGAGAAATCTGTACAAACAACAATTTCATTCTCGGGCCTAGGTTAACACCAAAACTGAAACCAAACCCTAAGAAGATTAAGGTAAAATTTTGCCTCCTCCACAATTTCTTGTTAAAGAGAAACTAGGGATTCTTAGTAAACGTCTTCTGTGCCATATTGACAAATTTACTAAGAGAAAGCTCATGATTCTAGGAATTATGATTCATAGATATGCCAAGCTACAGATTTCTGGTGTGATAGATATTTCACAATTGTTTGTTTCCTAGGGTTCAGTGGAAGTTAAAGTCACAAGGGTTAAAAATTCTAATTAATGCATGTAACTAAAATTACTAGAAATTTTAAGAGAAACAACTCTGTATGGAAATGTACATGGAAGGTAAGAGGCATGTTTAGTAAGGAAAAGCTATCAGGTATGAAAATGTTTTGTTATGTTAAAGGAAAAATAATAATTTTTGTCCTTAATTAGAAGGACTAGTTTTTCCAAAATTAGAAGAGAAAAAGCATAGGAAAAAATGCAATGGATGAGATAGTGGTAGAAGGTTTGTGGAAGATGAATTCTATGAAAGAAACTTTATGTGTAGTCAAACTAGTCAAATAACTAAGATGAAAAAAATTATTTTTTTTCTAAAAGTTGAACATTAATATAAGAAATACACTTGTGAAAAACTAGAACCTGATCCTCTCTGTCATAACAAGAAGATTTTCTTGAAGCATTGATCTGCTTTTAATAGAAAACTATGAAGGTTTTTTTTTTTTTTTGCTTCTTTTAAGTAATTAGACCATGAAACAAAGACTCTGTGTTTTACCAAGAAAATTTTATTTGCTTAATCTTGTCTTTATTAGGTTTTTGATCACTTAAGAAAACTGAGTCCTCTTTAATTAAAAACAAAAAGCTGAGGTTTTTGTATACTGTGTAACTTTCTGTATTTAAAGTATTTAATTTATCACTTTTGTTAAGTGTATGAATATTGTTCACTGTGGCCTATGATCCTATTTTGATCAAACATTTTAAACCTTTTTTTCAGATTGGCCCTTGGAAAATGTCAAAAGAATATCTCTTTATAAAAAGAAAAATGGTAATTGGGCTTATTATATTTTATTTTATGTTATGGGAAGCATCATCAAATAGTATAGAATGCTAAATGTTCTTTGAGTTATATTTGTAAGAATGTGGTATTAATATGGGTTTTTAAAATTACATAAAATTTTAAAAAATATAGTTCTGGTATAATTCTATCAGTAGTATTTCTAGTTATTTTCTTAAAATGTTTTATGTGACAGAAATTACAAAATTTCTTTGTCAATTGTGTTATTATTTAATGAATTCCCATCAGATTTTAAACAAACCTGACCTTTTTAACTCTCATCACTCATAAACAGTTATTTGTTTACTTTAGTACTTTCTTGAGCTACAAGATTCCTAAAGCGCTTTGTCTTCAGGGAGAATACTGAAAAGTATTTGACAAGTACAGGTTTCTGATAACTTTAAGATCATACCATTGACTAAGAATTCTCAGAGCTCTCTTGAAGAAATAAGCTGGTTTATAAAACTGCTAACCCAATATTAAGCAGAACAATAATTAATTAAATACCAAGAAAATAATTTGGCAGATTTGCATGCTAAGTTGGCCAGTGCTGAAATTGTTAAGATGTGCAATTTGAAGATTGATCCCAGTCAAATAAGCTCTGATAACCTATTTAAAAAACCGAATTACTCACTTGGAGGAACAAAACTGGTATTTAATAGGATGCAAATTTAATATTAATGTGGACTCAAGTAGAGCATGGATGGCCACCTGGTCCTTCTTGAGTCTTTAAATCTTCCATTATTATGGAAGCTCTGCACTCTATAATTTATCATGGAAAAGATAAGATGATCCATATGATGAAAAAAAATGGTGGAGTGATTGTTTCAAAATTGCCAAAATGATTTACAATAACCAAGTTTGGTTTTTCAAACTCATAATTCTGGCAAGACAGTTAAAAATCTTAGGTGACATTTCTGGCACTGGTGGGATCCTTTGAATACTTTCAGTTGGGTATCATTCAGTTGCCGACATCAATGCACCTTTCCAATGCAGGGTGTTTTCCTATTGATAGGAAGGTTTCCTGTGCAGAAATTTGATGCTTTAACAGAAGCTAAAAGGTTATTAGAAAACATCCTTATAGGATGTTTTTTGAGATATCCCCAGTGATAAAGTAATTACACTGGACAATTGTAAAAAGTTAAATAAGACATTACAAACACAATGGCATTAGGCAAAGCTAACTGAATCAATTGGATTGACTTGTTCAAAGGTATTAATATTTGATGGCAATCAGATTTACTCCCACTGGAAAACATAGATTGACATCTCTGAAATAGTTACTGGATAATAGAAGCTGTCCCATAATAATAGAACCTTATGTATCTCTCACTCATAAACTCCAGCAGGACCCAACAGTGCAAGGCTTTCATGCATTATGCCAAATCATATTTTCACCAGGTGAAAGAAACCCATTGTGGCCTGCCAACTGATGATAACCAAACCTTTCACACACTAGAATCCAGATATTGGGTCTTTTAGAAATGACCTCAGAGGAAGACTGCCTTGAACTCCATTGGAAAGTACCATTCCAGGGTTTTTCAAAGAAGTTTAGGACCTGGAGTCTTGGATTCACAAGTCTCAACTCAAAAGACCCTTCTATATTCCTGTAACTGTTCACCTGTTGGAGACTTTCAGGTAGAGCTGATTTAGAAAGTTTTTCCCCAAAATGAAGATGTTGTACTGGACAAGGACAGCTTTCCCAAGATCCTGAATCAAGACTTTTCTGTCACCATGAAAATCTTTTTTTTCCCCCTTTAATCCCTATTTCCTGTTGCCCTAATCACTTCCCTTTTCTTACAGAAAAATCTCTGGGACTATAATGTGTAGAAGGCTTTAACAACAAACTAGAGACTGCTTCTTGCTTTCCTACCACCACTAGAAATAGTACATGGCATTTCCAGTTAATAACCTAATCACTATCAAATACAGAAAACATATCCAAGTAGCGCCTGCAAAATGTATAATATATTGTACTTCTAATCATCTAATATTCAAGACTTGGGGATTAGCTATATGGGTATGAATGATTGCTTGAATGCTGTCACTGAATTAGATCCAGTAAGGTCTCTTTCCACTAAATATGGCTATGTACCCTTATAATGTCCTATAAAAGGACCAAAAAAAGGTTTCCCACTGAATCTTGTTCAGGAGCTATGTAGATGTATGGATGAACAAATTTAAATGATCTCTGCTCAAACACCACCAGCTGGCCCTCTTCTCCAATTCTGAGGGCATATATCAGGTCTTCAGAGAATCTGCTTCCTTCCTCTCTTCTGCCTCTTCATTATTTGAGATCTTGCTATTTGGCCTGGCTCGTTCCTGCCTTTGGAATAGGTTTTCCTGAAAGTTCCCGTAGTACATTCTATAATCACAGGTTAAAGCAGTGTATAACCAAAATTAGTATCAACCTCAAAATAAATAAAGATGTTAATTTCCAATGAGGAAAGGTTCCAATGAGGCTCTTGGGGGCTACCTCTTGGCAGTAATGAGGTACTAGTGATACGGATCTTCAAGTTAATTCATAAAGTAGGGAAAATCTGGGATTTTCTGGCCATTGCGACTTCCCAGTGTTTCAGACAGGTAGAAGCCACTTTCCAAAAGGTTAATGTTTTCATTAACCTTTTATTAACAGTGCAAGGCTTTCATGCATTATGCCAAATCATATTTTCACCAGGTGAAAGAAACCCATTGTGACCTACCAACTGATGATAACCAAATCTTTCACAAACTAAAACTCAGAGGTTCTGGTGTTCAACTGTGTTCAACAAACACACTGACTGGAATATTATGCAGCTTGGGATCCCCTTTTTGACCATGTTGTGGGCTCATGTCAGGTGTTAAACAAAACTGAATTTTGCATTTATCTTTCCCTTATATTACTACTCCAGAAAGCTTAAGATGTTTCTCTAGACAGCATCACTTAATACATTTTAAAAATTCTCAGGTGAAAGGAACACATAATGCGTTTGTGGGAGCAGCTAAATCTTGGTTTGCAGACATTCTGAATGGTGGATGGAAAGCTTGGCTCTTTTAAGGTTTTCTCATTTTTATGTTTTTCTTTCTTTTTAGTGACTTTCAATGTTACTATGACTTTCATTACCAGCTTTACTACAAAAATGAAAACTCTTTTTTTTTTTTTGAGACAGAGGTTCATTCTTGTTGCCCAGGCTGGAATGCAATGGCACAATCTCAGCTCACTGCAATCTCTGCCTCCTGGGTTCAACCAGTTCTCCAGCCTCAATCTCCTGAATAGCTGAGATTACAGGCAAGTGCCATCATGCCTGGCTAATTTTGTATTTTTAGTAGAGATGGTTTCTCCATGTTGGTCAGGCTGGTCTTGAACTCCCAACCTCAGGTGATCTGCCTGCCTTGGCCTCCCAAAGTGCTGGGATTACAGGCATGAGTCACCGCGCCTGACCAAAAACTTCTTTAAGTCTGACTATTTTACAGCAAACCATGGTCCTTAATTCTCAAATAAATACTGTGACTGACTGGACTTGAATACGGTTGAATTCTATTTATTGCCTGAACTTTGAATTTTTTGGTTTTGCTTAGTTTGGTATATGGAGCTTCCTGTTAAGAAGTGTACTTCAGTTTCTTGGTATTTATTTACAGATCTCCTAATAGTCCGCCTGATATGTTTTATCCTCTCAAGAGTCTGAAATGCTTGTGTGCTGCCATTATTGCACATCTTTAGAGTTAGAATAACAAATACATAACAAAAGCATATAGACTCATTCAATCAATTTGAGGTTGTAATTAATTACATGCTATGACCAAATACATTCATTATGATGATGACAGAAAGTAGTGTCAATGTCTAAGGTTTTGGTCAATGTCTCAAAATTGAGAAGTTGATCAAAAGGAAAAAATTATTAAATTAAAATAAATTTGGTCTAAAACTGCCTCTGTATTCAGCAAACTATAATCTAACTTACATGCAGACAAATTGTAAGCTAAATTGAGAGTATATTCTACCAACAAGTCATCAAAGATTGGCCAATCACAACAGCCAAGTTTTCAGGCAATTGCATGCTGCAAACCACTCAGATATGTTCAAATAAGACAAAGATTGAGCTGTAACCAATCAGGCTATTTCTGTATGTCACTTCCTTATTCTGTGTATTAATACTGTGGGTCTAGGTTGATGAGTGGAGTTCTCTGAACCTTTACTGATTCAGTGTGCTGCCCAATTCATGAGTTTCTTTTTTTCTTTCTTTCTTTCTTTCTTTCTTTCTTTTCTTTTTTTCTTTTTCTTTTTTTTTTTTTTTTTTTTGCTCAAACTAACTCTGACACATTTAATTTTCTAAAAGTTTTTCTTTTAACAGAAGAAATCTATCCTAAGATGACAGCTGTGGTAAAGGGTGAAAATCAAGAGAAACAGTAATGATTATATGTGGCAGAATAATCTCTTCGCTCATCTTAATCTTTTTGGCACTCTCTGGGGAAAAGAAAGTGCAAACAGAACAACAGAGTCAGTAGGCCTCTGTGCCAACTTATGACACCAACTCATAAAAGCTACCAGGAAAAACAACTTTTTCTCTTCTTTATATCCTATGATATACTTTATTCAATAATGTCAGTAGGCTATAATGGTGAATTTACTATAGGAATGGGGAAAATGACAGGTGTATGCAATGCCCTTGATGTATATGATCTTTCTGAAATAATTACTTCAGTTACCCAAAACTCATCCTTTTCATGATGGATGCAGTTTCTGTTCTTTGCTCAAGCTTATCTCAAAAGCTATCCCATTTAGATCTTCTCTTAGATGGTGCAACCAACATGAAAGGGAGAAGCATGGTAATAACTGAGATGAAAGACCTTGCAGTTGTTCCTTTGTGGATGTATGTAGCAATGTGGTGAAGTCAGCTCATAGTGACCCTAGACAGAAACCTCCTCGCTAAAGAGGGTGCATAGTATCCTGATCCCTTTCCTTAGGGTAGTCCATTCTTCTCTATCTCTGTATTTCGCCATTAGATATTTCCTTTTTTTCCTTTTTTCTTTTCCCTCCCTCCCTCTCTTCCACACTCCCTTCTTCCTTCCTTCCTTTCTTCCTTCTTTCCTTTCTATTATTAAAACATATTTGTATTATCTCTAGTGCTGATTGATGGCCTATTGCTAACAGAATACACTTTTTTGACAGAATCTCACTCTGTTGCCAGGCTGGAGTGCAGTGGCACAATCTTCACTCACTGCAACCTTCATCTCCTGAGTTCAAGTGATTCTCCTGCCTCAGTCTCCGGAGTAGCTGGGTCTATAGGCACGCACCACCAGGCCCAGCTAATTTTTTAAAATTTTTTTAGTAGAGACGGGATTTCACCATGTTAGCCAGGATGGTCTCAATCTCCTGACCTCATGATCCACTCACCTTGGTCTCCCAAAGTGCTGGGATTACAAACGTGAGCCACCACACCCAGCCCAGAATACATTTTTTGAATCACTCTTTCCAAGACCTTCATCGTTAGTCTCTGAATTTAGAACTGCGTGGTACTAAAATTTTTCTTGCTCTTAAAACTGTAGAAATCATCACATTTAACATCCTTAAATATAAAAAGCATGAGGCTGCTTTCATTCTAGTTATGTTAGATTTTTGAACCACCAGGTACTCAACCCAGAGTTCTATACCACAAGAAATTCCCACATGATCAAATTTACCTAGACATTACAATACTTTCCAGGTATCCTAATAAAACATTTTATTTGGCCTGATTTCCTATTCTGTGCCACAAAGATTTTAAAACTTCTCTGCTTTATTTAGCCATTTTACTACATTGTTATATCATACCTCACACAGAAAATAGTAGCTACTAGTCATGACATTCTTTACACATCCCTGCTCCCATACCAGCATCTAAACTCGTCATCTGACAATTGTGACCTTTCTGTTAGGATAAAGAAAGTATATGCACTCTCATCTGAAATCAGTTCCTCTGTTTATTTTCTCATAGATCTCTCTGCTACAATCTCCAAAACTCTCACAGGTTTTGTGTAAATTAAGCTCCTCCCTGACTCTTCCCATATTGTAGATCATTTTAATCTTTGTGCTGTAATCCTATTAATCTTCTCCAAATGTGCCATATTGTTATCTTTTATCAATAGCAACATGAGCTTTTTCCTTTCAGATTCTGAAACTAGCATACATTTTGCAATCAAGTTCATATTACAAATGAATTATAGCATTTTATCTTTCCTAATATTTCATAAAATAGTGTGACATCTTAAAATCTAAAACACTGTAGAATTAATGAAAATGTTATTTCTGGCAAAAGACTCTGCTCATGTGTTTCTTTTCTCCCAAGCACCATTTCTTACTTAATTTATATTTATCCTTCTTGCTTCAGCTTAGCCATATTTCCTCCCAAACATCTCAAATACCTAGATAAAAATAGAACATAAGTGATATTAAACTAAACACATAAAGCACATTGTAACATGTAAACTGCGTAGTGCACTGGAGAAAAACCGGGAAAACAAGTGGAAGAACTTCAGTTAGAATTGAGTAGAAGGCTTACCAAACTTGTGTAAACTTGGAAGAGTCCATGGGTACTGCGTCACATCACCCTGTAGAAGCTAGCTAGTCCAACATCCTCATTTTTAGGAGAACAAGAAATGTTAAATGTCTCACCAAGAATATTCAGCTACTTTGTGACAGAGGGCAGCACCTTAGATCAGATACTGGCACTTTTCTGTGAAAGAGCAGAGCTATTTTAAGCACTGTAGCTCATGCAGTATTTGTTGTACCTTCCCAATTTGGCCATGGTAGAGTGAAAGTAGTCAGAGACAACCTATAAATGAATGAGCAAGGTTCTAGTCCAATAACGTTTTCTTTATAAAAATAAGTAGCGTTTGAATTTGGATCATTAAATGTGTTTTTTCAAATCTTACCTGAGAGTATAAGACAGAGAGTTTTTATCCTCCCTAATATAAAGCCTATAACATGTTTTGCAGATGACAGAAAAGAGAGCTGGGCACACGCTAACTAAAATGTAAGAAAGGAGGAAGACGGGTTGAATGAATGTAGCATGTGTGGTATGATGATGGCTCCTGGATAGTTATTCTAAAATACAAATACAAATACACTGAATTTCCAACATGAGTTTCCAGAGAGTTCCCTTTTTTACACTAATGTTCAATATATAAATTTATACTTTGCATAAGTCAATAATAAAAAGATACTAGTATTTTTCATTTAATATCTTATGATTTCTGAAACTTTTAAAAATGTAGAGTCTGCTATGATTTTAAAATAAATTGTGTTCTGAACCATTACAAAGAGCAGAAAAGGAGGCAAAACAAAGAGAAAGTGGAAAAATTACCTTGAAGATTGATAGATTTCTTTTCTGTGGAAAAAGTTAAGAAAAACTCTTACTTACAGCAACTACCTTGGTTTGTTTGTTTGAGATAGAGTTTCACTCTTGTTGCCCAGGCTGGAGTGCAGTGGCGTAATCTTGGCTCACTGCAACCTCTGCCTCCTAGGTTCAAGTGATTCTCTTGCCTCAGCCTCCCAAGTAGTTGGGATTACAGGCACCCGCCACCACTCCTGGCTAATTTTTGTATTTTTAGTAGAGACCGGGTATCACAACGTTGGCCAGGCTGCTCTCTAACTCGTGAGCTCAGGTGATCTGCCCACCTCATCTTCCCAAAGTGCTGGGATTACAGATGTGAGCCACCACGCCCAGCCAGCAAACTTTTACTCAACTTCCTTCAAGTGTGGTTCATCTTCTTTCTTTCTGCATATCAATTGTTGACACTTGAATGGAACAAGATTCGCTTTTTCTAAATAACTAAGAAACAGCCACAGTCATGGAATCAGGAGCTATTCCATTGGCTATGAAGACAGAAAATGTAATGACAACACTTACTATCTTTTCCTAAACTGATTCTAGAAACTAGGTCCTAGGCCGTGACTCACCTGAGATCTAATGTGACAGAACAAGAGTAACCCAGTGAAGGCTCTCATAAATGAAGTTTTTATGTATATAGAACTAATGAAAACAGGAATAAGATATACGAAATAATCTGGTTTAATGTGAGGCACCTGAACTGTATGATGGGAGCAGTTGTCTCACAGCAAAATGAATACAGAGCCCCCTTGTCATTCGATGACAGTGTTGTCATTTGATGTTATAGGTTGTGTCAAAGACAATCTAGGAGGGAGGCTGTCGGCCTGCGGAAGGTCATGGAGTTTAACTGTCCGCCATGCTGACTCGGCACAGTGGCATTCATCACAGCACACAGGTTTCTTCTACGGCAAACAGAACTTCCTCAGGCGTGAGAAGAAACCTGGCATTTTCTGCTACCTGCAGGCTTCTGCTTTTTGAAGCCAGGAAGGACATCTGTAAAAGTTGGCTGCCTGCATGGCAGACCACGCAAAATGCCAAGGAGAGTGATTTATGTCCCATTTTCTGAGACTAAACAGGAAATACACCCAGATTTTAGTAAGAAAAGGTTAGGACAGGGAAACACTTTTATTATAATCCTTTCAAAAAACCTAAAATAAAGACACGAAATTATTTCCACAGTTTACAGATGATGCCCACTTGATGTGGCACTCATATCCCTAAGTTCTAAATTGTGATAACTATTTAAATGTAATAGCACTTTTTAAAAGCATAAATCTCAGGGCTTTAATGTGTTTCTCAAGGGTAAAAAGGTAGAGTACATTTTCTTTCTTTAACTCATCCCTATTTCATTAAGCAAAATTGTTAATTATATAAAGGATTTTAAAATCAAGTAATGAGAATACAGTCAGAACACAGATAACCAATGGACTTAAGAAACATAATGTTTTAAAGTTGGAAAGAGACATGATAATCATTAAAGGGTTAGATTCCTTCTTTTTTAGAAATATGTGAATTTGTGTCTAGGAAGTCAGATTAATTGCTAAAATTTCCCACTGAGAACATAAAAAGCAAATAATAGAAACAACCGACTTTTTCTACAATTTTTTTAGTTTTCATAATACATTTAAGATAGAAATTTGAAATATGAAGAGAATGGCTAGTGACTGAGTTTATTTTTATCTAACTCTAATTTGAAAAACAATATATATCTTTTTTACTTGTCCATGTGCTTTGGTGTTGTTGCTTGAAACCTACTGTCAATGACACTATGCTAAGCATCATAAAAGGAAGTTAAAGTGAGCAAGACAAAGAAAGACCTGTTCTAAAACAAAACAAAATAAAACAAACTTCCGCACTTAGGTGATTTTTTTCAAAACTCCATCAAATTTAGTCATTTAAATAATTTGTGTGGTTATTATTATATTCTTTTCAGTTTTGGAACACATTTACAAGACAAGAGAATACAGAGAGATTCTGCCATTGTGCCTTATAATGTAATGGATGAGAAAGCACATGTATAATCACACACATGAATGTATTTTAGTTCTTAAGTGGATGATAATCTCTAACTGGAAGAGCAGAGAAAATAAGTAAAAAAAATGATACCTAAATATGTTTACTGTTTCAAGTAGACTCACACAAAAATATTTTGCATTAAATAGGTAGGCAAAAAAAAAAAAAAAACAACAAGAGAATTGTCATGATTTGTACCAATTCAAACACTGTAATGATTGAAATTTGATACAACTTTACTTTAGGCATAATGTACCCACATAAAAATTTCAAGTCATAATGTAAGTTATTTTACATCAATTTTTTAATTATTAACCTTACTGGATGTCTTATTATTTCAGTGAACTAAATATATCTAATATACATATGCTTTTAACAGCTCCTTTTTGTTTTCCAGGAAAAAAAATGCCAAAGAAACAGATACATTGAATTAACACCAACAAAATACTTCATGTATTTCATAATTACAAGCTAGTCTATTTTATTTAGCAATGATTTTATACTGAAATTTCTTCAACTAGAATGAAAAAGACAAACAAATAAGCCCACCGTATTCTTTTAAACTCTCCTAGAAGCAGAACACTTTTAAAGCTGATAGTGCATGGTTCTTACTTTGGATGCAGATAACCTAGTGTTTCACCATGAAAAATACACGAAACATTTTTGAGATAGATGCAAATTCACAAGAAAAAAATGAACACTAAGGTATAAAGCAAGAAAGATTTTCTGATATAATGGTGAGAACAGCAAGTTGTTTATACATCTTAGGCTGTAGTTGTATTTAAGCTGAGAGGATTGTGCTATTATGCTGTTTTTTAGGGTAGATCTCATGTTAAGTGCTCTGACCACAACATTAAAAAATAAATTAAAATAATGTGCAAAAGTAAAGGTAAAATATTACATTTTTATTATAATTAATGTAAAATAACTGTTAGCTTTAAATAATAATGCCAACAACATATTGGGTGATATAGCATGCAGGTCAGCAACATGAATGACGGCAGTGGGTAGGAGAAACTGGGAATACTCTAAATCACTTTACTACAGGTGATGCAGAATAGTGTCAATTTAACATGGCATTAGAGTGATTGGAAATATATCTTGGAAAATTGTAAATATCTAGGCACCAATATTTTTATTAAAATAAAATTAATATGCTAATGGAAGGAGATACACTGACATCATATAAAATGTTCATTTAAAATCAGATAAGCAGTGCTCGCTTTGGCAGCACATATACTAAAATTGGAACGATACAGAGAAGATTAGCATGGCCCCTGTGCAAGGATGACATGCAAATACGCGAAGCATTCCATATTTTTTAAAAAAACAAAACAACAACAACAAAAAAACCCAAAAAACAAAAAAAACATAAAATCAGATAAGAAAAAAATAAGGAAAAACCAAAAACAAAAGGAAAAAGAATAGGCACAGTGAATAAAAAATAATAACACATAGTAATAGAAATGGTAGATGTTAATCCAACTATGTAAATAATTTTAAATGGCAATGGTCTATAGACATAACCTGTTATAGCTGATAATGTATGTGCACAAACACACAAGACATAGCTACTTACAAGACCCAACTATATGGTTTCTGCAATAAAAAGCAACCAAGCAAAAAAAAAAATATATATATATATATATATATATATATATAATCTATCTATTTATCTATCTATCTATCTATATATAATCCATATCTATTTCTAAAACCTGGATAATTAAAATTTGGAATTTTTAAAAAAGAAATACATAGGTATATATATATATATATATATATATATATATATATATATATACATATATACATATACAGGATCTATATGAATATAGAACTCTAGTGAAAGAAATTAAAAAGAATCCAAATATGGAATAATGTCCCATGTTATTAATTAGAAAGTTTTAATATTAGGAGTTCAGTTCTTTCAGTTTCATTAAAATCCCAGCAAGTTATTTTGTGAGTATCTGAGTATCAATACATGGATTTTAAAGTTTATATAAAAAGTTGTTTTGGTATCAGGATGAGGTTGGACAGAGACTCAGCAAGAAGAGAAACCTTCAAGCCAATATCCATGATGAACATAGATGCAAAAATCTTCAATAAAATACTGGCAAACCAATTGCAACAGCACATCACAAAGCTTATCCACCATGATCAAGTAGGATTCATCCCAGGGATGCAAGGCTGGTTCAACATACACAAGTCTATAAACATAATTCACCACATAAACAGAATCCCATTACTGGAAATATATCCAAAGGACTATAAATCATTCTACTATAAGGACACATGCACATAAATGTTCATTGCAGCACAGTTTACAATAGCAAAGACCTGGAGCCAACCCAAATGCCCATCGATGATAGACTGGACAGGGAATATGTGGCACATATACACCATGGAATATTAGGCAGCCATCAAAAATGATGAGTTCTTGCCCTTTGTAGGGACATGGATGAAGCTGGAAACCATCATTTTCAGCAAACTGACACAAGAACAGAAAATCATATACCACATGTTCTCACTCATAGGCTGGTGTTGAACAATGAGAACACATGGACACAGGGAGGGGAGCATCACACACTGGGATCTGTCAGGGGGAAATAGGGAAGGGACAGTGTGGGGTGGGGAGTTGGGGAGAGATAACATGGGGAGAAATGCTAGATATAGGTAATGGGAAGGAAGGCAGCAAATCACACTGCCATGTGTGTACCTATGCAACAATCTTGCATGTTCTTCACATGTACCCCAAAACCTAAAATGCAATAAAAAAAAAGAAAAAAATCAAAACCAAAGTAAATGTTTTCTATAGCAGACACTTTTAGATTTAAAGGCAAAAGAGAAAAAGTTAAATGATGAAAAAACTTATTAAAAAAAAAGTGGTTATGGACTGAACTGTATTCATTCTATATTTATCTGTTAAAGTCCTTGCCCTAATGTGACTGTATTTGGAAATAGGGCCTTTAAACAGGTGATTAGGGTTAAAGGAGGTCATAAAACTGGGGCCATAATTCAATGGGACTGATATTCTTATAAAAAGATGAAATAACAGAATTTGCATGCACAGAGGCCATGTGAGGACACAGCAGGAAGATACCCATCCACAAACCAAGTAAAGAGGCCTCAGGGGAAACCAAACCTGCTAACACCCTAATACTGGATTTCTAGCCTCCAGAACTGTGAGAAAATTAATTTATGTTGTTTAAAGCAACCAGATCTGGTATTTTGTCATGGCAGCACTAAAAACTAATACAGAATTCAAAGGTCCTGAATAGCTAAAACAGTATTAAAGAATGTTCAAAGGACTAAATCAACCCAAACCTCAATACTTACTACAAAAGCTGCAGTAAGCAAGTCAATGTGACATTTGAGAAATGAGAAGACAAATACATCAAAAGAAACAAATGAAGAGCACTAAAAAAGACCGACACAAATATAATCATCTTATAAAGATAATTCAAAGGAAAAAGCATAGACATTTCAACAAATACTACTGGAACAATTGGACATATATATGCAAAAAAAAGGAGAGGAAAATATAGAAGAAGAAAGACATCAACCCTTCAGCTTTCACAAAAATCAATCCAACCTACATTATAGACCTAAATGTAAAATACAATACTATGAAATTTCTACAAGATAAAGTGGAAAAAGTATAAGTGACCTTGGACTTGCTCATGAGTTATTAGACAATATTAAAAGCATGATGCATGATTAAAATGAGAAGTTGGGCTTCATTAAAATTAAAATCTTCTATTCCTGAATATGCTGTTAATAAAACAACTATAGATTTGGATAAAATATTTACAAAATGCATATTAGATAAAGACTTCTAAATGAAGTACACAAATAATGACTAAAATCTATATAGTAAGAAAACAAGCAGCTTAATTAATAAGTGATAAAAGAATCTTAATAGAAATCTTACCAAAGAACATAAACAGATGATACAGAAGCATATGGAAAGGTGTTCAACACCATTTTTTCACCAAGTTCAAACAACAATGAGATACCACAGGCCACCTATTAGAATGTCAAAAATCCAAATTACTGACAATACCAAATGCTGCCAAGGATTCAGAGAAACATGAACTTTCATTTATTGCTGGTGGAAATGCAAATAATAAAATTAAACTTTAAAAGTGTGCATGCCACTTGGGAAGACAGTTCAGCAGTTTCTTACAAAGAAGGCTGGGACTAAAGGCTACAAAAACCATACATAAGCACTGTACTCTACTTGGTAACACTGTTTCCTCAGTCCATATGTTTTAGAGTATTTTATTCAGCATGCTTAAAGGGGTCAGCAAAAATACTTATGTAATATAAATTAATTACAATATAGCTCTAAATGACTAATAATGCATGATAATAATATTTTCAAGTCTACAGAATATGAGTGTTGGCGTTTGACAATTTGCATGCCACAATATATTTATATTGGATTTCAGTAACTAAGTCGATACATGGCATATTCTGGCAGGCAGTGTTTTCAATTTGGAGTGGCAGGGTATAGGCAAACTGAAGAAGGTTTTAATGGTGTAGCTGGTAATGGAATAGCATTTGAGGCAACAATATTAATTCATGTTTAGCTTAATATATATGTACATAGATAGATAGATGAATGGAGAGATGTGTATATAGGGACATGGATATATACATGTGTATGTATATACACGCACACTCATATAGATATATGTAATATAATTTGCTTGCTCTGTCAGCCGAGAGGGCCTAAAGGCAATGTCACTGTACTAGCAATGAATATTTCTAGCACTCAAATCTTGACTTCTAATATCATTTCCCAATTGAGGTAACTAGGAGTTCTTTGGAAAATACTAATTCTAGTATTTGGAAAATACTAATTCTAGTATTCAGAAAAGATGTATACAAGGTGGTGCTGGAGCTCCTTGTAATGCCAAATGTAGTAGGGAATTGCCAAAAACTCAAAAGCACAGTAATAGGGCTCTGTGTCGCAGGGAAACAGAGCTGATTAAAAGAGTTCCCAATGGCAAAAGCTGGAAAAAATTGAGGCAGAAAATGAATTAGTATTGGATTATAACAATACTAATAAATAAAAATAAATATCCATGATTCCACACTTATTTTAATAAACGATTGAAGGAATAAAAAGTGGAGCAGAGAGACAAACATATGTAGAAAAATTCCGAAAACATTTATATGGATAACCTACTCTTCAGGACATCACTACTATTTTTTAAAACTGAGCTGCATGTAAGGCCTTCTTTTGAAAGACTAGTATGTGATCAAAGAGAGAAGACTACTTTTCACATCAATATAACTGAGGTAGGAGGCAGGACTTGACTCTGCATGTGGGGCTTGGACACCAGACCAAATCGAAGACTGGCTAAAACAGGGATAGGGTGTAAACACTTTTCCATAAGGCATTCTCACCAGTGTGCCATGACAGTTTACCATGCTCACTGCAATAATCATACGTTACCGCACCTTTTCATAACAACAAACTTGCCATCCTCTTTCTAAAAATTTCTATATAATCTGCCTGTTAATTTGCATATAATTAAAAGTGGGTATAAATATATTTCTTTTATAAATATAAAGAACTGCCTCTGAGCTGCTACTCTGGGCACACTGCCATTGGGTAGCCCCACCGTGTAAAAGCAATATCTTTGCACCTGCTGCACATTGCTACTTCAGTGACAATTTCTGTCTAACATACCAGCTCACCCTTGAATGCTTTCCTGGGTAAAGCCAAAAACCCTTCCAGGCTAAGATCCTGTTTGGGGGCTCACTCACCCTGTGTCAAAACCATCAGATTGATAATATGTGCCTTTTGTGTGTTTTTAGCAATTCTTTATTACCTTCTGGTGCTACAAGAAGCCCCAGCACCACCCTGTATACTTTTTTCCTGAATACTAAAATTAGTAATTAATATTTTCAGGTCTCTAAAACATATATGGACTACAAAAAAAAAAAAAAAAAGGAACTATCAAGCCAAAATCAGTTGAAGGCATTGACCCAGTAAATGGAAGGCATACTACAGTTAGTTTTCTACTGGGGAATTAACATAATTTTTTATCTGATTCCCTGATATTGAAAATGAAACTAAGCCTAGGTTCAACATAAAATATTCAGCCTAATAGCAATTTCTTCATTTATAAAGATGAGACCGCTACCTCAGTTTTAGTAGCAAATTAGCAACATAATCACTGCCTAGTCCCCTAAGAACCAAATAAGGATAAGCAACCCTCATGGGGATTTGCATCTAATTTCACACTCACAGTAATAAGAAAGATACCGATTTAATTTAAGGTATTCCTAAGTTAGTAGTGTCTTGGTCACTGTATTAGTCCATTTTCACATTGCTAATAAAGACATACCCAAGACTGGGCAATTTACAAAAGAAAGAAGTTTAATTGGACTTACAGTTCCACATGGCTGAGGAGGCCTCACTATCATGGCAGAAGGCAAGGAAGAACACATCACATCTTATGTGGATGGTGGCAGACAAAAAGAGAGTTTGTGCAGGGAGACTCTCATTTATTCACTATCACAAGAACAGCACAGGAAAGACCCACCCCATGATTCAGTCATCTCAGGTCCCTCCCACAACACATAAAAATTATGGGAGCTACAAGTTAAGATTTGGGTGAGGACACAGAGTCAAATCATATCAGTCACCTAAAATAAGCAAACATCTCTAGAGGAAGCATCTTCATTCCGGATCTCAAATAATCTCAATCTACACATACATTTCACCTAATGAAAGATAAAGTAGCAGACAAATTCAGCAAAAACACAAGAAATCGAGGCCCTGTGAGTGAACAAGTAAATACAAAAGGGAGCAAACAGATCTCCTGCCCCGCCTCAAAAATTCAGATTTTACAATTTTCAGTAATAATGTAGGAAATGAACTTTCCCATATTTTAGGTAGTGAAACACCGGTTAAAAATACATTTAATTAAACTAAAATAATAACAACACCATTAACAATGAGCAGATCTGAAGAAAAGATTAGAATAGAATATCTTAAGATGCATGCATACCATTTTTCAGATAAGAATTCAGTCTAAGGAATTAAAGCAGAAAACACAAATGAAGAGATAATTAGTAAACAGAGAGATAGATATGAAGAAATTATCTAACTGGGTATACATCTTTTCTAAAGCTCACTTCAGTGATTTCACATTAATAGCTTTGAACGGGTATGAATAAATATTCGCACCACAACAAATGAGAAAAACTAGATAATAAGGCTTCTTTTTCAGAGGTCTGCTTTACCAATACACACTAACTTTAATTACACAACAGATTGATAGCAGAAGCAAATGTGAGAATTCAGCTTTTTTCAATTAAGCCAGACAGAAAAGACAATTGCCAAAGTGTAAAATAAGGTCACACTTTTTAGTATTGTTCTTGTATCTCTTTGTTTTGAAAATATAATTATTTTTCACATGTATATTTTCAAAAACTAAACTTATGTTAATATGTTTTCATTACTGTTATTACTTTTTATGTACTGTATCATTTAATTTCAGTGAGGTTCTAGAATGGGCAACCAAATCTATGCTAAAATATGAAATTGAAACATGGCTCCTCCTTGTGCAACATTGGGATGGAACAGGCAAACTTTCTGGGGTGATAAAAATTGGCTGTGTCTTCATACCAATGTGGACAACACCGGCATATCCATCTGTCATAGCTGTATCCTTAAGATGTAATTTGTTTACTGGATGCATGATACCTTCCAAACCACCAAACTTGTGAGAAAAGACTAAAATTTAAGTTCTGACCCTTTGGCTTCAGTCAGCTGGGTGGTTGGTATATCTGTGAGACTCTGTATCTTCCAGGTTGGATGCTGTGCACAAAACAGGTTTTCTGATGAATTAATAAATGAAGTCAGTGCCTGTGTCCCAGCCACTCTGCTCCCCAGTGTGTGCCATCTCTGGAAGTCTCCAGTGTGCTGTCTGCACTAGTACAGAGAGAATCAGGCTACCAGGATGGTCATTTTGTGCAGGTACATTGTCCTACCTTGACTGTAAGGCAATGGGTCCATCCTGAGTGGTCTGAGCATCTTAGACATCTATCCATGTTATAGGTTTGCAGAAAGCTCCTGAGTGTGGCTGATATGTTACCTTTACTCATATGTGTCATTCTTAGGATAAATGAACTTGTCTTCCTCCACAAGCAGCCCTCCAGTTGAAAAGGGACTTAAGGGTGGGATCCCATCCGTGAGATCTGGCTGGTCTGTGGTGTTTGAGAGCCTTGGAATTCAACGTCTGCAAAGTGGAACCACATGCTTTTCAAGTTGCGGTAGCCACAACTTCCTTCTGTCATCTGATTTCTGCACTTTCTTCCCTGATTCTTTCAAGGATGCTAATGAGATGACTCTGAAGGGCAGCCCCTAAGTTTGCCCTGAGCCTGAAGAAAGTCTGAAAATTCAGAAGAAAATAAATAGAAGTCTGTAACGAAAATGTATTAAGTGTTGCAGTCCACATTGTTCATGGAATGGTACATACAACCTGAAATCTGAGATGTGAAGCCAAAGTTTTTCTGTATTTCATAATGCCAGTGAAGAAGTATATTATTATTGCTTATTTATTTATTTTACAGCTTTTATTTTAGATTCAAGGGGTACCTGTGTAGGTTTGTTACATGGGTATGTTGTGGGATGCCGAAATTTAGGGTATGAATCATCCTGTTACCCAGGTACCGAGCACAGTAACCAATAGGCAGCTTAAAAGCATTTGATTTCCTCCCTCCTTCCTCTGTCTATTAGTTCCCAGTGCCTACTGTTGCCATCTTTACTTCTATGAGTACCTTATGTTTCATTCCCACTTATAAGTGAGAACATGTGGTATTTGGTTTTCTGTTCCTGTGTTAAATTTGCTTAGGATAAGGCCTCTAGCTGCATTTATATTGCTACAAAGTAACATTCATGTTACCAGAAAGTCTTTTGTTTTTGTTGTTGTTTTTTTGAGACGGAGTCACTCTGTTGCCCAGGCTAGAGTGCAGTGGCATAATCTTGGCTCACTGCAACCTCTGCTGCCCGAGTTCAAGCGATTCTTCTGCCTCAGCCTCCCAAGTGGCTGGGATTACAGCCATGAGCCAACATGCCCAGCTAATTTTTTTTTATTTTTAATAGAGATAGGGTTTTACCATGTTGGCAAGGCTGATCTTTAACTCCTGACTGCATGTAAACTGCCTGCCTCAACCTTCCAAAGTGCTGGGATTACAAATGTGAGCCACTGCGCCTGGCTGACTTTGTTCTTCTTTATGAATGTGTAGTGTTCTATGGTGTACATGTACCACATTGTCGTTATCCAGTCCACCTTTGATGGGCACCATCACTAATCGTAAGAGAAATGCAAATCAAAGCCACAATGAGATATCACCTCACACCAGTCAGAATGGCTATTATTAACTATTCAAAAAACAATAAATGCTGTTGAGGTTGCAGAGAAAAGGAAAGGTTTATACACTGTTGGTGGGAATGTAATTTCCACAGTGGAAAGCAGTTTGGAGATTTCTCAAAGAACTTAAAACAGAATCACCATTCAATGCAATCCCATTACTGGGCATATATTCAAAAGAAAATCAATTGTTCTACCAAAAAGACACACAGACTCATATGTTCATCACAGCACTATTCAATAGCAAAGATCATTATTTTTAAGTTTTCTCAGCTTTAACTTTAGTAAAATATTAGTAAATAGTATTCACAGTTAAAAAGGCTTTGGGGTACTGAATGTTATTTAAGAAGTAAAAGCACCTGAGACAAAATAGTGTGAGAACCATTTTACCAAGGCACAGAACAAGATGAAGATTTATTTGGATAGGTAAAGAGTAAAAATACCTGTACTGATTTCTTCTCAGCCTTACTCTCTCTCTCTCTCTCTCTCTCTCTCTCTCTCTCTCTCTCTCTCTTTCTCTCCCCCCTCCCAATGCTATAATTCACATAAGTGTTATAATGTTTGGTTAATCAATGTTTAAAATTTACAGTTTTGTACACCTTGCTCTTCACTAGGCTGTGAGCTGAGAGTAATTTCTTACAGTTAACTTTGAAATGGCAATTTTTGGAATAGTCAGTATTTATAGTTATTCAATACAGATTGCCTTTAAACCTTCAAAAATTTTATTCTCAATAGCCTGCTATACAGAGCTTAGTCAGAAATAAATTTCTGAAAAGTGTAGCATAAATTGATAGTAATATTACTCTTAATGCCAAATAAGTGAAATCAAAACAAAATTTGATGTGTGTAGTAGAAATTCTTTTTTCTAAAGTAAATACTTCATTAACACCAATAAGACATCATTGTTATTATTCAGGAAAGAAAATAAAACATTATTATATTTATGTATTTTATATAATCTAAGTCTGCAAAGTAAGTCCATAAGATTCTCACATAAAATTATGGGTCAGTTTTTAGGGGAATATTTCTATCTCTAAGGAAAGCTATCTGATACCATGTTAAACAATAAATTCAAATCTCATTTTACTGTTTATATTGATGGCCATAATTTCTCACTTAAATATATATTATTATACCTTATTATACATATCAGTAATATAAAATATATATAAACTGACCAAAGTCTGTCTCTATTTCTTCATTCCTTTTACTTCTGGTGAGAACATAATCTTTTTAAGAGCCATTTAATGCAGAGCAGGTGGAGCAGTTGAGATGAATTTTTGTGTTTGAATTATCACTTCATCATAATGGAAATACAGTCATCTTTGTACTGTTGGTTAAACATCATTTTTTTCTTAATAACAACCACTTTCATGTGAAGTATTTTTATTGTGATAGGATTCTTTAAGATGAAATTTCCATATTGGAAACATGAAAAGGTTGGAAAAAGCTAAACTTTTGTCCCTGAACCAAAATTTCATGAAGTGTTTTTCTACTTTGCAAATTACATTGTGTAGAAGTACCAGAAAAAGAAATATTTTCTTTAGTCAAGTGGGTAACATTTGTCAGGGACATAAGAATATCTTTAAATTTTTGAAGTGAACATGAGAGACAACTTGACTGACATTTTAGACAAAAAAACAATAATTATAATGCCAAACTTCATCAGTCACATATTAGTTATATAATCCTGAATGTCACTAGTGTGCTCTGTGTCTCAGTTTTTTTTTTTTTTTTTTTTTTTTTTTTTTTTTACCTATAATGTGGGGATAATAAAAACTGCTTGAAATTGCTGAAAGATAGTGTGTGCGAGGTGCCTATAGCTCCTGACATAATCATTAAATATAGTGGTCATCTCTGCACATGATTAAATATAAAAGTTTCTTGTAAGGCAAAATGAAAGACTTAAAACGGTTTAATGGATTTAATGTTATTCTCATCTAATCTCTGACCAAATCATAATTGAATGGTTAATCTCATACAAAGATAACTATTTTGAACAGTTTCAATATAATGACAAATAAAGAAGAAACAATTTCTCCAATCATTGTGCTTAATTATACTTGGGGGAATTTCAACTTTTTATTGCTTAATAACATTTTTGATAGATTCCGTATCTTTTCTTGTTCAATTATAATAATCTGTTTACAATGCTAAACTCAAAGTTGATGTAAATCTTAGTTTCTCTTCTCACCTAAGTCCAGAATTGAACCTTAGTTCCAGGGACATGCAATGAATGTAGTGCCATAACTTACTCTGCTCTTCCTTCTTTTCCTTATTCCAGGAACTTGATATGGAAAAGTGTGTCTGGGAGTGGGTGGGGTATGCCTCTGGGAATAATATACACCACCACATATGGACTCTACCTCAACCATTTGCAGTGATTGGAGCAGCAGACACCTTTTAGTAAACATTCAAGAAATTTATGGGCACTTAAAAAATCAGTTATCACAATTATTGGAAGGCACTATGAGCAGTAGTCAAGGTTGGAAGAAAGCCTACCATTTATGAAATACTTAGTCACAATAATTATCCTGCGTAACTTCTTTGGAACTATTTCCACTATAAATACATTATTAGTCGTACTTTAGCACAAAATAGGATTGAAAGTTTTGCAAGAATATGAATGAAAATCCTAATACTTGCAGAGAAGATTGTTGTGAAATAGAAAAGTTAAATATTAGAAAACCATTCCTGATTTCATTAAATGAATTATTAATCTTGTACATTCTGCCTTCACCACAAATACATATTAGCAGTACTTTAGCACAAAATAGTATTGAAAGTTTTACAAGAATATGAATGAAAATCCTAATACTTGACGAGAAGATTGTTGTAAAATAGGAAACTTAAATATTAGAAAACCATTCCTGATTTTATTGAATAAATTATTAATCTTGTACATACTGTCTCCTCAATGTGCAACTGCAGTGCTGACATATTGGTTCTGGGACAATCATTTCACCTTTGCTTTATACTTTTTAATAAATCTCTACTCATTTGTCCTCCTGGAAAATACTTTTGAAAATCCCATTTAGAAGGAAAGCAGTATTCATACATAAGAATATAGTACTCACCAGATAGCTGAGGATAATAACTTCTCTAACTTCTCACTTCTCTTATTTTCCTCCTTCTCCTCATCTTCTGCTTTCAATATTTTGGCTAAGTGTTGTAAGTAGAAGAAAGTTTATTATGTATTATGATTATAATAGGGTCAATTCCTCTACTTCTTAATAAAACTTTAATGAGAACTATCTGGCCCCAGTTACAGGTGGCTTTCTTTAGAATGTAGATAATTGGTGTCCTTGTTTTTCTTTTACCTAAAGGCTCTAGTAGCAATTCTGGGGCAGGGGTTGGGGGAAACCTACCCAAGATTGTCTTAAACAAATAATATGAACTTTTGTCTACTCCATGAACCTAAAACAAAAATTAAAAAAAAAATCAAAAATGTGATTTTAAATAATCACCCTAAAAAATATCTTTGTAGGGTCCCAGAATTATTATGGTCTCCAAGAGCAAAATAAAAAGTCTTTATTATTTTCCATTTTATACGTCATAATGGTAGTTGACTTTCAAATTTCCATCTTGGTCATTTATGATTGTTAATTAATGCAATATCTTGAAATATTTTGCACTGTACTGTTGAAATATGAAACGTCTTGTCTTCATTCTGACATGAAAATCAAAGTCATATTCTATGTTATGTAAAATAAACTGATAATCTTAAAATTAATCCTCACTAGTTTATTTGGTCAAGGTAGGCTTTTCTTGCATGATTTACTCTCTTCCATTATTAAGAAAAGAGTAATATGACAAATATAATGAGCATGTATTATAATATCAAAACCTATTTTTGAGTCTTTTGGAACCAGTGTTACTGTGTTCTTTTGACCTTAAAGCCAAGAGTTCTGCTCATTAAAATTCTGGGTCTAAAGTAAATTAGTCTCATACAGTAGACCCTTTTCTTAAAACTTTATTAACGTCAAATTTTATATAAGATAATTAAAGATACTAGAATTGGACTTCATTCTAGAGTACATCCAAGGCAGAAAAGTAATGATTTTTTTTTGTTTTGTGAGTGTGTTAGCAGCACAGGGATTTTAATTCTTTTTATTTTAATAGACTGTCTGGTTCTTAAGATTCCAGCAAGGACAGCATACACATCCCAGTAGGCAGAATGACTACCAGGAATTTACTTTTACTCTCACCACAGTCTAACTTTCAGTATTCCACCCTACTTAAAAGAAACTCTTATGTGCTGTAGCTGTAAATAGTGGGCCAAGCAGAGCATCACAAACACTTCTAACATTGAAGCATACAACCACAATCATTCTGATATAAAAGTCAAATATGTAATACTCAGGTTGGTGATATATAGATAACTTGTTATACTCTTTGCATGTGCCAGCATTCCAACAAGTGGTTTATCAATGTTGTCACATTCACATATTAATTATCATTTGTGAAAAAGAAGACAATGAATTAATGAGTGTACTCAAGGTCACATAAATAATACATGGCAGAGGCAACTTTGGACCATGATATAAAAAGCTTAAAGCCCTGTGTTCTAAATTACATTGTTTTATTGGCAAACAACACCTTTAAACTGTGTGAATGTATTAATGATACTATTCTAATTTATCTCTAAATTAAAGTGACAATACTATTGAAACTTTTGCGACCAGTCTGAATTCTGCCCTCAACCTGTTGCATTTATATGGATAGATTTATTTTTAAGTCAATTTATTTATTATGTGACAGTTTGTTGAATAACTTTTATTTTCAAGAATTTCTATTTTCAAGAACCGCCCAAGGTAGTGTGAGTGTAATAACAAACAAAACACTTTTAGTCACTTTTATACCTTGTCTTCAGAGAGTTTATGTGAGATAAAAGAATAATTAATATTATCTTTTTTTTTTTTTTTTTTTTTTTGAGACGGAGTTTCGCTCTTGTTACCCAGGCTGGAGTGCAATGGCACGATCTCGGCTCACTGCAACCTCCACCTCCTGGGTTCAGGCAATTCTCCTGCCTCAGCCTCCTGAGTAGCTGGGATTAGGCACGCGCCACCATGCCCAGCTAATTTTTTGTATTTTTAGTAGAGACGGGGTTTCACCATGTTGACCAGGTTGGTCTCGATCTCTCGACCTTGTGATCCACCCGCCTCGACCTCCCAAAGTGCTGGGATTACAGGCTTGAGCCACCGCGCCCGGCGATTAATATTATCTTAATTGAATATATACTTTATTAGGCACTATAAATACAGGTCAGATAAAACTTTTCTGGTAAACAGTAAAGAAAAAAAAATATTGAGCTCTCAGAAGGGCTTGTAATCTATGAGATTTATATTGGGCATTTTAATAGGCATTCAGTGACCCAGTGAATTCAACAGATGGTTTCACAGTTAGATGAAAAGTGCGGGCCTGAGGCAAAAGCAGTAGCACATTTAGAGAGGGGTGCTCTGCAGTAGAGACTGTGGGTGACAAGTGATGGGAATGCATTGATTGTATAGGCCTTGCAAAAGGAGAGAATTTGGTTATTATTCTGAGTGAAGTGGAAAGCACTGGAAAGATTTGAGCAAGAAAGGGGAATAATCTCATTTTTGCTCTTAAATGATCACTTTAGTAAGTGGGTGAATGTGCTGTAGGAGGACAAGAATGGGGCAGGAGATCCAATGAGCAGATTTTCATAATGGTTTATGATTAGTGATACATGGTAATTTACAGAATGATACTATAAGGAAATTTCATAAAAGCCACTAATTGTTGTTTTGAAACTGAAAAACCTTAAAACCCCAAATCATAAAAAATAAAACTGTGTGGTGAGAGTCCTGAATTTTGGCCATTCTATAATAACATGTGTGTACTGATATCTCAACGCTATTTTAATTTTCATTTTCCTGGTAACTTATGTGGAACATCTTTTCACATAATTATACCAAATGACAGATATGGAGCAACAGGAGCACTTATTCTTTATAAAAGGGTACAAACACTTGGGAAGACAGTTTGGCAGTTTCTTATAAAACGAAAAATATTCTTAATGTGAGATTCAGCAATAGTGCTTCTTGGAATTTACCCAAACTGTTGAAAATCTACATTCATACAGAAACCTGCACATGGAGGTTTTTAGCAGTTTTATTCATAACTGCAAAAACTTAGAAGCAGCCAAGTTCAGTAGGCCAATGGATAAATAAACCATGGTACATCCAAACAATGGGATATTATTGAGTGGTAAACAGAGATGAGCTATCAAGTCTTAAAAAGACATTTAAGAGCCTTAAATGCATATCATTAAGTGAAAGAAGCTAACTTGGAAGGCTACGCACTATATGATTCCAATGATATGGCATTCCGTAAAACTATGAAGACAGTAAAACAATCTGTGGTTTCCAGGGACTAAAGTTGAGTATGTAGAGCACAGGACTTCAGGGCAGCAGAACTATTCTAAATGATATGATAAAGGTGGATACAGACAATTATACATTTGTCCAAACCCATAGGATATGTAATATCAAGAGGAAACTTCAATGTAAACTATGTAGTTGGGTTATTATGATGTGTCAATTTAGGTGAATCAATTGTAACAGATGTACTACTCTGGTGGGGGATGTTCATAATTGTGGAGGCAATTCATACGTAGGGGTAAGAAGTGCATGGGAAATTTCTGTACCTTTCTCTCAATTTGCTGTGGATAAAAATGTCTCTAAAAATGAAGTCTTTAAAAATCAACCAATTATTCAATCTATCTGTAGAAATGTAAAAATCTAAAACTTGTACTAAGATATAAAAATCCTGGGCTTTTTGTTGGTTGGTAGGCTATTCATTCCTGCCTCAATTTCAGAACTTATTATAGGTCTATTCAGGGATTCAATTTCTTCTTGGTGTAGTCTTGGGAGGGTGGATGTGTCCAGGAATTTAGCCATTTCTTCTAGATTTTCTAGTTTATTTGCACAGAGGTGTTTATAGTATTCTCTGATGGTAGTTTATATTTCTGTGGGATCAGTAGTGATCTCCCCTTTTTCATTTTTTATTGTGTCTACTTGATTCTTCTCTTTTATCTTCTTTATTAGTCTGCCTAGTGGTCTATATATCGTGTTAATCTTTTCAAAAAAAACAACTCTTGGATTCAGTGTTTTTTTGAAGGATATTTTTGTGTCTCTGTCTCCTTCAGTTCTGCTCTGATCTTAGTTAGTTCTTGTCTTCTGCTAGCTTTTGAATCTGTTTTCTCCTGCTTCTGTAGTTCTTTGAATTGTGATGTTAGGGTGTCGATTTTAGATCTTTCTATTCTAGATCCTTGAGGAATCAACACACTGTCTTCCACCTAGTTGAACTAATTTACACTCCCACCAACAGTGTAAAAGCATTTCTATTTCTTGACATCCTCTCCAGCATCTGCTTTTCCCTGACATTTTAATGATCACCATCCTAACTGGCCCTGCCTGTTAGAAGGAGAACTGACCAACAGAAAAAAATAGCATCAACATCAACTAAAACGATGCCCATGCAAAAACCCCATCCAAGGGTCATCAGCATCAAAGATCAAAGGTACATAAATCCACAAAGATGACCCAACAATTCCAAAAACCGGAATGCCTCTTCTCCTCCAAAGGACCACAACTCCTTGCCAGCAAGAAAATAAAACTTAGGGAGCCCCATATGTTGGGCACCAGAATGTAGGGAACCAGCCCCACATCACATCCATGGGTACCCTGAGGTTGGTGATGACAAAGGAGTGAGAAAAAGACAGGCTAAGAGAGAAAGTGGGACCAGGGGATCATCACTTATTACTGGAGGAGACAGTGAAGGCCCCGTACTCTGATCTCTCACACTAAATATTGGTTACAATCACTTAGATCTATAGGGTAGGGGTGAAGTGATGGTGGGGAGAGGGTGACGTGATGGTGGAGTGAATCAGTGAGCCATAAGTGAATCAGTGAGCCAGAACTAGTGTGTCATTCTAAAGATTGATAACAGTGGCAGTTTGGAAGTTGCACGGAACAAGAACATGTGGTTATCTTTAGCTTATTATCTATGTGCAGCTGATGGAATGCAGGCCTCCCAAGGAGCCTACAAGTCTGGCTACGTCATAGTGCTGCAAAGAGGTTTTATGTCTTTGAGCACAATGTTTATGGTAACAGAGCCTAGGTCACCCTGCACCAGAACACAGAGAAATTTGCCTCCCCAGAGGCCTCCCACAGTTTGCTGCAGTTTGTCATTCCCAGTTTATATGTTACTCATAACCAATTTATGCAGGCACTCTGTAAGTCCTTTCTCCTTTGCTGCTTTTCCCAAAACAAAACTGGTCAGAGAATGAGTTTGATGAATTGACAGAAGTAGGCTTCAGAAGGTGGGTAATAATACACTCTTTTGAGCTAAAGGAGCATGTTCTAACCCAAGTCAAGGAAACTAAGAAACTTGATAAACAGTTACAGGACCTGCTAACTAGAATAACAAGTTTAGAGAAGAACATAAATGACCTGATGGAGGAAAAACACAGAGTGAGAACTTTGTGAAGCATACACAAGTATCAATAGCCAAGGCAATCAAGCAGAAGAAAGGCTATCAGAGATTGAAGACCAACTTAACGAAATAAAGCATGAAGACAAGATTGGAGAAAAAAGAATGAAAAGGAACGAAGAAAGTCTCAAAGAAATATGGGACTACGTGAAAAGACAAAAGCTATGATTGATTGGTGTACCTGAAAGTGATGGGGAGAATGGAACCAAGTTGTAAAACATTCTTTAGGATATTATACAGGAGAGCTTCCCTAACCTGGCAAGACAGGCCAACATTCAAATTCAGGAAATACAAAGAACACCAGCAAGATACTCCTTGAGATGAGTAACCCCAAGACATACAATTGTCAGATTCACAAAATTTGAAACAAGGAAAAAATGTTAATGCAGCCAGAAAGAAAAGTCAGGTTACCCACAAAGGGAAGGCCATCAGACTAACAGTGGATCTCTCTGCAGAAACACTACAAGCCAGAAGAGAGTGGGGCCAATATTCAACATTCTTAAAGAAAAGAATTTTCAACCCAGAATTTCATATCCAGCCAAACTAAATTTTATAAGTGAAGGAGAAATAAAATCCTTTCAAGATAAGCAAATACTGAGGGATTTCGTCACCACCAGGCCTGCCTTACAAGAAGTACTGAAGGCAGCACTAAATATAGATGGGAAAAACTGGTACCAGCCACTGCAAATACATACCAAAACATAAAGACCAATGACAATATGAAGAAACTGCAACAACTAATGTGCAAAATAACCAGCTAGCTTCACGATGACAGAACCCAATATACACATAACAATACTAACTTTAAAAGTAAATGGGCTAAATGTCCCACTTAAAAGGCACAAACTGGCTAATTGGATAGAGTCAAGACCCATTAGTGTGCTGTATTTAGGAGACTCACCTCACACGCAAAGACACACATTGACTCAAAATAAAGGGATGGAGGAAGATTTACCAAGCAAATGGAAAGCAAAAAACAACAATAACAAAAACAAAAACAAACAAACAAACAAAAAACAGGGATTGCAAGTCTATTCTCTGATAAAACAGACTTTAACCAACAAACATCAAAAAGGACAAAGAAGCCCATTACATAATGAACAGTAAAAGGATCAATGCAACAAGAAGAGCTAAGTATACTAAATATATATGCACCCAATACAGCAGCACCCAGATTCGTAAAGCAAGTTATTAGAGACATACAAAGAGACTTAGACTCCCACGCAGTAATAGTGTGAGACATTAACATCTCACTGTCAATATTAGACAAATCAATGAGACAGAAAAATAACAAAGATACTCAGGACTTGAACTCAGCTCTGGACCAAGCAGAACTAATAGACATCTACAGAGCTCTCCACTCCAAATCAATGGAACATATATTCTTCTCAGCACCACATAACACTTACTCTAAAATCTACCACATAATTGGAAGTAAAACACTCCTCAGCAAATATAAAAGAACAGAAATCATAACAGACAATCTCTTAGATCACAGTGCAATCAAATTAGAACTCAGAATTAAGAAACTTATTCAAAACAGCACAACCACATGGAAATGAAACAATCCGCTCCTGAATGTAATACCAACCCTTTGGGAGGCTAAGGTGAGTGGATCATAAGATCAAGCGATTGAGACCATCTGGCCAACATGGTGAAACCCAGTCTCTACTGGGTAAATAATGAAATCAAGGCAGAAATAAATAAGTTATTTGAAAACAACGAGAACAAAGACACAACATATCAGAATCTCTGGGACAGAGCTAAAGAGATGTTTAGAGGGAAATTTACATGTCTTGGGGTTGCTCTTCTCAAGGAGAAGGTATTGGTAGAACATATCTCAATAAGAGCTATTTATGACAAACCCACAGCCAATATCATACTGAATGGGCAAAAGCTGGAAGAATTCCCTTTGAAAACTGGCACAAGACAAGGATGCCCTCTCTCAGCACTCCTATTCAATATAGTATTGGAAGTTCCAGCCAGGGCAGTCAGGCAAGAGAAAGAAATAAAGGGTATTCAAACAGGAAGAAAGGAAGTCAAATTATCTCTGTTTGCAGATGGCATGATTACATATTTAGAAAACCCCATTGTCTCCACCCGAAACTCCTTAAGTTGATAAGCAACTTCAGCAAAGTCTCAAGAACAAAAATAAATAGAGGCCAGGCATGGTGGCTTACATCTGCAATACCAGCCCTTTGAGAGGCTAAGGTGGGTGGATCATAAGATCAAGCGATTGAGACCATCTGGCCGACATGGTGAAATCCAGCCTCTACTAAAAATACAAAAATACAAAAATTAGCTGGGCATGGTGGCGTGTGCCTGTAGTCCCAGTTACCCAGAAGGCTGAGGCCGGAGAATTGCTTGAACCCAGGAGACAGATGTTGCAGTGGGCCAAGATTGTGTCACTGACCTCCAGCATGGTGACATAGTGAGACTCTATCTCAAAAATAAAAAATAATAAAATAAATGGAAAAAAATACATAAAAGTGTCTTCATGCTTCCTTGCTGTCTTTGCTTTCTTGATTTTTCATTTTATCACATTCTTGCATCCATCTTTATTATGTCACACAGAGTAGTTTCGCTGACCTAAAAATCCTGTGCTCTGCATATTCAACTTTAGCCCCTGGCAACCACAGATGTTTTATTGTCTTCATAGTTTTTCCTTTTTCAGAATGCCATATCGTTGGAATCATATAGTACCTAGGTTTTTAAAGTTATTTTCTTTTACTTCATGATACGCGTTTAAGGCTCCTAAAGGTCTTTTCAATACTTTATACTTCCTCTCTTTATACAACACAATAATATCCCATTTGTTTGATGTACCATGGTTTACTTATACATTGGCCTACTGAAAGACAACATGACTTCTTCTAAGTTTTTGCAATTATAAATAAAACTACCAAAAGCCTCCATGTGTAGGTTTTTTTATCAACATAGATTTTCAACATTTTAGGTAAATACCAAGAAGCACTATTGCTTTCTTGATTTTTCATTTTCTCACATTCTTGCTTTCTTGCATTCTTCCTGCTTTCCAATAAAGAAGTCAGGGGCACTTTGTAGCTATCATAGACTCAGGGTCATTTGTTATAATTCACCAGTAATGTAATTCTTTTAAAATGTATAACAGATAGGCTGTGCAATCCACTTCAAACAATTAAGTATAAATCGATCATATAGCTGGGAGAACCAACTTGGGAAATAATAATCGTGCAGTAACATTAGTCAATTTTGCTAATAAAAATCGTATTTCACTAATGTAATTTTCTCCAAGGGTGGCATATACATAGGGTTTCATAAAGAAGGCAACTTCATTTTTTCCATTATTGAAACGTCTAATCTTTGCAAGGCTTTAACTAGGGGACTTACCCAAAGTAAGTTTCTGGATACATAAAATTCATACCCTTTCTTTTGCTTATACCTCCCTGTTTAATCCCATAGAGATATGAGCTCTTAATTAAAAACAAACATAGATACGCCTTGGGGCAAAATTTTTTTCACGTGAACGAGCACACTCATGAAGCTGATTTCCTCAATAGCAGGGCCAGGTTGGAGAGATGGAGGTCACCTCTGTGTAGCAGCATGCTCCTCCCAGATCAATAGGAAGCAGACAATGCTGTCTTCCTCAGTGACCAGATGGGCCAAGTCCTACAGAATTGTCCACAGCCATTATTCTGTGTATCAGGCTGTGCAATTGATTTCATGATAACAGACAAGAGGGAAAGGGCTGTCAGGCTTGACTGCCTCCTGTCAATGCAGGAGCCCTGGAAGAGTGTAATTCAGAAATTTTTTGTCAATTTGGGTGAGCTAGGGTGGAATCCTGACAGGGTGATTCTTTACTTGTCATGCAGAAGGTGCAGTGGGGAATCTTCTGTTGGGTGCCTGGATAGTGACTGGCCCGGCCAGAACAGTGCATCGTGATACATGGCTCACTTTCACGGGCAGCTTCTGTGGAGTACTTTGTTTTCTAAGCAGAGAAGAATAAAAAAGGTGAAAGTGAAGGGGTGAGTTTATTTTTCAAAGCCTATTCAAAATATTCCATTTCTCTCAGAATTCCTTCCCTGCCTTTCATATTGTAAACTTATTTACCTGTCAGTTTCTAAATTTCAATTATCTATAGAATACAAAATTTCCTCTCTGCTTGTAATCAAATAATTAATGGGGGAAATGAAGAAACTAATGCCTCAGGAACAAGAAAGCATACACTGTAAGCAGTTATATTTTGGCTTGCATAGGGTAAATCAGGTTACAATTATGTCGGGTACAGATGGATTTAAAATCGTGCATCAGGCTGTGCTAAATCACGTGAAAAGTGTTTGAATGAAAACATTAATTACATCTCATAGGTAAACATCAAAGAAACTAGACAAGTCATGCTTTTGTTTTGTTTAATACTAGAAATGTCAGAGCTACTTGACTACAAATTCCCTGGGGCTGCTTTGTTTTGTCATATTTCATCTCCTGTACAACTTCATGAACATTTAGCTTGTTGCTCTATGATTTAAAAACAATGATGAGGTCCAAGTGTTTTTTTTTTCCCCCATGCTCTTACTAAAACTTTAGGGGCCCAATGGAATCAAAGGTGGCGTCCTGTTCAATGTACAGTGAGTGCTCAGGTGCCTATTGGATAGAAGTAAATCCATGGAATAAAAGATAAGCCAGCCACAAGTCACAGACTAGTAAACAATACAAGATGCAAATGAGGTTTATGAAATTAAATGAATTTTCTATTTGGAATATTAAAAAAAGAATCAAATCAAAACAATCAAAATAAACAAAAGAAATGGTGCTATGTAGTTTTAGATTAAGCTGTAGCTTTAAAATCGTTCAGTACTTACGTTGTCTTATACTTACACAAAAGTATGTAAAAGATGCAATTTGTGTCTTCAAGGAATTTAGATTCTAGTACTCATTTAACAAAGTTTTGAGCTCCTTGGGGAGGAATATGTTGGGCCACCTTGGCCTTTTATTGGTATTTCTGAAATTTATGTTAAATCTGAAGCATTAGGAATTTTTAAAATTGTGTCATTTGGTAATATATCATAAAAAGCTTAATTTTCTCTTTTGGCTTTAAGAAATATATGCTCATAATTTTATTTGGTTGAAATATTTACTGTTGTTTACCATCAATGGTTTCAAAATAATCATGAATAATTCATATTTTTAGTATATTTGAAAGTGTAAGTATAAGTGATTAATAACAAATAACATTCTAATGACCCCAATAAAATTTGACTTGAGTGAGATTCACTAAAAGTTAAAGTTAATTTTGAAAATAATGTGAAAATTTCAAGTACAATAAATAAAATCTTAATAGATTAACTTGCATTACACCTGCTCATTTGTAGATAGGCCAAAAAGATTTGCATATTCTTTTCAAGCTATTTGTTAAATTTGGTATTTATCAAGGTAGAGTGGTTACTTTGGTGAAATTTTTTTTCTGTAGTTGAAGAAATAATAATTTCACTTAGTCAAGATGTAAGATATTTTCATATATTGTTGGATTAAATTTGGTAATATTTTATTAAGGATATTTACATCCCTGTTCATAAAAAATATTGACCTGTGGCCATTTTTCCTTGTAGTGTCTATATTGACCTTATAACTTAAGATAAAAGGTAGTTCCTTGTTTTCTGGAAGATTTTGTGTAGGTTTGGCACTATTTTCTTTTTCATGTTGATAGACTCCAATAAAAAAAAACCATCTGGACTCAAAGTATCCTTTGTGGGACTATTCTGAGTTGCAGACTCAAGTTTTATAAAACATATAGGGCAATTTAGCTTTTTTTATTCATTCTTTGACAATTTTGACAACTGTGTTTTTCAAGAAATTTGTACTTTTCATCTAAGTAGTTGAATTTATTACCACAAAGTTATTCACAATACAGCTTTTTTACAGTATAATGTCCAAAGAATCTGAAGTGATGGCTTCTCTTAAATCTGATACTGTCCTTTTTATTTTGCTTTTTGCCAGTCTCACTGGAATGTCATAAATTTTATTGCTTTTCAATTAGGAACCTATTTAGTTTCATTTTTTTCTTCTCTATTGCTTTTCTGTTTTCCCTTTTGTTGATTTATACCCTCAGTTTTATTATTTCCTCCTTACTATTAATTTTAGATTGAGTTTGATCATCTTATTCTAGAGTCTCATGATGAAAACTTAGGACATTGATTCCAAACTTTTCTTCTTTTCAAATATAAATACGTAAAGCTGTAATTGTCTTCTAAGCACTGTTTTAGCTGTGTCATGCAAATATATCTTGGTTACTTTATTTTCATTTATGAAAAATGTTTTCTAAGTTTCCTCATGATTTTCTTTCTTTTTTTTTTTTTTCAGACCGAGTTTCGCTCTTGTTGCCCAAGCTGTAGTGTAATGGCATGATCTCGGCTCACTGCAAACTCTGTCTCCTGGGTTCAGGCAATTTTCCTGCCTCAGTCTCCTGAGTAGCTGGGATTACAGTCCACACCACCACATCTGGCTAATTTTTTTGTAATTTTAGTAGAGACAGGGTTTCACCATGTTAGCCAGGCTGGTCTTGAACTCATGACCTCAAGTGATCTGCCTGCCTTGGTCTCCCAAAGTGCTGAGATTACAGGCATGAGCTGCCTATCATTTTCTTATATGAAATGTATTAATTTGAAGAATATTAACTTCCAAATATTTGTGAATAATCTAGATTTGTTTTTGTTTCTGATTTTAATTTGTATTCATTTTTATCAAAGAGCACGCATTGTATTATTTCAGATTTTTAAAATGGGTTGTTCTAATTTACAAGAAAAAAAACAAACAACCCCATCACAAAGTGGGGTAAGAATATAAACAGATACTTCTCAAAAGAAGACATTTATGTAGCCAAAAATCCTGTGGAAAAAAGCTCATCATCACTGGTCATTACAGAGAAATGCAAATCAAAACCACGATGGATGAGATATCATCTCATGTCAGTTAGAATGGCAATCATTAAAACGTCAGGAAACAATAGATGCTGGAAAGGATGTGGAGAAATAGAAATGCTTTTACACTGTTGGTGGGAGTGTAAATTAGTTCAACCACTGTGGAAGACAGGGTGGTGATTCCTCAAGGATCTAGAAACAGAAATACCATTTGACCCAGCAATCCCATTAGTAGGTATATACCCAAAGGATTATCAATCATTCTACTATAAAGACACATGCACATGTATGTTTACTGCAGCACTGTTCACAATAGCAAAGAGTTGGAACCAACCCAAATGCCCATCAATGATAGACTGGATAAAGAAAATGTGGCACATATACACCATGGTATACTACGCAGCCATAAAAATGGATAACCTCATGTCCTTTGCAGGGACGTGGATGAAGCTGAAAACCATAATTCTCAGCAAACTAAGACAGAAACGGAAAACCAAACACCACATATTCTCACTCAGAGAACACATGGACACCGGGAGAGGAACATTACACACTATGGCTTGTCGGAGGGGTGGGGAGGCTAGGGTAAGTATAGCATTAGGAGAAATACCTACTGTAGACGACGAGTTGTTAGGTGCAGCAAACCACCATGGGACATGTGTACGTATGTGACAAACCTTCACATTCTGCACTTGTATCCCAGAATTTAAAGTATAATTTAAAATAATATGTTGTTCTCTGACTCCAAATATAATATACTTTGGTGAATGTTCCATCTGCAATTGAACAGAATGTGAATGTTGTTGGCTGTTATGTTCTACAAATGTCAAGTAGGACACATTGTTGATAGTGTTGTCTAGGTCTTCTATATGTTTATTAGTTATTGGTCTACTTCTACTGATGAGAAGTTTTGAATTGATCAACCATTATTATGGATTTTTCCATTTCTCCTGAAAGCTGTCTCAAGTTTTTCTTCTGATGTTTTGCTTTATTATTTTGTACACACACATTTTGCATTGTTATAGATTTTTAAATATTTTTAACAGTAGTTCTTTTATCACTAAATGCTCCTTTATCTTGATACTATATCCTAACTACCAATTTGTCTTATGTTAATACAGTGAGTTTGGATGTCTCATGATTAGGGTTTAAACAATTTTTTTCTTCAATGTGTAAAGTCTAACTTTTAATTTAAATCATAAATGTATTTATTGTAGACATCATATAGTTTACTTTTTGTTATTTTTATTTTATAAATTATTAGACAAATCTCTGTTTCTCCTTTTTCAGGTATTACACTCTTGTCATAACCAATGTCCAATGTTATTTCTTAAATTGTTTCCATTTATCTATTTTTTTTAATAACAAGAGGACAAATGTCCTATGAGTTACTTCTGCATGACAGAGTAGAAGCCTTGTTTTTTATTTTTTAATTATTAGTCAAGTAAAAATGTACTATACAATATTAGAAACCCTATATTGTGAGACAAGTGAGGCAGAAATATGAATTTATGAATAAAATATAATGATGCAAAATTCTAATTATTATGGAGAAACATATTTATATTTAAAATATGTAAGGATGGATTTAAAAATCAATAGATATTTAAATTACTTTGGAGGCTCTTTAAATTCTTACCTAAATATTTTATTTGGCAATAGCAATACACACAATATTCTGGAAGTTCTATCACTTTCATGTATTTGAATTTATGATGACTTTTAAAATCAAGTTTAAATGTACTGTGGATACATTGATTTTCCTCCTTCTTTTAAGTATTCTTCAGCAACTGAAGACCACCGCGTACCACAAAACGTTTTTGACAGATAGCAATAAAATGCCTTGCTGGAGAATATTTTAGGTAAAAAATGAGTTGTCATCAAAGACAAGATAAAATGTGAAAATGAGTCTTTTATGTTCAGAGAACAGGAAGAAACCCCAGTGTCCTGGTTTGAACTTACTTACTATGAAGGCAATAGAAGTACGTATACACACTCAGACACACATAACATATACACATTTATATATTATGCCACATTATATGTATATGTACATATATAAAAAAACATTTCTATATTACTCCACATTATATTATGTTATATATATATATATATATAAAACAAACACATATGAGCATTTACTCCATTTTAGATTTTATTCTGTGATAAAGTGGCTGCTAGTATTCATCTTTGAGCAAACAAAATACCTTGATAAGATATTATCCACATACAGGTTATCTTAGTGATATACGAAAATGAATGCTGATGGGAAGAAGGATAGGTAGAGAGACTATTGCATTTATATAAGTATTGGACTCTAGATTTGGGAGGATGGCTAAAGAATGAATGGCAAAACTGTTTTGAACTTAAATACAAGAATTATACATTTAAACTCAGATTTTTTATTTCTCCTTTGAAAATTTTTATAAATAAAAATTTCTAGCAGAATTCTATAACCAAATAATTTTTTGAATATTTTAGAGGAAGATAGTAATTTGTTCCTAAGGTTTTATTTCATTGCATCTTGCTGTTCTTTTAACACATTAAGCATACAAATGTTAGCCTAACCCAGGCCACAGTCATTTTTCTCAGGTGACCCTGACTTACCTGGCTCTTGTAAGGCTTGAGGCATCAAGAAAAGATTTGGTAGGCTTGAAGCCTTCTGGCTGTTCCTATTCTCTCAACTTCTATTTTGTCCTGAAGTTTCAGCAATTTTCAATAGCAGAACTGTTATTAAAATGAAACTCCTATATGATTGGTACTTAAATGCTTCAACTAAAACGAATTGAAGCAAAATTGTAACAAATATGGTTACTATACATGTAGTTATTCTCTATGACAATTGATAAAATTTTTCCAGTCCAAAATTTAGTAGCTCAAAATAACAATGTATTATTTATGTTAGTTCTTTGGCATTGACTAGTCAGTTCTACAGTTTTACTGCTTCATTTCTGCTGAGGCTGTGTCATGAAAGGAAAGTCTAAAATGTTATTACACATGACTGATGGTTGGGCCCGGCCTCTGGCTGAGAACTCAGTTGGTGCTAATAGCAAAGGGCTTTAGTTCCCCACCGCTTGTAAGTCACTTTGCCACTGCCTGGGCTTCCTCACAACATGGTGATCTAAGGGTAGTTGGACTTCTGATAACCTTTCAAGAAGTGCAGAAACTGCTAGACTTTCTTAAGTTTTTGTTCTGAAACTGGAAGAGTGTCAATGTTGCTGCATTCTGTTGGTAAAAGCTGGTCGTAAGATGTGGCCAAAGTCGCAGAGACGAGTGTCTATCAGTGTGTAAACATTAGGATGTGGATCAATGGGGAAAACTAAGAATGCAGTCTAATGTTCTATAAATGGGGATTGTTATTGTTTTCTTTAATAATTTCTCTTTTTGTTACAGTCTCAAAAGATCATACCTGTTTTGTCATCAATGCCCACATTATAATTTAACTGTCTGATTTTTCAGAAATTTCTAAGGTAAAACACTTTTTCCCAAAAGTTTGATTTCATAGAGCATTACAAATGTTAGACATTAGAATACAAAGAAATTAATGTTCTTTACATAAATATACAAATATATTTTTGAAATATTGAAGTGAATTATTATTTAGAATTGCATTTTCATGATCTCCTTGAAAACTACTTTAAATTGTGTACTAACATTTTCCACTGTAGAGAGCAACTAATTCATCACAGTGTGGTGTGTGAATGTGTGTGCATGTGTGTGTGAACATGCAACATATATGTTATTATATATTGTGCAATAGCTGGCCTAAAGTTAGAACCTGAGCAATGCCATTTTATACAAGACAAAACTGTTTTCCAAAATTAAGTTGTAATGGCTGCCCCATTCTCCCACAACGACTGCTAGCCTTGGCTTCTGTAAATAAGAACAGTTAGCTTGCTCTGAAAAATAACCACGATGTAAAGCTGCTTACCCTTTGCTTATCAGTAACTGCTTTCTGTAACCCTAATGTGACAGGCAAGCAGTCCTAACCCACACCATCTTGGCTCATGCGACTTGTAATAAGTAACTAAGGTCTGTAATTTACAATGTGTAAACTAACGCTTATCTTGACTTCTGTAAACCACTTAAGTAACAATCAGAGTGACAACAGTCCCCTGGCCCTTGGAATGTCGGGAGTCCCCCACCCTCATCTCCACCCAGGAGGTGATTTACAGAATCCACTAGCCCTCGTAATGTCTGAAGCCCTTCATCCCCATGCCCACTCCTCACCCCGACTCCCAAGGTGGTTTTATGGGTATAAAATGTCTTGGCACTCTCCTTTCGGCGTCACAGGTTGGAGAGACGTGAGTCCTCCGTGGCTACCGGCAATAAAGACCCTGCAATTTGGCATACTTTTGTCTGGGTGTTATTTAATCATGGACTGAAATACTTCAATATCATGTATGTATTATTTATATCATTGTGATGTCACTGAATTACAAAAATAAAAGTGAAAATTTAATTAACATTTTTTAAAATAAACATTATCAATTTTCTTCAATTCATGGAAAGAATGGTATTAGAAATACCTAAGGGAATAAATAAAAGAGGAAAATTTTAGCCTTCTTTAGAGGCTCACAGATTATCATATTGATTTTCCAAGTGTTATATTTCATATTTTTATATTATATATCTTTGTGAAAGAAAACACAATTAGTATGGATAGTAAGTAGAAACATAAAACACTCCAAAATGTTTGTCAGCTAAATAGTTTATACTTTTCTACTTGCTAATCTCTATTCTCATAAAGGCAAATAAACCATCTTCACCAAGCAACAAGGTCACAGAAGCACAGAAATGGCAGTCAGTCTTTTATTTTTATATTCAATACAACTACAGACAAGGGACCTGTATTTTTGCAACTGCTTAATATCACATGTATGAATAGTGAATGCAAATGCTGCTGACAAATACTTTACAAAGTTAAGTATATCTTGAGAGTTTTACTTTGTTTGAGGATTTTTCAGTTTGCTAAGACAAAAATTGCTTTCAGCACTTTAAATGTGGTCACATTGTTTAGATACACATCCTCAAGTGTCCTAAATCACAGATATGTATCTTAAATGTCATTGGGGACTGTCTGTGTTAATCCATCCTTTTTCAGATGAACATGCCCTTGGCAGTTCTATTCAGAATTCAATGATGCTGTTTAATTGACAATTTAAAATTTGCAACATGCAATGCCTCTATCCCTAATCCCCAAACCATATTTATATCTCTTGTAAGTCATAAGCAGGCCAAGGACACTGAGGTCTTTAAGTTTCAAGAGCCTGTGGGATCTGGAATGTATATCAGCCTGTACATATGTAACCTGCTGAGAAATAGCAGTGGTGCAGAAAAATATGATTCTATTTCTTGATCAGTATAAGTTAAATGGTTCTTTATTTCCTCCCTTTCATTATGTATTTCTAGCTCAATGCTGTGAAACCTACTGACAGTAAATCCCTAGAAACTAGGGTATGAGAGAGAAGAATTTGTTTACTTGTAGGGAAATTGCAATTACCCCCTACAGTTTTTTTGGGGATACAATTTGCAGACCACTTGCACTGAGTGTAATCTTTACCAAGGGCAAATCTTTTTTTTGTTTGTCATGGAATTTAAAAGTCTTTCTGAATATGCAAGAGAGGAGGAAGTTTGTGACAGAAGGAGTTTGCTGTTATCTTAATAAATAACAAAAATAAAATAACTATAATGATTTATAATGTCTTAGGTTGCTAATAGCTTAAGGATAAGTGCTTTAAAAAAGGGGACAGTTCATGAAAATAGAAAAGACAAAACAGCTTACTAAGAAAAAACAAGCAAAATATATGGTCATCATCTCAAATTTCATATAAAAACATGAAAATTTACCTTTTCAATAATTACACATTTTTATTATAACACTAATATAATTATTTTATTCCACTGTAAGAGTTGTTTAAGAACAAATAGAATTTTCTGCCTATATTGTGTGGTTCAATAATTATTGCTCCTCTCAGAGACTTAAAACACAGAAAGGTTAAAAAAGTGATAGCAAGAAAGGCAGTATTTAATTACATACACATTTAGAAGAAAGTAAGAAGAAAAAGTAGTAAAAAGTACAGCAATTGAATGTTTAAAATCATTTTTGATGAAAATGTTAACCATCATGATTTGTATATGAGAGAGTGTTGCATATGCAGAGAACACTATGGTGTAATAGATAAAGCAAATAAATATATGAAAAAATTATGGATTAAAATTTAAGAATTTTAAGAAACTTAAGAACTTTATATGCATTTAAATACTATATCTAAAACAACTCTAAGAGCCTCTCCATTTTTCAATCTTGTAGTAGAGATATATGAGGGAAGGAAGCCTGTGTTAATTTCTTGAAAATTTTCCTGAGGAGCAAGTGAGATATTTAATTAAAGAATTTTTTTTTAAACTTAAAAACAGTTTACTTTTGCCTACAATAGAATAACTGATACAAGACTTGGCCATTCTAAAATTTTTTAAATACTGTAAAAGTAGACAAATATAAATGGCTACTCTTTCTTAGACATTGGACAAAAGTCAACATAGGACTGTAATTCTTTATATAAGGGAAATACCAGAGGTTTTCACCTAGCTTTGTGCCTGGGAGCCCTTTTCTGACTGTGGCCCAGGGCAGAGAAGCCCAACAGAGTGTGATGATCTCTCTGATGTTAGTAGGCATAGAGAGGATCCCTAGGAAAGGAAACTGAAGCAGCTGAAACTCACAGGCAGAATTCTGAAAAGAGTTGCTGAGGAAGTTACGTTAGATAAAAATTTATGGGGCTTCCACATGATTTGGTGATTAATGTCTGGGATGTTCATTCACAGGGTTAGACTCTGCAAGATTGAGGAGAGAGTAGGTGCTGCTGGGATAAAAAATAAATCAAGATCCTGGAGGTAACTTCTTGCTGAAAGAAGTTGGAATTTTTGGTCACCCAGCATAAAAAAATGTTCTGAACAAGAGAGAATTTGGCTGAGACAAGAACTTTAAAAATAAGGAAGGTGCTATAGAGTAAGGACAGTATCACAGAACTAAGCAAAACTGAGGAGAACTAAGCAAAACTGCAGTAGACTTGTTCTAGACTATATATATATACATTGAAAATTTCACTTAAGTAATTCCAAAATACAATTGAAAGCTTCAACAATAGACTATTCTAAGCACACACAAAGAATGTAAGAGTTTGAAGACCAATCTTTTGAACTAGCCCAATTAGACAAATTTTTTAAATGTAAAAAACACCAAAAATATGGGATAAGGTAAAGTGATCAAACCTATGACATTGCATTTCTAAGATCAAAGAAGGGGGGAAAAGGAACCTAAAAAAAATTTGTTGGAATAATTTAAGAAAATTTACCTAATCATTCTAGAGAGATAGAAAACCAGACAAAAGAAATCCAGATAACACATACAAGATACTACACAAACTGAAAACTACCAAGGCATATGGTCACCAGACTATACAAGGTCAATACTATAGAAAAATATCTTAGCACTTGCATTTAACAGCTAGAGAAAAGACTCAAATCATCTACAAGGGAAACCAATCAGATTAACAGTGAATTTCTCAACAGAAATCCTAGAAGCCAGAAGAGACTGAAGGCCTATTTTTAGCCTCCATAAAGAAAAAAAAGCTAGACAAGAATGACATATCTTGCCAAAATAAGCTTCATAAATGGAGGAGAAATAAAGCCTTTCTTAGGTAAGTAATTGCTAAGAGAATCTTTCACCACTACACCAGTACTGCAAGAAATGCTCAAATGAGTTATAAACATGCAAATGAAAATATGATACTCATCATCAGAAAAGAACATACAAATATAAAGCTCACATATCCTATAAAGCAACTACACAATTGGTACTCCAAAACAAGTAGCTAACAAGACTGCATCAGGAGCAAAACATCACAAATCAATATCAACCTTGAATGTGAATGGCCTAAATGCCTCACTTAAAGGACACAGAATGGCAAATTGGATCAAAAAAAAAAAAAAAAAAAAAAAAAAAAAGACTCAACCATCTCCTGTCTACAAGAGACTCACCGACTCACCTACTGGCTAAAGACACATTCTGATTTAAGGTAAAAAGTATGGGAAAATATCTATCACACAAATGAAAAACAAAAGTAAGCAGAAGTAGCTATTCTCTTAAAATAAAACATACTTTAATGACAGTGTAAAACCACAAAGAAATGCATTATGTAATGATAAATGGCTCAATATAACAAGAAGATTTGACATCCTAAATGTATATGCTCTAAACATTGAGCACCCAGATTCATAAAACAATTTCTACTAGACATAAAAAGCAGTTTGATAGCAGTAAAACAATAGCAGAAGGCTTCAACACCCCACTGACATCACTAGATTGATCATCAAGGCAGAAAATCGACAAAGAAACTCTGGACTTAAACTGCACTATAGAACAAATGGACATAATAGGCATTTTCAGAACTTTCTGACAACTGCAGAATATACATTCTCATTATATGAACTTAGAATATTTACCAAAATAGACCATATCCTTGACCATAAGACAAGTCTTAATAAAGTCACAAAAATCAAAATCATATCAAATAGCTTCTTTAACTACAGTGGAATAAATTAGAAATCAAAACCAAGGGGAACTCTCAAAACTACCTAAATACATGGCAATTAAAAACTTGCTCATGAGTGACTTTTCAGTGGACAACAAAATTGAGACAGAAAACTTAAAAAGTATTTGTAATAAATGAAAATAGAAAAAAAATTACCAAAGCCTCTGAGATACAGCACAAGAAATTCTAAGAGAAATGTTTATAACACAAACACCAAAAAGGCAGACAAATCTCAACTTAACAAGCTAATGTCACACCTGAAAGAAACAGACAAATAAGAAAAAAAAAAAAAAAAAAAAAAAACACCTAAATCTAGCAGAAGAAATAAAATAACAAAGATCAGACAGAACTAAATGAGATTGAGATCAAAAAAAAGATATAAAGGATTAATGAAAAAAAAATGGCTTTTTGAAAAGACAAAATTGGCAGAGCACTAGCTAGACTAACCAAGAAAATAAAAGAGAAAATTAAAATAAGTACTATCAGAAATTATAAAGTTGACATAGCAACTGATACCAGGTAAATACAAAAGATCATCAAACACCTCTATGCACACAAATTAGACTACTACAAACACCTCTATGCACACAAATTAGAAAACTAAGAAAAAAAGAATAAATTCCTTGAAACATATGGCCTCTCAAAATTTGACCACGAATAAGTAGGAATTCTGAGCATACCTATAATAAATTGCTAAATTGAGTCACTAATAAAAGAAAAAAATCCTTTCAGCGATAACAAAAAGCCCAAGACCAGATGGCTTCACAGCTGAATTTTACCAGACATACAAAGAACAGCTGGTATGACTCTTACTGAAAGTAATCCAAAAAATCAAAGAGGAGGCATCACTCTCTAACTCATTCCACAAATTCAGTATCACCCTGATATCAAAATCAACCGAGAATAAAAAAAAAGAAAGAAAGAAAAGAAAATTTTAGGCCAGTATCCCAGATAAACATAGATGCAAAAGTCCTCAGCAAAATACTAGCAAAACAAATTCAACGGTACATTGAAAAGATATTTACTGTGATCAAATAGTCTTCAACATATATGAATCACAAATGCTATCCACCATATAAACAGAACTAAGAACAAAAACAATATGATACTTTCAATAGAGGCAGAAAAGGCATTCAGTAAAAGCCATTGTCCCTTCAGGTCAAAAAAAAAAAAAAAAAAAAAAAAAAGAGTCATGTATGACAAACCTACAGCCAACATCATACTGAATGGGGAAAAGTTGAAAGTATTTTCTCTAACAACTAGAACAAGAGAAGAATGACCGGTCTCACCATTCAATATAATATCACATTGAAAATCGTAGCCAGATAAATCATGTGAGAAAAAGAAATAAATAGCATCCAAGGTGGAAAAGGGGAAGTCAAATTATCTCTGTCCACTGATTACATGGTTGCTTACCTAGAAAACCCTAAAGGTTCCAGTGGAAAATTCTTAACTTGATAAGTGACTTTGGTAGAGGTGCAGGACACAAAGTCAATTTATGAAACCTATAGCATTTATATAAACCAATAGCATTGAAGCTAAGAACCAAATTAAGAAGTGAAGTCCATCATTCAGTTCCAACAGTCACACAAAACATAAAATACCTAGGAATAGTTTCAACCATGTAACTGATTAATCTCTAAAGGGAGAAATACAAAACACTGATGAAAAAATTGAAGATAAACAATTGCAAAACATAACAGGCTTATGGATTAGGGGAATCAATATTAGTAAAATGCCCACATTATCCAAAGCATCTATAGATCCAATGGAATTCCTACCAAATTAGCAATGTCATTTTTCAAAGTTAGAACAAACAATTCTTAAGTTCACATGAAAGCAAAAAGTTTTAACAGCCAAAGCACTACTAAGCATAAATAACAAATCCAGAGGCAACACATTGCCTGACTTCATGTTACACTGTAAGACTAGAGTAACAATTGCAGCACTGTACTGGTCCAAAAGTAGACACAAAATAGATCAACAAAATACAAGAGAGGACAAAGAAATAGATGAACGAAATACAAGAGAGGACAAAGAAATAAAGCCACATATCTAAAACCAACTGAAATTTGAGAAAATCAGCATAAATAAACATCAAGAAAAGGACAACCCATTTAATAAATGGTGCTGGGTAAACTGGCTAGCTATATGCAGAAGAATTAAACTGGACCTCTGTTTCTCATCATATGCAAAATTAACCCAATTAGCATTAAAGACCTAAATGTAGGACCTGAAAGTATAAAAATCCTTGTAGAAAACCCAGGATAAACACTTCTGGACACCGGCTTAAGCAAGGAATTTATTACAAAGACTCCCAAAGCATATGCAACAACAACAACAAAAATAAAGGGAACTTAATTAAAGTAAAATGATTCTAGGTGGGGCATGGTAGCTCACGCCTGTAATTTCAACAATCTGGGAGGTCAAGGTGTTTGAGGTCAGGAGTTTGAAACCGGCATGGCCAAAATGGTGAAGCTCTGTCTCTACCAAAAACACAGAAAAAATTGTCAGGCAAGGTGGCAGGTGTCTGTAATTCTAGCTATTCAGAATCTGAGGCAGGAGAATCACTTGAACCTGGGAGGTAGAGGTGACAGTCAGCTGAGAGTCTGCCACTGCATTCCAGCCTGAGCAACAGAGCAAGACTCCATCTCAAAATAAACAAAATAAAATGATTCTGTACAGTAAAGGAAAAAAATCAACAAAATAAAAAGATGACCTAGAGATTGGGAGAAAATATTTACAGATTATGCCTTCAAAGAGGACTAATATTAAGAATCTAAAAAGAATTCAAATAACAAGAAAACAAGCAACCCCATTAAAAACTGAGCAAAGGATATGAACAGACATTTCTCAAAAGAAAGAACACAAGAGACTAAAAAACACATGAAAAAATTATCAACATCACTAATCATCAGTGAAATGCAAATTAAACCACACTGAGATATCATGTTACACCAGTAAGAATGGTTTTTAATAAAAAGATAAGAAAAAAAAGTTGTTGACATGGATGTGGATAGAAGGATACACTCAGACACTGTTGGTGTGAATGTAAATTAGTTGCACTTCTATGGAAAACAGTATAGAAATATCTCATAGAACTAAAAACAGAACACTTAACCTGGCAATTCCATTACTGGGCATCTACCCAAAGGAAAAGATATATAAAATTATATATCTTTTATATTATATAAAAATACATGATTTCTGCTCTAAGATGGCCAGCTAGATGCGGCCAGGAGGAACGTCTCTTACTGAGGCACTGGGACCTGTGAAGACTGGCACACTCCTAGATCTTCAGAGGGACAGCATTGAGAGCAGATGGAGGGAAGAACGCAGACGGTGGGCTGAAGGGGGAGAATCTTGGGAACCCTGCATAGGGCTACCACATACCAGAATTCATCCTGGCCCCCAGTGAGTCCTATGGAAGGGTGAGTTGAACAGGCAGGGAGCAACCCGCTTTTGCCATGGGTCTCTAGAATCCCAGCAGGAGGAGACCCCCTCCACCACCACAGACACCTGAGTAGGCAGGGAAAGCTGCTTAGAAAAGTGGCAGGGGCAGAACTCCAGCCAGTGTACGGCCCAGAGGGTTTGGTGTAGGAGTGTCTGTAGTGGAGCATGGCCAGGGGTGCCCAACTCCCTAGGCTTGACTTGCTCCCATAGGAGACTTTAGACCTAACAGAACTCTGGTACCTGAATTCTGCAGGGCAGTGGTGCCCATGAGACAGGATCAGTTTGACCTTAGCATTCCTTGGTCTACTGGCCTCTCCTGGGGCCCCAGCCTTGCCATAACTGCTTGCAGTGCAGGCCTCAGGTCTATAGGAACTTTCCATGATTACCCATTAAATTGCATTGCTGGTAAATAAGCAGACTTAGCTTTCGCTTCCCCACCGGTGTGCATGTGTGCATGCACCCTGCCATGCCACTGCTGCTGCTGTTGTTCTGAGCGTACCACCTTCACCCCACGGTACCACCATTGTGTCAGAACATTTGCGGCATAGTGCCCTCCAGCCCCACCCTCACCAGCACTGGCCCCTGCACTGGGGTGGCATTTGCAAAACTAGACACAGAAAACAGTGGACTCACCCCCATCCCGGAGTGGTCACTGCTACCAGCATGAACATGCACAGAGGGTGCACATAGTCCTGTGCTCACAAGCACCCCATCCCTGTGCTAATGTCATCACTGGCAAGAATGCATGCCATTACTGGCAGGGGCGTGCTGCCTACCCCAGCCATACCACCACTGCCACTGGTGCAAATGCTGGCATGGAGGCTGGCATCCCAGCACCTGCTAGCAGCCTGCCACAGCTGATGATCATTTACCCTGCCGTGCTACTACTGCCACTGCTATTGGCACACATGAACAAGGAGAGATCCCGCAGCCACCACCATACAAATTGCTTTGGCTGACACCAGCCATTGAAATGTTGTGACCAGTTGTCGGAGAACACCTCAGCCTCTTCAGGACAGCAGTTTCCTAACTGCAAGTAACCAGAGATTAAAGCCATAGCTGATTCTAGTCTCCCAGAATTCCAGCACATAGTCCAGAAATCCTCAGATGAGGCTTGGTTCCCTAAAATCTTCTAGTAACAAAGATGCCTTATACCACAATCAAACCCCCTAAGGGCATACCGAAAGAAAAAAATAAACCCACCCAAAGAGCAACTCCAAAGATCAAGGGAACATTGCCCACAAAGAACTCTGACAACCTGAAAAACAGTGTTTTCTTTCCCCCAAATGACCACACTAGTTCTTCAGCAAGGGTTTTAACTGGGCTAAGATGATTGAAATGACAGAAATAAAATTCAGAATAGGGATGGCAATTAAGATCACTGAGATTCAGGAGTATGTTGACATCCAATGTAAGGAAGCTAACAATCACAATAAAATGAGACACAAATGAGACATCTATTTTGATAGACAAAATAGCCAGCATAGAAAAGAACCTTAACCGACCTGATAGATAGAGCTGAAAACCATTCTATGAGAATTTCATAATGCAATCACAAGTATTAATAGCAGAATAGACCATGCTGAGGAAAGAATCTCAGAGCATGAAGATTGTTTTTCTAAAATAAGACAGTCGGAAAAGATCCAAGAAAAAAAATCAAAAGGAAGAAACAAAACCTCTGAGAATATGTTATTATGCACATAAACTAAATCCATGACTCATTTCTGTCCCTAAAAGAGATGGGAAGAATGGAAGCAACTTGGAAAACATGTTTCAGGATATCATCCATGAGAAATTCACTGAACTGGATAGGGAGATCAACATTCAAATTCAGGAAATGAGGAGAATACCCACAAAATTCTTAACAAGAAGATTATCCCAAAACACATAACCATCAGATTCTCTAAGGTCAGAATGGAAGAAAATACATAAAAGGCAGTTAGAAAAAAAAGACCAGGTCATCACAAAGGGAATCCCATCAGACTAACAGCAGAACTTTCAGCAGAAACCCTATAAGCCAGAAGAGGTTGGAGGCCTATATTCAACATTCTTAAAGAAAAAAAAATTCCTACCAATAATCTCACATCTGGCCAAACTAAGCATCATAAGGAAAAAAACAAATAAGATCCTTTTCAGACAAGAAAATGCTGAGGGAATTTGTTACCACCATATGTGCCTTACAAGAGCTCTTGAAGGAAGTGATAAATATGGAAAGGAAAGACCCTTACCAGCCATTACAAAATCAAACTTAAGTACAGAAACCAGAGACACTATAATGCAACCACACTAACAAGTGTGAATAATAAACAACTAATAACATGATGAAAGGATCAAATCCATACATATCAATGTAATGTAATGAATGTAAATGAGCTAAATGCCCAAATAAAAGGCACAAGAGTGGCAAGCTGGATAAAGATGTAAGACCCAATGCTATGATATGTACAAGAGATCCATCTCAAATGCATTGACATCCATAGGTTCAAAATAAAGAGGTGGTGAAAAATCTACTAAGCAACTTATAAACAGAAAAAAGCAGGTTTCGCAATTCTAATTTCAGAAAAACAGATTTCAAACCAACAAAGATAAAAAAAAAAAAAAGACAAAAAAGGACATTATGTAATGGTAAAATGTTCAACAAGAAGACCTAACTGTCCTGAATATGTACGCACCTAACATAGGAGCACCAAAATTCATAAAGCAAGTGATTAGAGACCTTCAAAGAGACAGACTCCCACGCAATACTAGTGAAAGACTTGAAAACCCTTGTGAGAATAAAATATCACTGAGGCAGACAATTATCAAAGATATTCAGGACCTGAACTCAACACTGGACCAAATGGATATGGTAGACATCTACAGAAATCTCCACTCAAAAACAAGAGAATATACATTCTTCTCATCTGCACATGGCACATACTCTAAAATCAATGAGGCAATCAAATATAAAATAATCCTTAGCAAATAAAAAATGACAAAAACATCAACCATTCTCAAATGACAGCACAATAAAAAGAAAATTCAAGACAAGGAAACTCATTCAAAACCATACCATTACATACAAATTCAGCAACTTGCTGTTTAATGACTTTGGGGTAAATAATGAAATTATGGTAGAAATCATGAAATTTGTTGAAACTAGAAAAAAAAAAAAAAAAAAAAGATACAACATACCAGAATCCTGGGACATAGCTAAGGCAATGTTAGCAGGGAAATTTTTAGCAACATATGTCCACATTAAAAAGTTAGATTACAAAGTAACAAACTAACATAGCTAAAAGAATTAGAGAAGCAAAAGCAAACCAACTCCAAAGTTAGCAGAAGACAAAAAGTAACTGAAATTGGAACCCCACTTAGGGAGATTGAGACCCCCCAAAAAAACATTCAAAAGATTAAGGAAGCCAGAATCTGTTTTTACAAAAAACATTAATGAGATAGACCAAGAGCTAGAGAAAGTCCAAATAAACACAATCACAAACAACAATGGGGATATTACCACTCACTGACCCCAAAGATATAAAAATAACCACCAAAGACTATTATGAACACCTCTATGCAAACAAACTAGAAAATCTAGAAGAAATGGATAAATTTCCAGACTTATACATCATTGTCAGACAGAATCAGGAAGAAATTAAATCCCTGAAAAGACAAAATTAAATCAGTAATAGTCTACTAACCAAAAAGGAAGCCCAGGACCAGACAGATTCACAGCTAAATTTTATCAGATATACAAAGAAGAGCTGATATCATTCCCGCTAGCAAACAAACAAAAAACAACCAAAAAAGAAAATTGATGGGGGCCCTCTTTCCCAATTCATTTTATGAGGTCAGCATCATCCTGATGACAAAACCTGACACGGACAAAACAATAACAAACTTCAGATCAATATCCCTTCATGAACACTGAGGCAAAAATTCTCAAGAAAATACTGACAAACTGAATTCAGCAGCACATCAAAAAACTAATCAACTACGATCAAATAGGCTTTATCCCTGAGATGCAAGTTTGGTTCCACATGTGCAAATCAATAAACATGATTCATCACATAAACAGTACTAAAGACCGAAACTGCATGATCGTCTCAGTAGACATGGAAAAGGCGTTGATAAAATTTTGCATTCATTCACATTAAAATCTATCAATAAACTAAGTATTGAAGGAACATACCTCCAAATAATAAAAGTTATCTATGACAAACTCACAGCCAACATCATACTGAATAGGCAACAGCTAAAAGTATTCCTGTTGAAAACTGGCACAAGACAAAGATGCCTTCTCTCACCACTCCAATTCTATCTAGTATTGGAAGTCCTGGCCAGAGCAGTCAGGCAAGAGAAATAAATAAAGGACATCCAAATACAAAGAAAGGAAGTCAAACTATCCCTGTTTGCAGATGATATGATTCTATATTTGGAAAACCCCATAGTCTTAACCAAAAATCTCACTAAGCTGATAAACAACTTCAGCAAAATTTTAGGATATAAAACCAATATACAAAACTCACTAGCATTCCTATGCACCAACAACAGCCAATCAAAGAGCCAAATCAGGAATGCAATTCTATTCACAAATTGCCACAAAAAGATAAAATACATAGGAATATAGCTAACCAGAGAAGTAAAAGATTTCTATGATGAGAATGACAAAATAATGCTCCAAGAAATCGGAGATTACACAAACAAATGAAATAATATTCCATGTTCAGGTATAGGAATAATCAATTTAATCAAAGTGGCCATACTACCCAAAGCAATTTACTCATTCAATGATATTCTTATTAAACCACAAATGACATTATTCAGATTATTAGAAAAAATATATATTTTTAAATGTGGAACCCATTTTTAAAAAGCCCAAATAGCCAAGATAATTCTAAGCAAAAAGAACAAACAGAATGCATCATGCTAACCAACTACAAGCCATACTGCAGGGCTAGAGTAACCAAAACAGTACGGTACTGGTTCAAAAATAGATACATAGACCAATGGAACAAATAGAGATCCCAGAAATAAAGCTGCACTTCTACAACCATTTGATCTTCTAAAGCTGACAAAAATAAGCAGTGGGGAAGGTCTCCCTAGTCCACAAATGGTGCTGGGATAACTGGCTAACCATACACAGAAAATTGAAACTGGACCCTTTGCTCACACCATCTACAAAAATCAACTCAAGATGGGTTAAAGACTTAAATGTAAAACCCGAAATTATAAAAACCCTGGAAGACAACCTAGGAAATACCATTTAGGATACAGAAACTGGCAAAGATTTTATGATGAAGGCATCAAAAGCAACTGCAACACAAGCAAATATTAACAAACAAGTTCTAATTAAACTAAAAAGCTTCTGCATAGCAAAACAAATTATCAACAGGATAAACAACCTACAGAATGGGAAAAAATTCTTGCAAACCCTGCATCTGACAAAGGTCTAATATCCAGCATTTATGAGGAACTTAAATAAATTTACAAGAGAAAACCAAACAACCCCATTAAAAGTGGGCAAAGTACATGAACAGACACTTTTGAAAAGAAGATATAGTTGTAGCCAACAAGCATATGAACAAAAGCTCCATATCACTGATAATTAGAGAAATGCAAATCAAAACCACAATGAGATACCATCTTATACCAGTCAGAATGACTATTATTAAACTGTCATAAAATAATAAATTTTGGTGAGGTTGTGGAGAAGAGGGAATGTTCATACACTCTTGGGAGTGCAAATTAGTTCAACCATTTTGGAAAAAAGTGTGACAATTCCTTAAAGAGCTAAAAACAGAAATCTCATTCGACCTAGCAATCCCATTACGAGGTATATACTCAAAGAACTGTAAGTCATTTTATTATAAAGACACATGCACATATATATTCACTGCAGCACTATTTACAATACCACAGACATGGAATCAACCTAAATGTTCTTGAATGGAAGAATTAACAAAGTAATGTGGAAAATATACATGAAATACTATGTGTCCATAAAAAAAAAAAGAAAGAAACCACAGAATTATGTCCTTTGCAGGAACATGGATGATGCTGGAGTTCATTATCCTTAGCAAAATACAGCAACAGGAAACTAAATACCATTTGTTTCCACTTAAAAGTGGGAGCTAAATGGTAAGAACACACGTACACATAGAGGGGAACAATATACCTTGGGGCCTCTCAGAGGGTGGAGGGTGAGAGGAGTAGAAAAATAGTAGAAAAATACTTATTGGGTACTAGGCTTAATCCTGCAACATAAAATAATTTGCACAACAAACTCCCATGACACAAGTGTTCCTATATGACAAACCTGCACATGTATCCCTGAATCTAAAATAAAGGCTGTTTTTTTGTTTTTTTTTCGTTTTTTTTTTGTTTTGTTTTGTTTTTGTTTTTGAGACAGAATCTCATTCTGTCTCCCAGGCTGGATTCCAGTGGCTTGATCTTGGCTCACTGCAACTTCCACTGATAACATTCTCTCAAACAAACAAACAAAAGAGAAAGCTGATCAAAATTGTTACATTTAAATTGAATTGAATATTCCAAAATTTCCAAAAGTACCTGGAAATATTTAATAAATTAGTCTGAAATACAAAAACAGAGCTGAAATGTTCAAAATACAGAAAATAAAAGCTTTATGTATGCAATTGCAAATGAAGTAATAACTTCTACAGTATAAAATCAAAATTGTTGTGAGAAAAAAGCCACAATTTTCTCTTCTGAAATATATTCGAACATTAAATGGACAGGAACAATAACTAAATTGTACCAAAATACATACATTATCTTATTTTAAAAAAGCCTAAATTCCTAGAGACATTCATTCAACTTAGCATTATTAATAAGAGGAATTAGATCAAATGCTCAACAGAAAACTTAAGAAGAACTAAATTACTAGGACTGATTTCTTAATTGATTATCATGTAGATTTTAAAGATAATGTTACTACTTCAGTCATGAAAAAATGCTCTTGTTATGCTAAGTGACTTCAGTGTGGTATATTGTATTATACAAAGTTTGGCTTATCTGTTAAAGAAAAAAGAAGAAGAAAGGAAGAAAGGAAGGAAGGAAGAAATTAAGGACTTAAAACTCTCAGAATAATATGGTAGAAATGCAGGTGTGTTATATTTAATTATTTTTTTCCATATTATCAAATTTTTACAAGCATCATATATTGCTTTGGTAATGTGTTTTAAAATTATATTTCTTGAAATCCTGTTTTCAATTTTTTACTCTGGTGCCCTTTTATAATTCATATATTAAATACCATTTTTACATTAAGTTAAAATGAAATTATATCTGAAAACTTGAGAATTTTTTATAAATGGGATGGAAGAAACCATAAAGAGCAATTACCAATGGGAAGCATAGAAGCTAAACTTTTGACATTAATATATGATCAAAATCGTTCCTACTTAGAGCCATAAAATATATTATTGAACCAGGTTAGGTCAGCTTATGGGAGCAATGAAATTTCTGTCCGGGTCCTTGGTGAGGGTTCCTGCCATTCATGCCCTCCCAAATAAAAGTGACCACCTTAAACAAGCTTAATTTAATTCAGTATAGTTACATAGGTACTACATTTCTTTTGCAGTCTGAAGGGCAGATTTAATAATTAAATAGTTACTTTTATTATGTACGTAATTCTGATATCTAAGTGGTTGTGGTCAAAGGTGTAGGTGGAGGGCAAGAATGTAACTGGAGGGATTTGGCCTGACAGGCAAGTTAAAATAAATATCTCTTTGTCAAAGACATCATGTTATTCATTAATACTTTGTGTCAAATAAGATATTGCATGTAATATAGTTGTTTCATACATTTATAGAAATGCATCTACCCATTTATTTTTTAGTCATGCATACATAATCCTCTTCTACTCCTTACCCCATGTTAATATTTAAGCTATTGATATAACAAAAGATATATAGAATATTGGTGTAGTTTGCAGAAACTTGTAATCATAAGAAGTTTTTATTAATTTATTTATATATCACTCATTTACAATACACTTCATATAAACCAATGATATGACGGTTGATACAGAGATACGGTTTAAAATTTCTGATCTCAGAAATTTATGCCCATGATAGAGGACAAATTGTAAACCAATGATGACATTATTAGATGTTTTCCTTGAATCCTCTGTTAAGGCAGAGAAGGATGAGATCATCATTAAGTCCATTAGGGATGGCTTGAGTTGAGTTATGGGGGAATAAAGAATATATCCATCAAAGAATTAAAGAATTACAGTATAGGCAGAGGACCTATAGTACACAAAAACCTGGAATCTTAAAATTGAATGGTAAGTTCGGGGAAGTGAAAATGATTCCATATGTAGGAGGATAGAAGAGCAATCATGAATCAGAAAAAATCGATCCACAAAGATCCTTAAGAATCAGATTTAGGAGGACTTTTTGTGTCATAATAAGAAACTGAGTTTTATTCAGAAAGAAATGTGAAATGACCTGTATATTCTAAAGAATAGCTAATAATAACAGATGTAATATTTACTGTTCATTTTAGTATCCAAATTGACAAGAACTTTTCTTTCTGCAGTATCTTATCGCAACAATCTTACACCAAGAAGATAGCAAGAGAATATTTAAGTTAGTGCGTTTGAAACTACTTTAGCACTAGGTTGGAGACAGTGTAAAGAGAAGCATGCCTAAAAGTAGAAATAACTACTTAGTAGGTGATTGCCACTTTCCAGATACATAGAATGAAGAGACAGTGGGTTTGAAAAGGAAGGCAAAAAATCCAGTTCAGATCCAGATTTTGTGGTGCTGGCCACTTTTACCTCTCAATAGTTCTTTACTTTTTCTTGCCAGTAAAGGAGAGAAATTGAACTGAAAGGTCTTCAAAAGTTTTGATTTCAATTTAGTTAAGTTTTTCTTGAAAGCAGACCTTGGGACAATGACTTGGGTGCATGCAGTATATTTGGAAAGTAATTCTAGTGGGAAAAGTAACAGGAAGAAAAAAGGCCAGCAAAGGATACATAGTGAATAGGTTTTTGCTGTGGGCAACTAGAACTTAGCTCCATGGGGATCTTCTGAGAAATTTTATAACATACACCACAAAATCATCCCAGTGAGGAACAGGAAACTGGGATACTTATCTATTAAATTCCATAGCTTACTACTTGATGATTGCCCCTGGGGGCATTCAGTCCTCTGTGCTTGTGAGTTACCCTACTCTTGGGTTGTTAATCTACCATGGTATTGGAGAGAGCCCTCAGGAAAAGAAATAGAAAGACCCCTGTGTTTGAGGTGGAAAGAAGTTGTGACTGGGAACTGTTCTGTGCAGTTGGGAAGACAAAAGAGCGTCATAGGTACTCCAAGAAGAATTAAGAGCACCTGCTACTTCATTCTTCCAATGTTTCAATGACCTTTTGTATCTTTACCTCTTCAGCATAGCTTTCAGGTAGCCAACAGTGTCAGTCATAGCACTCAGCAGTTACTCTCCATTCCTGAGTAGGCAATGGCACTTTGAGGTTTTAGGAGAATATTATCACACCACAGTCTTAACTCAAGCTATTTCTGGAACATAGTTTGTCACTGTGGGCCCAGGGGAGTAGCAAGTGACCCTCAGCTAAACTTATCCACTATTAATTTAGAGTCAGCACAAGAATTAAGCTCTCTGCTATGATCTGAATGTGTTTGACTGAATTCATGCGATGGAACTTAATAGCTAATGTGGTAGTATTAAGATGTTGGGCCTTTAAGATATGATTAAGTCATGAAAGCAGATCAACTCAAGACCCACTCCAAGGAGGATTAGCGTCCTTATAAAAGGGTTTGAAAGAGTGAATGTCTTCCCATTCATCTCTTCTGACTTGTGAGGACACAGCAACAAGGTGCCATCTTAGAAGTAGGGAAGAAGACCTCATGAGGCCCCCTACTTGCTGGTGCCTTAATCTTGGACTTCACAGCCTCCAGAACTATGAGAAAATATATGTATTAACTTTATGCATTACTCAATCTGTGACATTTTATTATATAGTAATACACAAATGGGCTTATATCCTCCTAAAGAAAGTGAATTTCAAGATTTTTGCTTGGATTAATGCAACAAAGTTGATTTATTTTATTCTGAATTTCACAGCAGAATTATCTTGCCCTGAGAATTGCTGCTTATCTTTTTGCAAATGTGAATAAAAGGTTATCAGTGTTCACAAGTAAAATAGAATACAGTGATCTTTCAACAACATGGAAGTTAGGGGCACCAACCCTTCACACAGTTGCAAATCCATGTATCAATTTTGGTCCCCAAAAACTTAAATATTAGCAGCCCACTATTGAGCAGAAGCCTTATCCACAAGACAAACAATTGATGAACACTTATTTTGTATGTCATGTGTATTATATACTGCACTTCTGCAATAAAGTAAGATAGAGAAAAGGAAAAATTACTAAGAAAATTATAATAAAGGAAAAAATATATTTACCATTCATTAAGTTGAAGTAGATCAACATAAGGCTATTCATTTCTGTTGTCTTCACTTGAGTAAGCCAAGGAGAAAGAGGAGGGGTTGGTCTGGCTATCTCAGGGGTGGTAGAGGTAGAAGAAAATCTATGTATAAGTGGACCTGCGTAATTCATACATGTTTTGTTCAAGGGTCAACTGTACACAGAACTTATAAATACTTAGTAGGGGCTGGGCATGGTGGCTCACACCTGTAATCCCAGCACTTTTGGAGTCTGAGGCAGGCAGATTACTTTTGGAGTCTGAGGCAGTCAGGAGTTCAACACCAGCCTGGCCAATATGGTAAAACCCCATCTCTACTAATAAGACAAAAATTAGTGGGGCATGGTGGTGCACAACTGTAATCCCAGCTACATGGGAGGCCAAGGTACAAGAATCCATGCCTCATGCTTGAACCCATGAGGCAAAGGTTGCACTGAGTTGAGATCTTGCCATTGCACTCCAGCCTGGGCAAAAGAGTGAGATTCTGTCTCAAAAAAAAAAAAAAAAAGTTACTAGATTGTGATAGTAGAGATTAATAATACTTTAGCTGTACTCTTAACAGCTTAAGTTTGTCTTAACTAAAGGCTGGACACTTGCAAACATAGATATGAATCAAGGTAACATCATTTAAAACTCAAATCAAAATATCTCAAAATGTATCTACCATAAATCATTTTTTTTCACTTTATGTGACCCAAGAACTTCCCATTTAAGCAATGCACTAAGTTTTTGTTTTTGAAACTGAAAAAAAGTTTAATGCATTAAAGGATTATTATATTTTAAATTAAATCTCTTGTTTATTAAATCTCAAATTTTCAAAAACCTAGCTGTATTAGTTTGAGAAACTTCTCTAATAAAAAAAAAAATTTATAAAAAGGTTCTGTTGCAAGTAATTGTCTATAAGCAGTGCCTATTTTATCAATTCGAACTATATTTTAAATAATAATTGACAATAAAAGCAGTTTATTCTACCAACCAACCTCATTCTATTCAATGAATTAAGCTTTCCCACTAAAACTGTTCTGAGGTAATTGTCGTGCTAGAATTTCCCATTGATAACACTATTTTATAGTTCATTTTCAAATTATTTAATTGCAAGATTTAAAAAAAAATCTCTTAAAGTTTCACTCTACCAGATGGAGTGGGGAGGAGGACAGGTTGGTCTGGATGTACTTAGAAGCTACCTTTGCATATATGAAAGGCAGTTTCCCTTTCATTATTTTTAGTTCTTGAGATCTAATTTATATTTTCCTATTCTAAGTTTTAGTTAGTGAATTTTAAGTGCATCTAGATGTACGTACCTTTAATTGTTTTTGAACATAATTTTTTAAAATAAAGAAATAATAGAATAATCAATCTCTGATTCTCTTTTTTCCACTTGATGAATTTGGCTATTAAAACTTGTGTATGCCTCACAAAGTTCTCGTGCTGTGTTTTTCAACTCCATTATGTCGTTTATGTTCTTCATACTGGTTATTCTCGTTAGCATTTCGTCTAATCTTTTTTTGAAACTTCTTAGTTTCCTTGCATTGGGTTAGAACATGCTCCTTTAGCTTGGAGAAGCTTGTTATTAGTACTTGCCTTCCGAAGCCTGCTTCTCAGTTCCTCACATTCATTCTCCATCAGGTTTTGTTCCCTTGCTGGTGAGGGATTGTGATCCCTTTGAGTAGAAGAGGTGTTCTGGCTTTTGGTGATTCAGCCTTTTTGCGCAGGTTCCTTCCCATCTTCTTGGGTTTACCTTTGGTCTTTGAAGTTGGTGACTTTTGGATGGGGTTTCTGAGTGGATGTCCTTTCTGTTGATGTTAAAGCTATTTCTTTCTGTTTGTTAGTTTTCCTTCTAACAGTCAGGCTCCTCTGCTGCAGGTCTGCTGGAGTTTACTGGAGGTCTACTCCTGACCTGTTTGCCTGGGAATTATCTATGGGGGCTGCAGAACAGCAAAGATTGCTGCCTGTTCCTTCCTCTGGTAGCTTCGTTGAAAAAGGGTACTGCTAAATGTCAGCCAGAGCTTTTCTGTATGACATGTTAGGATAAACGGGGGGATCAGGGAGCCACTTGAGGAGGCAGCCTGTCTGTTAATAGAGCTCAAGCACTATGCTGGGGCATCCATTGCTACCTTCAGGACTGCTGGGTAGGGATGTTTAAATCTGCTGAAGCGGAACTGCCCTTTTTCCCAGGTGCTCTGTCCTAGAAAGGTGGGGGCTTTGTAAGTCCCTGATGGGCTGCTGTTTTCTTTTTTCTTAGATGCCCTGCCCAGCAAGAAGGGAGTCTACTTGATAGTCTGCCTGCAGAGGCCGTACTGAGTTGCAGTGCTAGGCTCACCCAGCTACTGTGTAAACTTCCTTTGTTTACACAGGCAATGTTGAAACTGCCAACCAGAGCCTGAGCAATGGCAGGTGCCCCTTCCCCCACCAAACTCTAATGTTCCAGGTTGAGCTCAGACAACTGCACTGGCTGTGAGAATTTCAAGCCGGTGGAACTTAGCTTGCAGGTCTTCATGGGGAGACCTGAGAAGGAAGCTCACTTGGCTCCCTGACTTCAGAACCCTTTTTCAGGGGAAATGAGCAGTTCCATCTTGCTGGCATTCCACGTACCACTCAACTAAAATTGTCACCCAGTTTTCTGCTGGAAAACCCTCACTGGTGTGGTAGGCACCAGAGTGAATCTCCTGATCTGTGGGTTATATAGACCATGGGAAAAGTGCAGAATCTGAGCCAGAGTGCTGGAGTGTCAGGAAAAGTGCCTAATGGCTTCCCTTGGGTGGGAGAGAGATTTCTTGGCCCCTTGTGCCTCCTAGTTGAGGCAATGCCCCACCCTGCTTCAGCTTGCTCATCTTGGGCTGTTCCCATTGTCTAGCCAGTCCCAGTGAGATGAACCTGGTACCTTAGTTGGAAATATGGAGATCACTCATCTTCTGGCATGCTCTAGCTGGAGCTCAGACTGAAGCTGTTCCTATTTGGCCATCTTGGAAGAAAGGATATCAGAGATCGAAGATCAACTCAATGAAATACAGTGAGACGGCAAGACTAGAGAAAAAGGAGTGAAAGGAAATGAAAACCTAGCAAGGCAGACCAACATTCACATACAGGAAATACAGATAACACCACAAAAGTATTCCTTGAGAAGAGCACATGATCATCAAATTGATCAGGGTTGAAATGAAGGGTACAAAATGCTAAGGGCAGGCAGAGAGAATGGTTAGGTTACTCACAAAGGGAAGCCCATCAGACTCACAGCGGATCTCTCGGCAGAAACCCTACAAGCCATAAGAGAGTGGGAGCCAATATTCAATGTCCTAAAAGAAAAGAATTTTCAACCCAGAATTTTGTATCCAGCCACACTAAGCTTCACAAGTGAAGGAGAAATAAAATCCTTTATGAACAAGCAATTGCTGAGAGATTTCATCATCACCAGGCCTGCCCTATAAGAGCCCCTGAAGGAAGCACTAAATATGAAAAGGAGCATCCAGTACCAACCACTGCAAAAACCTACCAAACTGTAAAGACCATCAACACTATGAAGAAACTGCATCAACTAATGGGCAAAACAACCAGCTAGAAACAAAAGGGAAGAATCATATTCACACATAACAATATTAACCTTAAATGTAAATGGACTAAATGCCTCAATCAAAAGACACAGACTGGAAAATTGGATAAAAAGTCAAGACCCATTTGTGTGCAGTATTTAGGAAATCCATCTCACGTGCAAAGACACACATAGACTCAAAATAAAGACATGGAAGACTATTTACCAAGCAAATGGAGAACAACAACAACAAAAAGCAGGTGTTGCAATACTAGTCTCTGATAAAACAGACTTTAAACCAACAAAGATTAAAAGAGACAAAGAGGGCATTACATTACGGTAAAGGGATTAATGCAACAAGAAGAACTAACTACCCTAAACATATATGCACCCAATACAGAAGCACCCAGATACATAAAGCAAGTTCTTAATGACCTACAAAGATACCTAGACTCCCACACAATAATAGTGGGAAATCTTAAGACCCCACTGTCAGTATTAGACAGATCAACGAGACAGAAAATTAACAAGGCTATCCAGGACTTGAACTCAGATCTGGACCAAGCAGACCTAATAGATATCTACAGAACTCTCCACCCCAAAACCAAAGAATATACATTATTCTTAGCACCACATCAAACTTATTGTAAAATTGACCACATAATTGTAAGTAAAACACTCCTCAGCAAATGCAAAAGAACGGAAATCATAACAGTCTCTCAGACCACAGTGCAATCAAATTAGAACACAGGATTAAGAAACTCACTCAAAACCACACAACTACATGGAAACTAAACAACCTGCTTCTGAATGACTACTGGATAAATAATGAAATTAAGGCAAAAATAAAGATCTTCAAAACCAATGAGAACAAAGACACAATGTACCAGAATCTCTGGGACACATTTAAAGCAGTGTCTAGAGGGAAATTTATAGCACTAAATGCCCAGATGAGAAGCAAGGAAAGATATAAAATAGATACCCTAAGGTCATGATTAAAAGAACTAGAGGAGCAAGATAAACTCAAAAGCTAGCAGAAGAAAAGAAATAACTAAGATTAGAGCAGAACTGAAGGAGACAGAGGCACACAAAACCTTTAAAAAAATAAATAAATTCAGGATTTGGTTTTTTGAAAAGATCAACAAAATAGATAGACTGATAGCCAGACTAATAAACAAGAAAAGACAGAAAATTTGAATAGATGCAGTAAAAAATGGTAACAGGGATATCACCGCTGATCCCACAGAAATATGAACTACCATCAGAGATTACTACAAACACCCCTGTGCACATAAGCCAGTAAATCTAGAAGAAATAGATAAATTCCTGGACACTTACACCCTCCCAAGACTAAACCAGAAAGAAGTTGACTTCCTGAGACCAATAACGAGATCTGAAGTAGAAGCAGCAATTAATAGTCTACCAACCAAAAAAATTCCAGAACCAGATGGGTTCACAGCCTAACTCTACCAGAGATACAAAGAGGAGCTAGTACCATTTCTTCTGAAACTATTCCAAACAATACAAAAAGAGGGAATCCTCCCTAACTCATTTTATGAGACCAACATCATTCAGATACCAAAACCTGGCAGAGATGCAACTAAAAAATTTCAGGCCAATATCCATGATGAACATTGATGCCAAAATCTTCATTAAAATACTTCCAAATCAAATCCAGCAGCACAACAAAAAGCTTATACATCATGATCAAGTTGGCTTCATCCCAGGGATGCAAGACTGGTTCAACATCCACAAATGTATAACTGTAATCCATCACATAAAGAGAACCAAAGACAAAAACCACATTATTATCTCAACAGATGCAAAGAAGGCCTTCAACAAAATTCAATTGCCCTTTATGCTAAAAACTCTCAATAAACTAGGTATTGATGGATCATATCTCAAAATAATAAGAGATATTTATGACAAACCCACAGCCAATATCATATGGAATGAGCAAAAACTGGAAGCATTCCCTTTGGAAACTAGCACAATACAAGGATGCCTTCTCTCACCACTCCTATGCAACCCAGTATTGGAAGTTCCGGCTAGGGGCATCAGGCAAGAGAAAGAAATAAAGTATATTCAAATAGGAAGAGAGGATGTCAAATTGTCTCTGATTGCAGATGACATGATTGCATTTTTAGAAAAGCCCATCATTTCAACCCAAAATCTCCTTAAGCTGATAAGCAACTTCAGCAAAGTCTCAGGATACAAAATCAATGTGCAAAAATCATAAGCATTCCCATACACCAATAATAGATAAACAGAGAGCCAAATCATGAATGAACTTCCATTCACAGTTGCTACAAAGGGAATAAAATACCTAGGAATACAACTAACAAGGATGTGAAGGATGTCTTCAAGGAGAACTACAAACGACTGCTAAAGGAAATAGGACGGGTCACAAACAGATGGAGAAACATTCCAGGCTCATGGTTAGGAAGAATCAATATCGCACAAATGGCCATACTGCCCAGAGTAATTTATAGATTCAATGTTATCCCCATCAAGCTACCAATGACTTTCTTCACAGAATTGAAAAAAAACCACTTTAAACTTCATATGAAACCAAAAAAGAGCCCATATAGCCAAGATGATCCTAAGCAAAATTAAAATAAATAAATAAAGCTGGGGGCATCAGGCTACCTGACTTCAAACTATATTACAAGGCTACTATATTCAAAGCAGCATGGTACTGGTACCATAACAGAGATATAGACCAATGGAACAGAAGAGTGACTCCAGAGTGACTCCTCAGAAAGAACTCCACACAACTACAACCATCTGATCTTTGACAAATCTGACAAAAACAAGCAATTGGGAAATGACTCTCTATTTAATAAACTAATAAACGGTATTGGGAAAACTGGCCAGTCATATGCAGAAAGCTAAAACTGGATCACTTACTTACAATTTATACTAAAATAAACTACTCTCATTTTGTATGTAATTGTTCTAATGTGAACTAAACCAAAAATTTTGAGTTCTAAATTTACTTCTAATTTTAATATTAGAATGGAAAACTAAACAGAAGAATATTCTGTGCACGACTGTATAGTGTTTGTAACTAATGTATTAAAAATTGTTTGTAGGTATATCAGATTATATAATTAATAACAGGGATGTCTGAAATATCCTTGTCCTTGAGTAAATTTAGAAACATATATTTTAACTCCATAAAATGTATCATAGATGTTATACATAGTTACCAGATTTGTATGATACTGATAATATTTTAGCTGTTTACTTGACCACATTTCAATGAAATGTATGTGTCAGTAAAATATGAATGACTGCAATTTTTATGAGGTTTTAAAATTTCATGCTAAATATTTTAGAGATTAAAAGTGTGAGGTCTGGATGCAGACTGTGTGGCTTTGCCTTTCAGGTCCACCACTTTCCAGCAGGCTAACTTTGGGTAAACTCACAGAGCAGTTTAAAGGATTAAATGTATTAATACATTCAACCATACAAAAAATAATTACTGAACACTAACACTGTAAAAAGTGATGTGCTATGTATTAGGCATAGAACAGTGAACAGGTGAAATACCCATTTTCAGGTTTTCATTCTAGAAATGGGAGACGGATAATAAACAAATGTAAAACATGGCAGTCTTAGGAAGAAAAATAAAGTTTCAAGATGTCAATGGAGCTATTTTGAGACTGGGTGGTCACGGACTCTGCACCCTTTCAATGCAGCCATCTGGGGAAAGGCATCAGAGGAAGAGAGCACAGCAAAGGCAGAGGCGGAGCAGAGCATCCTGAGGAGCTCAAGTAGGTAAGGAGGCTGCTGTGCTATGCCTTGAGCTAAGTAAGCAGGGGCAAGAGAGAAAGTCAGAATGGGAGCCAAAAGTAACTTTGTATTAGGCATTGTAGGTAATGAATTGGACATTTATTCTGGGTAAAATAAGAGCAACTTAATGGTTTTTGATAAGAAGAACAACAGTTCTAGGTTTTCTTTTAAAAGAATTACCCCACTGAAAATCTACTTCAGAAATTTTGAAATGTGCAATACATTATTATTAACTGTGGTCACCATGCAGTCACTAAAACTTATTCCTCCAGTCTAACTGAAAGTTTTGTAGCATTTGATCAATACACACATACACACACACACACACACACGCACGCATACATACATCAAAATATTACACCATACCCCATATATGTACAAACAATTTAAAAATAAACAATTTTTAAAAATCATTCTGGCTCCTAAGTCGATAAGAGAAGCCAGGAGAGGAAGCACAGAAACAGATATACATGTTTAGAAGATATTGCAGTGTGCTCACTGAAGGTTTCTGTGATGATGATGTTCTAACCATGAACTATACAGTGTGGTAGTCACTAACTATATATTGTTATTGAGCACTTGAAATGTGAATGAGGGGTTAGAATTTTAATCGAAATTTAAAAAATTCAACTTAAAAATTTAAATTATAAATTTATAAATTATAAGATTTAAATTACAGCTAATTGTGGCTAATAGCTATTGTGTTGGATGTCCCAGAAGCATTGTGGATGAATGCTTAGAAAAAGAGTTCTCACATAGTACGCATTAAATAAGCATTATCTTTTGGCATTACAAGCTCATAATCCATAAAATTGGGTCGTATTTATATTTGGATCATCCAAACAAAGCCTTTTGCACATAACATAATGCTTGTAATAATAATTTATCATTTTGTAAGCTTATATGTGTTTCCCTAGAGAAACAGAACTAATAGGTTATGTAAGTTATGTTTGTGCATATACACGTACATATATGTATGAATTATATGAATGGGTCTCATACAATTATGAAAGCTAGTCAGTGAAAATTTCAGTGAGGGTAGGCAGACTGGAGACCCAGAGAGGGCTGGTGCTCCAGTTCAAAGTCTGTGATTTAGCAGAAACATAGACTATTTAACAAAATATTTACAAAATTGAGATTAAACATTTATAGAATAAGTGTATAGATTACTCTAGTATCCAGGGTCAAATACAAAAACAAGAACAAAATAAAATTCTAAATCAGAAAGGAATGGTCTAGAGAGACTAAAGTTAACTTTTAGAATTTTGAGGGGTTTTTGTAGTAGACCAGGGACAAGAACTGTTAGTGAAGAGAACTTCGTACATCAAGAAAAAAAAGAAAGTAGTGGAAATAAATATGAGGATTGTTTCTCATATTTTGTGTCTGGAATGGAGAATTATTGTTGGGTGAAAAGAGTTCAGTTCTTTGATGGCTAGTTGAGATACTGTAAGGTGCAAAACTGAAACATAAGAAAGGTAATTTGAGTATACCACATCTATATACCTCTGCGGATATTATATAAAACATTTCTTCAGAATGTTAACAGTTCCATATTTAGTGTATCCCATGACCTCAGACTTCATCTGCCAAATCAGCTCTTGTTTACGAGCAATCCACCTTCAGACTCAAATACAACTCATTTCTGAATCTCCAACCTGCTGGCCTCCCACATCCGATTTTGGACTCACCAGAACTCCATAATTGTGTCAATTCCATAAAATAGATTTTTACACACACACACACACACACACACACACACACACACCCTCTTGGCTCTGTTTCTCTGGAGAATGCTAATAAATATGCAATTATTAAAAAAGATAACATGTGCATTGAGGAAATTTACATGAACTTAGTTCACCTCAAGTTATGTTTGAATTATAATTATTAAACTGAAGAATACTGAACTATGCTTACTTAAATGAAAGGTAAAGGAAAAAGGTCCATTATATTATTAAGTTCACCATTGAATTTTAAAAATAATTTCATATATGAATTTGAAATTCATTTCATATATGAATATGAACTTTATTTTCAGAATATGAAATTAGGTCTCCTGACCTCCAGACTTGCTTTCATTTCTACTCTATTTCAAATTATTCTCTAGGCTTTGTGAACCAAGTTTCTTTAGTGAAGCCTGGTTAAGTGTAATTTAGAAAAGTAGCATATATGAGTTACATGATAAATTTCATACTTAACAAAATTACATATTAATTGATTTTCTTAGCTTCTTAAGTATTTAAGTATTTCTACTCTGATTTCTTTTATCTGGCATTATAATTACATAAATGAAAAGTAGATATTTGTTAGAATTTTTCTAATGTCTTAACAGAGATATGTCGAAAGTGTGAATGGGTGAAATTTTATATGAGAATTAACTTTTATTTGATATTTTAACATATTGACTTAGAAAAATCTATTGCATTGACAGAAAACAATATTCTACATAATCAGGTAGGTATCGATTGAGTACTTTTACATGGATTATTCATCACAGGGTATACCAGAATTATTCTTTCATAGAAACTGAAATGAGTAACCATCAATTTATTTGTCTATCTTTTAAGAAATATGCCTTCAAATCATATTCTCATGAATATTTTTATTCATGGAATATTAATAATCGGTACTGCAGAACTTCGATTTCTGACTACATTTGTTCAGATGGTCTGCTTTTATATATAGCAAAAATAATTATTTCCTAATGATTACAGCCTGTTTGAGTGATATAAAAATATAAGAAAACATGGTGGTTTAGAAATTTAGTTTAGAAGGGACTGCTGAAATATGAAGAGAAATTAAAATCTTCAGTTAAATTCAACAGCACTGTGTCCTTCAAACAGGATAAAAACTGGAAGAATGTCTGAAAATAGCAACAAATTTTCCTACCCAAAGCAAAGAGAAGACTAGAAACGGGTTTCAGTAAATTTAAAATACAAACTATATTTGATAAAATGGCTTATAAATGCTAGAGCTGATATTTTTCAACGTAGACTTAGGTTACATGAAACTCAGATTATGGATCCTAGCAAGTAGATATAAGACAGAATATTTTGCAGTGGGAAGTGACTTCAAGATCACTTCGCTAGATATCCTTATTATTTTTTTTTAAAGAAGAAAGTATGGCATGTGACGTTGTTTTGGGATTTATCCAAAGTTACAGATTTATAAATGCCATCATCAGAATTTGAAACTAGGTCTCCTGACCTCCAGACCTGCTTTCATTTCTACTCTATTTCAAATTATTCTCTAGGTTTTGAGAACCAAGTTTCTTTAGTGAAGACTGGTTAATTTTAAGCAAATCCTTGATCTCCAGAAATTGGTTATTGTTCATCAACTTCAATTTCCTGACATTGTTGCTCATGTTTACATTAAAGATGTTAAAAGCCTTAAAAAATGTCAAATAATAAAATCAAATTATCAAACTACTGTCTGTAACAAAGTATAAAATAATCTTAACCATATGGAATATACATACTGCTATCGGGGAAAGTTATAAGAAAACCGTAGAAACATCTTTGGGGTTTGTATAACAGCTTTACAGAGTTGGTTTATTAGTGTTAACCAATTTTAATCAGATTACAGTTATATATCCATATACAAATCATGTTTTCTGCTATACTTTACCTATATCCAAATATATATCTTATTTTCAATTCACATAGTACTAAATTTTAAATTAAATTTTAAGTAAGATATATATTTGGATATAGGTAAAGTATAGCAAAAAAAAGATGTGCATAAATATTTATAACTGTAATCTGATTAAAATAGGTTAACACTAATAAACTGACTCTGTAAAGCTCTGATTATTAGGCCATGGGTATGTATGTAGAAAATATTTCATAGAAGACAATATAATTTCTATTCAGGCCACTCTCAATATCTCCCTTCTTAACATCTTTATTATCAGAAATAATAGCATTTCAGCTTCCACTTTTTTTTCCTTCTCCTGTCCAATTGAAATGTGTGTTACTGATTGTTTTGTAGTAGAACAGCATGAGCTACTACTCTTAAACAATGTGATTTCACTCAAAATGATGGCTTTGGGCTACCAATCATAGGCTAAACACAGCATGAGAGTAGTAATGAAAGATATGAACTGTATCTATGATACACAAAGACATGCTTTTTTATGTATCTCAGTACTTTTCCATAAAAATTGCCTTTAACATATATCTCATATTTTAAAACTCAAAAATTTTTAAAAGAAAACTTTTACAACTCTTCAAGTCTCTTTTGAACTGCCTAATAGCTGCCATTGACTTTAATTAATAAAACGAAGATGCGTTTTCATAGGTTTTCTTTGTGTATATATTTTAGCACAATAACATATTTTAATATAAGAAGTGGAACAACATGGTTATATTGCTAGCTGTGTGCTTGTTTTTAGATTTGTGTTTGTTTGCTTGTTCATGTTTTACCTGCAGTGAAGCTTGTGAGTAAACTAATCTTTAATAAACGTTTTAATTTAAGGAACTTTTGAACTTCCGATTCACTGGTGTTGTGTAAAACTTGACTCTGATTATAACAAAATATTGAAACAGTACAGCACTAAAAGTAGAATGAAGTGACAGAGTGTAAGGGCAAAGAAATGTTTATTCCCCTAACAGTATTTAGTGTTTTTGAGAACAAAGTAAATTGTCATATTTTATGTTTTCTGTTTGGCAAAAGGCAGTCTCCTGTTAACTCTTTTAAAATGTTGTTTACTCAGGCCAGGTGCAGTAGCTCACACTTCTAATCCCAGCATTTTGGGGCGCCAAGCAGGTAGGATGGCTCAAGCTCAGGAGCTTGAGACCAGCCTGAGCAGCATAATACGCTCTACCTCTACAAAAAATCAAAACATTAGACAGGTGTAGTGGTGCTAGCCTGTAGTCCGAGCTACTTGGGAGGCTGAGGTATGAAGATAACTTGAGTCTGGGAGAATGAGGCTGCAGTATGACCAAACATGAGAGAATGGGGTGGCTAAAGAAAAAGGAATAAATATATGAACTTTTAAGTTTTTTTTTTTTTTTTTTTTTTTTTTTTTTTTTTTTTGAGACGGAGTTTCGCTCTTGTTACCCAGGCTGGAGTGCAATGGCGCGATCTCGGCTCACGGCAACCTCCGCCTCCTGGGTTCAGACAATTCTCCTGCCTCAGCCTCCTGAGTAGCTGAGATTACAGGCATGCGCCACCATGCCCAGCTATTTTTTTTTTTTTGTATTTTTAGTAGAGACGGGGTTTCACCATGTTGACCAGAATGGTCTTGATCTCTTGACCTTGCGATCCACCCGCCTCGGCCTCCCAAAGTGCTGGGATTACAGGCTTGAGCCACCGCGCCCGGAAAACTTTTAAGTTTTGAAGAAATAAGTATAGTTAATCCAAGTCTTTATCGAACTAATACATCTTGACTCTCAGAGGTAGAGCCAGATATTGTGACATAGATTGTGAAAAAATATAGATACAGCCATTGTGAAGCTTAAGTCTCATGGGAGAGAAAATCATTAATCAAATAGAGTAGAAAGCAGAATTAACCTCTATTTAACTAAAGAGTATGCCTTGGCTATCATGTGAAAATAAAATCAAAATATTTTTGTATTTTGATATGTTTTAAAGAAAAACAAAAATAACCTATGTTTTCCATTAAAGGACTGGAATGCAACTTCTTATGATCAAACAAGTATGGTGTTAAGGGGATATAATAACATGTATTTACAGGTATTAGGGAATACTAAAAAGTGATGCAACCCAATATGGGTAATGAGAAAAAATTTATCTGAAGAAGTAATGTAGCATATACTATGGAAAGGATAAGAAATCAACTATGCAAAGGGCTTAAAAATTATAAAATGTATTGCACAATTGCAATACATTTGCTTTTATTTATTTAAAACAACTTACTCTGGTTCTACCACATTCAAATACTTTGGTAGGCCCTGAAAGCATAAAAATGAATTAGACACAATCTCTATCAGGGAAATCAACCTCTCATGAGCCATTTGCCACAGAAGAGCAGCAATCAAATTTGTTTCTATCATCCTCACAGTTCTACTTCTCATTTCCTGTTCCTTCTCTTGCATGGGGAATAAAAGCAAATGCTTGTTTCAGTATCAAATGATACAATGATATCCTGAATATTTCATTATTTCCAGTTTTTTTTCATCTTCCCTGGTGTTCAGAGGGCCTTGAATATTTTTGGCAAGTTTTTAGCACTATTTTAGCCAGGTCACTCATCACTGGTACTGTAATAGCTGAACAGAAGTGGAGCACGCTCTTTGCAGCTGATTTTTTTCAGGTGTTCTCTTTATAGCAGCCCTAATGGGCAGACAGTTCACTGCATCTCTAGCTGTTGGCATATGGCATCCAGGAGGACAAGACAGCCCAGACAGCCCATCAGATTAACCATGTAATAGACCCAGAAGCTGCTTTAAAGCCGTAAAACAAAATTGCTTACAGAGTCTGCCAGCACGCCAGATGCTGCTATTGGAAGAAACATCTTCCAGTGCTTAGCATCTGGGTTTCATGGTTGCCAGAAAAAAAGAGAAAAAGAATTGGCAACTCACTACCAATAAGATAGCTTTTGCAAAATAAGACATTTTAATATATTTTTAAATGTCAAAGGCAATAGGTTATAGCAAAGTTTAAAATTAGATATCTCCCTGTACTTGTAGATATGTCACTATTAACGGACATCCTTCAGGCAATCTCTAGACAGCTGGTTGGTTATTATCTAAATGAATCAGAACACTGAGAATCTTGAATTTGAATGCGAATTTTCAGTCTGTTTTCAATATGCTTATTTTATTGATACTTTGCATGATAACATTTTTGCCAAATGAATATAAATTCTATATTTAAACAAGGTAAGAAATAATGTTTTTGTATTAGCAATTGCTGGTTTGTTTACTGACTGCCAATTTTGTAATTGAATATTATAACTAAAGATATAACTCCCAAATATCCTTCAGCTGTTTTTCAGTGGAACTGTTTTTTCCGAAGCCAAATAAACAATAGATCTGACTAACGTAATTTAAAGTCAATTAGATTTAGGATTTATGCCCACACAAGGTGAATAATTTCTTTCAGTTATATAATTTATCAATATTGCCTAAAATGTGATGAATAATTCCTAGCCTATGAGATTTCTTACAATTGATATAGTATGCACCAAAAAGCCTTGTACTGACTCTCTTCTCTGATCATAAAACAGTACATTTTACTTGACTCAAGTGATTCTTTCTATACTGCTCAAATCAAATTTGTTGAAATAGTGAATATGAATGATCCTCCAAATTTACAATTTTCTGTGCTTCAATATTTAGCACCTTAATATAAAGGCAATTCCAAAAACCTATCAATTCTCCAATTTGACCATAGTGGTTAATCATGCAGCCTAAATCTGTTATAAAGCTACTAGTTTAAAATACTTTTAAATCCAAACACCTGATATTATACTACCAATGCATTCAATAGCCAATTTCATTACATATGAATATAGCATATCTTTTAGTTGTTAGTATACTATGAGTCAGTAATAATAAAACTATGCTTATTTGAATATTACATTATTTATTATAGATTTAGATTATTTTGGAGATGGAAAATCCTACTCACTTCTTGAAATATAATTATGATAATCCTTTGCCAATTTTCTAGGGACAATATATGACTAGGAAGAATTTTACTGAATATGAGTCTTTTCCATTGATTTATTTCTTAAATTATTTTACTGTAATGAGCAGATAATATTCATTACAATTTTGAAGAATTATATAGCATTGTATATCCAAATCATAAATGTACACTCTTAGGTGTTTAATTTCAGTTCAAGTGATCTAAACTTTGTGTTCACACAGTCAAAATTACACATGTGTGTGCATGTACATAAAGATATTCACAGTAACATTACCTACTATAGTGAAAACAATACAAATGACTTAAATGCTTATTAATGAGGATAGGTTTAATAAATTAAACTAATTACAGACTATTGGTTATGTTTCTGGTTTAAGAGAATGAGATTGTAATCTTATAAGAAGAGCATTAAGATACAGTTTTGAGCAAAGAAGAGCAAGATACATTTTCTAGAGTATGATATTATTTGCATAACTATTTAAAAATGAAAATCTAAATCTGTGGGTTTACATATTTATGTATAATAGTGTCTCTAGGGACAGAAATAGGGTAGAAATATTATTTTTTTACCTAGAACAAGCATATATTTTATAGTATTAGTGCAATTGTAGATTTAAAAACAACATTGAATATTAAAGTCTAAAGCTACTTAACCAATTTCATTCATTTGCTCATTTACACATTGACTAAACATTTCCGCTGTATCAGGAGCACTGTGCTAGAAGTGAATAGATATGGCAGCATCATAAAGTCTGGGTAAGGTGAAAAAAATCATGCACATTAAGGAAAAAGAATAGAAAAATGCTCCAGTTGATGAAGGCATGAAAAACCTACTGACATAAAAGGAGAAAGTTTAATGCTGCTTAGTCAAATTAAGGAAAACTTTCCAGAGCAGAATGGTGAGATGAGTCTTGATGGATGCACAGGAATTATTTTAGGCAGTTTGAGAAGATAGTAAAGATACAGGGACAATCAAAAGAGAAAAACAGCTGAATGGCTTTGAGGGAAAAACACCAAAGTATGATTTGGCTTTGACTGATGAGATTAGTGATGATTCCCAGGGATTATGTTTGAGAAGTCAGGAGAGCCAGATTATAAAGATTTTTGTAAGCCATGCCACAAAATTATCCCATCTTATTATCCCATGAAAGTTTCTAAGTTCCAGTAGAAATTTTTAAAAATTAGGTCTTAACCTAAGAGTAAGAATCAAATATGCATTATTAGAAAGATTTCTATCTTGACAGTTTGAAAAATAAAGTCAGTTAGAATAGATATGAATACACAAGAAGGCTGGTAACAAGAATTATATTTAGGAGCATATTTCAATAGTTATTATGTAAATAATTTGGGTCAGTGCTTGGGTTAGCTACTATTCCTAGTAATAATAGTGTTGTTATTTAACAATTTCAAAAGCATCAATACAATGATGTCTACCTTCCTGTTTTTGAAGATATGCATGCTTTTACATACTGTACATATTTCTGTGTATGTGTATATGTATGCATGTGATAGTTTCATGCATTAACTTCATAAATGTAAATATATATTCATGTGTTAACTTTATGTATGCTTTGTGTTTTAACATTATATATGTAAATACTTTATCCTTTAGCTTTATATATGCAACATATATGCATGCATATAGACATATATATATAATAGCTGTGTACTTTTGCTTACACATATATTAACATATAGTTTAATATATATATATAATAAAATGTATATGAAGTTGTAAATGTTAGAATTAAAACCGAAATGACCTAATGTTATTTTTTTACTTTATTCTTACAAGGTATAATACTATAACAAGGACTGATACAAAGAAAGATCTTTAGAGCAAGAGGAAAAGAGTAAGAATGGCTCTCAGAAATAATATGAGGTGGAAAAAGAAACCACATCAGTTTAAAGCCTAAATACTGAATGTTCGTAAAATCAAGGTAAAATTAGATTGATAAATGGCAAACAATAAAAAAGGCCATTTAAAAATTGAATCCAAGGTCTCTGTATAGACAAAGTTGTATATTACATAGAAATGTGTCTAACACTTAGTATCTCATGACTCAGATAAGATGATTTCCTAGTTTAATATTTAATAAGAATATCTGTTGCTATCTCTATTCTCTTTGATTTTCTGTTAATTATCCCATGACTTAATGTTCTACAATTTGTTCTTTTCTTTCCACTGTTAAAGGTAATCATGACAAAACCTGCTATCATTTACTTAAAATTTCACTAGGTTAGACAGCCACTGTTGGGAACTGTAGGGTTAAATATTAATTCAATTTTACAGATGAGAGAACTAAAACTTAGGAAGCTGAAGAGATGAGCCAAAACTTACAGGCTATTAACTGACCAAGACAGAGTTTAAACCAACATCAATCTAATTCCAGACCGTCTCCAGTAATCCGTGTTAAGTGACTTAAAGCAAACTGAAGTAAGAATGTGATCACACATATGCATGACAAAAGTACCTAGGTCCACCAAAGTAAAAATAGTTTGGCCTGTCCATCTAAATTATTAAATTTTAGTATTGAAAGCTTTAGTTCTGACACTGATTTAGTCATCTAGATCAAAATAATAGGTTGGGTATATAGAATTGAAGTAATTAATGTAATATTCCTTGTCTGTTGCAAGACTTTTATACCACACTACTTACATATTAATAAATCTGATAAAATACAACTTGAATTACCAAACTACTAGCCAAAGGCATTATTAAATACTGTCTTTTTAAAGAAATAGTATAAAAGAGTATTAACAGAAGGATGCAAAAACAAACACCAAAGAGACTGCCGGGCACACGGCTCACACCTGTGAGGGGACGGAAGACAGCAAACCACACTGCCATGTGTGTACCTATGCAACAATCTTGCATGTTCTTCACATGTACCCCAAAACCTAAAATGCAATAAAAAAAAAAAAAAGAATTAGCTGGGCCTGGGGTTGCATGCCTGTAGCCCCAGCTACTGGGGAGGGTGAGGAAGAAGAATGGCTTGAATCCAGGATCATGCCATTGAACTCCAGCGTGGGCAACAGAACAACACTCCATCTCAAAAAAAACAAAAAACAAAAAACAACCAAAGAGATATGTGGGTTAGAAATGATATGAGTGATTAGGAATCTTCAAGCAAAATTTCTGAATAAAACATCAAAAATCATGAAACATAGGAAAAGGTACATAATTGTGAATTGTTAATAGGGAATGTCAACTTGATTGGATTAAAAGATGCAAAAGGTGTGTCTGTGAAAGTGTTGCCAAAAGAGATTAGCATTTGAGTCAAAGGCGGACCCTTAATCTGGGTGGGCACCATCTAATTAGCTACCAGTGCTGCTAGAATATAAAGCAGGCAGAAAAACTTGAAAAGACTAGACTGGCCTAGACTCCCAGCCTACATCTTTCTCCTGGGCTGGATGCTTCCTGCCCTAGAACATCAGACTCCAAGTTCTTCAGTTTTGGGACTCAGACTGTCTCTCCTTGCTCCTCAGCTTGCAGACAACCTATTATGGGACCTTGTGATCAGGTAAGTTAATACTTAATAATCTCCTCTTTATTAGTTCTGTCCCTCTAGAGAACCCTGAATAATACATCACATCGATTATCTTACTATACCACATATCTAGTTATTCATTTGCATGTTAACTTTTATCACTGTTATATATACACATAGCATGTACATATATACATATCTTTCATAAGCATATTGTATTTTTGAATTGATATGTATGTGTGCATATATTTGCAAATATTATAAACTGTTTCAAAACAGCACTAAAATTTTATTATAAAATGTTACAAAATGCACGTTGTGGTAGACAGAACAATGGTCCCCCAAAGATGAATATGTCCTAATTTCCAGAATCTTTGACTATGTTAACCTCATAGCAAAAGGGTTTTGCAGATGTCATTAAGTTAAAGATATTGAGATTCTGAATTATCCAGCTGGGTCCAATGTATCCATAAGGGTTCTTATAAGAGGAAGAGCAGGAGGATGAATGGCACAGAGGTATATGTGAGAATTTAATAGCAGAGGAGAAAGAAAGGAGGAAGAAAGAGAAAGAGAGAGAGAGACACACATTTGAAAGTGCTACACTGCTGGCTTTAACAATGGAGAAAGAGGTCAGGCCAGGAGCCAATAATGCATATATCCTTTAGAATCTCAAAAAGGCAATGAAAAGCACTTCCCCCTGGTGGGTGATGAAGTCAGCTAGAGCTGTGATGACCAGTATAGTAGCCACTAGCCACATGCAACAATTTAAATATGAATGTAGATGTATTAAAATTAAGTAAAATTAAAACTGTATTGTCTCATTTGTACATTTGTAGTAACTACACTTTACGTACCTAAAGGCCACATGTGGCTAGTGGAAACCATATTGGACTGCTTAGTGGCCAAGGTTCACCATCACACTGTCCATTTCTTGATCAGACAGCACTGGTCTAAAGATTTAATTAGGTATTAAATGAAACAAGTCTATTAGAAATGTAAAAATCTCACTTTCAATCATAAGAGAAGTCTTATGCAGAAAGAGGACACTTTTCTGAAGTGTCAGATATTTAGAAGGAGAATAATAAATTCATTTGCTTAATAAAATGGGTTTATTTTAATTATAAACTCTAAATATTTGGATTAAAAAACTAAATGTCCCAGAAGTATTATATAAAATACTGACTTAAAATGTAATTTCACATAATAATGGTATATTCACTATTCAAAATTGTTTGAAGCTAGATTACATTTCTCTGAATAAAATGCATGTGCTAAATTACCTCTTAAAGGCCTTCTCCTGTTTATAAGAGAAAAATATAAAGGCTCTTTTTCTCCAAAGGGTGTGTGTATGTATGTTTGTGTGTGTGTGTGTGTAGCTGGATGAAAGACAGTGTGGAAAATCAGAAAGCATAAGGAAAGTTCTCGAACAAAACGAAATAGCATACATTTATATTAACACATTACAAAATAGGTTGCTTCTTTGGAGGTATATCCACTTGGGTTGAAAATACTTTTAAGGGAGAAACATAATTAAATAGTTGTCTCCTGAAGTGGAGCAGAAGAAAGCCTTATTTAATTACCTTTACATGAAAACAATTTTGGTTAACAATTGCATAGTGTGATTTTAGTGTCCAAAATTATTATTCTCTCATCTTGTTGTACTCACTGCATAGCAGATAGTTTAGTGAAACTACACCAACACTTTCACTGATGCATTAAATATTAGAAAATAGAGGCATTTATCCTATAATTATAATTACATTAGCTTTCATAGTAATAGATATGTTAATATATTGGTTAATTTATACTTTAATATCTTAGATGAACATTATAATATAAATGACTCACCTTTATTTGTTTCTCCAAAACATTTGAAAATAATTGGAGAGACAAAGCATACAAGAACCAAGTTCCTGAAAGAATGGGATGGTTTAGAAAACAGACACACACACACACACACACACACACACACACACACACACACCCCAAAATGAAAATGACAAAGTTTATAGGAAAGCACTGACATTTGAGGGTGATATGAAATAACAACAAAATCACAAACTACTTTTTGTCTGAAAAGATCAAGGTCAATAAGGTAAATAATAAAAGTATCTCAAGACATGAAAAGTATAGATTCTGTTATTTAATCTTGGAATTCGAAGGCATCTCTTGAAACTTGAGATTGCTTTACTTTATAACAAAGTGTAGTTGATCCTTGAACAACACAACAGTTAGGGGTGCTGAGCCCTGTTCAGTTGAAAATTTGTGTATAAATTTTTGATCCCCCAATACTTAACTACTTATAGTCCACTGTTGACTTAACATGTATCTTGTAGGTTATATGTATTATATACTGTATTCTTATATTAAAGTAAGCCAGTGAAAGAAAATGTTATTAAGAAACCTCATAAGGGAGATAAAATGTATTTATTATTCATTAAGACAAAGTAGATCCTCATAAAGGTCTTCATCTTTGTCATCTTCACATTGAGTAGCATGATGAAGAAGAGGGGTTAATCTTGCTGTCTCAGGGTGGCAGAGGTAGAAGAAAATCTGCCTATAAGTGGACTCACACAGTTCAAAACTGTGTTGTCAAAAATCAACTGTACTGTTTAGTATTAAAAAAAGGGAAACACTTTTTCTCACCTAAATTATACAGAATAGATTCAGGGCCCTATCTTTCAACACAAAAATAAAAGAGATGAAAAAAGTAGAGATGAGAAAAAGCAAAGATCCTGAATCTACTATTTGTTAAATATTTTTTTAATTGACAGGTAAAATTCCTGTATATTTATCATATTCAATATGTTGTTTTGAAATACGTACCCATTTTGGAATGTTAAATTTAGCTAAAAACTCACTTAGATGTGGAATATGAAAAAACTTGAGCTATAGAAGTAGAGAGTAAAATGATAATTAGCAGAGGCTGGGTGTGGGTAGGGAGTAATTAGTCAAAGGACACAAACTTTTACTTAGGAGAAATAAATTTGAGAGATTTATTACAACTACTTTTTTATAATCTTATACTAACAATTTTTTTCTTCTGTTTCCAAAAGAATTTTGGTGTTTATAAATTAAAAGAAAACAAACAAACACAGAGCTGTGGGATGATTCCAGGTAGGAGATTAAATTTAGCCTAGGCCACAGGTAGCTTAGCTTCTTAACATTCCACTTTAATGGAAACTTTATGGGTTTGCTTTATCTCTTGTACATGTTACAAATACTCTTGCATTTCAAAAATATTTATTAACCACCTACAAAGTGCCAGGCATCCCTCTCTTTGTTTCTTAGTGTAGAGAGACTATCCCTTTTATTCATCTCATACGTAGAAGTATAAAGTATCACTTGTGTACCCTAAAATCACATTATATTTATTTGCTATTAATGTTCTATTTATAAAAATGAATTTAATGAAAAGATGTCAGACACAATTTGTTTATTCTGTTGATACCAAACTCCTTGCATCTAGTTACCAAAGTTTCTGCTAAACCTCCATAGGCTTAGTTTGGATTCCCAGAAACTGATCCAGTCACATTAGACTTCATTTGGCTATTTTGTACTTTTGTTCTTTATATTTTCCTCAGATAAATGTATCCATCCCTATGGTTCTGATGTCTATCCATTTGCTGACTACTCCCTAATCAATTTTTCCACTAAGACTACATCCTGAATTCTACATCCAGATACTGAGCACTTCTACTTGAACGATGTCTAGTAACCACAAATTCAACATGTACTTGACTGAGCCCAGTGCAATCATCTTATCACAAACTGTATACACTTAATTAATAGGGCAAGCAGGGACTTGGTATCAATCTCATGATATCAATCGCAACTCTTTAATAACACTCCACCTAAGAAATGGTTTTTTACAACTACTTTAATTTGCTCTTCCTAATTATCCCTGAATTATTCCTTTCACTCTGTTCTTATTGCCACATCCTTACTTTTGACAATGATAATTTTTATGAAGTTTTATTCAAAATAAACCTTGCCTGGCTTTTGCCTTCCAACGTCTCTTCACTCCAATACGCTCCCAAAATTTTCCTTTTTTTTTTTTTTTTTTTTTTTTTTGGTACTTTCTTTGGTAAAAAAAATCAACATGTCCCATTTTACTTCTTTGCTAAAACATTAACATTTCTCTTATTGTCTTCCTAATGCAATCTATTCTCCTAAGTATGACAAATAAGAATTTTCTGTCATATGACTGTGTACAAATGTGTTGTACAAAGGAAAATATTTCTCTTCTCTTTTGAGGTGATCCCTGTGTCACTCTGCAGCATCATTCCCCACAATCTTAACTACCCTATATGGCAACCATTGGGGCACAAAGTTGATTTCTTTCCAATGCTTTCCATCAACTTAATTCCTGGAAAACATACTTAAAGCCCCCAATCTGAATGTTTCTCTTCTCTTAGCTTTCCATGGCCACCTAAAGTAGAAGTGATAATTTTCTACTTATGCCATTTCAGCACAAAATAAGTTAACTATTTATTACACTCCTTCACGATTCTTCTAAATCAGAATTTCTCGATCTCAGCATTTCGGTTGGGCATACCTTTGCTGTGAGAGGTATTCCTGTTTCATTGTAAGACGTTAGCATCAACTTGTATCTTTACCCAGTAACACCCTACCCTAATTTTCACATCAGAATGTACCAAAAGATATTTTAAATGTCCCCTGATAGCCCAGTGTTATCTCAAATTGGAGCTACTGCTCAAAATATATGTCTTTCTAACTTATACCTTGTGGTAGTCCTTAGCACTTAATACTGTACCTAACCAGTGAAAGGCACAACATAGATCACTGTAGTGTGAAAAATAAAAATGAATGAATATTTACATGTATTTTCAATAATTTTTCCAATGAAAACTTCAAGCTACATATTATTTTCCCACTATTTTTTAAAATTGTAGCAGGGGTGGACTTTATTGTAGCCTGCCTCAGTTGCGCTGAAACAGAGTCAAGAAGGAAAGTTTAATTTGCTATCAAACAGTCCTTGCCCTGATTCATATGTTAATTAATCTATGAATCTATTCAGTGCTTGGATGAGTACTTCCTAGAGTCTTATACATGAACTTGGTTCTGGGGAAACAGAAATAAAGAATATTCAGGCGCACCTCAATATCTAAAGTGGAGTGTAGACATACGAAGAAATAATTACAATATAATGTGATTAGTTCTATGCTACATAAATGTACAAAACTCAGTTTCCAGGGTGTTTTTTTTTTCGGCAATAAACCCTACAAGTATGATCTAACTTGAACTGTTTTGGTACTTTAGTATTTGAAGCAGACATAGTCACTTTGAAGCAAAACATTCCTTGCTTATACTTTCCTACTATGATGGGAAGATGCTTTCCTGATTGAAATTGCTTCACCTTACCAGTTGCTTGAGGTCTTTGCTTATAAATAGTTATAAATGCATGCTGCATTGGAAAAAAGAATGAGACTGTGACTAGACTGACCAAAATTTGGGCAAAACAAATAATAAAATGTGGGTCAGTTCCCAAACATGTTAACCACTTTGTACAGTATACAGCCCATATGAAAAATATTCTTGAAATTTCTTTGGATAATTAATTAGTATGATACAGATTATGATAAGTATATTTGAGGCAAACTATTGTTTAGTGGTCATGTCATGGTGAGTTGGTGCGAGCTTGTGTGTGTGTGTTTGTACATGTATAGAAACATGCAGATATTTTTATTTATTGCATCTGTTACACAGAATATTTGGTTAGACCACTGTATTCTCTGATCACGTAAGATTAAAGCAGATGGCATCATGTTAAATGTAAAATTAACAGTATATTTGTGAGAAGATGACTTTTATACTAGCCCTGTCACATGGATTAATACACTGCAGCCTCACAAACCACAAAACTACTCAATTAAGAAATACATTTGAATCTTATACATGTAATTGATTTAATTTAATGATTTTTTTCTGAGTGTGTAATTACAAGATGGTGGAAAGATGAAAATGCTATAAATTAAGCCAGAATTTTAAAAGTAAGTAGGTAGCAAGATGGGAACACAAAAGCGAAAGAAAACAGCTTAACTCTCTTCAGAGGAAACTGAAAGTTTTCACGGAGTTGGTTGCATTTAAAACAGGCCTTGAAGGATGAGACTAACTTAAGTGGGTTATTGAGTGAGCATTCCTTGAAAGAGGGGAATTTGTGAGGAAAGAAAAAGGTATGGGAAAAAGTGTAGAGATAAATAGGCAGCCATGGGGCATATAAAGTCAATGCTAGTTATTAAGCCATTATTTAGTAAACATTTCTCAATTAAACACAAATGCTAAAACAGAGAGGGCACAGAGTTTTTGGACTAAAAAACTGTTGCGAACTTGAACTGAAATTAGCAGTTGGTGGTTGGTAAACCAGTATTTAATATTATACACACATACATGTACATACCTCCAAAGTGCTTTAAAATATTAGCCAATTTTTAGTATCAAATCTCATAAAATCCAAATTTCTAACTTTTCTTTAAAAGACCAAGACTATCTGGAAACACTGAATTTGTCAAACATAAAAATACAGTTTTTTTTTTTTTTTTTTTTTTTTTTTTGGTCATCTTAGAAGACGTCTCCTGTCCTCCTCTTTCCCCAAATCACAGGCATTGTGACTTCCAGGAAAGACCCTCTGCATCATTACACCACACAACATCCTAGAAACTTCTAACCCAAGGAAGCAGAGGCAGAACCCTAGGATCTGAACTCAACCTTACTCCTTTTCCTTCAGAGTCTATATTCTACTCTTTCTTCTGAGAAGTATAGTGTAATAAAATATCCCCTTGGGGGAAAACATATCTTTGCTTTCTCCCAGGTTTACTGCTATTGTGTTGATGAGTGTGAGAGCTCTATTCCAAGTAACAGTATCTCTTCTTCCCAAATTTCTAAGGTTTTCAGGAAACCACGTTATTTTGCTGTTGCTCTTAGCCTTGCAGCAAACATCTTTTGTATTAAAAACCTGTATCAATAATGCAGGTGGGCGCCGTGGCTCACACCTACAATCCCAGTACTTTGGGAGGCCAAGGTGGTAGGATCACCTGAGATCAGGAGTTTGAGACCAGCTTGGCCAATGTGGTGAAACTAAGCTCTGTCTCTACTAAAAATACACGGAAAAATTAGCCGGGCATATTGGTGCTCACATGTAATCCTAGCTACTCGGGAAACTGAGGCAGGAGAATCCCTTGAAGCCAGGAGGTGGAGGCTGCAGTGAGTCGAGATCCAACATTGCCCTCCAGCCTGGTGATAGAGTGCAACTCCGTCTTAAAAACAATTTTTAAAAAGTTAGAAGAATTAAGTTTTAAAAGCTGAAAAAATTAACAAGCATATTACTAAAGAAAGCTTCATTTTTAGATATAATGACCAAGTTTCAAATAAAATCAAATTAAACAATGCTATCAGATACTGTATTTTACTTTTATTTCAACTGTCTCTATTTATAAAATCTGCTGTTTTATTCACATTTGCTATGATATGATTTTCCTGTATACCAAAGACCATTACCAATAGTGTAATAAACATATTGCTCTATAATATATGCATACACTAAGTGGTCCTGACTAGAGTCAGGAATACTAAATAGGGACTGCTTTGTCTTTATCTTTGCATTTTAGAAAGACACAAATATTACCTAAAATTTTGTAATAAAGGAAAACCTTAAAATACTGACATTTGTGGAGAAAAGGGTTAAAGTTTAAAAGGCAAAATATTGCTTGGGTAATTAATATGATGTTGGCTACTGGGAGAATTATAAATTATATTTTAATTACTTAATATTAGTCTGCAATATGGAACTCTCCTATATTCATGCCCAAACATACTCAAATAATATGTGATTAACTCTCTGTTATATCTCCAAGATATTCTGCTTGAAAAGATGCTGTGATTGATTACAAGTCTGCAAACCAATATCTTCCTGCATCAAAATTCAAGTGCATTACCGTAGCACAGAAGGGTGTTATGGCAGATGTCATCCAACTGCTTCGTGGCTGCATGATCGATGGTGCGAATGGTGATTGATGTTATTGACATGCCCTGGCACCTAAAATAGAGTGTATATGTATGTGTGCCAGAGGGAGGGAGGGGCTCATATTTGGATTTTTAAAAAGCAAAATTATAGGGCCTGAAAAATAATTGGCCATAGAAAAGGAGTGAAGTGCATAGTGAAAGTAATAGCTGTTTTTGAAAAGAAAGAATATAGGTCTAGCAAGAAATATGGCTTCAGAGAAAAACAAAACAGTTTTGTTTTACTAAGCAGAAAATATATGTGGCTTTCTCTTTCCAATCATGCTTATATTTTACTTAGTTTCATTATCCATGTAAGCAAGAGTGGGGATAGAAAGTGCTGCTATTGTTTAACAGAAATGACATTTTATCTGTCACACTTCACCAGTGGACAAATAAGGAAAACGAAAAAGAGATATTGAAGGACTTAAGGTTAAAAAGTAAATTGCATCTGGTATAACAATTTTGAAACAAATCTTATCTGAAGGATTATCTGATTATAAACTCTAAAACACATAGATAAATAGGTTAGAAATCTGTTGATATTAATTTTGTATATTCAGTTTAGAAAAACTTAAGAATAAGAATGAATTAGCTCAGTCAAGAAAGCCGTTTTAGCAAAGACTCACTACACAGTGAGTCTTACATATAAATGTAAGAAATTTTCCACCAGCTATATGAATAAGGAAACTTGATATACATTATTTTCTAAAAGGGGAAAGAGGAACATGATCCCAAGGCACATTATACAGGGTAGAATGCTAATTACAAATAAAGTAATTGCATAGACATAAAGCATTATTGATAATATTTATTTCAGTGTTTTTTAAATTGGAAAATAGCTACTGATTCTTTGCTGTGGAGATATAAAACTCTTTTTTTCATTTTGCATTATTTAGAAACCATAAACTCATAATCATACAGCAAATGCACAGGATATCACACTGCAAATTAGATAATATGGTTAATTTTCAAATATAAGAAGCTAGATCTTGACATTCTAGAAAAACAAACACCTAAATAAAATTATGAAAGATGTATTTTATCTTTATATTTATGCATATTTACAGAATTAAAAAATACACATGTGATATCTAAGCTATACTGAACAATTATCACTTTCTAGGACCTGTTCTAAGCATGATACATATAAATTCCTGGCTATGTTAATGCACATTCACACACATACATGCCACACTAAGTTAATAGCTGCAAATCTATATCAGGTAAATCCATATGATAAACATTGTTATCCACAACACACCAATGAAAAAAATGAAGGAAAGAAAAGGTAAGTACGTTGACCAGTGTTCCACAGGAAGTTTGTGGCTGAACGAAGATTGCCACTTAGGTGGTCTACGTTCTGGGGCTGCGCTCTTCAGTGTATACTCAGTGTAAATGGTTTGCAACTACAGAAAAGCAAAGACCAAAGAAATTATTATTATTATCCAAAACTCTACTATTTATATATATTAGGGAAACACATATAATGTTTTAAAAGTATTCTAATCTCTGGATTCTTAACTTGGAGGCCATGGATAGGCTTAAAACTCATCCAAAATGTTTTGTGTTTTTTTTTTTTTTTTTTTTTTTTTTTTTTTTTTTAGCAAAGAAAGTTTCCAAAACTTTCTTCTAGTTCTCAAAGAGATATTCGAACAATAACCCCAATCTCTAAATTCACCTGTGAAGAAAATGAGACCCGGATCCGTTGCTAGATCTATGAATGGACCAACCATGAGACCTTGGCCAGCACTCAACATTCTGCTGGGAGGAAGGGTCAGAGCTGCCTAGAGAAAAGAGCACCAGACTCAGAGAAAGCAAGGACAAAGCACAGAGCTTGTGGGAGAACCCATCACGGATTCAGGCTTCCCCTGGCATCCAGGTGTCTGCTTTGCTTTCTCTTCACTCTTCCTTGTTGTATTACCCCAACTCTCACTGCAAAAATTTACTTTACTTTTTGATATACAAGATATTGAAACTGCATCTGTCAAATTTTCACTGCTTAAATTATTTTGCAAAATTCAACTCATAGCTTTATATACTTATGTGGTTGTCTTTGTTTGTTTTTCATTAACATTAAAAGCAAATCTATAGGAAATACATTTTTTTTCCCTTGGAAGAGGAATAGAGATGATAATCTAATTTGGTAAGTACATTTATAAAATACTAGGATATTGAATATTCTGCATTAATTTGGGAAGGTGGCCTTTTAAATTGTAATTATCAGAAGCTACATTTTCTATGGACTTATTTAACAGGCTGAAGTCTTTCTAAATAAAAGCAAATTTTGGTGCAATATATAGACAATCTTAATCCAGACAACAATATAGTACTTCAGCAGCCAATCCTGAAAAAATTATTCAGGATGCAATCCAGTGCTATTGGTAACTGTATGCATTACTGGAGATAAACCCAGAATAAATAACATGCTTGATGCTTCTAATTCCTTAAAATCAACATAAAAACCTTGCAAACTATTTCATGCCAGATTTGACAGGTGGTGATAGTGTTTGAGGAGGCACAGGATACACTGCAGTGATAGCAATGAATAGTGCAGCATTTGAGGTGTGCTTGAGTAGAGAGCAAAACAAGCCTGAAGAAGTTAAATGGAAGTGTTTCATACCATCCCACTTTGCTGAGCTGCCTTTAAACTACCTTAAAATATTTTTCACTTTTGGAATGTTTTAGAGATCAGCAATGTGTTAGAATGGCATTCAACTGAAAATATAAATGATAGTTGTACAAATTTAAGGGTTTGAAGATGATAAAAAATGCTGCTGAAATAAAGATTTTTAATGAATCTCTGACCTTATCAGCTTTGTGAAATCTTTGTAGTGCCTCACATTATTAATTCTACGAATTGCAGGTTTTTACATTGTCTGTGTACATTATGAACCCCCTCTTGTCCATGTTCATATCAAGTCAGATAAGTGTAAGTTTTAGTTACAAGAAACTGTTCAGTGGATAGAATTATAATCAGAATAAAGATACCATTTAATGAAGTATTTTGTGTCATTTAAGTATTAGGTTAGTTACTAAGCATAGAAACTCACTAAATGTTCAGGATATGCTTCAAGAATTAAATTTTAAAGTTAGACAAAAATAACACTTTCAGTGGATTCTCTCTAAAAATAGAATTGAAAGTCATACATTGAAAAGATAATCTGGATCAATCACAAAATAAAGGGTTATATAAAAGCTTCATGCCCTGATTTTCTTGAGCAAGAAAAACATTTTAAAATAATATATTCAATTTAGTTAAGAATAAAATTAATAAATGTGCTTCTATTCTTATGCCTAGAAATAATTTTAAAGCCAAGTGAGATTTGTGTCTTTCTTTGCTTTAATTTGGAAGACTACCTGTGACTTTTGGAAGAATTTCTATATATTTTGTGTCTTCAAACATAAAATTAATATACCTTTATTGAGTTTCTACTAAAAGTCAGAAACAGTGCTCAATGCAAGGTTTTATCAAGGATATGTGAGTTATGGTCTCAGTCCTCAGGTTGTCAAGTTATGTATACTTCAGTTGAGAAAAGTTTAAGTACAAAATTTTTAATGCACACCACAATAAGGTTAGAAAATTGCAACAATTCAATCTTTCCTTGATTTCCAAACTTACTCCCAGTAAGTTTTCCTCAGATTTAAGTAAAGAGGACACTGGTTTTTAGAAAAGGTGGAATGATAAACAGTAGTAGACTAAACAATTGAATACTTGTAGAATTGTCTAATTTGGTTTATGATCAATTCAAAAAAGAACATACTACAATAATATTATTTTAAAAGTCTTCTTTTTTATTATACAACGGTAACTGTAAACACAGATAATCATTTTGACTGTTCTTTTAAGTTGTTTTCTAATCTTGGACAATTTTTCTTACTTGCAAATGAGATTTTTTGAAAGTCCTTTTCTGTCAAAGTATGTGTATTTTCTCTTTATGGACATGCAATAGTGTCAAAATTTAAGCCAATATATGAAACTTTCTTTTAGTTATTTTGAAATATCAATTTTTGTGAGAGCACTCTATCTCATATTCTTAAAAAATTATATATGTTGCCAAGAATATAAAACAAACACAAAACAATGTAAAAAAATGAAAGGGTTATAAAAGGCAATTGTGTCTTTCTATGTTTTTTTTAAAAAATAATTATCAAGCAACTATATACTTTATATTTAATATTCAAAAATTTTTTTGTTTTATTGAATATTCTCAATATTTTCAGTGCTGACAATTTTCACTAAGGTCAATTATACAAATTTTTATTGGGAGAAATGCAAAATTCTGCATAGTTTTAATTCTATCCTGAAGCTTCTTTTGTTTAGTCTTTCTGTATAAATTTTCTACATAGAATAAAATCCATTGTGCATATGCATGCTTATGAATTTTTCTATGATTTTTATTTTCTGTGTAATACATATAAATATATTTGAATGCATTTGTCTTGTCATACAGGCAGTTTTGCTCTTCCAAAATTAAAAGGCCAACTAAAGTGTAATATAAAAATTATTGCTATGTATTCAAGTCCGTAATTCTTCCACTCCTCAAAAGAAGTTACAACTGCCATTAAAACATAATGCAAAGTCTTTTAAAAAGAGCCAATTGTTTCCTTTCATCATTGCAGCAAACATCTTTTCAAAGTGGGAGCAATCATCTTTAAATGCACAATAAAATGCATATAAAATATTTTTATTTATGAAAACAGCTTTGTGCAAAAGATGAATTTTAACATTGTATCCAATAAGTGCATGTCCTAAATAATTCTATTGCAAATGAATTGGTTTGAATATTTATTTCTTTGTAACTAGATTTCATGCTGAAATCATAAATATGGGAGATGTCATGTTAGCAAGCATGGAGAAGCAAATTCTCCTTCAATTGAGTGGCATCCAATATCACAATCAAGCAACACTGAGTAAAGCTGTGGATTTCACCCTGTAAATCATGATTAGCTTTGAATGCGAACCCTTAATGATCTTAAGTAATGAATTTGCTTCTGGTGTTCAAGCAGTAGGACAGGTCCCTGTGGTGGGAACATATGTCTGTCTGTAAAACTGCTGATTTAAAATGGTACCTCTTCAAATGTTCTCATTATATCCTTTTATAATAGCTCTATGTTTTCCCTCTAACAACATTATTTCTAAAATGAATTATTGTCTGGTTAAGAAGTCAATGACAGTCTCTTGAGATGACTTCTTAGAGAGTAAATTTATTTTAGAAATTAATACTGTACAAAAGAAAACATAAAGCCATTATAATAGGTTGAAGGGAAGCTCCCCACACAGTTCTGACAGAGAAGAGAAAGCAATCTTAAATCTTGGCTTCTTTCCTCATTCTGGCAGTAAGGGTGCCAATAAGGGCTGATTATGATAGTGGTTTTTATGAGGTAGACACCTGTTAAGTAGGAACTGGACTGTGACCATCAACTCATTTCCCACACACCACTAAACAGCTATCCATTTTTAATGACTTCTGGCCAATGTTCATTTCTAAGCCAGTAGTTCTAATATAGCCCTGGTTGATATTACACTATTTAAACTCCCCAATGTATACAAATAAAACAGAATTGAAATAATCTCTTTTAGGCAGAAAACAACACAATAAGGTAAATTGCATTATAAATAATTTTGACTAAAATGCTATTTTATCTGCAAGTAAAAGAAATATATAAAATGTGTATATAACATTCATATGAAATATACATGAACTCAATGTAGCCATATCCACGTGTAGTTATGTAGAGAGAGACATGCATAAATGCACAGCAGCACTGCTGCAGACCACCTTACTATTGTTACTATACACATACACACCTCTCTGAGTTTTCATGTAGTGCTTCTAAAGCACAGCTGCAAACTTGTTAATTCCTTAGTGAAAAACATTCTTTAGCATCCTATTTCCTGTCACACAGACATCAAAGCTCTCCATGGTGTACTCAGTCTGCTTTTCTAGGCTTATCATCAAATATCTCCATCTTTTTCCACGTGTATGTACATCTTCTGGTAATACCAAACTGTTACTGCATTACAGGTCCCAAGGTTTCTTTACTATCTTTTGTTATCTTTCTATTTTCACTAATAGTTTTCCTCCCAAAAGACAACCTAGAAAAACCCTATTAATTTTAACAAACCCTATTTAAGTCGTCTTTTTTGTATATTCTTCCTCTATCCTCTATTTAGAATTATCACCTCTTTCTTTTGCATTCACATAGTCATTTATACTTCTCTCATATCACTGATCAAACAGGTGGATATTTTGCTCTCAAATGATTATATTTGTTCAATCACTTACAGTCCCCACTAGGCCATAAATTTTGTAAGTTCTGGGGCTACACTTTTAACAATTGGTCAAGCAGATACCATGCCATGGTCTAGCATCCATGAGAAAAAATGTGGAGCAAGAAGAATAAGGGGAGGAACATCTGTAAATGGATCCTAGGCAGTCAGTTGGTAAGAGGGAAAGCTCTTAAAAATACTTTGATTATATTTCCTACATTCCTCGTAGTTTGCACTACTTGCTTGAAAATATTTTTAATCCCTCTCCTAAGTTTATACTTATGTCAAGTAGTCCAATTTAATTTGTTGAAAAGATCTCATGTTTGGAAACTTTTCTCAGGTGGAAAGCCTGCTGCTTGTTTCCAACTCTACATGCATTTCAGTCCAGTGCTATGCATATATGATAATGAAAGCTCAGGGAGCCTTGTTGATATGCTGTATTTCAATGGGTAAGTCTGAAATTCTGATGAATATAAAATCTGCTCTGATTTTCACATTTATAAACTGAGACACCATCTGACAACTGGACAGCAATATGCAAATAGATTTGCTGGGATTTAGCAGCTTTCCCTGTAATTCAGATGTGCATAGTGCAGAAAGTCTCCTGTGCTTTCTGCACATGTCCAAAGTAATTGTTCTAAATCTGATATGAACCTGTACCCTTGTCCCTGTGAAAAAAATACTGCTATGGGAGCTAAATTGGGCTGGGAGAAAGAGACTGAGACCACTAAGTATTGTCTGAATGACCCCAAAGGCTATCTGTCTTTCTGACTTGCAACTGGTGTTGGTACTAAGACTCTAGTGGATCAGTTCCAGCCCAGACAACTCTCATTTTATGCATATAGAAATAAAATGAGCTTTGGGTTACAATTATCAGCTTAATAACAACATCAGCATCTGCTCAATCTTACAGTTACTCCTAACCTTAGTTGGATTTCTACTTTGCATTCTAATTTCCCAGAGTGTAGTTTTTACCATAGAACGAACCCTCTGCTTTGTACTTACGAATGTAGTTTCCAACTATTTAAACCCATCTCTTCATTTGACACTACTAAATTTACTTTGCCCATGCAAATATTCCATTTTCCCTCTTTGTAACATTGATAGTTTAGCAATCTTACCTTGCTTTGCTTATATATTTATCCGTGAACCTCAAATAGGGGTTTTGATACTTTTTTACTATCCTTTATTAATTTGATTGCTGTATATACACATATATTTCTTGTTTCAGACTCCTAGCTTAGCAAAACTGTCCATTTATTATTTATCTGTTTCATGAGTCTATGTGGTAATGTGTCTTCCTCTTTGTTGATCTAGTGCTTCTCTTAAATGTCATTTCCATTAATATCGTCAATAGGACAGCTGATAATTAATATGCCCGGTGATAAGAGGTGTGCCTCCTTTTAAAATATAATTGAATGTAATAGGCCCTCTAGAAATGTGTAAATAGAGAGCATCTTAGGTCTCATTCCTGATGTTTAATTTACAGGACCTGAGCTAAATTAGCAAAAAAGGTTAAGAACTAGTAATGAACTAGACTTATTTTGATAACTAGAATTACTACAGTGTCAACAGGCCCTTCCTGGAAACAGATTCCATCAGAGCCCATGTTTTGCAGCACCACACTTTCTATCCTTAGTCACAGCTCAGTGGATATGTACTGTGCTACCTACCCAAGGTCAGCAATTCTATACGCTTATAAGTCAAATGCAGGCCTGCTCTTGTTTAAAAAGGTAGACAAACCAATGATATTCTCCCTCATTTGCAAATTTAGTAGGAGAACAAGTCAGGATGAGAATTAGGCAAAATTATGGTGTGGAGAAAAGTTATACATTAAAAAAATGCATTCAAAGAACTGGAAAATGGAAGAGGCATATGGTCAAAATATAATGGACAGAGCATTGGGGGCTGGTCTAAAAATTCTTACTGTTAAAAGTTTCTGGAACTGTAAAGAATCTTTTCAATTTTAAAAGAATAATCATTCGTTAATGAGATCTAATGCATTTTTTCTCATAGTTTTGCATCAAATTCTCACGTTCCTCATTCCTACAAATAGCCATCATATGAACATATTACAAATTTTTTCAATGTTTAAATTTTTGTGGGTACATAGGTATATATATTTATGAAGTACCTGGGATAATTTAGTACAGGCATGCAATGTGTAATAATTCAGCATGGAAAATTGGGCATCTATCCACTCAAGCATTTATCCTTTGAATTACAACAATCCAATTATACTCTTTTAGTCATTTTAAAGTGCACTATTACATTATTATTGGTTATAGTTCCCCAGGTGTACTATCAAATACTAGGTCTTCTTAATTATTTCTATTATTTTTGTACCCATTAGCCATCCCCACCTCCACCCTGCCCCACAACTACCCTTGCCAGTGTCTAGAAACATCCTTCTATTCTTTATGTCCATGAATTCAATTGTTTTAATATTTAGATTCCACAAAAAATGTGAGAACATGTGATGTTTGTCTTTCTGTGCCTGACTTGCTTCACTTAACATAATGATCTCCAGTTCTAGCCAAGTTGTTGCCAATAACAGGATCTCATTTTTTAGGAATGAGGAGTACTCCATTGTGTATATGTACTATATTTTCTTTATTCATTCATCTGTTGATAGATACTTAGGTTGCTTCCAAATCTTGACGATTGTGAACAGTGCTGCAACAAACCTGGGACTGTAGATATCTCTTTGATATACTAATTTCCTTTCTTTCCCACATGTATCTAGAAGAGGGATTTCCTGCATGTATCGTAGCTCTATTTTTAGTTTTTGAGGAATCTCTGAACTGTTCCACATAGTGGCTGTATAATTTATATTTCCACCAACAGTGTACAAGCATTCCCTTTTCTCCATATCCTCACCAGCATTTATTGCTTGAGTTTTAGATAGAAGCCATTTTAACTGAAATGAGATGGTATCTCATTGTGGTTTTTATTTGGATTTCTCTAATGATCACTGAGGTTGAGCACCTTTGCATATGCCTATTTGCCATTTGTATGTCTTCTTTTGATAAATGTCTATTCAGATCTTTTGCCCATTTTTTAATTGGATTATTATGTTTTTTCCTATAGCGTTGTTTGAATTCCGTATATATTCTGGTTATTAGTCCCTTGTTGGATAGGCAGTTTGCAAATATTTTCTCACACTGTGTGGGTAATCTTTTCACTTTCTTGATTGTTTCCTTTGCTGTGCAGAAGCTTTTTAACTTGATGCTATCTTAGTTGTCCATTTTTGCTTTAATTGCCTATGTTTGTGGAGTATTACTCAAGAAATTTTTACCCAGACCAATGTCCTGGAGAGTTTTTCCAAAGTTTTCTTGTAGTAATTTCATAGTTTGGAATCTTAGATGTAATTATTCAATCCATTTTGACTTGATTTTTTGTATAAGGTGAGAGATAGGAGTCCAGTTTCATTCTTCTGCATACAAATATCCAGTTTTCTTGGCGGCATTTATTGAAGTGACTATCTTTTCCCCAGGTAATGTGCTTGGCACTTTTGTCAAAAATGAGTTCACTGTAGGTATTTCGATCTGGTTACTGGTCCCCTATTCTGTTCAATTTGTCTATATATCTGTTTACATGCCAGTACCATACTGTTTGGTTGTTATAGCTCTGTAGCATAATTTGAAATCGTGTTATGTGATTCCTCCAATTTTGTTCTCTTTGCTCAAAATAGCTTTGGCTATTCTGGGTCTTTTGTAGTTCCAGATGAATTGTGATTGTTTTCTCTATTTCTGTCAAGAATGTTATTGATATTTTGATAGAGATTAAATTGAATCTGTAGATTGCTTTGGGTAATATGAACATTTTAACAAAATTGATTCCTCTAATCTGTCAACATGAAATATCTTTCCATTTATGAGTATGTCCTGTTTAATTTCTTTCATCAGTTTTTTATACTTTTCATTATAGAGATCTTCCACTTCTTTGGTTAAATTAAGTCCTAGGTACTTAATTTTATTTGTTGCTATTGCAAATCAGATAACTTTTTAAATTTCTATTTCAGATCACTCACTGTTGGCATATAGAAATGCTAATGATTTTTATATGCTGATTTTGTATCCTTAAACCTTACTGAATTTATTAGTCCTAGTAGCTTTTTGGTGCAGTCTTTAGGTTTTTCCAAATATAAGATAATATGACTTTCAAACAAGAATAATTTGACTTCACTTAAAATTTTGGTGCCTTTTTTGTCTTTCTGTTTTCTAACTTCTGTAGCTAGGACATCCAGTACTATGTTGAATAACAGTGGGGAAAATGGGCATCTTAATCATGTTCCAGATCAAAGAGGAAAGGCTTTCAGTTTTTTCCCATTATGATACTAGCCATGGCTCTGTCATATACGGCATTTATTATGTTGAGGTGTGTTCCTTCTATAACCAGTTTTTTGAGAATTTTATTGTGAAGAAATGTTGATTTGTATCAATTGCTTTTTAAAGTCAAATGAAATGATTATATGGTTATCTTTTATTTTGTCGATATGATACGTCACATTTATTGATTTGTGTATGTTGGACCATTTTTGCCTTCCGGTGAGAAATCCCACTTGGTCGTGATGAATAATCTTTTATATGTATTGTAGAATTTAGTTTGCTAGTATTTTGTTCAGAATTTTTGCATAAATATTTCTCAGAGATACTGGCCTGTAGGTTTTTTTTTTTTTTTTTTTTTTTTTTTTTTTTTTTTTTTTCATGTGTCTTTTGGTAACACAGTAATACTGTTCTCATAGAATGATTTTGGAAGTTTTCAGTCTTCTATTTTTCAGAACGATTTAAGTAGAATTAGTATCACTTCTTAAAATGTTTGATACAATTGAGCAGTGAAGCCATTGGATCCCAGGTTTTCTTTACTAGGAGACTTTTTATCAAGGATTCAATTTCATTACTTGTTTTTTGATGTTTTGGATTTCTTCATGGTTCAATCTTGGCAGGTTGTATGTGTCTAGGAATTTATCCATTTCTTCTTAATTTTTCATTTTATTGTCACATAGTTGCTGATTGTAGCCATTAATGAATTTTGGAATTTCTGTGGTATCAATTGTTATGTCTCCTTTTTTCAATTCTGGTTTTATTTAGTTGGAGCTTCTCCCTTTTTATCTTTGTTAGTCTGACTAAAAATTTGTCAATTTTGTTTATCTTTTCAAAAAAACAACTTTTTGTTTAATCAATGTTTGGTACTGTTTTCTTCATTTCAAATCCACTTATTTCTTCTCTAATATCATAATTTATTTTCTACTATTTTTGGGTTCTGTTTGCTTTTGCTTTTCTAGTTCTTTAAGATGCATCATATGAATTATTTGAAGTTGTTCTTTTTTGAGGTAGGCACTACATTTTTGCTGTAGTCATAAATTTTTCTCCTAGTATTGCTTTCACTGTGTAACATGTAGGTTTGATATTTTGTCCCCATTCTTATTTCAAAAAATTTTTAATTTTCTTCTTAATTTCTTGTTGACTCATTGGTCATTCGGGATCCTATTGTCTAATTTCCATCTGCTTGTGTAGTTTCCAAAATTCTTCCTGTTCTTAATTTCCAGTTTTATTTCTTTGTGGTCAGAGAAGATGCTTGATATCATTTTAATTATTGTTAATGTTTTAAGACTTGTTTTGTGACCTAACCTGTGATATATCCTTTAGAATGTTCCATATGCGGAGGAGAATTTGTACTCTGCAGATGTTGAATGAAATATTCTGTAAACCTCTATTAGGTTGGCATCTGTCTCTCTCTTTAGCTCTAATAATATATTATTTTAAATCAATGGCAACAAAAGCCAAAATAGACAAATGGGACCTAATCAAACTCCACAGCTTCTGCACGACAAAAGAAACAGTCAGTAGAGTGAATCGGCAACCAAAAGAATGGGAAAAAATTTTTGCAGCCTACCCATCTGACAAGGGGCTGATATCCAGAATTTACAAAGAACTAAAAGAGATCTACAAGAAAAAAACAAACAAGCCCATTCAAAAATGGGCAAAGGATATGAACAGATAATTTACAAAAGAAGACATACAGGAGGCCAACAAACATATGAAAAAATGCTCATCATCACTGGTCATCAGAGAAATGCAAATCAAAACCACATTGAGATACCATCTCACACCAGTTAGAATGGCGATCATTAAAAAATCGGGAAACAACAGATGCTGGAGAGGATGTGGAGAAATAGGAACACTTTTACACTGTTGGTGGGAATGTAAATTAATTCAACCATTGTGGAAGGCAGTGTGGCGATTCCTCAAGGACCTAAAAATAGAAATCCCATTTGACCCAGCAATCCCATTACTGGATATATATCCAAAGGATTATAAATCATTCTACTATAAGGACATGTGCACACGAATGTTCATTGCAGCACTGTTTACAATAGCAAAGACCTGGAACCAACCCAAATGCCCAACGATGATAGACTGGATAGGGAAAATGTGGTACATATACACCATGGAATATTATGCAGCCATCAAAAACGATGAGTTCACGTCCTTTGTAGGGACATGGATGAACCTGGAAAACATCATTCTCAGCAAACTGACACAAGAGCAGAAAATCAAACACCGTATATTCTCACTCATAGGCGGGTGTTGAAAAATGAGAACACATGGACACAGGGAGGGGAACACTACACACTGGGGTCCGTTGGGGGGAAATGGGGGAGGGATGGGGGGGTGGGGAGGTGGGAAGAGATAGCATGGGGAGAAATGACAGATACAGGTGAGGGGACAGAAGACAGCAAACCACACTGCCATGTGTGTACCTATGCAACAATCTTGCATGTTCTTCACATGTACCCCAAAACCTAAAATGCAATAAAAATAAAATAAAAATAAATAAATAAAAATAAAAATAAATAAAAATAAATAAAAATAAATAAATCTATCTAGGTGCTATAGTGTTTGGTACATATATATTTACAATCATTATATCCTCTTGCTGAATTGATCCTTTTATCATTATGCAATGGCCTCCTTTGTCTTTTTTTACAGCGTTTGTCTTGAAATCTATTTTGTCTAAGTATAGCTACTCCTGCTTTCCTTTTGGTTTTCATTGACATAAAATATCTTTTTCTATCCCTTTATTTTCTTACTATGTGTATCTTTATAAGTGAAGTGTGTTTCTTACAGACAACAGATCATTTGATCTTTTTTTCCCAATTCTATGTCTTTTGATTGGAGAGTTTAATTCATTTACTTTCAATGTTATTATTGATAAGCAGGGACTTACTCGTGACATTTTGTTAATTGCTTTCTGATTTACATAGATTTAAAAACCAATTTATTTATTACCTGAAATAAGTGTGTCTCTCTTCTCCACAATGAAATGTGCTAAAATGCACCAAATGTGTAGAAAGAACAACCTCCAAAATAAAACATGGAAGTTGTTATTCCACAACTATCTATATCTTCCCTATTAAAAGAAAGAAATATTAAAGCTTGGATCACCTCAAAACATGATGATTTTCTTCTTTTTGTCTGAATTTTTGTGATTTTAATTTCTTAACCTGAGACAACTACATATGGTATATATTGAAAATCTAGTACCTTAATATAATTTTTATAAATGTCTATATGGAAGTAAATAATATTCTTTCCTTAGATAAGTTATAAAAGATAAAACCTCACATTGTCAACAGGTAACATCCTATTATTATTAAAATATAAACTAAATTTGATATAACTTGTTTTAATTCATTTGCTAAACTGAACTTAATGTTTCATGCTATTTGATGATACATGATCAGAAGACTGTGTGTGTGTGCGTGTGTGTGTGTGTGTGTGTGTGTGTATGTGTGTGTGTGTGAGAGAGAGAGAGAGAGAGAGAGACAGAGAGAGAAAGAGAGAGACAGACAGACAGACAGACAGACAGCCCTTGTGTTAGGCAGTACTAAGAATGCCTCAATAATCCTCACCTGCTGGTATTCTTGATCTTTTCTAATTCCCTTCCCTTAAATGTAGGCTAGACTTACTGACTTGTTTCTAATAAGTAGGATTTAGCAGAAGCAATGGAAGGTTACTTCTTGGCATAGGTTATAAAGAGATTGTGACCTCCATTTTGTATGCTCACTGACATTTTTACTCACTAACTTGGAAGGAAGGTAGCTGCCCTATAAAGCCTAACAGAATATGGAACTAAGCAAACTCTTTGACCAAATAACTACATTGGACTGAGTGGAGGCCCTCAGTCCAATAGCTCACAAGTCTTAAAATCCCACCAGCATTTATGTGAATGAGTTTAGAAGCAGATCCTACATCTGTAGAGTCTTCATATAAGACCGAACACTGGCTGATACTTTAACCACAACTTTCAGAGAGTCATTGAAGCAGAGGCATCCAGCTAAGCCAAGTTGAATTTTCTGACCCATAGAAACCATAATAATAAATGTCTGCCGATTTATGCTATGAAGTGTTGGGACAATTTTTTATGCAGCAATTGATAACTAATATTATCATCAATAATTTTATTTTTTTCTCTTTTTAATTTTATTTTTTATTGTTGAAAATTACTAGGATGAACAAAAGCTTCTAATTGAGAAGAATGCTATCTTGTCATTTCTAGAAAAATAGTAAAGGAGAGGTTTCCATTTGCTTCAGCTCTCATTTCTATGCATCCTGGTAATTATCAAAGTTAACCTATAGATAAATTTATTATACATTTTTATTTTCCAGTTATTCTTTGCTAGATTGAAAAAGCTTATTGTGACATTATGATCAATAATCAACCACTCTTTCTTATATATTTTTTTTTACTTCACTTTTGTATTGACTGTAATGATTCAAATTTTTAAGGGAAAACATCAACATGATCTTTCTGTGCATTATGTTCCAATTTCACTGATTTTCTACAGTGTATCTTTTTATATGTATACAGTCTTTTTAAAAAAGACCAATGGATCAATGTAAAGGTTCTTCTCTAAGTTTCTAAAATCTTAATTGTAGTAGTTCTTTCTTATGATAAACATTCTAAATTTTCTTTTTTTTGTGAGTTCTTTGTGCATGTTTTGCCTATCTATTGCTGTTTAACAAAATACTCCGATGCAGTGTCAAAATTAACAACTGCTTATTTGTCCATGAATCTGCAACTTGGGCTCCACATGATTGGCTGGGGTATTCATACAGTATATTTGGTTGGGTGCTTGACTAGAACTGAGTCATTGCTCACATAAAAGTTGCCTCTAACTGAGATAGCTAACACGGCTCTCATAAAAGCTGTGAGCTGGCCAAGCAACTCATTTTTTTTCTTTGCTTATTTTCTATAGCAGAGAAGCTGTACCTTTTTAACCTGTTACCTCAGGGTTCCAAGAAATTGAAATGTAAAGTTGCAAGACATCTTAAGGACAATACTGAAATTGATGCTGCATTAGTGTCAATTGATAAAAATTCTATTGATAGAAGTAAATCCCACAGCCAGTCCAGAATCTACGAAAGAGGAAATAGACAAGAGCTCTTGATGGAAGAAGTGGCATCTGCATATAAAAATGGAAGAATTAATGGTGACTAGATGTGGTAATTATTACTCACAGTGCTCAAGAGGTTTCCACTTTAGCTGTATGATACTAGTTCTTGATTATATTTTCTAGGAAGAAAGATAGGAAATTTAGTAATAGACAAAGCTTGTTGAACTTAAGACTATAAAAATTAACACAACTTAAAAGAAAATCAGCATTTCCCTGATCTGTAGATTTGAAATTATAAAACCTAGAAGAGTTAGAGGAGACTGAAACATTTTTAGATTGAGAAAGGGGTATTAAAGTCCCAAAATAAACACTATCTGAGTGGCAGAGGAGTCAGCAGAAACTTTATAGTTTAGTGGAAAAGGACGATGAAAGGAAAGCATTGAGGGGAAAAAAAGTAGGTAAAGATAATCTTTAAAGAGTTAGAACAGTGCCTGGCTCTATAGTTTAAACTGAGAAGAGAGACAGTTTCCCTGTCAAAAGATATTAATAAAAGAAATAGCCACATGATATGTTCTAGAGATTTACGGTCTACATTGTGATTTTTTTGAGCCCCTGTTGCTTCCAGAAGCATGGTATTCACATTGTTAAAAATACAGTAGAAATGAGATAAACTCTGTTTGTAATCTTAAAATTTTCACTTGCTTTAAAATATAAAATCTTATCACTTTTAGAGGAGGATTGAGGAGGTTGCTATCAGTGAGTAAAAGTAAATGGAAGGACTTATGTAAGATATTTGGAATAGGATATAATGTGCACATGATAGTTCAGGGAATTTGTGAAATCCTGGCATCACACAAATGAAAAATAACACTTTTCTAAAACTGAATTAAGGGAAAACTGCTAGCCAATTGGAATGGTGTCTAAAACCTGTACTATTTGTACAATATTTATTTTATGAAATTTAAACAATCTTTAATCAATAAATACACAATTCTATTCTAGATTGACTTATATTTTAAAAAATTACTAAGAAATTAGTATATTTTACTATACTGTAGTGATTTTAGTAGGATTGAAGTGATATCTTATTGTGGCTTTAATTTACATTTCTTTAATGACTAATGATCTTGAGCATATTTTCTTGTACTTATTGGCCATCCATATGTCTTCTTTGGATAAATGTCTAGTCAGATCCTTTGCTCAATTTTTAATTGGTTATTTGTCTTTCTATTATTAAGCTATAAATATTCTTTATATATTCCGGAGACAAGTCCCTGTCACATGTATGATTTGCAATAGTGGTTTTTCTCTTTCGTCAAGTGATATAGTTAATTTTATATAGTTATTTTCAACACAAAAATTTGAAAATTATATTTAGTTTGATTTATCTATTTTCCTTTGTTGCTTGGGATTTTGGTGTCATAGCTAAGAAAATCTTATGTAAGCTTTCATTATGACTTACTATGAATTCTTTCTTAAAAAGTTTAGAATTTTGGCTCTTACATTTAGATCTATGATACATTTTCAGTAATTTTTATATATGGTATGAAATAGACAGTCAACATCACATTTTTGCTTATGGATATCCAGTTATCCTGGCACCATTTGCTGAGGAGAAAAATTTTTCCCAACTAGATTGATTTGTCCCCCTCATTGAAAATCAATGAATCTTAAATGTAAGGATTTACCTCCAGATTCTCAATTCTATTCCATTGGAATGTATGTTTATTCTTAAATCAGTGCTAAATGGTCTGAATTAGTGTAGGTTTGCAGTATATTTTGATATTGGAAAATACAAGTCCTCTGAAATTGTTCTTCTCTTTTGAGTGTGTATTAACTATCATGTATCTCTTGCACTTGCATGTTTTAGAATTTGACATTTTCTGCAAAAAGACAACTGGTATATTTGTAATCATTTTGTCGAATCTATATAACATTTGGATAATATTGTCATTTTAACATTAAATCTACCAATTCTTTCACATGAGATGCCTTTTCATTTAGTTGGATCTTCTTAATTTTTTTCAACAATGTTTTGTGGTAATCAGTATGTCAATTTTGCATTGTTTGTCAAGTTTATTCTGTATTTTATTCTTGTTGAGGCTCTTAGAAATAGAATTTCTTCCTCCATATTTGTACTTTTTTCATTTCTTCTGCATAGAAGTTATTTTATTTTTGTATTTCCATCCTGTGGCCTAGAACTTCATTAAATTTGGTTATTTGCTCTAATATTTTTAATTGAATTCCTTAAAATTTCCTATATATGAGATCATGTCATCTGCAACAAGCAATAATTTTATGGCATACATTCTAGTTTCTATGACTTTTGTTTATTTCTCTTGAAAAACTGCCATGGCTATACTTCCCATATGCAGAAGTAGTAAAAATAGATATCCTTAACTTGCTTCTGATTTTAGAAGAAAATTTTTTGTTTTGCACCATGGCATATTTTCATATGGGATTTTCATAGATACACTGAATCAGGTTGGAGAAGTTCCTTTCCATTTCTATTTTATAATGAAAAGGTGTTATATTTTACCAATTGAATTTTCTGCATCTATAGAAATAATTGTTTTTAATTTTTTATTATTTTAGTATGATGTTACATTGACTGGCTTTCTTCTGTTAAACCAGTCTTTCATTTTTCATATCTGTCCCATTTGGTCGTGGTGCATAATCTCATTTAAATCTTGCTGTAATTGATTTCATGGGGTTTGTTGAGGATTTTTGTATCTAAATGTACTAGACATATTGATCTATAGTTTTCTTTTCTGATACTTTCTTAGTTTTAGTATCAGTTTTGGCCTGATAGAATAAGTTAAGAAATGTTCTTTCCTCTTAAATTTTCTGACAATTTTGAGAAGAGTTGTTATTAACTCTTCTTTAAATATTAGTAGGATTCACTAGTGAAGCCATTACATCTGGTTTTGAGAGATGTTATCTGTTACTAATTCAAACTTTTTACCCGTTACAAACTTATTCTGATATTATTCTTTTTAGTACTTCATGTATCCTTATAGCAGCACTCCACTCATGGTATCAGTTTCCTGTATTAGTCCATTGTTATGCTGCTAATAAAGACATACCAAAGATTGAGTAATTTATAAAGAAAAAAGGTTTAATGAACTCACAGTTCGTCATGGCTGTGGAGGCCTCACAAATCATGCTAGGAGACTATGGAAGAGCAAAGAGATATCTTACATGGTGGCAGGCAAGAGGACATGTGCAGGGGAATGACCCTTTGTAAAACCATCATATCTTATGGAATTTATGCACTATCATGAGAACAGCATGGGGAAAACCTGCGCCCATGATTTGATTACCTCCCACCACGTCCTTCCCATGACACGTGGGGATTATTACAATTCAAGGTGAGACTTGAGTGAGGACATAGAGCCAAACTATGTCATTCTTCCTCTTTAGCCATGTTTGGTAGATTATGGCTCTTTCTAGTGACTTGTCTAGAGTTCATTTAGTTAATCAACATATTTAGCCAGAAGATGCTCATAGTAAATCCTTATCATCTTTTTTTTAAACCTCCTCTAAGTTCTGTAGTAATTCTCATTTCTTCTTTTATTATTTTGGTAAATTGAGTCTTCCCTCTCTTTGTCTTTATTTTTTTTTGGGTCAATCACATAAAAGTTTAGCAATTTTGCTAACACTATTAAAGTACCGTTTTCTTGTTACATTGATTTTATTTATGGTTTTTATATTCACTATTTCATTTATTTTACTAGTTTCTAATACTGCCTCTTTATGCTTGGTTAGAGTTCAATTTTCACTGAGTTTTCTAATTTCTTAAGTTGGAAGTTTTGGTTATTGATTTGGCATTTTTGTGTTTTTTTTTTTAAATATAGGTGTTTATAGCTATAAATATCCTTCAGTGCACTTCTCTAGCTACACTGCATATATCTTGTGATGTTCTGATTTTATTTTCACTGATCTTAAAATATTTTCTAATTCATTCATTTAAAGAAATTTTCTAATTTTCCATGTGATTTTTTTTAACCCATTGATTATCTAGGAGTTTGTGTTGATTAATTTTCATCTAGTCATGCACCCTTAATGATGGGAATATGTTCTGAGAGATGTGTGTTAGAAAGTTTTGCTGTGTGAACATCATAGAGTCTTTACACTGACATGAACCTAGATGGTATAGCATACTACACACCTAGGCTATATAGTGTCGCCTATTGCTCCTAGGCTACAAGTGTGTACAGCATGTGACTCCACTGAACACTGTAGGCAACTGAAACATAGGAAGTATTTCTGTATCTGAACATATCTAAGCATAGAAAGGTACAGTAAAAATTCAGTATTATAATCTTATGGGACCACTTTGGTATATACAGTTTACCATTAAATTAAATATTATTGTAAAGTGTATGATTATAATTGTAAATGTCCTAAATTGCCTTATGTTACTGAATTCTAGTTTTTTTTTCTTTTTTCTTTTTTGAGACAGAGTCTTTTTCTGTAGTAGTCCAGGCTGTAGTGCAATGGCCTAATCTCAGCTCACTGCAACCTCCGCTTCCCAAGTTCAAGCAATTCTTTCAGCCTCAGCCTCCCAAGTAGCTGAGATTACAGGCACCCACCACCACACCTGGCTAATTTTTATATTTTTTAGTAGAGACAGGGTTTCACTTTGTTGACCAGGATGATCTCAAAGTCCTGACCTCAGGTAACCTGCCAGTCTTAGCCTCCCAAAGTGCTGGATTTACAGGCATGAGCCTGTAAATTTACAGGCATGAGCCTGCCCCACCCTGCCTCGACTTTATGTCCTTGGGCTGCACCCACTGTCCAACCAGTCCCAATGGGATGAATGGTTTACCTCAGTTGGAAATGCAGAAATCACCTGCCTTCTGTGTCATTTCACTGCGTGCTGCAGATTGGAGCTGTTCCTATTTGGCCATGTTGTCATAAGAATGAAAAGAAATGAACAAAACCTCCAAAAAATATGGGATTTGTAAAAAGAACAAATCTATGTTTGATTGGTGTACCTGAAGAGACAGGGAGAATGGAACGAAGTTGGAAAATACTCTTCAGGATATCCAGGAGAACTTCCACAATCTAGCAAGGCAGGCCAAGATTTAAATTCAGGAAATACGGTAATACCACAAATATACTCCTCGAGAAGAGCAACCCCATGACACATAATCAGATTCACCAAGGTTTACATGAAGAAAAAAAAAATGTTAAGGGCAGCCAGAGTGAAAGATCAGGTTACCCACAAAGGGAAGCCCATCAGTGGATCTCTCTGCAGAAACTCTACAAAGCAGAAGAGTGGGGGGCCAATATTCCACATTCTTAAAGAAAAGAATTTTCAATTCAGAATTTCATATCCAGCTAAACTAAGCATCATAAGTGAAAGAGATAAAATAAAATCCTTTATGGAAAAGCAGATACTGAGAGATTTTGTCACCTCCAGGCCTGCCTTACAAGAGCTCCTGGAGGAAGTACTAAACATGGAAAGGAAAAACTGGTACCAGCCACTGAAAAAGCATACCCAATTACAAAGACCATCATCACTATGAAGAAATTCCATCAACTAACGGGCAAAATAACCAGCTAGCATCATAATGGCAGGATCAAATTCACATATAAAAATATCAATCTTAAATGTAAAAGGGCTAAGTGCCCCAATTAAAAGACACAGATTGGCAAATTAGATGAAGATACAAGAACCATCAGCGTGCTGTATTCAGAAAACCCATCTCACTTGCAAAGACACACATAGGCTCAAAATAAAGGCATGGAGGAATATCTACCAAGCAAATAAAAAGCAAAAAGAAACAGGGGTTGCAATCTAGTCTCTGATAAAACAGACTTTAAGCCAACAAAGATAAAAAAATAGACAAAGAAGGGCATTATATAATGGTAAAGGGATCAATAGAATAAGAAGAGCTAACTATTCTAAATATATATGCATCCAATGCAGGAGCACCCAGATTCACAAAGCAAGTTCTTAATGACCTACAAAGAGACTTAGAATCCCACACAGTAATAGTGGGAGACTTTACCCTGCTATCAATATTAGACAGATCAATGAGACATAAAATTAACAAAGATATTCAGGACCTGAACTCAGCTCTCGACCAAGAGAACCTAAATGACATTTACAGAACTCTCCACCCAAAATCGACAGAATATACATTCTGCTCAGTACCACATTGCACTTTTTGTAAAATTGACCACATAATTGGAAGTAAAACACTCCTCAGCAAATGCAAAAGAATGGAAATAATAATGAATAGTCTCTCAGACCACAGGGCAATCAAGTTTGAACTTAGGATTAAGAAACTCATTCAAAACAGCATGACTACATGGAAACTGAACAATGTGCTCTGGAATGACTACTGGATAAATAAATAAACTAAGGCAGAAATAAAGATGTTCTTTGAAATCAGTGAGAAGAAAGACACCATGTACCAGAATATTTGGGACACATTTAAAATGGTGTGTAGAGAAAAATTTATAGCACTAAAGGCCCACAAGAGAAAGCAAGAAAGATCTAAAATTGACATCCTAACATTGCAATTCAAAGAATTACAGAAGCAAGAGCAAACAAATTCAAAAGCTACCAGAACACAAGAAGTAACTAAGAGCAGAGTAGAACTAAAGGAGATAGAGACACGAAAAACTCTTCAAAAAATCAATGAATCCAGGAGATTGTTTTTTGAAAAGATCAACAAAATAGATAGACTGCTGACCAGACTAATAAAGAAAAAAAGGAGAGAAGAATCAAATAGATGCAATAACAAAACGATAGAGGGAATATTACCACCAATCCCACAGGAATACAATCTACCATCAGGGAATACTATAAACAACTCTACACAAATAAACTAGAAAATCTAGAAAAAAATGGATAAATTCCTGGACACATACATGCCCCAACAGTATACCAGGAAGAAGTCAAATCCCAGAGTAAACCAAAAACAATTTCTGAAATTGAGGCAGTAATTAATAGTCTACATACTAAAAAAAAGTCCAGGACCAGACGTATTCACTGATGAATTCTACCAGAGGTACAAAGAGAAGCTGGTACCATTCCTTCCGAAACTATTCCAAACAAGAGAAAAAGGGAATCCTCTCTAACTCATTTTTATGAGGACAGCATCATCCGGATGCCAAAAACTGACAGAGACACAACAAAAAAAGAAAATTTCAGGTCAATATCCCTGATGGACACTAATGCAAAAATCCTCAGTAAAATGCTAGCAAACAGAATCCAGCAGCACATCAAAAAGCTTATCCAGCATGATCAAGTCAGCTTCATCCCTGGGATGCAGGGATGCAGTCAAAATTGCTTCTTTATCCCTAGGGTGCAGAATGGATGTTGTGTTAGTAGGCATGAGAATAGCATTACTTTCTTTATACATTTCCATCAGAGCTTTTGGGTGACAAAGTGCATTGTCAATAAGCAGTGACATTTTAAAATGAATTTTTTTTTCTGAGGAGTAGGTCTCAACAGTGGTCTTAAAATATTCAGTAAACCATAGTACTCACAGATATGATTTCATCTAGGCTTTGACATTCCATTTATAGAATACAGGAGAGGAGATTCAGCATAACTCTTAATGTCTCTATGATTTCCGAATAGTAAATGAGCACTGGCTCAACTTAAAATCATCGGCTATGTTACCTCCTAATAAAGTTTGTCTCTTGAAGTTTGAATCCAGGCATTGACTTGTCTGTAGAGAAGCTATATCTTCTGAATAATTTCCTGCAGCTTCTATATCAGTACTTGCTGCAATATCTTACACTTTAATGTTATGAACATGGCTTCTTTCTTTAAACCTTATAAACAAAATTCTGCTAGCTTTGAACTATTAGGTTGGTGCAAAAGTAATTGCAGTTTTTGTATTCTAAAGCTTTTGCACCTGTCAGCCTTCAGCCTTCATAGAATTGAAAAGAATTAGGGTTTTGCTCTGCATTAGGCATTGGCTTAAGAATGCTGTCTGGTTTGATCTTTTATCCAGACCACTAAAACTTTCCATACTAGCAATAAGCTGTTTCACTTTTTATCATTTGCTTATTCACTAGAGTAGCACTTTTAATTTCCGTAAAAAACTTTTCCTTTGCATTCGCAACTTGGCTGTTTGTCACAAGAGGTCTAGGTTTAGGCCTTTCTCGGCTTTCAACATGCCTTCCTCACTAGGCTTAATCTTTTCTAAATTTTGATATAATGTGAAAGACGTGACTCTACCTTTCATTTGAACATGTAGAGGTCATCGTAGGGTTATTAATTGAACTTGTTTTGATACTGTTTTGTCTCAGGGAGTGGGGAGGATCAAGGAGAGATAGATAAGGAAATGGCTGTTTGGTGGAGCAGTAAAACTGCAAACAGTTATAGATTTAGTCTGCCATTCTATATGAGTGCAGCTTGTGGTGCTCCAAAACAATCACAATAGTAACATTAAAGATCACTCATCACAGACTGCCATAGCAGATATAATAATTAAAAAATCTGAAAGATTGCAAGTATTAACAAAATGTGGGACAAAGTGAACACATACTGTCAAAAAATGGTGCCAACAGATTTGCTTGATATAGGGTTACCCAATTTGTTTAAAAAAACAAAAATCATTATTGTGAAATAAAGAAAAGCACAACAAGGTATGTCTGCACTTTGTTGTGGCAGCTTGAACAGATTAATAAAGCTATTAATTTTGGGGGTTATCTTGTATATGATGTATGAGTATCAGTAATTTTTCTCAGCACTTTTAAGGTTTTATTTTTGTCACTGTCTTTCAACATTGTCACTATGTTATGTCTGGGGGTAATATTTTATGTATTTGTTTTATACTGAAATTTTTTTAATTTGTATATGTTGATTTATGTTTTATACCAAACTTGGGAAATTTCAGGCATAAAGATTTTGGACTCTTTTTTCCTTCTCTTATTGTTCTGGTAGTCACATCATGCAGGTATTTGTGTATTTAATAATGGTATCCCATATTTCTCTGAGGCTTTCTTCAGTTTTCTTCATTTTGTTTGCTCTTTATTTAGATTATATAATTATTGATTTATCTTTAAGTTCATTGCTTCTTTCTTCTGTCAGCTGAAATCTGCTGAGTCTTTCTAGTCATTTTTTTTTCGTTATTGTAGTTTTTAACTACAGTATTTCCATTTAGTTGCTTATTGTAGTTTAAATGCCATTGTTTTCTCTGGATAAGACAGTACGATTATGCCTTTTGTTTAATTTTTAGATGAGAATTTCTTTAGTTCTTTGAGCATATTTATAATAGCTACTTTGAAGTCTTTGTCTCCGAAGTCCAAGCTCTGGGACCCCACTAATGTAGTTTCTATTGCCTGCATTTTCTCCTGAATATTGTTCACTTTCTTATTTCTTTGTATAACTCATAATTATTTCTTGAAAATTAGACATGTATATGTTATTTACTTAGTCATGTGCATATCTGCGTAAGATTTAGCTGACCTGATTTGTGGCGTATACTCCCTAACTACTGTGTAATTTCTGATATCTCTGCTTGGATTTTTCTTTCTTGACCTTATCTTCCAGTCTGGAGAACCAGAGATTGTTTCTGGATCAGTATGAGTCACTTATTTGTCAAAATTTATGGTTAAGCCACTTTGAGCCATTACATTTTTACCCTTTACCAATGGATTGGTATTGGGCTTGGAATTTTGCTAGTACAGTTTAAGGGGTCTGTGCTTTCGCTTTATGGGTCACACAGTGACTAGAAACTTTGATTTCCCTATTTAATCAATCTAGGGAGAATGCAAACTTTGCCATTTATCATATCTTCCATATTGTCAGAGATAATTGCAAATTTATTTCTTTCCTAGAGTCTTCCTAGGGTCAGAAAAACTTATTGTTCAGTCTGCGTTTCATCCAAATTTGTGGTTAAGCCCATATTGCTAGTTAGGCTTCTTCCATTTGTCTGTAAATTTAAGTGCAGCATAGGAAATAATTTTTCCTATCCAATTGCCTAATATCTAGCTCTGAATGCTCCTGAGTAGATACAGCTGAGCACATATTCACTAACTTTCATACCTTCAGAGTTGATAATCTGATCTCAGAAGGACTTTCCTTGCTTATTTTCCTAATTTTCTGTGAAAATTCTGGTCACTCTGCCTTTTTACTTACTGCTATCAGTATTATGGAGTTACCATAATCCTCTCTTATTTTTTCCCCAGTATTTCCATTGTGTTGAATAATGCCCTTAGATACAGAATTCCTCATGTACTGTTTCAAATAATGACTATCCCCTCATCAGGTGTACAGAGTTCTTGATCCTTATTGTCTGTCTCATTCCCTGGGAAGAGCCCTCACAACAGAACACAGGAAGTGGGAGGAGGATGAGTGGACCTTGAGGTAGTAAGAGCCTTGATCTTATTGGTTTGCATCCCTCCATACATGGAACATTCACCCCATGAGCAAGCTGAGACAAGAGCAGTTGTATCCCATTATTCTCATCTTGGCACTTTTGGAATAAAGTTTTCACATTACAAGTAGGGGATGGGTGGTAGCAAAGAGTTCTTTTGTCATGCCCACTCAAAATAGAGCTACTGTAGCATGAGGCTTGTAGAATAAAAAGTGCTAGTGGTCTTCCCTTCCAGGGAGAAATTATAGCCTTACTCTGGGATCCAGAGAAAAGGAAAGTTAGTCTTTTACCTTAATTTCCTAGGAAAGAATGGCCAGAGTTATGTTTCTATAACACTGACATGCAGGAGGAGGGAAAGGAGTAGGTCTTGGCTCAAATGATGCTTTGATTTGGCTGTATCCCCTTGAAATCTCATATTGAATTTTAGTTCCCATAATCTCCATGTATCATTGGAGGGACCAGGTGGAGATAACTGAATCATGGGGCAGATTTTCCCATCCTATTCTAATGATAGTGAGTTAGTTCTGAGATCTGATGGTTTTATAAGGAGCTTCCCTCTTTACTGGGCGTTCATTCTCTCTCTTGCTGCCCTGTGAAGAGGTGCCTTCAGTCATGATTTTAAGTGTTCTGAGGCCTCCCCAGCCACATGGAACTGTGAGTCAATTAAACCTCATTTCTGACTGGGTGCAGTGGTTCGCAGTGGCTCACTCCCAGCACTTTGGGAAGCCGAGGCAGGAGGATCACCTGATGTCAGGAATTCAAGACCAGCCTGGCAAACATGGCAGAACTTGTCTCTACTAAAAATATGAAAATTAGCTGGGCATTGTGGCAGCTGCCTGTAATCCCGGCTACTTAGGAGGCTGAGGCTGGAGAATCACTTGAGCCTGGGAGGCAGAGGTTTCAGTGAGCTGAGATCACACCACTGCACTCTAGCCTGGGTGAACAGAGCTAGACTTCATCTCAAAACAAACAAACAAACCTATTTTCTTAATATATTATTCAGTCTTGGGTATTTCTTCATTGTAGTGTGAGAACGGGCTAATACAGTAAATTGGTACTGGGTGGTGGGGTGCTGCTGTAAAGATACCAGAAAATGTGGAAGCAACTTTGGCACTGTGTAACAGGCAGAGGTTGGAACAGTTTGGAAGGCTCAGAAGAAGTCAGGAAATTGTGAGAGGTTTGGGACTTCCTAGAGACTTGGAGGGCTCAGAAGACAGGAAGATGTGGGAAAGTTCAGAACTTCCTAAAGACTTGTTGAATAGCTCTGACCACAATGCTAACAGTGATATGAACAATGAAGTCCAGGCTGAGGTGGTGTGGGATGGAGATGGAAAACTCGGGAACTGGAGTAAAGGTCACACTTGCTATGCAAAGAGACTGGAAGCATTTTGCCTATGTCCTAGAGATCTGTGGAACTTTGAACTTGAGAAAGATAATTTAGGATATCTGGCAGAAGAAATTTCTAAGTGGAAAAGTCTTCAAGAGGAAGCAGAGAATAAAAGTTTGGAAAATATGCAGCCTGATGATATAATAAAAAGAAAACCCTGTTTTCTGGGGAGAAATCTAAACCAGTTGCAGAAATTTGTATAAGTAAGAATGAGTCAAATGTTGATTACCAAGACAATGGGGAAAATGTCTCCAGGGCATGTCAGAGACTTTCAAGGCATCCCCTTCCATCAAAGGCCTGGACACCTAGGAAGAAAAACTGCTTTCCTGGGTCAGTCCCAGAGCACCCCTGCTCTGTGCAGCCTTGAGACCTGGTACCCTGCATCCCAGCTGCTTCAATTCCAGCCAGGGCTAAAAGGGGCCAAGGTATATCTGGGGCCATTGTTTCAGAACCTCTACCTAGATTTCAGATGATGTTTGGAAATGCCTGAACCCCCAGATGTACCTTGGCCGTAGTTTGCTGCAGGAGCGCAGCCCTCATGAAGAACCTCTGCTGGGGCAGTGCTGAAGGGAAATATGAGGTCAGAGCCCACACACAGAGTCCCCACTGGAGCACTGCCTAGTAGAGTTGTGAGACGAGGGCCACTATCCTGCATACTCCAGAATGGCAGACTCACCAACAGCTTGGATTGTGTGTTTGGAAAAGACACAGATACTCAACACTAGCCAGTGAAAGCAGCCAAGAGGGGGACTGTATCTTGTACCCTGCAAAGCCACAGTGGCAGGGCAGTCCAAGGCTATGGGAGTCCACCTCTTGCATCAGCGTGCCATGGATGTGAGACAAGGAGTCAAAAGAGATCAGTGTGGGACTTTAAGGTTTAATGACTGCCCTATTGAATTTTGGACTTAGATGAGGCCTGTAGCCCCTTTGTTTTGGCCAATTTCTCCCATGTGGAACAGGTGTATTTACTCAATGCCTGTACACCATTGTATCTAGAAAGTAATTTATTTGCTTTTGATTTTACAGGTTCATAGGCAGAAAAACTTACCTTGTCATAAATGAGACTTTGTCCTTGGAGTTTTGAGTTAATGGGACCATTGGAAGGGCATGATTATGTTTTAAATTCTGAGAACATGAGACTTGGGAGAGGCCAAGGGTGGAATGATATGGTTTGGCTGTGTCTCCACCCAAATCTCATCTTGAATTGTAGTTCCCATAATTCTCACATGTGGGAGGGATCAAGTGGATATAATTAAATAATGGGGCAGTTTCCACCATCCTGTTCTTGTAATAGTGAGTTAGTTCTCACAAGATATGATGATTTTTTAAGGGGCTCCCCCTTTCACTGGACACTCACTCTCTCTCCTGTTGCCCAGTGAAGAGGTACCTTCCACTATGATTTGAAGTTTCCTGAGGCCTCCCCGCCATGCAGAACTGTGAATCAATTAAACCTTTTTTCTTTATAAATTACTCAGCCTTGGGTATTCCTTCATAGCAGCATGAGAAGGAACTAACACAGTAAATTTTCATACTGAGATTTAGGAGATTAGCTTGAATGAATGTTGATTCATTTACTTCATGCTGTACAACTAGATACAAAACCTTTAATTATTTTAAAAATTACTTTCTTCAGCTAAATAGTTGTGTAACAGGGAAGAAGAGGTCCTGCCAAATACCTCCCTATGTCATTCTAGAAATCTGCCTCTTTTGGTTGTATTTGGAATGCATATTTTATTTTTTTGATTCAGATGACTTGATTGTTGAGTATAAGATAGACTGAATATAATTATTGCATCAAATTCTGATCTTCAAAACATTTTAAGTCTAGAATGATGTCGATATATATAAAATAAGAGAAAAACTTGAATAATGTAATAATTTTGGTCAACCTAATATCAAAGCACTTTTTTGATAAAAATGTCAAGCTAATCATCATTTAGTTTAATTTAGGATATTTGTTTGAAAACGTTAGCTGAATAGGCTGTGGTTTTGTTATTTGTTTTTTACCATATCTGGATAATACGCAAGAGATAAGGGTTTTAAAATTAACTCAACAGTAAGTTTTTAAATTCTGTATTATGTTACCCTTTTTTTAAACATGAAAATTGTTCAGATGTGTTATTTATACTGGTGAATTGTTAAAACTTAATTCTCAGTCCTTTCTGTTTTAACATGCTTGTCTGAACTTGTTTAAACATAGCCTATGACTATGCTTATCACATTCCAACAAATGGATCAACACATCCCTATACAATTGAATCACTTATTAACACTACACATTACTTTCACAGCTAAAGTGTATTGGCCACTGTTTAAAGTGTATTCATGATACAGAATTATATACAAGTCTAATACACTCACTATGGAAAGGGAATTTATATTAGTAATGTATGACTTAAATGTAGACTTAATAAAACAAAGAGAAAGTTAATTGTTAAAATGGAGGTTTGGTACGAGTTAATGCAAAAAGGTATCAACTACTGAGTAACTTTGGAGGGTACTACATTGAACTAAACTCTGGAAGAGTGATAAGATAGATCAAAGTACTGAACCTAGAATGAGTTTTTGCACATGTGAAAGGAAAAAAAAGTACACATGAATTCCAGTCACATAAAACTGTCAACTCCAAAATTTACTGCTTGCATGGTCAATCAGTTGGACAGCATTATTTTGTGATGTATTATTAAATATATAAGCTATCTCTTATGGCTTTTGAAATATAACAAACAAAACAATAATCTTATTTTATGACATGTTTAATGGACAAAAACAGCAATAAAATTCATCCAGACATAAAACTGATTATAGGTAAGTATATGCTGTTTTAAAATTTTTATTCTTTTGATAATTTTGTATACATTGTCAAGTCTGCTAGATAATGAAATCTTATTTAGGTTTGAGACTACAAATAGCTCTCCAATTCTAAATACAAACTTAAAAACTATGGAAATTAATTCAACTACATCTAAAATGCTTTGATGTAAGCTTTTGTTTTACAGATAGTTAAAAACACATAGTTGCAATACTAAAATAAAATGAAAGATATTTTCACATTATTTTTGTTTCCCAATTTCTGTGAAGTAAGATAATTTGCACAAGCTTTATGAAAACTATATAGGAATTTAATTAATTACTTTATATTGTTTTCAATATTCTTTAAATGATAAGAAATTATACTTGCCATTGGAGCACTTAAATCTTTTAAAAATTAAAATTCAAATTAACTGATAAAGAAAATCCTGGACACACATTATTTTGTTTTATAGTATGTCTCTGAGTTGGGATAGACATTTAAAAAATAAACAGCCTGAATATTTAAAATAGACAGAAAGGAAGTGAATAGAAAAGTCTCTGAAGAAAAATAGTAAATATTGTGGTCTACTGAATATGTGAATTATACTGAACAGTTTATCAGAGATGTGTCAAAGATGCATGTGGTGCTGAAATTTCATTTTTCTCTTCGAACTGAAATGTTCTCTGCATATAAATAGTTCTTTATTTTGTGTTTGATAGCCATAGTCACATTTGTGACTCTAAAAATTAACTCTATATCCAACTGAAAAATACTAATCCCTAACACAAAATAGAGGAATGTTATTATTATTTTTTGCAACAATTTCTTATACATTGGTAAAACCTGTGAACACCAGTCAACAGCTATAGAGTAGGTTTTCAATTACCATACATATGACCTTGAGAGATAAGAATCACACTCAAACTGATTTTCCACAATTTAAGATCCTTATTTTCAGGTTTGATTATGAATTTTGAAAACAGTAAAATTTGGCATGCATATTTCATTTAAAGTTTCCTTAGCAAGAAACCTCTTTTTTCCCAATGACTTTCAGTTTTGAAAGGAAACACTTTCTGAGAACAATTTGTGGTTAATGCCTTTCAGTGGGCATAATCCCACTGAGAAGTGCTCTAGCTAACTTGCTCTGGGTTGTGTTCCAACTTAGTTTAAGGGACTTTAGGGGACATATTCCTGCTGATTCCACTGTTCTTTCCTGTCTTCCTTTTTTTTGTAATCTTGACCCAAAAACTATTTTAAGTGATGTCTGATTTGGCTTCCTGCGGTGCTCAAATGTTCACTGACAAAGGATTATTGAAAGAATGTGTGACTCTCCCTTTCTTTTCTTGAATTCAGTTTCTGAAGTTGATATTAATGTGAAAGGGTCATCCACAAAGAGACAAAGAATACTAATGTTACAAGGCTTCTCAGCTCTTCTCCTTTATCTCAGTTGGTGGACTCCAAACCAAAGGGATCAAATATCTTCTATCACCTCCTTAAAAACATCACCATCTGTGTCATCATTGGCCTTTAGGCTGTGAGAATTATTCCAAAAGTGTTCCTCTCTCTGTACAGTCCATCAATTGAAAATGATAGAACCATGGGATTTTGGAGCTAAAGAATACCTTAAAGGTGAAATAGTCCAGCCCCCTTATTTATAGAGTTGAGAAATTGAGGATTATAATGAGTAAATTATTTGTCCATGCGCATGGACAAAGATAAAGGAATGGACGAGAAAGCAGTATTTCTAAATTCGATATTTTAGCAATGCAACTGCACACTGCACTTGTATAAGGGCTATGTTTCCCCTTGTTTCTTTAATACCTGTGGCCATCAAATCTTGTTCAGATCCTAGTGAATTTTCTGATATAATTGAGTTAAATAGATAACAGGCTTTAATATTAAGGACTCACTAAACAATTTTAAATCACAAGGAACCTAAATACCTCAATATTGTTTGCCTTTTCTAAACATGTCAACTTTCATATCTAGCAAAAAGTGGTAGTTGCTTTTACTTAAAAGAATAACAAGAAGTGTTTAGTGAAGAATAAATTAAGGTCTTAAGTAGATGACTGCGGGAATAGTGAATATTGACTCTCATCCAAGGATATCTACCACAATAGGATTCCTTGGATTCAAAACAGTATCATTTACTAAGTTCAGACTGACTTTAAATCACCATGAAGACTGCAAAAATTTTAAAAATCAGGAAAATTTTTAATTATATAGTTTTTAGAAGTGTAGGTCAACTTGAAAACAACATGACTCAGCATGAATCATACAAGTAAAGTTTTTTGGTAAATTATACTTTAATGAGAACTTCCATGTAAAAGTAACTCACTTTGTCAAAGAAATTTACCAAATTTTCCTTCAGTGGAGCAATAGCACATTTCAACTGAAGAGAGACCAGAGTGAAGTATGTACTTCATATGTGACATGATGGAGACATGTCTATTGTCTATTTCAAAGAAAATCATAATAGTCTTCTTTTCATTTTGAGACAAAGGGGAGATTCAGAGAATCAAGAGTGAGAACACAGTAAGTGATTTTCCTAAATATGTTGAAAGAGATGCAAATTCCCTTAGAGAGCATCCAGTCCTAACTTTCTCTGAATGAGGGTAGAGGGAACACTGATTTAGCCTTCTCATTGAGGTAATCTAATTCTTCATGAAGTTGCCTCTTCAATTCTTAGCTTAGGTTTTATATCTTATTCTACAGATTGAGTGAAAATCTACATCCCTGTATCTAATTCAAACATATACTTTGTTCCTTTGTATAAATATTAGGTTTAATTCCAAAAAAAAATTTTACCATTAAGGGAAGTTTCTATTTATCAATGATAAATTAGAGTGAAATTAATAATATTCAATATTAATAGCCAAAAACAAATTATTTTGGCTGAGAATATTTTTCATCATTACTAAATTATATACATTGTGCCACCAGTTTTATTTATTTCTCCTGTTTATTTAAATATTTCAGAGTTTCTAGCTCTAGGTTCTTAGAAAAGATAAAAACAGCATATTCATATATAATCAAGTTATACTTTTACATTGATTGATATACTCATAGTGAAAAGAGCATTTTCACTGATGTGCTTGGCTTGAATTAAGAATCCTACAGAATTATATTTTTAATACTGAGAAAATGATTGCTTACCAGCAATTGTTCAGTATGAAGTACAACCAGTGTTTTTAAATGTTATTGGAAACATGTTGTGTATTTCGTTTTCAAATCTGCTTCCTATACAATAATTTTATGTTCTAATTGTGGAAAAATTTGTGTTATTTTTAAAGTGGTTGAAAATGGTATATTACAAAGGCAGTTTATCAAATGTTCTGGGTCGCATACATTTCTATGAAGTGTCATGTGCAATCTTTGAAATGTCTGTTAAGTGAGAGAATGTCAAATGGATGATACTCATGCTTTGATTAATGTAGAGCCTTTCGGTGAAAAGCTATGTCCAGTTCAAGTCCCCAAGCCTTTCTCCTTATCACTGCCACTTTTTGAAATTGGAGGTGAAATGCTTGAATTCTAATACCTGAGTATTCAGATGCATAAAAATGATGGTAAGGGCAGAAGCAATTTTCTCAAACAAACTAGCTCAAGTTCATCTGAGCCTATGAGCTTTTTCCTACTCAGGTAAAAGAATTTCTCCTAATCTGCAGTATGTTGTGATAGCTGTACAGTTCTTGGCCAGGTGCAGTGGCTCACACCTGTAATCATTTTGAGAGGCCAAGTGGGGTGGATCACCTAAGGCAAGGAGTTTGAGTGTAGGCTGACCAACACAGTGAAATCCCATCTCTACCAAAAAAAAAAAAAAAAAATTAGCTGGAAGTCGTGGCAGGCACCTGTAATCCCAGCTGCTTGGGTGACTGAGGTAGGAGGATTGCCTGAACCCAGGAGGCCGAGGTTGCAGTGAGCCAAGATTGCACCACTGTACCCCAGCCTGGGTGACAGAGGGACTGTCACCAGACTGTCTCAAAACAAACAAACAAAAACAAACAAACAAACAAACAAACAAACAAAATCTCATAGAGGGATTCCTGTAAGAATCACCCGAGGTGCTTTTTTAAAAAGCAAAATCCATGACCTTATTCAGGGATGTCATCTAGAGGATTTGATACATGCAGTAGCACAGGGCCCCCATGCTCAGGAGGGCTACCACACTTGGTTTTACGTCATATTTTCACCATCTTGAAATCCTTAATAGTTGCATTTTTGGACTCACGTTTTATAAGTGAAGTCAAATGAGAACATTCAGCACATGCATGAGGAGAGGGGATACACGCAATATGTTTGTCCACTATTGCTTGCCGTACCGTTTATGTATAGCATTTGTGAACATGTTAAATGTTCTTAATACGTGCATCTTAAACTGGCATTGCACAATATAAAAATAAATGTAAAATTCATGATTAATTTAAATTTTTAATTTTTCTTTACTTAATATTAGATATCAAATAATAGCCACCATGACAAGATAAAAGAGAAGACCTACCAGAAAAAAGAAAAAACTTTATATTTTAGTATTTATTTGAGTCCTGTGAAATATACTCCTTTGTTATGTGTGTTTACATGAATGTAGCTCAGAACTTACAAGATGACAAGGTCTATCAATGCAAGATATATGAAATAATTTTAGGTCTCTTCCTATAGTGTTTTTTAAAGAAAATATTCATATCAATAAAATTATAAAGGGACACCTGGTGACAGTCTTACCAAGTAGTGATAATTTTTTTCAAAATACATGATAAGACTGAATTTAGGAAAAAAAAAACAAAAAAACCCGTAGTTCTGTGGCTATACTCACGACCTAATTTAACATGGTATCCATTAAATTGCAGTTCTGTAACTAAAGTTCGTTCCATTTCCACCTATAAAATTTTAACATAAAGCATTTTCCCCATTTCTTAAAAGGTACTTACAATTAAAATGAAATATGGACTGAATATACAGTTGTCCCTTGTTATCTGTGAAAAATGGGTTCTCACCCCTCTCCCATGACACAGCAGATGCTCAAGTCTCTTTTTAATGTTATATTTCATATGACCTATACACATCATCTCACATGCTTTGTATCACCTATAGATTACTTATAACACCTAACACAATGTATACGTTATATAGTTATTATGCTATATTTTTATTCATATTTTTATTGTTGTATTGTTATTTTCATTTTCCAGATATTTCAACCTAAAGTTGGTTGAATATGCCAATTCAGAAAGCTGACTCCATACAGATTCATGTTTTACAACAAAAGTTTCATGAAGGATTTTAGTGAGATATATTTTTCTCTAAATGATATTTTACGTGTAAACTCACTGTATTGAACAATTTTTGCCAGAAATGACAGGAGACCAGAGTCCCACCCACCAGGATTTAACCTACTTTTTTATCTACATCCCTTGAGGCACTGTCTGTAAAGGAGGTGTTGTTGAGTTTCCAAAAAATGTAATTACGAGATGGTCAATTCCAAAAAATAAAAACAAAAATTACTCTTTATAAGGTTTATGATATACTACCTTTCAAGCTAAGTTAAATTTAGAAACTTAAAAGTAAATTACATTAACTTTTATTAACTTAAAATATCTTGAAATTTTAAATTAAACAGAAATTTTTAAATTAAAATGCCTTAGAAACACTGGAGGCCAGATTCTTAACATTGCTAAGAAATTAAAATGTTGAAATACATCTTTAAATAAGCTTGGTTTTTAGAAAATAAGTGTTTAAATAAATTCAAAATCAGTGATAACCTGAGTCACCCACGAGATTGAATTTTGTTTATTTCCCCTCTACTTCTAAAACAAAAACAAACAAAACAGGAAATTATTTAGTTTGGAGTTTTGCCAACTAATCTTTACAGAAAGACACCCTTCAGGAAACTCTTACAAATGAGGATGTGGGAAGCTATTCATAAATTCAGCATCCCTTTTTAAAAATGTCTGAGAAAGTGTATTACAAATGAATGCTCCATAAGATATAATCATTGAAGATTAAATATTGCTGATTTACTTACTCTAGATCACGTATGGGCTTCGGTCTTATAAATAAAACAAGGTGGTCTGGGTAATAACAACAGATGGATGGATCTGAAATGCTCGGGGACTTATCGTATTCCAGGTCAGTAAACTGTGAACTTAGGAGGACTTCAATGATAGTTCCTAACAACTCATTTGGAGTTGTTACAGTCTGTTAGGTTAAAATTCCTGTTTCAGTAGTGACCTACATATGGCTAGACAAGGCAGATGAAAGCAAGTTTGTTCCTAATGTTGAAACGACAGTTAATATCCCCACACCATAGATTTCAGACAGGTTTTACTGCCCCAAGAAAACTGTATTATTTTATTTTGAGACTATATTTATGAAAACATAATTTGGAGCAAATACACCCTACTTTTCAAAAATCTTCAGTTTTATAGGTTTTCACTCTTAAATCAAGACTACAATTTCTATGGGTCTACTTCGGTAACTGATCAATGAGTTTTAAGGGTGCAATGTGACTTTGTGAAGTTAGCTGAGTTATCTGACATCTCCAGGTTGTAGTTTCTTCTGTATGTAGAATGTGACTAAATTATACAAGAAAAGTTTTTTTGAGTAAAAATTTATGCAAATGAGTACCTCCTACATATTCCCTCCCATAATAATAATTGTTGCTGCTTAAAATTAAGAAACTGTGGCAAGGAAACATTTTTATTCTAATAATTTAATAATTTTTTCTTATTGGATGCTAACCCATGGGTTTTTTGAAGAAAAAATATATACATATATATGTATAAATTTTAAAAATGTACTCCCTCTAAATACACATCCCTTATTTGTGCTAAAAATCTAGAAATAATTTCAGAACCAATTCATTGAAAAAGCTTGACAATGCATTTCGTGAAGAGGATGGAAGATAAAGTTCATGGGGGGGAAAATTGGTCATGAATAGCTGAGATGATCTGAAGTAATAAAAACATTGGCGCATCTGTTATTGTGCTCCCCGTCCTGTGAAGGAGAGCTGGATAGCCATATAGAACGCTGTCTTGGACTTGCAGTTCCATTACTACTGAAAATGAAGGTACTGACCTTGTCAGAAATGGACTTAGACTTTTTTTCCTTGCTTAACAGGAATCAAATATTTAAGGTGTGATGCCCAGGACTACTTCAGAGAGAATAAGATTTCAGCAGCTCCCATTATTCAGCAGCTCTTACCTCCTTCTAGATAGCCACCTTTTGCTCATGCAAATATCATGAATATGATAGCCTATATGTTGCATATAGGTACCTGCCCATAGACATGCATGTGCTTTCCAGTTCAAGGTATCCAGTTCAAATACTGCATTAAAGGAAAATTGTTATTTTAAAAATTGCTTTCACTGCTATCCTTTAAAAATAATCCATAATGACAAAGAAAATTAACTAATAATGAACATGTCCTAATTATACTCTAATGATAGTTCAGCTTGATAGCCACCCGGTTGAAACTTTTATATTCCCTAATACATTTTTGTTCATTATTTCCAACATTGGCAAAGATTTCAGAGGTAAATTAATGTTTGACAGACCTCCAATTACCTCACCTTAACCTCTGCTTTTCTCTTCATTTTATATCACATGTTCATTCAATCATTATGAAAAAAAATGTTTTGATAAAAGATAAATTATTTTAAAAACTCAGATTATCTTATTTTAATTTTTATCCTGCCTCTTTATTCTATGGACTAAATGAATGAGAGAAGAAATATTAAAGAGATGCTTATGATTGTTAATCAGTATAGAAATATACCCAGTAAATAAAAATCCAGAAATGCCTTTATGACATTAAAAGACATATTGCTCTGAGCACCAGTGACATGCCAGATATATCCTATAAATTGAAACAACTTGACAGCATTCAGTACTCTCTACCCCTTTCATGACCCTGACAATTTTTCTTGGTACCAATTGACTCTACTAAGTATATATTTACTCCGTAACTATCCACAGCAAAGGAATATGGGTAGTAATATTGTTGATACATGGAGTATAAGACATTCTCCCTTTTTTTCCCCCAGTTGTGCTGGCATTTGCTGACAGTTGTAAGAACTTGTTGTTGTTATATGCAGAGACAACTCCAAAGGCATACAGGGAACAGATGTATGCTATCATAGTAACAAGGTGCCACTTTTAAAAAATACTTCTCAGCTTAGGGCTACATTTAAACCTTCAGGTACAGTTCATGAAACTCATAATGTGGGAGAGTGAGTACTAGTGGTGTCTTTGAGAGTCTCTAGGGGAAAAGACTCTGAGTTATTGTTATCATTATCACCATCTTGCTAACTGAATCACAGTTAGTGCCATGATTATTACACCTAAGGGAGTGACTTACTACCCTCTAGGTTGAAATAAAGGGCAAAATGAGATTCTTCCATTGTGGGATGGTGGAACAAATTCAAGCCACACTGAGAAAAAGGCCTTCTATTCAATCTCAGTCTTTTAAAAATAGAAAACTAAATTAATCTGAATACAGAATTCTCAGTTTGGCCATATAAACTAATTGAGCATACATTTCAACTAAACTGAATACAGATGGAAAGTCTTTGTAGAGTCAGATACATTCTTCTAAAATATATGCATGTCTTATTTTTATAGAAACAAAACAATAGACAAGAAGATTTCATACAAAAGCAGAGTCATACCTGAATGTGAAAGGACACAAATGTGCCTCAGATTGCATCCTATTTTATCTTGCAGTCAGTTACATTGTAAAATCGTAAGATGCAGTTGAAGTAATTCAATCAAATAAAGTGAGAGTAATATTGATGAAAACCGCTTTCATTTCTATTGACTCGTAAACATTAGAGTGTAAATGTGTAGACTTCTTTTCACACCCTATAGATAGAACTGACTGTTCTAACTTTAAATATCTGGAAGGAAATATAAATTGCATGTTACGCTTGCACCTGAAACATAAAATTGTCACTGTGTTTTGATGATGAAAAGTTGAGCCCTTTTAACAATGTCCTATTTTTCTCTGGAATTGTATTTTTTACTCTGTTCCCGGATGTAAATTTTGTTTCTTATTTCTATTATTTGTTTCTGATTGCAACCCCAATTTATTTTGCATAAAATTGTTAAGTGCCCTGTTTGCAGTAGTTCAAATGTGAAATAGCTAAAACAGACAACTCTTCAAAGTCAGTTCTGGCCTTCAGCTTTCATATTTATTTATAAATGCTGTAGTCTGAAAAGTGGTTAAAAGATGAAAATGCCACAGGGCCAGTTTTCTTAATTACTTTCTGAATAAATCTTAAATGATTGGGACATTTAAAACACTTGAAATATGTTTAAATATAATTAAACTAGACTACCTGTTTATAGGAGAGAGTAGAGGATACTGGGATGAACAATTTTGATTTTAAGTGTGAATCATGGAAATAAAAGTGGCTGTGCTTGATCATTTACTCAGTACTGGAGGCAATAATCAAGTTTCACGAATCAATTACACCTTCAAAGAGTGATGGCAGGGAGCAGAGGCTTTATCAGAAAATCTCTGTGTTTTGTATCCATTCATCTCTTTGTATTTTTAGACATAAATCTGTAACATAGAGTGTGTATCCAGACAACATTCTCTCCTCCCTCCAGGTATTGACTGCACAACAGAATTTGTGGATGTTGAGTACCTGAGGGAAAATTTGTAAGCTGAGTAAAATTGATATTATTACATTAAAAAATGATTTATGCTTTAATATATATATATATATATATATTCAGAGTAACAGAGTATTTAGGAGAATATATCAATTTTAGGAAATATTTTATGTCCCATATGGATGTTAATATAGATAGCTAGGAAGACTGATTTGTTTATATTTTACAGTTGTGTAAAATGTATTTTACATATTAACCTAGGTATTATTATTAGCAAACAATGGTAGTTTTATTTCACAGTTTAATGTAAATCAAAAATTCTGTGTTAGGACTCATGTCAGATGAGAAACAGAGCAATTTCCTTCTGCTGATTTTCTAGGTAAACACATATTTTCTGTTTTAAAAGCTGTCAAAATGAACTTAACATTAAATTACTTAGATATTGTATTTCCTAACATTGATCCAGACCAATATTTTTACTGCATTTTGGTTTAATATTGACTAAAAACTTCTGAATGATATGGATACAGGGGACATGTAAGTTATCTGTTGTAATATTAATTTAGCACTCAACAAATGTGTCTCTAAGAAATACAAAACTTAATAGAAGTTGCAGCAAAAAAAAATCTCTTTTCTTTCATTTCTAACATGTCAAATTGATAGGCAATGCAATGTCAAAACCATGAATATTATAAATAGTTTATTTAGTGAAAAACAGGTGAATTGTATAGTGAATAGGAGCAGGGCTGACAGATTTTTGTGTGTGTATAAAATGTGGTAGTTTTGCCCTTATATTTATTTAACTTGAAGGCCATTAAAATTAGTATAGTAAAGACTAAAAACTTGAAGAGTTACTAAATCTTGCTTCTGGTTGATACTTACACACTTGGTCCAGGTTGATATAGGTTATATTCCCCCTGAGTAACCAAGTGTATGGCTTGGAGAATCGCTTACCTTTTAAAAACAACAAAATAAAATAATTGAGTTGATATATTTATAATATGTTGAGGTCAAAGGTCATCTAATTGACTATGAATGTGCTAATAATGGCAGATCCACACACCCATTCAAAAGTCTTTAGAATTTAATAATTTTTCACCTGCTTAAAAATTTATCAGTAATGTCTATATATAATATATATATATGTGTTTATATATTCTATAGTATACTACAGAACATAGAATATGTATTACTATACTATATACATATATACTATATACATATGGGATATATATGTGTGTGTGTGTGTGTGTGTGTGTGTGTGTGTGTGTGTGTAATAGGCCACTTGGAATGTCTAAACAATGGCAAAACATTAATTTTTAATATTCATTTTTATATCATTTTGTCTTCACTATATTGTGCTATTGTCCATATTTTATAGGTTTTTGAAGACCTAATCTTTCCTTTGTTTTATGCATTGTAAATGCAATAGTTAATTTGGGTAATTTGTATGTACTAGTTCTTCTGATGCCATATACTTGCTAGTTAAAATTATACATTTAATGTTTTCTTGAGCCATTAAGTTTTGTGAATGCTATCTTGTGGAAAGTCATTATTATAATAAGTGGATATTATCTTATCATTTCCATCCCTGAATGGAGGATATCATTATGAGAATTTTCCAATGGATGACCTAAAGAAAAAGTTTGATTATTTTTGTTTGAAGGAAATGCAGAGATTGGCATTCCCAAGTGATATATATCACTGATGTAAAAAATTATGTCTTGTTTTCACTGCATTTGGGATTTTATTTTGGTTTCAAAAAAAAATGCAATTTTCAAAAGTGAAGTAAAACATATAACTACATTAATAGATATATGTTGTGATTAGTAGAAAATTCAAAAATCAATGACTTTATTTCTCAATGCCAGGAGATAAGGAAGACAACCAAATAAATGCTAATTATTTCAGTAATCCTGCCATCAAAAGGCTAGAAGCTTGCATATGAGAATTTAACATGATTCTATATATATTATCAAAAGACATTATACATTTATCTTTATATTAAAAGATATATTGATGCTCTTTGTTTTGAAAGTCTTGAGTTCACATGGGTGTTACATACTATATTCCATAACATAGTCAGGTGTTTACGTTGTCAGATATCAGTTAGCAGTGTTCTCTTAAATGGATAATTAAAGTTTAATATGAAATTTACTTTTGCCAGATGACCTCAAAAATGTTTAGGGTATAAAGCCCTAGGCACAACATTGTGCCTAAGTGGGTCAAAAATGAAGTGTATCACTTACAATAGCTTTGAACTTTTGGTGGATAATAGAAGAACAAAAGTCTCCTAGATCAATCTTTCCTAGAACTTAATCATAGGAACAGAACTGCTGCAAAATTCAATAGGTACTTACTTGACACATGCCCAGGTACACAAACAAAAGTAAAGACATGCAACATACCAAACACAATTTTATGGTCAAAAATGTTGGAAAACTCTTCATTAAACAGAGGTAAATAAACTTCACTGTAGAAATTCTCAGACTATAAAACAATAATTTAAACGGTCTGAATCTAAGATATGTATGCAATAGAAAAGGTATTACAAAATACATTGACCATAGGACACATTTTTCATGGACTATCACAAAGAAATGTAATTGTCTGAAATTCTTAAGAAACAATATGAAGATTTTGTTTTATTGACACTAAATCAAACTGTCACTTTAAAACCACATGTTACTTTAAACTCTTATTAGAGTTTATCATTATGAGCACTTCACTATTGGCTTCTAGTATCTTGTGCTTTCCTTCTCATCTGTATATCTTTCCATTCACAGAAGGAAACAAATGACCGTTTTCTAGACAATCCACAAAAATGCTAATTTATTATGAGAGCTTTCTCTCTTTATCATACCTCAGCTTCGTAATATGAATCAAAGCTCTTTTTCCCCCTTTACAGAATGGAGGAAAATAAGCTTTTATTTATGTCTAATTGCTAACATAAGAAGAAAACATATTATTGGGAGGTGGAATCTAATTTGGGACTAAAATGGCCCCAAAGAGTATTCATATTCCTGGTAAAACCATCTCTTCCCAGGTTTTACATTATTCATATCAAGGAGGAAGGTAGAGCATCTGAAAATTCCTTACACATATAGTGAAACCACCACTTCTTCTAATCCCCAACCATTTCTGTCCATGAACTATAAACTTTCTAAATGGTATATCTATAGAACAGCCTAATTTGAACAAGTTAACACTTTCACATTGTGAATCTTCAAAATTAATCCAAATGCTTTCTGTGTCCTTGTGTATTCAGCATCCTAAGTAGTTTAAGCCATGCAGTGCTTTCTTATCACCTGGACTCTTAAGGACTCAAGGCTCTGTATATCTCTGAAGTGACTCATTCTCTCACAATGTAAACTCCTCCTATGTGACAGTGTGACCACTGAATATACAAAGTCATGTATACCCTCCTTTTATCTCGATGTTTCTTCCACTTCCTGTTCTTACTGAAATCTAGATTATCACCTAGGGACAGTGTTTCCCAAGCAGTGCTCTCAAATAATCTTTCACACACATCCCAAGTTGTAATAGTCCGGGAGTTAAAACAGGTTTCTATCCTTCCCTAAAACAAATGAACAGCAATCTGTTTCAAATGAACCAGAAAGATATGTGTATGTTTTCCTAATGGTTGTAAATACCTAATAAAAGTATCATTGACAATAGTATCACCTTGCCTTTTTTCTACCAATAGGAATATTATTATTTTTGGTAATGGCACTATACAGTTAATCCATGTAATATATTTTAAACTTTTTCATACTCTTCTTAACTCCAGTAATTTTTTTCTACACTTCACCACAAACACCTATTTCAATCATCATTCCCTCCAGACATTGTCACTACTGATATCTATAACACTTCCAAAATTTTAATTATCATACCCCTATTTTAATATCCATAGTTTTATATTAAACTATAAACTGTTCCAGACTCTCGACTCTTCCAACAAAATCTCATCCACTGAAACCACCAGCAACTGACTGTTGATCTCCCCATTTTGGTAGTTTTGCCCCTTCTCACCAAGATTAGATTCCTTTTGACTGTAATTAAATCCATCTCTTTGTTTTTGATCTTCAATTTCTTTACCCTTTTTCTTGCTTTCTTTGACTAGACTAGTGTATTAGTCTGTTCTCACACTGATTATAAAGACATACCCAACACTGAGTAATTTATAAAGAAAAAGATGTTTAATGGACTCACAGTTCCATGTGGTTAGGGAGGCCTCACAATCATGGCAGAAAGTAAAAGGCACATCTTACATGTTGGCAGACGAGAGAACTTGCACGTGGAAACTCCCCTTTATAAAACCATCAGATCTGGTAAGACTTCTTTACTAACAGAAGAACAGCATGGGAAAGACCCACCCCCATGATTCAATTGCCTCTCACCTGGTGCCTTCCATGACACATGAGAAATGTGGGAGCTACCATTGAAGATGAGATTTGTATGAAAGGCAGCCAAACCATATCAACTAGCTAAACCACAATGTTGGCTTAATCTCATTATCTACTTATGCTAAATGTGCACCAGGATAGCTAAGCAGGATGGGAAAAATATAAACAATCTACTTGATTTAACTTAAAACTCAATAATGTCCTCACAACACATTTAATTCTACTTAAAAAGAGTATTTCTCCTGCCTCCTTTGTTAACGCTTCTCTCCCTCAAACTATTGCCCTCAACAGTACTCAGAATTGAATTTAGTTTCAGGTTACAAAAAAAAATTAAATACAGTGGACTGACTTTCTCAGTATTTCTCCTCTCTTGAAGACCATCCAATTTATTCTACTGAAATTACTCTTGTCAGTGCCATAAATGACCTCCACGTTGAGGGATTTGCTAAGTAGATGTTGATGAAAAGAACAGAAACAGCATAATTTAGCCAAGTTAAATAAGGTTTTCTTATTTAAATGATACAAAAGAGGTCAATAGAGTCATGATTCAGAGTAGAGAGATAATAGCCATTGTACAAGAGATCTGACTGTGAGCTTTAGGGTGATAGAAATGTTCACCATGTTAAAATTTTAAATGTTACTCAGATTTGCAGTCACATCAAACCTCCTGGAAGTTCATCTTCTATCAGACCCATAACTAAATAAAATTTGAGCAGTCTAACACATAATCATGTAGGGTGTTTATCTGGGCCAGAGGCATCACTTTAATCTCAGAGACATAAAATATATGTGGTAGGAGATATTATGTAATTCTCAGGTATAAATGTAATGATCATTTTTCATCTTCAGACTTTTACATAGAAGCCTAATTTATCTTTTCTTAATTGAGGGCTGAAGAATTGAACTTCATTGTTTTCCAAAACTGCCAGTCACCATACTCTAGAAACCATGAACATTTGCCAGCACACTTACAATTGAATTTAAATTCTTTATAATGCCCATACAACCCAATAATAGTTATCTCCTGGCTACCTCTCTAAACACATTTATTCCTGTTCTTGCTTTTTCTTAGTGTGTGTCAGACAACCTTACTTCTTTTCTAATCCTCAAACACGCTGCACACTCACTTGTCTCGGGGCTCTGTTTATACTACCCCTGTGCTATAATGCTTTTTGCCCAGTACCTGCATGAATTGCTCCTTTCTCAATTGGTTCAAAGTCAGTTCCTGAGAGGGGCTTTCTCTTATTTCCTCATCTGAAAGATCACCCCACTTCACACTACATTAAACAGCTTTAATTTTTCTTCACAGCACTTATCAGTCTTAGAGATCTTTGCTTATTTATTGTTTTTGTTGAATAAATTAAAAATTGATGTATATAATCATATATGTATGTATTTACCTGAAATGGCAAATACAAAAACATTTAATAACAAAATTCTATTAAGCTTTTAATTTAATTGGAAAAACTCAGTTTTTCTGTTGTTTCACTTCACTAACTAATGAATATCACAATTAAGTGTCTCTTTAATTAAAAAACAATTTTAATGTATGTGACCAAAATTGTTTACCCTGGCAGCTTATTCTGATATGGTAATTTCAAATTCATTCATCTAAAATGGAAATCATCATTACTTGTAATGAAATCAAAAGGTTATCTGGCTTGAAAAGCTCAAAATGAATAAAAGCATTCCTAAGCAAGCATTAAAAGAATAAAGACTCTTACGAAGGAAATGTATGCTTTTCTGTTTTTTCTTATCTGTGTTTTCAACTGAAGTGTAATGCTTCCTCATCTCACCTTTGGGGAATCAAAAATGAGAACTCAACAGGGAAGAAAAGTGTGATAGTGTAGGTTGTTTGCTCCTGAAAACTTATTAAATTCTGAGAGAAAACAAGATTCAAAATAATCGAAAATGCTGATTTTCAATTTGTCTTGTTTTTGCCAGTGGAAGTTACGGTTAATAACGAAAAATATAAAATTAACAAATAATATGATATACCTAAAAATGTGCTTTTTATTTATAAATCTAAGTATTTTATATTGGTTATAGTCTCTCTCTCCTTCTCTCTCTGCACACATACACACTCACAGAGAGAGAAAGAAATGTGTGTTTAATAAATACAATGTTTATCCAAAAACAGTTTTCTGAATTTCCAAACATGTACCATGGATGGAATTCGTAATAAATCCATGAACAGGCAGCATACATTTTGAAAGCCTTTGCTCCAAGCAACATGATTTTTGTTTTGGACCAACAAACCTGCTGTTGCTGACTTCAATGAATTTGATGTTATTTCAGATTGCTGGTGTTTTAATCATCAAATGAGGATAATCTTTCCTTTGATTTTTTTTTCTCCTAAATTGGATATCTTCTCTGTGGGAATAACTGTGTGCCCCTTCTGCTGTTCTCTTCCTAACTGAAAGACTGATGATTCTCAGACAATACTAATTTTACTGTGTACATAAGGTTGACTTCATTTCTTTCTTTCTTTCTTTCTCTCTTCCTTCCTTCCTTCTTCCTTTCTCTCTTTCTTTCTTTCTTTCTTTTTTTTTCTTTTTTACAGGTCCTTACTCTGTTGCCCAAAGACACAATCTTGGCTCACTGCAACCTCCGCCTCCCAGGTTCAAGTGACTTTTCTGCCTCAGCCACCCAAGTAGCTAGGATTAGAGGCATACACTACTATAACTGGCTAATTTTTGCATTTTTATTAGAGACAAGGTTTCACCATATTGGCCGGGCTGTGGTTTCACTTTTACTAATTGGTTAAGACTTCCCCAGTTTAATGAACAAATAGTACAACTTCATTTCTAATACTTGACCCCTAATGCCACTTTTATAAGTCTTCTTTATCCACAATTCCTCTAGATTGGCTTTTCTATCCAAATATAGGTAATAGCTTTACACAACCAAACCAAAACAAACTATATTTTTAAGTGTCAAGGCATTAGGATGATGACAAAATCAATTTTGCTCTCTGTGGTTACATATACCATAAAAGTTGTTTTCAAGCAATGTTCCTTTCTCACGTGGAAAGTGTCTAATACAAGGGAAAGAATGTAAAGTCCTAAAATTATTTAATATACTTTAAATAAATTGTTAGAACAAATTAAACTTGGAATACAAAAACTAAGGATGATATGTAAAAGCCATATATATTATGATTTTATTTATTAAAATATCATTCCTATCTCTAAAATGAGAGGGTTTATAAGAAACTTATAATCTATCAGGTGAAAATGTGTTAGGTTTAGTAGAGGAAAGTCTTACAGTAGCATTAGCTTTTTTCATCTTATTCAATTATTTGCATGATTTCCCAGCATGTTCTTCCCAAATACAAATAAAAAAAATATTGCTTAGTTTCAAGATGCATGAAGATATTAGTGTCACCTGAGGGTGTCTCAGGACTCACAGGCATGACATGACTTGCCTCTCAATATTAGACAAATGATTAGATCAATGTATCCCTGGGTCTTCCTTTCACTTGTAAAGATACAAAAACAATTTCATTATTGAGCTGAATAAATGCACAAAAGTTACTGTGCAACAATCTTTATGCTAATAAAGTTCTACAATATTGTTTCTTATTCTATATATTCTCTTTTAAGATATGAATATTAGACCTCATTTTTTCCTCCATGTTTCATGAATTCTTTATTTCAACCACTAGGTTACTCTGTTGCATTCTGGGTAAGTTTTTAGGGAGCTCTCTATTTCATCAACTCTCTACCTTTAGTATTGTCTAAAATGTCATTTAACACATCTCCCAGTCATCTCAATTTATTAAAAAGCCATTTGTTAACCTATTTTCAAATACATTCCCTGTCTCCCCATTCCCTGCTAAGTGCTATCTTTAAAAGTTTTATTATGTGTGTAGAAATATGGAACATATATACTCCAGATATTACTAATATTTTGTTTATGCTTTTTACATCTATGTGAAAAATAAGATTGGTCTGTGAATGTTCTTCAAGATATCTTTGCATGAATTTTGTATTGGGTGGAAATGTCTTATTTGGAAGACTGGAACATCTATCTTGAGTATGAGTACTTTTATAAGTATGTAGTTGCTTGAATTTTCAGCAAGAGAACAAATCCAAACAGAAACTGCCAAGAAATCAAATATTACCAGTATCCAGAACTCCATCCAGATGTCATTTCTAGCTTTTGGCTTCTCTCTTCCTTGAAGATAACCACTATTCTTACCTAAAACAAAATAGATTGGTTATAGCCATTTTTATTTTGTTCTGTTTCTTAAACTTCATATGAATGAACTATGTATTATGTGGTATTTAAAACCTAACATTAGGTTTGTAATATTCTTTCTTCTTGTGTTTTACAACAGTGTCTTGGTTCAGTATAAGGGCATTGTATGGATGTGTCACAATTTATTGTCCCTTCTACTGGAGATAAGTGCTTGGATTTTTCAATTTTCTGAATATTATAAATAATGCTGCTGTAAATAACCTTGCAATATCTTTTGTGTACACATTTATTTCTGTTGGGTGTATACAGGGAAGAAATTGTTGGATCACAGATTCTGTCAAACAGTTTTTCTAAAGGGCTAAATCAATTTTAAACCCAATAGACAGATTTTAAGTATTAATTCATTGCACTTAACAGTGTTTTACTTATATTTTCTATTTCATTATTTGTTCATTTAAGTAAACAATAGTTTTTGGAGGCTGCTACTTTGTCTAAGATTTTTCACTATTGGCATAAAGAACTTTCCCATTTTATAATTGTTTTCTTAATTCTTTATTTTTTTCCCTTTATCTGTTATTCCTGAGGCCTGCCAATTTTGTAATCTTTTCAAATAATCAGTGTCTGCTTCTGTTGACTCTACATTAATTTTATGTTTTATCCCATTAATGTCTGCTTATTTTTTAAATTGTTTCTTGCCTTTTACTTATTTTGCTTTAATTCCATTGTTAGATTTTGACTTCTTTGTTGGGTACTTTTTAAAATATCAGTTTATTAAGGTATAGTTCATCTGCAATAAAGCACACATATTAGGAACATACAATTTGATACTTTAAAATCAACTTTCCATTTTAGAATAGATTTAGATTTATAGAAAAGTTGCAAATAAATACAGAGAATACTTACATTCCAGCGGAACCTTTGCACCAGTTTCCTCTATTATTTACATGTTACACTAATATGGCGCATTAATCACAGTTAATAAACCAATATTGACATTATTGATTAAAGTTCATTCTTTAGTTAGATTGCTTTAGATTTTACCTAATGCACTTTTTCTAGCCCAGGGTCCCATCCAAGACACCAGGATGCATTTATTCACCATGTCTCCTTAGATGCCTCTTAGATGGGACAGTTTCTCATACATTCTTGTTTTTGATGTCCGTGAGAATTTTAAGGAGTGCTCATCAAGTAATTTGTAGAATGTCCCTCAACTGTAATTTGTTTGATGATTTTATCATAGACTGACATTATATGTTTTGAGGAGTAAGACCACATACATAATGTATCACTTTCATCATATTATATAAGGTATATGTTATCAACATGACTTAACCACAGTTCATATTAACCAATCACTTAGCTGAGTTACAGTCTGCCAGGTTTCTCCACTGTAAAGTTACTCTTTTCCACCTTGTTTTATACTATATTAATTGGAAGGAAGTCACTATGCACAGGCCACATTTAAGGTACAGAAATTTATATTTCACCTTATATTCCACCTCCATTTGATCTTCTATTTGTTCTCTCTTTGGCCATCAGAAGCTTTTCATTTGACACTTGTGTCCCTTGACTTATCTCATCATTGTGTGTGTGTGTGTGTGTGTGTGTGTGTGTGTGTGTTTGTCTGTGTGTCTCTGTGTATGTGTGTATGTAAAGCTAAGCTTGATAATTCAAAATCTAATCCATTCCTACCTCATTTTGGCCTTCTCCCTTTGACTATCTGTAAAATACAACTCTAACAGTGAAAATCTAATTCTCACCATCTTCCATCTATTTACTTAATTTTTCAATTTCAGTATGCATGTAGAGGGGTTTTTTAATTCAAACCAGTAGCTTTATAGGATACATTTTATCCACTGGAGTATGTTGTTTATATGTAATGTATGTTGTCTTTAGTTCTACACACTCCACCCATTTCCAAATTTCTTTAGGTCAGCAACTTTATTTACCTCCTTCAGTGAAGTTGTTTAGTACAATTAGCTAGATTGATTTGTCACAATCTATATTTTATTTTGGTATCCCTGAATATCTTATGGTATTTTAATGCACATAAAATTAAGGTTCAACTTTCTATATAGTTAGATGGATTTTGAAAAACTTACATTGTTAAAATTCAGCATTAAAGTATCATAAAGAATAGTTTCACTGCTCTAAAATATCCTCTGTATTTTACTATTCAACTGACACCTCACTCTTATACTTTGGCAATCGTTATCTGTCTGTTTTATCTATAGTTTTGCCTTTTCCAGAATGTTTTATGGGTTATATTTTTGCAGGATATAGAATTTTACATTGACCTTTTTGTTTCAGGATTTTAAGAGTATTGAAACCCTGTCTTCTCTCTTATTTTGTTTCTTATCATAAATTTGCTGTTATTATTCTTTATTTCTTATATGCAAACATGTCTTTTCAAAGTTCCTTTTAGACATTTGGTTTTGATTTTTAAAAATATTTTCTATGTCTTCATTTAACTTATTGAATACACAGAATATATGTATAATAACTTTCAATGTTTATTTTAAAAACTCTATTATTGCTGTTAATTCTGGGTTGTTGTCTACTGACTTATTTTTCTCTTTCTTATGAATTATGCTTTACTGCTTCTTTGTATTCCTATTAATATTTTATTGGATGCCAGACATTGTACATTTTAACTGTTGCATGTGGCGTATTATTGATTCCTAAAATTATTGTGGGTTTTGCTTTGTGACACAATCAAGTTACCTACAAATTGTGTGGTACATTTGGGTCTTGGCTTAAGACTGGTTTAAGATGTGGGTTCAGAGTGATGTTTAGAATTATTATTGTCCCATTACTGAAAGGTGCTTTGAATATTCTTCTTAAAGCGTCTGATGGTTTCTAACATGAAGATTAGGAACTGACACTATTCCCGTTCCTGTGTGAATGGTAGTCATTCTTATCACTGATCACTTCGGGGAGTGTTTTCCTGGTTACAGGTAGTTTCCTGACCACACATGTGTTCGTTAATATTCTATTGAATACTCAAAGAAGATTATATGCAATTTTTGTAGTTTAGTCTCTGTATAGCTTTCTCCTCCACGGAAATCTGTCCTGTTGATTGAAGATACCTTTTTCTTCATGGGCTCTCCATTTTGTTTCCCAAGCTTAGAGACTAACATATTATAGTGGGTTTTCCTCCCTGCAGTAAGTATGGTCATCCTCAAGGTAGTAATCTGGGACAATTATATGCTTGCTTCAACTTTCTTCAACTTTTTCTTATCTTTCATACTTGATTTCCATTTACTTGATTTTTAAGGTATTGAAAACTAATATTTCATATAGTTTTCCTTTTTTTATGATTTCAGGTAAAAGGATAAATTCATTCCTTCTAATGCCATCTTGGCTGGAAACAGAAACCTCCACAAGCTTCTTCACTGGATACTTAACTGACAACTTTAGTTTTGATTATTTTTTAATGTTTAACATTTACAGATGACATTTTCCCTGTCAGTATTGTTACATGAATATTATGAATTTTGGTATTATCTATTCTGTTAATTTGTTAATTGAAATAATAAGTGGGAAAGAACACTTTTATTCAACATTTTATACTTTTTTATCAAAATGCAAATATATCTAAAACTTCTTCTAAGATTTGGCTTGCTAAGATTTGAGAAGTTTATTGAAACACAATGAAGATAAAATATCTCATCAAGGGAAGGTAGATTTTATTATAAGTAACAGCTTCAAAAAGCCTACTTTGATTTGAATGTATTCTTACAAAATGCATACATTGTTATCTTCTCCCCTAAGAAGACAGTATTAGGAGGTGCTGTCAATTGAGATATGGTTATGTCACAAGAGCAGAACCCTTATGAATGAGATTAGTTCCCTTGTAAAAGAGGTTCTAGACAGCTACCTGCTCCTTGCACCATGTGAGGACACAGCATAAAGGGGTCATCTATGGGAAAACAGGCCCTCACAAGATATTGAATCTTTTCTTGGTCTTCGTAATTTCCTGAATTGTAAGAAATAAATTCTCACAGTTTAGAAGCTACACAGTATATAGTATTTTCTAACAGCAGCTCAAATTGACTAAGACAAAGGTATTTGAAGGAAACATTTATATTAAACCCTTGAAACAGAATCAGATATACGTTTTGAAACATTAAATATGCAATTGAATTAAAGGCACTTATATTCAATGATAAATATGAAATTGAATATATGTAAAAGGGCCATAATGCTTTTCAAAATAATATCATAAAAAACAGTTTTTTTAAAAAATGTATCTAGACTGATGCGAAATTCTGGTGCTCAGGGTGGGGCTGTATTTATTATCAACACAAATCTTTAGACTTGATAAGCACAGAAAATGACTAATACAGCACATAAAACTAATCAAATCAAAACTTATTTCATTGAACATGAAAAACATCAGCAGAACGATGAGATCCTAAAAAAAGATAAAGTTTGGGTGGGAGGTCAGAAAGACTGTCTAAAATTGAATTAAAAATTCAATTTTAAAATTAAAATTTTTTTTAATTTAAATTTTAAAAAATTAAAAATAAAAATTTTAACAGCAAAAATTAAATCTCAGAGATAGAGTAGTATATTCAAAGTGCTGAAATAAAATTATTGTAAAGCAATATTAGTAAATATTGTAGAGAAAGAGAGAGAGGGAGAAGGACAAAGAGAGAGAAGCAGGGAGGGAAGGATGAAACAGGAGAGAGAGAATGAAAGAGAAATATTGAGAATGTACTACTAATAGACTGCCAGGGTAAGAAATCTCAAAGGATGAACCTCGGATAGAAATTAAATATCTTATTTATAAATAAAAATGATTAATGTGTCATTAATAAAGCTATGGGCAAATCTAAACACTAATATATAACATAGAAATCATTTTTATTTTCATTGTCAAAACCAAAGTAGAGTAAAAATATCAGAAAATAACAATGTCTAAGATAGGAGGAATGATTGGAGTTAGACCACTTAAAAATTCCTAAATTATTGAGATGGTTTAGAGTTATTGAGTAAACCTGTTCATTAATGTTAGATGCATTGTAAATATGTATAGCAAATATTTTCCTCTAAATTTTCTTTTATTTAATAAATATTGACTGATATTTTACAATGATTTTAGATTTATCAAAAAGTTGCAAAGTTTCAAATACTTTTTTGACTCAGCTTCCTCTAATGTTAAACTCTTACATTACCATGGATTATTTGCCAAGACTAAGATATTACATTGGTTCAACAATATTTACTAAACCAGAGGTTCTGTTCAGCTTTCACTGTGGTTTTTTCCTTTAACTAATGTCCTCTTTCTGTTCCAGAAAAGAGTGCAGAATATCTAATTCAGGATACCATATTATATTTTGTTGACATTTTTTGTTATGGTAATTAGACCTAATATAAAATTTAATTTAGCTATTAAGTGTATAATTCAGTAGAATTAAATACTTTCACATTGTTATACAAATATCATCACCTTTCATCTACAGAAGTTTTTCGTCTTTCCAAACTAAAGCTCTGTGCCCATTAAACAAGAATTCCCCATTCTGCCATCCCCCTAGCTCCTGGCAACCACCATTTTGCTTTCTGTTGCTATGACTTTGACTACTCTAGGTACTTCATATAATTAGACTCATGTATTTTTTATATCTAGCTTGTTTCTGGAAGACATGTGGTATAATGTCTTCCAGGTTTAGCTATGCTGTAGCTTGTGTCAGAATTTCCTGTATTTTTGAGGTAGAAAATTTCCTGTAATTTTGAGGTACAATAATTTTGGCTGGAACTTGCAATACTATATTGAATAGAAGTGGCAAAAGTGAGAATCTCTGCCTACTTCCTGATCTTAGAAGAAAAACCTTTTGTCTTTTCCCATTGAGTATGATGTTAGCTGTTGATTATATCTTATATATATTGATTTTTCATATATGATTTTTTTTATGTTGAGATATTTCTATTCCTAGTGTGTTGAGTGTTTAGATAATGAAAGTACATTAAAGTTTATCAAATGCTCTTTCTGCATCAACTGAAATGTTTATGTGGGATATTTTCACTTCATTCTGGTAATGTGGTGTATTACATTGATGTATTTATAAGCATTGGACCATCCTTGCATTCCAGGAATAATTTCACTTGGTCATGGTATATAATCCATTTATCACACGATTAAATTTTTTCCTGGTATTTTATTGTGCATTTTTGCATTAATATTTTTCAACGTATTTTTAGTTGTTTTTTTTCTGATAGTGGCTTTGATATTAGGAAACTGCTGGCCTTATGAAACGAATCTGGAATTGTCTTTTCTTCTTCAATATGTTTTTAAAGAATTTGAGAAAGATTGATGTTAATGAAAATGTTTGTTAGAATTTACCAGTAAATTCATGTGGAACTGGACTTTTCTTAGTTTCGGAAGTCTTTTGGTTATTGATTTAATTTTCCTACTAGTTGTAAGCCTTGTCACATTTTCTACTTTATCATACTTAAGTCTTGCTAATTTGTGTGTTTCTAGAAATTTTTCATTTCATTTAGATTATCTAATTTTTTGGCATCCTATTTTTTTTTAAATGTACACATTTTAGTATTATCCAAACAACTGATGTAAGAATATTTAACAAACAGCTATTTTTAATAAGTTTATTCCCAAATACAGGTTTATATCATTATTTCAATGCCTATTGTTTTCTCAAGATGAAAAGTACAATTTACAGACCTAGTGGAAACCAGATTCTTCTGCATAATCATGGCTGCATAACCTTTTTTGTCCTTTTTTTTTTTTTTTTCAAGATCTAATTCTGTTTCCTAGGCTTCAGTGCATGCAATGGCCCAATCATGGCTCACTGCAGCCACAACCTCCCCAGGCTCGGATGATCCTGCCACCTCAGCCACCTGAGGGGCTGGGACTACATACCATCATGCCCAGCTAATTTTTGTATTTTTGTAGAAACAGGGCTTCACCATGTTGATCAGGCTGTTCTTGAACTCCTGATCAAGCGAACTCCTGTACACTTTTAGTATTATCCAAACAATTGATGTAAGAATATTTAGCACATAACTATTTTTAAGATGTTAAGTATGTTTCCAAATACAGGTTTATATTATTATTCCAATCCCCATTTTTTCTCAACATGAAAAATGATGTTTTTCTTGAACTTGAACTAAACTTGAACTGAACTTTTCTTGTTCTTGAACTAAAAAGTGTATCTGCTCACCTCAGCATCCCAAAGTGTTGAGATTATAGGCTTGAGCCACTAAGCACAGCCATCACGACCTTTTTGACAAGCACAAGGCACTATTAATTTAGCACATAATACAGGACCTGTTAAACATCAGTTTTTTTCAAAAAATAATTATGAAACAAATGGAGAAAAAGGTAAATAAGAAAAGAATTAAATGCTTTCCTTAAAGCATAGCCATAATTAGATATATCTAAAAGGAGCTATAGAAACTAAAATATGGTTCATCTTATTAACATCTCATCATTTTTTATGACAAATCTTATTTTCTTCTCTGGTATTTCACGGAGCTCAAAGCATTTTAACAATGCAAATAAATGTAGTATCTTTTGCATCTCTTTAATCCATACTAGTTTGTATCTGAATTCGTCTTCTTGCCCTTTTCACATTTATTTTTTCTTCAGGCTTCATGTTTAATTTATCACTGTGATATATCAATAAAAAGTTAACATAAAGCACTGACAATCACAGAGTTCAAATGAGGAAAGTATTTATTTGAAGATCTTAGAAAGTAGGTCAATCAATTTCTTTCACAGCCTCCCTTTACCAATCATATGAATTATTTCAAATAAAAGTTTAAAACATCTCTCTCTGCATCAATTTTTTTCAAATACTTCCTAAGCAAGATATGCTTAAATACACAAAACATCATTTAGTAAAACTGACTTGGAAAGGGATATAATGAAATGTGGTTTCAGCAAACTCTGTAAGTTACCTACATTATTTGAACATTTTCCCCATTAATTTCACAAATTAAAGTTTTATAGATATATTTAGTTTAAAATTAAATTAAATTAAGATCAAATGAAATTTGAAATTTAGTTCCTTCATCTTACTCACTATATTTTAAATGCCCGATTGCAGTACTTGGCTTGTGGACACTGTTAAGAACAGTGCAGATGTTAAATATCTCCATCGTCTCATAAATGTATATTGAACTGTGTTGTTCCAGACCTTAGTGGTTCATATTTTGGCTACTTATATAAACTTTCTTTTCACTAACACAAAGTAAGACTCTTCCTCAAATACTATTGGCCACCTAGGAACTGTAGCCTGCATGTTAAATAAATCTCCTCTAAAAAAGCATGTTTCTGTCTTTTTATATCTTCTTATGCTCTCTGACAGCAACTCAGAAGCTTTAACTGTAGAATCTTCACAGTTCATATTTTCACCACTTCCTTGGCAAGGCATCATTATAGTTATAAATTTGAAATGAAAATTAAAGTAAGACTCTTTGCTATTCTGTGATTTTCAAGGAGAAAATAAGCGGAATAGAATGGATGTGCTGACATAAAAAGATACTGTTCATATACATTTCTTTGCCATTGCCTCTCGACTTATTTCCTTCGGACTGCTCAAGACAGAGGTTTAAAATCTTTGATTCTGGAGGCACAGCCCTGTTTTATTGATAAAAATAAGCCTTAATATTTTTTTCCTTTGCTTTATCTCTTTTTACATGGACAGCTGATAAATTCCAGAATTCCTACGGGATGTCCTAATGGAATAGTAGGTTGAGCTGCCAGCAGTGTCAGTATTACAAGATAAAAACATAATGCCATGAATCTATATATCAAATGTTGCGTTGCAAATGAAACACTATCTACTTCATGTAAAAGCAGCTTCTTAGCCCTATCTTTGAACAGTTTTTCTTTGATTCCACAATGTTGACAAATGGGTTAGGGAATCCACTCTTTCCCCCTTGAAGTTGCATGTACAAATTCTTTCAGCATTGTTTTATGAAAGGGCTATTGAGTCATTGGTTGTCAAAGGAAAAATCTAATTAAAGCTTGATAAAGTGTTTGTCACTCTGACTCACAGAAGACAGCCTTGTGTCTGACTTACCCTGAATCCACAAAATGAGCTAAGGATTGGTCATTTTAAAGGTCAAGAGGAATACACCGGCAGGGGATGTGAATGCTCTCAGATCTCTAAAAGAATACTGAACACTGCAGGTTTATTATGGATTGTTAAGCCATACCCAACAGCTCTAACACACTTGATTGCTTAAAGAGTGACTTACAGTATTGGAGACATGCTAACATCCTAGGAGAATTCTAACACACTAGCCTTTCCAAAAACGTACCACTGGGTCTGACTCATTCAGTATTATTTTGTGGTTTGGATTTACAGCTTGTTTTTTATACCTTTAAATCTACTGAATAAAATGACAATAAAGTCCATGCCTACAAAGTTAAGATAGCTTGCAAATGAAAAAGTTACAGTTCTGCTCCTCTAACGTTGCTTTTAAATATTTTCCTTCCCTAAACAGACTTTGACATACAGATAAGGGTCATGACTTAACAGTAGCCACGCTTGAAAAATATCTTTCACAAAAGAATGACAACAACAGTAAACCCTCTCAGTGAAAGTAATAAAAATAATTGAGAAAGAGGTCTCCAGGTGTGGCAGTGTGAGGAGTTGGGAAAATGCTTTGGGAGACTTTTGGTGTTTTCAGTTTAAAGGACATTGTGAGTTAAGAGTCTGGAGCTAAGTGCTAAACTTCACAAAACAAAAAATACTAAAGAGTAGCTCAATTTACCGGAATAGGAATAAAAGTTTAAGAACTGGATGAAGCAAGCACAGCAATAGGTATCAAAGTAAAAAGGAAGAAAGTCATCAGAGTGAGAAATTAATTAATATCAAGGCTAGCTGTTATGCCAAAACTGCAACATCTGCATTTTTATGAATACTGACTTTTCACTGAGACTTTATTTTTTTATTTTTTTTTATTGCATTTTAGGTTTTGGGGTACATGTGATGAACATGCAAGATTGTTGCATAGGTACACACATGGCAGTGTGCTTTGCTTCCTTCCGTCCCCTCACCTGTATCTGTCATTTCTCCCGACTTTAAACGGTTAAAGCATCTAAGTCTGTTTTTGTATTTCTATAGGCCGTAACCTTAAGTTATGTATCATTTTCAGAGTGTGATCAAATCATACAGTTTCTTTCCTGAACATTAAATATGCTCACATACATATGTAAATTCCTAATTCCTGTTCTACCTTGACACCTTTTAGATCATCTGTGGTTCATCTTCTAGCCTTTGCTATTTTAATTCTAGTGAATACCACTTTATTATTATATGTAGCAATCTTGTCTTGACAGACATCTGTTTGTTCTAAATTATTTATCTGAGTATAAATATGTCTACATATAAACTAAACTGATAGCTCTAGGTTTGCAATCTTGAGCAACATAGAACAAGCTCTTTCACCTGATGGTCCTTCTTATATTAGAAAATGAAACTTGTTCATTATCTACTTGCTTCTCTAGCCAAAATAGTTCACGTTTTAACTAGTTAAAATCATATTTTCTAGAAAAGAATGATCCAGATCTTTAAATTGGCATTTACCACCTTTCAAATCCTAGATAAGTTTAATAATTCTCATCAAGTTTGCTATTATGCTTCACTCTGTAAATTCTGGTTTCAAACAGATTGGCCTCTCGACACGCTGTAGACTTTCCTGCATTTATGCTTATGTCTCTATCCCTCCCTAGAATTAATACTGGCTTCTTGCCTCTTCAAATCCTACCCATTCTTCATAATAATACATTTTCAGTTCTAGATATGTAAAATGTCTTAAGTTTTACATGTGTTATATTAGTCTTACAGCAAATTTGTGAGTAATATTATTTATTATTACCAATTTCACAAACAGTTGTTTCTTTACATATACAAAGATAAGAGTCTGAGATCAAACCCACGTAATTTCACTACTTTACTAATTTTAAAACCCTGTTCATATGCTACCTCGTAAAATAATTCTTTTTCTGTTCACCCTTTCTCTCTTTGGGGATACTAACCAAGGTCAGGATATCTTGAGGTAAGCAAAACCTAGAACTTGCCATTGGAAAATTCATCTACAACATTGCTGTGCTAAAATGGAGTGCTCATAGATCCCATATGGAACAGTCATTCAAAATTTTAGAACATGAGGTTTTCTAATCACGTTTCAGAAATAAGAGAACTAGATATTGAAAGGACTGAGAAATGATCAAGATTCAACTACAAAAGGATGACAATGAAACAAATGGGAAAAGAATGGCTTCTCAGCACAAAGGTCTGATACGAAACAAGTTGCACTTTCATATATGGATTAGCATGCTCAAAAAGGAGCAAATAAATATACCAGGTAAGATTAGATAAGAAAAAAATGACTAAATTGCTTGCCTTGCTTTGTTTTGTTGATGGCATCTATTAATAGGTTGGGCATTTTTAAAAAACATATTTAATAAATTATAATTCTGTATACCTAGGATGTTGACAAACACAGTTCTATATATGTAATGAATACTTAATAGGTATTTGTACAATTAGGAAAAGAATGAACATGTAAAGTAGATTTAACAAGTGCTTGAGACACTTGGTTGACCGTATATAAACAAACCATAGATATTTTCTACCATTATAATGTTTCCTTCTGGCATGAGCATATGGCTATCCTGTTACCGAGAGGTATAGTTCCCAGAAAATACTTAATTTAAATTACAATAACAAAAAAGAACAATGAAGTTTCTATAAAATTCCTAAATTAAACAGAAATTCTGTTCAGGTTAGCTACTTTATAATATCCATTTCAGAAAATAAATGCACTGGAATGATGTCAGCCAAAAAATGGTGAAATAAGGATCTCCAAGGGCCCATCTCTTCATCGAAACACCAAAAAATATGAGCAAAACAGTCACAACTGACTTTGTTAGAATTCTGGAAAATAACCGAGAGTTTACAAGTAAGTAAACTCTGGATCAATAAAGATATATTTCACCAGCATAGTGCTAAAAAACTAATACAGGTAATATTTTATTTTAACTTAATAAAAAGAAAACTTTTTTTTTTTTATTTGCTACACCAACTTCTGTTTGAGATCTATTTCTTGTTTTCAGTTACTAGAAGAAAAAATTCTTACATAATTTTTGGCTAAATATTCTTCTAAATCTGTCATGATAAAGTCAGACTGTTCAGTTGGAAGGCATGGGAAATGCAGATACTAATACTAAGGAGATTGTTTGAAGATTTAAAGCCTCAGTGACTAGACAAGGCTTAATTTCCCTGAGTCAACCAATATTCCAAGCTCCATTAATTCTAAGTTCTCTGCTTCACTTAAAGATAACGTGAGATAAAAGCCATTTTTAAAGTTATATCCTATACAGATCAATCAGTGATAAAGTCATAAAAGAAGAATCTGCTTCTTAATTTCCTAAAATGCTGGATAGAGAGTAGTTTATGAAAACTATTTCTTCTATAACAAAATTTCAGATTCTCTGAGCCCTAAGAAATTCTTATTTTTATGACAGTCATATCAATGTTATTTACGGTTACTCTTCTGAACTAGTTTTTTTTTTTTTTTTTCTTTAAAACAACAGCAACAACAGCAACAACAACAATAAAACAGTTCTGGATATGTTTCCCACTTTTTGGTTGTTTTTTGTTTTTGTTTTGCTGTTTGTTCTTGAAACTCAAGGGTATGTAATTAAACTAATGTATTTTAGTTAGTGATACAATAGGCTTTTATTTATTTGTTGTTGTTTTTTCTTTATTTGCAATGACCTCATGAACATATTACCCAGTCTGAGAACTAGAATATTTATAAAAAATTAAAGCTAACTATGGGCTTCTTTCATATTTCTCTCTTTTATGTCACCACCCAGGGAAAACATTGTTCTAAATTTTATAATTTTTGATTTCATTTTTAAAAAAATCATATATATGAACCAAAACAATGTATTTTAAATTTCAGATAATTTTGAAATGTGCAATAAAGTATCATGCCTTATGCTACGGTCTGTAACTACATTAATCTTTTAATTAGCATTATGTAAGGTTTATTTCATATTATTGCATCTAGCTATGGTTCCTTCATTTTTACTATGTAAAATCCATTGAGTGAAATACTGCATTATTTATTCATTATGCATACATCAATATGTTGTTTCAATTTTTAACTATTATGCACATTGTAACTGAGACTTCGTGTATGCTTCCTATTCCATATACATACATGAAGTTTCAATTCACAATATAAACTATTTTCTAAAGTGGTTTTCCAATTTTAAAATCCAGTAGAAATATCATGGATAAACTTCAAAATCATTAGGCTATGGGAAAAAAAAAAAAAAAAAACCAGATATAAAGACTATACATCTGATTACAGGAAATTCAGGAATAGGCAAAATTATAATGATAGAAAATAAACCATTTTTTTCCAAGTCTAGGATAGAGCTGTGAATTGACTGCAAAACAGAAAGAAAGAACTTTCTGAAGTGATGAAAGTACTCCGAACACTAATTTTAGTAGTGATTTTGCAGCTGCTTATATTTGTCAGACAAAACTCATTGAACTGTTCATTGAAAAGAACTGTTCACTTAAATTAAATATTTTTGAAATTATATCTTCACAAATCTTATTTAAAAACAAGGTTCAAATAATCTACATTGTTTTTAAAATATTGATATTTTGACTCCAACTTTGTGCATTTACATTTCCTATGCAATACCATTTCCTTAGGATGATACCCAGTGGTTAATAACACAGGCACCTGAGTCATGGTTTCATATTTACAACAATATTATAAATCATTTGGCCTTAAAGTACTTTTACTTTACATTTTTTAAAAGAACTGATTATGAAGATCTTTTTCAAAAAGTGTGCACTATTTGATTAAACAGTCCAGAATGGTTCTTAGTAGAATTATAACTTAAGTGACAGTTTTTTTAATTGTTACAAGTGGTTTTCAGCATATTAACTGGTGAGAGTAAAGACTGGTATAAAATGTACATTTATAGCATAAGTCCTTTTGTTCTAAATATTGTGACTTTTAATATTTTAAGACATTATCAAAAATTGTTTTTAATTTTTATTAAATAATTAAAGCAACTTAGTATTGGTTTTGAATTTGCTCACATTTTAGGCTGGCCTCAGATATATGGTTCTCTATTGGTGCTCCCCATATTCATGAATATAGCTCTGGTAGTTCAACTGGGACCAGATGGACCGAAATGATCCCATTTACATAGCTCATGGTTATTTAAGACTCTTGTCTGAGACATCTGGTTTCATCTCTACCTGGACTCTTTAGAATGGATTTTCAAAGCAACGATAGCATTCCAAGAAGAAAAATCATTGTTCAAATGCTTATTAAATCTGTGCTTGAATTATGTTTGCTGACATTTGCGGAGAATACAAAATTTTACCTCTACCTTTTTTGGCCAATTTAATTATGTCAATTAAATTGACATAAGACAAACCTACAGGAGAAAAACATACAAATTTATTTCATACATATACTTTTCCCTTTGTGATAGGGTTATATCATGATTAAACTCATCCTAGGTTGAAATCATTGTAAGCCAAAAATGCATTTAATACACCTAAGCTACAAAACATCATAACTTAGCCTAACCTGCATTAAACATGTTTGGAACACTTACATCAGCTTACAGTTGGGAAAAACCATCTGATTAAAAGCCAGTTTTATAATAAAGTGTTGACTATCTTATGTAACTTATTAAATACTGTACAGAAAGTGAAGAACATAATGGTCGTAATGATATTCATCGTTAACATACACAGCTGAAAGCACACAGGGCATGAAAAATGTTTGAAACATTGAACTAAAATTAATTACTGGGTGATGGGGATGCTATCTCAATAGGGTCATCAATTTTTGTTTCTTCTGATGAAGGTAAAAAACCGCTGGTAGAATTCAGGAATTGCCACTTACTGGTAGTTTAGCAGGCTTAGTGTTTTTCAAGAAGATATCAAGTTTTGACTGCAAAGTTTATTCTTTTCACTATATACTTCTCTTTTGCAAGCAAGAGCATCCTGTATTTGTCTGTCAGTTCTTACCAATCTCTTGTAATTGGCAAGAAAACGGATTTTTTTTCCTAACATCCATAAGCCACTGCTGACGGTAGCCAATGCTGCCTCTAGTCCCCTCACTGTGAGCTTTCTTTATGTCCCAGATATAAATTTTTCTTCCTCTGCATCAACTTCTTTACCTGTTTCTTCCTCCAGTTTGTTCAGCTTCTCTTTGGTAACTTTTCAAACTCAATGCCAACAAGCCAAGAAGATCATGAATATCATCTTCATCCATATACAATTCTAGGTGTTCACCAAGCACTAATATCTTGTTACTTACTATTTTTGTCAACATAAGAATCTTTGTTAAAGCTTTTGAATGTGCTCACATATTTCATCAAATCCAAATAGCATTGTCATGTAACTTTTTCTCATGCTGCAATGATGTTACAGAAAGCATTTAGAATGCTAAAATGTCCTGAAACTTGTAGAGCCTATGACCAGATTCAGTAACTTCAATTTCAGTAAACTTCATTTATACTACCCTGTATAAATGTTCCCATAAATAGTGTGCTTTGAACTAACCTACTGCATCTTGGTCCATTGCTTGAATAAGTGCTGTTGTATTCAGTGGCAAATCCATGGCTTTTACACTAAAAGGGACGTCACCAATATGCTGGAGTATTGTCTAATCATAAGAATCTGAAACGGGATGCTGTTTTGCCTACAATATTCTCTTACCTTCAGAATAAAGCAGGTCAAAAGCCAGCCTTCAAACAATGCTGACATCATCCAAGCTTTCTTGTCATAATAATAATAAATGAGAAGTGTATGCCTGCTCACATTCTTGAATGCTCTAGCATTCCCCCAGTGATAGTTTAAGAAGGGCTTTAAATTAAACTGCAGAATTTTCACCACTCAACAGCATTACACAGTCTTTGAATGTCTTGGATCCTGGCATTGTCCTGGAATTTTGATGAATGTATGTGTGCTCCAGTGTATGATTTCAGAACAAGCTTATTTCATCAGCCTTAAATATTTGTTCTGACAAATATTCCACACCCACAATTATCTTATGCAGCTCTTCCTTAAAAGCTTTGGCACCTTCAGTACTGGCACTTGCTGTTTCACTGTTGACCTTCACATCATGAAAATTGTGACACCTTTTGAAGCATTGGAACTATGCAAGACTCGCATATCAGTAGAATCATCATCTGCATGCTTTTTTTTTTTTTTTTTTTTTAGTGCACTGGGATGACGTCTTGCCTTAGCTGACAATTTTACTCTATGTTCATGGACTGCAAACGTCCTAACTCACTGCAATGGCCATTATTGGTTTGCCCCCTTATGCTCAGCAATTATCTTAAGTTTCATCTAAAAAGTATTTGCCTTCCTCTTCTCACAAGAAGCAGGAGACACAGATGGAAGTTTTGTAGACATGAGTGGATGCAAAAACCCAAACACAATATCCAAAAAACCCTGGCAACATAGCACACTGTAGAGAAAACTTGTGATTATATGGCTGTCTGGGAGCTAGGGCTCACTGCACTGCTGGGTTCCAACATACAGAGAGAATGTGGATTACATATGGCTCACCTAGGAAAAGACAGTTCCAAATTCAATGTATAGTTCTTATTGCATTTGTACTACTTTCACACCATCATAAAGTTAAAAAAAAAAAGTGAGTTGATGATTTTATTCTGGAAATTATCTGTAAAAGTTTCACATGGCATGGGAGCTTTCATAAGGAAATGAACACCCAAAGATGCGCTTAGAGTTGAACACGTGTAGGCTAAATCAGACAAAGAGTAAGAAATTGGGAAAATGGGAAATGGGAAAGGGACCTGGGCTAGGGTGAGAAAGTGGCTCGGGAGAAAAGGGTTCATGTGACAAGGTTTGTTTTCACAATTTTCTTCAGCCTCAACTTCCTATCCTTGATTTAAAAAAATGGTATTTTCTTTCTGGTATAGGCAGAATACCTTCCACATGGGAATTCCATCTCCCACTTTTAAGAGGCAAAAAGATGGTCAGTGTGATCTTCCTGTACTTGCTATTTTCCAAGTGCCTTCAATTCATAATGGTCAATATGCCAGTAGTGTATTTTAGGGTAGTATGTTATTAATGCCAGCATGTCCTTTGGCCCCAAGTAAGGCATATGTCCAAGCCCAGAGTCACTACAGAAGTGGACTAGAGAAGGGTATGAATACCCAAGGATATGATTTAATTAATTGCTTATTAGTGTAATAATCCACTGTAATATGTACTCTAGATTAATAATCTATGACAATCTGCTCTCTAGACCCAATGATTAAATACTTTTTATATTAAAAATGCACTCTCACTCTCCCAAGACTCCCCAAATATCTCTTCTCGTGATATTCAAGAGAATGGAGTTTTGCTTTGAATTTGGTTTTATGAGGAATTAGGAGTGATTTTTAAGATGGGGTATCTTAATATTGTCTAGGAGGAGGAAAGACTAATGTGAAAAATGACAGGAGACTAGAGAATAAAGAGAAAATCATCCCTCAACCTGCAGGAACTGACCCAAAACTAACACCTAGGTCATAGTGTTGTTCCAAGGTGGCCTGGTATTTCAGCTAGGTTCTGTTATTTTCCCAGAATAAACAATCTTACAGCAACTAACACAAGAAAAGTCCATTTTAAAAACGTAATGAAGTGAGACAAGACACAAAACCAATACATAATTTTAACTAAACCCCAACAATTATGGAATTCACAAAAATAAGTAGCCCTTCTCTTGGCTAAAATTGGCAAACCAGTTGCAACTTTAGCCTCATTCTAGTCTTTCCTCCTCAAATGTGTGTTCTGATGTTCTTTGGCCAGATAGTATTGGCAGTATTATGCCTAAATTTCATGATGTGCTCATTTTCATCAAGTCTGGATTAAGATGAGACTTTACAAATGTAGCTATTCTTGATCTCAAGACAAAACCAGAAAGAAAAAAAGAGAGAGAGAAATGGACAGATGGATTTAAGGAAGGAAAGAAGGAAAGAAGGGAGGGAGGGAGGGAAGAAGGGAGACACGGAGGGAGGGAGGGAGGAAACACTCACTCTATAATGTACAAAGGCAGGATAATCAAAATAGTTGCTTTCTTTCATAAAAGGGTCAAGTGGGAGAACTTAGCTGATACTTGTCAATCAATAAGTGATTTTAAAATCTAGCCAAATAGGAGTTCCTATTGTAAGGGCAGGGAATTTTTCATGATTAGTGCCTGGTTCTGTTCCCGGGTAGCGGTTCATAATCTCTTACTGTCTCCTGTGACTGAGTATGGCCTCTGGGATTTTTAGCTCTGCTTTCTAAAAGGTACGCCTTTTTTCCTCAACAAATAAGGAAGGTTGAAGCTGCATAGCTTTTTCAGCCTGATCTTTGTAAAACATGATGGCCTCTTTTTATTTTGCCTTCTTTTTGACTCTTTTTTTCAAGCTAGTAGAATCTTAATAAACTCTGTTTTTATGGAACTGATCATGGCTTACTCCATGTGTTCTAAAAAAAAAACAAACAAAAAAAAAACCACAACTGTAATTTTCTCTGGACCTGTTAGACTTCCATGGAAGACTTCCTGTTAGACTTCTCACTTAAAGGGTCCATTAGGCAGTACCTTTAAAGTGCAGAGGTCTTAACACAGTATTGACAGTGACTCCTTTCCATGATCCTTACTCTGAAGCCATTTCTTTGAAAATATTTTGTTTTCGTCAGGTAAAATGGATCTTACCAAGCTTTGTTTGTCAATCCAACAATCCCTAGAGGCTCCAAGTTTCCTCAAAATTTGGCTTACAAACTTAACAAAATTCTACTTCGTAAGCTAAAACTCTTTATCTCTCTCCTTTTATCTCTCTCTCTCATCTTTTGCAGCTAAAAGAAGCTAATTGACACTTTTGATATTCTCCCATTTCTTTCTACTACAAAACAGCTCATAATTCTTCCAGTATTCAGTGATAATTTCTTCACTGTCTTTTCAACTTTCACTAACAATTTGTTCACTAACAATTCTTCTATCTTTCACCCAATGCCTTCAACCAATGTCATTTGTTTGATTTTTTGAAGAGCTGCACCCCAGATTTAGGTTCTAATTGTTGCTTCAGTTAGCTATGCTTAAAACAACAATCTTTATTTGCACGCTGTTCTACAATCTGGGTCGAGCTCAGGTGGACAGTTTATCAGATGGTCTTTCCTGGGGTCACTTGCATTTATTTAGTCCTCCGGCTATTCTCCTAGGGCATAAGTGGTCCAAAAAGGCCAGAACCACATGGCTGGATATTAGCTGGGGCTGCAGGTCAGGGTACCTTATTTCTCTTCCACCTGATCTCTTCTGAAGAGTCACCCAGATTTTTTACACAGTGATGGCAATCTTTCAAGAAGCAATCACGGTGCTTACCATGCCTCAGCTTGTGTTATTTCTGCTGATGCCTAATGGCCCAAGCAAGTCTGAGAGCCAAGCCCATGTGAGTGAGCAGATACTAAGAGATATGATACATTAGAAAACACTAATAACATAGCCTTCCAATTTTTACCTATAAATATTTAAACAATATGTGATATTTTCATTATGATTATTTTTCTAAACTTTCTATCTTACATATGAGATACTATTTTCTGTATAATAAAAAACATTAAGTAATAATTTGAAATGAATTGTTTTCCCTTTCAATCATGTTGTCTTTAAGACTGAAGCAAACTTATACTTTAAAAATTATAATTTATGATTTACCAAAGCAATAAAGGCAAATTTTCAATATGAGTTGATATTTAATAATATTCTCATTTATTTTTTCCCTTCTTCACCTATATGCTATAGTAGTGTGCTAACCAATGCCAAACAATTGTTTATCAATAGAAAACATATTTTATTTTCAATTTGCTTCAATAATATATTTACAAAGCCGAGTCAACTCAAAAATTTAGGAAAACCCATGCTGGGCAAGTATATTCTGTACTTAAACTTACTTGATATGCTTCAAAATATAATTCGTACCATCATTCAAGTTTATTTTCTATCTTTCAATAATAAAATTTCTCCCTTAAACTCCTCCTAACAAACTACACAACAATTTTAAAACACGACATCGCCATTTTGTTCCAACATTTTTTATAGCAAATCAATTGGCTTCAACTAGGAAGGTATCCTGTTTTGCTGGAATAACAAATAACACAATGTCTTAATACTTTCAAGTGATAACAGAAAAAGTAACTTAATGTTTGTGTATTATTCTGTATCTTCTCATAATGTAAATGTCTCTATCTATAGAAAAATCTAGTAAATTATCAAATCTTTCTAGTAGACATGACAGATAAAATATAATTATTTCACCTTTCTCTTCCATTCAACATGTAGATAAATTCTGAGGTCAGATAGACCTTATTATGTTTATTTCATCATTTCTACTGAGATTTATAAAGTTATTCTTTGTTTAAACTAACCATTTCTTCCTCCAGGCCCTTGCTCAGACAAAGTGAGCATATATACTTGTTTGTAGACAATTAACATGCAGGATATGGTTGTGGTTTATCCTTTTTACTTGTAGTGTAGATATGATCATTGATGAGGAAATATATCATTATCTGGTGCATGGGTATAAGGTGAATGTGCTTCCTAGTTACTTATCTTTAAATATGTGGTTGTATACAGATAAAGAGGTTCAGAAAGGGGGAAAGAAAAGGGAAGAATGTAAATAGAGTATAACATAACCTTTTTGAGTAAATAAAAAATATATGGACACACAGTACTGGTTTTTGCATACAGAGACTTGTTTTGTTGTGTCATTCATAAAGAAAAAAAGAGTGTAAGGGAGAATAATGGTAATGGACAATAAAAAATTACAGGATATGAGTTATATGGGAATAGTGTTTACTTAGAAAATATGTTCTTACCCATGTCAAGAGTATACTAAGCATGATGTGGTGAAAGAGTCAAGCCCTTAACTCTTGCCATCAGCCAAGAATGGGGATTATAATACATGTGATTTATCATGGATTATATTTTTACTTCAAATAAGAAATTTATCTTCAAAATGACCAAATACATGGACTTATCCTTCATGAAACAATTAAAAACTCTAGTAATTCCTCTCTCTCACACTGTCCCACACAGGAAAATACAGGGGTAAGACCACATGTTTGTATTTGCAGAGAGTGAGATTGTACAAAGTATAATAAGCAGATAGAGATGACAAAGAAGAAAATACGCCTATCACAATCCTTATGCATTTGCATCAACCTTCCAAAAGTATATATGAAATTAGATGTATACATACCATACAACTAAGGAATTCCAGTTCAAGATGATGAAAATAGCACAGCTATCTGCCTCTCCCTTCATCTTTGTCCCATTTAGGTGAGTAAAAATATCCCATTTTTATCAGTAAAAATCTACCCTAATGATACAAATGGATAAGAAAAAGAAGGAGGAGAAGGCCATTGCGGCACTGAAAATACATCAGAAAAAGAAAAAAAAAAGAGGTATTTCCATGGATTTTTGAAAGACCCAGAGCAGATGGGATAATATTCATAAATCAAAGCAGAAGAAACTTAATAGACAAATATTGAAGGAAGACAGTCACAGCAGAGGTGGAAACCAGTGAACTTGACAGAACCAAGCTGAATTCAGAAACAATTTCAAACTTGGAGGAAAGCAGAGGCTGGGAGCAGGCAAGGACTTTGAGGCAGAAATCAGAGACAGAAACTGTCAGACCATCTAAGTAACAGCCAGGTCACTCAAGATCTCTCTTGCCTCCATGAAAGTGAGGCTGCTGGCTGAAGCATCCGCGTCTGGGAGATTTGCTTGAGGAGGACACAGCCTGGGTTTTAGACTGGAGTGAAAGAAAGAGCAGATTCTAACATTACTGTGGAGCACCATCAAGGGCCCATGTGTGAATGAACTAAATATGTATCCATGGAAGAAAGGAGAAAGATTATTTTTGGCTAAAATCAAGTAATTAAGGAGTCTCTCTCTCTCTCTTTTTTTTTTTTTTTTTTTTTTTTTTTTACCTTTAGGACCCCCATTTTCAAGCTAAAGGAATATAACTCCATTTTGAAAGGTTTTGTTTTTTGTTTCTGTTTTTAGCAAGAAAAACAACTTAATTTACACAGTGGTCCCTGGTTCCCTGAATAACTTCTTGCTAGAAAAGCTTTGGTATTGGATCTATTTATGCTATCAAAGTGAATGAGATAATAAAATAAAGAAGATAAAAAGAATCATGAATCGAAATTAGTTTTATGGATTATAAATTGAGCTCTTGAAATAATTTATTTCATATTATTTGTTAATATTTTCCTTAATTTTGTCTGGAGTAGGAAACAGTGCGTGTGGCTGAGCTAAGCTAAAGGGCAGGCAGAATATTCTCAACAGGCAAGTTTGGGAGGTTTTAACAGCTTGTATATAACAGTGGAAATTAGAAGTTACATCATTTTCAAGGCAAACATGAGTGATTTGACCTCTCTCTTTTATTTGTTCTCCTTTCTCAGCATAGATAGTCACAAGCTAAATAAACAAGAATATATATTTCTAATATTGTCTAGAATCTGTTATTATAAAGCCATAAAAGTTGCTTATCAGAAGAAATAATAGGATATGAAGACAAAGACAAATCACACAAAATTCCACTTCTGTATCCTCTTCCTACACAAGTCACTGCAGCAATATATAAAAAATGATACATATATAGGAATTGTTGTCCAAAAACTCCAGCTTGACTCTATTCTGTTCAAAATTACTAGAAAATTGCTGACTTTCGGGTTTACTTTATCCTGGGTTGACTTAGCAAGTTTGTAACTTCTCCATTTACTAATTATTTATGGATATTTTAACATATTTATTGAGGAATAGTTCAAATACTCTAAAATCAACCCATATAATGTGAATAATTCAATAGTTTTAGTATACTCAGAGTTGTGCAACCATTGGCAAAATCTTTTTAGAAAATTATCACTTCGAAAAGAAACCCTGCAATCAATAGCAGTCATTCTGTCTTCTAATGCATACCCCAGCCAAATATTTACTCTCTGTCTCTATAGATGTGACTATTCTGGACATGCCACATAAATGGAATTAAAGAACACATTCTCTTCTTAGTTAGGTTACTTCATTTAGCATAAGGTATTCAAGATTCATCCACATTGAGGCATGTATGATAACTTTATTTATTTTTTGGATTGCTGAATAATATACTACAATATGTTTTTTCACTTACCAGTTTATGGACATTTGGACAGTTTTCCTTCTTTTTATATTATGAATAATTTAGCTGTCAACTTTAGTGTACAGGTTTTTGTATGTACATGTGTTTACAATTTTCTTGGGCATATACCTAAGAGTTGAATTTTTGGGTAATGTGGTACTGCTATTGATAACATCTTGAAGGACCACCAACTTAATGGACTGTAAAATGGCTGCACCATTTTTATTCCATTTTTTCCACATCCATGCCAACACTTACTATTGTCTGTCTTTTTGATCATAGGAATTCTAGTGTTTTGTATTTCCCCAATAGCCTGCAATGTTGAGCATTTTAACTTTTCATCATCACATCATTTTACTGACTTTATTACTTCCTTCTCCCTCATAGATTTTATTCCAATATTTCTCCTTGCATCCTATGGTACTCTTATTTGAACTGCCATCCTATTCACTACCATTCTATTATGAATACATCAGTGAAAATGGTTCTTTTAAAACACAAGTCAGTTCATGTCAATCCTTTACCCACAATGGTCATGCATATCATGAAAAGAAAAAGCCACATCTTACAATGGCCTACAAGGCCATTTACAAGGCTGTTTGTCCCCATTAACTCTATATCTGCTTCTTGTACTATTTCTCTGTATCCAGTTAATTCCAGCTTCGCTGGCCTTTTTTATATTTCTCAAAAACTCCAAAGATGTTTTCACGGTAAGTCTTTTGCTTCAGATTTTTCTTTTGTCTTTGTCTCAGATGTCCTCAAAAGATGAGGACTAAAATTAATCATTGGTTTTCACAAACTGGAGGTCTTTGTGGTCTTCATCAAATGCAGTTTCTGTGCAATGACAGAGAAGAAATGCTGATTGGAAAGAGCATAAAGGAGAGGAACTGGAAATTTTAAGTGTAGAAAACTCATTAAGTTGTGTTGTAAAAGAGCACAGAATTGGGTCAAAAAATGCAGGATTAATGGGATCAAAAATAGGCTTATTTATAGCTCCAAAATTGAGCACTTAAAAAAGTTTCCAGATTAACACAAAAGGTACAAATGGTAATAGAAATATTTCAATTTTTTTATTGAAAATAGTGAAAGTCTTAGTGGATATTTAGATTTTATTTGTTTGTTTTATTCCACACAGCATTCCTTCTCTCTTTTCATGATAATATCATATGTTTTCATCTTTTGATGTCTAACTTACTAATAAAGCAATGAAAAATACCTTTTTTCCATCTTAAGAAAAAACATTGACTTTTTTCCTAATACACACTGTCTGAATTTTAATTCACAATATTGTGTCCCTGCTGAGTCTCAAAGAAAGAAAGAAAGAAAAAGTTTTAAATGAAATTCTAAGAATCAGTAACAAGGCAATTGAAATCAATTTTTCCAAACACATAAAAGGGAAGCCATCAATGTATTTTGCAACTCTTTCAGACTCGAGACTGATATTGATTTCTTTATTGATTTCCTTAATATTTTCTGGGGAGTATTATTGTAAGGTTATATGTGCATACTAAGGTACTGGCATTTTAATACCTTTCTTTAGGGAAAGAAATGCATGGGAGTTTTTGTTAAAAAGAAATGCTAAATAATTGCATGTCATCTTCAGTACAAACAGATAAATCAAAAGTTTGCTGCTTTTGTTTATTACAACTGTCCTTGTCTCTTAAGGGATATTTTCCCAGTGTCATTTTTAAAAAGGCAAGAATCTCTAAATTACTTATGTCTTTACAAGACTTTACAATGAGATCTTCCAGGCACATTTCCCTTCTATTGAAACTTAATCACAATGTACTAAAATTGTCAACAAACTCATTTCATCATGTATCACCATGCATTTTTACAACCATTATTTTTAGGGCTACTAGCAAAATGTTTAACAGGCCCATATTAGAATTGTTTTGAAGTGTGTTAATTAGAAAAACAGGAAGGAATCCTTTTCTCCTCCCTTCTATTTTCTGTGTTGTCTTCTTGAGCCTGAAGAAAATTAGTAAAGGCAAATAGAAAGCCAATAAATAGGCTGTCATGTTCTGTTTCTAAAAAACAGAACTCCTTGGCATTAACATATTTTCTAGCTCTTTTTTTTTTAATTTCCTCATGCCATGGTTTCAAGATGATATAAAACTAATAACATTTGTGAATATAAAACAAAAACTTCTTTTCAAAGTCATGCACATTTAATGTGATTAATTGTGATAATTTTTAATAAAAAATATTATTGAAGGTGGCATTTTAGTGAGCAAACACATGTTTAGGTAAAAGTGAGTTTTTCCCCAAATACAAGAAACTTACATTTAAAGAATGTCATTTTGGCAAGAGTCAAGATATAGATGCTTTTTGTAAAAAAAAATCTTAATTAAACTAGAAAAATTATCAGGCCATTAACTATTGACCTAAAGTCAACACATGACCATCTTTAAATTATAACTTTCATGGAAATAGTATACAAATACATAATTAATGAATGTTAAGAAAAGTCTTATTTATAGATTCATTTTAAATTTCAAATGAGAAATAATACTTGTAGATGATACAGTAAGGCATATATAAAACAGTTTTGTTAGTAATTTTACAAAGCAGGAATACATTGTTTTCAAAGTAGTTAGAAATGCATAATTCTCATTTATTCTTTAAATAGAAGGCTGTCCTGTTACTCCAGATAAGACAGAAAATGCTAAGAAGATAATCACTCTGGCTTCAGAAGTATCCTTCCTCATCAAATGTGAAGGTGAACATGACAAGTTTATAACAGAATAAGAATACAAGTCATCTCAAAAACAAAACCAAAGAATATAATAACGAACTTCAGTCAGAGTCATTTTTACAAACCATCATTTAGAAAACAGACCTTATTTTTACCTATTTTCATAAAAGAACATACTAAAATAATAAAATTTTGTTTGACCAAGAGAGCATAATTTCTACTATACATTCTTAGTTTTATTTATAAATTATGAATAAATATAATTCATATCACTGGATGTTTTTCTCTTTTATTCCTAAGCTAGTCACATCAAGAAAATACACTGTGCATATTACATTTTTAAATCGTAAGACATAGAAGTTTAGAAATAACACAGCTTTTGCATATCCCAAAGATAGTGCCTGCATTTCTCATTACTGTAATTCCTAGAACAGTATGCAAAGACTGTATTCATTCCTAACTTTTAGTCAATATACATATGTATTTACATATTTCTATATTTAAACATTAATACTCCTCATTCAGATTGACTATTCAGAAGACAGCTATATAGGTCTATGTTTAAGTACTAAATTAAAAGACTACTCACAGTATATAAGAAATGAGAACCCATTAAATGTTATATTACTCCTATAGAGAAAATAAATGGTAGAATAGTACTAAACTTGTTCCAAACAATACTTACATAAATTATAATGATTTGTTATTTCATTTTCAATATTTAAAATCAGATAATTACCAAACACTGAACATATAATTAGAATTATGGAGCAAAATGTAAATATGAAAACTTCAACAAATAAAAGTAGAGTTCACTGAAAAAGCTTGGGACTATGTGTGGTGGCTTATGCCTGTAATCCCAGCACTCTGGAAGGCTGAGGCAGGCAAATTGCTCGAATCCAGGAGTTTTAAATTAGCCTGGGCAACATACTGACAAAAATTAAACAAGAATAGCCAGGTGTGGTGGCATGCAACTGCAGTGCCAGGCACTCAGGAGCCTGAGGTGGGAGGACGATGAGCCCAGGAGGTCAAGGATGCAATAAGCCATGATTGTACCACTGCACTCCATCCTGAGCAACACACAGCAAGATCCTGTTTCAACATCCTGTCTCAAAATAAAACAGAACAAAACAAAATACTTGGAATTTCAAAGAAAGCATAAAGAAGAATAAGAAAGGTAAAAGGAGTAACATTTTCATCTTCATCTTCAGTAAAGTAGAGATACACACTAAAATTGACCAATCATGACAGATGTATACATATTTAGTGATATTGAGGTGATTAACTGAAGGTTTTAAACAAAAGTAGGTAAAAGAGGCTGCCTCTGGTGATTTCAATGAGCGTTTAAAAACAATAGGATTTTAATTTTAAGCTGTCAGATGTTATTTTAACCATATGAAGGAGTCAATTTAATTAAATCATAAGCTATATAATGTGGTTTATCTGTGTCCAGAAGAGTTATTGGCACAAGTGGGTTCTCAATTCATATATGTTGAGTAAACTAATTCTTAAAAGTGATTATTACTTAATATTAGCAGTAGATTCTCACCATGCCACCATCACTCATTACTTGTGAGGTCTTGGACACATTGCTGAAGTTTGCATATAGGTATTAGCTATGAGTGATTTTGTGCAGCAGTAGAGTTGGATACTTGTGACAGTAGGAATTGGCTTACAAACTGTAAACTATTTACTACGTACAGGACCATTAAAAGTTTTCTATTCAAAAAACTATAAATTTTTTATATTTAAAAAAAGTTTTGGCCACTTCCTAGAGGAGGGTAAAAACGCAACAAAGGAGGGTTCATCTCTCTCCAGGCATGTGGAAGCGTGCCTGTGGGCTCGGCAGAGCTGTTTTAATTGAGAGATGTTCATCTGTCACAGATCTGGTTCAGACCTCGGGGTGAACTACAGATTCTCTGGCTATATGACATCAAAATTAGCACATTCTGATCTCCCTGCAGTTAGAATAAATTGTTAGATAATATAAAAGTGTGGCTGCATAGAACCAGAATGAGTGGAGAGAACCCTACCTAACCAACCTGCAAGTTTCTCAGAGGTAAAGGTGCATTGTGAAGAGTTTGATGGCTCTCTCCTGGTTCTGCCTAGTTGGGTTTGTTTGTTTGTTTGTTCGTTTGAGACGGAGTCTCACTCTGTTGCCCAGACTGGAGTGCAATGGGGCGATCTCCGCTCACTGCAACCTCCACCTCCCGGGTTCAAGTGATTCTTCTGCCACAGCCTCCCGAGAGGCTAACTTACAGGTGCCCGCTGCCACAATCGGCTAATTGTGTGTGTGTGTGTGTGTGTGTGTGTGTGTGTGTGTTTTAAGTAGATAAGGGGTTTCACCGTGTTAGCCATGATGGTGTCAATCTCTTGACCTCGTGATCCGCCCACCTTGGCCTCCCAGTGTGCTGGGATTATAGGTGTGAGCCACCGGGCCGGCTGGGAGTTTTAACTATTATCTGGGCTGAGAACCTGAAATGCTTGAAACAGTAACTTGGAAGATGAGGTGGCCATTAATAAAGACTTGGGAGTGGGTAGTGTTTGGAAACAACCTTCTGATTTTGAAGAAGTTACACAGAAGCAATGAAAATAATGGGTAAAGTAAATAGAAAATTAGTGTCGAGTAAATGGTAAGCTAATCCAAATACTGGGGAAAAAAATAAGACAGCCCTCCTTATTGGCAGAAACATAGCATTTGTAAACTCTGGTGTAAATTAAATGTGAATGTGAACTTGCAGATTGACATTTGCAGCTGGCAGAAAGTAGCTAGAGTGACCAGAACAAAGTTCTAGCTCTATGAGAAGTTAGATATGGATATCTATGTTTAATGAGCCTGGCAAACAATAAAAACTTTATCTGAGTTGGACTAATTGGAAAGCAATATTCATATCAATTGTGCTCATGATGTAAAGCAAGGAATTCAAAATTTTGAGGACACTAAGTAGTAGAGTTCCAATAAACTAGCTTGTTGTTCTTGGCAGATGCATTACATGAAACACATTACATAGTCTCCTAAGTGCATCATGATCATTGCGGAACTTGGAAGAGAATGAGTTTTCAGATGTTTACATTCTAAACAAAGCATTTAAATTCATTAAAAGAATAAAGTGTTTTACAAAGTGATCCAGGTCCCAATTAACTTCTCCAGTCTCGTTATTCTTCACTCATTTCTTTCTCTCCTCATTTTCTCCATTTAAATCAATTGTTTCAGCTGTACCTTATTCCATTCTGTGCATCCTATCATGGCACATAGTTGGTCCATTGAACTGGCATTATTTACTCACTTATTTCTGAGACCTTCTGTCTTCCCTGGGTCCAATATTATTGTACTATTAACGCAGCAGGTGCTCAAGAGTTATTGGTTAAATATATAGATCAATTAACCAAAAACAACAACAAAATTTAACCCCAAATCATCCCTCTATGTATTCATTCACTGTATAGTTTACAATTTTACTGTACTTTTCATGGTGTTTGAAACTAGAGGAGGAGGGAAGGCAATTAAAATCATACCTCTGTTTTATATGGAATTTGATAATTTCCAAATTGCTTAACCACAGATACTGTTCTTGATCCTCACACCAGCCATAGAAGGAATTATCATCTCCTGTTTTAAAGATGTGGAAACTGTAAACCAGCGAGACCAAATGACTTGCCCAAGGTCACAGAACTGGAAAGTGCTAGCACTGGGACTTATGCCAAGCTCTTTTGATTTTCTTCCAACATTCTTTCTATTATGTGTGGAAATGTGCCAACCTGAACTGAATACTGTGAGAGAGAATGCTTGTAGATGGATAATTTGTATTTGTAATTTGAGATTCGCTTGTAGTTTAATAACATTGCAAGACTGCCGGAGAGAAAGAACACGGTGAAGTAGGGAGGTCCTACAGGAGAAGGGCAGACTTAATAACTGTGATTCCAGGGGGCACAGTTCTTATGCTGAAACTCTCATTTCCCTGGATGATGACATTAGAAGTGTATTCAGCTGAGAAAGTGATGGCCTTGGGAAACTTCTCTGAAGGGATACCTTGAGTTTTATTCACTTCATCACATAATTAATACTTCATTCTGAAATTAAGTATGAAGTTTTTTAAATCAAGTCTGAAGTTGCTGAAACTTTGCACAGCGGTCTGATTAGTGTTAATTCTGTTTCTGTTTGGTACATTTTCTATTTATTTTCCATTTTTACAGTTCCCAGAAGGATAATTTTCTCTGTGAACAGTAGATGTTTACAGAAAATCTTATTTTTAAAAAGTCACAGATGTAGATATGTGCAAGTGAAAAATGTATCACACTATCATCTTTTGTCAACATGAAGACATAGGTCATTGTAAAAAAAAAATAGGCAGGAGAATAAGGAACAGGCAAACAGAACCTGGAAGTGATCAGCATAAAATTGTGTGAACATTTTGAATAGATTTTAAAACAGTGATAAAACAATGTGACATACAGGAGGAGACTAAGAATATCCATATTCTGTTTCCAAAACTATCATTTTACTCTCTTCACGACTGAAAGTACTTTGTCTTCATAATCTGTATTATGGCATTGATCAGCAAATGGAAAGCCAACTGGGTGTGTGTAAAAAATTGATGCTAAGCTGATGTTGGAATGGGCTGAGTTGAAAAATTTGTGTGTGACATGATTCTGTTGCTCTGGAATTATATAATGAAGACATCTCTTGCAAGACATGATCAATGCTTGGAACTCATCTACTGTGCTTTCAGACTCCTGGAGTCAATCCACTTCTAATTACATCTAACAATATGAAGCAGGCAAGCTATGACCTGGAGAGAGGCCAGTGATCCTCCAAAAAAGGCAGGTTATAATAGGAAAAGCCCAAGATCTGGGGACAGATATACTGAGATTTAACTTCAGCTTGTTTCACCTCTGCTTGGTGACTAATTTTCTTGGAGACGTGGCTTCCCCATCTGTAATTACAATAATACTAACAATAATCTTGATAAAGATGGCAATGATAATATTTAACATATTTGGAACACCTACTATGTGCCAGACATTGTTCTAATTTCTTGGCATGTTTTCCAATTTAATTAAATGGTAACTCTTTGAGGGCAAGTACTATTGTTACCACATTATACAGGTGAGGAAATGTATGCAGGTAGCTTAAATAGATCATCTGAGTCACATCAGTAGAAAATGGTGGAGATAGGCTTCATACCCAGGTAATCACCCTCAAGTGGCTATGTGCTTAATTGGTACTCTATGCTGCCTTTTGTTAATACCTCAGTTTCTTTAACTGATAGATGAGTATAATAAAACACTACCTCTTTTCTAAATATCAAATGACACAATAACTATAAAGTATTCAAAACAAGTCCTAGTGCATAGTAAGCTATTATAAATGTTTTTAAATAAAATAAACAAAACAAATTTTCCCAATTACAGAACTAGTAGTTGGTGAAACAGGAATTCTCACCCACTTAGTGTAAATCCAGACACCTCACTTCCTACAATATTCTTTCTCTTGATGGTGCCTCTAATTAAAGCTGCCTTGCACAGATAAGTATGGCATAATTCAATCTGTACTTGTTACATGAATAAATTTATTATATTGAATATCTGCTGTTTTAGGCATAATGTTTAGTCCTAAATTTTACCTCACCAATATATCTATGTGAAGTCTAGGAATCCACATGTCTTTCAGATCAGTGGCTCAGCAAGCCTTTTTTTAAGAACGCATGTTTTATCTTAACCTGTCTCTCCAGAAGCATGGGAAATTAAGTCTGCAGGCCAATAATCTACACTCTTGTGTGATCTGACAATGCATCACTAGGTTATCACTGACTCTTTCATCAGCAAGCCAAGATCGCATTAAATTTTGAAATAACTACACCACATTGTTGACACTCATTGAACTAATTGTTAACTAATGCTTATTATAAAGGTCCAACCAGAGAAGCAGAACCAGTAAGAGATATACAGAATGAATAATTGCAAGGATTTGGCTTATATGATTGTAGAAGCTGGCTGGGCAAGTTCTAATTTACAGGGCAAGTCTTCAAGAGCAGATCTTCAAGAAGAGTAGTCTAGAACTGCCAGGTACTGGTTAAAACTGTGAACCACATGTGGAATTTATTTTTCTCTCGTGTAATGCTTTTCACCTGATTGTATCACGCCCACAAAAATTATTTATTATAATCTCCCTTACTTAAACTTAATTGATTACAAACTTTAATCACATGATATGGTTAGGCTCTGTGTCCCCACCCATATCTCATTTTGAAGTGTAATCCTCATAATCCTCACATGTTGAGAGCAGGACCTGGTGAGGGGTGACTGAATCATGGGAATAGTTTCCCCCATGCTGTTCTTGTGATAGTGAGTGAGTTCCCACAACATCTGATGGTTTTAAAAGCATTTGACATTTCTTTCTATGCACTCATTCTCTCTTACCTGTCACCATGTAAGACATGCCTCTTACCCTTCCACCATGATTATAAGGTTCCTGAGGCCTTCCCAGCTATGCAGAACTGTAAGTCAATTATTCCTTTTTCCTTTGTAAATTACCCAGTCCCAGTATTTCCTTATAGCAATGTGAGAACAGACTGATACATCACATGTACAAAATACCTTCCAGGCTACACCTGGATTCGTGTTTAATTAAATAATGGAGGCCTATATCCCAGCCATAGAGACACATTTCAAAGACCATCAAATCATGTCATCAATTTTTAATAAGAAATGCTAGTAACTTGTTTTCCATCTTGGGCTTGTTTTATGAGCTCTTTAAAGCAATCAAATACTATGTAGTAGTATAGAGGCAGATCCAAGTTTTTCATAAACTTCTATGATTTTACAGTCTTCTTGACAAAGACAAATACATAATTACAAATACACAATTAAGTAATAGACTTTAGGAAGAACCAATTTAATTGAGATGCCCAAATGTTTCAGGTGCATTGACTTTATACTGTATTTGTCCCTACCTTATATTTATCCTAGAATATATCATAGCAAAATTATCTCATGCTATTAAGATTTTTTTAGCATCTCGGTTCTACAACTCATTATTTTTGCTGTTCTCTTAGCTTTATATTATCTGAAAATTTGCTAACAATATCCACCATCTTTACACACGTCCATGAATAAATGATTAACACCAAGCTAAGAGAAGGATTCTAGAGGAAAGTATTAAAACCCTTCTCAAAAGACCCAAATCAGCACTCTTTGAAGGTGACTATGTAAACTGTTGTAAGCTCATCAGATTTTATGAAAATTCGACAAATATTTTGCCATTCTGTGTGCATTTCTATTTTGTTAATATTTATTAAGCTCTGATTTGTTGTAGTGAAACTCATTGTAGATACTTGTGCTATGCTAGAGTTATATAAAGAAGCTAATTTACTCTCAAATTCCTTTTAGTTTCTCCCTCAGTTCCAAGAAATAGAGCATAGGTATTAAAGTGGCAAATGAAGGGGTGAATCAATGTAGATTTAGAACCCTTGTTCACCACTTTCTAGTGATTTGACTTCGACTTAACTATAAGGTTGCTTATATTTGCTCATCTTTAGAGATCAGCAAGAATACATGTCTAATAAGAAGGCTTAGAATATTAAACATGAGCTATATGTGAAAGTATTAGCCTATCACATATTAGGCAATTCATTCAATAACTATTAGCTCTCATTATTATATTGATGTGGATAGTTATGATTACTCATATATACAATTAAAGTGTATATGTTAGAAATGTTAGATATTAGAAAGAAAAATACAAGAGTTTATAGTAAAAAATGTTTTCCCTTTTGGGAGATTATAGAAATGTAAAAACTACATGTGAAAGAAATGCCATTTAAACTAAATATTAAAGGCACTATGATCATAAGGAGGTGAAGAAATATTCTAGATAGATAAAGTGGCATAAACAAATGTACAAATGATAAAGTACACAACATGAACGTGAAATAATAAAAAGTATTTCTGAGATAAAATCATAAAATAACAAGTTAACAGTTTACAACTGAAATTTAAAAATTGAGTAAAAGAGTTCAAGTTTGTCCTAACGAAGACAGAGAGCATGGCATTAAGTTATAGCTGGGATTTTGTAGACTGGTTTCCATTTCAAAATCAGATTCTCCTGCATGAGTTTCCTTGGGAGTCACTGCTGCTCATCAGTAGACTGGTGCCTAAGCTGCCTGAAACCTGATCCTCAGACACTAATATGCTGACAAAGTAACTTTAATATATGTCAATGAATGAGAGAAAATAAGTTTTATTATTCACTATAATTTACTCTGTGTTAGATGAGGCATCACACTTTTCTCTTTTTTTATTTTTCCTGTATCTGTTGTTGTTATGGCAACTACTGTGGCATCTATACTAAAGGGGAGATAGTCCACCTTACAGAAAAAGGATATGCCCCAGAATAAAATGTGTAAGTCCAGAGTATATACAAACCAACATTACTGTGGCTACTATATTTTCTACTTCCACAGAAAAGAAACTAGCCTCCTAAGCAAAGGGTTAACCTATATGCTTGTGCCTATACAATCTAGAAACAAAACAAACTAGAACAAAAGTTGTCAATGCTTCTTCATATGATACGGAAAAGTAACTAAAGAAATAGGGAAAATTGTCTTCCAACAAGCAAACTCAATCCTTGTCATGTTGCCAGGTAAAAAAGAAGTCAATTTGTTGTCAGTAAAGTGGGGGTTTACTGAGTTCTATACAAAAGCTATCAATCGTTCTATGAATCTATATATTGATTTATAAAAATATTGCTCTATCATACATAAATTGATATTGATCTCATGAAAATTTAAAATTTGTAAATAAAGTCCTCATATTAGGGAAATTTATGCCCTCTACTTTTGGGTTACATACTTTATGTCAAGAAATCCATCCTTAATTAGAAGTAAGAATTTTTTTTTTTGAAAATGCAAAGAAAGGTGTTTGTTCCTCCTCACAGTAGAGTGTGACAAATAATTTTTTCCAAGGAACTACAACATAGGCTTCCGTTAAATTTATAGAAGTTCTCAATGTTAGAATTGGAAACAGTATTTAAATATAATCTTCTCCTATATTCTCATTTTATTAAGAAACATACCCCAAACTAGTGACTTATCTAAGAAAAAAATTTTACTCTTTCAGTTAACACATGTTTATTGAGTATTAGTGATATGCCAGGTGCTGTTTCAAACCCCAGAACAGCCCCCAGGTCTCTTTACTATGGAGCCTGACAAAGTTTTCTGTGTGAAAAAGAAGTTAAAGAAATAACCCAGTTGTCCTCAATTTGTAAATGTTAACAAATGTAAATGTTTACAAAAAAAGGAAGGCATGCTTTAAAAATACAGATCCAACAGAAGAGACACAAAAACTTGGGCTAAATATCTTTCAGTAAAACAATCCTTGGAGAAAATTTTTAAGATGAGTGAGGAAGGGGAGAAAGAAAGGCTCAGGAAAATGTTAATTACTTTTCAGTGACACAAGCAAGAGAATTGAAAATTACTGTTAATCGAAGCCACTGCTCAAGTCACAGAAAGTAAATAACTACTTTTCCTTTCAATTTTTTTTCTACTCCAAAGATAGATTATGTCATCGTGCTGTTTGAAATATTAAGATCTAATTAGAAGTCTTATTTTAAAATTATTTATATAGTTAAAATAAATATATTTATTTGGGAAAAATAATTTATGGGCCTTTGCTTACATATTAAGTACTGAGGGCTTTAAGTATGGAAATGTTTTCCATGGGAATATAGAAAAAAAAGTCACAAAATAATGACTTTATTGGTTTTGTTTCTCTTTTTTATTCCAAATTAACATCGATCTAAAAGATTTTAGAAATTATAAAAATAAAATTTAAATATATAATTAAAATTGCTCATAATTCTATCAAGACATGAGCCACATTAATATTATATTCTATAATAAATAGTATTTTTCTATACACTTTTTGAAATCACTAAGATCAGACCATCGATATTTTTGTAATACTTTTCATATTATTTTATATCAACATTTTGTTACCATATAATTTCCCACAATATGATTTTAATTCTAAATAATATTCCATTATATATATTTGACATGTTTTATTTAATCTCTTCCCTATAGTTTCACATTCAGGTTATAGTAAACTTTTATATTTTATTTATATTTTTAAGAAAAAAATCATTGAAATGGTTTTAAAAGCACAGCAACATAACCTTTTTTTAGTCTTCATGGCAAGGCGTTTCCATTTAACTGTTCTTGAATCCTTAATATTTTCTTTACTATCAGTGTACAAAGTATCAGTTATTCATTAGTAAAAATGAAGATACCATCTCCTTCCTCTTTTAGTAGCAACTTATTAGAGGATTTTGTTAAGAGAGTACCTATTTTTTACTTTTTTAAAAATTTTGAAGCAGATATGTACTTGGGTTTTTAGCCTTTGCTTCTAACTAATAACCCTTAAGACTTATCTAGCACATTTTCACTTCATAAAAATTGTTCTCTATGATGACCATACATTACGTATATGGAAATGTATGGCAATCCTCTTTAATGCACTTGGAGTAATTAGATACTTGGTTCATTCAAAATACATTAAATTTAATAACTTATAATGCCTTATACACTACAAAATAGTTACATTTTTATGTGTAAAGGGACAAGGATTGTACCAAAATGAATTCCGAACCAATCACCTGTAAAATACCTGTCCAGTCAAGCAAAGAGTTTATTTTGTAAACGAGAATGGAAAACACATCAATCATGACATGTCAGGAAGAGTAGAAAGAAAAACAAAGGAAAGAGAATAAAGAAAACTGGAGACCTTTAAAGTCAGCTCTGTGTTATTTTCTCCAATTTCTTCATGTGAAAACATGTAAGTCATTACACAAACTTCTGGGCACAGTACCTTTAGGGGTGGAATTTTCTGACTGTTTCATATTAGAATAATCAATGCTTTGGTTTGAATTTAAACTCCAGAACTATTTTTAAATGAAAAATATTACCTTTATAGTCGTACTCTTTTTATCAATCTATATATATGCAGAGACAGAGAGAGATATAAATTATTTGCAAGTTTAGAAGTTTATGTTTGTTAAATATTTAGAAATAGGTATTTATGGGAATCAAAAGACATTTTAATATCAAGAAATACGAGGAGAAAATATTAGTTCTAGAAATTTAGATGTGGGAGATACCTAATGATAAATTCTTTTGGTAAGCAGAAAATTAAACCAACTTTATATAATTGCCTGACAAATTTACTTATTGAGAATTAAGCTTGAGGATTAACAAATATGAAATAGATTACTTAAAGCAAAGAAGCTCAATACTTAATCCAGTAAATGTATTTCAATTCATGGAAATATATTTTAGTTCAGGAGTCTTTTGGTCTGTTTTATTTCTTTCTTTTTATCTTACGTTTGGCCTTCAGTTTTGTGTAGAAGGACAAATGCCTGTCATCTTTACAACCAATATTGGTGCCTTTCAGACAAAAATGTCATTCAAGTGTCCTGTTTAAACTACTGGATATTTAACATCTTATTCTAATTAGGGGATCAGAGTAAATCTAAGTTGCTACAAATCTTCAGGTGGCTTATTGTGCCAAGAAATGTAATGTTCTATCTGCATTTTAAAGACATTTTATTCTTTACAAATGCAGTGTGCAAATGCATCAAGATAATCTATTGTTTAACCTTATGATAGAGGCCCACAATACATTTAGTTACAAATGTTTGATGTTTTAGTATTTCAATATCCAGTGTAATTTTCACCTCTAATATTATCTGAAGAATAAGAAATATAAAGTACCCAAACTATAAGGCAGAGTCAGTGATAAATCTCAGTCTTCTACACACTATTGAAAGTCACATTTATTAAGTACATTGTCTTAGATGGATTGCATGGTGTAAGACGCACGTTGTATACATGTGATGCCGTGAAATATGTGTGTTTGATTTTTTTTCCCAAGATAAAATCAGTGTCTAAAAGGAGGCAAGGATGATAATGATGTTCTCAGCACACAAAGCAACCTTTGACTCTGCCCAGCAGCCTTTGACTCTGCCATGCACTCACTCTGTGCAAGACTGAAGAGCATATGATGAAAGAAGTTAAGCAGAAGCAAGGACATGTTGTGGGAAAAAGGAGTCATTATCTATAACAGAATAAATCAAAAAGGCCACTAAGAGATGCAGCCACTTCAGCGACACTTTCGTGGAAAAATTTCAGCTTCAGTAATTGAAAACTTCATGCAGAAAGAGAGATATTTGAGTTTAGGAAGTAAAAATTTCCAAACCACAAAAACAAAGGAAAAGCAGCCTTCACACGGGATGTACTATTATTGTTGAGGCACAGCTATTGTCTAAAATTATAAAATATGAATCAATGCTAAAAAGGTGATGCTGAGTAATAATCTTGAATATTTTAATAAAATGAATACATCTTCTAAAATTCCGGTCTCCAAATGTAAGATGAGCATGTATGAAGTACAGAACTCTACTTTATCTCTAATAATTATGTTTTGGCATTAACAGCCTGTGGTCTTATTTTCCATTACTACATACATCCAACAGTTCATTATTACTTTTTAGGCATGTATGAAAGATTTTCATTTGATTGATATCTATTAAAAGCAACAACCCAGAATCTACTTTTGTTTTCTTTATACAAACACTTGATTTAAAAATGGCAAAAATAAAAATATAGAAATAGATCAATCAAACAGAAAAAAGAGTTAATTGATATTTAACACTGGACATAGGCAATACAATACAGAAAACATGGTCTTTCAAAAAACGGTGCTAGAACAACTGTATATTCACATGCAGAAAAATCAATCTGTACACAGACCTTATACTCATCACCAAAACTAAGTCAAAATTTATCACAGACCTAAATGTAAAATGAAAACCTACAAAACTCCTAGAAGATAACATAGGAAAACATGCAGAAAAATTTGGATTTGATAAGGACTTTTTAGATACAACACCAATGGCACAATCTGTGAAAGAATTAATAAACTGGAATATATTAAAACTTTAAAAAATCCTCTTCTGTGAAAGACAATGATAAGAGAATGAAAAGAGGAACCAGAGACTGGGAGAGAATAGTTGCTAAGGACATATCTGATAATGGATTGTTACTCAAATTAATAAAGAACTTTTATAACTCAATTATAAGGAAACAACTTATTTTGTAATGGGCCAAATATATCTCACCAAAGAAGACATACAAACGGCAAATAGATTAAAATATGTTATACATTGCATATGGCACCAGGGGAATTCAAATTAACACAACAATATGATATCACTACAGGTCTTAATGATCGTATCTAATGAACAGCCACAACCTAGAACACTGACAACACCAAATGCCAGTGAGAATTTGAGGCAAAAAGAACTCTCACTTACTTCTAGTGGAAATGCACAATGGTACAAAAGCCTTGCAAAACAGGTTGGCAGTTGCTTACAAAACTAAACATACTCTTACCACACAGCCCAGCCATCATGCTCCTTGGTATTATACCCAAAAGAGTTGAAACATTATGTCCTTGAAAAACCTGCACACAGATATTTCAGTAGCTTTATTCATAATTTTCAACATTTAAAAGCAGCCAAGAAGTCCTTCCATAGGTAAATGAATAAATACACTATGATACATCTAGATGAGGGAATATTATTCAGCACTAAAAGTGAAATGAGCTATTAAGCCATGAAGTCACATGTTCTTCCATTAAGTGCACTTCAATGCACTTAGTGAAAGATGCCGATCTAAAAAGTATATATAATGTATGACTGCAACTACATAACATTGTGTAAAAGGTAAAACTAGACACCATAAAAAGATTAGTGGTTTCTTCCAGGAGTTAACAGGAAGAAAAGAATAGGCTGAATGCAGATGATTTATTTTGGGCAGTGAAACTGTTTGGTATGGTATATGTCATATATTTATCTAAACCCACAAAATATTCAATATCGAGTGAACTCTAATATCAACTATAGACTTGGGGTAATAACAATATGTCAGTGTTATTTCATGTATGGTAACAAATGTACCACACATGAAATTCTGTGAGAGATGTTAGTAATGTTAGCTATGAAAGTGTGGGGGCCAGCAGGAAATATATGGGAACGCTGTACCTATCATCCAATTTGGTGAGAACCTAAAGCTGCTACTAGATTTAGTTTTATGTTTGTAATCATTTTATTTGTTTGTTTTGAACTAGTGGAAGCTTAATTGTGTAAAGATTACATTTCTGTCCTCTAGTTCTATTTTGGTTATATTTCAGTAAAATTAAGGCATAGAATGATTTAAAACATTATGTTGCTTCTCTGCTAATTAAAATTTCCCTTTTCAATCTTCATCTAATGTAGCTTTCATTTTCTTCAGTGTAGGTGCTGTACATAAAATAGATACTGACTAAACTTCACTAATCCTCAATTTATACTGAAATACTCCCTGGGTATCTGTGTACAATAAAGGGAAATTAAATTTTTAAAGTAAAATAGTAAAAGAGAAATCTTGCGTTTAAGACATTTAATGAATTTATATAGCATAGTTCCCTTAGAATTGTTACCTTGTATTTACTGGATCTGAGACTTTATACTACTAAAACTAAGATTATTGAATGGCCTCCATACTCATAGACATGATGTAACCATAACCATTCAAATCTGTTTCTATGATTATATTTATTTACTTCATTCCTAGTATATTAATATTAACCAGGGCTCATTTTTAAAACAATATTATATCTGTAATTGGAAAAATTTTAACACTAGCAGGCAGTGTGTCAGGATATATGGTGGATTAGTCCATTTTCACACTGCTTTGAAGATACTCCCTGAGACTTGACAACCTACAGACAAAAGAGGTTTAACTGATTCACAGTTCTGCATGGCTGGTGGAGGGACTCAGGAAACTTACAAACATGATGGAAGGCGAAGGGGAAGAAGCAAGGCATGTCTTTACAAGGTTACAAGAGAAAGACAGAGAAAGCTAGAAAGTGCCACACTGAAAACCATCAGCACTTATGAGAACTTTCTCACCATCATGAGAACAGCATGGGGGGAACTGCCGCCATGATCCAGTCACCTCCTACCAGGTCTCTCCCTCAACATGTGGGGATTACAATTCAAGAGGAGCTGTGGATGAGGACACAGAGTCAAACTATTATCATTCTGTCCTGTCCCCTCTGGCATCTCATGTCCTTCTCACATTTCAACACACAATCATGTCTTCCCAACGGTCCCCCAAAGTCTTAACTCATTCCAGCAGTAATGCAAAAGTCCAAGTACAAAGTCTCATCTGAGACAAAGAAGTTCTTCCACTTATGAGTCTGTAAAATTATAAGCAGGTTAGTAATTTCCTAGATACAATGGGGATACAGGTATCGGGTAAATGTTCTCATTTCAAATGGGAGAAATTGGCCAAATCAAAGGGGCCACAAGCCTCATGCAAGATTGAAACCTGGCCAGGCAGACATTACATCTTAAAGCTCCAAAATCTCTTTTGACTCCATGTCTCACATGTAGGAAAACACTGACACAACGTGTGGGCTCCCACAGCCCTGGGCAGCTCTGCCCCTGTGGCTTTGCAAGGTATAGCCCCTGTTGCTGCTTTCTAGCACTGGCACTGAGTGCCAATGGCTTTTCCAGAAACATGGTTCCAGTCCCACACTTCTCTTTTGCACTGCCCTAGCAGAGGTTCTCCATGAGGGCTCTGTCCCTGCAGCAGACATTTCCGTACATCCTCTGTAATCTAGGCAGAGTTTCCCAAACCTCAACTCTTGCCTTCTGCACACCCACAGGCTTAACACCATGTGGAAGCCACCAAGGTTTCTTGCTTGCACCCTCTGAATTCACAGGCCAAGCTGTAGCTTGGCCCCTTTTAGTCACAACTGGAGCTGGAGTGGCTGGGACACCTGGCACCAAGTCCTGAGGCTGCGCAGAACAGTCGGCCCCTGGGCCTGGCTCACAAAAGCATTCTCCCTCCTAGTCCTCCAGGTCTGTGATGGAAGGGGCTGACGTGAATGTCTCTGAGATGCTTTGGAGACATTTTCCCCATTGTCTTGGTGATTAACTTTCAGGTCCTCATTATTTATGTAAATTTCTGCAGCTGACTTGAATGCCTCTCCAGAAAATGGATTTTTCTTTTATACCACTTTGTCAGGCTGCAAATTTTCCAAATATTATGCTCTGCTTTCCTTTTAAATATGAGTTCCAATTTCAAACCATCTGTTTGTGAATGCATATAACTGAACACTTTCGAAATCAGCCAGGTCACTTCTTGAATGCTTTGCTCCTTAGAAATTTCTTCCACCAGATACTCTAAATCATCTCTCTTAAGTTTAAAGTTCCATAGATCTCTAGGGCAGGGGCAAAATGGTACCAGCCTCTTTGCTAAAGCATACCATGAGTGACCTTTACTCCAGTTCCCAAAAAGTTCCTTATCTCCATCTGAGACCACCTCAGCCTAGACTTCATTGTCCATATCTCTATCAGCATTTTTATCAAAATGATTCAACAAATCTCTAGGAAGTTTTAAACTTTCCCACATCTTCCTTTGTTTCTCTGAACCCTCCAAACCCTTCCAATCTCTGCCTGTTCCAATGTCACTTTCACATTTTCAGGTTAACTTTATAGCAGTACCCAAGTCTACTGATACCAATTCTCTATATTAGTCTGTTTTCAAACTGCTATAAAGATACTACCCGAGACTGGGTAATTTAGAAACAAAAGTGTTTTAATTAACTCACAGTTCAACATGGCTGGGGATGCCTCAACAAACTTGCAATCATGGTGGAAGGTGACGGGAAAGCAAGGCACATATTCACAAGGCAGCAGGAGAGAGACAGAGAAAGAAAGAGCAAGGAAGTGCCACACTTAAAACCATCAGCTCTCATGAGAACCCCTCACTATCATGAGAACAGCATGGGAGAAACCACCCCCATGATCTAATCACCTCCCACAAGATCCCTCCCTTAACATATGGGGATTACAATTCAAGAATAGATTTGGGTAAGACATGAAGCCAAATCATATCATTTGGTGAATAATTATTCACAAGAATCATACTCTATATTCAGTTTTAATTTATCTTGTTTGACTTGGTAGTGTACAAATAATTGAACAATTAGTAAGTTTACTTTGCATTTCTGGGCATTTACTAACTCTATCAGCCTGTCCCTTGAGTAAAGATATTCTCATTTGTATTATGCCAGTTGCTAGTTGTTTTGTTTATAAAATTTAAAAATCTACAGAGAACCATTTCGGGAACTGTACTTTATTCTGACTATACTGATAAGAAAATAAAATTCAAATTTAACATCTCAGACAATTCATCTTTTTTAACTAGATAATACTACTCTGATGAATATTACCCTTTCTTCACCTCTGCTGCCCCATTCTCCTTCTGCTGTTCTTAACACCACTGTACACACTTTCCCTGTAGGTAATCAGTTAGGACATTCATGCATATATTCTTATATCCCCTCTCCTTCCTGTGAAGAAGGGAAACATAATATAAGTATTTCAGTCCTTGGAATTTTTAAGTGGATCTATATACTAGAAATCATCCCACTCTCAACTGGCAGACATCCCCCAATTTCACCTTTTACAGTGCATAGTGCTCCACCGTATGGATATACCATAGGTTTTCTACCAATCTCCTGTGTACTTAAAGATATTTAGATTGTTTACAATATTTTACAAACACTGCTATATTGAATAATCTTATTAATATACACTTTCTAATAATTGGAGCTGTCTCTTCGTGTAGTGTTCTACTTGTAATCACATAAGTGTGTAAGTAGTATTGGTAAAGCATTGTCAAATAGCTGAACAGAAGTACTGACCTAATTTAAATTACCAACAACAATCTGTGAGCATTAGGTGCCTATTTCTCCATGAGATGTGTTCTTTCTTCATGTCATTTACATTCTTTTTTCTTCTGTCTTTATGCTATAAACATTCCCTTGATTGATTTCTTGCTCGTTTTCAATAATCTTTAGTAAATGTTCATCCAGGTCAATTATTGCAGTGATACTTTTTTCACCACAAAAGTTAAGCAAATTTTTATTTCTAAAGTAATCTGATTTATCCTTTCATTACTTTTCAGAGTTCAATCAATTTTTTTTTCCAGTTTTATTGTGTATTTCTGTTTGTCCTTCTTGAAATTCTTAAGATTTTATATATCTTCAAATGCTTGTTTAAATATATTTAATATTGTTTGAGGCATAGTATTACAGTTTTTCTTCTGTTTCATTTCTATTTTTCAAGGAGACATTTTCTACAGTTGACTTGGAAAATTTTGTTTCATGATTTACTGCAATAGTTGTCTACAGATTTTTCCTTTGTTTAATTTTATGATATTGGGGTATTTTCCAGATTTGTGTTTAATGACATTTCCTTTGCTTTTATTTCAAAGTTCAGGTATATGACAAGATTTTTTGTTTTTATGTTTTGCTGATAGTGGCATAGTTGTGAATCCCATGATTTTGCAGTTTTCTTTTATTTTTTAAAGAACTCTGAAATTTCCACTTTTACTTCTTTTGTCTTATTTACCACCCAATTGCCAATATGTGCTTTTGTCTTCCTTATTATTGCCCTTTGTTCCCTTGAGAAGCTATGTCTTTATTAGTTTGACCATTTAAATCATCCTTGCTCATTTAAGCCAAATGTGTCCCTGTATATAGCAATTGTGGCTCTTTATATGGTATCTGGCTCATTAATTTTTTCTTAATTTGAAATCCCTCCTCCATAGTTTGTGCTTTTGTCTTTTCAGTTATTGATATTGTATTTTTAGATGTATGATGAATTTAATCATTTTTTATGCTTTTCCTACCTAGTCTTAACTCAGTCTCTTTCACTGACACTCACCCTGATTTCCATGTGTACTTTTTCTTGTGTGAGTTTGTTCACCATATTCACTACAAAGTCTTGTTGTGCTGTGGCAGTTAGATGGCAGCTTATACAATCATAGACTGGGAGTTCTTTTTCTTTTACTCACAGTTGTTTTTTCTCAGTGTTAGCATTCTTTTTTTCAAGAAATACAAATAGTGTGGGTTCTTCTCAGAACTTTCTTAATAATGAAATAATCTCATATCTTTTAGTATGAAAATTGGGAGAAATTGATTATTATAGATGAACTATTTTCTTCCTTCACTTAGTCTTAAGCTCACATTTTTTTCAAGAGATTACATACTAAAATTGCATAGATAATTTGGATGCTTCCCTAACTTCCCATCTTGACCCCAATAAAAATTTAAATGCCACTGAACTACAACAACCTATCTACACATTTTATTACATTTCTCAACACTTAATAGTTTGGAAGCAATTATTTGGGCTTCAAGTAAAATAATGATTGTAATCCATCATCCCACACTTCAATAATTGTTGAATCTGCATAGAAGATTTTATCATATGCACATTAATTATCTCTAAGTACAAGAAGCTTATAATTCAATAAGCATAAATATTCCAAATTCTTAACAATAGATCTTTATGCATTCTGTACTTCAAAAAAAATTGAATGATTAATTGTTGAGATTTTTCCCTTGTATAACTTTCAAATTATTCCTAGGATGATTGCTCAATAGAGCAAAAGTGCAACCCATTATTCTTATTTTGTAGTTCTTCCTTCCACAAACTTCCTCAGATGCTGTGAATGACAATTACACTTTGTTCTTTGAACTCTATGTCATTATAATTACCTTACCAGCAGTTCTAGTCTTTTAAGTTGTCTTGCCTTTCTATGATGTTCTCACTCAACTCAGGAGCTGTTGCAGAGGCTATGAATGTACACCAATAGTCAGTATGTTCTAGTTTTCTTGGATTCTGCCATGCTTTACTTTACAATTCAGTGTGCATAGGCATTTAAGTTATTTTCAATGGCATGTGAGTAAAGTTATTAGCTCTACTTCTAGACCTGATCTTTAGAAACAATCCCTTCTTCAGCTGTATTGTTAATGCAATGGATTCAAACAACATAGTAGGAAAAAATATGAGTTACTGAATGGCTTCATGCAACAAGGCATGCTCACCACAAGGCATGGGTCACACTTAAAAGCTTTTGTAGTGAAAACTTTTGAAATTTTAACTGTAGTATCAGTAAGCTTATGCTAGGTAATTCAGGCACAATTATCATCTTGGATTGAGATTTATTACACTTCTACATTGCCTGTATTACCAACATTGCCTCTAACGTTGTAATAAGCATGCAAAAATTCTTGTTGAATGGATAGTTTTGTCTACCAATGTAGTTACTTGTGTTGATGTTCTGTTTTTTTTATTGAAATTAAAGTTCAATATTTTTCAAGGAACCCTTGAGTCTATTGAGATATCCTGACCTTGGAAAATTATAATTTATTTTAGGTCTTCAAAGTTAATTTACACTTGTTTCACAGTTTCCTTCATCGAGAAACCTGTAAAAATATCCTGGGACTGAGGCAGAGAATATCATAAAACATCTGTCTATGGTATATTCCAAGTTATTTCTCTCTGATGTAGACACAGTGAGGCACGACCCAGATCATTGCTTAAAAAAGATTTATTTCCATTTGTGGGAGTGCAGTCACCAGAAAGCCTTTAGGTATCAGGCATTGCCTCAGATTCAGAGAGTTGCCTTGCCCAAGGTCATGCCCTCCTTGAAACAGCCTGAATCTTGCTAATGAACTAAATGAGATATAAAGACTTGGACTTTTCTTTCTTTTTTTTTTAACTGTACTTTAGTTTCTGGGGTATATGTGCAGATCATACAGGATTGTTACATAGGTACATAGTACATACATGCCAATATGGTTTTCTGCCTCCATCCCCCAATCACCCATACTGTATCTGGTATTTCTCCCCATGTTATCCCTCCCGAACCTCTCCTCCTCCCGTTGTCCTTCCCCTTGCCCCCCACAACAGACTCCAGTGTGGGATGTTCCCCTCCCTGTGTCCATGTGTTCTCATTGTTCAACATCCACCTATGAGTGAGAACATGCAGTGTTTGATTTTCTTTTCTTGTGGCAGTTTGCTGAGAATGATGGTTTCCAGATTCATCCATGTCCCTGCAAAGGATACAAACTCATCATTTTTTACAGCTGCAGACTATTCCATGTATATGTGCCACATTTTCCTTGTCCAGTATATCATTGATGGGCATTTGGGTTGGTTCCAGGTCTTTATTATTGTAAACAGTGCCACTATGAAAATATGTGTGCATGTGTCTTTATAATAGAATGATTTATAAACCTTTGGGTTATAGAAGATTTATAATCCTTTGGATATATACCCATTAACAGGATTGCTGAGTCAAATGAAATTTCTATTTCTAGGTCCTCGAGGAAGCGCCATACTGTCTTCCAGAATGGTTGAACTAGTTTACACTCCCACCAATAGTGTAAAAGTGTTCCTATTTCTCCACATCCTCTCCAGCATCCGTTGTCTCCAGATTTTTTAATGATCACCATTCTAACTGGTGTGAGGTGGTATCTCAATGTGGTTTTGATTTGCATTTCTCTAATAATCAGTGATAATAAGCATTTTTTCGTATGTTTGTTGGCCTCATATACTTCTTTTAAAAAGTGTCTGTTAATATCCTTTGATCACGTTTGGATGGGTTTGTTTTTTTTCTTGTAAATCTGTTTCAGTTCTTTGTAGATTCTGGGTATTAGCCTTTGTCAGATGGTAGACTGCAAAAATGTTTTCCCATTCTGTTGGTTGCCAGTTCATTCTAATGATTGTTTCTTTTACTGTTCAGAAGCTCTGAAGTTTAATTAGATCCCATTTGTCTATTTTGGCTTTTGTTGCCAGTGCTTTTGGTGTTTTATTCATGAAGTCCTTGCCTATGCCTATATACTGAATGGTTTTGCTTAGGATTTCTTCTAGGGTTTTTATGGTGTTAGGTCTTATGTTTAAGTCTTTAATGCAGCTGCAGTTAATTTTAGTGTAAGGTGTCAGGAAGGGGTCCAGGTTCTACTTTCTGCATACTGCTAGCCAGTTTTCCCAACACCATTTATTAAACAGGGAATCCGTTCCCCATTGCTTGCTTTTGTCAGGTATGTCAAAGATCAAACGGTTGTAGATGTGTGGTGTTGCCTCCAGGGCCTATCTTCTGTTCCATTGGTTTATATCTCTGTTTTGGTACCAGTACCATGCTGTTTTGATTACTGTAGCCTTGTAGTATAGTTTGAAATCAGGTAGCATGATGCCTCCAGCTTTGTTCTTTTTGCTTAGGATTGTCTTGGCTGTGCAGCCTCTCTTTTGGTTCCAAATGAAGTTTAAAGTGTTTTTTCTTCCAGTTCTGTAAAGAAGGTCATTGATAGCTTGATTGGGATAGCATTCAATCTATAAATTACTTTGGGCAGTATGGCCATTTTCACAACACTGATTCTTCCTAACCGTGAGCATGGAATGTTTCTCTATCTGTTTGTGTCCTCTCTTATTTCCTTGAACACTGGTTTGTAGTTGTCCTTGAAAGGTCCTTTACATCCTTTGTTAGTTGTATTCCTAGATATTTTATTCTCTTTGTAGCTATTGTGAATGGGAGTTTATTCACGATTTGGCTCTCTGTTAGTCTGTTACTGGTGTACAGAAATGCTTGTGATTTCTGCATATTGATTTTTTTTTTTTTTTTATCCTGAGACTTTGCTGAAGTTGCTTATCAGTTTAAGGAGATTTGAGGCTGAGATGATAGGGTCTTCTAAATATAAAATCATGTTGTGTGCAAATAGAGACTATTGCCTTCCTCTTTTCCTAATTGAATACCCTTTATTTATTTATTTTTTTCTTGCCTAACTGCTCTAGCTAGAACTTCCAATACTATATCAAACAAGAGAGGTAACAGAGGGCATCCTTGTCTGGTGCCAGATTTCAAAGGGAATGCTTCCAGTTACTGCCCATTCAGTATGATATTGGCTGTAGGTTTGTTGTAAATAGCTTTTGTTGTTTTGAGATATATTCCTTGGATACTTAGTTTATTGAGAGTTTTTAGCATAAAGGGCTGTTGAATTTTGTCAAAGGCCTTCTCTGCATCTATTGAGATAATCACGTGGTTTTTGTCTTTGGTTCTCTTTATGTGGTGGACTATGTTTATAGACTTGTGTATGTTGAACCAGCCTTGTATTCCTGGGATGAAACCTACTTAATCATGATGAATAAGCTTTTTGATGTGCTGTGGTGATCAGTTTGCCAGTATTTTATTGAAGATTTTTGCATCTATGTCCATCATGGATATTGGCCTGAAGTTTTCTTTTTTTGTTGAGTCTCTGCCAGGTTTTGGTATCAGGATGATGTTGTTTTCATAAAATGATTTGGGTAGGATTCCCTCTTTTTGTATTGTTTGGAACCGTTTCAGAAGGAATGGTATCAGCTTCTCTTTGTACATCTGGTAGAATTTAGTGGTGAACCTATCTGGACCTGGACTTTTTTTGGTTGGTAGGCTATTAATTGCTAACTCAACTTCAGCCCTTGTTATTGGTCTATTCAAAGTTTCAACTTCTTCCTGTTTTAGGCTTGGGAGGGTGCAAGTGTCCAGGAATTTATTCATTTCTTCCATGTTTACTGATGTATGTGCATAGAGTTGTTTGTAGTAATCTCTGATTGTAGTTTGTATTTCTATGGAAACAGTGGTGATATCTCCTTTATTGTTTTTTATTGCATCTATTTGATTCTCCCTTTTCTTTTTTATTCATCTGGCTATCAGTATATTTTGTTGATCTTTTCAAAAAAAACAGCTCCTGGATTTATTGATTTTTAAAGGGTTTTTGTGTCTATATCGGCTTCAGTTCTGCTCTTATCTTAGTTTTTTTCTTGTCTTCTGCTAGCTTTTAAGTTTTTTTTATCTTGCTCCTCTAGCTCTTTCAATTTCGATGATAGGGTGTAGATTTTAGATCTTTTCTCACTTCTCATGTGGGCATTTATTGCTATAAACTTTACTCTAGACACTGCTTCAATTGTATCCTACAGATTCTGGTATGTTGTGTCTTCATTCTCATTGGTTTCAAAGACCATCTTTACTTCTGCCTTCATTTCATTTTTTATCCAGTCGACATTCAGGAGCCAGTTGTTCAGTTTCCATGAAGGTGTGCAGTTCTGCATTAGTTTCTTAATTCTGAGTTTGAATTTGATTGCCCTGTGGTCTGAGAGACTGTTTGTTATGATTTCCATTCTTTTGCATTTGCTGAGGAGTGATTTACTTCCAATTATGTTGTCAATCTTAGAGTAGGTGCAATGCATTGCTAATAAGAATGTATATTCTGAGGATTTGTGGTGGAGATTTCTGTACATGTCTATTAGGTCTGCTTGGTCCAGATCTGAGTTCAAGTCCTGGATATCCTTCTTAATTTTCTGTTTCATTGATCTAATATTGACAATGGAGTGTTAAAGTCTCCCACTATTATTGTGTGGGAGTCTAAATCTCTTTGTTGGTCGCTTAGAACTTGCTTTATATACCTGGGTGTTCCTATATCGGGTGCATATATATTTAGGATTGTTAGCCCATTCTTGATGCATTGATCCTTTTACCATTATGTAATGCCCTTCTTTGTCTCTTTTGATCTTTGTTAGCTTAAAGTCCCTTTTATAAGAGACTAGGATTGCAACTCCTGCTTTTTTCAGCCCCATCAAGTCATTTATATTCTTCTCTAAGCTGTTTTTTCTAGTTAGCATCTCATCTAACCTTTTTTCTAGTTTCTTAGTCTCTTTGCATTGCATTAGCACATGTTCTTTTATCTCTGAGAAGTTTGTTATTACTCACCTTTTGAAGCCTGTTTCTGTCAATTCATCAGATTCATTCTCCATCCATCTTTCATCCCTAGCTGGTGAGGAGTTGTGATTCTTAGGAGGAGGAGAGGCGTTCTTGTTTTTTAGTGTTTTCATTCTTTTTGTGCTGGTTTATTCCCATCTTAGTGGCTTTATCTATCTGTGGTCTTTGTAGTTTGTGACTTTCGGATGGGGCCTCTGAGTGGATGTCCTTTTGTTGATGATAAAGTTATTTCTTTCTGTTTCTTATTTTTCTTTCTAATAGTCAGGCCCCTCTGCTGCAGGAGTGCTGGAAGTCCACTCCAGACCCTACTTGCCTGGGGATCACCTGTGGGGGCTGCAGAACAGTAAGGGTTGCTGCCAGTTTCTTCTTCTGTTATCTTCGTCACAGAAGGGTACCCACCAGATGTCAGTCTGAGCTTTCCTTTATGATGTGTCTCACTGGGTATACAGGGGTTGGGGAGCTGCTTGAGGAGACAGTCTGTCCTTATAGGAGCTCAAGAGCTGTGCTGGGAGCTCTGTGTTCCATGTGGAGCTACTGTACAGGTACTTTAAGTCTGCTGCAGCAGAAATCATAACCCTCTCTTTTCCCAGGTGCTCTGTCCTAGGAAATCAGCTTTATTTATAAGCTCCGGTCATGCTGCTGCTTTTTTTCATAGTTCCTCTGCCCTGCATGGGGTAGTCTAGTCACAGTCTGCCTGCAGAGGCATTGCTGAGCTGCTACAGGCTCTGCCCAGCTGCTGTGTGAACTGCCTTGGTAGTGGTGGTCGCCCTTCCCCCCCACTAAGCTGGACCATCCTGGGTCCAGCTGCACTTGCTGTGAAACTCTCAATCCAGAGTGTTTCAGATTGCTTGTTTTGTGGGGGTGGTATCTGCTGAGCCTGATCACCTGGCTCGCTGTCTCTGCTCCCTCCTTTTAAGTTGAACAGGCGGCTCTATCTCCAAGGCGTTCCAGGTACCAGTTGAAATGGCCACCCAGATTTGTGTGAGTTTCTGTGAGTCGACCTGGCACTGGCTGAAACCACCATACTGAAAATTCGTGGTGCTCTTCCGTCCGGGCAATCTCCTGATCTGTGGTCAGCGAAAATTTGTTTGGAAATGTGGTGGGCAGTCACCCTCTGTGTTGTTCTTGCTGGGAACTGCACTCTGGAGCTGTTCTTATTCTGGATCCTCCTAGGCTTGGACTTTTCAACCAGATGCAAAACACTCTAGATGGCAATATTCCCATCAGAGCTCCCTACTGTTTTGAGTAAAGTTTTGTTGGACCTTTATTTTAATTGAATTGTTGTACTTCTGTTTTCTTGTTTTCTTCATGTTGAGTCTAATACACATCTTACATTCTAAACTTTATTTCAATGTATGTTTCCAGAGTACCCAACTCACCACGCTTGACCATATGTTATTATTCTTAATAACTAAACAGGTTTTAAAAAGTCTCTCCAGCAATCTAAGCCTCAATGAAATCTTCTGTGTTGTCCCAAATTGTCTGAGGAAAGAATGTTTCCCAGGTCCTGAATGTGATAATCTATTATGATAGTTGGTAAAACAATCTCAATTAATTATATAACTGAGCAAAGCATGGCAATTAAATATACAAAAAAAAAAAAGAACAAACAAAATAAAAGACTAGCTGGACTGGTTAAGGAAATAACAAAAAAGGAGAAAAGGAATAGTAGAAAAATCAGCAGGAACTAAGGGCATTGGCATAAGCAGGTATGTGATAGTTGTATTGCAATGCTGTCTAAAACAAAGTAACATTTGGTCCTACATAAAACAACTTGCAAAGATATCATTTTTGTGAGTGTGGCTACCATCCAAAATAGCATGTTTTTAAACATTTCACTAAAAATGAAACCTGTTTTCCAACCAACTCCCAAACAAAATACAATAAAAAACAAAAGCCAATTACACTAAGGCAAATGAATAAAGGAACCAATGAATAAATATATTTGAAACAAATCAAACAACAAGCAAATAAACCCTCTAATGATCTATTGTCATAACAATTACACAATGTCCCTAGGGTCTCAATCAATATGGAGATTGAATGTTCCTGGAAGCATTGCATTTGTACCTGCTACTCTTATTCTGCAATGGTACTTGAAGGATCATTTGTCCTGGGCAACAGGAATAACAACCAGAGTGCAACAACAATATTAAGGCAATATATCCTGTAGTGCTCAGCAGCTGAACTGATAATTGGTTAAGTAAACCAGATACTAAATCAGAAAGGATGGAAACAAGCCAAAATGACATGTGAAAATAGAATGTCTTGAGACAGCAAAGTGCAAACCAAATGATAGTTTGGGGTCACATTTTATGAAATAGGGAGTATTCACTGATATTTTAAAACACACTGACACTATTTAGAAAGAAAACTAAAGGCATTGATTTGCAACAGATATCTAGAATATGTAATAGTAATTAAATATTAAGTTGAGAAGGATTGTGATTCAGAGACACAAAATATAGTATCAAAATATTCAGTCTGCAAGTTAGATGTCACATACACTGCTAGTTTTTTTCTGAAAAATTATCCCATTATCATATAAATTTCAAAGTTTGCAGATTAGTTAAATAGCAACATTAAGAGTCAGAGTTTCCTTTCAAAAAAAATTGACAGAGTAAAAGGATGTTAGACATGCTTGACAAAGTGATTATGATTGTTCTGTGATCAGTTGCAACAATTACTGCCACAATTGTTTATATTTTTTTAAAAAACACCATTTTTAGCAGAACCAAATTTAGCTAATTTAATTGAAGGATAGAAACTTCCTTCCATGTTCTACAATATTCAGCTGAGGAAAATGGAGTCCAAAGATTTCACATTTTCTAAGTGACAATTAGGGAAATGCAGAGTTTGCAACAGTGTGCATATGTTTTCTAGCTTTCAAGGTCAGCTATCTCCCATCCAATTTTCTGTAAATATAAATTCACTCCATGAACAACTATTATATTCCTCATAAAATCAGTATGTTGGTAAGCCTCTGTCAAACTAGTAGTAAGTTACATCAGAAGCGAAATTAAAGAGGAGACTCTCATCACAGTATAGAGCCAGAAATGAAGACAACTTCTGTTCTTCTGCTAAGTGCTGCAAGTAAAAATCAGTATAAAATGGAAATGAAAAGTCCTGAGCCTTACAATATACTGTATTTATTGTCCAGATTTGACCACATATCCACACACCCAAACACTCTGTGACAAAATCTGTGAAAATTGTGCTTGCACTGGAATTCTGGAAAGACACCTGAGTCTTTGTCTCATATCTGGACTTTCTTTTGATCCTATCATCAGGCTGCAAATATTTATACACACTATAAATATTAATTATCCAGCCATAAAATGTTATGGCCAAGAGACTTTAGCAAATTTAAATATTTATTTGGTTTTAAGCAGATTTCAATAGATCATTTAAGTTACATTCAATCTAATTAAGAAGTCTCATGAATTGTATATTTTACATAATAGATTATGTAATCTGTAATACAACATGCAAAATATAGTTCAAATTCAATAATGAAAATAAATTCAGTTCAAACTACTTTTAAGATACTCTACAAATGTCACTTTTAAAAAATAGCCAATGTGTGAAGTCAGTTATTCATGAAGACCAAATGCTTCAGATTTCCACCACAATTTAATAAAATTAGCAAATAAGTCTGGTTTTGCTACAAATATTTCAATTTGCCATTCCTGACTGATTTAGTAATGGAGGTAAGAGTAATTGGTATACTTTGAAAATCACCAGTTTAACTAAGTTTAATCACATGTTAATTTTTGCAAAACGGAATGAATTAAACTCTTGTATTTTTTAAATTTTTTAAAATGTATGTCAGACCCAAATCTTAGTTTTGCCTTTTATCTTAAATTCAGATATTTTTATATCCATTTTCAGCAAACGCATTTGAACACATGTGAAGTGCTCCTCATGCAGCTCTTCAAACTTTGTTCTTGAGTAAAATAATTTTTTTGTTCTAATTGCATGACCAAATTATCATATGGGAACTGTCATGTTTTGCATAACCCATTTTTGTCCCACCATTGATTGGTCCAAAAATGGTGACTTGACTGGAGATGAACCAATGATACCATTTTAGCAGTATTACTGCAGATGACTTGTTTAAGGACAGATACTATATTATTCAGAGTTTTCAAGAGAAAGAGAACCAACAAGATATGTATTTCTGAGGGAGATACAATAATTTATTTTCAAGAATCGCCTCATGCAATTACGGAGCCTAGCAACACTGATGTCTGCAAAGTATCCAGCAGGCTGGAGACCCAAGAGAGGAGCTGATGTTGTTCAAACCTGAACTAGCAGAATGCTTTATTTTCTAGGGTAGATCAGTCTTTGTTCTATTAAAACCTTTAACTGTTTGAATGAAGCTCACTCACATTGCGGAGGGCAATCTATTCTGCTCAGTCTCCTGATTTAAATATAATCTCATCAAAAATAAAAATAAAGATAAATAAAACACCCTCATAAGAACATTAAAAATGTCTGACCCAATATCTGAGCACCACAGTCCAGTCATGTTGGCACATGAAATTAACCATAAAAACACCTTTGTAAATCTGGAATAGTCAGATCTCTTGTCCTGGAACTTAGGTCAAGAAAAAGCACAATTCATCCAGATGTCCAGGATGAGGTTGTACTTGAAATTTCCAGCTGCCACTTGTATTTTTGGTTGTATAAATAAGGTATTCTGAGATTAAAAAATCATAATAATATCCCCCAAAATAGTAAAAATGAACAACTGGAAACGCCCCTACTTCCAATTATTCATGAAGCTCAAGTGTTTCACTATTACATCACAATTGAATTAAATGAGCAAGTAAGTCTGTTTTTGCTACAAATATTTCAATTTGACATTCCTGACAGATTTATTAATGGAGGTAAGAGTAATTGTTTGAGAGGAAGATTAAATGAAGAAAGTTAAAGGACTTCTGGTATAATATGTGCTTACAGAAAAACAAGCAATAGAATTAAGCCACTAATACATTACCAATTTTTTTTAACCTCCTTTTTATGGAAAGTATACATCTGGCTTTTCAGTTGAGTAAATAAGCTTTCTTTACTCTGTAGTGTCATTTTATTTCTAAAAGCACTGGGGTACAAGAAGATGCTAATGGAACTGTTCTTCTTATTGTTGGTTCCTAATTCATGAAGAAAAATAAGCATAGAAAGTCAACGTTGAGAATTTGTGATTTTCCTTTCTAATTTTCCCAATGTCAATGTCTTTTGTCACTTACCAAGTTTCGATTCCCTTTACCAACAGAAATATTACATGGCTAACCTTCTGTAATAGTGTCTCTTAATTAAATTATCTGAATTACTATGTTCTGAATCTGATCAATCAAACTATATTAAGAAAAAGATGCTAATAGTTTAATGCAGGATTTCTCAAATTTTCTTTTAAATGGATCCTATTTGAAAGAAGATATTCTGGAGGGAAGCTGAGGCAGGAGAATTGCTTGAACCAGGAGGCAGAGGTGGCAGTGAGCAGAGATCGTGCCACTGTCCTTTAGCCTGGGCGACAGCACAACAACACTCTGTCTCAAAAAACAACCACCACCAAAAAAATGTAAACCTTATTTAAATTTAATTATTATATAATTATAAATTCATTATGCTTATAACTTTTATACAACCATAATGATAAAAACACAAAACAAATGCAAATAAATCTATAAAATCAACTAAGCTGAAATTAAAAATAACCTAATGGGATGTACAATGTTTAATGAGGAATTTTAGTCACATCATGGCTGTGACATTTGATATTGCCTGCTATGACTGATATGGTTTGATAATCTCACAGTTCTGAACCTAGAAGTCAGAGATCAAGGTGCTAGTAGGGTTGACTCCTTCTGAGGGCTTCAAAGAAGACACTGTTCTAGGACTCTCTCCTAGCTTCTGGGAGTTTATGGCAATCTTTAGTGACCCTAGCTTGTAGATCTCTGCCTTCATCTTTACTTGGTGTTTTCCCTGTGTCTGTGTCTCTTTGTCCAAATTTCTGCTTTTTATAAGGATACCAGTTGTTACATTGAATTAGGGCTCACATTAAGTGACTTCATCTTAACTTATTAATCATATCTTCAATGACTTTGTTTCCAGGTAAGATCATATTTCTAGGATACTGAGTTATGTCTTCAACATGGATGTTGGGGAAGGGGACACAACTCAGTTGATTACCATATATCTCTACAAGCTTGGACCAGGTGAATAAATTCTCCCCTACTTTTCTTTGCATGAAGTTCTTTGAAACCTTCATTAAACTATATGTCATGAAATTTTTCTCATTTTTTTTCAACTTTATGTTAGTACCTCTTTGTATAACTTACCACCTAGTCACTGAAACCATCATCAAGTAGCCAAAAAGTTTAAAGTTCCTATCCACGTCTAGAATATGCTTAAACATATTTTAAACATATAATCATCAAAAAGATGATAAAACTTTGTTTAAAAACAGAATATTTATTGTTGAAGCTCATGCATAAACTCTAGTTTGAGAAACACTGATTCAATGTGTGTAGCAGATGCCTTGTGGTCCTGCCCAAATCTCCTTGGCACTCACAGTTTTGACAGCTTCTTACTGCAAACACCTGTTACTCTCTGTCTGAAGGCATTCTTTGGCTATTACATTTTTCTCAGTCTGTGGGCAGGGGTCAAGCAAAAGTGCAAACAATTTAAAGCCCTCATGAGTAGTATAAAACCAGTTGATGGATGGAGTTGATGAACGGGGATCACACTTTGGGTGTAATAACTTGGAAGCATGGCCTAGTGGGACTGAATCTCAGTTACTGACAGTGTTAACTTGCTCATTTATGCACCTGTTTTGACTTCCTTTCTTCATCTGTCTCATACTCCTGCTCTCCTCCCAGCACTTCTTAGGATGACCTACCAAATAAAGTGCTTGTACTCTATTCCCATTTCAAGTTATGCTACTGTGAGAAACCAGCATAAAAGAATATGCTAGCTATAGCTAGAAGCACACATTTTAATAAAGATACTCTTGAGCTATCTCAGCTAAAGAAATGATTTTGCTCTAGGAAAGCTATACCAAATGAGTAAAGGTTCTGTAGATTCCAATTATAAACAATTTTCCAATCTAATCTTTCATTCCCATGATCCTACTTTCAGAATTTCGCCATTTCTCACAGTCTCAAGGAATATCATTCTGACTCCACTCTTCTAAGTACATATCCCAAAATGACACAGCATTCAGCCCTATTAAAAGTCCCATTTCCTAGCACACTTTGACATACAACCTTTGCTCTAGTAATAAGCAGGACAACAAAAACACTGAAACCTCCTCTGAAATAAATGATCCTTTCATGTCTCTACCTCATTTGTGCTTTATCCGCTGCCCATAATTTTCTAGGGGAATGTCTGCCAATTTCCAAAGGACACTTCCCTTATTTTCTGCCATCTGTCTATCATGCCCATTATGCATAGCTAGGATTCAAACTTACTGGTCATACAATTTTATGACTGTGCTGTTATTAACGCATATACAAATATTATAAATATTTTCACAGTTTTTTCATCTGCCATATATCAAACACCTTGAGGAAAATAATATTCAGCCCCAGGTTTCCTATGCCAGATTGGTAGGGGCTCATTAAGATATTTAATAAATGACTAGGCATTGCTGTAACTTGTAATGATCAAGATTCAATGTTTATTTTGAAAATTTGTTCAATATGGTAAAATACCTCACTGAAGATATTCTGACAAAATATTAGGGTGAGTAGCCAAGTAAAAATGCATCCTTAACTCCCAAACTTCAATTACACACTTTTTCTGCTGTACTGTTTGACATAGCCTCCTTAAAGCCAATTCAAAACTGACTTTTGACACGTTTGCTCTTGCTGAATGGCAAACAATCACATTAATTATTATAGGTTTCTAGAGATGGAGAAGTATACTCTGGTTACTTCAGAGTAGTGAAAGTTTGTTCCTTGTATTCAGGGGTAATTAAGAAGAGAAAGCTATCTTAAGAGTTTTACCATCAGCCCTTGGGAAGAAATAATATTTTTCACTTTGTTGGCGATGCAGTAGCTGACTCAGTACTCTTCAGCCTGCATTTTCATTCTAATCAGATTAATGTGAATTCCCTTTCTTTGCCTTTTTCTTAAATATCAATATTTTCTGATGACTTTCCTCATTTAGCTTCCCGTTTTTATTTACCTATTTCCATACTAATTCATCCATGATTTGCTTTAGTTTCAGATATGTATAAGTAGCACAGATATGTCTCTGAAACATATTCATAGCTCTGGATACATATTTTATTTTTAAAATATATTTTTAAATAATTTAATGTGGAAATCATCCCATATTTCAGCCGTCCTAACAAAATTATTATTCGTTTTTGAAAGTTTCCTTTCATTTTTTAACATATGCTTATACACATTATATAGCTTTAAGTAATGGTGCATTTACAATTTAGAGCCTGATGTTTACTTGACAATATATCATGCTTATTTGCTATTTTTAAAACTTCAACATTATAACAGCATGATATATTTAGAGAATACCATTTAGAGAATACCATTTAGAGAATCATTATAGTATAATTTATCATTCTATTGTTTTGGAGTGTATTGGCTGTCCTCAAAAGTTTCATGTAATATTTCAAGGATCATTTGCATAGTTAGATTTTCTGACTCTCATTTTTGCAGATTAAAAAAAACACATAATCAAGACTGAAATAAAGAATGAGTACAATCAAAATGCATGGTTCAATAGCTTTGACAAATATTCTAACAAAAATATTCATAAAAATTATTAAGGCATATACCTTTTGTTGCCATTTTTATCTCACCATTCATTCAAGTATAAAATTACTTTAACTTATCAAAAGAAATAAAATTGTGTTAGTATTTTCAATTACGTTTATTTGAACCATTTTAACAAGTTAAGGATTGTTTCATTATCTGTTTAGCAGATAATTCTGTCTGTTTTTGCACCATTCTTTCATGTACATTGCTTTTATTTGTTGGCAGATTTGTACTGCTAATTCAATTTTAAATGTGTTCTCTTAGAAGTATGTTAATCCATATTGTTAAAAGTTTTGTAATCCCTTACATAATTGTAATTATATTATATTTACCTCCACTTTATTGGCATGAGCAAATGCACATTATTATAAAGCACTCAGAAATATTATTTAAATTTTTGGCCACATCTTGTCACATGAATAAAACATAATTTACCTATCTGTTGTTCAATTGTCCACTGAAATTATTTTTGCTTTTCCTAAGAAAATATGGTGACAGATACATTTATGCAGAGAGCCTTTCTAATATTTTTAGATTACTTTCTTCAGAGAAAGACTAATATTTGTGCACTGTGTACACTAACTGGCCCATAATAGTGTCTCAATACATATTTTAAATAGATCAAAGTTTGAATTGAATATTCAGAATATATAAGGTAATTTTCTTTGTCTACGCCTACTAGTTCATGCCTAAGGTACTGATCACAGTTCCTGATCATATCTTAAGAGGTATATAGTCAACACACTTTGATTCTTCCTTCTTTTAGGATATTGAAAATATTTTCAATTAGAATATATTAATTCAATTTAAAAATTGGGCCTAAAAATATAAGATTGTGGAAAGATACACTAAAATCTGTCTTGGAACACTTTCCAGCCAGTCTGAAGGGCAATGCATTCTACATAGTTCTCAGGGGTTTTGCTCATCAGGTAGTCATTTCATATTAGTCTCGCCACCAATTAAAATCTACAATGTTAATTTTGTTAATGATTCATCTCCTCCATTGCTATGGACTGAATGACTATGCCCCCCAAAATGCATATTTTGAAACTCAAATTTCCAGTATTTGGAAGTAATTAGCTAACGGAGGTATAAACATTCCTGACAGGGATCCATATCCTTATGAGAGCCAAAAAGATGATCACTCTCTCTGCTGCAGGAGTATACAGCCAGAAGGCCTCCATCTTCAAACCAGGAAAAGGGCCAGGATATATATGGGCCAGCACCTTGATCTTAGACTTCCCTGACTTTAGAACTATGAGAAATAAATGTCTGAGTCACCCAGACTACGGTGCATATTGTAGCAGCCGGAACTAAGACACCCATGCTGTTATATTTGCAGAAAAAATTGCAGACCAAAATTAGTCCTTCTCATTTAATGTTTTTAAATGCCATCTCATTGTTAGTTATCTTTTCATGTCATTGCCATAATTTAATTCTGACTCTCTTTTGTAAAATAATGGTGAGCTCCCAGGCCTTTGTGTCCTCTATACATTCAATGAAGAAGGTGTCGATTTCTTTCTGTGAAGATTAACTACAGATCCCTGCTTCCATGTCATGACATCACCTGAAGTATTTATAGGTAGGTAGGTCATCAGGAATCTATGAAAACAGCAACATCTATAAGAAATGTTTAAAATAATTACAAACTCACTGAATTCTACCATCAAATCTATCATGATTTTTTTGTCTTATTTGTAATTTTTTTGAAAGCACTCATTATTTTGCCTAAATTTTATTTAATCTGATGATGCATAATAATATACAAAAAATGTCGTGTGTATTTTGAAATTAATCTCTCTCTTATTGAAATTCACTGGTCCAAACATTAACTTAATAATCAAAAGTACAATTAAAAACAATAATTACAAGAAAAATCATAACAAATTGCTATAAAATAGATAACCATGTAGTTATCTGTATCCACTAGTGTAGAATTTTAAAATATTGCTGGACTCTCACTATAAAGTAAATCTTACAGTGCCTCACCATTTTATCACATATTAATTTGAGTCTTAAGTGCAGGGATGAAGGATGGGTGAGAAATAGAGTGAAAGGTATTTACTATTCACATCAATTATTTTGGGAGGATATAGATGTAGTTTCTTTGGCATGACACCCTCCTTCATGCATATGTATTACTCCATCATATTGACAAATAGAAACATATGTTCCTCTAACATTAACTAAAGTATTGCATAATATTAAAAGACCAAAAGCACCACAGATGCTAAGAAAAAATCATCTGAATATTACACAGCTGCTTCTAGAATTCTACCAACTTTTGTGTGAACCTATTGTACCTGGGTAATCACAGCCATATTCAGAATACAGTTTATAATTTGTCTTCTTTAAAAATTGAGAACACCACCTGTTTTCATTCTGCTCAAAAAAAAAAAAAAAAAAAAAAGGCTTGAGGTTTGATAGGATTAGGAAACACATTCAGTCTTGGTTTTTAGCTGGCCCATTTTGAAAATTGAGGTCATGGATGATGGCTTCCTGAGTGGGGCAGCAAAAGCAATGGTAATGGAGAAACATTAAAAAGATTCAGATGTGCGGTTCTAAGAGGCATTCGCAAATGTGTGAGTGCACTGACATGCTTGATTATGCAAAAGCTGAGCTGTGCAAATCATAATAATAAGCTTTCTCATTAGATTTCCTGCATTTTCTGCTTCTTGATCAGCCAGAAATATGGCCAAGTGTTCCTATTCTTTTGAAATTTCCCATTTACACTTGTTTTAATTACTCAGAGAAAAATAGGGAAAATAGAGCAATGAAATGAGATTTTAATTAAAGGGAGAAAATGTTAAAATGTCGTAAAACTAAAAGATGTGTTTGCTTTGGTTATAGTTAGCTAGAAAACAAAATTTTACTTGGCACTCACAAAAGTTAAATCAGTTTACAAGTCAATAACTAAGTAAAATAATGTAGTGCAATTATTTTTAAAGTAAACCTAAACTTGATCATTTTGGAAGCCTAATTGAATATTTTCTTTCACAAAGACAGGTTTTATTCAAAGAATCAGGGTCATCAAGAGCATAATAATAAAAGAGAAGTAGTTGAGAGAAATGGCAAGACTAAAAACATTTTGCAGTTTTAACATATGTTCAGATACTCAAAATCATTTTACAAGTTCACAATGTAGATTACCATTTTGAGCTGGAATGACTAAATATAGTTACTTATGCAAAAACAAAAAATAAAATGAGGAGCTCATTCAACATGACTAATGCTATCTTCATACTTTTGATGTATCAATGTCTTGTAGCCCAACAATACATTAGAATAATTTTGTACAACAATCACTGGGTTTGTTAGGCTTCCAAATTCAGTATTAATTAAGTCAATGACCAGGAGAAGCCACAGAGATCTTTGATCTAAGTTTTATGCATTGACACTGGATAATTAAGCAAATCCAAATATTTTCACCTGTCGTAGATAAAAGCAGAGCAATTGTTTCCTTTCATGTATTTGGAGGTAAATGCTAGTTTGCTTGATTGGTACAAGATATTAAAAATTATGCTTCATAAATTATTTATGTCCATGTTACCATGAAAGGGAATCTAAATAGTAGACAAAGGTAGGAAGTAATTTAAAGATCCATTTTGAACCTCAAAATGTTATGTTATAGAGGCAACAACCTCCAGACTTACCAGGCTCAAGAAAATGGATATTTAAAGCCTCATCTTCACTGCTTCATTAATGATCAAGAACAAACACATACCATAAGAAGATGGACACTCCAGTGTCCAAAATCTGACTGGTGTCTAGAGATTACTTCCGATTATCTCCTATGAGCTTCCTCTGTACCGCAAGTTGGGTCACCACAGTGACTCACATATTTCAAACATCACTTGTGTGCCTATTTAGAATATTAGCAACATTCGGTTTTTTCTAAGTCTTTCCGAGCGCATAGTGTCACCTAGTTTGCATTCTCCATGACCTAAATATGTATTCTACTTTTTTGTATCTTACACATTTCACTCCCTGAATTTTATTGTTCGTTCTCTGAACTCTTACAACACGCAAATGTGGAAACCATATAGGAGTTCACTCAGGAAAAGATCACAAACACTCAGGAAAAGATCCCGTATTCCTCTCCTCTCTCCCAGTTCTCTCTCCTCTCTCCCTGTTCCTCTGCTCTCCCTGTCCTCCTCCCTCTCTCCCTCTCCTTCTCCTCCCTCTCTTCCTGTCCCTATCTCTCTCCTCCTTCTCTCCCTGTCCCTCTTCTACTTCTCTCCCTGTTCCCCCTCTTTCCTTTCTCGCTGTGCCTCTCCTCCCTCCGTCTGTTTACACAATATGAGCGTAAAGCTAAAGTCATAGGCAACTTTAAAGACATAGATCGAAATACTATTAAACGTAGAAAACTTCCATACCTTGAAAGCTCACTTCAACCGCTTTCTGCCCAACTTCATATTTTAAAGTTTTTTAAATGTACATACAAATTTGAGAAACTCCAAGAAGCCTCGGAAAACCCCTTATGGATTACCTTAGCCCATGGGCCTCAAAAATAAGACATTAAGTTTTTCGATGGCATAGCTATTACAAGTTTTATCTTAAATTTCCTTGAAATTTAAGACTATATTAAAACATTGTAAAAAGTAGTATAAAAAAATCATTCTGTTTTTCTGAGATGGAGTCTCACTCTGTCACCCAGGATGGACTACAGTGGCTTGATCTCAGCTCACTGCAACCTCCACCTGCAGGGTTCAAGCAATTCTCCTGCCTCAGCCACCTAAGTAGATGATCACATAACCCTTTCATGAGAGCAAAATATCTCAGCACTAAAATCCTCACACCACCCGCTTTTTTTCCGCAATGACCTTAATATTATACCCTAAAAGTATAAACACTGGTAGTCGCACTCCTCAATAGTCAGGTACACGGTTAACATAAACTTTCCCAAGCAGCTTTTATCTCAGCTTCAGAAAAGTTTGCTTTGCTTTCCGCAAGGGGCTACTTTCCTCCATCCACGATTCCGGACTGCAGAGAACAGTTTTAGGACCCTTAGGTTAATCTGGTCTTCATTACTTCAACTCTTCTTCACCTCACCATCCTCCTACCTCACATAAATTTATGATTATTCCTTCTCTGTGACCTCCAACTTGCTCCTTTTTTGACGCAATTGCTAAGCATTCACTAAGAGAATCCAATCAAAATGCCCTTATGGGGCTGACGTACAGCTTCAACTGACACAAATAACCAATTATACAATCAAAATTTTAAGAGCTTACATCTGAGCAGTTTTGAATACTTCACTACATTAATAATCCAAATTGTGATTTTTGTCATTAGAAGGAGGAGTAAGGAAATTAAATTTGGTTATTATTTCAATAGCTACAAGTAATATGCAATTTATAGCAATATATCTAGCATTACGGAGAGAGAAACATTTAGATTAGACTATGTATGTTATACGTAGGGAGGGACAGCCCTAATCAGCAAAACATATAATGAATAACATTTGAATTATACTAGGAGAAATCTGTCCCAACCATTCCAAACTAGGAAACTGCTTTTCTTTCCCATGGAAGGTCTGCATCCTGATCATGTTCCTCATTCGTCCATATGACCAGATACACTTACTAGTTTATTTCTCTAGCAATATTCTACAAGTTCTTTTCTCATATTATACGTTTTGCTACCATCTCACTAACTCAGCATTTCATGTGTGAATTTATTTTCATAGACTGTTTAAGATATACGATCCTTTAAGCCAAAGTCATGCCTTAATGAGATGGTGCTTCCTCAAAATTGACCATTTATTTTTTCTCTCTCACAAGACTTACTCTGCCTAAAACTATATGTACCATAAAATAATATACTTTTTTTCTGGCTTATTTTGCCCACTATTATATACTCAAGGCTGAATACAGAGCTAGCAAATATAAGAGTATTTTTAGAACAAGTTGGAAAATTACTAAATAAATACAAGTGTCTCAAATCTTACCATAAGAATTACTTTCCATGCAAAAAGACACTGTTTTTTGACGAATATATTTTAGTTTAACTTATAAATTGATCATGCTAAACAGTATGATATATAAAACACATAACTCCATATTAATTCCAAAATCAAACCAAAAAGAAAACTCATTTTCTTTTCGGTCTTAGGCAATGTTAGAGAGTTGATTGATTTTATAAAGTGTCAGCAAACTTAATAATCTGTAAGAACTTCCTGAGGTATCCTCCTTAACTCTATAACATCTAACATCTTCCCTTAGCATTTAATATGTTTACATTCATCAGACACTCCAGTAAGAATTTTTACCCAGGTCCAGTTCTTTGGTAGAGAATCTCTCTCTGTCTCTGTCTCTGTCTCTCTCTCTCTTTCTCTCTCCCCTACTTTGCTGAATTGTAGGAAATTGTTTCCATGTGGTGTCTCTTATTACAGACTTTGGGCAAAGAGTGCGTTATTCAACAACACACTGATCTCTGACTCCTCCAAAAGATGCAACAGAAATATTCATAAATCTGGAAATAAATATTCACAGGCACACTCTATTAAATCTTAAAACTGATTCTAGTCACTCTTGATATTTCTTGGCAATCTCAAACATGATAAATTTTAATTTTTTGTTCTCATTTGTTTCTTATTTTCAAAACATTTTAAAATCTCAATATTCTGTTAAAAACAGAGGAGTGCTTGTGATCAACATGTAGGACTCCCTTAACTAACCTAATCTAATTTTCTTAGGTTACTTTACTAACATTCAATCCATTAAGAAATGGTGGTGCTCTTTAGGCTGCAATTCTGTATGATCATTTGCAAACTGCCTTAATTTCCCTATTTAATTTTTTTTTCAAATGAGACCAACGAATCCAATTAATATTAACTCCACAAACAATTAATTTTATATTAAAAATAAGTAGCTTCAATTGAACACAATTCTAGTCAACTAATAGAATTTAATGCTAATTTGGAAATGACAAGGAGCAAAGAAGGTTGGATTTAGATGTGAGCTGTACTTCAAAAAAAATTCCTTGAATTTGGGAAGAATGTTGTTAAAGTTTCACAGCCAGCAATGACAAAAATGCCTTCATGAGTGCTTGGATACTATGATTAATCTGAGTAATAATATACATTAAAGAATAAATCACCAAAGATACCTGGAATTAGACAAGAAATATGCTTAGGAAGGATACATGACTGCTACCTGTTAAGAGAGAATATTATACAATTTTTTAAATTTTTGAATAATCCTACAGGATAAATCAAAGTCATATTTACTTTTGACAGGTTCCAATATTTTCTAAGTCTTGTTTTAATGGTAATTATGTGTACTTACAAAACAGCAATATTTTAATTTTAAATCAGTAACATGCAAATACCATATGCAGCTGTTTAAATTCACTATAGTATTTTCATGTATTATGTTTTCACTAAGAAGTCGTTACACAGTCAAAAGGAGACTGACTGAAAAAGACCTTTAAATATTTTACTTCTTAATGAAGTAGAGATACAGTAGAAAAAAAAAGTCAGACTCTGTTTCATATATTTCAAAATCTCTCTTTTTTGTGATAAAGTTAAAAGAAATTAAGTATTATGTGCTACTTAAATATTTTTATCACCTGGGTGACGTAAAATTTTTAAAATGCATAACTGAAAGAGACTGGTGCTTTACTAGAAAACCCTGGAAAGTAAATTTATTATTTCATTCTGGTTTTCAAAACTGTAAATTATATTATATTATAGTAATATATTGATAATTTCTTTCAAAATAGATATTACTTTGGGGAAAAATCTTACAGAAATTTCTTAATGTTTTTCTAATTTTATTAATTTAAATTAGTCCAAACTGACTAAGATAGAATGAGAAGCAGAGCAAAGGGAGCTATATGAGAGCCTGCAATATTGAAAATGGAATATTGTGTAAGTCCTGCCAGAAATGGGGGCAACTAAAAACAAGGGATTAAAGAGAAGCAGACTCGGAAATAATTTTTAGAATGCTCATTTTACAGCCAATCAACAAGAAACATAGATTATTATTGAGCAGACAAAAATGCAATGAAGTTCAACTTAATTCTGAAAATGCTTTCCTGTTTATGAGGAGGGAAGGAGAAACATAGCCTAGCACAGGGTTTTGTTTTGTTACATTGGAATACTGTGTCTTGTCCAAGTGAACCTGGAAGCAAAGTCTCTCCTTTATGCATTTTTTTTTTTTTCTTGAGACAAAGTCACACAGTCACCAAGCTTGAATGCAGTGGCACCATCTCGGGTCACTGCAACCTCTGCCTCCTGGGCTCAAGAAATTCTCCTTCCTCAGCCTCCCAAGTAGCTGGGACTACGGGTGCACACCACCACACGCAGCTTATTTTTATATTTTTAGCAGAGACAGGGTTTCACCATATTGGCCAGGATGGTCTTGATATCTTGATCTCATGATCTGTCTGCCTCAGCCTCCCAAAGTACTGGTATTACAGGCATGAGCCACCACACCCGGCCCCTTTCTAATTTTTTATGAGGCTGTTTCCACAAAACACAACCTCACTTCCTTTGTATGGAAACACTGTTTCATAATATTCAGTGAGTCTTCATGCTTACCAGCTAGGAATTGGTTTTTCTCTCTTTTCCTGAGAATTTTGGGTCATTCCTAAAGGGAAGCTTCACTGCTATCTGCCTTTTCTATCTTTACCTCTTCTTTTCACTCTGACCCAAGTCTGATGCTGAGGAAAAAAACCTTTAAAAGCAGCATTTCTGCCATTGTTCATTTTAAGAAAACTATTTCTACATGCTTTGTAATTTTCCAGGGCAAGTCCGGCTTCCACGAAGTTAGGAGGAGGCTGGAATCTTACCACTTGAATTCTAAAGCAGTTCTGCTCACACTTATAATTTCTCAGACACCTTGGACAATTTAGATGAGCTAGAAGCCCTTTAACCTAACTGACTCATTGGATCTTATGAGGAAAACAAAAGAATTCTTACATCTTCTCCTTTATTCCACATTTCCCACTCCTAAACAAAAACATCTCTCTCCCAGGCCCAAAAAAGCTTCCACTTACTTTGAAATGTGTTTCTGAATATACAGGTGTGTTTGTGATGAGATGAGGAAAGAGGGAGGAGGCTGTGGTGACCACAAATAGAAGCTAGGCAAATCCTTTATGACAAGCGTTTGCAACATTGCGGGGAAGCACTAAACTTAAATCTCACTAAATTTCCTTTTAGTGAAATTAAATTTAACTTCAATACATGTAGTTAAACTTAAAGATGGTAAAGAGAGTTCCCATATACTTAACACACAGATTCTCTATTATTAACATATTATACCAGTATAATACATTTGTTATAATAAAGCTCACAACTTTATTGAATTCCTATATTTCCACCTAATGTTCTTTCTCCATTCCAGGATCTCACCCAAGGTAAGATGAGATCCTGGAACCAAGAAAGAACATTAGGTGGAAATATTTTCACATTTGGTTGCCATGTCTCCTGAGGCTCCTCTAGACTGTCACCTTTTCTGACTTTCCTTGCTTTTCCTTTAGAGTTGTAGGCAAAACTGATCAACTATGATGTAGAATTTCTCTCAATAAGGAATTTTCTGAGGTCTTTCCTCATTGTTACACTGGGATTATGTGTTTCGGGAGAAGGCTCACAGAAGTAAATTACCATTTCATCACATCACATCAAAGGTACATACTTATCATTAACATGACTTACCATTTGTTGATGTTAACCATGGTCACCTAGCTGAGCTAAGGTTTGTCAGGGTTCTCCACTGTCAGTTATTCTTGTTAATCCTCTCCAGCCTTGGAAGGAGGTCACTATATGCAGCCCACACATAAAGAATGGAGAGTTATGCTCTATATAATATATTTGTAATTCTGTATAGAAGATATGACTCTAATTTCCATTTATTGTTCTTTAATTTGTGTTAATATGCCTTAGAAATACATTTATTTTATATTTTGGGTTATAATCCAATATTATATTATTATTAAGCTTCTCAAATTGTTCCAGCTTTGGACATTGGGAACTATATAAATACCCTCCTGGGTCCCTTTGACATGTCTCCATTATTGTCTGTGTGTGTGTGTGTGTGTGTGTGTGTGTGTGTGTGTGTGTGTGCTGTTGCTGCTGTTTTGATTTTTAGCATTTTCTTACTTTAGAAGAATAAGATGCTCACAGTTCATCTTGTATATTTCTGGTCTTAGAGTCAGACATATTTCCAAGGAGATATGGTTTCTTTCATTGGAGAAGAGTGGACAGATCTTGAAACCAAGATCTGTCCACTAGGTGTGCTTATTGCTTCTGGGCAATATGTTCCTTGGCCTTCATATATATACACACATATATAATGTATATACATACATGTATGTATTTATATTTCTACCTGTAACTACTTGTATGTAAATATATGTGTGTATATACATACATATGTATATGTTTGTGTGTGTGTGTGTATATATACATACATATATATATTCCTCATTAAAATTAAATTCATGCTTATTTTCCCAAATCTATTCCTTTGTCACATATATTATCCTTGTCTTCTCCCCTTGCTTATCTCCAATCTCTAACCCCAATGCAGGGAAACCTGGCTGTCACTATCTAACTCCATCTATTTACTTAATTATGCAGTTTAGTATACCTATTTAGTAGTTTTAGATTTTCTAAACCATAAATCCATAGTCATAACTTTATAACTAGAGTCTAATATTCCTGTACAGTTATTTTCACTTTTAGTAAATTCCATTCACTTCCCAAGTTACTTAAGTTAGAGCTCTTTTCCTAATGCCCTTCAATGAGGTTGTTTACTGCATTTGTGATAGCCTATTAGACTGATCACATTCTGCATATTATGATAGAATCCCCTGACTTGCCTATGTAATTTTAGTTTGCAAACATATATATTTAATTCACTCTTTCTGTTGTAAAGTTCTATGGTATTTGTCAAATTTATAGTTTTATATATTCAACATTACATGATCATATAGAATAGTTTCACCAGCCAAATAAATCTTGTGCTTGATCTATACAAACCCCTTATCCCAAATTCCTAGCAACCACTGGTCCAGTTATCATTTGTATAAGCCTTGTTTTTTCTAGAATGCTGTATAAATGGCCTCAAACAATATGTAGACTTTCAGGCTGACTCTTCTTTTGTTTTTATTTTTTTTACCTACATATATATATATATATATATATATATATATATATATATATATATAAATTTAAGATTCATCGATATATTAGCCTGATTTAATAGCTCATTACTTGTTAATGCTTGAACAGAACCGTTTATCCATTTACCTATCAAAGTACATCTTGGTTACTTCCAGTTTATGGCAATTATAAATAATGCTGTGTGCAGGTTTATGTTTGTACATAAACTTTCAAATCAATATGTAGGAATGCAATTGCTGAATCCTATGCCTATGTTTAGTTTTCTAAGATACTGCCAATCTTCCTTCCAAAGTGGCTGTTCCATTTTGCAATTCCACTAGCAATGAATGAGACTTCCTATTGCTCTGCATCATCACCAAAAATTGCTAATGTTAATCTTCTTAGATTTCAGCCATTCTAGTTTGCTTGGAGTCTTATATCATTGTTGTTTTAACTTGCATTTTCCAATCATAAATTATGTTGAGTATGTTTTCATATGCTAATTTGCCATCTGTCTGTCTTCTTTGGAAGGTGTCTGTTCAGATACTTTGCCCATTTTTAATTGGGTTGTTTCTTATGGTTAAGTTCTAATATTTATTGTATGTTTTGAATAAAAGTCCTATATCAGACATGTTTTGCAAATATTTTCTTCTTGTCTGTAATTTGTCTTTTACCTACTTAGTTGAAAAGTAGAAGTTTTAAATTTTAATAAAGTCCTATTTATCAACATTACCTTCTATATATTATGCTCTCAGTGTTATGTCTAAAACTCATCACCAAAATCAAGGTCACATATATTTTTCTCCTGTGTTTTCTTCAAAAAAGTTTTCTAGTGGTGCATTTTACACTTAAGTATATCACTCATTTTGTTAAATTTTTTGCATATGGATAGCCAATTGTTTTAGTACTGTTTCTTGAAAAAGTATTCTTTCTACATCAAGTTCTTTATATATATATATATATATATATATATATATATATATATATATATATATATAAATGAGTTGACTATTTCTGTGGATCTATTTTTGGACTCTTTATTATTTCCCATTGACTGGTGGAATCCTTCAACTTTGTTTCTTTTCTTCAGTATTGTGTTAGCTTGTTGTCCTAGATCTTTTGCCTTTCTATATAAACTTCAGAAAAATTTGGTTAATATTTATAAAAGCGTTTTCTAGAATTTTGATTGGGATTTGTTTGAATCCATATGTAATTAAAATATTAACTGTTACCATCCATGCACACAGAATATCTCTACATTTATTTATATTTTATGTATCTAGTCAATGTGTTATCATTTTCTGCATACAAATACTGTGCATATTTTGTTGAGTATATGACTTATTTTCAGTGGTTTTGGAAATTGCATTATTTAAAGTTTCAAGTATAGGATAGAAAAGCAATTGACTTTTGTATATTAACTTTGTATACTGTGCTATCACTATACACTAGAATAACACCTGCCACAGGGTAAGAGCTAGGTAGTAAAAATATTTACTATTATTAGGCCAATTTGCCAAAGCGTTTTGCAAAGTTGTTCAGGAGAGAAATGATGATAAAAGTTTTTACCTTTAAATGAAAATTAAATTCATTTAGGCAAAACTGTTTTTTCAATGATAATCCTGACATTAGAGAAGTGTGAGTGAGGTCTTCTGAGGGCAAGCCAAGTATGTGCTAAAGCCAGGATGAAAGTAATGAAGGTCTTATTTTCCTTTCTACACAAATAATACAACTCCTATTTTCAGTAGAATAACACAGAATCAGGAAATTAGGGGTTGATAAGAGTTTGCCTAGTAATTTTTTTCCACTTTCCAAGTTTATTCTTGTTTAATATCACGACGAAAGAATAAACATTGCGTGTCTAATGGTAAAGGGAATTATTCTGGTAGCTAAGGATACAAAGGCTCTGCAATGTTCTTCTCACCATTGAGAAGTTTATCATATGTTTGGGAAATTGAACATAGATATATGGATTATAAAGTTACTCAAAAGTCCTCTGAAATTTAAATCTCTTATTTTACTTATTAAGAAACTATAGATCTGAGAGTCAAAAATTTATAGCATAATGTCCAACACCTTGTTGCTAGATCTGGGTCAAAACCAGGTCATTTGCTTCCCACTTGTTTACTTTTTTCTTTCTTTTTCCAGGAGACTGTCATACACAGGTTACAGATGCTCCTTAAATTATGATGGGGTTACACCTCAATAAATACATTGTAAGTTGAAAATATTCTAAGCTGAAAATGCATTTAATAAATTCAGCCTATCAAATATCCTAACTTAGCCAAGCCTACCTTTAAGGTGCTCAGAACTCTTACACTGTTGTACCAGAGCAAGAATACAAAATCAACACCAAGACAAAAGTATGCCAAATTGCAGGGTCTTTATTGCTGGAGGCCACAGAGGACTCACATCTCTCCAACCCATGGCCCCGAGCTCTGGGGGAGCAAGGTATTTAAGCTGCAAAACCACATCCTTGTTTTTGGGGGTTCAGGGGTTGTGCAAGGCAGGCTGTTTGCACAGAAGCTAAAGTCAGTGGTTTGTTGCAAGGGAAGGGGGGCAGCAGTGGAAATTTTTAACCTTAGAAAATAATACTTCTGAGAATTGCAATACAGTAACATTTCTGAGAAGTACAACTCTGCTCAGAGCCCAGGTGGCTTTTCTATAAGAGAGCAGTGCTTAAGCTTTCTGTTCTAGCCTCTATCTCAACATTAGTCTATAATGAGGCAAAGTCATCAAATACAAAGCTCACTTTAAAAACAAGTGTTGACTATATTGTGTAATTTATTGAATACCATGCTGAAAGTAAAAAGCAGAATGTTTGAGAACTCGAGATAAGCTTTCTACTGAAAGCATATCACTTTTGCACCATCATAAAGACAAGAAATCATAAGCCACACCATTAGGTGAGGATCACCTGTATTTCATTTTCTGTCCTAAATATTATAGCCCTACTTTTTAGTCTTCTCCATGACAATTGAAATAAATAACATGATATTTAAACATTAGGAGAAATCCAGTTTCTGTAGATCATCCTCATTTTCCCTTTTTCTCTTACGATGTGGGTGTCCACAGGAAACATACACTGTGATCATTTTTCTAGTGTGGATCAAGGCCTCTAATTAAGGGAGGCCAGGGTACTGTGATTATTTGGGATTGTTGTTAAATTCTGGATTAGTGCAATTCAGAGAAGTTTTAGAATTTTGTGCAAATGGCCATAAACAAACAATGTGTAGCATTATGAGATCAAATAGTTTTAATCATTAAAATCAGTAAGATAGATGAAAACGCTAGAATATGTTAAGATAGTAACGTATCCACATATTTCATAGTGATTATTGTTCTGATAATCCCGATGTCCTAGTCCCAACAATGGAAAGAGAGTGAATTACCTAGGGGGCATCAATGATGAATAATGCATTAAATTAAGTATGGCAATGGGATGAAGAGTGAGGTTCTGAAAACTTCCTGGTCTGAATCCCAAGTCTATCACTTTCTAGCTTTGCAACTGTGGGTGAGTTATATAACCTCCCTGTGTCTCAATTACCTAAAATGCCAAATAAGGATACTAGGGTGTACTTCATGGGAATTAACTAAAGAGTGTCTGGCACGTTACACTCTAAATATTTGTTATGAATTAAAGTATATAAACAAATAAATACACGCAAGGGAGGATGGAGCCATTGGAATATTAATTAAGAAATTACATGTTGAATTAATTTACATTCCCACCAACAGTGTAAAAGTGTTCCTATTTCTCCACATCCTCTCCAGCATCTGTTGTTTCCCGATTTTTTAATGATCGCCATTCTAACTGGTGTGAGATGGTATCTCAATGTGGTTTTGATTTGCATTTCTCTGATGACCAGTGATGATGAGCATTTTTTCATATGTTTGTTGGCCTCCTGTATGTCTTCTTTTGTAAAGTATCTGTTCATATCCTTTGCCCATTTTTGAATGGGCTTGTTTGTTTTTTTCTTGTAGATCTGCTTTAGTTAATTCAACCATTGTGGAAGACAGTGTGGCGATTCCTCAAGGACCTAAAAATAGAAATCCCATTTGACCCAGCAATCCCATTACTGGGTATATATCCAAAGGATTATAAATCATTCTACTACAAGGACACGTGCACACGAATGTTCATTGCAGCGCTGTTTACAATAGCAAAGACCTGGAACCAACCCAAATGCCCAACGATGATAGACTGGATAGGGAAAATGTGGTACATATACACCATGGAATATTATGCAGCCATCAAAAACGATGAGTTCACGTCCTTTATAGGGACATGGATGAACCTGGAAACCATCATTCTCAGCAAACTGACACAAGAGCAGAAAATCAAACACCGTATATTCTCGCTCATAGGCGGGTGTTGAACAATGAGAACACATGGACACAGGGAGGGGACCACTACACACTGGGGTCTGTTGGGGGGAAATGGGGGAGGGGCGGGGGGTGGGGAGGTGGGAAGAGATAGCATGGGGAGAAATGACAGATACAGGTGAGGGGACGGAAGGCAGAAAAGCACACTGCCATGTGTGTACCTATGCAACAATCTTGCATGTTCATCACATGTACCCCAAAACCTAATATGCAATAAAAAAAAAAAATAAAATAAAATAAAATAAATAAATTAAAAAAAAAAAAAAAAAAAAAAGAAATTACATGTGACTTTGCAGATGGTAATTATACTACAGTGCCAGGAGCTGAAGACCTGATGCTATGTGCTTAAGGAATAAGATACCAAGACAGACAAAACAGATTATATAAAACAGAATGTAGCTGGTATGGTGGCTCATGCCTGTAATCCCAGCACTTTGGGAAGCTGAGGCAGGAGGATTAGAAGGTCAGGAGTTTGAGATCACTCTGGCCAATACGGTGAAACCCTGTCTCTACTAAAAATACAAAAATTAGCTGGGCATGGTTGTGGGTGCCTGCAGTCCCAGCTACTCAGGAGGCTGAGGCAGGAGAACCGCTTGAACCCGGGAAGGAGGCTGCGGTGAGCCGAGATCTCCTGCCACTGCACTCCAGCCGGGGCCACAGAGAAAGCCTCCTTCTCAAAATAAAATAAAATAGCAGAATTTTAATCTGGAAAAATGGCCAAGAACATTAAATATATTTATGTAGCTGCGGGGCTGCGTTAGAGGCACTTACCTGGTCGGCCGCGGGGCGTTGTTGCCCGAGCAGGACTTCTCCAAACCGCCTCGGCTTTTCCACCTCTGGCAGGCTACGGGAGGGGATTTGTCTCTGGCTTTCCCGCCTCTGGCTCTTGGAGGCGGGGGGCTCTGTGACTCGGGGTTGTAAAACAGTAGCCAATTCGGTAAAGGATTCAAAGATCAATTAATCCAGAGGAAGTTTGAAAGAACCGCTCTCATTGGACAAGAACATGAATGGGGCGGGACTAACTCAGGGATCAAAGCTTTAGCCGCCACAGCCTGGACCACGCCCCGTCCGGATCCCCTTCCACCGGCGTGGAAGCTGTCTTTTCGCTCTGCGTAATGAATCGCACTACTGCACACTCTGGGTCCATGAGTTCTCTTTGAGCTGTAACACTCACCACGCCTTTCCTCATACTTCGCGGTTAGGAAACCCAAGAGCCTAAGTTCCAGCTGCAACTACTCTGCTTCTGTGGTGCAGAGGTTAGGACTCCTGGTTTTCACCCAGGTGACCAAATTTGACTGCTCGTGTTGGAATCAGGGAATCTGGCTGCAGTTACTCCAGTTATGCAGCAATCATTTAGAATACCTAAAGAAAAAAAGAAAACTTTTACAATTTTTCAAGTATTTGCAGTAAGTTCATCAATTACTTTTACTGTTCGTTGAAACTTCAATTATGTTTTGCATTAATTGTCAGTTATAAAAACTATCTTCTAAGGTAATGCTTATATACAAAGAGAACTTTAAACACAACTAAATCATAACCTGTTAAATGTCAATAACTTATACATTATTTATATTTGATATTACTAAAAATAAAGGTCATCTAGACCCCATTTTACAAACCATAAAGAAATAAATAAAATGAATATTTCCTCTCTTATGCATGGTCTTTCTATTTTAAATGCCTTAGTTAATAATTATTTCATAGAAACTTTGTAATTCACAGTGTGCTATAATAAAAAGAAAACCTAGAATTACAGTAAATTTGCATCACAAAACCACAACTTGACACTTAAAGCTCTGAATAACAGGAAACTAAAACCATTATTGGGAAAGCAGGTAAAATATGTTTCTTGTGTTTGTTTAATAAAAGGATAAAGCTCTCACCATCATCAAGGTTAGGGGTTTTAACTTAATTGAGGATTTCCTTTTCTGTCTTTCCAGAAAGTCAAGCATTTTTTTCTTCTGAAACAACTCAAATTTCTTATCTTCCTGTTATCATTTTGTTCATTATTTCATTTTGACTGCATACAACTATTTTATATTGCCTCATTTTACCTACACCTTTTCCGTTTCCAAAAGGAATTATAATTGGAACTGAAAAGATATTGACATTATTTTTAAGGTCAGAGAGAAAACTGTAGGCAAAGTCAGGCTTTTATTCCTACTAGATCATAAGTTCCTTTCTTCTTTTCTTCTCTGGGGTACCTAATAAACTGTAAGAAAACCACATTTTAGGGGAAGGGACATGAAGGGTCTCAGTAGTCCCATAATTATGAATTACAATGAAGACAGCATGCTTTACTCACATTGTAACTATGTCTTTCTCACAATGAATAAATTGGTATGATACACTGTATGTGTGAATTTGGGATGATACAACAAAATGACACAGTATAATATTTCATTGGATGTAAATAATTTTTATCTTGAAGAATACATATATTTTAAATTTTCTTAAAAAATCAAACATGATTTACTTTCAATTTAACTTAAAAATTTAAACATATACATACTGTTTCTTTTGTTTCAAATTTGCAGGTAAAAATTTGACAAAGTCAGAATTTACCACTTTGTACAGTATTTCCAACAAATGTTTTCCTCATTCAAAATCTTCATATAAAGGAATTTTTAAAATAATTCAAAAAGTAACAAAATTATTTTTGACAATTCATAATTTTTCAGTATGTGATCTTCAGATAAGAAAAATTGTCTCTTCTCACTCTCTTTTTTTTTAATTGACCTTCTAATGTTTCCAGGGACTTAGCTTTGCCCTGACTTAGTCATTGCAAAACTGTTGGGCTTCATGTGTTTACAGCTTTTAAACTTTTTCTTATCAGCAGATATTTCCAATTCCTTCATCATCATCTTTGGGAGCCCTACTCCTTTAATTTTCTGAGAATACCAGGATTGAAGCAGAACATAGATCTCCCTGGACTAATATTTAATAGGGGTGCAGACCACATGGAATCACTTATTCAGGCTCTTTGTTCATGCAGTAGCTTAAAGTACAAAACTTAGCTCTGAAATAGATTTATTTAGTTAGTTTTAATTCCTGTCTGATCAGGAAATTTGACCATATACATGGCATAGTGGAAATTGTATACCTTTTGGAATCACTGAAACTTGGGTAACAGCTTCATGTCAAACTTTCTGTTACCTCCACAAATTCATGACAATATATGAATTTTATTTTTTTCCACTGTGTGTTGGGAACTAAAAAATAATGCTTTCTTATCTTAACATAATGCATGGGGAACTTTTTTCTGTTCTCAGTGCCAGGGAAAGCTGTGGTAGTTCCTGTCAATTTTCTTTTCTTTATTCTCTGTTTGTAGAAACCAAATTGTGTAACTAAACCTATCCCACACTTTGATTTGGCTGCTAAGAAGCTCAAAGCAAAATTTTCAGCCCATCTATCCAATAGTCTGAACTGCTGTTCATGCATTATTAAGTACTAGCTGAAAATATTACTCTATTTAAATTATTTATCTTTACAGTTTTTCTTCATTTATTTGTTTTGCTCTTGCTTTATGGCATTCATTAATACTAGCCACTTATAAGTCCCACTTGGAAGTCAGGAATAAGAAAATTAATGAACTAAAATCCTATAACATACATAGTATGGATTATGTTATTTAGGTTCTGTAAAGTACTAAATATAGAGCCATGCAAAAATGAAGATTCTATTAATATTTTACCCTTTCTCCTTCCCTTCAGTTCTCCATTGAGACCAAAAGATGAATTTTATTTCTTAAATTAACAATCTCAGCAACAATTATGCAACTTCAATGTAATGATGATTTCGACTGTCCATGAAATTTTGAAAAATTGGGTTCAAAGACCCATTTGTAAAATCTGTACAAATGCCTTAAATGATACCCAATGAACTTGGCAAGTTGATTCTAATCTACCATTTCTTTAATTTGTTCATGCTTTTGTTCATGTGTTGCGTCATGTTTTGTGGGCAAGGATATGGCTGTAAACAAAACAGACATATTATCTCAGATTATGTTCTTGTGATGGACAAATGAGGAAAAATAAAACATAAGATACTAGGAAGGGGCACATGAAAATAAAAACAACTGGACAAGGAGAACACTGCTAGTCAGGTAAAGTCTTTCAGATAAAGTGGCATTGAGAAAAGACGTAAGTAAATGAAGACATCAATCATGCTGTATTACAGGGGCGTTCCAGGGAACGACTCTGAAGAGAATGCGTGCTTCACCTGAAATTGTGCTAGACATTTGATGACACTAATACTATGGCTTTTACTCTGGAGAAATGGAGAACCAATGGAGAATTTTGGCAGAAGACAGAGATGATCTCAACTTTTTATGGGATTACTCTGGCTACTGGGTTGAAAAATAATATAGATAAGAGAAGGATGACAGCTTGGGATACATTTAAGAGTTTATCTTAAGAAATTTCTTATAATGTGATAAATTGAAAAAGATGCACATCATGTTCATTGTATTACTGTTTTTCACATATTTGGGGAGAAAGTTACTAAATATCTAAGAATATAGATATACATGAAATTGAATAAAGCCAGTCAAATACAAATAAGATAATTTTTATGTGTTGATATGCAAATATGTTGTGATCTAATGCAGGCGTCCCCAAACTTTTTACACAGAGGGCCAGTTCACTGTCCCTCAGACCGTTGGAAGGCCGCCACATACTGTGCTCCTCTCACTGACCACCAATGAAAGAGGTGCCCCTTCCTGAAGTGTGGCGGGGTGGGGGGGGGTGCTGGATAAATGGCCTCAGGGGGCCACATTTGGCCCGCAGGCACGCCTATCTAATGTAACTAAAAAAACAACTGGAAAGTGTATATATAAAAGTGTTGAAGTAGTTTTACTCTGGAAAAGTGAAGTTAAGAGAGATTTTCATTTTCTTTTTTTTTTAACTTTATTATATTATTTTACCATATTTAATTATAATAATTATTTTTTGTTCTACATGTACTGAATGCCTGATATATGGATCTTTTTTGATAAGTACCTGTTACGATGTAAAGATAGATTGGATGTGTTCTCCATCCTCAAGGAGCTTAGACATGAATGATTCTCTTACTATAAATTGACAGAGCAGGAGCATTGCCATCTTGAACAAACACTGTCAAGTTCCCCTTGATTAAAAACTGCCTAAGTATGGCCCAGAAACTATCAGCCTAATGGCTGATGTCAGCATGATCATAAACCACAAATGATACCTCTGACCAGAAACATTCTGACACTGAGATAAATCTCCCTCTGGCCAGAAACATGCCAGCCCTTAGATAACCTCTCCTACCAGAGACATTCCAACCCTGCAATAAAACTCTCCTCCACCCAGAAACACTGGGAGCCTGAGATAAGTTCTCGATCCCTAAACCCTTTAATACCCTTAGTCTGTAAGAGGGAATTCTCCTTACTGAAATCAGCTGGAAGCCCCTCTCACGTTTATTTATTCTCCAAAATAAACTTGTCTTTAACTGTTGAGCCACTTTTTGTGTTTCTTTCTGCCATTTTTGACTATTACATTTGGTGCCAAAACCTGGAACAGGTATTGGTTGTAGAGGCTCTCTTGCAACCCAGAAAGCAGTGGGCAGTGGCACATCATCCCAGGCTAACTCCTGGATTCTGAGCATCTCTGTGCCCCATCCTTTCTCTCTCTTAACTTTTCAAGTGATTTGCCGGGTGTTGTGGGTAGAGGCTGTCTTGCAACCTGGGAAGCAGTGGGCAGTGGCACATCATCCCAGGCTAACCTCTGGATCCTCAGAGTGCCTGGCCACATGCCCATCTTTTCTCTCATTTCACTTTCTGACTGATTTGCATGAGGAGGACAACTAATCTGAAGGGGACTGTGAGTTTTGCACTGGGGCTACTCCTCAGTGGGCTCTCAAAACCCTCAGGTCTCAGGAATCTACCTCTGACCATGCACAATGGGCATTTCACTCTCTAACTCTTGTCCCCTCTTCCTTCCTCTTCTCTCTGTTCCTCACTCAGTTCCATTCTGGGAGGCCCTTTGCCAATTCCAACCAGAATATTCAACATTGGGCACTAATCCAGCTGACTGGTAAGATTTCCCTCCCTGGCTTTCTCATGATACCCAGGAAGGTCAACTCTAACATCCCAGCCCTCAGAGGACCAATGGGACTAAGTTAGAAGAAATCTTGGGGTTGCCCAGTTTCTTCTCAGCTTAACTGTCCTCTTTATGATGAGGATTATGGGTCTTTGTCTTTGTCTGAGACACCTAGAAAAAAACAGACACCTCTGGCCTCTTCTTACCAGTCCACATGGGTGTCAAACATTCCCACATTCCTACATCCTCCCCATTGGGATGTCTCCTTCACAACCTCACCAAACTTGGCTTACAGAGGAGTCTAAAGCCAAAGTGTTTAGTTTTTTTATTGCAACACGGCCAGGACCCAATACAAATTAGATAGTGGCAGACGATGACCTGAAAACAACACCTCTGATTTTCAGAGTCTCAGAGATCTTGACAATTTTATAATCAGGAATGGCAAATGGCAAGAGATTCCCTGTATTCAGGCTTTCTTCTACCTTAAATCCCGATGCTCCCTATGTCAAGCTTGTACCCCTCATGAAATCCTTCTTCTTAATGAAAACCCTCCTCAAGTTTCTCTTTCTTCCAAAACCCCTTCCTCTAAAACCCCTTTTGATTCTTCAGTTGAACCTCCTCCATACTCTCAACCCCCTGTATCTGTTCCTCACCTGTCTGAACCCTCCGCCCCTGTCGCCCCTCCTGCTTCCAAGCCTTTAGCCCCAAACCCTGCCCCTCCTCCTTCTCCATCTATTACCAGTTCAGAAACTGCTCCAAGAAGTCAAACCACTTCTGCCATTCTACCTCTCTGGGAAGTGGCTAGGGTTGAAGGCATTGCTTGCATCCATGTCCTTGTCTCCATGTCTGATCTGTTGCAAATCAAACAGCACCTGAGATATTTCTGTGAAAATCCCACTTGTCATCGCAAGGAATTCCTGCACATAACCCAATCCTGTGATTTTACTTGGCATGACATTTATATAATTCCAACTCCACCCTCACTCCTGATGAAAAGGAGTGCACCTGGCATTCAGTTGAAACACACACACACACACACACACACACACACACACACACACACAGATGAACTCCATAATCAAGCTCCTATGCAAAATCCAGTGACCAGTGATGCAGTCCCCAGTAGAGACCCAGATTGGACTTACTAACAGCAAGACAACGGCATCAGCTGAAGAGACCACATAGATTTTCTCTCTCCTCACCAGCATTGACAAAAATGTTTGCCCAAAAGGCATTTAATTATGAAAAACTCAGAGAAATTACACAAGAGCTCCAGGAAAATTCTCTCCTTTTCTTATAATGGCTTACTGAAGCTATGTTAAAATATACCACTTCAGACCCAGAATCTAGAGAAGGTCAAACTTTTCTCCACCCTCTATTTCTCAACCTGCCCTAGCTATCTGGAAAAAATTACAAAAATTAGAGGAGGGTCTCCAGACATCTCAGTGGGACCTCCTAAATATGGCCTTGTATGTTTTTAACAACAGAGATGAGGAGCAGAAGATTCAAAAAGACGAACATCTCTGTTTAAAATACCAAATGCTCTCCTCTGCTGTCCAAAAGTCAGTTATGCAAAAACCTCCCGATAACCCAAAGACAAAGTCCCACACCCCTCCAGGAGTTTGTTTCTGATGTGGCAACCCTGTACACTGGCAAAGGCTTATCCTAAACCCTGGTTTCCCACCAAACTATGCCCAACTTGTGGTCTTTGGGGACACTGGAAGATGGACTGCCCCCAACAGGGACACCTTCCCCATTTGAGTGCAGGTCATAATGAAGCCCCGACCATCACAGGAAGAAATCTCTTCACTGCTGGTGCCGACAACTGATGACTGAGGGTGCCTGGGATCGTTTTCCCCAATGTCTAGTCAGTCCATAGAACCCAGGGCAATTGGGAAGGTATCTGGCAAGATTATCTTCTTTCTTTTGGATACTGGGGTGAGTCTATCAGTATTAGGTGAATATCAAGGCCCATTAGAATGTTTATCCATTTCTATTGGTGGCATGTAAGGTATACAAGAAGCCCCATAGAAAACACCACCTCTGTACGGCTCATTTCAGGGAGTCACCTTCACTCACTCTGTCTTGGTCATTACTCATTGTCCCACTCCTTTACCGAGAAGAGAAATCCTAAACAAACTGGGATGAATCATTCATTTATTGGCCCTACACCAGACACCCTTATTTATTATTATGTCAGGAACAGGACCCTTCCTCAGACACTTCATATCAAACAGACTTCAGTCCCAAATAATTCAGCCAAGTACATCCCATAGTATGGAACACTAACTCCCCCAAGGTGGCTACCCACCATTGTCCAATACAAATTTCACTGAAAGATCCTAAATGCTATATAGTGGTCCCACCACATTACCTCAACCCTAATGGATTACAGGGACTCAGGTCCATCGTCTCCTGACTTTTGGCTGCCAGTATTTTAATCCCCATCCATTCTGCCCACAATAATCCTATTCTCCCATGAACAAACTCGATGGCTCCTATAGACTGGTTCAGGATTTGCCACACAAATCAACTCCACCAGGGTTTCTGTTTGTCCCGTTGTCCCAAACCTTTACACTTCCTATCAGGATCCTCCCATCACTAGCCATTTCTCTGCATTGGACCCCAGTGATGCCGTTTTTACTATCCCTCCACTTCCCTCCTCTCAAAACCTTTTTGCTTTCACCTAGACCTACCCTGATGCAGGTTACTCTCAACAACTCACTAGGACTGTCATCCCCCAGGGGTTTTGGGGCAGCCCTCACTATTTCGTGCAGGCACTGGCCCAGTAAAGGCACTTCAATTGGACCTTTCTCAACTACCTCTACAACCGAGCGCTTTGCTTCAATGTGTGGACAATTTACTTCTTTGCAGCCCCTCTGTAGAACATTGTATTCATCATACCACCAAGCTTTTAAATTTTTTGGCTGAATGCACGTACCAGGTATCCATAAAAAAGACCCAATTAACTTCTCCAAAAGTTTCATACCTAAGATTAATCATAACTCCAATTGCCCAAGATAATTCACCATCATGAAAGCAAGGCATTCAACAAACCCCATTTCCTAAAACAAAAAAGAGACTTACTTTATTTCTTTGGATTAGTGAGGTATTTCCATTTATGGATAGCAAATTTTTCCATTATCACTAAACCCCTTTATCAACACACAAAAGGAAATTTTTACCAAACACTCACTCACACCCAAGACCTTAATCATGCTTTCTCTCACCTAAGACATGCCTTATTACAGGCCCCCACTTTAGGCCTTCCAAACCCTCTAAGACCTTTTAATCTATATTTACACAGTTCTGATAATCAGGCCCTTGGAGTATTAGCCCAACCCATGGGAGTTTCCCTCCACCAGTGGCATATTTTTCAAAACAACTAGACCTCACTTACGAAAGCTGGCCCTTTCACTTAAATGTTTTGGCCATAACCTCTTTAACTATCCCTGAGGCACAAAATCTCACATTCTATGAACCCCTTCAGGTAGTTTCGTTTCACAGTCTACAAGACAAGCTCAGCCATAAGGCACTCCCTTTTACCTCATCCTCTCGCATGCAAGCCTTACATTCAACTGTCCTTCAGCGCTCTGTCTCCCTTCATATATGCTCCTTCCCACAAATCCTGCTGTTATTTTTTACATTTTTATACTTTAACATTGGACCCTTCTAAAAATTCAGGCATTCCCAAATAAACCTTTAATGCTCAGCTCCTTTGAACTCACATACGGGAGACCACTTGCCCCTTTTGTTTCACCTCAGGGTCAAGCCCCACCTCTACCAACCCCTGTTGCTTTCCTCCTCTACATACCGTCTGCCATCTCATTTTGGAATATGCTGACAAATACCTGCCACCGCCTGTTGCCACAACTCCTCTAATCCCTTTCTACAGCCAGGAGACTGGGTTCTGGTAAAAGACTCCAGCCCTATGTCCAATTCCTCCCTCACACCTAAATGGAAGGGCCTTATCAGATCATCCTTACTACACCCATGACAGCAAAACTCCAGGGACTCCACAACTGCTTTCATTATACTTCCCTCAAGAAAACACACTTCCTTCACTACACACTCAAACAACCAAATCTAAAACCCCTTCAGCCTTCTCCTGTGTCTCCGCAAGAATCAATTCCCTTCATCTCACCCCAATCCTGGAGGAAAAGGAAGAGACATTCACCCAAGCAGCTGTGTCTCTGTCTTTCCCAAGCTTTCATCGCTTCCTAACCAACTTGTTACAGACCTGCCGTGGTACTCTTACAAAACTCCCATTATACATCCTCATCAGCTCCTTACTATACTATGGGACTTATGGCTTCAAGGAACTTTCCAGGACTTTACTCCTACCCAAATAACTTTTTTTTTCTCTTTCTGTTTGTTTTTTACAATGTAAATTCTCTAATCACATCAACCTCACCAATACAACAACTCCTCACTGCTCTCAAACTGGAATGCTCTATAAACCTTACATAATCCTTCTCGCTACAAGGTAACTCTTCCTTTGCTCTGGGAGGCTGTATGTGCTTATCGCTGTCTTCTTCAGCTTCCACAGCTTCCACAGGTATAGGTAACTACACTCCTTCATTAACTTTTACCAGGAAACATAATCTTAATCTCTAAATTACAGAAAAGGAGCTTCCTTTTTTGAAAGAGCTGACAGCCCGTTCGGTGATTATCCCATGTCCAGGGCCAATTAGGTCAACAAATTATTTCAAACATATTACAACTCCTAAAGACAAAGGCCCTCCCATTGAAGGGCTTATAACTAAACACATCCACCTTTTACAACAAGCCTCACTTTGTACTTCAGTCTCTGAAGGATATTTCCCTGCAGAATCCTTAACAATCAACCAATGCAACTGTACTATTATTGTTAAACACCGTTCTGACCATCAAACTGGGTTGACTATCAACTATCACTTGAAGCAAAGAGAGAATTTCTGCAACCACCCTGTTGTATAGCCTCTCCCTCAACCAATGCCTCTGGCCTAACTCGTGCTGTCTCAAGTGCCCACCTTTATTCACAGCTCAATATCAATGTTGCAACATCCAATCACATTAAATGTGCAAAAAATAACTTTTCCTAGATCTCTACTATAGTGGGTGCCTCCCTGGCATCCTCCTTGTTCACCTGGAGTAATGAACCACAGGAAAGAAAAAATACTTATCTTTAATTCACTTTTTCTTTTTTTTTATTGAGTCTCGCTCTGTCATCAGGCTGTAGTGCAGTGGCACCATCTGGGCTCACTGCAGCTTCTGCCTCCCAGATCTGCCTCAGCCTCCAGAGTAGCTGGGACTACAGGCATGCATCACCACACCTGGCTAATTTTTTGTATTTTAGTAGAGACGGGGTTTCACCATGTTGGCCAGGATGATCTCGATCTCCTGACCTCGTGATCCACCCACCTCAGCCTCCCACAGTGCTGGGATTACAGGTATGAGTCACTGTGCCCAGCCAATTCACTTGTATTCTTTCCATATCTCTGCCTGTTTTTATGACAAAGGTCTATTTTTTTGTGCGGTATCAACACATATCTTTGTCTCCCCACCAACTGGGCTGGAACCTGTACCCTAGTTTATCTTTCTCCCCACATTGGACTAGGTCCTCCTAGTCAACCTCTTCCCATTCCATCTGTCCACTGTGTTAGGAAGAGGAGGGCCATCCACGTCATTCTCTTGATAGCTGCCTGGGTATAACCTTTGGACTTGAATTGGGAGCAAGTGGATTGGCCACCTCCTTAACATACTTTAAAGCTCTTTCAACAGAACTACAGGGTTCTTCAGAAGATATAGCCTGAAGGCTTATAAGAGTCCAAGACCAACTAGACTCCTTGGTTGGAGTAGTCCTCTTATATAAATGGGGACTAGATCTTACAACAGTTAAAAAAGGGGGCCTTTGCCTCTCATTGGGTGAGGAAAGTTGCTTTTATTTCAACCAATTTGGCCTTGTAAAAGACACTGCTGAAAAACTTAAAGAAAGCACTGAAAAGCTAAGGGAATACCAAAGCAACCAAACAGATTATTGGTTTGGGAACAAAATCATAACATGGGTCATCCTGAGGGAATGTGGTCTCTTTCCTGGTCCACGAGGAGGCGTGGTTTTAAGGGCAAGAATTTCCCAGCAACATGTCCCCCTCCTATCTCTCTCCATCCAGGAGTTTTAACAGTTTATGTTTGAATTTCGTGGGCTTGGGAAGAAACTAAGAGTCAATCACTACAGCAGAAGTTTAAGGAACTCCTTTCATTGGCCAGAGGAACTTGGGAAGGTGGGAATTTCTCCCAGGATAAATTCCTCTGCTCTTTCACCCACACTGGATTTCCAGCTCTCTGGAATCTCCTTCCACATGGTGGGAGCTCCCTTTTACCTCTGGGATTTTCCCCTCTGGAATCCCCTTCCCCACTTTTCATGGAAGCCTTTATCTTCTTTTCCTTTTCTTCTCTTTTCTCTACGTAAATACAATCATCTTTCTGCAACACTACTTGGGTCCGATATTTACTTTTACGAGCGTACAGCACAGCTGCAGTGGTCCCATCGCTTCTTAAGAAATCAGTGACTAAGAACCCACGGGCATTCTCTCAGGGGAGCTGTGCCTCACCAGCCCCCAAGAAAACCCAGTTACAATTCCATTCCTGGGCCCTCTCCTAATGATACGCCTAGGACTAATGTTCTTATCCTGTTTAATTAAGCTTTTTCAAAGATTTTTAACTGGCAGGATCATGGCTGTTTCACAGACAACTACCCCAAAACATCTACAGACAACGTTACTCCTACAGTCAATCCAAGATGAAAGACCTTTCCACAAACTCCTCAGCAGAAAATAGCAAGAAAGAACACACCACCCCTTGTCCTTTTATAATTATAAGGTCTGGATTGACAGAACAAAAGTATTGCAATCTTGAACAAACACTGCCATTTTCAGTTCGCCTTGATTAAAAATTGCCTAAATGCAGCCCAAAAAACTTCAGCCTAATGGCTAGTCATCATGACCTTAAACCACAAATGACACCTCTGACCAGAAACATTCCAACTCTGAGAGAAACTCCACTCTGAGCAGAAACATGCCAGCCCCGAGATAACCTCTCCTCTAACCAGAAACATGCCAGTCCTGACCTCCCCTCTGACCAGAGACATTTCAACCCTGCAATTAAACCCTCCTCCACCCAAAAACATTCTTAGTCTGCCGTAAGCTCTCCCTCCGTAAGCGCTTAAATACCCTTAGTCTGTAAGAGAGAATGCTCCTCATTGAAATTGGCCAGAAGCCCCTCTCAGTTTTATTTTCCAAAATATACCTCTCTTTGACTGTTGAGACACTTTTCATGTTTCTTTCTACTTTCTTTGACTCTTACATAAGTTACCAACAAATGAAATGTAAAAACTCAAAGTCAGATTATTTCACCTTCTTCCACTTAAAATTTCCTGTCAATATTGGCTCAAATATTGTTTTAGGAATTATTATATTCTTTTTATAGTTTTTCAGTATCAGTTACTCAACGTCTTATTGATACTCATTTTTATAGGCCTTTAAAACTGACCTCCATCCGTATTAAGCCCAAGTTTACTCTTTTTTCCATCACCCAAACCTTCAGTATTATTATTTCATTATCTTCTAAAACCATATTCAAATGGAATTTAATATTTGGTGATTTCCTCTTTCTTTTCTTCAATACATGCTGATGTTTGTGTTGTGTATACAAAATCATCAATGGCACTCTTTCATTCATTTTCAATAAATATTTGTTGCCTGAATTTTCTAATGTCTGAATGAGGAGAGTGTTCTGCAATCATTTGACTTCTGCTTTCAGACTCTACATCTCCAGCTTTTGTTTCTTGAACTTCTGACAAACATTATGAATACATTAAACTCAATTGTTTTGCCTACTCTGCAGCCACAATTACACTGCATTTGAGGCTTAAGACAGTGTAATTGTTTTTGGTCCCCGGTCTCATTACCTTCTCACCCTTCTCAACCTCCAAATGTATGTACCATCTGTCAACTTCTAAGTACTTTCCAACAGACTTCAAGGCAGCATCCCAATATTCCTCTTTCATCAGTCTGAGCAATTATGTTTGTCAATTTGGGAAACTGCAACAATTTTATGTCAAATATGATCACTGGGAATTTAACAAATAAATCAGAGAGTGAGGGCTACTAGGGTTGCCCCTCTTTCTAGTTTGCATTATTCACTTACAAAACTCAATTCAATCTGTTGTGTTTCTCACACATTTAAAAGACAATTTTTTTAATATCTTCTTAGCTGGCTTCAGATGCATGTTTGGTGTGAGCCAAGGCATCAGCTGCTTTTCGGAAATTAAATCATTAGTTCCATTGTTTTATTTTCATCTCATGTTTTTACCCAATTACATATTTTGCAAAGTTAATTTCACCTTATTAATGTGTTCAATATAATCTGTTCAAATGATATGAGATTTTCACATCGCCAAGAAATCCTCTCCTCGTCCCTTCTTGAATCCTGGGGGTGGCAGTAGAGAAGTCACACCTCCCATCTTTTGTCCTCTGGGCACAACTTTCTTCCTCAGAAGGATGTTGAGCAGATTCACTGGAGGTCTTTTTATTTTTAACTGTTTCTCCTCTTAGAAATCAGGAATATAATTCATCCAGGCTTGGTGCTTTGTCAACTTTTAATAGCTCTAATTGCCTAATTATCTTCTTGGGTGCAATTATGAAACCTCCATACTGAGCTTCTTTTCAGGGATATGCACACTGTTATATTGCTTGAATATATAGCAGTTTACTTCATAAACAAGGCATATAGAATTTATAAATGATGACAGCCATTGGAAACCACACCGTTCCTTGTTTTGACAAAAAGTATACGACTTGTCACAATGGGAAAATGATAAAATTGGTTAAATTTTTTTATCACAGATTAGCCTCTTTTTTAAGAATTTCCATTTTTATTTTGATTCTGTGAACTTATTTGAGTTTTGGCAATGTGTCTCTTTCTTACAACATTCTGTGAATAGCCCATCTGTGAATAAATTGGTGTGAATAACCTTGCCCGCACTTGAAAAAAAGTAAAAATAAACACTGAAAATTCATTATTTAACAAGCAAAGTTTATCACATGTATCCAAATGAATAGTAATTAAATTTGCCCCTTTAATTTGTAGGTAACTATCATTTAAAGCTTATTTTCATAGCATACTAAGTTGGTTACTACAAAAATCAGCTTATCAAAAATTATTGATAACATAATATCTCAGGGTCACACAGCTACAGGGTACATAAGAGGTGACTTCTGATTAGAGATTTTAAAAAAAATTCTTATTTCCTCCAATATACAGTTGACTAGATTGAAGACTTAGATATCATAACAGTTACAATAATTTATTTGTTCTGGGTCTTCTTGATTACGGGTGAATTCTCAGGTTGGGTGCCATTCTTTGGATTCTCATACCACTGTAATACTGCATATTTGGTTAAATTAAATAATATAGAGGTGCTATCTTTTAACTCTATTTTTAGTACTATTTTTACTGACACATACTAGATATACGCATTTTGGTGGTACATGTGATAATATAATATATTTACATAATTTGTAAAGATCAAATTTGTATAAGTGGGATAGCTATTATCTTAAATATTTGTCATTTTTGTGCTAGAGACATCCAAATTATTCTCTTCTAACTATTTTAAAGTACACAATACATTATTACAAACTATAGTCACCCTACTGATCTGTCAATATGAGGTCTTCTTGTGTCAAACTGTATACTTACATTCATTAACAACCTCTTTTTAAAACTCATTTTGACTGCCCACAAATCCAGCCTATTTTTAAGAAATAAAGTGGCTATTGAACAAATATAGTTTTGGATAAATGCATGGTAGCAAATAGAAAAATAGGAAGGGAGAAAGGAAAACAATTGTTTTTAATAAAAGTCCTGTATATAACATAGTACCTAATATTACTAACAAGATTAGGAGTTGATAATAATATGAAATATCAGGCTGGGCACAGTGGCTCACGCTTGTAATCCCAGCACTTTGGGAGGCCAAGGTGGGTGGATCATGAAGTCAAGAGATCAAGACCATTCTGGCCAACATGGTGAAACCCCGTCTCTACTAAAAGTACAAAAAAATTAGCCAGACATGGTGGCGCGTGCCTGTAGTCCCAGCTACTTGGGAGGCTGAGGCAGGAGTATTGCTTGGATCCAGAAAAAGGAAGTTGCAGTTAGCTGGGATCGCACCCCTGCACTCCAGCCTGGTGATAGAGCAAGACTCTGTCTCAAAAAAAAAAAAAATAGTAAAAATGTGAAACACCAACCTTTCCCATTACTTTTTCTAATGGCATATGTGTTTTTTTCCCCAAAGTGATTTACAGTTATTCATCATTTGAATTCCGTTTTATAACTTATTCCTTTGTAAGTGAGATAGAGATCTGGATCCTCTTTTAAAGGACTTACCTTAAGAGGCTAGGCTGACCCAAGGTAATGGCTCTTTGATTACCTCAAAGTTCACCTATAGAGAACTGAATTACCTCTGCAAATTTTCTTCACCTTTGCCAGATTCTATTGGTTAGAAGCCAGGTTCTGTCTCCACTGAAGCGGAAGAGATTATACAGAGTTGTAGATGCCAAGGAATAAAAATCATGGAGACAGTCATAGAATTCTGCCAACCACCATGGTTTTAGAGCTGAGCCATTTCTCTGTTCATCTTGAGTTCTGACCTCATTCCTCATCATTTTCCACTCACTGCATTGAACGGCAAGTAAACCATTGAGTAGTTTCTGTAAACAAGGAGAGTAGTGTGCTCAACGAATGCAAAAATAAAAAGAAACCAATCCATTTTTAAGAAAAATCAGTTTAGTGAACAGAGAGGGAAAAAACACCATCCTCCAAATGAGATTTATCCTTAGGATCTAAGGATGGTTCAACATGCATACACCAAACAATGTACTACATCATATCAGCAGAATGAAGGATTAAAAAATATATATATTTCAATTGCTGCTGAAAAAGTATTTGATAAAATTTAACATTCATTCATGATAAGAACCCTCAGAAAAATTGTAAATAGAAGGAATATATATCAAGATAATAAAAGCTATATATGACAAACCCACAGCTAGTATCATACTGAATGGAGAAAAACTGAAAGCTCTTCCATTAAGATCATGAATACGACAAGAATGCCCACTGCTACCACTGTTATTCAGCAGAGTACTGGGAGTCCTAGGTAGGGCAATCAGACAAGAGAAATATATAAAATGCATCCAAATTGGAAAGGAATAAGTAAAATTATAATTGTTTGCAAGTGATATAGTTATATATTTGGATAAACCTGGAGACTTCACACATACACACACACACACACACAAACACACACACAAAAAACTATTAAAACTGATAAATGAATTCAGTAAAGTTGCAAGATACAAAATCAACATTAAAAATCAGTAGCATTTCTACATGTCAATAGTGAACAACATGAAAAGAAATTCAAAAGTAATCACATTTAAAAGAGCCACACATAAAATTGAATACCTAGGAATTAACTTAACCAAAGTGGTGAAAGTTTTTCATAATGAAAACTATAAAATACTGATGAAGAAATTGAAGAGAACATCAGAAAATGGAAAAATAGTACATGTTCATGGATTGAATCAATATTTAAAAAATGTTCATACTACCCAAAGCAATCTACAGACTTGATGCAATCTCTATAAAAACACCAGTGACATTCTTCACAGAACTAGAAAAAAATCCTAAATGTATATGGAACCACAGAAGACCTAAAGCTAGAGCCAAAGCTATCCCAAGCATAAAGAACAAAACTGGAGTAATTACCTTACCTCATTTCAAATTATACTACAGAGCTATAGTAATCAAAACAGCATGGAACTGGCATAAAAACAAACACATAAACCAAAGGAACAAAATAAAGAACCCAGAAACATATTATACATCTACAGTGAACACATTTTTGACAAAGGTGCCAAGATCATACACTGGGAAAAATATGTTCTATAAATGTATAATGTATAAATGTATGAATAAATGGTTCTGGATAAAACAGATATTCACATGCAAAAGAATAAAACTAGACCCCATCTCTTGCCATATACAAAAGCCAAATCAAAATGAATTAAAGACTTAAATATAAGAGGTCAAACTTCAAAACAACTACAAAAAAAAAACATAGGGGAAAATCTCCATGACATTGGACTGGGCAAACATTTATTAAGCAATACCCCATAAGTACAGGTAACCAACGCAAAAATAGAAAAATGGGATCACAGCAGGTTAAAAGGTTTTTGCACAGCTAAGGATACAGTCAACAAAGTGAAGAGACAACCCACAGAGTGAGAAAAAAATATTTGCAAACTACCCATCTCACAAGGAGTTAATAACCAGAATATATAAGGAGGGCAAACAACTCAACGGAAAAAAAAAAATCTAACAATCCAATCAAAAATGGCAAAAGTTATGAATAGACATTTCTTAAAAGAAGAAAAACAATTGCAAGCAGGCACATCACTACTCATCAGAAAAACGTAAATCAAAACTACAATGATATATCATCTCAGCCCAGTTAAAATGGCTTATATCCAAAAGACAGGCAATAACAAATACTGGCAAAGGTGGTGAAAAAGAGAATCCTCCTACACTCTTAGTGGGAATGTAAATTAGTACAACCACTATGGAGAACAGTTTAGAGGTTCCTCGAAAACTGAAAATTGAGCTGCCATATGATTCATCAATCCCAGTACTGGGTATGTACCCAAAACAAAGGAAATCGGTATATTGAAGAGATATCTGCACTCTAATGTTTGTGGAAGTACTGTTTACAATAGCCAAGATTTGGAAGTAACCTAAGTGTCCATCAACAGATGAATGGATAAAGAGAATATGGTACATACTCACAATGAAGTACTACTCAGCCACAGATAAAGAATGGAATCCAGTCATTTGCAGCAACATGAAGGGAACTGGAGATCATTAATCTTAAGTGAAATAAGCCAGGCACAGAAAGACAAATATCGCATGTTCTCACTTATTTATAGGATCTAAAACTTAAGACAATTGAACTCATGGACATAGAGAGTAGAAGGATGGTTACCAGAAGCTGGAAAGGGTAGTTGAGGCCTGGGGAGAAGGTGAGGATAGTCAAAGGATACAAAAATAGAAGGAATGAATGAGACATACTATTTGATAGCACAATAGGTTGACTATAGTCAATAATAACTTAACTATACATTTAAAAACAACTTAGGGTAACTAGATTGTTTGCAACAAAATAATAAATGTTTGAGGGGATGGATACCTCATCCTCCATGATGTACTTATTTTACATTGCATGTCTGTGTCAAAATATATATCTCGTAAATATATACACCCACTATGTACCCATAGGAATTTTTAAATAAAAATAAATAAACAAAAAAACTTCAAAAATCTAAAAGAAATGCCACCCTTCAAACTTTGATTCAAACATGGACAACCACCTGGAGGAGATAGTGAAGAGGTCAGGTTCAGGACTTAAACACAACTGGATTTGAACCCCAGACCTGGCGTTCCCAGTTGGGTGACCTTAAATGCGTTACTTCACCACTGTGCCTTACTTTATTTCATCTTTAACAATAGAGTGGTCATGAAGTTCAAATGGCATAATGCATGTAAAAATGCTGAACAGTGTCTGGTACATAATTACTTAATAAATTATAGCTATTACTATGAATAAGAGTTAGAAAGTTCCTCAAAAAACTAAAATTTGAGCTACCCTATGATCCAACAGTCCTGCTGCTGGGTAGATGCCCCGAAGAAAGGAAATCAGTATGTTGGGGAAATATCTGCAGTCCCATGTTTGCTGCAGCACTGTTTACAATAGCCAAGACTGGAAGCAACCTAAGTGCCTATCAATGCGCTCGCACACACACAAACCCAAACACACACACACACACACACACACACACACGCACGCACGCACACACCAGTTCTCCCTTATCTAGGCCCTGAAATAAATATTGTGGAAAGTTTGAGGAGAGAGGTAATATTAAACTGAACAATGCATAGATCACTTCATAAATTACACATAGTAATTGGCATATAGATAGTTGTACCTTCAGCTCCAGTAATTAAGCAGAACAAGGGACAGAGCCTGGACTAAAAAATATCTATGTTTACTAGTAAATAGATTACATAAGGAAGAAGCTTTTGGTTTCCTTATTAGCTATCTTATTCTAAGTGAGAAAGAACTGCCAATTAGAGTTGTCTATAAACAGAAAGGCACATATTGGGAAGGAGTAAATCTGATTTCTTTAAATTAGTCATAGGACTGAATCTGCACTCCTCGGGAATGATAAACAAAGGGATTTCTTAAAGGAGATGCTGTCTCAATTTGCTACACATAATGTCCTTTCCTACACACATTGTGAAGTTTTTCCTGTGAATTTGACATTGTAAAATGCTCTACTCTAATATTTTACTATAATGTAACATTAAAATTATGTTTTATTCTAATATTCCTCTAAATTTCATACAAAATCTTATTTTTTTATCGGTGCAAATGGACCTACAAATACTCAGAGGGTGCACATTTCCAAAAATGATAAAACAGAGGAACCAGAATAAAGAATCCTGGAGTAGGAAGGAGCTCCTGAAGGAATCTCTGAAAATTCTATATTCCTTCAGGTCAGATTATCTTTTTTAACTTACTCTACAATACTTCGGTACTTCTTCGGAAAATTCTTCCATTTAATAGATACATATTTAATTTTAAATAAACTAAGTGAAGAATAATTTTGGAAACAGGTAAATATTTTTACCCACAAGAACTAGAAATAAACATAAATACTTATTTAATATAATCAGCTAGCCAGTGTAGCAAATATTCTACCTTGTCATTATCAGTGCCTTCCTGATTCACAAGACTCTTAATATCAAAAAAATGAATATCCATGCCTAGTCTTCATTTTCAGGTCATGATTTGAGGGGAAATACTGCATAGGGTGGGATTCTACAACCACCCCCTCAAGCATTAATGAGTTAAACATTTACTAAATATGGAACAGAACTCTTAGCACCCCTTCTTTATTTTTTTCAATATCATGCTGTTTGTAATTTTGAATAACTGCTTTTACCTGCTGTGAGGAACAATAACCACTGAGCATTGTGTTTTTGCTCAAATCCTATTTGTTGTTATGGAAACAGCATATCTATTAAGTTTCCTGCTGCAGAACTGCTGTAGAAAATGTTACTTAAAATGTTCACCAGCACGGGAAAGGGGGGGAAAGTGAATGCAAAGAATACCTGACTATTTCTCTTATATAATATGAAGATGTTTGAAATGTAAAATGTTAATAATGACTGGGCAACTTCATTATACGAAATCAATACATTGAAATAGGAAAGAGACTATTGTGTGGGTATGTAAATTAAAAGAAAAAGAAGTGGAGTGGGTTATTCAATTTCGTAGGGTTCAAAATGGTTTAGAGTTTATACAAAGGAGGTTTTTTTTGATTTGATGGTTTTGTGAGAGATGAAACATGGGGTTTACCTAGGTAGAATGCTGGATTAAATTGTCTGTTATTCCTTGGAGTGCTTTTCTCCCGCAAATGCATTTGTATTCAAGCAACCCAATTTCATGTCATTCATCTGTTTTAACATGTGACCACAGATGTCTTAATTAACCTATATAATTGTGCATTTTAGGATAATATCTATGACTGTGCATAAGACATATTTACATACATTTATGTTTATAATCCAATGGACTTCATTGGCTATACTTCAGTATTTTAGACTGTATAATCTATTTAAATGAGAAATATAAACATAAAAGAAGAGTTCAATTCCTATCACATGAAACTTTTATTCCCCTATCCCTTATTCCTGTGGAGAAATGCCGAGAAGAACACATTTACCCAACATAACTGATTGCCAATGTAATTTTAATAGTGAATGTACAGAAAGTTACATGGGTTAAAGTTGTGTTAATGTTCTGTGTCGGCATTGGTAAAATGGAAGCCACCGATCGATCTTCTATTATTTTTTCAAAAATTTCTGTAACAAAAAATGTGCCACGTCCTTCGTGGACATTGTTTTATTTAAGTCTCTTGTAACCCCTGTGAGGTTGGTAAACTGGATATTGTCCCCATTTTATAGACAAAGAAACAAATATCAAAACGAATTGATCTACTCAAGGTCAAAAGCTGGAAAGTGACAGTTGCAATTTTATCTGAGATTTTTTTTTTTTAAAAAAACCATTCCCTATGTACATTTAAGGCAAAATTTCTACACAAAGCATATTCAGTCATGTAAACATAACTTTTCTACCAAACTTATTATAGGGAAATAGGAGGTTGGAAGAAAACTAAATCACTCAGAAAATGGTTGTAATCTTTTCTGTGTTTGCCATATATACTGTTATTTTTATATGTATGAAAGGAACAGAACTAGAATGATCTAACATTGACTTAATTGTAACAATGAAGAGATATTAAAATACTGAACATAATTAAATAAATGAAGTTTCAACCTTCCTTTTTAAAAAACTAAATGATAATCACTTTTTTCTTGGTTTCTGTATAAATGTACATGTGTGTATAGATGCATGTACGTATATGTGCAAGTACTATTTAAAAAGGAACCAGGCTTAGAAAGAACATTTTAAAGCAGAAATAAGGAAAGTTTGGATTTCTAAATATCACAGGTACATGGATCACATATTATAGTTCTTAATTAGAAGAGCAGGTTGTAATGGAAATACTAATTATTATGACCTATGCCACATAATCTTGAATATAAAAAATAAAATCCTGATTCAACTTTTAGTTATCTACCCTTCAAAATATTTTATTGGATATTTCATCTCAGATTTTTGATAACATAATTATCAAAGATAGTTGATAGTGTTTTAGTTGTATAGTATTTTAAATAGGGCATTTCAAAATATCTAAGTATTGTTAAAATATTTATTCTCAAGTGCATAGAATCTGTTTGAACTCTATAAAAAGCCAACTTGTTTGAAGTGACAATTTTGTCTTTGGTCTCATAAAAATTATGGCCATCTCTCCATATGAAACATACGAATTCCTTCAAAATAACTCTCCCAAACTATAATTTTTATGATTACTGAAAAAAGTGACTTTAAATAATATGTAAAACAAAAAAATCCCTGCTGAGTAAATATGCTGAAACCATAGTACAGAATAAAATATGTCTGATTTCTTACACACTCATAACATAGAAGGAGCATACGGAGAAAATCAATACCAAATGGAAGGGGTACAAAAACAGGAAAAGAAAATTGGAACTCTTTTTTTTGTTGTTCTTACTCTTCACAGTCACCGCTAAAATCTTTAGAAAAGAAAACCGACCATAACCTCTTTTTTTAAAATTTGAACAGGAAGAAAGATAATAATAGGTGAAGTTAATGCAGTGATGCAGCCCTTTCCTACCTCCCACTCCTGCCAGATTCGTCTTTTCACCTAAAGGAGCTATTTCTCTGGCACCTGGGAGTTCTGTTGGATGACCATCCTGCAGCACTCTGTTCTAGCCAAAAGGGGATTGCCTACCACAGGTTATGTCCCCTTCCAAGGGAAGCCTGATCCTAATAACAAGTCAGTGAGAACGTACAAAGGCATAACCCCCTAGGTCCAATGCAAGACAATTCTGAAAATTCATCATGCTTTGGAGTTCCCTGTAGTCAACTGAGATCATTGTAGTCCAATCTCTCCTACAATCTAATTCCCAAGAAATCTAACTTGCAACATGACGTAACATGGATTCAGTCTATAATAAATACTAGTTATTTTTCTAAGTGTTTTACCTGGTTCATATTTCTTCTCCACAAAATCATCATCTGATTTTCCAGATGAGAAAACTAAAGATCAAGGAGGATAAATAACTAGCCTAGGATGCTTGTAATTCCAATACGTAGTTTTAGTACTCAAAAGTATGGTTTCAGAATGTGTGCTCTTAAACATGAGGCTATACCAAGTACTAGCCTGTAAAGATTATTATACACTGCATATTTCAATTTCATTTGTATTCACTAAATATGTATATTGAATTATAAATGATAAGAGGTGGCCATATATCAAGTATGAATTATGTAACAAAGTAAATATTAAGTGCATAAAAGAAAGTATTGAATGTGTCTTTAAAAATGAATAATTTCATTGTTTTAAGGGAACACATTTAAACAAAAATAACACTTTCAATATAATCAAATACCAATGAGACTAATAAAATTGGATGTAGATTATAAAATTCTTGAGGAAAACTTCTAGGAATAGAAGAAAATTGAATTGATAGAGTCTTCAAAGGATCAGTAGAATTTAAACAGCAGAGAAGATAGGAGGAACTTTCGTTATGAGAAAGTGTGGACAAATAGAATCCAATGTTAAGGGACTTGGATTATACACACAATGCTGGCTTTCACTTCTACATTAAAGAGAGCAAAGGTACACTCACATGTATATACACACACACACACACATATGTGTACCTTTGCTCTCTTTAATACATATATGTGTATGTGTGTATATATATATACATATATATAGACATATATACCACAAATAATTAATGACTAAGATGTCATCAACTAGAATAAAAGCACATTAAATTGCACATTATCATCTACATGGAGGAAAATTTGTGGCCAAATATGCTAGAGCACATTATAGCAATACTGAGGTTGTTACATAAAGAACCTGGATATAGCAAATATTTAGAAATGCCTTGCTATATTTTTGTCTTCCATTTTTATAATGAATTATGCACCCAGAAAATGCAAGAGGAAAAACATATGTTCTTAAACATCCTTTATGGCTTAATATTTAATATTTTTGAATACTTAATATTAGCCTTTTTGTATATTAATTAGAGAATAACAATTTACAAATATTCTTCCTATCATATAAATGGTATTTGTTATACTATATATGGTATGTTTATATAATTTCATGTTCTAAATTGTAAATTTCAATATAATACTATTATATACTTGTAAATATATTTTTCCTCCTAAAGACACATTTTTCAAACAAAGATTCAGTATGAGTAAACATCAGTAAGTCAGAAAAACATGTCTTAATTTTTTTCCCCAGATAAGTACTTTCTTGTGATATTTAATTTAGCGTAAATAAGATTTAAAAAAGGATTTCTGTGAATTGGTGTTCTATAAACACAATTTGGGATACTCAGTTCTAATTCATATTTGATATTCTGGTAAGCTCGTTTTAAAAAAATGTATAAATATTTTGTTCTGTGTGTTTTGGAAGGAGGTCATTGAAGAATTGAAATGCTACTTTGTTCATCACTGGGCTTGGCTAGATGGACACACTAGCAACCCACACCACACACATACATAAAAAAAGGAGCTCTAGTTTGGGGTAGAATCAGAAATTTGTTCTGATTTTTCTTTCATTGATTCATAGTTTTTATGGTTCTAGGCTTAGTTTTTACTGAGTTTCAATTAATACCATGTAAAATTTTACATGGAGAAAATCAAATCACCATTCTGTTTCCTTTTCTGCTGAAGCAATCAAGCTTTAACAGCTTCTGGATGAAATTCAAGTCACACTAATATTTAAAATGCAATATTCCCATTCTTGACCCAAACTGCTTGTATAATTTTTTTACAGCTCATCAATAACCCCTCCTTGGAACTTGTTACAGATGCCCTGTCTTGGGCCCTCACCTCACTAATGCCACCGAATATGCATAGAGAGAAGCCTAAGACCCTGTATTGTAATCAGCTATGCAAAGAAGTTTGAGAACAGGCTGATTTGTGAACCCAGTTAAATATTCTGGAAGGAAACAAATGCAGTTAAAAAAAAAAACTTTAGGTTTGGGGTATGAGTGGTACGGGACAGGAAAAATAGTGTTCCTCCTGAGCTTGTTTCCAAATTCCTGGCATCCTTGGACTGTAAGAGAGCCAGAGAAAGTATGTAGTCAAAACAAGGTGTCTTTTTTTATGCCTGCTACATCCTCCATCTGATTTCCTGTTCTGCCATGGCTGCCAATAGTGAAGTAGAACGGCTGAGTTGACAGTATGACAGAAGCATGTGCTAACAGTGTGTTAGTTCCCGCAGCAGTAATTATGATAGATTGTGTTTTTAGCTGTCATTATTGCTTTATTGCATCTTTTTTCTGCCTCCTCTTTTTCCTGTTTCTACTTTGTAGTAATTTTCAAATATCTATGTGTAGGAGGAAGAAGAAAGGGAGACAAAAAGATGTAGATTTAACACACAGGATGCAATCCAAATACCTGTCCTCAGGTTCCATGCAAGCTTTTAAGCTTCACTTATAAGTATTTAATTTGGGTGCCAAGGACATAATCCTGTATTTGTTAACAAATCCACACATCTTTTACTCCATTTCTACACTCCTGAAAAAAATTAATTGGATTAAATTAACTAATGTAATAGCCCTGTTGTTCTAGGGAAAGGCTAAGACCTTTTATTTAAATCATCTAGAATGGCCTCAAATCTGCCCTTCAAAATGAGCCTTTTTCTTTCTGAAGTCTGGATGCCAGCCATGGGTGCAATATAAGCTAATGCCAAGAGAGATCGTTTAAGTGCGGTTATTAAGGAGACTATGATTGATGGAGTTTGTAGCTGGTAATGTGATTCCCCTTTGGCTGCTCAGTGAACATCGGCAACAGATCAATATCTCATCTGCATGAGATTACAGCCACTTTTGACAATAGCAATGAGAAGAGGTTAAGAAAAAAGACTAACATATTTGGCTGAGAATTACAATGGCTATTCTAGTTTAAAAGGTAATGTAAATAAATAACTCAGGACAAAATGATCTGATAAGAGTGTTTGTGGTTGTAGTTTTTGTTCAGCATTGATTGGATTGGTATACTTTAACCCCTCTTTTGTTCATTTTGTTATATTTTAAACAAGATAAATCTTTGACATGAGCTTGCAGAAACCTGACTATATCTACATACTAAAATAAATTATAGCAAGTTTGACAAAAAATTTAATATTTTCCATCAAGAGTGATCTAGTGTTTAAATCAAGTAGAAAACTTGAAGGCATGTCAAGACTGTGGAAACTCTGTTTTAACTGCTTCTACAACATTAATTGGGTGAATTAGGCTATGATTCTAAACCTGCATAATTCCATCTTCCTCATTACTAGTGCTTTAGTCTCTTCCTTTACTGTCTGAACCGTCTATCCACAGCAAAATAGCACACATTTTGCCAATGCGAGGTTAGATTCTGCGGTAAGTAGTCTATTCTTTAACTGTCTGGATGCTTCCTAAACGTAGAGCAAGACTTTAATATTTATCCTTACAGGCTGGGTGTAAGGCTCATGCCTGTAATCCCAGTACATTGGGAGGCCGAGACAGGTAGATCGTGAGGTCAGGAGATTGAGACCATCCTGGCCAACATGGCAAAAACCCATGTCTACTAAAAATACCAAAATTAGCTGAGTGTGGTGGTGTGTGCCTGTAATCTCATCTACTCAGGAGGCTGAGGCAGGATAATGACTTGAACCTGGGAGACAAAAGTTGCAGTCAGCTGAGATCATGTCACTGCCCTCCAGCCTGGTGAGACAGAAAGACTCCATCTCAAAAACAAAACAAAACAAAACAAACAAACAAACAAACAAAAAAACAACTCTTACAAAGCCTATGTCAAACTACTTTTAATCCCCAATAGGATTTTCATTTTCCAACTACTTACTCCCTTCCTCATTAATGTCATTTTTTTCTGCTGCTTCTACCCTCAAGGAGACCTGAAGGAAAACCAGGAGAGATTATTTCATACCAGATTCCGTGGCAAAAGAAGCTTAAGTGGTATAGCCAGAGGATTGGAAACATTTGAAGTAATGAAGAGTTGTATAAAAAGATTTAAAATATTTTGTTAAAAATAAGTCATATTTTTATTTCGGTTAGACATTAAGTAATACATCTCGAACTAATTTTCAAAGGTGGCAAATTATTCCTTTTTATGAAAATCCTGTTGGATCACTTTCCTGTGGTGTGGCATTGTCTGCCCTTAAACAGACTCAAATTTTTATTAAGTCTTATTCAATTCTGCGGGCTATTTATTTTGATGTCATAAGCTCCTAAATTCTTGGCAAAACAAGCAGAATTGAAAAGAAGGGATTATGAAGGTGTAAAGCTTAACAGAAATAAGGTTCCAAACAAGATCAGAAAATCAATTTCTGCCATAAGATTTACTTACTAATATGAAATAAATTTGAGCTTTTAAAATAACACAATGATGCTTTAAAAGGTAAATTCACATCATGTATCATTTTTAATTTTTCTTTGAAAATTGATTTCTTATACATATCTATCCACATTAGTTTAAAAATATTTAGTAACCCACCACTACAGAGCTCTTATGAGTTGTACCGTGTCCTCTGGAAATCAAACAGTGAGATTTGCAAATTGAGACTTGGGATGCCCTGCTGAGGGGGAAAAGAAAATTGAACAATCTAACAGTTGTCTACCAATTGGGGCTGACCAGCTAGTTTCGACAGTTTTAAACAAAAGTGCTTCAAAATTAATAATACCTTTCAGCGTATCACTGTTAAGGTTTTAGTTATTCCCTTTTTCTTTTAATGGAATGGGGAGGAGGCCTATAGCATAATGGAGTCCACATGTATTTTGAAAAGTCTCTGAGGAGTAAAATCATTTGTAACCTATAAGGCATCCACCTAAAGCAAGTGAAAATGAGCCACACTTGTCAAGAATTAGAGAACTGGATGTTCTTTTAAAATTGTTCTTTCTTTCCCCCAAGAGTTTGCTTTTAAGACTTTACTTCTAGTCTCAGTCCCAAGCATCGGGTCCATCTTCTAAATTAGACTTGGGTAATCTTACAAACAGCTCTCTTTGATAAGACTTTTCAACTTTCATTCGAGAAATTTATATTGTTTTACATTTGACTAGTGCAATCCTCTCAGATGGTCCTGTTATTTTAAAAGCATTTCCCGTGAGAAACTAAACACCTATTGATTTTAATCCTTTTGTTTAGGAAAAGAGCATCTAAGAAAAAATTATCATCTCTAGTACGTAAAAAAAAAAAAAAGAACAAAAGCCTTGAAACAGTTTTAGGCACACATGATGGTAGTTGTCTATTGCCTTAACTTTGACTCTACTGTACTCCATCCAGATGGCAAATGTCAAATTTGCCAGTTAGTGCCTCCCATGAAGCTGTATGTGTGTGTATTCACACATATGTGTAAATACATATGTATATGCACAGACACATATACGCACTTTATGTAAAACTTTTGGTTTGTTTACACTGGATTCTATTAAGATCAAACTAAAAATATATGGCATAATGATTCCAAGTGACAGCATATTTAATACTTTGGTGACTTCTAGGATAAATTTTGAAATATTTATGTTTAAACACTAGTGTTGATGTGTAATTGTATAACACCTAGTATTTTTTCTAGAAGTCTTGCAATAAACTTTGACTAACATCCTATATATCTGACTTCAGAAGGCTTACATTTGTCAATATCTCTCACACAACATCTCTTTCTTTAACTCTGGTCACGTCTACCAATTCTGAAAGAAGTCATTTGGGGAGAATATTTGCAAACAGTTAAACCTTTTTAAATTTCAGTATCTGACTATAAAATGTGTATCACCCCTAACTTTATACATTAATATCACTCATCTCCTGTTACCTGTTACCTATCCCCACCATGCTGGTTCATCTTAAATCACAAAACTGATAGAACTTAACCATCTGTTTTCAGAAGACACATTTATACTGCCCTACAGTACACATTCCCATGAAAAACTACACAGACAGGTTAGACAAGGGAAATGAGTAAGTTTAACCTCAGTTTTCCTTCCAATAAAGATTTGAAAGCAGTCTCTCCTATCTCCATCCTCCCACGGGATATACTGCTGTTAGTAGCTGTGAAGGACCCAAATATGTAGATCAGTATGTGGCTTTGAGGCTCCAGATCAGTGTTTCTCAAATCGTCTGTAGCGAACAAACACTTAATTTTTTTCTGATCCTTAGGGATTAATATTTATTGTAAGATACAATAAAAATGAACTACTAGAAAAATGATCACATACTTGCATGTCATACAAATGTCAAATTGTTCTAAAGGTTTCTAAATGCTATGAAAGCTACTTTTTTAGGAAAGCTGGTTATCTGCTGCAATTTTTAAGCTCTTGTTGTGATGTAGAGTGAACACTTCCAGCAGTCCATTGAAGGCCCCAACTATTGTTTGTAGAGTATGAAAAGAAGTGTTTTGCAGTGATCTCTCTGTATTACACGGATAAGCGAAGAAATAGAAGTATATCCTCTTTAGCACAGACAGTGTCAAGAGACAATTATTGTCTTTTTTGTGGTTAGTTTTCATATTCTCAAAGCAAAGATAATAACTCTCAAGCAAAGCAATGATAGTAATATTTGCAGCAATTTAAAAAAAAGAAGGAAAAGGCAAAAGAGAAAGACAAAGAGGAAGAAGACGACAAGGAGGAAGAGGAGAAAGTGGCTACAGGACTAGCTTACGCTTCTATTGATTCTAATAGCATGTGACACTAGGCGGAACAAGTGTAAGGCTAATTAAAGTGGCCGTGGCACTTTACTTCTTTTGTGCTGAGAATTCCACTTTCTCATTTGTCTTGTAGAAATTCTTAAAAGCTTTAATGGAGACAACCAATGCAAATATTGAGACATCACGCCTTTAGCAGTTTCCACAGTGTGGACTCCTGGTGTTTAAGACAGATGAAAATTCTGGCAAAATGCTTTGCCAGTCTTTTATAAAAGTCTGCTTTAGGGCATACTTATTACTCTGCACTTTTTGCTTTTTCACTTGCTTGAGGGTGACAGAGTGTAGTCATGACAACTTTGTCAAGGTTGCTGTCTACAGATTCCTTAAACTCAACTCAGGTAAATGCAAAACCAGTCAAAAATGATAGTGTCTGGAATTTATATACAAATAACTGGTACAGAACTATGATGGCCAGAGATCACTATAGGGCTGAATTTAGAGCACTTTAAGCCATTTTGGGGAATCACTATCAGTAATGTCTTGGTATTAGCAAGTTCATTCTTGTCACCTTGGAGAACTCCAATTTTTTAACATGTTAATGTTGTATAAGCAAATGTTGCTTTTTTAAGAAAACGCTCTTTCGAACTCAGAAGAACAAGAAAGTATTAAACCTCTTGCCTTATTTTGAAGGCAGATGCCTCACACATAGCAGTCTGTGGGGCTGAATACCAGAAATTTTGCTACGACAAACTTAGAAGGAAGTTTCATTTCCTGGTTCCTACCTGTTTCTTAGAAATCTCATGTATTGAGGTGGTATGTCACTTCCTGAAAATGTTCTAAAGGTTACTCTGTTTAGTCCATTATTAGAGTTAGATATATAGTTTTTGGCTTTATCAGATCTTCTACTAAATTCCTAGGACACAGAATATCAGTTGAAATTCTTAGTCTTAATATTAGTCTTAATGAAGACTATACTCTTCTTCATTAGTTGGTGCTCAGTACATCTGACATAGCATCATTAGTGATAAACTTTTAATGAAATGACAAATGGTTATATTTTCATAAAAAAACAAGAACAAAAAAAGATTTTATTGAACTAGTTTAAATATATAATTCATTCACTTAAGGACGGTTGAGAGTACAGACTCTGGGATCAGTCAAATCTGAATGTTAGTACAATCTTGGCTGCTTCTTCACAATTTGATGTTGAACAAGATATCCTATTTCTCATTTCTAAGTTTCCTCATATTGTAAGTGGAAATAACAGGACTACTTATATCAAATAATTTTAATAAAGATTAAGTGAGATATTTCAACAGGTGCTATGTATCGTTTCTAATACAAAATTAATGAACAATAAATACAAGTAGTTTCATTAAAGTTCATATTATTAGCACAGTTAGGCATCATTTAATGATGGAAATACTTTCTGAGAAATGCACCATTAGACAGTGTTCATTGTGTGAACAACATGGAGTATACTTACACAGACCTAAATGGCATAGCCTACTGCATACCCATCTAGGCTATATCATATAGCCTATTGCTCTTAGGTTTCAAACATGTATGGCATGTTGCTGTTGTTACTACTGGAGGCAATTGCAACATAATGCTAAGTATTTGTGTTTCTAAGCATATCTAAACATAGAAAAAGCATAGTAATAACACAGTATGAAATGTAAAAAATAGTTATAAAAAGTGCTTATAGAGCATTTACCATGAATGAAACTTGTAGGAATGGAAGTTATCCTGGGGAGTGAGTGACTGGTGAGTAAATCACTCACTCGCCAGTGATGTAAAGACCCAGCACATTACCGCACACTACTGTAGACTTTACAAACATTGTACACTTAGGCTACCCTAAATTTATTTAAAAATAGATAAACTGTGCTATGGCATTAAAACCGCTATGACAACACTAGATAATAGGAATTTTTCAGCTCCCTGACAATCTTATGGGATCACTATAGTATGTGGAGTCTATAACTGACTGAAAAAATCGTTGTGCAGTGTATGACCATATTGGTATCTTTGCAGTGCTACATAGATTTTCATATCATTACTCTTCATTACTGGCAAAATTAACATGGTTTATCACATGTGAGTGGGCATATTATTTCCACAGAAGCATAAGCAATTTGTTTTGATAATATCTATCTAGAAAAAAGAGAAATTCATATTCCTTGTGTTTAATTTATGGATGCAAGGTTTTTATCCAAATGTAACTATATTCATTTTCCTTTTCAGAATCTCATATTCATAAGCTCTTGAGAATGTATTGTCATAGAAGTTACTTCTTAAAAATGATACTTAGTAATGTCGATTATGTATTTCCTAAGAGGCTTATACACCACCCCTTATGACAAAATCCAAACCTTTCTCTGGGAAGTAATTATTGTGTTATTGACAGTGGTAGCAATTGTATGATGTGCATCATTTCATGAAAACTTCTGATAAATAGATTGAAGAGAAATTGTACAATAAAGTGGTTTTCTTGATTATTCATAAACTACTAAATTGACACATCTTGACTTCAGGGTCACTCATTGGCATTGTTAAAATTACAACAGGTTCTAGAAACATCTGTCTAAGGGTATTTTGAAGAAGACATGATGGCAGAAGTTAATTGTTTTTATGTGCTTTGGAGCTTAGGGATGAGTAGCAGATACTCAAAAGCAAGAATTATGGAGGTTCAAATCCTAGCTCTTCTGATTACTGGGTATATGGGCTTGAGAAAGTTCAATCTCTCAGGGTCTCTGTTTCCTCATCTATAAAAAAAATATAAGAGTTCCTACCTTGTCAGATTTTTTTTAGATGCTAGCAAGTCAATACATGCAAAGAGAAAGTGCCATGATCAAGGCATCATGTAATTCGGAGCATTTTAGCAGTTGCTAAGCTATGTTCTAAATTACTTTTATACCAAATATTCTCAAGATTGTCTCTTCCCTTGGCAGAACATGCACCAAACATCTTTGAAATTAAAAGTAGAATGCACATTGCATATTCCTTGAATATAAAGCAGAACGATTTTTTTTTAAATTTCCACAATCTAGGCAGAGCAAAAGCCAAGCTACGTTTGATCTGATCTACAGATATTTTATAAGTAACTTCCTTTTAAACTTTTTTGGTCATAGTATTGTAGAGACCTCCTTACCCTAACATACATAAATACTATGACTTGAACCAACTCTTCAATTTCTGAATCTGACTTTTACTGGATGAAGCCTTTCCCTGGAAAATTATAAAAATTAGGTTTTTAAATATCAAGAGTCACCATTAGATAATCTTTTGTTATGAATTACACAGGCAATGCAAATCCCAAATGTCATATTCCAAAATCCTGACAAATTTATTGTTCAGGCAGGTGGCTCAACTCCCAATAAGCAACAATGTATCTGACATGGTTGAAATCTCTGAATAAATGAGGCTGGTGAGAAGTGTATTTACAGTAATTACACAAGGTTATTAAAGATCTCTGCCTTAGGCAAGGCAGAAAGAGGGAGAAATCTTTCTATGGCACAAAGCAGGCAATAGACCGAATAAACATGGTCCTATAATATTATCCTGTTTTGTTAGCTTCAGAGTTCATAAAAGTTGTTCAGCATGTAAACATATGGAAGCAAATTAAGTAGAATCAAATAGTCAAAGTGCAATAAACTCACAGCCTTTTTGGGCCATGATAAATTTTAGGACTTGTTTTTACCTATAGTTCTTAAAAAGACATTTTCATCATATGCTGTGGTTCAGCTTTCTTTCAAAAGCAACCTATTCTCACCATCAAACATGTTGATTCGGAGGTTTAGGATATCGATACTTTTACCTTTTAATTGCTTATTTTCACTTTACCAGAGCTACCTTGAACCATGTTTTTAACTCCCGAAATATACAGAAATAATAAAATCAAACTAAACAAACATAAAAACATGCACACAGAAGCATATACACCAGAAAATATCTCTTGGCATTAGAAACCTGCTCTGATATGCTTTCAGCTCTGGTCACACAGAGAAGTTATTCTGGTCATATCCAATAAAGAAGAACGAGGTGATGAGGCAGAATATAAGATAAAATGGTAGAAGCGTGCATTGCAGTGAAACAGCCCAAACATGATTGACTAGACTCATTTCATGTCATATACACTGACCTAAAACAACCATGTTATTTCAGCTTTGGTTTCCAATGTTTTGAATGTTTGGATTATATGCAACTTGTATTTGGTTTTCACATTTTCTTTGTTAAAGTGAATAGAGAAGTTACTGTAATTCAGTGCTTATCAGAAATTTAGCATTTTCTTGGTTTGAAATCTGTACAAATAATAACTTTTAAAAAGTATCATTAATCCTTTTCTGCATTTATGTATGCCCCTACTGGAAACAAAAACATTAGCTTACAACATCAAGGTTCTTCATGATTTTTAGCACATTTTACTTGAAGAAAACAGAGTTTTGAACAATTGGTTCTCATTTTTTAAATCCCATTGCATAAGTAGCTTTGCTGGGAAACTAATACAAATACACTTATACTCCATTTCCATTCACTTTATATATTCAGGGATGAGTCTGGGAAGTAGTTTATTTTCCTGCATTAAAATGTGTAAGGTATTTTAAGTTTAAATAGTAAATTTCAATGAGTAATTTTCATAATTGTAAAAATTATCCTAGAAGAAAATATCAGTAAAAATGAGGGTAATAGTGAACACATTTAAAGATGCAGTAGTAACTCATTAAATAATTCATATTCTAGAGAAATAATTCTTTTTCTTTTCTTTTCCTTTCATTCCTTTCCTTTTGTTTATTTCTTTATTGAGATTGGGTCTTGCTCTGTCGCCCAAGCTAGAGTGCAGTGGTGGGATTACAGCTGACTGCAACTTCAAACTCCTGGGTTTAAGTCTTCCTACCTCACCATCCTAAGTAGCTAGGACTAAGGCATGTACCACCAGGCCTGGCTATAGATAATATAGATATTAGGGATTCATATTCCTAATTCAGCTATTGCAGTAAATAAGAATATGCAAGTATATTCAGTAAAAAGGAATATTCTTCTCTCAGACAAATAATAATTCTAATAGATTTATATTATTTTGGTATTAAACACAAAAGTAACATTGCATTTTATGCTGCTTCTCAGAAGATAATGTAGAGATATACTGCAGGGCAAGGGAAAGAGAAAGATATAGCACAAGTGGGCTATAAAGCATGTAAAGAAGTGCACCGAATATATTAAAATAAGAAGGAAGATTAAATTAAGGAAAAAAAAATAGATACCTTGGGTATATCAGATAAATGTGAGAGAGTGAAAGAGAGACAGAGAGAAACTAATTTGCCTGTATAATGTGGAAGTTCTAAGTCATTTTCAATTTGGTTTTCATACCTATAAAATAGGAATGAAAATAATGTCTCTATCCTAGGATTGTTGTAAGGATTGCATTAGCTAATATGTAAAGGATGATAGCCTTGCTTATTCAAGCGTGGTAAATGTAACTATGATACATTGCATTTCTCTTTCCCAGATAACACCATAGTAGATGGATCACAATAACAATCACACACACACAAGCAAAAGTATGTGGCTCCGCTACAAGCACCGTAATCAATGAAATTTCAGACTCCAAATGCAGGTACTTTCCCCCTTATCCAGGGATTTTCTAAAGTGTTTGAAAACTAAAAGCTGTTGGAAACATTTGGAATGCCTCTGTGCAGTGCTCTTAACACCAGCTGCTGGTGATCTTAAAAAAAATTCCTAGATATGCGTCCACATCTTTACTTGTTCCCATGCCCTGGTCAGTTTTATGCCCCACCTCCATCTCCCTCCTTTTAAGGGTTATCATGAAATAATAGAGGGAAACCAGCTTCATATTTCCACATCCAAATGACTTTCCAAAACATATTTTCAAACTATTGTCTAATTTTCTCTAGCTTTTCTTGTTAGAAAATTATCTGTTGTGTTCATCTTGATTAGAGCCTCCTCTGTCGAGAGTTCTGGCATAGACTTCTGAGGATGGGCAAACTCATAAATGTCAGTAGACATATATGAAAGATGAACCATATGGTAGTTTTCCAAAATCAAATTTTTCCCTAGTTTTTGCCTTCCAATTCACCTTTGTTGCTGGTCTCATAAGTCCCTTATGCTGAGTTTCTTCTCATTCACTTACGTGGTCTGAGAGTAAGTACAGATTGCTTGGCATGGAAAGTATCTGTTTAGGGAGCAGCCATTGCTCTTAGGCATCCAGTCATTGTTCCTAATGTAATGACTTCCTTCCACCCCCAGCGAGTAGAATCAGCACACCCACAAATGTACAACTTTGCCCCTTGCTCTGATGTAAATCAAATTTTAGAAATTAAAAAATAAAATATATTTGACACTAATCTGCATAATTTAAGGTTTTCTCACAAATGAAGAAAGACGGGTTGCATAATTAATCTAAGGCTGACCGATTATGGTTGAATAAATGAATGAAAAAGGAGTTGTACCAAAGGAGGAAGAACTTGATGGTAGGAAGTGAGACAATTTTGATGTCAGCAGCAGCAAGCCTAAAAAGAACATGATTAAAAATACTGTAAAATATATAGTGCATATTGCATATTATCAAACTTTAAAATTGTAAAGATAAGTAGACACTGTATCACCTGGGAATGCTAAGTCACAAAAATTTGACTTAGTGGCTTAGAAAGATCCAGTGTTTCTGCATATCAGTAGTCCAGGCATAGTGCTCACTGTCAGAAACAAAAGAAGGAGGCAGATTGTATCAGCATATCTTGGATTTTTTTCATAAACTTCTAGCTGACTTACACACACACACACACACACACACACACACACACACACACACGCACGTGAATACATTGCTGTTATTGCTATTGTTTATATAAATATATATTCATTTACTCTGCTGGACATGCTTACATTCCTAGCCCTAGCTACAAAGGAGTTTTAGAAATTTCTCATTTTAGCTTTCTAGTCTTCATCATATTGGTTGGCGCAGAAGGAGGAATGTGGAGTAAAAACTGGGTGAGAGAACACACAATGGATTTCAACTATTCAGACCATTTACTTAACAACAAAAAGTTATGTGAATCGCCACACAGAAGATAAATACATATTCCACGGGCTGTCAATATCGTTTCATGAGCAAATACTATTGTATAAAAATGTAAAGATTGCCCTATGTTCACATCTCAATTGAAATAGCCACTCTATTTTAACCAGTTTGGTCAGGGTAGTGGAACCCAGTTATTATTCAATTTTCTGGCTAATGAAAACACCAACATAATAGTGATCATAATAGTGATGACAGAAACCTATTGAGAACAACTGTGACGGAAATGTGAAGAGTCTATTTTTTTATATACACATTTTATATCTTGAATGAAAAGTATGTTTTCTATTTGTTGAAACATTTGCAATCAGTAGTCATATTTCCAGTTTTTAAATTTTTTAAAAATACAATTAAAAGAGAAATATCTACTAAAGTTGTTTCACTCATCCCTCAGATTTTGGAGAGGGCCTGCATTTTACAATAAAATGATTTGCAAAGTAAGACGTTAGCTCATCAGGTTAGTACTCTGTTTGTTATTCAACTTTGATAATGGGAATGTAAATATTATGGACTTTTCTTTTCTTTATCATTTCTGAATAAAAAGTGAAGGAGCATTATTTTCAAGTATCAAAATGTTTCCATAGCAAACTTATTTTCTCAAATCTTCTCTTCAGAAGTAATCACCACCTGAGTTTCTCCTCTAATTTTGTTAATAGTTAAAGAAAATCTATTTGAGGAGACTTAGTAATGAGTCTTCCACATTCTTCAAGCTCACCACTTGCCCTATTGTGGGTGTTGGAATAGACATTGTTTTGCCATTTTAATTTGCAGATATTTTCAATTCATGAAAGATAAATTTAAAAGGGAGCAAATATTCTATCTTGTACACTGGTACTTTGGAGTATAAATTGTATTTGCACTCACCAAAAGGAAGAGGAAAGTGAGACAAATTACACAACAAACCTCATAATCAATTGTAACAAGCTGACTCTTTACAAAGTTAATTGCTCTCTTGAGCAATCTCTATCTCCCTTATAGAATTATAAAGAAATAATTAGAAAAATAATGTATGCTCCTTTTTCACCTTATGGTTTCCAGGTAAAGTACAGGGTACACAGTTATATTTGAGTTGCATTGATATTGGATCAATACAAATAATGTTTAGTATAAGTATTTTGCAAAATATTGCATGAGATATAGCTATAGTAAAAAAATTACCGATATACAATTTAATTTAAATTTTATGAGGCATCCTGTATTTTTATTTACTAAATCTGGCAATTCTACTTAAAGTGAGTGTTGGTCTATTCTTTTCCTAAAGATCTGTAGGTCTGAAAGAAAAAAGAAGATTGGGAGTTAATAGTTATTTTGATTCACATTCTTACTAGTTATTTTGATTTACATTCATGGAGGGAAATTAAGGTTTATTACTTTAAAAGTAGGGGAATGTTTCCTCTAACATTGCTAGATATATAATCAAATTATGGGAATTGAGAAAAGAGTGAGTATATTCTCTAAGGTAGGGAGAGTGCTAAAAGGCAAGAGTGCCCAAAATCAATGAACATTAAAAGAGAATCTGCAGCTGTTTAATTAGGAAGAGGGTTCGTAGCTTCCTCTCGTCTCCCTCACCATCACAAACATACTAGCCTGAACAGAGACTGGGACATGAGAATGCTTCAGAGAAAACCATAGCACCAGATGATCAATGCCTAAGAGTAGCACTGAGTGATCTCATGAAAAAATACAATTGAAAGTCCTAATGTACTTGTATAATCTTGGAAAAGAAGAGATTTTATGAAAAAGTTACCCATATAGGGTTCTAGCCAACCTGGCTTAGTAGAAGCTTGGAGCCTTCCCTTCCTATATAGAAGAACCCTAATGCTTACTGTCTTTAGCTTCTGAAGAAGAAAGTTTTCTCTTTCCTTGAGGAGTAAGAAAAGAAGTATATTAGTATTGCATTTGTAAAACTATAATTTGATTCCACCTCCTAAGAAGCCAGAACTTTCCCCAATGAAAGCTGCTGCATTTACAGAGCTATTTGGCCATACCTTTTAAGTGGACTGAGTCTTTACAAAAACTTGAAAATGATTGTAGTATCTAAATTGCATTCATTGGAGTCTGGGAAAAAAGTCTAGAAACAAAATAGAAGTTAATCTTAAATAGTGTATTTCAATAGAGCTAATTTAGGAATAAAAGGCAAATAGCCTAGATGTTTTTCTTTTGAATATAATAGGATAGCAAGTAAAAACTGTAGATTATCAAATAATCTGTATGCAATGCAAAATCTGATATAATGATCTGATATAATGATCAGATATAATAATACCTGGCTACTGAAACATTTTTGAAAAATCTCCAGAATATTAAAAGCTTGAATCAAGCGTGTCATTACATTCTTTAGTTTAGTCTATTTCATTTTGTGACCCACTCATATATACTCTGTAGGAAAGGAGCAGAGGGAGGTATTAATTTAGCAGTCTCATGAATTACATGAAGTAGGTGAGCTCACGTTACCTAATTGTACATTTACCTAAGCTTCTTAGGTATGTCTTGAAGAAGCATATACTTTGATTCTGGTGTTATAATATTTAATCTTCATCCTCTGAGGGGATTTTAATAAAATTAATTTTAGATTATTAGAGAAGAAAACTTGATGTGTTGTTCTACATTACACAAGATTTCAAACATAGTACCACTGAGATATCTCCCAGCACATTCTACTGAAACTTATGTTTAGTATAGATGTGGTCCTGTGCATTCACAATATAACATAACAGCCTTGGGTATGTTGGAGACTGCAAGATTATAACAAACAAGTATTAGCAAGCATCATGTTCACCTTTTAACAATGCATCAGTGAGTCACTTCTGAGACTGATTTAAATGCATTTGAATGTTCAATCCAATATGAATGTGGAGGCATTTAAATAAAGGCAGTGTGTTTATCTAAATCTGAGATCATGCCGTACATGTTTATTTGAATGTGTGATGTGCAATCAATCAAATAAATGTGCTGAGTGGATTTACATCCTTCTGTGATAGCACATTCAAATAAATGCCTTCAACATTTACAGTGATGTACATATGTAAACTAGAAAGGATATTTTTCTTCATTTTTTTACAAAGCATAAAATGGATATAATTTCTTAACTTAGAGGGTACATATGTTTGTAATGACCATATGAGACTGGTTTTCATTAATCACATTTAAAAATTGTTTTAGTCTAATTATTTTCTAGTTACAATACCTACACTTCCCAAGTCAACTTATCACAGGAAAACTAGTCAGTTAATTTTAGTCATTATGACATCAGTAGCAATCACCTAATAAAATTGGCTATAGCAAGGAATACTGATTCTGAAAAGAAGTACTATCCATTACTCAGTGACAGACCCACCTGATTCTGAACACAAGGAAGTCGATGGGAACTCAAACTTACTATCTTCTGGTCTAAAGATATTCTTAGTAGAGTGCAGTTAATACAAAGGAGAATATATCAAGTATCTTCAGCAAAAATATACATGTCAGCTCATGTGGCGATTGGCTTCATTTGGACATTGACTTCATTTTATCAAAACCAACAGTTAGCCAAAAAAGATGTAAGACATAGTGTCTATCACCCACTGACATCACACACACACACACACACACACACACACACACACACACAAATTTACTGCCTCAAAACATTTATGACATAAAAATTATTTATAACAAGTACCTCAGAGATTCTAAGTAGACCAAATAACCTTAATTTTGATAATATCATTTTTTAAGCAAATATTCTATACTGATGGATGTTTGAAGCCCTTATTTTAGCATTTTATGTTAAGGAAGTGAGGTGATTTTTCTGTTTTGGTTGCTTTGTTTAGTTTTGTTAGAAATGAGAAAGATAGGGAAACTTGTTGGGTAGTCTAATGAATGGATGGCAGGAAGGAATTTGTTGACTCCAAAAGGATGACTCAAATCTTGCCTGGGTAGCTTTGCTTCTAGGGAAAGAATGCCACAAATGACAGACCTGAGCCCTGAAACATCCAGGCTTAGCATTCAATATAAGTAGCTGAATCCCTTTTTATAGTGATCATAGTCAGTACTATATTCTAGAGATGAATATGGAAAATTCTTTAGTATCCATCTTTACACACATCCATCTAATTCTGTATCCATCTTTACACACATGGATACAGTACACAGACACACACCTTGTATACTCACTCACCCTTACTCTCACCCGTATTCCTAAATAAATGTGGCTAGCCTCATTGTATTAGGATTCCTTTTTCTTTTCATTATATGATTGTACTGTATTATGGAACATAATGTTAGCTTCTATACATTTGGGTGTTTTGATTTATGGTTTATTTGTTGACTGATATTGTTACAGACAGGAGACAGGGAAATACTGGATAGAAGAAGGAGGTTCCTCAACAAAGCTTCCCCCTTAAACCTGGAAACCCATGGCCATAAATGGGTACAGGAATTCCTGTTTTCATGCCCAAAAGTTGCCTTTTAGCCTGCCATGCCCTCCTTACTGTACCCATATAAACCTCAAACCCCAGGCTCCACCAGCAGATGAGCAGACAAATAGAAGAGCTGCAGAGAAGGAGAGAAGAGAAGGAACATCCGAATGTCAAGAGAAGTTTGGCTGAGGATGAGCAGAAAGGAGATCAGCTGCTGGATGGTCAAACTCCAGGGGAAGATCATCTTCCCACTCTATCCCCTTTCCACCTCCCCATCCATCCAGCTGAAAGCCACTTCCATCATTCAGTAAAACCCCTGCATTAATCATCCTTCAAACCTGTGTGTGACCTGATTTTTTCCGGACACCAAATAAGAACTCCAGATACAGAAAGCTGTCACACTGGCCCTCTGCACTTGTGAAAAGACACAGGGTCTACTGAGTTATTTAACACTTAAGCTGTTGATGGATGGCAAAGCTAAAAGACCATACTGTAACACATGCCCATTCTGGCTTCAGGAGCCTCAGACACTCACCTCTTGATGCTGCCATGGGTCCAGAGCTGAGGGGCACTAAGCCCAGCTCCTGTACCGCTTATCTGCATGCTCCCCTTCCATAAGAGTTTGAGTGTGCATGACAACCAAACAGATGAGCCACATCCATGTCGCGCATCCTGTGAGGGAGGTCAGGAAACTCTCCTGTTTCAATATTTAAATGAGATTAGTTCTAGTTTGAACCAATATCCAAACTCTATTAGTTCCATATGAATATTGCTCTAATTACATCATACTCTTGCAAATTAATATGTTCATTATCCACTAATGTACTATTTTTCATCTAAAATATTATGTGTGTACCTATACAGAAGCACATCTCTGTATTTCAACCCTTATATTACAACTTTACACATTTTTTCCAAAGCTTTCATAACAAAATCCGAACCATAAATATTGGGTAAGTGAAAATATTGAAAATAATGCATAACATATTTGATATTATATATTTTAAAATGTAGATTGTATATATTTTAAAGTAGATCATGAAATATCTAAAATGTACCATATTTTCATCTTTTTTCAAAGTTTCACACATTTATACTCCACTCTACAAATAAATTTGTAGGCTAATAAATATCTCAAGTCCATTTAATACTGTAAATTAAATAACATTTAGTTGCCCTTTTCTATGGTCCCAGAATTTGATTTGCTTTTCAAATTGTGGCAAGAGATTATGCTGAGTCATCCATACACTTCTGCATATTATGGTACATTTTTGTGAAGTGACAGCTGAGGTCAGAGAATATTGCTAACTTCTGTTCATGCTCACATGCCATTGGTAACAGAAATTTTTATATGTATATGGTACACATTATGAATTTAAATTTCACACATAGCCATTTTTCAAATAGGCATAATATGGGAGCTTCTTCCTTTTATCTCACGAGAAAGCTTCCTTTCCTCGGGGAAATGAAACCCATGCAAAAAAAAATTCACATATGTGAATTCACAGTACAGATAGTTTTTACCATATGTGCTAAAAAGACCAACACTCCGAGGTACCTGCAGCTATAACTCTGAATTTCCTGTCCTTTGTCAGTTCCAACTAAGCTCTTTACATTACTGTGAACTAAATGTAACTCATGTGAATTATATACTGAAGGTAATACTTTACAATAAGTGGAGGATAATTATTTATTCATTTTGTACTCATTGAGGTAACATTAATCATAGTGACTCCCTCTGGGATTTATGGAATATAATACATAATTCCAAAGAATTCAACTGTACATTTTTTCTCTATTCATAATCCATCTGTAGAGTTACTATGCTTTGTCTGACAAAAATTCACCTTAATAATATCACAAGGACGCATTTCATTATTCTGTTGGGCTTCATATGATAATATTTTGGCTACACATGAATGAAATATTCACCTCAATCCTGTGACCAACATTCTTTAAACCTGTACAGCAGGTAATGCTCAGTATATGACTGAAAGAAGTAGATGTCATCAATAGTTACCTATGATGGTTTCTTTCCAGACATTTTGGAGTTAATGATAGCTCAAAAGTTTTACGAGATTTCGAAATCAATTATAATTTTTTAAAAATACATTAAATTGTAATAGTGACCTGCATTAACGTAAACAGAAAAAATATTTTAAACCACTCAAAAAGATTCACAGATATAACTTTAGTAATAATTTAATTATACCTGTAATGTTAAAAATTACCAAGGAATCATAAAAGTTTTGACACTTTCTACAGAAAACAATTTTTATCTTCTGCAATTCCCTCTTGTTCAATTTAGTTTTGTTTCTGTCATACTATCCTCATAAAGGAAGTTTTAACATCAACCATGAATGAATTGATTTGAATTGCATTGGCATTGAATTCTCATGTAGAAATTGAAGAGGTGGATTAGAGAGCAATTGCGATCCAAAGATTGTTTTCAGCAAAGTTCTTTTGAATTATGCATAAATGACATTTGGATTCTGCTATTTGAAGTTTATAATTCGGATAGCTATTTAAATATTGATGAGTTGTTTGGGAAGTTTTACAAAACAGATAATGACCCATCACACCAACTGGATAAGGCTCCTTAGAAGAATATGGGGTACTTAAACATTTTGACTTGACGTTTTCTGTCCACTGGAATAGTCCATGTTGTTTACCACGTGTTCATGTTTAATTAGTACATGGAAGACTATTGAAAGTCATTCTCAGAACTTTGCAATGCCATATTAAATGCAGAATACTGTGTGTAGTAGTCTTTTCAGAAATAATTGTCCTCCTGAAAAAAAAATGTGATATGTTTAGAAACTGATTATGTAAGTCAAGATTATAAACTGATGCATTAGAGAATTAGTCATTAACAATTTATGAATTATCTAAAATACACTGAAAAGATAAAGGTAGTAAAAAGGAAAAGGTAAGGAATCTGCTGAAAGATGTAACTTGAAACTGTGACTATGTTTTTACAGCCCAAAGAAAAAGAGAGAATTCCATACTTTACTACAGAGACAAAGATTATAAATATATAAAATAAACAATTATAAGCATATTTGGACAATGATATTTATTACTTTATCTAAGGAAACATCCATGTTTAGTAATTACTGAATTTTGTTACACTATTTAAAATTATGATTGTCAACCTAGCTATTATTCAAGGACTATGGTATTTACCCATGTTCCAACAGAACCTTCATTCTAGAATGACTAATTCTAAGTTGAAATTTAAGGAAATTTAGGAAATCATGAAATTCACAGCTAGAGTTTTTAACTAAGTCCTGCAAAACTAGAACTTTCTATTAGTAGTAACTAACTGTGCTAGTTGCTGTCATTATGTTAAATTTTCTAAAGATCTAAAACTGAATTCATTGAAAAACTTTTAATGCCAATTTCCACTTCATATTTCAAAGAGAATAGGTGACAATATTTTAAAACCATAATCCAGTTGCAATGTCTATACCTTTCCACTACCCTGCCCCCTCAAATTACCAAGCCTCACATCTTATTTCTACTGTTACATGGCTAAAGTTTTATAAATCTTCTAAACACAACCTTTTCACATTATGAGTAAAGAAAAGAAAATCCAGAGAAGCTAATTCTAAGAGTAATTTCTCAGACCTATATTTCCAGTATTTGCTTTGTCCTTAACTCTGGTTCCGCCTCTCACCTGCTTACTAAGTATTGCCAGTGAATTGTTTCGGTACTTCTAGGTAATCTTGTTATTCTTTACCCCTAAATTAAAACTTCTATTTCCTTCTCTATTTTTGTTATCCTGTCCTAGCACTGTGCTAAGCTATCAGCATGCACAAAGGAATCCCCTGGCTTTATTGGCTCAATAGCCCTATTTTGCCTTTTCCCTCAGTTTTGCATCAATTTTTTTCTACTGCAACTGCTACTGGTTTTAGTCTCCATATAATTTCTCCAACATATTTTTGTTTTCAACATAAAATCTCCTGAAATAGTATAAATTATATTAGTCTCCCATTCAAAATCTTTATTGATTACTCCTGCACTCAAATCACCCCTATCCATATTTCTTATTTTATAATGTAATTGCCATTGAAATATGAATCAAATCTATTTATCTAGTTTTAACCTCGATTGTCCTCAATTATTAATAAAAATATATATATTGAATATATTCTACAGGTAAAACTCAGTGCTAATTGTACTGACAAAGACAAATGTAATAAGACATGGTGTCTAAATCCAAATGCTAGCTCTTCATTAATTAATATAGAATCTTATGTAGACATTATCAATATCAGTAAAACCATAAGGGAGAACACTCAAAAAAATTTAAAAGATGAAGAGTCTTTCTTTAGCTAGGGAGTTCTGGAAGGAAAGATTGAATGAGCATTTCTAATTGAACCCTGTAATAACTTTCCCTGATACTCTTGGTTTACTGTCCATCCAGATGTTAATCTTTTAGATAATTCTACTATGGAAAATGTAATATGCTAGATACCAGAAGTCACATATCTGCATACTTTTAATAAATTTTTAGTGAAACTGTAATTAAAAATACTTTAATTATTTATGGTACCTTATGATTGAATATGCATATCTGCATAATACATTCTAACTTGAATTCTGTGTCAAAGTAAAGTCTGGGTACAGACACCCAACAATGCCCTTCTGCTTGTGGCCTTAAAGAAGCTGTTTGTGAATGGTTGTCTAGGCCCTAGATAATCATTATTTCCAGGCTCTTCTCGTTACATATAATCCTGCCAAAGCTGAGGGCCACCTTTGCCTCAGAAACTGCTTTCTTATGACTGCCTGATGTGACTCAGGGCCAAGCCAGATAGTGACAGGATTTAAATTGTTAGAAGGATAATGGAGAGGCTTGCTCATGTGATGATGATAGGGTGCTGCCATTTGGAAGAATTTTGCTTTTTACCCTATTCCTTATAATTCCCTTCAAAATTTCACCATGGGATGTATTGGTTATAGAAATAAAATAAAACCAAAAACATTTTTGAAAAGATGCAGATGTTTAATGCTATAGAGTTTAGGATCATTTTCCTGTAACACATGGAGTACCTCTTTCAATTAATTCATACCATTATTGGTTTTATTCAAAACTGTATCTGAATAATTATCTTCCATCCTTTTTATCTGGCTAAAATGTTTATCATCATCGCGTGTATGGCTCATCTTTATTAAGCCACTTGCAAACTTTTTTTCATAACATTCCCCAAGTTTTAGAGTAATTGAATAATTAGTGATACTGAGTGCTTACTGTTTTACTGAATTCTAAGGTTATCAAAAATTGGATGAGGTAAATTTGATTAATATAGATCACTCTTTTTAAGCTGAAATTTTAGCTCAAAACTTTATTTCTAAATAGAGGAAAATACTCAGGCATTGTGGCTCAGGCTTATAATTCCAACATTTTGGGAGGGCAAAATGGGAGTTAGAGGCCAGGAGTTACAGACCAGCCTGGACTACATAGTGAGATTGTGTATCTATAAAAATAAAATAAAATTAGCCAAGCATGACGGTGTGTGCCTGAATTCCCAGCAATTTAGGAAGCTGAGGTGGGAGTATCACTCGAATCCAGGAGTTTGGTGCTGCAGTGAGCTATGATTGCACCACTGGACTCCAACCTGGATGACAGAGAACACTTTTCTCAAAAAATGAAAACAAATAATTTGAATAAGTAAATGAACAAATAGAGTAACACAATTTAAGGATTTAAAAAAATTTGTTGGGCTCTAAAAACTCTATTACTCATTCCCCTGAAGTGCAGCAGCCCCCGACCTTCTGACCTCAGAATGAGTCAACCTTTTGGTCTCCAGGGACCAGTTTCATGGAACAATTTTTACATGGACTGGTAGTGGGAATTTGGGGGTGGGCATTTGGGATGATTCAAGTGCATTACATTCATTGGGTACTTTATTTCTATTATTATTACATTGTAATCTATTCAAAAATAATTATACAACTCACCATAGTATAGTATAAGTGGGAACCCTGAGCTTCTTTACCTGCAACTAGAAGGTCCCATCTCGGGGAGATGAGAGATGGTGACCGATCACCAGACATCAGATTCTCACAAGGAGTGTGCAACCTAGATCCCTCTCATATGCAGTTCATGATAGGGTTTGTGCTCCTATGAGCATCTAATGCGGCTGCTGATCTGACAGGAAGTACAGCTCAGTCAGTAATTCGAGTGATGGGGAGAGGCTTGTAAATACAGAAGACGCTTTACTTGCTCACCTGCCACTTACCTCCTACTCTGCAGCCCAGTTCCCAACAGGCCATAGGCAGGTACCAGTCTGTGCCTGGGTCCTGGGGATCTGCTGCATTAGTACATTCATTTGTTTTTGCCATGATTTTTAGGTATTATCTACCTTATCTTATAATTTTTATTTGTGGAAATAACTATCTGTGCCTCAAGATCTAACTAATGAGTCTTTTATTTCTTAGAGAATTCCTGGATAAATTTCTACCAGTCAGTTTAGGCTAACATACAACCCCAAAATTCAGTGGTTTACAACCATAAAGGCTTATTTTTCATATTTTATATCCACTATGGGTCAGCTATGACTCTGCTCCATGTCATTTGGATGATAAAACAGCCCATATCGGGCATCATGCTAGTCTTTTAGAAGAGCTTTAAAAGAAATATGGCAAAGGCAAGCTAATTTTTAAAGTTTAACCTGGAAGTTATGTATGTACTTCACTTCACAAATCATTGACCAAAGCAATTCACATGACTCATTCTGAGGTCAGAAAGATGCATGAATAAGTCACATGTCCAAGGATGACATCAACAGAATTGAGAAGAATAAGCCACATCAAGGGAGTGATAGCAAATATTTTAACAATAATACAACCTGCAGCACCGATCACTGTAATGGAGAAGAGAACAACAGAAATTTTTTACATTTTCTTCCTGTGTTCTTATCAATTTGTTACTGTTTCCTAAAATAATGTATACCTTATTGGATATGAGTCTTTGTTTCTTCTGATCAGCTCTCTTCTTTATAGCTCCTTCCCAGTGCTGCTTTTCAAATATCTACCCATTTCTCAGAGTTTTAATCACATTCCCATGCTGCCTTAGAGGCTTTCTTGATGTACTCAACTTAATGTTGGACCTATCTGTTCTTTGAACAAGTGAATATTGATCTTGAGGCACTAAATTTTGCAGCTTGCCACAAAATTTTTGCAAATGTGTCTTCCTGTATTTTCTCCTAAGTCACACATGTGGTAATGTACTTGACAGAAGTGGAGCCTTGATGTATTTTTCTTCATTATATAGAATAAACTTCTTCAGAGTTTCATGGTTCTAATACTGCTGTTGTCACTACAGCTAGGCTCCTCAAAGGCATTTTCTGTTTAAGTTACAATGTGAACAAATACATCATTTGCTAAAGTGGGAATTGCTTTTGATTTTGTATTCACCTCTCCTGTGTGTGCTTGGTGAATACAGAAATCCATACCATCCCCCTGCTCCTCTCAAATGTAAACTGGATATCTTAATAAATAATCTTAGGGTTTAGAGAAGGAATATTGACTTCTAGTAAGTGATATCGTTTATTAATAAAATAATACACATTATATGCATTGAGGTACTTGTTTCTATCCTGTTTGTGGAAAGAATAATATTTGCATTATTTTAAAAATGTTAAAGCTGGGCATGGTGGTACATGCCTATAATCCCAGCTACTCAGGAGGCTGAGGCAGGAGAATTGCTTGAACCCAGGAGGTGGAGGTTGCAGTGAGCCGAGATCGTGCAGCCTGGGTAACAAGAGTGAAACTCCGTCTCAAAACAACAACAACAACAACAACAACAAATGTTAAGAAAACATTTTGCAGTTAGTGCTACAGAAATCACTGGAAGAATTTTATAAGGAAAATGATGGTCATCAGATAAAATGATTCACAAAATCAAGTAGGGAAGGGATTATAAAACATCCATTTGATCAAGGAATTGGAAAATACAAATATAGAGAAAAAGGATCCATTGTTTAACTATAATCATGTGTTGCCATACAATGATGTTTCAGTCAATGATGGACCACATATATGACAATGGTCCCATAACATTATAATGGAGTTTAATAATTCATTTTCTAGTGCCAACACAGCCTTCAAAACATTGTAGCATAATGTATTATTCACGTTGTTTGTGCTGATACTTGTATAACAAATATACTGTGTAGCTAGTCATATAAAAGTATGACACATACAATTGTGTCTGGGACATAATTGATCACAATAAATACCTATGCTAAAATAATGATTAAAAGTATGTGTACACACACACACACACACACACACACACATACTTATATATACATATGTATACATAAAAACTAAATACATACATATACACTTTTTAATCACTATTTCAGAGTGAACCTCTTTATCACTTCCATATATATATATCTTCTACCTCCACATCTTGTCCCACTGGAAGGTCCTCAGGCACAATAGCATACATGGAGCCGTCATCTCCTAAGATAACAATGCCTTTTTCTGGAATACCTCCTAAAGTTATATATATATATATATATATATATATATATATATATATACACACACACACACATATATATATATATATACATATATATATACACATTGTATATACGGAAGTGATGAAAAGTATAAAAAGTATATGTGTATATATACTTTTTATCACTATTTTAAACTATTTTAGAGTGTACTTCTGTTGTAAGACAGTCTCAGGTAGGGCCTTCAGGAACTATTCCAGAAGATGGCATTGTTATCACGGGAGATGACAGTTCCATGTGTGCTGTTGCCCCTGAAGACCTTCCAGTGGGACAAGATGTGGAGATGGAAGACAGTGACATTGATAATCCAGACCCTGTCCCTTAGGCCTAGGCTAAAGTGTGTGTTTGTGTCTTAGTTTGTAACAAAATACTTAAAAATTAAAAAATAAATATTGTTTAAAAAGGTGAAAAGCTTATAGTATAAAGAGATAAAGGAAATATTTTGTATAACTCCGCAATGTTTTTTACACTATATGTTAGTACAAAAGAGTGAAAAAGCTAAAAAAATTAAAACATTTATAAAATAAAATGTTACAATAAGCCAAGTTTAATTTATTATTGAGGGAAGAAAATTTAATTAAGTTTGCTTTAGCCTAATGTACACTGTTTATACAGTCTACAGAAGTGTACAGAAATGTCCTAGGTCTTCCCATTCACACACCATTCACTCACTGACTCATCCAGGGCAACTGCCATGGCTGAAAGCTCTATTCTTGTTACATGTCCTATACTGGTATACTATTTTTAATATTTATATTTTTACTGTACCATTTCTATGTTTAGATACACAAATGATTACCAATGTGTTACAATTGCCTCCAGTATTGAAGACGGAAACACGATATACAGGTTTGTAGGTGTGAAGTAGGCTCTGTCATCTAGCTTCATGTATACTCTGATATTCACAAAAAGACAAAATCACCAAATGATAGATTTCTCAGAATATATCCCTGTCATTAAGCAATACATGACTGCATTTAGTGAGCTGATACATGAATACATAATTCAAAAAAGAAGGTTGATGCTACTTCAAAATTTCAGATGGTTTTCCATGGCCATTGAATCACCTTCATATCACAAAGTTTGTTATTGTTATAATTTACATACTGAGAAAGAGATATTCATGAGTAAATAAAGAGTAGATGAAAGAAGGGTATGAAAACTATCTAGTATTTTATCATTTTCAAGAGTAGTTCCTATTAAAAAGGCTAAAGTGAAGAGTAATGACCTTACTGAGGTGAAACCATTGTAAATGAAATAATCATTTATATGTTGCACAATGAGATCAATTAACTATTAAAATTAGGTCAAACTTTCTGGTACAATACAATGAAAATCTGATTAATACTATTCAGTATGTAAAATATATATGTTAGCTTTTAAAAAATAAACTTGACATTTTGGACTTAGAGTGAAAAGAGAAAATGGGGACTAGATGGATGAGAGATAAAGCATGTAGAAAATCAATCAGGAGGAAAGTTCCTTGACATCTGCCAGAAAAGAAATTTCAAAGAAGTGAAAGACTAAAGCAAGGTAGTAAAGGATATCAGCTCAGTTTAACAACTGTAACTTTGAAAATAAATGATAAATTGCTTGAAGTAGTGTAGTGAAGTACTCTAGTAAAACACTGTAGCAGACTTTCTATCCTGTTGTTCTTCTCTCTTATTTAATACAATGAATGGGACTTTCCTTTGGGCAACTGAATTTTCCCCAATGTGAGTTTTCATTGTTTGATCAAGACTGATGTCAATTATATTTCTATTCTGTAATGAGCCAGAACAATGAGAATATTTCCTCCCCTAAACAAAGGAATGGGATCCCAAATACATCCGTAACTAACTCAGTCTAATGAGAGTCACAATATTGAATTTTCTTGAAATGACCCTGCATTAGTCAGAGTTCTCTAGAGGGAAAGGACTTATAGGATATATCCTATAAGTCCTTATAGCTACATATCCTACCTTGTATTTATGAAATATATAATATATAATGCATTTTATATATATATATGTATATATAAAGGAGTTTATTAAGTATTAACTCACATGATCACAGGCTCACACAATAGGCCATCTGCAAGCTGTGGAGCAAGAAAAGCCAGTCCAAGTTCCAAAACTGAAGAAGTTGGAGTCTGATATTTGAGGGAGGAAAGAATCCAGCACAGGAGAAAGATGTAGGCTGGGAGGCTAGGCCAATCTCATCTTCATATTTTTCTGCTGGCTTTATATACTAGCCATGTTGGCAGCTAATTAGATGGTACCCAACTGAGACATTGACCACTGCCTGCAGAAGTCTGGCCTGCAGACCCTGACTAAATGACGGATTAATGAATGCACCATTCTCACACCTGGTTCAGTGATTCAAGTGGGTTAGGGATGGCTGTTGGCTGCTTTCAGAGGGCAAAATGCCACCAGTCAACCAAGACCCCAATACATCCAAACATTTATTCATAACAGAGGTTCTAAAGTCAACACACTTGTGGATAATTAACATGGTTAAAAGAGTAATTTTACAAATGAGGAAAGTTCTAGGTTCCGGGCCCAGAGTAAACACTATTAACAGGTAATTCCCCTTTAATCTCCCCCTGAGAGGATCATCCAGCACAAAGTTTACATGAGTAAACAGTTAGAGTAGAGACAAAGGGATGTGGAATAAACAGACTTAAACTGGGAAGGTCTTTAATCGTCTCTCTTTCTTATGCTAATATAAATGAGGCAGCTGCCTTCAGTATGCCTCAAAAAAACCTTTTGGCTTTATTGAGCCACCCCAACTGAATATCAACAGGCACCCAGATTAAGGGTGGGTCTGCCTTTCCCAGCCCAAATGTTAATCTTCTTTGGCACCACCCTGACAGACACACCCAGGAGCAATATTTTGGATTCTTCAATCCAATCAAGTTGACACCCAGTATTAACAATCACAGACCCCAAAAGTAGAATTATCTGTTCCCTAGAAATGTTGTCTGGGAGTCTGGATATGCTAGTAGTTATCATTATCACCATACTGGAGAAAACTGCTGAAAATGATTGTATGATTTGAATTAGATCAGCTACATAAATCAGTTAGATGTTTATTCATCTCTCTCATAAAAGAAGTCTAGCATCGTAAAAGTAATATTCCAGGACTGGTGGACAGGCATGGGAAAAAAAAGATGAAATGCACTGGGGCAAAAGAGGAGTTCTTCCTATGTGAAACCATTACATCTTTTTCCCAGAGGGGGCCTCCCACATTTCCACTTAGATATCTGTGGCCAGAGCAGAGATAAAAGAACAGATACCTAATTATAAGGGACTTCAGGAAATGTAGCCTTTTATTCTAGGCTGTGGTACATCCATTAAAAAATTTAGTTTCTTTATTTCTTTTTTTTAGTTCTTTATTATCAAAGAACTAAAAAAAAAAAAAAAGTTGGGGAAGGCAAATAGGAATTGCTACAACTACCATCTATAACACGCCAAGCATACACATGCCCTCATTTTATTAGCTTTTCCAAAGTTCTTTCATACCATTGGATCTCTGAAATTGTGTTTTTCTCTCTCAGAAAACATTTCATCCCCTAGCGGCTCTCTGTGAGGCCCACCCTCCCACAGCTCTAAACCAGTAATAAGACAATCAGCTCTCACCATGTCAGTCTTCATGACAAATCCAGTTTTGGAGGAGAGACACAAAGGAGTTTTATAAAAACATTGATGTTGAGCTACAGTGTTCTTTGACATAGCAACTAAAAGGTAAACTAAGTGGGCATCATTTTTATTGTTTAAATAGTATTGTGATTCTTCAGTAAGGCAGCTGGTTCCTTGTAAAGCAAGGTTGTGAAAGATCTTCAAAACCATCTTTAATAATACATTCAGACATTCTCTGCTGTTTTTGACCTTGAATTTTCATGTCTGAGGATGCATTAGCTATATGCACAAAGGCTTTTCTTTCCTCTTTTATGCTTAATGGTTTTCTTTCATGAAGAAGTACTGGAGAGGTTGCTATTAAAGCACAAAGTATCTTAAATCAAAATGTTTCTTATTTACTTCTTTAAATAGCTTGTTTTAGTTATTTCACTTATACATGTAATACATATTAAGAGCAACTATAAATTCTATATGGGGCTAAGTCCTAGGAACATGAACACAAACACACAAACACACACATACACACACACACACAAATCATGTTTCTGCCCCATCTGAAGCTTGCATTGTGATAGAAGGAAAGACATAAAATAAGTAAATTCATGGATAGAAGTATTTTTACAAATTTTGGTACTTTTATACAGTAAAAGTTCTATACAAGAGAACAATATGTGGGAGACATAGGATTTGCAGAAGCAGTCTCTTATTGAGGAAATAACATTTGAGCTATGTTCTGAAGAATAAACAGGAAGAATTACTTAGGTGATAAATACAAGAGGATTACTCCAGGTGAGGGTACATAAGTATACAAATGCATCCACATAATGGAAATGGAGTGGTAAAGTATGTCCATTCATTCCACTGGAATGTAAAGACCATTTACTACAGGTACGTGGCATAGTAAGACAGAAAGAGATTGATCCTGCCTGGCCACTGTTTACAGTCAAAGGGGAAAAAAGCTTTTATAAATGAGTTAAACGGAGCAGCATTCATAACTACCAACAGTGTTTCAAAGTTATGATAGGGAGAAATAACGAGTCCTGTCTCATTCTTCTAAAGGTGGCAAGAAATAAATATATGGAAGAGTTAATTCTTGAGGTATAGAGCCATAAATTTTCTAACTTCTAAACATCCTGCCTACGGGTCTTGTTATCTTCTGTAGGATTCATTGGTCTTAATGAAACATCTATAAAATGCATACATTTTTGATAACAGCTGAGGAGAATCCAAGAATCCTCAGTATCAGTAATTTTAGAATAAGAAATGCTGGCCTTATGAGTTGTTTAACAGTCTAAGTTAAGAGCTTTTATTTTGTCTATTTATTTTTCCACAGAGACATTTAGTCAAACAAAATTATAGGCAGAAGCTCAATATGTAAAATACAGGAATTCTAATAACTAATTCTCATTGAAATATCAAGGTTAGAAAGCTAACAACCTGGTTATAACCCCGTCCTCACTCCGTAGAAACCAGATACATGTTCTTTGTCTCCTAGCAGTGTGTACTTTTGGAATACAGGAAACTATATTTTAAAATATTAATATATCTTATTATTCTTATATCTTATTTTAGAAAATAAACTATATTTTAGTTATCTCTGCATTTATATTTTAATATTTATCTGATATTAATTTATATTTTGATTATGCATTTTAAAATACACAATTTTGCCAATCTTAGAAGTCTCCATGTAAAAATCAAATTTTAAAACATGGCCTTAGCTAAGAACAACAATTCCAGGGGCAGAAAAATTGTTCTTTCTGACTTCACAAAAGAAAGCAAAAAGCATTAAAAACCATAAAAATAAAGCTGTTGAAAATGCAGTTTGATGCAAAATGTATAAGCAAGAGGTGATTCTGAAGACTGTTGATTAGTTGTAAAGCTCTTATTAATCATTTTTAAAAAGACAGTGATAAAAATGTAAATAAGGCCTTAATGAATCTCTTAGACAGCTAAATAAACCTACTCTAAAGCCACAATATTTCCGTACATTCACAACTCATCGTGATTAGTTAGAGGATTATCAACTAAATAGTACAATAAAGAAAACCTTTTGTCAAACTATAGGATTGTTGTAGAAAATGGCGACTTTTTAAAAAATTACACTTTTCTCCATTTGAATTTCATTTGTAAATCACACCGGATTTGAGCTAACTTTTCTTTAATAAGAGATAAAACTGAGAGTTCTCACTCTCATTTTTTCTTAAGGACAGATAAAAACAAAGCATCCAAATAGAGATTTGATTCTGACATTTCCCAAAATCAAAGAAAAAATCAAATATAAAAATTGTGGTTATGTCTAGAGAATGCCAAGTTAATAATAAAGTAAATCTAGTAATTTGGCACTATATTTAGACATAGAAAAGTATTATTGATACTGTTCTTTAATTTTTTTGTTGACCTCAATGAAAAAGAATGGGCTAAGAAAGAACATTTTGAAAATCTTTAAAAGGTCTAGTAGTTGCCTTGTATAAAAGAATTTTGCACAATGTATGATTTATTCCTGCCACGGAAAAGCTTATCAGATTCACCATGTTCATTGAAAGGCCATCCATATAAACAGGGCCACAGGAAGAAAAGCACAGTGCCAGTTGCTTGTCACATTTCAAGAGGCATTTTAAAACATATCAAACACTCGAAGCCATCTCTCTTTAAAGCCTTAGAAAACAATTTCCCTCTGAACTCTGTATAAGTTTAAACATCAAAGTACTAAACACAGTACTAAAATATTGTCAATGAATCATTCTAAAAGGAATATTTTGTAATGCTTCAAAGAAGAGAACATTGTAAAGGTCTGAAATGCCATTTTTAATATCTCGCAGTCCTTGGCTTGTCTGAAACAAGAGTCAATCCAAATGTTATGCTCTGGATCGTATAAACAAACAGGTTTATACAATCAAGATTTATAATTATGTTACTTGCAAATAACTGAAAATAAAATTTGAAATGATTTTAGCAATACGAGAATTCTTTAGGTCATACACTGGAAAGCAGTTAGTTACAAGCACTAACAAATTATCTAGCTTTGGGTAATGAGATGGGAACTCAGTAAGACCATCAAGCCCTGTTGCTCTAGCTCCACTTCTGTTTTCCATTTGTCTGAACCAGCTCTACTCTTACGTATCACAAGATGGTAAAATGGAACTTCTGCTCTTTCCTCTTCTTGGGTCCAAGCATAATAGATATAAATGGCTGCACATCCTCCACTAGGCATATGCCCATCATAGAGTCTATGGCTGTGGCCAAGAATTTAGGATATGCCCATTGATTTGGGTCTGTTCCATACGGCGATTCCAGCAGCTTCTGGCAGAGCTTCACCTGGAATGTATGATATAGGATTCAGAAAGAAGAAAATGCACAAAAGAAAATAAAGATTGTTGCTGGAAAAAATAGAAAGTGATACAACCGAGGCAAAAACAAAACAAAACAAAGCAATTATTAATTATACTTTGTAGCCAATTTCCTAAAAATATTTGCAACCAAAATGACATAATATGTAAATTTAATTGATAGAATGTTTACAATATACTATCCTTATTTGCCTTATGATTCCTTGATCATCTCTTTATTACGTTACTTCCAATGTCAAAAATAATGAAATACCAAATAAAATAAAAATAAACACATTTAAAACACTGATTCCTGATGAATGTCTAAAAACACAATAATGAAATAAACAGGTCCATGAACTTAAACATCTAAAATGTTCACAAATTTTGAAAAATATCTTTTTAATAAAAAAAGAAAAATTCTCTTTGCCTTCTACTCTTACCTATAGGCAAGCTACTCTGTTTTTCTGTTTAACAAAACTAAATGAATATTGTGCTCCTATCCTTTTGCAGCATGCTGACTTCAACTTGTTTCAACAAATTAAAAACTGTTTCTAAAGCTATAGGAAATACTTCCTAAAGAATGAAAGATGGAAAGAGAGAAAAGAAAGAAGAAAGGAAGGAAGAAAGGAAAACAGAGGTGAAGGAAGGAAAGAGAAAAATGAAGGGAAGAGGAAGGAAAGAAGGGAGGAGGGAGGGAAAAAAGAGAGGAAGGAAGGAAGGGAGGGAGGGAGGAGAGAGGGGAGAAGGGAGGAGGAAGGAGGGAAAGGGAACATAGAAGAAAGTAAATATTTAGAGGGAAAAATGAAGAAAACAGAAAGGAAGAAGAAATAATACATTTTATTCTTAGAATAATTAGTTAAAACATTGTTTATTTACAGTGGGGATACCTTAATCAGATTATTAATCAAATTAATCTATTTTTGATGTTTTGGTTTCTTTCAAACGTTTCCACTAAATAAGGAATTTTCTTTGTTTGCAAAAAAAAAAAAAAAAGGCACTGTGTACAAACAAAACCAATAAGCAAGCCAACAAGACTCCTTTTGGTGTGTACCCCAAATGAAGAAACAACACCGTTTGTCATCAGACAACCGAAGCAAAGAATTTCCCAAACAATCCTGAGTGTGAACCACAGAGGATAACCAGGGGATGCTATAATCTGGTCATGTTTCATGTTTTATACGTCATCTACTGTTTAGTTAATTCTCTTCTGTCCTCCTTAGATATGAGAAAAAAAGTTTGTTTAAAAGAAAAATTGTTTCAGTGTATTTTAATTTCGGATTTAAAAGACTTAGCTCATTCTATTGCATACAAACAGAGCTTGGGAAGTTTCAACAAAGAAAATAGGTAAAAATTTGCATTAGATGTGTACAGATGTGATTAAGCAAAACTAGCTCAAAGATTTGCTTGGATTACATTTAATTTTCTTCACTCCAGGAAACATTCTAGTGTCACATCAAATTATATGCCTCATTTTAAAAATCAATAATGGTATTTTATGTGTAACGTGTGAAGACGAGAAGACAGAAATAGAAATATTTTTATAATTATTTCTCCATCAAGTTCTGTTTCTTATTTCAAATTTAGATATTTCTAAAAGATTTAGCCTCTTATTCAGTTGCTTGCGTTGAAATTATTTCCAAAGGTAGCTTAAAACACAGGTGAATGTGATTTTTGTGATAAAATTACATAACATATTGGAACATCTTAATAAATATTTAATTTACTATACATTTTAAGTTCTATAACAACTCAGAGGAATTTTCTCAAGTTTCCTGCATAAAAACAAAACTTTATAACAGTGCATAAAGAATGTTTTTCATACATAATAGTAAAAAACGTGTAGAATTTAGAAAACATTCAAATATTTAGAAGGGTCTACAATGCCTCTTTGAAGGGCTCCTTCTGCCTCTTGGGAAGCACCAGAGCACACCAGGGAGCTCTGAAAGCTCCAGGTGTCTGCGCAAGGATCTTGGCTGGAGCCTGGTGAGGAAGGGCTCGTGCCCTTGCGTGGCCACAGACTCCAAAGCACAAAATCAACTCCTCTACTGGCACCCTTCTAGTGGAATCCCCCTATTTGTTCATGACCATCAGTTAAGCTAATCAGGCGTTAAACCATACACATGTGAAGCAGAGCCACAGGATTTTCCTGGTATTCATTTCTTGTCAGCTTACCAGCACAAACTGATTTAAGTATGCAGCAATGAATCACCACACTGAAAGGCCCAGAATATCAAAGTTAGTTTTAAGAAAGAGCTAAGTCAAATTATATTTCACTTCAACTTCAAGCTGACCTATATGTAGTTCCAGGGCAAATACTCCGTGACTGTCGTTTAAAATGTGCCCCTCTTTCTTCATCTTATACTTCTTACTTTCTTACTTCATCCTCCAGAAGTTAGTATTCTCAGCTTGCTTTCTTTGTGTAGCCTAAAAAAAAAATAGCAGATATGATCATCACATTATAACATTTATGGTTTGTTTTTAAAACAAAGATAGGTATCTCTGATATCTTTGATACTTGGAATTCTTCTGAACCTGAGACCAACTGATTAGGATGCAAACCACCACCACTGTTATTGCTCTCTGCCCTCATTTCTTTTTACTGCTAGGACTCTTAAGAATGAAAGCCTTCCACCCTCAGATTCCTATGGCTTATGAACACACTGTATTTATGGTTTAACAAGGTGTTTATGATTAAGCAATGTGTTTCTTACTCAACTGAAACCTTTCCCCATATGAATACAACCAAATACATTATTTTCTCTAGAAGCTTATTTTTAAGTGCTTTTCTTGTTATTATTTCTTAAAACCTCCAACCCTGAGAAGTGAATTGTCATTGAACAGATTCTCAAGCTCAAAGCTAATTTTAGAGCTTCTTTTAATCTCCTTTGCAAGGTGGCTGCCAATTTTACACGAACCAGAAAATTTCTATTCTTTTTCTCTCTGCCTTTCTTAAACCAGGAAGATTAACCTGCTCCAGAATGTGCTAACCAACTTTATGATTCTTTTCCCAGATTTCTTTTTGCACCAAAAGATAGTTTGTTTCTGTTGTAAGTTAAATAGATCAATTCCTATCTTCCTATGTGGCCTTTATTCTAGCTAGCAGATTGTGTGACCTCCCACCCAGGAGCTGATCATCTCTTTTTCATATAATATGTAACACTCTAAGAGATACTATTGTTATGCGTGTGCTGGCAGTTTTTAGAATTTTCTCTCTGCTGAGACTGCTTCTAGACAAGGCTCACTCAAACTACCACAAAGCATGAATTGTTTAGCAATAAACTTTCAGTAGAACACTAATCAATATGTGTTAAATGATAGAATTTCTTTCCCTCTTCATGTTCTTCCTGGAAAACTATTACTAAAATGATTGTTTAACTTACAATTCATGGAGCATTAGAATTAAAGGTGTAGGATATTTCCTTGCACTGCTTATCTGGGTAGAACTTAACACAAACAAAAGTAAACTTCTATGCTTTAGGGGAAGGTTAGATGATTCGATTAGGAAAACAGATGACCTAGCTTTCCAAAAGAGGATGAAGAACTTCACAGCTTAGAAAATTAATTTCCAGCTCAAATATGAGTAAGCATGATTTTCTTCAGTACTTTCTGCTATCATATGCATTGCTAAAATGCCACAAAACAGCTCAGTGTGGTTGGCAGACTCGAGGCACTATGTTTGAAAGCATAATTTTCTCTTAATGCTTAAGGATCACTTTGCAATTGCTGTGATTAATTGTAACAATACATTTAAATGTTGCTGAACTGCCACTATTTTATTAAAGCAGGCAATTCCTTCCCAAAGCCTTTTTATTCAACACCACATGTTCTGATCTCCAGACCTATGTGGCAAGGTTGCAGGTACCAAGTCAGTTTCCATGTATAATTCCACTTAGAAATTTAGCACAATAACTGTTTAGTCTTTACTGTCCCCACTTTTGTGATTATGAGGACATTACATTTAGAATAGGGCAATTTAGGTTTGTGTTAGTCAGAGCTGGTGATCATCTCTTACCCCTGACCTTCAGGTTAATGAGAAGTTCCTCTGGATAATTGTCCTCTCTTACGACAGCCCTGTACTGTGTAATCTTTTCGCTGTAAAATGACATTTAAAGTTTGTTTTACATGAGCAAGTAGGAGAACATTATTTCTGCAGTGAGCAATAATTATCTGCCTCCTAGCTGAAAATACATGCTGAGGATAAATTGTGTTCATCTGGTAGTCTTTGTTTGTAAGACAAGTTAATTAAAAGAGGAATGTTGAAAAATATGTTTGCCCACTGAGTGCTGATGGAGTAATAATATTACTTTACAAGAAAACATTACGTGCAAAACAAATTTGGTTTTGTTCTGAAGTTATAAGAGAAAATGAGGTAAAATGTAATGTTCCCACAAGCAAAATTTGATCATACACAAAAAAGAATAGATAAGGCAAATTATCTATATTTTAATCAAGCAATAAAGGTCTAAAATTTTCTGTACCCAAGTGGCATTTGTACTGTTTAGCCTGGACAAGAAATACTGAATCTAACAACGTGTTCTTATTAAAATATCCAAGTAATTGTTTATACTAAATACTCATATGCCTGGCTGCTACTGGGATCAGTATCTTTACTGAAAATATAAGAACTATTTAATCTGAGCACATGATGCAGTTATCCCCCATATGTTTTGCAAAAAGTTTCCTGTAGCTATATGTTAAAAACAAATTTCTTATTTTTATGAAAAGACTAATAATTCAAATTGAACTTTATTCAGATTTTCTGTAAATAATACACTAATTTTTACCAAATGATTTTTTCTTTTAAAAAGCATCCAAATAATAACTCTATATACAATAACTGGCATCAGAATTCAGTGTTTACACTTTGTGAAAAATCAATTTATAATTGATATTTTCCTTGAAAGCTTTTTGGTAGCATTTTCCACTTGTTCATTTTAGCAATAACTGATCTGCTAGCTGTCTTTGTCAACAAAATGTTATAGCCATGTCTGTACGTCGAGAAATTGAGGTACATACTTCCTAAGATCATGTATCTCTCTAACAAATCAGCACTTTCCCTGGGCAGGGCCGTCACCACTGAACGGGGGCTTTTTCTCCATTGCTATTCCAACTGGTACAGCAATGAGTATGACTTTATATCAAACTGCTCACTTTCCAGGGATAGGCAAAAGTGACGTACAATTAGGTTGGTTAATGGCTCTCTCTCTTGTCTGTTTAGTACAAAAGTCTGTTTATAAAATCAACATTTTAAAGTAAGTTTATGATTTCAAGTTACATATTTTAGTACATTCTTTTAATAATAGGAAAAGGAGGTAAAAAGGGTATGGCCCATTTATCAAGCTTTCCACAAACTTTCGATGTTTATACTCACTGCCTTTGAATTATTTTGAAGAAATCTATGGAGAGTCTTTATTTCTAACTCAGACTATTTGAGACTCTAATGGAAGATAGATAAAGTTTCTCTGCAATAAGCAACATATCCACACAGGATTTTGCATACGATTTCAGGAGATTAATGAAAAACTTGAAGTTCATGAGTCCATGAATCCAAAGTTGAGAACATTTAAAAAAGATTTTGACCTTGTGTCCATTTTAAAGTCCTTACCATGTGTACTCAAAATACCTTCCTTCATTTAACACTATTCCTTTAGAGCCAGTGTGATCATCAAGCATTTTTACTGTTTTCACTCACCGAACAGAATTGTTGTATTCCTGTCAAGAGTATTCTTTGTTTTTAAGATTAATCATTCCCAAGATTAGGTTGGGAAAGTGTGAGGTGGTGAAAATGTAGTGTGAGGTAGAAAATTTGTATAATTTGTATTATTTCACTCACAACTTTCCGGCCTTTCTTCACTCTTTCCCTCTCCATCACTCTTAGGAATCTACTTCTACTGACAGCTCTTATTCATTTTATTTTTCTGTGAATCCACTCTCTTATGGATGATAGATTTTCACTCCTACATAAACTTTCATCCTAGTTTTTAGGTGAAGAAACTGAGGACAAATACTCAAATGGCTTTCATGTGGTTTATGTAAAGTCCCTCGGCCAAGACAGGCAGAGTCAAGACAAGGATCCAACGTTGCTAAACTTACTGATGAAGTTTATGACTTTTCATTTTCATTTTAAATTAAGGCAATTGATTTCTCTAGTAAAATAATGCTGTAATAAATTAGTCAACTAACCAGAATAATAGACATGCCGTATGTGGAAGACCAGATAACTGGCGTTAATGTTATTCCAATAATTTCCTGGGTTCTATTTTTAGATATACATATCCAATCATATTTTCCATAAATAAGTGTGCATATAGTTGCACTACTCAAAATGATAACTTGGTCTCCATTCTGAACTCAGAAATACATGCCAAAATACTGTATGTAGTCTCCCTTGCAAGTTGTATCACATTTACTTAAGAATGGCAAAATGTAGGTATTACCCTATTAAACAATAAACAAATGCACTAATAAATAAACATGTGAGTAAGGGCATTTCTGTACATACTTATATGCATTCGTATATATAAAAATTCTCACACTCATAAAGGAAAGATATGGAATATAAAGAGAGAGTCAAAGGGTGATTTTACCTAAATACGCAAAGTATCTGTCAGAAAAATATTTAAAATATTGTCAGAAAATAAAATAGATAAGGTGAAGTGAAATGTTTTGTTACAATACAAAATTACTCTTATAAGGAATCCTGGTCATTAGTATTCAGAAATATGTAATATTTTAAAATAAGCGGCAATAAGAATGTTTTGACAATAAGACTATATAGCATTTTTAGAAATCATTTGCAGTTCTCTATTTATTGCTGTTTAAAACACTACTTCAAAATTCAACGATTTAAAGCAACCATTATACTGTCATACAACACTTAACAATGGGGATACTTTCTGAAAACTGCATCATTAAGGGATTTAGTTGCTGTGAGAACATCATAGAATTTACTTACACAAACCTAGATCACATGGCCTACTACACACCGTGGCCTATTGCTCTTACCTACAAACTGCACTGCATGCTACTGAACTGAATATTTTAGGCAAGAGTACAACAAAGTCATTTGTGTAGCTAAATAAATCTAAACCATATCTAAACATAGAAAAGGTACAATAAAAAATACAGTGTTATAATCTTATGGGACTACCATTGTATATATGGTCTGTCATTAACCAAAATGTTGCTATGCAGCCCATCATTCTATTTGTATGATTTTTGGAGTCAGAAATTTGAAAAAGATGCAGTTGGGCACTTTGTCCCTCATCCAGGTAGTGGCAGCTGAGACAGTTGGAGCCTGAAGAACCACTTCCAAAATGGCTTCAAAAAAAAGTTAAGTTTTTATTTCTATGTGTACTTATTGATCCTGTTGGCACCATGAGGTTTCTAGATCAGGGAACGCAAATGATTATTGGCTCACACAGTGATTTTATTACCAGCTTACCTCCACCTAATTACCTCTCGGGTTGGCACAGTGAGGGCCAGATATACCCTGCCCCTTCAAGAGGCTTGAACCAAAAAAGAGAAACTTTAGAATTACTCAAGCTAATAAAACTTGCAGATGTAACTACCCCCTTCTCTTTTCTGCAGAGAGAGAGAGAGAAAGAGAGAGAGAGAGAGAGAGAGAGAGAGAGAGAGAGAGAGGCCTTGCCTTTTCTCTGGAATATAAATAAAATGCTCTCTGGGCAGAAGAAGAGATTTCTAGGTCCACCACTATTTGCAATGCAAATAAATGACTCAGGAGAGAGAAATCATCTGTTAATCTCTCTGAAGGTCTCTCTTTAGGGTTGCTATTTACTGACCAACCTCCTTTCTCCAGCCCCTAGCAATCTTTGCTTAGAAAGCCCTGACTGTGTAGAAGGGTGAAAGCAGCAACATTGTTTCCCAGCACTTCATATCTACCACCTTGCTCTCTTTCATTCTCTCTCTGTCGCTCTGTCTCCATGGCATCTCATATTCCACAGTTTTTCCATGTTTTTTTCACAATATGGGGCTCTAACACAAGCCATAATTCTTACAGAATAGCTGGCTTCCAAGAGAAAGGGAGCAGAAACTGACACAGTGCTACTCTGCTTATTCTGTTGGTCAGGGCAGTCACACGGCCTTCCCAGATTCAAGACGGTGGAGAAATATTCTCCAGCTCCTTATGGGGTGGAGGGAGGGTTTCAAGGTCATGTTACAGAATTGTGGCTATCCTTGGAAAACGAAATCTGCTACACAACATAAACACATTTTGAAAGAATGGACTGATTAAAGCAAAGAAATACTGTAGTTGGATGGTAAACCTCACCATGCAAATAAATAAATAATAACAAATAACTAAATGTCGAATACAGACCAAGACGTACCGTAGTAAAGATCCAGATTTATTCTCAAAGCTCATTAGACTGAAGTGTAGAACCAATTCCTTAGGACACGAGAATAGAGTTTAGTCCTTGCAGCACTTGGTCTGGCTTAGACAGGTTTGAGGGTGTCTGGGCACAGGGCGAGTTCAGCCTAGAACATTATTTAGGTAGGGCTCCTTGGATCTAAAGCTTGATTTTACTTTTGGATAAACGTGAGGCTTGAAGTCTTTCTCAGACTGCCTGCAGGCCTCTCTCTTTTGATGTACTTCCCCACCGTTTCCATTCTCTAGAGTGCTGGCTATTCTCAGGAGTCTCACAACCATTATGAGAGGCTGATAAAGAAAACTGAGACTGATTCTTTCTTACTACAAAATCCATATTCTCTCAGCCTGAGAAAAATGCTGCTTTCAGTTCTCGAGTTGAGGTTACGTTCTTCCTACACATTTTAAAAATTATTGCTGAGATCTGCAAATGCCATTTCATTTTTTCTCCTCAAGTTTTAAAATTATAGTACTTAATGTATATTCGGTTATAAGTAGAACACGGAAGAAAGACGACAGGAAAGATGAGAGTCAGAATACTTAGTAGTTCTAGTTCTGCTTCTGTAAGCTCAACAAGTCACTCAAAATCCCTGGCCTTATTGTTTTCATCTAGTCATGCTGGATCGGGTCATGATCAGTACTGCCCTGAAAAGGCACCAGTGAAACTCTAAATGCCTGATGGGCTCATACTCTACTTCTGAGGAAAGCAGCTTCCAGCAGTGTTGTCTAAAGATGCTATATCTCATGCATAAAATATATGTTAAGCAATGCTGTGTCCTGGGTCCTAGCTAACGTTTACTGAAGGAGTGGAGAATGCAAGGCTTTGTAGGCACTGTCACATTCAGTTCTCACTCCGGCACTGTAAAGTATCATTATTCTCTCATTTTAAAAATGTGAAAAGTGTATAGATGCTGAAGGCAAGATAGCCAACTTGGACGACTAGATGCAGCCAGTAAGCTCTACTTCCACAAAGAAATACAAAATAGGAAATAGATATTCATATTTAGGATAGGTTATCTAAGGAAGAACACTAGAATTTAATGAAGGAGTGAATTTAAGAAAGGAAATGACAAAAAGAAAGAAGGATAGGGAGGCAAGACAGCCTGCTCAGCCAGGAATGGCCAGAAACTGGGAAAAGCTCCCAGACATAGGGAAAGGATCAGTGACTCCTGCAGGGTTCCACATTCCCTCCATGGAATTTTACAGTCCTAGCCACAGAAAAGCAACTCAACCATTGGGGGCCTGGAGACTAATATAGGGAGCTACATAGAAATTATGCACAGCATTGCTCCAAAGAGCAATTTGAGCCCCACAGGCTTTTGAGTCCTGAACAGCTGCTGCGTTGTGCCACTCAGAGGATGGTCTCGTGCCCTGGAGCCAATGTTGCTGCTGCTATCACTGGGTCAAGGAGTGAGAAAGGAATGCTGGACACCTTCACATACCTCAAGGACTAATACTGCTACTGTTGTGGGCTATTGTGGGATTGAGACAGAAGCAAACCACAAGCCTCACAGCTGCCTACCTATGCTGAGCCCACAGAAAGTGGCCCTGTCCTCCCTGGAGACTGATACACAGTGTAGCCAACACTGCCCCCACCTGAACATTTTGCCAGCAGTGTGAGGACCACTCCACCCATGAGTATCAGCTAGCACTTGAATACTCTTACAGATGGCCTGTGGGAGGTCTGCCAACCCATTCCCATCCACCCAGTATACAGTTCAGGATCACCCCCCACCCCAGTCCATCACCACTGGCATCTGAACATTCCTTTCAAGATCTGAGAGTAGGATGGGTTGACCAAACATGCTAATGACACCTCAGCTGGCACCCACCCACATATGCCAACTGTGGGCCATGAAACTGACTTGCCCATGTCTTTGCAGCCACTAGCAACACCAGGATGGGTTGCCTTAACACTGCTACTGCTATTGTCCACTTCATACTCACTGTCCAGGGTCCCAAGAACCAGTTCACCCCAACTTACAGCTGTCACTACTGGTAATATGAGCAAGCCACTAGGAGGCCTAAGAATTGGCCTGCTTGGATTTTGTAACAACGGAGTGAGCAAACACCATTCTGGGGCGCTAGCACAGGCACACGCAGCTCACCATTGACACTACTGGAGCCTGAAGACTTGCCCACCTGGCATTCTAGTCTCAAAAAAAACTTCTTTACAGCCTCCGCTAATATATGCACCCCAAGACACCAAGGACATCACAGATAGTGTTTACAGCTGAAGAAATAACACAGAGATCGCATATACTGTTTCATGGACACAAACTCAAAGCCAAAGTATGCTGTTCAACCAAAAACACATATGTATCTTCAGGGAGAAAAATCCTTTCATAAAAAAGCAAATTTCAAAAACTGGAAGAAATGAAATTACATCAGATATGCACATATCAATGCAAGAACATGGGAAATATTGAAAAGGAAAAAAAATGACATCTCCAAAGGAATACAGTCTTTCTCCAGCAACAGAATCCAATCAAAAAGAAATTCACAAAGTCTTAAAGAATTCAAAATACTGCTTTTAAAAAACCTCAGTAAGACACAAGATAATTCTGAAAAACCATATGAGATATCAGACAAAGATATGAATGAAAAATTTACTGAAGAGGTTTATATTTAAAAAAGAACCAAACAGATATTTTGAAATCAAAAAATTCATTTGATGAAATACAAAATATATTTTAAAGTTTCAACAATGGACTAGATAAGCAGAAGGAAGAACTCAGAACTTGAAGACAGATCTCTGAAAATAATCCAGTCAGACAAACATTAACAAAAATAAATTTAAAAAGAAAGTGCAAATCATTATGTATTTGGAGCAACATAAAATCATCAAATATTCAAATTATTGGTGTCCCTGAGAGCAAAGAGACGATGAAAGGGTTATAAAGCCTATTTAATGAAATAAGTATAGATTTAAAAAATCCCAAGTCTAGCAAGATAATTAGACATTTAGATGGAGGAAGCTCAAGGATCTCCAAACAGATATAACGTAAAAAGGTCTTCTTTCCAGGGGCCCAACTAGACAGAATTGTATTATAGCATATTATGGTCACACTGTCTAAGTCAGACAAAGAGATAATTCTAAAGATATCAAGTAAAAGCATCTAATCACCTAAAAAGTTACCCCAATGAAACTAACAGCATGTTTCTCAGCAGAAATCTTACAGGCCAGGAAAGAATAGGTTGACATATTCAAAGTGCTGAAAGAATAAAATAAACCGTCACCCAAGGATACTATATTCAGCAAAATTATCCTTCACAAATGGACTATTAAAGTCTTTTTCAGACAAGTAAATGGTGAAGGAATTCATTACCATTAGACAGGCGTTAAAATAAATGATCAAGAGAATCTTCAACTTGAAAGTGAAAAGATGACATTTACCATAATGAAAACATGTTAAATTATAAAATGCACCAGTAAACTAAAGATGCAACTGAGGAAGAAAAAGATTTGAATGGTACCACTACAGAAAACTACTAAATCAGAGAGGGGAAAAATAAGTATATACAAATAACCAGAAAGCAACAATATGATTGAAACAAAACCTCACATATTAATAATAACCTAAAATGTAAATAAATTAAATTCTGTATTTAAAAGATAGAGACTGAGTGATGGCTAAGTAAGCATAATCTAAATAGACACTGTCTACAAGAAACACAATTTACTTGTAAAAAAAAAATACAGACTCAATCTAAAAGGATGAAAAAAGATATTCCACACATACAAAAACACCAAAGCAAGAAGAAGTAGTTAACACTTTATATCGGATAAAACAGACTTTTAAGCAACAAAAGCAAAAAAAAGAAAAAAAAAGGTTATTACATGATGAGAAAGAGATTAATCCAACGAGAAAAATAATAATTCTAAATATATATGCAGCCAACACTGGAGCATGCAGATTCAGACAGTAACTATTACTAGAGATAGAGAGAGATATAACAATATAAAAAGTGACAGACTTCAACATCCCATTTTCAGCATTATAAAAATCATCTAGAAAGAAAATCAATAAAAAAAAAAATTAGATTTAAACTAGACTTTAGACCAAATGATTCAACAAACATTTACAGAAAATTGTATCCAACTATAGAATGTACATTCTTCCCATCAGCATGTAAAACATTTTCCAGGACAGATCACATGTTAGGATACAAAATGTCTCAACATTTTTTTTTAAATCTAAATTATATAAAGTATCTTTTCAGACTACAAATAAAACCAGAAATCAATACCAAGTGGAACTCTGGAAACTACATAAATATATGGAAAATAAACAATATGCTTCTGAATGATCATTGGGTGATATGGTTTTGCTGGCCCCCCTCCCAAATCTCATCTTGAATTGTAGTTGCCATAATCCCCATGTGTGGTGGGAAAGACCCTGTGATAGATAAGTAAATCATGGGGACAGTTTCCCCCATGCTATTCTTGTGATAGTAAGTTCTTGGGAGATATGATGGTTTTATTAGTGGCTAACCCCTTTGCTCACCTCTCATTCTTCTCTCTCCTGTCACCATGTAAAGAAAGATGTGTTTGCCTCCCCTTCTGCCACGATTGTAAGTTTCCTTAAGCCTCCACAGCCATGTTAAACTGTGAGTCAATTAAATCTCTTTTCTTTATAAATTACCCAGTCTTGAGTATGTCTTTATTAGCAGTGTGAGAATGGCCTAATACACTGGGTCAATGAAGAAATTAAGATAGAAATTTTTAAAATGTCTGAAAAAAGGAAAATTGAACACAGCATATCAACACTTGTGGTGTACAGCAAAAGTAGTAGTTAGAAGGAATTTTATAGCAATAAATGTCTACATCAAAAAGTAGTAATATTTCAAATAAACAATCTAATGATACACCCCAAGGAACCAGAACAGCAAGAACAAATCAAATCACAAATTAGTAGAAGGAAAGAAGTAATAAAGATCAGAGAAGAACTAAATAAAATAAAGACTAAAAAAGCAATACAAATTATCAGTAAAACAAAAAGTTTTCTCTTCAAAAAAGAAACAAAATTGATAAACAACTAGCCTGACTAATGAAGAAACAAAAGATAAAACTGAAATAAATTCAGAAATGAAAAGGAGACATTACTGCTGATACTACAAAAATACAAAAGCTCAAGACCATTATGAGTCACTATATGCTAACACACTGGGAAAATAAGAGAAAATTAGTAAATTCCTGGAGACATACAACCTCCCAAGATTGAATCAGGAAGAAACAGAAAATGTGAATAGATCAATTGCAAGTAGTGAGATTGAATGAGTAGCAAAAAGTCTTCCACAAAAGAACAGTCCAGGACTAGAGGGAGTCACAGCCAAATTCTACCAAGCATATAAGGAAGAACTTTATACAAATGCTCCTGAAACTGTTCCAAAAAATTAAAGAGGAGGGAATTCTTCCTAACTCATTTTACAAGACCAGCTCTAATCTGATTCAAAAACCAGACAAAAACAAAATGAAAAAAACTATAAGCCAATATCTCTGAAGAATGTAGATACAAAATTTTCAACAAAATACTAGCAAACCAAATTCAACAGAACATGAAAAATACACCATGGTCAAGTGGAATTTATATAAGGAGTACAAACACACACAAATCAATAAACATGATATATCACATCAACAGAATGAAGGACAAAAGCCACACGATCATATTAAAAGATGAAGAAAGACATTTGGTATGATTTAATATTACTTTATGATAAAAAAAAAAAACTTTCAGGAAACCAGGAAAAAAAGGAATATACCTCAAAATAATAAAAGTCATGTATAACAAATTCAATGCTAACATCATAATGAATGAGAAAAAGCTGAAAGTATGCTCTCTAAGATCTGGAAGGAGACTAAGATGCTTACCTTCCCCACTCTTATTCAACATAGCACTGGAAGAACTGGCCACAGAAGTCATGTAAGAGAAGAACAAATTAATAAAGGGTATCAAATTTAAAAAAAGAGAAAAGCATATTATCCTTCTTTGTTGATGATATCATTTTAAATGTAGATAAATGTAAAAAATCCTAAATTTGATAAATAAATGCTGTAAAGTTGCAAGATAAAAAATAAACATATGAAAATCAGTAATATCTCTATGCATCAATAATGAAGTAGCTGAGAAAGAAATAAAGATGATGATCTCATTTACAATAGTTCCAAACAAACAAACAAACAAACAAAAAGCTTAGGAATACCTTTAACTAAGAAGTGAAAGATTTCTACAAGGAAACTTAACAGAAAAACACTAATGAAAGAAATTGAATTAGATATAATCAAATGAGAAGACATCCTTTGCTAGTGGAGCAGAATTAGTATCATTAAAATGGCTAAAATCCCAAAGTGCTTTACAGATTTGATGCAATCCCTATCAAAATACCAATATCATTTTTCACAGAATTATAAAAAGAAATCTTAAAATTTGTATGGAACCAAAAAGGGGCATGGATAGCCAAAACAATCCCAAGCAAAACAATAAAACTAGAGGTGTCACACTAACTGACTTTAGAATATATTACAATGCTATAGTAACTAAACAGCATGATATTGCTACAGAAAACTGTTACATAGAACAACGGAACATAATAGAGAACCCAGAAACAAATCTGCATGTTCATAAGCAACAGATTTTTGATAAAGATACCACAAAAATTCAGTGGGAAAAGGATGATATCTTCAATAAATGATGCTGGGAAAATTAGATAACCCTCATGCAAAATGAAACTAGACTCTTATCTCTCCCCATATACAAAAATAAACTCAAGATGTATTAAAGACTTAAGCATAAGACTTGAAACAATATATAACTACTAAAAACAAAAAATTTAGTGAAAACACTTGAAGATGTGGGTTTAGGAAAAGATTTTATGGCTAAGATCTCAAATGCAGAGATAATTGTAAGAAAAAATGGACAATGGAAGTATATTAAACTGAAATGCTTTCACACAGCAAAAGAAATAACCTGTCAAGCAGGAGATAGCATTCGCAACGATTCAACAGACAAGAAGCTCATATCTAGAAGATACAAGGAACTTGAACAACTCAACAAAAAACAAATAATTCCCTTTAAAAAGTGGTCTAAAAATATGACTAGACATCTCTTAAGAGAAGATATACCAATGGCCAACAGGCATATGAAAAAATGTTCATCATCGCTGATCCTCAGAGACATGCAAATCAGAACCATAATGAGATATCATCTCACAGCAGTTAGAATGGCTATTATTAAAACGACAAAAAATATCAGATGCTGGCCAGGATTTGGAGAAAAAGAAACTCATACAAGGCTGATGGGAATGTAAATTAGTACAGCCACTATGGAAAACAGTATAGCGCTTTCTCAAAAAACTAAAAATAGAACTATCACAAAATCCAGCACTACTGCGTATTTATCCAAAGGAAAATAAACCTCTAAGTCAAAAGGATACCTGCATGTTTGTCACAGTAATACTCACAACAGCAAAGATAGGGAGTCAATCTAACTGTCCACTGAGGATGAATAGATATAGAAGATGTGGAATATATACACAATGAAATACTATTTGGCCATGTAAAGGAATCATGTCATATCGTATCATTTCCAGCAACAGAGAGGGAACTGGAGATCATTATGTTAAGTGAAATAAACCAGGCACAGAAAGACAGGTAACACATATTCTCAATTATATGTTGGAGCTAATAAAGTTGATTTCGTGAAGATAGAGAATAGCATAATAGATTTCAGAGGCTGGGAAGGAAAGAGAAGTTGATCAGAGGATATGAACATAAAGTTAGATAGCATAAATAAGCCCCAATATTTGATAGCAGAATAGAGTGACTATAGTTAGCGGCAATGCATTATATATTTCAAAGCAGACAGAAGAGAAGCTATCACTAACACATAGAAATGATACATATCGAAGTAACAGATACCCCAAATATCCTGACAACCATTATACATGCCATGCATGTAAGAAATACATGTCCTCATAAATATGTAAAGCATTCTGTGTCGATCATAAATAAACAAAAATAAAGACTAGAAAAGTGTAACCCACAGAGATCTTTCAATGTTCACATTCACACAGCACAAAGATAGGAGACCTGAGACCCGAAGCAAGGCAGTTAAACTACAGAGCCTTCCCCTTTAATTACTGCCTTATACTTGGTAGAAAAAAGCAATACATAGAGCCTTTAAGAAGAAGCACTGTAGCATGGAGATTGAAGGCGTAGACTGTGGAGACAGTTGTCTAAATTTACATTCTACCTTCTGCTATGTGACTTTGGGCAAGTTATTCAATCAGTTCTTCATCAGGTTCTTCAATAGTATGATAAAATAAAAATAGTAACTACCTCATAATATAGTGTCAGGATTCAGTGAACACATTAATATAAAGTCCTTAAAACTACTAGTGTTATATAATAAACTACAGAAAGTAGTGTAAAAGTATTTGCTGTCATTATTATCATTTCTTTTGAAAGCAGATGTAATCACACTGTCTCTCCTGAGGAGAATAAATATCACATCTCTATAGGGTCACTTAAGCTTAGTTTTTATTCTGAACAATGCTAAGGTATTTCTTCAGTTAACCATAGGAATCTAAATACATGCCTTTCCATAAACCACTGGGATTCATGCTGTCTACACACGTGCTCAGATAGTTTCCCTGACTTTCCTTTGTCCTGAACTGACTCTTACAATAACCTCCCTCTGTGGACTACAGTTGTGGTGTCTGTACCTTGCAACTGACAAAGACTACTTTAATCATTTAATAATGCTGCCATATTTTAACTTAAATATGTAAATTAAATGACACACACACACACACACACTTCATTTCCACATTTTTTTCTTTACACTGCTCACTTCTTATATTTTTACTGATGCCATTTTTTCTAGTGCTCTCCCATTCTCCCTCGTATGGTTCTGTATGTTTTTTATCTTTGTTTTCAATGTTATTGAGGTACAAAAGTCAAATAAAAATCGTATATATTTAAGGTATAAAACTTGAATATATGTATGGGTACATATCTTATATGTACATACATATGTAGATACATACATATATATAGGAAAATAATCACCACAGTTAAACTCATTACCATATCCGTCACCTCAGATAGTTATTATTTTTTTTCTCTTTTTCACAATGAGAACACACTTAAGATTTACCTTCTTAGCAAATTTCAAGTATATAATATGGTATTGTTCAAAATAGTCACTGGGCTTTTCTTTGATTCTCACTTTATGAAAGGTGAGCTCTGAAATCTAAAATTGTGACATTAAAGCAGATTTATGTCTAATGATAAGGCTAGTAGACTCAAAATATGAATGCATAAATCATTGTGTTTTCCTTTATTACACATTCCTTCAGATTATTTAATATGTAATTAAATATCAAGTCAGATGTCAGCATTAGAAAGTATCCAATTTTGTATCCTAACAAAAGTGAATGCATAAACTGTGATTTATCTTTCACTGACATTACTACATTAGTGTGAGTTGTTGATAAGCTAATTTACAATGGTAGACAAGATCAAGGTTTACCCTAAGGCTGATTTATCATAGTTCCTATATTTGCTAACAGGCTGGCATGTAAAGCCTTTGAAAATATAATGAATTTACAATGTTTAACCATTATCTCACACCAGGTGATTAGCTAACCTATTCCTTGCATATTTATATTCTTTTATATTGATTTTCAGCAGCAAATATTTAGAGTTGTGATACATTAGTAGAATACATTTCAAACATTCAAATGTTTAGCCACTGTGAAAATAAATACAATCATCTACCATAATTTATTTTACTCTACTACCTTGCATTCAATTTATGAAATTAATTATAAATCATTTAAAAAAGGCAGCCTACAGTTGTAGAACTGGAAGGAAACCTTAGAAGCGATATTGTCCAACTGTATTTTATAGATAGAACAAATGGCAAGTGCTGGGAAGGAATCTGCTCACTGTAACAAAGCTAGTTTGAAATAGGAGTTGGACGAAGTTTCTCCAAATCCTTTAATGTGATAGAAACGCCTTCATTAGTCACTACATCCTATTTTCCTGAAATTATAACATTTGCTTTGCATCTATGAATCATTGTTCATAACAATGCATCTTCTAGGAGAAGGCATTTTTATAAATGACTAACAAAATCAATGATGCTTTATTTATATTGATTGTTATTTGTTAAAAAGAAATATACATATACACTGGGGCAGTAAAATCACCCAGAACTATTTCAAGAATAGATGCTATTTCAAATAGATTCCTATTTGAAAGTTTTAAAGGAGCCGTTATTATTATTTATTGTGTGCTATAGACAGCATGTATCAAAAAGGATTGAATATAGTTCCTAGAAATAAATTTAAAAAGCATTTAAGTCATGTATGCCAAAATAAATTTAGGGAGTTATGGCAAAACCAGTTTAACATCATGGTTTACTTATCAAACATGCCATGTTTCAGTAATTCTAGGGAAAATTTATTTTTCATATTTGTATGCATGTTAGAATTATCTCCCTAAATTTAGTATATCACAACAATCTTTGAAGGTATATGTCCATGAAGATTTAATTTAGAAACACAATTATTTGGGTCATGTACTCAACTTTTCTGGCCATTTAAACTCTTTCTATTTGACTGAATTTGAGTTGAGATGCCAATGGTAATGGTAATCTGATGATGTTTTCTGAAATGCTAACCAATGCCTTAATCCTTAGACTAGGCCCAATATCTGTCCTAGAAGCAGATGTAGCTTATGAATAGAACATTATAGTATTACATGATTTCCTTTTAAGGAATTATATCAGTGTGAGAAATGAAGCCCACACTGAAAGTTTCAGTTCTCTAAACAAATTTTAATATTTCATGGTTTCATTTATTTTCTATAAGATGTGTCTTTCTGTTTGTAAGTGGAAAAAGACATTAAAAAGTCTCCCTTAAGAATGTTTTGGGATTTGAAACAAGTAGTTCTGAGAGAGATAACAGTTTGAGAAGTTAAAAATAAATGCAACAGAAGATGTATTACTCAAATTCCTTTGAAACACATTTATTGTTCTAAAAATTCAAATTACGTTTTGATCATTGCTATGATTTGAATGTCTTCCAAACGTTCCTCTGTCGGAATGTTAATTCCCAAAGCAACAAACAGTGTTGGAACGTGAGGCCTATTAACAGGTGATTAATGGCTTAATGGCATCATCACAGGAGCTGGTTATGAAGGAATGTGTTCACTTTCCGGGTCCACAAGGGGGCGTAGTGTTAAGGGCAAGAACTTCCCAGTGCCATGCCCGCCTCCCAGGCCTCTCTATGTGGGAGATTTACAGTTTCTGTTTAATTTTTGTGCTTGGGAAAAGATCAAAAAGTCAGTCACTCCAGCAGAAATACTAAGGAGTTCCTTTCATTGGACAGGGAACTTGGAGCTGGAGGGAATTCCTCCCAGGTTAAAAGTCCCAGTCTCCCACATCCGGGAGGATTTCCCCTCTGGGGTTCCTTTCCACACTCGCTCGTGGAAGTTTGTCTTCCCCTCCTAAACTCCATCTCTCTCTCTCAGTTCCCTTCCACTCAGTATGGAAGCCGCTTTCCTCTCCTGGATTTCATCTTTCTGGATTCTCTCACTCAGTGTGAGAGGAGTTTGCATTCTCTGGTTTTCCCCTCTGGAAACCTTTCTCACTCAGTGTGAGAGCTAGCTGCTTCTTTCTCTCTCCTTTTCCTTTTTCTCTCTCTTCTTAAATAAATCACTTCTCTGCAGAAACTTTTTTGGGGTCTGGTATTTACCTTACAAGCGTCCCATGCCTGCCATGGTCCCCTCTCCCATTCTTGAGAGAGTGAGAGACCAAGAACCCACAACATTCTCTCAGTGGAGCTGCCCCTCCACTCAAAACCTGGTCACAGTTAGTTGTTGTGAGTGGGTTGTTACGAAGTGAATCTGGACTCTAGTGCCTCTCTGTGTTTTACATGCTCATTTGACACTTTGCTATGTTAGGAAGCAGCACAAAGGCCTTTGCGAAATGCTGGAACCATGCTCTTCAATTTTCCAGCCTCAAGATCTGTGAGAAATAAATTTCATTGCTTAATAAAGTATCTAGTCTGTAGTGTTTTATTATAGCAACAGAAAAGGAACTAAGATAATCATTAACTGCAGATTTTACATATTTTAAATGTAGGATTTGCTTGAGATATGCTATAATTTTAAATGTTTATTTTTTTCATAATGAAACATAGCTCAACTAATACAAATTGCAGCCATATAAAATACATTAAGAATATTTATATGGGAGATATGTTGTTAAAATTTAGGTGAAATATTAAAAGGTTCCAAATGTAAACAAAACATATTTGAGCTGGAATAAAATTAGTTTATACAATTGGATATGGCATATTTACAAAGCAATGATACTTTTTACAATGTTTCTACTATTCATATCATTTTGTAAGTGTGATAAGTAGATTAAGGTCCTGGTTTCCAGGCCAGAAGAGATTGGGTACATAAAGGTATAAGTAAATCACTGTAGATGACTGAATAAAGGAACAATGAAGTGGAGAAGATTCAAGGTTGATGTGAAGATTTCAAATCTGGGTTGATGTTACAAGTAAAAGAAAGAGGGAAGTCAGACAAGATGAAATGGAGAGAAGCTGTTTTAGAGAAGTTGAGTTGAGAAGCAAAGCTAACCAACCAGACACTTTAGATATGGTCCTTGAAGCACAGCAATATGTCAGTTTGAAAATGAGTGTTGGAGAGCAATAGATAATTTTATTTTATTTTTTTCTCAAGCTATGTTTATATCAGAATGCTTTAAAATCTTTCCTGGCTTATACAAAGTATGTATTACAAATTATTCATTCATAGTTGTTTCTACTTTTGGGTTGTTTCTACTTTTTAGGCTAACATGAATAATACTGCTATTGAAATTCATGTTGGAGTTTTTTGAATTTTAGTTTTCTTAGTTAAAGAAGTATTTTTTTAGAGACAAAGTCTTGCTGTGTTACCGAGGCTAGATTCCAACTCCTGTTCTCAAGCAATACTCCTGCCCCTGTCTCCCAAGTAGCTAGGATGACAGGTGTGTGCCACCATGCTTGACATGGGCATAGTAGTTTTTGTCTTTCTAGAAATTTGTATATTCATGTTAGTTATCTGATATTTTGGTCTACATTTATTCAAGATATTCCTTTCTATTCCTTTATTTCTATTAGGTCAGTATAAATGACCGCTATTTTAATCCTTTTTTAGTAATTTGATTCTCTTCTCTATTTTGTTTCCTCAGTGCAGCTAAAGATGTGCCAATTTCGTTGATTCCCATTTTACTTTTATTGTTGATGTAATTTAATTCTGTCATTTTATTTTTTTATTGATTGCTCTTGGGCTTACAATATACATCTTTACTTCTGAGAAATTATTTCAGATTTATACTTAGTTCCAGTGCAATAAAGAAATGTTATTCCAAATTATCTCTATTCTAATTTACCCTTACACACACATTACATTTGCAATGACAAATTGACATAATTGTTGCTTTCTATAATTTTATGTCTATTTTAAAAACTAAAAGAAAATAGGAGAGTAAGTATATTTTTATATACTTTGCTATATAGCTTTCCTTTGGCATCACTGGGGGCTTGTTTCCAGGACTTCTTGCAGATACCAAAATCTGTGGATGCTCAAGTATCTGATGCAAAAAGATGTCCTTCCCTATACTTTAAATAATCTATGAATTACTCAAAATACCTAATGTAATGTAAACACCATGTAAACAGTTGTTATATGGTGTTACTCAGGGGAAATTCACAAGAAAAAAGTCTATATATGTTTAGTAAAGACACAATTAAAAAAAATATTTTTGATTCATGGTTGGCTAAATCCACAGATGTAAATCCATGGATATGGAGGGTCAACTGTATTACATTTCTTCTTTTTTATTTCTGGTTGTTTTTTTCCTTTTTTCCTTTGGACACAAATTACCATCTGATGCCAATATCCTTTCTCTAATGCAGTTTTACTTTCACCCACATTTAAGTTTTATAACCAAATATGTTGTTTTTCTATATGTTGAAGACCCAACAATACATGAAAACGCATAACATTCATTGAAAAGCAAAGGAGACGAAAAATGTACTGACTGTTGATAAATCAGTTAGCAACGAATTATCTCTAATATTTTGTAGACTTTGTTTTTTGTTTTTAAATATGAGAATATATTTGACATCACATTTGAAAGATAATTTTCTGTATATTATATTCTTGTTTGAGAGATTTTATTTAATTTTTTAGCACTTTGTATATGCCACCCCATTGTTTTTAAGCCGTCATGTTTAGGTGGAGATGTTAGCTGTTGAACTTACTGGATTCCTTTGTAAATGCCTATTTTTATTTTGTTGTTTTAAAATTTTTTTTTTTGCTTTTTGTCTTTAATTTTCACTACAATAAGGTTAGGTTTGAGTCTCTTTGTATTTATCCTACTAGGAGTTTTTTCAGCTTCACATATGTTAAATTAATATTTTTATGGAATTGGGAGATATTCATCCATATTTCTTAGACTGTTTTGCTCCTCCTTCTCTCCTCTCTAGTACTTACATTATTTATTTTTTATATAATTAATGATGTCTCCCATTTCTCTGAATATATGCTCATTTCCTTCACTATCTTCTTAATGTTCTTCAAATTGCATAATCTGTATCAACCTGTCTTTGAGATGATTGATTGATTCTTTCTTCTTCCTGTCTACATATTGCGGTAATTCCCTCTGGTGGTTTTTTTTTGTTTGTTTGTTTTTATTTTAGTCATTGTTTTATTTCTAAAATTCAATTTGGCTTATTTTCATAATTTCTATTTATTTGTTGATATTCTCTGATGAACATTGCCATCAAAGCTTCTCCACTTCTCTATGCAGCATTTATTTTTTTGAAAATCTTTATAATAAATTCATTGAAATTTTTGTCTGTTAAACCAGCATTTAGGCCATCTCACAGGTAATTTCTGTTGTCTGCATTTATTCTTATATGTAGACTATATTTTCCTATTAGTTTGTATATCTTATAAGTTTTTGTGAAAACTATACTCTTTAGGAGAGAGATATATATATAATTTTTTGAGACAGTCTTGCTCTATGCCCCAGGCTAGAGTACAATGGTGTAATCTTGGCTCACTGCAAACTCTTCCTCCTGGGTTCAAGCATTTTCAAGCAACTCTCCTGCCTTAGCTTCCCAGGTGGCTGGGATTACAGGTGCCCACTACCACGCCCAGCTAATTTTTTATATTTTTAGTAGAGATGGGATTTCACCATGCTGGCCAGGCTGGTCTCAAACTCCTGACCTCAGATGATGCATCCACCTCATCCTTCCAAAGTGCTGGATTACAGGCGTGAGCCACAGTGTCAAGCCTAGGTAATATATTATAACAGCTCTAGATACTGATTTCCTCAATTTCCTCCAAGGCTTATTTATTGTTTGTGTGTGTGTGTGTGTGTGTGCGTGCACATGCACGTGTGTGTGTATGAGAGAGAGAGAGACAGACAGAGACAGAGAGAAAGAAAGAGAGAGAGAGAGAGAGAGAGAGAGAGAGAGAGAGAGAAAACTTGGCTATTTCAGTCATGTCCACATTTCCTGCAGTGTTAAGCTTCTGGTGCTATTTCTCAGGAGGTTCAACCTTAGGTGTATGCAAAGTCACCATGAAATAAAATGGGTTTTGTATAGCTTTTTTGTTTTTCTTTGATTTCTCTTTCAGGTTATCTGCCTTATTTGGTAATATTCTGAGTCTGGTCTCCACTAATTTGTGCCTCATTGCTCCCTTAATTTCCAGAATGGCCTCGGACATAAATTCTATCTTAGTCTTATCCAATGACATTTGGATCTCTTTGGAGAGATAGGTTTAGAAGCCAGTCTTTGAGTTTTATTCTGACCCCTGGAGTGGTCTAGTTAGCTATTTTTTTTCTTTTGTGAACTCTGATAAACTAATCGGCTTATGATTTAGCTGCGTCTTCTCTGTGAGCTACCAGCCTCCTCTTAATTACTGTTTTCAATCACTCTCTTAGGTTTAAATTTTCCTACACTCTGTTTTAAATAAAGCTAGTTTTTTTTAAGGGGAGTTTTGGAGCTCCATTTTTATGAACTACCTCATCCTCAGATTGTAATCTTTATGCTAGTGCTCTAGAGTTGCAGGGGGTGGACAGCAGGCTGTTATGATGAATCGGGTGCTGGCTGGGAAGGTAGAGTCTTGTATTTTCAGCTTCCCTTTGCTTATGTGGAACTTCTGCCCTATATACAAGCTGGGCAGGAGCAATCAGGTCCTCAATGTTTTTAGACCATTGATTCTTAGGTAGGCTCCTTGTTTTATGAGTGGTAGCTGAGTGGGGAAAGTGAAACTCCGATCTCACAGCTACACTAGCCCTTGAATAACCTTTGCAACTTAAAATTGAGGACAGAGGGTATGGTATGAAAAATGCCTGCAGCCTGCACCTCCCAATGAGATACTGTGAAAATTGCCAGTACCAAAATGGAGTCACTTAAATCAAACCCTAATAAAATGTAACTGACAGCCAGTGAAGGAAGAGCCCTCATACATATATGTATGTCACAGAAACTGCCAAGAAGAACTTTTCTAACTGGTATTTTTAGTTAAATCACTTCTATGAAGACCTTCTTCAAGTAACAATCAGTACCATCAATGAACAGATGCTACCTCCTGCAATAAACCCCTGTAACAAATGATCTTTCTTTCAAACAGCTTACATGGATTTCTCCTATTTGTCTTTAAAAGATTCCTCTTGCCACACCACTCTGGGATGTCCCTAGGGACTGCCATAGAATGCATTTCCCAGACTGCAATCCCAAACTATTCCTGAATAAACATTGTTTTTGAGAGTTGGCCTTTTTGCCACTCAGTTTAGGCTGATAATACTATATTCTTTGAGTGGAATCTGAGGGAAAAGGAGCTGCAAATTTTGTCCACACATGTCTAGAGTGGAGTTTTGATATGCTAAGCTGGGGGATGTGGTGAGGGAGGGAGCTGGCTATGTGGCCAAGTGATATAGACCCTCACTTTTTTATTAAGATTTAGGTTTCTTTATATATATACATATATATGTGTGTGTGTGTATATATATCTTAATAAAGATTTAAGGTTTCTTTATATATATATATATAATCACATTTATAATATTTGTATATACATGAATATATATTTATATACATATATTCATGTTTCTGTGTGCCCTTAGGATGATGTAGGAACACTTTAAGTGGTAGTTTATTTGACTTAAAATTTTTTATCGGTACAGTTTTGCTAGAATAAAAAAATATACACGTTACCATTCTGAAAGTTGGGAACAATTTGAATGGAGTTGATATGTCACTTAATAGGAATGATGAATATTTATAACTTCAACAGGTATTTCTAGAAAGCCCATTATATGCTGGAGGTAGTCATTAACCTCATTAACCTAACAGATAGGCTTTCATATATCCTATTTCTATTAAGAATACTGCTATGAAGATCGGCATTAAATAATACATAAACAAATAAGTATAGAAAATTAATAATAAGAGTAAGAAGCAATACAAACAATAATATAAAATAGTATTACAGAGAATAGTGATTGATAGAGCCTGGATTAATGGCAAGTACAAAAATCCTCTACGTGGGGTGATTTGGGTAGGCTTTACTGTATGTGGTATTAGCACGGAGATTAAAAGAGGAGAAGCGATGCATGTGAACAATCCACAAAGATTATTTCAGATAAAGGAATATGCCAAAATGAAGTTTTAAGTAATAACAATGGCTAATGATTTCATATACTGAGTCATGTTATAGGCCTTAGCGTAAATGCTTTATTTACATGTTATCACATGAAACTTAAAAAAATCAAATGAAATAAATAATGTGATGTCTTGATTTTACAAATAATGACAGTGAGGTGAGTAAATGGTGGGGCTGAGATTTAAATATGAGAATTCTGGTCCCAGCAACCATGCTATCAAGCATTCACTGTACTACCTCCCTTGAAGTGTATCTATTACAAGATGGCATTTAAGACCTAACTGGCAACCTTGGAGAGAGGAGTTTCATTAAAGTTTGGGAGTAAAATAAGAATTGTTGAGAAGTAGGCCCTGGGTTTCAATGATTATTTTTAGCTTTATGGCAGAAAGAAGACAAAAAATGATAGTAGGCCATGTGGTTAATAAGGTCAAGGCAAAGTTTCACTTTTTTTTGCTTTTTTTGTTGTTGTTCTTTAAAAGTTAATAATAATCCAAACAAAGAGCTACTAGGGAAAGAGAAATTAAAGATTCAGGAGTGAGTGTAGATACTTGAATAAGGTCCCCATGGTAGAAGGAATTGAGGCAGGAAGCACAGGTAAAGTTTAAGGTTTTAAGAGGCTATTTTTGTTATAAAAAGAAAATTCTTTTCCAAGCTTAGAAGTTGAGGGATTTTTCAATATAGTAAGGGAATTATATTCCAGGCTAAAAAGGGCTTTGCAACTAGGTGAAATAAAAAAGAAACAAGTACATTTACATTTACCTTATAGCAAATAGCAGTGTTGCCAAATACCAACAGATTATACAAACTCAATTAAAATGCATTATTATTAATAGTTTTTCACATTAACTAAAATATGGATACATTTAAATATGATTAAAAATAATTATGTTTCTAGAAGCTATTCTAAAATCTCATTTATCTGATCAATGCCTTCTATATCTGTTAGTGGAATAAAGATTCACTTTACTTTCCAATTAATAGAGAAGATAAAAGAGATAAACTTTAGAGATAGGGTAGATGTAAGTAATAAAAAAAATCAAACAATCATAGCCACATGTGGATTAGCTTATGTACCTGAAAAGAAAAATGTGTGCTATGATGAGATTCAATAATAGTTCAATTACAAAAGATCTTATGAAGGGCCAGTTAAGGCTTGAAACAAATATATCAAGTTCAAAAATAGTTTCTGAGAGTCAATTGAAGGCACTGACAAGCAATTATATATCTACATAGAAATCCAAAATCAAATAATGTTGGCTTAGTTATCCATATAGCAGCTAATTGACCAGATGTATTCCAAAATAAGACAATCTCATATTTGCACCACAGAAGTAAATGAAATTGTTAAACCAATTTCTTCTAAATAAAGAGAGAGAATAAAATGAAATTTGCAAGCATTAGGATAAAATTCAATAGCTGACATGAAGCATTTGTGAACATGTGAAGAGCTAATGGAAAACTAAGAAAAATACATTTCCTTAAATGTCCTTCAAAAAGTCTTAAAGGTGTCTAATACAATATATCTAAGAGTCACATAAGAGTAAACAATGAAAAAGAATTACAGCCATCTAATATGAAAGTACTAAATGCTTTTTAACTATCACCTTTCTCTAGTGCCTTTTTCTGATTATTTATATTGATGATGTTAAAGCTGAACTGAAAGTAAAATTCTTATGTAGTTCAGTGTTTAAAAATGTGATTTTCAAAAACGCATGGGGCCAGGAACAGTCACTCACTCCTGTAATCTCAGCACTTCGGGAGGCTGAGGCAGGAGGATTGCTTAGGCCAAGGAGTTTGATACCAGCCTAGACTGTATAATGAGACCTTATCTCTATAAAAATAAAATAAAATGAGCTGAGCATGATGGCATGTGCCTGTAGTCCCAGCTGCTTAGGAGTCTGAGTCAGGAGGATTGAGCCCTAAAATTTGAGGTTATGGTGAGCTATGATAATACCACTGCACTGCAGCCTGGATAACAGATACAGAGCCTGTCTCTAAAATAAAAACAACAACAAAAACTAATGGGTGTGCCATGTTTCCCTGTTTTATTTATTATATAATCCAAAGAAAAACTATCATTATATTGAATTTTATTGTTTTCTTGTTCTTTTCCAAAAAAACACTTTGCAACCATAGTCCTATAAGCAAACATCCACAACATAAAGTGAAGTCTCCATGTGCTGGGTATTTGAGAGAGAGCTGTCAGAGTGGCATGTAGAATATGAAGGAGGAACTAAGTTTCATTGCTTTCTAATCCAAGAGACAAACTATCAGCTAGATGTCTGGTTGTTTTCAAGTAAAATATGTTAAAGTTGTCTATGAAACACACGTTCAGACTTTTCAAGACAGAGTTTCTTATGGATAACTTTTTGGGAAGTGGGAGATGGCAGGTGAAAATGAAAATGAAGGCTATGTAAGAAATATGAAACAACACAAGAAAAATAGTAGGTATGAAAATGTTCTAAGTATCTGTTGAAAATCATTTAATGGTAGCTTTCCTTATTAGTGAACAAGATTAAGAAGTACTAGTCACTTAAATTTAGCTTAAAATGAGATCTGTTTAAAAGAAAGATGGTTAGATCATAGTGACACAGGTAAATGGATAGAGCAGTAAATTATTTGACAGCTCAAACCATTCCTGCACACTTTCACAAAATATCTCAAATTTCTCAAGACTTCACCACCGCATGGGTAGGTGAGAATTGTGCATCCTTCCCCAGCACTGTGACAAGATTGGCACAGTTGGACCTGGATTCCAGCTGTAAACCAAGAAGGTCAAATTCAGTTTCAAGGATTCAGCTCAATGTTCATCCTGTGATTAATAAATAAAGTTTATCGCTTTCCTTTATGCATTTTAGTATTATTTTAGCAATTAAGAAGCTACTTTCAGGCAAGTTCCCTTTCCTCTAAGCTCTGGAACAAGACAAAGATGTGTACTTTTAGCGCTTTCATTTAACGTAGTACTGGAAGTCCAAGCCAGAGCAATTAGGCAAGAGAAAGAAATAAAGTGCATTCAAATTAAAAAGGATGAAGTCAAATCATCCTTGCTCACAGACAACAAAATTCTGTATTTAGAAAAACCTAATGACTCCACCAAAAAGCTGTTAATACTGATAAACAAATGTGTATAATAGTTACATACCTATAAAAAAAATCTATGCAAATATATACTTAAAAGAATGTATGTTTTGACATTGTTTCCTCTTAAAAAAGGAAATACATTTTCATCGATTGTGTGTTGGTGTGTGCATTATGATCGCAATATAATGAAACACTGTTTAGTAACTGTAATAAAATTATACACAAATATTAGTTGATATGGAAATATTTTCATACATTATTGAATGCAGCTAGTTTTAAAATAACTGTTCATGAAAATATCATATTTTCACTAACCTTTTCACCTATTTTACTACCTTATCCCATGTACATAGTTTGAAAGTTTTAATGTGTTATTTTATTTTATTGTTCTCATATGTAATGGAGAAGGTTGCTCTTGTTACACATATGTTGTTAGCATACATAATTCTTATTTTTCCCTCACCCCACTGATTGAATAAACAATATGTTCTTTTTAATATAAATCTGTTTCTCTATATAAATATGAACTTTACTTTTCCATAAACATTGGTTAGTTACTCCATTTGTTAAATTTATCTTGAAACAAATGTGATGTTCTTGTGAGTGAATCCTCAGCCAATCCTGTAGCAAGATTAAACCTTAGTTGCACAAATCTCTGGCTTTGATCTTTTCTCTGTTATCTCAAATTGTAATGTAATCAATAGAGACTAATATATGCAATTTGAAATCAAGGTACATTAACATTATAAAATGAGTTGAGTGGCTTACACCTTTTTTTATTTTCTCAAAGAATGTTGTAAGACATAAACTGTTATTTAAATTTTTGGTCTGTTTTGCCTGTCTGTATATTTAAACTTTGTTTATGTATTTATTTAGAGAGAGGGTTTGGTTTTGCTCTGTCACTCAGGCTGAAGTGCAGTGGCACAATCATGGCTCACTGCAGCAACTTCTTGGGCTTAAGTGATTCTCCTGCCAAAGTTACCCCGAAAGTGCTGGGATTACAGGTGTGAGCCACTCTGGCTACCCTTGTTTTACTTTTTTAATCAATTTATTTTATACTTACTAATCAAGTTCATTCTGCCTTTTCCTCTGATTTTGGGTTCTATTTTTCCATGCTGAATATATTTATTTTTATTAAATAACAAAATTTATCTTATAACAAAGTATTAAAGGAATCTGATTCTTCTCATACCCATTTTGCAGTAGTCAGAGTGGATAGACTTATATAATTATTCACTTTACAAGTTTGATCATTTTTACCTTTCAATATCTTATCAAAGTAGAAAACATCCAATGTATGATAGCTGAAGAAAAGTAATACCATAAAGTGTTGAGGAAAAGCAATACGACAATAAAGCATTTATTGAATACTTACATTATGACAGGCAATATTCTAAGTGTTACGTGTTTAAGACCACAGATTCTGGAATCTGATTTTTGCGAGATTTTTCAACTTTAACTATTTTACTACTCATTTGTGTGATTCGGAGTAAAATATTGACTCTCTATGGGCTTTGGTGCATACTTTATAAGATTGAAATAATAACAATATGTATCTCACTAGACCATATAAAGATAAAGTACATTATTTTCGTGGCTTTGTCTTTTTCCTATCATACTCTTTTAAAAATACAGAGAACCTTATATATGAGAGGCAAAAACAAAGAGGGAAAAACAAAACCATTCTCTTTGAAATGGGTTTGCCTAATTCTCCCTTTCCTCAAATGTGCTCTACATGTGCTCTACTCCTTCCCTCAAACCAGGTAGCTGAAGGAAGTATCTCTTTAGAAATGTAGACATTAAAGGAACAGAAATGTAAAGAGATGTCTAGTATTTTTTAAAATCAGAAATGAATCGTTAAGCTCCTTAGTTAATTCTGCCTTAAATACAAGTCTTCTGAAAGTGGCATAGATAAGCAGGAAGGAATGATACTTTCCTTCTTTACATCATAACAAACATTCAACTTACTGTAAGCAAGACACTGTGCCATGTTTTGGGTATGCAAATAATAAATAATTGGACATAGACAGCATGGGGCTGATGTCTCTCTGTGTTGTTTCAGAGGTAGACAAGAAACTTGTCCTTAATGATAGACAAATCTTGGCATCAGATTCTGGCCTTACCACTTACTAGTTTGAAAACTGTGTGAAAATTAGATAACTTCTTTGAGACTGAGTTTGTTTGTTTTAAATTTTATAATATGGCATACATTGAAGGATTGTTTTGAATAATTCTATGATATAAATTTACAAGTTAATGGATTCTGATATGCCTCTTAGGACTTTCCATACAGTGTTAGGAATTTACTATTTCTCTAAGGGATGTTTAAACAATTACCTTTGTCTGGAATTACACATTCTGCTTACAGCAGTCTCTATCAATGGGAATCAATAAATCCAACTTAATATTTGATTCTGGAAAGACCCAGCTTTGGCTCCTACTTGTTTTGACCACTATCAATATGTAGACTTTCTTTTGCCCACTACTTGCTTTAATTCTTATTTGCATGAAAATGTCTTAGCCTAATCCACTAAGAGTAATTATGCATGCATGATACCTGAATCAAAAAATGTGGCACTCTTAACTTTAAAAGGAAACAGAACAGTGCTTGAAAGCTCAAGTTTTTAAAAAATTTAAAATGATATTACCATACTATAAGATTATTAGTGCTGAGGTGACCTTCCTAGATGGCGATTGTTTCATCTTAAATCATGTAAATAGATAAATCAAGGAAAAACTCATTATGAAAATGTACTTGATTTACATGTGCTAAATGCTTACAACATGCTGCTATAAAATATATACACTTTGTGAGAAAATTAGGGGAGAAAATGGTGGATGGGAGACAGAATTAACTCGAAGCACCTACTCAGACAGACAGAGCAGCATGTGGTGGAGACTCACATCATGAACTTTCACTCCATTTACTACTGCAGGGACATCCATGGACACGTTGATGGAAGTGGATTGATGCTGCAGGCTCAAGGAGACAGCCAAGAAACTGTTAATCCCCAAAGTGTGAAAGTGTGAAAAAGGGATCATCTGTCTCCAAACACATATCGTCACTGGGGCAGCTGAAAGTCCAGATCACAGATGGATTTGACCTCACCTGGAGCTGAGATGAATTTATACAGCCCAGTGAAACATAGGGGTAGAGGAAGCAGCAGCAAGAGCCTTGTGGGCACTCTCAGTGCCCAGGGAAACCATTCGTGACTTTGTCTCACAGGCGTCCTTGGCAGGGCTACCAGTGGAATAAGGGAAAGACTGTAGGGAGAAGGAAACTTCCAGCTGACCTTAGCAACAATTTCAACCAAATGAGAAGTTTCCTGGACAAAACCTTGGGGAGAGGCGAACCAGGAGTGCAGACAGGCACACAGAAGCCATGGCAGGTGGGAATGTGCAAAACCTGAAAGTCCTGTTTGCTTTTTCAGCAGCGAGGCTTATAGCCTGGATCAAGTTCTTAGCTCTGCTCACCCACTGCCCGGAAATAAACTCGGCATTGTAGGGGGCACAGTGGGAGTCAGACCAGCCTTTTAAGATGTGTAGGAGCTGGGTGAGGCCTATAAATGCCATTTGTCCCCCACTTTCCTGGCAACCTGTATGATGCAGCAGAGGTAGACATAATCCCCCTAGGAACGTAGTTCCATTGGCCTGAGAGCCACACCCCCATCCTCAACAGCAGCCATAGCAAGCCCTGCCCAAGGAGAGTTCTGAACTCAGACATGCCTAACACTGCCCCTACCTCATGGTCTTTTTCTACCACCATGGTGGTCAAAGACACAGAACATAATATCTTGGGAGCTGTAGGGCCCTGCCCACTGCCTGAGAAACCAAATACTTTTTCAAGTGATCATAGGGCAAGCTGGTGTCTTCCCTATACTACCACAGGTGATGCTATCTTGAAAGCACGACTTACTTGGCTAGGTATGGTGGCTCACACTTGTAATCCCAGCACTTTGGGAGGCCGAAGCAGGAAGATCACCTGAAGTGAGGAGCTCGAGACCAGCCTGACCAACATGGAGTAACCCCGTTTCTACTAAAAATATAAAATTAGGGGGTATGGTGATGCATTCCTGTAATCCCAGCTACTTTATAAAGCTGAAGCAGGAGAATTGCTTGAACTTGGGAGGCGGAGGTTGTGGTGAGCTGAGATCACACTATTGTACTCCAGCCTGGGCAACAAGAACAAAACTCCATCTGAAAAAAAAAAAAAAAGCCCCACTTCCTGGCTGGAGGCCAACCAACACAAAACCAGTGCACTAAACAAAAATACCAAGGAACCTTGCAGAGTTCACTTCACTCCCTTGCTACCTCTACTGGAGCAGGTGCTGGTATCTATGGCTGAGAGACCTGAAGATGGATCAGGACATCACAGGACTCTTTGTGGACACTCCCCAGGATCAGACCAGAGGCCAGTAGCTCTGTTGGATGACTAGATTCAGAAGAGAAATAAAACTCACTGCAGTTTGGCTCTCAGGAAGATACAACCCTAGGGGAAGAGAAGAGAGCATCACCATAAGGGAGCACCCTGTGGCACAAAAGAATCTGAACAGCAGCACTTGAATCCCAGATCTTCCCTCTGACATAGTCTACCCAAATGAGAAGGAACCAAATAAATCATTCTGGTAATATAACAAAACATGGTTCTTCAGCACCCCCAAAAGAACACATCAGCTTACCAGCAGTGGATCCAAACCAAGAAGAAATCTCTGAATTGCCAGAAAAAGAATTCAAAAGGTCAATTATTAAGCTGCTCAAGGAGGCACCAGAGAAAGATGAATACCAACTTAAAGAAAATGTTTAAATGTTACAGGACATGGATAAGAAAATCTCCAGAGAAAAAGGTAGTATAAATAAGAAACAATCACAACTCCTTGAAATGAATACACTTAGAGAAATGCAAAATACACTGGGGAGTCTCAGGAATAGAACTGAACAAGTAGAAGAAAAAACTTCAGAGCTTGAAAACAAGGCTTTTTAATTAATCTAATACAACGAAGACAAAGGCAAAATTTTAAAAAATGAACAAAGCCTCCAAAAAATTTGAGATTATGTTAAATGACCAAACTTAAGAATAATTGGTGGTCTGGAGGAAGAAGAGAAATTTCAACATTTGGAAAACATATTTGAGGAAATAATCAAGGAAATCTTCCCCAGCTTTGCTAGGGATCTAGATATCCAAAAACAAGAAGCCCAAAGGACACTTGGGAAATTCATTGTAAAAGATCATTGTCTAGGAACATAGTCATCACGCTATCTAAAGTTAAGAAAAATGAAAGAACCTTAAGAGTTGCAAGGAAAACGCCTTGAGTAACCTATAAGGGAAAACTTATCAGATTAACAGAAGATTGATCAACAGATTTGTACAAGCTAAAAGAGATTGGGGTTCTATCTTTAACCTCCTAAACAAAACAATTAGCAGCCAAGAATTTTGGATCCAGAAAAACTAAGCTTCATAAATGAAGGAAAGACACAGTCTTTCTCAGAAAAACAAATGCTGAGAGAATTTGCCACTACTGGGCCAGCATTATAAGAAGTGCTGAAAGGAGCACTACATTTTAAAATAAATCCTTAAAATATACTAAGAAAGAACCTCTTTAAATTCATAAATCTCCCAGGACCTATAAAACAACACCACAATTTAAAAAAACAAGGTATTTATGCAACAAATAGCATGATGAATAGAATAGTACCTCATATCGCAATACTAACGTTGAATGTAAATAGCATAAATGTTTCACTTAAAAGATACAGAATGACCGAGTGGGTAACAATCCACCAATCAAGTATATGCTATCCTCAAGAGACTCACCTAACACATAAGGACTCCCTTAAACTTACGGTAAAGGTGTGGGAAAAGATATTTCCATGCAAATATGCATGAAAAGCAAGCAGGAGTAGCTATCAGACAAAACAAAGTTTAAAGCAACAGCAGTTAAAAAAGACAAAGAGAAACATTGCATGATGAAAAGACTTGTCCAACAGGAAAATATCACAATCCTAGATATATATGCACCTAACACTGAAGCTCTCAAATTTATAAAACATTTACTACTAGATCTAAGAAATGACATAGACAGCAACACAATAATAGTGAGGGGCTTTAGTACTTCATGGAGAGCACTAGGCAGATAATCAAGACAGAAAGACAACAAAGTAACAATGAACTTAAACTATACTCACAAACAATTGCGGTTAACAGATATTTACAGAACATTCTACCCAACAACTGCAGAATATCCATTCTATTCATCAGCACATGGAACATCCTCCAAAACAGACCATATGATAGGCCACAAAACAAGTCTCAATAAATATAATAAAATCAAAATTACATAAAGGACTCTTGCAGACTACAGTAGCATAAAATAGGAACTTGATAGGGTTTGACAGTGTCACCACCCAAATCTCATCTTGTATTCCCATGTGTTGTGAGAGGGGCCCAGTGTGATGTAACTGAATAATGGAGGGCTGTCTTTCCCATGCTGCTATGGTAGCAAATGTGTCTCATGAGATCTGATGGTATTATAAGAGGGAGTTTCCCTACATAAGCTTCTCTCTCTTTGCCTCATGTAATCCATGTAAGATGTGACTTACTGTCCCTTGCCTTCTACCATGATTGTGAGGTTTCCCCAGCTATGTGAAACTGTAAGTCTAATTAAACCTCTTTCTTTTGTAAATTACCTGGTCTTGGATATGTCTTCATCAGCAGAATGAAAATGAATTAATACAGTAAATTGGTATCAGTAGAGTGGTGTGTCACTGAAAAAAAATGCCCAAAAGTGTGGAAGCAGCTTTGGAACTGGTTAATAGGAAGAGGTTGGAACAGTTTGGAGGAATCAGAAGAATACAGGAAAATGTGGGAAAGTTTGGAATTCCCTAGAGGCTTGTTCAATGGCTTTGACCAAGATGTTAATAATGGTATGGACAATGAAACTAAAGCTGAGGTGGTCTCAAATGGAGATGAGGAATTTCTTGGGAACTGGAGCGAAGTTGATTCTTTCTATGTGTTAGCAAAGAGACTCATGGAATTTTGCCCCTGCCCTAGAGATTTGTGAAACTTTAAACCTGAGAGAGATAATTTGGCAGAAGAAATTTCTAAGCAGCAAAGCATTCAAGAGGTGACTTGGGAGCTCTTAAAAGCATTCATTTTGGGCCAGGCATGGTGGCTCACACCTGTAATGCCAGTAGTTTGGAAGGCTGAGGCAAGTGGATAACCTGAGGTCAGGAGTCTGAGAGCATTCTGGCCAATAAAGTGAAATCTCATTTCTACTAAAAATACAAAAATTAGCTGGGCATGTGCCTGTGATCTCAGCTACTCAGGAGGCTGAGGAAGGAGAATTGCTTGAATCCAGGAGGTGGAGGTTGCAGTGAGCTGAGATCTTGTCATTGCATTCCAGCCTGTGCAACAAGAGTAAAACTGTATCTTAAAAAAATAAAAATTAAAAAAAAAAATTCAGTTTCAAAAGGAAAACAGAGTATAAAAGTTTGGAAAATTTGAAGGCTGACAATGTGATAGAAAATAAAATCCCATTTTCTGAGGACAAAATCAAGCCTGCTGCAGAAATTTGCATACATAACAAAGAGCTGAATGTTAATCACCAAGACAATGGGGAAAATGTCTCCAGGTCATGTCAGAGGTCTTCATGGCAGCCTCTCCCATCACAAGTTTGAAACCCTAGGAAAAAATAGTTTTGTGGGCCAGTCTCAGGGTCCCCATGCTGTGGGCAGTCTAGGGACTAGGTACCCTGCATCTCAAAAGGAGCCAAGGTACAACTCAAGCTGTTGCTTCAGAGGGTGGAAGCCCCAAGCCTTGGCAGCTTCCATGAAGTGTTGAGCATGTGGGTACACAGAAGTTAAGAATTGAGGTTTGGGAACCACCACCTAGATTACAGAAGGTGCATGGAAATGCCAAGATGCCCAGGCGGAAGTTTACTGCAGGAGCGAAGCCCTCATGGAAAACCTCTGCTATGATAATGAAGAAGAGAAATGTGGGATTGGAGCCCTGACACAGAGTCCTTTCCAGGGCACTGCCTGGTGGAACTGTGAGAAGAGGGCTACCATCCTCCAGACCCCAGAAAGGTAGATCCACCAACAACTTGCACCGTGAACCTGGAAAAGTCCCAGACACTCAATGCTAGCCAATAAAGGTAGCCAGGATGGGAGGGCTATACCCTACAAAGCCACAGAGATGGAGCTTCCAAGGACCATGAAAACCCACTCTTGCATTAGTGTGACCTTGATGTGAGACACGAAGTCTAAGGAGATCATTTTAGGGCTTAATATTTGACTGTTCTCCTGGAATTTGGACTTGCAAGGGGTTGTAGCCCCTTTGTTTTGGCTAATTTCTCCTATTTGGAATGGCTGTATTTACCCAATGTCTGTACCTTCATTGTATCTAGGAAGTAACTAGTTTGCTTTTGAATATACAGACTTATAGGTGAAAGGGATTTGCTTTGTCTCACATGAGACATTGGACTGTAGACTTTTGAGTTAATGCTAAAATGTTTTAAGGTTTGGGTGACTATTGGGAAGCCATGATTGGTTTTGAAATGTAAGGACATAAGACTTGGGAGGGGCCAGGAGTAGAATGATATGACTTGGCTGTGTCCCCACCCAAATCTCATCCTGAATTCACATTGCTGTGAGACAGACCATGTAGGAGGTAATTAATAATGGAGGTAGGTATTTCCCATGCTATTCTTATGATAGCAAATAAGTCTCACAAAGATCTGATGGTATTATAAGGGGAAGTTTCCATACAAGGGCTCCTGTCTCTTTGCTGCCATCATTGTAAGATGTGACCCACTCTTTCTTGCCTTTTGCCATTACTGTGAGGCTTCCCCAGCTATGTGGAACTGTAAGTCCAATTAAACCTCTTCTATTGTAAATTGCTCAGTCTCAGGTATGTCCTTATGAGCAGCATGAAAATGGACTAATACAGAAATCAACTGCAAAAGAAACCCTCAAAACTATGCAAATACATGAAAATTACCTGCTCCTGATTCATCATTGGATCAACAATGAAATCAATATGAAAATTTAAAAAGTCTTTGAATTGAATGATAATTGTGGCAAAACCTATCGAAACCTCTGAGATACAGCAAAGGCAGTGCAAAGAAGAACATTCATAGCATCGAATGCCTATATCAAAAAGTCTGAGAGAGCACAAACAATCTAAGGTTACACCTTAGGAACTAGAGAAAGAAGAACAAACCAAATCCAAATGAAACAGAAGGAAAAAAAGTTACAAAGATCAGAGCAGAACTAAATGAAATTGAAAAACAAAAGATAAGTGAAACAAAAAGGTGGTTATTTGAAAAGATAAATAAAATTGATAGACCAAAGCAAGGTTAACCAAGAAAAGAATAGAGAATATCCAAATAAACTCAATTAGACATGAAATGGGAGCTGTTAAACTAGTAGAACAGAAATACAAAAGATCTTTCAAGACTGCTATGAACACATTTACATGCATAAACTAGAAAATCTAGAGGAGATGTATAAATGCCTGGAAGTATACAACCCTCCTAGATTAAACCCAGAGGAAATCGAAACATTAAACAAACCAATAACAAGCACCAACACTGAAATGGTACTAAAATAAAATTGTCAACAACAACAAAAAACTCCATGACCAGGAAAAGCACTTGAGAAAATCCAGCATCGCTTTATGATTAAAACCCTCAGTAAAAACAGCATAGAAGGAAGTACTTTAATGTAATAAAAACCATCTATGACAAACCCAAAGCCAACATTATACTGAACAGGGAAATGTTGAAACAATTGCTCTTGAGAACTGAAACAAGACGAGGATGCTCACTTTCACCAATTCTATTCAGCATAGTAGTAGGACTCCTAGCCAGAGCAATCAGACAAGAGAAAGAAATAAATGGCATCCACATCAGTGAAGAGGAAGGCAAACTGTTACTGTTTGCTAATGATATGACTGAATACCTAGAAAATCCTAAAGGCTCATCTAAAAAGCTCTTAGAACAGATAAAATAATTCAGCAGTTTCAGGATACAAAATTATAGTGACCAAGCTGAAAATCAAATCAAGTACTGAACCCCTTTTATAATAGCTGCAAAAATAATATAAAATACTTGGGAATATACCTAACCAAGGAGGTGAAAGACCTCTACAAGGAAAGCTACCAAACACTGCTGAAAGAAATTACAGCTGACACAAACAAATGGAAACGTATCTCATGCTCATGGGTGGGTAAAATCAATATTGTGAAAATGACCATAGTGCCAAAAGCAGTCTACCAATTCAATGCAGTTCAAATCAAAATACCGATTCTTCATAGAACTAGAAAAACCAATCCTAAAATTCATATGAACCAAAAACAAACCCACATAGCCAAAGCAAGACTAAGCAACAAGAACAAATCTGGGGGTATTTTACTACTTGACTTCAAACAAAAACATAAAGAGGGGAAAGGCACCCTGTTCAATAAATGGTGCTGGGATAATTGGCTAGCCACATGTAGAAGAATGAAATTGGATCACCACCTCTCACTTTATATAAAATCAAATCAAGATGGATCAAATACTTAAATCTAATATCTGAAACCATAAAAATTCTAAAAGATAACCTTGGGGAAGTGCTTCTAGACACTGGCTTTGGCAAAGACTTCATGACCAAGAGCCCCAAAGCAAATGCAACAAAAACAAAGATAAATAGATCAGACTTAGCTAAACTAAAACATTCTGCACAAAACAATCTGCATAGTAACACAGACAACCCACAGAATGGAAGAAAATCTTAACAATTTATACATCTGACAAATGACTAATAGCCAGAATCTGCAAGGAATTCAAACAAATCAGGAAGAAAAAAAACAAACAATTCCATTAAAAAAGTGGGCTAAACACATAAACAGAATTCTCAAAAGAACATATAGAAATGGCCAACAAACATGAAAAAATGCTCAACATCACTAATAATCAGAAAAATGCAATTCTAAGTGAAGTAACTTAGAAATGGAAAACCAAATATCCTATGTTCTCACTCATAAATGTGAGCTAAGCTATGAAGATGTGAAAGCTTAAAAATGATCAAATGAACTTTGGGGAAAGGATGGGAGGGGGTGAAGGATAAAATATTACACATTGGGTACAGTTTACACTGCTTGGGTGATCGGAGCACCAAAATCTCAGAAATCACCAGTAAATAAACCATTCCTGTAACCAAACATCACCTGTTCCCAAAAAAGCTATTTAAATAAATTTTTTAATTAAAAAAAGATGCTGTTGTCATTGTATAAGGAATTCACTAATGTACTTAGCATTCTTAAAATAATAAAATCCTACAAACTATGCTTATCTAAAAAAAAGAAAAATATACACATTTTATGATAAAAATGATTAACAAAAGTAATATTTTAGTCCCATTTCTACATCTAGTTTCCCAAGTTTTATAAGTATAAACAAAATATGAATAACTAAAGAAGAATATACATGTTTATATTAGATTATCATTTAATATATATTTTATATACATGTGAGAGAATATATATGCATATATTTGTGTGTGCATGTGTGTGTATGTGTGTGATATACACTTAACAATTTTAGAAAATTTTTTTACATTCTTCATTCACACGTCTTTTACATGTGTCTAAGAATCTCATTAGAAATGAATTAAAAATCAAAGGAGATTGATTTCTACCTTTGAATAGGGTGGCACTTTTAGTTATTGACCACCCAGTAAGATCCTGTTTGAAATTAAAGTTAGTTCTTCTGTGAAGCCTAACCATGTGTATGTTAAAGCCAAAATGAAATAAAACAAATGACTCTGATATACAGTCACAACTAAGAGGATCCTTGAATAAAACTGTGGGCTGTAACAAGACCTTCTTATCATCTAGAAGGTTGGATTCTACAGATTGCTTTAGGAATCAGAGATCTATCTCACTTTTCAGCATGAATACTTCGGTTTCAGGAGTATTTCGAAGAAAAGCTAACTGAAGAAGTTTTGTCTCTGAGAAGAGTACTCTTTGTGACCTTACCTTATAAATTCTAGGAGTTTTTATTTTATTTTTTAATGTAGTAACTGGGAGAAATGAAACATGATAACTATGATAGATATTAATGCTATCCCATCAAAATTTTATTTTCTCTCTCTTTTAGGTGAATGCAGAATTGGATTTTCCCGCCACCTTTAAATGTGATGATGTGGCTTGCTCCAGCCAATGAAATGTGAGAGCAAAGCATGCCAGTTTGAAGCAAGAAGTTTTAGGTGCCTGCACACTGACAATATGTACTGTTACTTACTGTTGCAATGGTGATTTGTATGTTCTAGATAGTGGCTGTTGCTTCATCATCAGGTCCAAAGACAGAACACGATGACACATAGCAGAGTTCTGTAGCTGACCTGAAATGGACATGTAGCATGTCTGAAAAATAAATCATTTTTTAAACCTTTGAGCTTTTTGCATGTATTTATTATGGTAGCACAACTTAGCATATCCTGATTTCAGCAACAGAGTATTAAACTAACAGTTTTAGAAGTACACCAGATTTTTCCATAATCATGACAAGAGTGTTATGATAGTGTATAGCAGTCCTTTTCATTTTTAAATTCTTATATTTTTCCACTTATATGTTAAATTCTTAAATCTATTATCTTACTGAATCCTTACAATGACTTTAAGAAATAAAGTAATACTTCTCTCCCACTCTTACATCAGAGAAAACAGATGCTGATAGAAATTTACTAAATCCCATAATATCACACAGCAAATAAGTAGAGGCATATCTCAAACACAGATTTATTTTAAATTGTAAATCTCATAGCCTTAAACATTGCATTACATTATCTCTCTTGTACAATGCCAAATATCAACAAATAAACTAACCAAACATTGAATAATCAGCAACTAAATTACTGTTTTATTTATGTGTATCTAGGAACTACATGAGTAGGAGGTGAGGAAGTGGTAGCTGAAGAATCATACCAAAATGAGTAAGATGTTAAGTCTCATAATAGGCAAGCTGGATTGGGACAACGTAGAGAGGAAATTGAATGGAGAGTCAGGGGTATTCACCACCAGGAAGCAGGAAGGACAAACCACTGGAGCATGATATGTTGTACCTGAAGTGGTCCATCTCAGATAAGGCTGGTCAAGCTAAAGTGATGAAAACCATAGTTACATAATGGCAGAACTTAGAGACATCAAGGTTTCCAGAGTAAAAATGGCTAATAAGTGAAAGTCTGAGTGCACAAATAGGATAAACTTCATAATCATTGCTGTCAAGGATCCAATATTAGGGCGTACACCTAATGATCTCTGGAACGGATTTGCACTATGGAAAGTGTGATAAACGGGTGAAGGTAATGTGTATCTCTTTAGTACATCTAAAGTTCTGCAATGAAAGAAATTTAATAGTTCGTTTTAGTTATTTACTATCTTTTTAAAATTTTTAAATTTATGCTTTTGAGATAGACTCTCACTGTCACCCAGGCTGGAGTGCAGTGGTGTGATCTTGGCTCACTGCAACCTCTGGCTCCCAGGTTGAAGGTTTTCTCCTGTCTCAGCCTCCAAAGTAGCTGGGATTACAGGCATCCTTCACCATGCCCAGCTAACTTTTTTTTTTTTTTTTTTTTTTTTTTTTGGTATTTTTAGTAAAGACGAGGTTTTACCATGTTAATCAGGCTGGTTTTGAACTCTCGACCACAGGTGATCCACCTGCCCCAGCCTCCCAAAGTGCTGGGATTACAAGCATGAGCCACTGTGCCTGGCTATTATCTGTTTTATGTATATTATCTACATAGATTACAAAGAATGATTGTGGCTATTTTTAGCATAATGAGTAAATAGCTTACATTTAAACAACAGAAAATTTATTAAAAATAAATGGGAAATTTCAGATAAATGACCCTGAACAAGTAAACATTTTAGATAATGATTTCAAAGCAAAGTATATTTCTAAGATATACTTCCAAAGATCAAAATCTTAAAAACTGGAAGAATCAAAACTCTATATGTGTTTGGGCTGTCTGAGACTTGCAAATCAAGATGTAACTGGATGTGCATTTTTGTCCATAATATTTCAGGACTGCATATTAATCAGTTCTAAGGTGCAGTGAAGTTTTCTTTTTAAAGATATTGAATTTTAAAAAGTATCACATTGAAATGATGTATAGGTCCCCTAGTATAGTTAAAGAGTAAATATGATTATTTTAGAATTCTTTTTCAAAGCACAGAATTGTAATAAACAATGAATCAAATTATAAAATATTTTCCCAACCATTTTTGCTCAATATATTTAGCAATTAGAGATTTATCATGTGTAAGCTTTATTCCAAACAAAACAAGGATTAGGGAAATGCACAATTAAATAGTCAAATGTTTATTTATAGATGATTTTCTTGAATCTCTTTTAAATAGGGAACAATTATACTTAAATTGTTATTCTTCTTTTCTTTTTATAAACCTTCTCACTTTCTGTTTGAATCCATAATGATGTGGGGTATTATCATATTAAAGGAAACATCGTGGAACATTACACAAAGCTTTAAAGTTAGAAATTAAAGCTGAACGACTTTTACTTTTTTGGCTAAAGACGTTTTTGTCATGGTTTATAATAGCATTCACACGGTCTCATTAGTCTTAGGTGGTTAAAGATTTATTACTTGGTAGTTTTAATTTTTGTTATTTTTCTTTTATATTATAGGTGGACATGATGACCATGATGTCACTGAGAGAGATCACCAGCTGCCCAAACCAAATTTCTGAACAGTCTCTATTTAAACTTAGGTTGCTTTTTCCATGAACCCCTAAGTACATTTTCAAGCTCATCAAAGGTGGCTGAATTCTAGCATCTATCACAAAGATCTAATACACGGATCACTGGTCCAGTCAATAGTGACTGGGGTAGGGGTGGGGTTAGTGTGAAGACACAAAGCCTGAAGACACAGGTACAAGTTTATGCTCATGACTACTCTGGCAAACTGGCTCTTGGAACAATATCATTTAGACATTCGTGAACTAACTACACAAAAGCAATACAAAGCAACAATTCTTATTTTATGCTATTACAAAAATTGTTTTTTTCTGCTGAATTTCCCATGAATCTTTATCTCAAATAATATGTTGTCATGAATTCCTTGCTTACTTTGTCCCTAATACTATTTCCGGCTCATTTCGAATTTCCCAAATCTGCCCCTCGATCACAATTTATATTCTACGGCTCAATCCTTGAGTTATCTGGATCTACACTTATAAACTACAAACCTAAGTTTTTCGAAGATGATGCAATTCTCACATATGATATTGTATCATATATGATAAGCCTAAATTATTAAGATAAGCCTAAATTATTAAGATAGCCTAAATTATTTTATAGTCACTGAGAAATGAGGGTACTAAGTTTAAATTTTTTAAGTCTAAGAACAGCTGTTTCTCTGGACCAGTACCTAATTTTGTCTAACGTAAAAAACATTGTCTGGTTTCTTTCAAGGCAATTTAGATTTTTTAAATTTCTTTAAGAACTACAGCCAAAACTTCCAAAAAGAGAGATTCTTTGAATTCAACTGTCGGTTGAAGCATTGTCCAATGCCTGGTTTTCCTCTCAATTTGTTATAAACACTGTGTGAAGAATTAAATTAGAATAAACATAATTCACTTTGATCTCAGTTATGACATTCTTCCTTTCTGTGTATTACACAACCTGTCTTATGAGTTACAAACTATATTAACCTTGAATATATCAACATTTTAGCCTAATGTGCCCTTCCACTATCTTCTGATCTGATATATGCCACCAATCAATACATTTCAGACACTTTTTCATACTCCACAAAGCTGTTAACATGTTAATCTATTCAGTCTATTCTTGTCCTTCACATGTCCTGACATTTTTAACTGCTTAAAATAGAGGCATTTTCATCTTAAAGTCTTTATACAGGATTTTATTTCCAATACATCTCTTATGCCTTGCCAACATTCTTAAGTATTTAAAAATTTTTTTTTTCTTTCTCGTTCATGAGGATGCCAGATCATATCTGGTGATGGGGTGGGTGGGGCAGGGGGTATAATCTAAAACCATTTAGATCTTCACGTTCTGTCATATTTATTTCTTCTTTAAAAATGTTGTCTATAGGCTTTTCCATGAAATTTCACAAAGTACCAAAATATTTATTTTCATATTCAGCTGGAAAAGGGTACCAAAATCATAATCATTATATAAATTTGTCAATATCATCAAAATATTTTCATTACTTTAGACTCTATCTGGTGATTTCAAATAAATCGTTCATTAAACTAGGCATGCGTGCCCTTCCTCATTTTAAAGAGAAGTGCCAAGGAGTGTAATGACTTGCCGCAAATTATGTATTTAGAAAGTATGAAAAGATTCGAACTCAGGAACTCTACCTTCAAATAGTCTGAACTTCCCATCAGACTATTTGATCCTAACTTCTTACAGTTGGACTTAACAATAAGTCATAATTTAAAAGATAATAGGAATTATTCCATGAGGTAGTGATGTCCTAAATTACTTAAAGATTTTGCACTGATACATGAAAAGGGACAGAGGGAGAATGTAAGCTGTGACCTCAATTTCAGGAATGATACAGTGAAAATTATATTTGTATTCTCTGTTTAATTATGCAACAGTTGATGATATAGAAGTTACCTATATACTGAACTTGGCACAAGTTCTATTCATTTGAATTATTTCTTGTTTATCCTATCCTGAACAACAACAACAACAAAAAACCAAATATAAGCATTTAACCCTTCCCCTGCCTCCAGCTTTCATCTAATTATTTTGTTCTCATGTACATGCCTGCTAACTCACTTTTTTCTTTCCCTTGAAACTCACTTTTTTCTTTCCTTTCTTTCCTCTTCTATTACAATATAAACTCAACTGTGGTATAATATACGGCAGATGGAAGTAGCTCAATAGGCTGGGAGTGGTGGCTCACCCCTGTAATTCCAGCATTTTGGGAGGCTGAGGCTGGTGGATCCCCTGGGGTCAGGAGTTAAAGACCAGCCTGGCAAGATGGTGAAACCTCATCTCTACTAAAAATACAAAAATTACCCAGGTATGGTGATCGGCACCTGTAATCCCAGCTACTTGGAAAGCTGAGGTAGGAGACATCTTCAATCTGGGAGATGGAGGTTGCAATGAGCCAGTATCGCACCACTGCACTCCAGCCTGGGTGACAGAGCGAGACTCCAGCCTGAGTGATGGAGCAAGACTCCATCTCAAAAATAAAAGGAGCTCAATAAATATTGTCATATGAGTTAACAGTTAATAAGATTCATCTATCAAAAACTAATCATTTTGTAGTAATTCCATTTCTGGTATAGATAGCCAAATTTTTTATGTTAGAATGAATTACACTTTTAAGATATGTATTCTCTTCTGATAACCTTTTAAAGATAGGCTAGATTACCACAGAATACTTTTGATTATATTAGGTCCAAAAAGACAATTTAACTATGTCTTATTCCTCTAGAAATGTTTTTGCTTGATGCCTACAGTTACAACTTGAGATTCAGATAAACAAACTGGAAAAAATAAAAGGGAAAATATAGCCAAATTTAAAAACAAAGATTTTAAATCACTTCATAGCCCTCCATTGATATGCAGGAAACTACTAATGCTAATTAAAAATGTTTATAAAATGATTAGTACTTAATGATCTATAGATATTTACAGGGTAAGTCAAAGTGAGCAATTATAATATACGTGAAAGAAATAGTATGATTTTATTTTGCATGTTTATGGAATCAGGTTTTGGAAAGTTAAATAAAATGTGTATGTATTTTTTCTGATGTTGAAACTATTAGTGGTAAAAAGCAATTCTAAATCTGAAATATTAAAATATGTGGATAACATAATATCACATCAATTAAAATTTAAAATCTTAACAGAGCTAATTAGGACGTAAATATGCTGGGGTTAAATATAGGCTCTTCTTTATTCTTCTACCTCTAGTATATTCTAATTAGAAAAGAAATAGTCTAAGACTTAGCTTGGAATCCCAGCACACTTTGAGGGATCATCTTTATTTGCACTGGCAGAATATTTATAACATCAGTGAATATTTGCCTCTTTTTGCCTAAAGCCCTAATTGCAAAGCAACTTTGAATGACTCATAACTGGGTACTCTGTCATAGAGATTAGCTATCAAGGACCTTCCACTACCTAGTTGACTTTACAAGATCCTCAACAAACAAAATCCAAATAGAAATATTAGTTGAATCTTATGGTTGAAAATTAACATACCAGGCTGATCTGCAAAGCCTCTTAAATTTACATGAGGAAAAGTAGTTGAGATCAGTTGTAATGAACAGTTTGGGGGCTAGGATGGGTGAATATTATTGTCTAGATTTGAAGAATTTTTCTTACATTCATGGATGGAATTTTCAGCTCTTTATTTTTGTGACTCCTGGAGGCATTGACCTTCATGCAGATTCCACTTATCATCATTTTTTTTATGATTTTTTTTCTCTCTTACGTACCCTCTCTCTTTGTGCTTCAATTTGTAAAAATCATGATTGATAAAAAGATGATTATGATGTCACTTGCCTTATATAAGTTGAGGACAAAATGACAGTACTTTCAATTAATATTTTTATCCACAAATAATGCCATCTTTTATTCTGTGATCCCTTGAGTTTTGATTTTTTCTTTCTGTAGTTCAGCCAGGGGTACCACTCTATTAAATAGCCAATTACTGCAGTCCAAGAGCTCTGTCTGCATGAAGACTGAAAGTTCAGTCCTCTCCCATGTGTTTCACCAATCTCCAGGGAATATTTTCCTTTTCAGAATCTATCTGGTCTAACTTTGCACCTTTACTCTGAGCTACAATAACTTCAAATAACATGCTCTCCGTGTCTCTAAACTATTCATCCCCATTGTAAGCAGATCTCCCTGTTTATTTTTCTAAATACCAAAGTATGCTGCTAAAAAAAAAACTTTACCTGAAGGGATTGGAAGAAAAAAGAAAGGTAAAATAACAGTCTACCATTGCTTTATAAAGAGGAACTCCAGCTTTCCACAGAAGCGTCCCTGTTAGCTACTTTTCTCCTTAGCTGACTTCTTACACAGAAGTCGTCCCCATACGTGGAAACTCCATCAGAGAAGAAATATCATGTGGCATTATAATTTTTGCCTAGAAAGTTGAAAAAATTTTATATATTATGCAGATTCATTTCCCTAATTTGGCCCAAAGTCTCCTTTTCAGAAAGGAAAATAATATTGTACCTTTGTATAACCCACAGTGTCTAATAAAGTGTGTTCCCTAAACAAGAGAATTATCAAGAGAATACTTGTTTTGCCCCCTTACACTAGGATCTGTCAGTAACAATTCATTCAAATTTTTAAAATATTAATTCTCAATATTACCATAAACTGAATGTTAAAAGGCCGTGTAATTAACAAACATAGTATCATAACGTCTCACCAGAATATCTACCATAACTAAAGGTAAGTAGAAGTATTTAGCAGACTTCTCATTTTTCTTCAGTAACAGTGTTTACCCAATTGACGTACTAACTGAAAATGCATTTTCTCTGTCAGCTTCAAGTTCGTTTCTGCAGCCACTTCTTTCTCAACATGAGGTAAAACTACGTTCAAGCCCAATCAAAAAACAAGCTTCAGAGCCAAAAATCGTTGTGGATTTTTTCATTAAAAAATTAAAATCAAATAAATATATAAGTAGAGCAGTGTTACTATGAAGAAATAGGCCTATTTTCCAAAATTGTTTTCAAGAGAAATGTGATATCTTTTTTCATAAGAAGAAAAGGAATCCTGTGACTTGCTTTGGACTTTCTAAGGTAAATCCTTTTCCTAACTGTATTTTTTGTGAACCATGCTAAGTGGATTTATTCTATAATAAAGAGTTGAACACAGAGAGACTACTGAAATAAAAGGCCATTGCTATCTACTTTCTGGTTCTGAGCAGAAAGACTATTGAATACATATATAGACATATTAATTTTCAGTCTACTCGATGTAGAGTAATCTAATGATTGATTTTCTAATAATGTGGCTAGTAAAGAGAAATGGACAGGGTTCTTTAACTGTTCACAGATGAAAGCAATTACCATACCAGTGAAAGCACAAGAATTGTCTTGTGTGGAAATTATAAGAAAGAACAGCAAAGACTGAAGATACTTTTTACTTTTAATTCAATGTATAAAATAGAGTAATGGAATCAGATTCATTAAACGCTTTTCAGTTTGTATTAAATTATAAAAAGTTATTGCAAAATCAGTTTTCTATCGAATTAAAAAATCTTAAGTCCAGTCTCTATACAGCGCTAATTGAACATACCTGAAGAATTCATTGAATTATGAATTCATCAAGAATTCATAATTCACCTTGGTCATCATATAACAAAACTGGCCCTGATTAGAAGCACCTAATTGTCCTCTCAGCAAATAATTTCTGAAAATCTGCTTTTGGCTATGCACAATGCTAGGCACAGGCTTGTTAGCATAATATAACCTTAATAGGTAAATAAGAATAACATATTTTAAGTTACTTATATACTGTTGTTTTAGTCCATTCTCACATTGCTATAAAGAACTACCTGAGACTGGGTAATTTATGAATAAAAGAGGTTTAATTGACTTACTGTTTTCCAGACTTTTACAGGAAACATGGCTGGGGAGGCCTCAGGAAACTTGGCAATCATGGTAGAAGGCAAAAAGGAAGCTGACCCTTCTTATATGGCTGTCGTACAAGGAAGAAAGTGAAAAGAGAGGCACTACACACTTTTCAGCAACCAGATCTCATGAGAACTCACTCACTATCACAACAAGTGGGAAATATACTCCTATAATCCAGTCACCCGCCGACAACCCTTTCCTCCAACACTAGGGATTATAATTCAATACAAGATTTGGGTGGGGACAAAAACCCAAACCATGTCAACTATATACCTTGTGAAGTCCATGGTCTTGGGTCGTCAAGTTGAACGAAAAAAAAGGGCTTAATTCAACAATGCTGCAATATGGGAGAGAGGCTAGAAGTCTGTTGAAGCTCAACTACTCTTAAAACAAGAGCTGGAGAGTTAAGAGCTGGGGTGGGGTAAGTTATATAAGTCACCTGTGTTTGCTAACTGGCATTACCCAAAGACAACAGGCAAGAATTATAAATGATTTACATCTCAAAGGAGAAGAGAAAACAATTACAAGTTTTCTAAAGTAAATTATTGAAGAAAAGGGAAGTCAGACTGGGCTCAGTGGCTCATGCCTGTAATCTCAATACTTTGGGAGGCCAAAGTGGGTGAATCACCTGAGGTCAACAGTTTGAGACCAGCCTGGCCAACATGGTGAAACCCTATCTCTACTAAAATTACAAAAAATCTGCTGGGCATGGTGGTAGGCACCTGTAATCCCAGCTACTTGGGAGACTGAGATATGAGAATCATTGAACCTGAAAGGCAGAGGTTGCCGTGAGCCAAGATCATGCCACTGCACTCTAGCCTGGGCAACAGAGTGAGGCTTCGTCTTAAAAAACAAAAACAAAAAGAAAAGGAAAGGGAAGGCAGGAATGGAGTAAGAAAGATAAATAACTATCTAAAACATAATCAGACTGAGGGGACTATTAAGTCCATCTTCGTCAGTGAGGAGAAAATAAAAATTGACTCTAAACAATTTAAAAGAGTGATGCAAATTATGTGGATAAACTTAACAAAAATATTTGTGGTACAATCATGTGTTTGTTCATTTTTATTTCCTTTTGAGTATCTATTCATGTCTGTAAGCAGTGGCAATCAAAAAATGGCAGTTTCACTTGTCATAAGAGTTGATATCAAAGTGAACGAATGTTAATATTACTTGGATTACACTAACAATTTAAAGGTGCCATGAAATTTATTTGGGCATATTACAGTGCTTCAGTTTACTATAGCTTTCTAAACTGGGCCTACAGAAGTCATTTAAAACTAATTGAACATACCTGATCTTTCTCATTGATCTTAGACTTTTTAAAACCTAGCCTTGTGGTTTTTGATGAAATAAATGCATTCATTGTGTCCCTATTGATGTTTAGCATCATTGTAGAAAACATTTTAGATAATCATCTTCTTTATATTTTGTAGGTATAGAAAAAGTTAGAGAACACTAGCACAGATTCGCTCTACACACATGCAGCTTTGTTGGAGGGAGAAATGCAATCTCACTTTATAAGACATATCACAAAATAAAGTACAAAAATGACCAGATACTGTAGAAAAAAAATAAGTTTTTAAGACGGTTTTAGTAAAAGTACATTTTGAGAAGGCCTCTGTGATCAGTGAAATAGTCTGAAGAATGAAAACGATGTTGTTTTTCATAACTGCCCTAATATCAGACTGACTCATTGTTTCTCAGAATAAAATAATTGAAGCAATTTATCCTCAAGACAAGTACTATATAACTCTATCTATTATTGCTGTTGTGAGTGTAGTCAAAAGTGTTAAAGTACAGTTTGAATGAAACTTTCCAGATGTATAAAAATTGTTGCCTATTTTAGTAGTTGTGGAAACCTTGCTTGCCAAATTACAGTGACAAACGGCAAACTATGTACTAATCTGTGAGTTTCTTGTGGATTGCTGTTGTCATATTTCATGTTGTGTACATATTAGGTCCTATTAAACATTTAAACACTTCTTGAACCCATAAATAATGGAATGCTCTCTGTGTTTGGATCTTGGTAGAGTTTCAGTATAGAAAAGGGAAATTAATCAATACAGGTTTAATTCCTAGGAAAAGAGGAAATTTGTAAACTAAAGGTACTCAAAATTTGTTTTTCTCATAATTGTAGAGTTACCATGTAAGTTACTGTTCATATAAGGAAATGTTTGTCCAGGACGAGTATTAAACTGGACAGGACTCTCAAACATATTTTGATGTTTCTATTAGTCTACCCATTCTACAGATGATGAAACTGAAATTTATTTAGGGGGTCAGACTTGATTAAAGTATCTGATTATGATTGCTTCTCGGCCTTTTGGCTAAGATCACAATGTAAAGTATCTGATTATGAGAAAATAATTAGGCAAACATTATTAGAGAAATAGCGTTTTCTATCTCTATTTTGATAAGCTCTGTGGGATGCTCATTTCCCAATTTCTTCTGCTCCCACTAGCAAGTCCATTTGGAGACCACACACGTTGTTGCAGTCCTGATGGGAATTTCATTTGTAATCACTGGAAGCTTTTTTTGCTTAGGTCTTTGTAAAGTTAGAAGTAAATTAATTGAAAATAATGTGGCATATTAAAATAATTATAATTATATGCAATTTATACGCTTGTATGTTTAAATAAAATATGTATTTTAAGAGCTATAAATATGGTGTTAGAGGATCCAACTATTAAACGTTCATTGCTCCCCTAGTAACCTTTCTATTCCCTAGGAATGGGGAAAATTGTATCTAGCTGATTATTTTTAAGAAAATTGTTTTTGTTTTTGTTCCATCAAAATTTCTCTTCTGGTCTAGGTTTAGCTTACCATTTTCTGCGCAGCAAGATGTTTGAGTTTACTGTGATTTATCTGGAGTTGACTTTTTGTTTTAAGGAGAATAGTTTCACATGTGAAAAATGTTCATACTTTAAGTAAGAAAATGTTATTGATATTATCCATTTCTATATTTAATTTCCTGGAAGTTATATAGATCCTCTGTCTCAAATATAGTTAACAGTAATTGCTACAGAATTTTACTTTTATAGCACTAGGAAGCTATTATTTTGTCCCACTGTTCACCTTCCTTTCCTGGTAATGATGAGGAAAATCATGGGGAAAGTATGTTTAAAAAGAAGTCTGAGCCAAAAATGAATCATCCATTGGGCAAAACCATAGCTGTCATGTTATGGGTTGTACCAGTAAACACACTGCTTGGCTACAGAACACCAGAGCTTTAATGTGGAAATGTTTGAGATCATAAATTATATAGTTACACATTCAAAATTTCCTAGTTTGAAAATATTTGTGTTTTTCCCCCAAAGATGGCAGATTAGATGCTTTTAGCAAGCATAAGCCATTTGGAAATAGCAAACTAGTGCATAAAGATCAACTCTGTGAGCTTTAATTCAAGAAGGGAAATGGGAATCCACCAGAATCATGAAGGACATCCCAAATCCTGGGGAGGAGAGTAGGGGCAAACAGCCCTACTGTGAAGGCACCTGGCTGATAAAACTGAGTGAAGTCTTATTATGTGAGAGAGTCAGAAAGCCTCCCTCGTGATTGACCTTTCCGCTAGGGATCTGAGCAACCTAGGCCAAAGGGAGAGCACTGTGTTCCTTCTAAGCCACGGAGCTAACTTGGAGGGAAACTTGGAGATACTGAGAAGGAAAGACATCTGAAAGAACTGTAGGCATTTTCCCCAACCCAAAACCAAGAGCAGCATGGAATTTTAATCCAGTCACATACACAGCCAGACATTCTTTGGTGACCTGGCAGTGTGCCCTACACCAGCGTTGTAGTCTCAGGCCAAAGATTGGAGCACTTGTTCTAGAGTTGGGTAGGGGCTTCCATAGCCAGAATTTTGGAAAGTGCCACAGCCATAGGCACTAGAACTGTGCTCTTCCCTCTCATGGGCCTGGGGTGGGAGGAGAGCTGCTCCAGCTGCAGTTTCTCTATAAGATACACAGCCAGGGCCAGCCTGATGACCAGTAACCAGTCTGGGTGTATCCTTGCTGGGTGCCCCATGCAGCTCCCCAGAGATCCTGGTGCAGCACAGCCCTCTCCACTCAACCCTCAGGCAGAATTCCAAAAACTTGGAGTGCCACCTTGCCTAGACCAGCAGCCTGAGACACCCACTGTTTCTGTGCACATATTATGGTGCATTGCGACCCTTCTGCTCCACACTCAGGCAGATTTCTAGGCAGTCAGAGCACCTGATGGCCTGCACCTGCAGCCTGAGCGCCTATCCTTCCTGGGCACAGACCGTGCTGAGACAGGGCCCTCCCTGTTCCACATCCATGCAGAACTCCAGACATTTGGAGTGCTCCCTTGCCTGAATCAGCAGCCTGAGATGCCCATTTCTGCGCACATATCAGTGGTGCAGAAAGGCCCTCTGTGTTTCACATCCAGGCAGATCTCCAGGCATCTGGCGTATTCACTCACTTGAACTGGCAGCCTGAGTCACTCTGTCCTTCCTGTGCAAGGATCCTGGTACAGAGGGCCCCTCTCACCTTCAAGCCCAGACAAATCTCTAGGCATCTAGAGCACCCACTCACCTGGTTCTGCAGCCTCAGCCAGCTCACCCTCCCCATGCAGAGACTGTGGTGCACTGAAGCTTTATCGGCTGTGCACTTAGGCAGATCCCTAGCCAGTCAGAGTGCCCACTCACTCAAATTAGCAGCCTGAACTGCCCAGATTTTCCTCTACAGAGACCATGAGGAAGTGCAGCCCTTTCTACTCCATGCCCTAGCAGACCTCCAGATATTAAGAACACCTATTTATCCTGGATTAGGAGTTTAGGCCGCACGCCACTCCCCACCCCCACCACCCTTGTGCAGAGAACTTGAGGTGAGGTTGGGGGAGAGTGAGAGGAGAGAGAGAGAGAGAAAAAAGAAAGAGAATGAGAGAGAGAGAGAGAGAGAGAGAGAGAGAGTGAGAGAGACTGTACTTCAGAACCTGGAGTATAAACAGCATTTAAATGAATGCGGTTATCTTCTCCTTCCTTCCCGCTTATTGAGGAATGTCTCTTTAGCCTTAAGTTGTGCCCTGAGTGTAGACCAATGTGTGCTTTAAACCTGAGGTTTATGAAATTAATTACACCATCCAGGGTCTTTTATGTGTTGCTTGAGAACCACCCTTGTGCAGAGAACTTGAGGTGAGGTTGGGGGAGAGTGAGAGGAGAGACAAAAAAAAGAAAGAGAGAGAGAGAGAGGGAGAGACGGAGAGAGAGAGAGAGAGAGTGAGAGAGAGATAGAGAGAGAGAGAGAGAGAGAGAGAGAGAGAGAAATACAACTGCTAGGCAAAAGAAAAACTCAGGTACTATCTTATCTGGGTAAGTTTTAGGGTAGTAAGTTGCTAAGTACCACCTGGGTAAAAGGATTTGTTGACATGGAAACTACTATCATTCACTCACATTTTATTATAAGTTCAGCATGTTTTTATTGTATCTTTATACTTACAGATCAATACATCTTTTCTGAAGTTACTGTAAAACACATGGAAGAACATTGAATTTGACAGGTTACTGCTAATAAAAACAACGAAAAAGCAAAAAATAGCAACACTTTTAGAATTAAACGTATAAAGGATAAAATTCAAAAGCATTTCATAAAAATTTGTAGAAAAGGACACTCACTAGGAGACACATGCATGTGGCTCTCTAAAAATTCACAAAATGAGACAAAGGACAAAGCTAGGGAGTCTATTTGAGGCCTCTTGTCTCCATAGAAACAGCATTATTGACACCCACCCCTTTCCTGTTTCTGTGGTTACAGAACATAGAAGACCCTTAGAAAGAAAAAGGATAAAGAGATAGATCCCTTAAGTGTCCATGGTGGTGATGATAAGAAGAATGGATGCCTACTAATTCTTGGCAATTTCTTAGAGTTAGGAAAAATGTTTAAATCAGGGTTTGAGCTCAGAAGACAAAGATGCTTTGTTCACAGCTGAGGACACCATTAAGCTGAACTGAATTCATAAAATCAATTTACTCAGACCCCATATGAGGTTTACATACATACCTTATTAGGTATTTTTGACAATTAAAGCAGGATAAAAGTTTTAAAACTTTAATAAAAAAGAACTAATGTGTTTTTTCTTACATCTATACACTAGTGTCTCATTTTTTCATTAAATTGCACATAGAAGAAAATAAAATTTATAATGTTTGGTACTTGGAGGAAATAAGATGGACTCAAATAGAGACTACTTTAGACATCCAGTTGTTCTGTTTCTAGCTTCTTTGGGTAAATTTATTCTTGATTTTTTTTTCCTCCAAAATACCAAAAGTTTAGATGATGAAAAGAGAAGAGAAGAAAAGGAATCAATTTCAATACTTCAGTAGTGAGAGAATGAAAGTATTCACAGCCAGATGGGTTCTTAGGTTTTCTTCTTCATTGACATATGCCAAGCATAATACTGACAAAGAAATGAAGGACAAAGATATTTTGTGCCCTCTCCTGAATTATTTCTCACAATTCTTTTAAAGTTAAAATTACTTAACATTGCACGAAAAAATGAATCAGGAAGGCACATGATGAACTAAATACTATAGAGTACACTTACTGACATACTCTGCTAAAGAATGTACCAGCTCAATTGGAAGTGAGCAGACATCTAATGTGCTGTATTCTGTGTAGTCGATAGAAATCTCATGAAAATAGTAAGATTGGTTTATTCTTCTTTAAACAGAAGTGCTTTATTCTGTGTGAACATGTGTGTGTGTGTGCATGTGCGTGTGTGTGTATGTGTGTGATTTTTCATGTGAACCTTCTTTGTGAAGGATTATTGATTTATGACCATATTTATAACACCTTTGTCTTAACATTCTCTCCATGAATTAACTCCTTCTAGATTTGAAGGAATAAAAACAACCCTTGTGGAAGATTTGCTATCTTGCCTTCTTTTCCACTCATACATATTTCAGTGGAACAGTTTTCTTGAAAGGAGACAGCAAGAGTTCATCCTCTTAGATGTGAGGAAATGAGATCACTTTGGCAGTGATAATAGGACCAGGTGTAGAAGGTAAATAGTATGCTTTATAAAATTGGTATGATGGGGAATGGCAAAGTTCTCTTGAAATGCAAAAATGTCTAATTGGTATCTGTAGAAAGTTGCACTCAATAAAACTTTTTAAGTGTCAGGATATGATCATTTTTATCAGTCATTGATGAAAAACATAATTTTGAAAATAAGTTGTTATGAAAGCAAGAACAAATATATCAGCCTTTTTCTTCCTGATATGAGACACTAATAAGAGAAAATTAATCAAATCACATTAGTGTTTCCTTGTTCAATGCAAATTCCTTCTTATTCTTATTTTGTGTAGTTTAAGAGTTGGGTGAGATAAGGTTGTACCTGTGCCGTAATAGTTACTTCATTGTTTGAGGACAAATTTTTACAGAAAATAGAAATTATCAGCAAAACTAACCATTTGATATGTCTTCAATTTAGACAAAAAGTATATTAGTAGTTTCTTCAGAAATAGTTCTATATATGTCTATGCCTACATTTAAATTTTTGTGATAGCTTTACCCTTTAAATATTTTAAATTATAATTAAAATTATGCATTCATTGTATAAATATCATTAATGAAGAGTTTTAAATATTTTAAATTGATTAATTCATATGATCAATGCTGCTAAAACAAACACCCACGTTTTGTGTTATAGCATAATTACAAATTTATTTATACTTTTAAAATCTGAAAAATGGGCAAGAAGAATGGTATCTTAATTTTTACATGTGAATTCCAGGACTTCTTCAAATAGGTATTCCAATAAAAGCATTTGGTTTTGCCTTCGTATTCAAATATTTCTATCTAGATTTTGTTTGGAAATTCTTCATGACTCAATGTGACTGTTGGTATGACATTTGTGGTGTGCATGTCATTGCTTATTCAACAAATAACTTATCGCTATGTCTGTTTAGCCCATTATTTGTCTTTATGGTGGCTTTCTATAAGGCAACAAAAATTTCATGTGCTATGAAATATAACATTCAATGTTCAAGTAATGGTTTTACCTTTCATTAGATTACAAAAATCTTTCTTTCCTCTAAACCACATATCAATCTGTTAATTTTCAAAATTGTTAAATACATTGCTAAATAAAGGATGGTATGGGATGATGAAATGGAAAAGAGTAGACTTGAGTGGGGCAGTCTTGCTGTTTGAATCTGGCTTTTCTAATTCCTTACTAAGAGATTTTGGCCTCGTTCATTATGTTGCCAATTTTTTATTTGATCATCAAAACTAGAAGACAACAACATCTATTTAGAAATATTTTGTGGTAATGAGAAACAACATCTATAAAAACACAACCAATAATCCATAATATGATATATGTTCAATAACTGTTAGACCAAATATCATATGCTTTTATTTTAATTAGATAAAGTTTTCCATGAATTTCCTCTCCATATTGTAAAGGAGAGGAAAGGAAAGAAACATAAGATATATTGACTATTTACTGTACTCCAGCCACTGTGCTAAAGTTAGCACTTTGATTTTGAATTCAGGGCACTTGGGATAATGTAGACCTTCAGGTGAAATAAATCACTACAGTGTTTCTGCTGAACATCCTCCCCAGCATGTGTAGCATAACTGAGTAAGTTCATGGTGTTAACAAATAGGCCATATATCCCATGTCTTTCTCTAGATGTAAAATTTCCAGAGTATCAGTTTCTGCCATGACAAAAATGAATACAATCGTATTTTTCTGGATGTCACTCCCCTTCCTGTTAGCTGGCCCCAGGCTATCATTTCATGGCCATTCCGGGATTAGAGAGAGGGAAGGGAAGGGCACACCTCTCTTACTCTCCCCAGCCCCGCAAAAATTTATTCTCTAAGATTCTCTGTGTTCAAATACTTTTCTTTTTAATAGTCTCTCTATATGTACTATAATACAGATAATTTTATAATCTCTATATAATTAAATATGTATATCTGTATCTCAAATATATAATTATAAATTATATATTATAGATATTATTATATATACTATGTCACATAATTATATATAAATTACCCATCATATATTTTATATAATCTATAAAAATGATTTTATATTATCTATTATATATAATATAAAACTATATTATTTTATTATATATTATATATAGTATATTGTATATTATTATAGACTATTATATATTATAATAATCATAGATTAATACATATATTTTATATAATCACATCATTATAATATATAATATATAATACATACTACATATGATAATTTATATGTGTATTTGTCTCATATATAGATATATATGTATCTCCAACTCTAGGTATTTTGATGTGTTATCTCCATTAATAATTTTTAAATCTCAGATTGCCTCCTAAATTGTCCTTTTAGGGATGAAGAGAAAATATTATTATTAACCACAATTCTAGTTCTGTATAATTAATCTACTAGATCTTATAATGCCAGAAGGACTGAAGCATTTGAATTGAGGATAATCTTCTAAAATAAGAAAATATGATATAACTGTTTCTGTGGGCTATTACATGTAATCAAGATTGAGTTTTGTTTATGAATGCTAACAAATAGGAAATAAATGAGTATGGAATGAATAATCTTAGGCTGTAACTTACGAAAAGCTAACGGTAATTCTTTGGATTTGAAACACTAGATTTTTGTGAGCATGTTGATATACCTCACTTTCACCTAATATTCTGTACAAATCTATCTGACATTAAAACCTGTTCTTTCCTGGGTTCATGCAGATTCCTAATTAAGAAGAGTTACTGATTGTGTGTATAAAAATTTCTTTTCTATTTTAATCATTGTTGAAGATAATTTATCAGAGAAGTGATAAAATAGCAATGTGGACTTATGAAGTCATGAATTCAGATTATTACCATTTTTTGATCTTAATAGATAAAGATTTTGTTGTATTTTATATATATATATATATATATATATATATATATATATATATATATGTGTGTGTGTGTGTGTGTGTATAAATAACTTTTCCCGAATTCATCATTGCTACATCTCTAGGACTTTTCCACAAGGACTTTGTATACCTTGTGTCACTTAGTTCTTATAAATTGCCAGACTTAGCAAATAAAAGTAGTAGATGCCTGGTAACATTTATTTTCGGATAAACAGTTTTTTTTTTTTTTTTTTTTTTTTGTGAGACAGTGTCTCACACTCTCATCCAGGGTAGAGTGCAGTGGTACAATCATGGCTCACTGCAGCCTGGACCTCCTGAGCTCAAGTGATTCCCTAGCCATCAGCAGCGATGGCTAATTTTTGTATTTTTTGTAGAGACAGGGTTTCACCATGTTGCCCAGGCTAGTCTCAGACTCCTGGGTTCAAGGGATCCACCTGCGTTGGCCTCCCAAAGTTCTGGCATTACTGGCATGAGCCACCATGCACAGAGACATTTTTTTTTTTAATTACAGCTATGCCCCATGCCATTTGGGGCATATATACATTAAAAAATACTACTTGTTTTTCTGAAATTCAAATATAACTTGGTATCCTGTATTTTATTTTACATCCCTAAAACTACTTCAATGGTCAGCTCTTGCTGCTGATGATTCCCATTTTAAATAAAAGAAATTGAGGTGCATAGTGACTGTCACTTGCTTAGTGTTACATGGATATTTAGTTTGGAACAAAATCCAACTAGTTTTATTTTCTGGTGTCCCGGTTCATGCTCCCAACCATTTCACCACTTTCTCCCTCAGTATCTACTCCTAGGAGTTTAAAGTCTGCCTGATACTTACTATCATTGTGTTTTCCCTCAAATCTAACCCTTCATGACCTATTTGTCAAGGTAAAAAGGGGCTTATCCTTTAAAAGCTTACTTCACCTCATTGCTCCAAAATGAATGCCTTTATTTTGGCAGCATCAGTAAAATATCATTAATATAAATAAAATCTACATTTTACTTGAGAAACTTTCCAGAGATCAATGTGTCCTAACTAGCCAATCACTGTATCAGAATTGATTTCTGTAATGTATTCAACAGACTTTGTAGAATCTCTCCAAAGTTTACCTGCTAATTACTACCTATTTTCTTGTAAAAATGCTAACTGAATATTCATGAATTTAAAAACAAAGAGAAATTCCTCTTCAATTACCACAGTGGTTCATTCTTTTCACTGTAGAAAGAATGCAGTCCATGACAGACAGAGTAGTCTGTGGGAAGAAGGACCTCCCTGTTATGTAAAAAGTAGTTTTATTCAGTAGAGTGCTGCGTAAGAGTGGTAAAATGTGTTCCACATTGTCTGGGTGCAGTAAAAGATTTTTAATTTATCTTCTCTACGATCACTTTAGGCAGGTCCAAGTGACATCTTTCACACCATTAATTCATTGATATGAACCCAAGATCCCCATTTTGTCTGTAATGGAGGCAGGATAGAGAGTGATGCAGGCTCTTCATCTGGAGTGGTCAACTGGGGTACTGACCAGTATCTGAGGTCCAGAAAAATTTCCTAATTACAGTAGAGACCATTGTCTCATGCTAAAGGCAAAACAAGAAAAATTCATAAATATTCTGGATACAGCCTATATAAGGTATTCAAGAGAAATCTGCAGGTACAGACTGGACAGTCTTTGGGTCTGAGTGACTGCCAACCATCTCTGAGATACTAGCGTTAAGTGGTATTTTCTATGCCAGTGGCAAGAGCCAAGGACTTGACAACTCTGTTCCCTGCCCTGGAAAACTGTTTACTCTTGCTGCCTTGGATGAGAAAGAAGACCTCACAATAGGGTACAAGTAAGCTGAGAGGACAAGAAACCATATTTAGTAATGAAAATCATTGTTCCCATCTGATTTGCTATTTTACACCTTCATTATTCTCCTGGAATGGTTTTTATATTTTTCCTTTTTTCTACAGTAATATTTCAATCATATACAAATGAGACACATTATCTATGATCCCAAATAATAAATGTTGTTTTGATAAAACACACTGCTGGTCATGCACAACACCTAGATAACTATAATCTCTTCTTTATCCTACATTAGAAAGCATGTCTGAGTGCCTGCTTGAGAAACCCTTGAAGTGATAGTCTTATAGAATTACTAATTTATTTGGTAAAGAAGAACATTTGCTAACTCATTGGTAGCATAAAAACATTGCAATGTGATGACACAAACATCATAGTATCTAGAATAAGAGCCACTATGTATAGAAGCATATATACATAATATATATGTATAAAAGTATATATATATATATATATATATATATATAATTATGATATTTATCTGCTTAAAATCCTTCAAAGACTCTCTGTAAAATCATCACAGTTCATTAGATCCACAATGCCCTTTATAATGTGGCCACAACTTATCTCTCCAGTCTTTCCTCTTTCACTTTTCTCCTATGCTTCCCCGGATCCAGCGGCAGGGGGAAAAAAAAAAAAAAAAACCTGGCTATGTCTGGAACACATCACATAATTTAATTTTTAGGGCCTTTGCTTTCATTTTCCTATCTGCCTGAATCACCCTTTCACTATATTCTATGCATATTCATCTTTCAAAACTTAACCCAAACGTTACTTTCTTCATGATATTTGTATGCCTCAAAATATTTATTTCTCAGTGGCCAAATAAAATGTCTTAATTAGTGCTTTGCTTGAATAATAGCATTGTTTGTTGATAAATCTTTGATGTTACATAATGAAATCTGTTGTGATGGGACTAAAATGTATTTCTAATTGTATCTCCGTGATATATGTGATGTAGAAGGTGTTTAATAAATGTTTGTTAAAATAGTAACTAAATGGCAAACAATTATGTACTAATCTCAGACTATCACCAATACATACCACTTATATGCAAGGAAATTCTATACTTATTATTCCACAGTTAATAGGGACTAAAAATAATTTTGAGGAGCAGAAAATTATGTGATTTGGGGCAAAATATGGAAATAGTATGGTTTAAAGATAAAAGCATGGTCTTTGAAATAGACAAGTAGATTTTCATCTGAATTTCTCCACTTTTACTTGTGAAGTCAGTAATTATTTAACATCTCTGAGGTTCATTTTTATTGCCTATAAAAAGAGGTGGAGGAGAAGGAGAAGAAAGAATAAGGAGGAGGAAGTGGAAGAGGAGGAAAAGGAGGAGGAGGACTAAGGAGGAGAAGGAGAAGGAGGATAAAGAGGAGAAGAAGAAATAGTGTTGAACTCAGTTGCTGGTACATAGTAGGTGATCATTAAATATTAATTCACCTTCCCTTTCCTGAGTTCTTGTGAGCTAAACACATAAACAGAGAGGCCCATGATGATGGAACATACCAGGTTAAAGCTGTCTAGAAATAGGGAAGTAAAAGGAATATACAGAATATGTAGAAATTGAGTTATTTGCTTACAAGGGTAATAAGATAAAATATACCAAAATAGATTTAAGCCATTCTAAATGCTTACTTTTGTATTCTAACGTTGTCTTTTCTTAAATCTAATTTGATAATATTTTAGTTTCAGGTGCAAAATAGCATACTAAAATTCTCTTGGCATGTTTGCAATATTTCTTTTATTAGCACATCAAGTATCAATCGTTATTTCAGTGACTTCACATAGAAGCCAGCTTCTTTATAGTTTCTTCTTTTGGAAACTATGTCAGCCTCCTCTGAATGTCTCTGAGTATCACATTTATCTTAAGCTATCCAGTATGTTATGTAAAACAACAGTAGCACCTTCTGTTTGATGTAGATAAAAATGACAGGATGAAAAGCTGACCATGAGAAAAACTCCTGGCTCATTTGCAAAATACTAAAACATTTCAGCTGCCTCAAAGATAAACATTTTGAAACAAAGAAGAGTTTTCATCCATTTTATACTAATTTTTTGTTTTGTTTTTGTATTTAGAGGTCTAAACAGGGCTCATGATAAAAGTGACATTTTTGGTAGTTAATTTGCTACCTACTTTGTTGATTTCTACTTCATTGGAAAAAAATGTCTAGATGAGAAAAGTCCTTTTCATTAAGAGACTAGGAACTTGGGTTAAATATTAAGAAATAATTTGATTCTGGCTGGTCATGGTGGCTCATGCCTATAATCCCAGCACTTTTGGAGGCTAAGGTGGGCGGATCACTTGAGGTCAGGAGTTTGAGACCAGCATGGCCAACACCATCTCTCCTAAAAATACAAAAATTAGCCAGGCTTGGTGGAGGGTGCCTGTAATTCCAGCTACTCGGGAGGCTGAGGCAGGAGAATCGCTTGAACCTGGGTGGCAGTGAGCCTCCCAGGTTGAAGTGAGCCAAGATTGCACCATTACCCTCCAGCCTGGCAATAGAGAAAAACTCCGTCTAAAAAAAATGAAAAGAAATAATTTCTGATTCTGAAGGATTGAAAGATAAAAGATTACCTAAGTGTGGTTAATAATCTAAATAGTGTATATACAACTTGACTACAGTGATGTGAGTATTCAGACAAATACCATTATCAGGAAATGATCTCAGGTATAGGCAAATAGGTGTATCTTTCTTGATTTACGGGAATTAGAAAACCGTTTAGGTGTTCTCTTGAGGATAACCAGAAAGGCTGTTTCACATTTACCTCTACTTACCTTACAAGGCTAAAACTTTGAATTTTCTAGAAGTTTCTACAATATGGTTCTTGATAAACAAAGAATGTCAATAATATTATAATAGCAAATATCTTTGTAAGTTTACTTTTAGCATGCTGTGCATTTATATTCCAGGAGAGGAATCTAAGGAGCATCTATAGAGGAGTATCATAAAACTTACTGTGTAGCCTAACATTTATTGAAACCTCAGTTACAGAGCAAGAAGGCATAGACACATTTTCCCCTGATGTAACTGCTATGTGCAACTAAAAACCCCAGAAATAGAAAAGGAGGCAACAAAAGAACTCCAAAGGGTGGTAGGCAAAATGCAAACTGATTCGGATCCAAAAATTGCAGAAAATGGTCACCTGGGTCTGAGGTTTTCCAACACCCAAAGTAGGAACAGAAGCCATTCTAGATAGGCCCATGTCTCTCTCTCAGATAAAATGGGACCCATGCATAAAACACCACTTTAACCCTGGCAGATTTAGCAAGGGAAATTGATTGGGAACTCCACTAACAATAAGTTGTCAGAATGAACACTGTCTTTCCTTACTAGTCCTCTAAATTCCCCGCTTGGCTGAGGAGATGCTGAGGAAGCTGATGAGGTCACAGTGGAGGAGAGAGAAATCTGCAGGGAGATGTAGTGAATTACCATAATTTGATGTGGCCTCAGGATCCATTTTAAGTATAGGTTTACTTTTCCCATAACAAAAGCAGAGCTTAGTCACCACTGACAGTTTCCATGTCTCTGCCTTCTCCCCGTTTCTCAGTATTGATAACCCAGATATCTACCTTATACAACTACATCCTGGTGATCAGTTTCCTATGAGATAGCTAGATCAAACTTACTTGACTTCTCTCACTCACCCCCATAACCTGTGTGGACTATGCAAAGGTGCCTCAGGGATCACCTCTCAGTCACAGTGTGTCTCCAAGGATCCATATCTACTTTCTCTAAAGCCAATTGAAATTCCTTAAGGAAAGCCTGCTTGAGTAATGCCTTGAACCCCAATAAAGGCTTCAGCCCACTCTTTAACTTGCTCTCCACCTGCTTGTTGAGACTGCATGTCCCAGAAAGTAGCTCCCCTTCCTGTTGGACCTGAGAGCTGTGCCACCCAACTTCTGTCTGGAAACTGTCAGTAATAAAACTGCTTCCGTTTTGTTGCCTGCTCTGTGTTTTGTCTGACCAACACACCAGAACCTAACTTCTTTCCCAGTTAGGACTCTGCTGGAGAGTGACTATATTGGTAGGAATAAACTGGACACAGGCCAGGCAAAAGCCATGAGAGGGTCCTCCAGAATCGACAAGTTTCCTTTGAGAGGAACATCTATGCACAGGTTGACACTTAGGTATTAGACTATTCTCCAGGATGAAGAGGTATCCCATGAAGGGCACATCACATGCTAAACATTCACAATAACCTCCCCTGAAGCCCTGTAGCGGTTAGAGTTTATACCAACTCTCAGGAGAGAAACCTCAAAACCAAACTAAAAAATATAGCAGAGGCCGTGGCTCACTCCTATAATCCCAGCATTTTGGGAGACTGAGGCAGGGGGATCACGAGGTCAGGAGATCAAGACCATCCTGGTTAACAAGGTGAAATGCCGTCTCTACTAAAAATACAAAAAAATTATGCAGGCATGGTGGTGGGCACCTGTAATCCCAGCTACTTGGGAGGCTAGGCCGGAGAATCACTTACACCTGGTAGGTGGAGGCTGCACTGAGCCAAGATTGCACCACTGTACTCAAGCCTAGATGAGAAAGAGAGACTGTCTCAAACAACAACAACAACAACAACAACAACAACAACAACAACAAATAAGCAGTTGGGGAACCACTCTCCATCCCCAACAGACAGGGATCAGACTGTCACAACAAGCATTTAACAGGGAAGCTTTTTATCCCACTACTGTCCTCTAAAATATACTAGGTGGCCACACTGGGGAAATCCTGTCTGCCTCTATAGACAGAAACAATAGGGACCAGTGGGAGAACCAGTGATACCACACGAACCAGGAAAATAGAAACAATGTAGTGAAGTGTTTGAAAATTAAACTGTTATTGGAACCATAGCCCACATAAGCAGGCCAGGACTTGTTTAGTAAATCTGAGCATCTTACCTGAATTCTGGTGTTCAACTCAGTCCATCATGCATTATATTTGCCAATTCCTAGATTTGGAAAATCTTATTGATATTATAGATTAAAGAAATGGGCTGGAAATCAACAGAAAGCAGGTCAATGAAAAGACTCATTTTGGATCTATGGAGAAAATGAAGGGAATGCTGATGGGTAAGATACTGAGTGTACAGTCTATTTGCTTGGAAATTGAAGCAGATATCACTTCAAAGTTTGGGTCAGTCACACAGGCAGTTTTGTGTGGCAAAGAAACAGCTTTGTAGTCTCAATTATGTAATTGCTTTACAGAATTTGTGAGTTTTATACTTTTATGTGCTTTCATGAAAGTATCATCCTTCATTTCCATGTTTAGAATTCCTTTGGGCATTTATATAGGATCAGGTCAGAGGAGATGAATTTCCTCATCATTTGCTTGTCTGAGAAATACTTTATTTCTACATATATAAAGCTTGATTTGGCAAGCTAGAAAATTATTGATTGGCAGTTTTGTTTGTTTGTTTAAAAGATAAAATAGGACCTGGCTGTAAGGTTTCTACTATGAAGTGCACTGTTAATCTGATAAGATTTCATTTATAAGCTATTAGATGATTCTCTTTTGCTGCTTTTAGAACTTTTTCCTTTATACTGATTTTAGGTAGTCTGATGACTATATTCCTTGATGACGTCTATCTTGCAAAGTATTCCTCAGGTGTCCCTTGAGCTTATTTTATCTGAATACATAACTTTGTAGCAAGACCAGGGTAGTGCTTCAGAATCAGTCCCTCAAATAGGTTTTCTAAGCCTGTTACCTTTCCTTGTTCTCCCTCAGGAATAGTTATAACTAGTAGGTTTGGTTGTTTTACATAATCTCATATTTCTTAGGAGCTTTGTTGATTTCTTAAAATGCTTTCTTAGTTATTTCTGACTGGGTTAATTCAAAAGACCTAAGTTCTGACACTCTTCTGTGTGGTCTGGTCTGCCTATTGTTAAAGCTTTCAACTATGTTTTGTAATTTCTTCAATTTTTTTAAAATTTCTAGTTCTGCTTTCTCAAATCTATCTACCTCTTTAGTAAATTTTCCATTCATATCTTAAATTGTTTTTTATTTATTTGAGTTGGCTTTCAACTTTTTCTTGGATCTCTTTGAGGTTCCTCATAATTCATATTTTGCATTCTTTATCTGTCATTTCATGATAGTTATTTTGGTTAGGATCTATTGCTAGAGGGTTAGTGTGACCTTTGTGGGGTGTCTGCCACTCTGCTCCACTTCCTGCCTCACCCTTCATGCAAGTCCTGGCTGGTGGGCACACTGCCAGTGGGGGTGCAACCACCCCCTATAACCTTGGACATGTTTTCCTAAGTGCATCCATGCCAATCCCCAATTGGAACAGTCATGGCTGTATCTACAGCAGTGGGTGGGGGGTAGGTAGTAGTTCCCCTATTTATGCCTGCTACTGGGCACTGGTACCACCTTTCTGCTGGTGTAGAACCATACTCTTTCCCTATAGAGCCCAGAACAGTACCTGGTCTCTGCTGGGAGGTGTACATTTACCTTCTTCTCACAAGTGGGGAGATCTCTGGCAGAGGAGAGTGCACAATCTGGTTTTCTTTATCCCAGAGGGTGCATTGGTATCCTGAATTCTTCCCTTAGAGGCAATGTAATCTGAGGGTTGAATTCTAGGGCCCTGTAGCACCCCAGGGTCCCACCAGCCCTTTGCAGTTGTCACAGTCTGAAATACTTTTGGGAAATGTTTGTGGATGGTAGTGATACAGAGACCTAAGGGCTGAGAATACCTGGGCAGGATAGAGGCACACAATGGATGCATAACCAGTATGGTGCCCTCTACCTCAGTTCAGGTGTTGGGGGGAAGCGAGTGAACCTATGCCAGCTGGCCACCCAGCATTCTGCCCTTAAGAAGTTCCCAAATTGCCACCCACAAAACTTGGGCTAGCAAAGAAAGGGTGCTCTCAGATAGCTTGGCAGTCAGCAGCCTGCTGCATGAGTTAGGAGAGCAAAATGCACCCCCATCTACCCTTTCTACTGGACTCCAAGCTCCTCAGAGGTCAATCTCTGCTAAACTCTTGCTTCCTTCTTTTTCTGCACCCCAGATTCTTCCCATGCATTCTCGAATAGGTTCTGGCACTGTCCCTTCAGTATTTCATCCAGACCATGATTATTCACCTGTAACTCTGGCTCTTCTTTTTGTGGATAACTGGTATCCAATGTCTCTAGTTACATATTTTGGATTAAAAGAACAACAATAACAACAAATTTTTGATTAAAGAAGGGCTTTCCCACATCAGATCATATCAAAGCGTTTAATAGTGGTTATAGTGGTAACTTCAATGAAGTTAGAATAATTGCCTTATCCTAGTAATTTTAATGTTTGTTTATATCACCCTTGATAAGCTTTGTCTTTGAATATCAATATGGGCTCCATATCAACCTGAGAAGACCCAATAATAATCAGAGAACATCAACCTCAATTGTCACGTTGAACCCTCAGAATGTGTTTAGCATCAGGGCTAACAGTGAAGTAATTCTCCCCTTCTCAAGTTCTGTCAGACTGAAAGCACCACATCAGATACCAAAGTGTTTTCTGTCAAATTGAAGTGATCATCCAGCAAGATTTCAGTGAACATAAATAAAGAACACTGTTGGAGAACAACAGCTTTTGACTATTTTTTCTTGTCCTTCTTAATAAGAAAGGTAACTGAAAGAATCTGTATTTCAAGGAGATTTTCATAATCCTGCTGAAAAGACAAGGGAATCAGATTAAGTATATGTCTATATAAGACAGATGTTCAAGAAAAATTAGATGACTGACTAAAGGCTCTTTTCTCTGAGTGTTTATTCAGAGGACTGACATGTCAGCTCTTACCAGTCAAACAGGGTTTAATGCATAGAAGTCCCTTTTAGCTGTGTTTCTTCCTTGTAGTTCCTTCTGGTCTTCCCAGTTTTCCAGTCTCTTGAGTTTCTCTGATCAGAAGCTTGCTAGCCGCTTTTTGGGATTCCTTATAGAGATAGGCTGCATTATTCTATTATACTATATTGGCATATGTTCGTATTTATCACATTTTGTTATTTTCATACAAATGGTCCTATCGCAAATTTTATGCTCTTCTCTTATTTTCATTTAACAATATACCTTGAAGTTTGTCCAATGTCAGTTCATAGTGAGTGATCCCTTTTTTCTGCTGTGGGCACAAGATAGTATTATTATCTTTTATGAATTACTATAATTTATTCAACCTGCATTCTCCTAATGACATTTGAGATTTTCTCAAATTTCGCTATAATAAAAATACTGTGATGAATGTTTTTAAGCTTATTTATTCACAAATATGTGTGATTGCATGTTTAGTGTATATTCTAAGAAGTACATTTTCTGAGTCAAGGAATATGTCCATTGAAATGATGACAGTGAATGTGAGACTGGTTTACAAGGAAGTAGAGCTAGTTATACTCTTGCTAACATGGTATGAGAGTTTCACTTACCTCATTGTTTTGAAATATTCAAAACTCTCATCTATAATCCTATCCTTCCTGCTAAATCTTCTATAGATTTTTTTAAAAAATTTGAATGAATCAGGAAACAACTTCATCTAAGTCTCCATCAACAATATTTTCAACATAGGTTTTTGCTATGCATTGTAACAATAGCATTTTCCTTGGTGTCAGGTTCCTGCTCAAATCTAAGTGCTTGGACATTATGGCCATCCCAGCTGAGTTATACTATCTAAAACATAAATGGATAGATTTTTTCTCAGTAGCCTGCTCCTAACTCCAATGGTCAATACTTTCCTTGCCCAAATACATGATGGGTTAGATGTGTTTTCTCACTCATGGCCAGACACAGCTCCACACAATAACAGAGAACAGAAGTTTTTATTCTTCATTACCAAGCCATGCTTTTATATAGAAATAACTAAAATATATACTGATTTATGAACTTCCTATAAAGTCTCCAGTTACCTCCATATCCTTCTTGATAAAGATTTGTATCTGAGGAAGTTAAAAGTGTATCAAGTATACTTTGAAAATAAATTCTTACAGCACCCAAATCAGTATTTGGCACACTACAGTCAAGAAATCAAGCTACTATTGGAGCCAAAGCACATTGTTAAACAGCATTGTCCATTACTTGAATAATTTGAAGATTCTGTCTAGAGAAATGTTGCAAATAAATTGCTTTAAAGGACAATCTGGAAAACCCAGAAAGCAAACTTAGAAGTTGATTTTGTATCTGTATGTTGAACAATGTATTTTTTCATTTTATTTTTAAATGTCCAGACCCTATCAATTGAACAAACTCATATAAGATGTCAGATCTTGTAATTTAAAAATTGAACAGACAGAATCTATGAGGAGTAATCATAAAATCCACTATCCTTTTAAATATCATGAAGCTCAACTTCTGGTTAAATTTACTAATAAAAACTGGATTTTCCCCTTTTTGTGAACTGCAGTTGTGCAGTTTCAAACTTTTCTGATCATTCCAAGTAAAACAAAGTATCAATTCAAAAATTCAGATTTCTAAACATGAGTCATAGTTAAATATTCAAAGACATTTGATATTGAAGATAGACCTTTCCTTCATATGCAAGAAGACTGAAGGTTGAGAAATGGAGTATGATTGGCTTCTTCTCTCATCTTGATCTGTTGTTAGGAAGATTCTATACTTTCTTATATAGAATCTTCTTAGGAAGTTTCAATACAGCTTTCTTTCTCAATGTGTCACCAGGAAACATATTAATTCTTTGGCCAAACCATGGAGAAAGGCTGATTGAAATGGCCTTTTAAAGTAGCTAGGTTGCCTGTGACATGCCCTTTCGAATTTCCAAGAAGTTAGGATTTCAGATGCAGCTGGGTTTTCAAATGCAGGGGCCATTAAAACAAACAAACAAACAAACATACAAACAAACAAACAAAAACCTGATTATTTGAATGATGAATTAACTCTTCAAATCACTGATTAATTTAACAACTTAACAGAAATATCTATTCTGTTTTCATTTACAGAGTTTAGAGCCATTTTCTTTTAAGTCATCACTGAATTATTAAACTCCCTCTTCCTTTGTTATCTACCATGGTAAATATTAAATAGAGGCATATATTTCCCCCCATTCTTCTCTTTAGGAATTAACTTAAAATGTGTGTTAAAAGGGGATAAGTTCTTATAAATATTCCCATAATGCCACTTAGAAATATAATTTCTCACTGTCCAAAACTGGCTCAGATGGGAAGAAAAAAAAGCAACCATACTGATCACCAATTAAATTTTAGTAAATCTTTATTAAGTAAAAAACAAAATAGATATGCTATTTTAGTAAATTGAGGGATTTTTGTTAACTGAAGGCTTACTTAAAACACAATTTAATAAGTTGTATATTAATATTACATTAAGAATTATTTTATACCAAAGATAAAATTGCTCTATGGACTTTTTAAAATAAAGTTATAGCCAGGTTTTTTAATAAAGATTGTACTCATTTATACAGGATTTGGAAAGATTTCTTCCTTAGGATAATAAATGCCTTCAATATTTTTCCATAAACCATGATGATGGCTTTGGGCATGGGAATAGTCTATTTTAAAAGTAAAAAATTATCTATATATTCATTTTTTAATTTTTATCCAAAATTTTGCTAAATTTTTAGTTTCTATAGAGATTATATAGTATTTTCTTATAACTATTAATATTTTAGATTTTATTAATAGTGTTATTAATATTAAAACATTCTTAAATTCCTAGAAAAAACCTAACCTAATTATCCAGAGACAGATCCAAAATGGTCAATTAGGAGAAACTCAGGATTGCAACTCCCAGTGAAAGCATGGAGGGTGAGTGGATGCCGCATTTCCAGATGGATTTTTATTGCCCACAGATCAGGAGATTCCCAGGCAGAGGAGCCCCACAGGTTGCCAGCACAGCTGTTTTGGACGTCGTGGCTGTTTTGACCGGTGCCCCAGCACGACAGCTCTCCCCACAAAATACATGGGTCCGGGCGCTGTTTTAGCTGGCGACTGAAGCTTCTGGGAGACAGAGTTGCCCATTCAACTGATAAAAAAGGGGACTGAAACAGGGAGGCAGGCCAGGAGACTCCCAGGCATAAAAGCACCATGATCATGGCAGGCAGCAACTGAAACCCCAGCTGGACTCATGGATGGGATGTGCACCCTTTGCTCCCTGCTCTTCCTGCCTCTGGGCTCATGTATCTGTGCAGCTCTGGTACCCTCCGTAGGTGCCAACTCTACCTCTAACACAGACTGCCTGCCTTGAGGTGAGAAGGAACACGGCAAGGTGCCAAGGACCACAGGGTCTCAGCCAGCCCTGGATCCATCCTTATTTTATTGGTGATGATGAGTGGGAATGAAATCAGGGGGCTGTCTTCTAGAGCCTGGAATGAATATGCTGCTTTGTGGATTTTTAAAAAAATATGGGTCCACTCAGAGACCCAATCTGAAAGTCAACAACTACAAAGACGACAGGTGGATTAATCCACAAAAATGGGAGGAAACCAGCGCAAAAAGGATGAAAACACCTGAAGCCAGAATGCCTCTCCTCCTACAAAGGATCACAACTCCTCACCAGCAAGGGAACAAGACTGGATGGAGAATGAGTGCGATGAATTGATGGAATCAGGCTTCAGAAGGTGAGTAATAAGAAAGTTCTCTGAGCTAAAAGAACATGGTCTAACCCAATGCAAAGAGACTAAGAACCTTGAAAAAAGATTTGATGAAATGCTAATGAGAATAAACAACTTAGAGAGGAACATAAGTGAATTGATGGAGCAGGAAAGCACAACATGAGAACTTTGCGAAGCATACACAAGTTTCAACAGTTGAATTGACCAAGCAGAAGAAAGGATATCAGAGATCGAAGATCAACTCAATGAAATAAAATGAGAAGGCAAGATTAGAGAAAGAAGAGTAAAAAGGAATGAACAAAGTCACCAAGAAATATGGGACTATGTGAAGAGACCTAATCTACGTTTGATAGGTATACCTGAATGTGACGGAGAAAATGAATCCAAGGTAGAAAATACTTTTCAGGATGCTATCCTGGAAAACTTCCCCAACCTAGCAATTCAGGCCAATATTCAAGTCCAGGAAATACAGAGAACACCACAAAGATATTCCTCAAGAAGAGCAACCCCAAGGCACATAATTGTCAGATTCACCAGGGTTGAAATGAAGGAGAAAATGCTAAGGGCAGCCAGAGAAAAAGGTTGGGTTACCCACAAAGGGAAGCCCATCAGAATCACAGCAGATCTCTCAGCAGAAACCCTACAAGCCAGAAGAGAGTGGTGGCCAATATTCAACATCCTTAAAGAAAAGAACTTTCAACCCAGAATTTCATATCCAGCCACACTAAGCTTCATAAGTGAAGTAAAAATAAAATCTTTTACAAACAAGCAAGTACTTAGAGATTTCATCACCACCAGACCTGCTTTACAAGAGCTCCTGAAAGAGGCACTAAACACAGAAAGGAACAACCAGTACCAGGCACTAAAAAGCATACCAAATGATAAAGAGCATCAACACAATGAAGAAACGGCATCAACTAATGGGCAAAATAGCCAGCTAGCATCAAAATGGCAAGATCAAGTTTACACATAACAATATTAACCCTAACTATAAATGGGCTAAATGCCCCAATCAAAATACACAGACTGGCAAATTGGATAAAAAGCCAAAACCCATCAGTGTATTTTATCCAGGAAACCCATTTCACATGCAAGGATATACAAAGGCTCAAAATAAAGGGATGGAGGAAGATTTACCAAGCAAATGGAGAGCAAAAAAAAAAAAGCAGGAATTGCAATTCTCATCTCTAATAAAAGAGACTTTAACAAAGATCAAAAGAGACAAAGAAGGACATTACATAATGGTAAACAGATCAACACAACAAGAAGAGCTAACAAATCCAAAATATATATGCACCCAGTACAGGAGCACCCAGATACATAAAGCAAGTCCTTAATTACTTACAAAGAGACTTAGACTCCCATACAATAATAGTGGGAGACTTAACACCCCATTGTCAATATTAGACAGATCAATGAGAGAGAAAATTTACAAGAATATTCCAGGACTTGAAGTCAGACTTGGACCAAGCAAACCTAATAGACATTTACAGAACTCCTCAGCCCAAATCTACATACATTCTTCTCAGCACCACATCACACCTACTGAAAAATTGACCACATAATTGGAAGTAAATCACTCCTCAGCAAATGCAAAAGAACAGAAATCATAGCAAACAGTCTCTCAGACCACAGCACAATCAAGTTAGAACTCAGAATTCAGAAACCAACTCAGAACCACACAGCTTCATGGAAACTGAAAAACTGGCTCTTGAATGTTGGCTGGATAAACAATGAAATGAAGGCAGAAATAAAGATGTTCTTTGAAACCAATGAGAACGAAGAAACAACATACCAGAATCTCTGGGACACATTTAAAGCAGTGTCTAGAGGAAAACATATAGCAATAAATGCCCACATGAGAAGTAAGGAAAGATCTAAAATTCACACCCTATCATCAAAATTTAAAGAGCTAGAGGACCAAGATTAAAAAAAAAAAAAACCCCAAAACCTAGCAGAAGGAAATAAATAGTAAGATCAGAGCAGAACTGAAGGAGATAGAGACACAAAAAACCCTTCAAAAAATCAATAAATCCAGGAGCTGGTTTTTTCAAAAAGATCAACAAAATAGACAGACCATTAGCCAGATTAATAAAAAAGAAAAGAGAGAATAATCAAATAAATGCAATAAAAAATGATAAAGGGGATATCACCACAGATTCTACAGAAATACAAACCATCATCAGAGATTATTACAAGCAACTCTATGCACATAAACTAGTAAACCTGAAAGAAATGAATGAATTCCTGGACACTTGAATCCTCCCAAGCCTAAACCAGAAGTCAAAACCCTGAATAGACCAATAATGAGGTCTGAAGTTGAGGCAGCAATTAAGAGCCTACCACCCCAAAAAAGCCCAGGTCCAGATGGGTTCACAGCCAAATTCTACTGGACATACAAAGAGGAGCTGGTACCATTCCTTCTGAAACTATTCCAACCAATGCAAAAAGAAGGAATCCTTCCCAAATCATTTTATGAGATCAACATCATCCTGATACCAAAACCTGGCAGAGACTCAGAAAGAAAAGAAACTTCAAGCCAATATCCATATGAAAATAGATGCAAAAATCTTCAGTAAAATACTGGCAAACCGATTGCAACAGCACGTCAAAAAGCTTATCCACCATGATCAAGTAGGCTTCATCCCAGGGATGCAAGACTGGTTCAATATACGCAAGTCCATAAACGTAAATCACCACATAAACAGAACCAAAGACAAAAACCACATGATTATCTCGATTGATGCAGAGAAGGCCTTTGACAAAATTCAACAGCCTTTATGCTAAAAATCCTCAGTAAACTAGGTATTGATGGAACGTATCTCAAAATAATAAAAGCTATTTATGACAAACCAAGAGCCAATATCATACTGAATGGGCAAAAATTGGAAGCATTCCCTTTGAAATCTGGCACTAGACAAGGATTCCCTCTCTCACCACTCCTATTCAATATAGTACTCGAAGTTCTAGCCGGAGCAATCAGGCAAGAAAAAGAAATAAAGGGTATTCAAATAGGAAAGGAGGAAGTCAAATCGTCTCTATTTGCAGACGACATGATTGTATATCTAGAAGACCCCATCATCTCAGCCCCAATTCTCCTGAAACTGATGAGCAACTTCAGCAAAGTCTCAGGACATAAAATCAATGTGCAAGAATCACAAGCATTCCTATATGCCAATAACAGACTTAAAGAGAACCAAATCAAGAATGAACTAACATTCACAATTGCTACAAAGAGAATAAAACACCTAGGAATACAACTAACAAGGAACATAAAGGACCTCTTCAAGGAGAACTACAAACCACTGCTCAACAAAATAAGAGGGGACACAAGCAGATGGAGAAACATTCCATGTTCATGGTTAGGAAGAATCAATATTGTGAAAATGGCCATACTGCCCAAATAATTTAGATTCAACACTATCTCCATCAAGCTACTAATGACCTTCTTCACAGAACTGGAAAAAACCACCTTAAACTTCATATGGAACCAAAAGAGAGCCCGCATAGCCAAGTCAACTCTAAGCAAAAAGAACAAAGTTGGAGGCATCACACTACCGGACTTCAAACTATACTACAAGGCTACAGTAATCAAAATAGCATGATACTAGTACCAAAATAGAGATATAGACCAATGGAACAGAACAGAGGCCTTGGAGGCAATGCCACACATCTACAAGCATCTGATCTTTCACAAACCTGACAAAAACAAGCAACAGGAAAAGGAGTCCCTGTTTAATAAATGGTTGGGAAAACTGTCTAGCCACGTGCAGAAAGCAGAAACGGGACCCCTTTCTGACCCCTTACACTAAAATTAACTCCAGATGGATTAAAGACTTAAACATAAGGCCTAACACCATAAAAACACTAGAAGAAAATCTAGGCAAAACCATTCGGAAAATAGGCATAGGCACAGACTTCATGACCAAAACACCAAAAGCATTGGCAACAAAAGCCAAAATAGTCAAATGGGACCTAATCAAACTCCACAGCCTCTGTACAGCAAAAGAAACAGTCACTAGAGTGAATCGGCAACCAGTAGAATGGGAAAAAAATTTTGCAATCTACCCATCTGACAAAGGGCTAATATCCAGAATCTACAAAGAACTAAAACAGATTTACAAGAAAAAACAAATAAGTCCATTCAAAAGTGGGCAAAGGATATTAACAGACACTATACAAAAGAAGACATACATTAGGCAAACAAACATATGAAAAAATGCTCATCATCACTGGTCATTAGAGAAATACAAATCAAAACTACATTGAGATACTATCTCACACCAGTTAGAATGGCAATCATTAAAAAATCTGGAGACAACAGATGCTGGAGAGGATGTGGAGAAATAGGAACACTTTTACACTGTTGGTGGAAGTGTAAATTAGTTCCATCATTGTGGAAGACAGTGTGGCGGTTCATCAAGGACCTAGAAATAGAAATCCCATTTGACCCAGCAATCCCATTACTGAGTATATATCCAAAGGATTATAAATCATTCTACTATAAGGACACGTGCACATAAATGTTCATTACAGCACTGTTTACAGAAGCAAAGACCTGGAACCAACCCAAATGCCCATCGATGATAGACTGGACAGGGAAAATGTGGCACATATACACCATGGAATACTATGCAGCCATAAAAAACCATGAGTTCGTGTTCTTTGTAGGGACATGGATGAACCTGGAAACCAGCATTCTCAGCAACCTGACACAAGAACAGAAAATCAAACACCACATGTTCTCACTCATAGGTGGGTGTTGAAGAATGAGAACACATGGACACAGGGAGGGGAGCATCACACACTGGGGTCTGTTGGGGGGAAATAGGGGAGGGACAGCGGGGAGTGGGGAGCTGGGGAGAGACAGGATGAGGAGAAAATGCTAATTATAGGTGTTGGGGAGGAAGGCAGCAAATCACACTGCCATGTCTGTACCTATGTAACAATCTTGCATGTTCTTCACATGTACTCCCAAACCTAAAATGCAATAAAAAAATAATAAAAAATAAAAATAAATAAAACAAAATAAAATTCTTTAGTACCAATCTATACTGATGTAATTTTTCCACGTAACAGCTGTCAAAAACATTTAATATTAAAATCTTTTTATTTTTACTCTTTTAATAAAAGTCTATCACTCTGCTGAGAATATATAAAATAGTGATGAGAGAAAAATGAATTTACCTGTCAGAAGCCTGTGTATTGATAAAATTCAGTATATTTATTTAAATTACATATAAATTAATATGTAATTTATGTTGCTCTCTTTATTCCATCACCTATTTTTGCTTTTTCTCTATTTTATTTCACTGACCTAATGAATTACATAATATTGTGTGCTGATGATAACTTATTGATTGCTCATCTACCCTTGAGTGTGTTCAACATGCAGTGACATTCATTCTTCCCCATAATGAGTTTTAAAATGGATTGAATCTGGAATAATTTCATTTACATCCTGAAAATAACACTGAGAATATGTAATGATAAGAGTTCTAACAAGATGGGAAGTTTAGTGTGCTGTTCACATTTGCCCCCTTTGCTACTTAAATCCAGAATTCTTCAGACCAGTGAATCAGAACAAGGAAACAAACTGAGAAGTAAACAGATGCCTGTCAGAACTGTCATGTTGTTTTCATAGGTTTGATCTTGTTAGAAAGTTTGACGAAAAAAGATTGAAATACACAGAAAAAATGATAAATCTGACAAATCAGTCAATTCACAAATTCAAGGATGTACATGTTGATTATATAGCCACTTTTTCAGTGTTAATATATCTCAAGATTTTAGAAATCATGTGTTTTTGAAAGAAAAAAAAACAGTGGTTACTTATGAAGAGTCTTAGTAACATATATTTAAGTCTCACTATTTCTTTGGGCCAGTGCAGGGCTATGGTAAAAATCTGAGATCTGAATGTCACTGATACTTGTTTTTATTTTTTTTTATATCATATCTACCATTTAGTAACCAAGTATTTGCTATTGGAGATTTTCCAAATTTTTTTCTGTTTTGTTATTTTCTGTACAAAATAGATAATACTACTACATACTAAATAATGTTATACAAGTGATTAAATAATATAATACAATTTAAATAATGTATAGTGTTTGGGGCACACTGTATACTCCATAAAAGGTAGTGTTACTATTTTTTATATATTTTTAATTTATAGCTGAATCACCCTCCATTCTGACAAAATTATGCATTAAAGGGTCTAAAGTACTTATAAATAATATATAGCTACTGTTATTTCTTCTGTCTTTAAGAATGATAAATGTACCAACTGCTATTTCTGGTCCACCTATATTTTTTCTTTGCATTATAAAAATGTATTGATAAAATATGAGATTAAATTTTTTCTTCTACAAAAGTTGAAATAAGACAGTCCATACTAGCTGGGAAACTACTGCGAGACTACATCATTGTGGAGGATTGTATTTGCTGTGGTGTCAATCATAGGTGGCAAGCACCACATGGTTCCCTAGTCATCTGACAGAATTAACGAGTCCATTCAATTGCTTCACTTACCACCCAGTGGTGTTTTAGACTCCATGGAAAGAATTCAATTGAGTGGTATTCCTCAGAGTTTCAATAACATGTCTTGAAGCCAGGGTTTTCAAAGTACGATTCATGAGTCACCCGCTTCAGAATAATTAGTTGCTTTTTAGAATTTGTTTTAGAAATCACATTCACAATTGAATCTTTAAAATAAATATTCCATATGGAAACTTAGTAATTATGAAAGTGTTAATAACATTATTTCTAATAAAAAAAATAGTGGATACTTTCTGTGTAATTACTGTGCTCCGGGAATTGTACTAAACCATTTCCACAACGGTTTATTCTTCAAAAAGAAAGAAAAAAACTGTAGACATCTGTTCTACCTATTGGATAAAGAAACTGAGACTAGAGAGAAACATTTCTTCAAGATTACACAGAGAACTGATAAACTGAACTGAACTAGAAAAATTCATTACTTATAAAGTCACATATACTGAGCTCATTTTGTGTGCCAAGGCTTGTACTTGGCTCTGGGAAAAGGAAACTAAATAGTAAACCCTTCACTCCACAAGGTATTGTTCTCCTATCTTCTTTGACAGAACAGGGCAGGATAAGGCCAAAGGAGCAATGCAACTGAGAACAACACGGATGCAGGACAATTTGTGGAAGGTACATGGGTTGTTTATGATGAAATGTGTAGTATTTAGTGATTTGTGCATTAAATATATGATCAACTTATATTTGTAACAGCAGTAATGATCAGTTGTAATGCCACAACTAGAACTGCATCTGACTAATGATAGATGGTGATAAAGAGTTGCTGAATGATTGAATGCAGGAATGGGCTGTTCTACACTGAATCTATGCTAAGATTTCTGAAACCTTAGCAGCCAAACTCTTTAAGTTTTGGCTTAGGTTGCAGAAAAACCTAATGCCATTTTTTCAATGATATGATCACTTTACTAGATCCTTGGCCTAGCCCGTTGCAAGTGTGTCTTCTGATGACTGATCTAAATGGACTCCTCTACGAAGTTGAAGAGTTTTCCCAGCAAGTTTTTTTTTTTTTTTTTTTTTTTACTTTATTCCCTCTTTGCATGAAATATATGCTACAATTTCTACAATTATTGAGTCTCTATTTAAGGCTTATGGTGGGCTCTGGTAAGCAAAATAGTCATGGACTCAAGACTTCACTCATCTCATATTCTAATGAGAGAAACAGGCATGTGTTGGGAAAGGAAATGTGCAGACTTGACATGATAAACCAAATTAAAATGATCAGAAAATCTAGAAACAGTGTTATTCAAGTGATGCTAAAACAAATTACTCCACACACATTACTGCAATTATATTGTAATTCATTATTCTATCTTTGAGTTGTTTTTAAAAATACAACAGGTTTTACTATGCTAATAAAAGTTTTGCACAGTAAATTATCAGGGAAATGCACACCTTCTTCTATCTACTTCTGAATACTTCTACTGCCAAATGCTAAAAGATCCCTATTTTTAACGTTGAAAACCCCTGATATTTATATCTATGAACTTCCGTTCATAAATGATCATAGGAACAAAAGGAAACCGAAAAATGGTGATGATGACGATAATGACAATATGCTGGTTATATGTTAAATATTCACTCTGCACATATCTATTGAAAATGTATTGTGTGCCAGCTATGGAGCTCAAAAACTGACTTCCTTTTTGTCCTCATAGATTTAACAATCTAGCAGAACACAGAGCTATTGACAAATAATAATTAAGCTGGAGATTCAGCAAGGGCATCTCTGAGGAAGAAATTGCATTAAACAGAATGCAAGATGAGGAGTCAAGCTAAAAAATATGTCTTACAGAGAAAAGAAAGTGTGTGAATTGTCTAGCTGGAAGAAAATAGGTGAGGCCATACAACAGGAAAAGGGCCTCAGGATACTCCTACGTCCTAATAGCAGCAATATTGCCACAAATAATTTAGATTAAGCCTTTATTAATTTCCATTTGGCATCATAGTATTGATGCCCAATTGTCTAAAGACTTTGAAGGCTTATTTGTTCTGCAGATTTTTTGTTAAAGTAATGAAGATTCGCATATGGCATTACTTGACTATTGATGCCTCACAAAATTACACTGAAATTCATTTGTGAAAAGTTATTTTTTATATCTCAATTTTAATGGGTCTGAACGCTGAGGTTCTATAAGTTATTTCAATGTTATTACAACTTGAAGAAAGTACTGATACTCTTATGGATATGAACTTTGAAGTTCAAAATATGTATTATTTAAATGTCTAATAAAAAGACATAATTTCTTAAAGTACTCTATATTAATTTAAATAATGCCTATGTTCTCAGAATGCTTTTCTACAAAATCAGTGTTTCTGTGGTTGTATATTCAGATTGTATATGACAACTTCATTAGACTATCAAGCTTTCAACCAGAAAAGCACTGAAAAAAATCTGTAGAATACAAAATGGAGAAAAAACATTTTTTGTGTGTGACAGCTAAATCACAGAGTTTTCACAAGAACATTTTTGGTATTGATTCTTGAAAGCAAAAATTATTTCCAAAATGAGGAGCTCCTATTGGCTGTAGGTTTTAACATCTTCCTTTTCTTCTCATTGCCAGAGTTTATCAGAATAGTTTAATATGAGGAGAAAAGCTCTCAAAAAAATGAAAGCTGAAATTGCTTGATCTAGTTAAATATGATTTTTTTCTAAATGACGTTCAATAATGCTAGAGGTTTTTTTTTCTTCTCATCTAATCTCAAATTGCTACACAAGAAAGCACTTGACATTTGCGCACCAGCCTTCCCTCAAAGAGATATTTTAAATTCTTAAAGAAAAAGGCAAGTGTATATGAGTATGCTAAAAACAGAGGCCATTAAAAAAAAAAAAAAGTCACTGACGCCATTATAAAACTGCAGTACGAAAACATGCAGTTTTAGGAAGTTAGGAGTGGGGCAGACTTCGAGGAAAGATCTTTGGCAGACTGGATGGGAAGATTTGAAGGAGATAGTGAACTGGAGGAGACATGATTCTGGGTAGGAAAAAAAAGATTTGATTAAGGAAGAAAGAAGCTGATAATACCAAAGAATTCAAGACTTCTTCCTGTGTCAAAACCAGAGAAAAATTCTGCACCTTACCACTGGATTTTAAGGAGTAACTAAAAGCATTTAAAAGTTGGCAGGAAAGTAGGCCTGTAGACCTCTGTGGTGCCAAGAGAGGAACTGAGGGCAGCATGAGCATTAATAAGCAGTCTATCTGGTGAAAAGTGGGCTCTGTCTCCAGATAACAAAAGCAAAATAGCAGCAATAAGGAGTTGGGGACATAATACCATAGCACCAGGGAAAACAAGGTTACCTACAGTACTACTCCAGTTTCAAAGGTGGTCATAAAACCTCTGAGTTTACTCATATCCAATACCAATCAGTTGATGAGGTGAAAAATAGGAAAAAACTACCATGAATGTCATTCATCTTAAATGTGAACTGTATCTTTCCTTCCTTTTATATTCCACTTCATTACCACTGCCTCGTTTAGAATCTCATCTCTTCATCCTTAGACTACAGTTAGTTTCAATCTCCAGGCTTCCTGGTTATCTCTGGAAACAATTTTGTAATTATATCCATCATGAGTATATGCAAAATCAATCTCATTTCATTCTCAGTTCATTAAGCCACAATGACTTCCTCAATGAGTTAAACTACTCTGTTCAGCTTGCAAGGCCTTAAGTGTGTTTTGTACATTTTCATCCATTGTTACTTCTAATTACTACTTCACATGAATCTCAGTCAACTCTTTCTCTGTTATCCATATTGTCTTTATCATTTTCTTTTTTCTCTCTCCTGTAATTTCACATTTTCAAAATTCTCTGAGGCTCAATTCAAGTTCTAGTTCTTCCATGACACCAAATTAAAGTGCACTAGGTCCAGGTTTTCTCCAACTTTGATCTCATAATGCATTTATACTCAGAACCATACATACTAATTCCACATTTGAAAAAGATTGGCTTAATTTGTCCCCAGAAAAAGACGTTAGGTTTCCACCAGCAGAGTCTTTTTATACTAGTTTTGTATCCACTGGGAAGCCCAACAGTGTTCTGGATGTTTGATCATTAATTCAATAAATACTTAGAGACTGGTTTCAGATAGCCTTCTTAATATCAAAACTGGACTGCCCTTGAAAGATTATTCAGCCGACAATACTGATTAAAACAGTCATTTACAACAAAGGAGGTTTCCAGTTGATCGATTTTATTGCCTGTTTTTTAGGTAATGCAAACACTGTAACAGGAAGCATCTTCTAAACAAAGTTTGCCTTGACTGTTGGGCATAGCCAGCTTTAACTGCTGCTTTAATTTCCCCTAAAGTTTCAGAGAGGAACTGAAATGTGAAGTGTTTAGCAGGGAGATGGGCCAAAAATTAAGTTAGTACAGAAAATAACCTGAGTGAAAAAGGAGAAACACAGAAACCTCGCCAGCTATAGGAGATCAGTTTACAGTCTGTCTGTTCACATTTTCCATTCATTCATAATTCTGGGCCACACGTGTTATATCCTCACTCTTTTCAATACTCACAACTCTGAAAGTAGTTTATCACAATTCCTGTCTTGAAAAAGGTGTTTACATTTTAATCTTCCATTGACTTCTCTATTCTTAGCTCTTACCATTTGAATAGTCTGAGCCTGTTCAGATGTTTCCTTTATCCTACCAATAAATTTAACCACAAGCTTTTGGGTTGAGATTAAGAAAAAAAAAATAGGCATAGTTTAATATTAAGTTATTCCAGGTTATAAGAAAAAGCAACAAGAAATGGGCAGATGCAGCATGACTAGAAAACTTGGAGATGTTCTTTTTAGCACCTGTGAAAATAAAGGTATTTGAGGAATCTACCATGTGGAACATCTTGAATTTTAGAATAATAGAGTATCAGATTTAGAGTGAACTTTAGATATAAATCTTGCTGAAACTTTTGAACAATACTGTGTATTCTACTGAAATTAAGACTAAGTTTCTACGTCTATCAAACATGGATAACAAGATAAAGTTAAACACAGAATTCCCATATGACCTATCAATTTCAATTCTAGGTATATAGTACTCAAAATAATTGAAAAATAGGTATTTGAATAATTATTTGCCTACAAATACTCGTGGCAGCACTATGCACAATAGCCAAAAGGTGGAAACAATCCAAATGTCCATTGATAGACAAATGGATAAAGAAAATGTGGTATATTCACAAAACAGAATGTAATTGAACTGTAAAAAAGAATGAGTTACTAATATATATACTACATTCATTGTGGATGTGAATGAATCTCCAAAGCACTGGGCTAAGTGAAAGAAGACAGATACCAAAAGTTCAATATTGCATAATATTATTTATATAAAATATCCCAAATGAGTAGATCTATAGAGACAGACAGTAGATTAGTAGTTGCAAGGCACCGATGAGAGATAAGTAGAATACCGTGCTTTAAAGTGTATGGAGTCTCCTTTGTGGGAGATAAAAATGTTTGGAAGCCAGAAAGAAGTCATGGTTGCACAAATTTTGTATGAATTAAATGCCACTTAATGTATACTTTAAAAGGGTTAACTTTACGTTATGTGAATTTGGTCTCAATTAAAGAAAAGGAAAGAAGTACTAGAGGTTGAAATATTTCTGTCTTTTACAGGTCATGTTGCAACTGACAGCATTATCCAATTTAAATGCTCTAACATTTTCTCTTTATGGTCTATATAAATTTGACTAACATTATAATTGGTAATTCATAGATATCTATCCAATATAAATATCTACTTTTGCTTTAAAGTACGGCCATGTTAATTAGTTTAAATAAGACATAGTATACATAGATTTAGAACAAAGATTATAACTCTCCTGTGCTACATTTGGATGCAGTTCATGGTGAATTTGCACAGCCTTTGATAAAAAACCTTCACGCTTTGGTTTGTGTTCAGCAATACAATATCCACCATTTTCAATTGTTGGCAGGAAATAGCTATTTAGCATTAGTCATCTTGCAGAATTTATAACATAATGATTGTACTCCAACCCAAACAACAGAATACTATATTGCCAAGAGTGGAATCGGGCTCACATTTATCTTTAATGGAGAAATACGTTCTATTTCAAAATGCCAAGAAAAAACAAACAGTCATGGAGGGTCATAGTTGGCAGAGTCTAGCCTAGGTATTACTTTTCAACTTTTCAGGCAACCTGTGAATCACCTATGACAAGTCTAATTAAAATAATTTCAGCTCTGTAACTGGGATACTAAGCAGATGGTAGAAATAAAATGTGCTGAACCGGCCATAAATGATTGAGGTAAGAAAAAATACAAAGAGAAGTGCAACCTAGTCCTTGCAGTTTGTGTGAGTATACATAGTCTTCTCTGATATGTTGGCATATGCTTTTAGCATCGTACCTTTACAAATATACATTGTAAGATATATGACATTATCCTTGGAAGCTGGGCCTTGGAGATGTTATAAATATAATCTGCAAAATGTAGCTAAGTCTTACGACATAATAATCTATTGGGGAATGATATAAAAGGAAAGGCATATAAACCAAATAGATGATTGGAAGGCGACATAAGAATTTATGGTCCCCATGAGCAGTGAACTGATAGTAGTCATTAGATCATATCATTTCTCATCATAAAGCCAATACTCATTGTCACTGTGAAATCTGTGTTTCTTCCTGTGCTAAGCCTTCCAATTGAATGAAATTTCACCGTGAAGGGGATTTAAAATGTTAAAGAAACAAATGAGCCTTTAAAATTTTTCTGTCTAAACCATGCAATAGACAGGAACTCTGCACAACACAAGTACGTGATACTGTGTTCACAGATACATATTCCCAGAGCAAGTTCCTTGGCTTACACTATTACCAGTGACACTCAATCAAGTATAGCCCTTCAAGAATTCCATGGGGAGAAATGTGTGAAACAGATCTTGAATCTCCTGTAGAAGGTAGGAGGGAAGTTATCAGGGGACTAGGAAATCAATAAACAATGCAGACAACCTAATTCTCAATGATGCAGGCATAACATGGAGGTATTTCACAAAATCTGGAGATACTTAGTTCAGTGATTTGGTTACTATTACAGTAAATTGAGTCATACAAAATTTTTTATTTCTCAGTTACAAAAGTTATGATTATACTATATTATAGTCTATTAAATGTGCAATAGAATTATGTCTAAAATATCAATATATATACCTTAAGTTAAAGCATTTTATTGCTAAGATGTGCTAACAATCATCTGAACCTTCAGTGAGCTGTGATCTTTTTGCTATTTGATGTTGATGCCTGCTGACTGAGCAGGGTGGTGGTTGTTGAAGGTTGGGATAACGATGGTATTTTTTTGAAATGGGACAACAATGAAGATTCTGCATGGATTGGCTCTTGCTTTCACATGAGATTTCTTTGAAGCATGTAATACTATTTGATAGTATTTTACCCACGACAGAACTTCTTTTAAAATTGGAGTCTATCATCTCAAACACTGACACTTTCTTATCAACTAAGTGTATGTAATATTCTAAATCTCTGTTGTAGTTTCAACATTGTTCAAAACGTGTTCACCAGGAGTAGATTCCTTCTCAAGAAATCACTCTCTTTGCTCATCCATAGGAAGTAACTCCTCATCTGTTCAAGTTTAGTCCTGACATTTCAGCAACTGAGTCACATCTTCAGGCTCCACTTCTAATTCTAGTGCTCTTATGACTCTATCACATCTGCACTTACTTCCTCCACTATAGTCTTACAGCCTTCGAAGCCATCCATGAGGGTTAGACTCAACATCTTCCAAGCCCCTGTTAATGTTGCGTTTTTGACCTCCTTTCATGGATCATGAATGTTCTTAATGGCATTTAGAATGGTGAATCTTTTTCAGAGGATTTCATTGTATTTTGCCCAGATCCATCAGAGTAATCCCTACTCATGGCATACTTCTTTAATAATACTAGAAAGTCAAAGTTGCTTCTCTAACTGTGGGCTACAGAATGGATGTTAACAGACATGAAAACAAGATTAATCTCCTTGTACATCCCTATTGGGACAATTGATGACTAGGTTCATTGTCAATGCACAGTAATGTTTTGAAAAAAGAACTTTTTTTCTGAGCAGGAGATGTCAACAGTGGACTTAAAATATGCAATAAACCATGCTGTAAATGGATGTGCTGTCATCCAGGCTTTGTTATGCTATTTGTGGAACACAGATAGAATTGATTTTGCATAATTCCTAAGGACCCCAGGATTTGTGGAATAGTCAAAGAGCTTTGGTTTCATTAGCTCCAACAAGGTCAACCTTTCCTTTGAAGCTTTAAAGCTAGCCATTGACTTCTCTATAGATATGAAACTCTGAGATGCCATCTTCTTCCAGTAATTATAAGGCTGTTTCATCTTCATCGAAAATCTGTGGTTGGGCGAAGTGGCTCACACCTGTAATCCCAGCATTTTGTGAGGCAGAGGCAAGAGGATAACCTGAGGTCAGGAGTTCAAGACAAATCTGACCAACATTGAGAAAACTCATCTCTACTAAAAATTCAAAATTAGCTGGGCATGGTGGTGTATGCCTGTAATCCCAGTTACTTGGGAGGCTGAGGCAGGAGAATTGCTTGAACCCAGGAGGCTGAGGTTGCAGTGAATCGAGACAGCACCATTGCACTCCAGCCTGGGAAACAAGAGCAAAACTTTGTCTCAAAGAAAAAAGAAAAGAAAAGAAAAAAAAAATTGTTTGATGTGACCACTTTCATCAATGGTCTTAGATTTTCTGGGTAACTTGCTGAACTTCTATGTCAACACTTGCTGCTTCACCTTGCTCTTTTATGCTCTGGAGATGGCTTTATTCCTTAAACTGCATGAACCAATCTCTGCTAGCTTCAAACGTTTCTTCTGTAGCTTTCTGACGTCTCTCAGCCTTCGTGTAGTTGAAGAGCATTAGGGCTTTGCTTTGGATTAGGCTATAGCCTAAGGGAATTTTGTGGGTAATTTTACCTTCTCTCCAGACCACCCAACCTTTCTCCATATCAGCAATAATGCTGTTTATTTTTTTATCACTTATGTGTTCACTCAAGCAGCATTTTAAATTTTCTTCAAGAACTTTCCTTTGCATTCACAACTTGGCTAAGTGGTGCAAGAGGCCTTGCTTTCAAACTACCTCAGCTTTCAATACGTCCTTCTCACTAAGCTTAATCATTATTGGATTTTTGTTTAAGGTGACTCTTTCATTTGAAAACTTAAAGGACATTATAGATTATTAACTGGGCTAATTTCAATATTGTTGTGTCTCAGGGAATAGAGAGTACTAAGAAGAGAAACAGAGATCAGCGAACAGCCTGTAAATGGATAGTCAGAATATACACAATTATTGACTAAATTTGATCTCTTGTATGGATGTGGTTTGTGGTGCCCCAAAACAAATACGATAATAACATCAAAACCACTGATCACAAATTGCCATAACAAACGTAATAATAATACAAAGGTTTGAAATGTTGCAGAAATTACCAAAATGATATACACAGACACATAGTAAGCACATACTGTTGGAAAATAGCACTGACAGACTTGTTGACAGGGTTGCCCCAAAGCTTCAATTCGTAAACCACATCATATGTGAGGTGAACTAAAGCAAAGCACAGTAAAATAAAATATAACAAAATGTATTCTTTTGTTATATTTTGTTTTAGAAGAAAACAAAATGTATTCTTCAATTTTTTCAACATATGTCAGTAATATCAGTGAAGTCTAAATATCATGCTGAACAAGAGATTTAATCTGTGCATGGACCCCTTGGCAATGGCTGATCTAAAGGCAATGCAGGCTTGGGTGATACACTGTGAATACAATAATAAGAAGTCATGGAAATACTGAGGGATCAATGATTTCTTTTTCTCTCTCAAGGTGCTGCCAGGATGAAAAGACAGACTAGAAAAGGCAGATGTAATGAAAGGTAATGAGAGATCAAACTTTAATTGAACTATTAAAAAAGGCACCACATCTGCTACCTGATAATCACACTACCACCACCAGGATCAGCCTCTGCTACCTAATAATTATACTACCACCATCGGATCAGCTCCACCATGTTTATTTCCCTTAAACCTTTATTACCACATTGTCAGAATGTGTGTCTCATAATTAAAACATCTTGAATTTATAAAAAAATTCAGTTATCAAAGTAATGAAAAAGAAATAACATGCAGTGATGTGCAGTGGCGTAACATCAACCCATGAACTGGTTGCCTCAAATGGTAATGCTCTAAAAGAATGTGAGGTTCTTTAATATCTGCTAATTAATGAAGGGAATTCTGTTTAAAAAATCATATACTACACTATCTCTTCTCTACCGTGAAATATTTTTCTGCTCTCTTTAGAGCAATATATAGTTGGTTTGTTTCTACTTAAAGAATATCTAATAGTTTATATACATATTAATTTGATTACTTGCAGGCTCATTAGTGAGCACTTTTGGGGAAGGTATGTTGATTCCAATTTTGATTAAAAATAAGCAGAGAACATCTGAAGTTTGATTTGGGCAAATGAACCAATGCCTGGTCTAATAAGTGGAAAAAAGGCTCTTAGCTAAAGATACTTGAGAGTTTTCACAGAAGATTGCGAATAAAAGGTACTTAAAAGTTTAAAGTACTTCCTGAAATCATCACTCTTTATAAAATAAATGATAACAAAATCAAATGATTATTTTAGAATAATGAAAGAAAAATTTGAATTCATTTTAAAATTCTTACCACTGAATAACTTACATTACCTACTCAGAACTTTTTAGAAACTGATTTAGGATTTTTTTTTTCTTAATTTTTTGAGTCCTCTCGGGATTTTGAAGCTATTTTTGAGGGAAAATGGTCTCAATTTTACTCAGCTGGGTGTGCATTTAACATGTGTTTCACTGATTGTAGAATTATTTATTAGCCTTCTTAAGATAATATAAGTTAAAGAATGCTGCAAGCCTCTGTTTTTTCCTCTTATGAACTCAGATCTATGAAAACTGTCTGGTTAATTTAAGAGAATCTTAAATATGGTGAAGGAATGAACAGTAGAATGATTGGAAGTTATAAAGAGTTTCTAAAAGTAAAAATAGGAAACAAACCAATGATGAAATACAATTTGCTTTCCTGAAGGCTTAACAAATAATGGGCTTTATAAGGAATGATAAAATTAAATTTTAGAAGCAAGGAATGTAGAGGTCTATAGAGGAAGACTTATTCTTTCTGTTAAGACTAAAAATGATAGCTCTACTTAAATCTCTTTTGGCACTAGAAAAATCTTGGAAATTGAGTTTCATATTCCATTGACATGTCAAGATATCTTATTCACCCAAGAAATAGTTTCACCTAAATATATGACTTGTTCTGTGCCATCACAGGGCTTAATTTAAGCATAGCACTTCTACTTTCAAGGAGCATCATGCTTGTATCAGCTCCATCAGGGTTGCAAGGCAAGTGGAGAATTGAGGCCATCAATTTTAAGGCCATGGAGTTGAAAAGTCTAGTCTTTAGAAAGTGACTTAAAACGTCTTGTATGGCTGTATTTATTGGTTTTGGTGCGACAGCATAATGAAATTTATGAAACAATTATTTTAAGTCTGAATTCATGACTAAATTGCTATACTTAACTTGCCATCTATTTACAGAAAGAACTCATATGAGAGTTCAGCTTTAGAAAAGGCAGAGGTCATTTAAAAATGCAACTAAAGGTCACTATTTCTAAAATCTCTTCTATAACAGGGGTAAGAACAGTCCATGTTTAAAGTAGTAACAGTAGTAAACTGAATATATAGATGAACTTTTAAAATACAGAAAAGGAAAAAGGAAATCTCATGAACAATGTTTTACTTTCAAAACCAAGCTAGCTTATCTTTATTGAAATCTCAAATGAAATTAAAGAAAACTAAAAAACCCAAATCACCAATATTGAACCATGGTTATTCTCAGAAAGGGTAGCACAAATATATTTTCAGGAAACATTTTATTATAAGTGGATTAAGTTAGGTGGCTTTGTCTCTATTTCAAATACGTAGATGAGAAAACACAGGTAATTGTACTTTGACAATTACAGTAGCCAGAAAAAGTTAGTGCTTTCTTCAATTTATGGTACTGAAGAGTGTCTAGAAGGGAATATGGCTAATCAGTAAGATGAAAAAACTGCTAATAGATGTTCTGCTACAAGAAAAATTATATGGGGCTGATACCTCTGTAATTAAAGTGTGAAGCGATCTGTTTTCCTGTGTTAGTCTTGATTTCCAGGTTGGCCTATAAATCTATTTTGGTTGGAGAACTGTCCTTTTCGCTACTTAATAGTTTGCATTCAGTGGAGGAGGATACCCTCCCTAAAAAAGAAGTAATGTTCTTTCTTCAAGGACATTAATTTTTTTTATTCAAAAACTATTTGTCAGCTATTTATTTTGTCAACAACTATACTAGGCTTTTGCAGTAAGCAAGATTTCAGAAATGGCTTTCTCTGTGGGGAAATGTTATTTATACAGCTTACATTTGATTAGGTATGTGGGTATTCTTATTTTTCTTCTAGAACTTTTGTAGTGAGCAACATTGAAACTTTACCCTAGCTAATTTGCACTCTGGATCTTGACTATTAAGTTAGTGATTGTGAACCTACTTGTTTTCACTCTAGGATATCTTATAAAGACCAACGGTACACAACTAACAATGTTGAAACAGAAAAAACAATCAACAAATGGGCACTACCTTTTTCCCTTAAATCTGATTAAAGTTCAAACCATCATTTTTTGAGACATTGAGCTATTCATAAGTCAGCATAATCCACTCATGGTTTTCAACATAGGATAACATATTCAACAAAAAGAAATCTGAAAATCCTTCTCTAACCATCACTTTAGGGCATACTTTATAGTCGATACCATTGCCTCATAATAGCCATTTGCCTGAAGGTGATAAGGTATAACTGTGATAGTTCTGAAAAGGTTTGTGCACTGAAATATAAACACTGTTAGAGTAAATGTAGACTCTTTGTTCAAATCATTAATTGCTAGCTAGTCATGTGTTGCAGATAATTGCAACACAGCTGTTAACAGGTGAAGTGTGAGCTAGATTTACATACACTTTCCATTGCTTTGAGGCTGTACTTTCTCTGCATTGGTGCAACTCTATCAAGATGAAATCTTGACCAATACTTTTGGTCAATTTTTATGACAAATTAGAATATTTTATTCTGTAGAAAGAATAATTGAACTGTGGCCCTGTTTCTCTTCTCTGGCTCTACCAGTGTTTATGCCAAGGTCATGCTTCTCATGAGATGACCATGGGTGATTGTGCCCATGTTAAAAATAGATATTTTTTAAGTACTTAAATCTGAGTACAAGTTAAGATGTTTCTAATTTTTCATCATGTTATATACCAACTGAGACCATATTTCACAGCATATTTACTCTGGGATACATTTTAATGAAGCAGTTCCCATTTGGACTATTGTCAGTCACTATATGACAGGACAAGGATATTTTAAACCAAGATCTGGCATTTAAAAAAAATATTCTACTTGGCAGTGACACACACCAAAGCAAGTCTCATGGCCGTGATAGACTATGGCAGAGTGGAACATTTAATCTTTTAACAGAGAGGAGTACCACTAAAAAGACATCAAAATAATATGATGCATAATATTTACATCTACTTTGGTGGTACAATTTTGAGAAATAAATATTATGATGTCATGTAATACGTTATAGCCAATCTTACGTGCTAGTCTTGAGACAACATCAGTGATGATAAAGAGTAGTTTATATTTCTTTTAAAATGGTAATACAGGTATAGAATTTTTAAAAGTTTGATTATTTATCCATCATCTTGGAAAACACATTGAATACTGTTAAAAAGTATATCATAGAATATTATATGAATTATCTTTATAAAGGTGGAACAAGTCCTCTGTATAATTGTAATAGCAACAGAAAGCTCTGAATATCTTGTGTTGTCATTGAAATGAGTAAATTATAGACTATGTACCTTATCTTCAGTGAGTTAAATTCCGAAGCATTGATGTGACAACTAAACTTGTGACACAAGATAATACATTTTCACATTTTTAAACTCAGAAACTCATATATCATATGTAGATCTGTCTGAAGTCATTTTGATGGTCACTCATCTGTATATTACATGATCATGACTCTCTGAAATTTGTCCTATACTTTAAAGCCCTAGAATTAAGGAGGAGGAGGAGGAGGAAGACGAGGAGGAAGAGGAGAAGGAGGAGGAGGAAGAGGAGGAGGAGAAGGAGGAGGAGAAAAAGGAGAAGAAAAGGAGAAAAAGATATATCAAATAATTCCAAACTGAAGTATTTTCCATGGAAAGAACTTTCATAAGTGATGGCAATAATTCATTACTAGCCTAATACTATCCCTCTAGTGAGAATAAATAACTCTCTGAGCAAGCATATGTTTTGTTAGGTGGATGGCACCTTTGTGCTACTTTCCTTTCAGGTAGGTATAGCCTTGCAACATGTAAAGCAGCTTGAACCAATCTCGGTTTCCTTCACCTCCTCAACCAGACAACCATGAACAATGCAAAAACTGTTCAAGCAAATGTGAGAACCCTGGTTATTGAGTCTTTATGGTCACTTAATTAAAGGTAAGTCTTTGTAAACTTGGCAAAACCAAGTCTCACAAAGATTTTGCTCCAGGAGTAAATGTTGGGTACAAGCATTGCTCAAGTGTTCATTTCACATTGTATTTCCACTCTGTGATTATCTTGCCTCGAGCTGAGCCTCTGACTTAATCTTCCCTTCTAATCCAACTCAAAAGTTGCACATCAGTAATACTTGCTCTACTTACACTTCCTAATTATAACTTAGCTTCACGTGTCCATGCATTTGCACTTTGACAGCTTCCCGTTTCACATTCCACCTGCTATAGCTTCTGAAAACTCAGCACAAATGTTTATGTTTTCTATGGAAGTCATGAAAATATAACGTAGAGACTTTCTGCTGTAGAAAGAATAATTGATTTGTAGCTCTGTTTCTGTTCTCTGAATCTATCAGTGTTTATGCCAAGGTCATGCTTCTCATGAGATGATTTGAGCATTGATACAAAGGCAGATCTATTCCTCCAAAATATGTCTCCTCTGACAGCTGACTTTTGTTCAAGGATATTCTATTGATGTGAGCACGTCTTTCTTAGAACTGTGCTACAGACTGAGACTGTTCCTAATCTTACTGCTTTGCTACTGTTTTTCCAGAAATCAGATCTGTCCTATTCCTCTCTGGCTCTGCACTCCCAATTTTCTTTTACATGTGTTTCCTCAATAAATCTCTTGCATAGATCAACTCTTCTGAGCATCTTTTGTTAGAGGATCTGAACTAACCAACTGATATTGAAAGAGACCCAAAAATAGGTGGCAAGATTGGAATTGAAGATGGGTTCAATCACCAGCCCACAGGTAAAACGGATGCCATCTTATAACTGATGGTTGTAAACGAGCACTTAACAGCGAAATGTGAGCACCAGAGGATACTTTTGGTAGCTTAAATGGATATCCATATCTCTTGGAGAGGAATAGACACAGCAGCAAATTGAAAATTTGATAATTACGTTTGCATAGTTTCAGACACATCTGAAGGTCCTTCAAGACAGATCTTTCATGCTAAAATCAAAGCCCTGGTTAAGAAAATCTGGAACTCTGAAACGTGGAATGGAAATATCTAGATGGGTGTCCATGTAGATGATGACTCATAGACACTTCTGAACTGGCAGATCTTAGAGAAATGGTTCACCTTTGTCCAGTAATCTTCAGTTCTCTCATTGTACTATAAGACTGTAATACCCAGGGTACAGTAGCTTGCACCTATAATCTCAGCATTTTGGGAGGCCTTAGTGGGTGAATCATTTAAGCCCAAAAGTTGGAGACTAACCTGAGCAACATGATGAAACCCTGTCTCTATGAAAAACTACAAAACTTTTCTGGGCATGGTGGTGTACACTGTAGTATCAGCTACTTCAGAGACTGAGGTGGAAGGATCAGTTGAACCTAGGAGGCAGAGGTTGCAGTAATCTGTGATTGCACCACTGAAGTCCTGCCTGGGTTACACAGCAAGACTCTGTCTCAAAAAAAAAAAAAAAAAAAAAAAGACTATAAAACTATAAAATAGTACACAGTCTCATTTCTCCTTGCAGCTAGGCTGATAACTAGAGTTAAATCTTAATATGATCTATGTTAAGTAGGTTCTGGGCATGATAAGGAAAAGAAAGAAATGACACACCTAAGGAATTGCAGAAATTAGGTAGTGTTTATTGACAGGAGAAGGCATGTACAACTGTGATTGCATTTTGAGACTCCTTGATCAAAATGATGTAATATAAGACCAGAAAAGCAAGAATTCATTGAAATGGAGCTTGACTTACAGCGAACTACGATGATTAAAAGAGCAGAAAGCCCCTAAAGGCAAAATACATGGGTAGACAACAAAGAGGCTACCTGACATCTACATCTCCCCTTCCAAAAACAAAAACAAAAACAGAACAAAACAAGAATCAAGACAGAGAAGTTTGGTACAGTCACCCTCAATAAAAAGCTATGACTCAACTTAAGTGTCCAGTGATTGATGACTGGAAAAAGAATGTGGTATATATACACCATGGAGTATTATGCAGCCATGGAAAAGAATGAAATCATGTCTTTTCAGTAATATGCATGGAGCTGGAGGCCATTATCCTAAGTAAAATAACTTAAAAACAGAAAATCAAATATTATATATTCTCATAAGTGGGAGCTAAACAATGGACACACATGGACACAAATATGGAAATAATAGACACTGGGGACTCCAAAAGCGGGGAGGGTAGGAGGGAGATGAGAGCTGATAAATTATTTATTTGGTACAATGTTCACTATTTGGGTGTTACGAGAAGCCCAAATCTTACCATTATGCAGTATATCCATGTAACCGACATGAACATACACATCCTGAATCTATAATTTTTCAAAACAAGTTATGATTACTTGCTGAGTTCTCATACCTGTGTAAAATTTTAGATTTGGAAGCCATTGACTGAAGAGGTGGTCAGATTCATAGGAAGAAGTACCATGCAACATTGCAAAATATCATAACTTGTGATGATTTCTCTAGTCATAACACTGTATACTAAAGCATGGGAAATACATGTTTGAAGACAGTTGGACAGAATCTGAGTATAACTTGACATTGACAACCAAAGTCTTCATGTGTCACCATTGACCCTATGTGAGAGTAGAGGCTTAAGTATGATAGGAAACAAATGGAGCGCTGACTAAAATCTAACTCACAATGGCCCACTCTGTCCATGGATTCACCCAGGAGTTGTTTGCCCAGTACCCAAACACAAATTGGACTTTACTATGCAGTTGGAATAATACTCATGTAGAGGCCTTGGTTTGCAGAATGAGAAATATGACCATGAAGAAGGCTAACTTGTCACCCCTTGAAATGCTATCCTCCCTCAAGCTAAGATATTTGGTCAAAACTAATATCATATCCCCGGAAGAATGTTGGATGTTATTATTACCACTAAAGATCTGAAGGTTGCAAGGGAGGTCATCTTTATTATATCTCCATTAATTTACTAGTCTTTCCCTATAAACACCTATATAGATGTGGAGAATGGTTATAGACTGCTGGAGACTCAACCAAATGGCTGCTATAGTTATGGATGCTTTGCTGACTGACTCACTATTATTAGAATAATTTAATAAGGCTTCAGCTATATGGCATATACAATGGTATATAGTTATTGACATGGAGAATGGATTCTTTTACCTTCTGATAATAAGACAGGATTTTTAAAACTTTACATTCATATGAGAAGGTAAAGAAAGTTTATTTGAAGTTTTGTTTCAGAGGTGCATTTCTTTTTACCCTCTGTCATAACTTCTGTTATAGTCTGAACTGAACAGCCTGGAGATTCCATCAAATATCCAATGAATTCCTCATGTCAATGACATTATGATGATCAGACAGTGTAAGTAAAGGGAAGTTATTTCATTGGCAGACTTCATAAGATATATGTGTTACATATTATAGGAAATAAAACATCAAAACTCAGGAACATGCTACTTTAGTGATGTTTTCAGAGTCCAGTGTTCAGAATATGTCCAAAAATTCCACAAGAGAAAAATAAAATTGAATCATCTTTCATCTTTTATTACAAAGAGGGAAGCACCTTAGATGGTAAGCCTCTTAGGGGTCTGGAGGTAAGATATTTCACACCTCAGAATGCTGTCTCACCCGTATAATATACAGCATCGATTGTGGCCAGCTTTGGGTGAGGCCCAGAGGAGGAAAGCATTCCTGTTAATGAAGTTGATCTCAGGCCATGATTCCTACCACTAGCTATCACCTTAGCAGAGGGCTTCAGCTTATTCTGCTTATCATCTGTGTTTTCCCCTCAGCGAGTGAGGCCTGTAAGAACCAAGGAGAATGTGCTACCCAAAGCTGAATTTGGAAGTGACTTTTAGGGCACCTATTAGTCCATTTTCATACTGCTATGAAGAAATACCCGAGATTGGGTAATTTACAAAGAAAAAGAGGTTTAATAGACCTTCCAGTTCCACATGGCAGGGGAGGCCTCACAATCATAGCAAAGGGCAAAAAGGAGCAAAGGCACGTCTCACCTAGTGGCAGGCAAGAAAGCATTTGCAGTATAGCTGTCCTTAATGAAACCGTCAGATCTTGTGAGACTTATTTATTGTATGAGAACAGCATGGGAAAATCTGCCCCCATGGTTCAATTACCTCCCACTGGGTCTCTCCCACAACACATGGGGTTTATGGGAATTACAACTCAAGATGAGATTTGGGTGGAGACACAGCCAAACCATATCATGGCACGAGGGCTGGAGTATGGCAGACACTAAGATTCTACTCAGCTCTTCTGCTGTGGGAAATAGATGTGATGGGCTTCTGTACCCTTCATTTTTTACTACGTTTATGCTGAGACTGTGGTTTTCATGGTCTGCTCCCACCCAATAGCTCAACATGGGGCTATAGTAAGGAAGGCCAATTTCTGCAAAACACAGAACTCCTCTAACAGGAGTGGCTGCTCAAGGACTCCTTGAACAGCAATTTTGGCTCAAGGACTTCCATCGACCTTATCAAAACTTTCTTAAAACTGTGCTACAATTTGAGACTCTTCCTACTTTTTCTCTCTCTTTCACGGAAGTCAGAATTTCATCATGCTCTGACAGATCTCCCTCCCACTCCAGTTTCTTTCCCCTTTTCTTTTGCAAGCATTTCCTCTTAAACCTTAACTACATCTCTTGTACATCTAAACCTGTTTTGACATCTGCTTCTTAGAGGACCTGAACTAAGGTCTCACCACAAGCATGAACTTTTGATATTCTCAAAAGCCACTCTTTAGCTAGTCTTCCTGGACTAGCGTTTTAATGAACACATTCAAAAATTACATAAAGTAAATTTTATTCTTTAGGTATTCACATGGTAAAAGTAGATGGACATGATTGTCCATTTCCCAAGAAACCAGTTTCAGAGTTAATCTCAGATGGCCAATAAGTCTTTTTTCATACCCATACCTGTAACTATGATTGTGATTGTCTATCTAACCCTCTCACTATATACGTACACATACACAATCTATACCTTTTATAGCAGCTTAAATATTTCTTAATATCATCAGTTGGAAAGAAGAAAATTTGTTGAGTATGAAAATCTGAGCATCCATAGATGATTCAGAGTTTCCTAGCATCCACTAATGTCTGTGAATCAAGCCACTTTAACAGTATAATATTTTAAATCTCTGAGATACTGATTTCAGAGTCTGTCCTCTCAAGACTTGCTTCTCTTCTGACATTGCAAATGTGACACTATATTCTGCATGGTGCAAACACAGGGAAGTAATAGGAGAAGTAGGGAGAATGTTATTGTTGAAGTTATTTTGTCTTTGTTATTATTTATCTTTGTTAGATGGCTACAGAAAGAACCAGTGTATGAAGCTATGCCACTGGGTAAAGTTGGGTTAGGCTCAAGCTAACAAGATCTGTGGATACTAATGTGACTGTTACAGCTTTTCACACAAGAAAGTGTATAACATTTCTTCACCTGCCTGATAATTATTTTCTCAGATTAGTTTCTAGTATTACACATTATTTTAGTTTACATATTAGTTTAGATAATTTACTCTCAAACTAGTTATCCTCATTTTCTGCTTCTTAATCTACACTGATCTTTCACTTTAAAATATATTTATTAGGTTCATGAACCATGCTGTCTTCCCAAAGATATCTACACCTTAATCTTGTGCATATATATACACACACACATATATATAATGTCTTGTAAAATATGTCATCTTACATGTCAAAATATGATTAAGATTATGAACTTTGAAATAGAGATATTACTCTTGGTTATCTGTGTGAGCCCAAACTAATCATATGAACCTAATAAGCAGAGTGTACTATGTAAGGGTCAGAGAGACACCTCCAGGAGAAATTGGGACCTCAGGCCTATAATCTCAAATAACTGAATTCTGCCAACCATCTGAATGAGTGTGGAAGAAAATTCTTCCAAGAAGCTCCTGATAAGGGCCCAATCTGCCACCTTGTTAAATTCCTTGTTAAATCAAGAGCAGAGAAACCTGGCATACCAACATAAATTCTCACCCATATAAATTTGTATTCTTTTTGAAACAAAATTTGTGATAATTTGTTATGGCAGCAATAGAATCTAATATAAACTATCCATAATCACCTCTTTTGCTAACCTGAGGCAAATTTAATCATCTGTTACTCTGTAACCTGTGAATTATCTTCATGCACATATTATTTTACTAGATTTTGTAACTTTTTAAAAATGTCTGTCTTTCTTCCTAACAATTCTGTGAGATCCTCAAGGGTCTCATTTATCTTTGAATTTCTGGTGCCTAGTATAGTAGTTGGTCTTTTGGAATAAAGAGCACAGTATTTAGTTCTGCCCAAGTGGATTAATACTTCACCCATATGTAAGAGATTTAAATACACTGTAAGTAATCAAAGCTTAAGTAATTTTCCTTTCTTACTCATTGCAAAATATTCTGTCTCAACTAAGTGAGTTAGTAAAATATTATAAATACAAATGATACTGGTTTTTCCATATAAATTTAAAGGTACTCAGAAAAACTTTTGTAGAAATAGCTTTCGTATTTCTTAGAAAAAAGTGCCTTGGACATTGATTCTTAATGTGTTTTTATGCCTATTTTTCTGTGTAATGGTGGAAATACGTTTCTCTATAGGATAAGTATATTTTGTATTCAAACACATCTTTCAGAAATATCAGTTATGTGGCTATTTAATCTTAAAAGAATATTTCACAATGGTTTTCATAGCTGATAACATGATAATGTCATATAGAGTGGATATCATCATTAATCATTGCTAAAATCCCCAAACAAACAGAACTTCTACCATACTCCCATACCATATCTTCTGTAAGCTCCTTGACCTAGATTTTTTTGTATTTGATATTATGCCTGGACTTTTCTGTCATGTGCAATACACATGGCCTAGGTAATGTGACCTTTATGTCAGTTATTCATAAATAATTTATAGCCCATTCTTCACAAAAATTAAATATTCAATAAATAGTAGTAAATATTGTTGTGGTTTCTATAATTTATTGTTAACTAATTAATCCTGTTTTTGGATTTGTTTATAACCATTTTGTAGACACTATGTACTCTGGATATTTGGCTCTGAAAAGCAGGACATCTACAACCATGTCTGACATGTGTTCTATCAGTTTATGTCTGTATAACAAATTGCTTCAAAAGATAATGACTTAAAACACAGCCTTCTAAATACAGTCTACTTATTTTTGGGATAGGAATTCTGGCAGGACTTCGGTGGGTGATTCTTCTGCTCCATGTGGGGTACACAGAAGCTATACAGTGGCATTCAGCTGATAAGTAGGTTAGTCTAGAAAATGCAAGATGGCTTCACTCACATGTTTGATGCCTTGGCAGGGATGGCTGGCAGGCTGGTCTTAGCTGATGCTACCAACTTGAGTGCCCATAGTAGCCTTCTTCAGCATGGCTGTCAGAAGAAGTTAGCCTTCTTAGATGTTAGCTCAGAAAGGTAAGAGCAAGTATTCAAGCTAACAAAGCAGAAATTACATATTCCTTTGAAAGAAAACGTCAACATTTTCATGGCACATTTCCATTGTAATCTATTGATTGACACAGTCACAAGCTCACCCAGATGAAAGGTGTGGGGATAGTCCACGGGAAGAACATCAAAAAATTTGTAACTGTTGTTTACAATTCACATGATAGCCTTCTTGGTGATACTCTGGTAAATTATCTACTGACAATAAAAACAACACTTTAATTAAAACAGACACTATGTAATATCTAAGATGTACAGTGAAAAAAAAATGAAGTAAAACTTTCTTTGACCATTTTAAATATTTAATTTGAATTTGCCTAAAAGCACAACTGCAAGACAACATCAGGTATTTGCATGTCATCCTATAACATTTTATATTAAAATTTGTTTTAAAATAAACTGGTAATTTATACAGGGATAACTTGCTTTAAGAAGAGACAGTGTTAAAGATGAAGCCTGATATGGATTGGTTGTGTCTCCACCCAAATTTCAACTTGAATTATACCTCCCAGAATGCCCACACATTGTGGGAGGGACCCAAGCGGAGATACATCATAGAGGTCAGTCTTTCCCATGTTATTCTCATGATAGTGAATAAGTCTCATGAGATGTGATGAATTCATTAGGGGTTTCCACTTTTGCTTCTTCCTCATTTTCTCTTGCCACTGCCATTTAAGAAGTGCCTTTTGCCTCCTGGCATGTAGAGGAACCGTTAAGTACAATTAAATCTCTTTTCCCTCCCAGTCTCAGTTATGTCTTTATCAGCAGCATGAAAAGAAATTAATACAGTAATTTGGTACCAGTAGAGTGTGGCATTTCTAAAAAGACACCCAAAAATGTGGAAGGAACTTTGGAACTGGGCAACAGGAAGAGATTGGAACAGTTTGAGGAGCTCAGAAGAAGGCAGGAAAATGTGAGAAAGTTTAGAACTTCCTGGAGACTTGTTGAATGATGTTGCCCAAAATGCTACTAGTGATACGGGCAATAAAATCTAGGCTCACGTGGTCTCAGATGGAGATGAGGAACTTTTTGGGACCTGGAGTAAAGGTGACTCTTGTCATGTTTTAGCAAAGAGACTGGCAACATTTTGCCCCTGCCATAGAGATTTACGGAACTTTGAACTTGAGAAAGATGATGTAGGGTATCTGGCACGAGAAATTTCTAAGGAGCAAAGCAGTCAAGAGGTGACTTGGGGACTGTTAAGAGCATTCAGTTTTATAGGGGAAGCAGGTCATAAAAGTTTGGAAAACTTGCAGCCTGACTGAAATGAAAATCTCATTTTCTGAGGAGAAATTCAAGTCAGTTGCAGAATTTTGCCTAAGTAGCTAGGAGCTTAATGTTAATCCCCCAAATCATGGGTCAAATGTCTCCAGGCCATGTCAGAGACCTTCAGGACTGCCCCTCGCACTACAGGTCTGGAGGTTCAGGAGGAAAAAGTGGTTTTGCGGGCTGGGCCCAGGGTGTTTGTGCTGTATGCAGCCTAGAGACGTGGTGCCCTGTATCCTGGCCCCCCAGTCATGGCTGAAAGGAACCAATGTGCAGCTTGGGCTGTGGCTTCAGAGGGTGGAAGCCCTAAACCTTGGCAGCTGCCACGTGCTGTTGAGCCTGTGGGTACACAGAAGTCAAGAATTGAGGTTGGGGAACCTCCACCTAGATTTCAGAAAATGTATGGAAAAGCCTGAATACCCAGGCAAAAGTTTACTGCAGGAGCAGAGCCCTCATGGAGAACCTTTGCTAGGACAGTGCAGAAGTGGAATGGGGGGTCGGATCCCCCACACAGAGTCCCTACTGGGGCACTGCCTACTGGAGCGGTGAGAAGAGGGCCATCACCATCTTCCAGAACCTAGAATGGCAGATCCACTGACAGCTTGTACCATGCACCTGGAAAAGCCACAGACACTCAACACCAAGACTCTGAAAGCAGCTGTGAGGAAGACTGTACCCTGCAAAGCCACAGGGGCAGAGCTGCTCAAGACCATGGAAACTCACCTTTTGCATCAGTGTGGCCTGGATGTGAGACCTGGAGTCAAAGGAGATAATTTTGGAGCTTTAAAATTTGCTTGCCCAGCTAGATTTTGGACTTGAATGGGCCTTGTAACCCCTTTGTTTTGGCCAATTTCTCCCATTTAAAATGTCTGTATTTACCGAATACCTGTGCCCCCATTGTATCTAGGAAGTAACTAGCTTGCTTTTGATTTTACAGGCTCATAGGTAGAAGAAACCCGCCTTGTGTCAGATGAGACTTTGAACTGTGGACTTTTGGGTTAATGCTGAAATGAGTTAAGACCTTGGGCAACTGTTGGAAAGGCATGATTGGTTTTGAAATGTGAGGACATGAGATTTGGAGGGGCCATGGGCAAAATGACATGGTTTGGCTGTGTCCCCACCCCAATCTCATCTTGAATTGTAACTCCCACAATTCCCACATGTTGTGGGAAGGGCCAGGTGAGAGAGAATTGTTTCACAAGGGCAGACCTTTCTCATGCTGTTCTCATGCTAGTGAATAAGTCTCACAGTTTCTGATGGTTTTATAAAGAGGAGTTCCCCTGAAGAAATTCTCTCTCTTTGCCTCCCGCCATGCATGCAAGATGTGACTTGCTCCTCCTTGTCTTCCACCATGATTGTGAGGCCTCCCCAGCCACGTGGAACTGTAAGTCCATTAAACCACTTTTTCTTCCCAGTCTCAGGTATGTCTTTATCAGCAGTGTAAAAACAGACTAATACAACAGGCCTCCAATAGCACAGATATAGTCCTTTATTAGTGCAAAACCATTCTTAGTTAACTCCATACTGACATACAGCAAAGAACAACTAAAAAACTTACATGCACATACATGCACATATGTATATGTACACACATATGCATACGTAAATGTATATGTATATGTGTGTAGTCACTACAGCTATAAACCAACAAGGACTAATTTTGAGTTTATATTTTTAAGCACTGTCAAGAAAAATTCAGGTGAACACCCAAATTGTCTTAAATATTTATTCCATAGAATTTTCTCTGAAATAACCGTTTTTTCTTGTTTAACAACATACAAACTAAGTAAAACATTAGAGGCATGTACAAGAAAGAAATATACATGTGTATACATGTGGACCTGCCCATCTGCACAAAAATAACTTCCTGTATATATGCACATATGAACATATATGTTTCTTTATATATGTCCATTGTCCAGAGTGAATATATCCTGGTATACCTTCTTTTTATCCATTTCTTCTCTGACAGTAACATAAATTGTTGATAGCAAATAGTATAATATATATTTAATTTAATCTTTGTTTATGTAAATAATCAACAATGCAAGTTTTTCGTGTAATAATGTTATAAAATAATAATATAATGCCTCTGGGGTGGGGGTTATAACAAGAAAAGTATTATTATTATAGGTTATTCAACTGCAGGCAACGATATATTATACCTGAAAAATATTGAGGGTCACTTCCTATGAATCATACCCGATATATAAATGGTCAAATTAGTTAGCATTGTATCTGAGAACTAGAAGAAACTTTTAAGATCATTTAATTCAGTCCCTCATTTTCTTCAAAGCAGAGGTGGCCTTTTAATATGTTTCACAGCTATGAAGTACTATTGACTCCACAGGCCTGTACCATCATGAGCATGTAATAATATTTATATGAAGATCACATAATTATTTCATCACAAATTTGAAAGCAGGCCCTAAAATTGGAAAAGCTAAATCAAAACCAAATCAATAAAAACAAAAACAAAGCAACATCTCTGAACTGGAATAATAGTTTACAAACTACCAAGTAAATATTTGAAGTTATTTTCCCAGAAAGTAAAAAATAAGACATTTAAATTTATTAAACTGACATTTTTTGTGTGTATAATTTAGTGTGTGGTTTTTTTTTTTTTTTTTTTTTTTTTAACAATACTCATGCAGCATGGTACAAAATGTTAGCAAAATACTAAAACATAAAAATTAAAACCAAACTACCTTTTGAATAAAAAGATAAAATCAGTTCATCTTCAGTATTTTTATGTTTATAATGTACATTTTGATTTTCTTTAGTTCTAAAAGTTGGCGGATCTAGTATCATATTTAGTAGCTTAGAAAATAAAGTTTGTAGTTTTGACTTATTCATATTACATATCTCACCCATATTAAGCAAGAATTTTACCTTACTTTAAAATCTAAGTTTATGATACATCTTGAAATATTTAAAACCCTTTTTGATATTAGACAGTGGGATACTAAAGTAACTCGAACTTTTTCTATTCACCTTTGACAAGAAAAATCCAAATTTTAATCTTAGTTCTCTCTCAGTGATGTAGGGTCAATCTATTTAACTTCTTTGCCCCTCAGTTTTTATATGTTTAGAAAGTTAATAATATTAGGAAAGACATTAAAATGTTGTTATAAAGATTCAGTAAGTGCATGCAATTGCTAATAAATAATACACTTAAACTATCTAATATAAGGCAAAATAACTCAGCTCTGGGAATAAGAAATGCCTTGACATGCATCTGGAGGAATCTTTTGCAACAATTTATCCAACATTATTATAATTCATCAGGATCCATGAGTGCCCTTGAATTTTAATTCTTTTCTGTAGCTAATGGAAATCAGGGAGAAAAAAAATGAAGCTTTGTGGCTCTACTCAGGAAGTAACAATAAATAATTCAGCTCAGACAGAGATGCCAGGACATATTTGGGGTATAAAAAGGCAACAGGTAAGAGCTCAATGAGCAAGGTTCTAATGAGAGGATAAACAGGTTTTCTACCCACAGTGATAGATTTGCTCACCTCCATTACCTCCCCCAACCTCACCATCAAAATACAGTTAATTTAATATAATTCTTTTTTCAGGTTGGAGTTTTGTCCTGTAGTTTGCTTTTAGTATAATATATATTGTTTTTACAAATATGATTATGGTGAACAATCTGATATACAGTATTTGTGTCTCTCAGAATCACAGGGGGTAAAGGGTGGCCCTATAACAATTTCAGTATATATAAACCAGACTATTAATTGTTGGTCCAAAATGTGGAAAGAATGAAAATAGCTGAGGAATGTATTATTTCTCTCATACTTCAATTGGCACAAACTCTAGAATGAAAAGCAATTGAGACAATGCGGACACAGTCATCTCAACATTCTGAGACAATTCTTAGCTCTCACAACTCTGGTGTCCTAGTAAAAATTTTGATAGAAATACCTAAACATATAATGACAGCAACTTCATGGTTCCAAAGAGGAAACGCTATACTCAAGAGGACGATGAGAAGATGTAGGATATGTCCGTGATTGGGAAGAACTTGAGTTTTTAAAAAGTCAACTGAACCTTAGAAATAAGCAGAAGAAATTCTTGGGTGTTCTTTCAATATGGTTCTGAGTTTGAACTTTTGATTTATTTTATATTGACTGGATTAGTCTGCAGCTCTGTAGGAGTAGAGTTTAACTTGCAGATTTTTGTCTGGAAAAGATGCAAGTAATTAATTTTGATGGGAAAGATAACCCCAAGGGTAGGACATTAAACAGGTTTGTATCTAACCCAACAATTTTATGCTAGATTGCTCATAAATACCCAGTTCCTCAAATATTCTTTGAACTTAGGTGTGTGTGTTTTAAATATATTTTACTGGTTTTCTTTTTATTTAATGCGTTGAATAAAACCTTAGACATACATGCATTTTATATTTGCATGAGAGTAACAATGTTACCATTTTGAAAATTAATTTTATATCTCTCTTGGCAGAGGATGAAAAATATCTAGCAAGACATGCTAGAAAACTGAAAATATTTATTATGTGTGTATTTATTATGTGTGTATTATGTGTGTATTCAAGGAGAAGGAGGAAAAACAGGTCTTATTTGGTAATTAGCTCTTGTGCTCTTCATTTTTGTGAAGAGGTCCGAGCCATTGTCAAATAGGAGAATTGGAAGAAGCAAGTAGAGCTAAACTGATGCACATCAAAAGAGCTGAGCCAGAGAACTGACAGGTGAAATAATGAAGAACATTATGAGATACAGTTCAGTGGGAGGGTCATTATTTCTGTATTGAAATTGTTGAGAAAATTTTGAAATACTTGTGATACAACAAAAATATAAAGATTGACATTAATGGCCAAAAGAGACCATTAAGAGATTGTGTTATGCTTAATGAGAATATATTTTTGTGTATTTTTGTGAGGAAACTAACCACATAAAGACATATGTGGTTTTTCTTAAATATGTTAAAGCAGCTTCTCAAGACAGAATGTTTGTGAGCATGTTGTACAAAGTTTCATTTAAATTTGCCACTAGGAAAATATACTTCTAAAAAAAACTATTTCAAATGTGTATATTAGGTAGAGAATTTTATAGGGAGAAAAGGGGTACTACATTAAATTAACATAGTTACAAGAAGGGAAGAATTTGCTAAAAACTAGCATAGTGATTAGACAGGTTAAAGAATCTTGTGACTTTAAATATCTGATTTGAGGGTTCGAGGCTGGGAACAAGCACAAAGGCTGTGCCGGTTATAATCTAACCTCCCAGAAGTTTCTGTTCATCATTTCTAACAATAAAGCTGCCTCCAGATTATCTTCCAGAAAATCAGTCAAATTATTTAAAATGATCTATAACATTAGCTTTTTCTCGGGGTTAGCAAAATCTACGTTTTATTGTGATAGCTTGCTGGACTTTATACATGTTAAATGTAGGTTAAGTGCTTAATACATTGCCTGACAGTAAACATTTTAAAAACAACAACAAATAATTTAGTTATTTTCTATGAATGAAACAAACATGAGTACTAAGTATGAATTTAGTAATAATAAAATTATAAACCAACGAGAAAAAATTGAGGCATACACACTCATTTTACAATTTACCTATTTATCATTACTCTAAAATCAAACAGCTATTTGATGAAAATTATTTTAATTACTCCCCTAACAATTTCCAGGTCACCCCGGGTAACAGACAGTATTTTTTTCTTGGTACTCTAGCTTCCAAGAGGCTTTCATAAGCTGATTCCTACTCTGTTAGATATCAAATGTCTTCTCCTTCTCCAGCTTGCTATTTCTCAATTCTCACATTCTGTATGGTTTTCAACACCTAATTCACATACTAGCATTTCAGTTAAGTGTTCCCTATCATCCAGCCTCAAGCAATTTCTTGCTTCTCTGATGTCCCCTGGCACCTTTTCTTAACATTTTTCTCGACAGGCAATGCTTGCTAGTGTGTATTCAGCATACTCACATCCTTCCTTCCCTATTGGGCCATAACCTCCTTTTACACAATATTTCATTATCTAAATGATTGCATCTTAATTTTGCTTTGTTTCCTGAATCAATACTTTGCATCCATATTGTATAGTTAAGATTCTGCTGAACAGGAAAAGCAATCAGACTTCCTCTGCACTCTGCAAAGAATGATGTGTGATGTTGTCATCCATCTCCACCACAAAAGTGGCAGGTATAGCTGTGTCTGCTCTTCTTTCTGGTTTACAAAAGAATACAACCCTGGTGTGCTAACGATGACAATGGAAGGATGGTGGTGATTGGAAGTACCTGTAGTCCTAAAAATTCTTGATAGAATCTCTTTCTCCACAGGTCAGAGTGCTGGAAGTTAATTATCTTTTACAGTCACATGCCCCTAAAGCAACCACAACTTTTCAAGCAAGGAGCAGTATTTTTTCTTGCTTACAGACACCCCCTGCACAGAGTTTCCAACACATGGAACAGAAGCACTATCTATGCCTCATTACCATTTAAATAGGCTGATCAATGAGAATTAGCATGTAATTTGAATTACAACACCCACCTCCAGCTTCTTAGAAACCTTGGTCCTCCAACCTCTTTGAAGTAGTTGCTCTATTTTCCAGAGGGGATTCCCTCTTCAAATACAAAAGCAGGTGTATGCCTGTGTTTGGCGTAAGAACTTAATCTACATCCAATATAATATATTGTCCTGTTAAATGTGTAATAGCCACCTCAGCCAACTCATTACAATGAATATTGTGATTCAATCTCACCTTTAGTTTTAAGTTTAAAATTTTACTGCATCCATTTAACCAGTAAATAATATTATCAGAATGGGTCAGTGGACACACTATGCTGGCCAGGGAGTAATTAATTAGCCATAAGAAATTTGAAGCAAAAATTAGAAAGAAAAATAGAAAAAAGAAATTAAAAGCCATTTAATCTAAGTATAATTTTTAAAAATTGCTTGCCTTGCCTATGTAATAAATATTTATGGAGATTAATTATGTGATGTATGTTTGAAAGACCTTATACATGTCACAATGTGATACAAATCTACAGCTATATTGTCATTTCTCCACAAATACGAACATATTGTCAGGATCTAATTAACACTTACAGTAGAACTATTTTATAATTTGACACATTTTATCAGCTTCTTAAAATATAGACCGCCACCTCGAATATTTTTTAACTCTAAATTTTCCTATTTATTTGGTGAAGATAGCAAAGAAGTACTTTCTAGGATTTAGTTGTGATTGCCAGTCACCAGTATGTACGCTGGAACTATAAGCTATTTCCAGCTGAGAGCTCAGAGATTATTATTTAATGTTCAGATGATATAAAATTCTCTCCTCTCACTGACTAGTAATTCTTTTGATCCTCAAGTAACTTTCCAACTCTAGGAATATATAATTTTGATGTAGTTGAAAAGGGAATGAAAGTGTTAGGCAGGCATACACAGTTCTGTAGGGCCTAGGGTCCATAAAATATTTTTGTACCTGTGTTCCAATACTGTATTTCTGTTTTATCATATTATTTTCATTTAAAAGTCCAATTTATTCTTATTGGACGTCCTCTCTTCCTTCCATCAATGTCTCGTTGGGACAGAGTAGATGGTAACTTTTTTATTTGTTACTGCATCTTCAGTGTACTATCATAGTCCCTGGATCACAGTTAGCATTCACTGAATATGAGTTGAATGAATGAACAATGGTATTTCAAAGTGCTAACCTAAATAGGTTTGCATTCCCGAATAAACTCCATCAATGCCCTAGGTTACTCCAAATAAATATATTATACACAAAAAATTCGAGATTGGTTTTAATATGCAACCTCAGGGAAATTTCCATAGCCTATTTTTCCATCCAGATTGCTACTAGTAGACTTCTCCTATATTGCAATAAAATAATAAATAAATAAATAAATGAAAACTCTATAGCCAGGAGACAAATTAAAGAGGATTCCAATGATGCCATAAAATGGTACAGTGCTCTTTATAGCCACTTTTAAGATCATGAGGAATTGGAATCCACAGATCTCTTATTTAGAAATGTGTAGGTTGAGGACCCAGTCCCCAAGCAGATATTTATTGGGAATTATTCTAACTTTAAATTTTAAATAATTATAGATTATGTTTTCTGTGAATCTGTAGTTATTTAAAATTTTAAATAATCAAGTAGAAATAATATAAATCGATTTTGGTCATTACAATTTTTTATGCATTTTTTTGTACAAAAATAGTACACTATTCAGTTTCTGTACAAATTTTGTGTTTGCAGCGATTTGGGATGATAGTATTTATAGAATTGTTCAAGGTGGCAAGAAAGCAGTAACATCAAAAACAACGAGAAAGTAGGAAGATTTATTTGGATTTTCTTTTTGATGAAACATACTTTGTAAAGGTGATATAACCAATGTATTTAATCAGAGTATGAGCTATCTTATAATTTTATTGATGCATTATTTTGTGGAAGCACTCACACACAAATTGAATTATATTTCCTCTTTGTGCCCTAAGGTCATAGTCATGTTTCCATGTTCAGGCTACAATTACTCTCAAGACATTCTTTCTTCATTGACCTTAGAAAACTAATTTAACCATCGTATGTTCAACGTATTTTTCTCTAATCCCATCAGCTAAGCAAACTTCCTCACTCCTCTGAATCCCACTTTTTAAAAATATACACCCTTCTTGGAGCTGAAATAATTGTCTATCTCATGTAAGGCTTATTGATAAGCATCATTATGTTCCCTTTTGAACCATGTTCTCCCAGAGGGCAGGAAGCATCAGTTGATCCCCTTTATATTTTGGAGGCTTTAGCTGACAAGGATTTTTGAAAGGGTTAATGAGAATTTACATTTATATCCCAAAATATCTATCTTGGTTTCCAAACATTCACACTAATCATTTAAAACTTGTGAAATGGAAAGATGGAAGAAAAAAGAAAGAGGAGAGAATTGAGGGGAGGGAGGGAGAAGGAGGTGGGGAGAGAGAGAAAGAGAGAGAGAGAGAGAGAGAGAGGGAGGGAGAGAGAGAGAGAGAATCTTATAATATACCTCTGACTTTGCCCAATTTAAACATTTCATATTGTACTGTGCTGGGAATAAAGTACATGCTAACATATTCAAAGTTTTAAATTATTAGAAATAATTGTTTTCCTAAGGAACTACTATTTATAAGTTCAGAATGGTAAAATGATTTTTGTTAGAAATCACATTTAAATTAAAGTCATTTATTATGGATGTAGCCTGTACCCTGGAAGTGCTGAATATAGTACTTAGTCAGCTGGAGTTCTAACCCAATTTATTTTTTTACTAGCAATCACTCTGGAAGTAGCACAATATCTGGGGACTCATTGTCTGAACCAAAACTAAAATCTGTTGCTTTTTTTTAAAACCCAATGCTAAAACACAGTCACTATTGTTAATAGTTATTATTCCTATATATTTCTATAGCTCATATAAAATTTTACAGTAAATTATTAACTAATAATATAAAATAAATTATTAATTTTAAAGATTGTGAAAAATTACCATTAATGGTGAATAGAGGAAAATCCATGTAGGACAAATTGATATAGCCAGACTTATTTTTTTCCTCTTTTAAAATGAATACCATTTTTATAGATCTGTAGCTAAACATAAAAAAAGAGTCATGACTTAATTGTGTTAAAAGTATGATTATCCTTTCTGTATTTGGGGAAAATTCAATCTAAATAAAAGTCAGCTGTTTTACTGTTATGGTATGATATGTGGTATTCTAGAGCTATTTTATCAATTTGTTGGTGAGAATTTATGTAAATTTATGTAAACTGCAGTGTATTTTAGAGATAGGTTCTGATTTATTTAGGGTTTATATAAAGTTTGAAATGGTTGGAGAGGGCAGAATAATATGAAGAAAATGAGTTAAAAACAAACCAAAAAACTAATAAAAATAATTATATTATTTATAAATTTTATCATATCAAAATAAAAATATGCCCCATTAACCTATGGATTAGTTTTCTCCACAAACATGTTAAAGTATTTAACTATTACTGACTCAGCAATTTAACAGATTTAATGATACAACAGGATGTAGTCAGCATTCTATGATTGATAATATAATGACTTAACTTAATTCTTTCATCAATATTTTAGGAAAATGTCAGCAAACAAGTAACAGCATAATAACAAACAAGACAACCATACACATCTACTCACATGCATTTCTTTTCTATCTACATATACAAATCGGAGATGATAAATGCTCAAAACTCTTGGTCTACGTCAGTTCTGTGAGTTAACTTTCTAAAGTAGATAAAAAATACCTCAGTATAATAGATGCCTCTCCAATATGCACAAAAGAGAGAATTTTTCTCTTTTGTTCATTATTTCACTAATATTCAGTTTATCTCTATTTTTCAGAAGATAAGGAGATGCATGAGGACATGTATACTCTTGTTTCCTTTCAGTATTGCCTAGCTCAAGTTGTCATATATGCAAACCACTCAGTAATTAATAGCTTTCTTTGTAAACAAACCTTTTCTTAAAATATATTTGACAATTTTATTTATTTTTACTCAAATAATCTATGTTTGGTACAGATATAAGGAAATTAAGATAAAAATGTAACTTACTAGTATCCTAACAAGTGATGACTTCTATTACAGTTTTGATATTAATATACACACATTTTTCAAAAACATTTAGAATAATGTGACTACACTTTTGTAATTGCCACTTTTCACTTATTTATAACTGCAGTTTCTCACTTCTCATTTCAAAATATAAATATGCATTATAACATTGATGTATTATCTACATTTTATCATTTTTAAAACTGTGATTAACAATATTTTGCTCATATGTAACTATACTTAATTATTTCCTCATGAGGAATTCGCTAAAGTGAATTTAGGGTCCAATACATCAGAAACTTGGAAGTCATCAAACATGTCCTTGATGCAAGGAAAAAAAGGAGAACAAACTAAAAATCAGCAACTCATCAGAGAATTGAGGTCACAGAACAAACTGCTGCCCATCCCCACCAAACTTCGGGGGACAGGCAGCTGTAGAGAATCCCATTTCATTAGAGCAAAAGTCCAGGAAGAGAAACCACAGTCAGAGCCAGACCAGGATAGGAGGAAAAAAAGAAAAAGAAAAAGAAAAAGAAAATGAACTGTAATTAATGTATTGCTGGAGGTTACATATGTGCTGTAAACCAAAAATAAAATTCTAAGTGCTCCTCTCAGCCAAGGGTATTCCAAAGTAAACCTGAAAAATTAGTTCAGGCCACCATGGGAAAGGAGATCTGGAGATACCTCATTATACCCTCCTCCCTTTTGGAATTCCTGATAAAACGGGATCTTTAAGTCTGATAAGAAAAATTTCAATCTCTTCTCTCTCAAGCCTGCTAACTAGAGGCTTCATCTGCACAATAAAACTTTGGTCTCTACAATGCCTTCAATCCCTTATTGTAACTCAGACATTTCTTTCTATTCATAATAACTCTTTCAACCAATTGCCAATCAGAAAATATTTAAACCTACCTGTAACCTGAAAGGCTGTGCTTCCATTTGGCCTGCTTTCTGGACCAAATCAGAAAAATGTGCCATACATGCAAGGTACATCTTACATATATTGATTGATGTTGCATATCTCCCTAAAATGTGCAAAACCAAACTGTACCCCAACCACCTTGGGCACATGGTGTTAGGCCATTCTGAGGCTGTGTCACTTGACAAAATAAACTTTCTAGATTGATTGAGACCTATCTCAGATACTTTTGGTTTACAACACAAAATAAGCCTTAAAATTTTGGTGGAGCCCCCATCTTAGGAAGGTAGCCACATTTGTGTGTGTTTTGCCTCCAAGAGCTCTACCAGGTTGACTCAGTGAAGAGCAGATGAAAAGTCCCAATATCATGTGTCTTGCACTGGGAGGGAAAAAGCAGCCATTTTAAAATACACTCAGAGCTTCTCTTTTCCTTAACAAAGGCTGCACTCAAGGGAAAGGATTTTATCAAGCAAAAATTGAGTAGGGATTTTCCAAGCCTAAGCAACTTGGGGAAAGGAAAATGTTCAACCGCAGTCCACCCTAGGCAACCATGTGAAAAAAGATACCCATCTCCATCCATGTCTAGTCTTCCTGTCCCACCTACAGAGAAAACAAAATGCAGCCAAATAGCTGAGCACTCATGCATACACACTCTTACTGAAAAACTGAGATCTAATCACAGAACTGTAGAATACTTCCCCCTCACCCCACACCTTACAACCATTTCAATAGGCTTCTATATAGTAATAGAAGGTTACAACTAAAAAAATAGCAAGTCTTAAGTTACTTAAGAAATTTCTTTGGAAACTTAAAGGAAAAAAAAAAAGGGGAAATAAAAACAAGGACATCAGAGAAAATTTTATCCCCTGATAACCTGTAGCTACAGCAAACAGTAAACACAGACTAACTCCCAGGCAGAAAAACGTAAAACCTCGCTCTAAGGGCCTGTCCCCCTCAGTTCCTTTTACCAAGGACATCATGTCCTGCTTTCAAAACAACAACAAAAATCACAAAGCGTACTAAGACACGGAAAACACAAGTTTAAGAGAAAGGACAAACATCAGAGCCAGATTCAAAAATGGCAGAGATTTTAGAGTAGTCAGCCTAGCTATTTAAATAATTATGATTAATATTTTAAGGGTTTTAATAAAAAAAAAAAAAGAACCACATGCCAGAACAGATGGGTAATGTAAGCAAAGAGATAGAAACCCTAAGAGTCAAAAGGAAATGCTAGAAATAAAGAATACTGTAGGAGAAATTAACAGTACATTTAATGAGCTCATTAGTAGATTGAATATGGCCAAGGCAACATCAATTAGCTTGAAGACATGTCAACAGATACTTTAAAAACTGAATGCAAATAGAAAACATTTAGAAAGATGAAATAAAATATTCAAGAACTGTAGGAACAATTATAAAAACTGTAATATATGCATGTAGGAATATTAGGAAAAGAGAAACAAAATGAATATTTGAAGTAATAATGGCCTATAATTTTTATTAAAATTAATGACATTGAACCACAGATCCAGGAGGTCCAGAGAACATGAAGCAGGAAAAATATCAAAATATCTATGATGCAGAAAATCAAAGTATTGAAGGAAATCAGAGATAAAAACATCTTATCTATACAGGGTGAAAGAAAACACCTTATCTATATAGGATGAAGGATAAGAATTGCAGTGAGTTTCTCATTAGAATCCAAAATAAAAGAAAGTCTACCCTATCAATGTCTCAATTTTCACTTCATTTATCCCTTTTTCCCCCTGAGACAGAGTCTCGCTCTGTCAGGCAGGCTGGAGTGCAGTGGTGCAATCTCAGCTCAACGCAACCTCTGCCTCCCCAGTTTAAGCGATTATTTTGCCTCAACCTCCCGAGTAGCAGAGACTACAGGCATGTGCCACCACACCTAGCTAATTTTTGTATTTTTGGTAGAGATGGGATTTCATCATTTTGGCCAGGCTGCTCTTGAACTCCTGGTCTCAAGTGATCCACAAAGTTAGGCTTCCCAAAGTGCTGGGATTACAGGTATCACCCACCGTGACTGGCCAATTTATTCAATTTTTACATAACTGTTTTAAGATTTATATTTAGGATGAATTACTTGATTCTTCCTTAGCTTTTGCTTTTTGTAATTCTCTTGTGAATCATCTTGGTTTTCTTAGTTATTATTACTTCAAGGCCCTTTCAGCTGACAGAGCAAGAAAAAATTATATATATATATATATATACACACACACATTTATGTATACACTCTGTGTGTGTATACACAAACCTAATATATATACACACACATATGCACACTCACACACACATACACTATATATATAGATATGTATTAAGTGTGAAACCTGGCCCCACTAGGCACCATTCATTTACTTAATTGTTCTCATCTAGTATACTCATATAGAAATATAAGAATTATTATCATATTCCCTTAAGGGAAACAATTTTATCAACTGAAGTATAGTTCTTAATTACAGTTTCTTTTATCTTTATTTTTATATACTGTTTCCAAAGTTATATAAGTCAGCACCATTTTCCCAACCGTCATCAGTAAGGTAATTTTATGCATTTTTTGTATATTTATATTTTGTCAAATTTTCCATTCCAATCTGGGATCCTCCAACTTACTAAATGATTATATTTTCCTAATTTAGGTACATTGATTAACTCCATATGCTATATAGTTCTATGGGTTTTGACAATAAGAATAGTGTCATATATTCCCTAACACAGTATCACAAATAATAATTTTATCACCTTAAAATCTCTCCTGCTTCACCTACTTAACAATCTTTGCCCCCCTCAATTCCTTGGCAACCACTGATTATTTAACCATCTCCTTAGTTTTTTATTTTTCGGAATATCATGTAATTAGTATGATAGAGTACGTAGCATTTTAAATGGCTCTTTTACTTAGTAATATGCCTTTAAGATTTCTTCATGTCTTTTTATGGCTTACTAGCTCATTGTCTTCAAATATTGCTGAATAATATTCTGCTATATAAATATATCACAGTTTGTTCATCCATTTACCTATTGAAAGATATCTTGGTTGTTACTTGTTTTAGTGACTTTATATAAAACTGCTACAAACATCTGTTTGCTGATTTTGTATTAGTCATATAAATCCTTTTGCTGCCAAACAAAATAATAATTGATCTGTATTCATAATTATTAAAAGTGTTTTAGTTAGGGTATGTAAAATTAGTGTCTGAATATTCTAAAGTATACTAAATCCTTCAAGATGATTATAGAAAGCACTATAAAGCTAGTTGATGAAAAACAATTACTACTTGGAAAACATTTGAATGTAAATTTTAAAAATTATGTTTGCCTTGAAAATTTTTTAATGCCACCTTAACCATACCTGTTCTTTAAAACATCCTTCCTACAAGCCAGCCTTATGTATGATTGAATTTATCATGGTGAATGCAAGGAAAATGATTGGGTCAGGATTGTCTTGGGGCTGCCAGCATCAAACATATGAAGTTATTATAACCAAGGTCTACAAAAAGTCATAAAGAAGCAGACTTGAGAAAAATGAAGGGAGCCTGTGAAAGTTACTGTACTATTTGTTCACTACAAAGAGGTTGGGGAATGATCACTGACCTCTAAGTAACAGAGAATGGAACTCATCTTTCACTTCTGAATGAGCTCCTCGCTGTAATTGATGGCATCTCCTGAAATGGCTGTGATCATTAGGGCTCCAGTGACTGAATTAAAAGAAAATGAAGGATGCAGATGGCTGTAATAAAGCAGGAAAATGCATTTCTTCCTGGTGACAGATACAACTGATCATTTTACAAGGAAGTGCTTTACTAAAAGTGTTTCAGCTATGTAGTTCTCAGGGAAAATGAAGAGTAATGTAAAAATTGGACAAGATGAAACTTGCTGTTTCATTCCAGATATTGACTGCACAAGTCACTTTCAATAAATCAGCTGCTTATTGTACCTAAGACAGCAGTTTGTTAATATTGTGAAGGCACTACAAAATGTTCTCTTTGGTTAGGCAATCTTTGAGCATCACATGACAAAACTAAAAGTTGTTATTTAAATTTTTCTTTACTACATCTTTTTTCCAATTATCAATGCTTGAACTACTGGTCATATTTATTTGGAAATAGCTTTGATTATCTAAAAGATCCAAGGGTCAGCAATCTTTTCCTACAAATGTCCAAATAATACATATTTTAGAGCTTTGTGGGCAATATCATCACTGAAACATCTGCTCAACTCTGTACTTATAGGGGAAAAGCATATGCAGGCAATGGAAAAAGAATGGGTATGACTGTGTTCCAATAAAACTTTACATAAAAAACGTACAACTAGATTTGGCCTTTATATTATAATCTGTGAATCTGTAATCTAAAAAATCAATTCAGCTTACCGGATGATGCTGTGAATAACAATTAGAAATCTTAACAGCTCTACAATGAAATAAAATGCCAAAGCTAAATATTTTAGTCTTCTACTAGAAATGGGGATATGAGCATTTATATTATTTAAATAAATAGATGATGTGTTTTAAAAGAACCACAGGTCAATGTCAATCTGTGTTTTTCAGACATGAGAAAAAAACACTTTTATAATAAGTTGAGTCTTAATATAGTTTTGTTGGTTTGTTTGTTTTTGTAACTTGAAGAGATTCTGTGTGTTATACTCTGAAAAGATTACACTGAGAGTCAGAATTGTTCATTCTATTCTTTCCTAGATATTGACGTACCACTAATAAACATAGTTTTGTTTGTTTGTTTGTTAACATGAAGAGATTCCATGTGTGATACTTTGAAAATATTACTCTGAGAGTCAGAATTGTGGATTCTATTCTTTCCTAGACATTGAGTTACCACCTTCACACTTCCCCTTTCAATACCTAAATTAAGAGAGGCGCGTCTCTCTTTTGTCAAGTTCAAAGACGGTCCTGAACTGTGTCATTTTTGGGATTCAATTCCTTAGAAGTCCTTTAGTTCTTCCCTAAGGCTGGAGAGATAGCAGCTGTCTTTGGCTTTGATTATGTAGTTCCTTATCTCTCAGGAATGTCTTTATTTAATTCAAAAAAAGGCTGAGTTCTCCCCTGGTAGCCACCTTGCCCATCACTACCTCAACAGTAAGTGAGAAAAGATGGTGAGATGTTTTCAGTCTAGAAACCTTTGTTGGGTCAAAAGTTTAAAACATTTTCTGGAGAAGCTTGCTGGAAACCTATACTTTTAAGTATTTATGAAATACCTAGTTTGTCAAAAAAGTAATCATAAATACTGCTTTGGAAAAAGTATAGGATAAAAGCCTGTTTTTCATCTAATTTTAATGTTAGAAGCTTCCATCAAGCATGAGTGGTTACGTTCCAGGAAAGGTATTTAACAACCCACATGGGTTCAAGGTGTACAGACCGTAATTTAATCTTTTGAAACATTATTGACTATGACCTTAAAAATACTCTTTGTGTACCATAGGCATCAACTTTTGAATAAATCATTTTGTAAAAAAGTTTTAGGGCAAAAAAATTATTTTAGATTATGGGCTAGCTAGACTATCAGGGACTCTTTTAGCACATCTTCTCTCTAACAATCCAAAATATGCAATGTGTAAATTCCAGTCATCTAACTTCTGGCTTTGTAGAACATAGAATACTACTGTTAAAATCCTAAGAACTGGGCTGAGGCCAGCAGATCATGAGGTCAGGAGTTCAAGACCAGACTGGCCAATATGGTGAAAACCCGTCTCTACTAAAAATTACAAAAATTAGCTTGGCATGGTGGCTTGTGCCTATAATCCCAGCTACCTGGGAGGCTGAGGTAGGAAAATTGCTTGAACCGGGGCCAGGGAGGTGGAGGTAGCAGTGAGGTGAGATCAAGCCATTGCACTCCAGCCTGGGCTACAGAGACTCCATCTCAGAAAAAAAAAAAAAAAAAAATTCTAAGAACTGGTACTCAAACATTACATCAACAAAATAACATTTTTCTCATTATAAATCTTTATGTGTTAGTTACAGAAAACATGCAAAGTAAGAACATCATACATTTTAGAGACTATTATTACTGATACATAGTATAATACATTTAATTGTATGAGATCATAGAACCAAGTCCCTTTGGAACCAAAAAAAATGTTCATTGAGGATGTATTCTATCTACATTATAATAATTTCTTTGGACTATATCTAGTTACATGAAATTAAATGATGTAATGACTGTGGAAATAAGTAGGATAACTTATAAGTTCAAGGGGTAGTTAATAGAAACAAGAAAATAAAATCTGGCTATAATCACGTATATATATATGTGTGCATGTATATACGTATGTATACATATATACAAAGACAGAGAGTCCTTAAAAGAGTGATTAAAAAAAATAATGATTTAGCTACTAATGGGCCAAGAATGACTTTCATGAAAGAATTCTAGAGCAGCATTCAGTAAAACTACTTAACTAAGTTTGGGCTACTGTCTGTTATTATATAGCTAATGTACTACAATTTTTTTTAACTTCTTTGTTTTAGAAGAGGCAAAAAAATGTTCAGGCGTAATATGATTATGTAAAATTTAAATTTTATTGTTTAGAAATGAAATTTGAATTCTAAGATCAAGGTGTTCCCACAACTTCAATTCTTTACCATAAGTTTGTGTCACTCTTGCTTCTTAGAATATTGAGGGTATTCTTTCATATCGATCCTTTCTACGGAAATTTAAAATTATGTTACAAGTCATACACAAACTTGTTTTTCAAAATTCTGTGCTTGAAAAACCATAATACATATTGAATACTTTTCTTTAAAATAAATTTCAAGTTTGAGCTATCTATTAATATAATTTAAAAAACCAGAAGCCAAAATATTTGAATCATTATGGAACAATTGTGTTAGAAAAATTGAATAAATTTATTTACTTATACATAATAGAGGTCTCGACCCCTGGGTAATCCCAAGTGTTGCAGTTTCCTGGGGTCATCCAGATATATGTAAAAACTAAAACAAAAATTGGATTGAGAACCTGTGGTAAGAAAATTTGAAGATGCACTAAAAATTTTCCAACCCTGGTGTACATGCCATGTATAATTCCTTTTCCTTTAAAGTGGACAAGACCAGTGACTATAAAGAGATTTCACTCTGATGATTAGATTATGTTATATGGCACAGTTGGTTTTAAGAAAAGAAGATTATCTGAGTGAGCTGACCTAATCACATGAGGCTTTCAAAACTGGGCTTACACATCAGACTGAGAGAAAATCAGTGACTCAGAGCAATAAGAGGCAGGAGTTAGGAGTTGAAAATGGTCTACACTCAATAGCCACGCAAGAAAATAGGTCATTAGTCCTATAACCACAAGGAACTGAATTCTGCCGTGACCTGAATGAGCTTTGAAGATAATGAAGTCTCAGATGAGACAGCAGCTCTGGCTGACACCTTGATTTCAAACTTGTGAAATCATAATCAGAGCAACCATGCTATCCAAGATTGCTGACACAGAAATTGTGAAATACTAATACATTTGTGTTGTTCCTGAGTTTCTAAATTTGTAGTAAGTTATGACAAAGCAATGGACAACTGACACAAACCCAATTTGTTTCCAAAGATAAAGAAAAACCTTCCTCCTCCTTCTTGAGAAACTTGGGGAGCTTCTCCTTAATCATCTCTAGTTCTGTTGTCCTTCTTCAACTGAGTATCAATTTCCCTGTATGTTTACTGTCTCCTACCTTTGGAGTCCCTTTCTTACTCTTAGATACTATGATTATGGCACTTTTGTTTTTAGAATCATTTGAAGTAATTGGAGTAGCACAAAAAAGCTGGCACCACGAGAAGTGGAGTAGATATCTCTCCAAAGAGTATCCTTTGACCCTGTGATCAAGAGGGAATGTGGCCTGTTTTTATTTGGATTCCTGTCCTCCCATGTTTCTAGATTTCCTTCCTTATCAATTTTCCCTTTGTTTTCAAATTCCTGATGAATAACAGTTCGTCCAGTCTCAGTTCTTTCAAGTTTTCTCCCAGAGGCCTCTTTTTCATAATCAAATATGCATGTATCTCTTAATCTCAAAAGAAGGATGTTCTTCCTTGAAAGAAACCATTTTAGTGACTCGTGGTCTTACCATTTTGGGGGATGAAGGTAGAGGTGATATATTGCAAGATTGCAATATGCAAATGTTATCTTTAATGCAAGGTAGTTAAATACATAACAGGTTAGTGATGATGATAGAATAAATTAAAAATGACATGACCTTTGCTGAGAAGCTTTAAAATTGCTACACCCTCTCTAGTGATTGTTTTATTGTTTTATTCAAAACGTAAACATATCAAAACTGAAATTTGGCTTATGTTTCTACTAATTTGGTGTAAATACTAAGTGGTTACATATATTTTCTAAGGTATTTGTTGTAGTGAATAATGTTCCAGATGTTAGGCTACAACATTTTGGGAGATAACTTCACAGAAGCTTGCGATGTTTTAATTTCATCTCAATAGAGCTTTTCTTTGTTTTTCACCTCTAATTACTCTTTTTTCATCTTTTTTATACTTTATATTTTATAATTCAGCAACAATAATAGCATTTGCTTCATCCACTTTCTGGATGTTCCATCCAAATCAACCAATTTATAATTTGTTCTATAATAAGTATGGCTCTCCATTACTCTTTTCAAGGCTGAATAATGTGGTTCTTCTAATTTGCTACAAAATTGCTCATTGAATCACACCAAAAGGCTATTTTCTTAACCAAATACCTTTAGCACTGGTCATTTGAATCCCTTCAACAAATCAGAAATTTTAGTATAGAGATAACATTGGTTTTTGATGCAACAAATGGAAAAGCATTGATTTCCCTCTTCTGTTCTCTGTAGAGAAGCATAGCTTTTGTGTGTCTAAGTATGTTCCTTGTAGGTCAAGTACTTTTTAGAGCAAAAAGACAATGCAGAGATGATATGACTCAATGTCTTTACAATATAGTTATAGTTACAGCAGGTCTTCAAATACCTTTTTTTCATTGTCATTTGATTATATATTGATGAGAAAAAGTCAATTATTGCCTGAGGCTACTGTCTGTATGAAGTTTACATGTTTTTCTTATGTCTGCATAAGTTTATTTTGGTTACCCTGGTTTCCTCAAACGTCCCAAAGACTCATCCATTACGTTGTGTATAAGCTGTGCACATGTCTGACTGGTCCCAGTCAAAACAAGTGTGAAATCTCTCACTGATTCCAAAAATATTGAGTAAATAATTTTCTTACTTGTTTTTATTAATCTTTCTTAAATGTATGTATAGCTCACAATTACTTCAATGTTTTACTTTAAAGTGTTTTAGGTCTTTATTTAGAACCCTGGTGATGCTTCTGTGACCAGAATTGTACTGTAGTAGGAATTTAACTCTTGTTTATATCACTTAGCCTACAGTGAAATGATTTCCCTGTATTTTATTTTGCTTGAGGTTGATGTTTCTAAGAACCTCTCAATGATTTTAAGTGATGACTGACAGCAGTAAGATTTTAGCTAACTTTAACTTACTTGCCATATAATGTATTTTGCATTATTATTCTGCTACGTGGTTAGCAGCAGAAGCAGTATGAAGCTTCAGCTCTAGTTATTTTTTATATACTACTATTAATAAGTTTTAAAAACTGTTTTTGGTTCTGTCTTCCTAGGCTTATTGATTATTGTTAGATTGCTTTATAATGTTATTTTATGCATCTTTTTGACAAGTATATATCTGCATAATAACTGCTAAGTTTAGTGTTTGACCAGTTGATTGACTTAAGGATAGTCTATGTGTACGCTCTTAGGAATAATAAAGTAAGGTGGTTATCACTGACATCTCTATTTTTTTTTCCTCATTCTCCTCAGACTCATTTAATTACTTTCCCTTTTTTAACTGAAGTATCTTGCCTATTTTATATTTATCTTGAATTTAAAATTTTTACTTACTAAAATAAATTACAATATAATATTTAACCAACTCCATTGCCTAGTACTGTTACAATGTATGCGGTTAATTCAAGATAAACTTTTTTGATGCGTGGACAAATGAGTCATCTTTCTGAAAGACTGTGTATACTTGATTGAGCTCCTGTATTCTAGTTATGTATGCTCTTCGGGTTCATGCCCTCACTTTCACATCACATGGAAAGCATGCCATAAATTTCCCAGGAGTGGAAACCAGTCATTTTTATGGCTACCATTAGTGCTGTATTTTTTCTCTTAGTTCTCCATTATAGTCATTTGATCAAATTAATGTTGAGTAGATGATGTGCAACTCATCAGTTTATACACTCTCCTACATGGAGGTTTCACTAGAGTGTGCAAGTTAACATTCATGAATACATGATGCACATAAAACATTATTTTTCTAAAAATTTAGTATGTTTGTTACACAATGATTTATTTGCATAGAAAATTATATTCACATAATTTTCCCTATGTATTTAGTAAATATATGTTTAAAAGAAGTTTTTATTTGCTGAATATATTCTCATAATAACTCCAAATAATCTTTTTAAGATGCAGCATAATTCAAAGGACTGAATTAGTAAACCATCCTGTTTTAATTACATAGACAGGCAAGTTTGACTGTCCGCAAATGTTTATGTAAGCTGTTAGAGACTACTTCATGCTATAGTTGAGCTTGTATATTTTCTGACTGTTAAATGATACATTTTGCTTTGTGTCACCATGTTGATGTAACATCTGCATTTAAAAGCAAAGTGAGCATAAAATAGTGGAATATTCTTCTCTGTCCTATTTTTAAAAGAAATCATTCAGATTTTTAACTTGTATCTTTTGGTACACACAGTGCTATTTTTTTTCATTACTTCAGCATGAGATTTTTTTAAAGTCTATTAAACTTTCATACGGACAATGCCATGACTACTTTTCTAAGAATAATGGCTTAGCTGAATATTCTTGTTAAATGTTTTGTCAGTCCCTCAATTTATCTAAAGTGTCTATCATATACCATTTAGAAAGATGCACTATTAGTAGTCAGCAATGACAGATAGGATAAATGATAGGAATAAGAGTGATAGAGATATTATTTTGAAATCTTCCATTCTTTATTGTTTTTATTTTAACATATACTAGATGTATTAGTATCTTAACAGCTTCCACTCCAGTGAAAGATGTCAAGACAGTATTCCTTTTGCAATACAAAAATTCCCTCATTTTCCCAAGCACCATGTAAATAAAGAGAAGAGTATGAACAGATCTCTGAAGACAGGAGAAAATGAAAAATCGTTTGTCAAAATAGCAATTTAAAGAAGGTAGGAAGAACAGATTTTCAGAAAATGAATAAATATCAAAGGAATAAAAATGGTCTTTGGAGTTCCTCAATGTTTTATTAAAAATAGAGATATGAATAAAGTCATAATGACTATATTTTCTCATGCTCACACTTGTCAGTCTAAATTTATTTTAAATGGTGGTGGGAGCAGCATTGTTGGTACATAAGCTGTTGATGAGAAATCAGAAATTAGCCTTTAAGTTTACTGATGTTGAGAGAGCTTGTGGTTTTTATTGGAACACCTCTGCAAATTACACTAAAAAATGTTATTTTCCTTATGATCTCAATTAAACATTTAAAATGAGGAGGGCCTCCTGGGACATTGGAAAGGAAATACGAAACTTTGCATTTTGGCAAGATGATTACTTATCTGTACTCAATAAAAACAATTTCAGTCTTGTTAAAGTGTTGCTGCTTCCATGTTTATTTTTGAAAGAATTATTATTCTTTTAAGAGTTTATTTTAAAAAGTCAATATTCAAATATACTTTGTGAAGGAGGATGAATCTATTAAACAAGTCCTAACTCACTTTTCAGAAATGTATAGTTTTACTGCCCTAACATAATCTAGCAAATAAGATTCAGTGACATTTTTTAATGAAGTATGTATGTGTAATTTACCTAAAGTGACAGGTACATATGTTAAAAGTAAAGTTCCATGAGTATTCGCAATTGCATACACTAATATAATCTAAACATTTGTCTAAGTATAGAACATTTTCATCAGCAAGATCCTGTAGGTCACTTCCCAGTCCATTTATACTCATCTCCAGGTAACCACAGTTCTGGTTTTATTTATATCCATAATCTTGCTTGTTCTAGAACATCATACTAACTGAAAAATATAATATGTCTTCTTCTTTGTCTGGCTTCTTCCAATTAGCATAATGTTTTTGAGACTCACTCATTTTGCATGTATTAGTAATTTATTCCTTTTTAGTGCTGAGAATTATTTCATTGAATTTTTACCTATTTGGTATAGATGAACATTTGGGTTGTTCTTAGTTTCAAAATGAGTAAAACTGTTACAAACATTATTGTTCAAGTTATATATATATATATATATATATATATATATATAGTTATATGTAGTTATATATATATAGTTATATGTAGATATATATATATATATATATATATATATATATATATATATACACACACATATATATATTCCTTCCTCTTGAATTAATTCCTAGAATTGATTGGAGTTGTGTGGATTCCAGGTTAGATATATATTTAGCTTGTCAGAAAAATTCAAACTTATTTCCAAAATAGTTGTACTTTTTTACAGCCACACTGGCAATGTATGAAAGTTCAAGTTGTTTCTTATTAAATCCAGCAGTTTGTATTCTCAGTTTTTAAAATGTTAACTATTTTGGAAAGAATGCAGTTTTACTTAATATACATTATTTTGTGATTTAATAATACTGACTAGTTCTTTGGGTTTATTGGCCATTCCCAAATCTTCATTTGTAAAGTACATTTTCAAGTTTGGTTTTTTACTTAATTGGGTTGTTCAGGTTGTTTGCTTGTATTTTTAAAATTGGATTGTTTGCAATTTTATTATTGATACATAAGGACACACACACACACATACATGCACACACACACACACACACACTTCTGTTCATCTAAAGACACAATGAAAATAGATGCTGTATGTATCAAAAGATATAACTCTTGCCATGATGTTGACTGTGGTTCTTGCCTATTGGTTTGTGGACAAAGAAGCACTAAATGTCTATGTGATAATTGGCCCATGTGATTCAATATGACCCTTCCTGTATTACTAAGAGGAATTATGCCCCCTTTAAAAAACAGAATTTTTATCCCTGATGACTCCAGAATTGTAGATGGAGGAAGTATGAATTCTCAAAATGCACCACTGGAAGTAATGATAAGCAGCAATATTCTTTGGTTCTTGAACCTATGTAATCTTCTGATAGGGGGCACCATTTCATATAAAAATTTTTAATTCAGTATTACACTATGTCTTGATAGTGCCCAATCTGGTGAGGTAATGCCATTGAACTGGTGCTTCAGTTCTGCATTTAACTGACAATTCCAATGTTCTAATAAAGCCCTTATTTATTCAACAAATGGGTTCTTTTGGGTTTTATTGATTAAATAAGGACTCTATTAGAACATTGGTTTTTCCCCACACCCACTCTCAAACATCCTTTACTGTAAAATGTGTCCTCTTCTCTGTTACAAGGTCCTAAAATATCCCTTTGTGAGCCCTCAGACGCTAGTGCTGATTGAGGTCTTAACAGGCATGAAATACAAACCTACCCCTTAATTACATATCTATTCCTGTGGAAACAAAGCGTTAGACCTTTCCAGCTGAGAGGAGTCCAATGTAGTCAGTTTAAGAAGTTTTCACTTGGTCTCCTTGAGGAATAGAACCAATTAACGTCATTTGTTTTTTGGTGCCACAAAATTTGTTACTCGGAAGTGACACCAACTGGATCAGGATTGCTAAAAGGGAGTCCATGCTATAGAACCCATGCATAGCCTCCCTCTCTGCTGCTCCCCTTCATTATGTGACCATTGTTCCACACTGGGGTTGCCAATGACAGTCTGACTAACATCAACTGGGTAAGTACACTTACTTGTGTGTGTGTGTGTGACTCTACCTTAGTGGACACTTTTTGGTAGAAATTTACATGTAATACAAACATCTTCACACTTCATACACATGCTCATACTGTAACCCTCCTTGTCCCAGGTTTTCCAGATGCTTCTTTTCTAGTCCTCTCAACAACTGACCAGGCCATTTGCTTCTGTAAATTAGTCCACGTATATTTTAAGTTGGGACTATATTTCTTTTCACACAAAGTGAACAACCAAGTTCACTGCCAGAAGCTCTGCTCTCTGGGGCAATGTTCCCTCTCCACTGCTTTTCTAAATTGCTTCTGCTCTACAATGACATACCATAAAATAGGATGTTTCTCTTCTTTCAGCTAGTTGTACAGAAGTTTCCAAGGGACATATGTGTGACAGAGAAAGGGTCACTGATACAACTTTGGTGGAAGACATGAATATTTGAAATATCTACTCAGGTAGCTTCCTTTGGTCTTCTTATGTCACTTGTACTCAGTCCCAGATTTATCCCCTCCAGCATAAAAGGCATTATTTTACATCCCCTGAGCACTAAGTCTTTGAAGTTCTGAAAGTGTTGAGGTCATAATGAGCAATTCTGGATACACGGGCAACTAGTGTCTAATGCTAAGGCATTGAATCTTTATGAGAGAGCCTAATAGAAATTCAGGAATTGGTTTTCAAATGGCATATAATTCTTCTCTGTAAATGTCATGGCCTTTCTTAATAAACCAAGAGAAGTGTGTTGAGATTTTTCTAGTGTCACTTTCCCCAGATGCTACACAAGATTACTGTTTACAATTGATAGTTCCAACACCATAGGGAGTATCAGATCACGCAGTCCAAGTGGCTGGTGTGCCTGCATCATAACCTAGTCATTTCTGATTGAGTTGGAAAACATTCACCGGATCATTAGAAGTATACCTCATGACTAAGTCTACACTACTCTTTTCTAAGAAAAGTCCTAAATCTGGTACAGTATCCAACCCATTATCAGAACTACATTTTGGGTGAGTTTGAGGCACTATCTCATCATCACTGGCTTGTTCCAAATCTTGATAGGAGAGTGTTCATTGTTTCACCATTACTAATATATTTTATATACCCTTTATATATGCCCTTTATAAACTTTATATTGATAAAGTTTTCTGCAATTATAGTTTATTGATTTTTTAATTAATTTGTGTTGGATATTGTAAATAATTTTATTTTTCTCTGCATCTTTTGAGATAACCCCATGCTTTTTGTTGCTTTATCCTATTAATATAGAACATTAAATAGAATTTGAATGTTAAACAAAATTTTCATCCCTGGAATAGATCTCTCTTGGACCTAGTTTATTGTATTTTAATATATTATTGGATTAAATCTTCTTTTCTTTTGTTGAGGAACATTATTTCTATGTTTTGGTTAAGGAATATTATTTCTATTTTGATGAGGAATATTGGTCTGATTTGGTTACAATTTCTGGGTTCTACTGATCTACAAAGTGAACTAGAGATTTTTCTTCTCTATTTCTTGAACAATTTATGTAAATTTCGTACAACATGTGACTTAAAGTGGTTACTAGTATTAACCAACAAAGTCATTTAAAATATGTGCTTTTTTTTGTTTCGTTTTTGAGACATGGCTTGCTCTGTCTTCCATGCTAGAGTGCAATGGTACAATCATAAATCATAGCTCACTCACTGTAAGGTTGAATTTCTGGGCTCAAGTGATCCTCCTTCTTCAGCCTCCCCAGTAGCTGAGACTATAGGCCAGCACCACAATGCCCAGCTAATATTTAAAATGTTTTAGTAGAGATGAGGTCTCACTATGCATCTCAGGCTGGTCTTAAGTTCCTGGGATCAAGTGATCCTCCCACCTTAGCATCCCAAAATGCTGGGATTATTATTGGTATGAGCCACTGCACCTTAATGTGGAATTTGATCAATATTCAATTTGCCGTTTTATCTATTACAGAAGTAGATTGTATGTCCTATATATGTTAAAACTCCCTAATTATGTTTTTTCCTATGCTTTCTTCAAGAAATTTTACACTTTTAGTTTCATAGTGGTGTACATGACCCATTTCATTTTTGTATACAGTGTGAAGTATGTGTTAAGTCTGAAGTCTCCCTCCCTCTGTCCCGCTTCTCCTTCTCTTCCCTCCCTTCTTCCCTCCCTTCCTCCCTCCCTCACTCTTTTCCTTCCTTCCTTCATTCTTTTTTTGTATGGGCATCCAGTTTTACTGCACCATTTGTTTGTATGATGTGTTTTACCCATGAACTGTTTCTGACATGTTTGTTAAAAATCAATTGATGACATGTATTTGTGTATCTGTTTACTTTTCGACTATCTCTTCTGTTGTTTTTATTGACATTGTATCATACTGTTATGATTTTATAACTTTATATGAGTCTTTTACATTAGGTGATATGAGATTTCCAACTTTGTTTTTCTTCCTAAAATGTAAGCTATTACATAGCCTTTGACTTTTTTATAGAGATTTTAGCATGAACTGATCGATCTCCATATATGTCTTCTAAAATTTTGGTTGATTCCATTAAATCTATAGATAAGTTTAGGTAGAATTGGCATCTTAATAATATGAATTACTGCAAACACTTAATTCCTGGTAGCTTTTTGGTAGATGTATTGAATTTTCTATATATATGATTGATTTTTCTGCAAATAAATGCAATTTTACCATTCACTTTTCACAGAACCTTTTATTTTCCTGTTGCAGTACAATGTTGAATAGAAGGATGAGAGCCTGTGAAACAGGCCTTCAGACTGCCGAAAGAGAGAATAATGTCCAGCTGTCATGCAAGTAGATCTAACCGTTCTAGTTTCATCCACCATCTTATTGCAACCAAATGAATTACTCCGAGACAGAACTGTTCCATTGAGATCCTCCTGAATTCTTGATTCAGGAAAATGATGGAAGATAATAAAATATTTCTGTTGTTTTAGATTTCTGAGTTTTGAGTTGGTTTACTATTGATATTTAAGCAGAACAAAAATGCTATATCTGGAAGTGGAATGCTGCTTTAACAAATGTTTCAAATTTTTGAAATAGGTTTTGGAGGCAAGAGGCAGAAAAAAACAGGAGTGGTTTGAGAAGACTTAAAGTGAAATGATAAAAGGCCTCAAAGAGAATGGTAGTGAATGCCTAATGAGCCTATTGAAGATTCTCAGTGTGGGCTTCAAGCAGTGTAAGAACAATTTTGGAGTTGGTGAAAACATGTAGTGGCAACTATGTTGCTGGCAGGAAGTATAGAAATTAGGATATGCAATGAAAACTTGACGATTTGGCTAAGGATGCTTCCAGAAATAATATTAAATGTATCATATAGTGCATTCTAACTCCATGTGAAAAATGCAGGAGAAGACAGACAAGCTAAAGAATAAACTTTTAAATAAAAAAAAGAAGCTATTAGGTTTCTGCATTTTAAAATAAAACTGTTTCTCAATCCCTATGTATATATCTGGATAAATGATCAAAACAAAAATTACAAAGCATTTTACATTAATAAATAGCTCTGGGGAAAATGTTTAAATCGTTTGTGTCTGTGCAATCCTGTATTTAGTCCTCATACAGATTCAAAATAGTGTCCTATAAACTCTTTTCAAATACACAAAAGTTCTTCTAAAGATCCAAGAACTGCCATATAGACTCTGTGTTAAACAACAGGGCTTTCAAGAATCTAAGTGTGAGCTGTCCCACAGCAGACTCCCAGGGGACTGAAAATAGAAAATAGCATATTTTAAAATATTTCTATGTCTTTTTTCAATATAGTGAATTATAAATCAACACACAAGAAACCTACAAAATATTTAAGAAGGTTGTATTAATTTAGATTGAAAGTGAAGAAATTTTAAAATGAAGAGAGGTGTTTATGTCCTCAAAATGCTACAGAAAGAAAGCAAAGTGAGAAAACGACATGGGTGCAAACACTGCCTGCTCTCTATGGAAGATAACACCTCAAAGAGAAAACTAGTATCAGTGCAGAACCAAGACCCATGGAGAACACCCAAAAGTAGAAACCAGCACACATTTTCAGCTGGATTTTAGAATTGCTATGGATAAGTAAGTGCAGTGTGCCTTTCATTTTCTCCTTTTGTATAGAAGAATATATGTTAGTTTTATTATTCTTGTCTCATCATTGTAAATAGAAGGGGATGTTAGAAAGGTTGTAACTTGACTTTTTTAAAAATTCACAGATCTTCAGATTCAGAGGCGTAATAATCAAGAAGTTATATCTAAGAGATTTTCACATGGTACTCATTGAAACTTAATATGATTTAGCTGTGGAGTCTCAAAATCTCAAATGGATGCTGTAATAAGATGTAGGAGTCTTATGAAGAGTATACTTATATTTTCATGTGAGATAATGTCATTGTATAAAGGCAGACAGGCAGATTATACGTTTTAACATGGCCACAACTATATCTCTTCTTACATAGTGACATTGACACTCTTCCCTTCAAGGTGGTGGGTTTATGTCTTCTGTCCTCTGTCATTGAGTCAAAAGCCTTGCTGCCTGGAGCAATTATGCTGGATTTCTAAATGCTTTGTAAGCAATCTGCCTTCACTAAGGTATCTATGTTATAAAAAAGTACAGACTAGTTCAGACAGAAAGGCCACATGGTGAGACTGTAAGTCTACGTGAAGAGAAAGGCCAGCCATTCACCAGTTGCTATCTGCAGTGTGTGATAATTTCTATCCACTTTGGTTGGTCAGAATTTGAATACCTCTTATACCTCTTATTCCAACATGTGACCCTATAGAAATTAGAAATTGCGTAGCACCAGCCCTGCCTCAAACCCGCACCACAGTGTTACTCTCCTCAGCCAATTGAAGTTTCGCTCTATCCATGCCAAAGGTGTTTAGCTTTACATTTAGCAAAAGAGTCAAAGCAATCATAATGAAGATTTACGAAACTCATTTTTTAGATTGTGGTAATAACATTTAGCAGAAATATACCATCTTAACAGATTATAAATGTACAATACAGTATTATCTATAAATACAATATGATACAGTAGATCTCTAACTTTTTAAATCTTGCATAACTGAAATTTTGTACTTCTTAATTAGAAAAACACTCCCAATTTCCTCTTCCTTCTAGGTGCTGGGAACCACAATTCTGTTATTTTCTTTCAGAAATTTGACTAGATTATTTTAGATACTTTATCTAAGCAGAATCACACAGTATTTTTCTTTCTGTGTCTGACATTTTACTTAGCATAGTATCTTCCAAGTCTATCAATGTTATTATATATTGCAGGATTTCTTAATTACTTCAGGCTAAATAATATTCCACTGTGTGATTGTACCACATTTTAAAAATTGTATTCATCTATCAATGGACATGTAGATTGTTTCCACTTTTTGGCTATTGTGAATAGTTCTGTGATGAACATGAGTGCTAGTGTCTCTAAAATCCTGATTTTAATTCTTCTGGATAAAAACCCGTAATGGAATTGTTGGATCACATGGAAGTTCTAGTTTTAATTTTTAATTTTTGAGGAACTACCATGTTATTGTTTTCATGATGATTGCACCATTTCATATTCCCAACAACAGTATACAAGGGTTCCAATTTCTCCACAACCTCACCAACATATATACACGTTAGCTATCCTAAAAGTTATGAGATAATATCTCACTGTGGTTTTTACTTATATTGCCCTGATGATTAGTGATGTTGACCATCTTTTCATGGACCATGTATATAATTTTTGGAGAAATGTCTCTTCAATTTCTCTTGCCTGTTTTAAAATCAGATTTACAATTTTATTTTTGCTAGTGATTTATAGCAGTACTTCATATATTTTAGAAATTAACCCCTTATCAGATATATGGCTTGCAAATATTTTGTTTCATTCCAGATATTGGCTTTTCACTTTACTGAATGTATCCTTTCCCTTATGTAAACATTTTGTCCTGTGATATAGTCCAACTTACCTGCTTTGCTTTTGTTGTCTGAGTTTTTAATATTGTGTATATCAAATCATTGAAAGACTGATGTCATGAAGATTTTTCTCTCTATTTTCTTCTAGAAGTTTTACAGCTTCAAATCTCATGTTTAAGTCTTTAATTCGTTTTTAGTTGATTTTTGGTAAAGTATAACATAATAGCCCAATTTCTTTCTCCTTTTTGCATATTGATATTCAATTTTCACAACACTATTGTTGAAGAGACTGTCCTTTCCACATTGTGTATTCTTGATACCTTGTCAAAGATAAGTTGACCATATAAGTGTAGGTTTATTTCTGAGTTCTCTATTTTGTTCCATTGTGCAATAAGTCTGTCGAAAGTATAGTACTTTGAAAGTGCTATGCTATTTTATTATTAACTACTGTAGCTTTGGAATACATATTGAAATCAGTGATATGCCTCCAGTTTGGTTTTTCTTTTTGAAAATTATTTGGGCTACTCAGGGTGTTTTGTCCTTCCTAATGAATTCTAGAATATTTTTCTATTTCTGTAAAAAAAAAAATGACATTGTGGTTTTGATAGACATTCCAGTGAATCTGTAGATTGCTTTGAGTTGTATGAACATCTTAACAGTATTAAGTCTTCCCATCCATGAACTTCGGTTATTTTATTTATTTGTGTCTTCTTTAATGTATTTCATTAATATTTTGTAGCTTACAGTGTATGAGTCTTTCATTTCCTTAGTTATGTTTATTCCTAAGTATTTAAATTTTTGGTGCTATAGAAATGAGATTGTTTTTCTGATTTCTTTCAAAATAGCTTGTTATTTTTGTATAGAAACAACCGATTTTGTATGCTGATTTTTCATCCTGCAAATTTACTGAATTCATTTATCAGATCTAACAATTTCTTTTTTTGTGGAGTCTCTAGGGTTTTCTATATATAAGATCATGCCATCTGCAAATAGGGACAATTTTACTTCTTCCTTTCTAACTGGGATGGCTTGTATTTGTTTTTTTGCCTAATTGTTCTGACTAGAACTTTTAGTATGAGTAACAAGAGTAGGGATCCTTTTCTTTCTCCTTACCATAGTGAAAAATTTGTAGTTTTTCCCTGTTGATTATCGTGTTAGTTGTGGACTTTTATATGTGGACTTTACTATATTGATTTAATTTCTTTTTATTCTCAGTTTGTTGAGAGCTTTTATCATAAAAGGATGTTTAATTTTATCAATGGTTTTCTGCATCTATTGAGATAATCATACAATTTTTATTCATAGTCTCCTACATTAATTAGTTTTCCCATGTAAAATCGTCCTTGCATTCCAGGGATAAGTCCCACTTGATTGTGTTCTATGATCCCTTTAATGTGCTAAGGGGAATGTTTAGAGTAATAAACTCCTACATTAATAAAAAATAAGAAATAGCTCACATGAACAGCCTAATTTTATACCTTTCGCTTGAATTTAGTGTGCTAGCATTTTTTTGTTTCTGTTTCTTAGACAGGGTCTTGCTCTGTCAACTACACTGGAGTGCACTGGTGTGACCACGGCTCACTCTCAGCCTCAACTTCCCAAGCTCAAGCAATCCTCCCACATCAGTAGCCCCAGTAGCTGGGACTACAGACATGCACAATCACAACTAGGTAATTTTTGTAGTTTTTGTAGAGATTGAGTTCCACCATGTTGCCCAGGATAGTCTTGAAGTCATGGGCTCAAGTGGTCCTCCTGCCTTGGCCTCCCAAACTTGTGGGATTATGGGTGTGAGCCACCACACCTGGCTCTAGTGTTTCCTTGAAAATATTTGCATCTATGTTCATTAGGGATACTGACCTGTAGTTTTCTTTTTTGCAGTGTCTTTGTTTAGTTTTAGTAGTAAGGTAATACTAGCTTCATAAAATAAGTTTGGATGTATTGCTTTCTCTCCAATTTTTTTTGTAGAGTTCAAAAATAGTTGACTTAATTATCTAAATGTTTGATGTAATACACTAGTGAAGTTATGTGAGCTGAAGTTTTCTTTGTTGGAAAGATTTGCATACTAATTCAATCTTCATACTAGTTTTGGTAATGTTCAGACTTCCTATTTGCTCATGATTTGATCTTGTTAAATTGTACATTTATAGAACTTTTTCAATTTCTTTAGATCATCCAGTTTTGAAGGTATAATTCTACATAGTAGTTTCTCATGATTCTTTTTATTTCTGTGATATTAGTTTCAATGTCTCCTTCTTTATTACTAATTTTGAGTTTTCTCAGTCTGCTTGCTAAAAATTTGTAAATTTTTTGCATCTTTTTTCAAAAAGACTTCAATTTTGTTGAATTTTTCTATTGTTGTCTATCCTCTGCTTTATTTATTTCTACTGTATTATTTGTTATCTCCTTCCCTCTACTAACTTTGGATTGTGTTTGTTATTATTTTTAGTGCCTCAAGGTATAAAGTTAGGCTGTTTATGTAAGCTATTTCTTTTTCAATGTAGGAGTTTATTACTGTAAACTTTCACTTTAGTACTGTTTTTGCTGCATTTCATAAGTTTTGGTATGTTGTGTTTTCACTCTGGATATTTTCTAATTCTTCTTTTGATTTCCTCTCTCTTGTTGTTCGAAAGTGTGTGTTTATACGGCACTCTCATGCCTCTATTCCTCCTGTCCTGTCTTTTTCCTCTCAAATTCCAGCCACCTGGATCTTTCTGAACACAGACAGGCTACTATTGTCTGTTTCTGTGCTGACTTGTTGTATGGCAGTTTGGAAAGTCCCTCTGTGAAGATAGCTGGGTTGATATAGGACTAAGTCATTTTCATTCTCCTGTGAGTTACAATTCTATGCTACCTGGTTTCCAGCGTCTGAAAACAATTGTTTCATAAATTGCGTCCCGATTTCTTTTTCTTTATTTTAGATGGTCAATCTATTGCCAATTTGGAATTATAAGTGGTACTCTCAACTCTGTATAATCCATTTTCTTAAACATGTCTATAACATCCCTATGATTTTCCTCTCAATAGCATTTTCTAATTTATTTCTGTAACTCTGTATTCCAGTGTCGTAAATCAATCTGGTCTTCATTCTAATCTATCTAATATTTCCTTTAAGGCTACATTTTTCAAGTCTCGAGTTTCTGCTTTATTCTTTCTTCTAAATTTCCTTTATTTATGGATTCCCCTATCATTTTATAGATTCAATTTATGTTTTTATTTCACAAGTTTTAAGAATAAAGTCTTCATAATCTTTGAATTTTTAGCTGTTTTTTTCATAGTTTATGTTATCTCATATAGGTGAATTTGTCATTTTTTTTAAATTGCCTATGGATATCAAATCAGTAAGAGTTTTCATCTGTGAAAATCTCAGATATACCTGTGATCTAGATTAAGCAATTATCTTTAAATACTAGTTTATCATCATTATTATTTTGTTTTTGTTTTCTTTAGCCAGTCACCAGGAGTTCTCTCAGTCTGGGTTTAATATCTGTATGTTTACTTTTGAAACAGGATAATAATCCTGAACCTATTGCAGGCAGGAACTGAAATGCCATAACTGGAGTAGCCGGCTGCTTCATCTGGCTTCACTAGCTTGGACCCACTGCACTCTACTTCTCGCAGGGGTGTGGAACATAGCTGAGCGGGTGCAATTCTGTGTGGCAACTGGAGCAAAACTTTGTACAGGACCCACAGCAGCATCGATGGGGAATAACTGTGACTACCCCAAAGCCCAAAAGGAGTATTACAGGCAGTGCTGTTTTAGCTTTGCCATCTGCGGACAGCTTAAGTGTTTTACAGTGGACCCTCTGCCTTTTTGTGAGGGCAGACGGTCAGTGTGACAACCTTCTGTATCTCAAGCTCTTGTCCAGCATCCAGGAAAAATCAAGTCGCACAAGCAAAATGAAAGATTGTAAATGCAGGGGATTTTATTGCTGATGGAAGTGGGTCTTGGTGGGAAGGCAAGCTGGGAAGAGCACGGAGCAGGAGGGTATTCTTCCCCTAAAGTCCAGCTATCTCTGGCCAAGCTCTTCTCCAAAGTCCTGCCATCAAGCTATCTCTCTGAAGTCAAGCTGCTTCTCTTCAATGTCCAGCTGCTGCTTCTCATCTCTCCTTCTCTGCTCTTTGCCAATGGAGCTTGGGGTTTTTTACGGGTAAAGGATGCGGGGTTGGGTGGGCCGGGGTGATTTTGGAAAAGGCAACATTCAAGTGGGAAAACAGGGATGTAAAGTTTTTACTTTGGGCTACAGTTCCAGGCTTGAGGGTGGGGACCCTCGCCAGGACCCTGCCCTTTTCTGCCTAGAATCTCCCTGCCTCTTGTCCCTATCAGTTTGACGTGGATCCCAATACATGTTTGTGTATAATGCTTGGTTTTCTCTTATTTATTTAAAGTAACATATTTTTGCCAGTTGGGCTTAAGATTAACTTACTTTAGTTTGTCCACCTTTTCCAGATTATTTTTGTCCATACTTTCTGATTTTCAAAAAAAAAAAAAAAAAAAAAAAAAAAAAAAATTAGATTATTTCACTAAGAATAGCAGTGACTACATCAAATTAGTCCCAGTATAGGTGCTTAAATCCCAAAATGTCTATGTTCAATATATTTAATACAGCATTTCTGTGTGTGAGAATCAAGAAGGATATCTTTTCACATGGGTTTAGTTTGATATCTTGAGTAGAAGCTATGATATAAATGTAATATAGCTCTTCTTCTTTGTCAAAGCAACTTATATTTGTTAATCAACCAAATATGTTTTGATTATGTACATAACATTTTATATTTACATATTAAAGATACTCATTGATAACATTGCTCTATTTAAAAATATTTTACTATTTTACTATATACCAGAAATTATTGCAGATTTTGTATTCATCACATTAACTATCTGGAAAATTCTATGAATTCTGTTGGGATTCTCAAAGTCTATGAAAGAGATGGCATTTAAAATTATAATATGGACTATAACAGTTATGAAAGATATATTATGTATCATCAATTTTGTTTCAAGATAAACCAATAGTAGAAGTTGGTGGAGTATAGATTTTATATGTTTCACCACAAGTTGGTTAATTTTGAGCCTGGGTGATGGCTTCATAAGGGTTTACTATACTACTCTCCACTTTTTAAAGGGTTAAAAATTTTTACTACAAAATGTTTGAAAAACAAATATTAGATCTTCAGATTTCCTTAAAAGTGTTATAAGCAATCATGTAATTATGGCATTCACATAATTTCTTCATGACAGTTAAAGATACACATTTTTTCATCATTTAAACTAACCATTTATTGCTAAAGACTTATAACACATGTTTATTATTTGAAGTATAATATTTAAAAATTGTTTCTAAATACAAATGTGTTGAAAAGCTAACAAACCCTAAGCAGAAACCTCATGACAGAACAGGGCATTGCTATCCATTTTATTTATTGTTAATAATGTATTCACAAATGGACTGATGGTTTTAACTGAAGATTAATTTGAGGAAAACAGCAAATTTCTAAGGCCTTCTCTTTTTTTTTTTTGTTAGTTTCTTAATGTGAAATTTGAAAAAGAAATGCACATGTAACATTTTATTGTTGAAAATTAATTTTCAACAGAAATATATTCCCCTCTAAAGAACGACCTAGAAAGATAATTAGAGAGAAAGAAAAAGGTATGTAAGGATACATGGGAACACTATCTCAAATGAATGTAGGGAGGACTAAATTCAGATTGCACTAATACTGAAAACATAATGTCATTTGATACTTTTGAATGCCTTTTGGCATGCAGTGCAAGGACCACAGCTGGGCTTTTAGCTTGTTGATTGATAAATTTAATGAAACCATTCTCTTATATTGTTATTTGTCCTTTTTAAAAACAAAAGGAGTTTTCATGAATAGTTTGATTATCTTTTCAATGTTTTTCTTCTTCTTCAAGCAATTATTTTCCAGAACGTATCAATCAAGCAGAAAGAGAGCATTTTTAAAACATAGCTACAATTTTTCTATAGCTTCACTTTGACCTAGAAATAAATCATGACATTTTGTTTTAATTCGTCTAAGATTCTCTAACTTAACTTGAGGGTAAGCCAAACCACAGTTAAAAAATTTCTGCCTTCTTTAAAACAGGCTGGTGCATCCAGGGATGTTTAATGTGCCTGAGGTTGGAGGCAGTTTTAATCCATTCTGGAACTAGCTTGAATTGTTGAAGAAGCTTGTCTCCTTTGGCTATTGTTCAGGTCTGTTCAGGTCTGTTCCTGCAAACACTTAGTACACTCTAAAGGACAGAAAACATGGCCTCTTTCCTTTGATAGAATACATTTCTATTAGATAACGTATGCCTATATGCTGGAAGAGAGAGTAACGCTTTATATGTCTAATTAATCTCTATACATTCTCCACAAAATGTCTTTATATGTAGAAGAGGAGGACACAATTTTCTTTCATTTAATAATAACCTTTATCTATTTGCATTTTAGAAAGTAATAAACAACAATAAGTCCTTGGATATTAAAATATCTCTTATCTCTAACTGGAGATAAGATATGGCCTACTACATTTCTGGAGTCTGAACCACTTAGCATAAAGGCAGTACACAACACTCCATGCACACTTTTTTTTTTTTTTTTTTTTTTGATAAAGAGCAGTCTGCCCTCTTTGATTTATAGTTCTCATAAGGAATGTAATATATTTCATGATTAGTTTTAGTCCCAAGTTATTTGCATATTGAATAAGAGATTCAGAAAAGACTAGGAGAAAATATATTTTAGGTGCACCTTTATTTACATCTAATAATCAATATGATTTATACATTCAACACTTACCTATTTTAAATGAATCTCATGAAAATATATTGACAAGATAGCTATTATTTTAGATTATCTTTTGTATGTACTAAATTTAAAGGCAATTTAGAACTTGTTTTTGCCTATGCCTTATTTCAAGACCCTACTGTCTAGAAAAGTTAACTAGATGAATATAGATTTTAGTTTTAATTAAATGCAACCTCATCTTGTCTTGTTAGAGACCATTTCATGTACTTCTAATATTTGTGATGCCTAAATAAAACTACTGAGATACATTCATGAGCCCCCCAGAAGTGTAAGGACTTTATCATCCTTCAGGCTACCCTTGGCTGATGAGAGCTGGGAGACATGACAATGAAAGGAAGGAAAACCCTAAAGGAAGAAAAATCTGATTTTATTATCATATCAAAGCCAATGACCTACTAAGATACTGACTTTTCTTTCATTCCTATTTCACAGAATTCTAACTTCACTATCTTCTCAAGATTTTGTTCTCTGGACAATATTGCCAAATAAACCTTCATCTCTGTCTCTGCCAAAACAGTCTTTTATCTGGGGCTAGATTGCCTGAGTTCAAATCCTGGCTCTCTCTCATAATATAAGTTACCTTGAAGAGTTATTAATATCTTGGTACCACTATTTTCTTATATATAAAATAGAGGTTATTAGACATACCAATAGCAGTGTTATAAGGATTAAAATATATGACATATGTAAATTTCTTAGCATATTTTTTCAGCATACAGTGAGCACTATATAAGCATGTGATTTTATTTTACCTGTAACATGTTATCTAATCAAAAAATAACTTTATATCTCAGAAATATCCATGGTCACACAAATTTCTTATGACAGAGGCTCTTTTCACGATATTTTCCCACTTAGTATAAATGCTATCCTCTATATTTTTCAGGCTCTCTAACTTTCATAAAACAACTTTTTCTTAAAATTTATTTTTATATTAAAATAATTTATTCACAATTAAAGCATTTTGTACAAAATATCTTATTTTTCTGCAATACCTCAGAAAATGTGAGCAAAAGCTCTTAATTTGGACTAATTATACAAGTTAGTTTTCAACAATGACTACATTTATTGCATAACCCAAGTTTTAGAGTTTATTCTACAGTCTTTGAATTATAACTTGTCAAGATGGATTATGTGTGTGTATGTATGTGTATGTGTGTGTACATATATGTTTTAAGTATATGAAGAATATATACATATTATTATATTGTATGAAGAAAATGGCAGGAAACACTAGAAGTTTAGGTGATAGGATACAGGCTGATGACATATTTATTCACTCACTATGTAGACTTCAAAATCATTTTATTTCCTGTAATGAGACAGTATGTATCTTCCTCCTGAATTGGTGCTCATCCTTATAATTTACTATGTCCTGTAAGATACAGCAGGATTGATGCTGTGTAAGATCAAAGGCTAGAACCAAGACACACAAGACTTTTCTACTCTCTTGGAAACCGTGAGATTATCAAGTAAAATTTATTGCTATGAATGAGAAAACACATGTAAAAAAGCTGTCGTAGGTAAGGTCATCTAGACCAGTTAGTTTTGCCTGCCTATATATATATATATATATATATATATATATATATATATATACACACACACACACACACATCATGCTGACCTCAGACACATAAGGCTAGCCGAGATTAACCTAGTCTAGACAATCTCAAAAGAAACGTCTAGATGACAATACAGACAAGAGGCAGAGAAATACTAGGCAGAAAAGGGCAGGGTCCCTGACACAGCCCCACTCTAAAGCCTGGACCTGTGGCCCAAGGGAGAACATGCATTCCTGTTTTCTCACTCTAATGTTGCTTTTTGGTTTGCCCCACCCTCCTTATGTAGCCATAAAAATTTCAGGCTCCATGGGCAAATGGGCCGAGAAGGAGAGAAGAGAAGCAGCCAGATGTCGGAGAGAAGCAGCTTGACTTCAGAGGGACAGCCTGACAGTGGAACTTCAGAGAAGAGTTTAACCAAGGGCAGCCAAAATCCAGGGGAAGACCATCTTCCCACTCCACCCCTTTCCAGCTCCTCTCCCCACCGAGAGTCACTTCCACCGTTGAATAAAATTCTCCAGATTCACACCCTTCAACTTGTTCATGCAACCTGATTCTCCCTGTCCTAAAAGGACACACTGTAACACACACCTTCTGGGGCTCCAGTGTTCACAGGTGCTCCCTAGACGCTGCCACAGGGCTGCTTAAAATTCTACTCCTACAGTGCCAGGAAGTACTCTAACTGGCCCCTGCACCAACTCATCTATGTGCTCCCTTTCCCATGAGAGGTTGAGAGCTGTAGGCTGAATAAAAGAGGCAACCACTTCATCAGTGCTGCCAAGAGGTCAAAGGAGCTATCCCATTTCAATAACATGTAGGAATATGACTAATAATTAATAGCTATTTTCTTCAAGCAATTTGCTAAGTTTTGAATATTTCAGGTTTATTGAAGTATCACATATGAAGGCTACAGCTCACCCATTTTGGTGTGTAGGACCATGCACCTTGACGTGCATATATAATCACATAACCACCATCCAATGATTGTACAGACTATTTCTATCACCCTGAAGGGTTTCCTTGTGTTTAACTGTAATCACATCCCCCCAGCTGCTTTAGATTCTTGCAAGTATTGATTTGATTTCTATCTCTATAGTTTAGCCTTTCCTAAAATGTTTCATAAATGGAATCACACAGAATGTAGTCTTTTGAGTCTAAGTTCTCTTCGGATATTGCTTTTGTGATTCATCCACATCATAGTGTGAATAATGGCTCATTCTTTTTTATTCTGAATAGTATTATATAGATATACAATGATTTCTTTGTTCATTATGTAGTGGACATTTAGAATGTTCCTATGTTTTGGTGGTTATGACTAACACTGCTACAAACATCAGTATATAGGCTTTTGTGTGAATATAACAATTTCTTTTGCATGTTGTATATTAATATATGCATAGCTTTATAAAAAACTACCAAACTGTTTTCCAAATTGGCTCTACCACTTCACATTCCCAACAGCAATATATTCAAGTTCCAGATGCTTTGTCTGCTTGTATTTACCATTGTCATGTTTTTGTTTGTTTGTTGGACATTTCATGAGGTATGTTGTGATGTCTCACTGTGGTTTTAATTTGCATTTTCCTGATGACTAATGATAGTGAGCATCGTTACTTGGCCTTGTTTTAAATTCATATCTATTACATAGTAAATTGTCTTTTAATTATTTTACCCATTTTTATTATTTTCTTATTAGTAATTTTTCCATATTTCATTACTATTTTGGTTGTCATTATTTTATTAAGAGTGTTTTGCAAATATTTGCCCTGAAGCTATGGTTTACCTTCTATTTTTAAACACTATTCTTTAAAAGCCAATGAGCTTTTGAGTCCTATCTAAAAAATCACTGTCTTATCTCAGATCACAGAGATTTTTCTCTAATGTTTTCTTCTAGATAGAGGTTTTCAATTTTAAGTTTTACTTTAAGACTACTGTTTTCCATGAACATGGGATATGTTTTCTGAACTATTTGTTGAGTGATCACACTTTCTCTGTTGAATCACATTGCCAATTTTATCAGAAACGATTTGCTCTTATACATGTGTGTCTATTTCTGTATGTTTTATTTTGTTCAACTTACATGTGACAATTGTATTACCAGTACCATACTATCTTGAATCCTATAATTATGGCTTCATAGAAAATCTTAAAATCAGGTACTGAGTCTCCTAACTTTGTTTTATATTTTTTAAATGTTTTGGAAGATTTTAGGCCTTTTGCTTTTTCATATGAAGTTAAAATCAGTTTGTAGGCTTCGTCAAATGCCATACAGGATTTTTAAAAATTGTGTATAATCTATGGATCAATTTTAGAAGAATTCATGTCTTGACAATTTTGAATCTTGTACTCAATGAATATGATATAACTTTCCATTTGCTTAGATCTTTTCTAATAGTTCTCAATAATGTATTTTTAATTAAACAACTCATGCCCATGTTATTTATTAATGTTTTAGTGGTATTGCAAATAATATTTTTAGCATTTCAATATTCAACTGTTTACTGCTAGTATATTTAGAGATAACAAATTTTATAGGTTAAGCTTGTTTTCTGTAACCTGTCAAACTCATTAATTTTGGTAAATCATTTGGATCTTTCTATGTAGAGAATCATTGCCTCTGAGTAAAGACAGTTTTATTTCTTACTTTCCAATCTTTATTACTTGTGTTTTCTTCCTTGTCTTAGAGCACTGGTATGTATGCTGTAAGAAATGAGTTGTGAAAGTGGACATTTTTTTTTTACACTACTCATAAGAAAAAAAAAATGGTCCTTAACAATAGAATATGATGTTAGCTGTAGTTATCAATCAATATCCTTCTTAAAATTGAAAATTTTAACTTTCATTCATAATTTGAGGAGAGATTTTGTCATACATGTATATTGAATTTTGTCAAATGTATTTCAGGCAAATATCAAATGAAAAAAAGAAGTTGTTTTTTTTCTTTTCCCTTTTAAAACATTGGTATAGCTGGGCATAGTGACTCACATACGTGTTACTAGCCACTGGGAAGACTGTGACAGGAGAATTGCTTGAGGTCAGGAGATTGAGACCAGCCTGGGCAATATAGAAAGAACTTGTCTCTAAAAAAGTGTTCAAAAATTAGCCTGGTGTGATGATGCCTGCCTATAGTCACAAGTACTCAGAAGGCTGAGATGAGAGGATTGCTTGAGCCCACATAGAGGCTAATGTGGTGCAAGCATAGGAATTTGAGGCTGCAGTGAACTATGCTTGCACCACTGCACTCTCACCTGAGTGACAGAATAAGACCATTCCTCTTAAAAATTTTAATAAAAATTTTTGCATAAGTGAATTATATTGATTGATATTAGAATGTCATATCAATCTTGAATTTCCAGAATAAACCTCATTTACTCATATGACCAATTTGAGTATGCTAAATTAATTTGAGAGTAATTTTGAATGATTTTTACATCTGCATTTATGAGTGATATTGGTCTGTGGTTTTCTTTTCTTATAATATCACTGCCTAGTTTTGGTATCACTATAATGCTAGCTGAATAAAAAGAGTCAGGAGGCACTCTGACTTCTATTTTTCATAAGTTTTTTGTAAAATTGATATTTTTCCTGTTAATATTGTGTAGAATTAATTGGTAAAGCCATTTGAATTAGTTTTTCTAGTTGAAAGTTTTGACTATTAATGCAATGTCTTAATAGATATGGGGCTTTGGAAATATTCTTGAGTATGCATTGGTTATTTGTGTCTTTCAAAATTTAGAAAAAATTTCTGTCATTAAACCTATTGGTATAAACCACTAAGTTACAGAATACCCTGTTCTATGAGAACAGCTAACTGATACAGCCATTTATTTATTCATCTCTTCATCATTATATCTTTCAGTAGAAAGAACTAAAAGAGGGCACGCTTGCTTTTTAGCAAGGTTAGGAAGGTATCACAGAATTGTGACCAGGGTCATACGATGTAAATTGTAATTGTGCAGATGTAGAACAACCACTGAGAGGCTCTCTAAGCCCTAATGACATATTCTATATATTTATATGTTTATATATAAAAATCATTAGATTTGTTGAAGTCTAGACATCATATAATAAATATATATATTTCTATAATATAAACATATAAAATGTCTAGACTTCTGGAACAAATCTAATGATTTTCCCTGGCTTATCCCTCTCTAGCTACACTGACTTCTTTGCCGTTAATATCTCATGCTTCACATATTTCCACTTCGGAGCTTCCGTACCCACTTTTCCCACTACCTAAAACCTCATTTAGAATAAACCTTGAATGTTACTTCTCCGGAGAGATCTTCCCTAGCCATGCTGTCTAAAAGTGTTTCACTACCTTCTCCTATCTTCAAACTTCTTCTAATTTTCTTATACCATTATACGACATCGTACTATATATATTTATTTTATGTTTATGATAAAATGTTTATGTAACATATTGAACAGTAGTTTTAATAGTATGAAAGTGAATCATTGATAGTTGGAACATTGGAACATATCAGGCAAAAGTTAATTTATATAACAATACGTGTTTTACATACATGTTTCTGACACAGCATTCTTTTTGTGTCACTTCAACAGCTGGAAATCTCCACAGCTGGTGGCGTCACTGCCTAGGCTTTCCTCCAGCCCACTGGGCTCGCCCTGCCCACTCAGTCCAACAGGCTGTGGCACCAGCCACAGCTTTGCATTCAGCCCCTGGCTGGTCTGGGTATGCCACGACCAGCTTTTGCCTTGGGCTCCAGTGTCAGGATGAGGGGGATATGATGGCACCCGTAAACTTAGAGATATCAGCAACCACAGAGCCCCCAAGGGAGGGGTCACAGCTTTTGCTTGGGGATTCCTGAGGTCTGAACCACCAGGGAATGCCACAGTTTTCTCTCTCATTTCTGTCACTTGCAGCTTGGTGAATGAGAGTGTGTTATAACAGTTTGTTCCTGCCACTCATGGCTTGTTGAACAGGGGCATGTTATAGCTCTGGCGCAGGGAGTCCTAAAGTCTGGGATTCCAAAATGATCACAGCTTTTTACTCCCTAGTCCCATGAATGGGAGCATATTACAGCTCTTTTCCTTCATGCTGCCCACAACTTGCCAAACTGGCCAGGAGTGTGTTACAGCCCTAATTTGCTCCCACCGTTTGGCGGGTTCTGGGTTCTTGTCACATGACTAAGAAGAATGAGGTGTGCAGACACTGAAGATTGAGCAAGGGAGAGAAAAATATTGAGTGACAGAAAAGCTCTTGAGAACAAGAAGAGAGCCAAAGTGGGTAGCCCCCTGTGTGAGTGGGTCCTGAAATCGGCTTGGCGTCTATGTAGCTGAGTCCAGAGGTTTTTATAGGTTTGGCATGAAGAGTCGTGGACTGTGAATAGCCTTGGAAAAGGCAACATTCAATTGGTTTAAAAGCACTATTCAGAAAGAACCAACTGGGAAAGAGTGGGTAAATAGGAATAGAAGTTCTCAGTCTAATAGCGGACTATATCCAGAACTGGGAGCTCAGTTTTCAGGCTTTAATTTGTCTTTAGTTTGAAGGTTTGAAGGTAGGGTTTCACTGGAAACCCACCTGCGTCTGCCTAGGAATTTGTCTGCTTCCTGCTACTATCATTTATACACTATTTTACAACCTTCCTTTAGTATATATGCTTCACAAAGGGAGGAACTTTATTTTTCTCACTGTTTTGTTTTGCTTTCTGCTTTATCTCTAGCAGCTAGAACAGAACTTGATACATTACAGGCATTCAATACATATTACCGAGCAAATAAGTAAGGGTATAGCAATCTTCTTAAGAGCTGTAAATTGTTTTCTTATTTAGAATTATGAAATCTGGCTTTGATTATGAAATCCTCTTACTACTATATTTGATTACATTACATTATTTTTCTGATATTTTATTTTTTAATTCTAAAATCTAAATTTTTAATTTTTTATATAAATTAACTTCTGCCTGGTATATTCAAATGTTCCACTATCAATGAACATCAAATTCTTTCTCTTCACATCATCATTAACGAAGAGATCTCAGACATTTGACTGGGATCTGACACTTCACAGTCACGGATTGAGGTTCTCTCTTTTCTTCATAGGATAAAAGCCATAGAAAGTTGAAGAATCAGCTCTTCAGTTCATCTCTATATAATTTATTTAATATTCAAAGGCAAAAATGTGAGGGAAAAAAAGTCAAATGTTCTTCTGTCTATAGTCCACCTACAGTTCTCACATTGACAAGATTGTCCAGACATTCCACTTGGTATACGTATTTTTTTCCAACTATCAAAATTTGACCACCCAGATGAGCTCTCTTCTCATAGAAACTGTATTGCCCCTTTCCACATGTCATCATCCTTTATGCCTGCTCAAAAGTCATAAGCTTTCTTTTATCCCAAACTGGAGCCTTTCCCTCTAAATCCTTAAGCCCTTTCCCTCAGAAATCTTTAAGCCCCTGACTCTACAATCCCTTCCATTTCTTCAGGTTACAGAGAGGGATTAGGAGAACTTTATACTGAAAAAAATAGGCCAGGAAAGGACATCCATCATGGTCATAAGGATATAGACACAGAGAGATAACTTACATTGTCTCCTGCTTTGACATCAGGTAAAACTAATAGCAAAAACAAACAAACAATCAAAAAACATATATATTTTTACCCTGATATTAGAAATGTTAATATTCACATACTCTGTTTTTTAAAAAACTTTTATATTAGGTTCAGGGATACCTGTACTGGTTTGTAATATAGGTAAACTTGTGTCACAAGTGTTTGCGATACAGATTATTTTGTCACCCAGGTACTAAACCTAGTACTCAATAGTTAATTTTTCTGATCCTCTCCCTTTTTCCACTCTTTACCCTGAAGTAGGCCTCAGTGTCTGTTGTTCTCCTCATCATTTAGCTCCTACTTATTAGTGAGAACATTGCAGTATTTGCATTTCTGTTTCTGCATTAGTTTGGTACAGATAATGGCCTCCAGATCCATATATGTTCTTGCAAAGGGCATCATCTCATTCTTTCTTATGGATGCATAGATTATATGCTTTATGTATTTTATATTTGTAACTTTGTTGAATAATATATTTTGTGTAAAATAAATTATTGATATGTTTTGATGATAATGATAAACATTAATATAGTTTACTTCTAAAATTATAATAATGTAGTTTACTTCTTAAGCTGGTTGTTTCTAATTTAAATAGGCTTCATGTTGTTCTTTCTTATAATTCTAATTCCATTTTTCCTGTTATATTTAACCTTCTACAATCCATATCTAACCTCCCTTCTTCTTATTCTCATCTCCACAGTTAAAGAAGTAGAATTTTAAAATTATGTTTTCTGTGCATTTATTTAGATTGATAGCATCTTTAAAAATTGCTATTTCTCTTATCTCTAATCATCTTTCCAGAATTCATCCATGTAATACGTTAACCATAGAAAACACTTTGTGTACCATCTCAAATCAGACCCACTCAGTACCCTTGAGGAGAGCAGAATCATACTATTCTCGCATTACTGTTGACAAAACAGGACAGTTAAGAAATATATGTTCATACCGACTGGGGTTGCAGAGATAGAATTCAGGCCCCTTGCCCTACTTTTCGGTTCTATCCCTATAATATCAAAGAGTTCCTCTTGAATTATACTACGAAGTTTCCCAGTATTACATTGTCAGGAGCTATGTAAAAAAAGCTAGTCACTAAAGACTACATAAGCTAGGGTTTTGTATGAAATCTATATACATTATAGAAAAAGCAGAACTATAATTTGCTTCCTGGCAGATCTCTGGGCACGCCAAGCTGCAGAGATTGGATCAGAGATTGACTGCAAGGGGCATAGGGGACTTTTTGAGGTGATGAGTGTATTCTAAACCTTGATTTTGGTAATAGGTTGACTTTCCTCCAATAAACTGGGCCATACACTTAAAATGAATAAAAACATTTGGATGTTTACTACAGCTTAGTAGAGTTTAAAGATAAATATTTTCAGGAGGCTGTTATCTCTGTATCAAGAATATAAATACAAGATATTGTTTAATATTTTAATTTGTTGTCCACTGTGGTTAATCAATTAACATTTTCTTTTCTTTCCCTTTAGATTACCTGGCAACTGGTTTACAGCTAAGCCAGTGGTTAAAAGTGCAGAGCCATGTGTTTTTCTCCCATCTGACCTGATGCAGTAATCACAAGGGTACTGTTGCATTATGTGGAACATGAAATGAGGCCACATTTCTCCCTGGTAGAGAATAAATAGCAAATGCATTTAGGACAAATCGCTAGTATTTGATGTCTAATCCTTAAGATTCGTTTATTACCCAAGGAAAAAAAAAAGGCAAACTGTATCTACTTCATCACAAAATAATTTGACAAAAATTTTTGGTTGACAAATTTCTATATATTCATTTGAAAATAGGAAAGCCAGGGTGCATTTGACAGTGGGTTGAAACAATGTAAACCAAAAGGTTTGTAAAAGAAGATAAATGAAGCATGCTTAAGCTTAAGTTCTTTATCATGGTTCTTCCTCATTCACAGCCTTGTAAATAACTTGTGACAAACATTTTCTCTTGTCAGATACTATTTGGTCTTTGAAATTATTGTTGGTACTACTTAAAAAATTCCTATAAGAATGTATTAATATATAACACAGAAAAAATAACACAATGAATTTTTATGAATCCAGTATTCAGTTTCAACAAAGTAAATATATTTTGCTCTAAGTCTGTATCTACTTTTCATCTCATACCTCACCTTAGATATATTTTCAGGCCAATATAGATAACATATTATTGCATTTATAGATCCTTCAGTATGTATCTATAAGAAACTTTAAAAATACTTATTCCAATATTTTTATGATTCCTAAAGTAGATATGTATGATTCTTTAATGTTATGAAAAACATAGTATTCACATTTCCTCCAATATCTCATAGTATTTTTAAATCAGAGTCAGTTTGTTTGAATTGGTAAAGAGAGTATACACATTGCATTAAATTGGTATACTTTTATTTTATTACAAATTATTCAATAAAGAAAGCCAAGGTATTGACTCTATATAATTTTGCATATTCAAGATTTTGCTTATTGATTTTGCTTATTGTATATTGTAACCTTTTGTGTCACCCAAATGGTCTGCAGATATCTTTATTTCCTGTGAAAAAGCAGAGGGTTGATCTAGTAATTTATGTCCTACTTTTTAGTAAGAAAACTTCATAGGAGGAGTTGTAAGCTTTCAATTGTATCACATCAACAGAGGATCATGATGTCTGGTTTTTATTCTCATTGTTATTACTGTGACTGATATAGTCAGTTAGTCATTTTACGTTTTTAGTATCAATGTAAACTTATAATGAAACCAATACCTTTATTATTACTGAAATTACAATTACTAAAACGTTTGAAGATGTCCTTGCCTGATTTTACTTCTTTAGTATCAATATAAACTTATAATGAAACCAATACCTTTATTATTACTGAAATTACCATTACTAAAAACATTTGAAGATGTCCTTGTCTAATTCTTTTTTTACTTCCCATATTATTTTTAAATTTTTCATATTTTAATGTATTTAATTATGACAAAATATTCACAATATTAAACTTACCATTTTAATCATTTTGAAGTGTACAGAAAAATATAAAACATTTCATAAATTTGCATGTCCTCCTTGGTCAGGCATCATGCTAATTGTAATTGCTGCTAAAGCAACACCTTACATTTCTTTTTTTTTAGGATGTATCTGAATTGTCTATATTACAAAATTAGTGCTTCATAAAATCCTATTTAATGATTCCTGATGGACTTTAAACATTTTTCTTGCAAATGTGTTTCACTATGTTTCAGCATTTTGTCTTTTGTCATTGTTGATCATAGCATTTATTTGTCATAGACATTTTTGACAAGTTACCTAGTAAAATTAACTTTTATTGCTTCTACATTGTAAGTCTATTTTACCTACTTTTAGATTTATAGATGAAGCCATACATGTTTTCTTCTAATATTTTTGTATACAGCAAGAAGATAATTTTGTGTTTTCATATAATTATGCCATTATCCCAATACCACTTATGATAAAGTACATTTTTTATTCACTAATTTCTGATGCAACCTTTATGACACACTAAATTTATATTTGCAAATGTGTCTATTTCCAGATATGCTATTCTGGTCCATTCATAGTGTAATGTCTTGGTGTCTTAACTATAGAAGATACATAATACATTTCCTATAGGACATGGCTAGCATGCCCTTTTCAGAATTTTTATGGTCACTGTATTCTTCCTTGTTTCTCCATCTCCATGAATCCTGTAATAAACAGATCAAAAAATGGTGTTTATATTGCAATTATATTACATTTACAAATTGAACTTTTTTATTGATATTCACATGGACAATTGTTTTATAGTCTCTTGTACAATTTTTATCAGATTTTGTAATCAATATTATATTCACCTCATTACAAGAATTTTCAAAGTTTTGTTTCCTTTACTTATGCCTTAACATTGCTGATGTTGTACTAGGATTATCTTTAAAGTTCTTTAAAGTAATTTACTAGTGAAAGTATTTGAAGCAAGTCAAATCATTTTACCATAATATGTGTTGGTTTTGGATGTCTGGGAAAAGATTTTCAGAGATGTGGTATTTCTTTTCAACTAGGAGACATAATTCTTATTTTATTTAAGAAAATTTCAATCAAATTTTTAAAAATGTCTATTCTTTGTTCTTGCTTTTGTTTTATTTTTTTTAATATGTATATTAGAACTACTTTCCCTCACTTTTTTCTTTCAACTTCTCCCTCATTTTATGTCTTTCTTCATTTGCTTGATTTTAACCTCAATTTTTCTATTTTCTACTACCTATTTATTTTACCATATTATTTAGAATATGTATTCATTTTCATTGTCTACTTAGTTTTGTCTTCACTTTTTAAATTTATATCTAAATCATTCCTGAACTCTGAGAGATGTATTTTTAATCTCCTTTATTGACATTATTAAAAAATTTTTTTCTAGTTCTCATTTATTATTTTTTTCATAAATTAATTGTTTATTTTGAAATATTAAGCTACAGTCTTCCCACCACAAAGTGTTAAGTGGGAGGTTCATGTTATTTTGGTATGTCTTTGCTGTTTGGAAATAGTTTATTTTGCTCATAGTAGTTAATAAGTCTCATAAGAACTGATGGATTTATCAGAGGTTTTCACTTCTGCTCTTCCTCATTTTTTCTTGCCACCATCATGTAAGAATTGCATTTTGCCACCTGCTGTGATTCTGAGGCCTCCCCAGCCATGTAAAACTGAAAGTACAATTGAGCCACTTTTTCTTCCCAGTCTCAGGTATGTCTTTATCAGTAGTGTGAAAATGGACTAACATAGTTAATTGGTACCCGGAGTGGTGTGTTGCTGAAAAGATACCTGAAAATGTAGAAGTGACTTTGGAACTGAGTAACAGGCAGAGGTTGGAACAGTGTCAAAGGCTCAGAAAGAGACTGGAACATGTGGGAAAGTTTGGAACTTCCTAGAGACTTTTTGAATAGCTTTGCCCAGAATGCTCACAGCAATATGGACAATAAGGTCTAGGCTGAAGTGGTCTTATATAGAGATGAGAAACTTTTTGAGAAATGGAATAAAGGCAACTTTTGTTATATTTTAACAAAAAACTGGAAACATTTTGCCCCTGCCCTAGAGATTTGTGGAACTTTGAACTTGAGAGAGGTAATTTAGGGTATCTGTTAGGAGAAATTTAAGCAGCAAAACAATCAGGAGGTGACTTGGGTTCTGTTAAAGGCATTCTGTCTTATAAGGGAAGAAGAGCATAAAAATTTGGAAAATTTGCAGCCTGACCATGAGATAAAAAAGAAACACATTTTCTGGGGAGCAATCAAAGTTGGCTGCAGAAATTTGCATAAGTAACAAGGAGCCTGATGCTAATCCCCAAAACCATGGGGAAAATGTTTCTAGACCCTATCAGAGACTGTCATGGCAGCCACTCCCATCACAGGCCCAAAGACTCAGGAGGAAAAAGTGGTTTCATGGGCTGGGCCCAGGATCACCATGCTATGTGCAGCCTAGAGATTTTCCACTCTGTGTCCCAGTTGCTCCAGCCATGGCTGAAAGAGGCCAACATACAGCTTGGGCTGTGGCTTCAGAGGGTGGAAGCCCCAAACCTTGGCAGCTTCCATCTGGTGCTGACCTTGCAGGTGCATGGAAGTCAAGAATTAAGGTTTGGGAGCATCTACCTAGATTTCCAAAGATTTATGTAAACACCTGGATGCTCAGGCAAAACTTTGCTACAAGAGTTGGGTCTTCTTATAGAACCTCTGCTAGGGCTTGCACTGTGCACCTAGAAAAGCTGCAGATATTCAACACCAGCCCATGAAAGCAGCTGGGAGGGAAGCTGTACCCTGCAAAGCCACAGGGGGCGGAGCTGCCCAAGACCATGGGAACACACGTCTTGCATCAGTGTGACCTGGATGTGAGACATGGAGTCAAAGGAGATCATTTGGAGCTTTAAAATTTGACTGGCTTGCTGGATTTTGGACTTACATGGGCCCTATAACCCCTTCGTTTTGGCCCATTTCTCCCATTTAAAATAGCTGCATTTACCCCATTACCTGTACCGCCATTATATCTAGGAAGTAATTTGCTTGCTTTTGATTTTACAAGCTCATAGGAAGAAGGACCATGCCTTGTGTTAGATAAGACTTTGGAATGTGAACTTTTGGGTTAATGCTGAAATGAGACTTCAGTGGACTGTTGAAAAGGCATGATTGCTTTTGAAATATAAGGTCATGAGATTTGGAGAGGCCAGGGGTAGAATGTTACGGTTTGGCTGCATCCCCACCCAAATCTCAACTTGAATTCTATCTCCCAGAATTCCCACATGTTGTTAGAGGGCCCCAGTGGGGGCTGATGTTTCCCATGCTATTTCATGATAGTTAGTAAGTCTCACGAGATCTGATACGTTTATCATGGGTTTTTGCTTTAGCTTCTTCCTCGTTTTTCTCTTGCCACCACCATGTAAGAAGGGCATTTCACCTCCCACCATGATTCTCCAATGTGGAACAGTAAATCCAATTAAACCTCTTTTTTCCCCCAACTTGGATATGTCTTTATCAGTAGTGTGAAAATGGACTAATACAATCACTGGCTAGAAAAAAAGTGAAATTGTATTTATTACTGCCATGCTGACTTGAGTTTCAGTAGTCAAAGAGAAAATCATTATGAATAAGGAATCACAAAACTGTATAAAATTCTGCATCTTTGGCTCACCAATTTGGATGATGTTTGATAAGCAATAAGTATGCCGTATTATTCTTTTCTAGTTACTCTCTTTCTAGTAGATGCATAACTCTACAAAGATACTGGAGTTCAAGCTTGGCAAAATACATAAGCTATTAGTGAAACCCAGGGTTTCTGATAAAAGGAAAACCATGCTGCAGAATAAAGGAAAAGATGCTGGGATTAAGATCCATGTCCTGAAAATATGCCTAGGAGATGTAGAAGGCAAGGGTAATCCAGTGTCTCTACAATGTATCAAAGTTTGAAAGAACGCCTCTCATTGGACGAGAACATGAATGGGGAGGGAAATAACTCGAGGGTTAAAATCTCGCTGCTCCCTCCCTATATGGATTCCTTCTCTGGATTCTCTCCACAGTATTGTGGGAGCCGTCTCTCTTTCTCTCTCTCTGCCTAATAAATCGCTTCTCCGCAAAACTCATTGGATCCACGATATTTTTTTGAAGAGCAAACTCACCACACCTCCAGGGCCCCTTTCCCCATTCTTCAGGGTAAGAGAGGACAAGAACCTCAGATCAGGGAACTAGGAGCATCTTTGGGACACCCCCTCCCACCCCCTCTTACAATATGACTAATCAGGAGTGACTTTTATGTAAGAAAGAGATACAATAGTCTATAAACAGAGCAGGTTCAGAGATGATATAATTATTGTAGCTACACTATAAGGACTTCAAAACATGGATATTTATACATGATAGATAAAAGAGAAAAGGGAAAGCAATGGGGATTAAATAGATAGAAAATATTAATAGAATGCATGTATGTTTTATAAGAGAAAGGTTAAGTGGGTCGCATGAATGTGACAAATAGCAGACCAAACATTGCCTAGAACATATATTGAACTCAGAAATACAGTATTAGAAAAATACACAAACAGAAACACAGAAAAAGAGTAGACACCTAAAACAGAAAACATAAGAGATATGCAGAATATAGAGGATATAGTTTAAGAAAAGGTGGGGGTAGTTCTAGAGGAGAATGCAGAGAGTTAGAATAGAAAAAAAAAACAAAACTGGAAAAAATAATGGCGAATGACTTCCTGTGTCAGTGGAAAGATATTGCCAGTGAATTCAAGTAGGAAAAATACAAAGAAAAACATACCTATGTGTATTATAATCAAATTGCTAAAAATCAAAGACCAAGTGATGATATTAAAAGAAGCTGGAGGGGAAAAATTATGTATAACATTTAATGAAAAAGATACATAACTGACAGCTAAGATATTGATGGAAAATGGAAGTCAGGAAAAAATAAAAATATACCTGAACTAAATTCAATTAGCTCAGAAGCTTAGGAAAAACAATTCATTGGCTGTCTTCCCTCTTACTCCCAGCCAGTCACCCCCATGCACCTGATCTCCATATGGATTAGGGCTAGGAAAGTTCAGAAAATGTATGGGAAAACAAAAACATAAATTATCTGTATTGTGGAAAATGAAATAATAATGTTGGCAGGGGAAATAGTTACCTGGTGTTTCAGTCAAACAGATAATTGGTCAATAAATTTCTATTGTTTTTAAGCCACCTAGAAAACTACTACGTTGCCCTTGTTCTCAATTCCTTCACTTGTTTTTGTTATCCTTCATTGTATAACATGTATTTTAAGAATACTCCTTGAATTTCACTTTTGTTTAATGAGGGAAAATACCTGCATCTCCGTACTCACTGTGTATCCTACAGTTTAACAACATAAGATGTAGTTCATGCCATTCAGTAGCTTACTGCCTTATATATGTTTTAAGACCCAATGCTTATAAGTTAGTGAAAAACAAGACGATAAACACCACCTACATTATAAATTACTCAGAGCAAATAATATATCTGCAAAACCACTATAAAAAATAAACAAGAAATGTATCAATAAATATAATTTAAGCAGAAGCTGAAAGGATGGGAAAAATTTCAGCTTATAAAGGAGAGAAGATGGGTTTCAGTAAGGAAGCAAATTGAAAAATGTTGCTATAGGCAAGTACGTGGTACACAGAATGACGATACCAACTCTAGAGAAACGTTCATACTTGGGAGTAGTGGAAAATACACTTGTCTAAGTGGAAGATAAAAATAATGCGGAGAATCAAAAAAAAAAAAAAAATGAAAGAAAGGAAAGAAAGAATAAAATTTAAATATGCTTAGAAGACAACTGGGAGCTGTCTTATTTTTTTTTTTTTTAACACTAATAGAATGGAACGATCTAAGGGATATTAATTCAGAGATCGTGTGCAAGATAAACTAGAGTGAAAGAAAGAAAAGAATAGTCAAAGAAAGGACTCAAGAGGAGAGTCTGGTGGTTATTTTAGAAAACTGGTTAAAGAAGCCAGACTCTTTATGTTACGGGCCTAAATAAATGCCACTGACCTAGGATGATCAGCTAAATTTTTTGTGTCCCTTAAAATCCTGATTTCTCTATGGCAGTTTAATTCTTCTCTTTCATCTCAGTTCGATTTAATCCACTGGCATCTATTTCAGGAATCTTTTCACTGATAATAAAAAATTTCTGCCTAACCTTGGAAGACTTTGAATAAACTTTAATTTTCAAAAGCACTTAACATCCATGGCATATATTTATAATTCTCACTGTTAAGATTCAGTATTGAGAAAATGCCAAGCTTGACATTTTCAGCTATATTACCTTTAATTTCCAAGCTGTATTAATTTTGCTGACTGTAGTAGCTTTCTTTTCACCTCATTATTGTCTCTTTTCTTGAGACTACTCTAGCTAGCATGTATTTCTGAGACAGGTGAAATCTATGTTTTTATACTTTTTCCTTTCAATTTTACCTATCTCAACCTATATTTCTCTTTTAGAAAATGCACCCTCTTCATATTCAGATTTCAAGGGTACTTCTTATGGCATAATTGATTTTGAGGATGGCTTGGCCTGATACTTCTATTTAGATTGAAATTTAAGGAAGTAATTTGAGATGTCACTCAAATTGCAATATCATCAGTATTATATGGCAATTTTTTTCTTTGAGCAACAACATTGAAAATCTATTATTTTAATAAAGAAAAATATTGGTTTTTTGTAGATATTTTTATTTTTAAAGAAAAATTATAGAATACGTGTTTTTCCCATAAAATATAAGTTTGTAATAAACAATCCCTTGAGCTATTTATGCAAATCTAGCCCAGGGAAAATACAGGGAACAGGTAAGTTTGAACTGAAAGACACTGAATATCCCAAGTGTATTCATTGAGAGTCACTCAGATTTGCAGAATCATAAAAATTGATCAGTATTGAGAAAAATTAGATGATTGAAGATTATTTAGAATTTTTTTTTTTTAAGAAATAAAACATTTTGGAGGTGATTTGTTTTCAGATGTAAAGTTTTGATAATTCCATGAATCAGAAATATCTGGGCATTAATTCTTTTTAAAATTCCCATCTGCTGTTGCAAAACCGGTCTATATAAATAGTTAAATATAAATAGTTACATGGTAACCTGTATTGCATTTTAATACTAAATTCCTACGTTAGTTACTTTGTACTGGTATATACTATCCTTGCCAAAAATACTATAAATTATTCTAATACAATTTTTTTCAAAGAAAACTTGGGACTAATTTTTAGCTGTATCCATTGTATAAATATAAATTGCAATTAATATAACTTAATGCAAATTAATATAAATTGTATATTTAATTTTTTGACTTTTTACCTCTATAATGAAATACAAAATTTATTTTAATTTTGTCAAGTTTCTCATGATTACTTTTTCACCAAAACTGCATGTAAAAAACACTTCTGTATTAAATATGTATTTTCTTTGTACTTGGTAATATTATCTATCTTATATCATAAACTATAGTGATGTTAAAATTTGAAAATATGCTTATTTATGAGACTATAACTCTTGAAGGCAGAGGATAAAAAATATTTAATAGGAAATGGATTCTAAAACAATTTTAACTTAGTAATATGTACTTGGTAGGTGCTTAATAAACGTTTAAATAAATGCATGAATTATTTATCTTGCTTATTAATCATTTGCTATCCCTGAGTTTGTTTCAGTAGAGGAACATTGGCTTCTAGGCAATTAATTTCAATTTAAATCAGTACATAGTTCTCTCTGGACTTTACAAAATTAAATCAACTAAAAATTATTCCCTGTTAAAATAAATGCATTTGTTTCACAGGTTTATATAAGAAAATGTTTTCCTAGATGATCCATTCATTGCTGAGTACATTCTGAAATTCTTGTTAAGCGCTGTGATTGATTTATAATCACCTAATTTAGATTTTCATTATTATTCTGGATTTTTTTTTCTATAAAAAAATGACAGTTACAATAGGATTATGATTCCAAATTACTATGGAAGGTATTTTTTGAGCTTGGTCGATATGGCTTATGATCACTTGATGATATTTTGGATGAGTATATCTTGTTTTGATTCACAATGTATGAACATTAAGGGAATACATCAAGAGCAAAAAACTTTTATGTGGTTTCTTGCTATAATAAACACTGAATCGTATTCATTTGACAAATTTATACTTCAGTATTTATAGAAAAAAATTAACTTAAACCAGTGGTAGCATCATAATATCGGGAGGAACTTTTTGAAAATATACTGAATTGCACTGTATAAGAAACTCTATAGAGCAGGAATGGCGTTCTGCTGTATGACATTCGAAATTTTGTCCAGGTGATTGCTACATACAACCTCATTTTCTTAGCTCATTTTGTGCTGCTATAACAGAATACCTGAGGCTGCGTAATTTGTAAAGAAGAGAAATTCATTTGTACCGTTCTGGAGGCTTCGCAGTGTAAAGTGGAGGGCCCCACATCTGATGAAGACCTTCTTACCACGTTACCCTTTGGCAAAAGGCAGATAGGCAAGAAAGCACACAGGAGAAAAAAGGAAGGGGGCTGAACTTATCCTTTTATCAAGAACCCTCTCTCTGGATAAGGAAGCCACTCCTGAGATAAAAAGAGCATTATTCCATTCACGAGGGCAGAACCCTCCTGACCAACTTAACCTCTGAAAGGTACCACTTCTCAACAATGCTGCATTGGGAATGAATTTTACCACACATGAACTCATAGGACACATACTACTAACATTAGCACCCATTAGTACCACTGCATTATAGGCACACATGCTCACACTAGGGGTACACATTTATTTTTCTGGCCAAACTCCATACTTAACCTAGTTCCTGTGTTTGTTTCTTGATACTCTGGAAATAAGGTCAGTAAACCTAATTATTAGGTCAATAAACCTAATTATTAATATATCTTGGTGATGGTGATACTGAGTACTGTTTTTTCAGGCTAAGTGTAGCTTTATGACAATTAAGAAAGAGCCAACTATTAATCTTAGAAACATTAGTTAATATAAGAAGCCAGGAATTTAGATATATGTATGTGTATACATACGTATGTGTGTATACATGTATATGTATAAATGTTTATAATCCCTTCGTATCCCTATGTTTTATTCTCCACTTCTCATAAGAAATTTCACAATTGCCTTTCCTCTATTTCTAACTTCCTGAATTGATTCTTCATTTCAAGGAAGTTTATGCTTTCCAGCGGAGTTTGCAAATCCTTCTCTTTAGAACCAGAATTGAGAAAATTAACTAATACTTACCAAGGGTGCCAAATCATAACCCCCTTTGAAGTAGGTACTTAAGTTAAAAATAATTATGCTTCGTGCACATTGAGCACGACTTTGCAGAACAACACACTAGGCTTTGGTATTTGGATTCAAGGCTGCCATCCTAGACACAGAAAAGTTCGGCATTCATTTGGGAATTTAATGTGAAATTTCTGCTCCACAGTAGCACGTGTTACTAGCTAGTGACTAACCAGTTCAACCACATCTTCCCTAATCCAGCTAAAATCTGAGACACGCATGTGGGAAAGAGGCAGGAGAGTGGTGCAGTTGGCAAGAGATTTGAACTGGCAGGAACCAGAAATAATGTAGGGATAGATTCTGATATTTGCATTTCCAGTGTGAAAAATGCATGAGCCTCTCTTACAGCACTCTGTACTAGCTCCTCATTTAGAACATTTTTACCTTTTCCACCATGATGTTGCATGTGTGCACTCTGATATATCCCAGAGGAATATAAAAATAATTACTGGAAATGTGCTATAGTATGAAATATAATAGTACCTAAAATAAGTTATATAAATCTACATAGGGAAATGATATTCACTTGAAGTAATGTTAAAAAACTTTGCATTAAAAATCATCAAAAACCTAACACATGTACATAGGTTAACACCCGTGAGAGATCATGCCTCCTGACCTAGATGGCCTTAATGTTCCCCTCAGCTTGACTAAACTTTCGCCAGGCTTCTTTTTGACTTCAAGCTCTTGACCTCTCTTTTCCTCGAGCATTTACTTTAGAAAACTTGTAATTGTGAATTCTTTCTCTGCTTCTTTGAGATGTAAATCTTTTTAAGGCTGTTGCTAGGTTTACAACCTAGGAATGTTTCTCAAGGATCTGGAAGGCACTCCTTTGAAATGCAATCATCAAGACAGATAGTGTCACAGATGGTTTCTGTGGTATGGTAGGAGCCTACATTCTACAGAGCCCTGCTCCAAACTGTAAAACTGTCTCCTGTCCTAAAGATAGGGAAAAGTTAATTGGCCTTTAGTTTAAGGCCAGTTAACCAACACAGGTGGCCGATAGTTCCTCCCATCTTAGCTCTTAAAATCTTTACAGCTCTTTTTTTCAATTCGGTGTAATTTAGACTGAGTTCTAGACTTTCTTTTTGCAAGAGTCTTGAATAAAGTCTTTGTCACCTTTTAAACTTTATTCTGTATGATTTTTATTTTCCCATTCTTCCTCCACTTCACTTTCATAGACTTAAAACAAAATAGTACTATTTATGATAGAAGTAATAAAGTGAAAGATGCCAAGGCTACAAAAACTTAATGTCTTATTAGCAGAATTTAGAGAGTGATGGATTACATGTCTAAGAAAGTTCAAATCAGAAAGAAAGTTGATGAATTAACACAAGAGCAGAGTTCCAGGGGAAGGAGAAAGGAGTCTCTGGTTCTGAGGTAGCAAGTTCTTTCTTTTCCAGAGCTGCTCTAAGTAACAGCTTTAATTTCTTCTTGAGCTCAGTGAGATAATTTTCTGTAACTTCTTGTACTGGATTTCAAAGATCATTTGCCTCTACTGTCTTTTTATTTTTCTCTAAGGCTGAATCATCATCAAGCCCTCAGAATTCTCTCGCTCCAAAAGTTAATAAAAGTTCTGAAGTTCGCATAAAATGTTCAGTCAATATTTGCTAGGAATGTAGATTTTGAACAAGGCAATAATTACAGGACACAAGGATATGATACTGAAATTTAGAGGGTACATCCACAGCTGATGTGCATTATTTCTTCTGCCCCCTCCGTTTAAATCTCCATTTCTTTTTATTACTGGGCAAACATACTTTCTCAGATTTCCTGCTTATTTATCTGACTCGGTTTCCTCTGTAACATGGAGATCTTTTTGTATTAGAGTTTTTAATAACTTTACATCTTAAGTAAACAAACATCCTTAGACTCTAAGGAAACTCCTTAGAAATTAAAAAGTTATTCATATTGTTCCAAAGAGGAAACAAAAGGATAAATGAAATTTAAAGTCAAGTCCCTATAATAATAAACTTACTATTTGCTCTTGATGTTCTCAAGTGTGTATTTTCTCATCTATATGAGTTTTTCTAATTATCTTTTTAACAAATAAACAAGCAAAAAACTGTTAGAAACAAACAAAAGACCCCTAAAACGAACCAGACAGACACACACATGTGCGCACACAAACACATAAAATTATGTCCAAAATTGGTGAAATGAAAATTGTTTGGAGGTGCAGACTCAATATTGAATAGTGAATATGATTACATTAAATCAGAAATCAAAAGAACTGAAATTCATAGTCCATGTTAGCTACTTAATTAACATTCCTTTTGCCTAAGAAATTTAATTTCTAAGAGCCTCAGTATTGTGCTATAAATGAAAATGATAATTCCTGATCTACCAGTATCAGAATGTTTTAAAAATAAAATACATTAACAAAAATAAAAATACTTTATGAAATCGAAATCTCTATAAATTTAACTGTGGCAATATGAAGGAGAATCGTCAACTAGTGTTGGATGTTATAAATCTTAAATCAGGTATTAACTGCAATCTCATTGATATTTTAACATCTAGTAGTTTACAGTCATAAATTTAAGAAAATATATCTTAGAGAATTTAAAGAACTTCTGGGCATCATTCATTATTTGTTTATGTAAGGCCAAGTTTGTGTATATTTATTTAACCAAGACTTCTCATTCACATGGCTAAATGCTTTACTGTTTTACTACATCTCAAAGTCTTCCTGTTGCAACTGATAAACTTAGAGCTTGTAGGTATATGCTTAGCACAATGTTTAACTTTGTTGATTATAATAAGTAAAATTTGACAACAGTGATAGTTTTATGAAGATATATTTTCTCTCTAAATTAACTTAGAACTACATTATCATCACAATAAATGTTAACAGGCTTTTTGTGTGCAAACTAGACAAAATGTATTTAAAGTATATATGGAAAAATAAAATATGAAAAAATTGGAAAAAATTTTATAGAGGAGTATTTAGTAGAAATTAACATTTCAACATATCAGATATGCATTTAAAATTTAATTAAAGCCTTGGACTTGTATCACCATGTACTTTCACAGCAAGATTATGAAATAGAATAGAGAAACATGAAATCACCCCTAATTCCTATATGAATTTAGTAGGTTAACATTAAGTCATTTCTAATTCATAGTGAAGTAGAAAGTGGTTATTTTAATACATGAGTTTCAGCCTTCTGGTTCATGATAAATGTATGAACAAAACAAAAGATCGATAGATGCCTACTTCACTTCTTATATAATATTAAATTACAGGTCAATAATAATTAAAAGTTAAAAATAAAACTAGAAGACTGTTAGAGGAATATATAGGATAATTTAATTTTATGTATATTTAGATAAAAAGTCAGTTTCTAAGCAGGGCCTGCGAATTGAAATTATATTTTTAAGCAAATAATTTAGATTATGATAATTATGAATTTTCCAAATAGAAACAAATTATTAAAATGACTCAGAAAAATATCAAAATCAATTTCACAAAGACTCATATTATTAAAAATAAAAATAAAATACCAAACATTAAATGGTGAAATGGACAAAAACATATAGTTTATGGAAAAGTAAAAATTTATAGATTAAAAATATAAAACTTAGCCAGGCATGATGGTTCATGCCTGTAATCCCAACATTTTGAGAGGCTGAAGCAGGAGGATTGTTTGACTTCAAGATTTTGAGACAACCTGGATAATATGGTGAAACCCTGTCTCTATAAAAAAAAAAAAAATGCAAAACTTAGTCTGGCTTTGTAGTGTGTGCCTGTAGTCTTAGCTCCAGAGTAGGCTGAGGTAGGGTGATAATCTGAGGAGCGTGGGTGGTTGAGGCTGCAGTGAGCTCTGATCATGCTACTGCCCTGCAGCTTGGGTGCCAGAATGAGACCCTGTCTCAAAAAAAAAAAAAAACCCATAAAAATTATTCAACTACACACACATTACACCACAAAATAGTCTTTATGAATCACAGCTATAATCATAAGTTTAGTAACATACAATGTCCTAAGTTTATGAGGAAATAGTTATTTAAAAAGTGCTGATAAAATATGTATTCACATTTTAAATGTACCTTAATTTCAATCCCAAAATTCTGCTCAATTTTACAGATGGGCTTGTCTGTATAGAAAAAGTAAGACAATTTGGACTGCATGGAAGACAAATTAAAAAAATAAAGAATAGAAATAAACTAAATGAACATTATGTAATAGCAAAAGATAGGTATTTTTAAAAATCCATTAGCAGGTACCAATTGAATAATCCAAGATAATTTCATAAAATTAGACAAAATAGTACATGGATATTGTGATTGATTTTGAAGTGTAAGGTAGATCAATATCAACGATATGAAAGATTTGCTAGTTATGCAGATCTAAAAAGGAAGAGTGAAAGAGAGTATCTTTTGTAGTACATGTTCCCTTTCTGTGAAAATATAAATTTATAAATAAATGCACATTAGTCTTCACATATGAAGACTATTTTTGGAAGAATATTTAAAAGAAACTGTTGGCAGAGTTAATTTTGGCAAAATGTTACCATAAATCTGAAGAGAAAAAAAGCTTACTAATGGTCTAATCTTCTGAATTGTTTGATGCATCTCTTTTTTAATAAAAGTAAATTGTTAATGGCTTCTTAATGTTTAAGTAACAAATAAAAAATAATAAAGGTTCTGTGAAAATAAAACACACATAATATATTTTAGTGTCTGAAAAGTAACTTGGTAGACATAGCCCTTTTTTCTTCAAAAGAGTATAGTTCCCATAGTTTAAAGGAGGAACATACTAATCAAATCAGGAAAGCCCAGACCTTTCATATTTGACCTTTTGTATTATTGTATTTACAAGTTCAAGCCAAATTTTATAGCAATTTATTTATAGACAAATATAAGAATTCTGTCAGAATATAAGGATTCTGAATAGCGAATGCTCCTCTTCTAGATCCAGGATTAATTTCTTCCGTGATTTCAACTTTCATCCTTTACATTTTTACTTTAGTAAATTTTATGATATGTTGTCAATAGTGTTAGCATAACAATTTAAGGTTTACTCTATTTATTTACATATAAATGTCTCTCTTTATATATCACATGTAGGAAATGGAAAAGTAATTTTCTCTCTGAATTTTATATACTGCTCTCTGTTTCTGAAAATGATCTGCCCTCTTCACAGCACTGCATTTAGTCTAGGTCTGTTATCATTCACCATGCATAATGTATTCTTTCCCAACTCCATCCTGTTTCCCCCAACTACAAGTGTTAAACTTGTAATTAGTCAATCTTCCTCTTTTTTCTTCAATGGCATGGAGTCTTTACCAAGTTAATTAAAATATCTTAATAAGCAATCCCCTCACTTTTTTGTTTGTGAACTCTGCATAGCTTTATGGCTTTCTTGATATTATTTCCAAAGTCATATTCATCTTTCAAAAAGACTGTAATTATCTTGAGAGCAAAAGCAAGTTCTTCTATTTAATTTACTTTACATTCTATTTAGTAAAATACTTTACTATTAGGTTTTTAACAAAATTTTAAATGTTTTTATTATATAATAAGGTAAGATTTATAATAATGTCATCATTATCCAATTAATTTTTCATACTACTAAAATTATAAGTGATGATACATTCTCACTGGTCAAATATGCATAATAGAGTGCAGAATAATTCTCTAGGTAGCCTTGGACCAACTCAGTTCTCCTCTCTTTTCTTGTTTTTAGTTCTCAAAAAACGGTAGAATGAGCTGGAATGCAAAATCCTAAGATGGGGCTGTACTGGCAAGAACGATTTGGGATCTATTCTTCTCTCCCTTAGAAGCAGAACATTCTTCAAGGCTTTGGCAGCATGTCATGTTGCCCCTGAGGTGTGTAACCCTTGGGTCTCCCCTTTATGATCCCTCAGCTGCAGTGCAAGTGGGGCACTCACAGTCAAGACTCCAGCCACACTAAGCTGCTTTCCTCAGACCTGGGAGACAAGCTCACAATGAATCCCAAGCCTCCGTTTTCCCTTGCTGTCTATTTGTAAACAATACATCCATTTTGTATAACTTGTATGCATTGCTGTTGTGTCACACCAGATTTATACAAGTTTGTAATCAGTGCACAGTGCATCAACTTCAAATATAAACAAACTATTTAAAATAAATTCATAATAGCTCATTCATAATAAAATGTCATTGGCTTTTCCATGTATTTTCCTCCATTCTTTTTTCTATAAACATTTTAATGTATTTATGGACATAATCTATATTTACTTTTATGTTTCTTTTACTTCACTAACAAATTCAACATATATTTTGCTAGATTACTTTAAAAAAGTCATAGAGTAATAATATTTGCATAATATTTCATTACCCACAATATCTTACATGTATTAAAGCAAATGTTTGTGTGCATGTTGGGCAGTTAGGTTGGCTTCATTGTTTCAATATAAATCTAGAATTTTGCATAAATGTACACTCAATGAAGTTTTTTGGTACATGGGAGTCTCTATAGACTAGAATTCAAATAGTGATAACAGTTGATCAAAATCTGTTACTTTCAAGACTATGAAACATTGGAACACACAATTGTAAATATGTGTGTTTCAAATATGTCTATTGTAGTTGTTTTTCTAAGAAATTACTGTTTACTTTCAGCAGTTTGTTGGCACTAAAATATATTTTGTGTACTGCGTGTCTCAAGATTAATCGTTGCCCCTAAAAAGTCATGAAGATGCCAAGGACAACAGGAAAATTGGAAGCATTAATTATAAAGAATGGTTTTTAAAAGAGTATCTGTCTTAAAAGTAAAGCCAGATACTGTTTCAATGGGCAGTTAAGATGCTATCTTGGTTTTTTTAAAAAACATTCCCCCAAGATGGCTGATTAAAAACATCAGATGCCAGTTCTCTTCAGAAAGAAGAAGAAAAGTTATAGGTGAATTATAGCCTGAGTGGAATACTGAGAGAAGAGTCCCAGAACTTGCTAGAGAATCCATGAAATCAAGGTGGGTTGCAGAAAAATAAGATAGCATGAGTTTGGCAGAAATTGATCCCTGAAGAACTTGAAGTCCCATGGAAAGTGGAGGTGAGGTGTTCCTTTGTTCCTGTGATGATTAATATTTAATATTCAATGTTAACTTGATTGGATTGAAGGATGCCTGGACAGCTGATAAAGTATTATTTCTGGGTGTGTCTGTGATGGTGTAACTAGAGGAGATGATATTTGAGTCAGTGGACTGAAAGAGGAAGATGCACCCTCAATTTGAGTATCATCCAATTGGCTGCCAATATGGCTAGAACAAAGCAGGCGGAAGAACATAGAGTAAGCAGAATCTTTTGGCTTTCATCTTTCTCCCACGCTGGGTGCTTCCTTCCATTCCTCCTGTCCTTGGACATAGACTCCAGGTTCTTTGGCTTTTGAACTCTTGGACTTACACCAGCGGTTGCTGGGGGCTCTTGAACCTTCGACTGCAGATCGAAGGCTAAAGTGTAGGCTTCCCTTCTTTTGAGGATTTCCGACCTGGATTGAGCAACTACTAGCTTCTTTTTTCCCCAGCTTACAGACGAGCTATCCTGGGACTTCATCTTGTAATCATGTGAGCCAAAGCTCCCTAATACACTCCCTTTCATATATATGTATATCCTATTAGTTCTGTCTCTGCAGAGAACCCTGACTAATACAGTTCACCTCACCCCTATGCAGATTGCTGACTGCCAAACTTTCGTAGAGATCCTCTGCCCTTGTAAACTCAGGCACTCCACTGTTGGCTGAGAGGATTTGGGAACTTCCTGAGAGCAGAGCATTGGGTAGCCAGCTTTAGCAGATTTGTTTGCTCTCCCCTTAAACCTAAGCTGAGGTGATGGGTGCATACTGGTATATATTCTTTGTGGGCACCATCCTGCTCAGGGCATCTCAGCTCTTTTGTCTCTGCATCACTAGAACTCCACAGATATTTCCTAGAACCATCTCTGACTGTGGCAACTCAAGGGACTGGCAGGAACCTGGGGAGCTGTGGGTATCTAGATATCTGCAGATATCTAGACCTCAGTGCAGGCTTCCCTAGGAGAAAGGGGACAAAGGAAACCAGAATGCATGCTTTCACCTTCCCTAAAACCTCTAACCCCTTTCTTGCAAGCATAAGGTGATCTTGACTCTCCCAGTGGAGATGCAGATGCAGTGTTAATCTCTGAAGAGGAGTATTACTCTGACCCAACAGACAAACCACATTGGTGGTCAAAAACAAGAATAGAATGAGGTCTTCTCTGGCTTCTGTCCGCTGCTGCAGATGCATCTGCAGCTTTTTCCACTGGAGGTTGACGTGGGTGAACTTCAAGACAGCCTTTCCACGGCTATTTGGGGGCAGCTACAGCCCCACTGAAAGGTGCCAGCAAACCTGAGCTTGCATAAAGGGGAGGGTTCTTCTTCCCCTCCCTCCATGAAGGCAGCATTTCTGCAGTGGGGTATGGAGTGCAGACTAGCCACAGAACTATCGATTTTGGATTGAGGGAAGAAGTTCCACTCCGAGATCATTTTGGCAGTTGTCTTGGGACTTATGTTTTCCGTGGACCTCAGTTGCATCGAGGCCTGGAAATAAAGGATAGTCTATCTGAAATGAAAGTCTTGAGTCCTGGGACAGGGAACTGATAGAGAAGTGGATAATGTCTCTACCTGCTCAGGACAAAGGGCGATAAAATCTCTTACTTAACCCCCACAGCCCACTACATCCCTGGTCACCAAAGATCTCAACACATCCCACTATGTGTTACCTCTGTCACCCATGTCAGTATGTGGGCTTCTGCTCATCTTTGGGAAATTTGAAGGTAAGCTGACTCTTCTTCCTTGGTGAGACCAGACAAAAGATTTGTTGAGGAATTCTGTAATTGCACAACCAAGTTAAAAATCAGTTGACAGAAAGGCATAGTGCTCATAGGGAATGAGATAAGCTTCCTGAGACCTCCACACTTCCAGTCCACAGAAGATAGTGAGCCAGCCCACATACTCAATACCTTGCTACAATAATCCACATTACAGAAGGCCACTGCCCTAAGGCTATGGATTAACAAGGAATCATACAGTGCCTTAGTACCCTAAAGTCGTCCAAAATTGAAGCCAAATGATCGTACACAATAGACATTACAGTCACACCCTCAAGGGGGGAGTTGTCTCATCCAAATGAAAGTAAATTAAAAAATAAAAAGTGACAGCATTTCCGGATGATTAGGATCAGTGCAAGAGGTCTAACAGTACAAAACCCAGAATATCTCGACACCCCCAAAGATCACAGTAGCTCTCTAGCAATAAATCCAAACCAAAATGAAAATTCTGAAATGACAGATAAATAAGTCAAAATATGAATTGTAAAAAGCTCAATGACATTAAAAAGAAAGTTGAAAACCAACAGAAGAAAATCAGAAAAACAACTCAAGATATAAATTAAAAAATTACTGAAGAGATGGACATTTAAAAAAATACAGAACTTCTAGAGATAAAAAATTCATTGAAGGAATCACAAAATATGAAAGTTTTAATAATAGACTAGATCAAGCGAAGAAAGAATTTTAGAGTTAAAGACTTGTTCTTAAAATTAACCTAGTTAGGCAAAAATAAAAAAAAAATTAAAAAATGAACAAAGCCTTCAAGAAATATGGGATTATATAAAGTGACAAGATATATGAATTATACATTCCTGAGGAAAAAGGAAAAAAAAAAGCCTTAGAAAATATATTTTACATAACAATTCAGGAAAAGTTCCCTGGGTATGGAGAGAATTAGACATTCATACACCTGAAGCTCAAAGACCACCTGGCAGATTCTCTGCAAGACTAATCTATCAAAGCATATAGCCATCAGTTTATCCAACATCAAAATGAAGGGAAAAAAAATCTAAAAGTATTTGGAGAATAGTGTCTAATCATTTATAAAAGAAATACCATCAGGCTAACAGCAGACCTGTCAGCACGTATGTTATAAGCCAGAAGAGACTGGCATACTAACTATCTTCGGTCTTCTTAAAGATTAAAAAAAATGCCAGCCAATAATTTCATATCCATATATGAAAGCTTTATGGATGAAGAAGAAACAAACTCATTCCCAGAAAAGCAAAAGCTAAAGAAATGTGCCACCACTAGACTAATCGTATGAGGAATGCACAAAGGAGTTTTAAATGTGGAAATTAAAACATAATATTTGCTATTATAAAAGCACATGTAGGTTGGAAGCTCACAAATCTTATAAAGCATGACACAGTTGCTGACTATATAGCAACTAGGTAGCAGCATTATGACAGGAACAAAAGTTCAAATATCAATATTAACCTTGAATGTCAATGGCCTAAATGCTTCACTTAAAACATATAGGCAGGTAAATTGGGTTAAGAAAACAAACAAACAAAACATGTTCCAAACATTTGCTGGCTATAAGATACTTACCTAATGGTTAAAGACACCTAGAGAATCAAAATAAAGGGGTAGAAAAAGGTATACTATATGATGGAAAACAAAAATGAGCAGGAGTAGTTATAATTAGATAAAACAGATGTTAAATCAACAATAGTAAAATTTAGACAAATATTATTATATAATGATAAAGGGTTCAATTCGATAAGAAGATATAACTGTCCTCAATATATATGCACCTAGATTTATAAAACAAATACTACTAGACTCAAGAAAAGAGAAACAGTAATACCATAATAGTGGGAAACTTCAACACCACACTGGCAGCACTAGACATCATTGAGGCAGAATATCAACAAAGAATCTCTGGATTTAAACTGAACTCTAGGCCAAACAGACCTAATAGACATGTACTGATATCTATCAAATGCTTGCAGAACACATACTTTTCTCGTCTGCACATGGAACATTCTTCAAAATAGATCATATATTTGGCCATAAAATAAGTCTCAGTGAAGTAAAAACTAATTAAAATAGTATTAGATATCTTTCAGACCAATGTGGCATAAAATTATAAATCAATACCAGGAGAAACTCTCAAAACTTTACTTATACTTGGAAACTAAACAGCTGATACTAGATGATCTTTGGGTAAAGGATGAAATTAACTCAGAAATTTAAAAAAATGAAACAAAGAAAAATGGATACGCAACATTTCAAAACATTTGGGATACAGCCAAAGAAGTGCAAAGAGAAAAAAGTTTTTATAGTGTTAAATGTCTAAATCAACATATAGAAAGATCTCAAATTAACAACCTAACATAACATCTCAGGAAACTAGAAAAACAAGAACAAACCAATCCCAAAGCTAGCAGAAGGTAAGATATAACAAATATCTGAGTAGAAGTAAATGAGAAAACAACCATAACAAAATGATAAAAAGGATCAATGAAGCAGAAAGTTGACTCTATGAAAATATAAACAAAATTGGTAGATTGCTAGCTAGATTAATCAAGAAAAAATAGAGGATATGTAAATAAACACAATCAGAAAGGATAAAGGTGGCACCATAATCAACACTGCAGAAATACCAAAGATCATGAGATTATCATGAGCACCTCTATATGTACAAACTAGAAAACCTGGAGAAAACTGAAAATTCCTGTAGATATACTTCGTTTCAAGATTGAACCAGGATGCAGCTGAAATCTTGACCAGACCAACAAAAAGAATGAAATTGAATAAGTAGTTTTTAAAAAAAATCTCCCAAGCATAAAAAGCCCAGGACCTGATGGATTCACAGGGAAATGTTATTATACACACTAAGAAGAGCTAGAACGAATTTTTCTAAAGTCATTCCAAAGAATTGAGGAGAAGAGATTTCTATCTTACTCATTCTACAAAATCAATTCACCGTGATGCCAAAATTAGTCAAGGACAAACAATAACAAAAAAAAAAAAAACTACAGGCTTGTATTTCTGATTAACATAGATGCAAATATCCTCAACAAGGTATCAGCAAACCAAAATCAACAGCACATTAAAAAGATAATACATCATGATCAAATGAGTTTTATTCTGGAAATGCAAGGATGAGTTGACATACATGAATCAATGTTTTATTCACCACATAAACATGACTAAAAACAAAAAACATATAATTATCTCAGTAGATACAGAAGAAGCGTTCAATAAAATCCAACACTACTTCATGATAAAAATGCTCAACAAACTAGGCATTGAGGAACATACCTCAAAATAATAAAAGATGCAACCAACAGAATGGGAAAAAATTTTTGCAATCTACCCACCTGACAAAGGGCTAATGTCTAGAATCTACAAAGAACTAAAACAGGTATACAAGAAAAAAAAAACAAACTCATTCAAAAGTAGGTGAAGGATATGAAGAGACATTTTACAAAAGAAGACATATATGAGGCCAAAAACATATGAAAAAATGCTCATCATCACTGGTCATTAGAAAAATGCAAATCAAAACCATATTGAGGTATCATCTCATGCCAGTTAGAATGGCGATCATTAACAAATCTGGAAATAACAGATACCAGAGAGTATATGGAGAAATAGGAACACTCTTACACTGTTGGTGGGAGTGTAAATTATTTCAACCATTGTGGAAGACAGTGTGTCAATTCCTCAAGGATCTAGAAATAGAAATTCCACTTGACCCAGCAATCCCATTACTGGGTATATACCCAAAGAACTATAAATCGTTCTATTATAAAGACACATGAACACATATGCTCCTTGTGGCTCTGCGTACAATAGCAAAGACATGGAACCAACCCAAATGCCCATCAATGATAGACTGGACAAAGAAAATGTGACACATATACACCATGAAATACTATGCAGCCATAAAAAATGATGAGTTCATGTCCTTTGTAGGGACTTGATTGAATCTGGAAACAATCATTCTTAGCAAACTGACACAAGAACAGAAAACTATTCACTGCATGAGAGAGGAGCATCACATACTGGTGGCAGTTGGGGGTGACTAGGAGAGGGACAGCAGGGGGTGGGGAGGGTGGGGAGGGATAGAAAAAAATAATAATTTTTTTAAAATAAAAAAAACAATAAAAGACATGCAGAGTATACCCACAGCCAACATCAGATTGCATGCAGAAAAGTTGACCCCTATTGCCTAAGAACTGAAACTAGACAAAAATACCCAATCTATCACTCTTGTTCAACACAGTACTGGAAATCCTAATGAAGTAATCAGGTAGGAAAAACAAATCCAGGGCATCCAAATTAGAAAAGAGGAAGTTAAATTATCTTTATTCCCTGATTACATGATCTGATAGCTAGAAAATCATGACTCCTTTAAAGGACTACTGGGTTTGTTAAATGACTTCATTACACTTTCAGGATGCAAAATAAACATAAAACAATCAGTAGTATTTCTATACACCAATATTGCTTAAGCTATGAATCAAATCAAGAATGTAATCTCATTGACGATAGCCACAAAAAATTAAATACCTAGGAATACATTTAGCCAAGGTGGTGAAAAATCTGTACAAGGAGAACTACAAAAAACTGATCAGATGTATCAGCTATGACACAAACAAATGGAAAAATATTCCATGCTCAATCAATTAAAATAATCAATATTGTTAAAATAATGATACTACCCAAAGCAGTGTATAGATTCAATGCAATCTCTGTAAATACACCAATATCATTTTTCACATTTTTCAATCAAAATATAAAAAAGCCTTCTCCACAGCAAAAGTAATAATCAGCAGAATAAACAAACAATCTACCAAAAGAGAGAAAATATTTGCAAACTATGCATCTGACAAAGGCCCAATATACAAACTCTACAAGGAATGCAAACAAGTCAACAACAGCAAAACAACAAATAACTCCATTAAAAAGTGGGAAAAGGAGATGAACGGACATTTCTCAAGACGTGCAAGCGGCAAACAAACGCATTTAAAAATATTCATTATCACTATTCATCAGAGGAATGCTAGTTAAAAATGCAATGAGATATCATCTCATACCAGTCAGAATATCCATTACTAGAAAGTCCAAAATGCAACAATTATTGGTGAAGATGCAGGAAAAAAGGAGGGAATGCTTATGTGCTGTCGATGGGATTGTAAATTAGTAAAACCTCTGTGGAAAGCAGTATGGAGATTTCTCTAAGAACTAAAAATATAACTACGATTAGACCTAGCAACTCCACCACTAGATATCTACTACCCAAAGGAAAATAATCATGGTATCAAATAGACCTCTACACTGCTATGTTTATTGCAGCACTAGTCACAATAGCAAAATTATTGAATTACCTAAGTGTTTGTCAGTGGATAATTGCATGAGGAAAATGTGGTATATATACACCATGGAATACTACATGGCCAAAAAAAGGAATGGAATCGTGTCTGTTGCAGCTGCGTGATGGAGCTGTAGGCCATTATCTTAAATGAACTAAATCAGAAATTGAAAATTAAATACTGCATGACCTCACTTTTAAGTGGGAGCTAAGCAATGGATATACATGGGCATACAGAGGGGAGTAATAGACACTGGAACTCTAAAAGTGGGAAGACTGATAGGGAACTGAGGGTTATAAAATTATTGATTAGGTACAATGTTTCCTATTTGTGTGTTGTGTACTTAGAAGTCCAAACCCCACCATTATGCAATATATACATGTAACAAATCTGTCATGTACCCACGCCTTCATACATATGTGCCATATATTTAGATATACAAAAAATGTTTATACGTAACATATATGTAATGCATATACCTATATAATGCTATGGAAAAAATGCTATGTAGAAATCATTACCGTGGGCTTTTGTTTTCTTTTATTTTCTTCATAGCTTCTAAGTTTTTACTCACCAAGACTGATTCCAATGCTGATGAATATCCTATTCATATTCTCTTAAACTCTACTCTTTGAATCTTAAAATGCCAAAGAAATCTCAGTTCAAGAACTGACCTATTTGATCACAAACCAAAGGTTTCAAGATATTAATCTAAAGCTTCCTGGATAGATAATCTGGGTTAACAATCTACTTAAAATTGTCTTTACTATTTAAACTAACACAAATCCTTGCCTGTTTCATATAATTATTTTTTTCTTTGTGCTACATAGTTTATTAAAGAGAAGCCAAAATGATAATTATTTCAGCAAACGGCTGGATATAACTTTGTCATGCAGATATGCTACATATATCTTCAAAGGCAATGCCTGGTGACAAAAAAAGTAAATGCTTAAATTCAGGCTTCTTCAACTTTTCAAATTGTTTAGGTATCTGACTATGCCTTTTTTGTTGTTGTTTGATAATAGATGTGTTTTATGTTCTAAGGTAGTTGTTCGAAAAGTAATTAGTGTATAAAGGTGTTAACTTAGAAATGCTAAATTAATATAGACTTTTACAACAGAGTATTAAATTATATTAAAATATTTTCAAACAATTCATTTTCATTAAAATTATAATCTAATCAAGACCTATAATTAATGCTATATTTGTGCTTTGTAAGTCTTAATCCTTCCAATGTTGTTGTTAATTCTAAGAGATAGTTTAGTCATTTCTTTCATTTTTTTGGCCCGGATACTAAGGCTTGAAAGGTTAACTAAAAAAGAATAATGGTTGATAAATGTTGGAACTAGAATTCCCCCAAAATCCTGCTTTTAACATGTGTTTAACCTCTATTCTAGATACGATTTTAGTACTTTTGTTCTAATGAATTTTTATTTTGTTTAATTTGTCTAGGAAATGGCAATGTATCATTTATATTGGGATTAATATGTTAATATAATATTATTTAAAGTTATGTATTGTGGGAGTATTTTAAAATAAGTTTCTTATAAGATTTGTCTTTTAATAATTTTTTTCTATTAACTGTTAGCAATAGGTATTATTTATAACAGTGATTTTTCTAGGTGCACTAGAAAAATAATGTAATATAATCAAAAGACTATTAAAGGCATTTAAATTACCAGTAGGGTAGGATCAGAAGATAAAAAGGTTCACTTCCTAAACTTTTCCCATGCCAGGCTCTGCTCTAGCACCAAGTATGTATAATACATACAGTAAAGCACAAGACAGTCAAGGTCTTGGCCTTCAGCCTACAATATAGATTGAGAGTATAAAATATACCAGAAAGCAAATAAAGAAAGTAATATAATTTAATATTTCATAAGAGTGTTAAGAAAATTAAGTTTGGAGAGGAGCTGTTTCAGATAGGATACACAGAGAACATTTCTTTGAGGAGTTGGTAAAGATAAAGATGGACGGTAAACCGAGAGCAGATCAGTTTTGTCTTATCAGTCTTCTTAATTTTATCCATTCCAGGAAGTATAAAATGGTATTGCATTCTGGCTCTAATTTGCATTTCCTTAGTAACTAAGGATGCAGAGTGCCTGTTTATGTGCTTATGATCATTTAAATGTAAAATTGTTTGAGTGGTTGCTTAAGTATTTTACCCACCTTTAAATTCTTGCCTTTGGTGATGGGTGTTTTGTTTTCTGATCTTTTAATTACTGGAGATGCAAGAGTCCTTTATATATTGCCATGTAAATATATTCCAAATATTTTCTGCTTTTTTTGTATTTTGTATTTATTTTCTGAATCAATTTTTCAGAAAATAATTTAATTTTGATTGTGTTTAATTTATTTTTTTCCTTTTTATGATTAATGCATATTGAGTCTTGTCCAAAAAATTATTTGCTTGCCAAAACTCTTGAAGACAGTCTACTAAATTTTCTTCAAGAAAATTTACAGGTTTAGTTTCTGCATTTATCTTTCTGCTCCATCTCAGATTGATTGTTTTGTATGATATGAGGTAAAATTAAAAATAAATATGTTTTAATGTGATATATCCAATTTCTTTAGAACTATTTATTGAAAAAACAAAAAACAAAAAAACCTTTTCTTTGTGATTGAAAAATCCTTGGTCAAAAATCAATTGACAAAAACAATCTTGATCTCATAATAGTAAAACGTACAACAGAGGACAGTAGAGTCTGGAAATGGTAGTGTGAAGGGCAGGATAGGGAGAGTTTGTTAAAGGATACAAATATATAGCTAGCTAGAAAGGATTAAATTTTAGTGTTCTATATCACTGTAGGATGACTAAAAAGAAAAAATATAGTTTCAAATAGCTAGAACGATATAGAACATTCCCAACATAATGAAAGGGTGTCTGAGATGGTGGATATGCTATTACCCTGATCTGATCACTATACACTACATGTATCAAATCCTTACGCATCTATTGTATTAATCTGTCCTTACGCTGCTATAAAGAATTGCCCAAGACTGGGAAATATATAAAGAAAAGAGGTTTAATTGACTTACAGTTCTGCATGGCTGGGGAGGTCTCAGGAAACTTGCAATTATGGTGGATGGGGAAACAAACATATCCTTCTTCACATGATGGCAGGAAGAAGAAGTGGTGACCAAAGAGGGAAAAGTCTATAAAACCATTAGATCTCATGAGAACTCACTCACTATCACAAGAACTGCATCATGGATTAACTGTCCCCATGATTCAATTATATCCAACTGGGTCCCTCCCACAACACATGGAGATTATGGGAATTACAATTTGATAGGAGATTTGGGTGGGGGCACAGCCAAACCATATGATTCCATCCCTGGTCCCTCCCAAATCTCATGTCCTCGCATTTCAAAACACAATCATGCCTTCCCAACAGTCCTCAAAAATCTGAACTAATTCCAGCATTAACCCAAACGTCCAAGTCCTAATTCTCATCTGAGACAAGGCAAGTCCCTTGCACCTAAGAGTCTTTAAAATCAAAAGAAAGGTAGTTACTCCATAGATACAATGGGAGTCTAAGCATTGGGTAAAGACCCATTCCAAATGGGAGAAATTGGCCAAAGGGGCTAAAGGCCCCATATAAATCTGAAATCAAATAGGGCAGTCATTACACCTTATAGTTCCAAAATAATATCCTTTGACTCCATGTCTCACATCCAGGGCACGCAGATGCAAAAGGTGGGCTGCCACAGCCTTGAGCAGCTCCACTCCTGTGACTTTGCAGGGCACAGCCTCCCTTCTGACTGCTTTCACAGGCTGCAGTTAAGTGTCTGCAGCTTTTCCAGGTGCATAGTACAAACTGTCTGTGGATCTACCATTCTGGGGTCTGCCGAATGGCAGCCCTCTTCTCACAGCTCCACTAGGCAATGCCCCAGTGGGGGCACTGTGTGGGGGGGGGGGTTCAATGTTTCCTTTTGCATTTCCCTAGCAGAGGTTCTTTAAGAGGGCTGCACCCCTGCCACAAACTTCTGCCTGGACATTCAGGTGTTTCCATACATCCTCTGAAATCTAGGTAGAGTTTCCCAAACCTCAATTCTTGACTTCTGTGCACCGACAGGCCCCAAATCACATGTAATCTGCCAAACCTTGGTGCTTCCACCCTCTGAAGAAACAGCCTAAATTCTGCATGAAGAAACAGCCTAAATTTAGCCATGACTGGGAAGCAACAGCCTTAACTCTACATTGGTCTCTTTTAGCCATGGCTGGGATGCAGGTCACCAAGTCCTAAGACTGCACAAAGCAGCAAGGCCTTGTCCCACAAAACCATTTTTCAGTCCTAGGCCTCCAGCCCTATGATGGGGGGGAAATGCTGTGAAGACTTCTGATATGACCTGGAGACATTTATTCTTTTGTTCTGGTTATTAACATTTGGCTCCTTGTTACTTATGCAAATTTCTGCAGCTGCCTTGAATTTCACCACAGAAAATCATTTTTTTTCTTTTCTGTTGTATTGTCAGGCTGCAAATTTTTCAAACTTTTCTGTTCTGCTTCCCTTCCAATTCTACGCCTTATTTTTGTGTCTACATGAGACTGAATGCTTTTAATAGTACCCGAGGCACCTCTTGAATACTTTGCTGTCCAAAAATTCTCCCACCAGATAATCTAAAACATTATTCTCAAGTTCAAAGTTCCACAGATCTCTAGGGCAGGGACAATATGCTGCCAGTCTCTTTGCTAATACATAGCAATGGTCACCTTTATTCTAGTTACTAACAAGTCCTTCATCTCCATTCAAGACCACCTCAGCCTAGGCTTCATTGTACATATCACTACCAGCATTTTGGTGAGCCATTCAAAAATTCTCTAGCATGTTCCAAAGTTTCTCACATCTTCCTCTCTTCTTCTGAGCCTTTGAAACTGTTCCAACCTCTGCCTGTTACCCAGTTCCAAAGTTGCTTCCATATTTTCAGATAACTTTATAATAGTACCCCACTATCTGGTACCAATTTACTGTATTAGTCCCTTCTCATGCTGCTATAAAGAACTACCTGAAACTGGGTAATTTATGATGGAAAGAAGTTTAATTGACTCCCTGTTCTGCATGGCTGGGTCAATTAAAGAAGTTTAATTGACTCACTGTTCTGAGCTTTTCCATGGAGAGGCCTCAGGAAATTCAGACTCATGGCAGAAGAGAAAGTAAACATGTCCTTCTTCACATGATGGCAGGAAAGAGATGTGGTGAGCAAAGAGGGAAAAGCCCCTTATAAAACCATCAGATCTCATGAGAACTCACTCACTATCATAAGAACAGCAGCATATGGGTAACTGCCCCTATGATTCAATTACCTCCCACTGGGTCCCTCAGAACACATAGGGATTTAAGGGAACTACAATTCAAGATGAAATTTGGGTGGGGACACAGACAAACCACATCCCTCATGAATATGCATAATTATTTCTCAATTTAAAAATAAAATTAAAATACAAAAAGTCAATTAGTTATAAAAACCCTACTGTATTTCTGGTGTCTCTATTCTGTTCCATTGAAATATTGTTGATTCTCATATTTGGGATAGTTACATTCTATGAAGTTGTTGTGAACACTGAATTGTTGAATACTGAACCGAACTATTGGTCTTAAGGGGTATATAGGGTTAAGTTCCTGAGAGCCTCTGGTCACAACATTTTTTCAGTGAATTCATACATAACATTATTATATGCATGTTTCTGTTTTAGAAGGCACTATTTGATATACATTGTTGATTCATTAACACTGAACTCACAGCCAATAATACTAGACCTTGTACCCTAATGATATCTAACACATTCATTTTCTTCATAAAGCACATACCAGCCTACATGGCTTTAGGAATACTAGACAGCACTTCAACACAATGTTTTGGGACAATTTTAAACACTAGACTTACCAACAAAAAGCACAGAAATATGAAAAACATGGCACTAAGTAGACCACAGAAAGAATACTTGTTTATGGTGTGAGAATTGAAACAATAAAGCAGAGCATCATCATTTTGGACTTTAGATAAAGAAGTATACATCTGATGGCTCAAAGGTTTTGCCAATCTGTGCGTGTCTGTGAATGCATAGGGGGTACCGATTTTAGGGTTACAGAAAAATTTTAGTGGGTAGGTGACAATTTGAAAATATAAAGTATTTCCCTAAGCCCAGGCTATTTCCCAAACTCACTCCTGGAGACGTTAGGGGCAACATTCAGCAGTAGCTAGTCCTCAGCTTCCCAGCTAGACAAAGGTACTTCACAAGCTAAAGCAGTGAGCCATCCTAGTTCACAAAGATAACTGGAGTATACTTGCAAACATTCCTAAGAGGCCTAGAGGCCTACTCTGGTAGGCAAGTATTTGACCTTCATTACAAATATAATACATTTAATCATACATTTATATAATTTAAGTTTTAATAGCAGCCATAGTTAAAACTGGGAAATACATTTTCCAAAATGAAGTAATCAGCTAAATTAATTACACAACATTAATATGTGATCCTGTATTATGTTTAATAATATTTTTTTCCTAAATTTAATCTTTTCTGGTGTTAAAATCATGCTGTCTCACTTCTGTGTTTGTTTGCATCTACCTCATAAAACTTAGCCTATCATTCCACTTATTTATTTTTTCTAATTAATTACTTACAGATGTGCCATTCAAAGCTCAGCATGGGGCTTTGTATTGTGAAAGACAGTGCAGCTTATTGGTAAAGAATACTGACTTTGATTATAAATGCCCTGTATCACTACATTTTTGGTTTTTACCGGTAACGTTTTTATTGTAAAGATCAATTTCAAGTTGAGATGAAATTCAATTTTGCATAGTATCATTTCCATAATTTCAAATATTACGAGATTATTTTGTTAAAATGTGTTTTATATCCGAAGTATACAAAAAAATTTAAAATACAGAGTAATTGCATTAGGAGGATTATATCCATTAAGTAGAGAGAGAAGGGGCAAAATATTAATTTCATGTATATTAAAATGTTTATATTTAATAAAAAGCTAAAAGTTGAACACAGACAAGAATTAAATTTATACATTTCAATATTTAAACTAAAAATATAAACTCTACCCTTTATAGGAAGAATGTTCATGTACTGCTTATTCGCCACCTATTTGGCTCCCACTGACTATGTGACTTTGTACAACTTAATTAACCTTCTATGCCTTGGAGGATTTGTCAGCAAACTAGAAATACGAAAATACATTTTGATTTTTTTTTCTTTTTTGCTCGTTTTTTGGTTTTTATTTTCTTCTTCTTTTTAAAATGAGGATTAGATGAAGTAAAGTGCTTTTTTGCAACCGTGTCACATTTTTGTTCTACAGCAGTTTTAAGTGCTATTATCTATTTGCCTCTGTAATCATAACTTTGTCTATCAGAATCCCATATTGCTTTTCACAGCAGCTATTCCATCTTTTCTGAAGAAAAAAATAAAAATTAGCATTATTAATTTTCCCTCCTTCTGCTTCTTCATTCAATTTAAGGTGATTATGTTATTCTAAAAGATACATTTTTATTGTTAAATAATTTAAAGCTCATTTACTTGATTTATCCATTTGTCTTCAACTCTCACCTGTTAAGAGATAAATCAGTGTCCTAACTTAATCTTTCTCCCATTTCCTCTTCCAAATTACTTAAATATTTAAATTTTGCATTGTGCAAAAGGTTATACTTTTTATTCAAATTTTTCACCTTTGTTTTGGAATAAAATGAAATACATATTTATCTTCAATTGTTTAGCGATAATGTTTTTAATTTATTATTTAAATACTTTAAGAAGATTTTATAGTAATAATCATTTCTAATTTCTCTTCTGTACAAAAATATTTGTTGGCATTATGATAGAATGACAGATGGTTTGGATATCCACTATCTTCTAGCATTAAATGTTACTGAAAAGTAATGTAAGCCAGTCTGATTGTTTTCTCCATATATAACTTGATTGTCTTCCCTTTTTATTTTATTTTTTTATTTTTATTTATTTATCTTTTTGCTTTCTGTCTTTTTCTTAATTTTTAAAATCGTTTCCATCTTACAAGAGATGCTCGTTTGAAGGGAAAAATTTCACAGATCATGAAAATTTGTACGAGAAAAAATTTTCCTTACACAGCTAAGTAGCAGCAGCTTCTGCCATATAACTCTTGAAGATAACAGCATCAATAGAAACAATAATAAAGTTGAAATAGGCCGTAAGTTTGAGACCAGCCTGAGCAACTGAGAAACATGGGAAGGGAACCCCAGGTTAAGAAAAAAAAAAGAAAAAGTCAGGCAACCGATCGAAGACATTGAGCCAGAGACATCAGCTGGGACACAGATCAGGAAAGCCCTGTCAGTTTGCATGTAAGCCTCTCCCATGGAAATCCCACCGGGAAAGCTTGGGAGGCCGAGGCGGAAAGATCCCGAGGTCGAGAGATGAAGACCATCGTGGTTCACACGGTTAAACCCCATCTCGACTAAATATAGGAAAAATAGCCGGGCGTGTTGGCAGGCGCCTTGTGGTCCCAGCTACTGGGGAAGCTGTGGCAGGAGGATCGCTTGATCACGCGAGGCAGGTGTTCCAGTGAGCCCAGACCCCGCCACTGCACTCCAGCCTGTCATCGCAGCAATCCGAAAGGTCGAGGTGGGAGGAGGGCTGGAGCCCAGAAGGTTGAGATCATCTGGAGATGTCAGACGACACCAGCTCCATAGTTCTGCGTGACCCGGGAAGCGTCAGGAGGCCTGCATTCACGGTGACTGATAACGGGAACAGAAAGCAAGACACCTTCTCCCAAGGCGGTAGGAGGAAGAATCCTCTTCCCTTTTTAATCAAACAAACAGACTTTGAAGTTGAGCGATTTTATGAGACGGTATGCTAGTGTAGACCACATGAATCAAATCTGCCTAGGCCACAATACGTCCTTTTAATCTGTAAACCCAAATCATTCTTTTCTTTATGGAAATATTTACTTGATTTACATGTATAAACTTCTGTTTAATTATTTTAATTTTCTTCTTTGGGAAAAACTACTTCGTGGCTCTTAGATTATTGATTGCATATGAGTCTCATTTTGGCCAGGTGCGGTGGTTCATGCCTATAATCCCAGCACGTTAGGGGCAAAGGGGGTGGATCACCTGAGGTCAGGAGTTTGAAACCAGCCTAGTCAACATGATGAAACCCCATCTCTACTAAAAAGTACAAAAATTAGCCAGGTGTGGTGGTGGGCACCTGTAATCCCAAATACAAAAACCTGTAATTGAGTAGCTGTAATCCCAGCTACTCAAGTGGCTGAGGCAAGAGAATAGCTTGAACCTGGGAGGTGAAGGTTGTGGTAAGCTGAGATGGCGCCACTGCACTCCAGCCTGGGTGACAAGTGTGAGACTTTGTCTCAAAAAAAAGGCTTATTTTTTTCTCTCATGCTTACAAATACTTTATGTGTTTCTGTTTTCTTTTGCTTCCTTTTCTCATTTCGGTAATTTATCATCTTGATCTCTTACTTATTTTCATCAGTTTTGGTTTTTGTCTGGTCCTTCATAAGTACCTTTGTTTTTAAAAAATATTTTTGTTTTTCCTTTTCTCCTAAATGTTGAGTTCTTTTATCTGATAGTGTTCTTATTACCGGTATAATTTAGTTACATAATTATATTTATAAATTATATTGCTATATAGTTTTATTTTATTGAAAGAAAATTAATCCTTTTTTTTTTCTATCCTAGAGGCAGCATCTTGCTCTGTTGTCCAGGCTGCAGTGCAGTAGCTCTTCATGGTCATGAACACAGGGCACTGCAGCCTCGAACACCTCAGTCTTCTGCGTAATTGGGACTATAGGTGATGCCACCACCTGGGAAAGATTGTATCTTTAATACATTTGATTTCTGGTTCCTTTCTTCCATTTTCGGTAAATATTCTGTGCTGATTCTCTTTTGATTGCTCATCTGAATAAAATGAATTTAGAGGAGGAGATCCATTTAAATTTTATCAATAAGGAGGAGGTTATATCTTTATTTCCACAGCTTATGTAGTTTTGTTTGTGTGTGTGTGTTTACTTCTCCTCAATAGATACAGGCAGAGAGAGGCAACGTTGATTTAAATGTCTCCTCATTGTTCTCACTAGTCTTTTAGCCATATGGTTGTTTTGAATAACATATATGTGACCTAAGTGATTTTTCCCTTCAGCTCCTTCATGCCTATTCTTTCAGAATTGTTTAAGTTCCAGAGAATTTGTCAATGTGGCAAACACGTGTTTTGGTTTTCCCTCATCTTAGATAATTTTACTTTGTCAGATTTTTCTGAGAACTGCAGCCAAAAGCAGGATTCCTCCTTTTTTACTGAAATCACTGTTCTTGGGAACCTTTCCATTATGTTGTTATTTGGTTACTTGTTACATTTTCAAAGATAGAGTTAATTTTCTGTATCTTCTTGGTTTGGTGTCGTTTCCAAGGTAAATAGGAAAATAAAAGCTAACTTTAAGCTTTTACACTTGTGCCAATTATTAAACTGTTGTCTCTAAGTTCTAAATTCATTCAGCACTCTGTTCTGCGATGCTGTTGTGTTGTTGCTGGAACTCTGTAATCTAATTTTCTCTGAACCAGCTGGCTTCCAATTAGGTTCTTTCAATAGCGGGTACTAGAGGCTGACACATAGTCAGGAGTGTAAAGATGAGACTTAACTTCCTTTGTGCTGTCTCCTTGTTTCCAGTTGGCAGCTTAATTGCATTCTCTTCTCAGAGAACTAAAGTCTCCGCACCTTGTAGTTATCCACTGCTAAGTTCCTGGGGCGCCAAAAGCAACTGACCACTGGCCTTTTCTTGGAAATCTGGGTACTAGTTCCAAGGCATGCTTGCTCCATGTTTCTAAGTTATGATTCAAAGCGTTTCCTTTGTTTTTGCAACCGCATGGCTTTTAGCTGCTTTCAGAATTTTTCTGAAAGGAACTTGATCCATGTAACCTTCAAAACATGCCTCTCCTTAAACAAGTGGAATACACGTTTGTCTTGCCTAATAACTCTCTTGCCAAGGTAGATACCATGGAGGTAAATGCAAGAAATCCTTGGTCCCTAGATCAGTTAGAAGCCTGTATCACCTTTATAGAATGGAGATAAGACTGGTTCTATAAGGAATTATTTATCTTTTTGTAGGATTTGTTTTTTTTTTTTTTTTACTCAATAAGACACTAAATTCTAAGCCACAGCATCTGCATTGAGATAGTCACCCACACTATTACCTCACGGACCACTCACGTGATACCTCCCTTTACTCAACACTGGATTAGAAGGACAATGTTTCTAGTAGAGATTTCTTCATCTATGATAGCTGGTCACTTCTTAGCAAAAGAGAAGTGATAACCCTAAGTTGCTAAGATTACAATGATATAATCCTTCCATGCACCGCACTTGGTGTGTTGCCATTACTTTTTTGTTAATTCCACTTTCTAACTCAGGCTTACACTTTGTCCTCAGGCTGTCTTCAATTCTAACTTAAAATTTCAATCATGACACACAGTGGCTCCTCACTATAAACTACCAAAAAAGTTTTATCCTGGATTTTTAAAATTTCTCTAAAATTATCAACTAGCATTAATCTAATAAGACTTCATTTTGAAGATGTTGTTTACTGAGTACCTGTGTGTCTGGTGCTGTTGTCTTCACTGAAGAAAAAAACTGAACAAAAGCAAACAAAATCCACAACCTCATGAATTACATAGCCACAATACAGAAAGATGCTTCAAAATTAAGCCAATTACTACGCATGTGATATTCTACTGAAATTGAGAAGCAGTCAGCTAACTAATCTGATGACTACCTAATTTTTGATGTCTCCATTCAGGGAAGTAGATTCATCCATCTATCTGGATAGTTTAATACACATTCAAATATTGGTTTATGTTGACAAATCTGAATTTTATTGTCCCAGATATAAACTGGTACAGAAAAGTGGTTGACTGTTTTATTTAGTAAGATTGAAATCTTTACACAAATCTTTTTCAAAACTAAAAGTAAATTACACTATGATTACAATACAAGCAGAGTGACTTCTGATGGTCAATCCTAACCCCAGATAAAGAATAAGAGAAGAGAAGATAAACACTTAAAGATTCACTACACTATCATATTTAGTAGAAAAAAAGCCTAATATCACAGAGATAGTTTCTGAAGCAAACTGATAAGGAGTGGTATAGAAAAATAATAAATTTAGTACAAAGAAGGCTATGCACTAGGATTTTTAAATCTTCATGGCAAAATAAAACAGGAATAGTGTTTTAATTTTTTCATAACTTTCAATAATGTGTTTTGCAATTATAATTTTTTCATGAGGTGCTTTATTTTAAAGCACTTTTGAATATTATAGTTGGAAATTGATTAAAACTTTAAATAATATTTAGAGTATACCATCTTTGCATCTCAGCTGCTTGCTGGGCATGCCGTCTGAATACTCACTATGACTTGGCAGTTACCCACTGACTGCAAGTTCAGATTTATGAGGAGGCAACAATCCAGCTCTGTTTGTTTGCCTTTGGTTCAGCAGTCTGTTCCTGTGGTGATTTCCACATGGCATACATGCAGGAAGGTCAAGATCATCTTGATCCAGGGATTTGGAGTCTAAATTATTTATTAGAAAAAAAAACCCCACAATCCATAGTCCTTAGAGAAATAGAAGATATAGCATTATTTGGAAAGTGTTGTCCTAAAATAGTTAAACTCTTATTCAAAGCAAAGAAAGGCATTAATCATTGTAGAGAATATGCACCATGAAGATTAGAAGCTTGCCTATAGACGTCACTACTATGAGTATATAATAAAATATGGTTACTCAGAAAGACACTATACTTCCAAAATATTTTAAACTATGAAAATAGATTATAGGCAAGTATAATTAATTATATTATTATAAATAAGAAAATAACGTGGATGTGTATAAATGCTGGGTTTATTTTATGTGGAAAATCGAGTACATTCAATGTGAAGAATGGGAGCAGTTGTGAATGAGTTAAGACAGAAAGCTCATCCATAGCATCTGAACCATCTGACAGCCATTCAGTATCTCTGGGTTGCCAGTTGTATTTGGGACTTGCCAAGAAGCCAGATGCTCTCATGGCTTTCCATCATATAGTAATTGCTCTCCAAAGAACAAAAAGTATAAATGCAAGAATGATGTTAGTTTAAAATGTGTTTGAAATATTTTTAGTTTTAGAAAATTCTGAATAAATTAAAATAAATACTTAATAATTTTTATTTTTTTTAGAAATTAAACCTATACATTTCCAAGACATGAATCTTTCTTAGTCCTTTCAACTATTTGAAGTAAACAGGTGAAGGAAAATCACCTAGGATATCAATCAATACATTCTGTGGATTTACATTCATAAAATTTTCTAAGGGCAGCTGAGAATAGGCTTAATGTTACAGAGGTGAAGAATAATGGCACTATGTGTTCCATGTTAATTTCATAAATGTTTATTCCATATTAACTTCCTAAATGTACACTTTGTTATTTTTTGAATGAATGAATCTTAACAGAGATGATAAACATAATTAGAACTGTTATCTCCACCACAGAAAGGGAATTTAGAATGGAAACTGGAACCTTGATATTTTCCACAATATAAAGTTGCTGAAGTTTGACATAGGTGTGAGATTGAGGATAAGGAAGGAAACTGAGGCCAGATGGACCATTCTGACAGTTCCAAAGTGATGTGGTAAGGAGGAATTTTATCACCACTGGTCATCTGACCACTTCTATTTCCAGAAACATTTCATAAAAAATTTGACTCTCTGAATACCTGATACATTTGGCTCCTTACTTAGTTTTTCCCTCTCTCTCTGTTTCTCTCTTATAGCCACCCCCAGCACACACACACACACACACACACACACACACACACACACACGTCTGTCAATTTACTCAGCTCACTCCTCAGTTTAAGCTCTGTGCCAATCTAGTTTTAGGCAGAAGTTAGCGAGGATAAACTTACGCATTTAAAAACTGCCATACATAATTTGGGAATTAAATTGACAATATGCCCCAAGCAAATTCCTCCTTCTCCTCCTCCTCTCAAACAACAGCAATTCACATACAAGCCTGTGTACAAAATTAGTGAGCTCCCTAACCTAAAAGACCACGGAGATGTCTCTTATATTTTGGACTAGATAAGAATCATAGGCCTTTAGCACCAGAAGGGCAGAAAGGCATTCCCAGAGCATAACCTAATGTGCGTTTCTTGCCAATGCGTCAGATGAGTGGCTCAGTGTAGGTTAAAAATAGTTGTGAAATACGGGGTACAGCATCCATGTCAGCATGTATGATCAGTATGTATGCATCTCTGTTAATGCTATAACAGACATTTTCCTTGTTTCTTACAAATACTTGCATGCTTCTATTTTGATATTATTGCTAATTTTTATTTATACTGCAATTGAAGTACAAAGAAAAATATTGTTTATATTTGAGTACTTGAGTCATTTAATACTGGACAGAATATCATCATATATTTTAATAGTGATGTAAAATTATTGCATAAGAGAATAAAATTTTTTACTGATATCTAGCAATACTCAGGGAAAAGTCTCCGGCATATAGCAAATGCCTATAAATATTAGATGCTATTAATTATTGGATGTTATTTTTAACTTGTATAAAAAAACAAGTTTCCAGTTCTGGCCATAAAGATTTTATTAAATATAATAATTCTTACCAGGGATAAATGATTGGAAACAAAATTAAGTACACATAAGTACTACTTATAATTAAAAAGACATAACTTCTCTTTGATTTATTTTCCTTGTCTGTAAAGCAGATTTGAAAAATCTCTAATGCCTGGCTCAGAGTTTATATTCTACCAAAATAATATTTTTATTTTTAAAATTATAAAATATAACATAATTTAGAAAAATATAAATAATATACCAACAATTAATAAATAAATAAAAATCAAGTTTATTCTATCCAGATCTAATCTCTGTACCTTTCTGGTAGTCACATGTTTATATCGCCCTCCCCAGATTGAAATATTGTTCGCAAGTTTTACTCTCCCCTTCATTCCTGTGAAAGTCAAGTTGCCATGTCACTGGCAGCTTCTCCTGTGGGTAAATATACATGGTTGCCTTATTGACATTTTGTTTATCCATGAGATTTGCTTTGGCCAATGGTGCATAGATGGATATCATGTTCACCTTCTCTGTACATAATACTGTTGAAGCATTGTGTATTTTCTGCCTGTTCTCTTGCTCTTTTCCTTACTCAACTAGAAAATAATATCTCATATAGCAACTTCTTTTTCACATTAGGTCCCAGAGTTCTGGAATGAGAAGAAAATTGAATAGAAATCAATAGAACTCTTGCTATGCAGAATTTGAAGATGACTCCCATAACCTTTACTCCTGAGGTTACACTGATAAATATGTTATGGTAAAAGGTAACGGGAATTTGAAGACAAAATGGTTTCTAATCAATTGACTTTAAGATAGTGAAGTTATCTAGAAAGACCTGACTTAATCATATTGGATAAGTTTTTCAAAAGTTGAGAGATTTTTTTTTCTTATTCTCACATGGTGGAAGAAGAAAAGAGAGATTCAAATGGTGAAAGAAATTCAGTGTAAGGAAGTTTCCTACTGCTGGGGTAGAAGAGGCCACAGAGCAAGATGCTGAGAGCAGCCTCTTGGAGATGAGAGTGGTCCTGGCTGAAAGCCAGCAAGAAAAAGGGGCCTTCAGCCCTAAAACTGTAAGGAACCAAATTCTACCAAAAACCTGCATGAACTTGGAAGCAGATTATTTTGCTGAGCTTCCAATAAGAGCCTAAACTAGACAGGACCTGACCTAAGAGAACACATTTGAGCGACCTTGAGTCACATATGAACACATTTCTGACCTATAGAACTGTGAGAAGATAAACAAGTGTAGTTTGAAGGTACTACAGTGGTGATATTTGTTACTTGGTAAAAAGCAATAAAGGAAAAGAAATACAGAGCTACAGCAACCAGACTACAGCCACCAACAGAAAACATAAGAAAAGAATTTTGTAATAAACATGAGAGCTAGTTTGTTACTTCAAAGACCTGATTAAAACAGCTTCAAATCACACACGCATGCGCACGAGCGCGCGCGCGCACACACACACACACACAGTGCTTTAGTGCCATTATGTAAATTGTATCACATTGAAAATACTTCTTTGTATTTGAACTTATTTAATGCTTTGCATTTTCATTTATAAGCAAGTAAACATGGAAATGTTTTATGCTAATTAAAGTGTACCCATAATACTACTTCTATTGGCTGTGCAGTTTTACATTGTATGGAAGTATAATACCTTATTTTCTTTAAACAAACACTGCTTTTTAAACTAATCCTTTTGAAGGAAGTGTTAGGTTGTACACCTCTTAATGGTTCAAAAAAAAGCCAACATCTTTTGGTATAAATAATATTTTCACACTTGTGCCCTTCAGAATAATCCTACTCATATATAGACTTTTAATTAAATCATTGTAATCTTTTTGTTTAAAATTGTTATGACTTAACCATTTTTACACAGGCATACTTTTTTTTGTACCATTGTAAGTTTATAAAGTCAAATGTTTCTAGATACTTTTCATTTTGTGTTCTAGATTGATTGACCATTATCTTAATGCATAATTTAAAAAACATCAATTTCAAGAAATAATGTTATTCAAGTAGTCATTCTTTTTTGTACCATCTACATTTTTCTGTTGGTATTTCAAACAGTTCTTGGAAAATCCAAAATTTAAAGCCAGAGCAGCTGTTCAGCAAATGTTCACACAAGCCAACAGGCTAGTGTGCTCTCAATAGGTTTGTGTAACAAATAACTGCAAAGTTGTTTCTGCATAAATGAGAAGTTCATGGCCAAATACAAAGTTTACACGTGTAATTTAGGTCTAGCACTGGAGAAAAATGGCTTAGAATGTGCAAATCTGTTGTATATAGTGAGGTAAAGTCAGGCTGACCATGGGAGGCAATGATGAGCTCAGAATATTTTTCATCTGGATAATTTAAGGTATTGGCTTGAGTTCAACATCATTAATTACCATTTTCCTCAGTAAATTGTTTACAATTCCTTTGAGGCAAATATTATATTCTCCATTCAAATCTTCTGAGCCTGATTGGAGTAAACTAAACTCCCTTTTTTCTCTGTACAGTGGATGTCTACATATCATAATGTTGTTTGTATATCGTGGAAATGGTATGATGTATTTGTGGATTTTTTTTTCTCAGAATGAAAGACATTGCTGAACCTGTGGATAAGGGTGTTAAAAGTAGCAATATGGTAAATAAGTGATTCCCATTGTCTGAATGAACTTTTATTTTAATTGATAATTTACTGTTAGTAGCAACTATGAGTGTTTTCATCTGAACAAACAAACAAGAATTACTTTAAAAAAAAAATCTAATCTTTAGAAAATTTAACATGCCATGTAAGCCTGTATTCTTGGCCAAACTAAGTAGCTCTGCAGTATTTCCTGCTCCTGGAAACAAAGTGCCTTTCTGAAAAATAGACTAATAATGTATGTAATTCCAGTGCTACCTGCTCTGTTTGCTTGATTGCTTTTTATCAGTAGGGGTTTGAAACTGAAAGGCAATAAATGGAATTGTAAACTTTATACCTCATTGTATGAAGAAAAATCATATATTAGGACCTAAATTTCAATGACATATTTTATTTTATTATTGTAGCTATGTAAAAATGCCTTACAACTATGAAAATTTGTGATACCTGCCTGTAGAATATTTCAATATCCAAGTCCATGAATTTTTGGCTATGAAAACCAAATACACTGAAACCTCAACTTACAGTGATTCAATCATATAGCACTCTAACTTTATCAGTATTATTCCTTATGACACAATAGGCAGCTAGAACATAACATATCATTCAGTTAATTCTGAGTAAATAGCAAGGGAGGAAATTGTGAGATGTTGATAATTTCATTTTTAAAAGATCAAGTGGCCTCAAGTCTCCATAAAATTCCCCACGAAAATGCTTGTTGAAGCTTCACCAGCAATTCCTCTAGAATTCCGCACCTTAATTTGTGAATTGTTCTAGTGAATAGGGATGAAGTTTTAAAATATATTTATGTGAAAGACGGTGAGTCTGTATGATATTAAGAATTACTGTACATGAGTGATGTTGGTTGTTTCTCTTATGAGGAAGGGAGATTGAGATAGAAGCCATAGACAGTTATAAAGATAGACAAGCTCAGCAATACTCAGTCTCTTGACTTCTGTGTTTTGATTTACTCTGGAGTAAACCAAAATGTCCCACAGAGGCATTGAAGTTATTTTCTTAAAAGAAAATTTGGTCCCTAATTCATTTTTCCAATATTGGTAAAACCAGATAAATTTTGTATGACTTCTACTTGATTATATAAATAGTGGATGTATCTGTTCATTTTTGTGAAAGATTGGGAATAAGTTCCTTGGTATGAACAGAGATTTTAGTAATATCCCTTAATTGTTGTGAATCTTAATTTATTTTGACTTTGAATACTTTTTCAAGATATGTAACTCCCATATGAAGAATATTTCTTTTCCTTCCAAAGCACCGTTAAGATAAGACCATCAACAAAATCTACTGTTTAAACAATAAACTTATGTCAAGTAGAATAGAAAGGACTTGTACCTTTATATATGACTTTGAAAAATCCTATTCAATTACTATTGAGTGTCTGTTATGTGTCAGTTATTGAGGTGATCCCTATAGAAAAGATAATGAAGAAGCTCTTCTTTATTTTAAGGAAGCTTACCACTTAGCTGGGAATGCAGGCATTACAGTGTAATTTCAATCTGATTAATATAATGACAGTGTCTGTAGTGGTAAACGTGGAGTGTTGTGGAAACTAAAAAGAGGGCACTAAACCTATAATGAATTTTAAAACCTTTTTAATTTCCTTAGGTTTGGGGAGAACAGGTGGTATTTGGTTTCCTGAGTAAGTTCTTTAGCGATGATTTGTGAGATTTTGGTGCACCCGTCTCCCGAGCTATATACACTGAAACCAATTTGAAGTCTTGTATCCTTCACACACATCCTACCTTTTCCCCATGAGTCCCCAAAGTCCGTTGCATCATTCTCGTCTTTGAATCCTCATAGCTTTCCTCTAACTTATGAGTGAGAAAATGGAATGTTTGGCTTTCTATTCCTGAGTTACTTCACTTTGAATAGTAGTCTGCAATCCCATCCAGGTTCTGCAAATGCCATAAACCTATTATGAATTGTTGATAAAAGTTGTGTTCATCAAAGTCATCACAGAGGAAGGGATATTCATACCGACTTGAAATATTTATACAGTTCATATTATATAAGTCAAGAGGATCGGGGAATAGTGGAATAAGAAAGATGGCTCCAGGAAGAGGAAAGAGACAAAAACCACCCTTATATGTCACCTTCTAGAACACATGGAGAAGAATGGACTTGAAACACAGTCTTCAAACTGCCTTATCATTTTCTGTTATTATATCTTAAAATTTTTTATTATTTTATAACTTCCATTACATATTATTATTTTGTTTTGTTTTTTAGTTTTATATTCTTACAGTCTCCATATTATTGGGCTATTGTCTGGCCTACTTTAAAGCCAAAAAATATAGATAAGACAGAGGAAATATAAGCATTATGTAACCATGAATTCTAACACTTTGATGTTCTAAAAGTAAGTATAATCTAATCAACATGTTGATTTTTTAATGAGAAAAGATGCACTGAGTTCCATCTGAGAGACAATTGAGATTTTAGAATATATCTTGTGATTAATAATACTGACAAATAAATCAATAAGACATTTGCCATGTTATAAATATTTCTAATAAGTTACCTTTGAATCTCATCAGAAAAACAAAACTGCTACAGTAGTTCCTGCTTATTTCTTTTCTCTAATTAAGAAACACATTCAGGGACAAACCAGAAGATTTCATATCTATTTCGCATAGTACCTTGACTATCAGAAAGTAAAGAAATGCTGGATAAGTACTATTGCTTGACTGAATATGTATCCTAGAAGTAATTTAGGAGATTGCTACAAACATTCCTTTCTAGACCGACCCAAGATAAACAGCATTTTGATAAACACATAAAAAACTGACACTAATTGGCATATATATTATATATTTTTAAAAATCAATAAATTGATATCACTATGCTGTTAATGATGAAAAATAATTTATTGTTCACATTTCTTGACATGTGCTTACTGTGCTATCACTGATACTTGGGGAAGCCACTTTTGTTCCTAAAGATAGAAGACCTTTATTTAATACAGGTGGAGCAGTAATTATGATGAATGTAAATTTCAAAGCACAGATTGTGCAAGCTGCTGGTGCTGGCAGTGTGGATGTCCATGTGCCAAATGTTGTATCTATTAGTCCAGAGACATCAGCAGGATTGGACATTGGCTGAATACAGCATATTGAAAAGTAAACAAGAACTCAGTATATTATCTTAAGATGCATAATCAGTATGAAAAATTAAATGGATGAGAGAAAAAAAAGGATTGATGAAATAAAGTTTGCATACATTTTACCTTTTATATCAAACTCTCCTAGAAATTCAAAATCATTATCACGTAATTATATAACTTTCCACAGTTTTTGTTCTTGCTTTGTGTAAATTCCATAGCATTGTGGGAAATACCAAAATCTGGAATAATGTAAGAAAACGTTCTTGTGGGATAACTAAAATGATAATTAGAGTGAAATTGATACAGAAAACAATAAAATGTGATTAATACATGAAGAAATGCATACACATGCTTAATAATAAAATAAAGGCTGGTAAATTTATGCACCAATATTATAAGTACTGTTAAAGCTATCTTTATGCTCCCCACAATCCCATTGATATTCTGGGTGCAAATATTTCAGTTCTTCCATAAATATCTAGCTTGCCTTTTAACTTTTTTATGACGTCTATTGATGAACATAAATCTTATATTTAGTTAATAATCTTTATTTATAGTTCATTTTTATTTTTTAATAAAATTAATCCTTTCCTAACATTAAGATATAAAAATGTCCTCTTGTATTTCTAGAAAAGGTTAAATATTTTGTTTTTCACATTGAAACATTTAGTTTGTATTGAATTAATTTTTGTTGATGGTTCATATATGGATTACATTTCAATTTTTTGTTTCTTTCAGATGTCCAATTATCTGAGCATTATTACTGTTAATTACTTTAAAAAATAAATTTATTTGGTTTAGCTGAAAATGTATTAATTCAATAGCTGAATCTTTATAACATTGAATACACCTGTTCTTGAAATGGTATATTGCTTAATTTATATAGGTATTTTATATACATATATATATATATATATATATATATATATATATATATATCTCAGAATGTTTCATGTTTTGACCTTGAAATTCTTGCCTACCTTTTATATCTATATACCTTTATACCTTATGGTTTTGTCATTCTTATTATATATTGTTTTTAAAAATGTTTTATAAATTTTTGTTGATAAATAGAAATGAAATTCATCATTTATGCTGATATCTACAACCTTACTAAATTAACTAACTCTAATAATTACAACTTCTAATAATTATAAATAGGCTTTAGGGGCTTTAATATAAATATTTATATGATTCATTAATAAGAGTGTTTTTTTTTTCTCTCAAAATATTTTTTTCCTGCACTGAGTTGGATTCTTAGTGCATTTTTATATAGAACCTGTTATAATAATGTTCTTTGTTTTGCTCCTGATATAGAGAAAATGCATCTAATGTTTTAGGGAGGTAAATCTATTTGCTAAACATTTTTAATAGAGTTTAGGAGGTTGTAGAAGTTTCTTCATATCTCTGATTTGCTAGGGGATTATAGGTTGAATGGGTCATAAGTTTTATCATGTGCTTTTTCTATATATTTTGAAAGGATAATATAGATTTTATTTTATAATATGTTAGTGAACTGAGATAAATTTTTGTATTTTATAATGTGAAACATTCACTGAATTTCTGGGATATCTTCTTAAAACGCATCATAACAACATGTTGCTACTAATATTTTGTATTTTTTTTTTTATCTCTTCAAGGTACTAACTTTGTTTTGCTATCAAGTTAATACAAGACTTATTAAAAGAGTTGCTTTTTCTTTTCTCTTTATTCTATTTTGTTTATGAACTTGCCTAATGTTGTAATTATAAATTACTTGAAGTTTGTATGAACTCACCTGTAAAACCATGTGGGCCTGGTGTCTTCTTTGCAAGATGTTGTTAATCACAGGTTCAATTTATATTGTATTTCAAGATAATTTACATTTCTCTTTATTCCTCAATAAGTCTTATCTATTTCAAGATAATTGTCAATTTAATTTTTATATTTTAATTTTTATTTGCATTGAGGTTTTCATGACACTCTCATTAATTTTTTAATCCAGTGATGTATCTTTAGGAAGTTCTCCATTCAATTTCCAGTATTGTAATTTCTCTTCCTCTTTTTGTTAGTTTTGTTAGAGGGATATTCTTTCATTAGTCTTTTCAGCATAGCCACTTTTGACTTTGGATGTCTCTCTATTCCTTCTTTAAGAAACCAAACCGTAGTGACACTGTTCCTGAGAAAATTTGGGCTTTCTTTTTCCAGAATCCAGGGAAAGCCACCAACCTGAACTCATTTGAACTCTCCTCAGTGAAATTTTCCATGGGCTAATTTCAGGGTCAGCTTTTCTCTATGCTTTGTGAAAAAATATCAGAATTAGTTTCTCTGTTTCCAATCTGACACTACCATTTCTCCTGAGTACAACCTGATTTTCTGTGTACTAGTTTGTATGGATCAGTTTTTATCTCACTTTTTTTTTAATTTGTATTTTTCTTTGGATGTTTTCTTTGCTTGAAACAGTGTTTTAAAAGTACATTTGTTGTAAATTATGTAGGATAAAGTTGTAGTCTACCAAGAAGTCCCTTCAGGGAAGCTTTCTGTCTTCCTACTAGAAATGAAATTCCCTTTGAGATATTTTCAAATTTTATATATTTTGTATAACTCTTAAATATTTGATCTCTGGAAGTGTGCATTCTCTGAAGTTGCATCTTCAAGTCTTCAGGTAAATTGGGGAAGTAATTTAGTATGCAACAATTGAAAGCTTAGCTGTTATATTTTGAAAATATGAAAATAAAGGCCAAGCACAGTGGCTCATGCCTGTAATTCTAGCACTTTGGGAGGTCAAGGTGGGTGGATCACTTCAGGCCAGGAGTTTGAGACTAGCCTGGCCAACATGGCTAAATCCTGTCTCTACTAAAAATACAAAAATCAGCAGGCCTTGATGATGCCTGCCTGTAACCTCAGCTACTCAAGAGGCTGAAGGACGAGAATTGCTTGACACCAGGAGATGGAGGTTATAGTAAGCCAAGATTGGGCCACTGCACTGGGTGACAGAAGGATATTGACTCAACAACAGAAAGAAAGAAGAAAGAAAGAGAAAGAAAGAAAGAAGGAAAGAAGGAAGGAAGGAAAAGAAAGAAAGGGAAAATAAATTTTTCTATGCTAAGAGAATTCCCTTTGCAAAGCTAATATCTTGCCAACTATTTCATATCATATTTTAGCTCTCTTGATATTACCAGGAAGGAAATGGGAAAACTAACATTTATAGAGCCCCTGCAATGTGCCAGTTATTTTATTAGTTGTTCTTCATTTGTCAGCTCAGTGAATCCTCAGACCAATTTTATGACCATTATAGTCATTTTTAATTTGAAGAAAAAAAGAGATGAAGATATTTGCATAGTCTAATAATAATTTAGGGACTCAAATTGAGGTTTCCTTGACCTCAGTGTTATTCTACCATATACTACTGCTATACTACTGCTAGTTCTATTTTATAAGTATGGAAACTGAGGTTTCCAAAGTCTAAAAAGTGACTTACCTAGATAAAAATGGAACATGGTTCACCCTGATTCCAAACTCTATGCATTTTGAAATATATTTTGCTCCATAAATGCTTTATTATACAACATATAAAATATAGGTAATACCTCAAGTGTCTCATATTCTTCAATGATCAGGCCTCTGAGAACAGCATTTTTATCATAATTCCTTTAAGTCACATTTTAACACAGACATTGTCTAATTTTTAGATTACTATAGCATTGACTTTTGTCCTGTTCCAAACACAATCCATATCATTGCAGAATTGTTTTTTTTCTCTGTCACTTATTAAACTGTAACTTTTCCACATTCACTAATTCCAAATATTTTTCTGTTTTTTTTTTTCTATTATATTCAATTTCTTTATTCTGGAATTCAAGATTCTTTGCACGCTTTTCTTTGCATAAATCTCCCCCCTTTAAAACTATGTCCAACCTATGAAGTTGCTCCAGTAAAGTAATATTGATTTCAAACATTTCTGTAACTTTTTCAAGAGATTCTATAAATTTTTAAAATCAAACATTGAGAAGTTGTGTCATGCCCTTCACCTTCAGTTTAAGTTTGTTGTCTGGTTTTTACTTAAGAGTGATTATCCTAAGAAAGATTTCCTAGATGAGGGTTACTGGGCGAATTACCTAACTTTTGTTTAGTATTCTTCTCTGCTATAGATTCTTCATGTGCTTTGTGGTTCATAATAGTAAAGAAATGATCAAAATCACCTGAAGTATAAAATTCCCCAAAAGAATGTAGGAAATGTGTTGGTAATAATATCATGATATTGGATGGAAACAAGTGCTTAATATGAGGTATACATGTGAGCTCTGAACAGAACTGCATCACCTCAAAATTAATATGTTGAATCCCTAACACTCGGTCTGATGTGATAGTGTTGGAAGATTGAGCTTTGGAAGACAATTATGTTTAGATGAGGTAATGAGGATTGAACCCTCATAGTGACCTTAGTACCTTTATAAGAGACACTGGAGAATTTGTTCTTTCTCACTCTCTTTTCCCTGCCATGTGAAGATTCAGCCAGAACATGGCTGCTGCTTGCCAAAAGAGGGCCCTTAGCAGAAATGACTGTTTCTGGCACCCTGATCTCATGCTTTCTTCCTGCAGGACTGTGAGAGAATAAGTGTCTATTGTCTATGTATGAAGTTTATGGTACTTTGTAGCCTGAACAGATCAATATACATATGTATAATATGAAATATATATGTGGGTATATAGACACATGTATGATTTATGGGTTCCTCACCATTAATGTAACAATGGGCATTTGATGTATATTTATTGTTTTTGCTCCTTACAGTATAATTAAATATGAAGATATCATAGAAGTTATAAATTTAAGACAAATAGAGAAAGATGGAAAAATAAAGTTTGAGGAAAGTTCATGATAGAGCACCTAAAATAGACTCTTTAAGGACTGTTAAAGAATCGAAGATGACAAAGGAAAGCATATGCATACACACACATATACATGCTGTTAGTTTCTATAAATTGAAATTATTATACCTTATAGGGCAAGTTGGGACAAATTGGGCCCAATCTGGCCATTCCAGTTTAATTTTATAATTTAAATACTCTTTTATAGCAAATCAATATTTTTCTTCTCCTTTTTCTCTCTTTTTTTCCCCCCTGTGGAATCAGCATTCAACCAGACAAGCAAAACTAAAACTATAATAGATAAATGACAGGTAAATAGATGATAAATAGATATAAAGATTATAAAGTATTTATCCTTGAGAATTGGCTTATGTATTTGTGGGAACTGCTTGAACAGGCTTTTTAAGGCTGTGTTTCCTTTGATGCAGGTTGAAGTCTACAGGGCAGGCAGCAGTCAGGGAGAGAAATCCCAAGTGGATTAGTACCCACAAGCATGAGCTACAGCTTCAAGATGACAGAATGAAATCTGTATCTGTTCTCCTTGCTTCTGACTTGGTAATAAGTCTATCTTACAGAAGCCAGGACCCTGCACTGCAGAGCCAAACACTTATAAATAGAGTCCAAGAGTCAGAGAAGCTGAAGATGATACAGGAAACCATGCAGCAATTGCAAGCCTAATTGATTTCCTGTCCTAAACTTAAAGCAGAATATACTTCTAAACTTTGTATTCTTTTCTCCTATTTTTTAGTGTATAAGTAGTATTATTTTAATTTATCTATTTCACATCTGCCTTTGAACACATGAAGAACGCATCAAAGTTAGCATTCTTTTCAGTATAAAACGATTGCTCTGATCTGAATCAGGTAACAATGGGCCCTGTTCTAAAAATGTTGAAATGATTTGGAACTAGGCATTATTAAGGATATAGTAAATTAGTTTGTAAGCCTTGAATTGTACTCCTTATATACATACGTGAGTATATAAAAAGGTTTTAAATGAAACTTTTCTAATTATACAAAACTTTGTATCCTTGTATTATAAAGCTTGAAAGTACTTAAACCTAATAAATATACCAATTTCCAAGGAAAATTTTTAAATTCATCATTGCTGGAATTGAAAAAGAGGTGTGTAAAACCAGAATTGCAAAACTTGGCCTATCACCTAATTGTAGCTTACGTGTAAGAGAAATCTAGACTCCTTCAAATTCTTATTTGAAGATAGTTGAAAGAGTACTGTGAGTTTTCTCTCACTTACTTATGGGGCAGCATTAAAAGCCTAGTAAGGGAAGTATTGATTAAGTTGCTTTTAGGGGAAGAGTATATTTTCAAGAAATAAAACTTGTTGTTACTGCATGTTTGGTGATAGGCAAAATCTCATGGGCTTACTCTTTACTGCTTCAGATTCCAACTTTCAAAGAACTTGCACTATTACAAGAACAAGATTAATTTCTAGCTCTCCAACCCTTATTTCCAAGAATTACTCAGAGTTCAAAAATACTACAAATATATATTCCAGATAAAATTCTCTTCTACTTTTTATTCTTTGTCAAAATAATGCTCCAGCTGGCAGACAAAGTGGACTCCCTGTGATTCACTGAGATGCTTAAAATTTGAAATAGAACCAGGCAGGCATGACAGGAAGAGGGAGCTGTCATGGACTCTGCATTTTCAGAAAATGTTTCAAAACCTCCTTTTTTGTTATCAAACCAGACCAGTTCTTTTTATCAATGTTGAAACAAACTACAGCTAAAATTCCCAACAGACCAGCAGGCCACCACAATTGACCACCTGGAGCCACCGAATAAAAGAAACTTGCAGTTTCAGACTTAAAATTCATCCCTTTGGGAGTCTGCCCTAATCTCCACCTACCCTGAGGTTTTTGTCTTTACAATCTCAGACTCTTTTGGCCTAGATCAAAGCACACTTTCATTTTGATTCAAAGGCTATGTCTCCGCTTTTCAGAAAATGAAATTTCTTTTGCCTTGCAGATATCATGATCTTTTGTTGATACTTTTTATCAGGAGTCTATCTTTTCCTTTTGCTTATCATTTTAAATATGCAATTTCCTTGAAATTTTTTTTTAGCTGCTAAGAGAGATATGTTGAAAGCTTCTACTAAAATGAAAGATTATCACATTTCTTATATGTATGTCACTTAAAAATTTGTAGCTACTGATTGCATGAGATTATTGATGGATACAAATACATTGAGATTTGCTATACCTTTTTGGTTGATTATACCTCTTACAATAACACAAATAATATAAAATATTTTTACTCCATTTTACCCCCTTTATGCAATTTGTGCTATATTTGTTGTGAATGTATACTCTACAAGATGTCATTTTTGTTTTACACAGCCCACATTCATTTAGAAGTAGCCACCTATCTACTCTTCCCATCCTGTATCTTCATCCTTCCATTTGAGACCATTTTACTTCTGTTTGAAGAGTTCCATTTAATGTGGATATTGACAAGTACTCTCTTGTCTTTGTTGTATCTTCATTAAGGAAATGTTCATACATACAGAATTTTGTTTAGCTACTGTTTATTTTATGATTTTAAAATTTCATTCTTGCTTTCTGGTTTCTGTTAGTTGCTTTGAATAGTGAATTTAGCTTTATTGTTTTCTTTTTGAAGTTAACTATGTCTTTTAATTTTTAAATATTTTTATATGTTTTTATTTTAAGCAAACTAAACATATATGACTGATTTCATTTAATTAATACTGCTTGGAATTGTTAAATCTTTAAGTTAAATTTAAATTGTTAAATCTTAAAATCCATTGTTTGAGTTATTTTTATTAATTAAAAAAATTATTAACTGTTATGTCTTCAAGCACTAATTCTGCTAAAACATTCTCTCTCTCCTTTCATTCTGAGACTCTGATTAAAGAAAAGTTAGTTATTTTGGCTGAATCTTATGTTTCTCCCTGGTACTTCTGAGTTATTTCCTCTTTTTTTGCTCTTCATGGATCAGACTAGATATTTTCTTTAATTTTTCCAGTACCGGTTAGCCAATGACGGGCAACTGAGGAGCATGAGTAAGGACACTCCGCCTAAGATAAGGAGGAAAACGTTTTTCCCCTCCCCATGATGAATAAGGAGTCAATGTTCTCTCATGTGGGGTCCTCTGACCTAAGACAGGCACAGTTCCCGCGGGCATAACTACCACTCAGCCTAATAAAATAAAAAAGGGGGACCTGTGGGCAGCAGCACAGGCCAAATCCTGGGGCCAAGAAAGCCCAGGTGCCGCTTGTGGGAGGCTCAAGTCCTGATGATTCAGGTCCAGCCCGTGGACGGCACAAGGCTGGTAGCGGCACCTGGAACACCTGGCCGGAATTTCCCAACTGCAAGCTTCCTTTGCCCCGCCCCCCTGCCTGGCCTATTTAAGCTGTGATCTCAGCAACAATAAACGAGACTTGATCAGAAAAAAAAAAAAAAAAAAAAAAGTCAACTTATTTTTCACACTAAATCCACTTTGCTGTTTAAATGATATGTTCATCACTTTATTCATTTATTAAAATTTGTGTTTTTGGATTATTTTTGTGGTTTTCTCTTGTATGGTAAAATTCTGCATATTACTCTCTAACTTTTTTAAGCATTAATCACACCCACACCTGATAACTCCTCTCAGTCTCCTGTAGATCTATTTTTATTATATGTTATTTTTTCCATCATGCATTTTTTACTTTTCTAACATCTTATTGTTTTATATGTAAGTTTTTATAGTTTCCATGAAAACCTGAAAAAATAATTTTACAGTCTGGATAATGTTACTTTCCTTTGGGGAAAGTTTACAATTTAAATTTTTAAAATTGTATTAAAATTTATAAACATTTAATATATTAAAATTTAATGTATTTTGCTCTGGCTGGGCACATAGAATAGAAACTGATTAGCAGATTAGCTGATTTGAAGCTTTATTTGTCTTTGAAAAGACTTGTCTGATCCCATCTCATCCTTACTCCTAAGACATAGCACTTTTGGGGCCACATGTAAAACTCTGGGCTGTTTTCCAGCTTTCCTCCTCCATACCGGGCCATAAATAGGAAAGTTTTCACTCTAGCTTATTAACGATTTTAGAAAGTCTGCTTCAATTGGTGTTATTAAACAACCATTTTCTGCTTGGCTTTTGAGCCTTTCAACTGCTTTTTGGGACTCAATAAATTCCAAGAAGTAGCTCAAAATCTTGGCTCAACTATCTTCCCTTTCCTTCTGCCTCGTATATTATATTCATAAGTTCATACCCATTTTTAGCTCTCTCGTTTTATCTATATGATTTTTGTTTATTTAAACTTGACTTTTCTTATTGGTTGAGAATATGGGTCTAGACATAGCTACACTTCCTTTATTAGAAATAGAATTTCTATTTTCCCTTTTGTGATATTCAAGTCATATTAATCTATTCAAATATAATACAAATATTTAAATATATATTTAACTATATTAATAATGTGTTTCTAAATTATTTTTATTAACCAATCAATGTGTCATCTTTTGGTATACATTGAATTATCATTGACTCTTTGGTTAATGAATTCTGGAATCAGAAAAAAAATAAAAGCTAGCTTAAATAATATGAGAATTAAAAGTAGAATCTTTCTATTTTACTCACTTAATAGATGTAATTTTAGTACATACTCTGACACTCAATGTGTGATATTTTGCAAATTACTTCTCCAAGTCTCAGTTTTCTCAGATTAAAAAAAATGAGTTCAACTAGATGATCTTTAAAAGTCCTTCTATACCTAAAATTCTATGGTTTAATAAGAATAAATTAAACTTGAATCTTTGATGATTAAAGTTTAATTTGAATCTTGAAATCCATGAGATTTTTGTAGTTTCTAAATTTAGAATAAAATAATACTCTTTTCTATCTCTATCACTAGAAGATGTCCCATATGACCTGAACAAGTTTCAATGCAATAATTACTTTTGAATATATAATTGACAAGAAATTTTGAAGAAGTCTAGCAATAGGAAGAAACTACCATATTACATATTAATAAACATTATAGAACCCTAATAATTTTAATAATAGGGTATCAATATAAGACTGCATAAATTACTAAATGTAACTGAATGGAGAACCTACAGATACATGTATATATGAAAGAGTTAATGAAGATAGTGAGATTTAGCATTGTATATCAGTGAGGAATTATAAGCTTGTCAAAAAATGGTATTGAGACATTCATCTCCATAGGAAAAGAAGTAAATCTCTACTTCACATATACAAATCAAGATTGAGTAAAGATCCATACATAAAAATTATATTTTTAATTGCATCAGGGTTGCAAAACAAATATCAAACTTGAAATTTGCAAACCATAAAAAAATTGTAAGTACAAGTGTAGGAGATAGAGAAATTTTAATATGTAAGATTCAGAAGTTTGTCACCAGACTTGTACATGATGTCATACACCTATCGCCTTGCCCCATACTATGTGTATTATCGTGGAATTATTACTTAAACAGTTGAATCATTATCTTCCTCAAGTGTAAAATGTGAATCATAACACCTGTTTTATGAGAAATGCCATGAAGATTAAATAGAAAAATATCAAAAGAATGCACAGCAAGAAACAAAGTAGTATTCAATTATTTCAGGAATTATATTTGAAAAATCTCATTTGTTTTTTCTGGGGAGATTGATGGTAGTGTTTGAAGTGAAACTGAAAGCTTGAACAGAGACATTAAGTTTGGAATATTTGTTCATTCATCTAACAAGGGGTAAACAGTCCTCTATATTAGAGATACAGAAGAAACAAGTCAGGGTAATTCTCCTTCAGTTACTCTAGTCTAGTAACTTCTTTGAAGAATGAGAAAGGGTTGTCAGACAGCTCTTGGAAAGATGAACAAGTGGGGCAGAAGGCTCAATCAGTTTAGAATGAAGACCATAAAATACAATGGTTACAATCTTTATGTTGAGTGGTTTATCACAGCTTAGCATCTTAAATATAGAGACAGAGAAAGTAGAGATTCACTGCTTTAAATTTAAAGATCTACAGAAATGAAGTAGCAGGAGGAATACTTTTTATAGTTCTTACTAGGTTAGCCAAGATATCTTGAAACACAAGACCTACAGAAAGAGAACTAAAGCCATTCAAGGATAATATAATGAGAGAAAGGAGGATTGGAAGAAGTAGATGTTCAATGATTTCTGATAGCTTATAAACTGCAATATGGGAGTAAGAGAGTGATGATTATATGCACTTGAGTGGACATGACTGTTCAGACTGAAATTCCTAAAAAAAATCTGTGGCCCAGCTGGCAGGAAAAGTACATTTATTCACTGTGTTAAACATAGGTAGGTGGAATTTGTTGATGATGACTTAAATTTAGTCTCTTTTGTATTATCAGTGTTTAGAAGTGCCTGACCTATGGTACAGACTTTAAATATTGTGTATATCCACATGAACTGTTCTTACAACCTAGCTTGTTGATCTTAAAAGGATTCTAAAAATGTGAGGATAATGACATAGATAAGTAAAGAGAGACAGATATAACCCTGTGAGCGTCACTGAACAAGTTTCCTTTTGGCATGAGAAGTTTTCATTGCCAAGCTAAAGATGTCAGCTAGCATGCAAATACTTTTATTTCAACTCAGATGGCAAAGCCCTGTTTCACCTTTTTCTATAAGAAACTGAAAAGGTCAAATTGTGACAGTTTTTATAGCAAAATAATTTAAAGTATAAGTGACTAAAACATTTGTTAATTATGAAATGTGCTTTAACTTTAGTATATTTTATTAAAAGGAGGCCTATTTCAGCCCCAAAAGGAAAAACATTTAAGTACATTTTTATTTTAATCACTTTTCAGTTAAAATTAAAATATGAAAAAGATAATTTGCTTTTGAACTTGGTCTTTCTGATGAAGAAAGCTTTACACGGAAGAATTATTCTTGTTTCTTTTATGTTTCCTGTGTCTCTCAAAATGATTCCTAATGAATTGCCAAGTGTAAGTTTGAGACTAGAATTTATAGACCACAGTTATTCATTCTTGTCAAATGTCACAGAAAAGAACAGCAACAAATCAAAGTTAATTTGTAATTGAAACCAACTATTACTAAAAGCAATTTAGCTTTAAAGAACCTTGACATGTTCGAAAGATGAATTACTTGATGCAGCTTTGTTATTTAAAATTATTTTTAATCATTTAATAGAAGAGAAGGTTAAATTTAGGAAAGCCAGAGAGGAATGGAATCTATTTCATGTTCTTTTAAAACTCAGAGCATAAAATACCTTTTGAAGATAAATTGAAATATATTTCGGGAATCATAATAGCATTGGGTGAAGTTTTAAGGCAATTTCTATATTTTAAGTGTGAATATAATATGATACAATACTTCATAAATTAAGAAAAGGTAAATTTATATGGGTGCATTGCACTTTAATTTTCCCCGTCTAAATACCTAGCAGATTCTCTTTTGCTTTATTTTCTACTTTCATGCATTGGTTTCATGATATATACGAATGAGAAAGTGAGTAAATTAAGTTCATAATTTTGCTTGTAACCTAATATTTTACAAATGCACAATTCTACTCATCATTTAGTAGTGAGTAGTGAGAAAGTGAGTAAATTAAGTTCATAATTTTGCTTGTAACCTAATATTTTACAAATGCACAATTCTACTCATCATCCATTGCCATTCAGGAGCTATATTTAATTCCATTTAATTAAAGCATATGGCTGGGGAAAAAACCTTTTTTTAACTAGTGTTAGTCTGGGTGACACCTCATCTCTCTTTTTAAAAATGTAACATACGGTGACCTAGATGAATATCTCTAAAATCAAGTCTTAATCAAATTAGAAATAGTATTTTTTATTGATTAGGTCTTATTTAGGCAGACCTGCATATAGCCAGTTTCTCCCTCAAGAGCATCTGCTCGTGGGGGGAAAACAAAACAAAACAACAACAACAAAAAAAACATTGAACCTGCCTCTTTAGTATCGGGTTCCATTGCTTTTTTATTGGTACTCTGCTACACTTGAGTGGAGAGGGAAGAATTAGCAGCAAATATAAAAGTTTCAGGTCTATAGTTGAATGCAGCAGAAATGTGCCAAAGAAAAATGCATTGGTAAGACGAAAAATACTTGATTATTGGAAAGCTTGATCATTTTGATTAATACTATCTGTATGTATAATTAGCAAGATCTGAGGAAATTCAGCAATAGAAATACTTAACGTGCATGAGGGTATTTCTCTGTTTTCTTAGGGAATCATTAAGTTTGGGAATAACAAAAGACATGAAGATTTTACAAACATTATTGAAAGTATGATTGCAGTTTTTCTGTACGTGTCCCCAGACAGATTAAAAGCCACAATTTTTTTTTTTTTTTTTTTTTTTTTTTTTTTTTTTTTTTTTTTTTGAGACGGAGTTTTGCTCTTGTTACCCAGGCTGGAGTGCAATGGCGCGATCTCGGCTCACTGCAGCCTCCACCTCCCGGGTTCAGGCAATTCTCCTGCCTCAGCCTCCTGAGTAGCTGGGATTACAGGCACGCGCCGCCATGCCCAGCTAATTTTTTGTATTTTTAGTAGAGACGGGGTTTCACCATGTTGACCAGGATGGTCTCGATCTGTTGAGCTCATGATCCACACGCCTCGGCCTCGCAAAGTGCTGGGATTACAGGCTTGAGCCACCGTGCCCGGCTAAAAGCCACAATTTTAATGAAAATTTTGTGAAGTGGAAAGTGCAAGGAGTAGAGAATTACAATGATGAGCTATACATAAAGCAATGACAGGCAAATTGGTTGGTTAATCAAAGCATCCATGTTGGTAGGTATTATTCGGCATGTCAAACTGAATGTCAGACATTAGAAATTAGAAATCAAAATATCCAACAGAAAGGTTTGATATTACTATAAACAAGATTGAAAAATGAAGACAAAAAGATATAAGGCAAAAACTGATAAAAGCCAAACCTAATATCAGATGTCTCAACATGCCCAGGTTAGGTATGCAAAAAGAAAGTAACTCAGCAGAAAAATTCAAATGCTGATATTTGTTCCAGAATATTGAGGGACTTCTATTCCTGTGTCCACAAGGGGCGTGGTTTCGAAGGCAGGAGTTTCTCGGCTCCATGCCTTCATCCTGGAACCATAGGGGTTTCAAATGTAAAGTTCTTTGTCTGGGTTTTCTGCTGGGGGCTAGGTAGGGAAAGCCAGGTGCCACTCCTTTCCAAAAACCCGGAAATCTCTGGGATGAGGGAGCTGTGTAACTCAGGGCTGTGGACTAAGTATCCAATCCGGTATCAGAGTCAAGAGCAATCACTCTAGAGGAAGTTTGAAAGAACTACTCTCATTGGACGAAAACTTGAATGGGGAGGGAATATTGCCCACTCTGAGATCCTCTCTCTCTCTCTCTCTCTCTCTCTCTCTCTCTCTCTCTCTCTCCCTCTCTCCCTCTCTCTCCTCTCTTATCCTCTCTCTCTGTCTCTGTCTCCCTCTTTCTCCCCCCTCTCCTCTCTCTCTCTCTCTTCTTTTCTCTCTCCTCATAAATCTTTGGGTGTATGATATTTATTTGAACGGTAAGATCACAGTGCCTCTGGGGCCCCTTTCCCCATTCTTCACAGTAAGAGAAACCAAGAACCTCTTCTGAACTGGGAGCTAGGGACACTCCCCTGTTACAATATGGTTTTGAATATTCAACTAAATTAAATGTAGTGTAGAAAAAGAGAAGGAGGGAGAATTAGAGTACTATAATGAAAATATAGGGTTTATTCTTATTGTATAAGAATAAACATATATTATTCTTTTGTATAGTAAAATAACTGACTCTACCTGTATCTAAAGTCTGATGTACTTTGGGAATACATTCCCATCCACCCTAATTAAAATAGCCTACTCATGACAAATAAGAATTTTGTAAATTTTCTTTTACATTACATACATATTTTCTTTATGCCAGTTTATTTGTTTATGCATGTGTGTGTATGTTCTGCTTTGATAACAATAAGATAAATCCATTTTGACAAATTATCTTTTGTCATCTTCTTAGGTTACACTCAACTGATGTTTTACATTTAAACAACTGACCATCAGCATACATATGTCCATGGCTTTGTTTTCAGATTAGTTGACATAAGCTGAGATACAAATATGCTATTGATAAATCCCAGCTATTTAACAAGGGAAACCGTGTGGCTGTGGTTCCAGTGTCAACAATATTCAATTTTACCCTCAACTGATCATATGTTTGTATGAATTATATGAATATAACAATAAATTATATTATTCCTCTATGTCTGAAAAAAAACTCCCACTTTTGATAAAAGTTGTAAGTCATTTTTTTAAAGAAATATGACATTAATCATCACCTACTAGCGTTGGGGAAGAACTGTTAACTTAATATCTACCATGAGCAAGACCCTGCATTTAAGTTAAACATAACCATCCTGAGTTTCCCTCCTATAATTTATGTAAGTTAATTGAGGAAAGCAGACACCGTGGTTTTCATTTGATCCCTTAAGCACTTTGTATCTCTGTGGTAACTCAATTAACATCTACCATTCTGTAAAGGTGACAACCTACATTTACAATTTGGTTTCAACAAACCTGTATGTTTTGAGAATAGAGATAATTTTATTAATCTTTGAGTCACTCTCTACCTCATTTTATTTCTCTTTTCTTCTATCTTTTCTAAGACAATCACTTTTACTCTTAGAACAAATGGATAGAAAAAAAAGGAGAAAAGAGTCTGCTATGTTGACTGACTTTGAAATGGAGCAGGGACCTCCCTTAGAGGCCTGTACTCTCCCCACCCCCTTAAGCATAGATGTGACATGGTAAAAGCCCCATAAAACTGCAAACCTCAACTATGCCTCAGCTTTCTGTTGAAACTGCTCTCTGTAACCTCTAATGTGACAGGCAAGCAGTCCAAACCCACGCCATCTTGGCCCCTGTGACTTGTAATAAGTAATTAAGGTCTGTAATTTCCACCCTACCCAGACAATGTGTAAACTAATGCTTATCTTGACTTCTGTGAACCACCTAAGTAACAATCGGAATGTCCAAAGTCCCCTGGCCCTTGGAATGTCCAGAGCCCCTCACCCTCATCTCTGCTTAGGAGGTGATTTACGGAATCCACTGGCCCTCAGAATGTCCAGAGCCCCTCACCTTCATCTCCACCCAGGAGGTGATTTACGGAATCTGAAACCCCTCACCCCCACCCCTGCCCCTCACCCTCACCCCTGAGGTGGTTTATGGGTATAAAAGGTCTTGACACCCTCCTTCTGGGGCCACGGGTTGGAGAGACGTGAGTCCTCCATGGTCACTGGCAATAAAGACCCTGCAATTTGGCATACTTTTGTCTTGGTGTTGAGTTTCTATGCTTGCTCCAGTACAACATAGAAATTAAAAAAAAAAATGAGTCCCTTCAGGGAAATCCTAGGCCCCTAGCTAGTCCTGAGAAGTAAATAAATAAAGAAGATAGTAACAGTTTAAACAATAGTCACCCAATCAAGTCGGAGTCACAGGCATTTGGTTCCCCATTTTTTATTAAAACACGGTCTCACTCTGTCACCCAGGCTGGAGTGCAATGGCGTAATTGTAGCTCACTTTTACCTCAAACTCCTAAGATCAAGAGTGTCTCTCGCCAGGCTCCTAAGTAGCAAGGACTACAGGCATGTGCCACCATGCCCGACTTTTTTTATTTTTAGCAGGAATAGGGTCTCACAGTGTTGCCCAAGTTTGTCTGAAAATCTTGGCCCCATGTGATTCTCCTACATTAGCCTCCCAAAGCGCTGGGATTACAGATTTGAGCTACCATGCCTGGCCCAACATCTTTATATATGTTCTTAAACTGTTTTTCAGAAACCAGAACCCCTACCAGATGGAAAATACGAACCACTGTCAAGCAGACTTGAAACAAGACGGAACTTTGGACTGAACTCCGACCATTGCTGCAAAGACCTCTGAGGGGCCTTTGTTCTAACTTGAGCAAAGGGGCCTGGAGAGAGTCATGCCAGCCAGCCATCAATCTTGCTAAATTTGTCACAATGGCTCAGTATATTGTGGCTTGGTCTCTTGACCTGACTCTGTGATAGCCCCACATGATAATTAACAGGTTTCCTTATCTTAATTAACATATGTTAAAGCCAAACCTTAATACGCCTTTCTGCTAACTCCAGGTTTTTAGACAAAGACTTAATCCCTTAACCAATTGCAGATCAAAGAATCCCAGAATTTTCCTATGCCTTGTAAGCCTTTGCTTTAAGATATCCCACCTTTTAGGGCCAAAGCAATATGTAACCTTCATGTATTGATTTACCATTTTGCCCATAACTTCTACTTTCCTAAAATGTACCCTTGCCTTTAAAAATCCTTGCTCGTTACCCATCAAGGAACTTCATATCTTAGGCATTAGCTGCACATTCTCCTTGTTTGCCACCCTGCAATAAACACCCTTCTTTCTCTCACTGCAAACCTCAATGTCAGTATTTGCTTTACTGAACCAGGTAAGTGGACAGTTCAGTAACAACTTGACTATAGTAAAGTAATAATACAGGATTATCATGGTCAGTGTGTGAATATGTAGGTTAGGACTACTGTACTGAGTGCATTGAAATATGGCTAAAGGCATAATATAAAAGCTGCTTCATGAATAGTATCACAACAATAATCAAAAATAGATGTAAAAACTAGAACTATAAAGTGTTCCAATTTTCTTCTTTAACACGTTCTCCTTTTTGCAACCCTGATTCTACTTCTCTTTTCCTGTTCCTCTTCTTCCTTCTCTATCTTCCTTTTCCTTCTCTCTCTCTTTCTCTCTCTCTCTCTCTCTCTTTTTTTTTCTGCTCTCTGTTATTCTTAAGCCCTAGTGATGTTGGAACCTTAAGAGCAAAACTGGTTTAGAAGCAAATGGCAATAATTATTTTCTTTCTCTGTTCTCTAAACTGTAAGCTAAACTAGTAGGAGCTCGAAGAAATTTCATGTTATCACTTTCTGAATCGTAAAATAATAATTAACTGAAAAAAACTAAGAATTGGTATCATGGGAGAAGAACATACAATATGCCTTTAAAATTTATAGTAAATTCAACTATCTAATCAAGCAAATGGCTTCTATGTGGACCTCATTTAAAATATTTTTCCCATTTTTCCAAATGTGCATAATATACTATTTAAAGCTCCTCAGCAAATAAAGTCCTGGAGATGCTAAAAGATGATGAATTCATGAATTATTGGGAGGAATAGTTCTTGCTATGATATTTGTTCTTCCATTTTAGAATAGGACATGCCAGAAAGTCTTGTTCATAGTCCACTATCAACTTTTTCCCTCAAGTATACAATACTAGTCACCTAAAGGTAATTTGTAGCCTATTTTGCAATAAAAGTTTAATTTCTTCTTGCTTCAGTGTCTGCCTTGTCTTGGTCTATACATCACTAATGTGATCAGAATATTTTCAACTGTCTGTACATAGAACTAGATAAACTGGAATCTTCTAAAGTTTAGTTCTATGCATTCACGGAGTTTTATAATCTTGCAGTTCTCATGGTCAGTCTCACTTGTGGATGTTGTAGCACCTGAGAAATAGCCTTTGTAAAGAAATACTCTGGGAAGAATTAACATAGCAGAGAGTTATGCTTGTTTTTCTCATTTGCATGTTAACACCCAGAATACTTTTTGAGCTTATTCAGGGTGCTGTTTTATAGCAGAAATGCCATCTGAACTTTAAGAACAAACTAAAAGACTCCGGCGGACCTATGAGCCCTCTGAGCTCTTTTCTATAAATGTAAATGATAACAAAAAGCTCTATGTCCCGAAGGAAAGAGGAAAGAACAGACCCTCTTTTAGTATGCAAATATAAGAACTCAACATCAACAGTGTGTTAACTCCTAATCTTTATTTTTGCCAATTTTTAATTTGGGGATCCCATTTCTCTGCCAAACTGCATTAGTTTCATTGTTTATAAATCAGTCCCGGATTCTCTGAGGCAGAAAGGCCAGGCAGTCAGCTTAACACAGCCTTAAGCTGTATTAGCCTTAAGCTTCTCTGTCAGAAATCTCTGTAGACAGATTCCATAGGGAGAAAAAAGGCAAAAATATAATACATGGCTAATTATATGGGAATGATACAAAATTTGGGAAATAGTTACTGTTTTATTTTCTTAACACTAAGAAAATAAAAGGTGCCTCTGACCGGAGAGGCTCAACTGTAGGGCACAAATGATCCATTCTGAGAAAACACACTAATGGAAAAGTGCATATAGTATTTAGTAAAACATTTGATGCTTTTAAAGTTCCAGCACCTTTCAGCCGACCATCATGTTTTCTATGTGATAATAACTTCTTCCAAGTTGAATCAGCATGGTTGACTGCACTCTATCACACCTTTGGATTAGGAAAGTGGAACTTAGAAGTCTTTGTGAAGTTTCTTGATTATTCACAAGTTAACTCCTAATTGAAATAGGCTGCAGCAAAACACCCAGTTCACCCCAGCAAACAGCAAAAGCACTGAATTATAGTTCAACAAATTGACCTTCAGAAATTATTATGACCTTCAAATTGTTGCTAACGCCAATGACACATTTTTTTCTTACTTGAATAAAATTTGATGATAAACCTTTGTTAAGGAAGGGACATCAAATTAAATCCTTTAACAATTTTTCAACGAGTATAAAAATAATATTCATAGATATTTTAGTTAAAGAAAATACAAAATCTTTCCATTTTAATTTAATTCTTATTTTTATTTAGTCACATTCTTAGAACGGTAAAATTTTACTGGAAGAAACAAGATCTGCAGCTGTGAATATATAAATATTTAATGTTGTTTTTGTTTTTATTGTAAACATTCTATTGAATCTACTTGTGGAGTATTTTGTAATAACTAAATATTTTAATATCTTCACTTTTCTGCATTTTATACTATAGTTACATTGACTTTAAAAACACTAAAATGATTTATAGTCCAAAGCAGACAGCAATTTGATCATTGACAGGGATGCTAAACTCACATTCTTAATTTTACAGCTTGAAAATGATATTTGCCTACAAAGAATGACAGTTATGGCCGTTATCTTCTGTTCTAATCTGAGAAGGGAGACACTTTTGCCACTTCAAGTGATTTGAAAACACAAAAAGCACGTGTCTGTAGAGTTTGTTAGTGTGTGTGTAGTTGTATGAAGCAGCCAATCTGGCATGATTAAAAAAAAATTGGTTATAAATGAATACCACAAAAACCTTATGTGGTGTTTTTAAAAATGTGCTCAATTTTGTTATATTTTTACTTCAATGTGATTTACTATTTTGGAGAGAAATTTACATATTCTTTTAAAAATTAGACACTTTTGAACATAGAATGAAAGATTGAAAAAGACTTCATAGAACTTAAGAGTTTACATTTCAAATAAAAATCTCTTCTAGGACTGTGGATTGCAAATTAAAGAGTTATCTTTGGCCTCTCCATAATAATGGAAAGTTCTTCATACCAGGTAGTTTACAATCCATTGTTAGGCAGTTCTTGATTATATTAACTTCTTATATTGACCCAAATTTGACCTTAATTGCCATCAATTTATCAATTTTTTAAAAAAAACTTGTAATAACTTAGAAAACTATAATGTCACCCATATAGAAGATCTTCAAATGTTTAAAGGTATTTGCCATTGCCTCAACATTATCAGTATTTTGTTGGTTGATTTCAAAATGCCTTGTCTCCTACTTTAACATCATAAGAAAAATATGGTATTTTTTCCTTGTCCATGTGTGGCCTTAATCTTTGGCAATCTGTTTATAAATAATATTGAATCCTTGCAGGCATTATTTAACACATGAGGCTGTTTATTCTATCACTGACTGAATCCTAGGCTGCTGTGTATTGTTGCTATGGTCTATATCATCCTCTTTTTTCTATTAATTTTTGCTTTAGGCATCAGTTTTGCTTAAGATATCCTATTATGTTCCTCATAAGGTAAAAATTGGGGTAAATAAAGACTTTTAAATCAAACTACAGAAACAAATTCTATTAAATTAATAACGAGCTTCAGAATGAGTATAATGTCAATAACCTATGGGATGAAGTGTTTTAAATGGTTTTTAGAATATGCCTAAGCAATGTGTTAGGTATTTTTCTCTTAATAAACAGCTGAAGGGGCTTACGGTCTACCCACAAAATGAGTATGTTGACTCATAAGGTCAAATTCTCTGTTTTTCTCTGATCATCTGTGACATAATTTTACGTTCTGCATAGAACAGCACTCATTTGTTTAATAATAGTTTTTTTAAATAATAAATCTTCAATTTATTTGAAGCCATTGACTTTCAAAACCTGAGATTACAGCAGTCACAAACACATACAGAACAAGGAACAGAAAAAATAGAATAATAATCAACATTAGTAAATTTTTGTTTGTTTTTATTTATATTTATTTATTTATTTTTGAGACGGAGCCTCACATTGTCACCCAGGCTGGAGTGCAATGGCACAATGTTGGCTCACTGCAACCTCTGCCTCGTGGGTTCAAGGGATTCTCCCGCCTCAGCCTCCCAAGTAGCTGAGAATACAGGCACCCACCACCACACCCGACTAATTTTTTGTGTTTTTAGTGGAGACGGGGTTTCACTATGTTGGCCAGGGTGGTTTCGAACTCCTGACCTCATGCTCCGCCTGCCTCAGCCTCGCAAAGTGGTGGGATTACAGGTATGAGCCACTGCACCAGGCTTTATTTGTTTTTAATACTGTCATTGCTTTATTCAAAACACAGTTGCACAAAGTATTAACTTCAAAGTTTTTGATGAGAGATTCTTGATCAATAACAGACTATATACATACTGCCACACAAAGAGTATTAAAATAGGAGCAAAAACTTCTACAAAATATCAAACTCACTTTTACTTATTTGCATGAAAGCACCACCCACAAAGCTAAATAAGTCTTAACATTTATCTTGAGCTGTCAGTGTTGTTTTCAAACCAAACAACTCTAATTTTAATTGCATAACAAGACAATTGATAAGAAAATTAATATATATAACAAATTCATTTTAAAAGGAAGTATTCATTTTAAAAGTAAGTATTTTATAATCTGGCAGAGTATGCATTGAAAATTCACAGGGACTAAAACAGGGCATTTCGATTGTTAAAATTAGAAGAAAAATGTTAGTCTTTTGGAGATTCCAATTCCCCCACTAAACTTATCTCGTGTTTTATTTCAGTCAGTTGGGAAACTTATTTAGTTTCCCCACAAATAACTTCATAATTTTTACTTTAAAATGCCAAGTCATACATTTTAAACTGAAAAAGAAGTAGCAACAATACTATATTGAGTAATTTAAATATGTTCCAGTATAGAAGTATAAGTTTAATTAATTTGCTGACACTAACTTTTAAAAAAAATTATAAATATTCAAAGCAGAGGGAAATAGCTTTAGACAGCAGAAATTATAAAAGCAATTGCTTTGAACATGGAGCCTCCATGAAAAAAAGGGAGATGTACTTGTCTATTCATTATATTTTATTTAGTAGTTAAATTAAAAAGCACACATTCACACTTATTTTGAGTATTTTTCTAATTTTAATGGACATCCGTCCCTTTAAAAAATCCTAATTTAATTTTTTAAATTATTTCTTATTTAATTTTTTAAAAAGCTTTTAGAGATGGCAGTACATGTGCAGGTTTCTTATATAGGTAAATTTGTATTATGGGGTCTGTTGTACAGATTATTTCATCACCCAGGTACTAAGCCTAGTATTCAAAAGTTATTTTTTGTGCTGGTCTCCCTCAAATAAGCTCCAGTGTCTGATATTTCCTTCTTTGTGTTCATGAGTTCTCATCATTTAGCTCCCACTTGCAAGTAAGAGCATATGGTGTTTAAGTTTCTTCTCCCTCACTAGTTAGCTAAGGATAGTAGCCTCCAGCTTCCTCCATATTCCTGCAAAAGACATGATCTTATTCTTTTTTATGGCTGCATAGTATTCCATAGTGTACACGTACTACATTTTCTTTATTCATTCTGTCATTGATGCACAATTAGGTTGATTGCATGTCTCTGCTATTGTGAATAGTGCTACAATGAACATTCATGTGTATGTGTCTTTCTGGTAGAATGATTTATATTCTTGAGTATATACCAAGTAATGGGACTACTGTGTTGAGTGGTATTTCTGTTTTTAGCTCTTTGAGGAATTACTATACTGCTTTTTACAATGGTGGAACTAATTTATGCTTCCACCAACAGTATATAAGAATTCCTTTTTCTCCACAACCTTAGCATCTATTATTTTTTAACTTTTTAATAGTAGCCATTCTGACTGGTATGAGATGGTATCTCATTTTGGTTTTGAATTGCATTTCTTTAATGATCAGTGATATTGAGTTTTTTTTAATATGCTTGTTGGCCACAGGTATGTCTTCTTCTGAAAAGTATCTGTTTATGTCCTTTGCTTACTTTTTAGTGAAGTTGTTTGTTTTTGTTTTGTAAATTTGTTTAAGTTTCTTATAGATGTTGGCTATTAGACCTTTGCCTGGTGCATAGTTTGCAAATATTTTCTCCCATGCTGTAGGTTATCTGTTTATTCTATTGATCGATAATTCCTTTTGCTTTGTGGAAGCTTTTAAGTTTAATTAGATTCTATTTGTCAATTTTTGCTTTATTTTGTGATTGCTTTTGATATTTTTTATCATTAAATCATTGTCCATTACTATGTCTAGGATGGTATTGCCTAGGTTGTCTTCCAGGTTTTCTATTTTTATTTTTGGGGGTTTTATATTTAAGTCTTTAGTCCATCTTGAGTTGATCTTTGGATATGGTACAAGAAGGGGATTCCATTTAAATGTTCACCATGTGACTAGCCAGTTACCTCAGCACCATTTATTGAATATGGAGTCTTTTTCTCCATTGCTTGTTTTTGTCAGCTTTGTCAAAGATCAGATGGTCACTGGTGTGTTGCCTTATTTCTGGGCTCTGTGTTCTCTTTCATTGGTCTGTATGTCTGATTTTGTACCAGTATGGTGCCGTGTTGGTTACTGTAGCTGTAGTATAGCTGTAGAGTATAGTTTGAAGTCAGGTAAGGTGATGCCTCCAGCTTTATTCTTTTTGCTTAAGATTGTGTTGGCTATCCAGGCTCTTTGGTTCCATATACATTTTAAAATAGTTTTTTCTAGTTCTGTGAAGAATGTCATTTGTAGTTTTATAGAAAAAGCCTTGAATATGTAAGCTACTTTGAGCAGTATGGCCATTTTAATGATATGGATTCTTCCTGTTCATGAACATGGAATTTTTTTCAGTTGTTTGTGTCTTCTCTAATTTATTTGAGCCATGTTTTGAAATTCTCATTGTAGAGATCTTTGACCTCTCTGGTTAGTTATATTCTGAGATATTTTATTCTTTTTGTGGTGGTTGTAAATGGGATTGTGTTCCTTACTTGGCTTTTGGATTAACCACTGTTGGTGTGTATTTGTATACATACCAGTGAGTTTTGTACATTGACTTTGCCTCCTGAGACACTGCTGAAGTTGTTTATCAGCTGAAGAAGCTTTTGGGCAGAGACTATGGGGTTTTTGAGATATGGAAATTATGTCAATTGCTAACAGAGATAGTTTGACTTTCTCTTTTCCAATCTGGATGCCATTTATTTCTTTCTCTTGCTTTATTGCTCTGGCCAGGATTCCATTTACTAGGGTGAATAGGAGTGGTGAGAGAGGGAATCCTTGTCTTGTGCCGGTTTTCAAGGGAAAATGCTTCCAGTTTCTGCCCATTCAATATATGGTTGGCTATGGGTTTGTCGTAGATGGCTTTTCTTATTTTGAGATTCCTAGTTTAGTGAGAGTTTTTAACATAGAGACATGCTAAATTTTATTGAAAGCCCTTTCTGCATCTATTGAGATAATATGGTTTTTGTCTTTAGTTCTGTTTATGTGATGAATCACATTTATTGATTTGCATATGTTGAACCAACCTTGCATCCTGGGGATGAAGTCTACTTGATTTGTGGTGAATCAGTTTTTGGATGTGCTGCTGGATTTGTTTTGCCAGTATTTTGTTGAGAATTTTTGGGTCAATGTTAATCAAGGATATTGGCCTGAAGTTTTCTTTTTCAATGTTGTCTCTGCCATGTTTTAGTATCGAGATGATGCTGGGCTCATAGATTGAGTTGGGGAGGAATCCTACAGTCTTAATATTAATTTAGCTTCAAATAGTTTTTTGAACTGCATACTATATTCCACTTAAACACTACATTTGGTAATGCTTTTAGATGATAGGAATGATTAAATATTTTACTCATAAAAATTAGAAATACTTTGCAGAGTGGTATCAAAATTATTTGAGAAACAAACTTAAACATTTGACTTAAATGTCTTCTTATCAACAGGCCATTGTTCTGACTTTTGAGGAACACTAACGCTGCTTCCAGGAGTCTTCCCTGCTTCTTTCTAGTCTTCATTTTACTAATACAGTCCTACACGTTCTCAACCAAAAAGGATTCACAGTAAGCAGAGCCTGCTTCATAAAACTGTAGTGACAATAATATTTATATCTCAGAAAATGCCCACTTCTTTTTTACTTCACTTGTTTAAAGTCCGAACAGGTCTGAAAAGGTGGCTGAGGTATAAGTGTCTGGGTTTTTAGAGTTTCCCGACTTTATCTGGAAATAGAGGGAGGGAAGTAAAACAAGATGAGAAAGTGATCAAAAAGTAATTGCTGAGAAGAAAAAGAATATACACCTAAAAACAAAATAAACAACCCTTGACATGTCATGATCTGAAGCCTGAAAAAAGGGCTCATCTGCATGTTTCTGGACACAGTATAGAAATTTTTTCTTCAAAAACAAAATCGTGTGAGTCACTACAAAATCCATGAATTCTGTTTTGTTAAATAGAACCGTTACTATTCTGCCTCTACTTTCTTTCCAAGATATTCATGTAACATATACTGTTGGCACCCCCCCCAAAAAAAATCAGTGCCTTCAAATTAAAAATGTTTAGATCATATCAAAAACAAAACAAAAACAAGTGACTATTGTCATTTCATATGACAACTGGCTATAAATTGGTTAATTTATAAATAACATGTTTGCAAAAATTGAACAAAAAAGTAACCTGCATTCATGTGCAGACAACATAATTAGAAAATTCAAAATAACCTAATAGACACACAAACACATGCTTTCAAACCAATACTTGAACTTAGCAAGGTTGCAAAATACAAGTCCAAAACAAAAATAAATAATCATACATATGTAAAGGAAAAATTATAAAATACAATGTAAAAATAATTAAAACAGCATTAAAAACAAGCACAGAGTCTTTAGGAATACATACGTTTTTTCTTTTTTTAATTATATTTAAAGTTCTGGGGTACATGTGCAGATCGTAGATCATGCAGGTTTGTTAGATAGGTATACACACGGCATGGTGGTTTGCTGCATCCATCACTCTATCATCTACTGTGGGGAACACTCCCGTGTGAGACCTCTAAAAGGCGTGAGTCTCACTATACGGTGAGTTTGATCCCAAACACAGTTTCCTACTGGAGGCAGTCAAGCTATCCGGAAATATAGGAACTGAAAGATGAATGATCAGTTTCTAATATCAACCACAATATCGTTTGGGCCTAAAACTATGCATTGCTGCTAGACAGAGTGACCCCCGGCAACGGGTTCCTGCTTTTAACCTTTTTATGACTCTCTTTAAGAATAAGTTTTAACCTTTTTTTTACTTACCTGACTGCCTAATGGTTTAACTGTCGATATTTGCAAAGCAAATGCCACCATAAGGGATGGCTTTGATTCCTGACTCAGAGATTCCTGAATGGGGAAGTTGAGTTAAGTTGAGTTAGGAGTAGACAAAGGAAAATCCGGTTAAAAGATATTCTGATGAGCAAAACCAGAAAACCTTTTCACATCTCAGTTCTAAAACAAGATCAAACCAGAGATACCTGCAGCCAGGAGGAATAATGTTTGGATGTAACAAGCTTTGTGATTACAGGAAATTCCGTTACTTTTTACAACCACTGATTGCATATCTGACTTCTCTATTGTATAGGCCATGTAAGGTATACATTTGCATTTCCTCTTGCAACCATTGTGTATCTGATTTCTCTCTTGTATAGGCCATGTAAGGTGTATATTTGCATTTCCTCTTGCTATGACGTAAACCAGAGCCAAGAAAGTGTATTTATTCCTGGCCTTTGAAAAATAAAATTTGCTGTTTAGGCACGGCCTATCAGCCCTCCAGACGCCTCGCTTTCTCTCTCTCTGTCTTTATTATTTTTCCAGGCGCACTCCCTCTTCCAGGTATTGGGACCCTCTTGCAGGTCGAGAGACCCCAGGGCAGACGTGCCTACCCGTCCGGAGGGTCCACGACAATCTACTTTAGGTATTTCTCCTAATGTTATCTCTTCCCAATTTCCCCACTCCCTGCTATCCCACCCCTAGCCCCCCACCCATCAACAGACCCTGATGTGTGATGTTCCTCCTGCTGTGTCCATGTGTTCTCATTGTTCAACACCCACTTATGAGTGAGAACATGAGGCATTTGGTTTTTTGTTCTTGTGTAAGTTTGCCAAGAATGATGGTTTCCAGCTTCATCCATGTCCCTGCAAAGGACATGAACTCATTCATTTTTATGGCTGCATAGTATTCCACAGTGTATATGTACCACATTTTCCCTGTCCAGTCTATCATTGATGGGCATTTGGGTTGGTTCCAAGTCTCTGCTATTGTAAACAGTACTGCAGTAAACATATATGTGCATGTGTCTTTTTAATATAATATTTTATAATCTTTTAGGTATATACACAGTAATGAGATTGCTGGGTCAAGTGGAATTTCTATTTCTAGAGACTTGAGGAATTGCCACACTGTCTTCTACAATGGTTGAACTAATTTACACTCCCACCAACAGTGTAAAAGTGTTCCTATTTCTTCAAATCCTCTCCAGCATCAGTTGTCTCCTGATTTTTTAATGATCGCCATTCTAACTGATGTGAGATGGTATCTCAATGTGGTTTTGATTTGCATTTCTTTAACGACCAGTGATGATGAGTTTTTTTCATATGTTTGTTGGCTGCATAAATATCTTCTTTTGAAAAGTGTCTGTTCATATCCTTCACCCACTTTTTGATGTCCACTTTTTTTTCTTATAAATATGTTTAAATTCTTTGTGGACTCTGGTTATTAGCCCTTTTTCAGCTGAGTATATTTCAAAAAGTGTATGAGAAGTATAAAATGAAAACTACTAAACATTGCTGAGAAGAATTTAATAAAACCTAAATAAATGGAGTTCTATAATGCAATCTCAGATTTAAAAACTCAATGTGAAGTCAGTGCTCTTCAAGTTGAACCATAGTTTCGTTACAATTCCAGTCAATATACTGATATCCTATTTCCCATATAAATGAGGTTAATTTAAAACTATTAATATGAAATGCAAAGGGCCAAGAGTTACCTAAAAATTTTTGAAAAAGAACAAAGTTGGATGAGTTACATGGTATTTTTATAAGGTTTTTTTTTTTTTTTTTTTTTTTTTTTTTTTTTTTTAATAGAGCAATTAATATGGTATCCATATAAGGATAGACAAATCAATTAATGGACTTGATAGAAAGGTAAGAAGTAGATATATGGTTTTATAGATATATTTTCTACAAACATGCCAAAACTATTCACTGGGTTATAATAGTCTTTTCAAGAAACTCTGGTAAAACTTTTAAATAGCTATGTGGAAAGGAAAAACATCACTTTAACCTCTATCTCACAGCAAACGTAAAACTTTATTTAAGTTGGACGCTAGACCTACAACTAAGAGTTAGTATTCAAAATTTCTCAAGGAATTTATGGGAGAATATCCTCATGGCCTTGATATGAGCAAAATATGTTTTACAAGACTTACATTAAAACAGTAGTCACATGAAATAAAACCTGCTCATCAAAAAACAGCATTCTGAAATTGAATTGAGTTAAGAATATATGAGGAATATGTACGTTTGAAAAATAAAATGTATCTAGGGTATACAATAAATTCCCATAACAAAATAATGTGGGCAAAAACCAAATAGTCAAATGTTAAAAAATGAACAAAAGGGCCCGAGTGAGGTGGCTCACGCCTGTAATCTCACCACATTGGGAGGCTGAGGCGGGTGGATCACCTGAGGTCAGGAGTTCAAGACCAGCCTGGCCAACATGACAAAGCCTCATTTCTACTAAAAATACAAAATTTAACCAGGTGTGGTGTCAGGTGCCTGTAATCCTAGCTACTCAGGAGGCTGAGGCAAGAGAATCACTTGAACCCATGAGGCAGAGGTTGCGAGTGAGCTGAGATCACTCTGTTGCACTCCAGCCTGTTTGACAGAGTGAGACTCCATATCAAAAAAAACAGAAAAAAAAAACAAAAAAGGCTCATGTAAATACTTTAGAAATGAAAATACTGTACTGACTGATGGACTCATGAGAAAAGTACTCAAAGGAAGTCACAAGCAAATATAAACTCACATCACAATTAGATACCACTTCACATTCACAAATAAGCTAATATTGTAAAACTTAGAATGTTGACAAAAAGACATATGTTGGCAAAGATGTGGAGCAACTGCAATCTTATATATTTCAGTGAGAGTGTAAAATTTCACAGCCACGTTGGACAACTCTATTTTAATCCACTTAAAAAAAAAATCAATGTCTACTAACCAACAAGATCATTGCCAATCATTCTTTCACTTGAAATTAAAATTTATATACACAGAAAGACCTTCACAATATTTTAGTAATAATTTTTTTAATAGTCGCAGAATTTAAAGTAACCCAATGTCTATTATTAGCTGAATGGATAAACGAATGGGGCATATTCATAGAACTTAATAACTAATTGACTAGAAAAAGATTTCTTTTGCTCTCAAAAACATGAATGAAACTCAAAAGATGTTGAGTAAAACAGGGCGGATATTAAAAATGTGTATCAGTATGATTTAATTCTATGAAATTCACAGTTGGGCAAATTTTATCATGGTAGAAATTCAGCAAGTTGTGTGTGGGGTCAAAGAGAGAAGGTAGATTGGAAGCATGAACAAAGACATTTTCTTAGATAATGAAAATGTTTTACCTCTAGATTAGACTGTGAGTTAGGGAAATATGCTTGTCAAAATTCATTAAAATGTAAAATTAACTGTATTGAAGATATTCATCAACCAACCAGAAATTAAAATTAGTGAAATTATGATTCCATATAGCAATTAAATGGAATATTAAAAGGAAAATTTGGAAATAAAAAGACTAAAATATTTGCCTTGCTTCCTAAAAAAATTGAGGATTGTGCAAATGTTTGAACAGAAGTTTATGTCGTACAAAGTTTGAGAATAATTATTCAGGTTTGAAAGAGTTGATAACTAATTCTTTTTCATCTACCAATCATATTATGGATCTAATTAAATGCTAAATGCATATATCTAGGAAATATATAAAAATATTTCTTTTGTTACTTATGAAGTTAGACTACAGGGAGAATATAAATTCGGTTAGTGACAACAATGAGCTTTTGAATGTTTAACCCTGAATTAAATGTGTGTGGTTACTTAGTCACTGTCACCACTACTCAGCCACATATCCCACTCCAAGAGCTGGGCCTTTCCCCCTAAAGCGACTCTATAGCCAATGGAAGATGAGTATGTAGTATGTCTTCAGAAAAAAAATATTTTTGAGAGAGAGAACAGAAATAAGGGAAGAAGGAGAGAAGGAAGGCAGGGATGGTGGCAGGGAAAGCAAGTCAGAAATGAAGTGAGAAAGGAGAAGCAGAGAGAAACAGAGAAATAAATAAATTTCAGTATGACTCTAACCGGAAAGAGCATTGCTACTTAGATATGAAAGTGGCATATTATTAGTTAATTTCACAAGCTGTGAATCACTGTAAATTTGGAATCTAACTTATGTCTGTTTTAGTCTACCCTGATTACCTCCTTTTTCTTAATCTTTTCAAAGATCATATGTTTAACATCAACCAAATACAAACAGCTTAGCTTATTTTATAACTTTTGCTCAAAAATAAATTTATATTATTTTAGGCAGTTGTTGTGATTACTAGGATTGATCTCATAATTTATGCTAGGAAGTAATTTAACAGAAGGTCTGTGTCTTCCATTTAATTTTATTTTGTATTAGTGCCAATAATTAGTATTTTCTACTAACTTGAACTAGTGTTAAGGAACTAGTTTTAAGGAATAAGGTTTCTTACATATACTGTACTCTTTATGAGGAAATCTACTTAAGAGTTAAAGAATAAACTTCAGCCTTTTTGTTTTAGGTATTTTTTGAGGAATGGCTGTTTTCAGAAGCTTTATAAAATATTTGCTACTTACAATTGGACACATGTGTGCTCTCTAGTTTGTAATTTGCATTTTAAATAATGTCTAATAATTGTTTCCTATTAAAAAACATGTAGTTATTAAATTAACAGAGATTTATTAAGCACCTGATGTGATCCCCAAATTGTTCTAATTGTTTAGGACAAAGCAGAGACAAAACGAAGTCCTTATGCTCAGAAAGCTTGTTTTTCAAGAGGAAAGACTAAAAATAGGCAAAATAGTAAACACAAACGTCATGTAATGTTAGATTCTGGTAAATGATAGGATAAAACACAGAGTCGGGTACGAGGCTACACAGTGGGGGTGTAACCTGATAGAAGAATTAGTTAGGCACGGCTGATCACCTCAAAGGGAAGAAAGGAGGAAAAGGGGCTATCACCCACTTGGCCACGTGATTTACCAGAACTAGCAAAATGTGTGGCCCACAGAAATCTAGATTTTTGAATGTGCTTATTTTGCCAGAAGAAACTTCTGCAAAATACACTGAATATGAATGATTTTAGGTTGGGTAAACATTTCCAGGTTGTTATAGGCACTACAACGCTATTCCCAGCTTTCTGATGCTTGCGTGAGATTATGTATTTACTTTGTCACCCGTAAGCACTGACTTTTTTTTACATTGAGAGATTAGGCAAATAACTACTGTCTGAATAAATAAGGCTTGACTTGTTGATATTAAATGAAATGTTACAAGTATAAGAAGAAAAAAGCTATTAATGAAATTCTGATTTAAAAGGAAAGAGTTTTGAAGGTTTTATTTCCTGTCTGCATTATTAAAATATCAGTTTCTCATGCCCTGTATTGTCAGTTGAATGTTCTTTCTGTCATTCATTTCTCTATATTTATTTTTATTGACCCTTAATAATAGGAAGTCATTTTTATTCCAGAAGATGGCCTTGCCCCATATCTAAATAATAGGTTCTAGGCAACCAACTGAGACAGATCTTGACAGTTGTAATCTGGAAGCTCCACAATGGTCTTGGATTGATAGTGGCTGGTAAATGAGGGTTGCAATCCACCTTTAAAACATTATTGAAAGTGATACTTATTATATGAAGAAAGTTTCAGAATCTGAGTTATACATAGAACTGATTCTTGAATACATAGTCACATATTGAGGCCTCAGTACTTCAATACTCTGTGGTTTCAATCTCTTATACCCTGTGCTGTGTTAGTGAGTTAGACTCTGAGGCTTTTGAACAGTGTCTGTGCCTCAAATAACTTTTTTCACCTCTAGCTGTCGCTATATTTCATTTAAACTGTGGATCTGAGTATTGTGCTGATTCCTTCGTGAATGGTAGGGAAGTCTTTAGGTTAAAATAGTCTTGTGAATCAGTGCCTATTCAAAATGCATTTTTATGCCCCAGAACTTTAACATTAGCTTTCATATCTGTGACCATTTTATGCAGTCCTTCCTATTATTTAACTCCCTTTTCATTTAATATGAAAAAGAATATCCACAATTACTTACCATAGCAACCACTGTAGAAGTAGATTCAACTGCCAAGACTGGCATAAAGTTCAGTTGATATAACCATGCCAAAGAGTTTGCAACATGACCCCGTGTAGTTATTTTAAGGCTTTTGTATCCTTATGAGAACAGTTAATGTATGAGGAATGGGATTTGCTTTTAATTAGCCCACATGAATATCATCATCTTCATCAGCCACAACAATAACTGCAAAAAACATCTTGAATGCTTCCATATAGGACCCAATGCTATACTTTATGGAATATTATATTCCATAGTAAATATGGGATATTGATTTCATAACGTAAAATGCTTTGAATGCTTATGTTGTATGTACATACACATGCACAACTAGATGGTGAACTGCAGAACACGAAGGTGAAAACAAATATGTAATCTGACTACACAAGCCTATCGTCCAAATCAGTACAGGTTAAGTTCTCTTAATCTTACATTCTTGGGGCCAGAAACGTTTCTGCTTTTGGATGTTTTGAATTTTGGAATATTTATATTTACATAATGAGATATCTTGGGGATGGGACTCAAGTCTAAACACAAAATTTGTTTATATTTCATATGTACCTTATACACACAGCTTGATGGAGTTGATAATTGATTCTTTTTTATCTCCCCATCATATCATAGACCCAATCAAATTATAAATGCATATATGTTACATGATCGTATATATAAATATAAATGCGTATACTTAAATATAAATATGTGTATTTTATAAAATGTTTTAAATAATCTTTAACTCAATTGGATGGAAAGAAATAAAAACAAAAATAAATAATTTTGTGCATAAAATGAAGTTTGCAGGCATTGAATCAGTAGAAAGCAAAGGTGTCAGTATCTCAGCCATCCATGTAGGCAATCTGCACTTGTTTGGCATCACCGTTATTCTTGACTATGAATTTATATGCTACCAATTAGTAATAATTTTCTTAAACTTATTCATACATATATACGTAACAATGAAAAATATGATGTATTAATACAGTGAAAAAACAACACGTTCAGGTTAAATCAGCACATGGTCAAATACCAGAATAGCTGTATCAGCTGTTAAAGAACAGCAACAACAAACAGCGGCAGCTTTGAGTCTCCAGGTGCAACAGTGTTTTTTGATTACCAGGTTACCGTACACTGCTTTGTTTTTGTATGTTTTTGTGTGTGTGTTTTCTAGTGAGAAACAACATCAGGAGTAGTTGAGGGACCAAGAAGTGAAATCTTTAGGGAAGAGGAGCCATTCGGCTGGATGGCTTTTTAAAATGTTTCCTCCAGCGTCATCTGCCTCATTAGCAATAGTTTTTGTTTAGAAGTCTCTCTGATTTTATAAATTGCTGTATTCCTTGTTCTATTATGATTGAATGCTGCGTTAGTCCTGCAATAAGCCCATTATACATTTTCACCATGTAGTCCATAGGCAGTTTTTTATCTTCATCGTCACTCTTATCATGGTCACTTTGATTCAGAACCATTTTGGCTATTTTACCATTGGTCAATAAATGAACTGAAACTTCATTATCAGTGTGAAAAAAATTATTCAATATACATTTCTTCTAGCTTACTAACACATTCTGAAGGTATATATTCATATATGAAAAAATTCAGACCTCATGTTTTTTCTCACTTCACAGGCAGAATTATTCATATCACTATTTTGTTCACCATCATCACTGAACATAGACATAGGCCAGAGGTTGTGCTAGGTATGCATAATATGTCTTTAGTCAACTGTGTTCCAGTGTTAGCAATAGTATTCTTCATGCTAAACTCCTTTCGAAAACCTTCTACACCCTTGCTTCTCTTCACTGCTGGTAGTGTTGTATTTCTCTTCATGGATCTAAGAATACCTGGTCACGTGGTTGAATTACTGAAGTCACATTGTGGGGAAAAGTACATGGCCTAAACCTTATTCTTATTCTTATTCTTATTCTTATTATGAGACAGAGTTTAGCTTTTGTTGTCCAAGTTGGAATGCAATGTCACGATCTTGGCTCACTGCAACCTCTGCCTCCCATGTTCTAGCAATTCTGCCTCAGCCTCCTGAGTAGCTGGGATTACCAGTGCCCACCACCATGCCTGGCTAATTTTTTGTATTTTTAGTAGACACAGGGTTTTATTATGTTGGCTAGGCTGGTCTGGAACTCCTGACCTTGGGTGATCCACCCTCCTCAGCTTCCCAAAGTATTGGGATTACAAGTATGAGCCACTGCGTCTGGGCTTACAAACATTATTTTTCATGAGGATTTCACTGGAAGATGAACAAAACAGTTGTCAAGGAATAGCAAAATCTTTCCTTTCTCAATCAGTCTAGCCTCCCTGCTGTGAGCACAAGTCACTGTTATAAAATATTTCTGAAACCAATTAGAAAAGATGTCCCTGGTAATTCATAATTTTATTAGTATAATAATGGACTGGTAAGAAATTAATTCCTTGAAAACAGCAAGGGTACAAGCTTTTGTCTATTACAGCAAGTTTACACTTATGCAAGCCAGCTGCAATAGCACATCCCAGCACAGTTATTCTGTCCTTGGCATCTTTGATTCTCATAGGGGCTGACTCATCAGTTGAAGTCAGTGTCTTTCTAGGCAATAATGCTAAAACAGTAATGTTTTGTCAGCCTTATGGACTTGTTCTGGTGTCAGATTTTCATCATAAATGAGTTTGGCAAATTCATCAATGAATTTCTACACTGCTTCATGATCAGTAGATGCTTTACCACCACAAATTTTAGAAATAATTAATGCCATGTCTTTCTTAAATTTCTGCAACAAGCCTGTCGAATATTCAGTTTCTCTGAATTTTCATTTCAACTCAACTGATCTTTGCTTTTGTCCTGGTTAGCCCACCATTAAGTGGCATGTATTCATTGCAATGCTGATGAATCCACTTATTCAGTACATAACCAAAATCTTCATTCCTAGCATTATGCAATGTTTTTATATTATTCTTTAATTTCTGTTTATCACATTCAGCATAGAACTTTAGCAGTTTATCCTTCTGATTCTTCACTTCATGTATATGGTGGCCATACCAACAGTATACTCTTCTGTAAGATGTTCCACATCTATACTGCTATTTAGTTTCTCTAACAGGTTGACTTTCTGTGCTATAGATAAACAAAAATGCCTCCTCTTTTTCTTATCATTATTACCTGTTCGAGCATCTGCAGACCGTTTTTACATTGTGAACAATATATTTACAGCACAGAAAGAAAATAAGCATAAACAAAGAAAAGAATAAAAGCAGTGAGCAATGCACATAGGTGTTGGCTCCTTTTGGGACATTGTGGGAAACCTGTGTTTGGTGCATCGGGCCTGCACATGTGCCATTTCATTACCCTTTGTGGGTGACTTGTGTGGGGAAATCTGGACTTGCATGAAAAAGATATATATATCACAGCTGAAGGGGACCAGGAGAGCCTGTTATCCCTTGGGGATGCTGAATAAACTTTTGTGCACCTGAATTTTGACTGTGACCTGTCACATGAGGTCAGCTGTGAATTACTCTACTTGTGGTATCATATTAGTGCTCTAAAAGCTTCAGATTTTAGAGCATTTCAGATTTTGGATTCTTAGATTATGAATGCTCTACCTGTGATGATTAGGTCATTTAGAAAGAACATTATTAAAAATTTTATTATCAACTCAGTGAATGTGAATGTGACAATAAATTATATATTATCCACATTCACATATAACCATCCTTAGAATATTTTGTTTTTCAATTCCTTTTTCCTGTTAGAATTCTTTCCTTCATTTACATTATCTCTGAAGTCCTAAACCCTCATGTAGCTGATGAGAAGAATGATGATTATGCCTCCTGGTTGCATCATGCCTCAAGATACAAATATCTTTTTTTCATTGAAACAAACATATATATGTATACATATGAAACAGACATGTTTCACATATATGAAACAACCACACACATACATATACATGTGTGTATATACATATATATACATATACGTGTGTGTGTGTGTGTGTATGATGGTTAATACAGAATGTCAACTTGATGGGATTGAAGGATGCAAGGTATTGATCCTGGGTGTGTCTCTGAGAGTGTTGCCAAAAGAGATTGAGTCAGTCAATCTTTTTTGAGATTGGGGAGGGCAGATCCACTCTTAACTGAGTAGGCACCATCTAATGAGTCACCAGAGAATATAGAGCAGGCAGAATAATGTGAAAAGGAGAGACGAGCCCAACCTCCCAGCCTACATCTTTCTCCTGTGCTGGATGCTTCCTGCTGTTAAACATCAGATTCCATCAGACTCCAGGTTCTTCAGTTTTGTGACACAGACTGGCTCTCCTTGCTCCTCAGCTTGCAGACAGCCTATTGTGTGATTTTGTGATCATGTAAGTTGATACTTAACTAACTCATATATATATAATAAATATATATATATGTTTATATTTATATATTAAGCAGCCAACTACAGAAACCCCAAAACTAACAAAAGAACTCCATCTTTAATATTGTACTCCTCTAGAAACACTCCTGGTACCAAAATCTGTATTAGTCAGGGTTCTCTTAGAGGGGCAGAACTAATAGGATATATGTATCTACTATTATATACATGAATATACATATATCCTATATAGCTCATTTCAGAGCTTTAAGATTTGACATTCCCACCGAATCTGGGACTTGCATGAAGCCTGTACTTCCTTCATGTTGGCCAGTCTCTCCCATTTGGAATGGGTGTATTCACCCAATGCCTGTACCCCCATCATATCTAGGAAGTAACTAACTTGCTTCTGATTTTACAGGCTCATAGGTGATAAGATTTTGCCTTGTCTCAGATGAGACTTTGTACTGTGAACTTTTGAGTTAATCCTGAAATAAACTAAGACTTTGGGAAACTGTTGGGAAGGCAGGATTGGTTTTGAAATGTGAGGACATGTAGTTTTGGAGGGGCCGGGAGCAGAATGATATGGTTTGGCTGTGTCCCACCTAAATCTCATATTGAATTGTAGCTCCCATAATTTCCACATGTCATGTAAGGGACCCAGTGGGAAGTAACAGAGTAATGGAGATGGATCATTTCCATGTTGTTCTCATGATAGTGAATAAGTCTTATGAGATCTGATGGTTTTATAAAGGGGAGTTCCCCTGCACAAACTCTTTTGCCTGCCACCATATAAGACATGACTTTGCTCCTCATTCTTCTTCAGCCATGATTTTGAGGCACAGCGTGGGAACATACTAATAAACAAATAAAATTGCTACAAACAATTGTGTATAAGCTTTTGTGTGGACACAGTTTTTATGCCTTTAAGCTGAATAGCTAAGAGAAAATTTACTGAATTGTATGGTGAAAGTATGCTTCTTCTCTTGCAAAACTGTCAAGCTGTTTTTCAGAATGACTGTACCACTTACATTCTTACAAAGATATATGAGACATCCGGTTTCTCCATATTCTCTTTAGCATTTGGTGTGTTATCATATTTCTTCCTTTCTCTTTCTCTTTTACTTTTGCTGATCCAATGGTGTGTAACTATTTCTCATTGTGTTTTAACTTGCAATTCCCTAATGACTACTGATGTCAAATCTTTTAATATGGTTGATGGGTTCTGTTCTATAAACATTAAATACATACTGTTTGTTCATGAAATTGTGGAGTTTTATATTCATAATAATTGGCAGTTTACTTGCTCTAATAATTATTGAGATGGGCATTGAAATAAATAATAATTTTGGAGTTTTCTATTTATCATTTCAATTCTATCAGTTTTTGCTTAATGTATTTTAATTTCTGTTAATTGGACTGTACACATTTAAAATTGATATGTCTCACTGGTAGACTGACATACCATTATGTAACACTTATGTCTCTGATGATTTTGTTTGCTCTCAGAGCTACTTTATCTGATACTGTTACAGTTAATCTTGCTTTAATTTAATTAATATTTGCAAGTGAAGCAGGATATTTCCATGACCCTTTTGCTCCTCGAGGGAAGGAACATGCAAGCAAACAAGGTGAGAGTTGGAGCGCATGAGCACTGGAACCAGCTGGCCACTTCAGTGTTGGCAGGAGCAAATTCCACTCACTTAGACCAGATGCATTTCACCGCTTGTGGGAAGGAGTGTGCAGGTGAGTGGGTGCAAGAGCTGAGATGAGTGCCTTTGGACACCAGCTAGAGCAAACTCCCTGTGGGCCCTGTGGCAGTGTCTGGGGGTTGGGCCTGTGACCCCTGAAGCTCCAGCAAGTGTGTTACAGTGCTCTTTGAGCTCTATAGTCCACAAGTGGCTTAACTGTTTAATGGCTCAGTGGGCCTTTTATATCTGTGCTGTGGCTCCCAAGCTCTTGTCCTGCATCCAGGAGAAATGTGGTTGCATGAGCAAATTGAAGGATGGTAAATGTGGGGATTTTATTGCTGGATAAAATGGCTGTCAACATGAAAGGGAGCTGAAAAGGCAATGGGGTGGGAAGATAATCTTTCCCTGAAGCCAGGCCATCTCTGGCTGGATTCTTCTCCAAAGTTACATGTCAAGCTGTCCCTCTGAAGTCAAGCCACTTCTCTCTGATGTCCAGCCATAGTCCTGATGTCCAGATGCTTCTTCTCTCTGCCAGCTGAGCCTGTGGTTTCTTTTAGGCATAGGATCGGGGGGGGGGGGGGGTCAGAATTGGTCATGGGTGGTTTAGGAAAAGGCAACATTTGGACAGAAAAACAGGGGAATAAGTTCTCACTTTGGACAGTGGTCTCAGGCCTTTCGGCTTGAGGGTGGGGCTTTTGCCAGGGACAAACCCCTGTCTTCCTAGAGTTTCTCTGCCTCCTGCCTCTATCATTGTATCATTCCCCTATCCTCCCACCCCGAAAAAGCAAATCTAACTGCCATTAGACTGCAGATGATTGCTGATCTTAGCTACTTCCTGCTGACGGGGGCATTATTTTGGGGAGAATGACAGTCAGATTCCTCTCAGTGGTCTATTTAAGGGTCCTCAGCAAAAGGGAGCATCATCTGGGGCTCCAGATGCTTAACTGTTTGGAGTTTGATGGCTTGTAGTTGAAAAGAAACAAGTTTTACAAGGTTAAGTATGCATGGATCAAATATGTGTATTACACAAACAGAGGTTAAAAGGAGAGAATCTAGTTCCAAAGATTACAGAAATAAAAAGTAAAATATACTAATTCTTCTGAAAGCAGCATTGTGCCCCAAACTGTTTCGCCCTGGTGAAATAAATTAAACTGTATATGGGGGCAATTATGTTTAGAAAAGAGACAACAGTTTAGGAAGTAGATTAGATATTCCCATGGCATTCAGGTCTTTGGTTAGAACAGAATGAAGGTGAGAACAGCAAGCATAAACAGGACTATAAAGAGAATATCCATGGAAGCTGAATTATTAACTTATATTTTGTAATTTTTAGCTTGAGGTCCCTAATCTCTTCACAATGGCACTTTGGGTGCTTCTCTGTGTTGATGAAGGTAACTTAATCGAATCTCCAGGTCTTTACTTGGTTATAATGAATCCAAGAATCTATTGAGCTTCACTGTCATAAGAGTAGAAAGAGGTACAGTGTAAGGCCCCTCCCAAGTGGGCTTATAGAGGAAGAAAGGGAAGGAAGTACTTTACCAGGACTAGGTCTCCTGGGTTGAGTAAAGGTGGCCCTAGTTCCTAAGATTGGGCCTCCAACACTTGTTTCAGCTCCTGTTGGAAATGAGCCAAAGAAATTATCTGTTTAATCAAATCAGAGGTTTCCTGGTCTAGCAAGAAATCGTTGGTAAGGAAAGGCCATCCATACATCATTTCAAAGGGACTCAAGCCTAACTTTAAAGAAGTGTTTCTAATACGTTGGAAACCTATGATGAGAAGGACAGTCCAGGGTGGATGAGTCTCCTGAAACAGTTTCCTGGGGTGCCTTTTGATAATATCGTTTATCTTTTCTGCCTTTCCTGAGGATTGTGGTCCCTAAGCACGATGAAGATAGTACTGTATGCCTAGTGACTTTGAGATCCCCTGGGTGACAGCTGCCTTGAATAAGGGGTCGTTATTGCTCTAAAGGTATTTAGGAAGTCTAAAGCGTTAAATGATGGCATTAATTGGTACTTTTATCACCTCAGAGGCTTTTTCTGTCCAACATGGAAATGCTGCTACCTAGTTAGCGAAGGTATCTTATCCATACTAGGAGGTACTGAATGCCCCTTTTATATGGAATATGCATGAAATCCATTTGCCAGTCTTCCCCCAGGTAGCACCCTAGCCTTTGGGTTCCTGGGAGAAGAGGTCTTCAGTTGAGAGGATGATGTTTAAGGCAGGTCTTGCAAACATTAATGAGCTGTTTAACCATTTATATCAGGTTTTTACCTGAGAATATTCTCTGGGCCAATTGATAGCTTCCTGGTGAAGCCTTTTAAGAACTTTCCATTAGTTGGCTGCCAGTAGATGAAGCTTGCCATCCTCTGATCGTAGCCATCCTGAGGACTCAAAGATATATCCTTGAGAGGTGGCCTATTCTTTTTCTGCAGGGCAACGTTGAGGTTTTATTTCTCCTATGGGGCCCACCCAGATCCGTGTTACCTCAAGTGGATCAGAAACTGCTTTGTCTGCCAAGCAATTTCCCTCAGCACTTTGTCCACCCCATTTTGGTGGCCTTTACAATGCATCCCTGCCACCTCCTATGATAGGAAAACCAAGGATAATACTCTACTGATTTTCTTGTGGTATTTAATGGGAGACCCATTAGCTGTGAGAAAGCTCCTCTTTTTCCAGATAGCAGCATGGGCATAGAGGACTATAGAGGTTTTCTAAAGTACTGGTCTGGTCCCCGTTTCTGCAATTTCCTCCTCCTATCAGAGGCTGCCTGAGTAACACACTTTTCCTTTAGGATTAGTTGTCCCTCTGCTGAATCAGGACATAGAGAGGTGTGCTTTACCAAGGCCTCTTTAGCTTTTCCAGGAAGGCAGTAGAATTCTCATCAAACCCTTGGTATATTATGAATAGCTTGGTATCACTGAGAGGCTTAGTTCTAGTCCTGTGTAGGCCCTCCAATTATGCACACCTGGGTGTGTCTCCTCTTCTATTCTCTCATCTTGTCATTTTGAGATCCCATTTAGGGTCACCCAATGGTACTGCTTCTTTTCCAGTTGAGTAAAGTTCAACCCCTTCCCTGGCACTATATGCAGCACAAATCTCATCCCCAAATCTCTCTGCTGCTTGCAGAGCATCCTGCTTCTCAGTGATAGTCAGGGTTTGATTCAAAAGTATCATAACATCTTTCCAGGAGAGTTCAAATACTTGGGTTACGTTTTGGAAAGCCTATGTATGTCTCTCAGGCTCATTTGAAAACATGCCAAGATTCCCCTTAAGTTTTCTTAAGTACTGTAGAGAAAAGGTTATCTGGATCTGTGTAGGGCCAAATTCGCTAGGCATCTGTCGGAGGGTTTAGAGTGAGACTGGGGTTTGTATAGGATGAGGATTTCTAAGAGGGGGCAAGCAAGAGAGAGAAACTGAATAGGGAGGTTGGGGTGAACACAGAGGAGCAGGGTCAGAGGGAGCTGGCTCCTCTACTCGAGGAGCCTCTGGGTTTTCTTTTTTTTTAGTTCCCTGGAATTGCCCTTTGCAGCCTCTCCTGAGTTGGCAAACAGAAGGGCTGAATCAATCTTACACTGTGACAAAGGTCTGGATTACCCAGTGTGATGGTTAATTCAGTGTGTCAACTTGATTGGATTGAAAGATACAAAGTATTCATCCTGGGTGTGTCAGTGAGGGTGTTGCCAAAAAAGATTAACATTTGAGTCAGTGAGCTAGTAAAGGCAGACACACCCTTAATCTGGGTGGGTACCATCTAATTAGCTGCCAGCATGGCTAGAATTTTAATTAGGCAGAAAAATGTGAAGGAGTTACATTGGCTTAGATTCTCAGCCTACATCTTTCTCACATGCTGGGGGCTTCCTGCCCTTGAACATCAGACTTCCAAGTTTTTCAGTTTAGGGACTCGAAGGGAGCTTTGGCTTCCTTGCTCCTCAGCTTCCAAGATGGCCTATTATAGGACCTTGTGATTATATGAGTTAATACTACTTAATAAACTCCCCTTTGTATTCTATCAGTTATGTCGCTCTAAGAGAACCCTGACTAATACAGATTTTGGTAGTAGGACTTGTTCTAGAGAAACAGAATATGAAGGATGGAGTTTTTTTATTGGTTTGGGGGTTTCTGGAGTAGACCCCAAAATGCTAAGGATTTTACTTATAATAGAATGGAGAACACTGATAGTCCTTGGCATGAACTGTTTAGAGAGTTATGCAAAATAAATGCATTTGACACTCCTGATTCACCGTTCATGAGAGACAAGGAGTTTAGTGACTCTATACATAATAACTTTGACCATATGTGGAGAACCAAGAAACGTAATGTCATGGAATTTCATAAGGCATTGCCTCTGACCAAGGCACTTATTTTACAGCTAAAGTAGTGCAGCAGGGCACTCATGCTCATGGAATTCACTGGTCTTAGCATGATCACCATTATCCTGAAGCAGCTTGATTGACAGAATGGTGGAATGACCTTTTGAAGTCACAATTATGTTGCCAACTAGCTGACAATGCTTTTCAGGACTGGAGCAAAGTTCCCCAGAAAGCCATGTATTCTCTGAATCAGCATCTCGTCTATGGTTCTGTTTCTCCCGTACCCATGATTCACGGGTCCAGGAATCAAGGGGTGGAAGTTGAAGTGGCACCACACACCACCATCTCTAGTGACTCACTAGCGAAATTTTGCTTCCTGTTTCCATGACATTACATTCTGTTAGCCTAGAGGTCTAAGTTCCAGAGGAAGGGATACTGCCACCAGGAGACACAACAATGATTCAATTAATCTGGAAGTTAAAATTGCCACCTGGAGACTTTGGGCTCCTTCTACCTTTAAGTCAACAGGCAAAGAATGAAGTTACCGTATTGGCTGGGGTGATTGATCTGGACTATTAAGATAAAATCAATCTACTACTCCACAATGGTGATAAGAAAGAGTATGCCTGGAGTACAGGCTATTCATGAGAGGATCTCTTAGTATTACCATGCCCCGTGATTAAAGTCGATGAGAAACTACAACAGCCCAATTCAGGCAGGGCTACAAATGGCCCAACGCCTTCAGGTTTAGAGCTTTGGGTCACTCCACCAGGAAAAATCCATGGTCTGCTGAGGTTTTTGCTGAAGGCAAAGGAAATACAGAATGAGTAGTAGAGGAAGGTAGTCATCAATACCAGCTACAACCATGTGACCAGTTGTAGAGATGACTGTAATTGTCATGACTATTTCCTCCTTTTTCTTTGTTAAAAACATGCTTGTGCATGTATACACTTGCACTAAGAAAATATCTTTATTTCCTTTATCATGTGACATAAGATTTATCGACTTAATATCAGCATTTAAGTATTTTTAACTTTATGCAGTAACATTTGGGTTGGGGATTGGTGTATTTCTAGATGTGCAAAGAATAGTTGTAATACGTTAGGTGCTATTATGATCTCATTATCGTCTTTACTTGAAGATTCTTCATGATCTCAGGAGATGTTTATGAGTTCAAGTTGATAAGGAGTGGACTTACAATGGTTAATACTGAGTGTCAACTTCATTGGATTGAAAGATGCAAAGCACTGATCATGGGTGTGTCTGTGAGGGTATTTTCATTGAAGATTAACATTTGAGTCAGTGGGCTAGGAAAGGCACACCTACCCTTAATCTGGGTGGGCACCATCTAATTAGCTGTCAGTGCTGCTAGAATATAAAGCAGGCAGAAAAATGTGAAAGGGTTAGTCCGGCTTGGCCTGTCAGCCTTCAGCCTGCATCTTTCTTCCATACCAGAAGCTTCTTGCCCTTGAATATCAGATCCCAAGTTCTTCAGCTTTGGTACTTGGATTGGCTCTCCTTGCTCATCAGCTTGTAGAGAGCCTATTGTGGGACGTTGTGATCATATAAGTTAATACTTAACAAACTCCTTTTTATACACACACACACACACACACACATTTATATATACATATACGTATACGGTTAGTTTTGTCCATCTAGAGAACCCTGGCTAACACACTAACACTCCCTGCAAGGTAAAGGAAGCCTGAACATCTGAACGTATGAACGTATGAGGCCTTAGACCATTTGCCCTTGCGTTTATAGAAAAGGTCCAACTACAGAATGGTATCAAACTAAATGGTTCTTTCCTAAGGCCAAGCCAGTTTTTCCTGCAGATCATGATTTGGCCTTTGTACAAAGGGCTATGAGGCATTTTTCCATCAGAGTTTAAGGGTTAAAGCAAATACTCATTCTACCTAGAAAGATTTCTGCACTTTGTAGCAAAACCCTTATCATTATGAAAGAAGAGATAGAAATCACTTCAAACCATGAAAGAAGAAAGAGAAAGATACATAGAGAAGTCTTGGTCTTGGTTGATGCCCTAACAGGTGGTCGGGGCCAGTCTAGGGGCCTTCTGGCAGCACTGAGGAGTGGCCTCAGCCAGATGCCTTCAGTTGTCCCAGGACTTTATTTTACCCCACACAATGGCCAGACGTCCATGAAGGGAAACAGAGCCCTTTCATGGACAGGGCTGAAACAGTTCTTTCACCCAAAAGAAAGAGAGAGGTGGCAGAGTTGCATCCTGTCCTTTGTAAGTGGCATATCTCAGAGGAAATTTTGAGGACAAGAAGTCGTGGAAAAAATCTGAAGAGACAGATCCAGCAGATCCACATTTACTTAACCTTCTGATGAACGCCAGATGGGCCCTCAGAAGAAGCAGGATATTTTCCTGACTCCTTGACTCCTCATAAAAGGGTACATGTGAGGGAATGAGGTAGGAACTGGAATGCACAAAGGCTGGAACAAGCCAACCATTTCTGCACTGTCAGGAGCAAACTCCAATCACTCAGACCTGATTTGTTCTACCCCTCATGGAGGGAGCATGCAGGTGAATGGGGCAGGAGCTAGGGAGAGTGGTTTTGGGCTTGGCGGGGGCAAACTCTGAAGGCTCTGCAGCAGGGTCTGAGGAAGTGTGCCCAAAACCCCTGAAGATCCAGAGGGCTTGTTATAGTACTTTTTTAACTCTGCCATTCACGGTCAGCTTAAGTGGTAACTGCTCTTTGGGCCTTTTTAATCCACACTTGTGGCTTCTATCTGAGCTCTTGTCCAGCGTCCAAAAAATGAGGTTGCATGAATGAATTGAAGGATGGTAAATGTGAAGGATTTTATGGCCAATGAAAGTGGTCCTCAGCAGGAAGGGGAGCTGAAAAGGGGACAGGACAGGAAGGTAATCTTCCCCTGAAGTCTGGCCTTCTCTAGCTAGATTCTCTGAAGTTATGGCATCAACCTGTTCCTCCGAAGCCAAGCTGCTTCTCTCCAACTTCCAGCCATAGTCTCCAATGTTTTGGGGTTTTATGGGCACAAGGTGGAGAGGTAGGGTGAGCCATGGCTGGTTTTGGAAAAGGCAATATTTTAGTGGGAAAATAGGAATGTAAGTTTTCACTTTTGGACTGTGGTCTCAGGCTTTTTGCTTTGAGGATGGGGCTTTCACCAGGGACCTGTCCCTGTCTGCTTAGAATTTCTCTGCCTCCTGCCTCTATCATTGTATCATTAGGACAGTTTTTCCATTGGTTTACTTTCAACCCAGCTATACCACTATATGTGAAGTTAATTTCTTATAGACAGCATATGTTTGTGTCATGTTTTTATCTACTCTACCAGTGTCTGTCTTTTAATTGGTGCACTCAGGCTATGTTTATTTTACATAACTATTTATATATCAGGCTTAAATTTCCCATACTTTTTCTGTTATTTGTCACTTTGGTTTATCTGCTTTTATTTTTTATTTACTGCTTTCCTGTGGGCAACTAAAATGTTTTGATTTATCTATAGAGTTGTTGAATATATTGCTTTGAATGCTGTAGGTATTATTACATACACACATTACATGCGCCAGTATACTGGTTTCAACATTTTTCCAATTTACAAGAAGTATAGAAGCTCTAGTTCTCTGTTTTTGGCTTCCTCTCTTACATTTGTAATGTATTGCTCTATTACTTCTACATACATTGAGAATTACATTAGGCAGTTTGTAATTATTGCTTCAACCGTAAAACATAATTTAGAAAACCCAAGAAGGAAAAGTCTATTGCATTTCTCCATATTTTGACTGTGCTGTTCTTTCTTCCTTATTGATGTTCCAGAATTCCTTACATTATAATTTCTTTTATGTTTAGAGAACTTCTTTTAGCTCTTCTTTTATGGAAGGTATATTGGCAACAAATTATTTTTGTCTGCAACAGAAATTCTGCTATTTGTACCTCACATTGTGTAGGCCACTATGTTTTCCATTCCAATAGTAATTATTCTTACTCCATGTTATACTCTCTTCTTGCCAAGATCTTAAATCTATATTATTGGGAGGGTAGTTTCAAATGGAAAAATTCTAGTTAATTCAATTGTTTATCATTTTCTTGTTTTTCCAGCCTCTTCACAATTCAGTTTCATGCATCTATTCCCAGTTCTTCCCTAACACTTATTCTAGTTTCTGCTGCTTCTTTGGGGATATAAACAGTCTGTGATCGTACCCATAAAGCAAGAGAGAAGTTTACCAAAGGTGATAAAATAATAATACTCATACCAAGAAAGTGTTCAAAATTATATTTCAATAGAAACAATTGATGAATAATTTGAATTTTTATTCAAATTTGAAGGTGTTAATTTTTTTTCTGGAGATAATAGAAAAACAGTATGGAAACAACAAAGCAAAATCCACAGGGTTTTATTTGAATATAATGTTTGTTTTTAATTTATTTTAAATAAGTAAGTCAATTTTACAGTGTTGAAAAACCAATTGAATAGTAAAAATTTTGAAAATACAGCATATTCCGTATCCTTTAAATATTTGTGTGTGTGTGTGTGTGTGTGTGTGTGTGTGTGTGATGTAGAACATGCCTTATATATGAAACTGTGATGAGTTTTCAACATTTCCAATATATTTTAACTTTTCATTGCAAAACTTATTATTTGCTTTCTCATTTATCTTTTATTATAAAAATATTATACACATATGTTTCCTTTTGCTTTTTGTTGTTTTCTGTTTAGGTTGTTTACTCTTTTCACTTAGTTTCAAACAAAATTTAGTTTTTAAAGCATATTTATTGAAATCAATGGGTAGTTTATCAAAACTTCTATGGTGTCATTAGTATAAACATAAAAACTGGCCTATTGTACACCAAAAACTATTCTACTAAAGAAATATGTTCTTAGGAGTTAAAAAAAAAAAAAAGTGTTAAAAACGCAAATATCTACAAAAAATCTCTGGGATATGTCCATTATTATTTCATTCCATAAGGTTTACAAAATACATTTCAGAATTTAAAACTATAATGTTAAAAATTAGATACAAATATCTCTTATATATGTTTTTCATATACACTTATGGCTGCATGTAACAAGATTTTGGTCAATGAAGGACTGTATATCTGATAGTGGTCCCATCTAATTATGTTGGAGAAGAAAAATTCTATTGTCCACTGATATTGTAACAATACATTACTGTATGTTTGTGGTGATGCTGGTGCAAACAAACATAACGTCTTGCCAGTCGTGTAAAAGTATAGCAATCCAGTTACGTACAGTATGTGATACTTGATGATATATTGCTATATTACTAGTTTGTGAATTTGCTGTAATATCCATTTTATCATTATTTTAGTGTCAACTCCTTTTACTTACTAAAAAATAGGTAACAATAAAACAGCCTCAGGCAGGTCCTTCGGGTGGTATTTCAGAAGAAGGCATTGTTATTATAGGAGATGATGATCCTATACTTGTTATTGACTCTGAAGGCCTTCCAGTGCAAAAAAATGTGGAGGTGGAAGACAGTGATATTGATGATCCTGATCCTATGTAGGCCTAGGCAAGTATATATGTTTGTGTCTTAGTTTTTAATAGAAAGGGTTAGAAAGTTAAAAAAAAAAAACAGAAGTAATTTATGGAATAAGAATATAAAGAAAGAAAATATTTTTGTATAGCTGTACCATATGTTAGTCTTTGAAGCCCAGGGTTTTATGAGTCAAAAAGATTAAAAAGATGATATAAAGTGAAAAAAAATAGTAGGCTAGGGTTAATTTATTATTAACAAAAAATATTTTTGTATCATAAATTTAATGTAGCCAGTGTATACTGTTTATAAAGACTACAGTAGTGTACCAAAATCCCAGTCCTTCACATTCAGTCTATCCTCATAACCCAGAGCGACTGCCAGTCCTGCAAGTTCCATCATGGTAAGTGGCCTATAAATGTGTACCATTTTTTATCTTTTATATCAGATTTTTGCTGTGCTTTAAAAATGTTTAGATATAACTATTCTTCCCATTGTGTCAAAATTAACCACAGTATCAGTACAGTAACATGCTGTGTAAGTTTGTAGACTAGGAGCATTAGACTATACCATACAGCTTAGGTGTGCAATAGGCTATACCATCTAGGTTTGTGTAAGTGCACTCTGTGATGTTTATACAATAACAGAATCACAGGAGGATGCCTTTTTCAGAAAGTATCCCCATCGTTAGGCAGTGCATAACTGTATATGTATATATTAAAAATTGGAAGGGCTTCTGGCTATAAGGAGTTCATAGCTGGTGAAGAAAATATGCAGAAATAAGTAATTATAATTCAGTTAACATAATTTTAGTAACAAACTAAAATATAAGAAGGGTGAAAACAAAATATGGTGAAGTACACTGAAATAAGAAGATGGAAAAAGGAGACCTTCAAAGAACAAGTCACAGAGGAAATTGATAGAAAATTGAAAGATGAAGAGATGTTTCCTGGCCAGATGTTAGTAACACTGTTATCTTTCTGAGATAAAAGCATAGCAATATTAAGATGGCCTATTTTGCTACCTAGATAATATGTGTAATTGAAGTGTGTTAGGCATACATCCACTCCATGGACTGAAAAACACTGAGGTTATATAAGATTGAGAAATAAAAGATCTTTGTATCAATCTGAGGAGTTTGGATTTATTTTTGAATATCAGTATTTCTAACAAGTGGTCAGAATTTCCTGCTGAATTTTGAAAAATAGTAATGTTCTGGCTCAGATCAAACCTTCTGAACTAGAATTTTTGGAGTATGAATGCTGCTGTCGTTAACCAATTATGAGATTTCTGAATATCATGTTTTAATGAGATAGTGTGAAGGGATTCAGGGTGTAAAGAGTAAGTGGAAGAAAAATATTTTATCCTATTTATATATATTGTGAAATATTCAGTGTTATAAAGTAACTGGGATGAATGTTATTTTTAGCCAGAACTTTACAGTTAATGAAAACATTATGGTAGACTAATGCTCCCTCAGTGATATTCATGACCTTATCTCTACAACTTATAAATAAATAAATACTTTACATGGTAAAAAAAAAAAAGGCTTCGTAAATGTGCTTAAATTAAGAATCTTGAGATGGAAATATTTTTATAAGTTATCCTTGTGGGATCAATGTTATCACAAAGGTCCTTAAAAGTGGCAGTGGTAAGGCTATGGCGGAGATCAGAGTGATATTATTTGAGAAAGACTCCATTTGACTCTTTCAGCTTTGATGATATTTTAGAATTCTGGCCTTCAGAAATGGAAGATAATGTACATATGTTTTTTTAAGCTACCAGTTTGTGGTAATTAGTAATAGCAGACATAGAAAACTAATATAAGCATACAAACAAGACCTTTCAATCAAAGGTTAAATGAGATTCGAGTTGCTCTCATTTGGATCATGTTTTTGCTACTAATTAAGTGTGTGATTTGGCCTCTCTAAGCCACATTCCTAGAACTTCATTCATACTTTTTTAGTAAGGATGCAGGAAAAATTTAGAGCACAGTGATGGGTCCAGGCAATCTTTAAAGAGATATTATCTATTTTTTTGTTATTAGCATAAACATAGGGATTAGCAAAATTTCAGGTTATGCTATGTAGTCAACTTTCTGCAGAGTGGGATATAATCCTACCACAGTTTTAGAGTAAAAAGGAAGAACCCCATGACCACACATTCACAATTTTCAGAAAGTGAACAATTAAAATATGGATTTAATTGTTCCTACATAAATATTACATACCCTGGGTGAGCAGTTTTCTATATTCGATAATGTTAACTGGGGAAACCTTTTATTAACCAGATATTAATGAGCACTTCCTGTGTAAATGCCTGAGCATTTCTAAGTGCCAGTCAATTAATGGAACACAATTACTGCCCTTCTGGAGTTCATACCTTAAGTTAAAATACAACAATAAAGTAATAAACAATATTGGGCAATAGTAAGTTTTATAAAGAAAAATACAGCGGAGAGGATGCAAGACCATGGTAGAGGTAAAATTTAGAAAACAGTGGTTGGGAAAGTCTCTGAGGAGATGTCGTAAAAGTGATTGAAATTGGCCCCATGAAGATTATTTACTAGGAAAGGTTGCTTAAAATACTTGTGCTACCTATTCTTCATAATGATAGACATCAGACCTCTAAATCTTGCAATCTCTAGCAGAGCCTCCCAATGATTCTAATATTTAAATACTGCATGAGGTAACTGAGGTGTAGATCATTATGAGAGTTTAAGCTGAATTTATCAAATGTTTTGTTGTGGAGGAAACTACAAATATATTAACAATGTGGTTCTTCATGGAAAGAGGAAAATTGATCTTTAATACAAGAATTTTTATTTGGGGATCAGATAGGAATAGAAGTATCATGTCTAACCATCCCATAAAACTCCACCCCTAATTCTCATACTTCCATGGTTAAAATTCATCACCTACCTATTATTGTCTGCATTGCTGGGTACGGTGTATATGTTTTTGAGCTTCAGAATTCATTGGTTCTTTACATGTATACTAATTTCTAGCTTCAACACACTATTATGAAGTCCTCAAATATATCGTGCTTTCAATTTCATATTTTTGGTGTTTTAATCATGATTATATCCTTATAGAATCACTTTTTCTTTGTAAAAATTACTTTTTTTGAAAAATTACTTTCATACTTCATAAGTGTGTGAACTCTTTAAAGAATTATAGTAGATAGGTCTTCACGAATAGTGTAGTGTAGACCCCCTGTTCATTGGTAGCTTATTAAAAGTAATTAAAAACAATAACAAAAATTATCAAACCAACTTTAAAAAAATTCAAAAAATAATTAAAGTCTTGTAATAATCTGAGTAATGTATTGAGGAGTGACTGATCAACTTTTGTTAAAACAGCAGGATTTGTTCAAATTTCCATGCTCTCATGTACCTCTTAGAACTTCTTTCCACAGCTTCATGGTAGCTTTTTTTTTTTTTTTTTTTTTTTTTAATTTATTTTGTTGCCCTTTATGTTCTGGAGTACATGTGCAGAACATGCAGGATTATTGCATAGGTACACACATGGCAATGTGGTTTGCTGCCTCCATCCCCCCGCCACCTATATCTGGCATTTCTCCACATGTTATCCCTTCCCAACCTCCCCACCACATTTCCCCCCCTACAGACCCCAGTGTGTGATGCTCCCCTCCCCATGTCCATGTGTTCTCATTGTTCAACACCCACCCATGAGAGAACTTGCAGTGTTTGATTTTTCTGTTCTTGTGTCAGTTTGCTGAGAATGATGGTTTCTAGATTCATCTATTTCCCTAAAAAGGACACAAACTCACCATTTTTTATGGCTGCATAGTATTTCATGGTATATATGTGCCACATTTTTCTTGTCCAGTCTATCATTGATGGACGTTTGGATTGGTTCCAGGTCCTTGCTATTGTAAACAGTGACACAATGAACATATGTGTGCATGTGTCTTTATAATAGAACAATTTATAATCCTCTGGATATATACCCAGTAATGGGATTGCTGGGTCAAATTGAATTTCTATTTCTAGGTCCTTGAGGAATTGCCACACTGTCTTCCACAATGATTGAACTAATTTACACACCCATCAACAATGCAAAAGTGTTCCTATTTCTCCACATTCTCTCCAGCATCTGTTGTCTCCAGATTTTTTAATGATTGCCATTCTAACTGGCGTGAGATGGTATCTCAATGTGGTTTTGATTTGCATTTCTCTAATGACCAGTGATGATGACCATTCTTTCATGTGTTTGTTGGCCTCATAAATGTCTCATTTTGCAAAGTATCTGTTTATATCCTTCACCTACTTTTGAATGGGTTTGCTTTTTTCTTGTAAACCCGTTTTAGTTCTTTGTAGATTCTGGATAGTAGCCCTTTGTTAGATGGGTAGATTGCAAAAAAATTTTTCCTATTCTGTTTGTTGTCAGTTCACTCTAATTATTGTTTCTTTTGCTGCACAGAAGCTCTATAGTTTAATTAGATCCCATTTGTCTATTTTGGCTTTTGCTGCCAATGATTTTGGTGTTTTTAGTCAATGAAGTCCTTGCCTATGCCTATGTCCTGAATGGTTTTGCCAGGTTTTCCTCTAGGATTTTTATGGTGTTAGGTCTTATGTTTAAGTCTTTATTCAATCTGGAGTTAATTTTTGTGTAAGGTGTCAGGAAGGGATCCAGTTTTTGCTTTCTGCACATGGCTAGCCAGTTTTCCCATCAACATTTATTAAACAGGGAATCCTTTCCCCATTGCTTGTTTTTGTCAGGTTTGTCAAAGATCAGATGGTCATAGATGTGTGGTGTGCTTCTCAGGCCTCTGTTCTGTTCCATTGGCCTATGTCTCTGTTTTGGTACCAGTGCCATGCTGTTTTGATTACTGTAGCTTTGTAGAATAGTTTGAAATCAGGTAGCATGATGCCTCCAGCTTTGTTCTTTTTGCTTAGAATTGTCTTGGCTATGTGGGCTCTCTTTTAGTTCCTTACAAAGTTCAAGGTGGTTTTTTTCCAGTTCTGTGAAGAGGGTCATAGATAGCTTGATGGGGATGCTGTTGAATCTATAAATTACTATGGGCCATATGCCCATTTTTGCAATATTGATTCTTCCTAGTCAGGAGCATGGAATGTTTTTCCATCATTTGTGTCCTCTCTTATTTCCTTGAGCAGTGGCTTGTAGTTCTCCTTGAAGAGGTCCTTCACATCCTTTGTTAGTTGTATTCCTAGGCATTTTATTCTCTTTGTAGCAAACGTGAATGTTAGTTCATTCTTGATTTGGCTCTCTTTACGTCTGTTATTGGTGTACAGGAATGCTTGTGATTTTTGCACATTGATTTTGTATCCTGAGACTTTGCTGAAGTTGCTTATCAGTTTAAGGAGATTTTGGGCTGAGACTATGGGGTCTTCTAAATATACAGTCATGTCTGCAAATAGAGACAATTTGACTTCCTCCTTTCCTAATTGAATACCCTTTATTTCTTTTTCTTGCCTGATTGCTCTGGTTAGAACTTCCAATACTATATTGAATAGGAGTCGTAAGAGAGGGCATCCTTGTCTAGTGCCAGATTTCAAAAGGAATGCTTCCATTTTTTGCCCATTCAGTATGATATTGACTGTGGGTTTGTTGTAAATAGTTTTTATTATTTTGAGATACATTCCATCAGTACCTAGTTTATGGAGAGGTTTTGGCATAAAGGGCTGTTGAATTTTGTTGAAGGGCTTCTCTGCATCTATTGAGCTGGTTTTTTGAAAAGATCAACAAAATATACAGACCGCTAGCCAGATTAATGAAGTTTTTATTGTTTCTTACAGAACTAAATGACTCGGCAATTTAACCTCAAAAGAAATGACAATGCGCCTGACATAGTGGCTCACGCCTGCAATCCCAGCACTTTAAGAGGCTGAGGTGGGCAGATCAGGTGGTAAAGAGGTTGAGACTATCCTGGCCAACGTGGTGAAACCCTATCTCTATTAAATATACAAAAATTAGCTGGGCATGGTAGTGCATGCCTGTAGTCCCAGCTACTAGGGAGGCTGAGGCAGAAGAATCACTTGAACCCAGGAGACAGAGGTTGCAGTAAGCTAAGATTCTACCACTGCATTCCAGTCTGGGTGACACAGCATGGCTCCTTTTCAAAAAAAAAAAAAAAAAAAAAAAAAAAAAAATTGAAAAGGAGTGCGCAAATAAAACCTGTACACAAATATTTATAGCATTACCATTCCTATAGCTAAATAGTGGAAACTACCAGAACAAATCAACAGATGCAATGTATTTATTTATACAAGGAAATATTATTTGGCCAAAAAGCAATGCACTGACACATGGTGCAAAATGGATAAACCACAGAAATGTTATGGGATGTGATAGAAGCAAGTCTCAGAGTCTACTTAATTATGTTTCTGTATATATAAAATAGCCAAAAATGTCAGAGCTATAGAGGAAGAAAACAGATTTGTGTTTGCTTAGGGTGAGGAAGTGGGTTAGGTGGAAAGTGACCTGTAACATGTACAGGGCTTCATTTTGGATTGATGAAAACATTCTAAAATCAGATTTTGTTGATGGCTGTACAACCATGAATGTATGAAAATTACAGAATTGTGTATTTCAAAAGGATTAACTTTCGATATGTTAATTATATCTCAATAAAGCTGTTTAAATAAAAAAAACTTATAGTAACCTACTTTTCTTTATGAAGACCACTTAAATCACTAGATTAGCTAATGCTGCTTTCTGTTGTTATAGCATGTTGTCTATGTTGCTATTCTACTAATTTTTCTACTGAATCTAAATTATCTATTTATATAACTTTCTTGTTCTCTAGAGTATAAGATTCTTGAAATTAGGGCTTTTCATGTTTTCTCTGTACTTTCATCTCGGGTATTGTACCTGGAACATAAAAATAAAGGACTATATTTCTCAAGATTTCTTGAAAGCTAGTATTTTTCCTTGAAATTTTCTCCATGAATTTCTATTCTGGTGCAGTATCTGTGAGGTGAAAGTGCTTTGGCAGCCTTAATAAACCAGCCACAAAGTCACATGATACCCAGAATTCTAGATTAACACATTTAATCTTTAGGTGTGTGTGAGATGGTCTGAAATATGTCATTTGTTTCCAAAAAGATGGCATGTAAGTACTGAATTTTTTTTAAACAACTGAAGAAATGTAAAAATAATCAGCTTAAGTGAAGAAACTGTACATTATATGACAGAAACTTTACTAACAGGATTCAAGAGTGATTGTAATATAACAAAAAAGCAATCGAACAACAGAGAAGAATACATCACAGGTCTCCAGGAAACATTTTAGATTCCTGTGGTGACTATTGTATTTTCCAGACATAGGTTTTTATGTGTAGAATTTGATATGTTTATATTAGTTCTTCAGTGAATGAAATGGTGTCAGTAATGTAAATGAAATTCAATTTTGAGTGGTTAGTCTGTTTCTTACACAGAAGTGTAAATGACCTATAAACTGTGTTGGTACCAAAAATCTTTATCTTCTTTAAGTGTCAGAAGATTTCAATGTCCTTTAGAGTCTTGCTATGGTTTGGATATGAGTTTTTCATCCCTATTAAAATTCATGCTAAAATTTGATCTACACCAAGCAATGTAACAATCTACGCTGGGGCGATGTAACAAGCCACAACCAAAAGAGAAATGTGATTCTCCATGTGGGAATGTTGAAAGTTGGAGCCTAGTAGAAGCTGTTCATGTCATGAGGGCAAATCCCTAATGAATTGCTTCATGTTGTTCTCACCATAGTGATTGATTTTTTGCTCTTGTGAGAGTTGATTACTTCCCATGTAAATAGATGAGTTTTTGTGAGAGTGAGTGACTAAAAAAGCTGGGATGCCCTTCAGATTTTGCCTTTTCACATTTGTCCACATTCTCTTTGACCTTATTTGTTATGTTATAACACATCATGAAAACCCTTCCCAGAAACCAGGGTCATGCCCTTGAATTTCCCAGCTTGCAGAGCCATGAGCTACATACATCTCCTTTCTTTATAAATTACCTAGGCTCATGTATTCTGCTGTAGCAACACAAAACTAAGACAGAAAATTGGTACTAAGAGTTGAGCATTGCTCTACAGATATGAGGGGGTGGCTTTGGAACTGGATAATAGAAAGAAGTTAGAAGAGTTGGAGGAGCAGGCTAAAAAAGACTCTTACCATGAATGAAGCATTACGTGCAGTTCTGGTGAGAACTCAGAACAAAGAACAAAGGTGAAGAAAACTTTGGAACTCCTTAGATATTTGATAAATAATTGTGACTAATATGCCGATAGAAATAGGGATAGGAAAGATCATGCTGATGAAGTCTGTGATGGAAATAATGGAGTTTTATTTGAAAACTGGAACGAAGTTTACACCTGTTATACCACAGCAAAGAATGTAGTTGCTGTGTACATACCCTAGGGTTTTACGAATATCCCTTCAGTTTCCATACTTTCAATTTGCCTCTACTCACAGGTCCACTTCTTCTTTGACCTTTGTCATATTGATGCAGCATGAGAGTCTTTACCAGAAGTCAGGGCCTTGTCCTTGAACTTCCTAGCCAGCAGAACCCTGTGTTAAAAAAACCTCTTCTTTAAAAAAATAAATTATGCAGTCTCAGTTATTCTGTTATAGCAACACCAAATAGACCAAGACAGTTATAAATAATCTCCTTTTTCTCTTTGTCTATAATGTACAAATATTTCTATAATAAGAAACAATTTTTATTACTAAATAGTGATCCTAGAATGTATCACAGTGGACTAGACTTTAGAGTCTATAACTTATGGCAAAATATCCATAGATACATGTTTGTTTGTAAATAAATCATTTCCTCTTTTCCTGATTTTGTGATCATCAGAGAAAATAGGATGATGCATTCTTGCTTCTGATCTATTCACTTCCTACTTCTTAGATATTTTCTTAGTTTAGTAATTTTGGTCTTATTTTTTATCTTTCCTATCAAAATGTCTAAGAAAGTTAGCTTTTAGATATCCTCAAATGTTTCCTGGGTGTTCCAGTTCCTTCACACAGTAATGAATTTTGCATACAAGGTCAGAAAATTTCAGTTTATTATTATTGGTTTTTTCTGACCCTAACTCTCCCTTCCCATTCACATTACTCTATCTACTCACCATTACTTGAGGAACATTAAATTCTATTATTTTCACCTTGCAGCTGTTATTTTTCTTTTAAATTTTTATTAGTCTGTCTTTTCCTTCTATTCCAGTTCTCATTTTATGATGCTCCTATATTCACCCCTTTGTTTAAGAGACCACAGGGCCATAGGGCTCTTGTTTTGTATTATTTTTGAATAAAATAATTAGTAGTACCTTTTGAAAAGAAATAATGAACAAAGAGTATGTTTCGTTAAATACATTCTGAAAATAAGATTAAAATTTAATTATAAGAATTAAGAGTAATGAAGAGACAGGGTAAGAAAAGCAAAGAAAAAAGTGAAAAATACAATTCAGTTAGAGTAAGATACTTAAATAACAGGAAAAAAATGAAGAAATGCAAAATGTAGTATATAGGAGAAAAAAGGTAATATTAATACATGAAAAAGCAGGGTAGCCACAAGATAACAGTACAAGGGGTGGGAGGGAAAGTCTAAACATCAACAAGAACAGAAAGTCAACAGGAACACGGAAAGTTTGAAAATTGAGATTCTGCTTTTAAAGCACATAGTGAAGGCTTGGATTGTTCTCCATGTGAGATCATCAAGACATTGCCTCCAAAGCCTTTGGATATACAATGCCTTTGGTAAATGAAGTAGAACCGGCCGCTGAATGTCTGGAGAAGGGGTTGCTGTCACTCTGTGTTTTTGGCCCCATAGCCATCGCACAGACTCCATTCATAAGTGGCTCCAGTGTTCCTTGCCTCTAAGAACAATGTATAAGCTTTAGTTAGAGGAAAAAAAGCCATCATACATTTTTCCCTTCATGAATATGGATAAGCTTTGGTAATAATGTGTGTTTATACACACACACACACACACACACACACACACACACACACACACACTCTCCATAGTGGAATCCAATAGGAAGTTTCACATGGCATTATTTACACCATACATAATTCATACAGAAGAAACTAGACGAAAGCAGACAGACATCAACTTCCTTATGTTTTTGTTGTAATTTTTTTCAAACTTTTAATTTATTCATTTGTGGGGAGAAATGCTTCTTTGTGCTGTATTATCTTCTTCTGCAGTGAGCTTTGTGTTATCTAGGTTATCTTGTTCACTCTAAAAATCATACTTTATGTTAATTTTTCTCTTCATTGTTTGCTGTATGATTTGTTTTTAACCATCATCTTTTAGAGAATTTTATTCAGGAATCAAGAACCATTGTCCTTCAGTCATTCTACGATATAATGAAGCATATTTGCAACACAATATTTTTCTTAAAGCCATGTATATTATCATTATATGTATTTTCAAAGACTACTAGAATGGCTTTGTGTAACTGAATTAAATATAGTTTAATTAAATTAAAAATTTAAATTGCTCTTACCACTAATAACTTTAAGCTTTAGACTGCATTTGAATTGGAAAAGAATTTGAATAAATGGCTTAAGAGCTCTAGTAAGGTATGAGCTTAATTTGCATTATACGTAACTTACCTCTTCAATAAATGATTAGATGGAAGACAGAATTAAAAAGATAAGAGGCTCTAAAAATCACATTTAAAATTTGTTAATTAAAAGGGTATTTTGCATGATAAACAATTGAACAAAAACATGATTACTTACTCAAGAAAAAATGTTCAATTACATACTAGAATTAAATAATAAATATTTAAATATTTAAAACTAGTATTTTCCTAGAGATCATATAGTTTCATTGTAATTCAATATAATCACTAGGACTATTGTTGCTAATCCTATAAAATACATTCTGAGGATATAATTTATGTGGTTAAAGGGGAATGACAGATAATGAAGTCAGAAGTATAATCTTATCACTTGATCTATTTCATCTGCTATTTTTGCTTTACTGAGTTTTCAATAGTAGGATGATTTTTTTATCTTGTTTCTTGGCAAGTAAATTTTTACAAGGCAAATAGGATCCAACAACAACTTCTTAGGAATTGTTAGACTGCTTCTTAAAATAAATTTATGTAAGTAAGACATATGAACATAAGTGACTTGTTCTCTTGATTTGCTTATAAGTATATAGGTAATATAGTGTTAGGTTATACATACAAAAGGGTCCATCAATTGACATCAGAAGCATACAAATTTTAGAGATGGAATCTATGTCTATCTATCCAAGTATATTATTATGTGATCCAAATTAATCAGTTATTTTACAACATCCAGTAAATAGTATCTATAAACTATAAAAGAGCAAATATTGTAAGACAAAATTAATGAATATGCTGCCTCTAGAAAGCCTGATAGACCTCAACTTAGGAAAACCAGACATTTGATAGATAGTTTTGCCATAAAGATTGGTCCATAATTACATTTCAAAAAATAGGAAAATCCAAACTTCTTAATGCAAAAAAAAAAAAAAAAGAGGAGGAAACTAACAGACACACCCACCTACCCAGCCATCCACACAGGACAGACACACATACACAGACACACAACCTGAAGCCAAAAAGGGACACGGAAAGAGGTAGAAGGTGTGATAGTTTCTCATAGGAGACGTGTCACAGAATCAGACCATGTCCAAATATTTAATATGGTCGACCTTTTTCATGAATTAAGAATTACTCAATTATAACGGTGTTCTTTACTAGATTACCCCCACAGAAGTATTAAAATCATGCTGATGACCTCAATAAAGCATTGGAACCCAAACTTGAAAGAAATTATCCACATTGTTCCATTCACCATATCTATAAGCAAGTGATTTTAATTTAAGCCTATGTGTAACAAAGGTTTCCTTTTTGTCATATACAGACGGTGAGAGAAAAATGGAGCATCACTACCTATTTGGTTTTTAAGCACTTTAAAGGTCTAATTTTATTTACAATTGTGTTTTACTCAAACAACGAATTAAATATCTATTCCAGAATTTCAGGAGAATCATTTATATTAATCATACCAAATATTAAAAGAGACACATTAAAATTATTAAAAATTATATTACCTGGGCTAATTTGATTATATAAATATAGTAAGTGACTTCAAATCATCTTATGTATGCACAATTAGTCTTAAAACTATAAAGTCCTATTAAATGCTATTTTAAATAATGTGGCACACCATTTATTTTAATTCTATTATCTTATATATTACCAAAGTAAAATCTCATTTTAATACGGTACATGAAATTAATAGAAAATATCTATATAACTAAGTTAAAACTGCACTTGAAAAATATAACTAGCTTATATTAAAATACTGATGATATGGGTGTTTATCTGGTTAACAATAGCAAAAAAATTACAAGTAAGTTCAGAAATTAAACATATGTTTTTTAAATACCTATACTTTTCCTGGCACATTTCCAAACATATAACAGAAATAACATCAAATACACAATATAAGTGAACTGACTACTCTTTAGGATATTCTCAGTCATGAGGTTTCTGTTTAAATCATGTTTTTAACTAAAAACATCTTATATCAGATGTATATGAAAGCTATTCTGTCAGAAGATAGAATGTGTTATGAAAGGAATGTGATTGGTGCATGAATTATAAAAGGCTAGTAATCTAATAAGAGTACATTTGGCAGTGTGTGTCCATCACTGTTTAAGATAGAAAGTGACCAGACTCATAGAAATGGGTCTCTAGGCTATGTAGCAGACCTATCAGTATAAAGATGGATACATCAATGTTCATGGCTTGAGGAAATTAATCATAAAGACTATACGACTTGCTTCTTGTTATGATTACCTAGTATGAAGCAATATTCTGATTTTAATTTGACTTCCCATATAACTTTGCCTACAGGGAGAGACTATGAGCACAGTATGGTATTAGAAGTTCTACTTTAAATTAATGCATTGGTATTCTGATTTTAATACATTAGCCTCTGGGGGCTTGTTTAAAGTAATTTTTCCCAAAATTATTAATCCACTGCACAAATGATGATAAATGGAATTTCTAAATCAGAGATCTAAGGACCAGGCCCTCATTTTGCTAAGAGTGTGCTACACTATGGGACCTTTAGAAATGCTCAGATGGATTTGAAGATCACTATAAAAATTATCTTCACACTGCAAAAAGTCCACTTTCACATTCACTATAAGCAGGTAAAATTAGAAGCAGAAAAATATTAGAAAATGTTGGTCTTAAATTTTTATTAAAAATTTAATAAAATGACCTTGTGTAGTGTGTTAGTAGAAAACAGATACAAGAGGCAGAAGGTTGGCTTCTGACTTCTTAGCACCTGCCAAATCTCACTTCAATGCTTGTATAACTGGCAAAACGTAATGCATATCTAAAACTCTACTGCATGGGATTCTAGGAAACACAGTCTATATCTACCAGGCTCTGAAGTGGAGGAAGCATAATAGGAGGGTGTAATGGAGTTTGAGCTATGCCATATGTCCCAGAAATTTTTGTAAATGTTCCAGAGAAATGTTCTTATATTTTCTGCGAGTAAGATGTGTGGAGATGTTTACCATGGAATTATTTGTGATAGCAGTGAATTGGAACATATCTAGGTCTCATCAGCAGAGGAAAAGAAAAGCATCATACGGCAGATCCATACTGGAGACAACTATGTAGCAAAAAGAAGCAGCACACTACACACGTGTCGTACATAAATAGGCCAAGAAAGGTAAATATAAAAAGCACTCTTCAAAGAGAGAAACAACTACATGAGATATCTTGCAAAAAATAACATGCATGTAAATTTAAAGAATTGAAAACTAAACAGTATTTATTGTATCCTATGCACAAATTATTACAACACTTGTATTAGCATAGTCACCTGTGCGAGGACTTACCATTGCCAAGTCCAACCTGGAAATAATAGACAGGAGTGAATTCTGAAGCTTCTGTCTCCTTCTCTGTAACAGGGTATATTACGTAAATAATGCAAGCCAGCATAGTCTACTAATTGTCAATTTAGCATACATACACATGTCCCTTGAAATCATATTTAAACTTCTAGGAAAGGCAACTTTATTCCTAATACGATATGACTGTTCTTAGTACGGCCAAAGACCTACCTTCTTTTGCCTCAAAATGCATCTTTATGCATCTCTAATGTCTAAACCATTTATTTTCTCATTTATGTAATAGTTTTTCTTCATATTTTAGCATATACTGAATTAAAGTGTAGACACCATAATTCACTATTCAAACTACCTTATGTTAGGTAGAAGGGCAATGGGGAAGGAAAAATTTGCTTGTGTATATACAAATGTGTACATGCCAAGTAAGCAAGACAATATTCAAGGCTGTTATGGTACTACATTCTGCAGTATGTAGTTGTTTTTAAATTTTTATTTTCCCCTTTTTGCCATCCATTCTATGTTTTTGTTGCTTTGAGCATCTGCATTTATTATTATTCTTTACTTGGTGGGATACTCAGAAGAATCTGAGTCAACATTTCCTGTCTCCATTGCGTCCTGAAGTGTCTATGCAAATATTGGTTCTGAATGGTATTTGGGCAGGGCATCCTCTGCAGTGCCTTTTATAATTTTCTTATCAAATTAAAATTAGCAGAAAACTGAAGACCCAATAGTCTAGCCATGCTATTACTGACTGAACTCTCTGTATGGCTCAGTTCTTCAAAGGAATCAGCTAGCTACTATTTTGTGGATAATCTTGTCATATAAGAAGTTCAGCACTGATCTCTACTGTTGGCAGGTTTCATCTGGTTTTTGTTTTGCTTTCATTTTAAACGCAGTGGTAGTTGCTGCTAGAATATTCTTGGTGAAAATTAAAGCATCCTGGTGTGATCATGAATAATATTCGCCTTTGCTGCAATCACAGTTTATTCATAAGCTCATTATTCAAGAACAGAATAGCAAAGGAGAATGACCTCAACAGAAAAAGTTATTGTTTCCACCTGTTCAATGAGAGATTCCTCTGTGGTGAAATGCCCTTGGAGAATGTTCACATGGGTCATCAAAATCACTACATTTTATGTCTTTTGAGAATCCAAACACATATTTTTAACCCAGATTTCCAACTTTTAAAGTATGTTTCTTCAAGTTTTTGACTAACATTATCAATTGCTTAGAAATCAGTGTAGATACATTTATCTGATCATTTCTCCTTCTAGGTGTAACAACAAAACACACTGCTTTAAGTTGTTCTCACTGGGGTTATACCCTTTCCTTACTGACATGCTACACTGCTTCAGCAACCAAGTCTTGAATGGTGACAAGGTATCACGTAATAGTTTTTTTTTTTTTTAATCCATTTTACACAGGTAATTGCCCATATGGCCACAGGCGGAGGATAGGAATGCTTTATCAATATAGCAGGAGTGGTGTCAGTGAAATTTGAGCTCCATTTCATGTAAATTATTTGTGACTTTAGAACCTATTCTAAAGCTATCTCGACTCCAATGTGAATGCTGTGTACTTTTTTGCATGCTCAAATTTATGATTTGATGGGTCAAATGTTATAAGCAGTATCTGAGGATGCATGGTACCTTTATGTTTGTTTATGTTGGGGTTATTAACAAAAAGATAAGAGTTCTCTGATGAAGAAGGCATTGCTTTTCCCCCAGACCCTAAGGGGTTGCGCATTAATTTTCCCTTTGGATAATGACAGAATTCCCATACATCATCTTTAGCAGTTGTAGAAATTTCAAGGACCATTGGCTCTGCCAGATCATCTTACCAAGTGATAGAATGCCTTTCTTAGCGGGGTAGACTTTCATTAATGCTTTTCATTTCTCCTTATGGTTGGTTCAGTAATTATTATTGAATTAAAGTAACTCACTTAAATATGTAGTACAAGTAGCTTCCAGAACTCAAAGAGATCCACTAAGTATGGTTCCTCATTTTTATTGTTAGAGGATACAAGTTTTAACCTATTATCTTTCACTGTCATTATATCTTAACATGTCCCAGACAACTAGATTGTTATAAACTCCACTGACATACCAGGCCCTTAAACCTTGGGAGACTATGTTGTCCACCCTCTGGCACAGATGAATATAATTAAGGCTTCTAAGATATTTTATTTTTCTTTCTCACTAACTCCAATCAGCATGAACTCAACAATACAGTGAGTCAGAATGAGACATTTTTGAGTAATTGAAAGACAATTAAGATTTCTATGTCATGACAAAGGTGGGGAGCTGATACTGCTCTATACTAAGATTTTAAAAAAATAAACAGCATTCAAGATTAACAAAAGCATACCAGGTACCATTATAGGTATTAACTTGCTTCAGTTTTTTTTTTTTTTTTAAGGCTGAATAATCTGAAAATCTAGTTTAAAACTAGATTCTTCAAGATCAATATTTCTTCTGCACAGGCCAAATAGAAATTTGAATGAGAAGGTGAATGTAATCTCTGCCATTGTATCTTTCAGGTCTTTGACAGCGACACGAATCTCTTCAGGTATTCCAGGACGTGGTATTACTTTTGATTTGTTCTTTTGCTTGGGAAAGGGAGTTCCAGGGACTTGTGTTTGGCCTTTTTCATCCTGATAAGTCCTCACTCTATTTATCATAAACTAATGTGGGGATTTTGACAGCTGTGGAATTTAGCTGTTCATATCCTGTATCTAAGAAGTGGGTTTCAAGTAAGTGATGGGACATACCAAGCACATTGTGAGAGGGACTGAGACGAAATCTCCATTCATCACCTCACTATCAATAGCTCTTACTCTTACTGAGGAATCAGAGCGTTGTTTCTGGCCTCAAGGAATTAATATCAGTTCAGATGCAGTGTCAAGAGGTCTCTAAAAAGTTTATGCTTTTTCTTTTTCCAAAAGCAAATTTGCTCTGGTAAATTGTCTCAGATTCCCTTGGGGAAGACTAGGTGGAAGTGTTATACTTTGTAATTGTGTCAGTATTTTAAGGGCATTGCTTAAGTGGTTCTTGCCTCTGTTTCAGGGAGATCTCCTTTCGAATTGGCTCTGGTCTGAAAATTAAAGTGAGGGTCCATAATTCTCATTTCAATGTCAAAGAGGCCATTACTAACTGCAAATATAATCCAAATAGACCGTCAATTCCAGATTTTTATTTCTGAAGTTTTCCCTGAAATCATATCTGGTAGATAAAAGCATAACACTTTTGTAATTGAAATGACTTAAAAGTTGATAGTGATGCTGTGTTAATATCAAACAACTTATTACAAATATAGAATATTGTCTAAAACAACATCTAATCTATATGAGCATATAAAATAATGATTTTTCAATTTTTCAATATATTTGTTCTTTCATAGAACTGACCAACTCATACTCTTACCAATGAATTCCTTTAGAATAAGCACTGTAAGAGAAGAGGAACCTTTCATTTTTGTGGTCTAGCCTAGAGCCTGTTATTAGTAGTATGTCTGTGTGTATGTGTATAGATATATGTAATCACATTGTAAAATCATATCTGTGTAAAATTCTAATGATTAGAATACATTTTTTTTTATATTGAGTTCTAAGCCTTGGCAACATACAAAGTAAGTTCAATCACTGCTCCTGACGTAATTTTTAAAATATTTAAATATCTGCCTACATGGATCTACTTGGCTTCAGGCTAAAGGTCCCAGTACCTTGGAAACATATCTCAAAAGATACGATTCCAAATCACCATTGTCTTCTATTCATTTTTCTCTAAATAAGCCAACATTTGTGTTTGACAATACCTCTTGATTCAAGGTGTCTGGGACTAAAAGGGGTATTTCTCAATTATTTCAAGCAGTGCGTTTTTATTATTTACTCTGTTCTACATGATATAGATACATTTCTAAATATATAACACATAATTTTATTTATGTACTTATCCACAGTTTTAAATATTTCTATTTCTTTTCTTAATGATTCATAATTTGGCAATCACTTTACATAGTTTTAAAAAAATATTACATATACTGTCATTTGACACATATAAACATGTTTCAGAAATACTGTAACTGAGCCATACATACCCATTTCTGTGTATCTGTTATTGGCTTTATGATTTAAATATATAAGAATTCATACTTGAGAATTTATCCTTATTAAAACATTCTCTTTTGCAACAAGTGTGGCAATAAATTTTGAGCTAGAAGACCTTCTCAGTCAGTCCATCGCAGCATTCAGATTTTCTGTGGCACTTAGACTCTTGGTGGGCAAAGATGAGTGAAGAATGCTATCAGCATTCGTAACCCATGATAAGAAATGAAGCAATGGCTGACCCTGTCTCTTTTGAAGAACTGTGCACAATGTAGTTCTCATGACAGCAAAGGAAGCTCAGGCAAAAAATGAACTTAAAATTGACAGGGGAGCAAAGGAGGATCATAAACAAAACAAAACAAAACTAGGCTTTATCAAATGGAGTTTTGGAGAGAAAAGGAGAACAAGACATGGCCCATTAAAGTAAATTCTGTACAATATAACCAGAAATTATTTGAGCTAAAATAAGGGCTTGGGACATGGGAAATATTTTGACTTAGAAGTCTTGTTGGGAAAAGAAACCCTTAGTCCAAGCAAGGCAGACTTTGTGATAAAATATGTACTTTATATGACAATTGCATTTTATAAATATTTGTTTTATGAAACTATGGGCTACGTTCTCATTCAAGAAAGGCATTTATTTTCCATTGATTTAAAAGTTTGTTTGAAAAATTAAAATAAATGTACTTGCTACACTATAAGTTTTCTTTTAGTCAAAAGAAAGGACAAGCTCAAATTTCCATTGAGAACATTGCAATTGATGATGAAGCATTTGGTGGATACACTCATCACATGGCAATACTTATAAGATTCATATATGGGCCTTTGGTGTACCATGAAGATAAATAGCCAAGAAAGTTATGAGAAAGAGAACGGCTTGAGTGTTGGCATGAAGGAAATGTTCAAAGACTATAGGTTGGTGATTTATTGTTTTAATAACACTTGATGATTTGTCAACTCTTTTAAAGGCACTTCTCTTCTTTCATAAAATATGGCAGACTGAAACCATGAAATTCTATGCTTCCAAAATACACAGAACTCCCACTTATGCCCTTGATACAGCGACAGCTAGAGAAAGAGAGTTTTATTTTCTATGGCTTAAATATACTCTGATGTCTATACTTCCACAAAGTAACCAATTTATGTTTAGCTTAGTTATTAGCAAAAGTTCTCAAAGCTCTTAGGATAGCTGAGTTAAAGCCTTCCTAAAAGTAGTAAATATGATTTCAGTGATATTTTCAACCTGAGAAATGAAGTGGGTGTATTCTTCCAGGATTCTCAGATAACTTACATTCTTAAATATTAATAAGAAAAGTTAGAATAATAATTTGAAATTCTGTTTAACATGTAAGTATAAATATAAGGGAAGAAAGATACATTATTATACATCTCATTCCTAAATTATCTAAGATCAAATTAATCACTTTTTATATGTTGGAAATATATATTAAAAAAATAAAATTTGATGACATCATATGCCATAAAATAATATAATTTACTAAGTAATTGGTAGATATAAAAGCACAATCCGCTTTTGAAAGAGATTTGAGCTTGGCTGGGTGCGGTGGTGACTCACATCTGTAATCCCAGCACTTTGGGAGGCTGAGGTGGTGGATCACTTGAGGTCAGGTTTTCAGGACCAGCCTGACCAACATGGTGAAACCCATCTCTATTAAAAATGCAAAAATGAGTCAGGCATGGTGGCGGGCACTTGTAATCCCAGCTGCTTGGGGGTCTGAGGCAGGAGAATCTCTTGAACACGGGAGATGGAGGTTGCAGTGAGCTAAGATAGGGCCACTGCACTCCAGACTGGCTGACAGAGCGAGACCACGTCTAAAAGAAAACAAAACAAAACAAAATTAATTTGACCTTGTTTATTATTGTTCAATTTTTTTAAGAAACATAATCACAATCCTAAGATGTCAATAAAACCATTTTAGACACCAGAAATTTGTGATCTCTTTTTATGCTGGCATGGACATTTACCTTTTACTCTTTCCCAGGTTATATTGTTGCAATCAAGGGACTCTTAAATATGTTTTAAAAACTTTTTAATTTTGAAATAATTTTTGATTTTAAAAGATTTCTAAGTATAGAACAGGATCCTTAAATACCTTCACTCAACCACCTGTAATGTTGATATCTTTATGACATTGCATACTTATCAAACCTAAGAAATCAAAATTAATATTGTGAATCACACTACGGATTTTATTCTGATTTCCCTAGTTTTTCCACTCATGTCTTTTATCTGCTCCAGGATGCAATTCTTGATAGCTCACTGTATTTAGATTCAACTTCTTCTTGGATGTACCCTCTAAGAACGGAGCTCTGCACATTCTGGGCATTCTATACTACCGTGGCTGTCATTTCACTTCTCTTCAGCAATTCATACCTGTGATAATAGCCTGCAATGCATTTTTGTTCTACTACAAAACCTTAAGCTTTAGGACCTGCATGTTGTGTGCCTACTCATTCACATATTCTGCAAATTTACTTAAGGACCCATAAAAAACTCCATTGCTGTTTTGCTGATGTAACATTAACTTCATGTTTTCACTTTCTTTCGTGCCCATTTGTACCTCCCCATCTTCAAATTTCTCACAACATTGCAAGTGGTACCCTTTATCTCTGATCCTTTTAAACTTTGCATTCATCTTCCCTGAATAGTCTCATTCTCAGATTACTCCAAGTGTCCTGTCTGCTTGGATGTTCCCCTGTAGGATCATTTTAGACAGATATGCTGATTGCAGCTACCACATCCAACATCAGCTTAAAGATGCACATCAATCTTCTTACGTCAGCTGTTTACAATTCTTAACAATTTTTCCAAAACCTCAGCTCCCCTCTGGCCTCTTGTTACATGTAGCAGATAACTCCTCCTTAAAAGTGAGAACAGGACACAAGCAGGAATCTTCCTCAGCATCTCTCTAATTACATACTTAATCTCTATCATACTTTATTCTTCCTCTGTTTTCTTCCCTGTTGCCATAGGTCAATCTACTTCTCAAACTCATCTTGCACTTTCCAATTGCTTTGCTACACTGTCTCGCTTCTGCCTAGTACCTCTCTGATATTTACCTCCTCTTACATGCAGCCACCCTCACTAACTTCCTTCTGTCCTATAAATACTCCAAGCCCGTTCCCATGTCAGAGGTTGCAGCTTTTGCAGTCTCTGCCTGTAAAGCTAGGCTAGTATCACAGACCTTTATATGGCTGCCCCAGCCAACTCAAATATAATTTCTCCCATGAGTACTTCAGTGACCACATAGGTAAAGTTTTATCTTTTAATGGTCTCTTTCTATCCCATTATTTACTATCCATCACCGTCTTACCTTTTTTACTTTTTTTCATATTGCTGTTTTGCTTACCAACCAATCTACCTCTTACGTAACACAGGAGATAAAAGAACTATATTCTGTTGCCCATCATTATATTTCAAGCACCTAGAATAGTGCCTTGAAGCAACAAAGTGTCTCATAAACACATTGTAATGAAATGACTGAAGATGTCACTCAACATTAAAAAAATGGCATTTATTTTTGAAATATTAGTTATCGTGCTTTAGTATCATGACAATTAAGAAAAAATAGAGACAAAAAGAAAAAATGAACTAGAATTGATTTGGTCTCCACATTTACAACAAATGTATTTTCAATAACTTATATTACTCAAACCCACTTTATATGCAAATTTTTATTTGTAGTTCTTTTGCATTCAGAAAAATGTCATTTAATATACATAATGTATAACTTTGATACAATTTTTAGAAGTACATTTAAAAGAGAAAATATCTAGAAGGATGGCATAAAAAAAACCACCATATATCTTTCCAGTGTAACAACTATAACTATAAATATTATTATTTTTTAATTAAATCCTCAGAAATTGTTCTAGGAGCATGCTGCAAATGAAGACAAAAATATTCAACACTCTGCTAAATCTTTTTTAAAAAGGCAATAGCTTTGACATTGGAACTATGATCTACACTCCTTCCCACTTCCTGCCCAATTTCATTTTACAGAAACTTTGTTCCAGAAGAAAATGGCTCAGAGGTCCCATGCCTTCTTCTCCACCTAGCCCCTACAGGTAGGGTAGCAGCTTCACCCAAAGCATGGAAGACTGAGTATACTGCAGTCCTAAATCTCAGTCTCCTCACCCCAGCTTACTTACGTAGAGGGCAAAATTGCACACATGAAGGGGCAAGCCAAGAGACCAGGAGCTTACATCTCATTCAGCTTCCTGAGCCTAGAACAGAGAGATCACTTAAAGAGAAACAGGTCACTGTCCATTTCCCTAACTCCAAGGCAATATCAGACTTTTTTGTCAAGGGGAGAGGCAAGCTAAAAAAAGAAAGAAAGAAAGAAAGAAAGAAAGAAAGAAAGAAAGAAAGAAAGAAAGAAAGAAAGAAAGAAACGAAGTTTTGAAGCTTTCTCTAAAAGAACTGCCCTTATTTGGAACAGAATACGAAAGAGTGTAATCATGTGGATGTGCTAAAAAGCAATGAATATTTTAGTGATAAGCAATTATGAAGAAGCTGCTAGTGCCATAAAAGGCAGCCAGTTAAATCATACTCTAATTACATATTTGATCTATATCACACTTATTCTTCCTTCATTCTCTTCCCTGTTGTCATAGATCACTCTACTTCTCAAACCCATCTTAAATTTACAGTTAAATTTTACCAGAGAAGACCAGAGAAAAACACTGCTAAGAATAACTCTCCAAGAGTCAGAACATCAGAGACTAATCTAGAAGACTATCTCTGCAAAGGAAATGAATTGGATCAGACTGTGGAGGAATTCATGCTCCAGGGCATTGGTGAAAATGATAGAAAAATTAGCTGCCAATTAGTGGAAGCTAATAGCTGAGTTTGATACAAATAGAAAAAGCTTGACAGAAAGAAATTGGTGAAATTCATAAATATCTAGACATTTAATGATGCATTCCTAAATAACCAATGGATCAGAGAAGAAATCGCTAGAGAAACTAGAAAATATTTTGAGATGAATGAAAATGAAAATATAATATATAAAACTTATGGGATGTAGGTGCCATTTATACAAAGAATTATATTAGATCAACAATCTATCTTTTTAACTTAAGACACAGGATAAAGAAATAAAAAATAAACCCAAAACAGTAGTTAAAAGATAATAAAAATTAGAGAAGAAATTAATTAAATAGAGAATAAAGAAACAATGGAGAAAATTAACAAACCCAAAAGATAGTTCATTTAAAAGACCAATGGAAATAAGAAAATTTTAGTTACATGGACAAAGTGAACAATGGAGAACACTCAAATTACTAAAATCAGGACTAAAAGAGAGGATATCATTCCTGAATTAACAGAAATGAGAAGAATTATAAGGGAATAATATGGATAATTATATGCCAAGAATTAGTGAACTTAGAGAAAATGGCAAATTCCTAGAAAAATACAACTACAGAAATGATTCTGAGGAAACAGAATATCAGAAGAGACTTGTAACAGGTAAAGAGATTGAAATATATGTATAACAAATTTGACTAAATATTTAATTAATTAATACAAATTTTTTCCAGACTCATCCAAAATATAGAAGAGGGGACACTTTTTACCTCATTTTCTGAGGCCAGTATTACCCTGATACCAAAATCAAAGATCACAAGGGAAGAAAAAACCAAAAAACCAAAAAACTGCAGAACAATGTCCCTTATGGAAGTTTATGCAAAAATCTGCAACCAAATACTAGCAAACTAAATCCAGCAGCATATAAATGGATTTTACTCATGCTGCAAGAGGCACGAACCTTGAAAACCTGATACTAAGTAAAAATAGCCAGTTACAAAAAAACAAACAAAAAAACACCTCTTGTGCAGTTTTATCATATAGTTATGTCCAAAGTAGGGAAATCTATAGGGCCTATTTAATTTATTTGAATCCAGGTAGTAAATTGGTAAACACACACACACACACACAGAGAGAGAGAGAGAGAGAGAGAGAGAATTTAAAAAGATAAATAGACCAATAACATTTGAAATATTGTGAGAGGGATTATACCCACAATTGGAATTAATTATCTTAAGTGTTAGAATGTGTTTAAGAATAAAGATAGGAAGGTGCTATCCTCTCAGTTCTCTGTATTCACATGCCCCATGAATGTGAGGTGATTATATTACTATGGAATATCCTAATTTTAAAAGTTATCCTCTCACTCATGTAATAGAAAAATAACAACATTTTACTTTGCACATATTCTCTCCATTATATTCAATGCATTACTACTTATATTGCACGTAGATTTTAACATTTGGAGGTGCATAAACAAAACCATGTAAACACTGCACTTCACACATTTCTTAAATACTTATGATAGGATGCCCACATTTTATTTCCAGTGGAGTTTTGTCCCAATTTTGTCCACTATCTTATAGCTACCGTCCCTCAGCTGAAGATGGATTCCCATTGGCAGATAAATATGCCCTCAACACTTGAATGCTAAAATAAATACATTAAATACTTTAAAAGGGTAAATTACATGATATTTGAATTCTAGCTCAATGAAGCTGTTAAAAAAACCTTTAAATTTCACTTTTTGGTGAAAATTTTTCTAGTTCTTCAACAGAGTTAATTCTATGTTGAATAACTTTCTGTTCTCAGTTCAAACATCACAGTGTTTGTAAATTGAAACCACAGAAGCATATCTTCTCAAATTTTATATTTTCTAGGAAAATAAATTATGTTTCTTTGAAATAAATAAATAAACAAATAAATAAATCTTGCTATGGGCATGAATGTCTAACCTTTACAAGCTCAAAAAAAGTGTTTTATATTTGATATATAGAATGTACATACTCACAAAGCATATATGCATAAGTATATATGTTTATATATGAAATTGGTTATAAAATAAACTACAGTACTATTTGGGCTTAATAAGTCTTAAAAGTAAATTATAAAAACATGAAAACAGTGTTAAACAATATATTTTTTAAGGAATGATGAACCATTTGAATTCTACATCCTTTGTCATGGATAAACAAATGCACATGAAAGTAAAAAGGGAAAATTCTTGCAATTGAAAAAGGACTTATGAAAATGCAAAGTAACAAGTGGATGTTGAACAATGAGAACACGTGAACACAGGGAGGGAACATCATACACTGAGACCTGTCATGGGGTAGGGCGAGTAGGGGAGAGATAGCAGGGGGTTGGGGGATTGGCTAGGGATAACATTAGAAGAAATATCGAATGTAGATGACTGGGGGATGGATGCAGCAAACCACCATGGCACGTGAATACCTATGTTACAAACCTGCACTTTCTGCACATGTACCCCAGAACTTAAAGTATAATTAAAAAGTATAATTAAAAAAATAGAAAATGCAAACTAACTTATATTTTTCAATTAGAAATGCATATTCAAGTACATTTCTGATATATCCATTTTAGGCTTTTTGTGTTTATGTTATTGATATTATTTAAATAAAATTAAGGTGACTAATTCTGGAAAAATACCACTAATTTGATTCAGTCTCTGAATTTTAATCTCATGATTAATTAGTATTGCCTTTTTGTGACTAGATTAGTCTCATCTTTGCCATGATTATAACAATTTAATTAAATGAAGCATGTGACAAATAATTTTTTATCAGTAATTAATCTACGATTAGTCTACTAGATTAGCTATAGATTAGCTGTAGATAAAGTTTTAATTCATTTGCCTATCATTCTGGATACACTCTATAAATCCATAGCATATAGGGCCAAGGACTATTTCTGAATTGTTCTTGATTATATGAGAGTAGAAATGTTAAAAACATAGAACCTATTTTCTGTTCATCCCAGAAGCATTTTGAGTCTTCGCTCTACACAGCACAGGCAACTCAAAATTATTTTGAGTAGCTCTGCTACTTGCCTTATAGTGTTTTCAACAGTTATTTTGTTCACAAATAGAACTTTTATATAAACAAATGATTCACATTTATATAACCTGACTAATTGTAAATCATATATATCTTATTTTTTCACGGTTTTGCATAATTCTAAGAAGTACAAAGAAAGCTAAGATTAGTAATAGTCATTTGTGGTTGAGTTTTTACTGTAGGCTTTATTTACATGGTATATATGAAAATGTGCTGAGACTCAAGGTTGTGAAATAGCTAATAATTTATATTAGGATTAGCAATAAAGTTACCAAATGATTGTCAATGTATTCTGGCATATATATTCTATGTAACCAACACAATTTTTGCTAAAACAATAACTTTAAACATTTAAAAATCAGTGTAATTTGCAGGATTTTGTCCTCTTTCTTGCAAAGGGCTGCATACCATCTGATAATTTCATTGTTCCCATCTGTTTTTATTACTTGTCACCTTCCTGGCCCTCATAGACATTTGGAACTATCAAATTATCAAATGAGGATAAGATTCCTGTATATCACATAATCACTCCTGTCATCAGACCATACCACTGCATGTGGTGTGGCCTGGCCACACTTCTTCAAAAAGTAGGAATGAGGAAACTGCCCACATCTCCTGAAGGGCTTATGCCACTCCATTGCTATTAGAGATATTCCTTTTTTCCTTTCATTTCTTCATATATTTCATCCTTTTGCTTTATGCCTTAAGATGATATTTAATTGGTTCTTTTTAACCTGGCATTAAACAATATTTTGGATCATTTATATTAAAAAAGATCAAACGTAAAGAATTACAGATTCACCAGGTTAGATTCCCTCCTTTTGCTTTATGCCTTAAGATGGTATTTAATTGGTTTTTAAAGCCCAACATTAAACAATATTTTGAATCATTTATATTGAAAAAGATCGAACATGAAGAATTACAGATTTGCCAGGTTAGATTTTAGGACTGGGGAATGATCCTAAAAAAAAAATACTACAAGTTGCCTTTTTAAGGGAGTTGCTGTATGATACATAATTAGGAATCTGATTAATCAGGAACTTGCTGCTTTACCTGCTGCCTTGCAACCACATTGTTCCTGTTGTTTTCTGGGGACCATAAAGCCACCCCTAAAACTATTGTATATAGGACCACACTACTAGAGCTACAATCCTCATCAACAAAAGAATGTCCCATGCCACAGTGGAGCTTCCTTCCAGGGGAGCAGCTGGGTTTGGAAATATTTTCTACCTCATAAATTCCTTCCAAGTATCCTGCTATATATTTGCTTAGTGAAAGCTGAACCACAAGCCAAATTCAAGCTACAGAGAATTCTAGGGAATGCACTCTTTGGATTTCTGACCTTTAGATTCCCAGTAGATTATTAAGCACACTGAGTTGGAAAAGGACTTCTGTAAGTCATGCTACAAGAGAGTCAGAAAGGATTGAGGGATTTAGTCAGCCATCTCTACCGCAAATGACTTGAGGCCATGGATAATACATACATAAAAACTTTGCTGACTTTATTTTCTTGAATATCCCAATATTATTTCAAGATGATATTCTTCTATCTTTCTAACCATCAGTATAATTTTGAGGGTCAGAACTCTGTAAATTTCACATTGCAGAACCCAATATTAAACTGGCTCAGGCAAAAAGATACTTAGCATTCAATCTAGCTTCAAACATAAAAGGATATTGGTTTTCTGTTTAAAGAAAATCTGTTTATATTTGCGTATTATTTCTTTTCTGTGTTTTTCTCTTTTCTCAGCTTCTTCTTTCATATGTAATGAAGAAAGTCTTCAGAAGCTCCAGCGTGGTTCATCCTATACAAAAAGAGATTTTTCTTTTTGGAAAGATACAGTAAAATATTTAGTGCTAATGCTATTTGAATTTCGTGGATTCAATTTAAGTCACCTATCTATCACTGAAACAATGTTTGTGGCCAGAGGAATGTGATACGCATATCCACTTGTAGGACTAGGTAGGGCAACCCACCTGGAAAGAATTGCTGACCAAGAGAAAGGAGTAATTTTTCACAGGGAAATCTTGGTGGTAGTATGAGAAGATAATAATTTGCTGAAAAGTAAAAAAATCATAGTTATCCATATATCACTCCATTGTAATTAGTTATAGATCTATTTATTGGTTGTTATGTCTTCCATCCCTTGGAGAAACAAATTTATAGATTTAGACTGAATTGTGTAAAGCCACCAATCTAAAGAATGTTGCATAAATGTAGATTAATGTTACAATGTGGATTAATTTTTTAAAGTTCAGTTTTGTAGCTCTATAGAATTTATAAGTTCCTTTGATTCCTTAAAAATGACAAATATATGACCAATTTCAGACAGTCAGATATTGATTCAAAGTGTTAAGATAAATATTTTCCATGCAGCATTTTTTTTCTACTATGTAGGATGCATTGTTGATCATATGTCTTTGTTTGTAACAAAATAATTCAAAATATTTTCACACCCCTTGAGTCTAAGTGGCAAATATACTGTACTGAATTCCATTTTCTCAAGAAGTTAATTTATTAAAAGTTATTTTACCCTCTGTTTCAAATGAATGTTGATCAGTTTCGTACTCATGGGAAATTATGAAAAATATAAATTGAAGAAAGACTTGTAAATCTTAACTCTACGACCATAAAAAAGTCCAAAAGTAAAGAAATACACTTTTGTCCATTTTTTTTTCAGATATTGTGCTTTATATCCCCTGCTGCATATCTTCAGAAAATAGCCCTTCTAAAGAAGCATTAGACTATTCTTCAGCTGGTTCAATTCCTTAAAAATGGAGCATGAATATAAAAAATCCCTGAGATTTAGCCTGAAGGTAAGCAAGCCTATTTCTATCATCTACTATATTCTGGGTAAGCAATATTTAGGTACCCTTTAGGCATTTTCAAGGCTCATTTTGTAAAGTTATTACAACTCCAGTGTGTAAAGAAATCTGTCTGAAGCTTCAGTTAACATGTTATTGAAAGATAAATTTACAGATCTACCTATAACTTGTTAGCGTGATTAAACAAATAAGACTAGTCAAAGAAATCTTCAGAAAAGGACTGACGTGAAGCATGCTTTGTGCTGATCAGTCATATTCAAAACCAACTTCTATCTAAAGACATCTCCACAGTTTAGAGAAACTGCCACACAATGGCTTAAGCCCTGACACTTTAGAAGCTATATTTTTGTAAAGAAAGTTTCATAGTTCACAGTACTTTGCATCAGCTATAAAAGGATAGTTTTTAAGAATTTTTGAGTAAATCGAATTGAATATATCCAAGGGATGTATGTACAGACATTTCCCTCACTTAGGAAATCAAGCAAGTAGTACATTTGAGACTCGTAATTGCACGCTGTTTTTTTGTTTTGTTTTAATAACAAACCCTCTAATATTTGAATGACTTATAATCATTACAGCGGCCCTGAGATGGCAGAGGAGTGGCATGTATTTTGAGGTGGTAAAGGTTGCACTTAACAACCAGGGCCTTCTCGGAGAAAGAGAACTCAAATGTTAGTCTTGCTACTCGGTCCTTAGGAGATGCGTGGTATCAGGTGTCTACCATTATGTTGGCAGAGTGATTAGATATTTTTCTCTGGAGACTTTCCGAAATAATTGCTCTTTGGTTCCTCTCTAAAGCTAATAATGTGTTTTGTGGCATTCAGGCATCACTTGTCTTTCTACCATCTCTGCTGTCTTCTGGAATTCCATCCCCAAAAGCTCAAGGAGACTAACCTGTCATCTGTTACCTCTTTTCAGAGCTATCACTAATAATGGAAGGACATGTGCTCTTGAATATTTAAACAACATAAAAATTTCTAAATTGCGTGTTACCTAGTGCTGAATCTGTTTTCATATTCAAGGTATTAAATGTTGTATAATTTTCTATAGCTCCATCAGCTACTTATCAGTAGAATCATAAACTGCCAAAGACATGACTTTCTGTTTCCCTCACACATCAAGTACAGAGTCTCTTCCAGAGAATCACAGTTCAAATTAATCAGAGAATTTAATATTAGCTCTGGTATGCTTCCTTATCTATGTTGTGTAGCCCAAATAAATGACTATAAAAAGAAAGTTTTAGGCAATGATAAAAAGAAATCCCAAGTGAAGACTATTTGAAATTATATTAAATGAGGTGAATGAGTAGATGTAATATGAAAACATGCTTCATGCAGTGACTTAAACATAAAATATGCTCTATGAATGATTTTTGTGATTATTATTTATACTTATTTTTGTCATACCCCTTCAATAGCTACAATCAATGCTTGGACCCATATATCATTATGATTTTATGTGCATATCAGTTACCAAATACAAATTAGCCTCCATGAGATTACCTACATAAATTCCAGTTGCCCTGAACATTTTAGTTCAAACACAAATAGCACAGCTAGATAAAAACTTTATTTTCAGAATCAGTCAATTGACACTGATTAGAATGAGTTTTAAACACCTGAAAAACACTGACTGATTCTCAAAGTAAATTATCTGATGTAATTATCTAAGTAAGCAGACACTTTAGGTTCCTAAACCTTCATTATATTATTAAATGTCCATAGTTCTATATAACCTTGTTCCATTATTTAATTCCTCTTTGAATTGAAGTTCTTAATTATATCAAACAAAAATACTCTGTCAATTTTAGTACCATTTTCTTGATAAGCTCTCTGTAATGAGAAAAGCAACTTTAGCAGCATAATAAAAAGACCTAGATTGAAGAAAATCCCTGTCACCTATTTCATCTGATAACTTTACCTCTGAATTAGGAGTCATTTTTCCTCATCTTGGTGGCAAGTGACTTTAAAAGTGTGTCTAATCCTGTTCCATCCCCTGTCCCCATCCTCCCTGCAGTAGCCCCTTTGTGGAGGCTCGCCTCTGTAATCCCAGCACTTTGGGAAGTTAAGATGGGCATATTACTTGAGTCCAGGAGTTCAAAACCAGCTTGGCCAACATAGTGAAACCTCATCTCTACTCAAAACATAGAAATTAGCAAGGTGTAGTGGCCCACGCTTATGTCCCAGCGACTAGGGAGGCTGAGGCAGGAGAATTGCTTGAACCAGGGAGGCAGAGGTTGCAGTGAGCCGAGATCGTGCCACTGCACTCCATGCGGGTGACAGAGCAAAACTCTGTGTCCCCCTACACTCCTCTTCCCCAGCTCCACACACAAAAATAAAACTAACGGAAAGAGTAACAGAGCACATGATTGTTCAGTATTAAATGTCTACATATGCCCAGCATGGAGAAACAAAATTCCTATTTGATAATGTTTATAGAAGTCAATGTCTTAAAAAAAAAAATGTGTCATTTTAAATTTTTTGAATAAAGGCTTGTTTACTTTTTTTTTTTTTTTTTAAAAGGATTTTGTCAGGACTCAAACATTTTATAATTGTGCAAAGCAGAATTTCTGGAAAATAGGAGACCCAAAATTAAATTTAGAGTAAGTAAGTAGGTGAAAATTTACTCTTGTAATCTGAGTTGTGCATCTGAATTTTGAAGAAATTATAAATAAATAATAGAAATACCTGTTTTATTTGAGAGTCATGATGAGACTGAAAGAAATGTGTTTCCAGGATTTTTATTTGGCTATTAATAAAGACCTACCTATACATTTGTTAATTCATTGAGAGATGCCAGATTTTGTTATATCAATGACAACTTCAAACTGCTCCCAGTGGGAAAGAACAATATTGAAAAAGCTCCTGGGGAACAGAACTGTGTTGAGCACCTAGGGTCTGATTTGAGGGATAGTGAAGAGAAAATTCAATTACAGAAAATTCACTATTTCCATTGGGTGTTTTGTCATTCAGCTTGTATCCTGGGGAGATGATTTGAACACAGAGTTCAAGTTAAAGAAAAACATTTAACTCTCAGTTATGCCAAAGCCGATCATTCCATTTATTTACCATCATCCAGGCCCTTTGATTATCCTCTTTCTTCGTCTGTCTTTCTTCCATGTTTTTTAAATTTTTTTTTCATTACTATTGCCACAAGAAAGAAATGTGAACTATGTAATGAAAAAAATGCATGTCAGACAATTTATCTCTTTGATGGCAGATATCGAAAAACAGCTCAAAACAGAGGAGTCATCAAAGACTTATTTATGCTTCAGAAAGTATCTTTCTTATTTTTCTGTAACAGATGCATATGCACATGCGCATGCACACATGCACAAACACACACACACACAGACACACACACAGACACACACAGACACACACAGACACACACATACACACACAGACACACACACAGACACACACACACAGACACACACACAGAGACAGACACAGGCACACACACAGACACACACACACAGGCACACACACACACACACACACACACGGGGGTACGGAGGGCATAGAAAATGAAAAGAAAAAGAAAGAAATTAGTTCACCGTTTTTATTAGTACCTATATAGACTTTTGTCTCTAAGAGGTGGATTTGTGGCTTCATTCTTGACTCTATTCCTTACTGCATGTTCTTGCCCTGCTAAGCTTCCTTAAAAAACTGCATTTTTATTCAAATCTTAGAGTGATTCACAAACATCTACTCAATAAAATCAGAATCCTTTACATGCCTTTCATATTTCATGGCCACCCATATTCTCCATTCTTGTTTCAAACAATTCCCTGAAAATCCCACGGATTATCAGACCAGAGTCTCCTTACGATATGATAAACGTCACAAGTCACTTCCACTTTCTCACCTTTGTTTACGTTGATCCAGGCCATACCAGGCTACGACACTTTCCCTCCATCTCTTTATTCTTTCAAACTCTGCCAGTTATTTAAATTCAGATTAACATTTCTTGGGTTTCTAGAAATCAGACTTTGAGATTAAGATGCACAGGAAGAAGTTTATTGGGCTTGCTCTCAGAAGCCACCCTATGAGGAAATTAGTGAAGCAGTATTGGGCAAATTAAGGACTTAATAATTATGGCTTCATTTGATCTCATGGGGAGCATTGAAACTGGGGTGGTCTTTTAGAGATGTCTGGAATAGACACAAGGGTGCTGATTCTTTACACCCACATTACTCACCAGATGCAGACTTGAGGGAAAACAAGTTTATTTTGGAGGCCACTCCCTTAGGTAAAGGGTAATAACAGGAGAGGGACTCGGCTAAGAGTCGTTAGTGTCAAACATTCCTGGCAGCTGGGGAAATGCATGCCCCTGTCCTGAAGGCAGACCCAAGTAGAGTTACACACCATTCACTATCATCTGCTTGCATTTTTTTAAAACCTTGAGAGCTCCTAAAAATACAACGGATGTTTTTGTACTTATTTTATTTCTTGTATGTGTCTCAACCACAGAATCTCAAACTGCTGAAGAAACATTTCCTTAGCATCCAGTGCTATCCTGGATTTGGAAGGACGCTCTAAATATCAGTATATACATACTAGATTTTCTTCTCAAACATGAAGCAGGCATATGTTATTAATTAAAGAAAATATACTTATCAAAAATGGACAGTATTTATGAAAATACATAATGTGTCAGGCATACCCATGCACTGCACTGTGAGCTACTAAGTATAGGAATTCAGTAGGGCTGAGGTATTTGTAGAAACTTCAGTTTAATACATCAAAATGAAGAAGACATTTGCCCCTGCCATAAACATCTCTCACATTTTATTTGAAAAGTAATAATAATAATAATAATCATTATTATTGGGATTCGTGGCATTATCCCTGCTGCAATTTCATCTATAAAATATTATTTTAGGCTGAGTGGTGGCTCATGCCTATAATCCCAACACTTTGGAAGACTGAGGTGGGCAGATCACAAGGTCAGGAGTTCAAGACTAGCCTGGCCAACATAGCAAAATCCCATCTCTACTAAAAATACAAAAAAAATTAACCGAGTGTGGTGGTGGTTGCCTGTAGTCCCAGCTACTTAGAGCCTGAAGCAGGAGAATGGTTTGAACCTGGGAGATGGAGGTTGCAGTGAGCAGAGCCCACACCACTTCACTCCAGCCTGGGTGACACAGCGAAACTGTCTCACAAAAAAAAAAAAAAAAAAAAAAAAGAAAGAAAGAAAGAAAGAAAAATTTTGTAGTGATGAATCTGCAAAGAGCACTACTGTTGGATACTGTACAGATAATGCTTCTATGTTTAGTATTGAGATGGCTGGATTTCAAATGGAAACTCTGTCATTGTTACATTAAAAATAAATGTATTAAAGATCTATAGTTACAAAAAGAACAGAACAATCTTAAAAACTGGGTTGAAAATATAGAACAAAATGCCTTTAACTCAATAAACTTAAACATTTAATTATAACTTATTTATACAAAGAGTTGAGCTATATTTGTTCCTATCTTATTTTAACCCAGAATAACTAACAATTAAACTTTCCCTTTGCTAGATATCATTTAAAGAATTTTGTACTTTGTCAAATGAAAAGTTAAGTCAGTATTAACTGTGGATCAATTTTATCTAAAGTTCAATTTTACATATAAACTCTTCAGAGTTTGAGAGGGAAAAATGAAATGCTTTCAATGGTTTAAATAATCAATCAATGATCATTGAAAAAAGTGTGTTTATAATATTTTTTCTACTCATTAATGCAAGATAAGATACATTTTGTTTTGCATTTGAAAAGATCATGATTTATCTTGAGGGATTTAAAAAAATTATTCTAACCTTTTCAAGTTTTTTGGGGGGAATATTTATTTTACAACCTTGTTTCTTAAAGTGAAACATTGACTCACTTTCAAATACACTTTTGTTAGTCATTAAAAACATTCAGCAATTTTATAGTCACTCATGACAGTGTCACAAATGTTTGAGTTATTTTTATTGAAGACTCAATTATATGTCTTTATTTTTCTTTCTCTTTGAAATGAGCAACCATCAAAGATGAAAATCATTTCTATGCTGGACGAAGACATTTTATATTGACTTCTGGGTTTCCCAGAGAATGAAAAGGATAATGAAAAATAAAAAGGAGTGAATAGAGAATATAATGCTTTGTAATATTGATCTATTTTTGAAGAATCCGCAACTGAAATTTGTTTCTGAATGACACCATGCAACATCGTATCTAGTGCTTCACTAGAAAGAGGCAGGTGTTATTTTCACAAAACTTTTATCAATTATATGTTTGAAAAATGCCAGATGGGTGAGAGCTTAGTTGGCCTAAACCATCTTAAGTCTTTCCAGTCTATCAACTCATTGATTTGGTTCTTTGGACATTTAATAAATATAATATGAATTGTTAGTTTTCTATCATATGAGGAAAAGATTTCAGACAAGATACTTTTTTAATAGAGTAGCTTATGTTTTATTTTTTTGCAGCTCAGAGAGAAGTCTCCTTACTTTAATCCCACTAACTTGATTTAGGTCTTATCATCAGTTTGATCATTTAAGTAAACAATAAGCTGAAGTAAAATAACATAAAACATAACAAAACAAAAAAAAGTGATCTCCCAAAGTAGGCCTTCTTCTGCAGGAACTAAATGGCAATGTATGGCATATTTCAATAGTACATGATTTTTTCACAAATTTCATTAGCACACCATTGATTGCTCATTTTTCAGCTCTCAAAATAATTTAACATAGTCTCTTTCATGCAGAGGATAACATATTCATATTATTTGATTTTTGATGAAACCAAATGACCCTTTAAATTTGCAATAGAGTTCTTTAATTTTGTATGAGTTTCTTTACTGCTGTACATTTAATTTTCTGTTTCCATTAACCATCTGCAAGCATTTGACTCTATGACAATTATTCAGCTGTGGTACATCATGACTGACATATTTTATAAATGAAAAAAAAGGAAAGAAAAGAAAACGGAGGAGGGTTAGAGATCACAAGAGAAAGGAGGAGAAAGCAATCGAACACAAATGTCATGGTTTGGAATCATGTATTTTCCATTCAGCTGAAACATCTGAGTGGTAATTATTGGTCCAACTGTAAATCTAGCCTAATTGCATTTTGTCTTCATTTCTGATAAGCACTTCACGATGATGATGATTACTCTTGCTAAATGCATTCGTTCCATGAATGTTTTCCCACACTGATGGCCAGGGGGCCTTGCAGATAAAAAGACTGCCTACAAAATAGCTCAATTCTGCTACAGCTAAATCAGTATTGATTTCTTTTCTCAACGAAGAGAGGGACCCACTGTATATGCCTTTCATTTTTCTGCCTACCCACCACATACTGGGGTTTGGTCAGTATATATTAGAACGTTCTTTAATTTACTGACATAAGTGAGAGGCCAATCCCGGGCAATTAGTACTGATTAACTGTGTTGCTTGTCTGACAAATAGAGAACACCACATCTTGCCCATTTTCTTAAAGGCCTGTATTGAAAAGAACCCCACTGTTTGATTTAATTTTTCTTTGTTCCATGGAAACCTTTGCCATGTTGATTTAAATGTAATTTTTGCCTCTTTATGCTTTTTTCCCTTCTTATTATTGAATACCCAGTGAGCCTTTTCAATGATGGCATGGGGACAGGCTGTTATCGTCTTTTCATAAATCTCCGTATTTCATAGTGGGGCAATTAAGCTAAACATTTAGATTTCTGCTATAAATTTAAATGGGCAAGTGGAAGCAAATGGCTATGGAATTGAAGGGCATTATATTGCTTCATTATTCAGATCAGCTTTTCAGACTCAGTGAATGTTCTGACAAAGAAATTCTAGAAAAATTGTAGTTCTGGAATTTTTCTGAGAAAATCTTGGTAATGTAGCATCAAGTAAAATCTACACAGACTAAATAATCACACTTAACTATTCATTTGGCTGATTTAGACATTTCATTTAAGTTCTTGAAACATTTATGAGCAATACTTGAATCCACCTTTGACAATGGGGCAAGGGAGAAAGGCTGTCATCAAGCTTCTGAACACAGTCAGTCTCTGAAAAATGCATGTTATTACCCAGGGCTAAACACCTGCAGATGGTGGAAAATAGTAAAAGATGTAAAAAGCTAACACACAAAGAGAAGGTAGGAAGACTGCAGTTATATAGCAAAAAAGGCTTAAGTTAAACGAATTTGGTTCTTAATGTATGATATAATGCTTGGAATTTTCAGAAATAAATAAACCCTGCTATAATAGAACACTCACAGAAAACATTCTTAGTGAACAGTCATTATTTGCTTCCCCATCATCCATTTCTTTTTTTTCCTGGGAGGGACCGTTTTTCACTGGAAGTTCCATTCTTCTCCCATTCTCATTCTATGTGGCTTGAGTCTGAGCCTCCACCCCAGCAAAAAATAAGCAGCAACTATTCAGTTCATACGGTGTGGTAGGTGTGTTGTAAATCAGGCTAAAACCCATTCTGGAATAACATTTCCTGGCCCCTTGATTCATTTAGATGTGAATGAAATCTAAAGCAATCTTATCAAAGTAACTTTCAAGGCGTTTTCAAACTGCCTCAGGAAAAACTTCCATTCCACTGGATTTTAACAGTGGATTATCTAGGTATCCACACATCTTGCTATTATGCCCAGCTGCAGAATGAAGTAAACATGCTGGAAGAAGTATGAAGAAACCAACAGTGAGTGCCATCACTTGGGTTTGTACTTACATGGGTCAATATACACATCCTTGTTGCTTAAGCTAGTTGCCATTGATTTTTCTGTCAAAAAATAGTTAAATATAGAAGCTAAACCTATTTGAGCAAGAATATATGAGCATGAAAAGGAAAAATACATAGGAAAGAAAATGTTTGAACTTCAGTTTAGAGACAGCACAACTTATCATATTCTACTGCCCCCTCAAACTTTATTCATTGAGTGTGAAGTTGTCTAAACCAGATGAAAATTCTAACAAGCTCTTGATTTTCCTTTGCATTATGTAACAGAGTTCTCAGATCACTTTTAGCTCCAGAGTCTTGAATGTTAAAAAAGTTCTCATCACAAAGAAAGTATAAATGTTTAAGTTGATTGATATGCTAATTACCCCCACTTGACTATTATAAAATGTGTACATGTATGAAAATACTGTATCACATTCTAACCCATAAATATGTCCAATAATTATGTGACAATTAAAAATGAAATAAAACAACAAAAAAAGATTGCCTAGTCCCCCATGAAAATAAAAACTCTAAGTTGGCTTTTGTGTTTGGTCTTTTTAGCAGTTTTAGAATGGAAGGCTGCAAAGGCAGAAATATAATTATTTAAAAATTTTTCTCCATCCTGCTTTTTGTCTTTTTAGCTTCAGAATTGGGTACTTAGAGGCAATGAAATGTAGATGCTCTTTGAGGAAGTCAAGGAGAAAAAACTAACATATTTTATTGCTTCTGATAAGAGAGATAGACACGATGGAGAGGCATTTGAACTAAGAAAGTGGCTCCAGAACCAGATTGATGATTAGCATCTCTACTTGCCATTAGCTAGGATATAAAGGTAAGTAGCTCAACTTTTGTCTTCACTTAAGATTAAAACTTACCTTTTAGGGTTACTATAAGAAATACAAAACTGATGTGTGCTACATGCTTACCACACGGTGTGAGCTGAATACAATGTTTCAGTTATTTGAGAAGACTTAGCCGGGCACTGTGGGTCAAGCCTGTAATCCCAGCACTTTGGGAGGCCGAGGCGGGTGGATCACGAGGTCAAGAGATCGAGACCATCCTGGTCAACATGGTGAAACCCCGTCTCTACTAAAAATACAAAAAGTTAGCTGGGCATGGTGGTGCGTGCCTGTAATCTCGAGAATTGCCTGAACCCAGGAGGCGGAGGTTGCCGTGAGCCGAGATTGTGCCATTGCACTCCAGCCTGGGTAACAAGAGTGAAACTCAGTCTCAAAAAAAAAAAAAAAAAAAAAAAAAAAAAAAAAAAAAAAAAAGACTTATCAACAAGATGTTAAGAGAGGGAAATCGTGTCCCTTTTTAAAGTGAAAGCAGAGTAAAAGCATATAAACAATAATTCATTAAAAGTGTTATAATTCCCTACAATATTAAAGATATAAAAAATTAAAGATATAAAATCGATTTTATAGACTTATTGTTAGTAATTATCTATCCTTACTAATAAGCATGCTAAATCAGGAGTCAGAAAACATTAACTCCAATTGAACTAAGAGTTTGTAAGCTCTCTGTGAGCTCATAACAGTGTAGGCATCCCTAGAAGCACTTGAAATGCACATTGCAAATACTATCAATAACTATTTGCATAATATATTCATAAAATGCTGGCCAAATAACCTTCACAGGCAAATGTGATGAACAACAGACATGATATTAGAGGTAATATTTTTGTTAAAAAATATTTTATTTTTTTATTTACAAAACACAGCAAATTAAAACTCATCTCAGAAATTATTTCTTTCCTCAAGTATTTATGCTAATACAGGGTTACATGTTTCTCCAACATTTTAGGTATGACATTACTGTACTTTGTAAATCCTACTGCCATATGAGTTATAAAACATTTCCTTTTTAACTCTGCGTGTCAAGTGAAGTTATAGTTAAATATGCTTTTAACTGTGAGTGAAATATCAATAGGTTGGGTCTATTTGAGAGCTAAAACGTAAAACTGATTTATTCAAATTATGTCTATATCTAAATGAGGATAATATTTCCCCCTCTGATGGAAATTTACAGGACATTTGTATATGATATATTCTTCATAGTATAATTGGAATTATTTTGAAGTGTGAGGTTTTTTGACTTAAATCAAGGATATAATGGGAAGGTTATCATAATAAGAACAACAAATAAATTCAGGGTTGCTCTATAGTTAGCGGACGGGGATTACACTGAGTGTTAGAGTCTGTATTAGTTACATAGGGCTACATAACAAATCACCAAAATCTAAATAATGTAAAGCAATATTCATGTATTGTCAAAGTTTCAATGAGCATGAACCTGGGCATGAATTCACTGGGTCCTCTTCTCGAGGTCTTGCAAGGATGCAATCAAAGTGGTTGCCATGCTACATTACTTTCTGGTGCTCAGGGTCCTCTTCCAAGCTCAAATAGTTGTTAGCATAATTCAGTTTCTTGTGACTGTGTGTTGAGGTTCCATTTTCTTGCTAGCTATTAGCTGGGGACTACACTCAGCTCCCAGGGTGCCCCTCAGGTACTTGGCATTTGGCCCCCTCCATCAACACTTTGAAATTGCGGATTACATTTTCAGGGTCAGCAGAACATACCTGACCTCCATGAGGGTCCCACTCCATTTAAAAGGCTCACCTGATTAAGTCAAGTCCTCCCAGAATAATTTTTTTTAAAGTAAATGAAAGACAACTGATTAGAGCCCTAATTTACATCTGTAAAACTCCTCTTCTCATACAACACAACAATCACTATTGCTTTTGAAATCATCTACAAGTAATGGAAGAATCAGGATTCAATATTCTTATGTACGAGGACCATTCAAAAAAAAACTTATTTTACCTTGTAAAAAAGGTTTTGAACATTTCAATCCACATTAGAATATATCCTCTATCTAAAATAAGTCTTGTGCATGTGTTTCTGGATCCAAGATTGAAAGTCAACTGCGAGAAGCTGCAAGTGTTACAATTCTGCTGAGTCCCATGGTATTACTGTCTACAGCAAGTTCATTTTGTAATGCATGAGTGTTTTCCTATATTTACTATTCAAATTTTAGTAAACATTTAGTATTGGTAACTTATTAGGTGCTAAATACTAGTTTTTAAACTGTGAATTATTATGTTGTAATAAAACATCTTTTTAATATTTTTAGGATTTAATTTTCACAAGGGGCATAAATAAACGGTATAACAGGTTAACTGATATCCTCCACAGGTTCAGCAAAATCTATAAAGATCCTAATCTATTCTAGTACATAACTATGAATCAAGAATTTGTAATTTTTTTCTAAAGCTAAATTACATGCTATTTAACCCATACTTGGCACAACAGATTTTATTTTGTTTCGTTGTAAGCTAAAGCATTATTTTTTCAATAGTAAACAAAAGGATTATTTTATGTTATAGCAATTTTATATTTTTTAGATGTCATACACTTCACATTGATTAAATTATACTGTGATTTGTATAACATATTTTGTTTGCTCTATTTTATAACCACAAAGATTTAAAAAATTTGATCAGATCTAAGTTTAAGATAGTGTAATAGGGATTCAGAATGTACACTTCAGAGATAGTACAGGTTTTGAATATTGCTCTCACCCATCACTAGCTGTGATTTTGAGCAACTACTCACACATAATTTGTACGTTGTCATTGAGTCTGTACACATAAAGCATTTAGTATAGTGTCTGTTTTAAATTTTTTTCAGTAAATGCTAACTATTAATATTATTTTATCCTCCCCCTCATTATCATCATCTTTTGTATCAAGACAAAATTATGTTTATGAGAAGAAAGCACCTATAATCAATGACTTGAGCTTATACTTTTATGCAATTTGGACCTGGACCAACTTATCAAAAATTTTGTTGAAGAGTAAATGATAAAAATCCTATTGTAAATATTCATCAGCAATAGTGAACACATAGCTTTGAGATTTCATACTCATTGAAATTGCTTGGAGTTCAAATTTGCTAAAGAATTGTATCTTTTTCAAAGTTAAAACCATTGCTATTTTTTTCTATTAAATTCTATATTATAAACAAATTCTTAAAAAGAGACAACATTCTGATATTCTGAAATCCAACGTACTTAGATGATAATATTAAATAAAGCAAATCAATATCTTGCCCTTGGAACTCAGAGATTTACCTTTAAATTTAACTTAAGAAGAACATAGTGAAGACTCAATATATACTACTGAATTAAAAAAACACAGATATTTCTGTTAATGAATAAAAGACTTTTTTGTTGTTAGTAAGCAAAATGTGTTTGGAAGCTCACTTTACATTTGTGTATGTGTGTATGTGTATGCATGTGTTTGTATATGAGTGAAAGAATTGGATTTTTGATTATAAACTGTCATCAATTTATATATGTACTTATGTGTGTACATATATTTATGCATACATATTTATGCCTCATATATATGTATATATAAAATTAATATTATTACTTACCACTTAGTAATTTACTTTCTTTTTTCATCTGATCCTTTTTTCTAATGTGTTTTATTTTCAACAAGAGAAAGGTAAATTTTTCCCATGTAACACATTTACTTGAACAATCATTATCATTAGAATCCGATTATTTTTTGTCTACATTCTAGTGTTCAAACATACAGGTATGAAATTTCCAATTTTTTTAAGTAGAGATAATAATTGTACATATCTATGTTTCAATACATGTATAGTGATCAGATCAGTGTAATACACATAGCCATCATCTCAAACATCTAGCATTTCTTTGTGTTAGAATAATTCCTACGCATTTCTTTGTGTTAGAATAATATCCTCCTCCTACCTATTTAAAACTATACAATATAATATCGTTAACTATAGTCATCCTACAGTGGTATAGAATACTAGAACTTATTCTTTCTATCATTTTACAACCTTTAACAAATCTCTCTCTATCCCTTCTGCCTGCTAACGTTCCCAGCCTCTAGTATCCTCTGTTGAACTTTTTACTTCTACAAGATAAACTTTTTCAAGCTTCCACATGCAAGTGAGAGCATGTGGTATTTAACTTTCTATTCCTGCTTATTTCACTTAACATCATTGTGAACTCTTAGAAATGATAAAGGAATTCAGTAAAATTTTAGGCTACAAAATCAACATACTAAAATCAATAGCCTTTCCACACATAAACAACAAATTATCTAAAAAAAAATGTGTACAGATAGATAGTACAATAGTGACCCAGAAACTAAAACATCTGGAAATAAATTCAACCAAGTAGCTGAAAAGCCTCTGCAAGAAAAACTACAAAACACTGAAGAAAGAAATTGAAATGGGTATAAATGAATGGAAAGACATTCCATGCTTATGAATTGGAAGGATTAATATTGTTAAAATTACTATACAAACTAAAGCAATATGCAAATTCAATGAAATCCCTATCAAAATACCAATAACATGTCTTGCAGAAAGAGAATTCAAATTTTAAATGTATTATGGAAACACAAACAAACATACATACACACAAAAACAAATAGCCAAAGCAATTCTGAGCAAAAATAACAAAGCTGGAGGCATTACAGTACAAGACTTAAGACATATTATAAAACATTAGTAACTGAAACAGCATGATACTAGCATAAAAAGGGATACAAAGATCAGCGAACAGAACTGGGCACGGTGGCACACACCTATAATCCCAGCTACTCAAGAGGCTGAGGCAGAAGAATTGCTTGAACTCAGGAGGTGGAGGTTGCAGTGAGCCGAGATTGCACCACTGCACTCCAGTGGGACAGAGCGAGACTCTGTCTTAAAAAAAAAAAAAAAGAAAAAAAAAATTGTGATTAAAACCTCAAAAGCACAGGCAACAAAAGCAAAAATAAACAAATGGGATTATATCAAACTAAAACTCTGCACAGCAAAGGAAACAATCAACAGAGTGAAAAAGCAACCTACGGAATGGGAGAAAATATTAGCAAACTATTAATATGAGAGAGGGTTAAATACCCAGAATATGCAAGGAACCCAAACTTCTTAACAGCAGAAAACAAACAGGTAAATAATCTAATTAAAAAATCTAATTAAATGATCTGAACTAACACTTCTCAAAAGAAAATATACGAATAGCCAATAATATATAAAAAAATGCTCAACATCACGAATCATCATGGATATACAAATCAAAATCACAATTAAGGATTGTCTTACCCTAATTGGAATGGTTTTTACCAAAAAGACAAAAAATAATAAATGCTAATGAGGGTTAAGAGAAACAGAAACTCTTACACACTGTTTGTGGAAATGTAAACTAGTACAGCCACAAGGAGAACAGTATGGAGTTTCCTAAAAAATTAAAAATAGAACTACCAAATGATCCAACAATCCCACTACTGGGCATTTATATGAAGGAAAGAAATGGTATATTTATGCAATGGAGTACTATACAACCATAAGGAAAAATAAAATCCTGCCAATGTTTCTTATTATGTCACCTTAGTCCCCAGTAATTAATAAGTGACCTTGAATGTAGTCTGCAAGGTAGCTGCCATGAATATGTTATTCTAATCTACCGTGTACTCTCTTACAATTAATTAAATCACATTTCATCCCTATAATTTTCCACGTTTTCGATTGTGTTTTTTGTACATATTCACATATACATGAAATATATATAGTCACATATATGTAATACATATGTAATACACACATATATATTTGAGTCTGGTAAGTAAAAATAAAATCTCCAGAACCATAGAAGGTTTAGTGTATTAGAAACAAACTCCTAGGTAATTATAGATATTGCAAATTTTAAAAGTTCAAAAGTTTTTTGTCAAACAATTGTTATGCTAGCCTCTTCAATTAAAAAAAAAATTATCCTCTCTTCTGATGGCACAGCCAATGTCTCAGTTCTGCATTCAACTTTTTCTAGCTTAGTCTGCTTAATATCTTGTAACTGTGTTCTCATACAAAATTTATCTCTTTAATGTCAATGTGTAATCATACCACTCTTCTACATAAAGAGCTTCAATAGGACTAGAATTTCAGAAGAGGCAGAGTAGATGTACTCTTCCTTATTCCACTTTCATAGTACACAATTAAACACCTGAACATTATATATATTTTTAAAAAACAAGAATTTGAAAAACAGAAAGAGGCCAGATGGGATTGGGCTTCTGGACTTAATAAAAGGTAAGTTTCCTGGACTTTCTTTTTTGCCTCATATATCTCAGACTGGGTGCTAGAGAAGCTGGCAACCTAGGAATACCAACATGTGTAGGAAAAAATAAAGTACCCTTCAAATCTTCTCTCTAAAAACAACCAACAGGAAATAGTGAAGCTGGCAAGACAAAAACTTTTAGACAATTGCTACTCTATAAAAAAGAAATACCATAAAAAATTACTGGTCAACTTACGCACCTGACATGTATCTAGACACCAAATTATACCATGGTGCAATGAGGAGTCCAGGTTCCCCCACAGACCGCTACTCATGTGGTGTCAAACAAGGAACAATGTGGAACAGGGACTTTCATGAGTATTCCTCAGTGAGGTAGCAGAGCCCAGCCACCCCTGTCAGTTATCACACAGGGTGCCTGGACTTCCACCAACATTGGAAGCTGGAGTCATGCTTCCCTTCCAGGCTGAGAGAATGTCAAAAGAGACTTAGTAGAAGCTTAGTAATCTCACCACTCAAATACAAGGAAGCTAACCACCAGAAAGGACAGATAAGAGTTGCTCCCCCATCTTTCAGCCAGGGTGGTATCACTGGGAGCCTTAGTGGAAAGCTTAATTTCCACTTCTGCACTGAGAAACCTGGAAACAACCCCCTACAAGGTGTCAACAGAGCCCAAGTGGAAAAGCTGAACTTCCACACATAATTGACAGTAACTAGGTGGTATCTCCCTTTCCACCCTGCTGAAACAAACAAAAAACAGATGTACATCTGAATGAGAAAAAAAATCACAAGATGCCACACTGAGATGGTCTTCAAAATTTAAATTTAAAGGAAATTTAAATAAAATTTAAATTTTAGTATTTAATGAATAAAGTTTTGCTAAAAGACAAACTCATTCATTCATTTACGCATTGTCTATGGCTGCACTACAATTATAGAACTGAGTATTTGTGATGAAGACCCATGAGCTACAAAGTGTAAGGTTTTTACTATTTGTGCCTTTATAAAAAAAAGTTTGCTGATCACTGTTGTAGATGTCTTCAGGCCCATGTCTACTTATCTTTGCTTTCCAACTCCCTACCTCCTAACTAGCCTGCAAAGTGTGTTTCTGTCTTTTATGTTGTAGTCGTGTTTAATAAATAAATGGTACATTACATAATTGTAATCTTATATTGAACAGATTCATGGGATTTATAATATAAGAATGGGAGACTATCACTTTAGTTGACTAAACTGTTCAAATAATATGCCTGTCTGAGATTTAGCAGTATTTGAGAAGTTTGTTCAACATTAAATAATAAACATGTGTGTGTGTGTGTGTGTGTGTGTGTGTGTGTGTGTGTGTGTATACACCTATTTAGTTCAGTATGAGGAAGTCAGCTGATTATCTGCATAAGCGACGGTTACCAGGCAGTGTTTAGATATAGGGAAAACTAAATCTGCCTACAAGTTTCCTAATGCAGATGGACAACAGCAGTAGCAACTTGAACAAGTGGTAGAAAAATCTGACCTTTTAATATTCTTGGGCAGGTTTTGGGTTATGAATACAGACCTGCATCTCTGCCTTCATTAATCATCTGTTATTTAAATAAGCTATATTATAGATAATATAACAGAGACTCACATTTATTTTCTTCATTCAAATACCTGAGAACAGGGATATACTTTCTCTATAACAACTTTCATAACTACCACAGATGGAACCGTAATGCTTAGTGAAGTCTTGTAACCTTTACATATAGCATGCAGCATTAACATCTGTTTCTAGCTCTCTTGGCATATGTGACATCCTTGAATGGCTAGGAACAAATCCTTACTCATTTTTGTGTTTATAGAACAGCATAGTAGCAAGTATGGATACTCAAAGTATAATTTGCTTCACGAAGGAGAGGCAATATAAAAATAAATAAATGCACCTGTTTTTGATAAATTGTCAATAACACACATTTCCCTTAAAATATTCTTTCTATGTGTGACATCAACTGATCACAGGCTAAAACACAGGATTCTATAGCTTTTATAGTTAGGATCATTGGAATAGTTGTTGAGATTTGTTAAAAAGTCCATCTCAGAATGTTTTGAGTTGTGTGGAGTGAATTTCCTAGAATTATTTTGTTTTATCCTTTTCCTAATACCAAGTTGTCTTTCTAACACCCCAGAAAGCAGTCGCTTACAAGTAGAAAAGAGACTCATAGAAACAGAGGTATTACAAAGTAAATAAGACTGAGTGGGGTTTTTTTTGTTTTATAAATTTCTTTTTTTGAATTATTATGCTTTATGTTCTAGGGTACATGTACAGATCATGCAGATTTGTTACATAGGTATTTTTGTCACTAAAGACTGACAACACAGGAGAGACAAAACCACAGAAATCAGTTTAATTTCTAAAATGTATAGCAATAAGCTTATTTTTAAATTACAAGAATAGATTTCTTTTAAAGTATGATGTTAAAAAAGTTATGTTGCCAACATTTACTGGTTAAAGAAAATCTGTATATTTAGAGCAATTATACTTGAATTGCATTTTTTTCCCAGAAAATCTCCTCTTTTCTACTTTTTTATTTCTTATTTTATAATTCATGTAGGAAAAGAAAATTAAGAAGACAAAATTATTTTAAACTGCATAAACATATAGCACAGCTTATGCCAGCATAAATACAGCACATAAGGACAAATTTCATTGGCTGCAACTCATAAGGGGTATTTTTAACAAATAGGATTTAAGTCACTTAGCTATCAGGAATCTATCTCTGCCTTAATGTAAGTGAATGGGTGTATTTTACAATAGTCAAAATTTTTAAAAATGTATTTATTCTAACACAAGCAAGCTACATATAAAATAAATAATAAGGACCATAGTTTTATTTCATTTCTTAGCAAGGCAAAAGATCAGTATTTAAAATTTCTTGAATTTAACTCTAATTTGAATATAGACATATTTTTTACAACATGTATTTGCTTCCAAATTAATAGTTATTTTGGAAGAAGTTGTACTTAAATGATTAAAAGTGCCATGCTATTAAGACATTCTCTTCTCTCTCACTAATCCTATTTAATGTCATACTAGAAATCCTGGCTAGTGTAATAAAACAAGGAAAAAATAGATAAAATCTATACAGAATGGGTAGGTGAAATAAAACTCTTTTTTCACAGGTTCTGTGAGTGTGTAAAAAACTTCCAAGAATCTACAGAAAGAAAATCTAGAATTGATAATAAACTGTAGCATTTTGGGGGATACAAGTTCAATATAAAAAGTTCACTGCTTTTCCATAAACTAGCAATGAATAACTGGAATAAAAAATATATATCATTTTTAATAGCACCAAAAAATGAAAAAATACTTAGGTATAAATATAAGAAAAAATAAGTACAGGATCTTTACGTAGAAAACTAAAAAAAAAAAAAAAAAAACACTATGACAAAATTAAAAGAAGGCCAACCCTTAAGACAAAATTAGAAGAAGGCCAAGTGCAGTGGCTCATGCCTGTAATCCCAGCACTTTGGGAGGCCGAGGCAGTACAACTGCTTGAACTCAGGAGACAGAGATTGCAGTGAGCCAAGATCGTGCCATTGCACTCCAGCCTGGGTGACAGCAAGACTCTGTCTCAAAAGTTAAATAAATATATAAATAAGAAGATATTAAAAGAAAATCTAAATAAGCTAAGAGATCATCTTTGTTCATAGAATAGGAGACGATCTTGTTAATTCTTTTCTTTAGCTCAGGGGATGGGACGTGCTTTCAACGAAATTGTGCCACCTTCAATCATCAGGCATCAGTTAGATTCTTTATAGGAGCATGCAACCTAGATCCCTAGCATGCACAGTTCACAATAGGGTTCCTGCTCCTGTGAGAATCTAATGCAGCAGCTGATCTGATGGGAGGTGGAGCTCAGGCCTTAATGCTCACTTGCTTGCTGTTCCTCATCTCCTGCTGTATAGCCTCGTTCTTAACAAGCCGCAGGCTGGTACCCATCCTGGCCCTGGGGTTGGAGGTACCTGCTTTAGTTAACTGCAGCCTTGAACTCCTGAGCTCAAGCAATCTTCCCACCTCATCCTCTTGAATAGATAGAAATATAGGCATGCACCTCCTCCTCTGACTAATATTTTTATTTTTGATTTTTTTTATAGGAATGGGGCTTTTAAACTCCTGGGCTCAAGTGATCTTTCCACCTCAGTCTCCCAAAGTACTATAATTGCAGTCATGAGCCTAGCCTTCTTTCCCTCTTTATCTATACATTTAACATAATCCAAGTAAAAATCAGAAAATGCTTTTATAGATATTGACAAATTCTAAAATGTACAAGACAAAACAAAATCATTGAATAGTCAACATAATAATAAAGAAGAATAAATTTGGAGGACTAACACCAATTTATTTGGAGGACTAACGCTAATCTTTGTCAAGAATTTCTCTAAAACTAAAGTAATCAAGTCAGCGTGGTATTGGCAATTGAACAGAATAGATAGTCCAAAAATGGACCTGCACAGATATTGTCAACTGATTTTTGCAAAGGCACAAAAGCAATTCAATAGAAAAGGAATAGTCTTTAAACAAATGATGTTGAAACAGTGAGATTTCCCTATGCAGAAAATGAGCCTATACATACACCTTAAATATTTGCATTAACTAAAAATAAACCTGTATATGAAATGCAAAATTGCATAGCTTTTAGGAAAGAAGAAGGAGAATTTTTAGATGATCTCACATTTGGCAATGACATTTTATGTACAACACCATAAGAAAAAATTAGCTGGATTTTATTAAAATTGAAAACTTCTCTTCTGCCAAAGACACTGTTAAGAGAATCAAGAGGCATGCCAAAGACCAGGAGATATCATTTCTAAACACATATCTGATAAATGACTTGTATCCAAAATGTACAAACAACACTCAAAAGTCAACAAAAAGAAAATGAACAACCCAATTAAAAGAAGGGCCAAAAGTTCTGAACAGACATCTCACCACAGCAGATAGATAGATGGCAAATAAGCATATGAAAGGACTAATATGAAAAGGCAAACTAAAATCATAAGATACTACTGCAAACTTATTAGAATGGCAATGAAACCAAAGCAAAACAGAAACAAAAATGAAAAGAAAAACCTGACAGTATCAGTTGCTGGCAAGGCTATTGAGTAATGGAGACTCTATTTCATCACTTGTAGGCAGGCAAAATTGTACAGCCACTTTGGAAAACAGTTTGGCAGTTTCTCAACAAAACTAAACATAGCCTTCCTATGTAACACAACAATTGCACTCCCAGATACTTACGCAACTGATTAACAAGTTATGTTCCCAAAAACATTGGAAGGTGAATGTTTATAAGAACTTTTTTGCCCCAATTGTAGGAAACTAAGATGACTTCCACAGGTAGATGTATAACTAAACTGCAGTACATCCCTAAAATGAAATGGTATTCATCTGCAAAAAGTATGAGCTATTAACTCACACAATGACATGAATAAATCTTAAATTTGTAGTGCTAAGTGAAAGAAAAGTCTCAAAAGGCTATGTAGTACATTTTTCCACTTATATGATATTCCATAGAAAGCAAAATTCTCATAGAAAGAGCCAGTAAACAGAACAGTGGTTGCCAGAGATATAACAGAGGGGAAGGACAGTTTGAATAGGTAAAAAGCAAAATTTTTAGAGTAGTGAAACTATTCTATACATTACTGTAATGGTAGATATATATGATTCAATTGTTAAAAATCCATAGAACTTTACAACATTAAGAGTGAAACTTAATACATAGAACTTAGAAAAAATAATTCTGGAGGTCCTATCTGAGGATATAATGAAAAATGCAAAACCGGAATATAATTGTATTAAATATGTATGACACAGCATCACAGAAGAGGCTGGGAGAAAAGGTGATGACCTAGCAACTTTGGAAATGAGTGGAGTCTTTAATATTAAAAGCAAAGAAATTTTACAAAAGCACTGTACTATAGTTTTTAAGTTCCTCCACAATGGAGTATGCATTACAATTTATGAAACCACTATATTTATAGACAGAAAATAAACAAGTAAAATAGTGGTAGACATTGGTCAGGTTTCTCACAGTTGAAGTGAGAGGCTATAGATAAGCAAGAGAGGGAAGTCAAAATAATCCATGTGGTAATGAATTAGAGTTATTTCAAGATAGATATAGTTACATAGAATGTTTATAGTTGTTTAGCTTTATACAGATATAGATGGTTACACAGAAATATTTATAGACATGTGTATATACACAAATCGAATATATACATATATTTTCTTCATTTTCATCTGAGAGAGCCTAGAATCAATGATGCTCAGTATAAATGAGCACACTCAGATTTTTATTTCTTCAAAAAAACTGGTGGGGATTGCTAGAGAAATGGCTGATTTTGGAACCAGGGCAGGAAATATCCTAGATCAGCCTGGAATTAACTGTTATAATACCAGAAATTGTATTCAAACAAATAAACAAAAAAACCCACAATATTGAGGATGTGTCAAATAATGAAGAAGGCAATTGAAAGTGCTCTCAAATGCCCACACTGGAACAATTTGAGTAAAATATAATAAAATAAATATAGGACTGTAACCCAGAGATTAAAATAAATGTGTTTATTCTAATAAAGATGAGTGAATGATTGAATATATATGTAGCTGAAGAGACAAATACCCCGCGTAGAAGAATCCTGGCCAGGCAAGTTGACTCATGACTGTAATCTTAGCACTTTGAGAGGCCATGATGAGCAGATTGCTTGAGCTCAGGAGTTTGAGATCAGGCTGGGCAACATGGCAAAATCTTATCTCTACTATTAATAAAAAATACAAAAACTAGCGAGGCATGGTGGTTCATGACTGTGGTTCCAGCTACTCAAGAGGCTGAGGTGGGAGGATCACCTGAGCCTGGGAGATCAAGGCTGCAGTGAGCAGTGATTGCACCACAGCACTCTAGCCTGGGCAACAGATTGAGACTCTGTGTCAAAAAAAGAATCTCAAATAATTTATGTAGATACTATGCCATCAAGGAAAAAGAGCATAAATCCTCACAGTTTAAGTAAGTTTCATCCAGTGACTTCCTTCCGAAGAGTACCATATATAAAGAAGCTAAACAAAAATAACTTTGCAATGAGTATCCTACCATATATACCTCAGTCAGTGAGTAAGGTTAATAGGGCAGTGTTAACCTATACTGATAGTATGTACCCTTTATATTATGTGATAAAATGCCACCTTATGCTATAATTTTCTAAAAAAAATCATAACCAAGTCTGTCTTGATAAAACATTAAATACGTCTCAACAAAAGAACACTTTACAAACTATCTGACCAGTGCTCTCCAAAATTGTCAAGGTCATTGCAAACAAGATAAGCCTAAGAAACTTACAGAAAGAGGAAGCCAAGAAGCATTAGGACTAAATAGAGTGTGGTATCCTTGAGTGGGATTCTGGAATAGAAAACAGATATTAGGTAAAAAATAAAAAATATATAAATTATGAACTTTTATCAATAATAATGTATCAATATATGTTCATTAATTATGACAAATATGCCTTAATAATAAGATGACAGTAATGGAAGAAACTGGGTGTGGGATATATGAAGACTCATTACTATCTTAACTTTTAAAAAAATCTAAAACTATTCTAAAATAAATATTTTATGAAAAATAAAAACCTGTGTCTCCCAAGGATCCAGAACTTATAGGTGCAAAATGCTAGAGACAGAAATAGATCGTTGCAAGGGCGGAAAGCTTGTATTGAAGTGTACTGCTCACTTCAATAGAAGGGGGTACCTATGATGAGACCATACAAGTGTTTCGGATAAAATTAGGAGCCCGTCTAAACCCCAGGTGCCCTTCTCGCTTTAGGGAAGAAAATTAGAGACTCTCATATACAGAATGTTACCAAAAAGAGAGAGAGAGTAGAATTCATGTGATAATTTCAATAATGTAAGAGTTTATTAACTGACTCACTGACACCTCATTGGCTGAGGATTTATTATCTGAGAGGTAAACACTCTAGATTATAATCACTCCTGAGTTGTGATCAATTATGAAAATGTTAGTTAAAAAGTAGTTTTTACTTTACAGAAGTAGTTATCCAGTAGACCTGCAGATAACAGTGTATGGGCCAGGGCACCTGGAAACTTCATACGTGGAACATCATCCAGACTGATAGACTTAAGCATGGTGCTTATGTGAGGAGCCAAATAACTTGGTAGTTTAAAGTAAAGGCAGAAAATGAGATATAAGCGAACTAAGGTTATGCTTAAAAGTTGGCTCAGGTTTTCTCTGGATGTGCTGCTGTTCATTCTTCTCTCTCCTTTTCCTGACATTATGCCAGAAATTAGGAATAAGAAATACGATGACTAAGAAGAGTGATTCTAAGGTTATTGCCATAAAGTAAATTTTAACATTCATTAATTATGACTAGATCATTCCCCGATATGTAAACAATGTATGATCTGATATTCATCATCATGAACAAAACAAAAACCTAAAAAAAAAAAAAAACAAGTAAAACTCTGAAGGAAATTATCACCCCTTTCCGAAAATTTTAAATTTCTGTTTAACCTGAAACGAGACAATAAATTCAATCATCTAGATGCATTCATGTGAATTTACCTCTGCATGCCTGAGTGATATAAGCACATAAAATCAAATTTTATAATTTGAATATATGTTTGAGGTATTTTAGTTAATTTTGGATCTCTTTGAATGCATCTCTTTATTTAAATTAAGTTCATGCCTGGAAATTTACATATATACGTATATATGCAAATGAATATGGGATGACATGGAATAATAGAGGCTTGGAGCTTAGTTTAGAATTGGTATAAACAATGGTACTTCCAAATCGGTGCACTAAAAAAGTGTATTAGATAGTTAATGATTATTACGGCCGGCTTTATTTAGTATAGAAACTGTTAACAGTTAACCATACTTGTTTTCTTGGTTATGTTCAAAATTTAATATAGCAATGACCAGACTGTGTATTACCATAATCTCTAATCCAGCTTGTCTGCTTAACTCCTGCTGATGCACACAGTGTGATTCAATTCATCATGCTATACTTTTGGATTTCTATTGCAATCGTCACCCTCACTACAACAACATACTGTTATCCTTTCTTGTTGCAAAAGTAAACTCATTCAATGTTAAAGAAATTAAACCTTCTCTTCAATTTGGATTAATAGTTCCTGTCTCTAAATTTCACTTTTTCTCCTTTTTGTTTTGATAACTTTCTAAATTACTTTTTGCTTTTCTTCCATGAATGAGATGACAATGGCATTTGAAGGAAAGGAAAAAAATATAGATGTGATTACCATTGATTATTTTCCTCCTGTTTGCTTCCTTACTTGCTGACTGAGTGTGCCTAGATGAGCTGAACAGTTTGTTAGCACATGCTGGGCAATTACTGTGCTGCAAATTTGCAGGTTCAGTGATCCTGTAAGGCACTTATTTCTTGATCTTTCTGTCCTCAATTAGGAGATGACATGATTAACAAAATATATTCTTACATCTACTATAAAGATAACTGAATTGTGCTTTTAATATACAAAAAAAGTGAAAATAAGGAGAAATATGAGGGTGAATTCAGTTTGGAGTGATTTGGGACATTGAATGCTGACAGTCCTTCGTGAATATAAGACTTAATGGATAGCAGCTTTCTTTCTTTCTTTCTTTCTTTCTTTTTAATCCACTGGTGCTAGATAACCGATTTATCTTAGATGATAGGTTTATGCATTTTATTTTTTGACAAAAAAAGCCACTCGATTTTAAAAATTCAACTCAGCCTTAGTAATTCTGCTGACAGACAGCAGGATATTAGAGACAGTCCTCAATAATCACAGTTGTGATTCAGATGAAGTATTTTGAATATAAAGTGACAGTAGAAAATGGCATAGATTTCAATAACTTTAAGAACCAATCTTCCATTGTCTGAGTAAACTCTTTGGCTGGTGACTATTGAATAAGCATGTTTACCTGTGATTTTACATAGGAAAAGGTATCATTTTATAGCAAAATGGGGATCCATGAATTATAAAAGGAATTATTAATGTTCAAATAGCACAACCTAGGAACAGATCACCAGCCTGGAAAGTTATTTTCTGCATTTTCAGTTGAATGAAGTATTTGATTTTATTACAAATAGGAAAAACTGAATTATTTTTAGACAAGTGTAAAAAATAAATTAACTGAAGACCTTTAGTGTAATTTGAACAAACATATTCAAACAAACATTCATGCTAGCTGAGCATCTCTGAGACGGATACAAAAGAAGTCAAACTCTACTATGAGTTGCATCCAAATTTACTATTTTTGTGCCTATTTCTGACACCAATTAGCTTCCACAAATTAAAAAGAATTATTATGAAGTGAGCTTAGTAAGCAGCCTGCTGATGTATCTGAACACATTACCCAGGATTCTTAGTCTAGGACAGAAAATCAGATTAGATCTGCTATCAAGGCCAAGAGAAATCTCAGCTAGCAAGACAGAGCCCTGAGCAGCATGGGTGTGCATCTATTCAGGGAAATAGTTGTGTCAGGAAGGTCAGTAGCGTAAGACTTGCAACTTAGTAAACAAACTTCAGACCCAGACTGGATGGGAAGCAAATTCAGTACAGAGATGCACAGTAGGTCAGTGTATCATAAATTCGTTAATTGTCAAAATCAAATGAGACATTAATGAAAAGCAGAGATTTCTGGGCTCCACCTAGACATACTCAATTAGTTAATCCAAGTAAAGAAACTTCTACAATCTGTGTTGTTAACAAAAACCATTGATGATTCTCCAGATTGATTAAGTAATGGTCACTATCCTTAAAGTACTAAAATATAAATTATTTATTCATTGATTTATTCAACAAATGTTTCTTGAAATTTAATATGTGCTTTTAAAATAAGTTTCAGGGTATAACTGATGGTTTTCTTTGTGAAGAGAACAACTCATTTCTAAAAACTTGGCTTTAAAATTGATCCTTAATTTATTGAATTAATATATTAAAAAACATATTCAATATTTAAATTCAACCCACAAATCTTACTACTATCTCCAATAATTGAATGCAATTTAATTATCACTGTTGAGTTTAGCAATTTTTGATTTACATATAATTTTATTAGTAATGATAATTTATTGATTAAATAATTTGTATCTTTTTAGGTCCTTTAACTGTTTGACTAACAATAAATTCAGCTAAGAACTTAAACACTTCATAGATTCTAATAAATTAAGCTTAAAAATATTTACTGTGATTGTTTTTGCAAATTTAGGATAAAGTTATTTTTAAAACTTCAACCAAATGACTCAGGCAATTAATTATAAATTCTGAAATGGAATAAAAATTTTCTATGGTAAATTATATTAAACAATTAAGTCCAAATATAATAAGTATATGAAATGTGTTGATAAACTTAAATACATATATGAATACCAAAGGTTTAGGTATTTGATTTGTTTCATCACTCTATTTAATTCTAAAACTTCCTTAATCAGTAAAGAGATAATTATAAAATCAAAACATTTGATGATAACATCTCAAAAGAATGTCATAGCAGTGTTCTTTAGCTGAGTTGCATATCAACCAGAGATCTAGGCTGCAAAGAAGAAATTTGAGTGGGGATTGTTTGAGGCTCTTCTAGAGTCACTAAAATGAAGACTATATAATAACAAAGGTGTTGGGTCTTGGGCCACATCTGTAAATTGAATTTAACCATTACTTCATTTTAAGATCGCATTTGCTTATTTTTTTCTGAATTATTCTCAGGTTATTCCTGATGACTTGATTGAACTCATAGATATTTTAATGATAACCAGGTAGATTCAGTATGTTTCCTTTCTATATAATGTCACAGCTTCTGCTATTCTAATATGTTCAGGCTCTGTCCTTGGATGTAGAAATAGAAGCATTAAAAAGACAGACAAAATTCTTGCCATTATGCATCTTGCCTGATACTAGGAGAGAAAGAAAATAAAAAGTTAACATACACACACACACACACACACACACACACACACCCACCCTGCATGCATTTAATAATTTCCACATAGTGACAAAAGTTATGAAGAAAACAATGTACAATAAAGGGATTAAAGTGCCAGGTTGGCAAGCGGAGAACAGAGATAATGTAAAGATATCAGGGAAGGTGATATATGCTGGGATCTGAATGATATGAAGAGTCAGTTATAGGAAGAAAAGGAAGCCAGATACAGAAACTATCAAGGAGAGGACAGAAGAAAATAAAAAGAAGAAAGGAGGGGAGAAAAAGAAAAAAAAACAGAGAGAAAGAAAATAATAAGGAGAGAAAGGGAGGAAAAGAAGGAAGAGAGGGAGGGAAGGAAAGAAAGAGGGAAGAGTGGTAGAGAGCAGGGAAATAAAAAAAGAGAAAAAGGAAAGAAGGAAGGAGGGAAGGAAGGAAGGAAGGGAAAGGAAAAGAAGAAAGAAAGAATGAAACTACCGCTATAGTTACCGGATCTCAGTTTAAAGGTGGGAGTTTACGGACAAGTTAGGATAAAGTCCATTTAATGATCATCGTTGTACTAACTAATCTCAGATATGTACTTACAGCTGTGCCCTCTACCGGATCCAGTCCCTGCAGCTTTCCAGAAGTTATCGGTCTCCTGCTCCCTGGATCTCAACCTCTTGCTCAAAGGAGAAACGGTCTCAGTTTCCCATGGTACGAATTCCTGACTTTACCACATTGTTTTTAGACTCTACCTGTGAATAACGCCATAGCTTAATCAGGCCCAGGCAAGACATTCTGAATGGTGCCAGACAATGTCAACATAACAGCACAGAAAAGCAATGTTAATTTTCTACTGGATGATGTTGGAACAATGGGAGATAAAAGAAGGGATGGAGCAGGCAAAGGACACTCCCTTCTCTTTCCAAGATATGATAGTTTCACATATCTACCTGTAATCGTTCTTTATTTGGTAAGTGGCTGTGTTTTATTTGGAAGCTGAAGCTAGCTCACTTATGAATAACTTTACATTTGCTTTTATTATTTTATTTTCTCTCACTATTGCTAACTTGTAGTCTCCCACAAATTTAAGATGAAATATTAGAGTTGGATTGTATACCTCTAAGAAGGTATTAAGGGTCACATTGCTGGTGGTAAATGGTGTCATATTGAACCTTATTATGTGTGGACAGTTAAATTATTGACGTTTGAAGCTCTGGTTAAGTAAAGGTGCAAGGCAAAATTCTGATACAATATCTTTAACAGAACATTAATAACTGTACAGGCTGTAGGTTTTGGTAGTTTTTCTTAATGACATTGAAAGCTTTACCAAAAAAATGTTAAGTTAACTTCTGCTTTATGAGGAAGTGACTTATGAAAAACCGGTATTCTAACAAAGAACAACTTAAAAATCTGGGCTAACAACCACAATAATAGTAACCTAGTTGAGGGATTTGGAGAGTTGCTTAGGCAGGTAAGACCAGAGGAAACACATGCTGGAAAAAAGGGAGACGCAGTAACATATGTCCAATAATCTGCATGTTGTTTTTCTTTTTGTGACATTTGCTGATTCTTGTCTTCTGGCAAGAGTACACAATGTACCTATAAATCCCCCAGAACGAATGGCTACTGAAAGACTGATAATCAGTTAGCATTTTAGGATTATCAGAAAGGGATAGAGAGACAAAATTTGGAATTTGAGGCTCCCTGAATGTGAAGAATCTAGAACTTGAGATTCTGAGGTTACAGAAATGAGGAAAGAACAAAGAAGTGAGGCTGAATTCAGCATCAATTTTACTCCCCAAACATTAATGTAATGAAAGAACGGTCTGAGAAGCTGCATGGAGTTTTGATCAGTTTCATGGTGTGAATGAGACAAAGCATTTGGATTCAGGAGTCAATCAGGATTCCAGCCAGATTCCTCAGGCTCTTCATTGAATTTCAGAAGTGAGATGAATGAAAGGTAAACCAAGGCTTATGCAAACTTTAAAGCAGCCTTTGGATAAACAAAGTCCCTGAATAAGTTGAGGAGATTTATGATTATGGCACCTGCTAAAGGAGAGGATAATCGTCTCTACAGGAAGATGGCATCAACCAGAGCATCTACAATTGTCCCCACATAATGTTGGCATTCAATAATCAAAACTAACACTTGAGAGAAAGTATATTAAAATGAGGGAAAAAAAAGAAACACAGGAAAGAAAAATTCATCCCCAGATGTCACATATTAGAGATATCAGACATTAACATTTAAATATTTATGAATTAAATAAATAGATAAAAAGATGAGTGACTTCTCCAGAGTTGAAATCTATAGGCCGAGTGTGGTGGTTCACGTCTGTAACCCCAGCATTTTGGGAGGCTGATGCAGGCAGATCATGTGAGGTCAGGAGTTCAAGACCAGCCTGGCCAACATGGTGAAGAGAATTTCCAAAGAAAGAAAGAAAAAGAAATTCCAACCGCAAATTTCATATTTGGCCAAACTGAGCTTCATAAGTGAAAGAAAAATAAAATTCTTTTTAGACAAGTAAATGCTGAGGGAATTCATCACCACCAGGCCTGCCTTGCAAGAGCTCCTGAAGGAAGCACTACACACAGAAAGGAAAAACTGGTACCAGCTACCACAAAAACACAGGGAAGTACAAAGACCAACGACATTTTGAAGAAACGGCATCAACTAGTGTGCAAAACAACCAGCTAGCATCATGATGTCAGGATCAAACAGAATCAAATTCACATATTTCAATATTAACCTTAAGTGTAAATGGGCTGGATGCCCCAATTAAAAGGAAATCACAACATTGAATCCACAAAAAAATATATAATAGTAGTAGGTTACTGGGAATTTAGTCATTCACTTATCAACTATTTAATAACCAAATGTACCAGGTGCTGTGTTACACTTTGTAAATTTACAAGTTAATACAAGCTAACTGTTTCCAAGAAACTTATACTTGGAGTGCAGAGGGTGGGGTGAAGTGAACAACAGCAAATAAATAATTAACACTAGGTATCAAGAGATGCATATATAACTATTTAATGCTTTAACTTTTTAAGAATACAAATATTTCTCTTAAATCATAGAAATATATGCTGCTTAAGTTGGATAATAGACCTGTTACAAATTCCAATTATTTTACTATCCATCGGTGTAAGCCTGCTGACTCCTTGATCCTACTAAGTGTATTGACCTCAATATTTCATCTAGGTGCTTTTGATTGACATATTAAGATTAGTCTTTTCAAGAAAGGTCAATGTCATGAATATTAAGCTCACAACTCCGTAACAAACTTTAAAGTAAATACTAATCATTTTTTAAATCATGAATTTCTGAGTTTTATTACTGATTCTGAGTGAAGCAGAACTGGACTTGAGATACAATAGTTAAAAGTGAGATAAATCCTTGCCATGCTGATCTTTAGTGAAGGAGACACATAATACACACACTATTACATGACATAAAAACATGTTATGTGAAGCAGTTAAACTTCATATACTCAAAATTAAGAATAAGAGATAAAAAGTGATAGGTAGACATTTTTGACAGGTGGTCAAAGAATCCTTCCTCAGAAATATTCATTAAAAAGAGACCCAAAAGAACTGAGGGGAACAAAGGAACTATTTGATGGAAGAATATCAAAGGCAACTAATTTAGGAGCACACTCGAAATATTTGAGAACAAAAAGAAGACTAGAATGTCTGAAACGGAAAATGAGACTAAGAGAAAAAGAATTTTCCGGGAAACAATAAATGTAGGGTTCTATGCCACAGAAAAGATTTGGGCAAATTTTAAAGAGATAAGATTCTATTGCACAGTGGTATGACATGGTACAGTTTTGTAAAATATTACTGTAGCTCTGGTGTAGAAAATAGCACACAGAGGCGGTAGGAGGAAAGGAAGCAGAGGAAGCAAACCAGCCCAAGTTAAAGACGATCAAGGTGAAAATGTGGGCAAGTGATTAGATTTCAAACTAGAGTCAAATGCAATTTGTAAATGGCACAGATGTGAGATATAAAGAGAGGACTCAAATATATCTTTAAGCTTCTTGGCCAATAGAATTTTAAAACCGTAGAGATATTTACTACGATGAAGAATAATAGGGGCATGGGATGGAGGTGGGGATGATGACAAAGTTGGGAGAACAAAACCAAGAGTTTACTTTTGGACATCTCTAGATGCCCTTCACAGGTCCCCCATGAGAATAGTTTTTATTCACCACCGTTTATCAGGGCTTCTCCTAAGTGGGGCTGCAATGAGGGAAAAGTCCATTTGCAACTGATGCCAATATAGTTTTTTAATCTGTTATGAATTAGCACTAGGCTACTTTTTCTTCTATGAGTTAGTTGTAAATCATGCAACCCCTCACCGGCCATGTGTCCAAACATGAGATGAAGGGTAAACACTGGAGCAACAGAAGCAAGTAACAGGGGAATCTGGTACAACTGTTCATGTCATTTATTTTACCAGAGCCCACATTGAAATGTATTACACTCATATAACAATTAATTGAAACTATATTCACCTCACCTTATGAGCACGTGTTTCCAACAGCAGCTAGGTCATTAGAGAAAATGTCAGTTACGTAAGACATGTGATCATCATTTGGTATTCCATGGTCAGGAGCTGGGGGAAAACCCACTTATCTGGGGCTGCCCAGATGCCTCAGAGCTAGCAAAGGAAAAGACTCAGTCTGCAGGTCTGCAGAGACCATATCCACGTCTTCCTTTAGGGGCTTAGGCCCAGGGAGATCAGAGTTCTGACCCTAAGCCCTTGGCTGGAGTTGCTGGAGTTCCGGCAGGGAGGCCCCGGCCAGGGAGAGGTATGGGTCAGGGTTCAGCCTAAAGAGGCAGCCTGGCCAGGATCTGCCACAGCTGGTGTGCTGCACTGTGGGGAATGGCTCTTGGGACCAAGCCATCCAGTGTTCCCGACTCAAGCAGGGGGAAAATAGCTGCCTGGAACTGCAGAGATGGCTGCCACCTTCCCCCATGGGAATTCAGTGTCTTAGGCGGCTAGCAACTGCAGTGATGGCTGCCGCCCCTCTCCCCTCTTCTGGGGAGCTCAGTTTTCTCAGGCAGCAGGCAGCTGCAGTGATGATGGCTGCCACCCCTCCTCCATGGAGCTCACATGGCTTAATCAGCAGACACGGTGATGATGGCCACCTCTCCCCTGGAACTCCATAGTCTTAGGCAGACTCCACTGAGTGGCTGTTGAGAATCTGCATGGTTCCGGGATTGGTACTAAAGGCCCTAGTTGTGTGGGCTCAAGTGGGAGCCTCTGATCCATGAGTTGCACAGATCCGTGGAAAAAGCAGGGTTTTCCAAGCTGGGTAGCACGCCCACTCACCGCCTCCTTTGGCTGTGATTGGAGGCTCCCTACGCCTCGTGTGACTCTCAGGTGAGCTGATGCACGACCTTGTTTTTCCTTGCTCTCTGTGGGTCATGCCAACCTCCTAGTCAATAATGATAATAGAACCTGGATACTTCCGTTGCCGGTGCAGAATTCACACGCTGTTTTGGTTTTTCTCAGGTAGGAGGCTCCCAATACAGCTGTCCTTATGATTTCCTTTTATGTACCTCTTTTAGTGTCCATCATTGCATTTATGATCATATCAAAAGCAGAAAATCAAGGTCACTAATTTTGTTTCTTGGTAAACTAAACCAGTGCAGATTTCTTTTTCTTTTCATTCAAATAAAAATGATCTTGTTTTTAGCTTGAGGGTAATTTAATTGCCTTCTCTTTCTTTTGAAATGTATTGTCTAAAGAATTTAACTTATATTTAACAGAGGGCATCCTCTGCTCTTTTTACAGCTGAGACTGCATTAACCCAAGAGCATCTTGGTAGTACTGGTACTTAAAGTACTTTTGTTGGTGAAAATAACCTTTAGCCAATATTCCTTAATGTTTTTTTTTGTTTTGTTTTGTTTTTTTTTTTCTACACTACTAGTTTCTCAGGCTATCTCAGGCTTAAGAGTGTAGAGGGCATTGTTTTTGTAAATCTTCTATTAATTGAAAGATAACTTCTTAAAAATGCGGATAAACCGATACTCTGACTCATGAATTAACACCGGAGAACTGATAATCCACCTTACTTGCTGGCTAATCTCCAAATGCCCTGCTGAGATAGATCCTTTCTGGCAAGCTCTATTTGAGGATATCCTTAAAGTAATCCCTTTTTCAATTCATTAGATTTTCCTCTTCCAGGGTCACTGTTAGACTGCACAACCTGCATTCTCCTGGGTTCAGCTTTTTGTTACATCATTAACCCAGCCCCAGATACTTCACTTCCACTTTTAAACTTCTGGCCTGCAATGGTTGCAGTCTTTTACTTTCTCTATTGTAGAGTTTGGCTATCTCTATGAAATCTAGACCTTGGAAATACGAAGACCATTTTCTTACATCTGCAAAGTCTTTTTCACTAATTTCTAATTCCGTCACACACCCATTTTCTTGGAGAGGGAATAGTAAAGATACCTTCCAATCACAAAATTAAGTTATCCCGTTACTTCATAAAGAAGATGTAAAAAAGGGAGGTGAAGGAGAAATTTTCTATACATTCCAAGAAATTCATAAAAGCTACAGATAGGTTTATTCTCCATGGTGGGTGTAAAATGTGATATTTACCCCAATTATATTAAATTATATTACATATGTTTCTGGATAAGAGAAAAAAGTTGCATTCTTCAATGATATTCTAAAATATGTGGACTTCTGTCATCTTCGTATATGCATATATAACATAGAAACCCAAATTTGTTAGCCAGACAATGAAATGGAATCAACTTAGAGTCATAATTTATTTGCACTTTTCATAACTAAATTCAATATGTATATAAAACATTAAAATGTCCAAATACAATCACTCAAAGTTTTACATGGTTGAACCATTTTGAGAGGTTTAAAGGCTTTTAAGAAACAAGATAATTCATATACTCCTTTAAATTTTCTGTCAGTGAAACAATATTTGGTTAAGCCAAAATATTGTTCAGTACAATGTAGGAGGGTTTAGGGAATAACTAACAGGATATTTTTATAAAAATAAAAGTAAATTACCTGACATCAATGTGACATATTTTCTTTTTGTTTGTTTGTTTTTTGAGATGGAGGCTTGCTCTGTTGCCCAGGCTGGAGTGCAGTGGTGCACTCCCAGCTCATTGCAACTTCTGCCTTGTAGGTTCAAGTGTTTGTCCTGCCTCAGCCTCCTGAGTAGGTGGGATTAGAGGCACTTGCCACCATGTCTGGCTAATTCTTGTATTTTTAATAAAGATAGATTTCACCATGTTGGCCAGGCTGATCTCAAAGTCCTGACCTCAAGTGGTCTGCTCACCTCAGCCTCCCAAAGTGCTGGGATCACAGGTGTGAGCCCCTGCACCTGGCCAATATATATTCAACTTTTAATTTGGAGATTCATATTTAACTTGTCATACCACTAATGTAATTTTCACCTTTCAAAATTCTAATTTTATGACATATTTTCAATCACAATATAGTCGGGAAGTAATAAATCATAAGATACATATGATGTTTAAAATTCAAAATAACTGTTAACTTTAAAAATATTGATTGAGGTATAATTGTCATAAAATTATGCATATTTGAAGTGTACAATTTAATACATTTGACATATATACACACACGCATGTGAAACCATCACCACTATTAAGATAATTAACATATCCATCAACCCCATGTTTTCTTGTGCCACTTTGTAATATTCCCTTCCATTCAAATCATCCTCCAGATAATTACTGAACTGCTCTTGTCATTATGTATTAGTTTATTTAACTTAGAATTTTTTACTAACAGAAACATACAGTACATACTCAATCTGACTCTTTTCACTCAATATTACATTGATACTCTTCTATATTAGCAAGTATCAATTATCTATTAGGTTCTTTTTATTATAGTAGTACTCCAGTATGTGGATTTGCTAGAGTCTGTCTATTCTCACGTTGATGGACTCAAACAATCCTCCTGCCGCCTTGGCCTTCCAAAGTGTTGGGATTACAGACATGAGCCACTGCACCTAACTTATTTTAGTTTTGATAAAGACAAATAGATCAACTTATTTTATATATTTTGCTTTTAGTATTACACGTTAGAAACTGATATCTAACATAAGATTACGAAGCTTTATCCTATGTTTTCTTCTAAAAATTTTACAGCTATATTATAAAACATTTTGAGTTTATTTTTTGTATGTAATAAAAGCTGTAGAAATGGTTTTTATTTTTTACAATGTATATTCGTGATCTCAGAAATGTTTATGCAATACAAAATTATTCCCTAATAATTTTTCTTACAAAACCGACACATATGCATATGTATATTTATAAACATTAAAGCATTATATACAGATACACATATGTATATAAAACACAATGACAAATGATACATTATATATAAGCAAAATTTTAAGAATTAGCAACATAGTATGTTCACTTAATCAAATCTCTGCTCCATTACATATAAAGTTAAACAAAATATTTGGTTTTATGTATGTGTGTATGCTATATTTAATTCACACTACCATAAAAAATTTTCTTCATAGTAACATTAGTCAAGACTTACAAAAATCATGTGGAGTAGACACTATTATGTGCGTTATAAAAAAGTACCTGCTAATCAAAGATGATGAGACAGATACTCAAAGTCATAAATCTTTTAAGTGGAAGCAGTGGAAGACAAGCCCAGATGCCGCCTACTCTTTCCAACAGTCCATCATGATGGATTCAATCATTGTATCCATTAAATCTGGCAGCCACAATAAAACAGATGATCCTTTGGCCTATAGCTGTTTTAAAGTTCCTCAAACAAATCAACTAAACATTTCCAATTGTATTATCTTTTTTCTTCAAAACATAATTGCTTTTAAAAGTGGAAAGTAAGGAAAAAATAAATGATGAATTTTTATCAGAAAGCCTGCAAATCTGAATTGTAAAAAGCCAAACAAAACCTTCTTCCTCCTCAGTAGGGAATTCTCTTTAAAGTACACTAGAAAGTCATTCTTCTTATTAAATTTTAAGTACATGAGGCCTGACATTAATGGAACTCATTTAAGTGAACTTAACTGAATTTCTATACACATTTGATTTCCCCCCAACAACATGAATGCCTTCCTAAATGATCCCACAAAAGCAACATGACTGACATTATGTATCCTGGAGAGAGCAGCCATTCATTGATCAACATCAGTGGTTTTGGCAGACAGAGTCTCAGTCAGCACTTTGCCTCATGCCCAAAGAAAAGGTTATCTGGCAGAGATTAGAGATGAGAGGGGTGTTTGAATCTGGGAAGTCTATTTGGTGCAAGTACTGAACTCCACCAGAAGCCCAGGTCATTCCGTGTACTCATACGTGAATGATGTGTGCCACATAAATGCTTAATAGCCAATGCTCGCAATATGTGTCACTCCTAGTTTTATTACAGAGAGGGAATTAAAGTAATAATTTCAATAAACCCAAACCAGATTCAATTTCAATGTTTTCAGTGAATGATTATATTCTAAAAGAGGAAAAACATAACCCATACCTGCTCATTACTTTCTGGCTTATAATTTTAGTATGATGACAACTCATGACATTGTCGTAAACTTCATCTGGTTTTTTGGTAAAATACTTAAAAGATATTTGATTCTAATTAGTGGACTTAAAGTGTTTTTTAAAAAATGTTCAGAAACATTCATTTTTCCCCTAAATACTTACTGAATTTAATACCATAGGCTTGAGAATTATTAAATTAAGAAACACAGTGACAAGCAAATTATGCATTCCCTCTCAACTTAGTTTCTTCAACTAAAATTTGAAATAATAATACATCAATCTCAAATAAATGTTGTAAATATTGCTTGCTGGGGATTCTAGAGTGGCAGGATAGGGAAATTGTTGGATTTTTTTTCACAGCCAAACAACCATTTCACTGGTAAAAATTATTTAAAAACAAATAAGTCTCTGAAAATTATTGAAAGGACATATAGAAAATGGAGAAATATTTATTCAAGAAAATTTACTGAAGTCATTAAGAATAGCTAGAGTCCCAACACGTAAGCCATGACCTGTTCCCACATGTCCTCTCCCCAGCTGGGTAACAAAAATTTTACTCTGGGAAGGAGCGACTGCAAAGACAAGACAGAAGATCTCTCTCATACCAGCTCCTGACCTAGGGATTTGCTTGTATTCTGGGAGAGGCACGCCACCACTGTCTTTTGTCCTTTCCAGTCCTATATTATAGAAGTGCGGTTACAGGCAGGCGCAACTGAGAAGACAGGCCTTTCTTCCTCCCCCAGCCCTCACTCGTAGGATAAAGGCTCCACTCCAGGAATGAGAGTTCAAGAACACTGGGACACCAGTCACCACCAACACAGCTGTCTTGTAAGGTCTAAGTTCCACATAAGAAGGATAAAGCCAAGAAGGCCAGAGGCTAATATCATCTGCCTCCCAACCCAAGTGTCCATTCTTAGAGCAGCCGTCTCACTCCAGGAAAATCTGACCACTGCTTCCACTTCTAACAGCTTTGGTGCAGTGGAATAGATGTTCAGCCAAGGGGAGAGGCAGGCCATAAGCACATAGTAATCCACAGTTCTGTCTGAAAGAACTGACTTCATTTGGAAGATAACCTTAATAAGTTCATGCTTAATGATGTCCAAAAATCGGACACATTAATGATTAATTAAGAGGGGACTGGTGGTGCTATTGTTACTGCAGTAACAAGCAAAATGCCTAAGAAGCTAGAAAGAACCCTAGAAAGACACAGCCAGCAATAGTTTTTTTGGTATCGCACTATTTCTTGGGGTTCTGAAAGTTGTACTTATGTGCTCAGGAGCAGAGTCCCCACATGATGAAGACTGGAAAGTATATCCAAAGTCATATACAGATCTAATAACCAAACAGACTACCTATTAGCTTGAGTGGCTTGAACATTTGCTAACTGCTCACCAAACACTGGCTGAACAATAAAATCACACTAATTACTAGTGGTTTGGAAGACTGTTCACACACCCAAGACTGCATATCCTCAAGAATGACGAGGAAACAATCTTGAGATACTCGTCCTAAACTGCACAAACTGTGAAAACAGTCTGCAAGCTACATACATATCCAACAGTAAAGGTGAAAAGATGACTACCTATGGTGGCTTGAACACAACCTTTCAGTAATAAGTGGGAAGGGAAAAATATCTGAGTAGGGCCATTAGAGATTGTATACTACAGAGGAAATAGACTTTAGAAAACTGATCTAAGTAAATATAAGCAAAGAACAAATAAAAACATAAGCCTCAAGATAAAGGGAGAGTTCCACACCCAGAGACGCTACAGTATATTTTCTAAAATGTCTATGCTTCAAAAAAAAAATTATAAGGCATGTAGAGAAACAGGAAAACATGACCCATACATTGAAAAATTTTTAAAGTGCATAGTAGAAACTAACTTTACCAGATGTTGAAACTGGCTGACAAATACTTCAAGTAACTAATATAAATAAATTTAATGACCTAAAAAGAACCATGTTTAGAAAAATTAAAGAAAGATATAATAAGAATGTTTCATCGATAGGAGCCACACCAAAGAAAAATAAATCATTCTATCAAAAAAACCTACATGCACTTGGATGTTCATTGCAACATTATTTACAATAGTTAAGACATTAAAGTCAATATAAGTGCCACCAACAGTGGATTGGATAAAGAAAATGTGGTACATATACACCATGGAATACAATGCAACTATAAAAAAGGAAGAAATCATTTCCTTTGCAGCAACATGGATGCCACTGGAGGACCATATTTTAAACAAATTACATAACTCAAGAAGAGAAAACCAAATACTACATGTTCTCACTTACAAGTGGGAGCTGAGCATTGGGTGCACATGGACACAAAGATGGAAATAATAGATACAAGAGACTACTACAGGGAAAGAATACAAGTAGCAGTTAAAAAACTACTTATTGGGTATTATGCTCACTATCTGGGTGATGGGATCATTCATAGCCCAACCCTTAGTGTAATGCAATATACCCATGTAAAAAACCTGCACATGTAACCCCTTGGATCTAAAATAAACGTTGAATTTTTTTAAAAAAAGAGAACCACCAACAAAGGAATAGGATTTTTAAAATGCATATGTAGGGAATTCTGGAGGTGAAAACTACAATTACCAAAACATAAACCTGATGAAAGTAGACCAGCAATATATTTGAGGTGAACAATAGAATTAATTTGAAAGTAGGTTAAAAGAAATGATATATTCTAAGCAACAGCTAGAAAAAGAATGGAATAAAAATGAGCAACCTCAGAGACATGTGAGACACCACTGGGAACACCCATATACATGTAATGAGAATATAAAAAGGAATGGAAAGCAGAAAAGATGTTTGAAGAAATAAGAAAGTTAAAAATAGCCCAATTTGATGAAAAAATAATGTATAAATTTGAGAAGCTTAATGTATCTCAAGAAGAATAAACACAAAGAGATCTAAACTCAACATATCTTAGACAAAATGTTAAAAGACATGAAAAATTTTGAAGGCTGCAAGAGGAAAATACTCAACACATACAAAGGAACCAAAATAAAATTAACAATGAACTTTTCATCTGAAAAAGGGGAACCAGAAGGTTGTGGAATGCCATGGTGTGGAATACCATATTCTAAGTGCTAAAAGAAATACGGAAATTCAATGAAGAATCCAATGGCCGACAAAACCATTTATGAAAAATGAAGGCTAACCAAAGATATTCCCAATAAACAAAAACAGAGAATTCATGAATAGGAGACCTGCTGCAATGGTGTGAATGTTTCCTCTGAAACTCATTTGGAAATGTATTGCTGTGATGATGACTGTTAAGAGGTTACTAGTCCATGAAGGCTGGGCCCTCATGAATATATCAGTGTCATCATCACATTCCTTACTCTGAGAATGGGTTGTTATAAAAGCAAGTTCAATACACTTTTGCTCTGTAGCACTCTCTTCACCTTCTGCCCTTCGCCATGAGATGATACAACACAAAGGCCTTCACCAAATGTTGGTGTCAAGCTCTTGGACTTCACAACCTCCTGAAGCATAAGCCAAATAAATTTCTATTTTTTATGAATTATGTAGTCTGTGGTATTCTGTGATAGCAACATAAAATAAACTAGACATCTGCTTTACAACAAATACTAAAATAAATGTTACAGACTGAAAGGAAGTAATACCAAACAATAATTGAAATCCCTAAGAAAAACACAGAATTCCAGTAAAAAAGAAATGTGTAGATAATGGTAAAAACCATTGCAGTATAACTGCAAATGTCTTTTTCCTTATTTTCTTAATTGATTTTAAAAATTCTTACATAATACCTACATAATTATGTTGCTAAATCTATACTGCATTAAAATTTAATGTACTAGACAATAGAAACACACAATAGGGGAATAAGAATGAACCTATATTGGCAATGAAGCCGTAGAGGAAATGACACCAAATGATAACTCTAGTCCATGGAATAAAGAAAACCAAAATTGGTAAATTGAAATGTTAACAATAGAAAAACTGCATAAATATATATGCACTTCTCTTTCTTTTTACCTACTTTCAAAGACATAATATATGTCAATAATTATAGCAATTTGTTATGTGATTGATAATATGTAGACATGAGTACAAATAATAGTACAGAAACTGGAAGGCATGGACCCAAACAGAAATAAGATTGTTATGTCTTACTGAAATTAGACTAATATAAATATGAAGTAGATTCTAATAAGTTAAGGTATATATTATAAGTCTTAGAACAACCACTAAGAAAAATAGTTCAATGACTATTTTGTAAAATAAATTAAATAAATTTTTGTAACATGATTAGAATAGTACCTGGAACATAAAAAGTTCTGTATTAGAAATGTGTATTACTATTCATATTATCATTTTAGTCTCATGAGGGCTAAAAATAATAATTTTCACTGTAAAATTATTACACTTTAAAAACATAAAAATGAATTTGCCTTCTCAAAGTTGTGTCTGGAAGAAGAGAAGAGTGGTGAACTGTGAAGATGTTTTTTCCCTTTAGAGAATTATGGGTTAGGAGGGGCCTGAGGAGTTCAGATCATAGATGAGAAACATTGAGGTAATGCCCTTTCTTGAACCTGTGATGACAGTACTGAAAAACATTTCCTGGACATTTGACTTGTGCCTTGAAACCATTTGAGTATAAATCTAAGGATAGATTTCTGAACACATTATGAAACATTTCATATTCTGGGACTTAGTTCCATTTGCCTATTCTCCAATAATTTGTATAAAAATTCTATTGTTGGCCGGGCGCGGTGGCTCAAGTCTGTAATCCCAGCACTTTGGGAGGCCGAGGCGGGTGGATCACGAGGTCGATATATCGAGACCATCCTGGTCAACATGGTGAAACCCCGTCTCTACTAAAAATACAAAAAATTAGCTGGGCATGGTGGCTCGTGCCTGTAATCCCAGCTACTCAGGAGGCTGAGGCAGGAGAATTGCCTGAACCCAGGAGGCGGAGGTTGCAGTGAGCCGAGATCGCGCTATTGCACTCCATCCTGGGTAACAAGAGCAAAACTCCGTCTCAAAAAAAAAAAAAATCTATTGTTGGAATTATAGGCAGGCTTTTGTCTAGCAATCCGAATCCCGTTAATTTCTATAGAGCTAGAAGCTTGAGCCTTTTTGAAAACTAATTTGTTTCCTTATACAATTTATATAAAGTTCAAGGGAACCAGAAAAGTAAAGTTTTGAAGGAAATGAGACTTGTTGAATTAACAGTGAGTGAAACATTAGCCTGCGTAAAATCACCGGTAAAAATAATTGGAGATTAACTCAAATATTTCTAGTAACAGTAGAAAAAATAAGCGTTACATTTAACTTATCTAGGCAAATATCTTATCACATCTGTATTAGGTAATTTTCTTCTGGACGTCTCACAATATTGTTTTGAAGTGAATGCTTTGTGGTTTAATCATTTGGGGAAAATTAAATGTTTTAAACTTTGGGCAAGAAAGTATTATATGTGTAATAATTATAGAGTGAAAGAAAATTTGTCAAGTTATCTGACTTGTTTTAAAATCTCTGATTTCATAATTTTTTAAAAAATTAGATACAGACTCTCTCCAGGCTGTAGTGCTGATAGTCATAGTCATAGCATAGTCATATGCTGTACCAAACTCATAGCAAGGGCAATCATAGCTCAGTTCACTGCAGCCTTGAACTCCTGGACTGAAGTCATTTTCCCACTTCAACCTCTTGAGTAGCTGGAACAACAGGCACATGTTGCTGGGCCTGGAAAGTTTAAAAAGAAATTTTCTGAGACAAGGTCTCACCATTTTACCCAGGCTGGCCTCAAACTGCTGGCCTCAAGTAATCCTTCTCCCTCAGCCTCCTGAATAGATGGGATTACAGGCATGACAATACACCTAGTGTAATATTTTACTTTCCCAATTATTGTGAATTATGTCTTCTGTTGTCCTACTGTAGTGTTTATGTTAAAAAAAAAAAAAAAAGAAGAAGTGGATTAAAGATACTCTTTCTATGGATTGCAAAGGTAGAATGTTATACATTTAACAAAGCCTCCTGGTAATACTAAAAAACTATGACATCACTTAAAATATTTCCATAAGGTTTTTCTTACAAACATGATCATGAATAAATTATCATCACATTGTTTATTATATAGTTTGTTTTTCTACTTGGTACAAAATTTAAAGTGAATTCGTTGTTACTTCAAAATGTATTTCTCCAGAAAAAAACTAATACCTTATGTAAGTGCCATGATGTTCTGCACCCCAGATGTGTGCAGCATTATTCTGATTGTCTACAGCTTCACATTTGATAAGTCATTATGCTAACCAATCTGACACAATGCATTTCTATTTTAATTAATTTCAAATTTTAATTTAGATTCAGAGGGCACATGTGCAAGTTTGTTATGTGGGTATGTTGTGTGATGTTAAGGTTTGGGGTACAAAAAAAATCCCATCGCCTAGATAGTGAGCACAGTAGCCAACAGATAGTTTTTCAGCCCTTACCCCTTTGCCCTCTCCCCACTCCAGGAGTCTCCAGTATCTGGCGCTGCCATCTTTGTGTCCATGTGTACCCAATGTTTAGCACTTACTTATAAGTGAGAACATGCAGTATTTGGTTTTCTGTTCCTGCATTAATTTGCTTAGGATAATGGCCTCCAGCTGCATTCATGTTGCTGCAAAGGACAAGATTTTATTCTGTTTTATGGCCAGTATTCCATAGTGAATATGCAGTTTCTTTATTCAGTTCACCATTGTTAGGCACTTATGTTTATTCCATGTCTTTGCTATTGTAAGTAGTGCTGCAATGAACGTATGAGTACCAGTGTCTTTGGTAAATAATTTACTTCACTTTGGGTATATATCTAGTAATTGGATTCCTGGGTTGAATGCTGATTCTGTTTTTGGTTCCTTGTGAAATATTCAAACTGCTTTCCACAGTGGTTGGGCTAATTTACATTCCCAGCAACAGTGTTTAAGTGCTCCCTTTTCTCCGCAGGCTCGCCAGCATGCTATTTTTTGTCTTTTTAATAATAAACTTGCAATAATGTGTGTACTAATTTCTCCTTATTTTGTTTAATTTTATTCCGATCACAACTTGTACTATGCTAATGTCAGGTGATCTCAATTGTCAGCGTCTTCTCTGAGACAAATGAGAGACAAAGACACATTCTATACTGTGCTTGCCAGGATTTTATAACAAATTCCAGTAATAGGACAACATCTACACCTAGGATTTATTTTAAATGCAAAATTTTACATTTGTTTATATGAGTATGTGTGATGATCAGCCACTCCCACCCGTGGCTCATTGCCTTATGCCAAAAATGAATTGGGCACTTTAAGTAGTCCACCTGCAATTGGATAATTGCAACAAAGACAATGGCCAGTCTTTAGGCTGTTGTTTAGCTGGCAGTGATCATACTTACCCTAAACAAAAGGGAAGGGAGTCATCTTCAAATAAATGTGTTCAAAGCCAGCATTTCAGTGATAGACAAACTTTTTAAAAATAAGCCAGTATTCATATACTACAAAGTATGCCTTTTCAGAGTCATAACGTAATCTTTCTAGCCTCTTGACTATTAACACCTCTTGGCTGGAGTTCACACACTCACTGAGACAATTACTTTGAGTGGAGCTTTGCAACTTTATATTCAAGTTTCTTAAAACAGTTGGGGAATTCTTAAAATGATATATTTTTTTCTTCATGTGTTTGTTCTTATTGTTAGTTCTCTCTTCCATTCTTGGTCAGTCACAATAATATTTTCATAATTTGGAATACGTTTTCAGCACATTTTAAAGCCTTGCTTTATTATGAAATAAATGAGCAAGTTGTGGGTCAATAGTGACAATCAAACACAGAGACAGATAAGAACATCAGTAGGAAGCAGCTATAATTGTATACAAGGCTTCCATCTCCTGGCTAAGTTTCTCACTTTAGTTCTGTATAACAATCTAGGTGAACAAATGCCACAGTGGCAAAGAGAATCAGTTCCTAAGGAGCCTTGCAAGGCTTCGTTATAATTTTGTTTCACTGCTAACAGTTAAAAATGACCACAAAAACAAAAATATTCGTCGGAAAATATGCTGACCTGTTGCCACCCTCTGTGGCTCATTGGATTCTAATCTAAATTATACACATTTGATTGTCCCCCTTAAAATTTTAGAGTTCCCAATATAGTAAAGTGGAATTTGTTTTGTTTAATAAAAATATTGCCAGATAGCAACTGTCAGTTAGAAAATTAGATTTAATTTCCCTTTGTGAGTAATTAGCTGTTAGTGTCTCGGCTCTCTTTATGCATATAATTAACTTCTCTAATCAAATATAACTTCTCTGGTGTTGAAGATAATACTACAAGTTTTGTCATCAAATATTACTCTTCTGTTTCATGACAAACTTAAGAATAAACTCTTTACTATTTTCTACTTATGGGATTTTTACATGCAAATAGCAAACAAACAGGAAAGATTGTAAGGAGTTTCTAATGGCAAGGTTTCTTTGTTTAGGGAGGTATTTCATTTCCAGATTTCTGTTTTAAATATGCCACTGAGGCTCTGAAATTGTAATCAGATATGTAAAAATTTGGACGTGAGCAGGTGTTTGACTGTTCAGCTCTGCACTGTGCCTCCTGGTCACCCTGAGCATCACTTACACCAAAACCATTCAACTCAAGTCTGGCTCATCACCCGTGATTCTGGGCTGGAACTCAGAGATAGATCTATATGACAGAAGTTTCTGTTTAAGACGTGAAAAATTTAGCTACACTGTTTAACTTAGTGACATATAATTTTAAAAAAGTAATTGAATATTTAACCTATACATTTAATTTGTGTGGAGGCATGATCTTTTAAGCAGAAAATTAATTAATACTTATTTCTGAATTAGCTATGTAATCATTCTTAACTGGTGATCGTCTGCTTTAGGTATTAGCAACCTCCATAAGATCTCAACAAAATATGTAAAATACTGTATGGCTATTATGTTTGATATTGGAAAATCAGTAATCACAAAAACAGCTTTAAAAATTATTGCTCATTGAAAACATGCCAGTCCTATTAATATTGTCTGTATAGATTTTGCTCAACTAAGAAAAATCACTGCTGTCCCAAGCAAATAATGCGGGAAGTGCAAAAGTTATTATAACAAATACGAGTATTCTGCTCTGATCTAATTAAACAATTGCAAATCTTATAAGTTACTTTTACTAGACCCAATACTAGATTATGGCTGTCAGCTACAAATACTCAAAAAGAAAAGTATATTTAGAGAATAATTTATTTTGCAGCATTTCTAGCTTTACCTAAAAAAATCATTTCAAAGTTTTTGCCTTGAATACTGTGAGAAAAAGTTTATTATCTGTTTAGAATAAAAATAGGAAAATAATCTGAATTTATATTTAAAAAATACATAACCCTCCAATTTATTTCCTTAGCATTACAAAATATTTTATTCAATATTAATTGACTGCTTACATTAGTATCTAATTTCTTTGTTTTGCCATAATAAATAAGCTATCATCTAAAGATTAATTTACTTATATATAATCCATTCTCAAAATTAAAAATATTTAACACTGTCATGATTTAGACAAAAAATTAATTTTTGTGGATTTAGTAAATGTTCTAAGCATGTGTTTTTAATAGACATGTACATCTAAATGTGAGGAAAAAAACAAAAAAATGTACTGCCAATAAAATGACTTTTTTCCACAATGTGAATTATTAATTATGACATACAATATACTTCATGGTTGTGTACTTGGGAAATATAAACTCATTTTCTATTCGTGTCAACACACCATAATTAATAAATAAAATTTTCTCTGCTAGACTTTATTCCAAAGCCAAACAAATTATTTTAGATATTCAGACACTTCTATTAATGTAGATAATTTAGAGTTGACCTTGTGAGTGTGTGTTTAGACCTTTTTATAGATAAATTATACTTAATCATTTTGGTTATACTTATTAAATAGAAATATAAACCAACAAGAAATAATATAATTTTAAATTTCCTTTAAAAATTAATATCTCTGAATATATGGCATGACAAATAACTGAATAAGACAAAATAATTCTGATTTTATTCTTGTAGTATTAAAATATGCAAATAGGAAAGAATGGGATTTGCTTCAGCTTTCTAGCAAATATATTACTATTAATGTATATTCAATATACAATCAAGGGAGAAATTTGCCTTGTAGTTCTGGTGAGCTAATAATTCAAATTTTTATAAAGTTTTCAGTTCTCACATTAAGAGGAAATTTTAGAGTAAAAACAAAAACACTACTTTGATACTTATCTTCACTTCCACAAATAAAGAAAAGCAATACGAAATTCAACGGTGACATTCAATGAATGTCCCAGTTACTTCAAAAATAATTGCCAGGATGTACCACAGTCATTTGAATTATATAACTCTCTTAATCAAGTTTTCTCAGTCATTTACTGACAGTGCTTATATTCTCCTAAAGCCAGTTACAGGAATAAGACACTGCATAGCTATAAATTGTGATCTGTTTTTATAAAAGTGTCATGATGTAGTCTAACATCCTCTATAAACTATATGAAGCTTCAGAAAAAGGACAGAGTCAAAATTGTGTTTTATGGAATATTTTCTCATAGAACAAAATTATACACTTGTGCTCTCAACTGTTTAACCTTAAAATTACCTTTATGTTTACTAAATAATCATGGATTAAGCAGGCACCAAAAATGTTAAGAAGTGTAATTTGTATAAAATGGAACTTCTGACTTAGAGGAATTTATTAACTTGATTTGGGATATAATCTATTCACAAAAACATTAAATGGTAGAAGATTGTGGACAGCATGAGTATTGGAAAGACTAATGTTGCATTATTAGAATTATTTTAATAATAAGAGTAGAGTGGACTTAGAGTTCAATGAAAGATTTATGTGAAATTTGAGTTCAGTTGAATTTTATGGAATGATGAAAAGACTTGATGGATTAAAGAGAAAAGTGGTAAGCATTCCAGAAAGTGCAGCACAGAAGAAAATCCAAGAAATCAGGTTTATTTGGGCATGTGAGTCTTTCAAAAACCGAGTTGAGGAGTGGTGACAGGTAAGCTGTATCCAAATTAAGAATAGATAGAAAAGTCGACTTGAAAAGTTTGATCTTTTTCTCTTGAGAATAAGGATTTTTCATCACTCTAAGCAGATAAATGATAGTGATGGGATATCTTTGGGGTCTGTGTTTGGGGAAATTGACTTCTGCATCAACAAGTAGACAGAATTTCCAAATTAAGCTTATATGTGTACCAAGAAAGGAAGAGAGATTGTCTTCGAATACCTATTCTTTCTTCCCTGAACAATACATTTGTTTCCTAAATCTCCTCTGCCCCCCTACGCAAGTCAGTTCTTATTTACCTGAATTTAGTACGAAGAGAGTCATGACTAATAAACTCAAAAGCCAAAAATAATTTTGGCTTGGCTTTGTAATGCTTAGAAAGATTTATTAAGTCCTATTTATTTTATCAGTTTCTTCTGTTGCACTGATATTAAGATGCACTTCATAGGTTTGCCTTATATTGTAGCCATATCAGGCTTTTTGCCATTTTCTGAACATACCATCTGCTAAGCTGCTTCTGCACATGGGTCTCTGCAAGTCTCATGCCAGCAATATTAATTTTAACTACTATTACATTCTCTAATGTGCCAACCACTGTGCCAAGTGCTTTTCATTTATCAGCTCATATAATCCTTACAATAATCCTATTTTTGAAAATGAGGTAATTGAGACCCAGAGAAATCAGTAACTAATTCCATTCCACACTAGGTCATGACATCATTGAGAGATTATTCTATATATTCATCTTTCTTTTACTAGTGACTGTCATAGTGGTACTAAATGTTGGCTAATTAAATACATAATGGTGGAGGAGGAAAATATAGGTAATTGTGCTAACCTTGAAAGGGCCAACATTATGTAAAATGATATCATACTTATGTGGACACGATCTGAAAGTTAGGGAATGTAATATTCATGAGAAAGACCAGTAGCAATCTAGCAAATTAGTAAAGTTAGGATGTGATTATTAGAGATCAGTCTTGCTGCACATCATCAACCTTTATGCAGAGCCATATCTTAGAATTCACTATTACTGAAAAATTTCATTTTTAATATTTTAAACTATGAAATGGCACTTTCTGACCAAAACATTCAATGCTAATAAATATCTCTCCCTTGTTTAGTTTGCAGTCTATCAAGATATGCCATGCTTTTCTCTATGATTTTCTCCAGGGAAACATAGTCTCCTTATTCTAATTCCCCACTCAGACTGGTGATGAGTTGGCCTACTAGCTCGTTAATGATCTCATAATCACAGTTTTTGTTTCCTTCTGCTGCCCTCATCACCCAGTCCCTAACTCCAGTTAAATATTGCAATTTGTTACCTATCTTATTGCTCTAGGAAAGTAAAAACTTCTGGGAAAAAATGCAATAATTTGGGGGTGGCAGATAGATACAATTTCAATATCATTGTTTTCAGTTTTAGGTTTAGTTGAATCAGTGCTTGTCAATCCCTTTTAAAAATGTATTTGTGTCCTGTTTTAACTCAGAGGACTTTTTAATAACCCTGAAAATCTCTTTGCTTCCTTACCAAACTTTAAAACTGTTATTCTTAGAATTAATACACCTCTGACTTCCTTGACCAAACTCTTGGCCTACATTTCTGCAATGCTTATTATGCCTTTATCTTACCTTTGTCTTACTTATTCCAAAACCTCTGGAATTTAACACGTTCTCTAGACTATCACAATAATAGCAAACATTCCCTTGAATCAATAAATATAATCACTAGGGAGTTAATGTAAATGAGATAGATAAAAAATTGGTAGTTGGAAGTTGGGGTAAGATATTAAATCTGAAGATGGACAAGAGAAGTAGCAAGAAATGCATTGACAAGTTGAATGTAAGTGCTTGAAATGAGGCTGACGTCTATCACCAGAAATGACAATTTCTGATTTGTAACTATAATCAGTGAATCCTTTAGATTATGTTTTATGAAGAAACAGCACAATGATGCCTTCTTTAAGTTCTAGTTTTAAAGAAACGAGAGAATGTAGTCCATGAGAGGGAATGCAGTGAATATTCTACAGAGATTAGAGTACAATAAAATGTGTGGTAGCACAAGACAGTTAGATGATACCATATCCTCTCTTTTTGTTGAAATTTCTGGGCACAGAAGCCCTGACATTAACAGAAATTTCCTCTTAATTTGAAAAGAATTACTTGAACAAATTGCAAATATAGACTAGCAGTGGATACCGAGAGCTATTTTTAACTTTATTTTATGTTTTTACTACAGAAGGAAGAAGAGAATTTTAAAAATAGACCCACTGATTCTATATTAGATTATCGTTCATACTTTTCATACATCTTTTTTAATCCTCCTAATTTCTAGTTACATAAGACATTATTATCTTCTTCTTTCCAAGTGAGAAAATGTATACTCAGAAAAATAATTTGCTTAAGGCCATTTATTACATAGTAGAATTGGAATCCCAATGCTAATTTGCTTGATCAAAAACCGTATTAGCTTTGTCCATTATGCTGTACCAACTGAGAAAGGAGCTTTCATTTTCCTTTAGGGGCATGGATAAAATGAAGGATTAGAAAAGTTATTGAGAAATTTTAAGCAGTTTTCCTTGTTTAATGTTAAGTGATAGCAGGACATTTTCTAAATGATGAAACAAAAAAGAACGAGTTACTAGTTAGAGTTTAAGGAGGACCAAAACTTTAAAACAAGTAATATAAGTGAGCACAGGTGTTTTCACATTGCATCTCTCTATTTAATCTTCTTTAAATCCTGGTAAAAATAATAATTTCTACTAAGATTTTTATGCAAACTTTGGTAATTAATATTTACTTAAATATTTGCACTCTGATGTAAGAATTTATTTTTGAGTTAAAAACTTAGTGACCTGGAGGATATTATGTTGAGAATTCAGGATGTTGAAACAAATTGCACTGTCCATGTCACCATCTCTGTTATTAATTTATTTCTATAAAGGTGAAGCATAGTCAAAATGGATATCATCAGTGACTTTGAAATAAGAACAAGAGAATATTTGTCACATTAAGATTCTTCCACTTTAAAACAAAGATGTCTAATTGATGTATTTATTTTATCTTGGAGTGTATATTTTATTCTACTGATTACATGTACCTGATCACTTTTAAAAACTAACTTACTCATACTATCACCACCTCTTGCATTACATCTTTCTTTGATGAACTTAAAAGTATGGCTCTCAAGACTAATTTTGTACTTATTTAAACCTTTGATTATTTATTTTCATGGTTTACAATGTCCCAACTAAGAATCAGCAGCAGCACATATGCGTACAATGGAAATAAATAATGCTGCTTTATCCTCAGGAGGAAATATCTATGCAAAAATAAAACTATCAAAAGGCTGTAAACATTACATACTAACTGTAAGCACTCTTTTTTTTTCCACTTCCAGTGAATTAAATAGTATTTAAAATACTTGAATTGTCTTTATTAACAAAACCAATAAATTCAATGTGATTATTGAACATCTAATATGTGTGGAAACTTAAAAAAAAAGTGTCATTATTTACAATCACCTCTCTTTTCTGCCTTCTAAGAGATAAGGTGACTTTGGTTGCTAAGGTTGTATTGAGTGATTGACTGGTTCGAAAGGAGAATTAGAGAAGTCAAGAAAAGGCTAAGTTGTGCCAAATGGGGATAGAATGGAACAAGGCACAAAGAAAGTGAAGTAATGTGAACAAAAAGAGCAGTAGATCACAAGTTAGTGAAATTTTGCTGAGAAAAAATACATTCTGAAAGAAGTGGAGCTTTTAAAAGGAGTGAAATACTAAAAAACAATATTTTTGTGAGTGAAGTTTTATTGTTGATACTTTGACATTCTCTCTAACCTGAAAAAATTAGTACAACATGGACTCTCCTTTTGAAGGCTATGGACTATAGGAGTTTCTGTATATGTGTGTGTGAATGTGCACCAGTATACATGTATATGTTTTTGTCTGTCCACAATTACATTAATATTAGCCTCTAAAGATGATTAGACAAGTATCAGATATTATGTGATGTTTAAATTAAAGACAGTGACAATCTAAGATACTTTATTAGATATAGCATAAATCATGATATATATTTGTATCTATTATTATGCATGTATTTATAAATATGTCAGAATCTAAAATGAGCTTAATTTCAAATTTCCAATTGATTGGCATGAAAGTTTACACTTGCTATTCTTTTTAAATTGTGGACTCTTTGAACAAACTACTATATTATTAAGAAATGACAAATTTATTTCAGTAGATATTTAACCATAAGTGATTATTCTGCACTTATTTTATTTCAGGTTTATGTTTTCTCCTATCTTTCTTGTAATTGGTGGTAGCATAAATACCAAACATAAGTGCTAAAAGAGTATTTAATTCTCTCATTGCCATGTAAAATATTTTATAAATTCTTACAGAGTTTCTGTAACATATTATTTACTATTCACATTTACAAATATTTGTACAGTTGTCTTATCATTTACATATCTAACTATCTTTCTAAAACAATTTAGCATAAACACACATATTTAAATTTATATAAAATGGAAATGTCTCATTTTCATGGTAAACAAGAGGAAAATATACATGTGGCTACTCAACTACCTAAATTAGATAGATAAATTTAACTATACAGCTTTTACCATCCAGTGGATTCAACGTTTGTGTTAAAATCACTGAGTTTTCCCTATCCAGTCTATCATCGATAGGGAAAACTCAGTGATTTTAACACAAAATGAAAATACATGGACACAGGGAGGGGAGCACTACACACTGGGGTCCGTTGGGGGGAAATGGGGGAGGGACAAGGGGTGGGGAAGTGGGGAGAGATAGCATGGGGAGAAATGACAGATACAGGTGAGGGGAAGGAAGGCAGCAAACCACACTGCCATGTGTGTACCTATGCAACAATCTTGCATGTTCTTCACATGTACCCCAAAACTTAAAATACAATAAAAAAAACACTGAGTTTTACATGGTTGAATTTTTTAAAGACTTAGAGTTATCCAGACTTACAGTAATACTCCATACTTGACTCTATATGATTCTGAAATCTGTAAATACAAATGTATTATATAAATACATGCACTATTAATTTTTCATGGTGAAGATTAGAAGGAATGGATGAAATATAAAATGACTGGAAATCAGTAAGCCTTGGTAATAGATCAACTTAGCACATAATTTCCTTCCTTGGCATACTCATGTATTTTCAGGCCAAGTGACTTTTTTTCACTATCAACTTTTGTTGTATTATGGTATATAATTTAACAGTACAAAATAGCAACTAAATATTTTATATGAATATACTTGTCTTACACTTTATTTTGTTTACATTGTGTTTACATTGTGTTTCTTTTATTGAAATAATCACAGCTTTCAAGTTTAAATTAGACAAGTGCAGGAGTCTCTTGGCATTGAGGCACTTAACATGAAATTTCAGATATTCATAATCAATCTTAAAGTAATGTGACAAATAGTAATCAGTAATTTTAGTAAACTACAAATTTGAATCACTCCTGAATTGAGGCTTTTATTGATAAAGAAGTTGATGGTCTACCTAGAAAATTCATCTCAGGGCTTCTTTGATGTTCTTCACTTATTACATGCAGATTTTATGCTTATTTTTCTCAAGGTTGAGCTCAGGAAACAGAAAGCACACTGGCTTTCTGTTTCAGCAGAAAGTGATCTAACAGAGTTAATGAAGAATATATAGACATGTTACAAAGACAGCAGTAGTGAGCTTGTGTGGGTCTCAAGGAGAGACTCTCTGAACCTTCAGTACTAACCCATCAAGGAAGCTACTCATTCTGTCATCAGAAGGGCAAGAAAGCTAGAAACCACCACTAGAACAATATAGTTCAGGACTACACCACCACAGTTGCAATCCAGGAAGCTGCTTCTACATCCATAGCCATTGCTTCTTGACACCCATGGGGTTTGTGATGGGATGCTGAAAATCTGTGGCAGAAAAAATTTTCATGGCTAAGAGTGAAACCATAAGTGCTAGGAGATAGCCCAAATAATTAATGAGATAGCATCTTCTTTATCTATTGGCATTGATTCTTGTGAAGTACATCCAATTGTTGAAACCTAATTTGCATTCAGAACTCTAGCTATGAGACTTTTGGGAATATAGATGTTTTAGCCTGTGGAACGCAGGCAAGTGTATTAGAAGGGAATGGATGCTGAGAGGCAACTGATCATATTCTACCAAAATGCTGGACTTATATTTAGAATTTGAAAATTTTATAAAAATCTTAGAATGATTCTTCTTGAATGTTAAGAATATTCTATCATACTTAATAATGTACTGTATTTAAACTCAATTTAAGGAAAAAGGAATGGTAAGGAGTGGGTGAAACTTTCCTTTCTTTACTGCTTTGATGTAAATGGACTGAATCCTTCAAGATGATTTGTGGTGATGGGTATCCATGGTTTATCTAATCTGTTACATTTAAACTTGATAATATGATATACAACATACATAATTTATTACTATATTATATACATTTAATTCAAAATAGTTCTTGATAGCACTCACTCAAAAATATTGTTATAATAGTGATGTGTGATTAAAAATATCTAGAGATCACTGGCCAAAACTAATGTATTTTAGCCATATCCATCACTAAATTATTCTGGTAACCCTTGCATGCCCTATACCTGTTCTAGAAAAAGTGTAAAGATTTTCAGACAAGATTACTCTTTTTCTATATAATTTGGGTGTAGGCTTTATTTAGCATGGGATACTGTTTTTTTTTTTTTTTTTTTTTTCCTTCTCAGCGTCTGGTAATAGTGTGCACCAACATAAAGCACCCTGTACATTCTATGCCTGAAAAATAGCAGGCTAAAAAAGGGAGGAGGGAAATGTTCTTCAGCCCTGTTTTATTTTCGCACAAAAGTGGCCAAAAAACACAGTCTTCATCTCCTGATTTCTCGAGCATAGTTTCCAGCTCTCAATCAAACAAGCAGGACTCAGAAGCCATTCGGAGCTCCCTGTTCTTTGGCAGATGCATACTTGTCCCTTTCCTGGTGGAGCTGCACATATTGTCTGCAATATACAACTAGATGTATAATGGCTTTTTTGCAACCTTGGATTGTTCTCTGGGCTCTGGCCACCTACACTGAGCAATAAGGGGACAAAATTGAAGAAGCTTTTTAGCTTTTATAGCTTATTGATTTTTATATTTTCTGATGTATTAGAGCAATTTTTCAAACGTATCCTCCTTACCTTGATATCTTGAGTGTGGAGAGAGGATTTCACATTTATTAGCTTTTCTTTGGTAAAAATAAATAAATAAATAAATAACATATATATATATATATATATATATATATATATATATATATATATCGTCTCAATGTTATCTCAGAGATATAAATGGTTTGGTATAAAAAAATCAATTCTCAGAGTAAAATTCAAAGACTGTGTGAAAGTGTTACATAAAAAACAGACAACAAGGAACATACCCTTTCCAACCAGGTAACAAAGATGGTTTTGAAAAGTACAGTTTCTGGAAGGCAGTTAAATTCAGAGATGCTCAATACTTTTCAAGTAGAAAAGTTATATCAAAATGGAGACCATATAATGTGGTGAATACTTTTTTTATTATCTCTGATCATCCGTGACAGCATTAAAGAAAGAAGTGCAGCAGAAATGACTTCTCCAATGGGAGTAGTCTTTGCTCAGAACTCAGACGTTGAGACAAAAGATGAAGCATTTCATGGTAAAGATTCTTTGAAGCTTTGCGTTTTAAAATACTAAGTGAAAAAGAAAATTATTTTGTGATATCTTAGTTCACTGTCTCATAAAAATAATTAATTTCCCTCTATTTCCAAAACAGTTTATTGCTTTATAGTTAGGAATTTAACATGAACATTTAGGACTTAATCCTAAATTTATTTAGGATTAGGTTACATACTCTCCTTTTTGGAAAATAAACTCTATAATGCATTATTGTTGTTAAGAACCCTCAAAAACATGTATTTAGAGAAGAAAATTAAAATATCCAGGGATTTTTAGAAACTACAAATATTCTTATCCTTCACAATGTCTCCTATTATTTTGATATAATGATTGAAATTTATCAAAATTTATTTTTCTCGAGGGCATTTTTTTTCAAGGGTTAAATATTACAACTGAGAGAGTAAATTAAGTTGAATGTATTATTGATTTAAAACAAACTGCGATTTTAGATTTGTTTCTTACTTGCATTTGCAGTGATCTAAAATGCTAGATGTATGATAAACTTTCTTTGATGAAGGGAGTAGGAAAGATAAATGTAAAAGACAGTGCCATGTCAACTATTGCGTGAACTTAATAAGTTACTAAATCTCCCTGAGGATCAATTATTTCATCTGTAAATTGGGGATATGATAAACACAGGGTTGTTTCAAGATCAAATAATGTAACCAAGATGAAACACAAACACTCAATCAGGAATGCACTGTGAGACAAAAAAAAAAAAAAAAGACCATATATTATTTTCTTGATTGTTCCATCTCATTGCTTATGAATTTATATGATTCAGAGGGTACTGCATTTCAAAATAGGGTTGATGGCTATTAGAGTGATGTAAATGATGAGAGATGCAAATCAAGGGCTCTAAACTCATCCCAGGTTAAAGGCTGGGACTGCCTGAAGGAAAGAGAAGATAGATTCTGGAAGAAAAATGTGAGGAAAGGAATAGACAATTTCAATTTCAACTGCATTCTACTTTTATCTAAGACTTATTCTGAGCTTTGCTTTCATATGTGCAGACTTTAAATTTTTTTTTTTTTTTTTAACAGATAGAGGCAGTGAAGGCTCAAGTTGCTGTGGCATGGTTTAGAAGCATTCCTTTTAATCACAACATTGCTCTTGCTATCCTCAGGTCTTTGGTATCAATGAACTACTTAACATCAGTTCCTCGCTTCTGAAGTTATTGAGAGTTGTCCATTTTAATTTGCTCATTTACATCTGTTGGCAAGGAACAATACACCAGTGTGAAATATGCTCCTTTGGTTCACTTCAGTGAACAAAAGTAGGGGTTGGACGTCATGGTTAGAAAACTGTCACTTAATTCTCAGTGGCTGTGTGAATGCACTAGAGAATGGCACCCCTAGGCTCCTTATACAATGAGAGCAAATCTCCATATGGTCTTTACCTTGTTTCCTATTCCATATCTTCTTTTCATCCTTGAAATGCAACTGCAAAGCACTGTCATCCGTTCTGCTCTAGGAGCAGCAAACAAAGATGATCTGACAGCCCATTCTGTGATCATCCCACAGCAGATTTCTGGAGTCCAGCCCAGTCTTTGGAATTTTCATTGAAGTTCTGAGCCGTGGTAAAATCCCCTTCACCTGACCCTCATGGCTTTGACTTCAATTTTCTGACAAGTAAGTTTGTTTTGAACAAAGGACTGGGAGAAGGGAATAGTTAGAGTTGAAGGGAGCAGGCTTGCTAATACATTGATTGAAAGCAATACAGCCTTGAGTAAACATTGACTTACAGTGCTGCTCCAATCACTACCTGAATGGATTATCTGCCAGATGTACACTTGTTGTGTAAACGAGGGCTTTCCAAGTATGGCTTTGCTTGAACTTTTTCAGTCAGAATCTGTAAATGATCTGTTTCTTCTAGAGCTTACTTGTACTACATCTTACAGCGTTTGCTTTTTTTATGTGCCCCTTTTCCATTTTTTTTTTTAGCAAATATCTCACTGTATCATATTAGATGTCATAGAGATTATGGTCCAAGCCAGAATATATTCGAGAGTGAAAGAGACTGGGGTAGAGAATAAATCAATCGTATCTCTGGCACAAGATTAACAGGCATAATCTAGGACATCCTACACAAACAGAAAAATGTTTGCCCTAATTTGTTACCCATTTTATTTCATATATTAAGAAATATTAAGGATTTTGATTATATTAGGATTAGATTAAACATTTGGATATAATTATATTTAAAGGGTTATCTATTATGGTGGTTTAACACAAGAACTTGAAAACAAAGTAGCTTCAAAGCTGATTCTGATCTTACCCTAATAAGAATTATAGAGAAAATGTCTTTACTAATACCTGCTTTTAGAGTTGGGAGAATTAATTTAGCTAGTATTTTGAAAAATGCTTTAGAAGCTGCATAGTCCTATTAAAATTTAAAAATATCCATGAGTGAGGTGCGTGAAAGTAGAGAATCATGAGTTGATAGCATTACTTCAAAATACATCAATTTTAAGAATATAATTCTTAATAATGAAGATACATTTTTCTATTATCGATTTAAAATTTATATTAAAGGAATAATGTGGTTTTTGGAGGAGTATTATCTGTTTTATTCTTTAGGCTTTGCATTAGAAAGGTAGTAATAACATAGTCCCACCATTCTTAAGCATTTTAGGGATTATCAACCTGCCACAAAGGATATCAAGAAGGCACAGAAATAAACTGTCAGCACTAGAGATAACTTAATCTGTTTAGCTATTAATATTTTATATACCTCCAAAACATCCCCCAGAAAATACCCTGTGGTTAACAATATAAATGTATATTTTAGAGCATCAACAAATAGCTAATCCTTACTGTGTGAACTGTTACATGGCTGAGAAGTTACTACTGAAATTTTTACATTTCCATAGGAGGGGAAGAGGAAATGATTATAGTAGAAGGACTTAGACATTTTAGTAAGAGAAAGCTTAATTTTAATTTTTTATATTTTTCTGTCCCCTGGAGACTTAGTATTGAAGTAACTGCACTGGACTCTTGATCTGTGTTTGTAATCACTATCATTCAAAGAAGTTACATGAACACCGTGTTTTGTGAATGAAGTATCATAATACGGCCTCACAAATCTTACAAAACTCGAATGAATTTTGTTTACAGAAAAGTGAGCCAGGTGTTTTCAGAGCTGATACCTGAGTGTCACTCTCTAGGATATTATGACATTATAAATCTCACTTTTTCTTCTATTTAGTGTTGCTGTAACAGAATACCTGAGGCTGGGCAATTTATGAAGAAAAGGTATTTAATCGATTCACAATTCTAGTGGCTGGAAAGTCAAGGAGCATGGTCCTGGTATGGACAAAGGACTGGGAGAAAGGAATAGTAAGAGTTTAAGGGAGCAGGCTTTTTAATACATTGATGTCTGGCGAGGGCCATGCAATGTGTCGTGATGTGGCACAGAAGCAGAAAGGAAGCATATGTGTGCAAACAGACACAAATGAGAGGCTGGGCTTACTTTACAGCAACTCTCACTTGTGGCAACCAATTCATTCCTGCAAGAGTGAGAATTCACCCACTGCTTTGAGACAGCATTCATCTTTTCATGAGGACAGTGCCCCGAAGATTCAAACACCTCCCACTGGGCCCCACCTCCCAACACTGTCAAAAAGAGAAACATATTTTCGCATGTGTTTTAGATAGGAAACACTCAAGCCATAGAATTTCTCCCATACCCCTCAGAAACTCATGTTCTCTTCACGTGCAAAATACAATCACTCCATCCCAATAATCCCAAAAGTCTTAACTTGCATCAGCACAAGCTCAAAAGTCCCAAGTTAAAGTCTCATTTGAGAATCAAGGAAAGCTCCTTCCAGCTGTGGGGCTGAAAAACTAAACACAGGTTTACTGACTTCTAAAATACAATGGTGGGACAGGCATATAGTTAACCCTTGCATACCGATAAGGAGACAGAAGCAGAAAGAAGTAACTCTCCTAAAGCAAGTCTGAAACCTAGCAGAGCAGATACTAAATCTTAAATTTTTTTTTTCAAATTTTTAATTTTTGTGGGTACATAGTGGGTATATATATTTATGATGTACATGAGATGTTTTAATACAGGCATGCAATGTGAAATAAGTATATCGTGGAGAATGGGGTAACCATCCCCTCTGGAATTTATCCTTTGTGTTACCAGCTATCCAATTACATTCTTTATATTATCATAAAATGTACAATTAAATTATTATTGACATAGTCACCCTGTTGTGCTATTAAATTAGAGCAAGTCTCATTTATTTATTTCTAACCATTATTTTGTATCCATTAGCCATCCCACTTCCCCAACCAGCCCAGGAATTATCCTTCCCAGTATGTGGTACCTCTCTATGAGTCTATGAGAACCACAGTGTTACTGGCTTGCAAGATAAAGTCTTTCCTACTCTTCCCTCTCATCTCTCATAAGAGGAGAAAAAGGTACTCTTTTGGAGTCTTGAGCTTGGGGTTAGAGTTAGTCTTGAGTCTTGCATCCTGGGGTTAGAGAAGGAGTGATGCTGGTACTTTCTTGGGTGCCCCAGCTGTTATCTCAGTATGTCATTTCCCCCGCAAGTCTACTGACTCCAAGCCTAGTTCAGAACTAGGACTCACATTCCCATGGAGTTACATTCCTTATGGCCTGAACTGCCTTCCAAGTTTACTTAGAGACTGAGACCATTTTAACCCTTGGTGGCTAGGCTTGTGGGAACTCAACTTTGGACCTCTGGGATCCGAGGTCCCATAAAGAGGTTTATTTAGCTCAAAATTCTGATGATTCGAAAGTTCAAGAGCATAGTGCCTGCATCTGTTTTTCTTCTGGTGAGGGCTTTATGCTGCTTGCAACATGGCACAAAAGCAGAAAGTACGCAAAGTATGCCTTTCACATGTGAAATGCTGACCTTATTTTATAGCAATGCACTCTTGTGAAAATGAATCCATTCCTGCAAGAGTGAGAATTACCTTACTCCTATGAGATGTATTTATCTATTTATGAGAGAAGTGCCTTCAAGATTCAATCACTTCCCACTTTAAACACAGTCATACTGAGAATCAAATTTCAGCATGAGTTTCCAAGAGGACATATTCAAACCATAGCATATCTGAATTTCAGTTTTAAGGATCTATTTTTTTATAAAGTACACTATAAAAGCACACTGTTTCTTAAAAATGGGTGTAAGGTTTCAGGAAATCTTTCTCTACTGATGACACTGGCTTTTGTTTCAAATAGAGATAAAAATATAAATAATAAGTAAAGTTTATGAGAAGAGAGAAAGCACATAGAGGAGGAGAAACTGAATTTTCTGCATTTTAGGTGACAATTTGCAGAAAGAAAAAACAAGTCCCTGGTCAAATGCAGCTTTTATCCTAATGCAGAGAGACAGTAGTAAGCATGTAACAAGTAAGCCAATATGTCATTTTTTATTGTGTTAAAAGTAGTCAAGAAATGAACAGAGTGATGTCACAGGAAGAGGTTAAGGATGAGTTGAATAAACTTAGAAAGAAGGGTCAATAAAAGCCATTCTGAAGAGATGAAATTTTAGCTGAGCCTTGAAGGATGAAAATGGGGATAACATTAGGAGAAATACCTGATGTAGATGACGGGGGCGGGGAATGGATGCAGCAAAACACTGTGGCATGTGTATATCTATGTAACAATCCTGCACGATCTGCACATGTACTCCAGAACTTAAAGTATAATAAAATTTTTTTTAAATATAAAAGAAAGAAAATGAGACTTCAGTGTGAAAAGCAATGCAAAACTCTCGTCATATAAAGAGGAATGGAAAATTAAAAGCTAAAGTCAGTAAAGAAGGCAGAGAATATAGGAGATGAGAGCAGAGATAGACAGGGATCAGTTCTCACCCACTTTCCAGTTGTTTACAAACACGGCAGTACAATAGCATGCTATTTAGAAGACATTTGGAAATATGTGGTTGTCAGAATGGAAAGAAGTGGGGATCTGCTGACATGTAGTTCTCAGGAAGCAGTGATGCTAACTTTTTGATGGTGCAAAGAAACATCCTTCACCATGCAGAACTGTTCTATTAATACTTGAAATGACCATAAAGCTACCATCATCCCTTTCCCTTTTGGAAAATATCAATGGGGTTTTAATTAATGATAAAGAACTTTAGCTTTTGTTCTAAACACATTGAGAATAAGATTTTATTTAAGGAAATGATACTGTCTGTATTAAATGTCTTAAATAGTCTGGTAGTTATGTGGGAAATGAATGGTAGACACCATTAGTTGCATTCTTTTAGGGATTTAGAGGAAACCATTTATATTGGTAACAAAAATAATGTTTTGTTGCTTCTTATGAAATGAGATTATCACTTTTTTCTGTTCCCTGGGTCAAATATATGCTTTAACTGAAGGGAGAAAGAATATTCTCAATTGTGAAGCAGTGTTTTAATTCCTATTTTTATCATCTTTGGAATTTCCTCTTTACATGACCCTATACACAGATCAAATATTGAATTAGATAACCTCAATTCCGGTCTCTTCAAAAATTGAAAGGAAAGTGCCAGTAATTTTACATAAATCTCAGAGACTAAATTACAGTTTTTATTAGCATTTAAAAAGCCAACATTAACACTAAGTTTTCAATCAAGCAACACAGAACAGTTTAATCCTATGACTCATTAACATTCCTGACAGACACAAGGTGGGCTTGAGGCATGCACAGCTGAGGAGCTGGAGCCTCCATCACAATAGAATGTACCCTGGCCTCTCTCAAATGCTTTCTGCATTCAGATCTTGTTTGGGCTGCATTAGACTGTGGGTAATGACTCTCTCCTTTGTCCTCTGGACCCATCAGCAACTATGTCTATTAATCCAGGACCTCATTTCAGTCTCCCTTCATCACTAATACCAAACTACCTCTTACCTAGTCACAATAAAATATATTCAGATTCTCATAACATATATCCTTCTGCTTTAGGATGTTGCCAGTACTTACTACAAAGGTTTATATCCAGGGAATGATATATACCAGCTGTGTGATTTGCTGAAGTAGAAGGTCATTATAGGATTACAAAAAAAAAATCATCATAAAGTCAAAACATTTTAGAACATGAAAGGATCAAAGAAATCATTTAGTCTGTGTGTTGCAAACACAAAGAGAGAGTCAAGAAGAAACAAAAATGGCTCTATATTTCTCACTCAGGAGAATTAGGAACACGATAGAGCAGCCCTTTCTGAGAGCAAACACTATTGCGATACGTGCCAAGAATGGGAACACGGACTCTTGGCACCTGCTGACATTTCTTTCCAAAGAAGCTAGAAATCCAGGCTACTTTAAGAACAATTACTCAATTTCTGACTACATAAAACAAAAATATAGGTTGTCAGCTTAAAAGTTCTGATAATCCAATCTCCTGATTTCACAGAGGTGTTAAGTGCTTTTCTCAGGCTAAGAGAGAAAACAACGGATTTGGTGGGAAAACCAGAAATAGAATCAGGGATATTTTTATTTTCAATTCTTTGCTCTTTATGTATCAGTGAATCTTCCTTATTTCCATTACGATATACCCGGCACACCTTCTCAGTATGTGTTTTCAGCTGACCAAGGCAGGCTTGTGTAGTATATTCTGCATGATAAAGTGACTATCAGATTTTCATTCTACCACTAAGCTGAAAACTGCTAGGAACAGCAGAAATGTGGTTGAACCACACAGAGCCATCAAAATATGTATCTTCGTTTCTGAATGTTGTCTCATAAGCATGTATTGTAAGTTATAGAAAAACATTTTTGAGACGGGGCACAAAAAATGGAATCACAGATATATATAAAAGATCAGGCAGGTAAAGATTAATGTTGATTTGTCATATCCAAGGAGGTTTAAAAACGTGGACAAGTTGAAGGGCAATACATGGCAACTTTGCCAGTTTAACATGTAAGACAAATGTAGGAACAGTTATTAAATACTAAATCAATAAAGGGTGATTTTAAAGACTATGTTGCATAGCTGTGAATAGTATTTTAATGATCATAGTAATAAAATCATATTTCTCTGTACGTATTTATTACATGAATCAAAATAAATATATTTTTTTGAGATGGAGTCTCACTCTATTGCCAGGCTGGAGAGCAGTGGAGTAATCTTGGCTCACTGCAACCTTCCCCTGATTCTCCTGCCTCAGTCTCCAGAGTACCTGGGACTACAGCTACACGCCATCATGCTCGGCTAATTTTTCTATTTTTAGTAGAGACAGGGTTTCAGCATGTTGGCTAGGATGGTCTCAAACTCCTGACCCCCTCGGCCTCCCAAAGTGCTGGATAACAGGCGTCAGCCACTGTGCCCAGCCATTTGTTACAAGTATTAATTACATACATATACATTACACGTGTATGTTTTATTTTAGAAGTTTGCATTTCTATTAAAGATTTACTAAAGTGGTATTATTGAGGAAATGCTGGTATAAACAGAATTATTCAATAATTCAATTGAAGAGGGCAGTTTATGTGCAAGGATGAAATATGCTTAGCGCAAATATATTATAGAGGAAGAGTCAAGTTATTTTTAAGAAAAACACTTGCACATATGTACATATATAAAATTACTACGAATAAAAGTGTAAGAATTTGGAAAAAGTGGGAAATAATGGAACAATTGATCTATGCATCCAATGATCCCTTGTATGCTTTTAAACCTCTATAAACTAGGTAGCAAGGTGGTAAAACACATGCTAAAGCGTAGAACTTATGCTACAATCAGCTTTGGTTGTGATGAATTTCAAGTCTCATATTATGTATTTTGAAATTACTAAACTTAAGTTGTTCATTGATTAGAGCTCAAGTATTTTAAGTAATTGGATATATTCTCTATAGAAACAGTTTTATCCACATAATTTTGAATTAGTTTATTTGTATTTTTATTAATGCTAGTATTTATTAGCATTATAACTTATTTAGCATATATTTTACCATATAACAGTATATAATTATTTAATAATTATAACTTATAAGCTTTATTTTTAAAGGTTTCCTAAAGAATTTCTAGATCCCAAACAATAGATAAGGTTTGGAAATTGGCCACTGAAATTCTAAAATCCCCAATGCAGCTAACACTGCTATAACCTCTTCAGCCTTCTGTTCTCCCCAAGATTTTCAGAATTTTCAAAAGAACGAGAAGACATTTTTATCATTCGTTTATTACAAATATGCATTGAATGCCTTCTATATGCCACAAACTTCCTAGGAATTCATAATTCATGATTACATTTAGGAACTTAATACCTTCACTGATGAAGCAGAAAAAACGTTTTTCTAGTACATAAAGCCAATCAATAAAAGAGGTAAATACTTTATCACCATAATACAATATTGTTGATAATATTATACAAATAGAGCATCGAAAGGGGATACGGAAATTGCAGGTGGAAAGAGTCATAACCTCACAAGAAAGGCTGCTGAAGGCCTCTTGGAGAGGTTACACTTGAGAAAAGACCTACTGTTAGTAAAGAAATAAAGCATACAAATGCATCAGGAAGAATATTCCAGGAAATAAAAAGAGTGAATAAAAATGTCTGAGTTTAAAACAAGCTTGCATGTTCACAGAACATCAAAGAGTGGCAAGAAGTCAATTTTGGTTGGAAGCTCTTGTGGAAGGGGAAGACTGGTTAGGTGATTAGACGTGAGAGCCTTAAGGATGGGGTGACAGGGTAGTAAGAAACTTGTAGGTTTTTAGGAAGACTGGGTTTGACTATGAATAATGTAAGAAGAAATAAAATAGTTGATATGTTAGTATTCTTTTACTCCCTAACAAACTATCTTACACATAAAAGTTTGAGACATCTATTTATCATTCATTTATTTTTTCACAATTCTGAAGGTCAGAAGTTAAAGCATGGTGTGACTGGATTTGCTGCTCAGTATATCACAGAACCAATATCAAGGCTTTGACCAGGCTCTAGGAATGAATCCACTCATAAGCTTCTTCAGGTTATTGCCCAAATTTAGTCCCTGTGGTTATAAGACTGAGGTCCCATATTCTTGTGGATGGAAGTTGGTCTCTGCTTCCAGCTGCTAAAGGCTGCCTGTTTTCCTTTCCATGTGGTGTCCTTCATCTTCCAAGCTAAAAATTGACAATATCCCTCATATCAAATCCCTCTAACTCTTCAAATTTCTTTTAGCAGGAAGAACCTGGACCCTTTTAAGTGCTCACATAAGTAATTCAGGCCCACCCATGATAATCTAATTTTAACTGGTTTGGAACCTTAATCATATCTGCCAAACTTCTTCAAAGCATCAGCTAGATGAATGTTTTATTGAGTTACTGGGAGAAGATCAGCATATGGTAAGAGCTAAGAATCTTGGGGCCATCTTCAAATTCTGCCTACTGAAGTTAGAGTAATATGATTTGATGTATATTTTAACTCTGGTTGCTCAATTAAGACTACTCTAAAAGAGGGCTAGTGAAGAAAATGAAAGAAGAGGAAGTTATTGCAATTGTCTAGGAGAGGGATGATGGTAGTTTGTAACCATAGATTTGGTCACAAATGTCAGATTCTTAATATATTTTTGAAAATATAAAGAATAAAATAATTTGTTTCGTTAGATCTCTAGCATAAAAAGAAGACAGTTATTAATAACGACACCAAGGGTTTTGGCCCAACCAGGAAGAGGAAGATACATTTCATGGGCTGGGATCAGGGTGGGGAAGTGGGTTATGGAGAGGTAGGCTGGGGCTGGAAGATCAAGAGTTCAGTTATGAATATGATAAGTTCATGACTTTGATTAGGCATCTAATTGTAGATGTCAAATAGATCAGTATATGTATCTGGAGTTTAGGAGAATGACATAGAACCAAAATATAAATTTGTGAGTCTCTAAAGAAGAGTATATTTGAGGCTAGAGAGGATGATCTCACCAACAAGTTTCAAATATATTGCAATCTTCTCTCCTATGTCTTGTGCTCCTTGACGCCAAGGCCTATGGACCACATTTGAGGCTTTCAGTTGAATTTAGTTATCAAGAAGAACTGGTAGGACAGAGACACTTGAGAGAAAGTTTAAGATAATAATTGCCTCACTAGCACTGTCCCTACCTCACCATGGCTTGGCTTGCAGCTGTGTTTCTCTGTATGCTATTATTTCACCCATGCAGACATAAATGATCATAATAGCATGGATAGTAGTAAGTTGTGGCAAAATAATTATGAAGTACTAATATTCGTTCCTTTGTTTTATATATAATTCCTTTGCAATTTTTGATAATAGCTAGATTTATCTACCAGTTTGTGAAATTCCTGAAATGTTAACAATCAGCTTTCTTTAATCAGCATGAGCTATCTTAAGCACACCAGTGACTATTTCCATGGGTCCAGCAATCTGTGGAATCTATTCACAGAATTTTCTGCCTTCAGGTCAGGAAATCTTTCCTGGTAGTGCTGGTATCTGCATGCTTCATCATCTATTGGTAATTCCCTTAGCCCTGCCTCTCAACAGTTATATTCAATGAACACTTGATCATGCCTGGCAACATCAAGACTGATTAATCCAGAGGCGGTATAGACATAAAAAGGCATCCCAAGTATACTGAGCCATGGGAAATTTCAAAGTTAATGGCTGGATGAGATGAGGAGGATCTAGCAGAACAGACTGAAAATAAGTGGACAGAAAAATAGAACAAAAACAAAAGTAATATCGTATTCTGGAAACCAAGAAAAGGACAAGAGAATTATTGGCTTTGTCAAATGCTATTATTGTATCAAGAAAAATGAGGAGTGAAAATTAGCCATCGGGTTTACTACTGTAGATGTAATGATGTACTTGATATGAACAATTTTGATGAATGGTATTGGCACTACGAAGAAGAGAAATAGATTCATAGGTGAATAGAAAAATGAAGTACAAGGTATTTCTTAAAAATAATTTCAACTTTTATTTTAGATTCAAAGGGTACGTGTGTAGGTTTGTTACATGGTTATACTGCATGATGCTGAGGTTTAGGCTGCAGATGATCCCATTACCCAAGTAGGCGGCATAGCACCCAACAGTTTTTGACCCTTATCTCCCTCTCTCCCCCTTTTATGGTCTCCGGTGTCTATTGTTCCCATCATTATGTCCATGAGTAGCCAGTGTTTAAGTCCCACTTATCAGGGAGAACATGTGGTATCTGGTTTTCTGTTCCTGTGTTAACTCACTTGGGATGATGGCCTCCAGCTGCATCCATGTTGCTGCTAAGGATATGATTTCACTCTTTATATGGCTCAATAGTATTTCAGCATGTATACGTACAATTTCTTTATTCAATCCACCATTGATGGGCACTTATGTCCATGTCTATGCCACTGTGAATAGAGCTGTGATGAACCTACACATTCATGCATCTTTTTTATGGAATCATTTATTTTCTCTTGGATATATATCCAGCAATAAGATTGCTGGGTAAAATGGTAATTCTTTTTTAAGTTTGTTGAGATCTCCAAACCGCTTTCCACAGTGGCTGAACTAATTTATATTCCCAACAGTGTATAAGCATTTTCTTTTCTCCATAGCCTCACCAGCCTGTTATTTTCTGAATTTTTGATAATGTCCATCTGACTGGTGTGAGATGGTATCTCCTGGTGGTTTTGTTTTCACTTCTCTAATGATTAGTGAGGTTGAACATTTTTTCATATGCTTCTGGGCTGCATGGATGTCTTCTTTTGAGAGGTTACTGTTCATGTCTTTTGTCTACTTTTTAATGGGGTTATTTGCCTTTTTTGTTGCATTGTTTAAATTCCTTATAGATTCTGGATATTAGACATTTGTAGGATATGTAGCTTGTGAATGAATGTGTTATCCCATTCTGTAGGCTGTTTACCCTGTTGGTACTTTTAAATTAATTAGTCAACTTAATTACCTCCTACTTGTTAATTTTTATTTTTGTTACAATTGTTTTTAAGAACTTGATCATAAATTCTTTGCCAAGACCAGTGTCCAGAATGGTATTTCCTAGGTTTTCTTCTGGGATTCTTATAGTTTGTTGTCTTTTGTTTAAATCTTTAATCCACCTTGAGTTAATTTTTGTATATGGTGAAAGTTTTGAGTCCAAGTTCATTCTTCTGCATATAGCTAGCTAGTTATTCCAGCACCATTTAATGATTAGGACTAATTGACATGGCAAGGCTGAGTGTTAAAAGCAGGATAAGAAGGGTATGGTTGTGGTAGACTGTAATTGATTCTACTCATTTAATTCTCCTTCTTGCAGGAGGATATATATCTGTGACTCTTTGATGTTAGGCTTGACCATATGACTTATACCCCATCATTATCCTAACCACTATCCCCCACCCCATATACACTCCTTTGTAAGAAGATCTGACATTCCCATCTTGCTTACCTCAGAAGTAATTACTGAATTCCTTGATAAATGAAATATGAGTAGAAGTGATATCTGCCAATTCTTAAAACAACCTTAAAAAGTTAATTTTGGCTTGTCAGGTTTTTTTTTTTTTTTTTTTTTTTTTTTTTTTTACTTCTACTACAATACTACAATTTCCCTGATAGGCTGCTCAGACAGCCCGTTCTCTAAAAGAAGATGATATTCAAGTGACAGCCACTCATGATGGTCATGTAGCATTAACTAGATGCTAATCTTTGTTGTCTAGGTTTCTGAGGTTTATGAATTGTGTTATTGCAGTATAATTGTCCTGAGGGATTCAATTGACTTGCCATTTACCCAAAAAGTGTTCTGATGGATAGATATACAAAGGTTCAGAAAGTTTGGTCTTAAGGCAATTTGTGAAGTTACAATTAAAACAAAATAATTGGTGTGGCCCACCTCTCCTCACCAATGATTTTTATTAACATTAGTTTTAACATTCAACAATTCAAAGAATTGACTTTTAATACCTTCAAGGCCCACACATCTGTTCTTGTAGCCCCATTTCCACATGTACTTCAAGTTATCTCTTTAAGAGTTCATTTAGCATAAAAGCAGTAATTCCGACTATAACTTTTGACAAGTCTTTTAACCAACAAGCAGGTTATTTTATACAAATTAGCTCTACTATTAAGGTAATTGTAAGATAGTATATTATGCATTATTAGTTAGTTATCAAAAGTATCAAAAGGATTCTATTCACAAACACTGAAAGTCACTTTGAATGCTACTGCTGTCAAGCAACAGAAGACTTAGGTAACAAAAACTTCTTTAGACACTCTTCATTGCAAGTTGAGGAGCAGCGCTTGCTCCAGGTATGTTTAAAAGTGGATTATCTGTGTCCTCTGCAATTCCTTCTAAGGCATTTACAAGTATTAGTCCATATATTATTTTATTGAGATACAATACTAAACATTGAAATTATCATATTACCTTAGTTATTGTTATGGCTAGGTATAAATTACTATTTAAAAGACGTTTAGATAGACTAGGGTTTACTTAACTTACTGTACAATTTGTAAATATTTATCTTTTCCCACTAACATAAGAGTAAAGCTGTAATCAATCTCACAGCATATTCAGACAATTTTTCTTCTTGTCCTTCTCTTTACTTGTATTTTCTTATTTAACCAACTTATAAGCTGTTCTATTTTAAAATTATCAGTGCTTTGTTAGAGTTTAAAGAAAGGGAAAATTCATAAATATACTTAGTACTAGCTTATTAATAAAGTGATTATCATTAACATGTTTTGAGGTCTATTCTGGGTACTTATCTTTAATTAGTTCTGTTCACTGGTTTTATATCTGTGGTTAGAAGATTCTTTTGTATAGTATTTATAACTCTTTTCTCGTATTGTACTGTTTTTGAAGCTTAATTCTGCTTTTATGTTGGTATTACCTCAGGAAGAATAAAGAAATAGTATAAACTTTTAAAAATGTAATTCATGAAGAGAATAATTTGTACATTTGGAAAATGTTTCAATATTCCACTCAGGAGGATCATCTGATATTATTTCATAATATCATAGGTTAATCCATATTTTATGCCCTTTGGATAGAGGGAGAAGTGCATTGCCCTTGGAAACATTGTTTATTGACTTGGCGTTAGAGAAATCCACTTGGCCTGAATTATAGAGTTAGTTCAGTCCTGAAGTTATGAAACCATTCAGATTTCTAAAGAGGAATAAGAATAGCATTGCCCCTAAGCCCTCATTTCACACATCGTCTCTGAAAATAACTTCAAGTTTTATAACCTATTTTAAATCACATTTATCGGCACTCTTCATATTAGATTCAGGACCTGTTTTGTTCTTGCTGCTGCTATTGCTGTTTTGTTTTAATTACTATGATTAATATATAATAGTGAAATTACCATTTTTATTATTCTTTGAATTTAGTCAACTTAAGGAAAGCTGGAGTATGTGTTACTGACATCAACTCTTCCACTTATTACATTAAAATGTTCTCATTTTGCATACAGGTTGAATAGTCACCTGTCCCAATTTTCTGTCTCTCAATTTAAGTGCAGTCATGCCCTGCATAATGCTCCAGACCACATTTATAATGGTGGTCTCCTAAGATCATAATGTCATATTTTACTGTACCTTTTCTATGTTTACCTATGTTTAGATAAACACGTCCTTACCATTGTGTTACAGTCACCTACAGTATTCAGTACAATAACACGCGGTACAAGTTCGTCAACTGGTAACAATAGGCTATACTGTATAGCCTTGGAGCATAGTAGGCTATGACATCTAGGTTTGTGTAAGTGCAGGTACTCAGTGATGTTCACACAAAGATAAAACCCCTGACACCACATTTCTCAGAGCATACCTTTATTGTTAAGAGACACATGACTGCATTTGTAATATCATGGGTTTGAAAATAGTAAGACCCTTCCTAAAATTAACAAAAAGCATATAGTACAGAAAAATAATAGCATATTTATGGCATGTAAATTGCCGAAAAGAGTTAAATTGACTCCTCTAACACCTAAGCTATTCCATTTATTAATGGACTTTCTTCTCCAACTTCTTATTTATACATTTTTGGAATTTTTGATAATATCCATCTGACTGGTGTGAGATGGTATCTTATGGTGGTTTGTATAGCCTGTTTTGTTGGCTATCTAGTCTTTACCAAAGAAGTGAAATGTCAGCATGAATACATAGTTTTTATGTACTAGGAATTGTCTCATTATCAATCAAGACACCTGCCTCCTGGTAGACAAAACAATTGAGCAAGATAATAACCCAACTGTGTGGCTGCAGGTACACTGTTTTTTAGGTCAGTTTGACTGTGAAGTCAAGTGAGGTCATCAGCTGATGCCTAGTCAATGTTAGTTATTGTGTGTATCAGGGGTTTTGAGCCACTAGAGGTTATTTAAAGAACTGAGGAATTGGCCAATAGAAGAAATGAGTGATGGACAAATTCCTAAATATTTATGGTCCTATTCTTTATTTACCTCTGCATGATAATAAGTTTAATTTTAATTATAATGGAAACACTATTTGATTTTTATTTATCTGTTACCAGTTTTGGAAAGAGCTAAGAAAAGAGAATTAAATGAGATAAAGGCAATAACATAGGTAAAATAAAAGCTCTAAGGAAAGAAATGTGATTTTTTTTCTATGGAAATAGAATTCAGTTCAAACTGGTTGAAAAAATTTTAATTTTTTACTAATCTTCCAAACACCAGAGAACAGGTTTATATTATAAAGACATAAGTGTATAATAAACATTAAGCACATATTGTTTTGAATGAAATATAGTAGTTAGGAGATACATTTTTTCTAAATCATAAACACATTTATTTCTCTATTAGAACTCCTGGAATATAATGAGTCAAATGTTATAAAGCTAACAAATATGTTTTATTACATAAAAATTTATTGACAAAATTAAATTCAAAATTTCAATCTATTCTAAACAGAAGTTCATCACTAGTGAACATATAGTTCAATAATGTTTTCTGAACTCTTCAGTTAACTCAGTCAAACAGTGAGCATTCACATTCCACAGGTCCCCATGTGTGGCCTCTCCTTAAAGGACCATGTAGTGATTTTCTGTTCCTTGCCAATATTCTTCTAAATCAATATTGGATTGATTTATCCTTTAGTGAATTGACATACTATTTGATCGAGATGAGAAATAAATTCAATTAAAAGGATGAACCAGCTTCTCATGATGAGTGATGACTAAGAAACAAATATTTCATAGCCATCTGGTTTATTGGAAATACCAGATAACATAAGCTAAAAGGAACATCATATTATACTGCTAAATTTAGTTAGGCTTGCTTCAGTGAGGAGAGAAGGTAAGCTTTTTTCAATCATGATATAGCTTTAAAAAAAAAAATTCTTAACTTACACTGAAATTTGGTTTTCAGTTTTATAACTCATTTTTTATCAAGTGTCATAAAAGAGTTAAATATAATTAAGATTAATAAGCATACATGTTGATAAATACTATTTATAATTATATTATTTTCTAATATTTATGAAGAAACTATCTGTTTTATAATTATCTCAAAGTCTACTTAAGAAAATAGTTTCTATATGAACAAGAATATCTTAAATTTTACATAAAAAATGTACTAATTCACTGTGTGTGTGTGTGTGTGTGTGTGTGTATGTGTGTTCTTCATGTAGGAAAAGTTTAATTAAGAAAATAGTTTCTATATGAACAAGAATATCTTAAATTTTACATAAAAAATGTACTAATTCACTGTGTGTGTGTGTGTGTGTGTGTGTGTGTGTGTGTGTGTATGTGTGTTCTTCATGTAGGAAAAGTTTAATTGCATACTAGTGTAACGGGTGATTGAGATTTTTGAATTTTCTGTTATTTTGCCAAAAAATAATTTTAGATATCTTTATGATCCTGACTTCATAAATAGAATAGACTGGAAAATTTTACACAAATATGTATTATTATTATTTTTTATGAGAGAAAGTATTTTAAAAACTGATTGATGGCATTGAATAACTTTGAGGGAAATATTTTAAAATAACATTTGATTTATTATTTTATGGAAGAGTTAAACTTTTGAGAAGTTCAAATTTGATGTTTTCTTTATTATAGGAATACCTCTCTATTGGAATACAAACTTCCATCCAATAATATTAGGTAAGGGCTCCAGAAACCCTGCCTTTCTCAACATCTGCAGCTATGGGACCTCAGGATTCACCGTCATTCTTCTTTCCATTATGCAATGGGAAGCCTAGCATCATAGGTCATATTTTATCTCCTGGGCTATAATCCCCATATGATGCTGTATACTATGTCTGTCTCACCTCTCCATTTTCTTAAGTTTTATTGTGGTATGATAAACTTAAGGTCAATAATAAAAACCTCCCTAATCTGTAAACCCTTCCCTGACTATTTCTTTCATATTCTTCCTCTAGCATCAATCTCATTTCAGAAGCTTTCTATAATCCACCACACCTCTTTGTTGTAGTCTTTTGTGACCCACCCAGTCTCTTCTCTTCCTTTCTTGACTATTTTGTTTACTGGATTACTCCACCTCTCTCCAGTAATACTACTGTTACCATTCTTGGTGATTTTAACATCCACATAAATTGTCCTTCCAATATCTTAAACTTTGTTACATGTTTTAATTTCCTCAAATGATCTTGTCCTTCACATCCCACCTCAGTCACTCTATTAGCATACCAATGTTTTTCAATCACATTCTTTATTATTCCATTGACAGCAATTCCTGAACTCAAAGGGAAGTTGAAACCCACTAGGACAAAAGGCTTTTTATTCATCTCACATCTCCTCATAAACTGTATTCCCTTTTTAGCCAACTTTCTTCAGTCGTCAATCATTTGGAGCATTCCACTGCATACAGCCTTTGCTCTGCTGCTTTTCTGTCCTTCTGCTGTATTTGTTTATGCCATTCAATCTAGTTAGAGCTCATGATATTCCATTTATGTTTTAGTCAGCTGAACTTTCCATAATGTACAATCATGTTAGCAATGGTACTTTATATTAATAATTGACCACCAAAAGAGAATTTTGATACTTATTTCATTGTATTTTCTGTCAAACATGAAATAGAATTTTGTATTTTCTGTCATCCCTAAAAGCTGCAATCTCCCTCCTCATCCTCAGTATATGTTGATGCTATTTTATTATACTTTACAAAAAAAAAATTGGTAAGAGAATTTTTACTACCTCTAGCTCTTCCTTCAATAATCTACTTAACAATATCCGTTGAGAACTGAATGTGTGTTACTAAGGAGATACTTTCTACTTATGCTCCTGATTCTTTATCATACACTCAAAGACATGATCAATATTTTCCTCTTCATTGCATTTACCCCATCACCAAAAACAAGTCCTTATTTCTCACAACAGTCAAACTACAAAAATTATTTTAAACACTTTTACCCTCCAGCTATCATTGTTTTCTCTTTCACTGTATAGCAACACTTCCCAAAAAGTTATGTTTATACTCACTGTCTCCAATTTCTCTTCTCCATTGTCCATTGAGCTCCTTTTGGTAAGCAAGGTCCTCATGATATCTTGCCTTAAACATCACAATATGATTTTATATAGTTGCTTATTCATAGGACTTTTTTCCCAACCCATGTATTCATTTTTAACAAAGATTTCTTCCTCTCTTTGTCTCCCTGCACTCTATTTAACATACAATTCCCATTGGCAGTATCAGGATTTTGCCATCTCCCACATATGCCATGATTACTCACCACTTTCAGGCTATGGTCAAGTTAATAAGTAGAACTGAAAATTCTTTTCCCATCTTCTCTGACTTTTGAAATATCACCAAACAGTCAAGATACTCATTAAATATAACCTTGCATATAAAGACATTTCTGTTTTCTCACCAAAAATTAATAATTTCACCCTGAAAATAAATGTAGCAGCCTATTCATGTAACAATCAATTTGAATATACTTGTTTCCTTTAATAGACAGTGAGTTTCCTGTGGACAGAGTCGTTGTGCTATTAACTTGAATATTTTTTAACTTCCTAGACCAAGATCTAGCTTATTTATGTGCTTATCATATGTTTGGAATAGAATTCAGAATTGAGTGATGAGATGACAAATTTTCTAGTAGCGTTATTGTTTTGTGTAGCTTCCTAGGGAGAATCTAGGTATATGAAATATGCTCATTAACTTTACTTGTAGGCATATATATTAGATCAAAATCCAGATCAAACAGATGAACAGAAAATGTCTTGTTAGACATTGTGACATATTTATTATTAGTCCTCCAAATTGTTAGTCTAATGGCATAAAAGAAAATGAGCATGTCTCTCTGTGACTGTGTCATTGACAGGGCCACATCCTCAAGCAGGGCTTGAATCAGTATATATTTGTTAATGATAACATGCAAAGATTTTCTCAACTTTAGTATTAAAAACTTTTTAGTTTAAAAGCTTGTCTCTGCTTAATTTCTTTAAAGTACATATACACACATACATATATATGTATACACACATGTAAATGAGGAATATATTGCCATATAAATATGGAAATCATGACATAAGTGTGGCCTAATACAAACTTAAATTTTAATACAACATTAATGATATGAGCATTGTAGTAGTTCGTTTTCATGCTGCTGATAGAGACATACCTGAGACTGGGCAATTTACAAAAGGAAGAGGTTTATTGGACTTACAGTTCCATGTGGCTGGGGAAGCTTCACAATCATGGTGGAAGGCAAGGAGGAACAAGTCACATCTTATGTAGATGGCAGTAGGCAGAGAGAGAGCTTGTTCGGGGGAACTTTTCTTTTTAAAACCATCAGATCTTGTGAGACTTATTCACTATCATGAGAAAAGGACGGAAAAGACTTGCCCCATGATTCAATTACCTCCCCCTGGGATCCTCCCACAACACCTGGGAATTCAAGATGAGAACTGGGGGGCGGGGCACCACAACCAAACCATATCAAGCATATTCTCAGAGCTCCTTTCAGCTCACATGGTTTCAGCAGGTAAGATACCATTCTGTTCTTCATATTAATTGAAGACTTTTAAAATTTCCTACAGTACTCAGCATTTTGTTCTTTCTGGTTAAGTAGCCAAAAAGAAAACTTCTAACAAAAATTCAGACTGCTAATGTATAATATTGCAGAGAAGAATAAAAATTTTCATCTTAATTCTGGCAGATGAAAAAAAAAAAGTCAGAGACCACCATTTCTCAAATGTAAATATAAATCTCCATGATCCTTAGTCTGAGATAGAATTATTAAGAATTATTAAGTAAAGAATGTATCTGACTAATATTTTGGAATATGTCTAGTTAATAACTCTAGACTTCCAAATTTATTGGTTATTAAGCTCTTACCATATAATTACATCTAAGGATAGTGTCACTCCTTACTCCTTCCCTAGCTCCCAACTACATGAAAAAAAAAAAGAAAAAAAAAAAAAAAGAAGCCTCAACAGTAGCTAGAGCCTTCTGCGATCATACATGTCATTTTCTGACTCACCAAACATCAAAGACAAGCTTATCATTTTGGTTTCATTCCATACAACCTTCATATTTCACACAAATAGTGTAAGCTATCAGTAAGACAGAACCTTTCTTTGTACAGTTGACCAGTTGACATGACTGATACTACGCTCCTTCTGTCTCTATTCTCTAGGACTTTTATTTCCATTCACAAACATTTGATTTTCTCCCACAACCTGATAGCACCAGCACAAAGCTTCTCAAACATTAACATGCATAGGACATAACTATGAATATTGTTTTAAATGCACCTTTGAATTGCTACATCTGGCATCAGCTCCAAGGTTCATTTCTAACAAGTCACCAAAGGATACCAATGCTATTGGTTAAGAGACCATACTTTGAGTGGCAGGGTTCTAGCAGATTCTGTCAGATTCATTTTTAAGAAATTTCTCACCTCATGCTTTGTATCTTAATTTTATCCATTCCACTAGATTGCACACCGTTGAGGAGAGTGAAATGGCCATTCATTTTTTGCACACGTGAGTGTGCTTTCCTCTCTGTCCACAAAATTATTAGCAAGTATTTTAATTTTAGTAGTTCCTCACTACAACTTGAATGGTTATTTCAGTGGTGTGAATAATTGGTGAAGCCTCAAAACAAGCAATAAACCATCTCATATTTTAGGTTTTATGAGGCTCTCTGTGATGGGAAAAGAGTAACAATCTAAGTTTGTAGGGAATAAAAGTTAATGAAAACAATTTAGTGTGAATAGGTAAATTTAGTGTGTCAGAGAGGAAGACAAACAGTGAAAAGAAAAATAAGCAGTGCCTGTGGAGAGGCATAGCTTTACAATTCGAAGTAACCATATAGAAATGAAATGTACGAGCAAAAACATGACAAAATCATTGGTTTATGTATATATAGACCCTTGGTAAAATTGTAGGAAAATGTTCATAAAACTACTGGATGTGACCAATTCTGTTCAGGAAAGAAGACTGAGTGGCCCTACTCAGAGAATCATTTATAGGGAAACTCTTTTTAATTTCCTAATAAAATAAACATCAATACCCACACATAGAGTAATTTAAAACAAAAGAGGCAGACAGTGAATTAATGATGTAGAAATTATCCTGAATACAGGAATCTTAAGTATACTAAATATCTTAACAGCTCTTAATCTGAAATACAGCTAAAGTGAAATGACTTCCTAAAAATATGAAGGACCTGCTAAGATAAGTCATTTATTTTTCATGGACTGTTGGTGCCAAAACATAAATACTGATATCATCTCAACCTGCCCAGGGCCTTTGTACTCTATGCCTATGTATGAGTTTCTATCAGAGGACTGGGAATTTGCCAAGCCTCATATAAAACTGTAATGACTTTTAAGGCCACTCAGGCCATTCCATCTACTCAAAAATGAAATTAGGCTTCTTTTTATAGGTTTGAAGCCACCTGAATTTGACCTCTATCTTGCACATCTTTATCCATCAAAATTATCAATACTGTGAGTAGGGGTAGAAAGTTTAGAGTCAGTCACCAGAACATATCATTTGGAAGGTCTTTTATCAAGGTTTCTCAGATAAATTGGTTTTGCAAATGCATTTAAAGTGAAATAATTAACTTTGAGGGTCACAAAGAGAATATATATGGAGGCAATACAAGATTTTATTTCCCTGTCATTCTTCCCCCCCACCCCCCAACTTTCTGTTCACTTGCTAGACATGGAGACAGGGTCTTTCATAAGACAGGTAAAGAGACAGATATTCTGTTAAACTAATTAATCAAAATCATACTCTGAGAATTTATAATATTGGCTAGAAAAATACAAATATTTTCTTGGAGGTGTTTTATATTGAAGATTCTGAAGTCCTTTAAGTGTCATCCAGCGGGTCACAGGGACTTAAAGACATGATGTTACCTTTATCATAAGTCCTACGAGAGGACGGTGAGGGTAGAAAAAGAAAGTGGGTTTCCTGGAAAACACAGCAGTTTGAGAGAACAGAGAGAGAGGAAAATTAATCCACGAATCTCAAAGATAATTTCCATATGTACTGGTGGGTAGAGTAATGAAATGCTTTACATATGGGACCTTAGGTGTCCTTTGAAGATGTAAACCACTCAGAGGAATTATGCTACTGGTGTATTCTCAATGCCTCTTCCCAGACCTGATTGGCATAGTTAAGTTTATATTATATTAGACGTAACAGGAGCCAACTTGGCCCCTTTTTTCTCATAAGAAATATAAAATAACTTCATCTTTGGAAGGTCATCTTTCTGAATTTTGGAGGATTTCAGAGCAGTATCCAAGTAAGTTTTGAACTCTCCCTTTCCCTTTTCTCTCTAACTGGTACAGTCCCAGAATGAAGCTTAAGACGGCACAGATAAGTGGCCAAGTAGCAAACTCTACTGGATCCTCTTCACTTCTTCCAACAATGCTTTGAAACTCTTTTGTGTCAGAGAAACTTAGTGAATTATCAAGAAAGACACCTAGCCAGATACTTTCCTGTGCCCCTCTAGAGTCAGGGTAGTCTTCCACAGGCAGTCATAAATTAAACTTCAACAAGCAACTAGGAAAGGAAAATAAAATCAACTTACTAGTTTTGAGAAAAAACAATATAATCATATTTATTCGACTATCATCTTTCCAAGTAGCCTGAGTTAAGATTGCTAAATTAAAGAAAGTCACTTTGGGTTCTTTTTGTTGTTGTTGTTGTTGTTGCTTTTTTCTTTTATTTAATTTATTGCATTTTAGGTTTTGGGGTACATGTGAAGAACATGCAAAATTGTTGCATAGGTACACACGTGGTAGTGTGACTTGCTACCTTCCTCCCCTTCACCTATATCTGGCATTTCTCCCCATGCTATCTCTCCCCACCCCCCAACCTCCCCCATTTCTCCCCAACAGACCCCTGTGTGTAGTGCTCCCCTCCCTGTGTTCATGTCTTCTCATTGTTCAACACCCGCCTATGAGTGAGAATATGCGGTGTTGGATTTTCTGCTCTTGTGTCAGGTTGCTGTGAATGACGGTTTCCAGGTTCATCCATGTCCCTACAAAGGACATGAACTCATCGTTTTTGATGGCTGCATAATATTCCATGGTGTATATGTACCACATTTTCCCTGTCCAGTCTATCATTGATGGGCATTTGGGTTGGTTCCAGGTCTTTGCTATTTTTTTATTGCATTTTATGTTTTGGGGTACATGTGAAGAACATGCAAGATTGTTGCATAGGTACACATCTGGCAGTGTGATTTCTTTATATTTTACTTTTGTTGTATATAGTGATAAAGTTGACTAAACATTTTCCCATAAAGCTTGTTATATATAGACACAGCGTGAGTTCATATTGCCTTTAGTGATATTATGCAATTTAAAAACCATCTATTCCTTCTATGTATTGCTAGTAATATGTATGCATAAAGAGACATTCAGTCCAAGTCACTTCTCCAAGCTTTTCAAATATTCTGCTCTTCTGGAACTCTTTTTAATCCTTATGTCCAGTGCTGCGTTCAGATTAGTTCTCTGCCCTCTCACCAATACAGACACAACTTAAAAAGTAAATCACCCGCCATCTGTGATATCAAATAATACACTTATCTAAATCTGTCTTTTAAGTAGCAGCAGCAGCAGCCCAAGCAACACAACTCCAAGAACATATCCTGGATTAGAATACATAGCAGCAAGCAGAGCCCAGAATACACTGAGATTTGTTTTTACAAAGTTATCTGTAATGGATGGCAATTAGCAGATATTTTTATAATGGGACCATCCTGAAGTATAAGCAATGCTGGCAAGAACTCAGTATTTCAGGATGTCTAGCAGAGAAGGAAGAATATTAATCATTATGGATGTTACATTCATTGGCCTTTTACTATGTGCCGAGTACTAAGCTAAATACATTCTATAGATCATCACATTTATTTCTAACTAAAAATCAAAAGAAAAACTGATAGTTGTATTATTATACCAATTTTATATATAAGGAAACATACTTATTAAAATAAATGAACCCAGATGAAAACTTACAGCTACTGAGTAAAAAAATTGAAATAATATTTGACTCTGACACCTGTTTCTCATTATGCTTAGTAAGTACGGTAAACATTACATCCTTTCTTAGAGTACATCCTACTTACCACTCCTATGAACTTTCGATGTTTTAGGAGAAATTAAAATCACATTGAACTCCAGGGATGGGCACTGATCTACCTAATTCAATTAGTACAAACAAACTCATCTATGTTTGTTTCCTAATTCTATTTAAACTACCACTCCACAGTTTAGTGGCTTAAAACAATAACCATTTTATTTTCTCTTAAGATTCTGTGGGTTGATTGAAGTTAGTGGGATTCTGGCACGGCTGGGTATCTCTCTCCCTCTTTCTCTCTCTCCATGTAGCCCCAGGGCCTCCCCTTCTCTACCTGCCTCGCCATGTGATCACTTCTTGTAGCCTCTCCAGCAGGATCCACAGACTTCGTATGTGGTAGTTTGGGAACAGCAAAGAGTCAAAAGAGGAAAAAAGAGGAAGATGTCAATCTTTGTGAAGCTTGGCTCAAAGGTGACTTGGGATCATCATTCAAGACTAGTTGTCTCACCGTCCATCCCTTGACTATAGTGATTGGTTAAAGGGAGACATGAAGCTTTAGTGGTCTACAGAGGAGCAAATCCTCCAAATATTTGATAACTTGGAAAAAAATCTTTCCCTTGCTAGTTATTCATAAAATAGAATGTAGTTCTATTATTGTCCAGTAATCACCCTGTTACCTTGAGAAGAGCCATCTTAGGATAAAAACAGCAACAAGGAAGGAAGAAAAAAGGCCTGGAAAGCAAACAGGTTCTTGGTGTCAGTCTTTTCCTAAATCTAGGTATACATCTGAACTTGTCAGTTGCAGGAATTCATATTTAAAAATTTTTTTTTGAAATCATTTAAAGTGAAGCTTCCTATGGCCTGTAGCAATAGCAATAATAAAACACACTAATTTATACAATGAGTTAAAAATATTGAGCTCCCAAATTAAAAGCATTTGAGAAAACTTTTTAAGAACATATAACCTAATTCAGGGGAAATAATGTTGGTCTTTTAAAAAAATTATGAATGGTTAATGCAGGAGACAGATTATGCAAAGTTTATGTTATTAAATGGAAATATCTACATAGATTTCTTCATTGGAGGTCCTTTATTGGAACTGAGACAACTCCAGTGAATGTCCTTTGTAACAAGCCACATTTTGTCAATTACCAGACAATCCTGAAAAGTATGTGAAATGTACATATGAAGCAGACTGATTAAACTGAATAATTAAACAACCTAAATCTAAATGCCAGTACTAAATTTGAAATGCAAGGATGTGATTGGATAAGGCAACGGAATCTATGTCTAATCATACCACCATGATTAATCCTATTGAGGTACAGGTTGCTATTCTACTCTATCCTCAGATGAGAGAGCAGGGATTTTTTTAAAGATACTTTGGATATAAAAATAATAATAACCTCCCATCTCCATTGTATACATGTACAAACTCGACTTAGAGTGGCTAGGAACTGTAAATTTCAACTCCTCTCATTAACCAGAGATTTTCTCTTTTTATTTTCAAAAATCTCTGGAGGAAAACAATATTGTTTATTTTTGTTTCATTTATAGCTTATATAAATGTGTGCTTTTGAAAACACCCCCTTAAAGGACATGTTTCTAACCTTGCTTGAATTTAAATGTAGCATAATACAATATGCATTGCTACCTTAAGAGTATGGGCAATAAGGTTCATATTCAAAATATACTTGCAGAATATTCTTAAGCAGATGATTATTTTTGATCAAACCCTCATTAAGCACTTACCATGTTCTAAGCTGGAACCTGCACTAGGATCTAGGAATACAGTGACAAAGCAGACATGGTTCTTGTTTTATGAATTGTATGGTGCAGGGAAGAACACATGCATGAAGCAATTAATTATATTAATAAAAATAAATTGCAATATGTAATAAATTATATAAATCTAAATTAAAGGAAGTTATGAGAGTATAACAGGGTGATATAATTTAGCTCAAGGAAGATCAGAGAAACGTTTTTTGATAATGGGTCATGTAAGCTGAAAATGGAATGATTAGTGTGTGAGTTAACCAGATGAATAATTATGGTAAGACTATACTATGTTTAGGGGAAAAGAATAATTAAATATAAGAAAGGTTCAAAAGAAAGCTGGTATGGCTATTTGATGAGAGCAGTGTGACTCAAATTGAGGTTGTAGAAGTAGGCAATAAATAGTTCATACAGGACATTGAAGGTCAACTTTAGAATTATGGAATTTCTTATACATGCAATATAAAATTATTTTTAAATTTAAGAAGAGATTCTGCTTGTCTTGGCAGCATATATTCTAGAATTTAAGAGGAGATTAAATTTGTATTATGTAAAGACTACCATTTTTGGTAGTGTTATGAAGAACATACTCGATCAGGACAAACAGGGTCAGAAGGTCAATTTAGAGGCTCTATAGAGAAAAGAAGATGGTGGATGAAGATTAAAATTTGTGGTAATGGATATAAAAAAGATGGAAAGAATCAAGAAGCATTTTGAAGGAATTTTAATACCAAGGCTTTGATGAGGTTAGCTGAGTGGTTGAAAGTAGTTTACTGGGCTATGGCACATAAAAGAAAAGACTGTTTTGGGGAGTAAAAAATAGTAAAAAAAACCAAACCAAACAAACAGTAAAAACACCAGGTTGCTATGTGAGACTCCTAAATATTAATACTAAATAGCTACTTGTTTATATAAACTGGGGCTTAGAAGAAAGGTCTGTGATCAAGATATAATTTCAGCAAATGAGTAACATTTAGTCACTGAAGTGGCTGTGGCTACCCAATCAAGAACTTAAAGCAGGGGCCAGCAAGCTTTTTTCTATAAAAGTATATACTGTAAATATTTTAAATTATGTGAATCATACATTCTCTATTGCAACAACCAAATGCTGTCTCTTTAGCGTGAAAGTAGCCAGAGACAATAGTCAGAAAATGTATGTATCTATGTTCCCTCAAAACTTTATTTACAAAAACAGGCCACAGGCCTGTTTTGGACTGTGGGCTATAGTTTTCTGACTTTTGTTTTAAAGCATTGAAATAAGCACAGAAATTGTTAGAGAGAGAGAAAAAGGAGAAAAGAAATACTAATGCCTGGGGCCCATGTCCATAGAATGTTAGTTATTTTGTCTGAGTTACTAAGTGGATAGTGGTCTAGAATACCAGCTGAAGGCCACAATTTCTCAAATTGTTAATGACATTCTTCATATAGTTAAAAATCACTATTCTAAAATTTATATAGAACAACAAGAAAAGGAGCTAGAATGGCCAAGGAAATCCTAAGCAAACAGAACAAAGCCAGAGGCATCACATTACCCAAATTCAAAGTAAACTAAAAAGCTACAGTAACCAAAACATCATGATACTGGTACAAAAACACGTAAATAGACCAATAGAGAGCCCAGAAATAATGCTGTATGCCTACAACTATCTGATCTTCAACAAAATTGATGATAACAATCAATGGGGAAAGGTTTCCTTATTCAATAAATGGTGGGATAATTGGCTAGCCATAAGCAGAAGATTGAAACTGGATGCCTTTCTTATACTATTTACAAAAAATCAATTCAATATGGATGAAGACTTACATTAAAACCTAAAATTATAAAAACTTTGGAAAATAACCAAAGAAATACCATTCTGGCCATAGGCCCTGGCAAAGATTTCATCATGATGACTCCAGTAGCAATTGCAACAAAAATAAAAATTGACAATGGGGTCGAATTAAACTAAAGAGCGTCTGAACAGCAAAATAAACTATCAACAGAATAAACAGACAGCCTACATCACAGGAGAAAATGTTTGCAAACCATGAATTTGACAAAGGTCTAGGATTCAGAATTTAAATTCTATAAGGAATTTAAGTAATTCAACAACCAACAGTCAATAAACCCATTTAAAATGCGCCAAAAACATGAATATATATTTCTCAAAAGAAGAAATACATGTAGCTAACAAGCATATGAAAAAATGTTCAACATGCTAATTATCAGAAATGCAAATCTGAGCCACAATGAGATACCATCTCATTTGAGTCAGAATGGCCATTATTAAAGAGTGGAAAAATAAACTGGAGAGGTTGTGCGGAAACGAGGACACTTACATGGTGCTGGTGGGAATGTAAACTAGGTCAGCCACTGTGGAAAGCAATTTGGCGGTTTCTCGAATACCACAAAGCAGAATTACCATTTGATCCAGCAATCCCATTATTAGGTATATACCCAAAGGAATAGAAATCATTCTATTACAAAGACACGTGCATGCATATGTTCATTGGAGTACTATTGACAATAGCAAAATCATGGAAAAACCTAGATGCCCATCAATGGTAGACTCAAGAAATACAGATACACTATGGAATACTGAGCCATAAAAAAAAAAAAAAAAAAAAAAAAAAAAAAAAAGATCATGTCATTTGCAGCAAAATGGATGGAGCTGGAGGCCATTATTCTAAGCAAACTAACAATACAGGAACTAATAAAGAAAACACTGCATGTTCTCATTTATAAGTGGGAACTAAACTTTGAGTACACATGGACACAAAGAACAAAACAGTAGACAACAGGGCCTACATGAGGGTGGAGGGTCTGAGGAGGGTGACGATCAAAAACTACCTATTGTGTATCAGCCATACTTATTTCCTCAGTCATGAAACAATCTGTACACAAACCCCTATGACATGCACTTTACTTATATAACAAACCTGCACATGTACCTCTGAACCTAAAATAAAGTTTCATAGATAACTATAATGGGCAGCCAACTTAGAACCGCTGATTTAGAATGAAAACAGAAAAAGCCTAAGAAGAAAAGTTGGCGAATTCTAGTATTTAAAGAACAGATAATTAGTGTTCACAAATTAAAGGAGACAAGAAAATGTAGCAAAAGAGGATGAAAGAAAATTAAGACTGAGTTATACAAAGAATAAAATTTTTCAAGAAGGAAGTAGGGCAATAATAATAACTGCACTATTAAGAGCTAACACACACATTTAATATGTGCTTTGTCATATGTATTTTACTTACATTAACATGTAATGCTTATAAGTAACCTTTTAAGCAGGGATTTTTATCTTCATTTTAAAAATCCGTTGGTTAAACTGAAACATAAGCAGACTGAGTAACTTGCCAAAGATGATGAAGCATGAATGGCAGAGCTGGAATTTAAATCCAGAGGATCTAGCTTTGGAGCATTGATGTTTGCTCAGATGTATTAGGAAGTTAAAAAACAAAAAGATTATTCCTTGTTTACAGAAAAATGAATGCCAAGAATATTTTCAAAAACATTAGTTTCAGTGATAGGAAAGAGAAAGCCAAGAAAGTGTGCAGAATGCAAGGGAAGATGAGGAAGATGAAGGTAGCATACTAGAAAATTCTTGTAAGAAGTTTTATTAGTAAACAGAATACAGAAATGTATGTATTTATGTCAAGCTTATAGAAAGGCTGTGTATTTGTAACTTAAGGTAAAAATATATGGATTTTTAAAAATTGAACTCCTATCACTATATTCAAATTGTGAAGGAATCTAATAAGAAAATGTGGAGACACTGTTGGAGAAAGAACATCTAATATATGCAGCAAGAGGTTTTGGAAGGTGGGAGAAGATGAGATTCAGAACCAAAATGAGAAGAATATCCTTGATAGAAAGAATATTTCATTTTTGGCTACAAGATGAAATTGCAATATGGAGATAGACGCAGGTTGGTATTTAGGCTTCTTTGTAGAAAAATTAATTTATTCTCACCTGAGAGCTATTTTTCCTGCAACTCAACTATAGAAAACCATATTCTGAGAGAGAGTGTTTTTGAGAGTGAAGGATTAGGGTATGGTCGCAAAGGTATGAAATAACCTCTGAAAACATTGGAGAGTGAGCTAGTTGAGAAAAGTGATAATATTGCTCAGCATTATCGAGTGTGCATTTGAAGTGTTTGATGATGAATTCTGAGTCTTGTCAGTTAGGCAATGGGAGTTATCTTCATGAAATAGCACAGCTATTCTGCCAAAGGATTAGGAAAGACATGTTTGCCTTGATCCAGAGCTGGGATTTTGCCAGAATTGTGTTTTGGAAAGACTAGAGTACTTTTGCAAAAACTCAGGTAATGATGTAAATTATATCATCAAAAATCTATGAAAGTTAGAAGTTGCAGCTTTCTATTATGGATTTAAAATCTCCTTTCCACATATTCCTCACTCAATTTTCAAAACTTCTTACCTGTAGCCTTTACTACTCATAAGAATCTTTAAGAATCTGTACTGTTAATATTTTTACATGCTACATTTTACCAAGAATTAAGAAAGAAATCTTAAAAATAATTTTAATTTTGATAACTAGAGGCAGCAGATACTGTAGTTTTAATATTTAAATTTCTCAGAATTAATTTAAAAATGACTTTTAAAACATATAAAACATTTCTCACTAAATTTTAAAATCTACTTTTAGTATCCAAGAAATAGTACAGGTATCAAATTAACTACCAAAACTTCCATATTATTTCATTTCTGAAAGGTACTAAGAATAAGAGAGCACAATATTATACTAATAAAAGGAAAATATATTGGCATATTTCCTAATTAATACTATCTTAATTCAAACTAGAAAAAAAGACAAAATAATTTATTCAATAGTTTAATTTGTTTAAGATGGATTATTTGTTTTCTTAAAAATCCCTTGACATTTTCTTCTATATCAATAATTTGAGAATAAATATAAAAAATTCTTTTAGTTTTATTGATTTTTTTCATCAGAGAGAAATGGAGCATAGAATGTAATTATAAACGTTAAACTGTTTCTTAACTCCTACTTAAGTCTTTGTATTATTTAAGGTGTACTTTCAATATTCTATTTGTGGGAATTTGTACAACTTACAACCACAAAATGATTAATTCTTTTGCTTTCTCCATAGGTTCTTGCAAGAAGCTAGCAATACAAATGTAGAACATTGATTATACAATGTACAGGAGAAAGAATAGGAGAAATAAAAAGAAAGAAAAGAGGAGGGGGTGGGAAAGGAGGGGACGAAAAGGAAGAGAAGGGGTAGGGAAAAAGACAGCATAGTAATGCTTAAGAAATATTCTAATAGGAAGGTTATAATGAAAAATATGACTTTTTGAAATGACTTTTCTCTTCAAAAACTGGCCAAGCTAATGATCTCTTTCTCTTCTTCCTCCTCCATGCCCATGAATTGAAATGTCTTGACCATTACCAAGCAGCCCATCCAGCTGTAAAACGAGATGGAAATGCATGAATACAAATAGGACCAGATTACAAATATTATCCGAAAAAAAGAAGCTTCTTTAATGTCCAGAATAGGGGTGGTCATTGAGTTGATAGTTCTGAGTGTAGAATGACTTTCATGTTAATTAAGTAACTGAACATTTTTGTGAGATAGAGTTGCTCCTCCCATTATCAAACCTCAGGGATTTTACATGAGCTGGCCAAGATAAACTGAAATATAGTGCTGATCTTTAATATAAACATTATGCGTATGTCTGACAATCTGACACAAAACAAACAATTGTAAATACTTTTGCTAAATAACTGTACCATTCTTGACTTCACACAGATATTGTTATGGATTAAACATCCATTTCCATAGTCCCGGGAAAAGATGAAAGCAAAATTTCGTCTTGGTTTAATTGGGATCATTATTTCCATTAATTCCATATTTATATTTAAAATAAATTTAAATTATAATTCTTGATTTATTTGTATGTGATACATCCTTTACTTGAGATCCTATTTAAGCATAATGATTGCTGAGATAGGATAACCCCTGGATGTTATGAGGATACATATGAGTGCACTTAATCTAGCTGTCAGGATTATGGAAGGCTTCCAAGAGAAAACTGAAGAACTGAAAGCACTCTAACAAGGCTGGAGCAGGAGTTTTCAGTTGGGAGTTGGGTTTTCAGGTGGGGTTCAAGGTGTGGAGGTATAAATTTGTAAGTTAGGTGGGGCTGGTCTATGAATGGTTTATTTGTAACAATAAGGAGTTTGGAATCCATCCTGAATACCATTTGAAGCCACTGAAAGATTTTTGGCAGGGAAAAGTAGTGCCTAAATTTGTATTTTAGATAGATTTATACATCAGTTCTTAAACTATATTTTGAAGACCTGAGATTGGAAGATGGTCAATCATGAAATTATGCAGCTTTGGTATGTCAAGATACAAAAATAAAAATCCTTAAAACCAACCAACCAACCAAACAAAACACAAACAAAACAAAACACAGTAGAATCAATATATCTCAGTGACCAATTGAAGGTAGAGGATAAAGGGTGGGGAGCCAAGGATGGCAAACTTCTCTCTAGTTTGGAGAACTGATGGCAGTTTCTTTCTTTCTTTCTTTCTTTCTTTCTTTCTTTCTTTCTTTCTTTCTTTCTTTCTTTCTTTCTTTCTTTCTTTCTTTTCTTTCTTTCTTTCTTTCTCTTTCTTTCTCTCTCTCTCTTTCTTTCTTCTTTCTCTCTCTTTCTCTCGTCCTTCCTTCCTTCCTTCCTTCCTTCCTTCCTTCCTTCCTCCTTCCTTCCTTCCTTTCTTCCTTCTCTTTTTTTTGATGGAGTCTTGCTCTGTCACCCAGGCTGGAGGGCAGTGGTGCAATCTCAGCTCCCTGCAACCTCCACCTACTGGGTTCAAGTGATTCTCCTGCCTCAGCCTCTGAGTAACTGGGATTACAGGCACCTGCCATCACACCTGACTAATTTTTATATTTATTCATGATGGCAGATTCTTGCCACAGTGTTGCAGAGACCTTCTTGCTTAGGACATGACAGTCTCTTTAGGCCTGTGGATTAAGCAAAACAAACAAACATGTGACTTTTCCTTGTAGTAACTACTATAAACCTCCTGTTTTCTCTCCCAATATTATCATTTTAATGCTGTCAGTGTTAATAGATACCCTTGTTGGCTGCCTCTAAGCATACCATAGTTTATTAACCATCTTCACAAGTTGCACTGGCTGCCCCTTCAACTTTGCAGGTCATTATGTTAATTGAAGACTACTGACCCCTGACTCTTGAGGTTCTGCTACTTCAGGATCAGATTATTGATCTGGATATTAATGAGCCATCTCTATGACCACTTCCTCTACCCTCAACGTTGGCCTGCAAAGGAGAGCCATCAGTGAAGTTCTTAGTAAATGTGGTGATCATCTCACCTGTGTATTCTTTAAACTTTAAGTGAAAAATGTGTGTTCTGGCCCCTCTGATAGGAATAACCTTTGTGTGGGACCACAAACCTCACATAATATATAAATTTCTTTGTTCTTACTTTCTTTAGCTTTCTAATCCTACCTTTACCATCTGTCAAAGCAACTCAGGCATTTCCACATTGTTAATTAAAGGCCATATCACATTTCTGGTATCTAATAGTCATACCAATAATGACTTTCCCCATTCACTACAGAAATATTACATGTCCTACGAAAGTACCCCTCAAGTCAATAATTTCTTGCTTATCCTCTTATATTTAGTTTTCAGGATGAAGAATTCTCAGTACATTCCCATGGTACTTCTCTGTCTCCTGCTAGTAAATGCCAGCTAATTATTGCAACTCTTTCAAACTATAGACTCTCTGTTTTCTTGCTATGCCTGGACTTCACAGGTAAGTTATGCTGAGATATTTATCTAGCCTGAGCAGCCAGGAGTAGTGGTGAGAATAGTTCCTGAAGGGGAAGATACCTATTGAGTTACATAAGTGATGATTCTGCAGCAACTTCTATCTTGGAAAATGTGCTAACTCTTACTGGGGAATGATAGGCCACCTCTGTCACCCCAGAAGGTTTAATGACAATAGCAGAGCCAAATCCTCATTAATCTACATTTCTTCATGTCATGCTTTAGAGTTCCAGACGTCTCATCATGCTGAACTTACCTTTTGGAAGACAGAAGGAAACACAGCAATAAAACATTGGAATGCAGTACAGTTCTAAGATAATTTTGTCAAGGTTCAAATGGAGTCTTCAAACTAAAGTGAGCCATCAAAAGAGTCACACATCTCCCAAGAAAATAACTGCCTAAATATTCATGCCATCCTCAATAGTTTCCGAGTAACCACTATTGATATCATGACCTCATACAAACATGATGATATATTTCAGAGTTCAGCATCTGGGGCAGTGTAGCATTTGTCTCATGATAAGTTTGACTGACACCAAATTTTATAACAAAAGCAGCAGCAAAAACAGTATCAACGAACAATCTAAATTTACTTCCATATTGTGGATCTCAGTAAACTACAGTATATTAGAAGATTTCTCTAGCTGTAGAGAGTTGCAGGCTCTACCAACTAGGACTAAGGCAGCAGTTGAGGCACAAATACATTAACATTTTCAAAACCTGCCTGTTTCACTCAAAACAGACTCAACTTATAAGGTAAGAGTGCTCAAATATGAGGGTTCTTGCTTTTTCATTTATTCAGTTAAATTTGATTTATAGAACCAGAATGAAAAGTAGGATATCACATTTATTAGAATGTGGCATTTATATCCACAATTATTCTAATTTTGAAGTTTGGTTTTTATGTTTTTCTATAGATAATACATTTGTAGATATTAATGAGCTCTCTGTTGCAACTGAAGGTCATCTTAACATCCCACTAACAGCTGTGGAATACGGTGTCCTGCCTGATCTTGGGTTTGACACTGAATTAAATGTCATATTCTTCAAAACACATTTCTCGTTACGAGAAATCACATGGATTTTTAAATTTTGCTCCAGGTAGGTTTTTGGGTAAATGGCTTATTTCAGTATCTTCATGGATATATCTAAGTAAGTTTGTGCTTTTAATAATTAACAGCAAAAAAAAATCACCAATTCCTGAATTTACCATTGCTACTATTTCTCTTCATCTAGCTATATTTCTGACTCAAGTAATTAAAAAAAATTTTACACTGATCATTTCAGACTCTTAGGAAGTGCTGTGGATATCCACCCTCCTTAGTAAGTATACTGAAAAAAAAAAAATCCTGCCATTTTCTCTACCTCCTAACTTAACACAACTTCCCAGCAAATTTAGTAATAAGGATAGCTGATAGAAATTGGACATGTACAGGATAACTTTTGAGGTGTCAGACAGTATTAAAAATCATTTACCATCAGTTTCTTAGCCCTTGGATACCATGCTTCTCTTTCTTTCTACCTAACTCTCAAGTCTAATGGAAGCTATAGGTTGTTGCATTTGACTTTCTTGACCATATCAAGAAAATTAGGTATACTCATGGTTTTACATTCAAGAGAAGTAAAATTCTGTTTTTAGAGTTTCTTCATGATGGTGTAATGGGGAGTATAATTACCCTCTCAGTGTAACAACCAGAACACTAGAAGAAATATGTAAAACAACATTTTCTTTCATTGTAAAACAAATAGCTTAGGACTGAACCCTGAAAGAAGGAAAAGAATTGATATGAATCCTATAATCACTACAGTTTATAGGAGTGATTCTGGAGACTGTTTCTAAGTTTTAATGTAGGGATGGGTAACATAAGCATTGACTGACTGGTAGTCTTGTTGAGTTGAAGAGACAGATATTGTGATGCAGAATAGCTAAGAAATCTAGAACCTATGAGGCATGGTGTCCAGAGAAGGAGTTTAATAGAGACATCTCTGAAAATCTGAAGATGATCTCTTCAAATCTTTGACTGAAGAATGATCTATGCATGTGTGGAGTAAAACTCCAACAAGCTATTAAAGGGCCACCAGAAAGCAGCAGATCAAAAGGTTCCCAGAAATAACAAGCCCTAAAAAGAGTTTACATTCTCATTACTAAGAAATGAAAGACCTCTGAATATATGGAACAGCAGAAAGAGTCCTCAAGAAATTCTGGCCTGAGTAGTGGCTAGATTCAAACTAAAGGTTCCTCTTGTTGTAGTTTAATACATTCAAAAGTGATACTCCAAATAATTAGCTGATAGTGTGACTTCACTGTATAGCAGGATAGAAGCAAACACTTTTCAAAAAAAAAAGAAAAGAAAAAGAAAAAAGCCAGTAAAATCCAGCATTCGACATGGAAACTTTATAATGCTCAGCATTTAATAAAATATATAGTCATTTCATAAAATAGAAAATATAACTCCAAGAAAAATTAATCAATAGAAAAATACCAGAAAAGAAAGAGAAAATGGAATAATCACAAGGAGTTTAAACAGCCATTATAAAATGCTCCATATAATTAAGAATGTAGAATAAATCATGAAAAGTGAGACGCAAAAAATACAAAAAATGCCAATATATTTGGTTTTTTAAAAAGCCCAGATTTACAAAAATCCTGGTGTACACATCAAACAAAATATTAAATTAAGTGTGCGGAAAGACCCAAAAGCAAATTTACCAGAAAAGAAATGTCTCACAGACATATAAATTCTGTGAAATCAGAGTACTCAAACCAGAAAGATACTTGTCCTTGTACAAGAAAGGACTTGACAGAAAAGACCAAATTTTTTATCATCCCAGGAGTGATATAAGGTCACTTATTAAGGCAGCCTTATCCAAATCAGATGCTGAATAAAGTCAAGATCTACCAAAAAGAGGGAGGCTCATTCAGAAAGAAAACTCACGATGGCAAAAAGAGAAGGTGTGGAAATAGCGCACTCAAATGGCCCGAGTGAGTACAGCACACTGGTTCCAAGAATCAAGAGTTCCTTCTGAAAGCGATCTTGTTCCAGATCTGACTTCTGGCACCATTTATGCCAAAAATAACAAACAGAAAGAGAGGCTTTCTAACAGTAAATAATATATATTCGGGAATAGGATATTGCAATGAGAATACACATATCACAGTAAACTCTGTGCAGAAGTGAAAGAAGACAAAGATTTCTAAGGAAAAAATAAGAAAAATTACATGTTTACTTTGTGATAATTATCCCTGGCTATAAGCATCAATAACAAGGGTGACACCAGTCCGAGTTCAGACAGGTAGTTGCTGGGCAGGTGTCCTCATAGAAGCATGTCTTGTGTACAGTTGTAATGGCCTTTGTGCAAGGCTGTGGTTTTGCAGAGTTTTTGTAATAGTTTATTTGTTGTTGTTTAACCAGTTATTTATGCATTAGAACCCTCTCTTCATGGCCTTCCTGGACTTTACATATCAGGGTTTTAGACAAAATGGCTCTATTTTTACTGTCACAGCAGCAAGGAAAACTTATGGACTCTGGAAGCTAATTCTACCTTAGGTACCATGAGTAATAAAGAACTCTGTCTCTGTTGTAGGAATTCCTATTCTTATGATGATATTTATGAAACTGTGTCAGGCTTCCCATGTTAAGAATAAAAGCATAGGTCAGTAGTGGTGGTTCCTGCCTGTAATCCCAGCATTTTGGGAGGCTGAGGTGAGTTGATCACTTGAGGGCAGGAATTTACAAGCCTGGCCAACATGGTAAAACCCCATCTTTACTAAACATACAAAAATTAGCCAGGTACAGTGATGCACATCTGTGATCCCAGCTACTTGGAGGCTGAGGCACAAGAATCACCTGAACCCAGGAGGTGGATGTTGTAGTGAGCCAAGACGGCACCACTGCACTTCAGCCACAAAAACAGTGAGATTCCATTTCAAAACAAACAAACAAACAAACAAAATAAGCAAGAATAAAAGCACAATATCACTACAGGTTGTATAGTCATAAAAGTATTACAAAAGGATATTGTTAAAAGATTTGGGCGAAAGAAAACAATTCACATAAAATAGAACAATTTATTGAAAGATGGAGACTATCAAATCTCATTTAAATAAAACTAGCTATATTAAATAATCTTATCTCTGTTGAAGAAATTGAATTTTTGAGTAACACCATCTCACGATTAAAAAATCTTCAGGCCTAGATGATTTCACTAGTGAATTTATCTATCATTGAAAACATAACAATAATACAATTTCTACATAAACCCTCTGGAAAGTGCAAGAAAGCAAAAGACTTTCCTACTCATATAATGAGGCCAATACCAAAATCTATACTAAACAAATACATTAACAGGAAAACAAAATGAAATGCAACAGACCATATTCCCTCATAATCTGAATTGTAATAATGCTTCACAAAGTTTTACCAAGTCAAATGCACTAACATGTAAAACCAAAAAGACAACATGACCAGGTTTCTTTCTTCCTAGAATGAAAAGTTGCTTAAACATTTGAAAAATAAATACATGTCATTTTTAATAACAAACTAAAAAAAAAATCACATGACATTATGATCAGATGCAAAAAACTAATGTGATAAAAATTATTGGGTAATGAAACATGGATACTAACCTACCCTTATAAAGGGATATATGTAAAATTTAGAGTTAACATTCTACTTGAATATATATGGGTCACTGTTTCCCCATCAAGATTGGAAGCAAGATAAATATATTTTCTCTTGTCACTTTTATTTAACCAATGACCTGGAGGCCTCAGTAAGTTCAATAATGTAAGAGAAAAGAGTAGATTTTTTTTCTAGTTTTACATTTAGTCAGCTGTCTTAAATTTAACTGCTCCTTCAGTAAAAATAGTGCTATGCTATCCATTGCCTCATTATGTTCATTTTTAATGGCTTAAAAATCTGTAGTTGAGTAGTGATTTATGAAATGTTTCAGTCAGGATAGGTTATATTATGCTGCAACAATATCCAAGCCCCAAATTTCATTTACTTAGAAGGACAAGGCTTAATTCTAACTCAACTTACATTATGAGTAATAACTCAACTTACATTACTATTATGAGTCATTGTTGAAGTGTCTGATGATTATATTTGCTCCAGAAACCAAACTGATGGAATAGCTTACATTATTACCCATACTTATGGCAGAAGAACAGAAGGCCTCTGGAGGAAGCACTGGAATTAAATTATATTTGTAATTTGTATATGTCTACAAGTAATATGTACAACTCTTACAACTCTTGGTTTAGAACTAGTCACAAGGCCCCATTGAAACAACAGAGGCCAAGAAGGCAATCCTTGAAGGTGGAGTACCTGAAGAATTTATTAAATACTTAATATGGTTTGGTTCTATGTCCCCAGGCAAATATCATCTCAAATTGTAATCCCCATGCCCCAGGTGTCAAGAGAGGAACCCGGTAGAAAATGATTGGATTATGGGTGCAGTTTCCCCTGTGCTGTTCTCTTGATGGTGAGTGAGATCTCACAAGAACTGACGGTTTTAAAGTGTGGCACTTCCTCCTCTCACTCCTCCTGCCACTTCGTGAAGATGGGTCCCTGTCAACTTCCACCATGATTGTAAGTTTCCTGAGGCTTCTCCAGCCATGTGAAACTGTGAGTAAATTAAATCTCTTTTCTTTTACAAATTACCCAGTTTCTGGTGGTATCTTTATAGCAGTATGAAAACGGACTAATACAATATGGTAATTGTTACATTATTCAGATCTTATAGATTGCTTGTTAATACATTCAGATTAATGTCTAAAACAATTGTATATATGAAAACATCATTTCTAATACATCTATAATCCCAATTGGCAAATACACAGAGAACAAATAGTGTTTGAGGTTACCCTTGCTATTTAACAATATTCCTATTTATTCTAAAATTAGTATATGATTCCTAATAATTACATATTTTTTAAATGACTTCAGCTTCTGACAGATATTTTAAATAGTCCAAATAAAACTTTTGTAATCTCATGAATTTCCAAAGAGGGAAAGCCATGAACTAAGTTAACTAAGTCAATAGTATTTATTTTTTGTGTTGAAAAAAGCTAATATTCATACATATTTATATCTATTTAGTTTCCTTCAATCATGACATTAGAGTAACTTTTGGTACATGCTAAAATTTTGGAAATATATAGTAATTATTTTATCTGTAATAATTTTCTATTTATATCACGTAAATATACATTACTCAAATTGTTGTTCATCAAATGATTCATGTATGTATGTGTCAGATCTCAGATGCTGCTGTGCTAGTTAGCATGACTTACAATTAGCAAATGTAACAAATAACAGTATTCAATGTTAATTTACTTAGGAAAAGCATTTTCCTAAGAAAAACACACTATTTTTACCATGTCACATTCGATTTACTTTGTACTTTTATATTTACAACTCTGTGTACATATGTCATAAATTTTATTTTTTAGGATTAGAACATTAATTCCATTATTCGGTGTTTTGACTTAATATCCAAACTCTGTATTTGCCCAAATGATGAAACTATATATATCTCTCCACCCCCAACTGTTAGGAATTAAAGAGAAATTAGTGAAAAGAGAATAGGGGAAAAGAAACAGATGGAAAAAGTAAAAGAAGGAACAATTAAAGGGAGAAAGTAAGATTGATTCCTCTTGTGTCCTCTTATCAAAGGATTTGAAAAAAAATCTGTTTATAAAATTAAGCAAAACTTCACAAGTTAATGTTATAAAATTAAGCTGAGTAATATGATTAGATTTTAATTTGGGTCTATGCAATTTAAAACAATGTATAAACTCTCAATTATTTCTGAAAGCATGCAAATGGTTTCAGGTCACTAAAGGTCAGAAAGATTACTTCTTCCCTGATAATTTATTATTAACTTATGAAAAAGCTGGCATATACTTTTTAATTACTCATATAGTATTGGCACACAATATTTGTAGTACGTACTCTGACATAAAATTAATCTGATATGTAAAAAAGTTATAATAATATCCTTGATGATTACATAAAATATTGGACAGAAACAGTTATTCAATTTTATATTATTTCTTCACCTTCTTTCAGTAATGTCTATGATTTTGCTTACTATCTTAACTTTATACTCAGTTACTTATTTCTAAAAACAAAAGAACATGGCTATTTCTTGATGTTACTTTTTGATCCACAAAACTATAAAGTTTACTCAAGTCATAAAGCAACAAAAAACACAACAAATAAGCTGTTCAGAAATTATACATAAATATAGTTGTATTGAAATCTGAGATGACTATTTTTATTTTTATTTAATTATTTTTTAAAAATTTGCTCATTTTCAGGGGCCAGTGAATGGGTTTATATTTCTCAGTCCTGTATTTTAATATGGTTATTAGTCATCTTTGATACAAATTTTGTGCATGATCTAATCACGTAAAGAGTTTTCTTTGCTTTCTTTATATCATGACTTCCAAATTTTCTATAATGTGCCTTTATTACATTTAGAATGACAAAAATAGTTTAAAAACTGGAACAGGACTCCCTATTATGAATCTCTACACTAACGAGAAACCTTTCCTTTCTTCCCTTAAGATTTGTTTACTTGTGTGCTTTGTGTTGGTATTTGCCATCTGAAATAAATTTTATCACGCTGCCAAAAAAAAAAAAGATTTTATAACACCTAAAGAAATTATGAAAGCATAGTCTCTCTCTCTGTTCAATGTGAACCTCAGGTCTTAAGAGACAGCCCTTTCTAGTTCTCATCTGGTGGTATCCATACTAACTAAGCAGCATACCATATTTGAAGCTATAAGCTTACGGAACATGTCAAATGAATTACTCATTGTGAAGTTGAAGCTTTACAAACATATAGTAAATTCCCTTTGCCACATTCTTTCTTCTCTTAATAGTTATTTTTGTTGTTGTTGTTTCTCTATTAGTCAATTTTGTCATCACAATAATTATGAATAAATTTTTTAAATCAAGTATTCCTGCCTGTGTGCACATGTTTTGTGTTAGTGTGTCTGTATTTGTATAATGGAGTCTCAAAAACTGGAAGCAGATTTCAATGGTGTTTCACTTACTCAGAAGTTAGTCATTGAGGTAATTCACTTGTAGTCGTAAAAATCGCAATGTCAAGCAACAAAATGTTTGATTAAATAGTAAAAGAGCTCTGAAAAGAAAAAAGTTTTCTTTGACTAAACAAGTTGAATACATGTAGTCCACCCTTGCCGTCTGCAATATGTGATGAGACAGTAATCTCTTTTCTTGATTTTCCAGTGAAACTGAAGCAGCTTTTTCATACATGAGGGGTAGGAGAATGGACAGTGTCAAAAGGTGTTTAGCATTTTCATTCTAGTAAGTTGTGAGCAAGCAATTAAAATTTTTACCATGGAGATAATCCTCACTCATAGCCTTTATCACCATGTTTCCCTGAAGAAATGAGATTTTACCCTAAAAGAGGATAATAGAATATCACATGCTATGTTAGAAACCATTTAGAAAAAAACAATTATTTTCATAGAGTAAAAAAGAAAAATGACCAGTAAATTTTTTTGTTGTTGTTCAAAATTTGGGTAATGTTTATTTCAAGGAAATATGCATTATGAAATGTGCTAGTACTAAAAATTAAATGTAATACTTTAGACTCTGAAAACAAAATCTATTATCATATCAAACCAGAATAATACCTGCCTCTCACCCACATTGACCAACGATCAATGTTATGTGACTTAACAGAAGAAATGCAAATTATTGAGATATCCTTTAATTATATAGTATAAACGTAACTCTTAATATGTGTGTTTCACATCATCTATGCCTTCCTTTTTCTTGATGGAAAATCTGTGAGAATATAGTAGCACCATCAAATTAGTGAGTAAACAAGACCATTACATCAAAACATATTTTGCTCTTTTATTCTGACAAGTGTAGCAGTTTAAATTATTTATAGTTCCAGTCTGAACAGGTTTAGTGAATGCCCTATAGTACATTTTGTAAATTCAGTAAAGTCTTGGTAACTTCATTCATTATGTTTATAAATTACCATCCTTACAAAGGCCCTTGAGCATGTAATTACTAAATTTATTTAAATAATTAGAAACTCAGAAGATGTTATATTTTACATATAGCTAAATTTAGCAAAAATATAGATTCTTTCTATTGATTTGCAAGAATAATATCACATTCGGAAGGGATTATAAAAACTGAAAAGTGCCCTGGAAGTTCTCTTAATTATGGTAATAATTACGCCTTCTGAGGCTTTCTCACCTTCTTTCAGGGAAGATGTGGTCATACATGCTCTGAAACATAAACACGATAATCAATACTTTGTCAACTTCTAAGAAGAATTATTTCTAATTATGGCACGTCTGACAAATTATCTCACATTAGTATGTGTCGGCGCAGTAGTAACTAACATTTATTAAGATCTACTCAGCCATATAAGAAGAAGACAGAAGTGCTGACAGAGGCTACTCAAGAGCAGAAGCCCTGACAATTTGTTTTTAAAAAACAAAACAAACAAAAAACTCTCTCAATCTTCTGTGTGCTCACACCCAAGTGAAATACACAAAGGGAACAAAATTTGTGAATGCATAATATTATTGAATTCCCCACCATCAGCAATTTTCTCAGCACCTTTCATGCCATATGCAATTAGAAGATTCTCCCAGTAATGCAAGTAAGCACATGAGAGCAGGCAATAGCAGTGAGAAATGCCACGTGTTTGGAGAGAAAATCCACTAAAGATAGTGGCTGAAACAGGGGGAGTACTAGGGTCAGTGTACCCTAGTTTCTGGCTCCTCAGAAATAATTTCCAGGTAAATAAAAAATTTCAACCTATTCTTATTTCTTGGGCTTTAATTCTGCTATGTGGCTCACAGAGGGCCAGACAATGAAAATGGGAGATAATTCAGAACCAGTTTGGTAAAATGAACAGCGGAACCACCCACAACTGGATATGGGCTCTGCTCGTAAATTTTTTTTGAATGTGGAATTTGAAGAAATTTGGAAGAATCAGGTGAAAGGTGAGGCAGAAAGTATTGAAATAGATTTACTATGTTTGTTCTCAATCCCCAAGTCCATGTAAAATGTCCCATTTTTATTTCACAAAAATTCTACCACCATCATGTCTTAATTTTAAAATGTAAAGCATAAAAATTATTTTAAAGTAAGAGTATACTTTTTGTGATGTTCCAAATAGGTTCTGTAAACCATTAGTTAATGCTCTTGAACACATCTCAAGTAAGGGACCTTTCCAAGTGAAATAAGAGACTGGATTTTAAATGCAAAGAACAAATGACTTGGAGCCAGACAATTGTGAATTGAAATTATGACCCTGACACTAATTTAAACGGTGCTTTTGGACAAAATTATTTAAACTCTCTAAGTTTAATATTCTTTATTTATGAAAAGGAGATAATAAGCTCCACCTCATAGGTTTGGTTATTGCGGATATGAAAAGAGGGAATATAACAAAAAATATAATTAAAAGAGTTAATAGAGTTCCTGACTTAAAGGAAAATCTCAAAAAACTTCTTTAAGATATGTAATTATTCTTTTACAGTGATTGTTTCATTCTATTTCAATCTATCTTTGTACTGTCTTTGCTGATCTTCAGAGTTAGAGGAAAATCATGAGTTTATAAAAAACAGATTAAGCTTAGGGCAAAATTAATGAATGAGGAAGTTTAAAATATATATATAAACAAAACCAGAATGTTCAAGAATTTCTCTTTTGTTGCTTCTCTTTTACATGCTTGGTGGTCATGTTTAGTAGGTTTAGAGATTGTTTAGGGATTTGTTAAAGTTTTATTTATAATCTTTCACCTTGAGAAGTAAGGAAAACAAGCAGATATAAGCCCATGTATACCATACTTATAATGGAAATACATTAGTTAAAATATATGAAGCATTTAGAATCAACTCTTTTTTGAAAAAAAAAAAAAAATTTCTGACTACAAAGAAATGAGATTTTTTTAGATTTTGACTATTTTCAAAATCATAGATAATTGTTGACTATAACTTTAAAATGTAAAGTTATTCAAGTTCTCTGTGTTATATTCCTTTCCAGGAATAAAGTGAAATATGTCTATTTGTCCTATATCTAGGCCGTATAAGGAGAAAATGTAACAAACCTTTTCCATTCTTTAGCTGTGAGACGTATGTTGTAGACTCAGTTCCTGCTCTCCAAGACTGTTAATGTGACAAATCTATAAACCCCTATCTCTCCCCACTTCAGAATATTATAATTCTTTGCATTTGACAGTCATTTGATGAAAATGTAAATACAACTTTGTGAAATCAGGAGTCTATTCAATAGGTATTCTTAATGGGAAGGAGGGAATTTTGAAGAGCAAATGATTCCTTTCTAGCAGAGTCTCTGCATCATAAACCCTTACCTTTTGTGATAAAGCACTGATTACATTTGCCCTTGCACATAGGCAGTATCATGGGACATACTGCAGGAGGGTGGGGAGAGTTACAGATAGGCGTAATGGAAAGATGAGAGATGAGACACTGACAGAGTGAAAATTTGTGCAGAATGTGCAGTCAGAACACAGAGAGAGTATGCTGTGGAAATTGAAGTAAAATAAATCTTTAGACCAGCAGCTAGAATGACACCTAGAATGTTTCTTTCCTCAATACTCCTGAGCCACAAAAGAAAACTAGAACTAAAACTATAAAAAGAGAAATACAAAGAATCATAACTAAACTTGGAGTTGTTACCTTGAAAAGGAAAAATGATAACAACTTATAGCATTTCCCCTATATAGAACAAAGTGACAGTGGAGCTGTACGCCTGAAACAGAAAGAAATGGACTATTGATCCAGGATTGTGAGCCCTCTAAACAACAGGATTAGATCACCACACAAATGATTGTGAAGACGGTTTGTTTGGAGACCCAACCTGTAGTGTAGATATTGGGTACTGAAACAGTAAGATAAAGAAAAGGCTGACAGTGGACAGAGAGTGAAAGGGAAGTAGTGAAGAATGCATAATATTTAGGATAGCCTATTAAGTATTTTTCCTACGTGGGGCCAAAAGCCTGCTCTCTGTTAAACCAAGTATAAAAAGCATGCACATTGGTAAATTTTCTTACTTCAAGGAACAAACTATTGCATCAGCCTCCTGAGCCTAGTTCATACATATGATTTAACACATAGAAGAAGATTAATTTCTGGGGACATTCAGAGTGAATTTCATTTCTTGGCAGAAAATGAACCTTAAGCCAGAAAGCACTAGAAACCTGATATTGGTGTCTGTCTAGAGTCTATTCATGGATTGGTATTGCATAATGCATATTTTCAGCTGAAGGCTTAGTTATTTCCACCTCAACTCTTACTTCTCAGTCCTGTTTCAGTACAACCACTCTGTGTTAGGAAAATCTTCATACTGTAGGTCATCCCTCAATCTGATCCCTGCCAAGTACACCCATTACATTAAAGTAGGCAAAAATAATACATCACACATGAAAAATTCAAATTCAAACTAGCTGAAGAAACTTCTACAATAGTTTAATTAACCTGTGTATGTTTACATCAGGAATGCACTTTTGTTAGGTAAGTGTATTAGTCCGTTTTCATGCTGCTGATAGAGACATGCCTGAGACTGAGCAATTTACAAAAGAAAGAGGTTCACTGGACTTACAGTTCCACATGGATGGGGAGGCTTCACAATCTTGGTGGAAGGCAAGGAGTATCAAGTCATTTCTTATATGAATGGCAGCAGGCGAAGAGAGAGCTTGTGCAGGAAAACTCCCTTTTGTAATAAGCATCAGATCTCATGAGACTTACTCACTATCATGAGAATAGCATGGAAAAGACCTGCCATCACAATTCACTTACCTTACACAGGGTCCCTCCCATAACATGCAGGAATTCAAGATGAGATTTGGGTGGAGACACAGCCAAAGCATATCATTCCACCCTTGGCCCCTCTCAAGTCTCACATTCTCACATTTCAAAATCAATCATGATTCTCAACAATCCCCCAAAGTCTTAACTAATTTCAGCATTAACCTAAAAGTCCAGTCGAAAGTCTCATTTGAGACAAGGCCTATGACAAGTCTCATCTGAGACAAGGTCTATGAGCCTTCCCTTCTGCCTATGAGCCTATCGCCCCTTCCATCTATGAGCTGTAAAATCAAAAGCAAGTTATTAACTTCCTAGATACAATGTGGTACAGGCACTGAATAAATATAGCCACTTCAAATAGGAGACATTGGCCAAAACAAAGGGGATACAGGCCCCATGCAAGTCTGAAATCCAGCAGGTCAAGTCTTAAAGCTCTAAAATGATTTCTTTTGACTCCGTGATGCAAGAGGAGGGTTCCCACGGTCTTGGTCAGCTCTGCCCCTGTGGCTTTGCAGCATGCATCCTCCCTCCTGGCTTCGTTTATGGGCTAGCATTTAGTATCTGTGACTTTTCCGGGAGTATGGTGCAAGCTGTCAGTGGATGTACCATCCTGGGGTCTGGAGGGCAGTGGCCCTCTTCTCACAGCTCCACTAGGCTGTACCCCAGAAGGGACTCTATGTGAGGGCTCCAACCTGACATTTCCCTTCCCCACTGCCCTAGCAGAGGTTCTCCATTGAGGATATTCCCACTGCAGAAAACTTTTGCCTGGGCATCCAGGCATTTCCTTACATCCTCTGAAATCTAGGAGGAGGTTCCCAAACCTCAATTCTTGACTTTTTCATACCTGCAGCCTCAACATCACATAGAAGTTGCCAAGGCTTGGGGCTTCCACCCTGTGAATCAAGAACCAGAGCTTCACCTTGGCCTCTTTTAGTCATGACTGAAGTAGTTGAGATGCAGGGCACTAAGTCCCTAGACTACACACAGCAAGGGGACCCTTGGCCAGGCCCACAATACCATTTTCTCCTAGGCCTCCAGGCCTGTGATGGGAGGGGCAGCTGTGAAGACACCTGACATGTCCTAAAGACATTTTCACCATTGTCTGGGGATTAATGTTCAGCTCCTCATTACTTTTACAAATTTCTGCAGCTAGCTTCAATTTCTCCTCAGATGTTTTTTTCCTATCACATTGATAGGCTGCAAATTTTCTGAACATTTATGCTTTGCTTTCCTTATAAAATGAAGTGCCGTTAACAGCACCCAAGTCACCTCTTGAATGCTTTGCTGCTTAGAAATTTTTTCCACCAGATGCCCTAAATCATCTATCTCAAGTTCAAATTACCACAGATCTCTAGGGCAGGGGCAAAATGTCACCAGTCTCTTTGCTAAAACATAACAAGAGTCACCTTTGTTCCAGTTCCCAACAAGTTCCTCATCTCCATCTGAGACCAAGTCAGCCTGAATCTTATTGTCCATATCATTATCAGGCTTTTGGTCAAAGCCATTCAACAAGTTTCTAGAAAGTTCCAAATTTTCCCACATTTTCCTGTCTTCTTCTGAACCCTCCAAAGTGTTCCAACTTCTGCCTCTTACCCAGTTCCAAAGTCACGTCCATATTTTCAGGTATCTTTTCAGTAACGCTCCACTCTACTGGTACCAATTTACTGTATTAATTCATTTTCATGCTAGTGATAAAGACAAACCTGAAACTGGGTAATTTACAAAAGAAAGAGGTTTATTGGACTTACAGTTTCACATGGCTGGGGAGGCTTCACAATGAGAGTGGAAGGCAAGGAGAAGCAAGTCACCTCTTACATGGCTGGCAGCAGGGAAAAGAGAGCTTGTGCAGGAAAACTGCACAAGTTTATAATAACCATCAGATTTATGGTTATTAATAACCTTATAATAACCATCAGATTTCATGAGACTTAATCACTATATGAGAACATTACAGGAAGGACATGCCCGACATTGTTCAATTACCTTCCACTTGGTACCTCCTACAACACATGGAAATTCAAGATGAGATTTGTGTGGGAACACAGCCAAACCATGTTATTGATGTATATAAACCATACTGTTTGAGAAAAAGAGTCATTTAAAACAGATCAATGTACAGTGAGTTTGCAGAAAGACATTGATTATTCTCCTTTATTGTTGAAAAGTCACAATCTTTTCCCATAAATTTTAAGCACTGTAATTATATATGCTATTTTCAGTAAAAAACCAATATTTTTAATCTGCTTTATTAAAGTCCTAGTGGGACAGATTCAGTCTCTTAAAAATTAAATGTTTGTTGTAATTTAGAAACTTTATTATACAAATTGAATTTAACCAATTACTGAACTTTAGTATGTTTACCATACATGTAAATTCTTCATCTTTCAAAATCAGCTTTTTCTGGACTCATGGTATTCTGGAATTCTTAAGCTTCTGTAATTCAAGCTTACACAAAATTTAACTTTTGAAGAAAACACTGAATAACTCAAACAAAAATATTATTGCTAGGCATATAGAAATATGTATGTTATTTGGTCACCATGCTATCATCCACAGTTGGAAAGCTCCTTAGAAATCACTTCAAAATCTAGCTTTAGAAAAAAATCACTTGGTGAATATGTTATCAGCATTAAGTAATTCTAAAATGCATTTCAACAAGGCATGGTAGCATCCTCAGTCATCCTTCTCTAAAGGAGTATGCTTATTAGAACAACAGAAATATTTGTGCTCATCAGTATGACAAATACTCTTTTCCAAAATGTGTTAAAGACACCATAACAGCATATTGGTTTTTCCACTTATTCAGTAGTAATGATTTACAGAGTGCTCCATTTTGTGACCTCCATCACTCTTTAGTATTTAACATTACTACTTCCCATTTTTACTTCAATATGTTTTGATAACATGCCACAGCTTCCTACACTATCTTATGTTTTGCATTAATTATATTTCAGGATGACTGCTTCCCAGAAGCATTTTTGGGAAGAGAGAAGGCAACTAATTTCATAAAGAATGCAAAATGCATTTTCTATTGGGAAGCATTCCTGGTCATGTGATGTAATCATCATTATAAGCTGTAAGGTATATTCTTTTACTGAACATTGTCTCTTAAACCTTTTTCTCCTCTCCGTTGCACTACTTTCTCTCACCTCTGCCTTATTTTACTCCCTCTGTCCTCCTCACTCTTTCCACTCATTTTAAAAAGTAAACTTGACAGCATATTTGTGCAGCTTTCCATAGCTTGCAACCTATATGATTTCATTGCCAAATATTTGGAAACCTAAAACATTCTTCATTTCCTTTTATGTTTTTAATGGATGAAGGTGTACATAAGTGCATGTTGATTGTAGTTAGTCATAATTAATGTCCAATATGTGATGCCAAGATAAAGAAACTTTACCAAGTAGGTTACACTATATTAACTCACAGACCTCGTGCCATAGGAAACAAAAGTACTCCGTACAAAAGTACAAAAGTACTTTCTGAAGGTATCAAACTCCTGGTGCTTGGTGGGAAACATGAGGTAATCAAGACTCTATTCTCAGTGACAAAGTTGGCATTTGGAACCTAATTAAGAAACAGTCAAACAGCATTAACTTCTATAGAAGTAGCATAAAGGCCTGAAGTTTCAATAAGTTATACTATACCCTGACCATTCTTGATTCTTACAATATCTCCACAGGTGCCTTCTCAGTCAGTCCCTTCTCAGACTTAATACTGTGAGGCTGACCCGATTTCTTGTTGATAGAAATTGAATGGAGGCAAGAGTTTTGTGCTTCACTGATATGGTTTGGGTCTGTGTCTCTATTGAAATCTCATGTCAAATTGCAAATCCCCAGTGTTGGAAGCCGGGCCTGGTGGGATGTGATTGGATCACGAGGGCAGATTTCCCCCTTCAGTGCTGTTCTTGTGATAGAGTTCTCACAACACCTGATTGTTTAAATGTGTGCAGCACCTCCCTCCTCTCTCTCTCTTCCCCCTTCTCTGCTCATGTGAAGATATGCCTACTTCAACTTTGCCTTCCACCATAGTTGTAAGTTTCCTGAGACTTCCCAGTCATGCTTCCTGTATGGACTGCAGAATCGTGAGCCAATTAAACCTCTTTTCTTTACAAATTTCCCAGTCTAAGGTATTTCTTTTTAGCAGTGAAAGAATGGACTAATACACATACCTTTGCTTTTCTCATTGACAAAATATGTTTTATAGTTTCTTGTTCAAGTAGATCGGGCTTCCTATTTAAAATCAAGTCCTTGAAGAGCCCTCTTCTGAGCCAATTAGAAGTTAATTAGCAATATCCCTTGTGTTGAATTGAAATTCCAAAAAATGGTTTTTACTATTTGCTATGTTGAATAATCTAATTAAAGCTATTTGTTCTCTCCTCCAAGAAAAAAACACATAGGAATGCACATTGCATGTTTTGTTGCAATTCAAAGATTTAAGGCTTCTCAACATGAAGCTTGAATTTAGTTTTCCAGCTCCCACATAGTAATGATTAAGTCCTCTGTGGAAAGCAAATACATGGCTTTGTATTAGGTAGATGCTTTTTTCTTTGAAATTCAGCCTAAAGTCTTTAGTGTGAAGAGACTATTCTGATTTCTAACAACTCAGAAGACACAATTTAGAATTTAATCTTACAAATTCTATATATTACAAAACTCGTATATGCAGATTTCAGAGCTGTGTATCCAGTGAGTCATTGTCATTTATATCTGTGAAACTAATGATTACTTTGATTAAACAAAATCTGTTAGCATAAAAGCATCTATCCTGTCTATGTTTTTGCCTATAACATGACTACAAAGTAAAACTATTTGCAAATAAGAGTGTGTATTTAATTTTAGCTCTGCTAATGAAATGACCTGGCTTAATATTTGAAAATCATAGATATAATGAAGATTTTTTCCCTCTTGTAGTTTCTGGAAATCCAGATTATACATAAATGAATGTAGCAGTGGGCACCAACATTTCATTACCTGATGACAGGCCACATGGATGTGAGAGATTGTAGCATGGACATTGGAGGTAGCAGCTGTGGTAGCTTTCTAATCCCCACATCACAACTACAGAAAAATGTCCCTGCAACCAACAGAGTAATGATCTATTATGATTTTAGGCATCTGTGATCCTTTTTATGACTTACAAGCATTTAACTCTAAAATAAACTTCTTTTCATTTGAACCACCTGGAGTTGTTTGTTTTCTATTTTCCAAACTAAACCCTGGCTGATAGAGGATTCTACAATGAATTTATCTATTTACTTATCTATTGCTCATTGAATGTTCCATCAGAATTTTCTGCTTCAGCTAATGGCTGGCAAACCACCCACATAGCTGCATAAGGTAGCAACCCAGGAATCATGCACTCTTTCCCTTTCATCACCATCTCCTCCATGTGAACTAAACACTGCTAAGTTTTAATCATTGTCTTCTCTAACATTCATGACAAAACATTAAGCCACTTTATCATATGGTCTAGGACTTCATCATTTTGCATGGGGTTGACTCCTTTCTTCATATTTGTTTTCCTTTTTGTTGCCACCAGATGGTTGGTTGTCTGAAGTTCTTGAAGCTACAAATTTCCATGGTAAACTCCATAGTAAACTCCAGCAAGAAAGAGGAAGAGTGAGAAAGAAAGAGAAAGAAGTAGAACACGTCTTTAATTAAAAAGTTCCAGCCGGGAGTGGTGGCTCACACCTGTAATCCTAGCACTTTGGGAGGCCAAGGTGGGCAGATTGTCTGAACTCAGGAGTTCGAAACTAGCCTGGGCAACATGGTGAAACCTCATCTCTACTAAAAGTACAAAAAAACTAGCTGGGAGTGGCAGCATGCACCCATAGTCCCAGCTACTTGGGAGGCTGAGGCAGGAGAATTGCTTGAACCCAGGAGGCAGAGGCTACAGTGAGCCGAGATCATGCCTGCACTACATCCTGGCTGACAAAGCGAGACTCCATCTCAAAAAAAAGAAAAAAGTTCCAAAATACAATCTCCTTTATTTGACTGCCCTCAATTGAGCCATATGCCTACTTACGGAGTTACACTTTTCAGGAAGATGGGATATGATTACTGGTTTAAACTCTACTGTCCAGGAAGATGGGGTATGCTGATTAGTTTAAATTCAATCCTTATTTAAGGACAGAACAAATGGAAGCCAAATCATGGAATCTGCAGTACTTTTTAAAACAGTAGATGGATTGGAAATTTCCAACGTAGCTTCTTCATTCAGTTTCCTTCTTGTTTCCCCTGTGATATTTATAAAGTGCAGATATAAGCATGTCACTCTTTTTCTTAAATCCTGTCAATATCTATACATTTCTTTAAAGATTATGTCCAAATATCTTAGCAAAGCTAGCCCTTGCCTACTTTTTATTTTATATATGTCTGATTATCAAGTATCCAATAATGACACTAATTAAAATAACTGCTACTTTATAGTTTTACTACATATCACAGAGAAAATGCTAAATACTGCATAATAATCACTTTTAACCTAGCTCAATATGTTCTTATTCTTTATTTGCAAGTGAGTAAAGAGGCAGAGATACATGAGGCAATTTGAGCAAGGTAATTAATAATTCAATAATTAATAATTTTATAAATGCAAATATGAATGTTACCCTTTATCTTGATAAAAATAAGTGGTAGAGTCAATTTCTTGGGCTTTCTAACTGTTCTCTTCCGTTCAACAACTGTTTGATTATCCCTTGCAGAGTATCTAGAAATGAAAAAACTTTAGAAATAATCTAGTTTTTTTCTTTATGTTTTATTTAAGGAAATAAATTTATTAATGATAATGTAATAAGCTAGTCTCAGCAAACATAATTGTCCTTTAAGTCTCTGAAGGTGTTAGAGGAGATGGACAGAAGTGCCCATAATTGAAAAATATTTGCATATAAGGACAAATGTTGGACATGTTTATTAGAATTTTAATAAAAATGAAAGAGACAACACAAGTATAGTGCTTAGCCCTTTGCCACTCTTAGTATTTCTTGTATTACTTTAAACCATTGGTATTACAATTTGAAAGTGACAAATTGTGCATTAATATAATCAGAGAGCCAAAAAACTTATTCTATAGATAAAGACACTGATGATATTCATGATCATTTTTACTGAATGCTGTTCTGGGGCTGCATATAAATAAGGCTATGGTGTGAATGTGTGCCTTCTAAAATGCAGGTGTTGCTCATGTGGTGGTATTAAGCAGTGGGGCTTGTGAGAGGTGAATAGGCCATGATGGTTGCTCCTTCATCAGCAGAGTTAACAGCCTTGCAAAAGAGCAAAGCAAGCTTCATGCAGTGTTTGGCTAACCAGCTAGCTTGCCTTTCTTCCTTCTCCCATGTGAGGACACAGTCAGAAGGCCCTCATAATAGGCAAGTGCCTTGACCTCGGACATTCAACCTACAGAATTATAAGAAAGAAATTTGTTATTTTAAATTACCCAGCTTCAGGTATTCTGTTATAGCAGCACAAACAAACTAAGACAAATACCTGAAACATTTAAATATCTGTAGGAAGTCATTGTGACGTACATGAATTTGTGCAATATGTTCTTGTTAGTATTAAAATCTTATTGAATATCAGCCTTTCTTCTGGTAATTACAAAAGAATAAATTCTTTCTGAGTAATTTTTTGAATACAAGTTGGATAAAATTTTTAATTTATCTCAGAATATTTTCTGATAATCTAGTAATGTGAAGCGGTGTAGTTATTTCTTTTCTGGCTCTTTGAATGTACACTTGAATGCCCTTTTCCTGGTACTGATATTTTTCTTTACTATTCTAAATAAGATGAAAAGAACAGACAGTGCTTTTCTCAGAGGTGGTTATATTCATGATTTCCAGTTTCAGCATCTTATATATTCCCATACCAGAATGTACTGTGACACTTGTCCAGTTTTTATTATATCAAACTGAGTTCCCAAACTGATTGTGTTTCCTTATTTGTAAAATCATTACTCACTTAGGGGAACAAACTTCCTAGGCAATAAGGAAGAAAATATACATATCTTGTTTCATTTCATTTATTCAGTAACATATTAAATCTTGTTTACCAACATTCTTTTTTGGGATGCATATTGCATCATTTAATGCCAACTTAGGAAAAAATGGGCAATCATAATCAAACCTTTTGGCATACTAAATAGCACTTGGATTATATATAGCAAAATAGCATAACAAATTTCAAATTTATTGCAGTTATTACAGTGCCTTCTTTTAGGGCTAATAATCCATCCTGTTTTTTAGCAAATTGAAAAATTAATCAAAGAGATTACCACATATTTAAGTCACTATACATGTAATATTTACAGAAATGTATTTTCTATGTATGTGTGTAAAATTACAAGATTCCAAACTGAAACCTAAAATAATTTGAATCAATGTATAATTAAATATACCTTAAAGGAAAGGGTAATTCAAAAGTGGTGCCCAAATCTATGTCTGATCTTAAAACATAACATTTTCCATAGGCGGGTGTTGAACAATGAGAACACATGGACACAGGGAGGGGAGCATCACACACTGGGATCCGTTGGGGGGAAATGGGGGAGGGGCGGGGGGGTGGGGAGGTGGGAAGAGATAGCATGGGGAGAAATGACAGATACAGGTGAGGGGACGGAAGGAAGCAAAGCACACTGCCATGTGTGTACCTATGCAACAATCTTGCATGTTCATCACATGTACCCCAAAACCTAAAATGCAATAAAAAAAAGTAACATTTTCTTCCTATGACACAACATAAGATATAGCAAAAAATATATTATAAATGGTCCCAAATTATGCTAAACCTTCCTTTGAAGGATTTCTTCAATAATAAACCTCTTTCAGAAATAGAGGCAAACATTCCTTCCAGAGCAAAGGACAGACATGTTTCCTGCATATTACAAAAGCGTTGGGATCTCTAAGCACATGACTTCCCTCCTGTGATGTTATCCACTAGAGGTGCAACTGTTACATGTCCTTCCTTCCACTATGCTGGGAGAACCAGAGTATGAGAAAGTCACACATGACAATGCTGTTTTTCTACCTATTGTTATTACTGTAAATAATAAAGTCCTTTGTTCTCTCATCAAGGTGGGGCTGGTATTCGGCTAGCATCCATAAAACATGGCAGGCCAACTTGTTAGCTTCCAACTAGGGTAATAATTCAGACCCTTCACAGTTCTTGATAATCTATATTCAGTTTGCATACACAGAAATACACAGAAATATATTTTCTATGTGTGTGTATATATATTTATGTGTATATATTTTTACGTTTATATTATATATGTACATATATAGATGTGTATATGTTTTCTATGTATTTGTGTATACATGTATTTTTGTGTGCATATACACATTTATACACACAAAAAGACATAGCAACTTTGAAGTGCTTCCAGAAATTATCCCAATATTCAGGGTTGGGCAGGAGTGACGAAGGAGAATAGGATCAAGGGAAATTATAAATGAGGCTCTTCAATACTGTCTGTAATGGTTCATCTTTTTAAAAGTAATCTGAACAAAATGGTAAATCATAAACTTGAGTGTTGGACTAATGGTTATTTGTTGTATTGTTCTCTGTGTCTTTGCATACATTTTTAACATTTCATAATTAAAATTCTGAAATATGATTAAATCACATATAATTTAATTCTGTTGCTGAGCAGATGGTTCCAGTCACCTAGTATTGCATTAATTCATTATCTTATTCTCTTTTTAAGATAGACTTTCCAAAGGCTTATCAAATATAAAATGAAACTAGAATTAAAACAAAAAACTTTCCCCCACCCAAAGAAAAGTCTATTTTGTCTTTAGACAATAGTCATTATTAGAAAGACCATCTTTATTTTCTCCCACAACTCTGTCTTGTAGCTCCCATCCATTCGTCATTATTTTATTACTGGGTTTATATAGTCAATACCTTATACCTTTATTTTTACACCTGTGGTATTGTGCAGGCAGTCACACACACACACACACACACACACACACACACACACACACACAGAGTACCAGAAGTTGGAAAGTGTCAGTTCAAGTACAGAAGTTGCCATTTGTTAATTGTATAATATAGCCTAAGGATAAGAACTCCTATGAAATGTATTTGCCTCAATTATAATGCTGGTATAATACTGCCTTTTAGAACTGTTGGGATTTTTTTTTTTTTTTTTTTTTTGATGATCGAGTTCATTTTCATGAAGACTCTTTGAAAGTGTTAAAATGCTATAATACACAGTATTTTTAAAGACAGTAGTAGCCATGCTCCCTTGCTTTTATCATCTCCTCATTTTGTGTTACTCCAGACAAACTTCACTTTGCTAACCATTCAGCATAAGAGCTGCTTTAATGTCCTTTCACCATCCTGATCTTTCTCCCCTGAATATGCTGAGCCAAGGGCATCCTTAATACTACTTAAAATACAAACTCCCAACAATTCAAGGACAGAAAAAAAAGCAACATACTATGAATAACTAAAACTATGATAATCAGTCATAAAAAGACATGCATTTATAGTATTTTCCAATGACAAATAATAAAATATCATTTAAAAATATATCAAAGTCGTTTTTGTCTTGAATTAAATCCAAAAAATCAAAAATTATAGTCAAGCAGACTCAAGGATTTATGAAATTTTATTTTTAGGATAAAGATAAAATGCAAAGCATAAACATTAATGTAAGTCAGCAAAGAACAGCATAGTTCAGAATCATGGCTTTGTAGTGAAACCCAATTTCAAATATTGCCTCAGTTTCTAATCAGTCTATACCTTTGTTTTCTCCTCTATAAGAGTATTGTAGGACATTGTAATGACTACATGAGAGATTTTCAAAGTACTAAGCCCAGTGCTTTCGAAGCAAGCCATTAATAATTAATGACATTATTATAAATTAATTCACACACATGCCCTCACAAAGACATATCTCAAAGTTGTACAGCCTGTGGATATCACTTCCAATTAATTGATCCTGTGCCCTACAGTTGAAAAATTATTAAAAATTTGTTAATTGACCTTTCTTAAAAATTAATTTCTCAACACTTTCTCATTTTTCTTCAATTTTATTGTAAACAGTTATAAAACTGTGCTTCAAGATTCCTGGGACTGAGATTTCTTACTAAAGAAATTCTGTCCCTCCCTAACACTTATCTATCAGGTGCCAGATTAATCCTAAGTTTCTAGACTATAATATAAATTAGCTGGTAATTTTATATTGAACTAAGCAATTTAAAATGTAAGCAAATGTTTCAGGCTGCAGTTGTGATAATATATTTGTGATATTTTAACTAGTGAAGTTTGGAAAACATACCATTTCTCTAAATAACTTTCATAAATATAACACCCCTTTCCTTTAACCTTTTGCAGCATATTCTGTATATTCCACAGAGAAAGTTCAAAAATGGCAGTCCCATCAACAACCATCAGTTTTATAGTCCAGTACATTTGTGAACAACACATTTCTGCATTACATCTCTTTGGCTACATGTAATCTAGTTTTCAGAATTCTTAAATTCATCTCATTAAAGAATTTTTCTTTTACTATACATTTCCCTCCTCCTCCTCCTCCTCCTACTTCTCCTCTTCCTCCTCCCCCTCCCCTTCCCCCTCTCCCTCCTCCTCCTCCTCCTCCTCCTCCTCCTTTTTCTTCAGGACAGGTTAAATATTATTGAGCCTTTTTATGAAAATAAGGCACATGATTCCTATATAATGATAGGCACTCCTGCTCTATAAAAATCTGAATTGTCTAATAGGGTTCCAATGACAACCAATGGAACATTATTCTTTATAATAAAACCTGATACAATGTTGATGTATATTAGTAAGTTTTCAAAGCAATTGGGCCTGGATCCTAATCTTGGGTAAGATACTACTTCTTTCAAGGACTCAGATTTCTCCTATGTAAAATAAGACCGTTGACCTACACCAGTGTTTCCCAACCTTAACTTATTTCATGTGTGTGCCACCCTTGTAATAGTGGAGACATCCATAATTATTTGTTAGTTTATTTTTACTTAATATTTTAATTAATTTATTGTTTGATTATCTATGTCCTTTAATACAAACTATAATATTCTACCATGAATGGAAAGCCAGCATTACTTTTTATTAATAGAAGACAACCATAAAATCATAATTAAAATAGAGCTGGATTGTCTTACACAGGCAAGACTCATTCTGTTGTTTGATCTCTCTTTGGGGAAAACAGATATTAGTTCTGTTAGAGCAGTGTCAAAGACAACTTGAATTAAATTATCTATTTCCTACACATAATCCAAATACTCAAAAGGGACTTAGAAGGGAAATAACTTCTTCATTGGCAGTTACTTAATGCAGTGTCTGTCAGGGGCAAGGATCTCACCTGGTTCAATGATTTCTCATGTTTGCTCTCTCTAATGGCCAATGCTCCTAGGATTTGGTAATTGCAGACAAATTTTAGGTGTGCTAATTATAATGGTGTTAGTACTGATAATTATTCAGCAAAATGTGTTGAGCTCTTATTATGTGCCAGGTAATAATCAAAGCACATCATATGTTTTTACCATTTAATCCTCATGACAAGTTTATAAAATAGGTGCTATTATAATCTATATTATAAACAAAGAAAAGAAGATTAACTGATCTTCTAATTCCATGGGAGGAAAGTTATTGCGGAGAAATATTGAGAGAGACTATAATATAAATTAAAATAAAATTTAAAAAATACATGGAATCTGAAAAATATAATTTTCAGAGAAAAATTATAGTTTATTATAAAGTGATTTAGTAATAAATTTCTGAGGATGTTCTCAAATGACCTTAGAATTAATTTGTTAAAAAGTGTTTTAGGGACATGTAAAGGAACCAGGATTGCTATATACCTGATGCCAAGCATAAATGTATGATGCATAGTAAGAGAGCAGTAGATAGAAAGGAAAGAGTCAAAAAACTGAAATGAACCTAGAACAAAGTGCTAAACAGATAAGGAAAACAGCATGAACTCTACAAGTAATATCAAAATATTTAGAGCCCAGATTTAACTGTAGTAACATCTGGACTAAGATAAGGACATTAAGGCCTTAGATGATGAGCTTGCCAAGACTCCAAATCTTTCCCACAAGCATTGGGTCTGCCAAACCAAGGGGAGTTCTTTTTATCAGGGATATAGGGTAAGAATTCTAGATAGTACTGAAGAGCATGCAGAAATCAGCAATCTACAAGAATATTTTACTTCGAATTATGTGCCTACCATTAACCTTATATTGAACTAAATTATACTTTGGATTTATACATTGTGGGTAAATTGTGAACATGAGCATGAGATGAGGTTGATTTAATTTGCCTGGAATAAGGATGCTAGCACAACAATGGAAATAGGGTTTCTGGATCTTAGCCAAACAAGGAAACAAATTGATGGAAATCTATTTTTCATTACGTTTTGGCTTCATTTGTATTGACATGACTATAGATAAAGATCTCTGTGAATAGACTAACCACAATTCAGTGCAAGGCTATTTGATCCAAGAGCAAGAAATTATAATAAAGATGAGCTTTGGAATACCAACGTTGCCTTTTATCTAAATACTTTATAACATTCTTAAGAGTGTTTTAACAATATAAGATGACATTACCTGGAAAGGTTTACACATTGAGTAAAGAAGGGAGACTGTGAAGTTTATTCATCTCTAAATCATAAGGAATTAGATCAGGCATAAAATATACTCTTGATATTTTAATTAACTAAAATTTCTTGCAAAGTTTTACAAATTCCTATTGCTTTGAAACTAGCAAAGTGATTTTTCTAGATATCACTTGTCCACCATTAAATATCTAGAATTTAAACAAAAACATGGGGATAAAAAATGAAGTATTTTATAAATAAAAAGAAAGTAATTAAATTATTAAAAGCCTTTACGTTATTCAAAAGTACTTTAAATTTCTCCTGCCTTTACAGTCTATTATCTTTAGATTTTAGAGATGAATCTAATATGACTGTTCAATTTGCTTCTTTTTTTGCATTTTACCATTGCTATTTATTTTATTTTATTTTTGAATTTACTTTAAGTCTGGGATACATGTGCAGAACATGGAGGTTTGTTGCACAGATATACAGGTGCTATGGTAGTTTGCTGCACCCATCAACCCATCAACTACATTAGATATTTCTCTTAATGCTATCCTCCCCTTGTTCCCCACCCCAACAGGCCCTGGTGTGTGAGGGTCTCCTCCTTGTGTTCTCATTGGTCAACTCCCACTTATGAGTAAGAACATGCAGTATTTGGTTTTCTGTTCCTGTGTTAGTTGGCTGAGAATGATGTTTTCCAGTTTCATCCATGTCCCTGCAAAGGACATGAAATCATTCCTTTTTATGGCTGCAAAGTATTCCATAGTGTATATGTGCCACATTTTCTTTATCCAGTCTATTATTGGATGGGCATTTGGGTGGGCTCCAAGTCTTTGTTATTGTGAATAGTGCTGCAATAAACATACATGTCCATGTGTCTTTACAGAAGAATTATTTATAATTCTTCGGGTATGTACCCAGTAATGGGATTGCTGGGTCCAATGATATTTCTAGTTTTAGATCTTTGAGGAATCGCCACACTATATTCCACAATGGTTGAACTAATTTACACTCCCACCAACCATGTAAAAGTGTTCCTATTTCTTCACATCCTCTGCAGCATATGTTTTTTCCTGACTTTTTAAATATGGCCATTATAACAGGCATGAGATGGTATCTCATTGGGGTTTTGATTTGCATTTCTCTAATGATCAATGATGATAAGCTGTTTTTCAAATGTTTGTTGGCTGCATAAATGTCTCCTTTTGAGAAGTGTCTGTTCATATCCTTTGCCCACTTTTTGATGAAGTTGTTTGATTTTTTTTCTTGTACATTTGTTTAAGTTCTTTGCAAATTCTGGATATTAGCCCTTTGTCGGGTGGATAAATTGCAAAATTTATCTCCAGTTCTTCAAGTTGCCTGTTCATTCTGATGATAGTTACTTTTGCTGTTCAGAAACTCCTTAGTTTATTTAGATCCCATTTGTCAATTTTGGCTTTTATTGCAATTGCTTTTGGTGTTTTAATCATGAAATCTTTGCCCATGCCTATGTCCTGAGTGGTATTGTCTAGGTTTTCTTCTAGAGTTTTTATGGTTTTTGGTCTTATGTTTAAATCCTTAATCCACCTGGAGTTGATTTTAGTGTAAGGTGCAAGGAAGGGGTTCAGTTTCAGTTTTCTGCATATGACTAGCCAGATTCCCCAAAACCATTTATTAAACAGGGAATCCTTTGCCCATTGCTTGTTTTTGTCAGCTTTGTCAAAGACCAGATGGCTGTAGATGTGTGGTGTTACTTCTGAGGTCTCTGTTTTGTTTCATAGGTCTATATGTCTGTTTTAGTACTAGTACCATGCTGTTTTGGTTACTGTAGCCTCGTAGTTTAGTTTCAAGTCAGGTAGTGTGATGCCTCCAGCTTGGTTCTTTTTGCTTAGGATTGTCTTGGCTATACAGGTTCTTTTTTGGTTCAATATGAAATTTACAGTAGTTTTTTTTTCTAATTCTGTGAAGACAGTCGATGGTAGCTTGATGGGAATAGTATTGAATCTACAATCTGCTTTGGGAAGTATGGTCATTTTCATGATATTGATTCTTTCTATCCATTCCTATGAAATGTTTTCCCATTTGTTTGTTTCCTTTCTTATTTCTTTGAGCAGTGGTTTGTAGTTGTCCTTGAAGAGGTCCTTCACATCCCTTGTAAGTTGTATTCCTAGGTCTTTTATTCTCTTTGTAGCAATTATGAATGGGAGTTCACTCATGAATGACTCTGTTTGTCTATTATTGGTGTATCGAATCCTTGTGATATCTGCACATTGATTTTGTATCCTGAGACTTTATTGAAGTTACTGATCAGCTTAAGGAGTTTTTGGGATGAGACAATGGGGTTTTCTAAATGTAAATTTAGACAAATTTTCTAAATCTGCAAACAGAGATAATTTGATTTCCTCTCTTGATATTTGAATACCCTTTATATCTTTCTCTTGGATAACTGCCCTGGCCAGAACTTCCAATACTATGTTGAATAGGAGTGGTGAGAGAGGGTAACCTAGTCTTGTGCCAGTTTTCAAAGGGAATGCTTCCAGCTTTTTCCCAATCAATATGATATTGGTTGTGGAACTGTCATAAATAGCACTAATTACTTTGAGATACATTCCATCGATACCTAGTTTATTGAGTGTTTTTAGCATGAAGGGATGTTGAATTGTTTTGAAGGCCTTTTCTACATCTATTGAGGTAATCATGTGCTTTTTGTCATTTGTTCTGTTTATGTGATGAACTATGTTTATTGATTTGTGAATGTTGAACCAGGCTTGCATCCCAGGGATGAAGCCAACTTGAATGGGGTGGATAAGCTTTTTAATGTGCTGCTGTATTCAGTTTGCCAGTATTTTATTGAGGATGTTCAACAGGGATATTGGCCTGAAATTTCCTTTTTTTGTTGTGTCTCTGCCAGATTTTGGCATCAGGATGACACTGCCTCATAAAATGAATTAAGGAGGAGCCCCTCTTTTGCTATTGTTTGGAATAGTTTCAGAATAAATGGTATCAGCTCCTCTTTGTACCTCTGGTAGAATTTGGCTGTGAATCCATCTGGTCTTGGGGTTTTTTAGTTGCTAGGCTATTAATTACTGCCTCAATTTCAGAATTTGTTATTGGTCTATTCAGTGGTTCAACTTCTGGTTTAGTCTTGGGAGGGTGTATATGTTCAGGAATTTATTAATTTATTCTAGATTTTCTAGTTTATTTGCATAGAGGTGTTTATAGTATTCTCTTATGGTAGTTTGTACTTCTGTGGAATCAAGGGTGATATCTTCTTTGTCATTTTTTATTGTGTCTATTTGATTCTTCTCTCCTTTTTTTCTTTATTAGTCTGGCTAGTGTTCTATTTTGTTAATCTTTTCAAGAAACAAGCTCCTGGACTCATTGATTTTTTGAAGAGTTTTTGCATCTCTAGCTCCTTCAGTTCTGCTCTGATCTTTGTTATTTATTGTCTTCTGCTAGCTTTTGGATTTTTTTCTCTTGCTTCTCTAGCTCTTCTAATTGTGATGTTAGGGTGTCAGTTTTAGATCTTTCCCAGTTTCTCCTGTGGGCATTTAGTGCCATAAATTTCCCTGTACACCCTGCTTTAGCTGTGTCCCAGAGATTCTGGTATGTTGTGTCTTTGTTCTCACTGGTTTCAAAGAACTTATTTATTACTGCCTTTAATTTCATTATTTACCCAGGATTCATTCACCAGCAAGTTGTTCAGTTTCCATGAAGTTGTGCAGTTTTGAGTGAGTTTCATAATCCTGAGTTCTATATTGATTGCACTGTAGTCTGAGAGACTGTTTGTTATGATTTCCATTTCTTTACTTTTGCTGAGAAATATTTTACTTCCAATTATGTGGTCAATTTTAGAATAAGTGCTATGTGGTGCTGAGGGAACATATATTCTGTTGATTTAGGGTGGAGAGTTCTCTAGATGTCAAGTAGCTCCTTAGAGTTGAGGTCAAGTCCTAAATATTCTTGTTAATTTTCTGTCTTGTTGATCAATCTAATATTGACAGTGGGGTGTTAAAGTCTCCCACTATTATTGTGTTGGGTTATAAGTCTCTTTTTAGGACTATAAGAACTTGCTTTATGAATCTGGGTGCTCCTGTATTGGGTGCATACATATTTAGGATACTTAGCTCTTCTTGTTGCATTAATCCCTCAACCGTTATGTAATGCCCTTTTTTGTCTTTTTGATCTTTGTTGGTTTAAAGTCTGTTTTATCAGAGACTAGGATTGCAATCCCTCTTCTTTTTTTCTTTCTATCTGCTTGATAAATCTTCTTCCATCCCTTTATTTTGAGCTGATGTGTGTCTTTGCATATGAGATGGGTCCCCTGAACAAAGCACACTGATGGGTCTTGATTCTTTATCCAATTTGCCAGTCTATGTCTTTTAATTGGGGCATTTAGTCCATTTACATTTAAGGATAATATTGTTATGTGTGAATTTGATTCTGTCATTATGATGCTAGCTGGTTATTTTGTCCATTAGTTCATGCTGTCTCTTCATAGGGTCGATGATCTTTATATTTTGGTATGTTTTTCCAGTGGCTGGTACTGGCTTTTCCTTTCCATATTTAGTGCTTCCTTCAAGAGTTCTTGTAAGGCAGGCCTGGTAGTGACAAAATCTCCTAGAATTTGCTTGTCGTCTGTAAAATGTTTTATTTCTCCTTCACTTATAAAACCTAGTTTGGCTGGATATGAAATTCTGGGTTGAAACTACTTTCGTTTAAGAATGTTGAATATTGTCCCTTACTGTTTTCTGGCTTACAGGGCTTCTACAGAGAGATCCACTGTTAGTCTGATGGGCTTCCCTTTGTGGGTAACCTGACCTATCTCTCTGGTTTCCCTTAACATTTTTCCCCTTTATTTCAACTTGGTGAATCTGATAATTATGTGTCTTGGGGTTGCTCTTCTCAAGGAGTATCTTTGTGGTGTTCTCTGTATTTCCTGAATTTGAAATCTTGGCCTGTGTTGCCAGGTTAGGAAAGTTCTCCTGGATAATATCCTGAAGAGTGCTTTCCAACTTCGTTCCATTCTTCCTGTCACTTTCAGGTACACCCTAATCAAATGTAAGTTTGGTCTTTTCACATAGTTCCATCTTTCTTGGAGGCTTTGTTCATTCTTTTTTATTCTTTTTTCTCTCATCTTGTCTTCATGCTTTACTTCATTAAGTTGATCTTCAATCTCTGACATCCTTTCTTCTGCTTGATCAATTTGGCTATTGATACTTGTGTATGCTTCATGAAGTTCCCATGCTGTGTTTTTCAGCACCATTCGGTCATATATGTTCTTCTCTAAATGAGTTATTCTGGTTAGCAGTTACTGTAACCTTTTATCAAGGTTCTTAGCTTCCTTGCAATAGTTTAGAACATGCTCCTGTAGCTCAGATAAGTTTGTTATTACCCACCTTCTCAAGCCTACTTCTGTCAACTCATCAAACTCATTCCTTGTCTAGTTTTGTTCCCTTACTGATGAGGAGCTGTGATTTTTTTGGAGGAGAAAAGAGCATTCTGGTTTTATTTTTAATTTTTAGCCTTTTTGCACTGGTTTTTCTGCATCTCCATGGATTTATCTACCTTTCATCTTTGATATTGGTTACCTTGGATGAGGAGTTTTGTGTGATCATCCTTTTTTTGATATTGATCCTATTGCTTTCTGTTTGTTAATTTTCCTCTAACAGTCAGGCCACTCTTCTGTGGGTCTGCTAGAGCTTTCTGGAGGTCCATTTCAGGCCCTGTTTGTTTGGGTATCACCAGCGAAGCCTACAAAACAACAATGATTTCTGCCTGCTCTTTTCTCTCAAAGCTTCTTTCCAGAGGGGCACCCACCTGATGCTGGTGCTTTTCTGTATAAGGTGTCTGTCGACCCTGATAGACCGTGTCTCCCTATCATCAGGCACGGGGTTCAGAGAACCATTTGAGGAGGCAGTGTACTCTGATTGAGCAGAGCTTGAGTGCTGTACGGGGAGATCCACTGCTTTCTTCAGAGCCTGCAGGCAGGAATGTTTAATACTGCTGAAGCCGCACCCATAGTTGCCCCGTCCCCCAGATGCTCTGTCCCAGGGAAATAGGAGTTTTATCTATAAGCCCCTGAGTGGATCTGCTGCCTTTCTTTCAGAGATGCCCCATCCAGACAGAAGGTATCTAGAGAGGCAGCCTGGTTACAGCGGCTTTGCAGTGCTGCAGTGGACTCTGTCCAGTCCAAACTTCCTGGAACTTTGTTTACACTGTGAGGGGAAAGTGGCCTACTCAAGACTCGGTAATTGTGTATGTTCCTCCCCCCACCAAGCTCTGGTGTTCCAGGGCAAGTTCAGACTACTGTGCTGCCAGTGAGATTTTCAAGCCAGTGGATGTTAGCTTGTTGGGCTCCTGGGGGTGGGATCCACTGAGCAAGACCATTCAGTTCCCTGACTGCAGTCCCCCTTCTAGAGGAGTGGATGGTTCTGTCTTGCTGGTGTTCCAGTTGCCACTGGGGACAAAACAAACAACCAAACAAACAACAACAAAAATCTTCTGCAGCTAGCTCCATGTCTGCCAAGCAGCCACCCAGTTTTGTGCTTGAAACCCAGGGCCCTGGTGGTGTTGTCACCTGAGAAAATCTCCTGGTCTGCAGGTTGTGAAGACCATTAGAAAAGCATAACGTCTGGGCTGGATAGCGCCATTTCTTATGGCAAAGTGCTTCACAGTATCCCTTGGTTAGGGGAGGGAGTTCCCCCACCCTTTGCACTTCCTAGGTAAGACAATGCCCAACTTTACTTCTGCTCACTCTCCGTGGACTGTACCCACTGTCTAACCAGTCCCAATGAGATGAACCAGGTACCTCAGCTGGAAATACAGAAATCACCTGCCTTCTGCATTGGTCTCGCTGGGAGCTGCAGACTGGAGCTGTTTCTTTTCAGCCATCTTGCCCGGGAATCACCAATTAGCTTCTTAAGCTACAATAAAAACTATAAATTAGAGAATGATTTTGCAAGAATCTGGCAAATCAACAGTTTTAAGTTATGGGCAGGTGTAAAATAAGAAGAAACAATAAAACATAAATACTGCTTACAGCTGAGGCAAGATATCAGAGCATGACATCCTAAGGTATTTAATGAACAGGTATTTTTCAGACCTTGCTAACATCAGGGGAGGTTGCAGGTCCCAATTAATCAAAGCAGAAGTTTCATGACACAAGAGTCAAAGTGTTTTACATTCACTATATATTTTTGCCCTAATCATATTAACTAACATTTAGGCAGTTTTCACAGTGAGATAGCTGCTGGTAAGGTAATATTTTACAAAAACCTGATTGGACCTGGAGCATCCATTTTAAAGATGGTAGCTAGAATAGACACAGGGTTTTGCCCGAAACTACAATACCACTTTAACAGGATGAAGGCCTATTCTTTTTATAGTCATACCTGGTACAAAAATAATGAATCACATTTACAAAAAAATACATTTTTACTTTATCTGAGTCACTCCACATGCAGATTCTTTTCTTTTCTATAGTAGCTACATTACACATAATTCTTCAACAGTCACTTTTGGATTGTTGCAATGGGTTTATGTTGTCATGGTAAAGCAATTATGTTGCTACATAAAGTTGTGATCCTTCTACCAGTAGCATGAATTACACCCGAGAGTTTGCTTAGAATGCAGAATCTCACATCATAGTTCAAATCTCCTAAATAAGAATCATTTAACAATATTTTAACAAGACCCCCAGCTGATTGATAGGTGCATTAACATTAGGCATTGTTCTGAAAAGTGACATACAAATGTTTTGGCAATTTATTAAAAGTTGTCATTTATTTCAACATTTTTCAAGAGGAAAATTAGGCTTTTTTCAGAAATTCAGGACTACTGAGATCAGCTTTACCTGTGTGTTTCAGAACAAAAGCATGTATTTTTATAATTCAAGGAGTATCGACTTATTAAAACAGCCACACAACCAATGTCACAGAGACTATTTATGCTGAGTCACATGACTAGATCTTTAAATTACCATCAGTATAGGCTATTTGAAATGTTTATTAAAATCTTGAGTTCTTTGTAGGTTTCGGATATTAGCCCTTTGTCAGATAAGTAGATTGCAAAAAACTTTTCCCATTCTGTTGGTTTCCATTCACTCTAATGACAGTTTTTTCTTTGTTATGCAGAAACTCTTTTGTTTAGTTAGATCCCATTTATCTTTTTTTGCTTTTGTTGCCATTGCTTTTGATGTTTTAGTCATGAAGTCCTTGCCTATGCCTATGTCCTGAATGGTATTGCCTACATTTTCTTCTAGGGTTTTTATGATGTTAGGTCTTATGTTTAAATCTTTAATCCATCTTGACTTAATTTTTGTATAAGGTGTAAGGAAGGGATTGAGTTTCAGCTTTCTGCATGTGGCAAGCCAGTTTTTCCAACACCATTTATTAAATAGGGAATCTTTCCCCCATTGCTTGTTTTTGTCAGGTTTGTCAAAGATCAGATGGTTGTAGATGTGTAGCATTATTTCTAAGGCCTCTGTTTGATCCATGAACAACTCCATTAAGAAGTGGGTAAAGGATATGAACAGACACTTCTCAGAAGAAATTTATGCAGCCAACAAAAATATGAAAAAAAGCTCATCATCACTGGTTATTAGAAAAATGCAAATCAAAACCACAATGAGATATCATCTCATGTCAGTTAGAACAGCAATCATTAAAAAGTTAGGAGACAACAGATGCTAGAGAGGATATAGAGAAATAGAAATACTTTTACACTGTTGGTAAGGGTGTAAATTAGACGCCGGGCGTGGTGGCTCAAGCCTGTAATCCCAGCACTTTGGGAGGCCGAGGCGGGTGGATCACGAGGTCAAGAGATCGAGACCATCCTGGTCAATATGGTGAAACCCCGTCTCTACTAAAAATACAAAAAATCAGCTGGGCATGGTGGCACGTGCCTGTGATCCCAGCTACTCAGGAGGCTGAGGCAGGAGAATTGCCTGAACCCGGGAGGCGGAGGTTGCGGTGAGCTGAGATCGCGCCATTGCACTCCAGCCTGGGTAACAAGAGCGAAACTCTGTCTCAAAAAAAAAAAAAAAAAGAGTGTAAATTAGCTCAAATTAGTTCAACTATTGTGGAAGACAGTGTGTCAATTCCTCAAAGATCTAGAACTAGAAATACCATTTGACCCAGCAACCTCCTTACTGGCTATATACCCAAAAGATTATAAAGATACATGCACATGTATGCTTATTGCGGCACTGTTCACAATAGCAAAGACTTAGAACCAATACAAATTCCCCTCAATGATAGACTGGATAAAGAAAATGTGGCACATATACACCATGGAGCCATAAATAGGATAAGTTCATATTATTTGCAGGGACATGGATAAAGCTGGAAACCATCATTCTCAGCAAACTGACACAAGGACAGAAAACCAAATACTGCATGTTCTCACTTATAAGTGGGTGTTGAACAATGAGACCACATGGACACAGGAAGGGGAACATCACACACTGGGGCCTGTTGGGGGCTGGGGGGCTAGGGGAGGGATAGCAGGGGGGCGGGAGATAGAGAAGAGATAACATTAGGAGAAATACCTAATGTAGATGACAGGGTGATGAATGCAGCAAGCCACTATGGCATGTGTATACCTATGTAAGAAACCTGCACATTCTGCTCATCTACCCCAGAACTTAAAGTATAATAATAATAATAAAATAAAATCTTGAAGTAGTTGTATTTAAAATGCTTAAAACATCTTTTGATACTCATTGTTTTGCACTTTGTTTTCTGATTTGCCAGGTATATATGGTGTTATCTAGTTTCTGAGCACCAATGAAGAGGATGCTCTATTTGTTTGCTCTTCAAATACTTGGCAAAGTGTACTTATTCTTATACTTTGTAAGATGAATATATATTGAAGAAAATTAAGCAAAGTGAAAGAAGGAGGAAGATATTGAAATTGAGTTATTGATAAATCTAGCATAATATTATCAAGGAACTAAACACTGAGAGTTCACAGATCTTTCCTGTACTTATTTTGACTTTGTAAATACTAGTTGAGCATTCCTAATTTGAAAACCAAAATATGAAATGCTTCAAACTCCAAAATTTTTTTACCAACTGTCATGATGCCACAGGTGGAAAATTCTACTCCTGACCTCAGTGACAGCCTGCAGTCAAAACTTTGTTTCATGCAGAAAATTATTAAAATATTGTATAAAGTTTCCTTCAGGCTATGTATCTAAGGTATAGATAAAGGAATTTTGTGTTTAGATTTTGGTGCCATCTCCAAGCTATCTCCTTATGTGTATTCAAATATTCCAAAATTAAAAATGCCATATCCAAAACATTTCTGGCCCCAAGCATTTCAGAGAGGGGATACTAAACCTGTACTTACAGCTAACGAGTGTTTCAACACTAGGAAAATGTGATGCATGTATATATTTAACTATATATAATAATTATTTCAAGATTATAAAAAGCTACTATGAGAGATCAAATCAGAACATTATCAACAAATTTTATATCAAATTTTAATAGTTTAAGTACAGTAATGTAAACTTCTTTACCATTTCTCTGAGCCTCTCATAACATGCACAATCAATTAATCAGCAAGTATTTATTGGATATTTGCTCTAGCCAATATTGTGCTGGATCTCAAATAACTAGGTGAAGATTACAAGGCATATATTCTGATTTTTATGTTCTCTCTTGCTAGGTGCTGTAGAACCTATTTTCGCTTCTGACGGCAGGATGAAATTTATTCACCGATAAAATTATACTAAGAGTATTTCATGTACTAGATTAGTAGAAAGTTAACATGCAAAGGAAATAAACTTTTCACTATATCATAGAAAACTTAATGATATTTCAATAAAATCCATCAAAATATTTATAATGCACAAGAATAGCAAATGATGCATAAAATAAAGAACAAAAGGATGTGTTAATTCTGTGGTCAGCAAGGGGTCATTATATGCAAGTATTATAAAAGAGTGTATGCAAGTATTATATTTCATCACGCTAATGGACCTAATCTATTAAAAACTGCACCATGAACTCAGCACATAAGACTCTCAGTATTATACTATATAGACATACCTTGTTGTATCGTGCTTTACTTTATTGGACTTCACAGATATAAAGTGTTTTTCCAAGTTGAAGTTGTTTGGCAATACTGCATAGAGCAAGTCTAATAGGGCCATTTCTCAGCATCATGTGCTCACTTCATTTCTCTGTGTCACATTTTGGTAGTTCTCACAATACTTTAAACTTTTTCATCATTATTGTTGTACCTGTTATTGTTGGCACCAACAGGCCATCTGGAGTCACCAGTGCCATCATGCCGGCTGCCGCTGGGAGGCACAGCTTGAGCCACACATTTCATGGAGCTGACAGGAGCCTTATATTGAAGGAAGAATCACTCAATGAGACAAACTCTATTGTTTTATTGTGAGAAATTGCCACAGCTACCCCACATCTTCAGCAACCACCACTCTGATCATTGATCAACCATCAACAGCAAGGCAACACCCTTGAGGAAGAAAGATTACCAGTGATGGAAGGCTCAGATTATCATGAGCATTTATTAGCAATAAAGTGTTTATATTAGGTATGTAAATTTTTAAGACATGACTTTTATGTGCACTGGAACCTGGAAGGGAAGCTGAGTGGGAGCGGAGGGTAGCTTGGCCCTGGTTTGCAGGCACTGCTTGGTGTGAGCAGCCAGGGCATTATGAGCAGCAGTGGGAGGCAGACATGGAACCCAACTGGCAATATCTTTGAGGTATGTCTGTATACTATTTTAAGTTCTTAGGCTCTCAAGTAGATAGCATTTTTGCAATTAAGTTCCACGATTGGTTAAATTGTAATTATTAAATTGCACTTCTCATTAAGAGTGTACTAATTTTCCATGAGATGTAGTTTAGATTTGGTTTCACTTGATAAGATTTAATTCAAAAACACTGATTGGTAATTAAAGACATTGCTCTCTATATGGAGCAGAACACTGTAACAGAGGGCTTTCTCTCTTTCACTTTCTTATTTCCTTTCCCTCTTCTTAGAGGGAATTGTTTTATCTTTGTCTAAAACAGATGCACATAAAATGTTTGTAGATTTTGATGGAAATCGGATTATAATATACAGAAAATAAACACGTTGGGCAACTTTCGTGTGACATCTAAAATACAATGACAGTCACTTTTTTTTTCCTGAATTAATAATTGCCTTTTGCTTGCCATGTCAGTGTGATTCTGAACACAAAGTGCTTAAGAGTTTAAAAACATTTGGAGGAATAGGGAAGCATTAAAAAGTCAATTCCAGCATTGACTGAATTTAACATTATAATCTTTCCATTCTTGTAAATAATGTTTGGGGAAAAAATGTTCAAGGTAGTCTATAACTGTTACTATAGTAGTTTGAGTCCAGTACCAGAGTCATCCACTGAATCATAGTTTACAGTTTTCAAGAGTGCACTTAAATGCCTAAAGTGGCTCATAGCATGAATAGTCTAAAGAATTATATGAATGACATATAAAATGCTGTTATTGTTAAATGAAATCACAATAATATAATTGAAAGATATGTTCCCTAAATGTATTTACCAGTTGTAGAAAACTAACATATTTATAAAATTTGATTATAGACAAAAATTGTGTTTGGAGAACAAACCACCCATTTTCGCCACATACACTTAAAATGGAATACCCAGCATTATACCTTGAAGAGAATGCTAATTATTTTACCAACTTGAGCACCTCCTTCAGTTGTTTTCTCAAAGATCACCTTGGTGAGGTCATTCTTAATTACTGTATTAAAATTTTCTTTTTCTTTTTTTTTTGAAACAGAATCTCACTGTGTCACCCAGGCTTGAGTGCAGTGGCACAATCTTGGCTCACCTCCTGAGTTCAAGCAATTCTCCTGCCTCAGCTTCCCAAGTAGCTGGGACTACAGGCATGCACTGTAGGTTTTACCATGTTGGCCAGGCTGGTCTTGATCTCCTGATCTCGTCATCTGCCTGCCTTGGCTTCCCAAAATGCTGTGATTACAGGCTTGAACCACCGTGCCCGATCTAAAAATTTCTATACTGATCTATGCCAATACTCCTTAACTGCTTCCCCTAATGTACATTTTCTCCTTAGCATTTGTGTGTGGTTTGCATGTGTATCTTGTTTTTTAACCTATTCTCCAACACTGGAATGTAAGCTGTGTGTCTCTGTTGTTCCCTGCTATATTGTTTAGACTAAGAAAAGTGCCTGGAATTTGGTAAGTGCTCAATAAATAGCTCAAGTAAATATATTTTTGACTTACGCTGAAAAGTGAGCTTTAAAATAGATGATCTGTTTTAGATGATGATATAATATTCTGTATTATTTCAAGAATAGAATTAAGATATTTTCATCTTTAGAAACTTCTTATGACCAAATATCATCAACATATTCACCATTGCCATAGCATAAAATTGTTTATCATCATGAAATACGCTCTGACAAGGCAAACAAACACTATAGGTGTTTGTAATATGCCCCATATTCATTAGTAATTTATAGGAACATTACAGTGCTAATTGTGGTTGTAGTAAGAAAATATTAGCATTCATTATGCATGTGTGTGTGTGTGTGTGTGTGTGTGTGTGTGGGTGTGCGTGTGTGTGTGTGGTTGTGTGTGTGTGTGACACACACATAAATAATAAATTTATGCCTCCAGTTCAGGGCTAACCACAAATGAACTGTGTCCTACAGCAAGCAAAGACTGTAAGGGAACCATATCACAGGTCAAATTATTAAGAAGAAAAAACATTTTAGTGAAGGAGATGTAACCCTTGGGTTATATGATAAGAGACACATAACAAAATTACAAACAGAGAAGATTAAGTACAAGCAAATAATTAAATGTACAGAGATTTTTTTCCCAGTTGTAGGAAAAACCAAACTCTTAAAAGTAGACAATATGTTTGTGCATGTGTGTGCAGGACTGTGAAGAGAGAGAAAATGGAAAAGGGAAAGAGAAAATTCAACACTTAATTAATTACACCTTGGTAGGTGTTCTTTATTTCAAGTATAAAGAATTATCTCTAAGAAAATTATCTTCACAGCAAAAATGAAATGTTTATCTCTAAATTTATAAAAATTAAGCCAGTTTCAGACTTTCTTTTATAACATTAATGTCCTTAAGATAATAAATTCAAATGTACCAAGTTCTGTGTAAAAAATATTTTGTGACAAAGGACTTTTTCTGTCCAGCTAAATTTGGAAAAGCATTATTATTAAACAAGCAAGCACTCAGACACATATCATCCACAACCACTTTTTAGAGGAAAAAAAGTGTCTTTGAGCATGTACTCCTTCTAAATCCAAATATATATCATAAGTACAGAAAAATTATAGTTTTAAAATATTGCTGGTTAGCAATGAGAGCAGTTAAACAGTTTAAGTTATTCCAAATATCATCCTGAAGCAATACAGATAGAGATAGCTCTTATGAAGACTCATGAGTAAAATTTAAAAATTATCTACTTTATCCTCTTAAAACACTGGTATTTAGAAGCTGGCAGAGGGAGAAAGGTAGGTAGAGTTTGCTAGATTCTTCAATCAAGAAAATGAAAATAAATTAGAAAATATTGACAAGTGGAGAATTTAAAGATAAATGTAATAATCAAAAAATGAAGTGTCATAAAGAGGTTGGGGTGGGAGTAGAAAAACAAGATAAAAAGTAGCCCAAATCAATATATAGTCTTTACCAACCATTTATGCACCTCAGCATACCAGGTAAGAAATGTTCAAATGTGTTCATATTCATGTCACAGTCCCCTCAGTGAAGCACTGGCCTAGGTAGCTACACTATAGAGGAATGATATGCTTTATCCCTCATTCTTTATCCCCTCAGTCTCTTCCTCATTAATTTATGGCCATAAGTTTGTTACAACACTCAGATTGGGAACATGGTAGAGAAAGTAAGAAAATATTAAGGATAGAAAGGAAGCATGTAAATTTTTAAAATAACATAAATTACTACAAATAAGGTAGCTTTTAAAAACACAAATGTATTATCTTACAATTCTGGAAGTCAGAGGTCCAAATCATTTTCACTGTGCAAAAATCAAGGTGTCCTCAACAAACTAGATGTGGAAGGAACATACCTCAAAATAATAAGAGCCGTCTATCACAAACCAGCAGAAAATATACTGAATGAGTAAAAGCTAGAATCCTTGCCCTTAAGAACAGGAACAAGACAGGATGTTCATTCTCACCACTCCTCTTCAACACATTACTGGAAATCTTAGCCAGAGTAATCAAGCAAGAGAAATAAATGACAGACATACAAATACGAAAATAAGTAAAATTATCTCTCTTTACTGATGATATGATTCTATACATAGCAAACCCTAGAGTCCTCCAAAAGACTCCTAGACCTGATAAATGACTTCAGTAACATTTCAGAATACAAAATCAATGTACAAAAATCTATAGCATTTCTATACACCGATGAAGTTTAAACTGAGAGTCATATCAAGAGTACAAGTCTATTTATAGCAAAAATTGAAATACCCAGGAATACATCTAACCAAGGAGGTGAAAGTTCTCTATAAGGAAAATTATGAAACACTGCTGAAAGGAGTAAGACATGACACAAACAAATGTAAAAATGTTCCATGCTGGTGGATTGGGAGTAGTCATATTGTTAAAATGACCATACTACCCAAAGCAATCTACAGATTTAACACTTTCTATCAAATTACTGATAACATTTTTCTCAAAATGAAAAAAAAAAAACTATTCTAAAATTCAGATGGAACCAAAACAGAGCCCAAACAGTCAAAGCAATCTTCTGCCAAAAAGAACAAAGCCAGAGGCATCATATTGCCTGACTTTAAACTATACTATAAGACTACAGTAACCAAAACAATATGTTACTGGTACAAAAACAGACCAGCAGAACAAAATAGAGAACTCAGAAACAATGATACACACCTACAACATCTGATCTTTGACAAAATTGACAAAAATAGGCAATGGAATAATGACTCCCTATTTAATAAATAGTGCTGGAATAACTGGCTAGCTATAAGCAGAAGAATAAAACTGGGCCACTAACTTTCACAATATAAAAATTAATTCAAGATGATTTAAAGATTTAAATGTAAAACTTCAAATTATAAAATCCTAGAAGAAAACCTAGAATATACCCTTCTGGACATTGACTTTGGCAAATAATTGAGGACTAAGTCCTCAAAAGCAATTAACACAAAAACAAAAATTAATAAATGGGAAATTTTTCAATTAAACTAAAGAACTTCTGCTCAGCAAAAGAAACTATCAACAGAGAAAACTGACACCCTACAGAATGGGAGAGAATATTTGCAAACTAGGCATCTGACAAAAGTCTAATATTCAGAATCGCTAAGAAATGTAAACAGCTCAACAAGTGAAAAACAAATAACCTGATGAAAAAGAGGGTAAAGGACATGAACAGACACTTCCCCAAAGAAGTAATATAAGTGGCCAACAAATATATGAAAAGCAATTAAAATCATCACAGAAAGGTAAATCGAAACCATAACAAGATACCATCTCACACTAGTCAGAATAGATAGTATTATAAAGTCAAGAAAATCCTTCACAAAACCAACAAAAATAGGCAATGGGGAAAGGATTCCCTGCTCAATAAATGATGTTGGAAAAACTGGCTAGCCATATGCAGAAAGCTGAAACTCGACCCCTTCCTTATATCTTACACCAAAATTAACTCCAAATGGATTAAAGATTTAAACATAAGACATAACACCATAAAAACCCGAGAAGAAAACCTAGGCAATACCATTCAGCACATAGGCATAGGCAAGGACTTCATGACTAAAACACCAAAAGCAATGGCAACAAAAGCCAAAACAGACAAATGGGATCTAATTAAAATTCAGAGTTTCTGCACAGCAAAAGAAACAATCATTAGAGTGAACCAGCAACCAACAGAATGGGAAAAAGTTTTTGCAATCTAGCCATCTAACAAAGGGCTAATATCCAGAATCTACAAAGACCTAAAGCAGATTTGCAAGAAAAAAAACACTCAACACCATCAAAAAGTGGGTGAAGGACATGAACAGACACTTCAAAAGAAGACATTTATGTGGACAACAAACATATGAGAAAATGCTCTTCATCACTGGTCATTAGAGAAATGCAAATCAAAACCACATTGAGATACCATCTTATGCCAGTTAGAATGGTGATCCTTAAAAAATCTGGAGACAGCAGATCCTGGAAAGGATGTGGAGAAATAGGAACACTTTTACACAGTTGGTGGGAGTGTAAATTAGTTCAACCATTGTGGAAGGCAGTGTGGTGATTCCTCAAGGATTTAGAAATAGAAATTCCATTTGACCCAGCAGTCTCATTACTGGATATATACCCAAAGGATTATAAGTCATTCTATTATAAAGACATGCACACATATGTTCATTGAGGTGCCATTTACAATAGCAAAACCTGGAACCAACCCAAATGCCCATCAATGATAGACTGGACAAAGAAAATGTGGCACATATACACCCTTGAATACTATGCAGCCATAAAAATTGACAAGTTTGTGTCCTTTGTAGGGACATGGATGTATCTGGAAACCATCATTCTCAGCAAACTGACACAAGAACAGAAAACGAAACACTGCATGTTCTCACTCACAGGCGGGTGTTGAACAATGAGACCACGTGGGCATAGGGAGGGGAACATCACACAATGGGGTAGGTTGGGGGTTGGGGAGCTAGGGGAGGGACAGCTTGGGGTGGGGAGGTTGGGAAGGGAAAGCACTGGGAGAAATGTCTGATGCAGCCGATGGGGGAACAGAGATTGAAAACCACTATGCCACGTGTGTACCTATGCAACAGCCCTGCAGGATGTGCACATGTACCTCAGAGTTTAAAGTACAATTAAAAAAAAAAGTTCTATCTTAAAAAAAAATGTCAAGAAATTACAGTTGCTGGTGAGGCTATGGAGAAAAGAGAACATTCATACACTGTTGGTGGGATTGTAAATTAGTTCTTTCACTATGGAAAGCAGTTTGGAGATTTCTCAAAGAACTAAAAGTAGAATTATCATTCAACTCAGCAATCTCATTACTGGGTTATGTACCCAAAGGAAAATAAATAATTTTACAAAAAAAGACACATGGACTCACATATTCATCACAGCCCTATTCACAATAGCAAAGATGTGAAATCAACCTAGGTGTCCATCAATTGGGGATGGGATAAAAAAAATGTGGTACATAGTCATCATGGAATACTTTGCAGCCATGAAAACAATAAAATAATGCCCTTCTGGAGCAAAATGAATGCAACTAGAGGCCATCATCCGAGGTGAATTAACACAGGAATGAAAAACAAATACAGCATGTTCTCACTTACAAATGGGAGCTAAACATTAGGTGCATATAAACAGTAAGTTGGAACAATAGATTCTGGGAACTATTAGAGGGGGTACATGTGGAGAAGGGCAACCTGCTTACTTAACAAACCTGCACATGGACCCCTTCAATCGAAAACAAAAGTTGAAATGATGAAATATAAAAACAAAACACATAAATACAAATAAATAAATAAGGTGTCAATAGAGCTTCACTTTCTCAAGACTCTGGGAAGAATCTATTCTCTTGCCGTTTCCAGCTTCTAAAGGCCATCTACATTCCTTGAAAGGTACAACTTTCCTCATTTTTCAAAGCACAAAGCTCCTGTCTCTGCTTTTGTTCTTTTCATCTTCTTTCTCTAACTCTGATCTTTCTTCCTCCCTCTTATAATGACCCCTGTAAGCACACTGAGCCCACCAGATAATTCAGGATAATCTCCATCTCAAAATCCTTAATAACATCTGTAAAGTTTCTCTTATGACAAAAAGCATTATAGCTTCAGGTTCTAGAAATCAGGATTCTGATATCTTTGGAAGCTCATTATTTAGCTTTCTGCAGCAAGACTGAAAAAATATTCCATCAAATTTCATGAACATCTTGCATTTTATCCTATACCAGAGTTAAAAACCTTTGCCTTGTAAAGCCTTTTCCATTAATACCTCTTTGACCTCAACTTCTATTGTCCTTTCTTGATAGTACTGCCAATATACATGCCAGCTTTTACTATGTTCTCACTTTTTGCATACCATGTATCACCTTCTAGTTTATTATTTGATTCACTTATATATTATCCTTATTAATTATTATGTATCTGCCCAGCCCTCAACCACTTCAACTCCCATTGAAATGGAAGCTCTCTGGTAATACAGGTCCTAGTTTTAGTCACTGATTTATCTCCAAGTTCCTCAGAAGGATGCCAGCACTTAGTAGATACTCAATAAACACTTCTCAAATCAAGACAACTAACAAGGTGATCTGAAGAAAAAAAATTAGAGCCGTAGTAGGCATTGCTCTGCCCTGCAGACTTTGTAACATGAATATGGTATCTTATTCTTCTTGAGCTGCATAACACAATACCATAGACAGGCTGGCTTAAACAACAGAGATTTATTTTCTCACAGTTTTCAAGTCTGAAAGTCTGAGATCAGAATGGAGACATGGTCAGTCCTTGTTAAGGGTCCTCTTCTTGGCTGCCACATGGCTCCAGAGCTTTCTCCTTCTCTTTGCATACACAGCCTCTATATGGCCTTTTGTCATTTGTGTATGCAAAGAGATAGAGAGAACGCTGCTTTCTTTCTTTTCTTATAAATTGATCAATTCTATTGGATCAGGGTTCTACCATTATGGCCTCATTTAACTTTAATAACTTCATGTAACTTTAATTACTCCAAATGAAGTTGCATAGGTTGTTAGGGCTTTAATATATGAATTATGGGATTATACAACCATTCAATCTATAACATATGGAATATTAAATCAGTTTACAGGAAAAATGTATGAGTGCCTCATATTAGTTTACCACTTTCTAACAAAATCAAGCTTTACAATGGAAGCTGGATAATTTTATTTTAAATATGAATGTTGCTCAGAAGAAAAAAAAAAGTGGGACAGTAAATGAAAAAAACTGTTAATCATTACTGAAACCTCAGCAAGAATTTTTAGAGACCACAATAGGTTATAGGAACCCTGTAAGAGAAATTTGTACTTCAATAATCAATTGACATTCTTTGAAGGGTAAATGTGCTTGGATAATGAGGAAAATAGAAAATACAATCACTTCAAATGTTTAAAAATCCTTGAAGAAGTCTCTATAGCTACACATAAAGAAAAATTTAGAGTAACTATAAAATTGAAGGTGACTGACTTGTCATAGATGGCAAGCTAGCTGAGAGACAAGAAGCAACATTGAAAAATTATTTGGCAAATCTGATTCAACATTGTAAAGAATTATTCAGATGATGGAGTAAATATTGAACAGGAAAAACAAGAATAAACAGGTGAAACACATTTTGAAATATTGAGAGTTTTACAAAAGTTTCAATACAAACAAATGCAAATAACAAAGTTAATTAAAATAATGTGTATTTTATTTACATAAACCTGAGTCAAACATTAGAATGCAGGATTTCAAAATCTAGTATAATTGTGAAGTTGGTGTTTAGCACTCTCTACTTTACAGCCTTATTAAATTGCAGCAAGAAGAGATGTAAAATAAAATGAAAACATATTTTTATATAATAACATATTCTGAGTAGACATGGGCTAGTGTAAAGCTCAGGATGTAGGAAATGCATGCATTTGTGAAAGTGTGGGAAGTGCATGCATTTATAAAAGTGTCTAGTGGGTCATTTTGTGCTCATTGGCAGTGAGAAAATTAGCGAATGTAGAACTATTTTTGTTGCAAGTGATAGAAACAAATCAAATCAGCTTAAGTAACAACTTAGGCCAGATATGGCAGCTCACACCTGTAATCCCAGCACTTTGTCGGGCCGAGGCAGGCAGACCTGAGGTCAGTAGATCAAGACCAGCCTGGTCAACATGGTGAAACCCCGTCTGTACTAAAAATACAAAAAAAAAAAAAAAATAGCCGGGTGTGGTGGTGTGCACCTGTGGTCCCAGCTACTCAAGAGGCTGAGGCTGGCAAATCGCTTGAACCCAGGAGGTGGAGGTTGCAGTGAGCTGAGATCCCGCCACTGCAGTTTAGCCTGGGTGACAGAGTGAGACTGCATCTCGATAAAATAATAATAATAAAAATAAAATAAAATAAAATTCAAAAACCAATGTATTAACTTATGTAATTAGGAATCCAGAATTCCTCTTTTTTTGTTGATTAGACAGTGTAATTTCATGCAGCAGGAAATATACTTCCATCAGCCTACTAGAAAGAGCCTGTCTTTATAAAGGAAAAGGAACTGCTGCATGGTAACTCATGATAGACACGTGCTGGATCATGGTGACATCACTGAACCATTCACCTAGCCAAGGGGACAGGTACTGTATTTATGTGGACCCAAGACTTCTACCCATACACGTGGCTTCGTGGGGAGAGACCAATTCCACTCAAACTATATCTAATGACTATATCTAATTATTCCTCTCTGGGAAAAAAGAGATCCTTTATTACCAAAATAAAGGGTGGGTAAGGGGAACATTTCAGATGTAAAATAAATAAAACAATAAAACAAACAGGTAATCACAGGAATTAATTTTCAATAGGGTAAAAGTAAATAGCATTATAGAGCCTGCTCATTGTTTTGTGATTGGCAGGCAGTTGTGAAGTAGAAGTGTGCCTTGAACACTTTAATGGGTACCTTCCAGAAGGGAAACATGGTTTAAAGCTTCTGATCTGAGAGAAAGAGGCCTTATAGACAGAAGATTCTAGGTACTGTTCTCTCTACAACTGTGGATAACCTAGAACAGCAGGAAATGCCTTGTCCACAGTGTCACATGACTTTCTTTCCAGCAATCAGTTGATATATCACTCTTAAAAGGTGATAATTTCTGACAACGCTAAAATTCATAAAATAAGTTGAAGTAGTCTAGGGCCTATGAGAAGTTCCATGTTTATTCAGAGACTAAACTCGTTTCCTATCTCTGGTCCAAAGTCCTGGAGCACAGGGGTCAACTCACTGTGAAAAATAGCTACCAGAGCATGGGTTTTCATTTCATGGAGGAGGAGGGGTGGAGGGCAAAATATAGTTCTCACTGAATAATTTTTTACATACTATCATCTCATTGCCCACAAATCAGCCTGGGAAATCTAGATATTTAAATAAGTAGTTTGTCATCAAAATGTAACTTATAGAGTCCAAATGTTTCTATAAGAAGAGAGAATAAATAATTAGAAAATTCATTGCTAAGACATTGTCAATGCATCAGGGTCTAATAATAAGATCATTTAAAAATTTTCCTGCTTATCAGCTGAGCCGATATTTATTGTGGGAGAAAGTGGCTGGTTTTCTGATAGTAGTAAAAGTAATGTTGAATATCAGTTATACAAACTTAATTTCTTGAAATATACAACCTATCTGCTAATGCATAATAACTTTTATTATGTTCCAACAGTCATAAGGGCATTGTTAGAGAAATATTATTCTACAAAGTAAAATATCTCCTATGAGGCACTAGACTCTCTAACATGTAATTTTGAATCTTTGGAAAACTATATAGTTTGTTCCCCACACCCTCTTTTTCTCTCTTATGAATGATCCTTAAGGAAGAACTGCAGCCATAATTTCAATTAAAGACATATTAATACCTCATGACAGTTTAATCATTAATTATACCTAACATCTCCTTGAAACAGACAAAACAATTCTAGTTTTATAAATGAGATGCTGAGGCAAAGTAAGAGCCATTCTTTGTTGGAGAATTTACTCCATTATTATTAATCCCGGCAATGTTCTTGTTAGTGGATGAACTGCGTAAGAGACTTTCTTATTACCCTAAGTTCCATTAAAGTATTTTAATGCTTCATTAAAGCTGACGGATGGTACACACCTTTGATTATTCAGGTGCTGATTAGTTGTAAAAAACACTTACACCACCAAAGTGTCAGCTAAATAGAGTTCACATCTTATGATATGTTAAGGCTCTGCCTGCAAGGAATAGATAAAGGCAGTCTTAGGAGCTCTCTTGGGCATTATTTGAGAATCATTTTTATCATCATATTTTGTTTTAGTATTTCCATTAATGTGTGAAAATTTAAATGAGGGAAACTATAAAAAGGCAGTTCTTTAAACTTGTAAAATGTGTGAAAAATAAAAAATTGAAAACAATGAAACAAATAATTATATTTTTTATTGCAAGCATTTTAAAATACACAGTTGGCAAGTCTCTACTTAAAAGAGCTATTTTATCATTAAGTAATATTCTTTCTTCTTTTTATGTTTAATGGCAACATGACCAAAATAAAACAGAGACGAGAAAAAAATGATTATAATATTGAGTTTGTAACAGGAAAACTTATTTCTAACGTTAGAATTTTCCCCAGATTCTGATGATTTAGGACTCCATGGCAAATCAATGAATGATATAAAACTAAAAATCAGTATTTAGGCTGCACACGGTGGCTCACACCTGTAATCCCAGCATTTTGGGAGGCCAAGGTGGGCAGATCATGAGGTCGAGAGATGGAGACCATCCTGACCGACATGGTGAAACCACATCTCCTCTAAAAATACAAATATTCGCTGGGTGTTTTGGCACACACCTGTAGTCCCAGCTATTTGGAGGCTGAGGCAGAAGAATCACTTGAACCCAGGAGGAGGAGGTTGCAGTGAGCTGAGATTGCACCACTGCACTCCAGCCTAGTGACAGAGGGACACTCTGTCTCAAAAAAGAAAGAAAGAAAGAAAAATAAGTACTTAGCTCCAAAGTGCAATGGCTTCCTTACTGTTTTTCTCTTTTGAAATAAATACATGGTTTCTTTTCCTTTGTTGCACTTTATTTGTTCAGCAATTCAAACACTGATTTTTTCTTCAATACCCATTCTATAACTTTTAATGATTACATTATAGGTCTGATTTATTTTAAATAGATTTATGCATTAGGGAAAGGGTATATTCACAGGGGACTCTGTCAGAATGGCACTAACGTGCCTCACAGTCATCCAGAATTCCAAGAATTTCCTCTCTTTCCTTTTGATCTCATGGAGAGCTTGATACCTCTGCAGAATTCATACAATTAGCTTCTTCGGGTGGCTTATGAAATTTGCTCATTTAGGCATCTTTATATATGTTAATGCATTGGGAGCTGACTTAGACAAGTTCTATATGACAATTTCCAGGAATGATTGTAGTTCAAAGAGTCCTTTCATTGCTTTGGAACTCATCAAAGAAGAGATGTCACCAAGTTAAATGTTTCTCTGGAGGATTTAATTAATGCCCTTTTATGATTCTATAAGCATATGCTATAAAACCATTAAGAAGTAATTTGGAAAGAGCAGTTTTGTTTTGTTTTGTTTTTTAATTCAGCTTTTATTTTAGATGTAGGGAGTACATATGTAGGATTGTTACATGTGTAAATTGGACCCAGGTAGTTAGATATTATCCAATAAGTAGTTTTTCCACACACAAAACCTTCCCTCCCCCCATCCTCTACCTAGGAGTCCTCAGTGTCTACTGTGCCCATCTTAATGTTCATCGGGAATGATTGGTAAATAGAAGTGTGAGTTCCAGATCCAGATTGCCTGTGTTTGAAACTCAGCTACAGGCAAATTCTAGTTGTGTAAAATTTCATAAATTATAAATATAGGATAAATGCCAATTTTAACAGCACTGTTGTGGAGATTAAATTAGATAATATGTGTGAAATACTTAGCAGATTACCTGGTCTTTAATAAATAATCGATAAGAATGAACTATTATTGTTATTATAATACAGTATTTACCTAAAACAAAGAGTGGAACAATGTGGTATTTAAGAAATGCATTTTGTTATCTGCTAGTCAGGGAAATGATCTTTGTTGAATATGCATTAAATAAAATATATTTAGAAGTTAAATAAGATTTTGGTTCATATGCATTCTTAATATATTTAATAATTTATTTTTTGGACCACAATGAGATGTAGTAAGTATTCAAGAAAAAGCATATAAAAACATTTTGCTGTATTCCTGGCAAGAAGATTAAGGATCATAAAAAAGATTAGTAAATTAGCATTACTATAAGAAACTTCATTGTTAAAAAATGACTATCTTATAGGATAATTATCTATGCATCACACATTCATCATGCAGTTTTAATATTATAGAAATTTAATATTATACAATGAGAGGAATGATGTTCATTAAACAATAAATGACCTATCTCAAAAACAATCGTATTTCTAATCTGATCCCCTCTTTTTTTAACCTTTTTGTATTGAGTCATATGTTTCATTGCTGCTATATACATATATATATATATATATATATGTATATTTAGCTCCATTATTCAATAACTACTTTTCAAGACTCCATTGAAACCCATTAAGGTATATAAGAATGCTCTCTGCTCCTTCTGTATTTTCTTTTCTATAATATTTGCAGTCAAGCACTGCTTGATGGGGACCTAATAGTCACTTTCAATTGCATAAAATTTATGTAACTTAGTTTGCTAATCGTATCGGTAACTATGGCATTGTTATCTTTCTATACTCTTTTTACATTGCAGGAACTAAAAGCCAGCAAAGCATATTTCCCAGAATGTTTCACAGCATATTAGGATTCTTCACTTCCAGGTTAGATTTCACCAATGAGAGCCATATACATGAGATTTGGTCAGTTAGAGAGATTCAGCAGTAATTGCTTTTTCAACAATAGCAGCCAAATGCCTGGATTTTAGCAGGTGATTAGCATGAGATTTGCCAAGAAGATTCTGGCTGTTCTCTGACAGATCACCCACTCTATGTTGCAGACAGCTGACAATATAAACATCGGTTCCTGTGATTCTGGCACTGCCTAATTTCTTGAACAGTCAGTGGTGTGTTCCAGGATAGTTACTTTCCTACATCCTGCCAATATGTTTTAAAACTTTATTTTTCTAAATAAAAAATTATTCCTCTTTGAAGCAACTAGAATAATTTTGATTCGAAAAACAACTGAATTCACAATGGAAAGTCACAATGTACAATGCTGAACAAAGAGACAAAATATATGGATATAAAATACTATAGTGTGTTCAAGACATCTGAAATTTAAATAATGTAATTGACACTTTAAAGTCCAATAAGACTCTGAAAAGCATTTCCCCTCACCAAGAAAAGATTTTTATTGATATTTCTATCCATTATTTTATGATAATCAAAAAATTGATTCCTAAGATGAGATTAGAAAATAAATTCTTCTATAGCCAATAACAATTTATATCATATTTTCATCACTGCCATACTATTCAAAATAGAAGAGACATAGAATGAACCTAGGTGCCCATCAATGATGGGATGGATAAAGAAAATGTGGTACACATATATCATGGAATACTACATAGCCATAAAAAAATGGAGTCATGTCCTTTATAAAAACATGGGTGGAGCTGGAGGCCAGAATCCTAAGAAAATTAACACAGGAGGAAAAAAACAAATATGACATGTTCTCACTTGTAAGTAGGAGCTAAAACATTGAGCACACATGGACATAAACATGAGAATAATAAACATTGTGAACTATTAAAGGGAGGAGGGAGAGAGGGGGCCATGAGTTGAAAAACTACCTATTGGGTACCATGCTCATAACCTGGGTATAATACATCCAGGTAGCAGACTTGCACATGTACTCCCTGTTATCGAAAATAAATTCCAATTTAAAAAAAATGGATATGAAGGCATAGCAATAGAAACTAACTAAAATGAAATATGAAGAGTAACAAATAAATTTTAAAAAGGACAGTATCCAGCCTTCTCCCATTAGTCTAAATGCTCATCAAGTGACCAAAACACTACTGGAACATAGATAATAGTGAAGGATATATTTTCACTCAACTAGTGGCAGCATAATTCATCTAAGAAGAAATAAATTGTATATATATACAATATGTCTCATGTGACTTATAGTGAGGTTTTGGTCAGTGATGGATTGCATGTAAGATGGTGGTCTTATAAATTTATAATACTGCATTTTCACTACACCCTTTCTATGTTTGGATACACCAATACTTACAATTGTGTTACAACTGCCCAAAGTATTAAGTATAGTAACATGTTGTGCAAGTTTATAACCTAAGAGCAATAGGCTATACCACATGGCCTAGGTGTGTAGAAGGCTATACCACCTAGAATGTTGTAACTACATTCTGTGTTGTTGACATAAAGTCAAAATCAGCTAACAGTGCATTCCTCAGACAGTGTATTCCTGCCATTAATTGATGCTTGACTGTATACTGAATATGGAAGCCCTAAGTTTCAAAGAGTCAGACCATAACCAACAAAATGGTGGTCTTTTAGGGAAAGAAACCAAGGGAATAATAAGGAGATATGAAAGTGGAAAAAGAGAGGAAGATACCAGCTGTGTACAAAATGAATCATCCCTGTGACCCACAAAAATTTACTTTATTTTATACCTGAATACTTTGTGTGTTCGAATTGCATGTGTGTGTGAGTGTGTGTGTGTGTGTGTGTGTGTGTGTATGTGTGTGCACGCTCAATAAAAGATGTCAATTTGGCTTCTGTACTGAGGCAGGCAAACAATTGTTGGTTTGTGAGAATACAGATGCCAGGAATTGATGGTAGCTTGAATACATGCCCTTGGGAATTTGCAAACATTAAAGAGAATGCTTTGGAGTTCTTCAGGGCAAGGAGTTAAAGTTTCAGGTCTATTTGACCCTGATTTTTTAGGTGAAAATCTCATAAGTTTCTTGGTTACACTTCTTCATGCTAATCCTGAAACTTGTTAAGTGCCAGTAACAGCACATTTTTTTTTCTACTCTGCACTCTGTTACTTAAAGTTTGTCATCATTACTCTTATAAATCATTACAAATGTTTAAGCAGTAAAATTAATGCTGGTGTATGAGTTTGTTTTCATACTGCTATAAAGAACTGCCTGAGAGTGGATAATTTATAAAGGTTTAATTAGCTCACAGTTCAGCATGATTGGGGAGGCCTCGGGAAACTTAACAATCATGGCAGAAGGTGAAGAGGAAACAAGCACATTCTTCACAAGGTGGCCAGAAGAAGTGCAAGCAGGGGAAACACCAGATGCTTATAAAACCATCAGATCTTGTGAGAACTCACTATCAGGAGAACAGAATGGAGGAACCACCACCATGATCCAAATACCTCCACCTGGTCCTACCCTTGACACATGGGGAGTATGGGGATTACAATTCAAGATGAGATTTTAGATGGGGACACAGCCAAACCATATCAGCTGGTACTGTACTTTTCAGTAGGCAAATCACACACCTATTTCTTTTCTGAGTCATTTGACAATTTTGTAATTAAATTAAATCTCATTATTTTAATTTCACAAGGATGACACAGAGTCTCTTAATTGTTAAACTACTTGCCTCAGTTTTAAAAAACAAATAGCAGAATATTTTTAAATGCTCTTTTACTATAGTTCTCTAAGTGACTCATTTTTCTGGGCTATGAAAAGGTAGAAAGTGAATGATGTTTTATTCTAAAAATGTAAATACAGTGGGTGTAAATACACAATTTGCATTTTCACTCTGCTATCAAAAAATGACTCTGTTGATGGCAGTCATTTAGGTCACTGACAACCAAGTTGATGTTTTTGCTTTATTATATTTCATGGGCAATTATTATTAAAATTGTTTCCTAAAATAGGATTTCCAATGTAATTCTTTCCTTTTGTCTCATGCAAGAAAAATTTCATATCAAAATCTGACACAAACATATTTCTCTTCTCAAAAGACTGAAAAATAAAACCCCAGAACCTCATGCCAAATATACAGCAATGATTTTTAAAATTTATAAGTCACAAGTTCAATACTTTTTGTTCTCATTTTTCTTTAGACTCCTAGAGTAAATATGCCTGCAGAACATTTTTGTTAATGGACATCCAACTGCTACTTTTCTGCTTCTCCTTTTCCCAAATGCAGGTATTTTATTCAGAAGACTTGTAGATTTGCAAATAGTGTTTAATCATATATCATCAAAGGTAATTCAGTATTAAGACACATGGTTTTGATGAGCTGTTTTTAAGTTTCTATTTTATATAATTTTATATTTAAAGAAGTGTTTTAAAAATTGAAAAAGAGTTAAGGTAGCATAATTTTACCCAGTCATTAATGTTAATAACACAGGCATAGTTCAATAACCACAATCCAGAAATTTGCTTCTCTTGGTGATATGGAAATATAGTCTAAATTTAAGTGAATAATACATTTTGAATATTATCACGTATGTCAGAGAAATAATGCAGTTTAAATCAAATCGTTACTTTGGTTGTGGTTTTCTTTTAACATTTGGTTTATGACTAATTTATTTAGAGCATAGGACCCGATGAAGGACAGAATAATATTTTGTGCTTCAGATTAAACATTTATTTCAAATACTATAGTAATTTTTATTTTAATATTCTACTAAAATGTTTTCCATGGTATGAATGAGGGGTTAATTTAGATTTTCAACTCTTTTGATCACCTGACTTCTTTGGACTAGATTGCTTTTGAGAATGTTACCTGATGAAGTCTCAAGATTAGGTGACCACAATCAGTATCCTAAAAACAATAAAAACGCTGTTGTTTTGTATGGAATTGTTTTCCTCTACTGTGTAAACGTCATCATTTCATCACTGAATATAAATCCTGAGTATCCTTGCCCAGTTATACATATATATATGTGTGTGTATATATATATCTGTATATGTATAAATGTACATGTATATACATATATATGTGTATATATATATTTAGATACACATATAATTTATATATAAATATATATAATTTATATATAAGTATATCATTATATGTGTGTGTGTATGTGTGTGTGTGTATATGTGTGTGTGTGTGTGTGTATATATATATATATATATAAAATTTGTTGTATTCCTATGGTTTGGCTATGTCCCCACCCAGATCTCATCTTGAATTCCCACATGTTGTGGGAGACACCCAGTGAGAGATAATATAATCATGGGGCCAGGTCTTTCCCATGCTGTTCTTGTGATAGTGAGTCTTATGAGATCTGATGGTTTAATAAGGGAGAGTTTCTTTGAGCAAGCTCTCTCTTTTTGCCTGCTGCCATCCATGTAAGATGTGACTTGCTCCTCCTTGCCTTCCACCATGATTGTAAGGCTTCCCTAGCCATGCAGAACTGTAAGTCAATTAAGTCCTTTTTCTTGTACAAATTACCCAGTCTTGGTCATGTCTTCATCAGCAAAGTGAAAACGAACTAATACATCTATGAACAAGTACTTTAGTTTGGGATAAAGGATAAATCTACTATCATTTTAGTATGAAATTGTTTCATAAATTGTCTAAATACTGTGAAGTAACTGTTGCAAACATTTATTTATTTGAAAATGTTTTACTCTACTGGTTATCTCTCATTCACCTCTCTAAATCTATCTCTAAGATACTCTGAGTGCTTTGTGATTATATGAGCAGCCCTTGGGGTCTGTTGTGCTGTAACTTCTGGGAGATGGGGACTAGCTAACAGGGAATATAGGCAAGAAATGAGAACTAGATTGAAAGACAAGATCGAAATAATTATTTCTTTGGCTCATTCTGTGAAGAGTTACTATGAACTTGGCAGCTTTTATCTTAGGGTGACCCTGACTCACCTTTCTCTCCCTGGGTGCAAAAAGGTATTTCCCTCCCCTAACCCCATTCAGGCTTGAAATATCAAAGATTCCATTTTTAGTAGTTCTGTGACACACTGTGCCATCCACACACACTATGTGTCTCTGTAGGGGTTGGGGAAAGGGAGAGGAAGAAATATAGCGAGAAACAGAGAGAAAAAGAGACCATGGAACATAAAGAAATTAGAAGCCAGAACTCTAGGCTTCATCGCGTCAGATAACAGAGATAAGGTAGACTCAGAAAGCAAGAAAATTTGATCAGAACAAGTCACTCTGGTACAACCTGGACAAATTATAAATTTATGCTTTTTTAAAAATGTTTCTAGCTCAAGTTCTTTATCTTACTAATATATGTCAATCTCATCATTCTTTATTGAAAATTTAAGAACATATTTCTGCAGTTTGACCTGTAACAAAATTATCTTAATATTTGTTTTAAAGATACTGTTGATACATTTTATTCCCACTTCAATAACATGTTGACCTTTCAACAGTAATTTTCTGAAGACATAAACCCCTGGACTACGGAAATTTCAGGCCTTGGGTATGAATTAAATAAAATGATGCATAATGTAGAGTGCTGTAACCAAACTGTAATGGCCCAGTGGCCTTGCAGTAACCCACTGGTGGCCTTGGATGGACCCAGTTTTCTCCATTTTTCTGCCTGTAGTTCTCAAGAATAACTATAGAATGTGTCAGAATGTAACATTCTGAGATAGGGAAGAGAGGAGCTGAAATAGCTCAGTTTCTGTTTCTCTGTCCCCTAGAAATGTGATGTTTTCCAAGGCTTTAGCCTCATATGGAATTCCTGAGATATATAACCTAGGGTGCCCTGTCTTTCAGGGTTCCTCAGCTCAGTCCAGACTCCCAATAACGTTCAAGCTATAACCATTAAGGTTCAGTTACAGAAAACATCAATGAAAAAATATTCAGAAAACCTACTCTCATATCTGGTTTAAGACTAGTGTTTTTTCAGTTTCACGTGCCAGTGGCTGGTCTATTTTTTGCATGAAAGTGGGGAAAAGATTCCATCCTCAGTTATTTTAAGAAAATGACTGAGGTTTTTGCTGTCTACTGTTTATTTTGCCTATTAGAGAACATGCAGCTTTATAATAGGTCACTTTGTTTCCCAAAAGCCTGCTCAATTTTGTATGCTGCTTATTTGAATTTCATGGTTTTTGACTCGAAGAGAAGAGAGGTATTGGTGAAAAATAATCTACCCTTTACTGTGTGTTTACCACATGTTCTGCACTGTGCTAGATGTGCTATCTAAATGCATATCTGTATACATAAAGGCACGTATACACTCTCTTGCCTCTCCTTTCTCTCTCATTCACAGACACACATGCACATTTTACTCTTTATCATAAATCGGTGGCTAATTCAAAAGCATAGTGATTTGTCTAAAGTCGCCTAACAAGTAAACATAAAGCTAAGATTTGAACTCAAATCCTTCCACAACATACTAGAAAAATTAGGATACAAATCACATGCTCTTACTCTACTACAAGGTGATTTTAATTTTAATAATCTGCTTTTGTAATACGTTTGTCAGTTCCTATAATTTTCTTGTTCTTGATGTTGTTCATCTGTATTTACCTAGGTACTATTATTACATTCTTCATTTAAAAAATAAAATAGATCCATATGCATGTATTTGGAGAAAATACTGAGAAAAAAAAACAAATTTATGGATAGACTCCAGCAGAACATTAGCATGAAACAATTAGAAAGGCAAAATGTCCAAGTGTCTGGGTCCACTAGAAGAAATGTGGATAAGGAACCAACTCAATTTGAAAATGTGAGCCTACTAGTCTAACTGGCAGGAAAAGCCCATGTCTCTGTAGGTGGTTCTTTAGCTCAAGAACACACACATATATTTCAAGTGATGAATGTTTTATCATACATTTAATCCTCTTTAAAATTTTATTATTTTAAATTTACGAATTTCAGAAGTGTTCTCTTTAAATCGATGTTTTGATTAGAAAAAAAATCTACAGAATGCTTTTTCATCACTTTGACGATGATTTCATTTTTAAAATAAATGACATGCCATCAATAAGGAGGACTGAGCTGACAAAGACAAGCTTCACTCCCAGTACAAAAACATATGTGTGATGGCATTATTGCACAATTCATCAAAATGACTTTCATTTTTTTCTGCAATCACTGCCCTTCTACCTTGCTTTTCTAACTCTCCCTTTTTCTCAAACAAACTGTAGGTAGCTTCTATTACTTTATATTCATGTTTAAGTATATAGGAAGCCTATTCAAGTTTAAAATTCTACTCCATGTTCAATTAGCATTAGTTTTTCCTCTTCCCATCAACTCCAGCCAAGCTTTAGCAGGAAGGACTTGGAGGGGACATGTAGAGTGTGTTCCTTTGCTGAGATGACTCCTCCATCTGCCCCATTTCTTCCTTTGCCTTGTGTTTCCACTCTGGCATATTCATGTGAGAAGGAGAAATAGATGTGAGAGGCAGGTACTTTATACATATATATTTGTCCACAGTTGTAGACCCCATTTGCTGCTGTTTTTCTCCTTTAAGACAGGTTGGCCTTTATGTGAGACAGAGAACAGAAGCTGTTTATCAAATGGATGACGTGTGTAAATATTTCATGGATCCTGAAGGCTAAAAACGCTCTTCACAATTTCCTGATGTGAGAAACGTAATCCAGCATGGCCTCTTTAATTCCACGACTGCCTACACTACATCTTTGTTCAGCAGCCTGCCTCCTTAGTGGTTGAACATAAGTTATTTCAAAATAGACTTTCTTCAGAGCATCCACCTGACCACTGGGAGATTTCCTCATCCTTAACATTGTAAAAAAATATTTTGCTAGCTGCTGAATGGCTTTCTTGTATCTATACTGTTCCTTTTAATAATACTCTTTTCCAAGTTCAAATAGAAATCCCACAGGATAGGCCAGTCAGTGTAGTGTATTAGTAGGCATCCTATCAGTGAAAGAAATGTTAGTCTACGTAATTGTTCGAGTCCTTTTATAAAATACAGGATAACTATTACCTATTTGTTCCCAACTGTAGATCCTAGCAGCCAATTTTCATATAGTAAAGAAAATTCCAGCCAGGTGCAGTGGCTTATGCCTGTAATCCCAGCACTTTGGGAGGCCAAGGCGGGTGATCACAAGGTCAGGAGATGGAGACTATCTTGCCAACATGATGAAACTCTGTTTCTAATAAAAATACAAAAATCAGCTGGGGTTGGTGGCACGTGCCTGTAGTCCCTGCTACTTGGGAGGCTGAGGCAGGAGAATCACTTGAACCCAGGAGGCGGAGGCTGCAGTGAGCTGAGATCATGCCACTGAAGTTCAGCCTGGCAACAGAGTGAGATTTTGTCTCAAAAGAAAGAAAGAAAGAAAGAAAGAAAGAAAGAAAGAAAGAAAGAAAGAAAGAAAGAAGGAAGGAAAGAAAGAAGGAAAGAAAATTCCATTTAACATGAAATGTAATATAAAAACTATGTAAAATAGCATTTCAAAGAAAAAAGAAACCCATTGATACCAAAAATCATAAGAAAGGAAAACACCAGAATTATATATAAATGTTAACCCTTTTTGCTTAATGGCCGTATGACTGAAAACCTGCAGACTAAGGTTTTACATGCTACCTGGAGGGGAAGATATAGCAATCACTAACAGAATGCAGCCAGAACAAAGGCCTGTTTACTCAAAGACTAGAAAACTGAAACTACTAGATTCATATTTAAAGTATGATAGGATAGTTAATCACTAGAAATAGAAACTTGGAGCCTGTACAACTCATGGTTGTGAGGCTTGGAACTGCATTTCTACTTGGCAGTAGGTTCCAACACCAAAATTAAAGAATAACCTACAGCATGTCCAAACTCACTTCCTAGCTTAGAATCATGTAAGTCAGAGCTGCAAAATGTGAAGGAATGTTTCTGGAGCCAAGGCATATGGAACTCTCTACAGAGAGAAACAACAACAACTAAAACACTGTCACTTAAAAATGAGCTCAAAAGGCCGGGCGCGGTGGCTCACACCTATAATCCCAGCACTTTGGGAGGCCGAGGCGGGTGGATCACGAGGTCAAGAGATCGAGACCATCCTGTCAACATGGGGAAACCCTGTCTCTACTAAAAATACAAAAATCAGCTGGGCATGGTGGCACGTGCCTGTAATCCCAGCTACTCAGGAGGCTGAGGCAGGAGAATTGCCTGAACCCAGGAGGCGGAGGCTGTGGTGAGCCGAGATCGCACCACTGCACTCCAGCCTGGGTAACAAAAGTGAAACTCCACCTAAAAAAAAAAAATTAGCTTAAAAATAAAAATCTCACTTGAGAAGGTAATAAACTATCATGAAGTCATTTGCCAAAAACAGGAGAAGTAGCACAAGTCAATAATCATTTGCTGAAAAATAATATTGATTAATTTCCGAGAATTTACAAATTAGAAAGAGTGGATTCAAACAAATTAGACAGAGTAGATTCAATATATAATATAAAAATTAATATAAAAAAACAAAAAAGAGATCTGAGATAAAATATGTAATGGTTCTTGTATTAAGAAAGTTATAAGTATGTACAGTAATTATGTTTTAACATACCCAAGTATGTACAGTAGTAATTTAAAAGAGACAAATACAATTAAAATATAGTGTATTTAAAAAGTAAAATCATAAAGAAAACTTTATGTATTCATAGGAAAGCAAGAGAGAAAAAAATACAGACTAAAATGGTACACAAAGAAAACAAAATGACATGAAAAAAGCCCAAATACATCAGAAAGGACAATACATATGCGATTTCAACTTGCCTGTAAAAGAACATTGTCACAGATTGGATTTATAAAAATGCTGCATTATATTTGTAAGATGTACATGCAGAGAACCCAAGGATATAGTGAATATGTGAGCAAAGGAATGGAAACAAGGCTTTAAGGTACTATATTAACATAATATTTTATGTGTATATGATTAATGCCAACATTATACCTTAGCCATATCAGTATTCATTTAAAAAATAAGAATATAAATGACTATCACTGAGTGAAAAAAAATGTACAGAGAATCAGAAAGATACAATTAAATCTTTATGCACTGAGTGAGGGGAAAGCAAAGATGATGGACTAGAAGGCTCCACTGATCATTCCTCCTAAAAGAACGTCAGTTTGACAACTATCTACACAAAAAACATCATTCAAAAGAACCAAAAAATCTGGTGACCACTCATTGTACCTGGTTTTCACTTCATATCACTGAAAGATACACTGAAGAAAGAAAAAAGAGTCTTGTTTCATTGATGCCCGCACTCATTGAGACACTGAACTCAATTCTGCCCTATTATAACAGAAAACAAAACCAGACCAAATTCAGCTCATGTCCACCTGTGTATAAAGCATTGGAACCAACTTGAGGCAGAAGGGAATTGCCAATCCCTGTGGTCCTAATGAGTTTCTGCAAGCCACTACCATGGGCTAAAGTGCTGTGGGGCATAAATAAACTTGAAAGACAATCTAGGCCACAAGAACTGCAACTCCTAGGAGAGTCCTAGTGCTGAAGTGGGCCCAGAGCCAGTAGATTGGGGAAGCAAATGACTGCATGAGACACCAGCCAGTGTAGCTAATGGCAGCTGGCATTATCCATCTCCCAAACCCAGGCTGCACAGCTTATGGGTCGAAAAGAGACCCCTATCCTTCCACTTGAGGAGAGAAGAGGCAAGAGTGGGAAGACTTTCTCTTACATCTTTGGTACCAGCTCGGCCACAGCAGGGTAGATCACCAGTTAGTCTTAAGGCCCATTTTCCAGGCATTAGCTCAAAAACATTTCTAGCCACACCCTACTCCAGAGGGAAACTTGTCACCTTGAAGGGAAGGGCCCAGTTCTGGCAGAATTTATTTTCTAACTGAAGATCCCATGGCCCCTCAATAATAAGCAGTAAAACTCAAGTCCTATGTCAACAGCCTTATACGAGACTCTGAGACTTGCTGGCTTCAGGTGACACCCATCCACATTCCCAGCCATGGTATCAGCAGGGCAAGACACTTTTTACTTGAGAAAAAAGTAGATGGAAAAGTAAAGGGGACTTTGTCTTACACCTTGGCCACAGGTGGGTAGAGCACTAAGTAGGCTCTTGGGGTCCCTGATTCCAGGACTTGGCTCTTGGATGGCATTTCTGGACCTATGCTAGACCAGAGAGGAGTCCAGTACCTAGAAGAGCAAGGCCCAGGCTATGAAGCATTCACCACAAACTGACTGAAGAGCCCTTGGGCATTAAAGGGATGTCAGCAGTAGTCTTGAAGTACTCCTGGCCTGGGGTGATAATAGCTACAAGATGAGGCTCCTCTGCCTTTGGAAAGAGGAGGGGAGAGTAAAAGGACTATGTTTTGTGGTTTGATTGCCAGCTGAGCCATAATACAATAAAACACCAGGTAGACTTCTAAGGTTTTTTATTCTAGTCCTGATTCCTAGATGGTACCTCTGGACCCACCCAAGACCTAGGGTATCTCATTGCCCTGAAGGGAAGAATGCAGGCCTAGCCGGCTTTGCCACAGACTTATTGCAGAGCTCTGGGGCCAATACCCTCTGGCAGTAGCCAGGAAGTAATTACAGCAGGCCTTGTGTGAGACCCAGTGCTGTTTTGGCTTCAGGTCTGACCCAGTACAGTCACAGTGCTGGAGGCCACAGGGTTGCTTGTGTCACTTCACCCCCAGCTTTAGGTAGCTCAGAACAGGCAGAGGAACTCTGTATGTTTGAGAGAAAGTAGAGAAGAGGACAAGAGTCTTTGTCTGATAATCCAAAGAATTTTCCTGGATCTTGCCTGAACTATCAAGGTGGTATCTCTATGAGTCTGCAAAGCCACAGTATTATCAGGCTTGGGGTACCCCCTAAAGATTATATAGCTTATATCATAACACCCAACTTTTTCAAATATCTGAAAAGTCTTCCCAAGAAAGATGGCTACAAATAAGCCCAGACAGTAAAGACTACAATAAATACCTGACTCTTCAATGCCTAGGCATCAAAGAATATCTACCACCATCAGCACCATCCACGAAAATATACCCTTACCAAATGAACTAAATAAGGCACAAGGCACTTATCCTGAAGGAAAAGAAATATGACTTTCCATACAGAATTCAAAATAGCTGTTTTGGGGAAACTCAAATTCAATATGACACAAATAATTCAGAATTTTGTCGCATAAATATAACAAAGACATTGAAAGAATTAAAAAGAATCAAGCAGAAATGTTAAAGGTGGAAACTGCAATTGACATACAGAAGAATGCATCAGAGTCTTTTAATAGAAGAATTGATCAGCCAGAAGATTGGGTGAGCTTGAAAAACGACTGTTAGAAAATACACAGACAGAAGAGACAAAAAGAAAAGAAATGAAACACAATAAAGCATGCCTATGGAATATAGAAAATAGCCACATAAAGACAGATCTAAGTAATTAAACTTAAAGAGGAGGAAGAGAAAGAGATGGGGTAGAAAATTTATGCACAGGGACAATAAGAAAACTTCCTAAATCTAGAGAAATATATCAATACCCAAGTATAAGAAGGTTATAGAACACCAAGAGTATTAACCCAAAGAAGACTACCTCAAGGTAGTCAAATAATCAAACTTTCAAACATCAAAGATAAAGAAAGGATCCTAAAAGCAGCAAAAGAAAACAAACATAACATACAATGGAGTTCCAATGTCTGACAGCAGACTATACAGTAGGAACATTACAGTTAAGAAGAGAGTGGCAAGACATACATAAAGTACTGTGGGAAACAAATGTTTACTCTAAAATAGTACACCCAGCAAAAGTATCCTTTAAACATAAAGGTCCAATAAAGACTTTCCCAGACAACAAAAGCTGAGAGATTTTACCAACACCAGACTGCCCTGCAGAAAATGCTAAAGGGAGTACTTCAAGTATGTTAATGAGCTAATGAGCAATAACAAATCATCTGAAGGTACAAACTCATTGATAATAGTAAATACACAGAAAAACACAGAATGCTATAGCACTGTAACTTGTGGTGTGTAAACTCTTTTAAGCAGAATAAACTTAACAATGAAACAATAAAAAATAACTACAATAAATTTTCAGGACATACATAACTCAATTAGACATAAATAAAAATAACAAAAAGGTAAAAGCTGATTGACAAGTTAAAGTAGATAGTTTTTATTAGTTTTCTTTCTGCTCATTTGTTGCATGTTTTTCTTTTTGCTTGTTTGTTGGCTTATTTATGATTGTCTGTTTATGCTTGTTTTATTTTTGCTTATTTGTTGGCTTGTTTGTTTAGGCAAACAATATTAAGTTAAGTTGTTATCATCCTAAAATAATGGTTTATAAGATAGTGTTTACAAGCCTCACAACAACCTCAAACCAAAAAGAACCTTTTATAAAATCATCTTCTCTAAAAGAATGACAGGAAGGAAAGAGGGAAGAAAAGACAATAAAGCAAATATAAAATATGTAACAAAATGGCAGGAGTAAGTCCTTACTCATCAATGGCAACACTGAATGTAAATAGACTAAACTTTGTAATTAAAATACATAGACTAGCTGAATGGATGAAAAAACCTCATCTTAATGTTGATTGTTAAAGATATTGTTGATCCATTCTAAACAACTCATAGGCATACACAAAATCAACATGGGGATGGATAAGAGGGTTAACATTTCCAACAGTGTATCATCTACTAATAAAATTAACGTATATTGCTGCTTAATAGTTGGTGAGAGAAGGAACATGTCAACTCATGGAAAGTCTATTTACTGCATAATAGCACCTTACATTTAAAAATTGTAACAATTGTTTAATAACATTTCTTTAACTTAAATATGTAAGTCACAGACCTAATAAATGAGATGATCAGGACTTTAATTATAATTAAAACAAGAAACTTGATTATTCTAAAAATTATGCTTGGATATTTTCCCAGGAAAATTGAGAACTATTTTTTATATATGTATGTTTTTATGCAATTAGCATTGTGTTCTTGGTTCAGGGAAAATATATCCAAAAGCAACAGTATTAGATATTAAATATTAAAACCTAATGTTTCTGCAAACAAAAAAAAAATAAAAATAAAAGTGTGTGGCACTTCTTCCCTCTCTCTCTGGTTCCTGCTTTCCCTTTACTTTCTGCCATGAATGTAAGCTTCCTGAGGCCACCCCAGAAGCAGATGTTCCCTATGTTTTCTGTATAGCCGGCAGAACTGTAAGCCAATTCAACTTCTTTTTTTAATAAATTCCCCAGTCTTAGCATTTCTTTATAGCAATGCAAGAATGGGCTAAAACAATAGGTATTATGTAAAATTCTAAGTCGATCATTATATTCAATATAACATTTTCCTCTGTTTTACAATTGACATATCAATTGGTATATATCATAGAGAAAAGGTTATCCAGATCTTTATTTCCTGAAGGTTTGTCATTGCTCGCCTGTTTTGTCTTTTGCCAAAAGAAGGAAAAGGTGTGACTCTGATAATTCAAAATTCAAGAACATTAATTTGGACATGTGACAAGTTGGCTAGGCTGCTATTATTACCAAGGATAAATTTATATAGTATTTATTAATTTACATTTCTGTCTGACATGCAAGATCACTAAATTAAGGCGGAACTGGTTCTTCAAGGTAGATCAGGCACACTATCCTTTATTTTTTTATCCTATTGTTTGTTTTGTTGCCACATTGTATTTTTAGAGAAAATAGACTGTATGTAATCTATTACAATCCTTTGTGTCTTTTACTGTCTTTAGGTGGCTGCTGAGAATGTAGTTATAAGTGCACATTGAATACAGGCCTTAAAAATCTGGGAAGCCTTTTTAAAATTTTTGATCTTAATCACTGATGTTCATTCTACGATATGACACTTGGGTATGGGTGTTACACACATTTTTAATAAAGCATTAATTGATTCCCATTTCTCAGGAACTCCAAGGAGAAGAGAGATAACTTACAGGACAAGACTGAGATGTTATTAAGTACAATATCAAAACACCATTTATACTTTTTGAATATTGAGCTGGAAAAATAAAGGTTAGAACTTTTTAACACTTTATCAAGATATTGTTTTGACCTCCATTTGTGTGCTGTCTTAACCAAGACTAAAGGCTGTTTAGAAGTAACAGACTCAGTCTTGTAACTTGAAGATAACTGGCCCAGACAAGTTTTACAATGACCGAATTCCAAGAACAGGCAGAAAAGAGACTCAGAGAATGCTGACAACAAGGGCCAACCACAGCTTACTACTTTCCAGGACTTGGACTCTTGCCGTCATGCTGACTTCATTGCTCTGTCAAATAGCAAGTCCTGGCAGAACGGCATCATAAGATTTGAGCAGTATTCTTACTAACTGCAAGAAACTGGAGATTATTTATAGGGTTAGAAAATCATTTGGCACTTTTATTAGTTTCTTATTGATTCTGTAACAAATTACCACAAACTGGGTGGCTTTAAAAAATGTAAATTATTATCTTATACATTCCGAAATCAGAAGTTTTCAAATCAAGGTGCCAAGACGTCTGAGTTTCTTTTGGAAACTCCAAGAGAAATTGAATTTCTTCTGTCTTTTCTGGTTTCCAGAGGCTTCCTGCATTACGTGGCAAGTGGTCACTTCCTGGTGTACCTACAATCTTTGCATCCATTGTTACTTCTCCTTTTCTGACTTTGATCTTCCTGCTGGCCTCTTACATAAACTTTCATTAGCACGTTAGTCCTATCTGAATAACCCAGGTCAATAATCACATCTCAGGATGCTTAACCTAATCTCCTAGACCAAGGTCCTTTTGCCGTGGGAGTTAACATATTTACAGATCTATGGAATTAGGATGGAGGCAACTTTAGGAGGATATTATTCTATGCAATGTTGTATAGAATTCTGTAACAGTAGCTGGTCAGTATACGTACTGCCTCAATAAGACTGGAAGTTATACATTTGTTTAAAAAATTACTTGGCATTGCTTTTGCAACAATGTTTTCTAAAAGCTATAAATCAATAAATGAGATTTCTAAAATAATATATCTTTACAGATGATCAAACTTGACAATCAGTAACAGCTACAGCTTTAAATATTCAATTCATACTTTCACATCTGATGATACAAATTGCAAGATTTGTTTTTGAATCAAAATATTCAGCAAAATAAAACAATTCACTACAAGTCTTTCTCTCTTTAATGTGCATAATCTTATGCTTCCCCTTCTGCCTTACAGTATTCAGCTCCTCAACCTTTAACATTGAGGCTTGACTACCAATCCCAGTTACTGTACATCTTTCTTTCTTCCAGATCTTACATATTCACTTAAAAGAAGTAAAAGTTATAGTTTTCACAGGAGGGAGTTTTAACAGGTGAAATTCATTTTTTTTTGTGAAAATGAATATTATACATTTTATTATATATAAATGAATATTATGTATTTTATTAAATATAAAAATGAATATTGTAGATATAGCTACGTAGAAACTAGTTAACTAACATAGTAGAAAAAACTATAATAATTTATTAGCACAAGTATGAGACTACATATTAGTGCTCATTTTGCTCGTAGTGTAACTTTTGTCAAATTACATAAATGCTTTAAGCATAAATTTGTTTGAATTATAGATATGAGCTACCTAAGAATATTTGTGTAACGTTCAAGTAAGAGCATGTGTGTGAGTTTAGTATAGTAATTAATACTTGATAAGCCTTAAGAAATTATAATCACTATTACAGAAAATCAAAAATTTCTTCTCCATATCTAATGAAAGTCCTGTACCCCAAAACTAAATAACATATTATAGAAAATGCCAAGTTCTTCTATCACTTGATAAATTCTATACTTCCCAAAACTTCATTAGCACAAAATGGCAAATAGTCTAACCCACTGTTAAAACTCATTTTCAATTTGTTCACTTTTGACTTGCTGTGGTTAACACAGTTATACAAACCAGTGTTAATACCCATTAGGTTTAATTGACTCGGTTACAGGAGCAGATTAGTCACTCTCAAAAGTTATCAATTAATATTATGCTTAACATCTATTTATTTAAATTTCTTCAGAAATCAATAGTGTAGACAGAAATTCTACATTCAAAATTGTTAAGTTATTTGAGATTTGTTATGGTTTGTGAACAGTAATTTTAATTTTATAGAGAGGCAAAGTGTCCTCACTTGAAATTAATTAACAGGAGATATGTAGTGTCCATATTTTTTTTAGGTTTGATTTTCCGGACTCAAGAAATAATAAGGGGAGAGGACAGGTAGAATGCATAAACATTTGTATTCTAGATGTTATAACTAACAAGAATTAAGGGCTAAATTGAAGAACTTCAGGAAGGAGTTGTTACCAACTTAGAAATCAGATCCTGAGAGGTATACATTACGTCATTAACTATAGTCACCATACTATGCAGTAGATTTCAAACACTTCTTTCTCCAGTTGAAATGAATCTTTGTAACCTTTGACAAACATCTCTCCATTACCTCCCAGCCTCTAATAACTATTATTTTACTCTCTTAAAAATTTCACAATATACACATATATTAAAACATCATATTATGCCCCATAAATACAGTTATTTGTTTAGTAAAAGTAAGAAAATATATTTTGAAAAGACGGTCAGTGAAGTGTGCCTTTGCAGTATTTTCATTTTGTCTGCTACAAACAAGCACAGCTACACTAAATGTAGCTTGTTTCCTAACCTAGCTATTACATTTGTTGCTATATTTGTGAATGTGATGAATGAAAAAAGAGTGGACACATCAATGGGACCTGATACTGATCTACCAAAAATTTAACTTAATCATTTACTTCTAGATGAACTTTAACTCAATCCCTAATAAATTTTGTCAAATTTCCAATCCAAGCTTCTTTATCAATCCTACTAAAAATTTTTAAAATCAAGTCTAAATAAATGTTATTATTAAGTTCTTCTTTTGATGGTTCTGACTTCTTTAAATATGTTAAGCCACTGAAGCCAAATTATTTAAAATAATTTCATAATTTATTGACTGAAAGTTATTAATACATATGAAATATTTTTATTTTAGTGCTTAGAAATATTTAGATTATTTATAATTGGGCTAATATTGCAATATTCAATAAAAGTTGAACTTAGTTCTCCTGACAGAAGTGTCAGCCTTTAAGTAATCTATAAAAAAATTATTTGCATAGTTTCATAATAGTGTTAAAATCTTTTAGAAAGCCAGAGGCAGACATTTAAATTCTTTAAGAAGTGTTTATGCTCATATGTATCTCAAAGGAACATGTTATAAATGTAAATTACTTGTATTTAAGAGACTGCAGAAGATTATAAAAGTTGCCGAACAAAATGTGAGTGAGTGCTGACTAAGAATTATGAATTCTATGGCAAGGCCAAGATAGCAGTGGAGTTTAAAACTAAAAATTAATAATGTATGATTGTTATCTTCTCCAGTCTTGGTAAGAATCCTGAAGTTATAGTTAATATTTTGGTTAGTTACGTTACTTTAAGGTTGAGTTTTGCCGTATTTGACATTGACAATGAGTAAATAAAGTTTACCATTGAAATATCACATTATTATAAATGTGATAGACTATGGAATGTAAACAAAGAAAGATATCAGTAAAGATTGGTCGATACTGATAGATAGATTAGAAGTTGAAAAGCCCAAGAAACTGAATAAGATTTAATGAGAGGCCGGGCACGGTGGCTCACGCCTGTAATCCCAGCACTTTGGGAGGCCGAGGCGGGTGGATCACGAGGCCAAGAGATCGAGACCACCCTGGTCAACATGGTGAAACCCCGTCTCTACTAAAAATACAAAAACATTAGCTGGGCATGGTGGCGCATGCCTGTAATCCCAGCTACTCAGGAGGCTGAGGCAGGAGAATTGCCTGAACCCAGGAGGCGGAGGTTGCGGTGAGCCGAGATCGTGCCATTGCACTCCAGCCTGGGTAACAAGAGCGAAACTCCTTCTCAAAAAAAAAAAAAAAAAAAAAAAAAGATTTAATGAGATTAGTAACTAGGGAAGAATAGTGATAAAAGAGTAAGAATAGGATGCATAATTGTACTTAGTAAGATTTTTTAATTTAAGACACCAGAGGTAGAACAGTTGCCAATAATAATAAAATTTAGATATGGTTGTGGAAAACGAGGATCAGATCAAATTATTCTAGAGGCTATGATATAGGGGTATTTGTTTGCATGGAGGTTTGGATTCACCCAATACCTACTGTTGTAAAGCAGATCTTATTTTTATGTGACAAGCTTATTAAATGAGAAAACCTAACCAGAATATTGCTAAAGAAAAAACAAGACAGATAGATGCCATGAATCTTAAGTGCAAATAATTGGAGCTATTGCAGCTTAAGATGGACATGATGTTTGTTTTGAAAGGGTTCTGTTGACTTTGGTAGGGAGCAATTACAAAGTGGCTACTGCAGCATCGTGAAGATACTAAGGAGCTTATTGACGACATTTGAGAAGCAATCTCTGTCAAATAATCTTCAGTGAGCTAACTTATGAAGTACTGAGTCTAACAGATAAAGAAGAGAGATGCTTTGTTTATGGGGTATCTTCAAATGAAGAACCAGCCTAAGCTCTATCTGTGTATCAGAAGTAATCTTTTCCATTTGACTCCAGACTAAAACATCAACTTCTGTGTATTGTGAAATTAAGTCAATAGCCAAAAGAGAATTACTTCCTGCTCCCGATGTTTGGAGGTAGTAATAAAAGTATAGGTGTACACTAGAACTTTCCAAATTTCAGTGGATTAAAACCCATAAATCTCAATATATATATATTTATACAATTTTTCTTCTTTGCAGACCTTTGTATGTCCATGTAGATCCATTTTAGAGGTATACATATATAAAACTTTTTATGTATAGCTAATTGTTTCTGTTCATGTCACATTGGATTTATCTGAACTTTGGCATGCAGAATTTAGGAAGCTTCTTATAAATCTTTTAAATGATTCATGCATGAAGCACAGCAAAGCATGTATGAGGCAGAGGATTATTTTTAAATCCAAAAATTACAGCAGTGATATTTTAGACATAGATTACTTTTTTTTTTCTTTTAAATCATGGAATTCACTTTACATGTCCCTATGTTTCCGTAACTACTTCACTTAATTCACTAGTAGTAACTTTTTTTTTAAACACATGAAGGCCTTACACAATCTGTCAAGGAATAAGAAACTTATCAATATTGAGATATACATATATATAAGAGTTACCTTTTATGTGAATTCTTTGATAGTAGGATATCAATAGTGGTAGATGCAGTGAAATCAATAAGGGAAAAAAAAAAAGAATCCTTTAGCAAATATTACTAGGAAATGGTAAAAATGTATACCAGAAAGCAGAATTTAACCTTGATGTTCTGAACTCCTGCCCTATAAGGTTATTTCATTATTGAAATAATAAGTCTTTGAAGAGGGCAGAAAACTTGGAAATAGTTCCAAAATCTATTTTCCAATGATAGTAAAGATAATAGCTAAAGTGTGATATTATACTTTTAGGTATATGTGTGAAATAGCAATAAGCTAATATTCTTAAATTATCTTGAAGATTATTTGAGCCCCTTTTAGAATAGTATCATAGGCAAGGAATGGCAGGTTGAAATTTTGCAAATCCATTAGAATGTATATAAGGAAAGCATAATTTAAAGGGAAAATACTCCTCAAATCAACTATCTCTACGTGTGGAGAATCTATCAGCTGCTGCTGTCCTTCTACTGAAAACTAAAGAAGAATCAGAGTAAGAAAATTCTCAAAGCAGAATGAAAGGAACAATGAGAAAGCCTGTAAAAGTGACTAACAATATATTTTAGTTCTAAAAATGGAAAACTATTAAATATATCAGTTATTTGGCTATTTATACTTTCTAATCATTACTTAATGTATTTAAATCCAAATGGTAATTCAGAGAAACTTTTGTTTAAATATATTTATTGCTACTATAAAAAAGAAAATTACAAATAAAAAGGAAAACACAAAAGTAACAAAAGAATGAAAATAATTGAATATAATCCTTCAGGAAAATCAAAAGTAGAAATGTTGAGTATATTTTTGAAAAGCATTAGTATATAAGAAGCTTAGAAAAATCAACCAGTGATGAGATACATAATTTAGAAATTAAAAAAGCTTATAAAATTGTTAAATTTAATTTTTTATCAACTCAATCATGTATCTTTACATAATTTCAATATGTAATTAAAACTGGTCATGTAAATTTTCCACTTAATAAGCTATTCATGTTTCTAAAGCTCTTCAGGAAGAATAAAAATGCTTAGTAAAGTTGAAAATAAGATTCAAGAACCATTTATTTTTTCCTAGGTAACAGTGGCTGAAATTGAAGAAAGAAAAAGAGCCTGAGTTACTATTCTTTACTTACGGACTAGGATGCATTGCCATAACTTTCTTCTGAAGAAATTAAAATTACATGATATAATAGTATATTTATGGCCAGAATATGTCTTAATTTTTTATCACGTTCCATTTCGATAAGTTAAATTTCCAAAAAAATGTATTTTGTCAAGCCAATGTATATAACTTACGTGTGTTTAGTTGTAAGTGAGTGTGTGTTTATGTAGCAATCTCTTCCACATCTGTTTAATTAATTAGGCATTTTTTCTCCTTACTTTGTGCTTTGTTTATGCTATTGGAGGCTCACAGGGAGTTAAAAAAAAAACACCCTAATTACCTGCCTAACATATTTTATAACACGAGTGATGAATTAATACCAAAAGTTTATTTGAAGCAAATATTGTATTTGAAGGCAAAATGTTTGAAAGTTTTATTACAGTGGTCTAACAAATATTGAGTCTTTAATGAGAGAATTGCTCACTGGAGTAAATTAAAAATGGAAGTTGAAGCTGCAAATATTCACAGAGGGAATCGGTATACAATTTTAAATTGCCAATAGCCTGGTTTAACATTTTAGTACTCAATCATCTTGGCAGAATCAGCCTTCTTGACACAGGTGCACAGCAGGAGCCTTGTAAGAACCTTATTGAAGAGGACTGGTCAGGATTTTACAGTTTCATCTTCTGTTTGTTGCCAACATGCCATTTCATGTCTCACTGAGCTTTGCTAATAATAATATAAATGAGATGTTTCAAAATACTTTGGCTTTTTTAATCACAGATTTTAATAAAACCATAAAAGCCATAATAATTTTATGTCCTAAACCTTGAGGGTTTAGAACAATTAAAAATGATATGCCTTATTAAGAAAGTAAAAATTTCTTTGATGAAGGTAGAGGTTAAATTTGGAGGAGTTTAGATATTTAGTAAACTGTAACACTATCATTTAATCAAATTAATTGATAATTTTGAAGACCGGGGCTTAGTTTATAAAAGTTTCCTAGGCAGTATAAGTTTCTATTTTATGTTATGTCATCTTACAGTAATTATTTGCATACTCAAGTGATGATTCGCATTCTTATACAAATTTTATAGAGGTAAGTATGTTAGCTCTAGAACTAAACTGCTTGGTCTTGAATCCTACTGGTTTCAATTACTGTCACTACTGCTCACAGAACCGTTGGTAAGTTAAATAACCTCTCTGTACTTCATATTCGCATTCATAAAATGGAAACAAAAGCACATCTCAAAGGGATTAAATAAATTACTCCACACAAGCCTGGAACAATAGGCAGTAGCTATTATTATTATTGTTTGTTATTATTGTTATTTCATATTCAAGAAAATAAAAGGAAACTGTGGTTATAAAATGTTGGCTATCACAATCTGTTTTAAGTAACTTTAAGTTGTTTTTAAGAGTCCTGATGATACATTTATTGATTGGCAGGATTTTCTTTCTTCAAAGGGAAGAAAATAAAACAAACAAAAATAAAATCTAAAAAATAAAAGAAATAAGCAAAATGGATATTACATTTAAACAGTGAAATTCAGTTTACAATCACTTTTCTGTTCTAATTCAGTTTCCCAGAGAGCAAATCTTCATTTTCAATGATAGAGCTCAAGAAGCATCTATGTCTAAATTTGCACTACACTTTAAAAATGTATTTTCCATATAAATGGAGGCTTATAAATTCCTTCTCAGATTTCCATACCTAAGATGAAATAGATGTAGAGGTGATAACATGCATACTACAAGAATTAACTGAAGCAAAAACAACACTATATCTATGAAATTCTTTAAATTTTGCAAAACCATCATTTCTCTCATTCTTCCTTCTGTATATTACCCAGTAAACTCTACTCAACTTCCTTCTCATAAAGTTGAAAGTTATAGAAGTCAAGCTCAGTAATTTTGACATCACCTGCATTCTCGGAAACCACAGGATGCCATCTCAGAGGAGGTGATTCAAACTCACTTTTTTTTTTTTTTTCAAGACAAAAACAATAGAATTGCATTTAGTATGAATTTTCTGTAGTTTGAGTTGACTGAATTGAGCAAAAATATTCATCCTTCTGCACTTGTCTTGTATGGTATAATGTATGTCTTGTATGGTATAATGTATGTCTTGTATGGTATAATGTCTAAACACACGTGGTTGACTATCAAGTGTACTATTATCTGAATCCTCCAATACTGAATACTAAAGATTCACAGACCAATTTTTTCCTAGATACAGCAAATTCTACAATAAATATTTCTTCTAGATATATGTCAACAAAATTGTGCTCCTAATTCTGAAGGTAAAAATTTATGCATATATGCATATGTATGCTGACATTTCTCTTTTACCTGGATGATAAATCAAACAAAGAAACAGATACTTTTCTTACAATGTTCCAATGTCCAGATAGTAATTGCAACCAATATCTAACAGAACTTGTTGTTTTCATCACTACAAAGCACAGACATTTGTTTCTGCTATCACATAAAGTTAACAATACCTAAATGCTGATAGGAAGTCAATAAATATTATGTCACATGATAAAGAAGAATTAAATAAAGATATTTATTTTAACAAAAGGAGGAGGAAATACTCATGACAATTAGAGTTCTCATTTCTGCAGCTGGTCACGTGGTGTAGCTGGCTTCTTCTACTATCCATTCTGTATTCCCTTTGCCTTCAGCATGCACCTCTGCAGGTCATGATTTTTTTCCTTCTGGAGTGGCCCAAATATTCATTCCTGAAGAGTCTGGGCCATTTGTAGTCCTGTCTGAATTTGTCTGTTGTAGATTCCACTGACCTTAATCACAGAGCATGGTAATACTAGCAGATGTCCCAATAAATCTCCAGTATTCCATGCATACACATCTTTACCTGTTGTGGAGTAGTAGACTGATTTCAACTTGACAGTCTAGGTCAGTCACTACAGTCAACACTGTAACTCCCTTCCTAGCCTGTTGATTTAAAGGTAGGAAGAACCCAAAGTGTTCAGGTGGCAATCTTAACTTCCAAGTAAATGGAATAATTGTTGTGTCTCCCGGTGGCAGTATTCCTCCCTCTGAAACTAAAACCTCTAGGCCAGCAGAATGTAATGTCATAGGAACAGGAAGCAAAAATTTTGCTAGTGGATCACTAAGGATGATGGCGAGTGGTGCCACTTCCTCTTCTAGCCATTGGTTTCTGGACCCATAAATCTTGGCTATGCGAGAAATAGTACCATACATTGGATGCTGATTCAGAGCATCCATGCCCTTCTGGAGAACTTTGCCCCATCCCTACAAAGTATTGTCATGTAGTTGGTGCTGTAATTGTGACTTCAAAAGTCTATTCTATTGTTCTTTCAATCCAGCTGCTTCAGAATGACAGGACACATGGTAAGACCAGAAAATTCCACAAGCATGAGCCCACTGCTGCACTTCTTTAGCCATAAAGTGAGTTCCTTAGTCAGAGGCAATGCTGTGTGGAATACCATGACAGTGGATAAGGCCTTCTGAGAATCCACAGATGGTAGTCTTGGCAGAAGCATTGCATGCAGGATAGGCAAACCCATATCCAGACTGTCTATGCCAGTGAGGACAAACCTCTGTCCTTTCCATGATGGAAGAGGTCTAATATAATCAACCTGCCACCAGGTAGCTGGCTGATGACACAAAGGAATGGTGCTATATTGAGGGCTTGGTGTTGGTCTCTGCTGCTGGCAAATTGGGCACTCAGTAATGGCTATAGACAGGTCAGCCTTGATGAGTGGAAGTCCATGTTGCTGAGCCCATGTGTAACTTCCATCTCTCTTTGTTCATGGGCCCATTGGGTGATGACAGGGATGGCTGGGAAAAGAGGCTGAGTAGTGTCCGCAGAGCAGATCATCCTATTCGATTGATTATTAAAATCCTCCTCTGCTGAGGTCACCTGTTGGTGAGCACTCACATGGAATACAAATATCTTCACAGTTTTTGGCCATCCATATACCTCTTCCGCAAATTTCTTTGTCACCAATTTTCCAATCATGCTTCTTACAAGTCCCTGACCATCCAGCGAAACTATTGGCTACAACTCATGAATATAATCACATATCTGGCCATTTCTCCTTCAATGCAAAGTGTACATTCCGGCACACTGCTTCAAGTTCTGCCCACTGGAAAGATTTCCCTTCATTGCTGTCCTTCAGGGATGTTCCACAAAGGGGCTGTAGTGCTGCAGCTGTCCACTTTCAGGTGGTGCCTGCATATTTTCCAGAACCATCAGTGAACCAGGCCCTAGTCTTCTCTTCCTCTGTCAACTGATCATAGGGAACTCCCCATGAGGCCATCAGTGAAGGCTGGGGGAGAGAAGGTAGGGTGGTGGGAGTGGAGACTATGGTCATTTGAGCCACTTCCTCATGCAACTTACTTGTGCCTTCAGGACCTGCTTGAGCCCAATCATGTATATACCACCTCCATTATGATGAGAGGCTGCTGTGCACAACCCACTTTATGGCTAGATGAGTCAGAAAGCACCCAGTTCGTGATAGGCAGTTCAGGTTGCATGGTGACTTGATTACTCATAATCAAACGTTCAGTTTCCATCAAAGCTCAGTAACAGGTCAAATGCTGTCTCTCAAAAGAATGGTTATTGCAGAAGATGGCAGTGCCTCACTTCAAAATCCCAGAGACTTCTGCTGTGATTTAGGGGGGCCTTTCAAAGGCTCCAAGCAGCATCCCTATCTGCCTCTGACACCTCAAGTACCATAGAATCTGCTGAGTCATATGCACCAACTGGCAGAGCAGCTTGTACAGCAACCTGGACCTGCTGCAGAGCCTTCTCCTGTTCTGGACCTCACTCAAAAATGGCAGTCTATGGGGTTACTTGATAAATGGGCTGGAGTAACACACACAGATGAAGAATGTGTTGCCTCCAAAATTAGGCTCACTAGGCATTATGCTGCTTTCTTGAGTGTAGGAGGGGCCAAATGCAACAACTTATCCTTCACCTTAGAAGGAGTATCCAGGCCCCACACCACTGGATTCCTAGAAATTTTACTGAGGTAGAAGAGCCTTGAATTTCAGTCAGACTATTTCCAATCTCTGGCTTGGAAATGTCGCACCAATAAGCACTAAGTCCAGTGTATTTGCTACTTCTTGCTCACTGGATCCCATCAGCATAATGTCATCAATGTAATGGACCAGTGTGATATCTTGAGGAATAAAAAGTAATCAAGATCTCTCTGAATAAAATTATGACACGAAGTCAGAGAGTTGATATATTCCTGAGATATGACAGTAAAGGTATATTGCTGGCCTTACCAGCTGAAGGTAAATTGCTTCTGGTGGGCTTTATGGACAGGAATAAAGAAAAAGCCATTTGCCAAGTCAATGGCTGCATACCAGGTACCAGGAGATGTGTTAATTTGCTCAAGCAATGAAACCACATCTGGTGATTTGATTACTCATAATTAAACATTCAAAATCCTAGAGGTTTCTGCTGTGATTTACCTATGGGGGCCTTTCTGGATCCCACTCAAAAATGGCAGTCTTTCTAGTTACTCGGTAAATGGGCTGTAGTAACACAAACAGCTGCAGTTGAAGTCGCCACTTGGTTAAGCTTATGATAATCCACTGTCATTCTCCAAGATCCATCTGTCTTCTGCATAGGTCAATGGGAGAATTGAATGGGGATGTGGTGGGAGTCTCCACTCTTATGTCTTTCAAGTCTTTGATGGTGGCATTAATCTCCACATTATTCTCCAGGAACATGATATTGTTTTTGATTTACTATTTTTTCCATGTAGAGGCAGCTCTAATGGCTTCCATTTGGTCTTTTAATACATATTTCAGCTAACCAAGCAGATAAAGTATTACAACTTTTTAAACTCCCTGAGCTGCAACATTAAATGCAGAGTCCCTACTTAGTGGGTCCAAATCAATAAATTCAGATGGATCCAACTCTGTGTTCTTTGGTTCTCCACATATGATCAAAGGTTTTACATATGTATAAAGTCACTAAACTCTTTGCCTCTCTAGAATGATGAATCAGGAGTGTCACATGCATTTATACTGTATAACTCTCTAAACAGTTCATACCAAAGACTATCAGTGTTCTTCATACTATGAGAAGTAAAATCCTTAGCATTTTTTGGTCTAATATTGTTAAGCAGTCAACTCCAGAAAAGCACTCATCAACAAAAGAACTCCATCCTTAATATTCTGTTCCTCTAGAACCACTCCTGGTACCAAAATCTGTATTAGCCAGTGTTCTCTAGAAGAACAGAACTAACAGTGTGTGTGTGTGTATCTATCTATCTATCTATCTATCTATATATATATATATATATATATATATATATATATACACACATGTGGCCCAGGGCCCTACATCAGCCCTTGGTGGAGGAGCATCCATAATACACACTGCCCATGGAAGGATTCAGGTGTGATGCAACACATTCCTACCCTATGCCAGCTCACAGAGGCTCCAGACCAGGGTAAGTGGCAGCTTTTCAGGGACCAACAACTTCAGCCCTTCCCAGCTGCAATCTTGAAATAGAACAAGAGGCGAAGGTATCTACTAGGACCCATATACCTCCCTTCATGTCCTTTCCACCCACATCTCTCAGCTCCCCAATGTGGTTTCCTTCCTGAAACACTGTTAAATTTAGCTCATCATGCAATCCACAAACACGCATGCCCAACACAAGAGTCACCTGTGTCCACACCATTCTACGAGAGACCTGACTGGCACTGCCATGCACCTTCCCACCTGCCATGCAAGCATTTGCCCTGTTACCTGCGAGCACTTAGAGCAAGTGCTAAGGACTTGAGGTGGACATTAACTCTCTTGCCCAGGTTCTGGTATTTGGCTGCTGTACAAACTTAACATTAAATACTCTACCTACATAGGTATATATGTATGTTGGCTGGAGGCAGCCCTTAGATCCTTGCTATGTGGTCTTCCCACCATGGCAACTTTCCTTATGTAAAGTAATGAGAGATATAATATCCTATCACCATTGTAGTGCTGCATTGGCTAGAGAGATGTCACAAGTCCTACCCACACTTAAGGCTGGGGATTACATACAGGTATAAGGGCTAGGAGATGGACACCCATGGGGCCATGTTAGAAGTGACTCACTATACAATATTAATATCAATGCAAAAAAATTTGTATTTATAGTATTTAGACATTTAGTGGCTAAAGTACTTGTTGCTAATTGGCACGTTGAGTAAAAATTAAATTTATTTTATATATTACATATTTTGTTTCATATTTTAATTTCTCAGAAATAAATTCTTGGATATTAATTGTTCTAGGATCCTAATATTCTAGGATATTAATTTTTCACCTATGCATTTCATTACAGTCATTGTGATATTGATTTTCTTTAAATGAATGTATTTTTTTTCTATGGCTGTGCTTCTGAGTATTTAAAATAATTTGGTTCTGACTTGTTATACTATATGTTTAATTGGTCTGAATTTCCCCCATTATTATGTACCACATTATCTAAAATATTTGATGTCTTAGAAAGCTTTATCTTTGAAGACAATGATGGGTCATTATACTTGTGTGTTTGCTTCTGGTTGGAATTTAACATATGATTTTAATTATTATTTGGTTTAAAAATTATCAAGAATTTCACTAGCTAATTTTATTAGTTTCAATATGTGTGATAAATTACAATACTAATTCAAATGTGGCCAAAATATTTTATGATAATTACCAAAGGGCTCTTATCAAAATTGTTTATTAATAGTATGGTTTTTTATTTTGATTTACACTTTCTAGAAGACATATGTAAAATATTCAAATTATTTATATATATATTTCAGAGAAAATACTTTAATTTCCATGTTGAATTCTGTTTTATATTCAATTTTGAAATTTAACAAAAATTTAATGTTTTAACATTAAGTTTTTATATTAGATGTTTAGTTATATATTTTTTGCTCTTTATTTTGTTCCTAAGTAATTTTACTTATAGAAATTTAATGATTTCTGATCAGTAGTTCTTAATATCGAATTTATTCCATAAAAAGCATCAAATTATAAGACGAGTTTTCTCCAATGAAAAAAAAATTTTTGATGTCTTGCAGCATTTCTAGTGGGCTTTAGTCTTTTTAAAAAAATCTATTCTACTATTAAACATTTTATCTTGTAAAATTATGATTCTATCATTTTAAATATATTGGTTTAACTGTATAGTCTATTTTTGGAAAGCTGAAAAAAAATCTTCCATTGTATCATTTTGAAAACAAGGGTTTATTATAATATTAATTATCAGTTTGCTCCCTATCAACCTCTTTGTCAGCACAAAAGGAAGATAGAAATTCCAGCATTGAAAAGGACCTAGTACTCCGATGCACACTGAATCAGTATTTGACCCTATGGATTCTAATTTATTCTTTTTAACTAGATACAATTCAAATTGTATAATAGCAGGTTTTTTACATTTGGGAAAGTATTTCAGGATAAAACCGAGTAACACTGTTAGTTTCCTTTAATATAGATATTTTGTTCATTTTATATATATTTGTATTCATTTCATTTAAATATGTTTACTGATTCTGTTAATTATTCATTAAAGAAATGTTTCGTTGTTTCTTTTTTTGAGACAGTCTTGGTCTGTTGCCAAGGCTGGAGTGCCATAGCACAATCATAGTTCACTGCAGCCTTGGACTCCTGAGCTCCAGTGATCCTCCAAGTAGACTATAGGGCCCACCACCACACCTAGTGTGATGGTTAATATCAAGTGTAAACTTGATTGAATTGAAGAATGCAAAGTGTTGTTCCTATGTAACATATTGTCCGTGAGGAAGTTGCCAAAGGAGATTAATATTTGAGTCAGTGAACTGGGAATGGCAGACCCATCCTCCATCTGGGTGGACACCATCTCGTCAGGTGCCAGTAATGCTAGGATAAAAGCAGACAGAGGAATGTGGAAGGGCTAGAAAGGCTTTGTCTTCCAGTCTACAACTTTCTCCTGTGCTGGATGCTTCCTGCCTTCAAATATCAGACTCCAGGTTCTTCAGCTTTGGGACTTGTGGACCTTCCACCACAGACTGAACGCTGAACTATCGGCTTCCCTACTTTTGAGGTTTTGAGACTGGGACTGACTTCCTTGCTCCTCACCTTGCAGACAACCTATTGTGGGACCTCATCTTGTGATTGTGTGAGTCAATACTCCTTATTAAACTCCCCTTTTGTATACATCTGTCCTAACTTGTTCTGTCCTTTTAGAGAACTCCAATGAATACACCTAGCTAGTGTTCCGTTTTTCATATTTTGGAGGAACGGTGTCTTGCTACTTTGCCAAGGCTGATCTCAAAGTCCTGGCCTCAAGCAATTCTCCTACCTCTGCCTCATAAAGGGCTGTAATTAGGAATGAGCCACAGTGCCCAGTCTCAATTAAATGACTGTTTACTGAGTGTATACTACATGTCACTATTATAATCTCTGAGAATATAACAGTGAATTAAATAAAAACTTGTTCAAATGGTGTTTACTTGTAGTGACTAGGACATATACATAGTAAGAAAGTAAATTTATCTTATTTAATGATAATATGCTTTAAAGATAAAATAGAGAAAGTACACAGGAAGTAGCAATTTGAGGGGGGAGGTAGTAAAAATGCTTACAATTTTCCTCAAAATTTAAAAAATATTGTTACGGAATGTGTCCAGTCTAACATTGATGGGCATTTGGGTTGGTTCCAGGTCTTTGCTATTGTAAACAGTACCGCAATGAACATACGTATGCATGTGTCTTTACAATAGAACAATTTGTAATCCTTTGTGTATATATCCAATAATGTGATTGCTGGGCAGAAAACCAAACCCCGAACGTTTTCACTCATAGGCAGGTGATGAGAACACATGGGCACAGGGAGGGGAACATTATACATGGGGGTAGGTGGGGGTTGGGGGGCAGGGGAGGGGAGGGACGGGGGGGCGAGGAGTTTGGAAGGGATAACACTAGGAGAAAAGCCTGATGCAGGTGACCTGGGATGGAGACAGCAAACCACTATGGCATGTGTGTACCTATGAAACTACCCTGCAGGATGTGCACATGCACCCCAGAGCTTAAAGTACAATTTTATATATATATGAATGTGTGTGTGTGTGTGTGTGTGTGTGTGTGTGTGTTTTGTTGTTGTTGTTGTTGTTGTTGTTTGAGAGAGAATTCTTTTCATTAAGAGTGAACAGATGAGCTAAGGGAAGCGGGTCTCGGCCTTCTGCTGGTGCAGCATCTCCACACAGGGCCTCAGCCCCGTCCTGGCCCTGCCTAAGGACTGAACCATGGGCGCTCCTTGGGCACAGAGGAGGTAGCAGGAAGGGGCAATAGGAGCAGGTGCAGGGCACCCCGCACCCCAGGCCTCGCCCACCTCTCAGCTGCCAACAGCCAAGACCCTGGCAAGGCTGGGAGAGGAAGGGGCGAGCAGGGAGGTAGGGGTCTCTGTGAAAGCAAGCCCCACCCCCAAAGCAGAGCAGAGACCCAAGTCTGCAAATCGCACCCTCCTGGGGGAGGCGCCCCCCACCAAGAGTTCCTCCTTTGAGGCCACCAGCACCCCGGGGAGGGCAGAATATATATATATATATATATGTAACTATAAATATATATAGTTACAGAATTTTAGGATCTCCTAGGAAGTTCAGAGATTATTGAATCCAAGCTCCCAAGCTCTTCATTTTATTGCCACCCAAGGTAGGGGGCAAGTGAATCAGCCAAGGTCTTAGGTAACATATTCTCATATTAGATAACATATTCTCAAATATGACCAAGAAACCAGTTCATGTATTTCTAAATGCCACTGTCTATTTTACATTACTAACATTTTCCATGCCAACTTTGCTCCCAAGAGTTATACTTGAGGCAAAGGCCAGGACATTTTTCCTCTCCTCCTGACCCCGTTTCCACATCAGTATGGAATCAGATGAGTGTTGCCCACACTTTTGTGTATTTTTAATACTATTTTTTAATATAGTATATGAACATATTCATATAGTTTTATATGGACATAAATACTATATGAGCAAATTCATATAGCATTTTATATAGTTCTTTTATTCTATTCACATTCTTTCTTGCTTTATATTTATTCAAATGAATTGTCATGATTATAGAACACTGGAGAGTAAAACCTATACATTAATATACGTGTATGTATATATATGTATGTCTCCTACATCATGTAACTTAGTGTAGTAGATAGAGTTGACACCTACAAAATATTTGCTGCATTTGATGAAGCATCTACTCAGCTAAGGCTATTTTGCAAGAAATGCCCCAAAGATGAAATAATTTACACATATATTTTGTTGTGGATCTCCTTCAGTGCTTTCAACCGGGCCCCAGGAAGCACACATTTACAAACCTGGGAAGATTTTAGGGAAAGATGAGAGGGTTGAAATAGATTCATTTCTTCAGGTTCTTAAAATATCAAAATCATCCTGAAGTTGGAAATGAGGCTTCACACCTCCATTGGCTTCAGGGGCATACGCATCTGGGCCGTAAGGCTGTCGTGTGGGCTCAAATTTATCCTGCTTGCTACATTTGAGTAGCAAACTGGGACTCCTAGCCATCAGGAAAAACATAAACAAAAACCTTTAGGGTTATTTAAGGATATGATCCATCAATTGCAAGTTTTTTATTGTGCACTCAGTAACCATCTGCAGTCAATAAAAAGCTACCAGTTGGCCTAAATACATAGATGCACACCGGTCACTTGTGTTTTGGGGTAGATTTGGTCCTTTGCTAGTGTGCACCTGTTTATCCATGCCCAAACACTGTTGTGTGGACAGAGAAGCAGTAAGTGCAACACTGCCAGTGAGATATCTGTTACACCTGCAAGTAGGTACATTCAGATTTATAGCTACACTTGCTTTAGAACCATGTCTCTACTAGTCAATGAGGGCATGCCAATAAGTTTACATCTACAAGTCCAACTTTCTTACAAAAAATGGAAAAGTATAAAATCACAGATAAATATAATCTCATGTGCCTTTATTTCATGAAAATATAAGTTTAAATCAGGTTAGCAGAGCAACTTTATAAATTGTTTCAGGAATTACAGTGATTCAATAGAAATGAAATCACAGCTGGCATTGATGTAAGACTGCTGTGAAGAATCACTTTGCTTAAAGGTGCTGCTATCAGTTGGTCAAGGGTTGCTTAAGAGTAGGAGAAAGGGCTAGGGAATAAAGGTAATGAATAGCAGAAATGAATAAAATAGAGAGAAAACTATTGGTACAGTATGAAAAATATCAAATCCATTAAAGTAATGACAGTCCAATTTGCTAAAATTTTTCAAGGTATCTTGTAAAATAGCTCTGCCTGATTTCTCTTGTTTTCAGCCATGATGCTCTATATAAATGGGTTCAAGTTTTCTTGCTGGTATGGTAAAGTGAAGAGAAGCTTCAAATTGCCATCAGAAGAGAAGCTTCAAATTGCCATCACCTAAAGTCAGCAACTAGGAGTTCCCGTTACTTGTGTGAATTTGCAAAATATCTGACTTTACCTCAGTGATCAGCAGTTTCTTAATTATTAAAAAATTCTATAAACATTTAGAATCATGGAATAGTAATAACTCCAATATTTTTTCTTTATAAATGAAAAGATTCTTCTGGGAGGTAAAGCAATTTGCTTTACCTGAATAACGAGAACTGTGACTAAAGTTTACATTTCCTGATTCGATTTAATTTTTTGTTGTTGTCGTTTTTTTAGGGCTTGGCTCTTCAAAGTACTGTCCCTGGAGGAACAACATCAGCATCAATGTGGAGCTTGTTAGTCATGTAGAAAAGCTGTGACCTTAGATGACTGAATCAGAATCTGCATTTTAACCAGATCCCCAGGTAATTCCTCTGTATATTAGTGTTGGAGAAGCAACTGGAACAAATGAGCAGATAAATGTAAAACAAACTCTGCTGAATAAAGGCATGCTATAAGTCTAGGATAGAACTTGATTTATGTATGCCTATAAAATGCTTTTAATTCAAAATGTGAAATTGAGTAAAAATGCCCTTGTAATAATGTCAGTGATCATAATCCTCATATTTGTCAAACTCACATATTCCAGTGAATTCAAAGATCTACCAAAAAGTTATACTAATAATTACTATTTTAATTGAATATATATCTGGTAAAAATGTGATATATAATCTACAAAATAAGACTTCATCCATAAATACTAGAGGAATTAACAGAATTTAGAGTGTCTCTCCAACTCTCAAGAACTGTTTAGGTTTAGATAAAAGCAAAGTTAGAACCCAAAAGGAATGGGCAAATTATGTAAGAGGGCAGCCATGGAAATGGATTTCCATATATTCATTTTGATATGTTTACAGGTAGATCCAGCCCTCAAAGTAATAATAAGAGTGACATAAACATTAAATTTTTCCTGTTTGGTGAAAATCCTTAAATATGATGCTTGTGTCTTTGAAATAGGCATCCTTGGTGCCAAATGTGGTGCCTAGCCAGGCTAAGTGCTGAATAAACATTGTTTGCAAGAAACCAGGGATGTGGTTGGGGGGATGAAACTGATTTTTTTTTTTCTGTTCGCCAAGTAGAAGAAAGCAGGAAATTGGATTTGATTGTTGTTACCACCTGAGTAGAATTTGATAATCTCAAGAAAATTGAATTCTAAGATCAAATATTTAAGTCTGATTGAGAGGAAGAGAAATTCATTGGAAAAATACCACATCAGTGTGATCAAAACTATGTCTGCACTTTGAATACTGCACAGAATGAAGCCAATTGCTGTATAATCTGTGTTGTCAAAGTCAGAAATAAAAAATAAGCAACAAGTAACCATAAAATAAAACTAATTGATACAAATTGAGCTCTATTTAATAGTCTGAGCAACCAATGCAAATGCATAAACATGCTGTAAACCAAATGATTTCAATAATTTTGATTCTGGGATATTGTAGATAGAATAATATATGCCCAAAGATGTCTATTCCCAAATCCCCGGAACCTGGGAATAGGTCACATAACAGAGAAAAAGAGACTTCACTGATGTAATTAAGGTTATAGATCTCAAAACAGTGAGATTATCCTGGGCCAACCTAATCACATGAGTCCTTAAAAAAAGAGAACTTTCTCCAGAGGCAGCCTAAAAGACAAGGCAGAAAGTGAAGGCTGAGAAGTTTCCACTGAGAAGATTTGGTGAGAATTTCAGTAAGAAGACTGTTACTATCTCTGAGATGCAGGGAGCCACACTTGAGGATCAGAGACAAGCCCCTGGGAGGTAAGGGTGGCCCCTGGCTGATGGTCGGTAGAGGAGCAAGAACTTCACCCCTATTATCAGAAGGAACTAAATTCTGCCAACCTGAGTGGGCTCAATGATGAACACTTCCCCAGATTTCCAGTAAAAAATGCAGTTTTGTCCACACTTCAATTTCAGTCTTTTGAAATCTGGAGCAGAGTAACAAGTTGAAGTATGCTGTATCCACCATGTTACTGCTTTTTTTTTTTTTTTTTTTTTTTTTTTTTTTTTTTTTTTTAGTTTCAGTTTATTTGGTAATTTGTTATGGCAGGAATGAAAAGTTAATACATAGATCAGTCTCCTATATTAGTAAATATTAAAAGATCCCTTACTGATTCTAACGCACTACTAGGGTTAAGAAAGCCTTTGTTGCCGGGCGCGGTGGCTCAAGCCTGTAATCCCAGCACTTTGGGAGGCCGAGGCGGGTGGATCACGAGGTCAATAGATCGAGACCATCTTGGTCAACATTGTGAAACCCCGTCTCTACTAAAGGTGCAAAAAATTAGCTGGGCATGGTGGCGCGTGCCTGTAATCCCAGCTACTCAGGAGGCTGAGGCAGGAGAATTGCCTGAACCCAGGAGGCGGAGGTTGCGGTGAGCCGAGATCGCGCCATTGCACTCCAGCCTGGGTAACAAGAGCGAAACTCCGTGTTAAAAAAAAAAAAAAAAAAAAAAAAAAAAACACATATTAGAAAGACAAAGTAAAATGATTAATCATTAGCAGGCATATGTTTTGTTATCATCTGATTTTTCCAAAGAATCAGTGATTTATTGAAAAGCTCTTAATATAAGAATTCTGCGAGATTCCCAGTTTCAAAACCAAAATACGAAGTTTGTTAACTTTTTTAACCTAGGAACATAACCACACGGAACCATAAGAAAATAAAAGCTTCATCACCAGTAGCTAAAATTACAAGTGAAATATGAACAGGAGTACTGGGAAATGTTCTTGTTCTAAATCTGTGTGAATATTATTAAAAAAAAAAAAAACTTTATGTGGAATCTCAACATAATTTTGAAATTATCCTAAGGGGATAATAAATAAATTCAACCCAGGAAACTAGAACTCAGAAATAAAGAATGGCCAGATGTCAACATGTAGAGAGAAAAAGGCCACAGTAACAGAGTCAAATAATTTTTTGCAACCCATTCTTTGCTCATCTCCTCAAAAATCTAATGAGTATTCTGAAAAATTAAAAAAAAAATAATTTTCTCTCTCACTGTGTAAAATATTTTCAATAATTTTTTTTCTTAAAAATTTCGGTAAGTTATTTAGAATTGGATTTTCCCAACATTATCCTTCAAAACCTTTGGCCATCATGAGTCTCAGAATCAGCCAGTCAGGCTGTTAGACACACATATGAGCAAGCACAACAACAAATGTTCATAATCTCCAAGCATTTATAACTGTACTTTCACAGAAACTATCCTGTTTCTTATATTTCTAACACTATTGCTAATATGTAAAGAAAACTCACCAAAAGTGTTTTTCCACAGTATCAAATATATCATATTAGACGAAGTTTCTAAGTTCTGTAATTGTTCAAATCTACCAAGAGTAAGCTCACTGACCCAAATTAATACAAGCAAACATAGATTTTATCTAAAGCAACAGGTTTGTATTTGGTCTGATTGTCATTTCCTTCAGCATCTGAAATTACTGGAAATAATATTATCTGATAATTTATCATCTTTTGTTCTTTTTGACTCATAGAAGGTTCAGAAGCTTAGTCTAGCTGAGGATTGTTATGAAAGACATAAGTTAAAGTGTATAAAATATTCTGTTTATAGTCTTATTTACAAGGTAATCCTGTTTGAATATTCTAGATTCTCTTAAAACAATAAAACTTTTAAGTCATAAGAATAAATGTAATTAATCTTACAAAAAATCTAGGAATACTTCAGGAGCAAAATAGCTATGTCAATTTCCACCTAAACGATGAAAATTAATTCAAAGGCAGTTGCCTTAAAAATAATAACTGGAGCCAGCAGGTAAAAATGACTTAATTTTCCATAGATATTTGTTAGAAGTTATGGCAATGGCCTTCAAACAGAATCACAGCGACTGTGTATTAAAATTCACATGACCAGGCCCTAGTACCACAAGCTGAGTAAGCAGATTTGTGAGTGAAAAGAAAACACATAGTCATCATTGTTAAGAATAATTCACTTTACTCTGTTCAATGGCTGAATGTTTAAGCTAATGCAAGATAGTGCATTTTAGAACTCTGCTATACGATATTGTGCTTATAGTTTACAATACTGTAACTATAATTAAAACTTTAATAAGAGAATGGATCTCATGTTAACTATTCTCACCACAACAAAAAAGTATACTGTTTTTGAAAGAATGATTTCACATGAAAAATTACAACAGCAAATAAATTTTGAATCCATAAAAACTAACCACATGTTATAGTAAATCCTGCGGTTCTATAAGCAGAAACATAGATTCTCTTCATCATTTCTATTTTTGTAATCTCACAAAAATGAAATACTTTCCAAGATGCAAAATAGATGTGGAAAGCAAATTTTATAATCTTTTACTTTGTACTGAAATATATTTACTCAGGACATTCCAGGACATCAACATTTCCCAGTCTCTTTCCTATTACCATCACAAAAGGAAGATGAAGAGATCAAGAAAGGAGAAAGTTTGAATATATGTGCATGTTATATATTATATCTTCCTATTTATAAACCGAACTGCTAGTGATAATGATTTCTATCATATAATAAAATTAGCAGAAATTGTATCAAACATGGACATAAAGGTCTATGCTTTTTAAAGCACATTAGGGGCTTTTTAAATTGTGTTTGTTTAATTTTTTACTTCTAATACTTCAGTTTTTCTCAAGCCACCTCAAATTGATAATTCATTACTTTGTTCTTTTTTTTTATTTTATTTATTTTTTTAATTGCATTTTAGGTTTGGGGGTACATGTGAAGAACACGCAAGATTGTTCCGTAGGTACACACATGGCAGTGTGGTTTGCTGCCTTCCTTCCCCTCACCTGTATCTGTCATTTCTCCCCATGCTACCTCTTCCCACCTCCCCACCTCCCTGTCCCTCCCCCATTTCCCCCCAACGGACCCCAGCGTGTAGTGCTCCCCTCCCTGTGTCCATGTGTTCTCATTGTTCAACACTCGCCTATGAGTGAGAACATGCAGTGTTTGGTTTTCTGCTCTTGTGTCAGTTTGCTGAGAATGATGGTTCCCAGGTTCATCCATGTCCCTACAAAGGACGCAAACTCATCATTTTTGATGGCTGCGTAATATTCCATGGTGTATATGTACCACATTTTCCCTATCCAGTCTATCGTCGATGGGCATTTGGGTTGGTTCCAGGCCTTTGCTATTGTAAACAGTGCTGCAATGAACATTCGTGTGCATGTGTCCTTATAGTAGAATGATTTATAATCCTTTGGATATATACCGAGTAATGGGATTGCTGGGTCAAATGGGATTTCTATTTTTAGGTCCTTGAGGATTCGCCACACTGTCTTCCACAATGGTTGAACTAATTTACACTCCCACCAACAGTGCAAAAGTGTTCCTATTTGTCCACATCCTCTCCAGCATCTGTTGTCTCCAGATTTTTTAATGATCGCCATTCTAACTGGTGTGAGATAGTATCTCAATGTGGTTTTGATTTGCATTTCTCTAATGACCAGTGCTGCTTCAACTCAACGCATTTTCTTTTCCTCTAGGCTATTATCCCTTGTGAAATAAAGGAAAACTGATAATACACTAAACTAAGCAATGAGTGCAACATAACATGACTTTGCTCTATCTTAAAATTCTGAGTCTTCCTTTTAACTTTCAACTTTTGTCATATAATTTTATTTATGTTGTGTATTAAGCATAAGAAAATGGGAAAAGAATCAAACAGAATTAGAAAGCAGTTGTGGCTGGGCGTGGTGGCTCACGCCTATAATCCCAGCACTTTGGGAGGCCTAGGTGGGTGGATCACGAGGTCAAGAGATCGAGACCATCCTGATCAACATGGTGAAACCCCATCTCTACTAAAAATACAAATATTAGCTGGCATGGTGGCGGGCACCTGTAATCCCAGCAACTCGGGAGGCTGAGGTAGGGGAACTGCTTGAACCCAGGAGGCAGAGGTTGCGGTGAGCCGAGATCGTGCCATTGCACTCCAGCCTGGGTAACAAAAGTGAAACTCCATCCCAAAAAAAGAAAAAAGAAAGCAGTTGCCCTCTGTTTTACTTTCTTGTATACCTCTTTCAAATGGTTATTCATTCATTATGAATCCTCCCAGTAGTTACATTTGTTTTCAGATCACTGTCCTTCATATAACAAATATTAAATATTTTCTACCTGGTGAATATTTTGCTGTATAATACAAAGTTACCCCTCATGGAACTTGATGTCGATAATGACAACAAGGGAAGAGGAAGATTATAATTATCATGACGAAAACAATAAGGATTCCAATCGGTAATATTACGGGGGTGCTTGTTACATACTATAAACTTAGGTGACTGACAGATAAAAGGATCGGTACATATACATAGGTAAATAAGTTATTTTTGCTTTCATATGGAATTCTCATGGCAATCCATAAATAAAACCTGTTATATTCATTTAGCAGATATGAAAATAAATTAGAGACACTTATTAAGCTAAAATGTTGTCTAATTTTATTTTTGAGTTACATCAATCTGTATAAATATTAACTTACTTGGACTCCCAAGTATATGCTTTTTTATCGAGTACCTACTAGATGCTCAGCACTATGTGAAAGTCCTTGTAAACTTTATCTCAAGTGACCCTAAAAAATATTACAAAGGATGTATTATTTTTCTATTTAATAGTTAACAGACTCAGATATATTGAAGTTCTTATGGGGAACAGTGTATTTTATTTAATTCTGACTCAAAAATCTAAGCTCTGTTTACTACTACTAAGGCAAAAATCGCAATTACTTTTGTACCAACCTAATATGGTGCTTCCCAGTGGTGTACACTGCTTCAAATTAAATAATACGCATTTAATGGGAGTTGATTTTGTCAAAATAGTGACCAAGTCTATTACGTCTAAAATACTTAAATAATTAAATTAGAGATACTGTATCTTTTAAATGAGTAATTGTTATATTTTTAATTTGAAGCAATTAAATACAAATATGATGTGAACAAATAACATTTGAATTATGATGAAAGATTGTTCCAGACACTTCAACATGTACTTAAGGACATTTTGGGTAAATACCTGTAGATCATACTTTGTTAAAAGTGATGGTGGATATTGCAGAACGATAATGATGACTCTGTATTCTTTAAATGTAATGTCCTCCCACATAATGTTTGGTGACCAAAGATGATTTAAATCTTTGAATGATTAGAAAGAGCTCTATTTTCCTAGAGAATAAAAATGTTGTAATAATTATCAGGAAAGATTATTCTGAAAGACATAATTCTGTACATTCAGCTCAGACCCAAGTGTGTCAGCCATGAAAATGACTGAGAGCCCCAGCTGCCTCCTATGAGAGTTCATCACCACCTTTGGGCTGAGGCCATATTGCCCCTTGCCAATTACTATGCAAGGTGTGGATATAAGTACTCCTCTAATAGGCACCTTCATCTTGAGGGTTCTCTATCAGTCTGGCTGTAATATTTTTAGAATTGCCCAGAAGTCTGACTCCCTATGTAAGCCACCTTCCTCTGCCCTTCATTCATGGATGTGGTGTGTGCGCAGAAGTCTGTGGCCTCTCCTTATCTACTTCTTTCATCTCAGTCCTTTATTCTTCACCACCATAAAGTTATTTCTTTAGTCTCCTATCCTAACTTGGAGTCTGCATTTTGAGTCATCTGAACTAATACACCAACTTAATAAATCTATACTTGAAAGAGGACTAAAAATGAAATGAAAGTATATGATTGAAGTCTGGTTTGAACATCACTTCTAGTACCATTTGTTGAATATAGACACTTGGAAGGAACTTGAAGTCAGAATCTATTCAATTGTCTGATAAATAGTTTTCACCTCCAACCTTGTGCAAAGTATGTGATTCATACAGGTCAGTCCTCTTTCAGGAAAAAAATGCCAGATTTCGCAAGTTCATAGCTTCTCAGGTTAGGGGTGGCAGTGGGGTTTAAGAAGAGAGAGAGATGACTAAGGACATCCTTCAGATGATCTGCTGTCCTGTTCATTGGAGACAGATATGGCTTAAAACTGATGTCGAATATACAGTTTTTGAATTAAACTCCCATTTGTTCAGAAAAAGAAAAGTATAAAGTCTGCTGTGGTTCAAGAATCAGAGTGAAAAGTATCTTTACTAATGTGCTTCAAAATTAAGAAGAATAAAGGCAAATAATTTGGACATTATTCACAACCAAATTAAATTATTCGTGTATTCATTCATTTATTTGTTCAATAATTAAACACCTAGTTGTGGCAAGCACTCTGCTAGACATTTTAAATACAGATGTGTATAAGATACCACTCTCGCCCTAAATAACCACAGTCTTTTTAAAGTGTCAGGCAAATATTTTAAATAGTGTGGAAATATTTGTAAAAAGACAGTGAGAATGTGAATGCAGTAGACAAGAAGGACACTTTATTCACTTTGAAGGAATAAGGAAAGGTAAACCCTAATATTTATGATGAATACTGAAGAATGAACAGTTAGTGAAAAAAAAAAAAAACAAAAAACGGTTGTGGGGTACATCAGTGATAACATTGCTGTGAAAGAGAACATTGGTACAAGTTCCTCAGAAACTTTAGAAGCCCTGGTAGGTACTGGGTCAATTGAGATGTGAATTTGTAATAAAGATAGGATAATAAACATTAGAAAAAGACCTCATATACTCTTCCAATACATAATGTCATTCTTTGGTCAGGGTGGAACTGTTTATACATTTTAAACAGGGGTATTGAGAGTGAGCCCACATTGAAAAAGTGGCAAGCTCTCACAAGTGTCCAAATGATAAAGAATGCATCTCTGAACCAAAATGACAGGAATAGAGAAAGGTCAATGACTAGCAGTAATATATTTTAGAGGAAATTGATGAGAGTTACTGACTGTTAGGCTATGGGAAGTAAGGAAAAAGAAAACACTAAGATGACTCCCAATTTTTTAGCTTAAACAAAGTGATAAATAGTGATGTCATTAAATGAGACAATCGAAAAAAAGAATTTAAAAGGAAGAAAAATATACTTTTGGAGATACCACGCTTATCAAATGTGCAGATATGCAGGAAATTGTGTATATACCAGTATATTCAAAATATTAGAGAAATAGTTTTATCCAATGATATAGCCTTGATGGTCATCTACTTGTATTTGATGCCTGGAATTTAAGGTGTGAATATTCTCATTCAGGGAACTTAACAAAAGAAAAAAAAAGAGTCTTGGACCAACATCTGTAGAATATTAATATTCCAGAGTTTAGTTAAGGAATAATATTTATACTGTACAGTTCACCCTTGAACAATGTGAGTTTGACCTGTGTGAGTACACCTATATGTGGATTTTTTTTGCAATAAGTATATTGGAAAGCATGGGAGAGATTTATGGCAATTTGAAAATTTACAGACAAACCATGTAGCTTAGAAATATTTTAAAATTAAGAAAAAGTCTTATATGCCATGAATGCATAAAATAGATGTAGATATTAGTCTATTTTATCATTCACTACCATGACATAGAAACACATTCATAAGGAAAAGTTAATATTTATCACTAAGCACATAAACACCTACAGACCATACACAGTGCTATTTACAGCTGAGATAAATGTAAATGAATGTAAAGGTGCAATATTAAATTATAACTGCGTAAATTAACTCAAGTACCTACTACACTATATTGTAATAATTGTGTAGCAACCTCTTGTTGCTTGTGGTGAACTCAAAGTGTTATGAGTATCCACTAAAAACACCTTGTGAAGTTAATCATCTTTATGTGGACAGTTTGTCTCTCCAGTAAATTGAGTATTGCAATAAAAAGTAATCTCATGCAGTTCTTGCACATTTTTTCCATTGTGTTTAGTACAATACTGTAAACCTTGAATAATGCCATGGGATCCATACAAAGTGCCACTAATGATGCTGAGTGCTCCCAAGAAGCAGAGAAAAGTCATGATATTACAAGAGAAAGTTAGATTGCTTGATATGGACCATAGATTCAGCTCCACAACTGTGGTTGCCCACTATTTCAAAACAAATGAATCCAGTGTAAGGACGATTATAAAAGAAAGAGAGAGAGAGAGAAAAGAAAAGAAATAAGGATAGGAAATTTGTGAAACTGTTGCTACAACTACATAAACAGGCAGGAAACCCTTGCATTTTGTGGGGGTGGGGGATACCTTTTTATCTCATATTGAAACTGCAGGTTTTATGTGGGTGCAGGACTGCTATACGAAAGGCATACCTATAGATTCTAATATGATTCAAGAAAAGCAAAGTTATTATACGACAAGTTAAAGCAAAAAGAAGATGAAAGATCTAAAAAGCTGGAGCACTTAATGCCAACAAAAGATGGTTTGATAATTTAAAAAATCGTTGTGGCTTAACATATGTCAAGAAAACAGGAGAAGCAGCTTCTGCTAACCAAGAGGCAACAGATGAACTCCCAGTTTTCATTAAAAAATCATTGAGGAGAAAGGATATCTTCCTGAACAAGTTTTTCAGGCAGATAAAATTCCCTCTAAGTGAACAAAGAATGCTCCCCAAAGACATTTATTAGTCAGGAAGAGAAGCAAGCACCAGGAATTCGGGCAGGAAGGAATAGACTTTACTGATATTGTTTTGCACAAACGCAATTGGGTATATGATCAAGACTGATCTTATCTATAAAGCTGCTGAACCTCAAGTCTTGAAGAGAAAAAATAAACATTTGCTTGTACAACAAGAAGGTGTGGACAATGAGAAGCCTTTTTCTGGGTTGGTTCCACTGATGCTTTGTCCTTGAAGTCAGGAAGTAAAGATTGCACGATTGAAGATATTGTTACTGTGTAGGAAAATGTTGTGAAAGCCATCAATCCCAAAACAATAAATTCCTGCTGGAGAAGACTGTCCAGATGGTGTGCATGACATCAGAGGATTTAAAATGGAGCCAGATAAATTATGAAAGAAATTGTGAATATGGCAAGAAAGATTCGGGGGGTAGTGAAGGGTTTTAAGATAATGGATTTTGGAGAAATTTAAGAGCTAAGAGACATTACACCAGAAGAATTAACAGAAGATGACTTGACAGGGATGAGTGCTTCGAAAACAGTGCCAGATGCTGAGGAAAAAGATGTAGAAGAAGTGCAGGAAAACTAACATTAGACAATCTGGCAGAAGGGTTTGCAAATAACTTACCACTTGTGAGTTGCATGGAAGTCCAAGCTTCTCATGTGATCTGTGTTGTCAGTGCTGGATGGAGGCCTTGCCACTAGCCAGCAGGAATGAAAGTCCTGATTTCCTACTTGGCCTTATCTCCCATGACCGTGGCAGGGAGTTGGGACACCATTCTATACTTACATGAACATCTATGGTTTCCCACTCAGTCTATTTTGACGTGGGCAGGTGTAGGGCTACACTATTTTCTATGTTGTTTAGCTAGAGTGGAGTAATTATTGTGTGAATATTTTATGTCTTGCTTGACTGCATCTTTGTTGGTCTTTGGCTAGAAAAAATGTATTTTTTAGGCATTTTTGTGTGTCCTTTGACAAATTTATAGTTTCTTCAACATTCACTCTTGAATATATATTACAGGGTATGTTGAAATCACTACCATATTGTGCTTTGGGTTTTCTTTGCAATGAGAAAAATTAACCTGCCTCAGTTTCATGGATGCTGGCAAATTATATGAGACTCCTGGGTCAAAGACGAAGACCTTCATTACTGGTGACACAACACAGTATATGAACATCAGCATATTTGTGTCAGTTTCCCTTGTACCCAAATATCACAAGGGCAAGGTGAATGGGCCTAAATAGATGCCTGTACCTGCAGTGGTTAGAATAGGAGAGAACCAAACTGTATCAGCAATGATCAAATGAGTATGCTTGGCCTTTCCGCCAGAGGGAGACAATTTCTGTATCTTCCATGACTCTCCGTTGTACGAACATCCTAAATATGGTTGTCTGGAGCAAAGGATAGTACAGTCCCTTTGCAGGCTTATCGGCAGTATGAGGTATTGCTATTGTCATTTTGTTTCCTCTCTCACCATACTCCGTACTTCTACGGCTGTGCTGCTGTGTCCAATGTTCAAGTGCAACTTTTCTTTTCTCCTTCCTTCCTTCTTCCCTTCCTTCCTCCCTTCCATCCACCCTTCCATCCTCCCTTCCTCTTTTCATTCCATCCTTTTGTTCACTCCTGAATAGGGTTTTTAGTCCAAGATGATGTTGAGTATGTTGAAAGTACAGTCATAGATCTATGGGTAACTCAGCAAATTGCCATATTGCTAGGTTTCTCCATTGATTTTCATCATCTTAAGTAGGCAACTTTATACATAGGTCCACCTTTGTCAATACTTCCCTATTTTTTTTTAATCTCTAGCCCCTAGTTTCATGGATTGACACATACTGTGGTCATCCACCATCATATTAATTTAGTCTCCATTACTCTACAGCAAACTCCCTCAGACCTAGGATTACTTACTTTCTTAGAACTCAATAGGTTCTTTTTTTTCAGACACCAATTACTTCTTTGTTTTTCTGCTCATTATATATTTATTTTGTGTTTTACTATAGCTATGTCTTTTTAACTGTGCTAAAACACACCTCTCATATATTTTATATATTTGGTTGAGTGAAAGCAAAATTTAAGACAAACACTAAAAAGCACTAACAGGTAGAATTTTTACTACCGTAATCAGAAGCAAAATATAGACTTTTACTTTCTGTTAAAAAAAAAAAATCCCAAATCATCATCTCATTAGGCATGATGATATAATTATTGTAAATTGGACAAAATTTTTATTTTGTTTTCATAAATAAACATGCTAAGTAATTTCCTTTAGTAACATACTGTTGAATGTACTATTTAATAGAATCCTTTCACATGTTAAATACCATCCTTGAATTTCTTTTTATTTTCCTTTTAATTTTACTTTGTATATTTTTCTTTAAAACAGAGGCACTATTGGTATAGAATTATCCATTCAAATGCTAATCTTTAACAAGATATATATTAATTTTCATATGTCTAGCATTATACAAAATGTTATGTTTTTTTAAAAAAATGAAAACAAATACTTACAAACACATATGAGAATTCCTGTCTTATTTACCTTAAAATATAAATATTCTGATTATTACATAATAGGCAAACCAGGATGATCATCAATGATTGATGCAGCACTTTTAAGGATATTCATGAGCCCAAGTTTGTCAAAATGGTTGTAACAGCCACAATATAGAGCTACAAATATTTCTGTAGATATAGACAGCCAAGGATAGATAGGGCCATACAATTTCTGCACCATTTTGTCAAATAAATAAATAAATAAATAACATACTGCAGCATTCTCTCTCTTTAGACTTTTGGGCTCTAAATTTTTTGCTATTTTGTTTTCCTCTTAAACTCATCAAACTTGCTCCATGTCAGAACTTCCCCTCAATACTGCCATAAAAATTATGTATGATCATTGAAACAAGTGGTCATTTCAATGAGTACAAATTTTATTTCAAATCTTTTCCTCCAAGGACTTGTTTTCTGTAATGCTGCAGAGGAATATTTAATTTGTATAAAAGAAAAGTAAATGAGATGTCTTGTCCAGTGAATTTACATGGAAATACCTATAGCATGTTTTGATGTTCATTGTATCTGATCTAGGGCTATTATCAATGCAGAATCAGAGAAAACATGCCAAACATAATTTCTCAAGGTTTTATCTTCCTTTTCTTTGCTAGTATCTGCTCATGAAAGATCTCAGGCAGTAGAAGAGAGTGTGTTCCAGAGATAATAAAAAATAAATCAACAGACTAGTTGAACTTTACATAGGAGTGTGTGCATCATGAAGAAATTCTGTATTATGTCAGACATCACTAACTATTTGCAAATATTATACCTGAAATCCTGAAATAGGCCTCCATTTACGTATGATTTTTTTTCAGTCAAGCAGAATTGAGGTCCTTTAGGGGAAAAAAAAGCAAAAGAAAAATAAGTTTTGCTGAGATTGGCATCACTTTTGCCTAGAATGATTTGATTACATATGCTCACAGATTCTGACAGGTTTTATCAGAGGTACATCAGCATCTTTTGACAGTATAAAATTATAAAACAATATAAAGTGTATCATGCTATTTATATGCAGCACACACTTATGCAGATCTTGTTGGTGTAATATTTTAGAAAGCTGAAATCATCAAGATATTTTTCTGTTTGTCTTATATCCTTGTAAGCAGGCGTTTTGTGTGGATCCAATGATGTTAAATGGCATTATCTATATAGTCCTGTATAGTTTCATAGCTCTTTTTAAAACTAATTCTATTAGAATTTGTTTGTTTGAAAGCTTACAAAATTAAATAGTACAATTTATTGTTTCTATATTAATTATATATGAATAAATGATGCATATTTTTACCTGGATATAATGAGACCCTGTTTATTGTTGGTGTCTTCTTTTAGATACTTTAAATACTTAAATGTAGTAAATAATTATGACTGAAATTTTAAAAATACCAAAAACACTGAAGTAAGCTTGCATGATTCATGTGAATATGCTAAATACTTAATTGTTAAATTGAACAGAAAGAAAGAAAACAGAACTGGTCAGAACCTCTGTGGCCAGTTCACCTTATTGTCCAAATGGACTGCAGCCAAATTGGCTAAGTAAAGATTGAGACTAATTATAAGAATAATAATAAGTGGTAAAAAGTACTTAATGATTTCTCCATGCAGAGTTTGATATAACACAGGCTGGAATAAAATGAAATGGAAACATAAACTATTAACTAACATGTTGGGACAAATTCATTTAGATTTCACAATATATAGATTTTGTCTATGATTCTGCACATGTATTGGAAGTTAATTATAAATAGTTCCATATGTAGACTTATAATAGCTCAGGAAATTCAAAGGCATCAATACATTTTCAAAGTCAAGTTCAAAATCCTAGATATCTTCCAGTAGGGTATTACAAACTGAAAAATCAGGATAATTGTCATAGCTAATTTTTTGGCATCAACTTGGCTAAGCCATAGTGACCAGCTATTTTGTCAAAAATTATTTTGGATGTTTGTGTGAATGTGTTTTCTAGATAAAATTAATGTTTAAATAGATGGACTTTGAGTAAAACAAATGTGGGTAGATCACATTATCAGTTGAAGTCCTTTATGGACCGCAGACTGACTTCCCCTGAGAAAAAATGAATTCTGCCAGCAGACTACCTTTGGATTCAAATTGCAGCTCTTCCTTGGGTTTCCAGGCTGCCAACTACTCTACAGATTTTGGATTTGCCAAGCCTGTACAATCCTATGAACCAATGCTTTAAAATATCACTCTCTCTCTCCTCTCTCTTTTTCTCTCTCTCACTCCCTCTTGCTACATCTATATATATCTGCACAAACTCATCCTGTTGATTGATTCTCTGGAGCACCCTCACTAACATAATGGGTGGTACAGCTGTACCAAATGTACGTATAGGTAACTGGGTACTTCTGTGACAAATACATAAATATACAGAAGTGGCTTTGGCACTGTATAATGTGTACAGGCTAGAAGAGTTTTTAGATGCATGTTTGAACAAGCTTAGATTGACTTGAGGATGTTATTGGTAGAAATATTTGTCTTTCTGGTGAGGTCTCCAGTGGAAATGAGAAACATTATTGAGTGTTAAAAGTTATCCTTGTTATAAACTGGTAAAAAAAAAATTGGCTAAATTGTGCTCTAATATTTTGTGGAAAGTAGTATTTATAAAAAGGGGAGTTGGACATTTTGCTGAGGAGATTACTCCACAAAGTTTTGAAGATGCATCCTTGTTTCTCCGTCCTGGTTATGGTAAAATGTGACAGGAGAGACACAATAATTGAAGAAAGAATTAAGTCAAAAGGAGTCAAACTTGAAGATTTGGAAAATTATCAGCCTCTCCATTATTGAAAAAAGAAGAATGTGTGTTCTGGAGAGAACAACAAACCTATGTTCATTTGAGAAAGAGATTATGGTATGGCTCCTGGATTCAATCATTTGATAAAGAGATTACAGGTATGACTTCTGGATCTAACCAATCATCTTAGCAGAAGCTAAGAACAGAGGTGAAGTTACACAAGCAGAAAGAGTGTTAACTTGGACTAAAGTGGACCAATATGGGCAAAATGAAGGAAAGTTGTTGAACATCTGGGATTCTACAGGATGGGACAATAGAGCTATCTGTATGTGAACATTCCAAAAAGGGAAGAATGACCCTGAAGGTGAATGAGAGATAATCAGGACTGCCACTGCCACCACTGGCCTAGAAGCCACAAGTCCATGGGCCAAGGCTGTCTTCTCATTGGTTTCAGAGATCACGGCTACTACTTCTGTTTCAGTGGGCCAAACTACTTCCCAGGACTAACGGGATGACACTACCTACCCTGGTGAGCAGAAAGGACAGAATACAGAGGCACAGAGGCAAAGATCACTATTTTTGAGCATTACAATATGTTGAAATTTGCACTGCTAGGTGTTGGACTTTCTGAGGACCTGTGTCCTTTGTTTTTTTTTTTTTTTTTTTTTTTTTTTTTTTTTTTTTTTTTTTTTTTTTTCTGTTTCTCCTATTTGAAATGGGTATGTCTATCCTATGCCAGTTCCACTACTGTATTTTTGAAGTAAATAATTTGTCTGATTCACCAGTTCACATGTGGAGAAGAATTTAGCCTCAGGATAAATCATACCTCAAGTCTCATCCACACTTGATTTAAAGTATATTTAGATGGAATTTTGAGCCTTAAAATTGATGCTGGAATTAGGCAAGACTTTTGGGCTGTTGGGATGGAGGTAAAAATATTTTGCATGAGACAAGGACATGAATTTTGGAGGTGCTAACAGCCATGTTGTGGGCTGAATTGTGTCCTCTCAAATCATATGTCAAAATCATAACCCCCAGTATCTCAGAATGCAACAGTTTTGGAAACAGGCTTTTTAAAGAAGTCATGACATAAAATGTTAGTGTAGGCCCCAATCCAACCTGACCGAAGTCCTTAATAAAAAAAAAAATGAAATTTGGATACATGAAGAGACACCAGGGATGCACAACAATCCCCCCGAAACACACACAAAACAGAACAGAACAAAACAAAACAAAAACATGGGAGGACTCAATGAGGAGGCAGCTATCTGCTAACAAAGGAAAACACATGAGAAAAAACCACACCTCCCAACTGTTTGATCCTGGACGTCTAGCACACTAATATGCTAATCATAACGTTGCCAGAATGGGCAATACACCCTCTGAAAGTTTCTCACATTTTTTAAATTTCAGGATTCACATCATGGAAGTAATTAATGAGAAAAAAAAAATCAATTTAAATAAAGACTTGATTATATTAAAATTCTTCCCACCATGGTTTATAAACAGTACATGCTTTAATCAGACAGTTCTAAATTTCAATACTCTCAGAGCTTAATGTAAGAAAAGATCAGTTTACACAATTTACTGAAAAATTAAATTAAGTCATAGCCTTCAATCGTATCGTTAATTGTGGGAGATTATAACAGATTCTCATAGAAGAATTGGTGTATTTGCAATATACTTCTAATCTTTAAAATGAGCATTACTGAGGACAATGATTTTCTTCAGTAAAATATCACTTGATGAATGTTCATAGAAGCTAATGAAGAATGCATTAACCATTAACCTACACAGCAAAGAATTTCTGAAGTTCTTTAGTGTAAGTTTTTCATTAAAGAAAAATGGATCCTTTTCTTTCACTCTACGAGTCAGATAATTGACAAAGCTCTCTATATAATTCTTCTAGTGACTACCCATAAGAATTATCTTCCTATAGAATTTGCCAGAGGGATTTCACATATGTTATCAAAATTAAAATTATTTTGATAGTTGATGAGAGGACTGTATAAATGAGAAATCAGATACAAAGTTAAATACTTCATAAAAGATTAGGTCATTATTGTCAAAACAAAATCAAAGAAGAAAATTGCAGATACTTAACTTCCTTTGAAGAACAAGAATATGTTTAGTTAAATAATTCTACTGATTTGTTATTCTTAATATTCTTTAAGTTCATTTATTTCCCTGTTGTATTATCATCTCCGAGCCCATATTATTACCTTATAGCCTTACTAGGTCCATAGTCTTATAATTGTATAATATTTACAAATATGTATTTAAGGCATATAATCGTTTCTCTATCAAAGGTCATATTTATTACCAATAATTTTTAGGAATTGTGCAAATAATTTAAAATGAGTTTACTTTTTCTCCAGCTTAATTTACTCATTACATATAATGTGGAAGTGGGTATACAATGTGTGAAATGGAATAACCACTTGTCAAGTAAGAGAAATACTTGAAAGATGAGTTGCAGTATTTTACTGATGAAATTTCTTTTAAGTAACTAAAAAATATTGGGACTCAAGACTGAAGATGGATTTGTTTTACAGATAATTAATAGAATCACTGTTTTGTTTTGGAAGGGAAAATATAAGGTTATTTTTGAAGACTATTTGTATAAAAAATAAAACTATTTATGGGCTTTATGCAGTAGACAGAAACAGAACTCAGGACTCTTGGTGGTATAAAATGAGAATCATTCACTAGTGTAACAGCTGAAACACAGTCGATTCACTCACCAATTAAAAAAAAGAGAAATCTGGACTTAAGAGTGTGTAAGAAGTTGTGATTGTAAGGAAATGGAAGCATAGCCTCTGCTGACTTTGGAAGCACAGGAAAGAAAAGGTCATTGAAATGATAGTAAAAATAGAATTATTTTCAGCAGCCAAAGGAAAGCAGATTATGAAGAAGAGCATAGGATCAGCAATATCCAGTTCTATAACCTGCCCTGAAGAATAAGTGGGAGAAAAATCCACATGATGTTACACGTAGTAGGAAATAAACTTCAAGGAAACAGAAATTCCATTTCTTGCCTGTGATTTGTTTTGGGAAATAAAGGGAACACAGAATTTTATTGAACATAGACTCTTTAGTCTAATTTGCCAAAGTAGAAACCAAAACAATTAATAAATGAAGATTTTTTAAAAACCATTTTGTGTTTACTTCATTTCTTAGAACATGAGTTATATTTTTGAGTCCTAGGAAATGAAGAGCATATTGATTACAAAAAAACCCCAATGTTTCATTCTCACTTCTAAGGATGCAGTAAATCAGTAGCATTTAATATTTTAGTTTCTATTATTACATCTTTTTTCTAGAATTTTCTTCAAAAGCACGTATGCTTTTCAAAATACTTCTTTGTTGCTGTTAGTAAAACAACATACCCTCATTTGAAAACTTTTATAAAATGAAAAATAAAGAAAGAAGATGGGCAAAACAAATTAATCATCATGATTTCTAATGGCTCACTTAGATTATACATTTAAAATAATTAGCAGAAATATTCATTAATGTGTACTTTTTGAGTGACTTTTTAGCAGGACCCTGATGACTTTGGTAGTCTCCCAATTTATACAAATAGTAAATAGATAAAGCCCTGTACATGCCAACACAGAGTAGTATAGCCATCAGGAATTGCAATCTAATAAATATGTATTTTCCTTAGGGAAAGCCATATGTTTTGAAATAAAATATATGATTATAAATAAATTAAATCATGTAAGTAATAACGTGATAATTTTTGCTATTTTAAATTTAACATAAATAATTCTAAAATCTACTATAAATTATTTTCCCTGTTACGGTGGAATCAATTTAAAGTCTTTAATAATTTATGAGACTATTTATTTTTTTAAAAAAAACCCTCTTACATTCTCTTATTTAGATTATCAAACACTTGTTTCATAGAATATTTTGTTTCAACTTCTGAAAACACTAATGAATATGCTTGGTCTTATGCACATGAAATTGCTGTGTGCTGACAGCATAATAATATTGAAAAAAGGTTTTTAAAATAATATCAATTTTCCATAATACATCATGCATAGTGCATGATAATCAGGTGCTCTATGAAACAATTTTTGATGTGATCTTTTCTCTTTTCTTTCATACCTTTTTAAAGTTGACGCATCATCAAAACATTTTGTATTCTTATGAGTTTCAAAAAAGAGTATTAAAAAAAAAGTCTTGTGACCTTCTCCACAATTGGCTGAAACTTTCATTCCTTTCATTCAGGTTTCCATTAGTCGAAAAGTGGTTTTAGCTAGCTGTACTCAAGCATTTCAGTCAATTACCAGCTTTTATCTTGTTGTTATCATAAAAGGCCGTTTCTTTCCTAAAATGGTCAATTAAGTTCATGAAAATAAATGGTGAGGAATATACAATTTGTTAGCTGTACTGTCAGGAGTACACTGGTCTTGGGGAAAAACATTTCAGAGTATTTCTTAATGAATAGAAATAGCTTTCATCAGTGGAGACGTTTGTTCCCATTTCTTTCTTCTCTGGCTACAATTCACAGTTAACAACGCAGTAATTCAGTATTTGAAAGCTCTTAAAATCTCTGCCTTATACTTAAAGAAGGGTCCCCTGTTTTTGCTTAACTACTTCATGTGTTTCTGTTTGTAGAGAGTGCATTTTAGAATCAATTGAGGTAGTAGGTTTTACTTGAAATGCATCAGAAAAAGGTTCACTTTTTGTTTGAGAATAATGTAATACGTAGAAGGAACAAGCACTTGGAGTAAATTAATCAAATAGGATGTACTCTATTTAGAGAAATGTTAAAGCAATGAACATAAAAGTTGAGAATGTTAGGGGAAAAGGAATGGGCAGCAGCTTCCTCATTTGCATAATAATACATTAGGATGTTTCACAAGAATGAAGGCATGAGTAGTGCTGTATTCAGTTGCTTCTACTTTGACTATTTCCTACTTTTGTTCTTAAAACAAATTAAATGTGTTTACTGTTTGTCACACTGTTCTAGGTATAATGAATATTCTAGTGTTAACATACACAAACTCTCCAAGTTAAATCTAGTTCTATGGTATCTTCCAGTCTAATCAGAGAAGTGCAGTCCATGAATGAGAAATTTGACCAACATCTTTCTGGGTGATAAGTTCTGAATGGGTAGAAGTAAATTATCAAGAAAATAATTGTATTTTCATGTTTGCTTTTTTCATTGTTGCAAATATTTCTTCACAAATATTCTAGCTACAAAAATTGTGAATCAAATATTCTTTCTCCTTACAAAAGTATCCAATGCAATGACAAAGAAAACTTATTGAATGAAGATAATTACTGTGCAGAAATGGTTTTCATTCTTTCCTTTGCATTTAAAAATCAGAAGATACAAGATTACTCAGCCAATGTGATGATTCATTTGAGACGTTAGCTTGGCTAGGACTTGGTACCCAGATATTTGGTCAAATAACAGTCTACCTGTTGCTACAGGAAGGTATTTTTGAGATCAGATTAACATTTAAATTAGTAGACCTTGAGAAAAGCAGATTACCCTCCACAATGTGGATGAGCTTTTTCTTAGCTGAAAGACTTAGCAGAATAAAGACTTACCTCCCTTGAGAAAAAAGGGATTCTGCTTAAGATGCAACATCAACTCTTTCCTGGATGTTCAGCCTGCTGACATGCCCTGAAAACATTAGACTTACCAGCTCTATAATTGCAAGAGCCAATTCTTTAAAATCTTTCTCTTTCTCTCTCTCTCTCTCCAAATATATATATATATATATACATACATATATATTATGTATACACTTCATATAGTTATTATATATATAAATTATGTATATACTTCATATATTTTATATATATATATATATATATATATATATATATATATATATATATGTGCACCTCTACAAATCCTATTGGTTCTGTTTTTCTGGAGATGTGGTGATGCAAAAAGAAAATAATAGATAAAATTGTTGTCAACTAGGAAGGCTGTATTTGCAATTTAGTAGTAGAAAATATACATACAATGAGTACAAATACCTACTGAATTTTTTGATAACGATATGTGTGTATGCATATTCCCAACTTTTGCCATAGCTGTAAAAGTGAACAGTAATCGGGTGATTCAACTCAATGAATTGCTGCAATTAGTATACATATTTGGAGGCAGGAACATAATAACAATGGAAAGTGACTAATTCCTCAAAGGAATTTAAGAATCTGTAATTTTCTTATTTTTATTCTTCTGACTTAGAGTGACTTTATCTTTTGAAGTATTCAACTTTGTATCTGACTTCTTAATTACACACTCATTCCATTGGCTGCCAAATATTTTCCTGGGTAAAAAATGTAAAATTTGGTTTCACATTTATTTTCCTTGAATATGGAAAATAATCATGGTCACTCCTATTGGACTCTAGGCAAAATGATAAAATTTCAACTTTTTATCTTTCAACTCAGTAGTGTTGAAAATATTTTATCCTTCAAAGTTACATAGATGTTCCTCAATTTATACTAGAGTTACATCCCAACAAACCCATCATCAGTTGAAAATACAGTAAGTTGAAGATACACTTAATACAACAAATTTATCAAGCATCATCACTTGGCCTACCTTAGTATACTCAGAACCCTTTTATTAGCCTATAGTTGGGCAAAATCATCTAACACAAAGCCTACTGTAAAATAGTGTTGAGTATCTCATGTAATTGGCTAAATACAGTATTGAAAGTGAAAAACAGAATATTTGTATTGGTACTCCAAGTCTGGTTTCTACTAAATGTGTATCACTTTGCACCATAGCAAAGTCAAAAAACCATAACTTGAACCATTGTTAGGTAGTAATATTTAAGGTTCCAAAAGATATGATTGATTAATGATGAACCAGAATAGTTTCATCAATCTAAATCATCTCTGTCCTTTAATTAAACTCCTTGGTTGAAAATTTTTGTCTTTATTTCTCTTTAAAGCTTAGTTTCATTTATGTTATAAAATTTTTCCAACTAGGGTATGTGTCTGGGTAAGACAGTGTTAAAGAGGAAAAAAGAGAAAGTGGGTGGAGATTAACAGATGCAGATGATACAAATGAATTGTAATGATTCTGCACCAAGAGGGGTATTTCTTGAAGACTGTGTCATCAGTTCAACTTTTTATATTTAAGGCCTAAAATATTACCTCAAATGTTATGAACAATAAATAAATATTTGCTGAATAGATGCATAAATGGACCAATTAATTAAGAAAATAATAATTGTTGCTACCACAACCCAGAGCACTATAAATCCAGAAGTTATTCTATTTCTATATTACTTAGTATTTAAATAATAAAAATAAATTTTAGTTGCAAGTATAAGTGCCTTCCTATATGCTAAAGAATTTGCTCTTCATATATACAGAAAATAAAATATACTGTCTTCAATTATTCTTCTGCAATATCCTCTGTATATTAAAAAGATATCATGGGAGAATGTAGAGACACTATAGATACATGGTCAGAAACTGTGAAAGAAAGAGATGACATTTTATGAAGTTGACTAGTCATGCAAAACTGAAAAGCATCAAACCTCTAAATTCTGGAAATGAACAATACCTTGCTTTTGTGTATTATTCTTTTATTTCCAGTGGAATTTTACTATTGGCTTTGGTTTAGTCTATAAATATTTTTAAAAATTCAAACTAAATGAGAATAAATGAAAAAATGAGAGGAATTTTTATAGTTTGTTAAAATGCTAATGCTAATAATTTAAATATTAATAAGAAAGAATTAATGAGTGTTCCTTTTCTATTCAATAAATGGATAAAAAGAAAACTTGTTGTGGAAGGTGAATAGTTTTAATTTGGTAGCTTTTATCTTTTATCATATTTTTGACTAATTTTTCATAAATTTGTTTTGTATTTTTGTCTCTTTTATCCTCATATTTTTAATTTTGGTAGCCCTTTTTCATACACCCAAAAAAGAATTTTAGGACAAATGTCTAACCTAACAATGTTTAATTTTTGTTTTGAGAACACATGGACACAGGGAGGGGAACATCACACACTGGGGCCTATTGGGGAATTGGGGGGCTAGGGGAGGGATAGCAGGAGCTGGGGGCATTGGGGAGGGATAACAGTAGGAGAAATACCTAACGTAGGTGACAGGGGGATGGATACAGCAAACTACCATGGCATTTGTATACCTATGTCAAAATTCTGCATGATCTGCACATGTACCCCAAAACTTAAAGTATAAGAAAAAAACTGTTTTACAACGTTTTCTTTTTAGTTTTATAATATTATTATGCCTAAAAGGATAAGGCTTTGAATTAGATGTTTGTAGCCTACAGGTCAAATGATCTTGTTACTACGTTGAAGAGGCAAAGTTTTATTTAAACATACCTAAATAGAAACCTCTAATTATGAGAGAAATGTATGGTATACATTTACAAAAGGCAAATTTATCAGTCTGTTCTCATACTGCTAATAAATACATACCTGAGATGGGGTAATTTATAAAGGAAAGAGGTTTAATTAATTCACAATTTCACATGGCTGGGGAGGCCTCAAAATTATGGAAGCAAATGAGGAGCAAAGTTACCTCTTACAAGGTGGCAGGCAAAAAAGATTATTATGCAGGGGAATTTCCATTTATAAAACGATCAGATCTTGTGAGATTTACTCACTATCACAAGAACAGTATAAGAAAATCACCCCTGTGATTCAATTATCTTCACCTGACCCTGCCTTTGACATAAGGAGATTATTACAATTCAAGGTGAGATTTGGGTGGAGGTACAAAGCCAAACCATCTCAGCAAAGGTTCACTAACTCTATTTGTAAATAATGGTACACTTAAAGTGTGAAAGAAAAAGCTTTGCTCATTTTACAGACTGAAGCTCTGTCCCTCCTTATTAACTATGTGCTTTTCTTCTGTGAAACAGGAACTTTTTTTTTTTCAAATCACACAATAGTCTAAAAGTGAGAAAGTAAACTTTTCTTTGAGCATAGTTTCTGTACCTTTAATCCTCTAGTTTTGGCAAAATATGTTTTTTATTTTTATTTATTTATTTATTTTTATTTTTGAGATGGAGTTTTACTCTGTTGCCCAGGCTGAAGTGCAATGGCCAAATCTCAGCTCACTACAGCCTCTGCCTCCCAGGTTCAAGTGATTCTCCTGACTCAACGTCCTGTGTAACTAAGATTACAGGCACCTGCCACCACACCAGGCTAGTTTTTTATATTTTTAATAGAGACAGGTTTTCACCATGTTGGCCAGGCTGCTCTTGAACTCCTGACCTCAGGTGATCCACCTGCCTGGGCCTCCCAAAGTGCTAGGATTACAGGCATGAGTCACCGTGTGTTTTTAAAATATTCCTTGCCTCCACTTTCTTCTGCTCAGAAAAGAATGAAGTGATTTATTTCTTCAAGAAAATACAATTTCAGCATTTGACAGAATGGTTACAGAATGACTGTGGCAAATTAAAATAAATAGTTAATATTTTACCTCCAGTTACACAAATTATTACTTCAAAAGGAGACTATTTCTTAAAAGAAATTGTGTTATAAAAGGTGGACACATTAAAAATATTTTAAGCAGAATATTCTACTGAAATAAATTTTTCTATTGTCACATTACATTAATTTTCTTAAAAAACATAATCAATTTATTTGAAAATACCATGATTCATTAAAAGAGATACTTACATAAGTTAATGAATAAGACCGTGAAATTTTCTTCTCATCAGGAATTGGATATTTTGATGAATTACCTAAGTCTATCAATTCTTACAAAATAGAAAAGAAGTCTAGCTGATAAGAGAAGAGTCTACTGCATTTTAAAGATGAAAACTTGCTGTTTTCAAACAATTCACATCATTCAATGGATAAGATAGAGTATATACTAAATAGTAAGTTGTCATTTCAGTCTTAAATTTATTATGAAAACATTCAAGGACTGACTCAACTTTAGCCAATTTCTAAACAAGAGTATCAGAACTCACACCCAAAATTTTGTCCCAGGAATTTGGGGCTATTTTATATCTCACTATTATTATATATTCTTCTATATGATTAAAGAAAACACAGAAAAAATGTTTTTAAGCCATTACAGAATAATGCTACTATGCTTCATTTTAATATTACTCTTCTATAACTGTAAGAGTGAACTGTGTAATAACCAGCCAATTGTGAGAAGGAGATATTAGTATTTAATCAAATCAAACAATTCTAATGGCTTATATGCAAATATAAAATATTATAGGAAAAAGCTTTGTGCATCTGGTCATTCAACTATCTTCATCAGGCCTGTTCTAACATAATTTGTTTTTCAAATAGTCCATCAATAATCATAAAATCTCTTTTAAGTTAAAGGAGCTCTAACTATATTAATTTTAAAGAACAAAAACTCATGCTTCAGCATATATGTAGTTGTCCTGAAATAAGAAGAGTTGGATTCCTTTAATCTAAAATATAAATTCTTTCTATTATGCCCCTTCATTAAGGGTTGTTTCTCATGTCAAATAAATTCTAAGAAAAAATAATTTAATTATTGAATATCATTATCTTCCCCCATCTAACCTCTCAAAATATTTTACTAGATTACCTCTTACATGCATATAATTTATTAATAAATTTTAAGTTTAGGTCAGGTGCAGTGGCTCATGCCTGTAATCACAGCATTTTGGGAGGCCAAGGCAGGCAGATCACCTGAGGTCAGGGGTTCCAGACCAGCCTGGCCAACATGGTAAAACCCTGTCACTAATAAAAATACAAAAATTAGCTGGGTGTGGTTATATGTACCTGTAATCCCAGGTACTAAGGTGGCTGAGGCAGGAGAATCCCTTGAGCTCAGGAAGTGGAGATTGCAGTGAGTGGAGATCACAGGATTGCACTCCAGCCTGGGTGACAAGACTAAGACTCTATCTCAAAAAAAAAAAAAAAAAACAAAAAAAACTGAACTTTAATTTTAGACTCAATATGGGAACCCTCAAACAGCTAAAATTGAATTGTATATATAAAACATACAAAAGCCGAATGTAATCAGAACTTAAGGTAGAGCTAGATAAACTGACAAATTTTAATTCAGGTACCATAAACTATGATGAATCAAAGAAAGAGTAGATCTTCGTATATAAGATGAATACATCAGGAACTTACACAAAATTTAATTCAAAAATAATTTTTAAAAATAAAGCCGTACTTGATACATAAATAAGTAAAGACATGTTGACTAAAACTGGGGAATTTTATACTTTTTTTTCCAGTTCCTACATGCAAATTAAAGAGAACACGTTGCTAACTCCTAATTCTTTAAAAATTAGATACACTCCTGGTCAAATAAAATATTTATACTGCTTTTGTAACCAGAGAATTATATAAGAAAGAAATATAACCCATTCACAAATTATACAAAACTTTCATCTCAAAGAATACTAAAATCTGAAACATAAATATTTCTTGAGATTGATGCCAGGTTCATAAAGAATAGTGACAGGCTTTGGCAAAAAAGTTTCAGACATTAAGGTCTGGTTACTACAGAAACCTAATGAAAGATAACATAATACAAAACTTGCAGGATATCTTACAACAAAAGGCAGAAGACCAGTTGTGAATGTGTTTTAGTGCATTACACTTTTCCATTGTTAGATTTTCCTCAACGTTACTAGGTTTATTTTAATGTGTAAAAACATATTCAGGCTTTTATTTGTAGCTTGTCTGAAAGGGACACTTCATTTGCTACTTTTCTCTTTTAAACCTTAATTAGTTTTACAACAGAAATGATTTCAGAGTATTTCTATTACCCATCATTTATCATTAAAAAATGATGTATTTAAATTACCCCATCATTTATCATTGTCTGTATGTTTGCACAGATAATGATACATCCAGAATGTTTCATGCTTTTTAAAGTAATATCTATAATTTTAGAAAATTCACAAATTCATTATATAAAAGTTTGAACAATGTACAATTACATAAAGTAACAAATTATACTCTTCTCTTATCTTCCTGTTCCTCAAATCTACTCCATAGTAGAAGCGACCATGTTGAAAACAATCATCTGCTCCAAAAAAGGCAAAGCTGGCGTGTTAGGTTGCTTTTTTTCCCCCCCTGCAATTTTGTATTATTATTTGGCAAAGAGGGATACTTATGAAGCTATTACCATCTAAATTCACTATAGTAGACAATATGTAAGCAAGTTCTGAGTGCAGCATTTTTCTTTACAGGTCTTTTTCAGTGCTCTCACGCCCAGTTTGGATCTATTACACTTTTGTTTCTCCTTTTTAAAGGCATTCTCCATAAGGCTTTGGAAATGATTTTATAAGTTAATAAATAGTCTATTACTTTTGTATTTCGATTCTATATTAACTTATACAATGTAACACAAAATAATTTATGCATTCATTAAGCAATTTTTCAAGTGTTGTATTTTAACATACCATAGCATGTCATAGAAACTTTGCATGTCCTTGGCTAATATGAGTCGTAGAGTAGCTGTCCAACAAATATTCATTAAGAAAACAAAGACGCAAGATGTAGAGACGGTTTTGCTTGTTTGTGTTTTGCTTGGTTTATTCATTTAGATGTAGAGCATTTTATTGCCTGACAAAACACAAATTAAGCCAGGCTGTGGTCTTCTCACTTTGCTGGAGAAGAGGTGGCCTGAATCTTCAGCAATAGTACAGAGTCAAGTTGAAAAATGCTCATAAAATTGCATATTTCTGAAGAGTCCACATCTACTTTATAATTCATCATTGCATCTATGATTTGTTCTATATTTAAGAGAGTTAGGGGCAAAAGTAAAACAAAAAACAATGTGGTAAATTACATTTAGGCTTTTGTTTCAAACTGTTATCATTGCATATCTTTGAGGATCTAGAATGAAGATGATTATATTTTAGTAAAGAAACTAAAGAATAGCAAATTAACGTTTGTCTAAACTCCACATGGCTTTAACCCATGCAGGAAGTTTTTATAAATAACCAATCCGAAATACAAATATTTTGATTCCATGTTATGGTTACTATGTTGTTTTATGCACAGACCTTTTAAAATAAGTTCTACAAACATACACATACATATCTTTACTTCTCTTCCCCAAAGTTTGTTGTCTTTCCTGCTTTTGATCCTCCAAAACATGGTTCCAAGGACAATTTAGGAGAGAATCAAGTGACCAATTTCTTCTCTCCCATAAGCAAAAAAGGAGTGATCAATAATTTATTTAGTAATTATTTTAAAGTAATTTTTGAAAGCCCAAAAGCACTTATAAGATATTGAGTCATTAGTTTTTAATTATGCATTCCCTCTCATATTAAAAAGAATACAAAGTATTTATAACAATTTATACTGTTGAAGCAAAAACAATTTGACATCTACTCAAGGCTGCTTCTGTTTTTACTTTGTTTTCAAACCAAATGATAGCCGAAGTTTTCATGTGTTTCTGCCCACCAAAAAACTTTCCCCTAAAGTGACTTCACAGACTCCTTACAAGCTACCTAAAATTGCGTGAAAGTCCGGGAACAAAGATAAATGAGGTCCCTACTAAAGGTATTACAAGACCAATTAGCAATATATAAAATATAAATATGTTCATAAATACATTAAAATGGAGACTTTGGGAGAAGTAGGTCAATGGCCAGTTTTGACAAATGAGTGAGAATTACAAAGTTAAATATCCTGGAAGGCTGTGAAATGATACTTTAAAAGAAAGCACATTATATTATATTTTAAAAAGGAGATTTTACAATTGAGAATTGGCTCACCTGCCAAAGGATGCTCTCTACATTCTAGTTTCTAAATGAGGCTTATTATCTTTAATTTCCCCATTCCTCTCCAATACAACCCAACATAACTCTCAACATTTTTCAGTCTCAGAAAGTGGATTTTCTTAGAAAATATACAATGCTCGAAATTTCCTTCCCCTCAATAATTATTTTTGCACAGTTTCATTTATTTTTTTTCCTCAAGGGAAAAGGGTGTATTTTTATCAGTTTTGTATTCCTTTATGTATATTCTTCAACACATGCTATGCCATCTTTTATAAGAATTAGGTTCGGCAGGCACAGTGGCTCATGCCTGTAATCCCAGCACTTTGGGAGGCCAAGGCAGGTGGATCACCAGGTTAAGAGATCGAGACCATCCTAGCCAACATGGTGAAATCCCGTCTCTACTAAAAATAGAAAAATTAGTTGGGCATGGTGGTGGGCGCCTGTGATTCTAGCTACTCAGGAGGCTGAGGCAGGAGAATCACTTGAACCTGGGAGGCAGAGGTTGCAGTGAGCCAAGATTTCACCACTGCACTCCAGCCTGGCAACAGAGCGAGACTCCTCAAAACAAAAGAATTAGGTTTTTCTGTTAATTACCCCTTTTACAGTTTTTCTTTTTCTTTTTTTTTCTTTTTTTTCTTTTTTTTTTTTTTTTTTTTTTTTTTTTTTTTTTTTGAGAGGAAGTCTCGCTCTGTCGCCCAGGCTGGACTACAGTGGCACACTCTCAGTGTACTGCAACATTTGCCTCCCAGTTCAAGCAATGCTCCTACCTCAGCCTCCCGAGTGGCTGGGACTACAGGCTCCCACCACCAAGCTCAGCTAATTTTTTGCATTTTTACTAGAAACAAGGTTTTGCCATGTTGGCCAGCCTGGTCACAAACTCCTGACCTTGGCCTCCCAAAGTGCTGGGATTACAGGTGTGAACCACAGCGCCTGGCCCTCATACTTGTTTTAAGTTTTTGTTTCTTCTAATTGTTAACTCTAAATGATAGTACATACTTAATCCTTTTAAAAATTCTTTTAACTTTCATTAATATTCATTTATTATTTATGTAGGAAAGTTTTAAAATGCTCCCAATGTATTCATCGGTTATCAAGCTTCCATCAGTTAGGCCCTTTCTGCTTTGGTTTTTCTTCTTCATCAGAAGTCAGCAAAAGTTGACATTTATCTTACTGGACATTTCCCATTAGCCCTAACTGAAATAGACACCGAACACCCTAGATTCTCTATGGTGCACAGTATCTGGAGTCACAGAAATTTTAGAGACAAGCTGGTGCAATCTAGTAATTTTTAGAGTCACAGAAACGGAGGCCTGGAAGTGATTTGTGCATGTGAATAGCTAGAACCAGGACAAGAACTCCAGAACCTGGGACCACATGAGAGTACAATTCCTCACGTTCTCACATCTGGCCTAATTGCAGAACTTAAGCTATCACCCTACTGCATTCAAATTTTACTTACAAAATCATAAGTAAAATTTTAAAGTACCAATTTTCTTAGAAAAATATTCATGGTCTGCTTTGCAACATTGAAAACATTTCTTTTTACATGGAAGATTCTACCAATCCCTTCCAGAAACTCTCCCACATTTGAAAGTCTACTAAAATCACCAAACCGAAAGTATTCTACAACCTCACAGAGGAAGACTCTTTGCTTTGCTCAGTAAAACATTAATGTATTCTCCAATATTGAACCAGTCTTGAATACCTGAAATACACCCCACTTGGCCAGGGCCATAATTTTTTTATTGTAAATATTATTTTACTTATATATCACACACATTACATATCAATCTATAAGTCTTTATACATTGTTGGATTATATATGCTAATTTTCGTTAAGGATAATTGCTAAGAGATAAAATATATTGATCTGTAGTTTAATTTTCATATAACATCTTTGGTTTTGATAATAGGATAATACCTCCTTCATAGGATGAGTTACCAAGAAGTCCCTTTTCTTCTATCTTCTGAAAGAGATTGCAAAGGAGCAGTATGAATTATTTCTTACCTATTTGGTGGAATTAACCAGTCAACCCACATGGCCTTGACACTTTGTTTCGGATGGTTATTAATTATTGATTCAGTTTCTTTATAAATATAGACCTCTTTAAATTATCTGTTTCTTCTTGTGTGAGGGTTGGCAGATTGTATCTTTCAGAGATTGGTTCACTTCATCTAGGTTATAAAATTTTGGGGGATGGAGTTGTTTATATTACTCCTACATTATTTTTTTAATGTCCATGAGATCCTTAGTGACATTCCCTCTTTCATTTCTAATATTAGTTGTTTGTGTCCTCTCTTTTTTCCTTAGCTGGCTTGGTGAGAGGCTTATTGAGTTCATTGAGGAGAAAAATAAATGGAAGTTTTTGATTATATTGATATTCTCTATTATTTTTTTATTTTTGATTTTACAGATTTGTAATCTATTTTTATTATTTCTTTCTTCTGCTTACTTTTGATTTAATTTGCTCCTTTTTTTAGTTTCAAAATTGGAAGCTTATGTAATTTATTTTAGATGTTTCTTCTTTTCTAATATCTATGTTTAATGCTATAGATTTTCCTTTCATCAATGTTTACTAAATTCCACAAATTTTGGTTAGTTGTGCTTTCATGTTCATTTAGTTAAAAATATTTTAAAATTCCTCTTGAGATTTCTTCTTTGACTCATGTTATTCAGAAGTGTGTTTTCAATCTCCAGTTATTTTAAGATTTCTCAGTTATCTTTCTGTTATTGCTTTCTAGTTTGATTCCACAATGATCTGAGAACAGACATTGTGTAATTTCCATTATTTTAAGTTGTTAACGTGTTTTATAGCACAGTGTGTGGTCCATCTTGGTGAATGTTCCATTGATCTTCAGAAGAATGTGCGTTCTGTTGTTAGATGCAGTAGTCTATAGATGTCCGTTATATCTAGTTGATTGATGGTGTTGTTTAATTCAACGGTGTTCTTACCAATTTTCAGCCTCCAGGGTCTGTCCGGTTCTGAAAGAAGGTTGTTGAAGTTTCCAACAGTGAGAATGGATTCATCTCTTTCTCCTTGAGTTGTAACAGTTTTTGCTTCACACTCTATTGTTGCGCACTTACACATTAAGAATTGCTATGCTTCCTTGCATAATTAAGCCCTTTAACATTATATAATTCTTCTCTTTGTCCCTGATAATTTTCTTGCTGTGAAGTCTGTTCTGTCTGACATTAACATAGGTACTTCCTCTGTCTTTCGATTAGTGTTATCATAGTCAATATTTCTCCATTCATTTACATTTAATCCACAAATGTCTTTATAATTAAAGTGAGTTTCTTGTTGACAGCATAGATTTAGGTTTCTTTCTTTTCATTCAGTAGAATATCTTTATCTTTCAGTTTGTGCATTTAGACTACTAACCATGTAAGCTATTACTGATATAATTGGATTAATATCTACAGTATTTATTGTCTTTTCAATTTTTTGCTCTTGTTCTTTGTTCCTATTTTCGTCCTCCATTCTTTTACTGCCTTTTGTGGTTTTATCCGAGCCTTTTATATGATTCCATTTTCTCTCCTTTCTTAACACATTAAGAACTTTTTTTTTCTTGTTCTAGAGTGTACAATACACACTTACAACCAATTAAGGTTCACTTGCAAATAACACTATGCCAATGCATGGGTAGTGCAAGTACTTTTTCTTTTTCTTTCTTTTTTTTTTTTTTTTGAGATGGGGTCTGCTCTCTAGCTCAGGCTAGGGTGCAATGGTGCAATCTTGACTCGCTTCAGCCTCCGCCTCCCAGGTTCAACCATTCTCCCACCACAGCCTCTCGTGTAGCTGGGATTACAGGCATACCATCACGCCAAGATAATTTTTGTATTTTTAGTAGAGACGAGGTTTCACCATGATGGCCGGGCTGATCCTGAACTCCTGACCTCAGATGAGTCACCTTCTTGGCCTCTCAAAGTGCTGGGATTACAGGCGTGAGCCACCATGCCCTGCTGCAAGTACCTTTTAAATATCAAAATATTCTTACTTGCCTCTGCCTGTCCTTTGTATCATTGCTGTCATTCTTCATTTATTCATTAGCATACATAAGTATCCATAATTAAGTACACTGTTGCTATTATTTTGAACAGACAATTATCAGTTAAATAAATTAACAATGAGAAAATGAAAGTTTATTTTACCTTTACTTCTTCTCTGATGCTCTTCTTTTCTTTATGTGGATTCAAATTTCTGATCTATATATTTTTTCTACCTCTCTGAAGAACTTCTTTTAACATTTCTTGAAAGCTAGGTCTAGAGGCAACAATTCTCGTAATTTTTATTTATCTGAGAATGCCTTTATTTCACTTTCTCAGTGTACAGAATTCTAAATGTGTGGTTTTATTTTCAGTACTTTAAATATTTGACATTATGCTCTTTTCTTCTCAAATGGTTTCTGGGGAGCAATTGGCTGTAACTGTTATCTTTGTTCCTCTATAGGTAAGGTGTATCTCCCCCACCCTTCTTCTTGCCCTCAGGATCTTTCAGAATTATTTAATGACCACTGGTTTTTCTGAAGTTTGCAAAAGATATGCCCATGGATAGTTTTTCTGGCATTTATTCTGCTGTGTGTTTTGAACCTCATAAGTCTATGGTTTGGTATTTAACATTTATTTGGGACAAATTTTCAGTCACTAGTGTTTCATCTGGAATTGATTGTATATGTTACACATTTTCTAATTGTCCCTCATTTCTTGAATAGTGTGTTCCTTTTTTTTCTGTCATTTTTCGTTTTTTCTTTTCAACTTTGGAGGTTTCCATTAGAATATCTTCAAGATCAGAAATTATCTTTTCTGTCCAGTCTACTAATAAGCTCATCAAAAGTATTCTTCATTTCTATTATAGTGTTTGTTATTGTTGCTTTTCTTGTTGATCCTTAGAATTTCTAGTTTTCTGTTTATCTTGCCTATGTAATATACCATGCTGTCTGCTTTATCCATTAGAGTCCAATTTATAGTTTTTTTAAATTTCTGGTCTGATAATTCTAGCATCCATGCAATTACTACATCTGATTCAAATGATAGCTCTGTCCTTTAAACTGTGTTTTCTGCCTTTTAGTAAGTCTTGTAATTTTTTCTTCATATAGAGGTATGATGTACTGAGTAAATGGAATTTTTGTAAATAAGACTTCGGTGGTGAAGTGGTAAGGTAATGAGGGTAAAGGAGGCCTTCTGTAGTCCTATGATTAAGTCTCAGTCTTTTATTGAGCCTATACATCTAGACTGTGAACGTCATATGTGCGTTTCATGTCCCCTCCCCCATCCTAGGACAGAATGGCCAGTGAAAGCTGAAATTGAGTGCTTCCCTTCTCCCAGGTCACTTAGGCTCTGATAAAATCCCAGCAAGTATATTTCAGTTGAGTAGATTCCTATGACAGCAGACATTGTTAAGAAGAACAAGATTCTCTGGAATATTTCAAGATGGTTCTTCCCCCCAACCCCTATCTCTGCTGGAATCACGAGAGGCTATTTCTCTAATATTCGCTGTGACAATATTGTCAGATTCTAGGAGGTAAAACACAAAGTGGAGGCCCAGCCAATGACTGTATCCTGCTAGACAAATCTCATATTTTCCTACACTGTCCTTCCAGCAATTCACCAATTATAGTTAGGTTTTCTTGCCCTGGTACTGGTTGCCAGGGAGGCTGTTTCTTATGGGTTTCTGTTTCAGTAAGTTGTGATTGCTTTTATTTGCCTGACAGTATCTCCAATTTGAGGGGCAATAATTTGCCTTGTGGCCAGATTTCTTTCTAAAAGAAAAATTTTTAGTTAGATTGATCCAAACAACTCAATTTTAAGAACACAGACCTATCTTCAGCTACATTTTGTTTTCTTCTCTTGATAGCATTTATTGCCTGCTAACATATTATAATTGTGTTAAGTTGTTCATTTTCTGCCACCCCATACTAATATTTAAGTTCCAAGGGGTAAATAATTTTTTCTTGTGTTTCACACTGTGTTTCTTAGTACTGAGAATACTTTTTGGCAAATAGTAAGAAGCAAAATATTTGTTGCGATAATAACAAATGACACATTCTACCTTTAAGCTCACTTACTTCTGAATCACCATAGACTTCATTGCAGAAGGTAAGAAAGACAAAAGGTATGAAACACAGTCATACAGCCCAATCTATTCCCCCAAAATATTTTTCAATTCATTTTTCTCATATTCTCATTTTGTCACATTCTAGTTTATATTTAGTAGTTCACTATTATAAATATAGCTTCGCAACTGAACTCCAATCCTTAGTCTATTTTAGCTGCAGTTGGCTAATAAATCCATAATAAAAATGAATCCAATGTATTACATTCTCCACACTTACCTCTAATTAAGTGAACAATGCTTTTGATAATTACACATTCAGAAGCTGTCTAAAATATTCAAGACCATTAATGTCAAATTGACACTCAAATCTTCTCTACAACTTTCAATACTTTTATTATTTCATGAATAACTTTTATTTTCTTAGACAAAACTTCACTCATATTTAGAACACCATCTACAAATTATTGGTAATATAGAGCCAAGAAGACATCAGACTGAAAAGATTTCGCCTTCTTTTCACTAGTTCTTAAAATCCATCTGCTAATTATCCACTGGATCTCAATCTTTCCACTTTATCCTACATGCATCATTTTTTTTTTCATTTTGAAGAATTGTTCATGTAAACAAAAAATTTTTTTATCATATTTTACATTCTTAAATCAAAACAACCCCCAAATGCTCTTTCATTTCCCTATAGCACCACTGAAATGTAACCGTATATATCTGTTCCTTTTTATAGCCACAGTTCTTGAAACAGTAGTCTGGATTTACAGTCTCTTCTTCTAGAGTCCCAAATTAGTCTTTGACATTCCCCTGTGTAGATTGTACTCTTATTCAAATTGATCTGGTCAAGGTCACCGATGACTCCATATTGCATAATCTAATAATTACTTTTTAACTTCACCTTATTCCCTATCTCAGTTAATTATGTTAATGACTGGTTTTGCTAAATATTTTCCTCTTTTTGTATCTTTAATAGTACTAACTACTAATTTTCCCCTTGATATCTGATGATCTCACTTCAGTTTCCAGTGTCATCTCACAGTTAACATGCTCAAAATGGAAGAATATATTCCTTCAAAAAGCACAAATACAAGAACACCCTCAAACATGTAAACTCACATACAAAAAATAGATGTGTATGTCTCACATACATGTTCCCATGCATTCATGCACATCCCCTGACATAAATATAGAAAAACACATGCATATTTCTGCATGTACACTTACATAAACACACTCATTCACATATGCTGACACTGATCAAACATACACAAATGCATGCACAATGCTCACATAGGCAACCACATATACATATTCACTCTCACTGACGCTGACACACATACATTCCCCCACACATATATTCACACACGTATATACATATGCACATCACACTCACATGCACTCACACACATATACATATACTCACATGTATACATGTAAACTGCAAGCCCCCTACAATCTTGTATATACACACACATGCACACCTGCACACATATATACTCACATATACACACTTGTGCATCCCCCAAACAGACACTCGTACTCATTACACTCAAACATGCAAACCATTGTTTCCTTTCCAGGTCTTACTAGCTCCCACCTAGAAAATGAAGGCAGAAATCTGAAAGTTTTGCATCTACTACTTTCTAATGCTTCCATTTTAACTTCATTACCTCAACTTATCAATTCTTTCTCAGAATTATGCCTAGAATCCCCCATTTATTTCTATTTTCTTTGCCACCCACCTAGGTTCACCTAGTTCCTAGCTTTTTTCAAGCTGCCTATTTTGCTCCCTTTAATCTATTCTGCATAATTTAGACAGGGTAACTATTTCAGAACACAATTCAGATTATGCCACTCTAACATTTGAATTCATTCAATGCCTGTCCATCAACTTCAATTTTCATTATTAAAATTATTCTATATTGTATATATAATGCTGGCAAGAACATGGTGAAATAGGTATCATCTATTTTAGGTAGCAATTTAAATGACTTAGAAATATGTTTGATAAAAATTTTGTAATACATTTCAAGGTAAAATAATTAACAGTGATAATATTTGAATTATAATTCTATTTCAGAGACATGGTAACAAAATTATACCAAAAATGAAAGCATTGTGCACAAAAATAAATACATTAGGTTTCCTACGATAGAAAAAAATTCACATTTAAACATAAATAGGACACTAGGGAAATTAAATAGCCTGTGAAATATTCATTCAATAAAATATTATGAATTCTTTAAAATGTTTTAGAATATATTTTACTAATATAATTAATATTCATGGCAGGTTACTAATATATAAAAATACTTGATTATAAAGTATAAATGGCTGCAAATTTGCATCTGCAATACAATCATAGCTCAATTTAAACTAAAGCAAAAGACAAAAGAAACAGAAAAACATTATTTCAGTGATTCAATTATTTTCACTTTCTTTCTCTTTTTCCTTATCATCTACATTTTTTCATGAGAATTTTTAGAGAATAAATCAATTAAAAGAGAATTATTATTTTCATTTTTTTCTTTACCCAATGGCAAATGAAATAAAAGCAGCTCTGGCAATCTTCAGGTCATTAAAGTTTTTGGAGGCTTTTTGTGAACTTCCTGAATTCATAGTTTAGGCCTAAAGGTTAAAATATAAATCAGATAAACTTCATACTCAACCTTCCAATGACTTCCTAGCTTACTCAGAAAACAAAACAAACAAACAAACTAAAAACAAAATAGTGCCTTGCAGTAGCCTAACAGACACTTTAAGTTCTAATTTCACTAACCCTCCAACCTGGCTTGCTTTCCTCCACCTTCTCTGCCTCTATGACTTTTTTCCCCAAATGGTCACATATTTGTATCCTTAATTCCATAATGTCTCATAAAAGTAAATATCAACTTCAGTCTTATAAACTGTAACTCCTATTATAGTTAATCAATTTTTACTTTACTGTGATTTACTGTTCTTCATAACATTTAGCATCTTCTGACCATCTATGTACTGGTTTATTTTCTATTTCCCCCTACTGAAATATTAACTCAGTGATAAGAACTATTTCCATTTTATTCATTATTCTATCTCCATTGCGTGGCCTATATTAGGAGCTCAGTGAATACTTTTTGAATGAATAAAATTTAGAGATGTTTCATATTATTGATATTTTAGTCAAGAGAGTTAGTTTTAGATGTATCATTTGATATTATTTGTCTTAATAGTTTTCAACATTCTTGAGGGCAAGTAGTGGCATACTATTGTGTTTAGATTGTTTATTACATTACAGAATACAGCATTAGGTATATCAATTTCTCTCTCTCTCTGTATGTACACAAAGATGAATAATACAATTTTTGGGCAAGGATGTATGCACACACACACATTCACACACATCTATTTGGTTCTGGTTCTCTGGAAAACTCTAGCTAATACATTGGTCATTATCGAATCCTTGATCTTGGCTTGTGTACTGCAGGTTTGTTTACTCTGGAAATTCATGATGCTCTGCATTTATGGTTTGTTCTTTGTACATGCTCAGAAAATGTGGGTGAAAATAAGAATTTCTGCACAAGGTACAGTTGAATGTCACAGGCATATAGTACATTTCACATGAAACTTCTATATTCTTTCTAATCCTGAACTCCTGGGTATATAAATATATCTACTAAGTGTTTTCATATTACAATCTTTAAACCATAGCTAGTCTGTGGCCGTGTGTCTCAGAGATTTTGAAATGTTTTGATTTAGAGTGCCCTTAATGTCTTCTTTTTGTTTGTTTGTTGTTTTAATTAAACCCCTACGTCAAAAGAAATACCTAACAGCTCAGTTCTAAATAATGAGGTCTCAACAATTCGAGAGTAGTAATTTGCTTGGTTTTTGACAGGTGCTACTGTGTTCTCTTGAAAAACTAAAATTTCCAACTGTGTCCACCCTGTGAATTTATGCTCTACTTCATAGGATCTTGGCATATGGCTTGGGAAAAAAGGTCTTAGTCTTTTCTGGATACAGAGCAACTTAAGCAAGTCATATATGAGGTTTATGCTGTGTTTCTGTCTGTATGTGTTTCTGTATGCATATTTTATTGAAATAAATATATACACATGGATAATTAAATGCATATCTAAGTTCTTAAAGGTTTTACACTCCAAAACTATAGAAAAAATATGCTGTTTTATTCTAAGTGCTCACATTAGAACACTAAGTGTAATATATTTATTCAATTCTAAAGTCCCATTTGGAACACTTTTCTCAGAATTAGCTTCTGATAAATATACATATTGCCAATGTTAGTTAAACAAAATAACACTGGTCTAGAGGTAGGATGAAGGTTAACAGACATAAGACACAACACTAAACTTTAAAAAATTTGTAATAAAATGATCAAAAATATAAAATTTTATGCCCAGGTTTACACTAATTACCATTGTGATTTAGTACTGCCATTTTCGTGTATATGTAAAATGTACACTTTTTTCAAATTTATTTTTAACTTAAGGGTCTAAGTGCACATTTGTTACATGACTATAATGTATGATGTTGAGGATTGGGACATAGATGATCCCATCACCCAGGTAATAAGCATAGCACTCAATAGATACTTTTTGAGCCAACAATTCCCTCCCTCTCCTCTCTACCAGTCCCCGGTGTCTCTTGTCTCCATCCTTATATCCATGTGTACTCAACATTAAGTTTCTACCTTTAAGTAAGAACATGGAGTATATGCTTTTCTGTTTCTGTGTTCATTCACTTAGGATAATGGCCTCCAATTGCATGCTGGTTGTTGCAAAAGACATGATTTCATTCTTTATTGTGGCTGCATAGTATTCCATGTACCATATTTAAAAAATACAACATACCATTGATGGGCACCTGGATGAATTCCAGGTCTTTGCTAGTGAGAATAGTGCTGTGATGAACATATAAGTGCATGTGTCTTTTTGGTAGAAAAATTTATATTCCTTTGGGTATATACCCAAACAAATAATCCAATTAAAAATAAGCTAATGATTATTAACAGATAATTCTCTAAAGAAGACACACAAGAGGGCAACAAACATGAAAAAAATCTCATCATTACTAATCATCAGAGAAATCAAATCAAAACCACAGTAAGATACCATCAATTCTCATCTTTACTAATCACCAGAGAAAACAAATCAAAACCCCAATAAGATACCATTTCACAGCAGTCACAATGGTAATTATTAAAAAGTCAAAAAAATAACAGATACTAGTAAGCCTGTAGTGAAAAGGGAACATTTATACCCTGTTAGTAGCAATGGAAATTCCTTCAGCCACTTCCGAAAGAAGTTGGAGATTTTCAAAGAGCCTAAACCAGTACTATTAATACCATTCAAGACAGTAAAATATTTATGTGAAGAATGCTAACTTGTTATTACATTTAGTTAACTTGTTATTACATATCTTTCTTGAAATTAAATGCCTTGATAAATTCATACCTCATCTGAAATTTACTAAATTGTTTTCAGGAAATTTTTTTAAAGAGTAATATAGAGTTTACTTTGAGGATAAAAAGCATTAGCAACTTTGTTAACTTAACTATTTTCCCTTTATAACAATTAACCAAACAAATAGAAATAAAAATAAGCAATATTACATTGTTTTTTTTTTTTCAAACATAGGGAAAAAATGACGTGTATTTGTCATTAAATCTGCTTTTACATTTGGTTTAAAAGTACATGTCATAAACATTTCTTTTTGTTAAGTCACAATATAAGCAATGGAATCACTCCATAAATATTCATTGGTATGATATCTGTTAATAAATTATTCTTGAAACATAATTCATATTACACTTTGACCATTATATTTCCAACTACATGTATTTTTATTTTTTTGACTAATTTTGTAATAATAGTAATGAACAAATGCCCCACATTCAGTAAAAAATTGGAGTTGATACTTTATTAGGATTCTCCAGAGGAACAAAAGAACCAATAACATAAATACACACACACACACACACACACACACACACACACACACAGTGCTTTAGTGACATCCTAAACCATAACACACACACACACACATACACACACACACACACACATACACACACACACACACACACACACCCTAAACCACATTGGGGAGGGCAATTTGCTTTAGTCAGTCTACTAAATCACCTGTTAGTCTCATTTAGAGAAATTCTCACAAACACACCCAGAAATAATGTTGGACCAAATTTTTGGAAACTGAATGTCCTGATCAAATGGACTCAAAAAAATTAACCATCACAGTCATTAAAAGTCAGGTTTGGGGACCATGTCAAGTGGCAAAACTGATCCATTATTAGCTTCATTACAATGAACTGAAATGGCAAAACCGAAGTTAAAAAACCAAAACAGGCAAACAAATAAACTCAACAATGCCATTCCACAATGCCTTAAACCATGTGGACTCTAATAATTTTAGTGACTGAAATGAGTATTTGGCCATTTTTACTTATTGTACACTATATCATAACTATCTGTCATTAAAGCTTAGTCCACTTAACTTAGTTATTTTGATTTATGAACTTAAACTTGACTGAGATATTTGAGGCTTTAGAAAATATTGTCAAGGAGCTATAAATAGCATTGATTCTATGAGCATGATGTGGATCTATCATGCTAATTTGCATAATTTTGTCTTTAAGAGATATATGTAAAAATGGTGTTGTTTCATTCCAAGATATCAATTTTTAGGCTTTTCTACCCATTGTCAAATTTTTCTCTAGTGCCTTTTTTCTTACACATCCATCTATACTAGTTGTAACCAAGTTTTAAATATTTATCATTTTGAAAGATGAAATAATGTTCCTAATTTTAAGGCTTTTGACATTTAAAAAAAGAACACACTTTTATGTGCTCAGTGTTTATATGTATTTCTTCTTTGTTTTTTTGTCACTTTTGTATACTTTGCCTATTTTTCCATTGAGTCATAACTCACTTATGACATAGATTAGTAAAATGCTCTAAGATGGTAGTGGCATTAATCCATAGTTATTGATTATATGTAATGAAAATATTTGTTTAAATTTATATTTGTTTTTATAAATGTTTGTGAAAATATACCATATAGGTATTTTTAAAAATACTGTGAAATTATAATATTTGTTTATTTGGAAACTGCCTAAGTTATACTTCCTAAAAAGTCTTCTTTAGCACAAATGTTCACTGATTATGGATAAAGGAAAAAATTCAATCTTATTCTTTTTAAATTTTTCTTTAATTGTATGAATATAAAGTATTAAATAACGTACACTTCACTAGCAAATAATGTCCCATCTCTATAACAGAAGTTATACCTAAATATGTAATAGTATATTATATTATTTTATATTTATACTTATACTGTACAAACACTAAAGCATAAACATTATATATGAAATAGAAATACATTAGGTAATATATAATGTTGAAATTTAATATTTGGTTGAAAGCTACCTTTAAAGAAAGGATGATCATTTAGAACCAAATGATGTAAAAGTCCTTTGTTTGGAGAAACAGCATGAGCCTTCAGAATTTTCAAATTTTCTTTATCTCTACAGCTTAATTTGTACAAAAAGATATTGTATTAAGCTACTCCAACACCTTCATTTAAAAATGAAAAAATTTCATCTAAAGGGGGTTACTTGACTTATTCAAGACTTAATAGCTAATAGTGGCAGAAATTGAACAGTTAAGTTCTTGTAATATTTTTTATTTTAGCTCATGATGTTTTAAAATCTGCTTACGGCAGAAAGAAAATCTGAAGTAACATTTTTATGACATGTAGGATATCAGGCAAATCAGCATTTAATTAAACAAACTCAAATCGAATGCTTTCATTCCCTACCACTCCCAAAATACCTCTTTAGTATCCCTGAGCAACACCTTTGATAGTATCCTGAAATTTCATATGAACTTAATTTTGAAATGATGCAATAAAGCTTTTATTTAACTATTAAAAGCATGCTGTCTTGACTGATTTACATACATCTAGAGATCTAATAAAATTCAATGGAGTATTTTAAGATCTTTTAGAGATAAATAATTATGACAAATATACTTGAGTTTAAAAGAACTCATTCATAAAAAGGATGACATAGGTTTGTGAATATAAAGAGCATCAGGCTTACCTTCTGAATGCTTCTATATATTACTCTCAATGCTATATGACTTTAGGAAAATTTTACAAGAAAACTCATTCTCAGATCCGAGATTAAATGTTCCTTGTTTACATTCACAGTTCTTATATTTATGGTGTACAGTTTATCGGTGTTATTATGCAATGTTGTCAAATAGGCGTTCTTTGTATTGAAAACGATATAAAACTAATATATCTAGAAGGAAAATTTAAGAAACAAATTATTTGTGAAATGAGACATAAAAAATAAGAAACTTTGAAAGTGGAATATTTAAGTTTGACTACAAAATGGTCTGATCCACGCTTTCATTTGTAAGACTAAAATGTATATAAACCTACTACAGTTATAGTAATAAAAGTTTTACTTTTATTTAAATACATGCATATATTATAAAGAAATTTCTCTCTCTCTCTCTCTCTCTCTCTCTCTGTGTGTGTGTGTGTGTGTGTGTGTGTGTCTGTGTGCGAGAGTATAGAATTTAAGGTTTATATCTATTCCTAGGCAATTCCTAGAAAATAATGCATAACAAAATTACTGCACTCAGGAATGATTTGCAGTGCTTGATTTATTGCATAACTTATAATTTTTCCACTAAATATTATGTTATGCAATAAATCAAACATTGTTATATTTAGAAAGTTTTAAATCATTGCCACTACAATTAGTAAAATATCATTGAAATATATTTTGGTGCACATAGCCAAGCTATATTCACAACAAATTTATGTCAATAAAATATCTTCCTTGTTATAAGTCCTCTTTTCTTTTCTCTTCTCACCAAAAGCCTAAATTACACTGATAAATCTCCAAATTTAGTTTTTATTGTATCCAAACTCATTTTAAAAATTTGATAAACCTGTTCAGAGAAATGAGATTTTCTTTGAATATAAGCAGTATTTCTATCTTCAGACTAGAACTTACTACACTGCCTTCTATAGCATGTCCTCTGAATATGACATGTACTCATTCTCAATTTTTCTGTCAGATGTCATTGTGCTTGATTTATAAATATAGACAGTACTAGGGAATTTGGGGGTGGGGGTAAAGAAGAAGTACACAAAACCAGTATTTATATTTTATCTCTTCATTTTTCTTTGTAAGCACCATTTTTACCTAAATACTTTGGTGGGGATTTGTAGAGACTGTAAACAGATTTTATTGATAAATGTTTTAATTTGTTTACAAAATTTCATAGCAATAATCAATAATCACAGAATGATCACTGAATCTATTCATTAATGAGGGTTCAAATTTCAGAAAGATACAAAGTTTTGGTGTCATTATTAAACAGCTGAGAGTGCACTATTTAAAAAAAATAATATCAGAAAGAAAGCACAAAGAGTAAGGAATTTTTTAAAAAGCCTCAAAAGATAAACTCTAGTTTGTTTCTAAGGGGTCTTCCAATGCCAAGGACAGGTTTATTGAAAGTCCATTCTTTACTTTTTAATAACATATTTACTGTAGTCTACAGTTTAACAAAAGTTTTGGAGTTTCAAATCCTTTAAGCATGCTTAGCAGTGACTCAAGAACAAGGTGCACTGGTGGTTAAGATAACTTTTAATACAAAATAACACTCTATAGATCTTTTTATTTAATTATTAACCCACTCCACACCTTCACATTTTTTGTTGCCCTAAGGTTAAAGGACCAACCTGTTTATATATATATATACATCTCTCTATATATATATGTGTATGTGTGTGTGTGTGTGTGTGTGTGTATGTATATATACATACATATATGCATATACACACACACACACACACATATATATAGAGAGAGAGAGTCAAAGAGACAGAGAACAGAGAGAGAATGATAATTTTTGCACCAGTTGAATAATATATACAAAATAAATAATTTTCTAACATGTTTCATATATTATGTTTCCCTTGATTGTTGTGTCCAAATTCAAATAAGCTTCCCATTAATTTCAAAGAATGGATAAGCTGTTGCAATAGATATTCAAGCTATCAAATTTTTAGAATACTTATCTAGGGCTTAAATTTCCTGCTTAGGAAATACAACAGATATTAACATTCATTTTTAAGAGTAGCATTTTTTTCTAATGTTTCTGTTTGGCTGCATATTTAATTGCTCATTTTTATCTGGAGTTGAGTTCAAACCTATGATACTAGAGCAGCACTATATTAAGAGCTGGCACTTTAAAGTTCAGTATTTAAAGATTAACAGTAAATTATAGCACAGACTGCACACTAAACTGCCATCTTGTGAAACAAATGTTACAGACAATCTGTAACCTGAAATATTAATATCTGATGGCTTTGGAGATTACATTAATTACAGCCACTTTTAGAATGCAATAATTAGACTGTTTTACAGTAGCCACTAAGGTCTGTTTATACTAGTAGTTATTCACCTGCTACAAAGCTTCATGAATAAATTAAGTAATCAGCATTACATATATATTCTACTGCATATATCTCACAAGCACAATTTGTTAGTGTGCGTATTTTATATGCAAATATACACACTCTCAAGTTGTGTTGTTTTGAAAGGATAACACTGGTAATTGGCATTCTTGTGGCAACAAAATTTAAAAAAAACATTTCGGATATAAAGGAGGATTATTTGGCATCAAATTTAAGAAATAAAACATAATGATTACTCGTGTACGATATAGGTTTGAATGTGAATAATCTATTTTCCTGATAAGTAATATTTTACTGTGTATTAAATGACTATATTGACTGGAAAAGTTATTATTAAATGCTCTGGAAAACAATTCATTTATATGAACAGATAAGGGCAACTCAATGAAATGGTTATCTGAGCAACTGACCAACCAGTTATGCAGAAAGATATCCATGTTATTTTTAGCACAATTAATTAATATAACATACATTTTAAATATGTTGACCAAATAACTCACATGTGATTTACTGGAACACTAAATATTAAAAAAGAAAAATATAATAAATGGGTATAATAAAAGTCATAGATGGAATGTCAATAACTGACATATATAATAGAAAAAAATTTTCCATTGACAAAAGTTGTAAAGGGTGTTATAAAGCTTGAGATGCAACATTTGTTAAGAGAATGATTCTAATGAGCAATATTATAGCAGTGAATCATGTTTAATTGGGAAAGTCTTATAAACTTTCCCTGATTCTACCACATTTTTTGTAATTTTACTGCAACTGTCAAGCAATTATCACTAGGAAGCTTAATATTAACAGAAAATTTAAGTCTGAGACTTTTAATTCATTGACTTGTCATATAATAAACACCTATGGTATGCCAGGCTCTAGACAGAGTGTTTCAAATCTACATAAAAAAAGAAATACACTGAAATGTATTTTTTGCCTGAACTTCCTCGGTCTCCACTTTCCAATTTACCCCTTGCAAAAACTAATTTCCTATACTCAGTACATAGCCATGGAAGTACAACATTAGAATATACTACATGTAATGTATGTTTATATTAGCCTTTCCACACCCCAGTTGATGTATACACAGCTATACCCTTCTTAACAAGACCCAAGAATCAAGGGTGAAAAAATGGTACCTAAATCTAACCTTTACTTATGTTTTACCTTCTCTGATAATGTACTCTGACAGAAGTTGTAAAGGGCAAAATTCTTATTTCTGATTAGAATAAGAATTTCTGATTAAAATCAGAAATTAAAACCGGAAATCCTTATTTCTGATTAAAATTAAATCAGAAATTAAAATCAGAAATTCTTATTTATGATTAAAATAAGACTTTGTTGATTTAGACTTAAAGTTTTATGTATAGGTAACTGGTCCACTGTATTTATTTGGTAACTGAATATTATAGTGTAGGCAATTTAAATATAGTTTGATCATGTACAGATGCCTAGCTACAGAATTTTATACTCTACCCTTTCACACATGGATTATGCTGTATTTGGTGAATTCTCATAACTTGCTCTGTAAGTTATGCATATTATAGGTTATTCCCATTCACTAATTTTATTTTTGGGTTTCCACTGTGGTCACTTTTACCTACTTTCCTAATGAACAAATATGATATGTTTGATGCAGTTTGAATTATCTGTCAAATGTTTAGAATGCATTATTTCTTTATAAGTGAAAAGGACTTTTGAGGGAAGAATGATGTTATCTCCCAATTCAAATAACTTTTTCAGAGGTCTCATCATGTCCTTGATCAAAATCTCAAGTCCTATTGCACTCATCAGAAACACCGAAATATTTATTGAGCTATATATTGACTCTAGACATTTTTTTTGCAATATGGGTAAGAAATTAATCTTCCCCATATAAATTATGCTAATACCATATATGTTTCAATCATTAAAGACTAAGATTTCACGATAGAATAAAATGCCTGGTTACTATCCTATTTAACTGATAACACTTACTGAAATACTGAGAGCTATGATAGCAAAGAAAGTTGACCAAAAAAATTAAATTTCATTGGCGTGAATTACTTGGACAATTCACATACCACATCCTATTCTAAATAAAGTAACTGTAACTATAATCAAATTATTTGGCAAACGACTCAGTAGATGTATGAAACTGAAGCATTTTCTATTTTTTCATAGTAATATATTCTGATGAAGAAGAGTAATGTGACTGTTGCGTGGAAAGGAAAGAGAAATGATACATTAGAAATAACGTGTTCTTGAAAGGTTGAGCACTTTTTCTGACTGGGTGAAAGTACATGTTTTTGTAAATATTTCTGATTAAAGTAAGAATTTGTTGATTTAGACTTAGTTTTATGTGTAAGTAATTGGTCCACTGTTTTGAACTATTTAGTAACTGAATATCATACTGTAGGCAAGTTAAATATATTTCTTCATGTACAGATGTCGAGCTACAGAATTTTTCCACTTACTTTGTGAGCTTTCATAGTCTGAAAAGAAAAAAGTGAATTTTCATATATCTGCCTACTCTGATCACTTATTGTTTTTTTAGTTACTGAGCCAAATATTGTTCCTAAACTCACTCAACTTAGCAACCATTCCATTGTGTGATTCTATTCAGAAAGGATTGTGGAGAATATCAGATATAAAGGAAAAATGTTTCTCTATCAACATTGTAACATTCTCATAAGTTAAAGAAGATAAAATTTCTGTTTTAGAAGAAATATTCTAAGGTCTCTCTAATTATCATAACCATATTTAAGATAATGTTAAGTTTAAAATCAACAAAATAATTACCACTTTCAGTTCTTTTACAGATATATAGTAGTCAGTGGGAGACCATGGATTGACATTAGAAGGAATTTAGAAAGGGTCAACCATAATAGACTGTATCAAATTAAATGTTCATATATCGTTGGACATGTCATACATTGTATGTATCATTTAGTTTAAATATATTTGATATAATTTTAACATTTATTTTGTGTTCACATTAAATTTTCTCTAATCAAAGCTATAAATTTTATATTTCAGAATATATGAAACAACTTCTAACAGGCTTTTTAGATTCCAGTTATGTTTTTCTAATCAATTCTACAGTTCTGCCTAAGCCTTTTTTCAGAAGTACAATTAGATCACAGTAATCTCAGGCTCAAAAAATAATCAATGATGTCCTATTGCCTACAGAATTAAACTCTTACCTTTTGGGATCAGATTTTATCTGATCTCAACCTTAATTTCCAAAAACATGTTGGATCTTTATTTTGCTCATGCTGTTCTAGCAAAATAAATAGGAAAATGTTCACATATCATGAATTCTTCAGATTTGTAAGGCAAGGTGTTTTAAACCCTGCTTTGAGTAAAATTACCAATTATCTCACATGGAGTTGTATTGGGGGGGTAAATATTAAGAATAATGAAAAGAATATCAGGTAAAAATCCACATCTGCCACCCAGATCTAAGATCTAGTAAGTGCAGACAGCATAGCTTTTTTTTTTTCACTTGTGCCCTTACTTCCAACTTTATATAGTTTTTTTGTCTGCATTTTGTTTCACTAACTACTTACCTTGTATATATCTACTTATATATGAAATATGTCTCTTTAATAGAAAAAAGTTTGATTTTTTTGGACCTGTTGCTTTCTATCTTCAATACAGAGTTTCCATCCAAGTATATGTAAAAGCAGGAGCTTTATCACCTAGTTATCAAAATGGGACTTACAGGTTTCCATCTCTATGAAATTAAGGGTAGAAATAATCTGCAGACTTGCTTCAGAAAACAAGAGTTTTCTCTCTGCATAAATATTGCTATCAATAAAGAATTATCCAAAAGAGATCTAAAACTGGGGTTGGTTTCACAATACCACTTAATGAAATAAACATTTATTAATATAGTATGAACACCTTAAAACTAAGAGTATTGAACATAACAAGCATAAAACTATTAAAATCACCTTGCAAGTACCCTTCCAAAGCCCAAAGCATGTGAGTATATCCCATTGCAACCAACACTTTAACAAATAAGCTCAAAGTCAAAGTTTGAAAATCTAATGAGTTAGTGATCTCCTTTGAGGCAGAGTTTAGAAGATGGAATAAAGCTGATAATTTCTACTCAAATAATAAAAATAACATTAGAATATAAAACTCATCCAAAACAAATACAAGATTTTAATATGTAAAGAATAAAATTAAGGATTTAACAAGTCCTGTTGTATTCATACTACGAAATAATAGCAATTAAAAGGGACATCTACCAATATACACTGCAATTTGAATGGATCTCCATTTAACCTGCTTAGTGGTTAAAACCAACCTCAAGGTTACATGCTATATGATGCAGTTAATTTAACATTCTTAACATAACCAAATTATAGAAATAAAGAACATATTAGTTCCCTCCAGGGCTTAAGGAGGGGAGATGAAAGGAGGTGACTATATCTAAAATGGGTAGCATGAAGAATTCCTGTAGTAGAAATGTTCTGTGTTGACAGTGGTAGTTGTCACACAGATTTACATGTGATAAACTTGAATAGAACTAAATATACACATAGCCAAGTATATGCAAACCTAGTTAAATCTAAATAAGTTTAAGATTTTATTCATATTCATTTGTGATGCATAATGTTTGAAATAATGTATCATAGCTATTTAATATGTTACCATTGGAAAGAACTGGGTGAAGTGTGTGTAGAATCTCTCTGTATTATTTCTTGCAACTAAATATGAATCTATAATTGCCTAAATTTTTTTAAAGTTTTTAAAACTCAAGAAGACAAGGAGTATCTGAAAAATAATGTTTCAACTGCTAAGTATACATTCTGAAAATTTAAAAAACAATTGTTAAAATAGAAAAATAAAACTTTTTCAGTTGTAGTACTGGTTCTATTAAGTTCGTACAAAAGTAATTGTGGTTCTTGCCATCACTTTTAATGGCAAAATGTAATGGCAAAAACTTCAATTACTTTTGCACCACCCTAATAAATCTTAATTCACCTACTTCTATTCCTAAAAGCCATATTGAAAAACAAGATGAATGGGAAAAAAATAAAAACAATAAAATCCTTCAAAAAACATGTTAATTGAAATGATGAGGTAGACTCAGACTAGAGGCCCACCCCAGTGATGTGAAAGCTCCCCCACTCCCAGGCTCCAGGCCAGTCCCTTCAGCATCAGGCTCTAGGCATACTTCCATGGATGCAGGCTCCAGGTGCATTTCTGTCCCAGCCCAGACTCCATAGACTGTCTCAAGGCCCTCCCCAACACCAGGTCAGCTCCTGTGAACCCATACTTCAGACTGCCTCCTGTACAGCCAGGATCCAGACCTGCACCCATAGACCCAAGTACAATTTTACGCAGTAGACAAATATTTCAGGCCTGCCCCATGAACCTAGTCATCAGGTCAGTTTCTCATAAGCCCAGGTGTAGTATGTTTACCTACTGACCAAGACGCCAGGCTGCTTATTGACTCCAGCAGCAAGCCCTCTTGTGGACTTCACAGACCCCACCAGACAGCTGCCTCAGATCTCTGGACAGGCTGACTGATGAAGGGTTTTTACTACTGAAGCTAGTTTCTAAAGACTAGTAAAAGTTCTTCTTTCAATGTGTGGATACCAAAACAAGTTCATAAGAATCACAATTAATTAGGGAAGCATAAAAAAAAAACAAAAGAAAATAAATAAAGCACAAGTAACTGACTATAAAGAAATGGAGGTCTATAATCTGCCTGACAAAGAATTCAAAATAATTGTCCTAAAGTAGCACAGTGAGCTACAGTACACACAGAAAGACAACTAATCAATGTCAGGAAAACAATAAATGAACAAAATTAAAAGTTCAATAAAGAGGAATTGTAAAAAAGAATAAAACGAATTATGGAGTTGAAAAATATGACAGAAAAACTTGAGAACTTGAACAGCAGACTCAATTAGACAAAGATCAATCAGTGACCTTGAGTACATAACATTTGAAATTACTCAGAAGAACAAAAGGAAATTACTCAGAAGAACAAATGGAAAATAATAATGAAAGCCTACGGAATTTATGGGACACCATCAAGCAAAACAGTATACACATTTGAGGTCCTAGAAAGACCAGAGACAAAGAAAGGCAAAGAAAGATATTTAAAGAAATGATGACAGAAAACTCCCTATATCTGGAGAAAGAATGAGAACAATCATCTGAAAACCCAGATCCATAAAGCCCAAAGAATCCTGAATAAGTTAAACATGAAGACATCTTTACCAAGATATATTATAATCAAATTCTCAAAAGTCAAAGACAGAGATATTTAAAAACAGTATGAAAGAAGCAACTCATCACAAATAAAGGAACCTTTAAAAGACTATAAGAAAAAATTTTGAGGCAAAAGATAGCAAGTCTTGAAAAGAATATGGATAAAAAGGAAGACTGATACATTGTGAATGAGAATGTAAATTGATAAAATGGAAAATATTATGGAGTTTCCTCAAAAAATTAAACATAGAATAATTATATTAACTAAATAATATTTAATTAATTTAATTTTAAAGTTACAATTAAAAATAGAATTACATCTATACATATCAAATAATATTCAACATCTAGAGAAACAGCTCTTCTATCCTACAGTTAATGCAATAGAGCCAACATGCTGGGACATACCCTCAAAAGAAAGAACAAGCTCTTGCATTTTCTAGCTCCTACTACCCAGAAAGAGGAACATGACTTGGTAGGACTGTTTGGGTTTTATAGACAGTGTACATCACAAAGGGAAAAATTACATCAACTTATTTGCTGAGTGATTTGAAAAGCTGCAAGACTTAAGTGGCATCCAGATTATAGCATAGTGCTACAAGTTCAACCTCTAATGTAGGTTACCTGCCACAAAGACCCTAAGACCATATTGCCTCAAACTAGTGGAATGATCCGACAATTTTACTTCTGAGTATATAGCCAAAGAAAATGAAATGAGTATCTCAAAGAGATATCCAAACTCTCATATTTATTACATTATTATGCACATTAGCCAATATGAGAAATCAGCCTGTGCCCATTGCTGAATGAATGGATTTTCAAAATATGATATGTATATCAGTGTAATATTATTGAGCCTTAAAAAATGCTGTCATTTGTGATAACATGGATGGACCTCCAGGATGTTATGCTAAGTAAATAAGCCAGGCACAGAATGACATATGCTGCATTGTCTCACTTATATGTTCACTCTAAAAAAGTTGAACTAACAAAGGCAGACACTAGTGGTTTACAGGGGCTGGGAATGAGAATTTAGGAGTGGGAAAAATGGAAGATGATGGTCAAAGAGTAGAATGTTTCAATGTACAGCATGATGATTATAGCTAATAATACTGTATTATCCATGTGAAATTTGTTAAGGGTAGTTCTTAAAATTTGTTGTCACAATTTTTTTTTTTGACCGTTTTAGCTGTTTATTCTGAAAAACTTGTCTAGCATTCAAAGCACGGACAGTTTTAGCTGTGTATTTTCAAAAAGTTGTCTCTACCTGCCATAGCTCTTGAAGTCAAAACGAGTGATCTGTGTCCCCTTGAGTTGAGCATTCTTTTCGTAAGAAAGGATTAAGTTCTATTTGAATTCTGGAAAACTGCTTCTCATTTTGTCAATCAACTGTCAGTTTTGTGTGTTAATTTCCAGGAGAGGTAATAGAGTCAATCCAAAATCAAAGGTGTATTCAACTCCAGATTGACAAGTCAAATCAAGAAAGCAGGCACTGAGCCGGAAGAGGTATCTTTTCCCACTGGGCCTTAAGGCCCACATAAATCCCTGTGAAGGAATCGGGAAACAGAGACAGAAATGGACTCGCCTAAGGCTTGTCACTTGAATGTGCCTGGCAGTCTGACTGGCAGAGGGCTGGAAATCATAAAAGGTAGCTATGTGAGGTAATGAATGTGTTAATTAGCTTCATTATGGTAATTGTTCTCAGTGTCATATGTGTATCAAAACATCACATTGTATAACTTAAATACATTTAAATTTTGTCTGTCAATTACAACTCAATAAATATGGCAATGGGGAAAACTTTCTGGCAGGAAGGAAAGAGAAAATTAAGAGACCTTTCTGCCAGTGAATGATCCAAAAAAATCCAACTTATCAAGTACTAATAATCTAAAATAAAAGATTTCTTACACATGCATGTAAGCATTATATATAGAGTTTCTTTTAAAATAAACATTAGCTCCTCCCTCCCAGAAAAGAAGCACACAATAAAATTTATCCTGAAATAGAGGAATATTGGGCTCCAACAATCCAACATAAATTTGAAAAAGTAAAGCAATTACATATATGATGAAACAACCCCAAGCAAATACAGGAACTCAAATAGGCTATCAACTAGAGTTGGTGTCCAGAACATAAAAAATGTGAAATAGAAATTGGAAGAATTTAGAAAATAAATTGAAGGTAAAATTACTTCCGAAATAAGGATTAAATTACAAACGCATAAGAAAGAATAAATCCCATGAAAAGTTCACAGAATGTAGTCAGAAAACAAAACCACAAATAGATAGAGGAATAATACCTAAAAATATTCAGATAGAATGTAATTGTTACAGACACTGCTTGTACCTTCTCCATTCATTTGTTCTTTAACAATTGGGTGCATGCCAACCACACTTTCAACTACCAGTATCTCTGTTGCTATTTCTGAAAGCTTTTCTTTTTAAGTTTCTGAAACTTTCTTATCCTACGCATGTGGTAGGCTTAAAGTTTGAGAAATATATTAGCCCTGAATTACACTTGATGGGCTGTAGCAACACAATTACTTCACTCTGACATGTGATGATAAACTGGGATATAACACCTATGGAATCCTGTATAATGTGTGTTATACCAGTTTATCATCACATGTGAGAGTCAGAGGATTACTTATGCAATGTCTCCAGTAATTGTGACATATGGGAACAATGACAGTTCTAAGAAATATGTAGTTGGTCAATTGTTGTTGAGTAGCACTGAAGCCCTGATGAAAGAAAATAATAAGCTCAGGCCAGTCAGCTATTAACTCAAACATGGTGTGAAAGTCAAATAGCCTTTATCACCCTATAAGCAGATCCTGAACTTCTGCATCTAAAGGCAAGTCTGTGCTAAAATGCTCAAGTCCTGAGTGTACGAATATAAATGCTATAAATAGGTTTAATATAGAGCATTGTTACATCTCTTATGATAAAGTCAAGGCAACAATATATTAGATCAACACCAAGGGCGAAATTTTAATATGGAATAACTTCAGAAGTATTGTCCTTGATCTGGGAGATAAGAGAATAATTTATTATTATTATCATTATTATTATACATTAAGTTCTGGGATACATGAGCAGAATGTGCAGATTTGTTACATGTGCTATGATGGTTTGCTCCACCCATCAACCCATCATCTATGTTAGGCGTTTCTCCTAATGCTATCCCTCCCATAGCCCTCCACCCACTGACAGACCCTAGTGTATGATGTTCCCCTCCCTGTGCCAATGTGTTCTCGTTGTTCCACACCCACTTATGAGTAAGAACATGTGGTTTCTTGTGTTAGTTTGCTAAGAATGATGGTTTCCAGCTTCATCTATGTCCCTACAAGGGAATGAACTCATCATTTTTATGGCTGCATAGTATTCCATGGTGTATATCTGCCACATTTTCTTTATCTAGTCTATCATTGATGGGTATTTTTGTTGGTCCCAAGTCTTTGCTATTGTGAACAGTGCTGCAATAAACATACATGTGCATGAGTCTTCATAGTGGAATGATTTATAATCCTCTGAACATATACCCAGTAATGAGATTACTGGGCCAAATGGTACTTCTGGTTCTAGATCCTTAAGGAATCACCACACTGTCTTCCACAATGATTGAACACTTCCACCAACAGTGTAAAAATGTTCCTATTTCTCTACATCCTCTCCAGCATCTGTTGTTTCCTGACTTTTTAATGATTGCCATTCTAACTGGCATGAAGTGGTATTTCATTGTGGTTTTGATTTGCATTTCTCTAATGACCTGTGATAATGAGCTTTATTTTATGTTTGTTGGCTGCTAAATGTCTTCTTCTGAGAAGTGTCTGTTCATATCCTTGGCTCACTTTTTGATGGGGTTGTTTGTCTTTCTCTTATAAATTTGTTTATGTTCTTTGTAGATCCTGGATATTAGCCCTTTGTCAAATGGATGTATTGCAAAATTTTCTCCCATTCTGTAGGTTGCCTATTCACTCTGATGATAGTTGCTTTTGTTACGCAAAAGCTCTTTAGTTTAATTAGATTCCATTTGGCAATTTTAACTGTTGTTGTCATTGCTTTTGGTGTTTTAGTTATGAAGCCTTTGCCCATGTTTGTGTCCTGAATGGTATTGCCTATGTTTTCTTCTAGAGTTTTTATGGTTTTAGGTGTTACATTTAAGTGTTTAATCCATCTTGAGTTAATTTTTTATAATTACATTTTTAAAAACTGCAATAACAGGCTAATAAGGACCGAAAGATACTGGAGTAACATGCATGGGAAAAAAATTCAATGACAGACCAAAAGAATGGCATGATAGTGGACCTCTTTCTCATTCCCAGTATTAAGCATCCTGGCAGGGATATCTGAGAAAATAATGGCCTATAGTAAATTAGAGATTCTGCCGTTGCCTCGACATAATAGTGAGGGATAGGTTCAGAGATACAGGTATGTTAGAACAGATTGATCCCATCAGACTAACCCAATACACTATCTTTCTAGAAGAACCTCAAGAACCTTATTGCACTAAAGCAATAAAGAATGTGTTAGTGAGAGGACCATCAACATCAGTGAGAAGTTCAGTAATACCTTCCTCTGTGGGCAATAGCTGATTGTAGGGAAATTTTTTATTCTGGTTTTTAAAAAAACTTGATTTGATCATGTCGGTTCTAGAATAGCAGAGAGCTATTGGCGAAAATTAACTATGAAAGATGAGGAAGACATTAGTAGTGTAAAGAACTTGGCAGAAACTCCACACAGTATGTTTTCTACCATTTAGTCCTCTAATACCGTGGAATTGTTTGAGGTAATATGGTCTTGGTGGCAGGTTACTTATATTAGAGCTTGAACTTGTAGCACTATGTTATAAACAGAATGCCACTTAACTCTGTCAGTCTTTAAAGTTACTCAGCAATTAAATTGAAACAATTTTGCAATGTTTCTTTTTGGGATGTATACGCTCTATAAGACCCAAACAGGCCTACCAAGTCACGTGCCTCTTTATTGGTGGCAGGAGCTGCAAGATGCAATAGCTTTCTCTATCCTTTGAGGAGATGCCCTAGCATGTTGGCTCCATTAGGTTAACTGTAGGATAGAAAAGTTGTTTCCATAGATGTTGTATGTTCTTTGAACTAATTTTAGGGTGGTATGTCCCTGTTCCGTGAAATGCTTGTGTCGCCGACTCAGGGTTGAAAGGAAAAGAGTTTTCGCTCATAATTTATCCCTGTGATTTATGTGAGAAATATAAGCTTCCCTTTCCCCTAATTTTTGGCCCTGATGAACCTCTCCTGGTTCTCAGAGGAATACTTCTTCTATCAGAAGACATGCTAGGGGTTCCACTAAACTTATCTTGAAAGTGATCGCCCAGTCATTTTGAGCTTCTTATAACAGTAGATCAGGAGTGGAAGAAAGAATTTATTATGCTTACAAATGTTATTGACCTTGGTTATTATGAGACTAGGACCACTGCTACCTGAGGGCAGAGAGAAGTATCATGGCATTTGAAAGATCTGGTGGTGTGCCTGTTGTTGCTGACATGTCCAATAAAACTTTCAATTAATTAAATGTTACTTAAAAAACCTTCAAGTAGCTATTTATGAAGAAAAAAACTGAAATGATTAACTATGTAGAGATTGTTAACAAGTATACATCATTTAAGATGCATACAGCTGCAAGTAATAGAATCCTCTTTCTAGTACTGGTTTAAGCAATAAAGACATTATATATTTGCTATAACAAAAGCCTAGAGGTAGGCAGTTCCAGTATTGTTTCAGTAAGTCCATAATATCATATATAGGGGATAACTACATCTACGGGATAGTCTTTTAATCACCTGTTTCTGCCTAATGGTTACAATATAGTCACTGTGGGTCTAAATATCACATCCTTATATTATCTGGCATATAAAGAGGTAGAGAAGAGACAGAGTCTAAAATCTTGCTTATTGTGAGGCATTATCTTTACCATGTACCACCTCAGCAGGCTTTCCTGCCTACCGTATTAGTCAGAAAAGTGCTAATAGATAGACTGCATATCACTTTCACTTTGCAACTAAATCACATATGAAAATTGACTTTTCAAGTAACTACTAGTTTTGATTTGGAATACACAAGGGATATCTTTTTGACAACTAGGATAAAAATGGTCTTAGTTAAGAAAAATAAAATTTGTTTCTCAGTCAACCTAAAATATTTTAAATATAGTCTTACTGATTAAAAATTGTGATACTAAAGGAAATAAAATTTATTAATATAAATTTTATATATGATAAGGCTAAAAATAAATAAGATGTTTGTGGGAAAAATAAAGAATGGTTTCACTATGGGTCTCTTCCATTTATTTTTAAATTAAGCAATGAAACAGTCATTTTATTAGCTGAACATCATCACTTGTAAGTAGTACAAGGTTGTATGCCCTGATTATCAGATGTTAGTAGATCTTTAAAGATAAGATTATGCATATATCTGTAATTTATGCAGAACAAATATAAAAATAAATCTATAATGAATGTTTACAACATCATCATATTTGATTTATTTAATATACACTTAAAATGAAAGCATTTTAATTGCTGCTTCTCCAAGCAGATTAGCTCTTCAAACAAACTAATGGAAAAAGTCTTGAGATTTTATTTATGCCTACACTTTTTACTAATTAAGACACTTCTTTTATTAAATTCCTTGTGTAATAGTTTAAGCAACACTAAAGCAACAAAGGCATTTCTGCTATTAAATGTAAAGTTCCTAGCCTAAGTATCTGCCTAATTTTACTTTACACATTAAAAAAAAATAGCTATTAGGAGTTTTTAATCCTTGTCTGCCTGCTTTATTTCAAAATACATGTCTGAGGTTTTTATACCATGATACATAGAATGTTATAGACTGCCATCAAGTTAAAATGGATTTTAAATGCTCCAATGAAGACTATGAATTTTACTCTATAAGTAATTGTGGGAATTTATGAGAAATTCCAATGATTTGGCCAATTTACTCATTTAATGAAAATGTATGTGGCATAAGTAGATATTGTAGCATAGGAAAACATAATGCATTGCTAAAACACATATTCTTTCACTGCAATATACAGTTGAAATGGAGTTGCATTATTTTTTATAGAAACTGTGCAAAGGCTATGACTTTCCTAAATGTATATGTCTCCTGACTTCTCTAGAAGAATGTTCAAGATTAAAAAAAAAAAAATTGCATTTCTAAATGGTTGGCAGCATATTTTTTAGAAAGTATTTTCAAAATATAATTTAAAAACTAACTTAAAAGCTGCTTAGAGATTTTAAAGTATTGTTTTCTGTAACCTATGAATCTGGTCCTTCATGTCATCTACTTGAGGAGAAATTATAAAAGAGGAAAATAATGTTGCTTGTAGTAAATCTTAGATTTTGGAGAGGACCAAGGTGGCCCTTCAATCTTGTGAAGTTCTGCATCCTAGTGATCTCTCCTTCGATCTTTTCAGCTGTGTAAGTTTATAGTTTCCTTGAAAGGTATATTTGTGCAGATTCCATTTTTCTCTCCCTACCAAAATTCTATCATAAAAGGTCCAATTCCATCCCTAGAGAATAACTCTATACTGAAATATCACTACTTTGAATTTCTAGATGACCTATTTTTCATGTATTTATCTTATACTTGCTGATTCATACATGTCAAGGGAGTATTTCACAGCTTAAAGACTTTGGGGAAAAACACATATAGAGCAGAATAGACTCCTACCATTATTGGAATTCACATAGCCTCAAAGGATAGATCAGGTAGCATAATGAGAAGTAAAGAGAAGGATCTAGAAGAGGTAATAAAATATATTGTACTGTGATTTTCCCTTATAATGGCTTGAGTAAAGTAAAACTCTTTGGTATTTGTTTTTTTCTTTCTTTTTTTTTTGTTGAAAATTTAAAATTAAATAGGTATCTTATATTTTATTTTTATTAAACAATGCTTTTGTAGTCTGTTCTGAGTATTATTACCCATGGAACAGAATGTACTTAAGTATTTTCGGCCTTTTTGACCTTTACTTAAGATTCAAGCCCTGGAGAGGAAAATACTTCATCTGCCTTTCATGAAAGGTATAATCCCTACTTAAGAGCAGACAGAGATTATACAAGAAATAGATTATAACCAAATGAAGACAAGGAAAGCCTTCAAAGGGAATCTGGATACTGTTTATAAGAAAAAAAAATTCTTGCAATCCAGAACTGTATACATGCATGTATATATTATAAATGTGATCTATATTTTGCATAACTAAAGTTACATCACCTTTTTTATATTTATATGTTGTAGAACATATGATATACATGTTAGATAACACATTTTATACAAAACATGATGTATGTTTTACAAAGTGGATGTTGTATAATACCACATTTATAATATCTGCTGTAAATAAATATACAATATAAATTTTTCTATGTACATTAATATGTAGTATGTGTTTTAAATACATTACACAGTATTTGCCTATTATTCTACATATTATAGAAAATAGTTTGTATATGCTATATAACATATCTGTATACCATATATGATATTGGTTTTAAATTTGAGGTAATTCTCTGGTTAAGTTTTTGCTCCGTTAGAATTTAAATATTAGTAGACATTAATAATTTCTTATTTACTATTATATTTCCCACAAGAAAGAAGTTAATGTGCTTGGTAAAAATAGATAACAAAATGTTCAGTGAGTTCTCATTTTTTCAATAAAGTCTATATAGAATGTTTACCTTTTGGATCTGCTAAATTTTATGTGCTTTATACTGCATTTAATTGATGCTGAAGAAATTGCTTTGTGAATAGATTAATTTCATTCAACTGTAAATTCAAAAACTCCTTTATTGTTCCAAACTATTATAATTTAAAAATAATTTTCTTAATTACCACTTTCAATTCCATTTCAAGTTAAAATATACTGATAGTTTGTTCTTCACTAATTTTTAAATTTGGACTCATTATATTTTCAGAATTACAATTGCACATTTAAAGTAATTTCAATTTTAACGTTTTGAGAGTTATGTTGAGTCCCTTAAATGCATCTGTGCAGTAATCCAATCAAGCTTACAAATGCATTTCTGGAAATTCCTTAATGGGCTAATAGTATTAAAAAAGCTTAATGAAAAAAACCAGTGTTTAAAGTTATCTAAAATGAGATTTTTAAATAAATAACTAAAACCACTTTAGTGAAAAGCTATTCAAATTATTATTTAAAATCAAAATAAAACACTCTTACTCAAATTTAATTATGATTCTGCCATTTTCCTCCCTCAATGTATTGTGCTAAAGGTTTTAATTGATTAGCCCTCATTCAATTTACTATGTATTTGATTATAAGAATAGATCATATTAAAATAATTACCATGGTAATTTTTATGAAAAAAAAAGATTACATTTAGACTAACTATAAAATCAAAATAAACCACAGAGATGGTGGAATATATCTTCAAAGAAGACTTTTGTACCCCAATTTTTATGTTAGTTAATTTCAGTTTTCTGAGATGGCAAATACTTTACTCCAAATTTAGTTATATTTTGCAATCTTTTCATTTGTTGTATGCAAAAATTACTATTTATTTTGTATTTTTAGTGATTTATAATTAAATAGTAAAGTATAATACTCCCATTTTACCAGAATAAGCCTGTTGAAATTTTAAAAATCATAGCTCAAGAATCAATAAAAATGCATATACAAATGAAGAATAAGGTTAAAATGAATCAGAAATTCAGGAAAGCAGACAGTGGGAGAAGCAAAGACAAAAATGATACATAGAAAACACAACACAGCAGGGGTTGGGGGGATTGGGGAGGTATTGCATTAGGAGAAATACCTAATATAAATCACAGGGTGATGGGTGCAGCAAGTCACCATGGCATGTGCATACCTATGTAACAAACCTGCATCTTCTGCAAATGTATCCCAGAACTTAAAGTATAATAAATTAAAAATGAGGAAATATAAAAAACCACAAAATAATATTAGAAGTAACTCAACACATAGCATTAATAAAAATAGATGCTAATGGATTAAACAAAATAAAATTAAATTAGAAAGTAAAAATGAAAAAATAAAAGAAGATATTCTCTATACACATATATGTGAAACATGTAACTAAATAAATCATGTGCTAATGAGCAAATCAGAAGCAATTTATAAAACGTAGAAGAACACAAAGCAATGGAAATAGCACATGCAAGGATTTGTAGGGAAAGTTATAATTATCATTATAGGAATGTGTTTATTATGACAGAAGGAAAGCCAAAATCCAGAATCTGCACTCAGGGCTGACACACATAGTCAAAGTGTCATTTCACACCATTATAAGAATGTTAGGAGATGGGAAACTATGTCTAACTGATCATGTAGCAATCAGAACTAATGATGAGGCTAGTGACTGGCTGGGAGTAGGAGAATATTTGGTGGGAGGTTTTACCTTGATACCAGGAAGAATATAAGAAAATGAAAAAAACATCAGTCAAATTAATTGGCATATTTTTATTTCAGCTAAGTATTAGGGAGGTAGTGTCTCCTCTTGAACAGTTCAGCCTGCGGAGCTAACACATTGCTCAGCTATCAGTGTTAGAACACAGCAAGATAGGCCAAACAGAAACAAAAAGGTGTGTCTTGTAAATTATAGAAAATTATTTTAAAAAAATACATTTTAGTTTTTAAAATGACTAAAACTACAAAGTCTAAGGATTTCACTCAAGAAGCTATGCCATAAACAAGGTCAACCGAAACTAAGGATAAGAAAGGATCAATAAAACCCAAACTGATTATTAAAAAGATATTAGAAGAATATGGTACCTGAAGTGTACTGTGGGAAAAGAGCTTGTTAGAAAACATCTAGAAGTTATAGAGCGAATGTAAAAAGTGTCATTTAACTTTCATGGCTAAGCACACAAATACAGAGTGAATCAATTCTAAAACTAAATTAATAGATAGATAGATAGAAGTGAAATCCCAGATGCCAATATACAAAGGGGGAACAGAAATCAGTGCAAGGTTGTCACTAGAGCTAGTAAAATTGTAGCAGCAGTAACATAATTTTCTTCCCTAATCTACTGTAAGTGGTTGGTTAATAAGGAGAAGTTTTCTAGTAAGAAAGGACATGATAGGGTTCCTTGGTTGTTCTGTCTTTCTTAGTCCACCATTGACTTATTTCATATTTAAAGCAAATTCTGGTTTAACAATTTTGCAGGGAAAATAGGAGAAAATCATGGGCTCACATAAGGTGAGGATATTGATGTGAAATCTTCACGTAGAAGCATCATTAAAACTCAAAGCATTTAATAATGTTTTTAAAACTCAAAGCGTTATTAAAACTCTGAATAGAATAATCTGAGCTAGACCAAAACAGAAATAATAAACTTGTAGGCCTCACTGATCTCTGGATAGGTGAAATGAAACGAAAAGTGATTCACCAAGAGAAACTCTAAACAAAGACCTGCCCTAACTTCAGGTCTGGGATTCAAATTTCCTTTACCCATGTCATCCTTAGGGCAGGCTTTACTGGTGAGCCACTGTGCAGGTATAGGACGTGAGACAAGGGTCCTACACTTGGTTTAATCTTCCGTAGTTGCCATCTATATATTCTTAAGAATTTTGTGCTTGAACTTGTGTTGTATAGGTAAAGTCCAGCCTAGAGTGAGTGTGTGTCTTCAGTTCTTTGCTGCCATATTCACAGATTGCATTCTCAAAGATCCTGGAACACAGAATTCTAGTGGTCCCAAAGTATATGGAAGGTAAACAAAACTCAAAACAAGTACAAGGTAAATGTGTCACATGTATAACTGGATAAGCAGGGGTGCTGACATCCCTGACAGGTTAGGTTTTTCATTCAAATCAGAACTTGCTATGAATACAGAAAGAAGTCAATCGTAGTCTAAGAAAGAGAATCATGGAACCCTATCATGTCTGTTACCACTAGAATAACTTTCCCCTATTAACCAAACACTTACACTGAGAATGAAAACATGGATGGAAAAGGAAGAATAGAGTTTTCCATGGTTTCCTTTTACATCAGTTCTTCTGCACTCATCAGTAAAGCAAACATACCGAGATTCAGTAGACCGTGTGTCTATCACACAGTAAAATAAAGACAGCTGAGTTTCTCCCACTCCCAGTATTTTCACTTTTCTGGTAAGACCAAAATGCATACGTATGTTATAAGCTACCTAACGTGAACTGCATAGCACTAGTGATTCTACACAGAAGCTTTAAATACTTATGTTTGCATTTAAAACTGGCTTTGCAAAACATAAAGATAAATGGCTAAATTTATGTTAATAATTAAAAATTTTAATCTTTATCCACTTATAATCACATTAACTAGCATTAAGACCAAAGGACAAATCTAGAGAGAGACTGTGGAAAAATGTAAAAACATTCTGTGTTATTATATTCAATGGTGCTGTTTTTCTGTTTTGTTGTTGTTGTTGTTGTTGTTGTTGTTGTTGTTTTGTTGTTGTTTTTTTAGCAATGAGGCCGTATTTTTTGTACTAGGCCCCATAAATTATGTAGTTAGTTATGGTAGTCTCTAAAACCCTCAAAGACTAAATTAACCTAGGGTTACCAGCCTAACACAGTTTACACTGTCCAGCTAGGGAACTTAAGGTAGAAAACCAGTCGTCAGTTATTAATGAAGAGCGTAAGTAAATACATAGAATAGTGAAAATACAAGCAGAATCATCAAGGGATGCTCAATTGTAAATATTTCCTTCATCAAGTAATAGTTAAAAATAATATTCAAACAGCAAAGAAGAGAAAACATTCTTTCAAATAAAAATCTGAAAAACAATATTGAACTAATAATTTTTTCTTATCTAATAGTTTAATTATAAAAGTCTTAAGTTATTTTAGCAGCATTTTACTGTATACTGATCTAATCATCAGTGAATTAGCAACAAACACAGATATTCAAGGTCAGGAAACAAAAGCCTAATACCACAGTTAAAGCAAGTTGCCACTTCATGTTATATGAGTTTGCTGTTTGAAGATCTGGGTAAGAAAAATACAAAAGTCAATAGAGGATAGTACATTTATTGAACGTATTGAAAATATTCAACACTATGCTAAAAGCTACATATTGCATCTCATTTAAAGCTGCCTTAGTTACAGTAGTGTGTGTGTGTGTGTGTGTGTGTTTGTGTGTGTGTGTGTGTGTGTAATATTTATTGTTGCAAATTAGGACACGCAGAAAAAAGGTATGCATAGAAGAACGTATACCACATAAAATCGCATCACACAGAATTAACCATTGTGACACCTTCCATGTAATATCTAGCAATATATGTGCATAAAACTTGTACATGTCAACTACATATATTTTACTTCAAAACTGGAATTATACATATAGTTTCATAGCATGAACTTGTCATTTAGGCATAATACCATGATTTTTTCCCATCATTGATTATTACTTGAAAAATGATTTTAAAGATAGCACAACATGCAATCTAATATATAATATATTTGGCTATATTTGTTTTATGGAGTTTAAAAATTAACAACCATATATATATTTTAATTGCTTTAAATTTTGATTATTACTCAAAATCAATCACTAATATTAGAATAATAGAATTTTTAAATTTATAAAAACTCTCCATAAATTATGGCTTTTCAAAATTATTCAACTCTTAAAAATTACTACTATTTATCTTTTTATTTATGGCACTTGACAAAGAGTTTTTAATTTTTGAATTTATTCTCTTGATAATTTCTTTTTTTTTAAATTTTATTTAAATACTCTAAAAGCTCTTATGGCTCGTTAGACTATTTAAATATTTAAAAATTTTTACAATGTAATATATGAGTCTCTGAGGTTTGTGCTGTGAGTTTTGTAGGAATAGGAGTAGAAAAATCAATAAATAATTCATTTATGTATTGCTTAGTAACTATTAGATTAATATACGTTAAGGTGCTCCCATATTTATAGTTCTTTTAAAGCTATCTGTTATATTTCAGGGATTATGATGGCATGGCAGAGCTGAATTATGCATAACTTGTACCAAAACATGGTTCTGGAATAGCCTCATTTTAAAGATAAAATTCATTATCATTGCACAATTATATAAAAATAAAATTAAGAACAAAGGGAAAACACTAGCTTATAAAACTTCTTCTCAGTAACATTCCATAATATAAAAAACTGAGCAAATTTTACAAATTATTTGATAAATAAAATAGGGGAAGGTAAAAAAAGAAAGTTTAATGTATTTGTTATAGCTAATGGAATAACTAGTTAATTATTAAAATCAAACACAAATAACAGAGAGCATTGGTATAAACATTAAAGGCTTCTGTAAAGAGATATAAATAAACAAAGAAAGTAAGTAACTAAGAGCATATGAACATTAAAATTCTTAAAAACCACCTGCATTTTTGGGTGTTTAAGTGTCAAGAAACTTTCAGCACTCATATGTTTCTGTGTGTATGTGTGCATGCACTTGTGTTTGTGTATTACATCATGTAATCTTCTGATACCAAAACCCGGCAGAGACTCAACAAAATGCTTAATATAGATGTTATCCCCTTTTGAATATGATGAGAATGACGAAAATATAATTAGGTAACTTACCCAGTACACCACAGCTTGAAAGTGATGGCTCTAGGAATCAGATCACAGGCAGCACAGCTTCAAGAACTGGTGCTCATAACCAGCACAAACTGGTGCTATTAATGGGTGCAAACTCCCTGTAAGAGAAGAGTTAAAATTACAGTAATTGCTATTTCAAACAACTTTATTATGAAAACGTTGTTTTTTCTAGTCAGCCATACATGGCTCTGTTTATAGTTTGTCATTTATTAGCTATGTTTGCTTAAATATTTACCTGATTCTACAAACTTTCGTTAACTAGTCTTTAAAATAGAGAAATAAGAATACCTCATTCAAAAGATTAGATATGGAATAAGGTAACTTATATATAATGCTAAACAGTGTGCAGAGCATCTAATAATGCATGTGATGTTTGGGGAACAAAATACTACATCATGCAGTATGAGCCTGAGGTGCAGTTTTTATTAGGGAAACTAACATGCCAAAAGTCAGCAAAAGAAAAGATCTGACACTCCATTCTTTCATCAACCTACTGAGAGGAATAAAATGTTCTGGGCAGTGCTAGACATGGCATGATGCTGTGCTCCAAGTAGGAGACCCTGCACTCCCTAGTCCATCTTATAGTGTGGAGGAATAGAACAGTCAGTAAACAGTCAAGGCCCTGGTAACAAGCATCAAGTTTAGGAGCCATGAATGCAGACAGTTTAGTGAAAATGCAAAATTTAAATAACTGAAATGATTCGACCTATTGCTACAAATTTACCAAGAAAAAGTAAAATCTTTCATCTTTTTCTCTTTTGGTATGCAAAAACTTAACCTCATCTCATCTTAGAGTAGAACCAAGCCTTTTTTATTGCCCATTTATGTTTAAAAATATCTAAAACGTGTTCCTTTGTGATAGTTCTTATAAATTCTTATTGTGTACTGCTAAGAAGGAGGATAAAATGTATTATACACATTTATTAGCAGCAAGCTAAAATGGTGCTTAAAAAGAAATGACATAAGATGTAAAATGCATTTATAGGAGAAAATAAAATATACAATCAACAATAATAAAAATAAGCATACGAGGTGTGGTAGGCTGTGGGAGAGGTATTAATAAAACCAAACTTCAAAAATTAGTTTGTCTGTGATTGATCAAATACAAAGCTTTAAACCTAATTTGCATATTGCAAAGTATAATTATATGAAACACGACTCAAACGCAAATATGGTTTAGGTTAGTTTGCAATAAAGAAATTGAATTGTATAGTTTAAAATATATTTTGAGAAAAGGCAAAATCTTTTTGATTCAACAGCCAACATTATTAAAAGGCTATTACTAATCAGGTAAGGATTCAAAACTAGAACATAAATAGTGCATCAAATGTTCAGATAATGTCTGGAAATTCTTCCCCTTATAATTATGCTGAAGCTAAAAGAGAGATTATAAATATTTGTTTTGAAATATAGAACATACAGCTATTATAGAATTAATGTGCTTATATTTCATAGTGAAGTTTTCTTTCAGTACAAAGGCTTAATAACTGAGATACTTATTTTAATATCATTTGCATTATTAAAAGGATTTTTTAAATCTAAAGATGAAGAAATTAGCTTAACAATTAGTCAGTGGATTCAAACAACCAAAGCAGATAATTTGAATACTTTTACGTAGTTTCTAAGAAAATATTAAACAAAATCATGTCTTTCTTACAAACTGGTTTGAATTCTTTTAACAAAAATAATTATGAGCTTTAATGAACTGTGAAGATGTCCTGTTGCAAGTGGATTAGAGGACACATTTGTGTATTACTCTTAAATACATAGAAATATAAAAAGAGGCCTTTTATTTTTCTCATATAGCGTTATTAGCAATTATCTTAGAATGTCTGAAAACAAATATTATCTAAGCCTCAAAAACAATGCTAGTTACTATTTCAATAAAGAATATGAAAAAGACAAATTAGAAAACACAAAATGAACAATCCTCTCTTAATGAAATTATATTATGATTCAGAAGTTTTTCATTAAAAACAAAACAAAATGGAATATAAAAGATTTTCAGGAGATGGAGATATTAGAGGAGTAAAGTGATACCTTAATGTACATATAGAAAAAATTATATGATGAATAATACAGTTACATCAAGAAATGATGGAAAGAGTTTAGAAACAAAGCAAAAGGAAAAAAAAATGCACTCGAATTTTAAGCAGAAAGGATTTCCACTAAACTGGTAAAGCTTTAGTTCCAAGGCTCCTCATTTGCCCAGGCCTCTTCCCACGTCTCATAGCATCTTTTGGATTTGTCACTTGGCAGTCTGTGGCAGATTGGAAAACTTTAGGTTTGATGAGGAAACTTAGGTATCTGCCCTAAATGTTAGTGTGCATGTTTGTTTATACACTGAGAAAAAGAGAAAAAGCTAGAGAGACAAACAGATGGTTAGATATGAGAAGGGAAGCAGAGACAGAAGGCAGGGTAGAGGACTGATTATCCACACTGGAGATATTGCAGCCTTGTGCTAGTGTTTGTTGTTGTTATTTTGATGTTGTGTATTTTTCTTTCTTCATTTTTAAAACTAAAACTACTGTATGATCCATTTTTGCTATTTGTCTTTCTCCTTTTCCAGCTAGAATGTTCTTAGCTATTTTATTTCCACTCTAGCACTTACTGTAGCAAATTAGACAAGTAAAACATTGGGATAGAAAATAATTTCTTTAATTTATAAATCTACAGAAGTTGAGCAGTTTACTTCTTTTCAATATCTGAAAGGATGAGGAAAAGAAATAGAGTACAGCTAACTATTTATTTATATATGTTATATATGAGCTACTTGCTCATTTGCAAAGACTGCTTGAGTTGATGTTAATGAGATTTAAGAGTTACCTCTGTGCACTTGTATTAATTACCTCGATGTTTTCTACTGTTACCTGGCCGTTTTGACCAGTCTCTTAGAGCACAGCCTTACTCTCAGTTCCTAAAATAGAAAAACTTGCACGTCATGTCACTGCATAGAAATGGCTTTCCTTAATAACGAGTCACCAAAACTTGGCTAATGATGTATAGAGAAGTGTGGTATTGACACATACAGATATATCTCCCGTCTCTGTTTAGAAGCATTTTTTTTTTTTTGCTGGCTTTTAAAAATTTTGTGTAATAATGCTATTCAGTAATAATTACCTTAAGTTTGCATATATGCAGCTATACCAAATACAACTAGGCTATATCTAAAATGAACTATTCAATAAATTTGAAATAAAGAAAATAATGTTAGGTTTTACTACATTGCTTTAAGACATAAATTTTTGAAGTGTTATCTCTTTTTCATTACAAGTGAATCATCTGGACTGAAGTTACCGATGTCTATGAATTTAGAAGTCACAAGCAAAACATTTAAGTCTGTTTTCCTTCTGGTTTTTAATAAGTGTGTGTGGCATTTTGTCTTTATTTGCCAACATCTAAACTTAGGCAGGGTTTAGTTTGAGAAAAAAGATAAATATTAATGTAGTCTACTGAAGGAAATGTATTCTTTCACTTAATTACTCCAGGCGAAAATGACTATCTACAAATATTGACATATTTATTCTTCTTTTACATCAAATAGTGAATGATCTTTTGGTAGCTCACAAAAGGAATAAAAAACCTGACCACTTGCAACATTTCATCCCATAATTCTGTTTTGTGCCAGAAGACATATATTCCATGTCACGTTGCGATATTTAGCGCTTTCCAAACACATCTTACACATTCTCTATCTAGGCATTTCTATGAGCATTTTCCTCAGCTTAAAATGCCTTCTTATACAGCACTGACCTATTGAAATTCTGCCTTTCTTCTTTGGTCAGCTAATATATTACATTATTTGAAGATTACTTCCACAAGCCCTGTGGTTAGCAGAATTCTCTGGGAAAAAAAAAAAAAAAAAAAAGTCCCCAGTTCAACACCTGAATCCAAGACCTCTATGATGAGAGAGAGCACCCTTTGATAACATTATATTTTATGGCATAGTTGACTTTAAGAAAGGCAGTTTATGCTAGTAAGCCTGATCTAATCCCATTCGCTCCTTAAAAAGCTGTATATTTACTCCAGTTAATGCAATGAGGAGGAAATCAGAAGTATTTAAAGCAAAAGAAAGATTACATCCAGTTTTTAAGTTTTGGATGGAGCAAGCCAAATGCTACTGAATGTGGGCACACATTGGGAATGCCAGCTAGGAGGTGAGAGAGGCCCCAGCTAAGAGCCAGCAGGGAACTGAGGACCCTATTTCTACAACTGCAAAGAAAACATTCTACCAACAATCTGAATGAACTTGGAAGTAACTTCATCCCAAGAGCTTCAAATAAGAGCCCCTTTAAGCCAGCATTTTGATTTTGGCCTTTGGAGACCCTAAGCAGAGAACCTACCCAATTTCATGCAAACTTTAGTCTTATAGAATCATGATATTATAAATGAATATTATTTCAAGCTGCTAAATTTGTGACAAGTCGTTATGCAGCAGTAGAAAAATAATACTACCGCTTCCAAGAACAATTAAGCTCTTCAAACCTTCTTTCAATGGAATTTGAATGTGCTTCACTCAGTATATTTCTCATTTTATTTACTTTTTTATGCATCTCTTTCTTACTTGAAAGTTGTAAGGTATAGGAGATACACCTCTATTTATATTCCGCTTAGAAGACATTACCTAAAAGTAGATGTTTACTTGAGAGAATATTTTAATAATCTTTCTCCTTCTTACTTTCTGCCTTTCTTTCTCTTTTTTCTTTCTCTTTCTTTTTTCTCTTTCTCTCTCATTCTCTCTCTCTCTTTCTCTTTCTCTCTTTCTCTCCTTCTCTCCTTCTCTCCTTCTCCCCTTCTTCCTAACCAAGCCTCACTTTGTCACCCAGGCTGGTGTGCAGGTGGCATGATCTTGGCTCACTGCAACCTCTGTCTCCCAGGTTCAAGCAATTCTCCTGCCTCAACCTCCAGGGTAGCTAGGATTACAGACATGAGTCACCATGCTCAGCTCTTTTTTATTTTTTTAATCATTAGCAGCGACAGGGCTTCACCATGTTGGTCAGGTTGGTCTCAAACTCCTGACCTCAAGTAATCCACTTGCCTTGGCCTCCACAGTGCTAGGATTATAGCTATGCCATGATGCCTGGCCCTGGATTTATTTCTATTAACTTCTTCCATATTCAATGTTGCCTCTAAAAGAAAAACATTCAGGATAGTCTCAAATGGCCAAATGGGTAGAATTCAAATATGTCCAAATACACTTCTTCCATTTAATATACCCAATTTTGTACAGGATCCACGTGTGTTATTGAACCACAGATTTAAAAAACTCAGAAGTCACAATACAACAACAAAAAATACAACCAATTATAAAACAATATAGAGCATTTATTTATATAACACTCACATTGTATTAGATATAATAAGTAATCTAGAGATAATTTAAAGTATATAAGGGTTTATAGGTTATATGCAAATACTATGCCATTTTATATAAAGGATGTGAGCACCCACATATTTTGTTATCTACCACTGGTAGTCCTAGAACCAATCCCCTGCTGATAAAAAAGGAAACATGTGAATCATAAATATCTTTTTCAAAAATGTTACTTCAGAGTGTGTGTGTATGTGTGTGTGTACGTGTGTGTGTGTATACTGGAGTACCTCGTATATGTATGTACTCTTAACATATAGGAGTACCTCAGAAATATTGAGAGTTCAGTTCCAGATCACCAAAATAAAGCAAATACGGAAATGAGTCACACAAACCTTTGGGTTTCTCAGTGCATATAATGTTATGTTTATATCATATTGTAGTCTGTTAAATATGCAATAGCATCATATCTAGAAAATGTACTAACTTAATTGAAAAATACTTTGTTGCTAAAAAACTATAACAACCACCTAAGCCCACCCTTCTGCAAGTTGCCATGTTTTTGCTAGTGGAGCATCGTGCTTTCATGTTAATGGCTGCTGACTGATCAGGGTGGTGGTTGCTGAAGATTGGGGTGGCTATGGCAATTTCTTAAAATAAGACGACAATGAAGTTTGTGGCATTGATTGACTCTTCCATTAAAGAAATATTTCTCTATTTGACAGTATTTTATCCACAGTGAACTTCTTTCAAAATTAAAGTCAATCCCCTCAAACCCTGCTGCTGCTTTGTCAACTGACTTGATGTAACATTCTTAATCCTTTGTTGTCATTTCAAGAATGTTCACAGCATCTTCACCAGCAGTAGATTCCATCTCAAGAAGCCACTTTCTTTGCACATCTATAAGAAGCAACTCTTCATTCATTCAAGTTTTATCATAAGACTGCAGCAATTCAGTTATATTCATAGATGCCACTATCACTCTTACTATTTCAACCACATCTGTAGTTACTTCCTCCAATGAAGTCTTGAACTCTTCAAAATCCTCTGTGAGGGTTGGAATCAACTAACCATAACCCTAATAAACTCCTGTTAATGTTGGTATTTTGATCTCTATTCATGTATCACTAATACTCTTAGTGGCATCTAGAATGATGAATCATTTTCAGAAGGTTTTCTTTTTCTGCTCAGATCCATCAGAAGAATTATTATCTATGGCAGTGATAGCCTTCCAAATGTATTTCTTCAATAATAAAAATGAAGTCCATAAAAATGGAAGTCAAAATTACTTCTTGATCCCAAGGTTGCAGAATAGATGTTGCATTAGCAGCCATGAAAACATTAATCTCTTTGAACATCTCTATCAGATTTCTGAGAAGACTGATAGTAATTGCTCGAAATGAAAATCTTTTTATCTGTTACACCATGTACTTGATATAATGCATTTATAGTTATCAACTTTAAAGACCACATTGCTCATTCCTCTTCTAGCTTCATGAAAGTACCTATGTTATGCAGAGAAATGCCAGATATAGGTGGTGGGAATGGAGGCAACAAACCACATTGCCATGTATCTACCTATGCAACAATCCTGCATGTTCTTCACATGTACCCCAGAACCTAAAGTGCAATCAAATATATATATATGTATAACTATGTTATTAACAACAATCAGAATTTTAATGATTCCCTGCATAAAATATTTCTGAATTATTGTCCAAGATTAAAATAATTCAGAATATTATATATTTAATATAGATTTAATATTTAATAATTAAAATATTAAATATATGTAATATTTAATAATTAAAATATTAAATATATGTAATATTTAATAATTAAAATATTAAATTATTTCAAAATATTTATAAAGACCATAAACATACAGGATGAAATATCAGAAAATAAAGCTTTTGAATTACCAATATATATAAGGAGTCTACAGGCTCCATTTTAATTTCAACAAATTTAGATATTTCTACAGTACAAATTGCCTTTTACATGTCTTCCACATTCTACACTTTCTCTCGTTTTCTTTCTTCCAAAGTCCTACAAGTGTTTCTTACAAGATTTACTCCTTATTGTATTCATCTATTTGCAAAATGAAGAATTAGAACAACTCTCCAGTAATTGTTTACAAAGAAGAGTGGTATTTAGCTTCACAGGTAAAAACACAGGCTGAAATGCTGAACTGCTTAGTTTTCAATACCCATTCTGCTTGCTCCTACCTATGTAGATTTGGTCAAGTCACCAAATACCTTTATATATCAAGTTTGGCAAATTTTAAGTGAGAATAGTAATATCAATTATATAAGGTTAAGTAAGGATTAAATAAGAATTAATATATCTAAAGCTTTGAGGGAATTACCTGACATATAGTAAGAACTGTGTAAATGACAACTCTTATTATCTGTATTATAGAATGTTATAAAGTGTCCTTGGAGAGTATCTGATACAACTTCTTTGTCTTAAGTGGAAAAAACTCATATCACAGGATGAATAGCTGAGTAAAAAATAGTTTCAGATCTCACAGTCTTTGCTTTGATTAAGGGATCAGCCATTTTCTTATGGTAAATTATTTAACCTGTCTACTTTTCCATTTCTTCATCTTTAAAATAGTATTTAGAGTGTTGTTAAAGTTAGATGATATAACTTAATTTATCAGTATCACTGTAATATAGAAGATTTTAAGCAAATTTAACCCCTCCCCCACACTTTTTCTTCTACCCATTCTTTACATATATTAGGATATCCAGAAAATCCAATCTCTTTTTAAATTTTCACTGATACTCTTTCTGGGAAATGTAATGAATTCTAATATAATTTATCCTACGAAGCAGGTGACACCCACACTTGACCACGTGTTTCACTTCCAGAACACCTACTTGGCAAATAGTCATCCATGGTCATTTTCAGACTGACAGACACCAAAAAAATGTATTGTCTTGCTGCAAGACACATTACCACCCAGGCTCTTGTAGTTTTTCATTTCAAATACTGCATTAAAGTAATTACTGGATCTTTCTTTTCATTTCAATTTACACACTGTAATAATTCTTTTGGATTCTGCTTCAAAGGTGAGTTAAATATCAGACTCCTTACTCCACCTGAGTTTTAATTCTGATTACGTCTTTTGCAAAAGCTCTTCATCTGACCTGTCTCATACATCTTTTTTATGAAATGTGAATAAAATTTGAACCTACTTAACAGGATAAGACACTTAGTACACTTACTGGCACAATTTAAGCCCAAAGTATATTTCTTTTTATTTATAATTATTGTATTAGAATTTCTGGTGTTGATATCACCAAGAAACTATTGACTGAGAGGAACTTTGCTAAGCTCTGTAGATATAGAAATGACATATAATTCACCTTAATATGTTAGTAGAAAAGTCTAAATAAATAAATAAAAGCACACCAAGGTGAAAGCGATAATTTACTTAGATAAAAGAGGAAATAAAAAGAACATTTTCAAAGTGTGGTAGAGTTTTGAAAGGAATCTTGAATAGTAAACTTGAGTGTAGAGGTCAGCAAATATGTCAGGCAACAGCATGATATGTGAAAAGGCCGCACATTTACAAAGCCTATTGAGAACCATTTTTTAATAGTTAAACTTAGCAAAGTAAAATTCCATTTGGATGTTGAGTGAGGTTCACTTCATGCAGGAAGTCTCCTCTTATTGTCAGACTGATTTAGGCCTCCAGTTACTATCTTACATTTACCCTACTGTCAAATCATTTGTACCATACAGTAATTACTAAAAAACTCAAGAGCAGGAACTGTGTTACTTTCAGTGCTATATCCTCAAACCTAGCGCATATTAGGTGATCAATAAATATTAAAATTGATAGCAAACAACCATAATTAAATTAAGTTTATAATTAATATTTTTATACTTCTGTATTAATATATTTACTACTGATTTAATATATATAATTATATATGCACACATTTATACATTTATTATATGATTTGATTATATTTTATATAATTAATTACATAATTTGTTTTGTCATTTTAGTTTTAGCAAACTATGGTCTCCAGGCCAAGTCAGGCCATTCCACATGTTTTTTTTAAAGGGAACAAGGGATAAGAGTGATTTTTCTTCCAGATGAACATCTTACAGATAAACATTTCTATTCGAATCAATAATACAAAATACAAAATATAAAATCCAACTGGGCAATATGTCATTTCCACTGAAAAAAATCTAATCCCACTCTATTGTTAGTAGAACTTCATTATAAAAATGTACTACATTATTATTATATTTTATTACTGTCCACGAAATGAAAGATTTTATTTATACATAACAATTTTCATAATATACTCAATTTTTACTCTTGGCTTGCAAAGTTCAAAATATTTACTGTCTGCCTTTTATGGGAAAAGTTTACTAAAACATACTCTACCAAATAATGTACAATTTTAAATTAAAGGATTATTAACCAAGTTATGGTCAAGATTAACGGAACTAACAAGGGAAGATAAAGCACCCATTAGGAAACAAAAGAAGTCATTATCATCTCTTGGATCTACAGGTCAGGGAGGAAGACACTTTCAGCACACAGTCGGAATTGTAGCAGTGCCAGGAGTGCAACTGCCTCACAGGAACTATAAACTTAATCAATTCGGCTACTGGCAAACCTTTTCACAGCAGGTAGGAATAAATATTCTGACATCTCTGCAGACAAAGATATGATGATCTCTCTCTCCTGTCTTCCCCAGTCTCTCACAATGCTTCCATTGGCCATAGGTAGTCTGAGAGCAAGGGAGCCCAAAGTTATTGAGTCCATAGAACCCAGTCTCTCAAGTCAAAGAATATGTTCAAATAGAGAATTGCCAGCCCAAAATGCAAAACACTAATGGGCATTTGTACATAAGCATATAGAATGCAGAACAGAAAACTGAACAGAACAGAGATTTTATATTCTGTAGGCACTTGAGTGGTTGTTGAATTTATTGATCAATATGAGGTTTACAGAGAAGATTATTTCCAGTTAGAAAAGGATGTGGGTTGAAAACCAAACCCTAAGAAATCCAGGCATTAAATGAATAAAGAATAATAGCTTGCAAAGAAGTAATAAAGGGAAAGACATATTGCAAGCTAAAAAGGATACCTCCTAAAATTATTATAGTAATTTCCTAAATATTCATGAATTAATTGATTGCTATTTAAACAAAACAGCTAAAAAGGGAGAAAATGTATACATTCAAACATCTTCAGCTCAAAATGTGTATGTATATTAATGTAGAATCTAATTTCAAAATAGTTTGCAAATTCTGACATTCATTACCACCATTATAGTTACCATCCTACAGTAACCACATGCAATGCTAAACTAAGCTGCTACCATTGTCTCCAAATTTCCACATGTCCTCCTACATTCTATTTACTCATCACCCAACAGCCTGAATAGACTTGTCATATGCATTACTTCACACGTCTGCTCAAAACCATTTGAGACATTCTTATCACCCTTAATGTAACAATCCAAACTTATTATTATGGTTCTTTCTCAAAGAAGAATCCTTTCCTGAATTTCTAGATAAGATGTCCATGTTCTACTGCAAAAGTACTGCAAGTAAGGGAATCCATAATCCCAAGAGGAAATAACCTATACCCATCAAATGACTGTCTTTGAGAAATCAAAACAAAATATTAGAGTAATTGATAGTGCATTTCTCAAAGTCTAGATTTTTACTTCTTAAATACTATTATTTACATCAATTACATCTTAAATGTTATCTGATCTAATGCACAGCTATAAAAAACATTTCTCTAATTCTTTAAGGCCACAGACTAACTAAATACCAACTTAATATAAGTTTCTCAACAAAGCCCATCGATATCTTTCAGTCTTTAACCTCTGAAGTCAGATTTATAGTGACATCTCACCTTCCTCTAAGAATGATGAGCAAGCAATGGCTTTAAATTAGTCTTAAACAAAATGCCCACCATAGTTATTTTTCCCCCCCAAACCCAGGAATTCTCTTCCACAAGTTATTTATCATCTTCTTCCAGATGCTGACATCCCCATCAATTCACAAATGTCAATTTCCTCAATTTGGACATACACATAAGTTAATAAATCAGTGTATTTCTCACCAGCCACCTGGTGATACATATATCATACAGAATCACTTTCTACTGCTTACCAGTCTTGTAAGCCCTCCTTTGCCTACTAAATGAAGTCTAAAGTCCTTGTTTTACAAGACACTTACAACATTTGTGCAACAGACCTTTCCATTTATATCTCCTGCTGCCACTTTATCATTCTGTTTCTTATTCTCTTACTTTTCAGAAAAATAATCACTCATCCATTCATATATTGAATTAACACATTTTTTTAAGTTCAGAGTAAGAAGCATGGCATGGTATCTGGGGACTGCGGATCCAGTAAATATAAACACCCTTCCTGCCCTGAAAGAGCTTAAGGTCTAATGAATGAATCAGACTCTAAAGATAAAAACATGATGAGTGTTTAAAAGAGCAAGGACAAGATGTTTTCAAAATTTTTAACATGGGGATATAAATTAGACACTGAGGAAAACCTCATTGTAGAAATTTTCTTATTTTGAGTCTTAAAGAACACGTAGAATTTGGCTAAATTTAGTGCTTACAGAATGGGAAGAAACAATACAAGAGAGAAAATTTTGTGCTGTTATTTTACTGGCTTTCTCTCCTGTCTATGTACTTAGTTCTTACTTAAATGTCTTTGTGACCCATTTCAGGATGTAACCCTCAAGTTAAAGCTTTCTCAAAATCTCTGAATAAATTTGTCATCCTATTCACTGTGTATTGCCATTTATATAATCATTAATCACCTACTCTATGTTTTCTCCTAGATAGTTTCTTCAGTGAAGAATCTTATACAATACTTTAACCTCTCCAGCATTCCTCCCGCTTACCGTAGAATCTAGTAGGTTATAGCAACATAAGTTGAATCCTGAGATAATTGAGGCCTAAAGAGATTGCCTTACCAGCCTAGAACAAACAGTAAGTTAATGCAAAGTCAAGATTAAACATGAGTCTTCTAGTTTTGAATTCTGTTTTTCATCAAGATTTCATAAAGTGATTAGTTTTGAGATTATTGCTTTAATTTGCTGAGCTCCTGAATTTAATTATGGATAAAGATTTTTGAAGAATTGGAAATGGAACAAACAGCCCCAGCCACTCAGGTACATTCCTGGGGAGTCACTGAGGTCAGAAAACACTGCAATGAAACGATCATTTGTCTCCAAGTCTTCCTTCCTGTTGCAGACAGTAAACCTTTCTGCATACAGTTAGCAGGTCATGGTGAAAAATATTTGGATTACTTCTCCCAACTTCATTCCACTCTCATTCTATTCAAAGATAACAGAGTTAGAAATAAATACCCGGATTAATTTGTAGCTAGGATACAAAATGTAAATTAGAATTTGCTAATTAGATGCACTTGTGTGAAAATTAGGCAAGAGAATGGCTGATAGAATCTTTCAGATTCTGCAGGAAGACAGATAATCTCTGGGAGAGGTGAGCCTTGCCCAGTCAACAGGGTCGTGACTGTGGCATATGCAAGGTGGACATTTTATTGACCTTGGGTAGTAGCAGTGATGGTGGTGAGACCTAAAAGCCAAAGGTCTAGTGGCAATGTTCTAATTTGCACTCCTTATCCCTTCCGAGTCCCTGAGTTCATCATTTTTTGCTAGACGTATTTTGGGCAATTTCTGTTTTCTGCACATTCCTGACTGATGGAGTGTTCAATAACATTTTCCAGCAGATTCGCCTTTAGAAAATCTTAAGTATTTTTATGTCTTTGTTTACTGCCTTGTGTATTGTCCAAAGCTGCATGCTTTATGTTAAAATAGATAAGATAACAAGGAGATTCATTGGATATTCCCAAGGGGCTAACACCAGGCAGGAAACTAAATCTGAACATATTTGATGATTAAGAGGAATTTCTGTGGATTTAAGAGTAATCTTCAAATGCATAAATAATTGGTTAATCAAAGTCAGTTTCATAATTTCCCAACTGTTTCTAATTTATTAAGCTCTTCAGATACTTTAGCATTTTAGAATCTTAGCAATGCTTCAGAATTATTATGCACTTTTTTGATCTCTAAATATAATACTTAAATGACATTGAACATCATTAGAAAATAGTCTCCTACGGCTCCTTAAATGCTGAGTCAAAGGCAGGGAAGTTATGAAAAATAAATTAAGTAAAGCCAAGATGTTTACTCTCAAAGCAGGAGGTACTAATCTTGTGACAATGCTCTGTTCCACTGGCATTGTTATTGCTGCCACACGGAGTGATTGATGGAGATTTAATCATTTTATCTAATGGCTCCTGGTATCAGAGAATGATATGTGCTACAACACAGTTTTTAAAACATTCCAAAATTTTCTCAATGTAAGAAATCAGGTACAGAGCTGCAGATGTTGCTTTCTGTTTCTTATCTCTATAATCTGAAACAATTTGGGGATCCATTGATACTGATTACACAGAACATGAGGATATATACCTTTATTATAGATGACAAAAATTGCAATTGATTATTCCTGCTGATATATTACAATATTCCTAATCACAATATTAGGTTATTTCTAATGACATTTAATATTAACAACTCTTAACTATATGTTTTAAGTGGTGAGTGTTTAAATGAAACAAGATAATTGCACCTATCTGTCATTACACGTTTTAATACTAAGCTCCTGTAAGCATAAGCAATATTTAAATTACTTTGGGCTGAGTGTGGTGGCTCATGCCTGTAATCCCAACACTTTGGGAGGCTGAGTTCTGGGGTGCGCAAATGAAAGGATATTGTGGAAAGGTTGGTCAATGTGCTAAAGCAATCAGTGTTTGCTAATTGGCACTTAGTGAATTAGGGTCCTCCCTTCTCACAGAGTCTAGGAGACAGAGCCCTTATGTTTGTTTGTTTTCTCTGAATCTAAGCACAGAAGAGTAGATAGAGTTCTTAGATTTCTTGACGATATCCTTTCAAAGGAAGTTCCCAGGTCTTTGGAAAAGACATTCTTGAATTTTAAAACTGGTAAAGGGCTGGGAGAAGGCTTCCATCCCCAAGGGGCAGAGAAAGACTTTGCAATTGCAAGCTTTACTAAGTAAATGTTCTAAGAAAAGGGAAATCAGGGGCTGATATGGAAAAATCCTGGCTGAAGCTTAGTTCAGCTGAAGAGAACACTATGACTCTCTTGATCACTAACCATTGGGAAATAAACTGTTAATGAACTCAAAAAATTTTATTTGCTAAACAAGCTACAAAAATGCATATTAAATTATGTTTCAAAATTATGCTTTAGCGAGTCCACTGATATTTCCCTCTTGGAAATGTGTTTGTGATATTTTAAGCAATTTATGATTTATTTATTAAGTACCCTACATTATACTGACCTATTAAGAATTTAAGGTATATAGCAGTTTTGTACTTCTTTGAACAATTTGCAGATCTTTAATTTATCTAATTTTCATTAACATAAAATTCGAATTTGACATTTGAATATTGAGAATACATATTCCATATATTTATTTTCTACTAAGTTTATATTATTTATTCTGAAATTGTGCTTTTGCTTTAGTACATTCACACTTTCTCTGGGATTCAGTTAATTATTTATTAATGACTCTTTGCCTTATCAGTATGCCTTAATCTGTATATTCACTTAGTTTTTAATCTTTTCTTACTGAATTGTCTTAATGTTCTGAGACTCTGCCTTTTGAAACTGTAACTACAGGTATATATTTATCACTTTTACTTCTTTTGTGTAACCTTTCCAGCTGTTTCTTCTTCCTTAAAATATTGTAGTGAAAGTTCCAGTCTAATAAATGTCTTGGACAAGGATCAGATAATGTTTATTTTCATTTTTTAAAATTACGTTTCCTGTTAGTACTCTCTGTAATACTCAGGCTGGCAATTCTACATTTCAAGGTATTTTTAAAATGAACTTGCCATCTAAGTTTTCTCATCTCTACAATCAAGGTAAATAATAATATGATTATTTGATTAATTTGACCTTGACAAAATGTACTGTTTACATTTGACTCATCAATGAAAATTCTTGTTTTTTCTTTAAATTATTTCAGAAAAAAATAATCAATACTGCTGAGAAAACTATGAATGTATTTTTGAGCTTCCAATAATGCCAAAGTGCTATGGTAAGCCATTTACATACCTCACCTCCCTTGGGTCATATCATTGAATTATTATATTACTAACTTATAGCTTTCTGACAGTATTCTCATTTATGGTTAGAGTTTTTGGTAGTGATCTTATACTTCAGAGTGCCAAAAAATCATGTTACATTATTTGCAAAATGTTGGTTTTCCAAACCTCACAAAAATGATTTAATTCAATATCTGGAACTTAGATATATGCATTTTTTGCTTGACCCTAGGTAATTCTGAAGCAGATGATCTTCTAAACAGACATTGAGAAAAACAGTTCTGAAGGAAATAATTTAGGGAAAGATTAGTTCATGAGCTCTCTATAGACTTGAGAGAAGTGTAAAGAATAGCATAGCTGTAATGTCATAATCTTATGAGAAATAGTCTATTAATTTTTTTTGAAGAAAGAAAGAAAATAGAGAAAGAAAAAAAGGAAGAAAGGAAGGAAGTAAAGAAAGAAGGAGAAAGAAAGAGAAAAGAAAAAGAAAGAAAGAAAAAAGAAAAGAGAGAAAGAAAAGAAAGAAAGAGAGAGAAAAAGAGGGAGAGAAAGAGAAAGAGAGAACCGGAGTCTTGCTCTATTGCCCAGGCTGGAATGCAGTGATGTAATCATAGCTCAGTGCAGCCTGAAAATCCTCACCTCAAGCCACCCTTCCACCTCAGGCTACCCTACCAAGTATCTGAACTACAGGCATGCACCTCTGTGCCAGGCTAATCTAAAATAAAAAATTCATTTTCTTTCTTTTTTTTTTTTTTTGAAAACTGTTTTCTAAAGTGACTGTCTTGTTTTATATTTCCACCAGAAACATATGAGTTTTGCTCCAGTTGTCCCATATGTTCACCAGCATACTGTATTATCAGTTGTTTTATTTTAACAATTCTAAAAGGTGTATAGTAGTGTCTTAATTTGATTTTATTTTGCACTTCCCTAATGAGCTATGATGCTATCTTTTCTTTTTTTGTGATTATTTTAATTTAATATAAATTAATTTAAACATTTTATTTCTCAATTGCACTAATCATGTTTCAGAGGCTCAAAGGCCACATGTAGTTAGTGGCTATCTTATTGGATGGCACAGATTATCAAACATTTCCTTTATTGAAGAAACTTCTGCTAGACAGTAGGATGCCTTAGCAAAGTCATGAATTCTTTCACTTCAGAATACATGGCTAATCTTCAGTAAGAATAGAGGAATATTATAAGACTACAACATTTAGTCCTAAAGCATTCAAAGTCCAATTTTCTCATTCCATGTTACAGTTACAAACTTCTCTAGTTCTGATTTTAAAATTACCTGACCATATTAGCTATCTCCCCAACTGAGCTGGAAGCCTTTTAAGAATGGGGCCACTTTTTATCCAATTTGCCAGTCTGTCTTTTGATTGGGGTATTTAATCCATTTACATTTAGGGTTAATATTGATATGTATGAATTTGATACTGTCATTTAAAGCTAGCTGGCTGTTTTGCCCATTAGTTGATGCAGATTCTTCATTATGTTGATGCTCTTTAAGTTTTGGTAGATTTTTAGAGTGGCTGGTACTGGTTATTCTTTTCTATGTGTAGTGCTTCTTTTAGGAGCTCTTGTAAAGCAGGCCTGGTGGTGATGAAATCTCTGAGTACTTGCTTGTTCACAAAGAATGTTATTTTTCCTTCACTTATGAAGCTTAGTTTGGCTGGAAATGAAATTCTGGGTTGAAAGTTCTTTTCTCTAAGGATGTTGAATATTGGCCCCCACTCTCTTCTGGCTTTTAGGGTTTCTGCTAAGAGATCTGCTGTGAGTCTGATGGGCTCCCCTTTGTGGGTAACCTGACCTTTCTGGCTGCCCTTAGCATTTTCTCCTTCAATTCAACCCTGGTGAATCTGACGATTATGTGCCTTGGGGTCGCTCTTCTTGAGGAATACCTTTGTGGTGTTCTCTGTATTTCCTGGACTTGAATATCGGCCTGCATTGCTAGGTTGGGGAAGTTTTCCTGGTTAATACACCGAAGAATGTTTTCCAGCTTGGATTCATTCTCTTCGTCACATTCAGGTACACCTATCAAATATAGATTAGGTCTTTTTACATAGTCCCATATTTCTTGGAGACTTTGTTCATTCCTTTTTACCCTTTTTTCTCTAATCTTGCCTTCTCATTTTATGTCATTGAATTGATCTTCGACCTCTGATATCCTTTCTTCTGCTTGGTCAATTCGACTGTTAAAACTTGTGCATGGTTCGCAAAGTTCTCGTGTTTTCAGCTTGATCAATTCATTTATATTCCTCTCTAAGTTGTCTATTCTTGTTAGCATTTCGTAAAATCTTTTTTCAAGGTTCTTAGGTTTTTTTGCATTGGGTTAGAACATGTTCTTTTAGCACACAGAAGTTTCTTATTAGCCACCTTCTGAAGCCTGATTCTGTTAATTCGTCACACTTATTCTACATCAGGCCTTGTTTCCTTGCTGATGAGAAGTTGAGATCCCTTGTAGGAGGAGAGGTATTCTGGTTTCAGGTGTTTTTGGCCTCTTTGTGCTGGTTTCTTCCCATCTTTGTGGATTTATCCACCTGTCATTTTTGTAGTTGCTGACTTTCAGATTGGGTCTCTGAGTGGACGTCCAGTTTGTTGATAAAGAAGTTATTTCTGTTTCTTAATTTTCCTTCTAACAGTCTGGCTGCTCTGCTGTAGGACTGCTGAGGTCCACTCCTGGCCTTACTTGCCTGGGGATCACCTGCAGCCACTGCAGAACAGTAAGGGTTGCTACCAGTTTCTTCTTCTGCTTTTTTTGTCCCCGAAAGATATCCACCAAAAGTTGGTTTGAGCTCTCCTTTATGAGGTGACTCTTTGGGTATGCGTGGACCAGGGAGCTCCTTGAGGAGACATTCTGTCCTTCATAGGAGCTCATGTGCTAAGCTCATTCAGAGCTGCTGTGTGATTTCCCCTGCAGTGACCCACTGCGCCGGCTGAAACAGTGGTGCTGAGATTCATGGCACTTTTTTGCCTGGGAATCTCCTGGCCTGGCTCACTGCTTCAGTCCTGTTTTTAATCAGCTGAATGGGCGACTCTGCCTTCCCAAAGCTCCATTTGCCAGCTAAACGGGCACCCAGTCCTCTGTATTTTGTATTGAGAACTGCCACGCTGGGGCGCTGTCAAAACAGCTGTGCTGGCCAAAAGAGTTGCACTGGTGACCCTTGGGGCTCCTCTGCCTGGGAATCTCCTGGTCTGTGGGCAATAAAAATCCATCTGGAAATGTGGCTTCTACTCACTCTCTCTAGTCTATTAATATTTTATTTAGTGTTTATACTTTTCAAAACTACTAATAATATTTTAATAAAATTATTTTAAAATTTCTTGCAAATTAAGAAGCCATATGTACATGTGCTTTATTCCCTACACATTTTTGTGTCTTTAAGATTATTTAGTATCAAACACTGCCACAATTTAAAATTTTACCTTTCATTAGTCAAAATCAAGACATTTATTTTTATATTAATTCACTTTTTAATTTCTTTATATGCATCCTGGAAAAATGTCTTAAGATTAATTTCACATTCTTTGAGATTATCATGTGTTCATCTAGGTAATTTGAAAATAGTATGGTGATGTGTGTGTGTATAGGCCTGTGTGTATATACTTGCATGTGTATGTATAAGAGTAAAGTCATTTGAACAATAAAAATCAGTTTCAGTTTTTCGATTTAATTATTTCCATATCTCTTTCAAGTAGACTTAGCTGACATTCACTGAACATTTTCAATGATTCATACTTTCTGCTGACACTTTTTTGTTGTTGTTGAGACCAATCTAGCTCTGTTGCCCAGGCTGGAGTGCAATGGTATGATCTTGGCTCCCTGCAACCTCTGCCTCCTGGATTCAAGCAATTATCCTGCCTCAGCCTACCAAGTAGCTGGCATTACAGGTGCATGCCACCATGCCCAGCTATTTTTTTAGTAGAGACGGTGATTCACATTAGCCAGGCTGGTCTCAAACTCCTGACTTTGTGATTTGTCCACCTTGGCCTTCCAAAGTATTGAGATTACAGGTGTGAACCACCACCCCCAGCCAACTTTTCTTATTTTCCAGTGAGAAAGAAATTTTTAAGCAAGAGGTTTGCAAACAATTCATTTCTATTACGGGAGATGTATCTCTGAGAAAGAAAGAAGATCACATAGCATGTTTACATATCTGTACCAGATGACAGTCTACTGGAAAACACACTAGTAGTATTTGCTAGTAGGAAATTTCTATGGAATGCTTTTAGTAGTTTGTACCTAGTTTAATGTTGCTTGTGGTAACCTGGAATGTACAGATTTATACACTCTGGAAAATGTCATAAATGCTATGTAACTATATATTTATAAAATGTGGGCGTTTCATGATCAAAATGCTTATTTTCTGTTTTGAAATGTAGATGTGTGTGTATATATATATATATATATTTATATATATATATATATATATATATTTATATATATATATATTTGGGAATTAACACATTTATTTGGCCAGAGTACATTTGGATATAGTAAAGTAGGACCTGTGGAGCTGACTTAGTAGTTCTTTCTTTCTTTCTGCTTCTCTGGTGCCTTGTAATTACTTTTATCAGTGAGGCATAATGATGGCACTGATTTGTGTGTTTGATCTGAAAATTTAATTATTTGTGTTTTATCATTCATCATACATGATTTCTAAACAAAATAGGTGTACTTTTACCTTCCAATTAATCTTAATATGCATTGTTAATCTGAGTGGTATCTTATACTAAAGAACTATATCAGGCTAAATATACATACTTATTCATATGTATCTATACATCTATCCCCCTATATTTATAAATCTTTGCCTTTGTCTATATTACATTCAGATAAACATAAATATACATCATTCATTTATAATGTCTACACTTATATTTTATATTATAGATATATAAATGCTTTATTAATAAAAATGAAATATACCAACTAAGTAGATGTTAGAAGCAGTCTTTGTTTGATAATGCATATTTAGACACTGTTGACTTATGAAAAAATTTGAAGACTTTACAAATTTGCAACCCCAGAATGCAGTATATATGGCAGGGCCATTTTTGGAGACTAATACAGTTACCAACCTCCTCCTCTTGCTAATGGAATGTTTTTTTAAAATATATATTTTATCACGTTTTAGGTTTTGGGGTACATGTGAAGAATATGCAAGATTGTTGCATAGTACATACATGGCAATGTGGTTTGCTGCCTTCTTCCCCTGTATCTGGCATTTCTTCCCATGTTATAACTCCACAACTCCCCACCCCACCGCTGTCCCTCTACTTGTTCCCCTCCACAGATCCCAGTGTGTGATGCTCCCCTGCCTGTGTCCATGTGTTCTCATTGTTCAACACCTGCCTGTGACTGAGAACATGTAGTGTTTGATTTTCTGTTCTTGTGTCAGTCTGCTGCAAATGATGGTTTCCAGGTTCATCCATGACCCTACAAAGGACATGAACTCATCTTTTTTAATGGCTACATAGTATTCCATGGTGTATATGTGCCACATTTTTCCTGTCCAGTCTATCATCGATGGGCTTTTAGGTTGGTTCCAAGTCTTTGCTATTGTAAACAGTGATGCAATGAACTTATAATAGATCGATTTATAATCCCTTGGATATATACCCAGTAATGGGATTGCTGGGTCAAATGGAATTTCTATTTCTAGGTCCCTGAGGAGTTGCCACACTGTCTTCCACAATGGTGGAACTAATTTACACTCCCACCAACAGTGTAAAAGTGTTCCTATTTCTCCACATTCTCTCCAGCATCTGTTGTCTCCAGATTTTTTAATGATCACCATTCTAACTGGCATTAGATGGTATCTCAGTGTAGTTTTGATTTGCATTTCTCTAATGATCAGTGATGATGAGCATTTTTTCATATGTTTGTTGGCCTCATATGTCTTCTTTTGTAAAGTTCATATCCTTTGCCCACTTTTAAATGGGCTTGTTTTAGTTCTTTTTAGCTTCTAGATATTAGCCCTTGTCAGATGGGTAGATTGCAAAAAAAATTTTCCCATTCTATTGGTTGCCAATTCACTCTAATGATTGCTTCTTTTGCTGTGCAGAAGCTCTGGAGTTTAATTAGATCTCATTTGTCTATTTTGGATTTTTTTGCCAATTTATTTAAGCAAAACCATAAGCAAGGAGGTAATTGGGCCAAAAGTGCTTTACCTTCCAAAGGAATTGGGGTGAGGTTTTATGAGGATTTGGTTAGAGATTAAGAAATAAGATTCCCTTGGGATGGGAACTGTAAATCAAGGATGTGTGATTATCTTGCATAATAAACAGCATTAACAGCATTATATTTTGTGGTTCACATGGCTGTCATCCTTTTTGAGGTCCCTGAAACCAGTATTCACAAAATATATGCTCATGAGTCCTCATTTCATTGTTACCATATCTTGCTTGTTGCCCTCCTCATATGAAAGGGAGACTGAACTCGACAAAGTTAGAGTCCATACTTTTGATGCTCATTCTTTTGATTTTTAAAAAATATTGGCACAAGTTATTAGTAATTTTAGTAAATGCCTTCCTTAATTCTCTTCTTTCCTCCTTGCTGAAGAGGGTTGATAAGATTTATGGCACAACATTTTGGGGGGAGTTATGCAAGGGACAGTAATTTTTGTTTGGTTTTAATTGTTAAAGTGCAGAAAGCATTAATAAATTCAAGAAAACTTAGATATACTTAGAGAGTAATATCACTTGAGAGAAGTGTTGTTGTCAATTCAACCTAGCTTAGATAAATTAATGAACAAGTTAAAAACTTAAAATATCCACATACACTGAGGTAAAAACATCCATTAATTTTGTTGAGGCATTGCAGGATCCTAAGAATCTTTCTGTATTGATCACAGAAGAGTAGCACTTTCAAATCTGTGATTCCACTAAAGTTTAGATAGATCTTTTAACAGATATTACTTCTTAGAACAGTGCTACACAAAATGTCATTCGTGGATTGTCTCTAGTGACTGCTAACTGTTTATTTATGGTTCATAATGACTTAAGTGCAGAATTTGAAAGTATGTGTTTGGAAACTTTTATAGCAACTTGACATTGGTGCAACAGGCCAGAATGGGATCAGTGGGCTTGTCTCAATTAATGAAATATAGACTAGGGTGCTGTCAAAGTCACAAGTGGTGGGAACTATGTACAAGAATCATTTTACAATGTGTAATGCTTTAAAGTTATTTTGTTAAAGTATAAAAAAGACAAAGGTACAAAATATATACAATGACACAAATATTTGGTTGAAAGATATTTAAACTTAACTATAATTTTAGTGACTGAGGAAAGACTAAAAATGAATGTGTAACATCACTGAATGCTTATTGAATTAAAAGAGAAATGCAATAAAGAGAAGTTACTATTCTGCAGGTTCTTAAGTTGCTTTAAAAATTTCCTTTTAATTTTCATCAACATAATTTGAAAGACTAGTTTTTCTGCTATAAATATTAGTACAATAAAATAGAAACAAATCAAATATACATTTCCCCGAGAGTAGCAGATTTTTCAATCCAACCTAAATTAAACATTAACAACCTAAAAATTTTACACCTTCATATACACATTATCCATTCAACATGTGCATAGGTGTTTATTAAGTAATCATTTTTTACCTATTCACATACTTTCAATGAATAACATGAGTAGTTTTTATAATTCTTTATATGTTATATTCTGATTTTAATCATTTTAAATATAATACAATTTTGAATCTAAAATTTTAAAATGGAATTGTGTGTGAATGTATTTATCTTTTTATTTTTCTTTTCTAGTAATTCATTTTTATTGTATGTATCAAAATATCAGATCCTAATGGACTGAGAAGCTCTTCCCTGCAGCATAGTTTGAAGCTACCTTGAATCAAGGCAGCAAATGTTCCCCAGAGGAAAGCTTGGGTACATTTTACAGGAAAGCACTGGGACATTTTTAAATCTAGAATAATAAGGGTTAGGCTGAATGACATAATTGGTGAAACAATGATCAGATCAAAGAGATGACTCCTCTCCAATACAGGTATGATGTGTATTAGGTAACTGTTTCATTGTTTGATTACTTTGATGAATAATTCACCTATCACTAATCTGAATCCATTATTTTACTTACTATGGAAAGAAATAACACTGAACATTTGTAGTACAATTAATGGTTATGTGTTCTAACTGGAAATAGATACTACTCATTCTAAGAATTTACATTTTCTGTAGTAAAATATTTAGATACTGATTTTAGAGAATGTACTTATAAATAAAATGAGAAATTAATTTTATATAATATTTGGGGAAAACGATCTGGGGAAAAATATTTGTCCAAGAGGAAAGTTCCTCCTAATTGGCAAAATATAAAAAAATAAGTGAAAAAAATTACTATTAAGCCTTTCTAGTAACAATGAATCCAACTTAACCAATAGCCGTAGAGATGGTGAGTATATTAATATTACTGACTCATATTTTGGTATGCTGTTAATGAAAATATAAGGGTAACTGAGGATAGCACTCTGTAAAAATTATTTTCTATTCATGTCAATTTCTGATCATTTTTTCCAGAGACATACCATATTACTAATTTAGCCACTTAAAGGATAGAAACAGCATTTATAAATTGGTAGACAATCTGAAGATAAATAATCCATTATACAGTGATAGATAACTTAAACTTTAATTACTCAGATAATACCACTTTCATTATAAAACATGTTATATATTATACAACCAAATCCCTTCATTAAATCCTGTTAACACAGTTAATAAACAATTCACCCATTGCATTGAACTCTTTATCACTGGTTTACTTTGAGTTATTAAACAAACCAGAGAAAATGCCCCCCCTTGAATTTCAAATACCACCTATTTATTTAACTAATAAATATTGCACATAACACCTTTTTGTGCATGTGAAAATAAAATTCAGTACTTGTTTGTTTTTCAAGGACAATAGAATCTTCTAGATTTAAATTCAAATAGTAAAATGTGCTAAGGAATTGGAGAAAGAAAATAAATTCGGATAACAACTTTGTGGTGACCTTTACCTTCTGTAGAGACTCTAAGTATCCTGGGGGAAAAGATACTGAAGCTATATTTTTCTGTTACAGCACTGCTATTTATTAAGTATCTTAGAATCAAGATCTGCACAAATTACCTTTATTCTTTGCTCTATGTAGTTTGGTATATTTTAAAGATAAGAGAAAAAGAATTAGACTGTTTTCAACTGTAGATCAAATCCAACTTCATACCTCTAGAGTCTCTAATATTTCTCAACCCATTTATTGATGGTTTCTTCCTTAAAATGTCAGTATTCCTTATATAGTCCTAACCAGCTACAAAAGCACTATTGCTACAGAAAGTTGTTTTGAGTCCAGGATAGTCAGAATTTTTTCTTTAGTAATTAGTTTACCAATCTGGACATAGACATTTAGACAGAATCAAAAGATTGTTTTTCAACCAAAAATGTCTTAAAATAACTGGAGCAGCAAGATAAATTATAATTTCCATATCGAAATTATTCTTCACTTTGAGAAGAAAGAAAAATAATTTTCTAACAACTTTGGTGCATTGCTTTTGACAACCTTTGCCCATCCTGAACATTTTTCAAGATTAAATAGATTTTAACAGGGTGTTTTATTTAATGACAGAGTTTTAGGTTGAATAACACACAATTAAGATAAAATCAAAGAACTGAAAAATGTAGTTTGTTTAGTTTTTTTTTAAATTCACTTGCTATCAATTGCATACTTAAAATTAAACTCAAGTTTAGGCTTAAATATCAATTTATATGTGTGTACACTCATCTGTACCATATGAACTTTTAACGAAAAATATATACATGATTATACAATTTCGATATCTCAATGTCAAAATAACAAAATGCATTCTAAAATGTTTAATATTGAGTTTAATATAAAAATTATGATAAAGGCAAATAAGATAGACCTCAAAATATATACACTTTTAGAATTTAAAAATTGGGTTTTTTAACCTTAGAGAAAAGGAAGCAAAGAGACATCATTAGAATTTGGCCCTGAGGCCCCATATCCTTCCAATAAAAACCAATTTTACCAATTGGCTTCCCCAATTGTAGCAACCGAAACCCAATTATGTCTTTGTAGGAGGTTTAGATTTTCAGGCCCAGAGAGCAAAGTGAAGCAATGAAATCATGCTAGAACCAATTTTCACCTCTTAACCACTTACCGCATTTAAAAAGGAGCATCTGAAATTACGGTAGGATATTTAGATGGTCACATTTATAAAAATACAAAAAGTGGAGAATCTTTGAAATATTATGAATTTACTTATTTTATAGGGCTCTAACCAACAAAATGTACTGTGATTAGATGTCATAGTTTTTGTTTAAACAATAAAAAACTTTTCTAATTTGAGAGCCTTTGAAAAAATAAAGGAGAAAATCCAAGGAATATTATACTTATTATTTTTATTATTATTATTATGTGAAATGGAGTCTGACGCTATTGCCAGGGCTGGAGTGCAATGGCACAATGTCGGCTCACTGCAACCTCTGCCTCCCGGGTTCAAGTGTTTCTCCTGCCTCAGGCTCCCGAGTAGCTGGGATTACAGGTGGCTACCACCATGTTCAGCTAATTTTGCATATTTTTTGTAAAGATAGTATTTCATTATGTTGGCCAGACAGGTCTTGAACTCCTGGCCTCATGATCTGCCTGCCTTGACCTTCCAGAGTGCTGGGATTACAGTCTTGAGCCAACACACACAGCTATACCTATTTTTTGATGAGGCATGAGGTAAGGTTATTCTTCTTGTTAAATTTACAAAGTTGATTCCATTGCCTATTAAGTTACAAAATTTATGTGCATATATGTATATTCTAAGTTAATGCATATAATATATGCTGTGTATATGTATGTATGTGTATATTCATATAAATAAGTTTATTTAAAAATTTAATACCAGGAAAAAATACCCTATATCAATTAAATTTCATTTAAATAAAGTAAATATGAACTAAGAGATATTCCCTCTTTACCCATACATACTAAGAAAGCCAAAATTAAATATAGTACTGAAAGAGGAAAACTAGATCTTATGTAAACACACCCATATCATATGAAAATAATTTAAAAAGTATATTATTATATAATGTGTTTATCCCTTAAAGGTAACAATTAAATTTAAAAGAAAAGTTTTATATTACAGCTCTAACTTTTCAAGATTTTTAAAATTATTGTTGTTCATATAAGCTCTGAATTATTTTCCATGTATTTTAAGAGTGAGACATTTTTCATGTTTTGAAAATAGCTGGATTTTGAAGTAAATTCTTGCTGTTAATATGAGTCTGACTATATTCTTCATTCTTAAAGATTCTATTCTAGTCCTTTCCTTCTTTGTATATCTCAGCAACAAAGTTACTGCTTTCCAACTGTACTAATCTCTATCATAATTCTCTGTCAAGGACTTAGTTTTGTCCGCAAAATTTCTTTTATAATTTAATTTATTTAGTACCTCTTATATAAAAATGTCTTTGCAAAATTTTATTTTGAACAAGAGTCTGTATTAATAATTACAGCATTTTATGTTTTATACCTATTGTATCTATGGGAATACAATGTTATGGAAGTATTGTAATTTTTAAACTATCAGGGCCAAAATATAAACTTTACTTCTTCATCATGCAAGTGTTCTGAGTTTCTTTTCTGATATATGAGTGATACTGGATTTGCCAGCAAAATAGTTCACCTAATAGGAATTTATGAGTCAATGGTATTCTTCTCATGAACATTTACAATGTTGTGAGAAGCAAATCAGACTGCTAGCCTTGCTGTATAAAAGGGGTTTGAAATAGAAATTCCATTTGACCCAGAAATCCCATTATTGAGTATATACCCAAAGGATTATAAATCGTTCCTTTATAAAGACAGATGCACACATATGTTCATTGCATCACTGTTTACCTAGAACCAACCCAAATGTTTATCGATGATAGACTGGACAGGGAAAATGTGGCACACATACACCATGGAATACTATGCAGCCAAAAAAATGAAAAGTCTGTGTCCTTTGTAGGAACATGGATGAATCTGGAAACTATCATTCTCAGCAAACTGACACAAGAACAGAAAATTAAACACTGCATGTTCTCACTCATAGCAGGTTGTTGAGCAATGAGAACACATGGACACAGGGAGGGGAGCATCATACACTGGGGTCTGTTGGAGGGTGCTAGGGGAGGGATAGCGGGGTGTAGGAAGGTTGAGGAGGGATAACATGTGGAGAAATGCCAGATATAGGTGATGGGGATGGAGGCAGCAAACCGTATTGCCATGTATGTACCTATGCAACAATCCTGCATGATCTACACATGTACCCCAGAGCCTAAAGTACAATAAAATAATAATAATAATAATGAATAAAACACTCAGGTCTATAACACCTCAAAAGGGGGGGGGGGTTATAAGGAAATACACATTAGAGACCATAACACAATAATATTTGGGATTTTTGAAACATTCTACAATATCAATGCATATACAGTTCATTATATTTTACCAAAGAGGAATACATATCCTTGCTTAAATAGCTGTAATTATTATTACTTTCATAATACAATTAGATTAGCATAAAAACACTGAAGATTTCTCCTTCCAGACAATAAAGTAAGTGGTGTAAGATTCAATTACTTATTAGAAACAACCAAAAATGGAAGACCAAAAGGAAGAGTGATCACTGAGAGGTGGGAGAAAAATGAAGTAAGTACTGCGATTCCCCTGGATTATTGCCCTGAGAAAATTTCCAGGCTCGGGAACAGGAAACTGAGGTGAAGCTGGAAAGACTCCTTGAGATGAAGAGATGGGGCTGAGATTCTATGGTGTCGAGACAGTAAGGATCCACAGAGCAAAGTACAGGAGATTAATGAGTGTACAGTGTCAACAACAACAAAAATCACAGAAAAAAATTCCCTAAATATGTTGAATTTATTCAGGAATGAGAAGTTAGGATTACAACCCGAGATGCACAGTTCTACCAAGACACATGTGCAACTGAAGAGGGGATGGTAAAAGGAAGCTTCTATTAGCAAAAGGAGAAGTTGTCATAAGCTGCTTGAAAACAGAGTTCACTGGTTTCAGAGACACAAAGCCAGGGTTGGCATCAGTTCACTGCTGCAGATGCTGTTATGGGCAAACATTCTCTTGAGAGCACCTTATCTGAATTGTTGTCGTCCTAAGAAAGCATTTTTTTGTGAGATTATTTTAGAAAGTTATTGAGACAGTCTTTATCTCAGTCAGGCAAGCATAAGCCTTTCCCCTTCATGTTCTCTTAGCTCTAGTCTGTTTGGATCTGACAAAAAGTGATTTCATCCCGGTATCTTCCACTTTCACAATAGGTAGAGAACTCCAAACAAAGCTGAAGGGCCTCCCTGGAGTATTTGGCAGAATACTGATGATGGATACATGAGAGGTAAACACCCAAGGCCGGGTAAATAAATGTCTGAGATTGGATATAAAAGTATCCAGTGCTTACTTACACAGAGCTGAGAAATTGGCCTGTTCCCTTCAGAAAGATGAGAAAACCTCATAATCCGTGGGGCATTGGATGGAGTATGGAAAAGAATCTTGTATCACTGATGAAGAAATATTAGCACTAGGTTAACTACAGCTCTGGTATTTCCCAACAAATCTTAAAAGAAAGAACCAAAAATATGAAATAATTTCAGGTAATTTAATTGCATCCTAAAACAAAGCTCATGAAGATCTGCAGTAATGAAAAAAATCATAAAATGTTATAAAAGACAAACTTTACAAAGTATGACATTCAATAAAAGATTACAAGGAAAGCAAAGAGGTAGAAAAATATAACCCATAATGAGCAGGAAATTTTACCAAGAAAAACTTGCCAAAAACAAAACCAGATGTTAAATGAGCAGAAAAGGACATTAAATAGTTATTGACCATGTATTTTATATATTAAAAAATATAAGAAGATGTGGAAAAATATTTTAAAAGATCCAAGGTAAACATACATAGGTTAAAGCCAGAATATCTTTAATAAAAAATATGCTGCATGTTATTAATGGCAGATTAGGCACTCTAAAAAACAAGTGAGCTTGGATAGACAGCACCAGAAATTTTGAAAATTAAGAATGAGAAGAAAAAAGAATTTTCAAATATTATAAATGGGATACGGGAAAACATTGAGCAACATAAATACTTCATATATGTTTAATTGGAGATCCCAAAAGAGAGATAGAGAATCACAGGAAAAAATATTTGGGGAAAAAAAAAAAAGACCAAAATTGTTTTCATTTTGATGAAACCTTTAAACCCATAGATCCAAGAAGCTTAGCAATGTTCAAGTACAAGCAATATAAATAGAATGATACCAGTGAAACTATAATCAAATCACTCAAAAATAGGATACTACTATATAAGCATCCAGAAAATAAAGACATGGTGTTTCCAGAGTTCAAAGGGATGGATGTCAGCAGAATCCTTCCTGAAACAATGCAGGCAAGAAGACAGTAGTGCAACATCTTTAAAGAACCAAAGCAAAAAAAAAAAAAAAAAAAAAGAAAGAAAGAAAAAAGAAAAGAACATTTGAGCTTAAATTCTATGTTCAATGAAATTGTTCAAAAAGAAAGACAAAATAAAAACTTTTTCAGACATACAAGAGCAAAAATGGTTATTACTATCAGACCCATACTTCAAAAAGTATTAAAGAAAATCTTTTGCTGGAATGAAATCTTTGCCATAACGGAAATGATGCAGCTGAAAATATGGAGCAACATAAAAACCAGAGGACTTGAAACAGTAAATAAGTGGGTAAATATGTGATTTTTAAATTACTTAAATATCTTTAAAAAGTGACTTTTTGTAAAATGATAATCAATTATTTAGGGTTTACAACATATGAATAAGTAAAAATCTACAAAAATGTTATTATAAATATTGGACACTAGAAATGAAATTAGCATACTGTAAAATGAATATACTATAGGTAAAACGGAATAATGCAAGTTGAAAATAGACTGTGAAAAGTTAAAGAGGTACACTGTAAACCCTACCTAGATTAGCGTCTAATATAACACAACAAAAGGCTATAGCTAATAAGCCAAAAAAGGCAAATACAATTGAACTATATAATGCAAAAGACAGCAGACAAAAGAGCAAAGAATAGATAGAATTTTTTTTTTCTTTTTTTGAGACAGAGTCCCACTCTGTTGGCCCAGGCTGGAATGCAGTGGCTTGATCTCAGCTGACTGCAATCTCTGCCTCCCAGGTTCAAGTGATTCTCCTGCTTCAGCCTCCCACGTAGCTGGATCTACAAGCATCTGCCACCACATCCAGCTAATTTTTGTGTTTTTAGTAGTGATGGGTTTCACTATGTTGGCCAGGCTGATCTTGAAATCCTGACCTTAGGTGATCTGCCCTCCTTGGCATCTCAAAGTGCTGGGATTACAGGCATGAGCCACCATGCCCAGCTGGAAAAAATATTTTTTTAATGTAAAATCATAAGCTCAAGCCTGATCATATAAATAATCACATGAATTGTAAATAGACTAAATAAATCATCAAAAGTTGAACACTTTTAGTTTGGGTTAAAAAAATTCATCATATGAAACACTGAATTATGAAAGTCATATGGTTATATCCATAAAGACACAGAAATGACAATTGACAAAAAACAATGTCCATTTTATTTATTTATTTATTTATTTATTTTATTTTTTGAGACAGAGTTTCGCTCTTGTTACCCAGGCTGGAGTGCAGTGGCACGATCTCGGCTCACCGCAACCTCCGCCTTCTGGGTTCAAGCAATTCTCCTGCCTCAGCCTCCTGAGTAGCTGGGATTACAGGCACGCACCACCATGCCCAGCTAATTTTTTGTATTTTTAGTAGAGACGAGGTTTCACCGTGTTGACCAGGATGGTCTCGATCTCTCGACCTCGTGATCCACCCGCCTGGGCCTCCCAAAGTGCTGGCATTACAGGCTTGAGCCACCGCGCCCGGCACAATGTCCATTTTAAACAAAAGCAAAATACAACAACAACAACAACAAAATCTTCTCATAAACTAGGAGGAGAAGGGACATTCCTTAGCCAGAAGAAGCACATATAAAAAAACTACAGCTGATATTCTACTCAAGGAGAAAGGCTGAATACTTTAGTCTTAAGGTAACAATATCATCAAAACCAAATAGATGTATATACTCATAACTTCTTTTAAGCATTGTATGGGAGGTTTCAGCAAATGCGGTGAGTTTAACAAGTAACTAAATAATAAAGACATCACATTGGAAAGAAAAAAATTAAAACTGCTTTTATTCACATATGCAAGAACCTCTGTATAGAAAATCCAATGAAATTCACAATAAAGCTATTACCAATAAATGAGTTGAACACATTTGCAAGATACTGTATTAAGTATCAATTGTGATTTAGATAGTAGCAATGGACAATTGAAAATTAAAATCAAAAATAAAGTTATGATAACTTTCAAAAACATGAAACAGGGACACATTGTCAAAAGCTATGCAAGAATAATACACTGAAAACCACACAATGCTGTTGAGATAAATTAAAAGTGATATTAATAAATCTAGGTTATATATCTCTATATAGGTCATATATTGTTAAGGGATTGGAAGGCTCAATAATATTAAGAAGGTAATTGTTTCCAAGATGATTTAAACATGTATTGCAAATCCAATGAAAATGTAGCTAATTGCTTTTAGAGAAATTGCCAAGTTGACCCTAAAATTAACATAGAAATGCAAAGAAAATAGAATACTTACAACAACTTTCATAAAGAACAAATTTGAAGAGCTAACATTACCTGTACCAGAATCTCTGAGACACATTCAAAGCAGTGTCTAGAGGGAAATTTATAGCAATAAATGCCCACATGAGAAGCAAGTAAAGATCTAAAATAGACACACAATCATAAAAATTGAAAGATCTCAAGGATTAAGATCAAGAAAAAATACTCAAAAGACAGCATAAGACAAGAAATAACTAAGATAAGAGCAAAACTGAAGGAGATAAAAAGACACGAAAAACCCTTCAAAAAATCAATAAATCCAGGAGCTGGTTTTTTGAAGAGATCAACACAATAGACAGACTGCTAGCCAGACTAATAAAAAAGAAAAGAGAGAAGAATCAAATAGATTTGCAGTTAAAAATGACAAAGGGGATATCACCATGGATTCCACAGAAATGCAAACTACCAGCAGAGAATACTACAAACAACTCTATGAACATAAACCAGTAAACCTGGAAGAAATGGATAAATTCCTGGACACTTGCACCCACCCAAGCCTAAACCAGGAAGATGTCGAAACTGTGAATAGACCAATAACAAGGGCTCAAGTTGAGGCAGGAATTAAAAGCCTACCAACCAAAAAAAGCCCAGGTCCAGATGGGTTCATGGCCAAATTCTACCAAACATACAAAGAGGAGCTGGTATCACTCCTTCTGAAACTATTCCAAACAATATAAAAAGAGGGAATCCTTCCCAAATCATTTTATGAGACCAATGTCATTCAGATACCAAAACCCAGCAGAGACTAAACAAAGAAAGAAAACTTCAGGCCAATACCCTGATGACCACAGATGCAAAACTCTTCAATAAAATACTGGCAAATTGATTGCAACAGCACGCACATCAAAAAGCTTATTCATCACAATCAAGTAGGCTTCACCTTGGGGATACAAACCTGGTTCAACATATGCAGATCTGTAAATGTAATCTACCACATAAACAGAACCAAAGACAAAATCCACAGGATTATCTCAATAGATACTTTCAACAAAATTCAACAGCGATTTATGCTAAAAACTCTCAATAAACTAGGTATCAATGGAATGTATCTCAAAATAATAAAAGCTATTTATGACAAACCCACAGCCAGTATCATACTGAATAGGCAAAAACTGGAAGCACTCCCTTTGAAATCTGGCACTAGACAAAGATGCCCTCTCTCACCACTCCTATTCAATATAGCATTGGAAGTTCTAACCAGAGCAATCAGGAAAGAAAAAGAAATAAAGGACATTCAATTAGAAAAGGAGGAAGTCAAATTGTCTCTATTTGCAGACTACATAATTGTATATTTAGAAGACCCCATTGTCTCAGCCCAAAATCTCCTTAAGATGGTAAGCAACTTCATCAAAGTCTCAGGAAGTTACAGAATCAATGTGCAGAAATCACAAGCATTCATATACATCAATAACAGAGTAATAGAAAGCCAGATCAAGAGCAAACTCCCACTCAAAATTGCTACAAAGACAATAAAATACCTAGGAATACAACTAACAAAAGATGTAAAGGACCTCTTCAAGGAGAACCACAAAACACTGCTCAAGGAAATAAGAGAGGACACAAACAGATGGAAAAACATGCTATGCTCATTGTTAGGAAGAATCAATATGGTGAAAATGGCCATACTGCCCAAAGTAATTTATAGTTCACTGCTATTACCATCAAGCTACCAACGACCTTCTTCACAGAACTGGAAAAAAAAACACCTTAAACGTCATATTGAACCGAAAGAAAGCCCACATAGCCAAGACAATCCTAAGCAAAAAGAACAAAGCTGGAGGCATCATGCTACCTGACTTCAAACTATACTACAAGGCTACAGTAATCAAAACAGCATAGTAGTGGTACCAGAACGGAGATATAGACCAATGGGACAGAACAGAGACCTCAGAGGCAATGCCACACATCTACAACCATCTGATCTTTGACAAACCTGACAAAAGCAAGCAATGGGGAAAGGATTCCCTATTTAATAAATGATGTTAGGAAAACTGGCTAGCCATGTGCAGAAAGCTGAAACTGGACCCCTTCCTGACACCTTACATGAAAATTAACTTCAGATGTATTAAAGACTTAAACATAAGACCTAATACCATATAAACCCCAGAAGAAAACCTAGTCAAAACCATTCAGGACATAGGAATAGGCAAGGACTTCATGTAAAACACTAAAAGCATTGGCAACAAAAGCCAAAATAGACAAATGGGATCTAATTAAACTCCAGAGCATCTGAACAGCAAAAGCAACAATAATTAGAGTGAACTGGCAACCAAAAGAATGAGAAAAAATTTTTGCAATCTACCAATATGACAAAAGGCTAATATTCAGAATCTACACAGAACTAAAACAGATTTACAAGAAAAAAAAAAAACATTCAAAAGTGGGCAAAGGATATGAACAGACACTGTTCAAAAGAAGACATTTATGAGGCCAAAAAACATAATAAAAAATGCTCATCATCACTGGTCATTAGAGAAATGAAAATCAAATCCACATTCAGATACCATCTCACACCAGTTAGAATGGCTATCATTAAAAAATTCAGAGACAACAGATGCTGGAGAGGATTGGAGAAATAGGAACACTTTTACACTGTTGGTGAGAGAGTGAATTAGTTCAACCATTGTGGAAGACAGTATGGCCATTCCTCAAGGATCTAGAAATAGAAATTCCATTTGACCCAGCAATCCCATTGCTGGGTATATTCCCAAAGGATTATAAATCATTTTGTTATAAAGACACATGCACACATACGTTCATTGCAGCACTGTTTACAACAGCAAAGATGTGGAACCAACCCAAATGCCCATCAATGATAGACTGGACAAGGAAAATATGGCACATATACACCATGGAATACTACACAGCCATAAAAAAAGATGAGTTTATGTTCTTTGTAGGGACATGGATGAACCTGGAAACCATCATTCTCAGCAAACTGACACAAGAACAGAAAATCATATACCACATGTTCTCACTCATAGGCAGGTGTCAAATAATGAGTACCCATGGACACAGGGAGGGGTGAATCAATCACTGGGGCCTGTTGGTGGCGGTAGGGGAGGGACAGTCGGGGGTGAAGAGGTTGGGGGCGGATAACATGGGGAGAAATGCCAGATATAAGTGATGAGGAGATGGAGGCAGCAAACCACCTTGCCACATATGTACGTATGCAACAATCCTCCATGATCTGCACACATACCCCAGAACCTAAAGTACAAAAAAAAAAAAATACTCAAGTTAGTGTGTTATGTTCGTCCAGACAGGTATGATAGGCAAAGAGGTCAATGGAACACAATAAAATCACGAAAAAGAGTCACATGTATCTGGATAACTGATTTTTGAGAAAGACACAAAGGCAAATCTGGAGAAAAGATAGTCTTTTTAACAAATGGATCTGACCATTTGGAGATCCATATAAAAAAATAAACTTTGATATGTATCTCACATACTATCTGAAAGTAAACTCTAAGTGTGCCATAGATGTAAAACTAAAGTATGAAATATTGAGGAGAAAAGACAGGCAGTATATTTGTAACCCTGGATTAGGGAAAATCTTCCGGTATAACACCAAAAGCACAATCCATTTTTTAAAAAGATGAACTTAACAATTCACAAAATTTTAAACTTCTGCTATTTGGAACACAGAGAATGAAAAGATAAGTCATTTAGCAGGAAAAAATATGTACAATGCATATATCTCATAAAGGGATTATATATGGAATATATAAAGAATGCTCAAAATTTAATAATAAGATCTCACTTTACTACTTGGACTGAAAAATAAAAATCAAATAATAAGAAAACAACCAAGCTAGTTAAAATGGGCAAGGGTTTGAATTAAATTAATACTTTGTCAAAATAGATATATAGACAGATTATAAGCACAGGAAACAATGTTCAACTTCATAAGTATTCAGAGACATGTGGATTAAAACCACCATGAGACACCATTACATAATTATAAGAATGGCTAAAATTAAGAATCTGAACATATCACTGCTACTGGGAATGTAAATAGTACAAGTGGAAAGTTGGAAAACGTCTGTTTCTCAAAAACTTAAACATATACTCACTATATGATCAGATAAATACTTTTAGGTATTTATCAGAAGAAAAAAATCCAAAAATAACGTACACCAAATTATGTACAATTGTTTTATTAATAATAACCTTAAACTGGAAAGAATTAAAATATCCAAAAGTGAACAAATAAGTAAACTGTGGTATTTTCATATGGTAGAAAACTACTAGGTAGTAATAATACACGTAACAACATGGTTGATTCTACTAGGTGAAGAAAACCATACCTCCCACACCCTGCAAATTATGGTTCTTTTACAGTATATTGTATCATTCTATTTATATAAAACAGTACAAAATAAAACTAATCTATAGGATAGAAAGCAAATCACGGAGTTCCCAGGGAATATTTAGGACTGGAGTTGGAGGAGCAGGCTGTGGGAGGAAGGAGGTATTTAAGAGGCATGAGAAAACTTTTGGAAATTATAAATATGTTCATTATCTTAGTTGTGATAATGGTGTCACAGATGTGCACATATACCAAAGCTTATCAAATGGTACACTTTAAATATATGCAGCTTACAGTATGTCAATTATGCCTAAAAAGAACTGATAAAAAATAATGATTCATTGAAAAATTACTATCTTCAATGGAAGCAAGGAGCTGGATAATGCCAAATAAAACTTGTCACAGTAGACTATGTTTCATTACTGTGAATTTGATTTGATTTTCTAAGCAACTACCTAAACGTAGCTGCTAAAGATTAGGCCTGGATCAATGCACCTGGGGAGAAATTCCTTCATGGACCGATTTACGCTTATGAACACAAACCTATAATAACATGTTCACTGAAGGACATTTCTAATCCTCATACTGGGATTCCAGTTGAGTGTAACCTACAAGGCTATACTGCAAATAATGGTATAAAACCAAATCACTCAAATGTTAGAATCAGAAGGCACCAAGGTGTTTCATGTTTTTTAAAATGCAGCATTTTCAGACAGGGCACAATGACTCATATCTGTAATCCTAGTACTGTGGGAGACAAAAGAGGAAGGATTGCTTGAGGCTAGGAGTTCAAGATCAGCCTGGGCAATACAGCGAGACTCATGAACTACAAAAAGAAAGAAAGAAAAATAAAACCAGCATTTTTACATGAGAAGCTGCAATTGACAAATTTACTAATAGTCTTCCTGGTCAACTGAAAAAAACTAAGTATATATAATGGTATAACAATTTATTTAGAAAAATATCAGTATGTGGAAACCAGTGATGATTTTAAAAATTTGAAGTCAGCATATCTGGATCAAATACTCAGCAAAACTGGTAAATTTAAACAAACTAATCAACCACCTTGAAAATCAGTTCTCATGTCTATAAAATGGTTAATATGTATAATATGAAAAATAAGTGATTTATATCAACAAAACACTTAATACATAGCTTGCCATCTAGTTAACATTTAACAAAAGAATGTTATAATTATTGTGAATGTTAATATTACTGTCATTATTGTCATTTATTTCTTATAGTGTTCATTTAAAAATCTGTAGAATCTCCAAAATGCCATATTTTACTACAATTGTCAAAAATTCTGCTACTTTTAATTGTTTTATAAGAATGTTAAAGATAAAGCTTTAAAATCATCTTTTATTGTTATTCCCTCTGAAAACTCAAGAATTTACTTTATTGAAGATTAACAGGATTTCAGATTGCATAGTCTTATAAATTACATACATGCTTTTCAACTAATGCCCTAATCATCAAACTGTGCAATATGTTTCAACACAAAAATATATAATACTACAAGTTTAAAGATAAGAATAGCTCAATGTAAAATAAAAGCAATTTTTTTTTTTTTTTTTTTTTTTTGAGACAGAGTTTTGCTCTTGTTATCCAGGCTGGAGTGCAATGGTACGATCTCGGCTCACCGCAACCTCCGCCTCCTGGGTTCAGGCAATTCTCCTGCCTCAGCCTCCTGAGTAGCTGGGATTACAGGCACGTGCCACCATGCCCAGCTAATTTTTTTTTTTTTCTATTTTTTTTTTTTTAGTAGAGACGGGGTTTCACCATGTTGACCAGGATGGTCTCGATCTCTCGACCTCGTGATCCACCGGCCTCGGCCTCCCAAAGTGCTGGGATTACAGGCTTGAGCCACCGCGCCCGGCTACAATAAAAGCAATTTTTAAAAAAGCTCTCAAAGAGAAGAATAGTTTGCAAGTTGTATACTTCCTTAAAAATAAAATGTATTATTGCCACTGCATTCCATTCTCAGTTGGGTGTTATTTACTCAGGTACAGAGGAGATTCAGCATCTTAAAAGTGAAGGCCCTTTGATAGGTTACTGCAAATGAAAATTTCTCATAATATAAACTCTTCTATAATGTCTTATCCGTAATAACTGTTCCTGGCTCTACTGGAAAAGAATTTATGCTCTTCTTCCCTTGATTTAAACATGAGTTTTAGGTTGCTCATCTGACTAGCTTCACTCGAAACGTTCATATGCTAAATTTATTTAACACATTGTCCATTGATTGGTATTAAATGTCATATTGCTATTTGGTAAGAACTGCATAGTATTCCTATAATAACCAATGGAAAATTCTTTAACTTTTCATGTGACTTTATTCTGCAGTCCTAAATATGTAAGTATTTTCTATTTTGGATACGTCAATTCTTAGCATTGATTTTCATAGCAACCAATATTAGAATTAAATAGGATTGCTGGGCACTGTGGCTCACACCTGTAATCCCAGCACTCTGGGAGGCTGAGGTGGGTGGATCAGGAGGTCAGGAGTTCGAACCAGCGCAGCCAGCATGGTGAAACTCTATCTCTTCTAAAAATACAAAAATTAGCTAGGCAGAGTGACACATGCCTGTAGTCCCAGTTACTCAGGAGGCTGAGGCAGGAGAATCTCTTGAACCCAGGAGGCAGAGGTTGCAGTGAGGCCAAGATTGTGCCACTACACTCCAGCCTAAGCAACAGAGGAGACACCATCTAAAAAAAAAAAGGATTAAGTAGGATTAAAAATGTTCGTTCTTGGCCGGGCGCGGTGGCTCAAGCCTGTAATCCCAGCACTTTGGGAGGCCGAGGCGGGTGGATCACGAAGTCGACAGATCGAGACCATCCTGGCCAACATGGTGAAACCCTGTCTCTACTAAAAATACAAAAATTAGCTGGGCATGGTGGTGCGTGCCTGTAATCCCAGCTACTCAGGAGGCTGAGGCAGGAGAATTGCCTGAACCCAGGAGGCGGAGGTTGCGGTGAGCCGAGATCGCGCCATTGCACTCCAGCCTGGGTAACAAGAGCGAAACTCCGTCTCAAAAAAAAAAAAAAAAAAAAAAAAAAATGTTCATTCTTGGGCCCTCATATAAAACTCTCACAATCTCAAGAATTGAGATATGAGAATGTATATTAATTTACAGAATATATATTTACGTTCAATACCTCTTTTAATGAGAAATTGTTTATATAAAGATATGGCATTATTTTTCTTTGCTATTACACATATTAGGTTTATCTGAACAATCATAGCCATTTGGGTCCAGTTGTGGAAAAATACACATTGACTGTTATTTGTTGGTAATATTAGGGAACTTCTATTGATTACATACTTCTTCCCAACAACCTTCTTAGTAATTTAAGAAGTTTATCTTAATCTCCACAATAATACTAAATTCTATAATCTCTATTCAAATGAGGTAACCTACTTTTAGAAATTAAGTACACTGGCCAGAGACTAGCAGCTTGTCTGTTGTGCAACCAGAACTCAAATCCAGAGCTATCATCAGGTGTTAGTGTTCCTGTTCTTTTATACTAATGTCTGTCATTTTCCTATGGACATGTTAACTACCTTGGAAATTTCTTTTGAGAAACTAAGATAAAACATGGACACATTTTGTATCTTGAAATGGATCTTTTTCAGTATTCTTGGAGGGTGGGAAAGGCTAGGAACATTTTGGTTTTTTTAAGGCAGAATTTATTTCATTAACTATATTTTTTATTATAGTACTAAAGTGTATCTTATTTCTCAATAGAGTAAATCATCAATTGACTGATGCCTATTGAATTGTAAAATTAGCTTTATTCATAAAAATAAACAAATCACACATACAGACATTATACACACACATTATTGATCACTTTGCTAAAATTGAGACTTCTTTATATGCAAATAAATCAATTCCTTACATCATCTAGGTATTACACAAAGATTTTTAACCCTGATTATGGTATCACTCAACACAAAATACCATGAACATTCAGACAACATCTATTGATTTGACATTCTATACTTCCATCCAAGCATCCAAGGCAGAAAATAAGCTAGCATATTTTAGAAAGCTTTTCAACAACAAGAATTGAACAAAAAATAAAATGTTAAATGTATATTGCAAAAGTATTGAGGCTGTTCAATACAGGACTGAAGAGTTCACAGCTGATAAGTTTATTGAATTAATGGTATAGCTAATATAAAGACATACACGGCTGCAAGTCTTTAGTTTTTGAACCGTTAGACTAAGGAAAAAGACCTTAGACCATGGCTTATATGAGATCAACTTATTTGCATTGTTTTTGAAAAATACCAAGGAGACATTTTTCTAGATATTATCTGAGAACCTCAAAATAAGAGTATGTTTGTACTTTCTTTTCAAAAATTGGAGCACTTTTCCAAGAAAATCAGTTATTTTAACTGCTGTGTCAGCATGTGTCTGAGTCACATCTTAAGCTGGGACTTAAAGTTGTGAACTGAAGCACCAAAGAAAAACGTGCAACCATATAAGTAAGCTTAAATATTTATTGGGTACTTAGAAATAAAACAGTAAGTGATGGGATCATTTTTTTAGGTTGGTAAGATAAAACAGCTCATATTTTAAAAATATTGATAGGAAGACAGGAAATGCTGTTTCTTACAGTAAATAGTTGATCCTGGGAAATGAAAGAACTACAGTAAATTTCAAATGTTGCTTTGTCATGTCTAATAAAAGCATATACTTAAGCTGAAATGTTAATAACTGAATGCTAATAAATATTTAATGCAAATCCTTATATGTTAATGTTAGCATATGCTTATGGCAAACAATATTATTCATATAAACCTATATATAATAAAGTATATAATAATTACACATATCAATCGTGTTTACAATCTACATCATATAAAGAAAAAGAAACTGTGATTTTCACACCAAATTTCTAATTTTTTAGTGATGATAGAATATTAATAAAAAGATCTTCTCCATAACAGGGAGATCCCCTACAATAAAAAAAAGTCTTGCTGTAATTCAGGATTTGGATGCTTAATCATGGCAGGGTTATGAGGGGTAGAGTGTGTTATATTCATTGCTTCATGAAAGTCTGAAAGACAAGAGTGAAAACAGCTCTCTTTTCGAGGATGTGTTATTCTTTCTTAAGCTTTCTGTGAAAATTTTAATATGTATTTTAATAGATAGGGATTTACTTAATATCATGATTATGTATGGTATTTTTAATGTCTTCTAATACCTGTTACAATTTATTTGAACAATTTTTTTAAAGCCCAGTATTCAAATTGTTATCTAAGTCTCTTACAACTATTGTGTTACCATAATAAATTAAAATTTTATTGTTGAATGTAAATAAAAATAAAATGTCTCTGTATGTGTATTAAATATAGCCATTTCATGCTAATTATTAAAATATTATGAAATAGAGACATTCTTTCATCATTTCTAAGTCAAATTTTTTTTATCATTGAGGAAATACAGCTTTTCAAATTGCTAATAAAAATATTTTGTCATCATTCAATTTTTTTCCTTCAGCTACTAAACAATGGAAAGCCACTTTCTTTGAAGTTATTGCTTTGCTTACTGAAGTACATTTAAGCTTACTATATATGACAAATACTGGTTACTTTGGTTATTCATCCAAAAACAGATATTTCAGGCTTAATATGCATCATGTACTACTAAGTAGAAACCCAAAGCACTGCTCTATTCCACTCAATTGCCAACATAACACACACACACTAAGAGAGGTAGAGGAACAGCAGTGAAAACAAAGATGAAGATTAGCTGAGTCTTACAAAGTCACCTGTTAAGGTGACTCCCTATAGTCAGATATTTGGCAATAGAGGTGAAAGTATTACAAGAAATAAAATTGGGTAAGCAGGTAGAAATAAACAGTCACACCCTACCAATCTCTTCCTTCCAAGGCCACTTGTGATTGGATAAAGAATGGAAGTGAATGAAAGCAAAATTCAGAAGTCAATGGAGCAATCAGGTTACTCAGAGAATTTGGAAGTGAGACTCCAAAACTGCGTTCTATAAATGAAGCTTTCATTGGTTGATTAGAGTAGGTAGGGAGTCAGGATAGCCATATTTGAATGATATACATGCCAATCAGAAAAATCAATTCCTTGTAAAAAAAAAAAAAAAAGAAGAAGAAAGAAAGAATAATGAAGATGTCTGAGAGAGTAACAGATAAAATATGAGAGAGATTGTATTAAATATAATGTATGTTTTATACCTTACATGTCTATATATGTATATTTATGCTTGAATGGTTTGAAAAATCTTGCTTTTGCATTGCTTAATCTTATTTATATTTGAAATTAAGACACACTTGCTAAAAATAGGTAGCAGGGGAGTGGAAGAACAGAGAAACCAATTAAGTGAGGGAGAGATTAAATCAGATAGAAAAATAAACATGGTGAACAGCGGATGAAAAGAATATCTCAACATGTAGATAATTCAAACATGCGTTTTACTCTTCCAGTCAAGTATATTGCGAGCCAAAGAGAATTGTTGTCTGACTTAAAAATACTGAAGAAGTTGACAATTTTATAATAAACTATAAAATAATGTAATTAACAAATTATTAAAGGCATCCAAATTGTTTTCAACTTCATTTTTTCATGTGTTTTAAAACTTTGCTAACGATTAACTTTGGTAGCTAGAATTCTCCAACAGATATCTGTAAACTCTTGCCTATGATCAACACAACTCTCTGTACATATACATCTTCTCTATTCTCTGATAATACATTACTAAAATGACAGATTACATATACTGAATTTAATTATAACTATTCATATCAACTTAGTGAACTTTTAAAACAACCCTGAGTCTGCATTGCTTCACTTGTGAAATAGTGATACAAATACTAACCTAAAAGTGGTATTATAAGAATCAAATGGATAACATATCATTGTCTATATATTAGGAACACAACTAGTATCATTTCCCTTCCCTGTTCATATCTTTCCCACTGACAACACTGCTTTAATATAATTTCGAAGTTAATACAAGCATTAATCTTTTATTTAAGTGGAAATATTTCAAGACATTTCCTGGGATTGATTTTCAATAGTCTGAGGCAAATTTATACAAATTATTTGCAACTGAAAGAAGACAGGTCCTTCGGAAATCTGTAAAAATATAATTTATTTCTCACATCTATTTTCTAGAAACGATCTACAGCAGATTTTGCTATACAATTATTCACTGAGGCTGAAGATAGAAGGTTTATCTTTAATTTATTTGGCTGAAATTGTGCAAATCTTGGCTAGGACTTTTTGAGATGAATTTCATATTTGCTACATCTTTACCTTTGAGTCTGATATTTAAGTGGAAATGTAATATTGTTATTGTTATTATTAAATTTTTAATATGTGCACTTATTTAGTGCAAATAAAATTCACAAAATATAGTAAAGACCCTATATATATCTTTAGAGAATATATCAATATTTTGGACTGTCTACTTCTTATAGCATTAAGTGGATATCTCACGATATAGCAGAAAATCTGGAAAAATAAAAAATTGATCTCACTATACAGCAGGGATTTTCTAAGCCTTCTGTTCAGAACAGCTGAGAATTGAATCTGTTACAAATATTACCCAAAATAGACATTTGTCTAAGTACACTTTCTGTAATGGAGGGTTTTCATTTTATATATTGTGCACTGGGAGTCAAAATGAGAATACAAGGGGGAAAATTCCCTATTTCATATAAAGAATTTTTTAAGAAAGAACATGTTAAATTTTTAAAATAATTAATGGATAGCAAAGCTTAATGTTTAAAAATTTATTTATTTTTGAAAGCAAACTTTTTTAAAAAGTCAACATTTTTCTTGAGAAAAAAGTGATATTTTTAAAACAAACAATATTAGTCTGGGTGCACATTTTGGGTCCTCTTAAAATCAGATAGAATAAAAAGCCTAGACAGAGGACAGAAGACACATGCTAATTTTTTCATCTTATACAGGAACAGTAGACTGATGTTATATTATTTTTACTTTTATAATTAGACAAATAGCTATTATCATAATGAAAAATAGTCTGGATGTCTTCTAATTTAGGGAAAAGTACTAAAAATGGACAGTTAAATAAAAATAGATGAAAAACAAACAAAAAGTAAATATAAAGTATAAGAATACAAAATAGTATGCAAAAAAAAAAAAAAAAAACTTAACATGCTTGTTTGGAAAAACACAATAATATTGTTTGGAGGATAAGCTCTGGAGCCTGATAGCTGAGATTTGAAATTTATCTTGGTTTCTTCCTAAATGTATACATTCTTAGGTATGTTATTTAACCTCTCCATACTTGAATTCCCTCCTATGTAAAATTAAAGTAATAATAAAATAAACCTCTGCTTTCTTTTTTATTCAATGTGTTTTGGGAAGATTGGGCCTTAGAATAGATGCCTGCTTTTTATTACCAGAACTTACTCTTGCACACAGCTAACAAATTTAATCCGTTAGGAAAAAAAAAAAAATTACCTTTAAACTCAAAATACAAGTTAAAAAAAGATTCTTTAAATGTTACATATTTTACAAAATGAGAGAATAAGCAAAGAAAGCAGAATATAAATGTTTCATAAAACAGAAAACAAACACAATAGAAACATGAAGAAAAAGGAAAGGTAACAGGAAGTTTAGAGACTTACTCGAAGGACTATGGAACTACTATTCCATGATTAAAAAAGCTAAGGGAAGAATCCTAGAGAATTTTTTTTTTTAAATCTATTAATTATCTGTCAGTTTTGGCCTAATTAAGCAACTAAAACAAGGTGACCTCAAACTACATGCTTGAATCTCAAAGACAAGCTGATTTACCATGAAGCTAATGAAGCTTTAATTTTCAAAACCTCTACCCCATGCAAGGATGTGGAAGAGGCCCAGGGAATTTCACATCAAAATATTCTGTTTCCTACTATTATCCCTTGAAATATAAGCTACACCTGTACCCCTCTATCTAGAGCTATCCTTAATCTCAATCAACTCAACCTAAATATATTCTCAAATCATGTTTATCTTAACAATTTTTTTAAATGCCCATGGTTATTGCAAAGTCACCAAAAATGAAATGAAATGTGATCTGTGATAGAGAGTAAGGTAAAATGTAAATGAGTTAATATAATTACAAGTTTAAATTAAATGTTAATTATTTACTTACACAATTTTTACAAAAATACATATGGCCAAGTAAACATATTAATAGTCTCTCTCAGGTTCTTGAAAGGGGAGTTGGGCAGCTTAACGACCCAAGTTTTGTTCATTTAGTGGTAAGTCTGTCCCTGTTTAAGACGTTTTAGTTTTATCCAGAAAACAGCATATGTTAGACATGGACAACAACTAAAAGTTTTTAAACAGAGAGAGGGGCAACACTTCTGTGAACTTTTCTATTTCAGCAAGTTATTAATTTCAGTAGCATATAATATTTTTTAATGCCCAAGTACTGAACCTAGAAGTCATGTAAGAAATGTTTGTTGAAGTTTATAGTAAATTTGAATCTATGCAACTGAAGTTTACTACACTAAAAAAACTATATAATTCCATCGAGGTAAGAAAGAGTTGAGAAAATAATTTATATAAATCAAATCCTGTTTTTAAATTATAGCTATTTTCTTAGAGATACGTCAAATTAAAATTTATAAGCATGGTATCACCATGCTTCTTTTAAAATGTAATTCTCATTGAACTATACCATCTTGAATTATAAAAAGGTCATAAAATATCTATAAACTTTTTTTTAGAACCATAAGAATTGCTCCTCTTCAAATATATATAGATTATAATGACAGAGAATACTCAATAGAACAAGAATTTCTCTCTATGATACCAAGAATGCTTTTATTAAATTTGTTTGAAGCAGCATACCATGATGAAAATAACATTGATCCTGAGATTGGAAGGCAAAGATGAAAGTCTCAATTCTGAACGTTAGTAATTCTGTAACTGTGGACAATCACCTATGTCTTTTTTGCCTCAGTTTAAAATTTCAGATCATGTCTGTAATAATAAAAGTCTGTTATTAATATTATGAACTTAACTGAAGATAGAGATAGATTTCTCTAGCTAAACATCACAAGAAGAAAAAGACTTCTTTAATAAATATCATGATATGCATAGATATAAAAACCCTCCTTTCTATATTTTAGTTATTGTGATGCAAGATTGGCATACATTATTACATCTAATTCTCAAACTAACAATATGATAAAAATGCTGACACTATAATTTTTATTTTACAGATATAAAATTTATGAAAAATAAATACTTGCCCAAGGCCATCATCATTTAATTGGTGAAGAAAGGAATTTAACAGCATACGCAGCTTCTCTAGTTTGCATGTAAAAATAGGTAGATACTGCTCCATATTATGGTTCCAATGATCTCAAGATGGAATTTTAAAATCTTGTTTAAAGTAGTATTGATATATATTTATTTATTTGAAAACTCTATTTTAAAAATAGAAACTTTTAGAATTATAAAGCATGGTAGTTCCATAAAATTAATTTGTTAGTTCATTATTTTTTAGTTTACATGTGACAGTGATCAAAACTCAAATAATGTTCAAAAATTAATTAAAGAATGGATTAATGCTTTGTTTCCAAAATATATTTTGGTGTAAGAGCAAAAAAATGTATGACTATATTATGTGTGATTTATAATTTGTAATTTCAAACAGTTTCTAAAACATTGGCTTTTTCTCATTTGAATATTCAAGAAAAGTATATGTTTACCCAAATAATAGTTTAAGGAAATGACTTCCCTTTTTTTCTTTTTTCTCATAGTTGAGTCCTAAGATCCTTCATCCCCCTTCACCATTAATTTAGAAAAAGTGGAGGAAAAAATTTAAAGGTTAAAGTGAGAGCCTACAAATCCTTGTCTTTGCATTGGCATATTTTTCTGAGGGAAGATTCTTCTTTAATTTAATTTAACAAACATTTATAATTCCTACCATGTACCAGATCGAGACCCAGGATTAAATAATTAAGGCCTCTCCATCATACTCTGATTAGGAAAAGCTAAAAAAGAACTTATATACTGATATATTAGAACAAATGTAAGACAGTTTACAAAAACAAAGCATAATTATTTAACTTGAATCCTGAATGATCAGTAATATTTACTAATATTTTGTATTGATAAGTAGCATTTGTTAAGTTTTTGTTTTGTTTTGTTTTTGCATTTGTGAATAACAACTGGAAGGGAGTAGCATAAAAATAGTGAAAAAGGCAGAAACAATAGCATCTATGAATTCCTGGAAGCAAGACAAGACAGGGCATGTTTGAGAGATGACCTACAATCCAACTATTTAGAGTTATTTACAGGGAAAGGGAAAAACAAACAGAGGAGTGGATGTTGAAAGATCAGATTGTGAAGGAAGATGTGAAATAATTTTTTATTTTATCACAAGTAATAGAAAATAATTAAAGATATTTAGGATGATAGGTACCAAATACCGGTATGCATTGAAGGAAATTTTTAAAAGAATACGAAAGTGGTCAGATATACTCAGTTAATGTCTGTCTTAGTTATTCAGAGAAAAGATTATAATGGCTAGGTCTAGAGCGGTGGCAGTGGGGTTGGAGAAAAAGGAAATAACTGAGTAGGAAAGTTAAACTGCAGAACTTGTTTGAATGTGTCAGTTGAGGCCAATGGAAAAGAGAAGAATGATGACTGAAGTTCCAAATTAAGTCAACTGGGTAGACAAATGATACTTTGAGAAGCTTAACCTTGTTAACTAGGGTAGAGGATTCTGATTCAAGTTTAAAACTATATGTAGGAGTTCCAGATGGACAGATAGGTACTGTATTAGTTAATTTTCACACTGCTATAAAAAAAAATACCTGAGACTAGGTAATTTATAAAAGAAAGAGGCTTAGGTGACTCACAGTTCCACATGGCTGAAAAGGACTCAGGAAACTTACAACATGCCAGAAGGTGAAGCAGGCACATCTTACGTGGTGGCAGGCAAGAGAGAGCAAGGAAGAGCAGGGAAAACTGTTTTGTAAAACCAGCAGATCTCATGAAAACTCACTCACTGTCACAAGAACAGCACTGGGGGAAACACCTCTATCATCCAATCAGCTCCCACTTAGTCCCTCTCTTGACATGCAGTGATTATGGGGATTAAAATTCCAGATAAGATTTGGATGACAACACAGAGCCAAACCATATCAGAAAGACAGGTAAGTAGGTGGGTAGGTAGGTAGTTAGATCAGATAGATAGATAGATAGATAGATAGATAGATAGATAGATAGATAGATAGACAGATAGATGATACATATATACATATTAGATAGATCTGTCCAATAGAGAATTGAGCAAAAGGAAATTTATGCTTCAGAGAAAGTGTAAACTATAGATGTTAGTTTTTAAATTAAAACTATACTTATCAGTCATTTTCATTAAAAAAGATGTGTACAAATATCTGAAGCACATTTTGAAACCATAGAGGCCCACAAAGTTTTCTTTTCTGATTAGCGTGTAGAAAGTAAAAAGAAACTATTATTCTCACTCTAACAGACTCATCAAGATGGTAAAACTAAAAATCAGAATATCATAGTTTTTCCAACTCATCATAGAGTTATGGTCACAGAAAACATAAATAACTAAAATCCAGAGAAGAGCAAGGCCTTCACAGAAGAGAACAGAACAACAACTCCTGTCATTAGCTGGCAGAGGGACCAGATGAAGAGGAAGCTACCATAGATGGAATGAGACACAGGCAACAGAATATTGAAATAGTTTTAAATAATTTTAGTAATTGTAATCTACTAAGAGATGGGTCAGGAAGGGGAACTCAAATAAACCTATCTTAATACTCTTAGCTTCAACCTAAAGGAGATTTGAGTCATTTGAGTTAAGTCAAGATATCAGAGATAAACTCCTCTGAGGCATATTAGGCTTTCAGCTACCATAGTCCAGGAGTGGGGCAGGAGAGCTGAGAAAAAATCCTCTAAGCCATTCTGGGCTCTAATAAAGTGTCAGGCAGTAGCCAGAGAACTGTACAAAAAGAAATTGCTCAAGAAACAGAGAAACATGGTCACAGAGTGCAGAGTGAACCTACCAACTATCTACAAAACTGTTAGCTAGAAACTAAAGTAGACAAAGATCTCTTGTAGTATGGAAAACTGACAGCTTGTTTGTAAAGGATAATGAAATCCCTCACACCGTGACAGTTCAAAGACAAGTCTTGTTAAAGAAAATTTCCAAAACCAGGATCCAGACATTTCTAACCAGTGCTAAATTGAATCAAGCTAAAACTTAACAAAGCCCAGGCAAGTTCAACTGCAGATCAGTTTGATTCAGTTCCTGACTGCAGCATCCTAATAGAAAAGGTACTATGATGTTTTCTAAGGGTATATATTATTTATTCTGGTCTCTGGTAGACTTTTATATAAAACAAAATTCAATAAAATTAACTGTTTAAAATTAATTAAACTTGTATAAAATAATGTGCATATATATTCAGGAAGAAGCAATTAAATGTGTCTCATCTCATCACCAGAAAAGAGAATAGACAATACAAATAAATCCAGAGATGTAATAGACATTAATCAGAGAGTATTTTAAAATAACTTTAATGAAACTGCTAAAGAATTGGGAGACTTCAGCAGAGAGGTAGAACTATAAAAGTTCGAATGAAAATGTCAGACATTAAAAATACAATAGCAGAAAGAAAGAATTTATCTATGGGCTCAAGAGCAGATTGGACACAGCAAAATAAGAAACAAATTTGAATCTGGATGTATAAAACATTATGTAAATACTTTTTAAAAGAAACAATTTTATAGCAGAGAAAACATAAAAGCAGTGTGTTCAAGAGATGTGAAAATATTAAGTGATCCAAAGGATGAGCAATTTAAGTTACAGAAAAATAAGAGAATAAATTAGAAAACCTATTTGAAGATTACTGATCACAAACTTCCCAAATTTAACGATAGATATAGACAAACAAGATTCAAGACAGCCAATGAAATACAAGCATAATGATCATTTGAAAAATACCTTTACCTTGTGAATACACATTCTACTCAACAACACTTGGAACATTCTTTAGGATAGACTACATGATAGGTCAGAAAATGAGTATCAATAAATTTACAAAAGATGAAAATCATAGCATGTATTTTGAGTCATAATAGAATAAATCTAGAAATCAATAACAGAAAAAAATGTTGCAAACTCTACTATTGAAATCAACATGTTTCTCAACAATGAATGGGTCAACAAAGAAATTAAAAAGGAAATTTGGAAATGCCTTGAGACAAGTGAAAATGGAAACACTGCATATCAAACCTTTTGGGACACAGTCCTAAAATGTATAGCAATAAGTGCCTAGACCAAAAGCAGCCATAAAAAGTACAGCGATAAGTGCCCAAAGCAAAAAAGTAAAAATACTTCAATAAACAGCCTACAATGCACCTTAATGAACTAGAATAGCATGAACAAAGTAGATGCCAAATAAGTAGAAGAAAAGAAATTTTAAAGATCAGAGTAGAAATAAAAGGTATAGAGATTTAAAAATTTCAAAAGATCCACCAAAGGGTTGGTGTTTTCAAAAGATGAACAAAATCAACAAGGCTTTATCTAGATGAACTAAGAAAAAAAGAACTCAAATCAAATAAGAAATTAAAAAAAACATATTAGAAGTAATAACACAAAAATATAAAGGACCATAAGCCAGAACTTCATGACTAAAACACCAAAATCATCTGCAACAAAAGCCAAAATAGACAAATGAGGTCTAATTAAACTCCAGAGTTTCTGTACAGCAAAAAAAAAAAAAAAAAAAAAAAAAAAAAAAAAAAAAAAAAAAAAAAAACAATCATTAGAGTGAACCCACAACCAACAGAATGGGGAAAAATTTTTGAAGTCTACCCATCTGACAAAAGGCTAATATCCAGAATCTACAAAGAACTAAAGCAGATTTACAAGAAAAAAAAATCCATTCAAAAGTGGGCAAAGGATATGAACAGACACTTTTCAAAAGAAGACATATATGAGGCCGACAAACGTATGAAAAAATGCTCATCATTACTGGTCATTAGAGAAATGCAAATCAAAATCATATTGAGATACCACGTCACATCAGTTAGAATGATGATCATTAAAAAATCTTGAGACAGATGCTGGAGAGGATGTGGAGAAAGAAGAACAGTTTTACACTGTTGGTGGGAGTGTAAATTATTTCAACCATTGTGGAAGACTGTGTGGTGATTTCTCAAGGACCTAGAAATAGAAATTCCATTTGGCCCAGCAATCCCATCTGGGTATATGCCAAAAGGGTTATAAATCATTCTATTATAAACACACATGCACATGTATGTTCCTTGTAGCACTGTTTACCATAGCAAAGACCTAAATGCCCATTGATGATAGACTGGACATGGAAAATGTGACACATATACACCATGGAATATTATGCAGCCATAAAATATGATGAGTTTGTGTCCTTTGTAGGCACATGGATGAATCTGGAAACTATCATTCTCAGCAAACTGACACAAGAACAGAAAATCAAACACTGCATGTTCTCACTCATAGGCAGATGTTGAACAATAAGAACACATGGACACAGGGAGGGGAGCATCACACACTGAGGTCTGCTGCTGGGGGTTAGGGAAGGGATAGCAGGGGGTGGGGAGGGGTAACATGGGGAGAATTGCCAGATAAAGGTGACGGGGGGATGGAGGCAGTAAACCCCATTGCCATGGATGTACCTATGCAACAATCCTGCATGATCTGCACATGTACCAAAGAACCTAAAGTACAATTTAAAAACAGACTATTATAAACAACTAATAAAATGAAAAACTTAGAAGAAATTAAAAAATTCCTGGGCACATAAAAGCTACCAAGATTGAATCTTAAAGTAGAAAGCTTGAACATATCAATAATGAATAATGAAACTGAGACAGTAATAAAAACTCTCCCATAACAAAAAAGCTTCAAACCTGATTGCTTCACTACTGAATTCTACCAAATATCTAAAGGAGTAACAATATTAATTCTCAAATTCTTCCAAAAAATTCAAGTGGAGGAAATGATTCCAAACTTATCCTATGAGGCCAGCATTACCTTGATGCCAAAAAGAGACAATAACACAATAATAGTATCATCAAAAACCACAGGATAGCATCCCTGACAAACATAGATGACATATCCTCAATAAAATACTAGTGAAATGAATTTAATAGTATTTTAAAAATATCATTCACCATGATCAAATGGCATTTATCCTAGGAATGCAAAGACAGTATGTCACAGGCAAATAAATAAGAGGTATATAACTTTAAGAGAATCAACGTTAAAAAAAAGTTATTTCAATAAACAGAGAAAAAACATTCAATAAAGCTCAACATTAATTCATAATAAAACTCCCCCAAGTTATATATATTACGAATATCCTCAAGACAATATAAGGCACATATGCCAACTCCACAGCTAACTTCATATTGAATGGGGAAAAATAGAAAGTTTTTCTCTAAAATGTGAAACAATACAAGAATACTCACTTTTATCACTTTTATTCAATATAGTACCATAAGTCTTAGCCTGAGCAATTAGGTAAGAGAAAGAAATAAAGGATATACAAATTGGATAAAAAGAAAATCAACTTGTCAATTAGTCCTTATTGGCAGAGAATATAATAATATATAGAAAATTATAAAGAATCCTCCAAAAACTATTAGAACTAATAAATGAATCTGGTAAGGTGGCCGTACACTAAATCAACATGCAAAAATCAGTAGCTCTTCTATATACCAATAGGAAACCACTGAAAAGCAAATCAAGACAGCAATTCCACTAACTACTAAAAAATTAAAATACATCGGAACAAATTTAACCAGGGTGGTTAAAGATCTCTACAGTAAAAACTATAAACATTGATGAAAGAAAATGAAGACACAAATAAAGAGAAAGATATCATATGTTCATGGATTTGAAGAATCAATATCATTAAAATGTTCATATGACCCAAAGTGATCTATAGATACAATGCAATCTCCATCAAAATACCAATGGCTTTCTTCACAGAAACAGAGGGGAAAAAAAAAAAAAAACACCTTAAAATTGACATGGAAAGGCAAACATCCCCAAGATAGCCAAAGTGATCTTGAGCAAAAAGGACAAAGCTGGAAGCATCACACTATCTAACTTCAAAATATACTACAGAGCTATAGTAATCCAAATAGCATGATACTGTCATAAAAACTGACACATAGGTCAATGGAAGAAAAAATATAACCTAAAAATCAATTTTCATATATACATCCCACTGAATTTGACAGTTGCCAAGAACATGTAGAGGTTTATATAGTTATTTGATGGAAGATAGTAAAAAAATTAAAAGGCATATTTTAGTGGCCATTAAAATTTTACATACATATTAAATACATAAGAAAATAAAATATTAAAAATACTTCTAATCAAAAATAAGACACAAAAATATAAAAGTATTTAAAAATAACTAATGATAGAAATAGCAAAAAAAAAAAAAAAAAAAAAGCAAATAGCGAGTGGAAGACTTTACCCCAACTTCGTTAAAAACTATAGAAACTATATGGGAACCAAACAAATCATTTGAAAGTCACAGACTATCTAGTCTACTATGTAGAAAATTTTAAAACAAAATTACATTTTCCTTATAAGAAACCTGCTGTAAGTATAAAGAATCATTGTAGTTGAAATAAAAAGAAGGAAAAATAATTTTACAAACACTAATGATAAGAAGCTGACATAGCTATATCAATATCGCAGAAAAGTAAAGTTTGTCTGATTCATGAAAAATGATTTCTGGGGAAGTAGAAAAACATTTCCTATGATAATACAGTGAATTAACCAGCAAAACATAAAAATTCTCTGTGTGTACCTAATAAAGGCAATTCCAAACACATATATTAAATATTGACACAACTTAAAAATTTACCTATATAACAACCCTGCAAATGTACATATTAAGCTTAAAAAAAGAGTGATTATCATATGGAAAAAACAAACATAGCTTTAAAAAGAATTAGAATACTTCATAATAACAGGGGTTTTAATTTAATGTTTAAGCTAGGTGTGAATATTAAATGTCTGGGTGGAAGTGATATGGTTTGGCTGAGTCCCCACCCAAGTCTCATCTTGAATTGTAGTTCACATAATTCCCATGTGTTGTGGCAGCTACCCAGTGGGAAATAATTGAATCATGGGGCAGTTTCTGCCATACTTTTCTCATGTTAGTAAGTCTCACGGGATCTGCTAGTTTTAGAAGGTGAAATGAAACCCCTCTTGCTTGGATCTCATTCTGTCTTGTATGCCACCATGTTAAGACAGGCCTTTCACCTCCCGCCATAATTGTGAGGTCTACCCAGCCGTGTGAAACTGTGAGTCTATTAAACCTCTTTTTTTCCTGTATAAATCACTCAGTCTCAGGTATGTCTTTATTAGCAGTGTGAAAACAGAGTAATACAAGGGGGGAAATAAATTTAATAAATATAAGAAATTAGTGTATGGATATGCAGTTCAAGATAGTAAGTAAAATTAATGAAATAATTAAACTGTGAAGTCTGATAACTTTTGATAGAAAATACAAAATGAGAAAGTGAAGTCCTAGTGAGAAAGAATAATGAGCATGGGGTTCAACCAATTGACCTGAGGGAATAAGAACATGTGATTTATATTAATTAAAATTAACTTTTAATAGTTTGTCTAATTCTTTGTCTTTACCTAATTGAGATGATTGCTTATATTAATTATAATTGCATATGAGGGGATAAAGAGTAAATGCATTCCTAAATGTGAAAAAATGTTTACATTTACAATCCCCAGAATTGTTTATCTCAGATATTTGACATTTATGGGACCACACAGACCACCAATTTTAAATGATTTAAAAAGTTAAATATCATACTTTTAAACGATTTCAAATATTTAACTGATAATAAAATATTAGTTTATGTCAGTTAGAGGGAAAGTAATGTTTTGTTTTTAAGACACTTGCACCTTGATAATGTATAGATTGAAGCATGTGCTAGAGTTTATGTTTTGGCTATTTAGCAGGTTTCTTTTCTTATTTTTATATGTACTCCATAAGTATGACTCATTACTAATGTCATCAAGAATAGTTGATGACATTTGATAGCTTTTTCAAATATCTCAGTATATATACATAGAACAAAGATCTAGAAATGAAGGCAAGCTTTCTTACCAAAAACTACTTTAAGCTCTGATGCAAAGCTGACAGGACATAACATTCAAAAGATGGAAGATTGAGTATTTCAGCTTAAAATAGAGGCAAATAAATTTTAAATCTCCTCTTTGATCAGATTCTGGTATGGAAACTCTTTCCTCAGAGTCTGTTTGTAGTTGAATGTGGTTTTAAAATGTGACCATTAGTTATTTTTTATAATGAAGAAAAAGGTATGGTAAAATCTCAAGCTCTAAATAGCAGAATCATTTCCCACACAGTTTGTTCTTTAAAATGCTAAGATCATATCCTGGCATTAAATATTGTAAAGATTCTGCAACAATGATAAGTTCAAGCAATTCACTATACAAAATACATCACTTGAGCCGGCTCCTGGAAACCTTATTTTAAAAAATGCTTACTTTTCAGAATTTCCTCCAGTTTCAAAAAAGTGAGCATCTTTTTTGTTTTGTAGCTAGTACACATTGGTATAGTAAATAAGTCTTGCATTTATTATACTTTAGCACTGCACACTGAAAACGATTTTTGTTCTGTGATTTGTTCATGTTTGGTTACATCTTCCATTACTTTTTATCCAAGAATTCTCAAATCAGGAGGTGGTTTTTAAAGCCAGTAGTTTCTCTTGGATGGAGTCTATAAAAATTCAAAAGCACATGGCAGCTCCTTAGTTGTTTTTCATAATTTTTTAGCCTATTCTAGTTTATATCATTATTCATAGATAAATCATCTTAATCATTAATAATCATTAATCAAGGAAACAAATATTTTGTGTAGTTTTGAGGAATTAACAAAAATGTCATTGATAAGTTTTTTCACATATGAATGAAGTTTATCTATGCCAAGAACATTTTCATATTTTTCAAAAGAATGCCTTTATCCTATTAAAAAGGAAACTGTCATGGCAAACCGTGGTGGCTCATGCCTGCAATCCCTGCGCTTTGAGAAGCCAAGGTAAGAGGATCGCTTGAGCTCAGGAGGTTGAGCTATGATCATGCCACTGTACTCTGGCCTGGGAGACAGAGTGATACCCTGCCATGAGAAAGAAAGAAAGGAGAAAAGAGAAAAAGAGAGTAAGGAAGGAAGGAGGGAAAGAAGGAGGGAAGGAAGGAAGAAATGAGGTAGGCAAGGAAGGAAGGAAGGAAGGAAAAAAGAAAGAAAGGGAGGGCAGGAGGGAGGGAGAAGAAAGAGAAATGGAAAGAGAGAGAGAGAGAGAGAATGAAAGAAAAAAAAAAGAAAGAAGAAACAAAGAGTATCATTTACCTAGTACTGTGTCCATATTTTATACTGTTATGTATAATTTAATAATATCATTTGATAAACTAATTTTATTGTAATATTTAAATTGTTGTTTAACAACTATTTATACACACCAACAAACACTTCTTACCTGTTTAACTTTTGACATATTTTGCTAATTAGATAACATGTGGAACGTGTGAAACAACACAAAATCTAACAAATAACTTTATAACCCAAGTAGCCACTATATCTCAGGAAAATGTTTAAGAACTTATTAATTAATAAGCATACATTTTTTACCAAAATAATCTTCCATTTCAAATTTCAAAAATGCATGGGCAGAATTGCTTTTACTGTTTCCCTAAAATACCAGCAGACTATCTGAGAAATGCTGGAAAAGCTAACACTGATAAATTATATTACATATGTTATATTGATATTCCTTTTAGCATGTAAGATCAAATAGATATTGATTTGTTTGTCAAAGCATCTAATATTTTGGGAATAAGCTTTGAGTTAACTTCGTTTTTGTTGGCTTTCTCTACTATCATGGAAAAAAAAATCAAGCTGCTCTGTAGTTGTTTACATGCTGTGTTCAGTGGAATACCTAGGGTTACAAATGGACGATGTGAGACCCTAACAGGCAGAATCCAAGTCCAGGATCTGTAGATAGATATAGTAGATACTCTATTCAATTCAACTAGTTTTTAATAGCTTAGTAGACCAGTGCTTCTCAAAGTTTCATGAGCATACACATGACTTTTCAAAATGCAGATGCTCTGGGATAGGGCCTGCAATTTGTATGTTTGAAGTAGTCTTCACATATTGAAGGTATCAGTAGAGACTGATGGAACTGAGTTTACTTCATATTTTTCTGTGTTGATCATTGGTGGGGTAGGTACTTTTTCTTCTCACAATCTCCAGATCCTTCCCTGATGTTCTCACTAGTTATCATTTATCACTGATTTTCCTAAACAAAGGTTTTTTCTATTTTTCCCTCACATTCCTGATTCTGATAAAATTCTTGATACAATAAGCATGATTAAGCAAAAATAATGTTACATGTTATTTTAAATACTTCTGAATTTCCTTTCTTTATTTGTGCTGTGTGTTGTTATTTCTGGTAGGCTTCACAGCTTTTTCTTTTCTGGTTTATTTTAGAATTAAATAACTTACACAATTCTGAAGACTAAATACATAAAAAAAACTTATACAGGTACAATAAATATTTTTATTGTCTATTTACGTAAGAATTTCTGTAATAATTTCATAAATAGTTCTATTAATTTTTAGAATAATGGTGGCATTTAAAAATATTACTGTTTAAGATAAAAATAGAAATTATAAAAATCTTTTTAACAACTTCTAAGAAAAATACTCCAAACAATTAATTTGAGTTCAAAGATCTTATCTACTATTAAATAGCACATTTATCAGATAAAGAGGACATTTAACAGCTGTTTATAAAATTCATGTATTATAGATCTGAATTTTTGTTCAACATTTGTATTTGAATGTTTAATTCAGAGCTCTTGGTCGAATCCATTTTCTTCTTATGTGTCAAAACCTCATTCTGCTTCTATAACATCTCACTTAATCTCTCCATCACTTACTCACAAGTGCAAACCTCAAAAAGAGTGCTAAAAATTGTTTTTTACTCCTTCCTGGAATTACAAGAACAAATAGAAGCACCAAAATGAATGTTAAAAGTGCCAGTAAATTTTTTTTTAATGTTATAAACTTTCTTTGAATCACCATAAAAAGTATCTAAACAGACACTACTTTTACATATTTTATGTATTTTTACTAATGTTATAATTATTTCCATTTTATATGAATAGTTTATATCTATGTATTTATATCTATTGATCTATCTACCTGCCTACTCTGGTGCAAAGTGAATCCATCACTAATATAGCTACCACCCCATATTCATGTGCATCACTGTAGCATCCAGAAACACTAGAGAAGGTAAAAATATTTGAATTCATTAGCATGAAAGTTACTGCGCACAAAATACTTTATGTAAAAAATGATATCAGAGGTATTAACAAGTCCACAAATATTACATAATTTACCTACACAATGCACTCAAACATGCACTTAATTATTTTTTAGTTTATATAATTTTCTAGCCCCCTGCCCCCCCAAAACAGGGAAAAGCCTGTTTGTTGTTTATGCAGAAAATATATGAACTTTTTTAAAAGTAGAAAAGGTCATGAAGCCAAATAAATCTAGACATGTATAAAGAATATAATGTGAATGCTATATTTCAGACAAATTAAAGAAAGATGTGATATTTGAGCAGCATGTTAGATCGGTCTGCTTTGCTATAAAGGAATACCTGAGACTGGCTCACATTTCTGCAGGTTGTACAAGAAGCATAGTGCCAGTGTCTGCTTCTGCTGAGGGCCTCAAGAAGCTTATAATCATGGCAGAAATGGAAGGGGGATCAGGCATGATCCTTCTCTCCCTTGGCGAGAGAGAGAGGAGGACATGCTAGGCTCCTTTAACAACCAGCCCTCAAGTTAACTAATATAGAGAATTCACTTTTTACTGCTGCATGGGCAAGAAGCCATTCATGAGGGATCCACTCTCCATGACCCAAACATCTCCCACTAGGTCCCACCTCCAACACTGTGAATCACCTTTTAACATGAGATTCAGACAGGACAAATATTCAAACCATATCAAGCAGAGAGAGTTGACTTAAAGGAGGAGGCAAGTTATCATGTATCTGTGGTAGACTATAGCCATGAAATTTTACTTCATAAGTAATAAGGTCCCATCAGAGGAATTTGGTGAAGGGAGCAATGAACTCTGACTTAGATCTCAAAAAATTTATTTAGGATTGTTAAATATTTTTTAAAAAGAGCAGAAGCAGAGAGATCAAGCTTTTATAATACCTGTGAGAAGAAATAACAGTGGCATAAGCCAGTGTGGTAGCTGTGAAAGTGTGGAAAGTTTTTTAAGTGACCAGATTTTCTGTCATATTGGATGTACAATGTAAGACAAAGAGAGGCATCAAGAATTTTTTGCTTAAAAAACTGAGTTCATAGAATATCAATTTATTGCAATGAGGAAAACTAGGGAAGGCACTGGTTAAAGATGATGTTTTCATTAAAGGTCAGTCGCAAAAGCTGAGAATATTCTAGGGTTTCTGGGCTGTTGTTTTTTTTCTCTTTTTTTTTCCCAACATCTTAGCAGATGGATTTCAATGCTGGTAATTGCTTACAACAGTGTCAGAAGCACACGAAGTTCTTATGGCGGAAGATGATTATGCCTTGGAGAAAGATGTGGCCAACTGACTTCCTTGGGCCAATGAGATGTAAAATAAGCTCTAGGAACCAGTGCATCACTTGCAACCTTTGCTCTACTAAGACAGCTAGTAATTTTCTACACGATTGGTGCTCCATAATTTTGTACCTTTGAGTTAGGTTGACATGGAACACAATCCCCACATTACCCAGTGATTAACTTGGTAGTCTTAGTAATAACTATGCCAATGAGATTTTGGAGTTTTTTGTTACTGCAGTTTCAACTACTCCTCTGGACTAATAAGCTGTAACTACTCTAAGATTAGTTACTTAACAAGTTCAAGAAATAGCTCTTTTTTTTTTTTTTTTTTGGTCTTTTTGTGGAGAACGGGATCTCATTATATTGCCCAGGCAGGTCTGAAACTCCTGGGCTCAAGCTATCCTCCCACTTCTGCCTCCCTAAAATCTGGGATTACAGGCATGAGCTACAGCGCCTGGCCAAGAAATCGCTCTTTAAAATTTCCTGCATTCAAATCTTTTGCCTATCTCTTCCATTGAAATAATGCAATCAGTAAGCCATCTGGCAAAAAACATCAGTAAGTAGCATCTGATAGTTTTCTATCTTGAAGGTAGAAATGAGGAACAGAGGGATGGATGTGGAGCTGTCAGACGATACACTATTTGGCACTGTCTATGACTTTGACTACTCAGCAGTAGAGAATAGCTGTTTCTTTCAAATAGATGCAATTATCCTTTGTCCAAAGGAAATCTTGCTTGCTTTTATGAAAAAGGGAGACCAAAGTCATCAGTCACTGCTTTTATATCCTGGTGACATCAATATCTCTTCTACTTTATTTTCTATTGATAAAATGTCATTACTTTCTTCAAGACCAATTATCTCAGATAACTAACTCCAAAAGATATGTTTCCTTGGATTCTTTCTGGGTTGCTAACTTTATCAGTCAGTGTTTACTCATATAAACAGAAACTATTCTAGGAATTGGAATGGAGGCAGTTTTGGATTTCTTTTTTCAAAAGTGCAATTGAAGGAGTGTGGACAAATAAAGGGATAGGTGAGATTTCCAAATGCTGAATACATGTAGAAATTCACTTACTTTTAGGGCTAGAGGAGGGTAAGAAATGGTGTTAAGCCAAGTCCGAGGTTGCTTTCTCACCTGAAGCTTTTACTGCTGTGTTTATACTGGCTGAGCAGAAAGCCAGAGTATCACCTCTACGTGCAGCTGCTCTTCCCACCATAACCGATGCTGCCCCAGTCCCGGTGCTCTTTCCACAGTTACTCCTGCTCTCTAAGTTTTCTCAATACAACTTGTTCTACTGTCACTGCTTGGGCAACCATTGCCAGATACATTCTCAGAAGCCATAAAAATATTTTATAATTCCTGCCGCCTTCCGGTCTCTTGCCAGTATCTCACATCAGCAGAAACTGACAGGAAACCATCTGAAAAGAGAGTGTAAAAAATGTATTTTATATCACTCCAGGCCAGAAATTGACATGTTTAATTTCTACTGTGGTTTGTAGGAATGGATTCCTACAATGCTAACTGGTATCAGATACTCCTACAAAGAGGACAGTAAATGCAAGGGCTTAAAGCATGCTGCATTGGAGATCCAATTGCAGTGGAGACCCTGAGTAGATACCTAGATAAATGTCTGATTTCAGTGGAAGATGTAGGATGGAGATAAAATCCTAGAGTTAGGTGGTATATAATCTGAGAATGGTCACCCGGATAATAACTAAAAATAGAGAAAAAAAATTGCTAGGATAAAATCCTAAAATACTCTATAATTTGTACATCAGCAAGAAGAGAGATTCATGCAAGGAGGTTTAGAAGGACTAAGAAAATGATAAGGAGATCTTGCTATTGAAAAATTTAATGAAAGCAGTGTTTCAAAAGTAAGAAAACAATTTTGTCAAATGCCACTGATCAGTCAAATAAAATGAGGGCTGAGAACAAACCAATTGCTTTGACAAGGTGGAGGTCATTAGTGATCTTGGTGGTATCTGCTTCAGTGGAATTCTGGGGACAATTAGATGAGACTCAAGAGTAGTGGAGGAATATTAAATGATGATAATATATACTGTATAAAGTAATTTTGTTGAAATGAGATGATGTTTTAGAAGCTGAAGGAGGATAAAAGATTGAAGAAAAGTTTAATCTTTCTCTTTAAGATGGGAGATAATATGGAATATTTTTGTGCTGATGCAGATGAAACAGTTAAAAGAAAAAGTGATGTGGAAGAGCAAGAAGAAAAATGTAGAAGTACTTGATTTAGTGATATGGGCTGAAATCTGATACACAGGGAAAAGAGTTTGTATAGTGACAGTTTGTCTAATAGTGGCAGTTCATCTATGTATCAAAACTGGCTGATAGCACATGGATTCCAATGTTTCATAGGTATATTTGTCACTGAGGAGATATAAAAGTCACCTTCTGATTAATACCTTATTCTTAGTTAAAGGAGAAGTATGAAAGACAAAAGAATCCCCTGAGATTGAGAAGCATCAGAGGAATAGCTAGTTCTCAGTGCTGTTAGGAACTGACTTGGCATTCCCAGCTAGACCTTTATATTCTCCAATGAACATAAGGAATCTCAAAAAAAAAAAAAATTCACCCTGGAACTGTGATGAAATGCGACTAAGACATAAACACAAACAAAATACCACATCATGATCTTCTATATAAGCACAGACAAAATTTACATCACTGTACAAACTACAAAAATACCACCTATCTCTAGTGATTTCTGGCTGAAAGGCATTGACAGAGGAGGGTTATCAGTTAAGAAGAAGTTGAGTTTTTGAAGTTTGTGGAGCTAAAAAACAATTTGTGAAATAGTCACCCAGGGGAATAAAATTACTATTTAACTTCGATCTAGAAATAGTAAGTTTTAAATATCACAGATAGTACTCTAAAGGTAGCATGTTTGAAACCAAAATTGAGATTTGGTTTGGGCTGCATATATTACAATTTTTAGGATATTGTCTTAGTAGTATAAGATGGAGGAAAAATCAATAAGAATAAGAAACCAGTATCCAGAATTCTGGATGGATCATTCCAATAAATAATAAAATTTTGAAGAATGATGATCAGGGAAGCCATAGAGTGAACATCAGTAAGGCAGATATTAAAATCATCCCTGAATAAGAAAGACTGATTAGGAATACTGCACAAGGAGTGGTAATAAAATTACAGTCAGATAACATGAACTTTGATGGAGTTGATTAGGGAGGGTGGATGTGGAGCTGGCAGACAATACATCATAGGATGCTGTCCTATTGGGTAGACTTACGATAATCTGAATTTATTGATTAAAAGTAAAAAGAATCATCTCTTCTAACTAGTAATAAGAAGCCATCTATAAGGACCATAGTGAAAGTAGCAACCTCAGAAGAGAGTCAAGATGAAAGAGAGGCAGAAGCTGAATATTTGTTTAGAGTAAAGTTTGAGGATATAGAATGTGATGTATCATGATGACAGTTTATGAGTTCCAGGGACACAATGAAAAGATTTGTGGATTAGGAATGAGGTGTGATATAGTCCGATTAGGGGATATGCAAAATGACATGAAGATTAGAATATAATTGTTGGGGAGTGGTGGGACCAAGTTAGATTTCTCCTAATGCCAGAAGTATCAGCCATGATGAAATGAGTCTTGTTAACCACTGAAAAAAGGAGAAGGTTCTAATGGAAACTTCTTGGAACTGTTGTCCTCAGAATTTGGGGATAGTGTTGAAAAAAAAAAAAGATGTTGGGGAAAGGAGGGTAAAGTTTGGACTGGATAAGAAGCATGCCTCAAATTCTTATAGAAAGTTAACCATGTGGAAAACAAATTATTCTTCTTATTAGAAAAAAAAAAAAACACTGGGAAAACTTTTCCAGCAACAGGAAATTACTAAAGCAATGGAGAGCTGAAAAGAGTCATAGCATGGATACTCTGCTGTATATTTAAAACCAAGAAAGGTTGTAATGTGCTCTGAACAAATTTGTCCTTTTTAGAAATATGCATTAGGACTAAGAAGTAATACAATACAAATGCAGCATCAAGAAGTGAACTGTTCAAAAGTTATATTACATAAGAAATTTTTAAAACAAGTGTTCTATACAATATTGTAAACCCAAACCATTAAAACTGGTTTGTACATATCGCCATGGGATCAACTATGAAATCATTATGGCATATTTGAAGTAGTGAGTATAATTAGGTCATCTCAGCACTTGAGTTTCCCAAATTAATGTTAACATTTCTTTCCTTTTAAAAAATAAGTTGCCAACAACTGTTAAAATACTGCCATTACCTAAAGCATTTAGAAGAGACCAATATTAGATAACTGCTTAAAGCCTGTAGTAGCTGAAATAATTCAGACAATTGTCAGTATTCAGAGCAGAACACATAGTGGAGCAGTCAGTTTTTCTGCAACAATTAAAAAACATTCCTTTTGTGAGTCTATATGTGTGTATGGACACACATCTATGTACATGAAAGTGTGGTGTGTGAGTGTGATAACGTTTACTAAAGCCTTCAAATAGGACTTCTAGGTTTCAAGATCACAAGTCTTATTTCTTTGATATTGTACCAAAGATGAATTTCTTAGAAGATAGCACTTCATAGAAATGGATATCCCTTAATAACATTGATACAAAGAAGGGAGGTTACACTGAGGCAGAAATAAATGACACCCTTCATAATATTTGAAATGATCACTGTTGCCCAGTACAGTGAGCCTTTTTTTTCCCTCTCCTACAGTAATTTTCCTTTATCTCTTGTATAATAGTGTACCATAAAGTGACTTCCAGGAACATGTCACAGATTCAATCAATTTGGAATGACACAGCACTATCATTCCCATAAGTGTTCAGGCACTTCCAGGAATGATTAAAAAGCATGGCATTGCCCACCAACTGCAAGGTGACATGTACATTTTGAAGAAGACAGCCTTATTGAGCAGTTGTCAATTATAAAATTGTTTGAAAACAGTGACTTTTCTATTTCTGGGGATATTTCAAATACATGACTGCTGTATCTAATATGCTTCTGTCATAGGCCTGTAATTTCCTCTATACCACAAATGAAAAGATGTGAAATAGAGTCAGATAAAGTTGATATATGTGCTATCTGATGTTGTCTAACGATTTTTAATTAAAATGTATTTAGATTTAAGGAAATTAGTTGTATGCTGTTAGCAATACCAAATATCAGATGAGAAATGCTGGACAAATCATTGGGTACATTATTGAGACTATTGTAAACCCATTTTAATGATCATTTTTAGAAACGTTTACCTTTATGTGAGCCTATATATAAAGACATACCTGAGTTGTTCTTCAATGGGGAAAGCTAGCATTGTTACATTTATTTTAAAATATGTTGGTAATGTACTCAGAATAAAGCTGTCAGGATGCTTTATAAGTAAAACCTTTTTATCAGTTTATTTTAGTTTGAAAACCAAAACAAAAATCTGCCAGAAACGTTCATAAGAAAATCCCATGTAGCTTTAACTTTGCTATTTGTGTAACTTCATGAGGAAAATTTCTTTATAAAAAAAGGAAATTTTCCTTAAAGGACACATGTAGCTTGTATTCATTTCATGAATAGTATTAAGAGCACTTGGTATGCATTTCAATTTTATAATTGAAAATACGCATAAGAGCTCCAAAAGTTGATTATTCACTACTCAGATATGTTCTAAATTTTATTTTCCTTTGGAACTATTTGATTAAATCCTAAACATGATACGTAGACAGATTCAAGGGAAAGATGACAGTGTGTGATAACATTTTATTCAGCAAGAAGATTAAAATATAGAGAGAAAATATAACTGGATGGATCATCTTGAAGTTCATGATTTTTATTCTTTTATATCTTACATTTTATATTAAAATAATCTTACTTTCCAGAAAACAATAAGAAACTGTGCCAGGGAATAAATAAAAACTTATTAAAAACCATTGTGTGTCTAGAGAAAGCATATAAAAATAGTATTATTTTCCACAGGCACTTAGCAAACTTCTCTAGGCTCAACAGCAGAACTTTATTTCATACCCATCCTTGCACTATTATAGGGTCCAGGGAATGTCCATGCTTTAATTCCTGCAACAATTAGTGTCAAGAATTGCCATTATACCAATCAGGTCCACAACTTCAGTTAGGGGTATTCAATCTTCCATTGGCATTTGGGCTACATCTGAAAAGAAGGGTACCAGATCTTCTATTCCATAACCCTCATTAACTAAACACATGTGTGTGTGCACACGCGCACACACACACACGCATACACACACAAACAAAGAAAACCCTGAAAGTTATGGAAGTTTAGTGGCTTTGCAAAGGTCATGCAACTTGTCTTGTGACTCTGAGGTGAATTAAGTTATGTAAAATAGCTTGACAAACTAAAGAGCATCACACACCTTCCTCCTCTCAGTATCGTGGCTCCTAAAGTTCACTGATAACAGACCCATCATGTAGGTATGACTCAATATTTCCTTAATCCTATACTTGGCAAAGTATTCCTAAAAATGTTATACTGAAATACCTTAAGCTCTTAAAAATTTAATTTTAAACAAGTTATTAGAATAATATATAGTTAATAACACTGACATAAATCTAAGGCTTAAGTCTATCAGTGAGACACATATTAAGGGTAAGGGAAGTCTGATTGTGGTTTATATTAGACTTACTTTGTTACTTGCCAGGACTCATCTCATTCCTCCTTTCCCGAACTCAGAAATTAGATTCTGTGATCTCAGTATCATATAGTTCTGCCATATTTTTTTCAGTCATAGTTATCAGCAGACTAAATTAACTTAAATAAAATTCAAATGATTGAATAAAATGTCCATAAATTAGTTTCCTAATACACACAACTAAAGAAATATGGAATAGAAGATATTTTACAATCTACCTACACATAAATAAAAGCTGTCAGATAAGATCTAAGCATCTGAGACTATATTTGGCAAAGTCACAAAATTTGTAACATAAAAGAAGCAGAGCAGGAGAGCATTTTAAAGTCTTCAGCATATGGAGTTAGTTCAAAGCTGGAAATGGCATGAATTATTATGAATTATTACTGGATGTGATTCAAAATTTAAGCTAATAATAGGCATATATTAGTCTACCTGGCTTGAAAAATAACTGAGCTATGAAATAAAATGAAGACATTAACAGGACATTCTAATTAGTGATATTATTATGTGTACTTAGGATAAACTATTTGGAAAGGGCACTTACAGAATTATCCACTGGAGGATCAAGCAGTAAATGATAATATGTTATCAATCCCAGGAACAAAATATGCATATTTTCCAAATTCAGCTTTTTATCTGATATTTTAGAGGCTAACCTACGTTATAGATTTTAATCAGCTCTTTCCTTTTCCAGTGATCTTATCTATTTAAAAGTTTTAGGAATAGAGAGTCTAGGAAATTAAAAATATGTAACAAAAAATTGTACTAGTTTTTCAAACCAGAAGTATTTAGTCACTAGCATTTTCTACATTTATTCTGCATATACACCGAATCCTAAACTGCATTCTGTACCACCATACTCATGTTCTTTTTTAAAAAAATGGCCTTTATACTTTTTCAAATGGCACAATAAAACTCATTTTAATGTAATGCCATTTTAACAGGAATGCTGGTTTTGTAAAATTAAAATGACTGCCTGGTAAGAGAGATTTTAATGATGCTTATGAGCCTTTTATGTCAATTATCACTAGGGTTTTGTGCATTGAAACTCACTAATAAATGGGAAAGGAAGAAAGGCATGTTTTATCGCCTATTAATAGGATATTTTTTCAATAAGAGTACTAAGAGAAATTGCCTATTTCCATTTTTCCAGAAAATCCATTTCTACAAAATAACCTTGACTTTGACCCATTCTGAAAGAAAAGAACATTGCTGTAGGTTTGATGTCCATCTTCCTTATATATATTTTCTTCATTCAGCTCCAGCAGCAATCACAAGCTTGGGTAGCATTCCATTGCTCATCTGTCCAATATTCTGGAAGTAGGATCTATTATTGTTTGAATGCACTATCATCCAATATCTTTCCTATTTGCCAACAAAATCCTTACTGAATTTTATAATGTTCTATCTTACATGAAAAAATTAAATGAATATATATTTGCTATCTCCATGGTAGTAGGCACTGTGGTAGGCAGACATCTCAAAGATTTATATTCCTTCTGAACAGATTTTGTTGTTTTTTTTTGTTTGTTTTTGTTTTGTTTTGTTTTGTTTTAGAGACAAAGTCTTGCTCTGTTGCCCAGGTTGGAGTATGGAGTGCAATGATAAGATCATAGTTCACTGTATCCTGGAACTCTTGGGCTCCACCTCACTCTACTGGGTAGCTGGGTCTATAGGCATGTGCCACCATGCCTGACTAATTCTTTTTGTTTTTCATTTTTTGTCTTTTTGGTAGAGAGGGGTGACTCACTAGTTGGCAAGATTGATGTGAAACTCCTGGCTTCAAGAAATCCTCCTGCCTTGGCCTCCCAAAGCACTAGATTATAGGCGTGAGCCACCATAGCTGGTCTGAACACATTGTCTTAATTTCTATCTCTACAGATTTATTTTTCCCTATCCACTTAATTAGCTCTGTCTCTAAAATCATACCTTTAGTGTCTGTACCCTACCCAGTTCTCTCGTGGTAGTGTCCATTATGTTTTCTTATCTGAATTTCTTTGCTCTTTTAGTATTCTTGGACCAAAAACATATATAGTTCCCACTGACACCAACTTACATGAAAAAAATATATATATATATATTTTCCTTATGCAGTTCTTAAGACCTCAAACTGACAAAGATTCTCTGCTGGACCAGAATTGAATCAGGCTTCTAAAACTTTTCCAAGGTTTATCTGTGCACTTCCTTGTAAAATCTAATTTCATCAAAAACCCTGCTAAGTAAGCATAATAAGAATCCTGCAGCCTTGATATCTTATCACCCTTAATATCTGATCAGATTCCGTATGATCCACCATCCCCCACTGGATGTCTGATCAGCCTGTTCTGTCTTCAGTAAGAATTCTGTTAGGTGGTTTATTCAGAACTCAACTTACCCCTTAAGTTTCCTCTTGGTGACTTTCATTCATTGAACCCCACCCTTTTCAGCTACATTTTCATACTTGCCATTGCTGTATTTAGAGGCGAGCCCAATTTCCCTCCCCCCAAAATCTCATTGCAGTGGTTCTATGCCAGTTGTGATGGTCCTGAATAAAGCCTTCCCTACCATGTTTGAACAAGTACCATTGAATAACTGGTATTAATGTTCATCTATTCTAATAGTGCCCCTGGAAGGAAACTTGCACCAAAAATATATTTCACTTTACCAATTCTAGAGATTCTAACCCATGGTGATTTTAATTTTTTTTACATTTTACAGATATATTTACTTAAACTAGTACACATTGCAGTATGCATCTATTATTTTATCATCTCTTTCTTTTGAATTTTCTTTTGGGACTGAAATTGTGGCTGAGAGAATGTACTTCCTGGCTGTTCCTGGCCACAGTGAATGATTTAATGTTGATTATGTGATAGATGCCAAACCAGATAAACTCAATCCAGACACTTGAGTTAGAATTATAGGATATTAAGCACTCTTTTTCAGGTAGGTTTGCCAAAGCAGTAGAATCAAATCATCCTCTCTTTGCCAGAAGCAGAGAGACAAAAAACCAATACAGAGAAAACCAGCACTGAGTGACAAATAGATTTCTGATGTAATGTTCGATCCCATAAAATCATTCATGCTTGGAAACAGCTTTACTAATGAAATGTTCTGTTATTTGAGCAAGAGATTGCTTGCTTGCTTTATTTCTTTATTTAGTGCAAGTTTACATTACCTGTAAGTGAGAATCCTAAGGTATACTCTTAACTGTACTCATTCATCCATTCCTATCATAAAACTTCATCTTTTTCCCTACATAAACCTGGAACAATCCATTTACAATATGGACATTCACAGACCCTCACCATTGCTTGGATTCTACTCACCATTGCTTTTCCACCCCAAGGCTCAGGGTTCCATACCACTGTCTCATATATCTTTTCTTTGTGGAGCCCCTAATTCCTTCCTAAATTATGCCTACCTTAGATGACTATCTTTTGCCTCAGTGACAGATTCATGGTGTTTGTCCTAGTGGACATCTACCATTCCCTTCATGTGATTATTTGTTGACACATTTTTTTTCTTTTTTATCTTTTTCTGCTCCCAGTGGTATTTCTGCCCCATACTGTGTATTTCCATCTCTCCCTCACAACCAATGACCTCAATATATTCTCTGCCTCTCCATGTGCAAGTTTGGCCTCAAATATAAGTAAGTCTGAGAAAAATTTAACTTAACATTGGTTCTTTGTGTTTGCTTCTCAGTCTGTATATTAAATTCTGATTTATACTAACTGCCTGCTTGTAGTAACTACCAATTCTCGTGTAGGTTTGACTAGATGTAGACACTTTGGCAACTTACCTCACTGCTCTGGGACTCCAGTTTCTCACCTGAACATGAGAGATACCATTAAAACCTCTTCTGGTGTTACTTTAATAAATATTTTATATCTCATATATATAATGTTACATGATGCCTTAGAATTTTTTTACTACTTTTTTTCTAATCACTTCAGTTAAATTATGCCTTAAAATCTATCTCTAAGAAATAAAATCATATATGAAAAATTTCAGAGTATACTGAGATTTTTTGTTTAAAAATAATGTATATAATATTATATAAAGTGTGCTTACAGTTGTATATATGTGCAATGCATCTATTTGTATAGATAAGTGTAGTATATTTCTTAAAATTAATTTATGTATCCACATACTTCTTTTAATAAGTATTTTACTGTGCACCTACTATGTGACAGGAAATGTTATAGGTGCTGAAGGTAGAAAAATAAAAACAGCAACAATGGCAAAATAATTCCCTCATGAACTTTTCATTCAATCTGTAGGGAATAAAAGAGGATAATACATAAACATTCAGATACAATGAAAGATTTATAAGCCAATATATTTCATATAGATTAATTTATAAATCAATTTTACTTCTACTTTCTCTTATAATTGACTTTCAGAAACTAGAAATTTTTGCTTGAATCAACTTACTCTTACTTGAATATCCATGGCACCCTTGATATAAATCTGATTTTTTTCCAAATGTAGAAAACTGAAGCAGCTTACTAAGAACGCTTCTAAAGAATATCTGAGTAATGGGCTAACTGTGAAAGACAGAGATAAGATGTTTGCTGACTAAAAGGGAAAAGCTTGGGACCTTTTGAATATGAGGATGAAGTTACTACTGTAATTCAAAGACCATAAGCAGTGCACAATTGGGCAGTATTTTTTTTAAATACCTTTTGATCTTTAGTTTTATAATACATTATAATTCTGAGGTGGCTCACTAAAAGTTGTCATACAGTCTGAATTGAGGAATGAAATCCTCCACCAATACTTTGTAGATGAAACCGGACTAGGAAGTTATCTAGCTTAGCAGTTTCTACAATGCTGATCTTTAAAAGGCGCTAAACACATTACTGGAATAAATCAGAAATACAATGCTGTTTAAACTCTATGGGATCTATGTGTTTACATAACAGACAAAAAAAATCCAAATTTTCTCACTTCCACCTTTGACAGCACCTCTAAATTGAAACAAGAAAGCAATCTACAAAAGTGCCGGTACTGTTCCTACTAAATAAATATTTAAAGAGTATCAGTTTGAAAGTGTGGCAAATTACTAGTCTCCTAGCAGGCATCAGTCAAGATATGCTTATAGATATCAAATTTAATGCCCTGATTTATTGTTCATAAAGTTTCTAAAAGAAAACAGGGTTTAACATCACAACGTGAATTCTTGGGAACCCTCCTAGGCTGAATAAAAAGCCATAAAAAATGATGTTGAGTTTCATAATATTTGTGAAATAAAACCTTACTTTAGATATATCAAGAAGCTTTACATCAAACAAGGAGTATAATAGGTGCTTAATGATTTAATGTCTATAAAATTATCTAAGATGTATATAGTAATTATTTATTGGTGAACTTGCTTAAGATTAGGAAGTTCAATTAAAGGCAAATAGTTCTTTTTTCATATATATGCTAATTATTTATTTAGTTCGCATTTTAAATATACAACAAGTTCTCTTGGATGATGGTTTATGCTTTTTGCTTTTTTTCATGAAAGTAATTGAAATAATTTGTAGTCTTTTTTTTTTTTTTTTTTTTTTTTGCCTTCTTCTCATGATTGTTAATAAAATACTTGTATCTTCAGCAGTCATCTTCTAGCCATGGTGGAAAAGTCAAGGAAATCAATGAGATGTTTGGTGGACATCATTGACCCACAAACCAATACTATCTGCCATCAAAATATAGCCCTTAAACATACAATGATTTGAGAATATGCTTATTTATTTAGGTAATTCTAGCCCAAGAAAATGTTAATTGTAACAAAAGTTGCTCATCAATACAGATATTTTCCAAGGAATTAATATGAAAACACATTTATTTGCTTAAACTAATTTCAGAACAACACTGTTTTTGTAGACATACCATGAGTTAGTGGTCATCATATTGATAACATAAACCCAAAAACTTTGCCCTAATTAATCCCTGAGCCTTAAAAACAATGAGTAAATGATTTTAAGAATACATTTTATCCTATTGCTCTTTTCGTAGTCTGATTTAAGCAATTTGGTTGATAGAGATTGGAAACTGAGGAAGAAAATATTGATAAAGGTGTTTTAAAAAGATGTAAAGAAGAAGAAAAGGAAAAACAACGTATACGCACAAAAAATGTGTGAGGAGGTTAAAGTATGAACTTTTAGTTGGGAAAACAAAGTGTCAGATGCCAGACTGAATGAAAACTTACCATATCTGAATAACTAATCTAGGTCTATAAATATAACTGTCTATACAACATTTTACAGAAGCAGTGTAGTAACAGATAATAATAGACTTTTAAATCTATAAAACCTTGATAAAGTAGTTTTATCTTTTATTTTATTTGTATAATCTACTGGTTTATGCAGGGCAATTTTCTTAACTTTTCTCATTCTTATTCTCACTTGTAAACTGTAAAAATAATACCACTTTGGGATTAAAATTAGAAAATATAACAAATGATTTTCCACATCCTATTCATTATATCAATTTTATTCAATTCTCCTTTATAGCATCCTTCTAAGTTGATTTACCATACTGTCAAGTCTCATCTTCAGTACTAAAATCACTTTCCAGTGAGTCTTTCTAACTGTAACATTCTCACATACAATCTTCATTAATGCTTTTGTAAGTACAATTCAAAAAAAAAAAGAAAATCTTAGCATATAATATTTCATAAAAAATAGTGCCCAATATTTGTGTGTAAATCAGTAGTTTTCTGTCAGGATTGATTTTGCCCATACACCATATTTGACTATATTTGGAAACATCATTGATTATTACAAATGGAGTATGTGGGGAAATACTACTGGCACTTAGTGAGTAGTTCCAAGAATGGTAATACATATCTCATAATGCATAGAAATATTACACTGTCACAAAGAATTATCTGATTCAAAATTTCAACAGTCGTTATCTATTAAAATCACAATATTTTAGCCAAACGTCTGTATGGTCTAAACTTTGTCCAGTTCTTCTGTCACAAACTCATCATGCATTGTACCTTTTGATCATTTCAATGGTCTTGAATTATTTTTCCTAAATTAATCACAACTTTTTTTGGCGGGGGCAGAGTCTTGCTCTGTCACCAGGTTGGAGTGCCGGGGTGAGATCTCAGCTCACTGCAAACTCCAACTCCCTGGTCAAGCAATTCTCCTGACTCAGCCTCCCGAGTAGCTGGGATTATAGGTATGTCCCACTATGCCCAACTCATTTTTGTATTTTTAGTAGAAACGAGGTTTCACCATGTTGGTCAGGTGAAACCATCACCAGTATGGTCTCGATCTGGTGTTATTATTTTATTACTGTTATTACTTTACTTAGACACAACTCAGCCTCCCAAAGTGCTATGATTACAGGTGTGAGTTTCCATGCACTGTTAAAATTTTTTCTATTATTACTACTACTGCTACATAGCAATAATCTTGAAGAAATCATTCAACCACTACTACTACATAGCAATGAAGAAATCACTCAGCCTAACCACATATCTTACCTTATCTGGAATTGTTGAACTTCATAACCTCTAATTTCCTTCAAGTTTTAAAATGTATTACAATTTAAATTATGAATAAAACTGGGAGGGATTTTTCACTATATTAAATTATTAATGTTAATTATTATTTAATAATTATGAAAGCACAAGAATAGATAAACTTTATTTTTTTCAGCTTTTGGAACAATGTTTTATAATTTTAGAATCAGTAAATCTATTGAACTAAGAACCATAAATATTTGAACTTACTGGATAGATGCAGACAAACTATATATTATAACAATTAAGATGGAATTTTTCTGTTAAAATTTTACATATTTACACTTCTAATTTTTAGATGCACGTGTTTTTGTTCCTACCCATACAAAATCTAATAGCAGCTTCAATACACTGTTAAACTAATGAATAATGTTGGTAGTGGGAAAATTTTACTAATTCTTTAAAACTTGGCTTTGTCTGGTCTCAAAATGATTAAGCCAAAATAATGACATATTTGGAAGAAAATAGAAATAAAATCCGTTACATTTCTTTAACTATCACCTTTAAACTCAGTAAAAGAAATATACCTCATAGCTTTATCCATAACAAACGTTAAGAAAAGGGCATAAATTTGTGCATATAATTCCAGGCAGGAGAAAGAGAGAAAGAGAACTGAGTCATCCGGAGGTCACCAATAAACAAATGTCCACATGCCAGTGACAATATATGCAGTAGCCTGCAGCAGGTCTAGTGCCAAAAGTGGAAAAATCTACTCTCTTGCCTAAGGATTTACGTGAACAAATCTTCTTGCCACTGTTTATGTGAACAAATCTTCTCAATGCTTATAAGCATAAAAGAAAATAGTAATAAAATTGATGCTGAAGCAAACATCTCATTCTAGCAATAATAAAACTGTTTCTTAGACAGACGGGTTATTTGACAAAGAAGCCTAAGCCAAATCAGGAGATAGATTTTAAATAAAAATGCAGCTTCTAATATTTAATAATTAACTATAAAATTTAATGAAATATTTATGTTGCTTTGGTGATTTTTATTCTAATAAAAGCATTTCATGAAAATTCAATCCAGAGAATTTGAACACTTAGATTCTTAAGATCACAGAAAATTTAAAAATATGAAAATTGTACCCTCTCTCTTTAAGGAATGTCATTTTCTCTCTTCCACCTTATCTCTGAGGCAGACATCATATACTCTATTTCATACATAATCAAATTCCAGTGGAGTAAAGTCTCATCCAATAATATAATAAACAAGTGAAAGAACAGTAATTTAAATCCAGATCTCGACTAAATTGTTTCATGTTCAATGATACACCCTCAATTTCAGTATCAATGATTAACATAACTGAGGAAAATTAGAAATAAATAAGGTTTTGTCTCTTAAAACAGACAATATAATATTTAACTTTATTTCAACTATATTAAAATCTAATAAATAAATGTGTACTTAATTATTTAAAATAAATTTTGGATAACAACATGTTTTAGTAACATATATTGAAGTTTTTCTTGTGTCAGACACTGATAGCTTTTATGTATTACTTTATTTAGACCTCATAATGATAAAAGTTATAAAAGTTGTTATGATTCCTCTTTTGGATAAGAAAAGTATAAAATATTATTTAAATGCCTAGCATCACAGAATTATTAATTGGTAAAACTGATACTGGAATGCCAACTTTAAGTATCAAGTCCCATGATTTTAACCACTAAAATCTTTTTTTTTAATGCAAGTGGAGCTACTTCAGTTAATATTTTGATGAAATTTTTATATATTACGTATTAATTCATAATTGTTTGGCTTTATTCAACAACCGTATATTTGCCTTGTAGGGTGTGTGAAATAAGCACCAATTTTAAAATAAAATAAAATTGTATAAAATGTAATTAAGATCAAAGTTTATCACAGCACAGTTCATGTTCATGGATTGGAATAATTAATGTTAAAATGCAATCTGCAAATTTGACGCAACCAAATTATTAATGACAGTTTTCACAAAATTAGAAAAAAAAAAAGAGCCAAAAATTTGTCTGAAACCGAAAAAGAGTCCAAATAGCCAAAACAATCATGAAGAAAAGAACAAACCTGGAGGAATCATATTACCTTATTTTAAAAAATATATTGCAAGGCTATAGTAATTGAAACATCATGGTATTGGTATAAAAACAGACTAATAGACCAATGGAAGAAAAAGAGAATCCAGAAGTAAATCCACATATATACAGCCAAGTCATTTTCTATAAGGGCCCCAAGAATATATACTGGAGAAAGAACACCCTCTTCAATAAATAATGCCGAGAAAATTAATAACAAAACTGAACCCCTGTCTCTCACCATATACAAAAATTAACTCAAGATGGTCTAAACACTTAAATGTGAGACCCCAGATTATAAAACTGCTAGAAGAAGACACAGGGAAAACACTTCAGGACATTGGTCTAGGAAAATACTTTATGGCTAACACCTGAAAAGCACAGACTATAAAAACAAAAATAGACAAGTGGGACTATGTTAAACTAAAAGCTTCTGCACAGTAAAGAAAATAATCAACAATCAACTGTGAAAAAACAACCTGTTCAATGGAGGAAAATCTACACAAACTGTTTATCTGACAAGGAATGAATATCCAAAATATACAAGTAACTCAAATAACTCAATAGTAAATAAAAAAATAAACAATCCCATTGAAAATTAGATAAGTGACTTGAACATATTTTTCAAAAGAAGACATACAAATGGCTGGGATATATAAAAAAATACTCAATATCACTAATCATCAGGAAAATGAAAATGATAATAAAAATATATATATATATATATATTCACACACACACTTTTATTTTTTGAGACAGAATTTATCTCTAGTTGCCCAGGCTGGAGTGCAATGGCATGATCTCGGCTCACCCCAACTCCCACTTCCCAGGTTGAAGTGATTCTCTTGTCTCAGCCTCCTGAGTAGCTGGGATTACAGGCATGCACACCACGCCAGGCTAATTTTGTATTTTTAGTACAGACAAGGTTTCAACTCCCAACTTCAGGTGATCTGCCTGCCTTGGCTTCCCAAATTGCTGGGATTACAGGCATGAGCCACCACAGCAGCCCTAAAAACCATATTTCATATGAGATATTATTTACCCCAGTTATAATGGCTACTATTAAAAAGACAAAAAGTAAGAGACATGGTGATATGGTTTGGCTGTGTCTCCACCCAAATCTCATCTTGAATTATAGCTCCCAAGATCCCCACATATCTTGGGAGAGACCTACCGGGAAATAATGGAATCATTAGGGTTGGAATTTCCTGTTCTGTTCTTGTGATAGTGAATAAATCTCATGAGATCTGACTTTTTTTTTTTTTTTTTTTCAAATGGAGTCTCACTCTGTAGCCCAGGCTGGAGTGCAGTGGTGCGGTCTCGGCTCACTGCAACCTCCACCTCCCAGATTCCGGTTCAAGCAATTCTCCTGCCTCAGCTCCCGAGTAGCTGGGATTACATGTACATGCCATCATGCCAAGCTAATTTTTGTATTTTTAGTAGAGATGGGGTTTCACTACATTGGCCAGGCTGGTCCTGAATTCCTGACCTCTTGATCTGCCCACCTTGGCCTTTCAAAGTGTTGGGATTACAGCTGTGAGCTGCCACGCCTGGCCAATCTGATAGTTTTATAAAGGGCAGATCCTTGGACGGGCTCTCTTGCCTGCCACCATTTAAGACATGCCTTTGCTTCTCCTTCACCTTCTGCCACGATTATGATTATGAGGCCTACCTGACCATGTGGAACTGTGAGTCCATTAAACCTCTTTTTCTTCATAAATTACCCAGTTTTGGGTATTTCTTCATAGCAGTATGAAAATTTACTAATACATACTGGCAAGGATGTGGGTAAATGGAATTGCATACACTGTTGGTGGAAATGTAAATTAGTACAGCCACTATGGAAAGCAGTTATGGAGTTTTCTCAAAAAACTAAAATAATAGAATGATCATACAATCCGGCAATTCCACTACTGTGTATTTGATCAAAGTAAAAGAAATCAGTATATCAAAGGAATTCCTGCAGTCCCATGTTTCTTGCAGCACTATGCACTATAGCAAATATATGGAATCAATCTAAGTGTTTATTAACAGATGAATAAAGAAAATGTGTATATACTCAATGGAATACTATTTGACCAAAATAAATACAGTCATGTTATTTGCAGCAAGAAAGATGGAGGAGATTATGTTACATGATGTAATCCAGGCACAGAAACACAAATATTGCATGCTCTCACTCATATGTGGGAGCCAAACAAGTTGATCTCATGGAAGTGGAGAGTAGAATGATAGATACCAGAGGCTGGGAAGGGTGTGTGGGCAGGAGGGAAATGAAAAGAGGTTGGTCAGTGGCTATAAACAAACAGCTAGATAGGAGATATAAGTTTGAACGTTTTATAGCAAAGTAGAAAGACTACACTTAATAATTTATTGAATATTTTGAAACAGCTAAAAAAGAGGACTTGAAATGTTCCCAACACATAGAAATGATAAGTACTTAAGGTGATGGACACCACAAATACCCTGACTAGATTATGACACAGGTTATGCATGTAACAAAAAATTACAGACACCTCATAAATATGTAAAATATTTTGTATTAATAAAAATAATTGGTGTAGCAAACATAGCAACACAGTAATGAATTACATATCTGATATTGTTTTAACTATTTTATATTTACTTTTATTTTATTTCATCTAAATAATAAAAAGTAAAAGATGGAAAGACCAGTTTTGTTAATATTTAATTAAAATATAAAACACTGTCATATCAATCAGAAATAAAATTTTCAAACAGACTAACTTTAATTAAAACATGGCCTTTCAATAATATTCATAGAAATATTTAAAAAGTCTAACTATTTAACATAATTCAAATTAAGTCATTAAATGCTTGATGTAAGTTAAACCAGAGAATTTTCTAATTTCTACTATTTCCATATGACACCATTCCTCATCAGGTAATATTAGTATTTATTCTTCCATATAACATGTTCATAATGACTAGTTTCAACCATTTACACTTAAAAGAATTTAGATTCAAATCACAGTAAAATTAACAAAATATATTTAACCTAATGATGATGCAGATGTATCAAAACATATGAGATGCAGCCAAAACTGTGCCTAGAGAGAAATTCATAACTTTAAGTGCTCGAATCAGTAAAAAGAATGACTCATAATTAGTGAGTTAAGTTTTTACATTAAAAAATTAGAAAAGAAACAAAAACAAATATAAAAGAAGTAGAGGGATATATATTCAAATGAAAAAATAAAAAGATAACATTAGGAATTAGGAAACAGACATCAAAGACACCCTAAATAAAATAAATAAAAGCATGTTACTTCTTCTTAAAAGCTAATAAATTTGGCAAAGTCACAGCAACACTGATCATGCAGAGGAGGAAACATGAATTATGACTGCTAATCCTATGAATGTTTAAAGAAAATGAAATAGATAATTTTGATAAACTTCAGACTAATAATTTTCAATTCAAATGAAATTGATAATGTTTTAGAAAAGTGCAAATTATAAAAAGAGATGCAAGAAAAAGTAGGAACTCTGGTTATTAGTATTATAAATAAATATATAAAAATGTATAATGAAAGACATTCCTGCAAAGAGATAACAAGATCAAGATGGTGTCTTATTCATATCAAGAAAAAATGTATGAGGAATGAGGTTATGATGTACCTAAAATATTTCTCTCCATCATTGGTGACATACATACATTGTTTATTATGTATATGTCTTGTGTTTCAGGTGTATTATTTATTTAATTCACAAAGCAACCATATTGTATTTGCCTCCTCTAGTAGCCATAAGAGAATACCAAACAATGGGTGGCTTAACTAACAGGAATTTATTTTTGTAATCAGTTGTGGAAGCTGGAAGTTCAAAATCAAGGTACTGGAAAAGTTGGTTTCCAGGTGAAGCCTCTGTTCTTGGCTTGCAGACAGCAGCTTTCTCACTGTGTCCTTGAATAGCCTTTCCTCTCTGTCTACCCTGTTTTGTTACCAACTTCTTATACAGACACCAGTTTCATTGGATCAGGCCAACACCCTTATAATCTCATTTAATAGTAATTACCTGCCTAAAGGCCCTATATGCAAATACAATCACATTGGAGATTGAGACTTTAACATTCCTTCATAATGTGGCCTGCCCCAGAAGACAGCTGAGTTTGTGAACTAATGTGTTGTTGCCTTTTTCCTGGGGTCTGCAAAGATTTACTGGAGCCAAACGCAATTGAGAGCAATATATATATATATATATATATATATATATATATATATATATATATATTTCATGGTAAAAACGCATCTTTACTAAATATATATGCATATATATTTCGTAGAGAAATTGGTAATATTTTAGAAAATAATGAATGGTGAAAAATATATTCATGTATTTCAACATGGTGAAAACCCATCTCTACTAAATAGATCTATATCTATATCTATATATTTTTTGAGACAGAGTCTTGCACTGTTGTTCATAAGTTATTGAATGCATCTTTTCTGATCTATTCAGATATAAAGTACAAGAAGGTAAAACGAATTTGGGTTGTTAGAAGTCTTTCTAAAAATTTAATTTTGACTGGAAGGGAGTTTGAGGCTTTTGGGTTATAGGTAATATTCTGTTTCTTAATCTATTGCTGGTTGTATGAACATATTCAGTTCATGGAATATACCAAATCGTGCACTCATGATTTCTGTTTCTTCAGCACGTATGATATGACACAAGGTTTTTTAAAAGATTCTTTAAAAAGTATAGGGCACATTGTTTCTCATTTTAAGGTGGTACAAACTGAGTTTTCTCAGTTCTACTTAGATTTTGCATCCTTAAAATTGTCAAAAGTATTTAGTTATTCACAATAAACTAGTCAGCTAGACTTTTAATTATGCAACACTTAGGATTTATGGTCTTATGTTTCTCTAAATTTACATCAACAGTATTTTTGTTATTTGTATATTCAAACCATCTAAAATAAAACATTTTTCTGAACTTTGAAGCAAAAGCCTCAGTCCAGAACGTTGACTAAAACATCCAGAATGGCCATCTGCCTGTCAATACCTTTTGAATATTCATATTTTTGGGATTTAATATGAAGTGCTTATATTAAGATGTCCTTTTCATTGATTTAAAATTCATAAGTAAATAATAAATGTATTTTCAAATATCTAAATAACATGTTACAGCAAAGCAAAACAAAACACTAAGCTTTCCTGGTGTCCATTGTTTGTTGAAATCCATGCCTATCATTGTTATTGTTCTGCAAATTTACTTTCTAAAATCACATTTCAGGGAGCTAGAGCTTTGAATGACATGCCCAGCTCAACTCATTTTTCAAACTAGAATTAAAGTATTACCAGTTGGTTGGCATTCTGTTCTCACAAGAATGGTATGCTATTTTTTTTTTCTAAAATATGACAATGAGATGCAGAAAGTGTCATGTTATCAAATGTGAAGTAGATGAGTTCCCCCTGAGGAAAAACTTTCCACAACAGGTCAAACAGTTGTCTGAAAAACATTTAAATTTATGAAATCTTCATACATTTACATGACAATGAGTCACAATATAAATTCATGTACCCTTATTATTTAAATTGAGCATAAGTAGCATAATGTAACATAAATTGTGTCTCTAAAAATGGCACTTAAAACCTAGGGTATTTCTTCTTTGTTCTTGCTATTACTCGGCAAATAAAATAACAGCTGATGAAAATATTAATACTGGATTAAAAGGCAAAACTAAATGCATGCAGAAACACAATTACAATGTAAAACATTGTATCTAATCAATTTATTCATTAATAAATCTATAAATTAAAAGGATGTAATTTGCATGGTGTAAGAAAAAATGAAATGAATTGAAAGCTCTTAGAAACCAAATTTCACATTATCTAGCTGAGTGACTTAAAAAATCCTCTAATTCATCTTCCTTATGTTAAAAAAGGAGTTAAATTGTATTATCTGTTGGGTCCCTTGAAAATGTTCTACTATCTTTAGACTTGACAGTAACAGAATAACTTGCAAATATTTAAAAAAATACAAATGCTACTCCAGAATACATGCCACTCCATAAAATTGAGAATTCTAGTATTGGGATATGGGCATTATAATTTTATTATATATATGTATGTGTACACACACAAACACACTTATACCCTAGATGAACAGATATACCAATATACCTATATCTTTGTGTTTATATACACATATCAAAATACAAAGATATACAATATATGTCTATCTACTGTTAAAAAAAGTTGTTGTTTCAGCTATTTTGCCATTTATAATTGTCAGGCTCTTATTATAAGAAACAGCCTTTAGAGATGATGGTAAGTTGTTGTTTCTTTGCTACCACAATAGTTTTGCAATTAATTGTGTTGAATATATGATTTTATGACACATCTATCCATTTATTGCCAATCACCAAACCAGTCTACACTCTACATAGTCAATGACACACTATCCATGGTGCCAGTTACTCACTCTGCAAGAATGTTCCATTAGAATTAGAAACAACATATCAGTAGCATAGATGACAAAACATGTTTTGAGAGTGGTATAAAGTCTTCCCTTTTGTGTTCTGTAAGAGAACATAAGACCAAGACAAGGACTAAACATAAAATGGCGCTCAAACATGTGAATCTGTTGGCATGGAGATCAGTTCCATACTCCAACAGAGAATGGATAGTTACACTATAGTATATTTATATACAAATAATACACTTCAAGGAAGAAGATAAACTACAACTGAATTAACATATTTATGAAACTTAGAGACTAAACGTGGATAGAAAATATCCTACAAAAGATTAATATAGAAGTGTCATGTTTTCAAATCTTAAAGCAGACATCTACATATTGTTTTAAATCCCAGATCTCGTAAAGTGTAAAGATTAAATTTAATGCACAACCAGAATTGAAAACTGTTACAGAATTAACGGATAAGGTTAAAATAATCTATAATTCTTACTATCACTTTTTCCTTGAAAAATTTAGTTTTGAAATATTTTCTAATTTTCAAACTTGCATTTCAGAGACTGATCAGTGCTGTCACAAAATCAATGAAAAGATGTGTGCCAACATATTTACCTAAGAACAAAAAGAGTGGTAATCAATGTTCCCTTTAAAACAGTCTTCAATTCTTAATAAATAGGAGGTACATTAATCAGTACTCCCAAAACAAATATGATACTCAAAGCCATGAGCCATCATAGTATCTTGAGATTTAAAAAAAGCCCACCTACATCATATTCTCTTTAATTATTTAAATTTTGGACTGTATCACTGTCAGGGTACCAGGTAAGTCTGAGAGATAGAAGGGAGAGGCTGACCTGTCCAGGGAATGTGTACCCTTTGATGTGCAAGGGGCAATTAAAATTGGATTCCACTCTACACTGGTGAAAGGAAATTTGTTTAATTTCACTGCCTTTTTAAAGTACAGATGACCATTTAATAATTTTTTAATTTACATTTAAAAATTACTATTCAATAAAAATAGAATCTTAAGTGTTTGAATTACAAGTAATTCTTATATAAGATTTATCATGTTCTTTTGTTGTTAATCGTTATTCACGTCACTGCAGTACCTGATAGTCCTCTAATAGTTGCAAGTTCCTGAAAGAGTTAATAAACCCTTTTGTGGTTAGCTTACCATTATGTACTGCTTATCATATCTTGTTAAAGAACACACTATAGTAGATTGTCCACTTAGTTCCATAAAAGTAACTGAATGACAAAATAATTGAAGATTAATATTTCATACTGTAAAACATATTATATGTTTACTTTATAATTCATACTTTTAACATGCTTTGAATGTAGTTTTCGCTTTACTAAGACACTTTTTAAAATCCCCAATAACTAATGGCATTAATCGTGCATTTGTGTCAAACACTGAACAACTCATTGTATTTTTCTTGTAAAATATTGTTAGCAATACATAATTATGGTAATTACCCTGGACAGTCTTAATATTTTCTCATAACTTCACATGCAAACAAACCAAGAATGGCATACTTCCTCTCTATCCTCTAGGAAACAGGTATTTTTCTAATATATAAAACATTTCCAAGGCAATACAATCTCTTCAGAATGAAGCAATTATTACTACTATTACCATTATGAAGTGGTCTTAAAACTCCTTATGAGGAAACTAAATATACGAACTTAAGAGTCCTTCTTATCCAAATCATTACTCAGATTGACTATTTTGTAGGCCAATTGCTAAGGAAGGAATTGCAAAGCCAAAGGGTAAATTTGAATCATAAGCTAAAAGGAGACATCATGTTACCAGATTACACAACAGGCAGAAGGAGCACACTGCTATTTTATGGAAATCCTTAAATATTCTGGCAGAACTTTCCTCACTTCCTAATTAATATTTTAATTTCACATAATCTTAGTAAATAGAAAACTTGACTAGCATAAGTAATAGTATAGTTTAAGCTGTCTTTGGCATATTCCTGATGCGAAGGAGAAATCTGGGAGGAAATTTCTAAGGCAAGTTGGAACACATACTATCTCCAAAGATAAGGAATCCAAAAACTAGAAGGAATTTTTAAAAAGTCCTTACATTCAATATTTACTTATTGACTAAAAGTGAATAAGAAATTCAAATTTATACTGTAATGCCTTATTAGATGTACAATTATCCCTGGCCATCACAATATCTCTTTTTATAAGAACTTATTTTAAAATAATTATTTTATAATTCATAGCTAACACAATATAGGATTAAAGATAAGTAATGTGGAATCGCAACTGTGTAACTGAGAAAATATAAGTATAGCTCCCAGCTTTTCAATGTATCATAATTTTTTCTATTCTACAATCTTAAATGACCTCACCAAAAGTATTTACATATGCCCATCTTGTTGGTCCAAATTGCAGGCATACGCAGGTGTTTTTCTCCTGTACATAACTTATTCTAAGCAAAGAAGCTATTATAGCTGCCATCAGTTTTGGCTACTTCTCATCTTTTTTTGTATATAAACAATGATTTAGTGAACACATGAATGATGGACTTATTAATACTTTAGATAGTTCTGTAAAAATTCATCCTCATGGTGAAAATATACACAAATTATGTTCCAACAGCATTCATTTGGGACCAAAGTTGCAAGACATGTTACCTTTCTCTTGTGTTTGTTGCACCTATTTTTATTATACCTGACTAGATGAATTAATGTTTTCGAAGTCCATTTTCTTTCAGAAATAACCAGCTATTTAAATCTTTTAGAATTAGCTAAGAAGAATAAGGGGACAAAAATGTAACCTTTTCCAAAGGGCTAATTCTGTTAATTTCAAGAATGACATAAGAAATTAAAGTACTTTGGTTGACTAAATTCTAAGTAATTTGATTTATATTTAAGTTGTGAAAAATTAACTTTTCATCATAATAAAAAATTAAAGAGAGTATATTAGTTTCCTGTGGCTGACATAATAAATCATCAAAAACTAGGTGGCTGAAAACAACAGAAATTATTTTCTCACAGTTCTGGAAGCCACCAGTCAGAAATTAAGGTGCCACCAGACCCACACTACTACTAGAGGTTTGAGGGGAGATTCCATTCCTTGCCTTTTCTGGCTTCCGGTGGCTGTCAGCATGCCTTGATTTGTGGCTGCAACAATACCTACCCTGCATCTGTCTGCACACCACCCTCTCTTCTGTTTGTGTCTTCTCCTCCTCTTCTATCTCTTAATAGGGAAACTTTTATTTGATTTAGAGCCCATTTAGGAATTTTTTATCTCAGGATCCTTAATTATATATACAAGGACACTTTTTCTAAATAAAATAACACTCACAGAATTTGGGGATTAGTATGTGGACATTTCTTTTGGGACAACCATTCAACCCAATTAGAAAGTATTCACCAAATGTAAATATAGGAATAGCATCTGATAAACTCAACATTTAGGGGTCCAGGTGGTGAAGAAGCAGCCATAAATAGAAAGGGAAAAATGTCATTCATCATCTTCTGCCAGTAATCTAATAGGTCTATCTACATTTCTTTTCTCCATAAAAATCATTGTTTCTGGGTAACAAGAGCGAAACTCCATCTCAACAACAAAAAAAATCATTGTTTCTGATAAGAGTAGTGGAGACTATGACGTGTTGCCTCAAGTTTAAAACTCTCTTGGTAATTCCTAAGACAAGTTTGTTTATTCATGGTTTTATCTGGCATAACTGAGGAGACAGCCTGGGAATATTGGTCTTAAGCAGTTTACTAGATGACTCTTACCATTTAGCCTTTTCTATAGTTAATGATTTTTGTAATCTTTGAATAAATATTTTGCTAGCTAAAAATTGGGAAGACACTCTTTAATGTTTTCACCTGGAAGATGTATTATTTTACATTTGAAATACATATCTATACTTTATCTGGAACTGATTTTTTTATAGAATAAAATAAAGACAAAGTTTCCCATATGAATACCAAATTTTTCCAGGATTTTAAATTATAAAGCCTACTGTTTCTACATTCTTTCATAAACATCCTAGGAACAGAATTTTCTTGTCCTGCAAATCCTTCAGTTAGGAAGTCAAGATCCTTCCGGTGGTTTCCTAGGGGGCACTAGTCCTGTTCTTCCTTTTCACTGCCTATAGTAACCAGTTTCCTTCAGGATAATCCATTTACAGAGCAAAATGGACAAGCAGTCAATTTAAAATTCCATTTATATTCAAGAAGTTTGTTTGTTGCATAGTTCTATTTCCTTTGACGCATCTTTTGGAAGTTGGAGGTTGAACAAATATTATCCCACTAACATTTGGTCACTGGTTAACCTTCATTACTTAGCCCTCATTTTTATGTAATAGAGTGGGAATTCTAATTTATTTCTATAGAGCAAATTACTGCACATTTTAAAATAACCAATTCTTCATAAATATTATTCTCCAATATTTACAAAAATGGTATGTGGACAGCAATTAATTTTGCAGTGTGCAGTGTTATTTTTTTGCAGGTGAATTTCAGTCAAAGAAAATACGTTGTCATTACATTCAATATGTTTAATATTCTGTGTCTTTGAGATCATTATTATATATTATCTTTATTGTCTATATTATGAACTGAATGTTTTTATGACATTATTTGTAGAAATTAGAAAAAGATTCAGAGTGGATCTGTAAACCACAAAAAAAATTCTAATCCCCCAACTGACTGAATGGACACCTTTTTCTTGGCCAGTAGCACTCTACAGTAAACCTGAAAAAATAGTTCAGGCCATGATGGCAAGGGGGAGTCAGAAGTGCCTCATTATACCCTCTTCCTTTTGGAATTCAGGAACAACTGACCAGTACTAATATATAACAGAGATCTCAAGCCTGACAAAACAGACTGTAGCAGTAAGATATCAAATTCCAACCTGACTCTGGTATAACATCACATGACAGACTTTAGGCCCTAAAAGAAATGCAAGTATTTTATCCTGAAATATATTCCCTGGCATATTTTAGAATGACTCTGTAAAACTGTCTCTTGCAAGGAAAACATGATTTTTGTAGAGAATCCCCTCCCGCTTCCAGGTCGTTTCTTGATCCTGGAGAAATTTAACTAAATCTGGCACCTTTTAAGGCCTGATAAGAAACATTCATCATCTATTCTATATAATAAGAATCTCAGTCTCCACATCACCTTATCTTAACCCATACACTACTTTGCATTGATTCCCACTCTTTAGCTAATAAGTCTTTCAACCGATGGCCATTCAGAAAATCTTTGACTCCACCTATGACCTGTAAAGCCCTGCTTTAAATTGTCCTGCTTTTCTAGACTGAATCAATGTATACCTTACGTGTGCTGATTGATGTCTTATGTCTCCCTAAAACATAGAAAACCAACCTATACCCAGCCACCTTGGACACGTTTTCAGGACCTTTTGAGACTGTGACAGGCCTTGGTCACCAATATTTGGCTCAGAATAAATTTCTTTAGATATTTCACAGTGTTTGACTCTTTTTCATGGTCAGATCTGTAGAGCAGGCCTTCGTTTATGTAGAGTAAACTCAATAAAAATCAAATTGGAGAATGCAAGTTAGAGGTTTTTATTTGCATGTGAATAAACATATCAGTTAATGAAAAAATAAATCGCTGAACTGTTGTGGAATTTTTGTGTATATGTGTATCATGTGTGAGATTGTGTGTATTATTTGTTTATTTGCATCCCTCACATGTCTTTAAAAAAATCCAAACTAAGAGCTGACAACCACAGAATTTAACATCAGAAATATTTTGGCATTTCATTATTAATAAAATGAGTGTTTCAGATGCAAACACCAGTGGGTTTGGAATAGCTCTAAATCATGAAAACACTGTTCTAAAATCAAGGTGAAGAGATCAAGTAATATGAGAAGAAGATAGGTTATATTTTTTACATAAATTGAAAAAGAATATTAAGCATCATGAATCATGTTAAATATGATACAAACATAGGAAGACTCATTATGAAACAATTGTTATATGTACTCCAAAATTTTTCCCAGTAGATCCAAAGAAGGACATAAATCAATCGGTAGGTACAAAGGTTTAAAGAAAAGTTTTACAGTGTTTCATGGAGATTGGCAGAGAAGCTACTTGGTAGTAGTGGCATATCCTTATATTTCAGATGGTACAGAGCCTCTATAAATCTATATTTAGGAGATGAATTTGAGCTGCATATATGAGATGAATTTGAGCTAGCTAAAAAAAAAAAAAAAAAAAAAAAGTCTCACTTAAAAATATTTCAAACATCCTTAAAAAAAAATAACAGGCCAGACATGGAGTCTCATGCCTGTAATCCCAGAACTTTGGGAGGCCAAGGCGGGTGGATCACTTGAGGCCAGAAATTTGAGACTAGCCGGACCAACATAGTGAAACCCAAAATCATGCCACTACACTTTCAGCCTGGGTGGCAGAGTGAGACTTCTTCACACACACACACACACACACACACACACACACAAAATTAGTTTTTGTAATATTAACTTACAGATGATTTAACACAGCCAAAATATTAACCCTTTTGATACCAACAATTCAAATAGTTCTATTACAATGTTGAATCCAGACACACAAACGTATTAGGAGCAAGGGAGTTATAAAGTAGTCAGAACAATGGTAATGTCAAGTAGCATGTGGGCTTGTGTAAAAGAGTATTCAGAGTGACTTTTTTTTTTTTTGGACCATTACAAAGAAATTCTTTTTCTCTAATCACCTAAGCTTGTTTATAAATCAATGTAAAGAGTTTAATTTAGGTCAGAGCATAATAATTTTGCCACAATCTCTATTAATCCAAAAGCAAGTATAAAAATACTTTCTAACATTAGAATTGTTTAAAAATTTTAAAGAAATAGGGCTTTATAGATATGTAGGAAGTAGTAATAATCTACAACTTCCATTTAATTTATGAGAAGTGTCTAGTATCCAATGTATAGTAATTTAATCTGTGTAAAGGCATACACTATACTTTCTGTAAGGATATTTTTCCTTCAAAAAGACGTCAATAATAATAGCTTGCATTTGTTGAGTGCCTAAAATGATCCAGGCACTGAATTTATTATGTCTTACCAGCATATCAATCAGACTCTTACACAGTAACAGCGAATTACAGGTAAAAAAAACAAGGCTTACAATCTATTTAAGAAATAATCTCTAGAGAAACACAACAACAAAGGGGAGATGAAAATAAGAAAATTTTAGCCTCTGATACCTACAGATAAGAATGTAAGTGGTGACAAGTTGATGGGGAGGGAAACGTTCTATAATCCACTGGATTCAGTCTCAGTCTCTCAGTGAGGATATATAGATAGATAGATAGATAGATAGATAGATAGATAGATAGATATAAACATATTTAAAATATGCATGGCTCTCAGTGACCTCACCTCACTGACCTGATGTGTGTGTGTGTATATATACATATGTATATATATGCATGTATGTGTATATATATATATATATATATATATATATATACACACACATATATACACATACATTTATTTAGGTCAGAGCAGAATAATTTTGCCACAATCTCTATTAATCCAAAAGCAAGTATAAAAATACTTTCTACCATTAGAATTGTTCAAAAATTTTAAAGAAATAGGGCTTTATGTATATATGTATATATATTTTTTATGTATAAACATATTTTAACTATTCCATTTCATTATTTTATTTTTTATGAGCTTTCATTTATAAACCAAAAGAAACTATTTTACTAATTTTTAAATACTTCTCCTCTGTCATTTATGACATTAATTCATGTTGCAGTATGTATAACATGATAATTAAGAGTTTGGTAATGGAGTCAGAATTCCCCTGCTTTTAAGTCCTGACTTTGCTATTTATTAGCTGCATGACCCTCAACAAGTTTCCTCATTAGTTATATAGGGACAATGGGTTATACTACTAATAATAATTTCACAGAGTTTCTGTGAGGATTAAATTTTTCAGAGAAATAGTGCAAGAGAAGTAGTTGCCAGGGAATGTGGGGAGAGATGGAAATATATGCATGAAGCAAAAAAGATATTTGGGGCAGTGAAACTATTCTATATGATATGACACCGTGAGGATAGGTTCATGACACTACATATTTGTCAAAACCATATTTCTGTAAAACGCAAAGAGCAAAGCCTAATATAAGCTATGGGCTTTGGTTAATAATAATGTCAATAGTGGCTCACCAATTGTAGCAAATTTATCACACTAATGAGAGATACTGATAATAGGACAAACTGTGTGGGGGTGGGCCAAGAGAGGAAAGAGGTACAGGGGAATTCTCTTTACTTTCTGTCTAACTTTTCTGTAAATCTAAAACTGCTATATTAACAGAATCTATTAGTTTTTTTAAAAAGGTTTTGAGTGTATCTTCCTATGGACACTGCATTCCTGGAAGATGGAAGTTGGGATAAGATTGTCGGAGGATACCCTGATAAATGATGATCTTCCCACCTACTGATGAGAACTCTCACTAAACTCTGAAGTTTCTTGGTTTTATCTTGTTTCTTCTTTGTGGTTACTCCTTAAGAACTTTAACATGGTATAAGAATAGGAATGTTTGGTTAAGCACATTTTCAAGCAGCATTAGAGAAATCCAATACTTAGATAAAGACTATGATGCTATTATATTAAATAAAACTATAAAAAAGAAATCTTTGGGCCGAGGTGATTTTCCTGAAGATTTCTATCAAAAAATTAAGGAATTTATTTTTTCCCTTACAGAGAAAAAGGAGGAAAGAACACTTCTTAATTTATTTTATGAACCTAGTATTACCATAGTGCCAAAATCAGATAAAGACAGTTAAAAAAAGAAAACCACAGATCAATATCTGTTATGCATATAGACACAAATATCCTTAATAAAATAATAGCAAAAAAATCATAGTTTATATATATCCGGGACCATTTGTGTGTGTGTGTGGTTGGGGGTGTATTTATATATAAAATTATATACCATGAGCAGTGAGATATATTCCAAGGATTCAATATCGGATTGATAATTGAAATTTAATGTGTTTCAGTATTTTCAAGTCTAAAATAAAAGTCACATGATTGTATCAATTGATTTATAAAAATGATGCAATAATTGCAACACATTTCAGTGAAAAAGCTGTCAGAAAATGGTAAGAAATATCCTCAATTTGATAAAGTAATCTATAAAATATTTACAGCTATAATCATATTTAATACTTAAAGAGTGGGAACAAGGCAAACATGTCTGTCCTCATCATTGCTATTTAGCATATTAGGAACAATGGCCATTATAGATAGCACAATAAAAAAAAGAAAAAATATGAGACATCAAGTTTCTAAAGGTACAAATAAGACTTTTCGTATTACTAGATGACACGATGGTCTGTTAAAGAAAATCCAATATCAAAAGAATCAAACAAAATGAAAGAAACAAATGTAACATCTGTATAATGAATAAGTGAGTTCAGAGCAAGGGGGTTACAAGATATAAGATCAGTACACAAAAATCAATTGTGTTTCTATAGACTATCAATGGATTCAGGAAACCAGAATTTAAAATAATACTCAATAAAAATGAAATAGGTACAAATCTAACATACATATAGCACTTCCAAGCTAAAACTAAAAAATGCTGATAATAAATTCTGAATAAAGGGAGGACATACCATATTTTATCTGCTGGAAGATTCAACATAAAAATGATGCCATTTCTTTGCAAATTAATCTCTAAATTTAAGACAATTCTTATCAAAATCCCAAAAAGATTATTTATAAAAATAGATAGGTTTATTCTAAAATTGACGCAGAAAGACATAAGCCCTAAAATAGCTAAAACAATTATGGAAAAAAAAATAAGATGGGTGGGATCACTTTACTTGATTTCAAAGACATAAGGTATAGCTACGGTAATAAAAGTTGTGTTGTATTTGAGGAGGAATAAGCACACATAGCAATGGAACACAATAGAAAACCCAGAAATGGATCCACACAGATACAACCAACTATATTTTTTAACAAAGATATAAAAACAATTTAATGAAGGAAGGATAGTCTTAACAAATGGTGGTGGAGTGATTGAATATATTAAGAGGAAAAAAAATATAAACCTCAATGTAAACCTCACAGCCTGTTTAAAAATTAATTCAAAGTGGGAAAAATGTAAAATTTAGAACTGTGAAACATTTAGGAGAAAACATAAGTGAAAGTCTTTAAGTCCTAGGGCATGGTGAAAAGTTCATAGACATGACACCAAAAGCACAATCCAAAAAAAAGAGCAAATCAATAAATTGGGCTTTGCTACAATGAAAATCTTTGAAAGACTTCCTTCAGAGGATCAAAAGACAAGCTACAAACTGGGAGAAAATGTTTGCAAACTAAACAAAGGATCTGTATTAAAATCATATAAACAATTCTCGACATTGAACAGTAAACAAACAAACCACTCAGAAAATGGGGAAAAGACATGGAGAAACAGTTCACTAAAGAGGATATATTAATAGCAAATAAGCACTTAAAAATATGTTGGACATCACTAGGAACACAGATCAAAATTATAATGAGACATCAGTACATCCATCAGAAGAACTAAAATAAATAATGACAACACCTAATATTGGCAAGGATGTCGAAAAACTGGATTCCTTGTACATTGTGCATATGTAAAATGGTAGAGACACTTTGGGAAATAGAATGGCAGTTTCTTGAACAACTAAAAGGTCATTCATATAAGTGCCAGATATTGCACTCCAGAATCAGAGAAGTTAATTAAGGCTTATGTCCACAAAATATTGTCTATGATTGTTCACAGCAGTGAGAATTCTGACAGCTCAAAATTGGAAACAGACACAATGTCCCTCAGTGAGTTAATGGTTACACAAACAGTGGTGCATTCAAACCAAGGAACACTACTCAGCATCAAAAATGAATAATCTACTGATATATCTACAGTTCAAGTGGACCTCAAGGGCATTATGCAGAGTGGAAAAAATATTTCAGAAGTTCACCTACTGCATATTTTCTTTTTTATAGAATTATTAAAAGTGTGCAATCAAAAACATGTAAGACAATTTAACATTGCCAGGAGTTAGATATTTTAGAGGTGTTAGTATAACACTTAAGGAAGATCTCCGTGATGACGGAATAATTCAGTATTGCCATTATAATAAAAATGATTACAGAAAACTGCATTGTGATAAAAGGACATGTAAATCCATACATCACATTCTACCAAGATCACTTTTCTGGATTTGATATTAGAACGTAAACACTGGAGAAAACTAGGTCAACAGTACAACTACTGTACAGTCTTTGCAACTTCATGTACAGCTATAGTTATTCCAGAAGACAACATTTAAAAAATAGGAAATATAAGCATGGTACCTTGTAATACTCATATGGGAGTATCTGCAAGGGTGCATTTTTAATATTAATTAACCCACCATTTTTATATCCTGATATATCAAAATGAAACGTCAATATATAACCTTCAAATTTAACGAATCAGAGGATAGCAGTAGTGGCTGTTAATAGAAAAACCTTAGACAAATTAAACTTAAGAGGATTTAATTGAACAAAAAACGATTCACAAATCTGGCAGCCCCTGAACCAGAATAGGTTCAGAGAGGCTGAAGTGCAGTCACATAGTGAAAGATTTATGGCCAGAAAAAGGAAAGTCAAATACAGAAATGAGAAGTCAGGTACAGAAACAGCTGCGTTGATTACAGTTCAGCGATTGCCTTGAACACTGTTTCAAAAGTTGACCACCCTTGATTGACCAAAACTCAATGACTGGCACAAGAGTAGGTTACAGTCTGTTTACATATCCAGTTAGATTACAGTTCAGTAGGTCCAGAGAAATTTTTAAGCTGTATTTAAAATATGCAAAAGGCAGCTTTAGGGTAAATTTAATCTGACAAGTTGCATGCTATTTAGAAATATGTAGAAATGGAAATAGCATAAAAATAGCTAAAACAATTAAAATGGTTGTATTAGTACATTTTCACACTGCTGTAAAGAACTGCCAGACATTGGGTAATTTGTAATCCCTGTAATCCCAGCACTTCAGGAAGCCAAGGTGGGCAGATCATCTGAGGTCAGGAGTTAAAGACCCGTTTCACCAATGTGGTGAACCCCCACCTCTACTAAAAATACAAAAATATACCAGGCATGGTGGCAGGTGCCTATAGTCCCAACTACTCAGGAGGCTGAAACAGGAAAATTGCTTGAACCAGGGAGGCAGAGGCTGCAGTGAGCTGAGATTATGGCGCTGCACTCCAGCCTGGGCGACAGAGTGAGACACTGTCTCAAAAAAAAAAAAAAAAAAAAAAAAGAAAGAAAGAAAGAAAAGAGGTTTAATTGACTCACAATTCAGCATGGCTGGAAGGACCCAGGAAACTTACAGCTATGGCAGAAGGCAAAGGGGAAGCAAGGCACCTTCTTCACAAGATCTCGGGAAGGAGAAGTGCCCAGGAAAGGGAGAAGAGCCCCCTTATAAAACCATCAGGCAGATTATGTTAGAACTCACTATCACGAGAACAGCATGGAGAAACTGCCCCCATGATTCCTTTGCCTCTACCTGGTCTCTCCTTTGACACATGAGGATTATGGAGATGATGGGAAATACAATTCAAGAAGAGATTTTTTGTGGGTACTTAGCCAAACTGTATCAGTGGTGCTTCTCAGGATGGGTGAAGGAGAAAGTGTGGAGAGGAGTTTAGAATACTGATCGTTTAAAAATTAAATGTATCAGTATTATTTCATAGTTACACAATAGATATGTTAATTTTTTAATAGAAAAGGAAAAAATAAGAAAGTAAGGGTATGTTTAGTATTAGTACTTAGAGCAACTGAACAAGTTGTGTTATTTACAAAATAACTACATAAAAGGCAAATACAAGCTTGTAATTAAAACTTAAGTTTCAGGTGGTGGCCTCTCCTTAATTATTAATCATTTTACACAGTTGGATACATGTTACACATTGCTGTATACATTTTCAATCTGGATTCTGAAGGTATATTTTGCCCTTAAAAGTCAAAGTAATAATTGCTTCTATTTTAAATGACTAAAATTCTCAATAGCTCTGGTTTCTGAGATGACATTTTTAGAGTCCCCATCTTGATCATTTGGAAGTGAACAGGGTGAGGTTGACAGCAATAGTGAAAGGAAAAAGATTTGGTCTAATACTAAAATACCAATAGTCTCTACGTCTTATTGAAAAATTAAGAGGCTTTTCTCTCATACAACCACATCAGCCTTTCCTGATAAATCTTGGATTTGTCCATCTAAAAAAACATTTATTGAATATGACTCCCTGCATTTGTGACTCTCTGCATATGTATAGAGACTATCATATGTACTGAAAACAAAAAGAGAAATAAAACAGTCACATTTCAACTGCAAATATTATAATGAAATAATCAGTATCACCAAAACAGCCATGGAAAATACAGATAAGTTATATTAAAGATCCATGTAACTCAATGTTACCTCTAAAAAGGCAAAATTATTATTGCTAACTTATTCACAGAAATATTTTCTCACATTAATTTTAAATTGCTTTGAGTTAGATTAAATACATGTGTCAATAGATTTCTGTATTCTACAAAGATGTTTTAATTATACAATGGGTGCAATGAAGACCAGAAATTAACCCAGAGCTCACCTAAGGGATGATTTTTTTATTTACAGAGTGACTACTTATTTATTCTGCTCTTCATATCTTTAAAACCCTCATTAATTTTCCTTAAGCTTCTAATTTGGAATGAAGTTGCAATATCCCAAGATCATCTCCAAGAAGAGCACCAAGATTTTAATATCATATAGTATGCCCCTAGGCTATATCCTAGGACTATTAAGCACATTATTCCAATATTGCTAAAGCACATAATGAAGTGTGTTAAACACTAATCAAATATTTAAATAAATTCATTTCACTGGATGATGCTATTGCTAAGAACTTTGCTTAGTTTGTTAATTCATTGATTAAGTCAAGTAATTATTTTAATTGAGCTATTTGATGGATTCTTTAATCACAAAGTAATTTGTTAAAAACATCTATTTGGGGTCATAAAATAAATTTTTACTACTTTAAATGCAATCTCTTTATATAAAAATGTTTACTGATTAAAAGGTTTAAAAATTCTAAAGTGTGTACATTTTTATTCACAACTTGGGCATTTTGAGAAAACTACATACGATCTCAAAACAATATATTCCAAAAATATTATCTTATGATGCCTATTGGTTTCTAGAAAAAAAAGTATTATATTTAATTACACTAGTCATGATTCTAGCTCCTGGGTGGAAAAGAAATCTCATGAAACGTTTTAACTGGCCTCTGGAAAGTTATACGGATCTGTATTGACTCTTTCTGATAAAGGGTTGAAAAAAGTTACATCCTCAAAAGGACTTTATGCATTTGTGATTGAATTGAGGAATTCAGTACATATTTGTTAACTGGTTTATCAAAACTTTACTCTCTTTTTATTCAACCATCTACCTATATTTCACAAGAATTTTCATTGTTCCAAATACTAGTAGAGGTCCTGAGAATAAAGACCTATACTGTCCTTCAGATTTCTTTTCAGCTATACTACACATTTTAAGCTGAGTAGAGATGTATTTTCATTTTTTATAGTATTTGATATGTAACATGTAACAAATAGATTATTAGATTCTAGATTTTCACATGAACTGAGGTAGCAGCAAGTAAAAGAATACAAAACCCTTAAAGAGCTTTTGGGAAACATTAATTCAACTAAAAAGTTGGCTCCAATCATTATCATTCCGATAATACCAATTCATTTATCACTGTAAACATTGTATCTAGTTATAAAGAATTTTTTTCAATTGTATGTATCTGCTAATAAGCTCCATTTTTCTTTCTATTCTAAAATAGAATAGAAATATTTGAAACCACATATTGATAAAATATTGTTTTGGGTTTTATTTTCAAAACAAACTTTGTAAAATCAATTTTAGAATCAAATAAAAAATCAAAAATTTTCATGAAATCTTTTTGTGGATAAAATATCTAATATGAATTTTGCTTTATTTCATAAATGCTTTATTATTAATAATATACAAATTACCCCTAAAGAATTTGATCATTCTATTTGCTCCTATTAAGGCCATATACTATTTAGATTATGAAACATAAAGTAAGGGTGTAAAGAGCTGTGGTTCCTTTTTATATAACCTTAAAAGATGTTTTGAGCAGCATAGAAGCACACATTTCCCTTACATGGAAGTAATTTCTCATCATTAGAGATTTAAGCAGTATGGACTGAACAGAAGTCCTGTGCAACATTCTTGTTTAGGGTATATAACCATGGATACTCAGATTATCATTTTATTTTTATTCATTCCAAGCAATTCTACTGCTTTATAATAATTCAGTCTATAGCCTGAATTCATAGGTACAAATAGTTTACCTTTTATATGATTAGTGTTTTCTGCCTTACATTTAAAAATGTTTATTTGAATTTATCCCAAACAATTTATATGTATGTTAAAAAGAAATATGAATCTTTCTTTTCTAATTGTGTTACTCTTCAATAAGCTTCTATATTATTCATTAATTGGGGATTTTTACCCTCCTTATTTACTGTTCTCTGAATTTGCTTCATTTTTTTCTTATAATATAAAGATACTAGAAGTTTGCATGACCATTGATAATGGATACTTACAATACATACATGCAATATTACAATCTATTTCAGGTATCAATGAATTAAATTAACAAGTTATTTGAAATGATTTATATTATTTTGTATTTAAAGTTCTTTTAGGTTACTTTGGACTGTGTATTGAACCTGACATCATGAGAGGTAAAGCAACCACTTTACACAAATATTATAGTGATTTTTTTGTTGCTGTTAGTTTTAAAAGAATTATAGAAATCATTTTTTTTTGTGAAATTGTCTTAAAGGTGTTTTATTTGTTTTTTTTTCACTTTAAAAATATATACTTAATTAACAAGTATGTATATTCAAAGTGTACAACATAATTTGATATACATATATATCATGTAGTGACTGCCAAAATTAATACATTAATCATCACACATAACATAGCTTAGAACCCAGAACTTGTTATCTTACAAGTGAAACTTACTGTTTTATCCATTATCTCTCTTATTCCCCACCTGCAATCCCCTAGTAAGCACTGTTCTACTTTGTTTCTATGAGTTTAATTCTTCAGATTCCATAAATAAGTAAGATAATATAATACATGTCTTTTTTTTTTCTGGCTTATTACATTTGTCATAATGCCCCCAGGATCATCCATGTTTTCACAAATCATAGGATTTCCCACTTTTTTATGGCAGAATATATTCCATTGTGCATGTATATAAACATGCACACAAACACACACACCACAATTTTTTTATCCATTATTGGTTGATGAACAGTTAGTTCATTTTCATATCCTGGCCATTGTGAATAATGGCTAAATGAACATGATAATAAGCATATCTCTTCAAGACATTAATTTTATTTCCTTTTAAAATATATTACTTTTCCTATTTTTTTTTAAAATACAATATTCTGAAGAAGAGAGCGGGAAAAGTTTAGTGAACAGCACTCCTTTTTTATTCATTGTTTTTTCTTTTTCAACTTTTATTTTAGATTCAGGGGCACATGTGCTGGCTTTTTACCTCGGTATATTGAATGAGGCTCAGATTTGGAGTATGAATGATACTGTCACCCAGTTACTAAACAAAGATCATTCAGTTAGTTTTTCAACCATTGCACTACTCCCTCCCTATCCCCTTTAGTAGTCCCCAGAGTCTATTGTTGCCATCTTTATGTCCATGCATACCCGATGTTTTTAGCTCCCACTTATAAGTGAGAAAATGGAGTATTTGGTTTTCCATTCCTGTGTTAATTTTCCTAGGATAATGGCCTCCAGCTGCAACCATATTGCTGCAAAGGACAGTATTTCTTTCCTTTCAGTGGCTGCATAGTATTCCATGCTATAGATGTACCACATTTTCTTTGTCAAATCCAGTTGATGGACACCGAGGTTAATTCCATCATAACAATAGATGCATAAAAATCTTTCCATAAAACCCAGTGTCTTTATGATAAACCTGAAGAAACTACACATCAAAGGAACATACTTCAAAGTAATAAGAGATATCTATGACAAACCCACAGCCAACATCTTACCAAATGGGCAAAAACTGGAAGCATTCTCCTTGAGAACTGATGCCTTGTTATTTGATACACTTTAGTTAAAAGTATTGAAGGGGCCGGGTGCGGTGGCTCAAGCCTGTAATCCCAGCACTTTGGGAGGCCGAGGCGGGCGGATCATGAGGTCAAGAGATCAAGACCATCCTGGTCAACATGGTGAAATCCCGTCTCTACTAAAAATACAAAAAACTAACTGGGCATGGTGGCACGTGCCTGTAACCCCAGCTACTCAGGAGGCTGAGGCAGGAGAATTGCCTGAACCCAGGAGGCGGAGGTTGCGAGGTTGCGGTGAGCCGAGATCGCGCCATTGCACTCCAGCCTGGGTAACAAGAGCAAAACTCCGTCTCAAAAAAAAAAAAAAAAAGTATTGAAGGATTTCAGGGTATCATTGACAAAAGCAAAAAAGTAAAATGATTTATAACTAAATGTTATAATTAAATTCAGGCACCATCATCAATTTTTACTACTTTCCCATGAGGTGTTTGTTAATTTTGCTAGACAACTTCAAATCTTTAATAAGTAATTTTGGCAATGAGATTTGATATAAATGACAAGCATTAACATGTTCACTAAGAAGAGATGAAGCCAATAATATGTTCATACTTATAGTAATAGCAAAAATTAGATTAAAAGACAAGTTTAAAATATTGCCAAATAAAATTTAAAAATTATACAATACAGACCTCTGTCCTTAATAAAATGGCAATGATCACCATCTTCTGAAAGAGTGGCTGACATTATTACAGCATTGTATGTTTAAGAACTTTACAAATATTTTACACAACATCTGTGAAGTACAATTGTATTTTTAAAAGCAAATAAATTATAGGTTCATGTGAAGATATTCATCTTCTGATTTGTTATGTGCTTCCTAACTTCATTTGATGAATCAAGATTTGCACAGGAAACCATGAAAAATATAGTAAAGAATGACATGGCCCCTGCTAGTAAGAGTAAAAAAATCAAGTTGTATAGATTATATGAAAAATAGAACTTAAGATTCAAGCATTGAACCCAGTGGACAAAACCAACAAAGCAATAACAAAGAACACTAAGAACTAGTCAGGGAATGTGTTCTCTTTCCGGGTCCATGAGGGGGTGTAGTTTTAAGGGCAAGAACCTCCCAGCACCATGCCCCCCTCCCATCTCTCTCCATCCAGGAGTTTTAACAGTTTATGTTTGAATTTCATAGGCGTTGGAAGAAACTAAGAGTCAATCATCCCAGTGGAAGTTTAAAGGAACTCCTTTCATTGGCCTGAGGAACTTGGGAAGGTTGGAATTTCTCTCAGGATAAATTCCCCTGCTCCTTCACCCACGCTGGATTTCCAGCTTTCTGGAATCCCCTCCCACATGGTGGGGGCTCCCTCCAGAATTTCCCCTCTGGAATCCCCTTCCGCATTCTTCATGGAAGCCTTTCTCTTCTCCTTTCCTTCTCTTTTCTCTACCCAAATAAAATTACCTTTCTGCAACACTTCTTGGGTCTGATATTTACTTTTACAAGCATATGGTGTACCTGCAGTAGCCCTACTGCTTATTCTTTTAAGAGGTTAGAGGCCAAGAACCCACAGGAGCTGTACCTGGCCAGCACTCAAGAAAAAACCCAGTTACACCAGGATTGGTTAGGTAAGTGAAGAGGAAAAAAATGATAGGTTCCCTTGGTAGAAGTAGGATAAAACTAAAGATAGGATAAGTTTTTCTATTATTCTTTTGCCATTTTACCATTATACATAGTCATTAATATATATTATATACTAAAATTATCTGTATGAATTTCCCCTAAGTTTTACATAGAATTTCTTCATATAAATAATATGCATATTTGGCAATAAATACATACTACATAAACTGTTTATTATCTTTACTAATGTCAAAATTATATCTAATCTCTGAACTAATTATATCTAATCTCAAATAGTAGCTAAACTCACAAAGGGACTGAAAATTAAAATCATATTTATAAAATAATATATATATGACATAGCATGATAATGATATCTTTTACATATATCTTAGTCATGTTTTGTCAATTTTCTGGTTTGTGAAAAAGTATTAATAATGTTTGTTACTTCTTTGAGTTTCTTAGCTACAAAATTGGGGTGATTATCTTTGCCAGTGAACTGAAATGAAATATTTTAATATTAATTAAAAATTTCAAAACCAAAGATTAAAGTTTCCTTTGAGAAAAATAGACATAGATTTGTCTAGTTTCTAGAGACAAAGCAAACGACAAAAATGTCATAGAATCAACAAGGAAAAAAGACCATCTCATAAAAACATGTGCCGTTGATCAGATAAATCTCAGGGTGAGTGAAGTAAGTCATGTAGCTGGAGCAAATAGAGTAGGTAATAGGCATCAGTGAACCTTTCCACAAATCCAAAAAGTGTAGTGAAATTCCGTGCTGGTTTAAGTATTATAGAGTATATTTTAAATTGCATTTTAAAAAATGTATTATTTTATAAAAAAGATAACTTTAAAAATTTATTCTTCTCTGTTTACATAAACCTTAGAACTAAGACAAAAATTCAGGCATCACTCCCCTAATGAAATTCATCAATTAACAAAAATTTTAATATTGGAATAAGCAAGTTAGGAGACTTATTTTTGAACTAAGAAAAGGTTGAATGATAAGGCTAGGTATACTGTAGGATTATTAAAATGTCAAATTCAGAATATTACCTTTTGATTTATAACCTGTATTCATATTATTAACTTTAATTTAAATCATTTAGAAAATGACTTAGTAAAAATTTTTATTTAGAAGAGAGCAAGATAGCTAAAGAGAAATAATGTAAATGAGAGTTATGAACCGAAACATATATAGCATGTAAAAATCCAATAAAATATACTTAAAAAGTATTAAAAATTAATATAAAGTTACCTTATCATGGACTCGTCATTAAAAATGAAGACCTCTTTAATAAATGTAAATTTTCTTAAGTAATTGAAGAGTTTTTCACATACAAAACCTTAGTGCAAAAAAAACCAGACTACATTGTTTCCACAATTTTGAAAATAGTCTGCCTTTTTAAACACAAAATCAAAGAGTAGTCTGTTTACTTTTAAAAAGGAAGGCAATTTAATATTGATATATTTGTATTCTGTCTTTATCAAAACTGTTTAAAATTCTGAACATGTTAGAATATTATGATTTTTCACAAGAATTTTCAGGAATTACGAGCGATTTCTTTTTGAAGACAGGAAAGATAATAGTTCCCTAGATTACATCTTTGTGGAAATGTATGAGAGAAATTCATAGCCACTAAATGTGTTAATGCTTATATGTTAATTTAGGGTATTTAATTAAGTGAACATTAATTTCTGCTACTGAATGTAAACAAAAAGAAGTTACATGGTCTTTTGCAAATAATTTTTTAGTGTTCTGTTTTTCTGCTTATGTTGCATACAGACATTAAAAAATAGGTAATCATAATAAGTTGAGCAATATGTCATAGCACATTGAGAGTTTTAAAGTTGAGAAAACATTGAAGAAGCTATATTGTTTTCTGAAATAAAGGAACATGAAATAAAGATTAGAGAAGAAAGAGGTCAGGACATAAGTAAAATTATAACTAATCACATTCACCATTCAATGAACTGGAATGATCAGTTCCTGGTTCATTGTCCTGTTTAAGTTTTCCAGAATGCCAACCACCTACTTTCTAGCTCCTCTCCTGTTAACTTCTATTAGAATCAAGAATCTCTGATGTGTCTAGAACAACACTGTCACTATGGTAGTCACTAGGCACCTTTGGCTATGTAGCACTTGTAATGTGGCTAGAACAATAAGTGAATAATAATTGTAAATTAATTTTATTTAAACATAATTCTTTTAAAATTAGTCATTGGAAAATGTCCAAGAATTCCTAGAATATTTTAATATGTGACAATGTTTTTTTTACTGTGAGTATATAAAATTTAAAGAGAGAGAAGTTATTTCTGATGACAATAGATCATTCAATATGAAATTTTACAAATATTTTCAAGTGCTACAAACTATATTTTAAAAATTTAGTTCAGAAAATTTATATTAATTTTACTTTTTAAAATAACAATAGTATTCTATAACACACAAACATCCATATACACATACACACATATACTCTTTTGGTGCATATATAAGGAAGCATTTTCTTTGTACTGTAGTACTGGAAATCACTCAAATATGCATGAGAAAAAGACTACAAGTACATTTTGACATATACATTAAATAGAATGCTGTAAATCAATGATGGAATAAGTTGTAGCATTCAATCATACTGTAAGAAAATTATAGATACCAAAAATTTATTTCAAAATAGCTGGATTTGTAATGTTCCCAATACAAAGAAAAAAATAAATGTTTGAATTGATGGATATTCAAAAAGCCCTGATTTGATCATTACACATTGTGTACAGGTATCAAAATCACATGTACCCCAAAATATGTAGAATTATTAAATATTAATTTAAAAAATAAATAACTGTGCTCTAAGCATCAGTCGGAGGTAATCACAAAACACATTTTTTGAAAAAACTAGTCATAGTAAAACCTATACTGTTTAATTTCACATAAAGCTCAAAAATAGAGAAAACCACAACAAATTATTTTAAGATTGATACATGTGGTGAACTTTTAAAGATACTCAAGGGAGTGAATAATAACAATTACAGTTTGTTCCTTCCTCTGGAATGGTAATAAAGGCAAGTGTCCAGGGAAGAGCACAGGAAAATGTCTATGTTGCTGATATTTTATTTCTAAAGCTGGGGTTCTAATGCATTTTTAAATTGTATATATGCATTTAATATACATCATTTATTGTAAAAGATATTACACAATACAAACCACAATAAAATAATTTTTAAAAATAATTAAAATTTACATTATAATTCAGCTTTGGCCTATTAATTGCAATATTTCATAATTTTAAAAAATAGTTTTATCAAGAGTTCATTCACATAACACAAATGTTAGCCATTTAAGTATATAATTCAGCGATTTTAATTTATTAACAGAATTATGCAATTGTATTGATAATCTAATTTTAGAATACTTCTTCCCTGCAAAAAGAAACTCTATGCTCACTAGCAATTATCTCTCCCAGATTCAGCAGGCTTCTCCCTCCAGCTTCAGCTTTCCGCTAATCTGCTTTCTGTCTCTGTAGAGTTTACTTATCTTGAAATTATATTTAAAGAAAATCAAGAAATCTGTGGTAATTAGGACTCATTTCTTTTACTATGATGTTTTCAAGATTAATCTATGCAGTGGCACGTATCAGTAATTTATTATTGTTTATTATTAAAATATGTTTAATGTTGATGGACATTTGAATTCAATCTACATTTTTGTCTATTTTGAATAATGCTCATTTGAAAAATTTTGAATGAACATAATGTTTTCATTTCTATTAAATATATACCTAGGAGTGAAATATTCATGCTAGAGGCTCTTTTAATATTTTCTCATTTTTAAGGAATATCCAACTGTTTTCCAAAGTGACTATGCCATTTTATATTCCCATCAGCAATTGATGAGGATTTGAACATCTCCACACACTTATCAATACTCAATATTGGTATTCTTTGTTTAATTGAAGTCATCTTTGTATATCTATGTACTGTCTCATGATGGTTTTATTTGAATTTCCCTAATCAAAATTGATATTACACATTTTTAAAATGTATGTATTGACCAGTTTATCTTTTATAAAGAAATGTCTAGGGGGCCGGCCACAGTGGCTCACACCTCTAGTTCCAGCACTTTGGGAGGCTGAGGCAGGTCTATCATGAGGTCAGGAGATTGAGACCATCCTGAAAAAAAACGATGAAACCCTGTCTCTACTAAAAATACAAAAAATTAGGTGGGTGTGGTGTCACGTGCCTGTAGTCCCAGCTACTGGGGAGGCTGAGGCAGGAGGATGGCTTGAACCCAGCAGGCGGAGATTGCAGTGAGCTGAGATCACGCCATTGCACTCCAGCCTGAGCGACAGAGCGAGACTGTATCAAAAAAAAAAAGTTTATATAAGACTTTGCCTAAGTTTCAATTCATTTATTTATATTTTAATTATTTAATAGTAACATTGCTTTACGTATTGTGAATATAAGACCATTACTCAATGTACCATTTATAAATATTTTCCCCCATCTTGTAGATTGTCTTTTCATTTCTTTACAGTGTCATTTGCAGCATTCTTTTTTTCAAATTTTGGTTGTCAGTTTTTGTCATTTGCATTTTTTGTGTCATATCTAAGAAACCATTACCTAACATAAGGTTTCAAATATTCACTGATACACTTTCCTCTAAGTATTTTATAGTTAAACCTCTTATATTTACATCTGTGATCCATTGGTGTTAATTTTTGTGTAAGACGTAATGAAGAGGTATAATTTCATTTTATATCATGTAAATAGACACCTGTCCCAGCATTTGACAGAATTAGAATATTCTAATTGACAGAATATTCTAATTGACAGAACTATTCTATCAAATATTCTAATTGACAGAATTAGAATATTCTGTCAATATTCTATTGATAGAATTCACATTTAAGTCACCAGGACCTGACATAGTTTTTGGTGGAAACTATTCTGAAGTTAATAATTCAATATATTGGTTTGTTGTAGTTCAGTTCAGATATTCTAATATTTCAGATATTCTAATCATTTTTTCAAATAAATAAAAAAATAAAAACATACAAATAAATTCTTCTGTGGAATTGTCTTGGCATCTTATGGTCAAAATGCAATTGGCCATACATGTGATGGTATATTTCTAAACTCTAAATTCTGCTCAATTAATTTCTATGCTATGTTACCTATCTTCATTACCATAGTTAGTTTTGTATTAAAAGTTGAAGCCTGGATGTTTGAATCCTTCAACTTTCTCCTTTTTCAAGATTGTTTGACTTTTCTAGGTCTTTTGCATTGTCTTATACATTTTAGGTTCAGCTTGTCATTTATTTTATTTTCAGCAAAAATGGCAGTTAGATTTTGATAGAGATTGTGTTGAACACATAAGTAAAATTGGGAAGTATTATCTTTATGTTAAGTTTCCCGACTATTGATATGAGATATCTTTCAATTTATCTATGTACTATTCTTTAATTGTATTCAATAATGTTTTGTAGTTTCAGTGTACAATGTTGGCACTTTTTTGTAAAATGTATTCCTAAGTTTAAAAAATATATTTTGATGCTATTTTAAATGAAATTGTTTTCATAATTTTTCTATATTGTTCACTATGTGTTTATAGCAATATATTCATTTTCTAATTGATATTTCTATATTAATCTTGTATCCTGCATTAGTTCTAATTATTTTAATTGATTGCTCAAGATGTTCTCTACACAAAATCATACAATTTATAAATATGATAGTTTTTCCAACTGGAATGCCTTTTAAGTCTTTTTTTTCTACTAATTGACCTGGTTAAAACTTTCAGTGCAACACTGAGAAGAAATGTTAAGAGCAGAGCAGATATTCTGTCTTGAGCCTGATCTTTGGGAGAAAACATTTTGTCTCTCTCCATTAAGTATGATATTTTCTGTGGGTTTTTATACATGGCCATTCAGATTTAAGAAATCTCCTTCTATTCCTGCCTTGTTGAGTGAGAGACAGAGAGAGAATGTGTATGTGTGTGTGCTTAATCATGAAAGTTCTGTCAAATGCTTTTTCTGCATCTCTTTGAGGTGATTACCTAGTTTTCTCTTGTATTCTATTAATATGTTACTGTTTATTGTTTGATTTTTTCTTAGTAACTTTTCATTACTGACAAAAATTCACGTGTCTAATCTTATATATATTGCCATATTTTACTTTGCTAATCTTTTGCTGAGGATATATGCATATGTATTCATAAAGATGATTTGTCTGTAGTTTTACGTTCTTTTGATTTAGACATTAGGGTAATATTACTTTCCTAGAATTGAAATAAGAGGTAGAAAGTGTACCTCCTGTTCTATTTTATTTTGCAAGTGCCTAAGAAGAAATAATATTAGTTATTCTTTAAATGTTTAAGAGAATTCCCATTTAAGTTACCAGGACCTGACATAGTTTTTGGTGGAAACTATTCTGAAGTTAATAATTCAATATATTGGTTTGTTGTAGTTCAATTCAGATATTCTAATATTTGCATCAGTATTCATGATATGTTTCCTTTTTAGAAATTTGTCCATTTAATCTAAGTTATCTAATTTTTTGGAGTATCATTGTTAATCCTGGAAGTGACATCCTCTTTTATACTATTTTTAGTAATTTGTATTGTTTTCTTTTTTGTTGTTAGCATAGCCAAAGATTTGTCTATTTTATTAAATTTTCAAGGAGTAAATTATTGTTTTTTTTCTGATACTCTTCTACTGGTTTTATGTCATTTCATTTATTTCTATTTTGTTCTTTATTGTTTTCCTTTTTTTTTTTTTTTTTTTTTTTTAAGAGACGGAGTTTTCGCTCTTGTTACCTAGGCTGGAGTGTAACGGCATGATCTCAGCTCACCGCAACCTCCGCCTCCTGGGTTCAGGCAATTCTCCTGCCTCAGCCTCCTGAGTAGCTGGGATTACAGGCACACGCCACCATGCCCAGCTAATTTTTTGTATTTCTAGCAGAGACGGGGTTTCACCATGTTGACCAGGATGGTCTCGATCTCTTGACCTCGTGATCCGCCCGCCTCAGCCTCCCAAAGTGCTGGGATTACAGGCTTGAGCCACCGCGCCCAGCCTATTGTTTTCCTTTTTTATGATTTTTAAAGATTAGTTTGCTTTTCTTTTTTCAGCCATCTGCATTGATTATTAATTTGAGATCATTCCTCATTATTATTACTTTTTTCTAGTTTAAACTTTTATTTTAGATTCAACAGATACATTTGCAGGTTTGTTGTGTTGGTACATTGCATGAAGCCGACCTTCGGCATACAATTGATCCTATCACCTAGGTAGTGAGCATAGTACCTGACAGGTAGTTTGTCAGCCCTTATACTCTCCCTCTGGCTCTCCTTTCTGAGTCACTAGTGTAAATTGCTGCCATCTTAGTGTCTATGTGTAGCCAATGTTTAGCTCTCACTTATAAGAGGGAACATGTGGTATTTGGTTTTCTGTTCCTATGTTAATTCTCTGAGGATAATGGCCCCCAGCTGTATTCATATTGCTGCAAAGGACATGATTTTTTTTGTATGGGTGTGTAGTATTCTATGGTATATATGTACCCATTTTTCTTTATCCAATCTACCATTGATGGGCACCTAGGTTGATTCCATATTTTTCCTATTGTGAATAGTGCTGTGATAAACGTACAAGTGCATGCCTCTTTTTTTCTAGAATAATTTATTTTGGGCAGTATATATACCCAGTAATGGGATTGCTGACTTGAGTTGTAGTTCTTTCTTAAGTTCTTTGAGACATTTCTAAATTACTTTCTGGCATCTGAAATACTTTATATTCCCACCTACAGTGTATAAGCATTCTCTTTTCTCCACAGCCTTGCCAGCATCTATTATTTTTTAAATATTTAAGAATAACCTTTCCAACTGGTATGAGATTTCTTATTGTGGTTTTGATTTGCATTTCTCTGATGGTTAGTCAGATGAGTATTTTTATGTATATTTGTTGGACACTTGGATGTCTTCTTTTGAGCAGTGTCTGCACATGTATGTTCTTTGCTTATTTTTAATGCGGTATTTTTTTTTTTTTTTGCTTGCTGTCTGTTAGATTAGTTAATTTACAGTATTGTTCAAGAGTCCTATTTCCTTTTAGTTTTCTGCCTAGTTGTTTCATTCATTACTCTACCTGTGAGATGTCAAATGCACAAATATTGTGGGTTTTTTTTTATGTTTTTCTTTTTGTTTATTGTAGTTTAAGTTCTAGGGTACATGTGCAGATCTTGCAGGATTGTTGCACAGGTACACACATGCCATGGTAGTTCCTGTCTCCCCGCCGTCACCTACATCAGGCATTTCTTCCTGTGTTATCCCTCCCCAATCTCCCCATCCTCTGCTGTCCTTCCCCTAGCCTCCCACCCTCAACACACCCCAGTGTGTGATGTTCTCCTCCTTGTGCCCATGTGTTCTCATTGTTCTACACCCACCTATGAGTGAGAATAACAAAAGCCAAAATAGACAAATGGGATCTAATTAAACTTAAGAGTTTCTGCACAGCAAAAGAAACAATCATGAGAGTTAATCGGCAACCAACAGAACAAGAAAAAATTTTTGCAATCTACCCATCTGACAAAGGGCTAATATCCAGAATCTACAAAGAACTAAAACAGATTTACAAGAAAAAATCAAATAAACCCATTCAAAAGTGGGTGAAGGATATGAACAGACAGTTTTAAGACATTTACAAGGCCAATAAACATGAAAAAATCCTCATCATCACTGGTCATTGGAGAAATGCAAATCAAAACCACATTGAGATACCAACTCATGCCAGTTAGAATGGCGATCATTAAAAAATCTGGAGACAACAGATGCTGGAGAGGATGTAAAGAAATAGGAACACTTTTACACTGCTGGTGGGAGTGTAAATTAGTTCAACCATTATGGAAGACTGTGGCAATTCCTCAAGTATCTAGAAATAGAAATTCCATTTGATCCAGCAATACCATTACTGGGTATATACCCAAAAGATTATAAATTGTTCTATTATAAAGACACATGCACATGTATGTTCATTGCAGCACTGTTTACAATAGCAAAGACCTGGAACCAACCCAAATGCCCATCAATGATAGACTGGACAAAGAAAATATGGCACATATACAATATGGAATACTATGCAGTCATAAAAAATGAGTGCTTGTCCTTTGAGGGATATGGATGAATCTGGAAACTGTCATTCTTAGCAAACTCACACAAGAACATAAAACATATATTGTTTTTTAATTGTGTGCTACTCTCTTCAATTCTGCAATGTTTGCTTCTGATTTTGAGGCTCACTGTTAGGCAAATATATGATTTTAATTGATGGATTTATACTTGTATTATTATAAAATATCCTTTTTATTCTAGCAACATTTTTTCCTTAAAGTTTGTTTTCCTAATATTAGTATAGCTACTCAAGGTTTTACTTAGTTACAATTTATATGATGCATTTTAACTTTCTCGTAAGCAACATAGGATGTATTTGAATACAAAATGTGTCTCTTACAGATAGCTTATAGTTGGACTGTACTTCTTTTTTCTCTTTTGCCAATCTCTGCCTCATTATTGAAATGTTTAATCCATTTCCTGAAAAAGTAGCACTAGCATTGCCATTTTCCTTTGTCTTCTATATGCTTTATGTCTGTTTTTCTCTTTGTCCGTTACTAATTTTTTTGTTGTTAGATATAAGTGCTATAAATAAAAATGTAGCAAAATAAGGAGAATAAAGATTAATGAGTAGTGTTGCTATTTTACAAATATCTTCATGAATACCATTTTTGATGTTGTGGTGCTTGAGCTGAGAAAATAATCAAAGAAACTATGTAGATAAGTGGGGGAAATGCTAAGTATAATTTTAAGCAGTAAATAAAGACCCAATAGGCAGCATTCTTGGCTTGCTATATAAATATCAAAAACAACAGGCATAAATTATCCCTTTGATTAAAAATATAAATAGGAGAAATAAGAGACTGGTAAGAGATGAAATTAGAATGATGGTAAAAGGACTGAATTTATAAGAAGTGTCTGATAATAATAAGGGCTTTGGATTTCACTAGAGAGAGATGATATTTCAGAGAGTTTTCTTGAGCTAACATATGGAATCTCACATTTTAAAGAGGTCACTCAGATTGCTATATAGAAGGCATATCATAGGAAGAAAGGGGACAATGTAATGAGAGTAATTAGAAATTCACTAAAATATTTAAGGTGATCTTTGATAGAGGCAGTGTTCAATGCACACATTGTAAAATGGAAGACTTATTTCAAAGAAGAGTCATTCTCAAGTCAGTGAATGTCCCGTCATACTTGGCTGTGGTCTTTGAGAGAAAAGAGGATTCAAGGATGAGCTTTAGATATTTGGCCTCCACTACTGGCAGAATGGAGGTGTTGTTTATTGAAATAGGAAAAATGATGGAAGAAACATATTTTGCAAAGGAGATATTATAAGTATGTTTCCTCCATGTGTTAGGTTTAAAACACTTAATAAATGCTTAATGCTTAATAGATAATGGAGTAAAGATGTCAAGAGATCAAGAAGACAAACATGTAAATATGGAGATAACTGCCATAAAATGCCAACAGAAAGAAACTTCTATTCATGTTAGAGAAGTGCACATGGGAGAGGCCCATTTTTAAGGGATTTCTGGAGAACCTCATGCCAATGCTTTTCAGCAAAGTGCTACCAAAAGCACACTGTAGTCTACAAAGCTGTGTATATTACTCTTTGCACATAGAGAGGTTGCTCACTGTAGAAAACTATGAAGTATCTCAGTAAGACAGTATTAGAAAGAACTTAGGACCCAACTTGGGTTCTGGTTTCCTTTCTTAAGGAAACATGGATTCATTGTCCATTGGCTGTTGTCAGAAGACGGAGCAATTCCATGAGCAGGTATCTCAATAAATTTTATCTGTGGAAGGGTCAGGCTAGACTGAGGACAAATCTGTAACTGATAAATGAGTAGATGTTACTGATTTTAGCAGAACACAGGGATCTTGCTTTTGTCTCACTTCATCATGTTCTTAGAATGATCTTGTTTGATATTGTGGTTTTGTGGGAGACAATGTATGTCCATTAGGAGTATAACAAGACCTATCCATCAGTGTCAGTTTAACTTGCGGTAATACTGAGGCCTTAGGTCAGAGTGTCAGACAATATTATAATATGAATGAGGCCTATCTACCAGTGTTATGTTTGTCCCCAGATATCAGGGCTGCTTTATTTCTGGCTCACCAGGAATAACATGCCCCTTGAAAATAAAACAGCAATAAGCTTCAGATATCTGCCGCCACCAAAAGACAAGAATGAAATAGACCTTTTCTCTTCCCCACCGTCCTCTCTCCTTCCTCAATTTCTCCAAGCCATCTTTCCAAAAGATGTCAGAGCAGTTGAGTTAGAACAAAAAGAATGATGATTGCTATAGGCACTTCTTTCCACTGAGGTTCTCAGGCTTGCATCAGGCTTGATTTGAAAAGGGCAGTTTCATGATATTAGAATTTATCAATTTATCATATTCTATAGAAATTGTCAATATTAATTAGAATGGGGCTTGGAAAAGATGAAGTTATTGTATGATTTCTTTTTTCAAAAAAAATGAGTTCAAAATGAAGACATGAAATATGGTCAATCAAGAATCTTATTGAGCCTTATTATTTGGGCCAGTGTTCACATGAGTACCTTTGCTCCACTTGGAAAATAAAGGTCTGCTTGATTCTGTTTGCACATGATCTCAACTACTCACGAAAAATAAGAAAAATCTCCTTCAAAGCCTCATTCACAGAGAAACACTCAAAAGATTTATATCCCAAAACCACAAATGTTTTTTCAGCCTTCTCTTTAAAAATGTATTTGATTCTTAATCAGGATTTAGAAAAAAAAAATATAAAAGGCTTTTGCCTGTCAATCTAAAGGCATTTTATTTGAATATTGGCCTCCTTATTGTTATTATTAGATTATAACAAGGTAACAATTCTTAATAGACACAGTTTTCTCTGGTGGGTTAACTGTTGATTTTCCTTTCCTATATGCCATTTGTATATGCAATTCTAAAACAGATATTCAGAATAACAAGACCCTTATTATTAGGAAGTTGAGTTTAAATGAAAAAGACAAACAATTAAAATATTATATGATAAAGATTATAACAGAGCTAAGCGTAAAAGGAGTTTGGAAGAGATAATGACAGTTACTAGATAAAAGCAAAGATCTAAAAGTTAAAACAAAATCAGGAATTTATGGAAATTGTTCTTCAGTGAAGGCAATTTCAAAAACTTTTCTGCAAGCATAACCAGGGAAACATAATATTAGAAATGCATTCAGCAAAAATTAAAAATTCCTAAAATAACCTGCTTGCACTTTAATCAGATCAAACACAGAAATGAAGTGGCAAAATATGCCAGCACACCTGGTCATTACCCCCTGTGGCTTAGACACTTTCCAAAAGGTTGGCATTGATGTGTCAAAGTAAGTAGCAGGTGGTCTCAAAGTCTCAGTTCCCTCTGGTGACGGATGTCAGTTGTTTCCTAATTTCTCCAAAAAAGGTGCCCTAAGCAAATTAGCAAGCAAAACCCACAAACCTGTTTTGACCACATTTATGCAAAAGAAAGACAAGAGAGCATTTTCACTTATCATAGAAAGACCTATCAACCCATTAAAATCTGCTTCAGCTCCTCACTGGCAGGTAAAAGCACAATATCTGAGAACTCTAAAACTTTTATTCTCTGTTAGAACAAACTGGGCTTTGGATTTTCCTCTATTCAAAACCGGATTAAACTTTTATTATATATTATGTTGTCCATTTGTTTATATCTGAGACAGATTTATTTTATTTTATTTTTATTTAACAGTTATTTAGGACGGGCACGGTGGCTCAAGCCTGTAATCCCAGCACTTTGGGAGGCAGAGACGGGTGGATCACGAGGTCGAGAGAGAGATCGAGACCATCCTGGTCAACATAGTGAAACCCCGTCTCTACTAAAAATACAAAAGATTAGCTGGGCGTGGTGGTGCGTGCCTGAGCCCAGGAGGCGGAGGTTGCGGTGAGCTGAGATCACGCCATTGCACTCCAGCCTGGGTAACAAGAGCGAAACTCCGTCTCAAAACAACAACAACAACAACAACAACAACAAAAACAGTTATTTAGACCTTGTAATGTGCCAATAACTATTCTAGGTGCTTTACAAATATTAACTCACTTAATCCACCTAATAACCTCATGGCTACTATTTCCATTTTACAGATCCGGAAACTGGAATAGATTAGCTAGGTAGCCCAAGGTCACAAAGTTATTAAGTGATAGAGCTAGGATTTGAAAGCGAGCTTGCTGACACTGGTGAAACTTCAGCATATTGTTGTAGTGTTATGTTACCCAGAAAGATTTTCTCAATTTCGTTGACCTCAGCAATTGGGCAACTTGTCATTACATATGTTTATCACAAGATCAGCTAAATGTAGACTTTTGATCATTATACAAATTGACAGTTCTCTGACTCAAACCTAATAATTGTATATCTTGACTTAATGTTAAATAAGGGCATCCTGATGAACTAGTTACTTTCAACCATGACAGGTTTTAACTTCAAAATTTAAACTAGAATAAGTGACAGTCAAGGTGTTGTGGAACTTGATATTCTAATAATAACATGTTCGATTTCCAAATATGAAATATAGGATAGCTTTAATAATAAAATTTTGTTGTCTTTGTTAATTTAACATACATTAAAAAATCATGCTTACCAAACTTTCCTATAAATACCATGAAAGTTTCCCAATAGGATTTCAAAATAATTCTTCCTCATACTTGGAGTTCTTATATTCTAATACTATGACATAGTCATGGTTACTTTCATTGATCCTACTACATGTACTTTTAGCTGTTGACACTTCTGCTTTTTAATTGTCTTTTATTGTATTTCTTTATTTCAAGTAGTTCTTCATCAAGCCAGTTCTGATAATGCGACTCCATATTATCTAAAGTATTGATGTCAGCTTAATATTAGAGAATGCTTGTAAAATCCCCATAGACAATGTCACTGTCAACTAACTGAAATATATGTATTTCCTCATCTCTTTTATATAAATTCTATGACATTCAGTAATAGAAAGTGGGTCTACTTTCCGTATAGTTAAGGTACAGGAACTAAAGAACAAATATTAGCAGCCAAAAAACCCTGATCTGCAATTTCCTAAACTTGAAAAAAACATGAAATATTTTATTGTGCTTTAAAAAATGATCTATCACTTAGGGTACTTTAATTATTTGTCATACTAGAAAAACAGGAGAAATCAATGTATATAGTTTCCTTTTTGTTAATCTCCTGACATTCACTATCAAAAAGGAATGTATGTAAATCAAATACTTTGTTCTTGAAAATTACCTCTTTGAAGGCTAAAGTCAATGCTGATTATTATCTTGAAATGAAGTAAAAACATACGTTTATGCATATAAGCTAATACAAATATTATAAATAATAAACATTTTGCTAGTTTTGGTATCAAAAAACTAAAAGTTTTACAAAATACAACTTTACCTTAAAAGATAGGAAGTTTTACAAAATACAACTGTACCTTAAAAGATAGGAAAATGTATAAACTTTATGGTTATCAACATATAAAACTTAAATTACTGCTCTTCCTTTTGTTACTTTTTCATGATATATTAGGATTGTTATAAAAAAAGAATTCAAGAAAACTTCTTAGCCAACAGTTTCTTATGCACTCACTAATGTGAAGATTAGAAAGTAGTTTGGTAGTTATTTTATTGTATTTTGAGAATTTGGGGAGTTCTTATCTGTATGAGAGATGAAACTCAGGTTAATAGTAAAAGGTAATACCCTTCCCATCGAAATGAATTTCTAACATAGAAATTCAACTCACATAATCATATCAGCCTTTCCACCATAACCAAAAGTCTCAGGGCAATACTGAATTTTAGAAAACAGAAGAGAGAACATTAGTAGTATGCTGTATATATATTTAATGGTCAGTATATATTTGTGAAATTGGATTGATTTCAAAGCATGAGCCAATTATGATGTAATTATACCAACTACTCTTGAGAAGTTTCTTTCTTAAAACTGCCAAACTATGGCAAGGCAAATTAAGCATCACAGACTTGCGGGGATGGAAACAAGGGTAAATAAATTAATATTTCTTGGTTTAATGATATAACCACAGTCTGGTAATGTTAGTGGGGATTATTCCAAGATAATTAATACTCTTAATATATATTTGTTAGTTACTTTGGAACCCAAACTAGTGTTTCTGTGTTGGTGTTTGTATACTTAGAACATGACCATATGAAGAAAAGTCACAAATTAATTTTACAGATATTTATAAGTATTTCTTCTCCACCATAGAAAGGCAAGAATATAACAGGGAAAGAATAGAATTCAGAAAATTAAGTTCTCTAAAAATTATTCCATTATTATGAACATAACAATAAAAGCCCAGTATTTATGTTGAATTAAAACTTAAATTTCAAGATTCCAAATATAATTAAACAATAGTGAATTTGAAAATTAATAAATTATCACTTTCCCTTTCTTGTCTCTCTCATAGACACACACACACACATTAATGTATATATAAATTATTCCTAAACATACTCATAAACCTTCACATATTCAGAAGGTGTGATTTTCAGATATTTGAAGCACAGAACTGCCGTCAACTGGTATTTTGTAAAGTATAGGCAAAATTTAAAATATTACTCATTAGCTGACACATTATAAAACAATATTTTGAGTGTTTTCAGTATCTGTTATTTGCCCTACACTGAGTTTGCTCATTTAAAGATAATACAGTCTGATTTTAGTTTAATGTCCAATAATAAGACAAGTATACTATAAATAGAGCCGTGATGTTTTTAATTTACAACTACTAAGTATGAATTTTAAAGATTAGGAGAAATAGATTAATAGCTAACTCTAAATTCAAAATATAAACATAATAATTTATTTTTTAGGTTTTCACTTATTGAATCAATCTTTCTGAATGAACTTTAGTTAAGTATTTAATAAGCAGGTTAACAGTTTTAAAACTCTTGTAGTAAAAATAAAGTCATCATGGAGGTGGCTATTAACTGATGGAATAAACATAAATGACTAAACATATTTCTTCCTTGTAATTTGTGACATATCTTCATTACATAATTGTTCTAAGTACTTACACCAGTCTGTTACTTTATGTGATCAATAAATATTGCTAAACTTTACATATTTGACCAAGATTTATTTATGGTTATTTACCAAATATATACAGGTTTTCAGAAGTTGTGGGAGCAAGAATGAAATGTTAGGTTTAACTTAATGTGATAAACACTAATATATTAGTAAAAAACAGTAGAGATTTTAATATCATAAAAAGGAACAAGATAATTAGAATCATTCAAGATGAATTGTGATTTCCTGTATTTTTTAAAGCTGTTATAACTTAGGTTGGCCTACAACATGTTAGCAGAAGTGGAGACTGTCCTTTTCAAGCATAATGTCTAAAGCCAGAGTGAAAATCTCCCATTCTATCTTTCCCTTGCTTTGATAGCTATGGAAGCAATGGTGTCAAGGAATTGTCTTCCATCTGGATTTTTATTGACTATAATGAGCACAGTACCTTGCTTTGTCACAATAGTTCAGCAGCACAAGTAAGAAATAAAACGATGCTGTCTTATGTTTCTGAGACATTGGGGTTCTTTGTTTCTTCAGCATTGTCTAGTTTTTACTAATTAATTTCGCTTCAGAAGGTGCACTCCCATAACCTAAACTTAAACTATGTAGCATTGGCTTAGGAATGGGTACAAACTATAGAGAAACAGATATTGGAGCTTTGAAAGAGGGTTATTTGCATTATAGAATGACAGATTTTGGTGAAATATTATCAGCGCTAATTTTGGAGACAGGTCACACAACTAAAGATCTTGTAGCCAGAGATCCACATGTTGAAAGACTTCTGTGTTTGATAAAAAATTATAAAAAATAAAAACAAAAGAAAATGAGGATCTCAGCAAAAGCTGAAGAATGAATAGGGTCCACAAATTCAAAGACATGCAGGATAGGACAAAGCAGCTCTTTTGTCACTATTAAGGTGTGAAAAATAAAATAAGAAGCTTTTAGTAGACAAGTGCCTGATAAAATGTTAAATCCAAGGGTATGATGTTTATGCCCATTTTTAAAAACACCTGAGTGGATTAATTGGTAGGGTTCATCTAAGAGTGTAGCATCCACTAAGTCTTAAGTGTAACAAAACATTCAAGGGAAAAGATTGAATATGTGTCTACTCTACTAAGATCTGTGAGAGAAATACAGTTATGTTGAGACAAAAATGTATGATGAGATAGAGGGTCAGAGAAACAAAGGAATATAGTAAATCTAGTATAAATATTAAAAAAAACCCTTCATTTATCTATTTATATATGGTATGGATTGAATTCAAATTGATAAGATTATTTGCTTACAGATTGTTGATTTTATGAACTTCCTTTGTCTTGTTAAATGAATTCATTACTGACACATTATCACAGATATTTGGGTGACTAGGAGAAACACAGATAGTTCCACACATTATCACAGATATTTTCAGATCAAATAAAGACCAATGAGATTCACATAGAAATGTAAAGAATATTTAAGTGCAGAAATTTAAATAAGAAATATTCTTAAAGAAGAATTCTAATGTGTTCCCAACAATTTAATGTACGATCACATAACATTGCTCTGAGAAATGAAGGTACTACTCATAATATTTATTGACCAGGAAACTTCTAATTATCTTCAGGATGAACGTTTCTTTACCATAAGCATAGTGTCTATTATAACACAAATACTTATTTTCTGCAGTGTAACTCCCTTGGTAGGAGAACAAGATGAATGTGAGCAATGTAGAATCAAATAGTTCTGATGAGCAGAGAAGCTGCTGATAAAATGTCAACCTGATTTTTTACTCTTTAATATATCTACCAATCTAGCACAAAATCTAATTCAGGATTTGATTATCATATTTATACTCTCCACTGATATTGAAAACTTGAAATATCATCTTTCAATCTCTACCTAAATTTAATTGTAATCCAATAGCTGTCCATTCTTTCAAAGTAATAGAGAAATTTTTGCAAAGGTCTCCAGGGTCGAGATTCTATGTCAGAAGCCCTGACTGTATTGTCTATATAAAAGAGTAATGCAAAGTCTATTGCATTGTGAAAATAATCTTTTAAAAATACACTAATAATTCTGATTTTATATACCAAATGTATGTGTGTACATATATTGTTTTATATGACATGTGTATGTATGTACATGTGTATGCATGTATATGTACATATACATATAATCATGTGCATTTACATTTTATTCTGAAGCAACTGGAGTATTTTTCCTGGATTGTAGTCTATTAGTTTAGCATTATCTAAGTGATCACTTCACTTGAATGTTAGATGATAATATAATTATATTAATAGGTAAAAAATGCCATAAATTCTGCCAAGATCTCTAAAAGGAAAAGGAATCACCTCAAAAAGCAAAGAGATTTCTTTTACTATTTTCCTTGCATTTCAAGCAATTATGAACAATGGAAAACTACTAAGATTTTCAAAACCTTTCAAGAACACAAAGTAATTTTCAAAACAAGGTAATTTTTAAATATTTTAAATTGCAGCAAAAAACTTGTAAGGAGACAAAAAGATGAAAGGAATGTTATCAAAGTCAGTAAGAAACAATCTGTTGGGGCACAGGTTTTTTAAACTACACTGAAAATATTTGGGCACAAAATTAGATAAGGCTTTCCTGTTACTTACTCTTCAGTCTTTTTAACCCTCATCTCTTGCTATCTAGAGCAAGTAAGCTGGCAGAAACAACTTCTGCTTCACATTTGAGAAACTTTAAAACAGGAAGACCATGACAGAGCTACACAAGTTATAAGCATAGGAATGGAAATAGCAAACACTAGAGTTTGAAATGTAATATAATCTAATGTTTATTGAATGAGTGCACCCAAAATAAATCCGTTAGTGATTACAGACTCTAAAACTGCAATTTAGATCTAGTTGTATTTTTGCCTTTAACTTAGCATTTTACATTTAGAAACAAATGAGAATTAAAGTGTCTATTTATTTGGAATCATAACAAAATATGATATGTATGTCATCTTTCTTTCTTTCAATAGCAAGGCAGATATCACTTATTGATCATGATATTTGAGCTTGATTTCAGCCTTAGAATTCATTCCCACTCAATACTTTTTTTAAATAGCCACAAGTTGAATGAATAAGAAAGAAAATGAAACCTAGTATTACCTATTTCTTACATTTAAGTAAAGGATATATATAGCAGTATTGCATGCTCATGGTCACACTACCAAGTAGCCAGAAAGCTGAATCCAGAATGAAAGTAACTTTGATGTTATATAAATGTTTGGGGTGAGCCACGAACTCTTTGTTGTACATAGAAACTTCTGTAATTAGTATTTGGCACTTTTATTGGGACAATAGAAATATTAAAACAAAATATAAAAGAAACTATTTTGATATATCAAAACATTGACACCCAGCATTAAGTCCAATTTCTCTCTTCTCCCTCCTTCAGTCTCCCTCTGTCATTCTGAAAACATATTTGTGTGTGTGGGGGTGTGTGTGTGTGGGGGGGTGTGTGTGTGTGTGTGTATGTGTGTATGAGAGAAAGAGAAGGGGCAAGAGAAAGACTGAGACAGAGAGAGATAATGTAATTAAAGTAGTTCTTCATGTCATGTTACATAAAATCTTTCCAGCATTAAACACAATTTTAATAGTTGTTGTGTGATACCTTACTGAAGTGAGATTTTGGAGAACATTTTGAAGATATATAAAGAAGTAAATTAACAATTAACAGCATCCTATAGACATGCTGCATATTTTTGTAATTATTTAACAATATATTGGCTTTTATTGAGAAAGTTATTCAAAATAATTAAATAAATGCACAGGTCAATGAGAGACTTTCTTTTACACTGAGACCAACCATCTTCAGAATTTACATTGTGTATTACTTCACATGGTAAGTTTGTTGGAGATGGGTCATAACAGAAGCTAGGATAAAGGCCTCATTCTAGGCCTGGTGATATTATTTGATGTGATTTATGGCTTTTGGTATATCTGAAACTTTGTTTTCCTTCTGTAAAGTGAACATATTGGCCATACTAATGCTGAAAGATTTGTCAAACCTAGATTTCATAAGTTGTGAATTTACAGTTTGTTTAAAATTTAACTTCATTTATTGTAGTATTCATTATAGATAGCAATATTTTAAGTGAAGTAAATAATTTGGAATATGTACATTTTATCTATGATGCCCCTAATATATAATTTATAAATAATTTATCATCTTTTTATATCTAAATACTTTATCCTATTAAATTATAAAATATGTTAATACATCTATCAAAGTGAGAGCTTAATATAAAAAGACCCATTTTAGTAAAATAATATTTAATAAAACTTATTTCATTAATGGAATCCAATGTTAAATGTGGCTAAAGCATTTCTCCATCCCTGACATGACACAATTCAGAATACGCATTGTGGAAGAAAATGTCTATGAGACATGTTCATCACAGTGGAACAGGAAAGTCTGCCTGAAGACGGTGGAGTGGAAAATAAAGGACACAGGAGTGTGTTAGACCAGACAAAATAACGAAGTCTTTGGTGGATTATTAAACAGCCATTGAAAAAACAAGTGAGAAGTAAATTTTAATCATTTACTTTAAAAGTATGAAATAATTTCATGAAGCTAACATTTTAACATCATAAAGAGGTTTTTGTAAAGTTGTATATACTAGCAAACATTAGCTATGCCTTCAACATACATACTAAAATATTGGAAAAATATCCTCTGGAAACTTCTTAGTGCAAATCACTTCACCATGTAAACTGACAAAATATGTCAATTATCTGAATTCATTATTTTTCATATAATACTTTTAATTTTCTCCTGCAAATCAGTACCTTTTTTTGATTCATTTGGTTGATGCCAGCATGTGAACATATATTTGTGAATGCTTCAGAATTGAAAAACTAGGATTCTTCTGAATCTCTGAAGTGTGCTTGCTTTTCCCTCTAATCAAAACATAGATACTATTTGAAATTAATGGTAGGTAAAAATTAACAGAGAGTTCTAATATCAATTAAGGAAAATTTTGAGGATGTACAATGAAATTAAAGGAACACACAAACCCAAACAATGAACAAAAAGCCTTATAAAAAGTAGTCTTTCAGATGCATATGGTGGCTCACGCCTGTTATCCCAGCACTTTGGGAGCCCAAGGTGGACAGATCACGAAGTCAGGAGATGGAGACCATCCAGGCTAACATGGTGAAACTCTGTCTCTACTAAAAATACAAAAAATTAGCCATTCACAATTGCTACAAGGAGAATAAAATACTTAGGAATAAAACTAACAAAAGGATGTGAAGGACCTCTTCAAGGAGAACTACAAACCACTCCTCAAGGAAATAAGAGAGGAAACAAACAGATGGAAAAATATTCCATGCTCATGGTTAGGAAGAATCAATATCATGAAAATGTCCATACTGCCCAAAGTAACTTTAGATTCAATGACATCCCCATCTAGCTTCCATGGACTTTCTTTATAGAATTTGGGGGGGGGGGGAACCTTAAATTTCATATGCAACCAAAAAAGAGCCCTCCTAGCAATGACAATCCTAAGGGAAAAAAAAAAAATGAAGCTGGAGGCATCATGCTACCTGACTTCAAACTATACTACAAGGCTACAGTAATTAAAATAGCATGGTATAGGTACCAAAATAGACATATAAACCAATGGAACAGAACAGAGGCCTCAGAAATAAAGCCATACTTCTACAGCCCTTTGATCTTTGACAAACCTGACAAAAACAAGCAATGGGAAAGGATTTCCTATTTAATAAATGGTGTTAGGAAAACTGGCTAGCCATATGCAGAAAGCTGAAATTGCATCCCTTCCTTACACCTTATGCAAAAATTAACTCCAGGTGGACTAAAGATTTAAACATAAGACCTAACACCATAAAAACCTTAGAAGAAAACCTAGGCAATATCATTTAGAATATAGGCATGGGCAAAGATTTCATGACTAAAACACCAAACGCAATAGCAACAAAAGCCAAAACAGACAAATGGGATCTAATTGAACTAAAGAGCTTCTGCACAGCAAAAGAAACTATCATTAGAGTGAATTGGCAACCAACAGAATGAGAAAAATTTTTTCCAATCTACCTATCTGACAAAGGGCTAATATCCAGAATCTACAGAGAACTTAAACAAATTTACAAGAAAAAAACAGCCTCATAAAAAAGTGGGCAAATAAAATAAACAGACACTTCTCAAAAGAAGACATTTATGCAGCCAAGAAACACATCAAAAAAAAAAAAAAAGCTCGTCATCACTGGTCATTAAAGAAATGCAAATCAAAACCACATTGAGATACCACCTCATGCCATTTACAATGGCAATCATTAAAACATGCTAGAGAGGATGTGGAGAAATAGGAACGCTTTTACACTGTTGGTGGAGTGTAAATTAGTTCAACCATTGTGGAAGACAGTGTGGCAATTCCTCAAGGACCTAGAAATAGAAATTCCATTTCACTCAGCAATCCCATTACCGGATATATACCCAAAGGATTGGAAATCATTCTATTATAAAGACACATGCAGACATATGTTTATTGCAGCACTGTTCAAAATAGCAAAGACTTGGAACCAGTCCAAATGTCCATCAATGATAGACTGGATAAAGAAAATGTGGCACATATACACCATGGAATACCATGCAGCCATCAAAAAGGACAAGTTCATGTCCTTTGTAGGGACATGGATGAGGCTGGAAACCATCATTCTCAGCAAACAGACACAAGAACAGAAAACCAAACATTGCTTGTTCTCACTCATAAGTAGGTGTTGAACAATGAGAATACATGAACACAGAGAGGGGAATATCACACACAAGGGCCTGTTGGGGGTTGGCTAGATGAGGCATAGCAAGGGGTGGGAGGATAGGGGAGTGATCGCATTAGGAGAAATAGCTAATGTAGATGATGAGGTGATGGATGCAGCAAACCACCATGGCACCTGTTTACCTATGTAATAAACCTGCACGTTCTGCACATGTACCCGCAAACTTAAAATATAATAATAATAAAAAAGAAAAAACTTAAAATATATAGTAAATTTGACTGCTTTAAATTTAGAAAAAGAATGATGATTTGTTACTTTGAGGCTTAATATAGCTAACACATGTATTTCTCCAATATAAGTTCAAAAACTATTTTAAACTAACATATAAGGAAATCAACATATTTCACTAGTTTATCTTTATATAAATGAAGATAAATATTCTTACAGGTATACTTTGAAGTGAAAAGTACAGCATGTTGATGTCAGTGAGTTATCCATTTCATATGTAACAAGCAAAAGTGGCACTTGAAAAAAGATGAAATGATACAATCAGTAGTCCATTGGTTATAAACATGCTTAAAAGAAAAATTCCTCTATCATGGCAAACTTTGTGTTGAAAAAGGAAAGTGTCATTAGCCACCACAGAATGTCTAAGAGAAAATAAATATTCATTTTATTTAAGAGAATATTTTTTAAGAGTTTTCTAACCACAGCTTGGTTAATCCTTTTAAAAACAGAAGAAGAAAAAATATGTCCTACCAAGACATTTTTATTGTTTCTAAAAATTCAGTTACACTTACATGATATACCTTAAAGGGACAACAGAAACTCCAACTTCAGAAAGAATGGAAAAACATTATAATTTTGTAGTGAAATTATGAGTTCGTTCCTTCTGGTATGATGAAATGTTCTGAGCTATGCTGTATAGGCTGTGCACTTAGGAACATCAGTACTTACATTGCTGTGTAAAACGAACAGCTACTGAGCTCTAATGGGCTTCATTTTGTGTTTTAAAATTCTTGAGAGTGACTTTGAGATCATTAGCTCTATAAGCACTAATGCATGCTGCTGCTCGTAAAGGAGCATAATGAAGAAAAAACATGAGAGTAGCTAACCTTAAAATTGCTGTAATTCTATAAAGAAGAAATGTGTATACATATTTTTTCCATCAAATGGGGAAATAAATTTTATAAAGATGTAATATGTTATCTATTTGTATATTTAAAAACATCATCTAAAAAGAATAATGAATGCGTAACAAGTAGAATCTTCCTGTGTGAGTTAAAGGCAATTCTCCCTGAGGCTTTTTCGCCTGAATAGCTATACCTTGGACCACAAGGTAACTATCAATTGAAGATCAGGTAACCATCATTTCTAGTGGCTGGACAATAGTTTGCTAATACTTTCTATACATCAATTTATTCACACTTTTGACCCCTAAAAAATCATGTTTGGGGCACAGCATGGTGACTCATGCCTGTAATCCCAGCACTTTGGGAGGCCAAGGTGGGGGTTCACTTGAGGTCATAAGTTCAAGACCAGCATGGCCAACATGGTGAAACCCCATCTCTACTGTAAACACAAAAAATTCGCTGGGCATAGTGGCACATGCCTTTGATTCCAGCTACTCGGGAGGCTGAGGTATGAGAATCACTTGAACCTTGGAAGCAGAGGTTGCAGTGAGCCAAGATTGCACCACTGCACTCCAGCTTGGGTGACAAAGCAAGACTCTGTCTCAAAAAAACAAAACAAAACAAAACAAGCAAATAAAAAACAAATAATAAAGTTTGAGAAAACTCACTGTTGCTGGTAGACCGCATATCATTTTGAGAAATAAAGTGCCCTCTCTCCTTCCTTAGCAATATATCAATCATAGTGTGTGGCCTTGAAAGTCTGGTTATTTAAATATTCATATCACACCTAAAGCAAGGGAAATATAATTATCTGCTACATAACATATATAACAATTCTATTCTGTGAGCCTTTCCAAACAGTAGGTATCTCAATTAAGAAAATAATGTTTTTTTGATCACGAGCTCCAGATGATGAGCTGACCATGCTTCCATGCATTACAACACACAGCACTGAATTGCTGCCTATAATGCAAATAAACCATGGAAGCTATAAAAGTTATAGCCCTGCAGTCAGTGATGTTGTGTTTTATTGAATAACATGCCTGTATTAAAATCATTTATGATTTTGTATTAACTTAGTTGTATGTAATTGTTTTAAATTCCAGCAAATATGATTTCTATTACTGAAATGAATAAGTAAACAATTTCCAAATACGACTGACAATGACGGGCAGTATAAAATTATGATACTATTGATACAAAACCAAAACTTATCTACAAATTTAAATGTCTTTTTTTCACACCAAGACTTTAGTGAGAGTTTTTAAGTTCAAATTTTCTAATCTTGTTGGCAAATATATATGTGATATAAAAGAAACACATTAGGGATAATATAATCAAATGTTTCTAAGCTGTATTAAAATATTCAATTTTTTTAAGTTAAAAATATATCAGTGTTTCATTTCTGTACCTTCTATCCAGATTAGTACCAGTTTATAGAATATAGTCCTCCTCCTCTTCTTATTCACCAAAGCAAATAATCCCTCTTATAATGACAAATGGTTAAAATAATAGAATGTGTGATTTAGTAATAGAAAATAGAGGAAATTATTATGAATACATAACAAATCTGAACGTATTTCCCCTAGATAAGTTAAGTATGCTTTTATTAGATAGATATTAGATACATTTCCATTAAGATAAAGATAACTGAATCACATACTATGCCTTTGAAAGAAATCATTGGAATAAAATAAAATAGATATTATTAGAATCTTCCTTCTAGATGCACTAATTGGAAAAGCTGATTATTAGAAATCAGTTTAGGTCATGAGATATAGTCCACTACAATATTCAGGAAGGCAGCAGAACACACCAAAAGGGAAATGTAGAGCAAAGGCTCAGCTATATAAAAATATTAGATATGAAGAGCTTGTTCCTACAATCACCTTGTTCCATTCAAACGGTAATATATTTGAAAAGAAGATTTTTGATGGTGGTGTTCTTTTCTTTTCTTTTTTTCTTTCTTTTCTTCCTGTTTTTTTTTTTTTTTTTTTTTTTTCCTCTAGGAGTACTCTACTACACTGAGGCCTGTGTTTTCAGATCCAACTTCTACCCAACTGACTCACTGACCTGGTTACATAGAAGTATATTATTTAGATCTTCATTTTTAGCATATTAATAAGCAATGAAAAGACATAAGAAAAATTTGTCCCATACTAAAACAAGTATTAATAAGTATCAAGTTAATTAATTTCTTCACATTCAAAGATGTACAAACTGTTCAGAAGATCAACAAAGATTTCTTAAAAATATGAGAGAAGGGATGGAAAAGTCAAGAAAATGCTGAAAATAAAGAAAACATTATACAAACTTCTCAGATATTAAAATAGACTATAAAACTATGATGATCAAAATAGTGTGGTCATGGTCAAAGGCCAAATAACAATAGGAGAGAAAACTCAGAAGTAGAAATTTGAAATGTGTATGAATGTGTGCATATTCTTTGATGTAGGTAGTTTTTCATATCAGTTGTGAAAAGATGATTGCTGCAAAGATGTTGAATATATGCATTAGCTAGATTTAGTGACAAAAATATGTTTAGCTAATAAGCTATATGTAACAAATTAGCTATAAAGATGTTAATAAAAATTGATGCCATAGAATAGTAATACATGTTGATTCGAAATTCTTTATAAGCAATATTATCATTTCCCATAATGATAGCATCAGAAAACTAAAGAGAAATATTATGTATAAAGGAAAATGCATATAGAACCACCGTCAAATAAAAACAGATCTGGACTTAAAAGGCAATCTTATTTTAGAAGACTTGCAATAAGAAGAATTTTCCAATCCTAAGATTTATAAACATGTGGTGCTCTTTCCCTTTCCCTAGGGATGGGGCTCCCTAAGAGCCAAATACAAGTTAATCTTGCCTCCTGCTTAAATGAGAAAAATTCCCTTATCCCCATTGCAGGGTGCATGATGGGGCTGTAGCTTACTTCTTTGGTACCCCCGCTGCTCTAGGGGGCAGCATGTAGATGGGCAGGTTTTGGGGTTCTGACCCCATGGCAGTGTCTAGGGGTGAGTGTTTACAGCTGAAGCCCCAGTGGGTGTGTGTCGCAGTAGCCACTGTAAGCTGTTTGTGTTAGCTCAGTTAGATCCACTGCCAAATTGCAAGGACAGAGGGCTTTCTGTATCCGGGTTGAATGGAAGTAGGTCTCAGCAGATGGGGGAGCCAGAAGACAGATGGAGTGGCTAAGTGGTTTTCCCCTGGAGTTAAGGCCGCTCAGCAGCTGGTCTCCCCTCTGACTGCCCCAGCCAAACTAAATTGTTCTGCTCATCAATGGCCTGCCAGCATGCCAGTGTCTACCAGCGTGCTCTTATGCTGGTGTATTCCTTTAGATGTCTAGCTGCTTGTGTGTGTGTGTGTGTGTGTGTGTGTGTGTGTGTGTACGTGTGTGCTAGGGGTCTTGAGGTTTTTATAGGCACAGGAGTGGGGCATGGCAGCCCAGGGTGGTCTTAGGAAGTGCAACATTTGGGCAGGAAAACAGAAATGCCTGTCCTCACCTAGGTCCGTGGGCACAGGCCCAGGGATGAAACCCTAGCCTTTTCAACCCAGCACTTTCCTGTCCCCCTCCCATATCACTATTTGCCACATGGAAGTAGCTCTCAGCAGATGGGGGAGCCAGAAGACAGATGGACTGGGAAAGTGGTTTTCCCCTGGAGTTAAAGCTGCTCAGCAGCTGGGCTCCCCTCTGACTCTGCCATACTCTTTCAAAAGGATATTGCTTTTATACTAAAAAGTAAACAAGTTAAAAATTACTTGTTGTTGAAAAATGGGCTGAGTATGTGGCATGATAAGCAAACTGTTTAGGCAGGTCTTTCTCTGAGGCCTGCCAATTCTTGAAGGGGCTATAAAGGAAGGGGTTGTCCATGTCTCCATGCCTTCTTAACCTCAAAGATGGGTCAAGGTTCAGGCACTTATAGCAAGAGGAGAAGGTTGACTAAAGTTTGGCCAAGTCAAGTTAGCAGGTATTTTGTTCAAGTTGGTCAATCCATGAAAAAAAGTGAACGTTCCACAAAATCATAAGTAACAAAAAGCCAGTTGGGCAAACATTTCCATCTGTTGAAGGAACTTTTATTAACTATTAAGAAAAGTACAAATAATCCACCAGAAAGCATGTACATGCATTTTAAAAGAATCCCACTCAAAAAAATCTCTGATTTCATTGATCCTACAATTGAATCTCTAGTTTTTATTTAGAACCATTTTGTCCATGTCGATTTCCTTTAAGAAAAAAAAAAAAAAAAAAAAAAAAAGCCTTTAAATAGAACTCCAATATTCTGAATAGAAAGTTCTCAGTATCATTTGGTATCCAGAATGCTATGTAATCAAATTCATTTTACTTTCATTGAACACTGTTACAAAAGGTACATTCTATAAAAAGCAACTGTAACTTATAGTACTCTTTAGGACTATCATCTATCTCTAAAAGGGGAAGTTTTTAATCTTTTGAGTTTACATGCCTTTTTTCAGAATCTCCTAAGATATATAGTTATCTTTCCAGCAAAAATGTGCATGAACACAAGACTCAATTTCAGTTTTTACACATATCTTCTAAACCTATCAATGTTTTCCTAGGCTGTATGTTAAACTGCTATGTGATAAAAGCACCACTGTATCATTCTTAACCAAATTCTCCAATGGAACTGGATTTTTCCAGAGTCTGGTTCAGGAAAATAAAGAGTTCAGAACTGCCATGAGAATCATCACATTCTCACTGAAAGGCATTTTTAATACTCATTCAAATTCTCTAGCTAAATTCCAGCTGATCTGAAGGAATTCTCAATTGTAGTCAAATAGGACAAACTATATATATATTTTTTACTTAAAAAGTATACAGTCTAATGTATCTATATTTGCTGACAACCATTTCCACAGCCTGGGAGTTACTTTCTTCATTCTCTGCTGTTCTTAAATTGGCACTTTCTTTAAAGCTCAGGACCAATTGTATCTTACCTGTGAAACATTTTTAGTTTTCTACCTTCTTCCTATTTAAAAATTCTTGGGTGAATACTCAATAATTTGGGGAAAAGTACAAATGTTACAGTATTTTACATGGCATGGAAAATTTTTCAGCTTCTACGATTCTGGCTACCTGAAGCTTCCTAGTTTAGTGTTTTCTATGCTGTTTGCCTTTATGTATCTGTACTTTTGGTACTAGTTTAGTTTTTACCTACAAGATAGTAGTTCAGTCTCACTCAGAAATCTTCGCTAACCAACCCCAAAATCTGTTTTTGGTGTCTCTATTATGCACTCTACCAATAACAGCAAATCTCTATTACAGTATTTTTTTCTGTGTTGAAATTATTTACCCTCTTCTATATGTCTTTCTTTAGCTGTGGAGCTGCTTAAGAGATTATATCATACATGCATTTTTATTCAATAAAGTAGGATAATTTTTTGAATTACATTATTAGCAAACTTAACAACTATATATTTGCCTTCTCAGTCTAGGTCATTTATAATGATACATCCAGAACAAATACAAAAAAATTTACAAACACCAATTCTAAAACTTTTCTCTAAACTGGCACTGAACCATTAATCAGCATCATTTAAATAGGTCTTTTAAAGCACTATTACGGGATCAATTTTACCAGCATCTAGTTCATATAGAACTTTTTAATCTCAACAATAACAAAGACATAAACAAAAACTTTCCATATTTCTCAAAAATGTTACATCTAACATTTTTAATCTTTCTAAATCCACTAATTTAGAAACTCTCTAAAATTGAAATGATGTTGAACTAGCATGATTTCTTTTTTAATGAAGCCAATAATATGCCTAGTCATTTACCTAAATATAAAAAATAGCCTTTTAATTAAATTTTTTGGAAGAAATACTTAACAGCACTCTTTGTAATTCACTTAAAAAATCCTATTACTTTGTATAAATCTTCATTCATGTCTGGTTTTAAAGAGACATTATTTTGGTGCCTCTGATTGCTTCTATGGTAGTGAATTTATTGACATTGTTTGTCTTTGAATTTTAAGGATATTAAAAATATAACACCTTTTCTTAATTTTAATTTTATTTCTGTTCACAAATTTAAGGAACTCTTTTTTAGAAATTTATAGAAAATAGTAACAATTATTTTCAGTCTACTGTTTTCCATACCAACACAATTATTAACTATTCTGAGAAAAAAAATTAGAACAGATTAATCTGACATGCACATTAGACTTATCTAGAATATTTTAGAAAGAATATGATAACTAGACCCCACAAACAGGAAAACAGGAGAACTGATATAATTTTCCTGAGGTGGGCCAGACCATGGGCATTTTTTTAAACCTCCCCACTGATTTTAAATTTCAGGTAGGGTTTTAAGCCAGCGCTCTGAAGAAAGCAATCTGTTTTTATTTCTTTCCACACTGTTACAAAGACACATGGCCATAATTTGCTCCTGGATCATGATCCTGTGATTTTTGGGGGTTCTCATTTTTTAATGCAATAAATATAATTTAAAACCTAAAAATTTAATTTATTGTAATAAATTATACTTTTAGCAGAGGAAAATACATGAATAAATTTGCTTTTAGAGTGAGACGTCTTTATAGGTAAAACTAATCTTACATACAATACAAGTGTTCTGTGAGTCTTCCAAATGGCTTTGTCAACTTTTTCACATGTTTCTTCTCTAGTTACTTAGCATGTGTCTCCATCTTCTACACCTTCTAGATTAAGCATTATCAACTAACTTAACCCACATAGAAGCAACCAAAAGAATACTCATTCTCTTTTTAAAAATAAACTAAAATGACAATGATATCACAATAAAGAAATTATTAGGAAATTATTCAAAAATTAAGAAAAAAAATTATTGAATAATGCTCTCAAAAAATGAGAAAAATTTTCATAAAAACTTTTATTTGTAAAATCGCAATGTCAGTCTTCCATTGTTTTTTGTCTAAGTAACTTAAAAGAGACAGAAAAAATTGTTAAACATCACTTATCTTAATATTTTTCTGTGACTATTATCCCAGATGAGACTGAAAAATAATCAAAAGATAATATGTACGTGAATAAATATGAAATGAAATGTAATATGTACATGAATAAATATGAAATGAAGAAAGTATTTTACTTTTTCTTTACAAAGATGAACTTCAGGCACTGAGTTCCCCACCCTACCCCCAAAAATTATAGAAATAATCTTGACAGTATCTCAATTTGTCCTTGTTTTTGACCCTCCCAGTTTTGAAAAATACTGTTAGGGCATTTTTAGGTAGCCCTTACCTCCACTATGTCTGACTTTTTTTTCATAATTAGACTTATGCATTTTTGCATTGAAAGACAAATGATTTAAGTGCCATTCTCATCAAACCAAGGATACATACTCTACAGATTATATACATATATATTTGAACATCATGAATTTTCATTTTTTAATTTTAACTCTATATATTCTTACATTTAAGATCTGCCTTTTGAAAACTGCATTTTTTCCAAAAAATCTATTATAATAATCTTATATATGTGCATGTATATTTTTGTTCATTTAAATTTGATGAAATTACTAATCAGTGGGCTTGATAATCTATAATAAAACTATTTATTTTTCTAACATAAATTTGTTAGTTTGTTCTCTCATTTTAGTACATACACATTTAGTATATGTGGATTGATCACATATAAAGGTGTACATTTGACAGGAAAAAACCCTTTCACAATATTAATCTAAGATCCCACATCAAACACCTAGAAAGCCAAGAGCGAAATAAACATAGGATGAAAGAAAGACAAGAAATAATAATTATAGAAAAATAAATATGATTAAAAGAACAATGATCAATAAAATTAATGCAATAAAAATGTGGTTGTTTAAATAAGAATAATAAAATTGATAAAGTTCTAGAAAGATGAAGTGAAAAAGAGATCAGAGACAAATTATCAACATCAGGACTGAGACAGGAATATTACTCTACAACCACAGACATCAGCAGAATCAAAAAAAAAAAAAAAAAAACCAAAAAAACAAAAAAACACACATTAGAAATTCTACACTAAATTTGAGAATTTAGATGAAATGAATCAATCCATTTGACAACAAAAATACCACTACATATCTAATACAAATGAAATAATTTTATTAGCTCTATAATTCTTAAGATATTTAAGTTTATATTTTAAAAACTCCCAAAAAGAAACCGCAGGCCTATGTAACTTTAATTAAAAATTCTACCAAACATTCGAGGAAGAATGGGCATAATCATATCTTAAGAAATAGAGGAAGAGAAAATATTTTCAATCCATTTTATGAAGCTATTAATTTCCTGATATCAAACCAAAGACAGTGCAAAACAGAATAATACAGAACAATATCCATAATAATTACAAAGATCAAAATTCTCATCAAAAATTATATAGAATTCATAAGAGTATAAAAAGATTAAAATAGAGAAAGAACTGTTTCATATAGCTTGGATATTTGTTCCTATCCAAATCTCATATTGAAATATAATCTGCAATGTTGGAGGTGGGGCCTGGAGCTCCTTGCATCATGAGGGTGGATCCCTCATGAATGGCTTGGGCCAAACCCTTGGCAATAAGTGAGTTCTAACTCTGAGTGAACATGAGATTTGATTATTTAAAAATGTATGTCACCTCCTGCACTATCTTGCTTGCTCCTGTTCTCACCATGTTACATGCCTGCTCTCCCTTCACCTTCCACCATGATTGAAAGTTTTCTCAGACCTCCCTAGAAGTCAAGTAGATGACAGTACCCTGCTTCCTGTAGAGCCCACAGAACCATGTACCAATTAAACCTCTTTCTTAAAAAATAAATTTGTAGACCATATATCTGACAAGGGGTTAATATCTAAAACATATAAGGAACAATTGAATAGTAAATTAACAGATTATCCCACTATATAATGGGCAAAGCAGCTGAATAGGTACTTCTCCAAACAAGATACACAAATGGACAAAATATATATATAAATGTGTTCAACATCACTAGTCATCAAAGAAATGTAAATTAAGATCCCAAAAATGTATCCCCAAAACAAATTCCACTGCTATTGTTGCTATAATTTGCTGTAGGACCAAGGTGTTAGCTAGTCACACACCCCACAGCTTCCTGCCTATGCTGTTCTCGCTAGTGTGGTCTCATCTTTCCCAGTGGCAAGCCCACAGTGCAACCACCACCGCCCCCACCTGAACAGTTTGCCATAGCCTTGAGACGATGCTAACCCCACCTATCACAGCTAGTGCATGAACAAATTACCAGGGGCCTGAAGAGAGGCCCACTGGCCTGATCCTATTTCTCCAGTATCAAGCACATCATCAAGAGGCTTGAGGGTTGTCCATCCCAATTTGTTACTTTGGGCACCTGAACAGTGCTCCTGGGTTCTGAGATCAGGCTGACTCAACCTGCCAATTCCACCACAGATGGAATCCACCCATATGTGCCACCTGTAGGCCAAGAAAATGGCCCATCCAACCCATCACAGCCACCACTAACACCATTTCAGACCACTGGGTTCCAAAATGTTGCCCCACCACTGCTACTGCCATCACAAACATCATACCCACTGCCCAGGACCTAAGAACCTGCTCATATTTCCAGTTCTTTGCTGCCACTACTGGCATACAAGAAATCCACCTGGAGGTCCAAGTATTGGCCTACCTAGACCCACTAAACTGGGGCCACCAGACACTGCTCTGAGATTCAAGGACAAACACACTCCACCTATCATTGCCACCACTGAGGCCCAAAGGCTGACCCCATTGGCATCTCAGACCCCAGCAAAACTTCACCACAGCCTCCAATAATAACATAGCATAAGAGTGAAGAAATCAAGATATCACTGTCACAACTTATATCCAAGGAAAACATATAGAGATTACACTATTACATGCATCTGTAATCAAAACTAAAATGCTCTATCCAACCAATACAGCAGATACATATTTATGAAAAAGTTGTCCCATATGAAAGCAATGTATTAAATTGTAATAAGTATCTGTAACACCAGATGCACCAATATAAATTTAAGAACACACAAACATTTAAAAAAGAAAATTTGACACTTTTGAAGGAACACAATAAGTCTCCATCAGTAGATCTCAATTGAAAAGATGTTCATTAAATCCCAAATATATAATTCAAAATATTAATTCTAAAGAAGCTCAGGATTCTGAAAAACAATACAAAGGAATCAGAAAAGCAATTAAGGATATGAACAAAAAAATAGATATTTTATATAACAAAATGAAATTTGGAGATGAAAAATTCATTGAATTAAGTACAAAATACCTTTGAAAACTTCAACAGTTGGCTAAATCAAGCAGAAGAAAGAATATCAGAACTTGAAGACAGGTCATGTGAAAGACAAAATTTTTTTAAAAAGGAATGAGAAAGAACAAGCAAAACCTTTGTGTTATTTATAAATCAAACAATATTTGAGTTCTGGGTATCTCAGAGGATGAAGACGTAACAATAGCACTGGAAAACCTATTTTGTTAAACCTAAAATTTAACAAAACAGTAAGATGAAAAGTTCTCAAGTCTACCAAGACATTTAGACATCCAGATACAAGAGGTTAAGGGAGCCCCAAGCAGATATAATGCAAAAGGGTTTTTTCCCATGGTACATTATAGTCAAATTGACTAAAGTCTAAGAAGAAGGAAAATTATCTAATCACCTATAAAGAAATTCCCATCAGATTAACAGCAGATTTTTCATCAGAAAACTTACAAGCCAAAAGAGGATTAGATGACATATTTAAAGTGCTGAAAGGAAACACTTGCTACTTGAGTATACTACATTTAACAAAATTATTCTTCCTGAATGAAAGAGAAATAAAGCCTTTACCAGACAACCAAACACTGAAAGAATTTATCACCACTGAACCATCCATACAAGAAAAGCTCAAGAGTGTCCTAAATCTGGGAACAAAAGGAAGACATTTACTATAAATGAAAACACAAAAAAGAACACAATTTAACTGTAAATGAGACACAGAAATAAGAAAAAGTAAGAATTTAAATGGTACCACCACAGAAAACCAATAAACCCCAATAACAAACAAAACAACCATGCAAAACAATTAACAACATAGTAGCAACAAAACCTCATATATCAGTGATAACATTGAATGTAACTGGATTAAATTCCCCACTTAAAAGCTAGAGACAAGATGATGGATAAAAATTACGCAATCCAAATATACTCTGCCTACAAGAAATGTTTTTCACCTACAAATACTCTTACAGACTTGTAGTAAAAGGATGGAAAAAGATATTTCACAAAAATTGAAACCAAAAGGAAACAGAAATCACTACACTTATATCAGATAAAACAGAATTTCTGTCAAAAACAGTACAAAAGACAAAAATGTAATTATATAATGTAACAAAATACTTAACTCTATGGGTTACAGCAAAAACTATTCTTAAATAGAAATTTGTAGCAATTAACACCTACATCAAATAGGTAGAAGGATTTCATGTAAACAACTTAGCAATGCCCTTAATGATCTAGAAAAGCAAAAACAAATCTAAGCTGAAATTCACACATGGAAAGCAATAATAAAGAGCAGAACAGAACTAAACAAAAATAGAGGCAAAAAAAGTAATACAACATCAACAAACGAAAATTAATTCTCCAAAAAGATGAACAAAAGTGATAAACCACTAGATGGGCTAACCCAGAAGAGAGAAGATCCAAATAGTCAAAATTATAAATAAAAATGGAGACATTACAACTGATACCGCAGAAATTCAAAATATTATCAGAGACTATTAATAACAACTACATGCTGACAACTTGGAAAACCTAGAGGAAATAATAAAATTGTCTAAACACGCAACCTACTAAGATTGAATCAGGAAGAAACAGAAAGGTTGAACTGACCAATAATGCTTAGTGAGGATGAGTCAGTAATAAAAATGTCTCTCAAGAAAGCAAGCCCAAACCACATGGATTCACAGCTGAATTATACTGAACATATTAAAAAAAGAACTTGTACCGTTCCTCTTGACAATACCTCTACAAAATTGGTGGGGAGGGAACTCTAATTCATTCTAAAAGATCACCATTACTCTGATATCAAAATCAGGCAAGGGCCCAACAACAACAATAAAAACTAAAACTAAACAATATACCTGATAAATATAGATGCAAAAATCCTCAACAAAATAATAGAAAACAAAATCCAACAGCACATAAAAAAGATAATACACCCTGGCCAATTGATATTTTTACTCAGGGATGTAGGAATGTTTCAACATACACAAATCAATAAGTGTGATGCAACTCATCAATAGAATGACAAAAAGAAACATCTGATCATCTCCATTGATGCAGAGGAAAGTATTCACTAAAATTCCATATCACTTCATGATAAAAAATCTGAATAACTTAAGCATAGAAGAAACAAAAGTCAAAAAAGGTGATATTTGACAAACACAAATCTAATATCATATTAAGTGAGAAAAAGCTGACAATCTTTCCTTTAAGGTATAAAATGAGTCTAAGACGATCACTTTCACCACTCCTATTCAACAAGGTAATTAAAGTCCTAGCCAGAACAATCAGGCAATAGAAAGAAATAAAAGAGAAAAACAAATTGTTTCTTTTTACAGCTAACATAATACTTTATATAGCAAAACCAAAATATGCCTCCAGAAATCTCTCAGAACTGGTAAACAAATTCAATGAAGTTGCTGGCTATAAAATTAACATACAAAAATCAGTAGATTTTCTATATGCCAATAAAGTAAACAAGGCAATCCCATTTACAATAGTTACAAAAAGAAACAAAATAACATATATCAGAATAAATATAACTAAGAAGTAAAAGATCTCTTTGAGTAAAACTGCAAAAAGCTGATGAAATAAATTGAAGAAGATAAAAATGTAAAGACATTCTATGCCCATGGATCAGAAGAATAAATATTATTATAATGGCCATGCTACCCCAATCTACAGTTTCAATGAAATCTCTTTCAAAATACCAAGACGATTTTTCACAGAATTAGAAAAGACAATCTTGAAATTTGTAGGTAACCAAAAATGATCCCATATAGCAAAAGCAATCCTGAGCTAGAAGAACAAAGCTTGAGAACGACACTACCTGACTTCAAAGTATATTACTACACTAGAGTAAGCAAAACAGCATGTGACTGATCTGTAAAAAGAGAAAAAAACAGACACATGAACCGATGGAAAGAACAGAGTCCAGAAATCAATTCATATATTTAAAGCCAACTAATTTTCAATAAATGCACTGAAAACATACAGAAGAATGGATATCTTTGTCAATAAATCATGCTGGGAAATGGTAGATTCATATGCAGAAGAATGAAAGAGTACTCTTATCAATCAACATATACAAAAATCAGCTCAAGATTGAATCCATACTTAAACATAAGACCCAAAACTATGAAATTACTAGAAAAGAAACATGTAGGGAAAACCACCTTAAGCCATCAGTATAAGCAAAGATGTCATGGCTAGGATATTAAAAGCATAGAAAACTATAAAAAAAATTAGACAATGAGACTATATTAAATTAAAAATCTCTGAACAGCAAATGAAAACAATTATTAGAGTAAAAAGATAACTTACTGAATGTGAAAATATGTTTTCAAACTATATGACAAGGGACTAATATCCAGAATATATAAGGAATTCAAACAATTTAATAATGAAAAACTAATAATCCAATTGAAAAGTGAGCAAAAGACATGAATGCATTAATAGGCATTTCTAAAGAAGACTCATAGAGATATAAAAAAAGGCTCATAGAGATATAAAAAATTATCAACTTTCCTAATAATCAGGGAAATGTAATCAAAACAACAATGATATATCACCTTATCATGGTGATATGGTATGGCTGTGTTCCAACCAAATCTCAGCTTGAATTGCATTTCCCAGAATTCCCATGTGTGGTGGGAGGGATCCAGGGTAAGTAGTTGAATCATAGAGGTTGTCTTTCCCATGCTATTCTCATGATAGTGAATAAGTCTCACAAGACCTGATGGGTTAATCAGGGGTTTCTGCTTTTGCTTCTTACACATTTTCTCTTTCTGCTGCCATGTAAGAACTAACTTTCACCTCCTGCCATGATTCTGATACCTCCCCAGCCATATGGAACTGCACATCCAATTAAATGTCTTTTTCTTCCCTGTCTAGGGTAAGTCTTTGTCAGCACCATGAAAATGAACAAATACACATGGTTAGAATGGCTATTTTTACAAAGACAAAATATAACAGATTCTGTTGAGGATGCAGAGAAAAATTAATTCTCCTACACTATTGGTGGGACTGTAAATTAGTACAGCCACTAGGGAAAACAGTATAGAAATTTCTTTAAAAACTAAAAATAGAGCTGCAATGTGATTCAGTGCTCAAACTACTAGCTATTTATGCAAAGAAATATTCATTTGAATATCATAGGGATACTTGCACTCTCATATTTTTCATAGCACTATTCACAATAGCAAAGATAAAGAATCAACTTAAGTGTCCATTGACGGATGGATACATAAGAAAATATTGGTCTATTCAGGGATTCTACTTATTCCTAGTTTAGTCTTGGGAGGGTTTAGTCTTGGGAGGGTATAAGTGTCCAGGTATTTAACCATTTCTTCTAGATTTACTGGTTTGTATGCATAGAGTTGCTTGTAATAATCTCAAGGACTGAAGTGAAGGCAGCAATTAATAGCCTAACACCAAAAAAAAAAAAAAAAAAAAAAATGTCCAGGGCCAGATAGTTTCACAGACGAATTCTACCAGACCTACAAAGAGGAGCTGGTACCATTCCTTGTGAAAACAATTCCAAAGAACACAAAAACAGGGAATCCTCTCTAACTAATTTTATGAGACTAACATCATCATTCTGAAATCAAAACATGGCAGAGACACAACTAAAAAAGAAAATTTCAGGCCAATGTCCATGATGAACATTGATGCAAAAATCTTCAATAAAATATGGGAAAAACAAATCCAACAGCACACTAAAAAGCTTATGGATATGCCAAACACCATGATAATCATTACCCATTCTATGAATGTAATAAATACTCACATACCATACAACCAATACATATGTAAAATGTTTGTTTTCATTAAAAAAAAATCTGATGAACTATTACCTCACACCTAAGTACGTCTATTCTCAGAAAAAGAATAAGTGTTGTTGAGGATATAGAGAAGAGGGAACCCCTAATTATTGTTGGTTGGAATGTAAATTGGTACAGCTGCTATAAAAATTATATAGACACAAATCAAAAGGAAAATTTCAGGCCTATAACCATGATGAACATCAATGCAAAAATCTTCGGTAAAATACTGACCAATCAAATGCAACAACACATCAAAAAGATTATCCATCATGATCAAGTAGGTTTCATCCCAGGGATGCAAAGCTGGTTCAACATATGCAGATCTATGAACATAATCCATCACATAAACAGAACCAAAGACAAAATCCACATTATTATCTCAGTAGATACAGAGAAGGCCTTCAACAAAATTCAACAACCCTTCATGTGAAAAACTGTCAATAAACTACGTATTGATGGAATGTATCTCAAAATGATAAAAGCTATCTATGACAAACCCACAGCCAATATCATACCGAATAGGGAAAAACTGGAAACATTCCCTTTGAAATCTGGCACTTGAAAAGGGTGCCCTCCCTCACCATTCCTATTCAACATAATATTGGGAGTGCCAGCCAGAGCAGTCAGGCAAGAAAAAGAAAAAAAGGATATTCTATTCACTTAGGGAAAGAGGAAGTCAAATTGTCTCTATTTGCAGATAACACGATTATGTATTTAGATGACCCCATCGTCTCAGCCCCAAATCTCCATAAGATGATAAGCAACTTCAGCAAAATCTCAAGATACAAAATCAATGTGCAAAAATTACAAGCATTCCTATACACCAATAACAGACAAACAGAGAGCAAAATCATGAGTGTACATGATTTGTTCACAATTGCTACAAAGAGAATAAAATACCTAGGAATACAACTAACAAATGATGTGAAGGACCTCTTCAAGAAGAACTACAAACTACTGCACAAGGAAATAAGAGAGGAAACAAACAGATGGAAAAACATTCCATTCTCATGGTTAGGAAGAATCAATATCGTGAAAATGGCCCTACTGCCCAAAGTAATTTATAGATTCAGTGTTATCCCCATTAAGCTACCATTGGCCTTCATCAAATAACTGGAAAGAAACAGGTTAAACTTCACATGGAACCAAAAAAAAAGGGCCTGAATAGCCAAGGCAATCCTAAGCAAAAAGAGCAAAGCTGGAGGCATCATGCTACCTGACTTCAAACTATACTATAAGGCTACAGTAATCAAAACAGCATAGTACTGGTACCAAAACAGAGATAAAAGCCAATGGAACAGAACAGAGGCCTCAGAAGTAACACTACACACCTACAGCCCTTTGATCTTTGACAAGTCTGACAAAAACAAGCAATGAAAAAAGGATTCCCTATTTAATAAAAGGTGTTGCAAAAACTAAAACTGGATCCCTTTCTTACACTCTATACAAAAATTAACTCCAGATGGATTAAAGATTTTAACATGAGAACTAACATCATAAATCCCCTAAAATAACCTAGACAATAATGTTCAGGACATAAGCATAGGCAAGGACTTCATGACTAAAACAAAAAAGCAATGGCAACGGAAGTCAAAATAAACAAATGGGATCTAATTAAACTTAAAAGCTTCTGCCAAAAGAAACAGTCATTAGAGTGAATGAGCAAACAAAAGAATGTGAAAAAATTTTTGCAATTTACCTATCTGACAAAGGGCTAATATCCAGAATCTACAAAGAACTAAAACAAATTTACAAGAAAAATACAAACAACCCCATCAAAAAGTGGCTGAAAGATATGAATAGGCACTTTTCAGAAGAAGACATTTATGCGGCCAACAAACATATGAAAAAAATCTGAACATCACTGATCATTAGACAAATGCAAATCAAAACCGCATTGAGATGCCACCTCATGCCAGTTAGAATGGTGATCATGAAAAAATCTGGAGACAATAGATGCTGGAGAGGATGTGGAGAAATAGGAATGTTTTTACACTGTTGGTGGGAGTGTAATTAGCTCAACCATTGTGGAAGATAGTGTGGTGATTCTTCAAGGATCTAGAAATAGAAATACCATTTGATCCAGCAATCTCATTACTGGGTATATGCCCAAAGGATTATAAATCATTGTTTTATAAAGACACATGCACACCTATGTTTGTTGCAGCACTATTAATAATAGCATGGATTTGGAACGAACCCAAATGCCCATCAATGATAGAATGGATAAAGAAAATGTGGCACATATACACCATGCAATACTATGCAGCCATCAAAAAGGATGAGTTCTTGCCCTTTGCAGGGACATGGATGAATCTGGAAATAATCATTCTCAGCAAACTGACACAAGAACAGAAATCCAGACACTGCATGTTCTCACTCATCAGTGAGTGTTGAACAATAAGAACACATGAACACAGGGAGGGGAACATCACATACTGGGGCCTTTGGGAGGGTGGGTGGGTAGGCGAGGGATAGCAGGTGGTGGTGGGATTAGGGAGGGATAACATTAGGAGAATTACCTAACGTAGGTGACAGGGGGATGGATGCAGCAAACCACAAAGCCATGTGAATACCTATGTAACAATCCTTCACGATCTGCACATGTACCCCAGAATTTAAGTATAATAATAATAATAATAATAAAAATAATAATAAATGAACCTTCTTAGGTCTCATGCTGTCTAAAAATTATTTAAAATATAATTTTAAGTATCCTTGAAATGAGAGAATTATAGAGATGGAGACTAGCCTGGTGGTTAACTGGGTGTGACTAGTTAAGTGTACCATGAAGGAACCTGTATGCAATGGAAATATTTTTTATTTTGACTGCATTTGTGTCAGTATCTTGATTATAACATTATATTATAGTTTTGCTGTTACTGTTGTAAGAAACTGTGTAAAGAACATGTGGTGTCTCTCCACTATCTTACAACTGCCTGTGAATATATAATTATCTCAAAATTTGAAGGATGTTTAATTCAAAGAAAATCAATTATTATTTTTCACTCATTGATTTAGACACTAATTGGATATTGGGTTCAAACAATATAATTGGACTGAGAAGCACTAAATCTAATGCTTCTTATTTACAGTATTTCTAGTTCCTTTTATCAGTAATTGAACTCTAAATTGCCTCTGTGTGCTTCCTCATCTAGATCATAGCAAGTCTTGTTCTATCCTGTGTTTATCATATTTAATTTATGTTTCCTTTAAGTCCATGAATATAGAAAGTGTATTTTAGAGCTCTGCTATCTTTCACATTTGTGTTTTTAAAAAATTAGTATCTATCTGTCTTCATCTATTTACATGTTTATCACTGTCTGTTATCTATCTAGATTTCTTTAAGGAAGAGTAGGTACTTTAAATGTGTTTACTTGCTAGGTCATTTTGATGGAAAGAACCAGAATAAAATACATGTATTTACAAAATCCCAGCATCCTTCTATAAAAAGGAGGACAGATAGGCTACTAATCCTCAGGAAAAATAAAAGCGCTTAGCACCTAGTGTTTAATAGCTTACAATTTTGTTTCTTGAAATACATTGTGGTTATTTGAAATACTGAAATTTTTTACATGTTTTCAGCGTTTATTCAGTGTGCGAGAAATGAATGAAGCAATGTCTTCCCAGAAGGATTATAATAGACCAAGTAGGGAACCAGATGGGCATAATTTCAGGAAAGCATAGACCAGGAGCACTTGAAACATTGTGGAGGCTCAGCATGTGTCAACCAAACAGTGAGAAAACTCTCAGTGGTGGATGCAGCATGGATCACCTCTCCTGGCATAGGAGAAAACCATACTCTTTTGGTTCTTATCAAAATCAGTATAGTCAAAGTGAAGGCAAAGTATACAACAGAGTGATATTGAACTTGGTACCCATTGATGGTATTCATTCAGTAGTTGAAATACATTCATTCAAAAATATTGATAAGGTAGATACTTGATATTAGGTATTATTCCACATGAGATACCATAATAAACAAATAGACTAATTTTTTTTTACCAGCCTAAAGCTGTGTTTAAAAGGCAGAAAATATACAACTAAACGAAGATGCCAAAGAAATAGTGAAAAAGTGATGGGAGTGCTTCAAGGCTTAAAAGGCAAAAATGTGATATACAATGCCTTATGTTGGAGAGGAAGAGGATGGTGTATGTCTTAGACAAATTCTTTTTTGTCCAGCTTTATTGACATATAAGTGACAATATGACATATATTCAAGTCATTTACGTGTGTGTGCATATGTGTGTGTGTGTGTGTGTGTGTGTGTGTGTATACATACAACGTGAAATAATGGTCACAATTAGGCTAATTAACATATCCATAACCCAACATCCCTAATTTTTTTCAGTATGATGAGAAAACTTAAGATATACTCTTTTAGCAATTTTCAAGTATAAAATACAGTAATGTGCTGTATGACATTTCAGTCAATGACAGCATATATGACAATAGTCCCATAAAATTGTATTGGAACTGAAAAATTTCCATCACCTAGTGGCTTCATAGGGCATTATCCTTCTTATGTCTAGATGTACAAACACTCAACATTGTGTTACAATTGCCTATAATAGTCAGTACAGTAACATACTGTATAGATTTGTAGCATAGGAGCAATAGATGGTACCACATAGCCTAGACATGTAGTATGCCATTCAGGTATGTGTAAGTCTACTCTATGATTCACATAATGATGAATTCACCTCACAATATATATCTCAAAATATATTCCATCATTAAGTGACACATGACTATACATGTGTACAGTTACTTACAATAGCCATCATGTTGTACATTAATTCTCCAGAATGTATTCATCTTACAACTGCAAATTTGTACCTTTTGACCAAGAGCTTCTTATTTCCTCCAACCTTCAAGCCCTGGTAACCACCATTCCACTCTTTGCTTCTATGTATTCAACTTTTTTAGATGCCATATATAAGTGATATTGCAGTATTTGTCTTTCTTTCTCACTTATTTCTCATAGCATAATGTTTTCCAGTCCATTCCTGTTATTACAAATGCCAGACTGTCCTTTGTTTTTAAGGTTGAATCATTGTATCTAAATATATGCTAGAATTTTTTGATCCATCTGTAGACACAGATTGTTTCCATATTTTTGCTATTGTGAACAAAGTTGCAATGAACAGTAGAGTGAACGTATGTCTTTGAAGTAGTGATTTCTATTTTCTTTGGGTATTGCTGAAGAGGAATTGCTGATTATACTATGTTTCTATTTCTAATTTTTTCAGGAACCTTCATACTGTTTTCTGTATTGGCTGTACCAATTTACATTACCACCAACTGTGCATTATTCTATTTTCTTCACACCCTTATCAATCCTTATATTTGATAATAGCCATCCTAACAGATCTAAGGTAATAATCTCATTATGGTTTTGATTTACATTTCCCTAATGATTAGTAATGGGCACTGTTTCACATATCTGTTGGCCATTTGTATGTTCTTCTTTGGAAAAATGTCTATTTGGTTGCTTTGCCCATTTTTTTAAATCAAGAGACTTGTTTATTTGCTGCTGAATTGTGTGGGTTCCTTATATACCTTGTATATTAACCATTTATTAAATACATTGTTTTAACGTGAATGAAAACAATCAAATAAAAGAGCAAACATGGATTGGTAAAAAAATATTTGCAAGCTATGTCTCATAAAGGGTTAGATTGCTTCTCAAGGACATAATCTCAGAAGAAATAACAATTTAGCTGAGTTCTGAATAAGAAAATTGGCCCATATATGAGTTGATCTGGCCAGAGAGCCTTTCAAGTAAAGGTATTAAGTTAAAATATTTGAAAATAAAATTTGTAAATATATTTGCATCAAAAATAGATGAAATAGGGTAAGTACAAAAATACGTTCCTGCTAAATGTGTAACTTTAGTAAAACCAAATAAACTCACTCCTTTGTTTTTAGCAGTTCCTCAGTTATAATTTTAGATTTAAGAATAGCTAATTGTACCTGAGAAAGGTACAAAGTTTTACTATGTTGAACTGTCATCTCACAATGTATGAATGCACATTAGGCTGTTGTCTTTATTTCTGCTAGCCTTGTGTCCTAAATGCTAGGAACACCTTGGCAAAAGGTGTAAAGAATTTGAGGGCTACATAATGTCTGCAAATGAACCATTTTTCACTGTACATTCTGAAAGATTTTAACACCTACCAATATTTCTTGTCAAAAGGTAGGGCTGAATAATGAACATAGCTCCATTTTATTGGTGATTTTTAGCAAGCACGACTATTAGTTATTTCATGAATGAGCTGAGTAATGACATGGATATCTTCCACAGGGCCAATGCATCAACCACGTTTTTATAGATTAATAGCTTGCTGCAATAGGTATTTTCTACAATATTTTGAAAATATAGCTCGTATCGTGGAACCAATTGACACTATGAATATGTCAGCAGGGTAACAATGGAGAATTGGGCTTTCTAAAATAAAGATGAGTAGTTCAATCAGAAAAAGCTAGGAAGAAATAGAAATAACATTGAATCTGTAGATTGCTTTGGACCATATGGCCATTTTAACAATATTGATTCTCCTGACCTATGAACATGGGGTGGTTTTCCATTCATTTGTAAGGTAACTTCTTTCATCCATGTTTAGTAATTTTCCTAGTAGATATTTTTCACCTCATTGGTTAGATGTATTTCTAAGTATTTTATTTTTTGCGGCTATTGTACATGGGATTACATTCCTGATTTGCCTCTCAATTTTAATGTTGTTAGTATACAGAATACTACTGATTTTTGTGCATAGATTTTGTATCCTGAGATTTTCCTGAAGTCATTTATCAAGTCTCAGGAACTTTTGGCAGAGTCTTTAGGGCTTTCTACATTATAGAAGCACATAATCAGTAAAGAAGGCTAATTTGACTTCTTTTCCTATATGGATGTCTTTTCTTTCTTTCTCTTGCCTGATCGTTCTGGCTAGACTTCCAGTACTATTTTGAATAGGAGTGATGAGAGTGGACGCCCATACCTTGTTCCACTTCTTAAATGGAACGCTTCCAGCTTGTGCCCATTCAGCATAACTGTAGGTTTTCCATAGATGAGTGTTATTATTTAGAGGTATGTTCTTTTGACATCTAGTTTGTTGAGGGTTTTATAAAGAAGGGGTAGGGAATCCATGAGCCCATACCACCCATGGGTTCCCCGAGTTCAGTGGTGAAAAAGGAGTGAGAAAAAGACAGATTATGAGAAAAAGTGGGACCAGGGGGTGACAGTGGTGTAGACTTTGGAGGTGACAGTGAAGGCCCTGAGCTCTGATGATCCACACTATTTATTGGTTACAATCACTTTGATCTACAGGGTAGGGGTGGAGTGATGGTGGAGTGAATCAGTGAGCCAGAATTGGTCTATCAGTCTAAGGATTGATAACAGTGGTGGCTTGGGAGTTTCACAAAACAAGAACATATGGTTACATTTAGCTTATTATCTATGTACAGCTGATGGAACACAGACCTTAAAAGAAGTCTACAAGTATGGCTATGTCATAGTGCTACGAAGGGGTTTTATGTCCTTGAGCACAATGTTTATGGTAACAGAGCCTAGGTCACCCTGCACCAGAATTTGAGGCATGGAGAGGCCTTCCTCCTCAGAGGCCTCCCGTGGCCTTCTGCAGTTTTTTTTTTTTTTCTTTCCATGTTTAAATGTTACTCATAACCAGTTTATGTAGGCACTCTGTAAGTCCTTTCTCCTTTGCTGTTTTTCCCAAAAGAAGGGATGTTGGATTTTTTCAAAATCTTTTTCTGTGACTCTTAAGATGATAATGTGGCTTTTTAAAAAACTTCCGTTTATTCTGTGAATTGCATTTATTATTGTGTATATGTTAAATCAACCCTGTATGACAAGAAGAAAGCCTACTTTATTATAATGAATTAACATTTTTATTTACTGTTGGATTTGATTTGATAGTGTTTTGCTGAGGATTTTTACACCAATAGTTCATCAGCAATTCGGGTCTTTTGTTTTCTATTTTATGTCATGTCATTGTCAGATTTTGTTATTAGAGTGATGCTGGCTTTATAGAATGAGTTAAAGAAGATTCCCTCCTTCTCCATTTTTTTGAAATGATTTCAGTAGGATTGGTACCAGCTCTTTGTACATCTGGTAGAATTTGCCTGAGAGTCCTCCTGGTCCAGGTCTTTTTTTGGTTAGTATTACTGATTTAATTTTAGAACTCATTATTGGTTAGTTTATGGTTTCAATTTCTTCCTCATTCAGTTGTGAGAGGTTGTAATTTTACAGGAATTTATCTATTTCCTCAAGATTTTCTAGTTATGCATAGCAGTGTTCATAATAGTCTCTGAGGACATTTCACATTTTGTGGGATAGGTTGTAATGTCATCTTTGTCGTTTCTGATTGTGCTTATTTGGGGTTTTTCTGTCTTTTTCTTTGTTAAGCTAGCTATCGGTCTATTGATCTTGTTAATCCTTTTGAAGAACAAGCTTTCTGTTTCATTGATTCTTTGTATGGATTTTGGGGTCTCAATTTCATTCAGTTCTGCTCTGATTTTAGTTATGACTTTTCTTCTGCTAGATTTGACGTTTGTTTGTTCTTGCTTTTTATAGTTTCTTCAGACGTAATGTTAGATCATTAAGATTTTTCTAACTCTTTGATCTAGGCATTTAGTGCTCTAAACTTTCGTCTTAACACTGCTTTTGTTGTATTCCAGAAATTTTAGTATGTTGCGTCTGTTTTCATTTTTTAGAGTTTTTAAATTTCAGACTTAATTTCATTGTGTACCCAGAAGTGATTTAGGAGAAAGTTGCTTAATTTTCATGTATTTGTGTGATTTTGAGGGAAGTTCTTGGAACTGCTTTGTATTTATATTCCACTGTGGTCTAAATGTATGATTAATATTATTCTTATTTTTCTGAATTTATTAAGAATTGCTTTATGGCTGACCATGTGTTTGATCTTAGACTATGTTCCATGTACAGATAAAAAATATATATATATTCAGTGGTTGAGGGGTGAGTGTTCTGTCAGTGTCTATTAGACTCAATTAATCGAATGTCAAATTATGTCCAAAATTTCTTTATTAGTTTTCTGGCTCAATGATATGTCTAGCCTTGTCAGTGGGGCATTGCATTCCCCCACTATTATTGTGTGAATGTCTCTAAGTCTTTTTGTTTTGTCTCTAGAAGTACTTGTTTTGTGAATCTGGGTGCTCCAATGCTGGGTGCCTTGTATTTAAGATAGTTAAGTCATCTTGTTTGATTGAACACTTTATTATTATGCAGTTGCACCTTTATTATTATGCAATGCCCATATTTTTTCTTTTCTATTGCTGTTGGTTTAAAGTCCATTTTCCATTTGCATGATAGATCTTCCTGCAGTCCTTCACCTTGAGTGCATGAGTGTTGTTAAATGGAAAACGGGTCTCTTGAAGACAGCAGACAATGAATCTTATTTTCTTATCCAACTTAATTCTTTGTGCCTTTTAATTTGGGCATTTACATTCAAGGTTAATACTAACATGTGAGGTTTTGATAGTAGTGTGGAATTGTTACCTGATTGTTTTGTAGTTTCTATTGTGTCATGTCTTTAACGGGTCTGTGACCTATGTACTTAAGTGTGGTTTTGTAGTAGCAAATATCATTCTTTCATCTCCATGACTAGAACTCCCTTAAAAATCTCTTGTAAGGTTAGTGATAATGAGTTATCTTAGCAATCACTTATCTGAAAAAGATTTTATTTCTCCTTTGCTTATGAAATTTAGTTTGGCAGGGCATGAAATTTTTGGTTGGAGTTTGTTTACTTTGAGAATGCTGAAAATAGGCCCCTGGTGTCTTCTGGCTTGTAGGGCTTCTGCAGAGAATTATGCTGCTAACCTGAAGGGATTATCTTTGTACATGATCTGATGTTTTTCTCTAGCTGCCTTTAAAATTTTTTTCTTTACCATTGACCTTAGAGAGTCTGGTGACTATATGCCATGATGATATTTCTTTTGTATAGGATCTCTCAGGTATTCTCTGTATGTCTTATATCCAGATGTCTAATTCTAGCAGGATTAGGGGAACTTTTTTGAATTATTCCTTCAAATGTGTTTTTCATGTTGATTGCTTTTTATTCTTATTGCCCAGAAATGCCATTAATTTATAAGCTTGGTAGCATTATATAATCTCATATTTCTCAAAAACTTAGTTCATTAAGAGAAAATCTTTTTCCTTTATTTTTGCCTGACTCAGTTAGCTTGAAATAACAATCTTCATGCTCTGAAACTGTTTATTCTGTTTGGTCTAGTCTATTGATAAAAGTTTCCATTGTATTTGAAATTCATGAGTTTTTCAGTTGCATTAGCTCAGATTAAGTTTTTTTCTTTTTTTAAAGATGTTTACTTCTTTTATTTTCTGCATTGCTTTAGATGTTTCCTTTTGTTGATTTTCAGTCTCGTCTTAGATCTCACTAAGTTTTTTTTAACACATAGTTTGGAATATTTTTCACTTCTCTGCCTCTATTTTGGCTAGGGACAATTGCTGGAGAGCTAAAATAAGCCTTTAGTGGCATCAGATTTTATTTTTCATGGTGGCAGAAGTCTTACGCTCATATCTTCTCATCTGGAGAGGGTTGTGTTGGGTAAGGTCTTTTTACTTTGCTTCTGTAGTGTCACACACTTCTGTCAGCACATTTTGTATTGGGCTGTAGGTTTGACCCATGGGCCAGTACATGGCATTGGCAGGTAGGAGACAGCTGCCACACAAGCAACTGTATGAACCTGATCTTTGTTTACTGTAAAATGCCCTTTGTTGTTTCAGGTAAAGGGCTGGACAGTGGAGTGCCCAGTGCCCTGAGCCTCCTATTCCCTGTGGGTGGTGGGATACTGTTGTGCAGATGGAGCCTCTGGCTTTCCCATGGATATCCCAATGATGAGCACAATCACTAGCCCTAACCAGAGTGGCTGGGGGGAGCTCATGATGAAGTGTGTTGAGGTTTCTGTTAGGGTTGTGAGAGGGCTGCATTGGCTCCCCATCCTAGATAAACACGAATGCAATTTGTTTTCCTATCACATGCTTGTTCTAGCACTTGTGACTTCTTGTTCAGATGCACACTGTAGTCTATCTCTAGACTGTAATGTGGTTGGGAGCCACAGGGAATACCTGTTTTGGTAGTCTTTGTGGGAGTGGTTTCAGGGCATAACCTCATCATGCAACTTGATAAAGAAAGCTCTAAGGCTTTGCGCGTCCCCAATGTGGTTGGGCCTGTGTGAGTGGGTGTTAGTTGTGGTGGTGTCCACTGGTTTGGTTTGTTCAAAAGTGCAAACTCAAGCCATGGTGGAGGTGATTAGGTTCCAGCAGAATTGGAATGGGGTTGGTTTCTCCTCCAATTCCAAAGCCCCTACATGGCCTTCTGGACAGTATATATGAAGGGGCTGGACTAGAGTTAGGCTAGCCCAGAGTGCAGATGCTGGCTGTAACAAGAAGATTCAGATCGGTCCGAAGCTCACTGGCCAAACTCTCAAGTAGTGGTAGACAAAATTCTTAGGTGGTGGGAGCCTGAGGGAATACCTTACATTGTCTCTTAGATGGTCCACTTGAAGAACTGGTATTTATTCATCACTTTCTTTCCTCTCCATGAGAATGGCATATAGTAGCTTCTTCTGGTTAGTCATCTTGAACATATCCCTCAGTGATTAAGTTTGAATATATGCATTGGGGGGACACATTCAGAACATAATAGTCTTCAATACTACTTTACATTTGAATTGCTTTCAGAATATTTGATTCAAAATTCCCTTGCAATAGTGAGGTGACAGAACCAGGGGCCTATCAGTGACACTAACTGTTCACAACACTATGTAGTAAAGCCTAAGGGACAGTGTGGCTCTTTTCTCTAAAGAGGAAGGCAGTGACTTGAAAACACATCAATATTGTACCACTTACAGAGAAGTGTGTGGTAAAATTAGTCACTGGATTAGTCCTCTGAAAATCATTGTCCGATCACAAAGGCTATTTGAAGTAGGTATAACTCTTGAATACATATTTGCTCAAACTCTACAGGGAAAAATGAAAGCCCAGATTTCATAAAGTGTGGGTTTTAGTGGCTGAAAATGAGTAAGATAAGCTGGCCATTATTTTCAGTTGATGCTCCAGACATTATAGAGATGAGAAAAAAAAATCTCTGTGTACTATATACAAATTCCTGACTTAAAAAGCCATGAGTGTAATAACATGTTTTATAATGCCAAGTTTTTAAATAAGTTGTTAGTTAGCAATAGGATATGGAACATAAATACTTCAAGAATGAGGGAAAAGCGAGGGATAAATTAATAGCTACATTGAAAACAACAGGAGCAAATAGGAGGCAGGATTTAATTAACTACCTGTCTAACATGTCTTCACACTGGCTGACAGATGTACATGACGGTGATACTATGCATTATTAGAAATCAGTGTTACCACATAGTCACTAGAGCCCTTGAATATTTTTTAGCATTTTTCTTCTTTCAATGTGAACTTATTCAAGTAATTAGACATGCACATTTTAGGATAAAACTTAGAGAAAATTATGCATTTCTGACTCCTCTTATGGGTATTGAGACAAGAGGGTTGACTTCAGCTGCACTTCTTTCATCAGTGATATTGTTCATCCCTACCTAAATCTCATCTTGACTTAAAAAGCCCATAATCCCTACGTGTTAAGTGTGGGACCAGCTAGACATAACTGGATCATGGGAGTTGTTTCCCCCATGCGTTTCTTTTGCTAATGAGTGAGCCTCATGAGATCTGATGGTTTTATAAGTATCTGCCATCTTCCCTGCTGGCACTCACTCCATACTGCCACCTTGTGAAGAAGGTGCCCCTGCTCCCCTCATTTGCCTTCTACGATGATTTTAAGTTTCCTGAGGCCTTCCCAGCAATGCAGAACAATGAGTCAATTAAACCTCTTTCCTTTATGTATTATCCAGCCTCAGTTATTTCTTCATAGAATTACAGGAATGGACTAATACAATCAGTATCTCCAAGCAAGAAAGAAGAACTGGTAAGGAGTTCCTTTTTAATGCTTTAGTAACAGTTGACCAGTTAATTCTGACCAATTCTTCCACTAAGGACAATTAGAAAAGTTATGGCACTGACATTTAAAGGAGTCAGAAAACCAACAATACAGTGAGGAATGGCCAGGCCAGGATCAGGGAGAAGAGATAAATCTGGGATATTGAGCCCATCATCTGTGGCTATTTGTGATTTGTAGGCTTTTGTAAACTCCTTAAGAACCAAGTGAGTGTGAGCAGCACATATAAAAATTACATAAAAAATATAAGTTTATGTGTAGAAACCTTTGAGATTTGTAAAGGACCGTATAAAAAGTTGTATTAGCCCATTCTCATGCTGCTATGAAGAAATACCTGAGACTTGGTAATTTATAAAGGAAAGAGGAATTGACTCACAGTTCCACATGGCTGGGAGTCCTCAGGAAACTTACAATAATGGTGGAAGGCACCTCTTAATAGAGGGACAGGAGAGAGAATATGTGACAGCAGGGGAAAGGTCAGACACTTAGATAACCATCAGATCTCCTGAAAATTCACTCACTTTCATGAGAACAGCGTGGGGGAAACCATCCACATGATTGAATTAACTCCTACTGGGTCCCTCCCAAAACACATGAGGATTATGGGGATTATAATTCAAGATGAGATTTTGTTGGGGACATAGTCAAGCCTCATCAAAAGTCATAAGGCAATTTCTGACAAATTTCAAAAATTGATATACAGATTATAAGAAATCAACTGGCATTTTATTATATTAACATGTTAATTAGAAAAATTCTATATGTTTGTGCTATATCCTGAGTTGCTTCCCACCCCATATATTCACATGCTAAAGGCTTAACACCCAATTTGACTGTGTTTGGAGACACAGCTTTTAAGGCGGTTATTAAGGTTACATAAAGTTAGAAAGCTAGGGCCCTAATTCTATTATACTGGCATTCTTATAAGAAGACACACCAGGTGTGTGTGCACATAAAGAAAAGGCCATGTGGGAACATGGTGAGAAGACAACTGTTTTCAATTCAAGGAGAGAGGCCTCACCAGACATGAACCACTGTTACAGCTTAATCTTGGACCTCCAGGCTCCAGAGCTTTGATAAAATAAAAGTCTGGTGTTGAAGCCATCAAGTCTGTGACATTTTTTTATGGCACTCCAAGAAGACTAAACACAGTTTAGAAAATAAGGAATGCATTTTTAAATAACCCAGGAGAATTACATTTTCTGTCATGAAAAAATAAAATGGACCAAAATTATCCTTTCACCATAAACAAGTAGAAACTGGAGAAATTACAAGAAACAATTTACAGTCATAGGCAATAGACAATGAAATACTGTCATCTCTGAGAAAAGGAAAACAAATTCATTGAGTCCTACCATTATGTACTTTTGGAACATTAAACAATTCTCAATGTCACGGGAGGGAAAAACTAAAATGAACACAGAAATTTTTCTTGAAAGAGAACACAGAAAATAGAATTCAATGAATATGAGATAGCTAGAATTTGTGGGGCAGATAAGTAAAATTTAGAGAACTACAGAAAAGAATAATTTTAGAAATCTGCACAGGAATCCCATTAAGTCTTTGGGTGAATACCAATCATGCAGGCAAAGGGTGAAATTAACCAAGAGAGAAAGGAGAGAATTTAACAAGAAAGGAAACAATTACTTAATAGCTATAATAATAAAAATTCTCAGAGCTCACTTAGGGTTAAAGATAGGTCGAGCTTTTATCAGTCAGAATGTAGAGATATTAGTGAATATTGAGGACATGTAACAGAAAACTCAAAGTTTTGTACCTTTCAAGTAGAACTCAATTAGCCCTAAGACAAAGGCAACTATAAGCCCACACAAAAAGAGCTTAGAAACAAACCTTGACATGATGAAACTGGTTATCAAGCCAACTGACTTCAAGAAGTTGAACTCTGTTTAATGGTATAAAACAGACTGTTATCAACGTTTAAACTGCATTAATAATCACTACAGGTATAAAGAAAGAGTGAACAAAATTTAGGAGGAAAATGTCAATAAAACAAAAACAAATGAGAGAGGTAATAAATTCATTTTAAAAATGAAAGCAATTGTAGATATGCTCCTAAAAATATGTAAACATAAAGAAAAGAAAAAAACTAAGTTAAATACAACATAGAAATTGAACTTCTAATGAGGCAAAACAAAGAGTGAAAAACACTGGATGGAATTACAGCAGACAAGACCTCAAAGAAGAAATGATTACTGAACTTTGGTATAATAACAATAAAAATCCAAAATAAAATATAGGAAAAAAACCCTGAAAATAAATGAATAGAGCATTAGTGGCCGAGAGAAAATATCAAGCAATTAAGCAGTGTAGTATGTATTTGAGTAGAATCTCCAATGGGGAAGACAAGTGAGAGTAATGGGGGTCATATACAAAAACATTACTTGAAGAAATGGTAGCAGAAAATGTTATAAAGACTATAAAAGCAAACATTCTAGAAATAAAATATTAAGCAGAATCACACTGAAAATAAAATAATGAAAAGAAAAGATATACTAAAGCAAATAATAAATAAATTGCAGAGAAGCAATGATAAAGAAAAAATATTAATTGTAGGCAGAAAAAAACTGCAAAGAATATAAATCATAATTGTAACAACTTTGTTATCAAAAAGTACAATCTAGATGATAATTAAAAGCCAGCCTTAAAGTACTAAAAGAAAGAAAAAACTATCAACCCAGAATTTTGGCAAAGTGAAAATATGTCACAAACTGAATGTGAAATGAAGTATTTTCCTTCATGCAACAGATGACAAAATCATTGGCAACAGAGATAACCTCTTAGTGTTTTATGCAAAAAGGAAATAATACTACATTAGGGTTTTACAGAGAAACAGAGCCAATAGATAAAGACACTGACACACACAGAGACACACAGACAAACACTCACACACACACACACACACACACACATACACACACACACACGCGGCAGGAAAGACAGATTTTAAGTAATTGGCTCATATGATTGCAGAGGTCGATAAGTCTGAAGTTCTGAAATTTTGTGGGCTCAAAATCTGGACTTAGTTTTACAGCCTTGATTCCATAATTAATTCTAAAATCCACAGGGCAGGGCAGCAGGCTGTAAACGCAGGCAAGGTTTCTATGATTCAGTCTTGAAGCAGAATTTCTGTTTGTTTGTAAACCCTCAGACTTTGTTCTTAAGGCCTACAGTGGATTGAGTGAAGCCCATAGAATTATGGAGGTGATCAATTTTACTTAAAGTCTACTGATTTTAAAAGTTAATCAGATATAAAAAAAAAAAAAAGCTTTCACAGCAGCATGTAATGTTTAAACAAACAGCCAAGCACTATAGCCCTAGCCACATTGACAAGTAAAATTAATCATTATATGGCCCATTTAAAAATGTTTACCTACAAAATTAAATAAATAGTACTGGTAAAAATAAATGTGTGAGTAAACATAGAACATTTCAAATTTACAAGATCTCATTTAAATATCATTGAATATAAACCTAAAGCTACAACTAAGACTGTAACAATAAACTGTGCTGTAACATGTAGAAGTAAAAATATGATAATTGCAAAAAATGTGAATAAATTAATTTATAAATTATATATTTGTAAGATACTAAAGTATCTATGAAGTGATACAATATTACTTTAAGGTAGAGCATTGTTAGTTAAATATGCATGATGAAAACCCTAGGGCAACTACATGTGAATGCACACGAATACATGTGAAAAAGTATATTTCATAATCCAATAGGGATGATAAAAATAAATTTTAAAAAATTCATATGAGAAAAAAAGAAACAAAACCAAATGGAACAAACAGAAAACGAATAGCTCACAATATAGTTAACCATAATCTTAAAGGTTACATAAAAACTAAATGGCATAATTATACTCATTAAAGATAGAGCACCTAAATGTGAATGCAAAGCGTTACCTAATATTTGCTGCATATAATAAAGTCACATTAACTATAAATGCATAGATATTTAAAAAATAACAGAACAAGCCGGGCGCGGTGGCTCAAGCCTGTAATCCCAGCACTTTGGGAGGCCGAGGCGGATGGATCACGAGGTCAAGAGATCGAGACCAGCCTGGTCAACATGGTGAAACCCCGTCTCTACTAAAAATACAAAAAATTAGCTGGGCATGGTGGTGTGTGCCTGTAATCCCAGCTACTCAGGAGGCTGAGGCAGGAGAATTGCCTGAACCCAGGAGGCGGAGGTTGTGGTGAGCCGAGATCGTGCCATTGCACTCCAGCCTGGGTTAACAAGAGCGAAACTCCATCTCAAAAAAAAAAAAAAAAAAAAAGTAACAGAACAAATAAAGCATATACTACGCCACCATTAATCCAAAGAAAGTGAGTAGCTATATTAATATTACATAATTCAGACTCCAGAATTAATATTATAGTGATAAGGAACAAATTTTATAATGATAAAGTGGTAAAATAATTAAGAATATGTAAGAAGCTCAAATATGTATGCAAAGAACACCACATTGTATAGGGAAAATCCAATATAACCGATAAGATAAATAGATTTATAAATATAGTTGTGATTTCAAAAAAAATTCTCTAAAATATAATGTGAACAAAAATATTTGTAAAGATATGCAAATCTTGATTGACATTCTACATAGGTCTGATCAAAGATCTTATCAGACCTATGTAGAATGCTTCCCTCAACAACATCATAATGTGTATCATTACAAGTGCAAATAAACATTCACTGATGTAGATAATTTGCTGGATCTTGTTAGTTTTTTTTTTTTTTAATAAAGGTATCAATAAATTTAAAACAATTTAATTTATGTGAAGCACATTTTCTGATCACAGCTAAATTCCCATATATTGGAAAATTCAACAGTACATCACTAAGTATTAATCAAAGAATAAATCACAAAGGAAAATTTAAAAAATTGAAATGAATGAAGATGAAAGAAATATATCAAAATTTGTGGCAGACAGTTAATGCAGTGTTTTGCAGGGATAATAAAAGCTTATATTAAAAGGCACAAGTCAGAAATTTAAATAAAAAAAAAACAAACTAAATTTACACCTCAATAGAAAGAGAAAGAGAAATTAAGCAGAATTTAAAAAATAAAAATCAATGAAATAGAATATATTCAAAGAATAGCAAAAATCAAAGAAATAAAAGCTGGCTCTTAAAAATATAATTAAGGGGCCAGGCACGGTGGCTCAAGCCTGTAATCCCAGCACTTTGGGAGGCCGAGGCGGGTGGATTACGAGGTCAAGAGATCGAGACCATCCTGGTCAACATGGTGAAACCCCGTCTCTACTAAAAAAAAAAAAAATACAAAAAATTAGCTGGGCATGGCGGTGCATGCCTGTAATCCCAGCTACTCAGGAGGCTGAGGCAGGAGAATTGCCTGAACCCAGGAGGCGGAGGTTGCGGTGAGCCGAGATCGTGCCATTGCACTCCAGCCTGGGTAACAAGAGTGAAACTCCATCTCCAAAAAAATAAAATAAAATATATATATATATATAATTAAGATTGATAAGCTATTACAATAAAATATTAAGATAAATAATTTATTATAAATAATCAACATTAATAATAAAGGGCTAAAGCCCACATCTTAATATTAAAATGCTATTTTTCCCTACTGTTGAGTATTAGGAACAAAGCAGTTTTCATCTCTAATAATTTCTATTCAATATCCTTCTAAAGATTCTAAAAAATTCAAGAAAAAAAAATTTTAAAAGACAAGAAGGAAGAAAGAAAGAGGGAGGAAAAAGATCAAAAGAAGATAAATTTGAGAACAGATAAATTAAGTCAAGTTTTTGTGCAGACATGATAGGCTAGTATAAAATTGTAAATTTTAAAAAAAGGAATCAGTATCTATAAGTAAGTTTAGAAAAGTATTATGATACAAGGTTAGTATAAAATTTACACATATTTCTACATACTAGTAATATCCCATTGAAAATTGAAATTTTAAAAAATTATGTACAGTAATATAAAAAAATATAGAATACTTGGGACAAACAATAAAATATGTACAAGATTGCATAGAAAAAGAGCAAAATATTATTTCAATGAACAATAAAAGACCTGAATAAATTCATTTATTTCATTTAATTCCCATGATAAATCGCAGTAGGCTTTCCATTGAAATTGAAAAAATCGTTTTAAAATCTATATGGAAATATAAAGGACTTAAAAGAACCAAATGGTTTTGTAAAAAGGAACAACAAAGTTGAAGGACTAACCATCCTGATTTCAGGATTGATGCAGCTTCATTAATCAAGACAGTGATTGTGGCACTGGTTTAGAGATAGACATCTAAATTAACGGAACAGAATAAGGAGGCCAGAAGTACACTTACACTTAAATACATGTTTACTTATACATTTGATTTTTCACAAATGCACAAAGATAATTTCTGAGAAAAATAATAAATTATTCAAAAAGTTGTGTTTGAGAAATCAGAAAGCACTAGAAAAAAATAAAAATAAATAAATAAATTTGAACTATTACCTGACAGTGTAGGTAAAAGTTAACTCAAAATGAATCTCAGACTTAAATGTAAAAGCAAATTATCATATTTTTGGTCATTGGAGGACAGAAAAAAATAAAAATTAGGAATCTAGGCAAAACCAAACTTCTATTTAAAAATTTACTATCAAGAAAATGAAAAGGAAAACCAAAAACTCATGGAAATTATGCACAAATCACATATGTAATCATGTGCTTACATCAAGTACATATAAATTCTTTTGGTTCAATAATGTAAAGACAAACTACCCCAAAAAAAACAGGTACATATTTGAACAAACACTTCACTAAAGAAGATATATGGATAAACACATAAAATAAACATATAAAATATGCAATATTATTTGATATTTTAAAATGCAAATTAATGCCACACAGCATTATTACTACACATGCAATAAAATGAATATAATTAAAACACTGACAATACCAGGTCTTGGAGAGAATGTGGTAAACTGGAACTTATATATATTGCTATGTGAAATACAAAAGATATAGCCATGTTGAAAAGAGCATTGTAGTTTATCGTAAATTAAATATATACTTACCATATAATATAGTACTGCACTCCTGGGACTTTAATCAAAAATAGTTCAAAATATTGAATATTCTTAGCTACTTTATTTGTAATAGCTAAAATGTAGAGAGAGCCCAAATGTCCATGAATTAATGAATGAATAAACCAGTTGTGGTGTAGCCACTCAAAGGAATACTAGTAAACTATTTAAAATAAACTATTAATACATGAAACACTATGGATAAATTTCAAAAGCATTAAACTAATTGAAAAAGTAGAGACAAAGGTATCATTTATATAAAATTTTGATAAAAGAAATGACTTTTGTGATAGAAACATCAATTACTGTCGGAAAGGGGGGAGGGCTTTCAGGGAAAAGGGGCACAGTGGAAGATACTGGAATAATGGAAATGTTCTATATCTTTATAATAATTGTTGGTTTTACATTGTATTTATTTCTTAAATAATCAATCCCTGTAGCCATAGTGTGTAATTTTTAATTTCTCTGTATAATTTTAAACTATATCTGTTAGCTGATTAAAATGTGTAACTATGATATAAAAATAGAAACTTAAAAATACTGCGATTTGAGTAACAGAAATAGTAATACACATAAAAATTTGAAAAATGCAAGCAAAGTCATGCTTAAAAGGAAATTTGCATACTTTAATAAATACATTTTTAAAAAGAATAAAGTTATAAATATAATGTCCTAATTTTTCCTCCTAATATGTTGAATACATAATAGCAAATTACTATAAACCAAACATGGTAGATGAAAAAAGTTTAATGTAGTTCTCTACATTTGTATTAATGAGACAAGCAAAACAAATTTTGTTTCTTTGAATAACTTCCAGAAAATTTGTTAAATAAGTATAATCAGAAAACACGTTTTAAAAAAAATTTCTACTCTTTCTATTTAATACTCTTCTGGAGGTCCTAACCAGTAGAGTAAGGTGAGAAATAAAAACAAAATATAATGATTGTAAATAAATAAATATTCATGACTAATGTGATGTTATATGTAAATCAATACAAAATAATCACAGATCATACATTCAAATTAGTAAGAGTATAGTCATGTTTACAAGAATAGTAGAGTTACTCAGAAAGTTTGCAACCTATTACCTGAGTTCACGGTTCAGAGACTACGTACTCTTCCAGTAAATAAAGAAGATAATCCAAATATCCTTGTAAATATATTGACAGACCTCCTGGCAATCAAACAAATAGTGTTTTCTTATAGTCGAATATCTGGGGCAGTATAAACCTAGCCTGTCCACAGATACTTACAAAATCTGTTAGTGACACAGATTTTACAGGGGGAGTCACATAAATCAGTATTCAGCAAACTTTTTTCTGTAAGGTAGCTACAGAGTAAACAGTTCAGGCTTTGCAGGTCACAAGAAACCTCTTTTACATATTCTTTTTTCTCTCTTCTTTTTGACAATAATTTTAAAAGCCATTCTTAGGGCTATACAAAATCATGGTAAGCTGAATTTGGCCATTGGTCATAATTTTTCAACCTGATATAAATTATAAGAAAACAATTGAAGATGTGTCATGCCCAAAATGACTCTTCTATGAAAATTAGCATCTGCGTGTGTTACATAGAAGCTTCATGTTAATCTGGGCAAGCATACCTATTACTACAGCCCAAAATGAAACTTTAAGCTGTGTTGGTGAACCCAGACCTCCGCTACTGTGCATTGCAATCACTTATATCCTGGCAACAATTAGGAAGGTTTGATACAGGGGAAGCTCTCTGGTATATATGAGTCTGATTGACAATTTGAATGTGTGAAATATCATATAGGCAAAATGTAACAAACAATTGCATTCTTCTTATGAAGACTAAAGTAGCAGAAAGAAAATTAATTTCCCACCTTTAACATGAAAAAGTCAGACAAATTATATTTTTAAAAACTGGCTCTCAGGCAATGGTTAGCAGGAAGCATAAGTCAGGATTCCATCAGCAAATGGGAACAATGAGTAGAGCCCAATGATTAAGTGAACACCTGGCCTGGAGAGTGTTTCAGGCTAGAGTGCATGAGAAGTCAATAGAGCCTGGCTGTCTCCCTGATTCCAGAAGATAAACTTAGGGAGGCCAAGGTGTCTAGAATTCCTAAAAAAGTTAAGTCTACAAGAAAGATACCTTAAATATATGAAATCAGGATAATATAAGATAATGGAAAAATTGTGCCATATTAATACTACTCAAGAGAAATCTGAAATCATATAATAAAACAAAACAAAATAAATTTGAGTGCATAAATGTTACCAGAGATAAAGCGGATCATTTCAAATAATAAAGGAGTCCAATAAAACTAAATATATAAATGCAAATGAACCTATCATGAAGCATTATAAAACAAAAATGATACAAATAAAGTAGAAATAGACATATTTACAATTGCAATTGACTATTCCAATACCACTTTTTGATAACTGATAGAATAAGGCAGAAGATCAGTAAAACTCTAGATGATCAGTAACAGTATCAACACTGACCTAATGGTAATTATGGAAGACTCTATCCTACACCAAAATAATGGGTGCTAATGTTTCAGGTGCACATGGAACATTTTCCAAGGTAGACCACATCTGATCCCACAAAACAAGTCATCGTGAATTTGCAATTAGTAAAATAATATAGAGCTTGTCCACTGATAACAAAAATAAATTAGTAATCTGTAAAAGAGATCAAAAGTACCAAAATATTTGAAAATTAAATGATATGTTTCTGAATCAACTACGGACCAAAGAAAGAATCATAAGAAAATTTTCTAAATGTTTTGAAAAAAATTAAAATGTGATGTGTTCAAAGTTGTGGGTTGCAGTTAGGAAAAAAAGAGCATTTCCCAATTTATGAATTAAGCTTCCCACAGTAATAAACTAAGAAGTAAAGAAATTTTACACTAGCAAAGGAAAAACAATAATTTTTCAAATGTAAAAATTAATAAAATAGAAAAAAGAGTCACAATAGAATTAATAAAACCAAAAGCTCATTGTTTGAAAAGATTAAAATATTTGATAAATTTTCTAGTAGAACTGTCAGGAAAAGAAAAACAGAGAAATAACAAGGTAATATTATAAAGAATGATAAAGGAAGATATTATTAGAGATTCTAAGAGCATTTAAAGTATAATAAGAAAATATTATAAATAATTCTTTGGTATTATATTTCACAATGTAATGAAATGGACAAAATTTTTTAAGACATAAGCTACTGAAGTTTGCTGAAGAAGAGACAGATAACTTGAATAGTCATAAATCTATAATACAACTTGAATTCATAGTAAAAAAAAATTCTATAAAAGATACATGAGGCCCAGATAGTTTAATGGAGAAATTTTGTGAAACATTTCATGAGAAATAATACCAATTCAAACACTTTCAGAAAATAGAGAAGAAGCAGAGTCTTTCAATGAGGCTATAATTATTGTGACACCAAAATCAAAGGTATTACAAGAAAAAAAAAAAAAAAAAAAAAACTACAAACCAACATCTTCTACGAATATATGCAAAAATTTCAAGCAAAGGTTTGTAAGTCAAATTTGAAAATACATAAATATATATTGTGACCAAATGGATTTAATCCTGGAAATACAAATTTGATATAGCATTTTAATATCAATTAATTTAATTCACCATATTTACAAACTAAAAAGAAAGCAGCATTTGATCACCTCAATAGACACAGACAGTTTTTGGCACAATTTTGCTCTAATAACAATAAAAAGCAGTGGTAAACAGGAATAAAGATTATTTCTTCAACCTAACAAAAGACATGCAAGAAAATTCTATAGCTTATGTCAAAATAATGGTAAAACTGTGATTACTCTCATCCTAAAATCAATAAGAAGGCCCTTGTTAGCTGTATTCCTAGGTATTTTATTCTCTTTGTGGAAATTGTGAATTGGAGTTCACTCACGATTTGGCTCTCTGTTTGTTATTGGTTTATAGGAATGCTTGTGATTTTTGCACATTTATTTCATATCCTGAGACTTTGCTGAAGTTGCTTATCATCTTAAGGTCATTTTGGGCTGAGACAATGGTGTCTTCTAAATATACAATCATGTCATCTGTAAATAGAGAAAATTTGACTTCCTCCATTCCTAATTGAATACCCTTTATTTATTTTCGTTGCCTGATGGCTCTGGCCAGTACTCCCAATACTATGTTGAATAGGATTGGTGAGAGAGGGCATCCTTGTCTAGTGCCAGTTTTCAAAGGGAATGCTTTCAGTTATTGCCCGTTCAGTATTATTTTGGCTGTGGGTTTGCCATAAATAGCTTTTATTATTTAAGATACATTCCATAAATACTTAGTTTATTGAGAGTTTTTAGCATAAAGACCTGTTGAATTTTGTCAAAGGCCTTCTCTGTATCTATTGAGATAATCATGTGTTTTTTTGTCTTTGGTTCTGTTTATGTGTTGCATTACATTTATAGATTTGTGTATGTTGAACCAGCCTTGCATCCCTGGGATGAAGCTGACTTGATGGCTATGAATAAGCTTTTTGATGTGCTATTGCGATTCCCTTTGCCAGTATTTTATTGAAAATTTTTGCATCAATGTTTATCATGGATATTGGCCTGACATTTTCTTTTATACTTGTATTTCTGCCAGGTTTTAGTATCATTGACCTTCTTCACAGAATGGAAAAAAACAACCTTAAACTTCATATTGAACCAAAAAAGAGGTTGCATAGCCAAGACAATCCTAAGCAAAAAGGACAAAGCTGGAAGCATCAGGCTACGTGACTTCAAACTATACTACAAGGCTACAATAATCAAAATAGCATGATGCTGATACCAAAACAGAGATATAGACCATTGGAACAGAACAGAGGCATCGGGAATAATGCCATACATCTACAACCATCTGATCTTTGGCAAACCTCATAAAAACAAACAATGGGAAAAGGATTCCCTGTTTAATAAATGGTATTGGGAAAACTGGCTAACCATGCGCAGAAAGCTGAAACTGGATTCCTTCCTTACTCCTTATGCAAAAATTAACTGCAGATGGCCTAAAGATTTAAACATAAGACCTAACATCGTAAAAACCCAAGAAGAAAACCTAGGCAATACCATTCAGGACACAGGCATACACAAGGACTTCATGACTAAAACACCAAAAGCAATGGCAACAAAAGCCAAAATAGACCAATGGGATCTAATTACACTTAAGAGCTTCTGCAGAGTGAAAGAAACTATCATTAGAGTAAATCAGCAACCAAGGGGGAAAAAATTTTTGCAATCTACCCATCTGACAAAGGGCTAATATCCAGAATCTACAGAGAACTAAAACAAATTTACAAGAAAAAAAAAACCCCATCCATCCGAAAGTGGGTGAAGGATATGAACAGGCACTTTTCAAAAGAAGACATTTATGCAGCCAACAAATATATGAAAAATGGTTCATTATCACTGGTCGTTAGAGAAATGCAGATCAAAACCACAACGTGATGTCACCTCATGCCAGTTAGAATGGCGAGCATTAAAAAATCAGGAGATAATAGATGCTAGAGCAGGCATCCCCAAACTTTTTACACAGGAGGTCAGTTCACTGTCCCTCAGACCGTTGGAGGGTGGCCACATACTGTGCTCCTCTCACTGACCACCAATGAAAGAGGTGCCCCTTCCTGAAGTGCAGTGGGGGGGCTGGATAAATGGCCTCAGGGGGCTGCATGCTGCCCGTGGGCCATAGTTTGGGGACGCCTGTGCTAGAGCATATGTGGAGAAATAGGAACACTTTTACACTGTTGGTGGGAGTGTAAATTAGTTCAACCACTGTGGAAGACAGTGTGGCAATTCCTCAAGGATCTAGATCCAGAAATACCATTTGACCCAGCAATCCCATTACTGGGTATATATTCAAATGATTATAAGTTGTTCTATTATAAAGATGCATGCACACGTATGTTCCTTGCAACACTGTTGATCATAGCAAAGACTCGGAACCAACCCAAATGCCCATAAGTGATAGACTAGATAAAGAAAATGTGGCACATATACACCATGGAATACTATGCAGCCATCAAAAAGGATGAGTTCATGCCCTTTGCAGGGACATGGATAAAGCTGGAAACCATCATTCTAAGCAACCTGACACAAGAACAGAAAACCAAACATCACATCTTCTCACTCATAAGTGGTTGCTGAAAAATGAGAACATACGGACACAGGGAGGGGAACATCACACACCAGGGCCTGTTGGTGGGTGGGAGAGCTAGGGGAGGGATAGTAGGGGGTGGGGGTATTGGGGAGGGATAACATTAGGAGAAACATCTAATGTAGATGATGGGGTGGATGAATGCAGCAAACCACCATGGCCTGTGTATACATATGTAACAATGCTGTACCATCTGCACATATACCCCAGAACTTAAAATATAATGATAATAAAAAAGAAGGCAAAGGTGTTGCTTCTCATACTGTCTTCTCTACCTTTTGCCAAAAACCTTAGTGCAGTAAGATGAGAAAAATAAGTACAAATTGAAAACGAAGTGGTAATGCTATCTTAAAAAGCATTTCTAAGATAATTTAAAGACAAAAATCATTGCAGATATATATCATGTTCTTTGATTGGAAAAATCAGTATGTGTAATATGTCAATTTTATAAAAGATTTTGATTGTGATGACATGTATTTGATATATATATACACCCGTGAATCCAACGCTATAATCAGAATTAACCTTTCTGTCAAAACCAAAACTTTTCTAATGCTTATTATCACAGGATCTTTCACATGTCACTCCACCAGCTGGAAACCTCCGTGGCTGGCAGTTCCCCTGCTTAAGTTTTACTTGCACCCCGCTGGGCTCGTTCCTCCCACTTGGCCCACCAGGCTGCCTCAGTTTGCAGTACTGGGCCAGATTCCTTTGCCCTTGAATTGTGTCCCAGGCATACAGCAGCAAAGGGTGTATGAGCGTCTGAAGTGGGGTATGAGCAAGCAAGCATGGGGTTTAGCCTCTGTCTACAGCCAGGCGTGTTGGCAGCTGTAGGGGGCCAGGCAGCTGAAGGTGCCAGATTTGTGCAAGACTGGCTGGACTAGGCATACCACAAGTGGATTTGGCAGAGAGTGCCAGCATCTGGACAAGGGTAATGTGGTGGTCCCTAAAAACTCAGAGACTCCAGCAGCCATGAAGTCCCAAGGGGTGGGGAGGGAATGTTACAGCTCTCTCATTCCTGCCGCCCACAGCTCATCCAATGGTGGGGTAGGGGAGACAGGTTTCCCGCTTCTTTAGTCCCACTGCCTCACTCCAGCCCAGGGCTCCCAGGCTGGCCTGGCCCTGCCACCACTTCCTGTCATGTGGAGCAGCCACCTGACATTGGCGGAGGGAAGAGGGATATAGTATTACAGTTCTGGCTCCGGGATTCCCGAGGTCTGGGCCCCCAGAAGTTTGGCAAACGGGAGCTTGGAGAACTCACCGGGAACATGTTACAGCTCCTTTCACTCTTACCTGCAGCTCGGTGATCCGTTCAGGAAGGTGTTACAGCCCTTTTTGCACCCGCTGTTCGGTGGGTCCCAAGTTCATGTCCTGTGTCCAGGAAGAATGAAGTTACAACATAGTCAACTGAAGGGTGAGCAAGATGGGGAAGAGGTTTTTTTGGTTTTTGTTTGTTTGTTTGTTTTGTTGTTGTTGTTTGGTTTTTAGTCTTACTCTGTCACCCAGAACCCAGGCTGGAGTGCAGGGGCACCATATTGGCTAATGGCAACCTCCTCCTCAGTCTCCCGAGTAGCTGAGACTACAGGCTCACACAACCACGCCTGGCTAATTTTTGCATTTATAGTAGAGATGGGATTTCACCATATTTGTCAGGTCGGTCTTGAATTTCTGACTTCATGATCTGCCCACCTCCACCTCTCATAGTACTGGGATTATAGGAAGAAGAGTTTTATTGAGTGCCAGAACAGCTTTCAGCAGAGAAAAGATCTGAAGCGGGTAGCTCCTACCCACAGGCAGGTAGCGGTGATTTGTGGCTGAATTCGGGATTTTATATGGGCTCAGAATGGAGAAAGTACATGCTGATTGGTCCATGGGCTGGTCTGGAAGAAGAACCCTTTAATTGGCTGAAAGGCATCAAGGAAGTTCTCACTTTGGGTAGTGGATTCTATCTTGAACTGGCAGCCCAGTTTTCAGGCGTCAGGCAGTCTTTGGCTTGAAGGTTGGGTTTTAACAGGGACCCTCCCCTATCTGCCTAAGAATTTGTCTGCCTCCTGCCACTACCACTGTTATAAAACATATCTTCCTCCAACTACATATGCGGGGAACCACTAATTACTTTCTGTCAATATTATGTATTCTCTAGAATTGCGATAAAGCGAATCATACAGTATGTGTTCATTTTGCCCGGCTTTTTTATTCAACATACTTATTTCGAGATTCAGCCACACTGATATATGTAACAGAAATGTAGTGGTTTTTTGTTGTTGTTGTTGTTGTTGTTTTGTTTTGTTTTGTTTTTCTATTTATTGCTGAGTAGCAGTCCACTCTACGGGCCTATTAAAATTTTTAGCCATTTTGTTGTTAATGAGTTGTTGATGTACTACTTATTTGGCTCTTACAAAGTTGTTATGAACGTTCATGTACAGATTATTGTGTGGACATATGTTTTTGTTTCCTGGCATAGACACCTAGGAAAGAAATGGAGTGGTTCTCTGCAAGAGAAAATTTAAATATTCAAGGAATTCCAAACATTTTTCCCAAGAGGATTTATCGGTATTCATTCCCAGCACAAATATGATGGAATTGCTCTACATGCCCACCACACTTGGTCTGGAAATTCTTTTTATAATAGCCATTCTACAGTGTATGAAATGGTATCATATCAATGATTTGATTTGTATGGCCCTATCGAGTAAAGATGTTGAGTATCTTTTCACATACTAATTTTCATCTATATACCTTGTTGGGTGAAGCACCTGTTCAAATATATGGTTCATTTTTATTGGATTGTTCTAATTATCATTTTTGAATTATAAGGTTTTGTTTTGTATTATGAACACAGATCTTTAGTTAGAAGTATATTTGAAAATATTTTCTCCCATACTGTGACTTGCCTTTTCTGCACATAGATCTGGAGATAGGGAATTTATAATTTTGACACAGATTTTATTTAATGTTTTGTAGTTCAAGAAATTGTAACTTTATTAAAGAAATTATTGACAACTGAAGATTACACTAATTTTGTCCCATTTTTCCTGTAGATTTATAATTTTAGCTCTTATTTTTAGTGTATATCTTAATTCTTGTACAAGATATAAGGTAATAAAAGAGTTTTACTTTTTTTAACTGATGGCTAGACAATTGTTTCATTATCATTTCTTGAAGATATTTTTCCCCATGGATTCTGAAGAAAAATATATGCACATTAAAATTGATGTATTTCTTATCTGAGGTTTTAAGAGATAGCTGTGCATGGTGGCTCACACCTGTATCGTAGCTACTTGGGAGGAAAAGGCAGGAGGATTGCTTGAAGCCAGCAGTTGGAGTCCAGCCTGGAAAAAATGGACATTGTCTCTGAAAAAAATAAAAATAAATTTGGCAGATGTAGTGCTGTGTATCTGTAGTCCTAGCTACTGGGGAAGCTGGGGCCAGGGAATTGCGTGAGTCCAGGACTTACTGGGTATAGTGAGCTATGATTGTACCACAGTGCTCTGGTCTTGGTGACAGAGCACTCTTTCTAGAAAAAATAAAAATAAAAAAACTACATACAAAATATATTATTTATCTTCAGTAAAACTTTTAGGCGAAAAAGATATGTGCTGGCATCAACTAAGAGAAGAAAACTGTTTGACCACTTTACAGCATACTATGAAACAAAAGAAAACCAATAAACTAACAAAGACAAGATATGAAAATAGCAGTAACAGGGCATTTTGTACATAATCTGCTCACATACTATTTGTACAGTTTTTGTCTGTTTCTCGTCATGCACCTAAAAATTGACATTTTGCAATAATGTCAATTTCCTGATAAATTTTAAATTTTAAATAAAAATAAAACACCTTAGCTATGAGATTGGTAACTTTCTGTTTCTTAATTTGATGACATAATAAAATACCACATATATGGTTGACACTGTTCTCTGGAAGTGATAAGCAGAATATTTCCCTATGATTTATAATGCTAATAGAAAATTACAATGCTCCTTAATTATAGTAAGGAGAGTGTAAAGTCACATTACTGAATACAGTTGTAGAAGGAACCAGCATCATGTTTTATAATGAATTGTAAATTAATTTTATATACTTAAAACAGTTTTCTAATTGCAACTAGTTTCCATTTCTTTAAGCATAAATGTTATATCTTTGATTTATTTTCATTAATTTTTTAAGAAAACACTAAAGTCTATAAACAAAACTGAGATCATTTCACTCTTTAAGCTAATTTGTGGTTCATGTTAAATTGCCTTGATTCAGACAATCATAATCTAGTCCATGTACTGTAAGATTAACATAGTGAATAATGTCAGACAAAAAAATTAATAGGCAGTGTTAATTCTATGTGTAAAATTATCTAAAGAAGCTTAATTATGTATTCTAGTGTCTCTTTTTTTTGCTAATTCCTTTATCAATTTTATAATAAACTAACAGTATATTAACTTGTCATTAATTATTTTTATAGTATAAAAAGAGGAATTGTAAAACTTTCATTCTACAGCATTGAATATAAAGATAACAATGGCATTGTCTTGCCATTATTGTGTCTGGCCAGATGTGTTTAAAATACTGACAGAACTCTAAAAATGTGAGATGACAGTCTGTACATACGTAGCAAGGTATTTTCAATTAGTATTTTAATTATGCTTTGTGAAATCTAGTGATACTTTTATATTTCCTAAAAATAAATTAGATAAATCTCATCAGAATTATCTACTCCTATGGATAGCCATTTATATGATAAACCACTTTGATCTACAACTGCATTACAAAAAACCAATTGTCTCACGCTGTTCGTGGAAGTCAGTAATAGGACACAGACTGTGATGCTATTAAAGCACTTCACTAACAGAATATTAGAATGTCTACTAAAATATCACAAATGAGTACCAGATTTTATATTATACTGGTAGAATGCTATAACACTATAGGGTTTCTATTCAACTATTTTTCCAGCAAATAATATTACTAACGTAATCATGTTTCTTGTCTAACACAATCCAAGTTTTGTCCCAAATTATAGCATTGCAGTCATCACAGTAAAATAAACTTTCTTTCTATTCAGGAGATGGCTTGATACTTCTGTATGGTTTTCAAACTGTAAATATTTTGTTAACCTTGTATTTATAATATCTAAGTGCTAAGTATTAAAACAGAGTAAATTTTGTTAAAGTGTATAAAAACATGTCAAGACTCAAAGCAGCAATTTTGTTTTTACTGTTACAAATTTAAGTAGAACAAAATGAATATTTAAACAAAGATAATTGCTTTACATGACCATGACAATGTTCTCTCTCAAATCAAGGTATATTTACTATCTCACTTATTAGAAAACTTTCATTATTCCTCCATCACTTCTTCTTCCATCATACTCCTGCCTAACCTGAAACTAAAGGAAGCAGGGTTTTCACTGTGGTTTACAATATACCAGTTCTAATGGCAGGTGCACAGGTAAATACTTTTTAGGCATTTCCAGTTATTGTTCATTTTAGCTCTCAACTCACTAGCTAGAGTTCACCATGCTAGACACATCACCAAGCTAGGCTTTTGTCTTTTTTATATATGTTTCATGACTTATTACATCTTTTTCTTCATTCATTTATTTACGTATTCAACTTTCAATGTGCTAATATGCAAGAAACAATGTGAGATTCAGAGACGATTCAAATTATTTTCCTTCATTAAGATATTTACAGTGTATTAGGAAAGATAAGATAAGAACTGGGCCAATTTTCCTAGAACGAAACTACCACAAGATTAGTATATACTGGCTACTAATATATTGAGATGAAGACAGATTAACACGAGTGATGGATATGCTAGACATATCAACAGTTATAGTTGCTTAACTACATCAACAATTTTACTGATTTTAAATGTGAAGAAACTAAATGATAACATTAAATAATTTTTTTTGTACAAGCAAGCTGAGTTACTGAACTTATATTAAAGAATTTCTACACTATTGCTTAGCCACTATACTAAAATAAACCTTACTTTTTTTTTTTTTTTTTGGTGATAACAGAAATATTTCTATGATGCTTAGATTGTGAAATATTATCAGGTCTAAAATTTTAGTGTTATTAAATTCATGGTAAAATTATTATTATTAATTAGAGGTTAGCTATATAAAGTTAAATAGTTGGGGTCTTTGATTTTTATTGGGTGAGCTTTTCCTAAAATCATTAAGAATAATTTGAAAAAATAGATAAATATGTAGAAATGAGGTGCAATGCAGTAAAGATCACAGTGCATTCCACTGCAAGATGATCAAGTTTAGCTTCATGGACATAGTGGAAAGTTGTTACTTTTGGTATCCATAATCTTCTACAAAATAATAGCTTTTGGTCATTTTGAACACTATCAGCACTTTTCCTCTGATAAAATGAACGAGGAACTGGACAGACAAGCCCCTGAAAATAGACTGGGACAGTTGTCATGATTCTAATAAAAGCTTAATGAAACTTAAAACTATCTCGTGCATCCAGATGGACTACGGTTTTATTACAATACTCGCCGACACCTCAGTTCATGCTGCTAGCTTCTGCAGAAACAATATGTCAGCGTGACATGCACTGTGGCAATGTAATGTTTCTCTCAAAGTGAAGAATATTTACTGATGAATCTTATGGACTCCTCAAAAATAAATGTGGATAATTAACCAATGTGATTTTGATCACTCATAAAAACCCTAAGATATTTCCTTTCAAGTGGCAGCTGTAGATGCTTTCTCCTCCTCCCCTCAACGACACGTGTTTTCATTGTGTGGAATGTATAATATTCTTGGTTAGCTTTTGAGCAAGTACTAGTGCAGTCTCAGCCTTTCTTACATAGCTTTTGCTAGGTCTTTTCTCTTTATGCAGAAATAACGTCTTAAAAACCCAAGCTAAGTTTCTATTCTATATGCATAATGATAAATCTGCACGCCTGCTGGGGGCCATTTTCACAGCTTCCTCTCCAATAATTAAATGACCACCAGCAAGCATATTACCCATAGAATTTAAATAATCAAAACATTTTTCTTAATACCCCTCTTAGCAAAAATGATTTTTATCATTTTATTTCCATTTTCTTAACATTTTAAAAAAGTGTACTACTGATTAAGGCAAAGGTTATTTCTTAGCACTGTTTAATCCTGTTTACGTAGCTAATTAACATCGTGTTTTTATTTTCTTGTGAAAATTTGTTGAATTTTAAAGCCCTGGTATGTGTTTTAAATGCATATAACAAGGTTTTGGTAGTGAAATATGAGCATTAACAAAATAAGTGCCTTTTCTGCATACTGTTTTGAACGTGAATGTCTGAAACAGTTTATCAATCTTAAATGTATTCTTAAATATATACATTTCCAGAATGAAAAGATTATGTTATATATTTTCTCACTGTAATAAGATGTAATCAATATCACATTTCATAATCAAATAGAAATTATTTTCTGCATTTTGTTATGCCAAAGAGTTATCTTGTATACATCCAGTGATTTGGCACCCATTGATATGGGGTGAATCTAAGAACTATCAAAAGATAGCTATCAAACAAGTGGAAGCCTTGGTCTCAGACACTTCAGGAGGGAGAGATATTTAATAAAAGGAACTAAAACTAAAGATGATTAAGGGCAGGAAGAAAATATCTGAAGAGTCATGAAGAGACTTAATCATTTAGATGAGAAAAATAAATAAGGTCTATAGAGAGACACTTGGTGTGATAATTTACTCAATATCTTGCCTAACGGCAAACACAATACATTATTCCAAAGAAACAAAATAAATACAAGTGTCCTGCATCATCAAAGAGAAAGCAAAAAGAGAGAGAAAGTTCTAGAGGGACAGAAATATAAGTTGGCAAAGAAACCTCACTACTCAGGAAGGAGGTAGGCTTGTCTTAAAGAATGGCTCTAGGGTTTAACATTATTTGCCTTAAATTCACTAATATTCACATAATTTTCACTGTGTAATTTTTTAAAGTATCTTTGAACCTCTGTAACTATTTGGAACTATAATGTTGGTAACTTGCATCAGATAAGTAGAAATAAAACATAATGCAGAAGTAAAAGAGATCACAAAGAGAACACCATTTTTTTAAATAATGGAGACAGTGGAATGATCAGGAACCAAACTTGGGCCTCCCTGACGCTATCAGACTTGTTTTATCTCTCAAAATAGAGAATATAACTGAGATACTGTCTGATAATTCTATACTTTTCTCTGTGTAATATAGAAAAGTAATTTATATGAAACAAAGAAAGATCTTGATTTTTAACTTGGTACATTCAAGGGTAAATCAATGATTTCTCGTGCTTTTATCATTAACTAGATCTTTTAATCTAAAGTTTTCTAGGAAAAATATGCTACGTAAATTTCCAATTCTAGAAAATAAATTTAGAGTGTCTTCTTCTTTATTAAGACTATCTAGTAAATAATGATAAAAGACTTGAATCAAGAACTTATTTTTCTTGTCTAGAAGTTTTATGTTTGAAGATCCTCTAATTTTCCTGTGTAATTTAAAATAGAGTTCTTAAGACATGTTTGCTATATATAATTTTCTTTCCTATTTCAAATATCAGTTTTGAATGTATTTTTTCAGCCTACTTTCTACACAATTTAATATATTTGCAGCCCTTCTGTCAAATTTTAATAATACCAACTCTGAATTAAGCTTTGTTAGAAAATTGTAAAGCATACATCACAAAATAAAAATTAGCCCATGTTTAAGGACATTTTTACATATGATAAAACAGTATTCTAGACATAGCTATATGAAGGCAAATCAATCCATACTTAATTCATAGTTTTATTTTTTAAAACAATTTAAAAATAATCTTACCAGTAGCCTTTCAAATTATTCTGTAATATACATTTATTGGAGATTCAGTGGGTTCTCCACTATCCTCATAAAGTTAAGGAGAAAAGCTTGTCACTTTTTTGAAGGTAGAAAAATTCATCACCTCTTAAAAAAAAAAAGTGTTCATTTTGATTATGACTTTTTAGGTGCTACATACTTTCTTCACTCTCTCTTAAATCACTAAAAGGTTGGAAAATGGTGAGAAATTTCAGAGGTTCATGGGTACATGAATCAAGTTTTCAAACTTAATGGTGAAATAGTACTGTATATGAATCCAGGTGCTCTGATGAAGGGTTATTTTCAGTAAATGTTGAAAGGTTGACAGTAGCTGCTTTGTAGATTTGGGGAAAAACCAAGTTGATAACAATCATACGAAATTGCTCTCTTAATGGTAGACATTTTTTAAAAGGAAAGAATTTCTTTGGAATGCTGACTTTAAGCCATGGGATATACTTCCTGGAAACTTCTTAAACTTATTATTGACTCAACTTAAAACTGTCAAAATAATAAAGTAATACAAAATTTGCTTTACTTGTCTTTATCAGTGCACATTTGTCTCTCTGTTTATTACCTATTTATTGTTATTTTGCTCTACGGTAAAGATAATAGGTTGAGAATTAAGTATAAGTATCTGAACCCCAGTCTATGTTTACACCCATTTAGCTTGTTGCTTCTAACATAGTCAGATTAAGCAGACTAAATTTGGTAAAACAGTAATCTCAAACAAGACCCACTTTCAGAAAAGTAACTTTAAAAACACTGTTATTTTCAGGGGAAAAAAAAAGATATGATTGCAAGTGAACTGTATATTTACTAAAAGATAGAATAGATTAGTTCTCTGGGATAAAAACTAACAATAGCTTATTCTGGAATGATCAATCAGTGGTTCTAACATTGTACGGTCTGAGTATTACTATTTATTTTCCATCTTCACTCAGAACATGGCTTCAGAGGACATGATTGAGAAGTAGAAAAAGATGGAAAAGGAAAGAAAGAAGTAGATGATCAAAACTGAAAAAAACTGATACAGAGAAAAGTTTTGTCTTTTTAGGTTTATTTTAATGACCATTCTGGAATATATCTGAATAAACAATTTGTTCTCCAAAGCTCCTTTTCTTTAATAATATACATCTCTCAAGCTTTGTATTATACTTAATCATACATCTTCCCTTTCAAATCAGTAATGTATTTTTGCTGATAAATTATATATTTGTGTCTTTTAAAGTAAAAAAAATAGGTAATTGAATTACAAGTGAAAATTTTCATTGGCATTTTCATTTGAAAAAAAAAAAAAATCCCAGAGATAATGATAGCTTACAAGTCCGTTTTCCTTATTTAAACATCTATATGTTAATATTAATACAGATAATTTTGGTTTGGATTCTGGTTTTATTTAAGTGAGATTATTCTTTAACATTCTTTAATCATATGGTCTAAAATTTGGAATGTGTTATTTTTTCTCTGTACTATGAAATATATTATTTTTGGTAATCACTGACAACTTCTCACTACAATTTTTTTAAATTTATATTTCAAGTTAGTGATATCTGGCAAACTTATTTATCATTCACTTGTTGGCCATCTGCTTTTGAATATTCTATAGGTTACTCAATTTCAATATTTAAATGTTTCTCAACCCCATACTTTCCCATATGATTCTTATTCTCTAATCATTCATAAGGCTCCATTCAGCTGCTCATGACTAAAACCTAACACTGTTCCCTGATATTCCAATATTTCTTCTATTGCCAACACCCTATAATATTCAGTTCATCACAATGTATTCATGAGTCTAATATTCAAAATACCTTAATATTTCACATATCTCACATAAATTGAGTGATCTGCTTGCCACTGATAATAATTAATTGATCAGCTGCCATCATCTACTATGACAAATTCTAACAGATATTACTACTTTTAAGGCTTGCTTTGAATTTCTTCTTCACAATGTAGCCAAGATAAGCTTTCCATATTTCCATTCTTTAAATCCAATTGTCCACTGCCATGAGCCTTAGATGAAAAACTCTACCACATTTATCCCAGTGGTTTAATTCTTAAAAAATCTTAAAAACAAAATTACAGATATTCAGGGTCAGAAGAATAGAACTTCTAAGAGAGACATCTTCACATTCTAATTCATATTTAATGCTTAAGACACAATTAGACTTTATTAACTATTATCTTGACCTTCTATACCTAGTTTATACACACTCTTAATTGCAAGAATTTCTAAACTATGATCCATAAATACCTAATGTCTATATATTTTAGTATCTCAGTAAAGCTTGAAGTTCAATGCTTGTGATACACAAAAACCATTAAATAATTTTAGTTTTCTTCAAAATAAGCTTTTTAAAAAAGTTATACCTTTTGCTGTGAATCAAATAATAATCATTGGAAAATATCTCAATATATATCAAAAATCAGGCTGCAACATTATTTTTTTTGACCAAAGGAAATATAATTCTGCTTCTAGCTTCCTTACCAACAAATATTATAAAGATTTGGAATTATATTGTGCCTGTAAAATGAATTCCTCAGCATGCCACAAGAATCTTCCTTGATCTGTCCCCTCTTCCCTGCTTACTGTCATCTGCCACTATTCTTGCCTTGTGCTCTGGGTTCCAACCATAATGAACTACCTGCAGTTTCTTATGTGAATGTCACTGGAACATACTTGTATTTTCACATCAGGACGTTAGTACCCTGGTTTAGTGGTACATATGACCTTTTGTAGTGAACATAGATTTATTTCTTTCTAAAACAAGCCAAAAGGAAGAATACTTGATACTTCTACACGTATTCTTGAGTAGGTATCAAATATTATTAATTATTCAATCATGTATTATGTCTCAAATCAGAGATTATATTCTCCATGAAATCTGCTTTTGGCCTAGATGCCCATCCCTTTTCCTGTTTATATTACCATCAGGACAGAGTTCACATTTCTTTTCTTTTTAATGGCCTATGTTGTTGAATTCTTGAGATTTAATAAATAATAAAGGAGATTTTTAAGGATATATACTGGGTTTATTTAAGATATTATATTGAGAGAGGATGTCATTCCAAATAGAAAAAAATCATACACAAGCTACACAGCAGAAGTGAGAGTTTGTGAAAGTAAATAATCTTTCAAGTGAGCAGAAGGAGTATTTTGGAGAACAGAGAGAAATAAGGTGTGATAAGTCATGAGAGTGGATTCAAATGATTAAAACTAGTAATAATATCTTTAAAAATTGAAATTTACATTTAGAAGACAAAATTCAATGCACTTGAAATGAATATTATATATTTTGAAAAAGAACTGTAGAAATACTGTTAGATAAGTTATTAAGCATCATTGCCTAGACTGACTGAAATGAACATAAATTGGTGCAATGAATCGTAAAAGTACTACAGCAATTATCAATTATATGCTACCAAGATTTACAGATGAAGAAAAGGAGAAATTTGAGATGAACTTCAAATAATTAAAAACAGCTACAACAACACACTTTCTAGAAAAGGTTCTTGGAAATGGATAGAGAAGGAGGAAACAAGCATCTTCTAGACTCTGTCCTTTGGAGGAAGTTTTGCCAGGGAAATGGAAATGATGATACCACGTGTCATCACTGGGTGTGCCCACCTTGTCTGTCTTGGGCTTTATACTGGGCTTGAATTGATGTTACTTTTATTAGCTCATTCAACTACGTGAGGCTCTAATTCTCTCAGATTATGAAAAAGCAAAAGAAAAGGGGGTATGAGGAGAAAATCTTAGGCTAATAAACATTTTCTTTTACATGTTTTATATCTTTTATTTTAAGTAGTTATTCTTATATTCAGACATGAGTAGAACATATTTTTGGTGTAAATTTGTAACCACCAGGGATTTTGGGGAACAAATTTGAAGTATAAAGCTAATTGCTTAATGAATGTCCTAAAATAATTACATTTTTCCCATTATTAGGATCTATATATTTTCTATAAATTTGCCAAAACTACTATTTATATTCAAGCCCACATACTTATTTAGCTATCATTTTGACAATGAAGTTCCCATAAATGTATAAAACTAGAAAAATGATTAGACAACTTTCAAAGACAGATATGTACATAAAATCCACTTGATAAAGACCTTATATCCATTTACCTTTTATTAAATGTTTAAAATGAAAATATTGCAATTTATATGCAAGGAAAATATTTACTCACTATTTCCTGTGGATGATGAAAGTCACTTTATTTTCATATATTTATTAACCACAAATCCAAAAAATTTATGCCAATCTAGAAATGTTTCTATTTTTACATTTCAATGGATGAATAAGACATAACAGTCTAGAAGTGAATATAAAACTTTTTGTTTTTATCTTTTCCATTAAATCGTTACTCATAGCAGAATGAAGAGTGGAATCTTCTCTATAAATTATATTGTGTTTGACATTAAGGATACCATACAAATCTTCCTACTAGGTGACTATTTTCACATCAATTTCTCTTGAATAAAGCATCTTTATACATGCAGTCTCTTTTTAATAGCCTTAGCTTTTTTGTTGTTACTGCTTTGGTTTTTATGTCATAGCTGCTATGAATCAGTGAAAAAATAATTGCTAGTTTTACACATGGGACTGTTTTTAATAGGTAATCATAACGATTACAAGTGTTTTGTGTCTGTAAGATAAGACTAGAATTTTAAATTGCCTTATGCAATATATACAGTAAATATCTACTAGGATGGATTTTTTAAAATCAGTTTTGATCATTTGTTTACATGAAATTACTATATGTGAAATTCTAAAATGTAATGGTACATGCATCCTCAGTGAAATTTTACTGAAATGAAGGTAGTTTAATCTAATATCAAAGTCACTGGATCTTACAAAAAGAGATATCATTCAAGAAATTATAATTCATGAAAAATTGTATAGTGATATGCTGAGAATCCATTCTATAGTTTTTTAAAAACCTTAAATAGTAGCATTGCTCATTCATATTTAAAATAGATACAGCATACACTTCAAAACTCCAGAAAAACACAAAAGTTTTTGACTTCTGGCTTGGGTCAAGATAGAACAACAGAAATCATGTTTAGCCTACTCCCTGAAAAAAGGAGAAAAAACAGACCAAAAATATGAAGCAATGGTTTTTATAACATAGATCATCAAGTAACAAAGGATAGTAACCTCAAGCTAGTAGGTTTAACCCTAAAATTGTTTTGACTTACCACCTAAAATGTTCCCAGGCCCCGGTGTATGATAGGGAAACCAAAGTGAAGCCTATAATTTCAAGAGACAAGAACAACTGAGAACCCAGGGTGTCCTAGGTAGGGCAAGTTCAAAAAGCAATTTACCAAATTTAAAAGTCCTGCATAAAAAGATAACTGCTGATGTCTCAAAAGGGTCTCCCTTCAAGGAATCAGCTAACTAATGAGTAGTGTAGATATAGTAGGAAACTACTCATTACTAAGTAATGAACCACATAAATGATTGGAAAAATTACAGAATATCTCAAGATAATCTTGTAATCACAAGACTAGAAATATTTCATCTTATTAAACAACATAGTTAAAAAACTTGTAATTCACAGAATCAAAATCTCATAAGATCCCAATCAAACTCTCATAGATGAAGATGATGACACTGAAGGTTAAAAGTAGTTAAAAATAAAGATTAAGGGTAGGTGAGATAAAATTAGTAAGTTTGAAGATATAGCAATAGAAATTATCCAAATGAGGCTCACAGAATAAAAAGGAACTAAAAAATAAGAGCACCAAAAACTTGCAAAACAACTTTTAATGGCATAATATACATGTAATCTAAGTCCCTGAGAAAAAGAGAAGGGTAATGAAAACTTTTAGAAAAAAAAAATTTAAATTAAAAAATTATTTTATCTCTTCAAGAATGTGTGGGCTTTAATTTTTTTAAATAAATTGTATCATGTATATTTAAGGTATACAGCATTAATATTATGGGATACATATTAATAGCGATAAAGTTACTATAGTGAAGTAAATTAATATAGCTATCATCTTGCCATTTTTTTGGTTGTTATTTTTGTGGCAAGAGTAGTTAAAACCTATTCACATAGCATTAATCTGAAATACAGTATAATTTTATTATCTATAGTCCTCATGCTTTACATTAGCTCTACATATATTCATCCTACATAACTGGTTGTACCTTCTGATTATATCACACTGTTTCTTCCCCAAGGTACCCTCCACAGCTGATAGCCACTGTCTTGTTCTCTATTTCTGTATGTTTGACTTTTTTATATTCCACATATATGTGAATTCATGTAGTATTTTCGTTTCTGTGCCTGACTTATTTCACTTATCATATGTGAACTTTAATGCAGATTCAATAAGTTCAGTGAAACATAGTGTACTCAGTATAAAAAATAATTATAAGTTGCATTATAAAGTATTTAAATTCAATGATAGAGTAGAATCTTAAACAACCAGAGAACGGAGATATTATATACTGAAGAACTAAGGTAAGGATGACAGCCAAGTTCTTGGAAACAAACCAGAACATAGTGGAGAAACATATTTAAAATCCTGAAAAAGTAGAAAGAAAAGAAACTATTAACTAGAAAAAGTGAAAATATCTTTCTAACTGAATATTAATTAAAAGCTTTCAGGCATACAAAAACTAAAATAATTAATTCCCAGAAGATCTGCATTGTAAGAAATGTTGAATAGAGCTCTTTGGGTGAAAGAAAAATGATACTAGATTTTGTAAATATTTGAGAAAAATACAATCTATGTAAATTTTCTTAATTCATATCAATTTAAAAGCTAATCCATTATTTAAAATATCTATGCATTATGAGATTTATAAAATATGTAAAAATAAATTGTATAATAACTTTAGCACAAAAGCAAGAATTAGAAAAATAGGAGTATATACAGTAAGGTTCTTAAGCAATACACAAAACCATATAATATCACTTGTATTGAGAATGTGATAAGGTCAAGAAGTTAAGGAGCTTCTGCCAGAGCATAGACCAATGCATTGCCTTCACCACTGAAATTGTTGATATTAATACAAAATCTACGGAATTGAGCAATAATGTAGTCAATTTATATTATGAAGCAAACTCATTATCTCATCACATGCGAGCATTTTGAGTATCACTGCAGTAATTAAGAGAAGGAATTTTAAATAAGTATCATTCAAATGTTCTAGGAAGTAAAGAAAAATATGCAAAATGTCAGTAGATAATTGGAATACCAGCAGTACTTATTTTGGTGCCACCATGCTAACTGCGACTTGAGTAAATCAAAATCATGTCCTTGCTTTGCAAGATTTCAATGACTGAAGAGCTGTGCAGAACAAAGACGGTTCTGATATGCAAGAATTTCAGTTAAGTAGACTGTCTAACATGTGTACTGTTTGCATTTAAAAAAAGAGTCAAATGGAAATTCTAAAAGTGAACAATCTAATACATAAAATTATAAACTCAGTAGGCAAGTACAGAAATAGAATAAGCAGCACAGGATAGGGCTACTGAAATAAAAGACAAATCAATAGAAAAAAAAAATCCAAACTGAGACAGTAAGAGTAGAATACATGAAAAAGAGCACATAGGACATGTACAACATAGTAAAACATCTAACATGTTTAACTGCAATTACAGAAAAAGAGACAGAATTGAACATAGCAAAATTAGTGAGTGATGAAGAAATTTCCACAGTGGTTGATCAGTACCAACTCAGGCATTTAAGAAGTGCTATGGATCCCAATCAGATAAATACAAAGAACACATGCAGGCACATCTTACCTGTGTTTTTAAACTTTACTCTCTTTTAAAAGCTACATATATTCTAATATAAATATAAATAATTATTAACATAATTAAAATAATTTATAACCATATTAAATGTATTAGAAATCAAAACTATGAAATATACAAAATATGTATAAATTCATTTAATAAATAACAATATGCCTCTATTATTTTATTGTAACAGCATATACTGATGAAACAACTATATTTTCAAAACAACTATATTTTCTGAAACAAAATTTAATGAGAAAAGTGACATTGCTTCACATTTACACAAATATATTTCATATTTTGTGTGCAGAAAAGACAGTTGCATTATCATAACTGCTTCTGAATTTAATCTGCTATGATATATTGTTTTGGTAGATGTATATAAAGAAAACCTGGGCTCAAATAATTATGTAGTTAGAAAATGGAGGGGTATCTGGATTACAACATTTTTTCAGATAACAGGGTATATATTTATTTGATATAGACCAACAATATCTTTGTAAAACTCAGTAATTTTCAAAAGACAGTTGTAATGTGGAATGTGAAAGAATATTACCAAACTTTTTGTACTCTATTACATTAAAATGTATTGACCCAACCTGTACTTTGAATGAACCCTATATGCATGGATCAATGAATCATCTTGTAACATCAGTTTTTCTCACTTTGGAATAACTACTAAAAATAAAAAAAAGACAAAGAAGGAATCTCAAAACCATCAGAAGAAACCTTCATTGCAGAAGCAATATGGAAGAAGACAGAAAAATTTATTGGTGTCTTTAAGGTGTTAAAAGAAAAAATAAAGCATATTGTTCAGAAGAAGTAAAATGATTTCAGACAAAAACATAAAAATGCCTAAAGGACTCAAGAAAATAGGATTACTTAAATATATGAATAAATATAAATGAACACTAACTATATAAAATAGTGATAGGTATGTTTTGTATGGCCTCAAATATACGTAAATCAAAATGCATGGTAATATTGAAAAGAAAAGGAGTACAGCCCACAGGAATAAAGTGTTTTAAGTTTGTGGCATTGTTGGAAAGGGGTGAGAGTAATACTTGCATTATATTTTTATTACTCTTATAATTTGTATTACTCTTATAATGCAAGAATTCACAGATAATCTTTAAGGCAACCACTAAACAAAAAGGAAAACAGGGAAGTGATATAAACTTGATTTATTACAAAGAAAGCAGAAAACACTCTTAAGACATGTATGTAAAATAAAATAAAACTTATTGTAAGAAGATCAATATAAATGCAAATACAAATTAAAAAATATTGTTTTATATATGAAGTTGGAGGTATGGGTCCTCGATCAAATAAATAATAGTCTTTTATCATTTTTAGTAATTTGTGCCATTTTTTAGATAAGCAGTTTGGATCTTTCTTATTAGGCACATCAGGATAATACCAAGTTATTTATAACCACTAAAATATTCAAAGCACCATGCTAGGAAATAGAAGAAATAATACATATAGAAAAATAACTTTAATACAAGACAGAATATGTTAGACCCAGTTCTCATCACTGTTTTTTCTATATCCTATTTGAGATCAATGGCATCATGTTAAAAAAAAAGAAACTGGCAAGGTTACAGTACTGGTACCATCTTGACTTGAGCCAGAGGTTTTTTTTCCAACAAATGCTTAGGTGAATTTGGAAGCTGGAATTTTAACCTCTAAAAATGTCTTCAAATTAACTAAGTGAACTAATTAAATTAATGTTCATTCCAGGTTGAGACTCAAATTTTCCTGCAAAGCCTAGTCACACCTTTAATTAGCTTTCTTTCTTTTTGTTATGTTCACACATTTGTTTATTGTCATGTATGTCAATAGTCTACTCCTTACTCATTCTGATTACGTTATCCTCTCTCTGGAACTAAATCTGAAATGACATAAGGTCAGTCGATTTTTTAATTTCAGTTGCAAAGTTCTTCACAGGAACTTTAAAAAACCACATGAAACTTGCAGAGTAAATTAGAATCAAGAAAAACTTCACCAAAACTGATACTAGTAAAAAAAAAAAATCACTTACAAAGCTGTCTTTCTAGAATAATGCTATATATATATGTGAACAAAGATAGTTTCTTATTTTACAAGGACTCATAATGCTTTATGCAATTGCTCTCATAATTGGCAATATTAATTATCGAATAAACTTTGAATGACCTTATCTTGATAATTATTTATTATTACTAATAAAGAGCCAATATTTATTACGTATCAGTCAAAAACCACAAACAATTTTATTATTATATTTATAAACACTTTTATATTTATATTATTAGGTTGATAAAAAACTTTTATATTATTATATTATAGGATTCTAAGGAAGATTTCATTATTGTCATCAATTTGTAGAGAAAGAAACTAGGGTATAAACATGGTAAGTATATAATTTAGGCTTTCTAATGTGCACTAGAGTGAAATTCAAACCTGGACAATCTGAGTCCTTGATGGAGATGATTTTATCTGTCAAATACTTAAATTATGATGAACAAAAAATTTGTGAGCCAGAAAATAGTATTAGATATTATCAAATAAAGCCATTTTTTTAAATAAGATGTGGTTTGTCTAAAATAAAAGTCAAATTATTACTCACTAAGTGTTACAGGAATTCAGTAAATAGAATAACAAGATTGAAAATACAGAAATTTCATTTTTCAATAAAAAGCAAGGAAATAAATTGTATAGATATTTCTTTGTTTTTGTTTTGTGTTTTGTTTTTTTGTTTTTTGCTTTTTTTTTTTTTTGAGATGGAGTTTTGCTCTTGTTGCCCAAGCTAGAATGCAGTAGCTGATCTCTACTACCACAACCTCCGTCTACCAGGTTCAAGCGATTCTCCTGCCTCAGCCTCCTGAGGAGCTAGGATTACAGGCATGCATCACCATGCCCAACTAATTTTGTATTTTTTAGTAGAGATGGGGTTTCTCCATGTTAGTGAGACTGGTCTTGAACTCCCAACTTCAAGTGATCTGCCTGCCTCTGCCTCCCAAAGTGCTGGGGATTACAGGTGTGAGCCACTGCACCCAGACAATATTTCTTTAATAAATATTTTTGTGACCACTGGTCTCGAAGGTACAGCTGAAGAAAGCTTTTGATATGTCACTGATTAGGCATGCAATCCATTTGCCATGAATAAAAACAGATAAAAATAGGAATTCACAGGAATAAGTTAAAAGATAAGAAAAACTCTCAATCAGTGCAAACCCTAGAATACATGAAATTAAATCAGGAAAGGAGTCCAGGAATTAGAAATTAAGAGATCCAGTTACAGCTTCAGGTGTTTCTGACACATCTAATAATCATCATGATCATGAAAGTCATTATACATATAAATACCATTACTATGGATGCCTATTAGTAAACCCAGATTTTTGCAGCATGAGCCTATAGATTGTTAATTTTAGAGGACTTCCAGTATGCATGAAGCTCTAACGTGTATTATTTCTGTGACGTTGTTCAAGTCAATCTACTTTTCTCATCTCAGTTTCCTAGTTCTTTTTCTTTTCTCCTTCCTGATTCTTGAAAGTATCAACTAACAAGTTTAAATATTCAAGTTGTCTAATAAATTCTGCTAGAAAGACATATGATTTGTTTTGTAAGCATTAATTCTCTGTCTTCTTGACCTCAGCTTAACATAAAAGGAAGAAAGCTTGAGTAATCATTTTTAAAGGTACTCTATAAAACTGTGATTATACTATTGGGAAAGTGCACCAATACATAACAACAAGTCAGATGACTCATTTTTGAGACAATTTTTCTGAATCAGAAAAGAAGGACTGCTCGAAATGGTAACAAATCCTTTACTCTTTCCTCTCCAAAATCTGTTTTTCTCCATTTTCTTCTCTCCTGCTTGAGAGCGCAGGAGGAGAATCATGTTTTATCTATATCCCATGATTTTATTTTTGTCTTTAAACATCTTCAGAGGTATAAAAAGACACACAAAAAATCACAGGATGTAGATAACAAGACATTGATCTGGTTCCATCGCTGAAACTAGAAAACGTACCTTTTACCTGATCAAATGTACTAGCTAAGAATATAAAAGAGAGTAAGATATTCACAGTGATTCCAGCCAGCTCTGACTCCAAATGATTTATACAGACAAAAAGGATTTTAAAATTCATACAACTGGGAGATTACTTAATCTGAAGTTTTTATATGATAAATGAAAAATTAAGGCCCCCAAAGATTAAGCAATAACTTCATAAATGGTATGGCCTCTGAGTGGCAAGTGAGAAATCAGGATTACAGCTATGGGGCAGAAAGACTGGAAATTGATTTCCTGAACTCTTGTTAATAATTTTTCCTTTTTGCCTTTCTGTATCTGAGTTACTAATAATAGAAACATAATGTTATAGGCTCATTTTTAAAATAACTTAAATTAACATATATGTGTCTGTGTGTACCACACATCATAATTTCTAAATCGGACATTTTGGCATTCTAAATCTCCACTATTATTTGAATTCATGAATGGGGAGAAAATTACTATGCATAAAAAAATCTACCTAATATGTATTTATTAAATGAATGAAGGCACAGTATATTTGTTTATCTTTTACATGTTTACATTCCTTGACAAATGTTAAAAATATCTATTGGTACTTCAGAATCACTTAACTTCAAAATAGAATAATTTCAAATGATTGAATATATAATAATATCTATCCATAGAGTGAGGTGTCATATAGGATCCTCAAATAGAATCAAGAATGGGGGGAAATGACAGATATAGGTGAGGGGGAGGAAGGCAGCAAATCACACTGCCATGTGTGTACCTATGCAACAATCTTGCATGTTCTTCACATGTACCCTAAAACCTAAAATGCAATAAAAAAATTTTAAAAAAAGAAGAATCAAGAAAAATGGATTTTATTAACAGTTTTTCTGTTGATGCTGGGCTTTCAATTTAACTTCACTGTTCTTTAGTATCAGCACTAGTGTGATAAATAATGCAAGATTTAATATTATCTAGATATACTAACAAATTGTATAATACATTTTATATCAGAACACTGTAGAAAAATTATCTCAGAATAAATGTAAATTTGCAGTTAACCTCCTAGGTTGAAGTTGGAAAAAGCATTGTCTTTGGTCTGTTCAGGCTGCTGAAACAAAATACATTAAACTGGGTGGCTTATCAACAGCTGAAATTTATTTTTTATATTTCTAGAAGTTATGAAATCCAAGATCAAGGCACCAATAGGCTGGGGTCTGGTGAGGGCCTGGCTTCCTAGTTCATAGACTGCTCTCTTCTTTCTATAACCTTACAGGCAGAAGGGGTAAGAGATTTCTGTGATCTCTTTTATAAGGTCAGTGATTCCATTCATGAAGTTCTGGCCTCATAACTTAATCACATTGATAAGACCTCACCTCCTAATACCATTACATTGGGTGTTAGGTTTACCTCCTAATACCATTACATTGGGTGTTAGGTTTCAACATAAGAATTCGGAAAGAACACAGTTTGCAGTAAGCATAGATTATGTGTTTAAATCTAAAACAAGACAGACACTATGAACGAAGTGGAGTGTTCCTGCAGGACCTGGGAGACACCCCAAATACTGCGAGTGCCTCAATTGAAGAAATGGGAAATACAGATCCTCTGCTCCTGAACACACACCTCCCCTAGGGAAATGGAAGGTCTGCTTGCGGAAGTTTCAGATCTTACCTTGAGTTAAGTGAATTTACAGAGCGAAGTGAAACACACCAGTAGAAAAAGCAGCAGGAAAGGCCCTGAGGGCCCTGTTGGATCCCCAGGCATGCCATTACTTCCTGGCACCGCAGGGATCTATCAAGAGGGTGACCAGAGGCCCAGGGGGAAATGCTACAAGAAGGAAATCTCCAGGTGCACTTCATAACAATTTGAACCAGGCAAGAAGCCTCCTGGTCAAAACTCAGAGGAGGCCGAGAATCTGGTGTGCTGGCTCCACAGGTGAGGTAAGAACCAAGACCTCTTTTCCTTTGCAGCTGGGAGTTAAGTAGCCTGGGGAAAATTCTTTTTTTTTTTTTTTTTTTTTTGAGACGGAGTTTCGCTCTTGTTACCCAGGCTGGAGGGCAATGGCGCGATCTCGGCTCACCGCAACCTCCGCCTCCTGGGTTCAGGCAATTCTCCTGCCTCAGCCTCCTGAGTAGCTGGGATTACAGGCACACGCCACCATGCCCAGCTAATTTTTTGTATTTATAGTAGAGATGGGGTTTCACCATGTTGACCAGGATGGTCTCGATCTCTCGACCTCGTGATCCACCCGCCTCAGCCTCCCAAAGTGCTGGGATTACAAGGTTGAGCCATCACGCCCGGAAAATTCTTAAGACCTGCTAGCCCACTGCCTGGAAACAGACTCGGGGCTGTTGATGGGGGCACCTGGGAGTGAGACCTGCCTTTCAGACTATGTGGGAGCTGGTTGAGACCTGTGACTGCCGGCTGTCCCCCACTTCCCTGAAAACCTGCATGACTCACAGAGGCATACATAATCCTCCTAGACACAACTCCACTGACCTGGGAACCTCACCCCCAACCTCCATAGCAGCCACAGCAAGACCTGCCCAAGGAGAGTCTGAGCTCAGATACACCTAGCCCTGCTCCCACCTGGTGGACCTTTTCTATCCACACTGGTAGCTGAAGACAAAGGGTATATACTCCTGAGAGTTTTCGGGCCCTGCTCATTGCTGGTTCCGCTCCATACTACCAAAGCTGATGTTCTCTGAAAAGCACCACCTTCCAGCAGGAGGCCAACCAGCACAAAAATAGAACATTAAACCCAAAGCTAAGAAACCTCACAGAGTCCATTTCAACCTCCTCCACCCCCTGCCACCTCCACTGTAACAGGTGCTGGTATCCATGGCGGAGAGACCCATGGAGAGTTCACTTCACAGGACTCTGGGCATCTGCAACCGCCAGACCATCCTGGAGCCCGGAAAGTTTGCTAGGTGGCCAGAATCAGAAGAGATAACAATCACAGCAGCTTGGCTGACAAGAAGCCACATCCATAGGAAAAGAGGGAGAGTACTACATCAAGGGAACACCTTGTGGGACCAAATAATCTGAACAACAGCCTTCAGCCCTAGACCTTCCCTCTGACAGATCCTACCCAAAGGAGAAGGAACCAGAAACCCAATTCTGAAAATATGATAAAACTTGGTTAAACCCCCCCAAATCACACTAGCTCACAAGCAATGGATCCAAACCAAGAAGAAATCCTTGGTTTATCTGAACAAGAATTTAGAATGTTAGTTATTAAGCTACTCAGGGAGGCACCAGAGAAAGGCAAAGCCTAATGCAAGGAAATCTGAAAATAAAAAAGAAGTGAGAGGAGAAATATTCAAGGAAATAGCATAAAGACAAAACAATCAAAACTTCAAGAAACATTGGACAGCCTCATAGAAATTCAAGATGCTCTGAAAAGTCTCAGCAATAGAACTGAACACGTAGAATAAGGAAATTCAGACTTCCAAGACATGGTCTTTAAATTAACTCAATCCAATAAAGACAAAGAAACAAATATGAGGCCAAGTGTGGTGGCTCATGCCTGTAAACCTAGCACTTTGGGAGGCTGAGGCAGATGGATCAATTGAGGTCAGGAGTTTGAGACCAGCCTGACCAACACAGCAAACCTCATGTCTACTAAAAATACAAAAGTTAGCCAGATGTGGTGGCAGGTGCCTGCAACCCCAACTACTTGGGAGATGGAGGCAGGAGAATTGCTTGAACCACAGAGATGGACATTGCAGTGAGCCTAGATTGTGCCATTGCACTACAGCTTGGGCAACAAGAGAAAATCTCAATCTCATGTAGGAATAATCTGTGTTCCTGAGGATGAAGAGGCATCTAAAAGTTTGGAAAACATATTTGGGGGAATAACAGAGGAAAACTTCCCTGGCCTTTCTAGAGACCTAGACATCCAAGTACAAAAGCATAAAGAACAACTTGAGAATTCGTCAGAAGAAGATCATTGCTTAGGCACATTGTCATCAGGTTATCTAACATTAAGCTGAAGGAAAGAATCTTAAGAGATGTGAAGCCGGGCGCGGTGGCTCAAGCCTGTAATCCCAGCACTTTGGGAGGCCGAGGCGGGTGGATCACGAGGTCAAGAGATCGAGACCATCTTGGTCAACATGGTGAAACCCCGTCTCTACTAAAAATACTAAAAATTAGCTGGGCATGGTGGCGTGTGCCTGTAATCCCAGCTACTCAGGAGGCTGAGGCAGGAGAATTGCCTGAACCCAGGAGGCGGAGGTTGCAGTGAGCCGAGATCGCACCATTGCACTCCAGCCTAGGCAACAAGAGCGAAACTCCGTCTCAAAAAAAAAAAAAAAAAAAAAAAAAAAAAAAGAGATGTGAGACAAAAGCACAAGCAACCTATAAAGGAAAATCTATAGGATTAACTGCAGATTTCTCAGCAGAAACCCTGTAAGTTAGAAAGGACTGTGGCTCTATCTTCAGCCTCCTCAAATAAAACAATTACCAGCCAAGAATTTTGTATCCAGTGAAACTAAGTATCATAAACGAAGGAAAGATACATTCTTTTTCAGACAAATGCTGAGAGAATTCACCACTACCAAGCCATCACTATAAGGACTGCTAAAAGGAGCTCTAAATCTTGAAATAATTCCTGGAAACACATCAAAACAGAACCTGTTTAAAGAATACATCACAAGGACTTATAAAAAAAATATAAATTAAAAAGCAAAAACAAAAACAAAAAACAAGATACACAGACAACAAATAGCATAAAGATATAATGGTACCTCACATCTCAATAGGAACATTGAATGTAAGTGGCCTTAATGCCCTACCTAAAAGATACAGAATATCTTTTAGTGGATAAGAACTTAACTTATCTTAGTGGATAAGAGTTATCCACTAAGTGGATAAGATCTTATCTTATCTTAGTGGATAAGAACTCACTAACCAACTATCTGCTGCCTTCAGGAGACTCACCTAACACATAAAGAGGCATATAAAGTGAAGGGGTGAAAAAGGGAATTTTATTTTGCAAATGGACACCAAAAGTGAGCAGGGATAGCTATTCTTAGATAAGCAAAACAAACTTTAAAGCAACAGCAGTTAAAAGAGACAAAGAGGCACATTATATAATGGTAAATGACCTTCTCCAAGAGGATAATATCACAATCCTAAACATATATGCACCTAACAAAGTTACCAATTATAAACTTAGTCATTGTTAATCATTCAGTATCATACTTTCAATCATTGCAAGGGTTGCCATCATACTGGTTGATTCCACTTCTGTATTAGTAACTGACTTTGTAATATAAATTCTCAATTTTCAAAGGAGTTTTGCCTTTTTCTATTTCTATTTAATTTGACAACTTCCATGGACATAAACTAGCCATGCAATTTTCAGGAACTCTGATTCCTCTGTCATACTAAAGATGTTTCACTCTCTGCATATATTTATCAATCCCTTGAGCTCTCTCACAGAAACCCGAAATTCATCTCTTCACCTACCTCATCGAAGCTTTTTCTCTGCCTCTATTCACCCTAACATCTCCTCCTTCTCTATAGTGCTTTCAATCACTATCCACTTTGTTCATATTCCCACCTCTCACCTCCCACAACCTCTGGGTTTTAATCTATTTTCTCTTTGTCCTTTATGTCTGTTAGAGGATAAAGCCCTACCTTGGCTATGGTGAGGAGAGCAGAATTGTCTGAAAGTGAGAACTTGCCTTTTCTTGCCTGGCCAATAAGATGGCTTGTATTAGGGATTCTCCTCTTGATATTAAGGGCTAAGTCCACATTTAGTTTCTCACATATATATGACTGCCTTCCTTTGAGTGAAATCACAATAACTTCTTATTGGGCTCAAGATCACAAATGCTGGGCACCTAGTTTTCTGTCATCAGCTGGTACAAAGTCTGTCTAGACTGCCTGGCTCCTAAACCCTGGTTACTTATTCCCTATAACAAAGTTGTTCTTGTGGTCAGTGTGGCCTTCAGTTACAGGAAAGAAAGGATTCTTTTCCAAGCCATGAGTCCTGGGAAGCATGGAATCACGAAGTTTCCTTTCTCTACGTTCTATCTCTCTTTCTAACTTTCTCTCTGTCACACACACACTGCACACACACACACACACACACACACACACACAATGAGCATATTAAAGAACATAGTTGTTCCTCTGCTGCTCTAGATCTTGGATCCACTGTTTAGACCTGAATGAAAATTCAGGCTGATACTGTTTGTTCCTTTCATATGTGTAGTGGTTCTTTCAGAAGCTCTTGTAAAGCAGGCCTGGTGGTGATGAAATCTCTGAGTGCTTGCTTATTCACAAAAAACTTTATTTTTCCTTCGCTTGTGAAGCTTAGTTTGGCTGGATGTGAAATTCTGGGTTGAAAGTTCTTTTCTTTAAGGATGTTGAATATTGGCCCCCACTCTCTTCTGGCTTGTAGGGTTTCTGCTGAGAGATCTGCTGTAAGTCTGATAGGCTTCCCTTTGTGGGTAACCTGACCTTTCTCTCTGGCTGCCCTTAGTATTTTCTCCTTCATTTCAACCCTGGTGAATCTGACGATTATGTGCCTTGGAGTTGCTCTTCTTGAGGAATATCTCTGTGGTGTTCTCTGTATTACCTGGAGTTGAATATTATCCTGCCTTACTAGGCTGGGAAAATTTTCCTGAATAATGTCCTGAAGCGTATTTTCCAGCTTGGATTCATTCTCTTCGTCGCATTCAGGTACACCTATCAAGCGTAGATTAGGTCTTTTCACATAGTCCCATATTTCTTGGAGACTTTGCTCATTCCTTTTTATCCTTTTTCCTCTAATCTTGTCTTCTTGTTTTATTTCATTGAGTTGGTCTTCGACCTCTGATATCCTTTCTTCTGCTTGATCAATTCGGCTGTTAAAACTTGTGCATACTTCATGAAGTTCTCCTATTGTGTTTTTCAGCTCCATCAATTCACTTATATTCCTCTCTAAATTGTGTATTCTTATTAACATTTCGTCAAATCTTTTTCCAAAGTTCTTAGTTGCTTTAGATTGGGTTAAAACAAGTTCTTTTAATTCACAGAAGTTTCTCATTATCCACATTTTGAAGCCTGCTTCTGTAATTGGAACACACTCGTTCTCCATCAAGCCTTGTTCCGTTGCTGATGAGGAACTGTGGTCCCCCGCTGAGGGAGAGGCGTTCTGATCTTGGGCATTCTCAGCCTTTTTTGGCCGTTTTCCTCCCTTCGTTATAAATTTATCCATCTGTGGTCTTTGAATTCACCGTCTTTGTAATTAGGTTTCTGAGTGGACGTCCAACTTACTGATTCTCAGTGCCGAAATCTGAGCAACTCACCGCACCGACCAAATCAGCGGCGTTAAGACTGATGGTGCTTTTCCGACTCTGCACCAAGAACCGTCGCTCCAAGTCGCCGGCAAAACCGCCTCGCCGGTCACAAGAGTCGCGCTGGCGACCCGTGGGGCTCCTCCGCTGGGAATCTCCTGGTGCGTGAGCAACAAGAATTCATGTGAAGGTGTGGCGTCCTCTCATTCTTTGCGCTTTCAGTGGGAGCTACAATCCTGAGCTGTTAGTGATCAGCCATCTTGGATCTCCCCCGAAAATCATACACTTCTATCACCAACATGGCCCAAGGAAACACTTCTCCCTCCCTCCTTTTTTCTATCTTGACATCAGAAGGTGACTGTGTCTAAATGTGGTTGGGTTGCTGCTGATGTGGGAGATGCATTATTTCAGAGTGTAAGAAAGATTTGAGAAGCAGAAATTCCCAGTTGAGTTAGAAGATAAATTAATTACATTGTCAATTGTTTGTCAGATAGCCTGAAGACAATACTTTTTTTGCATGATAAAATATTGTTTTCAAGTAGAGCCTAATATCCATTTGCTTACCTCTTGATTCCAGAATTACATAGGATTTGAACAGTGTATAAAACATGTACATGTATAACCTTTGATAATCATTTTGAAATATTAAGCAATTCATATTTTTCTAAAGTTTGCTCATATGCAGATTTAGTCAAAACATATATGAATCATGATACTGATTCTTTACATTGTTACTACCATGGATAAGGAAATTGTATATCATGAATAATTTTATTTTAACACAAATGTTTAATAAAATGTAATTAAATTTTCAAAACTATACAATGGTTTATCCTTATTTAATATTTTTAATAATAGTAAAGACATGTTTTACCTTGTAACAAACTAGATAATTTTGAATATTTTAGATGTAACCACCTACCAGTATAGTAATTTTATTTTTATTTTTACATTTACATAATTTGAATTGCCATTACAAATATAGCCAAAGATTGTACACATTAAATCAGTAACATTTTGTATTTAATCCTTTGATTAGTGAAAATAATTACACATTGAGATTATGATAGAAATAAAATATGCAAAGATGAAGCTTTTTAAAAAACTGAAAATGTAGATAACTATTTATAAAACTTGTCTGCTTAACTTTTTAAAAAGTGGAAGGGCCGGGCGCGGTGGCTCAAGCCTGTAATCCCAGCACTTTGGGAGGCCGAGGCGGGTGGATCACGAGGTCAAGAGATCGAGACCATCCTGGTCAACATGGTGAAACCCCGTCTCTACTAATGGTGCAAAAAATTAGCTGGGCATGGTGGCATGTGCCTGTAATCCCAGCTACTCAGGAGGCTGAGGCAGGAGAATTGCCTGAACCCAGGAGGCGGAGGTTGCGGTGAGCCAAGATCGCGCCATTGCCCTCCAGCCTGGGTAACAAGGGCGAAACTCCGTCTCAAAAAAAAAAAAAAAAAGTGGAAGAAATTACAGATATCTGTAACAGATTGCTCTAATAAAATTTGTGAACATGATACATAAAATTATTTATGTCAAGAATAATTAATTACCAATAAAGACACAATTGAATCTATCCTTCTTGATGGTGGATTTAATCAAATAAAATTTTTTGCTCATATTAATTGTTTTGATCAGGCATCTGACATTTTGCTCACTTAAATCATAAACACTGTAAATTTCCACATTTTTTTTTTCAATTTGCTATTACAAAGGCAATGTGAAAGAATAGTATATATTTTATTTAACAGTTGTTAGATTAATTAGTGACTTTTAAATGTCTGACATATATGAGCCTTGTTTGAGACCCAGCAAATATTAGGGTCAGAATTGCTTATAGTAAAATTAATAAAACAAACAAACAAAAAGACATGGTTGATATAGTTTCCTTCTTCTGGCACACAAATCCACTCTGCTTGTCTAACCAATGAGTCCTAGAACAATTTTCTGTGGGTTAATGAAAAGATTGGGAGGAAATACCCTCTTTCCTTTATTGACTCTTAAAATTTCAACATTTCCCCCAATTATATGTTTCTATACCAGGCTGTGTTACATTGTGGAATTTACCCTAATTGTCGCTGCATGATATTTAATCCAACTCTATGCCATACCCATGCCCATAACAAGCTCTAGAACACTAATAAAAGAATCATAGAAGAAAGCATACCAACATCTGTATGAACCCAGGGTCTCTAACTTCATTCGAATTCTCAGTGCTGCTGATTAATTTTCATTTCATAGTTTGTTATTGCTCATATTCTACTCTTCAATCTAGCAAAGCTTTTTCTCATGTCTTTAGATTTCAGTTCTCTGTATCATCCCTTAGATTGCAAGATGATCTCCTTTTTAACATGAAGAAAGTCAGTTCAGGGGAGATACTGTCAAATGTCTTAAGAAAAACTAATACCTACATTATCAGCCAAAGTCCCTTCTCTTTGTTATCCTATAAGTAATGTTTTTTCACTTTGCTCCGGATACCATTCTGTCACATATTTTAAAGATTGTCAAACTCTTCTATATCTTCAACTCTCTCTCTCTCTCATTGTTCTCTATCATTAGTTTTGGCACTAAAATAAATTGTATAAAACCTTCCTGTCATCCTATATACTCCTTAAAAAATAAAGATTTTTTTCATATATTTTCCAGTCTTTTCTATTTTCCAATCTTCATTTTATTCCTCATTTATTACTCACTTCTTCTTTTCCCAGTCTACAGAAAGTACTCTCACCAAAGACACCAGTGACTTCTCGCTAGTTTTTAGTTTATACCCCATTTGAATTTTGACAGTTTGAAGAGTAGCACTGTTGATCACTATTCTTTCATAAGACACAGATCTGTCTTCTATAACAAAATATTCTCTACTTTTCTTACTAGATACTTGGCTCCCATTTAAATTTTATACTCAGGTCTTTTTTTTGCCATTTTAATTTAGGGACACTATTGAGGTCAGTTCTAAGTGCTTTCAGATACTAAACATTCTACCTATGTAATCTTATCAATCATATATATGGCTGTAGATACCAACAATAACAAAAGTTGGCAAACATTTTCTGTAGAAGGTTCAGATTGTAAGTGTTTCAAGTTTTTGAGACATATGTTATCTGTCTTAACTATTCAACTCTCCTCTTGTAGTGAGAAAGCAGCCCATCATCTTAGCCCCAAATCTTCTCAAACTGATAAGAAACTTCAGCAGTCTCAGGATACAAAATCAATGTGCAAAAATCACAAGCATTCCTATATACCCATAATAGACAAAGAGCCAAATGAGTGAACTCCCATTCACAATTGCTACAAAGAGAATAAAATACCTAGGAATACAACAAATAAAGGATGTAAAGGACCTCTTCAAGGAGAACTACAAACCACTGCTCAACGAAATAAGAGAGGACATAGGCCGGGCGCGGTGGCTCAAGCCTGTAATCCCAGCACTTTGGGAGGCCGAGGCGGGTGGATCACGAGGTCGAGAGATTTCTCAAGGATCTACAAATAGAAATTCCATTTGACCCAGCAATATCCCATTACTGGGTATATACCCAAAGAACTATAAATCATTCTACTATAAAGACACATGCACATGTATGTTCACTGCAGCCCTGTGTACAATAGCAAAGACCTGGAACCAAACCAAATGCCCATCAGTGATAGACTGGACAAAGAAAATGTGGTATATATACACCGTGGGATACTATGCAGCCATGAAAAATGATGAGTTCGTGTCTTTGTAGGGACTTGAATGAATCTGGAAACCATCATTCTCAGCAAACTGACACAAGAACAGAAAGCCAAACATCACATGTTCTCACTCATAGGTGGTTGAACAATGAGAACACGTGGACTCAGGGAGAGGAGCATCACACACTGGGGGCAGTTGGTGGGCGGTAGGGGAGAGACAGCAGGGGGTGGTGAGGGAGGGGAAGGTGGGAAGGGATAACATGGGGAGAAATGCCAGATATAGTATGCATCTAAAGTAAAATAAATACATTTAAATTTTAAAAAGAAAGAAAATAGCCCTAGATAATACAATAAAAAGATCAATGTTACTCAAGTTAGCCCTTTTTATTTCATTGACCTTGCTGGAGGTAGTGATCTTATCAGCTCTTCCTTCCTAAAAGGCCTTCTGCAGATCCCCATTGAGCAAATACTGAGTAGAGCTCACAGAGTCTAATTAGGTGGCACTACTTACCTTCAACTTAAGCTGTTACCATATTTACTTTTTAATCAACTCTAGAATAATTGTGGAAGCATTTCTTTTACACAAGATATTTATGCTTCTATCTGTCTTCATTGTGGGAAAATCTGCTTTTTTTTTTTTTTTTTTTTTTGCTTTTATTCTTTTACTTGGTTTTCTATTCTTACATTTATTTTTTTCTTTTTGTTATTAATTCCTAATATCTGCCCTAACATATAATTTTTATTTAATGATTCCTTTGTAAATTAATAAATTTTAGTCATGTATTTTATAGGAATAACAAATCTTAGAAGTCCATAAAATCTAATAAATTCACATAAACACATAATTTTGGTTGTAATATTTACCTTGCAATTAATGAAAAGATACAGGAAGGTCAAGTATCTAGAGAAACATTTTTAATTATTCTTTATAATTCAGAATATACCTCTTTATGAAAAATTACATTGTCATAATCTTAAACTCGTTTGTAATACTTCTGAAATTTTCACTAGAAAATATATTCAGAAGAAAGTGTGCATTCATCCATTAATTCTATATAGATAATTTTGATTACACAAAATTGATTTTAATTTTTATACAGTCAAACTGGGATACAATATTAACATTTCCACATAACAGTTTTCTATTTTATTAACATTGAGAATGTCTTACTCTCACATAACATGAATTGCATATATGTTCAATAAAATAAATTTTTTTTCACTTCACAATCATGTTAAATTTATTATTTGGAAGATCCAATTTATGTTAATATTACCAATCTTTTGACAATATATAAAGTGTCACATACCCTGATGCAATAAACAACTATTATGCGTTCAGAACATCCTAAATGTCTATTTATACTTTTCCTACTACATTGATTTAATATATATTTCAAAAGTGGCTAACACAAAGAGTCCCTACACACCTGGGTATATCCGGCTATCTAGCCAAGCAGCTAGTTCCCCATAAAGGGGAATTCATCATTATTTAGGCTTTGGTTCCCAGCATTACCTCAGAAATTTAATCTTGTGATCATTAAAGTTCTGATCAGAATTGAGTCTGCTAACATATGCTAATGAAGTCACAAAATTGACCTTTAAAACTGGTATTTTCACTTATTAATTGAAATTGAGAATCAGAAGCACTAAGCAAACTGGTTAATGTAGTTGTTTATCTCTCTTGACAACGGGACTTTATGGGAATAAAACTTGGTGTGCTTGAAAACAGAATGTGGAGAATTATTTTTATAAGTTAAATGTTCGGCAACACTATGCCGTTGTACTCTTGAATTAATATTTATGGGAGGTAATCCAGCCTCCAGGGAGAGATGTGCTGCTTTCTTAGGTGAGTAACTAACTCTTTTTAACCTTTATTAGATTACTTTGAGTTTCCCATTAGATACATGTCCTGCCTATTGGCCTGTAAGTTCCTTAAACACCTTTTGAAACTCATCTTTATAAAACTGGACATCAGTGATTTTATAGTAGTTGCTAATCAATAAACATTGAACTATGCTTGATGTTTCTAACATTGGCTTATAAATGTTAGCTTCCTGATTTCTGTTGCCCATCATACTGTCTTTTGGGATTCACCATTCTATTTAATATTATAGATTCTGAAATCCTAGAACAAAGAAATTATTTTTATCTTATTTATGCCGCAACTTCCAAAGCAAATTTAATCACGGAACTACTTTCGGTCACACATTTAACCCTTTTCCCATTTATGAAAATTAAAAAATATAGCTCCCTAGCAGAGCTCATTTCATTTTACATCAACACGCTCTTGGAGGCTGAAGCAAATATGACTGATTTTTAATGTAAAAATAAAATATAAGAACTGTTCTTGGAGTTCTTTCTTTCTTTTTTCTTTTTCTTTTTTTTTTTTTTTTTTTTTTTTTTTGAGACAGAGTTTTGCTCTGTTGCCAGGCGCCAGGCTGGAGTGCAGTGGCGCAATCTCAGCTCACTCTAACCTCCACCTCTCAGGTTCAAGCAGTTCTCCTGCCTCAGCCTCCCAAGTAGGTGGGCCTACAGGCATGCACCACCACACCCAGCTAATTTTTGTATTTTTTAGTTAAGAGGGGGTTTCACCATGTTGGCCAGAATGGTTTCAATGTCGACCTCGTGATCCACCCGCCTCGGCCTTCTAAAGTGCTGGGATTACAGGTGTGAGCCACCGCGCGCGGCCTCTTGGAGTTATTTCTAAACAGAAATCACCTCAGAATCATCTGAATCATCAGAATTGTCTATTTTGGCAAAATCGGATTCATCCAGTGAATCTTCAGCCAGCAACTTCCAGAACATAACATGCAAAAATGCTATGATTTCCAGGATTTGACATTTTCAGAGATTGAGAATTACAATATTTTATAAACTGAAATAACTGCTATTAAAAACAGAATGCTATAAATAGAATAACATCTTTTGTTTTCAAAGCTGAAATACTAGAGTGATGGGAAGATAATAATAAAAGCAAAATATTTCATGGCAAAGTTATCTCTGGGTAAACATTGCAGCCACAAGCTCCACTGATGAGTTTATCAGGGCAAATCGGGAAAGGATTAATTAATAGAACTCATGAAGCGATAGCCAGTTGTTTAGATCTTCCTCAGATATAAATATATTTGCTAATATTTGAAAATTAGGGGATTTCACATGTATTTAAAATATGCATTTTTCTTTTCTAGATAAAGGTTGATTAGCAATATTGGATCTAAATCCAACATGATATCCATTCTATTGGGCTGCGTATTAGTTACTTCTTTCAGAAAGAGAATAAGGAGGATAAACTTTCATGTCAACCACAGTTCCCAGCACTCCTAATTATATAGTATCTACCCAATGTCATTTGTGTTACCTGCCTCGCAATTGTGTTTGCTACCCCTGTAATTTAACAATCTCAGATAAGAAAGTTTTTCACAGTTCACAATTTGTGAAACAATATGGTGACAATTCCTAAACTCACTTAAAGCACAAAAGATCTATTAGTCCATAAAGCTCAGGGATTCTTAAACTGAAAATTATGGCATACTCTGTAAATTCAGTATGTACTTACATGTTTTTCCTAAACTACAAATCCAGGCTTATCTTCTGTTCACAAACACAGTGACAATTTTTAGTAGAAAATCAAAAATAAAGGAAATCAGTAGGGAGGTTAAGTTAAAACACACTGCTATTCAGTTTGAGGATCCCAGAGGAGCAGCTCAGACAACTGCTCAGTCTTTTGTCAAAGACATTCTGATCATCTCAATAGGAACTTGCTTCTGGGCTTAAGGCGGGAATGGAAAATTATAAAGATGGACATGGGTACACAGAGTCTCCTGTGTTATATTAGGCTTTTGTGATTAGAGCTCTTCAACATGGAAGTTGAATGCTTGGCTTCATGCTTTAATTCTTGTTTATGACTCGAACATGAGAGACTTTGAGAATCTTTGGAATGACTGAAATATATGTCATGTCTGACAGCATAATGAAATATAAAATAATAATATTATAGACATGCAAAGAAACTAAATAGATAAAAATCACTTATTAAGTCAAAATGTGTAGTTAGGTTAATGGATTTGATTTCATTATTATCCTCTTTTCTCACCTCCAACTAAACTTCCTTAAAAATCACATAAATGTTACAGGATTAATTTGCTCACTGTCGCAGAAAGTGTTACCCTAATTATGGAAATATTTTTCATAGTTCAGCAGCTGGGATATAAGAGCAGACAGATTGAAAGGTGATGAAAGACCTGTCATGTAAGCTGGGAGATAACGTATTAAATTGGTTTCCTTTTCCATCATTCTTTCTTTTCTTCTTTCACCTTTTTCCTTCTTTCATTCCTCCCTCGTTCTCTCCATTATTTTCTTCCTTCTTTCCCTTCTCCTTGTCTGTCATTTTCTTTTATACATTAGTGAAGACTTGATGCTTCCTGTATGCCAGACTGGTTTTGAAAATTGACTGTGAAACGGTGTCTTGCAGGCATTTAAGAAAGTATTAGTTATGGCACATGCAAGACAGGCCACCGGCTGCACAACTCATCTGGGATTTAGCATACACAGAAAGGCCTCTGGTGAGGATCCAGGGACTGTGCCTCCTCAGTTTATCCTTGGCTTTATGGATGAATTAGAATTGTTTTTACAGATTTTACTATCCTGTGAGGATGTCCAGTGTCCATGAATGACACAGAAGCCCTAGGATTTCAATAATTTTGGTCTCTGTTAACTATTTATCTTCTCATAAGTTTGAGTTAGTGTTTTGAGTAAAGAGGCAAAAATCTACATGTCATACATTTCTAAGAATGAGAAAATGATAATTAATTTAATTATTGCTACTGGTCAATTCAATAGTTAAGTTTGAATTATCGCTTTTGGAAAAAATTTATTACCACAAAAGTATTCTGTATATTTTTTTTAAAAAAATTGTACAACAGAGAGAATATAAACCTCTGAGTTATACAGATAAGTTACACAAAATAGCAGGATAATTAGCAGCCAAAGTTATACAATGATACAAGATTATGGAAAATGGGAGAAGGTGGGGGGAAATTATGGACTAATAGAGATGATTACTTGCCTATTTTGATAGTACTTAAATTTGTCACTTTTATTTAATAATAGTTAAAGCTGTATATATAATCACTGTTACTTAAGACTGGACTCTTTCCAATACTGTCACTGAAATTTACCAAATATTAAGAGAGATTTCACAACTTTGTGTGAAATTTTATAACCGATCCCATTTAACAAAAATGTGTATACTTAATGAAAGACAATAATTGTGGCTTGCCACATAAATACTTAGGATATAATTACCTTCAAATATTTTTAAATAGTTGTTTTTAAAACAAAAGAATATATTACCATTCAGCATTCATAGATCAGTATTTCACCCTGAGGCTGAGTTTTCTTCATAGTCTCCAAAATGGAATCACAATTGAATGTCCTAGAGAACCACACTCACCAGATTTTCTTCCTAGGTTTCTGGTGCTCCATGGTTTGCTTCCATTGTGAACTTGTGTCCCAAGTGGCTCAGGTTGGTTGTTTGCCTTACACTGTTTTTGAGAAATGCTTAACACTTTTCTGTTCTGACTGTCTTCCAAATTAGGCAAAATATAGAAAAGCACTTTGCATCAGTCCATCAGGAAGCACCTAGATTGGTAAGAAAAGCAGAGAACTGCTCCGTTTCCTCTGGAATGAAGGCTCCTGTACTGAGTATGTGAGCTGCTGTTTTCAGTTCTACCATGTGCAGAATAGAGGTAACACAAAAGTAAATTAAAATATCACAATTTTTTCTCCATTTTAAGCGTTCTTCTCTTGGTTCAGTGTATTATTATTATGACTGTGACCCTTTGTTTCTTTTCACTTCCCTGTAATCTTTACATAGATGTTGGATATCGTAGCTGATACAATAAGGAAGTCTAGATTATGTTGCTTTAAAAAAAAAAAAAACTATTGAATTATGCTTTGGCTTAAATTCAAATTACTGAAGGGGATTTTTTTTGTTCTTGTGAATGTTGTTGCATTTGCCTGGCTGTGTGATTAGTTTTTTCATTGGTACTAGGGCAAAATTCTTAACACTAGAGGCTAATACCCAGGGTCTTTGGTGTTTCAGTACACTCAGGGAGGTCTCTCAATTCTGACTTGGCCAAAACTCTGGTATCTCTCAGCACTGTACAACCTCTGGTTCATATTTTCAGATCTCAGCCCCTCAGTGGTGGTTTCTGCAAAGCCTTGAATAGTTTCACCATGTGCATATGTAGAAACTGTGGACAATCTTCACATAAATATCTGGCCTCTTCATTTAAGTAATTTTCTGTTCTTTTCTACTCGTATCCAGCATTTTTAGCAGTCTGTAACTCATCTCTAACTCCTGAGCTCTGCAAAATCAACTTGCTCTATTTGTGATCTATTTCTTGGACATTTCTGAATGTACCACAAGGCCAAAATTGTAATAAATCTGGATTCCTTCTTGATAACTTCCCTATGTCAAGTATCATACATAGTCGTTTGCTGTCTGTTGTCTGATGCCAAAGGAAACGCTGCCTCATATAACTGTGTTCATTTTTTAGCTGTGTGCAATGGAAGGGCAAATCCAATATTATTTTCTTTGTCATGGCCATAAATGAAAAGTCAATTTTTAATGTAATAAAATTTCATATGCTTAATATAAAATATTTAAACCACAGAATGTTATATGTGAAATGTTTATCAAATTTCTTTAAAGTTATAATTAGCAACATAGTTATAAATATATATATATATATATATTGCTAAGACAGAAATATTGGTTTGAATGTAATTTTTTACTTTCATGTTAAGATTGTTTGACAATTCTCTTCTTCTGCTATCTTTTGCCTCTTCTTCCTTTTATGTGTATTACAGATGTGACTGTTTTTTATGTGTTTTTTCTTTATGTCCCTTGAATAGGAACATATGTATGTTAGTTTACGTTTCCTTGTATATAATTTATTTCTGTATGTAATTTGTGTGTATATATATACATATATATACATATATATATTTTCTTAACATATATAATTTGCAGTATTTTTTAGTTATCTTATTCTTAAGGCTTTGGATAATACATTTTTCTCATTAATGGCATTGGATAGAATTTTATTATCATAAAAGCTTTTGAAAAAGCATACTTGTAATGCTTATACTGCATATCATGAATAACATGTCCAGAATTCTATAGCATTATAATCTATACTTAAACATGTTAGACATACATTAAAAATACATATCAACATTCCTTAATTTCTGAATCTTTAATTTGAGTTAAATTGGTATGTTAAAATGATAATTGTGTTGGATGGTATATTAGTTTCTTGTGGCTGCTGCAACAAATTACTACACACTTGATAGTTATATTAATCAGACTTCACTAGAGAAACAGAACCAATAGAATGTAGAAAATACATGTCTGTGTGTGTGTGTGTGTGTGTGTGTGTGTGTGTGTGTGTGTCTTAGAGAGAAGTTTATTTTAAAGAATGGCTCAAGTGATTGTAGAGACTGTTGAATCTAAAATCTGTATGGTAGGAAACCAAACTGTAGAACCAGGGAAGAGTTAATGTTGCAGCTCAAGTCCAAAGAGACTCTGGAGAAAGAATTCCCTCTTATGGGAATCTTAATCTGTTTTATCTTAAGGCCTTGTGCTGACTGAAAGTAGCCCAGCTACATTGTGGAAGGTAATCTGCTTTACTCAATGTCTACTGATTTAAATGTTAAAATTTCTTTAAGAAATATCATCAAAGAAATATCAGACATGTTTAAGCAAGAATCTAGGTACCATGGCCCAGCTAATTTGACACACAAAATTAATCAACATAATGACTTAAAACACTGAAATTTATTTTAAATTCTGATTATGGAATCAGAATGTAGGCATGGCTATGCTTCCTTCTGAGCTCTAGGAGAAAATCGAACCCTTGCCTTTCCATCTTCTAGTGGCTAATGGCACTCTTTGGCTTATGGCTGAATTTCTCTCTGCTCCATCTTTACATTGTTTTCTTGTGTTCATGTGTGTGTAAGCATGTGTGTGTGATGGGAGGCATCTGATCTTTCTTTCTCTGCCTCTTTCTCATAAGTATACTTGTGATTACATTTAGGCCCTACACAGATAATCCATAATGATCTTCTCAATTTAAGATCCTTAATCACTTCTTCACGGGTGGTTTTGTTTGTTTGTTTCCCCCAAAAGGTAACATTTGCAGTCTCCAGGGATTAGGAAATGGAAAAATCTTTAGGGGTCAAGTTAGCCTATCACAGCTAGATTTTTATTATCGAATAAATTTTCAAAGAAGAGACATAAATGATTTTGTACATGTATGTACTTTAGGTACAAACAACTTGAGATGCTTTTGTCTTTATGCGTTTCACAATTGTTATTTCATGAATTAAAAGCTATTCCTCATTAATAACAACTTTATTTGTTTTAAAGTTCTTGGACCATGACTTTTATTTTTCTTCTAATGACTGTACTACTACTATCACATATTCTGATGATGACTACACAGTAAAGAATTTAAGAAAAGCTAAGCTTTTGTTTTTACAACTAAAGTTTTTTTATTTAAATATATATTTGTCTAATATTATTTCTTATGTGTAATTTTTATTCACTATTTTTCCTCTCTTGCTGAATACATTTAACAATATCTATCTATCTAAAATTTATTTCTATCTCTTTATGGATCTAGATTAAATCATAAATGTAGATTAATGCCATAAAAGCTCTCACATTCTATAGATTTATGTCTTTATCAGGAAATGTTTTCATTTATGTTATCTGTACATAGTTTAAAAATGTTTTCTGTTGCATCTCAGACCATTTTAAATTTGCTTTCTATATTTTATTTTCTTCCCATAGAACACTGGTTATTTTCTTACAGTTTATGTTTATGGTTATATTTTTAAAAATTACCTTTTTGTGGAAAATCTAAAGACTCTACCAAAAAAACTAGTGAAACTGATAAATTCAGTAAATTTGTGAGGTACAAAAATCAACATATGAAAATTCATAGCATTTCCGTATGCCAACAGTGAACAATTTGAAAAAGAAATAAAAAAGTAATTTCATTTGAAATGGCCATAAATGAAATTAAATATCTAGTAATCAAAGAAGTGAAGGATCTCTATAATAAAAAACATAAAAAACCAATGAAAAATATTGAAGAGGACACAAAAAATAGAAATCCATGTTCACGGGTTGAAAAAAATCAGTATTGTTAAAATGTCCATACCACCCAAGGCAATGTATAGATACAATGCAATCACTATCAAAATTTCAGTGACATTCTTCCCAGAAACATAAAAAAGAAAAATCCTAAAATCTCCATGAAACACAAAAGACACAGAATAAGCCAAAGCTATCCTGAGGAAAAAGAACAAAACTGGAAGAATCACGTTAACAGACTTCAAATTATAGGACAGAGCTATAGTAACCCAAACAACCTGGTACTGGCATAAAAACAGACACATATATCAATGGAACAGAACAGAAAACCCAGGAACAAAATACAGTGATGTCATTTAAAAGGTACCAAAAAAATACGTTGGGGTAAAGGATAGTCTCTTCAATAAATGGTGCTGAGGAAGCTGGATATTCATATGCAGAAGAATGAAACTAGACCCTAATCTTTACCATACACAAAAATCAAAATCATTTAAATACTTAAATCTAAGACATTAAACTATGAGATGAAGAAAACATTGGGAAAATTCTACAGGAAATTGGTCTGGGAAAAATTTATTGAGTAATACCTTGCTAACACAGGAAACCAAAACAAAAATGGACAAATGAAATCACATTGAGTTAAAAAACTTTGGCACAGAGAAAGAAGTAATCAAAAAAGTGAAGAGACAACCCATGGAATGGGAGAAAACATTTGCAAACTAAATCTTTGATAAGGGATTAATAACCACAATATATAAGAAGCTCAAACAACTCTATAGGAAAAAATCTGGTAACCCAATAAATAAATAGACAAAATATTTTAATAGACATTTTCCAAAAGAAGATATATAAATGGCAAAGAGGCATATAGAAAGGTCCTCAATATCTTTGATCATCACCAAAGAAATTCAAATCAAAACTACAATGAGATATCATCTCACCCTAGTTTAAATGTCTTTTACCCAAAAGATACGCAGTAACAAATGCTGGTGAGGATATATAGAAAAGGAAACCCTTGTATACTGTCGGTGGGAACATAAATTAGTACAACCACTGTCAAGAACACCTTGGAGGTTCCTCAAAAACTAAAAATAGAGCTACTCTATGATCCAGCAATTCCACTGCTGGATGTATTCTCAACAGAAGGGAAATCAATGTATTAGAGAAATATCTGCACTTCCATCTTTCTTGCAGTACTGTTCACAATAGCTAAGATTTGGAAGCAATCTAAGTGTCTATCAACATATGAATGGAAAATGAAAATAGGGTTCATATACACAAGAGAATACTACGGAGTGATAAAAAAGAATGAGATACTGCATTTGCAACAACATGCATGGAACTGGAGGTCATTGTTAGTTAAAATTTGTCAATAACAGTAGACAAACTTTGCCTGTTTTCACTTATTTTTGGGATCTAAAAATTAAAACAGTTGAACTCATGGAGATAGAGAGTAGAAGGATAGTTACCAGAGATTGGGGAGGGAGGTTGAAGCTGGGGTAGTAGTGGAGATAGCTAATGGATACCAGAAGTTGTTAGAATAAATAATACAGTATTTGATAGCACAAAAGACTCACTATATTCAATAATAATTTGCACATTTTAATATAACTAAAGGAGTGTAAGTGGATTTTTTAAAATGTACAAAGGATAAGTGTTCGAGGGCATGGATACCTCATTTAAATGATGTGATTATTACTTATTACATGGTTGTATCAAAGTGTCTCATGTACTCCATGAGTATATATATGTACTATGTACCCAATAATTAAAAATAAAAAAATAATATATATATGAATCCAAAAAGAGAATTACCTTTTTATACTTGTTCCTTTATGCTTGATTTGCTCAAATATTTTCCTCAAGCTGACATTCTTGTCCACTAATTTCATTTTCAACAGTATCTATTTTATATTTCTTTATTTACAGTAGAATTCTTATTTATATACAGAGTCACTTAGAGAGTTTAGTTTAACTCCTAAAGTCTGTCACTTCATCTCTTGATTTCTTGCGATCATCTTCAGCTGTAGTTTTCCTTTAGAATCTGTATCAGATGTTACTCATTTGAGAATATAGATATCTATTGAAATGTATTTGTGGGGGTCTATCTTCTGATGCATATTCTTCAACTGTCTCTTCCTTTTATTTTGTGGGTATGTTTATGTGTGGAGGAGGATTGATACCACCTGTGCAGACTGTTTGGATCTTTGTTTCTTATCAGTCATCATTAGTGCACATCATTCCATTTCGATCTGTTGTTTTTAATTTTTATGAGTTATTATGAAAAGATGACCTATGAACATATTAAATGTTGAATGTGACTGCCTAGATATGCTATTTTAGAACACTTCCTCACAGAGTCAGTTATCTTTTTATCAGCTTTCTGCAGATTTCAGCTTTTCTGATTTCAGGTAATAAGATGTCCCAGATGGATAATTAGACACATGCATACCATCCTTACCCATTCTCTTATATCACTCTTTTATATCAACAAGAACACTTGACACATCAGTTTTAAATAGCATGTGTACAAGAGATCGAATTTTTAAAATAAGTGCCTTGTGAAATGCATCTCTCTACTTTCCTGTAGTCCACAAGTCTGCCGTTCATTTACAACAGTATACGAGGACTGCTGGGAAGATGGCCGACTAAGAACAGCTCAGGGCTTCAGCTCACAATGAAAGTGCAGAGGGTGAGTGGATGCTGCATTTCCAGACAAATTTTTATTGCCCACAGGCCAGGAGATTCCCAGGCACAGGGGTCGCCAGCACTGCTATTTCGGCAGGTAGCTCTTTTGGTCCCCACGGGGCTGATTTGGTTCACGTGCTGCTTTGACTATGCCCTGTTGCGGCGGTTCTCCAAACAAAAGCCACTGGTCTGGGAGCCCTCTCAGCTGGCAATTGGAGCCCTGAGATGGCAGAGTTGCCCATTCATCTGAAATAGCGAGCCAGGCCAGGAGATTCCTAGGCAAAAAAACTGCCAGGAACCTCGGCGCCGCTGTTTGAGCCGGCTCAGTGAGTCGCAGCACGGGAGATCCCGGCATCTTTTCAACAGGCGACTGGAACACTGGGTCGTTCAACTTAAAACATAAAAAAAAAAGACTCTGAGTCAGGGAGCCAGGCGATCAGGCTTGGTTGGTCCCACCCCACCCAGAACAAAAACAATGATAACAAAAACTGTAATTGAAAATGCTCTGGGCTGAGCGTTTCACAGCAAGCACAGCTGAACCCAGGATGGTCCGGCTCTGTAGGGGAGGGGTGTCCCCCATTACTAAGACTCTCGGCTGTTGCCGAGGGAATCTGCCACAACAGAGAGTCCTCCATAACAGAGGCGGGGCCACCAATGCCAAGGCAGTTCTAACTATGCCCATATAAACAGTACTGCAGGGAAGATCACACAGCAGCTGGGCAGAGCCCACAGCAGCTCAGCAAAGTCTCTTCAGGCAGACAGTGACTAGGTGGGCTGTTAGCTTGGCAGGGCAGCCCTGAAAGAAAAAACAAAAAGGGCAGCAGCACAATGGAAACTCATAAAGCCCTAACTCCCCGGGACAGAACACGTGAGAACAAAAAGCGGTTTATTAGTTCAGCTGCAGCAGACCTACTAACATACCTGCCCAGCAGCTCTGAATGAACAATGGAGCTCACAGCTCAGGACTTGAGCCCCAATAAAAGACAGACTGTCTCCTCAAGCAGCCCCCTGACCCCCATAGATCCAAAGAGTCACCTCGTAAAGGAGAGAATGGACTGACATTTGGCGAGCATCCTTCTGGGACAAAGATAGCAGAATAGGAAAATGGTAGCAACCCTTACTGTTCTGCAGCTGCTGCAGGTGATCCCCAGGCAAGCAGGGCCTGCAGTGGACCTCAGCAGTCCTACAGCAGAGGGGCCAGACTGTTAGAAGGAAAGCTTAAAACCAACACACAAACAAACAACAACAAAAAAAAACAGAAGTAACTTCAGCATCCACAAACTGGAAGCTCACTCAGAGACCTAATCTGAAAAACAGTAACTACAAATACAACAGGTGGATAAACCCACAAAGATGGGAAGAAACCAGCACAAAAAGGATGAAAACTCCCAAAACCAGATCACCTCTCCTCCTAAAAGGGATCACAACTCCTCACCAGCAAGGGAACAAGACCAGATGGAGAAGGAGTGTGATGAAATGACAGAATCAGACTTCAGAAGGTGGGTAGTAAGAAACTACCGTGAGCTAAGAACATGTTCTAACCCAATGCAAAGAAACTAAGAACATTGAAAAAAGATTGGACAAAATGCTAATGAGAATGGACAACATAGAGAGGAATATAAGTGAATTGATGGAGCTGAAAAACACAACACGAGAACTTCGCGAAGCATGCACAAGTTTCAACAGCCGAATTGACCAAGCAGAAGAAAGGATATCAGAGGTCGAAGATCAACTCAATGAAATAAAAGGAGAAGGCAAGAACAGAGAAAAAAGCGCAAAAAGGAATGAACAAAATCTTCAAGAAATGTGGGACTATCTGAAAAGACCTAATCTATGTTTGATAGGTGTAACTGAATGTGACAAAGAGAATGAATCCAAGCTGAAAAATACTCTTCAGGATATGATCCAGGAAGACTTCCCCAACCTAGCAACACAGGCCAATATTCAAGTCCAGGAAATTCAGAGAACACCACAAAGATATTCCTCAAGAAGAGCGACCCCAAGGCACATAATCGTCAGATTCACCAGGGTTGAAATGAAGGAGAAAATGCTAAGGGCAGCCAGAGAGAAAGGTCGGGTTACCCACAAAGGGAAGCCCATTAGACTCACAGCAGATCTCTCAGCAGAAACCCTACAAGCCAGAAGAGATTGAGGGCCAATATTCAACATCCTTAAAGAAAAGAACTTTCAACCCAGAATCTCCTATCCAGCCAAACTAAGCTTCATAAGTGAAGGAAAAATAAAATCCTTTGTGAACAAGCAAGTACTCAGAGATTTCATCACCACCAAATCTGCTCTACAGGAACTCCTGAAAGAGGCTCTACACATATAAAGGAACAACCGGTACCAGCCACTCCAAAAACATACCAAATTGTAAAGAGCAACAGCACAATCAAGAATCTGCATCAACTAACCAACAAAACAGCCAGGTAGCATCAAAATGACAGTATCAAATTCACACATAACAGTACTATCCCTAAATGTAAATGGACTAAATGTCCCAATCAAAAGACACAGACTGGCAAATTGGATGAAAAGCCAAAACCCATCAGTGTGCTGTATCCAGGAAACTCATCTTACATGCAAGGATACACAAAGGCTCAAAATAAAGGGGTGGAGGAAGATCTACCAAGCAAATGGAGAGCAAAAAAAAAAAAAGCAGGAGTTGCAATTCTCATCTCTGATAAAATAGACTTTAAAGCAACAAAGATCAAATGAGACAAAGAAGGACATTACATAATGGTAAAAGGATCACTGCAACAAGAAGAGCTAACGATCCTAAATATATAGGCACCCAATACAGGAGCACCCAGATACATAAGACAAGTTCTTAATGACTTACAAAGAGACTTAGACTCCCACACAATAATAGTGGGAAACTTTAACACCCCATTGTCAATATTAGACAGATCAACCAGACAGAAAATTAACAAGGATATCCAGGACCTGAACTCAGACCTGGAACAAGCAAACCTAATAGACATTTACAGAACTCTCCACCCCAAATCCACAGAATATACATTCTTCTCAGCACCACATCACACCTACTCTAAAATTGACCACATAATTGGAAGTAAATCACTCCTCATCAAATGCAAAAGAACGGAAATCATAACAAACAGTCTCTCAGACCACAGTGCAATCGAGTTAGAACTCAGAATGCAGAAACTAAGTCAGAACCGCACAGCTTCAAGGAAACTGAACAACTCGCTCTTGAATGTTGACTGGATAAACAATGAAATGAAGACAGAAATAAAGATGTTCTTCGAAACCAACGAGAATGAAGACACAACATACCAGAATCTCTGGGACACATTTAAAGCAGTCTCTAGAGGAAAATATATAGCAATGAGTGCCCACATGAGAAGAAAGGAGAGATCTAAAATTGACACCCTATCATCAAAATTGAAAGAACTAGAGGAGCAAGATCAAAAAAACTCAAAACCTAGCAGAAGACGGAAAATAACTAAGATCGGAGCAGAACTGAAGGAAATAGAGACACAAAAAACTCTTCAAAAAATCAATAAATCCAGGAGCTGGTTTTTTGAAAAGATCAACAAAATAGACCACTAGCCAGATTAATACAAAAGAAAAAAGAGAATAACCAAATTGATGCAATAAAAAACGATAAAGGGGATATCACCACAGATTCCACAGAAATCCAAACCATCATCAGAGATTATTACAAACAATTCTATGCACATAAACTAGTAAACCTGGAAGAAATAGATAAATTCCTGGACACCTGTATCCTCCCAAGCCTAAACCAGAAAGTAGTCAAAAACCTGAATAGACCAACAACAAGGTCTGAAGTTGAGGAAGCAATTAAGAGCCTACCACCCAAAAAAAGCCCAGGTCCAGATGGGTTCACAGCCAAATTCTACCAGATATACAAAGAGGAGCTGGTACCATTCCTTCTGAAACTATTCCAGATAATCCAAAAAGAGGGAATCCTTCCCAAATCATTTTATGAGACAAACATCATCCTGATACCAAAACCTGGCAGACTCAACAAGAAAAAAAAAACTTCAGGCCAATATCCATGATGAACATAGTTGCAAAAATCTTCAATAAAATACTGGCAAGCCGATTGCAACAGCACATCAAAAAGCTTATCCACCATGATCAAGTAGGATTCATCCCAGGGATGCAAGGCTGGTTCAACATACACACGTCGATAAACGTAATTTACCACATAAACAGAACCAAAGACAAAAAACACATGATTATCTCAATTGATGCAGAGAATGCCTTTGACATGTTTCAACAGCCCTTTATGCTAAAAACCCTCAATAAACTAGGTATTGTTGGAACATATCTCAAAATAATAAAAGCTATTTAGAACAAACCAACAGCCAATATCATACTGAATGAGCAAAAACTGGAACCATTTCCTTTGAAATCTGGCACTAGACAAGGATGCCCTCTCTCACCACTCCTATTCAATATAGTACTGGAAGTTCTAGCCAGAGCAATCAGGCAAGAAAAAGAAATAAAGGTATTCAAATAGGAAAGGAGGAAATCAAATTGTCTCTATTTGCAGATGACATGATTGTATATCTAGAGGACTCCATCATCTCAGCCCCAAGTCTCCTGAAACTGATAAACAAATTCAGCAAAATCTCAGGATACAAAATCAACATGCAAAAATCATAAGCATTTCTATACACCAGTAACAGACTTAAAGAGAGCCAAAGCAAGAACGAACTGCTACAAAGAGAATAAAATACAACTAACAAGGAATGTATAGGACCTCTTCAAGGAGAACTACAAGCCACTGCTCAATGAAATAAGAGAGGACACAAACAGATGGAGAAACATCCCATGTTCATGGTTAGGAAGCATCAACATCGTGAAAATGGCCATACTGCCCAAAGTAATTTACAAATTCAATGCTATTCCCATCAAGCTACCAATGACCTTCTTCACAGAACTGGAAAAAATCACCTTAAACTTCATATGCAACCAAAAGAGAGCCCACACAGCCAAGTCAATTCTAAGTAAAAAGAACAAAGCAGGAGACATCACACTAATGGACTTCAAACTATACTACAAGGCTACAGTAATCAAAACAGCATGGTACTGGTACCAAAACAGAGATATAGACCAATGGAACAGAACAGAGGCCTCAGAGGAAAAACAACATATCTACAACCATCCGATCTTTGACAAACCTGACAATAACAAACAATGGGAAAAGGATTCCCTGTTTAATAAATGGTGTTGGGAAAACTGGCTAGCCACGTGCAGAAAGCAGAAACTGGACCCCTTCCAGACACCTTACACTAAAATTATCTCCAGATGGATTAAAGACTTAAACATCAGACCTATCACCATAAAAACCCTAGAAGAAAATCTAGGCAAATCCATTCAGGACACAGGCGTAGGCAAGGACTTCATGACCAAAACACCAACACCAAAAGCATTGGCAACAAAAGCCAGAATGGACAAATGAGACCTAATCAAACTCCACAGCTTTTGCATGGCAAAAGCAACAGTCATTAGAGTGAATTGGCAACCAACAGAATGGGAAAAATTTTTGCAATCTACCCATCTGACAAGGGGCTGATATCCAGAATTTACAAATAACTAAAACAGATCTACAAGAAAAAAATCAAACAAGCCCACTCAAAAGTGGGTGAAGGATATGAACAGACACTTTACAAGAGAAGACATACAGGAGGCCAACAAACATTTGAAAAAATGCTCATCATCACTGGTCATTAGAGAAATGCAAATCAAAACCACATTGAGATAACATCTCATGCCAGTTAGAGTGGCTATCATTAAAAAATCTGGAGACAACAGCTGCTGGAGAGGGTGTGGAGAAATAAGAACACTTTTACTCTGTTGATGGGAGTGTAAATTAGTTCAATCATTGTGGAAGACAGTGTGGCAACTCCTCAATGACCTAAAAATAGAAATCCCATTTGACCCAGCAATCCCATTACTGGGTATATATCCAAAGGATTACAAATCATTCTACTATAAGGACACATGCACACAAATGTTCATTGCAGCACAGTTTACAAAGACCTGGAACCAACCCAAATGCCCATCGATGATAGACTGGACAGGGAAAATGTGGTACATATACACCATGGAATATTATGCAGTCATCAAAAATGATGAGTTCGTGTCCTTTGTAGGGACATGGATGAACCTGGAAACCATCATTCTCAGCAAACTGACACAAGAGCAGAAAATCAAACTCTGCATGTTTTCACTCATAGGCGGGTGTTGAAAAATGAAAACACATGGACACGGGGAGGAGAGCACTACACACCGGGGTTCGTTGGGGGGAAATGGGGGAGAGACACGGGGTTGGGGAGGTGGGGAGAGATAGCATGGGGAGAAATGACAGATACAGCTGAGGGGAAGGAAGGCAGCAAATCACACTGCCATGTGTGTACCTATGCAACAATCTTGCATGTTCTTCAGATGTATCCCAAAACTTAAAATGCAATTAAAAAAAAAACATAAATAGAATATTATACAAAATAATAGCCCAATAGTATAAGAAATCTGGTAAGTATGCTTTAAATAATGGTAGAAATACTTATCATATCTTTTACAATACCTGCTCTCTGTTGATTGAATAGCCTAAAATTAGCTTTTCACATACCAGAACTAAAATGAAGAGTTGCTATATCTCTAACAAAATGAAGAACTTTATGACAGACAAGATATGGGAGAAAATAGATGATACATTCAAAAAAAGTACAAAGGAGGGTTTAATGGATGAACCATTTACAATTTCAGTCAGGATTAAGAGAAAGCAACACTTTGTGGAGCCAGAAATTGCAGGCTTTTACCAAGGGTCCAGTCCTGAGAAGTTTGAAGTTAGAGAAGTTATCCACATGCAGGGAGAAATAGAGCTAAAGGTACACAAAGGACCCAGACAATTCTTTCTTCCAAGTCTCCATTTTCCCACAAAACTTATTTAACAGTTAGAAGGCAAAGAAATCCAACCGATACATGCTATAGTATCTTAGAGCAAAGAGACTTGTCACATATGTAAGTTGGAGATTTGGAGACACAAATGGAAAATGTATTACATAATCCATTTACCGAACTGCCTAATTCAGTGAGTCAATATTAGGATAAAATTAGAATACTCCAAAACCTGAAATTAGTATGGTTGGTGGTCACCTACATAATCTTAGTGTACATTTTTTAGTAGGAGTAGACTTTTATGAACTTTTGGTTTCAAACAGCATATTTACTTCCCTCATTTGCACAGTTTCTGCATCTAAGTGAGTAGAACATTTCTTAGTCTGTTAGGTGATTTAAGCTACATATGCGTGTACCATATTAAAGAAAATACATTTAAGCAAACATTTACTGCATTGTCAAGTGTACAGTAAGTAATATGACCTCATAGAAAGAAGAAGAACTAAGAACCCAAAGCCCTGGTTTGAAGTTTATCTTAATACATCTATACTCATTTGATCTCTTTAAGAATAAATTTCTCTCATCCACTGATGGAGAATTTACCACCTCTACTACATACATAATTATGGAATAATTACAGTATTAACCAAAGTCTTATACCAAAAATAATCCAAAATAAGTTCAGATGATAAATACATAAAGTAAGTCTCTAATAAGACAAACAATTCAACTGTAAAATATAATTCTAAGAGGGTTTAATTTCATTTACTATCGATGTTTAAAATTGTCCTGCATGAAGCAAATTTATTTAGTAGAAGAGGAACTATCATATAAGTTATATGCTATTGTTTATTTTTAGTATTTGTGACTTAAAACTTTTGTTTTCTCTGCAGGAGCCATGAAAAAGAAAAAAATCTGTTAAAACTGTAGTGTGTGTTCTTGATGAAATTATTTGAGTTCTATGCAATTTATAATTTATTTCAAAAAACTACCAGTGTTAGAGCTGCTTTTTTTTTAATTAAACTTCCGAAAATTTATTTGCCTGAGAACAATATCAAAAGTGTGATTCAAAGAATGTAAAACATTTCTGTGATATTTTAATTAAGCAATATTCTTTGAAAAATGTTATTTGCCTGGCTCAACTTACCAGGATTTTCAATTTTCTAGGCCCGTGTGCACACTTCCTCATAAAAGCTAGTTTTAATGAAGGATCCTGCTAAGTCAAGTTAGCAAGAGCCTTCCACATTCAATATCTGATTATCCTGAATATTTGGTCAGGTTTCCATGTCTCCATCATCCTGCAGGTGATATCTGATCACCCTTGCCTCTCCTTAGAAATAATTCTGTCGGTGGGTTTAGACAGATTCACCTTTACTCCTACTGTTTCCTTTTAGTCCTTTTCCATCTAATTATGACAATAGTTGGATTATAGGGAAGCTGCATATTTAATTTTTGAGAAACTGCACAACTGGTTTCCAAAGTGTTCTGATGTTTTGCATTCCCATTAGCAGGCCCACCAGAGGTTCTTCCATATGATCTCCAACTATTTCAATCTTAGGTGTACTCCAGAAAACAAATGGATGAATGTTTATGTTCATACAAAATTATGTATATAAATGTTCATAGCTGTTTTTTTGGTAATAGTCCTAAAATGGAAACAACCCAAATATTTATCAATAAATTGTGCCATAATTACATAATGTAACATTACTTATAAAAAATGAACTACTGATATATGTAACAATACAGCTGAGTTTCAGAATAATAAAAAGAAACCTGACATAAAAGAGTGCTTTCTGCATGATTCCATTTACATAAAATTATAGAAAATGCAAAGTAATTTATACTGACAGGAAGAAGATCAATAGTTGACTAGAGACAGAGAGCAAAGGCTGGTAGAGAGGAAGTGGGGAGGGCAGAAGACGGTAATTATGCAGGGGCAGATGGAGATGGTGGGAGTGATATATGTGCTTGTTATCTGATTCTAGTGATGGTTTTTCAAGTATATTCACGTCAGCACTTGCTAAATTGTTCACTTTATGTATGCGCAGTTTATTGTATATTAAATATAATCTTAAGGGGGAAAAAAGAATGATGCTTGTTTTTGTCTTCAGCAAATGGGAAGATAATGTTGGTAGTTTCTGAGCTAGGTAAAAATTTATGTGGCAATGCCGATTATGAGTAGAACGTAGAAATAAGACCTTGTGGTATGATCTACATAAGTAAGATGATAACTTTCTCCTGGAAATCAAACTCTGATAACTGTTTTCCTCTGCTTTTGTTTTAACTGATGGATTTTTGGTATCTTGACATTTGAAATCTGTTATTTCCTAGATGATTACCTGGAATTTAAAAATTTAAAACTTTTTTTGGTGGCAGGACACAACACAATGACATTTGGACAGATGAATGGCAAAGCTCCAAATAGATCTCTAGATTTACAAATAAAAATATCATTCAGTAAGCCTTTAATATATACAAAAATAAAATGAAAACTTTCCGACTTCAAATTAGAAAATTCTGCCAGGTGAGGCCACAGAGCAAGTTGCAACCAGGGGCAAGATCACAGCAAGCTGGAGCCGTAGCAGGCAGCTTCTCTATGACAAGTGGAAAGTTGAGCTAGCTTTGGCAGGTTTCCTGTGGATTAACTAACTTAAATACCTGAGACAAAGGGGCTGTTTCCTAGTTCTCTGATACTTGGCCCTCAGGAAAATTAGAGCAGCAGAGAGTTCTAAGGGTTTGAAGTCTGATTAAAAAAAGAGTGGTTGGGGTGTGAAATTAATCAACGGCTGAAGAATGACAACTAACCAGCCTCTAACTATGCTTCAAAACTTGGTCAAGCACCTGGAAACCATCATTCTCAGCAAACTGACACAAGAGCAGAAAATCAAACACCGTATATTCTCGCTCATAGGCGGGTGTTGAACAATGAGAACACATGGACACAGGGAGGGGAGCACTACACACTGGGGTCTGTTGGGGGGAAATGGGGGAGGGGCAGGGGGTGGGGAGGTGGGAAGAGATAGCATGGGGAGAAATGACAGATACAGGTGAGGGGACGGAAGGCAGCAAAGCACACTGCCATGTGTGTACCTATGCAACAATCTTGCATGTTCATCACATGTACCCCAAAACCTAAAATGCAATAAAAAAAAAAAAAAAAGAATTAAAACAAACAAACTAACAACTATATCACACCCCTGGTCCTACAGTGTGCTCTGTGACTTATCTATTCCAAACGCTCATTATTTCTACTTCTTAATCTTAACCAGATTCTCTCCCTCAGATTCAGTTCCCTAATATTCATCCCTTTTCAAAGTTTACATTCACTATACATCTTTTGCTTCTTCAACCCAGAAATGAACATATGGAGGCCAGAAAAAGGGGCTTCATAAATCAAATGTAAAGAAAACACATAGTAATTATTGTTTTAAACTTAGAAATTTTACCTTATAAATATGCCACTTTGAAATACTAAAGTGGAATATAACTTAAGGCATACTACTTTCCCTGTTAGTGCAGCACCATATAATAACTCTAGTTTATAATGTAGTATCCATATAAATCAGTCTATGAGCATAGTAACATATGCACGAAACATTGCATTTTAGTGCAGCTCTGATGTATATGCACAATACCTCCCTTCACTGTTAGTGAGACCCCAGACAACTGCACCTACGAGAAGCAGCATACCTGGCTTTTCCTTTCCTCAATCAGATTTAAAACTCAGAACTTCGTATTTCTGTGTTCACCTAAACTTGAAAACATTCTCTACAGATCCTAATATGGCTAACCAACTCTTCCATTGGTAAACTCTCATTATTACTAGAATTTCAGGATCCATAATACATCTGATATGGTTTGGCTGTGTCCCCACCCAAATCTCATCTTGAATTCTCACATGTGGGAGGGACTTGGTGGAAGGTAATTGAATCATGGGGACAGGTCTTTCCTGTGCTGTTCCCATGATAATGAATAAGTCTCATGAGATCTGATGGTTTTAAACAAGGGAGTATCCCCGAATAATCTGTCTTTTCTTGTCTGCTGCCACGTGAAACATGCCTTTCACCCCTTCTCCATGATTGTGAGGCCTCTCCAGCCACATGGAACTGTAAGTCCATTAAACCTTTTGTTTTTGTAAATTGCCTAGTTTCAGGTATGACTTTATCAGAAGCATGAAAATCTACTAATACAGTAAATTGGTACTGGTAGAGTGGGGCACTGCCCCCTATAATGTGGAAGCGACTTTGGAACTAGGCAGTAGGCAGAGGTTGGAACAGTTTAGAGGGCTCAGAAGAAGATAGAAAAATGTGGGCAAGTGTGGAACTCCCTAGAGAGTTTTTGAGTGGCTTTAACCAAAATGTTTATAATGATACAGACAATGAAATCAAGGCTCAGGTGGTTTCAGATTGAGATGAGGAACTACGCGGGAATTGAAGCAAAGGTGACTCTTGGTATGTTTTAGCAGAGACTGGTGGCATTTTGTCCCTGCCATAGAGATTTGTGGAATTTTGAACATGAGAGAGATAATTTATGGTACCTGGCAGAAGAAATTTCTAAGCAACAAAGCACACAAGATACGACCTGGGTGCTGTTAAATGCATTCAATTTTATAAGGGAACTAGAGCATAAAAATTTGGAAAATTTTCAGCTTGACAATGCAATAGAAACAAAAACCCCATTTTCTGAGGAGAAATTCAAGCTGGTGGCAGATATTTGCATAAGTAATAAGAAGCTAAATGTTAATCAGTTAGTCGATAGGAAAATGTCTCCAGGGACATTTGTGGCAGCCCTTCCCATCACAGGCCCAGAGGTTTAGGAGGAAAAAAATCATTTCCTGGGTCAGGCTCAGAGTCCCTCTGCTGCATGCAGTCTAGGGACTTGGTGCCTTGCAACTCAGCTGCTCCAGCCACGACTAAAAGAGGCCAAGGTACAGTTCAGGCTGTTGCTTTAGGTAGAAGCCCCAAGCCCTGGCAGCTTCCGTGTGGTGTTGAGCCCGCAGGTGCACAGAAGTCAAGAACTGAGGTTAGGGAACTTCTGCTTAGATCTCAGGATGTATGAAAATGCCCGGATGCCTAGGCAAAAGTTTGCTGCATGGATGGGTCTCTCACAGACCTCTGCTATGGTAGCACAAAAGGGAAACAATGGGGTCAGAGCCCCAATACAGAGTCCCTACTGGGGCTCTGCCTAGTGGAGCTGTGAGAAGAGGGCCATTATCCTCCAGACTCCAGAATCGTAGATCCACTGATAGCTTGTACCATGTTCCTGGAAAAGCCATGAACACTCAATGACAGCCTGTAAAAGCAGCCAGGTGGGAGGCTATAACCTGCAAAGCCACAGGAGAGGAGCTGCCCAAGACATGATAACCCACCTCTTGCATCAGCGTAACCTGGATGTGAAACATGGAGTCAAAGGAGATCATATTAGAGCTTTAAGATTTGACTGCCCTGCTGGATTTCAGAATTGCATGGGGCTTGCAGGCCCCTTTTTTTTTTTGTTCAGATTTTCTCATTTGGAATGGCTCTATTTATCCAATGCCTGTACCCCCAGTGTATCTAGGATGTAACTAAGTTGCTTTTGATTTTACAGGCTCAAGGCCTTAAGGGACTTGCCTTGTCTCAGGTGACACTTCCGACTATGGACTTCTGAGTTAATGCTAAAATGAGTTAAAACTTTGGGAGACTGTTGGGAAGGCATGGTTGATTTTGAAACTTGAGGACATAAGATTTGAGAGGGGCCAGGGGCAGAATAAGGTTTTGTTGTGTCCTCACCTAAATCTCATCTTGAATTCCCATGTGTTTTGGGAAGGACCTGGTGGGAGGTAATTGAATCATGAAGGCAGATCTTTCCTGTGCTGATTTTTTTTTTTTTTTTTTTTTTTTTTTTTTTGACAGACTTTCGCCGCTCTTGTTGCCCAGGCTGGAGTGCAGTGGCGTGATGATCTTTGATCACTGCAACCTCTGCCTCCCAGGTTCAAGCAATATTCCTGCCTCAGTCTCCTGGGTAGCTGGGACTATAGGCACATGCCATCACACCAAGCAAATTTTTTGTTTTTTTAGTAGATACAGGGTTTCACTGTGTTAGCTAGGATGATCTACATATCCTGACCTCATGATCCACCTGCCTTGGCCTCCTAAAGTGATGGGATTACAGGTGTGGGCCACCATGCCCAAGCTCAATGGGAGTTTTCCTGCACAAGTTCTCTTTTCTTGTCTGCCACCATTGAGACATGCCTTTCAGCTTCTACCATGATTGTGAAGCCTCCCCAGCCAAGTGAAATTGTAAGTCCATTAAAACTCTTTCTGCATGTGGGTTGCCCAGGGTTGGGTATGTCTTTACCAGCAGTGTAAAAATGGACTAATACAAGGTCTTCCTACAATAGGTACCAACCCTCAAGTCTCTTATATGCCAGATGTTGCCCAAAGTGATTTTTCTATGTATCTCCAATATCAACTAGTGAAACAGGAGTTATCCCCTTTTTGAAGATAAAAATACTGAGATGCAGATTACCTGTCTTAGATCACAAGATCTGCCTTGGGGCAGAATTTTAAAGAAGGACTTTAATTTTTCCACTAAGCCAAGATGATTAATTTTGTCTTTCTTTTTTTCACTGAAAGACACATATTCCACCATCTTAAATTTCATTAATAGTTTTAGAATCCCATCTATTTATTAGTCGAGTATAGTTGTAAAAATAGTTTTTTAACCTTTTGTAAATAAAATTAATACATAAAATACATAATAATTAAGTATATATAGAAACTATATAGTTTCTTGGAGCCTCAGTTACCTTGAAAGGATTTTGACAAAACAAAAAAATTAAAATAATTTTATTTAAAAAACCTCCAAATTAGGGCATATTATCACCTTGATTTTTAATGTGTTCTATAACTTAATTATTTCAGTAAAAATAAAAATTGGAATTAAAACACTTATTGGAACTTAATCTATTGCAACATATTTATTAGCAAAACTACTAAGCACTGGTCGGTGATTGGGCACGAAGCACTAATACGCAGTGCTACTCAGTGAAATTCCTGAAAGGTGTATGATCAGCTTGAGTTATGTTAAGTCATTCTAGGAAGGTTTTCATTCATGTAAAAAATGGCAAATCTATCCCAATCTCCTGCCCTTTGCTCTACTAAACTTCCACACTTTTTACAGCCACAATACAATTGACCGATTTAGTATAATTAGGCTCATAGAAAACCAATTCATTTGAAAACCATGAATCCATGAGAAATACTAAGACATAATCAGACTTGACTCACTCCCAATTCATTTGCTTTGTGACGAAAGAGATCCTTAAAGGTAAACAATAAATGTTAGTTAGCTTTGGTTCAAGTAGGACATTTGATACTCAGAGAAAAATAATCAGGAAAGTGAATAAAGCAGTAGTCACATTTCTGAAGAATGAAGTCTGTGGATTGCAAGTGACAGGTTCAATTACTGGTCCATGGGCCACTGACACATCTGCCTTAAACTCTGAGGAATGGGCAGTGGAAAAAGGATGAATAACTCTCAAGATTTAGAGAAAATATGTAACCACTCAGGCAGAAAATTAGCAATTACATTTCGTGCCATCAGTAATAACTATTTCAACAAAGATCTTAGGTTAACGTCAGACTATGTGACAGTATATCAACTATTACACCTGTGTTCAACCAGCAACCACATCCCTCAGTGCGATACTGAGCTGTTTAGTTCAAATGTGGCTTGCTCAGTGATAAGCAAGATGGCTGACATCTGTTACAGAAGTATTCAAAGGCAATTTACTTCACAGTTTTGATGCTGACTGTTGTAAAAAGAAAAATTTTGTAAAATTTGGACAGTTGCAATGTGTTCAGGTGGTCTTTTGACTTTTTAGTAATAAAATTACTTTATTAAGATAAAATAGAAAATTATGTAAGTAGGTTAGTAAGAATTTTTCAGAGAAGAAATTTTCAGATTTAAAGTTAAATAAAATGTCAAATGTAATAAAACTATAAATTCATAATATTATTTTTGTGTTTCAGAGTAAAGGCATAAAGCTTAAAAATAGAAACCGAAGTGTATGAATCTATAATGAATTATCTTCTCTACATTTTTAATTTAAATCTGATTTGATGTTTTAGATATAGCCAATAAGGTTTTATATTTTAAATGTTTAGTTAAAAATAAAATGAGAATTATAATTGATTTCTTACCAATAAATAAGTACAACTAATTTAGCCCAGGAGCCCTACCATCTTAAAAATTTACAATCAGACATGTGCAATGAATAAAAATAAAACAAAGCTCCTGAACACGAGCAAATGGCTAATTATGAGATTATAATGTAACAATATCTATAAAAGTAATTCTAGGTGGAGTTAACAAATGGCTATATTTAGTCTCAAAAATGCATTGGAAAATAGCCTTTTCAGATACAACAAGATAAGATCTTACTTTTTATCATTAAGGTTCATGAGCCAAAAACAGTATATTGCCATGCTGGAAGTGACACTAGTTATAATTTTATAAAAATTATTTGTGTGAAAAAAAGGAAGCAAATTGAATTTCCTCAAATTAACTCATTAGATGATTTTTATTTTGCTCTGACATCAAATTTATATTAGTGATGTTTCAGACCTAAGATAAATTTTTTAACATATAGATTAAGCTATTCACATATGATATGCACTAATTTTTAAGTAATTAGTATAGCTGGTATTAGTTCAATGACATATGCAATATATATATCTATGTATAGTCATATATTTATGAATTATATATATATTTATAGGTTATATAGAATATATAATGTTTTACATAATATGTATTATATATATTTAATAATCAAAATATAATTGTTGGTTTACCTTTTAACATTGTGTGGGATGACAACAGATTATTGTGAAAGAGTTGATTGTTCTAAAAGGCCCTTCAAGATTGCCCTTGAAACCAGATAATCACCTTTTTGCTCATGTATGACTCTGTCTTGAATAATGGGACAAATACATACACACACACACACACACACACACACATAAATGATGATTAATGTGACAGTGATAGATAAAATAAAGCGCTATGCAAAGCACATTGTCTTATTCAATTTACATAATGAAGTATAAATGCAGATTTAGAAGTTATGTTGCCTTGCAAATTAGACATTTTCCTGAAAACTTGTTTGAACCAAACAATAGTAAATCACAGATATTTTACATTATCTAAAGAATCATTTTAGACAATGTAAAAAACACTTTTCCAAAGTGAAGGCTATTTTTATTTCCTCCAGAGTTAGTCTGGTAAATTCCAAATACATGTATTTATATTTATGTTCATATTCTTAACGCATTTACAACTAAATTTACTTTATAAAAACATATCCCTCCTGTATTAGGGTTCTCTAGAGGGACAGAACTAATAGGATAGGTGTATATATAAAGGGGTGTTTGTTAAGGAGTATTGACTCATGTGATCACAAGGTGAGGTCCCACAATAGACCGTTTTCAAGATGAGGAGTGAGGAAGTCAGTCCCAGTTCCAAATTTTCAAAAATAGGGAAGCCAACAGTGCAGCCATTAGTCTGTGGCAGAATGTCCAAGAATCTCAAAGCTGAAGAACTTGGAGTTCTATGTTCCAGGTCAGGAAGCATCTAGCACAGGAGAAAGATGGAGGCCAGAATACTCAGTCATTCCCACTTGCTTCTGACTGCTTTTTATTCTTGCCTCCGTGGCAGCCGATTAGGTTGTGCCCACAAGGTTACAGGTGGGTCTGCCTTTCCCAGTCCATTGACTCAAATGATAATCTCCTTTGGCAACACCCTCACAGACACACCCAGGAAAAATACTTTGCATCCTTCATTCCAAACAAGTTGATACTCAATATTAACCATCTCACCTTCTCCTCACTGAGAGGATACATCAGCACTCTTTTTATTAAGTATTTTTTCTCTAGGTAAAGAAGAGGAGAAAATAATAATAATGTAAGTTATTATTATTATTTCTTTTTCTTAAATTCAAGGCTTTATAACAGCAAAGTCTTCTTGTGAACTCAGAATCACCATGTCCGGTACTTTTCACCTGTGACACAACCTCTGTAATACTATAAATTGTTCAAACTTTATGCTCAAAACTTTCTCATTTCCCTTTTGGTTTTTTCTCCTTCCTACTCCTGATTTCCACAGTATTTCTGTCTCATCTTAATCCTATCAATGTCCAATTTCAAATGACTATAATGTTGGGACGGTTTGAGTGACTTCTTCTCATTAAGGTATAAATGATTGATTGATTCTTGTTCTGTCTTTTCCGGGGCATTTACATTTTAATAGGGAATAATTCTTTCCTTCATGGGGAAAAAGTTGTACAAGAGCGTCATTTCAAACTAGAGTAATAGGACAATGTGAAGGGAGCTTGGAATTGGAAAACCTTTCTTGTTCATTTTTCGCAAGGTCATATCCCGTTGCTCATTACTTTTTAACAGTTGAAAATTTTATCCTATATCTTAGATTCTAGTGTCTCCAAAGTTAGATTTACTCTTCACAAACTTAAATTTATTTTCTGGAAATAATTTAAACACAGTTGCAATCAAATTAACTCTCTCATATCACTAAGGTAACCTTGAATGTATAGCTGTCATAATATGGAAAGTATTTGAGGTTGGTGAAATCAAAAGCCAAAATAAAGCAAGCAAAAAATAGCATCAAACACAAATACATAAAGCCACAGAAAGTGCAGCAAGACAACCTAATCAGCCATCCTAGCAGTAATATTTATATACCTCCTAGCACTGTAGTAAATATTGTTTTATGCACATACACTATTCCTTCAGCTCCAAGGAGAGATGAGATTTCTAAGTACCCTTTTGCTGTACAACCCCAGTAAATAAAATGTACAGTACTCTTAAAACTATCCCAGAGAGACATGAAGATCACATCATAGGCATTCTTATTCTTTAAAACAATTTTTATGAATAATAAATCATACATAATTCTAGAGACAAGACATACACATAAAGCTTGTGAACAACTTGTTTGTCTCTCCATCACAAAGGACCACATTTAAATTCCATTATCTCACATATCACTACACCTTCATAATTTCATTTTCCATAAAAACCACAGCAGCCCCAGAGTAATTTTTAAAATTAAACAAGATAATATATGCTGGCTGAGTCTATGTATATTATCAGATTGATTTGAAATAGAAACTTTTAGTCTTCCACATAAAACTCCTAATATCTGAGGGAACATTTAAAAATTTAATGCAGTTTCACAAAGTTCAAGGAAGCTTTGGTCATAAACTAACACTAATTAAAGTTATTCTGCATGAAACTCTTGGGGCAGTGGAAAAACAAACTCACAACACAAAATTCCATATAATATAAACTAATAAACATTCATAAATATATTGTCTAGAATATAGATTCATATATGTATGAGTATTTTAATTACTGGTACCATTTGTAAAAAGTATTAATTTTTATACAGAACGGAGATTTGTATTTGATATAATCTTTTTGTAAAATTTGTTATTAATATTTAGACTCTAAACATAATTTAAATTGCTGTGCTGACTAGTGTGTAATAAAAATATCTATAAAAGTAATAAAACTATAAATCTAGTGTTTAGATTATAAACAGAAATTTTTCATTCTTTCAAATTTTCTTTATGGATTTGGAGTTATTTACCCATTTATAAAGGATGCCAAATATATTCAAATTCACTATGTCATGGTATATAGGTTTTCTAGTGAAATCTGAAGTTGCATTTACTTCTTCAAGAAAGTTAGGATGTATTCTTGGCTATTGCTTTAAAACAGAATGCCAAATGCTACATAAGAATCAAAATTACATTCTTAAATATTTTGGTTTTTGAAAATCTCCTTGAATAATGGTAATATTACTATATGAAGAGAATTATAATTTTTAATTTAGATATTTGAGTCTTTACTTTTAAAATAGACTTCCTTACAACTTCTGGAGAATAATTTATTTAATTTTGGAGAAAAACAGAAACATTAAAATACTCTCAGTTACTTCTCTCTGCCTTTCTCAATTTCCCATGGAAGTAATTAAAGACTGGAATTTTCTGACCTAATAATAAAACAGAATTTTTTTAGTTTAAAGAAATGTTATGGGAATTCTCTTCAGCATGTATGTCCATGTCAGAATAAGTGAGGAAGAGAGGGAATTAAAAATAATTATTTTCCCTTTTGCTGGAGGAAATTTTATTTAGAGAATGTCAAAAAGAGATTCTTTCTTCTTTGCCTAATGCACAACATGTTTTCAGCAATGTATTCAATTCTAATTTTATTTGAATTAGAATGCCATTAATGAGAAAAATAGCTGAACTGCTAACTCAAAGAAACAGAAACAGAGAGGTTAATCACGGTATATCTGCCTCAATTCGGTTTAACAATCGACAAAAATAAGTATTATCTGCTGAATATTTAACATAATTATGCTTTTCAGAAAATGTAAAAGTCTTTTTGAACAAAGCTTCATGTAAATGTAAGGAACAAGATTCATACTTAATATTCGTCAGAGCTTTTATAGCTGACTCCAGATATTATTTTAGCAATAGGTTTTCAAACACACTTTTTTTTTTTTTTTTGCTGGAAAACTAACTTTTTAAAAGCAATCTTCTAATCTTATTTTTATCTAGAATAACTTGTCAAATATTATGTTAAATGGGAAAATTAATATTATATGAGTAAAGAAAAATATAAAATACAGATCAAACTTTGTTGATGTTTGCTTAAGGAAATTTGGCTTTAATTAATGACTCATTTCCATTAAAAACATAACAGATCTTTTTCACTTTAAGATTATGACCAAAGTAAAACCCTGAAATGAAAATGAATACAAAAGGTAACTAGGATTTGAAGACCCAACAGAATAATTTTAAATTGTAACCATATTGATTGAAGTGAGTAGTTAATGTTTATTTTATTGAATCTATAATGTTAAAACTTATTTTGCTTTCCTTTTCCCTAGGCCTTATCTGAAATCTCAGAATAAAACTGATACCATTTGTTGCTTTCTCGCTAATTTTATTTTTTCACTTTTGAAACTGCAACTGGATTGTTATTAAGCGGTTTTCTAAATATGAAGGGCCTTACAAAGCATAAGATGATGGGTAGGCCTGAGCCTTTGTACTGGGATAGCCTTAATTCAAAACCCTCTCCAATATGTCCAGAACCAATATAAAGGGAAAACTTCTGTGAGGAATCCAACAGAAGAAATGCTGAAGTAAAGGGGCCTGCAATGTGGTGAAACTCAACAGGTGATACAAGCAGGGCGCAGTCTCCCTCCTCTAATTTGAGGACTATGGCAGGCCTAGGCGGATGGATCACTTGAGGTCAGCAGTTGGAGACCGCGCTGTGCAACATGATAAAACCCCGTCTCTAGTAAAAATTAAAAAAAAACAAATGAGCTGGGGGTGGTGGTGCATGACTGTATTCCCAGCTACTTGAGAGGCTGAAGTGGGAGGATCGCTTGAGCCTGGGAGGCAGAGGTTGCAGTGAACTGAGACTGCAGCACTGCACTCCAGCCTGAGCAACAGAACAAGATGGTCTCAAAAAAAAAAAACAAAAACAAAAAGACAGGATATATTGTAGAAAGCAGTATTAAATAAGTTTAAAAGTATTTAAGACTTTATATGTTTCTCTATGTAATTAATTGTATAAAGTAGATTTTAATACATATAGTTTTATAAGTATCACATTCCACTTATGGTGAAATTTTAGAGCCTTTTGATTTAATAGTTTTTTTTTTTTTAATCGGTTTCTGGTTTCAGGCAGTGTGATCAGAAAATTTTATAATTTTTATGTTTTATCTTGGAAAATTTATTGAGGTTTAAAATTAACATATATTTGATGAGAATTCACTGTGTCAAGCTTTTAATATTATCAATTTATATAACTTTTGAATTGTTATTTAAATATGCTACATTTGCATTAATAGTATTTAACGTACAGTTTGTAATTGCTGTTTTTAACTTTATCACTAATAGTCAATAAAAATGATGTAAAATCTACTACTTTTTAACAAAATAAATGCTGTTGCTACTTTTTTAAACTAAAGAATATAATTTACAATGGATGCATGAAAAAGCACACTCTAATTTTTAAAAGCCCCGTTTTTCTAAATTAATGTTTTGCCCTAAAATGTGGCTATGATTCAGTAGGGAGTATTCAGCTAGCACTCCTACAAATAAAGTGGAATAATACATCCATTAGGTAACTTATTTTAAGAATGAGACTTCCGGCAATGCATTATAGCCACTAAAAAGCAAATAATAAAGGGAACATCATACTTGCCCCAATCTCTGCCTTGTGATAATTTTTCGAGCATTAGAAATGTACCAGACCCCAAGTAGAGCACTGTCGTCCACTAAAGGAAGTTATGCAAATTCCATGTGAGAAAGACGGAGGAACAGCTAAGTGGTGGTTCTCAGCAGTCCTTGTGTGAAGTGTGGACTATGCATTTTCAGGGCAAGACTGTCCACGACTTACCAGAGAGCAGTTTCTTAGATTTAAGAACAGAACAGAGATACCAGAAGTTACGTAATAATGAGGACACTGGAAAACTAATTCAATCAGTGTGAAGTCTTTATACGCATCTTGTTAACACTTTGGTGGAGACAGAAGTTTGTACATTAGGAGTAATCCCATGCTAGATATCTCCTAACAAAATCTAAAACCAGAGCTTGAAGTTTGAGTCCCACCAAGTTAAAAGGGCTTCGAAAACTCATTAAGATTATAAGATCTGCTTTACCAAATCATAAAACCAAGTCTCCAAAAGTTCAAGTGTGATCAGTCTGCAATCTAATGCATATTAGAATGAAAATTACCTCTTCAGAGAAATAAAACAAAATCAAGATCTTCTACAACACATTCTTCAGGATGTCTGATTATAAGATGTGAAGATAGACAAGTAAATCTTCATACAAAAAAAAAAAAAAAACAAAATAAAACAAAAGGAATCCCCCCCAAAAAAAAAACACACACGAGATGATGCAAATTTTAGCTGTAACAGGTAACAAATTGTAGGTAAATAATGTAAATGTGTTCCGAGAATTAAAGGGACTCATATTCAAGGAATTGAAGAAAACTGTCATTGTAAGGTATAAATAGAGAATTTGGGGAAATAAGTGGAAATTTTAAAATAATAAATTCAAATTTTTTAAAAGTATATGAAAATTTAAACATAACTGTTTAGTCTTAGAAATAATAGAAAAAGTCAGTAATCTTTACTATAGAACATTAGAAATGAAGAAAAAAGGATGAAGAAAAAATTTAGAGACATTCAGGGAGTTAAAGAGGAATTGCATTATAAAAATGGCAAGGGAGAAGTATATTTTTTCAGATATGACTTTTTAAATTATCAAATACAACAGTCACACCTAGGTATGTCAAAGCTCAAACTTCTGAAGACTTATAATAAAAAAACTGGAAAATTTTAATGCAATTAGAATTTTAATTTCATATATAGAAGAGAAGCAATACAAATCATAGCTTATTTCTTATTAAAAACAATACAAAAAAGAAGATAATGGAGTGACATCCTTGAAGTACAAATATTGACCCAGAATTTTATACCCAGTGAAAATTGTCTTCACAAATGAGAGTGAAATAAAGAAATGTGAAGATGGAGAAAAGCTGTAAGAATTTATCTTTAGCAAACCTGCTCTGCAGGAAATGCCAAAAATGGTGTGTGTGTGTGTGTGTGTGTGTGTGTGTGTGTGTGTGTGTGTGTTTGACTGAAGGAAAATTATAGTTGATAGAAACGCTAATCCATAAGGGAAAAAAAGGAAAGATACTTTCTATGTGTAAGTGTGTGTGTAAAATGTAACAACAATATTTTAAAACATTAGGGACATGCAAATAGAATTTAACGTTTTAGTAGTATGTCTAGGCAATACTACTAACAATTTTCATAATTTTCTTGTGAGGATTTGGAAGATAATTTTGATGTGAGGATTTGGAAGAGTAAACTGAAATGTAAAAGTCTGAATTACTAGTGTAAAGTAAGTAGTATTAAATGTGAAAGACAAAGTGTGAGTATCATGTTTCTGTAGTGATGGATGACATGTAAATCAAATGAACAGGGACCATATTGAATCAAAATATACTTAGATAAGTGAAGGATAGATATCGTGAGCCCTGCTACATTAAATAAAGTAATGCAAAGGGATCCAGAAACTGGTATGCCTTGAAGGCAGACTAGTGAGTTAGGAAAACTCAACAGAAGCCAATTTGGTCATATTTTGCAGTAAGGTCAAAGTATATGTGTGCTTTGATCCTTTGATCAACTAATGTAACCTATGATATGTTCAGAAACTGGAAATATAATATGTTTTCAAAATTATTTATTAAACATTGTTAGAATTCACACAGGGACATATTCTAAATGTTCATCAGTAAGGAGTGATGCAATATATATGTTTTTCTGTATAAATCTGTGCAGTTATTTAATAAATGAGAACATTATTTAAGTCAGAATATGAAATGATATCAGCAAATATATTGTTAAGAGAAAAAAAGCAAATTTTGAAGTGGTATTTATTTTATGTCACATTTTTGTAAAAGGAGAAACAATGTAATTGTGTGTATATGTGTGCTTGCGCAAGTGTTCATTTTGTAAGCATTATTAATGGCTTAAATTAATAAGATTAAAATCATTAAGTTTTAATGAGGATTTGAATTATCTTAGAATTTATAAAATATAGCAATAAGATATAAACACATTTAATCTTCTTGAAAATATGGCTGTCCTTTTAGATTCATTTGCTCAGATGTCTCAACACAAAATTATAATTAAAAACTCAAAAAGTGGATGAAAATATACACATTTTACTTTATGTGTGCCACTCATTCCATTTAGTTTATGCTAAAAGAAATATTGTGTTAAAAGTTTTTATAGCACCATGAGACCATATTGAATAAAAGGACTATATATATATATATATATATATTCATTTTTATACTTTAATTTCTGGGGTACATGTGCAGAACGTGCAGGTTTGTTATATAGTTATACACATGCCATGGTGGTTTGCTGCATCCATCACTCCATCATCTACATTACGTATCTCTCCTAATGCTATCCCTCCCTCAGGCCCCCACCAACTGACAGGCCCCAGTATGTGATGTTCCCCTCCCTGTGTCCATGTGTTCCCATTGTTCAACACCCACTTATGAGTGAGAACGTGTGGCATTTGTTTCTCTGTTCTTGTGTTAGTTTGCTGAGAATGATGGTTTCCAGCTCCATCCATGTCCTTGCAAGGAACATTAACTCATCCTTTTTTATGGCTGCATAGTATTCCATGGGGTGTATGTGCCACATTTTCTTTATCCAGTCTATCACTGATGGGCATTTGGGTTGGTTCTAAGTCTGCTATTGTGAACAGTGCTGCTATAAACATACATGTACATGTGTCTTTATAATAGAATGATTTATAACCCTTTGGATATATACCCAGTAGGAATTGCTGGGTAAAATGGAATTTCAAGTTCTAGATCCTTGAGGAATCGCCACACTGTACTCTGCAATGGTTGAACTAATTTACACTCCCACCAATAGTGTAAAATCATTCCTATTTCTCCACACCCTCTCTGGCATCTTTTGTTTCCTGATTTTTAATGATTGCTATTCTAACTGGTATGAGATGGTATCTCATTGTGGTTTTGATTTGCATTTCTCTAATGAGCTATTTTCATATGTTTGTTAGCTGCATAAATGTCTCCTTTTCAGAAGTGTCTGTTCATATCCTTTGCCCACTTTTTGATGGGGTTATTTGTGTGTGTGTGTGTGTGTGTGTGTGTGTGTGTGTGTGTGTGGTTTTTTTTTTCCCTGTAAATTTGTTTAAGTTCTTTGTAGATTCTGGATAGTAGCCCTTTGTCAGATGGGTTGATTGCAAAAATTTTCTCCCATTCTGTTGGTTGCCTGTTCACTCTAATGATAGTTTTTTTTGCTGCGCAGAAGCTATTAAGTTTAATTAGATCCTATTTGTCTTTTATGGCTTTTGTTCCCACTGCTTTTGGTGTTTTAGTCATGAAGTCCTTGCCCATGCCATGTCCTCAGTGGTATTGCGTAGGTTTTCTTCCAGGGTTTTTATGTTTTTGGTGCTGTATATAACACTATATTTGTGTATGTCCTGCCTGTAATCATTGGCATAGATGAGAGAACCAAAAAGACAAGCCATTTCACGGCTAATGTGACTCAAGGGAAAGAAAATTAGAAAAACACAAGTGCCAAATAGTTTCTAAATAAGATTCAAAAGTAAAATGTTAAAAAGTTAAGTAAAATATGTAATCTGAGTCACTCCTCACAATACCACGGGCTTGATTCTAAATTAATTTGCATTTAGACATAAATATAAAAAAGAAGTAAAGAAATATAAAGGTCAAGGCAATGGAAGAAATTCTCAATAGCTGACTGATGACTATTCAAGTCTATTGGGGAGTTGGTGGAAAAGTGCTTGTTTAGCAACATAGTAAATTAATCCTATTTTTATTTGCCCATTAGATTACATATCAAGTATCTATAAATAGAATATATAAAGCAGAAGGTAAGCTCACAAAATGGACTACATAAATCATTTTGAATTAACAAAGAATTCAGGAAAGATAATCCTCTTTTCAAACTTTTGAAACAGGAAATCATAACAATAACAACAGCAATAACAACTATAAACCCAACCCCCCAGCCCAATCCAACTCCCTCACAACACAGTAGTATTCTTTAAATGTTAGCCTTGATTATCTACTATTAAATAAATCTCAATGGTCACCCCAAAATTGTAAAGACACTTAAAATTATTGAGGGAAGATGTTCTTTTTCCAGGGTCCAAAAGGGGGTATAATTTTAAAGCAAGAATTTCCCAGTGCCACGCCCCCTCTCATCTCTCTCCATCCGGGGAGATTTAATGGTTTGAGGGCTCAGGAAGAAACAAAAAGTCAATCACTCCAGCTGAAGTTCTAAGGAATTCCTTTCATTGGCCAGGGGTCTTAGAGAAGGTGGGATTCCTCCCAGGTTAAAAGTCCCCTTCTTCCACAACCCTTCAGACTTCATGTTTGAGTCCCCTTCCACAAACACTCCCTTTGTGAAAGCCATCTTTCTCTCTCCTGGATTTTCCCTCTGGAGTCCCCTTCCACACTCTCTCCTGGAAGCTTATCTCCTCCTCCTAAACTCCATCTCTCTCTATTCCCTAACACTCTTGTGGAAGCTGCCTTCCTCTCCTGAATTCCATCTTTCTGGATTCTCTCACTCAAGAGTGAGAGTTAGTTGTTTTTTTTCTCTCTCCTTCTCCTGTTTCTCTCTCTCTCTTTAAATAAATCACTTTCTACAAACACTTTTGAGTCCAGCATTTACTGCGCACTGTGCTGTGGTCCCCTCTCATTCTTGAGAGGGCAGGAGACCAAAAACCTAGAGAAACATCCTCTCAGGAGAGCTGAGGGCACCCTGAACCCCTGAACCTCAATATTACAGTATCATTAAAATAATGCTATTAGGCTGAAAGACTAAGGGTCACTAGAGTAATTCTCAGAAATAAGAATAATTAGAAGAAATTAGGAGACTTTCGCTCTTTTAACTGGTAGTATTTGCAAAGTAGGGAATATGATAAATTACCACTCTTTATTATACTCAACCAACTCATAAAATGGTTGTATTTTTAAACAAAAATTCCTTTTAAAATTTATTCCAAGAAGTCACTTTTCTGCAGATGCATGTATAGAAGTTGTATATGTTTTTAAAAAGAGAACATTTAACATGAAATCGTTAAATTGAAAGACACCACCTTTGATATCATCGCCCTTTAAGTGGATGTTTTGTTAAGTGTTCCAGAAACAGTTCCTATTTCAGCAGAGTAAAAATCAGTTCCCATTTCAGCAGAGTTAAACATAGGTTAAAAATTAAATATTTGGAATAAAGATATAAATCTGAGCATTTTATTATTCTGATAAAACTGAATTTTAAAAGCACTGTTTTGGGACCCAGAAAGATCCGAAAACAAGTCTCAGTTATAGTATATAGGTTTGGATATACAGTTAATTAAAGTTAGATTTTCTAAGAACCACTGATCTCTAAAATGAAGATATTATATATCATATAATTATAATAAGGAATCAATAAGATAATGTATTGCTACAGAAAAACATTAAGTGGATTAAAATTAGAAAATTCATGCCTAAAGAACAAAAACATTTTGTGCCCTTGACTGTTTTATTCAACGTATTCTTCAATCATTTGGTAAAACCATAATAGCAATGTTTAGAACATCTGAAGTGTACAGCAAAGTAGAATAATGGGTAATATGTTTGATAGTAAAAGGATGCCTTAAAATAAGTTGATATATTAAGTTATGGTATAGTCTGCACACAACTATGATATATTTAAAATGGGTAAATATAAAAAGGCAGTCTATTCAGGAAGAAAATATATATTGAAAAAGCAAATTTTAGCATATAACAGCTTAATAAAAATATGACAACTTAATAAATCAACTTAAATGTCTTTAGAGTAAATCAATTTTAGTACTTTTTGGCTTTCTTTTAAAAATTACAGTATATCAAGTGGCAATAATACAAATATGGTGATACAGGATTTCATAGCTCTTAGGATGGATTTCTTTGTAAACACTCCGTGAGTCAATGATTTAGATGCCACTGTTTATTTGCCAGGTAATCCAAGAAATTAGAGCTAATAAAATTGAGAATTTGAGAACAGTATAAGAAAAACCCACCAAAGATAATAATGATTGGGTTACAATATTGGGCAATAAATAGACCCTCAAATTTTTTTCATCAGAAAGAGGATGAAATAGTTATCTACAAACATTCATTCCCTGTTGCTTAACTCCTTTGAACTTCTAGGTTTCACTTCATACAGCTAACTGGCATTGAGCCTCTGATAAGAAAGAACATAGGGACTTTGCTATATTCATTTAATGTGGGACTACAAAAAGGATACCAGGAATTTTCCACCATACCTGTACTAAAAGTGGCTTAAGGGGATAAGGCTGTTGTGTCACAAGTATCTATTAAACTTACCTTTCTTCATTGGTTTGTACTATTCATTCAACATGTGATTAACATCTTAGACATCTAAGTCACTTTGACTGACTAATAGTAATTCATTCAAAGTTGGACTAATTCAAGAAAAGTACCCTAGATATGGACCAAATTTTAAAAAGAAATGGTTGAAGGAAATAAAAATGTTAGGCCTAGATATGATAATGCTTAGGGAAAACATAATAGAAGTCTTTAAGTATTTGAAAGTTTTCATGTGAAAGATAAGAGTGCATCATCCTGAGTAGTTAAAACTTTAGAGTTTAGGCAAATGTGTAGACATTAAATAAATATAGATTAAGTGTAAATTAGGAAAGACTGCACTATGAAATCTGTATAATAATATACTGAGTTGTAGTTAGGGTTAATACATGCCCAATTATGTGGAGATGTTCAAACAGAGATTAATTGAACCCTTATATGTTAGAAATGTTTCAGACCAGAATCAATAATCATAGAGGTGATTAAACAGATCTCTGGTATAAATCCCTTTCAAACATAGTATTATATAATTCTATAAATGTCAGAGTGAACTTATTTATTAATTGTTTTATTCAGGCATATTTATTAAGAATTATACAAGTCATTGGGTGTCCACAATAAAACAAATTTGTTGAATGGTAGTAGATATTTAATATAATAAGTATAGTGCTATAAGTTCTATGAAGAAAAATAAAATACGGTCAGGTAAAATACTGACAGGACAGATGGTCTGGATTTATTTAAAATTAATAAAGTCTTTAAACAAGAAGACAGCACTTAAACTGAGATCTGAAGGAAAGGAACAGGAATCAGCCATGAGACTGGTTGTTTAACTTTAGAGTACAGCATAGCCTACAATTCAGGGTTAAGTATGTCAAGATTTCTTGTATATGAATATATATTTTTGTCAGCATATCCAACACTCAACCATAAAACATTCATGCTAATTACTAGAGTAATTACCTTTCATTCCAATGTAAAATCATCTAGAGGGCAAAACTTAATAGCAATAGAACACATCCTGAATAAAGTATACTGAATGGATTAAAAGAGTAAAAAGGTTCTATCAAGGATATTAGACATTTTCAAGGAAAATAATGTATTGAGGCACTATTTGCATTTTATATCAATTAAGTCTCTTGAAAACATTATATATAATAAAGCATCTACTAATGAGTATCTTCAGAATTAAATCAACAATAATAACAATAATAGTGGAAGTCTGGGACTACATTGGATTGGTTCCAGGATACTGTTGGAGCACATTGAAGAGGGTATGAAGAAAAATTAACTGTACTAGCCTCCTTGGTTTTCCAAGACAAGACAACACAGCTCTGCCAAGAAAACCCCCTCAGCCTACAATTTCTCCCATGGGGAAAGTGAGAACACACTAAGTAAGCTTCCAGCTTTCCCAGCATGTGAGCCACCGCCCAAAGGTTTACCTCTTTGTTATTCTAAACAGATAAGAGAAAATCAGCAGGGCTGAGTGTCTGGGAGAGTCTAGGAGTAGAGATTCACAGTAATTAGGGCTTAAATTTTAACAAAGTGATGTATCTTCTACTCATTACTTTACAGATTCTATCAGGAAGTCCATCCACAAGCCACATGGGATGCTTTAATCGCTAATCTTCCAACTAGCACAAAGGCACCTCACTGCTTCTTGCACCTCACCGTGTACCCCATAGCCAACTCTCAACATGCATTTCCCAGCTGACAATTGTGAGCATTTGAAGATCACTTACATATATACACAGAAACTGTACCCTGTGGGTTTGGGAAGAGGCACACAAACTGCAGTATTTCAGGGCGCCACTCTAGAGACAACAAACAGGAGACTTTTAGCAACCAGGCTGGCTTTGTGGAATTGAGAAAATTCTTAGTAACCTGAGAATTCCTCCGGGAAGAATAAGGGTGGAAGGGGCACATCCATAGCAAAGGCTTGAAGGAACATCTCAATTTCTAACCAGCTTGACTGGTGAAAGTATTTCTTCTCTCTTCTTTTTTTTTTTTTTCAACATGGATGAATCTGAAATTTATTATGCTATGTGAAAAAAACCAGACTCAGTATTCCACTTATTTGACATTCTGAAAAGTCAAAACTGTAGAGGCAGAAAAGTGGTCAGTGGTTGTCTTTGGGTAGAAGGAAGAGCTAACCACATAGAGTCAGCATGAGTGAAATTTTTGGGAGTGATGGAATTGCTGTGCCTTGATTGTCATGGTGGTTAGTCAAGCTTATGTGTTTGTCAAAATTCAGAACAATACACAAAAAAGGGATTAATTTCCCTGTATGTAAATGATACCCCAACAGAATTTTTTAAAACAGGGAAATTTTTAATATGTTCCAATAAAAAGTGTTACAATTGATTCAAACTATAAGTTTATTTTCTCTGTGTGTGTGTGTGTGTGTGTGTGTGTGCTTTCTTTTACTTTTATTTTTATTATTTTTTTATTGTAATTTGAGCTCTAGGTTATGTGCTCTTCCTGCATCCTGCAGAATTGTTGCATATATAGATACATGCCATGATGGTGTGCTGTCTCCATCCCCCACCACTTCAGCAGACATTTGTTGTCTACATCAGACATTTCTCCCTGTGTTTTCCATCAGACATTTGTTGCCTACATCATTTTTCCCTGTGTTTTCCCTCCCTGTCCTCCCTGCCTCTGCCACTGTCCCTCCCCTCCTTTCCCCTCCCCCTCCACCCAGCCCTGAGAGTGTTGGTCCCTTCCCTGTGCCCAGGTGTTCTCACTGTTCATCACCTGCCTATTAGTGAAAACATGTGATGTTTGGTTTTCTGTTCTTGCGTCAGTTGGCTGAGAATGATGGTTTCTAGATTCATCCATGTCCTACAAAGGACATGAACTAGTGGTTTTTTATGCATAGTATTCCATGATGTAGATATGCCACATTTTCTTTGTCCAGTCTATCATTGATGGGTATTTGGGTTGGTTCTAGGTCTTCGTTATCTTAAACAGCACCACAACAAACATACATGTGCATGTGTCTTTATAATAGAGTGATTCATAATCTATTGGATATATACCCAATAATAGGATTGCTGGGTCAAAGAATTTCTATTTCTAGGTCCTTGAGGGATCACCACACTGTCTTGCACAATGGTTGAATTGATTTACACACCCACCAACAGTGTAAGTGTTTCTTTTAGGCCACATCCTCTTCAGCATCTGTTGTCTCCAGATTTTTTTAATGGTCACCATTCTAAATGGCATGAGATGATATCTTAATATGGTTTTGATTTGCGTTTCTCTAATGACCAATGATGATGAGCATTTTTTAGTATGTTTGTGGGCCACTTCATATCCTTTGCCCACTTTTGAATCAGTTTGTTTGTGTGTGTGTGTGTGTGTTTTTCTTGTAAATCTGCATTAGTTCTTTGTAGAATCTGGATATTTGTCAGATGGGGAGATGGCAAAAATATTTTCCCATTTTGTTGGTTGTGGGTTCATTCTAACAATTGTTTCTTTTGCTGTGCAGAAGCTCTTAAGTTTATATCAATAAGTAAAACTAGAAGAAGTGATTGCTTCTTCAAATGTGAATACAGCAATACAAGGAACCAACAAACATACAAGAAAACAATGAATCATAACATCATCAAAGGAACACAATGACTTTCCAGCAACCAGTCCATAGAAAGAGTATCTGTGAATTGCCGGACAAATAATTCAAAATAAAAATGTTAAGGAATCTTAGCAGGCTACAAGAGAAGGTAGATAGACAACCTTGGTCAGGAAAAGAATATATGAGCAAAAATAGAAATTCAACAATAAAATAATAAAAATCATAAAATAGAAACAAACATTCTGAAGCACAATAAAGCAATGAGTAAAACAAAAGAGCTTCAAAACAATTTTGATCAAGCAGAATGAATAATTTGTGAACTTGAACACAAGTTACTTGAAATTGCCTAATCATAGAAGAAAAAGAAATAAAGAATAATAATAAAGTTTATGAGAATTTTAAGACATCATCAAGATAACTATGTTTTAGATTAGAATCGCATCAGAGGGCCAGGCGCGGTTGCTTATACCTCTAATCCCAGCACTTTGGGAGGCTGAGGCGGGTGGATCACGAGGTCAAGAGATCGAGACCATCCTGGTCAACATGGTGAAACCCCGTCTCTACTAAAATTACAAAAAATTAGCTGGGCATGGTGGTGTGTGCCTGTAATCCCAGCTACTCAGGAGGCTGAGGCAGGAGAATTGCCTGAACCCAGGAGGCGGAGGTTGCGGTGAGCCGAGATCACGCCATTGTACTCCAGCCTGGGTAACAAGAGTGAAACTCCATCTAAAAAAAAAAAAAAAAAAAAAAAAAAGATATTAACTATGTTTTAGACCAAATGGATATATACAAAACATTTCATTCAACAGCAACAAAATATACATTCTTCTAAAGTGTGCACAGTACATTCTCCATAATAGAGTACAAGTTACAACACAAAACCAGTCAAAAAAATTAAGAAAATCGAAATCATTAAGTATTGTTTGATCCAATCACAATGATCTGAAACTAAATATCATTATAGGACAAAAATAAAAAAAGTTAAAAACATGTGGAAATTAACAGATTCATAAACAACCAATGACTCAAAGAGGAAATCAAAAGGAAAATTTTAAAATATCTTGAGAAAAGCAATGGAAATACAATGTACCATATCTTATTGGGTATAGTAAAATCAATTCTAAGAGAAAAGTATATAATGATAGACAACAGCATTAAAAAAAATCTTCTGAAATAAGCAACAATACACCTCAAGAAACTAAAGCAAAAAAGGAGAAGCTATATCCAAAGTTAGTAAGAGGAAAGAAAGAATAAACATTGGAGCAGAAACAAATGCAATAGAGACTAGAAAAAGAGTAGAAAGATAAACGAAACTCAGTTAATTTTTTTTAAAAGCAACTTAAATTGATAAGTATTTAGCTGGTAAGTAAGAAAGGAAGAGAGCAGACTGAAATAAAATCAAATGAAAGGGGAGGCATTACAACTGATGCCACAGAAATACACAAGATCGTACGAAACCTCTTAGTACAATTATACATCTACAAAGTAGATACTTCAGGAGAAAAAGGATAAATTCCTAGGAACATACAACGCACCAATGTCGTGGACCGTCCGGGACGAGCTTAAGTTGACCCGTGGTGAGTTTTAAACTAGGGCGAATCCAGTTAATATCACCCAAAAACTTTTGGAAATCATGTAAAGTCTTAAGATTACCTGTGGACAAAAGTGGAGTTTTAAAGGAGACCTGGTTAGACTCAATGAGTCTTCCAAGATAATGGTAAGGAGTAACAGTTTGAACTTTGTCTGGAGCAATGATAAGATTAGCTCTATTAAGACAATATTTTAGGAGTTCATATGCCTGAAATAAAAGAGACTGCGAAGGGGCAGCCAGCAACAAATCATCCATATAATGCAATAGCAGAGCATCAGGAAAGTCCTGACGTACTGGGTAAATGACCTTGGCAACATAGGATTGACATAAAGTAGGACTATTTGCCATTCCCTGTGGGAGAACGACCCATCCATATCTATCATAAGGCCTCTCAAAATTGGTAGATGGAATGCTAAAGGCAAAACGTTTGCAATCAGCCAGAGCCAGAGGGATGGTGAAAAAGCAGTCTTTTAAATCAGTAACTATAAGATGCCACTCCTGTGGCACAACAACAGGAGAGGGCAAGCCTGGTTGTAAGGGCCCCATAATTTCCATGGTTTCATTAACTTTCCTTAAGTCCTGTAATAGTCTCCATTTACCAGAACATTTTTTAATGACAAAAATAGGAGAATTCCAAGGGCTATTGGTAGGCCGAATATGACCCGCATCAAGCTGTTCCTGAACCAACTCTTGAGCGGCAGAAATCTTTATTTTATTTTATTTTATTTTTTGAGACGGAGTTTCGCTCTTGTTACCCAGGCTGGAGTGCAATGGCGCGATTTCAGCTCACCGCAACCTCCGCCTCCTGGGTTCAGGCAATTCTCCTGCCTCAGCCTCCTGAGTAGCTGGAATTACAGGCACGTGCCACCATGCCCAGCTAATTTTTTTGTTTTTTTTTTTAGTAGAGACGGGGTTTCACCATGTTGACCAGGATGGTCTCTATCTCTCGACCTCGTGATCCACCCGCCTTGGCCTCCCAACGTGCTGGGATTACAGGCTTGAGCCACCGCGCCCGGCGAGTGGCAGAAATCTCTTTTTGAGACAAGAACCATTGCTCTACCCAAACTGGGGAATCAGATTTCCAGTAAATAGGATCAGCATGGGCATCGGGAGAATCAGTGATCCTTAGGAAAAATACCCTAAACCTCGTTTGTCATATTTTGGAGAAGGAGAAATAGGCTCCGGTACTCCCTGTAAATTTTTACCTAAGCCTTTTCCTTCTTGGTAACCTTGTCTTTTCATAATCTGCCAAGCAAAATTTCCAATAGTAAGTTTTGCTTCCATCGCTTCTAAAACATCTCGACCCCACAAATTAAACAGGAGTCCTGGAAGGATATAAGGACGAAAATATCCCTCATGTCCCTAAGCATCAGTCCACTTTAATAAATTAGTAGATTGTTCAGGATTATTACTCATTCCAATTCCTTGTAAAGAAGTCATAGAAGGTGAAGAAGGCCACTGTAAAGGCCAGCGATTAGATGAAATAACAGAAATATCAACTCTAGCATCTAGCAGACCCTTAAAAGGCTTGCTAGCAATCCATATAGTCAATTCAGGGTGAGAAGCAGTAATAGACTGCACCCAATAAGCGTGATTTGAGGATCCAACAGCAGAGCGACCTTGAGTCTCAGTGGAAAGGGGATTGCCTGTAGAGGTATTCACAGGTATGACAAGAAGCTGCGCTATAGGCTTATCGGGAGTTAGAGTAAATATTCCACGAGGTGCCCAAACAATAACTAATTTTTCTAAAAGACTAGATTTACTGAGGACTTGAAGCAACAACCTTGCAGTTGCAGGCCTCACACTTTAATGAGCTAACAAGTCACTTGTATTACAAAGAGTTAGAAAGCTTTTCTTAAATTGTATTTTGGATGCAAATTTGGCCACCTGAGGTGGTGTAGCTTGCCTGAGAGCTGAGCGGGCGGGGCTTGCAGTCAGCAGAGAAAGGAAAAAAAAAAAAAATGTCAGTTTAAAACTGAGCTAGCCGTTTCTGGGCCTTTGGCCCCGCTGCGAGTACCCCCGCCCCAATCATGCGGAGGCAAAGCTTCTGTGGTCAAATTTTCTGAGAGAGAAACAGATGGACAAACACATTCACAAAGCTTTCTCCAAACAGCAGTCAATACAACAGTTTGAGGTAGATTATTACCTTGAAAGCAAAACTGATTAATCTTTTCTCCATTAAGTCCCCAAGCTTTTTTATCCAAACTTTCACCTTCAGGGATCCAGGAACACAATTCACGAACAACTTGCAAAAATTTCTGTACATGACTAAACTTTACATCACCACCTCTAGTCTTAATCATAAAATGTATAAACAACTTATATTCCTTAGACTCTAAATGCCCCATGTTTTACTCCAGACTGAAAACTTGAAAATCAACACTTGCATATACACGATTAAGAAAACAACTCAGAAACTTAACTGCTGCAGCCTCACTCCTTAATTGATGCACGTCACTGTAATCCCTCGTGTCCAGGCCCCGTGTCGTGGTCGCCAGATGTCGTGGACCGTCCGGGACGGGTAGGCACATCTGCCCGGGGTGTCTCGACCTGCAAGAGGGTCCCAATACTTGGAAGAGGGAGTGCGCCTGGAAAAATAATAAAGACAGAGAGAGAGAAAGCGAGGCGTCTGGAGAGCTGCTAGGCTGTGCCTAAACAGCAAATTTTATTTTTCAAAGGCCAGGAATAAATACACTTTCTTGGCTCTGGTTTATGTCATAGCAAGAGGAAATGCAAATGTATGCCCCACAGGGCCTATACAATAGAGAAGTCAGATATGCAATCAGTGGTTGTAAAAAGTAACAGAATTTCCTGTAATCACAAAGCTTGTTTGCATCCAAACATTATTCACAAAGCTTGTTTACATCCAAACATTATTCACAAAGCTTGTTTACATCCAAACATTATTCCTCCTGGCTGCGGGTATCTCTGGTTTGACCTTGTTTTAGAACTGAGATGTGAAAAGTTTTTCTGGTTTTGCTCATCAGAATATCTTTTAGTTGGATTCTCCTTTGTCTACTCCTGACTCAACTTAACTCAACTTCCCCATTCAGGAGTCTCTGAGTCAGGAATCAAAGCCATCCCTTATGGTGGCATTTTGCTTTGCAAATATCGACAGTTAAACCATTATCTAGGGTACAAGGCAGTCAGGTAAGGTTTAAGGCTTATTCTTAAAGAGTCATAAAAAGGTTAAAAGCAGGAACTGGTTGCCGGCAGGGGGTCACTCGGTCTAGCAGCAACGCATAGTTTAAGGCCCAAACGATATTGTGGTTGATATTAGAAACTGATCATTCATCTTTAAGTTCCTATATTTCCAGATAGCTCAACTGCCTCCAGTAGGAAACTGTGTTTGGGATCAAACTCACCGTATAGTGAGACTCACGCCTTTTGGGGGTCTCACACGGGAATGTTCCCCACACACCAAGATTAAATAATGAAGAAATTTAAATGTTACAGACCTACAGCAAGTACGGAAATTGAATCTGTAATCAAAAATCTTGAAAACAACGAAAAGCCCAAGACCAGGTGGCATCACTACTGTATTCAACCAAACATTTAAAAAATAATTAATACGAATCCTTCTCAAACTCTTCCAAAAAATTTAAAGAGAAGAAAACATTTCAAACTTATTTAAAAGGCTAGAATAACTCTGGCAGCAAAGCTAAAAAAAGACACTGCAAAGAAATTCATGCCACTATCCATGATAACTATAAACACAAAAATACTCAACAAAATACAAGGAAACCAAATTCAGTAGAACATTGAAAGAATATACATTAAGATCGATTGTGATTTATCACTGAGATTCAAAGATGGTTGAACATAAACAAATCAATAAATGTGTTTTAAACTACTTTAACAGAGTGAGGAATAAAAATCACAGTCTTCTCAACAATTGCATAAAAATATGACAGAATTTAATATCCCTTTATGATTAAAAAACCTCAATTAATTAGGTACAAGAGAAATGTCTCTCAACACAATAAAAGCCACATATGACAAGCTCACAGATAACTAGGGAAAAGGTTTAAGCTTTTCAGCTAGAATCAGAAACAAGACAAGACACTCTCACCACTTCTATTCAACATAGTACTGAACATCCCAGACAGACCAGTTAGGCAAGAAAAAGAAATAACAGATATCCAGATTGGAAGGGAAGAAATAAAATTGTGTCTGTTTGCTGATGACATGATCCTATATGGAAAAGCCTAAAACCTCCACGAAAAACTGTTAGAACGGATAAATGAACATCATTAAAGTTGCAGTATACAAAATCAACATACAAAACTCAGTTGTGCTTATAAACAATAATAGCAGGCTATCTAAAAATAAGAAAGTATTCCCATATATAATGGCCTCAAAATTAATTTGGAATTAATTTTACCAAGGAGATGAGAGATCTGTACACTAAAATCTAAAACATTATTGAAAAAAATGAAGACAGAAATAAAAAGAAAAATAAACCATGTCCATAATCTAGAAGAATATGTTAAAATATTCATACTATCCAAAGTGATCTACAGAGTCAATCTAATCCCTATCAAAATTCCAATAGCATTTTCCCCAGATATAGAGAAAACAATGTTAGAATTTGCATGAAACAACAAAATACCATAAATAGGTAATGCAATCTTGAGAAAGAACATAACATTATTCCTTTTTATTTTATATTTTACTACAGTTATAGTATCAAATCACTATGTCGTGAGCACAAAAGCCAGACATACAGACAAATGAAACAGATTATAGAGCCCAGAAAGAAACCAACACATATACGAGCAACAAATCTTTGACAAAGGTGCTAGGAAAGAATAGTCTCTTCAGTAAAAGGTGTAGGGAAAACTGGAAATCCAAATGCAAAGGATTGCACTCATATCTTACACCATACATGAAAATAAACTCAAAATGGATTAAAGATTACACATAAGACCTGAAACCATAAACTCCAAGACAGATATATTTAAAAAAAACTTATTTGATGCTGGTCTTGGTAATTATTTTTAGCTATGATACCAAAAATACAGGCAACAAAAGCAGAAACAGACAAAAGGAATTGCATTAAACTAAAAATCTTCTGCATTGCAAGGGAAATCATCAACATATTAAAAGACAAAATGGGAAGAAATTATTTGGAAACTACAGTAAGCAGTCTCTATACAAAACATGTAAGAAACTTACACAATTCAATACCACAAATACGAATAACCTGATCTTAAAATGGACAGAGGACTTGAAAAGACGTTTTCCCAAAGACATACAAATAGCCAAGAGGTATATGAGTGCTCAATATCACTAATCATCAAGGAAATACAAATTTAGATTACAATAAGATAACACTTCATCCTCATTAGGATGGCTGTTGTCAAAAAATCAAAAGACAAGCCTTGGCATGGTAGTGTAGAAAGGAAATCCTATACATTGGTGGAAGTATAAATCACTACAGCTATTATAGAAAACAAATGACATTTCTTCAAAAAAATTAAAGATAGAGCTACCATATGACCTAGCAGTCCCATCATTCGATATATAGGGAAAGATAAAATCACTGTCTTAAAAATATCTGCACTCTTTTTCAATGGAGTGGAATTCATGATAGCAAATATGTAGAAACTACCTGTGTCCATTGATGAATGAATAAATTTTAAAATGAAATAGGTATGTGTGCATATGTGCATATACATACACAAAGAATAGATTATTATTTCCCTTTAAAAAGAAGGAATTCCTACCATTTGTGACAACATGTATGAACCTGGAGGATGTTACACTGAGTGAAATAAACCAAACTCAGGAAGACCAACACTGCATGATACCATTCATATGTCTCAAAAACAGAGAGTAGAATGGTGGTTGCCTGGTGATGGGTGTAACCAGGAGAATTTAGTCATAAGGCACAAATTTGAATTATAAAAGAAATAAGCTCTGGAGATCTAGGGTACAGCATTGTGACTCTTGTGTACAGCATTCTGACTCTAGCTAATAATCATGTATTGTATACTGGAAATTTGCTGATAGTAAACCTTAGGTGTGCTCACCGCACACATGCAAGAGTAACTATGTGAGGTTGCTCCGGCCTGCAGAGCAACAGACAGGAACCCGGGCAAACCTATCGTGGATGAGAAGGGATGGGACAAGAGGCGCGAAGAATGGCAGCAAGACAAAAGTTCTGATCAAGCTGCAAAATTTATTTCAAAATGGGTTCCTTATATAGAGAGGGGAGAGGGGAGGGGAAAGTGGCTCTGATAGGTTGAAAAGCGAGTGCTCAGCTTGTGATCAGCAATCCCATTGGTGCAGCCGCACGTGATCAGCAATCCCATTGGTGCAGCCGCACGTGATCAGCGATCCCATTGGTGCAGCCGTGCGTGATCTTTGGTGGCCCGCCACCACGTCCGTGGTATGCTTCTGGCGGGAGGCTGATGCAATCTTTTGCTTTGATTGCAGCAGCTTAGCCTGGGTTCCCAACATCTCCTCCCTTTTTCTTTTAAAAAGGGGGCGGACCTTAACCAGCTAGGGGAGGTAGAGGCTGTGCTCCTCCTGAGCCTTGATCTTTAGGCTTGTAGGTACCTTTTGGGGAGGAGAGGACTTTTGGGTACCAACCTCTATGCAAGCCAGCTTACCTCTCAGGAGACTCGACAATAGCCTTAGTAAGGCTTCTCCTTGCAGTGCTTTGCCTTGCACCTAGCGGTGTCCATTACCTTTGTAAAGCATAGTGTCGAGCGGTATGCTGCTCCCGTAGGAGGGGAAACCGGCTACAGCTTGTTATTTTCTAGATCACGCGTTGCTAGTTGGTGATAGTGGATTTGTATAGGCTTTCCCAGTATGGAATTAAGCTGATCCTTAATTAATGCTGTCACTCGTCTTAGGATCCAGGGGGCAAAGGAAAAGAATAGGATGATAGCGAATAAGGGTCCAAGGAAGGGGAGGAGGTAAGGGAGAAGTCCATTGAGGCCGGTGAGGAAGGGATTATCGGTGAGTGCCTTGCGTCTTCGTTCGAGATCTTCCTGTAGATTTTTTATTTTATTTCGGACAATTCCTGACTTGTTGGCATAAAAGCAGCAACGTTCCTGTAGGGCTAAACAGAGGCCTCCCTGTTCTGCAGTGAGTAGATCTAAGCCTCTTCTGTTTTGTAAGACTACTTCAGCTAGGGAGTCTAATTGGTCCTGTATGTCATTGATGGTGCTGGACAAAGTTTGGACGTCGCTAATAAGTTGATGGGAGAGTTTGGTGTAAGAGTGGACAGCCACCCCGAGTCCTGCCGTACCAGTGGTGACTGCTGTAGAGATACCCAATCCTACTAGTAGAGGAATTAGTGTAACGGCTCGTTTTTGCCGCCCTGCGATATAGTCAAAGGTAGGGATGGGGACAGGGTCATCGCCAGAAATAATGTCTATATCTGGCAGGAGGGTGGCTAGCACACATAACCCTGTCCAGTTTGCAGGCAGGGCGGTAAAGGCGAGGTTGTTGCCGCAAACAAAAGTTTGGCCTGAGCCGGGGCAAAGGGCCTCGCTATGGTTAGAAACGGTGGAGCAATTAGCAACGCTGACAATGCCAACTGGAATGTCATAGCTGTTGTTTTGTGCACCTTTAAAGAAGCAAGGGTATGTCTGGACAGGCATAAGCTGGACTCTAAAAGGTAAGCTGGGGGTACAATTATTTTGTGAGACATTAAGACTGGATATATTGACAGGGAAAGCTAGGGGCATGGGAGTACCCTGATTTAAGCATAACCAGCAATTTTGTGCTAGGGTGGGGTTGGAGATATTGAGGGCTTGGTGGGTGGCTGACAAAATATCAAGCATTTGTGCATTAATATTAGCTCCTCGTGGTTTTGGGTGAGCTAGGGGGTGGTAGGAGAGTTGAGGGAATTGGCTTTTAATAATAAGCTCCATTTGTTTTTGTACAAGAAGCTCTCTCACAGTATCCTGGGGTCCGCCACCGTCGGAGACATGAATAGGAGCTTGCATATTCCAACAAACAGATTGGCCAACCGTGCCTTCGCATCCAGCCTGGAGGACCCCATGAGGTTGCAGGCCGCTGGTGACAGGATTGGTTACTGAGGAGCTTTTTGTTCTTTGTAGAATGGCAGTAAAATAAGTGTTATTGCCTTTGGTACACTGCGAGGCACTTTGATAGCAGGAGGAGTGCATTTGAAGTTTAAAGTCTTTGCACTCGCTTGGGCACAAGCCTGGGCGGCCATTAATGACCGGTATGTTAGGGGGCTTGGGCACACAAAGCCACTTAGGTGAAGATGCTCCCCTCATATTGGTGTTATAGCTAAGATAGGCACTTTTGTCTCCACAATCTGTTACCTGAGTGTAACTTGTGGGAATGGCATGGTTAGTTTCAACCCCTCCTTTACACTCACATGGCGCTCCGAAGAGGGCAGAGTAAATGTCTCCGGATGGTTTCCCAAGTCCTCCCTTCGTGACTGGGCAGAGGCATGAGTGCAGTAGAAGGATGAGGATGCAAAGCATTTTTCCTGGAAAAAAAAAAAGGAAAAGAGGTCCTCAGGGCGAGTTTTTTGGCCCTGGGTCTGTATTTAGATTACTTGGACTGTTGTTTAAGGGGGTTGTCTGATCATTGATATGTCTGATTAGTCGTTCAGGGAGCCAACGTGGGCCATCCTCCTTTTGATCGTATATGCAGGCGGAGCCTCGTCCCCATATAAGGACGGGATCAGGGCCTTTCCAAACATTGGTGAGAGGGTCACGCCACATAACTGCAGCTTGTTGCTGAGAAGTTTGGGGATGCCATAGACGGTCAGCTGCTGAGCGACCTTGAGTGTCAAGCTGCAGAAAATTTAGTTGAAATAGAGCATGACTGAGAAGGTTTCTAGGTTGTTGCATGGAAAACCCAAGGGGGGAGTGGGCTAAGCGATTTAGGGCATTCTTTAGAGTTTGATGTGCTCGTTCAACTATGCCTTGACCCTGGGGATTGTATGGTATACCGGTAACATGTTTAATTTGGAGTTTTTGGCAAAAGTCTTGAAAATTTTTTCCAGTATATCCTGGGCCATTGTCGGTTTTAATGGTGTGTGGTTTTCCTATGGTAGCAAGGCAGTGGATAACATGAGATATAACATTTTTTGATGCCTCACCTGTTTGGGGGGTGGCTAAAATGAAACCGCTAAAGGTGTCAATAGTAACATGAACAAATTTTTGTTTTCCAAAGGGGGCGAAATGAGTGACGTCCATTTGCCAAATGGCATTGGGGACTAAACCACGAGGGTTTACACCTAGATGGGGTACAGGAGTGGCAATGACACACTGTTTGCAGGCTTTTACAATATCTCTGGCCTGTTCTCTGGTGATTTTATAGAGTAGGCGAAGGGTGTGTGCATTGAGGTGATGCAAAGTGTGAGCCTGGGTAGCGTCCTGTATGGAGTCACTTAGAATGGGGAAAACCTGTGTGGCAGCATCTGCTAAAGCATTGCCTTCAGCTAGGGGTCCTGGAAGCTTTAGATGTGCCCGAAGATGCCCAATAAAAAAGGGGTGTTGCCTGTTTAAAATTAGTTGTTGTAGTTTAGAGAATAACGGGGTTGCATTGGTTGAGGGTTTGATAAAGGGGACTGTCTCCAAAAGAGGGACTGATTGAGCGACATATGCACTATCAGTGTACAGGTTAAACGGTTGGTGAGCTAGAACTGTGAATACTTGGAGAATAGCATAGAGTTCGACGAGCTGAGCTGACAGGTAGGGGGTTTTTATTGAGATGGGTTGGTTGTTAATAACGTATGCAGCAATCCCGTTTGAAGATCCATCAGTGAAAGCTAGCGTGGCCTGAGGAATTGGGGCAGATTTTGTAAGTTTGGGAAATATGAACTGGTGAAGCTTGGCAAATTGGATAACAGGGTCACTGGGATAATGATTGTCTATGTCTCCTGTAAAAGAGGCTAATGCAATGGCCCACTCGTCAGAGGTTTGTAGGAGCCAGGTTAACTGATCCTGGGTGTATGGAATGATTATAGAATGGGGGTCTCTACCAAACAGTTGGCGGCCAGTGTACCGACCCTTAATAATTAACATGGCGAGGAGTGAGGGGTAGGTGAGTAAGACCTTTGACGGGGAGGCAGGTAGATGAAGCCAAAGGAGGGGGCTTCCGTTTTTGGTGGGGTCTGCACTATTTGGTTGCCAAAACACCGCGGTGGGTGTATGGGGAGTTGGGAGCAAAAGGAGTACTAGGGGAAGGCTATACGAAATTTGTTGAACACCTTGATTTTGGATGGCCTTGTCAACGAGGGCTAGGGACTGCTTTGCTTCCGGGGTTAGTGTCCGAGCCGATAAAGGATTTGGATCACCCTTTAGAATATTGTTAAGGGGAACAAGGGCACTGGTGGGCAATTTTAAATAGGGTCGGAGCCACTGAATGTCTCCGAGTAATTTTTGGAAATCGTTAAGGGTTTTTAAGTGATTAGTTCTTAAGCAGACTCGGGGAGTAAAAACCTGCTGGTGGTGCAACTCAAATCCTAGATAGGAAAACGGCTCAGACACCTGTACCTTGTCCGGAGCAATTTTTAGCCCATATGAGGTAAGACAGGATATAATGTGAGCATAGCAGGCTTTGGCTGCCTCGACGCTGTCACAAGCAAGAAGGATGTCATCCATATAATGGAGGATATAGGCCTCTGGCCACTGGGTTCTTGCTGGGGCAATGGCGGCAGCAACAAATTTTTGGCACAGCGTGGGACTGTTGGCCATGCCTTGTGGCAGAACCTTCCATTGATAACGAGGCATGGGACTTTGGAAGTTGATTTGAGGGACACTAAAGGCAAAATAAGGTCTGTCTTCAGGGTGCAAGGGGATGGTAAAGAAACAATCCTTGAGATCGATAACAATTTTGTGATAGTTTAGGGGAATGGCTACAGGAGAGGGAAGACCAGGCTGAAGGGCTCCCATGGGTACCATAACCTTATTAACGGCTCTTAGATCCTGTAAAAGGCGCCAGCTGCCTGATTTTTTCTTAATGATAAATATAGGGGTGTTCCACGGAGAATTTGTAGGCTCAACATGTCCTGCTGCGAGCTGTTCCTGCACTAACGCAATGGCAGCGAGGGTTTTTTCATATGTAAGTGGCCACTGATCAACCCACACAGGGTCCGTAGATTTCCAGGAAATTTTATCAGCGTGGGGTACAGGAATGTCAATGGCCGCTACGGTAAATTTTGATGGAATCCAAGGCCTGCTCTGTTTTTATTTGGAGTAACAGTAATGGGCTGGGTGATTCCTTGATTATTTTTTCCTAACCCTTGACCTGGGAGATACCCCTGGTTTAGCATTTGATTCATGACAGTATTGTTGGGGCTGCACATAACGAGTTTCATTTGAGAGAGGATGTCCCTCCCCCAGAGATTGACCGGCAAATTAGGGAGGACATAAGGGGTAATGTGACCATAGTTACCTTCAGAGTCTTCCCACCTAAGTACTTGGGCACTTTGTTGAGGATTAGTGGCCTGGCCAATACCGCGCAGGTGAGTAGCAACGGTCGTTAGCGGCCAGTTTTTTGGCCAGTGAATGTAAGATATAACGGTGGCATCAGCCCCTGTATCAAGGATGCCAGAAAAAGGCTTACCATTTAATTTAAGTTCCAGGGTAGGTCGTTGTTGGGAAATTTGTTGAACCCAGTAGGCATCAGAAGACCCAGGAGCACTAGCCCCGCGGGAGGGCATATGGAAATTGGAGTTAACTTGTTGGAGGGGGAGGATGACTATTTGAGCTAGTCTGGTGTCCTTTGGGATGGTAACTAAATCTTTTGTCGTAGAGAGAATAATATGGATTTCTCCCTCAAAATCATTGTCCAATATGCCAGGCAGAACTTGGATCCCCTGAAGGGTAGAGCTGGCTCTGCCTAGTACGAGGCCGAATGTCTTGGGTGGTAGGGGTCCATATATTCCAACTGGAAGTATCAGAGGGCTATTTTGGGTGGTTAGTATTGTGTCGGTGGTGGTACAGAGGTCCAGTCCTGCACTGCCCGCTGTTGCTCGCCAGAGGTCTGCGACGTAGCGGCGTGGTTGATTACTGGGAGGGCAGGGGTTGGCTGGCGGTATTGGGGGGTGAACTGTGAAGCCCCGGAGTTCATCCCGGTAGTGGGGCCCTGGGGCTGGCCCCTGTTCAAGTTTCCCTGCCTAATAATGGGTTGTCCATTAATGTCTAATCGAGAACGGCATTCTGAAGCCCAATGGAATCCCTTTTTGCAGCGGGGACATTTTGTTGTGGGCCCTAAATTTTTTGTAAAGCTGGCCTGTGGGGCATTAGGTTGAGTTGGCGGTTGAGCAGGTGGCTGTATTTTTTGGGGGCAGTTTTTTGAGAGGTGGCCAGGTTGGTGACAATTATAGCAAAGACGGGCCTGGGTTCCCAGCGGCTGCGTGGGGGCAAAATTTTGGAGGGCAGCTCCTATGGCCAGGCCAACAGCATGGGCAGAGCCAATACCAGAACAGAGGCGAACATAATCACAAAGCTCCTTCTGCCTAAAAGGCCGAATTGCATTTTGGCAAGCGGGGTTAGCGTTTTCATAAGCTAGGTGTTTCACAAAAGAGCTTTCACTTTCCCCGGAGCCAAAAAGGCGATCTGCCGCCTCCTGGAGGCGGCTCACAAAATCACTATATGGCTCATCTGGACCTTGTCTGATTTTTGCAAGGGAAGTAGTGGCCGCTCCTCTTTGGGGGAGTCTCTTCCAGGCTTTAAGGCCTGCGGACTGAATCTGGGTTAAGAGCCCCGGGGGAAATTGGGCCTGTTTATCATTGCTCTGGTAAGGGCTGGTGCCTAGAAATTTTTTAAGGGTCCATCCTTTGGAGGAGGCTTTGCGTGCATTGCGCTCTGCAAAGCACTTTGCGGTTTCCTCATACTCACTTTTCCAAAGGATGAAGTCACCGCCGCTTAGCGCAGCACGGGACAGGAAAAACCAATCGTTAGGAGTGAGCCATCTTTCACTAAGATTTTCTAGTAAGGCCATAGTAAATGGGGCAGTAGGACCATAACTGGCAGCAGCAGTTTTTATTTTTTCTATTGTTTTTAAATTTAGGCGCTTATAGGTATGGGTGTATGAAGGCTCGGTGGGCTCTAGGCTTTCCTCCTCCTCCTTCTCTGAGTCAGACTCTCCAGAGTCTGCTTCCTCTTCATCGGGGGTGCTATGTGTGTCAGGGCGAGACTCAGTCTCTTGGCCCGCGGTGTTGGAGCTAACATTTCCCTGACTTCTGGTAACGGGAAAAGCCATAACTCCCGTGGTGGGTAGAAGGGCCAAATCAGACAATTCTGAAGCTAGAGTTTTAATTTCCCTGAGGATGACTACAGCTTCTCGAATGGAGGTTTTATTGGGTAAAGTCTGAGCTGTGGAGGAAACGGAAGCATTCAGGGTAGGGGCGTGTAAAACCGGAGCCGCAACTGCCACTGGGGGCATTGTTGTAGGAACATAGGGCGGCGGCCGGAAAGGTGGCAGTGCCGGGGTGTTAGTCAGTTGAGGCCAATCTGTGTTGTTATATTGGGCAGCTGCCTCTTCCAGATCCGCTTGATCGGCGGAATTTAGTTGATCATCTTGACTACCCAAGTTATGCAAAACTTTAGAATCAGTAAGCAAGGGCGAATGTTGGGGTGGAGTGTGTGTGTGAGTATGAGAATTTTGAATGGGGGGGTCTGTAAGGGTTGCGAGGTTGGGGTACAGCGAAGATTGTCCTGTACCGTCCGAATCAATATTAATCGCAACCGAGGGGCAGGTAGAAGGGGCCCTAGAGGGAGGGCGAGAGGGGGCCTCTCCACAGGTGATGGTTGTTATGGGGGCCTGTCTAGACGGAGGTCGGGAGTGGCTAGTAAGAATTTTTTGACCCTCCCTGCAGAGGCGTTGAATGTCAGGGGAACCGCCCTGGTTAGTAAGGACGTCCCTGATTAAGTTATAGTAGTTGAAAGTGGTGATCGGAATAGTCTCCGGACCAAAGACACGGTAATAGTCATTCAGACAATCACCAACACGTCCCCAAACACGGGAGTCAATAGATCCTTCCTGGGGAAACCAGGGACATGTTTTAAAAATGAAACTAAAAAAGGAGACAAGGTCTTTTTTACGAACCCGAATTCTACGCACCTTGAGAGACTCTTTTAACTGACTTATAAAGAGATCATTTTCATTATGTGAAGATGCTTGTCCCATGATGGGGTCTTACCTTAGGAATGCCGCCGTCGAAACAAGGGACGAACTCCAGGAGTCGGCTCGCGGTCGGGTGGTCCGCGGTGCTCCGTGCGGGGAACTGGTCAACGGGGACGGCGGTCCACGAAGGAAAGCATCGAGCCCCACGTCTGGGCGCCACTTGCTCCGGCCTGCAGAGCAACAGACAGGAACCCGGGCAAACCTATCGTGGATGAGAAGGGATGGGACAAGAGGCGCGAAGAATGGCAGCAAGACAAAAGTTCTGATCAAGCTGCAAAATTTATTTCAAAATGGGTTCCTTATATAGAGAGGGGAGAGGGGAGGGGAAAGTGGCTCTGATAGGTTGAAAAGCGAGTGCTCAGCTTGTGATCAGCAATCCCATTGGTGCAGCCGCACGTGATCAGCAATCCCATTGGTGCAGCCGCACGTGATCAGCGATCCCATTGGTGCAGCCGTGCGTGATCTTTGGTGGCCCGCCACCACGTCCGTGGTATGCTTCTGGCGGGAGGCTGATGCAATCTTTTGCTTTGATTGCAGCAGCTTAGCCTGGGTTCCCAACATGAGGTGACAGACATGTTCAGTAGCTTATTTGTGGTAATAATTTCACAATATATATGTATACAAAATTATCACTTATACCTTAAATATATACAATATTTGTCAATTATGCCACCATAGGCTGAAAAAAGTAAAAAGAAGTCATATGAGAAGTTATTAGCCTTACTAATACAATTTGTTACTTCACTGATTTTCATTTTCTATGTTATTGTTCTTCTAAGAAGAATAGTACCACTACAGCACTAAAATAATTTAATTTCTAAAGGGCTCGTACTGTTACCAGGTTAAACTTTTGTCCTGACAATTGGAATTTTGCCTTATAATGTGCAAAACATGGTTATGTTTTACAGTAAAATATTAATATACAAAAACTAATTTTGGAAACAACATTTTCACAGCATACATATGATCCATCCTGATATAAAACATTATTTGTAGGAAACAATCTCCGCACATTATAAGTTGGTAATATACTAATAATATGCAACTTAGGATGGTACAAATTGTCTCAGGAAATAATCACGATCAATATTAGTATAAACTTTGAATCTATCATACACTGATTCACCTATTGTGGATTAATAATTGCCTTTAAATTTTTTGTACTTGAAATGGACATAAGCATTCCATGGAAAATAGAATTATTGCTTACTACTTATAAAACTGTAGCAAGACTGTTAGAGAATTATTAAAAATTGATATAGCAGGATATATTTTTCTCATTATTATGGAAATTGGGAAAGCCAAATGGTCCACTCATCAGGTAAAGCAACTGCATAACAATCATGTTAATAAATATTCAAGTTTCACAAATAAACATTGGGTGTCTCCTATAATTCACTTTTATTTTCATGTTTATTCACCTCTTGGTAATTTCTAATATAAGAGTTCCATGTTGTTTCCTATAAACATTGTACTTTGAAGTAAATTATCTTATAGAAAAAATATATATATTATGAAGAATTGTGGGAAATTTCCAGATTTAGTTTTAACACATAGACACAAACTTTTATTTATAAACTAATATATTAATAAACAATTATCAAAATAGCATAGATTGAGTTCTGAAATCCATTTGAGTCAAGATTAAATGGTAATGTTTTCTGATACTTTTTAAAAAGGTCTCCTCATTTTAATCCTTTTCTGTATTGTGTTCATGCCTCTTTTTTGGCAGAAAAGTTCATATCATTCATAGTCTTTCTCCAGTCTGATTTCTAAAAATATGTTTAGTTTTCAATTATCTCCTGCAATCTGTCTATTACTGGTATGCTAGTCACACTCCATAGCAAAACATTTAGAGCAAATTTCAAGTTTTCTTCTCTCAGTTTGTAAGAATTTGTCAGCTCACATTTATACTTAATAAATTATTCATCTGTCCTTGTCCTTTATTTTCATTGCTAATATTTCTCATTTTAAACTTCCAGAGGAATAATTTTTGACTTGCATACTATTCTTAATTTATTGCATGACTTTAGGCAAACTACTGAAATCACAATTTCAGTTTTCCCATGTGTAAAATGGGAGTGCTGGAGATCGTTAAAGTATACTAAAACATGTACTCTTCTCATGTTATGCATACTTTTCTATTACAAAAGTAAATGATAATATTTTACTTGATAAGGCATAATTGTATAATTTATTCCAATTGCTTTTTTTAAAAAAAACAAATACTTGACAAACATTTATTCCAAACTAACAGAAGATATTTTGAATGTGCCAAGCACTGTTAAGAACTGCCCTTAATTGTAGGACCACTACAGATAGCAGCAATGATGGGACCTAAATCCTGTTAGAAGCTGATATAAATAACAATTTTAATAGCAGAAGAGAAAATTGTATTAAGAAAGAAAAGTCAAAGTAAATAGATTTGTTATTGTGGTTAAATTTACATGTGGTTTTCTGTGTTAATGTTTGTGGCTTCAAAATCTATAGGCTCCTTTAAATGTTTCCTTAATATTTTGAGTGTACATTTATTTACTTTATAGTAAATTAAAGTTAGTATTCCTTATAATTCTGAAAACAAAGTATTACTCATTTTGAGAATGTATTTGCAAAGGTAGAATCACTAGATTTTTAATTAGCAGTGAAGTATGTTATTGGGTAACTATAAGATTCCAATTGGATTTAAATTAATAAAGAGTTATCTAAAAAACTAAATGACATCTTTTAAAAGAGTATGCCATTAGCCTTGTCTTGAAAAATTGCAAAGATTAGAATATTCACTCAATTCTAAAAAGCAAAGCTTTGTTTGTGTACATTTTCATTCTGTTTTCAGTTATATTTAACTTTTCTTTAGTTTTCTTCCTATATCATTATTTTTTTAATTATGAAAAATGTTAGATGTCACCCTATTTACAGATTTGTTTTTTCATTATCTCAAGAAACCCAAGAAGAATAAATTAAGTTTCCAGGTTTAGTTTCAATGGTGTATGGGAAGCATATCATCTACAAGTGCTTTATTTTAGGACTATTTCTTATCGTTTATGATTTATTGTAAAATCAGACTTAAAATCTTTGACACAGCCATGATAAAAATATGAAGTTAAAATTACCACCTACTGAAAGTCACCCCTGATTTTCTACCAATATAGAAAAGTTGATATTGTCACTGATTTTTTCTGGTATCATTGTTGTCTTGTTCTATAAAAGGTAGACAAATATTTATGGGCTTAAGTGTAACATTGTTATAGCAATTCAGCCTTTTCTGCACACAAATGCAATATTAAAACAAGAAACCAATCATAATATGAGTGAGTATAAATGCAAAGTTATCTACAAAGATAAATTCACCAATAGCTGTTCACAATTTTAGGTATTTTAATAAAAGTTCAGTGACATACTTGTAGGTGCTTAAAGAAGGCAAATTATAATTTGTAAAATTATCCTTCCAGAAGTTTCAGTTTATGCAACTTCAGAGTTCATACACACACACACACACACACACACACACACACACACACACACACATTCCCTTAATGTTTTGCATATGAATACAATAAGGTTTGGTTTCATTTGTACTAACTTATTTTTTAATCAGACTTTTTGTATTTCTTCTAAAAATTACCTTAAGTATCTTTGTTTTTTTTTAATAAACTTATCTCTTTTATGTTCCTGACAACAGTTCAGCTACTCGCCTGCATGTAGCACATACTCAGGTTATTCAGAATATAACTTTTTTAAATATGAAAATATATCTTCAATATTTTCAAATTTAAACATTGTACATCTACATATTTGCATTCAATGTACATTTTAATGGCACCTAGAAATTTTACTTTAAGCTTCAATTTTACTTTTATTTAGCTATAGCTTCCTAATTTTGTTGTGAATTAGATATAAACGCTGATTAGGGAACCAATTTTACTTTGTTCAGATATAGCTCAGGTGAGTACATGCATAACAATAAAAAGATCCTGGCTTTTAAATATCACAGGTATGTAAATTTTACTTTATTTTTGGCATTTAATAAATATAGAAAATGTTAAGAATTAAATAAAATAAATATTTTAAATACTAGAAATTGACATATTTAAATTATTAACAAGTATATAATTTTAAAAAAAGAAATAAGTAGTAAAAGATTATTATTTAAGTATATAAGAACTTTAGAAATAAAGTTAAAGTATCCTTTGATCATTCTTACTCCTTAAAAATAAAGAAAATAATATTCTTTTATGTATCTTTTCAGTATATTTGATTACTTTGCACACATCTATTTTACAAAGACTTACTAGTTTGTGTGGGGATGATCTTCAATTGTGTTTAATTTGCATTATGCAGAAAAAACAATTCTGTAATATTGTATTGAAAACCATGTGATTTTTCCCCTGCATGCTATTATAATGATAATAATTTAGAGATGTATCTAATTTATCTCTAATTATTATCTCCATGTTGGATATTTTATTGCTTCTTTTGTAAATTATATTAAAATAAGAAGAGAAAAAAATTTTTTTTTACTTTCTAGTAAGTTATAAAACTTCAATTGTTTTATGTATCATTGTATTAAATAGAAGCAATACTGCTATTCACCTTAAGAAGAAAATAGGAATATCCAGTTTTCTATCATAAATTATATGAATATTGGTAAGGAAAATGTATATGGTATTCACCCTTTTAGTTAACACAGAGTTGATAAATTATGTGCAAGTTAAAATAATGGCCATGTTGAAAAAGATTACTAGGAAAAAGTGGTGATAAAAATAAATACTTGGTCAACTGAGTCAGATATTTACATTACTTAGGCCTTTTCACCCTATGAGAAAACAGAGTGATATACAGTGTGTCTCTAAATTATAGGTTTTCAAATAGTCATCAATAGGGTAAAAATGAGACTACACTGAGAACTTAATATATTTTAAAAGGAAAGAATAGCATAAGGTCACTTTTTGTGACTCAAAATATATGTTATAAAGGGCATGCTTTAAAGAATCTGGCAGCAGGGATTTGAAGGCCCTCAGGCCATCAAGAATGGTTAGGGAAAGTATAAAAATAAACTAAGAACATAGAAGAATTTCCATATGCAAACTGGTTTGAATTAGACAAAAGAGATTGTAATTGTACTTTATATAAAGTATCAAAGACTGTTTTACGGCAGCCTTCCTGAAATAAAGGATAAATGGCCAATGCATAAAGACAGTGGGAGAACTGCAAACCCACTGACCAAGCTATTCATGTAATTTAATTAAAATGTTCATTAATAACTTCAGATATGGCATCAAAACAAACAAACAAAAAATCCACGCTGCAGTAGAATTAAGAAAAGGTTTATACTGTAAAGATTCAAAATTCAGTTGATAATGAGGCCTGAGGGGAAACAGTATAAAGCAATGGTGTAAATAAAAGCAGCTCTTAGAGCTATCAAACATAAAATGCAGACTGAACTGTAATAGCAGGAAGCCTATTTATTTTAAGAGTCCTTTTAGAGGTTACTGCTAAAACAACAAAATAATTAAAACAAAGGATTCCATTGGATACCTAGTCAGTTTCCTATGTTAATAACTTTTCCACAGGTTGGTTAAATTAAAAAATAAAACCATAACAAAACTATGTCACAAAAGTATTTAATTCATTATTACTATATTGCAATATTCGGAGCACAGGGCATACAGGTATTTTACAAAGAGGCAGCACCCATGTGACTTGGAGTGCAACAGCCGTGGCATTACTCATGCCCCACCGTCTCCCCACTCACTGGGAGGAGAGTGCAGTTAGAAAATCAAAATGAGTGACTATGTTTAACATTTCTGGGCATCAAATTAATTGAATAAGACTTTAGACTATAATCCAAAATAGGGAAGGATTTCGATTTTCTTTTAGAATAATAAAGACATAATTCAATGCAAGCTGGAGGTGGTTTAATGGGAAGCAATATCATATATAAAACATCTGGGAACCCTTGGAAATTTGGTCAGTCAGTTCCCAAATTGCCACAAGACATCAGACAGCAAAGTTAGCTAAACTCGGGAAAATAACACCTATTGGATGTACGAGTGTGAGTCTGTATGTTAGACTGTATAAATAGTCTCTGTGTTTTTCTTTCAAATTTTCTTCTTTTGTATGGTCTCAATATAATAATACATCTTAAGAATATAGCTTCCTTTTAGGTTTTTATGTGTATGTTTCATGTGCAGAAAATGGCAGTCCAGGCAGGAAACAAAAAAAGGGAAGTAAAGCCCCTTTTGATCAAAGGCAGGCATGAGTATGGATGACAGTTTGTTGAGGATATAAAAGTGCAGAAACATAGTAAATTTCCTTTACTGTTTACATCCCCCTCCCCCCCATCATGATTATGGGAAGAAAAGTTAAGAAAAGAGTTATAATATATATAGGAGATAAACTGCTCAAATTACAAAAACAATAGCAATGTCTATGCTGGTTAGCAAAACAATAATGCACATGTAGACGATACTTTGCCCTCAGTAAGCATATTAAGTGACTTAGGGGTATCAAATAATTTTGAATTTGTGTAGTTATAAGTAATTGGAATCATTAATAAAACCACTGTGTTCTGATAGAGTTCAGTTTGGAATGTGGCTGTTATCTCAAGCAAAGGCCTTCTGGTTGTAAGCTACCAATAGGATGATGGTTTATGTGCATCAAGAACTCACTCAATGTCAATAATATGCAAAGACCTCAACTCTACGGTTTTTAAAAAAATAATCTGAGATATCCAAAATTGTTATTAACAGACAAAAATCTATTTTTAGCACAGCATTAAAGGATATGCAAAAGCTTTGATTCAAAGTAAAGTACACACACACACACACACACACACACACACAAGTAACTGATCAAATATCTACTAAAATATTTCTATCTACTGGAATTTAAGCATTCTAGAATTTTTGGGAAAATTTCATGTATATCAACAGTCTTTTTTTAAAATCAAAGTGTATTTCTATTTTCAAAGAATTTCAACAATGAAGATAATATAAATTATATGATTTTAAGAAACTGAGTACATATTTCCAAATGCATGCAAGATCCTGCCAATTTATCATGATTTTAATCTTGATAATCATGCCCTACTCATTCTCTAAAATTCCACTCTGAACATTTTTTCATAGCTTTCCATATATTATGGTGTTTTTAAATTTGCTTGTTTTCATGGGTCTAAGTCTGAACAATATTCTGGTGTGTTTTACATGATGAAATTAGTTTTGCTTTTAGACATAAATTCCTGAAATAGCCAAATTTTATGTGGAATAATTCTTAATGAGTAAGTTATATCAAATTATGTAATACTTTTTGTTTTTTTGTTTGTTTGTTTGTTTGTTTTGGATAAAGGTCTCACTCCGTTGCCTAGGTTGGAGTGTAGTGACACAGTCATAGCTCACTGCAACCTCAACCTCTCTGGGCTCAACTGATCCAAGCACCTCTGCCACTAGAATAACTGGGATCACAGGTGTGCACCACCATGGCTGGCTAATTTTTGTAGTTTTTTGTGAAGACTGGATATCCCCATGTCGTTCAGGCTGGTCTCGAACTCTGTACTGGTGATCCAACCTCCTTGGCTTCCCAAATTGCTGGGAGTATAGACCTCAACCACCGGGCCTGGTCTTATAGATTACATTTTCAGTTAAAATAAGACATGTTGATTAAATGATGAGTGAAGTTTCATCATTATATTCATGAACTGGTTCTGAAACAATCCTACAGAGATATTTAAAAAGCATTTTAAGAAATAGTAACATTGGTTGGAAAAGTAAACATCTTTAATTTCTTCAAAGTAAAACATTTACTGTTTTCCCTTTTATTAGTCCAATCCTTTGGAGATAGGAAAGCAAGAACCTTATGACTAATCATTTGTTTTTGTTGCTATTTTGTTATTTTATTCTGCTATTCCCTTTTAGAGAACAGATTTGAGAAGACATTAGTCCTTTAAAGTAACTCCACATTTGCAGATAGCTCCTTTATTCGTTTATATCTCTACCAGGCTCTGTGCCATTGCTTATTAAGTATATATCAAAATGATTCCTTCTCCATGATGATACCCTCATCTACTTCAGGCAGATTTATCATATCTTCCTAAGTCTTCTCTCTGACTTTGGCAAATCCAACCATTAAAGCGCTTCGTGTATTTTATAATGTTCACTATCATTCCTCTTTACAGATGAGCTTACTCTAAGAACACAAATTATGTTTTCCTTACCATTTTATCCTAAGTGCTTACTTTGAGATGTACACACTGCAGGTATTCTTAATTTTATTGTTGTTGCATTTACTTAAACTATAATATAATGGAAAAGACAAAAAGAAGGAGATAAATAAATACACAGTAAATGAAAAAGCAGAAGTGATTTTTTTTTCAAAGCAAGCTGGAGTTAATAAATTTAAAATATCAAAATAATTACAGTTTAAATTCAGAATTAATGATACAGGAGAAAATATAAAAATTTTTCTACATGGTTCCAAAATATATTTTTGATAAAAGAAGAAATCAGGAAATCTGAAGTGGAAAAAAGTCCTGAAAACTAATGTCAGTAATTAAGACAAAACAAAAGAAAACAAAACTATCATCAGTTTGGCTTTCTAAAGTATGAGCAGCAACATTCAGGTTTGAAGGGAGCAAAGCAAACTATGTAGAAACATACACTGCAAGAAAAATATCAGTGAGTTTAGACTAAGAAACTTATTGCAAAGTATAACAGGTATACTTTAGGAAATTGACTCAATTGTTATCTTGCCAAATAGGCTGAAAAGACTACTATTATTTGCAAAGAAAAAAGCATTTTCCTGGGGGAGGGACAGGGAGGTGGGGAGGTGGGAAGAGGTAGCATGGGGAGAAATGACAGATACAGGTGAGAGGAAGGAAGGCAGCAAACCACACTGCCATGTCTGTACCTATGCAACAATCTTGCATGTTCTTCACATGTACCCCTAAACCTAAAATGCAATTAAAAAGAAAAAGAAAAAAGAAAAAAGCATTTTCCAAACTTGATATCAATTGTGTGCTAGACAAGCATGGCTGACTGATCTGAAATATTTTGACTGGATAAAATAACGAGAAAAGAAAAATGGAAAGAATCTTGTGCTTTCTTACTGTGATTTGTAGGTAGTAAAGAAATATAAAAATATGAGGTATTATTAAAATATATTTAAAGCATGTTTTAAAATCTGTGATGGCAAAAACAGAGGCTAAGATGAAGGTGGCAGAATTCAGGTAAGTTAAGGTCAGTGCTCTGATTACTCACTTCAACAGTATCTGCGGGAAGTTAGCTACATCAAGTATCTCTTCAATGAGAATATATATCACAGCAGTCTCTATAGTAGTCATAGGACATACAGAAGTTTAATAAATGAGTAAGACTTGAATATGTCCTATTATCTTTCATTCAAGTATTTTTTAAAATTAATTACATGTCATTAAATGCTTAAGGAAGGAATAAAGAATCAAAGCAACAAAAAAGACACGATAAAAGCAAACTAAATAATATATAAGTAAATTTAAAACTATTTAAAATATAAATAAACTAAAAAAGAATTTCATTAAAATGACAGTATGATTCTATCTGGTTTATTTTCACTTCCAACTCCTGAGCTCCCTTTCCTGATCTAATCGGGTGCTGAGTCTAAAAGACAAGTGAGAACTCAGATGCCGCTGGAAACAGGAAGAAGAAAACTAGTGCAAAACTATGTTCCTTTGTGTTAAATCAGAACCTGTGGTTTCCTGACAGTTCTACAGTGAGAAGTAGAAATACATAGATCTTTGGTTGAATTTGGCTCACTGAGATTTGTGGGCTCTCTGGAAGAAGAGTGTGGTAATTCAGTATGGGACTCTTAAACACCTTCAAGTCAATGAAATAAAAAAATGTTGGATGAATCCTTCCAAGTTTACAGTTAGAAAAATACAAAGAGACAGAGGAGCAGAAAGACTTTTGCCCTGTCAGAAAACTGCCATCCCACCTAGTATTGCATTTCTGGCCTACAGTGCAGAGACAATGGTAATTCCAGCCTTTATAGTTGCTGTTCCCTCATATAGCTGAAGTTTAGACTACCCAAACCCAGTGAGCAGTCAAAGCAACACTGCTGACGTTGATAGTAATAGTATTCATATTGGTGATAATACAATAATACCCACAAAATGTTCAATAACTAGAAAGAGAAAATTTTCCCCTCATGGGATCATGTATGTTAGTACAATAAACTGATAATATATATCAACAACCATATTTGAGTATATAATTAAGACTCCAGTGGAGAAAGCTATTTTATCTTTGAAGTTTCATTCCATTTTTTGCTTGTTTTCATGGAACTGAGGAGATTGCCTAAAAAGCATAAATAACTACAGAAGATAAAGGTAGTGAGCATAGCGTGGGGTTACTACTTCTCATGATCTATTAGAAAAAGGTGGATTATTCATTCTAACTGTGGCCTTCCTGGTGACCAGATTTCCGTGCTGTTTGTAGTGGTGAGGCAGAAGGCAATCCTGAGGGCCTGTGTGTGATTGGAGGGTGGTAATCTCAGCAGGAACATGTGGAGTTCTTCAAGCCTCTCTTTAGTCTTCTTGTGAGTGATACATATCTAAGTGTCAGGGTGGGAGTTTTTCCCAAATCTCACAACACATGAGGCACCTGTGTATTAAAATAAGTTAAGAAAATGTTTTTTCACCCAAAACTCATTTTGATAGATATTAAACAGCAAAATATAAACTGCTCTTTTCACCAAAATTGGATTTATGCAGAAATCTATTTGCATTTAGATAAGTACTAGGAGATAATATGAAAAGCTACAAAACTTTGTTTTAAAATTTAAAGATTATGAAATACAATAAAAAATTAAAAATTATGCAGTAGAAGCTTGTCCTTTGACTAGTGATAAAACAGACACAGACAAAAATCATTCACATCATTCACCCAACCAGTAAGATTGAAAACTATAAAATAATTTCTCATCACTTTCAGTTGGTGATGTTTCCACTATAGCCTGGTGTCTCAAAAGTACAATTTGTTTTTTAATGTTTGTTTTAATTAGAGTAGGTTTATGATAATCAACAATACACAATGACATAAGAAATGGAAATTGCATTCTTTACTCTTCCACTCCCTTAGAAATAACCAATGTTAATTATTTCATATTTCTCTTCCCACAAACTACTTGCACATATACAGGTACATAAATAGATATTTTTGAAGGAAGTTGTGTTCCTTTTGTACAAAACTCTAAATTTTCCCCAAAATCCTATTTCTTTCACTAATAAATGGTTTTAATTCATAAAAATACATGTAGGCTGAGTTATTTTAATTACTATTGAATGGTCCATTATATAGATTATAGATCATTTATTTAGTCAGTGCTCTATGTTTTAATGTTTATAATGGAGATGCCCCTCATGTCTAATTCAGGGAGTATAATAGGCTGAGTATCCAAGCTGCAGTGTCTGTAAACCCACTGCGATATTTCCAACAAGGTCATGCTTCTCATGAAGGCCTCCTAGCCAATGAAAGACTGTAGCTGAGAAAGTGAGGCAGGCCTATTTCTGAAAGACACAGGAATCTTTTGTTATATAACATTGACTTGAGTCCCCTCTGAGAGCCTAGCAGAAAATTTCACAAATCTGCACTCAATCTGCAAAGTCTACAATCTTTCTGTGTAACCTTCCTTTCTTCTTTTTCTTTTCTTCATTTTGAGTCATACTTGCATCTAATAGCTCTCCCAACCTCACTGGCTCCTCATTTTTCTCATAGGTATTTTCACTACTTGCACATTAATCTTTATCTTAGTGTCTTCTTCTCATAGGATCCAGAACAATATGTTTACTTTTTTTCCAGATAGTTGGTAAAACACATAAAGCATACTTCAGTGAAAAAAATCAGCCTTATTTTTAAGAAACTATGTCCTAAGATTTCTTGATGTTTTTATCAATTATGCTCAGATCTCTTATAGCCAAGTAGAGTTGGATTAGATGTGATAGAAGGATTTCAATACCCTTATTCAATACAGCTCATTAAAACTATGTTTGTTTTGAAGAGTTGTTTGTTTTCCATCTCCCAAAGCTATGCCAGTTAACATGATTTATTGATACAGAGAAAAGGACTATTCACTGTTAATTATATTCTAAACAATAACACTTCATCAGCAGTTTATTTAGTGTTAGTACCAGCCTAATGGGAAAAAATACTAGATCAGACTAATTGTCATATTTTCATTTCAATCATTTCCTCCCTCTCTAATAGCATGCTTTGTGATAGTTTGCTTGGTTTCTTAAACACTTCAGCTTTTTTTCTATATAAAATCACAAAAAAATATACCATTGAACTAACAAAATATAATTTATTCATTTTTATTTTAGTTGGAATAGGACACAACCAAACTACTGTACAAAAAAAGTTGAGTAAATTAGCCCTAGGCAATGATTTACAGCTTATGCTAAAATGTCTGTAGAACATCATCGTAAGTCAGACTAGTCATTGTCACAGACATTAAACAAAAACCCTGAACACTGTAAGTTTAAATTTTCACGTTTCAGTATCTGAAAATGCTATGAAAGAATTAATGGAATAAAAAATTCTTGAAAATTATACTTCATTTATTTTAACAATTAGTCTTCATTTACCACAAGGATCTTTCCATTGATTATTAACTCTAAGATAAAGTATTAGTGCTCTTTAAGTAATTATAATATATTCAATACTTAATCAACAAGCTTTTTAAAGTGGTACTATATTAGTTAGCATTAAGTAAATTGTAAGTAAGCAAATTTTTACTTTGTGAAGGCCAGCAAAATTTTCCAATAGTCAAGTGATAAATTTCATGAATAAATATCTAAACTTAGATTTAGTCTGACCTAAAGAAGAAAATTTGAACAAGCTGATGTCATTTTGCCCTGGTACCTGGCTGTTAAAATCTTATTAAGCATACAAGCTACAACATGACAAGTAAATACCATAGGTACAAGTCAGGTAATAAGAAAAGTAGTCAGTAACCATAAGAATCATGTAAATGTGTTGAATATACAAATAACCAATGCTGCATAAGTTCACCCTCTTGCTATTCGACAATTCTGTCAGCAGATTCATGATTTGTATCTAAGAATTGTCCCAGCTTTCTTTTGAACCTGTGTCACAGACACATATTTGTTAAATAAGCTATACATTTATTAACACAAGGACCCTCATGAAATCAATCGTTGCTCCTAAATAGCTAGCAAGAATCATAACATACTAAATCTAATGCTCCTATAGCAACTGTAATAAGTCAAAATTCTTATGAGAATAAGAATGTCCCTTCTTTACTCTTTGATATTCCACCACCTGATCATGAGCTCTTTACCACCTTTATTATAACTGAATCTTCTGTTTATGAAGGGGTGAAAATATGTGTAATTCATACATCCAATAAAGATTTAAGATTCAGAATATATAAGAAAAAGTCTTACAACTCAATAATAATAATAACAAAAACTCAGAGTTTAAAAACGGACAAAAAAAAAATAGTAGCTTGGTTAACAACAACACAAAGAGAAACTCAACTCCAGGAACCATTGGAGAAATGCAAATTGCTATGAGCTAGGACCTCACACCCATTACTATGCCTACTATCAAATAAGTAAATTAGTAAAAGAGAAAATCAATACTTGTTGATAGGGATGTAGAGAAATTAAAACCTCTGTGTTTTGTTAGTATAAATGTAACATGGTGCAGCTGCAAAAAAACAGGTTGGGAGTTCCCAAAAAAATCAAAAATAATATAACTATCATCCACCATTTCTATTTTTGGCTAGATATCCAAAGTAATAGAAAACTTGGTTTTACCCATGTTTATAGCATTATTATTGTAAACAGCTAAAAGATGAAAGCCATCCGAGTATTCATCAATGATCCAATGCATAAACAAAATGCATGATACGGTACATCAATGATATAATGCACAAACAAAATACGGCATATACATACAATGTAATATTATTCAAGCTAAAAAAGGCATAAAATTATAATGCATGCTACAACATGGATGAACCTTAAGGACATAATGCTAAGTTACAAAACCACAAATATTGTAGAGTAGTCAAATTCGCAAAGACAGAAAGTAGAAGGGTAGTTACCAGTGTCTGGTAAGGAGGAATAGAATATTTTTATTTAATGGGATATAGAATTTCAGTTTTTTAAGAGTTTTGGAGCCTGGATGTAAAACAATGTAAATGTACTTAACACTACAAAACTGTATGCTTTAAAATAGTTAAGATGGTACATTAAATGTTAGATGTATTTTATCACAAATAAGATTTTAAAATTATTCAATGTTTTTCATATAGGCAATGATCAAATTAGCAAACCAGTTGGGAAAATTTTCTTTCCTACTTATATGATAATATGTAATATACTTTGCACATGGAAAGACATGAATAAGTGAAAGCTGGCTTATTTTTAAGTACATATATATGTATATATATTCAGTGTTTTCTTATATATAATTTACAATGAGCAGATTTTCATTAATGATTAAGACTGAGGGTTCCCATCAAGACTGTGGGTTTCCTTTTGGACCAGGGTGTGTCTAGAAATGTCATCCATGAGATAGGTCCTAGAACAGGGACCTTACAACTTTTCCTAGTGCTCTATTCTACTGTGGTTGAGCTGGTATCCAAGATGCAAGACAAAGTCCTCTTTACCCTTTGTTCTCCTCTCCTTAAGGAGACCAAAGGAGTCACTTAAGTTGCTGAGAGCTGTACTCCCTCTGGGTTTTGGGGAGTGGTGGAGCAAGACTGTTTTAGCTGCCCCAGCTGGTGTTTCATTAGGTCACATGCCACCCTAGTCCACTGGCTCTGAGCCCAGTGCAGCACTAAGATTGCCTAAGAATTGCAGGATTTGGGTCCTAGCCTGCCATTCAAGTTTACCCAGGAAATCAGAGCATTTTGTCTTATGGTGGTAAGGCTTGCCAACAAACTCAATTTCTGAACACTGGGATGGTCAATTCCCCTCTGGCTAGGTCTGGTCCAAATGTACCCTCTGTGTGCAGGCACTGGTTGAGCCCGGTAGGGCTCTGCTCTCTGCTGTGAAAGGGCAACACTGAGTTCAGTGTGAAGTCCCCATAAGTACACTGTTCCTTCCCCAAGTGCACAGACTCTCTCCCAGCTACACAGCTGTTGCTAAGGGAGGGAGGAGGAGTGGCATTGGCGATTCAAGACTGTCACTCCTACCCTCTTCAATGCCCCTTTCAGCAATATAAGATTAAAAGCAGGTACTGTGATTGCTCACCTGATTTCTGGTTCTGTGGTGGTGCTTTTCCACGTGCTTGTTAAAATTTGATGTTCCTGCAGCAGGTAGAGAGGGAATAAATGCTGCGGGCTTCTATTGCAGCATGTTGCTTTACCCATGAAGTACAAATAATTTAATCAAAATTTTCAGTTTCTTTGAAAAGCATTTTCTCCAGTAAGCCAAATTAAATCACTTTAATGCACAGACACTTATACAACTTAGCAACACATTTAACATATTTTTTCATTTTTCTGTTTTATGTAACTTACATTATTCTTATTTTATAAGAACTTTTATTACAAACTTCAACAAAGGTGCTTATCACTGTTCATATGTGTGCCTATTTCCAATTATAGTAAATAGAAATACTGCCAAGAATCAAAGCCACTATTTCTATTAATATGTCCAGGGAAAATTTTGCTGTTTTTAAAGTTGCCCACCAAATGATCCTTTTGTGTGTAATTGATACTGGTGTTTTAAGTACCAGTATATAGTTATGTGATTTGGATAAAAATAGGAACGTTTGAATTTATTTCTTATTAAATCTATAAAAATGTATGGACAATTTCTCTCAAATATTCTAGACTGTATTGACCAAAATATATCCAAATATTTTGCCTTCAAGTAGTAAAGGGGAAATCATCTATTCACACAAAAATGAATCAAAATCTCCTGCTTACCTCAAAACTTTTGGATTCTCTTTCCAAAGAAGTTTCACCAATATCTGAATACCACCAGGAGCAAAACACATAGTGAGGATATTGCTCTTTACTGGTTAAGAGGAGCCTGTGCAAGGTATTCAAAGCTCTTCTCACAAAGATTTCATGCCAATCACATACCAGGTTTTCTGTGTCATTTTAATGAAATTGCAAACACTTGAAGAGCAGGAAACTTGCCGATGCAATGATTGAAAAAGATTAAAAGCTGTGCTGTTTGCTGGTGGAGCTGCTTTGGCCTTGTACTGAAAAGTGGCACCTGTAACTTTGAATTAGTTGTGGAGTTGAAAGGAGATCAAGAAAAAGGATTCTGGGTCAGCCCTTACCGTAAAAAAATGACTTTCACTAGGATAAGTATTGTCATCAATATTGACAATGAAACATTTATTAAATCTACTAGTGTAAATGTAATTCTAAGGTCAATAGAATGATTTTGAACAACCTTGTTTTCTGGAGGGGTAAAAATATTAATTCATTCTCTTTATTGATATTTGAAAGAAATGGTATGTATGCCATCATGTTCCACTCATATCAAACCTCTAGGAAGCCTGCATTAGAGTAAACTAATATTGTATATTAATTATAGCAAAAATAACTAAAAATTTTCTGTAAAAATTATGATGCCATAAAATTGTATTTAAGTGCCGTGTGTAGCTTACTGCTGGTTAAATTCTACTGTCCGCTGCCTGCTTCCAACAAGTAAACTATGAGCATAATAATTAAAGCAAGAAAATTTTTAAAAGCAGCAATCCACAAAGTAATACACCGTGGTTCTAATTTGAAATTTTTAAAAGATGGGAACAGAAAATTCCGTTCTCACTACATATTTCAGTTTGAGAAGAGCTGAACTAGCAGCATGATTTAATTCACAAAATTCTGAAAATTACAATACATTCCTTTAAATATAATCATAGGCACACAGAAAGGAATAGAAGTACATCAAGAAGGATTCAAAAAAATCTTGTAATAGATGTTCCTATGACAGGATATCAACATTTTAGCAGAGACAAGAAAAAAATCACTTTTTCATTTATCCTTAGTGAATTGAGCTGAATTTCTAAATCACAAGACTGTACACATTCACTGGAGGATAATACATCCTGTATGGTTGATTAAACAATGCAGAGGATATTTGACACAATCTCAAAGAGAAAGTAGAAAGTATTCGCTTGCTAGGGCTGCCATAATAAAAATACATAGAATGGTGGCTTAACAACAAAATTTTATTTTCTCACAATTTCAGAGGCTAAAAATCCAAAATCAAGGTGTGAGCCAGGTTGGTTTCTTCTGAGGTCTCTCTCATTGGCATGTAGATGGCCACTGCCTATTCAGCCCATAGCAGTACTGTAAACTCCGTTAGAAAAACAATACAAAACACCTGCTGATGTTTCACCTCTCTTTTCATCCTTGCTTCTTCACAGCAACAAAATACATAAAACACAGCACTCAGTCTTCATACTGTCACTCAGAGGGCAAGATCGAGTTCTCAGTTATACTGTGAGGTATATCATGTTGGAACACACATATTAAGTCAAAGCAATTTAAAGATCTGAACAAAGCTTACATTATTAATTTTGAGAACACTACAAAGAAAATGTGTGGCATATTGAAAAAGAAGAGTGACTTTTTTCCAGGTTTATTATGATATGATTTAAAAATAAAAATTATATCTATTTAGGGTGAAAATTCTGATGTTTCAACTGTTGTTAATTTGTATAAGTGTCTATGCATTAAAGCAATTTAATTTGGCTTACTTAAGAAAATGTTTTTTGAAGAAACGGAAAATTGTGATTGAATTATTTGTGCTACAAGGACAAAGCAACATGCTGCAATAGCAGCCTACAGCATTCACACCCCCTTTACCCCTTGCAGGAACACCAAATTTTAACGACTATCTGCACACAGAAAAGCACCATCACAGAACCAAAAATCAGGTGAGCAATCATAGTACCTGCTTTAATTCTTATATTACTGAAAGAGATATTGAAGAGGGCAGGAGTGACAGTCTTGAATAGCCAACACCATCCCTTCTTCATTCCCTAGCAACAGCTGCGCAGTGGAGAGAGAGTCTGTGCCCTTGAGACTCTCTTTACATTGAACTCAGTGTTGCCCTGTCACAGCAGAAAGCACAGCCCTGTTGGACTCAGTTACTTTGAATCCCTTCCATTCTGGAATATATCTTTATTGAAATAAGTATCTACCCCATTTTTGGGCTTTCATTCTGTGACTTTGAAACACTGACCAGCTTTATCATTAGAGAGTTTTATACAATGACAGGCATGTTCGTATTATATCCCATAGTGCACTACCTCAGCTCAAAGGATTTGTTAATGACAAAGGAGATGCAATAATTGATTCACAACATGACATTCACTGATTTTACCTTGTTACACTAAATCACAGAAACAGGTGGCTTGAAAAAGTGATGAAATAGCCTCTTGACTGAACAGCTAAGTTTCCAAGCCCAGGTAACACTTTGCCTATTTGGAGTATAATCTTACAGGTTGTGGTATATAAACTCAATCAGTAGCAAATGTATAGAAATGTGCTCTCATGAACAAGCAACACTAAAATATATGGAAATGTGCTCTCATGAACTAAAAACACTAGTTTGAGGATCAAGGAATAGAGGTAACATTGTTTCTTCCTATCATCAATTCTGATGTTTTAATAAGTATATATGTTGTAAAACAATTATCAAAATTAAGCTAATCATATATCAATATATCCATCACTTCACATAGTTACCATTTGTTGGTTGTTTTTATTTATTTATTTATTTTTGTAGGGAGAATACTTGAGATCCACCCTTAGTAAAATTTTGATATACCATATATTATTATTAATTATATAATGACTATTCTTATTATAGTCACCATACTACACATTAGGTCTCCAGTACTTACGAAAATTTGTACCCTTTGATCAATTTTTAAAGTAACTGAATTTCATTACATAAATAAAAATAAAATTTTAAAGTGAATTTCTGTTTTAGTAATTGGAAAACAGACCCAATGTAAAAGAAAATACACAACAACCTGGCGGTAGGGGGGGAATTAAATTTCCACAAGCAATACACTTAGAAAAATTTAAACAGAAAATGCATTCATTAAATCTGGAAGCCTGGAATAAGAAGATAAAACAACAGAATATGTTAAAAAAGGAGTTTGAATTCAGAAAAAAAAATAAATTGCAAAATAACAAATTAAATAATTAAGAAATATATTAGTAGAAGCAAATTAGAATATTTCTAAAAATTTTGTTACTGGCATTAAAGTATGAATATTCAATGTAAAGTTGGAAATAAAAAATATAAAATATAATTTAAGTAACTAGAAAGACTGTAATAGAGAAGACAAACAAAATGATGCACTGATAGGATAATTGTCCTGTAAAAAATACAGAACACAACCACAAATGGAACCTCCTGTAGGATCTTTAGGCATGACGAGCAGCTCTCTAAAAATAAGACATAACTGTGTTAAAGAAAGCCCTAATCATTCTTTTATTCTTACTGATTCATTCTTTTATTCTTCCTTCTTGAAATGAAACAACCTGGCTTTCCTTGCACAGTGTTGTGGAGTTGGACAATTCTCAGGATTTATTGTAATTACCTGTGACTATTGAGCATGCTTGTGCCAAGGGTGCAAGCAAAGGCAACATGCAGTTTTGAGGTTACGTATTTATAAACAATATTTTAACCTTTCCTTTTGATGTCATTAGGTGGCAGTAAATTAATCGAAACCAAGGTATTAATCCACAGCAAAGAAGAGAATAGAAGTTGATCCAGCAACATAAAATTTATCAAAAGTTTCTGCAATCTGAGAAAGATAAAAGTATGTTAACAATAAATAGAATACATCTAAAATCTGCTGCCTTGAAGATTCTCCAAGTTTACTACAGTAAAAGTTACTGTCTCTTATACAGTGAACTTGCCATTAATACTCATACACACACTCACACACAGAAAGAGAGAGGTAAATTTAAAAAACAAACTAGGAAATGCTTTAGATTTGAAGATGTTTGTATAAGGCAGGAATGACAAATGTGTCAGAAAACCAGGAAATAATGATTGTATAAAGGATTGTCAACTCCCTAAAAGTGAGTTTAATAACAAGAAGTAAAAATTAAAGAGCTCTCTAAATACATTTATCAAATAGTTTGAAATATTGAATATTAAAAAATTATGCAAATTACTGTGAGTACTGTTACCTAAGAATAAAGACCTACATGTTCTGGTATTTTAAGGAAGCCTCTTGTATATTTAGCTCATATAATCCAAATGTTGACAGAGGAACAACTTAAATGACACTTCAAGGAAGCAATAAAAAATACCAGCTGGCCAAATGCGGTGGCTCATGCATGTAATTCAATGTAAACTTTGGGAGGGTGAGGTGGGTGGATCATGAGGTCAAGAGGATTGAGACCATCCTGGCCAACATGGTAAAACTCCGTCTCTATTAAAAATACAAAAATTAGCTGGGTGTAGTGGCACGTGCCTGTAATCCCAGCTACTCAAGAGGCTGAGGCAGGAGAATCGCTTGAATCCAGGAGGTGGAAGTTGCAGTGAGCTGAGATCATGCCACTGCATTCCAGCCTGGTGACAGAGCGAGACTCCATCTCAAAAAAAAAAAAAAAAAAAAAGATCCAGCTTGGATATTTCAACATTCAATTCCATAAGAAGATGTAGGTTGTATTTTAGATGAAAAGAAATTAGACCACCACAATGACCCAATGCAGTGTTTGAACCTTGGTTGTATTCTTATTCAAAATGAATACTTGAGAAGATATCCAAAGACATATGCAATTAAATTATGAAAGTATGACTAATCTTTGATGGTGCAATAATGGTTATGCAGCTGCATATTATGGTTATGCAGAAGAATATCTTTATTTCTAGAGACATATCACGGTACTTGTCTTAGTCCATGTTCCTGAGAAAACAGAACCTGAGACAGAAGCTGATGAGCATGAGGATAAATGCAAGCTAGGCAGGGAAGACACGCAAAATAAATAGAGTAGATTAAATATTAGAAACATGGCTTTGAAAAATAAAAATAAAAAAACAAAGCTGCTTGGCCTGTCTTGTAGGAAATGTGCAGAGAAACTGTGTGAAACTAGTTTCCTGGAATAAACCCTTCGGGCATTAGATGGCAAGCTATCTATTACTTCTTCCTATCTCTAGTCTCTTATATCTTATGGGTCAAAATTCAACCCATAAGGAATTAACTCTGTTCAGGTTGTGTTTCTTGGTCCCACCAGACAGCTCTTGCTGAAGCAAAACGTTCTGTTCGTCTAGTCCATCCAGATCCTAGTCATGGATTTCTTCTATCAATAAGTAGAACACATTGGGTTCTTCGGTCTCTGTTGGAAGCAATGCCAGCAACATAAACTGGGATCTTACCACTAACTAGTCAGGAAACTTGTAACCTTTAGTCTGACTAGGAAGCAAGGCAAGCAGCCAGGATGAAGGTGGTTGGGGGTATAGTGGGAGAAGCCAAGCAGATCTGGTGTGGTACATAATTTGGGCCTGGTATGATCCATTGTTCATGCTACTAAGGACATCTCATAATTTTACAGTGGCGATATATCCTATGAGATCAAGACCCTTTCACTTCTTCTTAGAAGGGAGATGAATATCCAGTCTTTCAAGGTGAAGGGTAGTTGCAATCACTGTTAGCAAACAAAGCTATTTATTATCTTCATGCTGCAGCTGACTGTGAAGTAAAATTGATATTTTTCACTTCCCATCTTTATCACTTATTCCAGTTTCATCACACTTCTCCATATCTTCACATGTTCTAGGCTGCTTACCTGCTAAGTGTTCTAGTGATCCTTTCCCAAATATGCCAAACTCTTAATTCTGTTAAAGATCCACCGTTTTTATAGCTCCCCATTTCGATTCATCACTGATCATGTTTCAAGTGAGTTCAGTGGACTCCAGGAACACTCTTTTCTGAAGAATTTTGCATGAATAACCAGCTTTTCATGATAATGAGGGTTGATTTCTCTAGCCACTACTACTACTAATTTCATTGTCTGACAAATGAATAGGAAGAAAACTTCAAAAGTAGTCAGTTAGGGTCTAGTGAAATTTTCCAATTAGTAGAATTCTTACTGTGTCTTGTGGTAGAAATACACTGCCCGCACTTGTGAATCAGAACTTCTAATTTAGCAGAGCTTACTTTTCAAAGAGACCAAGTGACAAAAGAAAGAAGCAATGCTAATTTTATTCCTTGATCCTCAAACTAGTGTTTCTTGCTTTTGAAAACACATACTTCTATACATTTGCTATTGAGTGAGTTCATATACCCCAGTCTGTATGACTATACTCTAAAAAGGCAAAGTGTTACCTGGGGTTGGAAACTTAACTGTACCATCAACAGGCCATTTCATCATTTGTTCAAGATGCCTGTTTCTGGGATATAGTATAACTTGGTAAAATCAGTAAATCTCATATTGTGAGTCAATTATTGCAACTCATTTGCCATTAATAAGCTATTTGATCTGGGGCAGTATTCTATGGGATATAATACGGATGTGTCTGTCATTGTGTAAAACCTTCAAATGGTAATACCGCTCAATGTTTCAAAGTCACAGAAGAATAACCTAAAAGTAGTGCAGGTATTTATTTCAATAAGGATATATTCCAGAATGGAAGAGATTCAAAGTAACTGTCCTGCCCCAAGATAAGTAGCAGGTGTTGCTGAGAAAGTCTCAATGGGGAAAAATTAGTTTCCAATTCCAGATACTTGGGAATTCAGTAGTAAAAACAACTACCTCCATCTTGCTGAAGAGGCCTCTATTGGTAGGATAATACATATAATTCTCCATGGATAACCAAGGTGGAATGATACCTGATGTCCATTGGATGGGCCTTCCTGTCTACCTGGTTGTGAGGCTTTCATAAATGCTCACTGGTGACCACTAAAATGAGACATCAAGATCATACAGGTTGCTCCCATTTTCACGTTTATCCACACACATATGTATCAGGGAGACACTCCCTGACCTTCTAGTGTTATTTTTCTATGATTCTGGCAAATTCCCTCAATTATCCAGCATAGTTGAGGAGTCAGTCCTTATCTCAGGCTACCTCTCTCTTTGTATTAGCTGGGTAACCCCGTGTACTGCAGCCAGCTCTGCAATTTGGAGGATTTTCTCTCACTGCTGCCCTACATGGCAATGAGTGGAGCTGTAATATACCAGCAGCCTTTTCTTGGGTGGTATCAACATATTGCATCTAGTCATCTGTGAGTCTGGCCCAAGTCCTTTCCTCCAGGGTAGTTGATCATACGGCATGTCTTAAGAGACCAGTGTTTGTTCAGGGAGCAATACACGTAGATATCCGACTCAACTCATCTGAGAACAAGCTGATCATTGGCTGTTCCTGCCCACAGCCAGTAGGTGTCCCATGTTAATTTGCTCAGTCTCTGCTAGGGGCTAGCACTCCAGGAGTACAGTTGTTCTGAGAGAGCAATGAGATGTGACTCTCCTTTAAGCTGCCGTAGAAGCCCCCCCAGGTTTCACTGTATGCCTTTAAGTTGACAAATGGCTGCCATTTACCTGTGGCTGTCTTTTGCAGGCTTTCATCGCCATCAAAAAAGTCACACTAGACCTATGTCTTTGAAATTATAATTGTGCCAGGCAAGTTACAAGTAGCAGCCACTTTATCTCTCACTACATATTTTTCACATCTATGTCATAATGATGTCACTGCATATCAGGGTCATTTCCTTCCTTTTACCAAGAACAATGAGATTTCCATTGCATTCCAAGTGAAAAGCAACCCACTACAAAATCCAGCTCCAAGGGTCTATTTTCTAGTGACTGATATTCTTGGTACCAACTGTATCAGCTTTTAAGAAAGCAGAGCCTGAGGAAAAAATGTACTTGTGCTAACACTTGATAAGGGGCATGGGGAAGAATTTGAGAGAAGCAAGCATGAGAGGAATGAGGAAGTAAGGCAGAAAAAGAGGGAGAAAAATTACTAGAGGCTTCATTCTTGAACTGGTCACAATTTCTCAAATAGTTGTTAGGCTTCACAGCCTTTTCCAGAGAGCCCGTAAATCTACTACATCTTCTGTCTGAGAGGTGGGAAAAGAGAAAGGAAAAGCAAAATTTCATTGGCTTCTTCCTTCCCACTCTTGTGCCCCATTATCAAAGTCAATTCTGTGATTTTTTAACTCTGTCAAATTTCCAGGTTGTAACACCTGACCTTCAGGTAGCTTCTGGTGAAGCCAGAGTCTTTTTAGTCCCATTTGGCCAAGGAGTACTCACAGAGCCTCTTCCTCCAGTGATTTATGTATTGTGGATCTTAAGACTGTAATAGGGGTGGCAGCAGCACCAATATCCACAATTGTAAAATTACGGAAGTGACACAAACGTTTGGCAAGAAAACATTAACAAAGAGCTGAGGCTTGAGAAAGAGAGAATGAGGACATCTAGGGTGTTCCAAACCCTGGATCTGGTAGAAATCTGTAAATAACTTTCAAATGGTTAAAAAAAAAAAAGCTAGATAAAGAAAGTAAGGTAAAATAGTAACAATTGTTGGCTCTAGGGAAGATACACGTGCGTGCACACACTCCAAATGTGTAATTTGAAATGTTCCACACATCAAAGTTGAAAATAAACAATTTCTGACAAAGGAAAATGGCAAAAATGAAATTAGAGCTCTTGAAAATATAAGGGATATATAGCATCAATCCACAAAGCATAACATTGCTTTTTCTTTCAAACCTTTCAATGCCTTTTAATGCTTTTAAAACTATTTATAAAACATTGAAAACATGTCTTATTTAAAACCAATAGATGCTTCACTCTATCTTACTACAATTATTCCTATATCTGTGTATATGTACATAAAAAGTAACCATCAAATTTCCAACCCAATTTCAGCTACCTTATGGAGGCAATAGATACTGCTACATTTCAAAGTGAGTGGTAAAACAGATCACAATGAAAAATTTTATACAAAATGGTCACAAACCTGTTTAAAAAAACTCACCAGCATGGAGAGTATATAAGGATAGGATTTTTCAGCCCGAAGAGTTTGGAGGTTTTGAGGAGGAGTTGTTTGAAATATCTTGTCGATTGCTTTGGAAGGTAGGAGGGAGTGAACTGTCCTTCACCTCAAGTCAGCTGAGCAGGGTTTCTATGGAAATTTGTTCTGTGCAACTAGTTGACACAGTGTGAGAAGTGACTCACTTCTTAGTAAACTGAAAGTGGAGAGACTCGCTAGAGAAACCAGGATAGCAGATAAATAGGGCACTACTTTCTGGTAATGTGACCTGTGAGACACCATACAAATTTTTGGCTTCGAGTCACTTAAAAGTGATGTAATTCTGATCAAGAAGTTTCTGCAAGAGAGGAGACTGCAGCCAACATTCAGCCTCATGTGAAGACAAGATGACTTAATGTTAAGTCACTTTCAAATTTTGATTATTACATGGCAGTAGGCATTTTTAATTATTGAATTGGGACAATTTTGCTTTTTAAAGTAACATATCATATTATCTTAGAGTGAACGAAAGACTCAATAGGCTTGTGCTTGTTATCATTTAAAGCTAAGAATTTATTTAGCATTTAGGATTTTAAAGGGCAATGTAAGTCTAAAATAGAATATTTTTTATTATTCTATCTTTTAATTCATATTGTTTAATAAGTCTTTTAAACAGACAGAATTGTGAGGTTAATTTAATAATAAAAGTGGCAACCTTTATGCAGATATTTTTGCTTCTTTGAATTTTGTTTACCTAATTTTTAATAATTACATATATAGAACCATAAAAAATAAATAAATAAAACTTTTTAAACATTTGATTTTATTTTGAATCCCCCCAAAATAAATGCATATCCATAATATAGATATGTATTTTATATTCTTATTTTTATGGGTTTAAATCATTATTTCAACATTTAAAATTATGGACATTTACAGTTGCTTTTACATTTTATCAAAATCTTAAGGAATACTGTTTTAATTATAACAGCTTTCCTTTTAGAAACTGCAGTCCACTTTTAGGCTATTACTTCATGATTCTAGAAATGAAAGGAAGGAACTGTCTGTTGCCCGTGTCTACAGAGAAGCTAGAGAAACCCACAGGAGTTGAACACAATGAGGTGGGAAGAAGTTAGGTGGGAATGGCAAGGCAGATGGAATCTAATGCCCACCCTCCTCCCCTTCCCTCCCTCCTTCCCTCCCTCCCTCCCTCCCTCCCTCCCTCCCTCCCTCCCTCCCTTCCTTCCTTCCTTCCTTCCTTCTTTTCTCTTCTCTCTCTTCTTCTTTTTCTTTCTTTCTGAATTTTTTCCTTTCTTCCTTTTCTTTTGGGAAGAGTTACACTTAATCTTTGTAATAAAGCAGAGGGGCAAACTTCTGTTTTCATTCTGCCACTTGAAAAATGCCACCCGTTGGAACAATTAGCTCTAGCTGCAGTTCTGTTTAGCAGATAGGCTTGTCTTTGTTCTACACTGAAAATTCTCAACAGGCTTTTCTCTTTAGATTAGAGTCTTGATTTCTCTTCTCATTCCTCCCCCAAGCCACTGATCTCTATCTGGATTGAAATGTTCACAGGCAAATATCATATGGACTGGTTTCATGTCTTAAGGTATTCAGTGTTTTTCACCAGTTCTGTTACACACACACACACACACACGCACACACACACACACAGACTTACTAATCAGGTTGTATAGTCATCGCATAGCGTTTAATATTGTCAGCCCCAATTTCTATAGCTATATATCTATATAACAGGAATATGTAACATTGGCTCTAAAATCTATAATATATAACAAGGAGACCACATGAGATATTGTAGGTAAGGAGACATTTAAACAACAAGTCTCTATACAGGATTTTATTATACTGAGTCCACCAGTGTTCAAAGACACATCACTAAAGCTTTAAATTACCTGAATTCAGAAAATTATTTTTAATGAACTGAATTTTAGACAAATATAACTTTTACAGTATCTATTATTTCCAACTCTCTGCAGTAAAGAAAATATAACAAAATGCAATATTGAAAGCAGTATAGTGAAAAGCATTTCAGGTGAATTAAGCTTTCTGTGTGAAAAAAGAGACAGAAAAAATATTTAAAGTTAAATGACATCTACATATTTGAAGTTGTAATGACTTCACAGTATCAAACTATCACAACATTAAGGCCATTTACAACAAAGGGCTAATGAGTCTACAATGTACACAAAACAGAGAAAGTCTACTGATTTTTATCTCTACTTTTATAAATTGTAACTTCAGAAAACCTGTGATAAAAGGCTCAAAATTTTTGCTTTTCATTTTTGAAATATAATTAAGCTTCAGCCCTATTATTTCGTGACAATGGAAAAGCCATTGATTGTGCTGCTTTTGAAATCCTGTATCACATTAGACACTTTCTAATAATGATGCCCTTGGCTTAAGAAAAAGAAGAGAAAATTGACTTGACCTAATTAAAAACTCTGAAGATCTTCTCTATTATTTTTTCATACAACTTATTTGGGCCACATGCCAATTAAAGAATGAACATTTTAAAAATCTGTCAAATGGAGATAAAATAAAATGATATATGTTAAAATAACTCAGATTGTAAGAAGTGAGATTTGTCAGACTGCATAAAAATTTCTGAGCAGAATGCACATCAGTGAAGTTTCAAAGTGAGACCACATTCATCTTTATTAATCTCAAGTACCTTAGATCCAAGAAAAGGGCATGGCTGTGCCAAGAAAGGAGAGTCTGCAGAATAAAAGCATCTCTCTTCAAGCATAATTACTACAAACTTCAGTGGATAATGAAGAGTCTCTTGTTACCTCAGTACCATCTTTCAATCTTCTTTCATTTTCTATTACAATGAAATAACCCCCATTATTATTTCCAAGTGAATCTGGAGCCATGAAAACTACAGACGGCTTGGAATGTTTTCAACTTGCAGTTTTCACTCTAAGTCAGAACTATTTGAATTCACACATATATTTGAGCAAGTCAACATATGAAATAAAGTTCAGTCTCCTGTTATGCCTTCAAAACCCTAACTAGATTCACTATTGCTTAATACATCAAAATCTGTTTTCATGAAATCCCTGAAATCCATTTTTCTTTATTCGTCTCTCATTTACAATTATCTCCTTCTCCCCTGTGTTCTGTGATTCTCTGGCACATTGCATGAAATAGTTCAAAAGCTGCTGTTTTCTTGGTTTTGTGCCTAATATTTTATGACAATGCATTTGTCTTCTGTTATTAATTCTGAGCCATGTACATATGTATCCATTAGCTGTAACATTTGTTTTGTCTAATACTGCTGCATGTTTATTTATATATGACTTCATACATGTAAATTATTTAATAATGGATCATTCATCTCCTTTTAATAAATAGCATATTCTTTTCATATAAACTTAGAAAATATGGATAATTGTACAATGTTTTATTAATCTGATCCAAAATTTTAATTGTCTTCCAATTGACCAGATTAAAAAAATTAGATTTTGCCAGCTTTACACAAAAGATTTTCTACAGCATACCCCAAATTAAGCAAGTCTTCAATGGAAATTTTGGTCTTATTGTACACTATTGCTAAAATAAATTTTCCCCATACCCAAGAATCCTCCTTTGGCTATCTGCCTCAGTGTCTTTATGATATTGTCCTTTATCTAGTCTTTGATGATCTCTGAAGGTCAAATAGCCAACCTTCAGAATCCATTGTTAATAGTTCCTCCATAATCTATTTTTTTCCTATCTGTCTCTAGTTGGGATGAAAAATGTTTTCTCAAGAATTCCTTCAAAATACAAGTTTATTGGTACCTTTTTAAATAAGATAGCACAAGCTTTTATAATTCCTTATACATATTAGATATTTGAGTATTAGCTGTCCATGTATATATTTAAGTGAACAGAGATTATTTTGTAGTCTGCACAACTAAGGAATTTGGTTTTTGTAATGGAAAATGTGGCTGCGTTATTTCCTAAACTCAGGAGGCCTAGATATGCGGGAAAAATAATTCTACAACAAGGTTAATTGGCTTACTAGAAGAAAATCACCAAGGCACTGGGCAAAGTCGGGGAATGGAAAAGTAATACTTATGAAAAGAAGACTGACTTAGACATTAAGAAAAAAAGAATAGTCTTTTGTACATTAAAACAACTTTCTTAGTAGAAATTAATTGGGTTTTCCTAGAAAACATTATAAAATTGCCTGCATGTACACATGCACATAAACTATATCCATATTACTAAAAATAAAGTGAACAAATGATATTTTGAGTTACTGATAACCCTCAGGTTTTTCAGTCAGTGCAATAGCAGATGAATAGTAATAACTTATATGAAGACCTTCAGAAAACCTATATATATTAGCATATAAAACAAATCTTTAAAACAAGAGGTTAATGAAAATGCAGTGAATATAGTTATTATTAAACCAAAAAAGAATTATTATTGAGTAGATAACAACAAACATACCTTGAACTTTGGGTGAACCTCTTCAAACATTGATTAGTGAATATAATAGAAACAAAATAAAGAATAAAGTGATACTTTAAAAAATAGTAAACTTATGATGATTATTTCTGGCAAAGTAATTATGTAAGCTAGAAATGAAATAGTTCAATAAATGTCTGTACTTACCTTAGTGCAAAAATTTACATATGACAATAGAGCATTATGCATGTCTTATTATTGCATATCTTTCCACTTAATATATTTGCTCACATTTTCTCTTTTCCACTAGTGTGTGAGAGCCCAGTGTCCAGTAAAGTGGCTCATTAAAAGTTTGATAAATCAATGCATACATGAATGAATCAAATATTGGGAAGTTGTATGTAAATGCCATATTCTTAAATAAAGCACAAAAACTAAGAATAATAACCTTGGAAAAAATGTCAACCGAAACACTTCAGTTTGTAAAACTTTTTAATGAGAATATTCCACTGTGTGAACAGTACATCAGACCAAGAATTATATTATTTTATAGTCTTTATAGCACAGCAATATGTTTATGATACTAACCATAAACAACTAATCAACCAGAATGACTGCACTCATGCGTATCAGCAGATTATCGGCACAGTTGGACCCAACAAAGAAATTCTTGCAGTTTCATTGTGTGCCAAAAGTCAAAATTAGCTTTTCAGATAATTGTTGGTTACATGGCTTAGCATAGTTGGAATCTTGGGCTAAGAATGCCAAAGCAAATGTTAAGAATTCAAGGTAGTTAAATTATTTCTCTTTACCTTCCCTACAATAGACTAAATACTTTTACCCCTTTTTTCTATACTCTAAAAATACCAAATTCACTTTTGATTAATGTGGTCAATAAAAAAGAGTAAATAAATTAATCATCTTAAATCCTTTTTAAATGTGAATAAAAATGATACGGCCATGCATAAAGACTAATGCCTGTAATCCTGACACTTTGGGAGTCCTGGGAGGCTAAGGTGGGCAAATTGTTTGTTGCAAAGAGTTCAAGACCAGCCTGAGCAATATGTTGAAACTCCATTGCTAAAAAAAAAAAAAAGAAAAAAAAATTTGTATATATATAGCTGAGTGTGATGGCATGCACCTGAAGTTCCAGCTACTCAAGAGGCTGAGGTGAGAGGATCAACTGAGCTGTGGGAGGTCAAGATTGCAGTGAGCCATGATCACAACATTGCACTGCAGCCTGGGTAACAATGAGACTCTGTCTCAGAAAATAAAATCACTCAGTGTAATTTTTTTTCTTGATTATTGGTAAAATGGAAGAATTGTTGAGTTCCTTTATTGTGTTGTGATTAAAAAGACATTATACAATTACTATAACATTTCAGAAAACGCCAAGTTTAAATGACATCAAACAAATGAAGAATAATATATGAAGGTAGAAATACTGTTGAACTAAATTTTTCCCTACTTTAGGTAAAACTGATGTAAAGAATGTAGGCCAGGCTCTGTGGTGCATGCCTGCAATCCCAACACTTTGGGAGGCCAAAATGAGAGGATCACTTGAAGATAGGAGTTTGAGACTATTCTGGGCTACACAGTGAGTGCCTGTCTCTACAAGAAATTAAAAAATTTTGTTAGTGTGGTAGCATGCACCTATAGTTCTGTAGTTTCACCTACTCCGCTGAGGAAGGATAATGGCTTGAGCTTAAGAGGTTGAGGCTGTAGTGAGCCACGACTGCATCACTGCACTTCAACACACTGACATTATGTCTCTTAAAAACAAACAGACAAACAAAAAACCTAAGAACAACAAAAAAGAATCCAATGGCACAGATTGTATATCTCATCTTAAACAAACAAAAGCTAATAAATGAATATAAACACATCAAAATTGATTATTTTTCTTTAACTTTGGGAACCATTGGGAGACAGAGGCGGTAGGATCACTTAAGGTCAGGAATTCAAGACCAACCTGGCAGACATGGTGAAACCCTGTCTCCACCAAAAATACAAAAATTAGCAGGGCATGGTGGTGTGCACCTGTAATTCCAGCCACTTGGGAGTCTGAGGTGGGAGACTGGCTTGAACATGGGAGGTCAAAGTTGCAGTAAGCCAAGTTTGCACCACTGCAGTCCAGCCTGGGTGGCAGAGTAAGAGTCTGTTGGAAATAAATAAATAAATAAATAAATAAATAAAGGAACTAGAAGAAACTTAAAAATGCACACATAGCCGATTGCTTTGACTGCTTTGTTAAAATTAAAAGTGGCATTTTTTATCATCATAAATTATAAGTGTGTTTTTCCAAGGTATGCTGAAGGACAAAATACTATATATAATCTTAGAGTGAATTCAGTTGTGGTACACACAATTTAGGAAATGGAGTATACCAGAAAATATAAGTGCATAGATGGTGTATCTGTTTTTAGATTGCCCTGTGAGATTTAGTATATTACATTAATTGTTACAGCTAAAATATACATGAAGTTTTCTAATTTGTAAAAATCAACTGTATGTATTGCTGTGTTTATGTCACTGTTGTTTTTGTTTTTCATTTTTTTTTTACATATGGGTTTCTGGGCAAGTGAACTAGAATGTTTAGTAGAATCTTTCCAGATTTCCATTCATAGCTCAGGCTTTCAAATTGAGGGCAGTGGAGTAAGTCAATGATATAAATCCTTACTAGAACAATTAATTACTAACTGGATGAGTTAAAAACTTTAAGAATGGCCTCAGAAGACAGTAAGTTAGTTAGAACCTGAAATATATTAAACAGATTCAACCCTATAATTCTCCTTAACATGCACATTCAGAAACCAGAATCAGAGGAGAAATTTCATACATGCAGATGAGCACTTGTGAACAAATCACAAAATAAATGCTATTTAGTTTGAAAAGCCTTGTGATTTGGGAACCAATCTGCTAGATAGATGCCAAATTAACTGATAATTGCCCTAGCCTGAAACTAGCCATACTGTCTGGTACTGATAAGCACTTGAAAAATAACATTTTCATAATTGCATGAATCTCTATTAAATGAAATAAACCTGTAAAAATCATAGAAACCCCCAAAACCAAACATATTGCTAATGCAAATTACTCCTTTGTTAGTGAATAATATCTTTTTTTTAACATTGCTTAAAGCGATTCAATTGAAAAGCTAAATCCACATTTATACTGCATGTTACGCTTGGATAAAGTCTCTGTTCCTCATAGCCCATGCTTTACTCACACCAGGATGTTAAACTGTAACAGGGTGTGTGGGTAAAGGAGTTTACAAGATAAATCACTGTTAATCCTTGGCATCCACAATTATAATTGGTCTTGCTAAGGATCTGAGTAAAATCATTTGTGGTAGTTCCTTTCCTCTCTACCATTGAATATTATGCCTTCTTCAGGATGCTTGTATAGTGAAATTCCATACGACCTTTGTGTCATATATTTGGCTCTTATTACTTATTATGAAAAAATGTATAGACTTTCTATTTGCCTTCAGTTTTGGAGAAATTTATCAGAAACATGAGATTGTAAAATGAACTAATTACTAATCAGCTATAGAATATCTTATGGGCATATATTTGCAAACTAGAGAACCAGAAATAAATTATAAGTTCTTATAGTTTAGAAAAAACACACTAAGAATTTTTAGTGGCTTGTTCCCATATTTTTCTTATACAGCTTCATTATGCAATTCTAGTACCAACATTTTCTTTTTCTCTTTTTTTTTTTTTTTTTGAGATGGAGTTTCGCTCTTGTTACCCAGGCTGGAGTGCAATGGCGCGATCTCGGCTCACTGCAACCTCCGCCTCCTGGGCTCAGGCAATTCTCCTGCCTCAGCCTCCTGAGTAGCTGGGATTACAGGCATGCGCCACCACGCCCAGCTAGTTTTTTGTATTTTTAGTAGAGACGGGGTTTCACCATGTTGACCAGGATGGTCTCGATCTCTCGACCTTGTGATCCACCCGCCTCGGCCTCCCAAAGTGCTGGGATTACAGGCTTGAGCCACCACGCCCAGCCCTCTTTTTCTCTTGAATAATTGATTTTAAATTTAGAAGAATAAATGCAAGCTAATTTATTTGAATACAAGAAAATTTATCTACAAGAATGTATATAAATTTTTTTTTTACAAAAAGTACTATTTCAAAATGTACACAAACATGTATTTGTTGGTGGAGCAGTGAGATGTCATCACTTTCCTTGTTTGGACAGATCCTGAGATAGTTACATAATGTGTTTTCATTAACTTACAATGTAAAGTTAGTTTGAAACTCTAACTTTGGTAACTCAAATAAATTAAGCTACGTAATTTCTATAGCTATCAAGTAAATATGTTACATGGTGTAACAATAATGGGATTGTGAATATTCTAATAGTAAATTCTGGATTTGAGTTCAGTCAACATCAGAGTAAAAAGAAAGCATGGCACACGCTGATGTGATTCTCTCCCATTCTTTGTTCCCAAAAACAAAAAACAAAACCACACACTTGTAAAAACTTATGTAAAGTTGATGGTATTAGAAAACAATTTATTCTATGTTGCTGCTCTTACTTTTTCACAAAGATAGCCTATGATTCCCCATGTAATCATTCAATATATAACCTTGGCTCATTTGTCTCAGTCAATCTTCAGAAATAAAATAAACATCCACTAGCAAAACTATATTTCTCTGTGAAAGCCTACTTTGGTTTGCACGTTGTCCAGGCAGTCAGAAGTTAACCGCTGACTATTTTCCAACACTACAACCTGCTGCTATCTATGAAAAGGTACAGACAGAAAAGACTAGGAATATGAGGAGAAAGAAGTGAAATCTAAGATTTCAACTCTGTGATGGTAAAAAATAATGAGCATTTTGTTGCTTAGTATCTAATAAACATTTTGAATCTAGTGATTCATGATTATCACCATAGAAGGCGACTATCCATGGTGATAATTCTATGGACAGTATTACAAAGGGAAGGAACCCATATAAAATCATCTGTTGAGCTTTTAAAATATTGATAGTTACACTTCCCCTAGACTGTCAAATCCAGATTCCCTGGGTGCAAAACAGTAAAGAGGTATGTACTAAGATCCCCTTTCATGATTACACATTTGTCCATTTTCTTTTTAGTTTTACAAAATTCTGTTTTTCTACGTAATGAAGGTAAGCTATTTTATGTGTGTGTGTGTTTACCACCTCTAATTGATTGCCTATTTATTATTATGTAATATACTTTATTTCCTGCAATGAAATTTACCATATCTAACAATAGTATATTCCACCAGCTTTCTTTCAGTGTAGCGTTTTTAAAGCTGTATGCATTTCTAAACTTTCTATTTTTATATGTAATTTGATTTTTAATTGATAAAACTGCATGTATTTATCCTATACAATCTGAGGTTTTGAAATACATATATATATATATATATATATATATATATATATATACACACACACACACATATATGTATATTGTGAAATGGGTCAGTAGAACTATATGCATTACCATATGCATTATCTCACATACTTTTTGTGGTGAGAACACTTAAACTCTCTTTTTAGCAATTTTCAAAATATAACACATTATTATTAACTATAGTAACCATGTTGTACAATGGAGCTCTTGAATTTACTCCTTCTATCTAACTGAAATTTTATATTCTTTCACCATCGTCTCCCTGATTCCCTAACATCTCCCCAGTTCCCAACCCCTGGTTACCACCATTCTACTTTCTGCTTCTGTGAGTTCAAACTTTTTTAGATTCCATATAGAACTGAGAGAATGTATAATTTATCTTTCTGTCCATGTCTTAATTTACTTAGAAAAATTCACTGCAGGTCAGCTTCTCCCTCTACCAATCTTTCTTCCTTTGCTTGCTCTCAAATGTTCTTCCAGAGAACACTACCAAGAAAACTTCTCACAAGCAAAACTCCCTCAGGAGGTAATATACTTTAAGACAACTATCACTGAAGAATTTAAAAGTAAAATTGATGTAAAGGTATTTAATTTCATTAAAAAAAAATTTCCCAGTGAGCTGAGACCGAGCCACTGCCCTCCAGCCTGGCGCCTGTAGTGAGCCATGACGCATCACTGCACTTCAACACACTGACATTATGTCTCTTAAAAACAAACAGACAAAAAACCTAAGAACAACAAAAAAGAATCCAATGGCACAGATTGTATATCTCATCTTAAACAAACAAAAGCTAATAAACAAATATAAACACATCAAAATTGATTATTTTTCTTTAACTTTGGGAACTATTGGGAGACAGAGGCAGTAGGATCACTTAAGGTCAGGAGTTCAAGACCAACCTGGCAGACATGGTGAAACCCCGTCTCTACCAAAAATACAAAAATTAGCAGGGCATGGTGGTGTGCACCTGTAATTCCAGCCACTTGGGAGCCTGAGGTGGGAGACTGGCTTGAACCTGGGAGGTCAAAGTTGCAGTGAGCCAAGTTTGCACCACTGCAGTCCAGCCTGGGTGGCAGAGTGTCTGTTTGGAAAAAAAAAAAAAAATTGGGAACTAGAAGAAACTCGTAAATTTACACATAGCCAATTGCTTTGATTGCTTTGTTAAAATTAAAAGTGGCATTTTTTTATCATCATAAATTATAAGTGTGTTTTTCCAAGGTATGCTGAAGAACAAAATATTATATATAATCTTAGAATGAATTCAGTTGTGGTACACACAATTTAGGAAATGGAGTACACCAGAAAATATAGGTGCATAGATAGTGTAAACTAAGTTTGTTTTTATTGCATATGCTAGTGTTCTTGGTCATGAAATCCTTGCTTAAGCCAACATCTAGAAACGTTTTTGCAGTGTTATCTTCTAGAACTTTTATAGTTTCAGGTTTTAGATTTAAGTATGTAATCTATTTTGAGTTGATTCTTATATAAGATGAGAATTGAGGATCCAATTTCTTTCTCCTACGTGTGGCTAACCAATTATCCAAGCACCATTTGTTGAAAAGGATGTCCTTTTCCCACTTTACATTTTTGTTTGCTTTGTTGAAGATCAGTTGGCTGTAATTATTTGAGTTTATTTCTGGGTTCTGTTTTCTGTTGCAATGGTCTATATGCCTGTGTTTATACCAGCACCATGCTGTTTTGGTGACTATGGCATTATAGTATAGTTTGAAATCAGGTAGCGTGATGCCTCCAGATTTGTTCTTTTTGCAAGTCTTGCTTTGGCTATGTGAGCTCTTTTTTAGTTTCATTAGCTCTTTTTTAAGATTGCTTTTACTAACTCTGTGAAAAATGATGGTTATATTTTGAAGGATAGTGCATTGAATTTTCAGATTGCTTTTGGCACTATAGTCATTTTCACAATATGGATTCTAACCATCCATGAGCATGGAGTGTGTTTCCATTTGCTTGTGTTGTCTGTCATTTCTTTCCACAGTGCTGTGTACTCTTTCGGTCTGCTTGATATAAGTATTTAGGACCATGAACTTCCTCCAAGAGCCACCTTTGCTGTATCTCAGAGATTTTGATAGATTGTGTCAGTATTGTCATTCAGTTTTAAAAAAAATTTATTTCCATCTTGATATCATTTTTGACCCAATGCTCATTCAGAAGCAGGTTATTTAATTTGCATGCATTTACATGGTTTTGAAGGTTTTTTTTTTTGGAGTTGATTTCCAATTTTATTCCACTGTGATCTGAAAGGGTGCTTAATGTTTCAATTTTCTTAAATTTATTAAGGCTCAATTTATGGCCTATTATATGGTCTATCATGGAAAAATTTCCATGCACTCTTGACTATGTATTCTTTGGTTGTTGGATAAAATGTTCTGTATACGTCTGTGCTGTATATACAAATGTTCTGTATATATAAATGTTCTGTATATATCTCTTAAGTCCATTTTTACCAAGGTCTAGTTTAAATCCATTGTTTCTTTATTGATTTTCTATCTTGATGATCTGTCTAGTGGAGTATTGAAGTCCACCAGTATTTTCGTGTTGTTGTCTATCTCATTTCTTAGGTCTATTAGTAATTGTTTTATACTTTTGGGCGCTCCAGTGTTAGGTACACATATGTTTAGGATTGTGATATTTTCCTGTTGGACAAGACTATTTACCATTATATACTATCTCTCTTTGTCTTTTTTAACTGCTGCTGCTTAAAGTTTTTTTTAATCTAAGAATAGTTACCACTGCTTGCTTTTCCTGTCCATTTTCATAAAATTCCTTTTTCCACCCTTTTAAGTTTATGTGAGTCCTTATGTGTTAGATGAGTCTCCTGAAAGCAGCAGATGGTTGGTGAGTTCTTTTCCATTCTGCAGTTCTGTAACTTTTCAGGGGGCATTTGGGCCATTTACATTCAATGCTCATATGGAGACGTGAGGTACCATTACATTCATTGTGTATTTCTTGCCTGTGTACCTTGCTTTTTGTTTTTGCTTTTTAACTTGTATTTTTGTTTAATAGGTCTTAGGTGATTTATACTTTTAAAAGGTTCTGTTTTGATATGTTTCTAGGATTCGTTTCAATATTTAGAGCTCTTTTTAGCAGTTTTTGTAGTAGTGGCATGGTATTGGCAAATTCTCTCGACATTTGTCTGTCTAGAAAAGACTGTATCTTTCCTTCATGTATGATGTTTAGTTTCACTAGATACAAAATTCTTGGCTGATAAGGATTTTTCTGAGGAAGCTGAAGATCAGGTTCCAATCTCATCTAGCTTGTAGAGCTTCAGCTGATAGTTCTGTTGTTAATCTGATAGGTTTTCCTTTGTGTTACCTGGTGCATTTGTCTCACAGCTCTGACGATCCTTTCCTTCAAATTAACTTTAGATAAACTGATGACAATGTGCCTAAGCAATGATATTTTTGTGGTGAATTTTGCAGGTGTTCTTTGTGCTTCTTGTATTTGGATGTCTATATCTCTAGCAAGGCTGGGGTAGCTTTCCTCGATTATTCCCCCAAATATGTTTTCCAAACAGATTTCTCATCTTCCTCAGGAACACCAATTATTTTTAGGTTTGGTCATTTAACATAATCCCAGACTTCTTGGAGGCTTTATTAATATTTTCTTCTTATTTTTTCTTTCTTTGTTGGATTAGGTTAATTAAAGACCTTGTCTCTGAGCTCTGAATTTCTTTTTCTACTTGGTCAATTCTATTGCTGAGACTTTCCAGAGCATTTTGCGGTTCTATAAGTGTGTCCAAGGTTTCGTGAAGTTTTAATTGTTTTTTTCTTTATGCTATCTATTTCCTTGAATTTTTCTTTCTTTACTTCTTATATGATTTTTTGGATTTCCTTGCATTGGGCTTTGCCTTTCTCTGGTGTCTCCCTGATTAGCTTAATAACTAACTTCCTAGATTCTTCTTTAGGTAAATCAGGGATTTCTTCTTGGTTTGGTTCCATTGCTGGTGAACTAGTATGATTTGGGGGGTGTGTTAAAGAGTCTTGTTTTGTCATATTACCAGAGTTGATTTTCTGGTTCCTCCTCATTGGGGTAGGCTCTGTCAAAGGGAAGGTCTAGGGCTGAAGGCTGTTGTTCAGATTCTTTTGTCTTTCAGGGTGTTCCTTTGATGCAGTACTCTCCCCCTTTTCCCATGGATGTGGCTTCTGGTGTGCCAAGGTGCAATGGTTATTATCTGTAGGTCCAGCCACCAAGTAAATCTACCTGGCTCCAGGCTGGTACTGGGGTTTGTCTGCACAAAGTCCTGTGATGTGAACCGTCTATGGGTGTCTCGGCTGTGGATACTAGCACCTGTTCCAGTGGAGGTGGCAGGGGGGTAAAATGAACTCTGTGAGGGTTCTTAGCTTTGGTGAGATGTTCTATTTTTATGCTGGTTGATTTCCTGTCAAGAGATGGCACTTTCCAGAGAACATCAGCTGTGGTAGTATGGAGAGGAACCAGCAGTGCTTGACTCTCAAAAGTATATGCCCTTTGTCTTCAGCTATCAGGGTGGATAAGGAAAGCCCTTTAGGTGGGGGCAGGGATATGAGTATCTGAGCTCAGACTCTCCTTGGGTGGGTCTTGCTGTGGCTGCTGTGGGCAATAGGGGTGAGGTTCCCAGATCAATGGAGTTATGTGTCAAGGAGGATTATGGCAGCTTCTGCTGAGTCATGCAGGTTGTAAGGTAAGTGGGGGAAAGCCAGCAGTCACAGGCCTTATGCAACTCCCACACAATCCAAAGGGCTGGTCTGTCTCCCACCATGCCTCCGCAACAGTCCTGAGTCTGTTTCCAGGCAGTAGGGTAGCAGAGCTTGATAACTTGCCTTAAGCTACCTGCCTCCTAGCTGTGAAAGAACAGGGCTTTGGGTCTTCCCTGCCTGTGGAGTCTGCACATTGGATTCATGCCCTCCCCTGAGTTCTGGCCAGGAGTCTTCTCTTCCAGTTCAAATTGTTATAAAGTTGAGCTGGAGATTTCCTTCTCCCTGTGGCATTTTTCCCTGTTCCTCTGGTTGCCCTCCCAAAGGGTACCTGTGATGCCAGGCAGGAATGCAGTTCTTAAGGACCCAGTGAGCTCCCAGGGCCTTTCCCACTGCTTCTTCTACTTCTATATTTTGCTCAGCTCTCTAAATTGACTCAGCTCCAAGTAAGGTAAGAAATTTATCCTGGAAACTAGACCTTCATTTTCACCAGTATGTCTGTGTGTTTGGGAGCCAAAGGTCTCCCTTTCCCACTTCCACAATTTGGGCACTCAGACTATTTGGGGCATCTCCCAGATCCTGCAAGAGCAGTCTGCTTGCTTCAGAAGGACTGTGGGTCCTCTCAGGATTCCTGGTTTGCTCTTCTAGTCGTTCTGATGCTAAATTTATTTATGAAAACCTCCACACACTGTTCCATCTGTCTGAGTCTGACCTGCAATCCAGTCCTACCTCCTGTCCACCATGATCTACATTTTTTTGTTAGCTAGTTTTGTATTCTTTTGTTTTCATTTTTTATATACCCTAGAGTTCACAGCATGGATAATTGAATTATTACAGTTAAATATCTGTTTGTACTTCTAACAGTTAATAGAATACATTAAGATTGTAGAATATTTTAACTCCATTTGCTTCTTTCTGTTTTTTATCATTATAATTTTTATGATACATAGATTTTAACACCCATAAGACGTTATTTTTATCATTGTATAAACTTAAAATACATTTATATTTACTTACATACACATTCTCGGGTCTTTATTCTGATTCACGTTTTTTGTTTTAGTGTTGGGAATGAAATCATGTTCCTTCTTCTAATAAATTCCCTCAGTTTCTGTTAGTGAGATGCTGCTAGTGACAAATTTGAGGAGGCACAAGAAAAGAGCAAATACCTATACATCACCTTCATTGCTTAATTTTAGTTCAGCAGTTATCTTAATGTGTATAACCTCTTGAAGGTGATTTTCTTTTGGGATGTTTACTAGGAAGTGTTCTTAGGAGGAATAATTGAAAGGAAGCAAATTGGAAGAATTGCCCTTGCCAATTCAACAGGGCCTCTGGTGCCACTGAGTCATCCCTAGTTGAGACAAATAAAATGCATATTTGTTCACCCCATTAACCAGTTCTTGAATGTGGGCTGTTCTTGCTGAGGTAGTAGAAGCTTGGGTAACACAGCTAACCTTAGCTGGAGGCATTTTTATGAAGACCAAATGTGAACTAACAGCATTCCTGGGGGAATTGAGAATCTTAGTTCTAAAGGGACAATAAGAACTTCAGTCTAGCTGGGGACTCCGTCCAGATGGTGTTACACAATATTTACTCAGCAGCTGCTTTTAGGAATTCAGTGGTGGTGTTCCATTGTCTTCCACTTTCTATTGTTTTGTTGAGATATTAGCTATTAGTCTTATCACTGGTTTTCTGAATGCAATGCGTGTTTTTCTCAAGCTGCTTTATTCAGTTTAGGAATAATAGGGATTTTTAAGTGTGTGGCTTTATTATTGTCATTACCTTTTGAAAATTGTTAATTATTTCTTCTTTCTCTTGAAACACTTCTTTCTTTTGACTTCATTCTTATGGAATTCCTATTCGTAATATTTTGTGATGTTTCATACGTCTCTTAAATTCCTTTCTCGATTTTCTAAACTGTTTTCTTTTCTTTTTCTTTTTTTTTTCTTTTGCTTTTCATGCTTCAGTATGGATATTTTCTAGTGAGCTCTCTTCAAGTTTAGCAACCTTGTCTTTAATTGTGTCATAATACAAAGTTAAACCCATTTATTTAGTTCTTAATTGTAGTATTGTTTTATTTTTTCCTTCTGTAATTTTGTCTTTATTCTGGTTAAGTCTCCATCTTTTTATTTTCAATAATATATGATTATTTTTAATTGTCATATATTATGCATGACAAATTGTAGTTATCATGAATGATGTTTTCTTCCTCCAGAAAAAAAAGTTACTTCTAATTCTGACAGTTAGAATGGAACAAGTTTATTTCAACTTAATCAGGGATAGAATTAATTCAGAGTTGACTTCCTTATTTATAAGGTTTATCTCAATTTACTTCTGTGTCACCTTGTCTTTGAGTATAAGAAGCCCTCCAGAGATCCCAGCAGAAATTGTTCACTAGAGTTTTTACTAGGGTCCCTCATCCTTGTCATAAAGAAAACTACAACTGACGTATAATACTAAGGTGCTTGCTAAATAAATGGACATAATACATGAAGAACAGCCTTTGGAGTTAATTTCCTGAGTGACTCATAATTTTTAACTGTATCCCAAAGGGATAGTCAAGGCTTAACAACAAAATGTGTCAGTCTGACAGGTTTTGAGGTTGGAAGGGGTGTCCTCTGCCTTGGTGTTTGAGACAAACTCATACACAAACCTCATTATTTGAGAACCTTTCCAATGTGTATCTGCCAATATAATCACTGTCACTTTAATTATTTCTCACAATACACTTGTTTAAAATATTTTAATAGCCATAAAACAATTACTCTTCAGGGATAATCACATCACAGGAGCAAGCAATGCCACTTTTCATCTCCATCAAAATATAAGCTCTTGAATCTCACTGTAGCCCTGTATTGGTACCTCTCACTTTAACTATGGGCCTGTGAATTTATCGTCTTTTGTAGTTAGCTTATCATGCTTGTTAACTCTGTCAAATAATGTCATTTAAGAAACAACCACAACATCTGTGTTTGTGGATGTAACAACAACAACAACAACAAAAACTATTCTTGCGTATTATCTTCAAGTCTGGTTGGTTTTGTTTATTTCAGAATGAGTCTAGCTGCAAGGTTGTTCTCCTTGGGCAGTTTGATGAGTGGGCTGTGGCAGCTCCAGACCCCATGTCTCTTCTTTGTGAACTAGCCGACTGGCTATCTAGGGCATGTTATTTTTACAATGATATTTTAGTTGCAAGAGAGCAAGCATGAATGTGTATGATGATTTAATTTCTATGATCATAAGTGCATACTGTCAGTTCTATCTCCTTTCATGACTAATGCAAGTCACATGGCCAGACCAAAGTCAAAGAGTTAGAAATTATCTTATTAGTAGGAAGAACTGAAAAATAATAACCTAACAAAAGTTGTGAACTCCGGGAAAATTAAGAAATCAGGGACAGTATTATTATTGTATTATAAGTCTACCACATCTGCTCCCATCCCCGTATAGTTCTTATTTCTTTCATTTACTTGAAGAAACTGGAGCTAATTTGGCACTCAGGTAATAAATGGCACTTTGGATCTCTTTTACATGTATAGGGTATCAAAGAAATGGGCTTAGAGTCCATATTCCCTGAAAATGCTAAAGGATAATTTTAATATAAAATAGGATTTGTAACTAGAAGATTGTTTTCTTATTCTCCCAATGAAAATAATTCTCAGTTTTCTGTATTATAACAAATCACATGTACTAATATTTAGTTTCCAAATGTTGCTATAAATTTTCAAATGAGAAGAGTTTCAGCATGCTTATCAATTGCATTGTTATTTTAGATGCCACATGTATATTTTATGCTCTAATTTCAAGTCAATTAAAATTCTTCAATATGACATGGCACTTTGCCTATATGTGTGAATGTGAGGGTTACATGTTTGTATGCATATTTTCCTCATATTTATCATATCACCAACCAAATATACTGAGGTTTTCCTGAGTTAGAGAAATCATGCTAGCTTAGTAGCTACAGATACATCAACCCACAGTGAAACAGAAGGTCATAAAATAGAAGTCCCCCTTGAGCATCTTGATCTCCAAACGTAATTTCAGCAATAAAACTATTGAAACAAGCACTTCAGTTAAGTGCTGTAATATCATTATTCCTTAGAAGTAATACAAATGATGCACTTAAATTGAATGACTCTTTTAAATGATCCACAAAGAAAAAATATTTAAAATTTTAAATAGTGTTGCACCACAAAATAAAAATATTTAATATTATAAATAGTGCTAATTTAATATTTCAGAGCTCACTCTTTGTTGCATATTAAAAATATGTGGCATTACTTTTACTTTAAACTCAGCATAAAATTTAACTATATCTTTCTGATATTTTATCTTCTTTTTCAGTGTTAATTTCCCTTATTCAGATAAACCAACTGAAAAACTATGCATATTTTCTGTTAAACTGAGAAACTAAATATGGAAATAGAATCAACCTTCTTTTACTTGGGTTATTTTAAAGCAACTGTAGAAATATAAAATATTGAATTAATAAAGAGGAAAAACAATGATAATATTCTTAATTCTGAAGACCTTCTAAATTTCTGCATAGACATTAAAACATTGAGGCTGTGTATGGAGGCTCAAGTTTGTAATCCCAGCATTTTGGGAGGCCAAGGTGGGTGAATCACTTGAAGTCAGGAGTTCAAGACCAGCCTTAACCAATGTGGTAAAACCCCGTCTCTGCTAAAAATAACAAAAAAAAAATCACTGGGCATGGTGGCATGCACCTATAATCCCAGCTATTTGGGAGGCTGATGTAAGAGAATCTCATGAATCCAGGAGAGGGAGGTTGCAGAGAGCTGAGACTGTGCCACTGCACTCCATCCTGGGTGGCAGAGTGAGATTCTATCTTAAAAAAAAAAATTGAATGTGAAATGTATGAAAATCTAATTACAGAACACAATTTTTAAAACGCTCTTCTCTTTAATATGTTTTGTGTAGTAGATTATATTTAGAAGACAATTTCCTTATGTTTACCCCTTTATTAATTTTATCTTTCATTCAGCAATTCTGCAACATGGTGTTAATAAAAGCAAAGATGATTAATTCAATTTGCTCTAGAGGACATATATATAGCACACATATTATTTCATATTTGTAAAATGCATATTATTTTATATTTATATTTATTCATTTTTTAATCTCTTTCAATATACAAGTGCCTACTTGGGTGGTTTTCATATTACATTCTATTATTTTTTAATTCTATTAGCCAGAGACAATTTAGCAGATATTAATTTTAGAAAATATAAATACTATACTAGGGCTCCCAGTGCTTTCTTTGGGTGCATTTTTGAAGCCCTGAATCATAGATACTGTTTCTGTAATTCACAACTTCAGGACAACTGTCTTAAGAGCCTTCATACAAGAGTTGTATTTGATTATATACATATGCCAAATACAAATTGATAATATTAATCTGTGAGATAGCTGAAGTAAAATCCAAATCCAATTAAGATTATTTCTTGTCTCTATTCAAGAAATAAACATCTTCAATTAGGTAAAAATTGATTATTTGGCACTTCAATTGATTTACATCACTTTCATTGCTTAATATGTTATGAATGTATTATTTCTAAGTAAAAAAAAACCAAATATATTGAATTGTAAACCAATGCCTGAATGAGTATATTTGGTAAAGACATCAAATATTTTGAGTTTAGAGTATACATACAATATATACCATTTTATCATTAACTTAAAATCTGTGGTATAATATTGTTAATTTTCTTCAGAGATAATAATATTAAAGTTCAAAGTAAACATCCCCAAGTTATGCAACTGGCAAGTGGAAAAATCAGAACTTAAACCCAGGTTTCTTCAAGCCTGACAACAGGCTGTAAACTATGCACTACGTCACTTCCATCTAACAAACACATGTGTGGGCAGGAACTCAAATCATAATGAAATGTGTTTCTAATAGAAACTTTAAACTGATTTCATTTTCACAACAACTTTTCCAGGAGCTATTTCCATCACCAACATGAGGAATGTGAGTGTGCAAGATATTGAAGAACTTGTCCACCTGAGCTAATAGAAGAAACATATAATAGATATGGGTCTTCTAGCTACAAGGTATGTATATTTTTCCAAAATTTTGTGCTTCTTGTTATCTGTCCTATTTATAAGATGGGAAACAGTATATTTTTCCCAAGTTAGAGACAAATTAGATAGCTGGCACTCCTTCAAAGAAATTACATATTTTTAACTTTTTCTCCCCAATAATATTATTATCACAGTATATGGTAAAAAGGTCTTGGAATGGAAGAGACAGGGTTAACTCAGATATGACAGATTATTTATAAACCTTCAGTTATTAAGGACATTTTATTTGTTTACAGTTAGGGGCTATTTTAAATACATCTTCCTCCATGAGCAATTATGCACAGGTTTTTGAATGTATATAAGCCTTAAATTCTATGGAATAAAACCCAGGAATGAAATTTCTGGGTCATATGGTAAGGGTATATTTAGTTTTTCAGAAACTTTCAAACTGTTTTCTAGAGTGACAATGCCATTTTATATCCACACCAACAATGTATTTAGTGGTATAGTTTGTTTGCATTCTCACAAGCTTTCGGTAGTGTTACTATTTTATATTTTAAGCTATTCTAATAGATATATAGCGGTATCTCATTGTAGTTTTGTGTTTTCCTAATGGCTAGTACTAGTGAACAGCTTTTCATATGTTAATTTGCCATACTGTATCCTATTTAGGAAAACGTCTGTGCCTTTTGCCCATTTTCTAATTGAATTGTTTGTGTTACTGTTGAATTTTGCCAATTCCTTATAAATGCTAGATATGAGTCTTTTGTTGAATATGTGGTTTTCAGATATTTTTTCAAAGTCTGTATCTTGTCTTTACATTCTCATAAGAGAATCATTCAAAGATCAAATCTTTTTAGTTGTGGTCCCATTTACAAATTTTTTTATAAGCATCATGTTTTTGTTTTATGTCTAAGAACTTTCCATCAAGCCAAAGTCCAAAAATGTTCTCCTATATTTTCTTCTAAAAGTTTGATAATTGTACATTTTATATTCATGATTTATTTTAATTTTTGATCTATGATCTATTTGTGGTTACTTATATTTTGACCTATGAATGCCCAACTGCTTCATCTCTACATTACTTGTAGTCTTTTGTTTCTCTCTATATTTGGTTTTAATAATTTCTATTGCTATGTCTTCCAGTTTTCTAATCTTTTCATCATCAATGTTTATTCTGCCATTAAACCCATTCACTAGGTTTGTATTTAAGCTTTTTAGTTTTCGTCTCTATAGGTTTTATTTGAGTCATTTTCACATCTTCTATGTCACTACTTTACATGATCAATCTTTCTTGTAGCTCTTGAACATATAGTATAGTTATAACTATTTCAATGTGTTTATCAAAGAATTATACAATCTGTTTTAATTCTGGTGTTTTGGGATTTTCTTTTTCTCCTCATTAACAATTGTGATTTCCTGCTTCTTCACATGACTGGTGTGCTATGATAGCTTACTTTAAATGGCCTGGAAATGGTCTGAGATGTTTAAAGAGATGTATTGTAGTAATTTCCTGACAAAGCTTGAAATGTACTGATGACTTTGTTTAATAACTCTGGGTCATAATCAAATTTCAAGAGATGTTTTGTTGTTATTATTTATATCATTGGGTTTTAACATGTTTAGCAACATTATATTTTAGTAAATCATAAATTAATGGTATATACCTCCTTTTGCCAAGATCCTTAGGGTTTGAAGCTGGTAAGAGTAAGAAGCTGGCCAGCAGAATACCAAGAGCTTTAGGTGGAGACTGTTTTGGACTTTTGGATCTGAGGTATTCTATGCTTGTGGTGGTGGTTCTCACAGAGAAGGAAAGCACTTTCTTTATAGAGGGAAGACAATTCAATCCTTCTTGCAGAACTTTATTGGGTGCCAGCTCCTAGCTGTAATGCATATTCTTGCTTTAATGCTATTGCTATATTTTATGCTTTTCTTGCAGTAAATTCAAAACGTAAGCATTGTTATTTTGGGTCTGATGAATCTTCTTTCATAATTGAAGTCTGATTTACTACGAGTGTTAGTAAAACGGGTAATTTTTATCAAATGCCAGATGTTAAAATTTTACCTTGCTGTGTGCTAGATATTTTTATGTTTCTATTAATATTCATGAGATATTTTTCAGGGATACAGTGATTTTATATAAAACCATGTGATCTTTTTTGGTTATTGCTATAAGCTTTTCAGGCAGGACCAAAGAAGTATTTAGATTAGGACTAAATTTGTATTCCCTACTAAAGCAAAACTATACAGAGTACTTCACTTATAAGTTATGAATTTTGTTTTACTTCAGCTGTTCCCAAAACGCACTCTGCCCTGCCCTGTATGAGACCTGAGAATTGTTCTTTCTAATTTTTTCAAGTAAATTCTTTGCCCTGTCTTTGGAATTTTCCTCATGTGTGTGTCCTCATCAGTAGTCATTCAAGTCATTCAAAGACTTGAGCCAGACTATCTGCAGAACTTTAAAGCAATTTCTCTCTCTCTCTCTCTCTCTTTGTGTGTGTGTGTGTGTGTGTGTGTGTGTGTGTGTGTGTGTGTGAGCATGTGTGTATGTCTATGTCTATGTGTATAGCTCTCTCTTCTCCACTATTTTGTCCCAACTACTCCAGGCACCTTGGCCTCCCCAGGTTCCCAGATCTATCTCCTCAATTCATGCATATTCTGCCTAAATTCCTGCTCTCCATACAACAATGTGAAAACTCTTCCCTGGGGAGTAGGATGGAACATCATTCAGAGTTCACTATCCTTTCTTTCCTGATATCCAGTGAAATTTATTGATTTAATATTTCTTCTTTTTTTTCCCCTCAGATATGTAAGTAAATCTGATTTCGATTACTCTAACTTGGCTGGAAATAAAAGTCTCTGAACAAGGTTTCTTCACATTTTATGTAAGAACAATTAGGAACACATTAGATCTATCTATCCTCTCTGTTATGACATTTAAGGATTTAGGCAGTGTAGAAAATAAATACAAATTTTAAAAAGTAGGATTTTCATAGAAATCAATCACTATCTAAGCTGTGTCCTTCTATACCCCAGTCTTTGTGTGTCATATGGGCTACCTGTGTACTTGAGTAGCTCTCCTAGAACAGACTTCCCATTATAGTGTTTAACTTTGGGCAAACATTGGCATATAATAGTTGCTGGAATAAATATAAGCTTCATTAGTGAATTAATGAATTAATTCAATTAGAGATTGTAGCCCCACATGGGAATCACAGAGTGACACATACTATTACATATAAGTAAATATGACAAATGCTCTTTATGTTATAGATTTCAATAAATAAGAAATCTTCACAAAGAGAATTTTGTTGCTGAAAAGTTTACTTTTGGATTTACATATCACAAAATCTTCTAGTTTTATCTCTACAAGAAAGTTTTTAAGTTTTATCAGTAATGCCAAGGGTGCCCCAAGCCTTTCTAGTGTGTGTGTGTGTGTGTGTGTGTGTGTGTGTATGTGTGTAGAAGGGGAGGGGAACAGAGGGACAGAGGTAGAAGGACATAACAGAAGTAAATATTGTACCTGGTCAGGGGGTTGGTTATTTCCTTAGAGCGCTATATTCGAGGAAAAAAAAATACCAGTGGGCCTCTCAGCATGTCAGACCATTGGGCTGCTTCCAAAGCAATTAATTCTCAGTAGGGTGCAAGTGAATTCATTAAAATAGAGAATTGTTATTGCCTCTGAGGATCTGTGGGAAGGTTCAGATCTTCTAGAAGAGTAACAGCTGAATGAGCAAGTAAATCCAATTGTAACTTCTCTAATTTCTCAGTTATAATTCAAGTTGATTCAGGGTGATATACAATTGTGGTAAAGGGTAACAATTGTTTTATCTTTACAACAGAGTAGAATCACTGTAGCTTATATTTATATTTGTAGGAGTCTTTCATTAATTGATGCCATAGATTAAATCAGAGAGTTATATGAAATAGATCAATTTTTTAAATAATAAAAGTCTGAAGCAAGAAATGAGTTTAGCACAAGTTGCCTTTGAACTCTGGTACTTTTGAGATTAGCTCTAAATAGGAGTGGGTTTTGTTTACAAGATTGAGTATGGGAATACCTAAGGAACTCTGTACATGTATACAGATAAGTGGGTGGGTAAAAAAGTCCCAGTCAGCTTCCATGTAAACTAGAACCTATTTCTGTCACTTCTGCTTTTCAGCAGTGGTCCTAAACTTCAGTGATGAAGTTAACGTTGATGAAAAGATATATGTCATTGGAGGGTCTGATTCTAGTAGCACACTGACCTCTCCTTTAAATCATTAAAATATTAGCTGTTATGGATTCAGTGCTTGTGTCTACCTAAAATTCATATGTTGAAATCCTATCCTCTAATTTGATGGTATAAGGTGAGGTCTTTGAGAGGTAATTCGAAATACATGAAGTCATGAGGATGGAGCCCTCATGAATGGGATTAGAATCCTTATAAAGTTTTTGGAGAGCTTTCTCTCTCTGCCATGTGAAGTTACAAGGAAATGATAGCCATCCATGAATGAGGAAGCAGGCCCTCAGCAGACACCAAATCAGCTGATAGCTTGATCTTGAATTTCGTAGCCTCCAGAAGTGTGAAAAAATAAATTGCTGTTTAAGCCACCCAGTATATGTATTTTGTTATAGTAGCCTGAACAGGCTAAGATATTGCCAAAAGGTATCCATGTATATTTTTATATATGATTAATATTACTTTTTATGTAACTATGACTAGTTTTAATTTATATGTAAAATCTCAATTGTTATGTGATAGCAAGTTATATTTGATCCAGCAGTTATGTATATGTAATGCTTTATTGACATCATAGGTGATATAAAATATTTAATATTGTTATCTCACATATTTGCTTATATATGACTACACAGATGCATTCAAAATTATGAAGAAATTCCATGTATGTTGAGATCATGTGGTATTTGTTTTTATTTGTCACGATGCACTTGTGATGTACTTTAATTAATATGATGTAATCTTGCCTTATTCAGGTTGTGACAAATGACAGGATTTTATTCTTTGTGTGTATATATATATATATATCACATTTTCTTTATTCATTCAACCATTGTTGGAAACTTAGGTTAAAAAGAAAAGTTGATATCATAGAATCAGAGATTAGTAGTTCCCAGATACTGGGGAGGGGATGCAGAAGAAGAGAATGGGGAGAGGGTGGCCAGTGATTACAAAGTTACCATTAATGGGAAGAATAAATTATGGTGCTCTATTGCACAGTGGAGTGACTATGGATAACAATAGATAGCTAGAAGACAGGCTTTTGAATGTTATCATCATGGAAAAATGATAAATGCATGAGGTGATCAATACTACTGATTGGATTAATATACAACATAGATATGCACCAAAGCATCAAACTGTAGCCCATCAATATGTGTAGTTAAAATGTGTTCATTAAAAAATACATACATATGTAATTATTTTAAATTATGGAAAATGAGATATCTTATTTAGGATTTTACATTTAAACACTGAATGTGTTTATAATTTAGAAATGTAGAATCTGCCCTTGCAACTTCATAATGCATTTAATCTTCAATCATACCTCCTTTATTTATGGTAATATAGGACTCAGGTAAGAAATATATATATATATATGGCCAGGCATGGTGGCTCATGCCTGTAATCCCAGCACTTTGGGAGGCCTAGGCAGGCAGATCACTTGAGGTCAAGAATTCAAGACCAGCCCAGCCAACATGGTGAAATTCTGTCTCTACCAAAAAAAATACAAAAATTAGCCAGGCATGGTCACAGGTGCCTATTATTTTAGCTACTCCGGAGGCTGAGGCAAGACAATTGCTTGAACCTGGGAGGTGAGGGTTGCAGTGAGATGAAATCACAGCCCTGCACTCCAGCCTGGGCGACAGAGCAGGACTTCAGTGCTCGCTCGCTCTTTCTCTCTCTTTCCTCTCTCTCTCTCTCTCTCTCTATATATATATATATATACATATATATATTTTCCAAGAAGTGCAAATGCAGTTCTAGAAAAAGCTTCCAATTATATTCTCTTAAAAAAAAAGTGTTCAGATAAATATGGAATAGACAGGTCTTCCCTCAGTGTAACTAAAAATAATAAATAAATAAATATTTTTATTTTTTAATGAACACATTATATTTTTTTAAAAGAGAATATAATTCTCTCTTCCCTCAGTGTAACTGAGGGAAGACTGGTAATCTTTTTGCCACTTTCACTTCAATAATTAGTTAGTCCTAAAGGGCCTGTTAATCCACTTTGATGGCTCAAGGCAAAATTGCTATGTGAATGCAGAATTTATTTTCAGTCTTTACGTATTCCTTTTTCCATTCGGTGATCTCCCCAAGGTACCCAGTGGTCTTATGCTACTGTTCTCACCTGGCACCCTTGAGGAAAGTGACAACTCACTTTCCTTCAGGAAAGACTGTAAAGATTTAGTGTACTTATTATCGTTTCTTACTCCCTCCTAGATATATTTGCCTTTTGAAGAAAGATGGCTAGAGTACTATTTCTTCATTCAACGGATAGAGGAATTTCAGTTATCTGTTTGTGCATGTGTCTAGAGAGAAAACTCCCTCTATTCCTTATATAATGGCTTGCCTTTTTATAAAGTTAATCCAACATCTAACTGTAAGTTTACTGAGCCCTGCTAGATTTTGGAAAGAGACCAATCTATTACTCAAAACACAACTTTTTATTCTGAAACTCACTGTTGAATGGGTTGAATGGGTGTTCCATTACCACCTAATTTTTTTTCATGAAAGCATGCCTTGTTTTCACTAGTTTACTGATAGTCATTTTCTTCTCTATTTAACTGGTGATATTCCCAGTATCTAGCACAGTAGGTGTTTGAAAAATACTAACTGATGACGCTACCCCGCCCCCCACAATACTGACCTAAATTGTCACTTATGGTTCCCTAGACAATGCTGTTTAATTGCTTTCAATTATCTTAGCCCGTGCCTACTCAAGCAAAATGAAGTGTTGAGTCAAGCAATTGTCTTGTGTATGTGATCAATGTAGAAATTCAATATGGATAATTAAGGTGCCCCCACCAACTTACTTTTTCCTTAGTAACAAGCTTTCTTTTCACCAGAATTGTGCAGATAATTGCCTCAACTGTCCATTTTATTTTGCATCATACACACAGGTCTGTAACTAACCTAATGGACCATGGAAAAACTGAATGGTCAGTGCAGTTGACCAATAGATCACCACCTAGTTCATTCATCTGTGGTGCTTCTGGTTAAATCAGGCTGACTGGCCTTGGAAAATTCCATTGATTCATTCTTCCCTTTCATGGCTAGGATCTGTAGGACACAGAGATATTATTCTGACTTCTGTGTTTCTAGATAGCTACATAACCATAATTTTTCTATGTCCAGTATTTCGACAACATACATCAAGGAAACTACATGACAAACAACTGTAAATATTGGAATTTGGATTGTGCAGTGGGGTAGCGAACAAGAAGGTCTAGAACCTCAAATCGATACTGATTGAAGAATGATAAAGAGAATAAGAGTCAAATTTCTTTAATGTTATTAGACTGCTAAATAAAAAAATTCAGATTCAGTAAGGGAAAAAATATGTCTTTTCTGAAAACATTTTACCTGAATTATTAAAGTAAATTTTTGGGCATAGCACTAACTGACAAAAATATTTCTCAAGTACTTTCAATTCAAACATTTGATAAATGCCCACATTTTTGAACTTTGGTTGTCTTTAAGTCTCTTTCCGAAGTTGTAACCTAAATATACAACAAGTTATGAGAACCATGTGATTGTAGTTTTATCTTTCCCATAGCTTTCGGCTTCTAACCAGGTTAGATACATTGCAGATTATTTTAGAAAAGATTGAAAATCTGCAGTTGCTTTTTAAAAAAAGAGTTTGAGAAGGGATGTTTAAATATTAATACAGAGAATATGAAAAACAGCTGGAAAGAACAATGGCAAATGTATAGAAAGAAATGTAAGCAGATTGCATGAAGCTTTTCTTCCTGTAACTGTCATAATATTCTGGAATCATATTTGCTTATACTTGGCCCCCAGTACATTTTTTTTTTTATGGAAAAGGGGTTTATATGCTTTTTGGCTATCTACTGGCCTTTGCAATGGAATATTTTAATTTTAATGGCATGTTTATAGAAGAAATAGAAATGCATACAAGAATTTTCCTCTTGAAATACATCTGGGCTTAGATTTTAGGGAAAGCATCCTTGGGAAAGTAGATTAATCTTAAATAAATCCAAAAACATTAAATTTAGTTATAGATAATCGTTGAATCTTCTCAAAACCTGACAAAGTTGCCTCTTACACACCCAAGGTAAAGATTTATGAAGGAATAGAGGAATAACTTTATCAAAGTAAATGCCAAGCTTTGGATTTTTAAAATATTAATTCCTCATCTCAAATTTTTGAACTTTTAAATAATTTGCTTTCTTATCCCATCTCACCCTAAAAGCTCCTAGGTTTACATTTTATATTCATAGAGACAAGTGAATATAGCCAGTTTAAGAAAACCCAAAAAAGAAAAGAAAATAAAATTGACTCCTCATAATTCATCCCCAAAGTTATTTTTTTATTTACAAACTAATTTTTCTAAAAATTCCTAGATAATTGCTTTAATAAGTATTTTATTTTGCCAACGTATGCTCAGCTGGTGTTGGATTTTCTGAGAAAGTGATGATTATCAAAATGCATGTAATATAAGGCAAAGACCATCCTGGCACGAGCCAGCTCATTTCTGTCATCAGTAGAAATGCCCTCTTTATTGACTGCTTTAAACAGGAGTCATTTTGTATATAAACAAACCTCTCCCAAAGTGGAATCATTAAACAAAAGGGCATTTTATTGTTGCATTATTCTGGCGGCTTACTATTGTCAGACAGTATTCCACATCATGACTGAAGGATGATATGCAGGATAGGAAATGTTACTTAGTATGCCACAAAATTTAAAATGAATGCAAGTGACTATTCGTATTAAACGAAGTTTTATTTATTGTCAGTCTATAAATTCACTAATTTTTATTGCTCTAACTCTTTAGTTTGCTGTGTTTAGTAACCAACTGTGTTTTTGAAGAGAGCAGCCCATTAAAACAATTATGGTTCTAAACAACCTACACGTGCTGAATATCAAAGCATGCTTATTATGCCATTCTAGAAAAACCACAGAGACCAGCTGGATAGGATTACCACCTTTAGCAAAACTCAGTAAGAGGTATGCTAAAGATTGAAAAATGCAGGGGAAATAAACTAATTAGAATTTTTATTAGTAGACTAAAGTAAAAGTTTGAATCTTGCTGATTGTATGAAAAAGATTATCTGAAACAGTCAAGTTGTTTCTTACAGATTATTTTTTTATGATCCCGTAGATAACCAGTCTATTCTATGTGTATGCAAATACTTGCTGAGTGATGTCACATTGCTATCTTGAAATTGGTGACAGTAAGAGGATTTTATAATGGCAATAGCAAATGCTACAAATCATGATTTTGTTTATTTTATTTTTTGAATGTACATGCTTAAGAAGGTGATGAAGTCTTAATGCAGATTACATGTAAAATGTGCCATGTGTACAGACATTAAATTGTAAATGGTACAATACATTGAGTAAATATTCTAATATTCATAAATCATTCTCTTATTCAGCAAATAAGTCACTCCTGTCATTGACGAACAAGTTCCAACATATATTATCATTGTTTTTTCTCTTACATATTAATGTAAACCAAATGTTAACTATTATTCATTTCAGAAATACATTCGTAAATCAATTTCATATTATATATTTTCTATGTTTAGAGAGGTTGGCAAAAAAATCAGTGAAAGCATTCTGTTAAGTATCAGTTGGCTATACTGAATTCACAATAAAGAGTAAATTTGTCTATATCTTGGCCATGGTAAATGATGCTGCAGATGTGCAAATATCTCTTTGAAATATTGATTTCAATTATTTGATTATGTACCCAGAAGAGATGTTGTTGGATTATACAGTAGTTTATTTGTAGTTTTTTGAGAAATCTCCATATACCTATTGATTATTTGTATATTTTCTTTGGAAAACTCTGCCTATTTAGGTCCTTTACCTATTTTCTAATCTAGTTATTTGTGTTTTTGCTATTGTGTTAGGGGAGTTCTTTCTATGTTTTAGATATTAGTCCCCTCTCAGATATATGTGTTGCAAATATTTTCTCCTAGGACTGAAGGGTGGTGAAAATAAGGTGATTTAGGTCAAGAGGTACAACTTGCCTTTATAGGATAAGTAAGTTCTAGAGATATAATGTACAGGATAGTGACTCTAGTTAATAATAATGTATTGTATACTTGAAATTTTCCGAGAGTAGATCTTAAGGGTTCTCACCATTTAAAAAAAGGTAGAGGGCTGGGTGTGGTGGCTCAAGCCTGTAATCCCAGCACTTTGGGAGGCCGAGGTGGGTGGATCACGAGGTCGAGAGATTGAGACCATCCTGGTCATCATGGTGAAACCCTGTCTCTACTAAAAAAAAAAAAAAAAAAAAATACAAAAAATTAGCTAAGCATGGTGGCGTGTGCCTGTAATCCCAGCTACTCAGGAGGCTGAGGCAGGAGAATTGCTTGAACCCAGGAGGCAGAGGTTGCGGTGAGCTGAGATCGCGCCATTGCACTCCAGCTTGGGTAACAAGAGCGAAACTCCGTCTCAAAAAAATAAAATAAAATAAAATAAAAAATTAAAAAATAAAAAAGGTAACAATATGAGGTGATAGATGTTAATTAGCATTATTGTTGCAATTGCTACCAATGTATATGTACATCAAAGCATCACATTGTACACTGAAGAGTATATATGCATGAAGTATATTTTATTATTTCTTAATTCTGTGCTATACATTATTATGTAAGTGAAAATCCCAATGACTGTAAATACATACTTACATGTATACATTTTTTGAGATCCCATAATTCAACATTTGCCAGCATACCATTGAGAAAACAATAAAACAAACAAAAATTGTAAATCTTAGATTTGATACTCAACAGTATGAGACTGTGCTCTGGAATCTTTCGAATGATAGAGAGAGCCATTGCTGAAGCCAGCTCTCCATTCAAATCTTGGACTGTATTTTGAAATAAGAGGGTAGAAATAAGAAATTTGAAGAAATCGGTCATGTATTTATTTGCATGTTTAAAAATAATCAGGGCTTTCATATATTGCTAACTGCATTGTTTTCAAGCTAAAGCACACTATCATTAACTGCATAATTGATCAAAAATTATTTTCTGTGGAATCAGAACTGATTGATGGCAGAAATGTAGGGGTTGCAAAGACCTACTCCTTGGGTTACTCAAAGGCAGTGAATGAAACATCATTCAGGGAAGCAAACTCCTGCCTAAGAATTGGGCAGGGAGCGGCAAGTGAAATCAGTAAACCACTGCTTAAAAGCACATTTTTGCAAAATGCTAAAATAATTGCAAGGACAAATTGTTAACATTTACTCTGACTTTATTATATAAAATGTCTGTCTACATATAAATTTCAGAAGGTATTCAAGTGGATTTGGTGAGTTATTTTGATTAAAAAAAAATGAATATAATCCTTTGTATATATATTTGTGAGTCCAGAAATGGGGCATTGAATGTGTTCATGAAATATATGTGGGTTGTTTTTTAAGAACAATTTTAAAATCATCTTGAAATTCAGGTAGAAATATTATTGTCATTTACCTTAAGTGGTTAGAGAAAAAGTTTCCTTATAAACTGTTTTAAATGTTAATTCCTAAAGGATATCTCAGAGATTGTTTTTGAACTCTGTTTATATTTCTGAAATAGAGATTCTTAAATGAAAAACTCTTATTGTTATTTCTAATTATTTTTTCTCTCTTTTAAATTTGAATTCCTGGCTATTCACATTTAAAGTTCAGATACACAATAAAAATTTGTGCCTGCAGTTATTACCAAATATTGATGACACCCTCTAATTGCAATAAGTTGAATAATAAAACTTTGGATGATACCCATATAGCACTTCTGCTGGTAATGTTAAATTGCTCCCACAAATAAATCATAGCTTTATATAAATATAATTTATAACTACCAGACAATAAAAGCAAAAAATAAACAAACTGTCATAAAAGTTTAGTGCTTTTTAGATTATTGTTCTCATTCTTACAGAAATATTAATACACAGAGAAGTAGACAAAAAACAAGTGATTGAACAGAAAAAGCAAAGTCTAACTCAAGTAATTCTAAACTACATGGAATGGATTATGAAGACCTAGACGAAAACTGAAATCATTGTGGTGTGAGAAGTTTACCTGCAGAATGAAAGTGAATATGGTTTTCAGAAATATTAAGGTTGGAAAGCCTGATATGTAAAATAAGCATAGGTTGGGGGTAGCAGAGTGGCACCTAATTCAGTCAACATTCAACAAATATTTATTAAGCTTCCTCTATGAGCCTTATACTCTACTTAGCATTTGTAATACATCAGCAAGCCAAACAGCAATCCTCTGTACTATGGTAGAACTTACAGGCTAGCACAAGTAGGAATAATAACCAAAAAGAACTAACTTAACAAATTACATGATAATATTATTAGGTATTAGTTACTATAAAAAATGTGTAGTTGGTGAATAGCAGAAATCTAGATGTGTGTTGCATTTTAAATAGTGCAATCAAGATCACACATTGAAAAGATGAGACTTAACCAATGAATACACGGTAGAGAGAGGATTAGCCATGGTTAGAGCAAGAAACATAAGGTGATAGTATAACAAAGAGGATAGTCTGACGGAAACAAAGTGAATGAGGAGGAGAATGGTAAGAGAGATCATCACAGAGGTCATGAGTTTGGACAGGTAAGTGAAACTGGGAGCTTTCGGCTGGGTAAGTACAAAAATGACATGATGTTACTTAATTTTTTTTAACCTTTTTCATTTTGTAAAATATATGTGACATAAAATTGGCCCTATTGGGGACTGGCTTTTACTGTTGCATAACCTAGCTTATACTGACTAATACATACAGTAAAAAGAAAGAAGTACTTAACTGTATAAAAACTGCTAATGGTCTGAGAAAAATTAAAACTGTATAATGGACAGCAGATTTAGCAAAGTGAAGGTTGTTGGTGATATTGAGTAGATTGATTTGAACAGAAGACTTCTCAGAATGAATGTCTATTTGCTGTTGGGGGGAAATGGGAAGACAGGAAAAGACTGGCATAAACAACTCTTCTGAGAAAATACCTTGCAAAGAGCAAGAAATAAGGCAGTAACTGGGAGAGGAAATGAGATTAAGGCAAGATGTTGTTTCCAGAGAGAAAAAACATGGCATGACACAATAGATGAGAATAATTTAGTAGAGAGAAAACAGTGCTACTGGAAGAAGACAATAGGGTTTTGTAATGATGGCTTCGACTTGTCAAAAGTGGTAAGGACCAAGCACAACAGAAGGTACCATCTAGACACGAGTGTGGGCAGGAGTGTGTGGCTCCAGATGCTTGGAGACGGGTATTTGTCACGATGGAACACCAGAAGATTCCTCTGTTGCTTTAATTTTCTCAGAAAAGTGAAAAAAAAAGAAAAGAAGCAAGGTCACCTGCTAAGAGTAAGAATGGGTAGGGTGACAGGGGAAGGAGGAGGCAGGAAAATATATAAAACAGTCATCTAAACCACTAAAACACCAAAAACAGATACTTTGGGATTCTTGTAAAAGCCTCCGTTTTTAAGGATTATTGCTTCAAAGGCCAAGGAATTGCTAAAGACCACCGTGAAAGAAAACAATCAGGTTTTCATTTAATTTTCGATTGGAGCACAAACTCCAATCACGTGCTGACAACCGAGAAAACATACTTAGTGTAAAAAGAGGCATTGAGAAAATGTTCCCTTGTCCCCTTTGCAGGGAGTGCAGTGGGGGTGTGGCTCACTTCTTCAGTACCCCACTGCTCAACCTCTAAGGGAGCATACTGACAGGCAGGCTGTGGGGTTCGACCCCAGGGCAGCGTCTAGAGGTGAATGTTTACGGCTGAAGCCCCAGTGGGTATGTGTTACAGGGTGCTCTTTCAGTTCAGTATCTACAGGTGGCTTGTGTTAACCACCTCAGTTAGACCCCTTTCTTTATCACAAGGACAGAGGGATTTCTGCATCCCGGGGTTTCTTGCCTTGGTTTACCAGAAAAATCGGATCATACGTGGGCCTGGAGAATGTGTACACAGTTTTATCGAGTAGAAGTAGCTCTCAGTAGATGGGACCAGAAGGGAGATAGTTTTCCTCTGGAGTTGGGCTTTTCTGAGGCTGACTCTTCTCTGACCACTCCAGCCAAACCTGCCTTGTTCCTCCAGTCAGTGACCTGCTGGCCTGACGGTGACTGCTGGCATGTTCTCCCGCTGGCCTGCTCTCCACAACCAGCCATCTGTGTCTTCTTCCGCCCCTGTGTTCCTCATGACATCTAGCCGATTCTGTGTGGCTTGCGAGGGTCTCAGGGGTTTTCATATGCACAGGATTGGGGCGTGGTTGGCCATGGTGGTCCTGGGAAATGCAATATTTGTGCATAAAGGCAGGAGTGCCTGTCATCACTGCAGGTCGTGAGGGTGGAGCCCTAGCCAGGGACAGCAGTTCTCCACCCAGCACTTTCCATATCATTTCCAGGAACAATGCTCTTCCCTTCCCAGAACTCCCGGATCAGCATGATCTAGGAGCCAGAGAACCTAGAGTCAAAAACTGTCTAAACCCCAGATAGGCCTTAACGTCTTCATTTTGAAAATCAGAAGATTCCATGAATTTGGTACTTGTTACTTAATGTCTAGAAGCAAGATCCCTGACATTAGACAACACTAAAGGTTAAATCTGGTTTTAGTATTAATAACTACAGAATCATAGGAGCAATAATGTTTCTTAAAATTAAGTGTCACTTATAATTATTTTACTGCTAGATAGAGTATATGTATATAAGTTTACTTTGATTTACTTTTTGTTTTAGTTCCAGCGCTTTCTGTTATTTCTCTAATTCATAGTCATTTGGAGATGATCAGATTTGTGGTCTGGATTTTCTAAGCAAATATGGTACTGCTACTAAGCTGTGGTAACTACTTTAAATTTCAACCAATAATCTCTCAGAAGTTTCAGCTGAGCAGTTCAATCCACAGTTGAAGTTAATAATAAGATCACTGGAAACATTCCTTGTTTTTTTTTTTTTTTTTTGGAGCCATATTATAGCTTTGAGTTTGCTAGTAATTCGTGTAAGTTTAAAAACAAAATCGCATATCTTTTGTTAATATTTCTGTTTTCTAAAGAGTAGACAACAATACTCCATCTGTCATTCAAGAATTGACTGCAGCGAAATCCACTTTGTCCCTAATTTTCTCTGAGGAAGTTTGTGTAGCAAAATACATCATCATATGGTTGTTTCTAAACAGCCCTATATAAGAGTGCTCTCTTGCTTTGTGTTAAAACATTATTTTAATTTTATGTCAAAGGAAATTTTACGATATCCAGAAAGGAAGTCTATTATAGGGCTCACATTACTTTAAATTCTTACTAAAATAAATATTAACAACGTGCTTACCTAATTTCTGCCTAAAGATTGAAAATATAAAGTGACCAATTGGTTTTGAATCCCAGCTGGCAGTACTCATTTAAGTAAGTGGTTTATGAAAAGGTGAGTGCCTGTGATTTCCAGGCAAACTGTCCATCCAGTTCAGTAGGAGGAGATTTTTGATTCTGATGAATAGAATTTCTGGAGTCTGAGAGAACAAGGCTGTGATATGAAGAGAAAATTTAATCACTGTTCCCTTACCCACTCTACCTCAATCCCACTAAACTTTCTTGAGCCAAGTCCTAAACCGGGCAATCTCTTCAGTTCTGAGAAACAGATAATTTCTCCCTAAAGGGATTAAAGAGATAGTCATTTGTTGATGTTAGGCAGCAGCATGGAGTTTGCCTAGGAATCTCTTTCCCTTAATATAAAAATGCAGATATAATAAAGACAAAGCATTACTGTGTTCTAAGGTACATTTCATTTAATAAAACATTTCTGATATTAATAGTTTTCCAAAGAGCAGAAAAAGGCATGGCATGGAAGGGATCTAGAGAATCAGCTGCCACAGATGAATGATCTTAAATATCTCAAATAGTATTGGTATTCTGACTTTGAGCAATTTTTATGGATTAAACTATGTCTCCTGCAAATTCATAAGTTGAAATTCTGCCAATGTGACTGTATTTGTAGATAGAGAATTTAAGGAGTTATTTAGTTATTATAAATAAAGGCAAAGGGGTAGAGATTTAAGCCAACAGGACTGTTGTCCTTCTAAAGAGACAGAGAAACCAGAGATGTGCACACAGAGAAAGGTCACCTGAGGACTGGCAGGAAGGGAGCCACCTACAAGTTAGAGTGGCCTCAGGAGAGATCTACACTGCTAGCACCTTGATCTTGGACTTCTAGCTTCCAGAACAATAAGAAACGTAGTCTGTGATATTTTGTTATGAGAGCTTAAGCCACCTAGTCTGTGATATTTTGTTATGAGAGCTTAAGCCACCTAGTCTGTGATATTTTGTTATGAGAGCTGTAGCAGTCTAATATAACAGTTTTATCAATTAAAAATATGAAGACAGTTATTAAGACCTACTGCTGAACAGAGGAGTTAGGCATAGTGGGAGTAGGGAAGGCCTCTTCCCGAGACTCAAGTAAGTGATCAGGAAGCATCATGTATGATTTCAGATTGACAAAACGTGAACAGAGTACCTATGCTTGAATAATCCTTTTATAAAGATAAATATTGTTATAAAATATTAATTTAATTCCTATTATATATTATAGCATCACCAAAATTCACATCCAACTATAATGCTAGCATCAGTTAGTTTTAAGGCATGTACATGTGTGCATGTGTATGACAGACAGAAAAAACACATAATTGATTTATTTGTCTTTAAAGGAAATGTTTTTTAACTTTGAAAACTAGAGAGAAAATTCTTAACATGTTCTCTGTTTTAAGTGGTTTTTGCATATTGATGATTTAGTTCAAATAATAGGTACATCTTTATTATACAATCAAAAATGGAAAAAATTATTTTGTTTGTGTACCACATTGAAAAGAATTTGTAAAATTCATAGCAAATATAGACTTTTATAAGTGAAAATAAATTCTGATTTAAATGCAATTTATCAAAATATCTCACTTCTGTAGCACAAGTCTCCAGTGGTTTTATAACTTGGGAACGTTCCTCAATTAAAGCAAGCAATGAATACTAATATTTAATACTGTAAGTCTATTTGCTTTTGACAAAATATACAAACGTTTGTATATTTTGGTATCAGTTGCACTTTAAATTATTTGAAAAATTGTCATTTTACCAAGAACACACACAAAAAAGGTTAAATATACGTTATAACACTGACAGAATTTCTAAATTATTTACTTTCTGACTAGAAATAAACTGTAAAATTCAATGTATATGATGATTCTCTCAATGTACCCTCCATAAAGTCTCATCAACCAAATTTTCTAATCAATTCAATGTTGCAATTTACATGTGGTCACACATTTTTTTTTTCAAATAATCTCTGATTGATGTCATGAAAAAATTGGAAAATTAAATCAGATCTTCAATTATCACAAGTCTCATGAACTTGGATTTATATTATTAAATAAATATTTCCAGAATTTATATTGCTTTATATATATTAACTTCTATGTTCTATGTGAAATACTTGTTTCCTCCACTTTTCTTTGATATTCAAAATCTCCTCACAAAAGGACTCATCATGCTCTATAAAAATAAACACTTTCAACAGTATAATATTTAAGTATAAGGCCCATTTGTATTCTATTTCTATTATACTGTGTTTTATAGTGGACTTATTGAAGTCTAATTGATATTTTAAAAACTGCACAAGCGTAAATGACATGAAATTTTTGATTTTGAATTAGTATGCAACAATAAGGACATCACTACTATCAAGATAATGAATGTAAATATCACCCCAGAATTTTCTTGGGACCATTTATAATCACATTCTTTAACTCATTCACACCCAATTCCAGGTAACTATCAGTCTGTTTTCTGTCATAATATATTAATTTTTACTTTCTAGTAACATAATACGTGAAATCATATTGTATATATCATTTTTCTCTGATTTCCTTCACTCAGCAGCGTTATATTCTGATTCATCCATGTTGTGAGTATCAGTTGATTATTCCTTTTATTGCTTAGCAGCATTCTATAGTATGGATATACCACAATTTCTGTATCCATGAAGCTTTTTGTCAATGATTAGGTGCTTCCATGTTTTACCAAATTTAAATAGAGTGACAAGCTTTCATGAACAACCTTATATTAGCATATGCTTTTCTTAATCTTCAGTAAATACCTAAGAGTTGAATGGGCAGGTAATATAGTGTATATATTTTTAGCATCATTGAAAAATAGTCAGAATGATATCCAAAATGACTGTACAATCTTACATTCCCATTTACAATGTCTGCGACTTTCTTATGGCCCACATTCACAATAATACTTCAGTTAACTTGAAATAATGTGTGACTTTGATCACTTTTTCCAATTGTTACAATTTACCAATTCTTGAAAATTGGAGATAGAGGCAGCGCATTAGTTCATTAAAGAAAAGTACACTACCTCTCTAACATGACAAGTAGCAAAATCCAAAAAGATCAGAGAATACTAAAAGATAACAACAAAATAAGGGAGATGATTTTTAAAGCACACTAGTAGAATAGACATGGACTTGAGATTCTACCATTAACAATTATATTACCACGGCAAATTATAGTTTACCTGGAAGGAGGAATCTTATCCAAGTGAGACAAGGAAAAACAAAATTAGGTAAATAGATTTTACAAAAATATTTTGGAGAAGATGACAGAATAAGGGTGGTGACGAGAAAATTTAATCTGGGGGATGGCTGTGAGGAGTGGAAAACTTGGCCTGCCAGGGCACAGTCTACAAGACCTGGATAACTTGGCAGCATGAGTAGAAGGAACTAAAGGCAGACTTTGCTCTAAAGAAATATAGTGTGGGCCAGGCAATGGTGGCTCACACCTGTAATCCCAGCACTTTGGGAGGCCAAAGTGGTGTGGATCACAAGGTCAGGAGTTCAAGACCAGCCTGGCCAAGATGATAAAACCTTGTCTCTACTAAAAATACAAAAAAATAGCCAGATGTGGTGGCAGACACTGGTAATCCCAGCAACACAGGAGGCTGAGGCAGAGAATTGCTTGAACCTGGGAGGCGGAGGTTGCAGTGAGCCAAGATCTTCCACTGCACTCTAGCCTGGGCAATGGAGTGAGACTCCATCTCAAAAAAAAAAAAAAAAAAAAAGTGTAAAAACTCTCTGATTTCTTAGTACAAAAATGCTATCTAAAAAGACAGATTGTTTCTGAAGTTCTCAATAATGGGTCCACTCATTCAAATTCAACAAATTTAGAATTTAGGGATTTGTTTGAAATGGTATCACTAAAATTCAGTTAGGATTAGTTGTAAGCTCATAGATTCTATACTCAGAATACTGAGTATAGACACTAGAAGAAAGTTTCTCTCTTTTAGGTTTTTATAAACTTAAAACATTCAAATCAGCCAAGCAAAAAAACTGCTTTGAATGCCCAAATCACAAAAGAACACCTAGAAGGTAATCAATGCTGAGCGAAAAATGGACTCAGTGGGATTTAGACTGCTCTTTATGCTCTTATTCATCCGTTTTTTTTCCAGCTATTAGATAGAAAGTGGGAACTCAGTGACACCGCAACAAGAGGTCATTTTCAGCCCAGAGAACCTCCTCATTAAGTTTCAATTATTTTTCCAGTTTGTAAAATCGCGCAGTGTTTCCATGTTTCTTACATTCCAAACACATGTAGGTGGTTAATGTCTCTTCACATATGTTTCACAGCAGGATCTGAACTATTAGAACACTTTCAGCTAAAGTTCTTTTTCAATAGAGCATGTAAATGTGACCCCTGATGGGTGGTGTTTCTTCAGACATGATAAGAATCACTGACTCAGCCACCACACTGAGGAAGAGCAGTAGCGGAAGACTTGCTTATTAAGTTTCCCAGGCAGTGGATAAAGACAAATAGAGCACACATAATGTTCTATGATATGCGTTATGCTTACTTATAGATAGATAGATACATAGATAGATACAGAGAGAGAGAGAGAGAGAGACAGAGACAGACAGACAGATGGTGAAATTGCCTTCTAGATGTGTACGGGACATTCAATGAGTTGCCCTAAATAGTATCTACATGATTCCTATAATATATGTACTCATGGAAATTACCTGGATTTGTAAAAATTCTATGTTGCAGAAATTAGATGTTTTCAGTGAAATTAATTTTAGAAAACTACCTTATTTATTGGATTTCTCCTTTAACTGAGATACACAAACACATCTGAAATTTCATTCTAATTTTCAATAAGAAACAAGTACATATAAGGGACTCCAACAATTATGATTTTTTAAATCTTAATTATTTTAGTCTAATTAGACCAAAATGACATTAAAAAATTTCCAAATATTGAATGAACACTGGTTTTTGAAATTTTCTAAGTATTTACTTATCTTTACTTGCTACCTCATTTGATTCCCTCTAGAATCCTGCTGAAGGTGAGTACAGCAGGTAGTCAGATGCTTATATTTCAAATGGAGAAATTGTGGTTTAAGTCACCAACCAACAAGATAATAATCAGAACACAGTCCATAGTGGCATTTTATCAATGACAACTTTGATACGATGGCATATTATGCCATAAAATTTGTTTTCTCTACTTCAGGTCATGAATAGTTATCTGCATCCTGTTTTTTTTTTTTTTTTTTTTTTCTATTTTCTCTTTTTTATTATCCTTCCAATAGTAAGGCAAGTTCTAATCTACCTAAGAGCTTACACTTGCATTCAGACCTTCTGTTGGAAGTTGTTTAATACATAAGTAAAGTTTTGAGGATTGTGGCTAAACAGTGTACCAGTTAGTGATGCCATAGGAAACATATGGCAAACTCAATACAGTATATTTATAATTTCAGGAGGCTTTCCTTACAATAATTTGTAAAGATACAGAGTAAGGAGAAACCAAAGATGGTGCAGTGGCCAGGTGTTTACCACCTTATACCGTAAGGGACTGATAACAGGTCCTGGGACTAGGACAGTAGATGAGGGTCTTCTGTGGAAAGAAAAAGCAAACTTTGGCAACCCAGTGAACTCTTGTACAGAAGGTGTAGGTGGATAGATACACTGCCTTCACTGTCCTCTCCCTAATCTCCTGCCAGAGTTAACCTATTGGCTGAATATCTAAATACACTGTATATATATTAATGCAGTTAGGAAAGAATGGTCTTTGGTTGGTGAGATTAACATGGAGAAGGGTGGAGGTAGATTTAGAAGAGTAAAGGGGTAACAGAACAGACTTCAATGAGAGCTTTATTAAGATGAATAGACTATTTAGACTACTTCTACCTAAATAGTAAACAATTCTGTTTCTCCTCTATATCCTTCCTCTTGGTATATGTTTAGTTTGTACTAATTTTTATAACTTGTGTCACACATACATTATCATCTGACTCTAAGAGAAGAAGAGGAGAGGTCTAGATAATTAGTTCTACTTCACCTGTCATGCAAATGTACCTGATATTAGAGGAGACTTCGCAGGATGGGCATGCCATTAGAGCTCTCAAGAATATAGTAAGAAAAAGTCCAGATTCCTCTAAGAATCAGGTAAATAATACAACTGAGTGAATTATGCTGGGAATAATGTAAAATATACATTTTATTCCATTATTTTAAAGTGTGAAGTTTTTTTCTCTATCATTTCTTCAAATTCGATGGGGATGTGGCTTTTATTTTATTTTCTTCTTTCATTTCTATTTGAGAAGAAGAAAATGAAAACAATGACAAAATAAAACAAATAAAACTTTAGCAAGCCAGTAGTAATCAGCTCATATTCAAGAGAATTTGTAGTATCTTTTAGCTGCCTCCTGAATGCAATCTGGTTAGGTAAGACAAGGCGTTCTGTTAATGGATTATAGGAGTGCAGCAGCTATGGGTGGGCAGAAGGTTCTAGTTTTTGTGAAATCAAGCTACTCAGAGGAAGTGACTAAAGGACATTTCCTTTTGCTGATCATAAGCTGCGCAAACCAGTCATCTATTGACACAGTAATATGGTCTAACATACAATCTACAACTCAGAAGCATACAAGCAAGGCTTATGTCTGGCATGTCCAATGACTTTTGCTGATCTATACTTAGTTGGGCTATTATTGCTCTTGGTTCTGTGCAGTAGCTTGTTCTTTGCCGTGTCTGAAGATTGGTTCTGCCAATTTTGACAAGGCTCACTCACGTATTGGGGCTCAGTAGACTATCAGCTTATCTAAGATGGTCTCAGTTTGATTGAATGGGGCAAGTCAGTCCTTGTTTCATAGTTTTTATCTTCCAACATATGACAATGGGCAGGTTTTCCTAGAAAAGGGAGGAGCAAGAAGAGCCAGTCTCTCTGTACAAGCGTTTTTCATGATTCTGCATGTGTCACATTTACTAACATCCCATGGGCCAAAGCAAATCACATGTCTAAACACAGAGTCAGATGGAGAAGACACCAAAGGCTTAGACGGCATTGGTATAAGATTAAAGATATTTTTCTTGGCAGAGCACAACACAGTGATCCTCCAATCAATGAAAAGCAGAAGTCTTTGTTACTTATAGCCCCAGACAGGGCTATACAGGAAGTTACACTCAGGACAAGGAGCAGCAAGCTGAGGCTGTGAAAGGCAGTTTCTGCAGAGCAACCAGAGTGTCTGGGGTTAGCTAGCTCTTTCATGGACTCCCTGGAGACTGACTAACTTAAATAATTTTTAGGACTCTGAGGTTCTGGGCTATCTCCAGTTGTTTGATACCTGTCCCAGGGTGACTAGGGCTGATTCCTAGTGATCCAGGAGTATGAGAGCCAGATAATAAAAGTGATAGGGGTGTAGACTTCAGTCAGAGCCTCAAAACTAGGGCAAGATTTTATTTCAAAAACAGAACAAAACAAAAACTATATTATACCATGTATCCAGGCAAAGATGAAAATCAGAACCATATTTTATTTCTACCACAGAATGGGAATTCAGGCACATCCTGACTTGTTTCAAATTCCCGTTAAACAAAATTCAAGTTCATTTTTATCTTACCAGACAAAAACCTTTTATGTTTCAACTTTCTGTTGAATACTGACTGTATTTATTTAGCAAAAAGTCTAATGACTGCAAATGATCTTCATTTAACTGCATATAAAGCCTAACAAAAGTCTGGACCCAGGGGTGATTTTTCTGGAATTATGCTCCCATTGTCATCTTTAAACCCATTCTATGAAATTTGGAGCTCTCATGAACTTTCCTTTTAGAAGGAGTACAGCAGTCAGTCATTGTTAATGCCTGGTCTGTCTGGCCATTTTGTTCTGATTGAATAACCGTACACATTGCTTATGCTACTCATAAGTGTCTTGTGCACTCTGTTATCAAGTGAGCTTTCCAAATCCAATAATATTTTAGACAATTATTCTTTAAGCCTGTGTGAATCACAGTGAATTCACCATGTACATACTGTGGAACCCTGCCTATGTAAAGTAAGTCTTCCCTGGTGAGAAGTGTATACTTGCTCATTACTGTGTTCTAATTGGGTCCCCCAAAATTTCTGTGTTGAAAACTAAACTCTCAATGCAGTAGTGTTGGAAGATACAGTGGTATTTGGATTATGAGGGCTATGAGGGCTCCACTCTCATGGATGGATTAATGCCCTATGAAAGGTGTCAGCAGCAGCCATCAACACAGAGGCAAGATTTTCTACCAGCAAAGGGATTATAACTCACTGAAGGCTCATATCTAGCTACTCTGTGGAAGTGACTAAAGGATTTCCCGTTGTTAGTCATAAACTGTGTAAATCAGTTACCTATTGACACAATAGTATGGCCTAACATACCTTCCACAACTCAGAATCATATGACAATGGACAGGTTTTCCTAGAAAAGGGAAGATGATCATAAGCATTTCTTAGCAATTAAGTCTTTTTTAATTAATATATGTATGTTGCCATTTTTAGACATAATACTACTGCATACATAATAGAATATGGTATAGTATAAACACAGATTTTATGTGCACTAGGAAACAAAGATTTGTATGACTTGCTTTATTGTGACATTCAATTTATTGTGGTAGTCTGGAATGAAACCAACAATATCTCCAAGGTATGCCTATATTTTTATCTCATTTCTAACATTGTTTTAATAGCTAGGACCATTTAATCAATAGGTAAAGTCATTCTATTATATTTTAATTCCTGAAGTAATTTTTATGTGGTATTAGTATATATAACAACTCTAACTTTCATTTGATTCATTTTGCATGGTATATATCCCTTTACTTTTAACTTATCCATATTATAATATTTGAATTTCTTATAAATACCTGATAGGAGTACATTTTACTTTTCTCATTCTGACAATGTATGGCTTTGTTATATTTAAACTCTGCTTTCTTTTTCTATTTAATTTTTTAACCTTTTAATTTGAAATCATTATAAACTCATGAGAAGGTACAAAAATCTGACAGAAATGTCCTGAGTAGCCACCACTCCAGTTATACAATGTTGGTAGTTTACAGCATTATAGTACACTTCCAAATTCAGAAAACTGATTAACTCAATACTATTCATTAGACTATGGATCACCTTTAGAAATTACGAATTTGTATATACAATAATTTTTCATATATTTTAGGAATAATTCTATACCATATCACATTGAGATATTAATATAATCACTACCATACTCAAGATAAGGTACTATAACATCACTACAAAGGAAATCTTATCACATCTTCTTCTCCCTAATCTCTGGAAACCACTTATTCACTCTTCATAGCTTTAGTTTTGTCATTTTCAAGAATGTTACATAAGTTAAATTATATAGTATATAATATTTTTGATAAAGACTTGTTGCACTCAGCAAAATGCCCTTAAGATGTATGCAAGAGTTGTGTGTATAATACTTTGTTCCTTTTGCTTGTTGAGTAGTATTCTGTCACACATAATACAGTTTATTTAACTATTTACCCACTGAAAAACATTTGGACTGTTTCCAGTGTTTGATTATTACCACGGCTAATATTTACACACATTTTTGTTAACATAAGTTTTCTGTTTCTAGAATAAATATCCAAGAATGTGATTGCTGGCTCATAAGGGAAGTGTGTAATTTTTACAAAGCCACCAGACCAATTTCAGAGTGACTGTATTGTTTTATATTATAGCATGTTATGAGTGATCAAATTTTTCACACTCTCTTTTTTATGTATTTATATGCCATTCATATAATTTCTTTGGTGAAATGTGTGTTCAATAATTTTGCAACTTTTAAATTGTATTTCTTGTGTCATTTTACTGTCAACTATAGAGAGATCTCTATTAGGTATGAGTCTTTTGCTGAATATCAGACTTGTAAATATTCTTTCCCAGCCAATGGCTTGTCTTTCCACCCCATAAACAGAGATTTCCAACAACCAGAAGTTCTTAATTTTAAAGAAGTTTAAGTTGTTTATTTCTCTTTTATGGGTCTTCCTTTGGTGACTTTAAGAATATTTAACCCAGCCATAAATCATGAAGATATCTTCTACTATGATTTTCTAAAAGTTGAATACTTTTATTAGGCATTTGTATGAAGCACGAGGTTCACTTTTAACAATATTCAATTTTTTATTATCATTTATTGAAAAATGTTTCCTTTCTAGATTCAATGATTGTTGATACTTTGTCTAAAGTTAGTTGCATATATTCATATGGTTTTATTTCTCGGTTCTTATTTCTGTTCCATAGGCCTAACTGTCTGCCTATACCACACTCTGAGGACTACTATAGCTATGTAGATTTTAAATCTGGTAGTGTTATTCCACTAAGTTAATTATTGTCTATCAAAATTGTTTACATTATCCAGTTCCTTTTAAATTTCATATAAATTTTAAGATAATCTTGTCTATACCCATTAAAAATCTTGTTGAAATTTTGACAGAAATAGAACTGATCTACAGATAAATTTGGAGAGAATTAAAGTCTTTACTATGCTGAAGACTGAATTTATGAACATGGTATATCTCTTCAATTACATCTTTTTAAAAAAATTAATCAGTGTTTCATAGTTTACAGCATATAGAACCTGTTCATATTTTCTATTTATACCTATACATTTTATCTTTGGAACAATTGTAAATATATTCTTCTTTCAATTTTTGTTTCCACATGTTCATAGCTAACATAAAAATAGAATTTTTACCAAAGTTTTGATTTTATATACTATGATATTGCTAAATGTCTTTAATAGTTCTAGGATAATTTTGTGTATTCTTTGGGATTTTCTATGTGAGCTAGAATGTCATATGTTCTTGGGATACTTTTATTCCATCTTTTCTTAAGCATATTCTTTTATTTTTTTTATTGTCTTATGGCACTACTTGGGCCTTAAAGTACTATGATAAATAAGAGTGACATCCTTCTCTCTGTTCCAACTTTGGGAGGAAAGCATTCAGATTTTCACCATTAAGTATTACGTTAGCTTTAGGTTTTTATTAGATGTCTTTATTAGGCTGAGGAATGTTCCATTTATTCCCAGTTTGCTTAAGGTTTGTTTTTTTATATGCCAGGATTTTTAATGATGACTTCGAAGGAGTCATCACTAGGTGCTTTGTCCTTTTTGTATTCTGGTTGCAGTCAAATAATTTGGTTTTAGTCAAATAATTTATCTGCATTAATAGATATAAATTATAATTTTCTTCTGTAGTCTGTTAATAAGGTTAATTGCATTGATGCATTTTCAAATACTAAAAATGATTAAATTTTTAGAGTAAACCCTATTTAATAATTGTAAATATCTATATCCATATACATCTGTATAGCTATGTTTCTATTGATGTATCTTGCTGGATTTGATTCACTAATATATTGCAGAAGACTTTTGTGTCTATGTTTATGAAGAATACTACTCTCTCTGTGCATTTTCTTTTTTTTTTTTTTGTACTGTCTTTCTCTCATTTTTCTATCAGCATTATGCTGGCCTTATGAGTATTTTTGTATTAGAGCTATATTGTGACATTTATTAATATAGTAGTATATTTCAGATTTTTGAGTATTTGGTTAATATTTCTTTTTCTGGGGTATGTGTCTAAAGAAAGAGGTTTAAAATATGTTATAAAAAATGCAAAGAGAAAGAGAGAGGCAATATTTGCCTACTGAAAAGAATAATATATAAATCAGACGATCTTTTTGAAACAATCTTTCAAGAACTGTCATGGGTTTGAGATTTTTACCAATTCACAAGCTATGTTACTCTAACACTGTTTCATAGTGCTGACAGAAGATGTAAGACTCCAATTTCAGTGACAAAACGATTTCACTCATATTCATAGGAGTAACCAGAGAGTATCAGTGTTTTCTTATGTCAGTTATCTAAGTCCCAGTTCTTATAGGGAGATGTCAAGGGGGCCAGGTGGCACCTATACATGTCCTCGGTCACACTACTGGAGAGAAATCTTGAGTTCAGAGAACCTAGTATTTGAATATGAATAGCAAACATGCCTACAAACTGCTCTGGAAGGGTACAGTATCTCTATCTACCAAGTCTGTCTGCTATACACATTTCTTTGAAAACATAATTTAGGCAAAAGGTAGTCAATACTTATGCTTTCAAACCATATAGAAACATAACAGAGCCATAAATCACTGTCTCCTAACAGAGAAGTGCCTGTGTTGTTTTCGTTCCTGCCCTTTTCCCCCTTAAATATAAAGGATCAGTTCTAGAAAATCTGTCACCAAGGGTCCCACTTTGTAGTGAAAGTTATGTCATTGGTCTACAATACAACAGTGCATGGTAAAAGTAGAAATCAAGAGTAGCAGTATAAATCTTTTCATTTTACAGGTGTAAAATTATATGGGAAAGAAGAGAGACCCACAAGCAGGAAGGAAGGGAAAGAGAAAGAGAGAGAGACAAAGAGGCAAAGAGAGAGAGAGGAGCCAAAGAGCAAAAAAGCAAGATGTAAAGTGGGATCAACTGGAATTTTGAGCATTATATTCAGCAGAGCACTTAGAGACCCAGGAGAAAAGAAATCTGTGCTGTGAACAAAGGAACTCATAATATCATGACAAAAATCCAACTTTATGCTTTCAGATTTCAAGTCACACAATTTTCTCCATGAAGGTTCCCTACTGGAGGCTGAGGAAAGAGAAGGTAATTTGAAAGACTGAATAATTTTTCCTAGAATGATAAAGCAGTTTTTGAAGGTATCGCTTTTATTGCACTGAGTTGTTCGCTACATTATGCTTTTGGTATGTATTTTTCTTTTGAGAATGGCATACAGAGACCAGAGGTGACCTACAGATTTAATAAAACAATTACTTGTCTGTGTAACTGATTTCTAGGAAGATAAATAATAACTTACTGAATGAACCAAATTGTTAATTAAATCATTATTTCGTTAAGCATTTACTGAAAACCTGATATGTTCCAGGTAATAAGATATTGGAGATTATCCAGCGAAATGTGAGACTCAGAAACAAGAACAGAGAACCTCAACATATTCTTAGAAAATTGTTATAAAGGATACAAAACACAAGTCAAAGGCTAGAAGGAGATATTGAGAACTTTTAAACTTAATATTTACAATTTATGGGCTTTCTATCTTGACTAAATAGACTTTTGAATTTATTTATTTATTTATTTTTTGAGATGGAGTCCAGGCTGGAGTGCAGTGGTACAGTCTTGGCTCACCTCAACCTCCACCTCCTGGGTTAAAGCAATTCTCCTGCCTCAGGCCCCCAAGTAGGTGGGATTATGGGTGTGCACCATGACACCCAGCTAATTTTTGTATTTTTAGTAGAGACGGGGTTTCTCCATGTTGTCCAGGCTGGTCTTGAACTCCTGACCTCAGATTATCCACTCACCTCTGTCTCCCAAAGAGCTGGGAGTATAAGTGTCGGCCACCATACCCAGTCAAGACTTTTGAAACTTTTAAACATTAACTAATTTATTTTCTAAGGAAAGATGCAAATGAAATAAAAAGTTTGAAAATTCAGGCAAATGAGAGTACAGTATTATCCTTAGCAGGAAAAATTAGAAGACAGGAAGAAAGACAGTAGAGATGAACATGAATATAGACCTCGATTGTATTATAATTATGGTGGGAGCAAATATTAAGATAGTAGGTTCAGCATGGCTTCATTTATTTTTCCTGTAAAATAGGTGATAAAGTTTTAGCCTGTGAAGGCAGAATGCAGAGAACTGCTAAGTAACTTGAAAATAAAAATCTAGAGCACACAGGAGACATATAAAAAGGAAAATTAGTGTGGCTATTCTACACCTTAGAATCTCAGCAGCTGTAGATCAAGGGCTGGCAAACTACTACTGTAAAAGACCAGATAGTAAATATTTTAGGTTTTGTGAGCCATATGGTCTCTGTTGCAAGTACTCAACTCTGCCATTGTAGCTAAAAACAGCCATACATAATAAATAGACAAATGGGTATGGCTGTGTTTCAATAAAACTCTATTCACATAAACAGGCAGCAGGCCCAACAAATTTCTGATAGAGGATAGGCCTTTCAGAATACATTCACAACAAAAATTGGAAACATTTTTGTTTCAACAATTGGCTACATTTCAGGAGATAAATTGAAATATGCTCTATAAATTAACTTGGATGTAACTTTAAATCACTAAAAATATTTGGAAGTGTGGAAATTAAGGGAGAAATTAAAAAGGGGCAAAAGAAAACATAAATGGGTTGAGGTTGGAAAAGGAAAACTAAATCAACAAATGACAATTTGTGTGAAGGAGAAAGAGCAAAAGGAATGTCAGTGAAGAAAGAGGAATTTCCTGCTGTGGCTACTTCTTTCTATTATTTCTGCTATTCTTCCTCACTCATTGCTGTTCTTTGCTAACTGTACACACTCTTTTTTCATCCATTAACCAATGCATGTGAAATCTTTTTATGATATTTTAGTTAGATGGAATACTAGTATACTAATAAAAGAAGAAAAAATTCCTCTTTATGCATACAATTGCCAAAAGAAAAGATAAATGAAATCCAAAACAGCATTTGAAAAACACAGAAATTCTAAATATAAAAATTAGAATAAATAGATGTAGGTACTATATAAAGAATAAATATTTAAATAAATATATTCAGTGCATTTTAATATAAATCTAATAAGTTTCTAGTATTGTATTGTTTGTAAAGTTACATATACTAATATGAAAATGAAAGACTATAGTAAAGCATATTGCTCTGTGGAAGACTTTTTTACTTACTTGATATATGAAATGAAGTAGTCAAATCTTTAGTCTTACTTTAAAAAACCAGAGATATTTATAAAAGTCTAGTAATTATTTTACATAAACCAAAATTATCATTAGATTTATGCCCACTGATAACAAAATATTTGAAAATTTTAGCAGATTTAACCTGAGGAATGAATTTCTCTTGTTTAAAAATTTCTTATTCCTATAAAAGAATACAAAAAGGCACTGAAACAGCTTTGAAATCTTATTTATGCCACTACTGATATGGCAGTGCTGGGACTAGAAGAGTGTGGTCCCTTTAAATAAATAACACTGAATTGGGAAACAAAGTGCTGGGTAGAGAAGGTGTGGTCCCTGGCCAGGGCTCTACTCCCATGGACATGGATCTAGCTGAGGACAGGTACTCTTCCTGCCTTCATGCCAAATGTTACATTTCCCAAGACCACCCTAGCCCACCTTGCCTCCGTTCTGTCCCTAAAATAACCCAAGACTTGGCCAGGTGTGGTGGCTCATGCCTGTAATCCTAGTATTTTAGGAGGCCGAGGTGAGCAGATCATGAGGTCAAGAGATGGAGACCATCTTGGCCAAGATGGTGAAACCACGTCTCTACTAAAAATACAAAAATTAGCTTGGGGCAGTGGTAGGCACCACCTGTAATCCCAGCTACTCGGGAGGCTGAGGCAGGAGAATTGCTTGAACCCAGGATGCAGAGGTTGCAGTGAGCTGAGATCACACCACTGCACTCCAGTCTGGGGAGAGAGTGAGACTACATCTCAAAACAAACAAACAAAAACCAAGACCATAGCAGGCACATTCACACAGCAATTGGATATTGTGAGTAACACATGGGAAGAAAATACAAGCATTTGGTCAGGGAGCACACACCAGCGGAAGAGCAGGCCAACAGATGCCAGCATGCTGGCAGGCCATCCACCTGTGGGACTAGGTGAAGTTTGGCTGGGGCAGTCAGAGGACAGCCAGGGCTGCCAAGTGGCCCAACTCCAGGGAAAACCATCTCCTTTCTGTCTCCCCCATAGGCAGAGAGTTACTTTCAGTCAATAAAACTTTGCACTCATTCCCCAAGCCCATGTGTGATCTGATTCTTCCAGTACACCAAGGCAAGAACCCGGGATACAGAAAGTCCTCTGTCCTTGCAACAAGGTAGAGGGTCTAATTGAGCTAGTTAACACAACCGCCTATAAACAGCAAACTAAGAGAGCACCCTGTAACAGAAGCTCACTGGGGCTTCAGGAGCTGTAAACATTCACCCCTAGACACTGCCATGGGGCCGCAGCCCCACAACCTGCCAGACTGTATGCTCATCTTGAGATTTGAGCAGTGGGGCACTGAAGAAGCAAGCCACTGCCCCTGTGCCATGCCCTGCGAGGGGGACAAGGGAGCCTTTCCCATTTCAGTATTAACTGAAACATGTGATGCTAAAACCATAATATTTATATGTCAACTATCAATGGTCTACCTCAACTTAACCCCAATTTCAAAACTACATATACTCTTTACATTGATAAACCAATAGCCAATACCTTATATATTTTCAAATGTATGAATCATCAAGAGACAAATATTTTTCACATGGGTACATAAGAGTACTCTAAAAATCACCCACCATGAAGACATAGATTGTAGGCATGTTGACACAGTAATGCCTTTCTTAGATTAAGAAACAATTTATTAATATTTATTATAATTATTAATATCAACTGACACTACCTATAAACAATTTCATAAAAGCAAATCCCCATTTGCTGTGAAATTCCAGGTATATTATGACAGTATAAGTGAACACAATTTCACGATATCTCTTTCTCTTCTATCATGTAAAGGTTTAATATTAATTAATATTAATGTTCCCCTGAATCCCTGAATTTTCTTCATCTTCTTTGTTTTTTGATCAGAGCCTTTTCAAAAGCAATGAACAGTGCCCAATCATAGGCACATTTTAGAATTCAGTAATTTGTTCTTCATAACTCAGTAGCTTTATGCTATTATATAATTTGCACTGCCCTAAGTGAAATTTTTAGGGAGTGGGTGATATGAAGAGGAAGGTTTGAAAAAAATATTCGACTATTACACATCTCTTTCACCATCCTCCCATCACCAAATATAAAAAAGATACAGAATTCTCTTCAAAACAAATAGCTTTGTGTTAGCAAAATGGCACTGAGATTTTTTAAAACAAATTGTTTTGATTTGATAGCAATCTTTTTCCATGAAGCACTCGAGCTAATTTTACATTTTCTGGATTACTTAAAGAAGCTGGGGAAGGAATGTGATAAGTATTTACAAAGAATCTGTAGTAGCTTATCCAGCCGGCCAAGAAAGAAAGAATAAATCCGAGAGAACAAAAACGATTTCTTTTTTTTTCTTTTTGATCAAAAAAAAAAAAAAAAAGATTTTTATGTATGGGCAACCACTTATTCATTTCAGAGGAATGATAGAATACCAGTCCACAAAAGCTCATAGCAAGCCCGAAGCAGTAGTTACACATTCTCAACATTTACTCTAGAAAAGAAACATTGGGTCTGTCAGGCTTGATGCTCTGAGATTTATTTGACTGACTTCATGATCTTACTCTGGGGCATTATTGCTTTTCCGATTTCCCTCTGTTTCCTTAAATCCTACTCCTTCTTTAATGCTTGGCTCATTTTCAACCCTCATTCACTATGTTGTTTCTCCAGATTACTCCAGCTTCTTTTGATTTTCCTTTTTCTGAAGTCAAAACGCATATTTTAAGATTCAAACTGCAAAACTCCTTGCTCAAAAACTATTATGTTTGTTTCTGCATCTCTCATACCTAGCTAGGTATTTCATATGTAGTAGGTATTTCAGACATACTTGCTTACAAAAGGAATATTAAACACTGTTTATTTTTGTATTTATTGGTTAATATGTCTTATTTCAAAGATAATTTGAAAAGTGAAGATGCAATAAAACCAAACCTACAACAGTTTTAGAATTATGAATGAACGGAAAAGTTGTGCTACTATTGAAATTGTTTAATGGAACCGGCGCAGTGGCACACACATGTGTCCTGGCACTTTGGGAGGCAAAGCCATGCAGATCATGAGGACAAGAGATTGAGACGATCCTGGCCAACATGGTGAACTCCTGTTTCTACTAAAAATACAAAAATTAGCTGAGTGTAGTAGTACGTGCCTACAGTTCCCACTACTCAGGGGGCTGAGGTGGGAGAATCGCTTGAGTCCAGGAGAGAGAGGCTGCAGTGAGCCAAGATCACCTCACTGTACTCCAGCCAAGATCGCACCACAGCACTCCAGCCTGGTGGCAAACTGGCCATCTCAAAAACAAAAAAACAAAACAAAACAAAAAAGAAATTGCTTAATGATGGTACACAACTGAATCCAGGGAATATAAATATGTTGGCTACTATAATGACTTCAAATAGGGAATTCTTAAGAAGTTTAGGGAGTTAGAAAAACTAAGAAACTAAATAAACAAATAGGGTTTTTTAAAAGATATCTAGCTAGAGAGAAACACACACACACACACACACACACACACACACACACACACACAGATTTTGGCAACAAATTTCTAATGAATTTTTTTTGAAGCCATGTTTTGCCTTTTTCCATACTTAATCCTATAAGGAATAAATAATATTGAGAATAGGTATATTACATTAATAATTTTTTACTTTTAAATTTATTATGAGAAATGAAAAAAATATGGCATTCTTAATTGGGACATAAAAATAGAAGAGGAATTGCTATAAAGTAAGTGGGAAATACTTGGAAGAAACCAATACTTTCTCAACACATAGTAATTTCTTGTAATTATACTGGCAGGTTCAGGATATGGAGAGAAGTGAAGTTGCCAAGAAGAGGTCTAAGCCTGGTCCTTTAATGGAGAACAGATCTGACTCATAGAAAGTTTATCTTCCCTCAGTATTTCTTGGGCAGTTAAAGGTCATAAAGAGAAACAGATGAAAAAGTGAAAGTCATCAAATTTTCATAAGATACCAGTTCTAAAAGAGAATGTGAGAGAGGAGAAACATTTTCCATTGGGGTGTTGTTGAAAACAAATACAAGCATTTTTTAAAATTTTCAATGACCTGAGGCATTGAATAACATTTGAAGCTAATAACATGTTAACTAAAGAGCTTAAAATGAAAACTTGAGTAATGTTATGTCCATAAAGGCTTTAAAAAACTCTTATATATTTCTGAGACTCTGGAAGACCACACATATGCATGGGGTGGTAAACATGCCTAAAGCAGTGCATGCTAAAGAAAATCCTGAGAGGGCACTGAGCTCTCACTTCTGACTAATCTTGAGGCTGTCACATGCAGGAAGTGAAGGCTAAGCCACAGATATTAACTGACAAGGTAAGGTTAGAGGTGTGGACCAACATGAACATAGAGTTTCACCAAATACAGTGAGGCTTATGCTTTCCAACAATTACAGAAATTCTTCATCCAGTCATTAGCTGAACACAAAGATAGTCAAGCAGAGTCTCCAGAGCCACAAATAACAACAACAACAACAAAAAAATACAGGCTTTACAAAATTAGTCAGAAAACTCAATCAAACAAACGACGACAACAAGCTTCAGGAAGGGGGGAGATTCTTATGTCAAGTTGACACATGTTATTTATAATGTTCGGTTTTCAACAAAAAATTAGGAGCCATCCAAAACAATCAATAAAGTATGGCTCAAACTCAGAAAAGAAACCAATGGAAACAATCCCTGAGGAAGCCCAGACATTAGTCTTACTAGAAACTTTAAATTCCTATTTTAAATATTTTCAAATAACTAAACGAAATTGTGTCTAAAAACTAAAGAATGGTATGTGAATAATGTCTCACCAAATGGGGAATATTAATAAAGAGATAAAATTACAAAGAAAAAAATTAAGTAGGAATTCTGGGATTTTAAAGTATACTTGCAAAAAGATTATCACTAGAAGGGGGCACAAGAGCATATTGGAGTAGGCAGAGCAATGAATCAGAAAACTTGATGATAACTCAATTGAAAATATCAAGTCTGAGGAACAGAAAAAAATGAGAATGAAGAAAAATAAAACAGTTACTAAAATATCTTTGGAAAACCATAAGGTATACCAACTCATGCGTAATGAGATTCCCAGAAAAAGTGACAGGTGGGGCAAAAATGTTGATGATATAATGGCCAAAAACTTCCGAAATTTAATGAAAGACACGGATATGTACATCTCAGAACCTCAACAAATGTTAAGAAAGATAAACTCAAAGCCAGATTATAATTAAATCATTGAAAGTCAAGACAAAAGAAAAGTTTTTTTTTTTTTTTTTTTTTTTTTTTGAGACGGAGTTTCGCTCTTGTTACCCAGGCTGGAGTGCAATGGCACGATCTCGGCTCACCGCAACCTCTGCCTCCTGGGTTCAGGCAATTCTCCTGCCTCAGCCTCCTAAGTAGCTGGGATTACAGGCACGTGCCACCATGCCCAGCTAATTTTTTGTATTTTTAGTAGAGACGGGGTTTCACCATGTTGACCAGGATGGTCTCGATCTCTTGACCTCGTGATCCACCCACCTCGGCCTCCCAAAGTGCTGGGATTACAGGCTTGAGCCACCGCGCCCGGCCAAGAAAAGTTTTAAAGGCAGAAAGAATGAAACAATATATCATGTTCACCCTTGAACTGTCATTTCTTTTTGAATCATGAAGGCCAGAAGTCATTGCAATAACATACTTGAAGTTCTGAATGTAAAAGATTCTCAAGGAAGAATTCTATATTCAGCAAAAGTAAGCTTCAAAAATAAAGGAGAAATTGAAACATTCCCAGATGAAGAAAAATTGAAAAAAAATTGTTGCTAGAACCACATAACCTATCAAAAATATTAAAGAGATTCCTTCAGATTGACATAAAAAATGCTAAATAGTAACTTGAATCTATATAAAAAATAAAAATCACTGCTGATACAGGTTAGCCATCAACAAAGTAAGTCAATATATTTAAAATGATTGAAGTAATACAAAATACCTTGTCCGGTCATAATGGAAATAAACCAGAAATCAATAACAGAAGAAAGTTTGATAAATTACAAGTATTTGAAAATTCAGCCACAAATGCATAAATAAGCAATGAGAGAAAAAAATCACAAGGGAAATTTAAAAATACTTTGAGATGAATAAAATAAATCAAAACATATCAAAAGTTACAGAATGAAGCTAATAAAATATTTTTAAAATGTATTTCTATGAATGCCTAATAAAAAGGATCAAGTGAATGACCCAATTTTTCAACTAAAGAAATATAAAAAGCAAGAGTAAACTAAACCAAAATCAAGCATTAAACATTAACAATTTGATCAGACATCTAAAAGTAGACAATAAAAATGTAACTAAAAAAATCCATAAAACTAAAATTTTGTGCTTTGAAAATTGACAAAGTTTTTTCTGTACTGAACAAGAGAATTGGACAAGATTCAAAGAACTAAAATTAGAAATACAAGAGGTAACACTACTACAGAAATTAGATTAAGTTAATCAAATTAAATTGATTAGAAGGGAAGACTGAAAACAATTATATTACAAAATTAGATAGCCTAGATGAAATGGACAAATTACTAGAAAAAGATACTACCAAAACTGACCCAAGGAAAAAAAAATAGTCTGAAAAGACTAATAACAAGTATAACAGATATAAAACAAGAAAATAATTAAGTTAGTAAGATGGTTTCTCAGGTGAGTTCTACTAAATGTATAAGTTAGAATTAATATTTATGCTTCAAAAACTCTTCCTAATTTGCAGGATGAGGGAATATTTCCTAACTTATTCTATGAGGCCAGTGTTACTCTGATTTCAAAAACAGAGAAGGACGTCCTAAGAAAAGAACAACTACATATTAACATTACTTATGAATTTCTACATAAAAATATTCAACAAAAGTACTAACAAACTTAATAGACTGACATTTAAAATAATTACATAGTATAACTAAGTGGAATTTATTCAAGCAATTCAAAAATGTTCAAAATACAAAAATCAGTCAGTTCAATACAATGTATTAATAAACTGTAAGAAAAAACTCAATAGAGACAAAAAATTTGATAAAATTCAACTTTTTCTTGTAATAAAATTACTCAATGAAAATAGAAAGAAAGTAAGGACAAAAAGCACCTATGAAAAACCTACAGATACTATCATAATAGTTAAATAGTTAAAACATTTTTCCTAAGATTAGGTAAAAGATAAGAATGGCCAGACTCGTCACTTTAATTAAACATTGTAGTGGAGGTTATAGTAAGAGAAATTAGTCAAGAATATAGAAAAAATGTATACAGATTGAAAGGAAGAAATAAAACTGTAGATGACAAAAATATTTTAAGGTATATACACACACATATCACATGCACAATTAGAGCTAATGAACACAAATATCAAGATTGTTAGATACAAGACCAATAAACAAAAATCAATTATATCTCTATAAACTAGCACTAGGCAGGGTTCAGTGGCTCATGACCCTAGCATTTTGGGAGACTGAGGCAGGTGGATTATATGAGGTCAGGAGTTCAAGACCAGCCTGAAAAACATGATGAAACTCTGTGTCTACTAAAAATACAAAAATTAGCTGGGCATGATGGTATGCACCTGTAATTCAAGCTACTTGGGAGGCTGAGGCAGGATATCAATTGAACCCAGAAGGCAGAGGTTGCAATGAGCTGAAATCCTGTCACTATACTCCAGCCTGGGAGACAGAGTAAGACTTTGTCTCAAAAACAAACAAACCAACCAGCAATAAGTAATTCATCAATAAAATTAATTAAATAATCTCATTTATAATAATATCAAAAATATAATATTTCAGAATAAATATAATAAAAGAAGTACAAGATTTTTACACTGAAATGTAAAAAGCCATTGAAATTTTTAAATAAGATCTAAATAAATGAATAAAATATTCTATGGTCATGAATTGGTAGACAATATTACTGAGATCAAAATGCTGCCCAAATGGATCTACATATTCAGTAAGCTCCCTAACAATATCCCAATATGCTTCTCTTTTGTTTGCAGAAATTGAGAAGCTAATTATAAAATTAAAATGCAATGAACCCAGAATAAACAAAACAATTTTGAAAAAGCAGAACAAAAAGGAGTCACATTTCCCAATTTTAAAACTTATCTAAATTTTCAGTAATGAAGAGTGTTTGATAAAGCATAGGAAAAACATGGGTCAATGGAATAGAATTGAAAGTCCAGAAATAAACTCATACATTAATAGCCAATGGATTTTTGACAAGATCTTCATTATGGAAAAAACAATGCTTTCAATAGAGAGTACTGGGAAAACTAGATACTCACATAAGAATAAAGCTGGATCCCTACCTTATATCTTATAAAAAATTAATTCAAAATGGATCAAAGACCCAAATGAAAGAGCTAACACTATAAAACTTCTATAAGAAAATATAGGTATACATTTTTTGTGAACTTGGATTAGGCAATGGCTTCTCAAGCACCTAAGGCAGAAACAACCAAGTAAAAGATAAAGTGGACTTCATAAAATTAGTATCTTTTGTTCTTTAAATCGGCTATAAAGTGAAAAGGCAGTATGCAAAATGGAAATAATTTATTGAAAATCATTATATCTGATGTGTGTCATTGGCTGAACATACAAATAACTCTTACAACTCAACAATAACAACAAAAAATGTCCAAAAGATTTGAATAGTCATTTCTTCAAAGAAGATATACAAATAACCAGTTAGCACATAAACAGATGCTTAATATCATTAGTCATCGGGAAAATGCAAATCAAAATTTTGAGATACTCTTTCATATTCATGAATAAGACAATAACATGTTTTGATGCAAATGTAGAAAAATGGGTAAACTCATAGACTACTTATAAAACTGTAGATTTATACAACCATTTGGGGAACAGTTTGGCACTCTCTCAAAAAGTTAAAAATAGTGTCAGGCTCATTTCTGTAGTCTCAGGAACCCAGGAGGCTGAAATGGGAAGATCACTTGAGACCAGGAGATGAAGGCTGTAGTGAGCCAAGATTGTATCACTGAACTCCAGACTGCCTGACAGAGATAAACCCCAACTCTTAAAAAAAAAAGAAAAGAAAATCATGTGACCCTTCAATACCACTTCTAGTTATATACCTATAAGAAGTGAAAACATGTACAGAAAAAAACTTGTACCCAAATTATTATAACACTATTGGTAAGAACCAAAAAATAGAATAAAACCATTTGGGTCAATCAAGTAATGAATGGACAAACAAACAATAACAATAAAAAGTGGTATTGGAGGGCTGTATGGTAATTTTTTTTTTTTTTTTTTTTTTTTTTTTTTTAAGAGTTGGGATTTCACTCTTTCAGGCAGTCTGGAGTTCAGTGATATAATCATGACTCACTACAGCCTCTATCTCCTGGTCTCAAGTGATCTTCCCACTTGAGCCTCCTGAGTTACTGGGACTATGGAAGTGAGCCACTGTGCCTGACTCTATGTTTGCACTTTATTTGCCGGGCATGATGGCTAACACCTGCCATCTCAGCACTTTGGGAGAATGAGGTGGGTGGATCACTAGATCAGGATTTCGAGATTAGCCTGGTCAACATGGTGAAACTCCATCTCTAGTAAAAATAAAAAATTAGCCGGGCGTGGTAGCAGGCGCCTGTAATCTCAGCTACTTGGGAGGCTGAGGCAAGAGAATTGCTGGAAACCACAAGGCTGAGGTTGTGGTCAGTCGAAGTTGCCTCACTACACTCCAGGCTGGTCGACAAGAGCAAAACTCTGTTTCAAAAAAAAAAAAAAATGTAATAAAATAATGATACCTGCTAAAACATGCATGAAGGTTAAGAATATTATATTAAGGAAAGCAGTAAGGTGCAAAAAAGCTAAGTATGCAGCTATGTTTATGAACTGCCAAGAACAGGTAAACCCCTGAAGGTAAGTCTATTACTGGTTACTAGGGGATGGGGCAGAAGGGAATGAAAGTGACTGCTACTTTGTTGCAATGTTTTGGGGGCTGATGAAAACGTTCTAAAATTGGATAATGGTGACGGTTGTACAAACTTGATAAATATATTTTTAAAAACAGTGAATTGTATTTAAAAGGATAAAGATTAGAATATGTAAATTATATCTCAAAAAATCAACTTAATTCTGGTATAATTTACATAGAACAATTTTACATTTTCAGCACATAAAATGTTGACAGATACATACACGTCTGTAACCAACACCCCAGATGTCTCCATCATCCCAGAAAGTTTCCTTTTACCACTTTGTAGTGAAAATCTAATCACCCGCTGGGCTTTATACCAGATATTACATTTACTCAACTTTCAATTCTTACAGATTATATAAACATGTATATCCTCCATTTATTTAGTTTTAAAATCTCTTTTATGAATGTTTTGTGGTTTTTCAATGTGTAGGTCTTGCACATCTATTATTAAATTTCTCTAAATATTTCATAGTTCTGATGTCATTTTAAACACCGTATTTGTAAATTACCTTTCTGATTGTTTAATGCTAATATATGAAAATTGAATTGTTTTTATTTTATATATTGATCAAGTATCCTGTAGCCTTCTTAACTCAGTTATTAGTTCTAATGGCTTCTTTTTTACTGGGGAAGATTCCATAGAAGTTTTTACATAGATGATTATGTTATCTATAATTAAAGACAGTTTTTTTTATTCCTTTCCAAATCCACAGGCATCTTATTTCTTTTAAATCTATTGACTCATAGTGGGCTTTTTTGTTTTGTTTTCATACTAAAACTTTGTGTATCTTGTTATACAGTCCATGTGTGCTTGCAAAGAACTACTATTGGGTGTAGTTTTCTGTATATGTCAATAAAGTCTCTTTGTTACACAGTTTTTTCCAGTGACTTTCTGTTAGTTATCCTGTAATTTAAGAGAAGATATATTGAAATTGCTAATATAATTGTATATTTTTTGCTCTATTAGCTTTTTTCATTGTTTGCTTCTTGTATTTTAAAGGTCTTTTATTAGGTTTATTAAGATAACTCCCCTAATGAAATCATTATGACCCCTAGACAGACAAATTGATTGCTTTATTACTATGGAATAACATTCTTCATCTTTAGTAATATGTCTTGCTTTGTCTATCATTAATATAGACACTCTAGATTTTTTTTGATTAGTGGTAGTGTTTGTCTATCTATAATTTTAACTTATCTGTGGCTTGTTTTTTTATCTATTATTTTAACTTATCTGTGGCTTTATATTTAGTTTCTTGAAGATACCACATAGTTGAGTGCAGTGGTTTTAAAACATGATTGTAAATTATTTTACATTCTTCCTTTCAAGAGTTGGAGTCTAAAGCTCTTCTTTAGTATAGACTGTACTTAGTTACTCATTTTTAACAAATTGAATAAAGTAGATGTGGTGGTGTGAGACTTTAGAAACTAGGTCATAAAAGACACTGAAGCTTCCTTCTTGCTCTCTCTTATATAGCTCATTCTGGGGAAACTATTTGCTTTATCACAATGACATTCAGGGAGCGTTGTGGAAAAATTCACGTAGTGAGGACTTGAGGAATCCTGCCAACAAGTGGATCTTCCAGCCCCTATCAAGCCTTTCAGGGATGATAGTACTGGTCAAGAACTCAATTGCAACCTCTCAAGAGTCTGTGAGCCAAAACATCCCAGTTCAGCTGCTTCCAGTTTTCTGACCCGAGAAAATATGTGAGATATAATATTACAATTGTTTTAACACGCTAAGTTTGAGGGTAATTTATTATACAGCAATACATGCTAAAGCAGTGTTTTTCTATTTTATTCAACATAACAATCTTAATGTTTAATTGGTTTCTTCAGACCATTGGCATTTAGTGTGATTATCAATATGATTGGGCTTAAATCCGCCATATTGTGTAGTTCTCTGTAGATTCTGGATATTAGCTGTTTGTCAGATGGGTAAATTGCAAACGTTTTTTCCCATTCACGCTAATGACTGTTTCTTTTGCTGTGCAGAAGCTGTGGAGTTTGATTAGGTCTGATTTGTCTATTTTGGCTTTTGTTGCCAATGCTTTTGGTATTTTAGTCATGAAGTCCTTGCCTATGCCTATGTCCTGAATGGTTTTGCCTAGGTTTTCTTCTAGGGTTTTTATGGTGTTAGGTCTTATGCTTAATTCTTTAATCCATCTGGAGTTAATTTTAATGTAAGGTGTCAGGAAGGGGTCCAGTTTCTGCTTTCTGCACATGGCTAGCCACTTTTCCCAATACCATTTATTAAACAGGGAATCCTTTCCCCATTGCTTGTTTTTGTCAGGTTTGTCAAAGATGGTTGTAGATGTGTGGTGTTGCCTCCGAGTCCTCTGTTCTGTTCCATTGGTCTATATCTCATGTCATCTACAGACAAATAAAAAAAATTTGACTTTCTCTCTTTCTATTTGAACACCTTTCTTTCTTTTTCTTGCCTGATTGCCCTGGCCAGAATTTCTTAAACTATGTTGAATAGGAGTGGTGAGAGTGGCCATCCTTGTCTGGTGCCAGGATTCAAAGGGAATGCTTCCAGCTTTTGCCCATTCAGTATGATATTGGCTGTGAGTTTGTCACAAATTGCTCTTTCGATTTTGAGATATATTCCATCAGTACCTAGTTTATTGAGAGTTTTTAGCATGAAGGGGTGTTGAATTTTATGGAAGGCCTTTTCTGCATCTATTGAGATAATCACATAGTTTTGTATTTGGTTCTGTTTTTGTGATGGATTATGTTTATTGATTTGTGTATGTTAAACCACCCTTGCATCCCAGGGATGAAGCCAACTTGATCATGGTGTATAAGCTTTTTGATACGCTGCTGGATTCAGTTGCCAGCATTTTATTGAGGATTTCCCCATCAATATCCATTATGGATATTGGCCTGAAATTTTCTGTTTTTGTTGTGTCTCTGCCAGGTTTTGGTATCAGGATGATACTGGTCTCATGAAGTGAGTTAAGGAGGATTCCCTCTTTTTCTATTCTTTGGTCAGTTTCAGAAGGAATCATACCAGCTCCTCTTTGTACCTCTGGTAGAATTCATCTGTGAATCCGTCTGGTCTTGGGCTTTTTTTGGTTGGTAGGCTATTAATTACTGCCTCAATTTCAGAACTTGTTATTGGTCTATACAGGGATTCGACTTCTTCCTGGTTTAGCCTTGGGAGTATGTATGTGTCCAGGAATTAGCCATTTCTTCTAGATTTTCTAGTTTATTTGCATAGAGGTGTTTATAGTATTCTCTGATGGTAGTCTGCATTTAAGTGGGATCAGTGGTAATATCCCCCCTTTATCATTTTTTATTGTGTCTATTTTATTCTTCTCTCTTTCTTTCTCTATTAAGCTAGCCAGCAGTCTGTCTCATTTGTCAATGCTTTCAAAAACCATCTTCTGGTTTAACTATTTTTTGAAGGCTTTTTCATGTCTCTCTCTTCTTCAGTTCTTCTCTGATCTTAATTATTTCTTGTCTTCTGCTGGCTTTTGAATTTTTTTGCACTTTTTTCTCAGTTATTTTCATGGAGATGCTAGGGTGTCAATTTTTAATCTTTCCTTTCTCCTGTGGGAACTTAGTGCTACAAATTTCCCTCTAACCGCTGTTTTAACTGTGTTCCAGAGATTCTGGTACATTGTGTTTTTTTCTTAGTGGTTACAAAGAACTTATTTATTTCTGCCTTAATTTCATTATTTACCCAGTAGACATTCAGGAGCAGGTTGTTCAGTTTTCTTGTAGTTGCATGGTTTTGAGTGAGTTTCTTAATTCTGAGTTCAAATTTGATTACACTGTGATATGAGAGACTGTTCGTTATGATTTCCATTCTTTTGCATTTGCTGAGGATTTTTACTTTCAATTATGTGGTCAATTTTAGAATAAGTACAATGTGGTGCTGAGAAGAATGTATATTCTGTTGATTTTGGATGGAGAGTTCTTTAGATGTCTATTAGGTCTGCTTGGTCCAGAGCTGAATTCAAGTCCTTAACATCTTTGTTAATAGTCTATATCATTGACCTGTCTAATATTGACAGTGGAGTGTTAAAATCTCCCATTAATAGTCTTTGGGAGTCTAAGTCTCTTTGTACGTCTCTAAGAACTTGCTTTATGTATCTAGGTGCCCCAGTATTGGGTGCATATACATTTAGGGTAGTTAATTCTTCTTGTTACATTGATCCCTTTACTATTATGTAGTGCCCTTCTTTGTCTTTTTGAACTTAGTTGAGTTAAAGTCTGTTTTATCAGAGACTAGGATTGCCACCCCTGCTTTTGTTTTTCTTTCCATTTTCTTGGTAATATTCCTCCATTCCTTTATTTTGAGCGTATGTATGTTTTTACATGTGAGATGGGTCTCCTGAATACAGCAAACCAATGAGTTTTGACTCTTATTTGTTGTTGTTGTTATACTTTAAGTTCTGGGGTACAGGTTCAGATCATGCAGGTTTGTTACATAGGTATACATATGACTATCCAGTTTGCTAGTCTGTGTCTTTTAATTGGGACATTTAGCATGTTTTCATTTAAGGTTAACATTAGGTCTGCCTTACAAGAGCTCCTGAAGTAAGCACTAAATATGGAAAGGAAACACTGGCACTAGCCACTGAAAAACATACGAAATTGTAAAGATGATGGATGCTATAAAGAAACTGCATCTGGGCCGGGCGCAGTGGCTCAAGCCTGTAATCCCAGCACTTTGGGAGGCCGAGACAGGTGGATCACAAGGTCGAGAGATCGAGACCATCCTGGTCAACATGGTGAAACCCTGTCTCTACTAAAAATACAAAAAACTAGCTGGGCGTGGTGGCGCGTGCCTGTAATCCCAGCTACTTAGGAGGCTGAGGCAGGAGAATTGCCTGAGCCCAGGAGGCAGAGGTTGCGGTGAGCCGAGATCGCACCATTGCAATCCAGCCTGGGTAACAAGAGCGAAACTCCGTCTCAAAAAAAAAAAAACAAAACTGCATCAACTAAAGGGCAAAATAACCAGCTAGCATTATAATGACAGGTTCAAGTTTTCTCTCTTTTTCTCTCTTTTATTAAATTCTCCACTTAAAAACAAGTGCAATTCAAAGTCATATTCAGATCATTTTGGCATATATACAAAGCAATTAATTTGCATTTCATTTATTTCAATATAACATGCCATTGTTGAGTGTCTTCAGTTTGCCAAGACACATGCTAAGCATTATGGATAGAAGGATAAATTGTCTCTGCCTCCAGTGACCAAAATGATGTAGTATTTGATGCACCATGGTAATGAACATTATAAGAAATTTTGATTTTGTTAAATGATACATGTTTTTAAATTTTTTTGTGTTTTTACAAAAAGCTATGAGATATTCAATGCACTCTGTTAGGACCTAACATTTGACTCAAACTGAAAAGTCTCTATTGTGGTTCAATATCAGTAACAGGAAAAACACCTGATCTTTTATTACAAGACTTAAGAGTTGCTTAAAAGTTTAGTGATCATTAAAATTCAAATCCTTGGAGCTATAAAATAAAATTATTGCTTTTTCACTATGTAAATTGGTGCATATATTATTTAAACTACTGCTAATTTGTATGCCACATTGAAATAATTGCTCTGGAGTCCATAATATCATTTGTTGAAGAATAAGGATAGCATTGCTTGATTAGATTTCAATTTAATCTTAAAAATTAACCCAAAATTTTCTCCATTTGATTAGACACATGCCTAGATTATAACTAGTAAATGTAAGTAATATTTTTATATATTTACTACTAGATTAGATTTCAAAATTATTGCAACATTAAACAGGCTATTTTAGGATATTTTTTCAAATACTTCTAATCAAAACATCTGTATTAAACACAAAATGGAATAAGTATAGTTAAAATATAAGAAAGAAAACTAGTAAAAGATGAATTTTAAAATAATACTTTAAATAAATAACATTTATTTATTCATTACAAATTATACAAGGAGAGTGTGTTATTTCAAGGTAATTTTATGATGTATACTTCACAGAAAACTACTTGGTTACCAAAAATACAGCTAAGCAAGAGATAATGAGTTCAAAATGATAATGAATTTTGTGGTGATAGATTAATGCTACAAAGAGAAATTAGATAACCAACTGTATTGTATTAAGATAACTGAAATTTTCTACTTTACATACTAAAAAATTTACAATTAAAAATTAACATGCAATTTAGCAAATATTACTTATCTATGTGATATTCTCTGCATATGTGAAATTTATAATATTTTTGATTAACTAATATGTATATGGTTTTAAAACTCATTGATTATACACAGGCATTTTCCTCTCAATATATGCTAAACATAATTTAATAAATATAGATTTTTTCTTGATAAAAATTGTTTCAAGGGAAAATGGCAGATAGGAGACAGAATTATGTGCAGCTTCCATTTACACAGACTGAATAGCCTATGAAGACTCACATCTTGAACTTTTGCTCTGAGAAGTACCACAGTAACACACCAGGAAAAGAAATATAATTTGCAGACCCTTTGAAAGAAGCAGTTTGCCACTACAAACTCCATGAGAAAGCTGAAAAACTATGAGTTCCCGAAGAGTAAGAGGGGAAAAAGTCTGTCTCTGAACACACATGCCTACTGGGGAACCCAAAAATCCAGATCACAGGAGAAGGATTTAACCTTATCTAGAGCTGAAACAGATGTAAGAAGCTGAGCAAATTATAAAAGTAGAAACAGCAGCAGGAAGAGCCCTGTAGGTACTCTTGGTCCCAGCTGGAGCCCAGGGAAGCCATCTCTCTTTATCTCATGGGGTCTTTGGGGAGGGCAGTCAGCAGATTCAGGATGAGCCAAAGGGTATAGAAAGCTTCTAGTTGAACTATGTAATTATTTCCACTGAGCATGAATTTTCCTCAGCAGAATTCACAGGGGCAAAAGGGAAGTGTAGATAAAAGTGCAGAAGCCACAGCTGACAGTGCAGGCAGATTGATAGAGGTGAGGCCTGAGAGCCCTGCTTGCTTCCTCAGAAGGGAGGCTTAAAGCCTGGGGCAAAATCTCTCCCCTGTGCATCAGTTGCTTGGATATAAACTCAGTACTGTTGTCAGGGCACAGTGAAAGTGGACTTGCCTTATTGGCTGCATAGGAGAAGGGTGAGATCTGTCACTGCCAGCTTTCCCCCACTTTCCTGGAGACCTGAATGATGCAGGAGAGGCAGCCATAATCCCTCTTGGAACGTAACTCAATTGGCCTGAAAACCAACTCTCTACATCACCCTCAGTGGCCACATGAAGCCCAACCCAAGGAGTGTCTGAGCTCAAACAAGCCTAATCCTGCCCCTACCTCATGGCTTTTCTCTTCCAGCCCTGGTAGCTCAAGACAAAATACATAAAAGCCTTGGCATCTCTGTGGCTCAGCCCGTTAGCTGAGACATCTGAATACTCATCCCAGATAATATACGGCAAGATTATATCCTTTTTCTAGTACTGCAGTTGGTGCTCTGTTGAAAGTGCCATCTCCTGACTGGAGGCGAATCAACTCTAGCCATTACAGCAACGTGTAACAGAAAATCCCCGTTATAAAGAAAGAGAAAACAACAGGTAATTCCACCACCTACAACATCCTGGCTAACTAGAGGTCCTTACTCTGTCCACATGACAACTTCACTGCTAGCATAACCAGCATTAAAGAAAACCAGTGCACTAAGCAAAGATACAACCAAAGACTCCCACAGAGTCCACTTTGCCCCTGCCACTTCCACTGGAGCATGTTCTGGTGGTATTCCTTGGTTGGAGACCTGAAGATAAATCACACTGTGGGACTCTTTGCAGACATTCCCCAGTACCAGCTCAGAGCCCAGTAGCCCTGCTGGGTGGCTAGACTCAGAAGGAAAATAACAATTATTGTAGTCCAGCTCTCAAGAAGACCCATCCTTAGGGTAAGGGAGAGAGCAGTACACCAAGGCATCACCCCATGGGACAAAAGAATCTGAACAGCAGCCCTTGAGTTCCACATCTTTCCATCAAAAAAGTCTACCCAAATGAGAAGATACCCAAAAAATAATTCTAGGAATATGATAAAACAGTGTTCCATAACACCCACAAAAGTTTACACTAGCTCTTCAGCTGTGGATCCAAACCAAGAAGTAATCTCTGAATTTCCAGAAAAAGAACTCAGAGGTTGATTACTAAGCTACTCAAGAAGTTACCAAAGAAAGGTAACAACTAACTTAAATATATTTTTAAAAATTACAGGATATGGATGAAAAAGTCTCCAGAGAAACATGTATCATAAAGAAAAGATAATCACAACCTCTTGAAATGAAAGACATATTTAGAGAAATGCAAAATACACTGAAAAGTCTCAACAATAAAATCAAACAAGTAGAAGAAAGAATTTCAGAGCTCTATAAAGCCTACAAGAAATATGGAATTATGTTAAATGACCAAACATAAGAATATTTGTTGTTCCAGAGGAAGAATAAAAGCTTGGAAAACTTATTTGAGGAAGTAATCAAGGAAAACAACCTTGGTCTTTCTAGAGATCTAGATATTTAAATATGAGAAACTCAATGAGCACCCAAGAAATTCAACACAAAAAGTATCATCAACGAGGCACCTAGTGATCAGATTATCTAAAGCAAAGACAAAGGAAAGAATCTTAAGAGCTTTGAGGCAAAACCATCAGGTAACCTGTAAAGGAAAACCTATGACATTAACAGCAGATTTCTCAGCAGAAACCCTGCAACCAGAAAGGTTTAGGCTCCTATTTTTTGCTTCTTGAAACAAAATAATTAGCAGCCAAGAATGTTGTATCCAGCAAAAGTAAACTTCATAAACAAATGCTAAGAGAACTTGCCACTATCAAGCCAGCACTACAAGAAATGCTAAATGGAGTTCTAAATTTTGAAAAAAAGCAAAACTCAAAATAAACCAAAACGGAACCTCCTTAAAGCATAAATCTCACAGGACGCATTAAACAATAACACAATTTTAAAAAAAGGTATTCAAGCAAAAACTATCATGACAAATAGAATAGCACCTCACATATCAATACTAATGCTGAATGTAAATGGCTTAAATGCTCCACATAAAAGATAAAAGATGGCAGAATGGATAAAAATCTGTCAACCAAGTATTCACTGTCTTCAAGAGACTTACTTAATACATATGGACTTGCATGAACTTCAGATAAAGGGGTGGAAAAATATATTCTATGCAAATGGAAACCAAAAGTGAGCAAGAGTAGCTATTCTTATATCAGAATATTAAAAAAAAAAACAGACTTTAAAGAAAGAACGGTTAAAAAAGCAGGAATTTATTTAATGATAAAAGTATTAATCCAACAGGAAAATATCACAATCCTAAATATATATGCATCTAACACAGGAGCTCCCAAATTTATAAAACAATTACTGCCATACCTAAGACATGAGATAGATGACAACACAATAATAAATGGTGAACTCTAATACTCCACTGACAGCACTAGACAGGTCATCGAGAAAGGAAGTCAACAAATAAATAATGAACTTAAATTACACCCTAGAAGAAATGGACTTAATAGACTTTTACAGAACATTCTATCCAACAACTGTAGAATATACATTCTATTAATCAGCACATGAAACATTCTCCAAGAGAGACAATACAATAGGCCAAAAAAACAAGTCTCAGTAAATTTAAGAAACTCAAAATCACATTAAGTAAGTACTCTTTCAGACCACAGTGGGATAAAATTAGAAATTATTTCTTAAAGGAACCCTAAAAACTATAGAAATACATGGAAATTAAATCATCTTCTCCTGAATGATCCTTGCATCAACACTGAAATCAAGATGGAAAATAAAAAATTCTTTGTACTGAACAATAATAGTGATACAACCTATCGAAACCTCTGGGACACAGAAGAAGTGATGCTAAGAGGAAAGTTCACAGCGTTTGCCTACATCAAACAGTCTGAAAGGGCACAAATAGAAAATCTAAGCTCACACATCAAGGAGCTAGAGAAACAAGAACAAAGCAAACTGAAACCCAGCAGAAAAATAAATAAATAAATGAATAAAGATGAAAGCAGAACCAAATGAAATAGAAACAAAAAGAAAATACAAAAAATAAATTAAAAACTGGTTCTTTGAAAATATAAACAAAATCAATAGACCGTTATCAAGATTAACCAAGAAGAGAGAAAATCCAAATAAGCTTAATTGGAAATGAAATGGAAGATATTACAACCAATATTGCAGAAATACAAAAGATAATTTAAGGTTACTACAAACATCTTTATACACACAAACTAAAAAACTTAGAGGAGAAAGATAAATTCCTGCAATCATACAACCCTCTTAGATTAAATTAAAAAGAACTAGAAACTATGAACAGACTAATAACAAGTAGCAATATTGAAACAGTAATTAAAAAATTGCCAAGAAAAAAAACTCCAGGAATAGATGGACTCACAGCTGAATTCTGTCAGATTTTCAGAGGCCATGGCAGGATTCCTACTGAAACTCTTCCAAAAACTAAAGAAAAAGAGAATCCTCTTTAAATCATTCTGTGAAGTTAGTATAACCCTAATACCAAAACCAGGAAAGGACACAACAAAAACAAACAAACAAACAAAAAAAACTACAGATCAATATCCATAATGCACATGGATGCAAAAATCTTCAACAAAGTACTAGCTAACTGAATCCAGCAGTGTATCAAGAATGTAATACATCATGATCAACTGAGTTTCATATGAAGGATACAGACTCAGATTAACATACACAGGTCAGTAAATATAATACATTACATAAACAGAAGTAAAAACAAAAATTATATGATCATCTCCATAGATACAGAAAAAGCATTTGCCAAAATACAGCATCACTTTATGATTAAACCCTCACCAAAATTGGCATAGAAGGGACATTCTTTAAGATCATAAAAGCCATTTAGGACATAGCTATAGCCAACATTATACTGAATGGGGAAAAGTTGAAACCACTTTTCCTGAGAAATGGAACAAGACAAGGATGACCACTTTCACCACTTCTGTTCAACATAGTACTGGAAGTCCTAGCTAGAGCAATCAGATCAGAGAAAATAGCAAAGAGCATTCAAATCAGGAAAGAGAAATCAAACTGTCACTGTTAGCCAATGAGATGATCATATACCTAGAAAACCCTAAAGACTTATCCAAAAAGTTTCTAGATCTGATAAATGAATTCAGTAATGTTTCAAAATACAAAATCACTGTACACAAATCAGTAGCACTGCTATACACCCACAGTGACCAAGCTGAGAATCGGATATATATATATATATATATATATATATATATATATATATATGTATATATATATATATGTAAATATATATATATGTATATATATATGTATATATGTATATATATGTATGTATATATATGTGTATATATATGTATATATATGTGTATATATATATGCATATATATATACTCCTTTAGCAATAACTGTGAAAAATAAATAAATTAATAAATAAAATTCCTAGGAATACACCTAAACAAGGAGGTGAAAGATCTCTACAAGAAAAACTGAAAAACTGCTGAAAGAAATCATCAAAGACACAAACAAATGGAAACACATCCCATGCTCATGGATGGGTAGAATCAATATTGTGAAAATTACCATACTACCAAAAGCAATCTACAAATTCAATGGAATTCCTGTCAAAATACCATTATCATTCTTCACAGAACTAGAGAAAAACAAATCCTAAAATTAATGTGGAACCAAAAAAGGGCCTACATGGCCAAAGCAAGACATAACAAAAAGAGTAAATGTGGAGGCATCACATTACCTGACTGCTAACTATCCTACAAGGCTATAGTTACCAAAACAGCATAGTTCTGGTATACAAATAAGTAGGTAGACCAATGGAACAAAACAGAGAACACAGAAATAAACCCAAATACTTATAGCCAGCTGATCTTCAACAAAGCAAACAAAAACATAAATTGGGGAAAGACATCCTTTTCAACAAATTGTGCTGGGATATTTGGCTAGCCACATGTAGAAGAATGAAACTGGACTCTAATATTTAACCTTGTACAAAAAAATCAACTCAAGATGAATCAAAGACTTAAATCTAAGACCTAAAACCATAAAAGTTCTAGAAGATAACATTGGACAAACTCTTCTAGTCATTAGCTTAGGCAGAGTTCATGACTGATAACCCAAAAGCAAAAGCAACAGAAACAAAGATAAATAAATGAGAATTAATTAAACTAAAAAGCTTCTGCACAGCAAAATAAATAATCAGCAGAGTAAACAGACAACCCACAGAGTAGGAGAAAATATCTGCAAACTGAGGTTTGGATAAAGGACTAATATCCAGAAATTACAAAAAACTCAAAACAAATCAGACATAAAAACAAACAATTCCATCAAAATGTGTGCTAAGGACATGAATAGACAATTTCCAAAGAAAGATATATAAATTGCCACCAAATATATGATAAAATACTCAACATCACTAATATCAGGGGAACTGATATCAAAACTACCATGTAATACCACCTTACTCCTGTAAAAATAACCATAATTTAAAATAAAGAAAAATAGATGTTAGCATGGATGTAGTGAAAAAGGAACACATTTACGCTGCTGGTGGGAATGTATACTAGTATAACCACCATGAAAAACAATATGCAGACTCATTAAGTAACTAAAAGGAGAACTACTATTTGATCCATCACTTCCACTGCTGGTTATCTATTAAATAATGGTACTGGAAGCAACCTGGATGGAGTTGGAGACCATTATTCTAAGTAAAGTAACTCAGAAATGGAAAACCAAACATTATCTGCTCTCATTTATAAGTGGGAGCTAATTTATGAGAATGGAAAGGCATAAAAATAATATAATGGACTCTGAGGACTCAGGAGAGAAGGGTGGGAGGCGGATGGGAGATGAAACTCTATACATTGGGTACAGTGTACACTGCTCAGGTAGTGGGTGGAACCAAATCTCAGAAATCACCACTAAAGAACTAATCAATGTAACCAAACACCACTTGTTCCTCAAAACCTATTGAAATAGTAATAATTTAACTGTTTTAAAACTTTTTTCTATCTCTATGGTGCCTGAGGTATGCCTAGGAATAGAGGAAGATTCAGGATTTACTTAGAATGTATCTGAATATCATTAGATTAAGTGACGAATCTGATGTCTCCATTATTTTTTAAAATAATAATTAGCTTACTGAGTTCCAATTAGTTATAAATACTTTACCATGTTAGCTCATTTAATACTCACAGAAACTTTGTGAGGTACAAACTATTATTATCACCGTTTACAGATAGAAAAACTGACTTTCAGATATTGATAAAGTTCCTTTTGATCGTATGTTCCAGTCATATTTCTTATACTCTTTTCTTGGAAGCAATCACTAGCATAAGTTTGGTATATATTCATTAATTTCATTTTCAATTTTTACATTCAAATGTCTATCTATAAAAATATATCATAGCATGTTACATGTTTTAAATATACATATGGTATCAGACTGTGTGTGTAGTGCTGAAAATAAGTTTTCTAAAGATATAGAAATATTGAAATATGTCTTGTTTACTCCCTTAAGTTGTTACATTTGAGTTCAACAATTTTAATTTTACAATTAGAGATATAAAAGCTGAGGTATTCTGATTTAATAAAGCTAAGTTATTGAACGAACATTTAGTTACTCTTAGACTGTCAGTCCACTACCTCTTCTACCACACAGCAACCACTTTCAGTTACATCCTGTGTGATGTTGCATGATTCAGCACTCTGAATTTCAGAATAGTCATTAGTAGACCTTCCAGAAGATGATACTTTTGAATTAGATGATCTCTATTTTCAAAAACCTGAAAGTCACAACTCTTGTTTTATCAGGGCTATTTTTAAACATTTCCTTACACATATGTCGGCTCCTTTCTGTTACATTTTGTGCGTTTTCTTGAAATCTCTCATGGTTCTGGCTCACATAAATAGGGAGGAATAAAGATTTGTGAAACTGGTCTGATTATTCTCATGCATTGATCTGTTCACAGTGCCGTCTAAAAAGCATTCCTAGGGGAGGGGCTTTTCTGTGCACTCTGCTTAGTCTCTTCATTTTTACTCAGAGACTAACTTAGTGCTACCAAACAAACAAATGTGACTAAAATATTGCAAACTGTCTTTTTTATTTTATAACTATTCTTTACACAAACTTTTGCATGTGTATGCAGTTTCTTTAGCTTTGTAAAACATTTACAAGAATCTAATAAATATAATTAATGATAGTTTTCAGTAGTCTTTTCATTATAAATGATTGAAGGCTTATACATTCATTTTTAACTTCAAATGCAAACCTTCCAAATAATTTTGTGTCATCTGAAAAAATTTCTAAATTCAACAAGTACTAGGGTTTTTGTTTATTCTTTGAGTATATTTTTGGTCTCCAGTTTCCTTAAAGCCTCTAGTCTCTGATAAATAGCCAGAGGATTAATGTTTTAGTGAAAGTTAACTTGTCACCTTCAAAAGGAAACCTCTTCAAATCAAAGCCTCTGTGTATGCCTTGACTATAAAGTAATTTTAAATAAACACTTTAAAAAAAGAGAAATTGTTATCTCTTCAACTATTTGCCTGTTTGTACCAGTTTGTACCCATATCATACATGCACAAACATACCATGCACAAACACATTTTCTATATATATATACATATATATATACACACATATATATAATGTATAATATTACATAAAAATAACTATATTACTCACATTTGCTTGGGTGGTATCACTAAATTAGCCATATATTCAATATGTCTATAAATATAAATATTATATACCTTATAATATTTATATAAATATAATCTTATTTATACAAGTATGTTATATATAATATATAAAATATATAAATATGTAAAATATATTTATATATTATAATATATGATTATTATATTTAATTATTGTATGTACTTATATTTCCTTACATATATATGTGCATATAAATGTGTGTACATAAATGTACAAATATGTGTGTATATATGTATGTGTGTGTGTGTGCGTGTATAACTATACATATATGTTTTAGAGATATTTTTATATGTAGTCATTCTTATAAGGGAAGCCTCTCTAAAATAATAACAAAAATGCCAATCAAAGTAACAAATGCACATTACTTCAATTAATCTAAACATTTTACCACAGTTCATATACCTTCAGGTGATATAAATTCATAAATATACCATGAATATATCACAGAATCACTTTGCAATGATTTTTAAGGTTTTGAGTTCTAATGTCTAAGTTTGGTTTCTCCAGCACAATAAGTTGGTATATCCAAAAATTTTATTAGATCCCCCATTTGCTAGAAAAAGAGCAACATAAATAGCAAACATGACAAAATTGTTTAATGTCAATAAAGCACTAGAATAATGTATATGGATGTTACTATTAATTTGTTCAGTCTACTAATTCATTATTTTCATATTTTTCCTTCATTTGTTACCTTCTTACCAAGGTCTAATGTGAAAAGTAAAATGATACAGTAAACCAATGCTAAAAAGGGATATTTCTAAAAGAAGATATCAAAACACTTTCATAAATCTACAATTGATTAGGGAAATAATTTGGTGATTTTATAAACTTATAACTGTTTACTCTCTATTATGTAATTCTGAGACTCTCCTTGGTTTCATTTCTCTACATTTTGAGATGGTTAATGGTAATTTTGTTTCTTTGTCTGAGAAATCTTATTGGTCTAGAAATCATCAGTTTTTCCACAGCTTCCAAAGTTATAGACTGTTGCATTTGTCATCACAAAATTATGCTACACAATTTAAGTTTTATTTAACGACATATGTGACAAATTGTTTTCTAAATACTGACTCATTTTAATTTGACTACTTCATAATTGAATCCAGGGAAGCACCTTGAATGTTTCCAAATCCATTTTAGGCAAGCTCCTTCTGGGAGCGGTTAGCTAATCTCATCCCTAGTGATTTAATTATTGTTTAACACACAAAAAAGTATTATTTTCCTGTGATTTGCCTGTTTCAATCTTTTCTTTAATTCTCAGTGCCAAACCTTACAATAAACTTAATAGGAGGCATAAAGTCTTTGATAGAGTTAACTTGAGTACAACATGGGAGTACTTCTGCATGTTTGACTTTTAAAAATATGAGAAAATTCATAATATAGGTACTGTTCAATTCCATTTTATTACCTTTTTATGTATCTGATTTAAATCCTTCATCCTGGAGAGTGCCAGATTAAGGCTATTTTTATACAAAATGAAAATATTATTTTCAAATGTATTTGTAGTTCCATTATACTTTTGAGAACATGCATTTTCATACAAATGACATGCTATAATTTTAATTTCATGGATTAATTAAAATACAATGGGTAATGAACTAGTATACACTAAAAAGTGTATTTGACCTAAAACATAGAGAGGGAAGCTTATAAGAATGATATCAATAATGAGTTCCATAAAAATTTATAAGAAAATAACAGTATATGGTAGGATGATATTTAAAGTATTGATAGATGGAAATTCTGTTAATTTAATTTCCAATTTTATACTGTAACTTTGTGCTATTTTCTTATTTTGGCCTATGAAGATATGAGTCTGGCATTGTCTTTGCTAGAGGAAGATGGTCCTAGAGTAAGTGTTGGACCAAAATGCCAAATTCATAATTTATGTTTAAAAAAAAAAACTTTCCCAAAAAGAAAACAAAATAAGCAAAAATGAAACAAAATAGCCTTGAAAAATGCAGAAGACAAGATCAGGCAGAAGGAGCCACCACTCAAGCCATTACCACTACCACCATTCTGTAAATAAAAGATTAGAAAAGAATACAAGAGTATTAGATGCTAATGGCATAAACCTGTACCCTTCTCTGTCCTCTATTGAAAATCCAAAGGTGAGGCTATAATATCTCCAAATAAGTTAAGACCCAAGCAGAAAAGACATGTACCCATTCTTGGTATGGAATTCTTAAAAGTGTTGACACTTTTCAAATCATCTTTCTGACTATAAATGATGCGGGAACAGTAAAGCAGAAATAGCTGCATAGGGTGTTTGCAACAGTTCGGACTTAGTAATTGTTTCAGGCAAGCAAAGCATGCATCTGAACATTCCTAGAGCCAAAAAAGACTGTGATACAGAACTACAGCTGCAGGGCAGCCTATGACCTAGAGAGCTTTTACTGGTATAAGAAGAAACTAAAGCCATGGTTTCAGAAGGCTGAGTAAAAAATAAGACATCAGCTTAAATGCATATATGGGAGTGAATGTATTAATTTCTCTGACATCAGATGAAATATTTCTTGCTACAGCGTTGCTGAAATGTTGCTGAGAATGTGGTGAAAATCAATCTATAATTAAAACATATATATAAATGCTCTATCTTACAGATAGAATTACTCCTGATACAGGCTTTATAAAATGTATAATTTAGAAGCACATTCAATGTCTAGATACAGTTAGTTTCCATATATCTAATATATAAAATCATCACTGAAAATAGCAAATATTTTAAAGTCAAATACCTTTCACTTAATTATCTTTAGATAATAATTATTTGGCAAAATATTGTGATCAATTTCAAACTTTAAGATAAGAAATCTGATTATTCTTTATACTTTTAGTTTTATAGTAACAAAGTCCCTATACATAAAGAAAAATCACTTTCTCAATCTTACAAAGCTTAAAGTGCCCTTTTCCCCAGGACCATTTCAATGTGCATGTTAGTGACTATTTTTTCCAAACACACTAGATTTAGCCTTACTTTTAGCTTTGTTTATTCAAATATTTCATATTTTTTAATCTGAAAAAAAATCTAAATCCTTTTAGTCTTTAACTCTGAGGGCCATTATTTTAATGTACAAGTAATGCCAGGCTCATAGATTACATGCAGTAAATTAAGCTCAATATGTGTTTGTGCAGTGCAGTTCTCCAGGCAGGCTTCTACCAACCTAGTTCTTCTCTGTTTCTCATCTGCAGTTTTCAAGAATAACTGTAAACTGGGAATGTAACATCTTAAGAGGAAGCTGATCTGAACAGCTCAGTATCTGTTCCCCTCCCTCTTCCCAGAAACAGGATGTCCTTATTTTAGCCCAGTGTTTCATGTAGAGAAAAAAAAAAAAAAGGACACAGGGTGGAAGGGTGGATTGATTTCTGAAATTCCTCAAATGGGGCACACGTTATCAGAAACTTCTTTCACTTGGGCAGCTTTCTTGATCCTTAGGACATGGCTCACAATGAATTCCAGGCTTCTGTTGTTTCCGGTTGCGTGTATGTCAGTAATAAAGCCACCTCTTGTAACTTGTTATGTGTGGGTGTTCTGTTGCATCAGACTCAGATAAGTTGGTAACTAGTGCAAAGTGAACCTGATTCCACAGAGATAATAGTCCACTCAATATGAAATATAGGTACAAAAGACTGATGGCTGGAGAGCCTGAATGTCTACATGAACTCTGAGTGGTCAGATACGGAAGTATAATTCTGCCAAGTCACTCTTTATCCCTTTAAGTTGTCAGGTATAGGTGTGTTCAACAAGTTTACCAGCTTTATCTGAAAACGTTAAATTTAACAAGTTAACTTGACAAAATACACCTACTATGGTCAACTTAATTTATATCTATAGACAGGAGGCATGAACTAGTTGTTCAACCCACTTTTTACATATCTCCACAATGAACACCTTGTGGTAATGGTAATAGGGGGGTTATTTTAAAAGAAATTTGGGAATAATTTCAATTTTTGCTTTACATTATTTTGCTTAATGTTTGCCAAACATGTTAAGTGTCCTTCCCTTCAGGGCAGCAAACTCCCTCAACCAAGCCCCAGGTCTAATTCCTTCATTTTAAGAGTTTTAAGGTAAATACATTTATTTGTAAATTGTTTAATGTGGCTAACCTACACAAGTACTTAGTTACTAAGTTATTAAAATCTTCATTTGAGCATATGACTCTATTTTCTTTCTGTTCCAAAGACTAACTCCAGCACCCACACATATATAAGCAAATGCAGCCTTCAGTATAACACCAGGGCATTGTACCACTACACTGGATGCAGGAATTTTATCTTACTTGAATGCCTAATTCAAGGTCTTTTTTAAACGACTTTCTGCTAGAGTATGGTAGATAACTGAATTGAAATATCTGATTTAGGGGGACACTCCATAATTTGTAAGTTTTATGTATCTTAAGAGTTTTAAAAATGAGTACTGTACATGAACTTAGAGAAACTCCAGTTCATAGTTCTTATCATTGTGAAGCATAACTTTTCTTGTCAAAAAGCTGAAATTGTAAGGCAACCAAGGAAACTGATATCGAAAGATTAACAAAATCCTGTTAGGAAAGATGACATGTATGAACTGATAAAAGAAAAACATAAGCCTATTTGTATTTTTAATAGTTAATTTGAGGTTTCTGGGATTCATGAATGGGGCATCACTAGACTGTACATGATTAGGGGCATCACTAGACTCTACATGGAAGAGCAAGAGAAGAAATTGGTACCACTTCATTGTAAAAGCAAGACAATTTTGGTTGTACAAGGAAACAATATTGACTGGTTAGAGAAGAAAGTGTCTAATGATGGTTGGGTGGTTTTTGAATTGGTACAGTTTTTAGTTTCAGTTTACTATTTTATATTGGAATGTGGTTTGCCCACGTAGGCATTGTTCACATGGAAAGTCCCAGAGCTACCAAAAATGTAAAAAAAAAAAAAAATAAAGAAAGAAAATGAACAATTCTCCAAGAAATGTAGGATTATGTAAAATGTTCAAACCTAAATATCATAGGTGATCTTGCATTGGAAAGAAATAAAAAGGTTTAGAAAATCTTTTTGAAGGAATAACTGAGGAAGACTTTCCTGGGCATGCTATATATTTATAAATCAAATACAGGAAGCTGAAGGAACTCCTCGAATAATAATTGCAAAAAAAGGACATTAACAAGAATATATTCAACATTCTCTTAGAATTCTTTTCTGCATGGCAACTTTATATGATGACATTACAGTAAGTTGACATGAAGAAAAGAATTCTAAGAGTGGTGAAATAAAAGCATGAGCTAACTTATAAAGGAAAACCAGTTAGACTAACAGATGCCTTCTCAGCAGAAATTGCACAAGCCAGAAGGATTAGGGTCCTATATTTAGTCTCCTCAATCAGAATAACCATCAGCCAGATATTTTGTATCTAGAAAAAAGTATTTCATAAATCAAGGAGAAATAAAATCTTTCTCAGACAAGCAAATGCTGTGGAAATTTGTCACCACTTGACCAGCCCTACAAGAAATGCTAAAAGGAGTTCTAAATATGGAAACTGGTCTTGAACTCTTAACCTCATGATCCACCTGCGTCAGCCTCCCAAAGTGCTGGGATTACAGTCATGAGTCACCAGATCCAGACAGGAATTCAGAACCTTATCAGATAAATTTAATAAAGAGGTTGATATAACTTTAAATGTTCAAACAGAATTTCTAGAGCTGACAAATGTCACTTGCATACTGAAGAACACATCAAAGTCTCTTAACAGCAGAGCTGATCAAAGAGAAGATAAAATTAGTGAAGTTGAAGACAGTCTATTTGAAAATACAAAATCAGAAGAGACAAAATAAAAAAGAATAAAGCACAACTATAAGGTCTAGAAAATTGCCTCAAAAGGGCAGATCTAAGAATTCTTTGCCTTACAGAGACGGTAGAGAGAGAAATTGGTGAAGAAAGTATAATCAAAGGCATAACAACAAAAACATTTCCAAATGTAGGGAAAGATACAAATATTCAAGTACAAGAAAAAGAACACCATGTAAATTTAATGCAAAGAAGACTACCTTGAGGCATTTAATAATCAAACTCCTGAAGGTCAAAAATAAGGAAAGGATCTTTTAAAAAGCAATAGAAAAGAAACAAATAACAAATGGAACTCCAATACATCCAGCAGAAAACTTTTTAGTGGAAAACTCACAGATCAGGAGAAAGTGAGTGGCATGACATATTTAAAATGCTGAAGAAATAAATTTATCCTAGAATAGTATATCCAGAAAAAATATTTCTCAAACATGAAAGAGAAATAAAGACTTTCCCAGATAAATGAACATTGAGAGATTTCATTAACTCCAGACCTTTCTTACAAGAAATGCTAAAGAGAGTTCTTTAATCTGAAATAAAAGGACAATAATGAGTAATAGAAAATCATCTCAAGGTACAAAACTTACTGATGCAAGTAATTACACAGAGAAACACAGAACATTATAACACTATAACTGTGGTATGTAAACTAATCATATCGAGTAGAAAGACTACAAGATGAACCTATCACAACTAACTACAACTTTTCAATATATAGACAGTATAACAAAATATAAACAACAACATAATTAAAGGGGAGGAGATCAAGTTAATGTGTAGAGTTTTTAATTGGTTTTATCTTTGGTTGTTTTTATAAATCAGTGTTTTCATCAATTTGAAATAATAAATTACAAGAGTATTTGCAAGCCTCATGGTAACCTCAAATCAAAAAACCTGCAACAGAATCACCAAAATTAAGAAAAAGAAAATTAAAACATATCACCAGAGAAAATTACCTTCACAAAAAGAAACACAGGAAGGAATGAAGAACGTAAGAGAAGACAATAAAAGAAGCAGAATATAAGTGAAAAAAAATGGCAGGAGGAAGTCATTACTTATCAGTAATAAGATGGAATGCAAATGGACTAAACTCTTCAATCAAAAGACATAGATTAAAAAATACATGTTTTTAATTGGGTAAAACAGGTTAAAACAACAAGACTCCATGATATGTTGCCTACAGGAAACAGTCTTCACCTAAAAAGACACACATAGAATAAAAATAAAGGGATGGAAAAAGATATTTCATGTCAATGGAAACTGGAAAAGAGCAGGAGTAGCTATATTTGTGTCAGACAAAAGGAATTTCAAGACAAAAACAGAAGAAAGAGGCAAAGAAAGTCATTATATGATAATAAAGGGGACAATTCAGCAAGAATATGTAATTGTAAATATATATGTATCTAACACTGAAGCATCCAGATGTACTGTAAGTAAAAAGACAGACAAAAGTACAATAGTATATTGGGACTTCAACAACCCACTTTCAACTTTAGACAGATCTTCTAGATAGAATATATAAGAAAGAAAGATCATACTTAATCTACACAATAGACCAAACAGGCCTAAGAGATATCTACAGAACATTTGATCCAACTGCTGCAAAATAAACATTCCTCTCCTCAGCACATTGATCATTCTGAACAATAGACCATATAAAAAGCTTCAAAACAAGTCTTCAAAAAATTCAAAAAATTAAAATCATATTAAGTATCTTCTCTTACCAGAATGGAATAAAACCAAAAATCAATAACAAGAGGAATGTTGAAAATTATACAAACACATGGAAATTAAATACTATGCTCCTAAATTATCAGAGGGTCCATGAAGAAATTTTTAAAATTTAATTTTGTGAAAAATAAAATGATCATGGAAACACAACATATCAAAACCTATGGGATACAAAGAAAACAGTACTAAGAGGAAAGTTTACAGCAATCATAGCCTACATGAAAAAAGTAGATAAGCTTCCAGTTATCAACCTAGCAGTGTATCCTAGAGAAATAGAAAGGCAAGTGCATACCAAACTCAAAATTAATAGAAGAAAATAAATAATAATCAGAGTATATGTAAATAAAATTGCAATGAAAAAAATAATACAAAACAACAACAAAATAAAATATTTCTGGAAAGATAAACAAAATTGAGAACTCTTTAGTCAGCCTTGTTCAGAAAAAAGAAAGACACAAGCAAAATCAGAAATAAAAATGGAGATATTAAAACTGACATTGAAGAAATCCAGAGGATTATTAGAGACTACAATGAGCAACTATATGTCAATAAATTGGAAAACCTGGTACAAGAAATAGATAAATACCTAGACACATAACACCTATGAAGACTGAACCATGAAGAAATCCAAGACTGAATAGACCAATGACAGATAATGAAATTAAATTTTAATAAAATTCTCCTAGGAAAGAAAAGCCCAGGATCCAATGGATTCACTGCTGAATTCCACCAAACAATTAAAGGAGAACCAACACCAACCCTTCTCAAACAATTTCAAAAGTTAGAGAAGTTAACTTCCAAGCTCATTCAATGAACTTAGTATTACCCTGATTAAAGAAAAACAAAAAACCAAACAAACAAACAAACAAAAGACACATTAGAAAAAAAAAAAAAGAAGAAAACTTACAGGCCAAATCAATTATGAACATTAATGCAAAAATTTTCTCAAAGTATTACAATATAAATTCAACACCACATTATAAAGATCATTTATAATAAGGGCCAATTGGGATTTATTCCAGGAGATGCAAGGATTGTTTAACATATGCAAACCAATCAAAGTGATACATCATATCAACAGAATGAATGATAATACCATATAATCATTTCAACTGATGCTGTTAAAATTACTTGATAAAATTCAACTTTGCTCCATAATAAAAACCTTAAAAATAGATATAGAAGGAAAATAGCTCAACACAAAGCTACATAAAATAGACCCAAAGTTAGTATTATATTGAATCAAAAGCCTTTCCTCTAAGATCAGGAACACAACAAGGATGCTCGCTTTCATGACTGTTATTAACCACAGTACTGAAAGTCCTATCTAGAGCTATCAGATAAGATAAATTAATAAAGGATATCCAAATTTGAAAGAAAGAAGTCAAACTATTATTTGCAGATGATATGATTTAATATTTAAAATCCACCAAAACTATTAGAACTGATAAACAAATTTGGTAAAGTGCTAGGATATAAAATTAAAATACAAAAATCAGTAGCATTTTTATATACCAACAGTGAGCAATCTCAAGAAGAAATCAAGAAAGTGATCCCATTTACAACACATATTAAAAAAATTAAATACATGGGAATTAACCAAAGAAGTGAAAGATCTCTCCAATGAAAACTATAAAACATTGATGCAATAAATTGAATAGGACACAGACAAGGAATTGGAAAAATAAATGTTAAAATGTCCATGCTACCCAAAGAAATCTACAGATTCAATGTAATCCCTATCAAAATAACAATGGCTTTCTTTACAGAAATTGCAAAAAAAAAAAAAATTCATAAAATATATATAGAACCACAAAAGACCCAAAATAGCCAGAGACATCCTATGGAAAAAGAACAAAACTGGAGAAATCACATTACCTGTCTTCAAATTACACTACAGAGCTATAGTAACCAAAACAGCATAGTATTGGCATAAAGATATACACATAAATAAGTGGAATGAAATAAAGAACCCAGAAATAAATCCATACATCTACAGTGAACTCATTTTTGACGTCTCTTGCCAAATGCGAGAATCAAATGATTAAAGACTTAAATCTAAGACTTCATACTGTAAGGCTACTAAAAGAAAACAGAAAACTTTAGGACATTGCTCTGAGCAAAAATTCCTTGAGAAATACCCCATAAGCATATCAACCACAGCAAAAATAGACACATGTGATCAAATTAAAACTTCTACACAGCAAAGGAAATAATCAGCAAAGTGAAGAGACAATCAACAGAATGAAAGAAAATATTTGAAAGCTATCCATCTGACAAGAGATCAATAACCAGAATATATAAGGAGCTCAACCACTCAGAAGAACAAAATCCAATAATCCATTTTTAAAATAGGCAAAAGAATTATATAGACACTTCTGAAAATAAGAATAACAATGGCAAATGTTTATATAAAAAGGTGATTAACATCGGTGATAATCAGAGAAATGCAAATCAAAACTACAATATTTCACACCAGTTAAAATGGCTTTCATACAATAAACAGATAATAATGAATACCAGTGAGGATGTGGAGAAAAGAGAACACTCATATACTGTTCGTGGAAGTGTAAATTAGTACAATGACTATACAGAATGGTATGAAGGTCTCACAAAAATCTAAAAATAGAGCTACCATACAATCCAGTAATGCCATGGTTAGATATATATGAAAAATAATACAGTATATTAAGAGATATCTGCACTCCTGTGTCCATTTCGGTGCTATTCACAATAGCCAAAATTTAGAAGCAATCTAAGTGTTCTTCAACAAATGCACAAAGAAAATATGGTACATATACACAGTAGAGTACTGTTCAGCCATTAAATAAAGGATGAGATACTGTCATTTGCAATAACACAGATGGAAATGGAAGATCTTGTGTTAAGCTAAAAATTAAAACATTAAACTCATGGAGATAGAGAGTGGAATGATGGTTACCAGTGAGTGGGTGGTGGAGGGAATAGTTAATGGGTACAAAAATATAGTTAGATAGCATGATTAAGATTTAGTATTTGGCAGCATAACAGGGTCACTAAATCAACAATAATTTATTACATATCTAATAATAACTAAAAGGATATCATTAGAATGTTTGTTAACACAAAGATGTGATACATGCTTAAAGGGTTAGATACTCCATTTACCCTAATGTGATAATTATCATTATATGTCCTGCATCAAAATATCTCATGTGCCTCATAAATATATATACCTACTCTCAGGAAATAAAAATAAATTAGAAAGCAAAAACTAATTAAGAGTTTAGATTAGACCAGTGATTTTTCAAATGTTTTTTAAATTAGTATATTTGTGACTCCAGTCTCCCATACTCTCAATCACTAGCTCTATGGTTGGGCCAAAAAAAAATCTTCATTTTTAATGAACTCTTTGGTAATACTGATGGAGGTGTTTTAAGATTATGTTGTGAGAAATTCTAATTCTTCACTATACTAAAGCCCCTGGAGAGTAGGAATCTACTAAAATTTGACTTTTATCCCCTAGCAATTGGAATTTTATATATAATTTTATAAATTTACTTATATAATTAAATACAACATATGTTCTTATAAATATTATATATAGTTTATAATAGATATATAATAGAGCCATAATAGATATCTGTTGAGTTAATCTAAAGTGGTATTCAGTATCTCTGCCAGGTATTAGTATACATGAATTGGGCGATTAATAACTGAATATGATTTTTGGACTTCCTGAATTCAAATTAATTTTATCATGCCCATGATGCCTGTTTTGTGATAAGCAATATGGCAATTATCTACCATATCGGACAAAAGCAGAAAACAATGATAAATCAAGAGAGACAGATTTTATACTATGGAATACTTATAGAGAAGTATGTATTTTGGTTTATGAATTAGATAATGAACTATTTTATTAACCAAAAAATGCATTTATTTACTTTCTCAGAGTTCACTTAGGATAAAATTTGTCAATTTTGGCACTTTTGACCTTATAAATATAAACAAGATTAGTAATTTTAATGAAACATGTAATAGCTGTGAAAACGTGGACACCATCAGTTTTACAGAAGTTAACGTGTTTAATTTTATTTGAATAGTTACAGTGAAAATAAACATTTTCATTCATAAATATCAAAATCATATTAATCTTTTAATCCTTTCCCTAATGGACCTAAGCCTAAATATTAGTTCAGCATGATACAATCAAATCATATAGGATACATGTCTAGAAAAAGTTTTATCCAAAAAGCACAGCACAGTTCAGTTTCTTTGAACTGCAAATGGCCAATCTCAACGATCACTCACTGAGCCAAAGGAAAATTAAATTGAATTTAGTTTTGTTTCAATTTATTTGCAACTGAGGGGGCAAACCCTGTACAGACCCATAACATTTTATCTTTGAACCAATAACTAAAAAGTCTAAAATTGTTAAGGCATCTTGTAAAAGTTGAGAGGTCAGTGAAGGGTTTGAACCTGAATAACACAGCACTCTTTCAATCTTTTAGTTGAAAACAAACACAGAAGACATGGTAAGCTCACTGACAGAAAATCAGTTTTATTTCTCTGGTGTAGATAATTCACATGACCTGTGTGGTTCACCTCTCTCTTTTCATATAAATGGTGCACTCCCTTCACCTTCAGATCCTTCTATGCAGAAGGGCTGTAAGACTCTTTTCTGTTGTTGTCCTTCAACAGTGCTCAGGGTTCTGGGGAATGTTTTCTTCTTTTCCTCCTGAAATTCCCAATAATTTCTCAAATACCGTTATTATACACTTATGCTTATAGAGGAGACATAAAGACATCTCTCAAATATATGTTATATTATCATAAATGTCATTCATTTATCCCCAGAATTAACTATGTGCCAGCCAGTATTATAGGCACTATATCTATATATAGTGCATTTCACACACACACAAAGGCACAAAAACATACATTTACTTACAAAATCCAGATGTTAAACTGAGTTTATGATGAAATTTTATTGGAAGTAATTATGGTCTTGGTTTCTAATTTTGTTAGATCCTCCATGATCAGTGTGTGTGTGCATGTGTGCTTATAGTAACTTAATTTTTAGGAAGTTGAATAATATTATAATATTACATTTTCTACTTTGTAATATCATACATTGCAGCAACCATTAATTATTTTTCCTTCAAATGTCATTCAAATTGAATTATGAGAGATGTCATATGTTGTTATGCCACACTGCCACATTTCATATACTCCATAGACTTATTTTAAAAACATATTTACCTCCTCAACTTTACAATTAATATTCTGTCCACTTAGCATACTAAAGACAATGTGGTTTCTAATAATTCTGGAGGCTGATGTTTGGGAAAATCTTTGGGACAAAATGCAATTATAAACACAAATGGCTGATAATGGTTTAGCCAACTATTATCAGAATATAAGGCATTTCATAAGCTAAAAAATACTTTCCTTTAATATTAATACTAAAATGGAACATGCCACAAAATTAAACACTGGTTAAAGTCAACTAATTAAATTTTAAAATATTTTCATGAATTATCCTATTATATCATATTGAATTTAAAAAATCTTTCTTGTAGTTAACTAATAAAAAAACCAAAGCACAGGGCTAATATTCTCTATGGAGCAGATATGACCAGGAAATTTGCTTTGTTTGGTTCACATAATGTAAGTTGTTTGCCTACAATTTATGTATTCTGTAGAGAAATTGCCTACCTGCAACACAGGCCCACATTCTTACAGGGCAACAGATAATTGGATCGGTGTAGTGGCTGTCCATTAATGTCGAAGTATGCTCTCTATAGCCCAACTCAGGCCACTCCACCCCTATTGTTTTACACTGTTCCTATTCAAATAATTTATATTATATTTCTGATTATTGTTAGTTTTATAATTTGATAGAGGTCCCTGTAACTTACTGTCATCATTTGGTAAATAGAGATAATGCTATCCAATCATTTGTTTTACTTTTGTAATTTAGTTGCTAATATGGTTGGTTTGAGTGTAGGATAATTTTAGACTGTATTTTTCAGTTGAAATATAACTTGGTATTTCTTTTATTTAAACTTACTTATTATACTTTAAGCTCTGGGGTACATGTGCAGATCATGCAGGTTTGTTACATGAGTATACATGTGTCATGGTGGTTTGCTGCACCCATCACCGTGTCATCGACATTAGGTATTTCTCCTAATGCTATCATCCCCAACCCCCCCACCCCTTGCTGTTCTTCCCCTAGCCTCCCATCCTCCAACAGGCCCTAGTATGTGATGTTCCCCTCCCTGTGTCCATGTGTTTTCATTGTTCAAAACCCAATTATGAGTAAGAATATGTGTTGTTTGGTTTTCTGTTCTGTGTCAGTTTGCTGAGAATCATGGTTTACAGCTTCATCCAGGTCCCTGAAAGGACATAAACTCATCGTTTTTTATGGCTGCATAGTATTCCATGGAGTATATGTGCCACATTTTCTTTATCCAGTCTATCATTGATGAACATTTAGGTTGGTTTTAAGTCTTTGCTTTTGTTAATAGTACCACAATAAACATACGTGTGCATGTGTCTTTATAATAAAATAATTTCTAATCCTTTGGGTATATAGCCAGTAATGGGATTGCTGGGTCAAATGCTATTTCTATTTCTAGATCCTTGAGGAATTGCTACACTATCTTCCATAATGGCTGGATTAATTTACACTCTACCAACAGTGTACAACAGTATACAAGCCTTACTATTTTTCCACATCCTCTCCAGCATCTGTTGTCTCCTGATTTATTAATGATCACCATTCTAACAGGCATGAGATGGTATCTCAGTGTGGTTTTGGTTTGCATTTCTTTAGCGATCAGTGATAATGAGCATTTTTATTCATGTTTGTTGACTGCATAAATGTCTTCTTTTGAGAAGTGTCTGTTCACATCCTTTGCCTACCTTTCGATGGGGTTGGTTTGTTTTTTTTTTTTTTTTTTTTTTTGGTTTTGGTTTAGTTTTGTTTTGTATTTTTGTAAATTTGTTTAAGTTCTTTGTAGATTCTGGATATTAACCCTTTGCCAGATGGATGGATTGCAAATTATTTTCCCCATTCTGTTGGTTGCTGGTTCACTCTAATGATAGTTTCTTTTGCTGTGCAGAAGCTCACAAGTTTAATTAGATCCCGTTTGTCTATTTTGGCCTTTGCTACAAGTGCTTTTGCTGTTTTAGTCATGAAGTCCTTGCCCATGCCTATGTCCTGAAAGGTATTGCCTAGGTTTTCTTCTAGGGTTTTTACTGTGTTAGGTCTTATGTTTAAATCTTTAATCCATCTGGAGTTAATTTTTATATAAGGTATAAGGAAGGGATTCACGTTCAGCTTTCCGCACATGGCTAGCCAGTTTTCCCAACACCATTTATTAAATAGGGAACCTTTCCCCATTGCTTGTTTTTGTCAGGTTTGTCAAAGATCAAATGGTTGTAGATGTGTGGCATTATTTCTAAGGCCTCTGGTTCCATTTCATTGGTCTATATCTCTGTTTTGGTACCAGTACCATGCTGTTTTGATTACTGTAACCTTTTATTGATGCCTCCAGCATTGTGTTTTTTTTTTTTTTTTTTTTTTTTTTTTTTTTTTTCCTTAAGACTGTCTTGGCTATGAAGGCTCTTTTTCATTGCATATGAAGTTTGAGGTGGTTTTTTCCAATTCTATGAAGAAAGTCAATGGCAGATTGATGGGAATAGCATTATTTTTTATCCTGAGACTTTGCTAAAGTTGCTTATCAACTTAAGAGGATTTTGGGCTCAGATAATGGGGTCTTCTAAATATACATTCATGTTGTCTGCAAACAGAGCCCATTTGACTTCCTCTTTTCCTAATTGAATACCCATTATTTCTATTTCTTGCTTGATTGTCCTGGCCAAAACTTCCAATACTCTGTTGAATAGAAGTGGTGAGAGAGGGCACACTTGGCTTGTGCCAGTTTTCAAAGAGAATGCTTCTAGTTTTTGCCCATTCAGTAAGACATTGGCTGTGGGTTTTTCATAAATAGCTCTTATTATTTTAAGATCTGTTCCATTGATACCTAGTTTATTGAAAGATATTAGCATAAAGGGCTATTGAATTTTGTCAAAGGCCTTCTTTGCATCTACTGAGATAATCATGTGGTTTTTGTCTTTGGTTCTGTTTAGATGATGGTTTCTGCTTATAGATTTGTGTATGTTGAACCAGCCTTGTATGCCAGGAATGAAGCTGACTTGATAGTGATGGATAAGGTTTTCGATGTGCTATTGAATTCAGTTTGCCAGTACTTTATTGAGCATTTTCTCGTATAGGGTCATCATAAATATTAGCCTAAAATTTTCTTGTTCAGTTGCATCTCTGCCAGGTTTTCATATCAGGAGGATGTTGGTCTCATAATATGAGTTAGGGAGGATTCTCTCTTTTTGTATTGTTTGGAATAGTTTCAGAAGGAATGGTCCCAGCTCCTCTTTGTACCTCTGGTAGAATTCAGGTGTGAATCTGTCCTGGTCCTGGACTTTTTTTGTTTGGTAAGCTATTAATTTCTGCCTCAATTTCAGACCTTGATATTGGTCTATTCACAGATTCAATTTCTTCCTGGTTTAGTCTTGGGAGAATGTAAGTGTCTAGGAATTTGTCCATTTCTTCTAGATTTACTGGATTATGTGCATATAGTTGTTTGTAGTAATCTCTGATGGTAGTGGGTATTTCTGTGGGATCAGTGGTGATATCCCCATTATTATTTTTATGGCATCTATTTGATTCTTCTCTCTTTTCTTTTTTATTTGTCTGGCTAGCCACCTATCTATTTTGTTGATCTTTTCAAAAAACCACTCCTGGATTTACTGATTTATGAAGGGATTTTTGTGTTTTTATCTCCTTCAGTTCTACTCTGATCTTAATTATTTCTTGTCTTCTGTTAGCTTTTGAATTTGTTTGATCTTGCTCCTCTAGATCTTTTAATCATGCATTAGGGTGTCAATTTTAGATCTTTCCCCACTTCTCTTGTGGGCATTTAGTGCTATAAATTTTCCTCTAGACACTCCTTTAGATGTGTCCCAGATACTCTGGTACATTGTGTCTTCATTCTCATTGATTTCCAAGAACATCTTTATTTCTGCCTTCATTTGATTATTTATCCAGTAGTCCTTCAGGAGCAGGCTGTTAAGTTTCCATGTAGTTGTGTGGTTTTGAGTGAGTTTCTTAATCCTGAGTTCTAATTTCTGAGAGACTGTGTTTTCTGAATTCCATTCTTCTGCATTTGCTGAAGAGTGATTTACTTCCAATTATGTGGTCAATTTTAGAATCAAGTGTGATGTGGTGCTGAGAAGAATGTATGTTCTGTGGATTCAGGGTGGAGAGTTCTGTAGATATCTATTAGGTCTGCTTGGTCCAGATCTGAGTTCAAGTCCTGGATATCCTTGTTAATTTTCTATTTTGTTGATCTAATAATAACAGTGGGGTGTTAAAGTCTCCCAGTATTATTGTGTGGGAGTCTAAGTCTCTTTGTAGGTTATTAAGAACTTGCTTTATATATCTGGGTACTCCTGTATTGGGTGCATATATATTTAGGATAGTTAGCTCTTCTTGTTGTATTGAATCCTTTACCATTATGTAATACCCTTGTTCATCTCTTTTGATCTTTGTTGGTTTAAAGTCTGTTTTATCAGAGACTAGGATTGCATCCCCTGCTTTTTTTGCTCTCCATTTGTTTGGTAAATTTCCTCCACCCCTTTATTTTTAGCCTATGTGTGTCTTTGCCTGTGAGATGGATATTCTGATTACTGCACACTGATGGGTCTTGACTCTTTATCCAATTTGCCAGTTTGTGTCTTTTCATTGGGGCATATAGCCCATTTACATTTAACGTTAATATTGTTATGTGTGAATTTGATCCTGCCATTTTGTTGCTAGCTGTTTTTTTTGTACATTAGTTGATGCAGTTTCTTCATATTGTCAATGCTTTTTACAATTTGGTAAGTTTTTGCAGTGGCTGATACTGGTTGTTCCTTTTTATGTTTAATGCTTCCTTCAGCACCTCTTATAAGGCAGGCCTGGTGGTGAGGAAATCTCTCAGCAGTTGCTTGTCCATAAAGGATTTTATTTCTGTTTTGCTTATGAAACTTTTTGACTGGATATGAAATTTTGGGTTGAAAATTCTTTCTTTAAGGATGTTAAATATTGGCCCCCACTCTCTTCTGGCTTGTATGGTTTCTGCTGAGACATTCACTGTGAGTCTGATGGGTTTCCCTTTGTGAGTAACCCAACCTTTCTCTCTGGCTTCCCTTAGCACTTTTTCCTTCATTTCAACACTGGTGAATCTGATGATTATGTGCCTTGGGGTTGCTCTTCTTGAGGAATATCTTTGTAGTGTTCTCTATATTTCCTGAATGTGAAAGTTGCCCTGCTTTGCTAGGTTGGGGAAGTTCTCCTGGATGATATCCTAAAGAGTGTTTTCCAACTTGATTTCATTTCTCTGTCACTTTCAGTTACACTGATTAAATGTAGAAGTGCTCTTTCAACATAATCCCCTATTTCTAGGAGGCTTTGTTTTTTTTTTCTTCTCACTCTTTTTTCTCTAATCTTGCCTTCTCATTTTATTTCATTGAGTTGATCTTCAATCTCTGATATCCCTTCTTCCACTTGATCAGTTCAGCTCTTGACACATGTGTATGCTTCACAGAGTTCTTATGCTATGTTTTTCAGCTCCATCAAGTCGTTTATGTTTTTTCTGTATGCTGGTTATTCTAATTAATACTTCATCTAACCTTTTTCAATGTTCTTCTTTTCTTTGCATTAGGTTAGACCATGCTCCTTTAGCTTGGAGAAGTTTGTTATTATCCACCGTCTGAGGCCTGCTTCTGTCAATTTGTCAAACTCATTCTCCATCCAGTTTTGTTCCCTTGATGGTGAGGAGTTTTGATCCCTTGGAGAGGAAGAGGCATTCTCCTTTTTGGCAATTCCAGCCTTATTGTGTTAAGGGAAGTGATTTCCGCATTTCCAACTGAGGTACCAGGTATATTTAATTGGGACTGATTAGACAGTGGGTGTAGCCCAAGAAGAGTAAGCTGAAGCAGGGTGGAGTGTTGCCTCACTCAGGAAGTGCAAGGAGCTGAAGAACTCCCTCTCTTAGCCAAGGGAAAACATTAGAAAGATTTCCTGACACTCTGGCACTCTGGCTCAGACACTGCGCTTTTCCCATGGTCTTCACAACCTGCATACCAGGAGATTCCCTCTGGTGTCTACAACATCAGTGCCCTCGGTTTCCAATACAAAAATGGGTGGCAGCTTTAGCTGAAGCACATTTTTTTTTTCTTAATCTCATAGTCCAGTGGCACCTGTAATGCCAGGCAGTGAGACAGAAAAACTTATTCCCCTGAAAAAGGGGGCTGAAGTCAGGGAGCCAAGTGATCTCACTTGGCAGGTTCCAACTCCATGAATACCAGTAAGCTAAGATCCACTGAAATTCTTGCAGCCAGCATAGGAGTCTGAGCTTCACCTTGGATGTTTGAGCTCTATGGGGGGAGGGGAGTCTGCCATTGCTGAGGCTCCTGTGAGCAGTTTTAACCTTTCCTGTGTAAACAAGTCACTGGGAAATTCACACAGCAATTGGGTGGAGCCTGCAGAAGCTTGCTGAGTGGGACATCTCTGAAAAAAGGCAGTGGCCCATCAAGCACTTATAAATAAAGCCCTCACCTTCCTGGGACAGAGCACTTGGGAAAATGGGTGGTTGTGGGTTCTGCTTCAGCAGACTTAAATGTCCCTGCCCAGCACCTCTGAAAGAAGCAATGGATCTCCCAGCACAGCACTTAAGCTCTGATAAGGGACAGACTACCTCCTCAAGTAGCTCCCTGAACCCTGTGTATCATCACTGGAAGACATCTCATACAGGAGAGCTCTGGCTAACATCTAATGGGTACCCTTTTGGGAGGATGCAACTACCAGAGGAAAGAACAGGCAGTAATCTTTTCTGTTCTGCAGCCCCTGTGGGTGATTCCCAGGCAAGCAGGGTCTGGAGTGGACCTCCAGCAAACTCCAGCAGGCCTGCAGCAGAGGGGCCTGACTGTTATGAGAAAAACTAACAAACAAAACAAAATTGCTTCAACATCAACAGAAAGGCTGTCAACTCAGAGACGCCATCCAAAAGTCACCAACTTCAAAGACCAAAGGTATATAAATCTATAAAGAAGGGAAGAACCAGCACAAAAAGACTGATAACTTGACATTTCTAAGAGATCATTTAAAAACTTTAAAATGTAAAAAATAATTTATTGTTTAGAATTTTACAAATCTTATTTTGACTCTAACCCAGATTAGTTAAATTCATCTACTGTTGAACAACCACTTCCTGGCAGAACTGAGTAAAGACTAGAATGAAGATTTAGTGACTTTGAATACATCTTAAGTATTTTTGACAGATATATAAGCAATAAATTTTACATGGCATGTAAATATTTACATAAAGATTATATTGCCATTTTATGGACAAAATAATTCATATGTACTGTTATAATTATTAAATATTCTAAGATATTTTATAATATATCCTTTCAAATTTTAAAATCTTGCTAAAAATGTATTCTACCATTTTATATTATTAAAATTGTTAATCAAAACCAAATATACTTACTATGTAAAAATACATTAAAATGTTTATACTGAGTAAAACTGCTGAGTATAGCATACCTATATATTATTATAACAGTAATAGCACTAAAATAATATGTGGTTAATTTTAATTGCTTAGAATATATGGTTCTCATTTGTTCTCACTGGTTTGAAAAACATTATTCCTGTTACTAAATATTATTGAGTGAATAATAAAAATTTATGATATAATGAGTATTAGAGTATATAAAACTATTTTTTCAAAATGCTTAACGTGTTAGTCAACTTTAGATAGAGTTATAATCTTCAACTAATTTCAAAATGTTTTAAATTATCTTTCAATTCTGAAAGACTTTTCTAACAGAAATCAGAGTGAGATTTAATTTAATATGGTCAAAAACATAATAAGTTTTCATTATTTCTATTGGCTCCGCATAACCATGGTAGCATGTTAACTATTTTCACTTAATTTGAGATCTTACTGAAGATTATCAATCTACCAATTAAACTATGCACTGCTATTTTCACAATGTATTTGTTAAATATTCTTTGAAGTGGCTATGTATTCTATACTTTTAAACAGTTTGATAAAAGATTAGGGACTTAGTGACAACATGAAGTCAGAGTTAATGATCATATTTAATATTATTTTAATAATCTCTAGCCAAACCTAAACTTAACCTATACACATGATTTACAAAATAAAAGAATATGAAAGAAAAATCTCTTGCACATTTTTAAGAACTAATCCATTCTGGCTAGCAGGTAGTTTTAAGGAGGTTTTCTTTCTTGATGGCTAATTTCATGTCTATAAATAATATACTTTGCTTTTCTTTCTTGATTTATAAAGGTTAAACATTACCTGTTGTCTGTATGCTGTGGTAGAAGAGAGTATATATTTATTACACACTTGCATTATCTTTTACTTTACATATTTTTGTCATCCTACTTAGTTCATAAATCAAATTTCTTACTTGAAAGAATAAACTCAACATTAATTCCTTTTCTATCAACTATAGATAACACTTCTTGACTCTTCGTGTAAAACGCAAATATTTTTATATTTTATGTTCCCTTAAGATTTTCTTCTGCCCATCTCATATCTTAATATACAACAACTTATTATTCAAATTTAAAAATTTTAAACTTGATATAAAATATTATAAACCTAATATATAAATTTACCAAAGAATATGTATGGATTGATTCTGAATGTGAAAAAAATCAATACACCCACTATTCATATTGTTATGACTCCAGAGTCTGTTTTCAAAGCACAGACAAGAAATTCACAATGATTAAATATTCTTCTTTAAGATCTTAATACCTTAAGCCTCTGCTATTGAAAACATTGTCTTATGTATACTAACGAAATTGCACAAATATCTAAGTTTTGTTTCTGAATTTATAGTGTCTATTTTAATATTGTTTATATAAAACAATCCAGGTATGGAATGTGTGTACTGAAACTCCTTTGCCCTAGATCAGCTATCTTTCACTTTATTCTCTGTATACTGTCTAAGAAAAGAGTTGAGCAAAAAGAAACTTTAATTTTATTTATAATGATCACAGTGATTTTTAAAATTACTTGGGTTTATTTCTTTCTACTTTCTTGATCTTTTTGTAAGCTGACTTGATATTAAAAATTTGAATTAACTTTCTTTTCATTAAACTGCAAACACAATATGGCATGTTTCTATGTTGTATTATTGTTTATCTACTTAGAATATTTAGAGGTTGTTTTGATTTGCTATATTTGTTTTGCCATATTTGTTTTCCATCAAAGTTGATTCACGCAGCTTATAGTTTTGAAATTAACTCCTCAAAGTTCCTTGCTGTGTAAACAAGGATAAGGTAAACATCTTTCATAAAAATGTACCTTTTAAGCTGTGTCATATTTGACTTGTTGAATCAATGTGCCCTTGTGTTCAAGTGATTAAGCTTTTTACTGCTGTTGCACAAAAAGTTATTAAATAGATCATAAACACAAGATTATGGAGTGGGTGTCAGGATCTCTAAATTCTACTCACCCAATAGTTATATGACCTTGAACAAGTCACTTAGTCTTTCTGACCTCAGCTTTGTTACATATGTACCAAGGGCAACAATTATCTCATTGGGCTTCTTTGTTTGTAAAGCTCTATAATGTTATCCTACAATTATCTTTGGGATGGATTTAGCATGAAGGGGGAAAGCTTCATTGCAACAGTTATGCAAATTATCTAATATGAATTACGGAGTTAATTTAATAAGCCTCTTAGTTTTTTTCATAATTTTCAGAAAAAGTAAATATTCATTTAAGACATGTACTAAAGATTACATTTAGCACAAAATTTGCAAAATATTTTCTTTTATAACTAGCATTTCTGCCAGCTGTTTATCAATCATGTTTCAAACATATTATAACTATGACTCAGAAAGTTCCACCTTACTGGTACTAATAACTGAAGAAAATTAGTTACGGAACCTATAACACTAAACTTATTTTATCTTCTTGTTTTCTTTATATAATTTATTGATAACAATTGATCAAATATAGATATTAAATGTATTTCTGAGGAAAACATTTTTGTATAGAAATATTTTTGTATAACATAGGAATAAAAGAAAGTCAAAATATCTGTGGTCGTGCCCTTATTTGGCTGCTTGTGACTTGCTGGGTGGCCTTCAAGCAAGCTGATCAAGTTACTATTTTGTAGAACTTGCCAAATATTGTCAGAGCTTTGGAGGAGGTAATGAAACCATAAATGTAAAATGCTCTACAAATATAAAGGTCAAAGATCAGCATATGGGAAACACATTTTTATTCTTAATGAGCAGTCAGATACTTAGTAGGGAATGTCAAAACAACTTCAAGAGTCACTTCGATTTGTAGAAATTCATGGAGAAGTGGCAGTATTTATTGAAAAAGTTTGTTGCATCGTCATTTAAAATACATGTATTTACAAACAACATAGCAATAATGTTCAAAGTAACATTTATACATATAGCTAAAAATAAAAAGTTATTAGTGTTGTATTAGAAAAACTGTAGCCTTAGGAATTAGATAAACTAAGTTCAAATTACAAAGTTACTACTTATTAACTCTGTGGGTCAAGCTTTTCTGCTCTTACAACCCAGTTGACAGTGTAGTGGAGTTGTTTGAAAGTCGTTTTTTAAGAGAAAACATAGCTTCACCAGCAGCTTAGTTCAGGGCAGACTGAGAAGTTCTCTTCAGGCAGAAGTCATCATTAGCCTCTGAACTTTCTCAAAAAGATCTTCACTCTTCTCCCACTGTGATTGTGAAGGTTGGCTAGTTCTACCTAGTATTACCACTGTGATTGCAGTAGTTACATCTGTGAGTCTCTTCTCTACTGGCAATGTGTAACATTGGCAAATGAGCCATTTAAGAGAGTAAAAACTCATGGTTACTATAGTTCAAGAGTTACCTAAAAACTCAGTTGAATGGATTTCACATATTTTGAAATATTACTCTAGATGAAAACATTGTATTCCACAACACTTGCTTCTCTCAACACTTCCTTCGAAGTTTTTGTATTTGTGTAAGAATAGCATTTGTATGGAAAGTATCCACCTTATACTGATACTGTTGTTACAAACAAATAAAACAAAGCCTTAACAAAACAAAAGCCATATTAAACTTGAGCTTAAATTATTTGTTGAATGTGTAATCTAATATTACAAAGATTTTAATGAAGCTCTTAGAGAGAAAATATCTATTGCCTTCTAGTCCTGTGATCAGTTAGATTTTCTCAATCAATATTCCTTATTTTTAGACAGTAAATTGCAATGAGTGCACTATAATTTAAATATATCCTCCAGAGAGCATGTGTTGGAAACTTAATCCCCCATTCAACAGTGGTTAGTGTAGCCTAAGAAGAGGATGAGAGAATGAATGAATGCCATTATTACAGAAGTGAGTTCATTATTGTGGCAATGGGTTTGTTATACAAGTGGCGGTTTGGCCACATTTTACTCTCCTTTGCTTGCCTCTTTTGGCCTTTTTACCAGGAAGACCTTCACCAGATTCTTGTCTGTGGATCTTGGAGTTTTCAGCTTTCAAACTGTCAGCTAATGAATTTCTATTCATTAGAAATTACCGAGTCTGTGGTATATTGTTATAGAAGCACAATATGAACTAATACAGGGAATCAGTACCAGAGAAATGGGGTGTTGCTATAACAAATACTGAAAATTCTGGAAGCATCTTTAGAACTGGGTAATCGCTAGAGGCTGGAAGAATTTGGAGGAGAAGCAGGATAGAAAAAGCCTGTTTTGCCATTAATGGAGTATTAAGGGTGATTCTTGTGAGGGCTCCAAAGAAGAAGAATGCTACAGGGAATGTTTGAAACTTCTTAGAGACTACTTAAGTGATCATGATCAGAGTGCTGGTATCAACACAAATAAAAACAGTGAAGGCCATTCTGATGAGCAGTCAGAAGGAAATAAGGAGGATCTTACTGGAAATGGAATACAGTCTGTCCTTTTTATGAAGTGGCAAAGAACTTGGCTGACTTCTGTTTATGCTCTAGGATTTTATGGAAGGCAGACCTAAAAGCAACAAACTAGAATATCTGGCAGAAGAAATTTCCAGATAAAATATTGAAGGAGCTACATAACTTCATTTAACTGCATATAGTAAAATGAGAGAAGAGACAAATGATTTAGTGACAGAATTTATAATCAAAAGGAAAATGATGTAAAAAATGGAAACATCTTCAGCTTGACCATGTAAACAATAAGAATTCCAGGAGAAAATACCAAGGGTGTTGCCAAGTGACCTTTTGATAGAGATTGGTATGCATAAAAGTAATCCAGTTGTTATTCATCAAGCCAATAAAGAATGACCCCAAAGGCAGTTTGGCAATTCTGCATCTTTGAGATTGGCCCTCTCATCACAGGCCCAGTCCTCCAGGAAGTTAGAATGGTTTTGTGGGATGGGCCCAAGGCACCCTCCATGGGTTCACTGTCCAGAGCCTCCATGGGATTGTGCTCCCTGCATTCCAGTGCAGTGTTCTTCAGCTGCCCCAGCTGTGGCTCAGCCAGACTTGGATATGCCGGGGGCTGCTACCCCTAAACTTTAGCAATATCCAAATGGTGCTAATTCTGCAGGCACACAGAGTGTGTGAGCTGTGAAGGTATGGCTAGTTCTACCTGGATTTCAAAGGATGTAACATATAGTCCAGTAGCCCTGCTTGTAGGAGCAGAGCTTCCATAGAGAGCTGTGCCTACTGGAGCTGTGGGAATGGGGCCACACCCAAAAATCCAGTACTGTGGAACTCTGAGTGTGGAATGCTAGGTGTGAGAGAAATAGGCATGAGACGCCAACCCATAAGAGCTGTTACATGGGCTGAGCCCAGCAAAGCCATAGGGGTGGAGCCGTCCAATGCCTTGGGGGTCTCAACCCTGTCCTATTATGTCAAAAAGGCAGAACGTGGAATCAAAGATTATTTTGGAGCTTTAAGGTTTATTGCTGTTTTCTCTATTGGGTTTTGGACTTGCGTGAGACCTGAAAGTCCAGAAATAAACCCATGTATAAACCATCAACTAATATTCAACAAAGGTAGAAAGAATACTCCATGTTGAAAAGGTAGTCTCAATAAATAGCGTTAGAAAAACTGTATACTCACAGGCAAAAGCATGATGTTGAACCCTTATTTTACTCTATACACACAGATAAACTCAAAATGAATTAAAAAATATAAACTCCAACTATAAACTTCTATAAAAAAGAGTAGAAAAAAGCTCCTTAACATTGATATTTTCAATGCTTTTCCTGTATATAACACCAAAAGCACAAGCAACGAAAGCAAAAATTAACAAGTGAAACTACATAATATTAAAGAGTTTCTGCACAAGGAAGTAATCAACAAAATGTGAAAAAGCAACCTATGTAACGGGAGAAAATACGTGCAAATCATATATCATAAGATGTTAAGATCCAAAATGTGTAAGGAACTTATACAACTCTATGGACAAACAAATAATCCAATTAAATAATGAACAAAAGATCTAAATAGACATCTTTAGACTTTCTGTTTTCTTCCTAAAGATGTCTGGACATTAACAAAGGACCTAAATATACTGTGTATTTAGGTCATTAGCAGCGGATAGTCTAAATATGTCTATTTAGGTTCTTTTCTAATGTCCAGACATCTTTAGAAAGAAGACATATCAATGACAAAATAATATATGAAAAGGTGTTCACCATCCCTAAGCATGAATGAAATGCAAATCAAAACCACAATGAGATGTTTATTACCTCACAAGTCAGAATGGCTATTACAAAAAACTCAAAAGGTAAGTGTTGGCAAAGACATGGATGAAAGAGAACCTTATGCGGCCGGGCGCGGTGGCTCAAGCCTGTAATCCCAGCACTTTGGGAGGCCGAGGCGGGTGGATCACGAGGTCAAGAGATCGAGACCATCCTGGTCAACACGGTGAAACCCCGTCTCTACTAAAAATACAAAAAATTAGCTGGGCATGGTGGCACGTGCCTATAATCCCAGCTACTCAGGAGGCTGAGGCAGGAGAATTGCCTGAACTCAGGAGGCGGAGGTTGCGGTGAGCCGAGATCGCACCATTGCACTCCAGCCTGGGTAACAAGAGCGAAACTCCGTCTCAAAAAAAAAAAAAAAAAAAAAAAAAGAGAACCTTATAATGTTGATAGGAATGTAAATTAGTACAGCCATAATAGAAAACAGTATGGAGGTCCCCCATACTGTTTTCCATAAAAATTAAAAATAGAACTACTATATGATCCAACAATCTCAATTCTGGGCACATATCAAAAAATGAAATAAAATCAGCATCTTGAACAGATATCTGCACTCTCATGTTCATTGAAGCATTATTCACAATAGCCAAGATACAGAAATAACCTAAGTGCCCATCAATAGATTAATGATAAAGAAAATGGGAGAGAGAATGGAAGACTTTTCAGCATTACCAAATAATCAAATGCTGCCACTTGCAACAACATGGATGAACTCTAAGGACGTTATACTAGGTGAAATAAGCCATACACAGAAATACTACATGATATCACATATATGTGGAATCTAAAAATGTCAAATGTGTAGAAACAGAGAATAAAATTGTGATTAACGGGCTGGGGGGTGGGAGAAATGGAGAGATGTTCATTAAAAGGTACGAACTTTCAATTATAAGATGAGTAAGTTTAGAATATCTAATGCACAACATGGTGACTATAGTTAATATTAATGGATCATACACTTGAAATTTGCTGAGAGTAGATTCTAAATGTTCTCAGCATGCATACAAAAAAGAATAACTATGTAACTTGAGGAATATGTCAATCACCTAGATTCTAGTAATTATTTTGTAAAGTGTGCATAAATTGAATCATGTTATACAACAATGTATATAATTTTTATTGTGTATCCCAACTGTTTCTGCAGATTAGGTATTAGGTTTACCACAAAAACTATAGATGCTCAGTTAAATTTGAATTGCAGAGGCACAAGCACAATTTTTTTTTTTTTTTTTTTTTTTTTTTTTTTTAGTAAAGTAAGTCCCAAATATTGGATAGGACGTACTTGCATACTTACACACACACTTCATTGTTTCTCTCCAACAAAAATTGAACTGGGCATCTGTATTTTGCTACATCTAACAACCCTACCAAATCCTTCCAATTTTAGCCAACACTCCCCTGCAGAATAATAGATGACGTTTCCAAGGGAGGTTTTGTGGCTTTACCTCACACAGCAGGAGGCATTTAAGTTATATAACATCTCTATTTTATACCTGCAGAGTTGTATGACATTCTCTAGGGAGCCATGCCTCATAAATCCGGTGATTGCAATTTTATTTACTATAAGTAATCCTTTAGCCAGGGGCATCCTGCTAAGGGGCTCTGTAGATTAGGTCTCTTACCCCAAGCAAACGTCATCAGCCTATTTACCCGGAGGTCCAGTTTGACAAGGAGATAAGGACAGGTCACTTGCCCTGTTTTCTTTCTCCTGGGGTTACACTCTGGTTAAAGAATAAATGGAACACAGGCCAGATATTTTAACTACTTCCTTGCAATTATATTCATGTACTTAATATCTGAGGAAAAACATATTTTCATATATACCAGAAATAAAATCAAAAGCTGTTAAAAAATTTAAATTTCCCATGTGAATTTTAGACTTAATGTCCTTCAATGTGGGAAAAGTTGTTTTTCTAATTAGTACAAGTTTTATCCTTCATAAATATTCTCATGTAATTTATATATTAAGTTTTGAATACTAAGTTCACGTTGCTATTTTAGAAGAAACACTTAACAGCAGTCTCTTAGTTCCACCAAACAGATACATCATTTCTCTAAAATTTGGTTTAATCAAATACATGATATCTAGTAAGTATCTTAGAAGGAGTAAGACAGAAATAAAAAGGAACAATCTGATGACTAGCAGGCCATGGAGACCAAGGTATTATTCTCAAACCACTGACTATTGATGTAACATATTTTAAAAGTTCCGACAGAGTAAAAATCGGAGATTTAACTTGGGCTACATAATTTTTGTCTATAAGAATAAAATAAAGGACTCCATCATATGCACAATTAGAAATACAAAAATTTAACCAGTGCTTTCAATCTTTTATAAATATACACAATTTCATGACTTACATTAGACTCCCTCGGTTTGTTTTCAAAAAGTTTCTTTTGATTTTCCTTTTTTCATGTTCAATAAGCAGTGAAAAAGAATGTTGACAGTAGAATTTCCAAGTCACTTTAAATGGTTATTAAACCATTTAAAAGTTAGGATATAATATATCATCTTTTTTTCTGAAAAAGCATATTTTTGGCCTTAAAAATTGTCAATGTGAATATCAAGATAATTAAAACCTTCTGTATTCTAGTGTAGACATGTAAAACCACAATTCATTACATTCTTCTCAGCTATTTTACCTATGTATTCTGAATCCATGGTTTTCTAGGTAAAACAGATTATAGCTGCTAAGCCAGAATTTTGACTGGCTTAGCAGTCATTTTGAATTTGTAAAGATTTCTAATGCTATGGAGGTGTATGGCTATGATCTGATAGCTTTGCCCCTTATTCTTATAAAAGTTTTACATTTTCATATTAAAATAAAACAATAAATACTATTTAAAAATCTTAAGTTAGCATATAGAGCACATTGTGCTGCATATTAGTTTCTTTTGATACATTATTTCATATATCAAGTAGTTTTATTTTTCTTTTGTTTTAGCATAAACTGGTGAAATAAATATTTATGTACTTCTACTGGTTTTGAGTGTGTGTTCTTATAGTTAAACACACATTAATCTTGCAAGTCTCCGTGCAGGTAGAAAATATTTTCTGATTTCACAAATGAAGACATTGAGGATTAGAGTGATTATTATTGCTCCAGTGTAACACTTCAATAATCAGAATACCCAGGACTATGTTTTCACACCCGAATCTAGTTTTCTAGTTTTCTTTTCACCATATACAACTGTGTCTCTTGTAACAGCCAATATAAATTTGTTAACAGTCAAAGACTCAAAAAAAGTGATAGTCTTTACTTTTCAATAACCATATCTAGAAGAGAGTTCTATCTGAAGGAATTCACTTGAATCTGTGTAATTCTTGATTTCTTTCTTTATACCTTTTCACAGTTAAGAAAAAAAAAAATCAAGGAATTCAATGCACTCAATTTCTATGTATTCTTCCCCTCTACCCACTCTTACCAGCTACCATCCTAACCAATTCACTAAAATGAATCTTAGGAATTTCACCAATGATTTTCACATCTCCAAAAACAGTGAACACTTCTCTGTCATAGTGGTCACTGTCACAACATATGAAAAACCACCCTCAGCTATATTCCATAACATAGTTTTTATTATTTTTATCCCCAAATTCACTGGCTAAATGTTTTCCCCTTTGCTATCCTCCTACTCTCCTGAATGTACTTCACTGTTCATTCCATCTCCTTAGAGTGAGTGTATAAAGTCATTAGACTTTAAAGACTATACATAGGCTAGTTTTCCTAAATCCCAGAATTCCTCCTTCACCTGCAGACATAAATCCAAATGTTTACTCAGCACTTCCATTTCTATATACAATATCACAATTACTATGTCTAAAACCAAATTATTGGATCTGAGCCTCAGTTCAAACTTCTATCAATTTTCTCAAAATAATCATAATTACCAGCCACACCCACAAGTTCTGTATTCTGCTTAACTCTGCATCTTGAGCAGTCTCTGACACTTTAGGCTTCCTCTGTCCTGGTCTTTTTTGTTATATTTCTTGAATATTTTATATTCTTGATCATATTATTATTATTTCTTTGCATTAATTATACCTTTGTATCTTCAGAACTCAGCATCAATGGCAAAGAACCTTTACTTAAACATGTCCCTCTCTATATATCTATTTTCTTTCATCATACACAATGTAATTTTTGTCTAGTACATATGGCTATTAAATTGGAAAGAGTGAATGGTCTGAAAAAAAAAATATTTTCAGGGGGGAGTCTCATTCTGTCACCCAGGTGGGGAGTGCTGTGTGCAATCTCAGCTCACTTGCAACCTCCAACTCCTGGGTTCCAGAGATTCTCCTGCCTCAGCCTCCTCAGGAACTGGGATTACAAGTGTGTGCTACCACACCCAGCTAATTTTTGTATTTTTAGTGGAGAAAGGGTTTCTCGATGTTTGCCGGGCTGGTCTTGAACTCTTGACTTCAGGTGATCTGCCCACCTTCACCTCTCAAAGTGCTGGGATTACAGGGTGAGCCACTGCTCCCAGCCTGGGTCTGAGATTTTTACCCTAGTTTTGAGGTATTAGCCTGCTAGAATGTTACAGATACACACACACACACACACACACACACACACACACTCCCAAACACATATACTAAAACATACACATATTAAAGAATAAAAGATTTTGATTTCTGAGTCAAAAACAGACCACAGCAAAAGATCAAAAACAGTAGCCAAAGCAGCTTCTTGTGTAAGTTCCCTATATCGCACATCCCACAGAGGAACATGATGAGGACCAGATGTTTACCTGCACGTGCAGTGGGTTGCACCACAGGAGAGGAAGCCTGAAATTAGGAGCCTCTTAGAGTTTATGAGGCTGCTGGCAAATCTACCTACCTCCTCTGTAGAGAGCGAGATTACTCATTTTTCTGGAATATAGAAAAATCTCTTTCTGGAGGAACAGAGAAAGCTCCACAGGTTTGTTATCCTGGAACATAAGCATATGTCTCTGGGAAAGGAACAGAGAGGGTTTTATCTTTACTGCCCTGGACACCTTCAAAATGCATCTCTAAATTTGTCCAGAGGGAAACACTCTCTCTAGCTTCTACGGCTGTTTGCTATTGAAACATGTATTTTGCTTAGAAGACCCAGCCTGTACAGAAACCTGAGAAATTCATGGAAAATCTTATATTATCAATGATAATTTATAAATACCTATTTCATGTATTTGCTTATTTTCTTTTTCTCTCTAGAAATTGTTACCACATGAGTAAAATTGCCCAATAAGCAATTTTATTTGCACAGATTCTATGGTTGTTGATCATTGTTATATTCCCAGTGCTTGAAATATTCCTTGGCTTACAATAGGTAAGCAATACATACATACATACGTACATACATACATGTAATTACTGAATGAAATAGCAAATAAATAATTAAATGAGTCAATAGATGAAAAACTAATAGATTTACTAATTCTTAAAATGCTGGATAATTTTGTTTTTAATTGTTGCTGATGCTCTAATCACTGCTTTCCCTTGTGTATATATTTTTAAAGGTTTTAGTCTCCTGTCTGTATTGATTCAGTCTCAGAAATTTAAGACTGTGTAACTAAATAAAGAATTCAAGATATTACTTGAAATTTTTATTTTTTAAAAAGAGTTGTGTAAATTCTTAAAACATTTAGGGTAAAAATATATGAAAAATTGCAAAGTACAGGTGTTCCTAGTAGTTCAGGTATTTCAGGAAATTATAAAAGCTATGAAACAGCCTTACTGGTGGAGAGATTGTGGTAAGGAGGAGATTGGTGTCATTCTAAGAAGGAAGACAAGATAATTTGGCTGTGGCAAATAGAACATACAATTATTTCCTTCATGGTCCAGTATTTGGATGGTGGTAAGCACATTACTTTTACATTAAAAGGAAAAAAAATTCAAAATCTGCCACTAACTACTACCTAAAATCTAGGGAGAAATGCAGTAAAATTTTCAAATGTAAGTACTTTGGGAAAAGAAAACAAATTTCAGTTTAAAATTGTACCCATAAGAATAATTAGATTTAATTGATGGGAAGAAAGATAAAGAGAAATTAGAACTGTGATTGCATATCAATGCCATATAATCACATAATTTAAATCCAAATTCCTGACTCTGCTTCATATAGACTGTATGACATTGGGAAAATTATCAAACTACTGTTGCCTCATGTTTCTTATTGAGCAAAAGAAGGATTCCTTAAATGAAATACTAGTTGACCATCTAATAGGATACTTGTTAGCATTAAATTAGCCAATAGGTACAGTGTGGTCAGAATAGTATGTAGAGATATACATGTTCCAAAATGGTAATTATAGTTTCTATAGTGAAAATGCAAAATAGTAGAAATGTAAAATCAGGCTGATAAAGATAGGTCCCTTTTCCAATTGAGAAACATATAAATGCTGAAGAGAAATACATATAAAGAGAGAGAAAGAGAGAGAGACAGAGAGAACAAATCTAAAAAGACAGAAGGAAAAATAATTCCTGATTCCAGAAACAAAGAAGTTGCTGAAACCAGAAAAGTACCAACAAATTTGAAATTGTATCCAAGAACATTATAGTTCAGAGCACAGTGGGCTTCAAAAGAGGGAAAATACAACAGAAAATTATGCATCGAACAATATTATTATTATGAGAAGTATCAACAAAGTTAACAAAAAATGTAACTTCATACTAAGAACTAGAAAAATAGATTTGAAAATGAATGTTTTAATTACTTAAGGCATAACAGTAGACAGATGAAACATATGGCAGCAACACAGCAAAATTTCCTCATTACGTGATCAAATGGATTTTGAAAGGTACTACAATATTTCCTGGAATTGCTTTGATGTAAGGAAGAATCGGACTCTTACGAAACTGAGTCTTCGGATTCATGAAAATGTTACACATCTTCATTTTTAAGTTGACTTTTAAATAACATTTTGATAGCGTATCAAAATTACATGTCCTGGATACATTATTTTCTTCATTGCTAATACAAATGGAAATTTTAAAATCACCCCTTCCAATTGGCTGTTCACTTTTAACTAGATTTGTGTATTAGTTTGCCAGGGCTGACATCAGTAACACAGACTAGGTGGCTTATACAACATAAATTTATTTTCTCACAGTTCTTGGGCTTAGAAGTCTGAGATCAAGGTATTGGTAGAGTTGATTTCTTATAAGATCTCTCTCCTTGGCTTGTAGAGGCCATCTTCCTCTGGTTTCTTAGTCTGTTTTTTTCCTCTGTTGTCTGTCTGTTTCCTAATCTCTTTTTGTAATCTTTTCACTCATATTAAACTACAGCTCACCCTTATGAACTCATTTTACTTTAATAACTTTTTTAAAGGCCTTATCTCCAAATACATTTACACTCTGAGGTACTTGGAGTTAGGACTTTAACATATGGATGGGGGGTGTCACAATTCAGCTCATAACAATCTGTATAAACGTTTATAAATAATTGATTTGCTGAATTCAGTAGAGATCAATGTTGACAGCATGTCCAGTTATCTGCTTTAGTTTTCTATGTACAACAGAATTTGCATATTCATATTCTGCCACATATTGTGCTATAAGTAGATTATAAATTTTCTAATACATTGACCTTTAGTTAATACTAAATTGCATGAATTACTATAACTCTATCATAAGTTCAACATCTGGTAGTACACAAGGCATACAGATATGTTATTTTCAAGACTGTCTTAGTTTCTCTTGGTTCTTTTCATTTTTTATAAGCTTTAGAATCTGCTTTGTATACTACACATACCTACACATAAACTACTGAACTTTTAATTAAATTTTTATTGAGGCCATAGACTGATTAAGAAAGCAATTACATCTTTACTATATTGAGTATACAATGAATGCTATGTATTTATTATTTATTAAGATATTATTTATAAAATTAAGATATTCTTTAATTTTTTTTAGCATTCCATAATTTTCAATGTATATATCTTGCATACATCTCTTTAGATTTATTCCTGGATATTAATTTTTTAATGCCATTTTTTTTTTTTTTTTTTTTTTGAGACGGAGTTTCTCTCTCGTTGCCCAGGCTGGAGTGCAATGGCGCTATCTCGGCTCACCGCAACCTCCGCCTCCTGGGTTCAGGCAATTCTCCTGCCTCAGCCTCCTGAGTAGCTGGGATTACAGGCACAAGCCACCATGCCCAGCTAATTTTTCGTATTTTTAGTAGAGACGGGGTTTCACCATGTTGACCAGGATGGTCTCGATCTCTTGACCTCGTGATCCACCCGCCTCGGCCTCCCAGAGTGCTAGGATTACAGGCTTGAGCCACCGCGCCCGGCCTTTAATGCCATTTTTAATGGTAATTTAAAAATTTTATCTTTAGTTGCTTCCTTCTGATGTACAGAAATAAAAGTGATTTGAGTTTTTGTTTATTTACTATGTAGGCAGTTATATTAAATTTAGTAATTTAATCTAATATTTATAGATTATCTGGGTTTCGACATATGCATTAATGTCATTTAGTAATGATCAGTTCTTTGGAAACATCTCACACAAACACACAAACACACATACACACACACATTTTTTTCCTTGCCTTATTCTACTGACACTGACATCCTGCACAATGTTGAACAGAAGTAGCCATTATTGTTATCCTCTGCCTATTTCCAATTTTAGGGGCCAACCTTTTAATAATTTACCAGTTGGCCTGATGTTTACTGAAGAATTTTGAACTATTTCTCATACATTTAAGGAAAAGCCTTTCTGTCCTAGATTTTTAAGAGGTTTTAATAATGTGTGGTTACCAATTTATTCAAAATGATGTTTTCACATATATTAAGATGATGATTTAATCTTGATCTCTCTTTCCCTCTCTCTCCCCCTCCTCCTGCTAATGTGATTAAATGCACTGACTATGAAATATAAAACGTTCTTGCTTTTCTGGAATAATCATTACTTGACCATAATGTATTGCCTTTTTCATATGTCATTGGACTTGATTTGATGGTATTGTACCTACATACATGACAGAAGGTGAACTGTAACTTTTTTTTGTGAGCTTTTCTTTTACTAAATATACTCTCATGGTTATTCTGATCTCTAAAAGCAAGTTGAAAAATATTTGAATTTTATATGTTTGAAAGAGTTTAATATTGTGTTACTTTTATTGTATACAGGAAGCTTGCAGTAGGAATGCCATTGATATCTAGAGCTTCTTTACAGAAAAAAAGAGTAATAAATATACTTCTCTAATAGGTTTAAAACTATCCAGCTTTTCCATTTTTTTTTTCTTTTAACGTCTTCACTTTGTTATATATTCATGAAGTTTGTCAATTTAATATAAAATGTGCCAGGCATGATGGCTCATGCCTGTAATCCTTGCACTTTCAGAGGCCAAGGTGGGCAGATCACTTGAAGCCAGAAGTTTGAGACCAGCTGGCAAACATGGTGAAATTCCTATCTCTACTAAAAATACAAAAATTAGCCAGGCATGGTGGCATGTACCTGTATTCCCAGCTACTTGGAATGCTAAGCTGGGAGGATCATTTAAGCTCAGGAGGTGGAGGTTGGAGTGAGCAGAGATTGTGCCACTGCTCTCCCGCCGGGGCAACAGAATGAGACCCTGTGTCAAAAAATAAAAATAAAAATAAAATAATACATAATCTACTTCAAATGGAAACATAGATAAATGTAGATGTTTATGTGTGTATGTCTCCATGTGTATGTCTCCATATGTATGTGTATGCATTTACTAGCTCTGTTCACAGAGAGGTAGTAGAAGCACTTCCCCACAGCTAGAAATAAGCATACCTGGCACTCAGATCATTGCCCTAAATAACTTTTTTCACTAAAAGGAATAGTCTCCTTTCATAAATAGTGTCTTCTGGGCTTGGGCAAGAAAAGCACCAGAATAAAATGTATATTTTTGTGACAGAAAGTAAGAAAATATTAAAGAAATAACGTGATATATCAAAAGAATACATGGACAACCTTGATAGTATCATCTTCCACTAACACTTTATATTTAATACTATTAATCCTAATAAGTGATTATAACCTGTCAACTAAAGTTAGAATCCATAAACTCATGCTGATATAAATAAATCAATATATACAAAGAGGAGCAAAGAAAGTTTTCTCTTGTGATATAATTCCACCTATTAAATGTACAATGAATTATAGAATTAGAAAATCATTTATCAACCACCATAGTAATAACAGTTACAGACAAGGATTATCAATGAACGATAAAGGTAGTGAATGGAAGTTACTAAAGAAAAATAAAAAGTTCTTAATTTTACATTAGTAATATTCGGGAGACGTTACCTTAACCAAGTAATCCAAGTTAACATCCCCAATAATAGAATGAACAAACATCATTTACCTCCTAATGTAGTACACTGAGAAAAAAATATCACTTCTACTGTACTTCTGCAAAAATGCATAACATGGTTCTATTGAGATAATACGAGGCACACCCAATTTGAGGAATATTCTACAAAATAATTACCCTGTATTCCTCAAAAATATCAAGTTCAAGAAAACCAAAAACAGACTGTGAAACACCTCTAGTTTAAAGGAAACGAGAAATGGGATAACTCAGTATACCATGCAATGCCAGACCAGAAAATAAACCAAAATATATTTTGATTGTTTGTTTGGGTATAGAGGTGGTTTGGGCACAAGTAATACATTTTGAATAAAGCTGTTAGCTATTAGGTATAGTACTGTATAAATGTTAATATCCTTATTTTGATAATTACTAAGGTTATTTTAAAATGTCTTCATACTTAAGAAACACATTGATTTGTTTAGAGGCTCATAGAACAATTTCAACAAACTATTTTCAAAGGGTTTAGAAATTAATACATATAGAAAGCAAGAGAATTATATGAAATATCACTTGGTAAAATACTTGTATTTGCGTAATGTGGGTAAAAGGATTTATGGAATTATATTTATAATTTTTGTGACATTTTTATAATTCAAATTATTTCAAAATAGATTTTAAAATAATCTTTTTTTCATACAATGACATAGTTTATCCTTTTAAAGGCGAAAAAATTATTTTCACTCTCTCTGTGGTTATAGAAATATATGAGGTTTGGGAAAGTTTGAGACCAGCTTCCTGAAATGGGCATTTAAATCAGCATGTATTTCAAAATATTATGGATATTACATGTTTGCTATGTTTATCATAAACTGACTGCAAGAATTGGGAGTATACAATTTGTGGACTGTCAAAGACCTTTTTCAGGCAGAAGCATCAGAAAAGCCTAGAGGCAAAATAGAAAGAGCAAAAACACACTCTCTCTCTCTCTCTCTCTCTCTATATATATATGTATATATATATATATATATGCACACACACACACACATATAAGTTCTCCACTCTTTAAATTTAGCATTTGAAGTATTTTCATTTGGAAAGTAAAATGAGCAAGAGGTTTGAACTAACAATAGTAAAAGGCTTAAGGAGTCAGGGAAGTGATTGGAACCCTTCCATGAAGATTAGAAGTTAAAACGATCAATTGAGATAATGAAATACAGTGTGTGTTCTTTGATGTGTGTAGAGTAAGAATTGTGTTCAGGCAAGTTTAAAGAACCCATGAATTGTAAAAATCAATCAAAATGCCTATAGGACATGGAAAACAGCTATCAGTTGAAGCCAGCTTAGTACAGCTATTATTCAAAATAGAGCTATATCTAGCAAACACACACACATCTGTTCAATTCAGTCAAAAAAAAAAAAAAATCAACCCAGTATGAAAAAAAGACAAGTTCTTGCTATATTGTCATCTAAAAAAAAAAATTGAGTGATGAATAATGTAAAATTATACAGTCAAAGATCTCTTACTGAGTAATTATTAATGCATGCTACCTGGTACTGAATTTAAAAGAAACATTCTCTTGCTTTTTATACAGTTGCTTTCTTGAGAAAGTAGGTGTATTAACAAATATTTACTAAACAGTGTGAAACCAAAAACTAGGGCTGAAGTATAGTCGTAGTGCATAAGAGGGAAAAACCAGCAATGCCTAGAAAGTGATAGGAAAATACTCAGTGAGATAATAGTTTTGAGTTGGTTCTCAGATTTCACTCATTTATGAAACTAATTAGAAATCAAGAGCACTTCTTTGTGCTCTGTGCTTCAGTATCCTGAGTTAGCCTTTGAAGGCTGTTCATTACGCAGGCTTGCTGAGGCTACTAGTGTGTATTAGTCCATTTTCACACTGCTTTATACATACTACCTGAGACTGGGTAATTTAGAAAGAAAAGAGGTTTAATTGACTCACAGTTCCACATGACTGGGTAGCCTCAGGAAACTTACAATCGTGGTGGAAGAGGAAGCAGGCACATCTTACATGGCAGCAGAGAGAGTGAAGTGGAGAAGAGTCCCTTATAAAACCATCAGATCTGAAAACTTACTCTCACAAGAACAGTACAGGGGAAGCTTTCCCCCTCCCCAACCAAGTTCCTTCCTTCACACATGGGGATTGTAAAGCTTACAATTCGAGATGAGATTTGGGTGGGAACATATAGGCAAATTATATCATGATGTCTCCCAGAAACTGCCTTACAGGACACAAGGAATAGAGAAGCCAAACACCTTAATCTCTTACTGCCTAGGGATAAGGGAATATGATCTCAATAAAATGTAAGTTTTAGATACATCAAGCAGTGCTACTCTAATTTATTTGATTTTACAATTAGTAATATGGCATGCTGACTATTTGTGGCTGATTGAAATGTAGCCAAGTCAAATGACTACTAAATTGTAAGCTTTCCTAAAAAAATTAATTAATGACAATTCCTGATTTTCAAAACTCCTATATTAATTATTGTGCATTCTTTTTGTTTGTCAATCATATATGACTGTGGAATCAATAATAATACATCAAAGTTTAATTTTAAAAATATTATTTATAATTGTAAACAGTTATATTAGGTTTCTCAAACTTTATCTTAAGCTCCAAGTGCATAAAAGTAGTAATTCAAATTTTTTTTATTTCCCACTCAATCCTACAAATTATGTATTTTTTAGTTTATATTAAATATCTGCCTAAATAAATTCTCCAAGTAAAAGTAGCAAGAGTCTATACTAAACCGTGCCCATGTGAAAATAGTGGTTCCAAGTAGGAGAAATATAGAAAGTAGAATTGTAAGACTTGATGACTGACTACTTAATGCAAAACTGAGACATATGAGAGAGTTGATAAGAATTCAGAGTTTGTAGTTTGAGTTACTGAATAGTCCGGACCCTATTTAACATAGGGAATATAAATTGAGGAAATTGAGGATGTCTTGTTTTAGGTAGAACGTACACATTTTCTCCATGTTTCTTAAAAGATAGGCTTTATCAAGCAATTTACATCTTCATAATAAGCCTAATATCATTATTCACTGTTGAAACATAGCAAAAATGAGACTCAGTATCTAATATCACTACGTAAATGACTATTTCAAACCCAGGTGGTTTGACTACAGAGCTACGATTCTTAACTCTTACTTTCCCTCAGTTGCTGCATCTGTAAATTGCAAATTAAGTATAGTATAAAGTAACTATGTGATCTGAACTATGTAGTAATTAATGTATGTTCTACACACTAATTTTTATACTTGTGAATAACTGAGGATTTTGGAAAAACCTGTTTAGAAAATCTTTGAAGACTACTTAGTGAACTATAATACAACTGACCTTTCAATCTATCACCTTAAGTGCCTATCAATTAGCATAATTATTGGTACATGGTAAACACCTAATTTTTATTGAACAATGAATGAGTTAATGAATGAAAAAGTGACATAGGAGTGAATAGAAGGGATTACTTTACTACTTTATGCTTCAGCTCTCTTAAAAATAAAACTAGTAACATTTGTAACAGATATTTATTATAAGGATTAAATTGATTATAGGCGATTAATAATCTGTTATAGAACATCTATAGTACATATATGACTTACTATTATTAGTAAAATAACTAAGGGTAAAATTAGTGAGATTCTTCTTATCTGTATATTAGAGTACACGATAGAAGATATAAAAACACATTGGATTAATGGTGATTGGTTTCCTCATGATACTTCTTTCTTCTTTTGATTTCATCATTAACAACAAGAGGGCTATGAATCATAAAACATAATGTAATTGTTAGAAGATAATTTTAACTACAGAACTGTGTGAATTTGTATTTACATAAATTTAAGATTTTGTCATAAATTGCTTTTGCATGCTATATAATCCCATAAGAAAACTCTGGATATTATTTAATGTAGCATAAATAAGATTTTTTATTTCAATTTTCAGAAAAAAATTCATAACAAAACTTAAAAATAACTTTTTATTAAGTAATAAGTGTAATAGTATTTCTTACCAAATTGTCAAGTTTTGTTACAGTCTCCAAAGATGAAAAAAAAAAAATGAACAGATTTACAGCAAATAACCAAGATAAAATTTATAGGAACTTTGAAGTTAAATAAAAATACAACAACAAATTAATGCCCCATGAATTAAGAGAGACATCATAGAGACAAGATATTCTGAATCTACTAGTTTTATTAACTCTTATTTTTTCTGAAAACTGAAGCATCAGAAAGGCCACTTAATGATAAGGGAGATGAGAGGGAGAAGTCTAATATGTAATCACTTTTAAGCGGTCTAAACTCAAATGCTCATCAATAATAGACTGGATAAAGAAAATGTGGCACATATACACCATGGAATACTATGCTACCATAAAAAGGATGAGTTCGTATCCTTTGCAGGGACATAGATGAAGCTGGAAACCATCATTCTCAGCAAACTGACACAAGAACAGAAAACCAAACATCGCATGTTCTCACTTCTAAGTGGGTGTTAAACAATAAGAACACATGGACACAGGGATAGGAACATCACACACTAGGGTCTGTTAACGGGTGGAGGGGCTACAGGAGGGATAGAGAGCAGTGGGTGGGGGGTTGGGGAGGAATAACATTAGGAGAAATACCTAATGTTGATGATGGGGTAATGGATGCAGTAAACCACCATGGCACGTGTATACCTATGTAACAAACCTGCATGTTCTGCACTTGTACCCCAGAACTTAAAGCATAATAAAAAAGAAAGAAAGAAAAAATAATAAAAGGTCTAAACTCTTTAGTGTGGGTGTGCTTGGAGATCACTATTATAAAAAAATAATTGAAATGTGTTTATTTATAAAAGGTAAGTGCTTATTTTACATAGAGATTGCCATTTGCTTTAAGCTATTTAGTCTTCAAGGACAACAACATTAGCCTTTTTATTTGTCTTCAATTAGTGAATACTAATGTGTCAATATTTATGTTTTAAAAAGTATACCTTTTTTAAAAAAGTATATAAATCCCTGCATTAAACTTTTTAAAATTCCTCTTTAAAATTGTCAGTAGAAGTTCAAAATTAAACTGCTTTACTACTCCAAAGAGTAGGTTATTTTCCTGCTCATGGCAAGATAAGTCTAATGATTCTTTTCTGTCATTTTTTAAGGCACAGACTCTATAATTGCTTGGTGAATGGTGACATCTGATCACTGACCTAAGAGAAACATATTTGCATCATTTATAAGAGATGCAGATAACAGGTCATGTCTGTTATATTTGACCCTTCCAATTTTTAAGCCTATGCCAGGTTTAGAAAATAATACATAAAAAGAACACACAATAGAGAGTTCAGAGCAAGGCATTCTTGCTGGATTGGCATACCATGGTATATAATCCATTACCCAATTGGAATAAATTGGACCAAAGTTCACACACCTTTTGAATAAACATACTTTAGTTTACAGCAGAAGCTAAACATTTTTCAAAACTATTATTTTATTGGTGTCAAAATCAGCTGAATCTTTGTGATTTTTGGTTGAAATCAGAAGAAAATCAAATTATTACCATAAGATTGATATTTTGATCTCATTTGGTTTCAAACATGAAGAAAATTTTGTCATACAAATTGACATAAACATAATTTTAAAAATGATCTTTTATCTTAAAATTTAATATTATGCTAAGATGGTTTTCTTGTTACAAATTACTCCCTTGAATAATTAAAATCTATACTTTTTTTTATATTTCTAGATACATAGTTACCTATTTTCAATACTTCTTAGCTCTAATCTGCCAACCATTACATTTCATAAATTCTTTATTACATATAGATGCTAAGTTATCTAGCTTCTATTTATTTTACTAATTTAAACTGTAATGACTTCATAGTCACAGTTAAGGATGGCATTCTCCTTTTAAATTTGATGGAGGCAATAATATGATGACATAGATTGATTGCATTATTTTTTTATCTCATCAGTGTTTTGGCATGACCAAATATATCTGATATTAAATGTGAAATTTAGGAGATTATAAGTTTAAACACTCTATACACACTCCATGAAATTCCTCATTTACTGTACACTTGCCTGCCTCCAAGCAATTAGTTTCCTAATGCCTGAAACTGGAGCTATATTTATTTTTTTTCCTAAACTATATCTTTTCTCTTTCTCCAGAAATGTGCCCAAAAGTCTATGGAAATTTCAGAATATTTCCATTTATGTTATGACAAAGGGTATAATTATTCATAATTTGTTTTGTTTTTCCAGTGACTTTTCAATCTCAGTGTGCCCATAATAACAATTAAAAATGTGTAAAGATGATTGATTAATGTTCCAAATTAATCCATGATGTGTTTCTATAAATGATTTTGAATTTCACATGTTGCAATACTTTGTCATACATTCAGTACTTTATATATTGAAATATAAAATGCTAAAAATGAATTTGCTTTCATAAGCTTTGTTTTGAATAAGTACATTTAATTATTTTTACTGTTTGGTCAAAACTTTGGAATCAATTTAAGCCATATGTAATTGATCATCTCTGTGTGTGTGTGTGTGTGTGTGTGTGTGTGTGTGTGTGTGTGTGTGTGTACATTTTATATTTTACAAGGGTTGATGCATTGGTTTGCTAGGGATTCCGTAACAACATATCAGAAACTGAGTGGCCTCAACAGAAATTTATTTTCTCACAATTCTGAAGTCTAGATGTTCAAGATGAAAATGTTGGCAGAGTTATTTTTTTAATGATGGTGAGAGAGAATCTATTCCATGCCTCTTTCTTATCTTCCAGCAGTTTGCTGGGGTCTTTGGGGTTACTTTGCTTATAGATACATCGCTCTGATCTCTGCTTTCATTTTCCCATGATGTTCTCCCTGTTTGCATGTTACTCTCTGTGTTCAAATTTCTTCTTTTTTATAAGAACAATAATCATATCAGATGAGAGCCCATACTAATGGCCTCATTTTAACTTGACTGCAGCTATAAAAACCCTATTTCCAAGTAAACCACATTCTGAAGTACCAGGGGTTAGGACCTCAACATATCTTTTTAAGGGGAAATAATTAAACTAATAATTAAAACTATTTGGTAAGCTTCATTAATAAGTGTGTCAAATTCATATATAAATGCATTAGCAAACGTTATTGGTGGCATTTAATAAGCACCTATGAATTGATTAAAGGAAAGCATAAATTACAGATGCTACACTGTTAGTTTAGAGGAGGCTTAAAAACCTAAAACTATAATACAGTCAAGCATTCGTTAACACCAGAGGTTATTGTAGGATAACATTTAAAGTAAGTTTTAGAATGCTAATATCTGCATTTATTAATTCCAAAGATTTTCAGTGACAGTATGCATTGTGATATTTCATGATGATGGATCTACTATGTGGCATTTCAAATTGATTCTGGAGCACTTGGTTTGTCTTGTTTTCTGTGAAAAAGCTATCAAACTTGGAATAGCATACCACTGAACATGAACTAGAAACACTTACATAGATTATACATGTTAAAAGCAATTCTTAGCACTACATGGGTAATAACATTGATGAATATATAATTTAATATGGGCCTAGATAGGCTAATAGTATTTGAATAGTAGAGATTGCCTAAAAATCATGATTATTCTAAATTTTCTTTAGTTATCCCTATCATAGTAACAATTCTAAAAATTATTGTACATACTACTATGAGAAGGAGAATCTTCCCCAGTCATACTTTTTTTTTTTTTTTTTGAGAGGAAATCTCGCTTTGTCATCCATGCTGGAGGGCAGTGGTTTGATGATCTTAGCTCACTGTAGCTTCTGCTTGTCTGGTTCCAGCGATTCTCCTGCCTCAGCCTCCCAGATAGCTGGGATTACAGGCATGCACCGCCACGCCCAGGTAATTTTTGGATTTTCAGTAGACATGGGGTTTCACCATGTTGGCCAGGCTGGTCTTAGACTCCTGACCTCAGGTGATCCGCCTGCCTCAGCCTCCCAAAGAGCTAGGATTAAAGGCATGAGCCACTGCGCCCAGCCCATACTTCTTATTATTACATTTCTTTAGCCATTAGGGAGCACTAGTTCCTTTCTCTTAGCATCATTTTTCACAAAGTATCACATATATGAGATAAGAAAATGACCAATTAAATTCTGTTATAATGTCATTCATGTGGGAAGAAGCAGAATATCATCAAAAACAAAAAGTAACCGAGAAATTTGGATTCCACTGAGTGTTTTAGTATAATACAATTTTGAAAAAAATCTAATCTAGTGAACACAGCATGCCCTCAATTTCTAGGGAATTTTCAGAATATACTTATACTTGTTGGATAAGTAAGAATGTGAGAGATCCATATTTTATAGCTGAAACCGTATATATATTTTAATAAAAATATTTAAAGGTGGTTAGAGCTACATTTATTATTCCATATTATTAAAAATTTTATATTATTGGCAATCAAGATGACATCTCAAATTTGAGTATGTAAAACAATTTAAGGGATAGTATGCATTACATTTAACAACTTTAAAATAATATTTTTCTTTTGTATCATTATAAAACAAATTCCTTGAAGAAAGTTTAGAACATTGAAAAAATTGGAAAAAAAAAAGAAAACTCTTGATACTTCTTGCTTGTATAATCACTTTTATCATTAAGTGTATTTCCAATATTTTTCTTCTTAATATCTTTTATATGGAGAATTTTATGTTAGAATTAGTATGTTTAAAGCTTCTAGCAATGTTAAAAATAGCTTTTGTATTCATAAAATACCTTTGAAATATAGTGTGAGAAACTTGGTTCATAATACTTCTCTTTCTGCATAATTTTTCTAAAAATAATATTTTAATAAATATGTGTACCATATTGAAAAGTAATACTATCAAATATGTCTCTGCTATTTATATTTTTAAAATGTATGTTGCGATATTGTCAATTAAGTATAAATAGAATTTTCTACAGAGTTTTTCTTAATCCAACAACTAATAAAATTCTAATTCTGGGCTATTACTTAACAAATAAGAAATACAGTATGCTATGTATAGAATATGGAATAATCAGTTTTTGGGCAAGCACAACAGCAACTTAGACAGTATCATAAATATTTTTAGATATAAAATATGTAAATTAAACTTGATAATGTAAAAATATTTCTGGCCAATATTTTTTTTAAGTGTGATTGCTCTACTAGCAAGGGAATAAAATCACTGCCAGTAAATGACAAGTGTCAAAAACCACTGTGGCTTTTAAACACGTTTTTCTGATAATATTTGACTATATAATATTCTGATAATATTAGACTGATAATATATTCCAGTTACTTAATGGCAGTATAATGTAATACCATCCCGACTTTTTAGTACAGAAGTTTAGGTAATACCCTCTTTATTCTTCTACAGGGGAGGACTGGACTGGCTGGTTGATTGTGAAAGAATTTAAGTGACATCAGGTGGTCTTAGATTCAATGTTTTATTTGGAAATAGATATGCAAGAAAGCAAAAAACTCAGACCATGTATCCTGCTCAGACCATTTTCTTACAGCTCCTGACAATATCTCCTTACAGCAGACAGAATTACGTTCAATGAGTTACAATGCCATGCCTCTAGGAAAAGGATTTGAAAAAGAAAACCTCATGATATAGATGCCTACCACTTGCTTAGATACCCTCTCAAAGAAATTTGAAAAGCTATGTTCTCTTACACTCACTTAAAATCTGCATATTTTATCATAAGTTGAAATAATTCTATATAATGTAATTTGGATTTTTGAAAATGTTGACATTTACAAAATGTTGAAACACAACCTCTAAAAATCTGTGTTATAAAATTTATATAGTAGTTATTTGGCACCCAAAATTTTATAATAATTGTAAGTATATTTTATATATATCACCCTATCATACTTTTCTGAAATGAAAGTTATTTCAATTAAAATCATTTTTCAAATTTCCTGTAACTCAAGTAAACACGAAACATTCTGCATTATTGGTCATATTGATGGCAGTAGCAGCCTGTCTGGAGCAGCCACTGCTAAGATGACAGCTGCAGTGAGGGAGGCACAGCTGGGCCTGCGTGCTCCATTGAACTGGCAGGAGCTGGGAACAAGCAAATCACTTCCAAGTAGGAGCAGCAGGAGCCCCACCCTACGGAACACAACTGCTGCTGCCTGACAATGGCTGCAGACCCAGGCATCTCTTCATTCTTGAGAGCCCAGTAAATTCCCCTCCTCTGAAGCCTTTGAAGTGACTACTCCCACTGCCTGGCCCCTCCCTGCTCCTGGCATCTGCTGCGATTTTGGAGCAAAGCTATGGACAAGGCTGGGTGTTGTCACGACTCAGCTGGGTGTTTGCAGCTTGGGGGCAGTGCTGACATGCCAGCCCCAGCTGCCTTGCCCCCCTCCAGACTTTGGGCACTGACAAGCATAGGAGGGAGGCCAAGTGAAGTCTAGGGGAAGCACCACGTGGGCCTGCAGGCACCCCTTAGCACAAACAGCCTGGAGCCCTGGGCACAGTGGATGGCAGATTAATGGCCAGAAAGTGGTAGGTCCCCAGGGAAACCCACCTTCCAGAAAGGGAGCCTGAGCTCTTGGGGCCAGGCTGCCAGTTCCATGAATTGGAGTGAGCGCTTTTGATACTTTTTCCAGGACTGTTCATTGCTGCCTGTGGACCAATCAGCACACAATTCCTTCCCTCTGAAGCCCATAAAAATCCCTGGACTCAGCCTAATTTGGACAGTGGACAGGAAGACCTGTCTGCAGATAGAAGCTACCCACTGTGAGTCTCCTCTCTGCTGAGAGCTGAACTCTTGGGATGCCCTGCCCACAGAGAGGAGCTATCCACTGTAGATCTCCTCTCTGCTGAGAGCTGGACTCTCATCACAATGATTTGCCTGCAGAGAGGAGCTACCCATGTGGGTCTCCTCTGTCACTCAATACAGTGCTTCTTCACCTTGCTCAGCCTCTATTTGTCTGCATACTTCGTTCTTTCTGGATATGGGACAAGAACTCAGGACCTGCTGAATGGTGGGGCTGAAAAAGCTGTAACACAAACAGGACTGAAACATACCCTTTATTATGTTGCAAATAATGAGAGGACGAGAGGAGGGAAGGAGAGGAGCTGTAGCCATTTGGGTATCCCAGACTTAGGAGCTCCCTGAACCATGGTTGTGACACTCTTTTTTGGGCTCTGTGGTTCCTGACATCTCCAAGCGTCCAGATGCCACCACATTCACCTGTGCTAGACGTGGAAGGTGCTCATGGTAAACATGGGCCAGACACAGTATCCAAGGGAGTCGGCACTCATGACAGTGCCCGAAGCTGCCTGACTCACCGCAGCTGTGTGCCTGGCTGTGTGCAGTGGACGGATCACATGCTTGTTCACTCACACATACCACCTGTCACTGTGCATGATTATTCTGATACCAAAACTAGTAGAGACACAAAGAAAACAGAAAATTTCAGGCCAATATCCATGATGAACATTGATGCAAAATCCTCAACAAAATACTGGCAAACCAAATCCAATAGCACATCAAAAAGCTTATCCATCACGATCAAGTTGGGTTCCTCCCTGGGATTCAAGGTTGGTTCAACATATGCAAATCTATAAACATAATCCATCACATAAACAGAAACAAAGACAAAAATCACATGATCATCTCAATAGATGCAGAGAAAGCCTTTGACAAAATTCAACAGCGCTTTATGCTAAAAACTCTCAATAAACTAGGTATAAATGGATTGTATCTCAAAATAATAAGAGCTATTTATGACAAACCCACAGCCAATATCATATTGAATGGGTAAAAGCTGGAAGCATTCCCTTTGAAATCTGGCACAAGACAAGTATGCCCTCTCTCACCATTCCTATTCAACATAGTGTTGAAAGTTCTGGCGAGGGCATTCAGGCAAAAAAAGGAAATAAAGAGTATTCAATTAGAAAAACAGAAAGTCAAATTGGCTCTATTTGCAGATGACATGATTGTATATTTAGAAGACCCCATCATCTCTGCCCAAAATCTTAAATTCATAACCAACATTAGCAAAGTCTCAGGATACAAAATCAATGTGCAATAATCACAAGCATTCCTATACACCAATAACAAACAGAGAGCCAAATCATGAGTGAACTTCCATTCACAACTGCTACAAAGAGAATAAAATACCTAGAAATACAACTGACAAGGGATGTGAAGGACTTCTTCAAGGAGAACTACAAACCACTGCTCAAGGAAATAAGGGAGGATGCAGACAGGCGGAAAAACATTCCATGCTCATGGTTAGGAAGAATCAATATCATGAATATGGCCATACTGCCTAAAGTAATTTATAGATTCAATGCTATCCCCATCAAGCTACCATTGACTTGTTTCACAGAATTGGAAAAATCCATCTTAAATTTCATATGGGATGAAAAGAGAGCCCTCACAGCCAGGTCAATTCTAAGCAAAAAGATCAAAGCTGAAGGCATCAGGCTACGACTTCAAACAATCCTACAAGGCTACAGTAATCAAAACAGCATGGTATTTGTACCAAAACAGAGATATAGACCAATGGAACAGAACAGAGGCCTTGGAAGTAATGCCACACATCTACAACCATCTGATCTTTGACAAATCTGACAAAAACAAGCAGTGGGGAAAGGATTCCATTCCGTGTTTAATAAATAGTGTTGCAAAAATGGGCCAGCTTTATGCTTAATACTAAAACTGGAACCTTTTCTTACACCTTATACAAAAATTAACTCCACGTGGATTAAGGATTTAAACGTAAGACCTAACACCATAAAACCCCTAGAAGAAAACCTAGGCAATATCACTCAGGAGATTGGCATAGGCAAGGACTTCATGACTAAAACACCAAAAAGCAATGGCAACAAAAGCCAAAATAGATGCATGGGATCTAATTAAACTCAAGAGCTTCTGCACAGCAAAAGAAACTATCATTAGAATGAACTGGCAACCAAAAGAATAGGAAAAGATATGGAGAAATAGAAATGCTTTTACACTGTTGGTGAGAGTGTAAATTATTTCAACCGTTGTTGAAGACAGTGTGGTGATTCCTCAAAGATCTAGAATTAGAAATACCATTTAAGCAGCAATCCTATTACTGCATATATACCCAAAGGATGCTAAAACATTCAGTTATAAAGACACATGCACACATATGTTTATTGTGGCACTGTTTTCAATAGCAAAGACTTGGAACCAACCCAAATGCCTATCAAGCATAGATTGGATAAAGAAACTGTGGCACATATATACCATGAAATACTATGCAGCAATAAAAAAGATGAGTTCCTGTCCTTCACAGGGGCATGAATGAAACTGCAAACTGTCATTCTCAGCAAAGTAACACAAGAACAGAAAACCAAACACTGCATGTTCTCACTTGTAAGTGGGTGTTAAACAATGAGAACACATGGACACAGGGAGGGAATATCACACACCAGGGCCTGTCCTGGGGCAGTGGGGCATGTAGGGTACAGATAGCAGGGGATGGGTGGATTGGGGAGGGATAACATTAGGAGAAATATCTAATGTAAATGGGGGAGGGAAGGATGCAGCAAACCACCATGGCACGTGTATACCCATGTAACAAACCTGCACATTCTGCACATGTACCCCAGAACTTAAAGTATAATAAAAACAAAAGAAAAGACGTGATACTTTTTTTTATAAATATATAAATACATATATCAAAATATAAATACATGTATAAATTCATTTAAATATATATACCATACATATTGGATTCATACACAAAGACAGAAATATTTAATCTCCTAAAACATAAAGGGAAAGACTAGAGATATTTTCACTAAGGTCGGGAAGACAGGCAAGAATGCACATTTTATTTTGCTACTGTCTAATATAGTACTGGAGCTATTAGCCAATGCCATTAGATGAGAGTATTCAAGTTAAGGCATACAAATTGGTATCAAGGGAGTAAAACTGTTTTTATGCATGGTATTATGACAGCATACCTAGAAATACATAAAACACTAATGACAGAACTAATTCAATCAATAAAATAATTCATTGTATAGCAAGATATAAAGTCAGTACATAAAAATCAATAGCCGTCTTATACTAAGACAATAATAAACAATCAGAATAGGCTATAATAGGCTATAATAAACAATCAGAATACAAAGTAGTAGAGGAAAAAAACATTTAAAACAGCAACCACACAAAATAAATACTTAAACTTTAATTTTAAAATGTGCAAAGTTCATAGAGAAAATTTTTTAAATCTTTTAAAATATTAAATAATATATTTGTATATATTTTAAATATATTTAAATATAAATAAATTTAAAATACATTCTTATGTAGTTAAATATATAGGTTATATATGTATTTGTGTGAATATATTTATAGAGAGAGAGAGACGGAGACAGAGACATGGAGAAGATAAAAGCTGTTTCACATTGTTTGACAAGATAACTCAACATTACAAAGATGTCAGTACTCTTTAATTTATAAATGAAATCTTATTCCAATAAGGACAACTCCCAATTTTTTATAGAGTTAGAAGAACTGATTCTTAAGTTCCTATGGTAGGCAAACATGTAAGAATAACCAAGGAACCATTTAGAGCAGAAGAGAGGTGGTTACTAAACTACCATAGAGATTAGTGCTGTCAGACTTTAAAATATACTAAGCTTCTATAATTAAAAGAATGTAGCTCTGGCATATGAGTAGACAAACCAGTGGGAACAAAATAGATTACCCAGAAATAGATCCAAGTACATGATGTCAGAAAATATGCAAGCCAAAAGATGATGGAGAGACAACTTTAAAATGGACATTAAAATATCTGTTACTACAAAAGTACTTGAAAAGCAAAAGACTAGAATAAAAATGTTATGCAAATATTCATCCAAAGAAACTGGAATAATGTTTTTATATAAGACCATTTAAATGTCAGAAAAGAAATGTTACCAGAATAAAGTAGGTCTTAATACCAATAATTATTTCAGTTTATCAATGGGGACATAACAATCTTAAATATTTAGAGAAATATGAGTTTCAGTGAATAATGCAAAATTTTATAGAATACAGAGGTGAGAGGGAGAGATAGTGAGGAGAGAGAGAACTGTAGAAATCTACAGTTCCATTGGATTTTTGCTCCACTGCTATCTCAAAACTATTAAATAGAAAATTAGTAAGGACATTTTAAAGAGCATTATCAACTAACTTAAACTAACAGATATTTAGAGAATACTCACATGAAAATAACAAGACATAGCATTATTTTCAGTGGTATATAGATTATTTTACAAAACAGATAAAATTTCATGCCACATGAAGCATCGTTAAATTTCAAAAAGCACCCATAAATTGGAAAATACCATTGATATTCTCTGGCCACACTGAAAATCAGTACAGAAAACTCTCTAAAAATTGTCCCTATTAATAAACATTCTCTATTAATTGATGAGTAAGAAGAAATCACACAAAAATAGAAAAGTATTGAACTAAAAAATAAAACATAACATGTTAAAATTTAAGAAATGTCTTTCAACCCAGGCTTACAGAAATTCTATCAAAATGCCTATGTTGGAAAAATCACAAAAGTTCACTGTTCAAATGACAGTTAAACTAAAAGCTCGGATGTTGCCACCACATGATATCCAAAATTCAAAAGAAATCATTTTCAACATGATAAAGGCATCTTTGTATAACTTACACTCAGCACTATGTATAACAATAAAAAACTGTATGTTTTTAATAAGATCAGAAACAACATCAGAAAGCATTTTCTCACTACTTATACTTGAGTTAGAAAGGTACTAGCCAGTACAGTAGGCAAGAAATACAAGGCATACAGATTACAGCAGACATAGAATTGTCTTTGTTTGCCAACAGCATCATCATCTATGCAGAAAGCCCTAAAGAACTTTTAAAAACTGTGATAATTTATAAGTGAGTTTAGCTAGGTTGCTGGATGCATGGTCAATATGCGAATGTTGGTATATTTTCATTTCTAAAAATGAATACTTGGAAACTGAAATTTTAAGAAAGACCACTTATAAGAGCATACAATACTGTGTATTTAGGAATGGACATAAGGAAATGTGAGTGTGACCTTTACACCAAAGACTATTAAATACTGCTTCGAGAAATTACAGAGGACACAAATAAAGGGAGAGAAATATCATGCTCATGGATCAGGAGTCCCCAATATTGTTAAGATGTCAAAACTTAATCTGCAGTTAAAATGCAATCTCAATGAAAACCCCAACAGGCTATTTTTTTTTTTTTACTATAAAACTGACAAACTGCTTTTAAAATTTTTATGGAAATACAGAGAATCTAAGAGAGCCAAAACAACTTTGAAAAGTAGCAAAGGTAGATAATTCATACTGTATGACTTCAAGACTTAAAATAAAACCACAATAATTCAGAGTGTGTTGTTGTAGTAGGATGGAAAAATAAATCACTGGAATATATTAGAGTTCAAAAATAGACCAAGACATATATGGTCAACTGATTTTTTAAAAAGGTGCCAACCTAATTCAATTGATGAAAGATAGTCTTTTCAACAAATGGTGAAACAATTAGATACCCATATACAAACTAACAAAAATGTGTCCTTAGACTTATTACTCAAATAAAAAACTCACTGGAAGTGGATTATAAACCTAAAGCAAAGACTAAAAGCATAGAACTAAAATAAAATATAGGAAAATTATTTGTCATCTTGAATTAAGCATAGACGTTTTTAAAATAAGTCACACCGTGACAAAAAGAAAGCATATTATAAGCATAAACCATGAATTTTTTTAAATAGCAAATTTGACTTCAGTGAGGTTATTAGAAAGTTTTTCAAAATATACCATTAGGGATCTAAAAGAAAGGCCACTGGGAAAAAAAATTGCAATTTATATGTTTGATAAAGGATATGAATCCAAGATACATAAAGCAATAAGAGCTCTTATAACTCAATAAGAGCTCTTATAACTCAATAAAAGCAAGAAGATCATAAGCGAAAGATTTCAATCAGTTTGTTACCCAGTAAGATGTAGATATAGAAATGTCAAATAATAAGGGGCTCAGCTGCATTGGACATTAGGAAAGCAGAGGATAGGGCAAATCCTAGGCCTCCTCAGGGTCAGCTGCAGATGTTTCTCATAGACTATCGCCAATCTCCACCTTACAATGCTACGGGAATGGAGTCAGTTTGGACTATGGCTTTTTAAAATAAACACTTTAGACAATAAAAATCAAAAAGAGAAATGTAACAAATTCCTTTAAATCCAGTTTGTGATTATATGTTACGTTTAAGTAATGTAACGTATTATCTTCATCCAATATAATGGAAAGTTTTCTAAGGGAAAACTAAATTTAAAATTCTATAGCTCTATAAACTCTAGTTTGGTTTCCAGATTGCTCAGTCTTCAGAAAACACTAGGGCAAGACCTACTACATCTTCTATAAGTGAAGCAAGTTTTGGTTTCATTAATAAAGTTATTATACACTGTGATTAACTTTAGTCAATAAAAGGTATGTAGGTAGTTTAGTTAGTTCATGCTTACTTACTAGTAATGTCCAGATTCTGAATCATCTATTGTAAGCACTTTTAGATGTAAAATAAATACACCTTTATATTTTAAGCTCACACCTGTATAGGAAACCTTCCCAGAAGAATGAAAAACAAAATTAAAAACAGGTTCCTTTCACTGCTTGGTGTTCACATGCAGTACTGTGTATTTTCTCTTTGACTTCACCATTAAATGCCCAATGTATAAAAATTCAGTACGTAATCTCCTTATTTCATGGTTCAGGTGGTATTTTAAGGTGTTTATAATAGACAATTGTCCAGGAGTAACTGCAGGGAATTAGTTCAAGAACCCCTGCTGCCAACCTGTGGTTATCAAAGGATGCTCAAGTCCTTATATAAAATGAAATAGTATTTGCGTATAACCATTACACACCCTCTCATATACTTTAAACTATAGATGACTTATAATTCCTAATATAATATAAAACCTATGTAGTGTTTATACTATATTGTTTTATTTGTGTTATTTTTATTTTTTAAAATACTTCCATCAATGATTGGTTAAATTCACAGATGTAGAATATAAGAAGTACAACCATGAATATGAAAGACCTAATTAAAGTTGTCTTTGTAAATAATTTTATTTTTCTTAGGAAACTACAATTACTTGATTTACTAACAGCACCTTTTTAAAAATATTTTAACACAGTAATTTTTTCATGAATGTTGTGACGAGATAAAAGAGTTAAACTATAATGTTAAAATACAATTAAATTTACTATTTTTCTAGAGAAACAGACCCTAAAAATGGGGAAATGATTCCTTATATCTGTGATGTTTTATGCATCGTACTATCTCCTAAATTCCTTATAATGGCTGAAATGTGTTTATTCTTGAAGATCTGTTATTCTACATGAATTAACCATAAAAGTACTATTTTAACTAGGCAGGGAGAATTGTACTATTTAAGTACATTCCTAAACTCTAAAGAGCACATGATATTTATATTCTAATGTTCTAATAAAAGTTTAATTTCTAAAATTTTAAATACAAAGCATTTTAATTGTCTCATAAATCTAATGCACACATACATGTAACAATATTCTCCTTTAGAAATCTACTTTAAAAATGTTAATAAGGGTATATAAAGATAAAAAGTTTGATGCAGTGTTTTGTACAGAGTAATGATATTAGAACGTTTTTTGTACTTATTTTTTAAAAATAAAGGGAAAAGAAGGTAACAAGAAAGGCCTTTACTTGGAGCCAGTTTCAATTAGGCGCCGTAGCTGCTTAGAGTCTGGTGCTAATGAGGTCAAGGCACAGCGTCTAATCCTCACATGGGCCAATTAACATTGTTCTGCTCCAGCTCTCAGACTAGGTAGTTTGCAAAGTGTCCCACTCACAAAAAGGAAGCCAAGTAATAAAGTGCTGGAGGATCACTGAAATCTAGAAAAATCTCAGTTGAATAACATTCAGGCAACATCTCTGCCCCACTGTAGCTCTATTATGTTTCAGTTAAACTGGTCACTCTTGGGTCCAAATTACACTCTGTGTGTGATTTCCAGCCTTTGTGAACCTTTTTTTCTTTAATCCTCTGTGTTGTTCATATTTTTACAAATTAAAATTCTTCTCATCCCTTAAATCTTAAGACATTTTGCACCTCTTTTACAAACCATTGACACTTCATTCTCTCATATTAAAATATTGTAATCATGAGATATTGGTCTTATATTTCACACATATGTATGAGATAAAAATCCGCTAGAAAAAAAAAAGGCTTAAATTAGATATCTTGTGCTACTATTCAACTTTATGTCTCAGTGTGTCTTGAAAATAATATATTTCTATAAATATTTGCTGAAAAAATGTATAAAGAGATAGTAGAAAAGTGAAAGAATGAAGGTAGTTCCAAAGTTGCAATTAATTACCTAGCCTTTAATCCAGAACATGCACAGCACTTCACAGTTTATGTTTTTGTTACTAAAGAATAGTCTTTATACACAATAACTGCATATTGTGAATGTTTTAAAATAAAGTTTAAATTTAATCATGGTTAGGATTATTTTGTTTTTGTTTTTGACAGCATCTGGCTCTGTCATCTAGGCTGAAATGCAGTGGTGCAACTCTAGCCTCAACCTCCTGTACTCAAGTGATCCTCCCACTTCAGCCTCCTGAGTAGCTGGGACTACAGACACATGCCACCACGCATGGCTAACTTTCTTTTTTTTTTTTTTTTTCTTTCTTTCTTTTTTTTTTTTGCTTTTTGTAGAGACAGGTATCTCAATATATTTCCCAGGCTAGAGCAATCCTTTTGCCTTGGTTTTTTAAAGCTCTTGGATTACAGGTGTGAGACAACCTCGCCCAGCCAGTATTTTCACTTTTATTAAAAATTTTATTACATACAAATTAGGATTACATTAGCTTCAACTAACATCTGACTTTCTCCTTAAAAATGATTATAGTATTGTTTGGAAGGATATCAGGCTCAGAGAAGCAATGAGAAAAAGGAAAAGCAGATTTAGAAACTAGCCTTTAATTAAATAAAGCAACTTCAGAGGAGCAAAAGTTGAAAGTCACAAAACCATCTTTTATCTGGAATAGTCTGGCCAGGAAGCATACATATTGTAAAAACTACCTTTGCTGTTGCTTTAATACAATTAAATAGCTATGAGTTACATACTCAAGATTTAAATTTCTGAGTAGCGGAGTTCTAGTGAAGGAGCCTTAGCTTTCAGGAGATGGAAAGAGGAAAAATCTAGGTTTGTATTTCCCATAGGGTATGCATCACAAGTGTCTGCTGAGCCCCTGAAATGTGATTGGTCCTAACTGAGATGAGCTGTAAGTAAAATACACTGGGTTTTAAAGACTTAGTAAAAATTTCAAGAAAGAAAAATATCTCAATATTTTCATATTGCTTATATGTTGAAACTGGTTAAGTAAACTGTATTAACAGATGTAGCTTTAGTGGTAGGGCGCAGTGGCTCATGCCTGTAATCCTAGCACTTTGGGAGGCCGCAGCAGATGGATCACCTGAGGTCAGTGGTCAGCCTGGCCAATGTGGTGAAACTCCGTCTCTACTAAAAATACAAAAAATAGCCAGCGTGGTGGCAGGCGCCTATAATCCCAGCTACTCAGGAGGCAGAGGCAGGAGAATCACTTGAACCCAGGAGGCAGAGGTTGCAGTGAGCCGAGACTGTGCCATTAGACTCCAGCTTGGGTGAAAGAGCGAAATTGTCTCAAAAATAAATAAATAAATACATAATATAACCTAATTATAAAAGTTTTTTTTTTAATTGTGACCACTAGTACTAACAAACTAATAGTGAATATTTGATATCATTAGGATCTATCATGGAATGGGTACCACACATTCACAAAGAACTTTATATTTTGACTTTTGATTTTTTCCAAGTGAGTCAATACATAGCAACACAGAAATCTACTACTATTAAGACAGAAACATAAAGATGCTCATTATCCTTTAATGTTTATCTTATTATCAGGTTTCAGTGTCTATTTTTAAAAATCTTGTGGATGCAAAAATTGTACTCCATTATATTTGCTTAATGTATGTATTTCAAGAGATGCATTTAAAATAAAAGATACATGTTTACATATTTACTTCTGTGAAGTTCTACCTTAACTTTCAGTTTTCTGTGAAAAAAAAAATCAATACTGTGAATGTTCAATATTTTGTATTAAAAACAGATGAATTCAAGTCCTCTCTGTATGTATTTTTCCTATTTCTTCTTTAGTATTCATTAGGATTTCAAGTAATTCTTTTAATTGCCTCTTTACTGTATAATGCCATCTGGTAATAATGTCATAAATATAAATATTTTATTTTAAATATTTTATGAGATTTTGAAGATATCTTAGTTTTATCACCCACATTTCTGCAAAATTAGATATCTTAGTTTTATTGCCAACCTCTCTGCTGGATACACAAAATATTCTCAGTTAATATGCACTAAATTGGACTACACGTCAAAAAGAAAAAGTGGAAGCTACTAGTAAAAAATTTTAAAAGGAAAGACAAGAAAAGTCTAAGAATTTTATTCCGAAACACTTCTAGGGATGAAAGCAAATCCTATGTTTAAGATTTGGAAGCTGTCTATTTTGTTATAACAAAATGCTTTATATTTAGAATATATCATCAAGGTGAAACTGTTGTGTGAGATTTGTATGAATGGTAATATGTCACTTTAATAAAATGTTTATTTATTCCCGAATACACTGGAACCTGTTTATAAAGCTCAGTTCTGGAAATAGGATTAACATATACTTCAGTTTAAATATAAGATGACCAAAGATTTCTATATATGGCTTTATTTTATATATACATAATATAGAAATTTATATAAAAAACATAAAGGATATATAGAAAATGTAGAATTTATATACAAAATATTTTAGAATTATTGTTTAGTTTTCAGTTTGAATGGATATATGCAAATCTCTGTTAGCTTTTATTAAATCTTTAAAATGATTTTGTGTTTCAATCAAACATAGTATAATTGCCTTTTGCATTTTCTTTATTTTCTGTTCTTTTATTTGTATGTTACTTTGGTATTATAGTTATATAATTATGTGCATTCAGTTTACAAATACAATAACTCTATAGGACAATTTTTAGAGAAAAATGTGGCTGAATCTTCGTTACATAAAGATAGCTAGAGGCCAGGCATGGTGGCTCGCACCTGTAATCCTAACGCTGAGAAGCTGAGGCAGGCAGATTGCTTGAGCCCAGAAATTCGAGGCCAGCCTGGGCAAAATGGTGAGACCTCGTCTCTACAAAAATTCTTAAAATAGTAATTTTCAAAAAAATAATATGCAAAATAAAGTCTGTTAGAGACAATATACCTATTTATTTATAATGTACTCCAGATTTCTTTCTAAGACAAATGATATAGTTAAAAGGAGATGTCTAGAAATGAAAGATCTTGAGATACATTGAGGAAAATATATATCCCAAAATACTGTAGATATCTCACTTAAAAGGTAAATTTGGCATTGAGTTTGTGTCTTTCAAGCCAGGAAAACTAATGGAAATTACAATTTAATTAACTGATAGAACAGAAGTATAGAATCACTTCTGATTTAAAAATATTTGTGTTTCTTTAAGAAATTAAGAAATAGCTGTATTTTTATTAAAAGAAAAGCATTTTTTTTAAAAAAAACTCAAATAATACATAAAGTTTAAAAAAATAGGGTAAAATTCTTTCACAAAGTAACGACTGATATTACTTTTGTTTCCATATTTCTAACCTTCTCTGCATATTCATACATGCATATAATATTTATTTAAAGAGCTATAAGCATGCTAATTTCTTCACATTCTTATGGTATATGTTACTGTCATACTATATATTACAAAGTATTTTGTTACTTAAAATTATGTGTAAGTGCAATGCATATCAATATGTATACTTCATATGTCAGATAATACTAAACATTATATTTATAAATATTAGTGTTAATATTCATATATGAGAGAGAAATATAGTCTATCTTATTTATCATATATTATTATCATATGATAAAATATATGCAAAATTCCTCATAATCATTCTCTCACCATCTATAATTTCATATTCATATATCTGATGTCATCATTCTGTGATATCCTTAAATAATTTTTTTCCATGTTTTTACAAAATAATTATTGTTTGTATACTTCTGTTTATAAACTAAAATTATTGACCAAGTGTAGTGGCTCATGCCTATAATCACAGGACTTTAGTAGGTGGGCGGATCACTTGAGGTCAGGAGTTCAAGATTAGCCTGGTCAACATGGTTAAACCCCATCTCTATTACAAAATACAATAATATTAGCTGGGCATTGTGGCACATGCCTGTAATCCCAGCTACTCAGAAGGTTTAGGGAGGAGAATGCTTGGTTGGACCCAGATGGCGAAGGTTGCAGTGAACTGAGATTGTGCCACTGCACTCCAGCCTGGGCGAAAGAGCCAGACTCCAGCTCAAAACAAAACAAAACAAAACACACACACACAATCAATAAATACAAGTATTAAAATAGTTTATATGCTCAAATTTACTCTTTGAATGTAGATGTACTAACAACACTACATAATATATTAATTTATACTTCATTTGGTTGTCTTGGTAATTCACCTTTCAGGATTGGTTGTTTTTTGCCCCCATAACTCTTCTCCAGTAGCATTTTTTAAATGTATTTTTTATTATTTTTAATTTTTTGTTTTTTTGAAATTTTTGTAGGTACACAATAGTAGTATGTATTTATGGGGTAGATGAGATATTTTGATATAGGCATGCAATGTGAAATAAACACATCATGGAGAATGGGGTATCCATGCCCTCAAGCATTTATCCTTTCAGTTACAAACAATTTAATTACACTTTTTAAGTTACATAAAAATATACAATTAGGTTATTATTGACTGTAGTCACTCTATTCTGCTATCAAATACTGGGTCTTATTTATTTTTTCTACATTATTGTACCCGTTAACCATCCCCACCTCCACAATAACTCCTCACTACCATTGCTGGCTTCTGGTAACTATCTGTCTACTCTTTATGACCACAAGTTTATGTTTTGATTTTTAGATCATACAAGTAAATGAGAACATGTGATGTTTGCCTTTCTGTGCCTGGCTTATTTCACTTAACATGTTGATCTCCAGTTCCATTCATATTGTTTCAAATGATGATATCATTATTTTTAATAGTTGAATAAATACTCCATTGTGTATATATACAACATTTCCTTTCCACTCTTCTGTTATGGATACTTTGGTTGCTTCTAAATCTTAGCTATTGTAAATAGTGATACAAAAAACCTAGGAGTGCAGATCTCTCTTTGATATACTGATTTTTTTTCTTTTGGATACATACCCAGCAGTGGGACTGCTGGATCATACAGTTACTCTTAGTTTTATGAGGAACTTCCAAACTGTTCTCCACAGTGGTTGTACTAGTTTACATTTCTACCCACAGAGTATGAGAATTCCTTTTATCCACATCCTCACCAGCGTGTGTTATTGCCTGCCTGTTGGATAAAAGCCATTTAACTGAGATAAGATGATATTTCACTGTAGTTTAAATTTATATTTCTCTGATGATCACTAATGTTGAGCACCTTTTCATATGCCTGTTTGCCATTTGTATTTCTTCTTTTGAGAAATGGCTATACAAATCTTTTGCCCATCTTTTGATTGAGTTATTAGGCTTTTTCCTACAGAGTTGTTTGAGCTCCTCATGTATTCTGGTTATTAATCCCTCATCAGATGAGTAGTTTGCAGATATTTTCTCACGTCTGTTGAGTTGTAGTTGTTTCTTGACTTTGTTGATTGTTTTCTTTGCTGTTCAGAAACTTTATAACTTGATGTGATCCTTTTGTTCATTTTTTGTTTTGGTTGCCTGTGCTTCTTGGCTATTTCTCAAAAAAATTTTGCCCAGGCCAATGTCCTGGAGTTGTTGCATATGAAGAATGCCATTGTTATTTTGATAGGTATTACATTGAATCTGTAGATTGCTTGCGGTAGTATGGACATTTTACTAATATTTACTTTTTCTAATCCATGAATATAAAATATTTTCCATTTTTTTGTGCACTCTTCAATTTATTTCATCAGTGATTTATAGTTTTCATTATAGAGATCTTTTGCTTTTGTTAGGTTAATTCCTGGGAATTTAATTTTATGTGTGGCTATTTTAAATGAGATTACTTTTTAAATTTCTATTTCACATTATTCATTGTTGGCATGTAGACATGCTACTGATTTTTGTATGTTGATTTTGTATTGTTCAACTTTACTAAATATATTTATCAGTTCTAGTAGTTTTCTTGTGGATGCATTAGGTTTTTCCAAATATAAGACTATATCATCCTCAAACAAGGATAATTTAACTTCTTCCTTTCCAATATGTATGGCCTTTATATCCTTCTCTTTTCTGATTGCTACAGTTAGAATATCTAGCACTATGTTCAATAATGGTGCTGACAATGAGCATCTTTGTAGTATTCCAGATCTTATAGAAAAGTCTTTAAGGTTTTCCCCATTCAGCATGATAGTAACTGTGGGTCTGTCATATAATGGCTTTTGCTATGTTGAGGTGAGTTTCTTCTGTACTCAGAGGTTTGAGGGTTTTTATTGTGAAGGGATGTTAAATTTTGGCAAATGCTTTTCCAGCATCAATTGTATTGATCATATGGTTTTTATCCTTCATTCTCTTGATATGACATATTATATTGATTCATTTGCATATGTTGAACCATCCTTACATCCAAGGGATAAATCCCATTTGGTCATGATGAATGATTTTTTTAATGTATTATTGAATTTAGTTTTCTAGTATTTTGTTGAGAATTTTTGCATCAATATTTACCAGAGATATGGGCCTGTAGTTTTCTTTTATTGATGAGTCTTTGTTTGGTTTTGGTATTGGTAATACTGGCCTCATAGAATAAGTTTGGAAGTATTCCCTCCTCATTTATTTTTTGCAATAGTTTGAGTAGGATTGGTATTAGGTCTTCTTTAAATGTTTGTTAAAATTCAACAGTCAAGTCATTATATTCTGGGCTTTTCATTACTGAAAGACATTTTTTTATGGCTTCTATCTAATTACTTGTTATTGGTCTGTTCCGGTTTTGGATTTCTTCCTGGTTCAATCTTGGTAGGTTGTACGTATCTAGGAATTTTTCAATTTTTAAGCACCTATAGCTATAAACTTTCCTCTTAGTACTGCTTTGCTGTATTTCATAGGTCTTGGTATGTTGCACTTCCAATTTTATTTGTTTCAATATTTTTTTCAATTTTCTTCTTAATTTCTTTATGCACCCACTGGTCATTCAGGAACACATTGTTTAACTTCTATGTATTTGCATAGTTTCCTAACTTCCTTTTGTTATTATTTTCCAGTTTTATTTCATTGTGGTCAGAGAAGATGTCTGATATTATTTTAATTTTTTTGAATGTTTTAATGCTTGTTTTGTGACCTAACATATTATCTATCCCTGATAATAATTCACATACTGAGGAAAGAACTGTGTATTCTGCAACTCTGATGAAATGTTCTGTACATATCAGTTAGATCCATTAGGTCTATAGTGCAGATTATGTCTGATGTTTCTTTGTTGATCTTCTTTCTGGAAGAACTGTCCAAAGCTGAAAGTGGAGTGCTGGTGTTACCAGCTATTTTTATATTGGGGCCTATCTCTCTCTTTAGTTTTATCTATAATTCCTTTATACATTTGGGTGCTCCAGTATCAGGTGCACATATATTTCACTGTTGTAGCCTCTTGCTGAATTGACCCCTTTATTATTGTATAGTGACCTTCTTTGTCTTTTGATTTTGATGTCTTTTGATTTGATTGGAGAGTTTAGTTCATTTACATTCAATGTTATTATTGATAAGTAAGGACTTAACTCCTGCCATTTTGTTATTTTTTTTTCTGGTGATTTTGTGGTCTTCTTTCTTTCATTCCTCCTGTCTTCCTCTATGAAGATGATTTTCTCTGATGATATGATTTAGTTTCTTGCTTTTTATTTTTATGTTTCCATTGTATGCTTTTTGGTTTGAGGTTGCCATGAGGCTTGCAAATATTATCTACAATCCATTAATTTAACCTGATAACAACTCAATAATATTTGCACAAACACAAATAAAACTAATAAAAACTCACCTTACCTTTGTTCCCCCACTTTTTAAACTTTTATTGTTTGTATTTATATTTTATTGTACTCACTATCTCTTGAAAAGTTGCTGTAGTATTATTTTTGATTGATTCACTGTCTTTCTACTTAAGAGTAGTTTACAGAGCACAGTTATGGTGCTATAATAGTCTGTGATTTGCTGTGTACTTATTATTACCAGTAAGTCTTGTACCTTCAGGTGATTATTTCTTGCTCACTAATGTCATTTTCTTTCTGGTTGAATTACCCCCATTGGCATTTATTGTAGGATGGGTCTGCTATTGATTAAATCCCTCAGCTCTTGTAGGAGAGTCTTTATTTCTCCTTCAAATTTGAAGGATAATTTCACTGGATATCCTATTCTAGGTTTTTTTTTTCCTTTAGTGCTTTGAATATGTGATGCCACACTCTCCTGGCCTGTAAAATTTCCAATGATAAGTATGCTGCCAGCATATTGGAGCTCCGCGGTATGTTATTTGTTTCTTTTCTCTTGATCCTTTTAGGATCCTTTCTTTATCCGTGGCTTTAGAGGATTTGATCATCAAATGTCTTAAGGTAGACTTCTTTAGGTTAAATCTCCTTGGTGTTCTATAACCATCTCATGCTTGGGTATTGACATCTTTCTCTAGATTTAGCAAGTTCTCTGTTACTATCCCTCTGAACAACTTTCTACCCCTATTTCTTTCTCTACCTCCTCTTCAAGGCCAATAACTCGATTTGGCACTATGAAACTATTTTCTGAATCTTAATAGGCATGCTTCATTGTTTTCTATTCTTTTTTTCTCTTTTTCTCCTTTGACTGCATATTTTTAAACAGCCTGTATTCAAGTTCATTAATTCTTTCTTCTACTTGAGTCATTCAACTATTTTAGAGACTGTGATGCATTCTTCAGTATGTCAATTGCATTTTTCAAGTCCAGAATTTCTTTGATCCTTTTCAATTATTTCAATCTCTTTGTTAAATTTATTTGATAGAATTCTGAATTTATTCCCTGTGACATCTTGAATTTCTTAGAGTTTCCTCAACACAGCTATTTTGAATTATCTCTGTGAAAGGTCACATATCACTATTTCTCCAAGATTGTTCCCTGGTGCCTTATTCGGTTCATTCAGTGAGGTCATGTTTTCCTGAATAGTGTTGATGCTGTTAAGAGTAGATGTTATTTGGCGTCTGGGCATTGGAGAGTTTTTTTTTTGTAGTATTCACTGTCTGGGCATTGGAGAGTATTTTTTTGTAGTATTCACTGTCTGGGCTTTTTTGCAGACATTTTTCCTGAGAAGGCATTCCGGTTATTTGAAAAGACATGGGTATTGTGATATAAGCTGTTTCTGCTTGAGGGGACAACTCAAGCCCAGCAACACTGTGATTCCTGCAGACTTCTGGATTACCAGGCAAAGACACTTATTCCCTTTCCTTAGTTTATACAAAATGTGCAAAGTCCTTGTCTCTTTTCAGAGCCACCTAAAGCTAGGTATGGAGTGACACAAGCACCCCTGTGGCCACCAGCATATCTGTATTGGTTCATCAGACCTGAAGCCAGTGCAGTTCTGAGGCTCATCTAAGGCTTGATATAAGGACTGGCTATTGCTTATGTTTCAACAAGGCCCTAGGGCACTAAAAGCAGCAGATGGAAAAGCTAGCCAGGTCTGTCCTTTCCTTCAGGATGATGAGGTCCCCCAGGCTCTGGGTGAATCCAGAAGTGCCATTCAGAACTCAGGGATTAGATCCAAAAACCTTAGACACACACCTAATATTCCACTGTATTGCACCTGACTTGGCATTCAAACCACAAGACACTGCTTCCCACACTACATTCCCTTTTCAAATGCAGAGGAGCCTTGTCACATAGCCAACACTACCCGCTCCCCCACTCCCCGACAATGAAGACTATTCTTTTTTTCTTTTTTGAAATATATTTTATTGCACTTTAGTTTCTGGGATACATGTGCAGAATACGCAGGATTGTTGCATAAGTACATACATGGGAATGTAGTTTACAGCCTCTATCCCCTTCACCTGTATCTGGCATTTCTCCCCATGTTATCCCTCCCCAACTCCTTACCCCAAGCTGTCCCTCCCTAGTCCCCTGCCAATAGACCCCAGTGTGTGATGCTCCCCTCCCTGTGTCCATGTGTTCTCATTGTTCAACATCCACCTATGAGTGAGAACATGTGCTGTTTGATTTTCTGTTCTTGTGTCAGTTTGCTGAGAATTATGGTTTCCAGATTCATCCATGTCCCTGAAAAGGACACAAATTCATCCCTTTTGTGGCTGCATAGTACTCCATGGAGTATATGTGCCACATTTTCCTTGTCCAGTCTATCATCCATAGGCATTTGAGTTGGTTCCAGGTCTTTGCTATTGTAAACAGTGCTACAATGAACATATGTGTGCCTATGTCTTTATAATAGAATGATTTATAATCCTATGGATATATACCTAGTAATGGGATTACTGGGTCATATGGAATTTCTATTTCTAGGTCCTTGGGGAATCACCACACTGTCTTCCACAATGGTTGAATGAATTTACATTCCCACCAACAGTGGAAATCTCCAGAATTTTTAATGATTGTCATGATAACTGGTGTGAGATGGTATCTCAATGTGGTTTTGATTTGCATTTCTCTAATGACCAATGATGATGAGCATTTTGTCATATATTTGTGGGTCTCATACATGTCTTCTTTTGAAAAGTTTCTGTTCATATCCTTTATCCACTTGCGAATGGGCTTACTTGTTTTTCTCTTGTAAATCTATTTTCGTTCTTTGTAGATTCTGGATAGTAGCCTTTGTTAGATGGGTAGATTGCAAAAATGTTTTCCCATTCTGTTGGTTGCCAGGTTACTCTAATGGTTGTTTCTTTTGCTATGCAGAAGGTCTGGAGTTTAATTAGATCCCCTTTGTCTATTTTGGCTTTTGTTGCCAATGCTTTTGGTATTTTAGTCATGAAGACCTTGCCCATGCCTATGTCCTGAATGGTTTTGCCTCAGTTTTCTTCTAAAGTTTTTATGACATTAGGTCTTATATTTAAGTCTTTAATCCATCTGGAGTTAATTTTAGTGTAAAGTGTCAGGAAGGGGTCCAGTTTCAGCTTCCTGCACATGGCTAACCAGTTTTTCCAACACCATTTATTAAACAGGGAATCCCTTCCCCATAGCTTGTTTTTGTCAGGTTTGTCAAAGATCAGATGGTTGTAGATGTGTGGTGTTGCCTCTGAGGCCTCTGTTCTCTTTCATTGGTCTATATCTCTGTTTCGGTACCAGTACCATGCTGTTTTGATTACTGTAGGCTTGTAGTGTAATTTAAGTCAGGTAGTGTGATGCCTCCAGTTTTGTTCTTTTTGCTTAGGATCATTTTGGCTATGCAGGCTCTCTTTTGGTTCCATATGAAGTTTAAGGTGCTTTTTTTTTCCCAGTTTTGTGATGAGGGTCATACGTAGCTTGATGAGGATAGCATTGAATTTATAAATTGCTTTGGGCAGTATGGCCATTTTCACAATACTGATTCTTCCTAATCATGAGCATGGAATGTTTGTCCATCTGTTTGTGTCCTCTCTTATTTCCTTGAGCAGTAGTTTGTGTTTCTCCTTTAAGAGGTCCTCTACATCCTTTGTTAGTTGTATTCCTAGGTATTTTATTCTTTGTAGCAATTGTGAATGGTAATTCGTTCTGGAAAGGTATACCTGAATGTGATGGAGAGAATGAATCCAAGCTATAAAACACTCTTCAGGATACTATCCAGGAGGACTTCCCAAACCTAGCAAGGCAGGCCAATATTCAAGTCTAGGAAAATACAGAGAACACCAGAAAGATATTCCTCAAGAAGAGCAGCCCAAGGCACATAACTGTCAGATTCACCAGGGTTGAAATGAAGGAAAAAATGCTAAGGGTAGTCAGAGAGAGAGGTCGGGCTAATCATAAAGGGAATCCCATGAGACTCACAGCAGATTTCTCCACAGAAATCCTGCAAGCAAGAAGACAGTGGGGGCCAATATTCAACATCCTTAAAGAAAATAACTTTCAACCTAGAATTTCATATCCAGCCAAACTAAGCTTTATAAGTGAAGGAGAAATAAAATCCTTTACAAACAAGCAATTGCTCAGAGATTTCATCACCAACAGGCTTGCCTCACAAGATCTCTTGAAAGAAGCACTAAACATAGAAAGGAACAACCAGTACCAACCACTCCAAAAACATTCCAAATGGTAAACAGCATCTACACAATGAAGAAACTGCATCAACTAATGGGCAAAACGTCCAGCTAGCATCAAAATGGCAAAATCAAATTTACACATACCAATATTGACCTTAAAGGTACATGGGTTAAATGCCCCAATCGAAAGACACAGACTAGCTTTGATTAGGATGTCGAAACCCATCAGTGTGCTGTATCCAGGAAACCCATCTCACTGCAAGGATACATACAGGCTCAAAATAAAGGGATGGAAGAAGATTCACCAAGCAAATGGAGGCAAAAAAGGCAGGAGTTGCAATCCTCGTCTCTGATAAGGCCTACTTTAAACCAACAAAGATCAAAAGAGACAAAGAAGGGCATTATATAATGGTAAAATGATCAGTGCAACAGGAAGAGCTAACAGTCCTAAATATATATGCACCCAATAAAGGATAACCCAGATACATAAAGCAAGTTCTTAACAATCTACAAAGAGACAGATTCCCACACAATAATAGTGGGAGACTTTAACACTCCACTGTCAATATTAGACAGATCAATGAGACAGAAAATTAACCAAACATCCAGGACTTGAACTCAGATCTGGACCAAGCAAACCTAATAGACATTTGCAGAAGTCTCCAACCCAAATCCATAGAATATAATTTCTTCTCAGCACCACATCACACCTACTTCTAAAATTAACCACATAATTGAAAGTAAATCACTTCTCAGCAAATGCAAAAGAACGGAAATCATAACCAACAGTCTCTCAGACCACAGTGCAATCAAATTTGAGCTCAGAATTAAGAAACTAACTCAGAACTGCAAAACTTCATGGAAACTGAACAACCAGATCTTGAATGTTGACTGAATAAACAATTATATGAAGGTAGAAATAAAGATGATTTTTAAAACCAACGAGAATGAAGACACAAGGCACCAGAATCTCTGGGCCACATTTAAAGCAGTGTTGAGAGGGAAATTTATAGCAATAAATGCCCACATGAAAAACAAGGAAAGATCTAAAATCGACACCCTATCATCAATATTGAAAGAACTAGAGGAGCAAGATAAAAAAAAAACTCAAAAGCTAGCAGAAGACTAGAAATAACTAAGATCAGAGCAGAACTGAAGGAGATAGAGACATAAAAAACCCTTCAAAAATTAATAAATCCAGGAGATGGTTTTTTGAAAACATCAACAAAATAGACCACTAGCCAGATTAATAAAAAATAAAAGGGAGAATAATCAAATAGATGCAATAAAATATGATAAAGGAGATATCACCACAGATTCCACAGAAATACAAACTACCATCTGAGATTACTACAAACAACTCTATGCATATAAACCAGTAAACCTGGAAGTAATGGATAAATTCCTGGACACTTGTACCATGGCAAGCCTAAACCAGGAAGAAGTGGAAACACTGAATAGACCAATAACAAGTGCTGAAGTTGAGGCAGCAATTAATAGCCTACCAACCAAAAAAGGCCCAGGTCCAGATAGTTCACAGCTGAATTCTACCAGATATACAAAGAGGAGCTGGTACCACCCCTTCTGAAACTATTCCAAACACTCCAAAATGAGGGAATCCTTCCCGAATCATTTTATGAGACCAAAATCATCCTGATACCAAAACCCGGCAGAGACTCAACAAGAAAAGAAAACTTCAGGCCAATATCCATGATGAACATAGATGCAAAATTCTTCAATAAAATACTGGCAAACAGATTGCAATAGCACATCAAAAAGCTTATCCACCATGATCAAGTAGGCTTCATCCCAGGGATGCAAGGCTGGTTCAACATACGCTAGTCTATAAATGTAATTCACCACATAAACAGAACCAAATACAAAAACCACATGATTATCTCAATAGATGCAGAGGAGGCCTTTGACAAAATTCATCAGCCCTTTATGCTAAAAACTCTCAATAAACTAGGTATCAACAGAATGTAGCTCATAATAATAAAAGCTATTTATGACAAACCCACAGCCAATATCATACTGAATGGGCAAAAACTGGAAGCATTCCCTTTGAAATCTGGCGCTAGACAAGGATGCCCTCTCTCACCACTCCTATTCAATATAGTATTGGAAGTTCTAGCCAGAGCAATCAAGCACAAAAAAGAAATAAAGGTATTCAATTAGGAAAGGAGGAAATCAAATTATCTCTACTTGCAGATGACATGATTGTATATTTAGAGGACCCCATTGTCTCAGCCCAAAATCTCCGGAAACTGATGAGCAACTTCAGCAAAGTCTCAGGTTACAAAATCAATGTGCAGAAATCATAAACATTCCTATACACCAATAACGGACTTAAAGGACTATTCTTTTAAAGCCCAAGGCCTCCTAACTCAGATGTTTATGAATGCTGCCTGATCTGGGACTCACCCCTTGGGGCAGTGAACTCCTCTTTGGCCCAGGACAGGTCCAGAAATGCTGTTCAAGCTTCAAGTCCTGAAATCAGAGACCCCTGGGATCCCACTTGGTGCTCTATCCTCTGCGGTACTGTTGGTCCCCAAGTGTAAGACCAAGTCCCCTTTACTTTTCCTCTGCTTTTTTTCAAGCATAAGGTGTTTTTCCTTGTAGCAACCACAGCTGATAATGTGCTGGGTCTCACTTGAAGCCAGCAAGTCTCAGATGTTCAGTAAGTCTCTTGATGCAGTACATGAGTATCCATGTAGTACCTGGTTATTCAGGGCCCAGGGCTCTTCAGTTAGTGGGTGATAAAATGCCACCCCCCGTTCACTGTTTCTAGACCTAGTTAAGCACTAGAACTCTCCTAAGAGTTGCAGTTCTTGTGGCCTAGATCACCTTTCAATTTCATGTAAAGATTGAGACCACTTTGGCCCTGGGAGACAAGGTTGGTGGGCACTCAAGTTTGGACTGCTGAGGTCTGCTATTCCTCACTAGCTAGAGCTAGTTTGAATGCTCCTTCTGTGGGTGGGCATCAGCTGAGTTTGATCTGGCTTCTCTTTCTGCTGTAACAGGACAGCACTGAATTTAGTGCCTCACAGTTGCTGTGTTCTCCCTCCCCCAGTGCCCAGAGAGACTCTTCATGTAGCAGCTGCCAGAGGGAGGGGAGTGTTGGCATCAGCAATTCAGGACTGTTCCATCTCTTCAGTGTCTCTTTCAGTGATATTAAGTTAAAACCAGGTAATGTGAATGCTCACCCAATTTTCAGATCTACTAAGGTGATTTTTTTGTTTAGATAGTTGTTAACTTGGTGTCTTTGTTGTGGGTACAACTGGTAGAGCTTTCTATTTTGCCATTTTTCTCTGTCTCTTCCCATTTTTATTATTGTAAGCAAGGCTCTCCAAACAGGGATTTCTTAGTCAAAATGTAGGGCTATTTGTAATTTTAATGTACATGTCAGAATATTTCCTTAGGAGGCTTTACAAATTTGAAACTTCCTGTCAATGAGAGAAACTATTTTCTTTAATTCTTTCAACCTGGATATTATGGTTTAGTTATTTAATTTTGAAGAATCTAATAAGTCAAAATGTATCAATCTCTTTGTCAATTACCATGCCCTAACTTCTAAAGAAGTTCAGCATTTAAAATTTTTTGAAAATAAACATTATTTAACTGACATTCTAAAATAGTGATTATATTAGTAACTCAAAGAAAAAGTTTTATGAGGTTGAAGTAATAAACAGCTACTCCTCCAGTTAATAAGACATTGAAAACAATATTTTTAAAATGTTAAATTTGAGATTTCCATTGCCATATAAATTTGGTATTTTTATTGCCATTTTTTCACTGTCACTTCTTTCTTCTATTAGTTTGTCACTGCCAGAAGATTTATTGCTGAACAGATCACAGTTCAAAAATAATATAAAGATTATATATGTATTCCATCTTTGAGAATATAAAAATTTAATTATTTCAGATTTTATTATAATAACTGAACTCCAATATTACACAAGTAAGGATTTTACTTTATTTTCATGTCAGAAGTTTAAAGTGATATAAAATGCAAAATTCTTTAATATTACATATATATGCTTTGGCTATATGACTTCTGAGTATAGCCTTTCCACATTGTTTTTCCATTTTCTTTTTATCTCTTTTGTATTTAGAAACATTACTCATAATCAGAGTATTAACACTATCTTAAACTTATAAGCAATAACATAATTTACTTACACAACTGAAAACCTCTTTCTTCTCAGGTAAAATGCTTATTAGGAATTCAAATTTTAAAAAGAAAATTCAGACTTTCATGACTATTACATTCTGATAACTGACATAGTTTGTCTGTGTCCCCACCCAAATATCATCTTAAACTGTAGTTTCCATAAACCCCACCTTTCCTGGGAGGGACCTGATGGGAGCAATTGAATTAAGGGGCAATTATCTCCATACTCTTGAGATAGTGAGTGATTTCTCATGAGATCTGATGGTTTTATGAGGAGCTTTATTTTTCCTTTGTTCTCATTCTTCTTCCTGCTGCCATGTTAAGAAGGATATGCTGCTTCCCCTTCTGCCATGATTATGTTTCCTGAGGCCTCCCCAGCCCTGGGAAACTGTTAGTCAATTAAACCTTTTTTGTACATATATAAATTACCCAGTCTTGGGTATATTCTTATAGTAGCAGCATTAGAATGGAGTAATATAGTAATGAATAGCAACTTTGTCAAAATTAAAGATTAGGCAAATCTTAAAAACATTTATGAATTTCATCAATGGAACAGAGGTGGCATATTTTGAGGTTATATTTTGTGGAAATTCTAATGCAGTTTTCAAAAAGCTTGAGTAAATAGTTAGAAACTTATTTTTAACATAAGTATCACTTTCCTCTAATCTACCATTATCAGTATAAATTGATTTTCATGGTTTTTTTTTTTCTTTTTTTTTTTTTTGAGACGGAGTTTCGCTCTTGTTACCCAGGCTGGAGTGCAATGGCACGATCTCGGCTCACCGCAACCTCCGCCTCCTGGTTCAGACAATTCTCCTGTTTCAGCCTCCTGAGTAGCTGGGATTACAGGCACGCACCACCATGCCCAGCTAATTTTTTGTATTTTTAGTAGAGATGGAGTTTCACCTTGTTGACCAAGATGGTCTCGATCTCTTGACCTTGTGATCTACCCACCTCGGCCTCCCAAAGTGCTGGGATTACAGGCTTGAGCCACCATGCCCGGCCCTGATTTTCATGATTTTTATGCAACCCTTACTACCTGGCTGTAGTGGTCAAATGAATACATGTCTAACTGATATTTGATAGAACATATTACTCTATGAGATATATATGTAGAGAGGAGATGGTATATTTTAGCTCTTGGTCTGATCTCATCCCCTCTTTTCCCTGCAATATGGGTCACTAGAGCTCATGACATAAGGGGCCTCTGAGGATTGGGGTGATCATGTCATTATAGAGATTGGTTGGTACATACTTATTGATCAGTATGGGATTCTCAGTGAGATTACTCTTGACTGTGTATGAATAAATTGGTACATCTGACCTTTCCCAGCAAATAGAAGTTCCAGTTACTCTAGTGGCAGAATACAAACTATGTGATCAGATTTTCAGGGAAATTACTATGTCCAAAAAGTCGAGGTTTCTAGTCTGATCAGAGTATTTGAGCTAGCAAATACATCTAGGAATAATTCTCTGTTCTAACTGATCAGTATCTCTTAGCCACTCCAGTGAGTAGGATAGTCAGGCCATTTGGTAACTCTAGCAGAACCAGAGTATAGCTTATATAAAATGGGGAAAAAAAAAATAAAGTGAATGAACATCTACAGCAACATGAGTTCAGCAGATGACACAATTTTTGCTCTAATCAAGGAAAACAAACCACGACTCACAAGAATTTATTGTCTCACTTTAGAAATGTGTGGCCACAACTAAGCATAAAGTAAAGGGAGAATTATGAAAACATGACCTTATATTTATGTAGTCCAATATGTTACTATGTTTACTATGTCAGAAACACACATATATTCACACACACACACACACACACACACACACATATATATATATATATATATATATATATATATATATATATATACTCTTTGCCATGATTATTTAAACCAAACATTTAAAGAACTCAATAAAGAAATAGGTGGCTTTCCAAACACACAGCATTGTAAGAATTATTTTCTTCTTTATCTTCTGTATAATCATTCATCCTGTGGTTAGGTATATGAATATGTGTCATTCACCACCAAAATAAAATTACTAGATTAGTGTCCCCTATATTAAATTTCTTTTTAAAAGATTGTAATTTGTGGGCAGGGAATCCACAATTTCATTTTTTGTTCATTATCCTTACATCATGCTTACATTTTGCCAGCTACTCAAATTGTGGTGCATATCAAATACATAATCAGGTTTCTTTATTTTATTTGTTTTGTTTTTGCTTTGAGAGTAAGTTTGCGATAAAGGTATTAAACACACAAACACACACATACACAAAGAGAAATAATTATTTATATAAGCTGTGTGAGGTCTAAATGTTTTATAAAAGGGCAGTCTTTGGAGGTCATCTAGAATTATTTCTCCTCCCATCTTAATCCAAACAATTATTATTATTTTGATTAAGCAAAGACAGAGAAAGAAGAATAGCCATAAATTCTACTTTCAGCTCCCCAACCAATTCATAGTACTACATTGAGCTGGTTCTTTGGATGTTTTGTGTTTCTGTTCCATGTCAATTAAACTTTACCAGATACTGCTTTTGAAGAACATACTAGCATAAAATATAATATTTGTAATACAAACTTCAAGATTTCTGTTTGCAAATCAGAAAAGCTAGAAGATCTGTGTGAAAATCTACATGAATAACAATCAAGACGTGAGGTCAATGTGGAATGAAAAAATAAAATAAAATATTCTAAGGTCAATCTAAACCAATCAGAAGATATTTATGAAAGATTTTGGCTGATGATATTTCTACAAACAAATTTTGATGCTGTTTTCAATAAACAAAAATGCATTCATAGTTGGGAATACAATGAAGTTCATTAGGGAAATAAGTCTGCCTTATATTGGTGCAACTGAATAGGAAAAATTTCTAACAGTGAGTTGCTGTCCACAAAAACAAAACAACTAAATTTACCAACTTGCAGAGGAAAATATTATCTATCCAGAAGTGGAAATAAGGTTTTTCTAATCTATTCACGTGCTTGCCTGATTGTGAAGCTCATAGCTTTAGTATATATGTGTGCCTCTACATATATAGGTGTTCATGGGAAATAAAAACAAACACACAAAAAATACAAAGAACCAAGATCTAGCTATCATTGAAGTTTCAGTAATGTAGAAAAATTGTAAAAGTTATTTGAAAATTCACGAAGAATTACCTATGCTTCTCTGTGTTTATGTATATAACTACAATTAATTAAACACACAATTTAAAGCTTGAAGATAAATTATAATGACAGAATTATAGCCCTGAATAAAAATAAAGTATAATAACCAGGAATAATGCAAATATAGGCCAAATTAGTACAATTTAAATGTCAAAACATGAGCACACAGATGATAAATACTTTACAGTTGGTATTTATAAACTCAAAATGTGGCTCTGAGTTTTTTAAAGCTAGAAGAAAACAGATATTATTGCCCCAGATTGAGTTTATGTTACTGATGAAGGTAACTTCCTAGAGAAAAAGAAACTGTCACTAAGAAATACAGATAAATTCATTCAGTTATTCCCATTATGCTTGAAGGCTCCCATGTTTATGTTAAAACCAGTTGAAAACTTTGGAAATATTCTTATGGCAATGAAAGAGGAAGTTTCCAGATTACTGTAGACTATACATATATACATATATATTTATATCCTCAATAAACCAGTCAAGGTCAAGTCAGTCAAAGAGAGCAAGCCCCATGGCCCCATCCAGAAAGAAATATGGTTTAGTCAAGGAGTCTTCATGCCTGAAATAGATGGCATTAGCCATGAAGCTCTCATCATCTAATACAGCACTGGTTAAGTTGAAAAAATCAGAAATTTATTTGATTTAGCAACAAGCTATGGTGTCTGAATTTAAAAGTAAATGCAAATCCATGCATATTATTGCTGAGCCACTTTCTCTTTTGATGCCCCTTGATTCTTTCTTCCAGTCTAGTGTGGCTTCGGTTGCTTCAAGAAAAAACAGGACCAGAGGTGCAGTAGAGATCTCTAGTTCTCCAAAGGAAATCCGAAAGCCATGCATCCTCATCTGTGTGTACTGAAGAACTTGGGAGGGATCCAAACATTTATGGTTCTATTGAATAAAGGCACCCACATCGCTGTCATACCCACTCTTATCGAGCAGGAAGCAATCAAATTTAAGTGATAGATTTGGGTTAACGTTTGAAGCATGGAAAAGAAGAAAAAGTTACCTCATGGGTGAGGCCCTTTGCAATGATTCAGTGTCTTGTTGTGATTTCTACTGCTGTTGCCTAACTGTGACTACTGTTTTATATGCATGTAATGTGAGGGCTCTTGAGTTCCAAGAGGGCCCACCTGATTGGGAAGAGGTGCATGTAGAGAAGAGCTGGTAGGACACATTAATCACTCTCAAAACACCTCCTTGCTAGGGGTATCCAGGGGAGAGGATACAGTCATGGGTTCTTAGTTTCTGTTTCTGGTTGGGCCAGTAAAGCCCCTTCCTCATCCCTCTTTTTCATCCGTCATTAGAAACAAAAAATAAAATGATGGCTTTAGGTTGCTAAAATACTAAAATGAAACAAAACAGAACAGCAACACAAACAAAAAACAAAAACAGAATAAGGCAGGTTGGATAAGTTTGTATACCCTCTCCAATGGTCCAACAGAAGCAATATAAAACCCCATGGGGAGAAATGAAAAACACAGCCTTGATTAAAGACTTAAAGGCAGCAGGACTAGTAAGAGACAAAATATTTCAATACAACAGCAATGTGTGCTAGTGAAAAAGGCTCACGTGATCTGAAGTCTTACAGTGGGTTTTTGCCACATGCATGTAGTCTTTGCTCCCATGGCCCTGACTATTTCAGACACTGTGACTGACACTGAATCCATTACTTAGGCTGATGGCAGTGAGTATGCTGTCTTAGGCCTTGCTGACATAGCTAACAACTTTTTTTATATCCTACTGGCATCTGATGACCAAGACTAATTAGCATTCATGTGGCAAGTCCTCCAGTATAAGTTTGCAATACTTTCTTTTTGCCAGAAGTCAGATCATAATTTAATGTGAGAGCCTTTACTCTCTGAGGTCTAAAGCTATTGTTATATAGATGATGTCATGTTGGCTGCCAGGTCAGATGTCTTAGACTTAATAGATCTGAGTGCAGTGTTATTATCCTATGGAAATTTTTTTTCAGAAGCTCTCTTGCTAAGAAAGTTTTTTTTAGACTTTGTGGGGAGATTCAAAGTGCTCAATCCCTTCTGTAGTCTAGAAAAAATCTTTCATCTCTTTGAACCTTGACTCTTATCTCTTTGAACCTTTAAATCTTGACTCTCATCTCTGATTTCTTTGCATATTGGAAATGTGTCTCACTTTGTCATTACAGTTGTACCTATATATCATATATACTATAGATTATCATACTTAGGGTCTCAAATGAACAGTAAGGGTTGGAAGATGTTTAGCAAGTTGTAGCATGCTCTCTGCATCCAAGGCAAATAATGTAATGAACTTTTGAACTATAAAGTCTCTATGACTGATGATTTTTTTTTATCAGCAACTCCAGCAAAGGGATGCACATGTTAATGTTTTAGATTCATCATCTCCTTGGCATAGAGATATGTTCATTTTCAAAAACAGTTATTTGTTTGCCACTGAGGTGGTGGGGTGGGGGGATGGGAGCATTTTTGTCAAAACTGAATGTCTGTACCATGGAAAGCTTGTTACTCTTCAGTCAAATTTTGCCATTTTGAGGTGAGTAAACGTGGATATAGTGACTTATAAGATTGGAGAGGACTAATAAGCATTGACTGTCAAAGGGAAATAATACATTAAAAAAATATAGCCCCAGTAGTATGTCAACTTTACCTAAAAGAGATTCAGTTATTTATTTTGGGAAAATATTATCCTCCTACTTTGTCACCAAAATCAGAACTTCTGGCTCTAAGTGGACTTTCATTTGTCGGTTTATGGAAGTTCAATTAATAGAACATGTACCCCTCAGATTACTTGGAGATCCCTACAAAACATGGCCCTTTGTTTCCTTAGGAGAGTTTCCTGTAGGGATAATTGACTTATTCTTTATATGTCGCCAGTGGGCAGTTATCCCATCGTTGGACTCATCCAGTTGCAGAAGTTAATACAACATTGGTTCTAGAATCTACATGAGGTGATTAATGACACTGCTCTATCCCTGGAAGACATTTAGATGGATTGCAACTCACTAGCCAGCATGGTCATAAATGATAGAACTGATCCGGTTTTCCTACTGGCATGTCAATATATAACCTGTGAGATTGTTAATACGTGGTGCTCTGCCTTGACTAAAGCCTTGGGTTGAGTAGAAAGGCTTGACAGGAACTTAAGTGGAAAGCTATTTGGTTTTTTAAGGTAGACCCTTAAATGTTATGGAATTGTTTACCTGGCTGTCTCCAGAACCCTGGTGGACACAGTTGAGCCCAATATTGGAGGTTAGCCTGAAGTGCTGTTTGGAGTCTTGTTCATAGTATTTTTAACTAAATATCGAGTGAGCCAAATTGAATGAATTTAGTACCAGCCTCATCAATCAGATTAATCAGTGTGACCTACTGAATGGTATAACTATGAAAAAAATTGCCAAAAAGGAAGACAGTATAGAAATAAGGATTAGACATTATTGGGAGAAAATTCTCCATGCTGATATTCTAATTTCAACAATTGCTATGCATATTAAAGCCTTTTACCTTTGACCCAAGAGTTTCATGTCTTCTGCTACTATCTGTTAAACTTGCTAACTGCTTGTGTGTAAGTACCATAAAATCCCAGACTATTCACAGCACTTTATATATAGGTGGTAGGATGGTAAATTTACTTATCTGTATATTTGTAAAACTATATATAACTTTAATCATGTCCAAATCAAGTTTTTCTTTTTTTTTTTTTCAATTTTTATTTAGGTTCAGGGGGTTTATGTGTTAAATGAATACATGGTGTGTCACTAAACTTTTGTGTATGAATAATCCCATCACCTAGGTACCCATAGTACCCAGTAGACAGCTTTTCAACTCCTGTCCCTCTCCATCCTCTCCCTGCTTGTAGTCCCCAGTGTCTGCTGTTCCCATTTTTATGTCCACATATAATCAATATTTAGTTCCCATTTACAAGTGAGAATATGCGGTATTTGGTTTTCTTTTTCTGCATTAATTAACTAAGAATAACAGCCTCCAGCTGCATCCATATTGCTGCAAAGGACACAATTTTTTTCTTTTTTATGGTTATGTAGTATTATATGGTATACATATACCACAGTTTTTTAATATAAGTCATCACTAATGGGCATCTAGGTTGATTCCACAAACGTAAGGTTGAATACACATACAATTTCAGTCAACATAATACCATATATTAATAAAGAGAAACAGCCATTGATCACACCAATAATTGTGTGAACATATAACATTTTATATTGTTCATGATAAAAATATTATCAAGACTGAAAAGAACCTTCTTTATCTAATAAAAGTAATTTATCTCAACCAAGGGCAAATTGTAATTTGTTTCTACAATTTGTATAATCTATATATAAAACTTTGAAATCAGGATTATAATGCTAGACTAAATGTCTGGTCTTTAAACTTTTGCTTAGGTGGTAAGCAAATGAAAGAACTAATAAATTATTTAATGAATGAATAAGCACATAGATAAATGACCTTTGAATAAAATTAAAATTATCATTTACATAAATGATTACATAGCTCTATATTTTTAATAGGAGATTATATTTGTGTTAGGATAAAATATAGTAGAATATATTTTAAACCTTCAAAAGGAAAGAATTTCCTAACTTAAACCCTTAACCTTTAAAAATAGTTGCAAATAGGCTACACATAAATGAATAATTTCACTTTATCTAAAACAACAAAAATAAATTAAGAAAACAAGGTCTATCCTGAGACAATATAGAAGAAACATATAAAACTAACAGGAAATTTGCATCTAGAATATAAAAAGAATTTCTAAAAGTCACAAATACATAAATATTTAAGGTAAAAATGGATGGGAACTAAGTAAACATATGAAAATGCAGTTGACCCAGAGTAAATAAGAATGGACAATAAATATATTAAAGATGCTTAACTTCACTAATATAGGGAAATGAAATCTAAAGACAATTACTTATTACTTCAGAATTGTGAAAATTTAAAAACTATGAGCATGACAATGATTAGTGATACTCAATTCTGCTGGAGTACAAAACTGGGACCACAACCTGAGAAAAAAAAAGTTGCACAATCTAGAAAATATATGGACTCAGTCATTGCTCTGCCATTTTCACAAAATTATAGGAACGTGTGTACCTACAAACAATCTAGCATAAATATGAATACTCAAAGTAACTTTATTTGTATCAAAAAACAGGTTGTAGGGGCGGAGACAAATGCATAGTAACAGAAGAGATGGATGGAATAATACACAGTGATAAAAATGTATAAATGAATGAAAGCCATAGGCATCACTGTGGCTACATCTCAGAAAAATAATAACTGTGTTAATATTTAAGTTTCAGAAACATATTCATAATTTGATAGCATTTGAGTATATTTTTAAATGCAAAATAGTACCTTATTATTTAAAAATAGATTGGTACATGGTAAAACTCAGTACAGGTCTATCCTTGAAACTTTGACTAAATTCCTGGAAATTCCTGAATTTACATTCATAAACGTAGCAGAAAGGGAGGAGGATAAAATAAGAGAAAGGCTCATACATTCTTTAAGTCTAGTAATATTTTGCTTCTTAAAGGCAGTGGAAAGACATAGGTGTTTGTTGTGTCATTCATTACATATTTTTCAATACAGAATAGCAAAGACTGAGGATTGTTTAAGTGAGGTTAAAAGATGCACTAGAATTAAAGTTAGTTTCTTATTGAAGGATTGCAAGGAATTTAAATGGGAATAACTTTCTCGGTACACGATTTACTGCTATCTAATGGTGTTGCCATGTAACAGCTAAAATTGCCTTGAGAATTGTAACTCATTCAACAGCCCATATTTTGGGAAACAGTGAAATGGATACAAGACTCAGAAGACCAAGGTCTTCTGTTCAATTGTGCCGTTTACTAGATGTGTGATTTTGAGGCAAATCCCTTCAGTGCTGTCTCATTTTTTCCATCTATAAAATAAAATCTTAAAGGCACTCAATACCCTGCAATAATAGAACTTTATGATATTAAATTTAAGTCATTTTCAACTTTCAGAAGTTATCCTTTCAGAGTTTTTTTTTTTTTTTAAATAGAGAAAAATGTACAGACAGTTGAGAGAGAGAGATAAGAGAGAGAGAGAGGATATGAGGCCTATGTTCTCAACTCTCTGTCCTATCTCGTGTGACTTACTGTGCTCCTCTTGTTCAGAATATGAGAGAAAGAGGAGAGAAAAAAAGTGAGATCTGATAAAGAAAAGCAGTAAAGAGCAATGAATGGGAGCCCAACCAGGCAGAGATGGGTAACATGATGATATATGTGAGCACAAGTTCTGCAATCAGCTGGGTCTGTATCCTGGATCTCTAGACACATCATGATGTGGCCTGATGCAAGCTACTTAATTCTCAAAGCATCATGTTTCTTTCAATTGAAATTCAAACACTTAGTATATAAGACTGTTGTATGGATTAACTGAAACATTATAAAGTAAGCTTAGTTGAAGAAGACATATTTGGTTCCTCTAGGAGGAATATATATTAGGATCCTCTAAATGATGGATTTTGACCTCTTTTGTACTGTCAGCCCCAGAAATTTGATTGTTCTACCTTATTTTTTGTCAGCATCAGGCTTAGAGTGAGTATCGAAGAAGTCATTGCTTTTTTTAATGTTATTGTTTTTATTAACAGAGAAATATAGGAATGATAAAAAATTAACAAACTGAGCAGAAAAATAAAGCTTGAAATATGGTTAGTTCTCAAGGGAAAAATAAATGTTGAAAAAAACAAAATTGGCTCTTAAATGTGTATTAAAATTAGACGACAATAGCAAAAAATGTGGAGGAGGTATACTGGCACAGTGCTTAAGACTAACGTAGTTATTAAATAACATAACTTACAATGAGGCAATTTAACTCATAGTGTATATTAATTATTTTTGTGAATGACAGAAATTGGTACACTGTAAATTGTAGAATTAATACTAAAAAGAAAGGACTGATATTGAAAGAGAGTATATTCCACTTCTTCAAGTGATCCTGTTTTATATATGCTGTGTTGCTGGAAGAAATTAAAAATGATCAACTACAAAATAAAACACTACTCAAATTATATGTTTCTTTTGATATTTAAATAAGGTAATACATAAAAAGTTTAAAAGAGTTTTAGCATTCACATTAGTTGCAATAATGAAAAAGGCAATCTAGAAATTTTTGATGAGTCTTAGAATCATAAGTGATTTATTTGTAAAAATTAGGGTAACTATAGCATCCACTTCATGAGGTTTAAGTAAATGTGAATGATGTATGCTAAATGTCTGGAAGAGGACAAACAGTAAGGACTCACTAAGTACTATTTATTGGCACTTTTGTGTCTTATGAATCAGTATCTACAATTTCTAAGGAACCATGAGAAGCAAGTGAGATATTTTATGTCACGATGTAGGTTAATGTTGCTTTTAAGGCAAAAAGATAAATATCTTAAATTTATGCCAATAAATCTGATACTAATATCAAGACCAAGTTATGGAAAGTTTATATAAATAATGATTTGTGGGCTTTTTATATAATTGATATTTTTAAAGTTATTTAATTATTTATTTTCATATGTCTAGGTTTTCATTAGCCTGCAGAAGGTATAACACAATTATTTTTCTGAATGCAGATTAGTGGTTAAAGTTCAGTCTCTGAAGTCAGACTATGCAAATTTAAGTCCTTGCTTCATTGTTTTGTAAAAACATTATCCTAGATAAGCAATGGAACTGTTAGTTCCTCAGTTTCATTATTTGTAATGTGAAAAGAATAAAAGCACCTAGTACATTTTTTGGTGAGATTAGAACAGTGTCTGGCAAATAAGTATTCAATAGGTATTAGCTTTTACTATTATTTTCCAGAATTATTATAACATTCTACCAGGTTCCTCTAGATTTCTGTGGATGGACTGAATGTGACACTTACTTTTTTATATTAGTGTTCGTAATCCTAGACTTTTATTTTCAATTATTTACACAATATTTTGAGGCAGATTTCTTATTTTCTTTCTAATATTTCCTGCAGTCCATATTTCATCTTTATCTTTTACACATATCTGTGTCTTCCAAAACTTAGGTTTGAGACAGAGATGAGAAGAAAAGATGACTGGACAGTGTTGGTGTTCAAGACAAATTTCATTTCTTTTATTTCAATTCCCCTTTGAATTTAAAATTACATTAAAAATTAATTGTTCTGTTAGAATAATAGAATTTCAGTGTACTAAATACCATTCAGTAACCTGTCCTTATGAAATGCAAATAAGATTTTAAATGGCTAAATCTGATGATGTTTTAACCTCACTACACTGCCGGGAAAAAAATTACCTTTGAATAAAGGAGCAGTAGCCCAGCCTCAAGTTGTTGAGGTTGTTGCTAAAAGTAGCTTCTAATATGAATGATTATAATATAAATTATTATATAACCTGGATTATTTGAACACTAGGAAAATTACATTTGGACAGCAGTTGTAAACTGGGACTATTTCAGGAAAAGTAGGAGGTATGTTAAGCCTATCATGTATTAAAAAGTAAAAACAATAACTAGTAGATTATGATATAATTGCTTAAGAAGCCCAGAGGTAGATTCAGCTTTCACTTTTATTCATAAAATTATGATAACCTCCCAAATAGAATACTTCTATATCTTCCCCATTTTTATATTTACCTACTGGCAGCCTGCTGGGTATCTAAATCAAGAACCTTCTCTCAGAAGCAAATCAAAATTGCTACGTGTGAATTTTTAATTTTCCAGTTCCAAAGCTTAGAAGAACCAATAAGCATGCAATCAATTTTAATTTAAATTGAAACCCACAGTTGTATTTACTGTAGATGGTCTTTCAGGGAACTTAATCTAATACAATTTATTCACTTATCTAATCATCTTGAAAGGATGTTTGGACCAACCTGTTACAAGAAGAATATATAATGAAATAGGAATAGATATTATGTTTTATGATGTTTCATATTGTTCTGTTATTCTTTAGTTGTGAGAAGTAGTGAGTCATTTAGATTAAACATGTCAGAGTATGTAATGATTGCTGACAATACTTTAAGAAACAAAACTGAAATTGTGGCTATGAATGGAGCCACAGAGGATTCAGGACAGGACTGTTACATAGGCCCACACAGGTAGTGCATTGCTCAATTCTTAGAGGCATTGTCACGTAAATTAAAACATGAAGGTGCCTCCTCCCATTGAATTGTGTGTGTTTTAGTTGCTCTGGATCCAGGTTATTATGAAGTGTTTTGATAGAAAACAAAAGAACATAGTATCTTATTTTTCTTGTTGATGTATTTGCCCCAGAGTCTTCAGAAATAAATTCTTATATTTGGGGATAAAAGGGAATTGATTTCAAAACTTCACAAACTTTGAAACTTTTCTAATGGAATGTTTAGGTAACCAATCTTTAAAAAAAATGGTAGAGATGATAGATGACAGATGGATAGGAAGGTGGGTGGATAGATAGATAGATCCAGAATAAAGGATGAGTTTTATTTATTTACAGAATAAAGGTACTCAGTGCCCACCATCAGTAGCCACTTGACATGCAGTATAATTAAAAGGGTTACTCAATGAACTAAATATAAACTTGCAAAGGCATAATTCAATTTCCTTTTTTGATTTGCTATGTAGCTATACACAAATCACTTATGTAAATTTGATTGTGTTTTTCAATGGGACTAACCTGTAATACATATAAAATGGTTTTCTAAAATCAGTCATATTTATAAAATGTCTCAAACATTTATTTCAACATTTATGCTATCTGCATGTTTGGATTTTTATATAAAGCAAAATTGTTTGTAAGCATTTAACTTCTTTCTTTAAAAATGAAACTTTTTTAAATTTTAAAAATAGGGTGTTAAATTTTCATTTTCAGTAGGTAGAACTCTTTGGCCACATATCGATCTAGATATTAGACTATCTTATACAGGCTTGGTCAGGAGTGTGTATACTCCATCTCTGAAACTTATCCAGACATTTTTCTATATTCCAACTTAACTCTATCACAATTTTAATATTCTTTCTCCGAGTTCTCTATAACAAAAATGTGAGAAAACCCAGTGTAAGGGAGCTAAGGTCCATGGGGTCTGGAGACCAGATCTGGACAAGGCGCCGAGGAACAAGAAGGTTTGGGAGAGGAGAGTCAGGAAACACTGGGATGGACAAGGAATTTGTGCTTGTTTTGAAGAGTTTTTCTACAAGCATGTTGCACTGAAGATGTATTTTATCTTGTTTTTGAAACATTCCTCAGAATGTCTGACTTTCAGCTAGGGCTTGTTTTGGGAAAGTATTTTGAGAACTCTCACATTATTTTCTTCTCCAAGTCCCAATAGAGAACTGGGTTTCTACATGGAGTGGAGTTAGAAAACAAAAACTGGGAATTTCTTTTTTTCTAGTAAGTTGTGCAGTGAGAGAAAACAGATCTTATAATTTAGCTCCTGTTTAATTGCTTTTGTAGCCACTCCTGAAAAGTGGCTTTGTAGCAGACAAACATCACTTTTTTTCACTATGATCAATGGAAAGGCACACTGAAAAGTTCTGAACGAAAGTTACTACATGGATGAAGTTCTAAATCATTAAGGTGAATTTTAAAACCCAGGAAAATACATGTTCATACTATATAATTCAATTTAAATAAAATTCTAGGAAGTACAATCTAATATATAGTGTCAGAAAGCAGATCTGTGATTTCCTGGAGACAGGGAGAAATACAGAGAGGTGAAAGGAAAAGATTAGAGAGAGAGAGAATGAAATTTGAAATTATGTTTAATATATTAAATATAAATCAATATGTTTAATATATTGATTGTTTTGCCAATGTCACAGGCATAAACATACATGAATACCAGATTGTACACTTTAAGCACATACAGTTAATTGTATGTCAGTTTTACATCAATTATTAAAAATAATAGATAATAAATATTGAAAGCAATTAAAATAACTGGAATATTAATAGTTACAATAAATACTTTTGTGCATAATTTTTGAGATGTGTGAAACAGTCCAAACCAGAAAAAATAAAAAGATATTCTTTTATTTTCCAAACACTGTTTGCAGTCCTTTCAGTTCATTTTCCAAATGCCTCTAAGATTTTGCTTCTCATATCATGAGGAAAATACAGGTTATTTAACACCAAAATAATAATTAAGATAATGTTATGAGTGCAGTAGTTATAAATATGTTTTAAAAACAGTTATCTTAGTTATTTTAATGACTGGTTTTAGCCAGTTTGAATTTCTTAAATAAAATAAATAACTGTGGATCTCCTATTATTCTGTGAATTTGCTTTTACTTCCCTAACTTTTTAGCCTCCAAAGTGTTCTAATACAGAAAAATTCTATTTTTCCTACTCTTTTAACATGGAGTTTGTTCTGTCTGATTTTCCCTAATGAAATTTGAAAAATACATGTTAACCAGATTATCAGGCAAATTTTTTGTAGCTTGAAAAGTAATAATGACTTTCAGTAGTAAATAAAACTTCCCTTGGTGTCATTTCAAATTAAGTTTTAGTGTCAAGTTTTCCTTCACTGTTGTGCATTTGCTTTCTTTTGCATGCTTTTCGAAATAATGGTTTAGAGCACTGTAGATAAGTGTTTCTTTATTTCCATCTATGTTATATCAGAAGTAAATTTTTAAGCCAAATCAATAACATATGCAAATTTATATAATTTGCATTGAAGTATGCATGGGTGTATTGCTTAAAGTTTTGGACTCATATATTAAGTTTAGAAGTAACAATAGCTGGTATTGGCCTTCCCATGGTTGCCATTATGCTTAAATTATTCAAATATCTTCTAAAAGCAATGAGCGGTATTGATTTAGAAACTTAGGGCAAATTAATTTAAAATTCCTTATTGCTTAGAGCAGTATGGCCCTCTAACCAGCAATTTCAGCAGTACATAAAAATTTCTTAGAAATGCAGTTTCTCAGGTCCCACTCACGACCTACTGATTTTAAATCCTTGTGTTTTAACCAGGTATCCAGATGATTCTGACTCATGTAGTTTGAGAATCACTCTTTTAGATAACATCACTGTCAACAGAATGCTTTTGAAAAAAAACATAAAACAATGGTACCAATCCGTGGCAATGGTTAAAAACTTTGATCTCAAGGAGAACATTTACCTACACACATACGTGCACAATACCTACACAGATCTTTAATATCACTGAGTAGAAAGTAAGAAACTTTTTATGTTAGTTGCCACAGACAGGGCCAATTAGCTTCCCATTAAGGATTTGAACTGAATTGCTTTTGCCTTTGGTAATTGTTTAGATTAAACGTGAATCGTAATCCCTAGCCAGGAATTCCAATAGCGTAACCTAAAAGTAGATTCCATCTAACTAAGACATCTGAGTAATACGAGGTTTGTTTCAGGTGAAGAACACGAAAAAGAAATGGCTACCATCTCAAATTTTGACAGTTTTGTTTTTCAACAAACCATGGTAAGAATGCAGAACACGGAGGTGAAACAATTGGAACTCATATCAGAATAGATCAGCGTGTTGCAGAGACTGAGAAAATGCTACAAGCTCCCAGCTGGGAAAACTTGTAATTGCAACCAGCCAGAACATTGATATAGAGATAGCAAAATTACTAACAAGGGAAAATGAAAATTTAGGAGACAAATAGAGGAAGTGTTTTCCTATGTATGACAAGAACCCTAGTAAATATGACAAAGTGCTCGTCAAGAGCAGAATGTTGAACTGGCGTGAAGAAAATATAAAATTGATTACTACAATGACAAGCCACATAAAATCCCATAATAACAGAACAGGAACTCATTTCAAATAAAAGTGAAATAAAAACACTCTCCCAAATTAAGGGGGAAAATGTGAACAAACTAAACTTCTTGCTTTGGGCAATTCTGTAACCAGAAACTATCGTCAAAAGCAATCAAGACTAATGGTAACATTATCATAACAGAAGAATACATATGGCTCTAGGGATTTCTTCAATATATACATCTATAGCCTCAGTGTGTAACATCAGGAAAGCAGCAATCTAGGAGCTAATACCCCATTACAGTAGAATTTGAAAAAAGCTATCCCATAAATTCATTTCTAAGCCAAGATGTATCTCTTCCTTGATTCAAGCATACAAAAATGCAGAGAGGCAGAAATATACTTAGTTATTATGTATTCAGAATTGCAACACTATACATATTGATATCAATTCAAAAATGTATCATTACAGCTGCTTATTATTAATGAAGTCTTGTGCTAAAGTCAGAGAATTGAAGGGATCAGGAAGACTCTACGTCTTATTTGCAATGCTTATCCCTGAAAAGTTCTTCGGCTGCAACTGAATTGCAAGCACTATATGAATGATTGTTAAATGTCTCATGAACACAAAGACTCATGTTGTCCTGTGAACTGCTTGCTCTAATTAATCAAATTCTGTTGGACAAGATTTCTCATGTTAGAAGGCAACCAGGGTACAGTTTATTAGCAGTGGATATACAAAACCCTTAAAAAGTTACTAACAATAGGTGTATAGAATACTATTCACCTGTATCAGGTGAGATAGGTCTGGTTGGTGGGTTGGTGTAGGTGCATCTGAATTTCAAAATTCCCTATAATCCCCAAATCAACAAATTGAGCAGCAGTCAATTTGGTTTAATAACCAAAACTGTGGGATCTTTGCAGCTCTGTAAAGAGATGCTTCTGTGACTTAAATGGTGCTCTCTGCTCTCTTCCCTTTTACACTGTTCCTCATCCTGGCATTCACACCCACATTTCTCTTACACACAACACTTGTTTTGTTTGTTTTGTTCTGGTGAGGCTACTTTGTCCATCCGCCAGAAGCATAAGAAAATAGTCCACTACGATGGATACTAAGAATAGCTTGTTGGTGGGTACAAAAATTTAGTTAGTTAGAGGAATACGCTCTAGTGTTCAGTAGCACAATAGGGTGACTATAATTAATGATAATTTATTGTATATTTCCAAATAATAAAAGTGTATTTGAAATGTTCCCAACGCAAAAGAATGATACGTGTTTGAGGTGATGAATATCCCAGCTACGCAGATTTGATCATTACACATTGCATGCTTGTTTCAGAATATCACATGTACCTCACAGATATGTATAACTATTGTATATTCATAATAATTAAAAAATAGCTTGTGGATATTTAAAAATAAAGTTCTAAATATAAGGACGTTATCTACAGGGAGTTATTTATTGTTAGAGTACAAAAAATGAGACTACTATTGCCCATTACATATTATTCTATACCATTTAACTCTTATTTTGTTACCATGCCCATGTGTTCACTATTTAAATAAATTTTTAAAAGTCACATTTAAGCATTCAAAATTTCTTCTCAACCTCATGAATTCATGTGATCTAAAAATCTCTATGGTATATAAACTTATATAACTTAAACTTTTTTTTTTACAAAAGTCATAAATTAGAAATAAAAAAGCAAATAGAAAGTGAAATTTCTTATCAAATAATTTTGTTAAATGAAAATACACATATTTATACTAAAGCATTCTGATTCTCCATGTTTAAATACATTTTCATTTCCTTCTGCTAAAGTTTTGGCTCTCCATCTCTACTCTAAAATGAAGATATTTAGATATTTATAGAAGATAATATGGATGCTGCTGACTTTTTCCCCCTAATGCTCAGTGCCTTTTTATTTCATTGGGACTGTTACTTACTTCTATATATCACTGTTTTCCCAAGCACATGATGTAAGATATATAAGCAGGGCTAAACTCTGTCTTTCTCCTCTCCTATAATTTTATGCCTCCAGAAGAGCTGTTATTTTATTTATTTATTTAGACAGAGTCTCACTCTTTTGCCCAGGCTGGAATGCAATGGTGTGATCTCAGCTCACTGCAACCTCTACCTCCTTGGTTCAAGCGATTCTCCTGCTTCAGCCTCCTGAGTAGCTGGGACTACAGGTGCATTTTACCATGCCTGGCTAATTTTTTTTTTCTTTTTGTATTTTAGTATATACAGTGTTTCACTGTGTTAGCCAGGATGGTCTTGATCTCCTGGCCTCATGATCTGTCAGCCTCGGCCTCCCAAAGTGCTAGGATTACAGGTGTTAGCCAATGCACCCAGCCAGTTATTTTCACCTTGATACACACACACACACACACACACACACACGCACACATATCATGTCAGTGTTTTGGCATATTCTTTAGTTTCTCTCATGTTTCCTGATACTTTATTGCAATCTTCCTCCTTCTATCCATGTTAACTGTTTTGTATATTTTCATCTCCTGGATCCCAAAGGAAGATCTTAGGAAGTAGTAACGATAGCAAACTCTAGAGACAGGCAGGAGATCTAGTACCAGTTTTGTCAGACATGAGCAGTCTGCACTTTAAAAATTTAAATATGTGAGTCTCAGTTAACTCATTCATAGACCAACTTGTGAGAATCAGAGATGTTTCACTCTATACAGAGAGGAGAGAGAAATGCATTATTTCAAAATGTCTGGGAAATATAACAAAAACTGATTGTGGATTAAGTTTAATGATACTTCAATATAATAAAAAGGAATACTACACATAGATATTATTTGACCATAATGTAACCATGTTAGATTTTAATATAAAAGGATAAGGAAAATTTTTTTGAACATCTCACTTGATAGCTTTGGTTAAGGAAGAAATCAAATGGTTGTTTAAAATTACTTAGAAAATAATGAAAATATTAAAATATTAAAATTAATAAATTAGGAAACATCTATAACTGCCCTGGGAGAAGTTTATAACTAACGCACTCCATTCATAAGCAAGCCGATTAAAAAGATAAGTTTCAGTGGCTTGCGCCTATGATGCTAGTATTTTGAGGGGCTGAGGCAGGAGGATTGCTTGAGCCCAGGAGTTTGGGACCAGCCTGAACAACATAGGGAGATCCCATCTCCATGGAAAAAAAAAATTAGTCCAGCATGGTGGCACATACCTGTGGTCCCAACTACTCAGGAGGCTGAGGCATGAAGAGCTTAAGTCCAGGAGGCCCAGGCTGCGATGAGCTGCCATCATGTTACAGCACTCTAGCCTGAGTGACAGAGTGGGACTCTGTGTCAACAACAACAATAAAACGATAAAGTATTCCATTGCACAAAATGCTAGAAAAACAATAATAAAATAAGTTTCAAATGAAAGAAATACTCAGGAGTAATTTAAAAATTCCTGCATCTGAAAATAATGACAGAGTATATAGTATTTACAAATGACAATAGATAAACCATATTTATGGACAACTCACCAAACACAAAAAGAGATTTCCAAAGGATGCAGATGTTTAAATACTAACACCTGGGGCACAACATCCCCTTTCAAGGCCCAGCCTTGCAAAAAAAAAAATAAATAAATAAAAGCTTCTCCACTCCAATACATGTGGGAAAGGACAACTTATTTGGGTCAAATGTACTCCATCAGTCTCACAATAGACAACCCAAAATAAGACTTTATGGAATCATCAATTCTTGAGTGAACAATGCTCTGATTTATCAGCTTTATACTCTTGGAGAAAGCAGCCTGATCCAAGAACATTCCTGAGGTCACCTCTGTGAAACCAGAACAACAATTATATCTGACATATCTCCAGGAGAATGCCAACAAGCCCTACCAGTGAGCTATGGAGTTTATCCCACAAAATATATGCCTTGTGTATTGAAAAATGCATTTCAAAAGTGTTTTTGGCAGACTCAAATAAAAAGAAAGAGAATATACAAATCAAGAGTAAAAAAATGGAAAACATAAGTTTAAAAACAGAGAAACTATTTTTGCTCAACTATGTTTAAAAATATTACAGAAGATACAGTGCATTTAAGTCATAAATTCATACTAGAAGATATATAGGACAACGAACAATGCATACATGCCTCTTTGCTTACCCCTATTCATATCCTTATTCCAAATTTAGGAATTTATTTGAATAAAATAATTAGGAGAATGTGTAAAATAAATCAAAAGAACCATAGTGTCCATATAGTACCATATATAATAGAGAATATTCATATAAATTTCTACCATATGTAAACGTGAAAAAAAAAAATATATATATATATATAGTACAATGACAATGTAAAAGATGGAGATTCCAAAGTGGTGTCCTCTGTGGAGGAAGGAAACCTTCTTGGTCTTTCAAGTTACCACAAAATGTCCTGTCACAGATTACATTTTCTTTCAGATCCTTTCAAGCAGTAAGGATACTGTGTGGAGGGAGGAGAACAGTGGAAAGTGGTTCATATTCATTGAAATATTATGGGGTCCCTGGATATGTTTCTGCCTGCCCGTTGCTTCAAATAAACAGTGAGGAAGTCAACACATTCCTGAGTGCTTATGAGAGGGTAAACTGAAGGTCAGTCTCTCAGCGTGTCTTCCTGGAGCTCTAGCCCTTAAGAACCCCAGGATTACGGTCTACCTGAAGTATATTCCTGCATATAGTAAGTGTCTAATGTTTAGACATATGTAATAGATGATGAGTTCATACAATGAAGTCCCTTGCAGATATAAATATTATATTACAAGTATTTTACAAATCAAACAAATTTCAACAAGATATAGCTATAGTTACGTTTCTGCAAATCAATAGGCATCGATTACCTCCTAGAACTCTGAAGAAACAGTCTTCTTGTTCACCATTATGTAAATTGCATCTGTCAGTTCTAATTACAACCACCTTTCGAAAAATAACTCCCAACTACTAAGAATTTATTAATGACTCCCACATTTCATAATCTGGTCAAATTTTGGATTAGTGACTATTTTTATCCATATCATTTAACTTTTTATTTTCAGAAAGCTTTATCTTCCAGATAAAGATTAAAGTTTAATCTTTGTGGTTTAATTTACACTATAATAATTCGTGTTGTATCAATGAGGGCAGTGCCTTTTGCGAAAAGGAAATTACATTATTTGATAAGAACTTGATGAACTTTGTACTCAGTATGAACATACTCTCATTTATCTGACTAGATAAATTTCTGAAGAAAAAGTTCTGCAATTTTCATCAGTTTCAACATTTGTTTTAGACAGTAATAAGAACTTTCCTAAATTTTGTCAATTTTCTGAAGAAAGTTTACTTACATATACAAACTAAAATAAATGGGTGCTTTTTGATATAGCTTTAATAATTACTAACCTAGTTAACACACAAATACATCAAAGACCTATTAAATTTAAGATTCTTGTGTTTCATATTATGGGTGATACAGTGTGATATTTATCCTCAAGGAGCTTACAGTTTAGTCGAATTGAGGAGAGGTACATGTCTATAATACAAAGCAGGGTGTGTGAAGTATTTTGAGAGCTTTACAAATTGCTATTACAGCATTCTGTGCCCTTTGCCAATTACTTTCAGCTGGTATGATTAGGAAATTCTTAAGAAAAATGGAATCCTGAGACTTGAAAACTAAACATGCACTGAACAAGTGAAAAGAAGGGTAAGGTACTTGGGGCGGAGAAGAGACACCAGGTCAAAGAGAGTCTAAAGGGTGGTTCAGAAGCAGAAATGATATATATGATATGAAAGAGTAGGGAATTGAAGAATTTCTGGCAAGGCTGAAAATGTAAGACATTGAGACATGATTTAAAGAAAGCTATCTCACATTTCGTCTTATAAAATTGTTATAGGAAACACTTGGTATCTCATTCTTTCCTATTACTTGAAATGAATTGCATTGGAGAATTTTCTAGAAATAGGCTTCACTGCTGTCTTTAGGGTTTTATTGTCTTAGTCATATACTAAGAAATACACTCCAACTAAGAAATGTTAAAACAAGATTCTCAACGACACACTGAAGACTTCTGATTAGGTAAGTAATTCCTAGTAGCTGATTTTAAAATCACTACTTACCAATTTTCTTCAGATTGGTTCTGATGAAAGTTTGCCTGGTATGGAATTCAGAACTTCAAACGTTTGCCTGGTATGGAATTCAGAACTTCATATATTTTATTTAGTAATTCCTTTCCTGAAAACAAACTAGCAGAACCAAATACTACTTTGGTTGTTGCATCATTACCATTACTTAAGGTGTATCACATTATTTCATTAATAGGGCAGAATAGGAGACTGCTTCTAGATTTTCAGAGTCATAGAGACCAAGATTTCCACCTTAGTAGCTCTTTGGTAACATTTCTAATCCAACTGAATTTGACTCTATTTTCCTTTGTAAGTATTGGAAGTGCTTCAGGTCTCATTACTTCATCAACTGTTTTCCTAACCCCATAAAATAATGAAAAGCAAAACAGCTTTTCATAGATCTTCATTGTAATTGATTCTCCGGGGTATCTTTACACTGCTCCACTAAAATGCTGTTGTTTTTATGATGATATTTCTCAGCAGGGGTGTTCTAAATAACTGATTAATATGCAAAACAGTAAAAATGTAACTTTTGCTGTTAAATTGGCCAATGCCTAGAATCTCCAGGCTGCTGAAAGGAAATAAAACAAAATAAAAGGTTCCAGGCATTCTTTCTGTCAGAGTTATCTAAAATGCTAAGGAGCCAGGTAGCTAAAATGTAAAATATATTCATTATAGCATTGTGCGGTACAGTATATTAGTACATTTATAACTTTTGAATTCTTCATACAACTCTGCGTGGAGGGTTTGGGGGGTTTACACCAATAAGTTTTAGAATTTTAGGCAAAACCCCTGAATGTTCTGCTACTTCTTTAAAGTGAGGATTAAAATATTTCTATAATGAATCTTATTTTATACAGCGATTTTATTTATAGAGCCCCTTTTTATCTTGCTAGGCATATTAAGTATTAGAGTGTGTTTTAAAATTTCTTCTTAAGGTACTATTATACTTAATACAGGAAAAGACAAATAGAAACCAGATGGTTTTGTTATTGCCCTGCCTCACAAAACACAATCAAACAAAACTATTGAGACAAACAGAATTAAAGAAAAAGTGCATAATATTAACCTTCCCAAGCCTTATGTTCCAGATACCGAAGTTTTGCCAGAGTTTTCAAACAGTATAGCCACTCCAATAAAATGCTTTTAGGAGGGAAGCCAACAAGACCCCCACCCGCAGCGGCTATGGCACAGGCTCACAAACCCTGTCCTGAATTCTTCACATATGCTTTCTGGTTTGTTCAATGAACAAGCACCAAATCACTGGAGATTTTATGCCCAGTGACTTCTCACAGGCAGATCCTAATTTGGCAACGATTCTAGGGTCCTCCTGTTGAGAAAGCTGCTTCTGGCAGGAGCTGCCTTACTGATGGAGGGCGGTGTTTCCGCCCATGGCTTTGTTCTCTTTAAACCAGGCCTAAGATCACATCTGTTCCTAGGGCTCTCACCCTAAGGGACCTCTGAGAGAAGAATCACCACAGAAAACTCTGTATTTTCTGGTTAAATGTCATCCTCTTCCCTATGTCAGAATGAATGCTCATCATTGCCTAATGACCCTGACAATTTTGTTTTTTCCAGCATGAAATTTTACCTGAGCTGTATGAAGCGGTATTGTATGTACGAGAAAGCAGTGTAAATTAGTGTGGCACCTGATGCTACCTAAAAGTGTCAGGAAGGTATGGACACATGCTTTTCTTGGGGTAATGTGTCTACAAAATCACCAACTAGATGAGTTATTTAAGAAATAAAAGAGAATATTGACAAGAAAAAATAAAATAAGGGTGAATAAAAAACATTTGTTCTATCTGTGGAAACAAAACAAAACTTGTCTTCATGAGGAAGTATTTTAATCATAAAAAAAAAAATATGCTTGAGTAAACAATGAGACTTGGAATGTGCAGTGCTGTGTCTTATGAGTGCTGCCAGGTCCTCGATACTGATTTCTACCAAAGCACCTTCTATACCTGTAAACATTGGACATTCAATAGAAATTTCTGGCTTATATGAATGAAAATATTTTAAAAGTAACATCTTTTTAAAAGCCAAACCAGTCCATACTTTTAAAAAATGTCTCAATGGGGAAAATGAAAAGGTCCATTTCTTTGGAAACTATTAAGATAAATCGATATCTCCTGCAGCTGGTACCACACCGTATTCCTAATCAAGTCAAGGCGAATGTTTCCAATTCTTCATTCATAGTTTTATGTGAGATAAGTAAATATTCCTTCCATTTCACTCCATTAAAGACATTTTGAATTTCCACAATAGCAGGTACTGAAGCTAAGCCTCTCCATGGAGACCTCTGCATGAATTAGTAACCACTTGAAACATATTCTTTTCAAAGAAGGATACAATAATTTATGTCATCTCTTTGTATGCTTCATTTAAATAGTTTTGTATGTATGTGAAAGAGAGATAGAAATATTTCTGAGAGAAACGGCAGACAAAGGATCCTCTGCGTAGAGTGTGTGTGCTGCCTGTAGCTATTTTACAAGGAAATCTACCAGCTCTCAATAATGTGAAAATCTTCTTGAGAGGCGCCGTGGCACAGCAAGTCACTGAACCAGAGAAATTCAATTTGCCTACTGTAAAGTATGTTTTGTCTCTCTCAGAAAGCTCTAATTCAATCCAAAATTACTTTCTAGAAGCAGTCATTCTGGCCAAGGAAGGGTGTCCAGGGTCTGGAATAGGACAGAGTACACTGGACTAAAACTGTCAGAAAGCATTCAGTGCTGCTTCTCAATCCCGAGACACGGACCGCAGACCGACCCAGAGGTCACCGATCTCCTCATGTTGGAAATCTATGTATATTTGTGATTGAATAACCTTTAGGTAACTTCTATCTTTGATCTATATTTACTCTAAAAATGCCAAGGGAGAAATGGGAAACAGAGAATATATGGTTAGATTAAAAATATGTGGATAAGTAAGGAAATATATCTGTACTTGAATTCTATGATTCATAAATTAGTTGCAGATAGCCTCTTTGATTATGCCTAGAGAAGTTTGAAATAGCATCCTAATACATATCTTTGTGGTTAATCATTGAGTATATAAAGTAATGGTTCATATAAACGAACTTCAAACTTAACCCATTTTCCTTCTAAATTCGATAGTTAGATTTATATTATCAAAACTTGGCAGATTTTGTCAAACATCATTTCTTTCTTCTACTTTGTATAGAAATCATGATGCTATCTTGCCTATAGCACTATTATTAATTTAATTGTATTCTCTACGATATGAATTATATGATCTTCATAATAATTTTTCAGTCATTGTTACTTAAAAATGTCATGCTTCCTGAAAAATGTCATTTTAATCTGATCATTGAGATCTATATCCGAATCTATAAGTGATAAGAATCTTAAAATAATCTATGAGTATACAAGAATATAAAAATAAGGGTTTGGCAAATAACTGCAGTACTTTGGTAACTTTGTTTTTTAAACTAAGATTGATTTTAACATTTCAAAGTTTGTAGCTAAATGTAAGAAATAGTGAAATAATTACCTTTAAGTGTTTATTAATCAAATTCAACAAGATTATATATTTTTTGGTGGTTCATAAAGTGTGTAAAAGAATTTCCTGGAACTACATAAAAGTGTATATGTAAATTTTAAAAATGAAAAGTACATAAATTTGAAGAAATAAAAAAATAAAATAAAAAAAAAATCCCTCAACATCTTGTTTAAAAAATGAGCTGAGACCTACCCTTGAAGATTCAACTTTACTGGATGAAAGCAAATTATTATACCATCATTTTAGCAAGTTATTAAGTGATTATAATGCAGGTAATTATTTTAGTAAAACTGGAGGAAGAAAAATCTCTGCCATACAAGCATCTTCTAAAACCTACCTGAGAACATTTAGACCTGAAATATATGTGCTATGATAATATTTTGGTAAGCTTGATATCTTTTTATATGATTTGAAATATTTTATAATTTATTATGGGGGAGATAAGAATAGTCATCTAAGAAAAAGCTAAGCTTAAAAATAAAACTCTATCCTTAAAACACAGCATTTATTTGTTTAAATGTTTACCTTATTAGTAGGATTAATTCATTTACCTACTCAGTAGGAAAACTTTAGACTGTGTTTATAGAGATTTGACTGCATGATTCATTTCTCGACAACCAAAATCTCAAAGTAATTAATAATTTTGATCTGTCATTGCTATATAACATATTACAGCAATCAGAGGCAAATATATGATCTTTCTTTCAATTTTGTGCACCATGAAACTATCAAGTATTCCAGAAAAAAAATAAACATAAGCAGTCATCTTTATTTTGCTCAGCTAACAAGTAAAATAATTTTTAAATTTTAATTTATACTAAAAATGTAAAGGAAGTATATGTGTTGGGAAATTACTACCTCTGCTGTGTGACTTTCCTTAATCAAAATCTGACAAATAAGTCCATTAATACGCCTTAGTTTTTTGTTTAATTTAATTACTACTTTAAGTTTTTTCTATAGTAGAGAACATATGAAAATCAATAAAGCTATTTAGGCTCTCTGGTATCGCATTGAGCATTATAAAATGAAAATGTTGGAAGATACTAATATCTTTCAAGATTTAGGAAAGAGTATTTTAGTTAAAAAGTTCAGAACTATGAAGTAATATGATAAAATATCTCTAATATTCATGGCTTTTTGCCAAGGGATAGCATAATCAGACAAACAGAAGCAGGTATACTATGAAGCTCATGAAAATTAAACTTCTTGGCCTCTTTCTTTCATAAGTCCCAAGTTTCTATTTTTCTCATTCTAAATAAATATTGTTCCCTACTCAATTCTATAGCCTTAATTTTTCTCTCCTTCTTTTTAAAGATGGTTGCCAAATATATAAATTTCAGGCCTGCAAAATTTGAATCTATCCTTTTATATAAATTCTTATAGTTAAGAGAACAGAAGAAACAAAGTTCTTATACCTTCTGTCTCCATTTAGATAGCTCTTATTCTATAGAAGCTATTAAAACTTTTAAGAAAATAGAAAACAACTATGAGTATGCATTCAATGAAACTAGAAGAAGAGGGGGAAAAGTTCCTTAAGGAAGGGTTGAGTTAATTATTTTAATGATGTGCCATCTTTTCACCATGCACAACTGAGGTTATAATTGCTGGTACCAGTGACAGTTAAAGAAGGTGGCTACTGTCTTGGCTGATGTCATGTTAGCCAACCAGCCATAGGATGCTCATCTCTGTGGTATTCTACTTATTTTTGTTTGTTTGTTTTTTGAGACAGAGTCTTGCTCTGTTGCCCAAGCTGGAGTGCAGTGGCATGATCTTGGCTCACTGCAACCTCTGCCTCCTTGGTTCAAGTGATTCACCTTGCCTCAGCCTCCTGAGTATCTTGGATTACAGGCGACTGCCACCATCCCTGGAAAATTTTTGTATTTTTAGTAGAGTCGGGGTTTCAGCATGTTGGCCAGACTGATCTTGAACTCCTGATCTCAGGTGATTTGCTCACCTCGGCCTCCCAAGTGCTGGGATTACAGGGGTGAGCCACCATTCGTGGCCCTGTTCTGGGCTGTTTACATCTCCAAGTTCCATCAGAGCCATTCTGACTTGTCATGTTTTATCCATTTTTGTTTTTCCACTGTAGAAAACCAGCATATTCCACCCCAAAGTAAGCCACTTTGACATAAGGATTGTTTTGAGCTGAAGATATTTATGATTTACCAGATGGCAGAAAGAAGCCTTTCTTGGAGCTTTCCTTCTCTAATTAAAAGCAGAAACTTCTGAGAAATGTGGAGTACCATAATCCCATCTTCCAGGGAAGTTTTATGGCCATGAAGAAGATGGGAAGTGAGTGCTGAGATGGACTTAAACAAATCTTGCTTTATTACTTATATTTCTATACTTCCCACAGTTCAACATCCTTGGGAGCCTAAACCTCTTTCCTTTGTCTGGTCATGTCTCTACAAGGTCATTGTTTTTGTTAAGATAATATACAAACCCAAGTTCTAACCATTCCTCTGAGTTACTTATCACTGAATCTTTTCCATGTGTATGCATCACGTGTTGATAAACTATTTATTTTTTCTCTATTGTTAATCTGTATTTTGTCAGTTTATTTCACAGGACCCCAGCCAGAGAACCTGGGAAAGGAGATGAAAAGGTTTTGTTTCCCCCTTTCCTAATCTATTTCTAAATCTATTCATATATACATACACACACACACACACACACACACACACACACACACATATATATAGACAGAGAGAGAGAGAGAGAGAGAGCTGAATATATATATAGTTGAAAATAAGAATAGATAAATGTTTTCAGTGGTTTTGTTTGTGTTTTATTTTGTTTCATTTTGGTTTTGTATTTTTTAGACAGGAAAGCAGCCACCATAAAACATGTCTCTGGAAGGAAAATACACAGAAAAATAGTTTGGGAATATAGATTTTTAGAATTATTTACAATATAAAGTAAGTCGATCAAGTTCAGTAAATGTATTAATGCAAAGCCATACTTATATGAGATTATTGAATAAGAAGAGGTGGAGACACAAAGAGAAACTGAAAGTTTGCCTAGTCATATGAATGTTTGTCTTCCATAATTCCAAATGATTTTAACTATTTCACTATTCAATTTTTTTGCACATCATCAGATAGATAAACAAAATCAAAATTTAAATTTAGCAGAATTTCGCTCTACTAATGGTCTTTTCTGGACTTGTCAGATTCCACCTGCTTTCTTGGCAACTAAGTCCTCTTTACTATTTTATTTTTTTATTTATATGCTTTTTATTAATTTGTTTGAGACACGGTCTTGCTCTGTTACCCAGGCTGATGTGATCTCAGCTCACTGCAGCTTCAACCTTCCAGGTTCAAGTGATCCTCCAGTTTCAACTCCCCAAGTAGCTGGGATTACAGCTGTATGCTACCATGCTCACTACTTTCTGTATTTTTTTGGTAGAGACTGGCTTTCAGCATGTTTCCCAGGCTGGAATCCAACTCTTGAGCTCAAGTGATCCACCTGCCTTGGCCACCCAAAGTGCTGGGATTCTAGTCATGAGCCACCGCCTGTAGCCCTAAGTCTGCTTTAATAAACAGGCTTGACCTTTGTAGATGAAACTTTGGAATACTGGTCTTGCTTTGAGATTATAAAACACTTATATTTTTGGAGCCTCTTTTCTTTTTCATTTATAAAATGAGGAACTTATATTACTTTCTAATAGTCTAGCTTTTAAAATACAAACAGAACATGAGATATCCATAATTTAAATAAATCTGGACTCCAGCTGGCAGAGAAAAACAAATATTTAATATTTGAAACAATGACTATCTTTATAGCAGTAATTTTATGTTATTCTACCCTTTCCAGATGAATTTTTTCTTTAAATTTTTTAATTACTTTGTCCCTTTTGTATATGGGTTCTCCTTCTCAGGGGAAACAATGAGAAGAAAAAAAAAATGAGAAGGAAAAAATAAAGTACAGCGATGATGGAAAGAGGAAGGGAAGAGAAAAAGAAATTCTTGTCATTTTAATATTTTCAAATAATCCTTAGCTTAAAAGGATGATAACTTACTGTTATTCAATTCTGACCTGAATATAAGTCCAGAGTTAGAAGCTTGCAAATACCAAACTGCAACATAATTTTGATAAGGACCTTAAGAAGCCATTGGGGAAAAAATACGCTAAATTATCCCGTTGCAATATAGCTTTGGTTTCTGGAAAAATTGTTTTTACAGTTGATTTTCATAATAGATGACCTCATTTGGAGCTATTTTTCTCCTTTTCTCTTCACTGAAACTTCAGTTTAAAAGAAAAAATTTGCTTTCAGTCAAACTGATTAAGAGTAATACTTTTGTAAATAATCAGAGTTATCAGTGTTTACTCTTATTGCCTTTCTTACACATATATGATTATAATTATCATAGTAATTATAAACTCAAAATGTATACTGTCTTACCCAGTATGTGATAAGATTTTGGAAAAGAAGGAGCTATATTTGCCCAGTGCCTGGACTAGTAAACAATTTGTTTTCAATTATTATTGAATAAATGAATAGGTTACTTGCTATTTTGATATATTGTAAGCAGACAGGGAGTGTCTCCAGGACTGTACAAATTTTTTTCTGAGCAATCAACCTGTTTTACAGCTTCCTGCCCTGCAGGCTTTTTTTCTTCCAAATTCTATGTGAAATGCAGTCACCTAATTAGTTGAAATCACTTCCTGACAAATCCCAGCCACCTACAGATGAACCTGAGTGAACCTTCCTTATTACCATGTTAAGTTTTTCACCCTAGGAAGGGCTATAGCTTCATAGCACAATGACTTACTGCATCTACACATCTAGGAACGCCTCCTCTACATCTTGTGATGAATGCATTTCCCTCTCCATTGTACATTAAATCCTGCTGTTGCTTTCTTTTGGAGAGACTCTGCTTTGGAGAATACTCCCAGTGGTCTCCTTGCTTGTGCCAAGCAATAAAAGTCTTTTTGATCAAAACCTGCAATTCTTGTGGAGTGTTATTGTTACTCAGCAGGTAAACAAACCCCAGTTTTTTCAGGTAATGATATCAATAAAATATGCTAGAATTCAACCTAAATTATTAGGAAAGTAAGATTACAAAATGTACAAGTCTGGTAATTTGTTGTTGGCAACAAAGATATATTTGAGGTGTTACACATTTTGATAGTGTAATTTTTTTAAAAAATATTTATTTATTTATTTTTAAAGATGAGGTCTTGCTCTGTCACCTAGAGTTCAATCACAGCTCACTGCAGCCTTGAACTCCCAGGCTCAAGCAATTCTGCCACCTCAGCTTCATGAGTAGCTAGGACTACAGGCATACGCCACCACACCCAGCTTTTAGTGTAATTTTTAAAGCAGAATTATATATATTTAATTCTGACTCACCATTTTTAAGATGTTTGTATTAGTTCATTTTCACACTGCTGAAAAAGATATATCCAGGACTTGAAAGAAAAAGAGGTTTAATTGGACTTACAGTTCCATATGGCTGGAGAGGCCTCAGAATCGTGGTGCGAGGTGAAAGGTACTTCTTACATGGTGATAGCAAAAGAAAATCAGGAAGATACAAAAGCAGAAACCCCTAATAAAACCATCAGATCGCATGAGACTTATTGACTGCCATGAGAACAGTGTGGAAGAAACTGCTTCCATGATTCAAATTACCTCCCACCAGGTGCCTCCTACAACACATGGGGATTATGGGAGCACAACTCAAGAGGAGATTTGGATGGGGACACAGAGCTAAACCATATCATTCCATCTCTGGCCCCTCCAAATCTCATGTACTCATGTTTCAAAACCAATCAATGTGGAAATAACAGTCTCTTCAATAAATAGAGAAGTGGCTGGGCATGGTGGCTCACACCTGTAATCACAGAACTTTAGGAAGTGGAGATGGGAGGATTACAGAGACCAGCCTTGACAACACAAGGAGACACTGTCTTTATTTAAAATAATAAATCAATAAATAAAATAAAAGCAAGTAAGTGGAGACATGAAAACTGGATATTCACATGCAGAAGAATCAAACTGAACTCTTGTCTCTCGTCATATACAAAAATTTACTCTAAATGGATTAAGAACTTAAATACAGGACACCGAATTTTGAAACTAATAAAAAAATAGAGAAAATGCTTCAGCACATTAGTCTGGGCAAAGATATTTTGGATATGACATCGAAAGCACAATAAACAAAAGCAAAATTAGACAAATGGGATTACAGTACACAAAAGGCTTCTGCACAGCAAGGAAAACCATCAACAGAATGAAGAGAACCTGGTCAATAAGAGAGAATATATGCAAATGATAAGTCTGACAAAGGGTTAACATCAAAAATATCTAAGAAACGCAAACTATTCAATAGGAAAAGAAAAGAAAAAAATCCAATTAAAAATGGACAAAATATTTGAATAAACATTTTTCAAAATGAAATACACAAAAGGCCAACAGGTATATAGAAAAACATTCAACATCATTAATGGTCAGGGAAACGCAAATTAAAACCACATGAGCTATCATCTCACTTCTGTTAGAATGGCCATTCTCAAAAATACAAAAGGTAAGTAAGTGCTGGTGAGAATATGAAGAAAAGTAAATCCTTATATACTCTTGGTAGGAATGTAAGTTAGTACACCCATTACAGAAAACAGCATGAAGCTTTCTCAAACAAATTGAAAATAGAACCAGCATATGATCCAGCAATCCCACTACTGATTATATATCCTAAGCAATTGAAATCAGTACATTGAAGAAATATCTGTACTTCTATGTTTATTGCAGCCCTATTCAAATTAACCAAGATATAGAATCAATCTAGGTGTCTATTAGTGAAGGAATAGACAAAGAAAATATGGCATATATACACAATGGAATATTGTTTAGCCCCCCAAATGAACAACAACCTGCCCTTTGTGACAACATAAATGAACGTGGAGAATATTGTGTTAAGTGACATAAGCGAGACACAGAAAGACAACTACCACATGATCTCACTCTTATTGGAATCTAATAAAGTTGATTGCCGAGAAGAACAGTAGAAAAGTGGTTGCCAGAGGCTGGGTAGTTAGGGGGATTGTGAACACTGGAAAATGTTAATTAAAGGATACATAATTACAGTTAGAGAGGAGAAAAATTTATCAAGATGGCTATATTACAGCAAGGAGACTAGATTTAATGACGATATATTGAATTCTTACAAAGTGTAAAGACAATGGATATAAGTTACATGCTCTTACCACAGAATGAAAACAAGGTAAGGTAATACATTTATCAGTTACTTAGATTTAAACAGCCACATTGTATATGTACTTCAACACAACATGTTGTACACAGTAAAAGCAATTATATCTGTCAATTTAGCAAATTAAAATATATTTAAAAAGACAAACAAGAAAAACATTCTTTCAGTGAAAAGGGAAGGTTTTGAAAGATACTTAGCAAAACACTTATTTGATAAAGTATTTCACTAAAAATGGAGTTCAATTTTTACTGTCAATAACATCATTTTTGGTGGTTATCCCCATATTGTTATATACTGATTTGAATAACAAAGGAGTTCCTTCTCTCTGTGAAAACCTTTCCACTGCCTCACAGCTTCTCAGCAAGAATTACTCTTATGACAAATATGACTTTGTCTTACATAAGGACCAAGAAATTTCATTCAGTTTTCTACTTATTGGAACAGGGTTCATTGCTGCCTTGACATTGAGAGGCTGAATGTCAGAAGTTAGTTATTTTTTTTAGAATAGGTTCTAATCCAAGTTCAAGGAACAAAGCACTTTTCGTGGAACAAAACATCTAGTTCTTCAGAAAGATTGAGACATGTTATCTAGGATCTTTCTTCCTTCTCAATAGACAAGACATATTCTTTTCTTAGCCTTCAATTTCTGAGTATGCATTCAAGAAACCTATCAGATCATTTTTTTTTTCCTTTTGTGAGGCACTTGCTAGGTCTTTTTAACCTAAAATAAGTCTTCTTTAGTGAGACATTTCCTCCTCACTAGTTTCTTTTCTACCTTTTTTACTCTTCTCTCATCATAGAAATTCTCTAGAGAGTATTGAAATTTGTAGATTAACACTGACTGTATTTATAGTCTACATTGTAAAAAATTTCTTTCCCTTTATCTTCTAAAATTTAATTCTTTTTATTAAACTCAATTATGTTATTTTTAATTTTTATGATTATATTACTTGATTTCTAGTTGTTCTTATTTTAACATACATTTATTCTTTCATGGATATAGGATCTTAAACATCTCTATGAGGATATTAATTGATGATTTTAAATTGTCTTTATTTAACCTGATCTTCATTCTCTCTTAAAGTCTATCTTTCATCAAGTCTTTATTCTAATGACTATGGAGTTCTGACTGCCTGTTCATTTAAAAAAATAATATCTTTAATTTTTAAAGCGGTTTTAGGTTCACAGCAATATTGCACAAAAAGTACACAGTTCCCATCTACTCCTGTCCCGCACAAGCACAGCCTTCCTATCAACATCCTGCACCACAGTGATATATTTGTTACAACCAATGTGCCCACATTTTAAAGAGTAAAGTACTAAAATACTGATTAGAAATTCTGTGTGAGTAGCATATGCTAACTGATGAGTTTAACACACAATAATTGGTTGACAACTGGGTTTTTCACTGGAAAAACAAAGATGTTATTTTCCTTATGATTTTTCTATATTGTAGTTCAATTTCTTCAGAAAAGTGTTGTACCTGGGTTCAACACAAGCAGCTTTATTTTCTTTTCAGAGCTATGCTGGAAAAGAAGCCTGGGGATTCTTGTCCTTTGTTGGGTCGACTAATGATGGAACATACACACTGAAGGCTGTCCAGGGTCAGCCTAAAGTGGCCAGATTATGTGGAAGTTGGTTGAAACACAATAACTGAGATTTTGATTCTATTTGTGTTACATCCCTTTTATTGCCGTAATGAATAAAACCGTATGCAATAGATGAAATAACGGCTTCCAAAGATATCAAGTCCTAATAATGGAACATTATGCATGTTACCTCATATTAGAAAAAGGATCTTTGCAGACGTGACTGAGTTAAGAATTTTGAGATAAGGAGACTATCCTAGACTATCTTTTCTAGGTAAATACTATGTCTTTACTATGTAGAGACATAGTAAAGCGCTATCTCTGCCAAAAAAAAAAAAATACAAAAAATTAGCTGGGCTTGGTGGTTCATGCCTGCAGTCCCAGTTACTTGGTTGAGGTGGGAGAATCACCTGAGCCCAGGAAATTGAGGCTACTGTGAGCTGTGTTCACACCACTGCACTCCAGCCTGAAAAACAGCGAGACACTCTACCCCTTCAAAAAAAAAAAAAAAAAGATAAAAGATAAAAGAAAGAAAGAAAAAATTAAGATTATTGAACAGGGAGGCAGAGATTGGAATGATGTGGCCACGAGCCAAGGAATGCCAGCAGTCACCAGAAGCTGGAAGAGCAAAAAAAAAAAAATTAGATTTTCCCCTAGAGCTTTTGGAGGAAAACTGTTCCTGTCAACACCTTAATTTCAGACTAGTGATATCGCATGTTGACTTCTTCATACCTGCGATAAAACCAACTGATTATTTTTAAGCTACCAAGTGTGTATTAATTTGTTACAACAGCCATAGTTGAATGAAATTTTATTAATTTACCTCAGATTTCTGCATCATATTTGATTTGAAACTTCCTTTTCCTCTTATTTCCCTTGTATGTGGTAATCACTTGTATATTCTAATGCAGTATTCTCTGGGTTCTGAATAAGTTTTAATCTGCTTTAGAAAAAATCTCAACCTAATTTTTCTAATTACTTTTGTGATATTAGACTCTTTTTAAAGAAAAAATTAAGACAGAAGTTTGAACTGAAATAACACAATAAGGGCTTATTTTTTAAAGAGATGGTACAGAAACTGTATTTCCAGAACTCCCTCTCCTGAGAAGATTCATAATGAAACATGAGATACTATTCTTATGTGTCAACTTGGCTAGGCTATAGTGTCAGTTATTTAATCAAATGCCAATCTAGGTGTTACTGTGACAGTATTTTGTAGATTTAGTTAGCAATTATGTATGTTCGGCGGACTTTAAATAAAGAGATTGCCCTTAACAACGTGGGTAAGACTCATTAATCAGTTGGATACAATCCGTTTAGTGTTAAAAGAAATTACTGAGCTTTCTTAGAGAAGAAATCCGACTCAAGACTGTACCTTAAAATCCTGCCTTAGTTTACAGCTTAAAAAATTGCCATACAGATTTCAGATCTGCAGCATCCATAATCACATGAACAAATTTGCTGCAATAAATCAGTCTCTCTCTTCTCTCTTTCTATCTATAGATATGCACACACAAATAGTTATATATGTATATATATTTATATATGTATACATATACATATATACACACATACATTTATATATATAGATACACATACATGTATATATAAAATTGATTATTTTTCTTTGGAAGCTCTTACTGGTAGAAATGGTCTGAAAATATGGTGACTCAAGCCAAATGCTGGCAACAGTTTGTATCTTTCAATAGTAGTAACTACTATGTTTTGAGAATGCTAAGTCAAATGTTCATTATATTAGGTCGTTCCACATCAGTAATATATAATGAAGCCATTACATATCAAGGTACAAATGAGCAAGCAGAGGCTGGGTAAAGCTAAATACAAGATTCAAGAGCCAGGTTTGAGACTTGACATTGGGATTTTCATTCTAGAGCATGGTCTTCAAACATCAATAGATTATTTGCTTCATATATGAAGAGCTCGATATTTAGTAATACATTTTTATTCATTTTCAAACTATAGGTGAATAACTACTTGTCCATTTGTCCTATATATTTGGTTTCTTGTTATAGAAATAATATATATAATAATATATATGCTGCTTACTAGAAATCCACTTTAAATATAAAGATACAAATAAATTGCTCATCAAAATAAGTCTGGAATGGGTGTATTAGTATCATACAAAGTTTATTTCATATAAATAATGTTACTATGAATGAGAAGATCACAATAAAAGGATCATCAACATAACATACCGTCTAATACATTTATGCATGTAATAAGAGTTTCAAAATGCATGAAGTAAAAATCGATAGAACAGCAAGGCATAATAGGCATATTATCTATAATTACAGCTGGATAATTCAAAATGCCTATTTTTACCAATTGATGGAACAAATAGACAAAAGTCAGTAAGAATAGTAAACTTGAGCAGCACTATCAACAAACATGATACAACTGATATTTACAAAACACTCAACACAATGACAAAATAGATTCTCTTAAGTCACATGAAACATTAACAAAGATAGACAATTTCAAGTCCCATAAAATACGTGTCAAAAAACTTAAAAGTATTAAAACACTATAAAATATGTATTATAACAAAATTGACTTAAATCAGATATCAAAAACAGATCCCTGGAATCATTTAGTGTTTTGAATCTAAATAACAGATTGGGCACAGTGGCTCATGCCTGTAATCCTAGCACTTCTGAGGCAGGTGGATTACGAGGTCAGGATTTCAAGACCAGCATGACCAACATGGTGAAACTCTGTCTCTACTAAAAATACAAAAATCAGCCAGGTGTGGTGGCCTGTAATCCCAGCTACTGGGGATGTGAAGGCAGGGGATTTGCCTGAACCCGGGAGGAAGAGGTGGCAGGGAGCTGAGATTATGCCACTGCACTGCAGCCTGGGCAATAGAGCAAGAGTCTGTCTCAAAAATAAAAAAAAGAAGAAGAAGAATCTAAATAACACACATCTAAAATTACACATAGGTCAAAAGAATCAAAAGATATTAGAAATTATTTTTTAACTAAGAGAATTAAAACACAACATATCACATTTTTGGAATACTACTAAAGCAATACATAGGTTGACTTTTATATTAATACATATCTTTATTAGAAATAAGCTCAGATTCTATGTTAAGCAAAAGGCAGAAAAACAAATTGAAAATAATGAGGATCAGCGTCAGTACAAATAAACTGGAGAGGAGAGAAATGATAGGAAAAAATCAATTAACTAAAAGGTGGTTCTATGAGAAAATCATTGATAAACCTAGACCAGAAGTGGGCAAATTGTTACCCATGAGAAAAATTTGGCCCTTGGTTTAGTTTTGTAAACTGGCTGTTGAGAATTTGTATGTACATGCATGTTTGTGTACATGAGTATATAAGTATGCACACATATACACACATATGTGTGTGTGTTCATCATATATATATATGTGTATACTTCTTTTTAATAATTACGACTTTTATTTTAGATTTGGGCGTATAAGGTTTGTTACATGGGTATGTCGTATGATACTGAGGTTTTGGGTATGGGTTGTTTTATCACACAGGTAAGGAACATAATACCAAAAAGGTACTTTTTCAGTTCACACACCCTGCTCCCCCTTCTAGTAGTCCTGAGCATCCATTGCTCTTATCTTTATGTCCATGTGTACTTAATGTTAATCTCCCACTTATAAGTGAGAAGATAGAGTATTTGGTTTTCTGTTCCTCATTAATTTGCTTAGGATAATGGCTTTCAGCTGCATCCATATTGCTGCAAAGGACACATTTTCATTCTTCTTATGGTTACGCAGTATTCCATGGTATATATGTAACGGTTTTTCTTTATTCAATGAACCATATATGGGCACCTAGGATGATTTCATATCTTGGCTATTGTGAATAGCACTGCAATGAAGATGCCAGTATACGTATCTTTTTAAATCACAATTTATTTTCCTTTAGGTATACACCTAGTAATGTCATTGCTGTGGTGAATGTCATTACTGGGTAGTTCTGAATTTAGGTCTTTGAAAAAATCTCCAAAACTGCTTCCCATAGTGGCTAAATTAATTTACTTCTCAAAAAACAGTGTGCAAGTGTTATCTTTTCTCTGCAGTCTCACTAGAATCTATTATTTTTTGACTTTTTAATAATTGCCATTATGAAATATGAGATGGCATCTCAATTGTGGTTTTTGACTAGTATTTCTGTGATGATTAATGATGATGAAATCACCAGGCGCGGTGGCTCAAGCCTGTAATCCCAGCACTTTGGGAGGAGGCTGAGGCGGGTGGATCATGAGGTCAAGAGATCGACACCATCCTGGTCAACATGGTGAAACCCCGTCTCTACTAAAAATACAAAAAGTTACCTGGGCATGGTGGTGCGTGCCTGTAATCCCAGCTATTCAGGAGGCTGAGGCAGGAGAATTGCCTGAACCCAGGAGGCGGAGGTTGCGGTGAGCCGAGATCGTGCCATTGCACTCCAGCCTGGGTAACAAGAGCGAAATTCCGTCTCAAAAAAAAAAAAAAAAAAAAAAGACGAAATGGGCAAATTCCTTGAAATAAGTTACCTAAGATCAATCAAGAAGACATAGATAACCTGAACATGATATATTTTAAAGAAATTAAATGTGTAATTAGATACTATCCTACAAAATTAACAACAGGCTCAAATGAATTCCTAGGTGAATTCTAACAAACATTTCAGAAAAAAAAAATACCAATTTTTCTCAAGAGTTTTCAGGAAGTTGAAGAATTTTATGCAGCCATTATCCTAATATTAAAATTATATAAACATATTATAGAAAAAAAACTATTAAAACTATAAACCAATATCCCTTATAAATTTAGTTGCAAAAATCCTAAACAAATATTAGCACTTCCAATCCAACAATACATGACAACGATAAATTATAATAACCTAGTGGCATTTATCTCAGGATATTAAGATTGGTTTAACATTGAAAATTTACATAATTCACAATATTAGTAGACTAAAAACTATATATAAAATATATGATCATCTCAATAGACTCAGATAAAACAATAGATAAAATCCAATATTTTTTTCTAATAAAAATTATCAGCAAGCCAGGAATAGAAGCTAAATTTTTCAACCTGATAAAAGTATATACCAAAAATCTACAGATATTATACTTAGTTGTAGAATGCTGAATACATTCATTCTAAAATCATGAATAAGGCATGATTATCTGTTTTCACAATTGTATTTAACATTGTCCTCATGGTTTTGGACAGTAACACACAAAAAATAAAATGGATGCAGATTGTGGAAAAAAAGTGAAATTGTCTTTATGCACAGATAATATGAGCATCTATATAAAAAATCTGATGGAGTATACAGAAAGTCTACCAGAACTAATAAGTGAGTTGGGCAAGGTTGTAGAATATAAGATCAACATTGTAAAAAAAAATTTTATATATTAGTAAAGAACAATCAAATATAAACCTTTCAAAAAGTGTTACAATTTGATTTTATAATGCAGAGTATGAAATATTTAAGGATATATTTGACAGAAGATATGTGAGACCTGTTGACAGAAAACAAGAAAAATTACTGAAGACAACTAAATAATTAAATAAATAGAGATATGTTAACTGATTTGTGAGACTAAAGATTCAATAGCTTTAAGATTCTCCTATAAATAATCTATATATTCTACATAATCAGAATAACAATATCAGCATCTATTTTAATTCCCAGGTAAAAACTATATTGAAATACAAAAGACCTAGAAAATCTCAAAGCATACTTCAAAAAAATAACAAAATAGGAGGCCCAGCTATATATAAGGCTATATACAAGGCTTTACTTATTATAAAATTTATTCTAGCATATTACACAGTCTTAAAGATAGTCAAACTACATAAGTGTACCTGAATGGAGACTATAGAAAAAAATGTGCACATGTATGGCATATATAGACAATTGTCAGTTTATAACTTTCAACAAAGCTATAAAGGTAATTCAGTGTAGAATGGCTATTATTTCCCACAAGTTATGCCAAGAAATGGGATATCCACATATTAAAAGAAAACTTTTATTCATTTTGACACCATGTAAAAACATTTACTCAAAATAAGTCAAAGACCTAAATGTAAAACTAAATCAGTATAATTCTACATAAAGTTTGGAGTAGGCAAAGCTGTCTTAGTATAAATCTAAAACCAGAGTGCATGAAATCAGGTGAATTTTAATTTGTTAGAATTAAAAATTATTTGAAAGGCAATGCTAAAAAAATGAAACATCAAGGCATAAACTGGAAAACAAAAACAAAAACAAAAACATTTGCCAAGAGTATCTAACAATGGATCTAGACTATATAATGTTTAAACTTAATAATAATAATAATAAAAAACATTAACAACTTGCTACAATTTGAATGTGGCCCCCAAAATACGTATTGGAAACTTAATCCTCAATGAAACAGTGCTGGCAAGTGGGGTCTTCTCCTTGGCTTAAGATGGGGCTCCCTTCTCCTTGGTTTAAGATGGGGTTACATATTGATAAAGCCATCACAAGCTGAAAATATTATTGAAAAAAATGCATTTAATACACTTAAGCTATTGAACATCATAGCTTAGCCTAGCCTAATGTAAATGTGCTACCATAAAAACCCTAGAAGAAAACCTAGGCAATGTCATTCAGGACATAGGAATAGGCAAGAACTTGATGACTAAAACACCAAAAGCAATGGCAACAAAAGCCAAAATAGACAAATGGAATCTAATTACACTTAAGGGCTTAGATATGATTCTAAAACCATAATGCATATAATGAGGTATAGCTGAATGGAGACTATAGAAATATAGTCTTCATATGTCTACAAGCATACTTATAGTAGCCTACAATTGGGCAAAATTCTCTAACACAGAGCCTATTTCATAATAAAGTGTTGAATATATTATGTACCTTATTGAATACTGTATATTACTTTTTTTTTTTAATTTTACTTTGTGTTCTGGGGTACATATGCAGATCTTGCAGTATTGTTACTTAGGTATACACATGCCATAGTGGTTTGCTGCCTCCATCCCCCCAAAACTTATATTAGGTATTTCTCCTGTTATCTCTCCCCAATTTCCTCACTCCCTGATATAGCTCCCCGAGCCCCCCACCCCCAACAGACTCCAGTGTGTGATGTTCCCTCCCTTTGTCTATGTGCTCTCATTGTTCAACACCCACTTATGGGAGAGAAGGTGCGGCGGTTTGGTTTTCTGTTTTTGTGTCAGTTTGCTGAGAATGATGGTTTCCAAATTCATCCATGTCCCTGCAAAGGACATGAACTCATCGTTTTTGATGACAGTGTAGTATTCCATGGTGTATATGTGCCACATTTTCTTTAACCATTCTATCATCAATGGGCATTTTGGTTGATTCCAAGTCTTTGCTATTGTAAACAGTGCCACAATAAACATACATGTGCATGTGTCTTCATAATAGAAAAATTTTAATCCTTTGTAAATATACTCAGTAATGGGACTGCTGAGTCAAATAGTATTTGTATTTCTAGATATTTGAGGAATCGCCACACTATCTTCCACAACAGTTGACCTAATTTACACTTCCACCAACAGTGTAGAAGCATCTCTATGTCTCCACATCCTCTCCAGCATCTGTTGTCTCCAGATTTTTTAAGGATCGTCATTCTAACTGGCTTGAGATGGTGTCTCAATGTGGTTTTGATATGCATTTCTCTAATGACCAGTGATGATGAGCATTTTTTCATATGTTTTTTGGCCACACAAATGTCTTCTTTTGAAAAGTGCCTGTTCATATCCTTTGCCCACTTTTTGATGGTGTTGTTTGTTTTTTTCTAGCTTATTTTAGTTCTTTGTAGGTACTGGATATTAGCCTTTTGTCAGATGGATAGCTTGCAAATTTTTTACCCACTCTCTTGATTGCCAGTTCACTCTAATGATTGTTTCTTTTGCTGTGCAGAAGCTCTTAAGTTTAATTAGATCCCATTTGTCTATTTTGGCTTTTGTTGCCATTGCTTTTAGTGTTGTAGTCATGAAGTCCTTGACAATGCTTATGTCCTGAATGGTATTGCCTAGGTCTTCCAGGGTTATTATGGTGTTACAACTCATGTTTAACTCTTTAATCCACCTGGAGTTTATTTTCTTATAAGGTGTAAGGAAGGAGTCCAGTTTCTACTTTCTACATGTGGCTAGCCGGTTTTCCCAACACCCTTTATTAAACAGGGAATCCTTTCCCTATTGCTTGTTTTTGTCAGGTTTGTCAAAGATCAGATGGTTGTAGGTGTGTGGCATTACTTCCAAGGCCTCTGTTGTGTTCCATTGGTCTATATGTCTGTTTTGGTACCAGTACCATGCTGTTTTGATTACAGTAGCCTTGTCATATAGTTTGAAATCAGATAGCATGATGCCTCTAGTTTTGTTCTTTTTGATTAGGATTGTCTTGGTTATGAAGGCTGTTTTTTGGTTTCATACAAAGTTTAAGGTGGTTTTTTCCAGTTCTGTGAAGAAGTTCAGTGGTAGCTTGATGGGAATAGTATTGAAACTATACATTAGTTTGGGCTGCATGGCCATTTTCACGATATTGATTCTTCCAAACCACATGCATGGAATTTTTTTCCATCTGTTTGTGTTCTCTTCTATTTTCTTGAGCAGTGGTTTGTAGTTCTCCTTGAAGAGTTAATTCATGTCCTTTGTTAATTTTATTCCCATGTATGTTATTCTTTTAGCAGCAATTGTGAATGGAAGATCACTCATGATTTGGCTCTCTGTTTATCTGTTATTGGTGTATAGGAAATTGCGATGGTTTTGCACCAATATAAGTTAAAAAATTGTAAGTAAAACTATCATGAATTGGGGACCGTGTGTGTGGGTATTTGTATATCTATCCATCTTTTACACATCTTTTGTATTTTAGTCTAATTCTATTGCTTTAGAGCTTCCAAAATACAAACTAAGCTCTAGTAACAGAAATGAGACCCATGGTTGTCTAGAACAATAAGGGAGCGTCGTGGAAGGGCAGGGAGGAGAAAGTACAAAACAGCAAAGGGAAACTTTTGGAGGTGATTTGTATGTTCACTATCTCACCATGGTGATGGATTCATAGGTGTCTCAACATGAGTAATTCAATACTTTATACAATTCACATTGAATTGTATAAATTGAATGTTCATTCAGTCATTCATTGTATTTTTTATAGAGATGGGACTTCACCATGTTGCCCAGGCTGGTCTTAAACTCCTAGACTCAAGCAATCTGCTGGCTTCAGCCTCTCAGAGTGCTGGAATTATAGGTCTGAGTCATCACACCTGGCCTGTGCTGCTGTTTCATGTCATTACACCTCAATGTAAAAATGAAATTAGGGATCAAGAGACACCAATCTACCAATTGCAAGAGTAAAAGATAGTGAAGGAACAATTCACATTCTTGCATTCTAAGTCTTTACCTTAACCTCTTAACCACTGAATTATATTGTTATACTCCACTACAGTCACAGAAAAGAAAAATAAGTATTTTTTGGCACTCCATAAACCACTTAAAATCACTTTTGAAACATAGAAGACTTAGATCTAAGTGAGCACTTGCTTCTCATAGCCTGTACCATTCATCACTGTCCACTCACACAGGGCAGTGCAGGGAATGTGCATAACATTATGTTGACAGCTGCAAGTATTTTCTTTCCACTATGCATTGCTATGGTTCTTTGATGGGAACAAAAATGGAAAGACAATTGCTTTGACACTTATTTTTCTCTCTCGGGAAATCCAGACAAGCAAACAGGTTCTAGCCATCTTGGAGACTGGTTAGACATACTTGTACTGCAGGTCACTCTAAAAGGTTAAAAAAAAAAAAAAAAGATAGACGTTTCATGTTTGTCATTATGTCTACTGCTTCCAAGATCTCTGTAAGTCAATCAGGCAGCCTGCAAGCTTACGAGATTTATTTATGTAAAGAGAATATGGCATTACCTGTCGTTTGAACCTCTAATGAGGAGATTTTAGCAGATAGAATCTGATTTATAAGAAGGGCCTACTAGCCTATTATGAATTCAAATAAACTAGAACTATAATGCAATGCCAAAACAAATCATTCTGACATGATTTAAAAATATAACAGGCTTCTTCAAATATCATCAAGAATAAGTCACTTAATGTTTCAGTTTCATACATCAATTCAGTTGCTGTCACTATGAAAAATTGAACTTTTTGTTTACTTAAAATTTGAAATGCCATGATTTGGTACTTGAAAAATGAGGCGGGAAAAATGAATGTCCTCTTGCTTGTGAAAAATGGAGATTTTATTAGAGCAAAGTAGGGAGGAGGAGAGAGTGCTCATCCACTCCTGTAGAACAGTGTTTATTCAGGAAGAAATTTAACAATGGGCAGGCCACTGGGGATAAAGGAAGCAGAATCACTTAGGGAGGTGATGACAATAGGAGCCAAGACTACAACCTGGGCCTGGAGCTGCCCCACCTTTTGGTCTCTATACACACATAATGAATAAATACATCTTGAAGTAAGACTCATATTTCATGGTAGTGTGAGACTCCCCAGTTAGACTGCATCTGTTAATAATAAAAATTTGCCTTCTGGAATGAGAGTTTAATAGTTTTTGTTCATGCTTTAAATAGGAGATCACAGCAATAAATCAGCATTATGATTTAAGTAGGTAGTAGCATATGAAATATAATATGTTTTTTCTGGCATTTAATTTGGTCAAAATCAAGTTAAAATATTCACCCAAAGGGACAGATGGATAAAATAATAATTATAAGCATATGATGATCCTAAGAAATTTTATACTTTGTGCATTCTGGAAGTACCATTATATTTCACATACATATTATCTTTATTGTCATAATGAGAAAATATTAAATTATATTATTCAACTTCAGAAGTCAAGGGTCTGCTTCAATTTATTATTACAATAAAATTTACATGCTTAGCGTATTTTACAACATATTTTCATATATTCTTTTAATGAATTTAATTAGTAATGAAAATATGAGATTAATTACTTAGTAAATTATTTTTTAAGATAAACACCTACATTTATGGTTTGAAAGGGATCATTTTAATTTTAACCTTTGTATGTCAATTCAATTATTTTACTTGCTCCCCCTCTGTCTGCCTATGCATGCACACAGACACATACACACACCCATAAAAGTATCAAAATTATCATAAACAACCTTATATAACTATGTATGATTACAGATAATGTAGACAAAAATATGTACATATGAAACACAGATATACAGATCAAATAATTTACAACCTATTTGAAAGCAAGTTCTGTATCTGACTTGTCTTTTGTCTGCACACATATTTATTGCAACATATTGTAAAAAACAATTAATTTTCATGAAACATTCCTTAAAACAATGACAAGAGGTTAATGGAGGAATAAATATAGCCACTGAAAACTGTTAAAAATAATGTTGACAGACAGCTGAATCTGCCCGTTTGCATAACTCTCATTGATTCTTGGGTCAGCATATATAGTATATTTTTCTCCCAGAGAGATACATGCAATTTATACTTCCAATCACAGGTTATATACACCTCATTCTATGCATCCTTGCTAAATCTAGGTTTCTGAGAAATACTTTTTGCTAGGTTGAGAAATTTTTATTTATATTCTTTTATTATTGAGATTTTTTTCTTTTGATATTAATGGCTATTAAATTTTACCAAAATTTTTGTGGAGCATATCTTCATGCTTTCATGGCATTTTTTACTAAGCAATTTGGTAAATTTGATGAACTATATTAATAGTTTGTTTCATGAGACACCATGAAACCATTTATTACACTTTCTAATGAATATTATTTTTTATATTATCTGTTCAGCATATGTTTACTATATTGCTAACTGGTTTTTCAGATTTCAATTTATAATTATTTTGTTTTGTAAGAAGAATGCATGATGGAGTAAGAGGCATATCACTTTTCAAAACTGTTTAAAGACCACTATTTAAAACAGCTCAAGCATGCCACTAAATATATATATATATATATATATATATTTCTTATTTATTAAGAACAAATTATATAAACTTTAAAAAAAGATAGTGTGCGAGCCAAATTAATATGTTATTACTTATAAGATATTGATGTAATTCCATTGGGTTCCATAAATTAAATAAATTACATACTACTGTAATTATTATAGTTTTATAATATATCTTACTATGTGGTAGTGTAAGTCTTACAGCTTTGTTCTTTTCCTGAAAGATTCACTTGAATATTTTAGAGTATTTGCATGACTATGCAAAGTTTATAATCTGATAAACAATGCAGCAGAAAATGAAACTTTAGGGATTTGAATGGGATCATATTCAATCTACATATTACATATTAATGTATTGAAGTGAGGAGAATTTTTATCTTTATAATATGGAGTCTGACAGTTCATGAATATGGTATATTCTTGCATTTATTTAAGTCTTCTTTAATTTTCTTGGGCAATCAAATAAATTTATTGCAGAGACCATATAACTTTTAAGTTAGATTTATTTTGAGATATTTTATGTTTTTCAAATAAATTTTAAATGATACTGGCTACTGTGCAAACACTAAGCAAAGAAAAGTTAGTGCAACCACATTAATATTAGACAATAAGCCAACTTTAAGACAAGAAGCATTATTAAAAGAGAACTTGATGACTATACAAGGGTGAACCCAGAGTTTAATATAATAATCCTAATTGTGAGAACTCAACATATGTAAAATAATTAATAAAATAAAGAGAAATCTACAAATTCAAAATCCAATTCGAAAGTTATACAAGTATATCTTGGGCCGGGCACAGTGGCTCATGCTTGTAATCTCAGCACTTTTGAAGGCCAAGGCAGGTGGATTGCTTGAGGTCAGGAATTTGAGAAAAGCCTGTCCAACATGATGAAACCCCATGTCTACTAAAATACAATTAGCCAGGCATGGTGGCAGGTACCTGTAATCCCAGCTACTAGGAGTTCTGAGGCAGGAGAATGGCTTCAACTCAGGAGGCAGAGGTTGCAGTGAGCCAGATCACGCCACTGCACTCCTGCCTGGGTGACAGAGTGAGAAATCTTTCTCAAAAATAAATAAATAAATAAATAAAATAAAAGTATATCTCTTTCAGTAGCTGACAGAATAAGCACACATTCCTCTACTATGAACAATTTCACTTAGAAGTGGCAAAATTTACATTATTTTCAAGTTCACATGTAATAATTTAAAATTCTGTCAGATTTTTTACAAAACCTTAAAAATGTCAATATTCAGACTACAATCTCTGAAAGTGATAAAATTAAGACACCAACAAGAAAAAATAACTAGAAAAAAAGACTACCACATAGAAGTTCAATAGAAGTTTTAATAATCTAAGAGCCAGAAAAGGCATCAAAATAGACATCATAAACTGTTTTAATATGAAAGACAAGAAAGATACTAATATATATAAACATAGAGGTGTTTTTTGATGCTTGCAAAAATAACTTGAGATTAATAGGAAAATTATTGATGCTTCAATTAAAAAGAAATTTAACTCTCAAATTACTTTTGAAATCACTTAGATAATTATGTTCAGATAAGACTTTCAAAAATAAATGGTTATTTTATGATCACTTAAACTACTGCTCTAAGCTATCATGAAAGTATTTTTTTGTTTGTTTCGTTTTTGATTAACATTATTTATTAAAATCTACAAGGTAAGTTGGTACTACCTTTTCTAGATTTCTATAGCATTATCATGCATACACCTCTACTATAGCTTCTGAATTTTTATAAGCAAATATTTGAAATGAATTTCCACTCTACTAATCAACTGGTATTATCATACCTTATTAGTCTTTCTAATCCTATAATCAAGCAGAGTACCACATAAGATAAACACTTAATAAATGTTAGTTGAGGGGATATGCTAAAATACTCATGTCTATGGACTAGAACAGCGGTCCCCAAACTATGGCCAGTGGGCCACATGCAGCCCCCTGAAGCCATTTATCCGGCCCCAGCCGCACTTCAGGAAGGGGCACCTCTTTCACTGGTGGTCAGTGAGAGGAGCACATATGACGCACATCTGGTCTGCAGCTGCGGCGCCCCACATCACCGGAAGCAGTGTGAAATAACAGCGAAGTAGGAAGAAAGGTAAAGCACTATAACCATTACTACACAGTACAATGGCCCCCATACTCCCCCAAATGTATAACAACATCATGGCCCCTATAACCTCCCTTTGCCCAAAAGTCTCCCCCCACATTACTACACACCGTGTTTCCCCTATTATAAGACCCTGTCTTATATTAATTGTACCCCCAAAAGACGGGGGCTGTCTTATTTCTAGGAGGTGTATTATAATAGGGGAAACATGCAGCAGTGGGCTTCCCACAGAAGAGGCCCACCGCTGCTACAGATGTCCAGGATGCTGTATACACAGTGTCACAGTCTGATCACCGCCATCCTGTATACAGCACTGGAGGCGATGCTGGGCCTGTGACACTGTATACCGCTGTCTGGGATAGTGGAGGCAGCAGCGCTGGCTGTGAAGGGTGTCACACCTTACACAGTCCGGCCCTCCAACGGTCTGAGGGACAGTGAACTGGCGCCCTGTGTAAAAAGTTTGGAGACTCTTGGACTAGAAAATAAAAGACAATGGGAAAAAGCATAGTCTGTGAGCATCAAAGACAGGTACAGCAGATTTACCAGGCTGAGGACTTACATGTTCTTAAATTCAGCATAAAATTTCCATAGGTATTTCAGGAATTCAGACACACTTATTCATAATATAAGTAGATAACTCAGTTTGATATATAGGAATGAAATATTGCTGAATTATCTTAATGGAAATATCCTGGAAAGATCAATTTTAAAACTGGAGGTATGCATACTAAAGAATTCAGTGAGGAAAGGTAACTCCAGTAAGAACAGCAGTTCTAATTTTGACAAGACAGCTGGGAAGTTTTTGGGCCAAACCTGCTGATTGAGAGGTCCCTCATCACAACAACTGATCTTCATTAGTGCACTCACTGTAATCGGTAATCATCCGGGAAGTGCAACGTCTACACAAATGCAGTGGTAGATCCAGAAGAACAGCAGCTGGGGCTATTAGTCAATTACACTGCTCATAACAGACCAGAAAGGTGAATTTTCTAGGCTTCTGGGCTTACTGAGTGCATATTATAAGAAGAAACTTAGGTAGAAAAGTAGAATACCTCTATGCTCTATTCAACTTTATGTAGAATCACTGAAACAATAAGAAAAAGAGCATTCTAGGCTCCTGGTTCAGGTTGTATGGCAAACTGAAGATAAAATAAGATCTACCTATGCAACTGCTAATTTATTACATCTTGTCTATCATGAAGAATAATTTGCAAACAGAAAATGATTAAGTAAATATTATGAGAGAAAAAGGGTGATATAGAGATGAGTTAATGGAAGTGTGTTTTTGTATATAAGCTCTTTCCTCCAAATATTTGGTTGAGCAAGACTTTTGCTACATTTACCCAAAATTCAACTGGGTATGGTTATCACATAATTATTCTTACAGGTGAATGTACAACCATCCATTGATCACATGAATACAAAGCCCATAAAATACAAGAAATAGTAGACTTAACAGTAACTTCTTCCTGCCACCTACTCATTTTTCAGTTCTTCTACTTACTTCAATGGCTATATAGTTTAGAATTATGAACTATATAAATTAGGAATATTTTCAGAATAAATAAAATAGAATCTAAACACATTAAAACAAAACAAGACAAAATGAAAGGGGAAGACATGAATTTATTGGATTAAATAACTGTAAAATATGTAAGTAAGGTTTACAATGAATGTGGTTTGATTCAGAGCCCAAATAGTATCACCAGAACACATTTCTGCGTTGTATTGCCTTTTTGTTTTGCTTTCTTTACAGCTAGCTTCCTACTTTGGCTGTTTTAGGAAGATAGCTTTAACTCTTCCATGCTGCTATCTTAGCCTACCAAGACCAGCAGGAAATGGTCCAAACTAATTTTCCCCAGTGCTCAGGAAATGTTTCTCTGTGTCATGTTTTTGCTATATAACATGCTATTTCTGAATCATTAACTCTCTGGGACTGGTTGTGAGTTCATTTCCACTAAAATTGGGCTAGGAATTGGCAGTGAGGTGATTTTCCAAACAAAATTTTTAAATTATTAACAGAAAAAAAAAAACCTAATAGATATTAAGCAGTTATAAGCAAAAGTCCACTATATAAGCTTTATTATTTTCCCAACAACTTAATTATGATGAAAAAATAGTGAAATCATCAAGATACAGCACCAAGGCAAACAAAAATCCTTCTTCAATGACCTTTTTTGGGGGATTATTTGTACATTAGCCATCCTCTCTTTTGCAGATTATAAAGAGCGAACTGCATTTGAGAGATATTAGGTAGGCAGTTAAGAACGTAACATTCAATGTTGAGTAAAAAATTAATGTAATTAGAGACACATGGCAATTTTGGCCTTATGTTTTTAGACTAGAAAGGAAAGAAAGAAAATTATTTTACAAAAATAAATTATAAGTTCATCTCTATAGGTAAAGTAGAAATAGTTTTTGAAGTTTCCTCATTAGGTTCATGGTTTACATTAAATTCCAAATTAGAATCTAGTGTTTGGTAGGTTGTACAAGTTTAAATTCTGAACACTGAGGAGAGAACAAAATGTAAGATACATTACAAAAATTCAATTCAAATTGATATATTATTTATTTTTAACAACTATTATCTACACTAGTTTCTTCTAATTCTCCTTAACAAAAGAGAGTTTATAAATATGCACCTAATATGTACAAAACTTGTAAATCTTGGTTTTAAAAGTTTGATAAGGGAACAAAATAGAAAGTATGTCCAATTAACTTCCTGTTTCTACCCATCATAAGGAAATAACACATCCAAACTAATTATAAATTTCCATTTAGAAATAAGCCCTATCTAATGAAGACAGTCTTTGCTCTAGACACTGCACTGTTTTGCATATTATCTTAGTAAAGCCTCAAAACATTTCAGCATATTAATACATGAGATAATAAAAGCAATCTTTAAAGAAATGAGAGGAACTAGTTTCTTCTTTTATTTAAGTAATTTTAACATGTTTTATTGCTCAAATACTTTGTGAAAGGTACTTTCTAGCTTGAAGTTTGTGATGTTGAATAAATTTATAAGTTTATAACCAGTGGGATAACCATATAATAAATAAGAGAACAAGTAAATAAATATAAAATTTTAACATAGAGTAGGTAAACAGGAGGAAAACATATGAAAAGATGGAGAATGACTGGGTGGAGACTTATGTTGCATTTTTATTAAGGTAACAATCTCAGAAATGAGAAAAGTCAGACCACTATGCCAAGATTCTGGAATAGAATTATCAGGCCAAAAAAACATGCATATATTCAAATTCTTTTAATAATGCAAATTTAGTTTCCAAAATGTTTTGCTAATATATACTTCCACAAGCAGGTCCAGTGGCTCTAAAACCAATGGCCCCTTGTGGGCAGCAATAGCCACCATTTTGTGATCTGCTCAGCCATGTTGTGGTTTGCGTTTAATGTTTCCTGTTGACAAGTTTCAGTTTAATGTTTCCTGCCGATAAGTTTAAGTTTAATGCTTCCTGTTGACAAGTTTCAGTAATGTTTCAGTTTCTGTTTCCTGCTAGTAAGTTTCAGTTTCGAAACTTACGAAGGCCGGAATTTTCCAACTGCAAGCTTCCTTTGCCCCGCCTCTCTGCCTGCACCTATTTAAGCTGTGAGCTCAGCAACAATAAACGAGACTTGATCAGACTCCTGTCTTGTCTCCATTCTTTCATCCATCCCCACTCCCTCCCTTCGAGCTCCTGTTGTTGTCCTGCAGGTCGGGACAGCCCCTATTATTGTCAGATATTTATTTATGCTAAATGGAGAAAATAAATGCATTTCATATTGTGGCTTTAACATATTCATAATTATTAATGAAGTTGAGCTTTTTCTTCCCGAATTTCTTAATCTATTATATTTCCTCTTCTGTGAAATCCCTAGTCAAGTTATTGTTCATTTACTATTTGCAGCAGGTGGGCTTTTAAAAAATTGTATGTTAAATTTATTTATACTTATGAACAGTTTTCCTTTATCAAGTATGTCAAAATTGTAAATATGCTCTTCTAGGATTTAACTTGTCTTTTCCCATTCTACATCTTTTAATAGTTCTAATTTTAATGCAGTAAGTTTTCTTTGTGGTTTGTGCTTTATGAAACTTTTAAAGGTATTCTGTTGTGACCATACAGCAGAAAAGGGTCAACCCTAACCCAGAATTTGATGCAGAGGCTGAGAGTGCTGATATAATACACAAACCACAAGGATATAAAAAGGTTTTTTTAATTTATAGAATGAGGCTTTCTGAAAATTAAAGATATCTATCAATATAGTTACTTTAAATTTTCCTATTGTTGCTTTTATATTTGTTATTTTATCTACCTATGTTTAGCTTTTATATGTTTTCCTAGGAAGTGATTTACTACTATTTTTTAAACATATGGATAGCAAATTGTTTCAGCACTACTTATACAATAATCAATTTTTCCACAGTTATATAATGACATATAAAATCCATATAAAAATTGATCTTCTATTCCATTCTATTTGTGCATTTTTTTTAATTAGTGTGGAATTGACAAATTCTTCCAGGATCAACAACAGAGAGCATGCGTTTGTCTCGGTGGTCTTTGTCTCTCCTGGAATCTCAGTTCTCTTAACTTTTCAGTGTTATACAGCTTTTCTGATTGCTTTTAGTAGGAATGTGGATCTGCCACAAAGTATTCTCTTTCGACCAGATTGTTCTGTCTTCTTTTTTTTTTTTAACCATATTCAACAAACATATTTTGTGCTTTGTGCCTGTTAATTAAGACATTAGAAATCTTTAAAGGTCTGATTTAGCTGTCTCTCCTCATTCCGCTGACTCTTGCTCATAGTGCCTTTATCTCTATTTGTTGTGTTGGGTTGTGTTTTATTTCGTGTTCATGACACTTCACTACTTTGGACTATTTTCTATGGGGCTTGTTTAAAGAATGGCATTAAATGTTGTTCCCATTCATTTTTCCCATGTAATTGGAAAACAATTATACTAGAACCAATTTTTAAAAATATATTTGTCTTGAAACTTTTTTTTTTTTTTTTTTTTTTTTTTTAATGAAACAGGTTTGTGAATTTGAGCAGCCAAACTGCTTGAGGCCAAGGTTCTAATCATGTATTCTCAGGAGACATTTTCTTTTCTCTATTCACTCCTCATATTAAGACAATACAGCTTTTTCAAGTTTCTTTCTGAGATGCTTTATTTGGTTCAATTTTATCCTTATATTGAGGATGTATTGATTTCAGGACTCAGCTATATGCAACCATTGCTTATTGGAACTCACACACTGGATAGGCCTTTTGCTTTATCATCTGCCCCAGATCTCCTCATAAGCCTCGATAAACAAGCTCATCAGTGTAACCATGGGAAAAATAACAGACAAATCCAAATTCAAATTGAGGGTACATCACACACCACTTGACACTAGTTTCCTTTCATTCTCCTTAACAAAAGAAAATTCATAAATATGCACCTAATATATAAAAAACTTGTAAATCTTGGTTTTAAAAGTTTGATAAGGGAACAAAATGAAAATTATGAATTGTTCACAGACATTAAAAAAAGAAAAGTATCAGTAATCCCCAAAAGTTTCAAGATAATTGTAAAAAAGAAAAGTCTAAGAAATGGTTATTACGTAGAGGTACTTTAGTAAGCATGCCCAACTTAAAAAAAAAATGTGTTATCCTGTGTAAGAGCTGGATATAGACAAAGCTAATTAGGTAAAAACTAATAAAAAACAAAGTGTGAAATTTAGTTAAACATACTATACCAATTTTGTTTCATTAGTTGTGACAAAGGTACTGTGGCAATGTAAGAACTTAGAAAATTGGGTACAGAGTATAGAGTTAAAAGATATTTTTGTATTAACTGTGCAACTTTGTAAATTTATTGAGCAAGAGAGTGATTCAACTTTATTTGATTTAGACAATGCTTGCGTTCTCTCTTTCTCTCTTTCTTTCTTCCTTTCTTCAGTTCTCCCTACCTGCCTCTTTTCCTCCTGAGAGCTCCCCACCTCTCTCTTTCTTTCTTACTTAAGTTTTTCAACTATTAATTCATTTGTGGCTTTTGAGATTTTTCTTATTTTTTTTTGTCCAAATAACAATTCACTTGAAATTATGTTTTTAATATTTTGTTAAACATTTTAGTTCATTTTAGAAACAGAGTTTTGTCACCGTATCTAACTGCTCATAATGGCAGAAGTCAAAAATGGTACTTTTCACTTCAGTTCAAATATGACTCTAAGTTGGAAGAGTCTACTCATGTGTTTACATAACTGCAAAGAAAGCTGAGGAAGTGAGTTTTATGAATTTGTCACACACAGGTGAAAATTTTCAGAACGATAGAAACAGTAAACAAATAGTGTTTCTTCTAAGCCAGATATTTGAAATTGAATAACAAATTGTCAAGTGAGAAAAAATATTGCTTAATATTATCATACAACTCTGTTATGTTAGTTTTCACTGTTTTTATATTAATAGATAAATCAGATCATATTTTGTCATTAACAAGAGACAATCGTTTTTGAAAAGACCAGCACCAGGCCAAACTCCTATGTGTGAACTTTCAAGCCTAACTTTGGGCAATAATTGTTCAGAAATTTTATAAGGCTTTGTCTGTCAGGCCTAATGAGAAGCTACCTTTCCCTCACCAGTCCTAGAGTACAATCTTTCCAGAAAGAGCTGCTGTCAAGGACCCAGCACTTCTAGACCAACCAAACTCTAGTGCATATCTGAGGGTCCAGCCTAGGGATGTCCTGTTGAAGACCTCCTCATCAGGGACATTGACTGAGACTTACAAGGCACCTTTGCAGAGACCTCTTTGTAGGAAAACCTGGACTGAGGTGTTTGCCCCTAATTGTGCTGGATGTCATCTATTCATAGTCCCACAGGGTTCTGTGGGTAAATGGAACACTGGGAAGCAGGCAACTTTTCCTTTTGTACTTTTCCTGTACTGTCATAGTAAATAAAAATTTGGTAGTTACTTTTAGTTTGGCTCATTGTGCTAATTGAACACCTATACAGTAGGCAATTAGATTATTTCGCTTAGGAATATTTTTATTGAACTATTGTTAATATAATTTTAATGATAACAGGGTTTAATAATGCTTATGTTTGCATGTAGTCACTACTTTAATACATATACTTTCATATAGTACTTGTATTTTCATACAATACAACTTCTTCAGCAAAATAAATGCTATACAAGACATTATTAAGTGTTTTACTTACATGAGATGATTAATGTTGTAAATTTAATATATCCTTTTCTAACTGTATTATAATCTGGAATGTTGCTATGAGAATGAATTTGTTCATAGTCATGAAAAAAGAAATATCTGTAATTAAAATAAGTTCTAAGACGCAGACATCATTTCTTAAATTTCATAATAAATTGATGTATTACTTTTGAAACTATTAAACAAGGTCATTGAGCAATCACTAGAAAAAAATAGATGAAATAACTTTTTCTTTTTTGGTTGTCAAGGAAGTGGCAAGAATAAAATAAAGGGTTTTTACACATTTTTATTTTTAAGCATCATTTACTAGTCTAGTACTGTATCATTCAGTGCTCAAATAAAATATTTAATTAGCCAAACATAATCCTAAGCAATCTATGAAGTGCAAAATATTTATCACGACAGTGCAAAGGTAAATTTAAGCACATATTCAAGAAGGATATAGTGTTTAGAAAACAAATTCAACAAGTCACATTTCTAGCAAGGGATTAAATGAAATTGACTCATACTGATTTGATAGGATTTATTTCTCAACTAATGAGAAATGTGATTGTGGTGGAGTTGGTAATTGAGAACAAATGCCTAATGATCATATTTTAAGTGTTAGACATTATAAAGCTAGTAGGAAATTATCAAGTAAACTCAAGTTATTTTTATTCAAATTGAGGAGCAGTTAAGTCACTTAAATGATAAATATCTTCGTTTTTCATATATTGTTCTGTTGCATGAAATGTGCTAAATCTGATGACAAATTTTTGTGTGACATGGCAACATTTCTGGATGTTATTGTTTTCTTTTCTATGTACGTTCTATGTAATGCAGTCTTCCCTGGAATTATTACCTAGTATTCTTTTGTTCTACCAGGTAGCATTACCTTAGGGCTTATGTCATTGGTTTCCTTGTTAACTTATTTTGTATTGCAAATCTAATGTTAGCTGTGAATTCAGGTACTTCTCTTTCCCTAAAGCATTATAAGCTTTATAAAATGAGTTATAATTCAGACCGACTGACCTATTTTGAATGCTTGCAATTTTAAACTTTCAACATATCCAGAAATGCATTTTATTTGTTTACACTCATTTTATGAAAACAAATAAACCTGTGGCCTTTAAACAGCATTTTCAAATTTAGACAATTTGTCATCAGAACTTGCATTATTACTATCAGTGCAGTAGGGTTGTGATGTAAAAAGATGATTTTCTCAATTGTCAGATAATATCTAGACTAAAGTATTCCCCATGTTCCAGTTTTAACTAGTTATACTGCCAGATTAAATTAATATTGGGATTCATTTTGGCTGTATCGATTATTCCTGTTCATTTTTCAATATGCTGAAAACTAAACATTTGGTTAATTTGCTAATACAGTAGCATAAATCAGCTAAGTTATTTTTTGCTTAGTTTTGTTTTTTAAACAAAGGCGATTTGAAATGTTAAAGTAAAACATCAAATTGTAAAAGGAAATCAAATAAATAATATAATTTTCTTTTAATCATTACTCTCTTTGGGAAGCTTAGTTTAGGGCCTTTATTCTATAAAACCTACAGACTGCCATGTTGGTGTTAATTATCAACACAATGCATTAGTCTATTTTATGTAATCCTCAGTCAATAAGACACTATGAGACATGTTTGAAAAGTGCATTAAAACACGTCTCTTCTGAGGGTAGATTATACAAAACTAAAGCAATTTTGTAAGTACAGTTTTTTTTCTGTTTTGATAAATTATTTTCTGTTATTGATAAAAAGTTTTAAGGGTATGTGAATGACTTGAATTTTGAAATATTCTCAGAGCATACAGAGGGTTAAAGTCTAAGTACTATAAAATGATATAAAATATTATTTGAAATTAAATTCAGACATACTAGATTTAGTATTATTTCTGGAGTTCAAATAAACTTATTTTCGCAGAGTTTGCTTACATAAGCAGATTATTCAAATAAATGTGAGGCCAATTATGGTTTACCTTTCCTTTAAGATCCTCCAGAAATATACATGAACTGTTTATATCAGTTAATGTTCAGAACACCATTTATTGGAGCTCTCTTGTAAAAATCTGACCCGAGCTTGGCATTTTTGTTTTCTCCTAATCTGCCTACTTGAAGATTTTTAAATTGTGTAAATTATATATTGATGCTGATATTTAACATATTTAGTTTCATTTTCTGATTTTGGGAATTTCTTTGCAGTTAAAAAAAAAAACTAAGTAAGTGTTTTGTTTCACTACTGTGTTTGATTCTTAATTCCTTCAAAACTATTTAGCAGAAATCCACATGGCCAACAGCTATTGCTTTTAAGGAAAAGCAAAGGTCACCAATACGGTGTCAGTAAATGTGACTGGCTAGAGAAACTTGAACATTTAAAGAATTCGAAACACTGGAAGGTTTTGAACCCCAGTGTTTTTCACACTTATATTTGATTTGTACTCAACATATTTTAAGAAGTGAAGGATAAAGTCCAATTAGAATATAAATATTTGTTTTCCAAACTAAAAAATTACATATTATATAAATATAATTTATATTTATATAAGACATATTTTATAAAAATTATAGAATTTATAAAAATCATATAATTTATAAAAATTATATAATTTATATAATTTACAAAAATTATAGAATTTACATAAACATAATTTACAACTTTATAATATAAATATATGTGTACTTTATAAATAAAAACATGTTTATAAATTAAATTATAGATATAATTATTGAGAAATTCAAAGAGACTCAAGAGCTGAAAAAAGTAAAAATGAAATAGAAACATTCTAACAATGTGAATTATAGTTATATAAAATCATAAAAGAATGCCATTTCTGAAAACTGTATGATTAGTTGACATACACCATGAAAATTAAGAAGTAAATTTATTTATTGTATTTATCTACTATTCTCCATAGTTAGTAGTATATATTTACCCTCATTTGCTCTACCAAAAATGACAACTATCTTCAAAAGTAAACTTGATTTTAGATTTTTTAAACAGTCTTTATCTATAGATGTCATTGTGCATAAATGCTATGCAGTTAAGCATCATTTTGAGTAAAAACTACACTCTTTCCTAGAAAATAAAGGACAGAAAACTTATATTTTTAAAAAGCATAATTAATTTTCTTCATTCCAAAATGTCAAAGTAATTTTGGGAGGGACAGGAAGCAGGGAAATTTTGGGCAGAGAGGGTAGGTTCCCAGTGAGGGTCCTACCCTCAAGTCTAGAACTGCCTCCCAAAGGGAGAACATACATTCCTGTTTTCCCACTTGAATGCTGACTTTTCCAAAACCACCTATGTCCCACCGCAACCCCATTCTGTGCCCATAAAACCTGACAGTGGGGTGTTAAAGTCTCCCACTATTATTTTATGGGAGTCTAAGTCTCTTTGTAGGTCATGAAGAACTTGCTTTATGTATCCGGGTGCTCCTGTCTTAGGTGCCTATATATTTAGGATTAGTAGTTCTTGTTGCATTGATCCTTTTACCATTATGTTATGTCTTTCTTTGTCTCTTTTGATCTTTGTTGGTTTGAAGTCCATTTTATCAGTGACTAGAATTGCAACTTCTGCTTTTTTTCTCTACATTTGTTTGGTAAATCTTCCTCCCTCCCTTTATTTTGAGCCTGTGCGTGTCCCTGCATGTGAGATGGATTTCCTGAATACAGCACACTGATGAGTCTTGACTTTTTATCCATTTTGCAAGTCTGTGGCTTTTGATTGTGGCATTTAGCCCATTTACCTTTAAGATTAATATTGTTATGTGTGAATTTGATCCTAAAAAGATCAATAAAATAGACCACTAGCCAGATTAATAAAAGAGAGAAGAATCAAATCAATGCAATAAAAAATAATAAAGTGGATATCACCACCGAGATACAGAGATTAGGATAAACAACTCTATGTTTGTAAACCAGTAAACCTGGAAGAACTGGATAAATTCCTGGATACTTGCCCCCTCCCAAGCCTAAAACAGGAAGAAGCTGAAACCCTGAACAGACCAATAAAAAGGACTGAAGTTGAGGCAGCAATTACTAGCCTACCAACCAAAAAAACTCCAGGTCCAAATGGGTTCACAGCTGAATTCTATCAGACAGACAAAGAGGAGCTGAAACCATTCTTTCTGAAACTATTCCAAGCAATCCAAAATAAGGGAATCCTTCCCAAATCATTTTATGAGACCAATGTCATCCTGACACCAAATCCAGCAGAGATTAAACAAAAAAAAAAAGAAAATTTCAGGCCAATATCCATGATGAATATAGATGCAAAAATCTTCAATAAAATACTGGCAAACCGATTGTAACAGCACATCAAAAAGCTTATCCATCATGTTGAATTAGGCGTCATCCTGGTGATGCAAAGCTGGTTAAACATAGGCAAGTCTATAAATGTAATTTATCACATAAACAGAACCAAAGACTAAAACCACATGATTATCTCAATAGATGCAGAGAAGGGCTTTGACAAAATTCAACAGCCCTTTATGTTAAAAATTCTCAAGAAACTAGGTATTGATGGAATATATCTGAAAATAATAAAAGCTATTTACAACAAACTCACAGCCAATATCATACTGAATGGGCAAAAACAGAAGGATTCCCTTTGAAACCTGGCACTAAACGAGGACGCCCTCTTTCACCACTCTTATTCAATATAGTATTGGAAGTTCTAGCCAGAGCAATCAGGTAAGAAAAAGAAATAAAGATATTCAGTTAGGAAAGGAGGAAGTCAAATTGTTTCTATTTGCAGAAAATATGATTTTATATTTAGAAGATCCCTTCATCTCAGCCAAAAATCTCCTTAAACTGATAAGCAACTTCAGCAAAGTCTCAGGATACAAAATCAATGTGCAGAAATCACAAGCATTCCTATACACCAATAACAGAAAAAAACAGAGAGCCAAATTACGAGCAAACTCCCATTCACAATTGCTACAAAAAGAATAAAATACCTAGGAATACAATTAACAAAGGATATAAAGGTCCTCTTCAAGGAGAACTACAAACCACTCCTCGAGAAAATAAGAGAGGATGCAAACAGATGGAAAAACATTCCAGGCTCCTAGTTAAGAAGAGTCAATACTGTGAAAATGGCCATAGCCATACTGTCCAAAGTAATTTATAGATTCAATGGTATCCCCATCAAGCTACCATTGACCTTCCTCACAGAACTGGAAAAAAACACCTTAAACTTCATGAGGAACCGAAAAAGAGCCTGCACAGCAAAGATACTCCTAAGCAAAGAGAACAAGGCTGGAAGCATCATGCTACCTGACTTCAAACTATACTACAAGACTACAGTAATCAAAACAGAATGGTACTGGTGCCAAAACAGACATAAAGACCAATGGAACAGAACAGAGATCTCAGAAGGCAATGCCATACATCTATAACCATCTGATCTTTGACAATCTTGCCAAAAACAAGCAATGGGGAAAGAATTCCCTGTTTAATAAATGGTGTTGGGAAAACTGGCTAGCCATGTGCAGAAAGCTGAAACTGGACCCCTTACTGATACCTTACACTAAAATTAACTCCATATGGATTAAAGAGTTAAACATAAGACCTAACACCATAAAAAAACCTAAAAGAAAACATAGGCAAAACCATTTAGGACATAGGCATAGGCCAGGACTTCATGATTAATACACCAAAAGCAATGGCAACAAAAGCCAAAATAGACAATGGAATATAATTAAACTTAAGAGCTTCTGTACAGCAAAAGAAACAGTTATTAATGTGAACCAGCCACCAACAGAATAGGAAAAAAATTTGCAAGCTATCCATCTGACAAAGGGCTAATATTCAGAATCTACAAAGTACTAAAACAGATTTACAAGAAACAAACAAACCCGTTCAAAAGTGGGCGAAGGATATGAACAGACATTTTTCAAAAGAAGACGTTTGTGGGGCCACCAAACATATGAAAAAATGCTCATCATCACTGGTCATTAGAGAAATGCAAATAAAAACCACATTGAGATGCCATTTCACACCAGTTAGAATGGTGATCATTTAAAAATTGGGACAACAGATGCTGGAACAGATGTGGAGACATAGGAACACTTTTACACTGTTGGTGGGAATGTAAATTCGTTCAGCTATTGTGGAAGACAGCGTGGCAATTCCTCAAGGATCTAGAAATAGAAATTCCATTTGACCCAGCAATCCCATTACTGGGTAGATATCCAAAGGATTATAAATAGTTCTGTTATAAAGACACATGGACAGGTATATTCATGGAGTCACTGTTTACAATAGCAAAGATCTGGAATCAACCCAAATGCGCATCGATGGTAGACTTGGACAAAGAAAATGTGGCACATATACACCATGGAATACTATTCAGCCACAAAAAAAACAATGAGTTCATGTGTTTTATAGGGACATGGATGAGTCTGGAAACCAACATTCTCAGCAAACTGACACAAGAACAGAAAATCAAACAGTGCATGTTCTCACTCATAGGTGGGTGTTGAACAATGAGAGCACATGGACACGGGGAAGGGAGCATCACACACTGCGTTCTGTTGAGGGAGTAGGGTAGCAACAATGGGGGATGGGGAGGTTGGGAGAGATAACATGGGGAGAAATGCCAGATATAGGTAAGGAGGGGAAGGAGTCAGCAAACCACCTTGCCATGTACGTTCCTGTAAAACAATCCTGCGTCATCTGTGCAAGTACCCCTGAACCTAAAATACAATGAAAAACACAAAAACAAACAAACAAAAAACCTTATCCTTTGCCCCTCAAAACCCCCCGAGATGGCTGGACTCCAGGGGAAGATTATCTTCCTGCTCCGTTCCCTTTTCAGCTCCCCTTCCTGCTGAGAGCCACTGTAATCAGCAATATAATCCCCCACATTTACCATCTCCAATTTTTTTATGTGGCAGAATTCTTCCTGGACACCAGAGAAGAACCTAGGTGCGAGTGCAAAAGACTGTCACACTGACATTCCACTAAGCTGTTAACACTTAAGCCATCCCTGGACAGCAAAGCTAAAATAACACTGTTACACTCTTTCTGGGTTTTAGGGGGTTTCAGTCCTCATAGAGTTTTGCTCCTGCTGCTGCCCATAGGCACTTGCCCTAGCTCCTGCCCTAACGCACCTGTACTCCCTCTCCTGAGAGGGATTTCAGAATGCAAGCAGTGTAGCCGGCCCCTGCCCGGTGCAGAAGTGGCCAGCTGGTTCTAGTGCGTGTGCACTCCACTTCCTGCCCATGAAGACGTCAGGGAAAATTTCCTGCCTCAATTTCAAATCTTCTATAACATTAACCTTATAAAATCTAATGTTATTTTGATCTTAAAATGCCAAAAACCTTCAGAAATATCTTACTAGTCGAGTGCACAACTGCCCTACAAGGTAGGTTATGATCTTCCTTAAACTAATATTAGCACCGTAAAGGAAATGAAGTGCAATGTGCATAGCTGACTTTAAGGTGTTCACTCAAAAATTGTGCCTACATGTATAGCTGGTGCTACACTTCTGAATTACAGAAGTGTTGATTAATAAATTAGTCCCTAATATTCAATTTTATTCTAGTGTGAATGAAAAAAAAATCTGCTTTTGTTACAAATATCTTCTTATATGCTACTTAGTTGTTGTTATCCTCACTTGCCTTCTGGAGCTCTGGCTGCTTTTTTGGTTCATTAACCACTGTAATGACCAACTCTGCTTGACTCCTCTTAACTTTCACATAGGTACAACACAATAGCACCTTGCCTGAGTTATGTCCCGAGACTTTCCCTTTGCCACATAGGCTTGAGACTTCTCAGATCCGGCTGGAGGCCATGCTTGTGGAAAAAATAAGGGGCATGCAACTAACTTCCTGCAGGACAAACATTTCCATATCTAGATCAAGAAAGTTGGTAGGTAAGTTTTTTCTTACTCTCTGCCCTGCCTCACCATGGACATTCCCGGGACTAGTAATCCTACAACCTTCCTGAAGACAGGCTTCAGCTACATCAGTCTGTTTTTATACTGCTACAAAGAAATACCTGAGACTTGGTAACTTATAAAGAGGTTGACTTGATCCACAGTACCACATATCAGGGAGCCTCAGGAAACTGATAATCATGGTGGAATGCAAAGGGGAAACAAGGATTTTCTTCATGTGGTAGCAGGAGAGAGAAGAGTACGTGTGTAGGAGGAAATGTTAAACACTTATAAAAGCATCGGATCTCATGAGAACTCACTCACTGTTACAAGAACAGCATGTGGGAAACGACCCCCATGATCCAATCACTTCCCACCAGGTCCTTCCCTCAACATCTGGGGATTACAATTCAAGATGAGATTTGGGAGGGGACACAAAACCTAACTATATCACCAGTTAGAAATCATTTTCATTTGGCTCCACGAGGTAGCAGTTCAATACTATATCTATTTATTGACTTCCTTCTTCCCAGGTTCACTGTTTTGTATTCTGTTTCACGGTGATTACACTCCATTCCATAATTTAGTAATTAATTTAGTATAAGTTTACTCCTCAATTCTGATTTCTGGTGGAGCCAAATTAACTCTTCAAATTCCTTTTCCATTCTAACTTTCTCTAAGAACAATATTCCCATGCTGGGATATTTTTGTGTGTTACTTTTATTTTAGGTTTAAGGGTACATGTGCAGGTTTCCACTGCAAGTAAATTGTATGCCATAGGAATTTGGTGTACATATTATTTGATCACTCAGGTGGTAAGCATAGTACCCCATAAGTAGTTTATCTTTTCTTTTGTTCACATCATTTTTTCATTTTTAATTTTTGTAGATACATTATAGGTGCATATATTTATGGAGTACATGACATATCTTGATACAGGCAGGCAATGTGTGATAATCACGTCATGGAGAATGGGGTAGACATCCCCTCAAGCATTTATCCTTTGTGTTAAAACAATCCAATTACACTTTTATTTTTAAATGTACAAATATTATGGACTATAATCACACTGTTGTGCATGTTAAAGAGTATGTCTTACTCATTCTTTCTACTTTTTTGTATCCAATAACTATCTCAGTCTCTCACTACACATTCCAGACTGTGGTAACCATCTTTCTACTCTATCTCCATGAGTTCAATTGCTTTGATTTTTAGATCCCACAAATAAGTGAGAACACATGATTTTCATCTTTCTATGCCTGGCTTATTTCACCTAACATAATTACGTCCAGTTCCATCTATGTTGTTGCAAGTAACAGGATTTCATTCTTTTCTGTGTCAGAATAGTACCCCATTGTGTATATGTACCACATCTCTTTTATCCACTAATCTGCTGATGGAAACTTAGGTTGCTTTCAAATCTTAGCTCTGGTAAACAGGTCTGCAACAAACACGGCAGTGCAGGTATCACTTCAATATACGGATTTTCTTCCTTTTGGGTAGAACCCAGCAGTGGGATTGCTGGATCATATGGTTGTTTTACTCTTAGTTTTTGAGGAACCTCCAAATTGTTTTCTATAGTGGCTGTACTAATTTACTTCCCACCAACAGTGTACAAGGGTTCCCTTTTCTCTACAATCTCTCCATTTGTTATTATCTATCTTTGGGATATAAGTCATTATAACTAGGGTGAGATGATATCACATTGCAATTTTAATTATTATTTCTGATGTTGAACACCTTTTCATTTGCCCTTTGGCCATTTATATGCATTCTTTTGAATCTATTCAAATCTTCTGTCCATTTTTCTTTGAATTATTAGATTTTTTTTCCTATACAATTGCTTGAGCTCCTTACATTTTCCATTATTAATCCCATGATAGGTAGCTTTTCAATTCTTTCCCTGTTCCACTCTTCACCCTCAGTGTCTGTTGTTCCCTTCTTTGTGTCCATGTGTATTCAGTGTTTCACTTTCACTTGTATGTGAGAACGTGCAATATTTGGTTTTCTGTTCCTGCACTAGTTTGCTAAGCATGACAGTCTCTATCTCCATCCATGTTACTGCAAAGGTCATAATCTCTTTCTTTTATAGGTTGAATAGTACTCTAATGTGTATATGTACCATATTTTCTTTTTTCAGTTCTCCTATTGATGGACATTTAAGTTGATTCTATGGCTTCACTATTGTAAATAGTGCTGTAATAAATATACACACACGTATGTCTTTATGATGGAATGATTTATATTCCTTTGGGTACATGCCCCATAATGGAATAGCTGGGTGGAATGGTATCGCTGTTTTAAGATTTTGAGTTCCTTATAGATTTTGGATATTAGACCTTTGTCAGATGCATAGTTTGTAAATATTTTCTCCCATTCTGTAGGTGGCCTGTTTGTTCTGCTGATAGGTTTTTCATGTTGTCGTGTTTGTTTTTGCTGTGAAGAAGTTTATTAGTTTAATTAGATCACACTTCTCCATTTTTGCTTTTGTTGCAATTCCTTTTCGCGTCTTTGTCATAAAATCTTTGCCAGGGCTCATGTCCAGAATGGTATTTCCTAAGTTATCTTCCAGAGTTTTTATAGTTTTGGCTTTTACATTTAAGTCTTCATCTTGAGTAGATTTTTGTATATGGTATAAGAGAGGATTCAGCTTTTATCTTCTACATATGGCCAGCCAGTTATCCCAGCACCATTTATTAAATAGGGAATCCTTTAATCATTGCTTAATTCTGTGGATTTCATGAAAGAAGAGGTGGTTATAAGTGTACAGCTTTAGTTCTGGGTTCTCTGTTCTGTTCCATTGATATTTGTGCCTGTTTTGTACCAGTACCATGTTGTTTTGGTTCCTGTAGCCTTGTACTGTACTTTGAAGTCAGGTAGCATAAATACTCCAGCTCTGTTGTTTTTTTTTTTTTAGAATTTTCTTGTCTGTTCAAGCTATTTCAAGGTGTGTATAAATTTTAAAATAGTTTTGTTTTAATCTAATTTTGTGAAAAATGTCATTAGTAGTTTTGATAGAAATAGCATGAAATCTGAAAATTGCTTTGGGCAGCATGATCATTTTAAAATTATTGTTTTTTCTTATCCATAAGCATAGAATGTTTTTCCATTTGTTTGTGTCAAATCTAATTTCTTTCAGCAGTGTTTTGTAATTCTCATTGTAGAGATTCTTTACCTCCCTGGTTAGCTGTATTCCTAGGTATTTTATTCTTTTTGGCAATTATGAATTGGATTGCATTCCTGCTTTCACTCTCAGCTTAGACATTATTGGTGTATAGAAATCCTACTGATTTATATACATTAATTTTGTATTCTGAAACTCTGCTGAAGTTGTTGATCAGATCTCGGAGCTTTTGGGCAGAGACTATGGGGCTTTCTATATATAGAATGATATCATCTGCAAACAGAGATAATTTGACTTCCTAATTCCTGTTTGCATACCTTTTATTTCTTCTCTTGCCTGATTGCTCTGGCTGTGACTTCCAGTACTGTGTTGAATAGGAGTGGTGAGAATGGCCCTCCCTGTCTTATTCTGTTTCTCAAGGAAAATGCTTCCAGTTTCTACTTTTTCAGGATAATTTTGGCTGTTGGTTTGTCATAGATGACTCATTATTTTTAAGTATGTTCCTTCAATGCCTAGCTTGTTGAGGGTTTTTAACATGAAGGAATGCTCAATCTTAACAAAAGGCTTTTCTGTATCTATTGAGATGATCATGTGGTTTCTGTTCTTAGTTTTATATGGTGAATCACATTTATTGATTTATGCAATCTGAACAAACCTTGCATCCCAGCGATAAAGCCTACTTGATTGTGGTGGATCTACTTTTTGATATGCTCCTGGATTAAGTTCACCAGTATTTTGTTGGGAATTTTTATACCTATGTTCATTAAGGATATTGTCTTGAAGTTTTCAATTTTTTTGTTGTGTCTCTGCCAGGTTGTGGTATCAGGGACACTGGCCTAATAGAATGTATTAGAGAGGAGTCCTTCCTCCTCAATTTTTTGAAATAGTTTCAGTAGGAATGGTATCAACTCTTTTTTATATCTGGCAGTATTTGACTATGAATCCATCAGATCCTGGGCTTTTTCTGGTTGATAGGGTAGGAAATTTAAAGTTCAGAAGTTTGCCATGTTATTATATCTTCTAAGCTATATCAGTGCTATTTAACCAGTATCTTAGAAAATTCAGACATCTGTTGTGAAAAGGTCTGTTTCTAGATATTTATAACTCTGAGGAGTGTTCACTTTGGCATTACTTAAATGCTATACATTTAGCCATAAATTTGGAATAAAAACTTATCAAGCAGGTTAATTAAATAGTTTCAAAAATTATTGCTTGAAGTCTTCAACAGAAAAGAAAATACTTTGGAAATAACATTTAAAAAAATTAACAATGTATTTTATTTAAGCTAATTATCCCAAATATTACATTTTTCCACAAGAAATTAACATAAGGCATTATCAATGAGGTGTTTGATGTTTTCAATATTGTCTTCAAATTTGGTATATTTTATACTTAGAGCATATCTCAATTTGAACAAGCCACATGTCACATGCTGAGAAGCCACATGGGGCTAGTGGCTACCACATTCAACAGCACTGACATATATTGTTCTACCACACACACTATATAGCACTTCATCTGCTCCACTAAATATATCTTGCTTGTATTCTTGAAGAGGATATGCAGCTATGCATATCAATGAGATAAAATATTCCTATGTTATAGATGAGTAAATTAAATTTCAGTTAAGTTCTTCAATTGAAATGAAGTCATAGGAAATTTTAACAAATAAATATACAAAGCCATATTTATATGTTTTAGTTGAGCATCAAGACTGTAAATCCAAAAAGATTAATTACTTTTAATCATAACTGAAAGAGATAAAGAAGCTTAATAGAATTATCATCAACATCTGTATTGTAGAAATAACATATTTGAAATGACAGTGAAATGAAAGAGTTTTAAAGTCTTCTCAGTATTCAATTAGTAAGCATACTCAGCATTATAATACATAATAATATTTAATATTTCACACAATTAATACTTGGGCAAATAAATTTTAAAAAATAGTGTCAGCCATCATTGGTAAATTTTGTAATAAATCACTTTATATAAAAAATTGAGCATATGTTTGGCTGTGCAAAGTGGTAACTGCTCAAAGTAAAAACTGCCAAATATGTTAGGGTTATTTCTTTTAATTAATATGGAAATTGGTATTTGATGTTTGTATATGCCTAGGAACCTGCAGAAGTAAGTATAAACTCATTTCATTTCAAAGAAATGTTCTGTCTCTATGGAATTCTGGAATTGAAATCTAAACCTCTGAGGTTAAACAACCATGTTTCCGATTATAGAGTTTTACCATGACCATGTCATGTGTGCACACATTTAAAAATATCACGATGAAACTCACTCTTTGTTGTCAAATAAGGAACAGTAAATTAATTTTGCGTTTGAATTATGTGGAATTGAATTATATGAGAAAGTCTTGGCAATGTTCCTTCTTTTAATTAATGTTTTGTCAGATCATCAATCTTACTTTCTCCCTGTGTGTTAATATTCAATTTGTTTAATATTTACTTAAGTCCACATCTCTTTCCTAAAGAATTCTTACCTATTTAGTTAAGATGTCACTAAGCAGCATAACAAAAGCAGTGGGGATAATTTCCCACCATATTTAACAAACAAATGAAGTGCCCAGTTCTCCATAATGAAATCCAGAGTACTTTTTTAATGAATTAGGTTAGAAAGCCTACACATAAGATTTGCAGGTAACTATAATATGCAGAACAATAAAGCCAGATTTTTAAAAGAATAATAATCTTCATATAATAAAAGTATGTTTAATAGTGGCTTTACACCTCCAAGGTAAATATTATTTTTTCTTTAGAAATACACACGGAGATGATTATTACTCAATTTTGTCACAAAATTGAAAACAAGACGAACAAAACATGTTTTTTACCCTTTGGTCATTGGCTTTGCCCATTTCAGAAGCTTTGTGTTGAAGACATTAGAAGGTGCAATTACCTCACGGATCAGTGACTACTAAGCTGATATACCATTGATTTTTTAAATCATGAGGTGAGGGAGAGCACAGCTCAAGTGGATCAAATGTCTCATCCCTGTTATAAGGTCTTTTTTACCCATGTCTTTGCTGTACCTATGCAGGGAAGAATCAATTAGGTAGGAAAGATTTTTGGAATATTTTGTCTGCAATAAGCAAAGAGAAGAAATTTTACTTTATGAGTGAATTTTTATATAAAATTATGTTATAATTCTTTCTATGGAATTGCCTGGATCATTAGTAAACTATATTGACAAAGAGTTAAGCATGGGTTGGCGGCAAATAATAAAGAGTGAACTAAGCAGAAAGTATTTTCTTGGTCTTTTAATTAAAACTCAATGATTCAAAGATTATAGACTCCAAACCGACTTGGTATTTGGATAGTAACATTGTGAATGCTAATCTTTGGAAGAAATTTAATCCATCTACTTTAAATGTTATTACACACACACACACACACACACACACACACACACAAACACACACACATACAAGAATGACAAAATGCAGATGATTCAGAAGTAGGAATTATGGCCACTGTTACGAAAAGGATCACCAATAGAAGCTCTATCCAGAACTCAATAAACACTTCAAGTTCCATATTTCATACTAACTGAAGCAGTTTTTAGATATGCTTTTTGGGTTTGAGAGTTTATTGGTAAGCCATCCTGAATTTTAAATCTCTTTCTCATACACACATAGATCCTTTTCAGGAAGCATCCAGCTTAATAACTTTAATGAATGAATATGTCATCGACATATTTTAATTTTCCCATATTAATATTTCTGGCAGGCTATTGCTAAGTCAGCTAAAAGAAAAAGGAACACTTATCTGAAAAAAAATAAAACAAGGAAAGAAGAAATGAAGAAGAGAAGAAGGTAGGAAAGAAGAAGGGAACAAAGAAAGATATGGTGATTAATACATATCCACTCTTAAGAAAATAATTTCTTGTGGATTATTTTCAAATAAAGTCTATTGCTATTGAACAAATCTTTTATAATGTCCAGAAAAGCAGAACTCACCTTTTCTTCACGTTTGGTGGTGAAAATAACAGTAAGTTAAAGCCATCTCTCCTTGAGTGAAGAAAATTATATTTGACTACATATTTGACAGATAGTATATCACAGTAGATAAGAGAAAAGATTAGAGCCAGATAGCATGAGTTGGAATCCTAGTATCACTTACTAATCATGTGGCTTCTGCAAGTTACTCAAGCTTTTCCTGTATGTCCTTGCATTCTCACCTTACATCAGGGTTAGTATTATTAGTTTTCCATGGGATTGCTGTGCATATGATTCCAAAGTAACTAAGGAAAAAATACTATCTCGTCCTTACAAAGAATTCCAATTAGCAAATGTAGAAGAAATAAAGACAATAGAAAATATCATTAGGACACTATGATCACACTTGTAGCCAAGGCTCACTGATGGATGCTAAAACTAATGGATTAGAGTAAAATCAGGTTTTTCGTGGTGTTAAGTATCTCTCCTAGAACATTTATTAATGACAAAGAAGACAGTAACTTTACAGTGGAATGTCTGACAGATAACAACCAAATCAAGTGATCAATTTTAACATTGCCAGTGCTAAGATATATTAATATCAAGTACCTGCTGATATCATGCATTAAGAAAGGTATATAACCTATGTGGTAATCTTGGCCAAAGAATATATAACCTTAATCTAATCACAAGACTACATTTCATAAAATCAAATGAAGAAATATTCTGCAAAGAACTGATGAGTACTCATCAAAAGTGCTGAGGCCATTAAAGAGAAGTAGGCCTTGGCATAGTAGCTCATGCCTGTAATCTCAGCACTTTGGGAGACCAGGAGTTTGAGACCAGCCTAGGCACATGGTGAAATCCTGTCTCTACAAAAAATTTCAAAATTAGACAGATGCAGTGGCACACGCCTGTGGTCTTGGCTTGGAAGGCTGAGACAGGATTGCTTGAGCCCAGGTGCTGGAGGCTGGAGTGAGCTGTGATGGATCATATCACTGCACTTCAGCCTGAGTGAGGGAGCGAGACTCTCTCCAAAATAAGCAGGAAGGACTGAGAAACTGTCACAGATTGGAGGAGGGTAAGAATAGCAGCTAAAATATATAATGTGGGCTCATGGAATGCATGATCCTGGAACAACAAAAAAGGCCTTGAGTTTAGATAATGGAATTCTATGAACGTTGATTTTTTAGTTTGGGTAATTACAGGCACATGTCCAAGGTGTTGTAGGTTGCTTTCTAGACCACTGCAATAAAGCGAATATCTCAATAAAGCAAGCCACACAATTTTTTTGGTTAGCCAGTGCAGATAAAAGTTATGTTTACACTACAATGTGGTCTATTAAGTGCACAAAGTATTATATTTTTAAAAAGCAATATTTGTACTGTAATTCTAAACATGCCGTATTGCTAAAAAATTGCCAATAATCATTTGAGCATCCGCAACTATTATAGATGGTGAGTGGCAATCTCAAAAGTACGCAGTGCAAAGTCTGTGAGACAAGGCAAGTCTCTTCCACCTATGAGCTTATAAAATCAAAAGCATTCAATTGCTTCCTAGATACAATGAAGGTACAGGCATTGGGTAAATACAGCCATTCGAAATGGGAGAAATTGGCAAAAGAAAGGAAGCTCAGACTCCATGCAAGTTAGAAATCCAGCAGGGCAATCAAATTTTAAGCTCCAAAATGATCTTCTTTGACTCCATGTCTCACATCCAGGTCACATTGATGCAAGAGGTAGGTTACCATGGTCTTGGGGAGCTCTGCCCCTGTGGTTTTTCAGGATACAGCCTCCCTCCCGGCTGCCTTCATGGGCTGGCATTGAGTGTCTGTGGCTTTTCCAGATGCAAGCTGTCAAGGAATCTACCATTCTGGGGCCTGGAGGATGGTGGTCTTTTTCTCACAATTCCGCTAGGAGGAGCCTCAGTAGGGACTCTGTGTGTGGCTCTGACCCCACATTTCCCTTCTGCATCACCTTAGCAGAGTTTCTCCATGAGGCCCTCGTCCATACAGCAAACTTCTGCCTGGGCATCCAGGCATTTTCATATATCTTCTGAAATCTAGGTGGAGGTTCCCAAACTTCAATTCTTGACTTCTGTGCATCCACAGGCTCAACACCACATGGAAGCTATCAAGGCTTAGAGTTTTCATCCTCTGAAGCCATGGCCCAAGCTCTACATTGGGGCCCCTTTTAGCCATGGCTGAAGCAGCTAGGACACAGGACACCAAGTCCCTGTGCTGCACACAACTGTGTGCAGCATAGGGGCTCTTGTTCTGGCCCACTAAACCATTTTTTAATTCTAGGGCTCCAGGCCTGTGATGGGAGGGCCTGCTGTGGAGACTTTGACATACTCTTCAGACATTTTCCCCATTGTCTTTGGGATTAACATTCAGCTCTTCATTACTTATGTAAATTTCTGCAACCAGCTTAAATATTTCCTCAAAAAGTAGGATTTTCTTTTCTATCCCATTATCAGTATTTACTGCCCCTTTCCATGGCAATGACCTGATGACCCAAAAGTTACTACTGTGGAAACTGCTGCATAAACTGCCCCTTAATCTACATATTATTAAAAGTGGCTACAAATGTAACTGTAGAACTGCCCTGAGCTGCTACTGTCTGCCCATGGGTTAGCCCTGCTCTGTAGAAGCTGTAACCATAGGAACTGTAAGACTACTGCTTTAATAAAGCTGATTCTTCTACCTGCAGCTTGTCCTTGAATTCTTTCCTGGGCAAAATCAAGAACACTCATGGCCTAAGGCCCACTTTGGGGCTCGCCTGCCCCACATCAGCTTCATCTTCAATTTAGACCACTCAAACTTTTTCCATACGAGCAATAATACTATTTTACTTGTCATTCATATGTTCACTGGAGTAGCATTTTTAGTATCATTCAATAACTTTTATTTGCATTCACAGGTGGCTAACTGGCATAAGAGGCCTAGCTTTTGGCCCATCTCATTTTTTTGGCATGCCTTCTTCACTAAGCTTTATCATTTCTAACCCTTGATTTACAGTGAGAGATGTGTGACTCTCTTTTCACTTGAATGCTTAGAGGCTGCTTTATAATCTTAAATTGGCCTAATTTCAGTATTGTTGTGTTTCCAGGAATATGGTGGCCAGATGACAGGGAGAGAGATGCGGCAATGGCTTGTTATTAGAGCAGTCAGAGCACATTTATCTATTAAGTTCTTCATCTTATATGGTCACTATTCATGGCACCTCTAAACAATTATTAGAATACCTTCAGAGATCACTAATCATAGATCACCATGACAGTTATAATAATAAAGTTTTAAATATTGTATTAACAAAATATGACCCAGACATGAAGTGAGCACATGCTTTTAAAAAAACGACACTGGTAAACTTGCTTGACCTAGCAAGGTTGCCATAGCATTCAATTTGTAAGAAAGAAATGCATTATCTGTGAAGGACTATTAAATGAGTTGTGCCTCTATACTATAATTTTGCAGCACACCAATATAAGGGGAAGCTAGTGAAGTGCATTTGTGAAACTTTTCTTTAAGTGTAAAATTATTTCAAAATTTGAAAGAGATCAAGTAAATGGTGGAGGTTGATTTCAAGCCTATTAAATCTTACTGAGAAACTTGTTTTATTAATAGCAAAGTTGATTGCAACAATCTAAATGAACAATCAGAGACCTCATTTTCAGAGATTATTTTTCATTTAGGCAAGAGGTTGATTCAGGGTCACAGGCTGACTCTATAATTAAAAAACTGGATAGAACAAGAAAGGTAAGATTCAAAAAGGAAGGAATTTTTAAAATTTCACCAGGGAAGATGGGAACCTATGGATACTGTATACATCATCTATATTCATATGTTATTTGTAGGTTTTGGAGTTTACACAGGCTAAACAATGCGTAATGTTACAAAAATTTGAAAACTTGCTCATCTCTTTAATATAATTTTAACTTACTAAACAGATTTATTATAAATTATCATTGAGATTTCTTATAATAAATTGAAAACATCTTTGATAACTTTCTTTAAAGCAAAGGGCTATTGCTTAGCATTTATTTATCATTCCCCATCTGATGAGTCCTTTTTAAACGTTACGTTTTTATACATTCCTATAGAGCTAAAGTAAACTCTCCAAGACAGAAATTTTAAAATATCTGTGCAGGTCATAGAAAGGATGTGTCCTAGTCCTAAAAAAAAAAAAAAAAAAAAAAAAGAAAAGAAAAAAAATAAAAATAAAAAAAAAATAAACTTCCCTTTGCCCTTTAGCTTCTTCGACTTTATCCCAACCATGTTATTTTTCAATAGATTTTATTATAGAAAAGTGGATGTGAAATGTTTCATCTCCTTAGCTATAACATTCAATTACTGCAGTTCTCTACTAAAAGCCTTTTATCCATAATGAAAGGAAAAGTGGGTCAATATAATATTTAAATAAGATTAATGGATACGTGATTTTAAAGTACTCTGAAAACATAAATTGCTCTTCAAATATCAAATATTATAACATATACTTTTCTCCATGTAGAGTTTTATCACAAAATGTACTAATATTTAGATCAAGTAGGCGAAATTTGTTTCAATGTCAAGAGATTTTACAGTGAAGATGTTAAAGGGAGAGCTAGAAACACAAAATGATCATTTGCACATGAAATCGTTTGAATTTACATTAAATTTTATGGTGTTTAAGAAAATTCTGAAAATTGTTTGGTCAAAGCTGGAGACTATAGGCCCATCTGCAAGTGTAATAAAACATTCAGCCTTGCAAAACAATATTTACAGGCTGCATGATGTGGCACATACTGCAGGTAAATTCACTCAATATCCATTTAAACCTTTGTTCCTGAGGGTCTTCAACATAAAAGTTGAAAGGGTGCTACCACTATTTCCCAATCTGCTTTTCAGTTAGGAATGGTATGTGACACAGATTTTACGCAAGAGACTCGAGTAGAAATAAATATTCTAGTCTCCTTCTCCCTTTGTGTTATCTGGAATGTGGCTATGATGCTTCAATTTTCAGCAGCTCTCTTGTGAATATGAGGACAAAGGTCTTGTCTCAGGAAGGTAAAACAGAATATTGAAATAACTTGACTCCTTAAAAATGTCAGTAACCTGACAAAATTCCAGAGTCTTACTGATGTTTGAGAAAAACAAACTCCTTGATTGTTTAAGTGAATGGAACATGTTTTTTCATTCCTCGTAACTGATTGTAATTCTATTTGACACACATAACCTTAGGGCCATGAGGAAGAGACTATGTCTGATTCACAATGCCAGGTGCACAGAAGATATGGAGTCCTTATTGCTAAATCATGGGCAATGTAGGATGTTACTAATAGAGAGATAATGGGACTTGATGACAAATGGGCAGTCAACCAAAAGACATAATAAATAGGAAAGAACACTGTTAGACAGGCTGCAGATATGAAGAAACCTGTCAACAATGGAAAGTATTCCAAATACTTCTCTGGAAATCTAGGATGAGAAACCAATGCCTAGTGGAAAAGGAAGTTATATGACAGGCCTGTTCTAGAGGAAACAAGTACTAGGCATTTTATCCATTTGGAATTTAAGCACAAAAACAAATAGAGGGTCCAGTCATTCCTTCATTCACTCTACAACATTTATTAGAAACCAACATGCTAGAGTAGGGGTCAGCAGCCTATGGCCAGCAAGCCAAATCTGGCCTGATGTCTGTTGCAGTAAATAAAGTTTTATTGGAACATAACCATGGTATATGTCTTGCTCGTGGCTGTTTTGATGCTACAATAGCACAGCTTAGTAGTTGTGATAATTTGCCAGCTCCTAAGCTAAAGGATGGGGGGACACAAAAAATGCTGATGATAAATGAATGATTCCAGGCCTCAAGTAGCTTCAGTATAGGGTAATAGGCAGAAATATCAATGTGCAATGTCCATATAGTCATTAATGCAAAGAAAGATATAGGAAAGAAGTGCCAAGAGAGCAAGAGGGGGGAAAAATCTGTCTTCATTTGAAATTCAATGAAAGATGCCAGGAGGAGGTGTCTCCTGACCTGGGAAAGAATAATAATAATACTTTTTTAAAAGGTGATAAGTGAGTTTCTGGAGGAGAAAAGCCAGTAGCAATGAGGCATGAAATAGACGAAGTGGGAAAACATAAGCATTTTTTGTTCTAGCATAGGAATTGTGAAGTATAAAATCTCAGGAGAATACAGTAGAGTCCAAAGCAGGGGCTCTGGATAGTTATATTGAAAAATGATTTGAACCGGTCAAGAGTTTGACAAAATTCAAAATTCTGGTTTCAGAGTGGATTTTTCTTTTCTTCTCCTCCTTCTTCTTCTTCATTTTTGTTTGTTTGTTTGTTTGTTTGTTTTTGAGGAAATGGTATAGCCAAGATTCAATTAAAAAAAAAATTGTGGAAGTGGGATAGTTTATGGCTCAATTTTGTTTCTTATTTACTTTCTTATTCATCTTCTTATTTATCTTTGCGTCCCAAACATCCAAAACGGCATGGCACACAGTAGGGCCATAGTACTTTTTGTTTAATTGACCCTCTTCCCGTTTGCCCTTAGAATAATCGCAGGCAGCACTTGCAGCTGCCGCGTTTAACTGGAGATAACTTTGCTAGGAAAGAGCTTGCTTCTTTTTATTATCTTCGCATTGCTCTAGTGTATTAACTTTGGAAACAAAAGATATCATTCTGCTTATTGCATTCCGTTTTTAGTAGTGGCATTTTTATTTACATAATATAGTAATGCTCGATCGCTGAAAATGTCAAATCCTAGAAAACATAGCATTCCTACGTGTGATGCTAACATTCTTCTCGCACAGCTATTGGCTGAAGATTCATTTGATGAATCTGATTTTTCCAAAATAGATGAGTCTGATGACTTGGAGGATTCTGATGCTAGTCCTATTTAGAAATAACTCCAAGAACAGTTTTTATATTTTATTTTCACTTCGAAGATCAGTTTGGCTTCAGCCTCAAAGAGAGTGTTTATGTAAAATTAAATGAGTGCTGGCAGCCAGCGTCACTTTTTTTTAAAACGGGAAAATAGTAAGATTAATAAAGAAACAAAGCTTAGGAACTATGTAAAATAGGAAGCAGAGAAAAAAATGCATAGTGTTAAAGAACTTTTTTTGGTAGACAATAGTGTGACTAGAGAGTGTAGTGTGGTAGTACGTATGTAAGAAAGAAAAATGGAGAGTCCAAACTTGAGAGTATCATATTGGTTAACAGTGACTATTAGATGACTCATAGGTGGTACTTTTTCCACCAGGATAAAGAAAATTAACAGAATAATTTTTGTGGTACGTCTGTTTAAAAAAAAAAAAGTTTGCTATTCCCAGTATCTATGGCAAAAAATATTAATTCAACTTGAAGTGAGTTGGTGAGTTTCTTTCTTCCTCCTCAATTCACACATTTAGAAGTGGCAACCAGGAATGTGAACTCTTGCTACTCTGAATATCATAATCATGTTTCTTACTGTGTAATGAAGCAAACTGGATTGTAAAAAAGAAGCAGATACAATAGTATCATGTCTTTGGAAGATTTACACTTGAGATAAAATGGAAACGAAACAAGTAGCTTTTCTGTGTGGGGAAAAAAACAAACAAAACAAAACATATTTTACATAGAAATTTTAAATGCATTTGCCCTAAGTCCTGATTCCACCCTACTGGACAAATTATAAGATGCACTTGAAGACTTGGCTATCAGTTTTTCTGAGCCAAGGATTTTTCAAATAAATGCAAATTTTATAAGAATCAGATACTTGACTGATGAAAGAGGAAGTTCCAAGAAAGAGTGTCTTTTCAATCAGACATATCTGATTATCTGCAATATTTAGAAGAAAAATTAAACAATGAAAGTGTGGAAGTTATACATGCAAATACATATTTCAAGGTCTAAGAAAAATGATTCCACAGAAATGATTCCTCAACAAGTTAACCAAGAGAAAGGTTATTTCTTCATATTTCCAAATGACCATTCCCTAGGCAGAACAGACACTGACAACTTACCTATTTTCCTGCCTTTTCATGAATTTGATCAAAATAGAATTATTGTTTTGTGTTACCTGTGTTAATATTTTAATACTGTGTTAATACTTTAACACAGAAATTAAGAAAATTCTGAAGTAGGTTGGCCTATACAAATAATTAAAGATGTCTATACAAAATCTACTTTAAGGTTGAAAATTAATGATTGGTATAGGATGAATGATATGGTTAACTGACCCTATAGAAAAATATATTTGGGGCGTGTGTGGAATTTCTACATATGGATACCTTCAAGCCTCTGATGACTTGTTAGGCTTGATAAAAACCACGTGCATGTGGACATTACAAAGAACCCTTTTACAAATACTATTTTCAATTTTACTCTTATAAAGATTAAATGGAGTTTAATAACAGAATTGATTAGAGAAACAGAGTCTAGGTAATGGATGTCTTATAACTGTATTCGTGCACATTCAATCAAAGTACATTTTTCCCATGATTTATTTTTTCACATCCATTTTCTGTTGGAAGACTTGATATTTCATTTTAAGTATTGCATAGAAGGGCCATTAGAACAGAAGGCACTAGTTAAAAAAAAAAAAAAAAAAAAAAGCAAGTGACAATATAAATGGAACCAGTTCTATATTCCAACTACATATCAAGAAGTGAAGAATATTGTGCAGTCCCTAGGAACTAACTAACCTAGCACATTAAGAACTTAGCTTTTTAGTTGAGTGTTTATTGTTTTTTCTCATTTTTGTGCAGTATTTGTTTCTTTAGGTATACCTATACTCATCTTAGAAATACTAAAAGCTTGAAGCTAAAGATACAATTCAGTCAGGGGCATGGGAAAGAAAAACTAAGACAAAGTGAGCCCCTTATCTGTGACTTACCCAGACTTGATTTATATTCCTTCTTGTGGACCCTTTTCTCCCTTCAATTCATCCCATACGCCACTGTCATTCTATCGGTTCTTAGGGTTCTCTGCAATGCAAGATCTTGTCTAGCTATTATTTTCAAAGACTACCCAAACAAATAAAACAATATAAATTGGGGGAAATCTTTTTAACATTATATGGAATGTCTAGAAGGTAGAAAAGAGAGAGAAAAAAAAAGGTAGGGGGGAGTGGAGAAGGGAGAGCTAGAGGAAGGCAGAGAGCAGGAATGAGGGAGAGCAAGGGAGACAAAGAGAAGAGAAACAGCTATTTATGAAGTTTTCTATGCTAGGAAACTTGGCAATAATGTACAGTCCTATCAGGAGATTGACCTATGTTTTCAAAAAATAAAATAAAATAAAACTGGTGAGATGATTTAAAAATATTTTATGATATCTGAGAATTACCACAATATTATACTTATGTGACTAGAAATGATTTTTATAGTACTACTTGTGCTTCAATTTTCAACAATTTTATGCAATTAATATGCATGTTATTGTCACAACAAAAATTAAAATGCAAAAAGAACCTTTCCCTATTTGACACTCTCCTGTGGATTTCAACTTAATCTTCCACTCCTTCCAGATTTCTACCTTCAGAGGCAATTCACGCTGGAAGTAATCTGACACTACACCATGATTATTTCTTCATTTACATTTTTGAAAAAGTAAAATCCGTGGACTTTCCTTTTTTCTTTTCCTTTTTCCTTCCCACTTATCTTTTCCACCCTTTTAAAATATGACTTAATTGACTACTATAGCCTTTCTTCATTTCTCTATCTTCTGTTATCTGTAAATAATGATATTAGACACAGAAAACATAATACAGAAATATGCAATCATGTTGTAACATTTAAGATATTCTAAACTTATTTATTTCAAACCTTTTCAGTTACTTAAGACCAAGAAAGGGACAGAAAAATTTCAGTTTCCTTCCTGGGCTAACAAATTTGTAAACACACGGTAGTCACTAAAATATCTCATTGATTTTCATTCCATTTCCCTCTTTCTTTCTTAAGAAATGAATCATCCAGGGCCCCATTATATTCAGTGGTTTAGAAATCAATAATCACCTGCTGAAGGGCTTAGAATTTTAATTATTAACATAGCTGCCATGCTGAGTTTTCTTCAATCTTCATGTTCACTTTTATGCAAGTAATTTGCTTTTACAATCAGAAACAAGCAGTAATTTTTAAAAAATATTAAATAGATCATCACTGCAAGTATATAATACCCAAGGCAAATTTGTTCATTGAGAGTAAAAAAAAAATCAAAGTTTATATTTATAAATTTCATCAAAGTCTATATTTTTCGGGCCACCTAATGTTGATACACCTGTTGTCAGGTAATTCTGTTCTAGATTTGAAGACCACTATTTATTTAAGTATCATAGTAGTAGTAGATCTCAAATTCTCAAAGGTAAATTTGCCAGAATCTAACTGTTTCACTTTCACCCTGTCTTCACAATATACTCATAGAGGTGTCTGAAACTATTTTAGTTCATCTATATGCAAATTTACATGGTTCATCTTCCTAGTCTATTACCACAGAGAAAGCAATTGAAATGACACAAAATGATTTTACTCATTCAGAACTTTGGTTTATAAGAAATAGGCATTGATTTTTTTATGTAAAAAATATTAATTCTATTTGAATTTAAGGCTAATGAAGATTTATAAACACTGAAGGTAAGCTAGTAGTTGGTTTGTGCAAAATTAGTAACATGTAAGAGCATTATGCCACCCAATAATCAAATACGTTACTTATCCATATCAACTACATTTAATACTAGCTAAAAAGTATTTATTATGTCTTTAATGATTCTGCATTGCTCTGGCACTGAAAATCTTGTGTTGAAAGTCTCACAAAAGCGTTATCAACCAGAGCAAATTGTGGTTATATTGTTTTTGAGTACCACTCAAATTATATGATGTTCTATTTGAAAGAGAGATTAAGGTAGGGATGAATCTGATTCTAAATGAAGTAGCTTCAGCAGCGACAGACAGTCACTTTTGTAGAGACAAGGGTTAGTTATCCATGATTTACTTTCTTTACAAAAAGTTGCTGCTGAGACGAAGCTGCCTATCCAGGGACTGCATTTTCCACCTCATCCCCATCCCCACGTTCTTTGACTCTATATGTAGAACCACATAACTAATTCTTGTTATGAGAATAGAAGTGACATGTATAACTAAGACATGCTTTTAGTTAAAAGGAGATCCTAGTGGATGGTGAAAGCACAAAGTAGAAGGATTCTGGATCCCTGATACACCACGTAGAAGAAAACTGTTTGTAGAACAAGAAAAACAATATTGGACTACTCTGAGACTAAAATATAAACCTCTCTTGTACACATATACTGCAATGTTGGAGTTTGTTTTATGCCACATCTATCATTATTCTTATTGAATTTTTAAAAAATCGTATATACAGACATAATTTCAATTTTAGTAAGTAAAGCACAAAATTAACTTGAAATTTTCTGAAAAGATACTGAATAAACTTTTGCACAGAGTATTGACAAAGTAAGAAAAGGAGTGTGACCATTAACAGCTAAATAGTGAACACCAGAGGCATTCACCTAACGTCAAAAATTGTAATATAATACTTTCACGTTACCTTACATTATTTAGAAATACAGACAATTAAGTAATAAGGACACAGAAAATAGTGTCTAATCATCATAAGAAGATAGATATATTATTCTCCCTTGAAAATACATTTAAATAACAACCAAGAGCAGTTAGATTATAAAGATTATAGATGTATTGAATGTTCATTAAATTGACCAGACAAAACAGATATTAAAAAGTTGATAGTTATTAATATTCAAACAAAAAATAAATCAAGTTTTATAGAATACTATTATTAATAAACATCAACTACTTTTTGAAAATAACTATGGAATTAAACTCAAATTTTTGAAATATACCCTGAAAGTCACAAGCTTACATGAAGTTTCAGAAAAGTGACTAAAAATATCAAATAGTGTGTATGGGACCATATATATGTTTGTTATATTTTATTTTAATTTATAAATTTAATTTATAAAATAATATTTTATAAAATTTATAAATAATTTATCAACAAATATAATAACAATCTATATAAGTGATGGGATATTTAATATATTTTTTGATTAAATATTCTGACATCTACATTTATATGTACAATTTATTTATTTTCTATGTCAGGAATCTGGGTTAGGTTTTAGTATTAGCACTCAATGTCACTCATAAAATAGTGTACATAATTATGTAAAATTTAAATAATATTTAAATGAAATAATGTCATTTAAAGTTTAGTATCAGCATTGAATGTCACTCATAAATTAAGTGTACATAATTATATAAAATTTGAAATAATCTATTAATGAGATAATATGTCATTTAATGTTTAACATAATTTACCACTCCTTATGTGTCTGGGTGATCTTTGAGATCATTTTTCTTCCTTAAAATTTTCTTCCTTAAATAATTGCCTACTGACAAGTTAGAATTATTGAGTAATTATTTAAAGATATTTTACAATCTATTAGGTTTTGTACAAGTACAGTGCTCTTTTATATTTTGTTAATCTGCATACTTACTGTTATTTCTCTTTGTAATGCTTTATTATGATAATAGGTCAGTTTAAATAATTATGTTTTCCATTTTAATACTGTTTTTATTATATGAAGTCCCTTGTAATTCCACATGAATGTGGGGATTATCTTTTCTGCTTCTGAAATTAAATCTGTGCATCAGTTTGGGTAATACTGTCATCTTAATAATATCAGATCTAATTCATGAACATGGGTGGTTTTTTTTTTTTTTTTTTTTTTTGAGACGGAGTTTCACTCTTGTTACCCAGGCTGGAGTGCAATGGCGCGATCTCGGCTCACCGCAACCTCCGCCTCCTGGGCTCAGGCAATTCTCCTGCCTCAGCCTCCCGAGTAGCCTGGATTAGAGGCACGCGCCACCATGCCCAGCTAATTTTTTGTATTTTTAGTAGAGACGGGGTTTCACCATGTTGACCGGGATGGTCTCGATCTCTTGACCTCGTGATCCACCCGCCTCGGCCTCCCAAAGTGCTGGGATTACAGGCGTGAGCCACCGTGCCCGGCCTGTGGTTTTTTTAATTAGGTCTTGTTTCATTTATTTCAACAATGTTTTGTAGCTTTTACTGTACAGGTCTTTCACTTCCTTTGTTAAATTTATCCCCAGAAATTTTATTCTTTTGGGTACTATTATAAATGAAATTTTTAATCATTATGCTATGTACCTTGCAACTCTTGGATTTGCTTATTAGCTCTAGTGTGTGTGTGTATGTGGGTGTGCGTGTGTGTGCATTCTATGGAATTTTCTCTCTATAAAATCATTTCATCTAAGAATAAGGACAGTTTTACTTCTCTATCTCTTTTTTTTTTTTTTTTTTTTTTTTTTTTTGAGACAGAGTTTCGCTATTGTTGAGGATGGAGTACAGTGGCAAGATCTCAGCTCACAGCGACCTCAGCCTCCCGAGTTCAAGGGATTTTCCTGACTCAGCCTCCTGAGTAGCTGGGATTACAGGCATGCACCTCCACGCCTGGCTAATTTTTGTGTTTTTAGTGGAGATGGGGTTTCTCCATGTTGGTCAGGCTGGTATCATACTCCTGAACTCATGTGATCCACCCGCCTCAGCCCTCCAAAGTGCTGGGATTACAGAAATGAGCCACTGCTCATTTACTTCTCTTTTCTGGATCCCTTTTTTATTTTCTTGCCTATTTTCTCTGGCTAGGACTTTCAATACACTGTGAAACATCAGTAGTAGACTTGGTTATCCTTATTTTGTTTCTGGTTATAGAAAACAGCTTTCAGTCTTTTTGCCATTGAGTATGATATTACCTATAAGTTTTGTATAAACACCCTCTATCATGTTAAGGAAACTCCCTTCTATTCCTAGTTTGTTGAGAACTTCCATCATAAGGAGTGTTAAACTTTGTCAAATTTCTTTTTCTGCATCTATCGAATTTTTTTCCCTTTGTCCTAGTACTGTGGAGCATTACATTGATTTTCTTATGTTGATCATTATTGCATTCGTGAGATAAATCACACATTTTCAGCATGTGTCATTCTTTTAAAGTGCTCTTAAATTTGATTTTTTATTATTTTGTTGAAGATTATTATGCCGGTATTAATAAGGGATATTGATGATAGTTGTATTTTCCTGTAAAATCTTTGTGTGGTGTCAGGGCAATGCTGGTCCCATAGAATGTGTTAGAAAGTGCCCTGCCCTTTTCTATGTTTTGGAATAACTTGAATAGGGTCGGTGTTGATTTTTTTTGTTTGGAAGAATTTATCAATAAGTGAAGTCACCAGTAAGTAAGATCATAAACTTTTTTTTGTTGTAAGATGTTTGCTTACTTATTTACTTGTACAATCATATTGCACATATAAAAAAGCACAATATATAAAAGTATTATAAGGCAATTTCCTTATCACTTTTTTTAGTTTCTGTAGGGTCACTAGTAATGGCTCTCCTTTCATTTCTTTTGTTGTTGTTGTTGTTGTTGTTTTGTATTTGTTTGTTTGTTTTATTGAGACGGAATCTCACTCTGTCACCCAGGCTGGAGTGGTGCAGTGGCGCAATCTCTGCTCCCTGCATCCTCTGCTACAGGGTTCAAGCAGTTCTCCCACTTGAGCCTCCGAAGTAGCTGTGATTACAAGTGCCCACCACCAAACCCAGAAAATTTTTGTATTTTAGTAGAGATGGGGTTTTGCCATAATGGCCAGGCTGGTCTCAAACTCCAGACCTCAGGTGATCTGCCCGTCTTTGACCCCCAAAATGTTGGGATTACAGGCATTAGCCACTGTGCCCAGCCCCTGCTTTCATTTCTTATTTGAGATACATATCTTCACTCATTTTTCTTAGTCTAGCTAAAGGCTTATCAGTTTTGATGATCTTTTCAACAAACAAACTTTTGGTTTATTGATTCTATTATTTTTCTGTTTTCTATTTTGTTTATCTCTATTCCACTTTTTTCTTTTGTTTTGCCTGTTTTGGGTTTAGTTTTCTCCTATTTTTTTAGTTTCTTAAGGTATAAAGTTAGGTTACTGATTTGAGTACTTTTTTTCCTATAGACATTTACAGCTATAAATTTCTTTTTGAGCACTGCTTTTCCTAGATTCCATAATTTTGCTATTGTTTTCATTCATTTCAAAATACTTTCAAATTGCTCTACTGATTTGTTTTTGACCTATAGGTTAAGAGTATGTTGTTTAATTTGTACCTGATTCTCCAGTCTTTCTTCTGATATTGATCACTAATTTCATTTCATTGTGACTGAAAAACATACTTTTTTGTAATTTTGATATTTTAAATTTTGTCAAGAATTGTTTTATGGCCTAATGTATGTGCACTTGAGATAAATACATATTATTCTGTTGCTGTGTGGAGTATTCTGTATGTCTGTTAGGTATAGTTGGTTTGTAGGGTTAAGTCTTCAATTTCTTTATTGAAGTTCTGTGGAGATGTTCTATCCATTATTGATAGATATTTAAATCACTATTATTGTCTAGTTCTCCTTTCAATTCTGTCAACATTTGTTTCAATGTCCATAATAAATTATATCTTAAAAATACTTACACTCATGTAACATATTGTCTCTGGCTGCTTTTGTGATGTAACAGCAGACTTATGTATTTGAGACAAGAACCATATGGTTTTCAAAGCTTAAAATATTCTCTCTGTGGGCTTTACACAAAAAGTTTGCCAACCCTTGGTCTAAAAAATGGCAGAACCTCAGAAAGACAAAAATAGGCTTTCCACATGATTGCTTCTATGGAGTTAGAGATATATTTAGGATTGATCATGACAAAGTACAGATATTTAGCATAAGAAAATGTTCTTTGGATTAATTAGCAATCATTTCAAACATAAGAATAGAAAACCATCTTAGCTGGCCATATTATAGTCATTGAGAAAGAAGAACTATCATGACCAAGTAGAATTGATTCCACAATTTCATAAATAAGTTAAAAAATGAAAATAATTCTATATTTGTCAGGCATTATGTTAAGTAAGAAATTTTTAAAAACCACAAAAATTGTAAAAATTTCTTATATCCAAAAATTCTTTTATGACAAAATATATTAAAACACTAAGACCAAAAGAGAACTTCTTTAATGGGTAATGGTTATTTTCCAAAATCCATCCAAGCCTTATACCTAATAGTGAAACAAGTAGTGTTTCTGTATATAAATTAAAAGGACAGAAAATCATATTTGTTGTGATTATATTTAATATTTAAATAAGAATCATAGTAAAATAATATAGGTAAATGAAGGTGATACTTATGGGTTGAAAAGAAAGAAAATCAAATTTTTATTATTCACTGATCAAACCACAAAATAAACCAAATTCCAAAAAAAAGTTTTAAACTGAAAGAATATGATTCATACACAGAATTCAATAGTACTGCAAATACTAGAAACATAAAGTAACAAATTTAATTTTTAAATCCCATATAAAATAGCAATATAAATTATAAGATACTCAGTATACATATGTATACTATATTTATTTAGAAAATTATAAAACTTTATTTGAGGACATAAAAAGAGACATAGATAAATACGATATTCATACGTGGAGAATTCTAACTAGTAGGGAGAGATACATACTATTCCTTAATTATCTATAAGTTATATAAAAGTTCTATCAAAACTTTCATCTTCTCCTAAAACTTTGCTTCATAGTTCCTGTAACAAGTAAGGTCTCAATTAAGATTGTACTCAGAAGTGTATTCCATTCCTTTCCTGTTTTGTTCTCATCTTGTAGCTGTTAGTATATAGGCAATTATATACACAATAAAAATTAACTGAAACAGACTCCGTGGATTGGCAAATGGATTTGTAGTGTTGCATATAGAAACCCACCAGTGGACACCAGGCTGTTAGTTGCAGACAATACCAGTTGTTTTGAGATTTACCTACTCTGGCTAGTAAGCAGTAGGCACTGATGATTCAGCATAATGCCTCTTTTTCAAATGTTTTTCAGCTTTCTCAGCTCTGGTGGGTGAAAAGATTATAAATGTTGCAAACAATTTGTATTTTAAACAAAAAGATGAAATCAAATTTAGGTTTGTCCTTATTCATTATTTGTTTGCCAACGATTCCCTTCATTACACAATATAATAAAATTTCTTAGAAGAGAAACCTGCAGGAGACAAGTTCAATGTGGGATGTGTTTAGGGTCCTAGGACTTTCATGCCAAGATTTATTCTATTATTTAACAATCTTTATTCAGAGAATAGGAGCACATAATGCTTACCATCATTATCAGACTGAAAGCTAGTATTAGACTTTTCAGCTACAAGCAATTCCTACAAAGGATGAAGTGGAATATGTAAATTGTAATTAAATATAACAAATGTGTAACATCTTTAATAAAGTCATTTTGCAATACAATTTGAAAAGAAAATTATTTGTAACGTGAGCTATAAATAAAATTGGCATTCTATCTATAAAATATAGGAAATAGTAATATTTTATAAAATATAAAAATTTACCTATAAAATAGATTAGGTATTTGAGTGACAGAATAATCTTATCTAATTGTTTGAATATAATGACTCTATCTTTAATTATACATCTTATCTGTGTCAATAACATAAGCAAGAATATAATCCAAAAGTCATCATTTTGTGATTTCTCTAACATACTTTAAAATCAGATAATTTTCTCTGTAATATGTAAGCCAACTTCCATCTTTCTTTTTACCTACTTTAATTTCAGCTTCTTTAAGGGCTAATTACCTGGAATGCAATAAAAGAAATAATCTTTCTCTTTTTCTTTTCATAGTTTCCTCAGGATAAAGAGATTTCTAGAGCCCATGGTGTGCTTTTTACTTAGTCATTTGTAAGTTTAATTTTTAACTGACTAAAACATTATAATTCAACCTAAAATGTTGCTAATAAAATGTTTATTCTATATAACTATAGTATTTAATAATCTCATTACTTATAAGCAGTTGAAATTAAATAGGTTAAATATCCATGTATTATACAATTTCACATTCTTATTTGTCTTATAACTATTTTAATAAAAATATCTTTGTTCATATGTTTTCTCTCCTAGAGAAACAAATAAGAAAATGTTTATATACTTTTGATTCAATACGTCAACGATCTAAAAATAAATTTTCAACCTTCTCATGAAAATAAACAAAGATATTTTTAATAAAAAGAAAATACTGTCAATTGTGTTGCAAATAAAAGTTAGTGAAAACCATATATCATATGTGGAGATTTTCCATTAATTATGTATCACCAAGCAGAAGTTCATTCTTAAGGAACCTATCACATTCCCTTCCTTCTAAAACAGAATTGAACAAATTATTTGAAGAGAAGGAGCATTTTATATCACATTCAAGGACAGTATTTACTTCTAAGATATAATGCTTTTAAAGACTGTCTCCCAAGTATGGGAAGTGTTAAATGAGAAAAAAATTATTATTATTCCCCCTTAAAATTATTCTTCACAGACCAACCATTCAGAGAATACAATACACAGCACCATGCCTGGCAGTCAGGAAGGAGCTACCCTGAAGCTCTTTTGTCTTAAAAGAACAGACAGGTGAAGAGATGTTCTTTCAAATACTGTGTTGTTCAGAAAAGAAATTCAGTCTGTAATCCCAGCCCTTTGGGAGGCCAAGGTGGGCGAATCATGAGGTCAGGAGTTCGAGACCAGCCTGGCCAACATGGTGAAACCCTGTCTCTACTAAAAATACAAAAAATTATCTGGGTGTAGTGGCGGGCTCCTGTAATCCCGGCTACTCAGTAAACTGAGGTAGGAGAATCGCTTGAACTGGGAGGCAGAGGTTTTAGTGAGCCAAGATTGCATCACTGCACTCCAGCCTGGGCAACAGAGTGAGACTCTGTTTCAAAAAAAAAAAAAAAAAAAAAAAAAGGAAAAAAAAATCTTCAAACACCACTAAATTATTTAGGTTTGTATTTGAAGCAAGAGAGAATATACACGTTCTGAGAAAACCCTCATTAGATGTGGAAGATTATATATTGTAAAAAATAAAGGCACAATAGCTCACGCCTATACCAACACTTTGGGAGGCCAAGGCAAGCAGATCCCTTGAGTGAGGTATTACAGATCAACCTGGCCAACATGGTAAAACCCTGTCTTTATTAGAAACACAAAAATTAGCCAGGCATGGTGGTGCATGCCTGTAATCCTAGCTATTTGGGAAGCTGAGGCAGGAGAATCACTTGAACCTGGGAGAAAAACCTAAATGTACAAGTTTAGGTTTGCAAGATGGAATGTAGGAATGCTCAAAATTGTTGATGGAGAGAGTTGAAAAGGTGGCAATAGGCCACTCAAATCAAAACACACAATCCAGAGTGTTAGAGGACATGCCCCCCATCCCCATTCTCCACCCTTGTAATAGCAAATACCCCCAAAATGGAAAAGCTGATCACTCGGAAATGAAAAAGCTGGTTCTCACATTCATATGAAACCACAAAGGACACCAGATTGTCAAAACAATTGAAAAAGAAAAATAAACTTGTACGACTCCCACACTGTAATTGCCAAAAGTTGTATGGTACTGGTATAAGCATATACACAGAAAGCAATGGAATAGAATTTGAAAGTCTACCAATAAACCCAAATATATATATAATCAAACGACTTAAAAATTACATAATTTTCAAAGGTGAAAAAAATATTATCTCTTTCTCTTTTAACTATTTACAATGCTAAACAATTCTTAGCTCACAAATTAAACAAACATAGGTGGCGAGCTATGGTTTGGCCATCCTAAAAGGCAATTTGTTTTTGCTCAAATTTACTTTTTTCTCTGATTCGGTAAGTTTACACATACATACACACACTTTCACGTGTATTTTTTGTATTTAAAATATTTTATTTATCACAATTATGCTGAAACGTCATATCCAGAAAGTAATACTCTTCCAGTATATTACTTATTAACTCCAACAGTATTGTGTTTCTCTGTGATTTGCTTACTATTTTATTACTTTGCCTCTCCTTTCTTTTGGTCAATAATCCAAATTATATTTATCCTATCATTCCTTAATTTGATTAGTATGTCAGAAAATTTCTTATTCCAGAATGTCCTATACCATTGCTTGCAACAATGTTGGGACACTAGTTAAATAAGAGTTCTAAAAGTCACTAGTTCTGATTATCCTTCCACTGATAACTTTGTTTTTAAATAAATATTGCATCTCTAGTGCATTTTTCTCTATTCTAGTCATTAAAGAACAGAGAAAATACTGAAGATTAAGACAACTAAAGAAAACTCCATGTTAAAAAAATATACATTTTGAGAGAACAGATAACATTTCTACTTGATCACATATGTATTATCTGCATAGAGACTAAGACATAAAGGAAATGATCAAAATGTTTATTGCCATGATTTACTCATAAACTGACAGTTTTTTTGGTGATTAGTCTTCCCAAATCCCAGAATGGGTCAGAAGAGTCACAATAAGAAAGGTAAAACTTACTACAGACATCTAAAGACACAGTTCATTATACTAAGCATGAGTAAGAAAAAAACTCTTAAAGAGTATCTGGTTGAGGCTATGGTGAAAAGAGAATTAAGACTTACTAATGGAAAGAATAAACTACAGATAATCAAGGCATGACTCGGATTTTGTAACTTAAGTTTTGCATATTTGAGAGTAAAATAAGGATTTTTCACAAAGTCACTCATTAAAGGAAATAAAGCATATGTAAGAGTCTACAGTAATTAATGTAATCTTAGTACCAAAGAAAGAAATATCTACATAGCAAAAATAAAAATAGAATCATAGAGCTCCACAAAATTGTTATTATAGTTGTTATTGTCATTTGTTTTTACGATTACTAGTAGATATCATTCTTTACAAAAAAATGAGTGGTCACAAATTCATTGATCCATTGAACACACTCATTTTCTACATTTTAATTTACTGCATAGTGCCCCAGAGGAAATATTTTTACAGCTGTGCCACCCCTTTTAATGACTTAATTAGGAAGTCTCCAAAGAATGCCATATTATATGATAGTAAAAAAAAAAAAAATTTGAATTGTAAGCCATTGCTGTTTCCAATGCTATGTACATTTTGAAAGACAGAACACTCATACATAAAATGTAAAAAAAGTACAACATGATTAATTACAGAATTGTAGTTAAATCACTGATATGGCAAACCAAATACATCTGGACTTATCCAGGGAGACACTTTATATTACGTGTACATCAGGGAGGTACAAAATGAAGAAAATGTTCTCTGATGATTAAAGTCCTGTTCTTCATACTTGAGTAGAAGACTATGAATATGCAGTTAAATAACTGAAGTCTGGGTAGACAGTCTACATAACTCTGATGTTTGAATTAACTTTGTCTATTCCTAATTAATAGCTTTTTAATAAGTAGAACGAGAGAGAAAAAAAAAACATAAAATTCACTATTAGTGAATGACCAGGATGAGCCTACACATATTGTCAGCTGGAAATTCATTGTCAGGTTCCAAGTGCCAAAGGTGTTACAACTGATTTCTTGCCATTTGGGGACTTTATGAAATTAAATCTGTGTATATTTCACTTCAAATGGAGCAAAAATGGTAGAAACCTCACAGTAGAAAATAAATATGATATGCAAGTTAGGCATATCTAAAAATGAGGAGAGATGTTATCACTTTAAGTTATTAATTTGAAGAATCATAATAGTAATCAAAGGTAAATTCTGAGACAAAAAGCTTAATACCAGTTTGAAATATGTATATATATTTAAAAGATAGATATGTGGCATTGTCATAAGTGAGAAGGACAAACAACGGGAATGCAAACGTACAAAGAGCTGAGACAATGTGTATGCAGATGTGGCTTAGGTGAAGAGTAGACAAAAATCAGGAAAAGGATGAGGCTTATGAAATACATATATATATATATATATATATATATATATGTTAGCTGGGTTAGTGTTTCTTGGAACAGGATATTACACTATAGAGTTAGGGAGCATAAGAATATAATTTTTCAAAACTACCCAATAGAGCATGACAGAAGAAATACACAAGTCAATAAACCAAACAAAAATATAAATTTTCTAACTATATCATCAGTTAGAGACCAAGAATGAATTCCCTTTAAGAAATAATGAAGGAAATGCATCAATAAAATAGATGAATAGTGATAGGAAATATAGCAAGTTGGAGAGAGAACACATAAAGAAGACTATCTTTCATGTAAGCAAGAGATAAATTATTAAAATTTCAGGTTACAATTGAGATGTTAGTGCAACATATTTTTTAAAGAAGCATTTTGAAGGAACTAATTTATTTAAAAAAGAGCCACAATGTTAAATCAACAGCAGCAAATACATAATCAATTAAGCCAGAATTGGTTCATAAAGTAAGAAAAAATAGACAGAAAATGAACCTAAGACAGATATCCCTAGACTTTTCTACAGTAATGAGAGAGATTCATCAGTTAGAAAGAAAATCAGGAAGTCCTGAAATGAAAGTGAAAAGCGAAATACAATTGGCCGGGCTGTAGAAAGTCAAAGATTTCCCTCCCTCATGTGTCCAGCAATCACTCAGCTAAAGGCCTTTACAACAGACCTGGGAGGGCAGGAGAAATTAGTGACTTGATCACCTCAGTCATTATTTTTTTTTATATTTAAGTACAAGACATTTCCCATAGGAAAAAATGTGGACTGCACTTCCTCAGCTTTTCTAGGAAGGTATTTGAAAGAACTGAAGCCTCCATCCCAGGGAGAGTAGAAATCAGGCGGCAGAATTTGATCATCTGTATCAGTAGAGTCACTTTAAATCACATCCAGGCACATCCTTCTTTTGTCATTTTGGTCCCAGAGTAAGTTTTCTGCATATGTTTATATTGCTGTAGTGAATGTATGTCATGGTAACTAGAATGATAGGATTCTTTTCACTCTGAAAAATTCGCAAGCCCATTGTAGTGAGAGATGTACATCAAGGAAAGTATTTAATTGGTTTAATAAAAGAGAACAATTATCCTTAAAAAAATATGAGAATGGGGTCAGGTAGTGGTAGCTCACACCTAAATCACAGCACTTTAGGAGGTTGAGGCAGGAGAATGGCTTGAGCTCAGGAGATTGAGACCAGCCTGGGCAATATGGTGAGGCATCATGTCTTTAGCCAGGTGTGGTGGTGAATGGCTGAGTACTAGGTACTTAGGAAGTTAAGATGAGAGAAGCACTTGAGCCTGGGAGTTTAAGTCTGCAGTGCGCTAAGAGTGTCCTATTGTCCTCTTGCTTGGAAGATTGATTGAGACTTAGAGAGGGAGAGAGAGAGAGAGAGAGAGAGAGAGAGAGAGAGAGAGAGAGAGAGAGAGAGAGGAATTGGGAAGGATCTAGTTGATAAGATATACTTTTCCAAGATTCAAACAGCAGTTTGCTTTCTTCTACTCCTTCTAATCCTGAAAAAAAGAAATGAAAAACCAGAGCCTATGATACGTTGTTCTATTTATCTCTGTGGCAGTGCAACTCTCCACAGAGTTATGCTCTCCATCCATTTTATGCATATAAACTGCATATGACTGGCACTAATCAAGGCTAAAGTAATTTGTCCAGTATCTGCTAGTAAATGATAGAGCAAGGGTTCAAACTCAGGTGTTGCTGGGATGAGGATGTTATCAAGCCCTTGGAGGCACAGAAAAGCCCAGCAGTTAAAAGAACTGACTCTGAGAGTATCAGGATAAATAGCTATTGCATGTGGGCGTTAATACCTGGGTGACGGGTTGATAGGTGCAGCAAACCACAGTGGCACACATTTACTTGTGTAACAAACCTGCACATCCTGCACATGTACCCCAGAACTTAAAATAAAACTAAATTTAAGAAACAAACAAACCAACCAAAACTGACTCTGAAGCTTGACTGCAGGATTTGTAACCCAGATCAGTCACTTCCAGCTGTGTAACTTGACAAGTTTCTAAACCTCTGCTGTATCTTATTTTCCTCATCTAAAAAGTGGGCATAATAATTGTATTATTTTAGGAAGTTTTTATGAAGAATACTTGAGTTTTTCTTTATAAAATGAATATGCAGGTGAATAATTGAAAGCTGGACAGAAATTCCATTTAACTGTGAAATTTAAATCAACTTTGCCCAACTTTGCCTGTAGCATGTTCTCTATGTGTTTGTTAAGTAACTTTACATCTTCTTAGTTGTGGAAGGGTTATTTGCATATGCTGGAAAGCAATTTCGAGAATGCTTGCCCTAAACAATTTGCTGGCCTGTATTGCCCGAACTAAATTTTATTTGTTTGTTTATTTATTTACCAATTGCTATATGGTTTGAAATACATATGCCTAGAAAGTCTTTCGGATTTTGACGTAAGAGTTTCAGGCATGATTTAAAGCAAACACATTTTTCTGGAAGCCTTGGTCAATTATAAATAAGCAATAGTAAATCAAGAAATGCTTTGTAGTGTCCTAGAATTGTTCATTCTCTTTAGCCCTTCCTATTTTTGTATGTTTTATAGTTCATGAATTGTGGATGGATAATGGAACACATTACTAATGAAAGTGATCTTCATTGTCCAGGTATCTTTGATGTCTAAATATCCCTTAAGAATATGAGAAAAACCTTGTGAATTATGTTTAAGACACAAAGTCTGATTCATCAGATATTCTGGTGTCTCTTCCTGTTCTATATTTCTCAGGGACTTCTTTGTCATTCAGGATTACTCTACCATGCTTCTTTCTTATTCAAATAGAAGAGTACCTCCTGTGTTTTTATCCTAATTGGATTACAGTATGTACTTGAGATAATAAAAGTGAAGATTGAATAAAAGCTGTTAAAATCATATTAAAATTATATAAAAAATATTGCTAAGGTATGTTTCTGATTTTAACTATAATCCTCTGCAATGACAAAAAAAGTCTCATATGTTTATGAAACCAGGTAATTTTCTATATTTCCTAGATATGTTCTACTTATCCCATTTTCATGATCTTCTCAACACTTTAAAAAAAAATGAGTGACTTCAGGTAAGGCTTCACATGAAGGCTTCATACCTTCATTATTTAACATCCAATTGCTGTCATAAGGCACATGTCTATTTCAGAGGAGTGACTGCCATACACTATTGAATCTGCAAAACATCCTAGTTCATTAGTTTTGGCCAAGAGAAAGACTTGGTTCGTTAGTCAGAGGAATTAACTCATCCATCATACACAGTAATGTAAAAACTGGACCTCAACTTCCATTCTTTCTTTTACAAATGATCATCCCTCTGATGTTCTGTATCCCATATTGATAAACCATTTGTTTTTCTTTTTACTTCATCTCACAGTTGATTCATGAAGAGCTTCATTCTTTTTACAATACAATTTTCTTTTTAAATAGAAATGACTTTTACAGAAATACAAAAAACTTGTTACCTTGATTAATATTTTACATATTATTTTATTGCATTTTTATAAGAAGGTATATTGTTACATGCTAAGTATTTTTTATTTCTCCTAACTTTTATTTAAAAGGATAAACATTATTCCATTCCATAGAAATGAGAACAACCTCCTTAAGTCTCTCTTTACTCAGGCTTACATGTCATAGTTGGTTGTGAAAAAGTACATATAAAACCCCCATAATATCTGTATATCATAAATGTTCAAAATTTCAAATATTGACTAAAATATTAAGTAATCATTATTTTCTCTCTAAACTAATACCAGTAAATACTTATTATAGGAAAATTAAAAAATACAGAAACTGCAATAAATAATACTAACAGTCATGATGATTCATTTCATTCAATTTAACATCTTTCAACTTTACAATGGAGTGAAAACCATAGATATTCAGATATTCAGTAGAAATGTACTTTGAATACCCATTAACCAATCTGTTCTTCACTTTCAATATAGCATTCAATAAATTACATGAAACAGTCAACACTTCATTATAAAATAGACTTTTTGTTAGATGATTTTGCCCAATTGTAGGCTAACATGAGTTTTGAGCATGTTTAAGGTAGGCTAGGCTAAGCTATGTAGTTGAGTATGTTAGGTGTACTAAATGCATTTGTAATTTATGATATTCTCAACTTACAATGAATTTATCATAATGCAGCTCCAATGTAAGTTGAGAAGCATCTATATATACTTATGCTTTCCGTATCTAGAGATAATCATTAATATTTTAATGTTTCTGTCTCATTTATTTTATGGAAAGATGGACTGTGTTTAGCTATCTACATTTTAACACATAGAAATCCATGTGTATGCATGCATATATTTAAATAAGTTGTAACTATATATGCATATAGATATATGATTATTTAATTACATTAAGATTATATGGTACTAATAGGTTATAAATTAATATATTTGATAAAATATTCTAACATGCACATATTCCTTGCACCTAAATATAATTGAAAAATGCAATTTAAATGGATGCAAATTATTCTCATGAAGTTGATATATCTGAAATTATTAACTCAATTTCTTGTTACTACTCATGCTTTTTTTCAGTTATTGACTGTTAGAAGTAACTCTGCATTGAATGATTTATACATAAGTTTCTTGAAATATTTTTATTCATTACATTCTTTTCTTGAGTGTATGTGGATTCTAAAACAGATTTTCATATGGATCATAATAATAGATTTTTTGAGAGCAAATTTAGACTTTGAGAGAGGCTTTTATTGCAAAACTGTGATTTTCCAGTGGAGGTAACTTGATAAACAGATATATAAGAGGGTTTCACAAGAATACTCTGTTAGCAAGTACATGATTCAGACAATAGCCTAGTCTGCTTATTCCTGGGGCATTCCATGCTCTTCCTTCTGCACAACATTCTCCAAGGATATTTCAATACTATTTAATAAATCCATATTACTTTTCTATTTTTATGAATTTGACCTTAGATGAAGTTATCTTTTTTTAAAGAAAAGGTTCTATTCTAAGTAGACACACTTTTCTACTTCTTTAGTTACATATAAAATTGCTATTTTCTACTTCGAATAGAAATGCCTTAGAGGTCTGCTTCCATTCCTTTCAAAAGACTTTGTTCCAAGTGATTTTTTAGTCTTTTTTCTATGAAGATTTCCATCCATAAAGATAAGTGTTATTATCCCCACACTTAACTGGTAATTAGACTATTTAATCATTACCATGGATAATAGTGAGGGAAGCAGACTGACTGTAAAGTTTTATTTATAGCGTCAGTTTATAAATGTTATTAAACCTTCTAGTGAGCTTGAGAGTGATAGATATATCTGATTTTCTTTCTTTCTTTCTTTCTTCTTTCTTTATTTATTTCTTTCTCTGTCTGGCAATGTATATTAAACATTGGGGAAACAATAAATATTTGTTAAATTGAATTTAATTAATTTTTATACAGGGAATTTTATTTGTCAAATTCAAAATATAATTAAATCACAACTCAGTATCTTCGTTTCTATTTTGTAAGTCATTTTTAAACTAGACTAAAATAAAGAAGGTGACACAATGAAATTTTAAAAATCAGCTTATATTGCTATTGTTTACAACTTTTTTATTTATAATTCCAACTTATTCATAAAATTTTCAGTTTACAGAAATCAGAGTTAAACAAGAGCATATATGCTGCTTATCCACTTGAAGATAAAATTTTACTTTGATGCTTAAGAAAATGGCATGCTCTAATTAAACAAGATTGTCCACAAAAAGATACCTAAAACAAAGAAATTACAAATGTTTGAGGTATCCCAGTGAATATCAGGATTTCCCTGATTTGATCAATATGCACTGTATGATCATACATACATACATACAATGCATATTGATCAAATGGATTGATGGAGTACATATATATACATACATACAGTGCATATTGATCAAATGGATATGTATATCACATTGTACTACATTAATCTGTACAGCAATTATGTATCATTAAAAAATCAAAAACACAAGAAAGATGCCTCAAAGAACTTGAACCAATTTTCCAAAAATATATGTATATTTATTAGCTAACATCAATGATTCTCAAGGCTGGGCACCATGGTTCACACCTGTAATCCCAGCACTTTAGGAGGCCTAGGTGGGGGAACTGCATGAGCTTAGGAGTTTGAGATCAGCCTAGGGGAACATAGTGAAACTGTCTCTACAAAAAAATTCAATAATTAGATGGGTATGGTGGCATGTGCTGTGGTCCCAGCTCCTTGTGAGGCTGAGTTCAGAGGATCACTTCAGCCCTGGATGTCAAAGTAATTCAGTGAGCCATAATTGTGCCACTGCACTCTAGCTGGGGTGACAGAATGAGGCACTGTCTCTAAAAAAAAAATTAAATATTGCTATTTCAATATATCCAACTCGAGTTTTTTCTATTTCTTGTTTTCTCACATTTCCACCTTCTCTTTGGCATTAACTATAGGGATTATTTTAATGGCAATCTCAATAATTTTACTTAATTTGAATAGATATTTCAGTCTCATCTATTCTGTGAGATAATACTTTTCATTAAGAGTCCACATAACTGTTTTTCTTCTTTTTCTTTTGCTTTTGAAAATATATTTATTCTCTGGATTGCATTTTTGGACATGGGGATAGTAAAGCTATATCAAAACTTCATGAATATGCTTTAGAATGATAAAAGTCATTACATCACCCCATATATCACAAAAAAAATGAAATTACTTCACTTATAACTATTGTACAGAGTTAAATAACTTTCTCATTAAATGTGTGTTTTTTTTCCTCTGTGGCTTAGTTATTATTTTTTAAACTATACATTTCTTTTCATTTTTATTTTTCTCTAGGCTTTGAATATATTCAGAATGTTTTCAGAGTTAAACCAAAATATATTATTTACCTCATATTTAAATATAATAAAATTTACTCTCAATTCTTACTTAATGAGGACAAATATGAGAGGTGCATTTACAGAAATATCAGATATATTTATAAAATCGATGTAGGAAATAGATTCATTAAGGATTAAAATAAACTGCTAATTCAAAATGGACTGTAGCTTAAGGCATTAGAATTTTTCCACTTTTAAAAATTGATTGAAGGTTATCTAAGGCAATTTAATTCCCTGGGAATTTTAAATACTGGATGTGGTATTTGTCAAGAAGCTCAGAATGTCTGCAGTTTTCTCTCTATCAAATCAAAAGGGCATTACTGCTATTCTTTGTTTGAGGAGTGCATGCCTTCTTGGATTTTTATTGTTCTCAAGGCTATATTGTTGATTCTGCTGTCATAAAGTACTCTGATACATGGGCACTGCAATTCATAAATTAATAAATAATAATGCTCGTCTAACCACAGGCACCAAGCTTTCTCTGCGGCATTTCTCAGTGTGTTTAGCACCGTCTTTCCATTATTTCAGATGCTGTTTTAATTAAGTAGCAGATACTAAAAGGCAAGTGATTTTCCAGGATGATAGTAAGATTCCCTAAGTATTTGATTCTAGAATTCCAAAGTTATTGCCATTTGAACATGTACCATAAGAAAGCAAAAACTAATGTAATTACCAAAAAAGGAGAGGCTGACTGCTCTCGGCATTGCATCTGTGACAAGGATAAGACAGACTAGATGCATTCTCTTTCACAGCCATCACTTGATACACAAACTTTTTCATTACATTCTATCAATAAGATAAGAAGATAACATGTTATGGTATCAAATGTGATCGGCAATCCAAAGTCTCGATTGTAGGGATTGGTTGCATTATTACTGAAATAATTTCACTGAACTTCTGCAACATTAGGCAGAATCTCTAATGATTTTCTTCTCAAAATTATTGTAGAAGAAGATATATTCTCGGACATTGACCACTGCTAACTTAACTTCTCATGTGTATATCCATCTGACTGAAGTTGGCAAAAGTAACTTGAAAATTACAGGGCATCATTTCCAATCAAAATAAAAGAGCACATCATATTATGGAGAAAAATGAATGTAAAAGTACAACATTTTCCATCTTTAAGTTATGCCAATATTACATGTAATGCAAGAGATGGGACTGGTCTCTTCTTAATCATGTGGCAATCATAAAACAAGAAAATATTTGTTTTACATAGGCATGCCAAAAAAGAAAGTAGCTGTATTTCATTAGAATAAGTGATGTGATTAAAACTAAATCTTACTTAATTATAAAATAAATTAGAGTTTATCTTCAAGATTTAGGTAAAATAACTAAGTAATAGAAGTACCTTAGTGAATCAAAGTGGTACAACACTCAAGCAACTCCCCAACCCCTGTATACCCCAAGAAACATCTCATAAAGAAGTCAGTCTGAAATCTGGTGGGTACCGTTTTGGGATGAGGATAACAGAGGAAAAAATCGATGGCAACCTGTACTGTTCTGCAGCCCCTTTGGGTGATCCCCAGGCAAGCAGGGCCTAGAGTGGACCTCCAGCAGTCCTGCAGCAGAGGGTCCTGACTGTTAGAAGGAAAACTGAGAAGCAGAAAGCAATAGCTTCAACATCAACAAAAAGGACATTCACTCAGAGACCCCATCCAAAAGTCACCAACTACAAAGACCACAGGTAGATAAAGCCACTAAAATGGGAATAAACCAGTGCAAAAAGGATGAAAACACCAAAAACCAGAACGCCTCTCCTCCTCCAAGAATCACAACTCCTCACCAGATAAGCATCAAAGATGGATGGAGAATGAATCTGATCAATTGACAGAAACAGACTTCAGAAGGTAGATAATAACAAACTTCTCAGAGCTAAAAGAACATGTGCTTATCCAATGCGAAGAAACTAAGAACCTAGCAAAAAGTTTACATGAGATGCTAACTAGAATAAACAGCTTAGAGAAGAATATAAATGACTTGATGGAGCAGAAAAACACAGAACCATACACAAGTTTCAATAGCTGAATCAACCAGACAGAAGAAAAAAATATCAGAGACTGAAGATCAACTCAATGAAATAAAACGAGAAGGCAAGATTAGAGAAAAAAGAGTAAAAAGAAATGAACAAAGCCTCCAAAAAATATGGGATTATGTGAAAAGACCTAACCTACGTTTGATAGGTGTACCTGAATGTGACGGAGAGAATGAATCCAAGCTGCAAAACACTCTTCAGGATATTATCCAGGAGAACTTCCCCAACTTAGGGAGGGAGGCCACCATAGAAGTCCAGGAAATACAAAGAACACCACAAAGAAATTCCGAAAGGAGAGCAACCCCAAGACACATGATTGTCAGATTCACCAGGGTTGAAATAAAGGAAAAAATGCTAAGGGCAGCCAGAGAGAAAGGTCGGGTTACCCACAAAGGGCAGCCTATCAGACTCACAGCAGATCTCTCCACAAAAACCCTACAAGCCAGAAGAGAGTGGGGGCAAATATTCAATATCCTTAAAGAAAAGAACATTCAACCTAGAATTTCATATCCAGCCAAACTAAACTTCATAAACAAAGGAGAAAGACACTCCTTATGGACAAGCAATTGCTGAGAGATTTTGTCACTACCAAGGCTGCCTTACAAGAGCTCCTAAAAGAAGTACAAAACAAGGAAAGGAACAACCAGTACCAACCACTCCAAAAACGTACCAAATGGTAAAGAGCACTGACACGATGAAGAAAATGTGTCAACTAATGGGCAAAACATCCAGCTAGCATCAAAATGGCAAGGTCAAATTCACACATAACAATATTAACCTTAAATGTAAATGGACTAAATGCACCAATCAAAAGACACAGACTGACAAATTGGATAAAAAGTCAAAACTCATCAGTGTGCTGTATTCAGGAAACCCATCTCATGTGCAAGGCCACACATAGGCTAAAAATAAAGGGATGGAGGAATATTTATCAAGCAAATGGAGAGCAAAAGAAGCAGGAGTTGCAATCCTAGTCTCTGATAAAATGGACTTGAAACTGACAAAGATCAAAAGAGACAAAAAAGGGCATTACATAATGGTAAAAAGATCAATTCGTCAAGAAGAATTAATGATTCTAAATATATACATACTCAATACAGGAGCATCCAGATATGTAAAGCAAGTTCCTAATGACCTACAAAGAGAGTTAGTCTCCCATACAATAATAATGGGAGACTATAATACTCCACTGTCAATATTAGAGAGATCAACAAGACAGAAAATTGACAAGGATATCCAGGACTTGAACTCATATCTGGACCAAGCAGACCTAATAGACATCTACAGAAATCTCCACCCCAAATCTACAGAATATATATTATTGTCAGCACCACAAGGCATTTACTCTAAAATTGACTACATAATTGGAAGTAAATCACTCCTCAGCAAATGCAAAAAATGGAAATCATAATAAACAGTCTCTCAGACAACAGTGCAATTAAATTAGAACTCAGAACCACACAACTTTATGGAAATGGAACAACTGGCTCCTCAGTGTTGACTGGATAAGCAATGAAATGAAGGTAGAAATAAACATGTTCTTTGAAACCAATGAGAATGAATACACAACGTACCAGAGTCTCTGGGACACATTCAAAACAGTGTCTACAGGAAAATTTGTAGCAATATATGCCCACCAGAGAAGTGAGGAAAGATCTAAAATCGACACCCTATTGTCAAAATTGAAAGAGCTAGAGAAGCAAGATAAAAATAAATAAATAAATAAATAAATAAATAAAAAAACCTGAAAAGCTAGCAGAAGACAAACAATAACTAAGATCAGAGCAGAACTGAAGGAGACAGAGAGAAAAAAAAAAAAAAATCCTTAAAAAAATCATTAAACCCAAGAGGCGATTTTTTGAAAACATCAACAAAATAGACAGATCATTAACCAGATTAATAAAAAAGAAAATGGAGAAGAATCAAATAGATGCAGTAAAAAATGATAAAGGGATATCATCACTTACTCCACAGAAATACAAACTACAATCAGAGATTACTACAAACAACTCTATGCACATAAACAAGTAAACCTGGAAGAAATGGATAAATTTCTGGACGCTTTCCTTCTCCCAAGCCTAAACCAGGAAGAAGATGAAACCTTGAACAGACGAATAACAAGGGCTGAAGTTGAGGCAGCAATTAATAGCCTATCAACCAAAAAAAGTCCAAGTGCAGATGGTTTCACAGGTGAATTCTACCAGATACACAAAGAGGAGCTGGTACCATTCAGTCTGAAATGATTCCAGACAGTAAAAAAAGAGGGAATCCTTCCCAAATCATTTTATGAGACCAATATCATCCTGATACCAAAACCTGGCAGAGACTCAAAAAAAAAAAAAAAAAAAAAAAAAAAGAAAGAAAGAAAACTTCAGCCAATATCCATGATGAACATAGATGCAAAAATCTTCAATAAAATACTGACAAACCCATTGCAACAGCTTATCAAAAAACTTATCTATCACAATCAAGTAGGCTTCATTCTAGGGATGCAGGGCTGGTACAGCATACACAAGTCTATTAACGTAATCCACCACATAAACAGAACCAAAGACAAAAAAAATAAAAACATGATTCTTTCAATAGATGCAGAGAAGGTCTTTGACAAAATTCAACAGCCCTTTATGCTAAAAACTCTCAAGAAACTAGGTATCAAGGGAACATATCTCAAAATAATAAAAGCTATTTATGACAAACCTACAGCCAATATCACAAACCTACAGCCAGTATCATACTGAATGGGGAAACACTGGAAGCATTCCCTTTGAAATACATCACCACTCCTATTCAATATAGTACTGGAAGTTCTAGCCAGAGCAATTGGGCAAAAAAAAAAATAAATAAATAAATAAAATAAAATAAAATAAAATAAAATACAAAAATAAAAAAAAATAAAGCGTATTCAATTAGGAAAAGAGGAAGTCAAATGGTCCCTATTTGCAGACAAGATCCCATCATCTCAGCCCAAAATCTCCTTCAACTGATAAGCAACTTCAGCAAAGTCTCAGGATGCAAAATCAATGCGTATAAATCACAAGCATTTCTATACACCAATAAAAGACTAACAGAGAGCCAAATCATGAGGGAACTCCCATTCACAATTGCTACAAAGAGAATAAAATACCTAGGAGTACAACTGACAAAGGATGTAAAGGTCCTCTTCAAGGAGAACTACAAACCACTGCTCAAAGAAATACAAGAGGACACAAACAAATGGAGAAACATTCCATGCTCCTGGTTAGGAAGAATCATTATTGTGAAAATGGCCATACTGCCCAAAGCAATTTATATATCCGACACTATCCCCATCAAGCTACCAATGACCTTCTTTACAGAACTGGAAAAATCCACCTTAAACTTCATATAGAACCAAAAGGGAGCCTGTATAACCAAGACAATCCTAAGCAAAAAGAACAAAGCTGGAGGCATCATGCTACCTGATTTCAAACTATATTACAAAGCTACAGTAATCAAAACAGCATGGTACTGGTACCAAAACAGAGATATAGACCAATGGAGCAGAACAGAGCCCTGGGAGGCAACACCACACATCTACAACCATCTGATCTTTGACAAACCTGACAAAAACAAGCAATGGGGAAAGGATTCCCTGTTTAATAAAGGGTGTTGGGAAAACCGGGTAGCATTGTGTAGAAAGGAGAAACTGGACCCCTTCCTTACACCTTATAGGAGAATTAACTCCAGATGGAGTAAAAACTTAAACATAATACCTAATGCCATAAAAACCCTAGAAGAAAACCAAGGCAAAACCATTCAGGACATAGGCATAGGCAAGGACTTCATGACTAAAACAGCAAAAGCATTGGGAACAAAAGCCAAAATAGACAAATAGGACCTAATTAAACTCCAGAGCTTCTGAACAGCAAAAGAAACAATCATTAGAGTGAACTGGCAACCAACAGAATGGGAAACATTTCTTGCAATCTACCCATCTGACAAAAGGCTAATATCTAGAATCTACAAAGAACTAAAACAGATCAATATTGTGAAAATGGCCATACTGCCCAAAGTAATTTATAGATTCAATGCTATCCCATCAAGATACTAATGATCTTCACAGAACTGGAAAAAACCACCTTAAACTTCATATGAAACCAAAAAACACAAACCCATCCAAAAGTGGGAGAAGGATATGAACAGACACCTTTCAAAAGAAGACATATAGGAAGCCAACAAACATGAAAAAATGCTCATCATCACTGATTATTAGAGAAATGCAAATCAAAACCACATGGAGATACCACCTCATGTCAGTTATAATAGCAATTATTTAAAAATCTGGAGAAAACAGATGCTGGAGAGGATGTGGAGAAATAGGAACACTTTTACACGTTGGTGGGAGTGTAAACTAGTTCAAGCACTGTTGAAGACAGTGTGACACTTCCTCAAGGATCTAGAAATAGAAAATCCATTGGACCCAGCAATTCCTTTACTGGGTATATACCCAAATGATTATAAATCATTCTATTATAAAGATACATGTTCACTTATGTTCATAGTGGCACTGTTTACAATAGTGAAGACCTGGAACCATCCCAAATGCCCATCAATGACAGACTGGAGAGGAAAAATGCAGTACATATACACTGTGGAATACTATGTAGCCATAAGAAACAGTGAATTCTTGTGCTTTGTAGGGACATGGATAAATCTGGAAACCATAATTCTCAGCAAACTGACACAAGAACAGAAAATCAAACACCGCATGTTCTCACTCAGGTGGATGTTGAACAATAAGAACATATGGACACAGGGAGGGGAGCATCACACACTGGGCTCTGTTGAGGGGGGACCAAGGGAGGGACAGTAGGGGTGTGGGGAAGTTGGGAAGGAATAACATGGGGAGAAATGCCAGATGGGGACAGTAGGTGATGGGGGGATGAAGGCAGCAAACCACACTGCCATGTATGTACCTATGCAACAATCCTGCATGATCTGCACATGTACCACAGAATCTAAAGCACAATTTAAAAAAAAAAAGTCTTTATAATTGTTTTATGACTCAGGAATAATGGTTGATGTCCACATGATTGTTCCAATTCAGTGATACTTTTATTTCTAATAGCCTTTCCCTCGTCGTAATTTAAAAATGCTTATGCTGTTCCAAAGTTTTTGTTTGTGTTCCCCACCACTCCCTAAAATATATGCCCATATTTGCCTCTGTAACTTTTAATGTTTCAGTGTTTTTTAAGTTTTGATCTATAGCGTTTAATGTACAACATGATGAATATGAAACAAAAATTATCTTTTCCATATGGCAAACCACATGTCTACATACCGTGTATTCAACAAATCTGTTACCTTATAGATTCCTGATGGACCTTTATTGCATACTAAAACATTATGCATAAATGTGTTGCTTTCTGGATTTTCTATCCTGTTTAACTTGTCCTTTCTGTTCATGTATCAATTTCAAATTTCAGTTATTGAAGATTTATAATATGTTTAGGTAAGGTTATTCTGTCCACTTTGCTCCTTTTTAAAGAGCTTTTCTGAATCTTCTTAATTCTTTATTTTGCAATTTGTACATTAGGAGCTCTTATTCTACTTCTAGGAAAGAAAAAAAAGCATTTATTTTTAGTCACAGACTTAGCATATTGTTGTGGTTAAGAACACTGACTATGGGTTAAAATCAACTTCAATCTTGGCATTTGTACTTTCCAGAAGGTCATCTAGCTTTTCTGCCTCAATTTGCCTGTTCATAAATAGCAATAGAATTAATACATCCTACCTCTTGGAATTACTTGGAAGATTACATGAATTAATATATGTTTAAACCTTAAAGAATGTCTAAAACATTAAAAGAGTATGTAAATTCACTTATTGTTATTATTAATTATATTGATATTAAAATATGAACTAATATATATAAAGTTTATGTCTCAATTATGCTGTGTATTCATATCCAAGATAATAATCTATCTTTCCTTTTGTAGAAGTCTACTTTTTTTTTGAGACATGCTCTCACTCTGTCAGTCGGACTAGAGTGCAGCCATGAGATCTCAGCTCACTGCCATCTCAACCTCCCAGGCTGAGGTGATCCTCCCAACCTTAGCCTACCAAGTAGCTTGAACTACAGATGCATGCCACCATGTGGGGCTAATTTTTGTGTTTTCAGTAAAGATGGGTTTTCACTGTGGTGCCCAGGTTGGTCTGAACTCCTGAGCTCAAGAAATCTACCCTCCTCTGCTTCCCAAAGGGCTGACCCTACAGATGTGAGCCACTGTCCCCTGCAAGAAGTCTACTTTTTATATCCAAAAGTCTTTTTAAATGTTTTCCAACTTATTATATTTATTCCCAGCATGTTCCTTTTTCTGATTATTTTTCAATATAAATATCAGAATTATAAGATTAATTCAAGTGCTTGTAAAAAGTAGTAGTCTACCAATTTATATGGTAAGTGATGTATAGTCTACCAATTTAAAGGAATGCTAAACTGAAGAAATAATACTATCCAATACTATTAAATATAATATATCTAAATTGAGAAAACAAAAATATCTTTTGAATGAAAAAATAGACTTCTGGCAGGGCATGGTGGCTCACACCTGTAGTGTCAGCACTTTGGGACAAATAATAATAATACTATTATATAGTATTTTTCTTGAAGATAGCATTCTTTTAAATTGGTAGACTATGTCTTTAATCCAGTCTGTTCTTGATTGGCATTTTGATTGTTTCTGGGGTTTTGTTATTACAAACTATACTGATATGAATATTCTTGTACCTGTTTTATGATGCACATAAGAATAAGAGTGGAATCAGTCAGATTTTACTTCACCCTCTCATCCCAAATCAATGCCCAGTTGACTCAGTGTCATTTAATGAAGGGATCATACCTTTCTATGTATTGCAGTGATACCTTTTATGGCAAAACTGAATGGCCACATATGCATGGGTTTATTCCAATGTTCTATTTGTCTCAATCTGTTCTCTTAACCAGAATTGGTAAATGTTTCAGTGGAAATGGAGGTTACTTACCTCTCCCCTGTTCAGTTCTTCCCATTTCTAGAATTCTTGAATTTTTGCTTTTCTGTCCTTGATTGTTTCAGAAGTTGTAGATGCTTTACATACATACTTTGTATATATAAAATATTACTAATTATACATTATGTTAAAATCATATGGCTGTATATGGATATATACATATACATTATATATGGATTATACATTATGTTAAAATCATATGGATGTATATATCCATATGGATATATACATCCATATGATTTTAACACTTTACAGGCAAATTTGCTGAAATTCAGAACATTTCTGGAGAGTAATCCCAGCTCCAGAGATCTCTATTTTGGCTGAGGAATTTGTTGAGACATCATAGCAGTCCAACTTTTCTTCTGTTAAATTATAATTCTTTCACTCTCCCATAGGCATGCTCCTAGATCTGATTCCTGGGGAACATGACCTGTGAGATAAATTTTATATTTCTCTCTATATATATGTTATATATGTTTGTGTGTGTGTGTGTGTGCGTGTGCGTGTGTGTGTGTATACATGATCCTCAGTGCATATTTTTGTACCCTGTGGACCTCAAATATGAATGCTGCTTATGGCAGAATGAGCATAAGCCGATCATCCTGGCCTCAGAGGCTTGCTTAGCCAAAATGGAGGAACATACTCACAAACACATCCACATCTGCATTTGAACTTTATCTGCTTTTTTATCTTAAGAAGTTCAACTGTACCTAGAACTTGATACTGTACCTCACTTTTTATAGTCTACAAAGAAAATAATGCACCCAAGATAGTCAGAAACCAGATCATTAGCTCCATATTCACCATTTTTGGATAAAAAGCCAGTTCTCAGCTTCTGACGAAGGTGTGCCAGAAAAGAGCTCAGGGCTTGATGAGGGAATAGTGGTAGTCCTGGTCACAAGGTCTTGTGTGAAATACCTTCATTTATTATCCAATCTACTAAATGGAATGTACGATGAAAGCCCTGCTTACCAAAGCTACTGAGAGAACTTACAGCTAAAACTCTACTAGTGCTATCAATACAGGCAAAAACTAGGTACATTCAGCTTTAGAGTCTCAAATATTTTTTGGCCAGCAATGCCTAAAAAGATGTGACTCCATCTCTCCAAGCTTTTGATTCCAGAAATAGCCATACCTATGTTGTTCCACACCACCAATGTTCCAGGAATGTCTCCATGTAGCTAAGCCAGCTTCCATGCACTACGTTTTCTGAGGCCAGGGTGACTGGCATGTGCTCATTCTGACATAAGCAGCATGCATCTTTGAGGTCCACATGGTCCAAGAACTATACACTGAGGATCATTGTCTCCATGTATTTGCTGAAATGAATATCCTCTTTAACTCTTCTGAGATACTAGATTTTGTTTAAGTAGGTCTTCACCTCTTTTTTCAAAAATGCCCAATACTTAAGGTCTTGTTACTGTAGCCATCTGAAATATCTACTAGCCAATTCTCAAATAAACCGTAAAATGTACCAACTTGCCAACTTGGAAATGCTAGTTGTCATTTATTACTGAAAGCCACTTGCCTAGAATCTAACTGTAGAAACCAAACTGCATAATCACATAAGTCAGACTCATGACTATAAAATACTGCCAAACATCTACAGTTTAAAGATGAAAGCTGTGCATTGTTCTCATCAAGAGAGTCTATATAATTTGTACCTCCAAATAGACATCCTTTAAAACACTAATTTGAATTTAGTTTTCCTTGCAAATATAAAGTAGTCTCCCACTCCAAGGTTACGCAAGAAGAAGCAGAAAATATGCTACCTTCTGACTGGTTTGTCCAGAAAAATAAGAGGAAAGGAAAAAAAAAAAAAGCTGCCTCAATATATCCATTGTTCCAATCTCAAAACTTCAAAATTACGAATTAAATATGTTACTCTATATATTTTGTAATATAAATTTCTCAATTCTACTTATATTTAATTTCAAAGCTATTTCCTTCTCATAAAAATAGTTAAGGAGTAACTTATTTTAATATTCTCTGTATAATTTTATGGAAGAATCAATGATGTTGTAAAATTATTTGGGAGTAGTAATTTTTAAGTTGTTGTATATGTGTGAGTGTGTGTATGTGAAATGTTTAACTTTTAGGTTCAATTATACTAAGGCTATGAGAATGTTCTAATTTTCTAATTGTTTATGAATAAGTTATGTTGAAATATTATATAATTTTTTATAGGAATTTTTTATTTAGACACATTTTTAATGTTTGGGCATTGACATGAAAATGTCCATAATATTTGTTTCTCATCACTTTAATAACACTTGCAAATATGAATATTTCCTCAATACTAATTTTATTTATATATGTCTTTGATTTTCTTCTTAGTCAATATTTCTAGAGATAAGACAAGATTATTTTTAGTAGTTTAATCAACTCAATATGTTTTGGTTCTACACAATATTTCATCATTTTATATTTAACTTCTTTTTTTGTCATTTTGCTATCTTAGAGTCCATTTTGATAGCTTTCTTTTAAATTGAATGTAAATCTCATTAAGATAATTATTTTATTTGATGATGAACTTCTATATCTTCAGTGATAAAATCTTTATATGTATTTTAAAAATAAAAGTATCTTCTTCATTTTGTGTAGTGTGTTCTACAGGTTTATGCAATTAATCTTCTCTCACTTCACAGACATTTTCCTCCTAATGTATATTTACTGAAAGTGTTGAGTTAAAACCAGTTGTGATGATGATTTATTGAATTCTCATTTAAATATCTATTTTGGCTGAAATGATTTGGTTCTGTGTCCCCACCCAAATCTCATGTTGAATTGTAATCCCCAGTGTTGGAGGTGGGACCTGGTGGGAGGAGAATGGATCATGGGGATTGATTTTGTTGTTGTCATGATAGTACATGAGTTCTCACAAGATCTGGTTGTTTAAAAGCATGTTGCACTTCTCCTTTTGCTCTCTCTCTCCTGCTGCCATGTGAAGACATACATTTTTCCCCTTCACCCTTCTGCTATGATGGTAGGTTTCCTGATTCCTTGCCATGATTCTAGTAGAGCCTGTGGGAAGAAAATTGGCACCAGATAAATGGGGCATTGCTATAACGATAGCTGAAAATGTGAAAGCAGCTTTGGAACTGGATAATGAGAAGGGTTGGAATGGTTTGGAGGAATCAGAAGAAGACAGAAAGATAAGGGAAAGTTTGGAACTTCCTAGAGACTTACTGAATGATTATGACCAAAATGCTGATAGCGATATGGACAGTGAAGTCCAGGCTGAGATGGTCTCTGATGGAAATGAATAACTTATTGGAAATTGGAACAAAGGTCAATCTTGCTATGCTTTAGCAAAAAGACTGACAGAATTTTGCCCCTGCCCTAGAAATGTGTGGACCTTTGAACTTAAGAGAGATGATTTAGTGTATCTGGTGGAAGAAATTTCCAAGCAGCAAAGCATTCAAGATGTGACCCAGCTTTTTCCAAAAGTGTACATTCATATGTATGAAGAAAAGATGACCTGAAGTTGGAATTTATGTTTAAAAGGGAAGCAGAGCATAAAAGTTTGGAAAATTTGCAGCCTGACCATGCAGTAGAAAAGAAAAACTCATTTTCTGGAGAGAAATTTCAAACAGGCTACAAAAATTTACGTAACTAACAAGGAGCCAAATGTTAATAGCCAAGATAATAGGAGAAATGTCTCCAGGGCACTTTTAAATTTTAAGTTTTAAAATTCTTAAAAATTTATTACTCTTTAAAATATAGTGCTCTTTAAATTTAATTTAATTTAAATTTAAAAATTTTAAAGAGTACTAAATTGTATCAGAAAGATTAAAGAACAAAAGTGCAGTTACGAGTTCCTTTGAGCAAAGATCAGATAATTTGATCATCAAGAATACTAATTTCAATTAATTTTAAAACATCAAATGTGTTTTATTTAATACATGAGTTTGTAATAATACTAAAAAAACATGGTCACTTTAGGAGGATGCTAATGGTTAATGTTTTATTTAAAAAGTTGATACCATTTTTTCTTCATTTCCTAGAAAAAGATCATTTTAGTGTAACCAAATAGTTGGTAAAACCAGTTACTTTTATCGTTTAAAAATATATTGTGTCCTAAGGAATTATCAAGTCAGAACATCATAATTTTGCAGCTTGTAGTTAAATAATGGATCTAAACAACAATTATCAGTGTTTAATATCACCATGAGATAGCCAACTGAAATTAAAATAGGATTTTGAATTGATCTTGTCAAATTATCAAGACAGAGAAACACTTTAAATACCTTATATGACAGCATGAGATTAAAATAGCAAAATCTAACTGTGAAAACTTCTGTAAGACATAAGACCTCACTTTTTCAATAAGAAGATTATAACACAAAGAGAGAAAGGGAAAAGGGTGAGGGAAAGGGATGGGAGAGAGAGAGAAAGAAATAAAGTTGAGGTGGAGCTACAATTTAAATTCATAATTTAATTGTTAAAAAGCATAGTGGATGCATCATCCAGTGGGATGAAAATTGTGAGAAGAAAACTGGCACCAGAGAAGTGGGGCATTGCTATAAAGATAGCTGAAAATGTGGAAGCAGCAATGCATGAACCTTGTTTGGATCTTTATTCAGTAAATAAACTGTTAAAAATTATAAATTAGGAAAACATGGACATTTGTTGGTATTTACTAATAATTGCTCTACTCCTACGTGTTACAATGTTAGTTTAAAGAATTCTTATCTCTTGAAATACTTTTGGATTAAATGGCCCAAATGCTAGAATTTATTTTAAATTAATATTACAGGGGTTATCTATTAGGCAAAATAATAATCCCAAGAAGATGGGCTATGATTGATACTTGTTGAAACTGAAGGACAAATATGAGACTTTGTTATATTTTTTTCCCCATGTAGGTTATGCCTGAGGTTGTTCATACTACAAAGCTTTTCTTTATGCTTTTTCAGATTAGTCCTTATGTTTGTCCTTTTTTTCTTTGTTCACACATTGTAAATTTCTTTAGTCAGAGTGTATTGACAGTAAGTCTTCTGTTATCGTCTAAAATTTGTTTTCCACCTCAATCTAAAGATAGTTTTGCTCTCTTTGTTAATAGCACATGGATAAGAGGAAGGAGAAAAAAATCATCTGTCTGACTTTACTATTTCCAATCCACCAACTAAAATTTATTCCTCAGAGGGTTAACTTACCCATGACTTCTGGGTTCTATCATCTATCAGCCACTCAGAAAATAAGACTCATTCCAAGTTGTGGTATTTTGTAGTCAAAAGCAGATAAGAATTTGTGGCATGGATAGGACATTTATCCAAATAACTAAAATTAACTTTATGAAGCCAATAAAATGCCCCTTGGAAAAACTTACTTGGTATTTTGAATAAATGGGTCATTTTTGCCTTGTGAGTAGGTAATCAACGGTCCCACTTTTTGACAGAGCCAGGAAATAAAGTATTTTGCAAACTTTGCAAAGAGAGGTATTCAATTAGTCTGCAAGCAACTAATCTGCATGCAGAATTTGAGGAAGAGTGGTTGGCTTTGCTTTCCAGCCTTGAAAGATTTTAAAATTCTACTCTGGGCTGGGTGCAGTGGCACATGCCCATAACCTCAGCATGTTGGGAGATCAAGGCAGAAGGATTGCTTGAGACCAATAGTTTGAGACTAGCCTTGCCAACATAGTGAAAGTCTCTCTCTATTAAAAAATAATAATAATAAAGAAAAAAAAAAGAAAAGAAAATAATTAATTAAAAGTCTAATCTGACATTTCTAATAAAAATTTCCAATGACACACTTAAAAGGAAACTATATGAACAGTCACTTTTCTAGCTGAATTTATGTAAATGATCTGGCCCATTTTAGCAAAATTAAACTTAGTTTACATATACATTAGACTTATTTAGACTGTCTTTGATAAAATTGGGGTAACTGAGAGAGAAAAATTATATGTCAAAAGATAACTGTAGTATACCTGTTATTAGATTCTAGCTCATTATTTTTGAGATTTTATTCCCTATTAAAAATTTGAACTAAATCTGAATTTCTTATGGTTTCTTCCAATATTTGTATATGAGCCCACAAAATAATATTTCTAATTTTCTCCAATTTTTCTGATTTAAAACCACTAAAATTAAAACCATCATTTTTTCCTGAAGCCCTTTAAGCTAAAACTAGTCAATCTCATATAATCTAGGAAAAAATGACCATGACAGTTTACATGTAGACAACTTTTTGTGCCATGCAAACTGCAATCTAGAAGTCTGTCAGATTGCCACTACCTTCTTCCATTCCAATTGAAGATGTTTCATACCCCATCTCTACCAACTGCCCTCAAACTCTGTAAGAAATTATCACATAGTCTGCCCCAGACATTAACTTTGCTTTTTTTTTTCTGTTTCTGTAGAAATGCATTTTACAAAATGCCTTATGAACCATTTGCCTGCTCCATATAAAGGCTTAACTTTGATGGGACCCCTGCAAATACCACTTCCTGAAATGAGACACAACTGTTTAATAGGACTGACCTATTCACAGGAATAGAAGACTGGTTTAATGAGATCTTTTACCACTCAGCTACTAACCTATTTTTTTTTTCCTTTTGGTCTGCATCCATCAACTCAGCTTTTAGTATGTGGAAACTTCTAGGAGAATTTCAGTCAGGGCAATTTTGGGGCACAGAGAATGATACAAGTAAGTATGATGCTTTGATATGCTGAACACTTTCAAATTAAGGGAAACTATAAGGCCATAGAAGCTGCTTCAGAGCCAAGGACTTTCTAACCTTTTCTTGTTTCTTCCTGCCAAGCTCTGGGAGGGGTTCTCTTTCTAAGTTCCCTTATTGGACTGAGAAAAACTTCTTCCCAAATAATTGTAATTGTCTTAAAACTCCCTCCCTAAAAATCTCATAAAATAAACAGAAAACAGTAACCACTAGAGAAAGAGAAAAAACCGTAAGTCCTCACCATGTCCAGTTAAACTTTTCATCTATTCTTTTGAGGCAGCTCCAAGAGATAACCTGAGAGGCTTTATCTGCATAATAAGACAATTTTTGTTACCAATAAAGTTCTATCCCTCATCTTCCTGTAATTTGTCACCATCTCCCCCAGAACTCATAGAAACTTTGTTTCAGATCATTGTCTGTTCTTTGGACTCATTCAATTCCCATGGAAATTATTTACCACCCCTCAAAAGTGTCTTCATACTCCATTTCACTCTCCCCTATAAAAGATAGCATTTAAGCCTCAACCATGTGGGTTTTCACTGAGTCTCATATTTTAAATGGCTCCTGTGCATACTCAATGTTAAGAAATTTGTATGCCTATTCTTCTGCTAATTTATCATCCTTTTACTTCAGCAGACTAGAATCTTCAGAGAGAAGGGAAAAATTCCCTTCACCTGGACATTGTTTATGTGCATGTATGTTCAGTAGTGGGGAGTGGTTGACACTAAATTAACTGCTTTCTAGAATAAAGATTAAAAAGTGGAAAGCATAAAAACTGTGAAAAACAAATCAACATAAATAATCAATTCAAGGAGACAAATATTCAGCCAATAAGAACTCCAGAAATAATTAAACATGTATAAAACAGATGAGAAGATATAAGATATAATTTGTCAGACAAATGCCATGTGCCTTCCAAGTTCTCAATAGATAGAATGAGAAGGAAGAATTACAAGCCACACCAAGATATCTTTGTAGAAAACTAAAGATACAAGGAAAATGATAAGAATATTCTGTTTAAACTTTTAACATCTTTTGTATAGGAGAAAACAAGACTATCTACTATATCTATTAAGGAATAAGGCATCACATGATTCATGATTAAGACCTGAGTATCAGAGACCCAGTATGTGCTCGAAAATGGTTTTGATCTAAAGAGAAAACAAAAACAAACAAATTATGTGTCAAGAGTCATAACATAATGTACATATTTAGACATGTGTAAAGTATCATATACCTATAATCACCCAGGGGGTTCATCTTGCCTGCTGTCCAGAAAAGCCAATGCTTAGAGAACAGCAGGTTTTTGCAGAAAAAAGAAAAAAAAAACGTGTGATAATTACAGGGTTGGCCAAGGGGAAGCAGAGGAGTTAATTCTCAAATCTGTTTCCCTGGTAACTCAGATGCTACAGGTTTCATTGATAATTTGGCAGGCAGGGTGTAAGAGTTAAAGAAAGAGGAAAGAAACATGAAAAGCAGCTCAACAGTCAAAGACAGGTTTATTTTGGAGAATGAACCTAAGAGGGGCTTCTGGTCAATTTTAGTCAGGATCACTCTGTCATACAGAGTAAGAATATTTACTGATTTCAGGATGACAGAGCTTATCACAGCTTGAAATTTTTCTGTGTTGGGGAGAAGTTTATGGTGGAGTTGGAATGTCTCTGGTTTTGGGGTAGGTTATCTTGGGACTTGCATCTCTCTGGCCCCAGGGGAGGTTATCTCAGAGCTGGCAGGTATCTGTTCTGGGAGGGGTTACCTTACAGTTGGAAAGTTTCTGGTCAGAGATATTACTTTTGGTTTATGGTCATGTTGACATTAGCTGTTAGTCTGATGCCCTTTGAATTTAGGCAGTTTTTGATCAAGGTGAACTTTAATACGGCCCTGCCTGTCCAAGATGGTAATTTTCCTGCTCTGATGTTCCACATGGGGCCTGGGAATGGGTGCTGCTAATTGGTTGGGGATAAAGTCAAAAGAGTGTGAAACATGGTCCTCATGCACTGAGCCACCCTCTGAGTGGGGACCACAGGACCAGTTGAGTCATGAGTCACAGTTTCAGGTGTAATCAGTCAGTGGACAAAAGAAAATATCTGAAAAAGCATCTGAAAAGACCAATCATAGGTTTGTGTACAAGAGTGATATTTTATCTCTTGTAGCAAATGGGGAAGTCAAAAATCTTGTGACATTTAGCAGTATAGCTCCTGAGCAGTTGAGGGATTATAGAAGAGTAAACTAGGAAACAATGGCTGGTTATCATTTATGCCTACATTTTAGGAGAGTTCAGACCCCTCCCATAATCCTGAACTTGAAGGCTTTCATTAGTCTTACAAAAGCTGTTTCATTCCCCAAAGAAAGAAAGGGTCAGTTTTATGGAGGGACTATGATTATCCTTGCTTCAAAGTTAAACTGTAAGCAAATTTCCTCCCATGGTTTGCTTGGCCGACTCCCAAGAATGAGCTAGTACAGTCAAACTAGGAGGGTAGAGGCAAGATGCAGCCAACCATGCTAAACTTCTCTGACTGCCATAATTTTTGCAAAGGTTATTTTATACCCACTCATGGGAAGTTCCTTGAAAATCAAAAAGGGAGTAAAGAAAGAAAAACAATACTCTTGTGATCCAGTCTAACACTGCTGTAAGGTAATTGTGGAAAAAAAAGAGAAAACAAGTCATCAATCATATGTGAGTCATATTGTTTTCCTTATTTATTTATTTATTTATTTATTTATTTATTTATTTTTGAGATAGAGACCCACTCTGTCACCCATGCTGGAGTTCAGTGGCACAATTTTGGCTCATTGTAGCCTCTGCTGCCTGAGTACAAGCGATTCTCATGCCTGAGTCTCCTGAGTAGCTGAGATTACAAGTGTGCACCACCAAGCCTGGCTAATGTTTTTTCTATTTTTAGTAGAGACCAGGTTTTGCCATGTTGGCCAGGTTGGTCTCCAACTCCTGATTGCAAACAATCTGTCTGCCTCAGCCTCTCAAAGTGCTGGGAATACAGGAGTGAGCCACTGTGCCTGGCCTTATTGTTTTCCCTTTATTCAGCTGAAAAATACATCACATTGCCCTTTAATTGAGTTTATATTCTGCAAAATATTTATTTTTAAAATTTTCTCTAGCTACGTTTTCTCCCTGGATTGTCAGTGGTTCTACTGAGAATGGTGACTGATACATAGTGATGACATTAAAATGAGTAAGTATCTCTGGCCATGATCTGTCTTTTGATGCCCAAATTTGGAAATATAATTGTTTACTTGGCATTTCCCATTAGAATATGTAACAGATAGATCAAACCAAACATGATCAAAATAGAACTTAGAATTCTCATGTCCCTTCCTCAATCTATTTATCTTCTACTTTTCTACATCTAAGATGCTATAATCTTCTAAATTGTTAAGGGATCTTGGAAGCCAAAAGATGGCCCTCTACAGGTTCATGGAAAATCACCAACAGGAGGCAGATCGGTTAATAGAAAAAAAGACATGCTATTTTATTTAAATATACACAGGAGCCTTCAGAAAGAAAACAAACTTCCCAATAAGATACAGAAGCTTATATGCCATCTTCAGGTTACAGAAAAAAATGGGGACTTGGGTCTTGGTAAACAGGTTATGGGAAATGGGAAAAGAGGAATTTTAGTGAGGGTCAATAAATAAATGGTGAATAGAAACAACAATTAGATCTAGAAACAGTCTTTTTCTTTTCTCTGTGTGTGTGTGTGTGTGTGTGTGTGTGTGTGTGTGTGTGTGTTCAGGATGGAGTGCAGTGATATGATCTCACCTTACTGCAGCCTCATTCTCCCAGCTTGAGCAATCCTCTGACCTCAACCTCCCATGCTGTTGTAACTATAGGCACACACCAACACATTCAGCTGGTTTTTAATGTATTTTTTGGTAGAGATGTGGTATCACAATGTTGCCCAGGCTGGTCTTGAACTCCTGGAATCAAGTGTTCCTTCTGCCTCAGCCTCCCAAAGTGCTAGGATTACAGGCAGGAGCCACTGTGCCTGGTCTCAGTAATTTTCTTGACAAAGGATCTGTTCAGGTGTGGTTACATTTTTGGTCTTCTTTTTTGCAATAGACCATGGGATAACAAGGGGCGGGGAACAAGAACAGTTTTCTCCTTGTTGGGTCAGTCCCATCACTATGTAGATAGGGGGAAAAAAAATCTCTTTCAGCACTTGATCTCTAAATGTTTTTTTTTTTTTTTTTTTTGAGATGAAGTTTCACTCCTATTGCCCAGGCTGGACTGCAATGGTGCAAACTTGGCTCACCACAACCTCCGCCTCTCGGGTTCAAACAGTTCTCCTGCCTCAGTCTCCTGAGTAGCTGGGATTACAGGCGTGCATTACCATGCCCAGCTAATTTTGAATTTTTAGTAGAGACGGGGTTTCTCCAAGTTGGTCAGGCTGATCCTAAACTCCTGACCTCAGGTCATCTGTCAGCCTACGCCTCCCAAAATCCTGAGATTACAAGTGTGAGCCACCACACCCAGCCTCTACGTGTTTTTTAAAATACTCACACCAGAGAGCCATATTTTGCAGTGAAACATATTGATTTCCTTCAGGATACAGTAATGGCTTCTTGCATCCAAGCCATTCACACATCTCACTCTATCAACAAAAACATATCTCAAATCCAGTCACTTCTCTGTCTCTGCTGTCACTACCACAGTCCAAGCTACCATTATTTTTTAATTAGGATTAATGCAATAGCCTCTGAACTGCTCTCTCTGCATCATTCTTGTTACTTATTGTCAGTTCTCCACTGATTAACAACAACAAAAGTAATGACAATCATAATAATAAATTTAAAATGCCATCCACTGGCTTTCTTAATGGAATAAATTTTAAAGCTTTTGTGACTTTGTTATGGTTTATGCCTAGTTATCTCTGAAGATGTCTTTTACACTATACTAACACTTTCCCCACCCAATTATTTCTCTCTCCTTTTAGGAAGGAAAGAGAAAAGAAAGGAATAAGGAGGAGGAGAAAGATATGGAAAAGAAGACAGAAGAAAAGAAAAACAACTTTTTGTTTCTGTCTGGGCCTGCATACCTTACTTTGCCCTGGCTGGCTTTTCTAGTCAAGAAAATTTTACTTTAAATGCCAACATTTCAGGGAGTTCTGCCTTGTGATTACCTTATCTGAAGTATTTCCTGTCCCCTGCTTGACCTAGTAAGTCTCTATTATGCCACAGTGTCTTTCATCTTCACAGCAATTAACTTTTTCTCTAAACTCACCTTTTAAAATTTTTATTTGTTTATTCATTTATGTCTTCCCCGCTAGAATGTAAGTTCTATGAGAAAGGACTTGATTTATTTATGCATTTTTTTGCATTTCCCAGAAAAAGTACCCCTAGCCATTACAACAGAGTCATATTATGGACTGACCAAAAATAAAAAATAAAAAAAAAAGCCAAACACTAGAATGAATGAATGAATAAATAAATGAATGAATGCTGTCATATGGGAAAATTTTACTTAAATGTCATTTATATAACTTAATCTCCTTAGTGACGGCAATATCAAATTTTTTTAATTATGTTCCTTATTAATAAATATATGCAAGAAAACAATCAAAGACAATTTCTAATTAAATATTACTGTTGTAAAATATTAATGATTTAATTGATATTACCATTCAAGATTTCCTGGTACTTGAGTTATTTTCTTTAAGATAAATCAGAACCATGCAGTTATTTTTAAAACTTTAAAATTAGAAAGAGCAATATGATCTATGCCAGACATTCTGCATGAAATACCATTGCAAATTCATGCCTGATTTAGTAAGTGAAGAATGCCATTTTCTTCAGCATCACTGTGATTTGTGGAGCATGGAAAAATAACAAAAATAGCTTTGGAGAGGAACACAAAGGAATTTTATCTTTATCATAAGTTTGATAGAAATATTTAAGTCCCAGACATGTGGTAATATTTAAGGGCAAAAAAAATCATTTAAGGTTTTATGATTTCCATAAGTAGAAATGCTTGGAATATTTTTAGGGAAAATGAATTTCTGCTAATCTATCAGAGTTTTAAGCTGCGGCAACTAAGACTGCTTTCCTTTGCATTACTTGAAATACATTTTCTGAAAATTATTAGTGTTTTGATAATTTCTTTTGATGCCATTAGTAAAGGGAGCAGCACAAAAATGACAACTAGTACTTGTCAAGGAAATTGAAACAGAGAAACTCCACTCAAGGCATTTGTGAAATAAGTCTATGTTATTTTTAAGAACAGAAATGACAAGCTTCTTAAGACCACATTTATGTAATTATTAACTAAAGTCAATTTTAATAATTAAAACTAAAAATTGAAAAAAGTGATGTATGTACCATAAATTGTAAACAACCTAAAAATCCCATCAGCCACGCTGCAGTCAATTAAACCGTTGTGCATAAATGCAGCAAGAAAGACTCTTTCCAATGTTTCTTTCTCAGACTATTCATGAGCGTAATAGACCGTGCTATTTCAATGCAAAATGCAGTCAGTTCTTTATTATCCTCACTAATGGTGCAGATAATCCAAAGTGTTAGATAATCCCCAAACCATTTATTGTGGCACAGAAATAGACCTTTTAAGGTTAAAAAAATCCTTCTTAAAATTGGGGTTGATTTATCCACTGAGTGTAGAGAAAACTGAGACCTTTCTGCCCTTGCAGTCATCAGACAGAAATTAAGGTCCTTCTAGCCCTTCATCAATATTACAAATTTTAGTCTGTATTTCTATTTAGTGAGACATTATTTTGCAACACTTTCATAGCTTTTTTAAAAAAAAATTACTTAAATGAGTTTTCAAATAAGAGGCAACTGTACATTTGCATAAAAAGTAATGGATTCAAATTTCTTGTTAGACCTATTGTCTTATACTTGCATTAAATAACACCCAAACTTTTGAATTATGGTTTGAGAAACAGTGTTGCACTTACTCACTCATTACTACCCTTCCATGTTATTCTTCTATGCTTTTTAGGATATTTACCCTTTACCTAATTGTCATCCAATAAATGTACATTACTTTATTTAAACATTGATCATAGAGAATATGTCTTTGTTTTAAGAATCCCTAGATTACAGAGCCATGAAGTTTGAGGGTATACTATATATGCTTTTATGATACAAGTTAACTGAGTAAATGAGGAACCAAATAGATCCAATGACTTGCTGGAGGTCAAAAAGGGACCAGAACTGATAGCTGAAAGTTGTTTTTGGTTTTTTGTGTTTTTGGTTTTGGTCTTTCTGAATATTCTGTCTTATTCTTAATAAGATGCTCTAAGATGTCTTATTCTTTTTAAAAAATATATATATTTTTTATTTTTTAGGCAGAGTCTTGCTCTATTGCCAGGCTGGAGTGCAGTGGCACGATCCGGGCTCACTGCAACTTTCGTTTTCCGGTTTCAAGCAATTCTCCTGCCTCAGCCTCCCAAGTAGCTGGGACTACAGGTGCGCACCACCACGCCGGTCTAATTTTTTGTACTTTTAGTAGAGACGGGGTTTCACCATGTTGGTCAGGATGGTCTAAATCTCTTGACCTCGTGATCCGCCTGCCTCCGCGTCCCAAAGTGCTGGGAATACAGGCGTGAGCCACTGTGCCCAGCCAGATGTCTTATTCTTAATAAGATGTTCTAGATGTTTTAAATACTAGGATGTTCTGCATAATGCTAGATAATTCCATAGAATTTTCTACTTGAGTTTAAATTTAATTACAGAGTCCTCCTTCTCTTGTGTGTTATCTCTTTTCAAGAATAGTACATTTTGGCTAAAAATTTGCTTGGCATTTTTTAATAATAGTTTTGTTTCCTGAACAGAAACTCACGGACTGCAGGAAAAGATAGATCAGAAGCATACTGTATAGCTGAGACATATCATCTGGGAACTTCAAATTAACTATGGGTAATAACAGTAAAAAAAAAAAATCAGTCGATAAGATCATTTATTTCTCCTTTTTTCTTGTAACCAAAGAGAAATATGTATTAAAAATTACATTTTCCTGGGTGCGGTGGCTCAAGCCTGTAATCCCAGCACTTAGGGAGGCTGAGGCGGGTGGATCACGAGGTCGAGAGATCGAGACCATCCTGGTCAACATGGTGAAACCCCATCTCTACTAAAAATACAAAAAAATTAGCTGGGCATGGTGGCGCTTGCCTGTAATCCCAGCTACTCAGGAGGCTGAGGCAGGAGAATTGCTTGAACCCAGGAGGCGGAGGTTGCGGTGAGCTGAAATCGCACCATTGCACTCCAGCCTGGGTAACAAGAGCGAAACTACGTGTCAAAAAAAAAAAAAAAAATTACATTTTCTATTCAATTATACCTAAAAGTGTTATGCCTAGTTGAGTGCTTAGTCTATACTAAGAGAGAACAATTAGAAACTTGTGTCTACAATTACTCAATTTAATATTTCATTATATGCCAGTGCTTTATAAAGGGAGCTCCAGCTTAGGCATTGTTAAAATGAAGCTTAGCAGAATTAAAAGACAGGATGCTCCAGAAAACTTATACTGATGTTTAGAAAGTTTGTTAATATCAACTAATAATGACATCAATTTAATTAAATTAATTAAATTATTAACATTAAATTATTAAAAAGTATGCACAAGGAAAAGCATTTACAACTAACAATTTTATTAATGCTTAAAACACTCAAACGCAAAGCCATATACATAATTTTAAAATTGAAAAGAAACCATATTTTAAACATTCACTGAACAAGCTTTTTAAAATTGGCTACTGCCCTCACCACACTAACGAATACATTTTTCTCTTGTTTTCCTTTTATAAAAGTTTTCTCGTCATCTAAATATGATAGGAAAATGGGAATACATCCTTTCAAAACACTCCCTGCCTCCACCTCATGGTCAAATACTTGGTAGTATTCATTTGTAGAAAATATTACATTGAACTATGTATGAAATAGTCAATATTTGAAATTTTTTGGCCAAAGAAGGTTGAAAGTCTAGTGAGAGTATGGTAGATATTATTTTAGCATTTGAGACTAGAAAACAAGATTATCACTTTTTAAGAGTGAAAATTATCAATATAATGTATACCATTTATTGAATATACCATATTTAGACATTTTGACACAATTTATCTCACTTCATTTCCACCCTTATCCTAACATTATTGACCCTATTTTACTGATAAAAGATCTTATTTTTCAGATTTTAAGTAATTTGACCAAGATTACAAATCCATGAAATGTCCAAGATGCCATGCTCCTTTTCTGTTGTGATATAGATAACTTTTCTATATTTCTCCTGTGAAATAAAAGCCATGTGTTCATAGTGATGATACTGTGCTTGATTATATAAATTAACAAAGAAGGATATCCTCCCTGGAACATGAAAGTCACCAACACTCTCCCTCTATCATCTAAAAAGCCAGAACTTGCTGCTTGGAGAGCCATTCGTTGATATGTATCAAGTGCTTCTTCCCTTCCATTTAAGGTACAGGAAGAAAATGGTTGGAATTAGCAAGTCTTGAAGACTAGGATGTTGGTAAAACCAAAGAAAGGACTGATAAAGGGGCATTTCATTATTCTCCAGAGAGAGTTGGGGCATCTTTGGAAGGGATGAATAGCAGAGACTGTCAGAAATGAGGGGAGGAGAGTTGCTTAAAGGTGAGAATCCTAAAAGAATAGAGGAAGGACACTGGAGGTGAGATAGCATTCTTAATGTGCACCTTCTTAGGTTTGGAAAGTATTTAGGGCACTCCCTAAAGGCCTAGACATTTGTAGGGCATTCTATGGTAGAGTAGAACTTTGGGACACAAAGCCAGTGAAAGCTTAAATTAGTACTTAAATTTTATCTGGATCCTTTGTCATTCCAATTCAGAGTAAATGGCTGAGTTAGTATACTGAACACTAACGTAATTAACTCTACTTGATGCCAATTTGATAGGCAGTTGACTGCATCTGTTTTGTAGATTTCTTGGAAGCAAAGAGGATCTATTATTGGATAATGTTTAGTTGAAGTATGAGAAGGAATACTCCCTTAGACTTCACCCACTGAGAGAACAGGTAGAGCAAAATGAAACTATGTAGAAAGGGGTGTTTATATTAGGTTAATTGTTTATAGCTATTCTAGTTTCTTTTTCACCCATCTCACTATATTTTAGGGGTCTCTCTACTTTTTTCTTTCTCTAGATCTTAAGGAAACGTATGCTGGGCATTGAACTTTCCTAATTTGTCACTATTTTATCTGATATTTAAAAAGTGTCAAAACATGGTAGGTGTTCAAGAAATATTTGTTGAATGAATCACTGACTAATATTAATGTTTTCTAAAGATTCAGGAAAGCAGCATCAGGTAATTTATTCAACCCTTGTAAAAAATAATCAAATGCATGAGCTTTCCTTGTGAGTACAACAAAATTCCACGCTGTTGGAGGAGGGAATCCTGACTGGTCTCTTTCGAAGCTTCCATAATATTAAGCGTATCAGTGGATATAGACTGAGTTAAATAAATAATGGTGAAAGAAAACAATGAGTTAATCAAGTAAACTATATAAATAAAATCAAGGAAATAAATCATTTTTTTCTGAATGTCTAAAACCTGTATTTTTTTAGGCTAATATATCATGGAGCTGGCAATCCACTTTACTGAATGATTCTTAGGGTACTCAATGAAGGCAGCAATTATTACAAGGTAAACTTAAGGGTAGAACTTAATACAAATCTGCAGAAAAGACTAAGATTTATGGTTAAGAGAATAATTTATAGTGGTGTCTTTGAGCTCCGATTAAGTATTTAAAAAATCACTTAGAGGAAAAAAAATGGCTAATCTAAGCAAAATAAATTTTCTGCTGGATGTGTAGGCAAAAATACAGATGAGTTTTTAAGAAAGGACATCAATAAATTTTGAGTTGGATCAGCAGCAGTTGAACGTACTTAAAGACTTGTGTATATATTCATCACACGTGCAGCCTCCAAATTTACATTTAACTGGTAGTACAGTTATAATTCAAATCAGCAAAAACCATGAAATCCAAATGCAAAGATAAACCATAATTTACACCATTGAGTTTTCACATCCCTTTCCTGGCTTCATCTGAAATTCCTCTTAAGAATCTTAAGTCAGAACTCTGTCTGGAAGAAGGAATCCTGAGGAAATCTGAGATCCTTTGTTACCACTTAGGCAAAGGAGATTCCACAAGACCTCAGAAGTGTGGAATAATTCTTCCTAGCATCATAAAATGCAGAGCTGTATACTCAGAAGGGGGAAAAGAATTCAATTGTATCATACAACTATAGTATATTTACCCAAAATGGAAGCTATTTTTAGCATAGCTTGCTCACTGTAGATGTTATTTCCTTTAGCAATGTATTTAGCAATGCATTTGTGGTTATTATAAATAAGTAGAACTCTATGTACAACCACCACAGTAAAACCCTTTGAAAAAATGGCTAACCTATTTTTTAGGATAGAAATCTTTATGAATTTCTTTAATAAAATATCATTATTCCAGTAAGATAAGGGCTTAAGAAATCATAGATGCCCTTCCCCCCAACTTAATCATATTAGCAATCTTAAGTAAAACCTTCTAAATGCTTTCTGAAGTTATTGATTCTCCTTGTAGAAATCTATCTGAACTATATCATAGAGTCATTAGCAGGTAATGCTATGCTGTACAAATTATTTACTGACAGAATTTACTGGTGAGGTAAGAGAATCAGGACACATTAGCCATTTGCTCAACTAATTGTTGCTACTGTGTGCATTTTAGTGCGTGCAATCTCTGCAAAACAGTTTTTAATGAGGCCATTAGTCTTTTTCTTATATTATTCCCCTAATTCCCTTCTATATTCTTTAAAACCCTAATCAGCAAAATCATTCACAGTACCACTTCTAAAAGTGAAACAGCTGCAATGTGGTTATCAATGGACTTAAGAACTGTACCTTTAATATGTGTATACTGTACATCTCAAAGGGAGTCAACTCCACATATTTGCTCAGTAAAGAATAATAATGATCTTAATAAGGAATTATGCATATTTGATGAGTTTTAATGTAAAGCATATTTCCTAATACAGAAAAATACCAAAAGTAATTTTTCAATTCGAGTAATTATCTGCCCTAAAATTTGTTAAGAGCAGAAACTTCTAAATGAATAGCAATGAATTATACATCAATGATTGTTTTTTTCTGGAAAATCCCACACATCCAAAAGAGTTAATATTGAAAAAAAAAATGGACATGGAAATTAACTGTGGTACAGACATTAAAAGTACACAAATGCTGGCCAAAAACCTAAGCACTCAATGAAAAAGGATAACTGTAATTCAACAAATTTAAATTCTAGGCCCAAGGGTAACAAAAATATAGATCCTAGTAAAATGGTTCTAACTCAGATTTTCAGAGGAATCATTGTTTCTGTGGAATGCCTACAAATAGTTCCTAATGATATTATCAACAAAATAATAAAAGCCTGGAGCCAAGGTAAAACTCATATCAATACTTTATATTTTAAATAACACAGCATACTTAATCTTAGGCATTATGCTTTCATTTCAACAATGTTAAAAGTCCAATGTGTTAAAACATTCCAATGGGAAAAATTTGTATTAATTTTTAAGTGTTCACTAGATGTGTTGATTGTAAATTCCTTTTCTATACACTGAATTTTTTTTTTTTTAGATGGAGTTTTGCTATTATTGTTGCCCTGGCTGGAGTGCAATGGCACCATCTCAGCTCACTGCAACCTCTGATTCCTGGGTTCAAGCGATTCTCCTGCCTCAGCCTCTCAAGTAGCTGGGATTACAGGCATGTGCCACCATGCTGGCTATTTTTTTTTTTTTTTTAATTTAGTAGAGACAGAGTTTCATCATGTTAGTCAGGCTGATCTCAAACGCCTGACCTAGGTGATCCACCCGCCTTCGCCTCCCAAAGTACTGGGTTTACAGGTGTGCACCACCATGCTCAGCTATACACTGAAATTTTAAGTGAAGTCAAGCTAAATATATCTATAAACTCAAATACTGTGAGTGTGTGTGTATGTATGCATGTTCATTAGAATAAAACCTGAACATAATTGTATTCTGTAAAAATTGCTCCCCAAATTAGTAAACAATGACTGAATTCTAAATCTCTAAAATCTGTATCTCTTTTTCTGAACTTTAGAATTTCATGCTCTTCATCCAGATACCTCACACTTTAACTTAACATGTAAATGGCCTCCCAGCTGAACTCAGTTTTTCTACTCAACTCTCTCCCTGTCCCACACACAATTTTTCACATAGGTGTTAGAATGGATCATAATTTATATATTTACTCATACAACACTTTTGTCACAATTTGTGAAATAAAACCTACATTCTCTACCTTATTCTACAAGACCACACTGGATTTGTTCATGGATGTTATTCAGTCTCATTTCTTGTACCTTTTTCATAAACTATTTTGTATATCAGTCTCTTTGCAGGTGCCCTTCCTTCTTGCCTGGAATGCCAGGACCTATTCTGATATTCGAATGATAAACATGTGTGCATTTTCAAGGTACATGAAGGTCACATTTCTGAAGTGTCTTGCCTGATACTCCACTCTGAGGTATTGTTTCTTACATTATATTGATTTAAATATTTAATTCCCCTATATTTAACTCCCATATTATCAGCTACTTCATGCAGGAGACATTTTCTAGCTAATTATTGTATCAATGTTATCTGTTATAGTTCCAGGTGTATGATAACTACAGAACAAATATTTCATAAAGTGTACTTACTTGGTATTTTGTAATCTCATTAACATACTCTCTACACTAAGGCCTATAGGAACAACTCTTGAATATTTTTTTCCAGGAAAGGTCATAGTAGCTAATTCTTTTAGTTGATCACCTTCTGTTTTTTAAATGATTACTTTAGATATTGATAAACTAAGACAATTAACACATTACATTTTCTGGCTGCAGAAATAGCTTCAGGAATGGACCTTGACCAAATGCAGGTAAAGAAGCATATAAAGATTTTGGGAGGTTCCCCTGCTCTCATGAAAGAGCTTCAGAATTACACTTTCATCTGGATAATTTCATATAGGGACACTTTAAACTTACCTATTCCATTACGTCTAGGATTTCTTTGACTGAAGCTTCTATCAGCTAGAGATACAGTTGGTTGAGCCTATAATATTAAAAACAATTTCAAAATCATAGGTCTTGTTTAACATTTTATAATCAATGTAAAGTTTTAACTGCAGTTTTCTACTTGTTTATTACAACATCCTTTTCCAAATCTGTCCCTTTTTCTTCCCACAAAGTAGCTGTCTTTCTGCTCCATCTTAATTGCCCTATACTTCATTTTCCTTTAGCTGCTTTCATTATCATATGGAAGAGTTCCAGTTCCAAGGTAAGTGACAGTAATAAAAAAGATTTGTCTCAATTAGATTTCCTCTATTGCAATTGGTTAAATTCTGAGTATTTCACAAAAATGTTATAAATCATCAAAAGAATGTAAACTCTTTTTACTGTCTTTCTTCCTATTTTGTTTGCTACTCCACAAGGTGTTTTAAGCTTGCCAAAATTTCTCAGAATGAACTTTTACATCTTTCAATTAAATTAAATAACCACTTAATTTTTCTCTACCTATGTCAGCACTAATGTAATCTTTTATTCAATTAAATCAATACATAAGGTTTTATTATATTTTATATTCCCTAGTAAACAGATGTAATGCCAGTTTATTATGAGCTTAGAGTTAAAGTTAACATCCAGGCTGAGAGTGAACGCCTGGAATCCCAGTACTCTGGGATGCTAAGGCAGGAGGATCATGAGGTCAATAGGTCAAGATCAGCCTGACCAACATGGTGAAACCCCGTCTCTATTAAAAATACAAAAATGAACCAGGAGTGGTGGTGGGCGCCTGTAATTCCAGCTGCTCAGGTGGCTGAGGCAGGAGAATCACTTGAACCTGGGAGGCAGAGGTTGCAGTGAGGCAAGATTATGCCTCTATACTCCAGCCTGGTGACAGAGAAAGACTCTGTCTCAAAAAAAAAAAAAAAAAAAAAAAAAAAAAATTAACATCCAGAAGAGAAGAGAAAAAATAAGTTGTATGAAATTGAATTAGAAACCCGATGGAATTTTGCCTGATTACTATCTTTATTCTGAAATTTCTCTCTAATGACAGTCAGTAAAACAAATCTGTATTTTAAGCTACCTAGACTTTGTTTTCCTCAGCAGTAAAAATAGTTTAAATAATCACAACATTTTATATATACACACATATCTATAATATCTATATATCTATATATGACAGAATATTAATATGGAAATATTTTATTACTGATGTGATATATATAAATCAGGGATATGTATAGTTGTATGTCTTATTAATAATTATAGTAATATAATTATATCATTACATAATATATAACATTTTATATGTTATTATAATATTATATTATTATATTATGATAAAACAATTATTATATTATGATAAAACATAAAGTATATATAAATATATTACAAATATAAACATAATTTATGTATTATATATACAGTATATTATGTAAAATGTTATATATTATATACTATAATATATAGTAATATATTAATTATTACTAAGACATATATAAATCATATAAACCCTAACCCTATATATATATATATATATATATATTCCCTGAGATATATATGTCTTATTAGTAATATAATATGTCTTTCTATTCATTTTCTATCACTATTTGTTTTAGGAAAGGAAAATACAATAATAATACTGAAGATGTAATTTTTTTAAAAAGATTAATTCTTTTTCATGGCAGAATAATACTCTTATGGCTATGTCTCATTTTGTTTATTCATCACTCAGTAAAAAGACATTGGGTTTGTTTCTACTTCTTTGCTATTGTAACTAATATTATTATGAATATTTGTGTGCCTTTTTTTGTGTGACTGCCTGTTTTCAATTCTCTTAGGTATATATTTAGTATATATACCAGGATTGCAGGGTTATATGATAAATGTATCTTTTTTTTTTTTTTTTTTTTTAGAGACCCTTCCCAAAGCAAATGAGAGCGAGGAGTTGTTAAGCCGAGTCCAGGTTTATTGGGATCTGCGGGCAACCCAGGCGGGAGGGGAGCTGAGCTGCACCCAGCAGCTGCCGGAGAGGGTTTTTATAGGGGCGGCGGCCTGTTTAGGCGTGGTGTTGCGGAGTGATTGGTGGAAGGGAGAGCAGAGGAGGGTTTTCTGCGTGCCAGAAGGGGATTGGTCACCTCTTGGCGGGCTTAGGTTTGAATTTTATTGGCTGTCTTGTTTCTAGGCAGACTACTGCAACTGCCAAGGGGTGGGGGATGGGGGTTGGCTTTAGGTTTGGCGGGTTAAGGCTGAGCAGTGATTGGTCGCCCTGCGCTACCAGGCAGAATAGGGTCTGCAGGCGGACTCCAGGAAGTGAGGGACAAAATGGAGGACTGTGGGTTTTTCTACCAAACATTCCCGACTCCTTAGTATATATACCAGGATTGCAGGGTTATATGATAAATGTATGTTTTACTTTTTATTAAAATGCTAGATTATGTACAACAGTAGCTGCACCATTTCATATTCCCATCAGGAATGTATGAAACATCCAATTTCTCCACATCTTCTACAATACTTGTTATTTTTCATTGTTTAATTACAGTCATCCTAGTTGGAAAGAAGCATACTATAACATGAATACAGTTTGACAACATTATGCTAAGTGAAAAAAGCCAGACAAAAATGATCACATGTTTTATGATTTCACTTGTATGAAATATACAGAATATGTAAATCTAAAAAGACAAGAAGTAGCTTAGTAGTTTTCAGAGATTGGAGAGAGAGTAGAATTGAAAGGGACTGCTAATGAGTATGGGGGTTTTAGGGAGTAAATAAAAGTATTCTGGAATTGAATGGTAGTGATAGTTACCCAACATTGTGATGCTACTAAAAACTACTAAATTGTCACCTTTAAATCAGTAGCTTTAGGTATATAAAATTTTATATTACTTGAATTATAGCTCAATAAAAAAATAAAAATAATAAAGTATACATGGTGGGAAAAAAAGACTCCTTTCTCACTCCTAGTGTTTTATGTAAAGAACGAAGAAAGGGACAAGAAGAAAAGATAGCAAGATTTGTATCATGCCCACAATATTTTTGAATTTCAGAAGCCCATCACTGAGAAGTTTTTGTTCTGCTCTGATGCAAGCTAAGCAGAATTGGTGGCTCTTCATTAGCAGGGAGTGGATCCAGAGCAGGTGCAGCCATAAATAGCAGATCAGATGGAGGTAGAGCCTGCTTGGTCATTTGACCTAGACTTAATTTCCAAATATGACATCATGTAGAGAGAAGGCCTCCATAGGCCTACATACAGCAACTCTTCCTGTGGGCGTTCAACTCTATAGAGTGTCTCTGAGTGACAGAGACTCACTCAGGCTGGATGAAGGACACAATCAGATGCAGGTGTTGATAGTGACATCAAGGTATAAAGGGAGAACTAGGTTGGTCAGAGTCCCCAACCAAGCCTGGAGAGAGACCTAATCATGTAATGCACAATCTCAATCTCTATGCCAAATTTACCCACTAACGTGAAAGTTAAATGTTTTAATAGTGTAAAAATTAATAGTGTGAATGCCATCAGAATGAACCAGTTGGGCAAGGAAAGTTGTCATGACTAATTACTAAAGAACAGCCACAGTAACAAGAAGACACTCACAGATAGAAAAGCAAAACATTTGGACCAAAAAAAAAAAAAATCTGTTTTTATTTAAATGTTTCATTTAAGCATTTTCAGTATGGAGCAATATTATGAATTTAGACTCTTATCTTTCTCCATCTCTCAACCTCATCAGTAGGCAATGGATTTGGGGATTGAGAAGGGAGATTGGCATGCTCCATTACCCACTTAAATATAAACAAGGGGAAGAGCAGGGAATGTGGAAGAGATTTGAAAGTCTGGAAATATTTTCAAAAGGGAGTTGGTAACTTTAACTGATTGCCCATTTATGCTTTTGGATCAAACTTGTACTCCTCTGGCATATGCCCTGTGTTGGAGCTGATTGCATATATCTCTGTCTAATTCCCTGTTCAGTCAAGTCACATAGTTTGAAATCAGTCATGGTGGGAATACCTCTACCACAGAAATCTGTAGCCCATCAGATGCTTTTCTTTCTGGAGATCATTTTACCACTGTGCCAGTCTTTGGAGGCTGAGAAAAGGATAGTTACATCCTTTCATGAACAAAGATACTGTCTTGGGTAAGAGAAAGGGTTTGTATCAAACATCTTAAAATCCAAGCAATTATCCAAAACATAGTTAAGGTTTTGGGATAAGCGATTAGCCTGAAATTATCTTACTGAAAAGTCTTAGTTTTGCTTTCTCCTGACTTTCTCAGCACATGAGGAAAATTAGAGCAATCTTCTCAAATAAGTGGTATTTTTACTGTCCATCTGAGTTCATGTCGAGTGATACTTTTTTCAGTAATATGCCAAAGAAATAAATGCCAAGGTCAAGAAATATAATAAAATATGGAAATGACAACTATTACTAGCAAAGACAAATAGAAAATGTTGTTTTCTACTTTTTGAGCCAATAGAAGGATGTTAAGTATCCTAGAATCAGGAATACTGAGGTAACCATAAACAAGTGATGGCCCTGATACTAGTTTATCTGTGTAAAGAAGGGTTTTGTCATTTAAGCACAACAGGTAACATCCAAATATTTTTTCTCTGCAGAATGAATCTACATGTTTTATCACAAACTAAAGGTAATAAAAATATATTGTAATATTTTTCTTTTCATACACTAGTAATCACACTCCCATATTCATATTTGTCTCCCCTGTTAACACTTGATAAATCAGATAAGTTAAAATTATTTACTATTACTTTACTTTAAATCTTATATATAGACATATTAGTTTCTGTTGATGAAGTTAATACATGATTATTATCAAATTGTTTTATTTTAATGTGTATGACATCAAAATGGAATATTCGTTATAATTTCATCAAAAAATTGAAGGTGGTTGTTTCTCTGTAAAAAGTCAAAAGTGGGCTGGATGCAGTGGCTCACACCTGTAGTCCAGTGTGACAGTTTGGGAGACCAAAGTGGGGTATCACTTGAGATCAGGTGTTCAAGACTAGCCTGGCGAATATGGTGAAACCCCATCTCTACTAAAAATACAAAAAATTAGCTGGGCGTGGTTGCGGGCAACTGTAATCTCAGCTATTCGACAGGCTGAGGCCGGAGAATTCCTTGAACCCAGGAGGTGGAGGTTGCAGTGAGCCAAGATTACGCCATTGCACTCTAGCCTGGTTGACAAAGTGAGACTCTGTCTCAAAAGAACAACAACAACAACAAAAGTAAAAAATTATCCAGTGGAGTTGCATAAAGTTATTGATTGTTTAAGCACTTATCTTTAATATTAGGTAATAAACTAAACATTAAAACTTGGGATATATGGTACAGAATAATTCTAGACAAGTCAGCTAGGAGGAGAAAGAACAACAATAAGTTGTCCATGTATATGTTGGACTACCTAGATATTGCATTTTACAGAAATCATGTGATACTTAGTATCATATAAAAATTGTAATTGACACATTTAATGTGTCTGTTTTTATAGACAGCCTTTTATTTTCGGTCTTCTGAATTATTTTTTGAAATGTTATATTGTATACCAATTAAACACCCCTCAAAAAATGACAAAATTCTAAATTACGAGTAATAGCAAAGATTTTCTTTCATGTATACCTAAAATATCTGACTTCAAAAAATATTAATTATTTCTTTAATTTCCTGTTTAGATTTCTGACATTGTAATGAGCTAAATTTTCTTCTCTCCTTATTCCATAAAACAGCATCCTTTTTGAAAATATGAGTATTTATTACACTAAATATTAATTTACTCATTTTCTTCTTGCCTCTCGAAAGAATTATTTGCTTTGCTTTTTCCAGCACTTTATTTTACGGAACACACTGAATTATATTACCTCTTTACTTTGTATTTTCTGGCTTATCATTTTGTATAGCAGCAAACTTCCGCAAAGTACTGCTATGCTTCTGCCTAGGGGTCACCAAATTACGAAGTGGAGAAAATTACATTTGAAATTAAATCCTGTAGCGCTACTTGAGTCATCTTTTCAGAAATGTTTTAATCACTTTATTTCTATTTTCATATATTACCGACCTACACAAATAATCAAATATGTAAAATAATATGATTGCTTTTTTATATGAATAATTTTCCACATTGTAATGTTTGAGATATTCAACTGAAAAACATCACCATTTGCAAACTTGATTATAATTAACTAAAAACAAAAATAAGACTAGAAGAATTTAATGGTCAGATAATATAGAGGGTCTTTTTGATTGATTTTTTCGTTAACCAAAAATCTTTCTGCAACTCATAATACAAGACAAAATTTTTAACATAAAAAGCAAAAGAAACTTCAGAAACATCAGTTTTGGAAATATGATCTGGTGAATAAATTACAATATAGAATTAATTCATAGAAGTGGAGTTATACGTAATTGTATTCATTCACTTGTTCAAAAAAGTTCTATTGTTATGAATACTATAGAGTATATGTTCTCCTCCAAAAACATTAATCTTAGAAATATAAACAGGTAACATGCTTTAAAAGACATTAGCACCAAATAGTTTTATGGATGACATCTATCTTACCTTTTTTGGGAAACAAATAATCTTGATTTTATTTATATTATTTAAAATTAAAGATGAGACTTTAGACAAGATAATATCCCATCCGACAATAATCTGTTGTTTTGTTTTTCAGTTCTATTTGGGGATATTTTGTTACAGGTTTCAAATGCTTAATAGAATAAGAAATCTAACCTAAAATCTAGATTTTATTATTTAATGTTATAGAGTTTTAAAACTTTCTCATTGTTTTTCTTTTTATCCTTTTTATATAGTGTTGCATAATATTTTGTATAATGCTGTGAAATATGCAAATTTTAAATGAATTTTTTTCACAAATTTATCAGTTGCATTATTTTAATATGTACTTTTTACCAAGATATTGAATATTTCCAAAACTCCAGAAAAATTTCCATGACTTTTCCCAGTCAATACCTGCCACATTTACCACTACAGAGAGAGCCAGCATTGTAATCAATTTTACTGTGTATTAATTTTGACTGCTCCAGTACCTCATATAAGTGAACTTCATGAGCATGTATTCTATGTGTGCTTGACTTCACTCATCATTCGTTGTGGTTTAACCATGTTACATGTATCAATAGTGTCTTTCATTTCTTTTTTGAATATCACTGAGTAATGTTCCATTATAATAATGATCAATTTTTCTGTTGATGGACTTTTTTTCCCCAATTTTGGCATGAATTAAGCTATTCTGACTTTATTGTTTAAATGGTGTAATGTAGATATGTTTTATTCTCTCTTAGATAAATACCTAGAAGTAAATATGCTGGATTGCAAAGTGGGTGTGGGTTTGTTTTAAGAGGAATTGTAATGATAAAGTACAATTAAAAAAAAAATACCTTCCTGACAGAGGTATTGCTCTAAAATTTCTTTTCTACATGAAAAAAAAGGAGGCATTGTCAGACTGATTTCCATGGTAATTGTATAGTTACACATGCACACTGTCAAAATATGAAAGTTCCAGTTGTTTTACATTATCTATCATCTATTTATCTATCTAGCTGTCTATCTATCTATCTATCTATCTATCTATCTATCTATCTATCTATCTATCTATCATCTATCTATCTACCTATCATCTATCTGTCACCTATTTGTGAATCAATCATCTGGGTTTTTTGCTGTCATTCTTTATAATTTTAGTTATTCTAGTTTACATGTAGTAAAATTTCATTATGGTTTTAATTTTTACTTTCCCTAATGACTAAAACATTGATGAGTACTTTTTAATTTGTTTTCTGGCCATTTCTTCAGCCACCTTTTAAACTCTGCATTCAAGTCTATTGTTTGATTTTTTTTTTTTTTTTTTTTTTTTTTTTGAGATGGAGTTTCGCTCTTGTTACCCAGGCTAGAGTGCAATGGCATGATCTCGGCTCACCGCGACCTCCGCCTCCTGGGTTCAGGCAATTCTCCTGCCTCAGCCTCCTGAGTAGCTGGGATTACAGGCATGCGCCACCATGCCCAGTTGATTTTTTGTATTTTTAGTAGAGACGGGGTTTCACCATGTTGACCAGGATGGTCTCGATCTCTTGACCTCATGATCCACCCGCCTCGGTCTCCCAAAGTGCTGGGATTACAGGCGTGAGCCACCACGCCCAGTCTTTTGTCTGATTTTTAAAGTTGATTAATAGGCTTGACATTTGTTCTACTTATTTTCTTTCAAGCTGTATACTGTTAACATCTCACATTATAATTTTGAACTTGTCGGTAATTCTCTTCAGTTTGAATTACTTATGCTTAATGTATTCTGAAGCTCTGTTATTAGGTGTGTACAAATTTAAAATTACCATGTCTTACATGGACACATGTTTATTGCAGCACAATTCGCAACTGCAAAGATATGGAACCAACCTAAGTGCTCATGGACTAAAGAGTGAATAAAGAAAATGTGGTGTATACGCACCATGGAACACTACTCAGGCATAAAAATAAATGAAATAATGCCTTTTGTAGCAACTTTGGTGGAGCTGGAGGCCATTATCCTAAGTAAAGTAACTCAGGAATGGAAAATCAAATACCATATGTTCTCACTTATAAGTGGGAGCTAAGCTATGAGGACACAAAGACATACAGACTGATATAACCAACTTTGAGGATTTGGGAGGGAGAGGTTGGGAAGAGGGTAAAAGATAAGATACTACATATTGGGTACAATGTATACTCCTCAGGTCACAGGTGCAATAAAATCTCAGAATTCACTACTAAAGAACTCATTCATGTGACCAGAATAAACCTACAACACCAAAACTATTAAAATAACAAGAAAGAAGATAATTTAAAAAATTAAACTACTATGTCTTCTTGATGGATCCACATTTTATCATTATAAAATGTCTGTCTTTATCCCTGGGAATACTCACTGTTCTACATTTTAAGTGTTATTTACATAGAGATTCTAGATGTCTTCTAATTAGTATTATCAATTCTTACTATTAATATTCTCTTTTTTAAAAAAAATTTATTCCTTTTTCTTTTGTTTTGAGTCAGGGTCTCACTCTTTCACCCAGGCTGGAGTGCAGTGGTGTGATCTCGGCCCACTGCAGTCTCTTCACCCCAACGCCAGGCTCAAGTGATCCTCCCACCTCAGTCTCCCAAGTAGCAGGGACTACAGGCACACACCACCATGACACAGCTAATTTTTTGTGTTTTTCATAGAGATGGACTCTTGCCACGTTTCTCAGGCTGGGAAACTACTTCAGGCAAGCAATCCACTCACCTAATCCTCCCAAAGTGCTGGAATTTCAGGCGTGAGCCACTGCACTCAGTCAATCCTTTTATTTTTAACACATTTTTGTCCGTATATTTAATGTATCTTTATTTTAAACAGAATGTATTGGATCTTCTTTGATCATTTGGACAATATCCATCTTTTAATTGGAAGGCTTATTCCATTTACATTTAATTCAATTTTTCATATGACTAGGTAAAAGTCAAACTATTTTTATTCTATTTGTCTTTTCTGATCTTCATTATTTTATTCTGTTTCCCAAATGAAAGTTCAAGAAGATATTCTGAACAATTTGAGAAGACTGTGGGGCTCAGTTTCCCTCCCTTTCTCATGGATCAGTCATGCTCAGCCTGTTGTGTGTGTGCAAATATAGCTATTTTTGTCACATGTAAAATGACTTTTTGGTTTCCTTATTAAGTTTTGGATATTTAATGTAGTTACTTAATTTTTAATTAATTAGAATTAAAATTGTTTTGTTTTTGTTTATTCCTAGTTTTATTGTATTATGCTCAGAGAAAAATACATATCAAATATATTTTTATTAATATTTCAGAAAAATACTTTTTTCTGATTATAGGGTAAGATAGAATTTACAGATATAAATATGAATGGAAAATAAGTTTTTGTCTACTAGAGTTATTGCCTTGATAATTGTTTTGCTTTGCTATTTGATACACTTTGGGTATATAATATTTCATGCAATTTTGCTTTTCATAAAAATCATAAACTAACTGTGTATATTGCATTATTTATTACTTTCTGCTATATTTTCTGATGGTAAATAGTAAATTTTAATGTATAATGTAGTGCTAGAAAATTTTGTAGATAACTTGTTTGTTTAATATATGTTAATTGCTGTAATGTGTACGTTGTGTGTTAGATTACCTCATTTAATTTATTGAAGGGCACAATAAGGCTGGTAGTATAATATTTACTTTTTGTAGATGAAAAAACTGTTGCTAAGAGAAGTTAATAATTGAGTATGGATAACATTATTATTAGTGCCAGAGCTGAAGTCTAAACTACTTATCTACTATGACAAGGTTTTAAAATTGAGCTGATTTTTTTAAATCATTCTAAGATATCTCTTTTGCCCCCTTTTCCCTTACATTTTACTTTATATAATATTAAGTCAATATTGCTCTCTGACTCATTTTATGTTTGAATTTAAGTGATCTCCATGCCCATATTTTCATTTCGAGAGTCTTCTATGGGAGGGGGTTCAGATGTGGTATTTAACAGTAGTTAATTTGGACATTTGGATGGGAGCATGTAGCATATTTACATATGTATTGTATAAAGCAATATTCTGGTGCGTAATACTTCTATCTTATTTGTTTTACATTGAGCTAGTTAAATTCACATATAAGCCCAATATACAAAACATAATTTGCTATGAAATATATTTAAAATAATAACTGTATTATTATATCATTTTTCAAAATAAGAATTTAAGCAGATCATATTTTGTGAAATGTATTACTTACAGTCAGGTATGACTTACAGTGCAATCAGAGCCATAGCTTGGTTTCTTTATTAAGAGTATAGAAGTCACAATCGGCTCATAACTGTAAATCACTATAATATTCCTCCATGAAGTGCTATTTCCACAGATTAGTGCTTTAGATTTTTTTCCCTTTATAATGAAATTTTCTATATCCATAACTAGCAGTTATGTATTCAGTTAGAGAAAAACTGATGAAACTGCACTCTCAAGAAGTATCAGTTTTTTTTAACTAAACAATGTTTACATATTTATGTTAAAAAATCAGGCTTAATGGAACAAGACATTAAGTATATGGTAGTGACTGACATGGATTATCAACCCATCTCACTCTTTTCAGACTTGTCTTTTATTTTAATTACTACCTTCAAGTTTGATAGCATCATTTACAAATTGGAATTATTAGCAGTGTTTAAAATATTAAGGCATAGAAAAGGAGGAATAAGCCAGGTGCAGTGACTCATGCCTATAATCCCAGAATTTTGGGAGGCCAAGGCGGGAGGATCACTCGAGGTCAGGAGTTCCAGACCAACCTGGTCAACAGGTTGACACCTCGTCTCCACTAAAAACTACAAAAATTAGCAGAGCATGGTGGTGCATGCCTGTAATCCCAGCTATTCAGGAGGCTGAGACATGAGAATCAATTGAACCTGGGGGGCTGAGGTTGCAGTGAACCATGATGGCTCCATGCACTCCAGCTTGGGCAACAGAGTGACACAGAAAGAAGAAAAGAAAGAAAAAAGAAAAGAAAAGAGAACTATCCTAAAGATTTCTGGAGGGTAATGTTAATAAATCTCTGCCCTTCTTCCCAGTAGATGAAAAGAAAAATATCTCCACAAATCCTAATATTAAAGGTAAACATCACCAATGTTACTGTACGCATTTCTACAAATCTCTTCTCCACTCTCTGCCTTCTCCTTTCCTCCCTCTCTCTGTCTCTCTTAATATATGCCTCTACCAATACTATTTAGCAACAACGTTTTTCATATTGACTAAAAGAATGGAGATACATATATATAGATTTTAAAATGCATTTAAAGTAAGAATGCAAAATAATATTAAACCAATCCTTATATGGGCTGCTTCTATTTTTAATTATTAGACAATAGTCCAAGGACAACCTTCGATGTACTTCAGGGCAAATTTGTTCAATGACCAACTTCAGAAGAAGTTTTAAGAATTGGAACACTCAGACAAAATAAAGTTGATGTAATTGTTTTTATATTCATAAAAATGCATATATTTTAATACCCTTGAAATCAATGCTTATTTTATTTTATCACTGTCAAAAACTATTCAGTTTCAGTGGTAATTAAAGACACAAACAAAAATAAAGACACCAATAGATATTTACTTTTCTATATTTTCAAATATTGATTGGCCATCAATGTCCTCTAATGGGTTGCCTTATAGATTATATTAGAGTTACTTAAGAGATATCTTTTAAATGGACATAGGTTGTTTCTAAATCTCTGTTATTATAATTTGATGGCAATTACCACTGTATTAAAGATTTTATGTAATTCTCAGTTTTTCCATGAAAATAAATTTCTAAAGGAAATGTTGTTGGTCAAATGGTATATACTTTTTAAATGCTTCTGATATAATTAAATATATACACCTATACATGCACAGACACATGCACAATACATATATTGCTGTGTTCATATTGTTTATATTCCAGAAAAATCTCATTAATTTACACAGTCATTAGCAGAATATATCACTTTTACCCATATTCTTATAAAATACTCCTCATCCTAAAATGACCACTACTTATAATTTTCTGAAACACAGAAAAATATGATTATTACATGAGTTTTTAAAGTTTATTATTTATAACATAAATTTGATATAGCTTAATTGCAATTTAAACATTTATATTCATTTTTATTTTGAATTTAAAATATGTTAGATTAGAAAGATGTTTTAAAAATTTTAGTTATATTTTGATTTTGTCTACTTTATTATGTTTAGTGACTAATATTTTACCTGTATATAATTTGAGACTGAATAAATCTTTTTCACTGTAGATTCAATACATCTTCTTCACTGTAGATTCAATACATCTTCAATAAAACATCACCATTTCTTTCATGTAATGCTATTACATTCTATTATTTGTTCTATATTGATATTAAAATTGCTCTTTATTTATGCTTACATTTTTCCTGGTTTATTTTTGCCTACAGTGAGTGACTTGTTCTTGACAAACAGTACGTGAAAATATTTGCATAGACCTCTCAATGCTAAAAATCCCACTATTGTTTATTTCATCATATATTTGTTGACAATTATTTCTATAAGTTGACTTCTTTCTGTTTCTTGGCTTATTTTTTTTTCAACTTTTGCTACATATATTTTAAAGTTTTTCTTATTCTTTTCAGTGTAGAGCAGATTTTTATTTATAGTACAAATTATTTTATTTCAGTATTTTAAAATAAAATTTGTGTAATTGTTTATTTATTTATTTTAAATTTTATTTTTAAGACAGAGTCTCTATCACCCAGGCTGGTGTGCAGTGGCCTGATCATGGTTCATTGTATCCTTGACCTCCCAGGATCAAGCTACCCTGCACTCCAGCCTTTCACATGTCACCACACCAGCTAATTAAAAACAGTTTTTTTTTTTTTTTTTTTTTTTTTTTTGGTAGAGAAGAAGTCTCACTATGTTGCCCAGGCTGGTTACTACAATTTTTTAAAATTCTGATTTTTTTGTATTGATCACTTCTTGAGAGCTTGAACGTAACTTTTAAACAGGTCATTCTTAGTCCCCATTGAGGAAAGGCACACATGATTATTTTAAAGATGTTGAATATATATTTGCATTACATTCACACATAAATACATATTGCTTGGAATAGAGCTGTTGTATATCACTACTAATCTTCAACACTCTATGATTATTATTTCATGTTCGTTTGACATCTAATATTTACTAGGAGTAATCTATATTTAGAGTAATACATTTGCTTATCTATTTATTTATTGGAGACAGAGTCTCTCTGTAACCCAGGCTGGAGTGCAGTAGCATAATCTCAGTTCATTGCAACTTCCACCTCCCAGATTCTAGTGATTTTTGTGCTTCAGCCTCCCAAATAGCTGGAATTACAGGCATACACCACCACACCCAGCTAATTTTTGTACTTTTGGTAGAGATGGTGTTTCTCCATATTGGCCAGGCTGGTCTTGAAGTCTGGCCTCAAGTGATCTGCCTGCCTCAGCCTCCCAAACTGCTGGGTTTACAGCTATGAGCCATTGCATCCAGCCATATATTTGCTTTATAAGTTAGCTATTTTTGTTTTCTAACAGACTACATTAAATCAAATCAATTTAACAGGCCTATCTAACCAATGGTCACATTTCTTTATTTTTCCTGAAGATAAGGATAGCATACTTAATGATTTTTTTTTTATGTGTTAGGCACTAAGGATTTTCATCTATTAAAGTAGTAAATCTGCATACCAAATATTGAAGATAGGTAATTTTATTTTTATTTTTAAGTGAAAAAAATAGTGGCATGAAACACCTTAAGTCATTTGCATTGCAGTTTCACCTTATAAGTAGACACACCTGAGTATGAACCCAAGTACAACGTTCCTAGTGATGCTTTCATCTTACAATGAGCCGTGTATTTCTTCAGATCAGGTATATTAAGCCTATCATTATTTGATTACCATTTTTAAATTTTATTTATGTACACTCATATCTGTGGTTCAGTCTACTGACTTTATACTGATGGCATTAATCTTTTGGTTCTCTGTATCTGTACCGGGTAAAAAACTTTTTAAGCTTTTATTACTAGTTCAACCACTGGATGTGATAATCACTTCTCTTCATATCTTCTGGTGTTGCTTTAATTACTTGCACAGGTTTAACACTTTATATTGGTCATAACTAGCATTAGCTTTGTATTTTGTTCCATAATCTCACAGTCTTCTATCTATTGTTACATAAAATCCTTGTTATTTTGTAACATCCTGATGTAAAAAGAAGATCCTATAGAAAATTAAATTTGAGGAGAAAATATTATCTTTCAACAATCATTTTTCTTTTTTTTCTTGTATGTAATGTTCATTTTATTTTATGCTATAGAACATTATCAAGGATCACATTCTGTGCATAATTCTTTGGGTTTCATAATTGGTCACAGAATAATGAGGAAACCCTTTTAGTTTACCTTCATTGCTGACCTGGATATTGTTAAAGAACCTCCCATATATAACGTAAAGCTGAAGACTATAGATTTATGGTACTTCATAGTTTAGAATCAAAAGGAAAATCTTTAGGGTTATGGGTAATCCAAGGATGGGAACTTTGCTCTGATTAATTTTGTTTTATTTTGGACTTATTTATAATAGAAAAAAGTTTTCTCAGTTTTTTTCCTGCTTCTATATATAGAAATGGCTGCTAACTGACCATACATAATCATCTCCCAGTGAATACGTTTGCCAGATTGCATGACTCATCATTTTTCCAGCTAGGGAAAGGATATGTGTAAAGACAGAATGGTAAAAGGAGTCATTTCTAATTATGCAAAAGGCTCCTCGTTTAAGATGAACTGATTTTATTTGTGAAAAATCTGGTTAGAGAAAAGCACTTCACATACAATTTTGTGTGTTAATTATAGTTTACTGGTTACAGTAGATATCTCTGTTTCCTGTAAATTGGTAATAGTTAAGAATAATTAAATGGTATAGCCAGGCCTCATCTTGTCTTAAACATCTTTCAAAATAATAGCTGTTCTCTGTGATCTGGCCGTCATGGTTGGCATTCTGGTACCATTATGTGTGTGTGTGTGTGTGTGTGTGTGTGTGTGTGTGTGTGTTCACTTTCAGTTGTATTTAGTGTTAGGACAGAATTATTTATGATTCTCTCATATTTTCTTTTCTTTTTTTTTTTTTTTTTGGTTTGGGATATATTTACAAGCACAAAAACATGTAATGAGCAGTCATGGAAGCTACAGACAATGTTTTCCTCTGAGGCAAAATACAGGTTTGCTTGCATCCCATTACACAAGATTAGAATATTATGGGCTTTGTAGCACCAACCCTGTTTGTGTGTAGCATCTGCCTGAGCTTCTGCTTATCACTGTTAAGGAACTTGGGGTGCAAAGAGAACAGACATAATCATAGTGCTCACATGTCTTCCGCAATGAGTAACAAATTCCATTTTCTCTGATCTAAGAGTCTCATGTCTTATGCTAGCATAAATAGAAGTATGGAAAGGTGAATTTTTATTTTGTAATAACGTAAAATTTTAGACCCTTCACAGTTCTTGAAATATAAGATTCATTTGCAACTAGCTACTCTGCACCAGAAAGAGGAATCTCCAAAAAATAATTGTCACTGTTATTCTAATATGTGTGCTTACTACAAAAAAAAAAGATAATTCTAATAAAATAAAATAGAATATTTAAATTTCAGAATATTTTTGGACATGATAGGATATATTTTACAAAGTATTCTAACGACAGTAGAAAAGTTGGAGGCAAAATAACAGTCACCCCAAATTGATCCCAATTTGACAAAATATAAACCAAAAATGGGGAAAAAACAGTATCAGTATAAATCTGTAAATGGTATGAACTTCTTGCTAAGAAGAACAAAAATATCAGCTAAACACAGTAGTGATGGGATGAGTTTGGAAGAACTTCACCACCAATTACTTAAAATGTACTTTTCATTACTAAGTGGTACAGTGTAGTAGAAAAGTACATCCTGGCAGAACACCGCAGAGAGGTGCTTTGAAAGTCGGTGGTAAGGAGGAGGAACAATTTGGGACACTCACTTGCAACCACTTTGCTTCTGCTGACCAGTAGCAGCTGAAACTTTAGCCTTTTGCTTGAAGTATAAGTCCCACCCTACCAAAAAGAACTATAGAGCCCATAGCTAAAAGCTTATAACTATTGTGTTCTTTTGTTTTCTTCTCTGAAAGAAACTGAAATGGCTTCACACTTAAATGATTTTCTTCCCAGCCTTATGAGGCTCACAGAGGTTTTTGCTTGACTTCTTACCTCTTACTTATGACCTCTCCTTCCTGCTCAACTACTTAGCCTTTGGCTCAAGACATTTTCAAATCAGAAAATGCCTTAGAGATAAAAAGCAAAAAAGAATATCAGAATCACCTGAATATGTTTTATTCTCTCTGGGATTTTAGCCTGTAAAATTCTAACTGCCTTATTAGAGCTTTCTCCAAGTTAGGTCTCAAGTTTGCCGATCCCCGCTTTAGCTCACTTGGAAATTAAAGCACGAGATAAAAGCCAAGTAAATTATGCAAAGGAAAGGCAACAAGAGCTGAGCCAGCATTAGCAATTATTGAAATCTATTCTAAATTACTAGGAATTAAAACAGGTTAAATGTCTGTACAGGATAGACACATAGATAAAACTAAATGGAAAATACAGAAATAAATATAGCATATTTATAATATAATTTATAAAAATATTTAGTCATTTGGAAACATTTTTAAAAGAACAGCAGAAAAGTACAAAAATCAATATGACAGTATTTTAAAATATTGTTAGAATGAGAAATATTTGGGAAAAAAATTTTAAACAAAGTTAGAAAAGTAATAGGATAAATATAACTGAATCTTTTTATGTTAAAAACAATTGTGTAATCAGAAAGGTCATAGAATCTAATTTCTAGAATCCATTAAAATTGTTGTAATAAATTAGACAAGGACAAAGACAAATTTCAATATGAAAGAAATATAAACAAGTTAAATATTTAAATGACAATCTGGAGGAAATAACTGCAATACACTTAGAGTCAAAAGACTAATGCCTTTCATTTTGTTTACATATAAATCCATTAGAAAAAAAAACTTAAAAGAAAATTGGAAAGTATATATGTGAAAACAAAACAGAGAAAACATCAACATTATTAATTGAAACAGAAAATATGAACATTATAAATTGAAACAAAATAAAATTATAAAGTTCTCTCAAATAGGTGAAAATGCTATGCCTCACCCATAATTTGAAAAAGTTGTAAAATAAAATTACATACCACATTTATACATACATGCATATTATATATACATGTATACTTTACTTATCAGAGGAAAATAACATTGGCATATACTTGGCAATACTGAGCACTGGATAAGAAATAGAAAATAGGCACTGGTACTTCTTTTGTTGTCAGTATCAACTAAGGCAGACATTTTGGAAGGTCATTGGAACACATATTTTCCGGTTACACTAGCAATCCGTGAATCTAGGTAGATGCACTACTTTGCCCAGATATAAATTAAATGATATTTATGGTAGCATTGTTTTAAATATCATCCATCTGTAAACAAAAACAAATCTATCTCAATAAGGCTAATTATATTAATCATGGTAGAGTCTTAAAATGGAATACTATAGGGTTTTTATGTTGATAGATCTTATGTTTACATTTTTAATCCATTTGATGTTAATTTTTGTATAAGGTGTAAAGATGGGGTCCAGCTTCAGCTTTCTTCACATGGCTAGCCAGCTTTCCAGACACCATTTATTAAACAGGGAATCCTTTCCCCATTGCTTGTTTTTGTCTGGTTTCTCAAAGATCAGATGGTTACCTAGGCAATATCATTCAGGATATATCCATAGGCAAGGACTTCATGACTAAAACACAAAAGGAAATGGCAACAAAAACCAAGATAGATAAATGGGATATAATAAAACTTAAAAGCTTCTGCACAGTAAAAGATACAATCATTAGAGTGAACCAGCAACTAACAGAATGGAAAAAAATTTTTGCAAGCTACCTATCTGACAAAGGACTAATATCCAGAATCTACAAAGAACTAAAACAAATATACAAAAAAGAAACAAACAACCCATCAAAAAGTGGGCAAAATATATGAATGGACAGTTTTCAAAAGAAGATATTTGTGTGATCAACAAACATGAAACAATACTCATCATCATTGGTCATTAGATAAATGCAAATCAAACCACACTGAGATACCATCTCATGCCAGTTAGAATGGCAATGATTAAGAAATCTGGAGACAACAGATGCTGGAGAAGATGTGGAGAAATAGGAACACTTTTACACTGTTGATGAGAGTGTAAATTAGTTCAACCACTGTGGAAGACAGTGTGGCAATTCCTCAAGGATCTAGAAATAGAAATACCATTTGGCCCAGCAAGCCCATTGCTAGGTACATACCCAAAGAATTATAAATCATTCTATTATAAAGAAACATGAACACACATGTTCATTGTGGAACTCTTTACAACACCAAATACTGGGAACGAACCCAAATGCCCATCAAAGATAGACTGGATAAAGAAAGTGTGGCACATATACACCATGGAATACTATGTAGCCATAAAAAAGGATGAGTTCATGTCCTTTTCAGAGACATGGATGACTCTGGAAACCACCATTCTCAGCAAACTGACTCAAGAACAGAAAACCAAACACCACATGCTCTCACTCATAAGTGGGTGTTGAATAATGAGAACACATGGACACAGGGAGGAGAATGTCAGGGACGGTCAGGACGGCACATCTGCTGGGGATCTCTCGACCTGCAACAGGGTCCCAAAACCTGGAAAAGAGCATGCACTTATAGAAATAAAGAGAGACAGAAAGAACATGGGGGTCTGGAGGGCTGTATAGGCCATGCCTAAAGCAGCCAATTTATTTTTCAAAGGCCAGGAATAAATACACTTTCTTTGCTCTGGTTTACATCATTGCAAGAGGAAATGCAAATCTATACCTTCATGGCCTATACAATAGAGAAGTCAGATACACAATCAGTGGTTGTAAAAAGTAACAGAATCTCCTGTGATCACAAAGCTTATTTACATCCAGACATTATTCCTCATGGCTGCAGGTATCTTCGGTTTGATCCTGTTTTAGGACTCACATGTGAAAAGGTTTTCTGGCTTTGTTCATCAGAATATCTGTTAACCAGATTCTCCTTTGTTTGCTCCTGACTCAACTTATCTCAACTCCCCCTAATCAGGAGTCTCTGAGTCTGGGATCAAAGCCATCTATATAGTGGCATTTGCTTTGCAAATATCCCCACAGTTAAACCATTATCTAGGGTACAAGGCAGTCATGCAAGTAAAGAAAAGGTTAAAGCTATTCTTAAAGAAAGAGTCATAAAGGTTAAAAGCAGAAACTGGTTGCTGGTAGGGAGTCACTCAGTCTAGCAGCACTGCATAGTTTAGGCCCAAACAATATCGTGGTTGATATTAGAAACTGATCAGTCATCTTTCAGTTCCTTCTTTCCGATAGCTTGACTGCCTCCAGTAGGAAACCGTGTTTGAGATCAAACTCACCGTATTGTGAGACCCACGCCTTTTGGGGGTCTCACACGGGAATGTTTCCCACAGGGGAACATCACACACTGAGGTCTGTTGAGGGGTGGGGGCTAGGGGAGGCATAGCAGGGAGTGGGGGCATAGGGGAGGGATAACATTAGGAGAAATACCTAATGTAGGTGATGGGGGGATGGTGGCAGCAAACCACCATGTCATGTGTATACCCATGTAACAATCCTGTAAGATCCTGCACGTGTACCCCAGAACTTAAAGTTCAATTTTTTAAAAAAGCAGGTAAAAAACTGGAATACTGTATATTCTTTAGTATAGCCTTTAAGCTAAATGATGTGTATCTATCTGTTCTGATATAAAAATACCTGTATAGCTAAAATATATTAATTGAAAAGCATGTGGCACAACAATAACAAAAGCATTTTGTCTTAAAATAATACACACACACAGCCCCCAAAAGACTGGTGAGTAGGTAAGGGATATGTAGTTTTTATTCTATTTTGCTTTTGTTTCAGTCCATATTATTTGATTTTTACTATTAGCTCCTATTTTATAAGAAATAGAAAAGTAACAAACATATATTTAATTTAAATATATTTAATTTTATATTAGTAAATAATTTTAAGCTCAGGGTAGGACTAATTGAAAGCATAAATCATTTTAGTTTCCTGGGTTCAATGGCTGACTTCTCATAATTTATTCAATTAGGCACCCAAAATCAAAGAAGTAGAAATGTTATCAGGAAAATATAGTCTTCCTTGGAAAAGTTACAAAGTCATGACATATGCTAGCAATTCTGTAAAGAAAAGAAAATATACATATAGAAAATTATCAAAGACTGCTGTTTTTCCATTAGAGACATGTTATAATAATCTACCAAATATTGGGTGAAAATAAACGGAATTTGAGCTGTAAAGACTTGGGGGAGGAAAAAGCTACACATGTTATTGATTACTAAGAAAATAGAGTGATGATCATTGACAAAGATATTGGCATACCGTAATACCATAAAGAAGATGATACAATTTAAATATTGGGACCATGTCACTTCTTTTTATCCTCCACAGTAAAGAACATAGTCTGTAACATATGAAAATGATTAATAGTTTTGGACTATAAACTATCTGAAAAGATTCTAGCCCTTGGAATTAGCATGGTAAATGTTTCAAAGTTGAAGATGAGGAACTCAAAGTAAGGTAAGAATGTTTATCAAAGTTAAGTTACGGCAGCTTAAAATTAGCTTAAGAGTTTTCTCCACACATTTTTTTTTTCTCTTTAAATTCTTCTTTGTACTCACTTCTTCCAGGCTTTTGTCTTTACCATTTCAGCTGTTGCCACGTGTGCTGCTAAATGCAAAGCCCATTTGTCAGATTTAATTTCATTTAAATTCTACTTATTACATACCCCTAGTTCACCTCTTGCTTTCTGAATATTGTTTTTCTCAGTCTCCAGTGTTTATCATTCCACGTCTAGATTTCTCAAAAATGAAAGCCTCCAAAATTCAGTCCTTGTATCTATTTTCTTTTCTACTGAAGTTATCTTATCAGTCACCAAGTTTTTCATTCTCAGGTGAGTTCCAAGTCCATATTTTAAGCCAGATCTAGCCATTGGGCTTCAGACTTAATATCTGTTTTCCCTCCACCTATTTCTATTGTTCTATTTTTTTAAGTTGGAGAATGGAGGTTTTGTCTGTTCTCAAAGGTTTTCTTTAAATTTAAATCGGATAATCATTTTCAGCTCAAGACCCTCAATTTCCTATCACAAATAAAAACGAAAGTCCTTATAATGATATTCAAGGCCTTATTATTTCCTTTCAAGATTTATAATAGCATAAAAGTATAAATATTAAGAGATAACAAATTTGGTATTAATGCAGGACTGAAAAACCACCAGAGCAAGCACAGAGAATTTAGAAACACATTAACATGTACATGGAAATTTAATTTGCAATGGAGATAGGAAGGCCAGCCTTTTTAAAAAACAAAATAAAACAATTTTAGTAAAATAGTAATCCATGAGAAAAAAATATATAAGACAAAATTGGACCACAACTACACACACATATACACACACCTACACACACTACAAATTACTGGTACGTTAAGTATGAAAGAAAAATAAGAATATGCTACTTTTCATATTCCATGGGTTAGCTGGCTTCCACTGGGAAATTCTGTTCTAAATAGAGTAGCTAAACTTGCATATGCAGGTTAAGTTGGAAGCCTGGCATGATAGATACAGGCATCCTCAAACTTTTTACACAGGGGTCCAGTTCACTGTCCCTCAGACCATTGGAGGGCCGCCACATACTGTGTTCCTCTCACTGACCACCAATGAAAGAGGTGCCCCTTCCTGAAGTGAGGCAGAGGGCCGGATAAATGGCATGCGGCCCGCGGGCCGTAGTTTGGGGACGCCTGTATAGAACATCCTAGATGGCTAATTGTCTTCCAGAATCTTTCCCTGCATGGTCTCTTATAATTTTCATTGTTCTAGGTCCCGCTTCTTTACAGCATGGCAGCTTGTGTCCAAGAGAGAACACTGCAAGAAGTTAAGCTCCAATGTGCCAGTGTTTGTCAAGTTTCTGCATGATAATATCCCAGGCACCAAAGTAAAAAGGTAGGCTAAACTTTAAGACAATATGGAAGGGCATTGTAAAGGAGTGGGTGAGGCATATCTTGTTGGAAGTCACAATGTAACAGTCTATTCCACTTCACCCTCTGACTTCCAGTGACTCACATATCTTCTACATGTAAATTATGCTCACTGCCACCCAACATTTTTGAATGTCTCATTACATTGTAACATCAGATACAGTCTTTTTCTTTATTATTATTATACTTGTTCTGTGATACATGTGCAGAACATACAGCCTTGTTACACAGGTATACACAAGCCATGGTGATTTGCCGCACCCATCAACAGTCATCTACATTAGGTATTTCTCCTAATGCTGTTCCTTTCCTAGCCCCCCACCCCACGACAGGCCCCAGTGTGTGATATTCCCCTCCCTATGTTCATATGCTCTCATTGTTCAACTCCCACTTATGAGTGAGTACATGTGATGTTTGGTTTTCTGTTCCAGTGTTAGTCTGCTAAGAATAACGGTTTCAAGCTTCATTCATGTCCCTGCAAAGGATGCAAACTTGTTCTTTTTATGGCTGCACAGTATTACATGGTACATATGTGCCACATTTTATTTATTCAGTCTGTGATTGATGGGCATTTGGGTTGGTTCTAAGTCTGCTATTGTAAACAGTGCTGCTATAAACATACATGTACATGTATCTTTATAGTAGAATGATTTATAATCCTTTGGGTATATACCCAGTAATGGGATTGCTGTATCAAGTGGTGGTTCTTGTTCTAGAACTTTCAGAAATCTCCACACTGTCTTCAAAATGTTCCTGTTACTCTACATCCTCTCCAGCATCTGTTGTTTCCTGACTTTTTAGTGATAGCCATTCTAACTAGAGTGAGATGGTATCTCATTGTGGTTTTGATTTGCATTTCTCTAATGACCAGTGATGATAAGCTTTTGTCACATGTTTGTTGACTGCATAAATGTCTTCTTTTGAGAAGTGTCTGTTTCCTCTTTATTAGTCTGGTAGTGGTTTATCTATTTTGTTAATCTTTTCAAGAAACCAGCTCCTGGACTCATTAACTTTTGGAAGGCATTTTTGTGTCTCTAGCAAGATCTTAGTTATTTCTTATTTTCTGCTAGCTTTTTAGTTTATCTTTTCTAGTTATTTTGATTGTGATGTTAGGGTGTCAATTTAGATATTTTCTGGTTTCTCCTGTGGGCATTTAGTACTATTAATTTCCTTCTAAACACTGCTTTAACTGTGTCCCAAGTATTCTGGTACATTGTGTCTTTGTTCTCATTGGTTTCAAAGAACTTACTTATTTCTGCCTTAATTTCCTTATTTACCCAGTAGTCATTCAGAAGCAGATTTTTCAGTTTTTACGTAGTTGTGCTGTTTTGAGTGAGTTTCTTAATCCTGAGTTCTAATTTGATTGCACTGTGGTCTGGAGACTGCTTTTTATGATTTCCATTATTTTGCATTTCTGAGGAGTCTTTTACTTTTAATTATGTGGTCAATTTTAGAATAAGTGTGATGTGGTGCTGAGAAGAATGTATATTCTGTAGATTTGGGGTGGAGAGTTCTTTAGATGTCTCTTAGGTCTGCTTGGTCCAGAGCTGAGTTCAAGTCCTGAATATGCTTGTTAATTTTCTGTCTCTTTAATGTGTCCAATATTGACAATGGGGTGTTAAAGTCTCCTACTATTATTGTGTGGAAGTCTAAGTCTCTTTGTAAGTCCCTAAGAACTTCCATTATGAATCTGGGTGCTCCTGTATTGGGTGCATATATATTTAGGATAGCTAGTTGTTGCTGCACTGATGCCTTCAGCATTATGTAATGCCCTTGTTTGTCTTCTTTGATCTTTGTTAAAGTCTGTTTTATCAGCGACTAGGATTGCCACCCCTGCTTTTTTTTGCTTTCCATTTGTTTGGTAAATATTCTTCCAACCCTTTAGTTGAGCCTACGTGAGCCTTTTCATGTGAAATGGGTTTCCTGAACATAAAACACCGATGGGTCGTGACTCTTTATCCAATTTGCCAGTCTGTGATTTTTTAATCGTTTAAATTTAAAGTTAATATTGTTATGTGTGAATTTGATCCCACCATTATGATGTTAGCTGGTTATTTTGTTGGTTAGTTGATGCAGTTTCTTCACAGTGTCAATGGTTGACACTCGTCAGACATACCAAACATTTGGTTTGTTTTTGCAGTGGTTGGTACTGGTTTTCCTTTGAATGTTTAGTGCTTCCTTCAGGAGCTCTTGTAAAGCAGGCCTGGTGGTGACAAAAATCCCTCAGCATTTGCTTCTCTGAAAAGTATATTATTTCTCCTTAGCTTATGAAGCTTAGTTTGGCTGGATATGAAATTCTGGGCTAAAAATTATTTTCTTTAAGAATGTTGAATATTGGCCCTCACTCCCTTCTGGCTTGTAGGGTTTTTGCAGAGAGATTCACTGTTGATGTGATGGGCTTCCCTTTGGGGGTAACCTGACCTTTCTCTCTGGCTGCCTTTAACATTTTTTCCTTCATTTTACCCTTGGTGAATCTGATGGTCATATGTCTTGGGGTTGTTTCTTTTGAGGAGTATCTTTGTGGTGTTCCCCTATTTTCTGGATTTGAATGTTGGCCTGTCTTCCTATGTTGGGGAAGTATTGCTGGGTTTTATCCTGAAGAGTGTTTTCCAACTTGATTGTATCCTCCCTGTCACTTTCAGGTACAGCAATCAAATGTAGGTTTGGTCCTTTCACACAGTCCCATATTTCTTAGAGGCTTTGTTCATTCCTTTTCATTCTTGTTTTCTCTCATCTTTTTCTTCACACTTTGCTTCATTTAGTTGATTTCAATCTCTGATATTTTTTTCACTTGATGGATTCAGCTATTGATACTTGTGTATGCCTCATGAAGTTCTCATGCTGTGGTTTTCAGCTTCATTAGGTCATTTATATTCTTCTCTAAAGTGGATATTATAGTTAGTAATTCCTTTAACCCTTTTTCACGGTTCTTTGTTTCCTCACATTGGGTTAGAACATGCTCCTTTAGCTCAAACTCCTTTAGAGGAGTTTGTTATTACCCACCTCTGAAGCTTACTTACATCAGTTCATCAAACTCATTCTCTGTCCAGTTTTGTTCCGTCGCTGGTGAGGAGTTGTGATACTTTGAAGAAGAAAAAACGTTCTGGTTTTTGGAATATTCAGCATATTTGCACTGGTTTTTACTCACCTTTGTGAATTTATTTACCTTTGGTCTTTGATGTTGATGACCTTTGGTTGGGATTTTTATGTGGATGTCCTTTTTGTTGATGTTTACACTATTCATTTCTGTTTGTTTTCCTTCTAACTGTCAGGCTCCTCTTCTGCAGGTCTGCTGGAGTTTGACTGGAGGTCCACTCTAGACCCTGTTTGCCTGGGTAACACCAGCAGAGGCTGCAGAATAGCAAAGATTGCTGCCTGTCTCTTCCTCTGGAAGCTTTGTCCCAGAGGGGCTCCCACCAGATGCCAGCTGGAGCTGTCCTGTACGAGGTGTCTGTCGACACTTTCCGGGAGGTTTCTCCCAGTCAGGAGGCACAGGGATCAGGGACCCACCTGAGGAGGCAGTCTGTTCCTTAGCACAATTTGAGCACTGTGCTGGGAAATCCACTGCTCCCTTCAGAGATGGCAGGCAGGAATGTTTAAGTCTGCTGAAGCTGCGGCAAGAGCCGCCCCATCCCCAAAGTGCTCTGTCTCAAAGAGATGCAAGTTTTATCTATAAGCCCCTGACTGGGGCTGCTGCCTTTCTTTCAGAGATGTCCTGCCCAGATAGGAGGAATCTAGAGAGGCAGTCTGGCTATAGAGGCTTCATGGCATTGCACTGGGCTCTGCCAAGTTCAAATTTCCCAGCAGCTTTGTTTACACTATGACGAGAAAACTGCCTACTGAAGCTTCAGTAATGGTAGATGCCCCTCCTCCCACTATGCTTGAGCATCCAATGTTGACTTCAGACTGCTGTGCTGGCAGCGAGAGTTTCATGGCAGTGTATCTTAGCTTGCTGAGCTCTGTGGGGGTCAGATCCCCTGAGCTAAACTACTTGGTTCCCTGGCTTCAGCCCCTTTTTCAGGGGAGTGAATGGTTGTCTTGCTGGCATTCCAGGCACCACTGGGGTACAGAAAAAAAACAAGTCCTGCATGTAGCTCAGTGTCTGCCTAAACAGCTGCAGAGTTTTGTGCTTGAAACCCAGGGCCCTGGTGGTGTAGGCACTTGAAGTAATCAACTGGTCTGAGGTTTGCAAAGACCATGGGAAAAGCATAGTATCTGAGCCAGAATGCACCGTTCTTCATGGCACAGTCCCTCCTGGCTTCTCTTGGCTAAGGGAGGGAGTTTCCTGACCCTGTTTGCTTTTCAGATGAGGCGAAGCCCCTCTCTGCTTCAGCTCATCCTCTATGGGGTTCACCCACGTCTAACCAGTCCCAATGAGAATAGCTGTGTAGCTCAGTTGGAAATGCAGAAATCACTGGCCTTTGGCATTGATCTCGCTGGGAGCTGCAGACTGGAGCTGTTTCTATTTGGCCATCTTGCCAGCCACCCCCAGATATAGTCTTGAATCTAGAGTGTCATCATCTAAATCAGTTTCAGGTGGCAATGAGTTTTTATACGGAAAACCTCAAGTGAAGTTCCCTCTGTCTTGTTCTGCAGATGCAGAAGTCTTTAGATGGAAAAAGGAAAAAAGATCTGTCTTCCTTATCCCCATCATAAAATGCTGCATCCAAGACAGAACAAACAAAAATGATAGTACCATTTACAAAGGAGTCACTTGCTCATAGCAAATTCAAAATCTGGCTATGCTCTGCTCTCTGTTTTCTTGGTTCTGGCCTCAAATCACCTCTCTTTTTCCATAGGAAATTGTTCATCTTTGCAACGATCTTTCTCATTCTGTTTCCTAAATTTAGAAAATTGGGCACACAGAGGATTACTTTCATATTGAACTTTTTTGGTCCCTTTTAGCTGAGTTGTGATGACTTCTTTAAAAACTTTGTATTACTAAAGTAAATTAAAATAGAGATTAGGCCTGAAAAATCTTTGAGCAAAGTCAGTTGAGTGACCTTAACCTTGCTTGTTTTGAAAACATAAGTGAAACTTAAATTGAGGTATTTATTCTAAATGCCTATACCGAAGAAAAATAAAACTTAAGACAAACCAATCAGAAGCCATCAACTAACTTGTATAAATAGAGACTTTCCAAAAGGCTAGACTGAGTAAGGCAACTGTATAAAATAACAAATCAATTTTTTTTTTCGTTACTTGTGCATTCAAAGTCTGTCCCTTTTGCATTTCCTTACTGGAGCTTGAAACCATCTTTAGTGTAGTGCTTTCAGATTCATGAATTGATGTTTGCTCAAATGAATTATAAAATTTTACTGTGCCTCAGTTTAGCTTTTAATAGTATTAAATGATAATCTACTTCATTAACAAAAATTGCACCCACAAACTCATTTGAGCATTTCTATACTTTAGGTAGTGAATTATGGTGCTGTTGATACATTACCATTACGTCTTCAGAAGTACCTTTGTTTTTTTTCAGATAAATGTATTAAAGTGTCTAACAGCCACGCTATTACTTTGACTTTACCTCTGAGGCCATTTTTTTTATTGGCAGCACCTTGGATTTTATCATGGCCTGGAGATTATTTCTCATTTTGAGATTATTTTGTTGGCTGAGCAGGGAATGAGGAATATTTTTGTTTTCCAATCTAGCAAGTCCAAGGTTGGACGTACTGCGTTTAATTTGGCTAGAAAACTGAAGAGTGCATTATTAGGTTGGTGCAAAGTTAATTGTGATTTTTGCCATTAAAAGTAATGTACTTTGCACCAACCTAAGAGTTTATCTCTCTCTTGCAATTAATATAAGTGACTAAAGTAACCAATTAGTATTTAAACATTGTTCCTAGAAATCTTAGCCCTATTCACAAGTTTTTTAGATACTTATAACTTACATTTTTTTTTCTTTTTTTTTTTTTTTCTTTTTGAGACAGTCTTGCTCTGTTATCGTCTCGAGTTCAGTGGCATGATCTCGGCTCACCACAGCCTCTGCCTCTAAGGATCAAGGGAGTCTTGTGCCTCAGCCTCCATAGCAATAGTTATTATTGAGTAGCAATATTCGGAGGCTAGAATATAACGTCTAAAGTAAAACAAGAAACTATAATATTTCAAGAGAAAACAATGTAAATCAAGAATTTTATTTCCAAGATCTTCAACTTATAAAATTAGTGAATAAATACATAAGATAAACATATCAGTGGTTGAATGAATAGATAAGTAGAGAAAAAAATAAATTTAGCAATTCAAAATTTGATTAGAAGCAAAGGGGAAAGAGGAAATCAAACTAAAAGAATATTTGTGATCATAAAACCAATTCAAATGACTAAGATTGAGCACTATAAGCTTTTTTAATTATATAAAATATATTTTATTCTTGTGAAGTAAATTTATTTAAGGAGATGCAGGAATAGAATATTGTAGTAGAAATATAAATCTACATTTCCTCTATTTTTTAACAGTGTTAAAAGTGATTTAATATCAGAAGTATTCTAATTTTTATAATTTCACATAATTTTAGGCTTTCATTATAACTTTTCCTGCTGTAGAGCAAAGGTTTTCAACTCTGGCTTCACATTAGAATCCCATTTAACTCTCTTGATAAGCCAGTCACACCCTCCTACACCAATTAAATCAGAACCTGTGAGGAATGAGACCCAAAGATCAGTACTTTGAATACTCTCTGGCAATCCATTGTGTGGCCACAGAGCTTTTGGTTTTCTATATTTATTTATTTATTTATTTATTTATTTATTTTTTTTTTTCTTTTTTTCTTTTTTTTTTATTGCACTTTAGGTTTTGGGGTACATGTGATGAACATGCAAGATTGTTGCATAGGTACACACATGGCAGTGTGCTTTGCTGCCTTCCGTCCCCTCACCTGTATCTGTCATTTCTCCCCATGCTATCTCTTCCCAACTCCCCACCCCCTGCCCCTCCCCCATTTCCCCCCAACAGACCCCAGTGTGTAGTGCTCCCCTCCCTGTGTCCATGTGTTCTCATTGTTCAACACCCGCCTATGAGCGAGAATATACGGTGTTTGATTTTCTGCTCTTGTGTCGGTTTGCTGAGAATGATGGTTTCCAGGTTCATCCATGTCCCTATAAAGGACGTGAACTCATCGTTTTTGATGGCTGCATAATATTCCATGGTGTATATGTACCACATTTTCCCTATCCAGTCTATCATCGTTGGGCATTTGGGTTGGTTCCAGGTCTTTGCTATTGTAAACAGTGCTGCAATGAACATTCGTGTGCACGTGTCCTTGTAGTAGAATGATTTATAATCCTTTGGATATATACCCAGTAATGGGATTGCTGGGTCAAATGGGATTTCTATTTTTAGGTCCTTGAGGAATCGCCACACTGTCTTCCACAATGGTTGAATTAATTTACATTCCCACCAACAGTGTAAAAGTGTTCCTATTTCTCCACATCCTCTCCAGCATCTGTTGTTTCCCGATTTTTTAATGATCGCCATTCTAACTGGTGTGAGATGGTATCTCAATGTGGTTTTGATTTGCATTTCTCTGATGACCAGTGATGATGAGCATTTTTTCATATGTTTGTTGGCCTCCTGTATGTCTTCTTTTGTAAAGTATCTGTTCATATCCTTTGCCCATTTTTGAATGGGCTTGTTTGTTTTTTTCTTGTAGATCTGCTTTAGTTCTTTGTAAATTCTGGATATCAGCCCCTTGTCAGATGGGTAGACTGCAAAAATTTTTTCCCATTCTGTTGGTTGCCGATTCACTCTACTGACTGTTTCTTTTGCCGTGCAGAAGCTGTGGAGTTTGATTAGGTCCCATTTGTCTATTTTGGCTTTTGTTGCCATTGCTTTTGGCGTTTTGGTCATGAAGTCCTTGCCTACACCTATGTCCTGAATGGTTTTGCCTAGATTTTCTTCTAAGGTTTTTATGGTATTAGGTCTGATGTTTAAGTCTTTAATCCATCTGGAGTTAATTTTGGTGTAAGGTGTCAGGAAGGGGTCCTGTTTCTGCTTTCTGCACATGGCTAGCCAGTTTTCCCAACACCATTTATTAAACAGGGAGTCCTTTCCCCATTGCTTGTTTTTGTCAGGTTTGTCGAAGATCAGATGGTTGTGGGTATGTTGTATTTCCTGTGAGGCCTCTGTTCTGTTCCATTGGTCTATATCTCTGTTTTGGTACCAGTACCATGCTGTTTTGATTACTGTAGCCTTGTAGTATAGTTTGAAGTCCGGTAGTGTGATGCCTCCTGCTTTGTTCTTTTTGCTTAGAATTGACTTGGCTATGCGGGCTCTCTTTTGGTTCCATATGAAGTTTAAGGTGTTTTTTTCCAGTTCTGTGAAGAAGGTCATTGGTAGCTTGATGGGAATAGCGTTGAATCTGTAAATTACTTTGGGCAGTATGGCCATTTTCACGATGTTGATTCTTCCTAACCATGAACATGGAATGTTTCTCCATCTGTTTGTATCCTCTCTTATTTCGTTGAGCAATGGCTTGTAGTTCTCCTTGAAGAGGTCCTTTACGTTCCTTGTTAGTTGTATTCCTAGGTACTTTATTCTCTTTGTAGCAGTTGTGAATGGCAGTTCGTTCTTGATTTGGCTCTCTTGAAGTCTATTACTGGTGTATAGGAATGCTTGTGATTTTTGCACGTTGATTTTGTATCCTGAGACTTTGCTGAAGTTGTTTATCAGTTTCAGGAGATTTGGGGCTGAGATGATGGGGTCTTCCAGATATACAATCATGTCATCTGCAAATAGAGACAATTTGATTTCCTCCTTTCCAATTTGGATACCCTTTATTTCTTTTTCTTGCCTGATTGCTCTGGCTAGAACTTCCAGTACTATATTGAATAGGAGTGGTGAGAGAGGGCATCCTTGTCTAGTGCCAGATTTCAAAGGGAATGCTTCCAGTTTTTGCCCATTCAGTATGATATTGGCTGTTGGTTTGTCGTAAATAGCTTTTATTGTTTTGAGATACGTTCCGTCAATACCTAGTTTATTGAGGGTTTTTAGCATAAAGGGTTGTTGAATTTTGTCAAAAGCCTTCTCTGCATCAATCGAGATAATCATGTGGTTTTTGTCTTTGGTTCTGTTTATGTGGTGAATTACGTTTATGGACTTGCGTATGTTGAACCAGCCTTGCATCCCCGGGATGAATCCTACTTGATCATCTTGGATGAGCTTTTTGATATGCTGTTGCAATCGGTTTGCCAGTATTTTATTGAAGATTTTTGCATCTATGTTCATCATGGATATTGGCCTGAAATTTTCTTTTCTTGTTGAGTCTCTGCCGGGTTTTGGTATCAGGATGATGTTTGTCTCGTAAAATGATTTGGGAAGGATTCCCTCTTTTTGGATTGTCTGGAATAGTTTCAGAAGGAATGGTATCAGCTCCTCCTTGTATGTCTGGTAGAATTCAGCTGTGAACCCCTCTGGACCTGGGCTTTTTTTGGGTGGTAGGCTCTTTATTGCTGCCTCGACTTCAGACCATGTTATTGGTCTATTCAGGGTTTCGGCTTCTTCCAGGTTTAGGTTTGGGAGGTTGCAGGTGTCCAGGAATTTATCCATTTCTTCCAGGTTTACTAGTTTATGTGCATAGAGTTGTTTGTAATAATCTCTAATGATGGTTTGGATTTCTGTGGAATCTGTGGTGATATCCCCTTTATCGTTTTTTATTGCATCAATTTGGTTATTCTCTCTTTTCTTTTTTATTAATCTGGCTAGTGGTCTGTCTATTTTGTTGATCTTTTCAAAAAACCAGCTCCTGGATTTATTGATTTTTTGAAGAGTTTTTTGTGTCTCTATTTCCTTCAGTTCTGCTCTGATCTTAGTTATTTCCTGTCTTCTGCTAGGTTTTGAGTTTTTTTGATCTTGCTCCTCTAGCTCTTTCAATTTTGATGATAGGGTGTCAATTTTAGATCTCTCCTTTCTTCTCATGTGGGCACTCATTGCTATATATTTTCCTCTAGAGACTGCTTTAAATGTGTCCCAGAGATTCTGGTATGTTGTGTCTTCGTTCTCATTGGTTTCGAAGAACATCTTTATTTCTGCCTTCATTTCATTGTTTATCCAGTCAACATTCAAGAGCAAGTTGTTCAGTTTCCATGAAGCTGTGCGGTTCTGAGTTAGTTTCTGCATTCTGAGTTCTAACTCAATTGCACTGTGGTCTGAGAGACTGTTTGTTATGATTTCTGTTCTTTTGCATTTGCTGAGGAGTGATTTATTGCCAATTATGTGGTCAATTTTAGAGTAGGTGTGATGTGGTGCTGAGAAGAATGTATATTCTGTGGATTTGGGGTGGAGAGTTCTGTAAATGTCTATTAGGTTTGCTCGTTCCAGGTCTGTGTTCAGGTCCTGGATATCCTTGTTGATTTTCTGTCTGGTTGATCTGTCTAATATTGACAATGGGGTGTTAAAGTCTCCCACTATTATTGTGTGGGAGTCTATGTCTCTTTGTAAGTCATTAAGAACTTGCCTTATGTATCTGGGTGCTCCTGTATTGGGTGCATATATATTTAGGATCGTTAGCTCTTCTTGTTGCAGTGATCCTTTTACCATTATGTAATGTCCTTCTTTGTCTCTTTTGATCTTTGTTGCTTTAAAGTCTATTTTATCAGAGATGAGAATTGCAACTCCTGCCTTTTTTTGCTCTCCATTTGCTTGGTAGATCTTCCTCCATCCCTTTATTTTGAGCCTTTGTGTATCCTTGCATGTAAGATGGGTTTCCTGGATACAGCACACTGATGGGTTTTGGCTTTTTATCCAATTGGCCAGTCTGTGTCTTTTGCTTGGGGCATTTAGTCCATTGACATTTAGGGATAGTATTGTTATGTGTGAATTTGATGCTGTCATTTTGATGCTACCTGGCTGTTTTGTTGGTTAGTTGATGCAGATTCTTGATTGTGTTGCTGCTTTTTTACCATTTGGTGTGTTTTTGGAGTGGCTGGTACTGGTTGTTCCTTTATATGTGTAGAGCCTCTTTCAGGAGTTCTTGTAGGGCAGGTTTGGTGGTGATGAAATCTCTGAGTGCTTGCTTGTTCACAAAGGATTTTATTTTTCCTTCACTTATGAAGCTGAGTTTGGCTGGATAGGAGATTCTGGGTTGAAAGTTCTTTTCTTTAAGGATGTTGAATATTGGCCCCCAGTCTCTTCTGGCTTGTAGGGTTTCTGCTGAGAGATTTGCTGTGAGTCTAATGGGCTTCCCTTTGTGGGTAACCCTACCTTTCTCTCTGGCTGCCCTTAGCATTTTCTCTTTCATTTCAACCCTGGTGAATCTGACGATTATGTGCCTTGGGGTTGCTCTTCTTGAGGAATATCTCTGTGGTGTTCTCTGTATTTCCTGGATTTGAATATTGGTCTGCCTTGCTAGGTTGGGGAAGTTTTCCTGGATAATATCCTGAAGAGTATTTTCCAGCTTGGATTCATTCGCTTCATCACATTCAGGTACACCTATCAGACGTAGATTAGGTCTTTTCACATAGTCCCACATTTCTTGAAGATTTTGTTCATTCCTTTTTGCGCTTTTTTCTCTGTTCTTGCCTTCTCTTTTTATTTCATTGAGTTGGTCTTCGACCTCTGATATCCTTTCTTCTGCTTGGTCAATTCGGCTGTTGAAGCTTGTGCATGCTTCACGAAGTTCTCGTGTTGCGTTTTTCAGCTCCATCAATTCACTTATTCTCCTCTCTATGCTGTCCATTCTCGTCAGCAGTTCGTCCAATCTTTTTTCAAGGTTCCTATTTTCTTTGCGATCGGTTAGAACATGTTCTTTTAGCTCATTATAGTTTCTTACTACCCATCTTCTGAAGTCTGATTCTGTCATTTCATCACCCTCCTTCTCCATCCGGTCTGGTTCCCTTGCTGGTGAGGAGTTGTGATCGCTTTTAGGAGAGGTGTTCTGGTTTCGGGAGTTTTCATCCTTTTTACGCTGGTTTCTTCCCATTTTTGTGGGTTTATCCACCTGTTGTCTGTCTCTGTCCCAGGGAGTTGGAGCTTTATGAGTTTCCGTTGCACTACTGCCTTTTTTGATTTTTTTTTTTTCAGGTCGGACCCGCCCAGCTAGCAGCACGCCTAGCCTCTGCCTGCCCGCAGGGGCTTTGCTGAGCTGCTGTGGGCTCCGCCCAGCTGCCCTGAGCTCTTCCCTGTAGTCCTTTTTATATGGGCGTAGTTAGAACTGTCTGGGCAATGGTGGCCCCGCCTATGTTATGGGGGACTCTCTCTGTTGTGGCAGGTTGCCTCGGCAACGGCGGGTTGCCTCGGCAATGGCAGCCTGCCTCCGTAGTGGTGGAGAGTCTCAGTAATGGCGGAAGCCCCTCCCCCACGGAGCCGGACTGTCCCGGTTCAGCTGTGCTTGGTTTGAAGGGCTCAACCCAGAGGGTTTCCAATTACTGTTTTTGTTTTCGTTGTTGTTGGGGGTGGAGGGGTGGGACCAACCGAACCTGATCACCTGGCTCCCTGACTCAGAGTCTTTTCTTTTAAGTTGAACGACCCCGTGTTCCGGTCGCTTGTTGAAAAGGCGCCGGGATCTCCCGTGCTGCGACTCACGGAGTCGGCTCGAACCGCGGCGCCGGCTCCTGGCGGATTTTTTGCCTAGGAATCTCCTGGCCTGGCTCGCTATTTCAGATGAATGGGCTATTCTGCCGTCTCAAGGCTCTGCTCGCCAGCTAAGAGGGCTCCGGGACCAGTGGCTTTTGTACGGAGAACCGCAGCAACAGGGAGTGGTCACAGCAGCCGCGCGGGCGGAATCAGCCCCGCGGGGGCCAAAACAGCCGCACCGGCTGGGACTGCAACGCTGGCGACCCCTCTGCCTGGGTATCTCCTGGTCTGTGGGCAATAAGAGTTCGTCTGAAAATGCGGCGTCCACTCACCCTCTGCACTTTCACTGGGAGCTGAAGTCCTGAGCTGTTCTTAGGTGGCCATCTTGAAAGTCCCCTCGGTTTTCTATATTTAAATAAATTGTACTAATTTATAGTGTTTCTGTCTCTTGTGGTAAAACAAGAATATTCTAAAATTTATTAATTCGTCCATTTTTAGCTTCATTTTCTTGAGAAGAAATAGCATTTTTAATCATTTTTACTAAAAATACTTTTTTTTTCTTAAAGCAGTATTCTGTTGATATTTCTTCCCTAGGTCCATCTATCTATCATCTATTTATCATTTATCAAGGTTGGTAACTAGCTATCTATACCTTTGTATCTTTTATGTGCTCTATAACATAAATAAATTTGGCAAAGATTATTTTCAAGTGTTAGAATTTTGGTGTGGATTGTAAACTTCTTTCTGTGTTTTTTTCCAATACTTGACATTTAATGATGCAAATATTTTATGTTTATTAAAAAAAATAGTCTATTACTTTATTTTTGAACTAGTATTAAATTAAATTTCATATTGTATTTTGTTGTATAATTGGTCATATTTTAATTTATGTTTACCGTTGTTCTTTGAAAGATTATTTATTTACTAATGACTAGAAGTATCCTTTTATTACAAGTATCTTGACAATAAAATATCTATTTGTCTACAATTTAGTGGCTTGTTTTTATAGGCTTGGAACTAGAACAAGGCATTGGATATTTGCAGTTTAATTTTAAAATTTCACAGCTTGAATTGGTAAAAATACATGTATCTATCATGTGATAGTTAAATGGGTATACAACAGAACTAAAAGAAGGAAATGAATATCCATAATTAAATATTTATATGTTATAGCTTTCAGTAGTGAAATAAATATCTGTCAATGACATGGATGTTAAATGGTTATGTGTCAGAATCTAGAGTACAGAAATTAATATCCTCAATTAAATGTCTATATGTTATGTAAAATTTTGATGCAGACATTCTTCATGACTTGAAATTCCTTCAAGAGTTTTTCTAATCTTCACAAAAATAAGATTTCTACATTTGCCTTCTTTTGAAAACATGGTGAGGGTAGAAAACTGAAGGAATTTAATTTACAAAATGTCTGCATTTTTAAGCAATAAATGACCCATAAGTTACTTTCTATCTTCATGATTTCAATTTCCTAATATATTAAAAATTAATCCTCTTTTTCTCCTCTCATTTTCTAGCCCTGTTTAATAAACATCTGTATTAGTATATTTTTGCACTGCTATAATTAAATACCTGAGACTAGGTAATTTATAAAAGACAGAGGTTTAAGTGGTTTACAGTTCCTGCATAGCTAAGGAGGCCTCAGGAAACTTACACTGATGGCATAAGGAGAAGTACACACCTTTTGTCACAAGGCAGCAGAAAATAACGACTGTGAGAAGTAGGAAGGGGCACACTAAAATCATCAGCTCTTATAAGAACTCATTCACTATCATGAGAAGGTCATGGGGAAAACTGCCCCCATGGTCCAAAAACCTCTCACCTGGTCTCTCCCTTGACACATGGGGATTACAACTCTAGATGAGATTTGGGTAGCGACATAGAGCCAAACCATAACATCATTGTTGACCACCTACATTTTATTAAAAGTTAATAGGTAAAGAAAAAGCCACATATAACCAAAAAATTAAAAATTCTATGCAACAAAATTAATCAAGTTACAATGAGAAAAAACCATTTTGTTATTTCAGTATATCACATACTAGTTTGTCTGTGTAGTGTCAATGCTGTGAAAAAAAACATTTAAAATGTTGCTTCCATAGAGAAATGTTATTCATATGTTCAAATACATTTTAGGATTGGAGAGAACTCCATTACCCAAACAACTTTGACTAGTGGATATTACATACAGTATTGTCATAGGGTTACAATTCTGGAATTAATTGGAAGACACTACTCGTCTTTTAAAATGAGATTCGTTTTGGTAAGCAGTAAAATAATCAATAATAGGTTAAAAGTTTTCTGTAAATTCTGTCAGGGTAATGACTATTAATTATAAAAAATAAGTCAATTGCTGCTACACTGTTAAGATTAACTAGGTATGACAAAACTAATACTGAAATAATGAAATTTAATTATCTATTGATTCTGTATATGAAATGCAAGCTCTTAATCACTTATTTATTATAAACTATTATTTCTTGTCATGTAACTTTCAAATTAGAATAAATATATACATATAATTATCAGTATAGACTTATGCAAACACACATGAATACATGTGCATGGTATCAACTTGTTATACATTTGTCTTATGAACTTAGGAAAATCAGCATTTGTAAATTCTAGTTTCCATTGACCAAATCACTTTTCTCTCAAGATGTCCTCATTCTGATGACAAATCAAGCTGTTACACTATACTTTTATCAGAGAATGGCTGCACATGTATCCTGGCAACTACATGCTGTAGTTGCTTTGACTACTTGAAGCCCATGATGAGAAGGAAATTCTTAAGGGCAAATTCTTTTTTTTAAGGAAAAAAATTACAATAAAAATAAAATGTTTCTTAGTTGTTTTGAACCAGTAGCATTTCTACCAGCTGAATTAATGAATTATTACTTTTAAAGACATTCACTTTTACTACCTAAATAAGATGGTCAGATTACAAAAAAAATGTGTTTTGGTTATATGACAATGTTATGTAGATCAAGTCCCAAATGTGAACACTGAAATTCATTAACTGAATATTTATTTTTTTCTAGCTTGGGTAGTTTTTAAATTTTCATGATTTCTATGCCAAAACATATCTGAACACTATGCACATATGAAATAGTCTGAACACTTCTGCTAGTTTGCATATACTGACCATTCTAAAAATTCTGCACATATTATACTTATAATAATTGTATCATAACCACAATATTGATAGTTATGAGTACATAATTATCCTAAGCATAACACTCTGGAGAGACTGATCTCACAATTGCATCAAAGATGAAAAACTGGTCCACCCCAAGTATCATAAAAGCTGTACATCTTCCTTGATTTGCTGGCTACAGGTTGAGAGGAGGTCAGTAAGAGATACATAAAAGCCTTCAATGAGTCATGCTCTACTTTGAGTCTATTTAAAAGACTAAGACACGTTCCCCAAAATTCAACTAGATGCATTTTTATGTAATTACTCCAGCCTGTGAACATGTACATATACAGTGATCACATAAATATCATGTGTTCATTAATATTTGAAAAGAAATAGCTTTCAATGTATCAGAAAACAAATATTAAAACATAAAGAAATTAGGAAAGAACAGAGTAAAATTTAAAACATGAGAAAGGAGAAAGTAAGGATATAAATCAATAAAATAAAAAACTATAAATCAGTAGCAAAGATTAAAAACAATAAAATCTAGCTGAAATAAAGATTGTTCAATATTTAGTGTTGCTTTTACAATACTGAAGAAAAATTATAAAACCAAAAACTAGAAAAAAAATTACAAGTACAATTAAAGTAGCAGGTAGGACGCCAGACCAATTTAAAGTCTAGCTAAAACAGGAAAGAGGCAAAAGCACCTTTATAAGACACACCCACCAGTGTGCCACTTTAGTTTCCCATTGCCATAATACCTAGAAGTTACCATCCCTTTCCATGGCAATGACCCAACGACTCAGATATTATCACCTTTTTCTTAGAAAGTTCTATATCATCAGCCCCTTAATTTGCAAAAAATTAAAAGTGGGTAAAAATATGACTTTAGAACTATCTCTGAGCTGCTAATCTGGGCACACTGCCTATGGGGTAGCCCTGCTCCACAAGGTGCAGTACCTCTGATGCTGCTGTACACTGCCTCTTCAATAAAAGTTGCCATCTAACACATCAATTTACCTTTGAATTTTTTCTTGGAGAACATGGTTTGGCTCTGAGTGCCCATTCAAATCTCATCTTTTAGCTGCCATAATTCCCATATGTTTGTGGGTGGACTTGGTGGCAAGGACTAAACTATGGGGGCAGGTTTTTCTCATGCTTTCCTCATGATAGTGATTGAGTACCATGAGATCTGATGGTTTTAAAGACTGTAGTTTCTCCACACAAACTCTACTTTTTTGCCTGCTGCCATCCACGTAAGATGTGATTTGCTCCTTCTTGCCTTCCACCATGATTGTGGGATTTAAGATTCCCCAGCCACAAGGAATTTTAAGTAAACCTTTTTCTTTTGTAAATTCCCCAGTCTTGGATATCTTTATCAGCAGCCTGACCTAAGCCCCAATTTGAGGCTCTCTTGCCCTGTATCATCTGGTGAAATTGTATTAGTCTGTTGTCATGCTGCTAATAAAAACATACCTGAGACTAGGTAATTTATCAAGAAAAAGAGGTTTAATGGACTCACAGTTCCACCTGGATGGGAAAGCTTCACAATTATTGCAGAAGAAGAAGGAAGATAAAGGCAGGTCTTACAGGGTGGCAGACAAGAGGGTTTGTACAGGGGAATTCCAATTTATAATAGCAGCAGACCTTGTGAGACATATTTACTACCATGAGAACAGTAATGGGGAAACTGCTCCCATAATTCAGTTATATCCACCTGGCCCCAGTCTTGACACATGAGGATTATTACAATTCAATATGAGATTTGGGTGGACACACAGCCAAACCATATCCTTCAAGCCCTGGCCTCTCCTAAATCTCATGTTTTCATATTTCAAAACCAATAATGCCTTCTTTAAAGTCCACTGAAGTCTTAACTCATTTTAGCATTAACTCAAAAGTCCACAGTCCAAAGCTGTATTGGAGACAAGACCCTTCCACCTATGAACCTGTAAAATCAAAAGCAAGTTAGTTAGTTCCTAGACACAATGGGGGTGCAGGCATTTCTCCTGTTCCAAATAAGATAAATTGGCCCAAAAAAGGGGATACAGGCCCCAAGTAAGTCTGAAATCCAACGGGCAAATTTTAAAGCTCCAAAATGATCTCCTTTGAATCCATATCTCATATCCAAGACATGTTGCTGCAAGAGGTGGGCTCCCACAAGCTTGAGCAGTTCTGCTCTGTGGCTTTGCAGGGTACTGCTCCCCTCCCCGCTGCTTTCAGGAGCTGATTTAGAGTGTCTGTGGCTTTTCCAGGTTCACAGTGCAAGCTGCTGATGGATCTACCATTCTGGAGTCTGGAGTACAGTGGCCCTCTTCTCACAGCTTCACTAGGCAGTACCCCAGTAGAGACTCTGAGTGGGAGCTATGACCCCACATTTCCCTTCTTCATTGCCTTTGCAGAGGTCCCCCATGAGGGTTCCCCAACTGCAGCAAATTTCTGCCTGGAAATCCAGGCATTTTTATATATCCTCTGAAATCTGGGCTGAGGTTACCAAACCTCAATTATTGACTCTTGTGCACCCACGAGCTCAACACCACATGGAAGCTGCCAAGTCTTGAGGCCTGCACCCTCTGAAGCAATGGCCTGAGCTCTATGATGCCCCCTTTTAGCCATGGCTGGGACATAGGGCACCAATCTGAGACTGCACAATGCGGCAAGGCCCTGGGCCCTTCTCATGGAACAATTTTTTGCTACCAGGTCTCCTGGATTGTTATAGAAGAGGCTGCCATGAAGACCTCTTACATGCTCTGGAGACTTTTTCACCATTGTCTTGAAAATTAACATTTGGTGCCTCATTATTCATGCATATTTCTGCAGTCAGCTTATATTTCTTCCCAGAAAATGGAATTTTGTTTTCTATTGCATTGTCAGTCTGCAAATTTTCCAAACTCTTATGTTCTGCTTCCTCTTGAATACTTTGCTTCTTAGAAATTTCTTATACTAGGTACCCTAAGTCATCTCTCTCAAATTCAAAGTTTCACAAACTTCTAGGGCAGGGGCCAAATGCTGCCAGTCTCTTTGTTAAAGTATAGCAATAATCACCTTTGCTCCAATTCCCAATAAGTTTATCATCTCCATTTGAGGCCACTTCACCCTCAATTTCATTGTCCAAATTATTATCAGCATTTGGGTCAAAACCATTCAACAAGTCTCTAGGAAGCTCCAAATTTTCCCACATTTTCCTGTCCTTTTCGGAGTCCTCCAAACTGTTCTAACCTCTGCATGGTATCCAGCTCCAAAGTCACCTCCATATTTTTGGGTATCTTTACACTGGCACCCCACTCCTGGTACTAATTTATGGTATTAGTCCATTCTCACACTGCTGATAGACATACCCAAGACTGTCATAAGGAAAATGAGGTTTAATGGACTCATAGTTCCACATGGCTGGTGAGGCCTCACAATCATGGCAGAAGGTGAAGGAGGAGAAAAGCATGACTCACATGGTGGCAGGCAAGAGACCTTGTGCACAGTTACTCCCATTTGTAAAACCATCAGGTCTCATAAGACTTATTCACTACCATGAGAACAGTATGGGGAAAACTGTCCTCATGATTCATTTATCCCCCCTGGCCCTACCCTTGACATGTGGAGATTATTACAATTCAAGGTGGGATTTGGGTGGGGTCAGAGACAAACCATATCACTGATGAAGGAACAAAGACAATGTGGAAGCAGCAATTGGAAAGAAAGTGAGAGGCAGTGGTCAACAAGATAGTGAGACAGTGGAGTGGTGTGATAGCTGCCAGTGGAATGGCAAGAAAGTAAGAGTCAGTGAATGGCAAGAGACAGCAAGATGGCAATCAAAGCTGCATAACTATAACACTGAGGCTGTAACAGTAAAGAGCTGCTAATATTGCAGAGTTTTAAGACTAGCCAAAGTTTCTTTTAAGAGCAATTTTTGGTTAGGCATGGTGGCTCATATCTCTAATCTCAACACTTTGAGAGACCAAGATGGGAGGACTGCTTTAGCCCTGGAGTTTCCAATCAGCCTGGGCAACATAGCAAGATCCCACCACTATTAAAAATAAAGCCATCATTTTTCCTGGTGGACAGCAGAGCCGAATGAATGGGCAAGCAGCCAAATGCCACTGCCTCATGTGGGACCTGTCATTCTGACCAGAAAGCCGGTGGATTATTATTCTCTGTGCTAGTCCCTCCCACCAGGGCTGCTGAACCCAACCAAGCTGAGGGAATCTGAAGAAATATTACTCAAGTCTCATCCACCTGGAAGATTAGTCAGTGCCATTTTGCCTCCAGCAGATGGGTGAGTATCCCCTCTGTCTCTCTGATAGTATAGGGTCAGCTAGGGAATAAAAGCCTTTGGCTAAGCAGTCAGTGAAAAAATTTTCCCATTGTTTGAGTACTCACAAACACATCCTTATCACTCCTTCACCCCTTCACCTTTTTATTCTGACTCCATTTTATTATTCTGCTAGTGACTTTATTTTCTGTCCTAAAATGTATGTTTTGTTTGCAATATTCTGTTTTGCCCTGATTCCCTTAGAAATTGTTTAAGGCAGGCTAGTTGGTTGTGTGAGATCCCCAATTGTATTAACTCTGGGATGCCATAGTCACATTGTTCTGTGGCCCAATGAGGTCTGGAGTTCACTGTTCACCATACTCTAAATGCTCCAGCATTTTCAGCAATTAGTCAGCCCTCAGGTGTTCTGGAGTTTCTGGCATTTGGAATGGGGACCCTTGTTAGCTGACACTCAGGTACTCTGAGTTTTTGGTATTTGTTATTGCTGGCGACCCTGCCAGATGATCTAGGGCTTTCAGAATTCATATGCCTTCTAGAAATGTGAGTTGAAAGATCACCTTAAGGGAGTCTTGATCTTACCTTTGCTTGTTTTCTGCTCTAAAGTTTTCATTTTCCATAACAGCATTTTATTTTATTATTGTCACTTCATTTATACTTCTCCAGCACTTTTCTTAATAAAAATATTTATTTTGTCATATTTCATTCACTGGCAAATGCTTATGATTTACTTTCATAGCACCTTGCTTCCTATACTTAAATCTTCTTTGCAAGAAATGGGAATCTGAGAGAGAAAAACTACAAGTTCCCAGTTGTTTTTCTTCTTCTTGGACTTAGAAAAACTTCTGTGCTCTAAAGAAATCCTTGTTACACAAGGGGACAATGACAAGCATCCCAGAGGACTCACCAGTAGGCTGTCATTTAGGCTATTACAGCAAATTCGAATTCACCTTAAAGACAAAGAAACTCATTTTCTATTGCAACACTATTTGGGTTCAATACAAATTAGAAAACCAAGAGATTGGCCTTAACGTGATTCTGCTAGTTATAATGATATTTTCTAATTAGACTCATTCTACAAAAACGTAGGAAAAGAAGAAAATAAACAAGGAAAAGGATATTTTATAATTAGACTCATTCTGTAAAAAAGGAAGTCCCTTATGTACAGGCTTTTATGGCTCTTATGCTGGTTCATGTTATTTCCAGTCACCAGGAAGCCACACATAAGGGATCCATCCCCTCCTAGCTGTTCCACCTAGAAGGCCTATACCCTCGGTGGAGTTTCCTCAGTCCTCCAGTCCTGAACGGGGTCCCAGTACTTCTCTAATGAAGGATTCTACCTCAAGGACAGTAGGGAACCCCCTTTATTCAATTAGCTCAAGCCTATACCCAAAAACATAGACCCAAACAGAACCACCAGAAGTAGGGCCCTGTATCAGCTCCTAAAATCAAAACCTGTGTCCATTGTGGGAGGTAGCTGATGGAAATGAGGGAACACTTATAATACTTATGTCATTTTCTATGTAGCTTTATACAAAGACAAATTTGATCAGTTTTCAGAGAATCCAGAAAAGTTTATAGATGAGTTTGTTAAGTGGGCCATGTTCTTTTATTTAACTTGTCATGACTTACAAGTATTGTCATTTGCTTGCTTTGTGGTGGGAAAAAGGCAGAGGAAAAAGTATATGGTTAAACCAGTCGATTATGACAATGTTAGATAAATAACTAGGTAAAAGATGAAAATCCCACTCTGTTTCACAGGCATTTGGTTCAAACCCTCAGAAAATATGCTAATGCAGACCCAGACCCTCAATGGGCAAGCTCTTTTTAGTAAACATTTTATTACTCAGTCTGCTCCTGACATTAAATGGAAGCTACAAAAATTAGCAATGGAACCTCAAACTCCAATGAGCCAACTCTTAAACATGGCCTTTAAAGTTTATAACAATAGAGACAGGACAACAGAGGTGTTTAAAAAATAAAAAGAGCCAAAAAAGTACGATTATTAGCAAATGATTTAAGCCCCCCTCTACTCTCAGGACTACCCATCCTGAGAAAGTGTCACAAGATTGGTGTCTAGAATACCCAGACAAGAGTCCCAAACTTGCCAACCCCTGGGCCAGGATCAGCGCTTACTATAAGCAAAAGGGCTAATGGCTATGAGAATGTCCTAACTGTCCCTGTTGAGACAGAGAGGAAAAGCTCGGCACAAATTCTTGAGCTTATCTTCTTCCACTAGGCCCAAAGAGCTACCTTGCTCAAGTATGTTTACTGGGAATCACAGACCCTAGAACCTGATGGACAGTTTTCCATAGTGGTAACAAGTGCCTGCCTCAACATTTTTCTTCAGTTTCTCTACCATTAAGTGAGCTCTCCAGTGGATTGAGGACTCCAGGGTCTTTCTTTGAGCAATGCAGTTTGTCCCCTCCCTTATTTGAAGCCATAGGATCCCCTTCCCTGTCTCATCCTATCTTTCATTTGGGACAAACAAAATTTGGCCAAGTAGATGGGTCCCAATTTTGCAAATAACTTGAATTCTGTTGTCTTGTATAGATCGCTTTATCTGATGTGTTTGTTTAGCTATAAATGCATGTATTTCAATAAGTCTTATGTCTAGCAGGCTATCAAATTGACTTTTGTTTGCTTGTTTTTGAGATAGTCTTGCTCTGTTGCCCAGGTTGGAGGGCAGTGGCACAATCTGAGCTCACTGGAACCTCCACCTTCTGGGTTCAAGGGAGCTTCCTGCCTCAGACTCCCAAGTAGTTGCAATTACAGGTGTGTGCCATTGTACCTGGCTAATTTTTTTGTATTTGTAGTAGAGATGGGTTTTCACCATGTTGGCCAGTTTGCTCCTGAACTCCTAACTTCAAGTGATCCACCCACCTTGGCCACCCAAAGTGCTGGGATTATAGGCATGAGACACTGTTCCTGGCCTCAAATTGACTTGTAAATAAAATAGTGCTCATAAGCTAAACAAGAGAATATAAGCTTGTTAGTTTGAAAAGGATATAGTGTCTTCTAAAATTTATCCTTTTTACCTAGGTAAGTCACTGATGTTCATAGGCATTAAAGTGGTTAAGATGCCTTTAAATGGTAACTATCTCTGCATGGAATCCTGATTCTTGTAGATTTCTAGAGAAATCTGTTATAAGTGAAAAAATTAAATACATGGGAATAGAATAGATGCTTGAATAGTGAGCATTTTGTATAGTTAAAAATCCTAAATTTATAAAATAATACTCATCTATGTAATACCAACATCTGGTGAGTAGTTCAGGATTTCTTGCTTCCTAGATTCACATAAAACATGCCAAAAAATGTATTATTTATTGGAAAAAAATTGTTTTAATTTAGAAATTATTAAAAAGGAGGATCCAAAATGAGGGAACCAGTAAGTATAAATTAAGAGGGATGGATACAAAGAAAGAGTAATTTTGTTTAAAAAGGATCTTGTAAAGTAAATTCTTTTCCTAAAATGACTGGTTATTTAAGAAAGAGGAATTATGGACAAGTCATAAAGTCCAACCATGTTGTAGATGGTCTGCATTGACCATGAAAAGGTTCATAAAGAGGAACTTATGAAAAGAATTTTGTGTGTAATCAAATTAGCTGTAATTAAAGGAAATTATTTATAATAGTGTTTCTAAAGAATGGTCTACATTTTGATTCCAAATTTTCTTAAGGTATCAATTTGCTAAATTACCAGAAATTTTGCTTTTCACTAATCCTGCAATCTATTTCTTTTGAAAGCTTCTCAGATTCATGTAACTCACTCCTTTAGCTTTTTGGCAGTTTCTGTGAGGTGTGCCTATCAGGTATTAAAACTTTTCCTTATGAGTCACAGTCACAAAGGGAGGACACTGTGACCTATATCTGTGAACCTTTGAAAGACCTCTGCTACCTCACAGGTAGAAAACTAACCCCCCAAAAAATTAAATCCTGAGAGAACAAACACTCAGCAAGAAGTGGTAACATGTTTCTGTGGGTGGGGAAAAAACCATTAATTTTTCTCTTTTTCCTTACTGTAATGCTTATTTTCTATCATTTCAGCCTACCACCTTCCCCTGGGAAACATCCCTTTTGTCTTTGTTAGGGGAAGAGCCACTCTAACACCTAAAGAGATACTATGCTATCACTGTTAATCCTGTTTGCTATCCCAATTACCCTGATCTAGTGTGGGTGAGAACAAAACTCCATAGTAAATATTACTAAAATTATAGCATCAGGGAATCATCTTTATGGTTGCTAGATTTGTTATCAACATCCCCAGGATAAAAGGTCCCAATCCCCAGATCTCCTAACTAACCATAGTGATTCCAAAGTACCCAGACCCCTACTTGTTAGATGGAATTCTCCCCCACTTAATAGACTCTCACTGAACCCCACCACCACTATTATCTGAACCTAGGAAGCTGGGTATCTGTATCTCCAGTACACTAATGATTTTATCTTTTATACCTACACTGTTTTAATGACATAAAAGTGGAAATTTCCCTGTGACACTCTTGTCCAACTCCAGTTGCCAAGTTCCCAAGGCAAGGAGACCATATATGGTGCCTTTTTACAGACACACAGAACACTACCCAACATGGGAAGGTTGGAGAGTGGGCATATCACCCTTTCTGGAAAACAAATGTTCAGCTGTCCCAGTTGGAACAGGGAAAGAATCTTTCTATAGACCCAACTTGGTGGCAAAGAATAGATATCATGACACACAGGGCCTCTATTTGTTTGTGGCCATGACTACCCAGCATGCCACCTGGGCTTATTTTTGTTTGTGGCCATGACTGCTCAGAAAGTCACCTGTTCCTTAAGGAATGGCTTTCCTTTGAACAGAAAAAACTTGGAACAGAGATGAATGTATGTTAGCCACGCTTGCCCCTCCAGGGGACATAGTCAATATTCACATAAGACTCAGGAATACTAGAAGTCAATGAGCAATATGATTAATTCTGACAAGAACTGGGGCAGCAATAGGACAAGCAGCACTGTGGAGTGGCTTTGCCTATCACAAATCAACCCTAAAAAAGCTTAACTCGAATTCTAAAATCTTTAGCCATCAACAAAGGTAAGAACTGAAGAGTCCCTAGACTCTTTGGCAAATGAGAATAACTTTGGCAACACAGCAAGAGCTGTCTCTAAAAACATTAAACTTTAAAACAAACAAACAAACAAAAAAAATTGCATGCCTGTGGTCCTAGCTACTTGGGAAGCTGGGACAGGATGATCACTTGAGCTCAAAAGTTCAAGGTTGCAGTGGGCTATGATTGAGCCACTGCACTCCAGCCTGGACAACAGATCAAGACTGTGTCTCTTAAAAAAATAATGTGTATATACATACATACATACATACACACACACACACACACACACACACACACATTCATATATACATTTTAAAATATATGTTTATATATAAACAATGTATATATATAAACAAATGAATGCACAAAACAAAATAATTCTATAAAATAAAAATAAAAATATAAATTTAAAATAAATGTATACAATAATTAATGTAATAAGTAATGTCAATAACTTTAAAGTATTAAGATATACTAATTGTGTCAATCTTGATAATTCTATTGAGGGAAGGCCCAGATGCTGCACTGTGAAATCATTATCTCATTTTTACAAGCCCATAACATCCACGGGCTGCTCCTGGCAAAAGACTGAGTTAAACAAAGATACTAAGGAAGATCTGTTCCCAGCACAGACAAAGTTCTCTGTCAGACAGTTTTAGGTTGAAGAGTTTTGAATGGTTTTGCTGAATCTTCCTCGGACTGCACTGCAGTCTAGGATGTTTCCATCCAACTTTATTTCCTGATCTTTCACTCAGGGTCACATTCATATTGCTTTCTTATCTTGAGCAAAAACAATGTATACTATATCATGTATCATTAATTAATGTTAATTGTTATCAAAGAAGAATCAAGAGTATTCTCAAGGAAATTCATAAGAAAAAGGGGCACTAAATGTGTTTTAACAAGTTTTTAAATCACTTCAAAAAAGTTATTTGTGAATACAAAGAAGATCATGCACTAAAGAAACTTTTATAACAATCTCCAACGTTAGCCAAAAGTTCACTTTCATGACATTTTGGTGTCAATGAGTATTAATTTTTTACCTGTGGCATGTTTTAATAATTACTTTAAATAACACTTTAAAATTTTTAAAGTATTTTAAAAATTTTATATAAATGAGGTGAATCAAACTACCTCCATCTTAGAATTGAGCCTGACTGACTCCATCTTGGCTTACCCCCCCCACCCCTCCTCCGCCACCACCATTCCTCCCTTGAATGCATACCTGGGTCACATGTGCTGGATCATGTTGTGCTTAGAACCACAGAAACGTATCACCATTGTAACCATACGCTGCTTGACAAGCCCACTTGTGGGCTATTATGAATATCCCCTTGATTGATTGCATGGACAGTGCCCAAATGCCCCCCTTGGTAACCAGCCATCATGGAAACCGCTTGTATACCCTCCTTAGTTAATCAACAATCATGGGAGACTCCCAACTCCTAGTTACCAGCCTCCTGCCCTAACTTGCTCATTCTGCTTTGCCCTCTTACCCTGAGCAACATATAAAAGGAAATCACACCCCTTCCTCAGGGCCAAGAAATTTCTATCATGAGCTGACTCTCAGTCATGGCAATAAAGGACTCAATCAGATTTCAGAGTGTGGAGCTTTCCACACAAATCACTCAGTTATAGCATAAAGAATATAACATAACATCCAAGAAGAAGAAATTTAAAATCATCAGTATCCTCTAATTTGCAAGATCATTTTGTTTATTATTTTATATGCTTTTGAACTTTTGGGGATTATAACTGTCATTGAAAATACATTGAAATTTATACATTCTCTTCAGAGAATAAAGCACATATATGTTATTTTGTCCCTGTATTTGTGTGTTTTTTAAATGTAGCCCTTTGCCTTAGAAATACGGGAGCATATTGCTTTATTAGTTAACTTTATCTTTTACTGAGTACATTTTAATATTAATATGTTATTCTTTTTTATGAAGAACATCTGACATCTGAAAGTCAATTATTCTTCAACAACAATACTGTTAAATAATATTAAGTATGCAATACATTTTGTTTATTTAATCATTTTTATTGCATTGTTTTAAAATATTTTGAATATTATTTTAAATCTTAGAGTATACTAGTAATTATTTCTATAGGCTAAATTTCTAGCAGTAAAATTTCTAAATTAAAAAAACTCACTTATAAAAATTATATATTAACAATTGCTCTTAAAAAGTCTAAAATAAAGTATATGCTTGTATAATTAAAACCTGTATGTCACTAATTAGAAATGATTTTAAACATTAACAAGTTGTGGCAAAAATTGCATTTTGTCATTTATATATGTAATTATTTGATGTCTACAGTGGTCCATTCTCTTTCTCTCTTTTTCCCCATATTGTTTATTGTCATTGTTTTCTTTAGGGTGAATTTTCTCTGTATTGCATTTACCTATTTTCTATGTTAAGAAGATAAAGTGCATTAACACATTTAGTACAAATAATCTATTATTCTTGTTCTCGGATAAACTTCACTTGTCTAGATTATATTCCTGAATTATATTTGCTAATACAGACATATCTCAGAGATATTGCAGATTCAATTTCAGATCTCCACATTAAAGTCACACAAATTTTTTGTTTCTTCAGTAGGTATCAGTATCAAAGTTATCTTTACACTATACTGTAGTCTATTGTGTGTGCAATAGCATTATATCTGAAATGCCTTAATTTAAAAGTACTTTGTTGCTAAAAACACTAACAATCAACTGAGCTTTACACAAAGTGCTATCTTTTTGCTGGTGAAGGGTGTTTCCTCAATGTTGATGGCTGCTCACTGATAAGGATGGCAGTTGCTACAAGTTGGGGTAGCTATGGCAAAATAAGACCAAAGTTAAATTTGCCATTTCTGTTGTCTCTTCCTTTGGTGAAATATTTCCTTGTGTCATGCAATGCTGTTTGATATCATTTTACCCACAATGGAACTTCTTTCAAAATTGGAGTTAATGCTCTCAAATTCTGTCCCTACTTTATTAGATAAGTTTATGGAATATTCTAAATCTTTTGTTATTTCAAGAATCTTCACAGCATCTTCACTAGGAGTAGATTTCATCTGAAGAAACCACTTTCTTTGCTCGCCCATGAAGTAACTCTTTATTCATTAAACTTTGTTACAAGATTGCAGCTATTCAGTTACCTATCAGGCTCCACTTCTATTTTATTTCTCTTGCTATTTCCGCAATATATATGGCTATTCCCACATTGAAGTCTTGAGTTTCTCAAAGACATCCAGGAGGGTTGGAATCAATTTCCAAACTTTTGTTAATGTTGATATTTTGACCTCCCATGAATCATGAGTGTTCTTAATAAAATTTAAAATAATGAGTCCTTCCCAGAAGGTTTTCACTGTGCCCAATTTCATCAAAGAAATCACTACGTATGGCTTCTGTATCCTTTAAAAATGTATTTTTTTAATAATAAAACTTGAAAGTTGAAATTGGATTAATTAGATTTATCAGAAATTTTCCACTTTATTGATACTTTCCAACTCACAGAATAATTATATAAATCTTAGATAAAATACTGAATGAATTAAAGTAGTGACATTTAATTAAATTATTTTTAAAAAATATATATTTAACCTTATTGTTTTTGGTTTTAAATATTTGATATACAAAAGTAAGAGTCTGATTTAATGAGACTTCAATTCAAAATTTAAGAAGAGTGATGTAATACAAACAGATTTTCATTTGGTTCTGCTTCTCTTTTGTCACGTTATATAGGTTTATTATAATTTACACTCATAAAATAAGAGTTAAAGAATATGACACTTTTTACTCATTTTGTAATTCACAAGATCAAGTATCTCTAATTTTACATTAATAAAATAAAGGTGAAAACATGCTATAGATATAAATCTATGTCATTTATACTGATAATAATAGATACTGAAGGCTTGGTATAACATAAATTATTTGAGGAAAGCATTCAAAAAAAGATGACAGTAGGCCTTATATTCAGAAATGTTCACACTAATGGAAAGGAAAAAATGGGAAGGGGTAGAACTAGTAAAGAGAAGAAACATATTCATATGTTTTATTTGATTCAGTGTTGATGACATTGGTTAGTATAAAATTTATCTGAAAACATATTTTTAAGAAAGATGAACTTTTTAAAATAAAGCTAGGATACTAGGCCATATAGAGAATCAATTATGTTAATTACTGAAAAATTACAATGGAAGTACTATAATATTTATTAGATTTATGTACTAATCAGTTAATATTTTGGTACATTTTATAAATACAGCCTAAATAGGAAATAGGAATATTGAGAGAGAAAAGAAATAACAGGTATATGGGAGTGGATTTGTGCTTTTCCTCCTAAATTATGGAAATAATAGAAGTAATAATATTTTGCATTTAGAACTGCTTTTTTCTCCTCAAACTTTAAAGCAAACACAAAGATTAAATTTGATGTCATCCTTCTTATGTATTCAACCAAGCTAAAAAAAAATGTAGAAAAAATAAAATGGCTATTCTGATTGCTTCTCTGATAAATTCTAATCATTGCTGTTTTGTTTCCTTCATTACACAACAAGGTCTATTTTCTTTAAAAATTACATGTGTAACTTTTCATTGTTTTCTAGTCACTAACATTCAGTATTTAACAACTGTATTGGAACTGAGGGGGTGCTTCTGTATCAATGTGTGTGTTGAGGCATGGGGTATTTGTAAGAAGTGTTGACCACCGGGACACTTACATTCATCGTTAGTGCTACTCCCATGTAGTATTAATAGGCACATTTAACAGAAACCTGAGGTCTTATTAATCAAAGTGGCATTCACAGTCTAAAAGATCTTTGGGAGAAGTTATAAATAAAGAATTTTATTGCAACATGAAATTGTGCCAGACCATTTATATAAAACAAATATAGATAGCACTTACAGATTGAAATTGGAAGTGGATGGATGTCATTATGAGAAAATGGATTGAGAAATGCTGAATCTCACTAATCCAATTCTTCACAGGGCATAATTTACAACAGTGACTCTACTTACAAGAGTGATCTGTGATAAATTATGGATGAATGAAAAACTATTCATTCAAAACATCTTTGAATTGTCATACCTAATTGTGCTAGCTTATTGCTTTAGCCAGAAACTTTCTATCTTGGATTTTCTTTCAGAGATAAAATATTTATTTTTAATTTTTTTTTTACATATTTAATGTATCCAACTGAAGAGAGAAAATATTTCTTAATATGAAATATTTTTATGAGTATATTTAAACCGTAACTACTTAGAACTTTTAATGTGTTGTTGTCTTATTCATTATATTATTTAATCCTAAATTACTTTTTCAAATATTTATTCTACAATTATCTTTTTCTATCACCTAGTTTTATTTCACAAAATAAGGATTTGCAGGTTGCAAGTAACAGAAGCCCAACTCAATTAGCTAAAATAGAAAACATTTCAGTGTGTCTCAACAAACCGAAGGCAGGGACATAACTCATATTAGAATCTAACAGGAACCAGAAATTCAACTGCCATCAACACAATACTTTTCCATCTTTTTCTCTATGCATTTCTGCTTCACTTTTTACTTTCACTGCAGAAACTGTGCTCTACATGGCTGCTGTTTTGGGAAGTATACCAATTAATAGGATTTCTCAAAAAAAGGTTAGTGAGATCAAGGTCAAGAACCATTTTGCAAACAAAGCTACTGGCTGATGACTTAAATATATGCCATTAATATCAGATTGAATCTATATGTTTTTCAACATCTTCCCTAGATTGTCCACTGCTTTTTCTAAATTCTGTTAATTTCTGAAAATCTGTCTCTCACGTTAAATATTACACGTTATTGTTTCAATGATTTTTTTCTTATTGTTTTGGTTTCAGATTCTCCAGATAAATTAACAATTTTTTCAACATTTTTGTTTTCTTTTTCTTTTATACGTCTTCTTTGCTGCCAAAACCAGTAGCCTCGTGTTTCATTTAAAATCTCCAAAGCACTGCACAGCAACTTTGCTGAAGCTGCATTTTTAAGATGAGTCTTTGGGGTATTTTTTGTTTGGATTTAAGGGGGAAAAATTAACAGGGTCATTCATGCAAAATTTTGCACACCAAACTAAGTATCTAATTATGCTTTCCTGCAGCAGATTGTGCTGCACTCCAGATGCATGCACTTAAATAGCTCTTTAATGTTCTGCAACTCCAAGTAATGACATTCTGAAACTGTCATTTTTTTTTTCCATTGGAAAATCAGTTTATCAACTTTAGTCAAAGAATAAACATGTTCTATTATGACAGTATATTAAGTCAATCTTGTTTATGCCTGATTCTGGGAGAATATCAACCTTGTGTCATTTTGAAAGTTTCAGTGGCATAGGAACTTGCATGGACTATGACTCTAAATGTTTCCACCAACATAGAAACACATTATAGAAGTATTTTCAGAACATTGCTTAGGGAAGTCATAAAATAAGAATTTTAAAAAGTCATACCAGGTTAAAATTAAAATGCCTGTTTTGGGAAGAATAGAAATCAAGGTCCAACATAGGCTTTATTCTTTGGAAAGAGGACATTTTAACCTGCTAAGACCATGTTAGTGTTTGTGTCTGTGTCTGTGTGAGTATATGTGTGTGTGTGTATGTGTGTGTGTGTACATATATACACATATGAGTGCCTATACAATGGTTTCATTCTAGTGCATTACTGTCCCTTTCACAAGTTTTTGCATTTTACATGTTTCAGTATTAAGCCAATGTGGAATACAAATGATTTTTTTTTTTTTTTGAAGTATTCTCCAACACAGGCATCTCTACTGTGGCAATTTTGGAAGTGCATATAAATATTCCAGATACAAAAATCTTAGCAGTGAAACAAGCTAACCCCACAAATTGATCTTATAATTACAAATGCTACATGAAAAACTCAATACATTTTTTAATGTTCAAATTAAGACACACTAATTACATAGTAACTGCTAAAAAAGAGGCATATAATTTAGAGTTATGCCAAAGAGTGTCGTTCAGATTTAGATGTTTCTAATCATGGGGGAAACTTGCTCACCACTGGTAAATGTTAACTTTGATGAGCAAACTTATGATTATCCAAAGAAAGATCTACTAATGGAAATGTTGTGTTCACATAATTCCAGGTGTCTTTTTTTCATTGACCTGTTTTGAAGTTTGTTTTAAAACTCTTTATTTCAATTTCTTGTTTAACTTATTTAGTGTTACACAACAACGGAAGTTTTCAACTTAGATAAAGGTAACATTAAAAAGTCAAATAGCTTACTCAGAAACACTATTATGACTACTGATTATATTACAGAGGATAGTAAACAAATATCTATTTTATCCCAAGTTGCATGTAAAATGTATGTGTTTTCAATGTCAGTCAAAACAATATGATGATAATAAAGCAGATACAGAACATTTTAATGAAAGTTTAAAAAAAGTACCATGAATTCTGGTCTTTGAGAATAAAGAGTTTTTGTTAGACAAGAATAATAGAGATAGATGTATGTTTATGGACATTAGGTGGTCAATTCTAAGTAATTTCATAGTCTATCCAGTTTAATGTCATTTTTTAGGACTAAATTTACTACAGATATATGACTTCAATTTTCTTTCTAACATTTTCATCATTAGTTTTATTTTATGTTTATTGTTTTCTACGGATAAAAAGAGAAAAAAGGGAGAAGTTGACAATAACCAGAATAACTTCTTGGAATAACTAGAAAAGAGTTGGAAGGGAAGGGAAATCAGAAGAACGAAAGTAATCTGTATATAAATATAAAAAAATGCCCTAACTAAAAGAAACTGAATTTTAAATAAATTTAACAAGGAAATGGAGAAAAATAATAAGTAAACAAAAGACCAGGAGAAAAAGAGAGCACTTGCTTTTATTTAAAAAAAAAAAAAAAATTGTAGGTTGAGGAGGCACAGCCTCCAGGACAAGTGAAAGTGTGCTTTCCAAAAATCAGAGGGTCTGCCGTAAATAGGGAAAGTTCTTACCCTCCTTCTTAATGAGGTTCACTTATGCAAACAAAAAATTTAGATTTGTTCAGTTCTCATTGGTTAAAATAGTAGAATCCTGATTGGGTAAAGAAAGGTCCTGTGATACTTTTACAACCTATTTTTGAGAACATGGAGTATGTGACTACTCCCTCACATAGTCATGGCTTCCCGATCCTGTTTTAACTTTGAGCACCTCAGTTAGCCACATGGAATCTATTTTGTCTGATTGCAAGGGGCACACTTCCACACTACAAACCTCCTTTGAATGGAAATAAAAGTAGTGGTTAAGCAAGTAGTGAAGAATGACAAGTGAGTTGAACAGTAGACAAGCCATTTATTCCCTAGAACTATTAAGCTTCTCTCCAATCAGCAGCTGGGCTAAGATGAGTCAAAATTCTCTTAAGCCATGGAAGTGTGGGATTACCTATAAATAAGTATGGAGGATTTTCATGTCAGTACGTGGTCATTTATTATCAAGTGTACAACCATATAATTATTAGTTTCTTTCTTATATTTACCCAGCACTTTGTTAGAATTTCTGGGGAAGTGAATATAAAACTTCAAGACTCATCATTTTTTAAAATTTTATAGCACAATCCAAGGTATACAAAATATTATCAGTTAAAAATGTAATCTACTTTGAAAGGATGAAAATGATATGTTTTATGCTTTTCTTCATACTGAGCTTCAAAAGCCAGTGTGTTTTCCCCAGTTATATCACATTAAATTTGATCAGATACACTAGATCTGTATCTAGATTTAATAATGTAGTTATGAGAAAACAGTGACACAACCAAGTTATTCAGTGTTTAAGTCTTCTAAAAACAGAATCAAGTATCAGTTTAAAAATCAACTTTATTGAAATAAGACTGACATAAAAAAGTTGTACATAATGTATACAACTTCATTTGGAGATAAGCATACACCTATAAAACTATAACTACAGCCAGTGCCATAAAGCTGTTCATTATCTCCAAAAGCTTTTTCTCATCCGTTTTATTTATTAATATTATTTTTGTGTTATGTAATAAGAAAACAAAATCCACCCTCATCAAATTTTTAAGTATATAATATAGTTTTATTAATTAGAATCATTGCACTATAGAGTACAGTGTATCTCTATGACTTACTCATCTTGCATAACTGAAACTTTGTATACTTTGACAAATACCTCCCCATTTCCCCCTCATCTCAGCACCTGGTAATCACCATTTTACTCACACTTCTGTGAGTTTGACTATATTACATTTCCACATAAATGTTATGTTAGTATTTGTCCCTCTGTTTTTGGCTTATTTCACTTAGCATAATGTCCCATAGATTGATATACCTTGTTGCAGATGGCAAACTTTTCTTTTTTAAGGCTGAATAATGTACCATTTTATACATATAACACATTTTATTCATCTTGTTTGTAAGTGAGCATTTAGGTTGCTCTCATATCTTGGCTATTGTGAATAAAGCTGCAATGAGCCTAGAAATGCTGTATCTCTTCCAGATCCGAAGAATTTTGATGTATTTTTTTGTTTTTAGTTGCAAGGTATAGAAATCCACAAAGAGTTACTCAAGTAATAAGGTAATTTGTTGAACAAAAGCTGACAAATTTAATAAACTTAGTAGCAGGAAAGACAATTAAACTTTAGTCTGTGGAGTAATTTTCCATTAAGTTTTGGCCAAAGTGAGATCACCTGATACACTACTGTTTATTTTTATTTAAAAAAAAAAAATGTATGAGGCAGTTTTACTGAAGAGAGGAGTATTGGAGTTTAGTCAATATTTGTACTGACAGCTAATCAATACTAATGGATAACATTAATAGTATAATGCAGTATATTAACATTATCCAACTATCGAGAAAAGATAGATTCAATTCTTATCTAGTACTTTTGTGAATGGGAATTAATTCTTTAATCCATTATTCTCTTTTCTCCTCTTACACATCAGATGAGTTTGTCTCAAGTAAGATTACTCATAAGTTTTTAATTGATACACTATATGCCCTATTTTAAATTCTCACCTTGTTGAATTGCAGAGTAGCATTTGGCAATAATGAACTTCCCACTATTATTTAAAACACTTACCTTTTTTTCTTCAGTTCTACTCTTAATTCAATTTATTATCTTTTATAACTTTGTGTTTCTTTCTTGGTTCCCTTTCCACTTCACAAGGTTTATCCCAGATTTATTTGATTAGTATTCCATTTTCGATTATGTCCCATTCTAACTCAAAGTATTTCCTTAGGTAATCTGATGTACATTTCTGATTTCAAACATAGTCAGATATGACTGAGATGGTATGCAACTGTGCTTAAGTATGGCTCTATATGCTTGCTGAGGTAAACGTCCACAGATTTCACCAAATAATTTGAGTTCTATAAAAATTTAGAACCACAACTCTATATTAAACTTCTCTTCAGAATTCCAAATAGATAATTCTTGCTTTTAGCATGTTCACCTGGGTAAACTGAAAACACTGTCAATATCATGCTTAGCACATTCAAAATTGAATTTATTACCTATCTGCAAAAGTATATTTCTTATTTTCTATTTCTTTAATTTGTTAATTGAATTATTTTCAATTTACTTTGAAACTACCATTTTATTGTTAAATCTCAATTTCTCCTTATCTCTAATTCCTAGATATTTTTAACAGTGAATGTGAACACTACCCATCCCAAGTCTACTACCTTAGTTAAAAATCCTTCAGTGACCTTGGAAAGTATGATATAAAATTCCTTCTAATCATCCTATTCAGACCATCTTCCATACTGTCAATTGACTATGTCACTTCAATGATTAAGAAGAAAACAAAATAAAGCAACAAATCTGTGGGTGCCTATTGTCTGCAGGAAAAATTTTGCAGACTCTCCTCTTCACAGTTTCTTCTCCTTCTACTTGCATCTCAGACCCTACCATCAGTATCACTGTACTTCTCACCACTCTCCAAATAGTCAAGTTTTTAAAATGGTTCTCAAGATGGAATATCTATGTTTTTAACCTTTGCAAATTCCTACCTGACCTTAAAATCATATTCAGCTTTAATATCTTGAATGGAAAATTTCCCCAGTACCAGAATGAGTTTAGTTGGTCATCTCTCTAGGTTCACATAGCATATATATAGCATTTCTCTTTATATTTAGATGTGCTGTAATTTCTTGTTTATCAGTCCATTTAAATAATGAGCTCCTCAAGGACATTATTTTCCACATGCATTAAAGGTAGTAGACTATATAATTATACTATGCTGCTTAGATAAATATTGGTATGATACCAGATACAGAAAGGAAGGAGAAACATAAAGCAACATCAAATATTAGTATCTGTGGTTCTCTTACCTTGAGCATAATATTGTCAAAAAAAATTTCTTAGAACGATTTTGTTCTAAACAATGCTTATACTGCATAATAGTTTATAGCTTAAAACAAAACTCAAAACAAAATCACCTTCTATAATCTCTGTAAAACTGAAGATCAATTTTAAAAGAATTAGGACTGTTATAGTTTAACAGGGGAAAATCTTAATAATTATTTCGATTTGACAAACTTACAGTTATCTATTGTACACGATAAAAATTAATTCAGACAATAGATAAATACAGATACATATATGTTATCTTTTCTGGCAATTACATTAACTAACCTAGAATAAACAATAGCAACTCTGCTCTCAAATATGTGTACTTTTACTCGAGTATTATAACCTACACTGATAATGTGTTGTTAAAACCCTAACAAATAAATCTAAATTTGACACCACCAGAGAAAAAGACATATCATAACATATAGTAGAAAAATAAAAAAGAATTTATTTTAGTTTATGCCCAATATTTTAATTTCTATATGTAAATATTAGAAAAATTGGTTAAAATGGTTTGAACAATAGTCTTTATAACACAATAATTTAAAAGTTAAGTTTTAAAATTCAAAAGCCTCTTAGAAAAATGTTTCATAAATAAAATCAACATAGAAACCTCAAATGAAACTGATAAAATGTTCAACAAAATACTCATAAAAAAGAAAACATGGGCAAGTAATTTCCATATAGAAAAATTCCATTTTGTACTTATTATTTCTCAGTTATAATCATAACCACATACAGATCTAACCTCACCAAAGATCAAACCCCAAAAAGGTGAAGCTCCTCATGTGAAAAGGGTTTAAAGATCCATGGATACAAAAATGAAAGATTAAAAAATTTCTTTAAATCTAAAATGTGTACATCAGAAACAAATATTATTTTTGAATTGAATTCAATGGTTGGCATATTTTTTAATAATTTTTTTTAAATTTTATGTTTTTTAAAATTTTAATTGCATTCGAGGTACAAGTAGTTTAATTACTATGAACTGTATAGAGATGAAGCCTGGGATTTTACTGCACCTGTCACCTGAGCAGTGTACATTGTACTCAATAGGTAGTTTCTGATTCTGCACTCTCCTCTCACATTTCTCCTTCTGAGTTTCCAATGTCCATTATATTACTCTGTATGCCTTTGCATAACCATAGCTTTGCTCCAACTTATAAGTAAGAAAATGCAGTATTTGATTTTTAATTACTGAGTTACTTCACTGAGAAGAATGTGATTCATAAAATAAAACAATACAGCAACTGACAGATGAGATGGCCATTTTAAGAAGCAACCAAACTGATATGATAGAGCTGAAAACACACTAGAAATTTCATAATGAAATTGCAGGTGTCAATAAGCTAAGCTGAGAAAAGAGTCTTAGAGCTTTAAGACTGGTTATCCAACTAGCTTAGTCAGATAAAAATGAAGAAAAAGAATGAACATAGCATTTGCTATTAATGGTATTATGTAAAGAGACCAAATCTATGATTCGTTGTCATCCCTGAAAGAGACGGGGAGAAAGCAAGCAACTTGAAAAACGTATTTCAGGATATCATCCACAGAATTTTTTCCAACCTCACTAGAGACTCCAACATTCAAATTCAGTAAGTGCAAAAAGCCCCTGTAAGATATTTAAAAAGAAGACAAAAAGAAGACTATCCTCAAGACACAAAGGCATCGGATTATCCAAGGTCAAAATGAAAAACAAAAACAAATTTAAAGGTGACTAGCGAGAAGGAGCAGATTACCAACAAAAGGAACACCATTAGGCTAACAGCAGACCTTTCAGCAGAAATCATACAAGCCAGAAGAGAATTGGGCCTATATTCAGCACTCATTTTTTTTTTTTTTTTTCAGACCGAGTTTCACTCTTGTTGCCCAGGCTGGAGTGCAATGGTGTGATCGTGGCTCACTGAAACCTCTGCCTCCCAGGTTTAAGTGATTCTCCTGCCTCAGCCTCCCGATTAGCTGGGATTAGAGGCATGTACCACCATGCCTGGCTAATTTGTTTTTTTTTGTTTTGTTTTTTTTTTTTTTTTTTTTTTTTTGAGTAGAGATGGGGTTTCTCCATGTTGGTTAGGCTGGTTGCGAACTCCTAACCTCAGGTGATCCAGCCACCTCAGCCTCCCAAAGTGCTGGGATTACAGGCCTGAGCCCACCACACCCGGCCAGCACTCTTAAATTAAAAAAAAAAAAAAAAAATTCTGAAGAATTCCATATACGGCCAAATAAGCTTCAAAATGACAGAGAAATAAGACAGTTTTCAGACACGCAAATGCTAAGGGAACTTCTTACCTCAAAGCTACCTTATGAGGTTGTGAAAGGATCACTAAATATTGAAAGAAAAGACCATTATCAGCCCCTAAAGGCACACTTAAGTATATAGACTATTGACACTGCAAAGTAACCACACAAACAAGACTGTACCAGCTTACAACATTATGAAAGGATCAAATCCACACATATCATTATTAACCTTGAATGAAAACAGGCTAAATGTCTCAATGAAAAAGAATGGAGTGAGCTGAGTGCAGTGGCTCATACCTGTAATCCCAGCACTTTGGGAGGCCAAGGCAGGTGAATTGATTGAGCGCGGGTGTTCAAGACCAGCCCAGGAAACATGGTGAAACCAGTATCTACAAAAAATACAAAAAATTAGTTGGGCATGATAGTTTGCACTATAATCCTAGCAACTCAGGAGGCTGAGGCAGGAGTGGGAGGAAGAGGCTGCAATGGGTCAAGATCATGTCACTAAACTCAGCCTTGGATAAAGAAGTAAGGCCAATGGTATGCTGTCTTCAAGAGACTCATTCCACACGTAATGACACTGATAGGTTCAAATTAAAGGGATGGGGCAACATCTACCAAGAAAATAGCAAACAGAAAAATGCAGGGATTGCTAAACTAATTTCAGAAAAACAATAAACAAACTTTGTATCAACAAAGATCAAAAAAGACAAAGATGGACATTATACACTGGTAAAGGTTCAATTTAATAAGACCTAAATATCCTAAATTTATATGTGCCAAACATGGGAGCATGAACATTTATAAAGGAAGTTCTTAGAGATATAGGAAGAGATGTAGATTTCCATACAATAAGAATGAGAGACTTCACCACCCCACTGACAGTATTAGACATATCATTGAGGTAGGAAACTAACAAAGATATTCAAGACCTAAACTGAACACTTGACCAAATGGACCTAATATAGACACCTACAGAACACTCCACCCTAAACAATAAAATATATTTTTCATTTGCACATGACACATATTCTAAAATCAACCACTCAATCAGATACAAAACAATCCTCTGCAAACCCACAAAGCTGAAATCATAACAACCACACTCTCAGACCACAGAGCAATAAAAATAGAAATCAATACTATGAAAAATCCCTAATATCATACCATTATATGAAAATCACTTTTGAGGAAATAATGAGATTAAGGCCAAAATCAAGAAATTCTTTGAAACTAATGATAACAAAGGTACAACATACTAGAATTTCTCAACTAAAGCAATGTTAAGAAGGAAGATTATAGCACTAAACTCCCACATCAAACAGTCAAAAAGATCTCAAATTAATAATCTAACATACCACCTAAAGAAACTAGAGAAGCAAGAGCAAACTAATCCCTAAGCTAATGGAAGACAATAAATAACCAGAATGAGAGCTGAACTGAAGGAAACTGAGATGCAAAAACCCATACAAAAGATTAATGAGTCCAAGAGTTACTTCTCAAAACAGTAAATAAGACCACTAGCTAGAATAATAAAGAAAAGGAGAGAGAAGATACAAATAAACAATCAGAAATGACAGAGGGAACATTATCACCAATCCCACAGAAATAAAAATAACCTTTAGAGATTAAACACTTCCATACACATAAGCTAAAAATCATATACATGATGGATAAATTTCTGGAACATACAACCTCCCAAGAATCAGAAAGAAGTTTAATTCCCAAACAGATCAATAATGGTTTTAAAGTCAAATCGGTTTAAAAAGCCTACCAACCAGAAAAAGTCCAGGACCAAACAGATTCACAGCTGAATTTTACGTGATGTATAAAAAACAGCCAGTACCATTAATACTGAAACTAATTATTTAAAAATTGAAGAGGAGGAATTCCCCTTTGACTCATTTTATGAAACCAACATCATTCTGATATCAAAACCTGTTAGTGACCCAATAAAAAGAAAAAAAACTTCAGGCCAATATATTTGATAAACATAGATGCAAAAATCCTCAACAGAATCCTAGCAAACTGAATTCAGTAGTACATTAAAAAGCTAATCCACCATTATCAAGTAGTATTTATCCTTGGGATGCAAGGTTTATTCAACATATGCAAATTAATAAATGTGATTCATCACATAAACAAAAAATAAAAATTACAATATTATCTCAAAAGATGCAGAAAAGGCTATTGAGAATATTAAATATCTCTTCATGGTAAAAACACTCAACAAACAGGCACTGATGAAACACACTTCAAAATAATAAGAGCTGTCTATGACAAATTCGCAGCTAACATCATACTCAATAAGAAAAAGCTGGAAGCATTTTCCTTAGAACTGGAATAAGACAAGGATACTCACTCTCATCACTCCTGTTCAATATAGTACTGGGAGGCCAAGGCAGAATATTCTGGGAGAGAAAGACATGAAAGACATCCAAATGTAAAGACAGGAAGTCAAATTATCTTTGTTTGTAGATAATATAATTATCTATATAAAAAACTCCATAGTGTCTGCCCCAAAGCTCCTAAATCTGATAAACAACTTTAACGAAGTTTCAGGATACAAAATCCATGTATAAAAATCAGTAGCATTTCTATACACCAATAATATTCAAGTTGAGAGCCAAATAAAGAACACAATCCCATTCATAATAGCCACAAAAAGATTAAGATACCTAGGAATACAGCTAACCAAAGAGGTGAAAGATATCTACAACAAGAATTTAAAAACATTGCTGAAAGAAATCAGAGATGGCAGAAACAAATGGAAAAACATCCCATGCTTGTGGATAGAAATCATAAATATAGTTAAAATGGCCATACTGCCCAAAGTAATTTACAGATTCAATGTTATATCTATTAAACTATGAATTACTTTCTTCACAGAAATAAGAAAAACTTTCATGCTTACAAGAGTTTCAAGTCTGGTGTATATCAACCTTTGTTTCAAGATTTTGAATTCCTCTTAGCAATTTTCTGTAGGGCTGGTCTAGTATTGACAAATTCCATTTACATTTGTCAGTACTAGACATACCCTAATAAAAAGTCTGAAAAAAAAAAAAAAAACCTTTATTTCTTCTTTATTTCTGAATCTTGGTTTTCCTAGACACAGAAATCTTGGCTGACAAAACATAGAAGACTAAACATAAAACTCCAATTCCTAGTGGCCTGTAATGTTTCTGCTGAGAAGTTGGCTGGTAGTCTAATGATAGGTTTTCCTTTTCTGGTTATCTGATGCTTTTGTCTCACTGCTGTTAGAATTATTTTCTTCATATTGACCTTAGACCATCTGATAATTATATCTCTTGGTGATGTTATTTTTTGTAATGACTTTGAGCATCTTGTATTTGGATGTCTAAATCTCTAGCAAGGTCAGGGAGGTCTTCCTCAATTATTCTCTCAAATTGGTTTTCCAAGCTTTTCTATTTCATCTCAGGAGATACCTGAGACACCAATAATTCTTGGGTTAGGCATTTTACATGATCCTATATTTCTTGGAGACTTTACTCATTTTTTTTCAATTATTTTTTTTCTTTATTTTTTTCTGATTAGGTTGAATCAAAAGCCTTGTCTTCAATTTCTGAAGTTCTTTCTTCTATTTGACGTAGTCTATTGTTTAAACTTTCCACTGCATTTTGTAAGTCCCAAAATATGTCTTTCATTTCCAGAAATTTTGGCTGATTTTTCTTTAAAATACATATCTCTTTAGAAATTTTTTGTTCATATGATGAATTGGTCTTAAATATTTTTATGTTGATTTTCATCCTTGCTTTATACCTCCTTGTGTACCTCACTGATCAACTATTTGAATTCTCTATCTCATATTTCAAATATTGCATATTGATTTGACCTGCTTCTGGAGAGTTGTGATCTTTTGGGTTGTTATAGAACCCTGTTTTTCCTATTGCCAGAATTACTTTTTTTGGTTACTTCTCATTTAGGTTAACTATTCTAATTATGTTTTAATTTATGTTTGATTTAACTGTTTTTTTTTTAAATTTTTCCCCTTGAGGATGTGATTTTAAGGTTTATAGTTTATTGTTACTTAGCTTAGGCTCTAGGTGCTTTCCCTGGCAGACTTTATATGAGTTCCTTTGTGCAATGTCTTTCTCATTTGCAGGTTGTAGTAGCAATATGCTGTGTATGTGAGCAGGTTGACTGTCTCCTGTGAGGCTGAAATGGCAGAGGTCTCAAGAAGCTTATCTTGTTTCCCAGAGGTGTACACTTAAAAACCCTTTTATCCCCCACTTCAGGCTTTAGACAAGTAGAAGATGCTCACAGGTAAAAACTAGCAGCAGCTAAAGTAGGTGGGTAAATGCGACACCCCAACAGTAGGTAGAGGTCTCAACCTTGACAGAGGTGGCTGTGTAAGCTCTCAGTGAAAAGCATTCACTGAGTTCTTTTGAGGGAATGATGGAGCCACAAAGAAAGCGATCCAGCTCCCAGTCACACTCCTGCCCTGTTGTTCTGGCTATTCAGATCAGACAGGCTCCTCTTTTCGCCTGCAAAAATTGTATAGTAAACACTATATTCCAGTTCCACTGAGGACAGCATGGTAAACTAAATGAATAAAAATACCTGATCTCTTCTCAGGTTGGTGTTTCAAAAAAAAAAAAAAAAAAAAAAAAAAACAAGAAAAGGAAAAAAAAAAGAAAATACCCAACCACATGGATCTGACAATTTGGTAGTTGTCTTATTGCTTCAGACCATTCAGCCTGCTATAATAAATTACTATAGACTGAGTGGCTTATAAATAATAGAGATTTGTTCTTCACAGTTTTAGGTTCTGGGATGCCCAAGATCAAGGTACTGGCAAATTCTGCAGCTGAAAAAGGCCAACTTCATAGAAGGCCATCTTCTCATTCTGTCCTCAAATGGCAGAGGGGACAAAGGAGCTTTCTGAGGCCTCTTTTTAAGAGCACTAATACCATTCATGAAGTTTCTGCCCTCATGGCCTAACCACTTCCCAAAAGCCCCACTTCATAATACTATCTCATTAGGGATTAGTTTCAACTTATGAGTCTTGGGGGAAGGGAGATACAAACATCTAGCCTACAGCAGTAGTGTTATAAGTTTTCTCCCTATCTGGGCAATCGGAGTCTTGTTTGGAAACACTGTATCCCAATAATTTTTTAGGCTGAGTCAATCAGATGGTGGATGAAGCATTAAATACTGTCAGTAAGTTCCCACTGCTGAGAAAACAAGAATTGCTATGGTTTCTTTATGTGGGAATCAAGACTATTATTATCTTGTAGCTTTTACATCAATTTTGGGAGTTACATGGCATACTTCCAATAATATAATTTTTAAAAAATAATTTGCAGGAAGTATTGAGAGGTAGATTTTACTGATTGCAATCAAAGAGGCTTAATTAGCACCAAAGCTCACACCAGACTGGGTTTGGAAAACATAGACTTAAGGAAAGTAAGGCATTCAAAATTGGTTATTAGAAAATAATAGACACTGAATGGGAGGATTGAAGCCAATGACATATTGTGGTAAACTAAGTTATTAAATCATATAAGCCAATTGAGAGTGAAGCTCACAAGGATTGCATACTTGTTCTGTCACTAATTTAGCATAGCTACTGTCAATTAAGCCATTAACACAGATGCTGTCCATTGGGTTGGATAATTTGGCTGCACCAGAACACTGGATAACCTAATGTGACAAATTCAAATTCTAAAGTTCTTGCCCCAAGACATGACCATGCTGAAAAGAACCATTTAGCTGCTGTTGTAAAAAGGATTGAGAACACAAACAAACATTCAGAAATATACAGTTAGCTGCCAAATTAGCCACTAGTTTAATTCACAACTTCATCCTGTCTCTACTGAGAAAATTAAAGGATTTTGGCAATTGTAATAATATGGAAAGCTTTGAAGGACTTGGGTAACAAGAAAAACTAAACCTTGAAACACTGTGTATCGCACTTTACTTCTTGCAGAGGCCATTCCTATTTCATAAAAGAAAGCTCATCGTCCCCAAGAATCTTCAGTCTCTGTTCTTATTTAGTAACCAAATTCAAGCATGGCCATTACTGGTGGTAAAGGGGTACGAAAAATGCAGAAAGTTTAGGGAACAGAATAGTTTAATAAGAAATGATTTCTAGTGTTGGATAAATAGCATGTCCTAAATCTAATGAATATTTGTAGAAATAGACTTTTGAAAGTGTTCAAAAATGTGAAATGAACCAAAAGTTTGAAAAAAAAAAAATGTATTGACACTGGAGCACTCTGCATATTTAGGCAGCTAGCTTAAATCCTAACCAATTTTAGGGCTGGAAAATATGAATGAGAATTGTACTCTAAGTATTCAAGCTAAATGGTATCAATATTTCATAATCTCTTATTCTAAAAAAATTAAAAATGCAAATATTTTGGAAGATAAGGAAGCTGGATCAGCTGATCACGAGTTTTCAATATATCTTTTCCTTCCTTGGGTCTCCAAGTAGCTCTACAACATTTCCCTTTCTTCTTTGGTTGAAATCTAGCATGTTTAGGGAAGTGGCAAAATTTAAATGAACAAAGTTGAGTTTGCAATTTGCTTCAGGACTGGAATACTGGTCAGAGGTCAACAATTGAATCAGTTCCCCTTATATAAGCAGGATGGAGAGAGAACCACAGAGGCTAAGCACAGAGGTAGTACTTAATCACAAGACAAAATGTATAACAGGAATCAGAAAAGAGGAACAAGAAAAACAAGATATTTGGTAATGGCCTGATCATGGAGGATTCTTAGTAGTTAGTTAATTATAAGATTCTCAGAAATGATATCAGTAAGAACTTCATTGACATTTTAAGCGATTCATATAAAGAATAAAACAGAAACAACAGATAACAATAAATGCAAATAAACTACAGTGATGAATGTGTAACAAGACAACTACATGATAGTAGTCAGTTTAATCTATTATTAAGACCTGAGTTAATTCAGAGCTTGAGAGTCCTTAAATGAAAGGTTTCTCAGATGCCTTTAAGGAAGGAAACAATAGCCTACAAAAATTCCTATGTAGTTTTTCACAGAAATGGAAAAAAATAATCATCAGATTTATGTGGAACCATAAAAGACCCTGAACAGCCAAAAAGAACAAAGCTAGAGGTATCACACTCTTTGATTTCAAAATACCCTAAAAAGTTACAGTAATCAAAGCAGCATGATACTGGCATTTAAGCAGACAAGTTGACCAATGGAACAGAATAGAAAGCTCAGAAATAAACACACACAGTTATTGTCAATTGATTTTTGAAAGAGGTGTCAAGAGCAAAAGAGCACACAATGGGGAAATAATCTCTTCTATAAACGATGTTGGAAAACTATTGGCCCACATGCAGAAGAATAAAATTGGATAATCATTTCACAGTATATACAAATATCAACTAAAAATGGATTAAGAACTTAAATGTGAAACATTAAACTATAAAATGACTAGAAGAAAACATAGGAAAGAAGCTCCACAACCCTAGCCTGAGCAAAGATAGTTTTGGATATAATCCTTAAAGCACAGACAACAAAGCAAAAATAGACAAACGGGATGGCATCAAGCTAAAAAACTTCTGTACAACAAGGAAGCAATGAACAAACTGAAGAAGCAACCCAAAAAACGGGAGGAAACATTTGCAAACCATTGGATTGTTTGTCAATGTATGACTGAATAAAGAAAATTTGCTATACATATGTAATGGACTATTATTTGGCCCTTAAACAGAAGAGAATACTGTCATTTGTGACAAGCTGAATGAAGTTGGAGGACACTCTGTTAAGTGAAATAAGGTAAGCACAGAAAGAAGTACTTCATGATCTCATTTATATGCAGAATCTAAAAGAGTTGAACTCATAGAAGGAGAGATTAGAATGATGGTTACCTGAGGTTGGGAGCTGGAGGCAGAAAGGAGAAAATGGGGAGTTGGTCAATGGGTACAAAGTGTCAGATAGAAATGATGCATTTTGAGATCTATTGCACAGCGGGATGACTATAGTCAATAACAGTTATGGTATACTTCAAAATATATAAGAGCAAATTTCAAATGTCATGTCATAAAATTGATAGGCAAATGACATAATGTAAGTCTCAATTAGCTTGATTTAATCATTCCATATTTTAGACACATATCAACACATTACATTGTATCCATAAATATACAATTATAATTTGTCAACTAAAAATTATTATTATTATAGGTCTTCATGACCAAAACACCTCCTAAAGATCTTACTTCTTAGGCCGGGCACAGTGGCTCACGCCTGTAATACCAACATTTTGGGAGGCCGAGATGGGTGGATCATGGTCTCAAGGTCAAGAGATCGAGACCATCCTGGTCAACATGGTGAAACCCTGTCTCTACTAAAAACACAAAAATTAGCTGGGCATGCTGGCACGTGCCTGTAGTCCCAGCTACTAGGGAGGCTGAGGCAGGAGAATTGTTTAAACCCAGGAGGTGGAGGTTGAGGTGAGCCGAGATCGCGCCATTGCACTCCAGCCTGGGTAACAAGAGTGAAACTCCGTCTCAAAAAAAAAAAAAAAAAAAAAAAAAAAAAGATCTTACTTCTTAATACTGTTACAATGGACAATTTCATTTCAACATGTGTGTTTGGGAGAAGATAAATCCAAGACAAAGCACTTTTAAATATTTAACCAGTTTGTATAAACTAAAACTATTAAAGAAGAATGATTATTCCCATAATATCAAGGAAAATAGGTTGAACTAGAATAAGTTCGTGTATATAGCTATTAAATCCTAGGCATTGTACTAGATTCACCTATATATTTATAACTTTCTCACACAATTTAATTTAATCATCATGATAATACTAAATGTAAGCAAATACTGATATGAGTCTAAAAATTAAACTTATTATTTCTATTATCTGGATCAGTCTTATTTGCAGTGATATTCATAGGTTTAGTTTAGCAGTTCTAGGTAAGAAAAGTATACTATTACCACCATATATTAACTTTTACCGTTAAAGTTTTTCAAAACTATCATAGAAGGCAGGAAAGGTTTAATTGGGTTGAGTAGACAGAAAAGTATCTACTTATAGAATAAATGTAGAGGGATTCATTGAGCTAGGAACAAATTAGACTACGGTTGAGAAGATACCTGATAAAATAAAAGCCAAGTTTCCCTAACTCAAGCTTCTTTCTCCATCATTACTGACTCTATTGGGATAAGTAACCTCTGATAATAAAAAGGAAATAATGCTCACTGTCTTTAGCAAACTTCCTCTAGGTAGTGCTGTTTTTAACATATGCTGTAAGGTACACGAGTTATGAAAAAATTGTTTATAGAATCAAATAACCTTTTAAAACATTGAATATTCTACTTCTGTCCTAGAGATTCACAGTGAACTCACCAACTTAAAAGCCCTGGAAAAAAAAAAAAATGAAGTTTAAAAAAAAAACTCCGTCAAGTTACCATGCTTTTCCAAATGCATTTGACTATGCTCTGCTTTTATCATCTAACATCTGTTTTCCCAGTCAACTCATGTGGGGCAAAACTGATAGCTGCCTTTTCCCACATAGAATAAGAACGATTCTGAGGACAGTCTTAGCCAACATTTGTAAAAAAACAAGGGTTAGAATGATATCCTTACAGCTCCGCTAATTAGATTATCTTTTGAAAACACTGTTAAGTCACAATAAATTTAAAGTACAATGATTTTAAGACTTTCTATGCTTGTAACTAGCCTAAAATAGAAAAACTGGGACTGGCAACACATTTAATTATTTTATGGGGCTGCAGAAAGTGAATTTAACACAAAAGTACCCAAGCCATACCTGTATTTTGCCCTCTGGAAACAGCATGAAAGCTGTTATCGAGAATCTCAGAAAAAGACATCCAACCACAGAAATAGAATAAAGTACATCATATTTTTCTCCTTTTTTTTTTTTTCAATATGACTTCAATTAAACACACCAGACTCATAAAATCTGGCAAAACTAGATAATGACTTTTATTTTTCTTACCAAAGAAGAAGACTGTCAAAATACATTTCCTCAAATTATCTTAGTTGCACTTACTAAAAGTAAAGTGTTCTTCCCCACCCCCAGTGGTTTTATCTGGCATGCCAGTAACAATTTTCTTCTTTTATTAATACACTGGATTTCTCGGACAAGCAGACAACAACCTCATTACATGCTCTTTGTCCTCTTCTGCCCCCAAAAGGCATGACCATTTGCATTTTCCTCAAGTTTGATAGAATAGTACACTAAGTAGGGGGAAAAGGAAAAAAGAAAAAAGAAAAAGAAAACATAAAAAAGGACCTAAGAGACAATTTTGCACATCTGTTCCTGCGGGTGTTCTTACATTCTTTCTCATTTATAATTAATGAAAAATAATGGTGCTGACACAAGTTAATTACTATGAAAAATTACAGTTTATGCTATTCATTATAATAATGGCAAATTACTTGAGATTTTCAAACACTGTTCCTAAGCAATTAGAAGTGTTCATAAGGAGTTCACCTGTGAAATTTTTTCATCTGCGTTTGCATTCTGTGAAGTGAAAGAACACCCAATGTTTTTCATCAGCAGCAGAGATAACACAGCAAGAGATATTAATCATAGAGTCCTGTACCTGAGAAAACATTTAAAACAAATTGGGATTGTGTAGTTGAAGTAGAGGTCAAAACAATACACAAAGATATTCATTACAATCAAACTTTTCTTAACAGGTTCAAAGGGACTATTAAATCTGTTTCACTTAGTAACAATTTGGCATAACTAATTAGAATTACTATCTTGTCCTAGTATACCAAAATATTAAATTACTGATTTTAAAATTAGAACTAATATCTTTATAATTAGCACAGGCAACTTAGGGGATCATTTCTCCTCAAATTTACTTTTCTTATAAACATATAAATTGTAAAACAAATGCACTAGTTCCCCAGGTTATTGATAGTAACTTATGCCTAAAAATACTAATTAGGCCTGATACGCCTCTGTAAGGCGTAAGTCAGAAACATCTCTGTGAAATTTTTGGTCTGTTATAGATACGAAGTAACCTAAACAGGACTAATATCGTTTTGTCTTATTTAGCTTTGTGGCAAGTTGCTATATTACCTATTTTGTTTTACTATTAAATTATTCAGGCAATGCAAAAAAATAGAAGTTTCAAGACAGTAAAAAATGCTCCATATTATTTATAATATTTTCATTTAATTATCCTTCTATGAATACATTGATATAAGAATAAGTCAATTGCTAAGGGTAAACAAAAATAAATATTAAACTCTTTTGAAAAAGCAAGGAAAAATCACACATAAATGCATGAATTATATTCATTAACATTAGTCAATTATTGTTGCTAATAATTACATTTTAAACAATTGATCAAAAATATTCAACATTCCTATAAGAATTCTATTTCTCTCCATAGCTCATCATATAGTTTTAAAAAGGAATTACAAATATATTACTATGTTGTAGATTTTGAGCTGATATTCTTAGAAATTATTTACTGCCTTATTTTGAATGGTATTATCCCCTTTTGTAAACACAAATGTTAAACAAGTCAAATCAGTAAGTGTGAACTACCATAAATGTAGAAGAAAACAGAGGAAAAAAATCTTATGTATCTTGGGTTAAGAAGAGATTTCTTAGGTTAAAAAAAATAGCATGAACTACAAAAGAAATTTAAGATAAACGAGATTTTCAAACTGAAAACATTCTTGTACTTTTAACAAACTTTCAGAAACAAATAATACAAGCCATTAGTTGGAAAAAAGTATTTGCAGAGCGTAAATCTAAAATAAGACATATATCCAGATATAAGAGCTTTCGTGACTCAATATTAAGATGACAATCACCCTGATAAATACATGAACAAAATATTTGAATAGATAACTCTTGGAAAAAGATGTACACATGAGAAATATGCATATATACAGATGCTCAACATCGTTAGTCACTAGGGACATACTAATTAAATGCTACACACAGATGTTACTACACACACTAATAATAAAATTAAAAAGACTGACAGTACTAAATGGTATTAATACTAAATAAGGTTGTAAAGCAACCGGAGATATTACACATTGGTGGAAGGAATTAAAATGATACACCTACGTTAAAAAATACTTTAGTATTTTAAAAATAAATGTTAACGTATACCTATGCTAAATGCAGTAATCCTATATTTTTGTGTTTATCCAAGAGAAAGGAAAATACTTTTCATCAAAAAGCCTTGTACTGAGATATCTATAGCAGCTTTATTCATAAGACTCCAAAGTAAAAACACAATGGAAATAATCTAAATGTCAATGAAAGATTTCTTTAAAAATCTGGGCTGTCCATAACACAAAATGCTATTTTTCAATTAAAAAAAAAAAGCTATGCATACATATAAATACTTAAAATTTTAAATTCTATTTGTATGCAATTCCAGATTAGGCAAAATGAAGATCAGAACACTATTTTTCAGAAGTTAATAGCTAGATAGAGCAAGGGTTTCACTGAAAGGGGGCATAAAAGTACTTTTTGGTATGGTCGCAATGTTCTATATCGTGATTATGGTGGTGGTTAAACATTTGTCAAAGTTCACTAAATTGGCAAATATAATTGTAAATTTTAAATTAAGAAATTTTACTAAAATAAATATAACAAAAGTGGAATAATCAGAAGTCAAAGTAGGAAACAGATAACAGAAGTTGGTCTGGGATTTTCCCAACACATTGTTTTGTAGCACAGCCAACCTATTACATAATTATAGTTTTAATTGCTGTAACACGTTTTATACTTAAAAAAGGATGTTCAGAAAATTGCACTGAAGGCATAAAGCCCTATTCTACACAGTAAAAATTTGAAAAAATGTTAATAAAATTAAATATTTGAAAATAACAACAAAAAAAAATCAAGAGGCTGCAATTGATATAATTTGGAAAATTGAGTTTTGTTGTTTGAAAAAGAAAGAAAAATTTAAGAAATAAATACTTTTAAGTTCAAGAAATACTGCTTGTATTACTAGAAAGCTTAAACTACCAGAATTAAATCACTGATTTACTGTATATGCCTCCCAAACACTAAAGTATTCCAATCTTGTTATGTAAAAAAATCCAATCTAAGATCAAGAAATAATGACTTTTCTGTGACCTTCTTCAGTTTTCCCAGTGCTCTCGAAACTGCATATCATTAGGTGTAAGATATAGTATCACATCTTTGAATGCCTGGGATACATTTGGCTAAGTGGTATTTGATTGCAATGCTACAGTTTCTAAGGAAGTTGTAGAAATTTTTGAAAAAGCTGCCTTCCCGAAGATTAAACATGTTGTACGATGCTGTCATGAGAATCTTAATATTCCCTGAAGTAGGTATCTCATCATTGATCTTAGCAAAATCTTATAACATGATAATAAGGTCTCCTTATCTTCATGGCTTGAATAAACTCAGAGTCACCAACCAGGAAAGTCCCCCTTGTATTGCCAAACTTTTCATCACTCCTAATATTTATTGATACTACTTTCTGAGAGAAGGCTTTATTAGCATTTATATTGCTGTGATTTTTTTAATCAACATTTAAAATGGCTATCTAGGCCTTTTAGAACTATACAAGACAAGCATACTGGTTTAACACATGTGCCATTAAAGAATAAAAAATAAAATTGATAATATAGTAAAAGAAGACTAAGGGAGTGGCTAGAACTTCAAGGCTCAACTCTATTACTTATTTTTTAAAAAGCGTAAGATTTAATTAGAAAACATAAATTTTCAATTTTGCTGGTTTCTCCATTTTCTTTTTTTGTATTGTGGGGGAGAAAAATGTGAACCCTCATACAAAATGAGAATTCTTAAAAATTGGTGAGAAACAGATAAATATTAAACAAACTGAAGTTATGAGAAACAAAATAAAATTTGGTTAATAACTGGGAGAAACTTTCAATTTTTTAAAATAATGAAGTAAGTAAAAAATTTACACTGTAAGTCAGCAGAATGTTCTAATAAACATATGAGAAAATTAAAAGAGTGTTACAGGAACATAAAAGAATAAGATGACGTTTCTGAGTAGGGTTAGTGAAGGGTGAGTCGAAACTATGAAAGAAAGCTTCCTAGATATAATACATTTGAGTCTGGCTTTAAAGAAAATGCCACATATTTGGTGTGATGAGAAAGAACATTGACTAGAATTCTGTCTGTGCCAGAGAGGATGCTTGTAGTGTAAAATGAAGGAACCCAGAAACTCAGGTTACAGACATCCCCCTTGTTCATTTTTTTTTTTTAAAGAATTCCTCAGACTGTCTACATAAGGCCCACTTAAGTGCATTTATTAAGAAATTATTTGTAGCTCACTTTGATCATTTGTAGTTATTGAAGAATATTAAAAATAGTAGTTGAGGCAAATCTGAAATACACAGATAAGAGAAAAGAAAAAACAGCCCTCCCCCAATAACTCCACTGACAGCTACTGCTACATTTGATCTATTTTTTATGACTTTTTCCTACACATTTGTTTATACAGGTGTAATTTTTATGCTTTACTTTTTCTTTGATAGCATATCACATATATTTTTCCATCAAGAACTCCAAATAACAGGAAATATTTTATCAAAATGAAGTGTAAACCTTTCAACTTTCTTTAACCTTCAGAATTCAAGAACAAAAGCTTATTTTCTATGGATGAGAAGGAAGAAACAAGAAAGCAATACAGGTCTTTAGAAGTTGAATTTATCTGTTCTATGATTTCAATTCACACCTATATCTTGTCTGTGTATAAACAGAACTACTTTGGCATGAATGTATATTTCAAAACAATTATTATAAAAATTTATCAAAGTTATAAAACTTTATTACCCACAGGCATAGTTTCCCTTCAGGAGAGCAGTGTAGGAGTAAAAGCATCTCTGTTTCACCGCAAATGGCTGGTCAGATTACCAGAGGTATCTTTGTAATTATGATGATGCATTTTCAATAAATACACAATTGTTTCCACTGATGCTTCATGTGACAAAACCATAAAATACAGAAGAGTATTAAAGTTCCAGAGGTAAAAAACTTGAAGTCTAATTCATAACACCTTCCAGAAGGCATTGCCTTGGCATTAGCTTGTGGAACTGTTGGCTTCTTTGGGAACTCACTGCAGATTCTCTATTTTAACAGAAGAGAAGCTGAGGCTCAGAAAGAATTTGCCCTAAAAAGCTGGTTTTCTTCATATCTCACCAAGCAATGTGTCCACTTTCCTGTGAGTGGCATAGTCTCTAACAGTTCACCATAGTTCCTTGAAGCAGGGTAAGAAATGTAGAGGACACTGAGAAACCGATTCGTGAACAGCTCATAATTATTAACTTTATATTAAACAGAAATTATTCATATCCTTACCCCAAATCCCAGTAATCTCCATTACTTACAGCAATACTCTCTCAAATAGTTTATATTTCACCCCAAGTATTGAGTAATTAGTATTGGCTGCTTAGAATATTATGTCATGGAGGTTCTGAAACAGTACCATGAATGCTTAGCTAAATTTAGTCTGAGAAGAGGAGGAAGAAATATAGGTAATTACTATATCTAACTTAAATGCAATTTGAAGAAGATCCAAATAACTTGCTATAATAATCAGCACATATACAAAACTAGCGTAATGATCTCCTGAAGACTAATGCATTAGTCATCAACAAAAGTGGTGATGGTGAATATATTGCAGTTGTTTGGGTAACAAATGTATGTGCATTCAATAATGATACCAAGAAAAGTGTGGGTGTTACATGTTCAGAGACACTAGTAGTATAAGTTAATTTTGCACATTTTTCTGAAACAAAACACAACAAGGACAAACAGCTGAAGACTGACTATAGACTTAGGAAAACAGTGGGGAAGGAGTAATGGTGGTGGGTGTGGCTTTTGAGATTTGCCAGCTGGTGCTTTTTGTCATTTGGTTATTTATTTTTTTTGGAGCTCTAACATGTTTTTAAGACTTTATATAATTCAATGTTAACTTAGATTCAATGAATGCACAAAAGTAAAGAATGAAATATGAAAATATAATTAGTCAGGTTCTCAAAGTCTGTCAAGAAAGACTTCATATTTTTTGTTTCGGTGACTGTTTTGATGTAGGCATAATGTACATGTCATAGTAAGAAGGGAGGTTGGGAGTAACCATTCATGCATTGAATATTGTAAATAGAATGCATTGTTTCAAGAGGTTTAAAATATGTAGCTAGCTAGCTACTTCTTGAATATAGGCAATAGCCCTACATCATTTTTATATAAAATGAATGTATGAATAATGCTAGAGTTAGCTATAACTTTTTAGTTATTTTCTATTTCTGATTATGTATTTGTCTTAGATCAGTCACATTAATTATTTTCATTCCCTTTAGTTTATATCTCTCTTGTTTGTCTTTATTTTGTGTCTAAATTAGAAATATTTCCACTTAAATTATCATAATAAAAACTCATTATAAACATAATTTTTAAAGAAACAATTAACTTTGGTAGCTTAAACAGACTGTACCAATAAGCTCTCTTTAACCCTAAGACCCATTTCAAATAATTATGTAGCTGTATTTGTAATGTCTTTTTAAGTTAAAAATTAAAAGTACATTTCCTGAGGAAGAATAGGAAAAAAAAACAAAACAAAATACCAAAATATTTCCACAGTGGCCAATTTCTTTAATATATTCTTTTTGATACAGAGTCCAACAAACTACCTTTGCTTCTTTTGGATACTACTTCATAATAGGTGTTACCACTGCAGTATGCTGGTAGTTTAAATAGTATACCTAAACTATTCCATATTTTCCAAGGATTCCTAAAATGCTTCTTCTCATGGGAATGTGAAGATTAGTATAATATTAGTATTTTTGTTTTATTTCCTCAAGATGAAATAAAATCTACACCTCACAGCTGGCTCAGCTCTCTAGATAAATGGCTCTTTCTTGCCTGCCAACCTGTACATACTCATTAAGCTAAGAATGTGTAGCCAATTTAGCCTATAAAAAAGAAAAAGGTAAATGAAGAAGAAAAAAGAGAAAAGTATGCCATGGACGGGGGACAGAAATGCTGTCTTTGGCAGGCAAAGGAGTAAAAGGAGCTCAGCTGCTAGAACAAAAGTTATCATTCAAAGTGAAATTACTGAATCTTAACCATGAGCACATTTGATAAGTACCATAGCTCCCTAAATTAAGAAAAGGAAAAGCAAGTGTTGAGAAGCAATTATTAATGTCAAGGCTAATGAATGGCATGTATTGTTATATACTTCAGCATGAAGAACTGTTTCTTCAAAAAAAAAATTAATAAATGAATAACATTGGAAAGTAGCATCAATTCCATAAAGCATTTAGAATTGTTTTGTTTTTGATTTAATTAATGAAGACATGCCTCTGATAATCTGAGAGAAGGGAAAACCCTACAAGTTAAAGCTGGTATTCATTTTATTTAATGATATAGTTTTTTTTTTTTTTTTTTTCCCCACAAATGTGTGAAACTGCACAAATGTGACCAGAGGACCCACACAACACTTGTTAGTTTTAAAGTCCTTGATGTAAAAGAACTGTCTAGCCACACATTTTTCTCAATGATACATATTTTCTTCCAATCTGGTAGAATAGAATGTAAAAGAGACAGAGAAAGTGAGAAAGATACATAAAGATTAAAGATTCATTTAAAGGAAATCTAAAACAATGCATATCTAAAATCTGACATTTTCTACTTGGCAACTTGTAGAGTCACTGATCAAGGAATCATAGTAAATTAAATAACAAAAAATCTAATTTTGCTTTAATTTTAAAGTTGACAATAGGAGGAGTAAAGGGAGTGGTAATTTTTGTTTCCATTGTCACTGGTCCTCTTACTGTAGCCACTTTGGTTACTTGATAATAACTCCTATTCTTCAGACATGTTAGGATTCTCTTAGAAAGTCTCTTTGGAAAAATATTTGAGGTTGTATAAGTTATTGTTCTGTAAGAAGAGGCCTGGTGGACATACAAAGTGAGTGACAATTAGCTGAAAAATTAGCTTTCCCTAGAATCACCACTCTGTGTCCACAAAGATGAATAAATTAACCTAAGTGCCCATACGAAGTGTGCTCAAGCAACTAGTATTTGTTTTGTGAAGAGTTCTCCCATACCTAAGATAAGGAACCTCTCTGGAAGACATTTTAAAGTCCACATCTTATTCCTGACATTTGATATATATAGACTTGGACAGTCAAAAATGGACACAGAGGAAGCAAAGCTTTATTCAGTTTTGCTGGGGAGGATGGGAGGAAAAATCAGGGAAATGAAATGTGAGGTACGGGCTTTCGGATTATATAATCTGTAACTCTAACTAACAAGGAAATTGCAACTGTCACAAAAAAAATTCAGGAAGGAATGTTTGCCTGACTTACGGTTCAAAAGCACATGCTTCCCCTCCCTTTTTTGGGTTGTAGTTAAATTAAAGTACACTTAAATAAGTACATAACATAAAAGAGGGTGGTGTCATATGGAGGATTGTTGGGAAAGAGTGGTGGTCCTCACAGGGAAAAAAGTTTTTAACACAGTTCTACAAGACAGAAAGTAAGTTTGAGTACGTCAATAGAGAAAAGAGCAAAGGAGGCTACCACCAATAGAAATGCTGAGGAAGCTGTTAGAGACTGTGGTCTTTGATTTAGCAGCAGCAATGGCAAGAAACTAAGAAACAGGCAGAGAAGGGGGAAATTATCAGAACACCTGTGCTGGATGCCCTCTTACCTGTGTTCCTGGCTACAGTAACAATCAACCAGCTTTTAGGTTTACATATTACAACAAAAAGGCAAACAAGCAAGCACAGAAACAAATCACACTGGAGAGTGCCTCTCAAGACAAACTGAGAGAACTGTCCATAATGCTAGTCCCGGAAAGATCTAAGGGTTCTAATGTGGATATTTCTCATACAAGATAAAATGTCTCCTCACAGTGGCATCTGGGGGCCTCCCAGAAAGTAGCATAGCTCCCGTTTCTTTGTCTCTAAACACAAATTATAGGATGCAGAGAGTGAAATACACTTTCAGGTCACCTTCCGCTGCATCGTCTCTCTTTGCAAGGCCCTACTCTCGTTTTCACTCATACATTTGTTTTTTTTTTTTTTTCCATCTATTATTTTATTTTATTTTATTCTTGTTTTTAATTGTTACTTTTCCCACCCATAGAGAACCTATAGAGGTATCTTTGCATCTGCACCTTTGAAAAATGTGTACTGGAATTATTGTGTGTATGTATTTTTCATGTATATGAATACATTTGTTTTATATCTCTTGTCTGTTTTTTTAAGAAAATTATTCAGAACAATGTACTTAAAATCTATCTTAAACTTCGATCTTAATATTTATTGTTCTATGACTATTTGATTGCTTCTAACCCTATAACACGTGTTAAATCCATTCCCAGTGATGGTCTCCTAGATTATCTGCAGACTCTCATTACCACAAAATAACACCAAAATGTAAACCTTTTTGTAGATCAACTTCAATTCCCTTTTGAAATTTTTTCATGAACTTGCTCTGTTTCCATTTACAATATAAGAAAACTATCCACCCATCCGCAAGGTCAACTTTTTTCACTATACTCCCATCTCCACAAGAGCAGCTAGTTCATTTTCCATTCCTGAGGTAATCCTAACGAGAAACACATCTATCTGAAAAGTGGCTGAGGAAATCCACACAAGCCACCTAGAAAAATTAACATAATTTGTCATTCTTAACTACTCTGGCAGAATCCCATATCCTTAACGATCCACCAAGAATCACCACACACCACACATTAAGGAGAAAAATGCATTATGAAGAAGAAAGACTGTACAAAACAACAACAAAAAATCCCTTTGATGTTTGATGAAACAAGAACTTTAAGTAGGAAAGTTTAAATGAAAATGTAAAAAAACTTGGCACACATAACCTAGCGTAAGTTGGAGAAGATGGAGAGCGTGCAAGGAGAAAATACGATTTTAAAAAGAATAATAAACAGACCTTGAAAATTAGAAGTATGATTGTTGAAATAAATTGTGTAAAATCTATAATATAATATTAAAGAAACATTCAAGAATAAAGATCAAATAGATAAACAAAATTATGACACGAAAAGAGAGATGTTTATGTACCATATCAGTTGTTTTGATTTTAAACTAATAGAAGATGCAAAAAATAGAAACTGAAAGAGGATAAATTTCACAATAAATAGAAGATACTGTCATTGAATGAATGCAATATATAAATTTTATATTGAAAACAGCTATAAAATATAGAGAAGGATTAAAAATGTCAAATTTCGAAATATCTGGCTTAATGCTTTAAACACTTGAGATAAAGTGACAGTACAAAAATCATCCAAGTTATGGAATTCAAAAAAAAAAAAAAGAAGAAGAAAAAAAAAACACCTAGCCAATCCAAATACACTATAATATGAAGGCAAAGCTGGGCACTTTTAGACACACAATTATTATTTTTTATTTCCCACATATTATATCTGAGATCTACCTGGCTTTAAAAAAGAGGGAGAGAGCACCATGGGAAGCATAGGAACAAATCGATTGAAATTCCCAGTTAACAGCTGTACATGAACAAGACACACTAACCAATCCAACTGCAATAAGATGCTGGAGGCCCTGGTAAAAAGATGGTGCAGAGTGTCTGTTGCCTTTACTACTAACCCTTTTAGCCTGATGTCTGTGAAACTGATTTATTTCTATTAAGCTCATTGACAGACCCTGTAAGAGTTGAGAAGGAGGGGATAAGAATTTTGAATTAAATAAAAAGTCAGGAGAAGAAATAGCTCAATTTAGTCCAGTAGCATGAGATAGAAAGGAAGGAATCAGAAAAGAAAATAAAGGAGGAAACAAAAGAAAAACATATAAGAAAAGCAAGTTAGGGAGAAAGAGTGGGAGAAAGGAAAGAGGAAAAGAGGGAAGCAGGCACATAGGCTGGTTAGAAAGGTTTAGAAACTACAGTTTTAGCATGGACTAGGAAGAAAATGCTGATGCTAAGAAGCTCCTGTTATGTTAAACTGCACCATTAGAAACAATACAGACTTTTTACCGAACAAGGTATTATTCTCATGGCACTCAGTGCTCATTTGGTATAACTGGAATGTTGTGTTATATTGTGGCACTGCATTTTAAAATGCTCAAAACAACAAACTGGAGAATATTCCTCAAGTATTTAAAAGGATAGTCAAGTGTCCGTAAAATATACTATAAATGCATTTGAGAAAAGTGGATGGTATGACTCTTGTCTTCAAAGCTTAAATAAACTTCATACAAAGTGTTTACTTTCTTCTATGTGGGCACATGAGAAAATAAGATACAGCAGTGTGATGAAATTTTAGTGATGCAGATTTGACTTTGCTTCCTTTTCACTGTGTATGGAAAGCTAGAAGAGGAAGCTAAGAAGCTTAACGCTGACAGTCTGATGAATGTGGTAAGATGGTTAAAGGAAATAAACAAAGAATTTCAAATTAACTTCAAGAAAGTCCATCAAAAAACTGGTGCATTTAATACCCAATGCATTAAATGACTATCTGTACTTATGCTAATACTTGAATAGTATTCAACACGTTAGTAAATAGACAAAGCAGTACATAGTTTATAAAACAAAAAAAAAGATCTATTATGGAAAATATAAGAAAGGACTGAAAGAAGGTATATTTGATGTTTTCATCAATATTTACCAAGTTCTATATATAATAAATCCTAATTATCGATATGCTCAAATAGATTTCATCTTTTGTGTCCATATGTATTCTAGATAAAAATTAATCAAAAGTCTGATTTTATAGAACTTACTGCAAATTTTTCCCTGCTTTTTTCTTTTTCTTTTCTTTTTCTTTTTTTGAGACATAACTATGCTCTTGTTGCCCAGTCTGGACTGCAGTGGCACCATCTCGGCTCATAGCAATCTCCACCTCCCAGGTTCAAATGATTCTCCTTATCTCAGCCCCCCCAAATAGCTGGCATTACAGGTCCTACTACCATGCCTGGCTAATTTTTGTGTTTTTAGGAGACAGAGGGTTTCACAGTGTTGGCCAGGATGGTCTTGATCTCCTGACCTCATGATCCACCGACCTTGGCCTCCCAAAGTGCTGGGATTACCTGTGTAAGCCACCATGCCCAGCTGAAAGTCCTGTATTCTTAGATGTCACCGCCAGTTGTTCCTTACTACATTTTTTCCCACAAGAAAATCACATTCTCCATATTTCTAAAGAAAGATTACAATTGTTTTGAACTTTCTTCAAAATATTTTTCAAGAAAGTAGTCAGCTATGAGGTGAATTCTGAATCCTAATTTAAAAAAAATATATATTAGACCATTATCCAAAAACAGTTGGCATTGGATAAAGCTTCACACTTCTAGGTATTTTGTTTTTTATTTATTCAGCATTTCTGAACACTTTCTGTGCATAAGATACTCTTCTCAGGGCTAGCATTCTATTTAAAGATGAAGGAGAAAACAAAATCTATTATCTTTCAGCAGGCTTATTATTCATACTTCAGATTGTTTAAATCTCTGTTACAGAACCAAGCAAAGGTTCAGTGAAAAGGATAACAGATGTGGTTTCGCTGTAAGAAAATAAGTATTTAAATGATAAAATGTGATATATGTTAGAAAAATGTTAAACCAAAGAATATAAAATAAACTATATTTATGTTAATTTAAGCAAACCCTTAGAGTCAAAGAAAAAGTACTTGCCTTACATGCTGCCTAACACTCCTTAAATTAATTGCTTGAAATCAAAATTGAAGGAACAAGGACAGAAACAAAAAGGCTAAATTTTCTCCTTTGTTAACTTACTTGTTGTCATAGTTGTCACATTAATAGAGAGGAATTTATGGCTTCTCAAAGAAGTCTTAAACAACTACATGTGGCTCTAGGTCCAAACCTCCAAAGACTATTTTTTGATTAGAAACACTTATCATTAGTAAAGTTCCGACTTTTAAAGCAAAACTGATTCTTGTCATTGTCACTTCATTTTTGAATGACTTTTCTATAATATTAAAAAACTAAGAATAAAGGAAGTTTGACAGTGATGTTTTATAGATGTCATTCTCTGTTTCAACTATTTGGGCAGGTATTTTTACTAAATGCTTTTTTTTTTTTTTTTTTTTTTTCCTGTGACAAAGTCTAGAGCTACCCTTGCTCAATCCAGGACATCTCTGTGACCAGATAAAGATAAGACAAGATCAGAAAGTTTCCGGAGCTGTAGCAGCCCAGCTTGCTATTATCAGCTAATTCAATCCATCTGGGGGAAAATTATATCAACGTGAATTTACACAGTTGATGAGTTTCCTGTTTCATATTCGATGCCAAAGCAAAGTTCAGCATACTGGCCTTCTATGTGAAGAGGAGCCGTCTTATCTGCCCACAGCAAATATAATCTCACATGGCATCTTTCAAGTAAACCAAACTAAGCAGATATGGAACCTAGTATTTCTTTTGAATTTCAAGTTCTATTTCATTTGTTTTGTGTTCAGGGAATCTGAGGAAGTCTTTTTATTTTCATGAGTGGCTAGAAATAACGTATTTATATTCTGTCTTTTTTAGATGAACCATTTTTGAAACCATGTTGATTTAAACATCAGCGTTTTTTTTCTTCTTTTATTTTTCTCCAACCATTTAAATATTATCTATCCTGTGTAGTTTTGCTATCCCTTGCAGAGTAGTACATAGCTTTGGCTTTTGCTAAAAATGTTCTTTACACTGTCAGGAATAATAAACATGAATAAACTGTGTTCCATTCTTTGAGAATAGGAAACTACTTCTGCCTGTAAAGAATTTATGATTTATTTGGATATAAGAGACAGACACAACAATGAAAAACATTTTAAAATAGCAAATTCTACAGGGGAAATGAATGACTGAGACAGAAAATGCTCTATGAAGCCTGAGGAAATTATCCCTAAGGACCGCGGATTCAGGGAGGCTTCCTCTAGAGGACAGTAATTAAAGTCATCCCTGAAATTGAACCATAGGAATAAGAATTGCTCAGGAAAACTCTCTAAAATGAATATGTGCATACTATGCTGATGAAATCGACAAGACCACTTAAACAGAGGGTTTGTGAAGGATAATAGAGTAGACCTGAGTGTTAAAGGAGGCTGACTTAAAAGAGCCTTGGAAGACTTTGGGAGAAGGAAGTCAAGAAATGTAAATGTATTAATATGAATATTTTTTTGTGTGTGTGTGTGTGCAACAAATGCTTTTTATTTGTTTATTACTTTTTACTAGTTAGGAATACATTTATGTTCTTTTTCTTTCTTCCTCCACCCTCCCCACTTCCCTTCTTGGCCTCTGATAACAACTAATCGGACGTCTATTTTCAGAATACTTTTTTTGTCCATTTTAACTGAGCATCAGATTACATATTTTGTTCAGGAAAAGGCAAACAATTTATGTTTTAGATGTTCCACATTGTTATGCTGATTGAGTGATATCTTAATGTTTATAATAATACATTTTGAGTGATACTTTGATATTTTTGTATTTATCTTAAATACATTCTTTGTTTTTGTTTAATTTTGTTTTTAGCTTTTATTTTAAAACAGAACTGGCATCTTTTAACTTTGTAAAAATTATGAAAAGCCTAATTTCTCTTAATTTTTAATATGATTATGGAACATTTTAAGTATTAAATATTTAAATCTTAAGAACGTACTATAACAAGAGGTTAGAAATATATGAGAGGCTTAAAATTAAGAGATGCTAGGTAAATATGTCTAGTTTCTTATACATCTTTTCTTTAAGGTTATATCCTTCTTAAGTAATTTTCCCTCCAGTGTATTTATTAAAGATATAATATAAACCTTTTTAACATTTAACAGCTTTCTTGGTGGAAATTCGGTAAGTGAAATTTTTAAAGAGAACAGAACAATAACGAGAAAGAGAAGCTAGACGACAATTTGAGACCAAGGAGACTACAAAAATTTGTGGAGAAAAAATACCTGAAAAGCTATTTTAAGTTAATTCTAGGTTTAAAAAAGCGCTGTTAGTTACGATAGACAAATTGAAATACAGCTACAGCTTCTGTGTTCAATTTTAATTTACTGATGATGATGGAATTCTTATGATAATGATAATGTTGTCAAAGATACTGAAGATGTGTTCCCATAAAACATTTCCCATTCTCATAGAATTTTTGGAAACAATATTTTACTGATATGTAGAAAGTAAGATTTTAAAGTTTAGATCCAGAAAAGAAAGGAAAGAGATCAGATAGATGGAAAGAGGAGATTAACAATTATTGAGTACCAAGTATGGGTCAGGGTCATTATGTTTATTATTTAGTTTTATTAACTTAACAACAGTATAAGACCCGTGAGGTAATTTTGGTTGCCCAAGGTCACACATTTGCATATGAGACAAAGTAAGGAAATAAACTAGTCTACCTGACTTCAATATCCATATGGATTCTACTCCAATGCTGCCATGAAGAAGCAACCACCCTGATTCAGATGTAACTCTGGCTTCTGGACAAAGTATATGTTGAAAACGATGTTAACAAAGTCATATTGATGATACAGTTATTTTGTAAAGCTGTAGCATGTACTGAGTCAAATAATTTAATTTCCATCACCAATATGCATGCTATCCTTCTTACCTGCAAAAATAACTCTGATTTTATCAGTGGGAGTAACTGCATTTTGCAGTTTCCTTTGCACATTGGAGTACTCATATTACAGGTCTAGCCAATGAGATATAAATGAAGTCATTAGTAGTGTCTTTGAGGAAAGCTTCTTAAAATGCATGTTAGGGAATGGAGAATAGTAGACTCCATGACGGGTGGTGTTTTGCCGTTGCCCTTCTTCTTGCTGTTAGAAAAACTGATGGAATGCCCAGAAGGGGAAAACCATCTTGGAACTATTAGTCAACTTTCATAAGTTAGGAATGTGAATAAAACATCAAAGGATCCTAGATTCTTGATGACACTGTGAAGTCACTTTACTAGTCCCAGAAAGCCCTTTTCTAAATTTCTCATTATAAGGACAAAAGTAAAAAAGAATACATTAATTGTGCAAGCCAATGTTTTTCAAATTTTACAGTTTACAGCCTAAAATAATATCCAAAAGCTGTTTCTGTCATTAAGTCTGTAGAGTATAAAATATCCAGACAAATATGAAAAAAGCTCAAGCTTGTCTTGTCAATATTTAGAATTTTAATGTTCTAAAGACACATAGATAATATTGATTCTCTACCACATAATTAATCCTTGCTTCAAATTTAACCATACTCAGACAAAAAAGAATTGGGGGTATTTTTAGGAAGTTTACCTACATGATATATAATGATCATAATATCACAGGAAAAAAAAAAAGATATTCGGAGCCAGAATCAACTAATTCAGTTTGTAGTTCTACTATACCTATGACTCAGATATATTGGCCACGGGCACTTTGAAAATAAAATGTCATAGTAACTTGACCTCTGTCATGTATTTGTATGAGAATTAAGAATAAACATTCTATAAAATTTCATGCCAGGAATACTTCATATTCCTAAACAAATAAGAATATCAATATTTAATGAAAAAGTTTTATGGATGTATGTTAATTTATCATAATTATTTTACAGTGTTTACAGAATTTCTTATTGATATCTTCAATTATCAGCTTCTAATTTCACAGATAGAGAAGTAATTTGGTCAATTACTTTGATAAGTACATTAGCTATATTCCTATAATTTTGAAGTACTTTTCTTTATACATTATTTAAATATGCATGCAATAAAATTTAAATGATTATAATTATCACAAAACTTAAAACATACTTTTAAAGCTATCTAAATAAGTATTGCGTAGTTGCTTAAAGTTTCAACATGGGAACTAAGATTGCAAAAATTATTTCCATTATATTTTTAATGAGATATATATGTAGGGTGTGACATTATCAAAGTAAAATATTTTACTTTTAGTTTTCAAAAATCAAATTTTAGAATATTTTTGAATAGTTCAGTTACTCAAAATAATTCAAATTTGTATCATATGGAAATGTAATTCCATAGAATTTCCAAAAACACCATCAGAAAGGAGCATACACTGGAATTCATATTTCCATTCAACAGATAGAAATATAATGATAATCTGTCATTCACTTCAAAAAGAAGACATTGAATGTATAATTTATTTGTCTTTGTAGAGAAAACTTGCATATACGTTTTTACTGGATGTTAATCAGAGCAGATTGAAAGAACTCATTCATTACCAAAGTCAATCTATCCTTTTCCCCCAAAGATTATATCTAAATACTCAGGAACACATTGAGAGAAAAAGGAAATGATATGCCATTGGGTGGAACAAACAACAGAATTATTTGTTCATATTTAGGGTCAGACAGTTATATTAATCTTCATCTAAACATAGATAAGAAGAATATTATTCAGAGTTACTCATCCTGTCAACATCTGTGCAAAATATAGCCGAAGTAGCCTAACATATGTTTTCTTTTAAGTTTTATACTTATTTTCTCAGTGAGGTACCATATAGTTAGCCAGATGCCACTGACTATTTATTTATATTAAATACTTCCATTTCTTCTCTTATTTATTACTGTTACTTTAAGAATACATAGATGTTTTAACACTGTGTGCAAACAAAATAAAATATTTTAAATAGGGTTAAATATGTTTCTTTAAGTCACGTATAACAAACATAGTATTTAACATGCTCTTTCTTAAATTTAATGTATAATTTCTGCCTGTATTAGGGAACAGTTCTAGTTTTCATATATATATATATATAATTTTACCACAGCTAAAATTTTCAAAATATCAAGTTCATTTAAGAAAAAATTAGGAACAAATTATTTGACAACATTTGGCATAGTATTAATGTATGATAACTTATTTTCTTTAACTCTTAATCTTTCCTGGAACCTGTATGAATATATGTTGATATTTATAAAACATAGAAATATTCAGCACAGTTGAATACATTTGGTATACTGTTCTTATGAAATATAGGTATTCTAACAATAATAAAATTGAGTTAATTTTCTATAACATGCAAGGTGGTTCATAGACTATTTACTAATATTCATCTTTAGGGAGATGGCTACCATCATAACCATTTAAACTAGAAAAGAAAAAAACCTCTCTACTAATTTTTCAAATGCCATTTCTTCTTAACTAATGAAGAGAGAAGTATTGTATGAAAATCAAACCATACTACAAATGTTTCATCAAATACAGTTATATTGTATGACAGAAATATCTAAAATTTTTCTAGAAAAGTAGAAAAAGCTCCCTTTAAAATTACACTTCCATTCTGCCTACTATTATTTAAGCCAGCCATTTGATCAGGGTTGAGAATTTCAATACTCTGGGAGAAATACTGGTTTTCCTTCAGCACGGATGTTTATTATGTTCTTTCTAGACGACAATTCCATAAGTTTGATGTATCATATTAATTTGTTTTGTAGGAGTTGATCAATTAACTTGAGAAAACTCTATGTAGTGTTGATTCAATCATATAACAAGCGTAATTTAATATAAATGGTGCATAAGACATTGATTTTGCCCAACTGCTCTGTAGAATTAGTGTCACTAAACAAGGCAGCCAAGCTGAACTAACAATATTAAACATTTGTGCAATTTATCTCTTGCTATAATGAACAGTAAATGATATAATGACCAACAAGATTAATGAAAAAGCAAACATGCTAGTTAGATTCATGCCAGTATTACTTGGCAATCAATAATTTGAAGATTACTTTAACCAGTAGTAGTGAAAAATCAAGCAACAGGGGAAATGGAAACTTTTCCTGGAATATATTCATTACTATAGCCTTTGAACACATAAGATTGGCTATGCTGTAATTTATTTATTTAAACTGTTTGATAAATTTATTTTCCAAAGTTTTAACCAAAATTATATGTTGTCTCCAGCAATTTATTTATTTAAATTTTCCTAAACTAATGAAACCCGTTTGCTAGGAATATCTCCTTCCTGATTCAGCTACAAGTAAAAAGAGAATATTTATCAATAATAGTCATTCACAACCAATGTATTTCCTTCCAGTAGCTTTAATGAATTTAATTAACTAAAGGAAGAAAAGGGTATCTAAGGACAAAAAGATGGGAAGTATACTATAGGATAAAATACTTAATGGAAAATAATGAAGGTAATAATAAAATTTTGGTTTATTGTCCTTTTTAGTCCTCTTCAATTTACTAGTGCTCTCTGACTCTCCCATAAATTCTTTTAAAACTTTACACTTAAATTATGAACTATATGGGAACCATACAATCAACTGTAAATTGGAAACTTTCAACTTTCAAGTTCTATGTTTCTCTGGAAGTAATCTAGTGGACTTCAAAGCCTCACAATAAGTGAAAATGTTTCCTTTGCCTCTGTGTCTTCCATGGAGTGGAATGCCTGAAAGTTAATACTCTGTAGTTCCTTTACTCAGTGTGTCTTTTCGTGACTTGAATTAGAGCCAATAGTTACTTCCTCTCCAAAAGAGAGTTATAAATATTATTCCCATGTTCAACTCCACTATAAAAACAAGAAATTTGCATTTTGGCTCTGTTTGCCAAAACTGTATAAACCATACAAACTAATTTTATGTGAATAAATTCTTATAGAATTAAACATACATTATTAATGTCTTATTATACAAGACATCATTTTTAGACACAAAGATATTAGGACAGAAATTGTCGTCAAGTGTATAAGTATTTCAAAGCGTGCACTTATGATAACGTAATAATAACACTGATTTGAGTTCTTACTATATATCTCAGGTATTTCTTTTTTTTTATTGCATTTTAGGTTTTGGGGTACATGTGATGAACATGCAAGATTGTTGCATAGGTACACACATGGCAGTGTGCTTTGCTGCCTTCCGTCCCCTCACCTGTATCTGTCATTTCTCCCCATGCTATCTCTTCCCTCCTCCCCACCCCCCGCCCCTCCCCCATTTCCCCCCAACGGACCCCGTGTGTAGTGCTCCCCTCCCTGTGTCCATGTGTTCTCATTGTTCAACACCCGCCTATGAGCGAGAATATACGGTGTTTGATTTTCTGCTCTTGTGTCAGTTTGCTGAGAATGATGGTTTCCAGGTTCATCCATGTCCCTACAAAGGACGTGAACTCATCGTTTTTGATGGCTGCATAATATTCCATGGTGTATATGTACCACATTTTCCCTATCCAGTCTATCATCGTTGGGCATTTGGGTTGGTTCCAGGTCTTTGCTATTGTAAACAGTGCTGCAATGAACATTCGTGTGCACGTGTCCTTGTAGTAGAATGATTTATAATCCTTTGGATATATACCCAGTAATGGGATTGCTGGGTCAAATGGGATTTCTATTTTTAGGTCCTTGAGGAATCGCCACACTGTCTTCCACAATGGTTGAATTAATTTACATTCCCACCAACAGTGTAAAAGTGTTCCTATTTCTCCACATCCTCTCCAGCATCTGTTGTTTCCCGATTTTTTAATGATCGCCATTCTAACTGGTGTGAGATGGTATCTCAATGTGGTTTTGATTTGCATTTTTCTGATGACCAGTGATGATGAGCATTTTTTCATATGTTTGTTGGCCTCCTGTATGTCTTCTTTTGTAAAGTATCTGTTCATATCCTTCGCCCATTTTTGAATGGGCTTGTTTGTTTTTTTCTTGTAGATCTGCTTTAGTTCTTTGTATTTCTACAAGCACATTAAATGTCATAACATGTATTCATCATATCAATTCTCTGAGACAGGTTGTGAATCTTGCTCCCATTTTATAGATGTGGAAATAGATGCAAGAGAAGCTAAATATACCTGCTAAAGATCCCACAGCTATGCAGCCTTTGCTATGATATAATTTCTGTCCAAATCATTTGAAAGAGGTTTTTGCCATTGCACTTCAGTTTTCTGAAAACAATCGAAAGGTTTTTGGTTCATTTGTTTTTGTTTGTTTGCCTTGTTTATCCTATTCAAAGAAATCTGTACTTTGTCACTTTACTTATCTAATTAAATTCATGTGGTTGTGAAAAACAGACTTTCAGATATGTTATAAGGAGAAGCCAAACAACCCTGCCTCAAAAGGGCAGTACCAGGAGCGAAAGAGAACTCCAGGCTTTCACCCTATCGTCTATTATTAACATACTACCACTAGTGCCTATTCACATACTGCTTTTCTATGTACTGTAATCTCCTTCTTTTCCTCCATTGTGAAGGTCACTTGTTTAATTTACAAATGGTGCTCACTTATAGCTTTTGCTTCTTCATAATTATAACTTGTGTTTTCTCAAAACTTTGGGTAACTTTGTTTATGTATACCATCTTTTAGTTTGACCTTCCATTCCTGTTTCACTATCTCCTTAGTTTCGATTTCTGAGAAAAAATGTCTCTTGCATCCCTTTCATTGAATAAATGAAAGCAATATTCATAACCTGTCTTCAAAAGTTAATATGATGAATAAATGTTATTATATCTAAAGTGCTTGGAGGAGTACCTGAGACACAGTCAGAGCTCAGTGAGTGTTATTATTATTATTCTTACTAGGTATCAGCTTAGCCAGTTTTTGTAGATCAGATCATATGGGGCTGTCTGATGTACTGATTAGATCTTCCTGGGTTAGGTGCCCTCCTCTGCTCCAGCTCCATTAAGTGAATGAGGTGGTCATAGATCCTCCTTGACCAGGACCAGTAAGTAAGCAGGTGGGAAATCATTTAGAAAAGGCTATTGCTGGCCAACACCTTGCTTGTGTCTCTATTACAAGATATATTAGTCAGGAGCATCACTATTCCTGGGAATTCATAGTTTGCATGTGCCACATGTCAAAATCAAATAATGATCCCCCAAGCAAAATCTTACCCACGCATATTTACATCTTTTTTTCTGGTCATACACTGATTCAAAACGTTAAATGGAAAGGTACACTATGGAAGAACAAGATAGTTCAAAGAAAATAGTTCATTTGATACATATAGTTGTCTAAGTTTAAAAGTTATTATTCCTATTCACTAATAACAATTTGTCACTGATAAAAAACATTTTATATTTTTTTGTTTTCACATTGTTGTTTTGGGATATTGATTTTAAATTATCAGAAATAATTACAATATATATTATAGCAGCAAAACTACTTATTTAAAAATATAATTAGACATTTTGTAGACCTCTAAACAAGTTCACACATTTTCAAAGAGTAATTATTTATAAAGGGTTCTATTTGTGAGAGTTGAACATGGAGGAATCACTTGTATCAATAGTAATCCTTTCTCATTCCTTCTCTCTTGGAATTTAGAACTTCCCAAAGTTCTGGAGTAATTTAAACTAAACAGAGATGCTCTGTAAACTTACGGTTGACCTCCTTGTGCTCACTGGCAACTCAGTAGATTATGTTGCATCTCAGCCCAATTCCAGGTAGTTTATTACTTATTCAGAAACATTTTATTTATAAACAAGATACTGCATTATATTTATAATGTATAATATATATAATATCTATATTATAATGTATAATATATATGTGTGTGTATATATATATATATATAAAATCTACATTATATTATCTCCATTACATAATCCACCTTAACAACATAGAATTGTAGATAATATAATCTACATTATATTATCTCCACATTATCTATTTTCCACGATTTTCTCAGAGTTTACCTCCTTCCTTATCATATAACCACTATTATCAGTAAAAATGAAAATTGACCCTGCACTTACAGTTTTGTTCATAAATCAGAAACAGGCAATTGTTCTTGCTGAGGCGTTAGTACTCAGGATATTTCACTGAAGGTTGTGGTGGACCCATGCTATGTAATTAACAACCAGCATTTGAAACTCCTCCGTTAATCAAGGTAATTCTATTTGCTTGGTGTGGAAGAGCTGTCTAAGAATCACAGATGTTCTTCATAAGGTCTAACATTATTAGATAAGGCTGGCCAAAGTAAATTAGGAAAATGTAAATGAATCTGGCTCTAACAACTGTAGCCCACTAACAAAATACCATTAAGTTTAAAAGAATGCTATGTAGATGAGAGCATACAGAATCTCTTTTCAACGAAAGAGGAATTAAATTAACATTCTATCCATTAATCTAGATGCATATTAACACTCCACCTGTGAATGGTCCCCTTTTCAATCTCGTACAAAAAACACGTTATAAAAATATTTCTGAATAAGTAACACTTAGGCAAAGCCTCAGAAGAGCCTAACAAGGTTGCCTATATATATGTGTGTGTGTGTGTGTGTGTGTGTGTATATATGTGTGTGTGTGTGTGTGTGTGTATATAATACATATATATATATATATATTTTTTTTTTTTTTTTTTTTTTGAAACGAAGTCTCACTCTGTTGACCAGGTTGGAGAATAGTGGTGCGATCTTGGCTCACTGCAACCTCTGCCTCCCAGGTTCAAGTAAATCTCCTGCCTCAGTCTCCCAAGTAGCTGGGACTATAGGTGCACACCACCATGCCAAGCTAATTTTAAGAGACAGGGGTATCACCATGTTGGTAAGGCTGGTCTTGAACTCCTGACCCCATGATCCACCCACCTAGGCCTCCCAAAATGCTAGGATTACAGTTGTGAGCCACCATGCCTGGCCCAGGTTGCATAACTTTCAATGTTCTTTTAGATTTATTGTTTATACACTATCCCTAGTAATCTACAGAATGTTTCTATACCTAATTTCTTATTTTCAAATTATTGACATTTTCTGCATGTGTGTGTATATATACGAAAATCATCAGACAGTCTATATACTGATATGTATATAGTATGTGTTATATGCATTACATATAAAATATTATCTTATATATTATATAAAAATATATTAAGAATACTGCAAAGTTTTAACATTTTTATAAATCAATAAATTACATGTTCACAAAAAATAAAACAGAAATAGTATCAACCGAAATAGGGAAGGTGCTGTTAGCATTTTATTTTTAAAAGATACTATATGACCTGGTTGGAAAAAGAAACAACTAAAATTCTGCATTACTAGTTACACAAACTAAAACATGAATGGAAACTGTTTTAGTTAGATTATTTCAAATTTATTTTAGTATTCTACAAATATTCATTTTCTAAAATTTTGTTTCCTGATGTTGATACATCAAGTTGAGAAGAAACTGTGATAGACTACATTTTATCCTAGGAAATAGTGATTGTTTTTAAACAGGGCCACTCAAGATATGATAATTCTTAAAAGCTAAGGAAAAAAATTTGCAAGTATTCAATATAGTCAATCAGAAGAGAGGTATTTATGTGCAGCAACAGGCAATAAAAAATCTGTGAAATAGAATCTGATAAAGCTGTCTAACCTTTTAGCTTATTTCTCATATATAGAATTGCTCTATTATTTCCTAGGATTGAGTCTCAGGTAAAAGTTCTGGACTGGGGATTTGCAAGCAGAGCTGAGATTTATATAAATTTGATAAGAAAAATATATCATAAAAGCTAACAGTTTTAAATTCATAATTGAGCATTTTTTCATGAGTAAAATTTTACCTTATTTAAAATTTTTAACAAATTCTTTAGACTACTAAAGCTTTTTAGTCTGGTACAAATTAAGAAGTCTACAAAGATTTGTACAATACATTTTTTAAAGTTTTCCATATATGTAATTATCACTTTCATATTTTAAATATAAGATCAGCAATACCATCATAATGCTTATTTTTTTAAAGTAGAGTGAGTTTACTTCATTTCTTTGCTGTGTTACATTTAGGAGCTCCAGAGTTTGTTAACTAAAAGAGTTGTAATGTTACTCAATGAAATCACATGCATTCTACCTACACAGTTGTAGTCATGGGAATATGATTTGAGAGCCATTGAAAGGTCCTTAACCTTTCCCCCCAATATCTAAATCCCAATCATATATTAAATTTCATAATACTTAATAATTTCATTTTTTATTAGATATAACTAGTTCTCATTAAGCTACTAAACATATATATATATATATATATATATATATATATTTTTTTTTTTTTTCCCCGAGAAGGAGTTTTGCTCTGTCACCAGGCTGGAGTGCAGTGGTGTGATCTTAGCTTACTGCAACCTCCGCTTCCTAGGTTCAAGTGATTTTCCTGCCTCAGTCTCCCAAGTGGCTGGGATTACAGGTGCCAGCCACCATGCCTGGCTAAGTTTTGTATTTTTAGTAGAGACAGGATTCCACCATGTTGGCCAGGATGGTTTCAATTCCTGACCTAGTGATCCGCCCACCTGGACCTCCCAAACTGCTGAGATTACAGGCCTGATCCATTGCACCTGGACAACAAATTATTATATTAATACTATTTAGTTATAGAGATACATTAATATTATTCATATATATGGTATTATGAATAATTGTACACATTATTTTTTCCTAATTGGCCATGCTTAATATGTTAGGAATACACATAGTAGGTTCAACAGAGAAAGAACAGATATGTGCAATTAATCATAATACTATTAAAATTTGCCTTCTAGCATTTTAAGAAGGGTTTAGTGAAATATGGGGAAAGGGCAATTAATTCTGCTGAGGATATAGTGAGTATAGAAGATCACTTATAGAGCATTGGATACTATACATGAGCTTGAAAGCGTTATTAGATACTATATGAAGATAGGACGCTCCAGATAAGACGCTCCATATCTGATACATTGAGCCAAGATACGTGCAAAATGAAGTGGAAGCAGTATTTGAGAAAACAAACTGTTTTTGGTACAGAGCTAGGTCCTGTGGCTTTAAACATCAGACTTTGGTGTACGAATCTCTTTGATCTTGGTTTACAACAATCATATAAAGAAGTGCATCTGATATTTTGGTTCTGTGCCTTCCTTTCGACTGGCTGAGTTTCCTTAATTCTTGGGAATAGATTATCCTGAGAAATGGTTGATCTCTTCTCCACATCCATACCCTAATCTTGCTGCCCTTACATAAGAATGTCTATGTCAGGAATGGTTTAATTGGCATAACAGTGCTTAGGAATCAAACTAACAAAAGCTAGAGATTTGTAGGCACTTGTTTCCTTTTGCCTGATCATGAGACTGAGCTTACACCTAGAAAACATACTCTCTGCTCTGCTACAATTCTCTGCTTTTAAGTTTCACAGAGGTCCTCCTCTAGTGGAGGAACTGGAATTAAACTAGTAAACATATTCTTTTCTTTTCTTTTCTTTTTTTCTTTCTTTTTTTTTTTTTTTTTTTTTTGAGACGGAGTCTCGTTCTGTCACCAGGCTGGAGTGCAGTGGCACGATCTCAGCTTACTGCAACCTGTGCCCATCACCCCTCCTAAATCAGAGGGAACATAATCCAGTTCTGGAATTCATTAAAAAGTTCCATTTGGAAATGTTCAAGCCACATTTTTAAATATCAGCAATATCAGTGATAGAATAATGTTTTGACCTTCATCACCTAACTTTTTTGTTTTATATTAATTGAGTCAGAACTTGAAACGGGACTTCTGTTTTACTGGGATCCACAAAATCCAATTTATGGCATCCCATACAGGTAGTAAAGTTTTCTGAAATATATCTGTGATTATGGATAGGCCAATGGAAGAGAATAGACCGTTTAAAAAAATAGAACTTTGGATGAATCAATTTCTTATATCAGGTGTTGGTAAACTATGATATTGGAACCAAATCCAGCCTACTGCCTGTTTTTGCACATGAAATTTTATTAGAAAACAGCTACACCCATTTATTTGTGTATTGTCAATAGCTGCATTTATGCTGCAATGAAAGAGCTGAGTAGTTGGGATGAAGAGAGTATGTTCTGCAAACCCGAAAATATTTACTATTTGGCTCTTTACAGGAGATGTTTTCTGGAACTTCTGGAAGCTTACAGGAATCTTTGTCTTTGATTATCATACATTTTTAGAAAATAGAAAAACAATAATCTATAATGCAGTTATACTCCTGACACTTTAAATTTTAAAACATTTCTCAAGTTTGAATGTTGGAGTGTCTTGAAATGTTCAGATGATAGTTATTTTATCATCTTCTATAGGTTAGAACATAACCGTGTCAGTAGACTTAGTATTTCTTTAAAAGTATTTCTTTTCTCATCTTGTCTTGCATTTATATTGAGAAGAGGCTATTTCCAAAGGAGATGAAACTGCACAAAGTAAACATTAAAAGGTAGATAAAGAAATATCCATTCTTATTTAAGCTTCAGTCTCTTGGGTTTTGTCTTTGTGAGGTTGGCTTCTAAGTGAAAGGTGCTAAGATCGCATCCTTCACATGGAAGCCGTCCAAAAGCTAGGATGCCATAGTACCGCTGTTACCTTCATAAATAGCAGTTTTGGAATTTCTAATTGCCAAGGTCCATCTCATACTCACATATTTTTCTGTTATGTACCAGCACTTATAAAAGTCATATTTGTATGAGCTAAATTTAATATATATAATTGAGTATTTGCTCGAAAATGTTTGTAGGGTTAGCAAATAAGCTACTTCACAATTTCAGTAGCTTAATGAAATACAAATGTTTTTCTAACTCTGAAAGTAGTGTAATATAAGTGTCGTAACTGGCAGATGGATTTTCTTTATGTGGTCATTCAGTGACAAGGTCTTTTCCCGTTCATAGTTTTTCTATCACATGACCTGACTTGGATGCCCAAAGATCACAGGAGAAGAGGGGAGAGTTGAGAGATGTAATTCACTGGGCAGCTACTTCACCTACAGTATAGCAGAGGGTTAAATTTTTGGTTGGCTATTTACTATCCCTATCACAAAAATTAAAGTACCTGTAATTTAGTCACTTATGTCTTATTGTTAGTACAAGCAGCTGTTGAAACCATCTTGGTAAAAAGAGAGAAATACCACAGGGGAAAGTAAATTTCGGGAATAATAAATAAGTATTTGAAGATTAGTCAAACAACTTCCTTTGTAAGTAATTTTACTATCATAAGCTTTTGTTTATTTGGCTTCATTTTATTAATTAAAGCATCAATTTTCATTGATGGCCCCAAATAAACTAAAGTGGAATAAATGCATATACCTACTGGTGGGACAGGGAATGCTACAGACTTTGGCAATTGATGAACTCCATGAATATTTTAAAAAATGGCAACTCATGAAAAAGAAAAAAAAGAAAGCTCCAAAATAGGCCTTATTTTATATTCATATGGGGTAGAGAATATCTCAATTATACATAGATTTTTTTCAACAAACATAAAACAATTTCAGAATTTTAATTAATGACGTTAGGATTACATCCCTGCTGGAGTTTTCTTATTATCGTTTCCTTTTTTTTTTTTTTTTTTTTTTTAAGAACAGAAAACTAAGGTTAACTGTTTTGCTCAAAGTTACATAAGCAGTAAAAGAAGATACTGTCTTCCAGTTCAAAGTTTCTAACTCTTATTTCTATATCTTGTCTTTTATATAGTCTCATAGAGTCAGGGCAGAAAATTTTATGAATTAATCATGCAGATCAAAGTGCTAAACACCATGTTTTCTTCTATTCTATGTAAGTATATGTGTGTGGAGGAAGAGACCATTTTCTTTTGTTAGTTCAAAAATAGGTAGAAGACCTTCACCTGCAACTCCCTGGAAGAAAGGGAGCCAAGTCTGATAGATTGATGCCTTTCCTCTGTGACTGGGTCAGACGGAGTTAATTAACCACGCTCAGGGTCCACAAGCTAGAAAGTGCTTTTGGATCAAGTTCAGAGAAAAATCCCTGAAGCTAGTATGGAGCTGGCCCCAACTCCCTCATGTTGGCCAATACAAATATTATTATTGGTCCTATTAATCAGTTACAGTTTTTGACTCTGTGACCTTCTGATGGCAGTATATTTCCACAATGGCTGTGTGAAGTATTTCCTTTTATTTGCTCAAATGTATTTGATATTAATTTCTTCTAAAGCTTTCATACATATTTGTTAAAACAGTACAGAAACAATATGGATCAGTTTTTGCTACATCTTTCTTAAACCCTCATAACTCATTCAATTCCATTTAATTTCCTATATCTGGAAAACAGGAAAAGACTGCCTTTCTAATATACTTCTATACCTCTTTTCTCATAAATATCAGTATGAGTACTGACCTTTTCAGGATACTTTTGGCTTGATGACATATTCCTTATCTGAAATTACCAAATTAAAAACTATATATTGAATTTTTGTTAGTTTTTATACCATGTTCAAGTTCATTTTTATATACTGAAGGGTATGTATAACATCCATGACACACTGTATAAAGCTACTCAAACATGTTTTCTTCGTAGATCTTTAAATATCAGAATTAAGTTGTAAAAAAAAATTACTAAATTATATTTACTATTGAATCTCTACATTTAACAGAAATTTAATACTATGATGCTGGACCATGCTGTTGGCTTTGTCTGGGCTTTCTTGTGAACTCATATATAAGCAGTTTTTAACGAGTAGAAACCACTTAATAGTATCAGCCAGCCTTAATTATTTACTATCTACATCCTCCTTTAAATCTTTAATTTGTATAAACATCTGGATAAATCTTGAATAGTTTCTCATAGATAACATTTCTAGACATGGAAAGATAGAAAAAAAAAGACTGAAAATTTCTATACACATGTATTTAAGTCTACATAGCAACTGACATTGATACATGAACACTTGGCACTGCTTGAAATAGTGATAATAAAAAGCAAGTAAATCACAAATTTGCACATACTTAAGCTCACCATATTGCAGAATGAATTTACATGATTAGTTTTAAAAATATGCTTATAATATAGTGAATACTTTTGTACTTTTTAATGTAAACACACTTCAACAAATTTTATGAATGATAACTGTGATATAGGGCTCAAAAAAAGTGTTTTGTGAAAACACTTTTACAAAATTTTTAGAAAAGTAAAGAATAAAATTATCTAGATTCCTTATTAAGTTGCACTTTGCTCATGCAGTTTTCTTTCTGTTTTGAAAAGGGCTTGCAGTATACTCACCATTTAAAATTTCTTTGTACAGACATTTTGTGATCAATTGTGGTAGTTTTATCTTTAGTATGTGTATTATTTTTAAAAGATACTTATTAAAACTTTTGTCCTGGATAGTTCTAAAATTTCATCCACATGTGTATTAGTCTGTTTTTATACTGCTAATAAAGACATACCTGAGACTAGGTAATTTATAAAGAAAAAGAGGTTTAATGGACTCACAGTACCATGTCACTGGGGAGGCCTCACAATCATGGCAGAAAGCAAAAAGTAAATAGGAAACCCTTTTCATTTGGTTCTCATTTCTCTCTTGCCTGCCACCACGTCTTACATGGTGGCAGGCAAGAGAGAAATGAGAACCAAGTAAAAGAAGGTTTTTCTCTCTTGTGATATTTATTCACTACCAGGAGAACACTATGGGGGAAACTGCCCCATGATTCAATTATCTCCCACTGGGTCCCTCCTACAACACATGGGAATTATGGGAGCTATAAATCAAGATAAGATTTGGGTGGGGACACAGCCAAACCATATCAACATGCATAGACACATACATATCTTCCAAGGTAGGGTATGTCAATTTGATGCTAGAGTGTGTTGATGGTACAGTGAGAAGTCATAGGCAGGCATGTTATGAGCAACTAATATTTGTTAGTATGTGGACTGTGCATATCAAAATGACTCAATAATCACTGTCTGCTTTGTGAAATTTAGCATAGTTGCAAATTATCTAAGCTTCAACATAGCTCAAGAATAAAAAGATATTTTTGAAAATGAATTTTACAAAATGTATAAAGTTATGAAATTTTAATGGTTAAATTGCATGCTTTCAAGAATCACAAATCATAAAAAGTCATTCTATAACTTTGTCATGATTTCCTGTCTATATCTATCAGAGTGTCTCAGCAAATAATGTATTAAAAATATTTATTCAATAAAAGACTAAAGTGACTCAAGGATAGAAGGCAGCTATCTGTCAGACAAGATATTTTCATATTAAAGTTACAAAGGCAACAGAAAATAATCTGGACAATACCCGTGAAATCAGGCTTCTTTGGTATAAATAAAAGAATCATAGATTCTTTTATAATTTTGCTTCTGTTCTCTTTCCTTCTGCATGGCTGAGACATCTAAGATGTTTGAAATAATTATCTGCATAGCAGTCCCAATGCTCCAACACCAGAGGAAAGGTATCCTTATGACCATGCTGTCCTTTAAAAACTATTAAAAAAGGACATGATTTCCCCCAGTCACTCAAATGGAAGGCTACTAAAAGAAAGATAAAAAATTAAAATAAAATAGAAGAGTATGCAGAGTATACATCAATCACATAATACATGTAAATAGATTAAACTGAAAAATTAAAAGTCAAAAGATCTCTGTAGGAGGAGGCAAAATCAGTATTTATTCATATATTACTTAAAAGAGATTTGTTTCAAAAAATCCAAAAGGGTTAAAAATGCAAAAAAAAAAAAAAAACCCACAAAATTTTATAAGTCAATTATAAGCAAAAGCAATTACAAAAATGCAACAAAACATTTTTCTCTGTATTATTATTTTCCATTCTATTATATCCTCAGGTAGCCTTATCTAGATAAGAAAATTATAATTTTAGTTATTTCAATGTGCTTAAACTTAATGAGAATGATGAAACAGTAAACCTTCACTATATTTATAAAGTGTATTTAATAGTAAATATTTTACTTGATTTCTCTCAATTGGGGTACATGTTTTGTTACATGGACAGAGGTTTGTACTTAGATTGAACCTGTAAGCCATATACTGAATATAGTACCAAATCAGTAGTTTTTCAGTTCTTACCTGCCTTATTCCCTCTCCCCTTTTGGAGTCCCCATTGTCTGTTTTTCCCATCTTTATTTCCATATGTACCCAATGTTTAGCTTCCACTTATAAGTGAGAACATGCAGTGTTTTGTTTTCTGTTTCAGTGGTAATTTGCATAGGATAATGGCTTCCAGGTGCATCCACATTGCTGCAAAGAAAACTATTTCATTCTATTTTATGGCTGTATAGTATTCAGTGGTGTAGATAGACCACATTTCCTTTATCTAAATTTCCCCACCGATGGGCACTTAGGTCGATTGTATCTCTTTACTATAGTGAATAGTACTATGATAAATATGTGAATATAGGGGTCTTTTTGGTAAAATGATTTAATTTCCCTTGGGTATATGTCCAAGAATGCAATTGCTGGGTGGAATGGCAATTCTATTTTTAGTTCTTTGAGAAATCTCCTAATTGCTTTCTATAGGGACTGAACTAATTTACAGTCTTTCCAACAGAATACAAATTTTATGTTTTCTCTGTAACCTCACCAACCAACATTGGTTATTTTTTAAGAGTGGCTGTTCTGACAGGTATGAGATGGTATCTCATAACCTTCACAATACTCTTTAAGTGAATTTTACTTCCAATTTGTCTTTTTTATTAGTATTTATGGTAGTAAATACTTTAGTGTGATTTCATCTTATTTAAATTTAAAAAATAATAAACATGCTATATTTGCACTTTGTCATATTTTCAGTTAGCATTTACCTATGCTATGTCATGGATATATAATTCATTGTAATTTCTGCTTTAAATTAGTTTTCGATCTTGGAGAAATTAACAATAGAGAAAGTTAAAATTACTTAAACAGAGCTAATCAAATTAAACCTTACAAGCAAGCAACAAAACGCATATTAAAAAATCAAACTGCATACCTTACAAGCAGAAGTGAAAAGGCAACACAAATTGTATAATGCTCATTTTTGAAGAATGTATAAACAAACTGATACTACTTGTAGTAGAATTATGATTTGGTTTACTGTGAATGGTAATTTGGGCAATACTCTTGATTCAGATGTAACCTGAGGAAATAATTTTATACTGTCATATATAAAAGAAAGCACGCAGAAACACTGCTTATAATTTAGAAAAAAAAGTAAATGAATCTTTGAGCAACAACTAAGGAATATGTAAAATTATGGTATATATATTTGTAAAAGCAAATACTACTGAGTATCTAAAATAATGAATGGCTATATTGGGATGGAAATATTTTAATAAAATTTTTGGTAAAACAGATAAGATAAAATATATCATGCTTTCTACATGCATGGCTATTCAAAAATATTATTTTTCTTCTTCAGAAACATGGTAGAATTTCTCTTTATTATTCACTTGAAGTAGGTTATGTGACTTGATGTATCCAATTGAGAATACACAGAACTGATAACATGCGTCTTTTCCAGAGAGATTATTTTAAAAAGTGCATACTTCACCATCCTTCCTTTCCCTCTTTTCAGGAAGTAATGGTCATTCTGTCAACTTGGATCTCACACTAAGGGCAAGTACATGAACAATTTTCAAATTGACTAGTAATGCACATGTAGCCTAGACAAAGCATTACCTTTTAAGCAACTGAAATGTAATTCTTACCATAGCATATCCTAGTCAATCCTGAGAGTAATGTCATATATGTAAGAAATATAATTGTTAAAGTAAATGTCTTAGATTTGTGGGTTTTTAACATTATTATAGAATTAGAAATAAATTTGAAAGAACATTAAATTTTCAAAAATCTTTAAAAATGTGCATCCATATCTGGATTTTAAGATTTAGAACATATATTTTTTTCAAGGCATTGGACATAGAAGAATCTGGCTATCGTATAACTGGAATATGAAATTCTATAAATGCAAAAATAAGAAAACATCAGAAAACTCTACCTCTGTGGTTAACACAGGGAAAGAATTTGAAGAAGCCTAAAAATCTATCTACCTATCATCTATTAATCATCTACTTATATATTTATGTATATACTTTTACAAAAAGCTAAAACATACCAAACAGGTCATGTAGTGACTCATATCATTGGGATATAATTAAATATCAATATTATTATCTGAGCCATATTATCTCTGGCAAATTGTATATTGTTTAAATTACCTCAACATCCACAAAGAGCTATAGTATAATTACAAGGGATGAGACACATGGAAATACCATAAAATAATAATTTTTTTTTTGGTTGAGAGTTTAAATAATTTATTTTATGTATGTTCTCTATTTTTTTCATCCAAGTACTAACCAGGCCCAACCCTGCTTAGCTGGCTTCTGAGATCAGATGAGATCAGTTGCATTCAAGGTGGGATGGCTGTAGACTAGTCTATATTTTTTAGAATATAAATATGTGACTTTTAAAAAGCACAATAAATCTATTTTAAAATTATAGATTTTATTATTTGTGTTTATTATGTAATGTATGCAGTGCTTAAAGTTAAAGCCAATTAACCTTTGAAGCTCCTCTTCAACACTGTTCTCTTCCCAATAGATATAATTTAGAGTATCTTATAGGAACATAAATTAAATATCAATTTGATTTTTGTTTGGTGTAATAAGACAAATTGAAATATCAGTTGGAATTAAACCAAAGGTTTAAAGCTGAGTGAAAACCAAGATTATCTTAAAATAGGAAAACATAGAAAACATCAGCAACATAGCAAGGTATCTTCTGTACAAAACGAAAATTTAAAAATTAGCCAAGAGTGGTAGTGCATACCCATAGTCCCAGATACTCAGAAGGTTGAGGTGGGAGGATTGCTTGAGCACAGGAGTTCAGGGTTGCAGTGAGCTATGGTAACACCACTGCCCTTCAGCCTAGGGAACAGAGGGGGACCCTGTCTGAAATAATAAATAAATGATTTTTGCTGGTGAGAGCGTTAAAATATCCAGTGACTTAGAGTTTTGTTAATTTTTATTTTGTCTGTTTGAGAATCTGAATGATATATCTTTGAGAACTATGGGTCCCTCATTGTATTATCAAGATATTTAGGAAAAATATCTCCTAGGAACTTGGTAGACTTCTCTTTTTCAATGTAGTAATTGGAGGAATCTTATTGTTTGACTGGGGAAAGATGAAGCAGAAATAACCTCAACCAATGCATAATTATCAGGCGAGGTGGATTTAAACCAAATACTATAATATTATGTAGTCACTGGGTTATTTGAAAGAAGCAACTTGTTGCAGGGAAACTGATTCTAATTATCACTTGTTTTGAATAGTGTGTATTTTGTTCAAGTCACTCAAACTCTAAATCTTGTTCCTTCATTTATGAAATCAAGGAGTAGTTCCCTTCACACTCTTTATTCTGTGTGTCTCAAAGTCATCACCTGGAGCATAACATGAGATGCACAGTAGATATTTGCATGACTTCTTAAATTTTAGTACTCAGAGAAACCATTAAGGGCTATAAAAACCAGCCTGCTAACTTTATGTCACTTTTTAGAAGACATGTTAAAAGCAGAGCTGATGGCTAGACCTACTACTATGTTTGGCTGTTGTAACTTGTAAATAATTAGTCATTTTGCCAGCATACAGAGAAACTATTCTCTAGTGAAAAAAGTGGCAGTCATAATACCACCACCACCAACATATGTAGTAGCAACCTCAGAGGGAACAACAGCTACAAAAGCATCTGCCAAGATTTTAATAATATAGAGCACCAAATATCATGCTGTCCATTTCTAATTTACATTGTTTGCCTCTTCTAAAAGTTATTTCTATTTCCCCATTTTGCACATGAGAGAAAGAGAAATCAAGATGAGTGCCCTAAGCATGAAGTCACTTGCACAACGTATTAGAATTAATAAGAGCTAATCATCTTTAATACAATGTACAATACTGTTCCCCCAATATCTTTCTGCCCTCTTACATGAATAAAATTTTAATTCATATGTTATGTCAATATAGTGTTGCTGTTGCAGTCAAATTTTTAAACTTTATATCTGTATTTTCACTTATCTGAACCATTTGGCTAACACTAAGATGTGGCATACCTCTCAGAAGAGCTAAATATCTAATGACATAGTTTGCAATTCCCAAAGGAGGGATATGATTAACATTTCACAAGACAGGCATTTGAGCAGTTGTGCATATGTTTTTTCATCTTTTTAGTTGCCACATAACTTGATTTACTTTTGTTGTTTATGCACTAATCTATCTGAGTAGAGCACATTTCCTATATTCAGTGAGTATTAGTTATCGGTTCATATGTTTTTAAATAATCCCCCATGCTGAGAACTATTTAAGGTTTGATTTAAAGAGAAGGATTTGTTACAAGAACTTTTGTAAAAAAGAATTAACTTCTGGTCAGACCCACTTATACTATAGCTTTGAGATACTGCTTTTAATAAATTCATGCTTTCATAGTCATAAACAGTCTACATAAAGTATAAGGTTACCTAGAAACTACTGTTTAAGTTGTAGGATGTTTGTGGTGGTGGTGGGGGGAGATGGTAATTAAATCAAATAATTAGTTGATATACTGTAAAATTACAGCAGCCAAATATCAGTGGAGTAATTAAAAACTCAAGTGTTCAGTGTCATCCAACTAGATCATGGCTTGCCTATTAAAATTATGTCAAAGGATATTGTAAAAAATCAGGACTTTATAACTTTGGAATGAAATTTAATTTCCTTATATACAAAGAAAGTATTGATGCCCTAATTGCAGTATTTCTCAAGATTACAGATAGGGATATTTAATGCAGTATTGGCAAGAGGACATGCTGATAAAGAAAACTGCTCAATGCCTTGAGAGAAAATATTGCCTGATAGAACTTTTTTACTCAACCTAAAATAAGAAATTAGCAACAAAGAAGTGAACCTTGCTCTTTCTTCCCTTTGGTATATGCAGAGGTTTAAAAAGAAGTGAAATAAATTAACAAATGGAAAAAAAAAGCAGTCCTATTTAACAGGTGGTAAAAGGTAAGCTGGGACAACTAGAAAACCCAAAAGTCCTAGCAAAAAAGTTAAAAAGAGGTGTTCCAACAAACATATGAAAAAATGCTCATCATCACTGGTCATTAGAGAAATGCAAATCAAAACCACACTGAGATATCATCTCACGCCAGTTAGAATGGTGATCATTAAAAAATCTGGAGACAACAGATGCTAGAGCAGATGTGGAGAAAAAGGAACACTCTTACACAGTTGGTGGGAGTGTAAATTAGTTCAACCATTGTGGAAGATAGTGTGGCGATTTCTCAAGGATCTAGAAATAGAAATTCCATTTGACCCAGCAATCCCACTACTGGTATATACCCAAAGAACTATAAATTGTTCTACTATAAAGGCACATGCATACATATGTTCACTGCAGCCCTGTGTACAATGGCAAAGACCTGGAGCCAACCCAAATGCCCATCAGTGATAGACTGGACAAAGAAAATGTGGTACATACACACCTTGGAATACTACGCAGCCATAAAAAATGATGAGTTCGTGTCCTTTGTAGGGACTTGGATGAATCTGAAAACCATCATTCTCAGCAAACTGACACAAGAATAGAAAGCCAAACACCGTATGTTCTCATTCATAGGTGGGTGTTGAACAATGAGAACATGTGGACTCAGGGAGAGGAGCATCACACACTGGGGACAGTTTTAGGGGGTAGGGGAGAGACAGCGGGGGGTGGGAGGGTGGGGAGGGATAACATGGGGAGAAATGCCAGATATAGTATGCACCTAAAGTAAAATAAATAAATTGAAAAAAACAACAACCTGTACCCACATGTTTATCACAGTATTAGGGTGGTGAGGTACAAAAGTAATTGTGGTTTTTGACATTGAAAGTAATGGCAAAAACTGCAATTACTTCTGCACCAACCTAACATTATTCATATTAGCAAAGATATGGAATCAACCAAACTAAGTGCCCATCAACGGATGATCGAATAAATAAAATATGGTATATATACAAAAAAAGAGGTGTTCCTTCAGTGTTCCCCATACACATTCTTATCTCTTGTGATATCAATTTCCATCTGCTTCAAGAAAGGAATACTTAAAAGAAATTTTATTAGTCATAATTACAAATCCTTTCATATTTATATCACAAAGCAAAATTCTTTAAATGTGACTCTAGGTAGGATATCATTCATGTTTTTTCTTTTTAAATTCAATTCAAAAAATTAAGCCAATACTCTAAAGTATTTTAATGTATGATTCTTTCTTTTTCATAAAATGTTTTTTCTCTTAAGAGTTCAGAGGTGGAGAGAAAGGCAGCCTCTTGGCTGACCATAGAAAATATAAAATTTACGGTTGGAAAACCTTTAAAGGCAAAGTCCAACAAAGTGGTGTTTTCCTACTTTGAAACTACAAAAATATGAAAAAAGAATCAATTTTCACTCCTAGCATTTCCTGAATAATATAGAAATATTTTAAGATCTTAAATTCTCTTAGTATATGGGCTTAAGTCATAGAATCTTAGGGGAACTCAAATATTCTGCATTTAATTTTATATATCATTAGTGGGCATATGAGAGGTAACTGAGTTATTAAGAGATGTTCAAAAATATTGTCCATCAGCTTACACTTACCTAATAAAAAATCAAAAACAAAGAAAGCCATATAATGTTTTTATTTCATTCCTTCACTATAAATTTCATTTAACGCTTTCTCTTTGCAAGGGAACATGCTAAGCAATGTGGATACAACAGTAAGCATCTTTTTGTGATTCTGGCATTTTTCAGCTGAATTAGATGGAAGAAATAAGACTTTGAATTTGGCTAGACAGTTAATATACCATATATACGTTGCTATACTTCACTTGTGCTCTTAACTGTCTAGAAGAAAATTTAGAAAGTTCCCTCATTATCAATCAATATTGATATTAGTGATTGCCCTAAATCAATGTTTTGTGCATTTTGATTTTACTTTCCATTTTTATAATATAAGCCAAATGGTAACATTACCATCACTATGATATCTCCTAATAAATTGAATTTTCATGTTCTCTACCTGGCTTTTAACTTATTATAAGGCAATATTTAAAGAGCAGAATTCCAGTAGACTAACCTAATTGGCAAGAATGAGAATAGAGTTTTGTTTTTGTATTGTTTATAAAAGGAATGTTACAACATAGAACTCAGTCTATTCGTATAGAACTCTAGAGTACAAACATGTAATTCTCATTTACAGCTTCAAGTTCCACTTTTCAAAGATCTAAAATTAATAATACCTTTACTTGCTCTTAAATTACTTAAAATGTCAATTTACTCTCTGTGTTAGCAACTGGAATTTGGATCTATGTTCTTTCTGCTTATCTACATGGGAAGCAGGACGTTTATGTTACATAAAAATTCAGAGACATCTAAAGAACCCCAGAAGACTACTCCTTTCTTCCTTAAGTCCCAGCAAGTAAGTATTAAGCCATGCTTCTCTTTGAGTTAAAAAAAAAAAAAAAAAAAAAAGTCTAGTTTGCATACTTTAAATCTCCTCATTGCTTTATGATTTTTTGTTCTGAAAAGTAATGATATTTTCTCTCAAATGGATCATGCTGAAAAGAGATGCATGATGCTTCACTCGATGCTTCACTCATATTATTTTGCCTATCCTATATACTTTAATAACTCCAATGTGTCTATTTTTTCTCTCTGCTTTTCTGATGCAAAGAACAGTGGGTTCAGCCCAATCTGTAGCCATACTTTGAAGAGGTTACGTGTAGTACTAAGTTGCAATGCCATCTCTTCTCCAAAGGCAGCTGATTTCCTGGACTTAATAAACTGACTTTTATTCTATATATGTATACACATACACACCGACACACATGATCTTTCTCTCACTCACCTGTTTATCTCTATTTAAATAATAAAACTATAAGGATAGCAGCTACTCAGTGGGTGATATCTGATATAGGTAGATCCTTTCAGCTGAGTTCACTTTTTTTCTTTCTTAACCATCCTCACCAATGTACTCATAAACACCTTCAATCCAGGATGATGTATGCAATTAAAAGAATTTAAATTGCTCTTCCCTAATCTTATATCATATTCTCATTTACTCTCTTTAACAAAACTTTAGAATAAAATAACTGCACGACATTTTTATGTAGTCCCAGTGTCAAGTAATTCTTGTTGCTGAGTCTCTTTTGTTGCAATTTATAGCCATTTCACTTCATCCAATATTCCTACAGCAATCATTCAAATTGTCAGAGTTACTGCCATCTTCCTTTATGATTATCTACTACAGATTATGTATTCACGTATTTCCCTCCTTTATAATTACATTATATATCTTGGCAATTTATAGAGAAGCCAACCGAAAAAAAATCATTGTATGTTACATGGCATTAAAGGGTTTCCCTCTAAATCTGTCCACTTCTCTGTAAAGTCACATAACAAATACTTATAAACCTATATGACACATGGCATTATTCATAATATTAACAGGATCATATTACAATTTTAAGGTTTACCCATCTCTAGAAACAGTAACAAATATCCTTTAAGTCCTAATACATTTAAGTGTGAGATCACTGAGTATTTAATGAGTAATTAGAAATTAGGCAACATGATAAGAACTTAACTGACATTTACTTACAACCCTCAAATTGGTTTTGTAAGGCATTTTATATAATTTGCTCCATTTTCATATGAAATAAACAACTTTCATGGGTGTTAAGTAATTTGTTTAAATTCACCCACGCCTGGTATAGCCAGACAGATATAAACTCAAAGCCTGTCTGAAATAGAAGTATACACTGTCAACTGCTTTAAAGTCTTAATGATACTGCATTTTTCTACGTATATACCCCAACCAAGTGTACACTCAGCTCAGAATGCCTTAAAAAAAAAAAAAAAAAAAAACTGTTAAGGACTGAGATCAACTTCTTTTGCCTCTGTTTATTGCTCCATTAATATTACATTATATATTTATTTTTAAAAGTTTTCTTATTTAACCAGCTATAACCGAACAGATAAACTGCAACAGCAAAAAGCAAATGACACTTTCACCACATTATTTTTAATTTAATCTGACATCTTTGATCCCTTACAAATGAGATTGTATTTTTCACACAGCTGTCTTCAATGCAAACAATTTTTGTAGCATTTTCACATGCTATTTTATGCCTTTCTTTTTAAATACAAGATCTACATATTTATTATTTAATAACAAAAATATTTATTGTACTACATGTCACAAATCATGTAACTAGTCCCAACTGCTAGCCATATTTACTTTTAATCTAGTTTTTGCAATAAACATGCAACAAATAATTTTTTAAATATAAATTATTTTGAAGTTTACATAGGCCCTACAACTTAATAGAATTAGAGATATAAATTAAATTTTATGTTTTTATTACTTCTCAATTTATAAATAAGGAAATGGAGAAACTGAAAACTTTATAGCCCTATGTCATAGAAATGTAAATGGCACCAACAAACCTAAGATTAGGACTCCATGTGTCTGGCCTATTATTATTTAGCTGACATAATAAACTTTATATTGACATTATAACCATACTATCTTAAGGCTAATTATAGAAATACCATGTTAAGTTTAAAGGATGCCTCCAATACCTATTAACACACACCTTTATAAATATTGAAATGCTTGTTTTCTCTTTATTTCTAGTTTAATAGCTACAGTTAACTATATAAAATGTGTACTTTCTGCATCATTTACTTCTATTGGTTTTGCTGTAATCTCAAGGTTTACTTAAAGCCAAAATAAAACTTTTCGAAGGAAACTTAAAACTTTTGTTTTTTTGGCGTAACTGTTGAGCAACTGTGTTGTTGTCAAAACCTATAACATTAACACAACTTATAAGATATACTAAACGTTAGCTACTAAAATCTGCTAATGCAGCACTTAAACAGAAAAGAGAGGTCAGGAAATTCAAAGTGATGACTATGTACTATTGTTCATGCAAAACTATATTCCAAGTGACCAGGTCACCATAGAAACTAGATATATATTTATAAATAATACATATTTTTCTAGATTTTATGCACTGAAACTCCCAAATTATATTAAGTTTGTTTATATGCAGTCTTATTTCTATTGTAAGCATAGATCAAATTGTATTCAAAGAAAGTTTAAAATATATGAGGCATACTTGGATAACCAAATAGAGGAAAACATAGCCTGCATCTTTTTGGGGATCATTAATTTTTTTTTCAAAATCTCATTTACTTTTACTTATATTAACATTCTTGCACATTCTGTTGGGTTGGCAATGTGTTGGCACAATTTTATTTAGGGCTCAAAATATATAGGCCATTGTAATTCTACTTTTAGAATAAATCAACCAATTTACAATTCATTCTTAATAAAATAGGCCTTTGGAAATTGTAGTAAATATATATTTTTACTTTTAATCTACTTTTTTTTTTTTTTTTTTTTGAGACAAGAGTTTCGCTCTTGTTACCCAGGCTGGAGTGCAATGGCACGATCTCGGCTCACTGCAACCTCCACCTCCTGGGTTCAGGCAATTCTCCTACCTCAGCCTCCTGAGTAGCTGGGATTACAGGCACACGCCACCATGCCAAGCTAATTTTTTGTATTTTTAGTAGAGGCGGGGTTTCACCATGTTGACCAGGATGGTCTCAATCTCTTGACCTTGTGATCCACCCGCCTCGGCCTCCCAAAGTGCTGGGATTACAGGCTTGAGCCGCCGCACCCGGCTACTTTTGTTTTTTGTTACTTGATTCTTCTGAAAGAGAAGTATTTAACTCAATACATTTTTATGACACATAATAACTGATAAATTATTAGTTCTTTGATAGTCATATTCAAATACATATTACAGTAGTGGTAGGTGAGTAAGAAAAAAAATATTGTTCTATTTATTTTTAAGTGACTTATTTTCCATAGACAAAGATGTCAAATGGACAATATTTGACAGACTCCCTGTTTCCTCCCACTGTTTCTCGGAGCTTTAGAATTCACATTAGTACTTTACAGCTCTCTTTCCCAACACTATGCACATTCAACCTCTTAATTCATTCATTAAGCATTTTGTACCCAGAATTGCACTTTGTGGTTGGAGTAGGGTATATTTCCTAGGTGTTTCAGGTACTCAGTTGTTCTAGACACACCTGGACCCATAATGATAATACACCATAAAAATGTTAAAATGGCAGCATATGAAGAATTGTAGAACCACATGGGAACAGTTATGTGGCTTTTGTTAAACTACTTGATAAATAAAGTAGGGGAGCTTCAAGCAGGAAAGTAACAACTTGTACCAAGGTACAAAACTATGAAGATCAGGACAAGTCAACAAGCGACAGTGCTGGAATCACAAATTGATACGAATGTGTTAATCATGAAGCTCTAAGGATGGAAGTACAGGAATCCTAGTAGCATTTAGCAACTGAAAGGGAGACAGGAAAATGATAGATAGGAAATAAGATAGATTGATCCCTAGGTACAAATGAAAGTATCAGATTAACTGCTTAAAACTAGACATTTGTCCAGGTATGGAGGCTCACATCTGTACTATAATCCCAACACTTTGGGAGGACAAGGTGAGCAGATCACCTAAGGTCAGGAGTTTGAGACCAACCTGGCCAACATGGAGAAACCCTGTCTCTAATGAAAGTACAAAAATTAGGCGGGCATGGTGGCAGGCGCCCGTAATCCCAGCTACTCAGGAGGCTGAGGCAGAAGAATAGCTTGAACCTGGGAGATAGAGGTTGCCGTGAGCCCAGATTGAGCCACTGCACTCCAGCTGGTGCTACAGAGCGAGACTCCTTCCCAAAAAACAAACAAACCAACCAACAAAAAAACTACATATTTAACTGTAAACATGTATCATTATAAAATATTTTTTTTTCAAACCCTTTAGCAGAATACTAATTAAAAAACACTCTTTTAAGATACTTAAGTAATGCTATTTCATTTGTTAATTTTTAAAAATACAGCACTCACAGTGATGGAGAGAGGGACGTTTTCCAAAAATGAATATCCTTTATTGGTTGAGAACTGGAAAAAAATGTCTGTGGTTTCCCAGTACTACTGATCTTTGCCCTCTATCTTCTCCTACTTATTGCTTGTGAAAATCTTGGCAATCTATAATCCATAGTTTTGTCATTTCATATTTGTGAGATAAGGGAGATGACACACTACATAAAAATGCTCTGCTTTCAAAAACCTCCAAAGCCAGATCCTGGTTCTGAAAATCCCTTTGCCCCCAGCAAGGATAATTTTCAAGCACAAAAGATAATTGGATAAATATATATTAATATTTTTTGATATATTGCTAAGTATACTACAGAGGAACTTACATTTCATCATTTTATCTTTAATCCATCTGGTTCAAAAATAGGAAGTAGACTGCATTACCCTATGGTGTGCAATGTTTTTCTTCTGTGTAGAATTTCCAGGGAAGTCTCTGTAGAAAACTGATCCTATTTGTGAGGTCTTCACATTTAAGCACAGTAATGGAAGTCTTCCAACTCAGAAAGGAAGAAGGTAAAGTCTCAGTAACTTAAGTATATTTATTTTACGATTAAAAGTTCAACTCTCCCAAAATTTTAATCCATGAGCATATCATGTGTTTTAGTGCAAACAGAGTGTTCATCAAAACATGACACTTCCTTTAGTGAGACATGAGTTTTGCTTTAACTTCAAAAAATGGCTATTTTGGTGCACACTCTACATACATAAGTAAAATTTCAAACATTTGCATGGTAATTAGTTATGTCTATATTTTCACAGCTGCAAAACACTGAAAATGTATAGGAACATTTGATAAGTTACAGCATTTATCTTTCTCACACACATAGTTTCTCTCTCATTTTATTATTTTTCCCTTCTGTTACTAGATCTATTTAATTTCATTAAGTTATATGAGAGAATCACTGGAGTAAAATTTAAACTATTTCAACATTAACAGCTTTTGCTGTGGAAAGTAAAATTTATATATGAAAAATACATGCACTAAAGGTAGTGTTCTTTTTTTAATAGAGTCAGGGTCTTACTCTGTTACCCAAGTAAAGTGCAGTGGCTCAATTACAGATCATTGCAACCTCAAACTCCTGGGTTTCAGAGATTCTCCTACTTCAGCCTCCAAATTATCTGGGACTAAAGGTGCATGCCACCATGTCCAGATAATTTTTAAAAACATTTTTTATAGAGACTATATTTCACTATGTTGCCCAGTCTGGTCTCTAACTCCTGGCCTCAAGAGATATTCCTGCCTCAGCTTGCCAAAGTGCTGAGGTTATAGGCATAAGTGACTGTGCCCAGCCCTGGAAATGCTGTTTTAATAACTTAGACCTTCTTCTCAAAATAACTGCCTCAATATCATGTCAATAGTGGGAATCAGAACAGGGGCTTCAGTGACAAAGAGAGTGGGAACTTCAACACAGGCCTGGCTGGAAAAACATTTATTCTATGTTTCCTTTCTTATTCACATTCACTTTTTATTTAGCAACAACAAGAAAGTCTTTTTACAGAGTGTTACTTCATTTTGAAATTTTTTTTGTACATAAACTGCAGTTTCTCAAAGGAAAATCAGGGTTTGGCAGAGGATATAATGGTATAAACTTGTGCACATTTAATTATTTGTATTTAGTAAAAATGACAAAAAAGATATCCAAATACTTGTATGTTTATATTAATGCCTATGTATAAATGCATTAGATATGCATGTTAATTCACTAAAGTAAAGCTTGTAGAACAGCTAGTTATCAAAACACACATAGACTTAGCACACTTTTTAAGACAGTGTCTTATATTAATTTGTCTCTCTAATGAAATGTGTATGGTTTCTATGTAAGTGTTCTCTTGAGTTATTTGCTTGTTTATGTATCACTCAAATTCTCTATATCAGGCCAAACTAGGAAATAGGCCTGTTGACCTTTAACTATCATTAATAATTTAGTGAATTTAAAAAATAAATTTCTGTATTTGTTCATGTAGAAAAGATAGACTTCTTTCCTAAATGAAATATCTTTGCCTACCCCTTAAATATCATTTTCCCACAAAGTTCTGTCCTTTCAGATCTCACATTTTCAAACTGAGATTTTCTTCACTTTCATGGCTTCACTAGTTCCTATATGTGAATGGCTTCTACATCTGTAGCACAAATCTTGCTCCTTCACTTCAGACTTAAGCATGTAATGACCTACTAGGCATGGCTAACCGGTGTTCAATGGGTATATTAAATCACAATGCCCAAAACTAGATGCATTAATTTTCCTCCAAAACATATTACTCCTTAATTATATCACCATCAATAAATTTGCATAATCACAAAACCTAGAATTTGTTTTCAAATATTTTATTCCTCTTAGTTTGTATATAAATTTCTGATCCAGTCCTATTATTTTTAACCTTCTTAACAACTTTTATATCTACTGTCTGTTTTATCTCCACTAGTACTGCCTTACTTCAGGCAATTATCTCTTAAGTATATCATCATTATAATCTCTTTAACTGGTCTAGGTGATTCATCTTCCAAAATTTGGCAAACCTTTCTAAAACTAATCACAATAAAAAAAATGAAAATGTAATCACCATTTGGTTCCAACTTCAAGCGTTTGAGTTGCTTCCTGTTGCCAGCTAAAGTGAAAATTCCATAGCATAGTGTGAAGAGGTCACCACAATCTGGTCCCTGCCTAGCTCTCTAGAGTTATTGATTTCATGTTTTGCTCCACTCTATCTGAGATACTGGTCAAAAGAAACTACTTGTTCATTTCAAACTACTTGTATTTTGTAACTATGCCTAGAATACAAAATTCCTGTCAAGATATACCAAGTCTGTGAAGCTGTCCTGTATCTTTCCAGCCACAACAAAATTAGCCACCCAGTTCTTTGTGAACCAACTTAAATTTATAAAAAAATGTTTTATGAATCAATTTCAAATAAATATTTACTAACCCATTTACCAAACAAATTAATCCAATATTCTTGGTGCTCTGCCTAGGAGAAAGAGAAATTATATTTAAAATTCTGAGAATAAATACTATAATAATGTCATTATAACGATACTGGTGAAGGTTAAGAAAAGTCCCAAAGTATTCTGAAAGAAACTAACTCTGTGGGATGGGGGTAGGGGTAAGGAGAGAGAGTTAAAGCTGATGCCTGTAATCCTAGCACTTTGGGAGGCTGAGGAAGGTGGATCACAAAGTCAAGAAATCGAGGCCATCCTGGCCAACATGGTGAAACCCTGTATCTACTAAAAATACAAAAATTAGCTGGGTAAGGTTGTGTGCACCTGTAATCCCAGCTACTTGGGAGGCTGAGGCAGGAGCATCACTTGAATCCAAGAGGTGGAAGTTGCAGTGAACTGAGATGGCTCCACTGCATGCCAACCTGGCAACAGAGGGACAGAGGGAGAGACTCTGTATTCAAAAAATAATAATAATAATAAATAAATAAATAATAAGAAAATTATAATACAAGCCAAGAAATAAATTTTCAAGAATGTGTTGTGGAACTTATAAATTAGATTTACATATATGTGACCCAAGTACTACTAATCTCTAGATTAGAGAGTTACTGCGTCTTTCATTTTATCTTTTGACCAAGAGTAATGGCATCAGTTTATTCTCAAATTGACTCTAAACATTCATGAATATACCTCACTTACTTTACATTCTTGAGGAATGACATTGTTCCTTAGATTAATAAAATATCAAGATAACTGAAAGTATCTTTTTTTTCTTTCTTTTTTTTTTTTTTTTTGAGATGGAGTTTCGCTCTTGTTACCCAGGCTGGAGTGCAATGGCGCCATCTCGGCTCACCGCAACCTCCGCCTCCTGGGTTCAGGCAATTCTCCTGCCTCAGCATCCCGAGTAGCTGGGATTACAGGCAGGCGCCACCATGCCCAGCTAATTTTTTTGTATTTTTAGTAGAGACGGGGTTTCACCATGTTGACCAGGATGGTCTCAATCTCTTGACCTCGTGATCCACCCGCCTCGGCCTCCCAAAGTGCTGGTATTACAGAAAGTATCTTTTAAAATTAAGTATTTAGAGTTCCACTTCTAGAATGGCAGCATAAGGAACTCTGTAGAATCTCTTCATAAAGAAAAGAACAAAACTGTTGAACTGTTAAATAAAGTCTCTGGAAATTCTCCTAATGGTACACTAAGGGCATATACAACAAGTGAAAACATTTACTTAAAAAAAATCTTCCAAAATTCTGTAAAAATACCAAGAGTCTGACTTTCCAACTATGGTCTTCTGTCTCTACCTCCTTCTCACTACTCAGCTCAGCTTAAAGGAGGCTACATGTATTTGGGTGTGGCCAAGAAAACAGAACTTTTTCTCTCCTTATCTTCCTGTAAAAGGTTATGCTATCTCACTGGGAGGGTCAGGATACCATCATTTCTTCAGAAAGCAGAAGTCCATGCTGGAAGAGGCAATTCCAGAGCACACAGAGTAGTGGCCCAGAGAGTTTTCACAGAAAGACAAGAAGTTCACAAAAAGAAAAGGATCCAAAACTCTCTTCGTGGAACTGACCTTACCTGAAATAGAGTGTGGAAAAGTTCATTCCTAAGGGCTCTCTTGAAATAAATAGCTTTTCTCAATTAAGAATATGAAAGGAAAATAAATATTGGGACTCTAAAACTCTCTAAGCTAAAGAGAAAAGTCAAGCCAGGAACTACTTCAGGCAAACTTGCTTCCCATTCTATTCCAAGTCATCCCTCTGCACATTGAGATAAATGCTTATCTGATGGCCTCCACTGGAAAGGCTAATCAAAAACTCAAAAGAATGCATTATTTGTCTTTCACCTACCTGTGACCTGAAAGCCCTCTCCCTGCTTGAGTTTCCCCACCTTACTGAACAGAATCAATGTACAGCTTACGTATTTTGATTGATGTCTAATGCCTCCCTAAAATGTACAAAACCAAGCTGTGCCCCAACAATCTTAGGAACATATCATCAGGACCTCCTAAGGCTGTGTCACAGGAGTGCAGCCTCATCCTCAACCTTTGCAAAATAAACTCTCTAAATTAACTGAGACCTGTCTCAGATATTCGGGGTTCAGAAGAGCCACAATCTAAACCACAAACCATCCAGTTTACCAAAAATAATGAGGAAAATAGACAACAAAGAAGAGCCCTATGAAGTGAAAACTAGTCTCTAAGATGGGTCTTAAAAATTACCTGTACTTGAATTTAATTTCATCTGACTACTGAGCAATTTATACACCAGGGCATGGTTGAAAACTGTAGGGCAATCATCCAACAATTAGGGGAGCCTAACGTGGGGGTAATACCAGATGAAATACCTGTGGTAGCAGATTAGAAAAACAGAGTCAGTGGGAGCACCGACATGTCTCATCAAATACAAAATATCAGTACATAACAGAAAAAGAAAATAAAAATTATGGAGTTAAAAATCACACTAATTTAAATTTATAAAGAATCATTAGAAGAGCTCAACAATAAATTAGATTGGGTTTTCTTTCTGTTGTTTTGTTTTTCTTTTTTAGAGACAAGGATGCCAACTTTTGAAGCAAATAGAGACACTTTTGAAGAACAAAGAGAAAATAGAATGAAGAAAAATGAACAAAACTTAGAAAAATGTGGGATACTTTACTTGCACCAATATTGTATTGAATGACTGTGTTAGAGAGACTTCCTGGGGCGGACAGGGGGTCTTTGTTTCTGCTTTCCCACCTCTGGCAGGCTAGGTAGGGACTTTGTTTCCATTTTCCTGCCTCAGGCTCTTGCTGGTGGGGGCTCTGTGACTCAGGGTTGTAAAACGGTAGCCAATTCAGTAAAGGACTCAAAGATTAATTAATCCAGAAGTTTGAAAGAAACCGTCTTACTGGATAAGAACATGAATTGGGTGGGAATAACTCAGTGGTAAAAGCTCTAGCCACCCCAGCCTGGACTGACACCCTCTCCAGGTTCCCTGCCATGGTGGTGTGGAATCTGTCCTTTCCCTCTGCCTAGCAGATTGCACCATCACACACTCTTTGGGTTCACTAGTTCTATTTGAGCTATAACACCACAACACAGAGGCCCCTTTTCCTGGATAGGAAGGCCAAGAGCCTAAGTTCCAGCTACATCTACTCTCCTGTGGTGACCTAGCAGTTAGGACTCCTGGTTTTCACCCAGGCAGCCTGGTTTGACTCCCAGTGTGGGAACCAGGGAATCTGGCTGCAGCTGCTCTGGTTACAGCATAATGGAAATAGTAGAAAGAAAGGAGATAGAGAAAATAACTGAAAAGATATTCAAAGAACAATGGTTGAAAACTTCCCAAATTTGCAGTTAATCATCAACCTACATACCCAAGAATTGCAAAAAACTCTAAACAGGGTAAATACAAAGAGATCCACACCCAGACATATTATAATAAAAATATGAAAAGTTCAAAATAAGGACAAAATCTTAAAAATGCAAAAATAAAATTATGCATAATTTATGAGGAAAATCCTAAAAGATTAAGAGTTGACATCTCATCCAAAACAACAAAGGCCAAAATATAATAAAATAATTTTTTCAAAGTGCTGAGAAAAAAAAAAAATGGCAACCAAGAATCTTACATCCAGCAACACTATCTTTCAAAAATGAAGGTAAAATAAAAATACTCTCAGATAAACAAAAACTGATGTTGTAGAACTTTCTCTTAATTCAGCTAAAAGCTGGGTTCTTATCACACAACCAAGAAAAATTAGGCTTGTGGACACATGGAAGGGTGGGAACAACAGAATTTACTGGACACAAGGAAAAACACAGCAAAGCAAGAGAAGAGTTCCTTTAACAGGACCTCATCTCACAAATTGAATCTGAGATACCCACACAGGAACCGGAGGGGACAGGCTCCTCCCGTGAGCAAATGGCAGGAACTTCCATGGCTCCACTCACTTCTAACAGTGAGCAGACTGGTCAGAGGTTCTCTGGGGACCTCTTTATACTTCGCTCTCTCACTGAGACATTCTTATAATTTCAGACAAGCCTTAAAAGAAATGCTAAAGAAAGTTCTTTAATTTGGAAGCATATCTAGATGAAATTCAAATCTATACAAAAAAATAAAGAATATTGGTATAGGTACTTCTGTAGTTACAAAATGCTGTATCAATTCATTTTTTAATTTCTTCTCTTAATTAATTTAAGAAGCAATTGTATACATCAATATGTATAGAATTATACTGTTTGGCCTATAACATATAAAATATCACATATTTATTATGACAATTCTAAGTTAAAATATATATTGTAATCTCTAGAGTAACCACACACACACACACAAAATGGAGCATAAAGAAGGTCAGTGGGAACAGGAACCAAGAATAAATAAAGAGAACCAGAAATGGTTAGTAAAATGTAAATATTTAAAAATCTATAAATATATTTTATAAATATGTATTTGCTCTTATTTATTTTCTCAGCTTCCGTAATAGACAAAAAATAAATTAATAGCAATGTATCATTTGCTTTGTAGCATATATAGATGTAATAGATATAATACTAAGACAAAAAAAGGGAAATATTAAGTAGAACTATACAGAAGTAGCATTTCTATATCTCACTAGAATTATTAGTGTAAATCTGAAGTCAATTCTAAATAAAAATGCATATGATAACCTCCAAAGTAACCACAAAGAAAATAACTCCCATGTGATGAGAAAGATTCAAAACATGTAAACCATCTATAATAAAAGTTTGTAAATATATTGCCTTTATGCCTTCTTTCTTAAGCAAACTTCTGTGAACATACATTCAATCTTTGGCAATTGGAGGTCTTCATTACGAATATAATTACAATGTCAATGTATTCAAAGGCTATATACTACAATGGGAAGTTGAAATACATAGAACTGTTTACCATTAACCTAACTGCCTTCTTGTTTTCCCATTTGTTACTTGGCAAATGATAATCCCTTCTTTGTGTTCACATCACAACATACATTAAAATGTGATTTATTGATTTACATGTCTTTTATATTTATCTCTATGCCAGCAACCAGCACGGAGTGCTTCCAAGGATAAAAACTAAATGAATGCTTGACTGAAGACTAAATAGAAACTTGGAGATTAACCACTTGAAGTAGTTAAGAGTGAAGACTCTGCTTTGAATGTTTGCTAACCCCTTTGCTGGCTATACTTCTTCCTCAAGTCACTTAAACTCTGCTTCTGTTCTCTCATTTGTCAAATGGAGATAAGCATAGGGCTTATCTCATAAGGTTGCTGTGAGGATTAAACAAGTTACTATCTAAAGAGAGCCATCAGAACTGGATCTGACTTACAATAAGCATTATGTGTGCCTGCCCATATTATTGATGTATGAATACACTAACATCTGGTTTGGTACTTTGGTAGATCATTTGATTCTTTATATTCATTTAAAATTTGAGATTCCTGAGCTTATCATGGAAGTCACTTCTGGATAAAACTTCATATTTATTTACTTACTTGCTATTTGCAGTTGCATTTTTCTTGAAGGCTAGTCTAATTATAAATAAGGAGTAGCCACAAAACATAACAAATTTGTCTTTGTAGAAATTTGAGACTATGACTAAGAAAAGAGGGAAATCTTATTTTATAATCCTAACGCTAGCAAAGGCTCATTCCAGGCAGAGAGTTGTGAATAATATGGATCAGGTTCTCTATATTGCTTTCACCTATGTAAATAAATGAACCTTGATATTCCACACAGTTTTGGAATTTTGTCACAATACTTTCTTCATGCTTATTATATGTTCTCTGTTAGATTTTCTGATGGTTGATGTCAGCAGGAGAGTGTCGGAATTCACAGCAAAGGATCTGCATTGTGAAATCTCATTGACTGGCAGCTGAAAGTAACTTACAGAAATCTTGTGCTTTTAGAATATTTTTATGTTGTTTAAAATTCTCCTCAAAGAACATGTGATAATACTAGAGTCCTGCTGAGTATCAGCAACTCACGACAGCACTGAAATACAAAGGCTTCCAAACTTGCATTCATTTAATGCTTAATTTATCATGTCCAACAGTTATAAGTAGCGTCAGTATGCTACCAGCTCTAGTTTTTATTTATATATTATTGCAGAACTTTCCATCCAGTACTTACGTCTCTGAGGTTCTGAAAATGTTTTTGCTTTGGAATTAGAAAAGGTGCAATAATCTTTACTCTGTGTGTTCATACCACCACAATTATTGGAATCCTGTGGCATGCATCAGGTTTTATAAACAGATATTCTGCCAGCAGCCAAGAACTTTCTAATAGAAAAGGAATGACATATGAAGGAAGTTCAGAAGCCAAATATTGAATTAGTCCTACCAATTAAATTTCTCTATTGAGATCCTATAAAATGTAAAAGAATATTTCCAAAAAGTAAAAGAATAACTCACATAATTTACACATCATGAGCAAAATGTTCTAAACTATAAGATCTTTGATTATCTCATGTGGGTAAGAATTTGTTATAAATATAATAACATACCTTAAAACTTAATCCTTATATGTAAGAAGTAGCAGATTCAGTTTGGCAGTGCTGAGAAAACATTACTAATATGTAGTATTTAATAATATCCTAGTATGCCAAATAAATTTTATTTGGTTCATGAAAATTCTTAACTCATTCCCAGAAAATTATTCATATTCCCAGGATTCTAACTCTAATTTAGTCTTCCTCTTGCAATTGGAGATAATTTTAACAAAATAGCCTACCTCAGGGTTTCTTAACCTTAGCACTAGCAACCTTTAAGGCTGCAAAATCCTGTGGTCAGACGGTTTTTCCTGTGCATATCTGGTGTCTATGCGCTAAATGCAAGTAGGAACCCCCTTTGAATTTTGACAATTCAGAATATATGCAGACATTGCCAAACAGCCTAATCTGAAAAGAAATTATATTAATTTCTAATGCTATATAACAAATTACCATACTCACTGGCTTACAAAAACAAAAATTTGTTATCTGCTAGGGTTTGAATGGTTGAATCCTCCAAAATTCATTCTGGAATTTAATTGATAATGTAAAATTACTGGAAGATGAGGACAAAATTACTGCAAGATGGAATGAAGGTCCTAATGGGAGTGTTTAGTTCATGAGGTCTCTGGTATCAGGAATGAAATAAATGAAAGAAATATTTCAGAACTCTGTGAAAAATATCCATATTTTTTTCTTTTTGATCCCCTTATCTTTTTCCCCCAGTGGGTAGCTAAAATCAGTAAAATAGTGTCAGGCCTAAACCTCTGCCATTTATCATTTGTTCAAAATTCTATAGGTGTCTATGCCTTGAATATAATTGTAAAATATTGCTACTTAAGTTACACTGTATCTTTTTTCATTTGCTTACATGTTATATTACCTTAATGTTACAAAGAGTCAAGAAGATATTTAAGAGATTTAATTGGGGGGAAAAAAAACCTAAGGAATAAAATATTTACTCTGCTTTAGCCACAAAAATAGGGAGCTTTGGGACTGGGCTCCTTCTCCTGACCTTTATCTTTCAGCCAAGTGACGATACAGCAAGAGGACCCTTGTAGGATGCTGTTACCTTTATCATGGACTTTCCAGCCTTCAGAACTGTGAGTCAATAAATTTTTGTTAATAATAAATTACCCAGTCCCAGATAATCTATTATAGCTACACACATGGACTAAGACATTACGTCACATTTTCCATGTACCAAATGAGATGAGAGGGTTCCCTGACCCTTTCTCCAGACTTGTGAAGTGGGTGGTTCATTTACTCAGCTGCCATGCTCAACCCCTTACAGGAGGGAGCACAGGCGAAGACAGGTGTGGGGACCAGAGGGAACGAATGCTGGAACCAGCTGGTTGCTCCTTTCTGGCATGAGCAGGCACAGTGCCAATTCTGCAGCAACGTCCAAACATGTTACAATGCTCTTTAAGCTATGCTGTCTGGGAGGAAGTGTCTGTGACCCTCAGAATGCCAGAGGGGATGTGTTAACAATCAGTTCTCTTTCAGCATTTGCAGTTCGTGGATGGCTAAGAGTTCATCAGCTCAGTGGAGGAGCAAGGTGACAGCCTTTTACACCCTGCTGTCTTGGTACTCAAGTCCCTGGCCAAACTCCTTCCCACTGTCCCTGTCCCTGGCCCAACTCTTCTCCAGCTGTAGTCATTGAGCTGCTGCTTCTCCCCTCAATGTTCAAATGCTTCTCTCTCTCTCTCTCTCTCTCTCTCTCTGTGTGTGTGTGTGTATGTGTGTGTGTCCACTGAGTCTGGGTTTGGGGTTCTTATGGGCACAGGATGAGGGTAGGGCTGGCCAAAAGGCAACATTCGGGTGTGAAAACAGAGATAGTTCTCACTTTGGGCCAAGAGTTCAGGCTTGAGGGTGGAGCCCTTGCCAGGGACCCTGCCCTCTTCTTCTGAGTATTTCCCTGCCTCCTGTGCATATCACAAAGAAATCTGAGTTAACAGGGTCATCTGCTCAGGATCTTGCTAGGCTGATATCAAAGGGTTGGCTGGGGCTTCAGTTCTCATCTAGGGCTCGGGATCCTCTTCCAAGCACATAGCTTTCAGCAGAATCATTCTCTTATAGATCTATAGATCTATGCTGTAGTCCAAAGTTTTCTGATAACTGTTGTCAGGTACCACTCTCTGCTTCCAGAGACCACCTTCAGTCCTTTGCCACATGACCAGCACAGGCAAGTTACAATATGAGTGCATTTTTTTTTCAAGCCAATTAGTAGTATTTATGACTTATTCCAGTTACTATAACGCAGTTCTAAATAGTCACATAATCACAGGAGACATTATCTCGCCATCATTTGCCATATAAACATAACTTAAAGAAACAAATATCCTATCATATTCACATGTTCCACTTACATTTAAGATAAGGGGACTATACAAGAAATGTACATGAAGGGGTAGGTATCCAGCCACGATGTGAATGCTTGTGTCCCCTCAAAACTCATATGTTGAAATCCTAACACCCAAGATGATGATATTAAGAAGCAGGTCCTTTTTCAGGTCATGAGGGTGAAGCCTCGTTAATGGACTAGTGCCCTTAAAAAAGAGACCACAGACAGCTATTTCATTCCTTCCATCCTGTGGGGACACAGCAAGAAGGTACCAAGAACCAGGTATTGCAGCCTCTACCAGAACAAAATCATGCTGGTACCCTGATCATGGACTTGCCAGCCTCCAGAATTGTGAGAAATATATTTCCATTGTTTATAAGACATCCAGTACGTGGCATTTTGTTACAGCATCCCAACGGTACTAAGGCATATTCTAAGGGACAATCTTTGAATTCTACCTATCACAAAGAGCTGGAACTGAATATGAAAGTTATACTCACAATTTAATGTAAGGTAGCAAACCTCTATAAACTTTAGTTGACAAAAAAAAAAAAATTAAATAGATGACAAAATAAAATAATTGGACAAATCTAAAATGACATATAATTTACAAGTTTAAGAGAACAGCTCAAAAAGTCAATATTATGAAAAACGTGAAAGAATTTCAGATTCAAATAAATTATAAAAACATAAAATGCACTGTGTGAAATTTAGAGTCTTACAATGGACTGAATATTTGTGATCCCCCAAAATGAAGCCCTAATTCCAATGTGATAGTATTTGGAGGTGAGGCCTTTGGAAGGTAATTAGGTCATGAAGATCGACCCCTTATGAATGGAATTAGTGGGTTTATGAGAAGAGACCAGAGAGCTAGTTAGCTTTTTTTCCACCATGTGAAGACACAATGAAAAGTCAATAGTCTGAAATTCAGAAGAGGGCCTTCACTAGAAACCAACCATGTTGGTACACTGATTTTAGACTTTAAGGCTCCAGAATTGTGTGAAATAAATTTTTGTTACTGATAAGCCATTCAGTCAATGACACTTTGTTATATTAGCCCAAACTGAGTAAAATAACGGAAATAAAGAAAGAAAAAAGAGAGAGAGAAGGAAGGAAAGAAGGAAGGAAGGAAGGAAGGAAAAGAAATAAAGGAATGAAAGAAAATGAAGGAAAGAGACAAGAAGAGAAAAAAGAAAAGAGTTCTGATTATGTAGAAGAAAGTTCTTATTCTTTTTTCAGAGCATATGTTATATATTTACATATAAAGCATCGTATCTGGGAAATTACTTTCAAATAACTCAGCAATTAAGATGCATGGATAATTAATAGATAGATAGATAGATAGATAGACAGATAGATAGATAAGTAAATAGAGTAATGGGCTTAATTGTATGCCTCCAAAATTTATATGTTAAAGTCCTAAAGTATTATAGATTGGTGCAAAAGTCATTACAGTTTTTGTCATTACTTTTAACGGGAAAAGCTTCAATGATTTTCAAACCAACCTCATACCTCAGATATGACTGTATTTGAAGATAAAGTATTTAAAGAGGTAATTAAGTTAATGAGTTCAATACAGTGGGCCGAACCCCAATATGGCTTGTGTTCTTATAAGAATAAGAAATTTGAAAAGAGACAGGTACAGAAGGAAGACAATGTAAAGACACAGGGAGATGACCATCATCCACAAGCCTTGGAGAAGAATCTTAGAAGAAAGCAACCCTGTTGACAAAGCACACAGTCTATGAAATTTGGTATGGCAGCCCTAGCAAACTAATATAAGTAGATAGATAGAAAAATAGAGCGGGAGAAAATTGAGGAGGTGGGGAAGAACCACAATATATTACAATTTACAGGTTTTTAACTAGGAACTATGAGTTTTCATAACTATGGCAGAACTGGGGAAGAAAACATCAGGTAAGTCACTACCACAGTTCAGAGAAATACTGTCAAAAGTCAATGGAGCTGCTGGGTTCAGTGACTCATGCCTATAACTGCAGCACTTTCAGCAGCCAAGATGGACAGGCCACGTGAAGCCAAGAGTTCCAGACCAGCCTGGCCAACATAATGAAACCTTGTCTCTACTAAAATACAACATATTAGACTGGCATAGTGGTAATCCTAGATTCTCAGGAGTCTAAGGCCCAAGAATCGTTTGAACCCAGGAGGCAGGGGTTTCAGTGAACCAAGATTGTGCCACTGCACTTCAGCCTGGCCAACAGAGTGAGACTCTGCCAATTAAATAAATAAAGCAAATACATTGAAGGCCTCCTTCTGAAGCATTAAAGTGTATAGTTCTCCATGGTGCATGGGAAAACCATAGAAATTCCTAAGAATTTCAAAGAAAGTATCCTAGGCTGAATTGAGCCACCCTCCCCACCCAATTCATAATGTTGCAGTCCTAATTTCCTCAGTTTATGACTATAATTTCAAATAGTGCATTTAAAGAGCTAATTAAGTTAAAATAAAACAGCCCTTTTGTGGCCCTAATCCAATCCTATTGGTGTTCTTAAAGGGAAAGATTAGGACATACAGATTGGCAACAGCAGTGCAGGAGGACAGCCATGTGAGGACCTATCAGTGAGAAGGCCACCATCTGCCAGCCAAGGAAAGCGGCCTCAGGAGAAACCAACTCTGCCGGCACCTTGATCTCAGGCTTCCAACTTTCCTAACTGTGAGAAAATAAATTTCTGTTGTTTAAGCCACTCGCTCTGTGAATTTTGTTAGGGAAGCCCAGGAAACTAATATAGAAAAATATTCAATTGCCTCAGTCGGCAGCAGCAAAACAGTTGGTTCTCAAGAAATTGCCAAGAAGCCAAAGTAAACCTCACATTAGGTTGTAACTGCTTTTGGAAAATAATAGCTTCTTCCTGTCTTCTACTTTCCAAACCCCATGTCATTCTGGGCATCACACAGGGAAGGGGATTACAAAAAATACGGTTTCCACCTTCTCTTCTGTGCACAAAAGAGACTTCAGAAAATGTTATAGGTGAATCTAAGTCGACAACAGATGATGAGGCATAGTATTGATAAGAACACTGAGAAGTTTGGAATATATATATATATATATATATATATATATATATATATATATATGGAAGTTTGTAAGCACAACACAGGCTTTCTAAAGATATGGAAGACAAATGTGAATGAGTCATTATTCCTAAAGATTTTGAGATGTATTTCAGATGACAACTGCAACAACAAAATATCCCAAGTCATTTTTAGAATATAAAATAATCTTCTCTAAATGAGCACATCTTCATTTCATATTCCAAAGATTATTACAATAATGTAATTTTCTGGCAAAAAATGAGCAGCTAATGTTAAAATATAAAATCACTTAAAACACAAGGACATAAAAACACTCTGGACAAGAAACAATAAATAAAAGACACCATGATTCATAGCAAATAGAGGATGAGAGAGAGAACAAAAACTCTCAAAGGTTTTGCATAACGCTCTTATCACTGCTTGTATCATTTTGCATACTATGTTTAAAGAGATAAAATATATCTTAAAAATATTTGCAAGGTATGAGAAATCAGAAATATAAGAAAAAATAACTCTCATTGAAATGACAAACTCACTAAAATTTAAGCTTAGCTGAAAAGAAAAGAGTTAGCAAGGGTATGGATAAAAAAAGAAATTGTCTAGAATACTTTCAGGGTTGAAACAGGCTGCAAAATCTTCAGGAAAAAAAAAGGGTCAAAGGTTAAGCTACATAGATGACAGTGTTACTGAAACACCAGGGTTTTGGTCTAGGTCCTGCAGGTCACCACACAGAAAGCCAACCACTGAGACACAGAGTATTGCCAAGGAGGAAGAAGGTAATTTTGCTTTATTTTTCTTTTGTGTGTGTGGGGGGGGGGTTGGTTTTCGGTTTTGTTTTTGTTTTTTGAGATGGGTTCTCACACTGTTGCCCATGCTTTAGTGCACTGGTGTAATCTCAGCTCACTGCAACCTCCCCCACTGGTTCAAACAATTATCTGCCTCAGTCTCCTGAGTAGCTGGGATTACAGGCACCCACCACTACACCTGGCTAATTTTGTTTTGTATTTTTACTAGAGATAGAGTTTCACCATGTTGGCCAGCCTGGTCTAAAACTCCTGACCTCAGAGGATTCACCAGTCTCAGTCTCCCGAAGCGTTGGGATTACAGACATAAGCTACGTTACCTGGCTCTCAACCTCAAATCCATCTCCTTGACCCACTGAAACTAGGGATTTATATAACAGGAAAGAAATGTAACAATGTGTAAGAAAACAGGAAGTAGGGAGGAGCATGGATGCAATCATGATTAATGAGGGGTCAGGCATCTCATTGTCAGAATGTGGTGATCTGGTGAGTTTCAGCTCTTTGTTCATTTTTTTCTGGGAGGCCTAAAGGTCCTTTCCTGAATAAGGAACTCAGGTTTTAAAAATGTAAGCTTCAAGCTTTAAAATCAGAAAGGCCAATTTCTATGTTTATCCAGAACAGTCTATGGAGCTATTGGGTTGGTTTCAGTAACACATCACTGCCTAACATATTATAGCAGATGCTTTTGGTTCTCTACCTATACCCAGTAGTCCTTTTCATTTCAGTATACACTGGCTCTACTTCTGATGAATAACTCCTACATTTTTTTTGTCTGAGGTCTTACTGGCTGCTAAAACACTGTTTGCTGCCACATGAGGCCGAAAACTAAACATACACATACAGATGCACACATATACACATATATCAGGTATTGCCCTTAAACAATGGCCTACAGGTGATGGTGGGTACATACTCAACTTTTCCAACCCTAAAGTGAACACAGATGAGGCACACACTTTCATTGTATCCAATGTTTCTGACTAGAATTAAATTTCAATTACCACATTGGTGACTGTTCAATAAGGAGTATAATAATGGCTTCCTTTCCATCTTTACTTTATTCTTTATTTCTCTACTTAAAAAAAAATAAAGCTATAAATGTGAAAAAGAAAACTGTTAAGTTATAAGAAAATTGGTTAATAATGAGTAAAAAGTATTTGTTAACAAGAAACATTAACTGGTTAGTAATATGAATAAATGCATCAAAAAAATTAAGTAAAATGACAATTTGAGTCAGAATCTGAAAGATTATAATGTATATTCAAAAAGATTAATATCCCAACCTAAAAATACAAAAATTGCATAAATTAGTTTAAAAAAATCAGAAACTAGACTAAAATATGCAACAGGGACTTTGTGAAACATAATTCCAAATGGTCAGTACAAATATGAAAAGATTTTCAAATTCACAAGTAATCAAGTAAATACAAATTAAAACCAAAAGAAGAGACATGTATTCACTACAGTGGTGAGTAATGAAAATCTTAAAACATTTTGCTAAGTATATGGAGCAGTGGAAACTGTCACACGCTAATGGTGGTAGTATAAATTGGCACAACATTTTAAAACAGCTTGGTATCATCTAATAAATTGAAGAACCTCACATCTTTATTGCAATAAATCTCTCCCAGAGAAGTTTTATGGGCTTGAATACATAGCAGCATTATTCACAATAGCCCCAGTTTTTAAAAATTTGTCAATTACACGTTGTATAAATTTACATTTCACTTTTAATCATCATGTAAAGTTCAAGAGTTGTGTTGTTTGAGGTATATTTAAATAATAATTAAAAAATTAAAAAAACAATAAAAACAAAAACATGCCGTAGTTGATTACGTGGATTATTAAATGCCAATAATATAATCAACAAGTATGTAAGTACATGCCAGCTTTTAAAATAAAGATATATGTGTTCTAAATTTCATTGTTTCTAAGAATATGAGACTGTCAAACTTGTAAATTATAGGGTGTGTTAACAGTGCAAATCATATAGTTGATACCTTAAGTAAAATAATCTCTTTGAATTTTCATTTTTCATTTCTCAAAATCCTATTTAAAATAATCCAACTCCAAGTTAGAAAAAGAATGTAACATTTCTAGGCTTTGTATAAAATTAAAGTAATTTTGTGCATATATAACCTAACCCTAGAGGGAAAGAAACATTATCTATATATTTTATCAAGGAGTCTGGTACGTGTATTTGGTTCATAACTCCCTAATGACTGGGTAAAGATTGTTTTCTTTGGTAGTTTGCAGATGTTATCTTACCATTATCTAGTTCCATTGGTCTGACAAAATCAACTAGATTATGCCACATGACCAAACAACTTCCAGGACCAAAACCTTAATAAGGTACATGTTTATACACTCACTCTTAGATCTATGTGGGTAAGTGTATGGGTTGGCAGGGGCCCTGCTTATCAGAAAGATGCAGGCTGATGAAAGCTTTAACACATGGTTCCAAAGTCACTACAGCTAAAGGACATAAGTGTACTAAGTTACGTACTGGTTTTAGATTCCAGCCAGACCGACACACATCACTTTTGTTTATATTTCATTGGACAAAGAAGGTTACATAGCCAACTTAACTTCAAATAGGGTAAGAATGTTTAATTCTGCCATGTGCCTAGAAGGAGAATTAAAATGTACATAAACAGTTAGTGTAAAAGTGTTCCTATTTCTCCACATCCTCTCCAGCATCTGTTGTTTCCCGATTTTTTAATGATCGCCATTCTAACTGATGTGAGATGGTATCTCAATGTGGTTTTGATTTGCATTTCTCTGATGACCAGTGATGATGAGCATTTTTTCATATGTTTGTTGGCCTCCTGTATGTCTTCTTTTGTAAAGTATCTGTTCATATCCTTCGCCCATTTTTGAATGGGCTTGTTTTTTTCTTGTAGATCTGCTTTAGCTTGTTAATATTTTTGTAGCTGTTTCCTCTGTTTCAGTTTTACTTGTGCTACACTTGAATTTTCCTTAGTGTTCTTAACTGTTTTTCTTAAATGTGTACTCTTTCCCCTAGCTGTCCTATTTTATTAATTTTCCTGATTCATGCATTTTTATTGTATTTTTCACTTGGCTAACGTGTCTTATTGGAGTTGCTATTATTATTAATTTGTTTATTTATGTTGTTGGCCTGCTTGCTGGTTTAGCTGCTAGAGTAACTTAAGTGTAGCAATCTTGATTTGTTTCTCTTTGGTCAGGGCTTTACTAGCCAATAAGTTGTCAGTGCCTACAGCAGGTAGAGGACTACTCTCTGGAATCTTGTAAGTGGCAAAGGTTGTTGTGTTCAAGAGACGGAACATAGAATATGAAGGCCTCCTTGCGAAAAAATTCTGTTCTCTGGAAGACCCCTGAGAAAAAGTTCTGTTCCTCATTTGCAGCACAATTTCATACTTTCAATACTTTAAAGTATTTAAGACCAAAAGTCCTCAAAGCTGTCCAGGTCAGGAGAGGTAGATAGGTGATATTTTAAGGACAACAAGTATATACCATCTGATTGTGGTCTTTCCCAACTACATAAGAATTGGAAAGTCACAGAGGCTAATACTTAATAAAAACAAAAATCATAAAGCTGTTCTCTTTTTCCAGCATAGCCTTTGACATTTTGAATATCTAACATTTTCCCTAACAAAAGATACAGGAATATATGATATAAATGGCTATTTCTTAATATGCCATCTAGTATTCAAGTTACATTCCTTGTCTGAATATTTTATCTTTTTTAATTTTTTCCATTTATGCTTCTCATCTGAAATCCCTTGTTAGAAGTTATCAAACTGGATTTCTTTCAGTATCTAACAAAGTTAAAATTTATAAAAATGAATGAATGAAAAGATTAGACCTTAAAAAGAGATAGATAAACACAGAACATAAAAAGATTCCTCATTTGTCGTGTCACTGCAATTCAAAACTGCCAGTGCCAAGAAATCTTCTTTCTGGATAGATGTTTGCTATCCTTTACACTAGTTGCCTTAATAATAGATGATTATAGCCTGTCTACATACTTCCTAGAGCTTAAATTGGATATAATTTTCTTCATTTCCTGTCTTAAGTCATATTGAAAATTTGTTGAAAAATTTTAAACATCTGCTTAATTTCACTAAAGAGGTGGCTACGTTTTATTATAAGTGAGGCAGATTGTATGTTTGGCTTATCTCTTATGTGTATATTCAGCATGTGATTTGATATAAATGGGATGATACACTTAAATCATACATTTGTGAGCCATTTGTAAAGTCTAGAGAATTTTTTTTTAAGTTAGAAATTTAACATTCTGATCTTATTATGGCTGAAATGATCATATATGAAGACAGAGTGCCTTTGTCTGTTTGATTTAATGGCTCCAATTACTATCCAAAGTATATAGACAGGCATCTACTTGTCCTGGGAGACAGAAGCTTTCAGAGCATCATGTCTCACTTGCTTTTAAGTCAAACTTGGTTTTCATTCTTTTGGCAGCTGCTCAAGCTTATTACTACATAATTGGCATCAACAGCTGCCTCTGCTCTGTAAACCATATGAACATCACACAGTCCAGGATCTCACCATCTCATTAAGTATTAGCACACTTTCTGTGCAATGAGGTGTGGAGGCAAAAATAAACAAACCAAGAAATATTATGGAGAGTCTTAGGATTCTGTATTCAAACAAATATATTCCTATAAGATTTCTTTCATTATCTGAAGTTGACTCAATACCATAGTTTTCTTACAGCTATGTATGTTTATGTTTATTTTTCTACATTGCGTTGGTTTGCTTTAATGGAGAAAATAAATTTCAAGAATAATTAAATAAACTAGCAATATAATTATAAAAAGACTTCTGCACTTGATCCTTAAAAACAAATTTTAATTCTATATTTACCTTGTGAGCATAATTTAAAATAATGAACAGGAAAGATAGAAGGATGAGTAGTGCCTCATCAGGGTATTACCTTAAGGAATATGGAGTTTTATCTAGTTGATGATAAGGTGAACTGAAATCTAGAATTCAGAAGCATTTCTCTTTCTGGTAACATAACCGAACATTTATCCATCTGCACTCTCAGTGAGATGTAGACCTTTGGCCCATAATAGAATTCACGTAAAGTGTGTTTATAAAAAGAACAACAACAGCAACAAAAAAAACAGCTGTTCCTCTTATGCACACCACATTAAATGTTCAGTAAGCTTAGAATATATATCCTGGCTGGCAAAGATAGATCTAGAGTAAGTAAGACTGTTTAGTTTTTTTGCAACAAGTAACCCTGCTTGGTCATTAAGTTAATCACTTGCGTGTAACTATCTTAAGTATCTCTAAGGTCAAAACATGTATTAGGGAAAATATAGGATGTGGGATCCAATAAATGTTATTAGTACATGTGTACTCTGCAATAAAATATATAAAAATTAATATAAATGTGTAAAAATACAAATATTTGTTTAAACTAATATATAAATAAATGAATATATGCTCTATTATTTCAGTTGCTACAACTGAATTTAGCTATTGCCAGATAACAAAATAATTATCTTAGATGAATGACTTTTTTTATTTCTCATGTTTCTTAAAAACACATTATAGCCTGATTGGTTTATCTCATGAAATTGAGGAAACAAAGATTTCCCATGTGTTTTTCTTATCTATTTATTTACATCAAATCTACTGTCATGAAGACCCTGATCTTAACACCTGGAACAAAACCCTACATGGTTTTTGACCCTTTATCAAGCTGTTCCAAATTACTCAAAGCTATTATATCAGCTTTCTAAAACATACTTTTTGTGTCATGATATTTTTTTGAAAACTAGAGAAATTTTTTTTCTTAACAACTTCAATCTTCAATATAAAGTATTCACAGAATCAAATCTTGCCCTATAAGTAAACTCCTACTGTAACACACACATACACACACACACACACACACACACACACACACAGACACACACAGACACCACATATCTCCTTACATTTGAGCCATCACTCCTAAATAATGTTTATAAACATTGGTTGAGTAATTGGCTCTATATGTTCAACACAGTTTCTGTGTGTGTGGAGGCGGGGGTTGGGGACATGTGTGTGCATGCACTTGTGTATCTGTGCTTTAAATTTGTCACTATTTATGTATTTGGAAAGAACTTATTTCACAAACTTCGTTTTATCTTAAGACATGGACTCTATTAACAACTGAACAAAATAATAACTAAGTCATAGCCTTTGACTTTTTGGGAGTTACATTTCAGCTGGTTAGAGAAGTTTCCCTTATTCCCAGTTTGCTCAGAACAAAAAAAGTTAAAAACAGCTTTTTACATAAATAAATGCTGAATTTAATTAAAAGATTTTATCTACACCAATTGAAATTATCATACAGCTTTTCTTCTTTGTTTGATTTTCAAATCTTAAATGAAATCTTTCATTACTGACATAAACTCCACTTGGTTATAAAATATTATCCCTTTATTTATTGCTTGATTTAATTTGCCAGTATTTTTCTGCAGTTTTTGTATCTATATCCATGATGGATATTTGTAGTTTTCTTTCTTTGTAATGCCTTTGTCTGATTATGATATGAGGATAATGTTGGGTTAATAAGGTAAATTGGGACATATTATCTCTCATTCTATTTTCTGGAAGAGAATATGTAGAACTGATAAGATTTCTGTCTTGAATGTTTGGTAGAGTTCACCAGTGAAGCTATCAGGGCCCAGTGATTTACTCTGTAGCTACTTTGATTCTTTATTTTTTATTTTTTACTTTTTTTTGAGACAAAGTCTCACTTTGTCACCCAGGCTGGAGTGCAGTGGTGCAATCTTGGCTCACTGCAACCTCTGCCTCCCAAGTTCAGGTGATTCTCCTGACTCAGCTTCCTGAGTAGGTGGGATTAATGGTGTGCACCAGCATGCCCCAGCTAATTTTTGTATTTTTAGTAGAAACGAGTTTTCACCATTTTGACCAGGTTGGTCTCAAACTCCTCAAGTGATGCGCCCATCTCAGCCTCCCAACGTGCTGGGATTACAGATGTGAGTCATGGAACCTAGACCTCTATGGTTACTTTAAAACTCATGGTTTTTATTTCACCTTGAAATATTTTTGGTAGTTTGTATCTTTTAAGGATTGGCTCATTTTATTTCGTTTTGTAAATGGATTTCCATGGAATTATTTGTAATAATGTCTTATCATCTTTTTAATATCAGTGAAGCATGTACTGAGGCCCCATTTTTCATTTATAATATTGGTAATTTCTGTTTTCTTTCAGTTTTTCATTAGCTTTGCTAGATGTTTATCAATTTTATTGATCCTTAAAAAACCCCTTTGGTTTTGTTGTTTTTATTTACACTGATCTTAGCTCTAATTACCACTATTACGTTCTTTCAGCTTAATCCAGGTTTATGTTGTTCTTCCTATGGTTCTTAAAGTGAAGACCTAGCTTGTTGATTTTTAGATCATTATTCTTTTCCAATAAGTCCACGTAATGCTAAAAAATTTCCTCTAAGCACTGTTTTACAATATATCTAACAAGTATTGATATATTAATTTTATTTGCATTTATTTCCTTTTTTTTTTAATATTCCTGAGATGTCCTCTTTGTTCCATGGGGCTTTTAGAACTGTATTATTTAATTTTAAACTATTTGGGGATTTATAGATATCTTTTCATTATTGTTTCTAGCTTCATTTTATTATGGTCAGAGAATATGCTTTATATGATATCTGTAGTATTTTCTTAAATAATTACTGTATATTTTGCTCTTTATTTCTGAAGTTGTATGATTTCTTTTGTAATCATCTCAATTTAGCCTGAAGAATTTTAGCACTTTTTAAAAGCCAGTCTGCTAGTAACGTTTTCCATTAGTTTTTCTTTATCTAAGAATATCTGTGTTTATTTTGCTATAATTTCTGAAGAAGATTTTTGCCAGATATAGAATTCTGGGTTGGGAGAACTCTTTGCTCTTTTTAACAGTTAGTCTGTTTCTAGGTTTATCAAATGTGCAATTACTCTCATAGTTAATGCTTCCAGTGGTTTAGATTTCACATCATTTGCTGTGTTTTTGTGTGGGTTGCTCCATTTTACTGTGTAAGCTCAGACTTGTTTATATAGAAGTTCTCTTCCCTAGCTCTCTCCTTTCTAGAACTTCCCCACACTATTTGTATACTAAGGCACCTGACCTAGTCTTCTAGCCAGAGATCTTTTCTTTGTCTCCCCATTAATTTAGCTTGCTATGCTTTGACCCAGTTCCATTCTTCTGAAACCACCTCTGGAACCACCTAAGTACTATGAGAAAACAGAAAACAGCAACAACAACAACAACCACTGAGGATTCCCCCCTAATCTATGGACCACAGAGTCTCCTTTCTCCAATTTTTCTGGCCAGGAAAAATTTTACCTTGAACTTTTAAGTAACTGTGCCATTCCAATCCACTGATGTCTAACTCCTTTTCAAAATCCCTTCCTGCCTTGGATTCAGACATATTTATTTCTTATGGATTTTCCCCATAAGACTTCAATAACTGCTCTAGCTCAGTCTCAAGCGGCACTACCCTGTCAATTCTGTAACATCCTTCTAAGGTCCCTCCTATTTTTTGGAAACATAATAAAGTTCTGTTTGCAGAAAACTGACCCTTCCTTCAACGTTTCCCTCTTATTTCTATTGGAATAAAATGTTTCCTGGAAATATTTTCAAAATGTCTGCTCTTTAATATTGAATAAATGATTCTACTATTTCACCATGATTTGCCATAGTTTTAGAGTTGATTCAAACAAACCAGAAATTTGAAATAGAGCCAAAGAAAGTAAATGAAAAGATAACTAATAAACAAACATAAGCCACATCTTTGAATATTTTTTTCTTTTTAAAATGTGCTTGAAAAAAATTTTGGTTTTAGTGCAATTGCAAATTTTGTTTAGAAAATATAAATATGATACACATCAATCTTAAATTGTATTATCTAGTATCAGATTCAAGTATCTGTAAAATTAAAATTATTTATTATCGGACAAAACATTTTATGCTATAGTCTTTGTCTTATCAAATAAATTTTCTTCAATAGCAATCAAAATTTGTTTAATTAATAATTGGAAATTATAATAAATAAGGTAAAATATTTAAATAGAAATATGCACCCTCAAAACAATTGCCTTTTAATGAAATTAAGAGTGCAAGTAAGTGAAATATTTAGCCTACATTCAAGTAAAGTTCAAAATATTATTCTAAGCTTTCTTAGCAGTAGTTTTTTTCAAATATTGAACGTCATAATAAAAGTAAATTTTATTTATAAGTGTTTTTATGTTCAAAAGAAGTTCTTTTTTTCTCAAATTTGTGATTGGTCCCTACATTCCTCAATTGCTCTCAGTAGGTTATTATACCCACTTGAATTTTATTGAAAGCCATTTCTTCTTAAATATTCTATAATTCAGACTTCACTTTTATTCCCCAATTGGGCAAAATTAATGAGATTTTACTACAGATAATGCTGAGTGAAAGTCAATGCTAACTAGGTTTACAATTCAAAATGGTGAACTGAAAATTCCTGTGTTGGAATTATGAGAGAAAAAAATACTAGAAAACAGGAAATAGTGAGAAAAAAATGAATTGAATGGGAATGAGAAATAAAAAGTAGAATTAACAAAATGTTCATTTTATGCACAGCTAGAATGTAAAAACACACCTGACATTTAGGAAACATCTAAAAACTCTATTGTTGGCAGAAACCCAATGCCTCCACATCTTTTAATGTTCTACCCAACAAAATTTAGTATCACCGATTCTGATAAAACCTACTGGTATTAATTTTTCCTTAACTATTTTTCTCTTAGAATATACAAAAAGACAGTATTATAAAACTAGACATGTCCAATTGCTTTAAAAAGTTTGGCTAATATTATGGCTTTTATGTACATCATGTATGGCATAATCCTGTCTATACTATATTTTACTACTTTATGAGAAATGAACTCCTGAATGGCAAAATATTTCTGTTATTCACCTTCACATCATGCATAATGTCTAACACAGTAGTCGGAGTACCATAAGGGCTAAACAAATGCTTACATGTCTATGTAACATAATTGTTTCATTCGTGATCTCAGGCACTGAAAATGAACCTTGTTACATAACTGGGCAGCATTTTTATTACTGTTTATACTAACCTACTCCTGAAGAAAAGAGAAGGCATAAGATAAGAATGAGGATATTTGAAAAGGTGTGTGAAGACTTTCACTGGAGTGTCTTAAGATTGTTCAAATATGTGACAATTAATTAGTATGACTTTCTTGAGAAATAATAGAACATAATGCCTTCTAATGTCTAATTCTTGTTCTTTTTGCATCTCTGGACTAGCATGGTAAAACAATGTTAGTATTATGTTCCATAAGTGAATATTAATGAAATTAACATTAATGTAGATGCTGGCAGGTCGACAGAATTTCTACAGCATGGCAGGTTGACAAAAGGAGTTTTCCACCTAAAGTTAAAAAAACTAACTTGCTGTCATAGGAAAGTACCATCAAAAATCCGAAAATGCTGTGGAAACTTATCAGTTACCAAACTAGGCTATGATATGTAGTGATGGCTAAAACATATTTTTTAACTCAGAGTGTTTTCATCTGTGGAAAAAGGTTTTAAAAAATGTTAAAATCACAGGGCAGCTGGTAGCCCTATATGTTGCCAAATGGAGCAGTTAAATTTTAAAATTATTTTTCCTCATAGAATAATCTTAATCTTCCTCAACAGTAAAAAAAAATAAATAAAATAAAAATAAAATAAAAAAAGATAAATAAATAAAATAAGAGAAGAAATGCAGAAAGGGGCCTCATGGAAAGACAATAATTGCAACATGTTTTTAAGCAAAGGAAGAACATTCTCATATAAAAGTTATTTTATTTCTGATATCTTTGTCTTTTAAATGAACCTATAATATTATAAATTAATTTAATAAAAGGGTCTCTTATGTTTAAACTGTATGTTAACAAAATTGATTATGAAAAAAATCTCAATATTACTTTCTATTTACATAATTATATTCAGTAATTTTAAATGTCCTCAGAAACACTTGTGCTTTAGGCCTTAAAGAACTAAACCATAAAACTTAGAAAGTAATGATTGAGCAGATTTCTTTCCAGTATATATAACCAGTACACTTTTATTTATAACTTATTTTCAGTGAATATCAGAATCTCCAAGATTCAGTTACTAACAAATATTAAACAACAATAAGCAAGCATTAAAAAAATATAGAGATCCTTCCGAAGGTTTCTAGGCTTACACATGCAGTAAGAATAGCTACCAGGCTCCTGCATATGTTATATTGTTATTTTTCATATAATTGACTGTTGCCATTATTTGAAATGCTGAAGTACTGAAAATATACTCCAGGTAGCAATGAAGAACCCGGCATTATAAAGCATTTTTTGACAGTTAACAAAAGAATTTATGAAGATAAATATTGACATTAGGATTACTACCAATGTTTGTTCTATCTTGCTAATTGCCATAGCTGAGACTCTTTCCAAGACCATTTATGGAACTATCTTACAGAGAGACAAACATAAAACAACTGGCTCATGTTTATATGCAGAAAGGAAAAAAAAAAGTATTTTCAGCATTGAGTGGAGGAGGAGAACATGGAACTTAAAAAAGTAAATGTCATTGAACTCTTTGAGAAGCTGGAAACCTGACAATAGAGTTTCTGTGTGGGAAATAAAGCTCCATCAATTCCATCACTCTTAGTAGTAAGTACAGAGAAATGATCTTATTTGTGCTACAAAAAAAAAAACTAGCAATTTTTCTTTCATTGAGGTATAAAAATAGGGAGCAAGTGTATTAAACTCTCAAGATCTTTGAAATTTAAGTTAATTTTTATTTTGTGTTACATATTAATTATTTCAGGCAAATGAATAGTCCATATTTCTGAAATGCAAAGGACAAAATTGAAATATAATGGGAAATATATATTTTCAATAATAAGGCATTAAAATGTTAAAAGAAACATACAATTGAGCTATCATCAATGAAAACATTATTTTTCAAGTGTCAAAAGATGTAAATACATCAGTAAATGAAAAGTCGAATATAGAAAAACATTAAAAACATTAATTGTGAGTTTCAATAATTATGCACACACACTTTCCCCAGTATTAAATATTAACTACTATCTTAGCTAAACATGTTCTAACAAATTATTGTAGATAAGATGACTTGCTACCAGCAGAAATTTATTTTTCACCTGTCTGGAGTTCGGAAATCTGAGATCAGGGTGCCAGCATGGGTTGGGTTCTGGTGAGAGCCCTTTTTCAGGCTGCAGACTATTGAGTTGTATCCTCACATAGAAGACAGCAGAAAGAAGCAAGCTTTTATAAGGGCCCTGATCTTATTCGTGGGAACATTGCTCCATTACCCTCATGATTTCATCTAATCCTAATTATCTTCCAAAGGGTCTTCCTCCTAATATAATCATATTGAGGGGTTGGGTTTTGACATATGACTTTTGGAAGGACACAAACATTCGATTCATAATAACTTTAATGATCTCCTGAAGGACAGTACACAATGTTAAGTAAAGGCACTGGAGTATTGTCTTAAATAGCACAGTGACTGAATGAAGTAAGTACAAAATACAGATAGTAGACTGAACATTTGAAATAGAGGGAAATATATATTTAAAAGTTCCTTTATATAATGGCTAGATGCACTTTTATTTTCCCTTCTATCTGTAGGCTCTAGGTGAAAATTCTGAGACAGCATTTAGTTCCACATTTTAAAAATCAACATTTTCAGAAATGTTCCTTTTTAGTTTTTAAAGGTACTTAGATTAAGTCATACATGCACACAATGTAAAAATTTAAATGTTTCTACTAGGTTTGTTAAATAGAAAACAGATCACTACTTTCTCTCTTTCACAATTCTTTTATGTTCTAGGTAGTCAACTTTTCATTTTTTTACATCATCATTTTTACCTGGAAATGTCTGAATGACGTGATTACATTTTTATTTTGTTTTGTTTTGTCTGCAGATTAACTAATGATTTGTACTAAGAAAAATGAAGACATAAAGCTCATCCCCCCACCAGCTCACTTTTCCACTGTATGCTTCCAAAACATTCATCCTTTCACAAATTATAATTTTGTTTAGATTAGTATTCTTTATTATTCATAGATAAGCCAGCTAGTAAAGCATGAGTTACCTTCCCTCCACAACTTTTGCTTCCCCCTAGAGTGAATAATTTTCCTGTTCTTTCACAGTTTAGTTTTCTGCTAATTACTTTTATTTATTTTTATTTATTTATTTATTTTTTAGACAGTCTTGCTCTGTTGCCTAGGCTAGAGTGCAGTAGCATGATCTTAGCTCACTGCAACCTCTGCCTCCTGGGCCAAGCAATTCTCATGCATCAGCCTCTCAAGTAGCTGGACTACAGGTGCAAGTCATCATGCCTGGCTAATTTTTTGTATTTTAGTAGAAACGGTTTAATCTTGTTGCTCATGATAGTTTCAAACTCCTGAGCTCAGGCAATCTTCCTGCCTCACCCTCCCAAAGTGCTAGCATTACAGGTGTGAGCCACTTCGCCCGGCCAGTCTTCTAATAATTACTAATTCAACCATAAATTATTCACTTATTGTCTAGAATTTCTCCCAGAAATATAGATTACATTAGAAATAAATTCAATATTTTAAGCAAAAGTTCATTCAAAGACTTTTGACCTATTGTAATCTGCATGATTTGTCTGTGTACCTGATTTGCTCTCCTGTATTTCTTGTATTCTGTATTTAAAAATCTTTAGAAACCAACAAGTCATGTAATAACCAACAGAGCTAGACTGGGGCACTGACCAATAGTAATAGATGCTGGATATAAAATAATGAGAAAGCTGTATATGTATTGTCTTATCAGTATATGCCAAATGAATATCAGAACACTTTGTTATTCTATGTGTTCCTCTTTCTTGATCTACTTTATGCGTTTGGTGGTAATTTTCCTTAAAAGACTCCTTCAAAATGAATAAATAAATGAATATAAATGTTAATTAATGAAAAATATCAGGCAAGCCTTTACTACACCATGTTTGTAATTTTGGTATATAATTCTAGATCGAAAATAATTTTTCTTTATATTTTTGGAGGTATTTCACCTTCATGGTCCCATTGGCTTTTGAGAGATGTGCAGCCAGTAGTATTTTTTTTTCCCTCTCTGGAATCTTGTAGCATCTTCTTTTTTCTCTCATGTTCTAAAAATAACTAACAATGATGTGATTTGACAAGAGTTCATTTTTGCATTTCTGTCCACTGTCTTATTGTGTCTTTGAATCTAAATACTCACTATTCTATGGTTTTGAGAATGTTAAATATTTTTAGGTTCAAATCCTACATCTTCATTTTCTTTATACTATTTTTAAACAATTGTCTGTATGCCAGGTGCTCCATCTTCATTCGCTCTGTATTTTCAAACTAATCTGTATGTTACACGTTGTTTTGTTAATTAATAAAATTTATTTTTAGAATAGTTTTAGGTTCACAGCAAAATGAAGCAGAAAGTACAGAGGACTACCATATAACCCCTGTCCCTACACATACACAACCTCTTCTACTATCATGTTCTGCACTAGCGTAGTACACTTGTTACAATCAGTGAACCTATATTGACACATCGGTATCACCCAAAGTCCATAGTTTACATCATCACTCCCTATTAGTGTTGTAAATTCTATTGGTTTTGGCAAATGTATAATAGCATGTATCCAACATTGTAGTACCATACAGAATAGTGTCACTGTCATTAAAATTCTCTGTGCTCTATTCAGTCCTCCCTTCTTTCCTAGTAATCCATGGCAGCCACTAATCTTTTTACTGTTTCCATAGTTTTGCTTTACTCAGGATGTTCTTTAGTTGGAATTGCACAGTTTATAGCCTTTTAAGATTGGCTCATTTGACTTAGTAATATGTATTTAAGTTTCCTTCCATGTCTTTTCATGGCTTCATAGCTCATTTCTTTTTAGAGCTGAAGAATATTCTATTGTCTAGATTGTCCCTCAGTTTATTTATTCCACTGGAAAGGACATTTTGGTTGTTACTAGTTTGGGTAATTATGAATAAAGTTGTTATAAAATTCATGTAAAGTTTTTTTTTGTGTGGACCTAAGTTTTTAATTCATTTGGGCAAACACCAAGGAGCATGATGGCTGAATCATATGGTAAGAATGTTTAGTTTTATGATAGACTGTCAAACTATATTCCAAAGTTACTGTATTATTTGTATTACAATCAGCAATGAATGAGAGTTCCTGTTGCTCTAATCTTTGCCAGCATTTGGTGGGTCCAATGTTTTGGATTTTGGCCCTTCTAATAGGCATGTAGTGATATCTCATTATTGTTTTAATTTTTAATTATCCGATAACATAAATAGTGAGCATATTTTTATAACCTTATTTGCCATCTATATATCTCCTTTGATGAGTTGTTATTTCAGGCTTTTGCCCATATTTAAATCAGGTTTTAAATTATTTTATTTTTGAGTTTTAAGGTGTTTCTGTATATTTTAGATAATAGTTTTTTATCAGATGTGTCTTTTGCAAATATTTTCCCCTAGTTTATGGTATGTCTTCTTATTCTCTTAACATTGTCTTTTACAGAGAACAAGTTTTTCAGATGATTGAGGTTTACATTATCAGCTATCTCATTCATGGATTATGCCTTGGGTATTGTGGCCAAAAAGTCATCTCAATGTCCAATATCATGTAGGTTTTCTCCTCTAATAGGATAAATTGAGAAATTTTATAATTTATTTCAGTTTAAAGGAATTGTTTTTGTCCTCTTCAAATATGTATGTCAAATGCATATGTCATTTTAAAGTAATAAGAAAGTTACCAATAATCTCAATTATATTTGAAAACAAAGGTAAATTTAAGCTACCAAAACTAATCTTATTAATGCTACATATATTTGTTTTACTTTAGTTACATTTTATCATGTTTATAACATATTTTTTCAATAATCTTCACTTTTACACCATATTCAAGTCGATAACCACAATTATACTATAAGCAGTCTTTTAAACCCACATGAACTCTTTTTCTACAGTGGCCTATGTTTGGTTAATCACACTGTATGATATAGTTGTGATTCTATGGATGTACCTGTCTTTCCAATTTTTGGGGCAATAGTTTGCATTGAGAGCTCACTTCTCTGATGGATCATGAAAGAACTGATTTCTCAGTTTCTTCAGCTCTTTATTTATTGCGATGAAGTAGTGACTTCTTAACTTTTACATTCCAGAAGGAAAACTGGAAGTTCAAGTCCAAAATAGATTTTTTGTCTTTTTCTTACCTCACTTTTACATTAGAGAGTTTCTTCAGATTTTTGGTCATTTTAGATATCTACTTCTGTTTGTGAGCAGGGGCCTGAATAAGATTGATTGAGAGACTCTTAACAGATGGGTGGGGCAATTTCAACTGTAAATTTTATTGTTGGATGCAATTTCTTATAGCAGTATCTTTCAATTTTCATCACACAGATTTATTGATTTATTTATTCTCATTTTTAGACACAGAGTCTCTGTCACCCAGGCTGGCGTGTTGTGGCTGCAATCAGAGCTCACTGTAATCCTGCCCTCCAGTGATCCATCCTCCTGCTTCAGCCTTCCAAGAAGCTAGGACTATAGGCATGCACCACCATACCTGGCTAATTTTTATTTTTATTTTTTTGTAGAGACTTGGTCTCACTGTGGTATCTAGGTTGGTGTTATAGTCCTGGCCTCAAGTAACCCTCCAGCTTCAGAATCCCAAAGCTCTGGGACAACAGGTATGAGCCACACTGTACTGGGCACCAATGATAATTTCCAACCTAGAAAAATTTCACTTCTAGCATTCTGTGACTCAGTGTTGGAAGAGTTTCTGTTTTTCCACATAATGTACACATACTGCACATAATGGTCCCCTTCTCCTACTGTTGACTTTGTTATAACATTGGTCCCAACTGTACCTTTTGTTCCTCAGGCCATAGTTTCATTCTTTTAATCTCCCTAGAGAATAAACTTCTAATTTGCTTCTAGAATAAGCTGTTACCAGGCAATATAGTGTTCTGGAGGAGATGTAGGAATCGAACTGCCTCTTAAACTGCTTTTAGTTGGTCCTCCTCATTGTAGTCACCTTTATCTTCAACTTTCAAATAATTTTAACCTTTAGAATATTTGATTTGTTGAAACTTGAGATACCAATAATTATAACACTAGTGAATTGCCATAGTTGTAAAAATAGTAAAGTATACATTAAATAAACATAGTATGAATAGAGTTCAGCAATCAGTTTTACCAGGTAAACCTCTGATTCCTGTGCTAAGTTAGGTTAGCAAATTCATCAGAATAGTACATATATATTTTGTGGTTATAATTTTAATAGTCTATTATATTGTGATTTTATAGTCATTTAGCTAGCTTTTGTAAACTTCTTATTGCAGTATTTATTTATTTTATTTTATTTATTTTATTTTTTTTTGAGACAGAGTTTCACTCTTGTTGCCCAGACTGGAGTGCAATGGTTCAATTTTGGCTCACTGCAACCTCTGCCTCCCAGGTTTAAGAGATTCTCCTGCCTCAACCTTCCCAGTAGCTGGGATTACAGGAGTATCTGGGATTACAGGGGTGCACCATCATGCCAGACTAATTTTGTATTTTTTTTTTTTTTTAGTAGAGATGGGATTTCTCCATGTTAGTCAAGCTGGTCTCAAACTCACCAACTCAGGTAATCCACCTACCTTAGTCTCCCAAAGTGTGGGATTACAGGTGTGAGCCACTGTGCTTGGACTATTTTATGTAAATTTCCTAGGTTTGAATAGGATTGTTTACTAAAGAAATATCATATTTTCTTCCCTGGGTGATTGCTGCTATTAATATCATAATATATTAATAAATAGCATGTATAGTACTTTAAAACTTTCAAGGGATTTTAAATTGTGTTATTTCATTGATAAAGTTAATTTATAAGAAAAGAAAAACATATTATAATCACCAGTTTACCACGGGGGAGACTGATGCCTAAAAAGTTTAAATTCTTTCTCAATGTTTCATACAAAAAATGATATATTGTCTCCTCAAGGTCCCCTACTCTGCTTCATATACATAATAAAGTCTTCACATTTTTAAATGAATAAGATTTTTACTTAAACATATTTAAACTGTATTGACATTATTCATAATCTTTTTCTATTGTCTTATTCTAGAAAAATCATCTCAAATAAAATAATAACATACTCTAGCTGATGTTTCCTTTTGACAGTAAAGAAATTCGAATCAGAGAAGTTAAGTAACTTTTTCAAAGTCACACAATAAGTAGCAATATTCGAATTCAGACAATCAGACTTTAGTGTCCTCATTATTAAATACTGTAATAATCTACACAGTTAAATAAATCTCTTTCCCATTTAAACAACTTTAAAAATTTTCAGTAAGTGAAAACATGTGATCTCATTCCTTCCAATGAACACAAGTATATGCAATGTTGATAGAGATGGAAAATAAGAGTCAACTATATCATACAGTGTGATTAAACAAACACAGGCCACTGTAGAAAAAGAGTTCATGTGGGTGTAAGAGACATGCTTATGATATAATTGTAGTTATCTACCTGAATATGGTATAAAAGTGAAGACTACTGAAAATATATGTTATAACATGATAAAATGTAACTAAAGTAAAACAAATATATGTAGCATTAATAAGATTAGTTTTTGGTAGCTTAAATTTACTTTTGTTTTCAAATATGATCAAGATTACCGGTAACTTTCTTATTACTTTAAAATGACATATGCATTTGATATACATATTTGAAGAGGACAAAAATAATTACTTTAAACTGAAATTTAGAAAAAGACATACTTGTGAACCATGCAATTGATCACGCTGTACAGTTTCTAATACAATCTCAAGTGAATACTCTTTTCCTTTCCAGATTAATGACTTTCAATTAAATAAAAAACGGAGTAAAAATAAGTTAAGCAGTTGCAAGTGAACTACTGGAACTTAATTTTTTCATCTGACTTTTAAAAGAACATGTATTTAAGTTTATTTAATTATATTTGCACTGGTGTCACAAATTGGCAAGCAAATATACTGAGAGATTAATGGAAATTGAATTATCTTCAATAACAGTCCTGAAACTGGAAATAGGCTCCTTTTGCAGAAATTTCATGAAAAGCTAACATTATAGGCCTCTTTTTTTTTAAAGAAAAAAATGCATTTTAGGTTTGGGAGTACATGTGAAGAACATGCAAGCTTGTTGCACAGGTACACATGTGGCAGTGTGATTTGCTGCCTTCCTCCCCTTCACCTATATATGGCATTTCTCCCCGTGCTATCTCTCCCCAACTCCTCACCCCCCAGTTATCCCTCCCTAGATCCCCCCCAACAAACCCCAGTGTGTGATGCTCCCCTCCCTGTGTCCATGTGTTCTCATTGTTCAGCACCCACCTATGAGTGAGAACATGTGGTGTTTGATTTTCTGTTCTTGTGCCAGTTTGCTGAGAATGATGGTTTCCAGGTTCATCCATGTCCCTACAAAGGATACAAACTCATCATTTCTGATGGCTGCATATATTCCATGGTGTATATGTACCACATTTTCCCTGTCCAGTCTATCATCGATGGACATTTGGGTTGGTTCCAGGTCTTTGCTATTGTAAACTGTGCTGCAATGAACATTCATGTGCATGTGTCCTTATAGTAGAACAATTTATAATCCTTTGCATGTATACCCAGTAACACCTTGGCATTTGAAAGTCCAAAGCCTAGAAAATGTAAGTATTATTTGGAATCATTCTGTATTGAATGTGTTTCAGCAATTCTTCTGAGAAACAAAATAGTAGGACATTTGCAAATTGCACTTTCTCCTTGATAATGATGGCACCCTTATGTTTGGCTTGAATATCTGACAGGATCTCTATAGCTTTCCTCTGGATATAAGCCTCACCATGCCTCTGATAAACAAAGCAAGTTAAATAAACAACAGATCCTTTTAGAACCAGGGTTTATGCTGTATATCCACAAGTGACGTCTAAGGAGCAAATACACTCTAAGAAACTAATTTATATGGACTCCCTTTCTCCCATGGGTACCAGATCACTTCCAATGTACAATCAGGTGATTTGACATTCATTTGAATCATGAAACTCTCAGACTTCCTGTATCTCCTATGGAACAGTCACTTAAGCATAGGATTGGGTCTGTCATATCGTTTCCTCGTCTGTCACAATTTTGTTTCTTTCTACACAGGAAATTCTTGCATATATAACATCTGCATGAATTTTTACTCACTGTCTCACTCTCTCTCTCCTACTCCTTCTTTTTCACACACATAAACAAACATACAAAAAGCCTAATGCAAACATGAGAACTGTGTAGTAAAACCAGATCTCATTTAAACAGATCTGTACAAGACATCATTTGTGCATTAACATAATATAAATCATGTAACACTTAGAGTTTTGACATACAAGATTAGGAATATAAGCACAGTACACAATGACAAACTATAAAATGTGTTCTGTGGGTCAGTGGAAAATACTTTTTTTGTAAACTGAATTACAATTAAAAGTCTGGACACAACACAGAAGGTTTGATAAATTTAAGTGACTAAGATTGTTTTAAATGTCAGTCTTAGATTTCGGAAATGAAAAACAATTGGAGATACATTAACTTCCATTATAAATAGCCAGAAGAAAGTACGTATCTGTTAAAAATTATATGATCAAGACAAATTGAAAATTGCTATAGTCAATTTTTCCAACTATATTACCAGTATACTTCAAATAAAAGAAATAATGATTTTTTTTTTTTTTTGGTTACAGGACTTCTTTCCTTTAAATAAGAAATATTGTAGTGTTCTAATTAAGAGATACTATTTATTTTTCTCACTAATCTTTTTTGGTTTATAAATGAAGTCAAAGTTCAATTTTAAAAAACATTTGTTGCCCATTAATTTGCTGATTTTGATTTAATTCCCTGCTTAATTAGTTCCAGCTTTTATTTTCTTGCAGCTCATTCAAACCTCTTGACCGAGAACCTTCAATCTGAAAACACTCATATTTAATATAATAGTTTGCACATATTCCATTAATGGTTATGACTAGGATACTTTTTTTGTGTGTAAGGCTATAGAATGTATCAGACAGCCTTAGTGTTGCCCCTGGCATTAAGATGAAAGCAACTTCCACATAGGCTAAGTTTATCTTCTTAGGAATATTAGAAGAAGATTGAGAAAATGTTAAATGGAGTTATAAAAATATATGATTTTTTAAACTAATATTTTTAAATTGTTTTTGTAATAATTATGAATGCAAGTTTATTCTGTTTTGACAAGTTATCACTTATAATTAATAGTATGAACCAATAGCAAGCTTCTTCATTAATACTGTACATACATCCAATTACATGTCAAAAATGTTAAGGATGGTGTTACCCAGCATTCTAAAAGACAAACTATTTTTCTATTTCATCTTATTTGACACATTCAATGCTAAAACCTGTTATGTTTTCATAAATATGTTTAAAATAAATTTTATAATCATATTTAAAAAATCATTTATAATCTGAAGTATGAAAATCCATAAAACTCAGATAAAGTCATTCTTTTTCCAGTTTTTGAAATTAGATTTTAGCCACAAAGTAAACTTAGTTGTCAGATAAGAATAAAATTATTCTAAGTGCCTTGAAAATCAGGTCTTTGAACATAGGTTACATATGAAGCACTTTCTTACTTAAACTGAAAGACAGCCTAGGCCTGGATCTTTGTCTTATTGAATCTATGACTGATAACCAGCAAAATTAACTTATTTAAAGAAATAAACAAAGCGTGACAATGATAAATCCATGCAATACAATTAGTGTCAACTTACAAAAGTAAATTAAGAAGATATAATCTTTAGGTCTGTATATACTCATTAAGTAACCCACCTAGATATCTACAATTTAGTTAAGAAAAAGTCAAAAGCATTTATAACAGACAATTGCTTTAAACACACACACAACACACACACACACACACACACACACACAATTGGCAGAATACATCATGTCTGTATTGGTACATGCATGTACTGGTACATTCAGGTATTGATATCAAGACATACATGATGATTATCTACATTGATAAAGAATTTGAAATTGTGCCAAAGCCTAAAGTCAGTCTTTCTGAGAAAAGAGTCCACAATCAGATATCTCAAAATTTTATTTTGTTAGGGACAGATCCCATCTGATGTGTAGATATGTGCAGATATAATAACTGACTCCTTGAATTCTTTCTCCAATGGAAGAAAAGTAAAAAAATAGTTTGTGAAGAGTGAGGTCCGTGCAGGAGTTCAAAGCTAAATGTTTTCAATAATTTAACAAATATTAATTGAGCTTGTATCATGTATCTGGCTTCATGCAAACACTTGAAATAGAGCAGTGAATCAGAGAGTCATTTTTCTCACCTTCATAAATCTTATATGTTTGTGTCTTATGCTAATTATGAGTGATAATTCTATAAAAGATAATTCTGAATGGTAAAAGAACATGTTACACAGAGAATGCCAATATTTTGTTCATCTTAAGTGATTTTGCTGTTGTCAATCTTGAATCCATCCTTATGGTATGTTTTCTGGAATGTATTTATTTTTTTCTTAATTCTTCTCTTCCTTAATCAGAATGAAAGTTAAAGAAATCAGTATGAAAGTAGAACACTTTCCTCAACCTTTCCCCCTTTCTCCTCCTTTAGGGCCATATAACAGCAAAAATGTTTCCAATTCTCATTTGAAAGATTTATTAATCTTCGGCTAGTAATTCACTTATTACCAGCTACAGGAACAATGAGATTCTTGAGATAGGGTTTGCTAAATGTCTTCAAAGAGCCAGGGTTGAAAGCTGCTCTATAGAAATAAAGGATTATACTAGTATAAAGTGGCATTATCTGCTTTACTTAGATTTCTGTATAAGAAGCAGATGATAATTTTGCTGCCTGGCTTTCTCAGGCTGACGAGCATGAAATGCTTTTTTATTAGGAAGTCTATGTTTCTGATATAGCAAACTTCCACTATAGCTCACCCATCTGCCATTGGTGTTAAGAGAAAAACACAAACACTATTATTATGAATAGTCTTTGTGCATCATTTCTTCAAAAAGTTTTGAGCCAGTATCACTTAACAAGAAAAGTTATTATTAGTTGTGATAGATCAAAAGGCCACCAAAACTGCTTGGTGTAATGTGTGAGGTGCAAAAGCCTCAGGTTCAGCAACAAAACTTTCTTTTCTGATGTTGACACGACACACTTATTTTTCAAGCCTTCGCTTCCCACCTTGACAGTCTGCTGATAAAAGCGAGTTATGAATTATGACTTTGGTAGGTTCCCATTAAGACTTTTATTCCCTCTGAGCAACAGAGTCCAGCAAAGCAACTGAGTCAACATAACACTCGACATTTTAGCATTTTAAAAGGCCAATGCTGGGTTTAAATGCCAGAATAGCTAGAAACAAATTCTCTGATCTATCTCCACCTGTCTGATATTGTGAAGTGTGATCAGATTTTGTTTCAAAAATTTAATTTGACCTGTTTCACCCCTCATACTTAATGCTAGAGAAATAATGTTAATATTGATACAACTAATTTAAATTATCTGTTAAATAAAATGAATTCATCCTCTTACCAGTCCTGTGTATCTCAAATGCAATTGTATTAGATCGTGTTTATTTTATTTTCTGCTATACTTTTAATAAGATGTTTGGTAATGTATTGACAATATCACATAGCAAATATAGAATAAACATAATGAACTTGGTATTGTCTAGAAAAGGTAAAGTGATACATTTGCTTTTGTAAAGTCTTTACTCCTTGATTAATCAAGAATATAGTATTTTTGAAGATGTTCCTCTGTTTTTAATGTGTGTCTCCCTGATTTATTTAAATAGTTTACTAGGATAAACATCAAAACACTAAGAACACATATATAGTTTCAATCTTATGCATATTCTTTTCCCACCTACCAATGCAATCACCTACTAAATATTTAAAATCATTATTATTTGAGACACATCGTTTCCTTTCCTGCTTTTTTTTTTTTTTATGGTTTCTCATCTACAAAATGGAGGTCATTAACTACAAATTCCAAGAAATGATAAACAAATGGCCACAGTCCCTAGCATACACTGATCCTGTAATATATTTAGGGGGAAAAAAAAGACACTTGGTGAGGTACAAGTTTACTATCTTTTATTATCATAATTATCAGGCAAATTGTCAAGAATAACTCCTTGTTGAAAATCACCAGTCATTTCTATTTTAGTTTGAAGTCTCTAAAACTGGACCCTTATTATTCCTATAGGCATATCTTAAGTGCCTCTTTTTATTTGTGGGTGTTGATGGGGTTCAGGGAATGCTACTCGAAAATATGGCATGATGGCATTTAAGAAAACAGAAAGATAAAATGTATGCTGTCTTTCCCTGCTCTTTCGTACCTGAAGCAAGTCATAAAACCTAGGAAGATGGCTCTTTCTTCTGCCCCTTCTCCCTAAAGCAGGTCCTAAGACCCTGATTCAAGAGGTATTCTCTCTCTCCCTGGAGGAAGGGGATGTCTGTATTCCTGAAGATGCAGGGACACAGAGAAGAATCTGAACAAACAGGTCCCGCTAAGTATCCCCTAGTTTATTACCATTAGATTTTACACCCTTTGTCCAATCATACTTCTCCACCTTGTCCAGTCTTCTTCAAAGCTAAGCTTTAAAACACCTGTGTTGCCTTGTTTCTTTGGAGCCTCAATTCCTTATCAAGGCTCTCATGTCAAATAAAATTTATATTAAATACATTTGTATGATTCTCTCATTAATTTATCTTTTGTCATAAGGGAATCGGCCATAAACCCAGTCATGGTGAGGAAAATAGTTCTTTTCCCCTGCAGTACACATGTGTGAAACTGTAAGTTGAACCCCCATTCCAGGACAAGTGTAACCGGCATGTGTTCAAATAGTAGTCTGAGCCTTATTGTGTAAGAAGAGAGATTCATTTAACTGTTTCCTCAAACCCACTGGAATAATTTATTTGAGGAATGGTATAATACGGCTACAGGCCCGGGTTCTTTTAACAACAACAACAACAAAAAAAAAAAATTGTTAGAATTACAAGTTTTTGTCTTTGAATTAAAAGTATTTAATATTTCTAATATATGAAGTGGCCCTGAGTGAGACTACTGCAGAGAAGATAATCCAAAAGATCTCAAAGGGAAAATCCTAATAAAGGAGAGGAATTTCAGACTGGTGCCATGAACTCAACAGGTAAGGGAGGTCTCATAGCATTCAAGACTCCTAATTCATCACCAAGGATTTTATTTGAACAATATTAATGTGCACTTTTGAATGCTAACTGAAAGAGCTCTGTGTAAAAAAAAAAAAAAAAGAAAGTGTCAGATGTCTTTAATATGGAACATTTACAGTGACAGGAACGCTAGAGAAAAGATAAAGTTTTCCTTTGATCCCAATACTGTAAAATGTTACCTCAGAATTTTCATTCACAAGAGAAATCAGGGATAACATCTTCTGTGGATGAATAAGACCTCAGTGACTGTGACTTTTCTTGCAATAGACTACAGTCTATAGACTCTGGTCTCTAGAGATTCTCCCTGCATTTAACAGTATCTTGCTTGAGGAACTGAATCCTAGCAGAAAAGCCATGTGATGTTGACAGTAACAAAGGCAGAGAAGGAAAGAGCCATTGACAGGCTGACCAGATGTTTTCATTCCCTTTTGTGAATTGGTTGTTATTGTGGTGACATCTTCAATAATGCAATCACATCTGAGCTTCTTAACCTTATCTTCATAGAAAACCGCTCAGAGGCTCCCCTATATTTAGGGATTCTTGGAATTATTCTATAAATTTTTAAATTTTAGCCAACTATTTAGAAAAATTATGTGTATCACGTTTTGATTTGTTTTGTTTTGTTTTTGTTTTTAGAGATGGAGTCACCCAGGCTGGAGTGGAGTGGCACGATCTCTGCTCACTGCAACTTCCGCTCCCCAGCTTCAAGCAATTCTCCTGCCTCAGCCTTCCGATTAGCTGGAACTATAGGCCCCTGACAGGATGCCCCAGCTAATTTTCATATTTTTAACAGAGACGGGTTTTGACCATGTTGACCAGGCTGGTCTCGGACTCCTGACCTCAGGTGGTCCACCTACCTCAGCCTCCCAAAGTGCTGGAGTTTGCTTTACTTCACTTTTTTGAAAAACTAGAAGAAAATGCTACACTTTTCTGTAGTTATGTATGCATAATCTGCATTTGCATGGTGTATATTATGTATTTTATTTTTTGAATTATCAAACAAATATTTAAATGTTTCAGAAATCATCTCAACTCATATTCTCTTCATTTTGACATGAAATTATTTCATTCGTTGGCAAATACTCGTTATAAATCAGAAAAAAATATAGAAGTATTTCCTATTATTAAATTAACAACTATTTCAATTTAAATTACTTTCATAAATTACTTTAGATAAGGAATAAATTTTGTATAAATATAGAAAAAAAATCCAAAATTAAAACATTGGCTTACAATGAAAATTGTACTTTGCTTATACAATTGCTTATTATAGATTTGAAGAATACATGTATTTACTCAGTAAAGCAGGAGTCAACTAGGCCAAGCACTAATATTTTTGAATTATTTATCTAAATTGAGAAGTTTCTTTAAATGAAAGTGTGAGACAAGTTGCTATAATTTGTAAAATCTATTTTATTAGCAGTATTTATTCTAACACTTGTTAAAATACAAAAATGAAATTTTATCTGAAAACATAAATATCACATATACCATTTATGTGCTCCATATAACTAGGATGAGGGTTGAAAAATACTAAAGACTCATTTGTATTTATTTTAATCTTACATTTAAACTCATGTTTTCAACTCATTACTTCTTTTATATTATAAAAGTAATTCCCTATTTTGATTCAGCAACATAGTGTTGTATATATTTATATATTATCTTGACTTTTCTGAGTAAAAAAAAAGTTAATATATTTAGTTGAATGAGTTCAAAACTGGGTTTGTAATAGTCATTAATCCATTCTGTTTCAATCACAGAACAGAGCAGCAAACCAGCCAGAAACATGATTTTGGGATTTAATGATATACCAAAACAAGGTGGGGAGTAGTCACCTCTTTGGTAAAAATTTCATAATCCAGTACATGATCATGGTACTTGAAGAAGAAATATGCTCTCTCCATTTACCACTGAAGATTTATGCTCAATGTGATGTATTCAGGTTGGTTTAACTATAATTATTATTCACTACTCCATAGGGAATTTTCTAAGTCTAGGCATTTAGTGGTAAGACATATTTGTATTAGTGATGGCAGTGCTTTAATTCCTTATTTTGAATTCAAATACAAAGAGTAGTTTTTTTTCCTAAAGTCATTGGAACACAATTAGCATATTTATTAACACTGATCCCCTCTTAGCTTCTCTAATAATATTTTATCCTAATATTTCTTGTATTTCTAATACAAATCTGAAGCTTTTTAAAATGATAATTTTAATTGTATTAAAAAGACTAATATCTCCCAGGTTGGTTTACTTTTTACCAATTCATTCAGTGTGTAAGTAATTATAAAATACTTCCTAACCGGTCATTCACCCTTTGAATTCTATAATCTTTTCTATAGATACTAGTATTAATTTGTTCAAATACTACTAATGAATTACAAGTCAAAAGTAGACAAAGGGACAGTGAAATTAAGCATGAACACATGTGTACATATGTACACATATTCTTTCTCCTCCAAACTCTTCAAATAAAAACATAAAATCAAATATTTCAATCAAATATACTTTTTATGCAAAGATTAAAAAATTGTGTCCTTTTTTTTTTTTGGCTTAGAGAGCTACATAAACCCTGAGACACTAAAATTTAATCTGAATTTATATAGTCGCTGGTTTATCATAAAAAAGAAATTACTGGAATTTTGTATATTTCCCAATTTATTCTAAAATCTATTTTGAATTCTGTTTCTAACAATAGAACTAGGAATATTGAGAAGTTTGATACAGGGAAGAATTTTTTAGTTGCTATGTCTTACCAAATGGCAGAGAAAAAAAAATCACAGGTTTTTTTCTAATAAAGTTTTACAAGTTCAGATTACAGTTTTTTTCTAAACTGTATAAGCAATAATTCATTATATCAGTTTATTTACTCAATGGTTAATATACTGTCTTCTTTATGGGGATCATACGTGTAAAACATAAGTTTTCGACTTCAATATGCTTGCCTCACAGGGTAATGGGATATATATCAAGTGCAATATAGAGCAATAAGTACTATGATAATGGAATATGGGAAGACAGGATGATAGGGAAGGTTAAGCAAGATTTCTTGGAAGGAGAAACATTTTACTAGAAGATTAAATAAGTGTTAAGCATTATTCAGTCTTGAAAAAGTTCATGAAGAATTCCAAAGAATTAGCATAGTGAAAAGAGCAGTAAAACAACCTAGAACATTTTGGAACAAAAAGATATATTAGCCTAACTCAGTGTGTGTTTGTATGTGTATGTGTGTGTGACAGAGAGAGGGAGAGTCAGAGGGAGAGAGTCAGAGAGAGAAACAGAGAGAGACCTAGACAGATCTAAAGATGAGTCAAAATATTTGAATGTAAAATCAAAGTCTAAATTATGAAAATTTGTTGATTATCATGCAAAGCAGATGATGGGAATCCTCAAAATAAAAAAGAAAAATGAAACAATGATGGCTATAAAAGTAATAATACAGAGACTCAATTCCATTTACTTATGCTTTGTATATTTTGAATGATGCAATAATAATTTTTGCAATTCTATCTTATAGAAACTAGTATTATATTCCCAGAAATATCACTAAAAAACCTGAATTCCAATCCTTGCTCCACCCTTCCCCCTACCCAGTTAAAGAAGCAAGAGAGTGCGGCTGCAGATGCCCAGCTAAGGCTCCAGAGTGCAGCTGCAGCCCTGCTCCAGAGTGCAATTGCAGCTGCCCAGCTAAGGCTCTGGACCTGAGCATCCCTGTACTTTTGGGGGCCCGGAAAGCCCCTGACCCTGCAGGCTTGGAAGTGCCTATTCCTAATCCCTGGCCTCTCCCCACTCTCAGTACCGGCTTCAATTTCAGAGCAAAGTTGTGGCCGAGCGGGAGTATTTACCATAGCAACCCAGCCAGGTATGCACAAGTCGGAACACACTGACATGCCAGCCCCCTGCCGCCCCGGCCCCTCTGGACTTTGGGTGCCAATGATCATGGGAGACTAGGCTAAGGGGGCACTGCATGTGGCTCAACATCGGCATGTGGGCATCCCTTGGCACAAACAGCCTGGGCACCATGGACAACCTGTTGATGGCAGCAGGAGGCAGACAGGCTCCTGGATGAAAAAGGGTGGGTCCCCGGTGAAGCCCCTACTTTAAGCCAGGGATGGCCTGAAGCCTGGAAGCCAGGCTGTCAGTTCTGGATGGAGCCTGCAGCCCCTAACAAGAACATATGGTGCTTTTTCCAGGCCCTCCCATGGCCACCCATGGACCAATCAGCACACACTTCCTTCCTCCCTTCTGAGCTCATATGCCCCCTCCCTTCTCACACCCCATTGGGCAAGACTCACACAGATGTCCAGTGGAAGGGCCTGAAGACAGGAGCTACCTACTCTGAGTCTCCTCTGCAAAGGGCTGCACAATCATCAAGATGACCTCCTCGCAGAAAGGAGCTACCCACTGTGAGAGCTCCCATCTACTGAGAGCTGGACACTCATCTAGAGACCTGCCTGCAGAAAGAAGCTACCTGCTTTGGGTCTCTGAGACTTTGAGAGATATTCTGTGGCTCAATGAAGCTCCTCGGCACCTTGCTCAACCTCCAGTTGTCTGCATAACTCATTCTTCCTAGATGTCAAGTTGGTGAGCAGAGTTTTGGAGATGCTTATAGAAATTGGCATTCTAGTTTACCTCAATTTTGAATGCGTAGGGATACCCAAACAAATGAATTGTGGCAGTGATTTTGTCATCTGATTTTTCTTCATAACATTACAATCTACGAATTCTACAAAATCATGACTCACTCTGTTGGGTATAATAAGAATTTAGCATAACTTGTAATGTAAAAGTCACATGCTGAGGTCAATCAATCAAAATGCCATTTCCTTTTTGTAATAGTGAAATAATATGATAATTTTAAAACTCAAAGGTAATAGTGATGACAATTTCTGTCCAAATTGAAAAAAAAATCCATAAAGTAAGCTCATGTAAACTTATTTTCCTTGCTTATTCATTAAGCAGATATTAATTTATTGTTTACTTTTAGTAAACATTACAGAATATGCTTGATAGCGAACATTAGCCTAACTCAGCATAAAATATTCACTAAGATGAACATGAGCTCTCTCTCCATGATAGTTAAAGTCTCATAATGACATCACAATCTGTTTGTCTTTAATAATCAAGATAACTGATAAACCTCTTGCAAAATTTACAGAAGGAAAACAGAGAAGAGACGATCACCAACCTGTCTGGTGAAAGATTGCATGAAAGAGGAACTACAGAGCCCACGGACGTTAGAATTATAGTGAGAAACACTATGAATGACTACAGATACAGATTTGACAACGTTGTTAAAAAAAAAAAAAAAGAAAAAAAACACTAATTATCCCAAACCTAAACTTACCTAAAGATAAAACAGACAATATGAAAACCGTAAAAATACTAATCCAATTGGACTTGTAATTTTAAAACTTTAGGGAAAGTTTTTATCAACAAACAAACTCTGCTAAATAGCTGCAAAGAAGTAAAACAATTATTATCAAATTAATTTCAATAAAATATAAGAAAAAACACTTTCCTACTCATTTTGTGAGGCCAGAATCACCCTACAAGCATAACCATACAAATATATTACTAAAAGAAAAAGAACAAAAGATCAATATCCCTTATGACTGTGGAGTTAAAATATAATTAACAAAATATTAGTAAACTGAATCTAAAATTGAATAAATAGAATGAGGTAGTTACATGAGATTTGTCTAAGAAATACAAGTCTAGTTCAATTCAAAAATCAATAAATGCAGTCCATATTAACAGATTAAGAATAAAAAGGCAGCATGACACCAATTTATATAGAAAAAGCATTTCACAAAATTTAATATCTATTCGTGATAAATGCTAACAATTGAAGGAAATTATCAAACTGACAAAGGGCATCTTGAGAAAAAACTATAACACTATATTTAATGTCAAAACACTAAATGTTTTCCTACTAATATTGGGAACAAGTAAAAGTTCTACTCTTGCCATTCCTATGCAATTTAGAGGTCTTAGCCAATGCAATCAAGCAAGCAAATGAAATAAAAAAATTTATTGTTTAGAAACAAAAAAACTAAAACTAGTCCTAATTAGACAGCATAATTTTCTATATAGAAAATTTTAAACAATCTAAAAAATACATACAAAAAAATAAAATTTTTGGAACTAAGAAATGTAATAAGATGGGAGAATACAAGTTTAACAATCAAATAATCGTATTTTTGTGTATTAACAATGTAAAATTGGAAACTTAAATTAAAAATCAACATTATTCCAAAAAAAGAAAAAAACATCATTTATTATATTTCAAAACTATGAAAATCTTAGATTACAAACATGAAAAAAATAAACAATCTTTATCCTAAAAAACACAAAACACCAATGAAGTAAATCGTAGAAGACCTAATTAAATAAAGAGAGGGATACACTGTTTTCATGGCTTAAAGCATTCAATATAACAACATTTTAATACTTTCACCATTGATCTATAGATTTATTGTAATTTCTATCAAAACCTCAGAAGGAATTTTTTGTAGACAGACAGCTGATTTTACTATTTATATTTAAAGGCAAAAGATTATAATAAACAGTCTCAAAAACAAAAAAAAATAAAGTTTAAGAAATTGTACTACTGAATATGCAGATCTGCTATAAAGCTGTTATGATCAAGAGAATGTGGGATTGTTAAAGGGATAGATATATAGATCAGTAGAACAAAATAAGAATTCCAGAAAGACTCAAAGCAGATACACAAATATGGTCATTAAATTTTTTTAAACTGTAAAAATGATAGAGGAATGATAGTCTTTTTGGTAAATGGTGCTGAGAAAACTGGACATCCAAATGCAATATGCACACACCAACACACAAACACATCTATCTACAAAGTAATGACCTTCGTTTAAACATCATAACATTTGCAAAAATGACTGAGCATGATTTGGAAAGCAACAGTCCATTGGCCAGATCCAGTCTGAAGCATGTTTTTGTATGACCTCCAGGCTAAAATATACATTTTTAATTTTTTTTTTTTTTTTTTTGAGATGGAGTTTCACTCTTGTTACCCAGGCTGGAGTGCAATGGCGCGATCTCGGCTCACCACAACCTCCACCTCCTGGGTTCAGGCAATTCTCCTGCCTCAGCCTCCTGAGTAGCTGGGATTACAGGCACATGTCACCATGCCCATCTTATTTTTTGTGTTTTTAGTAGAGATGGGGTTTCACTATGTTGACCAGGATGGTCTCAATCTCTTGACCTTGTGATCCACCCGCCTCAGCCTCCCAAAGTTCTGGGATTACAGGCTTGAGCCACTGTGCCCGGCCATATTTTTAAATTTTTTAAATATTTTTATTTTTTTTAAAAAAAGACAAGAAAAACTAAAATACTCAATCGGGACTATGTTGTTCTTCAAATCTAAAATATTTACCATCCTTTCCTTTATAGAAAAAGCATGCTGACTTATGTATTATAGGTGTAAAACAAAATACTATTAAACATTTAAAAGAAAACATGGGAGAAAATATTTATGACTTGGTTTGCATGGAGAATTCTTAGACACAACACTAAAAGTACTTTTCTATTAGAAAAATATGTCCATTGACCTCCATCAAAATTTGAAAAATAAAATATAAAGATGGCAAATAAGTAAATTAAAAATGCTTCCTATCAATTGTAATTAGGTTAATGCAACAATTAGATATGACAGCATCTATTTAAATGGCTAAAATTAAAAAAAAAAAAAAAGAAAATCTGACACCACCAAATGCTGACAAGGATCTAGAGCAATAGGAACTCATATTTGGTGGAAATACGAAATTGTAGACACTGTTCAAGAAAGTTTGGCCATTTCTTACAGGACTAAACACAGCCTCATCAATAGTGTAACAAATTATACCTGCAGGCATTTACTCAACTAATACTTACTCTTGGGTTAATACAAAAAAGCATGTAAGTTTATAGCAGCCTACTCATAATTGCTCAAAACTTGAATCAACCAAGATGTCCTTTAATGCCTTCATGGACAAAGAAAGTATGTTATAGCCAAAGATATCTAACAGTGAAAAAGAATGAGTTATCAAATAACACAAAGATGTAAATGATTCTTAAACACATATTGCTAAGTCAATGTGAAATGCCATAACACTAGATCTCGACATGACATCCTAGAAAATGCAAAACTATAGAGACATTATGGAGAACAGTGGTTTCAATGGCTTTGAAGTAAAGTACAGGTTTTTGTTTTGTTTTGTTTTGTTTTGTTTTGTGTTTTTTTTTTGGGGGGGGGCAATGAAACTAATTTGTATGACAATGTAATAAAAATATATAACACTACATTTTCAACACTCATGGAAATTTGCAAGACAAAGAATGAACCTTAATGTATGCAAATTGTAAACAAAAATTAATTTAGGTTGTCAGGGGAGCCAGGATGTAATGCAGAATGTGATAAATATATCTAACCATATTACAAATGAATTAGACAACTTCACTGAAGGTGGGAGAAAAAGATGATGACTTAAGTAACTTTGGAAATGAATAGAGTTTGTGAAACTAAACACAAAAGAAATGCCATAAAAATATCTTCCAGATGATAAAGCTGTGCCTTTTGAAGTTGCATTTTCACACTCTGAAGCCACTACATATATACACCAGAACTAAACATTTGGGTAAATAAATGGTAAGTGGTGGGAACCAGGTTTTGCCTTACTGGAGTGGAAGATGAACAAGTGAGAACATTACGGTGATTCATGTTGTAACAGATTAGAGCTGGAAATATCAGGATGAATTTATTTAAGTTAATATAAATACAGATAGTAACTCATAGAACTTTTAATGGATATGTATATATACACAATTTTGTATATGCATATGTAATTTGCATATAGTTATGAGTCCTCACTGATATAAATGCATAAATGTATACATAAATAATAAATAACTAGGAATAGTCAAATATTCCATGCAAAATAACTCCAAACAACTTGTGTTAGATATTTTGCCTTGGAGGAGGTGAAACAAAACTATCAACTCCTTAAGAGTGACTGCACATAGTGACATTTTCCCCAAAATAATTCAGTATGGAAAAGAGGAAAAATATTAACTTTACATGAGCAAAACAAGACAAACACTACCTCAACCAGATGATTCAGACTGGTTGACACAAATAGTGACAAATCATGTTGATAGAATGTACCCTTATGAGGTGACAAGAATGGCGCTTTACCTCCATACACTTGCTCCCCAAAACCAATTAATTCCAATTTCACAATGAGAAAAACATCAGACAAATCTCAATTGAAGGACTTTCTACAAAATTCCTGGCCAGTACTTCTCAAAAAGTCAAAATCAACAAAAATAATCAAAGTCTGAGAAATTGTCAAAACCAAGAGGAACCTAGGGAGACATGACAACTAAATGTAATTTGGTTTCTTTGATGGGATACAGGAAGAGAAGAAGGGGATTAGGCAATAGCCAATGAACTATGAGTGCCATGTAGGCTTTAGTGTATCAATATTTGTTCATTAACTTTAATAAGTGTACTTTATTAATATAAGATTTTCATAATAAGAGAAACTGTTGAGCACGTGGCAACTCTCTGGACTATCTTTACATTTTTAAAAAATAAATCTAAAACTATTTCAAAGTAAAAAGTTTGTTAAGAATGCTCAAAAGTTTTGCCCCATCAAAAATGGGGCTAAGAAAGTACAAAGACAGGTTAAAGAGTTAGGAAAAACATTTGTAAACTACATATCCAGCATAGGATTTGTATTTAACATTATTAAAGAACTTCTGAAATTCAACAGTCAGAACACAACTCCAGGCAGAAATGTAACATAGTATGGTCACTCTGAAAAACCATTTGGAATTTTCTTATACAGTAAAATATACACGGACCGTGGGACCCAGTGATCCTACTGTTGGACATTTACATTGGGTGGGGCATGGGAGAAAACATGTTCACACAAAAGTTTTTACATAAATGTGTATAGTAGTTTTATTAATAACCACCAGAACCTGGAAACAACCATACTGTCCATCAATAGGTGAATGAATAAACCAATTGCAGTACAACCATGCCATGCAATACTACTGTGAAGTAAAAATACAATAACTACTGATATGTGGGATAGTACAGATGAACCACACAGGCATTATTCTGAGTCAAATAAATAAGATACAAGAGCTTTTATATTGTATGACTCCATTTAGGTGGCATTCTCAAATAGACAAAATTCTACCAGTGAAGACAATTATGGTTGCTAGTAGTTAGCAACTTCAGGGATTGTGATTATAAAATAAGAGCAGGAAAGTTCCCTGGATTGGCAAAATTATTGAGTATCTTAATTGTGGTGATTATTTGCAAATCTGTATCTGTGTTTAAGTTCATAAAACTGTATACCAAACTAAAATCAATAAAAACATCCATTAATATAGTTGAACATTGAATAAGTAATTACAAGTGTATTACATATTACAAAAGGGGTAGAGAGAGATTTAAAAACCTATAGCAAAGACATCTGACTTAGCCTGGACACTTGGAAAAGATTCTGAGACATGCACTTAGAGGTAGTAATTGTAGAATGAGTGAAAATTGTGAAAAGAAGAAGAAAAACTATGTTGACAGGGAAATGGAAATGAGGAGAGAGTGTAGAGATTTAGAAAAATTCAGATTAAACCAGCATATCTGTAACATAAAGTGGAAGTTAAAGAGGAAGTTGACAGGGCTGAAAGAAAGGGGAGGTAACCAAAGCTTCCAAGGTACTATCAACCATGAAAAAGCATGTGAAACTATTGATGGGTAAATTCATTTTCTTAAAGGTTAACAAACTTGGACTACAATATATCTTACTGAATGAAGATGTTGCTTAAAGTAGCAATACCCATTGGGCTTAATTTATAAAGCAGTGAAGTGCTGCCAAGCAGTTTTATACCAGTTTATATGAGAGGAAATAGATATATTTTTATTACCAAACACTGTTACAGTGGCAACCATGCTCAGACCTAAAAATTAATCACCACTACCACATATGCCATACATAATTATGCTCATAAATATATAAAGATAAATATGAAAGCATGAATACATAAAATGTACAAATAAAACTGCATTTATAAGGCAAAATTCAGGGAACCACGAAATCCTATGGCAGTAAGGAAGCTAAATGGTCATGTCTTCCAAAATGGAATACTGTTTCTCAGGAAGAATGGGGAGCTGCATGAGATAATTTAGGAGGTACAGAGATGGATATTTAAAATTTTAATAGCTATCAGTTTATTTTAATATGCAGTAGAAAAATAAGCTATTAATAGCATATCAGGGCCTTAATTTCATAGATATGATTGCTTAGGTTGAGCTATTTTTTTTTTTTAAAGTAAATAAAATTAAAGTTTATTTTATTTTAGAGACAGAGTCTTGCTCTGTAGCCCAGGCTGGAGTGCAATGGCATGATCTGGCTCACTGCAGCCTTTGCCTCCTGGATTCAAGTGATTCTCCTGCCTCAGCCTCCTGAGTAGCTGGTACTACAAGCACCTACCACCATGCCTAGCTTATATATATATATATATATATATATATATATATATATATATATATATATATCAGAGTTGGAGTTTCACCATGTTGGCCAGGCTGGTCTTGAACTCCTGACCTCAGGTGATCCACCTTTCAAATTGGTGGGATTACAGGTGTGAGCCACCATTCCTAGCCTAAGTTTAGTTTTGATATGTTAATCTAATAAAAGCAGAAAATAGATGCCAATATGTAAAAAATTGAGATGATTTTACACAAAGATAGAAGTTTAAAAACGTTTCCTTATAAAATATCCCAAGTGGGTGTAGCATCTCTGACAGAACACATACATGAAACATAAAAAGATTAGTTCCAAAACAACAATTTTCATTATGAATTTTCCCTAGGTAGTTAGAAAAACTGCTTTATGCTAGCTCAAATTGGCCTATCTGTAATTTTCAGTTATTGGTCATATGTAAAGTTTCAGACAATATAAAATAACTTGAGTTATTTTTCTGTGGCCTATAGAAGTGTGAACTGGTTACAGTGTAATGACTTTACAATGCTGATAAAGACCATAGAGGGGATGTTAATATTGCTACATTTATGTATTTCATAACAGAATAAATGTCAATTTAGACATTAAAAGGAATAAGGAATAAATAACATACCTACCATTGCCTTCTATCTTTTTCTTCTCTAATCCCATGGCACTGGGAGGGATGGAGGTTCAGGAGACAAAGGTTACTTAGAGAATTAGTAAAAGATACAAAGTCATACAAAGAGAAAGACATTTCCTCACCCAATCATTAATAATACAGCTCCTCTCTAGGCTTCATTCTTAATGTGTATCTATTTATTCAAAATAATAGTTTTTTTTTTAATTTAGTAAAACAAGCCCATCTTCCCCCTGAAAAAATATTTTATATAGATTTTAACGTTTTCCAGGGAGATGTCAAGCTCACAGTGTGGCTTGTATTCTGGTGGGAAGAATCACCAGAAAAGTAATACTCCTTAGAAAACGGCTTATTATCTAGGATTTTTTTTCATTCTATATGTGCCACACATTGCACTTCCAGATACCACTCAGTTACCCAGACCAGATTTCTAAAAGACATACTTCTTTATTCTCATCAACAATGACAAATATCTGACATTTTGATCATGTGAATCTCCTATCTCAGTTCAGTCTACAATTGCCTATTTTTAAAGCTATTTAAGTTGGATTTCAATTTCTTGTTTATAGTTTTCTGGTTTATTAACAAATGTGGTCATAGAATATAAAAAGCTAACTTTAAAATCTCACCAAACCTCCTACATCTTTGGCTGCTTAGGAAAAAATTTCCCTACCCATTTCTGTTATCTCTTTTTCTCATCCCATTTACTCTGCAAGATTCCGCAAGGGTTAGAAGCATCAGCTAGAGAAGGGCTGCGCAGTCTGCAGCAAAGATAGAAGATGCTGACCACACCCCTCTTCTCCCTGCGGCATGTTTTCAGCCTCAAATAAGCCAGAGAGAGATGGTGACAGAGGTTAAAAAAAAAAAAAAAATACCTTTAAATAATATTTAACGTTTTCAGTCATATTAGATGAGGCATTCTAGTTACTGAAATGAGATTATTTTTGTGCTGAATATTTACAAACTGAAGAAATATTATATAGAAACTAAAATAAAACATGTTTACCCTGTGAGCTTTTCATTAAAAAGGGATAATAAAACCTCAAATTACAAAATAGTGAAACTACAGGCTATATTAAATTTCTCCCATTTTACATGTCTACCATCTTGAACATCTTATTATGGTAATAAAGATTTACATTTATCACCATAGTTACTAATCATTGAATGAATTCTGCCAATGACCAGTCAGCTGGGACAACAAAACTTCATATTCACTGTGGCCAGAAATCTGGTTTCACATTCATGTGTTTTGATAAGAATTCAGATATGCATTGCATAAACAAGAAGAAGCCAACAATATGTCAAATCCTGCAGAACAAATATTTAGTTTTATCCATTAGATTAGTATGATAGGCACAAATGTAGGTTAGGGATGCTGCTTTTTTTTAATTGTTAAAAAGAAGTAACTGATGTGCTTGAACAATATTTGTTCTTATTTACATCAAGATTTCCCTGATTCAGCTCACAATTTAGAAAAACAACCTCTTATCATTATCTATATCTACGTTTCATAATTTTTAATTTCAAACATAAAGAAGCATGAACATTTCCTTATAAAAAGTGCTTCATCCACAGGTTTAATCAAATTTAAACACTTAGAATTGCCACATTTTATGAAATAGAAAAGAAAAAATAGGCTAGCCAGCGTCTGACTATTCCCTCCACGATTTATGAAGTTTGCCTTGGAGAGGAGTTTAAGAGGCTCTGCCATTTAATATTCCTGGGGCCTTGGAAAAGCCATATTCCTAAGTTTCAGTTTCCTCTTTTTTAAAGTGAAGAACTTCAACTAGATGAGATTTTTGTTACCACTAAAAATGTATATAATTCTGTTTTCTAACTTGGGAACACTTCATTTGTGCTTCCAATTTCAAGAAATTGTGTTGGTGTGCATCATATTCAGTTTAACTTCTTACTCTTTCAAACTATGCTGCTGGGAACAAGAAGTAATAAAGCCATGCCACTGAACAAAACCATAACCTTTATGAAGACACTTAGCATGTTTGGGATGCACTGTACAGGAAATATGATTCTTTCTCATCTCACTTTAGCCTAATGACACTGCCTCTTTAAACATCAACATAGCATTAATCACAGTGTGGAATACAGATTCTAAGGAAAGTAGGCTAGTCTTCTCCTGTGAATTCACATAAAGGATGTCCCTCTCATCCAAGTAATTCCAAAGGTGACAAATATTACAGATGCTGAATTTATGGAAGTACTTGCTCCCTGTTTATTAACTCATCCATCTTATGAGAAATAAAAGGGCCAAACAGTGAGACAAGTGGACTTGTCTTATCCTGTCAGCTCAGTGATGTTTTAGAGTAATCAATATCTATAATTATTAAATCCTGCCAGGGCAACTTAACCCTTCACTGTCTCATTGTTGCCTACTTACTTTCTAACGTGACAGCAAGAGTGAGTTAAAAGTTAATTATAAATAATTCGGTTTCAATTATGACATTTATTTCACCAAACTCATTTTCATTTTTCCACATCACATCTTCCCTGACTATATATTTATGTAGAATGTATTTTTAATCTGAAACCCATGGTAAAAGGAGGTCCTTGTGGCTTTTTAAGTGTTAAGTCTTGATGTGTAGCATGCTGGAAATCTATAAGTCAGGTACATTATAATATGTAGATCTTGAAGTCTCACAATGCTGAGGTCTAACATATTTGAACCATTTAGTCTTAGGAGGGAGAGAATTAAAGTGATCTTCAAAGCTTTGAAAAGCAGAGGTGACCTGTGTTTAAACAAATGTTAACTAAATTTTTGATGTATAGGAAGGGATCCAAAGGCTTAGGGAAGTTGGGATGATGGAGTGTACTAGTCACTTTAGACACACTCATCCCATCTGTGAGGGTCCAGAACATATAAACTTGGCCCATGCTTTGTGAAATAAATTTGTGAGGGCAGCACCTGAATTTTTTGAGAGCCCTGTAATTGTTCTTCTCTGTATGTCAGATCTAACAGTAGGGACCGCAGTCACTCAACTATACAATTTAAATACAATGGGAATAATTGAACCCAAGGTGGCGGAGGCCAAGTGGTGGCAGTCAGCCATCAAAGGTGAGGTGGGAACAGCTACTGTAATGAAAAACAGAGGCAAAGCAGCAATGTAGAGCTCTGACCTTGGCTAATTAATCATGGTGTTCCTAGAAGTGAAATTGATAAGAAGCCTGCTGCATTCCTACTTAATTTATATGAGCAGAAAATTTCCAGATTGAATGGAATGGACAGAAGACTAATTTGAATTATAAAAACAGAGAATCATGACCCCTCAATCATTATCCAGACTTCAGCCAGTTACAGACCCAGAATCCCTTGAATGAAGGGGAGGTCAGGTCCCCTTGAGGAAGGACTCTACTATACTACCAACGATTTATGTAGTGACTCTTTCTCTCATCCTTCACCAAGGAAACCTCCAGCCTTTTATCAGGGTAACTGCATTAAGGAAAGGGAAATAATCAGGCATTTCAGTGACACTGGCTCTGAGCTGGCTGACATTGATTCCAGGGGCCCCAAAATGTTGTTGTGGTCCTCCAGTTAAAGTAGGGACTTATGTTTTAGCCAAGATATGACTTACAGTGGGTCCAGTTTGCCCCCAAATTCATCATGTGGTCATTTTCCCAGTGCCAGAATGCAAAATTGGCATAAACATACTTAGTAGTGGGTAGAACCCCCATGCTGGCTCCTTGACTGGGAGGGTGAGGGCTACCATGCTGGGAAAAGCCAAGTGAATGCCATTAGAGCTGCCTCTACCTAGAAAAATACTAAATCGAAAACAATATTGCATCCTTGGAGGGACTGTGGTGATTAGTGCCACCATTAAGAACTTCAAAGACACAGGGGTGTTGATTCCCACAACATCCTCATTCAACTCTTCTATTTGGCCGGTGCAGAAAATAAATGGTTCTTGGAGAATGACAGTGGATTATTTTAAGCTTAACCAAGTGGTGACTCCAATTGCAGCTGCTCTAAGAGATGTGTTTTTATTGCTTGATCAAATTAACATATTGCTTGGTACCTGGTATGCAGCCATTGACTTGGCAAATGCCTTTTTCTCCATTCCTGCTGATAAGTCCGCCAGATGCATTTAGCCTTCAGCTGGCAAGGCCAGCAATGTACCTTTACTGACCTAACTCAGTGGTATATTTACTTTCTAACTTTGTGTCATAATCTTATTCAGAGAGACCTTGATCACATTTTGCTTCCACAAGATAACACATTGGTCTATTAAATTGATGACAATATGCTGATTGGATCCAGTGAGCAAAAAATAGTGGATACTGGACTTATTGGTGGGACATTTGCATGCTACAATATTAATCCAACTAAAATTCAGGGACCTGCTACCTCAGTAAAATTTCTAGGGGTTCAGGGGTGTAAGGCCTGTTGAGATAGTCCTTGTAAGGTGAAAGATAAGTCACCGCATTTGACCACCTCTACAACCAAGAAAGAGTCACAATGCCTAGTGGTCCTATTTGGATTTTGGAGGCAACATATTCCTCATTTGGGTGTGTTACTCCAGGCCATTTATGGAGTGACCTGAAAGGCTGCCAGTTTTGAGTGGGGCCCAGAACAGAAGGCAGCTCTGCAACAGGTCCAGGCTACTCTCCAAGATGCTCTGCCATTTCGGCCATATGACCCAGGATTTCCAATGGTGCTTGAGGTGTCAGTGGCAGATAGGGGTGCTGTTTGGAGTATCAGATGAACTCCCATTAGATGAATCACAGAGGAAGCTTCTAGGATTTTGGAGCAAGACCCTGCCATCTTCTGCAGATAACTACTCTCCTTTTGAGAGACAGCTTTTAGCCTGTTACTGGGCTTTGATGGAAACTGAGCATTTGACTATGGGTTATATGTGACGTGAATTGTCTATTATGTGACCTGAATTGTCTATCATGAACTAAGTGCTTTATGACCCATGTAGCCATAAAGTGGATCATGTACAGCAGCTTTCCATCACCAAATGGAGGTATATATATGATCAGACTCCAGCAGGTCCCACAGGGACAAGTAAGTTGCATGAGAAAGTGGCCTAAATGCCCATAATCTGTGTTCCTGCCACCGTGCCTTCTTTCCCACAGTCTTCACTGATGGCCTCATGGGGAGTAAAGTGGACAGCTGCAGCACTGCAGCCCCTTTCTAGGATATCCCTGAAGGACAATGGTGAAGGGAAATCTTCCCGGTGGGCAGAACTTCAAGCAGTGCACCTAGTTGTACATTTTGTATGGAAGGAGAAATGGCCAGATATGCAATTGTATACTGATTCATGGACTGTAACCAGTGGTTTGGCTGGATGGTGAGGGACTTGCAAGAAGCATGATTGGAAAATTGGTGGCAAAGAAATTTCTGGAAGAGGTATGTGGATGGACCTCTGTGACTGGTCAAAAATTATAAAGATATTTGTATCCCAAGTGAATGCTCACCAAACGGGTGACCTCAGCAGAGGAGGATTTTAATAATCAAGTGGATAAGATGATCTGTTTCACGGACACCACTCAGCTTCTTTTCCCAGCCCCTTTCATTGCCTGATGGGCTCATGAACAAAGTGGCCATGATGGCAGGGATGAAGGTTATGCATTGCATTCACCAAGGCTGACCTGGCTATGGCCACAGCTGAGTGTCCAATTTGCCTGCAGCAAAGCCCAACACTGAGCCTTCAACCTGGTCCCATTCCTTGGGGTGATCAGCCAGCTACCTGGTGGCAGGTTAATTATATTGGACCTTTTCCATTATGGAAAGGGCACAGGTTTGTCTTCAGTGAATAGATGATTACTTTGGATATGGGTGTGCTTACCCTGCATGCAATGCTCCTGCAAAGACTACCATTCACAGACTTACAGAATGCCTTATCCACTGTCATGGTATTCCACACAGTATTGCCTCTGACCAAGGCTCTCACTTTATGGCTAAAGAAGTGTGAAAGTGGGCTCATGCACATGGAATTCACTGGACTTACCATGTTCCCTTTCCCATCATACTGAGATAGCTGTATTGATAAAATGGTGCAATGTCCTTTTGAAGTCACAATTACAATGCCAACTAACTGACAATACTTTGCAGGATTGAGGCAAAGTTCTCCAGAAGGCCATGTATGCTCTGAATCAGCATCCAATATATGATACTGTTTCTCCTACAGCTAGGATTCATGGGTCCAGGAATCAAGGGGTGGAAGTGAAAGTGGGACCACTCACCATCTCCCCTAGTGATCCACTAGCAAAATTTTGCTTCCTCTTCCTGTGACATTAAATTCTGCTAACCTAGAGTTCTTAGTTCCAGAGACAGGAACTCTGCCACCAGGAGACACCACAATTCTATTAAACAGGAATTAAGATTGCCACCTGGACACTCTGAGCTCCTCCTATCTTTAAGTCAAAGGCTAAGAAGGGAGTTACAGTGTTGGCTGGGGTGATTGACCCAGACTATGAAAAAAACTCTCTACTACTCCACAAAAGAGGTAAGGAAGAGTATGCTTGGAATATAGAAGAACCATTAGAGTCTCTTAGTATTACCATGCCCTGTGACTATGGTCAATGGGAAACTACAACAGCCCAATCCAGACAGGACTGCAAATGGCTCAGACCCTTCAGGAATAAAGGTTTGGGTAACTCCACCATGAATAAAACAAAAACCAATGACCTGCTGAGGTGCTTGCAGAAGGCAAAGGGAATACAGAATGGGTAGCAGAAGAAGGTAATCATCAATAACAGCTGTGACAACATGACCAGTTGCAGAAAGGGGACTGTAATTGTCATGAGTATTTACTCCTTCTTTGGTTAAAAACATGTTTGTGTATACACTTGTACTAAGAAAACATCTTCACTTTGTTTCTTTTTTCCTTTGTCATGTGACATAAGATTTATTGACTTCATATCAGCATTTGAGTGTTGTTAACTTTTTATAATGGCATTTGGGTTGGAGATTGGTGTGTTTCTAGTTTTACAAATGTTATGTTAGGCATAATTAGGATCTTATTATTGTCTTTATTTGAAGATTATGTATGATCTCAGGTTAATACTGAGTGTCAACTTGATTGGATTGAAGGATGCAATGTACTGATTCTGGGTGTGTCTGTGAGGATGTTGCCAAAGGAGATTAACATTTGAGTCAGTGGGCTGGAAAAGGTAGACACACCCTTTTGATAAAGTTGCTTGTTTTCCTTGTAAGTCTACTTAAGTTCCTTTTAGATTCTGGATATTTACCCATTGTCAGATGGATAGATGGTAAAAATTTTCTCCCATTCTGCAGGTTGCCTGTTTACTGTAATGACAGTTTCATTGGACAGGAGCTCTTTAGTTTAATCAGATCTGATTTGACAATTGTGGCTTTTGTTGCCATTGTGTTTGGTGTTTTAGTCATGAAGTCTTTGACTATGCCTATGTCCTAAATTGTATTGCCTAGGTTTTCCTCTAGGGTTTTTATGGTGTTAGGCCTCATGTTTAAATCTTTAATTCATCTTTAGTTAATTTTTGTGTAAGGTGTAGGAAATAAATCCAGTTTCAGTTTTCTGCATATGGCTAGCCAGTTTTCCCAACACCATTTATTAAATAGGGAATTTTTCCTGTTGTTTGTTTTGTACAGTTTGTCAAATATCAGATGGTTGTAGATGCGTGGTGTTATTTCTGATGCTTCTGTTCTGTTCCAATGGTCTATGCATCTGTTTTGGTACTAATACTGCACTGTTTTGATTACTGTAGCCTTGTAGTATAGTTTGAAGTCAGGCAGCATGATGCCTCCAGCTTTTATTTTTTTTTGCTTAGGATTGCCTTGGCTATAATGGTCTCTTTCATAGTTCTATATCAAATGTAAACTATTTTTTTTTCTCTAATTCTGTGAAGAAAGTCAATGGTAGCTTGATGGGGATAGTGCTGAATCTATGAATTACTTTGGGCAGTATGGCCATTTTCACGATACTGATTCTTTCTATCCATGAGCATGGAATGTTTTTCCATTTGTGTCCTCTCTTGATTTCCTTGAGCAGTGGATTGTAGTTCTCCTTGAAGAGGTCCTTCAAATCCCTTTTAAGTTGCATTCCTTGGTATTTTTTTTCTCTTTGTCGCAATTGTGAATGGGAGTTTGGTCATGATTTGGCCCTCTATTTGTCTGTTATTGGCATATAGGAATGCTTGCGATTTTTTGCATGTTGATGTTGTATCCTGAGACTTTGCTGAAGTTGCTTACCATCTTAAGAAGTGATTGGGTTGAGACGATGGGGTTTTCTAAATATACAATCATGTCATCTGCAAACAGAGATAATTTGACTCCTCTCTTCCTATTTGAATATCATTTATTTCTTTCTTTTGACTGATTGATCGCACCAGAACTTCCAATACTGTGTTGAATAGTAAGAGACAGCATTCTTGCCTTGTGCCAGTTTTCAGAAGGAATGTTTCCAGCTTCTGCCCATTCAGTATGATATTGGCTGTGGGTTTGTCATAAATAGCTCTTATCATTTTGAGATATGCTCCATTAATACCTAGTTTATTGAGTGTTTTTACCATGAATAGGTGTTGAATTTCATCAAAGGCCTTTTCTACATCTACACAGATAGTCATGTGGTTTTCATAATTCGTTCTGTTTAAGTGATGGATTATGTTTATTGATTTGCAGAGGTTGAACCAGCCTTGCATCCCAGGGATTAAGATGACTTGATCGTGGCGGATAAGCTTTTTGACGTGCTTCTGGAGTTGGTTTGCCGGTATTTCATTGATAATTTTCTCATCAATGTTCATCAGGGATATTGGCCTGAAGTGTTTTTTTGTTTGTTTGTTTGTTTGTTTGTTTTTTATGTCTCTGCCAGTTTTTGGTGTCAGGATAATGCTGGCCTCATAAAATGAGTTAGGGAGAAGCCCCTCTTTTTCTATTGTTTGGAATAGTTTCAGAAGGAATGGTATCAGCTTTTGTTTGTACCTCTGCTGGAATTTGGCTGTGAATCCATCTAGTCCTGGGCTTTTTTTTTTTTTTTTTTTTTCTGTTAATTATTCCTGCAATTTCAGAACTTGTTACTGGTCTATTCAGGCATATGACTTCTTCTTCCTGATTTGGTCTTGGTAGGGTGTATGTGTCCAGAAATTTATGCATTTCTTGTAGATTTTCTAGTTTATTTGTGTAGAGGCATTTGCAGTATTCTCTGATGGTAGTTTGTATTTCTGTGAGCTCAGTGGTGATATGCCCTTAATCATTTTTTATTGTATCTATTTTATTCTTCTCTCTTTTCTTCTTCATTAGTCTGGCTAGTGGTCTATCTATTTTGGTAATCTAAAAAAAAAAAAAAAAACAAAAACAAAAAAAACAAAACACTCCTGGATTCACTGATTTTTTTAAAGGTTTTTGTATGTGTGTGTGTCTCTGTCTCCCTCAGTTCTGCTCTAAAATTAGTTATTTGTTTGTCTTCTGCTAGGTTTTGAATTTGTTTGCTCTTGCTTCTCTAGTTCTTTTAATTGTGATATTGATTTTAGATCTTTCCCACTTTCTCCTGTGGGCATTTAATGCTATAAATTTTCCTCTAAACACTGCTTTAGCTGTGTCTCAGATATTCTGGTATGTTGTGTCTTTGTTCTTATTGGTTTCAAATAACTTATAGATTTCTGCCTTAATTTTGTTATTTACCTGGTAGTCATTCATGAACAGGTTGTTCAGTTTCCATGTAGTTGTGCAGTTTTTAGTGAGTTTCTTAATCATGAGTTCTAATTTGATTGCACTTTGGTGTGTTAAATATTGGCATCCACTCTATTCTGGCTTGTAGGGTTTCTGCCTAGAGATCCACTGTGAGTCTGATGGGCTTCCCTTTGTGGGTAACCCAACCTTTTTCTCTGGCTGCCCTTAGCATGTTTCTTTCACTTCAACCTTGGTTAGTCTGACAATTGTGTCTTTGGGTTGTTCTTCTGGAGGAATAGCTTTGTGGTGTTCTCTGTATTTCCTGAATTTGAATGTTGGCCTCTCTTGCTAGGTTGGGGAAGTTCTCTGGGATAATATCCTGAAGTGTGTTTTCCAACTTGTTTCCATTCTTCTCATCACTTTCAGGTACATAAATCAAACATAGGTATGGTCTTTCACATAGTCTCATATTTCTTGGAAGCTTTTTTCATTCATTTTCATTCTTTTATCTCTAATCTTGTTTTCATGCTTTATTTAATTAAGTTGATCTTCTAGCTCTGATATCCTTTCTTTCACTTGATCAATTCCACTATTGATACTTCTACATGCTTCACAAAGTTCTCATGTTGTGTTTTTCAGTTCCATTGCATCATTTATGTTCTTCTCTAAACTGGTTACTCTAGTTAGCAATTCCTCTAATGTTATTAATTATTTAAAAAAAGGACTTATTATTGCCATTTTGTTTTTTGTTTTCTGATGATTTGTAACTTTTTCTTCCTTTTTACTGCCTTTCTTTGTTGTAAAAGTAATTTTTCCTAGTAGAATGTTTTAATTCACTGCTTATTATTTTTAGTGAATTTTGTATTGTGGTTACTATAAAGCTTGCACAAAACTTCTTATAGATATAACCAATTATTTTAAAGAGATGACAACTTATGTCACAAAAATAGAAACAAATAAAACAAAAACCACAACATTATAATTTCATTTTCTCCAAATTTTCCCTTTTTGTTGTCTAGATTTACTTATGTTTATATTACCTATCTTTGAACAGGTCACTATTATTTTTGATAGATTTGTCAATAGATTTGTCTTTTTGGCTCCATACCAAAATTATGAGTGGATTTCACACCAACATTATAGAAATAGAGTATTCTGGATTTTCCTGTAAACTTAATTCTACCAGTGGATTTTATACATTCAAATGATTTCTTTATTCACATTTGTGTGCTGCCCTTCCTACTGAGGGGAAGTCCCAAAGCAGATATTGTGGCCATATAAAAGGCTGGCTAGTGTGCCCAGGTGACCTGTGGAGCAAACTTTCTACAGCATGGTACTGTTGAAAAACGATTCTAATAGATGGTTTCTTTTGGGTGAGTTACAGAGCAGAGTTTCCAGCAATAGAAATGAAAGTCCCATCTCCCTCCTTTGTGTCTGCCTATCCTCAGTGATATTTCTCTCTTATATGCTTGTGATGTTTCCATGGGTTAAGTCAGGGACAGATCTAATGCAAGGATACCAAGATGGTGAGGAAGCTGATTCCCCAAATTAGTCTTATATTTTCCAGTGGAGAAAGTATGAATTGGAGGAAATTATTTCACACACTTGGTGCTAAGCAGAATAGGGTGAAAGGTGTCACAATTGTGAAATTTCAATTCTCTTATCATCTGATGAAATTTTTTTTTCACTTATCTATGACCCCTGAAACTGTTTGAGTTCTGGGATATTGCTGGTATTAATTACAGCCTGCTATATTGTTTTACTTTTCTCTGGGGATAAATGAAGCCTGCTTCTATACCATCATTTTGAAACCAAAAGTCAGCTATAACTTTTATAATATACATTAACTCTGCCTGTCAGAAAAACATTATCTTTGTTACACATTTTACAGTAAATATACTGGCCTACAGACAAAAACATGATTTCATACTTTCAATGTTTTTACTATGAAAACATTCCTGAAAAGGCTGCCCAGGTAAAAATTGGCAAGTGTTTCTACTTCCAAATATTCAAAAATGAGACCCCTGGAGAATTGTCTAACAACAGTGCAAAACCTCTACACTGAAAAGTGGTAAACTTAAAAAAAAATTAAAATATCTAAGTGTATGGAGAGATACATCATGTTCATAAATTGGCAGACTCAATATTTTTAAGATTGACTAATGCTTAGCAAGACTAAAATAAAAGAAGTGAGAAATTCTCAGCACCATGAATAAAAAGTGGGCATAAATGACATTAAAAGGATAGAAAGAGGCTATAAGGAGCAACTGAATGCCAATAGACATAACAACTTAGATAAAATAGACATTTTTTTCTGAAAATCACAAGTTGTTAAAATAGCACCTTTTAAATAGTACAATATCTATTAAGATACTGAAGTCATAGCAAAAATCCTTCTCCCTAAGTTGATATATAGAACCAATTGAAGCTTACAATAACCTCTGTCAGACTATTTTGGAAAAAAAAATACATATATATATATATATATATATATATATATATGACAATTCTCAAATGTATATAAATATGCAAAGAATATAGAATGGTATATTAGTTTCCTCACGCTTTTATAACAAATTTCTGCAATGAAGTTCTTGCAACACAGATAATCTTACACTCTAGAGATCAGAAATGCAAAATGGGTCTCATAAGGCTAAAACCAAGAGGACAGGAGAGCTGTGGTTTTTGTTTTTGTTTTTGTTTTCGTTTGTTTGTTTTTTTGTGTGTTTTTTTTTTTTTTTTTTTTTTTTTTTGCTAAAAGCAGTAGAAGAGAATCTCTTCTTTTCCTTTCTCAGCTTTGAGAAGCTGCCTGAAAACTTTGGCTCATGGTGACATGATTGCAATCTGTGCTATCATCACATTTTCTTGGACTCTTTTGTCTTCCTCATACAAGGGCCCTTGTGATTGCATTGTACCTTCCCAGTAGTTAGTAGGTCATTGAGAATTATCTCCCTATCCTAAGTACTTTAACTTAATCACATTTGGGATTTTCTTTTGCCATGTAAGGTAGCATATTAGTAGGTTCTGGAAAATAGAATGTGAACCTCTTTAGGAAGCTGTTATTCTGCTTACAATAGTCAATCTTTATCCCCCCAAATTTACTTTCATCTCACATGCAAACTATATTTATTTCATACAAAATTTCCCCAAAGACTCAACCTGGCATTCTATAAACTCAAAGTCCAAAACTCTCATCTAAATCTTGTCAGCTCAATAGTAACAATTTTTCATTTAAATGAGCTATTTATAGGTGAAACTGTGAGTATAATCCACCATAAAGCACTATTTCTCTCCATCTGCAAATGCGTGAAACTTAAGAAACTAATTCCAAAATGCAATGGTGATATGGTATATGATAAAAGTAATAAACAATTGCATTCAAAAAATAATAATATAGAAGGAAAAAATAAATCGCTGTTCTCAAGGAACTTTGAAATCCAGCCAGTCTTAAACAACTTCAAAATCCACACAAACTCTGTGAGCTTTTCAGCACTACAAACTATACTCTCATTTTGTGGCTCTACCTTCTAGGCTCATGACTCTGTGCTTTGCTTTAGCTTCAATGTCTCATCCTTTTGTTTTATAAAGCATGGCACATATTTGTAGCTAAGTAGTTTTATTGCTTGTTTCCTGCCTGTAAAATTTTGGGGGTCTGAAAGCTTTCCTCTATATTGATCTCTATCCCTTTCGGTCCAAGCTGGCAGTTTGTGGTAGTATAACATTGTAAGAACCTTGTGTGGCTCCCATGTGTTTCACATGGATTAAATTTATTAGACAAGAGGCTCCTTTGTGTATCTTTCTTAGATAATCTTTTATCTATATTTGGCATCCACTAAGATGGACAAGGGCATCTATAGGTCACACACTCAATATCTTAAAATAACATTATGTGTGGCTAAATATTCTGGCTTTTGATCTTTCTGAAGTAATGAACCTCCACTGAGTCCAGATAAACCAACCACAAAAAAGAAAAAACAAACAAACAAACAAACAAACAAAAAAACAAACAAAAAACCTGCAGTCTCAAAAAAAATTAAACTGCCATTGGACCTAGGGCCCATAAGTTTACTAAAACTCATGTGCTAAACCTAAACATGGTTATTGCTTGCTTAAATAAAGATCTAAGTAGAACCTAGAGTCTCTCAGGATAGTAGACAAAATGTCCAAGATACAATATAAAATTTACCTTCAAACTAAGACACAAGAAAACCACAACTTGAGCAAAAAAACGACAATCACTAGAGACCAACAGAAGAATGGATTAGATGTTGGAATTACTGTTATGAAAGATGGTTATGAAAAAGTGCTTCAAAATTTAATTATAAATTCCACGGAAACAAATGAAACACTAGAAAATCTCAGTAAAGATAGAAGATATATAAAAAAGAAACAAATCACAAAACTGAAAGATATAATAAGAGCAACACAAAACTAGTTACCTAGTGGCACACCTACAACCATGTGATCTTCACCAAAAACAAACAATAGGAAAAGGACCCTCTCTTCAATAAATGGTGCTGGAATATAACTGGCTAGCTATATGCAAAAGGTTGAAACTGGACCCCTTCCTTATGCCGTTTATAAAAATCAACTCAGGATGACTTAAAGACTTAAATGTAAAAACCTAAAATTATAAAAACTCTGAAAGAAAACCTAGCAAATGCCAGTTTGCACATAGACCCTGACAAACATTTAGGGACAAAGACACTAAAAAAATTGCAACAAAAGCAAAAATTGACAAATGGACCTGAATAATCTGAAGAGCTTCCGAACAGCAAAAGAAAATATCAATAGAGTAAACAGACAACCTACAGACTGGGAGAAAATATGTGCAAACTATGAATCTGATAAAGGTCTAATATCCAGAATCTATAGGAAACTTAAACAAATTCACAAACAAATGACAACCCTATTAAAAAGTGGGCAAAGGACATGGACAGACACTTCTCAAAAAAAAAAAAAAAAAAAAAACACATAAACATGGCCACAAGCTTATGAAAAAAATGCTCAATATCACTAATCATTAGAGAAATGCAAATAAAAACCAAAATAAGATACTACCTTACAATAGTTAGAATGGTTATAATTAAAGTAAAAAAAATTGGAGATGCTGGCTATGTTGCAGAGAAAAGAGATCTTTATATGGTGCTGTTGGAATTGTAAATTAGTTCAGACATTGTGGAAAGCAACATGGCAATATCTCAAGGAACTTAAAACAGAATTGCCATTTGACTGACCTAGCAATTCCATTACTGGGTTTATATCCAAGGAATAGAAATTATTCTACTATAAAGACACATTCATGCATATGTTCACTGTAGCATTGTTCACAATAGCAAAGACAAGGAATTAACCTGAATGCCCATCAATGACAGACTGGATGAAGAAAATGTAGTACACATACACCATAAAATGCTACACAGCAATAAAAAGGAATGCAATCATATCCTTTGCAGCAACATGAATGGATCTTGAGACTGCTATCCTAAACCAGTGCAGAAACAGAAAACCAAATACCACATGTTCTCACTTATAAGTGGGAGGTAAACACTGAGTATGGATATATACTTGTGTACTTGAGGGGGAAGGTAGGAGGTGAGAGAGGATCAATACACTATGTATGGGGTCTTATGTTCATTGCCAGTGTAGAGAAATGATCTGTACATCAAACTTCTGTGACATACAATTTACCAATTTAACAAACCTGCATCTATACCCCTGAACCTAACAAAAGTTAATAAAATAAAATGAAAGAACAGAACCTGCTGGATAGACCACCATATTGTGACTTCATAGAGGATAGAATGAGTGAATGTAAAATTAGAACAATGAAATCTTTGAAATATAAACAACACAGAGAAAAATGTACTGAATTTAAAATAAATTACCCATAGAGACCCATGTGACAATAATAAAAGACTGGATATTCTAATCTATCCAGTTCTAGAAAGAAAGGAGAAAGAGAATAGGAATGAAAGAATATCAGAAGGAATAATGGCTAAAAATGTCCAAACTTTGGTGAAAGATTCAAGAACATGAAACAAACCCAATGAGATAAACTCAAAGAAATCTATGTCAAGACAACTCATAATTTAACTGTTCCAACTAAAGGCAAAAAAAGTTTTTGTGGACGCAGTCAAGCTTTTTATAAAATTTATATGTAAGGCACATGTCCTAAATAAATAAAATAATTATAGTGAGCAGAATAATGACCCACCAAAAATTCCACATCATAATTCCCATAATCTATGAATATGTTAGATTATATTTCTGTATTAGTCTGTTTTCATGTTTTAGTCACAGCTATAGCTGTACTAGCTAGGATGCAGGCACCAAGTCCTGAGGCTTTACAGAGAAGCTGGCCCTGGCTGGCCCATGAAACCATTTTTTCCTTCTTATCTTCCAGGCCTGTGATGGGAGGGGCTGCTGTGAAGTTCTCTGATACGCCCTGTAGACCTTCTCCCCATTGTCTTGACTATTCACATTCAGCTTCACGTTGTTTATCCATTTTTTTTTTTCAGCCATTACCAGAAAATATTTTTTTCTTTTCTACCACATGGTAAGATTGAAAATTTTCCAAACCTTTATGCTCTGCTTTTTTTTTTTTTTTAACATAAGTTGCAATTTCAAACCATCTCTTTGTGAATGCATATGATTGAATGTTTTCATAATAAGCCAGGTTACCTCTTAGAACAGAGTTTTACTCTTCTTGCCCAGACTGGAGCACAGTGGCACAATCTCTGCTCACTGCAACATCTGACTTCTGGGTTCAAGTGATTCTCCTGCCTCAGCCTCTCGAGTAGCTACAGGACACCTCTTGAATGCTTTGTAGCTTAGACATTTCTTCTGCCAGATACCTTAAATCACTTCTCTCAAGTTCAGTGTTCCACAGATCTCTAGGGCAGTAGCAAAATGCCACCAGTCTTATGCTAAAGCATAACAAGATTGATCTTTGCTCTAGTTCCCAATAAATTCCTCATCTCCATCTGAGACCTCTTGAGATTGGACTTAATTGTCCATATTACTATTAGCATTTTGGTCAAAACCATTCAACAAGTCTCTAGGAAGTTCCAAACTTTCCAAAATCTTCCTATCTTCTTCTGAGCCCTCTAAAGTGTTCCAACCTCTGCCTGTTACCCCATTCCAAAGTTGCTTCCACATTTTCCAATTATCTTTGTATGAAGTCCCCATAACCCAGTACCAATTCTCTATATTACCATTCTCACGCTGCTATAAATAGCCAAAGATGGGTTATTTATAAAAGAAAGAGGTTTAATTAATTCACAATTTCAGAAGGCCCCATTACCCAGTACCAATTTTCTGTATTAGTCCATTCTTATTCTGCTATAAAGAAATAGCCAAGGATGGGTAGTTTATAAAAGAAAGAGGTTTAATAGATTCACAATTTCACATGGCTGGGAAGACCTCAGGAAACTTACAATCATGGCAGACATTAAAAGGGAAGCAGTCACCTTTTTCACAAGGCAATAGGAGAGAGAGAGAACACAGGGGAAACTACCACACATTTAAACCATCAATATCTCATGAGAACTCCCTCACTACCCTGCGAACAGCATGGGAAAAAATATCACCTTCATGATCCAATCACTTCCCATCAGGCCTCTTCCTTGACATGTGGGGATTACAATTCTAGATAAGATTTGGGTGGAGACACAGAACCAAACCATATTAATGTTAAAGGAAAACAAAGGCTGCAGATAAAATTAAGGTTGCTAAATAGCTGGTTGAGGAGAAATTACTGTGTGATTCAACCTAGGCCTTGCACACTTAGGCATTTATTCCAAAGAAAGGGAAAGTTATGCTCACACAAAAACTGCACCATAATGTTTATAGCAGCTTGACCTGTTGTATTATCAAACTGGAATTATCTCAGATGTCCTTCAATAAGAAATAGTTAAAATGTGGCACATACATACTATGGAATAACACTTTGCAATAGAAAGAAACTAATTTATCACCTTAAATTAATTTCCAGGGAATTATTCTTTCAGAAAAAAAAAATTCTCAAAGTTTACTTTGAGTAAGATTTCATTTGTATAGCATTTTTGAAATAACATATGACATTTTGTTATAAATTACATACTAGTGACAAATTAGGGAAAAGGCTGGCATGTACTAGGAGGCTGTACTGGAAGGTATTATTAAAGATAATAAACATAATGTACAAATGATCAAAGTAACTGGACTTCAAAATATGTTTGTCAGACTCACTCCTTTTATCCTCTAGACTCAGAGCAATGCCTTTTACAAAAATGGGCTTCCAAATGCAGACAGAAGAAGCTCACTTGCAGTACATGTGTACCTCAACTACAAGGGAGTTATGTCCCCAAAAACTCATTGTAAGTTCAAAATATTGTGAAGTCAAAAATGCATTTAACATCTGATAAACCTATTGTAAAGTCAAAAAATCTTGTGTTTAACACTTGTTAAATTGGGGGCTTTCTGCATTTCCTGAGTAACAATGGCTTCATTTTTATCATCCTTTAAAATTTACAAAGTAATACTTACATGCAGAATTCCACAGTACAGGAGATATGTAAACTATATGTAATCATTAGCACTTCACAGATGAGACCCAGAAACTTACACAGAGCTGAGCCAAGATCATAACCCAAGTTCTTTTAACTCAACTCCAGTACCATGGTTCTTTACAGTACCCATTTCTCGATGCATCTTCTATCAAAGTTGGTTCTTAACTCTATGAGACACAATGATGGTTTTTTAAAAGAAATGTTTTGAAAGTCCTTTTTTTACTCTCCTGAAATAAATTACAGAATCTATGTACTTAACCTCAAAATAATTGTTATTATGCTTATCATTATATAGAAGAAAATAAAGTTTTTAAATAACATGCATCTCAATAAGTACCTGAACATGACAACAATAGAACATATGCTAAAGAAATCAGATATTTGCAACAGTATATAGAATAATCATGAATGTGACTGCTACAAATGTAGACTCAAATATATTAAGCTGAAGATGCCAGTATTTCTGTGGTGAAGATTTGTTGATAAAATTCCAAACATATATAAGTTTAATTTCTAAGATATATACACTAGCTGTATATATGGAAAATTTGCTGTATATTCACATCCAGCTAACATTACTTTGTAATTATAAATAGGTTTTGCATCTTGAATGTCAAGGGCAATATGGTTCCTTATGGTTTATTTCACATCCCTCGCTAGTGCTCACTACCTGCCAGTAGAATGCCCAAGTCTTATGACTAGCAACACTACCCCCATGAGTTTCACAATGATGCCTAGGTTGTTGACATCTCCTCTATCGCGCACTGCTAAACACAGCATGAAACAACAAGTAGAATTATTGGGAACTGTTTCACATTTTTGCCAATTAAGTGATAGTCAATGTGAGGACTCTACATTTTCAGTCTCAGGAACACTTTTGAAATAGCTTCTTGCACTCTGCTCTGCTTATACAACTTGCTTCCTTAGGTGAAAAATATAAAAGGTATAGAGATGTATATTTCTAGCCTAAATTATATATACCTTCTCAAGTAAATCAGGAATTAGCTAATTTCACTATCATTCAGTAGACTTCTGTTAAATATCTAAAATGTCAATTCTATGAATGCCTAAAATAGTAAGATAGTTAAATATAATTTATAATTCAGACAACAAAAAATGCTTACCTATTCATAAGTATTTCCTCAAAGGTCAAAGACAGTAACTTTTATGATTAAGCTTTGTGGAAGCTAATTCATGTCTTATAGACAGAGGGATGGTAACAGGCCAAGATATCACTTGTAAAGCCTGCCAACCACAGCTTCTGTTATTGCACTTGTCAAAATGACCCGCTGGGATGGAAGATTTATTAGAATTTTCTTTCCAGATAAATCCCTGTTGTGAATCAAATTATTCACTTTGTACTGAATAATATTTTTAGCAGTAATTCTGGAATTGTTTAAAAGTTATTATTAAGGAACATGTTATACATTTTGATAAAATCAGAGTGTAAAGAAAATCAAATGAATGAAAAATATATTTCATAACTTGACTTCATTGTTCAATATAAATTGCCTTTTCATGTAATTCTTATGTCATATTTGTTTCAAAAGCTACAAATCTTACTGATGGTCTGATAATAAGTATCTTTCTCTCTGATATATTGAAAATTGGTAAAGATTTTGATAAAAGATTGGGTTCAATGGTGATGAATGGTCCTAAGAATTGTGAGATTTAGTTCAGTATTTTGTATGTATATTTAAAGTCCACAACCAGAGAAGCAACCAAGAAAGCTTAAGCAATATTAGTAAACCATATTTGTCACTGGACCCCTTAGTGTTTTCCCAAATGTGATATGTGACTGGGATACAAAGGAGAAGCTTCAGGTTCTCTGAGGGAGGATCAACTTTGTATATAAGTAATAGTCCACATTGCCATATGGATCTTCTTTGGAATTGAGGTTAAAGGCCATTGCAAATTCTCTTTAGAAACCAAGCAGGTACCCTAAAGCACTTGATCTTCTAATGAAGCAAAATATTCAAGCAGGTTGAATTTTTCTACTTTGATTTACATAAATCATAATGGTTTAAATGTGCACACATATATGTACAAATATACATCCACAGCACTTGGGGATTTATGAGACAGAACAATTCATATTTAGAATTGATAAAAATCTAAAAAATGATTAAAGAAGTTTTTAAATGCATATTTACTAATACAGAATGTCCCATACACTTGTAACATGGCAATCTGTATCTGTATTTCAAAAGAAGGTTTTAAAATGCATATTTACTAATACAGAAATGTCCCATACACTTGTAACATGACAATCTGTATTTGTATTTCAGTAAAGAATCCATATAAAATCAAATCCCATGTCTACCTACACAACCCACCAATGAAAAATAGGCTTAAAAAATATGTTTGGAAGTTCTACTGCCCTCACACATATTCAAAGTAACTCTAAAACAAACATATGTTTCCTACCTCTTAACTAAATCTTTCCAACACTCCATTTACTTCACTAATCTTAAAAACACACCTTACAAAGTTACAATTCATTATACGGGTGATTACTTGATATGGAGGACATCTAGGAATAGGTTCATTGAACATATGAAGCACATCACATCATTAGACAAAAGAAAATGTTAATGAGTCCCTGAGTGTTCAACATGGCTGGACTTCACAGGCCCATGGATCATTGCAAGGATGATTTTATATATGCACACACACATATATACACATACACTCACACACACCCTTATCCATACACATGTCAATAAAAAACTGAAAAAGGAAGATAAACAGAAATTTTACCCTATTAGACCCCTCACCCTAGAATATAGTTGCCACTCTAAATATTTTTTAAACAAATGACTAACAGATATGTATAAATTGATGACATTTTTTTCCTGGAAATTTTGGAAATGTTTTGTTGAGACTCCTTGGTCCACTGTATATTCCTACAAATGTGATTGCTTTGGGTTCAGCCATGTTCAGACAGACCTTTGGGAAATTACAGGTAGTCTGACTGAGAAATCTAACAGTTCAGTGAGATAGTGCTGCAAAAGATTAATATCTCAAAGAAGTCTCCATTACACTTGCCACAGACTTCTGTGCATCCTGACATTAAATGATGATGGTGCTGGTGAAACACTGACTTACTATCATGGCATTGCTTAAAATGATTACTTCATTGCAGCAACAAATAGGCAGCATACAGAAGATAGGGCTATCAGGGCTTTTTGCCTTGTATTTTTGCTGATAGAGAAGAAAAAAGAAAATGTAAATCTTTTGAGTTAGCCATATTTTGAAAAAGTATTTTGAATAAAATTTTCTTGTTTAACAAATAGATAAAAAATATTTTGCTAAAACAATAGAAACAAAAGGCCATAAAAACAGTATCTTGTAATAGTCTACTTGGTGAAACATGGCCTCACAATGTATTGAAAATAGAAGACGAACCTAAATGTTTTATAGAATCAAAATGAGAAAAAAAGCAGCACAACAGCAGCAGCCTGGAATAAATTTTAGCAAATCAACAGGAACACTTTGAAACACTCTCTGTTATTTTCTTTCTCTCCACCCGAGAACTCTGCTGGGAACTCTACAGGACTCCTGAAGTCTACTCTTTTCTCTTCCTTGCTACTTTTTGAAAGGCAAAGCTAAGCCTCAGAAAAACAAATCACCAATAAGATGCATTTCAAATCTGACCTAGTTCTGACTAGGGCACATGAGTATTTCATGTACATATTTACCCTTCAAGATTAATCTCATTTTTAGCAGTTATTCAGATGTGTAGATGTCAGTACATTAAACCAAACAAACTAAATAATGTAATTGCACTTTAAGTTCCTAGACAAAGATTGACTTTCAAATGTAAATTTACGTATCATGCTCTTGATAATTTATTCTTCCTCTTATGACATTTAATAATATATAAATCTTTATATTTGAAAACTTACATTTTACATTCTAGACAATAGGCTTATGCTTTCTTTCCCTTCCTCTCTTCTTTCCTTTTTTCTTTCTTTCTCTTCCTTCCTTCCCCCCTTTCTTCCTTCCTTCCTATACTTTTCTGTCTTGTCAAAGAGCTAAATTCATCTCATTATAATAATCTATGATCATTTACTCTGAATTTGGCTTTTAAAAGGAAGTTTTCTTTCCTAAGTAGATTGTTTTTATGGGGAAAATTAAAGCATTTGTGTTTTTTCTTAGTAATTATACTTTCATTTCAGATAAATAAATCATTATACAGATTATGATAACAGATCCATGTATCAATGAATCCCCTAGAGCTTAATCACCCTGGACAACATATATAATTGTACTCATGGGTATAAAGAAACTAAAAAGATAAGCATAGACTTGCGGTGACTTTCGTAAGAAGTGGTTAGTGCTGAGCTTGTGATTTGATCAATCAACTAGTCGTCCTCTTCTCTATTCTACCTTATCTATAATAACAGTTAACAATCCTTGCATACATAAAAAATAGCAGTTAACAATCATTTAATAAAAACAAAATGAATTTTAAGATATATCAAAAATCCTGAAATAAACATACTTCGTTTCATTCTATTTGCAAGATCTGATAGGAGAAACAAATATGTTTAATATATCCTATTTTTCACTTGTTTGTTTTTGAGGTGGAGTCTCGGTCTGTTGCTCAGGTCTGTTTTGAGGTGGACTCTCGGTCTGTTGCCACTGTACAATGGCACTATTTCGGCTCACTGTAACCTCCGCCTCCTGGGTTCAAGCAATTCTCTTGTCTCAGCCTCCTGAGTAGCTGAAATTACAGGCACCCACCTTGAAGCCCAGGTAATTTTTTTGTATTTTAGTAAAGACAGGATTTCACCATGTTGCCCAGGCTGGTCTTGAACTCCTGAACTCAGGCAATCCACCCGCCTTTGCCTCCCAAAATGCTAAGATTATAGGCATACGGCACCTGCCCTCTATAGTATTGTTATTAAATATAAGATATGAATTTGAATGCTATTAGGAGAGTCTAGATTAATTTGAAGGGTGACAATTACTTCTTACATGATCTCATTTGCTTTAGTTCATTTTATGCCTACTCTATTTCTTTTAGAGAGTATAATTTCTAATGTCAACCACATCATTTATAATGTCCTGCATAGTATTTTTCTACTATGGACAAATACCTTGTTATCTTTATTCTAAATTTCATATCTTTCATCTTTATCCTTATATAAATATGTACTTGAATTTTGTAATGATTCAATAATTAACAGGCTCTTGCCTGCAATCACTCTTCAGTCACTGGATATACAGTGATGAAAGAAAGATAATGCCTCTGCTTAAACAAAGCTTACATGACAAACAAGAGAGGTGATGAAGGAAAAAAGAAAGGAAAAACTAAAGTAAAAACACGGATGAGAAAAATAAAGAAGAAAGGACAAAAGGAAGGAAAGGCACCAAGGAATATTAACACTAACAGGCACTGTGTTATACAGAGATATAAAATAATCTGGATAGAATGAGGGTAACTGAGTGACTACTTTAAATTGAATGATGTAGTTAAATCTTGTTAAAGAAAATATTATTATAACACTTACTAAAATGCAAGGAAGGCTTTATTCAAAGCTATTGCAATAATATTGCAATCTGGGACTGAAGTTAGCCTCAACTCCAAATACAACAAAGGTAGCTAGGGATATATCACCAATGAGCTGAGTGAAGAGAATCAGAGGATGGAAAATTACTAAGGGGAGAAGTCAAGGATAGGGAGCTTTGTGCTAAACTGTCCTAATATGATTCTTGCTGAAGGCAGGCCAAGGTAAATAGGTTTCAATTTGTGGATGAATAATTTGATTAGATCGCAGGTGATCAGATACCAGGGTGAGGGTGAGGGATTCTCTCTAAACTGGCTTAGTATGATTCTCACTAAACTGAACTAGGCAGACCCAGCAAGGACAGAGTATAGCCAACACCTAGTTAAGAAGAAGGCTCAGAGGAACCTGTCTAAAATTTGGTCAAGGAGAGAGTCTTTGTCAACTTGTCTCTGATTCAATTTAAATGAAAATAGCTTAAGTTTGGGTGGAGCTTAATTTAAGTTTTGGATGTCAATGATGCGGCAGTTAAGCAAAGATCAAGGATAAGAACCTCTCAGTGGACTGGGCACGGTGGCTCAAGCCTATAATTCCAGCACTTTGGGAGGCCGAGGAGGGTGGATCACGAGGTCAGGAGATCAAAAGTATCCTGGCTAACTCGGTAAAACCCTGTCTCTACTAAATATATGAAAAAATCAGCTGAGCGTGGTGGCGGCACCTGTAATCTCAGCTACTTGGGAGGCTGAGGCAGGATAATCACTTGAACCCGGGAGGCAGAGGTTTCAGTGAGCCAAGATTCTGCCACTGCACTCCAGCCTGGGAGACAGAGTGAGACTTTATGTCCAAAACAAAAACAAAAACAAAAACAAAAACAAAAACAAAAACAAAAACCAAAACCAAAACCAAAACCAAGAACCTCACAGTCAGAGGAAACAGCTAAAATCAATGTTCTTTAAAAACTGATTGGGTTCATTGCAGAGACAGAAATCAACTAAATCAACTGTGTGCCTGTAGTAAAGTGACTGATGCAGGTAATATCTACAAACTAGAACAAGTTGTTTGAGTAGAATTATTAGGTTTTTGAAGACAATAATCAGTAGGAATTGCACCAAATACAGGAAATTAGCAAAAAATCAAAGATCAGGACTATCGTGCATTGCACTGAACAAAACTTGGTGAATGGTGATAACATTTGCTAAGGTAAGGACATTGAAGGGTTGTAGGTATACAAATAAATATTTTGTTTTATTAGGTTTGAGTTGTTCCTTCTAATCCTGATGGGGAGGTAAGTTAGAAATACTAGTCTTTAGTTTATGGCTATGTCTAGGCTTTATATACATGTGGAAGTTGTAGATTATGGATAGTGTTTAAGGCTTTAGAATCAAACAATATTGCACAGAGGTAGAAAACAAGAAGGAGGCATAGGACAAAGATCCTAGACATTCTGACATTTAGAGATCAAGTTCAGGAGAGGAGCAGGGAAGAGAGGATGAATAGACTTGCCCTGTGAGGGAGAAGGAAATCCAGAAGGTTATGCTTTCACAGAAGTGAAGGGAAAGAAGAATTTTAAAAAGGAGAAACCAGTTACATTAATTTCTCCTGTGAGATTAAATAAGAGAGGTAGCCATTAGTATATTTACTACAAAAATTGTTATGTATTTATTAGAATGAAATCTAAGGTGAAGAAAGACAGGAATGTATTCAATTGTTCCATGAATCTTTGTTGTGCTAGGTGGAGGAGGACATGAGATCAATGGAGAGTATTTTTTTTTTTTTAACGTAAGATACATCATGTTTGATTGCTAATGAGATTGATCTAGTTTACAGTGAGAAACTGATGAGTTAGACAAAGAGGAAAGCACTTAAGGGGAAAGAGGTTACAATTCAGAATGGCTAGCCTTAGATAGGATCAAGGATATTTAATCTACAGTCAACCAAGGAAACCAAAATCAGGAAACAAACACGCAAATGTGTTGTTGGGACAATGAGGTAGTTGTTGAATGCTGTCTATTTTATGAGTTCATCAGCTGAAATAAAGCTAAAGAGAAAATGAAAAGGTATAAAAATACAGGAGATAAACGGTCATTTAAGTTAATAGAAAATCAGCATACCTGGTAAGAGACATAATAATTGAGCAATGTGAATGAACATGACTCACAGTAAAAGAAATTCACATACATATATACAGTAGTTTCCCCTTATCTCTGGTTTAGCTTTCTGTGGTTTCAGTTACCCGTGGACAACTGTATTCCAAAAATTTACATTCAATAAAATATTTTGAGAGAGAGAACACATTCACATAAATTTTATTACAGCATATTATTTTACTTTATTACTAGTTGTTGTTAATCTCTTACCATACCTCATTTGTAAATTAAACTTTATTGTAAGTATGTATATACAGAAAAATCATAGTATATATAGGGTTCATACTATCTGTGACTTCTGGCGTCTGCTGGGGTCTTAGAACATAGCCGTTGAAACTAAAGTGAGGAGAAGGACTACTCTCTTTGTGTTTGTTGGAGAGAGATCTTGTTCTTTTGATATTCATGTTGGTATTTGATATTCCAGTTTAATAAAATTCAAATAGTATTTTTCTTATTTAAGAAATGCCCAGAATCCACAAACTATCATGGGTTAACTTGCAATTAGGGTAAAATCTCAAGGTGATTTGGATTTTACTACAAGATGGGAAACAGAGATATATAAGTAACAAACTATACATGAATTTGAACAAACATTTTATTGAAGTAACAAAATTTAATGAGAACATAAATAAGAAAGTTATCTATCTACATATATTTATTTAAAGAGTTGAAAAAACTTTAATATTTAATAATGTATGACTTGAGTCTTAAAAAGATTAGAAGATTCCAATTAAGAAGAATGTTGAAAAGTATGTAGACATGGCTCAGATATTCTTTCTCTGTTTTTCTCTTTCTCTTTTTAGATTTTTATTAAATGTACTCCTTGCATATGTTTCTCTCTTCCTGTCATTTTAGGACAACTTTTTTTTGTTACTTTAGTTTAATTGCTATTACTTCTATGTGGATAATATTTATATTCTACCTCTGACCTCAAGCTTTAGTTTTATATTTCTAGCTCTCTAGATTTCCATTTGAAAGTCTCATTGTCACCTGAAAATAAAAGCATCAAAAGCCTGACATCATTCCATAAGATCTTCTATTCAATTTCCAAATCTCTTCATTATAACACTACTTTCTCAGTTGTAGAACTGAAAATATTATATTTGAAATCTCTCTCTAGAGTTTCACTCTTATACAATTAAACAATAAGCCTTCTCAATGCATCCTTTGAAATGTTGCTATCATTCATTCCTTAAACTTCCTAAAATGCACCTTTATTCACTTTAAACCTAATTAATGCAGGTGCTTCAAATATGGTCAACTACAAAGCTTATTTCTCTTCCAGTCTGATAGTATATTGCTATCAAATTGTTTTCTGGAAAGCTTTATCTTATTTCTCCCCTGTCAGCAAACCTATAATTTATATATAAATTGACTATTTGTGTAATTATCTTTTTTTTCTGAAGAAATATACAATGTAATTGGCAATGATGCCTATACTACTGCCTACATTGTCAACCTAATTATTTTGTATTCAGTCCTGAAGGTCCTAGACAGTCACTACTACAGTTTTTTCCAGGGAAATAAACTAATCTGATTTAGATTTTAGTAAATCACTCTATGAAGAGTAAATACACATACATGTAGATATATGTATAATGGCAAAGTAGAATATTTGTTATCACACATATACAATATTGAGACCAAAAAAACAAGAAGAATAAATACTTTAATAATCTTCGATGTCAAGGACTTTCTATGATATATCTCGGTCTATTCCTTTGATTACTCCATTGTTGTTTAATCCTTTGTTTCTGTGTACATTTTCAAACACACACTCAAGGTGGAGTCTAATTTGCTTTTAATGCCATAAAGTGGCATCTTCCTAGAGTGAACTCTTTAAAGTGCATAGGATAAGTCTCAACAAATTGAAGTCCCTGTATATTGTTACTTTATTTATTTATTTTCTCTTTTTTAAGAGACAGGGTCATGTTCTGTTCCCAGGCTGAAGTGCAGTGGTCCAGTCATAACTCACTGCAGCCTCAAACTCCTGGGCTCAAATGATCCTCCTACCTCACCCCAGCACCTAAGATTACAGGTGTCACACACAACTATTGTCATTTCTTTAAGCAGTAATTGATGCAACCATTACTTCATCCATGAGACATATAGGTCATATCCTAAAATTATATGTACTATACTTTTTAAAATAACTATTTAATGAAGTATCAATTTTTATTTACTGAAAATTTCACCTAGGAAACAAAAGTTGGAAATTTCCATCTGCAAATCTGCCAGTTTGTGTATATAGCCTTATATAGTGTATTGAAGAAAATGCCTGACTTCTGCGATAAATAAAAATTAAAACAATAGTTTTCTTCTGGTATAGTCTGAGCTAAATTGGACCTTAAATAAGGTATTTGTAAAACAAAGGGTATAAATGTATAAATAAGAAAAATGAAGATATAATTACATTGTTATAGAATGCTTTTAAATAATGCTTCTTTATAGTTTGTTCATACTTGCTATTTTTTCAATTATGAATGTAAAATACATTAACATTAAATAAATTGAAAAATATTCAAAAAAATTAATTCCAACATAGCTATGTTCTGTTCTTCTTACAATATAATTATATTCTTTATACTTTCATTAGGCTGAAAGATTAATCTTAAATGTAAAATATTGTGTATGAAAATTTGTGTTGTTTCAACTGTTTGTTAATAAAAATATACACTTCAGGTTTCCGACAGTATCATATTTGGAAACAGTGACATATAACAACATCAAATTAGTACTTAAGTTAGCATTTTCATCCAACTATCATCCATTTGAATTAAGTTATCTTAATAACAAAATCATTTTATTGCTGTATATAAATCAATAAGGGTAAAGACCAACAAATGCTAATAATGGTCAACCCCTGCCACACACATATACCTCCCCCACATACCCCATTATTAAAATAAAATATTATTTTTAAAAGATTGGTACATTTCTTTTGAGCATACGGAAGCAAAAGGCATATCTCTTTTCTGTAAGCATACAGTATGAGGAGACAGCAAAATACTGAAATAGCTAAGTGAATAATCACAGGTGTCACTGAGAGGGCTCTAATAGAGATAACTTGATAATCGGTATTGAAAACTAAAAAGTTAGCCAAGTTAAGGTGGTGCAACAACGTCAGACTTTATTCTGCAACTTTGACCTACTTATCTTTTTTCTCCTTCAGGTTCACCCCTTAACCTTTCCACCAAGCTCTGAGGTCTAGAATGTTGAACTATGTGCATTACATCAATAGGATTGCCTTGCTCTCCGACGTCTGATTGGGTATGACTAATGAGAGGCACCAACAGGAGAATTTAAGGCAGAAGGAGAGTGAATCTCAAAGTATTTTTTCCTTAGTTCTTAACCATTTGGCCTGCTAGGGGCTGTCATTGATTACATTCTTCTACTTAAGGCTATAGGTTCTGTGTCTGTGGACCTTGCTACCAGCTACCAGCTTTCCTGAGTTCTGGCAACTCCTGCATCTCCTGGCTTCTTCATGAGTGAATGTGGTCATTGGTTTCTCTCTATTGAATTTCTCCCAGAGCGCTCCACAATTCCTTTTTGATTTCCATTAAACTTCCCCACACCTCTGTAATCAGTTGTCTTATTAAAATTTTGTCATTTATTATTTTTATTATTGTGCTAAGCCATTATCTTTTGGGATTCTGGCTAATAAAAATAACTAGCATTAATTTGGTATTCAAAATAAGTTGACTATGGCAATAGAGATTGAAGAAGATGCAATCAAAAATCAATTGTGATAGACCAGTCACTTACATTAAAAATACCATTATCTCTAGTTACTGTTTAGCTTTAACATTTTATCCTTCTATTGTCTTATCCAATTAATATGCAAATATTTGTGAAATACTAAGCTGGGGATTGGTGTGTAATCAGGTAATAAGTATTATATGTTTCTTACTTAATGGATTATAATCTGGTTAGGGACATAACCAATTTCCAATCAAATGACATTTAGAATGAGACCTAAAGATAAATAGAAATGGGGCAGTCTAAGAGTTCTAGGCAGAAACTACCAAGTTCACCTTGGAGCAGAATGCAGCACTAGATGAGACTGAACAAATCATGAAGGACTTTGAATACCACACTAAGAGCTTTGTATTTTTTTCTAAGTACAATGGGAAACCATCAGACTGGTTTCCATGGAAGAGTGAAATGATCATATTTACATTTTAGAATTTCTCTGACAGCTGTATTGAAAGTGGATTAGAGAAAGCAATGAATGGATACTGGGGATACAAATGAGAAGAAGCCTAGTGAATTTATACAGAGGAGAAAATCTCATGTAAGGACAGCCAGCTAAAGAGCACCAGAAAGTAATCACCTACATCAACACACTACAACCTCTCCATTTTAAGCAGCACTGTGTCGTTTTTCTGTTACTAATTTACTTTATTATTCTTTCTTATTTTGTTTCCTATTCCTTTCAAGGAAAAGATTCTTAATATGTTTATGTCATCAATCCCTGTGAGAACACCATGGAAACAGTATCTCTTTGTTCAGAAAATGATTCTTTAATGCACATACGCAAAAACTTTTCCATTCAAATTTAGAAGATTCTTAAAATAGCTAAAACCTACATGTAAATTCAAAAGTAAATAATGCTTGAACCACAAGGTAAAGTTTGAAATGTGCTAACAGGTAAGTAGAACCAGGAGTAAAATATTGTTTTAGTGTTCATATCATAAAGGTAATCTGCATTAATCAAGGATGTGGCCAGAGAAGTGAATTAAAATGGATGTAGGCAGAGAAGTTAAAATGGGAAATATAGGTAATAACTTGAGAAATATTAATAGATCTTTGCTTTTTATATTTTATTTTTTGCTAGATAGCCTGAGGCATCTAATTATCTGAGGTTTCTTCTCTTTTTTTTTTTTTTTTTGGGAAGAGCTTGAGCAGGGAAAAAGAAGATAATACTTTAGAGTTGTTTTAACAGGAACAAAGAGAAAAAGTATTCAAATTTTGACACAAAGTAGGATTCACTATGCTTATTATGTTAATATTTTAATGTACAAATTTGGATATCTACAATCTTATTTTATAGTACCACTAAACACTTATATGTCATGTTTTTATAGAAAGAAATGATATCTGAATTTCATCATCATATCAATCATCAGCACTGAAAGATTCACACTAAGTTTTAGCATTAATGTAGAAAAGATTGCATTCGCACTCATGGTCCAAGCCATGAGGGCCTCTGACCTGGAGGCAGAAGATATAAAATAGATTAATCCCAATCAAGAATGGAAAAGAGAGCAAAATAAAGTTATTCCTCTCTCAGCAAAGAGTCATTAAATAAGAGAGAGAGAGAAGAGAGGAAAGACACATAAGGCGGAATCTTTGATCTTTGGTCTTTGGCATAATATGATGGAAGGTACATTAGTTTACTTTAAGAAAAATGCCAAATTCAAAGTGTTTTGCTTGAATTCATATTATGTTTAAGACTCTTTAAAGAGTCACTTTGCAGTCTTCCCAACATTAGCTTAGACATTGGGCATCAACATATAATAGTTGGTACGTCAATGTTGATGCCTAGGAGGTACTGAGTATTTTTTCTCCACAACTCACAAGTATCATAAAAATATTAGGAGTTTCTGCTTATCTCTCAGGAAAGTGTGGTATTTCTCAGAGTGTTCACCCCATACCTTGCTGGAGGGAATTTCCACTGTAATATCAAAGTGGTGACACAATGGAGGGCTGCAGAGATGACAGTCAAGGTTGAGTACATGAGAATCTAAGCCAGTGCTTAAGGAGTCCATGGCAGCAGTAGCACAAGTAAAGCAAATTTGCAAAGAAAGAAACTGGATGAAGCAGAGAGTTTACGTCATTAATTCTATCTGCTTCAGGCTTCAGAAACTGATTTTCATTTAATTCTCAGAAAAGATACAAGTCACAATATATGTTAAAAATATGGAGCACAAATCAGAGGTATTTTCTTTTTGTTAACTAATACAGCCCAATGGAGTACCCAAACTTGGAGAGAAAGAAAGGGTTCTTAAAGAATGGAAAATATTCCAAAAGAGATAGAGTTACTTAAAAAGACTGCTCAAATTGCAATATTAAACTAAAATTACTGAACGGAATCAAAATTTAGACTCTCTTTTAGTGAAGAAAATTAAATTATTTTTTTGGAAAATGAAGAAGCACTTTTTTTTTTTTTTTTTTTTTTAAGACGGAGTTTAGCTCTTGTTACCCAGGCTGGAGTGCAATGGCGTGATCTGGGGGCTCACCGCAACCTCCGCCTCCTAGATTCAAGCAATTCTCCTGCCTCAGCCTCCTGAGTTGCTGGGATTATAGGCACACACCACCATGCCTAGCTAATTTTTTGTGTTTTTAGTAGAGACAGGGTTTCACCATGTTGACCAGGATGGTCTCGATCTCTTGACCTCGTGATCCACCCGCCTCGGCCTCCCAAAGTGCTGGGATTATAGGCGTGAGCCACCGTACCCGGCCTATAAGCACTATTTTTGATATACATTTGGGAGGAATATGAATAAATCTTTGAAACTATTTAATTGTTTTACAACACACTAAACAATTTTTTTTTCTTTTTCGATTGTGCAGTACTGATCATGGAAGAATTCAGACAAGAAAAGCTAGGGTATTGAAACAGAGAATTTGACCAAATGTAACAGAATGTCTGTTTGCATCTGATCCATGAACATACCAACTCTGAACTCTGGGAACAGGGTGTCTATCTTAGGAAGATGCCTTTATAATTAGAAAAATTGTAAAAGTATAAGTAATAATTAGAGTTAGAACAACACATGATTTAATTAGCTCTTTCCTGGTTAAAAAAACTGGGAAGAAATTGAGTGGAGTTGTGCTACAGATACAGTATGAGAAAATTAGGGATGCAATTTGAATTGTGGGTATAACTAGATAGTAGAAATAAGTTTGAGTGTTTTATATCACTATAGGATGGTGATGGTTAACAATAATATATATAATGTTGTTTTAAATATCTAGAAGGCTATTAAAAGTTCCTATCACAAAGAAATGATAAATGTTTGAGATGCTGTATCTCCTAATATCCTGATCTGATTACTATACATTATATGTATCAAAACATCAGTACATACTCCCATAAATATGTACAATTAATATATGTAAATTTAAAAATAAAATTTAAAAACTGCATTATGTAGGAAAAAATAAAAATCTACTTTTAGTTACAAATCCAGAGAAGCCAGAAACTAAGGGTTAGTTCCATCATCCAGAGCCCTGGATTTTAGAGTTCGTTCTTTGGCGAGAACTTGCACTGATTTCAATGTTTTGAAGCTGATCTTATGTAGAACAAATTTTTGTTATATATGGAATATAGCCTAAACTAGGAACAAAATTAAGAGTTACAAAATAGTTTATATGGTTAAGTCTTCTATAAAACCTAAGGGATAAGAATAAGGACACTCTAGTAACAAATACACAGCAGATCTAGCGTGTTCCAGACAGAAAACTGAAAGAAGAAAACAGCTGTGTTCCCATTCCTCTCTATTCTACCAGCACAGATCTATTATGCTGTCTTAAGCATTAGACAAGAACATGGAAACTCAGGGAAATCTCTCCTTGGGCCTATCACCCAGTGTTCCAGGGAAGAGAGCACTGACATCAGAATATAGATATGAATGATCAGTACTTTGGCAATATTGTGGGCTCAACAGAACTTTCTATGCTGGCATAAGACACTGTCATCCAGCCAACCAGCCACTTAGTCCAGAAAGGAAAGAATTTTTCTAGATTTTGTATTTATTCTTTAATATATAATTGTCCTTGTTTCTTTCAAAAAATACAAAATATTTTATTTTACCTTACTGCCTTTTTTCATGTTCTCACCTTTTCTACCTTTGTCTATTGTAGAAGCCTCTTAACTGGTCTTGTGCTTTCAAACTTCTCCCCTTAGAAATGTTGATGATTCACTATTTGTTACCATCACCTAAAAATATGTATCTTTGTATGGCAATTAAACACCTGATTTATTGCTATACAAAGATTACTTTTTTTTTTTTTAGGTTCACAATGCTTAACGAAGGGGAGAATAACATAAACCTTACAAGAAATACACTTACTAGACAAAGTATATTAACCACGTAGTGAGTGAGTTCCAAAACGATTAAAGTCCACTTGCTCAATTAGGATGGAAGCAGGCTTCTGTGGCAAGTAAAGTCTAATTAAAATTTGAGGTGTGCTTTTTATAATACAAGCAGTTCTCGGGAGGAGCTGGCTTGACCACTGCAGCAGAGATTTTGGACGGCACGTAAGTTTCCCTGATGTTAGAGGGCTGTAGGGGCGTCAGCAGGAGAGGCTTTGGAGATTAATTCCAAGACTAACAGGGTGTCACCCTGTCGCAACCTGAGCTCTTGGTGTTCAGTAGAGTAGCTGACAGAATACAGCCTGTCACAGCATACATTCTTGGTCTTCAGAGAAGTGGCCGACAGAGTGTAGCCCTGCCATGAACTAAGCTCTCAAAGTGTCTGTCAAAGTTTGGAGTTTATATGTTTTTTTGAAATACAGTAGTTGAGGTCAGTAACTCACATAAAGGGGGGTCTGATAAGGTTTGACTTAACATTCCCTGAAGGAGAGAGTTCACTCCAAGTTCTCACATACGGGATCTGATAAGATGTCACACTTTAAGGGAGAGGGAAATACTCTCCAAAACAAAAATATCACATAGCAAGCTATGTAAGTGCTTGGAATCATTTCAAATCTACATCCAATATCATATTCCTTCAGCATAAAACTTCTTGATGACTTCTCAATCTTCTGCACACATAAGGCCATTATCAGCTCTAAGCTCTTGCCAGCTGTCCCTTTTCTTAATTATAAACGAACATTTTTCCACAAATACGTTGATATACATAGGCTCCAGTGCCATTGTATGTGATCTTTGTTTTGTCTGGTGGGCTCTTTCTCAATGTTTTCCTATCCAGGTCTACCTGTGATATTCCAAAGTCTTTCAAGAGTCACGTCATCATTGATCAGTGCAGCTTTCTATTAGCTTCAGTAGATATAGCATCTGCATGTTGACTACATTGTTGTTTTGTGCTAAACTGCAAAAGAGCAGTTTTAAGAACCAGAATAAAATCTTTTCAGTTGTTTCTTAGCAGTATTTAGCAAAGTCACTAAATAAAAACTTAAAATTAGTTTTTGAAGTGAATAAGCGAGTGAACTTCATTTTTGTTCCTTTGATGAGAAAAAAATGCATTTAGAGTTCTAACTCAGGGTCAGGTGCCACGGCTCACGCCTGTAATTCCAGTGCTTTGGGAGGCTAAGGCAGGGGGATTGCTTGAAGCCAGGGATTTCGGACCAGCCTGGGCAACAGAGTGTGATCCTATCTCTACAAAGATGTTTAAAAAGTTATTCAGGTGTGGTGGTTCTTACCTATAGTCCTAGCTACTCAGGAGATGGGAGGATCCCTTGAGCCAAGGAGTTCAAGACTGCAGTAAGCTAATTGTGCCAGCCTGGGTGATTGTCTCTCCAACTTAGGTGCATTCGTCCATTTTCATGCTGCTGATAAAGATATGCCTGAGATTGGGAAGACGTTTAATTGGACTTACAGTTCCATATGACTGGAGAGGCTTAGAATCATGTTGGGAGGTGAAAGACACTTCTTACACGGTAGTGGCAAGATAAAATAAGGAAGAAAAAAAATGGAAAACCCTGATAAACCCATCAAATCACATGAGACTTATTCACTATAGTGAGAATAGCATGGGAAAGACTGGCCCCCATGATTCAATTACCACCCTCTGGTTCCTCCCACAACACATGGGAATTCTGAGAGATACAATTCAACTTGAGTTTTGGGTGGGGACAAAGCCAAACCATATCATTCCTCCTCTGGCCCTGCCAAATCTGATGTCCCCACATTTCTAAATCAAGCATGTTTTCCCAACAGTACCCTGAAGTCTTAACTCATTTCAGGATTAGTTCAAAAGTCCACAGTCCAACTCTCATCTGTAACAATGCAATTCCCTTACACCTATGAGCTTGTAAAATTAAAAGCAAGTAGTTACTTACTAGATACAATAGGGATACAGGCATTTGGTAAATACAGCCATTCCAAAAATGAAAAATTGGCCAAAACAAAAGTGTTACAGGCCCCATGCAAGTCTAAAATCCAGCAGTGCAGTCAAATTTTAAAGCTCCAAAATGATCTCCTTTGACTCAAGGTCTCAAATCCAGGTCATGCTGATGCAAGAAGTGGGCTCCCATGGTCCTGGGCAGCTCCACCCCTGTGGCTTTGCAAGGTATAGCCTTCCTCCCTGCTGCTTTCACTGGCTGGCATTCAGTGTCTGTGGTTTTTCTGTTTTTTGTTTTTTGTTTTTTGTTTTTGTTTTTGTATTTTAGGTTTTGGGGTACATGTGAAGAACATTCAAGATTCTTGCATAGTACATGATTCTTGGGGTACATGTGAAGAACATGCAAGATTCTTGCATGATTTGCTGCCTTCCTCCCCTTCACCTATATCTGGCATTTCTCCCCATGCTATCTCTCCCTAACTCCCCAACCCCCACTGTCCCTCCCCTATTTCCCCCCCAACAGACCCCAGTGTGTGATGCTCCCCTCCCTGTGCCCATGTGTTCTCATTGTTCAACACCTGCCTATGAGTGAGAACATGCAGTGTTTGATTTTCTGTTCTTGTGTCTGTTTGCTGAGAATGATGGTTTCCAGGTTCATCTATGTCCCTACAAAGGACACAAACCCATCATTTTTAATGGCTGCATAATATTCCATGGTGTATATGTGCCACATTTTTCCTCTCTGTGGCTTTTCTGAGCACACAGTGTAAGCTGTTGGTGGATCTACCATTCCAGCGTCTAGAGGACAGTGGCCCTCTTCTCACAGCTCCACTAGGTGGTGCCCCAGTAAGGACACTGTGTGGGGGCTCCGACTCCACTTTTCCCTTTTGCACTGCCATAGCAGAGCTACTCAAGAGGGCCTGTCCCATCAGCAAATTTTTGCCTGGGCATCCAGGTATTTCCATACATCTTCCGAAATCTGAGCAAAGGTTCCCATACCTCAATTCTTGATCTCTGTGCACCTGCAGGCTCAACCCCACATGGAAGCTTCCAAGGTTGGGGCTTCTCCCCAATAAAGCCACAACTGTATATTTGCTTCTTTCACCCACGGCTGGTGCAGCTGGGACATAGGGCACCAAGTCCCTTGGCTGCACATAGCACAGCGACCCTGGGCCCAGCCCACAAAACCACTTTTTCCTCCTGGGCCTCCAGGCCTGCGATGGGAGGGGCTGCCTTGAAGGTCTCGCAAATTTCTGCAGCCAGCTTGAATTTCTCCTCAGAAAATGATATTTTCTTTTCTACTACATCATCAGGCTGCAAATTTTCTAAACTTTTATGCTTTGTTTCCATTTTAAAATGGAATGCTTTTAACAGCGCCCAAGTCACCTGTTGAATGCTTTGCTGCTTAAAAATTTCTTCTGCCAGATACCCTAAATCATCTCTCTGAGGTTCCAGGTTCAAAGTTCCACAAATCTCTAGGGTAGGGGCAAAATGCTGTCAGTTGCTTTGCTAAAACATAACAAGAGTCACCATTACTTCAATTCCCAACAAGTTCCTTATGTCCATCTGAGACCACCTCAGCCTGGACCTTTCTGTTCATATAACTATCAGCATTTTCATCAAAGCCATTCAACGAGTCTCTAGGAAGTTCCAAAATTTCCCACATTTTCCTGTCTTCTTCTGATACTTCCAAACTGTTCAAACCCCTGCCTGTTACCCAGTTCCAAAGTTGCTTCCAGGTTTTTGGGTATCTTCTCAGCAGCACTTCACTGCACTGATACCAATTTACTGTATTAGTCCATTTTCACGATGCTGATAAAGACATACCCAAAACTGGGAAGAAAAAGAGGTTTAATTGGACTTACAGTTTCACATGTCTGGGGAGGGCTCAGAATCATGGAAGGAGATGATTTTTTTTTTTTTTTTTTTTTTTTTTCCCAAGATGGTGGAGTCTTCTACTGTCACCCTGGCTGGAGTGCAGTGATGCAATTTTGGCTCACTGAAATCCCTGCCTCTTGGGTTCAAGCAATTCTCCTGCCTCAGCTTCCAGTGAAGCTGAGATTACAGGTACTTGTCACCATGCCTGGCTAATTTTTGTATTTTTAGTAGAGATGAATTTTTGCCATGTTGGCCAGGCTGCTGGTCTCAAACTCCTGACCTCAAGTGAGGCACCCGCATTGACCTCCCAAAGTGCTGGGATTGCAGGTGTAAGCCACCGTGCCCAGCCCAAAAGCACTTCTTACAAGGCAGTCACAAGAGAAAATGCGGAAGAAGCAAAAGCAGAAACCCTTGATAAATACATCAGAGCTCATAAGACTTATGCACCATCATGAGGAGAATAGCATGGGAAAGAAGGATCAATCCTTATGATTTAATTACCTCCCCCTGGGTCCCTCCCACAACATGTGGGAATTCTGGGAGATACAATTCAAGTTGAGATTTGGGTGGGGACCCAGCCAAACCATATAACTGGGCAAACCCTGTCTCAAAGAAAAAAAAAAAAAAAAAAAAAAACTAAATTAAAATAAAAATTGAGCTCTAAGTCACTGGTTTATACAATTTTAGGGACTCAACCCTGTTGTAACTTCCCTTTGTTCTTTCCTTAACATTTTCCGTTAAATATGAGTCATTCAATTTCAAACATGCTAATTGAAAACTCTTTATGTAATACATGCTGCGCTGATGTGAGGAAACCATCTTTGCCCTTAGTGGTCACAATCTCATTTACATGCCAAAAAAGAAGGACTCATAAATGCAAGGACATATTGAATCAAAACAGTTTAATTCCTACCGAAGCCCCTTTAATCTACAATCTCTATAATGTAGCCAATCAGTTGCTATGCTTCTTGTTTTGACATTGTATTAACTTTTCTGGCATAAATCTGTAATAATTTGTTGATTCGATGATCTCCATGAAATATGAAATGAAAAACAGCATAAAATAGAAATATAAATACGCTAAATGTCAAGGTGATTCAGTTTTGTTATTTCAACAGTAACCATCATGACCACAACCTATGTGCCTATGTTTAATCAGCAGGATTTTTATTCCCTTATTACTTTGAAATAAGAATGGATTTCTATTCCCTTATTTCAAAATGATAAGGGAATAGAATAGATGTTGAAATAAGGGAATAGAAATCCTACTGACTGAATATATGCACATATGTTTTGTTTTTGTTTTTGTTTTTGTTTTATGTCAGTCTAAGAAGCAGCAGAAACATATGCATGCAGCACATATGTAGGCCCTTTCTTCTTCATTTCCTGGGAGGGAAAGGTGGAATTTAGCCTGCCAGTGACACGTGTGATGTTGCTGTCATAAAAATAAATCTGTAGGCAATGTGTCCAGAATATCAGCAATTTTTAATAGTAATCATAAAATTAAATTATTATTATTTTTAGGGTCTTGAGGTGGCAGAAAGTACTTGCTTCTGGAAAATATACCAAACTTAATTTCTTCTCTTTCCTTATATACCTGTGCACACATACACATACACAATACTAGTGCACATGTGAAAGAAATTCACACACTTGTTTTCTTATCATGCTAGACTTCATTCTCTTTTCTTTGGGTCTGATTTTATTCCCCTGCAATCCTTGGCATGTCTACATCTTGCTTTTGATCATGTAGAAGATTTACGTCCTTTTAACAACTCTTTGTTGTCTACATTATGTTTACAATTCATGGTTTTGCAGAATTATTTGCAATGTCATTTTGTTTTAAATCTCCAAATTTGATTCAGATATAGTAATTTGCATGCTCTTCACAATTACTTTGCATACTGTCTTATATATACTGAAAGTGCCCACCCTCACAGACAGCTGCCCACCCAGATAGTAAATGGACAAAGTCACATACCTGAGGTAAATGACAGAGGTTAATACTGTTTTCAAATGCTGAGTATCCTCTCTGTATTAGTCCATGCTCATGCTGGTATGAACAAATACCCAAGACTGGGTAATTTATAAAAGAAAGAGGTTTAATTGACTCACAATTCCTCAGGGCTTGGGAGGCCTCAGAAAACTTAAAATTATGGCAGAAGGCGAAGCAACATGGTGGGAGAAGGAGAAGAATGAGAAAAGTACAGAGTGAAGAGGGTAAAAGCCTCTCAGAAAACCATTTGAAGGAAGCTTCATCACTTCCTCTTCTTGCTCTGAGGCAACCCTGAGCCAATACCCTTTGATATAAAGCATAGAAAAGATCCACCCCCTTGCCTTGTGACAGTCCAAACTCTATGGTGTGACTTATGCTTCCTAGCTGAGTTTCCCTGAGTGATTAAACTGAAGCTAGTATTCATCTTAAATAACCTGCTTACATTGCTTTTTTCCTTCTTGTTCTTTGCCTCCCTCAGTCCCCTTCTGCTGAGAACACTCTTCCAGTTTATCACTCGACCAAGAATCCCCTTTCTAGGCTCTACTTTGAGGGAGCCTTATCTGAGGAAAATTTCTAACACAAATTTTCAAACTTAAAAAGAAAGTGCTATGTCCATTTTAGAGTAATCCAGTCAAACTTCCCAGATTGACCACCTATAAAGGGTATGATTTCTAATACTTTAAATCACACCATAAATAGATATTTATGAAATATCTATTCATAACTCAAGTAGATTCTATTATCTGATGCTATTCGGACAGTAGAAGCTACTTGAGACAATAGAAGCTACTTGACTTACGAATAGATATTTTAGGAAATATTTAAGATTTCTTTATATCATCTGAATCAAAAAGGAAAAGGCAAGTTATTAAACTTCATAATTTTGATATTTATTATTATTTTCTGCATTCAGAACTTACTGAGAAACAGAATTATAGCCACCAATAAACTCTAAGATATTAGATCAGTTCCCTTGAAGCCAAATTATTTGACTTTTAGTTGTAGAACTATGTTAGGTCTTTTATTACAGGCTATTTGTAGGTAAATAACTTTATTTATGTTAGTGATAAAATGTTATTAATCAAAATATCTTTTAAGAAAAAAGCAGAAAATGTAAAAGACAAACAGAGGATTAAAATGAAAGAGAAAAGAATGCAACCACAGCTGCAATTAGGAACTGAAAGCAACAAGATTATACCTAGTGAATGTAAAACAAAAGTCATTTATATCAGGGAAACTTACTTTGTGGTTTCTTCTTTATTCTAATACAACATGATGTCAATGGTCTTTGAACACTAAGCAACCTTGTATTACCAACTTGAACGTTTAGTTAAGAAGGAAACAAAATGATGAGAATTTTACCTACACAATAACTGTTATAAAGCTGTATTAAATTGTATCTAGGATGTTATACATTTCCTCACTTCCTATGGAAACTGGTTTTACTAATACATGAAGAAATCAGTTATTAGATATTTATAAATATGTCTATATTATATATCACTAAAATAAAGCATGTAGCACTAGAACATGCTATTTTCTGCATTAAGTAATTCTAAATTAAATTGTATCATATTCCTTTTCTTTACTAATTAAGGCATTTGTTAAACTTGGATAATTTAAAGGTAACAAGGAGAACCTAATGGAGTTCTATTGGATTTTTTCCATTAAGTTAACATTATAGACTTTTAATGAATGTCCTAATTAGATACTATTATTAACAGGCTTGATGCACAAATGAAAATCAGTCTCAATGTATGCAATATGCCTCATTAGCATTCACTGCAAGATACTCACCAAAAGCCTTAATTAAAAATATGTCTAATCCTCCCATGTATAACTGCCCATTCAATAAAGTGCATGCATCCAGAAATGCATAAATAAATCAACATAGAAAAAGCATTTGAACTAAATTTTATAAACTTTCCCTTCTTTGGCGACTAATTTTTCTTGTATCCTCTAATTTCCCCATTTTATTGGCTCATTTTATTTACTATGCAATAGCTAATTGTATATCTTGTTTTGCTATCACTTGTATTTTGCCTTCATTTCATGCTCAGTAACCTTAACATTTTTTTATTTGCTCTTTCCTCCTTCACTCCTCAACACACTTTGATCTAACTTCTGTCTAAGCATTTCAATAACTATTCTCAATATGAAAACCTCTGATGTTGATAGTGATACCAGGGTGAGAAAGTGATTTTTCTTTGTTTCGTTATATGCTCTCTCTGTGGTCACTGATATTATTCTGGCATCCTTTAAAAAATTATCTTATTCTTCACATCTGGATTACTTCAGTTAATAATTTCCATATATATCAGCAGTTATTCTTTCTCAAATTTCAATTGAATGTAATAGAATTGAGATTATATAAATAGTACTTGTTCTTATGACTTTGGGCTTTGTTATCTTTTATTCCCATTCTATATGATCTACTTAGGAGATTTCATCAACGTTTATAGCTAAATGTCAAATTTAAGCTGATTCATTTGCTTGAAAATATTGAGCTCCTAATTGAGGAAGATTTTTTCCTTGGTGCTAGAAATACAGCAGCAAACAAAGTGTACACATGATTTGCCTCTCATGAGGTTTACTTTGTTTGTTTGTTTGTTTGAAACAGACTCTTGTTCTGTCGCCCAGGCTGGAGTGCAATGGCATAATCTCGGCTCACTGCACCCTCTGCCTCCTGATTTCCAGCCATTCTCCTGCCTCAGCCTCCCCCAGTAGCTGGGACTACAGGCATGTACCATCACACCCGACTAATTTATTTGTATATTTGTAGAAATGGTGTTCCACCATGCTGGCCAGAGTTACAGAAAAACAATAAAAATCCACAAATTATATCACCTGCAGGCCTCTCTAATGGGCTTTAAACGTGTATATACATTTACTCAGTTTAAATAGCTCCTAGAATATTTCATGTCTTCTCAAAATCAGCAAATTTGAAAGCATGGTTATTATATGCTTTTGTCATTCTGCTCCTCTTTCCATATCTCTAACCCAAGTGAGTTTCATCAAGATGCATGAAGTTTTCAAAAATAGAAATTTAGGATACATCCTAGGCTCCTTCCTCTTTCTTATCCCTATGCACATCTGCTAAACTGCTGATTCTCAAAAGTGTTTTCCCCTCTCTCCATTTTCACTACTTTGTTCACACTCATGCCATCTCTTACATAGATTTAACAATGTAATTCTGATGTTTCTTCCTACAATTATTTATTTAGTACTGTTAATAATATTGTGGAATATGGAATATCTTAAAAAAACATCTAATTATGTCACTGATCTGGTAAAATATATGAAATTTTACCTTCTATGGTTTTTAAACACATGATGAACTTCCTTCACTAGGCACATAGTTTGTTCCTCCAAACTCTGTACAACCTACAACTTGCTAGTGTCATCTTGTTGGCACTCACAGGCATGCATCTCGTTAGCCAAAGTAAACCACTTGAATTTCATGAATGTGTGTTTTATTTGCTACTCCCTCAAATGTATTTTCCATTCTCTCTTTATTCCTACAACTCAGCCTTCAAAACTCAAATGTCACTTCTTCTGGGAAGCCTTCTACAAGTTACTTACCTAACATTTATTTTCCCTTTTGTATCATGTACCACCCAGGACACAGGTGTGCCAAAATATTACGAAATTACTTATGTTTTCTTTCAATAAAACTGAATTCTTATGGTACTAAAATATAAAAATTTATATATGTATTTTTATTTTCCTGAAGATATTAATTTCCCAAAGATGTCTGTGCCCTAATCCTGGGAATCTGTGAATATGTTCCCTTATGTGACAAAAGGGAATTAAACTTATATATAATACTAAGATTTCTGATCAACTGACTTTAAAATAGGAAGATTATCCTGGATTATCAAGATGGACCCAATTTAACCACATGAATTTCATAAGTAGCTGAGAGAATGAGGAGAATAGGTCAAAATGATAGAATATGAAAAGTACTCCACTCCCCTTTGATGAGGTTGAAGATGGAGGGAAGAGAATCTCCAAGAAATGTGGTGATCTTTGTAACATGGACCTGGACACATAGAAATACACCATAGTAGAAGGGCAAAAACTCTTAAGAAAGTCACATCTTTCTGGACAGAGGAACTAGAGAAATGGTTACAGATAGTGTGGGATAAATTCCTAAAAGAAACCCATCCCCTAATTTTGTATATCAATTGACATAAATTCTAGGCTTACTACCAAGTTGTGCATATATATAACAGGCATTTTAAAAAGCATAATAAAGCCAGAAGGAACTGTGTTACCCTATATGCTATTGACCAAGTCCTAGACTAACATTTTACTGTGATATGCTGGTGAATCCAAGCAATGTAGAAAAAGTATTGAAAAAGGAACTAATAACTAATATTCGAATTATCATCCATAGAAGGCCAGACAAGACATACAGTCTCACCCTCAACTGGTTGATTACCTATTATTCTGCTTGGGCTTCCATAACTTATCAAATATTAGGTGAATTAAATAATGGAACATTATTTTCTCAGAGCTCTGGAGACAAGTCAAGATCAGGATGTCAGAATTAATGATTTTTGTTGAGGCCTCTCTTCCCGGCTTGCAGATGGCCACCTTATCACTGTATCCTAACGTGGCCCTTCCTCTATGCAAATGTGGAGAGAGAGAGTGAGCTTTGGTTTTTCCTCCTTTTGTTATAAGGACACCAGTCGTATCAGATTGAAGCCCTGCCTTTATGACCTATTTAATCACCTCCCGAAATGCTCTATTTCAAAATACAGTTCTATTTGGGAATAGGGCTTCAACATATAACTTTTAGACAATACAATCAGTTCATAATATTTAGTAAAACAAAGCAAAACAAGAATATAATTTTCTGGAGGATTATAAAGGACTGAATATGAATGAACAATATTCAAACTTTCCAGAATAGAATTCAAAAATCCTGATATAAAAAGAATTTTGAATTCTAAACAATACTCAAGGAAAAGGCCAATAAAAAGATGCTAATATCTAGATTATTTACTTTTTCTGTAACCTGAAGACATTCCTTTAACATTTATGCTGGAGCAGTTATACTGAATCATTTGATATGATCCTGATGTTGGAATTATCATAAAAACCTTTAATTCAGTTGTCATAACTATCCTCAGTAATATAACATTGAACACCATTAAAATGAATAGAGGGTGAAAAGTTCCCAGCAGAAAATGTATAAATACACACGATATAAAATGTATTCATCATTTAAAAGTATACAGTTCAGTGGAATTTACTACTGTTATTGTATTGTGCAAATATCACCAGTGTCTAGGAGCAGTATATTTTCATCACCCCAAAAGGCATCCTTATACCCAAAGAAAAGAAACTATGGAAATTTTTAAACTGCAAATAACTACAACTGAAATAAAAAGTTCAGGTGAAAGATGCGTGCAGTAGCTGAATAAAGATGACTTTGGAAAGATTTAGTGAACCAGTGAAATTGTCAATATATCAGTAAAAAATAAATATACAATATCATTCTGAGTTTGATAGAGTCTCTTGAAAATGCACGTCCTTCCCAGAAACTTAGAATGTGACCTTGTTTGGAAATAGGATCATTGCAGTAAATGACTTCACTCTTGAAATTTATTTCTGTCAGTGTTTTTTAAATCATCCTTTATTTTTCCAATTACAATTATCTTGTTTATAAATAATCCATGTTCTGTGTCCAGTTCACCATTTGTAACTTCCATCTTACAGTATACAGAAGAATCAAAAGAAAATTTAAATTTTAAAAAATATGGCATATCCATTCAATGCAATATTATTCAGATAAAAATGGGATGAAGTTCTGATACATGCTACAGTGTAGATAAACCTGAAAACATCATGCTAAGTGATAGAAGCCAGAGAGAAAAAGCTAGGTATATGATTTTATTTTTTGAAAATATCCAGAGTAGGCAAATCCCTAGAGACAGAAATCATATTTGCAGTTACTAGGGATTGTGAGAGTGTAGGTGGAGAAATGGAATGAGGAATGACTATTGAACGGGTATAGGCTTCCTTTTAGGGTCATGAAAATGTAGTGGTAGTAGACACTGGTGACGCTTGCATAATTATGTAAAAGTACTAAATGCCACTAAACTCTCTATTCTTTTCAATGGTTAAAACCATATTTTATGTCATGTGTATTTTACCACAATAAAAATATTAAAGTTAAAAAAATCAGGAAAAAATAACTGACAGATTATTTTATAAAGGAATTAAACACAAGATTAACAAAATATTTCTCAAAATGAACAACAAAAAAAAAGACAGTACAGGGCAAACTCTTCAACAAACCAAGCACTGTTAATTATCAACTATAGTTTACTATTGTTGCCAAGTGAGGCAGAAACAAAAGTAAGAAACTTAAGGAACATTTGTATCACAAGTCCTGCAGTAGTGTTTCTAAACTCTGTATTTCAGGAAGAAGAAAAATTATTTCAGAAGGCAGTTCTTAGATACAAATAGAAATACAGAACAAAAAATGGTAAACATGTAGGCAGATTTAAAACTTTTTTTAAACATGTTATGTATGTGTATCTATATGTGTGTGTGTGTGTGTGTGTGTGTGTGTGTGTGTGTGTGTCAATTAGAAGGAAATAAGTAATATCTCAGGTGATTTATCTGCATGACACAAAACATGATGACAGTGCGATAATGACTAATCTGTGGCTGTGTTAGTCTACTTTGTATTGCTATAAATCCCTGAGGCTGGGTGACTTATGAGGAAAAAAAAAAGGAAAAAAAAAAGTTATTTGGCTTATGGTTCTGCTGGTTGAAAAGCATGGTACCAACATCTGCTTCATCTGCTTCTTGTGAGGACCTCAGGAGACTTTCAATCATGGCAGAAAGAGAAGGAGTATGTCACATGATGAGAGAGGGGAGGGAGGTCTCAGCACTTTTTCACATCCAAGTCTCACGTGAGCAATCAGAGAAAGATCTCACTCACTACTGTGGGGAGGGCATCAAGCCACATAACTCTGAGTTATATAAGTGCCCATAACTCAAACATCTACCATCTAGGCCAACCTCCAACAGTAGGGATCACATTTCAACATTGGTGAAGACAAACATCTGAACTATAGCATAAACCATTGGGACTGTGTTCTGTTCTGTTCCATGTTACAATATCAAGGACTTTCCCTACTCCAATGGATAAAATCTGTCCATATGCCAACTGAGCTTTGAATTAAATATCCTAAATATTGTACCATTATAATTATTGTCAATTAGCATAAATCATTAACAAGCATATTGTAATGGAAAACAAAATCTTAAGAATTGTTTCATGAATGATCAAAAGCATAAAGTAACACATATAAACTATTTTCATTTTAAGTATGTTTGTCTTTCACTGTGAATATTACTATAAGATCATACTGATAGCAATTCCTAACATTTTATTATATGAGCATAGAACATTGCATAAGATGTTAATGAATACATACCATAATACATATATACATACAGTTTTTCTGTGTGAAAAATATTTTCTGTATTCTAATTTAAAGTCGATTGTACTGAGGACACATAATTATATGTGATCCCCCATGTTTACATAATATGACCAACAATGAACCATGTGATTTTGAAGCTCACAATAAAGAAGGAATCTAACGCAAAAAGATCAGATATCTATACATAATTTGTTTTAAGATTTGCAACAATACTTCCATTATTTACACTATAATAATTCCCATAGGTGAACCAGGTGGGATAATAAATTAACTTTATTTACATGACAAGTTTGTAAGTGAAGGCAATCTAATTAGATCAACTTTAATTATCTCTAGAGGGAAGGAGTTGTCATTGATTGGTTTGTAAAAGGACAGTTAGATAATTCATTAAAGTTGTTTTCTCAATTGCTAAGTTTAGCTAGAAAAGACTTAACATACAACTTCTGTTAGAACTAAATTCTACTTCTATGAAGATGTCAAAAAGAAATATTCTCCCTGTGTTTTCTGAGCTAGATATGGTTTCTGTGCAATGCATTTTCTCTTACTTTGAGGAGATTTATTTATTGCCATGCCCTTATTTTGACCCCAGTGCAGAATTTGGATGTGAATGCACCACATATAAATTTCAATTCTTAAAGTGAATTTGGTGTTCAATATGCTGACCAGTCTAAAAGCTCATCAGTAGGCAAAAGGCAGGGTGATCAATTCTCACCATGGTTGGCTGCTTTTAACAGATGATATAAATACCTATACTACAATATGTGAGCCCACTTATTATTTTATTTTTATAAATGTTTTACATTGTGATAGATTCTACATCCTGACTGGTTTTGTAGTTGCTGTTCTTCAGTGTTGGTGAAATAGTGACAATCTGTGAGATAATCTATTAAAAGTTTGCCTTTTTTGTTTTGTCTTGTTATACTTCACTGTTTTGGTAACCTCAACCTGGTTTGTCAGTTACAGAACTAACATATGATCTATGTCTGTTTTGGCTGATTGTTCAACATGTGCATCTTTCTCTTTATTTTCTTCAGTATTTGAATATAGTGGACATTAGTAAAACTATCATGAGAAGTATAATTTTGAGGTTCAAGGGAAAAAGAGTAAGTAAAAGAGTAATGAAAAATTCATCAATATTTATTCAATGATTATGCTACAAATTCTGTTACTTTATTTGCTCAGAACAGCATTTGCAATATTATTTACTCTCAATACATATTAATTTGGAAAAGAAATTTATGCATCATCTAAATGATATTTATCAGTTTTTGAAATTCAGGGGTTCTTTTATTCAATGATGATAACACTTCAATGTCAATGTAAATGTTAATTTGGTGTAAGAAAATCATCAGAGTGAATGTTCTAATATAATTATTGAATTCAAATATTTTATACTGAGATCTTGAAATTCTAAAGACTTGTTTTAAAGGATTTTACCATAATGTTCAAAAGGGTGACTTAATACAATAACTATAAAGTTATGCATCTATATAAAATCAGATAATGACACGTGACTTATATTTGGAATTTATATTAAAATATTAAAATGTTAATATATTTATAATAATTTTTGGAGCTGATTTCTAGGCCATTAAACTTAAGCAAATTCATTTAGGAAATATCATACCGTCAGTCATGCATACTGGTCCTTTATGGTTTAATCAATTTTATTTTCCTATTCCAGTGTGTTTTATTTGTTGTTTCTTTCAGTTCATCTTGATAAAAGAAAACTACTATACTGACAATAAAGTCTCAATGTCTATCCATAAGATATCAAAAACCTATTAGATAATTTACGTTAAACAGAAATTAAGTGTCTTTATAATATCAGTGAATATAAGGTAGAGTTGAACAACAGGTCAGATGGTTTAATGTGCCGTTTTAAGAATCTAAAAGTTCTATTAGAATATGATCACAAATAATAGGTTTTCTTTTCTTTTTTTCCTTTTTTTCTTTCCTTTCCTTTTCTTTTCTTTTTTTCTTTTTTTTTTTTTTTTTTTTTTTTTTTTTTTTTTTTTTAAGATAAGGTCTCACTCTGTCACCCAAGCTGTAGTGCAGTGGAACAATCATAGCTCACTGTAGCCTCAACCTCCTTAGCTCAAGCAGTCCTCCCACTCAGCCTCCTGAGTAGCTGGGACTACAAGTGTGTACCACCATGCCTGGGTAGTTTTTGTGTAATTTTTTTTTTGTTTTTGTATTTTTGTAAAGATGGGGTTTTGCCATGATGCCCAGGCTGGTCTTGAATTCCTGGACTCAAGCAATCCACCTGCCTCAGCCTACCAAGTTTTCTTTCAAATAACAACAACAAATAAAAGCCATAAAATAAATACAAGAAAGATAAAATTATCATAATTTTTGTGTTCATTACAAATGGAAATGTCCAAAATGGTCTTAGAAGATTTTGTTTTATTTAAATAGGTGATTTCTATAGTGGAGATTCCATGTGGTAGTTTAATTGTTGTCATTCTCATCTGGATTGTCAATACTGCATATTTCCTTTCAGATTATGAGAGAGCTCAACCCCTCAGGGCCAACTATATATGGAGTCTTTCCAAGCTCTATGCATGCTATATGACATGATGTGATGGGTTAAATCTGTGTCTTCCTAAAAGATATGTTGACTTCCTAATGCCTAGCTCTTCAGAAAATAACTATTTGGATATAAGAACTTTGCAGATATAGTTAGTTAAGATAAGGTCACATTGCAATAGGAGGAGCCCTTAATCCAACATGACTGATGTCTTTATAAGAAGAGAGACTTACAAGGAGAAGGTAGCCACGTGAAGACACACACAGAGGAGGCAGAGATTTGAGTAAGCCAATAAATGTCAAAGAAGACAACCACCTCAGAAAGCAGAAGCAGCAAAAATGGATTCTCCCTTATAGGTAAAGAGAAGGAGCATGACCCTGAAAACATCTTGATTTGGAACTTCTATCCTTAAGAATTGTAAGGTAATACATTTCTGGTGTTTTCAACCTTCCAGTTAGTGGTACTTTGTTAAGGTAGTAGCTCTAGAGTGAGATTTTTGTATACACTGGATCCAGACATAGCTAAATAGAAATATAGCCTATTTCTCAAACTCACAGAGCTAATCAAACATTAGTATTCCCATTAACAGTAAAGATAAATTTATCTTGCTAGGAAATCTATAAGAATGAGGAGAAAAGTGGGAAACCCTCCTTGCCAAAAGCTTTTATATACAGACTGGATGATAGCAACATATAACTATGGGTGATTCTAACTTACATTTGTGTTCTGTTATAGTGTATATTTTTTATTTTTTATTTTTTTTTAACTTTAAACATCTCTGATACTCTCTACATGGAGTGATTAGCAATACTTCATTTAGTACTATCCATTTACTAATACACATTCTATATGCTTAATATATATGTATAAATTCTCAGAAAACAAATTTCAACATGAAATTGATATTTAGCCATACTCCTGCAATCTGAAACTCTTGTGTATAAGTCATTGTTTGATGAAAATATGAGATGAAAACTATTCACAGAAATCTCTTTGCAAATATATTATGCAATGTAAACATAATACTATTTCATATGTTAGCAACCTAACAACATGAGAGGACAAAAATAATTTCAGCAAAACATTTTATGTATTTACTTTTTGTCTTGTACTAAAAAGGACTTTAAACAATATCCAAAAATTGCATGTATATTGATTGGAGGGAGGAGCCTCTTTATTTTGATTATTACAATGAAATAATTCCCAATAAATCAATTTTTGAAAGTTTTTTAGAAAAACCTCAGTTAAGTAAAGACTTTGGGCAAAGTGTATTAACTACAATTTCTTTTTCTTTTTTCTTTTCTTTTTTTTTTTTTTACATGAATGTTCACAGCAGCTTTATTTGTAATAGGCAACAACTTGGGGTGGAGGGATGGTTCCAACCAGAAATAAATGGATAAACACATAGTGGTATGTATACAGTGGAAGAGTTCTCAGGGGTAACATAATGTAATGAATACTGGCATATGCAACAACATGAATGATCTCCAATAATTATGGTGAGTGAAGGCAGGCAGATAAAAATGAGTGCCTTTCCATTTATTTAGATATTTAATTTCTCTCAGCAATATTTTGAAATTTTCAGTGCAACAGTGTTGCATTTTTTGGTTAATTTTATTCCTAAGTATTTTATCTTTTTGATGATATAGTGAATGGTATTGTATTCATACTTTCATTTTTGGATTGTTTATATTTTGTCAATAGAAATACAATTGTTATTTGTAGTTAGATAATGATCTTGTATCTTGTGACCTTATTATACTATATAGCTCCAGTAAATTGTATATATTTAAGGTGTACAATTTGATCCATTTTGATATATGCATACATCTATAAAATCATTGACACAAGAGAATGAACCTGCCCATCACTCCACAAGCTTCATGTCTCTCAATGATGTGCCCTGCTGACCCTACCTGCACCCCTCCTCCAGGCACCTGATCATACACACCTGCTTTCTGTCACTGCAACTTTAACTACAATTTCTAACTTTTAAAAAGTTAGAAATTTTTTAAAAGTTGGAGAAAAAAAAAAAGAGTTAAACCAGGATATCTGGTTTCTACTTCACTATAGCCACAGTTGAAAAGTATATTTAACACCCCACCTATTCGCATTAACAGTCAGAAATCATTGGATTTGATCTGTGGTTGTGTCCTTTACCAATTGTGTCTACTTTATAAACTTATATAATGTCTAAGAGCCACATTTTTTCTCTCTTAAAATGAATATATTAATAACATAAGTTTTTATATAAATTATGTGAGAAAAGATATGGAAATAATTTAGCACAGTCCCTGATAATAAAATGTTCTCTTCATTGAATAAAAGTGTACCATTTTCTGTAAATTTTTTAAGTTCCTTATAGATGTGGATATTAGATCTTTGTCAGATGCAGAGTTTGTAAAAACGTCCTCCGATTCTACAGGTTGTCTGTTTGCTCTGTTGATAACTTCTTTTGGAGGCTATCGTCCTTATCATACTAATGCAGGAACAGAAAACCAAATACCACATATTCTCACTTGTAAGTGGGAGCTAAATGATGAGAACACATGGGCACATATAAGAGAACAATACACACTGGGGACTACTGGAGGTTGAACTTGAGAATCAGAAAAAATAATGAATGGGTACTAGAGTTAATACCTGGGTAGTGAAATAATCTGTACAGCAACCCCACATGACACAGTTTACCTGTGTAACATACCTGCAAATGTACTCCTGAACGTAAACTTTTTTTTTTTTAAGTATACTATCATCCTAAAATAATGAAATAGAAAAGAAAAAGGGAAATCACTTTACAAATGCTTCTGGGACAGTAGAGAAAACTGAAAATGTTAGCAGCAATTCCAGATTCAATGTTCTTTTTTTTTTTTGAAACAGAGTTTCACTCTGTTGCTGAGGCTAGGGTGCAGTAGTGCAAGTACAGTAGCACAGTCTCGGCTTACTGCAACCTCTACCTCCAAGATTCAAGTGATTCTACTGCCTCAGCCTCCTGAGTATCTGATTTATAGGAGCCTGTCACCGCACCCAGCTAATTTTTGTATATTTTAGTAGAGGAGAGATTTTGCCATGTTGGCTAGGCTGATCTTGAACTCCTGACCTCAGGTGATCCACCCACTTGGGATCCACCTCCCAAAGTGATATAATTATAGGGGTAATCACTAGGTGTACCCGCCCCTAGCCCTGGTTCAATTTTCTCATGAAAACAACCATGAAGACAGGAAAAAAAAAATACTATTATTAGCTGATCATAGTTTATTGTTATTATTATTAGAATCAGGGTCTCTCTGTGTCACCCAGGCATAGCTTACTCTAGTCTTAATCTCCTGGGTTCAACTGATGCTCTGTCTCAACCTCCTCAGTATAAACTTCAGGCATGTACCATTATGTGCAGCTATTTTTTTTTTTAATAGAAATGGGGTCTTGTTATGTTGCTCAGGCTAGTCTTGAAATCTTGGCCTTAAGTGATCCTCTTCCGTTGGCCTCCCAAAGTGCTGAGATTACAGATGTGAGCCAGCGTGCTCAGCCCATAGTGTATTATTTAACAAAAATCATCCTAAGAGAAAATATCAGTTGATCTAAAATCTTCCCTAATATTGGCACTGTAATTAATTCAGAACAAGGTACAGAGAACATGCTTCAGAAGAGTAGCTCAAGGTTGGTAGAAAGACATTCTAGATTGCCAGACATTAGCCCCAGACATTCATTAACTTCAAGGATGAACATCAGTACCACAAAGGGTTGATTTTCCCCATCACAATCCATTACTAAGCATTAAACTCAAATAATTACTTTTTTGAAAGTTACAAGTATTTTGATATAAATGACAATATTTCTAATCACTAGCAAATCAATTTTGAGATGAATATATGAGAAAATACATGTGTATATATAATGAAGCTAAGATTATAATAAAAAGAGTATTATTTAATGCTAATTATGAAGATAGATGATCTACCTGGATTTGTTACTTTTCCATAATAATATTCTAGGAAAATCATAGGAAATAACTGAAAATTGATAATCCTAAAAAGGATAACTAGAGGAAAACTTTCCATAAATGCAGAAATTCAAAGCATTTCTGGAGACAATGAATGTGAAATAAAACACAGATAAAATTCATGGAGAAACACTGTGGTAGGTGGAAAGCAAATGAGGCAAATGTAGTACAGGAAGCCATAACCATGAGTTCTCAGGAGTTTAGGGAGCAGGGAAGTTCTACTTAACAAGTCTAAACATTGAATTGCTATGCCTGCAGATATTGGAAAATAAAGTAGCTCTGTATACTGTTACTCAAAGTTATATCAACTATAAATCTTTCACAGAAAATACACATACAATATAGAAAATGACTTTTTCTCTTCTCAAGAAAATTGAAAAGAAATGTGTTGAGACTATGAAACAATAATAAAATAGATTTAATTATATTGTGGTAATAATTCAAATGAACACTGGAAGTGCTACCTAACAGAATCAATAGAGAAATAATCATGATAATGGAACACATCTACTCAATCAAAAACAATATACAAAATGAGCAACATGTAGAATTCAGAAGAAATGAATAGGATGGTGAATAGATTGAGAGGAAACATCACAGGCATGGTGTACAGAGCATAGTGGCTTAATATCCAAGCCATTTAGTCATGGAATTAGAAGATACATCCAATAGGAGAGAAATATATATGAATTACTAAAATTGCTTCATAAAAATTTAAGCAAAATAACAAGAAATCATAGGAGCTTGTACTTATTACATAGTACATAGAAGCAACAAAGATAAACTATTACCTAAGTAAATCCTTTTAGGTTTATAGAGAAAAAGGAAAGAATCATCTAAACTTCACAGGAGTTCATTGGATTCAAAATCCATGTTGTCTCAGATTTATTAACTATGTCAACCTAAGACAGAATAGTGTATATCCTTAAAAAACAAAACATATGATCAGAAAATATTTTCTAGGCCAAATTGATATTTACTGTATGTGGTTGTAAAATAAGGTCATCTTTAAACATGCAAACAAGGAAACAATAAAATTCTAACATAATTTTTGCTGATAGTAATGAAAAGTATGATAGAGTGGTGACTAATAAATATTAATAAATATAACAAATAAATATAGAAATGATGCATACATAAAAATAAATGCATTAAAAGTGTTCTTAATTGAAAATATTACAATATAAATCCTTACAAAAAGTTTTTCATCTTAAGAATAATTAATAATACACATGAAGTGGCATTGTAAATGTGCTTAAAACATCAAGAATAAATTCAAACATAAGGAAGAGAATTTATACTTTATGGTTCACTGCAAATATGTGGAATATTGATGAACTGATAGAGAAGAAAATACAATGAGGAAAACCACTGATACTAAATAATAAAGAGCATGTCAAGATTTGGGATTAAAAAAAAAAGAGAGATGTCAAAAAGAGTAAAGTATTTTACTAACTATAAAAAGAAGTATACAGGCCAGACACCGAGGCTCATGCCTGTAATCCCAGCACTTTGGGAGGCCAAGGCGGGTGGATCATGAAGTCAGGAGATTGAGACCAGCCTGACCAACATGGTAACACCTATCTCTACTAAAAATACAAAAATTCTCTGAGTGTGGTGGCGAGCACCTGTAATCCCATCTACTCGGGAGGCTGAGGCAGGAGAATTGCACCCAGGCAGTGGAGGTTGTAGTGAGCCAAGATTGCACCACTGCACTCCAGCATGGGCAACATAGCGAGATGTGGTCTCAAGCAAAAAAAAAAAAAAAAAAAAAAAAAAAAAAAAAAGGAAGGGTAGAAGTATGTATTCTGTCTTAAGTTTAAATCAGGGGTCTGTACCATTTTTCTGTAAAACATCAAGTTGTAAATATTTTGAGCTTTGTGAGTTACATGATATCTCTCCCAACTACTCAGCTCTGCTATTACAGAACCAGAACAACCATAGATAATATGTAAAACAAATGAGTGTGACTGTGTTCCAACACGGTTTTATTTATGAACACTAAATTTGAATTTTATATAATTTTACATGGTATAAAATACGATTTTTTTGATTTTTTTGTTTTTTTTTTTTTTGAGACGGAGTTTCGCTCTTGTTACCCAGGCTGGAGTGCAATGGCGCGATCTCAGCTCACCACAACTTCCGCCTCCTGGGTTCAGGCAATTCTCCTGCCTCAGCCTCCTGAATAGCTGGAATTACAGGCACACACCATCATGCCCAGCTAATTTTTTTTTTGTATTTTTAATAGAGACGAGGTTTCACCATGTTGGCCAGGATGGTCTTGATCTCTTGACCTCGTGATCCACCTACCTCGGCCACCCAAAGTGCTGGGATTACAGGTGTGAGCCACTGCACCCAGCTCTTTTGATTTTTTTTAACCCTATAAAAATGTAAAAATATTTTTAGTTTGTGGTCTGTACCAAAAAAAAAAAAAAAAAAAAAAGAAAGAAAGAAAGAAAGAAAAAAAAAAAAAAAAAAAAACCACCAGGCTGTGGGGAGGAACATAATTTGCCAAACCTGGGTTTTGCTCAATAACTTGATTAGATTACATATAATATTAATTAAGTACTGTAGGCTAATCGAAGAACTATTATACATAAAACTATTAGCTCTGAAAGCATACTAAATATATGTATGTTATGAGACTGGTAGTCGGTAAATAAATATCTAAAAATTATGCTTTAAAGTCCTATCTGCTTGATTAGATAGCATCTTTTCTTCCTGGAAGTTGTTCTCCACATACATTTCTCACAATTTTCATTGATGTTTAATTGTGTAATCTAATGATCCTTAAATATCCTCCATGCTCTGAATTTTGGTTGGTTTTAGGTAAGGTCACTGAAGACTATGGGATAGAGTACAGGAGATACCACTCCCAGCTCTATAGAATAACTCTTCTACTTTCTCCTAGTTGAATTAGCTCATTTCTCCATTGAACTATCTTAAATTTCTGTATTTAATTTCAAAGTCTATGTTGTTGCTAACTTGCTCCAAATTCTTGAACTCCTTTTGACTCCTAGTACTCGGTTTTCTCAGAACAGAAATGAGGAACACTTTTTTAGCTCAATTGCTTCAGGAACTGGCCACTCAAAAAGCACTTTGGGTCCATAATGACAAAACTACAGAGGACAATTTGGTGATGTAAATGGAAAACCCAAATATATCATAAAATCTTTCTACCATCATTAAATTTCTAGAATTCATCTTCAGTTAACCATTCTGAATAGAGCACTTATTTATTTTGATGAATACTGAAAATAACACTTTTTAACAAATATTTAAAATTTTAAGCTACAAAATTTCCCAGCAATAAATATAGTTAAAATATAGTACACATAGTAGAATGTATTTATAGATATTTAAAATGATGGCATAATCAGCAAAGATTAAATGAATGAAAGTAAAAACAAATTCTGACACCCAAAAGGCACCATTCTTAAAAATTTATACACGGCCAGGAGCAGTGGCTCACACCTATAATCTTGGCACTTTGGGAGGCCAAGGCAGGCAGATATATCTGAGGTCAGAAGTTTGAGACCAGTCTGGTCAATATGGCGAAACCCCATCTCTACTAAAACTACAAAAATTAGCCAGGTATGGTGGTACATGCCTGTAATCCCTGTAATCCCAGCTACTGGGGAGGCTGAGGCAGGAGCATTGATTGAACCTGGGAAGTGGAGGTTGCAGTTCCAGCCTGGGCAACAAGAACAAAACTCAGTTAAAAAAAAAAAAAAAAAAAAGAGAAAGAAAGAAAAAGAAAAAAGAATTCTACATGTTCAATATGCCAGAACTTCATGAAACAGACTCTTGCTATAATATGTCAGCTGATGCGGGGCATACATAAAAGGAAAATCTAAGCAATACATTTTGTTAGATAAAGAAAACCTGATTATATAAAGAAAAAACTCAAAAATAAAATGGTAACTAACTAATCAAAACTTTTAACAGAAAAATCATAAAAACAAAACAAAACAAAAGAGAAGTATAAAGATATCCCAAGATCGGATAGAGTATATATCAGGAACATACAAATAGATCAATATCAGAAAAGTTGACAATATAGATATATTCACCTTGTGGGTGTATAGTTTTTCCTCTCATTTGTTGAGATACTCTTACTAAATTAAAAAAACAAACAAAAAAAAACCACATTTTGATAAAATTTAATACCCATGCATGATAAAATGAACAAGTAAGCAAAGAAACAAATGCAAGCAATCTCTTAGTAAAACAAGCACTGAAAAATCTATGCATTTTCTTGATGTGGCAAAAACTATGCACCAAAAACTTATAGTAACCATCATCCAAAATGGTGAAAACTTAGAAACCTAAGAGTAAGTTTATTTACGAAGTGTTCATCATCAACACTACTCAACAGTGCTCTGGAGAGCTTAGCAAGTACCTGTGGATGTGCATTAAAATTTTAATAAACATACTTATTTTCTTGAACAACAAGAAGAAAAATATGTTTTGGGATTGTAAGAGTATCTGCCACAGAAAAGGAAAGTCTAACAAATATTAAATTTCATGGTGCAGTTAAAATTTTAAAACTACATGCAATTTGTGCAGTAACTACACTAGTAATTGGAAAATAAACAGAACAGAACAGCAAGCCAAGAAACTGAAATATGCAGACATAAATACTTGCTATATAATTATGTTAGCATCCCAAATCAATACATTAAAAATGGCAAGTTCAGTAAAATATAATAATTTCAACTGCAGGTATGTTGGTAGGAAAATAGAATTTGCATGCATTACTAACAATGTTGTAAATGGATTACTTCTCTATGGAGGATAAAAACTGATTGGAATAAAAGGAATAATACATTCATAATTGCAGGAAATAAGACTTGTCCATTAATCCTAAAAAGCCTCACTTCATTCCAGACAAAATGAAGATATACTCATTTATAAAAATCTCACAAGGTATCTGACAATTAAAATAACTTTATCCAGGAACTTTTAGTCTACTTGTCTTATTCAATCCTTCTGAAAGGTTGCTTTCACAAGTTTATTATACTTTGTATCACATGTTCCATTTACCTGTGTTAAGAATTATTGAAAGAAAAACAAAAGAACACCAATCCAGTCAACAGGGTAATGGAATGCTGATGTTTTGTTCAGTAGATTTGCTTTGTAGTAGATGATGACAAGCTGAACCAATCAGGTCTATTCTGTCATTTATAATGAAAATGTCTGTCAAGGAAGTCAGAATAATGGAAACAATTAGAAATAGCAGCTGAATTCCGCACATGAAGAAGACCTAAAGTAAGGTTCAATGAAGGACTGAGAGGGAGAAACCCAAAATCATAGTTGGGTCCTTTCAGAGAGGCTATATTCTTAAAGGTATTCCATGTCTAAGTAGCCTGGGTTCGTAACTATTAAGAATATAAAATTAAACTTTTCTGAGTTTTGAACATGAAATTTAAAATGAGAAAAATAAAATAAATTTTAAGCAAAATTTAGAAAATTATCTCATTCCCACTCTCTCAAGACTGCTATAAAAAATATCACCAACTAAATAGTTTAAGCACTTCTAGAGGGTGGGAAGTTCACAATCAAGGCACCCATGTATCTGGTGTCTGGTGAAGGCCCAACTTCCATCTTGTTGACAGTCACTTTCTTCTATCCTATCATGGGAGGGAGAGAGAAACAGAGAGACAGAGAGAAAGAGAGAGAATCTAATTACCTCTCAAAGGCCCCATATCTAAATATTATTAAAATTCAACATATAAATTTTGAGGTGACACAAACATTTAGTTCATAGCACTATCAAGAACATTTCATAAACATTCATGCAGAAATCTCAATCTCCATAAAGGCAATAATTTGAAATAAGGGCAATGCTTCTTAGTGTGTTTCTATGCGATATAATAGAGAAGATTGATAATTTCCTTAGAATATGGTGCATAAGGTAACTCTATGAGAAGCTCTATTTAGAGTAAAAAAGTATATTTTATATAAAGTGTGGTGAGACCACAAATACAATTTCACTAAAAAAGTTCTCACTGAGGTGAATACAGAATTTCTGCATCTCGCACATCTCTGACATGTTTCAGGACATATATTGAAGACTACCAATGACAACCAAACAAGCAAATAGTATATATTTTTTAGACTTTTTTGACATAAACGACATACTAAGTCTTAGAGATGGAGGAGTAGAAATACATAGATTTAATGTTATTTTTCTGTGTCAAACTCTGTGTCTCCCCAATAACCATTTATTCTTCCAATTTCCCTGGAAGCATTACAACAAAATGTCAAATCCGCAGTTTCAGTGCACCACACAAAACGGTGGCACAATCATCAAGTGACCTTTTCTAATGCTCAATTTTTCCAACAGAAAATATCTATTTTTAACCATATTTACTCCTTTATCCTCAATTCTCATCCATTTGAATAAACTAGTGTTCTACTTTTATATGACCTTAAACCTAACTAATTTAGGATTCAGTTTCCTCAGTCTAACCTTTCTTACCTGCAAATATAACAGAACATCTCTTGGATAATTTTCATAATGATATCCTGTGATTTTTATGAGTGTTGCTGTGTGAACAGACTCAAACCTAGCATGGTCATTCTGAGTCACTAAAATATTTTGGAACTTACCATTATAGCAATACTTAAATATTAAATGTGATTCTTTACTAAGTTGCTTAACATTGTGCATTTTTTAAAACTAATTTTTGGTTTAAAACAATGACCATTTTTATATATGTGAAAATAGAATAAATTACTTATACAATAATTTAGACAAGATTGCCTGACCCTGAAAATATATATGGTGCTCTCTGAAATGTATCTATTTTCCTTTTATACAATGTGCACCTTTTTTTCTGTTCTAATAGAACAAAGAGAAAGAAGTTTGTAGAAATATGTTATCCAACAGGAAAATTTGTCTTTTGAATTGTGTTTACCTTAGCTGAAGACTGAATGAGCATTTTTTTTTCAATAGATACATATGATGACTTGACTTATATTCACAGTTACTAAAAAAGCCATGCCAATGTAGTTAAGCTTATTTTAAATTTGTACTTAGTTTTTGTAACTCCTGAAGAATATGGTCCTACAGAGAAGTCTTTTCAGAACCCTTCTCCAGTCTCAATTTATCTGATGCTTTTTTTGTGTTTGATTAATTGCAGCCTAAAATATGTGTACACTGTATTTACCAAACTGTGTATTAAATATGGAGTTATTGTTTTTTCATTGTTCTATCAGTATCACTTAACATAGTGCACATAACACACTATATTCATCATAACATTTGTTTTATTAATCAATACAAAATATATCTGCCTTTACCTGTGAATATGTTGATAAAGAGAGGACGATCATACATAATTCTAGAAATTTTGTTGCTAGGTACTGAATAATCTAATTTACATAAAAGGTTGCCATATATATGTTTAAAGAAGAAAGTACATCGGTTATGAAGAAACCTTTTTATTCAAGTGTCTGTCTTAAATAAAGTACCAAAGTTATAAAGTTTTATTTAAAAAAAATTATATTAGGAATCGGTCTACCAGATTTCAATAAGTATCAGTAAAACAATTTTATACACATAGAATAATCAAAACTAAGTGTTATTGCCAAATGAATAAAAATACAAATCATAGGCGCAGACTAGAGAATCCAAAATAGTTCTGTGAAATGGGATCATAATGTGCCTATGATTTGCCTAAAAATAGTCTCATGAAATGGGACTATAATTTTTAACCAAAGTGCAAAAGGAAATCCAGGGAAAAAGAATCACCTTTTCAACAAATTGTCCTCGAACAAACAATTGGATAGCTATAGGCAAAACAATAAACTTCATGCCTTAAAAAATAACTAAAAATGGAACATGGATGTAAATGTACAAACATAAAACTGTAAAACTTTTAGTTTATAACACAGGAAAAAATATTTGGTTCTCAGGTCTTGGTGAAGTATTCTTACACATGTCACCAAAAACATAATTCATAAAAAAAAATTAGTAAGTTTTACTTCACCAATCTTAGAAACATTTCTTTTGCAACACACTCTATTAAAAGAATCAAAGACAGTCTAAAGCCTGGAAAAAATATTTGCTAATCACATATCTTTTGAATTACTAGTATATGATAATTCCAGATTATGAAAAGAACTCTCAAAATAAACAACCCAGTTGGAAAATGGGCAAAAGACATAAAGAGATATTTCACGGAAGAGGATATATAGATGTCAAGGAAACAGATGAAAATTTTCTCAATATTACAAGTCATTAGGGAAATGAAAATTAGGAATACAATGACATATCACTACACACCAATTAGAACTACTAAACAAACAAACAAACAAAAAAATGATATGTGGAGCAAAGATAAACCTTGTAAACTGCTGATGGGAATGTAAATTAATATAGCCATTATGGAAAACAGAATAGAGGCTCCCACAAAACTAAAAATAGAATTACCATACAATCTAGCAATTTCACTGCTGGCTATTTACCCGAAAGATTTGAAATCAGTACATCAAGGAGATACCTGCACTCCCATGTTCATTGTAGCAGTATTTATTATAGGCAAGTTATGGAATCAATCTTAGCCTCCATCAATGAATAAATGGATAAAGAATGGGTAATATGCATGTACAATGGAATACTATTCAGCATTTTTTTAAAAAATCTCTTGTTTGCAACAATACGGATGAAATTTGAGAACATTATGCTAAGGGAAATAAGTCAAACACAGAAAGATAAATATCTCTTGTTCTCTCTTACATATGTAATTTAAAACAATCTAACTCATCAAAGCAGAGAATTGTTATTCCCAGAGGCTGGGGTGGAGAATAAGGAAATAATAGTCAAAGGGTACAAAATCTTAGTGAGATAAGAATAAATTTGCTTTTTTGTTCCAATATACTACCCATGGTCAATATAGCTAATAATGGAATATTGTGCAGTTCCAAATCACTAACTAAATAAATTTTAAATGTACTCATCACAAAGAAATTAAATATTTCAGGTGATGGAGATGTTAATGAGCTTTATTTAATTACCACACACTGTATTCAAAAATTATCACTTTATATCCCATAAATATATACATCTATAATTTGTCAGTCTATAATAAAAATACAAACTTCAAAATTTCAAAAACAAATTCTGACAAGAATACAGATAAATTGGATCACTCACATACTGTTGATGGAATGTAAATGGATTTGCCACTCTAGAAAATAGGATGACATTTCATAAAAAACTAAAGGTATGCTTACCATGTGATCCAGCAGTTACACTCCTAGACAGAGAAATGAGAACTCATGTTTACACAAGAATCTGTGCATGATCAAATATATATATATATAATCAGATCGAACAGGCAACCTTCAGAATGGGAGAAAATTTTTGCAGTCTACCCATCTGACAAAGGACTAATATCCAGAATCTACAATGAACTTAAACAAATTTACAGGAAAAAACAACCCGATCAAAAAGTTGGCAAAGGATATGAACACACACTTCCCAAAGAAGACATTTATGCAGCCAACAAACATATGAAAAAATGCCTCATCATCATTAGTCATTAGAGAAATGCAAATCAAAACCATATTGAGATACCATCTCAGGCCAGTTAGAATGGTGACCATTAAAAAGTCAGGAGACAACAGATGCTGGAGAAGATATGCAGAAATAGGAATGCTTTTACACTGTTGGTGGGAGTATAAAATGGTTCAGCCACTGTGGAAAACAGTGTAGTGATTCCTCCATGATCTAGAACTGGAAATAGTATTTGATCTGGCAATCCCATTACTGGGTATCCCCAAAGAATTATAAATCATCTGTTATGAAAACACATGCACATGTATGTTTATTGCAGCACTATTCACAATAGCAAAGACTTGGAACCAACAACCCAAATGCCCATGCATGATAGACTGAATAAAGAAAACGTGGCATATATATGCCATGAAATATGAAGCAACCATAAAAAAGGATCAGTTCATGTCCTTTGTAGGGACATGCATGAAGCTGGAAATCATCATTCTCAGCAAACTAACACAAGAACAGAAAACCAAACACTGCATGTTCTCATTCACAAGTGAGTATTGAACAATGAGAACACAAGGACTAAGGGAGGGAAACATCACACACCGGGGACAGTCTGAGGATGGGGGGATAGGGGATGGATAGCATTAGAAGAAATATCTAATGTAGATAGTGGGGTGATGGATGCAGCCAACCAACTTGACATGTGTATACCTATGTAACAAACCTACATGTTCTGCACATGTACCCCAGAATTCAAAGTACAATTAAAAAAAACAAAAAACAAAAAACTGTGCTTAATTTTTCATAGCAATTTTATAAATATAAAATACAAATTAGAAACAAATGTTTAAAATATGATAATATCTATTTGTAATTATAAATGTTGATTTTATTTTTAAGATAAATTACTTAGTACAATTATTTTCTCTAAAGTAATTGTGAAATTTTGGTTCCTTATTAGATAAATTATTCTAAGGCTTATCTTCTCATTGTAAGCCATCTTTCATTTAAAACAAGCATCTTTTACTTGCTGTTCTGCAACTACAGGCAAACTTCAGAGATACTGTGGTTTCAGATCCATATCACCACAATAGATTGAATATTACAATAAATCAAGTGACACAAATATTTTGGCTTCCCAGTGCATACAAAAATTATGTTTTAGATTATACTCTGTCTAGTCTATTATGTGTGCAATAGTATTATATCTAAAAAAACAAGGTACAGACATGAATGAAAAGATGCTTTTTTTTTTTGCTAAACTATGCTAATGATCATCCAGGTCTTCTCAAGTTGTAATATTTTTGTAGTTAAGAGTCCTGCCTATATGTTGATAGCTGTTGACTAGTGAGGTTGCTGAAAGTTGGGGTGGCTACAGCAATTTCTTAATAGAAAACAATAATGATGTCTGCTACATTCATTAACTCTTCATTTCACAAAATATTTCTTTGTGGCATACAGTGTTATCTGAGAATTTTACTCAAAATAGAAATCATTTAAAAATTGAAGACAATTCTCTCAAATTCAGCTGCTGCTCCTTGAGCTGAATTATGAACTATTCTGTATTTTTTTTTGTCATTTCAACAATGTCCACGGTATCTTTACCACAGGTAGATTCCATCTCATCACCTTCTTTGCTCACCCATAACAAGCAACTCATTACCACTTTCTTTGCTCATCCATAATAAGCAACTCATCAATCACTCAAGGTTTATCATAACTGATGTCTTCAGGCTCCCAATACCTAACTCTAGTTTACTTTCTATTTCCACCACATCAAAAATTACTTCCTCTGCTGAAGTCTTGAACCCCTCAAAGTCATCTATGATGGGCAGAATCAACTTCTTCCAAATTCCTGTTAATGTACCTATTTTGATCTCCTTCCATCACTAATATCACTAATATTCTCAAGGCATCTAGAAGGGGGAATACTCTCCAGAAGATTTTCAGTAAGTGTTGTCCAAAATCATCATAGAAATCACTGTCTCTTGGGGCATATGCTCCAGAAGATTTTCAATACATTGTATCCAAATCATCATAGAAATCACTATCTACGGCAGTTATAGCTTTTAGAAATGTATTTGTTAAATACAGACTCAAAAATAGAGATTTCTTCTTGATCCAGAGGCTGAAGAATAGATGTTGCATTAAGCATGAAAAAAAAATAATCTTTTTTTTACATCTTTACCAGAGATCTTGGGAGGCCAGGTACATTGTCAATAAGCAGTCATATTTTGAAATAAATCTTTGTTTCTGAGCAGTAGGTCTCAACAAGAGGCTGAAAATATTCAGTAAACCATGCTGTAAACAGATGTGCTACCATCCAGTCTTTGTTATTTCATTTATAGAGCTCAGGTATAGTACAGTTAGCATAATTCATATATGCCTTAGGATTTTTAGAATGGTAAATGTGCACTGACTTCAGTTTAAAAGAACCAGCCACATTAACTCCTAACAAGAGGGTCAGCCTGTGCTTTGAAGCTCTGAGGCCAGGCATTGACTTTTTCTCTCTACCTATGAAAGTCCTAAATGGCATCTTTCCTCAATAGAAGACAGTTTTGTCTACATTGAAAATCTATTATTTAACGTAGCCACTTTCATCAGTTATCTTCAATCTTGCAGATAATCTGAAACAGCTTCTAAAGCAGCACTTTCTGCTTCATCTTGCACTTTTATGTTCTGGGAATTGCTTCTTCCCTTAAGCCTTATGAACCAAACTCTACTACCTTCAAACTTTTCTCTGCAGCTGCCTTACCTTTTTTCACTTTCTTTCTTTCTTTTTTTTTTTTTTTTTTGAGACGGAGTTTCGCTCTTCTTACCCAGGATGGAGTGCAATGGCGCAATCTCGGCTCACCGCAACCTCCGCCTCCTGGGTTCAGGCAATTCTCCTGCCTCAGCCTCCTGAGTAGCTGGGATTACGGGCACTTTCATAGAATTAAAGAGAGTTAAGGATTTTCTCTGGATTGAGCTCATAGAATTAAAGAGAGTTAAGGACTTTCTCTGGATTAAGCTTTGGCTTAAGAGATGTTATGTCTGGTTTGATCTTCTATACAGACCACTCAAACACTCTCCATCTATAGAAACAAGGCTGTTTTGCTTCCTTGTCATTTGTATGTTCACTAGAGTAGCACTTTTAATTTCCTTCAAGAACTTTAGTCTTGCATTCACAACTTGGCTAACTAGCATAACAGGCCTAGATTTTAACTAATCTCAGCCTTCCTTACTAAGCTTCATTACTTTTAACTCTTCATTTAAAGTGAGACATGCAACTCTTCAATTTACTTGAACACTGAGATGCTATTGTATGATTATTAATTGGCCTAACTTCAATATTGTTGTGCCTCAGGAAATAGGGAGGCCCAAGGAGAGAGACAGAGAGATGAGGGGATGGCCAGTTGGGAGAGCAACCAGAACATATGGATTACATTTACTCTCTTACATAGGTGTGGCATATGGCACCCCAAAACAATTATCAACAAATATCACTGATTACAGATCACCCCATCAGACATAGTAATAATAATAATATTTGAAATATTGTGAGAATTACCAAAATGTGACACAGAGACATGAAGTAGCACATGATATTGACAAAATAGTGTCAATAGACATGCTCAATGAAGAATTGGCAGAAATCTCTAATTTGTAAAAACAAAACTGCAAAGCACAGTAAAGCAAAGCACAATAAGATGAGGCATATCTGCATCAATAGATTCAAGTACAATTAATTAGCCTTAGCTACATTAGAAGCAATTTAATTTCTTTTTATTAGCAAGGTACTAAAAACATTGTAGTAAACTAAATCATTTAACAATTACAGTTGTGTTTTCCCACATCAATATACAATAGATAAAACTCAAAAGGAACTTCAAAAGAAATCTAAGTATTTCACTTGATGTGCATACCAGATTTCAGTTCATGTGCAGTTCCCTCGCTGCTGTAATTCCTCTCCTTTACCTCCTACTCCTACTTAGAAAAGTGTCTCTAGTTGAAAAACAGTAAAGCAATCCAAAATATATTCTAGGTGAAAATACGTATTAAATATACTCAAACTTATAAAATTACTGGAGGTACTTTGTAAAACTGACTGAAATACAAAAAGGGATCACGATTGATATCTGAGACCCATTAGCTAATGTATCCAAAAAATGTTGTGGAAACCTATGAGCCAGTCTTCAAGCAGCTGTTTATCATTGATGATGTCAGTCTCTAATCTTAATATACATTATTATATCTATATAATTTGAGTTTTAAAGAAACTCAGTAATACTAATCTTTTTGGTGCACTGAAATTTCACACCTTACTGCTTGTTGCCTGTTAAGCATAAAGAAATAAATATAAAGTGATTCCTTCTCAGTAGACTAATCTTTATAATCACCTCATCAGGATTATAGGTGCCATATGGCAAAATTTTGAACCAGACCTTTAGTAACATGGTTTCCCCACCAACACTATTTTCATTTAATGCATCAAGCTACATAATTATAATTAAAGTCACTTTGACCAGATTGAATATTTACCATATATAATTTCCTTACATAACGATTGAGAGACGTTGACTGTACACTAAGATGTGAATACTCTTACTCTTTCCAACAAATATTATTTTATGTGAAGAAAATAACCACATAATTAATAGATATAAAACTTCATTGCAATACAATAGTAGTTAGTTTATTTAATCCTCATCAGAGGATTAAGTTAAATCCTCTGATGAGGATTAAATAAACTAACTACTATTGTATTGCAATGAAGTTTTATATCTATATAAATGAGGAAGAGGAAGTGTATATAAGAGGGTGAGGTGGTGTGAGGGTATAAGGGGAAAAAAGAGGGAAGGGGGAGAGTGTAGTAGTTTCAATATGGAATTTTTTATGCCATGCTTTGATAGTTTCTGGTTTTATTTTTTTTTTTTCATTCTGTCTAATGATACATAAAGTACTCAAAAATGCGGCCATATTAAAACAAACAATTACAAAAGCAACTTACCAAACTAATGCACTCCTAATATTCTTTTCTTCTGCAATGCATGCTGTTACCTGGAGGAAAAAAAAAAAAAAGTTTGTCAAAGAGGACAAAGAAAATATAATTAATACACCGAATCAGGGCAGCCCTGAATAGCATCCTACAAGGCAAGTGCAGGAGAGGTTTTTTAATAGAGGATTTCTATAAAAAGTTGGTTTTGGAGATAGTTCATTGGCTAGGGAGAAATGCTGACTCACAAGCCACAAGCAGGCTCTAATTGATTAAATAGGGTACTCAGCTGAGAGATTTTGAAGGCTGGTGGACACTGACTTCAGTTGTTTTTCCGAGTCTGCTGAAACATTTTGTGGTTTGATCTTTAGCAGATAAGTACCATCCTCTCATCATTTCCAGATTCTATTTTAAAAAGCCTTAGCTTTAGTTATTTTATTTTCTTTTACAATGCAATTCACAATAAATAATTAGGTTTTAAAAAGTTTTCCCACATAGAGCGCTACCTCATTTTTAATAAGCAAATTTGGGGGCATACAAATATATATTTAGTAAATCCACAACTGATGAATGTTTAGGTTTTTTCATAGTTTTCCTTTAAATGCAATTAATGCTGCAATAACTATCTCAAGATATATCTTTAATACATTAAGTTTGCAAAAATGGCCTGGCATGGTGGCTCATGCCTGTAATCCCAGCACTTTGGGAGGCCAAGGTGGGCAGATCACGATGTCAGGAGATGGACACCATCCAGGCTAATGGGGTGAAAATCCCTCTCTACTAAAAATACAAAAAAAAAAAAAAAAAAAAAAATTAACCAGCTGTGGTGGCATGTACCTGTAGTCCTAGCTACTTGGGAGGCTGAGGCAGGAGAATGCTTGAACCCAGGAAGTGGAGGTTTCAGTGAGCCGAGATTGTGCCACTGCACTCCAGCCTGGACAACACAGTGAGACTCTGTCTCAAAAAGAAAAAAAAAAAAGTTTGAAAAAAAAAATCTTTTTTTCAAAGAAATAATTGATAGGTCTACCTGCATATGTACTTGCACTACTACATTAATAATCATTAATAAATTCTTCCTGATTATCCTTAATTTATACTGAATAAGGCATAATTTCTTCACTCCTCTGAACATTAAATGTTACCATTGTATAATATCTGCTACTTTTACATAAAAATATCTCATTGGTTTTATTTTTATTTGCATTTTGTTAATTTGTTGAAGGTTGTAAACCACTATTGTTCTTGCTGGCAATGTCAGCATATATTGGTATCACCTGTCTTTTTGTATACTCAAAACATATACTCAAAGAAACTCAAATTATTTTGCATTAATATTTTAAAATCACATCTTAGAGAGTGTTTTGTATATCATAGGACATTTTTAAAGTACATATCTTGAATTGCAAATATTTTTTTCTCACGTTGATATGTCATTTTATTTTTTCGTTAAGTTTACACTGGTTTTCTAGATGTTTGTTTTAAACATTTCTTCCATCAAATATAGTTATACTTTTCCCTTATTTTTTATTATTATTATTTTAAGCGGGGGCTATGGACTCAATTTGGTTTCTCTAAATTCATGTTTTGAAGACCCAATCTCCAATGTGAATGTACCTGGAGAAAGGGTCAGTATGAAAATACAGTTCCTCAGTATTCATAGGGGGTTGGTTCCAGGACCCCTGCAGATACCAAATTCTCAGATGCTCAAGACCTTTACACAAAATGATGCAATATTTGCCTATAATCTAAACACATCATCCTGAATACTATAATTGGTTTCCTGTATACTTTAATTGATTTCTAGATTACCTATAGTACTTATGTAAATAGTTTACTACCTAATGTAAATAGTTTTTCACTACATTTTAATGTTATTTTTAGTTTTTGTATTGTTATTTTTATTGTTTTTGTCTTAACTTTAGATCCTCAGTTGATTGAATCTATTAATGTGGAACCAGGGGATACGAAGTGCTGACAGTAATTAAGTTTAAATAAGGTGAGAGTAAGGTTTGTGTTCTTATAAGAAGAGACACAGATAGCAGCTCTCTCTTTCTGCTGTCTGAAGACAGCAAGAAGACAGCCACCTACGAGCCATGAAAAGTCTTTGACAGAAACTGGATCACTGGCACCTTAATCGTTGACTTTCCAGTCTTTTTAAAAACTGTAATAAAATAATTTCTGCTGTTTAAGCCACCCAGTGTTTGGTATTTTTTTGTGACAACCGAAGTTGACCGTAGGATTAAAAGGGATTTTCCAATAAACTTTTCATAAAATAATATCAAATCCTTTCTTAAATTTAATTTTAAATATTTTTATAGAAATCTTAATTTTAAATTTTTATTTTGGTGTAAATGAGATAGGGAGATTTATTTACATGTGTACCTATGTTGAAAATCAATAACCTATTTTTTCTCCCAAGTTTATAATTGTTTCTATATTTTATCTTACATAACATTATTTTCTTTGTTTAGAATAAAATTATATAAGGTTTCAAAAGCTTTGAATTAGATTTTTTTGTGTGTGTTTTTTGGGGACTGGGTCTTGCTGTGTTGCTCAAGCTTTAGTGCAATGGTGAGATCACAGCTCATTCCAACCTCAACCTCCTAGGCTCAAGCTATCCTTTCACCTCAGCCTCCCAAGTACCTGGGACTATAGGTGTGCTGCCACCACGCCTGACTAATTTTTAAATTATTTGTAGGGATGATTATCCCTATGTTGCTCAGGCTGGTCTCAAAATCCTGGACTCAAGCTATCTGCCCACCTCTGTTTCCCAAAGTGCTGTTATAACAGATGTAAACCACTTTGCCTGGCTAGATTAATTTTTTTTTAAATCAATAATAGCATTGAACATTTTCACTTCTTAAAAATGTTGTCTATGATGAAGTACTTTGCTCAAAGTAAGTTATGCTTTTATGGTCTTATTCTATATTACCTAATATTAATAAGTAAGATCTTCCATGTGGAGAGTATTCACAAAAAAACAAGTGAAGATTTCCTCTCTCTCCATCATGCTCTTAAAAAAAATTGAGTTGCTCCTTCCTAAAAGAAATATTTACCCATTAAAAGTTTTTGGTTCAACAAAATAGAGAAGATAAGTTTTTGCTCAATGATTTAATATTTTCCAAGCTTACTATTATACTAAGATGTTGGTAATTTGTATTTATTTAGAAATACATTATTTTTATTAAGTTTTCAACTCATTTTATTTAAAACTTTTTGTGAAGAAATTTGGCAGCCATTCTTACAATTCTACAAATACAATTTGCAGTTATTGCACCATTCTCACACTTTTTTGTGTTTTTCTTTTACCTTTTTTAGTATAGTTTAGCTAGGGTTTTTTAAAATATATAATTGAATTTGTTTTCATTATTTATTTTTTTTTCTCTTTCCTTTTTTTATTTTTTTATAAAGCTGCTTTTGGGAAACCCAAATTTATTTGGGAGTCCACATTTTATTATTACTTTGGTATTTTACAATGTTAGTTTTGAATTCCTTCTTTTCCAAAAAAAATTATTTATGCAAATTTTCCTTTTTCTTCATTTTTAAGTGTTGTTTTATTTTTAATCTTAATAATTAGTTTGCTAATTCTATTTTTTGTAATAAGATTTTAGTTATATAATATTTTGCCTCATATTGCACAAGTGATTTATTAACAACACATTCCCTTTCAAGTACATAGAGATTGTGTGTGTATATATGTGTGTGATATTATAGCATTCAGACCATATAATTATTGCACTGAAATCAGTTAATATCAATTTACAAAATCACTTCATTTGTTTGAGGCCAATAGAAGAAATTACTATTTTTGATACATCACATTCTGTATATTTTCCCATGGTTTTCTGGCAGTTACCCTACAAAACTTGAAGTCATATATTTTGTTTTGTTTTTATAATTTTATATGATATCCATAACATCTTGTGGGGAATACCTGTATCTTTTTTTTTTTGTTTTTGGAAGTCAATTTGTCTGATTTTTATTTTCGTGTTAGAATGTCTCTAGTAGTTTCCTCTATTTTTTTTGGCTAAATAGTCCCAACATATATTTTTTAAAATTTGTCTCTTCTGAAGGGCGTACACTTAGGTTTTGACTTTTTGATTATTCTAACTAAATTTTAAAAATTTTTAATTTTAGGAGTACATGGTAGATGTATATGTGTATGGGGTACATGAGGTGTTTTGATCAATGCATGAAATGTATAATAATCACATCATGTAAAATGGAAGAATCTATCCCCTAAAGCTTTCATACTTTTGTATTAAAAACAATTAAGTTACGCTTTTTTAACTATTTTAAAACATACAATTAAATTATTATTGACTATAGTCATCCTATTGTGCTATCAAGTACTGTTTTACCCATTCTTTCTATTTTTTCTGTATCCATTAATACCCATTAACTATCCCCCACCACCACCCAACCCTCCCATGACCCTTCTCAATCTCTGTCAACAGTCCCTCTACCTTCCATCTTCATGAATTCAATTGTATAAATTCTTTAATTAAATAACTTAAAACAAATAACTGAGATTTTAAAACAAAATATTTTAAAACAAATAACTGAGAACATGATGTTTGTCTTTCTGTGCTGGCTTATTTCACTCAGCATAATGACTTCCAATTCTACTCACATTGCTGCAAATGACAGGATTTTTTTTTAGTATTATTATTATTTATTATTATTATTATACTTTAAGTTCTGGGATACATGTACAGAACGTGCAGGTTTGTTACATAGGTATACATGAGCCATGGCGGTTTGCTGCACCCATCGAACTGTCATCTGCATTAGGTATTTCTTTTAATGCTATCCCTCCCCTAGCCCCGAACTCCCAACAGGCCCCAGTATATGATGTTCCTCTCCCAGTGTCCATATGTTCTGATTGTTCGACTCCCACTTATGAGTCAGAACATGTGGTGTTTGGTTTTCTGTTTCTGTGTTAGTTTCCTGAGAATGATGGTTTCCAGCTTTATCCGTGTACCTGCAAAGGACATGAACTCATCTTTTTTTATGGCTGCATAGTTTTCCATAGTGTATATATGCCATATTTTCTTTATCCAGTCTATCATTGATGGGCATTTGGGTTGGTTCTAAGTCTTTGCTGCTGTGAACAGTGCTGCAATAAACCTACGTGTTCATGTGTCTCTAAAGTAGAATGATTTATAATCCTTTGGGTTTATACCCAGTAATGGATTGCTGGGTCAAATGGTATTTCTGGTTCTAGATCCTTGAGGAATTGCCACACTGTCTTCCACAATGGTTGCACTAATTTAGACTCTTGCATTCCTATTTCTCCACATCCTCTCCAATAGCTGTTGTTTCCTGAATTTTTAATGATCACCATTCTAATTGACATGAGATGGTATCTCATTGTGGTTTTGATTTACATTTCTCTAGTAACCAGTGATGATGATCTTTTTTTCATATGCTTGTTGGCTCCATAAATGTCTTCTTTTGAGAAGTGTCTGTTCATAACCTTCACCCACTTTTTGTTGGGTTATTGTTTTTTCTTTTTTCTTGTAAATTTAAGTTCTTTGTAGATTTTGGATATCAGACTTCTGTCAGATGGATAGATTACACAAATGTTCTCCCATTTTGTAGGTTGCCTCTTCACTCTGATGATAGTTTTTTTTTTTTTGCTGTGCAGAAGCTCTTTAGTTCAATTTGATCCCATTTGTCAATTTTGGCTTTTGTTGCCACTGCTTTTGGTGTTTTGGTCAAGAAGTCTTTGTCCATATCTATGTCCTGAATAGTATTACCTAGGCTTTCTTCTAGAGTTTTTATAGTATTAGCTCTTATGTTTAAGTCTTTAACCATGTTGAGTTAATTTTTGTATAAGGTGTAAGGAAGGGGTCCAGTTTCAATTTTCTACATATGGCTAGCCAGTTTTCCCAATACCATTTATTAAATAGGGAATCATTTCCCCGTTGTTCATTTTGTCAGGTTCATCAAAGATCAGATGGTTGTAGAGGTGTGGTGTTATTTCTGAGGCCTCTGTTCTGTTACATTGGTCTATATCTCTGTTTTGGTATCAGTACCATGCTGTTTTGTTTACTGCAGCTTTGCAGTATAGTTTGCAGTCAGGTAGTGTGATGGCTACAGTTTTCTTCCTTTTGCTTAGGATTGTCTGGGCTATGTGAACTCCTTTGTGGTTTTATATCAAATTTAAAGTTATTTTTTCTAATTCTGTGAAGACAGTCAAAGGTAGCTTGATGGGATTAGCATTGAATTCATAAATTACTTTGGCACTACGGCTGTTTACACGATACTGATTCTTTCAATCCATGAGCATAGAAAGTTTTTTTTAAATTTTTTTTTAATTTTTTTTATTTATTTTTTTTATTTGTTTGAGTCCTCTCTTATTTTCTTGAGCAGTGGTTTGTTGTTTTCCTTGAAGAGGTCCTTCACATCCCTTATATGTTGTATTCCTAGATATTTTGTTCTCTTTGTAGCAATTGTGAGTGGAAGTTCACTCATGATTTGGCTCTCTGTTTGTCTATTACTGGTGTATAGGAATGCTTGTGATTTTTGAACATTAATTGTGTATCCTCAGACTTTTCTTCAGTTGTTTATTAACTTAAGGAGAATCTTGGTTGAGATGATGGGGTTTTCTAAATGCATAATCATGTTATTTGAGAACAGAGACAATTTGACTTCCTCTTTTCCTATTTGAATATGCTTTACGTCTTTCTTGTGCCTGATTGCCCTGGCCAGAAATTCCAATACTATGTTGAATAAGAGTGTTGAGAGAGGGCATAAAAGGGAATGCTTTCAGTTTTTGCCCTTTCAATATTATGTTGGCTATGGGTTTGTCATAAATAGCTCTTATTATTTTGAGATACGTTCCAACAATACCTCATTTATTGAGAGTTTTTTGCAGGAAGTGTGGTTGAATTTTGTTGAAGGCATCTTCTGCATCCATTGAGATAATCATGTGGTTTTTGTCATTGGTTTGTAATGTATTGCATTTATTGATCTGCATATGTTGAACCAGACTTACATCCCAGAGATGAGGCCAACTTGATGGCAGAAGATAAGCTTTTTGATGTGCTGCTGGATTTGGTTTGCCAGTATTTTATTGAGGATTTTCACATCAATTTTGATTATGGACGTTGGCCTGAAATTTTCTTTTTTTGTTGTGTCTCTGCCAGGTTTTGGTATCAGGAGGATGATGGGCTCATAAAATGAGTTAAGGAGGAATCCTTATTTTTCTATAGTTTGGAATAGTTTCAGAAGGAATGGTACCAGTTCCTGTTTGTATCTCCAGTAGAATTCTGCTGTGAATCCATCTGGTCCTGGACTTTTTTTGGTTTGTAGGCTACTAATTACTACCTCGTTTTCAGATCTTGTTATTGGTCTACACAGGGATTCGACTTCTTCCTGGTTTAGACTTGGGAGTGTTTATGTGTCCAGGAATTTATACGCTTCTTCTAGATTTTCTAGATTATTTGTGTAGAGGTGTTTATAATATTCTCTGATGGCACATTGTATTTCTGTGGGATCAGTGGTGATATCCCCTTTATCATTTTTTATTGTGTCTCTTTGATTCTTCTCTCTTTTCTTCTTTATTAGTCTGGTTAGCAGTCTATCTATTTTGTTGATCTTTTCAAAAAACCCGCTCCAGGATGCATTACCTTTTTTCTAAGAGTTTTTTGTGTCTCTATCTCCTTCAGTTCTGCTCTGATATTAGTTATTTATTGCCTTCTGTAGCTTTTGAATTTATTTGATCTTGTTTCTCTAGTTCTTTCAATCATGATGTTAAGGTGTCAATTTTTCCTGCTTTCTCCTGTGGGCATTTAGTACTATAAATTTCCCTCTAAACACTGCTTTAGCTGTGTCCCAGAGATTTTGGTACATTGTGTCTTTGTTCTTATAGGTTTTGAAGAAGAACTTTATTTCTGCCTTCATTTCATGACATACTCAGTAGTCATTCAGAAACAGGTTGTTCAGTTTCCATTTAGCTGTACAGTTTTGACTGAGTTTCTTAATCATGAGTTCTAATTTGATAGCAGTGGGGTATGAGAGACTGTTATAACTTCTGTTCTTTTGCATTTGCTGAGAAATGTTTTACTTCCAATTATGAGTTCGATTTTAGAATAAGTGCTATGTGGTGCTGAGAAGAATGTATATTCTGTTGATTTGGGGTGTAGAGTTTTGTAGATGTCCATTAGCTCTGCTTGGTCTAGAGCAGAGTTCAAGTCCTAAATAAAATTGTTAATTTTCTTTCTCGTTGATCTAATATTGACAGTAGGGTGATAAGTCGCCTACTAGTATTGCGTGGGAGGAATCTAAGTCTTTTTGTAGGTCTCAAAGAACTTAATTTATGAATCTGGGTCCTCCTGTGTTGGGTGCATATATATTTGGGATAGTTTGCTCTTCTTGTTGCATTGATCCTTTTACCATTATGTAATCCCCTTCTTTGTCTTTTTTGATTTTTGTTAATTTAAAGCCTGTTTTGTCAGAGTTTAGGTTTGAAATCCCTATTTTTTTTTTCTTTTTCTTTTGCTTTCCATTTACTTGGTAAATCTTCTTCCATCCCTTCATTTTGAGCTTATGTGTGTCTTTGACTCTTTATCCAATTTGCCAGTCTCTGTCTTTTAATTGTGGCATTTAGCCTCTTTACATTTAAAGTTAATATTGTTATGTGTGAACTTGATCCTGTTATTATGATGCTGGTTGGCTATTTTGCCCATTAGCTGATGCAGTTTCTTCATAGTGTTGAAGGGCTTTACAATTTGGAATGTTTTTGCAGCGGCTGGTACTGGTTGTTCCTTTTCTAATTTAGTGCTTCTTTCAGGAGATCTTTTAAGGCAGGCCTGGTGGTGACAAAATCTCTCAGCATTTTCTTTTAATGTGTGAATCTACCGCAAAGTCCATCAAAATAACTATTCATTTAATATTTTATAGTTTAAAAATAAAAGTATATATTTTATTTTAACATTTTTCTTTCTCATTGGGTATATTTTTTCTACCTTCTTCCCTTTACTATGTCCTCTCTGTGCTATTTTAAAATATCTTCCCAATAATTCCAACCTTCAGGCCATCTGTGGGTCTTCTTTACATTGACTCTTTATTCTCTTGGCCATATGACTTAATTAATAATAGTTATTTGATAAAAGAGCTTGGTGTTGATTGTGGAGAGTAAGTTGTTTTGGGGAATGACTCTATTATATAATGCAGCTGTGTCTGAATTTTGCTGCACTTTTAGTTTGCACTCACAAGTGGTTTCAAAGACTATGAGCATGGGATCAGAAATTTCCTTCCAACGGTGGTTGAAATCTGAGCAACGACAAATCTCTTTGTGGATTTGTTTACCTGCCATATTTTAGGGTCATTGGGAAGTTTGTTTTGCTTTCCAGTTCTGTCTTGGTCTTTCTGCACATTGTGAGACCTCGTTTTCATACCGGATTTTTTTTTTTTTTAAACCTCCATCCTTTAGCTAATGCCTTCAACTTGGTGAAAATTTCAAGAATTCTGAAAGATCTGATTTTTTTTTTTCCTTTATGCAAGCTGGTACATTAGCCTGCCATAATATTATGGATGCTGGAAGACATCAGGAGATTTCTAGGTTGGAGACAAAAGACTTTATTACTCATAAGACAGCAAGTAACATAAGCTTTATGCTTACAGTATCCACTCACCCCTCAAGACCCATGACAATGAGATAGAGGTGAACTTGGCTGGATGCTACACAAACAGTGGGTATGCATCATAACTGAGGAGTACTGAGTTTAGGAAACCCAAATCTTTATAATGGACATCAACCAAACCTTTATGACTTTGCTCCAAAAAAAGAGTTCATCTTTATTACACTGAACAGCATAATAATGGCCCTCTTGTTTAGAGGTAGACAGTTATCTCTGCCTTCCATAGTTTTATGTTATGAAACAGTCTTGAAGAAATAAGAACAAAAAACCATTCCTGTGTCTGCTGACAAGACATACAGCAATGCAGGAGACCCAAGGTTCACTGCCTCTCAACCTCCCAACAAAAACCTGAATTGACTGTAAAAAATATTTCTTAGCTCTTCTGACCTGTCCTCAGGCAGTGTTCCACAGCTTCGTACAGAAGCAAGATCCTGTATACCTCAGAGATGATGTTTTCCTGCTCTCCTGCCTGTCTTCTATTTTGGCAGACCACCTGCCATCTCCATTCACTCAGGGATGGTCCAAGGAAAAAACTGACAGGTAACTGCAGAACTGCTCTTTGATCAGGGTTACTTGGGATTTTTTTTCATCAAGCCAGCCAAAACATAAATTGGTTGGCTTATTTCTCCTTATTCATCTAGTCTTATTTTGCTAGTTTCCTAATATGTAATATATTATATTTTTGTTGAACTTATGCCTGTAGTTGGGTTTTCTTTAGGATGTTTTTGTTGAAGTGTTCATAATCCTATAGATGATTTGACAACCTAAATGAAAGTTACTCAACAGTCTTAGGCAACCGATATTTTCTAGAGACCCATCTATTATAGATGTCACTTCCTTCCATCTTTCTTACAGGGCTCAAAAGAGTTATATGTCTTCTCTGTCTCAAGAAAGAATAATTACTCTCTGAATACTACTCAGAACTTTTTGTTTGTTTGTTTGTTGATTGATTTTTAGCTATTAGTTTCACAGTAGGTATAATTAGTTTTGCATATCTGTCTTGGTCTTAGTGTTAAGTTGAAAGTAAAAGTTCCATACTTTTCTACATCCTAATCAGAAGTAGGCAATACACTTATCTTCTTTGTTCAGCAAATAGGTCAGTGTAATCATTTTTATTTTCTGATCTGTCCTCTCTGTTGTACCATTCAAATAGAAAAAATAAAATAAAATAAAACCCTCTAGCCATTTTATTTTTATTTATTTATTTATTTATTTATTTATTTTAGTGAAACTGGTTTTCAGAAAACCTTCCATTGTGACTTCCTCTTTTACTCATAAAACTGATGAAATTAATCATTTTTACAAATAAAAATTCTTTCCTTTCCTAGCTCTTCTTTAAGAACTATTTACTTTTGAAGTTGTCCCTCCTTTTTCATTAAAGAACATATCAAAATTTATTTCAAAGTAATTTTTTTCTTTAGTTGGATAGTTTTTATACTTGCTCTATTTTATTTTCTATGCTGATAATTTAAATTCATCACACTTTGTATAGAGGTAGTTTTATAAACTGGTTTCATTTCTCTATTTGAATCTAGAAATTACTAATCTGTTTTAGAAAATACAATTTATTATACACTCCATATAACTTTACATATACATGTGTATATGGTGTAAAAAGTTAACAAAATACATAAACTAAATATTACTAATATGGTGTCGTTATACTTGACTGGAACACATCACTTTTTCTCAAATGATTCTGGCCATCGCTAGCCTCATGCCGTTGGCACAGGGAAGTATAAGGTCCCCAAAATGCAAGTGACAATTATTTTGAACAATATTATAATAGACCACATAGGCAAGTAGCAAGGCCTGCTATATTACCTACAATTCATTACCTGAATTAATACAGGTGGCTCCTAATTAATTAAAAGTTTGTCAGATAAAATAGCTCAAATGTTTAGATTCTCTGTTCTGCAGTATGAAAATCAGAGATAAGAATCAAGTGTGTTTTTGGTTTCGTTTTGTTGTTTTATTTTTTACTAAGGCACAAGTTAACATAAGATTAAAATTCTGTGTCAAAACATAGAGGCCAGTACATGTAGTGAACACAACTGGGAAGATGGAAAATAAGTAATTTCAAATTTATAACTCAAAGCAACTGCTTTCACTCATGCTATGTCCAAACCCTTCCCAGAGACTTGACCATTTGTATACTGTCACAGGCAGATTTTATAACGTTGGAGGAAATAAAAAATCTAATTTTTAAAAAAGCCTTTTCTATGTGCCAGTGACAGTTCTAAGCATGGATTAACTTGTTTATCACAATAACCATAATAAGTTGTTTTCCATAAAGGAAGTTTTAAAAAAATATATTCCTAATTTTATTGTGAAGAAAATGAAGCACAGAATATTAAAATGAAAATTTCAGCTAAGATAGTTAGCAAATACCAAGTGAGATGAAGACAATCCAGCAAGAAAAAATTCCAATATAAGGTCAGATTTAGTTAGGTGTTTTATTCCCATTAAGAAGAGAAATGTAGTAAGAATTTGATTCAAAGACATTTAGTTGTGGAGAATTATATTAGCAGAAGCTACTGAACAGCTGTGAGTTTCACCTTTCTTTTATTCCCCTATCTCAACCAGAGAACCCCCATCTCACTTGAAGTCTAATGGAAAGGGTTTTAAGAGAACTATTCTGAGAACTTGGTATGTGTCTCTTGCAGTAGGTTAAAAAAAATTTAGACTGTAGCCTAGCTTCTGGATGAAAAATCTGAAGGCTGAGAGTAACCTAGTGAGTCACTTTTATGGCAAAGAAAAAGAAAACGGTTGTTGACCTGGGAACCAGCTGATTGTACAGGTAAGGTCAAGGACCACTTGAACAGTCAAGGCAATTATTTCACTCTGTGATTTTCTGGGCTCCACTACCTTCCAGAATTCCCATATAGTCTCATCAAATGGAAAAAGAACACCTGCAACATTTGTAAGATTCAATTTTTTCAGCCAACTTCACGGAGTGCAAAGTTGTATTTTATTTAAGAAAATAAAGAAAAAAAAATTAGCTGCAGTCTGTTCATTGAAAGTTAATTCTATAAAAACAGAAATTAGCATTGTAAAATCACGAAATCTATCATCAACAAGTTTGATTTCATATATTTCAATAATTTTTAATGATATGCCATTTAAATCAACAAAGTAAATGTATACTATTCAAATACCAAACTAATTATATTGAGTATAAGAAGCTTTATAAGAAGAATAATAGAAGAAAAGGCAACTCTAAGTTATCTAGAAAGCCTCATTTAAAATGCCAAGATACCACTTACTGTATAAAATGCATTTAAAAATATACTGAGCAGTTAATAGTATTTGTAATGGTGGTTGAAACATATGTGATAAAAACAACACTGTAAAGGAAATGTTTCTAGAAACATATGAATAATCTGAAAGAGATGTCTAATATCCAAATTCGAAGCTGCAAAGAAGGAAATATGTTCAGCTAAACAAATTAATTCTAAATGGTTAGGTTTACATTCTAAGGTGTTAATTGACATATATTATTCTTTCATAAAATTAATAAATGGTTTGCCTGGATCAACCCATCAATTTGGTTTTGGCAGTAGCAATGATCACAATGATAACTAAAATGAGATACCAGGCCACATTTTGTTTGTCGAGCTGAAGAAGATAAATATGGCAATAAAGCATCTTGTTTTCATCATATTTATCCATCCAAGCATTTGGTGTATTAAACATGTTATTGCTCTGTCTGCACAGCACAGCATGAAGTGGATACCTGGCAACTTTTCAAATAACTTGGCCAAGGTGATAAACCAAACCAGATAATTCAGGTTAAAAAAAAAATCATACTTTTGAATTATCAGATCTGGCTGTCTACATCAGGGACTAATTGAAAGCAGAAAAGGACTGCTTGTCAAACACAGTCACTTAAAATTATTACAACTGATTAAACAGATCCTTCATTGCCTAAATTACAAGACAAGTTAAATTTTAATAGCCAAAAGGGGAACCAAAGGCCAGGTCTTTATAATAAAATGGATTGGCTGTTTAAGATCAAACACTAAGTACTCAATCTTATTGTAACCAACTGATTCAAGTGAGTAGTTCTGATATTTAAATCACAAAAATAACCTGAAACCATTACTGTCGGAAGAAGATAAAATCAGATAAAATTATATTGTTATAAACTAAATACTGCAATACTTTCACAATGTATAAACACTTTGTGATTTCACTAGAAAGAATAGTAGATGGCTATTGATTAATGTGCTTAACAGATAATACAGAACTTCCTAGAATCATTTATTAAATTCATTCTGAATTTGTTAAAACTAAATAACTTTTTAAAAGGTAATTGCAGGCTTTTGCTATTATGACTATTGTTAGATTGTGGTTTTAATAATTAGGATTCTGCTCAATCAGCTATCATAATTGCATTTGGATTATGTACAATTCACTAGTGCTCTCATTTTTATTCTTTAAAACATCCAAATTTATAATGTATAGAAACTTCACTGTTAGGTAATGCTACAAACAATCTAATAAAAAATAATCTCAGATTTTCTGGAAAAAAGCTCTTTTAAAAGTTACGAAATCTGTGATTTACTGTTTACTGAGAACCAATTATACGTGATTCCATAGTTGTTGCTTCATAGATTAAAAAGTCTGGGATATTTCTTTACCTGGTGGTGTGTATTCTGATCAATTTTATGAACTATATATCTGATAATGGCACTTACATGTATAGTATACTCTGTGTGATTATAAAGAGTATAATTAATAGTGGACTAAATTAAATGTGTATCTGCTAAAAACCAACATTTTATGTTCCTTTTAAATTTATATCTATAGTTGGGTTCTCTTTTGATTGATACTTCTTAAAAAATGGTCCTGTCAGTTGACTAGTTAATACAATGTTATTGTTGATTTCTCAGCCTGAATGAAAGTCATTGAACAATGATGTCTATTATTTCCAGTTTGTGCTGCAATGCAAGAAGAAAGTTATTAATAGCAATGGAAACTTTTGTGTTTGAAAATAGGGTAAGTACCTTCTGATCTTCATTCAACTAAGAAAAAATTAATTTATTATTTGCCTGAATTTTGAATATGAATTTTTCTTTTCTGACTTGAACTTCTCATCAATGAATGTCATTAATAGATTTCTAGCATGGCCATGTTCTCTATCAATATATCAAAATAGATCTAGAAATCTCAAGAGTGTTCCTGAATCTATTAAAATTGTTTAAAACAAGTTATTTATTTTTCTAACACGTTAAAAATTAAATTTAAATGAGAAAAATAAAATCTTTCCTATCAAGCTAATATTACTCAAATTAAAATGTATCTTTTTGGATAATAAAACATTATGAAGTTTGAAAAAAATTAGATAAATAACACATTTAATGTCATCTAACAAACAATGTTGAAATTTTGCACTAAAAAAAAGTGGTCCTGCTCTTAGAAGTGATAATAGTAATAGCCCTAATGTAAAAATTCAATATGAGCCAGTGAAAATATATCAAATAAAGTTACCAAAATAAAGTTTCATAAGAAAGTACATTTTGAAAGTAATACAGTAGACCAAGATATCTGCAAATATTTGAGAAGAGAATATATGCACAGTATTATTTATATCTTTCTTTTTTATAATTTCCTTATGTATACATTTAAATGAATTTTAGAAAGGCCCATAATATTCAACTTAACACTATATTTACCATATAGTTTTCAAAACGATTTATTTTATACAATAAAGAATCCATTTTCCTTATACTGTACAGTTACATAATAATAAAGATGATAATATTTTTCAGAATTTCAATTTTAACACTTTAGTTTTTGAGAAAACAAACGAAAGCTTTGCTTCTTCAAATTCTAATGTTTTAAAACTACTTATGCTTAGGAATATACCAAACCAAAGAGGTGAAAGACTTCTTTGAGCAAAACTACAAAACACAGCTGAAAGATATCATAGACAATACAAACACATGAAAACATACTCCATGCTCATGATTATATAGAATCAATATTATGAAAATTACCATACTGCCAAAAGCAATTTGCAAAATCAATGCAATTTCCATTAAAATGTCGTCAAAATTCTTCACAGAATTTGAAAAAAAACAATTCTAAAATTTATATGGAACCAAAAAAAGAGCCAACATAGCCAAAGCAAGACAAAACAAAAACAACAGACCTGGAAGTATCACATTACCTGATTTCAAACTATGCAATAAGGCTATAGTCACCAAAAGAGCATGGTACTGGTATAAAAATAGGCACATAGACCAATGGAACAGAATAGAGAACCCAGAAATAAACTCAAATATGTACAGCCAACTGATTTTCAACAAAGCAAATGAAAGCCATAAAGTGGGAAGGGACACTCTTTTCCGCAAATGGTGCTGGGATAATTGGCTAGCCACATGTAGAAGAATGAAACTGAATCCTCATGTCTCATGTTATGCAAAAATCAACTCAAGATGGATCAAGGACTTAAATCTAAGACCTGACACTATTAAAAATTCTAGAAGATAATATTGAAAAAACTCTCCTAGACATTGGCTTAGGCAAGGATTTCATAACCAAGAACCCAAAAGCAAATGCAATAAAAACAAAGATAAATAGCTGGTATTTAATTAAACCGAAGAGCTTTTGCACAGCTATTTTAATTCTTTCAAATTTACTGGACAGTCAGCAGTGTAAACAGACAGCCCACAGAATGGGAAAAAATCTTCACACTCTATATATGTAACAAAGGACTAATACGGAGAATCTACAATTAACTCAAATCAGCAAGAAAGAAACAAACAATATCATCAAAAAGTGGGCTAAGGACATGAGTAGATAATTCTCAAAAGAAGATATACAAATGGCTGACTAACATATTTTTTAAAAAGCTCAACATCACTAATGATTGGGGAAATGCAGATCAAAACCACAATGCAATAGCACCTTACACCTGCAAGAATGACCATTAAAAAACAAAACAAAACAAAACTTTTAAAGTAAATTTTGGTGTGTACGTAGTGATATGGAACACTTCTACACTGCTGTTGGGAGTGTAAACTAGTACAACCACTATGGAAAACAGTGTGGAGATTCCTTGAAGAACTAAAATAAGTTCTCCCATTTGATCCAGAAATCCCACTACTGAGTATTTACCCAAAGGAAATAAGTCATTATAAGAAAAAGATATTTGTATGTGCACATGCATGTTTATAGCAGCACAATTCACAATTACAAAATCATAGAACCAACTCAAATATCCATTAATAAATGAGTGGATAAAGAAACTGTGATATAGATAGACAGACAGATAGGTAGGTAGATAGATAGATAGATAGATAGATAGATAGATAGATATAGATATAGGTATATGTTCCATCAAAATGGATAGATTTTGGATGGAATACTACTCAGTTATAAAAATGAATGAATTAACAGCATTTGCAGCCACCTGGATGGATGAAACTGAGACTACTACTCTAAGTGAAGTAACTCAGGAATGGAAAACCAATCATTGTATGTTCTTACTGCTATGTAGGAGTTACAATATGAAGATGCAAAATCATAACTATGATACAATGGACTCTGGGGACTTGATGGAAAGAGGAGGAGTGTAATGAGGGATAACAGACTACAAACAGGGTGCAGTGTACACTGTTTTGGCAATGAGTGCACCAAAATCTCACAAATCACCACTAAAGAACTTACTCATAACCAAACACCACCAATACCCCCAATAACCTATGAAAAATAATATATACATAATAAAACACATATATCCTCAAAAAATAAAACTCATGAAATTCAAAGAAATTACTAACCTATTTTAATTCTTTCAAATTGGACATTATAGTTGTATTTCTGGACATTATAGTTGTATTTCTCACATTATCTACCTACATGCAAAGGGTTTGAAGCAAATTCTGTGGTCTTTACTGTAGTTTTAGGGAAGATGTCCCTACTACTGTGGATGTAACCTACTGCCAATTTTGCTTGTAATATTAACTCTTAGGACTGTTAGAGATTCTCCAGATCCAACATGAATGACAATGCCCCTAAAGATTATGTAGAGGACCAATCACCGATACTTAACTTTTGATATCATGTATAGTTTAATGAGAGACCTGTATGAAAAAGGTGTAAATATATAGAGCATAGGAGCTAGCATACCCACCTCAGAGGCTACAAGCTTATGCACACCTGGTCAGCCTCATCTCTTTGTGACATATGCCAAGGTCAGAATGACAGGGACACTAGAAGCTGTGCCTTGAAGTCACAAGGTATTTACTATGCTGTTGATCTATATTCTCTATTGTTTCCCCACATGTACACTACCTAATTCAAAGTAAAGTTGAGCTGGGTGAATGAAGCCTATCGTGTATGAATGTGACAGTCAACTTGAAATCAAAAACATTGCTTCCAGTACAGCAGAGAGGGCACTGCAAAAGCTAACTTCTATAACATGAAAATAATATTGTCAATACTATATGTCAAGTATCTATTCAGAAACATAAAAAGTTCAGATAACAGAAAATATTAATACAGAAATAACCAACTCAAATATTAACTCACTCTGATGCACTGCAGTTTACATTTTCAGATTATATTATTTAATTTGTTTAAAGAACCAAATTGATTACTATTTTTGGTGCTATTTCTCTCTCTCTCTCTCTTTTTTTTTTTTTTGAGACAGCGAGTCTCACTCTGTCATTAGGTTGGAGCGCAGTGACACAATCTCGGCTCACTGCAACCTCCGCCTCCCGGGCTCAAGTGACTCTCCTGCCTCCGCCTCCCTATTAGCTGGGACTACAGGTGTGCACCACCACGCCCAGCTAATTTTTGTATTTTTAGTAGAGACAGGGTGTCAGTATGTTGGACAAAATGATCTCATCTCTTGACCTCGAGATCCACATACCTTGGCCTCCCAAAGTGCTGGGATTACAGGTGTCAGTCACCACACCTGACCGGTGCTATTTCATTCTTAAATTTCCTGTTAGAGTTAGTAGAATTTGAAAAAAAAAAAAATGCATTTCTGAAGAAATCGTTTCTCAAAAGTGTTTGGGATTGGTGCAGTAGCTCCCACCCGTAATCTCACTACTCTGGGAGGCTGAGGCAGGAAAATTACTGAAGCCCAGCAGTTTGAGACCAGCCTGGGCAATGTGGCAAAACTCTGTCTCTTCAAAAAATAAAATTAAAAATTAGTTGGATGTGGTGATGCATGCCTGTAGCCCTAGCTACTGTGGAGGCTGAGGCAGGAGAATTGCTTGAGCCCTGGAGGTTACAGCGGCAATGGGGCAATTGTGACATTGCACTCCAGCCTGGGTGACAGTGTGAGACCATGTATCAAAAAAAATATATATAAATAAATAAATAACAAATAAATAAACAGTATTTGAATAAATTCAGATGTCATTTTTAAATACCTCAGGAGATCTCCTATATAGAGATTCTATACCTGCCTGTCATTGAGGGTACATAATTTACATTTTCCAATAGCCTAGTATCAACATAATGGCAATTGTGTGTGTGTGTGTGTGTGTGTGTGTGTGTGTGTGTGTGTCTGTGTGTGAGATAGAGACAGAGAGAGAAACATACAGAGAGAGAGAGAGAGAGACAGGGAGAGAAAGCTCTGCTACTATAGTCTTACAAGAAAACCTAACTATTCTGTTTATGAGACCATGGAAGAATACAGGGTGCAGTGGCTAAATAGATTGTCATGGCGATTTGAAATAAAATCTTTCTACTAATTTTATCCAAATTGGTATAGAACACATTCATTAAGTTCATTTTCCTTATGCATATTATTGCAGGTCCCTATCACTCCCACCACCACAACATATAAAGAACCAAACTTAAGTGAAAAATTAATATTTAGTTTATCCTAGCAGAGATGTACATGTATTAGATTAAACATTAAACAGCTTGTGTTTATCTTGTTGACTTTACATAGTTCAACATAGTATGTGTTCCTTGACATTGGTGGAACTCAACAATTGAGGTTTATACATTTAACAAGTACATCACGATACAGTTGTGCATTTTAGATACAATTCAAAGACTTGACTAGATAAAAATAAGAACTTTATTCTTATTAAAAAATGCTATTTTTATAACATTCCTCAGGTACTAAAAACCTCATTAACTTATGACACCATTCTGTATGAAAATGAACAAGTTTTATTTTATGAAGATGAAGTTCCATACTCTTTTCTTGCAACACAAATCACAGTATACATAGTTTTAAAACATGGTAGTCACAATGCAATGAGTACAAGCAATGATCCACATGAGTCAGTAACCTGGAAACCAGTATTATTTTGTAATTTGAGCAGTAGTACAATCTCTATTACTAGAGTGCACAAATTATTATTAAGTTACACATTTGACCTCTCTGTTTCTATGGGGTATTCTCAGAACATAGTAGTTATGTATTGGTATTTGAAATTTTATAGGAAGCAGAATAATGCAAGATAGGTGAAATTTATAATCTAACATTTCATATTTTGACTTTTTTATACATCATCTTTGGGATTTAATTTATTTATCAGATTGTACCAGTCTCAGAGTCTGTATAATATTTATCCAGAGAAAGTGAATTATATTATGCTGCTATAATTTTGACAGTAGAGAAAGAATTCTTTCTAAATAATTAATGACATTTTCCCCTTTCTTTATCTGAAAAGATTGCTTAAGTCATGTTCCCTAAAGATTTCACTGTCCCACAGAGACAAAGTTGACAGGCGATGGCTAGATATTTTTAATTAGGAAAAACCCCAAAGTAAAGCACTTTCCAGAAGGAGTAGCAGTTAGCCCCAGTAAACAATATTTGACACCTGCTTTGTTAAATTAGAATGAACACCTGCCATTCACTGCTCAGAATGCTTACTGCTTACTAATTTCAAGTAAACACTAAAAAGTTATACCAAATACTTTGTATGAGTTGAGAATTTAAAATTAAATAAACTATAATATTAACTTTTATTTGTTTTAATTAAATTGTATTACACAATTGAAATGTGAATCCACTGTCTTGCCAAAGAATTCAAATTTTATCCAAAGACTCAGATCTCATTTGACCACCACATTCACTCTTACTTTGAATATTATCTCAAAACACAAGAGCTCTAAAAGTCGTCATTTGGTTAAAATGATATTTTCTTTAGGAAAAACTCATGAATAATTTACCCTGTACGTCTCTCTAGACTTTTGTTTCTGCAGAGTAATTAATTCCTTCTCTCTTATATTTATGGAGCAGACAGAAAACAAGCAAATCAACTAAGTAAAATATGTAGTAAATTAGAAAGTGAAGTACCATTAAATTTCTGAGGAAAAGAAAAGAAGAATCCCAAATACTCTTATAAACACAGATTACACTTTTAGTTAAGTGGGTAGGAAAAATTTTAATGAAAAGGTGTTACTGGCAAAATAATGTGAGGGAAGTAAAAAAGCCTACCACAGGGACATCTGGAAAAGAGCATGCCAGCGAGAGGCAAGGGCAACAGTAACGGCCTTGAAATGCAAGAAACCTTGGCACATTCAGGAAGAAACAAGGGAGCAAGTGCGTCTGGATAGGAATGAGGTAGCTGGAAAGGGATAGGCAGGGCTGACTGCATAAGTTGCAGGGTGCTGTGAAAAATGAAAACGTGGGGCCCCTTGTTCAAAAGGAAGGGAAATATGCTATCCAGGTCCTGCAGTAGGAAGCCTTCTCTTTTCTTTAATGGCCCATCTTTTGACTTGCCAGGGTGTTTTGTTTTAAATTTACTTTTTATTGTTCTAAATAAAGGAAAATTAAACCTCTAAATTATTGACATTAATTTTAATGTTTGTCTATATGTTGTACACTGGCACTTTAAAATGCAAATGTAAGAGCATTTAATTCATATGCAGAAACACTGAAATTACACAGTTTGCATTTTGTTACTAATACATGAATGTGCATTTTGTTATTATCAGTGGCAGCAGTGTAAAAACAAATTCCACTGGTTTTGTTCTACAACCTGATAGATACACTCTCCCAACCCTCACAGCTTACAGAAGACTGAAAAGAAAAGGAATTATGAGTGCTACCATGAGGAATAAAGTTATGACAGGGTTCCTTGATTATCTGGGTTTCTTAGAACCACTGTCTTCATTCTTTTTTTTCAAAGCAAGTTTGAATAGCGTCTGAGGGTTGTCAGCACACTGCTGATTACTCAGTCATAGACACAATATACTTGTCTTGTTCTCCACTTGAATCTTGCTGAAGACACATGCACTATGCAACCACAAGGATTCTGTGTTTCTGGGTCATTGCAAATACACTATGAGAATGAGATGGCAAGGAACAATGTACTGTCCTGTGAATTTACAAATCATATGTTGAAGGGAACAATTAAGAATTTAAGAAGGAAGCAGAGCATTATGCCAAACACATACCCTATGTGGCTGCACAAGTCACATGCCAATGAGGCTGGCCCTAAGAGGCGGAGATAAGAACAGAAAGTTGTTGAGAGGCCCAGTTGACAAAGGGCCTTCTAGGCCATTGTAAGAATATTGAATTTATTCCAAATCAAATTGAAAGCCACTGTAGGATTTAGCGGGCAGAGTGGTCATACTGGAATTTTATGTTCATGTTTACTGTCTTAGTCTTTTTATTTGCTGAAAAATTAGCAGTTTGGACCTCTTTAAAATATTCCAATTATTTTGGACTCCATAGAATATGCTTCCCATATTCTGTGCTTATAAATTTCTAGTGCTCCACAAGGCCACTTTGAGGCTCCTAATTTTTCTCTGGTATCACAGTTCTGAAATGCCACCTCAGGAAAGTCAAGCTATTCTGTGGTTTATTACTGAAGTTTCGAAATACAGTACCAACTATGCCCTAAAATATTTCAGAGTTTAGAAAAATCACTTTTGCATTTTTAAAATAATGTGTGTTTTATCTCTCCATGAAATCAAAACCTACATCTGAGAGGCAGAGGAAAGGATGGATTTGAAAATCACTATTTTCCTATACTCAGAAAAGTGCTCCTTCAACTCATACAATGCATTTTTTCTCAAGTGGCTGTTGAGGTAAACTTGGATGTGAATTTATGTCATTTTCTAAAAACATGAACACAACTACTAACATTAGCTCAGTTAATTATTATTCCCAATTTTTTTTTTTTCTCAGTCAGGTTTTAGTGAAAAAAGTTGCTTCATCTGGTCTTGAATTCTGTTTCTGATGCCTAGAGTAAAAAGTAATATTGTTCTCAGCCTTATAATTATTCTCTTTTATTCAATTCCAAAAAGTTGTTTCACTCCATCCTTGCAGATAAGTTTTTAAATTGGGGTTTAGCAGATCAAATTAAGAAGACTACAAAAGGCTACTTAAAGTGGTGTCTTTCAGGCAATTTAGTCTCTAAAGTTGTTGTTTCTTCAAGTTTTGTATAATCCTTGCAACCTTTACATTATAGTACCAGTAAGTTTCTGATAAAGAATTGTCCACATAGTCAGCACTCTAGAAGTGTTTGTTAATGTCCATGGCCTAAGTCGTAGACAAGAAAAGACAAATGAATTTGAATTAGGGGTTCTAGGGACTGCGTGGTTTATATGTAATTGTTCCAATCGATAATTACTAAGCAAGATTTAGGAGACAGGAGGCCAGGGACAAATATTATCACTGGCCTAGTTTCTTTGACCATTTTTATTATAACCCTCTTCTTCAAACTCCTTGAGTTTTCACACCACCTTTTCCTTGTTTTTAACCTCTCTGAAAACAAGAGGTATTTTGCTACGACACCTTCAATGATTGTTTTCACCTGTAAATATAAAGCAGCCTTCTGATTATGGTTTCCTGGTGCTTCATGGGCAAAGCCCCACTCTGCCTTCCAGCTTTATTTCCCGTTATGATTCATCACAAATCTACAGATGGTCAGCACTTCCCAGGGACACTTACGTTCACACTGCTTCCTCTACATGGAATAGCTTTCCCCATTAAGTCTGTGGATTGAAATGATAATTTCACAAAGGCCCAACACAGATTAAAATGATTAATAAAGACTGATTAATGAAAAAAGATCCACAATTTTTTCATTATATAAGAGACATCCTTAGGATATTTACCACGTGCAAATCTCTAAACAATTTTATATTAACCTTATGTCATAGGTACTGTAACCCCCACATTTTACAGGCAAAGATAAATTAAGTTACTTGCTAGAGGTAATGCAACTTCCTCGATTCAGTTTCAAGTTCTTTATACCTAACCCTAGTTGTTCTTCAAAACAAAACTTTCCCCAACATCTACTTTATCATTTGGGTTCTTGAGAGTATTAACTTAATTGTCTTTGAATTACAGGGAATGAAAAAATCACTTTCCCAATGTTATTTTAAGCACCATGAAGTCAGAAACTTTATACTCAATAATGTTTTCCACAACATTTAATATGGAAATGTTCATGGTATAATGATGTTTTGGGCTTGTTTTTGGTTTATATTGTTCATTTTGTTTGTTTTTTTGTTTGTCAGGGGAAGGGTTATCCTACAATATCAGACATTATACTAAGAATAACACAATAATGTAATAATAAATGGAAACATTATTATTATGCTATAATAATACAATCATTGTTTTATGTATAAGGAGATAGATGTCAAAGAATTAAGTAATTTGCTCATGGTATATGCATATATATATATATATATATATACACACACACACACACACATTATATATGATACTATGTAACATATATTATGATACATGAATGTTTTTAAAAGGAATACACCAAAATATTATATATAGTAGTAATAGAAATATGTATAGTTTTACATGAGTAAAAACAGCGCTGTAACCTACTGCAAGCAAATGTGAAAAAGAAAAGATTTTCTCATTCATAAATAATGAGAATTTAAAATGACAATTTTATAATTATTATTATTAATGGGCAATTAACATACCACTTCACACCTGCATAGGTTTTCATACTTTAGAAAACACTTTTACCTCGTGTCTTGTTTGATGCATGGGATGATATAAGCTCAATTTTGAGACTTCTATACTGACAGCCAGAAAAAGACTATGGGTTACACACGATGCTAACACTATAAAATATGAAGAACCTTGATTATCAGTACCCAATTCTTTCCAAGTAATTCTCCATACACAAAAATAATTTACACAAATTTCTAGGGAAATAATTTATTTGTCCTTTATTCTGAAGGAAGCAACATTCATGCTGGGTAGCTGACAGCAGGTGTTAATTCTGCAAGTACTAATTTAACATAGCAGGTGTCAAATACACTGGGTATTAACTGCATGGTTGCTACAAAGTGATGACAATCACTAAATGAGCTCTGATCAGGTGGCTACTGGCACTTGCAGGCCTTCTGCTTGATTTTATTACTCACCTGAGCGTCATTGGTTGGGGCAACATCCCATGAAAGCCTGCTGTTCAGGAGTTTATGGAGTAATGAGCATCTACTCCTGGGATATGAACATTTTCTCTATCTCCACCACCATTGCCTTTTGTCAGTCACATATGATATGACATATCAGGGTAATTATAATCATTTTTTTAAATGATGAATAATACTGTAGGAAAATTGTCAGCAGCTGCTTCAAAATTAACTACTTTCCCAAAATATTGCCAAGCACCTGCTCCCACCCACTCCTCTCCTCACCACTTGTAAGTAATCTGGAAAAATGTGCAACACACATACATTTGCCTCAAACTTGCCATAATTTATGAAAATAATATAATTTCAGAAAAGAGAAATCTAAACTTAGACCTTTTAATCTATATTTTGGATGTTGGTAAAATATTACTCCTAACTTGCCTTATTTGTAATATATAACTTCTAGATGTTTTCCACATCTAGATGTTGTAGCATATGTTGTAGCATATGTGTCATGCTACAACAATGTTTTTCAACATTTTGTTTAATTTCTTAGGTGTTTTTTCATGAATATTTAGCTTTCATGTTTCCATGTTTCAACTTTGGTTATTTTTTCTCAATAATATCTTTGCTGTTAATAGGTTCACACTCTGTTCTTTATTTAAATCACACCCGAAAGTCTCTCTTTCTAAAATCCTGTTTTTGCCTAGTGACTTAACTTTTACTTTCATCTTTTTCTTTAAAGATGGCTTGATTCTGAGGAGACAGGCACTGCTGCAGTTTGTGAAAGGATGTGGCTGATGCTACTGAGTTCAGGAGAAAGTCAATGGATGTTTGAGAAATGATATTTTCCATAGTATTTACACTGAATGCAAAGAAATTCTGTTGTTCAGCCTTATTTGTCTTTATCGTACATCTCCTCACCCTTTGACTATTAAGCTGAAGCTGATGATAACAATATGGGAAATAAATTAATTGAGTTCTCATCAAAATCAGCAGGCTCAAATTCTTTGAAATAATCTTCTATTTGCATGTAAAATCTATGCAAAGCCAGGGAACTATGGGCTTTTTATTATTCCTGTTTAGCTGGTTAACACTGTTCAAAGGCTGAGTGAAAGCAGAATTTGCTAGCCTTTTGTGAAACAAAGAAATCAAATTCACAAACCTTACCATGAGAATGAAGTCACCTACAGGGGTGTTTTATAACAGATAGATCTAAAATAAATGAGGTGGGGTGCTGAGAGAGGTACCACAGACAGGTAAGGGTAAAAGTTGGTGGTGGGAATGCCAACTTCCAGGGGAGTGAATCCTGATGTTGCCTTTTATTTTACTCTAATCAACCAATATACAGTTTATGACCCAGCGCATGACAGCCCATTTGTGATGCACTTTAGAGAGGTCTTACTTCATGAGAGTAAAGTAGGCATGATATCTTTGAAATGGAGATCTAAAAATGTAATGAGGATGTTCTCTTTAGATCATAAATGTATTTTATGTAAGATAATCTTTCATCATGGAGAGCTTATTGTGTGAACAAAAAGACTGCCATGGAACCCTTACTTTAAAGGACTTCTAAACATGGCCACCCTGCCCCATCCCAAACTGTGAAATGAGATGAATTAACTAGCTAAGCCTCTGTTAACAGTAGTGATCACATTTATGGAATCATGACATTCTAACAAGCTTTCTATATCATACAAAGGGAAGCTGATCACAGTGTTGGCAAACGGAGTATGTGGGCTAAGAAAAGCCTCTAGCTACACTAGCCAACTTAGAAATAGCTAGCAACACTGCCTCCTTTTTTTCTGTCAAACATAATCATAGAAACAGTTTGGTCCTTGAGGTTTGGATTAGCTTATCCTGAAATAGAGAGGATGCCACAATGCTGAAGGTCAGCTAAGTTCGGCTTTGACTCATAATTATGATTTCATCAACATCTAGCTGTTGTAGGGAAGGAAAAACTTCTCCTTCACCCTCAGGAGGTTTGTTGAAAAATCAAGGGACAAAAGGCAGATTAATAAGAGAAAAAGCATACAAATTTACTAGTGTTCACAGGGGAAAATCACAGACTGATTACTCCCAAATCCCTAATGGGGTGCAGAAGCCTGTATACCATCTCAAGATTACAGAAAGAATATGGGCCAAAAAACAGGTTATGGTGGTAAATCAGGTTATACTGGCAAGACAGGTTAGGGGAGAGAAGAGCAGGCAGGCTTGACTGGCTGTTGTATAGCTTAAACCTTCCAGGTAACAGCTGCCAGAGAATAGATGGTGGATGTTTCTTTCAGACTTTTAAGCTATCAGATTCTCAGTTAATTATTCCTAGATCCTGAGAAGGGAGGGCCTCAGAGAAAGCTTGGCTACCTCAATGCAGATTCTCTACAGATGCAAATCTCACACAAAACACAGCTTTGCAGGGCTATTCCTGTCTGCTGGCCCTCTGAACAGCCATCTCAAAATATATCAAGGAAGTTTATTTTGGGTTAAAATACTTTCATTTCCTTCACTGTTATCTGTGATAGAGAGAGGATTTCATGTAAATAAAATGGTGCTCAGAAAACTATACTTTATGAAATGATATTGAAATTAAATGAAATATTTAACAAAAAATACTTTGGTAAAAAATACATACTATCTCTAAACATATTTTAAAAGAATAATTAAAAAAGAATTATTTTTAATAATTGTAGCAATTTAATTTTAAAAGCATACTACCTCTAAATATGTTTTTAAAAGAATTATTAAAAAGAATTAATAATTCTTTTAAAAACATATTTAGAGGTAGTATGCCTTTAAAATTATTTAAAAATAATTATTTAAAAATAACTCTTTTAAAAATATATTTTAAAATATATTTAAATATATTTAAAAATATAAATATATTTAGAGGTAGTATGCATTTTTAAAGCATAGTATAATAATAATAATCTGAAGCAGCTGCCTTCAGATGCTGTATGTACAAAATGCAGTTTTGACAATGTGGAAATCATCAAATTCCATTTTGTACATAGAGCATCTGAAGGCAGCTGCTTCATGAGATGCCACATAATTATTTCTACCATCTCCAAGTATTTAATTATTACCCAATCCCTTATTTTCATTTTTTTTATTATCTTTGTCTTGTTGCTGATTTTACTTATTTCACAATTATCACTTTTTTGCCAATACATTTTGGATAAACTTACAGATTCCAGTCATTGTAAATGTTACTCCTATACAGACGTAGTAGACATCAGACCAACAGAAACACACAAAGCCACAGAGAAACACACAAAGCCACAGAGAGAGACACCCATATACCCCTACATGACACCCTGACCTGACAATATGCATACAGAATCAGGTGTAGGTAGTGCTTCTCTCACTCTAATGAGGAAAATCAATAGCATAAAAAAGGAGAGCTATGACAACAATTGGCCTTAGAATTTATCTGGTTCATTTCTGACTTCAAAAAGGTGAACAATTATATAATCCAGGACAGATTATTATTTTGTGCTTTCCAGTAAATCTCACAATCTCCTTTAATCTTTTCAAAAGTGTATCATTCTTTGATAGCAAAAAAAAAAAAATATTGTTTGCATCTAATTTAAAGACAATTCTGAAATTATGCAGGGGATCATCAGGATGTATGATGCTGAGTATGTTAAGTGTTTATAATTGTTATGAGTAATGATATATTCCTTGCCTGTCTCTAGAAAGGACACATCTTAATTTTGTCATGAAGAATAAAAATAATTGAGGAAAAACACATTTTTAAGACGTGCTTTTAAGACTTTTTAACATGATGACAGATAAATGCTTTTAAGAGTTAATTGCTCGAGGTGGCTCACTCCTGTAAGCCCAGCACTTTGGGTGGCCAAGGCGGGCAGATTATGAGGTCAGGAGATAGAGATCATCCTGGGTAACATGGTGAAACCCGGTCTCAACCAAAAATACAAAAAAAAAAAAAAAGAAAAAAAAAGAAAAAAAAAATTTGCCTGGTGTGGTGGTGCTTACCTGTAGTCCCAGCTACTCAGGAGGCTGAGGCAGGAGAACCACTTGAACTCAGGAGGCAAAGGTTGCAGTGAGCAGACATCATGCCACTGCACTCCAGCCTGGGTGACAGAGCAATACTCTGTCTCAAAAAAAAAAACACGTTAATTGCTATAGTTTTCCACTATTGAAAGTCATCTCGTTCTTGAACCTTACTAAAGTCATTAGCACGTTATTTCTTGTGCCACTATTGTTTACACGTAAGTCTAATATCCCTCTGGATGTTTCTTCATCAGTGTTTAATCAATTTTTGTACCCTTCATAGTATCTTTTATATTACACATTTTCAATACATTTTAATATAACTTTGAACTCCATGGATAGGGAAGGAGGAAAGGGGTTAGGCTTAGGTTGTTCTCAGTAACAAAACAACAATAGCAACAAAATTGTCAAAATTCATTTGTAAAACAAATGATTTCCTTCCAGTGAGTTCTAGAAAAAAAAAAATGTCAAACAGACCATGTAAGAAGGAATGGATAACTTAATAAAGAATATATTTAAATACAATTTTCCAAGGGAAAATACAATGTTCAGGTAGATATTTCTTACAAATATTTTATAAAAGTCAAGGAAGAAACTGAAAACTTAACTCAGGGAGGAGGCCACTTTGGGGAGTTAACTCTTGACAGGGACAGAACTTCAAAATTATGGAAAGCCTGGTTTTCTTAAATGTCAGTCTCAACAAAATTAATATGTATTCAATGAAAGTCAATGTATGGTTCAATTCCCTGATGCATTTGTTTACTTAACATTATCTACTATTTTGTTTCTAAATACACACGTTCCAGACATTTTATTCATTCACTCTTCTTTAAGTTTTTCAGTGGACACTTGCCAATCATTTAGGTGGAAAATATGAGTTTCTGTTGAAAATAGGTGGCAAATTCCAAAAGGTATGAGGTAATCTAGGAGTACACATGGTTTATCTGATTTAAGATTTTAAAATGTTGAGTAAATAATACAGTCAAATATAACAGGTAATTTGAATAACAAGCATCCCACCTAGGATGCTTAATTTTTTTATGTCAGCTTGAGTAGGCCATGAAGTGCTCAGATTAAACATTATTTCTGGATGTCTCTTGGAGGGTGTCTGCAGAAGATTAGCATTTGAATCAGTGGATGCAGGGGACTACTGTCCCCAACCTGGGTGGGCATTATCCAATTCACTGAAGGCCTGAATAGAATAAAAGGCAGAGAAGAGAGAGATTTACCTCTTTTTCTGCCTGACCCTTTAAACCAAGACATCTCATTTTCTCTTACCCTCAGACTGGGATTTACAACATTGGTTCCCCTGGTTCTCAAGCATACTGACTCAGACAAAATTACACTGCAACTTTCCCAGATCTCCAGCTGCTGGACAACTGATGGTGGGACTTCTCGGGCTTCATAATCACATGAACAAATTCTTCATAATAAATTTCTCTTTATGGATATATATATATATATATATATATATATATATATATATGTATATGTATATAGAACTGGTTCTTGGTTCTTACACTAACCATCTAACAATACTCTTTCTCCCAAGGCAGTGAAATGTAATCTTTGAATTTGAAGACTCTTTGGAGGACTTAATGAAATCATGAGCCATTGACTTAGAGAGAAACTCACAAAAAAAGTAAATATCTCTCTTACTCTTGTCTTAGCTTACTATAGTCACAGTAGCCTTTTTGCTTTCTTGAATGGCCAGAACACTTAGTGCCTTGCACTGGCTATGTAATCTGCCAGGAACAATCCTCCTGGAATTTTTGGTCTGGTTTATTTCCTCACTTCCTACAAATCACTGCTAAAACATCACTTTCTCATATGAATGGCACCAACCAGATAGAAATTTCAAATTTTAGTCTTTCCACAGCGTTTCACTAGATCAGCCCTTAATTTTTTTCTATATTTTTAGCACCTTGTAAATTCCATACCTTTTAGATTTCTGTTATTTTACTCTTTATTGTATATTCTAGCCCTTCAAAATCAGATTCACAAGGGCAATAATTTTTATATAGTTTTTGTTTTTTTTTTTGTCAATTTCTGTGTCCCAAGTACCAAATTCCCTGGTACATAGTAAATAACCCTAATAATTGTTGATGAATGAATGCAGTTTTAAGGAGGCAGTGTAATATTCTGCTAAAGAACATGATTTATGAAATCAAAGGGATCTGGATGTCTTGATTCAGACGTCCTGGGCAAGCCTGTGGGCAAGTTGCTTTATATCTAGGAGCTTTTGTTCCTGGTAAATTATAGAAGGATAATAAAAGCCTACAGTTATTTGGGATTCAGAAACAGAATGCTGTCTCTCTCTTCCCATTTACCCTTGCCTCTATTAGACAAATTCTAGATTTTTGTGCAGTGTAATATGACAGATACAGAAAAAGCCATAATCATTAGGACTGAATGAGAAAAAAAAAATCAGATGAAAAGACTAAACCAATTTAAACCATGAAGTTCTAAGGGGAAAAAACACAAGAAAGTAAATACAGACAAGAGATAGAGGGTAGTTTTAAGGGAGAGAAATTAGGATAAGAATGGGTGAATAAGTTTCAGAAAACTCTGTGAAAATCAAGGTACTGAGAAATGTTGCTGGAGGTTATGATCACATACGTTTTCATGTTTTGAGGAAAAGAATATAAGGACTGGAATGACTGTCTTTTTCCTTGCAACTATTTGAATTGAGTGATTTGAATGCTACCCAGGGTAATAATGGACAGATATTGATTCGAGAATTCATGGGAATTACACATATAAAATCAATAGCTAAATGCATTGCATAGTCCATTTTCAAAAAGTCCTAGCTATTAACACAATATTAAAATATTCATCTGATTTCATGACAACTAGGGCATTGATTTATTCATTTGACACTTATTTATTAAATACCCACTAGCTTCCAGACACTGCTTCTTACGGACACAATAAAGAAAAAGACAGTTGTAGTTTCTAGACTCACAGAGTTGAATTTCAGTAATAATTATTAAATTAAGAGATAATTAATATATCGAATTCAGGAATAATATCAGGATAGATACATAGGTAAGCCCTTACAAATTTTGTTTATGAGTATATTGTGAGTGTGTGCATTTTCTTTTCCTAGGGACTGGACCCTAAAGCTGTGAACTGACTCTTCGGGCAATTTTTTTTACCTTAAAATCTAATTTTTTTCTTCCTTAGTGAGAGAAGTTTTTGAGAAATAATGGATGTCAGACACTAATTATAATTAACTGAGGAGTGAAATAAATGGACAGTAAAGAAATAAGGGCCCAAGAAGCAAAAGAACATAATAGATACTGGAGGAATCACAGAAGTATATTTTGCTTGTTAGTTGGGTCACTTATTTTAAATGGAAAGAAACTCACTATGTTTAGAAGTTGAGGGACAGACTGAATAGTATTCCATTGTGTATATGTATATATGCAACATATTTAAAAAATTCATTTGTCTGTTAATGGACACTGACCATTTTCCTATCTTGGACATTGTGAATAATGCTGCAATGAACACGGGAGTATAGAGATCTCTTTAGCATGCTGATTACATTTCCTTTGGTTATATGCCCATAATAGGAGATTGTTATATCACAGAGTATTTTTTAGTTTTAGTTTTTGAGGAACTTCCATACTAGTTTCCAAAATGGTGGTACTAATTTACATTAGAGTGTACAAAAGTTTCCTTTTCTCCACATGCTCACCACACCAATATTTGTTATCTTTTGTTTGTTTGATAAAAGTCATATTTACAGGTGATTTCTTATTGTAGTTTAAATTTGATGATAGTTAATAATAATGTGATATATTTCAACATAGCCAGAAGAGTGGATTTTAAATGTTCTCACTGCAAACAAATGATACTTATTTGAGGTGATAATGATATTAATTAGCCTGATTTGGTCTTTGTCCACAATGTGCACGCATATAGAAACATCATAGTTTTTATTTGTCAATTAAAAGTAAAATAAAACTAGTAAAAACATTCTGACAAACAAAAAAAAAATGAAGAGTTCGACTGTCCTATAGAGAGGTATGATTGAAATACATAGAAATATAAAATGTCTAATGAATAAAGGTCTCAGGAAGGTAAGATAAATTACAATTTAAAGTGGTCTTTAACTAAAGGAAAAGATGGGTTTGATATTTTGTAATAAAAATTCAGAATACTTATTTGAAATATTTGCTCAAGTCTTTGAAGTCTAATTAATTTCTGTGACTTCAGATGCTTTCATCATAGTGTGAAATACTCATTTTGGGTCACTAAAAGTGACAAATAATCAACCAAATGTAAACTATTGTTTTTATCAAATGGAAATGGGTCTTTAATCTCCTGAACACTACCAACCCCCTCAAATCAATGAATACCCTAAATTTCTTCTTATAGTCTCATGATTCATTAAGATACTTGAATAGCCAAGTGAATTGATTCATATAAGAATTGCATAAATAAATTTGTGCTGGGGAAAGAAAAATAGATGAAGGTCTTCTTGATCAGCATCCCCAGTCCTAATTATCTTCCTTATTCCTGAGAAGAAACCACTTTTCTGAACTTGGTTTGAATTTGTTCTTGCTTTTTTTTTTTTGTACATTTGAAAACCTATCAAGGTTCTTAAAACAAAAAATACTGTATTTTAATATTAATGTGTTAATTTAATATAAACATTGTATGAGGGTGGAAAGTTACCATTATTTTTCATAGAAAAGTATCATTGTGGAATTATCTATGTATTTATCATATCTTAAACAGTTTCCCATACATCTAGTTCCTTAAGTAGTTTAGTCTTAATTTAGATATACTTTACTATGTTTTATTTAGTCATCTCCTTTCACAATTTTTTCTGTTAGTTTGATTTTTATTTGTTTGTTTTAGAGCTGAAATAAACATGACTGCATACAACTTTGGGGGCCTGTTTGAAGTCATTCTGTCTTTTCACAGAACACACGAAATATTTTGTTGTCTAATGATTAACATATTTGGATTAACTGAAACTGCCAATCTGGAGTTCTGTAGATCCAATCCTGTGCAAAGTCAGTTGTGAGGATTCACAAGATCAGATATTAATAGGAGAGTGTCAAAGTGGCACAAAAAAAGAGATCTCAAGCCTCATGGTGACTTCAGCTGACAGAATGATTTGTGGGCATTTTAGGAACCATTCTTGAAGCTCCCAGTAACTGAGGACCTGTTAACAGTAACTATTCTGTGCCAATGCAGTTAGCATGAGCTTGGTTGACTATAGAATTGGTATAAAAATAAACCGTAAAAATTAGAATTGGAAGGTAACCAATAGCTGCTAAATTCTGGGATACGTGAGATATACCTTATCCTTGAAAAGTAGATTGGATAGTTAGAAGATGTTTCAGGAATAAAGGCTTTAAACCAGAAAACTCAGAAATCCCAAGAAGTCACTAAAGCCCTTAAACTGTTTTTTTAACATACAAAACAAAGGGTTCCATTGAAATTATAGTAACCTCTTACTTCTTCTTCTTTTATTTATTTATTTATTTATTTTTGAGATGGACTCTCACTCTGTTACCTAGGTTGCAGTGAAGTTATATGATCATAGCTCAACTGCAGCCTTAAACTCCTGGGCTCAGCTGTTCATTCCAGCTCAGTTTCTCATTACTTCTATGCTTTCTAAATGAATCCTATCAAATTCATATTTTCTCTTAAATAACAATAAAACCTTAAATTTAAATTTTATATTTAATGACTGTATAACTCTTCCTGGAGACAAGCAATTAAGAAAATCAGATGGGGAAGTTCAGAGATTCATTAAGGATTGTCTACAATGACTCAGTTGAGACCCAGAATTTGCCCTTCCCTCAACGGAAAAGCTCTGTCCAAATACAAACTGCCCACGAGAGCTGAAAACCCCTAATGTCTGCAGTGTCAAGCAGATGACATTTACTTGCAGTCTCTTTGAAAGAAGCGAGAAGGCTCAGCTTGATTCAGATGAGACCAGAAGTATTTATTCTCTGAGGATGAGCCTGTTCTCACTCTTGCCCCATAACAAAGTGTGAGCAGTTGGTACAGAGACAGTCCCATTGCTAGAATACAGTCCTATATATTGTGTCTGTTTCCATATCAGATAATGAATGCTCCTCTGTTATTTGCCACTAGCTAACCCTTCTGGCTGGCAGTTCTAGCCTATACCAAATAATCTAGACCTGGTGTTTAAAGAAGTACATTAAAGTTGCTCTCATAATAATTTAATTTATGAGAGCAAATTTATGCTCTCATAAATTCCATTTATTTTCTACATTCAGGAAATATTAATCACTACTTACTTTCTTAAATATTTCTAAATTCTAATTTACTTTGAAACATGTATTTATGTTTATTTAACATATATTTATTTTTATTTAACACATATTTATGACATTCTTTTATAAGTTGTTTTCCTTTCATATTCAATATTTATCCACCCATCCATAAATTTCTCTGTTCAGTAAGCCACCAGAGAAACCTTGAGACTTACTTTTATAGAAATATACTAAAGCACTTATCACATAGCCAAGAAAGCAAGGAAATTGTTACATAGTTTAGGTATTTGTGTGTATATTTGTGTGGTGAGTGATACAGTGGTCTATTTGGGAATGAGGGAGATGTGGTATGCATGGAAAGCTATAAGGAAAAGTTTAGACTATTCATATAGTTAAAATTTGACTGTATATCCCAGGTTTTGTTGACTGCTGCATTATGTGAAAGTATTGTCTTCTTGAAAATGAACAGCCTTTGAGCCAGTTTATGAATTGCATATATTCAAGCCAACACCAATTACAAGGAAAACAGACGAGCCTGTCTTTCTCCCCTGTGCTGCTTTTACTTAAACAGTCATTCAGGTGGAAAGATGCCAGCCTTCCTGCCCTGGGGCTTGTTTCGTGCACTCACAGATGTCTGGCTCAGATTACAAACATATACAATGGCACTGATGCCAGGCTCAGCCTGGGGATTTCACTGACATCATAGTGAAACACAAAAGTTTCAATGATCAACTGAAACATGTCAAGGATGGCCTTTCTTAATTTTACAATAGATCTCCTTACCATCAACTTTTCTAAAAGGAACCTTCATTAAAAGATCTATATATCTCTCTAGGATATTTTGGTAGGACAAAAATGCCAAGAGGTGGCAGAAGAATGATTGGTAATGACAATAGGCAGAACACTCTATTAACCTGACATTGATGGGGAATGATCTGTACACATATGTTAATTTTACAGATAAGTGAAGCTTAACTTTTCAAGCACTAAAGCTAACCATTTTAATAGAAATATTTCTAAAACATGTTACACACATTTATGGCTTCTAAAGTGGAATGAATTTAACATAGTTTTTCCTATCCATTAAAAGTCAAAGTAACTATCTATATAAATGCTGATCTATTCTGTAATGTGATGGAATCTGTGGCCTGGAGAGTTACAGAAAGGAATACTCATAAATATATCTCAGTTTTTTTTTTGTTTTTTTTTTTGTATCTCAACCAGTCAGTTGTAACTTTTATAATTGTCTGTATTCCTCCCCATAGATCTTAGCTGTATTCTAAACTTACTTTTACTATATTTGCTGAAACCTGAGAAACTAGGTAACTATCTCTGCTAGGAAAGATAAGTAAGATTAAGATAATTTAACAAAAGTCTGTATTTTCTGAGTGTACTGTGGGCTAGCTATTCATTCATGTATTCACATAATACATGTTTATTATGTTCACGCCCTCCAGGTGCTGAAAATACAAAGAATAAAATGACATGTGTCCTCAAAGAGAAACCTGGACTAAAATATTAAAGAAAATAAAATATGACATGTCAATTATTGAGATTCTATTATGGGTCATGAACCTTAGATGAAATCATGAAAACTTTTAAACAAAATAAAGCAAGTGATATTTTTCTCATTTAATAGATAAAGGAAATTTAAGTTTTAATAATTTCCTCAATGTCATATGTGGCATAATCAACATTTGAAACTTTGCCTCTCTGAATTTAAAAGGTACTAAATTTCTTATGTACTAGGCTCTTTTCCCAAGTGCCATGTCCTTCCTATTTCTTCCCATCTACTTTCTGAAACTCTGAAACACAAGGAGTGTGGAAAGTGACGCCAAAGAGGTGAGATAACTTGCAAAAGCTGCAAAACTTGTGAGAACCCTGAACTTCTTTCTTTTTAACTATAGTGCTGACTTGCTGTCACATATAAATCTAAGCTATAATTCAATAGCTTTTTCTTGATACATCTGGTGTTATTGATAGCTAAATTTTATAGATTTAAGACAGTAAACAAAACAAATCTAGATAAGAGAGATGGAACTGACTTGTGTAGGGCAATCATCTTCCCAATTGGTTAATTATTATTAACTTTGGGAAGGCCAAAAAAGAACAAACACACAATGGTGATACAGTGGACAGAAGGAAAGCAGCGGGGCCAAAAAATACCAGGTACAACGTGCACACAATCAAGCTTGTAAAGGATCTGGATCAAGCCATATGGATGGTAAGGAGTTAACTCTAATCATGGTGATCTGTGGAGGAACCTGTGGTGAGCTGCTCTGCCCAGAAAACACACTGCAAGGCAGCAGAGAAGGGGAAGACCCCCAATGTCAGGGACAACTACCTGGATATTTAAGGGAAAAAAAAAAAAAACCAGACCCTATTTGCTGATTTAGGGACTACAAAAAACAATAGGAACTGAGAGTTGATATTTCCAACTATGAAACATGCTTCTGTGTACACTGTTTTCAGACTTAGCAAGCTTACCCTTTGCATAGTAAATTTTTTTTTTTGGCATTAAAACATTTGTGTATAAAATGCATCTGAATCTGGATTTTTTCCTAAATCAATTCAAAACATGTTCCAGAATAATTTATGTTCCAAAAAGCAAAGAAAATTACCTAGCATGTAAACCATTATAATTTTCCCAGTGGCTATGCCTTCAAGATTAGAGAAAGAATTATATGCAATATTAAGTTCAATATTTGGCATATCAAATATTGAATCTTCTAAAATTTCCTTCATCTCTCTTTCTGTTTAGCAGAATGAGTGAAAGAAATGGTTCTTCTTGATCTGACATTCAGACCAAATCAATAGGATTACAATGTAATAGCCAGCAAGTGAGAGAACAGTGAAGTAACCAAGGAACACTCTAGAGGTTGCTAATATTTGTCTAAGTCAAGTGATCTTTAGAGACTCTTCATCTCATAACAGGTTGAGTGGAGGCACCTTATCTCACTATCATCTATCCTAGCCACAGGCTGAACTAGGTGTAATGGCCATGGTTATTAGGAGACACTGTGCAATCGCAGCAAACAGCATCAAGATTTGATAATTATTTATTGTTCTATTCACATTTACTTGAAAGAAAACAAAGTTCTCTAGAGCAGAGCCAATGAACATTGCTCACAAGAACAATAAAAATAAGATATTAATCACACATACTTTAATGCCTCTAGTGAAAGAATGATATGAATAATAAAGTGATTAATAAGAGGCAACAAACCTTTGAATCCCTGTCAGCATTTGTATGCAGCATGCTTGAAAAATTTAATGAATTAATATATCCTCCATGAAAGCCTGGAAGCCAGAATTATCTTCAGCAGGGTCACACCTTATTTTAAAGAGTTGCCATGCTCTTGTACTAATTCCCTGAATTGTTATGCAGGCTGGAGTAGTTGATTTAATGTAAATTGCAGAACTGAAGTCTAAACATTAAAACATATCACAACCTAGCGGGCTTTTAGTGAAACACTAGACAGACAATGTCAGTTTTGATTGAGTTCTTCTTCTATCAGAGGCAATTTAGTACATGCCAACTTACTTAAACAACAACAACAAAATCCTTGTCACCCACGCTGTAATGAAATCTTGGAAGAAAAGCTCTACAAAGAAACAGGAGATAATACAAAACAAGTTTATCAGGAATATGTCAAAGAGGCAACCATGATTGTGAAAGGACATTCTTCTTCTTCTACATAATCTTTGAGCCAGGCAGCACTTACTGCCAAAAAAGATAACTTAATAATAATGAATCAGGTTTCTTCCTTTGCAAGAGATATGCCAGTATTAAAATAGGGTCTGGCAGCCAAGTACTGAAAACATGGCAGCACATTAAAACACTCCATAAAGACAGTAAATGGTCTTGCAGAGACATTTAGGGAGAGAAGCTTACAGCATCTAAATTGCCCTATGTTAAAACAAATATTTGAGTGGGCATAGCAAGGGAATCTAATTGCCTTCTGTGAAGGTAATAGGCTTTGAATGGGGTCTGTGGGAGGAAGTTAGATATAGAGGAAGGCATAAATTTGAAAATCCAAGCTCTCTTTGCTTCTTCAGCAGTTCCTATTTCAAAAGTTTTTATTACTACCCTCTATTCTGCAGTTGAGTTTCTGTAATCTGGTCATTCAGAAAAGTTTAAGAGGCTGCGTCTGAGTTCTCCTCTAATCCCTTTCTACTATATTCTTATCCTTCACAAGAAGAAATTTATCTCCAATCCCAGATTTTGCATGCCGCGATTGCACAGTGAAACACAAGATACCCTCTGGAGATAACTGCTAGGAAAGGAAAATGAGAAGAAAACAAACACTTTTCCTCATAGACTTTACCTCCCGAGTATTTCTGAGACCTTTCATATATTCCAACAGCTATAGAAGGTGAAGAACAGTCTTGGCCAGCCTCTGATAATCTCTGTTAATTTTAAAAAGTGTTTTTTTTTTTTGTGGGAAATATTGAGCACTTTGAGTGAACCTCGTTTCTCATGCCCTTTATGCACTAACAGAAAACTGCCTCTTCCATCCCCATCCCTCTCAAAAAAGAGTGTCTTTTAAAGCTCTCTGAAAAAAAGTTTCTTCTTTTTCTCATGAAACTCCACTTCTCCAGGCTTTAGTTCCATATTCTTACTGCCTATCCAGCTAATCAACATTTCACTCTTTAAAAACAAACAATCAATGACATTCACTGAATTTCATATGTTTTGATAGCACAATGTGAACTCCCAAGTCATGATATGACTGTAACCTTTAGGTGATACACTCATATTTATGGAGAACATTAACACAAAACATATATCTAGTTAATAATTTTTCTTCCGAATGCAACCTTTGGCACCATGTTAGACGATGCTTATGTCGTTCTTCAGGGGAGCCTGGTTTCACAGTAATGGTCCACCCTCCAATAAACTTCAGCCATTGTCTTTCCGGACTTTACATGGACCTTTCACAGTCCAGAATTAATTTTGCCTCTGAAACCCTGACCCTAGCTTTTTAATTCCCACTATAGGTTTACTCTTTCTAACTCTGTTCTTCATTTCTTCAATATCGCCAATTCCTGGCTCCTAACTTTTTTTTTTTTTTTTTTTTTTGAGAAGGAGTTTCACTCTTTGTTGCACAGACTAGCATACAGTGGTGCAATCTCGGCTCACTGCAATCTCTGCCTCCTGAATTCAAGCGATTATTCTGCCTCAGCCTCCCGAATATCTGGGATTACAGGTGCCTGCTATCATGCCCGGCTAATTTATGTATTTTGAGTAAAGACAGAGTTTCACCATGTTGGCCAGGCTGGTCTTGAACTCCTGATGCCAGGTGATCCACCCGCCTCAGCCTTCCAAAGTGTTGGGATTACAGGCGTGAGCCACCATGCCCAGCCCTCACCTTTTTTTAAAAAATCCTGTTCTAAACTGACTCTTTCATGTAGCAAGCACCTGGTTAATTACTGGAATTTTCCACATTATCACACTACCCCTCCCCTACAAATCATTTCTTTTATCTTCTTTTCGACAATTTGAATTCTCTACTTCTGCATTAGAAAACTTGCACGTGCATGTCTCATAGGCCCCCTAAAATATTCTCCCTATAGAAACATAATTATGTTAATTGAAGTCCAATATATTTAATTGCATCTATATTTTACTGTATGCCCAAAAGAAAGGGTGTTCTTCCTTTGCTGCTGATACCACACGTTGTATACAACATGTTCAGTAATTTTGCAGTTCAAGTGTTCAAAGTAAAAGAAATATATTCAGCTATTCTTCTCTGCTAAAATTCTCCACCTCAAGCCATAATCTAGTTCAAGTTTTTCTATCAATTTAAAAATGCGAACTATTTCTGTCTTCCCCTATCCAAACTCATCAAAATAGTATTTTCCACCTAACCGAATGCTTTGTCTTCCCCAACAGTCTTTGCAAATTTTCTTAAAAACAAAATCCAATGACCTTCTTCAGTATATTAGTTTATCACTCTTTATTTCTTGTGATTGTTACCCTCAAGCTCTCTCCACTTTTTCAGAGCATTTTTCTTAACCTCTTTTACTAGCTAACATCACTTGAACAATGCCTCTGTTTAAAGTAGAATTTAACTCATTCAAGTAATTTTTTTTCTCTGTACTGTCTCCCAAGATACGTTGTGTATACCTTCAAGTAACAAGCTTTTGTTGTCTTCTCTTGCAAATTATGTTACTTATCTTGAAACCTGTAAAAAGTAGATAGATGCCTGATTATCAACATTTCCTTAACTTCCAATTAATAAAAAAAAATTTTTTCATTTTTATTATATCTTAAGTTCTGGGATACATGTGCAGAATGTGCAGGTTTGACATAGGTATACACATGCCATAGTGGTTTGCTGCACCCATCAACCCATCATCTGGTATTTCTCCTAATGCTATCCCTCCCCTAGCCCCCACCCCCAACAAACCTCAGTGTGTGATGTTCACCTCCCTGTGCCCATGTGCTCTCATTGTTCAATTCCCACTTATGAGTGAAAATATGTGGTGTTTGGTTTTCTGTTCCTGTGTTAGTTTGCTGAGAATGACAGTTTCCAGCTTCATCCATGTTCCTGCAAAGAAAATGAACTCATTCTTTTTTTATGGCTGCATAGTATTCCATGGTATATAGATGCCACATTTTCTTTATCAAGTCTATCATTGATGGGCAGTTGGGTTGGTTCCAAGTCTTTGCTATTGTAAATGTGCTGTAATAAACATACATGTGCATATGTCTTTATAGTAGAATGATCTATAAAACTTTGGGTATATACCTAGTAATGGGATTGCTGGATCAAATGGTATTTCTGTTTCTAGATCCTTGAGGAATCGCCACACTGTCTTCCACAATGGTTGAACTAATTTATACTACCATCATCAATATGAAAACATTCATATTTCTCCACATCCTCTTCAGCATCTATAGTTTCCTGACTTTGTAATAATCGCCATTCTAACTTGCATTAGATGGTATCTCACTGTGGTTCAGTTTGCATTTCTCTAAGGACCAGTGATGATTAGCTTTTTAAAATATATTGGTTGACCACATAAATGTCTTCTTTTGAGAGTATCTGTTTCTATCCTTCGTCCACTTTTTGATGGGATTTTTTTCCTTTTGTAAATTTATTTAAGTTCTTTGTAAATTCTGGATATTAGCCTTTGTCAGACGGCTGAATTGAAAACATTTTCTCCCATTTTTTAGGTTGTTTGTTCACTCTGATGATAGTTTCTTTTCCTGTGCAGAAGCTAGTTTAATTAGATCCCATTTGTCAATTTTGGCTTTTGTTGCCATTGCTTTTGGTGTTTTAGTCATGAAGTCCTTGCCTATGACTATGTCCTGAATGGTATTGCCTAGGTTTTCTTCTAGGGTTTTTATGGTTTTAGGTCTTACATTTAAGTCTTTAATCCATCTTGAGTTAATTTTTGTATAAGATGTAAGCTATTTTAAAATGTCTAATAACAGCAAATATGCTTATAATGAATAAAACAATGGATAATTTCAAAGGAGAAGTTAAAATTAGAAAAAGGAAAAAAACATAAAAATGTAAAACAATAATGTATAAAGTGAAATATGTGGCCTGGCAGGGAAGCTCATGCCTGTAATCCCTGCACTTTGGAAGGCTGAGATGGAAGGATCACTTAAGACCAGTCGTTCAAAACCAGCCTAGGAAACATATTGCAACCCTATCTCTATAAAACAATAAAAATCTGCCAGCTCTGTGGTGCACAACTGTAGTCCTAGCTATGAAGTAAGCTGAGGTAGAGGATCTCTTGAGCCTGGGAGTTTGAGGCTGCAATGAGCAGTGATCAATCTACTGTACTCCAAACTGGGTGGTAGAGTGAGACACCCTCTGTAAAAACAAAATGCTATACAAACATAAAAAACAATTGAAGGTAGAGTAGAAGGAAGGGCTACTGAGCTTAAAGACAGATACATGAAAATTATAGAAACTGAAAAACAAAAATTAATTTAAAAAATTGAAAAACAAATGATCCTGAGGGATAACATCAAGTTGTCTAATCTATCTGTAATTAATTATAAAGAAACAAAAAGTAGCATATACATGCAAATATGTAAACACACATAAATATATATATAGAGAGAATGAAAATAGCTAATTTTCCAAATTTAGTAAAAAAAGCATGAACTTATGTACCCAAGGAGATTAGAAATTCCAAGTAAAATAAATAGAGCAAACCACACTTATGTACAGAATATTCAAACTGCTAAAAAAAAAGACAAAGAGAAAATTTAGAAAATGTCAAATTAATAATACATACTTCACATAGAGGAAGATGAAGATTAAAACTGATGACTCTCTTTGCATCAGAAACAGAAGAGCAATTAGACTTCTCATTTGTCAGGGACAATGACAGCTGCCTAATGCATGTCAAGCTCATTCCCATGCACTGATTCTCAAATCTTGCAAATGCAATATAGAACAACAAATAAATCTGCCCCCAAGTCCCCAGACTCAATATACATGAAAAAGCCTACCCAAACTTCAATTTACCTGGAATGTAAAAAGATACAAGCCATATCCCAACAGGACGTTGTCATATTCCTAGTGAAAGATTTGTGGCAAGCAAGAGAAGTCCAAGAATAACAGCAGGGAATGACCTCCAAGAGAGGAGGAGGTAGCAAGAGATTCAGATTTGTGTATAACCACCACTGGAATGAGAAAGTTCACAATAAGTATATAAAAGTATTCAAAAAGTGTTCTGTGAGATCATAGAACAGATTACAAGAAGAGATTTAAATATTTACGTAGTGCATAAGGATGCAGAATTAAAAAGCCACAGCTGCTTCTGTGGAAGTAAAAGGTAAGCGGTAAAAAAAAAGAAAAGAAAAAAAAAAAGCAGACATTTGATCATTACATGGTGAAGCAAAAGGGGGATTGGCACTTAGGGTTCTCCAAACAATAAAAATGTAGAAGTCACATAATCTGTCCCTTACTAAGGGAAAAAAAAAAAAAAAAAAAAACCCTCCACTAAATAAAATGTATTTGCTATGATGATAAAAACAGTTGTCATTGAGATAGGAATTCCATAGATCACAATTTTTTTAAAAAAATGAGTAATTCTATAACAAACTATTAAAAGAAAATAGAATGAGGATGAATACTTCACAGCTACTGAAAGTATATAATGAAAAAAACTATAAAGTAAAAGAAAATTAGCATTCCAAACTATATACATAAACAAGCATATGAGAAAAAAAATGTTGATTTCAAAACTTAATATTAGAAATGTGCAAAATAATGACATAAAACCAAGATAAGATTGATCTTACAGAAGAAATGGGGCTGGGAGAAGAATTTATTTCAAAAATTAGAAACAAACTAAGAGGTGACAGAAGGAAAGTGGAATCAATTTGAAATCTTTACCCTCTTAAAAAAGATAGGAAAGCTTCTAAGAAAAAAATGCAACCATGAAAGATGCACAAAATGTCACAGAAAACATTAATGAAATGAAAAAAGGCTAAGAAAAAATTATAATAAATGTATAATTTGAGCCACTAAAAGGAATAGCAAATAAATCCAATATGTGATATTTAGAAGTATCCTCTAAGAACATTTTCCTGAATTTAAAAATAAAAGCTTACATTTAAATGCAGACAATTATCATGGCAGGTGTGGGTAAGTTAATCTCAATCAACTCCAAGCCATATCCAATTAAAAATATTATGTTTCAAAGATTTTTTAAAAACTCACAAGGACTCCAGAGAAAAGACAAAATAATTGAAAAGAATTAGATTTCACATTTTCAAAAGCAACATATGAAATAATGAGACAAACAGAGTCATAATTTCAAAATTAATAAAAATATTATGTAGACATTTTATATAAAGTCAAATTATCCTTCTTGTATCAAGTCTATAGAAAAACAGTTTTGACCATATAAAGACTCAGAGTATATTGAATCCACAATCCCATCTTGCAAAACTCACTCCAGGACAACTTGATCCAACCATCAGATAACTAGAAAAATGTAAGCAAAATTATTTCTAGTAAGCATTTTTAAAGATAAAAAATGACAGATGATGATTAGATAGATAGAATTCTAGGACTCAACTAACACAAAACTAATCACAAGGGTGTAACACAAATACATAATTTTTTTTATGTTGTTGCAAAGTATAAATAATGCAATTAAAAGTGGAAAATACAAAGAGTAATGTGGTATATAATCACTAAGTGCAATATTGGCAATAGGAATAATTAAAAGACACCATTAAACTGATAAAAAAATATGGTTGAAGGTTAAATTAAAAATACTGAAATCATTAAAAATTATGATTAATAAAAATACATAAATTAAAAGAAAACATATATAAGAAAAAAGTAGCTATAATATACATAATAATTATAAAACATTATGGGCATGTAGACACCAAATATAAAAGGTATATAAAATATATAAATGTGCTTAATTCACCTATATAGAGCAAAGTATTTTCAATTTGGCTGTTTATATGCATTAACATATTGCATACAAGAAACATACCTAAAACAAACAGGAATGCTAAATATAAAAGAATGGGCAAAATTATATCTGGCAGATGATAAAAGGAAAAGTAAAATTTAAGCAAAAAGCATAAGTATGACAAAAAGGTTACTTTTTAATCCCAAAGGAATTATTTGTAATAAACACTTTGCATTTATAGTTTTCTATGCACCAAATAACACAGCAAGCAGCTTTACAGGGAAATAACTGCAAAAGTTCCAGGGGAGGCATAGATAGACCCACACTGCACTATTAATAGAGGTCAGTGCACACCATTCTCACTATAGAAAGATAAGTAATAAGTAAAACATAAGAAACTTAAAGAATGTTAAAAATTAGGTAGATTGTAATTACATATATTAAACTTTTTATTCTACTAATAGAAAATAAATTTTAACTGATTACGTTAGTAATGCTTTCAGTCAACATAAGCTCTTAGCAGTAAAGTTTTGGGGGACTTAAAAAATAATGTGTGGATTTTTTACTGTGAGGAGTTTGGTGCCCCTAACTCCTGCATTGTTCAGGAGTCAACTGCATACTATAAAACATTATTAACTATAGTCCTCATGCTGTATATCTCTTGACTTACCTATCTTCGATTATTGCAAGTTTGTACTCTTTGACCTACTTCTTCCCATTTCCTCTGCCTGTCCACCCCTGCTAATCACCATTCTACTCTGTTTCTGTGTTTTTGACAGGTTTTAAAGTCCATATATAAGTCAAATTACAGAGTATTTTTATTTATCTGCCGTATTTCTTTTGGCATAATGTCCTCCTGTTTAACCCATGTTGTTGCGAAGAGCAGTGTTTTCTTTTCTAAGGCTGAATGATATTTCACTGTGTTTATGCATGTGTGTGTGTACATATGACCCAATGGACATATAGGTTGTTTCCATATCTTGGCAATTGTGAATAATGCTGCAATGAACACAGAAACACAGATACTTCTGAATTGATTTACTTTGTATATATCAACTAGAGGGATTGTTGGATCATTTGGTTGTTTAATTTTTAATTTTTTGAGGAACTTTCTTACTGTTTTCTACAATGGTTTTTATGTTCCTACTGAAAGTATACATGGGTTCCCTTTAGTCCACACACTTGCAAACATTTATCTCTTGTCTTTTTAATAACAGCCATCACAATAAGTGTGAGGTGATATCTCATTATATTTTGATTTGCATTTCCCTAATGATTGGTGATGTTAAGCATCTTTTCATACACCTGATGGTCATATTTTATGTCTTCTTTGGAATAATATCTATTATGTTCCTTTATGCATTTTTTAATTTTTATTTAATTTTTATTTTTTGTATTTTTGTGTGTTTCCTTGCTGTTGTGTGTGTTCCTTATATATGTTAGATATTAACCCCTGATCAGATGTATACTTTGCAAATATTGTCTTTCAATATTTAGGCTGCTTTTTCATGTTGACTCCTTTCCTGTACAGATGTTTTTAGTTTGATGTAGTCCACCAGTTTATTTTTGTTTTAGTTGCCTGAGCTTTTGGTGTGATATCAAAAAGTTAATGCCAAGGCTAATATCAAAGAGACATTCTCCTGTTTTCTTCTAGAAATTATAGAGTTTCAAGTCTTAAAATTTGTTTTTTAATTTTTGAATTGATTTTTATGCATGATAGAAGATTAGGGCCATTTTCCTTCTTTTGTATGTGAATATACAGTTTTCCCAACATCATTTATTAAAGTGGTTGTCCCTTCTCTAAGTGTCTTTTTGTGGCCTTGTCAAAAATTCATTGACCATATATGCTTAGGTTTACTTTTGTGCTCTCTACTCTGTTACAGTGGTTTATGTGTCTGTTTTTAGGCCATTATCATAATATTTTGATTCAATACCTTTTAATATAATTTGAGGTCAAGAAATGTAATGCCTACAACCTTGTTTCTCTTTCTCAAGTTTGCTTTGGCTATTTAGGGCTTTTTGTGATTTCATATACATTTTAGAATTTTTTTTTCTATTTTTCTGAAAAATGCTATGATAGTTTTAATAGGAATGGCACTGACTCTGTATATAACTTTGGGTAGGATGGATATTTTAACAATATCAATTCTTCCAATTCACTGACCTGGGATAGCTTTCCATTTATTTGTGTCTTCAATTTCTTTCATCAATGCTTAGTAGTATTTAGTATACAAATGTTTACTTCCTTGGTTAAATTAATTCTTAAATATTTTACTATTTTTGAAATTATTGTAAGTGGAATTATTTTCTTCATTTTCACACAGATTATTGTTGGTATAAAGATATGCAACTGATTTTTGTATGTTGAGTTTGCATTGTGCTACTTTACTGAATTCATTTATTAGTACTAACAATTTGTGGAGTCTTCTTATGATTTTTGTCATATAGGATCATGTCATCAACAAACAGATATAATTTTACTTCTTCTTTTCCAAGTAGGATGAATTTTGTTAGATTTCTCTTGCTAGTACTTCTAGTACTATGTTAAATTGAAGTTCCCTTGCCAGACCTCACAGCAAAAACTTTCAGATTTTCCCCATGAATTATGATGTTACCTTTGAGCTTTAACAACAAATGGTCCTCGAGAAATGAGAAATTTTTGCCAATGTTATGTTGAGAAATTTCTACCAGTATCTATTTTGTTGAGAGGTTTCTTAAAATCATGAAACAAAATTGAACTTTATCACGTTTTTGTTTCATCTATTGAGATAATAATAGGGTTTTTTACATTTTACTCTGTTAATGTGGTATATCACACTAAGGTAATATGTTAAAACTAACTTGCATCCCAGGGAGAAATTTTACTTGGTTATGGTGTATACTCTCAATGTGTTGTTGAATTTGGTTGGCTAGTATTTTGTTGAGGATTTTTAAATCTATGTTTATCAGAAATATTGGCCTGGAGTTTTATTTTCTTGTGTTATCTTTTTCTGGCTTTAGTATCACAGTGATACCGACCTCATAAAGTGAATTTGGAAGTATTCCGTCTTTGTCTAGTTTTTTGGAAAACTGTAACATTTTCTGTTAATTCTTTGAATGGCTACTAGAATTCAGTCATAAAGCCACCTGGTCCTCAGCATTTCCTTCTGGGGCTGTTTTTTTCTTTTTCTTTTGTATCATTATTCTGTCTACTGTTAGTCTGCTCAGGCTTACTATTTCCTCTTGCATTTTTCTAGGTTGTATGTTTCTAGTAGTTTATCCATTTCCTCTAGTCTATCAATTTTGTCAGTGTATAATTGTTCATAGTAGTCCATTATGTTCCTGTTTTATTTCTGAGGCCACAGTTGTGATGTTTCTTTTTGTTGTTGTTATCATTAAATTTATTAAATATTTGCTTAACCCATGGTTGCAATTTATTTTTCCTATGTGTGTTTTTAAATTTGTTTTTCATTTCAGTAGGTTTTTTTGGGGGGACAGGTGATGTTTGATTACGTGAATAAGTTCTTTAGTGGTGATTTCTGAGATTTTGGTGCCTCCGTCACCCAAGCAATGTACACTATACACAATGTGTAGTCTTTTATCCCTAATCGCCCTCCATCCCTTTCCCCCGAGTCCCTAAAGTCCATTATATCATTCTTAAGCCTTTGAGTCCTCATAGCTTAGCTCCTACTTATGAGTGAGAACATACAATGCTTAGTTTTCCATTCCTGAGTTATATATATATATATAATCACATTTTCTTTATCCACTCATTGATTGATGGACATTTGGGCTGGTTCCATATTTTTGCAATTGCAATTTGTACTGCTAACAAACATGAGTGTGTGGGTATCATTTTTGTATTATGATTTCTTTTCCTCTGGATAGATACCCAGTAGAGGGATTGCTGTATTAAATATCAGAACTAATTTTAGTTCTTTAAGAAATCTCCAGACTGTTTTCCATAGCGGTTTTGTACTAGTTTACATTCCCACCAACAGTGTAAGAGTGTTCCCTTTTCACTGCATCTACAGCAACATCTATTTTTTCTATGTTTTGATTACGGCCATTCTTATAGGAGTAAGATGGTATTGTATTGTGATTTTGATTTGCATTTCCCTGATAATTAATGATGTTGAGCATTTTTCTATATGCTTTTTGGCCATTTATATATCTTCTTTTGAGAACTGTCCATTCATGTCCTTAGCCTACTTTTTGATGGGATTGTTTATTTCTTGCTGTTTTGTTTGAGTTCTTTGTGGATTTTGGATATTAGTCCTTTATCGGATGTATAGCTTGGAAAGATTTTCTCCTATTCTGTGGGTTGTCTATTTACTCTGTAGATTGTTTCTTTTGCTGTGTGAAACTTTTTAGTTTAATTCTCATCTATTTATCCTTGGTTTTGTTGCATTTGCTTTTGGGGTCTTTGTCATAAAGTCTTTAAGCCGATGTCTGGAAAGATTTTTTTCTGATGTTATCTTCTAGAATGTTTATGGTTTTGCATCTTAGATTTAAGTCCTTGATCCATCTTGAGTTGACTTTGTATGTGGGAGAGGAGAATCCAGTTTCATTCTTCTACATGTTGCCAGCCAATTATCACAGCACTATTTGTTGAATAAGGGGTCCTTTCCCCACTTAATGTTTTCTTTGCTTTGTTGAGGAACAGTTGGTTGTAATCATTTGGCTTTATTTCTGGGTATCCATTCTGTTCCATTGGTCTATGTATCTACTTTTATACCAGTACCAGAATATTTTGGTGACTATGACCTTACAGTATAACTTGAAGTCTGGTTAAATGGATATCTTCAAACTTGTTCTTTTTTGTTAAGTCTTGCTTTGGCTATGTGGGCTCTTTTTTGGTTCCATATGAATTTTAGGATTGTTTTCTTCTAGTTCCGTGAAGAATGCTGGTGATATTTTGATGGGAATGGCATTAAATTTGCAGACATTTTTGGCAGTATGGTTGTTTTCACAATATTGATTCTACCCATCCACAAGCAGAGGATGTGTTTCCATTTGTTTGTGTCATGTATGATTTCTTTCAGCAGTGTTTTATAGTTTTCCTTGTAGAGTTCTTTCACTTCCTTGGTTAGGGCCAGAAAGGTTCACAGCTGAATTCTATCAGATATTCAAAGAATAATTGGTTCCAATCCTAGTGACACTATTCTACAGGATTAAAAAAAAAAAAAAAAGGAATCCTCCCAAAATCATTTTATAAAGCCAGTATCACCCTAATATCAAAACCGAGGAAGGACATAACAAAAAAAGAAAACTACTGACCAATATCTCTGATAAACACAGTTGCAAAAATGCTCAACAAAATACTAACTGAATTCAACTGCATATCAAAAGGATAATTTATTATGATCAAGTACGTTTCATACCGAGGATACAGGGAGAGTTTAACATCCACAAGTCAATAAATGTGATACACCACATGAACCGCATTAAGAACAAAAATCACATCATCAACTCAATAGATGCAGAAAAAGCCTCTGAGAAAATCCAGCATCCCTTTATGATTAAAACCCTTAGCGGAATCAACACAGAAGAGACATGCCTTAATGTAATTAAGGCATCTATGACAAACCCACAACCAGCATTATACCAAATGAGGAAAAGTTGAAAGCATTCTCTGAGAACTGGAACAAGACAAGGATGCCCACTTTCACCACTTCTATTTGTCATAGTACTGGAAGTCCTAGCCAGAGCAACCAGACAAGAGAAAGAACTCAAGGTCATCAGAATCAGTAAAGAGGAAGTCAAAATATCACTGTTTGCTGATGATATGCTTAGAAAACCCTAAAACCCTAAAGATTCATCTAACAAAACTCCTAGAACCGGTAAACAAATTCAGCAAAGTTTCAGGATACAAAATTAATGTACACAAATCCGTCGCTCCACTATACACCAACAGTGACCGAGTTGACAATCGAACCAAAAACTCAACCCTTTTTACAATATCTTCAAAAACAAAATAAATTAGGAATATACCTAATCAAGGAGGTGATGTTTCCTCTTATAAAATGTTATATGTTTAAAATTAGAGTGAAATTAAATAGTTAAAAATAATAGGTCATCTATTTAGATCCCTGATATTGACCATCTAATAAAGAAATTATAAATTCTTATTAAACAGCTAACCAACAATGCAAAGGACTGTAAGAATAAATGCTAGAAAGAGCAAAAGAGCTGGTAAATATTCTGGAATAAAATATGTTTGCTTAAACAGAAGACAACAGAGAATGTTCCAAATCCTGCAATATTTGAGCAAAAGAGTTGTATGCTTAAGAAATAATGTTTTGAAAAGAAAAGTTTAATCTGGCAATAGTTAATAAATTAGAGAAGATAAAGGGAAATGAAGGGTGATACTTCAGGAAGTGACACTCAAGATACAACCTTAATAATTCAACTTGAAATTGGTAATCCTGGACCCACACTTAAGTGTCTATGTGAGTTATAAATCTTTAACAGTAGAAAGATGAGGATAAAAAGCATCCAGAAGAAGATTTGCAAGCATTTCCTGACTGGCTATAAATAATACAAGTAAGGAAAAAAGCACTCAAACCTCTGTTATTATGTTGAAACTTCTGTAACTTGAAATATTGTATTTGTATTAATACATTAAAATGTATTAATCATTTTATTTAAAATAAATACAATTTACAATGCAAACATGTTGTTAGGAATTTTTTGAAATGGCTTTAAGTTTTTGCTTCATTTTACTTTTTGTCATTTAAAAATTCTCCAAAGCTATGTAAACATTGAATATGCTATAAGAGTATTCACAATGTAAAATCTTCTTTTTAGGGTTTGATTTTGGCAATTCAAACATATTTTCTGTTTGCTATTCCTTCTAATGTGGCTTTTAGAATACTTTCCACTGTTTTTTATATATCAAGAATATTTGTGGGCCGGGCGCGGTGGCTCAAGCCTGTAATCCCAGCACTTTGGGAGGCCGAGGCGGGTGGATCAGGAGGTCGAGAGATCGAGACCATCCTGGTCAACATGGTGAAACCCCATCTCTACTAAAAATACAAAAAAATTAGCTAGGCATGGTGGCGCTTGCCTGTAATCCCAGCTACTCAGGAGGCTGAAGCAGGAGAATTGCTTGAACCCAGGAGGTGGAGGTTGTGGTGAGCCGAGATTGCGCCATTGCCTGGGTAACAAGAGCGAAACTCCGTCTCAAAAAAAAAAAAAAAAAAAAAAAAGAATATTTGCTAATCTCACATAAAATATCTCAGAAAAACAAGATTTTGTTTGCAAAAGTTTTCAGACTTTTGGAAGAAATTTAGCACTATATTTAAAAAACACTTTAATTCAAAATCTTTTTATATAAGTCAATCTCTATACTCTGGAGTAAACTTAAAAATAATCCAGTTTTTGAAAATTTAAAAATGTACTGAATCAATGATCTAGTAAGAAACTACGAAGCTTCCTTCAGTATTATCTGGCATTTTTGAAGCTTCTATTAGGCTGATTCATGAGATTTTTAAAAAATCTCTCTTGTTGAGCCAACCATAAAAACTCTAAAATTATGTTTTCATAGAATACTTACTTATATGTATAAAAACATACTTATACTAAATAAATATTGCATTTTATGAAAAATGTCTATGCCAGAGGCAGAGATTATTTCTGAGGTTTTCTTATCTTTTCCTTTTTCTTTTGTTAACCATGCTCTGCAAGGAAAAGCCCAGAGACCTTGCTCTATTGCATTCCATGTCATTCTCTGCAAACAAACTTTTAAGCCGTATATATTTATAATTACTCTGCAGAAATGTAAAATAATGATTGAATTCCTTAAAATGATAGCATTACTTTTCTGAAATAAGACCTATGAGCCATATTTATATATTATCTGTTCCTTTTTTAAAGTTAAAGTACATATTTTAAAGTTTTAATTTTACGATGTCCAATTTCTTTTGATCAAGACTAGAAGAAATTATGTACACATCATTTCTATATTTTCCAGCAGAATTAAAAATGATCAGCTACCACTGATGTCACAAGGAAACAATTATAAAATGAACTTCATTTTTGTTACTGAAATCTCACTCTTAATATTAATAGTATCATATTTCATTCACTGTAAACTTTTTTCTTAATTTAGATTTTAGAAAAAAATACTCTTTATACTCTACATTTAGTATTAACTTTTGCATGTCAAATTAGAAAGAAATACAAAGTGAAGACTGTCAGAGTCCAAGGATTTGTGTTACAATAGTTAATGTTAAAAGCTAATTATAATTATAGCAATTTAGTGAAACATGGAACTTACTTTACATGTCTACATCCTCATCAGATACAATAGAAGAACCTGAGACACTTTATTCAAGACCAATAATTAAATGTCCTTGATATTATTAGATTATAAGTATACAATTAAAATGATTAGAAAATAAGTAATTCCTAGAAATCCTAAAAAGTGACAAAAGTAGGTATTTTATAATTTCTTCTTTTATATCCTGTTAATTTTTATGTCTTTAGATTTAATAGAGCTTAATTGAATATACTGTTCACTAAATAAAATAGGAGCAAAACCAATTTCAAAGAAAGGCACTGTTCGTACTAAAGACATTATGATTAGGACTCATTAGGAAATAGACCAAATTATAATTGAAGAACATATGTTTTAACAAGTAACATTTTGAGTTGCACAAGAAAGCTAATGAGATATTTGTTATAAATGGTGAATCAATAGATGTTTTAAATACAACTAAGTGTATCTTTTTTGGTTTACAGAAATTATTTTGTTGTTTTTTTTTCTTTTGAAATTTGTACTGACATAATTTTAGATTCACATGCAATTATAAGAAATAAAGATTCCATATATACTTTATATACTTTCCCCAATTGTGAACACTATAGTGCAATATCAAAAACCATCATATTTACATTGATACAATTCACCAATGTTATTCAGATTTTCCAAGTTTACTTGTACTCATTTATGTATGTGTATTTAGTTCCATGCTAAAGCTATACAGGGAAGACACTGACCAATTCCAATACCACAAGCATCTCTCCTATTGCCTTTCTGTAATTATACTCACATCCTTCCTGCATCTCTACTCACTGGCAACCATTAAACTGTTGTTCACTTTCTGAAGTTTTTATTTAAAAATGTTATGTTAGTGGAATCATACAGTCTCTTTTCCTTTTGAGATTGATATTTTTTTCACCCAGTATAATTCTCTAGAGAGTCATACAAGTTGCTGCATGTATCTAGTTCATTGCTTTTTAATGCTGAGTTATATTGCAAGGTATATGTACCACAGTCTGTTTAGCCATTCACCTACTGAAAAACATTTGTTAAGGTTCTAGTTTTTCGCTTTCACAAATAAAGTTGCTATAAATGTTTGTGTATCGATTTTTCTGTGAACACCAATGTTATTTCTCTGGGATAAAGACCTAAGAGTACAACTGTTGTGTAGCATGGTACTTACATGTTTTGTCTTATAAGAAAGTGTCACAATGTTTTACAGATTGGCTGTACCATTTATGTTCTACCAACAAGGTATGAGTGATCCATTTTTTTTATTTTATTTTTTTATTTTTTATTCTTGTCCCGACCTGCAGGACAACAACAGGAGCCCGAAGGGAGGGAGTGGGGATGGATGGGCAGGAGACGCGAAGAATGGAGACAAGACAGGAGTCTGATCAAGTCTCGTATATTGTTGCTGAGCTCACAGCTTAAATAGGCCAGGCAGGGTGGCGGGGCAAAGGAAGCTTGCAGTTGGGAAGTTCCGGCCAGGTGTGCCAGGTGCTGCTACCAGCCTCGTGCCATCCACGGGCTGGACCTGAATCATCAGGACTTGAGCCTCCCACAAGCGGCACCTGGGCTCTCTTGGTCCCAGGATTTGGCCTGTGCTGCTGCCCACATATTCTCAATCATCTGTTGTTGTCATGATATTTTAAAGTTATTCTGGTATATATAAGTATGTACTGATATCTCACTGTGCATTTAATTTCCTTTTCACTTATGGCTAAAGATGCTGAATATCTTCTTCTATGAAATGTCCGTTCATATCTTTTGTCCATTTTCAAATTGAATTTTCATTTATTTAAATTTCAATGTTGAATTTTGGGAGTTCTTTGTGTATTGTAATTACTAATTTTATGGCAGATATATAGTTCAGATATTTTCTCAAAGAATGTAGCTTGTCATTTTATCTTCTTCACATGAGCTTTTGCAGAACAAATATATTTAATTTTGATGAGGTCCAATTTATATTTTTAACTTTTATGGAAAGATAAAGAACTCTGCCTACCTCTAGATAGTTTCTCATTTGTTTGTCTAAAAAGTTGTATAGTTTTATGTTGTTTATTTATGTCTATTATCCATTTTGAGTTAATTTTTAATAAGATGTGAAATTTTGGTTGATTCATTTTTTTTGTCTATGAATAATAACCAATTGCTTCAGCACTATATATTGAATAGACTATCCTCTATCTACTGAATTGCTCTTATACCTTATCAAAAATCAGTGGTGTATTTGGTTCCATTGACCTATGTCTCTATCACTTCACTGATACCAATTCTCTTGATTAATGTAGCCATATAGTAAGACTTGATATTTAGTAGAGTGATCATTCCCATTTCATTCTTTTTTGAGATAATTTTGGTTATTCTAGCTTCTTTACGTTCCATACAAATTTTAGAATAATTTTGTCTTTGTTTACAAAATATTTGCTAGAATTTTCATACTTACAGCATTAAATCAATAGGTCTGTTTGGGGAAAAATAATATACTTGCTGTTTTGAATTTACGACTCCATGAACATGTATGTCCTTCTGTTAAAATCTTATCATTTTTAGCATACACTTCTTGTATATAGTTTGTTTATTGTATACTTATATTTTACATTTCTTTGACATAGTTGTAAATGGTTTTATTTGTTGTTTTTAATGTTCGCATGTTCATTGTTAGTATATACAAACACAATCGTTTTTGTTTTAACAACATGTTGGTCATTTTCATGGTCATCCACAAAGGCAGACAGACTCTAACCAAGGTTTGGTTCAGATGTGGAGGATGATGATGCCACACATACACAATAATGTATTTAAAAGTTTATTCATTATATAAGTGAAGTCTCTGGGGGACCAGGGCAAACCAGTCAACTAGGTCCAAAATGAACTAGAAAAGAAAATTAGTATGGATTTTTATTGGGCTTGGGGTATGAGCCTGGAGTAAGTGTTCCTGCACACCAAAAGGAGCTTCTATTGTTAAATCTCTACAGTTGTCAAATGATGGACTGCCCAGGCTTTCTCATCAGCACATCAGATGTAGGACACAAAGAGAAGGAGAAGTGGGGATTCATATCTGTTACAGTCAAATATCAGTAACTGAACTCACACTCCTCATTACAGTCTTGTGTCATGCAACCTTGCTATGCTCACTCATTAGGCTTATAAGTAGTTTTAGATTCTTTGGAATTTTTTGCATATACAATCATACAATCTTCAAATAATGACAGTTTGGTGTCTTTTTTTCAAGTCTGAATATCTTTATTTATTTTTCTTGATTTATTAAGATGCTAAAACTTTCAGTACTATATTGAATAAGGCATGTAACTCACTTATAACATAGAAAAGCATTCACTTTTTCACCACTAAATATAATGTTAGCTGAGGATTTTAATGATTTAGAGTGGATGTTCTGTAAAATGCCTTTTCTGTGTCAATAGATATGATCATATAATTTTTATTCTTTAGCTTGACAATACTAAAAGCCTTTATACATGTCAAAAAATCAAATATTTAAGATTTCAACTTACTAAAACCAATTTGCTTCCCAATCACTTTGTTTTTTTATTACAACTGCCAGGGTAAAACTGTTTATTATTATTATTTATTATTTTGTACTTTTTAATCCAAGAGTGTTTCTTTCTTTACTAAGATATAATTATGAACTTGAACTATTCATGTCTTTAATATCCCTATAAAATTTAGTTCAACTTGCTGTAGATTACAAAAGATAGTATACCATTGAAGTGTTCTATTTCAGCACAGTGCAGTCAAAGTCTTTTTGTGTTTATTCACCTAATAAAATTATGTTTCTAAGTAATGATAATATTAGTGATGAATGAGTACAGCTGTTTCCCAAACCTAAAATGAGCCATACAAAAGTATTCACAGATTTGTAAGTAAGCCTGATGATATGCATTTCAGATTCCCCTTATTGCTATTTGAAACCTGTAAAATAGGTGTGTTTTTGTTGTTGTTGTTGTTGTTTTTTTTTTTTTTTTTTTTTTTTTTTTTAATAGTTGTACATATGGGAGTTAAGTGAATAATGGCTTTTATAGTTCTTTCATTAGTTATCAGTTCTGTTTCCTCTTCATTAAAATCACCTATTCATAAATATAAAACAAGCTTCCCTTCTCCAGATCATGCCTTCTAGTTTGATCTAAGTTGCTTAAAGTATTGTTTTTAATTGTGAGTCTTTCTTTGATTTAAAAACAAACAAACAACAACAACAACAACAAAAATAAAAAATAAAATAAAAAAAAAAAATCAAGAAAACCAAGCTTACACTCTTTCCAAGTATTCTTGGAGGTGGGCAGGACAGAAATTACTGTTAGTTAGAGATTGTAGCAAGCATTTCCCATGCTGGCTCCATTTATGATGGGGCTAAATATTTGATGAACATTATGTAGGTGACAGTGTTGGCATGTAGCAACAGTGGGCCCCTGTGTGGTGGAGTCAGGGAAAGTAAAGTTACATTAATTCTAAAAAGGAAAAGGTCAACCAAAGCCTTGTTATGTGTCTTCACCCCCTCTGTTGTTTCATACATATTTGCAGATGGTTATATATTATAAATTTCTTCACAGAAGTGTCATATACAGTACCATTAGGTGACAAGTGGTCTCCCTAGTATAAACTAAAATTCTTGGAGCAATTCCATGCTAAACAAAACTCTGTGTCAATGTCAGCTGTTCAAGTGTACATAAATCTTTCCAGAAAGCAAAACATGATCATTTAAAAGCATTTAAGTGTTTAGGGATCTCCCAGAGTTATAAATCAAAACTGAAAAATATAGAAAACCCTGGAATAATCACAAAATAGAGGAAAGTGTGTCTTTGGCATTTCCCCCATCTTCTCAATGATGTGTCTCCCTTTTGTTACCAGTTTACTGTGTAAAGTTTAATTATCTCTTTGTTCTTTTTCAGTAGGTGAGGAGGCCCCAACTCTAAGACCCCATGAATACAGTGCTATTTCCCAGTAAGGTCCTTCTCCTATTCTATAAAACCATGGTAATTTTCCTATCTTTGGGTATCTTTCTTCAAGGATCACACAGCTAAAAAAATGAAATACACATACACACACAAATCACTAAATAACTAAGCATTTCAAACTTCAGATATGCTGAAGTATATGTAATAACTGCTGGTGGATAGCTTGTTAATACATTTAAAATACAAACTGAGCATATATTAAGTATCAAGAACCATGATAGTGGTTATCAGTTAAACAGATAATTGTTGACTCTATTCTTTGAGAGCTACTATTAGGATAATAAAACTGTGTGCCTCCTTACATATCTATTCAACAATGTTGGATGGGTACAGTGGCTCATGCCTGTAATCCCAGCACTTTTAGAAGCCAAGGTGGGCTTATCACAAAATCAAGAGATCAAGACCATCCTGGCCAACATGGTGAAACCCTATCTCTACTAAAAAATATAAAAATTAGCTGGGTGCAATGGTACGCACCTGTAGTCCCAGCTACTTGGGAGGCTGAGGCAGAAGAATTGCTTGAACCTGGGAGGCAGAGGTGGCAGTCAGCCAAGATTGCACCACTGCACTCTAGCCTGGTGGCAGAGCAAGACTCCATCTCAAAACAAACAAACAAAAAAATAGAGTGCTCTCTTTTTCTATCTAAAACATGTAAGAAAGTTCCAAATTTACATTCTAAATGTGTATTAACTACTTAGATGTACACTAAAGTAACTCTTTTTCAATAACATAATTCTACTTAGGGAAGAAGCACATAATTCTACTGACATTTGAAAATTTAATCTTAAGCCACCACTTCAGAAGTCAGTTTAATGAGAATACAAACATTGTTTTATTTCTGCATACTGTGGTAGATGCCTAACACATATCTGTATAAATTACATTTAGGCATTTTATAATAATCTTTACTAGTCAGAATGAACTTATTTCTATTTTAAAATCTAAATACTTTTGAACATATATTTATTCAAATAAAAGATTTAAGTTGTGGCTTCCCAATTTTGAAATAAGATGGTCTCAGTTACGGTTTGGATTTTTGTCCCTACCCAAATCTCATGTCAAACTATAATCCCTAATGTTGGAGGTGAGGCCTAATGGAAGGTGATTGGATCATTGGGGTAGATTTTCCCTTTTAGTTCTGTTCTTGTGACAGAATTCTCACAAGACGTAGTTGTTTAAAAGTGTGTGGCATCATCCCCCTCTGTCTCTTCCTCTCACTATGGCCATGTAAGATGTGCCTGCTTCCTCTTCAATTTCTGCCATGATTGTAAGTCCCCTGAGGCCTCCACTGCCATGTTTCCTTTACAGTCTGTAAAATCATGAGCCAATTAAACCTCCTTTCTTTATAAATTACCTAGTCTTCGATATTTCTTCATAGAAATGTGAAAATGGATAAATGCAGAAAATTAGTACTAAGGAGTCGGGCCCTGCTCTAAAAATATATAAAAATGTGGAAGCACCTTTGGAATTGGGTAGCAGGCAGTGATTGGAAGAGTGTGGTGGGCTAGGGGGAAGACAGGAAGATGAGGAAAGGTTTAGAACTTCCTAGAGACTTCTTAAATTGTTGTAAACAAAATGCAGATAGTGATATGGACAGTGAAAGCCAGGCTGAGGAAGTCTCGGATGAAAATGAGTAATTTATTGAGAACCAGAGCAAATGTTATTTTTGTTATGCATTAGCAAAGAGCTTTGTGGCATTGTGCTCCTACTCTAGAGATCTGTGAAACTTTCAACTTGGGAGTGATGATTTATGGTACGTAGCAGAAGAAATTTCTAAACAACAAAGCATTCAAGCATTGGCCTGCTTGTTTCAAATAGCATAAGTTCATATGTGTGAGCAAAGAACTGAAACTAGAACTTATATTTAAAAGGGAAGCAAAGTGAAAAGTTTAGAAAATTTGCAGCCTGGCCATGTGGTAAAAAAGAAAAGGCCTTTTTCTGAGGAGGAATTCATGCCAGTTGCAGACATTTGCATAAGTAAAGAGGAGTCAAATGCTGATAGCTGAAAGAGTAGGAAAAAGGCCTCCAAGGAATTTGAAAGAACTTCACAACAGCCCTTCCCATTACAAGCCCCGAAGCCTAGGAGGGAAGAATGGTTCTGTGGGCCAGGCCTAAAGCCCAGCTACCCTGTGCAACCTTGGGACACTGGTTCTTGCATCCCAGCCACTTCAGCTCTCACCATGTCTAAAAGGGGCCCAGTTACCACTTGGGCTGCTACTTCAGAGAGTGCAAACCATAAGCCGTGGCAGTTTCCATGTGACATTAAGCCTATGGATATACAGAATGCAAGAGTTGATTGGGAGTCTCCACTTAGATTTCATAGGATGCATGGAAAATCCTGGATGTTCAGTTCAGGCAGAAGTGTGCTGCAGGAGTAAAACCCTCATGGAGAAGCTCTACTAAGGCAGCACAGAGGGGAAATATGAGGTTAAGGCCACCATACAGAGTCCTCACTGGGGTACTGCCTCCTGGAGCTGTAAGAACAGAGATACCTTCCTCCAGGCCCAGAAAGTTAGATCCACAGAAGCTTGTACCGTGCACCTAGAAAGGGTTCAGGCACTCAATGTCAGCCCTTGAGAGCAGCTGTGGGGGCTAAGGCTTGCAGAGCCATGGAGCAGAGCTATTGAATGGAAATGCATCCTTTGCACCAGTGTTCCTTGAGTGTGAGACATGGAGTCCAAGGGCATTATTTTGGAGCTTTAAGGTTTGGTGATTCGCCTGCTAGGTTTCAGACTTGCAAGGAGACTGTGGCCCCTTTCTTTGGGCTGATTTCTCTATTTTGGAATGGGTGTATTAACCCAATGACTGTATCTCATTGTACCTTGGAAGTAACTGCTTGTTTTTTACTTTATAGGCCCTTGGCGGAGGGACTAGTCTTGTCCCAGAAGAGAATCTGGACAGCACTTTAGTGTTAATGCTAGGAGTGCAATGTGAGAAGGACATGAGATTTGAGATGAGCCAGGGCAGAATGAAATGATTTGGGTCTATGTCCCCACTCAAATTTCATGTTGAAATGTAATCCCCAATGTTGAAGGTGGAGCTTGGTGGGAGGTGATTGGATTATGGGAGTGGTTTTAATGGTTTAGCACCATCCCTCTAGTGTTGTTTTTGTGATAGAGTTCTCATGAGATCTGGTTGTTTAAAAGCATGTAGCACCACCCCCTACCCTAAATAGCCCTCTCTTCCTCTTTCTCTGGCCATGTGAAGACATGCTTGCTTCTCCTTTACCTCTTACCATGATTTGAGTTTCCTGAGGCCTTCCTAGCCAAGCTATCTCTACAGCCTGCAGAACCATGAGCCAATTTAAACTTTTTTTCTTTATAAATTACCCAGTCTCTGGTATTTCTTTATAGCAGTACAATAACAAATGAATATAGTCTCCTCTCAGGCTTTCAAATGGGAAGCAAAAAGCAAGTCTTCTGTTACTGAATTTCTCTTTAACATATCTAGGGTTCATATTTCCATGGCCCTCCTGCCTGGGCTGATCCTGTATCATTCCTGACTTCACCATTTATTCTCATAAAATCTATTTTCTAGACTTCAGCAATACAAAGCCTAGCTGAATATTCCAAACAGAGTCCTTAAAAATTCAACTCATCTCTGTCTATATGAAGTGTTCAGCTCTTTCAAGTCAAAATATTTGACTTCAAATCAAAGTATCTACTATGAGGCTGGGTGTGGTAGCTCACACTTGTAATCCTATCACTTTGGGAAGCCAAAGTGGGAGGATCACTTGAGTTCAGGCAAGTTCCTATAATCCCAGCTACTCAGGAGGCTGAGGCAAGAGAATCACCTGATTCCTAGAGACGGAGGTTGCAGTGAGCTGACATTACACCACTGCACTCCAGCCTGGGTGACAGAGCAAGACTCTGTCTCAGAAAAAGCAACTACTATGAGCTAAAACTTTTTTTTTCAAAATTTGAATTGATTTTATTTTTTCACTTAAGGTTATATTCACTCCTTCCCCAAGTAATCCTGCAGTAGTAATCAAAAAGACTGAAAGATATAAACTTTTTGATAACAAAGATAGACAAAAGTGTTGAAGAAAGAGAAAAATTACTGGATATTTTATAAAAGTGAAACACAATGGAACTCTCTTCAAATACAAGCATCTGATATAAATAAAAAACAAGATGCAATATATTTGAAAAAAACAATTTAACAAATGACAATCACAACTATCAGCACTTGGATATTGTTCTTATACATCTGACTTCTATTTTATCTGAAACAAATATACCTTTCATATCAAAAAAAAAAAAAGTTTTTTCTAATCTTAGCTTTTCCCATAACCATTGTAAAGCCATCAAGAAAGGCTTTTGTGTAAATCTGATTTAACATTCTGAAACATGAATTTCTTTATGGACAGATGCAGGGTCCCCTTGCCCTCTTTAAATGAAAAATTTCAGAGGAAATAAATTTAACCGAGTTTATTTGAGTAAAGAATAATTCATAAATCAACCAGCACTCAGAACCAGAAAAGGTTCAGAAAGCTCTGCTCTGCAACATAGACAGTGAGCATTTATACCAGAATATGAAAGTCAGTACAGACACAACTGGAATGGTTACACGGAGGCATCTGTCTTACACAGACATGACCTGATCAGTTAGCTGCTAAGCTTCCTGTGATTGGCTAAGATCCAGCTCTTTATTACAAAACATATTCTCCCACATTAGGTTTTGGTTTGTTTGCATCTAGGAAGTTGCAGTTCAATACATAGGAATGAAAGGTATGAAGATATCCTCATGTCAAATATAATTTTAAAATTTCCACGTTTTGGTCAGCTTCTCAATCATGAGAGATGGACCAAAACTTCGGGTATTGAATCCACTCTGTCACCATTATAATGAACCTGTTTTGTTTCAACATGGAATTCACAAGTCAGAACCTCAGGTTAGTTGACAAATGTTTAAATTCTTGCTGTTCTAGTCAAAGTGATACCATTTAATGCATGATGTATAACTGCATACAAATATTTAAGACTCTTACTAAATTTCTGTTGTTGATTGTCTTATTATAGGAATTTTCGAAGGGAAGCTATTCAAAAGGTGTGAATGAACCAGTCCATATTATATCTGAATCAGTAGTGGGGCAGAAGACAGTAAGCAAATTCTCTACAGACACTATAGAGGCCCTCAGGGGCTGAAAAAGAAGGCTACCTTGTGTTATTTGAATATGAGTCAGCTAAATTTGTTCACCCATAGGTCAGTATAACTTCTGAACAAGATTCAGTAGAAAATTAACTTTTTTATCATCTTTTTTTAACATGCTGTAAGGATGTGCAGCCATGTTTAGTGAAAAATGATTTAATCCAATGGCATTATACTAGCAATTACATATACCAGATAGATAGTCCCCAGGTCCTGAGTACATGACGTCTAGAAGCACAACATACCATTTGCAGGCATCCCTCAGATAGGTTTTCTGTATTTGGTAGTGGTTATGTGATTAATAGGAAAGCAAGTGGCAGTGATGTCTAGAACATCAAAGACAGATTTCTACTGTTCGTTTTGGGCTTCAAGATTACTGTCACTGGGAATGTGGACAGGCCTTGGTAATAGTGAAATTGTTTCCTGTTTTGTTTTTGTTTTTGTTTTTGCATTAGCCTACAAACCCAGTAGTTGCTCTGGTGTTTTGCTATAGCATGAGCCTTTGCCAAAGCCATCGACTGATTATGGTCATATTGGTTTTACTGTAGAGAAAGGGGAAAAAAAATTAGGACAACAACATATAAGAAAAAAGAAAAAAAAATGTTCAGGTGCAGTGGCTCACACCTGTAATCTCAGCACTTTGGGAGGCAGAGGTGGGTGGATCATCTGAGGTTAAGAATTCAAGACCAGCCTGGTCAACATGGTGAAACCCCATTTCTACTAAAACACATACACACACACACACACACACACACACACACACACACACACACAATTAGCTAGGCATGATGACAGGTGCATACCTGTAATCCTGGCTACTTGGGAGGCTGAGACAGGAGAACTGCTTGAACCTGAGAGGTGGAGGTTCCAGTGAGTTGAGATTCCATCACCACACTCCAGCCAGGGTGATAGAGCAAGAAAAGAAGGAAGGAAGGAGGGAGGGAGGGAAGGAGGGAGGGACGGAAAGAAGGAAGGAAGGAAGGAAGGAAGGCAGGAAGGAAGGAAGGAAGGAAGGAAGGAAGGAAGGAAGGAAGGAAGGAAGGAAGGAAGGAAGGAAGGAAGGGAGGGCAGGAGAAAAAGAAAGAAAGAAGGAGAAAGAGAAAGAAAGAAAGAAAAAATGAAAAATAGTAAAAGGTTTTCATGATGGCAGAGAAGCTAAACCTTGATCTGTGATAGTGGGAAGGTGTCCACATCTAGAATGTCCTTTGATTCTGGGGAGAAACTTTCCTGGTCAGTTTTAAGGTCTACAACAGATTTACAGCTCCAAAAGTCTGAAAGGGAATACTTGATAGACATAAGATTCAAGGCCTTAATATTTTACTACAGTACGGTTAGTAAGGAACTGGCATGATCCCTTTCAACAGGATTCAAGGGCAGTCTTTCACTGATGTCATTTCTAGATGACCTAATTGCTGGGCTCTACATTAGGAAAAGTTTGGTTGTCCTCAACTGGTGAATTACAAAGGCTTCTTTTTTTCTGGATAAAACACACTCTGGCATAAAGCATTAAAGCCTTGTAATATTGTTCTATAAAAGATTATAAGAATGGGAGACAGATGAGGTTCTATTATTAAGGACATAGGACTTCATAAGAGTAGATCTGATTGTCAAAAAGTGCAAAGAAATCTAGTGATTTTAGTTAACTGCAAATGCCAATTTCAGCATTTTTTCAGAAAGTTGAGGATGATAAGGACCATAGTAATGCCACTGTGTCCATAAGACCTTATTTATCTGCTTTATAACTTATTCAGTAAAATGAGTTTCTCCATTACTAGAGATTTCTTCAGGAAAGCCCCATAAAAGAAACATGTTTTCTTCCAATAACTTCTTAGTTATTGTCAGAGCATCAGCTTTTCTCTAATACACAGGAAAGCTTCTATCCAACCAGAGAATATACAAACTATTATAAAATATATTGATATCCCATTGATAGTGGCAATTAAATGAAATCCATCTATCCAAATGATTCACCAGGTGTCAGAAATGTCCCACGTAAAGTTGTAATTTTTTCCCCAGACAAGCCAAAAATGGTTACAAACCATTTTTGCAATTTTAGGACAGTTTCCCCACCAATTTTTTGATAAATAATATATAATTTAATCTACTTTATGATGAGATATGGCGTACAGAGCTTTTCACAATGGAAGTTTTAATAACTCGAGAAGAACCAAGCAACTGTCTTGGTTTTCCATGAGTTCACACTTAACATTGAATTTATATCCTTTTAGATACCAATTTTGTTTTTCAAAATCGTATGTCTAGCACTGTTTATTAAATAGAATATCATAGGTGACTTGACTTGGATTAATCTTCTGGAGTTCATTTAAGTTGAATATTCTAATTCAGTACTAAATAACAGCATAAAGCTATGCCAAGGTGTTTTCTTGGTATTAAAGTAATGATTTTTCTGTTTGATATTGGGTTAACAGTTTTATGATCCAAACAGTCTCTTAATTAGAGTTCTAGAAATTCTTAGTCCAATGGTATAATCTTAAAGTTATGCAAACCCTGTGCTTTTAAGAGTCATTTCCACAAATCTTCTTAAAGACAAAACACTTTCATATTATAGTTGCTAACAAAAGCTTCCAGTTAAGTATTAGAGTAGTATAATTAACTGACTTTGGATTACAAGACTTAAATAGTCATGGTTAAATATCTTACTAAAGTTTATAATAATAATAATGCAATTGACAAGGAAAATTGGCTATTTCTGTGGCATATAACATTTTATGATAATTACTAGAATTATGACTGATAATGTTATATCAGAACTATCAGACTTCCAGGAATTTAATATAATTTCTGGAACATACATTAATAATATATTAATACCAACATAACAAAGAAGGCAAACATTATTTTTTTTTGTTTTAACCCCTTATTGGTCTTCTTTTCTAGGATTTAGAAGATGTTTGTGCACATTAATAAACGACTTTCACATGTAGCTTTTCTAATCCTTGTTTACAGAGAGCCAACAGTACATCCACATACGCTCCCTAAGCACTTCCTGCTGCCCAACAGCAGTGACACCACATGGCCAACATCCCATCTCTCATCTATGAGTGGGTGTGAAGCCCATCTCAGGACCATGCCTCCTCACATGTTCATGTCACTGAGTCACTATGAGGTGGAATAAGGGAAGATGAGAAAGACTGAGGGAAGGCATGGTGAATGCAAGCAAACACGTCAGGCAGAGTGAGGGGAACATTAGCAACTCAGGTGCCTAGCATTTCAGAAAGGAAGGATCACATCAATTGAGAATACCACTTTACCTAGTAAGAGCCAATCCTGACATTTTTTCCTTTCTGTTTTGGACTTCTTTCTTGGGTAACATGAGTCTTTAGAAGTCAATCTTGAATGCCAAAAGGATGTTATTTAATGACTAGAATAAACACAGTTCCTTCCTGTACCACAACCACACTCACAAGGAAGACCTCACCATGTGGAAAGATGGTCCTCTGCTGGCCACTGTACCAGGGGAGATGAAGGGACAATACACTCTTACAAGAAACCAATAGATAAGTGTTTGACCTCTTTTTCCAGCACTCCGTCCTGTCCTGGTTAAACGCAGTTATGTGCCATAGCAGTGGGGAACTGGGATGGACTGAGCTCCCCTTCAAGGCACAGACTAGGCCTGACCAAACTTGATGCAGAGAGTAACTCCCCAACTGCCTCCCAGTTTCATAGGCTGATCTCAGAAATGGAGGTCATTGAGCCATGATGTCCAATGCTGGATAGAAATGAAAATGAACTTTAAATATTAAAGATGAGCCCCAACCTGACTATTTCAATAGTGTAGTGTTATAGCACAAGAGGATATATGTGCAGAATGCCTCAGGACTCTAATGTGAAGCCAGGGTTGAGCACTACTCAGAGGGGCAAGCCCAGCACACCTCTACCTTCTGACTCTGCTCTTTCCTTGGGGTCTCATTGTCACCAATATCTAGACAGTGGATGGTCAAGGAGAAGAAAGAAACATGCAGAGCAGTCAATATGGACCAGGCATGGGGGTGAGGATGTGGCTGCAATGGTAAATGGGGAAGCTTCCTATGCTTCTTCCCTGTTGTGGCTATCCCTTTGCTCTCCTCTTCACCAGCTGCTCTTGCTTGCTCTCCAGCACCGCCTTCTTTTGTCTGCTGTGGCTCCAAAGCTGTCAGTCTCTCCCTTCACTCTCTTTTTGAGATGCCTTGTGCTTTACTGTCCCTCTCCCTGTTTCTCTCTCTTTTACCTCTTTGGAGATACAGTTTTTCTCTAAATTGCTTTTTCTTTTCCTCTCCTGTCACTTTCTTTGACATCTTATAATTATCACTCTGGTTAAATAAATGGCTCTCTTTCTGTCTTCTTGCAAATTTCTCACCAATCCTCTAATTTGCCATCTGTTTATGATCCATACTCATTTTCCTTCTTCCTTCTCAGGTTGCCTATGATTCTTAGTTACCCTCTGTCTCTCTCCTTACATTCGTTCGTGTACTGTGTTACTGTAAAGGAATATCTGAGACTGGGTAACTTATGATGAGAAGAGGTTTAATTGGCTCACTGTTCTGCAGGCTGTACAACCACAGCACCAACATCTGCTCAGCTTCTGATGAGGCCTTCAGTAAGCTTAGGCAATCATAGCAGAAGGCAAAGTGGGAGCAGACATCTCACATGCAAGAGAGGGAGCAAGGAGGGAAAGTGTCACACTCTTTTAAACAACCAGATCTCTCATGAGCCAGAACTTACTCATCACCAAGGGTATGGTGCTAAGCTATTCATGAGGGATCTGCTCCCATGATCCAAACCCATCCCACCAGGCCCTGCCTCCAACCATGGGGGTTACATTTCAACATGAGAACAGGAGGGGACATACATTGAAACTATATTACCCCTGATTTCCATTACACACATTCCAAAGGAGAAAGATGAAATAAAATGCCTACGTTCCAGAAAAGCACATTTCCAGTTGGATGGAATTTAGGGCACAAGAACTCCTGATGGCACAAAACAGGCACAGGTCACCTTTCTCAGCATGGAGGGGTGATTGTATAGGGAAGGCCTGGGGGACAGAAGAACCTGTCCTGAGAAGGCGAAGGATATGAAGTGAGGGCCAGAGAGGTGGTATCTCAGGTCAAGGATGGAGTCTGCAGAATCCCAGGACCAAGAGAACACCATCCCTCCTGGATTGGGGCTGCGGCACTGTCCTCCAGTGGCCAGAAAGGGGAAGTGTGCATGGTGCAAAGGATGTTACTCCACCTCTCTAGTGAAGTTTTTTGTCTGTTTTGTTTTGTTTTAATAATTTCAACTTTTATTGTATTATTTAGATCCATGGTTATACTGTATGTATACTATGTGACACTGAGGTTTGAGGTACACATGATCCCATTACCAAGGTAGTGAGCATAGTACTCAATGGGGAATTTCTCAGTCCTTGCCCGCTCTGTCTCTTCCTGCTCTAGTAGCAGCCAGTGATTTTGTTCACATCATTATGTTCATGTGTGCCAATGTTTAGCTACCACTTTTAATGGAGAACATGCAGTGTGTGGTTTTCTGTTCCTGCATTAATTTGCTTGGGATAATACCCTCCAGCTGCATCCATGGTGCAGCAAATGACAGGATTTGATTCTTTTTCACGGTTGTTTAATATTCCATGGTGTATATGCACTACACTTTCTTTACCCAATCCACCACTGATGGGGGCACCTAGGTTGATTCCATGTCTTTACCTTTACGAATCGTTCTATAACAAACACCTGAATGCATGTGTTTTTTTGGTAAAACAATTTATATTCCTTTGGATATATATTCAGTAATGAAATTGTGGGGCTGAATGGTAGTTCTTTTTAAAGTTCTTTGAGAAAACAAACTGCTTTCTACAGTGACTGAACTAATTTACATTCCCACCAATCCTTTTCTCTGATCTTCATCTTAAGGACTTTAAACAGAAGGGTTGCGGGAGAGTTTAGTAAAGAATTTTAAGCAGAAAAATGATGCAAAAGGAAGTGTCCCTATGCCCTGAACACATAAACTTAGAGGAAAAGATCAGCATTCATACAAAGAAATTTTAACTTGAAGCAAAGCAACCTCCAGGCCCTCACAGTGACATCTGAGATTAGCTGTGGTGGAGAGGCAGTACATGCAGGGCCTTTAGGGTAAGCAGTGATCCTGAGATCCTGGGGATGGAGAGCAGAGAATTGTGAAATGCCGATTACAACTAAATAGAGCAAAATCAGGCCCCGGGGTAGGATCCTTGCTACATGTTATCTGCTTCCCTAAACATCATTTCTTATTTGACAAAGCTCCTCATGCAAATTTAACAATATTGAAGTAGTCTAATTAGTTTAACATCTCTCTTTTCATAAGGAAGAGAGAGAATAAATTTTTAAAAGCTATTTTGGGGGCTCTCTGGAAGATTTTAAAGTCAGCCCAAGTCAAAAAGATATAATTTAGAACTGGATTTTGGGAAGTTTATAAAAAAAAAAAAATTAGATGTAAAACACTCAATTAAATAGGATTACAAGTCTCTCTGATAGTAGTCATTTATTTAACCAGAGTGATAATTAAAATACTTCAAAGGCAAATACAAAAAGTTACACAGTTATATAAAAACCTTAGTTCTTTTAATAGAGAGGATACAGTTTTCTTAAGTAACCAAAGATATAATAAAGCAAGAGCGGGCCAATACTCTACTAAAACTTTGTAGCAATTTACTTTCAATGGTAAGGTTCATCATTTTCTTTTTCAGTAACTGTCTCAGTTTATTTTGAAGTACTATAAGAGAATACCCAAGACTGGGTAATTGGTAAAGAATAGAAATGTATTGCCTTACAGTTCTGTCAGGTAGGGAGTCCAATATCAAGGGCCCAACAGGTTTGGCAATTCTGATTCCAAGATGTCACCTTGAAGCTGCACCCTTAGGAGAGGAAAAATGCTTTGTCTTCACATAATGAAGATACAAGGGCAAAGAGGCAAAAGAGAGCTGAAGTAGCCCTTTCATAAAGGCATGAATCTGACCCGTGAGGGATCTGCCCCTCACCTCCATGGCCTAATCACTGCTCAATGGATCTACCTCTTAATAATGTTATAATGACAATTAAATTTCAACATGAGTTTTGGATGAGATAAACATTCATACAAGAACATCAATATATCTACATATATGTATACACATATATACACACACATACACACAAACACACGTGTGTGTGTGTGTGTGTGTGTGTGTATATGTATCTCCACTCAGATCTTAGCCAGCTTTACTATACATAGAATTCATTTCCCAAAATTTGTCTTCCACATATCTTCTACGAATTTCTTACATCCATCCAGTTTGTTCTATATTGTTTCCGTTTTCCATTGTGGAATAATCAATTATTCTATTTGGGGGAAAAATATATATATATATATATATTTTTTTTCTTAGCAAAGATATATTCCTCATCTTTCATAAGTTCACTTATCAAAAATATGTCTTACTATTCCCAAATGCAGAGTTTTCTTAATATTTCTAGTTTTAATTGTCTTTCAAACTAGCATTTTATAGACTGACAAAGCTATGAATCATAATTCCTAGAAGCATGTACTTCCTCATATTATATTTTTCAATGTGACACTGGATCTGTTTGCTAACAGAGCCAAATATCTTTAGTTCTTCTATAATAAGAGTATTCAGTAATTAATGTTTCTGTATTTAAACTTATTTAGAAACTATCTAGATATTCAATTACTATCTATCATTTAATTTAGCAAAGCTGTAAGGTTGTAAGTTATCAAGGAGATTTGGTAAAAATTTTTTTTTTCTTTTTTTCTTTTTTCTTTCTTTTTTTTGAGACAGAGTCCACTCTTGTCATCCAGGCTGGAGTGCAATGACATGATCTTGGCTCACAGCAGCCTCTGCCTCCCGGCTTCAAGTAATTTTCCTGCCTCAATTTTCCTTCTGAGCAGCTGGGATCATAGGCACCTGCCACCAAGCCCAGCTAATATTTTGTATATTTAGTAGAGACAAGTTTTCACCATATTGGTCAGGCTGGTCTTGCACTCCTGACCTCAAGTGATTCACCCACCTAGGCCTCCCAAAGCGCTGGGATTACAGGTGTGTGTCACCATGCCAAGCTAGGAAGCTATTTTTAAGTAGACATATTATAACACAAAACAAAGCTAGCCATTATCAAATTACTTTCCTGTTAGTCATTTTTACAGAATGTGAATGTGAGGCAGCCATCACAAAAGCAACATTCTTAAAATGTTAAATACATGGGTTTGTGGCTTTACTGCTGTCCTTAATGTATATAAGGGACACTGCACTTTCACTTGCACATTTCTTACATTAAAACTAACTTGAAAAAAACATTTCAAGTTAGTTCCTTTCTAAAAGTTTAAGGAACACCTAGTTTTTATAAGTGCTATAAAATACAGCCAATTAAATAGAGCTGTTTTATACATTAATTTTGGCAACATCATCTGGAGGTAGAAAACTATTCCATATCCTAAACACACATGCAGAGACATAAATAAACATACAGAGAGACACAAATCTTACAACTTTCATTTAAAACTCTAACCACATGTCAGGCACGATAATACAAACTCACTAATTTATAGAATAATAGCTGAATATAAATTATGTTTCTGGAAGATGGGATAAATTAAGGTTACCTATAGAAATGGCCAAAGCTTTCTAGTGATAATTGCTGAAAAAAGTTTTCATGTGCCAGTTTTTAAATAGTTTCCTTTTGTCTTTCTCTTTTCTTATTCTACTTTTGATGAATCATCTTTCCCAAATTTGCATTTCCAAAGAGATGGCTCTTAGGATAACATATATCTCAAAGGCACAGGGTTTAGATTTCAGACTTACATATTATCATTTGTTGAAACAAAGAAAGAAGGGTATATGTAAAGTCCTAGTTTAGATAAGATGGCTGCAAAGAAAAAGTACCTTAAATAAAGTTAAGCCTTGTTATGTAGATTTATGCTCATGCCTTTCCTTTCTGAGAGATTCTAGTAATTTTAGTCAACTTTCTTTTCCTGATGCAGAGAGGGAGACATACTTAGAAATGGAGATTTCTTTTGCAGAAGAAAATTTCTCTTACAAAAGAATATTAAAATAACCACATGAGGGCTGGGCACAGTGGCTCACACCTGTAATCCCAGCACTTAGGGAGACTGAGGTGGGCAGCTCAACTGAGGTCAG